>NC_090930.1:248020136-252820136 GCF_040938575.1 Ambystoma mexicanum | reverse complement strand
CAGAAAGGTTCCTTATAACCATTGCCCTGCTAAGTCACTGGAGTTGGAGGAAACGGCAGAGATGATTCCACTAGGAGGCCGATTCATGGAATAAACGTGCGCTGAAAATCTTGGCGCAAGCATGAAAAAACAGGTGCATGCGCACACGTGCGATTCATGGAAGTCCCTGCACGTGTTTTCCTTGGGATGTGCGCCAAACCCGAGCGTGGCGCACACGGGCACACACGTCATTGCAACAGCTCAAACGCTGTGCGCGATGCGCACAGGGAAAGCACACAACGCGCACAGGGAAAGCGCACAACGTCCGTGCACACACCAAAAAGGGGGCGGGACACGGGGCGTAACATGCAGAATGGGGAACAACGCGTGAAAAAGAAGGCGTAACTGGGGAAGTACTGCTGGGAAGTACACGGAACGCCCACACGCACGCAAACCACACGTATTCATGGAATCGAATAAGGCAAACCCGCGTACGGGCAAAGACATGCACAGGCCTAAACACCTCCGCCACACGAAGGCAGGCGGTAGCGTCCCTGCGCATTACAAAAGTGTGCGCAAATAAAAAGCAAGTATATAAAGCTATGATGAATGTCCCATACTGTGGCCCCCTAGGATAAATGACGTGCACGCAACACACAGGCACCCCATAAAAAGAAGAAAAAGAGACAAGCGCCCCCCAGTAGCCCACGTGCGTGCAAAAATGAGACACGTAGTACAGTGTGGCAGCCAGGAGCCCAAAAAAACTGTATGCGACCAACAGGCATGCCAGTATGGCCGTAAAAAAAAAGAGGTATGCGACAAACACGGACACCCGCTGTGTGAAAAATAGCATGTGTGTGTATTCCTGGGGTTCATGGGAAGTTTCACACGCGATTGGCCCTGTGCGAGTGGGGTACGTGTATCACTGGGGTTCCCGGGTAGTATCACACGCGATTGGCCCTGGGTGAGCGGGATACCACTCACCGTCTGCCTTGTGTGTAGAATGTGTAGCCAACACCCACCAGCTGTGAAGTAATAGCGTGTGAACCCCAACGGCTGGAAAACACACGCCCGCACCCCACGAAAAGCACATACAGAGCAATGGAAAGCCACGTGGGATCTTCAACCCGTGCCAGGGCAACGCCCGTGCGCGATACGTCACAGACGCGCTAAGGGCCTTTGGTCCAATGAAATCGCATACGTGTGCTGACGCGCTTACGCGCTAAGGGCCTTTCCTCGGATTTCACACTGACGTGCACTTTGTTCACGTGCCAATTCACTCTGTATCAAGCTGGCCACGCGTACACACACGGAAGACCACGCTCCTGCCCTGAAGGCCATTTTCCTGCCCCCCAGAGCCCCGAGCACGCTCCCACCTGCCATCCTCTGCTGCCTGACTGCCTGCTGCCCACGTGCCCTGCTATTTGGTGCCTGCACGTCAGCCAGGGTTCAGTTGCTGTGTCCACCCCTGCTGGAACAGAAGACTCCCGACTGGGATACCATCGCTCCACAGCCCAGCCCCAGGACCCAGTTGCCCACCCACGCCTGCCTCGGGGGTCGCCATGTCGGGGCAAACACCATCTGAGACCACTGGTGACCCCCAGCCAGAGAGCCAGAGGGCCACCAGCTTCAGTGTGAAGGAAGTTGGTGTCCTGGTGGAGAATGTCCTGGGGCATTATGGTGCCCTCTTCGGAACATCACGCGCCAACAAGGAAGGACGGGAGAGGATCTGGGAAGACGTAGTGGTTGCCATCAACGCGGAGGGGGAGGCAACCCGCGACATCAAGCACGTCAAGAAGCGCTGGGAGGAATTCAGGTCCAGGACCCTCCACAAGGCCCGGCACCTCATGGAGGGGGCCGGATCAGCATGACTGACATCCAGATGAGGGTCCTGGAACACGTATGCCCAGCGCTCCACGCCCAGATCCTTCAGAGGAAGACCCGTCTGGAGTTGAGCGGTAAGTGGCCAAGCATTGGTGTGCGAGACAGGGCATGTTGCAGTGTGCTGGTAGTCTGATACTTGCCTGTATGTGTGACATGAGCCATGTATGGATGTGTGTGTGCAGGGACATCATGGTCATGCATGTGAGACCAGTAATGTGCGAACCACATGGTTGGTGCATGAGTTCCAATGCTACATGGGGAGCTGTATGGCAAATGCACACATGAAAGCATGCCATTGTCTGTTCTTGCACATGGTGGGGGTGTGAGGGATGGGTGCTGCTGTCATGTACATGTATGGTGCACATGTGTGTGTGTCTGAGAAGTGTGTCTGTGACTTCGATACACCATGGATTCATGACACATGTCCGTGATGATGTGTAGATTCACTCATGCAGTGCGGTCACCGTTGTATGCACTGTGTCTATACACTGTGTCTGTGGTGTACAAGGCATGATGCATGACCCTCCGGTGATGTGTGTGCATGGGATCAGTGTGAGCCAGGATGCATGTGAGTTTGAAGGCAACATTTTGATTAATAGAGGCCCTTGTACATGGATGCTGATGTTGATTGCAGGCGCCATGCCTGTTTATGCATGTGTGTTGCGTGGATTCACCCCTGTGTTGTGGAGGGACAGGATGGAAGTGATGTTAGACACTGCCACTCACGTGTTATTGCTTCCTGTCTAGGGGAATATTGTACTGTACCCTGATGCTTGTGTTCTATGTCTCCCTTTACGCAGCGTCAAGTGAAGAAGAGGGGGGAGACGGCACTGTGGAGCCAAGCGGCGGGGATGCCTCCACTGGGCGGCGACGCAAGGCCCAGCCACCCTCCCAGGACTTGCCATCATCCGGGATCGAGGAGGCTGGTGCCGCGTCCGCCACTACGGCTGTGGCGGAAAGGTCGGGTGAGCCCCCACAGGGGCTTGCAATGGCGGAAGACGGTAAGGAGACATCCAGGTTGGTGGTCTCCACAGAGGAGGAGGAGCCCGCTACTGAGCAGCACATGGGGCCTGGTGGGGGTAGTACCACTGGTGCAAGTGGTGCAGTTCAGGGCCAGGGTCAGGAGGCAGCACAGGTTACCGCGGAGGGGCCTGTGCATGTCCCTGTCCTTGACCCTGTGACTGCACCACCATGCACCAGCAGGGAGGCCCCGTCCCAGGCCCGTCCGCAGGTAGGGGAGAGTGCCATGTCATCTGCCTCTCCACTACCTGCGTACGAGGGGTCCCATGAACATATGGGCTCCGTCCTGATTGGTGTCGCGTTGCGCACGCGGGACATTCGTGATGACGTGCGTTCTTCCTGGGCAGAGAACGCACGCCATCACGAAGAGCAGTGTCGCGATGTGGCACTGTTGGGAGGGGCCCTGGTTGGTGGGTTCCTACATGTGACGCGCACTCTGGCGGACCTCTCCTCCTCTGTGGAGACTATGCGCAAGTCGTTCTCCCTGCCGTGTTCCGGCCCAGATTCCACCAGAGCCCCCTGTGGACCTGGCCTGACCAACACAGCCAGCTTGGTGGAGATCCCATCCCTGCCATAGTCGGGAGTCGGCAGTCCAGCAGGGGTGGACACCACAACTGGAGACCAGCTGATGAAGGATGTGAAGGCATCATCGGACAGGGCACATGGACAGCAGCAGCAGCAGCAGCAGCAGGAGCAGGCTCTAGGTGGGAGCATGGATTGCTCGGGGCCATCGACATCAGGGGGCAGGCATCGGCCACAGGGCAGGAGGACCCTGGAATGGATGTGTCTTCCGTGTGGCTGCGGTTGGGCCAGCGTATAGGTGCGGAGCGGCGTCGGGTGGAAGAGGCGCGGCTCACCATGGTCAGGGCGGAGTTCTCCATGCGTCGGGCGTTGAGGCGGGCAGAGTGCCTCGAGGCGACTCGCAGGGAGTTGGAACAGGCCATGAGTGCCTCCCTGTGAGACCTCGGGGCCAGGGCAGAGGCCCGCCTCCGGGACATCAACATGGAGTTCGATGATGCCCTGGCCCGGGACACCACAGAGTGAGCCGCAGGACTTGCCCACCGCCATTGTATATAGTTAGATAGTGTTAGGTTTCCTTTCCTTTTTTTTTTTATTTTGGTTGCGCTTGCACCTCGTTTTTGTATATAGTTTTTTATTAGGTAGTATTTTTGGTAGGTTTCATTTCATCAGTTGGGCTCATGGACCCTGGATTGTTCATTTGTACATAGTTCACCATTGGATTATTCTAATTTTTTTATTTTCACCCTGGAGCAATGGATTTCCCTTTCTTTTTTCCCTTGGATTTGCTTTGTTCGACTGTGACTTTGGACACCATTTCTTTTGGATTTCTTTGGATTATGATTTCTTGGTTTTTATTCTTTTACGGACATGCAGCATTTATTTAATTATTCCCATTGTTGTGTGTTTTCTTTTAATTACATTCATGTTGTGTTTAATACATTTTTCTTCATACTTCGATGTGTGGTATGATCTGATTTCATGCATGTCATGATATGGGTTTTCACGTTCACTTGCACCCATTGTGTCTGTGTGGCGGACATGTGTTCATTTACATACTTGCCTTTGGGGTTGTATCATGTAATTGCCTTTTCTAAGTGGGTGGATGGAAAACTTGGTTGGGTATTTGGGCTGGTGAGGCTGGTCATAAGGGCCATGATTGAGGATCGTCATGACGTGGGGGCAGGGGGACATGAGTGGGACATGAGTGGGAGCCTGCTGGCAGGTGCCCTGCACTGCTGGGATGTGGGAGAGCAGGGGGACATGAGTGGGGGCCTGCTGGCAGGTGCCCCGCACTGCTGGGGGGTGGGGGTGCTGGGGGACATGAGTTGGTGATCAGTAGTGCAAGCTGACATGTGGCTTGGCTGGGGGGCATGCCCATGGTGGATGGGCTGCCTGCGGGACATGACCAGGGGTGCAGGGTAGTCCCCTGTGGTGTGGGCTGCCTGCAGGGGCCCTGGAGGGTGTAGAGGGAACACCTGGGAGGACCCACACTGCCAATTCACGTGTAGGACTCCCCGCGCACCCCTGAAATACACGTACCCTGCTCAAATCGCGTGTGAGACTTCACGCAAACCCCAGTTATACACGTACCCCGCTCGCACAGGGCCAATCGCGTGTGAAACTTCCTGCGCACCCCCGAAATACACGTACCCTGCTCAAATCGCGTGTGAGACTTCACGCGAACCCCAGTTATACACCTATCCCGCTCGCACAGGGCCAATCGTGTGTGAAACTTCCTGCGAACCCCAGTAATACACGTACCCCACTCGCACAGGGCCAATCGCGTGTGTAACTTCCTGCGCACCCCCGAAATACACGTACCCTGCTCAAATAACGTGTGAGACTTCACGCGAACCCCAGTTAAACACGTACCCCGTTCGCACAGGGCCAATCGCGTGTGAAACTTCCCGCGAACCCCAGGAATACACGTACCCTGCTCGCACAGGGCCAATCACGTGTGAAACTTCCCGCGACCCCCAGTAATACACGTACCCCACTCGCACAGGCCCTTTCACGTGTGAAATATCCCACAAACCCCAGTTATACACGTACCCTGCTCGCACACGGCCAATCGCATGTGAAACTTCCCGCGAACCCCAGTAATACACATACTCCACTCGCACAGGCCCTTTCGCATGTGAAACATCCCGCGAACCCCAGTAATACACGTACCCCACTCGCACAGGGCCTATCGCGTGAAACTTCCCGCAAACCCCAGTTATACACGTACCCCACTCGCACAGGGCCAATCGCGTGTGAAACTTCCCACGAACCCCAGTAATACACGTTCCCGCTTGCCGTGTGGCGGCCATGTATACTGGTACAGGGTTAGCGCAGCCCTTTGCGCTGGATTGGGGATTTTGATGGCTTTTCCCTGCGCGAGGGGCGTTCTTGGGGGCGTAACTGGCGCTGCTGCAGGGTCGCTGCGCCACTGCACGCCACATCTGATTTTGGTAGCTAAAATCCATGAATACGCTGTGCGCGGAAATTGATTTTAGCGCACGCGGCTGGCGCAGAGATTTGCACGCGCACACTGTGTGCCAGCCGTGTGCGCCACTTGTGCGCTAAATTCTATGAATTACCCCAAAAATATCTTGGTATTTTTGTGTCACATGCAACAGTGCTTTTTCACTATGTAAACCCAAGTGAGACTTGACTGCTTGAAGAAGATATGGCATCTCCGGCACATAGAGCACAGGAACTGACACATTGATAAATCAGAATGAGAATAGGGAATCATACTTTGCTAGTGTGAGTTATATTTTACTTTCACTGTACTGGAGCTAAGAGTGATTACATTTAAAATAAGAACAAAAAACCTTTTCTTCTGTGCTGTGTAAAACAGGGAGCACTTCCCACATTATAACATTTTGTAAGTGATAGTTAAATTATTTCTAAATTGTTTTTATAGATATAGTCAACCTTGGGCTGTGGTTGAAAGCCTAATCAAGAATTACTTGATAATATGTGATCTGTGAAAGCCACAGATAACTAAAAACAATTTGGGAACGCGAAGGAGCTAAACTTGTCCCTTTCACTCCTACAGTAATGACACTACACATATTACCCTTGAACTTGCACAGTGTGACTCAGTTTGTAAAATAAAACGAGAGGGGTACTTTTCTTTCTTGGGTGGGTGGACTGACATCATGTGTGTTCTAAATTGATATCACTACTTTTCAGACTCAAACCTGCAGAGTTCAGTTGCAATTAATTTTAGCCTGTATTTAAATGGCATACACATAGATTAGAAATTCACAAACTCACATTCACACAGGGGGACACATTGGGGAAAATGTGTGTATTTAAATGTCGTTTTTCTATGCAACATTTTAGTGGTACCAATACTTGGATTTGATAATGGAGAAAATAAAATGTGGGTTCGATATTTATTGACTGAAGTTGATTTTGTGGAATCTTTAATACATTGGCCGATAAGTGGCATTATGGTCATAGAATTGAGTGCTGTTTAGAGGTAGCCTTGTATTATTTAGGGATATAATTGTTAGAGATATTATTAATGGTATTGTAGTGTGACAGGATGCATGTATTATACCTCTGGGTCTGGGTGCTTTCAACAAATGTGGTAAATAAATAAATAATTGTCACAGGCAGGGCAAGTTTAATTGGGTAAATAAGCCCATGCGATGTATATCTGATGTCTTGTGGCAACCTTCCCTGCATAAGAAAAGGAGACCAACTTCAACTTCTTTTATTTACATACATTCGAGTTTTAATCAAACAGCTTGTCCTTGTCCAAAATTGTGGTATGGGACTGTATGAAAGGGAGTGTTAGATCAGGGGGTCCCATTTAGTGAAAAGAATGACATATCCTGCCTGATTCATGGATTATTTGCGCAAAAGTAAACAGGATTTGTGCGCCAATCTGCCCGCAAATCCCCATTAGTTAAACAGGGATTTGCAGGCAGAATGGCGCACAAATTCCATTTTTTTCGGGCGCAATTAATCCATGAATCAGGGGCATCAACTAATATATCTCTACAATTGGATACTCTGCACACAAACTGTAATTCCGCAGCAGGCACTGATTAAACAGTGAATGGAATGTCCAGAAGCACTCATTCTCCAGGCAAAGCCAAATTGTCCAAATACCTTAGGCTTTTGAAACTCTCAAATGTGTACAGCTACTTTGCCCATGCTTTATAGGTGGTATGTTTATAGTGTGTTTTGTTAATAATTGCTATGTGTGCTAAAATTAGAAATGAACACTATTTTGTTATGATGTGTTCCTTCTGCAATCTTTGATTTACTTCACTTTCAAGAAATGGGTTATTGTGCAACACCATACCTTGCATATCAGCCTTGTGACCCACAGAGCTGCAGGATTGGAATTCAACTGGATTATCAGAATAAGTACAGTTTGCTCAGCAACAATACAAAGGTGTTTCCTTTTGTTTTGTTAGGGTGCGCAGATGCTCTTTTGAGAGTAGCAGTAGTGACACAGAGCTTTCACTTCAATGTAATACACAATATTTGTAATCCGCTTCGAGTCATTCTTCCTATCCGAACTGTACATAACTGTGAATTTACACTTTTTTAACTGACCTGATAATCAATACCGGCAGGAGTCTTTCTACCATTTCCTTTGTTCAAGAAATATTCATTGCTAATGCCAAGGCCGTGAAGTACATGTGACCAGTGGATGCACCAGAGGTGTGCTCCAGCTGTGCCTAAAACACACCCATGTGCACCTGTCCAAGTGAGGATGGGCCACGATATTAAAAAATCTAAAATACTCTTAAGAGGAACTTTCACAAATGTGGTCCCTGCATATCTTAATCACAGAGGACATTAGTGAAACAATTTCTGTACACAAAATCCTCTAATTCGATCCTGGTTTCAGGCTCACTGCCTTAGTCAAATGAGCCTTAAACTTGTCCTCCCTCAGCATGGTCAATTCATTTGTTTACATCTTTAACAAAGATGTACTTTCTTGCAAAAAAACAAAGTTTGCAGAAAATGCTACTAAATATATTTAAAATAAACAATCATTCATGAATACCAAATCAGTTGTCTGTAAATAGACTCAATATAAGTGATATGACCAGGGCGTTTTCGCAGAAATTTGGATAATGGTAATCCTATTTTTACTGATCGTGTAGCACTTAAGCTAACCATCACTAATAAAATAAAAGGCTGGAAGAGGTGGGTGGGGTGTTCATTATTTATGACAAAAATATTGTTCTTTTTGTTGTGTCTTTTGGTTCTAACACACAGTTAGATACCTTTACATTACAAAGACCAGTGCATTTGCTGTTAATTTGTTGGCCCGTCCAGTGCTAATGGAACAGTTATGTCGAGCTTATTGACAAAATTGGCACTCGGTTTCCTAATTTATTATTGACAAAATTGGCATTCAATTTCATAATTTACCTTTTCTAATTATTTTCAGGGATTTAATATCATATAGATTTTTTGACACCTGTTTCTATAGTGGATGAAATTGATGGTGTTCAGTTTATGCAAATGGTGAAGGGACCTAGACACAAGAAGAACAACTGGATAATTACAAAGCCCAGATAAAACTAGCAAAGACAAGTACTTTAATGTCAGAAGAGTGACAGCTTCACACCAACAAGAAGAATTCTTTAAAATTCTCAATGAATTAAGAGATTTCACAGAAAAACAAATGGGTGTTCCATCCTCTCCAGAACTTTGTGTTGTCCTCTCTACATTTTTTACACTAAATCAATAGACATGTAGGCTTGCATTAACACGAAATCAACAACTCTGAGTGATACCCTCGTCCTTCAAGGCGTCAAAGGAAAACACCTACCTTTGAATATTTTAAAATTATCTCTTTAGATGAGCTAGAAACTACTATGCAAAAAAAAGTAAAGTGTCTTTCTATCTCCTGCATCCGTGCTTTGCACATTTACATTTAAAATAATCAACATTAGCAAAATACTTTTAGAGATGGCAAACATCAATTCTTAAGGTAACTCTGCCTAAAGCATTCACACAAATCTTGGTGTGCAGATACGGCAAAGGAGGTTAATTTTAGAAGATACTCTAATATTCCATGCATTCCGAAGATCACCAAACAAAATAAACAAACTCACTGTGTTGAACAAGATAACATACTAAACCCAAATCAGACTGGTTTCTGGCTGGTACATAGCAGAAAATCAGTGGTGGGTGCCATGACATAGACTTGACGGACACGTAGGGGATTCAGGTGGAGTGTGTGCAGTTATTTTATTGAACAATTCGGTGTCAATTGATATGGTTGACCACCAGATCCTCTTAGATCAGCCTGCATACGATGGGTCACCGACTTAACATTGCATTAGATACACCCTTTTCTGACAGACCCTGAAGCTGTCAGTCTTCCACCTTTTCACTTGAAATAAATAGCCAACCATGCAGAGTGCCACAATGGTGAAGAGGTTTAGTACGTCCAGTTGCGGAACAAATGCAAGACTATTGCAGATTTCTGCACGATACTAGTGACCACCTATACAGCAACTTGTGTGACCCGTTACATTCGACCAAATGGTTATTCTGAGGCTGAGTCACATATGTGACCTGTTTTACACCTTAAAAGCAACTTTCCGCAAGTCCAAATACATTTGTGAATGAATGCGCGAATGGGCACTCATTGTAAAGATTTGAAGTATCCACGGAGGACCCTTTCCTTCACGGGAACAGACTCTTTTGCAACATGCTGAAGCAGGCATTATGACAATATGACCTCTTTTGCTATGGACATTCTACCTTTGAGGACACTACATTTGAAGCACTGGCTTTGACTCTTCATTCTGCTGAGACACGCTTGCTGTCGACAGCGTGGGTTTCTGTCAAAGGAAACTGTCCCTGCTCTTCCCTCACCATTTATTGTGGGATTACTATGCCAAAATCTGCCACGAGGAAGGCGTTTTTTGAAATCCAGGCATTACAGGTGGCCTCGCCGAAATGTATTTGGGTCAATGAGAGATGGAACTTCTAGTCCCTTTTTAGGGCTACAGCATTTCAGACCCTGGAGACAAAAATCAATCGTTGTTTTCTACATAGGCAGACCTGTTAACCAATTTATATTCAAATTTCAACCTGTGACATTCCAGTTCAGGCAATGTTATAAATTGTCTTTTTACTCTGTTAGAGCTTGTGACGTTTCTTTGCACAAGTTGCTTTTCATTTATTTTTTATTTTCACATTTATTCTTACATGCATATTCTGAACTCAAGAATGCTTGACTTTTTTTTTTTTACCAACTACCATTTGCAATTGTATGACATTTTAGGTTTCTTCATCAATGTTTCATTGTAAATCACTAACACTGAATTGTCATTGCAAATTTTCAACATTGATTTTTCGAAGGTTTTTTGTATCACTGTATTTTATATTGACTAACAGAATAAACTGGGAAAATACAAAAAGGTTTTTTTCTTTCTTCTGTTGACTGTGTTTCAATTATCAAGAGGCATTTAATAAGGATATCTACGATACCAAATGTGAATATGAATTGAATTAAATTCACTTTTTAGGCTAGAATCATTTTTCTACAGCTTTTTGGACTTCTATGTATTTATACTTCAGAACCCCACCATAGCTGTACCACTATTGGAGCAAACCCTTTTTCGTTATTAACAATGTCTGTCACCCCTACTTTTTAATGTGTGCACTTTACCACTAATGCAGATTTTGGACACTCAAGTAATTGTCAGATTTATTTTCATTAAATTATACCTA
The DNA here is from genome assembly GCF_040938575.1 of Ambystoma mexicanum. NCBI lineage: Eukaryota > Metazoa > Chordata > Amphibia > Caudata > Ambystomatidae > Ambystoma > Ambystoma mexicanum. The sequence goes on along the minus strand of NC_090930.1, from coordinate 252,809,018 downwards.
TCACTAAGGTGCATCCCCTAATTTAATGCCCCTGATATACGATCCCATCACACAATTCCTGGACAAGAAACAGGCTGCATTATAAATAAAAACATTGTTTTATTCAAATAAGTTCACTTAGAAGGTGATACTTGACTTTCTGCTCGGGAAATCATACAAAAACATATTAATAAATGTTAAACTGCTGTACAGAAACATGAACAAGCCTGCCTGTGAGACTCTCACCAATAAATCATGCACACACAGTCACTCCATTATATAATATTATTTTATTTTTAACATTTCTAATCCTCCATAATACTATTTATTTATTTATTTGGTCATTTGAGGAGAACACCAAACCCGAAGGCATCAAGGCGCTAGTTACAGTAAGCGCAACCTTTGTGGAGCAGATAACATAGTACAGACATACAGTACATGAGATGAGCAATTGAAAATGTATAACCCGAAATGACTCGCTGAGCTGTGATTACAGCTGGTAGTGGGTTATAAGTCTTGTGAGAAGAGCCACGTTTTGAGGCATTTGCAGATAGTCCAAAATGACGTTTCCGATCTTAGTGGGAGGGCATTCCAATGTTTTGCGGCCACTACTGGAAAGCTGCAACCCCCTGCTCTTTGCAATTTGAATCTCGGGATGGTGAGGAGCAGCAAGTGGGAAACCGTGTTGGGTCTGTTGGATTTTGTACATTTTCTTGACAAGTATCTAGGTGCAGTGTTTGCAAGACATTTATGAGTTTATGGAAGAGTTTTAAACAGAATGCGCTGTGGACACTTCTTCTAACCAGTAGATATATGGTCTTTTTTAGGAATATTCAGGGCATCTCTTCATGCGTTATTTTGTATGATCTGTCATTTTTTGATGTTACAGGTCGTGGATCCTGATAAAAGGGTGTTACATTAGTCTAATCTAGAGACTATGAAGGCTCTTACAATTGTGATGACTGTCAGTGGTGAGGAAGGGTCTGTAGATGTTGATGAGTTTTGTCGTATAGGCCGCAGATGAGGCAATTGCGTTTACCTATCTGGTTAGCGAAAGGGAGGAGTCCAGGCAAACCCCCAGGGTTTTAACTTCTGTCGAGACTGGGATGGTGATACCCTCGATGATGAAAGAGTAGTATACACCATCAAGTTTGTTTAAGAGTGTTTGTGATCCAATTAGGAGTAACTCAGTCTTATCATCATTTAGGCATAGAGAGTGTAGGGCCATCCAAGCCAGAATGGTTTGATAGACTTTGCCCAGCGAGTTAGAGTCAGTGTTGCAGGTGCCTGAGATGGGTAGGAGGATTTGGGTATCATCCTCATAGTTAGTATAGGAGATACACAAGGTGTCGAGGAGGTCAAAGAGAGGCTTTGTCAAGATATTGTACAGCGTGGCCAAGATACAAGAGCCTTGGGGGACTCTGCAGGTGATTGGAGCTGGAGGGGCTGATGCAGAAGGGGCGAAGACCCTCGTTGTTCTATTTGATAGAAATTATGAGATATAGTTTAGTAGAGAAATGGGCTGTCGAGGAAGGTGCTAGCAGAGTATTTTGTGACCCACCACATCAAATACAGCTGAGGGGTCGAGCAAGAGGAGGAGGTGACCTGGATGGAATCCAGATTGGTGCAGTCAAAGAAGGTTATTGGCTTTATGGTACTTTTGGATCTGTAAGTATGCTGCTCTGTCCAGTATTTTAGTAAGAATGGGACTGGCATGATGGGGCAGTAGTTAGTGGGGATGTCTGGGTCCAAGGTAGGCTTCTTGAAGAGTGGAAGGACCCATGTGTCTTTTAAGTTGGCTGGCACGCTACCGGAAGACAAGGAGGTGTTAATGAGCGATGAGATGAATGGGGCGAGCTCTGACTCGCAGTCTTTGATGACCGAGTCTGGCAGATGTCCCCTTGACATATAGATGGCTTCAAGCCTTTGATGAGTTTAGTTACTTCTGAGTCTGAGACTTGGGTGAACTCAAACAGGTGTGTATAGTTGGGAGACGGTGAGGGTGGAGTCTAGTAGTGCTTCGGTGGCCATTAGTTTATTTTTCTCCACCAGAATTTTTATTTGTAGTGATGCAATTTTATCCAGTAAGGCATTTTGTTTATTGGGGCATCAAGTGAGGTCTTTAAGGCAGCTTCTCCAAGGAGCACACTTAATTCTATGACAACATTGCCATGTTTCAGCTAGTCTAACGAAACTGTCTTCAGTTAACATTTACATAGAACTAGTTTCCTTGGATAAATAGCATATTATAAATTTAGTTTCTCCAAAATCAAAAACACGTATTGGTTTCAGAGAAAAGTTGCGTAGAAAAATACATAGGCTACATATTTTACATACGCAAAGTGCCCCCATGTGCAATGTGGTGTGATTAGTTTCTATGCTATTCATCTGAATGAAATATTAGTTATGCTATCAGTTTAGAATGCACAGAAATGCACACAATGTTAAATAATCTGCCCTTTGTATCGACCCAAGATTATGATTTTGTAAAATGATGCTCCCTGCCCTCAATCCTCCTGGATGATTTGGGTGTATTTAATGTTTGGTCTTCTAGCTTCAACACAAGATCATTCTTGAAATTGTACTGTTAATTTGGAAGTGTATCTTTACTATGTGCATGACAGTGACACAGCTAAATTCCCATTCATCCCAGATGTGTGTTTTTAAATATTCATGGCTTTCACATGTTCCACATTATCTACTAATCCTAGATATGTGTAAATGTGCACCCTTTGGCAAATCTGGTGTCAGACTACACCTGTGAAAATATGCATTGTTTCATTTGGTTGACTTTAAATTTACAAAGAGCTGCACTTTTCTGGTGAAGAAATGCTATCTTTTCCTAAGTAAAACAAATCTGGCTTGGATTTAATTACAGTGCAAAGCATCATAATGCTGGTATAATATATGATCAGGAAACATTTGAGTCATAAAATTGATAGGTTATTGGCAGAGCTGATCATTCTGAGTCTCGGTGAAAAGAAATAAGTAAATTATGGAACATGCATTTCACTTACTGACATGCATGCGGCCTTGGCTGTTATTCATCAAGAGAAAGCAGATGGTTTAAGAAATTTAAGATGATCAGACATTGGTCAAGAAGCGGACTGAGAATCTGGAGTCTAGGGTCTCTGATTCAGAGGATCAGCACTGTGCCCGAGACGACAAAGTCTCACATTTGACACTAATGGTGGATGCTGCTCACAAGAAAGTTTCTGAGCAAGCAAATTACTCCAGGCGCTCCAATATAAGGATCACCGGCTTTCCAGAGGGGGTTGAAAATGGATGTCCCATTGATTTTCTACAGAAGATTTTGCCAAAACTGTTGAATCTCCCTGCAGGTGAGCTACTTGAGATTGAAAGGGCTCATCATACACCGGCCCCAAAACCTGCCCTTGGCCAGCCTCCCTGCACCTGTTAGGTGAAGCTGCTGAGACTTCCTGTGAAGGAATTACTGATAAGGAAGGCCAGGGAATTGGGTGAACTGAGATGGGGTGAAAAGTGTAAAATGATGGTCTTTAATAACTATAGTAAGGAGATTGTTGCTCGAAGGAAGCTGTTTGTGGATTCAAAGCGGATGGCACGGGAAAAGCACCTCTCCTATTACATGGCTTACCCTGCTATTTTTAAAGTTGTGGTGGACAGATCCACTCACTCTGTCATTGATCACATTAAAGCCTTTGACTTTTTGGTAGGTGTGCGTTTGGAGGAGGCAGAGAAATCTCGTCCGAGGAAATCCAGTCACTGACATTTTTAAAAGCAATATTTGGTCACATGGGTTGTGTCTTTATTTTCATTTAAAATGTGGTGTTTATTTTATTTTTGGATGCCTAGATGGTAATTTTATTTGAAGGCTGCTTTTTTCGTTGTACTTTGATGGTTGGGTAAACTTGTGTGCTGGCCTGCGCCACATACTTGACTTCATGGAGGTTCTGCCTTCTACTCGGCTGCCATGCAGGCGCTGCAACAGCAGCCTGACGTCACAGGGCGCGCCGAGCTTTTGTAGTGGCCGGTGCCTGACGGGATTCTGTGTCTCCCACGTGGTTCTGTGGCCGTGGTGTACCCGCACCTCTGTTGCGGGCCGGGCGGGAACTTCTCTGCGACAGTAGGGGATATTTACGTGAAGCGGTAACAGAACAGATTACTTTGACCTTTTGCTGCTTGTCTCCCATTGATGCATGACGGGCCAGGGAGAGCTGTGACTTTTTCTTTCCATTTGACCTGTTACACCATAATATAAAAGCGCTTGCGTTTATTTTTCGATTTGTTCTGTGATCCCGCAGCTCATGTTATTTCTTTGTCATACGTTTGGCTGCACGTGTTTTGTATTGGTTGTGCATGTCCCGGTGTCTTGTCCTGTGCCACCCTCTCAATTCTTGGTCCAGGCTGTGGTTGGGTGCAGGCTAAATTATTTTTTTTGTTAGGTTGATGTGGTTGCCATAGGAGAGGGACGCATGTGATATCCGTGGTGAAATTGGAATAGTTTACACAATGCAAGACTTTACAGCTTGTAGTATCTCTTCAGGCCTAGCTGAGCACATTGAGACTACATAACAAGGACTTGTGGACAACCTGAGGAATGTCATAATATTTATGGATGTTGTTTTTGGCTGCAGAGTTTGTGAGTTTGTTGAACTGCTTAAGTATATTGTGCAATTGTTTGTGGGTTCATGTCCTGCTCTGTCATACCTGATGTGGTTATACGGCAGCTATTGGTTGCTTTTTTGCCATTTTCTGCAATGTTCCAGATTTTTACCAGGCTTGCCTCATTTTTTTCCTTTTTTTTGTTGCCATTTTTGTTTGTAATTACTTGTTTATTTCTTCCTCTTTTCTTGGTTACTTGCGAGTTGTCCCGTTTGTCTTTTGCCCGATTGGTCTGAGTATTCGGCTTGAGATGGACTGGTGCTTTGCTGAGTGTTTGTATGGCCTTGTTGTCCACACGTTGGCTATTGTGTGTGTACTTGAAAGAGGTGAAGGGGTTCTGTGTTTAGCGTGATGCCCAATTGCTTGAGTTTTTAGCTGGAATGTGAATGGTGTGAATAATCCTGTTGAGAGAAGGAAAATACTTAGCTTTCTGAATAACAAAACCTGATATTGTCTAGCTTCAGGAGACATCTACAATTTGAGAGGGAAGATTATATTTTGAATAAGACATATGTAAGGGAATTCTCCAGTACATTTGCCAGCAATTCAAGGGGGGGTAGTCATTCTGTTTAGAAAAGATCTGGGATCCTGTGGATAGGTTAGAACTTGATCCTGGTGCCAGATGTGTTGCGGTTAAATTGCTGGTTGAGAATAGGTGTTTTGTTCTTTTAAATGTTTATGCCCCAAATGTGTCACAGGAGGATTTGTTCAAACATCTAGAGGGTATGATATCTCAGGGGCAACATGGTCGCCTTTGAAGCAAGACAACACAGAGCAACGCAGGTTCGATCCCCGGGTCTGCACTTAGAACCCTCTTGGAATTAAGTATGTTATAAATAACCCATCATATCATATCACAGCTTGAAAAACATGGGGTAAAGCGGACATTATTATTGGCAGTGATTTGAATTCTGTATTGGATGAGAATTTGGATAAGTCCCAGTTTTCTCATTCTTATGCTGCGGCCAGGGCTAGGAAAGGTCTTACGAGATTTATGAATATGTGGGACCTGCATGATGTCTTCCGTGACATAAATCTGAAGAAGAGGCAGTATATACCTTTCATTCGGTTCCACATGGGACTTCTTCTCGTATTGATTTTTTATTGGTTGCAGTGTTGTGCTTTCGGATCATGCTCACCTAGAGTTGGCAGTGGATGGGTGAATGGGAATGCAGAGGAGCAGTAGACAGTGGAGGTTTAACACATATTTGTTGTCAGACCCTGACTTTGTGAAGCATATTGATTGTGAGACCTCACCCTTTTTCCAGGAGCATGTGATATTGATATTGATATTTTATTTCTATTGCGCTCATGCACAAGTGTTTCAGAGTGTGACAAGGCAAGGGAAGGGGAACAGGGGAGAACAAAAACAATGATCTTACTAGGCCCAGTGACATTGAGAACGTGCAAGTGCATGGGGGAGGGGGAGAAGTGCATGGAAGGGGGGAGAAAAGGAGAGTGTGGAGCGAGGAGAAAAACATAAATAACTAATACATTAATAAATAAAAAGGCAACAAACAATGGTAGTGAAGACAGCAAGTGGCAAGTGCTGGGTTTAAGGCAGCAGGCTGGGTAGGTCTGATAAGTGCAGGAAGAAAAAAAGGGGGGGCATTGTATGGTATAGATACAGACCCCAGTGCAAGGGGTAGCCCCGAGGCAGTGCGTGAGGGTGCAGGGTCAGCAGGTACCTGGGCCCAGAGGACAGAGGGTGGCCAGGTGCATGGTGCAGAGGGAGAACAGGTCTTGAGGTGCTTCCAGAACCGGAGATGGTGCTCCTCAAGTTTTAAAGTGGCAGGGAGGCTGTTCCAGAGGGAGGCCCCAGCCAAAGACAGAGATCTACCCGCAGCTTGTTTCTTCAAAAAAACGACTGACCCTGAGGGAGTTAAAGGTAGAGTAGCAGAGAGCTCGAGATGGGAGGTGTTTGCGGAGAGATAGCTAAAGGTATGTTGGACCCAGGCACCAGAAAGCCTTGTGAACAATGTAGAGGGTTTAGAATGTTATCCTTACATCCACTGGAGGCCAATGGAGAGATTTCATAGCTGGAGAGATATGATCCCAGGGCTTGAGGCCAAGGACAAGTCTCGCAGGCCTGTTCTGGATAAGTTGCAAAGGGCGGAGAGTAGAGGCAAGTAGATTAAGAACGAGGCTGTTGCAATAGTCCAACATAGAGAGAACCAGAGCTTGGGAGACAGTGAGCATCCGGGGGAAGGAGAGGAAAGGAAGAGTACCTCTGAGAATGTGCAGTAGGTAGTTTGACTTTTTTGATACATCAGCGATATGGGCGAAGAAGGAAAGTGTGGAATCAAAGGTAACACTGAAGTTCTTGGCCTTGCACGTGGGGATAGGAGGAGGGACAAGGGAGGACGGCCAGAGAGTTTGGGGAAAGGAAGGTGATGGTGTGCCGATGAAGAGGATCTCTGTCTTGCTGGCATTCAGACAAAGATCGTTGGCGGCACGCCAATCTTGAATGGCAATCAATGATGAGAGAGGTGGAGGAGGTGGCCGAGGGCAGCCTGAAAATGAGTTGAGTGTCGTCCGTGTAGAACTAGAAGTTTGAGCAGAAAAAGGCGAGAGTTGCCAGGTATTGGTTGAAGAGCCAGGGCGAGAGGTTAGACCCATGGGGAACACCACAGGTGGAGAGGAAGATAGATGATAGAAAGGACCCGAGTTGGACCTGGGAGGGTCGAACAGAGAGGAAAGAGGTCAGCCAGTTGAAAGCTCTGTTGAAAGGTTATCCATTGTCTGGGGTACTTTCAAATCTTTTTTGAGGGGTGGAATTATTTGTTTTGTGTCCCACAAAAGGAAAAAGGTTGAGGCAGAGGTTGTGCAGTTGGAATGTGCTTGCAAATTAGCAGATAAACAATGTATTTGTTCTTCTGTATCTAACATGTCTGCTATGCTGGGTGCAAAGCACTTTCTTGCGGTGTGCTGCCCTCTAGAGCAGAGAGGGACTTGTTTTACACTCGGCAAGCCTTCGGGGAGCGATGTGAGAAATCTGGTCAGGTGTTGGGAAGTCCGTTAAAGGTGAGAGACAAGGGGCGGCAGGTGGGAATGATGATGGTTCCCTTTTATGAAGAAATTAGGATATCTGTGATACTTTTCAGCAGTTTTACACTTCCTTGTATAGTGATGATGGGTGCATTATGGAGTCGGAGGAGTCTGAATTTCGGACCAGGTTGATATTCCTAGTGTGGGTGAATTTGATAGGCTTTGTCTCGAATGGGAAGCTACCCCTCAGGAAGTTGTCGTCTAAATGGAAATGCCATGTACCCGATGGATTCCCTATTGAATTCTATACTACTTTTGGTCTCTCTCTTGCCCCCTTTTTAGCAAGGCTGTATGCAGAGATTGTTAGCAGTGAGGTGGTTGCTGACTCTGTGGGCAGCAGTGATTACGGTGATTCATCAGCCTAGCAAGGATCATTACGTTTGTGGACATTTCCATCCAATATCTTTGTGGAATGTGTGTGGATGTTAAGCTCTTGGCTAAAATGTATGACATGAGACTCAATGGTTTGTTGTCAAAACTGATTCACAAAAATCAGACAGGGTTTGTTTATGGCATTAATAGCTATGATCATTTAAGGGAATTACTGAATGTTAGTCATCTTGAGGGTAATTCGGCTCAGCTTTATACAGCAGTTAGTATTGATGCCGAGGAGGCTTTTGATAGGGTGAGCTGGATGTTCCTCCACCAGGTTTTGGTTAAGATGAATTGTGGTCTGTGTTTATTGCAGCTTTTTAGTGCTCTGTATAATGGTGCTCAGGCTGTGGTGACTGTTAATGGTTGCACGTATGAACACTTTCCTATTCAGAGGGGTACACGTCAGGATTGCCCCTTGTCACCCTTGTTCTTTGACCTTTTTATGGAACCCCTAGCTATTGTGATCAGGAAGCATGCAGTTCGGAAGTGTTTTTATATACAGATGACCTCCTGGTTTTGCTTTCGGACCCTGAATGTTCCTTTAGGGATTTGCCCTCGGCTTTGCACTCGTTTGGCCACGTTTTTGATTACAAGGTTAAGGTTTTCAAAACACTGATCTTTCTGATCTCGACTTCATACCATAGGGGGCTTCTTGGTGTTGGGTGGGGCGTTTGGGTGGATGGTGGGTTCAGATATATGGGTATTCAAATCACCAGACAGGTTGACTTTTACTTGTTTTAAATGTTTGGCTTAAGATTGTAGAGATTACTTGTGTCTCAAATGGGAAAGGTCAAATGTGATGCTTTGGGGTAAAATTGATGTGATCAATATGTCCTTGCTTCCCAAGTTGCTGTATGTCTTTAGTATGCATCCTCTTTTGCTCTGAGGAAAACTGCTTCGGGATGTGAGCAAAGTTTTTCATAAGTTCCTTTGGGGAGAGGGTAGGAAGTCAAATATACCCATAGACATCCTTATGGAACCGGTCCGCCTGTGGCGGGGGGGAGGGGGTTTCCCCAATATTAGTCTGTCTCACACCACTTTCCCGCTGCATTACTGACTTATGACGAATGTGCTGACTGTCCAAACTGGGTTGTCATTGAAAGAGAATCTGTTTGTTAAACATGTCATGAGAGAATGGAAGAAGAGATGTGAAGTCTATGGTGTGAAATACCTGCTTAGTTTAGATTCCTCTTTGTGGAACAATCCGGCACTGCAGGTTGATAATCGCTCTCTCGCTTGGGTTTCCTGGCAGAAGGCAGCCATCTGTTATCAGGCTTTGCGTAATCTTTTTGAGATACTATTTTACCCCCTGAATGCTACTTTGCATGGCATGCCTGTGGTTTTCAGCTAAGGGCATGCCACTTTCCACTTCTTACTGTATAAACTGCTCACGCCGGCAAAGCTTGGAACTGCCTCTGAGCATGGTAGATATACTTGGAGCACAGATTCAGGATGTATGATTTCTGATAGTGAGTGGCCACATATATGCGCGGGCTCCTGCAGGTTTTGTGGTTGATGTGGACTTGAGATATACCCAGCAGAGTAACTCTCATTGTGTTTACTGGTCCTCTTGGAAGATGAAACACTGCAAGCTTAGACAAGATGACACTTGTTGGAACTGCAAAAAGGAGGTGGGCACCCTTCTGCATATGCTTTGGCTGTGTCAGAGAATTCAATTATTTTGGAGTCAGTTCTTTCAGTATATTGATCTGGTGTTGGCATTTTCTCTGCCTCGTGCTCCTAGGATCTGTGTGTTGGGCCTGTTTCCAGCTGGCAGTAAGTTGCCTGTTGTCTTACTTTTTAGGGTTTATCAAGTCCTTTTTGGGGTCAAAAAACAAGTTTTGAAATTTTGGAAAAGTGGTCTCAGGCCTTCTGTTGATGACTGGTTACGTGATCTGTCCGTTCTCTCTGTATTGGGAGGATAGCTCAGCAGCAACGTGCTCGCCATGGAAGCAAGACGACACGGAGCAATACAGGTTCGATCCCCGGGTCTGATATTAAGCACGTTACAAATAACCTATCATATCATATCTCGATCAGGGAGAAAGTGGCTTGTCAGATTTAAAAAAGCTAGGCAAATCTTCTGATATTTGGGACGCTGTTAATGACCTGTATGTCTAACGTCCATATCCCCGCTTTTTACAGGGACTGGTCTCTGACAGAGGAAGCGCTTGGTGGCCCAAGTAGAACTTCACTCAACATGCTTCCTTCTGCACTTTTCTCGCCTATCCCATCTGTGATGCGCCGATTTCCCCTGCATATTCAGATCCGATAGTCATAGTGGAAGACCAGTGAAAAGAAACATTTGCCAATGGCTCCAATGAAATAAGCTTGCATCTTAGGGGAAAACAGCAAATTATTCAGACTACTTATGCCACTCCGTAATGACAGCTCATTCAGGACTGTGTGTACCAGATGGCACAAGCACTGCGTCTGTGAAGTCTGAAGTTCTCAGAAGAAAAGCTTAACCTCGACACCTAAGATGGTAACCAGTGTCCAGGATAATGAAGCACTACACCCTGGGAAGGACATTGTTTGATGGACCCCATATTGAAGAAGTAACATCGGGATGCCGCAGTCTCAACTTTCTACCCAGATTTGAGTTCTGGTACAATATTAAGATTTAACGGGAACTGGCAAAACATAATGGCCCAGGTTAAGGACAAAAGAAACATTATTATCGCCAATGTCCCTGAAATAACGATTCAAGAGCCACTGTAAGTTCTTCAAAAGCTCTGCAAAATCAAATCAAAATAAAACCTTAGCATGGTTGAAACAAAACACAAAATAGCAGCATCCTGAGTGTGTCGCTCGAAGCTGCCCAGGCGCTCGATGGATGGCTCAGGAGCAAAGGAAGAGAGGAAAAGAAAGGCAATGAGAGGCTGCCTGCCTTCTTGTGCAGCTGCCCTGCTATCTCAGAGGTGTGTGTGTTAGACGGTTCCATGGTGGAAGGCTTGCTCTCTCGCCAATCAGGTGTTTGGCAGAGGGGGGAAGTCTGCCTCTCACCATGGAAATAGAGTTTACAAGGCGACACAGCAGTACTGAGCAGTGGGCACAGCAATCTTGAGTGATGCTACGGGATTGGGTTTTACATGGATAAGGGATTGGTACACCCTGCTGTAATTGTGCAAATACTCTCCTACCACAGTAGGGATCGGAGCATGTGTAGTAACTAGAAACACCTCTGAACACTAACAAATCTCTTATGCGCGTGTGCATAAACGTGCAGACGTCACATAATAACACTACAGGGGGATCCACAGGTTGCTTTTAGTAAATGTGCCGGCATGCCTTCCATATGTTCCTGGGGCTTGTAGCTGATCCCTGGAAGACAATAAGGGGACTGAATCCAGTACATCTCCCCAAATATGCAACCACTTCTGGGGGAACATATATCCTTCCATGAATGCCCGAGTAAGCAGTGCTATCTCTTGGAACATACAGATGTTGCATGTGCCATGAATCACACACCAGAATGATGCCACTTGTTAAAAAGACTCAGGCTGCACAGGAGCATGTGCTAGCATTTCTGGGATCTGCCAACATGGGTGTGTTTTTACAGTGACCGTAATGGCCTTATTTTGTTGGGCAAAGCCAAGAAAAGTGTGCTCTTACATTGGCTGGCAGGACTGGTCTTATTGGGCAAAGCCATCATGGGTGTGTTCTTATAATTATAGTTCAGATCTTATTGTACAAAGCGAAGACAAGTGTAATCTTGAAGTGAGTGCAAATACTGGCCGGGGAAGACCAACATGACCATGTGTTATAGTTGCGGGCACTGGCATCATAAAATATGTTAAAAAGTGCTTCTGTAAACTTGTGATGACCTGGCATCTATTGCATTTCTTTAAGCTGCTACCCTATAGAACCAATTATGAGTTGTGTGGAAAGTACTGGATTGCAATTGGATTGATCCTTGTTGTCAATTTAACAACACCCCATGAATAACAAATATTTTTAAAATTAAAAGTGTCAAAAGAATAAACATGTTGTCCGGTAACTTGTATTCTAAATCCAATACTCGATAACATCATTTTCTTTATGATAAAGTGAAGAAGCCTAGTGAATCTAGAGAAAGAGAGAGACAGAGAGAGACAGAGAGGGAGAGAGAGAAAGAGAGAGAGGGGGACAGAGACAGAGAAAGAGAGCGAGAGAGAGAGAGAGAAAGAAAGACAGAGCAAAAAAAGAGAGAGAAAGGGAGAGTAAAAGAGAGAGGGAGAGAGGGAGAAAGAGAGTGAGCGAGAGAGACAGAGAGAGAAAGTGACATAGAGAAAAAGAGAGAGAGGGATAGAGAGGGAGAGAGAGAGACAGAGAAATAGAGAGAGGGAGAGAGAGAGAAAGAGAGAGTAAAGAGAGAAAAGGAGAGAAAAAGAGAGAGAGGGAGAGAGGCAGAGAGAAAGAGACAGAGAGAGTGAAAGACAGAATGGGAGGGAAAAGAGATAGAGAGCAAGAGAGAGGGAGAGAAAGAGAAGGAGAGAGAGAAAGACAGGGACAAAGAGAAAGCGAGTGAACGAGAAAAACAGAGAGGCAAATAGAGAGAGAGAGAGAAGGAAAGATAGAAAGAGACTGAGCGAGAGAAAGACAGAGAGAAACCGAGAGACAAAGAGAAAGAGAGTGAAAAAGAGAGACAGCGAGAGAAGAAGCGAGAGAGAGAAAGAGAGAGGAGAGAGAAAGAAAGAGAGTGCGAGAGAGAGAAAGAGAGAGACAGAGAGAGAAAAAGAGAGAAAGAGACAGAGAGGCAGGGAGAGGGAGAGTGAGCGAGAGAGAGGGTGAGTGAGAGAGACATAGAGAGAAAGATACAGAGAGAGAAAAGGAGAGGGAGAGAGAGAGAGAAAGACAAGGAAAGATAGAAAGTGAGATGGAAAGAGAGAAAGTGAGAGGGAAAAAGAGAAAGAGGGTGAGCGAGAGAGAGTAAGTGAGAGAGACAGGTAGAGACAGAGAAAGAGAGTCATAGAGAGAAAAGAGAGAGAGAGAAAGAGAAACGGGGAACAAGAGAGAGAGAGAGAGAACGAGAGGGGAAGAGAGAAAGAGAGTGAGCGAGAGAGACAGACAGAAAAAGAGAGAGAGAGGAAAACAGAGAGAGAAAAGGAGAGAGAAAAAGAGAGAGACAGAGAGAGAGACAGAGAGAGGGAGAGAGAAAGAGAGTGCGAGACAAAGAGAAGGAAAGAGAAAAAGACTGAGCAAAAGAGAGACAGAGAGCGAAAGAGAGACAGAGAAAGAGTGTGAAAAAGAGAGACAGCGAGAGAAAAAGAGAGGGAGAGAGCGAATGAGAGGGAAAGAGAAAGAGGGAGAGAGAACGGGAGAGAAAAGGAGAGAGAGAGAGAAAGAGAGAGCAGGAGAAAGAGAGGGGGGGGTGGAGGGAAAATAGAGAGTGTGAGCGAGAGAGAAAGAGAGCGTTCAAAGCCAGTGAAAGAAAGTGTTAATAGCCCATGGAAGAGAAGGAGGAAACGCTTAACATCCCAGGGAGGAGAGAAGGGGAAGCCCATTGGAAAGTTAAAATTGCTTGGAGGGCAAAGTTCAAAGCCAATGGAAGTAGAGTGGCCTCTGTTTTAGGTTGTTAAGTCATGTAGTGTTCTGTGTCATGCGAAGTTACGTTAATTGATACGATGCTAATGACTCTGTTATGCTACATGTAATGATGGTATATTTGCTACTGATCACTATGTGACACTATGTGACATTATGGTGTGTCATGTCTGCAGAGTGTTTATAGCACACCACATACCCCCTGCGCCAGAGAATGTGTGTGCTGCCTGCGTGATCACTCGCATTCTCTATTGCTGTTGCAGTGTTCCGAACCATGCGTCGTTTCAAGAAGGAATACAGCAGGTAAGTGGGAGCCTCCAGAAAAGTACATCTGTAATATTTTAGATACGCGGTTTCCTTCTGTATAGGCGCGTTATACACGCAATCTCATATCAATTAATTGCAGGTCTGCCTGCAAACATAATGTATCTTATGTATAGGTTTTAATTTCCTTTTTCCCTAAGCATATTGACCCTTGCAGCCGCTGAGCGCCCGGCTCTGGCGCGAGAATCATTGGAAATTGGTTTACTTGGAGACGGGTCCATGCGAGACACTTTGTTGGAGGGGATCCCGGAGCCCCGGCCTGCGGAGGCGGCGCTCAATACCCATTGATTACCCCCTGTGGGTTGTGGCCCTAAATTGATTAGCATTGATTGCACAAACACACCTTTGTGACCTCTTCTCACGAGCACACCACGGACAGGCAACGCAGCGCTCACCAAAGGCAAGGAGAGCCGTGAACTGTTTGACTCGGCTAAGCACAATTAAACCTGCACAAATCGATGCACTTTCCACTTTCCTGTTAAAACGCAGAGTCGCCATCCACACACGTAGATATCCACAGAGCAAGGGGGCTCTTTTCCATGCCTGACTGATCATGTCTGTCTGGCTGCATAGCTTTTTAAACCATAGCTGCATGCCTATAGCTGAAAAGGCTTGAGCTTTTCCTCTGCCCCACACCTGCCGCCCTTTTCCACAGCTGTGGAGTAGAGAGCTTCAGCAGGGCTAGACTTCCCATCTACTGTCCCCTGCGTAAGTTTAGCTCACCCAACTTCCTCACAGCGTCCTCTTCCGCAACCCCGAAGAAGCACCCTGATTAGGCCTTCTTTTCCCTATAGATTTGGCCCCCACTCTTCTTCCAAGAGGGGGGCGCACATCTTGTGTGCCCCACATTCGCAAAGAATGGCATTTGGAGAGGCTGCCTTCGTTTAACCTGTTTGCCTGGCACCAAGCGGTATTAATCATCAGTGTGCGGTCTTCTCTCTAATCCGGTCTCCATCTAAACGCACCTGGGGAACACATTTGCCGAATTCCAGCCAAGACACTGCTTGCTCAATTACACACACTGGTCATCCTGCAAACTGGTCACTAATGGCATACCGACTATGACTGTGCTTGTTACTTTCATACTGACTGTGTTTTGGGCGCTATCTGTCTACTAACTGTTATTCAGGTCGCCACCAATCTGCTATTGCTATTCCTGATGGCTACTGGCCTGATAGTGTTTTTTGTTGCCACTAGCATACACGCTTTAATTTTTATTGCTACCTGCCTCTGAACTGCAACTTTCGCGAATACTGACGTGCTAGCTGTACATTCTGCTGACAGTTGTGTGGTTCTTACCAGTCTCTACCAATTGTAGTTTTGGTAATTACTGGCCTACCAACTGCCACTGTGATCGATATTGGCGTTGCTGTAATGTTGGTGCATACTAGCCTGGTTAATTCTAGTGACTACTGGCCAACAAACTGTAATTGTGGTCAATGCCGGGCACCAACTGTAATTCTGGTTGCTACCAGCCTGCCTTGTGTCAATTTGGTTGGTTACTACTGGCCTATGTGGGGTGCATTTAAAGGCCCCAAACAGAAGTCCCTTTCACATGAATGGCAGGCACTTAAATACTGAAACAAAAACGGCCTGCCTTTGGCTTTTAAAGAGTCATGTGGAAAGGGGCCAACCTATCATTACCAATGGACAAGCAGCAGTTTAATTAAAAAAAAGGAGGAATCAAAGATCCCTGTGGCATGGAAAACATGATTTTTAAACATTTAAAGCAAAAACGGCCCGCAAAGGTGTGTGCAAATAAAAACGGCTTTGAAAAAGCAAAATTGGAAAATAAATACTGCTGACAGAAAAATGTCAGGAAAACAAAACATGACGTGTGGGTTGACAAAAGCAATGTATAGTATGTTTCACTTACAAAACTCCAGTGACATTTGAAGAGCCACTTTGTCTTCATGGAAAACCTGTTTCTGGCTGTGGTCAAAACTTCACAAAGGAAATCTCCCACTTCCAGCCTGGGTGTCTCATCTCCCATCTAATGACCCCCATAATAAAATTTGATGCTGAAGGTGTTGAAAGCCCATTGTCCTTCAGACTTGCTGGCTCTGGAAGCAGGGGCTTCAATGAAATTCCCCCTTGGCTGAAGCACAAATACTATGCGTGAAAATGGGGGCACCCATTTCAAGGTAACTGATCCTTGATGCAATATTGTTCTCCTTGAGTTTGCCATGCGAGGAAAGCATCCGGGTTCATTGACTGTCAAATTTTGTTTTGTAATTCGGCTTGTGATAACGCTGTTGTGATACCCAAGAGTTTGTCTTCAGGTATGATGGGTACCGGGTCTGGAGTTGTATACACCGTTTCATCGATGCCCATTTGAGATAAGGTGTCAGCTTTCCCATTCTTGACCCCTGGTCAAAAGGTGATCACGTAGTCATATTCGGCAAAGAAGAGGGCCCACCGTTACTGGTGTGAAGACTGGGCTTTGGCTGTTTTGAGATATTGCAGGTTCCGGTGGTCTGTGATCACTGTGATGGTGTGTCTAGCTCCCAGAAGATAGTGTCACCATGCGTTGAAAGCGGACTTGATGCCTAGGAGTTCTTTGTCCGTGATAGCGGAATGAAGTTCCGGGGGTGAGAACTTTTTTGACCAGAAGGCCACAGGATCCAGCTTGCCAGTTTCTGGGTCCCTTTGTGAAAGGACCGCTTACATTGCCATACTGGAAGCATCAGTTTCTACGACACAAGGGAGGTCTGGATGCGGGTGCCACAGGATTGGAGCAGAGGTGGACCTTTGTTTCAGTTCCTGAAAGGCTCTTTCTGCTTCCTGAGTCCAAGCAAACTTTTTATTTCTTTTTCGTAGCAGTACTGTGATCGGGTGCACAACCTGAGAGAAGTCTGGGATAAACCGGCAGTAAAAGTTTGCAAAGCCTAGCATGCTCTGTATCCCCTTCAGAGATGTTGGTGATGGCCATTTTAGAATAGCGTCAACCTTATGTACATCCATTCTGATGCCTTTTCGGTGAAAGGATGAAACCAAGGAATTCTACTTCGGTGACGTGAAAAAAACATTTCTCCAGCTTTGCATACAAACGATGTTGGCGGAGCTTGGTGAGGACTGAACCAACATGCCTGATATGATCTTGTTTTGAGGCTGAGTAGACCAAGATGTCATCAATGTACGCTAAGGCACAAACGTCAATCAGTTCTCTCAAGACATCATTCATGAAATATTGAAATGCTGCGGGAGCGTTACATAAGCCAAAATATTAAATATTAATGATATTCAAACAAGCCATATTTGGTACGGAAAGCGGTTTTCCACTCATCTCCGCTTCTGACCCGGACCAGATGGTATGCTCCCCGAAGGTCTAATTTGGTATAGATCTGGGCATCTTTAACTTGGTCTAGCATTTCTGGGATAAGAGGTAAGGGGTAGCGATTCTTCACGGTTATCTGGTTTATTGCGCGGTAATCAATACAGGTCCTCAAGTCCCCTTCCTTTTTCGGTACGAAGAACAAAGGACTGGCTGCTGGGGACTTAGATGGGCGGATAAATCCATTTGCAAGGTACTGGTCCAAATAGGATTTCAGGTGAAGGCTTTCTTGTTCGGCAAGTGCGTAGATCCTGCCGCAAGGTATTTGTGCCCCAGGAATAAATTCAATTTGACAATCATAAGGCCTATGCAGCGGCAATGTGTTAGCCTGGTCTTTTTGGAATATGTCCTGAAAGTCACAATATTCATCTGGCAAAGTATTAGTTACTCCCAGAGTAGAGGCTCTAGTATTGAAAGTCTTGGAGACACAGGAGTCGGGTTCCGGGTCAGGAGAGTAGCAAGTTAGGGAGCAGTTGCTGGAGAAGGGTAATTTCTGTGCCCGCCAGTCTATCAAAGGGTTGTGAGCACCCAACCATGGCATCCCTAGTATCAACCGGAACTGAGGTGCCTTTATAAGATCGAACGAAATACACTCCCGATGTCCATCCTGGCACAGCAAGGTTACTACTGCTGTGCACTGGGTTACTGGTCCGGAGGCAATTTCTGTCCCATCCACGGTAGTCACCTTGTCCCTGGTAGGCTAGAACACAAAGGGAGCCCCATCTCTGCTGCCAACTCTTGATCCATATAGTTCCCAACTGCTCCGCTGTTGATGCACGCTTCTACGGCATGCATCTTTGACGATTGTTGGTGATTTATTAAGATCACGGGTATCGCAAAGTGTGAGGTCAGTGGCTCTTTCTCATCACTCGACAAACTGACCTCTACGGTTGCCGAGCTTGGTAGTTTTATGATTCCTTAACTTCATCCTTTTCTGTGGCCCCGACTGTCCTCCTTGGGGGTTTTATTGGGCAGTCTTTCAGAAAATGTCCTGGTTTTCCACAATACAAACAAAGTTGCTGTTGTCTTCTTTTATTCAGCTCTTGTTTTGTTAATGGAGGTCGTATCCCTCCGATCTGCATGGGTTCTACGGTGTTGTCTGGCCCCCGTGGCGCATTTTCTTTAGGCCGAACATAAACTACTCAAGAGTCTGCTTTGGACTGGTCTGCTTTTCGGTCCTGCAACCGATGGTCTAGCTGCACGACCAGATTTATGAACTCGGTACAGTCTCTGGGGTGATCAACTACCTGGGCCAAGACGTCCTTTAATTCGCCTTGTAAGCCTCTATGGAATAACGTGGTTCTTTTGTTTTCTGGCCACCTGGCTTCAGCAACCAGTCTTGAAAGTCGCAATTTATGTTAACAAGTCTTGGTTCCCCTGCCTGAGGGATACAAGTTCGTTATCCACTGCTTGTTCCTGGGTATGGCGAGCAAACAGTTTTTCCATTTCTCTCTGGAACCCCCCCATAGTCCTGTAACAGCGGATCATTATGGGTCACCAACGGCACTGACCAATCCGCTGCACTTCCACTCAAGTATGATAGGATGAAAGCTACCCAAGCTTGGTCATTTGGAAATGCCCCAGGGTGACAAAGGAAGTGAAGACGACACTGATTTATGAATGCTGCATACTTCCGTGGGTCGCCCGAAAACCTTTCTGGTGGTGCCAGGGGAACTGTTCCAGGCAGCGTGATCTTTACTGGTGTGGGGGTTTAAGATGGTGAGATAGGATTTTGCATCGGTGGATTTCCTCCAGGCAGAGGAGTCTTCCCTGCCTGCGATTGCAAGAATTGTCTGCTGATTTCGTCGGTGCGCTCCTTGGTTACTATTAGGTCTCTCCGGAGTGCATTAGTCTCTTGTCGGGCTGAATGAACCTCAGCACGAAGGTCCCCCAACAATTGGGCCAATTGGTCGATTTCTGATGTTTCCATGGCACCGAGGTGGATTATTTATTTGAGGCTTTGCGTTCTGTTACGCTCACCTGGTATCCACGGGGACGCAACCCAGCCAGTTGGTCGTTGGTGCCCTTCCCAATGATTCCCTGGTGTGGTCTCGGTGTCGATGGGATTCCGCCTGGAAATGAAGACTATATTAGGACTGGGTGACCAAGGTAAGTTTTTCCCCACCTCCCTTGTGTTTCCAGCCCCTCCAGGTTCTCTTCTCACCTGGTTGTCGGAATTGGTGGGCTCTCCGTCCTGCTCTCTGGGCAGGGGCGCGTTGACTTTTGTGGGTACGGGCGGTCCAGTTACTTCACTGACTGCTGCCCTTGTAGTGTCTTTCAGGTAGGTCTTATTGCGATTGATGGCGTCGTTATTCTTGCATGCCTTTTCTCTGTTCTAAATGTCTCTTTTTTTTTCCTCCCTAGGAGCGCGGAGTGTCAGCTTGGAGAACTGGATATGCTGGTTCTCGCCAAAGGCGCCAGGACTGGCCCCAAGAGGGCCTGAGAACTGGATGCCAGGCCTTATTAGTGATCCGAGCCCTGATTCCACCTGGCCAATGGGCTTGCCAGTAGGGATCAGGGCTGAGGGTCGTGACAGAGAGAGAGGAGTAACTGTCCAATCCTACTGGCAGGGAGTATTACAGGGTACTTCCCCAAGATTTTAAAATTGGTGATGTCATTTCTCCTGTATAAGGGGGCCTGTACTAGGACCGAACACACACATAAGAAAAACGGGTGACAGAAAAATGAGAAAGACAGGAAGGCTGCCAAAACCTACCATCTGACAGCTGTAAGGAGACACTAGAGGAGATTGCTGAGAGTGCAACTGGGTGGAGCTGTCTATTTCTAGGAAGGCCTCCTCAAAGCTGACTGGGTCCTATGGTGGAGAGAGGGAGGCCATCTTTAAGAGTGAAGGGACCAGACCCCTGCCATTTCTTTCAAGAGTGTCCTGAGATGCAGCTGGCTTTCCTGAACCTTAAACAGAGGCTTGCTATGTAAGTAGAACTGAACCCTGGGGAACCAAAAGGTTGGGTAGTCTGCTTGCCTGGAATCCTTTCCCTTTATAATGGGTGGGGGGGGGGGAGTGGGTGGTGGGGCAAAACTGTGTAGACACAAATATTAAAAGCAAACTTATTTAATTTAATTAATTCCCCATTTGGCAGAACACTACAGGGTGAATTTTGTTAAAATTCGAAATTAACAACGCTCACTTCCCAGTGTGCGCTGAAAACTATAGCCTATCAATTAATTGGGTAATCCTTGTTGTCCAGCTGATCCCGACTTCTTTAAGGAAGAGGGGTGTCTTTGTTCTTAAATCACTCCAATCTTTTTATCCAGCTTCCCCAACACAGGGCCTTTCAGTAAAGGGGTTCTGAAATCCAGAATTCCCCAAAGCATTCCAATGTTTCTGTCTGACTTCCCAACATAGACCAAAGCTAGGGGGGGTCTGAAAAACAACGCTATTAATCACACTGTGGATGCACTCATTTCAGCTGACCTCTCTCTCTCTACCGCTCTCAGTACACCTCTCTCTTGGTCTGATCATTTGCTCCTCTCCTCTCATCCGGAGCTCCTGGGGTCCCCAGCAAAAGCCCCTGCCCACACAGCCAGCCTCCTTCTCCCACATCCGACTGATGAAGCGAATGTCAGTAGCCGATTTTGCCGCCTCTTTCACTCCCCCCACTCCTCCTATGGACTCTCAGTCTGACTCAGTCCTTGCTAACTTTCACCTCTCCATCTCCAACACCTTTGACATCCCTGCTCCTGCCATGAGGACCATCATTAAGCCTACATCCAAGTGCAACAGTTGGTATGCTTCTGACCTAGCCTCACTGAAAAGCAAGGGCAGAGCTGTGGAACGGAAATGGTTGGCATCCTCAGATCTCAATCCTCCTGCAGTTTCTACTTCTCCTGTTCGGTTTATAGACATCATTTTGAATACAAAAATCTCGAAAGTCAAAAAGTCGAAAAAAAAGAAAATCGAAAAAAAATGTCGAATTATTTTTTATGACTTTTTTTTAGAAATGGGGGGGTTCCCCCCAATCCCCTTTTTTTTTAACCTATTTTCTTTATATAAACTAGAGCCAAAAAAAATATCGAAAAAAAAAATTATTCGACTTTTCTTTTCGACATTTTTGACTCGACTTTTTTGACATTCGAAATGTTTCATTCGATATTATGACTGGACACCTCCTGTTCCCTCCCTGTCCCTCTGCACGGCTTCGGCCTCCAACTTCACAACCAAAACTCAGGACACCCTGTCCTCACTCTCCTCTACTCCACTCCCTCCTCCACCTAGGCCTCCCTTGGCCCCTCTCAGTCCATCCCTCCTACTCTTCTCCTTCTCACCCATAACACCTGCTGAGGTCCCCAAGACTGTTTGCTCAATGAAACCATCAAGGACAATATTGCTGCACTCGCTCCCTCTTTGACTGAGTTCTACAACCACTCTTTTGCCACTGGCTCCTTCCCACTAGCTCTCAAGCACTTCCTTGTGCACCCCCCTCCTAAAAAAGTAATCTGAGGACCGTTGCTGGCCGGCTAACTACCACCCTATCTCCACTACCCCGTTCTTGGGCAAACCTTTGAAGAAGTTAGTCATCTCCCAATTAATCCACTACATTGAATATGTTGGCTATCTCCACAACCACCAATCTGGCTTCAGAGCAGCCAGAGTCATGAAAACTGCTCTCCTGAACACCTGTGAACACCTATAAACCGCAACTCCAACTCTCCTTCTGTTCTCATACTACCTGCTTTGTCCTCTACCTTTGACACTGTCAATAATGCCCCCCTCCCAAATTGACTCTGTGATACTGTGGGCATCACGGAACGGGCACTGACTTGGTTGACCTTATTCCTTTCGAATCGGCCATCCCAGGTTCAACTGGGCCCTTTTCTCTCCTCTACCTCCCTCTCTACATGTGGCATCCCTCAGGGCTCTATCCTCTCATCGTGGATTTTCAATATTTACCTTGCTTGTCTTACCCTCTTGATCCCCACCTTCTCTCCTCCCTTGCAGTGTTATGTGGATGACACTCAGCTCTCCTTTAAGTGTCCCTCCTCTACCTCCTCTCCTTCCTTTCTCATTCCTGATTGTCTGATTGCTATTCAGGCATGGTGTGCTGCTAACGCCAGCAAGATTGAGATCCTTCTCATTGGAACTCCCCCTCTTCCTTCCCCCTCCTTGGGCCCCCTCCCCTCACCTTCTAGAGAGGCAATAAACCTGGGCGTCACCTTAGTCTCCTCTCTCTCCTTCTCACCTCGTATCGATCGCTGACCTTGCCAAGAAGGCCCACTTTCAGCTTCACCTCCTCATAGGCATTCGCTCTTTCCTCACTTTTCCCCAGAAACTCAATTCCTCTAGAGCTCTCATTCTCTCCAGGCTGGACTACTGCAACAGCCTCTTCCTCAATCTGCCTCTTTCCTCCCTCTACCCCCTCATCAATTAATCCAGAACAGGACTGCAAGACTTATCCTTGACCTCAAGCCCAGGGACCGCATCTCTCCAGCCCTAACATCTCTCCACTGGCTCCCAATGGCTGCAATGATCAAATTCAAGGCCCTCTGTATCTTCCACAAGGCTTTCTGGGATCTGGGGCTGTGCTACATGCAAACTTCTCTCCCTAAATACCTGCCTGCTAGAGACGTTTGGTGCTCTAGCTCTAGCTCTAACTCTCTGCAGGTCAGGCATTTCGTCTAGCAGAGAGCGGGGGGTAGATCTCTTTCTTCGGCAGGAGTCTCCCTCTGGAATGGCCTACCTGCCTCTCTCAGACTTGAGCCGGATCTCCTTAAGTTCCGAAAGCTTCTCAAGACCTTCCTTTTTTCCTCCTCCTTCCCTCTCCCCCTGCCTTGCTAAAGCCTGCAACTGGCTGCTTGGTCCTTTATGAGTCATACAGGGATCAGGCCCTCCCTCAACCAATCTGCCTCAGCAGCCCCTCCCAGCACTTGCCTTTCTGGCACCCTTCCCTGACTACACTACTGAATCTGGTTCACCTGCCTCTTTGCACTAGCCCACCCCTACCCCATCCCCCACACACTTGCCCTTGGCTCCCCCCGCACTTACTCGCCACCACCCACCCAGCCTCAGCACCCCTTCCAGCACTTGCCTCTGTGCACGCTTCTAGACTAGACTACTGAGTCTGGTTCACCCACCCTCCTCGCACTAGCCCACACTTACCCCCGCACACTTGCCGTCCAGGCTTCCCCCCAGCACTTACCCCCCCAGCACTTGCCCACCCCTTGGGCCCCCTACCAGATCATCCACCCTCCCCCTGACCTGCCCCCTTCCCCGGTTAGGGAGAATTCTCATCTCTGTGCTAATTCCCTTCTACCTCAGAGACCCACAGCTCTTTTGCTGGACTTTAGGACTTTTTCATTTTTATCCTGGAGTAAGAGAGACCTTTTTCTCACTCTCTCATGTATTTTCCTTGAATTGAACCCTGTGTTTCTTTTGGTTTTGCTGTCTGAAAAACTCCATCGGCATCATCTTTTTGCATTATGACACACAGCACCATCAGTGCAGTGTCACAGAGAAGTCCTTTAAATACCTTCTCTTGGATAAACCACTGTTTCCAAGAGTAGGAAAGTGACATTGACTTTACTTACCTCTTTCTCTTTGTAGACCCAGCACAAACTATCTTACATAGAGTGCTGTAGGGGTTACTTAGTATCCGCTTTGTCTACCTTCTCATGTAACATTTGTATGTTACCCTTACTACATTTAATGGCTGGCGGCAGTGGTTTAATTTTCCTACCATTGCATTTTTACCGCAGGCTGAATCCTCAGCTGCAATTTTGCACCAATAGGCGTCCATTTTGTCAAAATGGCCCCGGTCATCTTTTTTTGCCATTTCTTGTTTGAAAGGTCCTTCTTGAGATGTACTCTGCGTGACAAACCAGGTTTGGTCCATTTGTTGATTTGGCTTTTGTGGGATTCACTGGTAAAGCCTACATCTGGCTCCATCGTGTCTGGCAGGGCAGGAACAGAGGGAGGTTCCCGAAACTCCATGTGCTTAGTATCCTTGGTTACAGGAATGCACCCAAAGGTGATGGCTGGCTGTTCTTGGAGGACAGCCACCCTGCTCTGTGAGTGACAGCTAGGCTGTGAATTAATGGGATACACTTGCATAAAAGGTGAGGTTTTTTGCAAGGAAAGCAGAGTCGACCACTGGATGAAGGAACCGAAGAAGAAACTGGAAGAGAAGCTTGCTGCACCCTCCTGGACCGTTGGTTTGCCCGGTGAAGCCCTGCTTCAATGCTGAAGCTCCATATTTCGAATCAACTGGAGAAGCCCGGAACGGACAACTTCTTCCCTTGGGTTAGTGGGACCAACGGACCTGAAGACGAACTTGACAGGAACCCCTCTCCCTGCTGGCTGTACTTCTTCGAAGCTGCTGGAACCGAGTGCCAGGGGACAGGAACACCAGAATCAAGTGCGTCATTTTTAAGCCAGACCCGAGTTCCAGGAAGATCCTCTGGACTCCCTCGAAGCAGGACTGCCCAAGCCCGAGCCAACTCAACAGAGTGCCGGACCCCAGAAGCAAGGGGAGCCCAGAAGGTGTCCAAGAACTGAGGTGATGCTATTTGCGAGTAGCTGAAACCGCGAAGTGCAGCTAATCTGAATTGCGCCCATTGCTGCCGCCGACCTTCAAACCGTAGTGCAGGAGTCCCCAGACATCCTCCCTCTTGTCCCCACGACTGAGGCCCAGGAACAACAGGATCTGCAGGACTACAACAGGAACAGAAGCCAGCTGGATCTCTTTTATCAGACTCAAGGTACTGTGTAACTAGGGGTACTTACCTCTGGTTGTGTGTAGCTTGCTTGATCTCACTGTAGACTTGCATTTGTTGCCTTCTGCAGAGTTGCTTGCATCTTTGCTTCTCACAAGCATCCCAGCTTGGGGCCCAACAGTGATTCTTTTTGCTACAGAACTCTCTTTAACATTGTGCAAGACTTTTGTACTAGCTTCAAGAAGTGCCTCAGCTCTCTCAGACTTTGCTCAACTAACATTGGCTGGCCTAACTCCCTGTAGACTCTTCTTACCCTCTGACTTTGTGTTTATCTGTCCCTCAAAAAGTCATACATACCTTACTCGTATAGCTGGTAAAGGGTTAACCTATATTTCATTGGGGGATTGTAAAGTACTTAACTATTTGGAGAAACGTGTTATCCATTGTTTGCTTCCCTAACCATGTCCACAGTGTCCTAGCTGTTGAAGTCAAGGCAGGATGTAGGAAGTGTGTGTTTAGTATCACACAAACAAGGACAGGTATATGGTCATTACTTCTCGTATTTACTTGTCAAAGACTATTATTGTGTTCCCTAAATCTCACCCTGACCAGAAGAACACCCTGTCTCTCCGGGGTGTTCTCAACCTTGGTCGCGATGGTGTGCCGCCTATCTAACAGGATAGGAAGAAGGGGATGCACTAGTCCTATCACTACAATGACAGATTTGTTCTAAATAAAAGCTCAATCTGGGAACCTGTCCCAGAAAAAGAGCAGGGGGCAGGGTTTTGTGAAGCAGTTCGCGGGGGAGTATTCAAAGACTGGTACCTTACCATAAAGTTTATTCACCCTCTGCGAAGTGTGCTTGACCTACCCATAAAAACAATCTCTTTTATATAAAAAAAGAGAGTGAGGACACTCTCAAATCACCTATTGTCTTTCGTATTTGATACGTTCATCTGCTTATTTTACTTTAGCACATTCAATTCTGCAATATTCATTATTGCATTGTTCACAGGGGAATTTCAAAAGACACAACAAATGTAGCTAAAACCAATCTTGTTTTACATAGGCACTGGTCATTCATAATTTGTTAATTCGTATAATTTAGGGATATCTGCATATTCTCTGGTCGACCTGTTCCGATGATGTGTTTTTTTAAATCATCTTCTTCAGGACCGATTTCTTTGTTTGAGGCATCAGTCATCCACCCAACAGATATGACGGGGCACCCAGGCCAACCTAGAGAATAGAGCCAAAATGACCTGTTTTTAGCTGGGTTCTTTTTAGGGAGCTAATTTCTGATATAAGCAGAGAATGCTATTAACAATGTATTTTACAGTGACATTTTCTTAATGTATCGCTTTCCCCCATATTTCATGGGTACACACCACATTGCAACATTTCTTGATACTCTTAAAACCATGAGCCAGATACCTTTTTTGGCGCTTTAGCTATGTGTGTAATGCACCGCATTTTTGGAGACGGTGTGCATGTATCACCATCTCGTTGGTTCAGAGTCCAGTTCTATCCACAGAGGGAACTGTAAACGATGAGAGAGAAGAAGTGAAACTGGCAGCCCTCGATGCAACAGTAAAAGAATTCAAAGACATGAACACATTAAGAAAAATCAATAAATTAAAGAAGGATTTGACGTCCTTGGTACATAGCAAAGTCTATCTGTACACAATGGATGATTACTTCACTCCAGAAGCAAGACAGGCTAGACGTGACGCATACCAACAAAGTATGCAAGGCGGCAACAGAGACTTCGGAAATGCACAATCTGGCTCCTCCAACAATTCAAGTACGGGTCAGATGACGATGCGACAGAAGCTGCAGCAGCAGCAGGCCAATTCTATCGCCCAAGTCAACAGTTGCTGTTCAATGCTCAGACACAACATCCGGGCAATTTTGGTGCTGGAGGTAACCAGCAACAACATTTTTTAGGTCAGCGCAGAACCAACTGAGGCAGTCCCAGATGGCAGAACGTCTCCCCCAGGATTACACACAGCAGGGGACAGAGTCTGCCCCAACCGACGTTTCCTTAATTATGAACTTTTCGAAACACACTTTGTCGGTTTTTGAAAAACAGATTCTCCAGAAAAGACTATCCTTTGTTCCAACGGCCAGATATGACCAGTTCCTAACGCGCATTGAACTTACACAACTAATACATAAAATAAGACTGAAACAATTCTTTGCTGAAAAATCAGTGGAAACAATAACAACAGGGACTGGCCTAGGAGCACCTTCTCAGTTCCTTCCACTGACGCAGAACAATACTGCTGAATCCTTAACCTTCGAGCAGGCACTCCTAAAAGATTTTTTTTTCTTTTTAATATTTTTTATTGATTTTCAATAAACATTGCACCTCAACATGGTGCATAATAAACATCAAATCCCCCTCTCCCCCTACTCCCAATTCCAAGTTCAACATCCATGGTATGTTAGTCCACTGCTGTTTCCCCTGTTTCATCATCCGTTAGAATGTCTGTGTTCAATGTTTCAGGGACCGTGCACGACAAGGATGCCACTAGATGCTGCCACTCCATTTCCTCTTCCCCCCCTTCTGCAAGCCGCTTCCCTCCAAACCACCGTTTCTGCGTCTGCCCACTTTAGGAGGTCCCTCCACCAGGTTTCTATGTTGGGTCTTTCCCGTGCCTTCCATCCCATGGCAATCCTACGCTTAGCCAGGATGTAAGCTAGGTCTTTAAGCTTGCGCACATGTTTAAGTTTACGTGGTCTAGGGAAGTCCCCCATCATGCATGCCCACAGAGAGTCTACCACTAGTCTGATCCCTTTGTCCGCCAGTAGGCCAGCTATCTCCTCCCAGTATTTTGTGATTTCAGGGCAGGCCCAAAACATGTGCACCATTCCCGCATTTTCCGCCCCACATTTAGGGCAGTGTTGCTTGGTCCCTCTAGCAAACTTGCCAATTTTCTTTGGGGTCATATAAGCTCTGTGGGTGATGTACAGCTGAATCTGCTGCAACCGGGCAATCCTCAAGACTTTCTTATGATATCTTTACATCCGTTCCCAGAGTCTATTGTCTATAGTCTCCCCGCTTTCCTCTTCCCATCCATGCCTGACCTTGACTACTTCTGTATCCACCTTGGACACCAATATCTCATAAATTCTGGAGACTTCGTGACCCGCTTCTGACACCACTTTGAAAGTTTCTATTGCTGTGTCTGGTTGTTGGGTCATTTCTGATTCTGACCACATCTTCAATATTAGTTTCATCAGCCTAGCGCGTGTGATATATTGTCCGCTGTGTAGGCCCGTGTCTGCCACCAGTGAGCTGGACTCAAACTCTCCCCTTCCTGCCACACATTTCCCACTGTTGTCACACCCACCGGTTCCCAATATTCCCGAATGGCCCGCATTAACTGTTCGTCTATGGCCCTTAACGTTACAAGAGGGATATGCAGGGAGAATGGCCGTGGGTTCCCCATTAAAGCGCAGACTCTGTGCCAAATTTTTCTACCCAGCACCAGCAACGCTGACCTGTTTTCTTCCAGGGGTTCCTTGCCCACATCCATTCGTTTAGGAAGTAGGGTGTGCTTTCCTTCCTTAACTCAGGGTTGGTGTCCTCTGATAACCATCTAGCTACATACTGCAGCTGACCCGCCAGATAATATGCCTCGAAGTTGGGCAGCTTTATGCCTGCCTGATCGTATGGGTTCTGCCGTTTCCAGAGGGCTATCCGGTTCCTGGTGTTGTGCCAGATGAACCCTCTGCAAATGATGTGCAGGTTGGAAAAGAAACGTTTGGGTATTAAGTATAAGACATTTGCAACGTTGTACAGCAGCCTGGGTAGTGCTATCATTTTGAGCAAGGCCGTCCTCCCCATCATGTTCAGGGGCAATCTTGTCCAAAATGTCATACTACGTTGAATTCCTTTCACAGTGTTATTTTCATGTTCGATTTCGGGTTTGTGGTATATGTCAATGCCCAAATAGCAGAAAGTATCCACTGCCCAGTCAATCTGTAACACAGGTAGCTCGCATTTCGGCACACCCATATATCTGCCCAGGGGAAATATGCTAGATTTCTGTGGGTTTATTGTTATACCCGACAACTGTGCAAATCTTTCTAGTACCTTCAATATGTACTGCAGATTTTCCTCTGGATATCGCAGATACAGCAGCATATCGTCCGCGTATAGCGATATCAGGTGCTGTCCACCATGCGTCTCAATACCCTCCTCCCCAAAATAATGTCTGAGGTATGCTGCAATTGGTTCTATCGCCAGGGCAGGATTTTGTTTGGTATCTTGGGAACCTGTAAGAAAAAGGTGACAGCTAGATATGGGGGAAGTTTTGATTACCCTGATTCTGATTCTAGGCTGCCCCCCCTTTTTGGAGGCTGTCACCAGCATGGGTTTCAAACAGGGGGTTTTCGTGCTGGCCATTTTGGGGTTTGATGATGGGCGGTTTTAACTTGGTCCCCACATC
The DNA here is from genome assembly GCF_040938575.1 of Ambystoma mexicanum. Taxonomy (NCBI): domain Eukaryota; kingdom Metazoa; phylum Chordata; class Amphibia; order Caudata; family Ambystomatidae; genus Ambystoma; species Ambystoma mexicanum. The sequence continues at coordinate 252,779,660 of NC_090930.1, read as the reverse complement.
TACCCAGTCTGGATTTGGATCCTTGGGAGGCGTTCCACCATCCCTGAAGGAGAAGATCCTTTTCCCAGGATCCTCTAAGGATCCCTCTACTTGAAACTGGAATATTTGCACCTCCTCTACAAAATGAGTCTTTTTAGGCTCTTTATTTCTCCTACCCACCCTCTGCTCCTTGCGTTGCAGACTTTCGGGGGCAGAAGATTTTGGTTCTGGTTCCTGGGTTTCCAGGGCTTTTCACAAGTGGGGAAGGAAGCTTTCTCTACGGCTTTGCACCCCCTTCCCCTTGTGCCTCCTCCCTGGGAACCGGTGGGTTGTCGGGGTTCTTCCCCCGTCATTGTTCTGGGGCACCAGACCCTGGATTGGAGGAGTTCTGAGCCGCCATGCTCATCTGAGGGTTCTGTTGAGCCCTCAGCATGCGACCCAGATCCTGTGCCATGTTCTGGACCTGGCACTCTAGTTGGGACACCCGCTCTGACTGATACGGGGTCCTCAAATCTACCCTGGGTTGATCCCGGGAAGGGTAACCATCAATTCTCGCAAAATACCCCTGGTTCGGAAAGTTTGGGTACCCCTCCACCCTAGGCCTCCCCTGTCCCGGATTGGGCTGTCTGGGCTCAGGAAAGTGGGGAAAGAAGGATGGGTTGTTTTGGGGTTTGAAGTTTGGCAGGTACTGGTGAAATAGGTTTGGTACGGCATTTGGGGGATTACTGCCCTCCTGGGGAAAGTGAGGAGGGAAGTTTCCTGGGTTTCCTGCTGTCTGGTTGGATTCCCCCCCCTTGGGTTGGAGGAGTCCACACATAACCCAGGATGGGTCTATTTCACTTGTAGCGTGGGCTGATGTAGTCAGGGGAGTTAGGGGTCCTATTTGTGGGGTTACCTCCCTGGCTCCCCATTTTGGATTGGCTCGAGGGCCTTCTGGGTTTGGAGTTGGTTGGATTCTGCGCAAGAAGGTTCGTAGGCCCCCCCATCTCCAGATCTAAAATGGGGGCAACCTTCACCTCCGCCACTTTAGCCACAGCAGGGGTGTTGGTTGTTTTGGGGTTTTTGCTACTATTTTTTATTTTCCAACGGCTTCTGTACTTCATAGATGCACATGGCTTGTTCAATGACCCAGTCTAGTAATCTTTTCTCATGAAAGTCCCTCACTAGCTGGGTCATAATATACTTAGAGAGAGCATGAAAGGAGGTGTTCACAAATTCCTTACTGTCTGTGCGCACCCTTTAAGTGGTCTGTGCAAAGGCGTGTTTTAATTCCTGGACAAATTCTTGTGGGGCCTGGTCTTCCCCACATTGTAAGTTTTAGGCTGCCTTGCGAGCCTCTCGAGGGTTCCTATTAATAGAAAAATGTTTCAGGATGTGTGGGATGTTTTTACCTATGCATCCAAGCCCTAAAATAAAACTGTGCAGTACTGGCATGGAAAACATCATGATGGCCAGAACTCCCCAGAGAGTGCACAGGGAAAACATGAAGAATAGGCTGCCACCCATTTTTGCCTATGTTGTGAGCACTGGAGGGCACTGCCTAAAACCACTAGTGGGCTACACACACAGTAGCCTGAAACCATTGGGAATGGCAATGCTGATTGCCAAAAAAGCAACTCAGAACTGTGGGGAAATCATTTTCTTAATCACAAAAATGGTTGCATTACCAGTACTCTCCACTATCAGAAAGCCGGCGTTTTAAAACCACCAGACTTTTGTGTAAAACTGAACAAATGAAACAAAACCAGACCAAGGAAAGACTTGCTAAGAGGTGGATACAATGTAAAACTATATTCTGAAATGACTTGAAGGAAGTAATTATTTAATGTATAGGTAAAAATTGTCAGTTTGATTTGAATGTAGAAAACTGGGAACAAAAAGTGACATTTAGCTGAAACCTGGCTTAATGAAACTGAATTCTGCCTGACAACTACCCCCGACAGGAGTTGAAACTGGATCAACAGCTGTGTCTGCCAGGCCTGGCTGCATCCTGAGGTCACATGACCCTGTTGATTGAAAGGGGAGTGGCAGCTAGGGACTACAGGGAGTTGAACAAAGGCCTGTCCTGGACTCAGGCAAATGTTATATTGGGGGCGATGTAAAAGTGGCTTCTTCTTAGGGGAAACTGGGAGGGGCAGTGACTCTGCTAGCAGCTGAACTTGGGGGAAGTGGATAAAACAGTTATTCCACCCTGTGATGTGGGAAGCCACACCCCTTTTTGACCAGGGCATAATTTTAAAAAGATAGATAACTCATAGTGCAGTCTTGTCAGAATTATATAAGTAATATCATTATTTTTGTGATTTTTCTGTGAACATTTTGAGAGGTGTTAGGACCCTGTGGTGTATTCTGGGGGGTTACTAGCGGAAAATGGGGTCTCACTCCAAATGTCTGCATGTTAAAAATCTGACACTTCATCAATTAATGTCCATACTCCTTGCGCACATGTGTGTAATTTTGGGTAAATGTCTGATATTGCAAAACCAGTTAAAAAGCGCAAAATGTTGTCATTTTTGAATGCAAGCCCCCAGGAAGATCAGAGGCGGACAAGCATGGACCATAAGGAATATATAATGTGCACATGTAATTTCAACAAATTGTATATCTGGGAAGGATGTATTTGAATCAAATATAGATTTGTGAGCAAACTGACCAGGGGAGGATCCTCTGACCCATAAACCTACAGCATCACTCTGACTCACATTTCCTTCCCCCAATCAAGGGAGAGAGGAGGAATTGGCCAATGATAAGTGAGAGGGGCGGGTTTAGTTATGACCAGGCACACACCCATTTTCAAAACACATAAAAAGAGACTGCTGGGACAGGTAGAGACATTCAATTCCATTTGCTGCGGAGCATGCTGACCGACGACTTCACATCCAGAGATCCAGACTTCAAATCCATCAATCTCCAAAGACCAGAACTTTACTTCAGAACTTAAAGCTAGGGCCTAAACCCACAAACTGAGAATTCTTCTCAGCAGGCCTCAGCAACCTTAAAATCATTTTCAAATTATTCCACAGCCGGGCGAGCTGTCTGAATTCTTTTGCAAGAACCTGTAGCAGTACCCAGAAAGCAGTGTTACATCCAGAATCCAGAGAGGCTAGACCAGCAGAACCAGAGAGCTGACCCAGATCACTGTGAAGTGCCGAGACCAGAACCGGAGTCCAGTCCAGAACCTGACCAGATCTGTGGCGAGGCCTATTTCAAATTTATATTGTGAGTACCTAGCAGAACTGTGCAGAACCAATCTCTTAGTTAAAATAATCTAATCCAAACTATTTTAACCTAAGTAGAACTGCCTCCTAGAAATTGTGTCATCTGTCATTTTTAAAGCTGCACAACTGTCACCTGTCAATTCTGCAGCTACAAGCTGTCACCTGTCATTTTGAGTTTACTTTAAATCCGAAAAACTACCTTTATTTAATCGTCCGTATCTCTGGAACCGTTTGGGCTAGGAACGAAATTTAGAATCTAAGCTTTCCAACGAACCTGAAACCGACTTCCTACTCCTTATACATTTTCCGCAATCACGATTCACGCACTCGCGAAATTTACCGCGATTTGCGATTTTGGCTCAATTTCTCCACTTGTCAAAATAGCAGCTCCATTCTTTCTTTTGTTAAAATCCGTTTGCAACTTGGTAATAACTCATAGAGCATTGCTAAAGTGAGCCTGAACTAATACCAACACGCATCTCCCACTCACCCTGAATCTCTAGAGGGAATTAAAATCAGTTGGCACATTTTCCCATCCATTGCCATCACATTTAAAAGCATTTTGGGCCTGTGTTTCAAACTCCTACCTGTTTCCTCTAAGCTTGCTGGGGGGGAACTGAATTTCGTATTGTATTTGATTGCATTCCTGAGAATGGTGTGCTCCTCTTTCCATCTCCTTCCATTTCTTACATTGCATAGGGGAGGGGGGCGAATTGCCAGAGAAAAAGTGAACATATGATATCTTGTGAAACCATATCAGTTAGTTTCTGTACTGCATTTTCATTCAACATTGCATCCATTTGAAACCATAAAAGTATTTTCGCTGCCTTATCCATCCTACACCAACTCCTCATTGATTATAAAGAAGTGTGCTAGTGTCAGATTACCCATTGTTGATTAACATTATATTTATAAGGGCGATATTGATTATTAATTTATTATAAAAGCGTGGTATCTATATTTTGTTTTATTTCTCAAATAAACCGTTTAAACTTGCAAAACAGAACTATTTCTTGGCTCAGTGGGGTCAGGGGGATTGTAAGAGAGGGGTGTTATATAGGGGTAGTCATCCAGAACTCATGAACTGGACATAAAGATATATCAATAAGGGTTTCCATTCAGTATCCCAGACTAGGCATTGACTTAGCTCTAGTGTTGAATTGAATCCTCTTACAAAGTGGGGGCTCGAGCCGGGATATTCTGTGTTAGATCTATCACTTGTGCAGATTAATACAGTGTGCTAACTGACGGGAGACATACATCCGGTCGGATCACCACGCTGTGTTACGCTGTAAAGCACTCCTCAAAGGAAACGGTCTGTTTTGCAAAATAAAATACAAACTTCTGTAAGTCAGGAAGGAACTCAAATTCCAGAATGACAACCGTGGTAGACATGAAAATAGCGAGGGAGCACCTCTTACATAAGCTATTTGTGAGAGGTGAGTGGACTCATCAGGACCAAACGGTCTGGTTGCAGGCAATCGCACAACAGGTCACTGAAACAGGGTCAGATATATGGGGAGATCAGGGTCCCCTACATGTGGCCCTGAGTGAACTATATATGGCCCCTAAAGCCAAAGATGAACATAATAAGATTGCCAGGATAGCGGCATATTTGTATCTATATATGGGAGCCATGCAGGACAAATGCGCTGAAGGCCAAGATCTGGCAAATAGGCAACAGATGGCGTTAGAGAAGGCCCAATCTGACCTGGTCTCTTCTGAGCAGAGGCTGCAGAGGAGACAGGAGTCCGAAAATTATAGCAGACAGTACATCACTAAAATAAAGGAGGATATGGATATGCTGCAACAGGAAAAGGCTGACCAGGATACCGGATTTCTGGCCATGCAGAAGGAGTACCAAGAAGGTTTGGACTCCCTACTGCAGAGCCAGAAAAAGCTGGAGCAACAATTAGATTTCAATAGGGCATGTGCTGAGCAGGTAGTCACCCTGCAAAGCCACCTAGATGGGGAGAAGGCAGAGAGCAATAAACTGATTTTGAAAGACCTGGATAACCAGCCAGAGTTTGACCAGGAGCACCAGAAAGCTGGTGCCTTCCAAAGGCAAAGGAACGACCTGGTGGCACAGATGCAGGCTCTTAGTCAGGAAAGGGATACCGTAGGCCAGGAAGTCTGCCACTTAAAAAGGAAAATGGAAGAAAATCACCTGGCCCTCCAGGGACTGGGTGACCTCCAAAAAGAACACCAGAACTTGTTAGAGCACACCAGGAGGGTGGAGGATGCTCTGGCAAGAAAGGAGCAGGCCAATAGGGACACAGCTCAGGAGGTAACCCTCCTGCAGCAGAGACTGGCCCAGTACTCCAGGACCAATCAGGAGGCACAGAGAGAAAATGAGGCTCTCTGTCAGCACAATGATAGGCTCCAGCAACAGGTAGCGATGCAGGAGAGACTGATAGAGTCTAGTAAGGCCTTAACTGAGGAACTGAAAGTGCAGGCTCTTGCATTGCAACAGGAAGCAGGGGCGGATAGAGATGAGGTTCGCTGGGAAAGAGAAACTCCTGAGCATAACCTCAGGAGCCGTAGTACCAGAGGCCTTCATCTCTCCCAGTCCCTGGACTCTGCCACCCCCATGTCCCCTCGTGCACATGAGCACAGGGCCACGGGGATGGCAGATTACTATCCAGCCAAAAGCATGGGGCTCATAGGCCAGTACCTCCCAGGAATGGATGGGCGGGTATCCGGGTATGGGCACCCAAGCACAGTGCAATTTCGTGGGGAACCCCAGGAGAGTAGGCCCATTAAGGGCATCCTGAAAACCTCTGCCCAGTTAGGTCAGTTAGGTCAGTGGGAGGGATACCCAGCAAATCCTGGTAGCAAGGAGGGATCTGAAGACTCCTCTGAGTGTCACAGGAGACCAGGCCCCCACATTCTGCCAGCCATTCCCAGGCTCGCAGAATCCGGGAAAACCTGGAAGATCAGACGGGCACCTCTGGGAGCAGGATGAATGGACCAAGGTTACCCGAACCAAAAAGGCCAATAAGGCAAAAAGGGCCTTGCTTAAGGACCCATTGAAACAAATAAAGGCAATCAGGAGTGTCATCACTCCTTATCATGAGAACGCCAAGTATTCCGTTTGGGAACACCTGGAGCTCTATGAGCAAATGATGGAGACTTTCCATTTGAAGGACAGCAGTAGCTGCATCCAGTACGTCAAATGGACATTCTCCCCAGAATACTCCAGTTTCTTTGCGGGGCTGGAGGACCAAAATCATTTAAGATGGTCCACCTGTAAGGCGGCCATCTTGAAACATTTTTCTGTTCACAGAAATCCTCAAGAGGCTCGCAAGGCAGCCTACAATTTGCAATGTGGGGAGGATCAGGCCCCACAAGAGTTTGTGCAAGAATTAAAGCATGCTTTTGCGCAGACCACCAGAAGGGTGCGCACGGATAGCAGAGAATTTATCAATACGTTTTTCCATGCCTTACCCAAATACATAATGACCCAGCTCGTGAGAGATTTTCATGAGAAAAGATCTTTAGACTGGGTCATTGAACAGGCTACCCGGATCTATGAGGTGCAGAAGCCCATCGAAAATAAAAATAATGCGCCGAAAAACCCCAAAACCAACAGCACCCCTGCTGCTGCCAAGGTGGCAGAGGTAAAGGTTGCCCCCGTTTTAGATTTGGAGATGGGGGGGCCTAAAAACCTGCCTGCACCAAATAATTCACAGCCCAGAAGGCCCTCGGGCCAGTCACAGACAGGGAGTCGAGGAGGTAGTCCCACAAATGGGGTCCCCCGCTCCCCTGACTATGTAAGTCCCCGCTATAAGGGAAACCGACCAATCCTGGGTTATGTGTGGACTCCTCCAGCCCAAGGGGGGGGATCCAGCCAAGCACCTAACCCAGGGAACTTCCCTCCCAACTTCCCACAGGAGGGCAGAAATTCTCCAAATCCTGGGCAGAACTTTTTCCCCAGGTATCCACCCAATTTCCCGCCCCAAAATCATCCATCCTTCTTTCCCCAATTCCCTGAGCCCAGACAACCTAATCCGGGAGAGGGGAGGCCAAGGGTGGAGGGGTACCAAAATCTTCCCAACCAGGGGTACTACCAGAGAAGGGATAGCTATCCTTCCCGGGATCAGCCCAGGGGAGAAAATAGAGCCCCATATCAGCCCGAGCGGGTTTCCCAGTTAGAGCGCCAGGTCCAAAATATGACACGGGATCTGGGTCACATACTGAGGGCTCAACAGAACCCTCAGATGAGCATGCCACCGCAGAATTCCCCAAACTCTGGACCTGGTGCTGCAGAACAATGACGGGGGCAGCACCCCGATAACACACCAGGTCCCAGGGAGGAGGCGCAAGAGGAAGGGGGGTGTAAAGCCTTGGAGGAAGCCTCCTTCCCAACTTGTAAACAGCCTCTTGAAAACCAGGAACCGGAAACAAAATCTCCTACCCCTGAAAGCCTGCCTCCCAAGGAGCAGAGGGGGGGGTAGGAGAAACAAAGGACCCAAACAGACCCACTTTGTGGAGGAGGTACAGGTCTTCCAATTTGAGGGAGAGGGATCCTCAGAATATCCTGGGAAAAGGATCTTCTCCTTCAGAGATGGGGGAACTCCTGCCAAGGAAAAATGGGTCCCAAGGGATGCCAATTCAGACTGGGGAGATGTGGAGATTGAGCCATTGCCGCCCATCATCTCATCCCAGAACCGACAATACCAAAATCCCGTGGGTCAAACCCATCCTGAGGACTGCCTCCAAAAAGGGGGGGTGGCCCAGAACCCGAAACCATTTCCAGTTGCCAACTTTTTCTTTCAGATTCCCAGGCTCTCCACAGAATTCTGCCCAAATCTCTTCGCTAGCAATGTCCAAAACCAGAAAGTTAGCCCAGCAGTTGTCCAAAAATGTGCATTATCTGTGCCCCCTTGAGTAGAAGGAGGGAAGATACTATGCCCCGGTACAAGTACAGGGCAGGGTACAATTTTGGCACTGATGGACACTGGATCCCAAGCTACCCTTCTGTCCAAAAGGGCCTTTGAGGAACTAAATGCAGGAAGGGGGGAGAATTACCGAATTCCTCTCACCTCTCTTCCTGGACAACTGCAGAACTTTGACGGGAAGGAAATTCCCGTTGAGGGGACTGCAGACTTGGATATTAAAATTGGGCGACACAAGGTGAAACACCCGGTCATAGTAGTGACTCCAGAGGGCACCCCTTGTTTACTAGGGAATGACCTCCTGAGAAGGTTGTCACCCCTAATAGATTGTGTAAACAAGGTCCTCTGGACCCAGACTAGCCGACCCATAAAATTAAAACAGAGTGTCAACCATGTTAGTTTAAACGGCACCTGGCACATGGTTGAACAAAAATCTGACCAAGTAGAATTTCACTTCCTGAACAACCAAACTTCAGACGTGACAGTAATAGCAGTAGGACAACAGACTGGTGATGGGGGGTCCTCTCTATTTCTGAAAATCAACCTTCCTTCCAGTTTAAGGTGGTATTCCACACTGGAAGGAAACACTCTGAAATTTTTCACCAATCCACAATCAGAAACTCCCACTCCTATAGTCCAGAAAGATGTGAAATCAGCTCAGAGCCTGGCTGATATTCAGCAAATTGGAGAGCAGTTGTTCATCCCAGTTCAGTTAAATGATGGGAAGGACTCTGTTCTCGCTCGAGTGTGTGTGAACAACGGTAAGAGCTTCATCAGCGAAGCCATGTTCCGCCAACTCCCAAAAGATCCAGCCATTCCCACATTCAAACTGATAGACAAATGGGAAATGGACCTGTAAGCACCTAATTCCAAACATCTCCTGCCAAGCAGGTGTATGCTCAAAATCTCCATTGGAAGCCAGAGGGTAGTCCATAATTGTTGGGTCGTGCAAGACGTCACTGCCGCCTTTTACTTAGGCAGTGACATTCTCAATCGCTTTGCCATTAGTTTGGACCTAATAAACTTCAAAGCTTGGTCCCGATTAGCGGATAATCCCATGGGCTTTGATGATCCAGAAAAAGCATTTAGGTCAGCTCAATTGCTACCTTATACAGTTGAAATTCAGATCAAAGAGGAAGTCACCATCCCAGAAAGGACCCGACAATTCTCCCTGGAAGTGAAAGTTAAAAGAGGACAAAAATTGCAAAACCCTGATGCTTATATACATCTAAATGCTTCTCTCCAACAGCAAGGGTTAGGGGTAAACCCAACACCATTAGTCAACATAGAACATGACATCATTCCAATAGAGGTGGATAACTGCGACTTAAAGAGTATTACTCTAGCCGCAGGCACCATTATTGGAATGGCGGTTGATGACCGACATTTTTCCATTGATCTAGGAAATGAACTGTTAGGACCAATCCCCAAGGACTGTTTTGACGGTGACAGTGATGACAAGACAACACCAGACAGGATTTTCACTCGGCATGGGGGGAACTTCCTGGTGTACACTTCTTGGCCTTATGGTAAGGAAGATGTGACTTGTGACTTTAGGAGGGATGAGGTGATTTTCCAGGTCCATGAGGGCTACCTTTCCCACCTGAAGCCTAAAGTCCAAATCAGCACTCCGACCAGGGACTTCTCCACCCAGCTGGAGGAGGCCGCTGAGATAGCCAAACCAGAAGTCTTTCCAGGCTTCAGGCAGATGGTGAAAGAGAGAGTCAACCTAGCTGATGCCTGTGTGACTCTGAAACAGAAGCAAAAGTTGAAACAAGTTTTCTTGAATTTCCAAGATCTCTTTGCGGTAGACTCATATGACTGTGGTCGCACCGACATCCACACTACAACAATTCCCACGGACCCTGCAATGACTCCAGTGTTTGTGAAGCAATATCGTTTGCCTCTCGCATCCATGGATTCCCTTACTGAAATAATTAAGAACCTTGAGTCCCGGGGGATAATTCGTCCAGTCCACAGCACCTTCAATAATCCGGTGCTGGGAATATTGAAGCCAAACGGCCAGTGGAGACTCTGCGCCGACCTTAGGGAGCTCAACAAACGGGTCCATACTTCCCGATCGCCTCTGCCCTAGATTGACCAAGGGCTGGCCCAGATTCAGGGGTCACAGGTATTCACAGCAATAGACCTGACCAATGGATACTGGACCGTGCCTGTCAGTAAGGAGGACCAATACAAACTGGCTTTTACCTTTGGGGGCCAGCAGTACACATGGACCCGGACTCCCTTCGGATACCTCAACTCCGGAAATGAATTCAACATTTTCCTACATAAGGCCATGCCCGACCTGGGTGGGAGGGGTAACCTGGCTTATGTAGATGATGTCCTCATCAAAAGTTCATCTGTGGAGGAACACATAGCGGAGATCTGTTTTGTTCTGACACAGTTGAGGGCCGCCGGAGCAAAACTTTCCTTTCAGAAAGCACAGTGGTGTAGAACCCGTGTTAATTTCTTGGGGCATGAGATTACTCCCCAGGGTCTCTGTCCCCAAGAAAAGAAAGTGGAAGCACTCCAGAAACTGAAAGACCCCACAACTCTGCGGGAACTAAGGAGCCTCCTTGGACTGACTAATTACAGCAGAAAGTTCATTGAAGGCTACGCAGAGATCACTAGACCCCTGATTCATCTCCTGAAGGGGGGGGTCAAGTGGGAATGGGGTCCAGAGCAAGCGGAGGCGGTAAGACAACTCAAAAGAAGCCTCTCACAAGCACCTTGCCTAGCTTACCCTGTCAGAAACAAGGAGTTCTTCCTGGAGACGGGGTTCTCTAATACGGCTTGATAGCAGTATTATACCAAAAGCATGACAAGGTCAATAAAGTAATCTCCTATGCGAGCAAAACTTTATCCTCTGTGGAGGAAAAATTCAACGATTGTGAGAAGGCACTCCTGGCAACGGTGTGGGCATTGAAGAATTACCGCCCGTTTATCCAGGGGGAACACATCATAGTGGGGACTCCACACCAGCCTCTGCAATATCTCCAAAGTGACAGAATCCGGGCCGGAAATGTGAGTAATTCCCGAATTACTTCCTGGATTCTGTCAATGCAAGGCTTTCCTGTGGAGGTCAGATATGGCCAAAACAAGAAGAGTCCCCTCGCGCAAGGTCTGGCTGACTTGCATGATTGTGCCAGAGAAAACTGTCTCGAGGGCGAAAGTCTAAAAATCAAGGACAACATGGAGGCATACCTTAATTCCCCACACAAAGTCTTTGAAGAAGACAAGTGTGAGGGAATGCCCACGGTCTATGTGGATGAATGCTCTTACCATGTTGACAACGAAGGGGAGAAAGAACTGGTGCCTGGCGTAGGGAATGCATGGGTGATACAAAATTGGTCCCCGAAGTAGTCAGGTGGCAGAATTGATGGCTGTGCATCAGGCCATCCTCACTGCTGTCCAGCATCAACTCCACGAACTGGTCATAATCACAGATTCGGATTATGTACGGAACGGGTTCGTGGAGCGCCTGGTCAACTGGAAAACCAGAGGCATGTTATACGCTAATAAAAAACCCCTGAAACATGGGAACTTAATCCAAAATATTGATGATCTGGTCACTTCGAATGGGATGACCATCTACTGGAAAAAGATCAAGGGTCATTCCAAAGTAGAGGGACCAGACAAAACTGGAAATGACTTAGCTGATCAGCTGGCCGAAACCGGGGCCATCCAAGGGGATCTAATAGAAATAGAGTCCCTGTTGGGGGAAATCCAGGTCACTGCTATCACTAGGTCCCAGACAAATGCTCACAATGACCTTTCAACTGCCTAATGGAGCAAGGAGACCCCTGATGCTGATTTGATTACAGCAGAAGGGGGATCCAATCATTGGTAAGTTTTACCAACATCTTGAGGACCCTGAGAACTTTCCCCTGACGGACACAGATTACATTGGGAAAGAGGACCTAAGGGTGTTGATGAAATGTCCAAAAATGTTCCGAATCCAAGACTGTTTGTTGGTAAGGAAATCCCAAGCTGGCCATGATCAGTGGGTGGTTCCTACCTCATTCCGAAGCCTGATGTTAAGTCACACCCATGATGCGGCCACCGCCGGTCATAGGGGGTTTCACACAACACTGGAAATCTTAAGAGAGGTTGCATACTGGCCACACATGGGGCAGGACCTCGACCAATACTTGAAGGAGTGTCTTGTGTGTGCACAATTTCAGCCATCATCCCTCACACACCGTGCGCCTCTCCAAAAGAGGGGGATGACGCTGCCATGGTCAGATTTGCAAATCGACTTTGTAGGCCATGTAATTCGCTCGTCTAGAGGAAACAAGTACATGTTGACCGTTACATGCTTGTTTACCAAGTGGGTGGAATGTCTCCCAGCCCCAAACTGCAAGGCAGAAACAGCAGCTGCCCTGATGATTAACCACATCTTTTCCCGTTTTGGTCTACCTCAAAGGATTGAGTCAGACAGGGGCAGCCACTTCACCAGTGAAGTAATGACAAAGATGTGGGAGATACTGGGGGTCAAAAGAAAGCTACATATTGCTTACCGGCCAGCTTCTTCTGGAGCAGTGGAGAGATATAACCGAACCATTGTGAGCATCTTAAAAAAGTTTGTGGCAGATTCTGGGCCAAGTTGGGATATCCGATTACCTCTGGTCCTAATGGCCATCAGATCTACCCCTTCATCTGTAACCAAAATGTCACCATTTGAGTTGATGACTGGATGCAAGATGGTGCTTCCCCAGCATTTGCTTTACAGAACCCAAGAGCAAACGTTGATAAATGCCTCCACAACTCATGAGTATGTGGAGAATTTAAGGAAACACCTTCAGCATGCTTTTGCCTATGCTCAGCGGAATCTAGAAAGATCAGCCGAGAGTGTGAAGACCCACTATGATTTAAAAACTACCCAAAAGGAATATAAGGTGTTTGATCGGGTCTATCTATACAATTTCCAAAGGAACCAGGCCAGACAGCGAAAATTCTTGCCTACATGGAAGGGACCGTTTGAAATTATAGACAAGATCTCCCCTGTTGCCTATAAGATCTGCATCCCCAAAGGCAGTCTGGCAGAGGGGGAAGACAAGTGGGTCCATATAAATCAGCTAAAGTGTTGCCATCCCAGGCACACTCTGCAACAACTGGAGGAGTCCTCTGCAATACCAGAGGGGGCCGCTCCAGAGTAATTCAGTTCCAAGCCTAAAATATCCCACATATAGTCTCTAAAATATTATACTCTTGTAAGCCACTGTCTTTGAATGATAACTTGTATCTCAAAAGTAAAATGTTAGGTATGTTAAAGTATAAAATGTATATGTCTGCCACACCATTAGTAGTGATGGAAAAATGTCTGCGAATAGGTATTGCCGCTTTTCCTTTGTCATCCTAGGAGAAAGAAAACCTGGAGACTGGCCAAGGAGGACGATCCGGAGACCGGGAGCAGAGACCCAAGGAGCCCGGGGTACCGACCAATCCTCCCATCAGGACCAGCAAGGAGAACTGATTGATCGACTGGAGGGAGGAAAAGATGCTGAACTGTGCCACCTATGGAATTGGAAGAAGAGGAGGCGAACATCCCAGATCTTGCGAGTTCCATCAGTGAAAGGACAGAATGGCCATCGCAAGAGGGCGGGCTTGTGGGATGTTTTTACCCATGCATCCAAGCCCTACAATAAAACTGTGCAGTGCTGGCATGGAAAACATCATGATGGCCAGAACTCCCAAGAGAGTGCACAGGGAAAACATGAAGAATAGGCTGCCACCCATTTTTGCCTATGTTGTGAGCACAGGAGGGCACTGCCTAAAACCACCGGTGGGCTACACACACAGTAGCCTGAAACCATTGGGAATGGCAATGCTGATTGCCAAAAAAGCAACTCAGAACTGTGGGAATTCATTTTCTTAATCCCAAAAATGGTTGCATTACCAGTACTCACCACTATCAGAAAGCCGGCGTTTTAAAACCACCAGACTTTTGTGTAAAACTGAACAAATTAAACAAAACCAGACCAAGGAAAGACTTGCTAAGAGGTGGATACAATGTAAAACTATATTCTGACATGACTTGAAGGAAGTAATTATTTAATGTATAGGTAAAAATTGTCAGTTTGATTTGAATGTAGAAAACTGGGAACAAAATTGACATTTAGCTGAATCCTGGCTTAATGAAACTGAATTCTGCCTGACAACTACCCCCGACAGGAGTTGAAACTGGATCAACAGCTGTGTCTGCCAGGCATGGCTGCATCCTGAGGTCACATGACCCTGTTGATTGAAAGGGGAGTGGCAGCTAGGGGCTACAGGGAGTTGAACAAAGGCCTGTCCTGGACTCAGGCAAATGTTATATTGGGGGCGTCGTAAAAGTGGCTTCCTCTTAGGGGAAACTGGGAGGGGCAGTGCCTCTGCTAGCAGCTGAGCTTGGGGGAAGTGGATAAACCAGTTATTCTACCCTGTGATGTGGGAAGCCACACCCCTTTTTGACCAGGGCATAATTTTAAAAAGATAGATAACTCATAGTGCGGACTTGTCAGAATTATATAAGTAATATCATTATTTTTGTGATTTTTCTGTGAACATTTTGAGAGGCGTTAGGACCCTGTGGTGTATTCTGGGGGGTTGCTAGCGGAAAATAGGGTCTCACTCCAAATGTCTGCATGTTAAAAATCTGACACTTCATCAATTAATGTCCATACTCCTTGCGCACATGTGTGTAATTTTGGGTAAATGTCTGATATTGCAAAACCAGTTAAAAAGCGCAAAATGTTGTCATTTTTGAATGCAAGCCCCCAGGAAGATCAGAGGCGGACAAGCATGGACCATAAGGAATATATAATGTGCACATGTATTTTCAACAAATTGTATATCTGGGAAGGATGTATTTGAATCAAATATAGATTTGTGGACAAACTGACCAGGGGAGGATCCTCTGACCCATAAACCTACAGCATCACTCTGACTCACATTTCCTTCCCCCAATCAAGGGAGAGAGGAGGAATTGGCCAATGATAAGTGAGAGGGGCAGGTTTAGTTATGACCAGGCACACACCCATTTTCAAAACACATAAAAAGAGACTGCTGGGACAGGTAGAGACATTCAATTCCATTTGCTGCGGAGCATGCTGACCGACGACTTCACATCCAGAGATCCAGACTTCAAATCCATCAATCTCCAAAGACCAGAACTTTACTTCAGAACTTAAAGCTAGGGCCTAAACCCACAAACTGAGAACTCTTCTCAGCAGGCCTCAGCAACCTTAAAATCATTTTCAAATTATTCCACAGCCGGGCGAGCTGTCTGAATTCTTTTGCAAGAGCCTGTAGCAGTACCCAGAAAGCAGTGTTACATCCAGAATCCAGAGAGGCTAGACCAGCAGAACCAGAGAGCTGACCCAGATCACTGTGAAGTGCCGAGACCAGAACCGGAGTCCAGTCCAGAACCTGACCAGATCCGTGGCGAGGCCTATTTCAAATTTATATTGTGAGTACCTAGCAGAACTGTGCAGAACCAATCTCTTAGTTAAAATAATCTAATCCAAATTATTTTAACCTAAGTAGAACTGCCTCCTAGAAATCGTGTCATCTGTCATTTTTAAAGCTGCACAACTGTCACCTGTCAATTCTGCAGCTGCAAGCTGTCACCTGTCATTTTGAGTTTACTTTAAATCCGAAAAACTACCTGTATTTAATCGTCCGTATCTCTGGAACCGGGCTAGGAACGAAATTTAACTTTCATCTGAAAGCTTAGAATCTAAGGAACCGACTTCCTACTCCTTATACTTTTTCCACAATCACGATTCACGCGCTCGCGAAATTTACCGCGATTTGCGATTTTGGCTCAATTTCTCCACTTGTCAAAATAGCAGCTCCATTCTTTCTTTAGTTAAAATCCGTTTGCAACTTGGTAATAACTCATAGAGCATTGCTAAAGTGAGCCTGAACTAATACCAACACGCATCTCCCACTCACCCTGAATCTCTAGAGGGAATTAAAATCAGTTGGCACATTTTCCCATCCATTGCCATCACATTTAAAAGCATTTTGGGCCTGTGTTTCAAACTCCTACCTGTTTCCTCTAAACTTGCTGGGGGGGAACTGAATTTCGTATTGTATTTGATTGCATTCCTGAGAACTGTGTGCTCCTCTTTCCATCTCCTTCTATTTCTTACATTGCATAGGGGAGGGGGGTGAATTGCAAGAGAAAAAGTGAACACATGATATCTTGTGAAACCATATCAGTTAGTTTCTGTACTGCATTTTCATTCAACATTGCATCCATTTGAAACCATAAAAGTATTTTCGCTGCCTTATCCATCCTACACCAACTCCTCATTGATTATAAAGAAGTGTGCTAGTGTCAGATTACCCTTTTTGATTAACATTATATTTATAAGGGCGATATCGATTATTAATTTATTATAAAAGCGTGGTATCTATATTTTGTTTTATTTCTCAAATAAACCTTTTAAACTTGCAAAACAGAACTATTTCTTGGCTCAGTGGGGTCAGGGGGATTCTAAGAGAGGGGTGTTATATAGGGGTAGTCATCCAGAACTCATGAACTGGACATAAAGATATATCAATAAGGGTTTCCATTCAGTATCCCAGACTAGGCATTGACTTAGCTGTAGTGTTCAATTGAATCCTCTTACAGATGGCTGCCCTATAGGTGGACCATCTGGAATGGTTCTGATCCTCCAGCCCCGCAAAGAAGCTGGAGTACTCAGAAGAACATGTGCACTTTACATACTGAATACAGCTTTGGCTGTCCTTCAGATGGAAAATCTCCATCATCTGTTCAAATACTTCAAGGTTTTCCCAAACCGAATATTTTTCATTTTTGTGGTAAGGCGTGATGACACTCCTAATAGATTTTATTTGTTTCAGGGGATCCTTGAGTAAAGCCCTCTTGACTTTAAAGAGTCCAAACTTTCTTGACACTCTGTTTGCAGTGTCAGTAATTTGGTGTCTTGCTCTAGCCTCTCTTGCTGCAGGAGATCCAGATCTTCATTTACTTTTGTCAGGTACTGTCTGGTTTCACTCTCTGATTCTTGGCTCTTTTGTAGCCTTTGCTCTGCAGAGTCCAGATCAGTTTGGATCTTCTCTAGGGATTGTACTTGCCTTCTTGCCAGGTCTAGGTTTTTGGTATTTCTCCAATGTGGAGGTACAGGTACGCCGCTATTTTGACAATTTTACTTTGCTCTTCTTTTACCCTTGGGGCCATATACAGTTCACTAAGTGCCTGGTGTAATGGACCCTGGTCCTGCCATGTATCTAATTCTGTGGCAGTGGCTTGTTGTTTGATTTCCTGCAGCCAAACACTCTCATCTTGCTCAACCCATTCACCCGTGAGAAACAATATGTGCAGTAGGTGTTCTTTTGCCATATTAATTTCCACTGGGGTCGCCATTCCGGAAATATTAATTTCCTTCTCACTTATCTCAGGGTTACTTTTACCTTAGCAAAACAGGACAAACTCCTTTGAGTATTTCTGTTAAAGGGTGTTTTTACAGTGTAGCACAGTGTGGTAGCCCAACAGGGTGTATGTACCCCGTCAGTTAGCACGGTGTGTTAGACTAACACAAGTGGTATGTCTAATTCAGGATCTCGTGACAAGTCCCCAATCTGTAAATGATTTCAATCCGGCAAACACCTGAGTCAATGCCTAGCGTGTAATCTCTGTACACTTCCTTGGCGCAGAGAGACTGGGACTCGCCCGTGTTTGTCCTAGCGTGTAATGCACAACTGAAATCCTTATTTATTTGGGTCTAAAAGTTCTTTTATTCTGAACGATATACCACTCATATCACGCTCCTCTCCTGGAACCCCTCACCCCCGGTCACACTGAACCAGGAATCAGGCTGGTTTGCAAAGTTAAAATATTTATTTATGTAGTTACAATTTAATCACACTATGTTTTAATGGGCACACAATGATCACCAATGGGGTGATGTAACACTAAATAATCTCTTTAATACACAAGGAGTAATAGTGAGCAAAACAATTCAGCACAGAAATAATACTTTTGTGTGTGTCGAGATCAAATAGCAGTGTGGTTACTAGTTCCCCCTGAATACCCCTGAACACCCCTCAACCCCCCAATAGGCAATGTAAAGAGATAGGAGGAGAGAGCAGGTATTCAGGAATGGCAGAATCCAAACAAAATATCAATCCCAATTTCCCCCCAGCAACACAAGAGAAAAACAGAATTGATTGGCAAGTGGTCAGTATGGTTTAAAGTTATCTTGAGAATGGACTGGGTAAAAACACTAAATAGGGTTTAAATTGCTGAAATTGTTTAAATTGTTATGGGAGCTACTTTGGATACTTGCACACAAACACTAGCAATGATTTCATACTAAGAAACAATGTGAAATCTTAAAATGAAGGTCGGAAGAAATCATAAACTGTTTTACACGTGTCAAAACTTCCCAAACTTTTCAGCATGCGATAATCGCGATTACGGGAGAACCGTATGGATTTGGGATTCGGTTTTAGATAGGCGCAAGAATGGGAAACAGGAATGCACTTTTAAAAGACAATTGGAATTTCTTACACTAGATTATGACTATAGAAAAAGAGAATGCCACACATGAATCTCCACGGTTCCTGGCCAGAGAACCCTTCATGTGATGGATACACAATTTCTTTCTGGGATTCACTTTAGTTACTCAAAACACTAATGACTTATGATTTTAGGATACAAATAAGAGAAACTCAGCGCAAGAAAAGTTCTGACAATTCAAAAATACTCCTAACAATATCATGTTCTGAAGACAAGATAGGATGGGTTTAAGATAGGGATTAACTATGGACAGTACATATGCTAGTGACACAGCTCTATCTATAGATACTCACTAGATATGTTTTTACACGGAACCGTCAGGATTCTGGTCCGTCAAGATTTCTGGTCAGAGAAGGGAATCTGGTTCTGGAATAGACAGCTGGGCACATCGGATTGGACTGGGTCTGTTCACAGCACGGCACAGGACTGGATTGGATCTTTTGGTTCTGATGATAATTATTTCAGCAGGCAAGCAGTACAGCACAGCCCGGCTGTATGTTTGATGTTCCTCTTAGATTTCTGGGGTTGGTTCTGGTTACTGAAATTTAAGGCCTAGCTGAAAATGGTTCAGCTATGCAATGGCCCTTTCTGCTTTGCCAAGTTTCTGGAGTCTGGAGCAAGTAAGATGGATAATTCTGCAGCAGGGTGCTCCGCCAGCATTCGGATAGTGGGTGAATCTGTCTGTGTCCTTTTGAATGCTGAGCTGTCTCTATTTATGCTTATGATAAAAGGGATGTGTGTGCTGGTTTAGCCTAAGCTCGCCCCTTTGCCAGGGAGTGGTGAGGGTCTCTTCTCTTCCTTGATAGGAGGAGAAAAACAGTGTGTCACCTTTATGGCGTGGGTTTATGGGGCCTAGAGTCCACCCCTAGCTCCTTGAACACAAAGTCTACTTTTGGTACAATACATATTTCCACATGTGCAACCTCTACAACAATCATATATGCATATTACATATTTTGAGATACTCCTCCAAGCCCCGTCACTGTGGGATCTTGTGTTTGCTTTTCACAGAATTTTGCCCTTTTCATCCGGAACACAATGTCCAATTTAGGATCAAATTTCTACAAATGTGCGCATTGAACATAGGCATGCGTGTATAAAGTTTCATACTTGTATCAGAAATAAATCTTGTGTAATATCACATTTTCTGCCGTTTCTTCCCAGAACATGCCACAGAGTTCTGGCGCCTTTTCACGCGTGCATCCAGAAATTGCATTAACAATGCTGTTATTTCTATATTTTGCACAATTTTACATAGTAAGTTATCAGTCTTTTTAAAATGTGTCTTTTGTCCTTGTTAAGCAACAAATAGTTGTTTTAGCTCCACCCCTTTGGTCTCTCCCTGCGACCCAGGAGTATCTCCTCCCTGTTTGTTCCTTGACAGAGGCCATTTATGACCCTTCACGCCTCGCATTTCCTTTAGCTAGAGGATGTCCATTGTCTTCTTTCCCACTGCAGATCAAATTCTTCCCCCACCCTATAATCATCACTTAGGTGTGATTTCCTGCTGGAGAGAGCTGGAGGGAGAGGCCTTGCCTCTGTGAGGAAAGCTGTTATTCCAGGTTGGGTGGCTTTTAGCCAGGCTTAAATTTAAATGTTAATTCTGTTACATTTTTTGTTACATTTTTTCTTAGCTTAAAACAAACTTGTGATTTCAAACTAGCAGCTGAAACCATGGGCTCAAACAATTGCAACATAGGTTACTCTCAGTACAGGCCACATGGATTGTAACCATTTGATTTAAGTTTATACAGGTTTAAAGTTTATCATGCAGGCTTCTGACTGAGGTCATTAAGGCGGCCAAAGGTACTGTGCCCAGATTTTGACAGATTCCACAGGCAGGCAACTTTTGCTGTGGATGTTTCTTTGATGCTTTCAGCTTTTCAGGATATTGTAAGTTCACAATGATTTCTTGAACTGAGTGAATTGTAGCACCCAGCAACAATTTTGGATGTTTGAGGGTGTTTTTTACCGACATTCTGCAGTTTCAGCAACAAAGAAAAAGGATTAAAGCAAGATTTTGGGGTTTCCTTTAGTAGAGCACTGCTTTTCCCTCTGTACTCCAGTTTCACTTGTTGTGAAGCCCAGTGACATATTTCAGGAGTAAGAGCTCTGTTCTACCACTGACAACCTGCGTGGTAGATTGGGCAGCCATCTTTTTGTGCTTCGCAGAGCGCGGTTTTCAGAGGTTTTGGCATGCACAAGGGTTTCGCGGCCATTTTGATGTTTCTGGCACCATCAGAACACTGTGATGCATCAGGGCAGAGCAAAAGTGGGTTGAATCATCCCACATTACGCTTGATGTAGGTGTTTAATCCCCTCACATTCCAGGTCACGATTCTCAAGTCACCCATTTTAACCGTATCCCACACCGCCCACCCTCCTCCTATCTGTTCGCCTGTGCATTTCAGTAGTGTTTGCAAACATACCGGGCAGTTTCCTTGCATTACCATCAAAACTCCCGCCCCCCTCCCTTCCCCACTCTAAGCCACACCCTGCCCCCAGCCCCCTAACTCCCCCTATCCTTCCCTCCCTCCCCACACTAAACTGTCCCCAACTGCTACCCACCCTCCTCCCTCCCCGTCCTCCCCCCAACAATTGCCCAGCTCCATCCCTGGATCTCAGGCCCCCCTGCGTCTCGAACCTCACTTGCTACTGCCGGTGTGAGGTCGCTGCAAGTGGTTACTAAACTACAGTATCCCTCCTTAACTACCTAATGGGAGTGAAGTCGTGTCGCTCTCATGTGCAATACCTAGTGCGCTTATCTCGATGCTTGGCAGAGCCCAGCATGTGCCGAGCCCTTATCTAATCATACATTAACCATCGCTCACCCACTATTCCTAGCCCTGTCCGGGGGGAGAAACAGCAGTTCACTTATCCTTCGCCTTGGGCTCCCGATCACCAGCTCCTTCAAGGCAGTTCTTCCCGTCCATCCATCTCTCTGCATCTTCCGGAGTCTCAAAGAAAATCACCTTGAACCCTAAGTCTTGTGGGGTAAAGCAATGCGTACTTCAAGCCAGAATACCGCATCCTCCTCTTGATCGCTACAAAGTTCAGGCGACGTTTCTGCTCCAGGAATGCTGCGATGGTCGCAGAGGCTCTGGAAATTGTTCCACCTTCCGGTAGAACTCCAGGATCTACCCTCTGTCTTAGCTATAATCGGGCAGGGCAGAGCTCCCGGCAGTGGTCTTCTGGTCTGGGCCCTGTGGGCTCTCTCCACTGTGAATCCTTTGGATAACTTGCCCACAGCTATTTCTTGTTGTAGCATAGCCTCAATGTATTCAGTAGGGTCAGGATTTTCTTCGCCTTCCGGTAGCCCCACTATACGAATGTTGTTCCTCCGAGCCCGTCCTTCCGCCTCCTCAGCTCTGTTTTCCAAGTTTTCCACCTTCTGTTGCAGAATGTGAATCTCTTTGCTGTTTCTTTATTGGTTTCTGTCGTAGCCTTCATGTCTTTCTCCAGCAGACCGGAGCGTTCTGCTATGGCCCTGACATCTTGCCTCAGGAGATTTACGTTGATGCTTACCATGTCTATCTTGGCCTCCAGGGCTGTTTGCATGTCATCTAGTTTAGATTCCCAGTCAATTTTCAGCGCAGCTATAGCTTCGAGGATCTGTTGATCTCCTACTGGTGGTCCGCATTTCTCGGGCGTAGAATGCGCTAACGGACTTACTCCTTCCTTGGTCTGGCAGGGCTTAGTAAAAATGTCCAGCGAGGACTGTTTCCCTTTGGACTTTGGCGTTTTGGACGCCATCTAGATACAATGACCTGCGCAGCTGTCGCTGTTTGCGTGGTCTTTGGTCCTGCGTCTGGTTCAATGCGCTCCCGCGACCACTGCATGTGGCAAAAATACATTTCTTGACTTCGACCCGAGCCGCCTGGGATGCCTCAGCGGATTTAGAGCTGCTCCCCTTGTGGTCAGGATTCCAATGTCACTCATCCATTTGCGCACCGCACAGAGTTGTGTAGCTACTAATCTCTCCTGTACGGTGTCACACGGAGTCGGTGAGGGGGAGCAGTGTTCATGCTCCCGCGATGGCTCATCGGGGTGGCCCACTGCAAGCAGCAGGCCGCTTGTTGTCTTACAGCCGTCCCCACCACCAGTGTCACTGCTAATCGGTTCTGTATGCTCAGTGCATTTGGAGGCCTACATGCGCCCGCAGCCGTCAGTTCTTAATTTCCCTGGATCTTTCCTCAGTTTCTCCCCTGCTGTGGGAATGTTAGTCTTGCAGGCAGAGGCTACTGTGTGGCAACCTTTGGTCGGGGGTGCACGCTGCGTGTTGCAGTGGAACATCCACCTCCTTATCCGACATTAGCCGCGGCTGCTGTTACGCTCCTTCTGAGCCAGTTTCCATCTGGGTCCCAGTCAGTGTGTAATGTAGACGTTGGCACCGTATGGTGTGTTTTGGTGATATCCAGTGTTGGGTACTTCCTTTCTTGGGTGTATTCAGGTATGACGCTCTGGTTGTCTCTGTTAGGCACATAGGTATTGTGGTATCCTCAGCCTCTAATGCTCAATCGAGGCAGCCCCCCAGGGCACGCCTTGTCCCCTGAGTCCCATCACACCTCCCAGCATTGGCAGTGGCACTCTCCACGAGCAGCTCAGCTTGCAGTATCGTTGGTCACGTGGAGAATTTTCCTTGATCTGTTGGCAGCCCCTGTAATTCCTTAGGTTCACTCTATGCATCATTCTCGTGCCCAAAGTCTGATTCTCAGTCTTTAAGACAGCTTCCAATGTTCGTGAGTGCAACCACTGCTGCTCTCTCCCCCCCGTGGGCCTCAGGGGCCACTGCTACAAAGTTGCGCACCCTTTCACAATCACTGTCAGCCGGGCGCAACGCTCATTCGTTTCCTTTCTTGGTGCGCTGATGCAAAGTGTCTCTTTCAGTTTCTGGGCCCAGGCCGCAGCAGCTGTTTAATCGTACTGCTCATACTGTGGCAGCACCTCTGTGAATGCCACGTACAGCTGCGGCCAGCCTCAGCGCATATTGTTTTTAGGGACGTGGGGCCGGGCAGCCCGCTGTACCACCGCACACACCTAGCATACCATTCTTCCTCTGATGCAAAATGAAACGATCGAGGCAAATTTCACTGAGACACAACGGGACGCCGGCACCACTGCTCCCTTCACGTACCGTCTCTTAGTTACGTGCACCCGGGGCTGTTTCTTTATTTGTAGTCAGATTGCCATCTTGGATCTGAGTGGCCCGGGTCATCGCAATCACAAGAGGGCCAGAACTTCCTCTTCATCCCGCTCTTGTTGGCTCCAGGTGCTCTGCAGTCTCGCTCCACCAGTTCATGTGCATGCACACACGTTTTTATTCACCACAGGCGTCTTTATATGAACCTTTAATGCGGATAATGGCAGGATCGGCAGGGGCTCCTCCGAGAACACGTCCCTTTACATGACCCTGTAGCCACGCCCCCTGCCTCCTAAAAAAGTTAGAAGAACTCAAAGGGAAAATACCATTCATTCACAACAACTGCACGAAAGAACAACTACGAGCACTTGACTCCCTGGCACGGAATGACGACAACGTCATAAAACCAGCCGACAAAGGGAGAGCTACAGTGATTATGGATATTGCAGATTACAATCAAATGGTTAACTGCCTGTTAAAAAATGAGAAATGCTACAGACGTTTACCAGCAGACCCAACAGCATCGATTTTAGCCTTGATAACCCCTGTGGTAGAAGAGGCCCTTGCAGAGGGACACATCTCTGCACAAGAAGCAATTTTCCGCATACCGGACCCTCCCCGACTGCCAGCCTTCTATGCCCTTCCAAAGGTGCATAAGGGAATGACACCTACAACAGGGAGACCCATAGTATCAGGGATCCAATCAATCCTAGAGCCACTATCACTATATGTGGACGTATTCCTAAAAGAAGATGTCCTATAGATTAAGTCTTTTGTGAAGGATTCAACAGCAATATTGACTCCCATAGGGTCTTTTGCCTTTGATGCAGAAACACAATGGCTAGTCAACATGGACGTTCAGGCTCTTTATACGAGCATCCCGCAACAAGAAACCATCGAGATGGTGCATAGACATCTGGAGGCAGACATCAACTTGTCAGGAGGACACGCAGCATTCATCACTGAACTTGCAGAGATAGCACTTACAAATAATTTCTTCGTATGTAACAATACATATTACTAACCAATCTCTGGCACAGCAATGGGCGCTGTGCTCGCACCATCTAGGAGCCTTGCATCATTGGATTAATGGATGTAGTCCACATCTCAAATTCACAATAGATTCAAACAAAAAGGAAACACATTTTCTTGATCTCCAATTTATGGTCCAAAAGGCATCCTAATTCCGAAAGTGTATAAGAATAACACTGACCACGTGCATTGCGGTAAAACTTGCTTTTCGGGCAATTTCTGCGTTATCAACGAATATGCACAAACATCTTGGACTTCAACAGACAGACATCTGGGTTAAAAAAGCAACTCCTGTCCAGAGGCTATCTGAGGAGGATAGTAAATGACACATGCAAGCGAGCAAGAAACATTCCTCGTAACATCACATTGCAACAACATGAGAAGAAAATACCACTCAAGACCATCACAGCAGTATTGAGCTACTCACCAGTTTTCAACAACCTCGAGAGAGAAATCAAGAAACTATGACCTATCCTCAACACAGGTAAACACGTATTAACCCAGCCATCGTTCACCATAAAGCGGAGACAGAATATCCGTAACAGACTGGTCAATACCCTTAGAGAAACAAATGAGGAATTTAATCATAATACCATCTAGGGCGCAAATGCACCAAGTGGCCATGCCCCATCTGGCAGCTGCGTGATGTGTACACAGACAACTAGAAGTAAGAGTGTCGACATAGGATGGAAGACCCCCTGGCAGCAAAGGAAATTTAGCAACTGCAATAGCAAGGGGGTCATCTACCTGATCGTGTGCCACTGCGATGTAAAATATGTGGCATTACCTGTTGAGCCATAAAAACGAGGCTGATTGAATACAAGTCCTGTATTCGGACACAAAAAAATCACTGCACCCATGGTAGCGCACTTTAAACTGCTAAAACATACAGCAGAAAATTTTGAATGGACGATTCTAGAGAAATTCGCCCCTCCCCCCTTAGAGGGGCCAACTACCACAACCTTATACTGAAAAGAAAACAACATTGGATTTTCCGTTTGGATACTGTAAAGAATGGTCTAAATGAGGAAAGCCAGTGGAACAATCTGCCCATCATGAAATAAAAAATAAAAAACAAAATTCAAGAAAAAAGATTTACATAAGGTAGATCGACACTACCATCAACATCCTCTGCGGTCCGTTCTTCAGACGGATGTCTTAACTCCAGACCACCTTAGTAATTTACATTACTAATTTACATTACTAATATTAAAAATCTAGAAGCTATCTGTGACCCTAGGACCAATAACCCTGGTTGTGGGATGTATATAGTAGCCGCACTAACATGTTGTCATCATTGTGAATCCAAAACATTCTGCCAACGCGGTTACAATTACATTCATAATGAAAAATGATTACTTGTGTACAGCGAGCGCCTACACAGGAAAACCCACCTCCCCAAAAAAATGATGATAGCGCGGCTGTCATGATGCCTACCCCCAGGCATCCGGACCAAGCCCATCAGCCCCGGGAGCAGGCATCTAGACATTTACAAATGTAATAAATTAGTAGTCTCACCACCTGGAAATGCCTGCACTCCCACCACTACCAACTGTGCAGTGTTGGCGCCATGTAGAGTTGTAGGTGCACTGCTGCCAACATGGACCCCATCTCCAAACTAGAGGGCCTTGTGTAGACATGAGGAAGGGACCTGCAAATTGGGAGGTAGACACAGATGATGAGTTACACATCAATGCAACATGCAGTGTACAACACAGTGTACAACACAACAGCAATATGCACTAGGAATGTATACACAGTATTGACTAGACTACCCACACATGTAGTGGGAGTCCAATGTCACCATGTACGTCAATGTCACTTGGGCACACCCTTTGCAAGCCCATGGAAACGGGAAGCAGGAGGGGTGTGTGTGACTCAAACCCAAGCATCTGAACCAAATACATGACAAGCCTGCATGTGCCCAGCCACAATGCAGCGCATGCCCACAGGAACCACGGAAGGCAACAAATTGTCCCAAAAAAAGTGGGAAAAAAATTATTAAAAATAAAAATAAAAATTAAAAAAAAAAAAAAAATAACAAAAAAATCAAAAATGACCACTGATGGGCCCAGGGGGGTTGGGGAGGCCACCCAGGAGGTCAGAGGACAGGGTGCACACCAAAACCCACCTGTGTGGATCCTGGGAAAAAAAAACACCTCCATGGGCTCATGGCCCACACGGCTGCCCTATTGTGGGAGTATCACTGCTGTCGCTATTATCACCCTGTGCAGCTGCATCCGGAGGTGGTTGCACTATGGGAGGCAGCCCACTCAAGGCCCTAGTCTGCTCCTCCATGGCTGCAAGCATGCGGGTGTGGTAGGTCTCGTTCTGGAGGATGAGTGTGCGGAGGTCCCCATGCAACAACTCACGGGATGCCCGGACCTCCGCCCTCGTTGCCTGCATCTCAGCTGAGAGCGTACAGGTGAGACACTCCAGCTGCTGTTCTGTCCTTTGGTGTGTTGAAGCCTCAAGCTCAACAAGAGTCGTCCTGAGGTGAAGGCGCTCCTGCCTCAGGGCTTCCCTGGGGCCCTGGGACTCTATGGAGATGGCCTCCTGCAGAGTCGCCAGTGCCGCCCGCCTGTCCCTGTTGGACGCCAACATGTCCTCCCTGTGTGACTGGCAGATGGAGTCGGTTGCCTGCTATAGTCGCTCCATCAGCCTTTCAGGGGGGACAATGGAAGTGGCCACCATATCCATGGCCTGAGCCATCATTTCGGATGATGCTGCCTGTTGGGTTGCCATACTGTAAATGGATTGCTCCCATGCGGTATTGCCAGGTGGCGTACGGCCACCACGTCGGCGGGCACCACACCTGTCTGGGGCAAGGCGAACTGCGCCTTGCTGTGCCGGCATTGCCTGAGGCTGCAGGACTGCATTCCCCCTCTGATCTGCTGGCCCAGGAACAGGATCAGATGTCGCGGAGTGTGACCCTGCATCCGTAACCACCAAAGGCGTAGCTGCCAACACTGACATCCCCATTGAGGGTTCTGACCCTGGTGCAGGTGGGTGGGACAGAACAGAATCCCTCCCTGGAACACTCACCTGCGACGGCACGTAGGTCTCATCATCCGAATCAACACCTGAGTACAGCTCGGGGGAGGTGCAGCCAGAGACACCCCTTGAGAGCACGACCTGCAGCACTTGTGGGTTCTCACCCACCACCACACCACGTCCCTCACTGGTGGTTGGTCGGCCCTCGGACCCCTCCTGGGTCTGCACCATCTCCACAACCCCAGCAGTATCAGGTGCGTCTTCCCCTGCAAAGACATAAAAACAAAGAAATGGAAACAGGCATTAGCACCCTGGCACACAATGAGGGCTGAGAAGCAAGAGAACCAGTACTTGATTGACACATGTCCCACATGACTAAAACCCTCCCATGCATGCACCCTCACTGCGTATGAAGGGGAGGCAAATGGCACACATTGATGACACCAAGATGGAAGATGAACACATTTTCTGCATGCTGCCTGGCAGTGGCATTACACATTGGCCTGTGATTGCCAGGTGAAACACACATGCCATCACACAAATGGCATGTACCATTGCTATTGAGTGAAGATGGAGAGGAGGGCAGCACCTATTCATTTAGTCCAGTTCCCGCATGTAATAGCTTTTCTAATTCAAACAGGTCAGATTTTTCACCTGGAGCTGCCAGTCCAAAATGGTCCAATTGCACAGGGACATGTGTGAACAAATGATATCCAGGTAACAAAGTCACTCCACTTTACCATAGCCATGTCAGACATGTGACTAGAGGACTGCGAAATGCCTAGTAAAAGTGGTGGAATGCAAACAATCTGACTGAATGAACAGTGAAAAATAAGCAACAATGTTGTGGCAAGGTGACACTTCAAGGGCAACTGGCGTGCAGTCGGGCTAGATGTCTACTGTTGGCAGTAGGGATACTGCTATGGCCAAATGCAGCTGCGCAGGATGTATTGCATGAAGCACATGGCTGACCCATACGACTCAGGCGCACACACTCTCACCTGGCACACAAACAGAAGCCCTCATACACACACCATGCACATGGATGACACACACATGCATGTGCACTCACCGGACAATGCCTCGTAATCAGGCAGATCTCCCACGCCTTGGATCTGTTCCTCCGTGACGTAGGTCCCAGCGACTGACTCATGTGGAGTGAGTTCCATGTCTACTACTGGAGACCCACCTCCAGTCACTAGAGTTGCGGCATGACTTGAGGCCAGCTTATTTTTTGCCCTGCGCTTTAGGTCATTCCAGCGCTTATAGCAATCATTGGCTGTGCGCCTCACGATTCCAAGGGCACTTACGATGTCCGCAACGGTCTGCCAGTGTGCCTGGCGTTGTGCAGGTGTGGTCTTGGATCCTGCAACAATGACCATCTCGTTATCATGTGCGGACACATACTCGACAAGTGCATTCAGTTCATCATCCGTGAAGCTGGGCTTCCTCGACGGGCCGGACTGTGTAGCCGTGTCTGGGGCATCAGCCTGTGCCGGACGAGCACTCTTCCTCTTCCGCTTGGAAGGTGGTGGTGATCCTGAGTGTCCTGCGCCGCTCTGGACACTAGGGGCAGGAGCCCTGGTGGACTCTGTATCAGGTGTGTGGGATTGCACACTCAGCATGGGAGTTGGTGCAGGCATTGGCTCAAGTGTAATGGTGTCAGGGGGAATGTCAGCAGGATGGACTAGGACCGACACTGTCCTGGCTGGGTGTGTGAGAGCTGGGGTGGATGGAGCCGCAGCTGACCCTGCAGCCTCTCCGCCCTGCCTACTTGGGGCAGCAGATGACCTTGCTGCCCCAGATGCACGTGGCATGATGACATCAACGTGCACCAGCGCACGTGTCATAGGCCTGCTGACCTGGAAGTCAGCCATGGAGTCAGCTAGGTCTGGTGCCACAATGGGCTGGTCCAACAAGGGCTGAGCATGGATGGTGTCAGCCACATCAGCCTCAACGGGAGGGGGGGATTATGGGTGCCCTTGACTGGTCCTCCACACATGGGGGGACAGGCTCACCCTGCAAGTAACGACCACGTCCCCTACCGGATCCACCACGGCCACCACTTGTGGCTCTTCCACCTTTGCCACCCTTATGGAATCCTCGCCTCCCAGCCATGGCACTGATGTTAATGTGCATATGGGAGTGGCTGTAAACTATTGTCCTGGGCAATTGGGGGTCAAAGGGGTTGGGTACCAGATGGTAATTGTACCCTAGTGCTCTAGCAAGGCTGAATGTAACCCCTGGGGAACGATGACGGGTCACGCTACGCACAGGAGCCCCAAAAAAGGGAGATGACGTGTACGCAACCCCTCCTAGACCACGTGTGCAGAAAGAAAAACCTGCACTACGCTGTGGCACCCAGTAACACAAGAATGAACGTATGCGTGTCACACGCAGCCTAGAATGTCCTCTGAAGGGGTAGGCGACACACAAGATGTTAGATACGTGCGTGACTCACCGTCTACCAGGTAAAAGAGCATGAAAAAGGAGCGCGTTTGGTTGGCAACACCCCCGCCAAAAGAAGATTTGTACGCTGTCTGAGGAGACAGGACAACAGTAGAAGGGAACACTGTTTGGGGGAACAGGCCCAGGTAAACCAGTAAAAGAGAAAAAAAGAGAAAAAGCTGTCAGAGGTAACAGGGAATACGAACTTGAAACGCCGTGAAGTAAATCGCGTGTGAAACGACAAGAAGTACAGAATTCACCCACTCGCTCTCCACGAAAAGCACGTACAAGGAAATGGTGTTCTACACGTACCATTTATACAGGCCCACACGTCCAGCGTCACTTACGCGGCGTGTACGCGCTAGGGCCATTTCCGCCAATTACACGCTTTTTCACTGCCGCGTGTACGCGCTAGGCCCATTCCCACCAATTACACGCTTTGACACTCGGACGTGTCTCATTTTTTTAACATGCAACATTTTCAAACGTGTGCCCAATTCAACGTGCATGTGACTTCATAGACGCGCATACGCTGGCGATGCCTTTACGCGCTAAGGGCCTTTGGTCCAATGACATCACATATGCGTGCTGCCGTGCATACGCGCATGGCCCTTTCCTCGTATTACACGCGGACGTGCAGTTTTTCACGCGCGCTGAAATGCACGTCTGTACGCGTCACGTCACAGGGGCGCTTGCGCTTGAGGGGCCTTCTGTCCAATGAAAATGCGTATGCGTGCAGACGCGCTTACGCGCTAAGAGCCTTTCCTCGAATTACACGCTGACGTGCAGATTTTTCACGTGCCAAATCACTCCGTATCAAGCTGGCCACGTGTATGCACACGGAAGACCACGCTCCTGCCCAGAAGGCCGAACTACTGCCCCCCAGAGCCCCGAGCACGCTCCCACCTGTCATCTGCTGCTGCCTGACTGCCTGCTGCCCACGTGCACTGCCATTTGCTGCCTGCACATCAGCCAGGGGTGCTGTTGCTGTGACCACCCCTGCTGGAACCGACGACTCCCGACTGGGATTCCATCGCTCCACAGCCCAGCCCCAGGACCCAGTTGCCCACCCACTCCTGCCTCTGGGGTTGTCATGTCGGGGCAAACACCATCTGTGACCACTGACAACCCCCGGCTAGAGAGGCAGAGGGGCACCAGCTTCAGTGCCACCGAAGTTGGTGTCCGGGTGGGGCAAGTCCTGGGGCAGTATGATGCCCTCTTCGGAAGTTCCCGCGCCGACAAGGAAGGACGGACTCGGATCTGGACTGACATCGTGACTGCCATCAATGCGGAGGGGGTGGCAGTCCGCGACTTACAACATGTCAGGAAGCGCTGGGAGGACTTCAGGTCCAGGACCCTGAACAAGGCCCGGCGCCTCTTGAAGGCAGCGGATGCCAAGGGGCGCCGGGGCCACTTGTCGGAAGAACAGATGAGGGTCCTGGAATGCATATCCCCAGCGCTCCACGTCCAGGTCCTAGAGAAGCAGACCCGTCTGTAGTCGAGCGGTGAGTGTACATGCATCCTGATTGTGAGCAGTGCGTGTGGTGATTATTCGGTAGTGTGCAGGTTGCACATCTGTTTGTATGGGGTCGAGTATGGGTGGGGGTGTACAGGGCCGTGGGACTGACACATGCGAGGGCTGTAATGTGTGAGACATGGATGGTGCCTGTCTGTGTAGACTTGCATGCCAAATGCAGTTGTGTGGGCACACATGTTTGAATGAATATGTATGTAAGTAGACATGTCCGTGATGTCACGCATGTATGTTGTTTTCGGGTGCATGTATCAGCACTGTGTACATGTGCATGTGTGTGTATTTGACAAGGGTGCAACAGTGATGCAACATGGATGCATGTGACAGCGGTATGTGGAAGCCTGATTGGCAGATGTGACATGGATGCCCGTCTGAACAGTGCAACACTTGGCAGAGGTGTACACATGCATGCAAGTGTGGTGGTGTGTGTACATGTGTGGTGCACTTCCTGTGTTGCATGTGATGTCGGGCTCACCTTTGGCTGCTCATGATGTTGTATGTGTAGGGATGGTGGTGGCAGTTGCGATATGGATGTGGTATGGCTCATGTGTGAGAGTTGTAATGACATGTGTGTTGGGGATTGTGATGACATGTCTGAGGTTTGCCAATGCCACTCATGTGCAACTGTCATGTGTGTATGTGTCCATTGTACAGTGCCCCGATGCCTGTGTTTTGTTTCTCCCTGTCTGCAGCGTCAACTGATGAAGAGGGCGGAGAAGGTGCTGTGGAGAAAAGTGGCGGGGATCCCACCGCCAGCCGGAGACGCAAGGCCCGGCTCCCCTCCCGTGTTGTCATCTCGTCGGGGAGTGAGGAGTCCGGTGCCGCGTCCCAGGCCGCAGCTGCCGGGGGGAGGTCCAAGAGGCGGAGGTTGGAGTTGGACTCCTCGGCAGCAGAAGGGGCAGCTGGGACCCCACAGGGCCCAACAGGGGAAGATGGCACGGAGTCATCCAGGTTGGTGGGGGGTTTGGTGGAGGAGGAGGCCGTGCAAGCACCAGAGACGGGGTCTGGAGGTGGGGATCCCACTGGTGCTAGTGGTGCAGTGCAGGACCAGGGACAGGAGGCAGCTCAGGCCACCGCGGAGGTGCCTGTGTGCAATCCTGTCCCCGATCCTGTCCCTGCATCATCTTGCACCAGCAGGGATGCCTACGTCCAGACCCGTTTTCAGGCAGGGGATGAGCTGACGTCAACTGGCCTTCCTCTGCCTGCGGACGTGGCTATCCAGGTCCGGGTTGAGCCTGTCCTGGCTGGTGTGGCGTTGCATCAATGGGCCATGCGAGGTGACCTGCAGTCTTTTCATGGAGAGACTGCACGTCATCTCGAACGGCTCGTTGACCACGTCAGCCTGCTGGGACAGGTCACCCAGGCCGGATTCCTCTGTCTGGTGGGGCTTGCTCCGACCCCCTCCTCAACTGGACCCCTTACGCGCCAGTCGTCCTCTGTGCCATCTTCCCACCCATCAGTCACCTGGGTGCTCTGTGGAGCTGCCTCTGACGGTGCGGCCAGGCTGGTGGAGGAGGTATCCCTGCCACAGTCGGGAGTCGGACGTCCAGCAGGGGTGGCCACATCTACGACTGCACCCCAGCCGGCGGAGGATGTGCAGGCAGCAGGAGGCAGTGCACGGGCAGAGGCAGAGCAGCAGCAGCAACATGGTGGGAGCCATGAAGGCTCGGGGCCTTCGACATCGGACGGGCAGGCATCGGCCGGAGGGCAGGAGGACCCAGGACAGAGAGTGTCTTCCGTGTGGCAGCGGTTGGGCCACGCCATAGATGCCGAGCGGCGGCGGGCGGAAGAGGCGCGGCTCACAATGGTCAGGGCGGAGAACTCCATGCGGAGGGCCCTGAGGCGGGCCGAGTGCCTCGAGGCAATCCGCAGGGGGTTGGAGGAGGACACGGCGTCGTCCCTGCGGACCCTCGGGGCCATGGAACAGGACCGCCTCTGGGACATCGAACAGGAGTTCGATGATGCCCTGGCCCAGAACACCACGGAGTGAGCCGCTGGACTTGCCCGCCGCCTTTGTATATAGTTCTTTAGTTTTAGGTTTCCTTTGTTTGTTCTTATGATTTGGAGTCGACGGACACTGCTCCACTTTTTGTATAGAGTTGCATTTTATTTAGGGTTTTTTGTAGGTTTCCTTTGTTCAGTTGGGCTCATGGACCCTTGGAAGTTTTGTACATAGTTCTTCATTGGATTGATTTTATTTTTCATTTGACTTTGGACAACATTTTTTTGGATTAGGATTTGGTGTTTTAATTTTTTTAAACAGACATGCAGCTTATCTTTTTTTCATTGCCATTGTAGTTTGTTTCACTTCTTTTGCATTTTTATTTTTTTTAATACAATTTTGTTTTCATATTTCACTGTGTGGTATCATCTCATTGGTTTCATGCATGTCATGTTGGGTGTTTTCCCATTCAATTGCAACCATTGTGTGTGACGGACATGGGTTCATTAGCTTTATGTACATTGGGGGTGTAACATGTAATTTCCATTTCCATGTGGGTGAATGGGTTCCTTGGTAGGGCTTTTTGGCTGTGGAGGCTGACCATAACGCACATGATTGGGGATTGTGAGGACCTGGTGGAGGCTGCCCATGGTGGCTGGGGGGTGGGGGTGGTGGGAGACATGAGTGGGGGCCTGGTGGAGGGTGCCCCTGGTGGCTGGGGGGTGGGGGTGGTGGGAGACATGAGTGGGGGCCTGGTGGACGGTGCCCCTGGTGGCTGGGGGGTGGGGGTGGTGGGAGACATGAGTGGGGGCCTGGTGGAGGGTGCCCCTGGTGGCTGGGGGGTGGAGGTGGTGGGAGACATGAGTGGGGGCCTGGTGGAGGGTGCCCCTGCACTGCTGGGGGGTGGGGGTGGTGGGAGACATGAGTGTGGGCCTGGTGGAAGGTGCCCCTGCACTGCTGGGGGGTGGGGGTGGTGGGAGACATGAGTGGGGCCTGGTGGAGGGTGCCCCTGCACTGCTGGGTGGTGGGGGTGGTGGGAGACATGAGTGTGGGCCTGGTGGAGGGTCCCCCTGCACTCCTGGGGGGTGGGGGTGGTGGGAGACATGGGTGGGGGCCTGGTGGAGGGTGCCCCTGGTGGCTGGGTGGTGGGGGTGGTGGGAGACATGAGTGGGGGCCTGGTGGAGGCTGCCCCTGCACTCCTGGGGGGTGGGGGTGGTGGGAGACATGGGTGGGGGCCTGGTGGAGGGTGCCCCTGGTGGCTGGGTGGTGGGGGTGGTGGGAGACATGAGTGGGGGCCTGGTGGAGGGTGCCCCTGGTGGCTGGGGGTGGGGGTGGTGGGAGACATGGGTGGGGGACTGGTGGAGGGTGCCCCTGGTGGCTGGGTGGTGGGGGTGGTGGGCGACATGAGTGGGGGCCTGGTGGAGGCTGCCCCTGCACTGCTGGGGGGTGGGGGTGGTGGGAGACATGGGTGGGGACCTGGTGGAGGGTGCCCCTGCACTGCTGGGGGGTGGGGGTGGTGGGAGACATGAGTGGGGGCCTGGTGGAGGGTGCCCCTGCACTGCTGGGGGGTGGGGGTGCATGGGGACATGAGTGGGGGCCTGGTGGATGGTGCCCCTGGTGGCTTGGTGGTGGGGGTGGTGGGAGACATGGGTGGGGGCCTGGTGGAGGGTGCCCCTGGATGCTCGGGGTTGGGGGTGCAGGGGGACATGAGTGGGGGCCTGGTGGAGGGTGAACTGCACTGCTGGGGGGTGGGGGGGGGGTGGGAGACATGAGTGGGGGCCTGGTGGAGGGTGCCCCTGCACTGCTGGGTGGTGGCGGTGGTGGGAGACATGAATGGGGGCCTGGTGGAGGCTGCCCCTGGTGGCCTGGGGGTGGGGGTGGTGGGAGACATGAGTGGGTGCCTGGTGGAGGCTGCCCCTGCACTGCTGGGGGGTGGGGGGGGTGGGAGACATGCATTGTTGATCAGTAGTGCAAGGTGACATGTGGGTTGGCTGGGGGGCATGCCCATGGTGGATGGGCTGCCTGCGGGACATGAGCAGGGGTGCAGGGTAGTCCCCCGTGGTGTGGGCTGCCTGCAGGGGCCGTGGAGGTTGTGGAGCGTACACCTGGGAGGACCCACACGGCCAATTCACGTGTAGTACTCCCCAGAACCCCTGAAATACACATACCCTGCTGAAATCGCGTGTGGAACTTCACGCGCACCGATGGAATACACGTACCCTGCTCGCACTGGGCCAATCGCGTGTGGAACTTCCCGCGCACCCCTGAAATACACGTACCCTGCTGGAATCGCGTGTGGAACTTCCCGCGCACCCCTGGAATACACGTACCCTGCTGAAATCGCGTGTCGTACTTCCCGCGCACCCATGGAATACACGTACCCTGCTCGCACTGGGCCAATCACGTGTGGAACTTCCCGCGCACCCCTGGAATACACGTACCCTGCTGAAATCGCGTGTGGTACTTCCCGCACACCCATGGAATACACGTACCCTGCTCGCACTGGCCCAATCGCGTGTGGAACTTCCCACGCACCCCTGAAATACACGTACCCTGCTGAAATCGCGTGTGGAACTTCCCGCGCACCCCTGGAATACACGTACCCTTCTGAAATCGCGTGTGGAACTTCCCGCGCACCCATGGAATACACGTACCCTGCTCGCACTGGGCCAATCGCGTGTGGAACTTCCCGCGCACCCCTGAAATACACGTACCCTGCTGAAATCGCGTGTGGAACTTCCCGCGCACCCATGGAATACACGTACCCTGCTCGCACTGGGCCAATCGCGTGTGGAACTTCCCGCGCACCCCTGAAATACACGTACTCTGCTGAAATCGCATGTGGAACTTCCCGCGCACCCCTGGAATACACGTACCCTGCTGAAATCGCGTGTGGAACTTCCCGCGCACCCATGGAATACACGTACCCTGCTCGCACTGGGCCAATCGCGTGTGGAACTTCCCGCGCACCCCTGAAATACACGTACCCTGCTGAAATCGCGTGTGGAACTTCCCGCGCACCCATGGAATACACGTACCCTGCTCGCACTGGGCCAATCGCGTGTGGAACTTCCCGCGCACCCCTGAAATACACGTACCCTGCTGGAATCGCATGTGGAACTTCCCGCGCACCCCTGGAATACACGTACCCTGCAGAAATCGCGTGTGGTACTTCCCGCGCACCCATTGAATACACGTACCCTGCTCGCACTGGGCCAATCGCGTGTGGAACTTCCCGCGCACCCCTGGAATACACGTACCCTGCTGAAATCGCGTGTGGAACTTCCCGCGCACCCATGGAATACACGTACCCTGCTTGCACGGGGCCAAACGCGTGTGGAACTTCCCACGCACCCCTGAAATACACGTTCCCCGCTTGGCGTTTGCTGTTTGCCAGCCCGGTGAAC
Source organism: Ambystoma mexicanum (assembly GCF_040938575.1). Lineage (NCBI taxonomy): Eukaryota > Metazoa > Chordata > Amphibia > Caudata > Ambystomatidae > Ambystoma > Ambystoma mexicanum. The sequence goes on along the minus strand of NC_090930.1, from coordinate 252,742,531 downwards.
TGGTCCAGGGTTAGCGCAGCCCTTTGCGATGATTTAGCGATTTTGATGGCTTTTCCTTGCGCGAGGGCGTTCTTGGGGGCATTACTGGCGCTGCTGCAGGGTCGCTGCGATTCTCTGTGCCACGGCTGGTTTGGGAGCCTAAAATCCATGAATACGCTGTGCGCGGAAATCGGTTTTAGCGCACGTGCCTGGCGCAGACAATCGCACGCGGACACTCTGCGCCAGCCGCTTGCGACACTTTTCTGCGAAATTCTATGAATTACCCTGTATATATCTTTAGCAAAAGTTGTACTCATCTGAAAATCACATCAGCTAAAGGCATCCTTCCTCCCTAAGAAACAGCAGCATTGCTGTGATGAAGAAGCATGAGAAACAGTGCCGCTACCTTGCAAATAACAAATGCACAAAAGTTGTCGCCGTACATCAACCAACCCATATTACCATTGGTTGCCTCTTTGCTCATTGCCGTTTTCAAATTGCCTTATAACCTGCCGTACCAAAAAATAAAGCCACCCGTAAACAAAGTTAATAATGCGTTAATAGCGACCTTTCACAGTGCAAATAACATTTAAAAAATAAATTGCATACACTCCAATTATTGCATATTTCTCAATAAAATACATAGACACAATAATCTTTGCGAGTAATAGTCTAAATTTGCAAAGCACTAACGTGTGCTACTAAAAAGGAGGATTACTTGTTATAATCCGGGGTGGCTTTGGCAGGTCGGATTACAAAAGAAAATTCTTTTTCAAGATGGCCACCAAAGAAAGGGAAGGCGGTTATTTCATACATAGTCCCTCTTCCCTTTCCATGGTAGGCAGCAAAAAGCACAAGTACGTGACATGACGCAGAACCTGTAAATAAACATACAGCGATGCACAACCTAATAACTTACATTTCGAATTAACAGACTGGGCTGTAAAGGAAAACGTGAACATTCTAGAGTTCGTAAAGTAGGTTTATTTAACAACAAACTGTCAGAGACCATTGGAGTAATTCCATTTTCAATGCAATTATAACAATGTTTGTAAAAGCGACATTGCAAATGTTGAAGATGAGGAACACGTTGTTTTTTTCCCATACAAAAATGTTGGGTTCTTGGTTAAAGCAGCCGCTTTGTTTACATAGAGATTTCCAAGAAGGGCGCCATGAGCTTGAGCCTACAGCACCATAAATGATGTGATGTTGCTCCGAAAAACGAGTTCAGCATACGGACAAAGCGGGCTTAGAGTGTCATCCCACATAATTGTTATGGACAGGCAACCGCTCACGAGCAGTTGTATTTGCCGGCCGAAAAAGCCCTCAATCAGCATCTGGAAACAATAGCACAGACAGTATGGCAATATGTACCTGGGTGGGAAACGTTACAGAAAATACGTGTCAATAATCAACCTCTACCAAAACATTTCAAAAAAGACACAGAAAATGTTCAAAGTAATAGACAAATGTAACTGGTCAAACATGACATTTTACTGAAATGGTACTAATGACCATGTGTACCTATAGTAAAAGGCTACATACGCCGAAATTCTGCATGCACCGTAAGAGAAAAAAAAATGCCAACTACACAGGAAGACGATAATACAGTTATGAAAGCAAAATGAACGGACAATTGAAAAAATATTACGTCTCATGATTGCAAACAAGATGAAAAGAACGTGCAAACTGATACACAAAAGCGGAACCTGTGCACTCCGCAATATTACAGGAAAAATGTAACAGCGCAGAAAGATAATACGTCAGTTATATTGGCACAATCAGATTTTCGGTAATGTAAGTGGGCAAAAGTAAACTTACATGATATTTACTGCCTCCATTCTTTTTCTGCAAGTCAGACACCAATGTGTTCGCATCGAAGAATCTTCGTGGACTGATATTGCATGACCCTTACAAACTTTTTAAAACATAACCTTATCAATTGCTATTTTTTTCGACCCTTTCATTCCGTGAATTTCTTCAAAGCTTTCCCTTTCGCTCAAGGTCAAAAAACAATTGTCCCTTATACATTCACTCAGATGCGCGGGCGTATTGAGCGTACAACCAAAAAAGCAACTCATGCGACCTTCACTCAGAAGCCAAATACATTCTTACTTTGCACCAACATATTGAAATCCAATTATGAGAACCGGTACTGCCATACACCTCCAGAATCGCTGTTTCCAGCAAAGAGTGCAGATGGTGGCCTTAGATTTCAAAACTTAGGACCCCAGTCTGACGGCAATATAATTCCAAAAACATTTTAACCCACACGCACTAATTGGTAGTGGTACAGTGAGCACTAACTTCCATTCAAACGTATGACTTTGGTGACAAGAAAACTCCACTTTTTCAGTTTGTGCTCCCACATCCCATCCTACCCCCCTCAAAGGTCACCTTCTGAAATAGTATTACAGAAGTGTGACACGTGCAATGCTGTCTTGTTTTGTATGTGTTTCTGGCGATGTCCGCGTACACCAAAACATGAATAAAAGATAGCGGGGGCACCGAAGAAAGCTAACGTACTTTACGCTGTTCCACAACCAATCAAGGAAAGTGCCACATGTCCGCAGGCACAAACTTTTCCCCCATTCAGTTTAAAGGGAAAAGAGACGTTTTGAGACCCCCCTGCACCAAACATCACCAAACTTTCCAAAGAAATTCAGAGTGTCTGATATATTTTTTTTTGCAAACTTTGGTGAGGATTCGTCCAAGGGAAGCGCAGTTATAAGGCACCCAAAAAGTGCTCTTCTCATGGAAACAGCAACTTCACCATAACAACACAGCCACTAACGTGCCTTTCTAATATGCTGCAATGGGTGTGGCCAGGGCCTAGAGTTTTAGGAGAATGGCGTATGGCCTACGGCCTGCAGCCATGCACCCAAAACTCTACATCCTTCCCACAACCACCTGAGTGATGTGCGGAAGTACAGTTGTATCGATAGGTGTGGTATGCTTCTCTTGTTCTGGCCAGAGGCTACACTCCTAGCTGTATGTCCATAGATATTACAATGTGTGGGTGTGCAGTGGCTTATATCTCCAGTGCTTTTAACTTTGTTCTTGGGTGCGTGTCCTTCGGCCATGCACCCAAGACTGTACACACTCCCACAACCATCTAATCGATAATCAATACTGCAGGTGTATCCATTGCTGTGAAATGCTGCGGTGGTTGTGGCCAGGGCCTACAGTCTTGGAAGTATGGCCTTCAGCCTACGGCCATGCATCCAAGACTCTAGGCCCTGGCCACAACCACCGCAGCATGTCACACCCATGGCGGCATACTAATCAATAGCACACCCATAGGAAAAAATTATGTAATAACATGTGCTCAATTTTAATGGTCGCTAACACCACGCATGTCCTTAGAACAGTTTCAAGGTGCCTGTTCACAGCACGGACTGAAATACTACCCTTATTAAACCACTCATTTTCTGCACATACAAACATCCAGAACAAGGTGGGCATAGAGAATACATCATTAAGACCTGCCGCCCAAACAAGTACAGTATTTCACCCATCTCTTACTCTGTGAACCTTCCCAACGCACTGTAGGAGAGCAAAACAGTTTCCGAAACAACATTTCGCCTCTGGTGGCGACTGCGCTGTTTTTGGATCCAAGATGTCAGGCGCATCCACACATTCTGACGCTCATCACGGCTCGCTGCAACCAATTGGCAGAGATGGTGTGCGCGGTCATGACACCAGCCACTTAGCCAATCGGTATTTTGTCCGCGGAGCGAACAGGGAAGTGTGACCGCGGTGCGGACATAGATATCACTGGATTGGCACCAAATTTACAAAAGCACGCTTTCGGGACCAAGCTCATGCTCCTGCCACAAATTTGGTGAAAATCAGTCCAGCGGTTTGGGCTGTAGGCGTGCGCAATGTTTTTCCCCCATTCAGTCTATGGGAAAAAAAGATGTTTTGGTACCCCCCCCCTATAACTTTTCCACCCCTAGACGGATCCTCACCAAACTCTGCAAACAAATTCAGAGTGGCCCATATACTTTTTTTTTGCAAAGTTTGGTGAGGATTCGTCCAGGGGGAGCAAAGTTATAAGCCACCCAAAAAGTGCTCCTCCTATGGAAACAGCAACTTAACCATGACTAGACAGCCACTACCTATTAAAAAAGGGGTTTTGCGTTGGATGAGGGGTTGCAGCGGTTTCCCCCACATATATGTCACAATTGACCTTCAAAATTCAGTCAATTGTGAAAAGGTCAATTGACATTCGAGCAATTGTGACTCGAACAATTCGTATACAACCATTCCTTTTGCTTTTGAGGACGCTGCACTATACCTGTAGGGACCATCACTTGTTTCAATAAAGCATTACTCATCCCTTATCTGATCGAAGGCACAGCCGCATTGATGGATGTGCATTGGACAATATGCGTACCTCCGCCTCCTGCCAACTTGGAGGGGCGTCTGTTCACTGACCACTTTGAATTCAGCAGTCCAGGTAGTACCTGATTCCAATCTGATAGTTATAAACATGCCACCCTCAGGAACAACTAAGCCACCATCCTACAAGCGTGCCTGCTGCTTGCCAAGACCCTGCCACCAGAGAAGTTCCAATTACTGGTCGCAGGACTCATCAAACAAACTGAAGGCCATCCCAGACTAGTTTTGATTGTTCAAGAGGACAAAAAAGAATCTTTGCCTTCCTCCTGGTGCCAGGTGTCCAGGCGGCAGCCAATGCCCAGTGGCGGCAAATAACCAGGTGGGGATGCATCAATTAGCGAGCCAGTCTGAGCAGGGTCTTAGTTCTATTAAGACTGAATTATGGGCCATATGACTCGTGAACCTCCAGAACAGATATGTCCTGGTTTTGCTCATTGTTATGGAAGGGAGCATGTGCAAGCAAATCGGCTTATCTTGTTGCACGTACCGCCCCCAAATGATGCGGACAATAGGTCCCGGACCCATGCGATAGGGGCCCTTCGCAACTTGAGATTTGCCATGGAGAAGAAAGCGGGATTAAATGCTGATGACTAGTTTGATTCAATATTCCCCTTGGCCCCATCGTTGATGGAAATAGAAGTACAATTACTGGTCCCTATCATAGTTTTTCTGCTCCTGATTATTTGTTCATGCCAGATGATTTTAAGATGCTGTTCGAAGACCCTACCAAAGAGTGTGGCTAAGATGGTATCTATCACAATGGGTAGAGTTCCTCATCTCACAAAACACATGTGCAACCAGATTGATAAGTAGGATGGTGTTGTAAAGCAGGATTTCAGACCCCTGGGTACATTGACCTTTTCTCCACCTGACACTGGGAATTATGTAGAGCAGTGAGTTGACCTAGCAGGAGATGGGAGTGTTGTTTTGCACTCCAGAAGAATATGCCGAAGGTGGGGAGGGTTTACACCATGTGTTTGCGGCATAGGTGCCCAAAGATGATGACTACAGAAGAAGGGAAGCAGCTTGGTTAGTTAATGGAGGATTAACTAAAGGAGGGAATGTTGGGATGCATGTACAGCATCCCAGCAAGGCAAAAAGGTTCAGGCTTCAAAAGACCTATTAGTAAACCACAGTGAGAGCAGTTTGAGTTTTGCACAGCAGAAGGCACACATATCATTTGTAGTTAGGTTTGACACATTTGACTCATTTTAGATGCATCATATGGCAACAAAGAATGAGTAACAACTGTATTAATGTTGTGGTTGCAGAGGTTTTAGAGAAGTGTGTTATGGGCCCTAGGTTTAGAGGCTTTGCGTAAGGTGCGAGAAGGGAGCTGAAGTAGGTGAAAGATGAAACTGGATGTTAAGGCATAATGCTAGATGAGCAGAACGAAGGCCCTGTTGTGGAGCTGTGGCTCTTTTTTATCTCAGTTCCAAGAAAAATCTCCTTTCCATCCCCCAAGAGAGAAGCCAAGGTAAGAGGCACCCGCGATACGCATATAAACGTTATTGTATCCAGCTGCAGAGGTCGGAATGGAATGTTCGGATGCAGGGAGGGCAGGTAGGGGTGTGCCTTTTGAAGGACAAATTCATGAGAACAGGGCACACGGGTTTGTGATGCCACTAGGCCAGGCAAAGATTTAGAGCAGTACTGCCCTCACCCAACGAGCAGTCATCCTATTTGAACTATAACTAGAAGAGTAACCAAATCAAATAAATCCCTGAAATTGAAGCCTAAGAATGGTGCTCTAGTCTCATCAGAACTGGAGGCCTGGGGTTTAACCAGGATAAGCGGGGAGCTGTGTCTCGAACATTTTGTGATTTGGGGTAGGAGGAGCAGAGGTAAAGCCAGTAAATTTAGGCCATGGTCGGGCGTGTAGCTTGTGTGCACTGTGGCGTCTGGTATAATGAGAAGGCCTATTTCTTATCAAAGCAAAGGTGGCCTCGCTAGTCTCACTTTGAACATGCCTGGGTCAGAGGGGTACACATCACATGACAGTTGAGATGTATTAGTGTATTAATATACTTGTAGCCAATCATGTATTAGGACTCAATGGTGATGATGTAGTGGGCTTATGGGAATGGGACTAGGTACAGTGTGGTCAATCGGTCAAGGGACTAGAGAGGGATATTAGCATGTCATATAGCTGGTAGCCAATGTGGGTGGTAGGTTGACCTTGTAGGTTGACCTTGTAATCTGTGTATGCTAATATGCAGTTTTCCGCTATATAACCTGTTACTTCTTGCGGCGTGTCAGTTCGGTTCTACGCGACCATTTTACACCGTTTTGTATGTAATACACATTGTTTTCCCTTTGCAAAATGGTGCAGTGGTTATTTGGCCTTTTACAGTATTTGTTTTTGTGCAGGTTTTGGGTCACATTGTTCTTTACAGAACCCACACAGGAACACAACTGGACACGTTGGTATTCCTGCCTGGTAGCCTTATGTGACACCAAAGGAGAACATCAGGCAGTGAGTGTCAGTCTTCAGCTAAACTTTGAAAAATCCTCACTTTTAACAAAAAAGTTCAAGACACAGAATACAAGGGGTCTAACAGAAGTACAGTAAGCTCTAGTAAAGCCAATAAGCCTGGCTAGGTGAATATGGAGGGGACTTGTTTTTCTAAAGAGCCCACGGGAGAAAAAAGAGGCTTATCTCTATTTTTGCAAAACTAGTGACATGAATTTGTCAGTGCTAATTATTGTTGATTGGCAAGAATTCTTAATGCTACCACTGCAGGCTATTTCTTGTTTTAATGTCTCTGGCCAGCCCCTGTCATGTATTTCGAAGAAAACATCAAGGAAAATATCAAGGTTTCATTTGTCATACCCCTTGAAGCCCTGTTTGGATTAGTCATTGTTGTATAATTCCTGGCAAGACCATCACAAGATCCTCTAATAAAAGCATGTACATTCAGGCTACAAGCCTAGATCCCCCTACCATCTTTGTTAAATTTCCAGGAAACTTCCGTCAAGGAAACTTCAAGGAAAGAATTATACAAGTTCCCAAAAAACGAATCTGTAAGCGAAAATATTCTTATATGAAATTTAAATGTATATTACACTGTAATGTTTAATTATATCACATGCTGCAACACACAATTGTCATTAACAAGAATAATGTACACTAAATACAAACATAATCATGTGATACACACAATTAAACCATACAACTGTCAGTTATGTCTTATCATTCCAAGAGGGCACCCTTGAAACATAATCATGTGATACACACAATTAAACCATACAACTGTCAGTTATGTCTTATCATTCCAAGAGGGCACCCTTGAAAATAATGATGAAGCAATGGGCAAATGAAAGTGACTCTATGCATCTGCATCAAGAAGCAACATCCGAACAGTGGCAGTCATTAACAATTATAAGGTAAGTGTTGATAACAAAAAAATGATACACTCACCCATTCGAACATCCTTAAGAATCCGCTGACCTCATGGGGTTCTGGAATCCAGAGCTCAAGGAGAGGTGGCTAGAGGTGGAGGACGGTGAGGAAACTATTGAGCTGAATGGAAGAAGAATAAAGGAAGTTACCCTCACCAGCTTATTGCTACACTGTTGACAAGCGATTGAAGGTTTGGCTGCTGCCCCATCAATAAGGCGGTCAGTGTGAAGGCCAGTGAAGCCTGGCACCCAATGTCAACCATCAGTAGCAAGGAGGGCCGGGCATCAGGTGATGCCAGGAAGGCATGCTCTCACCAGAGCACCGGTGATTTACGCTGCTCACTGCAGGTTAGTGTATAAGGTACTGACCAAAAGGAGAGATTTGTTTGGCAGAACGAGAGGCGCCGTGCAAGATAAGATGTCCATGAGAGTGTGCTCCAGGCCTCCCGCTCACAAAAAGGAAAGCACCCTGCTACACTTTTGAATACCACGAGAGTCTGTAGGATTGCGATCCAGGCTCTACTCCTGCCTGTAGGAAAGCACCCTACAAGAATATTGATGCTACAATAAGCATTGCCATTGCAGTGTACAATGCAGTCAGCAAAATTGACCATGGATGCACGGAACATTTAGCTACATAACTAAAAGGAAATTCACACCAACCTGGATAATGGGTTGCTTATTGTGAAGCAAGGGCGAATACTGCCCAGAAAAGAAAATCAAAAGGAAAGAGGAGAAAAGGTTAACTAACAAAAGCACAATAACAAACAAGAAAGCAGGGCATACCTCCACCCAATTTCTTTTTAGCCACGCAAGGGGAGCCTCTGGTAACCTGGAAAAGTTGGAAAAAGAGATTTGAACATTAGGTACAGGCAGTACATGGAACAAACTACACTGTGCAAAGAAGGAGGTCATTGTGAATACACTGTTTAGGAAACTATGGACAGGAACAATTTCAGACCCTTCTCCCACATTCTCAAGTGGAATCTCAAGGCCAAAGTGAATATGATAAGTGCATACCAATTCTTGACAATTACTATGGCAAGAGGGTTAGTGTAGTCCTGTAACAATATAATTTCAGAAAGCAAGTACAGGAGGAAGGCGAGTCAGCGGAACAGTACATTCCAGCCCTACCTGGTCCCGCATCGGCATGTGATTTTGGGACAAACATGGAAGAACACTTAAAAGACCAGTATATGTTGAAGTGCAAAGACAGCAAAGTGAAGGAAGCATTGTGGGCAACAGGGAATCCATTTCTGGAAGAAGTCATAGAAGTAGCCAAAGAAGTGGAACACACAAACACATGTGTAAGTGAACTAGGAAGGAAATCAGAAGAAGAAGGAGACAAACGAAAAGAAACACAGTCCTTATTTGACATAATACTAGTGGAGAACGCAAAGGGAGATTGATGGAAGCAGACTCAAACCTTGAAGAGAAAACCGAACAGGGAAGAAAGAACTCAAGCAGAGCAGACCAACAAAGAAGTCAGAAGGAATTGATTCTGCTGTGATAACCAGCAGTGAGACATGCCCAGCACTCAAAGCCACATGCAGAAAATGCAATAGGAGATGCTAGTTCGCCAAATGTTCGAGAAATGTCAATGACTTAACCAAATGTATAGAAGAATTGTGCGAAGACAAAGTCGGAAACACTATGAGGGAAGGAAACAAAAAAGTGCTTGAAGACACAATGAGGATGGAGATGCTGATAGAGAAAAACCAATGACACCAATTGTGGTAAAATACAAACGTCTGAAAATGGTTGTAGATTGGGGAGCCATATACACCTTAGTATGGATGAAGATTTTTTAGTCACTATTCTCATTTAACATAACATTAAACAAAATTGATATAGATCATGTAGCCTACAGAGGCAAGAGGATAGAACGTATCAGATTGTTCTGTGCCAATCTTACATTCCAGGGCCAAGCAGCCAAAGACGAGATGTATGATTTGATGAAGAATAATGCACAATTATTAAGCTGGTCTCACCAAAAATTCCTAGAAATAAAATTGGACCTGAATGCAGAGGAATAAGTGTTTGCATGCAAAGATGGACACCGCCAAGGGGAAAGAGAGACTCCAGGAAGATATGATCATTCAAAAAAAGGTCTAGGTATGTTTAGGGAAGAACTAGGATATTTAAAGGGGGTTGAGAATACCATAAGGGTCAAAGCGAGAGCAATTGCCATAGTACATGAAGTTGGAAATATTCCACTATCATTATATGAAGCAGTCAAACAAGAATTAAAGGTTCCTGGAACAGAAAGGATTAATCAAAAGAGCAAATTCGGCAGAGTGGCTGTCACCATTGCTTGTGGTCAAGAAAGCCAATTTAAAGCTGTGACTATGCATAGCACTCAGGGCTCTCAACAGATGCATAGTCTCGGGCAGGTGCCCTCTTCTGAACATAACAGTATTACTAAGCACTATTGGAGGAGGAGAAATGTTCTCTACATTAGACTTCAAATCAGCCTATCAGCAGATCAAATGGTATTCCTCGTCAAAAAACGTAACTGTGTTCATTACACCCAAAGGGTTGTTTCACTGTGCATGGATACCATTTGGGCTAGTTTCTGCAGCTCTATTTTTCAAAGAATCATGTATCATCTATTTCAAAGGGAAGAAGGAATTGCATGTTTCCAAGACGATTTTTTAATCTATGGGAAAGATGTGTGAACATGAAAATTGCACTTAAGATACCAGGAGAAGCAGGAATGACATCGAGCAGAGAAGAGTGTAATCTGCATAAGGAAGAAATACAGTAGATGGGCATGAGATTTCAGAGGAAGGTATTAGACTAAAAAAGGATTTGGAGTACAACATAATGAAGACACCCAGCCCCAAAAACAGGAAACAAATATTATCATTCTTAGGCATTGCTGAATGTTAACAAAATGTATATCTAACTTCACCATCACCACAACTAATATCATGCAGCTAGTCTATAAAGGGACACCGTTTGTATGGAGTGAAGAGTGCAAAGCGGAGTACAAGAGAGTCAAGAATCTATAAACAAAGCATCCTCATAAAAAAAAAAATTACAATCAATAGAGGAATAGTATTGTCACTACAGATGCTAGGAATGAAGAACTGGATGTAGTGTTAAGTTAGAAAGTGGGCAAGAATGAATATATAATAGCCCTCACGTCAAGAGTCCTAAAGGAAGCAGAACAGAACTATTCAACGATAGAGATGGAATTATTGGCAATTAAATGGGCAGTAGAAAAGTTATGACCGTTCATGTAGGCTTACGTTTCGATCTCATATCAGACCATAAACCCCTGAGGGAAATCCTAACTGTCATAAGGAAATAGGTCACCAGCTTACAATACATAGGACAAAGAGCATGTTCCAGGTTCAAAAGATAAGGCAATCAAATGCTTATCTAGACTGACTAGGAACAAGGAAGCCATGGATGATAGTGAGGAAGAGAATTAAGTATTAGCAAGTGAGCTAAATGTATTTTCCAAGAAGGAGTTGGACAAAGTGATTGAAAATGATAAGTCACTTTGTGGAGAGAATGTAGCTCTTGAGAACAACAATGAAAGCAAGCAAGGGTTTAACAATCGTAATTGTGAAACACTATGGATGGTATTAGACAAACTACATACAGCCAAAGGGTTGGTACTAAGAGGATATCAAATTATTGCTCCAGAAGTAATAGGAACTAGAATCATAGATTTGGCCCACAAAGGTCACCAAGACATCTAAAAAATAAAACATAGGGTTTGTCAAGATTGTTGGTGTCCCACTTGTGATATGCAAGTGGAAAGGGCGGTAAGGGAATGTATATTGTATACAGTGAAAAATCATGTTCCTGAAGGATCAAGCCAATGGTAGAAATGTATATTACCAATTTACAGTGGGAAAGGGTGGGATTTGAGATAGTGGGTCCAGTTATAAATGCAAGAGGGCACACATATTGCATGGATTTAATCGATCTATTCTCATTCTTATTGGTTGAAGTTAAATTTGTTCTGAATATTTGAACCAAGAAAGTGACAAAAAGTTTAGATGATGCATTTAAGAGCGAAGGATATACTGCTGTTTCAGTGACAGATAACCGTTTGCAGTTAGTAACTACAGAAACTGAGTGTTTCCTCAAAGGAAAATGGAATAGAACACAGCACACGTTCCATTTACCACCCAGAAACGAATAACATAGTTGAGAGTTTCAATCGTGTCATCAAAGAGAGTATACAAGGTGCCATTTCAGTAGGGGCAGATGGAGAAAAGGCGGTTAGTTACACGGTAGCCACACAAAGGTTCACTCCTCATTCCAGACATATGTCTCTCCATTTGAGATTCTGATAGAGTGGAATCAAAACACCAAAGTTTGTCCTCTATCGGTGGGCAGAGACGGCAAGTCAAAGGTAGATTAGCCTCACATGAAAAGACAAAGAAGCAACAAGTTGGCATATGGCACCCGCAATTCAGTTTGTGAGAGCGGTTTCAATGCTGGGGAATGGATTTGCATTAAACTACCAGCACATTTGCAAAGATCATCACAAAAGTGGTCTCAACTGCTCAAAGTGAAGGACATTCGCCATGGAGCAATAAGAAACACAGATGATAGGGTGTGGAACATCGATCGGACGAGCAAGTGGCATGAGCCACCACATCTCCTGAATTCTAGCCTATCTGATAGAAAGATGGAGGTTAGCAGTAGAGAAGGGAGAGAGGAGGGGAAGCCGGGCAGCACCAGAGTGAGTCAAACATGTAGCACCAGAGTGAGTCAGAGGGCAGTAGTAAGACATCAAAGGTGGATACATAGGCCAAAGTATGATTTGGATTACGAATAGATTGTGTTAGTGCCCTCTGTTACATCCCTGCTCTAGTCTGCGTCACGCTCTTAAATATGCATAGTCTATTTTCCAAACAGTGGGTTTTCCTATAATTGTTAATATTCTATAATTGTGTATGATCCTTTCAAACAAATGTGTAACTACAACCTGTGTTGTTCATAAGTGTGTAGACCGTATTTTCTAAATGATGTTTCCTTTCCATTTCCCATCTCTACCTTCTAAGTGTCTCCCAAAGGAGGGAGATGTGTAGCATCCTTGACCATCTGCTGAGCTCATGGCGTTCTGGAACCGAGAGCTCAAGGAGAGGCGTTTAGAAGTGGATGACGGTGAGGAAACTATGGAGCTGAACGGAAGAAGAAGAACGGAAGTTACACTCACCAGCTAAGTAGTGTTTTCATCCTTTATTGCTACACACATTCTTTTGTGTTTTAGCTTTCTACAGATAAAGTTCTAAAGTCTTTAGTTCTGCCTACCATTTCCTTCTAAAAAAAGCTAGTACAGCTAATTAACTCTCCCTTAACTATAGCTTGAAAGGAACCCCCCACGTTTTGTTCCTCCACAATGCACGCAGAATCCCTGAAGTAGTTCTTAACAGTCTTTTCTAGGGTCTCCCCATCGGCACTGTCCCCTAGAATTCCAGACCTCATAGTGCATATTCCAGCACATTCCTAGCACAGGCTCCTGATTGCCAATTTTAGGAGCACATTTGCATGGAATGTGATATCCATTGCCTGCATCTCTACCTGAAGTGTTTTATTAACCAGATCACCTGAAATAGTGACGTAATCCAGTCTACAAAGGAAATCATGAGCTGGGGAGTACATTACACCACCCCAAGGTTTCACAGACTCCTAAGATCAGTCAGGATTGCACCTCCACTAACTCCTTAAACACCCTATTGGTCTAACCACCAGTAAAACTGAAACTAGCAGACCTGTCCATTGCGAAATTGAGGACACAATTAAAATCCCTCTCTCCTGCAACTGACCAACCTTACCCGAAAGATCTCTGAAAAACTGTCTACTGGTAAGATGTGGACCATATGTTGCACACATTATAAAAGTGATGCTTTTTATCAACACTACCTCCAAAATAAGTCTTCCCTCCCTATCCAGAGAGGCCCTCCGCACCATAAGCCTAAGGTTTCTACAGCATAATATGCACACACCCCACGAATGGCTCTCAAAACAGCTAGAAAAATCTGAAGTGTACCTAGCATTAAAGATATGTGTACATTCCATATCAAGCTAATTGGTATTAAGCTTTCTCCTCTGCTGATGAGTATTTAACCCCTTAACGTGCCAGCTGTGATGGTCATAGGTCAGCCACTGCATCTCAACTTTCAACCACATGCATTCAATCAAGCACAATGACATGGCCCACAATTCCATACATAAAAACATCATTGACCTTTCTCTCATCACAAAGTGTACACATTTCTCCACTGATAACATGTCTGCACAAAACCGTCAGATAAAAAACACTTGCAACATCCAATGCCAACAGGAAAAAAACACAACCGCACACCAACACACGGCACAAACCAAATATAGCAATGGGCCAGCATAATCGGTACCGCAACTGCAATCTTGTGAGTGCATTTATCTACAAATAAAAGTATGTCTGCGCTCCCCTCCCATATATATATATATATATATATATATATATATATATATATATATATATATATCCCTCCTCGAACATGGAAGAATAGAGTACCATTAGAACCCATAGAATACACAACTGTATCTACATGGCAAATCTAACAACCCCAGCTTTCTAAGGTGCCTGCAGACCCCCAACTGGATGCATAACTTTAACTCTCCAAAAAATCATAGGAACATAAATACCTATTATTATAAAACCTTCCATAATCAGGGACTGCCCCCACAATGGCAACCACAGGCTGATGCGCGTCCCCATGCAAAAAGCCACCCAGTCACTCTTCAGAAAGGAAGGATGAGGATACTGGAGTAGAGGAGTTCATAATAGCAACACCACATCGTCAAGGGAAGTCCGACTCGTACTCTAGCCAAGGGTCACCTAAAATGAAGTGCAGATGGGAGTAGGTAGAGTGGTGTTAATGCCCTCTTCAATACACAGTAAACAGAGACTTTGTTAGATAGTGCTCTTGTACCGCTTTTGCTTACGAGTTGCCCGGCATGCGGACATGTCGCTCTTGTTCCACCACACTGGTAATTCATTGATCTCTTAAACAAGGTCACCAGTGTGCATTGGGACTTAGACCATCAGACCGCTCCTTGTCACAGTGGTGCACCTTTACTGGAGCATGCTTGCAGAGATCCACATCAAGAGAGGTAGAACAGTGCCAGAGTTCCGTTGAATGCAAAATGTAATCATGGGAGTAAAGTTCCAACTCATGCTCTATATTTTAGTCCCAACAGCCCACTTGCATGTAATCATGGACAGTTACAGACACTAATAAAAAAATATATGTACAATTGAGCCTATTCAGAGTAGTGGTTGGCCTGGGTTAGGCCTGACAACAAGCAGCTTCAGGCTAGGTGGCAACCGTCGCCCCGAAAAATACTTCACAGCCGAAGCACCAGACAACAGCTACAATAGGAGCGTGGATCCTCAAACAAGAGTAATAAATAATAAAAATTAACTATTGCATATCTCAACAATAGCAGTGAACAGTGAATGAGCAGCACAAGGGCACATGGGACATGATTAAAGGTGTAATGCATTTGAGAGTCATACTGGAAACTCAACAGATAAAATAATTGTCAAACATTTGAGCCCTAATTATCAAAACAAATGTTAGCAATCTAACAATTGCTTCACCCAACTTGGTGTGTCTGGTAGTTGGCCAGCCTCTCCCTGGGTTTAAAATCCACATCAGTTACTGAAGTAAGGGGTGAGCCAGGATAAACGTCCAAAGTTTATTCTTCAAAGTATCTTCATTACACCCAGCAGCAGCACAGCGTCCACCAGTACAGTAGGCCCTCCCTGAAACAACTGACAACTTCACATTCTAGAGCCTTTACCACTTCAACCTTCCCTACTGCACATCATTAACCCTATGCATTCTGGAATACTACACATCTCCTTCCTATCAATGCAACACAAACTATCTGATTCTCTCTGGCTTATTAATTGATCTACGTGGTTGGTTAGCACCGTTCTCCTAACCATGTTCATTGTCATAATTTGTGTAACTCCCTCTCTCCCTGACACGCCCATCCATTCTTCTGCCATTCACTCTCTCTCCACATGCACTCCTCGTTACTTTTGCCACTCTGTTCATGTACCAAAATCTCCCATCTTCTGTCCTCATAGAATTAAGTAACACCTTCAAAACCTTTCATAGTGAGCACCATCTCATGGGACCTTGCCTCTATGGACTTGGCAATTTGATTCTGACATATACACCTTGTTTTACCTAATTTTCTCTTACAGATTTCCTCTCATTGTATCTCCATTTGTTCCCCATTTGTTTCTCTTTTATTCTCTCTCTCACTGGCTGCAAACTTTCCCAACTCTACTTCGCTCGGACACAATTTATAGTTAGGCTTTCTCCCCCTACATAACTTGAATGGAGATATTCCAGTTGTAGTGTACGGATAGAATATGTGTGCAGCCATCCTACTCATTACAACTTCCTCTCCATCCTTTCCATTCACCCAGGCCCATCTGATGCAGTCTTTGATTACTTTGTAAGAGCGTTCAGCTACCCCATTGGTCTGGGCATTATACATTGCAGTCAGCCTTTGTTGAATACCATTCCATGTCAAATATTCATCCATCTCCTTTGATTTAGATTGGACACCATTGTCTGTCACCTGCTCCATCGGGTATCCTACTCTTCTAAACAAATCTTCCATAAAAGTGATGATGTCTTTTGTCGTAATGGACTTTGTAACTTTTACCTCCACCCATTTGGACCAGATGTCAATTAACACAATACAGTACTTATGTACACCTCTACCATGAATGGGCCCAACAAAATTCAAAAGGTATTTGGGGGACTCGTACCAGTGACATTGGACTTTCTCTTGGCACAAGATTTTTGTCACTCAAACAGCATGGGAGGCAATCCCTCACAATTCTCTCTACTACCAAGTCAAACACACGCCACCAGAATTCTGCTCTCACCGCCTGTTTGGTTTTTGTGATACCTTGGTGTCCCTCATGGGCTGTTTTAATTATTCTTTTTCTCAGATCGGTAGGTGGGATCACTCTATCCCCTCTCATCACATAGTCCTTCTAAATTTGTACCGTCAACTATTTATTTTCTCAATACTCCACCACCTTCCAGAATCTCTTTCACATTTTTGAGAATGTTACCATCTTCAACACTTCTCTCCCATTCATTACTTGTTATCATGTTTAGTTCAACATACAGCACACATTCTTCCTCTTCCATGTGCTCACTACCACTCTCTCCATCCACACACATGCAAGACAAACAATCCACTGGTGTATTCCTTTTTCCTGGTACGTATTCCATGTCAAATCAATATTCTTGCAGCGCAATCACCTGTCTTCTTATGCACCATACAGTCCTTTCGTTTGTAGTCTCTCTCTCAACGGCTTGTGATCTGTGTGTATTATGAATTCAGTTCCCCATAGAAATGTTCTAAATTTCTCAGCCCTTATCCTGTGTGACTGGCATCCATCCCACGGAAATGTTTTTTTTAAAGTCTATTTCTTTTTATTTTATCTTTTCGATAATCTTTTTAAATTTGTGCTTCACATTTTCAAAAAACACAACAAGCAACAACCACAGACCCAAACAACCCCTTAACCTCAAATCATGTTGATACATACAGACAGTCAACCAAACTAACCATACAACTCATTAAAAGATGCTCCCCAATCCTATTCTGCCTTGAAAACAAAAACTTATCAAAACTAGATAAAACATGTGACTCCTTCACCCAATCGTCTATCTGCAGTTTCTTCCTTGTCTTCCAAACCTTAATTATCTGCTTAACAGCCACTATTAACAACATATCCATCGAGCGATAATGTCCACGAGCCACCACACACCTATCTGCCTTTGACAGTAAAACAGATGATAATGGTAGACGAGGGAAGGACACGTTCATGATCAAATCCAAAACATCTTTCCAAAACATTCGCACCCTCGTACAATCCCACAATGCATGTAACATGGTTCCTTTCTCAGTACCACAACCCTAACACAACCCTAATACAAATCCTTATCTAACAATACCATTTTGTGCATACACACCGGGTGTCCAATACAAGCGCCCCAGTATTTTATGATGGATCAATCTCAGGTTCAAGTCCAGGTTTGCCCTGAACCAGGCCCTCAGTACTAAGTCCCAATGTTCGGTGTAATAACGCACCTCCATTCCGTTTCCCATTCCCACTGTAACCCGTCCCAGCGTTCAGCATATGCTGGTTTCATAGGCATCGCACACCCGTTCACAAACCCTCTCACAGACTGCTTGCAAAGTATCATGCAGATCATAGGAAAGCACTCTGTCAGTTTGAGAACAAGGACTGATGAGCACCACACCTGGTGACAGTTACCACAACCACAGGCCATCTGAATCCAAGGTGGCACCCGGGATTACTGAAAGCTCTGCAAGCCAACCCGAAACATGCCCTGTTCGCAGATCCAACATAGCTGATAGATTTGCAGTTCCTCAAGACGAGTGCAAATCACAGCACCCACTCAAAGGTAGCAGCCAGCTGAAACGTACTGCTCACAGCCCATAGATGAATATCTGGTTGAAAGAAAGGAGTGTTGGAATCAGAAGTTGGAGGAGAGAGGACAAGGGAGACAGATGGGTGAGCAGCAGGGAGGAATGCTGGAGAACAGAGGAAGTGAAAGGGACGGAGTGGAGCAGAACGGGGAGCAGGGGGGCTATGAGGAAAAGGAATAGGTGAGGATGTGACAAAGGTGAAGATGACCTGTCTGGATGAGGAGGAGAGGAGACCATAAGAGGGAGAAGAGGAGGAGAGGATGTGAAAGTGGTGAAAAGCAGCAGTCAGGAGGAGGGGAGACAAACAGAGATACGAGGAGGAGTGAAAGTGACAGAGGTGAAAGGCAGCAACAGGATGAGGAGGAAGGGACGCCATTAGAGAGAGAGAAACGGAAGGAGGGAGAAGATGTGACCAAGATGCATGGCATCAGCAAGGCGGAGTGAAAAGTGGAAAGAGCAAGTGGAAAAATAGTGGAGGAGGTGGAAAAGCAGAAGAGAGGAGGAAATTAATAAAGAAGTGAAGGAGTACTCTGCTTGGAGTGAAAGGAGGAGCTAACACATGATGCGAGGTAGGATGATAAGATCAGAGAAAGAGGGGGAGGTGGAGGAGGAACACAATACAACATTGCCGACCATCAAGGAGGAAAGGAGAAGAAAGAGACAGAAAGAGGAGAATGAGGTGAACGTGAGAGGGGAGAAAAGTGATAGTAGTAAAGAGGAGGAGGTGATCAAAGAGCTGAGAGAGGGTGGCTGAAACCACTGGTCCTGGAAAAACTCTTTGTTTTGTGGGGAAATGGTATCCAGTAAGGTTTCTGACAACCTCTCAAGAGGTTACGCCTAACAACCCCATAGCTCACCTTTGTCATTTAAAGAATCTTAAATATTCCATGGTCTGACCACAGCCAGATCACCAAGGGACCCTGGGGTGTATGAGCCGAATTACCCTTAAAGAAAATAACGACATCCTAACATCAACTACGAAAGCCAAACAAGCCCCAAAGGCTGTGAGTGACTTTATGTTTCATGGCAGAAAGGCAAAGTCTAACGGGAAAGAGAGAAGAACTAAGGACCATAGTCCCAAATAGATATCTATTCTCATGTTTGTGACCTCAGTTAAACCCAATCCCTTCGTTTTTTGTTGTTGTGATAAACATCCTTAAACCTTACGCTCTGGCATGGATTAATCTGTTGATGCCTCACCCATAACAGGAAGGTTAAGAAAACTGCAAATCGAGAATCGGGAAATTCGCCAGAGCAGAGGGGGCTCTTAATACTGGAATAACAGTGGGTGGTGCAAGTCATGACTGAGGCACACAACACTGACTGGCATGTGTTTAAGAAGCCTTGCATCAGGGCTGGCTCCTTTGTACATACATAGTATTAAGTGCTGCAGAACACGAATAATGCAAAGCAAAACTATAGCCCACCATCTGCAAGTGTGGCTGTGCTAAATGGACATTAGTGGGGCTGTGTGTGGATCACAGTCAGGAATGTCTGCAGTTCTGCAGAGCAGGATCTGGGTACATTAGATGAGCTTATAGCATGCCGGAAAAGCAGGGGATACCTCTGCAAGGGCTCAGGCACTTTTGTAGAGCTCAAGCTGGGCCCCAGTAGCTGGATAGCAGGGTCTGATGTATGCCGGATTTCACAGGCTGTATTGGTAGAGCTGTGTATGTTTGCAGAGTCTAAGACGTGGAAGAACATTGTAATGTATCCAAAGGTTGGCTACATCAACAGTGCTTGGCGACTACAGAGGGGAAGGATGGGCATGTAGGTCACCCATTGCAAAACATAGGCTTCAGAATTATTGAACACACAATATAGATGTACCCCGATTCGCTGCTTGAGGATACAAGGACACAGACTGAAGATTTTTATTGTAGTATGAACAATGCCCATGGCTTTGCCTGTTCACCCCATCTCCTGCTGGCCCTTTACAGGGCAGCATCACCCGCTTCAACAGGGCTGTACCATTCCTGTTCATGTGTTATCAAAGCTGTGTCACAAAATGCTCTGGTGACACCCGGGTGGCTGTGGTTTCCATCTTTAATCATGATGCCAAAATGCCAGTGGCATAGACATAATAAAATGACTTCAGTTAAAAAGACTTCTGTCCACTACTGTGGACGGAGGTCTTTTAATATGTCTATTCGCTTTGCTATATATGCATGTAGATACTAACCTGAACACATTGTTAGGCCTTTAAAAGTATTTACTAGGGGTGTAGTAATTATGGTTACTTGAATGCATTTTGAGATAGTGATAAGACCAGCTAAAAGTGTGCTGTCACCATAGTACAGGTCCTACATCTCTAATAATGAAGCTATTAAAAGCAGCAGTCAACAAATCCTTCCCTAAATTAACCAGTTGCACTGGATTCTACAAAATGGCTGCTTCCACCAAGATGTACTCCAGGGTCCCTCTGTAATATGTATTTTCAAGAGGTGTCGCAGAGAGCTAAAGCTCTTTTCACCTGGACCTAAAGCAACCCCAGCAGTCGCAGTGCGATACAGGAGATGGTGGCAGAAAAGCTTGTAAATTATTTAAACCTGTTTTTAATTAAAAGGCCTGGGAGAATGCTGGCTTTCACCTTTTCCACTTCAATGTAAGCATGCTACCTTGATGTGTTTGTAACAAAAGATATGTTTTAAAGGTCTTGGAAATTCTGCTCTGCTCTCCTGCTGTTTCATCTTAACCCAAATCCGCCAGTAGTGTGTTCTCATGAGGAAAGAGGAGGAATACATTTGTCCATAGTAGGCCTTTTCAGAGATTTGGCTAGCCACCTTACTGGGGATGGTTTCTTTAAAGCTCAATTAATGATAAATACATTCATATGGGAATGAGTAATGTTAATAAACATGTAAATGAATGGCAACGTGTACGCACAAGGCATCTTAACCATGTAACCACAAACTTATCATCTAAAAACATTCTGAAAAGATATATAAAGATATCATTATGAATGTCACTGCACTAGAAAATTTGTAACAATCGCATCCTGTTTCGGACGCCTTGCCAAGGTCTCTAAGTAGATTCCAAAAAATCAAAGGAAAAGAGAGCACACCTTTGTTCGGGAAAACCCTGCGGAGAGGGAATCTAGTCTGGTTAATGTGCAGCTTCGCGTACACGTTCAGCTCTTCTTTTTGTCCAACGCTGGAAAGCGTTGCACATCCTCATATTCCGGGAGAAGATACTCAGAAAAACTGGGAGAATGCGTTTTCTTCTCATTCTTACATTTTCCCAAGAGCAAAGGTGTCCACATGCCGTGTTCTGCAGAAGCGTGGACATGCTGGAACATTGCACGCGGATCTGCGTAGCTCGGCTAACGGCCAAATCTGCTGTGAAGAGAATTGACAGTCATCCACGTATGCCCGTGGATAATGTGGGCCATCGGATCATTGGTGCAATCTACTAGTCCTCACAAATGGCCATTCTAAGGAGTTGGGTGGTGTACCTGTTACAGGGAGGCTCAACAGGGATTCCACTGGCATTAGCCACAGTTCTACAAGCAATGCACATTTTCTAGACAATGTGCAGATCCGGGGGCTAGTGGTATGCAGATTTATGGCATACCTGATGTTCCCCCGGGGGAACAAGCATTTTCTATGAGCTGCCACTGCATCCTGCTGCGAATCCCCATTCTGCATTTGTATGAGCAAGATCCTAAGGACAACCTTCTTGGAACAGCCTGAACATTGGATGAGTTAGAAGGCTATTCACCTGTGATCCTCATCTGCAAGGCGAATTTGAATGATTGTAGTAAACTATTCCTCTAGGTACTCCAGTAGTTCATCGTACAACACTAGATTCCTGTCTTACCTGCTATACGATGAGAACCAATCGCAATCTATCCCTTCTTTTAAGCAATCTAGTGACCAACTTCTTAATGGAGCGCCTGACAAACTGAGATCAGCCCCAACAAAGTGCATGGAAACAGTGATAGCCTATTACTAGAACTTGACCTTGTAGTGCAAAAAGTACACTATGGGCCTCATTACGAGTTGGGCAGTGTGGCTCAAAACAGCAGTAAGGCAGTGGTAGTGGAGTTACCACTGCATTACCGAACTGCCCAACTATGGTTTTTGGCAGTGGGGTGTAGGAAAAACCTTCAGAAAAATTCTGTAGGTAATTCCGCAACCTTACTGCCAAGAAACAGTAGTTTTGGTGGAAACACCGCTGACAGAATTACCACCAGCGGAAATTCCACCGAAATCCACATGGAGTCCTATGAACTCCATAAATGGGGACTTACATCATTATACCAACACTTGTAATCTGGCAGTAATTCAGCCAGACCAAGTGGCGCTAACGGTAACTCAGTTCGGTGGTATCTTGGTGGATTTACCCCAGAGATACCACTAAACACATAATGAAGCCCATGTCTTCAGTTGCACTGCGCCAGTGCCCAGACAGGTTTTGTGCCATCCATCCTCACCAGGGCAGGGGCGTAGGAGACACATACAATCTGGGGGGACAGGGGTCACCTTGGGGATTTATCAAGGGATCAAATAAACAATGGAAAGGCAATGAATATATAATAAACCAAACAGCGGTCGTACTAGGCTTTGGGATATTCGGAACGTGCAAGTGCAGTGACAAAGAAGAGGGGTAAGTGCTACAGGGTCCCCCAGCATGTAATACAAGATGAATTAATTAATCTCAGCTAAAGGCCTGGGCAATTACTGTTCTGGGCTCAGAAGGGGGTCATGCCACAGAGATTTTCTGATGCCAGACCCCCAGACACTCAAATGCACTAGTCCCAGAGATGCCCAGATAGATCACATTGAACCGCGCACCCAGTAATATGCCAGTTTCAGATGCTCTTATAGGTGCCATAGGGACTAGCGTCCACCTACCGCTACAGTTGGCCGAAACACTACAGTGTCGATTTATGACACAACACCATTGCACATCTATCTGTTCACATTTGTTGTTGTGTGTTATGTTTGACAAAACCCACGGACCAGCAGTGGTCCAGGGCAGCATTTACTCTCGTCTGTAACCAAATGTCCAAATTGTTTTTGAGAGATTTTGCACCTTTGTGAACCTAATACCCTCAAAACTAAAGAGGGTGGTACGCAGTGGTACCTCTAACTGTCAATTCAAAATCTGTCCGTTGTCTGTTATCTTATGAATAAGTGAATCTTTTTGTATTTGTACCACAATTCTGAGATTAAATTAATTAATCCATAATTCCTGGTGGGTGGATCTCCCATCCTGATTTTTTTCTTAATTACTATTTACCCTCCTCGGCATATCAGGACGTAGCCAGGCACCCTTTATTACTTATCCTGTGCTTCATACATACATGGATTCAATGGACAGTTTGAAAACACTGTGACAGCAAAATGATATGGTATCCTCCAGATAACCCCTCACCTCAACCCATCCAATCTCAACATCCTGTGTCGCTATTGTATGATGCTCAAACAGAGTAGGCGTTTGCTTAGTGGCATAACCCTGTGACTCTGGAACTCTTCCACTTTCTACCACACACCTTACGACGAGAACACAAGCTTCCAACATGTAGGACAAACCTCAAATCACTCACCTTTTCAACTTTTCAGAACATGATTTAAGCTCACCTACATTTCTTTATAAGAATTCACTAGTATGTGGAGTCGTCAATATAAATACTGGTGCTGTCATGCTTCCTCCACCCTAGCCGAGTTCTACCAACATGTGTTGCCCAACTGCCCATATTGGAAAGTGGCCACTTGCAAACAAATATACCAGAAATGCTTTTCATTTCCGCCCATGTGGGCAATCTCATAAAAGAATGCCAAGGATGAAGTGAACGTTGTGAAAAGCTGGCACGGGTTTACAGTCTGAAAATCTTGCTTTGGGAAATAGGGGATGCCCTCGCATTGGTCAACAGTGTGACAACCTTGCACTTTTGGCTTCGTGAGATGCTTGCACTGATGGGCAGTGTGAGAGTGTGTACTTAAATGAAGTGTGACGACTTTACTCTGGTGGGTAGTGTGAAAAGCTTTTACTAGTATCCACGGATGCAGCCTTGTTCTCATGGCAAGTGCTGAAAGCTTGCAGAGGTGGGGACTGGAGTGTAATAAGTTCACAGTGATGTAGAGAACGTCACGTGCCAGTGCTGGCCTTGTCATACCTACCCTATGAGCGTGTTGGACACACAGAAGATTCTGGCAGCACCAGTGGAACACGTCCACCTCTTTCGGCAAAACATCAGTAACACATATGACCCGTTCAAAGAAACTTCTCAAAATACACCTCTTCATATGGACCTTTACTCCCCCCATGCTCCCTTAAACTCTGTGTCCCTGGGGTGGCCCTGCCCCAAATCCCAACACAACAACCTCCGGGGTCAGGAGTATATCGATTCACATAGAACAACTGGGTTACGCGTTGACATCCATGGCTGTGCAGTGGATCATACTCCTAGAATGGGCCAGCGTCACACACCAGGGCCCGCCATTGGCGTGACTTCGTTTACAGTTTCTGGTGGATGCTAAATTAATTAGGATAGTTCTCTGTTAACATAATGCCATGGACATCCCACTCTCACTTAAATATGAAATATTAAACAGCAGTGCCACTGCTGTGTATTATTTGTCTTCCCACGTGGATTTGTGTTTACAATGAATACAACGGTTTGACAGTCCTATTCTGCATTTGTTGAAGGGGAGGAGGGGAGGATGCAGGGAGGGTAAGGAAGAGGCTGTTACAGTAGTCAAGCCTAGAAAGGACCAGAGCTCTGGAGACATTGAGTTCCTGGGGGAAGGTGAGGAAAGGGAGAATACCTCTAAGGAGGTAACCAACATGCATCCCTGGACCAATGGTGCCCCGGAAGTTGATTTGTCACGGGAGTGGTAACCTCAGTGGGGATAAGTGAAGAGAAGGAGGGGGTGTCAGCAGAGGAGATCAAGAAGGAGGTGGTAACATCAGGAGGAAAAAGCAAACAAAAGGAGGGAAACAAGGAGAAGATGTCAACAATAGGTGGGAGTGGATAGAAGATGTTATTGGTAGTAAAGGAGGTGATAACACCTGAAGGTCATAGGTGTCAGGAAGAGTTGGCAGGAACAAAGAGGTGAAAGGGAAAGATAACTATAGAGAAGGAGGTGAGTAGACTGGAGGCGGTGAGAGTAGAAGCAGAACAGGCTCTGGAGGATGAAGAGGGTGGGCACCAGGGTTCAGATGTAAAGAGAAGATGGTGAAAAATAGGGGCCAAGAGGTGGTCATGGAACCCAAAGGCAAAGAGGAGGTACATAAACCAGGATCTGGTAGTCACACAGGACTCATCCTGCCTGGCAAAGAGAGCAGTAAGCAGGTGGTAGGAGGAAAGCGAAGAAAAGCAAAAAAGAAAGACGAGATTAAGAAAGATAGGAATTATATAGCAAACATAAGAACTTTCCAGAGGACCGGGAGGTCGGCATCAGTTCAGAGAGGTGAAAGGGAAGACTCCAAGGAGACACAGCCTCTCTAGCTCGCATTGCCTACCCCACCCATGAACCAGTCTGCATTCAGGACTTGGCACCAGAACTGGATGTGGAGTATGGGATGCCAGAAAGCATGGAGCTAATCTTGATACTGAAGAAGCTCCAGGACACCCTAAGCTAATAATGCTAGATGAAGGGAGGTAAAGGAATCTCCTAGGAAGTATATAGATGCAGATATTGGCTCCCAGTGGCCCAACGGCCTGAATAACCGCTCTGACAGGAGAGACATCTATTTGAAGATGACCATCCTGATTGTAATTTATATTTCTTGTTAGAAGATGCCACCTTGCATTTCACTTCGCCCCAATCTGTCCATTATCCCTCTATGAAAATCAGTGCACTAAAGTTACTTGGTCTTGGAATTTTCCTTGACCACAGGTGGACTAATTGACACCCCATATGAATTATGTCTTGCACTTTCCACATTTCATGTGAATAAAGGGCCTGAATAAGAAATGTCATCTTTGCAACTTCTAAACATTGTTGCTGTTTCAAATTGCTCCGTACCCATAGTAAAACCATCCCCAGATCCACATGATATGGGATTCTTAGTCACATTTTTGAATGTTCACTGATTCCTGGCTCTGCCATTGTCTTCAGGCTTAATCAACTTTAACCTACGTGTCACTGGTAGACCCTAGTCCCTTCTGGTTGATTAAAACCTACACTCTACAACCCACACCTTTCCTCAGTGATGTAATGAAAGACTGGCCATCAGAAGGTGTTGTAGCATCATTATTTAAGCTATGCCTCGTTTGCCCCTGACTGATGAAACATACCTTAGACCTGCCTACCCAGTAACTTTCAGCCAATTTCAATTCTGCCAACTGATCTTGGAAGCTATTGTGGTATTCACAGCTACAGCATTCCTTGATAATCATGGCTTACTTCACTGATTGTGTGACGTTTTTAGGGCATGAAATGGCACTGAATCAGCACTCCTCAACTTATGGGACGAATATTGATGGCTTCAGATGAGGATAAGGTTTCTCTTCTAGTTCTTTTGGATCTCTCGACTGCCTTCAACATGGTTGAATTTACCATCTTGCTTCCCTGTTTGTGAGAGATCTCCAGAGTTGGTACATGCATAGGAGATGTTTTATAGTGGCTATCCTCATGCCTGTTGAACAGGACCACTGAGGTTACCTTGGGGTGATTTGAAGCACCCGTCAATTTCCACCTGTGGTGTTGCACAGGTTTTGCCCTTATTGCCTGCTCTTATTAATGTATATTTGACCCACCTGATCCATCGTATAGACTCTGTGGGCTGGCCTGTCATTCCGACACATTTATAAACTGACGACACACAGATGTATCTAAATTTGAATGTCATTCCACACCAATTTAACACTCTGACAGAGTCCTTGGGTGTTGCCAATGGTTGGATGCAGGACGATTATCTCCAACTTAATGGAGGAAGAAAGAAGTGATTGTTTTGCAACCCTAAAGCAATTAATGCCTTTCCACCCCACATGGCCCCAGCTTTTCCCTCCTAATACAGTGGCCACGGAAAGAGTAAGAAATTGAGGCATTGGGTGGTATCCGAGACTTACTCTTGAAAACCAGATCGAAAATGCCATTAAAGGAGTCTACTTCCATCTAGCCAAGCTTCTCTTGACCATTTCTTTCATCCTAGATAAAGACAGAGCCACAGTGATAAGTGTTTGCTGTAATTCATATTTGGATTAGTATCCTGCATCGTATTGTGGTCTTCTGGACAATCATATGTGACAACTGCAGTTACCCCAGAACGTGGCTATTAGGGTGGGTTTAGGAATGAGAAAAAGGGAACACATATTTGCCCTTGGGAGATGACTGCACTGGTACCCTATCACAGCCTAAAAAGAATTTAAGATGGGTTGCCTCATACATAGAGACACATCCTGATTTCATGTCCTAGCAAATATAATTAGCTATCTCCCAGCACAGGCTTTATGATCAGTGGATCAATTCTTGCCAGTCCCACCCTGCTTTCATGAAATGTGCTTTAGGAAAAGATCCTTTAGAGTATAGGTTCCCTCCTTTGGTACAGCCTACCACTCCAATTATGGCTTTAACCCTCCTACTTTATCTTTTGGAGGGAGTTAAAAAAACCTTCCTCTTCGTATAGGTCCCATATGTGTCGTGCTTTTCTCTCTTCTGTCTCACCTGATGGGCGTCCTTCAGACGGTTTACTCTGTAATAACTGCATCTTACAAACGTTTTTTCATTCATACATTCATTTGTACTTAAACCTGTGCAAGAAGATGAAACTGCAAAGAAAACATCCTGTTTGGGGGAGGGGACCAAGATGGCAACTGAGTAGGAGCAGAGGATTTGTGCTCCTCTCAACCTTCTTCATTAGCTGAATCACGGTTATTGGCTCCTCCGGGCTGTTGTGTTCTTGACACTGGCATTCATCCAATAACTCACAGACACTGTAGGTAACGTCTAACCTCTTTATTAATCATACTCCAACTGCCCTCCTTTCCGTGTCCCCTCCCCTTCCCCTTCCCCTTCCCCTTCGCCTTCCCTCCCAGCGCCCCTCCCTCATTCTCCTGTTTTGTCTCCTCTTAAGGTGACAGTGTCTCATTAACCTGTAACACCCCACCCCTTACCTATCACGGGAGTTTGTGGCCTACATCTGTTCGATGAGGCAGGGGGGTCTGTGTACGGTTCACTGGGGCCGACCATGGCGGGGGATCCTCAGGCAGATCTGTCCAGGTTTCCTCTTCCTCTGCTTCCTCTTCCATCACGGGTGTCTCCTCGTCGGGGTCCTCCTGGAATATTTTGCAGAAGAATGAGGTGTTTCTGGTTATCTCTGGTTATCTCCCCACTCTCTCCAGTGGCAGTGATCATTGCCCTCTTGACTTCAGTGACCACGATGGGTTCGGGCCTGTACCGGGAGCCATTTCTCCGTTGCTGTGTCTGTCTGACTAGTACAACCTCACCCACTGGGATTTGATGTTCTGTCGCCTTCCTCTTTTGATCCGTCTATTCTTTGGTCTTCCTCCTCTTCTCAGTCTCCCATTCCCTGATCTCGGTGTCTTCAGCCGGGGTGTAATCTTCCAGTTGCGGTAGTCGTGTCTGTGGTTTATATTTTATCATAAGTCCTGCTGAGTTTGCCTAGTTGTCTCATGAGGGGTATTTCTGTAGCACCTCAGCATATGGAAGATGGCTTGGGGAATGGACACCAGATCTGTAGCAGCTTTCGGGCGTGTCCTCTTAATGGTTGCCATAAATCATTCCACCATGCCGTTGGCCTGCGGCCATAGTGGCGAGATCCTTGTATGGTGGATCCCAAGGGTGCTGCAAATTTCCTGAATTCTTGTCCTTGGAATGGTGGACCGTTGTCTGTCTTTACGATGTTGGAGACACCGAATTTACTGAATAGCTCATCCACTACGGCACTGCCTGGTGGAATGCTGTGGACGGGACGTGTTTCACCAAGGGAAACCGAGAGTATTCGTCCATGGCTAGTAGATGGCCTCCTTCTTCCAGTGGCCCGTAAAAGTCCATTGCCACCCTTTGCCAGGGTCGTTCTGGTAGTGGGATTGTTTGGAGTGGGCATGAGGGTGTGCTCATTGCTGTCACCTGGCATGGTGGGCAATGTTTGAGTGTGTCCTCGACTATGGTGTCCATGTACGGGAACCACATCTGGTTATGTAGGATCTTCTTCCTATTGGCTATACCCCGGTGGCCTTCATGCGCAATGATGATTAGTGCTTTCCAGAGGCTCTTGGGGACCAGTAGACTGTTTCCTCTCAGTAGTGTCCCCTGTTCCATTTTGGAAGGTTCTCTCTGTATCCTCACCATTCTCTGCAGGTCTCTCCTGTCCACCTCCCCCTTTCAAAGCGTTCTTTGGTCACATGTTGCCATCTGTTGGTTTTCGTGAGTTGGATGGCAGCCTGGATGGTGGGGTCAGTCCTACTCTTTTCGGCGAACAGATCCTTTGTGATAGCAGGAGGGAGGGCATTCAGGGATAGGTATGCGATGTATGATTCAGCCTCGAGCTGCATGTTATTGTGCAGTGCGCTCTCAGGGTGCCTTAACAAGTAGTCTGCGGGGTTGGCTTCACCTCCTAGCTTGTGAACGATGGTGTAGTCGCACTCTTGTAATTGAATACCCGAGCCGTTCTATACGTTGCGGCATCTTGATTTTGGGATTCCCAAAGAGCGAGAGGAGTGCTTGATGGTCTGTTATGAGGACAAATGTTCTCCCGATGATGAAGTGTTGAAACTTCTTCCACGCCCAGACCACAGCCAGGCTCTCATGTTCTGCTTGGGAATATGCTTGCTCAATGGAGGTGAGCGCTCTGCTGGTGTACACTACTATGTGCATTTCAGTTTTTTGGTTGGGGTCGGTCTGGGCTAGGATGGCGCCTAGTCCAACTGGGCTTGCGTCAACTGTAATTTCAGTATCCCATTCCGGGTTGAAGTACGCCAGTTGGCGGTTGTTTGCCAGTTCCCTTTTGATTGTGCGGGAGGCGTCTTAACAGTGTTCGTCCCATGTAAAGGGGAGGTCTTTTTTGAGAAGCTGTCTAAGTGGGCTGGTTAATGTTGCGTAGTGCTGTAAATATCGGGCACAGTACCCCACCATCCCGAAGAAGTAATGTAGCTGTAATGTAGCTCTGACACATCCTTCGGGTCCTAGAGATTAACAATGGCACTCATTTTGTCGGGGTCTGGCCTGATGCCTTGGTCGGAAAAGATGTGTCTGAAGAAGCACAAGCTGTGCTTGTTGATGGTGCATTTTGGGCTGTTAAGGGTGAGGATGTCCTCGTGGAGGATGGTGCATACCTTTCTAAATGCATCATTGTCCTGCAATAGTTGTAATTCCTGTGTCACTTTGGCCTGTAAATGAAATCCTATCCATCAGGGGTGTTGCGGTACGGGCCGTACCGTGGGATCAATGTGAAGTCGGATGACTGTGTCCTTTAGCATGCCTATGCCCTTGAATAGGTTGGGAAACATTGGTTTCAGTTCGTCTATTTCTAAAGCCCTTTGGGACATGCTTCGTACGGTTTAGATCTGTGGCGGGAGACCTTGGATCGTCTCCGACTGGTCGTACTGAATGTTGATGAGTTGTAAAGCGGTGGTCGTCTTGTATATGAGGCGACATCTCCCAGTCACTGGGCTATGCATGACATGAATCGTGACGGGGACGCGCCGTCCTCTGTGTACAATGTCACATAAGAATTGTCCTTTGGATTGTAGTGGAAGGGTCGCTCCCCATTGGAAAATGCAAGTCTAAAATGGCTGTAGTGGATAGGTGCCTACCATATTTTTTCATTCATCACATTGACGGTGGCTCCTGTGTCAATGAGGAACAGTGTGTGGAGTCCTCCAAGGTGCACTGTCACCTTTGGGGCCGTACTATCATCAGAGGTATCATATGTGAGCCGGACATATTCCCTGCTCTACCGGTCATATTCGTAGTATGGATCTGCGCCTGGTGGCTCCTCTTCTGCTTGAGGGTTCTCATATGGGTCATCTGTGGAGAATTCCCATCTTTGGTCTTCCCCTTGGCAGGGTTGTGCGCGGAAGAGGTGTTCCGGGTTGTTGAATGTTCTGTCGGGCATGACGACTTGCACTTTTTCCACGGCTCGTATGAACTCAGGGTGTGTAGTGTACGTTGCTGTGTTTCTGTTGAGGTTGATCCTTGCACTGTCTCTCTCTGGGTATGGCTGCGAGTTAGGTGGCCTTGTTGGGTCATATCTCCTGGCAGGAGCCGACTGTGGTGGCGGTCTGTATGCTGGCAGTAATGGTGCCCTTTCCCGGCACCTGGATTTGAAAATGATTTTCTTGGCCGCACCTCATGCACATTTGGCCGATGGCGGGGCATTGACCCTTGTGTGGAAATTCGAGCCTGCATCTATAACATTGGTGGTCATTACGAGTTTAGAGGCAGCCATGGTACCATTAGCGCCATGGCTGCCTCCAAACTCGTGTTCGGGTCTGGGTTGTCAGAATGGGGACTTACCGGGTCATTACAACCTTGAAGGACCTGTAAGGCCCCATTCTGAAAACCATTCCCCATTCCCATTAGAGCCCCCATAGGGCTCAATGGGAATGGGGAAGGAGCTAATAACGGGCCCGCAAATAGCGGGCCCGTTATTAGCTCCCTGGTCCCTTAGGGGCTCCCGCTAAGGGCATCTCGTAAAACCAGCCAGCCTTAGTGGGATCCGCTAAGGGACCTCGGAATGCGGCGGTAGTGGGATAACGGCACCGGCATCCTTACCGGTGCCTTAACCCCTTACCGCCGCACTCGTAATGAGGCCCATTGTCTTTCCGTTTGGGCTCGGTGGCTAGTGGTCAATGTGTCTTGGCAGGATGTTGTGCCCATCTGTCGTGCCTGCCCTTGTGGGTTGGTGACTATGGCGGCAACTGTGTCTAGTTTCTTTGGGTTT
This sequence comes from Ambystoma mexicanum, assembly GCF_040938575.1. Classification (NCBI taxonomy): domain Eukaryota; kingdom Metazoa; phylum Chordata; class Amphibia; order Caudata; family Ambystomatidae; genus Ambystoma; species Ambystoma mexicanum. The sequence continues at coordinate 252,710,380 of NC_090930.1, read as the reverse complement.
TCTATATTCGCTGCTTGTGCGTCGACCCGTTTGTAGACCCTTGCCAGTTCAGAAACTTCCTGCAGCGGGAGGGGTTTCTTTAGCAGGTGCTTCCTAAATTGCGAGGACACACACCTTTTTATCACCCTTACTGTGATGGCTTCATCATCACTAAAATTTGCAAAGTCACAGTACGGTAACCTTCTCTGGAGACGCAGTATGAACTATCTGATTGTCTCATGGGTGCCTGGGTTCACCGATTAAATGTATATCGTTCATAGTCTCTGTTAGGGATGACTACCAACCGTCCATTGATTGCAGCGATGAGAAGTTGGTAGGTAGACTTTTCTTGGGTAAGTATGGTTTTGATAACGCTTTTCATCTCCTTCCCTACAAGGTTGGTGAAGATGTCCAGTTTGTTGGGTGCATCCTGATTCCCTACCGCTCTCATAAATTCTTCGAACTTGTCCATCCACTCCTGCCATCTTGGGCCTTGATCTTCTTGTGGTTCCAAGGCGAAAGGGTTTGGGCGGCGTGGGAAGGACACTGGGTTGGTGGGGGCCACTCCCACCGCAATTTATGCTGCTGCATCCGCTGCTCCTGCTGCTCCTGCTCCTGGTAGAGACATATTTGCCTCTTCTCGACGTGTGTTTTAGTTTCTGCATTTTGCTTGGGGTGCTAGGACGTCTCCGGTGCCCCTTTTCCCTCTTCAGCTGATGTTTCGTTGTGTTCACGTGCACGTGGAGATGCCGTGGATGATGGTACGTGTTCAGTGGACCTTGGGCATGTGTTGTCACCGGCTGGTGCTGCATTCGTGGTGCTGGGTGTGGATTCGCATGCAGGCTGTGTTTTCCTTGGGCTGCTAGTGGGTTGGCTCGGGCAGCCTGCTTGGTTTTGGGCCGCTGGCTCTGTGGTGCGGCATCCTGTCTAAGGACTCCCCTTAGGATGGGGGCTCTGGTCCTGGCGCTCCACGTGAGGCTTATGTCAGCTTGCGCCTTTGGAACGTTGTCATCCTCACTTTCAAGTGGGTTTGTGTGAAGGCGCCGCTCGTTTTTTGTGGGTTTATGGGAATGTGCTGTCCTGTTGCATTTTGGCAGGATCGTGCCTTTATTGAGGTGCAGTCCTCGCTTTCTAGTGGGTTTATGTGAGGCGTCTGCACATGTGGTCTGCGCAGCGGTGATCAGGTGTAGTTTCCCCTTACCGCGAGGTTGCTATTGGCTTCTCCTCCCATGTGGTGGCGTTCCTCCATGTTCGCACTCGCTCCTCCTCCCGCTGCAGATCTTGATCACTCCGCCGTGTGGGCGTACCTCCTGCAATCTTCCTGAGTCCACCGGCAGTCCTCCTCATGGCTGGCTGGATGACTCGCGTTGGACACTTCTTCGAGTCGTACAGACTGCTACTGTTCCCCGGCAGTCCTCCGGTCTCCCCCACCATCTGCAGTTGCTAGCGTTGGCCATCTCTGCAGGCCGCGCCGGTTCCTACGCCACTGGTGTCAGCCTTCTCCATCACTGGCAGCATGGGTCTTGTGCCTGCAGGAGAGCTTGTTTCATCCTCCTATCTGCGCCTCCTCCTCCTTGAGGCAGCGGGCATGGGCCTCTGGCTCGTCGCCAGTTGTTGTGTTCTTGACACTGGCATTCGCCCAATAACTCACAGACACCGTAGGTAACGTCTAACCTCTTTATTAATCATACTCCAACCGCCCTCCTTTCCATGTCCCCTCCCCTCTCCCTTCCCCTTCACTCCCCGGTCCCTCCCTCATTCTCCTGTTTTGGCTCCTCTTAAGGGGACAGCTCTCATTAACCCGTTACACAGACGCCATTCTAACCTTCTGCATCACTGAACTGTGATCTGAGCTCCTGGGCCCATGCTCCATTGCCAAGCGAGACTACTGCAGCACTCCAGCATATGGTCCTCGTTATATCTGAGCTGGGCCTGCTCTTGTGGACCGGTCGACCCCGTCTGCCTGCTAAGACCACTGGTTAGGGCCGGGGATGAGTTCCACAGTCATTGGGTAGACCAATGTGCTGGCCCTACGGGATCCGAACCTGGGAGCCTCTGACGTTGGCATGGGGAGCGAAGATCAGGTGACTGATGTTCTGCCCTTGTTGTCTGGACTGACAGGACCTCTAGACAGTTGCGGACTTGCATGCATCATTAGGCCTGGGTGCTCTGCTGAGGCTAAACCTCTGTCTGCACTCATGTTGCCGGTAACTGTTGAAGGTGTATCACTCGATATGAGGTGGACTAGTGCCAGAGGTGGGATTCACTAGGAAGGAGTATGCTCAGATTCAGTCACTCTCCTATTGTGCCTGACTGATGTGCCTGACTTGGGTTCAATCATTTGCTGTATGGCCACTGGCTCCTCATAGCATTACACCCCAATGCCAGGAAGGCATGTTTTACAAAGCTCCACTGCTAAAAGGCAGCTGCATACCATTCAGGATAGTTTCACCACTAGACCTTGGGCATTGTGGAGTGTGTCTGCATCCATAGGAAATGTTCAGAAGGCCACTGAGACTTCCAATAATGGTTTGAAGGTGCTTATTTTAGATGGTAATAACCAATTCGATTCAGAGATACAGTGTGGCCCTCATCCATCAGGACTTGGCTAAATAATGGTGGAGGGCCGGTGCAGTGGAGCAGAGAGTGTTGTTGGCTGAAGACACATTAGCAAATGTTATACTTTGTGGGATTAAGAGATACGAGTTCTACTATTGGTGTATAAACAATCTTTTTAATTAACCAGCAAGCAGAATACAACTGTATCAGAATGAACCTGTAAAAGGATACGGGTAGATGAAGTAGTCTACAAATGTCAGAATTCTGGCCAGTTGTGAACCAATTGGTGCTTGAATTGCTTGTTCTTCTGGTATAACTTTAAAACAAACAGTACGCGAGGTTTCTTGGCTGAGAAGGAATCTTGTTTCCTTCTCAGCGTTCTCACAGTCTTTTCTACAGCAGGGTAGTGTTCTTTCTCATCTTATTTCTTCCTCCATAGATCGTAATACAACTCTTTCTTTAGCCCTTTATCTCTTTCATGCTGTGCTGTTTTCTTTATCAGGACGGCAAAAAATATGTTCACTCAGAGGCACATCAATCACCCCCCTCCAGGGCCTTCTTCTCACCTTATTGAATAAGGACCTTTTCAGCTTTGCTCCCGACTCTCTTAGATGGAGCCCCGCCTCGCCTACTCCTTCTATTTCACTGATATCTCTGAACATAGGCTTTTTGCTCGGATATCCGTTGCGTACGCCTCACTGTGTAGATAGAGAGAGAGAGGGGCTTTCAGCTGACGAGGTGTCTTTACTTCCGTGGCTGAGTATGCCCCGCTTCTCTCATACGATGTAATCAGCTGCCGAGGATCCCCTCCTTCCCGTCCGTACTCACAGTGACGGCAGTTCAGAAAAAGGACAGACAGCTCAGCTGTTGGGATTCTGAGCTCCTCCTCCACTTAGTCTCTACTTGGGTCGGCACTCGAGTCGACAGGGACCCATTCCGAAATCAGCTGGGCGGCCCGCTCCTTCCGACTCATGTCTCTCTCCACCTCGGTTTTACGGTATCCAAACCAGGTAACGCTACACTTCTCTCCTCACTCCCAGTTTAACATAAATTAACTAAAATGTTCTTAACAAGCGCAACAGCGCAAATTAACTTCTATTTCTCGTCTTTTCTTTCCTTCACCACCTCACTTTCAATAAGCCCAGCAGTAACGGACGTCATTTCCTCCGTCGTCCTCCTGTGTCTCCTAGCAACGACAATCATAAAAACAAGCTCAACAAAGTAAAGCACCTTAACCCTTTCTTCTCATGCTAATCCCAGATGCCTGTAAATCATTGAGACCTCACAGGGATTAGTAGCCCTTTGATATATCCTTAAGGTTAGCCCTGTTTCACAGCCACAACAACAGATGTTCACAAACTTTAGTGAGAGAACGCCAAGCAGTCCCATATTGCATCAGCTGCCGGCCCCACCCCAGATTAATATATAGGCACCTTTGTAAAGAGCAAAGTACCTTCAGCAAAACATGTCCCCATAAAGGAAGGAGTTAAAGATGCCATGTCACTCTACAACAAAAATGAGATCCGCCTGACAGTCCTGGGCTACAAAATACCCACTCGACTGTGATCTAAGTGCCTGCTTCGAAGGACCGACTGAATGAGTGACTGTGGTAAATGTCACCTCACCCAACTCCGTGAGAGAATGGACTGAAGGATCATATTATAGTCACTAAGGACCTAGACAATGACGTGTGGCAAGTCACACCACATGCAGTGGCACTCTTGCGGCTTCTTTTCATTACATGTTTCTCTCCTCAAGCAATAATCTCTCTGGACTCCTTGGCTGAGGTAAAGACAGTGACACAAGGAGGGTGGCACAGGACTCATTCTCCAAGCTTTTCTCATAAACTGCGGGTGGCGTGTGACATATTTTCCAAGATGAGCTCTTAATCATAAGGGTGGCATAAGACTCCTTCTCTGAGCTGAGCTCTTAATCTGCTGGTGGCGTAGGACTCCTTCTTCAAGCTGAGCTCTTAAACTGCAGGTCGGAGTAGGACTCATTAATTCTCCAAGCTGAGCTCTTAATCTCCAGGTGGTGCAGGACTCATTCTCCAAGCTGAGCTCTTAAACTGCAGGTGGCGTAGGACTCATTCTCCAAGCTGAGATATCAATCTCCAGGTGGCGTAGGACTCATTCTCCAAGCTGAGCTCTTAAACTGTGGGCTAAATTAATTAGGATAGTTCTCTATCTACATAATCCCATGGACATCCCACTGTCACTTAAATATTAAATATTAAATGGCAGTGCCACTGCTGTGTATTATTTGTCTTCCCACGTGTATTTGAGTTTACAACGAATACAACGGTTTTACAGTTCTATTCTGCAATAGTTGAAGGGGACGAAGGAAGGATGCAGGGCAATTAAGGAAGAGGCTGTTACAGTAGTCAAGCCTAGAAAGGACCAGAGCTCTGGAGACATTGAGTTCCTGGGGGAGGTGAGGAAAGGGAGAATACCTCTAAGGAGGTAACCGACATTCATCCCTGGACCAATGGTGCCCGGAAGTTGATTTGTTACGGGAGTGGTAATCTCAGGGGGGACAAGTGAAGAGAAGAAGGTGGTGACAGCAGAGGAGATCAAGAAGGAGGTGGTAACATCAGGAGGAAAAAGCAAACAGTAGGAGGGAAACAAGGAGAAGATGTCAACAATAGGTGGGAGTGGATAGAAGAGGTTAGTGGTAGTAAAGGAGGTGATAACACCTGAAGGTCATAGGTGTCAGGAAGAGTTGGCAGGAACAAAGAGGTGAAAGGGAAAGATAACTATAGAGAAGGAGGTGAGTAGACTGGAGGCGGTGAGAGTAGAAGCAGAACAGGCTCTGGAGGATGAAGAGGGTGGGCACCAGGGTTCAGATGTAAAGAGAAGATGGTGAAAAATAGGGGCCAAGAGGTGGTCATGGAACCCAAAGGCAAAGAGGAGGTACATAAACCAGGATCTGGTAGTCACACAGGACTCATCCTGCCTGGCAAAGAGAGCAGTAAGCAGGTGGTAGGAGGAAAGCGAAGAAGAGCAAAAAAGGAAGACGAGATTAAGAAAGATGGGATTTATATAGCAAACATAAGAACTTTCTTTCCAGAGGACTGGGAGGTCGGCATCAGTTCAGAGAGGTGAAAGGGCCTATCTAGCTCGCATTGCCTGCCCCACCCATAAACCAGTCTGCATTCAGGACTTGGCGCCAGAACTGGTTGTGGAGTATCGGATGCCAGAAAGCATGGAGCTAATCTAGATACTGAAGAGGCTCCAGGACACCCTAAGCTAATAATGCTAGATGAAGGGAGGTAAAGGAATCTCCTAGGAACTATATAGATGCAGATATTGGCTGCCAGTGGCCCAACGGCCTAACTAACTGCTCAGACAGGAGAGACATCTCTTTGAAGATGACCATCCTGATTGTAATTTTTATTTCTTGTTAGAAGAGGCCACCTTGCATTTCAGTTCGCCCCCATCTGTCCGTTTTCCCTCTATGAAAATCAGTGTACTAAAGTTACTTGGTCTTGGAATTTTCCTTGACCGGGGGTGGACTACGTGACACCCCATATGAATTATGTCTTGCACTTTCCACATTTCATGTGAATAAAGGGCCTGAATAAGGAATGTCATCTTTGCAACTTCTAAACATGTTGCTGTTTCAAATTGCTCCGTACCCATAGTAAAACCATCCCCAGATCCAAATGATATGGGGATTCTTAGTCACATTTTTGAATGTTCACTGATCCCAGACTCTGCCATTGTCTTCAGGCTTAATCAACTTAAGCCTACGTGTCACTGGCAGACCCTAGTCCCTTCTGGTTGATTAAAACCTACACTCTACAACCCACACTTTTCCTCAGTGACGTCATGAATGACTGCCCATCAGAAGGTGTTGTAGCATCATTATTTAAGCTATGCCTCGTTTGCCCCTGACTTTTGAAATATACCTTAGACCCGACGACCCAGTAACTTTCAACCAATTTCAATTCTGCCCACTGATCTTGGAAGCTATTGTGGTATTCACAGCTACAGCATTCCTTGATAATCATGGCTTACTTCACTGATTGCGTGACGTTTTTAGGGCATGAAATGGCACTGAATCAGCACTCCTCAACTTATGGGATGAATATTGATGGCTTCAGATGAGGATAAGGTTTCTCTTCTAGTTCTTTTGGATCGCTCGAGTGCCTTCAACATGGTTGAATTTACCATCTTGCTTCCCCGTTTGTGAGAGATCTCCAGAGTTGTTACATGCATTGGAGATGTTTTACAGTGGTTTTCCTCATTCCTGTTGAACAGGACCACTGAGGTTACCTTGGGGTGATTTGAAGCACCCGTCAATTTTCACCTGTGGTGTTGCACAGGGTTTTCCCTTATTGCCTGTTCGTATTAATGTATATTTGACCCACCTGATCCATCGTATAGACTCTGTGGGCTGGCCTGTCATTCAGACACATTTATAAACTGACGACACACAGATGTATCTAAATTTGAATGTCATTCCAGACCAATTTAACACTCTGACAGAGTGCTTGGGTGTTGCCAATGGCTGGATGCAGGACGATCATATCCAACTTAATGTAGGAAGAAAGAAGGTATTTTTTTGCAAACCTAAAGCAACTAAGGCCTTTCCACCACACATGGCCCCAGCGTTTCCCTCCTAATACAGTGGCCACGGAAAGAGTAATAAATCGAGGGATTTGATGGTATCCGAGACTTACTCTTGAAATCCAAATCGAAAATGCCATTAAAGGAGTCTACTTCCATCTAGCCAAGCTTCTCCTGACCATTTTTTTCATCCTAGCTAAAGACAGAGCCACAGTGATAAGTGTTTGCTGTAATTCATATTTGGATTAGTATCCTGCATTGTATTGTGGTCTTCTGGACAATCACATGTGACAACTGCATTTACCCCAGAACGTAGCTATTAGGGTGGGCTTAGGAATGAGAAAAAGGGAACACATATTTGCCCTTGGGAGATGACTGCACTGGTACCCTATCAAAGCCTACAACAAATTTAAGATGGGTTGCCTCATACATAGAGCCCACAAGGGCACATCCTCATTTCATGTCCTAGCAAATATAATTAGCTATCTCCAAGCACAGGCTTTATGATCAGTGGATCAATTCTTGCCAGTCCCACCCTGCTTTCATGAAATGTGCTTTAGGAAAAGATCCTTTAGATTATAGGCTCTCTCCTTTGGTACGACCTACCACTCCAATTATGGCTTTAACCCTCCTACTTTATCTTTTGGAGGGAGTTAAAAAAACGTCCTCTTCGTATAGGTCCCACATGTGTCGTGCTTTTCTCTCTTCTGTCTCACCTGATGGGCGTCCTTCAGACGGTTTACTCTGTAATAACTGCATCTTACAAACGTTTTTTCATTCATACATTCATTTGTACTTAAACTTGTGCAAGAAGATGAAACTGCAGAGAAAACATCCTGTTTGGGGAGGGGACCAAGATGGCAACTGAGTAGGAGCAGGGCATGATTAGCTGAATCATGGTTATTGGCTCCTTCCGACTGTTGTGTTCTTGACACTGGCATTCACCCAATACTCACAGACAGCGTAGGTAACGCCTAACCTTTTTATTTATCATACACCAACTGCCCTCCTTTCCATTTCCCTTCCCATTCCCTCCCACAGTCCTTCCCTCTCTCTCCTGTTTCATCTCCTCTTAAGGTGACAGTCACCCCCCCTTACTTATCACGGGAGTTCATGGCCTACATCTGTTTGATGAGGCCGGGGGTTCTGTGTACGGTTCACTGGGGCCGACCATGCGGGCCTCCAGCGTCCTCATCTGGCTCTTTTGGCGGGGGATCCTCAGGCAGATCTGTCCAGGTTTCCTCTTCCTCTGCTTCCTCTTCCATCACGGGTGTCTCCTCGTCAGAGTCCTCCTGGAATATTTTGCATAAGAATGAGGTGTTTCTGGTTATCTCCCCATTCTCTCCAGTGGCAGTGATCATTGGCCCCTTGACTTCAGTGACCACGAGGGGTTCGGGCCTGTACCGGGAGCCAGTTTTCCATTGCTGTGTCTGTCTGACCAGTATGACCTCACCCACTGGGATTTGATGTTCTTTGGCCTTCCGCTTTTGATCCGTCCATTATTTTGCCTTCCTCCTCTTCTCAGCCTCCCATTTCCTGATCTCGGTGTCTTCAGCCGGGGTGCAATCTTCCAGTTGCGGTAGTCGTGTCCGTGATTTATATTTTATCATGAGTCCTGCCGAGGTTGCCTAGTTGTCTCATGAGACGTATTTCTGTAGCTCCTCAGCATATGGGAGATGGCTTGGATCATGGACACCAGATCTGTAGCGGCTTTCTGGTTGCCATAAATCATTCCACCATGCCGTTGACCTGCGGCCAAAGTGGCGAGATCCTTGGATGGTGGATCCTAGGTGTGCTGCGAATTTCCTGAATTCTTGTCCTTGGAATGGTGGACCGTTGTCTGTCTTTACGATGTTGGAGACACCGAATTCACTGAATAGTTCATCCACTACGGCCACTACCTGGTGGAATGCTTTGGACGGGGCGTGTTTCACCAAGGGAAACCGAGAGTATTCGTCCATGGACACCAGTAGATAGCCTCCTTCTTCCAGTGGCCCGTAAAAGTCCATTGCCACCCTTTGCCAGGGTCGTTCTGGTAGTGGGACTGTTTGGAGTGGGCAAAAGGGCGTGCTTGTTGCTGTCACCTGGCATGGTTGGCAATCTTTGAGTGCGTCCTCGACTATGGTCTCCATGTACGGGAACCAAAGCTGGTTATGTAGGATCTTCTTCATATTGCCTATACTCCGGTGTCCTTCATGCACAATGATGACTAGTGCTTTCCAGAGGCTCTTGGAGACCACTAGACCGTTTCCTCTCAGTAGTGTCCCCTGTTCCATTTTGGCAGGTTCTCTCTGTATCCTCACCATTCTCTGCAGGTCTCTCCTGTCCACCTCCCCATTTTCAGACTAGAGAGATGTTTTGGTTATAATAACCACATTCTAAGTCACGAGCTGTACTAACCCCCACAGTAAAAAAGTCAATTGAAAATTGTTATTATATGACGATTTAATATGATATAATTTGTATTAAATCCCATTGAAAAAAGATGGGGTTAAAAATGAATATGTATGTATAACAGCCTCATTAGGCCTTTCTATGTCACACTAGGAAATAAAATGTGTTAAATGTGTAAATGCGAATTGGGTGCTCTCTAATGTATGTACAGATCAAATGCTATGATCAGTACATTTGTGCTATAAACACTACCGGCAAGTGCCAGACAGGTGGGGTAGCCTATGTCCCAGTGTTCTATAAAGAAACCTGGAATGGTGTGCAATGTTTGAGTGTGTCCTTGACTATGGTGTCCATGTACGGGAACCACAGCTGGTTATGTAGGATCTTCTTCGTATTGGCTATACCCCGGTGTCCTTCATGCACATTGATGACTAGTGCTTTCCAGAGGCTCTTGGGGACCACTAGACCATTTCCTCTCAGTATTGTCCCATGTTCCATTTTGGCAGGTTCTCTCTGTATCTTCACCATTCTCTGCAGGTCTCTCCTGTCCACCTCCCCAGTTTCAAAGCGTTCTGGGGTCACATGTTGTCATCTGTTGGTTTTTGTGAGTTGGATGGCAGCCTGGATGGTGGGGTCAGTACTACTCTTTTCGGCGAACAGATCCTGTGTGATGGCAGGGGGGAGGGCATTAAGGGATAGGTATGCGATGTATGATTCAGCCTCGAGCTGCATGTTATTGTCCGGTGCACTCTCAGGGTGCCTTAACAAGTAGTCTGCGGGGTTGGCTTCACCCCCTGGCTTGTGAACTATGGTGTAGTCGTACTCTTGTAATCAAATACCCAACCGTTCTATACGAGGCAGCATCTTGATTTTGGGATTCCCAAAGAGCGAGAGGAGTGCTTGATGGTCTGTTATGAGGACGAATGTTCTCCCGATGATGAAGTGTTGAAACATCTTGCACGCCCAGACCGCAGCCTGGCTCTCACGTTTTGCTTGGGAATATGCTTGCTCGATGGAGGTGAGCACTCTGCTGGCGTACGCTACTACGTGTGTTTCAGTCTTTTGGTCGGGGTCAGTCTGGGCCAGGATGGCGCCTAGTCGAACTGGGCTCGCATCAACTGTAATTTCAGTATCCCACTCCGGGTTGAAGTACTCCAGTTGGCGGTTGTTTGCCAGTTCCCTTTTGATTGTGCGGGAGGCGTCTTGACGGTGTTCGTCCCATGTAAAGGGGAGGTCTTTTTTGAGAAGCTGTCTAAGTGGGCTGGTTAATGTTGCATAGTGCGGTAAATATCGGGCACAGTACCCTACCATCCCGAAGAAGGAACGTAGTCCTGACACATCCTTCGGGTCCTCAAGATTAACAATGGCCCTTATTTTGTCAGGGTCTGGCCTGATGCCTTGGTCGGAAAAGATGTGTCTGAAGAAGCACAAGCTGTGCTTGTTGATGGTAAATTTTGGGCTGTTAAGGGTGAGGCCGTCCTCGTGGAGGATGGTGCATACCTTTCTCAATGCGTCATTGTCCAGCAATAGTTGTAATTCCTGTGTCACTTCGGCCTGTAAATTAAATCCTATCTGTCAGGGGTGCTGAAGTACGGGCCGTACCGTGGGATCAATGTGAAGTCGGATGACTGTGTCCTTTAGCATGTCTATGCCCTTGAATAGGTTGGGAAACATTGTTTTCAGTTCGTCTATGTCTAAAGCCCTTTGGCACATGGTTCGTACGGTTTAGATCTGTGGTGGGAGACCTTGGATCATCTCGGACTGGTCGTACTGAATGTTGATGAGTTGCAAAGCTGTGGCCGTCTTGTAACTGAGGAGACATCTCCCAGTCACGGGGCTATGCATGACATGAATCGTGCTCCTCAGCGTACAAGGTCACAGAAGAATTCTCCTTTGGATTGTAGTGGAAGGGTTGCTCCCCATTGGCAAATGCAAGCCTAGGATGGATGTAGTGGAATAGTGCCTACCATGTTTTTTCATTCATCACATTGACGGTGGCTCCTGTGTCAATGAGGAATGGTGTGTGGAGTCCTCCAAGGTGCACTGTCACCTTTGGGGTGGTACTATCATCAAAGGTATCATATATGAGCCGGACATATTCCCTGCTGTACCGGTCATATTCGTAGTATGGATCTGCGCCTGGTGGCTCCTCTTCTGCTAGAGGGTTCTCATATGGGTCATCTGTGGAGAATTCCCATCTTTGGTCTTCCCCTTGACAGGGTTGTGCGCGGAAGAGGTGTTCCGGGTTGTCGAAGGCTCTGTCGGGCGTGTCCACGGCTCAGATGAACCCAGGGTGTGTAGCATACGTTGCTGTGTTTCTGTTGAGATCGATCCTTGCACTGTCTCTCTCTGGGTATGGCTGTGGATTGGGTGGCCTTGTTGGGTCATATCTCCTGGCAGGAGCCGACTGTGGTGGTGGTCTGTATGCTGGCAGTAATGGTGCCCTTTCCTGGCACCTTGATTTGAAAAGTATTTTCTTGGCCGCACCTCATGCACATTTGGCCGATAACGGGGCACTGGCCCTTGTGTGGAAATTCGAGCCCGCATCTATAACATTGGGGGTCCTTACGAGTTTGGAGGTAGCCATGGCGCTATTAGCGCCATGTCTGCCTCCAAACTCGTGTCCGGGTTGTCGGAATGGGGACTTACCGGGTCATTCCAACCTTGGAGAAACCATTCCCCATTCCCATTCGAGCCCCCATAGAGCTCAATGGGAATGGGGAAGGAGCTAATAACGGGCCCGCAAATAGCAGGCCCGTTATTAGCTCCCTAGTCCTTTAGCGGCTCCCGCTAAGGGTGGCTGGTAAAACCAGCCGGCCTTAGTGGGACCTGCTAAGGGACCTCGGAATGCGGCAGTAGGGGGTTAACAGCACCGGCATCCTTACCGGTGCCGTTAACCCCTTACCGCTACACTCGTAATGAGGCCCATTGTCTTTCCGTTTGGGCTCGGTGGCTAGTGGTCAATGTGTCTTGGCAGGATGGTGTGCCCATCTGTCGTGCCTGCCCTTATGGGTTGGTGACTATGGCGACAACTGTGTCTAGTTTCTTTGGGTTTTCTATATTGGCTGCTTGTGCATTGACCTGTCTGTAGACCCTACCAGTTCAGAAATTTCCTGCAGCGGGAGGGGTTTCTTTAGCAGGTGTTTCCTAAATTGCGAGGACACACACCTTTTCATCACCCTTAGTCTGATGGCTTCATCGTCACTAAAATTCGCAAAGTCACAGTACTGTAACCTTCTCTGGAGACGCAGTATGACCTGTCCGATTGTCTCATGGGGTGCCTGGGTTCACTGATTAAATGTATATCATTCATAGTCTCTGTTAGGGATGGCTACCATCCTTCCACTGATTGCAGAGATGAGAAGTTGGTAGGTAGACTTTTCTTGGGCAGGTATGGTTTTGATAACGCTTTCATCTCCTTCCCTACAAGGTTGGTGAAGATGTCCAGTTTGTTAGGTGCGTCCTGATTCCCTATCGCTCTCATAAATTCTTCAAACTCGTCCATCCACTCTTGCCATCTTTGGCCATGATCTTCTTGTGGTTCCAAGGCGAAAGGGTTTGGGAGGCATAAGAAGGACACTGGTTTGGTCGGGACCACTCCCGCCGCAATTTATGCAGCTGCGTCTGCTGCTCCTGCTGCTCCTGCTCCTGGTAGAGACATATTTGCCTCTTCTTGCCGTGTGTTTTAGTTTCCGTATTTTGCTTGGGGTGCTAGGACGTCTCTGGTGCCCCTTTTCCCTCTTCAGCTGGGGTTTCATTCTGTTCACGCATGTGTTGTCACTGGCTGGTGCTGCACTCGTGGTGCTGGGTGTGGATTTGCATGCAGGTTGTGTTTTCCTTGGGACTGCTGGTAGGTTGGCTCGTGCAGCCTGCTTGGTTTTGGGCCGCTGGCCGTGTGGTGCGGCATCCTGTCTATGGACTCCCCTTAGGATGGGGGCCCTGGTCCTGGCGCTTCACGTGAGGCTTATGTCAGCCTGTGCCTTTGGAACATTGTAATCCTCGCTTTCAAGTGGGTTTGTGTGAAGGCACCACTAGTTTTTTTGAGGGTTTATGGGATCGTGCAGTCCTATTGCATTTTGACAGGATCATGCCTTTATTGAGGTGCAGTCCTCGCTTTCTAGTGGGTTTATGTGAGGCATCTGCACATGTGGTGTGTGCAGCGGTGATCAGGTGTAGTTTCCCCTTACCACTAGGTTGCTATTGGCTTCTCCTCCCATGTGGTGGCGTTCCTCCATGTTCGCACTCGCTCCTCCTCCCGTTGCAGCTCCTGATCACTCCACCGTGTCGGCGTACCTCCTGCAATCTTCCTGCGTCCACCGGCAGTCCTCCTCACGGCTGGCTGGATGACTCACGTTGGACACTTCTTCGAGTCCTCCGGTCTCCCCCACCGTCTGCAGACGCTGGCGTTGGCCACCTCTGCAGGCCGCGCCGGTTCCTACGCTACTGGCGCCAGCCTTCTCCATCAACGGCAGCACGGATCTTGTGCCTGCAGGTGGGCTGGTGTCCTCCTCCTATCCGCGCCTCCTCCTCCTCGAGGCAGCGGGCGTGGGCCTCTGGCTCATCACCAGTGGTTGTGTTCTTGACACTGGCATTCGCCCAATAACTCGCAGACAGTAGGTAACGTCTATCCTCTTTATTAATCATACTCCAATCGTCCTCCTTTCCATGTCCCCTTCCCTTCCCCTTCCCTCCCCGGGTCCCTCCCTCATTCTCCTGTTTTGGCTCCTCTTAAGGGGACAGCGTCTCATTAACCTGTAACACAGACACCATTCTAACCTTCTGCATCACTGGATTGTGATCTGAGCTCCTGGGCCCATGCTGCATTGCCAAGCGAGACTGCTGCAGCACTCCAGCATATGGTCCTCGTTATATCCAAGCTGGGCCTGCTCTTGTGGACCGGTCGACCCCGTCTGCCTGCTACGACCACTGGTTACAGCCGGGGATGCAGTGTCCAGAGTCATTGGGTGGACCAATGTGTTGGCCCTGCGGGATCTGAACCTGGGAGCCTCTGACGTTGACATGGGGAGCGAAGATCGGGTGACTGATGTTCTGCCCTTGTCGTCTGGACTGACAGGCACTCTAGACAGTTGCGGACTTGCATGCATCATTAGGCCTGGGTGCTCTGCTGAGGCTAAACCTCTGTCTGCACTCATGTTGCCGGTAACTGTTGAAGGTGTATCACTCGATATGAGGTGGACTAGTGCCAGAGGTGGGATTCACTAGGAAGGAGTATCCTCGGATTCAGTCACTCTCCTATTGTGCCAGACTGATGTGCCTGACTTGGGTTCAATCATTTGCTGTATGGCCACTGGCTCCTCATAGCATTACACCCCAATGCCAGGAAGGCATGTTTTACACAAATCCACTGCTAAAAGGCAGCTGCATACTATTCAGGATAGTTTCACCACTAGAGCTTGTGCATTGTGGAGTGTGTCTGCATCCATTCGAAATGTTCAGAAGACCACTGAGACTTCCAATAATGGTTTGAAGGTGCTTATTTTAGATGGTAATAACCAATTCGATTCAGAGATACAGTGTGGCCCTCATCCATCAGGACTTGGCTAAATAATGGTGGAGGGCCGGTGCAGTGGAGCAGAGAGTGTTGTTGGCTGAAGACACATTAGCAACCACTACAACCGATGTTCACAAACATTAGTGAGAGAACGCCAAGCAGTCCCATATGCATTAGCTGCCGCCCCTACTCCAATATATAGGCAATTATATTGTAAAGAGCAAAGTACCTTCATCAAAACATGTCCCCAAAAAAGGAATGAGTTAAAGATGCCAGGTCACTCTACAACAAAAATTAGATCCGCCTGACAGTCCTGGGCTACAATATACCCACTCAACTGTGATCTGCTTTGAAGGACTGACTGAATGAGTGACTGTGGTAGATGCCACCTCACCCAGCTCCGTGAGAGAATGGAGTGAAGGATCATATTGTAGTCACTCAGGACCTAGACAATGACGGGCAGCAAGTCACATCACATGCATTGGCACTCATGCGGCTTCTTCTCATTGCATGTTTCTCTCCTCATGCAATAATCTCTCCTTGGAGTCCTCCTGGACTCCTTGGCTGAGGTAAAGACACTGACACAAGGAGGGTGGCATAGGACTCATTCTCTGAGCTGTGCTCATAAACTGCGGGTGGCGTATTACTCATTTTCCAAGATGAGTTCTTAATAAGAGGGTGGCATAAGACTCCTTCTCTGAGCTGAGCTCTTAAACTGCTGGTGGCGTCGGACTCATTCTCCAAGCTGAGCTCTTCAACTGCGGGTGGTGTAGGACTCATTCTCCAAGCTACGCTCTTAAACTGCAGGTGGCATAGGACTTATTCTCCAAGCTGAGCTCTTAAAATGCGGGTGGCGTAGGACTCATTCTCCAAGCGAAGCTCTTAAATCTGCTGCACCAGAGGATTAGGATGACAGCGTTTCACCCCACTTGGTGGTGTCCTTAATAGCACGTTTTCACTCTTGGAACTCTGTATTTTTCAGCATCCTCGCTGCATCGACTGACATTTACTACGACCAATTAAGCAATATAGTGTGAGCAGGGGGGGCATAAGTTAGAACCTGTGCGAAGCGAGGGCTTTAACATTAGCCATGGGGCATTACATGACCGGTAATGCCCCCCCTGCAAGGTTTACATTGCTATTAGTACCCCGGCACATTGTACCGGGGTACTAATAGTGGGGTTTTTCTCAAGTTCAGAAACAGCGTGTTTGACGTTGCTCAACATGAGAATAAACTACAAAACAAGGTGGCCGCCATGGATCGGGGAGAAAGGAACTACATCTAGTCGCTTACCCATCCCATGGCAGTGATTAGCGGGCAGGAGATGCGCCGGGAGTGTTTCCGGCCCTGCGTGGAACAGAGGCACACATGGTAAGTGGGGAGGAGGTGGGTGTGTGGAAATTGGAGTTGGGGAGTAGGGGAAGGATGGGATGGTATTGAGGGGGGGCGCATGTACTTGATTGCCAGCGAGAGAAGATGGTGGCCTCCCGCTCCGAGGAGTGATGGAGCGGGGGCATTACCGTGTGGTAAAGACTCTGTTCTGAGCCTCCTGATGGGCTAGAAGGTCGCCACACCCCTCTCGCTGGGTACTAATCATGTGATGAGATATCCCAATGGGCACGCTCAACAACTAACAAATCAAACTGCAAGGCACTTGCTGTTCTAGCTTTAGCACCATAAGCAAGAAAGCCTAGGGTCTTAAAGAACATGTGCAAAGTATGCCTTGCATGCTTCCCTGGCCAAGGTGGCACCATGATAGTGATCACAGTCAATGCCCATGCCATTAAGGAGAAAATTATCTCACAATCACACCTGCAATATCTTACAACTAGGCAAAGCCATTGCAATAGAGGGCCTATACCCAGTTTGGTTGGGGTAATTTTAGGGCCTTCACTTCTAGAACCTAAAGAGAAGAGCACAATGCAGAGGTGCCATATTGGCAATTCCGCAGCCCTGTTCTTGTGACTTACTTTTAAATCACTTCGAAGCAAATCACCATGCAACCTAGAAGACCATGACCATATTAAAACATGGTTAATTGCTGCAATAATGAGATGGGAGTGCCGCGACTGCGCCACATGCTTGTGACACAGATGCTGTGGCCTGTAACTAAATGAGGAGGCATATGCTCTTGAAGCAATCTGCAGTGCCGGGCGCCACGTGCATGCTGCGGGGCAATTGACAATGGCACAAAGAAACCGCTACACACACAAGCCAGCCTCTATATAGCTCTTCCTGAAATCACTGAAAGGATGAACACACCAGTGCAGAGCAGCCAATGCTTCTAGCACAAAAGAACCCCCCCCCTCCTCCGCATTACCTAATTGAATAAATGAAGCCGGTCAATTCCCACATGCTAAAAGGGCGGCAGGCGCCCAGTCATTCAATTGCTTCAAATTTGCAATCAGAGATTTATCAGTCAATCACTATTGTCCTCATGCTTTATGTATGTGGATGCCTGTGGTTGCCCTTCCGCCTCCTGTCACAGACTTTGCCAGACTCTAGTTAAATGCAAAGCAGTGCGCACTCCTTGTCGCATATGCTCAAGCATTTCAGGTGCACAACTGTTTTCCATCCTTCTGATTGTGACTTATCCCATGTTGCATTCATTTTAAATAAGTGAACGTTGTTTATTTCCATGCATTCTTCTTTCTATTTCTGTTTAGGGGTGCCATGTTGGAGCAGTTTTATGAGGTGATACGCAGGGGTCGCTTCAGAGCACTAGGACCAGGTGCCCGGAGTTACATATCATAGGCACCAGCTTAAATGAAAGGCCAGAGTGAAGAGAGGAGCATTCAACCTTCTATGCACTGCTGGCCTTAGCGGCGGCAGCGCCCCCGGGCAGTGGAAGAAAAATGTGGCGGCCTCCGCGCGCCCCTAGTCAATGGTGAGAACACCCATTTATTTATTTTTAACTCTCTGCTAATCACCGGAAAAGGGTACCGATGCATAAAGCATCAAAAAACTTATTCTAATGAAAACCGCCCGCTCCCGTACTGGAGGAGGGAGGTAATCACCTCGATAGAGTACCAATGCTTCATCAGCACCCTAATGTTATTAAATACGTCCCGCTACCGCCCTGGAAAACCTGGTGCTTGCACAAGAACGGGGCATATTTAATTTCAATAGGGCGCCTGCAGGGCCTTCTCCCACCATTCCAGCTCGGAGGAGCCCTTGAAAGACTCACCTGAGCTGGTGTAGCAAGTGGGGGCTAATGGCACCACAGGCGGTTGCCCGGGCTGCCCTGCCCTAAGGCCGGCCCTACATCCACGGATGTTGTTTTATTTCTTTTTGGACAGCCAATCATGAAGAATATCCCACCTCAAAGTCTGCACAAGATGATCTTGCTAAGGGAAAATTAAGGCCTCCAAGTGAATACGTATGTATCCAGGCGGGGGCAAGGCAGCTCTCTGCAACTAGACCAGGATGTGAGAGAATCGCTGAAGAACTAAAATGAATGAAGTGGTGTTTTATTCTTAAATTTGTTATTGTAAATTGCATTAGATATTCTTAATATTTGGGTGAAAGTCTTATTGGATATGAATGGAATTTAATAATTGAATATAATTTAATGGAGTTGAATGGGAAGGATTTAATGGAAAGTAAATGTTGGGTTTTTAACGTGAAAGGTTTCATAATAAATCAAGCAGGCAATAAAAAAAAGTTAATGGGCAGTGATCATCACTGACCAAAGTACACAAATGTAATGTTTTAGTCTGCTTTCAGTATTAACAAATTGCATTGAAATACCTCAGCACAGGTTGGTTTTGGTAATTCAAATACCCCAAGGTGTAGAGGATCAGGTGGACATGTTATCCCTAGCTCCGTCCCTCACCTCCGTCATACTGGAACAGTAGGAGAAGAGCCCTATATGGGACACCAGGTATCATCCCAACACTGCATCGAGTATATGAGAGACTATAAGACGATATGCACTCAGACAACGTATCAAATGTACCCTCGCAGTGAGAGGGTGGAAGGATGTTTGCACACACCATTGGACATCATAGAGCTATAAGTGAAATCTGACAAGAGCAGAGTGACGTTATAGAGGAAATATACTGAGATTCACTGAAACAATATGCGAATACTTAAAGAATAAAGATTTAACTGAAGTAACAAGAGAAACATGTAATCGAAAATGAGGAAAGCGTATATGCAAAGAAGATAAAGTAACCTGCTGATTAATAAATGTATATAGGCAGAAACGCAAGGTAGATGAGACATATAGAAGCTTGCTGCAGAGCAAAACATAACATGGCTAGAGCAGCCATGATGTAAAGATGGATGTCGGACCAGGTCAGCAGAGTCAGAAGATGCTGGAAAAACAGCTTTGTGTGAGGAATAAAGAGGAGTCTTTTAGCCTGGGATCAAGGATGCTACTTCAAGAAATAATTGCAAGACACAATGCGAGTCGAAAGGATAAGCCATGTACGTAAGACATATTTCTCTTAGATTAAGCGAAGGAGACAATATCTGTAAGAGCCAAGTATTAGACAATTAAAGATGTAGAAAACCCATGTAAGATGGAATGAGCAAGTCTCTAGAGGCCAAGAAGAGTAATGACATCCAATTCAATTGAATTAAATAGCAGTTAATAGACAGTCGAGATGGACACATTTGTGGTCTCCTCACACGTAATTCTGAAGTTGGAAACAAGGGCTATTCATTAAGTCCAAACGAAGATAATTGTGTGCCTCCACTCCCTTGAATGTCGCAGAACAGAGAGCAGGCTTCGAGGCCAACTACAAAGGAGAAGTCTTGGCTTGGGGCCTGACGAATGAGAGACAATGGACTAATTGGAAAAGTGGGGAGTAGTCTGATGTTGCTTGCAGCACCTGAGTGTTGTTTCGCTTACGTGCTGTTAACGAGTCAAAAGTGCAAGGTTGGGAAAGCATGCCAACCAATTAGAGGGTCTATGTAGCAACATGCTATACAATGTTGCCAAGACCAACCTGTTGCCATATTTCCGCTATAATAAGTATTATATATATTTAGAGGTAGTTCGAGGCGTGCCCACCAGATAAGGGGCAGCCAGTGAAATTAACACTTATGGTAATGTTAATGTTAAAGGTATTTGTACCACGTACCGTCACCACCGGAATTGTCCCCAGGCGCTCTAGTGGATCTGAAAAAGAGGGGAATGGGAGGTTCGTAGCGTAGGGTATAGTGGGAACAGGAGAGTGAGAGTTTTGAGGTCCTGTTGGCAGCTTCAGTTCGGTTTGCACCGTTCGCTGAGTTTAAGTGCAGTTTTCGGGTCGGTGCAACTTCCTAGTGTGTTGTTGTGGAGAGTTATGTGTTGTTTGTCTGTTGTTGCAATGTAGTGAAGGGATTTAAGATTGCTGTGCAGAGAAATGGTTGTGTGAGCTTCTGTATGAGAATTTGTCTGCAGAAAGTTGAGGTTAGCAAATTTATTTATTTGTATATTTTTTTAATCAATTTCTTTCTTTCTTTTTTCTTCTTTTTTCTTTTTACCTCTTTAACTTTGGATGTCTGCACTCAAAATCCATGATTATCCTGTGTGTTTGGTAAAGTAGTTTGTCTGCCTTGTTGGCAGTCACATTGAGGAGTGGTAGTTTCCTCTGTGTTAGTCTAGTGATATGTGTATCTGGCTGACGCAGTCGTGTTCCCTGCTCTGTCGGTTGGCGATGTTTGGGTTAGAGGATGGTGTATCCCCCCACCTTGCCCATCCCGTGAGGGGTCCCTACCTACCTAAGTGACCTAAGTGGACTAGGTCATGTGGACATGGGTGGTTGGGGGCATCCACCCTCTCTTCAGTAAGCGAAGATTGAGTTAGGGGTCATGGGTTATTCCCTGGGGATCTCGTTATACCTATAGTATATATACTATGGGTACATATGTTCCCTTAACCAATCTTTCCGGTCAATACATTTTAGTTGCCACATAGGATGACATCATAGATGAGGCATATCGAGGTAAAAAACCTTCGTATAATCACATTTGGGTGTGAGTGTGTGAATTATTGTCTGTTATTCACCAGATTGCCCTACTTTATTTTCATGCTGATAATAAAGTAGTACTTTGCCATATTCTTTGAATCTGTCCGGTAATTTGGGTCTGAGATCATTATTGGTAATTCCATCTTGCAGGGGCGTAGGAGACCCATAAAATCTGGGGGGACAGGGGACACCTAGGGACTTTTCTTTTTTTCTTTATTTATTCTTTTTTAGTCAAAGAACTCGACTTTTCACAAAATTAAAATAGCAGTACGTATTAAATCACATATATGATCACAGTATAAACAAGAGAAAAGAAAACAAAAGAAAATTAAGAATAAGAAAAGCAGTTCAGTCAGAGTACAAAATCCTTTTATTTGGCGTCTCACTTCACAAGGCTCAGTTCATGTAAAAATGTTACCACTTCCCAGGTCAAAAGGCTGTCATGGCCTGCGCATAACTCATCCCAAAAAGATTGGGTGTCCACCCACTATTCCTGGCTTGTCCACAAATCTCACAAACTGTACAACCCTCTTAACGGGAGCTTTGCTGCAGACACAAACCACAGACTAAAATGATCTGTCAATTATTTTGTAGTGAGTGATGATCATCAGCATTTGTCCAAAAAAACTAATATTTTTCCCGGCGTTCGGGAAGCATGATCAATTGTTTTGCTATTGTTTGTATGTCCACCAGATCCATTATATCTTTGTGTATATTGCACACACAAACATGATTCAGTCTTTTCTGAGTCATAGTTGTGCGCAGCCAGGTTTTCAGTCGTCGTAAAGCACTAAAGCTCCTCTCAGCCTCACAGGAAGATACTGGAACAGTTAGGAGGATCCGCAGTAGCTTCTCAACCTGTTCAAAGAAAGCTCTTTCTGTGGGAGGCATCCGTCGAAAGATCTCTACCAATTCTGAGATGGAGGAATATTTATGGACTCTTGATAATGTTGTTAATTGTGCCGAGAGGAGGTGATATTCATTTTCTGGATAGTTAACAATACTTTCAGCGCTTCTGCCCGTTAGAAGCAGCTGTTCAATGTGTTCATACATTTGGGGCCTTCCTGGTCAAAACACTGCTTAAGTTGAACAGAAAAGGTATCTAAAAGTTCAAAATACTGTGGTTTGTAGTAGTCCTTTATGGTTCTTGGATGAACATTTTCAGCGAATCCTTCATCAATATGTTTTGGAATGTGGCGTAGTCTGGGCAGTTCTATCTCCTTCAGTTCATATTTTGTCACCATATTGTTATTGTACATGAGTAGACTGTCAAAAGATTCTTCGTTGCAAAGCTTTAGGATGGCACTGTGTGTGTGATTCACAGCTGTAAGTTATCCGGATACTGTTTGTTGGTTTCCTTGAATGGCAATATTCAAACACACAAGGACCTGCATGTCTTGACAACAATCTGCAGTCCTAAGAAAGTTATTCCCTTTTGAAATTGTTTTAATAGGCCACGGGCATGAGTGGGCACATCACCACTATTCTTGGAAGCTGCCATTTCTCCTAGTGTTTCCAGAATAGCCTCATAATTATCCATTACTTTTTGTACAGCTTTTACCCGAATGGTCCAGCGCATCTGACACAATGGCTTGATTTTGACAACCTTGGCTGGACCTTCAGTTGAATGCTGGACAATATCTGCAAATTGTGTGCGGCATGTCATAGATTGCCCAAACAGATTTCCAAGCTCTTGAACATAGAGTATTGCATCTTCCATTATGGGACACTGTTGTGCTGCAGCCTGAATGACTATATTTGTACAGTGAGCTCCACAACGGACATACAATGCAAGTGGTTGTTGTTGCCATATTATTGCTTGTGCACCATGGTACTTCCATGGTACTTTGCTGCACCATCATAAGTTTGTGCTCTAAGCATTGACAAAGACAGACCCTGATGACATAAAACATCCTTTACAATGTTAGCAATTGATGCTCCCCTGGTATCCTCTGCTTGGTACAGTCCAATAAAATCTTCATGTGGCCAAAGATCTTGGTCAACATATCGTATACAAAAACATTCTTGTTCTTGACTAGATATATCTTGTGTGATAGTGTTTCCAGAATAGCCTCATAATTATCCATTACTTTTTGTACAACGTTTACCCGAACCGTCCAATGCGTGGGACACAATGGCTTGATTCTGGCAACCTTGGCTGGACCTTCAGTTGATTGCTGGACAATATCTGCAAATTGTGTGTGGCATGTCATAGATTGCTCAAACAGATTACCAAGCTCTTGAACATAGAGTATTGCATCTTCCATTATGGGACACTATTGTGCTGCAGCCTGAATGACTATATTTGTACAGTGAGCTCCACAATGGACATACAATGCAAGTGGTTGTTGTTGCCGTATTATTTCTTGTGCACCATGGTACTTCCATGGTACTTTGCTGCACCATCATAAGTTTGTGCTTCAAGCATTGACAAAGACAGACCCTGATGACATAAAACATCCTTTACAATGTTAGCAATTGATGCTTCCCTGGTATCCTTTGTTTGGTACAGTCCAATAAAATCTTCATGTGGCCAAAGATCTTGGTCAACATATCGTATACAAAAACATTCTTGTTCTTGACCAGATGTATCTTGTGTGCCATCAACTATAACAGCAAAGGGATTGTCTCCATTACTATTACGGATTATACGCAAAATTGTTGTTTCACACAAAGCACATCATCTGCTCGTGAATCAAGAACTTGCCTAAATTTCCCATCTTTGTCATCATGCCCTCGCAGGGCAAGACCTTGTTTTGCCAGAAGAGCAATTGTGTGAATTATCTTGTTAAGGCACAACCAAGAATCTTGTTGTTTTATTACTTGTTGCCAACGTTGTGAATCAATTGGTTTCCTTGCTTTATGGTGTGCCAATTGCCTTTCAGAGTATGCATGAGCAGAACTATTTTGATGCTTTAACTTTTCTGTAGCCCTTTTCCAATTGTTGAAACCAATAGTAGCAAACGCTTGCTCAGCGTTCTTCGAGAGATCAACCAGTTTCAATGCAGCATACTTTGCACAGGAGAAGCAAATAACTCCTTCCAGTTTGGTACTGCAGCGCAACCATGGACAATCTTTGAACCAGCTTTCCTGAAAATGCAATACGCGCTTCTTCTGATTTTGGGACTGCACTACAATGGTTTGAACTGGTATACATTTCACAGATGGGTGATTTGGGACCATTGCACTTAGAAGAGCTCCCTAGTCATCGCTATCTGAAAGGCTGGTTGATTTTTGTTCAACAAAGATTTCACAGTTGTCCTGGTCATCTTCTGCCTTGCCAGTTGTTGCCCCAAGGATATGTTCTGCTCCATAGATCCTTTCTTTATATTCATTTGTAGGCATGGCTGGGATAGTCTTTGCAATGCATTCAATTGGAACCTCATCAGTACACTCAATTTCTGATGCTACCTGTTGGTCAGTGGACTGCAAAACAGGCATGTTCTCTGCTTCACTGGATTATTTTGTAACAAAAAATGTATGAATGCCCATTCTGAAAAAGAAAAAAAGAAGACTAAATTCAGAAAGAGAAAAAAAGGAGACTGTACAACTATAGCAATTCAGCCAGACATGGAATTGGCAAAGCAGTGTTACATTTATAAAAAAAAAAAAAAGTATTTGTTGTGTACAGTACAGTGCCCATCCAAGATGCCCACTCCTGTGACTTTCTCAGAGATATGTTGATGATGGGTGAGGGGGTGGTCTAAAAGGCACACTGAATGCCACAGTGAAAGTTGATATAGAAATGCAATAAAAACATCCACTCGCCAATAAACACGGAGGGGTTGATCAATTTCTTTTAGGGCCATAAACCTATAGTATATGTCAGTATGTGTGTGTGTGTTATATGTGCGAGTGGCTTGCCAGAAATATTTTCTGTGTCTCACTCTCCACGCAGGGCCATTCCAAGAACTCGTGGAGCTAAGTTCAGCAATTCAAGTGTGGGAATGGGACCAATGTAATGTGTGTAGGGTGACCACGGGAAATTAAATCATGGGGAATTACATCACTAGAAAAATAAATTACTTACCTCTATAAACAAAGTTTCTTGAACAAAGCAAGGTGCCCAGGCAACATGCATCCCCAACCCATTTCATCCTATTCCCATGTTGGGAGGGAAGGGCAGCAGGGCACACAAAGGAAAGGCATTCTTAATTGGGCATTGGCAATGGCAATAATTTTGGCTTTTGTGTAGGTATGGGAAAGGCATGTGCCAGGCACTGTCATAATGGTCTTTACTGGATTCTAGCAGCTGCAAGGTGGTGAGCGTGTCTGGGCATTATGGACATATAATAGCACTGCTTGGTGAATGCCTAATATTGATAAACAAGCTGCAATGCGTGGGTTATGCATAGTGCTTATAAATCGAGTGGCTGAAGGTAGACCTGGGTACATCATTTTTATTACACCAGTAGCGGGTTTGCAGCTGCTTTAAAAAAAACACTGACAGGCACTTAAGTGCAAAGTTTGATGGTACGGTTTGAATAAAGCAAGCACAAACAGTTCCCATGAGAAGGTGGTGTGGGCAGCGAGGGAAATAAAAACAGTAATACTTCCATCCAAAAACATCAGTACACACAGGATCGGACAAAAGAGGATTGCAACATATATGCCATTCTGTTAATCAACTTTACTCACTTATTAGGCTGTGTACATTGTCCGCTTTCCTGTGTGAGGTTCAACTGCTACAAGTATTCGAAAATCAGCTCTGGCACATGCACTTCACTGCTTCAGGTCTTCAAAGTTCCTTTTTGAACCAAGGACATATAAAGCACAATGTTAGATGCGCACAGCACAACATATTTATTTATGAAGTTTTGGAACATGCACATTGCTAGCTTTCCAACACCGGACACTTGCCTAACACTGCACACCTCTCAGGCTTATAATTCTGTTCCTTTGAAGTCAAAATCGAATAAAGGTTTCTGCAAAGCCTCAGAAAATGGGCACATATGCAAAGTGAACTTTATGCATTATCTGGAAAAGAAAATATACTTCTGAAATAAGTGTGAAATCTGTGAGGGCTGCTACATTCGCAGCAGGTGTAACTAAATATATATCTTTTCAAGTGCTTAAAAGTGCCACTTGGTTTCTAGGTGGTAGGGTTGTCAGTAATGAACTCTCTGATAGTGGAAATAGGTTGAAAATAATAACACAAGATTCCTATATATCGCCTCATGCCAGAATCCTAAGCACTTTGGTGTTATTCTTGAAATCTGTTATGGTACCTAGTTTCGGTTCCTCGAACACAACAGGATACATTCGGCCATGCTGGGATTTCAACATGTGGCTAGGGAGTCTCCTGTTAATTACCAGCACATTTGCTCAACTTTAATAGTAGGTGCTCTGCAAACTGAATTGTTTCTTAGCGCTTAAATTAGTGTTCTTAATGTCAGTCACTCAACCTGCAACATGCAACGTGCTGGTAACGCAGAGAACTCTGCAGCATGCACTCAACACACTGAGCCTTCCGGCTGGGGCCTGTCCCATTCATCTTCCCGGCCTAATGAGTCCTTGCGCTGTTGCTGGAGCGGGGGAGGCAGCGACTGGTATGATATCAGTCTATCACACCACACTTTTCAATTAGGGATGATTATGGCGTGTTGCTCACATGTCGCCTGTTGGCGCCCAAAACCTGCTACTGGTGTAATACAACTGTCTTAACCAGGTATTCCTCCAGCCACTCGATTTATAAGCACTATGCGTGCCCTTCACTGAAATCCTCTTAAAACAAACATTGGCAAAGCCTGCAGTTTTGGCTTGTATATAAGTGTTAGGCATTTGTCAGGTACTGCTATTAGATACGCTGGTACTTGCACCATTCTGCACCTGCTACAACCAATGGCCAGTTAATACCACAATGGCAGTGCCTAGCTAATGCCTTTCCCAACAGCCCAAACTGTTGGCATTGCCAATGCTTGTTTTCTTCACTGTGTCTGATGAAGAGAGAATGGCACGGCAGTCTGGTGTGTTGGTGGATGATAGCCAGCTCTGCCTGCATTCCTTGATAGGACGGATCACTTTCCTGGTATGGGTACTGTTTCGGTTATCCGGTTTGTTCTCACAGCTACAGAAGAGGATGAGGGACTAACATGAGGGAGCTTTTTGCTCTACGACTGTGGCTGCTTGTGTGTTGGGGGACCATGCAATGGACTTTCACATTGGATCAGCATACTTAAAAGGTTTCTTCTGTGTTCATAAAATCTTTATTTCTTGTTCAATAGGGTTTTTGATAAGATTGCATTTCTTGGCTGCTGCTTGAAGTAAAGAAGCTCTGCATCTTACTCACCTGCTCTGTTCCTCTTAATAGAATCTGAACCCCCACTCGCGTTAGTGAAGGGGCGGCCTTTGCTACTGCTGGCAATATGACCATAAGTACTGTTGCTCGAAGCACGCCAGTCGATTTAATAAGTGCAAATGCTGTTCTGCTTTATGAAAGGTAGATACACATCTGTTAAATGTAGCTTTCAGCATGAAGGTATTTCACAGGGGTGCACAGTACCATTCGCAGCACCCTAACACGAACAAAAGCAATGGTTTCCCAAAGCACCAGAAGTGTTGCCTGGCTGGAGAAAGCAAGCCAAACAAAAGGGAAACTGGTCCCGAGCTAGGGTGGGCGCCCATCTTGGAATTCCTTCGGTTTGGAGTAACTTTACATTGAGCTGTTAGAAGCTGCCTAAAAAGAGCCATGTGTGTCAAAGGTTCTTATATATAAATATAAAAACAATAATACTGCACCCACAGGTTCATATTGCTTTTGTTGTTACTTAGTGGCTTCAAGTAGAAGGTATAATAAAACCTAATCTGCAAAGCAGCATGTAATCTGCAACACTCAATGCAGATTACAGGCACAGCTCATGTGTTCATAGCAACTGTAGCCCGGTTGCCAATAATTATCTATAGTCACTTGGATAAAGTGTTCACAGATCTTCCTGGTCGAGGCAAACACAAAATTTGTATGCTAGGAGGCTGGCTGGAGCGAGTGCGGCGGCTCAAGACATTCAGCAAAAAGGTAGTAAAAAGAGGAATACATATACTGGGGCAGGAAGCGAAATTGAAAGCAAATTCCTCCCACTCTCTCACCTTGGCCACCCCCACCAGTTGACCGTCAGACCATGTCTGACAGTCTCCTGTGAGCCTGTCCTTCGGCTACAAGCAAACATGGGCATCGTTAGCACTTACATCAAAAACAAACTCGTTTTTGTTAAAAAATGGACATCATCATCAAACCCTCCGATCAAATGTAAAAACGAACTGCCTTTCCCAGAAGACCAGCACAATCCCCGGATGCATCCTCCCTTCACCCCAACTCCAAGAAGTGATTCCAATAGTGCTGCACACCCAAGATGCAGGCTCATATCAGCCGCGCTCTAAGAAGAGATGCAAATATTAATGTTACCCCAGGATGCCACCTCATTTCACCCCAGCTCTGAGAAGTTAATCAAAGGTCCCCGTTAGCCCAGGCCGCCACCGCCTCATTTACCAGCAGTGCTTAGGAAGCGCTGCCAAAATTCCTGCCAGCCCAAGATGCAGCGTCCTTTTAGCATAGCGCCAAGTAATTCATGAATTACTGCTAATGTGAGATGCCGCCTTTTTTCCTGCACCGCTCTACAGAGTAATTCAAGCGTTATTGCTAAACCCAGATGCAGCCTACTTCCCCCCAGCGCTAAGCAGTGCTTCCAATGTTGCCGTCATTCCTAGATACATATTCAGTTCTTCATCGCCATCAGAAAAGAGCACATTTTCGTTTGTTCATTCCATTTTCTGTCATTTGTATAGCCCTTTCCTCATCATTAGGGTCTCAAAGCGCTATTTGGTTGGACAGCTCGGCCCCAGATACATTAATGCATAATAATTGGGAACCTGGGCGTCTGTGCGCCATCTGAATGAGTTTACAAGGAACGGATCTATGACCTGCCATCGCAGGGCACACAACACATATCCAGCTGGACCTACGATCTATGACCTGGCAAACATAGGCGCACAACCTATCCAAATAGACCCCACTCCCAGAGCCTCGGTGGAGGCCCCTTTCCTTTGACAAAGTTGAACTGCCCCAACGCCATCCCTGGCCATAAGCACCCTTTACAATATGTCTCACCATAGTGCTCTTCCACTGAATCAATGGACCATCACAGAAGGATGAATTTGTGGAAAAGTGCAACAAATCTACCTCTGGCCTAGACCCGCGTGGGCAGCCTGTTGTCAGTCTTAGACAATCTCCTAGGCGGTGTGTATCACTATGCCCCCCTGCTCTTGTATCTCAGGGCCTTTGTGTACTGAGTTACTCCTATCTTACTCCTATGGACATATTAACATCAGACACAAAGAAAACACATGAATCGATTCAACAATAGAAACACTTTTATTCATACATAGCAATGCATGATGCAAACACTACTCTAATGCAAATCTCGAATTTGCACCTTTTATGCTTTTGGTGCAAATCTACTAGTAATGAAATAACTGTAAGCCTTACAGGCGTCTAATGCAAGCAATCTAATACTCCATTCCACACCATACTTCACACTCTCTCTCTAAGACAAACCTTGTCTGATTACCCCATCTATCATGTCAGCCAAAGCTCTGTGTGAGTGTCTGTTCTAATTCCCCATGCAAGTGTCTTATTCAGCAATACTCCCCTTTTTCTCTGTGTTGCTCTGTCTCTCCTCTCCCGCTAACTCTGCAACCAGCCAGCCAGTCAGGGCCAGGCCTCTCTCTGCCAGATCTCATCAGCTCTGCTCAGAATGCTTCCCCAATGCTCCCTCGATCTCAGAGATATCCAAACGTCTCTCAATCTCTCAGAGAGCAGCTCCATCCAAAACTCCATCTCCAACAACTAGAAACTCCCAAAGCCTCACCTCTCATTATACTGTTCAATGACATATACATATCCATGGTTACACTCATTCTCTATAAGCTAAAATGCCTCTCTTTCTGTCTGTCAGCGTTTCTAAATGTGACCAGTGCTTAAATGTCTGTGACGCATGTATTTGTACTTTTCAATCACTGCGTGTTCTGGTCAATGTGACATTTTCTACATATCTATACCATATCTATGCCATGGCCTTCTTCTGTCTGCCTGCGGTACAAAACACCAACTCCTCATATTTCTCCATTCAAATCCCTCAATCCTTCTACATGTCTCTGTGAGCCAAACTCTTCTCCCTCCATCGCGCTGCCCCCACCTTCTCTCTGTCTGCGAAGCACCAGCCCAGGCTGATAAGGCCAGCATCCCTCTCCACTCGGACAAGGGTCGTGTTATCTCAGTCTGCCAAGCAACTGTTTACGCATACTTGTACACTAACTCATAAAAACTTCTCCGCACTCCGCAGCGCTTCTGTGCATCTAAATTCAGGATAGCTTAGGAGCCAGGTAAATGCATTCTCTATAGTGCGTAGCACATTCACTCACTCAAACCAAGCGCTATGAATATGCAGACTTCATGCATATTCTAAGTACACACTCATTTGTGTCTCTCTACATGCATACATAATACATAACAAAATAACTCTACAAATTTAACGTGTCTCTACATGGCACTCCAAATATAACAGGTCTCATTCTATAGCAAATACAAATGGCTACATATATGTGGATAGTCTAATGATGTCACTACTTCATGTCACTACTAATCAGAATGAATGATGGATAACTGAACAGGATGCAATGATGGATAACTAATCCCTAAATGGGTAATGATTCTCTAACTATTGGTAATGATTCTGAAATGATAACAAACCAGGCTTCTCCATACTATCAGGTTTCACAATCTCTCCTCTTATCATTATATAATCATTAGTAACGATTTGTCAAAACATGTCTCAATGTGGCATGCTAAAACCAAGCAAAATTGCAAAGGGAAAAAACATTCTATCTCATAATGCAAAAAAAAAAAACAATGCAAGCATTTCACTCTATCAGTGGCAAGCTAAAATTTCAAATGCATAGCTGCAAATGTGTCAAAATTCAGAATAGCATATTCAAGTTTCTATTACAAATATCTAATGTCAAATTATAGCAAAAAGTCAAGTCAAAAGCGGGAAAGTGTGTCTACAAGCAGATCATTCAAAATGAAAATGCAATGCATAGAATCAATGCATATGTACTGTGGATTCAGTTGTTTTTAGTTTCAATGTGTCAAGCACAAAATGACAATATCACTTTCACAGGTGTAAAAGCTCATTTCAGATTTATGCATTTCCAGTGTATTGGTCATACAGGCCAATTCAGTTACATTTCCAGTCCAAGTTCATCCCAGGTTCTCACTGCATGTCAGTCTGTGATCAAATCAGTTGTAGCCAATCAGAATGTATGTGTGTCCTCACATCTGTGCAAAATTCCAAGTCAGTACAAATCTAGTTCTAATGTAAATTTCTCAGCCAAGGAATGTCAACAAAGCATGTCAACAAAGCGAGTGTTCACAAATGGGTCACAAATGTGTTCAGCAAGCATGTATCTTCAGCAAACATGTGTATGGGCATCAAAGCATAGCCCAAAGCAAAAAGTAGTTCCAGCTGCAAATGGAACTCAAGTGTGTGTCCTGCAAACAGACAATTTCAGCGACATATTCCAGAGCCTCACTGCTGCAAGCTCTTCTCACAATAGGTGACAGATCTTTTCTTCAGTGCAATCCCTGCTCACTGCTGCAAGCTTCCTTCGATGATGTCTCAACCTTCCCTATTCCAAAGCTTTCCCTAGTCTATCCTCTTTTGATACCGATGTATCATTCATGTGGCACTCATTCAGAGTGTTTGCAAAACAATGCAGATGGCAACTCTCCTTTGGCAATTCCATGCAATTTCACATAGGCCCTTCACATAGGCCAACATTTCAAATTCTCTCCTTCCTTTCCAGGTCCTGCTGTTGCCATGCCATGCCATTATTCCAGTTCATGCCATGCTAGTCCCTGCTCTTCTCATGAGGGGCCAGCCAACGTTGGATGCAAGTGCAGATTTCAAAGCACCATGGTGTCAGATCAATGCTCTCTCTCTTTCACTCAAGAGACAAAGCTTCACTGCTTTTCAAACATAGTTAGCACCAGGAATTCAAATGCTTTCAGAGCGTGCCTTCCTGATCATTCATGCATTTCTCTCTTTCTCCTCAGGCCCAAACTTGTGTCTGGTTCTGGTTCACAAGGTAAGGCATTCCAAATGAATTCTCTTCTCGCTGCAGATTACAAAACAGCCCACAAAACAATTTCTCTCCTTTTGCTGAACATCTTTCACTCTCTTGGCACAGAATGCTGCAAGGTGTCGACTCACATCTCTACAGTCAGTCACGATATTCACCTCCCATGGCTTTTGTTGCCATGCCAGGAAATCAGGTGCAAGCAGGTTTTCTGGGTACCTTCTCACAGCGCAGCTATTGACAAAGTTACACCCTAAGGCCTCAAATCGGTCGGTCGGCATTCCCCAGAAGTGCTGCTGCAAACTGTAGGTGTCAGTTTTTCAAACAGCCATGATGCAAAGTCACATGGTTTCATCAAGGTCTGGTCAATCTGGTCTGGTCATGCTGCTGCCAATCATGGTCTGGTCAATTCATGCGATGAAATCTGGTCAGTCATCAAGGTGATCTGCAAGGTCTCACTGTCTGCAAATCTCGGTGTGGTCAAGGTGTCTCTCCAGATTTAATGCAAAGAAAACAAAAGTGCAAGTATCAGTTTTCCATCAGTTTCAGGTGTATTCAAAGCCAAAAACAAAACAGCATTTCTCAATCTATGCTTCAGTAAACATGACTAGTTCTAAACTCCCCATGTCTCTCAAAAGACATCAATGCTAGTTCTCTCAGTGTCTACAGTATCAGTTCTAGTGTATCAGCGTGCCTATGCCTCTCTAACCATGCCTCATGATGCATTACTCCATCCCTGTCTTTCTCAAAACAAAACAGGACAGCCCACTTCACATAGCTCAAAAAATGCACATTCAAAAATTGCACATTCAAATACTGCACAACTGCATTCCTCTCATTCAATTGCACTCCATGTCCTGCAAAAACATTGCTTCCTGTGTCATTTTCATGTGTTCTAGTCACAGACTCCCCTTTCAACATAATGTATTCACAACGATGAATCACTAAATGTTGACAAAACAAATCGATTTCATTCAAATGGACACTGCTTCCATCATGTGCAATACAATTCAGATTCAATAAACATTCCTTCCCTTCAAATAAACAGTCTGCTAATCCCGCGCAATGTTTCTGCATAACGCAAACAACCCTTCTCTCCATGCACTCATTAAAACAACTTAAAATATTCCAAGAATGCTTTATCTCAGAACATCCAACTTTCGCACGATTAGCGCGATTCACTTTCTCCTTCAATGCAATCCCAGTTTCTGCGTCAATAGACAAAATAATATTTTCACTCCCTAATGTAGGCAAAGTACTGCTGTTATCACTCCTGCCAAAAATGTCATTACAAATGCCATTTCTATTCAAATCAAAGATTTTCACATAACTGCCTCCATGCACATAACTGCTTCCATGCAAACGTGTCTGCAATGATACAGTTTCATAATGAAAATCTTCATAGGCAAACCCTCTATGCATTCTGCATATGTCTGTCAAAAATGCACTCTCCATTTCCTCTATTTCCTGGCAAACATCTCATTCAATCTATTGCTCTGCTGTTGCTGCAATCATTGCTGCACTATCAGTGAAACAAACTGTTGTCTGGGTCACACTATTTCTGTCATTATTCTGAGGTAACTCTTTCTTCCCACGAACAATATTCAAATTTTCTCCATGCACTACTTCATGCTTCAACACTACCAGGTTTTCTCTAGGAATTCTGTTCCCACCCATCACTGCTGTTGACAAAGACTTCAACGGGTAATTCAAAGCTGCTGCGACATCTTCTCAGTTTTCAATTACATGTCTGAGATGATATATTATTGCTCGCAAGTCACTAATATATGGTGTCATTTCTGTTCCTGCTTCTTCACTCTTCACTTTCAATATGGTTTTTGCCGGTGAAACTTCCCAGACATCAAGCATATTTCTAAGCCGATTTCTTATTGCTTTCAAGTCACTAAAAAGTAAGCTCTTTCTGCAGTTTTAATTATTAACCCTCAGGATTTCTTCTTCAACCAAACAAACCTCACGACACTTAAGTGAGTTTCAAAAAGCAAGTTCCAAGACTTCTCTAAACATGCAGATACAGTCGTCGACTTGCCAAAAATGTGCACAAATTCCAACCAATAGCAATCCAAAACAAAGGTCAGATTTCCCCAAAACGTGTCAGTCTCCGCAGAGTTCCAAACAAACAAAATACCACAAGCATCTTCAAGAAAGAACTGTTTCTCCAGCTTGGCCGAATGGATGTACATTCATTCCCAAAATGTGCCAGTCATGAAACACTGCTCTTGATCAATTCCAATCAATTCCGGATTCAAAGTTAGTCAGACAATTGCGTTCCCCTCCCTACGGTGAACAAAATTGTGGACGAAGCATGCTTTAATTCATAACATCTCCAAGACAGACAAAACAAACAACATAAAATATCTACTTCCACGAACTAACAGAAAACACAGCTGCACACAATGTTCAAACTTCTACTTCAGCTCATCGATAAGTGGACCAAAGCCAGCTGCAAAACTCTGCAGACTAAACCCTCTGTTCCATGTTATCAAACAGCATCAGTGAAGTCCCGCATTATGGGCACCATTTGTGGAAAAGTGCAACAAATCTACTTATGGCCTAGCCCCGTGTGGGCGGCCTGTTGTCAGTCTTAGACAATCTCCTAGGGGGTGTGGATAACTATGCCGCCCCTGCTCTTGTATCTCAGGGCCTTTGTGCACTGTGTTACTCCTATCTTACTCTTATGGACACATTAACATAAGACACAAAGAAAACACATGAATCAATTCAACAATAGAAACACTTTTATTCATACATAGCAATGCATGATGCAAACACTACTCTAATGCAAATCTCGAATTTGCACCTTTTATGCTTTTGGTGCAAATCTACTAGTAATGCAATAACTGTAAGCCTTACAGGCTTCTAATGCAAGCAATCTAATACTCCATTCCACACCATCCCTCTCCATTCCACACCATACTTCACACTCTCTCTCTAAGACAAACCCTGTCTGATTACCCCATCTATCATGTCAGCCAAAGCTCTGTGTGAGTGTCTGTTCTAATTCCCCATGCACGTGTCTTATTCAGCAATACTCCCCTTTTTGTCTGTGTTGCTCTGTCTCTCCTCTCCCGCTAACTCTGGAACCAGCCAGTCAGTCAGGGCCAGGGCTCTCTCTGCCAGATCCCTGCCAGATCTCATCAGTTCTGCTCAGAATGCTTCCCCAATGCTCCCTCGATCTCAGTCATCCAAACGTCTCTCAATCTCTCAATCTCTAAGAGAGCAACTCCATCCAAAACTCCATCTCCAACAACTAGAAACTCCCAAAGCCTCACCTCTCATTATACTGTTCAATGACATATACATATCCATGGCTACACTCGCTCTCTCTATGCTAAAATGCCTCTCTTTCTGTCTGTCAGCGTTTCTAAATGTGAGCAGTGCCTAAATGTCTGTGATGCCTGTACTTGTACTTTTCAATCACTGTGTGTTTTGGTCAATGTGACATATTCTGCATATCTATACCATATCTATGCCATGGCCTTCTTATGTCTGCCTGCGGTACAAAAAACCATCTCCTCATATTTCTCCATTCAAATCCCTCAATCATTCTGCATGTCTCTGTGAGGCAAACACTTCTCCCTCCATGGTGCTGCCCCCACCTTCTCTCTGTCTGCGAAGCACCAGCCCAGGCTGATAAGGCCAGCATCCCTCTCCACTCGGACAAGGGTCGTGTTATCTCTGTCTGCCAAGCAACTGTTTATGCATACTCGTACACTAACTCATAAAAACTTCTCCGCACTCTGCGGCGCTTCTGTGTGTCTCAATTCAGGATGGCTTAGGAGCCATCTAAATGCATTCTCTATAGTGCGTAGCACATTCACTCAATCAAACCAAGTGCTATGTATATGCAGACTTCATGCATATTCTAAGTGCACACTCATTCGTGTCTCTCTACATGCATATATAATACATAACAAAATAACTCTACAAATATGTGTCTCTGCATGGCACTTCAAATATAACAGGCCTCATTCTGTAGCAAATACAAATGGCTACATATATGTGGATAGTCTAATGATGTCACTACTTCATGTCACTACTAATCAGAATGAATGATGGATAACTGAACAGGATGCAATGATGGATAACTAATCCCTAAATGGGCAATGATTCTCTATCAGTGGGTAATGATTCTGTAATGATAACAAACCAGGCTTCTCCATACTATCAGGTTTCACAAATTAGCAGATCATACCAGTGGCATCAAGGTGACAATTCACTCTTCCAGCAGGTCATGATGGCGGGCGTCAACATCGCAGCAGGAGGCAGGGAGCATTCAAATTGTCTCACCTCACACTCTCAGAAGGCTAGCAGCACGCATCACTGCCCACTGCTAGTGGCTTCTGGAAGGTGAGGGGGAGGAGGCTGGCAGGCTGCGCAGCAGTGCACTGCACACTACAGGCAGGGTTGGCCTGGCACGTGTCATATTCCCCGGAGGTGGGGGAGGAGAGGAGCCTGGAACACACGAGCAAGAGT
Organism: Ambystoma mexicanum; assembly: GCF_040938575.1. Taxonomy (NCBI): domain Eukaryota; kingdom Metazoa; phylum Chordata; class Amphibia; order Caudata; family Ambystomatidae; genus Ambystoma; species Ambystoma mexicanum. The sequence goes on along the minus strand of NC_090930.1, from coordinate 252,673,780 downwards.
TGTTCCCTGCCCCCTCCCCCACTGTTGTTGTAACTGTACAAGAATGGAAACGGATTCGGATAGAATCCACCCGGCCCACGCCTGATGCGTGCAAACTTCAGAGTCATTTCAGAGTCGGAAGTTTGCACGCATCAGTGCACATGCCACTGCCTGCAGAGCAGACTCCAGGACACACAAACTGGGGGGGATAAATGCCATTGTATCCCCCCCACTTAAGATTGTGTAAGGGGATTTGTCCCCATTTGCCCCCATGTCCTACGCCCATGACGACCACTGGCAAATTGGCCTAGGTGCACCCTTGCCCTAGTGTGCCCTCTCCAAAAGAACAGTGTTAAGCTTTAGATCGGAAAGCTGAGATCAAAGGTCTGTGTGACCCCAAGGGCTGCTTTCGTTTGTGCACATTTTCTTTTAGGGGTGGGGGGGTGGGCATGTGTAGTGTTGCACCCCAGCAGGCCTGCTGATTAATAGGTGTCAGAGGAAGAGGATCTGTACCATCAAAACAAACATGCCTAAACAGGGCGACCCTTGCCTTGTCCCCACATGCAATGGTCTACGTGCTGCTACACACGCACGTTGGGACATGTTAAGACATTGCTGTCACTGCTTGCATGGCCCATGTTGAGTTCAGTTCTGCATTTTGTGCCAGTTTATTCGCCAATACATGACTACACACGAGGAATGGTGTTTTCTACTGATGCCCCAATGTCATGAAAAACATAATTCTTCACATTTAAATCGGGGTAAACAAAACGCAAACTGAAAAATACAACCAGTCTGCTTCTATTTGGCAAGGTTTAACACACAAATGCTGTATGGCCCTTTGTGACAACAGTCATAATCTTAATATCCATAGTTAAAATAGCTGCCGGTTTGGCGCAGGTCACTTCTTAGCCAGCGTTAGTTCTCTGTTAAAATAGCTCATAGTATAAACAAAGGGGTAAACTTAAATATCTTTAAACTATCCTGAATTTTGCATTAAAAGCAATGTTAACAGTGATAGTGAAGCAGGTAAAAAGTAAAAAAGTGAAAATATCAAATTATGCCCTTAACAGTGCTAAGAGTAAGTACGGTCCTCTCTGCCCTGTGCGTGCACTGTGCACAAAGACTAATCTGCTCTGTGTGCAGTGTGCTCGCGTAGGGCAGATTAGATCTGCTCCGAGCAGCCCAGTTTCCACCTTCGCGGGCTCGGCAGTGTAGTCTGCGTGGGTGCGGTGCCTTGATGAGGCAAGCAAAGGAACTTACCAGGAGTGACGGCAACAGCGTCGGCGAGGTCGGGCTCTAGAATTCAGATGATGGCAGCTCCAGCAGCAGGATCCAGACGATGGCAGATCCAGCAGCAGGCTCGGCAGATCCAGCAGCAGACACCAGATGACGATGTGGCAGCTCTGGCTCCTCAGGATGGCGTGGGCTAAGTGCAGGCCAGCCATCCTTAAGGCGGCCTGCGGTCCTGGTGTCATGTACACATAGGGGGGCGGAGCCAGAAGAGCGCTCATGGCGGCAATGAGCTGCTCCGCCCCCCTACGCAATGCCATTGCAGGTGTCTTTTTTCTTTTTTCCTCACTCAAAGTGACCCAGCACAGAGCATGGGTTTGGTGTTTGGGGTGGCTGGCTCTGGCCGGATACCGAGATCCGGCTTCACATCTGGTGCCGGATCTCAGATCTGGCGAGAGCCGGCCCAATGACCAGCACTAATCTGGTCCCTTCTCTCGATTCAGAGCAGCCGTACCCAGGGTAGAGGACTGGGAGCTGGTAAAGGAATCCATTGGGCCTTTCTTCTTACCGGTGCCTTGCGTCATGTTGCTCTGCCACTACTAAGTTTATATGCTTCTTGCTAGGTATCCGGAGGCCACCAATATCCTCCAGCCACATTCATTTATTGCCCGCAGGGTTTATCCTCTCAAACCCAGTGCGGCACCAGTCCCAACTGCACTGCAACTTGTATAAAGGAAGTCTCGCAGCAGCAGCCTCTTTTTTATAAATGTCAGAGGCATTGATGCTGTATATTTCTTTATAATGTTCAATACATTCCAGGGGTTATCTTCATTGTGCCTTTTTTCTTACTGGTGCCCTTTGTATGTTGCTCGGTCCTTCTGAATTTATATGTACCTCTTTAAATGCCTGAACATCTCCGGCAGTCTCCTCCCACAGGTGCTAGTCGCCCGCTGGGCTCATCCTCTCAAACACTGTAGCGCCCAGGACCCAGCCGTATTCCAATTCATATAAGGTACTTCTCACTCCATCAGCCTCTTACATAAATGTCAGGGGTGAGATACCATGTATTTCTTCTTAGTGTCCATTCAACACTGGGGGGTTTCTTTCTGAATGTCAGCCTGCTTCTGATATTAGATTAACCAGCTCTGGTCGTTTTCCGGCCTAGATGAATGCAACTAAATTAACTGATGTACCTTCACATGGATGGTATGGAAGTCAGCTGTCTGAAGGGCTCTCCCATCTCTGAGCACAATTGAATCCTGCTTGGGCTTCAGGCACCTCTATATGGATGATAGTAGTTTGGGTCTGCGGATGGTAGACCCACAGTGTCAGTAGTGTCTTAGGGTGAAAGTGCACCAAAGGTGCGCCAAAATATTTCTGGCTGAGCGCCTACCTTGCAAGATCCGTCAGCACCCCCGACAAAGCCCCAGTCCATCGCATGTGTCGCTCTCAGCAGTTGGTTCCTTTGTAGATGGACTTCCAACTGGCGGGGGACCGTACAGCCCTCACAGCCTCCCATCCGAGTGGAGTGATATGCGTGTCAAATATGCGAGAAATCTGCGTTGAATGCCAGAAAATAACGGGATAACTTGCCCACGTAGTGTAGGGGAGGAGATCTCCTAACCAATGTAACTCTCTGGGTGAGGGTACACGCAGAGGGGTCAATTGGCCGAGAGATGAAGGACACCAGCGAGAACCAGGTAACGTCGACCAGAAATGGATTGCAGCTGCCGTGATCGGGATACTGTAGAAAAACAGGACCGTTAGGCTATGAACATATCGTCAACCAAGTACTGACACTAGTACTCTAGCTAACCTGCTGTGGGGAATCCTGATTCTGTAGCAGTGATTGTAGGGCCGTCTGTACCAGGCCAGAGAGGAGAAAAGGAACAGGCAGTTCTTCTCTAGGAGACAGAGAAAACAAGGGCTTAATATGGCAAGATTATACCGAGAAGTATAGAGACAGTAATGAAGGCAGAACACTTACCGCTGGATAGAGTGTTAATGCTCCTGTAGTCACCGTCCCTTGGTGTGTATTGCCGGAGTAACCTGTTCCGACAGCACGAGGACGCCTAGGACAAATTGGAATAGTCTCTAGTCCCAGAATCCACCTGTCCCGAAGAAACGTGGACGCCTACGACCTAGTAGCGCCAGGGGTGGAAGTCCAAAAGTTCCTGCGCCTAGAAGGCAATACACGCAAGGGAATGGATGACAGATGAATCAGGCATTGAGAGACACAACCAAAAACAGACACCCACAACACAGAATGTGATTTCAGTCCATTCAGGCAGGTTCCACCCCTGGGCTGTATCCACAACAGCAGCGCCAGTTCTATATATGGTCCTTCCACCCAACATCCAGTCAGGGGAAGGGAACAGAGACAGGGATTTTCAGGACTTTGAGAAACAAGGGGGGAAATGCAAAGGAAACCAAGAGGCCACCAGTGGCCATCTTGCCTTTGTCCTGGAATTAATTGATTCCTATGGCAGGGCCTGGGTGTCCCAAAAAGGCAGGAGTCCCAGAGCGACTGTCAAGTTAGCATGTAGCTGCCACCAGCCCATACCCTGCTCTGTGGGTATCACACATGTGCCCAAAACAAACCCTAGGCATACAAGTGTGTACCCCTACCCATGGGTGCCATGGCTTAAGGATATCCCATGGGTATTTGTTCACCAAGAACAAAAATTAAGGGTTGCACTGCCAGGGGTTCAAACTGGACTCCTGCGCATAAAATAAACAGGAAGCATAGTCTAAGGAGGTAGTGGGACAAGGATGAGGAGGCCCTGTCCATAAAAGGCCTTTCCAGCATCACAATGACTCGGTCCTTTAGAAGTGTGTAGCTTCCTACTCTTCCTCCCCTGCCCTGTTCATACTCCCTTGGTTCACTACGTTCCCGATTGACCCCCCAGAGGAGACTAAGAGAGCTTGCACAAGCAATAGCCAGGGGGAGCAAAGTTGGAAAATAGAGCCAGCGTGTCTTCTCCTATTCAGCTGTTAACTATTCATCAATCATTAAATTAGCAACTTCACTGAGAGAATCTCCTTATGTTCCACTCCTAACTTTGCCCCTTGCAGAGGCGACAAGGACACCCAGGACCTGCCTGCAGCATCCATTCACATCATTCAAATACTCCCAAAAGCACCAACTTCCATGCCAGCCTGTGCCATTTACCGGTGAGCCATGGCACAGAGCCAAGTATGGTCAACGAAAGGCAGACACTAGAAGTTATAGTTCTACAAGGGTTTACTACGGCTTGCTAAAGGGTTGGGCAAAAACAACAAGAATGCTGCATAAAACTTCAGTGACAACAATATGATGGCTTCTCCTTGCTTGCAGTAGTTCAAGTCTTCTAGATTGTGAATCTTAATCCAGGTTCAGTTATGGGTGCATATGCTCAGTTCACAGACAACTAAGGGCCCTGTTTATTTCTTAGTGCCCCCCACACTTTTCTTGTCTCTTCATGTTCACTCTTGCTGGTCCTCTTCTTCTCGTCCTTAGTTCTGGGAAACACCCCTTCAGGTGTCGCACGGCACACGTATGTATGCATGTAAGGCCTACTTAAGGGCAGAAGCTGGGATATGCTAGATCTTCCATCAACAGGCCTGTAGTCTGAGGCTAGAGGATTTACTTCAACTCTTTCACCACCTCACACCATCTCAGGAGCCTGACTCTGTTCCCCAAAGCCTCATCTTCACCTTATTCCCTGACAGGCTAGCACATTCTCACGTATATGAGGATCTCTCTTGCACCATCTATCCTCTCCTGGTCTGTCCCTGCTCATTCACTTCCTCAATGCTCTGCCTTTGCTCGTACCTCCATCTTTACCAGGTTCACTCTTTCCTAGGGCCTACCCCTGATGATCCACAAACTCTTCAATGTTCCTTCTAACCTCATCCTGAAACAGTCCAACCTCCTTCCTATGTTCCAAAATCTACTTCAACCTTCCCTCTCTATCCCACATCTCCTCTTGACATTTCTGTTCAACTTTTTCTTTCTACTTTATGTCCCTTCCTGCCTCCTTCCTTCCCTCTCCCAGATACCCTCAACATCCTCCTTGTTTTCCCTTTAAGATTCCTCTTCCCCCAATACTTCGTACACCTTCCTTCTTGCTGTTTTTCCTGCTGACATTCTGGTCTTTTACACCTCCCTTTAATTGGGGTTTCTCTCTACTTCTCTTCTACCTCCTACCTCCTTTCTTCTTTATCCCAATGTCCTTCCTCAACCTCATCTTATGCGTGTTTGACCTCCTGGCACCCCTTTGTTCGCCCTGCCTACACATCCTTACCTCCATCTCAGACTCATCTTTCCTTCTCCTTCATGCTTCTACCTCAGCCTACTCTCTCCTGCACCTCCTTGGTGCCAACTCTGTCTGCCTCCATTTACGTCTGCCACTCAACTCCAACTCCTTTCTCACACACCCCAGTCTAACTGTTCTAGCCCCTCTCCTTGTGTTGTCTCAAGCATTAGTGTTGACACCTGTGTATCTCGAATGCAACCACAATGGGATTGGGGCAGAGGTTCTCTGCACTTGATCTTACCTGACTCTTTTGATATTCCACCATGTGAAGCAATGTGGACTGAGCCAATGTTAAGCTCAGCCATCATCTTCTAAATTAGACATGCATTCCATTCACGCCAAGTGGACCATCCTTGCAGTTTCTCCCATGGACCGGCAGAGGCTGTGCATGTTCTGCCCTTTATGCCAATGACAGACTGCCCTCATGCATTCTCGTAGGAACTATCCATGGTAGCGTATTCTCTGACTCAGGTGCCACCAGTAAATTGACAGAGTTCATCAGGTCTAATAAGCCTCTCAGGAGTTTCTTGCAGGTATGCCACTGCAAGGTCCACCGGCAACTTAAAGGGCCACTAAGAGATGGGTCCGATATACACATATAAGTCAACGTAACATATATGAGAACCCCTTAAAAATAAAAGGAGAAGTAAAGGTATGCCACCAGTGATAGCCGTCTTCCTTAGTCATGGAGAATGGTGGGTTGGTGTGGATAATACTCAGTGTACCTCCTCCAGGCCCAGTATCTTAGAGCAGTGGCGGAACCCTGCCCACACAACCACCCTATAGACCACACAGAGGCAGGGGACCTTCACAGGTCTCAAGTTTTGTGTCATGCAGGAAGAAGAAAGCCTTCAAGTTCCTGCTGTGCCATATTAATGGGCGTCAGCAGTCATTCAAATTCTCATTAACAACACTCAAAGTCCAACGGTTCCAAGCTCTCGCCAAAGCATTGAAATGCCTGATAACCGTTGGTTTCACTTATGCCTCGAGCACACACACTCTTCCTCCAAGCACCAAGCAGAGGCTCCATCAGCGGCACACTTACCCCAATACAGAAGAAGCTATCATGATGGTGTAGAGTGTCGAACAGGGAATTTCTAAATGAAGGAGGTGAATGAACCAGTGAGCAGTAGACAAAGTATGTGCGGGTGGGCGGGGGGGGGGGGGGTCTAGGTCTACGCATGGAAGACCATGACATGAAATAACAAAGTAATGGGAACAAGGAAAGACCTGAAAGCCCTCAGAGCAAACTGAACTTAAATCACAGAGAAAACACAGAATACTATTGATGTAGAAGCTTTGAACACATGGTGAACTACAACTCATACCCAGGGACATCCTTCCTGAAACCAAATGCCGCCCAGTGGAAGCCCCTGCTCCCATTCGCAGTGGCTTTCCTGGCATTCTGCTGCTCCCTTCACTTTCACTGCTCAGTGTGGCATCTTCGCTTCTTGATCTTTTATGTTCCCTGTCTTGTGCACAGCTATGGCGTGCTCTACCACACTTCCCACGGCCACTTTGGTTCTACTGCTTTTCACGATTCTTGGACCTCTTTACACATACCCCCAGTTGTTACACTTCCATCACAGGATGTCATTAACCAACACTTGTCCCTCTCAGCGCACCCGCTCCTGGCTGGTCCTTAGACCTGGCATGGGTAGTGGATTTTCTATTAAAGTGATTGCTTTGTTGAGGGTCCATGGGATTAATTTGGGGTACCACTGCTGGAACTGTGAGGTGTCGGGAAGTGGGAAAGAGCGAAAGTCTGTTTCCACCATATGTCTCACTCAAGTTGTTTCGGAGCGTGCTCATAATCCTCCGTAAGATTGGTGGTGGTGTTCTTCTACATATGATTGGTGGAGTCAGTGAAGGGCTGTATTCGAACCTGATTTAAGGAGGGTGATTTTAAACATTCTTTTCTTTACAATGGGATTTTGCAGTGGTAGAAGTGTACCGAACAAAGTAGTGGAACTGTGGTCTCAGCAGGGGAGAGGATAGGCGGAAGCATAGTGCAACATGTGACAAGGTGTTGAAGCTGGGGCATTGCAATAGTGCAAGTGACTAGAAACTGAGGCTCCTCATACAACTTTACACTTGAATGGACACATTATCTATATATTATGGTGAATATGGTTGTAAAAAGTAGAGAAAAATGGTAAACAGGTCAAAGTAAAAGTAGTGGAACACCGCTTCCGACCGTTCCCGGTCACTGGATTTGTGTGACTGCTTGCTGCTAGCCTCTGTGATGGTTTCTGACCCTGTTTCCAGATAAGGCTGTAGGGAGCTGGATTCATTCTTGCTATAAGCAGCATACCACTGGATTTTTTGACTGCCTGGTCTTGCCCGATACAAGCCGTATTCTGCAGAACTCTATTTGCTTACAGCTCTAATACCTGATCAGGCATTTGTATTATAATCAATCCATTCAGTAATACATTGGTTTATTCAAATTATTCCTATTTACAAGATCAAAAGCAAAACAGTATTAATATAAAACATTGTGTTAAATACAATTAAATCATTGTTGTCCATTGCCGAAAGGATAACAGGAATTGCAAAGAACTCATCTTTCCCTATGTTGGGCTCCAGGGCTTGTATGATCGCAATCATTGTACTAAAGACAGCAAAATCATCACTGGATGCTTTGCTTCGAGTACAGAGTTCTTTGCCTGTGCCCCTACCTGAGCACTGAATCGTGTGCCCACTTTTCACCAGGCTCTGAGAAAAATTGAGAGAAATTCTCATATTTTAGGCTGAGTGATGACGCCGAAGCGAACATGAGCACTGGATGCCTCGACCCGCTCTGTGATGAAGGGTCCAGAGAAGATAAACAGAGGATCCCTCAGCCTATCATCAACCTTAGAAGAAATACATTCTCAGCACACACTACTGTACCTCAAAACAGGAAAGCCAAGACCCTCAAAAGAATGGGACCCTTGTAAGTGTTATACCGTAGATCAGGGATCTCTAGACCTGGTAGAAGAAAACCACTTAATGTGGTTAAAATGAATGCACACCTTGCCAGGAAGGGCGTGAAAGAGAATTAATCAGTGACCCTCCACCTCCCCACTAGCATCACAAGGCAATCCGTTAACCATCACAGTAATTTGTCTTTCCACTCTTTTAGGAAGAGGCTTCCTAACCCTTTAATATGTAGTGCATCTCACCCTCCCAATTCTGCCTTGCTGTTTGACCTCCAGAAGTCCCTGTGTATGTCCCAAACATGCACTCCCTTGTCTCGAAGGGATCCATATTGTGCCAGACTCTGTTGGGACTGTGCCAGTTATCAGAGGAAAGTGAGCTTGTTAATAAACAAGTCTGTCTTCAGCATTTGAGGCAAGGATATTCTCGTCACCTAGACACCAGAATCAAGTGCCAGGCAAGGACAACGGTACCAACGAGAAAACATGAGAATGCGGGGGTCCCGGAACAATCAGACATACAACAATGGTTTAATTCACAGTAAGCTCAATGACAATCGCCCACTTCTCTGCATGGGACTGCAAGCTGGAGAGCAGAGCAATCACAGGACTGGAACAGTGAACTGACTGCCAATGGCAGGAGGACAGAAAGCAGCAAAACAATGAGGATGTGAGAAACAAAATGGTGGATGGCCCTACTAAGTGTATGAACCAAATAGTTGCAGCTATAGAACACAGTTTGAATTTAGATTGCCAATCCCCACACTCAGTTTATTGCGCTATGCAGCTGAGCATGGTTAGGTGTTCACAGGCTCTGGTTACGGGCATGCATTGACATCAAGGTACTAAGAATTTCACCCTGAGCAATGGTGTTTGGGAAAGCAGGAAGAGAGAGAAAAGCAAAGAGCAAACAGCAGGAGTGGAGAAGCAGAGAAGCAGGAGGGGTTAGAGGAAAAGGAATGCCGAACACAAGTAAGAGAAGGAGAGAAAGGAACACGAGAGTGGAAAGACTTGAAGAGAGAGGCAGGGAGGGGAGAAGGAAGAGAAAGAAAGGATGGTTCAAGTAAGAAAGGGAAAGGAGAGAGTAGAGGAGGGTGGAAAATATGGAACCACTGAAGAAAGGAGGTAGAAGAGGTGCAGTGGACAAGACTACAGAGGGAGGAAAACGAAACCAAAAGAGAGCGAAAGCATGAAACATCTGAAGGGGATGAAATTCGGAGAAAGCAAGTTAAGTGGAAGGAGGCAGAGATGCAAGGAAAGATTGAGGAACAAACAGGGTGAGGAATTGCCTTCTGGCAAGGATGTAGAAGCCCTGGCTTTTTTATTTTGATTAATTAATAAAATGATGCAGATAATTCTGTCTCAGGAAGGGTGATTTGCTAACCAGATCCCCCTTTTGAAAAGCTCCATGTGAAAAGCATAACATACTCATGTGCACTGCTGCATCAATGTCCTGATCTGCAGCTTCTCTTCAGTGGCACAGAGCAGTTTCAGAGTTCCCCGGTGCAGTTTGACAGCTGCTGTGACAGCCAAGTCACTGCAGGTCAGAGGCTGCATTTAAATCTGCTCCTCTGCCTTAAAACCACATAGCAATGTGAATTACTAACCTGGTGATATGATAAGTCATTTTATTTTTAAAACGCCTGTACACAGGTGTTTCTGGGTGCAACAAGACAAGGGTGTGAAGACAGAGGGAGGACAAGACAACAATCTTACTAGGATGTGTGTCATTCAGATTGTGCAAGTGCAAAAACGAGAAGTGCAAGGGAGAGGGATGGGGACAACAGGGCAGCAATGCTCTGAGTAAGTGCAGCACAGGGCAGTGCGGCTCTGGGTAAGTCCAAGGAGGCAAGGGACTGTAGAGGTTACAGTCACAGCCCCAAGTGCATGGAAAGCCCGGAGGCAGTGCAGGGGTGATCGATCAAGAGAGAGCCTGGTACCCACTGAGGGTAGCTAAGCAACCAGTCAGTGCGGCAGACAGGTAGGTCAGCAGGGGAGGAAGAGAGAGAAAGCTGAGGAAAAGAGGAAAGTTTTTAGCTGCTTCAAGAACTTTAGGTGGTCCGGCTTAAGTTTGGGAGGGGCAGGGAGGTCATACCACCTGCAGAGGAGAGTGATTTACCCCCCACTATCTGCCTGAAGAAGCGTCTGACTCTTAGAGGTGGCTGAGCGAAAGGCAGGTATTTAGGAAGAGAGCATTGGATGTAGTGGTGGCAGTTGTATACTTTAAATATAAGCCATGCCTGACTTTAGGGTATGGTGGCTAGTATTTCATATAATTATATCAGCCATATCTGATTAGTATCATACATTTGTCGAAGATGTGAGCCTACGCCAGCTGTGGACAGGCTGTTTGCAATCCACCCAGGTGGGATGCCCTCTTGCACCCAACAGGACTGGAACCCTGGAGGCTGCCTTTTATTGATGCTTTGTGAGGCTGGGTAACACCTCTCTCCAACAAAAGAGTCCCTCTGCAGGAGCTGTTCTGGGAGACAGGAATCAAAGGGCAGGCCCTAAACAAAAGCATTAGCATCACACCACAGTGTTGCATACCAAATTCCTTTTGATGTTGTGGGCAAGGGATGAGTGCGGGGTTAGTGTAGTAGAGAGAGAGATAGCTCAGAATTGTTAGATGCTGATTCCACCAGCTTGTTTCTCTCTCTATCGCTCATTCCTTTCTGTTTCTTCCACTTCCTTTAGCACAAAGCACTTTGGGTATGATGTCAGAAGGCAAAGCCACTTGTCACGAAGACAGGGATTGGACCCTTAAACAGGTTGTTTTTGTTCCAATCTCCTATGGACTTTTTCCTATTAAAGAGAGGGTCCCCACTCCTCCTTTGATTCATCTCCGGACTTCAACGCTTGAAGAATTATTTTGAAACCTGTTGGGAGAACATTCCTTTCAAAAATCCCACAAATGTGAGGTGAAGGCCAGTGATACATGGCAGAGGCAAGCTCTGCTCCCTAACCATTCACATGGCACATTGTGGGTGACCTGTTGCTGGAGTGAGACATGCCTCTCTGTCAGCTACAGCAATGCCAAGGGCCTCACTGGAGGTGAGTGACCCCTATAGCTGTTTGTCAGCCTTTGCTTGTTTGGAAGAAAGAGAACAATGACCTATCTTTTACCAGAGCCCCTGGATTCGGACTCACAGACACTGAATAAGCCAAGCAGCTGGTCTCCTGTGTTTCAAACACATTTAAACTGATTCAAACCAACAGAACCTGTAGTGCTGCCTTTTGGCACTTGTTCAAACTATTTGGAATACTGTTGCTGCATCCTCAAAACCAGCTCACCACTGCACTGCGCCAGCTGAGTGAGTCATTGCCTCAGCTCAAACCAGAAGCTCACCACTGCAGGAGTATTCAAACCGTCATGTCTAGACCAAGTGCCTCGAACTCCCAGCACCTACATCTTCGAGATGTGATTGATCTGTCCGTGGTGGCCCTATCGACCCCTTTCTTCCAAAAGCTGCATCAAACCACCACAAGCCTTATTTAAAACCCAAGTTGACGCCTGCTCACCATCTGGATAACTGTCCTGCAGCATCTGAACCTCATTTGAACCACTTGCACAGCACCAAGAAACGGCGACACTGTCGAACCAGCAAGAATTGTGAGAGGGGTTCAGCTGCTTTGCTCCATTTGTTGGGACCCACAATACTAGCTACCTTTTTAAGAACAAGAACATATCCTTTTATGAGCATTGCGATATGATTGCCTTTCACCCCAGTTTCATTATCCAGAGTGCAGGTGCATATTCTGTGCTATTTCCACAGGAGCAGATTTTCTTAGTGTTTTTCTATTTAGTTATTATTAGAGATGGTGTGTTTAATTATAGGATATTATTTGATAGATTCTTGATTGTACATTCCTTTATTTTGAACTGTTGTACTTTGCTGTTTGAGTTGCTACTGTTCCACATTCACGTCCTATAGCCTCGCCTCGCCCCACATTACCACAAAAGGCAAAGGAGGTATATCTCTTGACTGTTCTGTTCCACCTTATTTGGGATCACTCTTGTTTTGTAGAAGTGTGAGGCCCGAGTAGGCTGTTTAGCCACTACTACTACTCCTATACTCCTGCGGGGCAGAAGTCATTTCATCAAAAATGGGTCACATAGTACTATATGTCTGCAACATGGCACATGAAAAAAATGCTCAGAAAGTCGTATTATAACATTACCTTAGACCCATCAATGACCATATTACTGGCTGATTCTGGTATGTAATATGCAATAAAATCAAAAGAACTATATGATAAATTGGAGTTTGTGACTAGAGCAGAGAGCGACCATTACTCTTTGTCGTTAACTCTGCTCTTTAATGGTAGAGAAAGAAATCTGGTTACACCCAATATCCCTACTTGCAAGGTATCCTCCTGTAAGTGATTTCAACCCGGCCTCCACCTAAGTCAATGCCTAGCGTGTGATGCACAGTTGGGACCGTTAATTATATATATGTTTGTCTATAAGTTCTTTTATTTCTGAATGATGTACCCTTATATCACGCCCCTCTCTTTGAATCCCCCCGGTCTCACTGAACCAGGAAGCAGGCTGTCTTGCAAAGTTAAAAGATTTATTTTTATGAATTTGAACAATATATATATGACACTTTTTGAACTCTGAACAATATCTATATAGCACAATATTAATATTTATACAATGATCACCATTGGGGGATGTCACAACAATCAACAATCTCTTTAATCACGAGTATGGATAGGAAAATAATGCAGCATAGAATAATACTTTATATGGAAAGAAAAACAATGCCGCACAGAATAATACTTGATATGGAGTGTAAAATAATGCTGCACAGAATAATACTTGATAAGGGTTCAATCAAATGCAAGCTCACTCTTTCCCCCTGATACTACTCAATCCCCCCAATATGCAATATAGAGATGGAAGGAGAGAAAACAGGTTTCAGGAATATACAATCTCAACCAATACAGTTTCAATCCCAGATCCCACCAGCAAGCAGGGAGAAACAGGAATGATTTTAAAACAGGTCAATTGCTTTTGAATGTGGTTTGTAATGAATGGGAAAATGCTAAAAATGGATTTAATTCTCTAAATGGGATTCAAAACTAGTGGGAGCCGCTTGGTATAGTTTCAGGTAAGCACTAGCAATGATGATTGAACAACTAGCAGGTTGAAAACGGAATTCTGAGGTCAGATGCAAAGAATAGCTGTTTTACACGTGTTGAAATTGGGCCAAATGCAGATTTGCGGCAAACTTTTCAGCATGCGAGAAACGCAATTATAGAAAGTCAGAGTTTGTTTGAAAGCTGGGGATGTTAGCTTCAATTTGACACTTAAATTTCGTTTCTAGCATGCACGGTTCAGAAGTTTGTTTTAGTAGAGGTCGATTTTTTTTCAGAAAGAGTCAAGATTTTCAAATGAAAATAAACAAGGATTTACTGTACACTAGAGAGGCTATGAAGATGCAAGATACCCAACGGACAGCCACCAGATCACGGCACCTCTGTTCTGACTTTTGCCTGCCGAGACACTTGTCTTTCTTCAGCAAATATATTAGCGCATAGATGATATTATCACTACATTTACAAAGGACTATATGGATGAGGGAAATATTCAGAAAAGGAAAAAGAGATTCTACAATGCAGTTCTGGATATGATAGAATGGGTTGAATAGAATTACTTAAGGATAATAGATTGGCTATGGACAGTTCTGTGCTATAGATACTCACAACTATGGTTTTGGAATAGACCCATCAAAGATCTGGTCAAAGGTTTTCGACTGGAATTCTGCTAGCCCACCGGACATGATTCAGGCACCCGGTTCTGCACTCAGCACGGCACTCTGGTCTCTGCACAGCCTTTGGAATGGATCTGACGGGTTGGTTCTGGGTTACAGCTATCTGGTTACAGCTCTGCTCTACTGGTTTGGATCTCTGGGTTCTGGCAAGTGTTCTTGGCAAGAAACAGAAACAGCACAGCCAGGCTGTTCGATTTTTTTGAGTGCCCCTTGGAAGTCTGGGGTTAAAATCAGGTTGCAAGATTTTAAAGGCCAAGCTGAGAAGGGTTCAGCTGTGGAATTGGGCCTTCTGCTTTCAGAGTTCTGGAGTCTTGGATCTGGGTTCTCCTGCAGAGCGCTTTGCCGACAATCAGTTGATGGGTGAATGTGTGTCTCTAGGTCCTAAGCAGTTCCTATTTATGTATTTCCCAAAGGGGTGGGTAGGCTGAATTATACTAAGCACACTTCTAAGATTCCTATTGGTTAAAGTATTGTAACGCTCACCTGATTCCCGTAGAGGCGCCGGTCTTGACTGGGCGTATACCGTATCTTCAAAGGTGATGTGTAACACACGGCTGGCTCTTTGGGCTGGACCTCTGTGCACTGTATGTCTGACTCGAAGGGTAAGATGTCTGCAGATAGAAAATATGGGATTAAGGAACTGGGTTATTGAATGTCTCTCTCTTCTTCCCTTTCTCTTCTCCTGTAGAACCCCAAAGGTTAACGCTCTCACCTTAGGTAAGTGAACGCTGTGCTCTCCATCTGCCTCGGGGCAGGGAGCTGTAACCAGTTTCTTCACTGGATAAGGGGAGCAGGCCTCTTGACTTCAGAGGACTGCTGTCCATCGTTTACTGCACGAACGGTAAGTTTCGAGTAATTCTAATGTCTTTAAAGTCTTTAATAATGATGTCTCTTGTTTTGCAGGGTTCCGGCGATGGCGGATGACGGGCTGAAGTGAGTTGAAGATGGAGCCCGTGTGATGAATAGAAGCGCCTGGAAGCACGTAAGTAAGCGCTTGTTGCCTGCTTCACGATGCGCTCTAACTGTCTTTTTATTTTGCAGGTACAAGTTCGGAGCGGCTGCAGGGTGCCGGAATACCCACTGGGTTAGATGTGGAAAGGAGTAATGGCACGTGAGTATTAAAGTTCCCCAATGTCTTTAAACGCACCTTGTTTTGTCTTTCAGATGCGGGATGCAGCGCCGAAGGCCTCCGGAGCGTGCGAAGAGTTGGTAAGCTTTTGTCTTTCAGATGCCGGAATGCAGTGTGAAGACCTCCGGAGCGCACGAAGAGTAGGTAAGCCTTTGTCTTTCAGATGCCGGAATGCAGCGCGAGGCGTTGGTGACAGCCGATGGACCAGGTAAGTGAAGAGCTGTCACTGAAGACCGTAATGCTAACCTGTTCTTTCTTGTCTTTATAGGTGTTGCTGAAGACTGGATTCAGGATGGTAAGCCTTTTTCCTTAGGCCCAGGATCAGATGCAGAAGACACGATGAGCGTTCTGCTGCAGAAGATGCAGAATAACGCAAAGCAAGATTCATCCATCGGGTGTGGTTTAAATAGCCTCCTGTAGTGCTTAGGTGTCTCCTTCCACAGCCACGCCTAGGTAAGAAAAGAGTTCCTGCTTTCCAGAAGAGTTCCAGTGTTCTGAATCTAGGGAGTGGCTCCTGCCCCACCCAACAGGAAAAGTAGTTCCAAACAGAAGAGGATCAGAGGATCAACTCGCAGGCAAGTAAGCAGCATGGTCTGCTGCAGGTAAGTCCACCCAAGCATTATGAGCCCGGCGCTTCCAGCGCTGGGACTGGGCATATTTATGAGCCTGGTGCCACTGGCGCCAGGACTGGGTCCAAAAGGTCCCAATTGGGACTGGTTGGCACTCGGAACCTGGGTTATGGATCTGCTTCCAAGGGAGTTGGGAAAACCCTGACCTTTTGGAAGCAGAGATCATGACAGTACCCCCCCTCAAGGCCCCTCCCAAACCGGGCTTCTCCGGGGGTTTTGGCTTGTCAGGAAATGTTCGGTGAAATCTTTTGATTAGGCGAGGAGCGTGGACATATTCAGCAGGGTCCCAGGATCTCTCTTGGGGGCCGTAGCCTTTCCAGTCAATTAGGTAAAATAGTTTAGATTTGGAGATCTTGGAGTCCAGAATGCTTTTGACTTCAAACTCGAGTTCTCCATCAACTAGGATAGGTTTTGGAGATTTAGTTAGTCGGGTTTGAGGTTGCACGGGTTTTAATAGAGAGACGTGGAAGACCGGATGTATCTTCATGTGCGGGGGCAAGTCCAACTTGACCGCTACTGGGTTTACTATGGTAGTGATGGAATAGGGACCAAGGTATCTTGGGTTGAATGTGCGTGGCCCTTTTAGAGGTAGATATTTGGTGGATAACCAGACTTGATCCCCTACTTGATATTGAGGGGCTTCCTTCCGATGTTGATCTGCTCCTTTCTTGTATTGTTCTTTAGCCCTTTGAAGGTGAGAAACAGCTTCCTTAAAGGCTTGGGTGATTGTAGAATGCAGGTAGTCTACTGCTGGTGTTTCAAGATCTTGGAGGGGATCCAACTCCGAGGTTCGAGGGTGACTGCCGTACAAAAGAAAAAACGGGGTTTTCCCAGTTCCCGAATGGACAGAGTTATTGTAGGCATATTCGGCTATCCAAAGGATGTCTTTCCAAGTTTTTTCAGTTTGTTGCAGCATGCAGCGTAAATACTGTTCCAGAGTTTGATTGGTCCTCTCGGTTTGTCCGTCGGTCTGAGGGTGGTGACTGGTCGATAGTCTCACATCAATTTGAGCCGACCGACAGCAACTTCGCCAAAAATGAGAAATAAATTGACTACCTCGATCCGAAATTAGAACCGAAGGAAAACCGTGCAGTCGGACGATGTTTTCGAGAAATTCTCGGGCCAGAGTTGCTTCTGTTGGCAAGCCTTTGAGCGGAATGAAATGCGCCATCTTGGAGAATAAGTCCACGATTACTAGAATCGTATTGTATCCGGAGCATGGAGGTAGATCGGTGATGAAGTCCATAGAAAGCGTATGCCAAGGGCGAGGTGGGATGTCAATAGGGCGTAAGAGGCCTGCTGGTCTTTCCTTTTGACTCTTGTTTTGGGCGCATACTCCACAGGACATTATAAAGTCTCTGATATCTTTTTTCCAAGACGGCCACCAGAAGTAGCGCTTGATCTTTTCTGAGGTCTTGGCCATACCGGGATGTCCTTCCATTAAAGAATCGTGATAACAAGAGATTACTTTTTTCTGTAAATCTGTGCTGGGTAGGTATAATCGTTCTTGGAAATACAATAAGTTGTCCTTTACTGCAAAGTCCTTTCCCTGCAGATGCCAATTCTGTATGTCTGCTGGAGTTACAAGTTGCCTGGCTTTATCCTTAACTTCCTCTATGGATTCTGTGGCGATTACACCCAGAATTCTTTGTTCGGGAATGATTGGTACAGGTTTAGGGTTGATCAAGTGTTCTTCCACTCCCATCCGAGAAAGGGCATCAGCTTTACCGTTCTTTGTACCAGGTCGATAGGTAATTATGAAGTCAAACTCGGCAAAGAATAATGCCCAACGGAGTTGTCTAGAGGATTGGGCTTTTGCGGTTTTCAAATATTGCAGGTTTCGGTGATCCGTAATCACAGTAACGGTGTGTCGGGCCCCCAGCAGATAATGCCGCCAAGCCTTAAAGGCAGACTTGATAGCCAGAAGTTCCTTGTCAGTAATCGTGTAATTGATTTCAGGAGGCGAGAATTTGCGGGACCAAAATGCCACAGGATGCAACTGATTGGTTACCGGGTCCTTTTGTGATAGAACTGCCCCCATGGCAAGGCTTGAAGCATCAGTTTCCACGATGTAGGGGAGTTCGGGGCGAGGGTGTTTTAAGATTGGTGCAGAGATAAATTTAGTCTTCAAATCCTGGAAAGCTTGTTCCGCCTCGGTAGACCATTCAAAACGTTTGTTTTTCTTTAACAAGGCAGTGATGGGCTGGACTATTCGAGAGAATTCGGGGATAAACCTGCGGTAAAAGTTAGCGAAGCCTAACATGCTTTGCACACCTTTTACGGAGGATGGTGATGGCCATTTGAGAACTGCATCGACCTTCTTTGAATCCATACGCACTCCGCCAGGTGATAATATGAATCCCAAGAATTCAATTTCAGTCACGTTGAAAACACATTTTTCCAACTTAGCGAAAAGTTTGTGTTGACGCAATCTTTCGAGGACCATTTTCACGTGTTTCCGATGTTCAGATTCCGATGAAGAATAAACGAGGATGTCGTCAATGTAAACAACAACACACACATCTATGAGCTCTCTGAGGACATCGTTCATAAAATATTGAAAGGCGGCCGGGGCATTGCAAAGTCCGAAGGGCATGACCTGATATTCAAATAGCCCATACTTGGTGCGGAAGGCCGTCTTCCATTCATCGCCCTCTTTTACTCGTACCAAGTGGTAAGCTCCTCTAAGATCCAGCTTTGTATATATGCATGCTTTTCTGACTTGGTCCAGGAGTTCAGGGATCAAAGGTAACGGATATCTATTCTTAACGGTGATCTGGTTCAGGGAGCGATAATCTATACAAGTTCTTAGGTCTCCTTCCTTTTTTGGAATGAAGAACAAAGCTGAAGAAGCAGGGGACTTGGAAGGACGAATAAACCCATTTGCCAGGTATTGATCCAGGTATTGTCGAAGGTGAAGGTTCTCAGGCTCGGTGAGGGCATAAATTCTACTACAAGGAGGAGTAGATCCAGGTATCAGGTCTATCTGGCAGTCATAAGAACGATGAGGAGGTAGAGAGTTAGCCTGATCCTTCAGGAAAACATCTTGGTATTCTAGGTATTCGGGAGGTAACTGGGGAGTCTCTGAAGAAATTGCTGCCAGTGCAACACCAGGTGGAGGGTGACAAGTAGAGGCACATTCTGGAAACTGGACCGTTCTTGCTCGCCAATCGATCAGAGGATTGTGTTTCTCTAACCAAGGTATTCCTAGAATAATCTGAAACTGAGGGGCCTTGATCACATCGAACACGATCTTCTCATGGTGTCCATCTTGACTTACTAGCGTCACCTCTTGAGTGGTATGCGTTACTGGCCCGGAGGCTATCTCCGTACCATCCACCGTAGTAATGACGTCCTTTACAGCCTTGGGACAAAGAGTTAGATTCATCCTCAAAACCATCTCATGATCCACATAATTGCCGATGGCACCGCTGTCAACGTAAGCTTCAATTGCATGTAATCGATCCGGATTATCAGGGCTAATGAGGACCATAGGTATCACGAAATGCGAGGTCACGGAACTGCTTTTCACGCTCGGCAAGAGGACCTCTATTCTTGTCGGGCAAGGTCGTTTCCCTGCTCAGAGTTTGTAACTTTGGTAACTGCAGCTCCTACTGCCTTCTTGGCAGGTTTCACCGGACAGTCTCGAAGAAAGTGCCCTGAGTTTCCGCAATAGAGGCATAATTGCAACTGTTTTCTCCTTTCCCGCTCCTTTTGTGTTAGAGGACCTTTCAGACCCCCTATTTGCATGGGTTCCCCGGAGTCTACTCCTTTGGAAGGAGTTGGCGGTTTGGAAAATACTCGAGCATCAAACTTGGAACGATCGGCCTTCCTGTTCTGCAGTCTGTGATCTATTTGAACGACTAAGTCTATATAGTCCGAACAATCTTGTGGGGGATTCACTACTTGGGCTAACACATCTTTGAGCTCTCCACGTAGACCTCTATAAAACAGCGTAATCCTTTTGTCCTCAGGCCATTGAGTTTCCACTATCAGTCTGTTGAAAGACGCAATATAAGCCAAAAGGTCTTGATTACCTTGTCGCAACAAAAGAAGCTCATTGTCCAAGGCCTGCCCCTGTGAATGTCTTGCGAACAGTTTTTCCATACTGAGCTGAAAAGCTTGAAAATCATGGAGGACCGGATCATCTTGATTTACTAGAGGGATCGACCAGTCTGCCGCATTGCCACTAAGGTACGAAAGCACGAAAGCTACTTTAGCTTGATCAGTTGGAAAGGCTGCTGGCCGGCATAAGAAATGCAACCGTCACTGATTGATAAATACTGCAAACCTCTTTGGGTCACCAGAAAATCGTTCGGGCGGAGCCAGAGGTACATTCCCAGGTAGGTTGATCTGCACTGGATTCATAGAGGATGTAGAAGGAAGATTTCCCCCAGATGCGGGTAACGGGGTCTGTCCGGCTTGTGACTGTAGCAATTGTCTAGCGAGATTATCTGTTCGCTCCTTGGAAATAATCAGTTCCCTTCTTAGAGCGTTCGTTTCCTGACGGGCTGCATGCACTTCTGCCCTTAGTTCCCCAAGTAACTGGGCTAGCTGGTCGGTATCCGAGGTTTCCATAGCGCCTGGACGGGAGTTTTGTGGTAGGCTTTGCGTTCTGTAACACTCACCTGATTCTCGTAGAGGCGCCGGTCTTGACTGGGCGTATACCGTATCTTCAAAGGTGATGTGTAACACACGGCTGGCTCTTTGGGCTGGACCTCTGTGCACTGTATGTCTGACTCGAAGGGTAAGATGTCTGCAGATAGAAAATATGGGATTAAGGAACTGGGTTATTGAATGTCTCTCTCTTCTTCCCTTTCTCTTCTCCTGTAGAACCCCAAAGGTTAACGCTCTCACCTTAGGTAAGTGAACGCTGTGCTCTCCATCTGCCTCGGGGCAGGGAGCTGTAACCAGTTTCTTCACTGGATAAGGGGAGCAGGCCTCTTGACTTCAGAGGACTGCTGTCCGTCGTTTACTGCACGAACGGTAAGTTTCGAGTAATTCTAATGTCTTTAAAGTCTTTAGTAATGATGTCTCTTGTTTTGCAGGGTTCCGGCGATGGCGGATGACGGGCTGAAGTGAGTTGAAGATGGAGCCAGTGTGATGAATAGAAGCGCCTGGAAGCACGTAAGTAAGCGCTTGTTGCCTGCTTCACGATGCGCTCTAACTGTCTTTTTATTTTGCAGGTACAAGTTCGGAGCGGCTGCAGGGTGCCGGAATACCCACTGGGTTAGATGTGGAAAGGAGTAATGGCATGTGAGTATTAAAGTTCCCCAATGTCTTTAAACGCACCTTGTTTTGTCTTTCAGATGCGGGATGCAGCGCCAAAGGCCTCCGGAGCGCGCGAAGAGTAGGTAAGCCTTTGTCTTTCAGATGCCGGAATGCAGCGCGAGGCGTTGGTGACAGCCGATGGACCAGGTAAGTGAAGAGCTGTCACTGAAGACCGTAATGCTAACCTGTTCTTTCTTGTCTTTATAGGTGTTGCTGAAGACTGGATTCAGGATGGTAAGCCTTTTTCCTTAGGCCCAGGATCAGATGCAGAAGACATGATGAGCGTTCTGCTGCAGAGGATGCAGAATAACGCAAAGCAAGATTCATCCATCGGGTGTGGTTTAAATAGCCTCCTGTAGTGCTTAGGTGTCTCCTTCCACAGCCACGCCTAGGTAAGAAAAGAGTTCCTGCTTTCCAGAAGAGTTCCAGTGTTCTGAATCTAGGGAGTGGCTCCTGCCCCACCCAACAGGAAAAGTAGTTCCAAACAGAAGAGGATCAGAGGCTCAACTGGCAGGCAAGTAAGCAGCATGGTCTGCTGCAGGTAAGTCCACCCAAGCATTATGAGCCCGGCGCTTCCAGCGTTGGGACTGGGCATATTTATGAGCCTGGTGCCACTGGCGCCAGGACTGGGTCCAAAAGGTCCCAATTGGGACTGGTTGGCACTCGGAACCTGGGTTATGGATGTGCTTCCAAGGGAGTTGGGAAAACCCTGACCTTTTGGAAGCAGAGATCATGACAAGTATTTCCCCTCTCCTGATTTGAGAAGGAAATCTAGTGTCATAGTGATGCTGCAGTTCACATTCCAGGGAGTACCTCCCCTTTATTTCAGTAAAGTAAATCTATTTTCACATAAATCATATTTACAATATCACCAACTTGCTAATAATACATATTCACATCACAGATTTAGTACAGCACGTATCCGACCGAGTTCCATCTCGGTGAGAGCTTTAGTTCCAATTTTACAGTTTTTTGCACTTTTGGTGGGGTACCCAGTGTCAGATCTGTCCACATGTTTCTCCATACATGAGCATGACATCTGGGCATAATCCTGTGAAGTTTCATATGTCTAGCATTATCACAATTGCTACAACATCAACATTTTCGTAGTCCTGTCTCTGAACATCGCACAGATTGTAGAGTAGTTTCAAACTGTGAGCAGAAATTTCATTTTAACAACACTATATTTACAGATTTTTAACAATTTTGTTCAGTTCGCTGTGAGTCTTTTTCAAAAACATATTTTCTTGTGGGTCAAGATACACATATCTGTCTGGTCCCGCCCCCAAGGTTTGGCTGGGCCAGAGCACTTCCAGGCTTCCTTCCTGCTGACTGTTGTTTTCTGTTGACAGTTGAATCTACATATCTTTTCAATCAAGGGAGTCTTTTGTCTCTCCTCAAAGCAACAGGCCAAAATCTCCTCCCACCTCCATTAACAACTCAATGACAGTTCCTGAGCAGAGAGCAGGGGGGGATGCCTTTGAAGCACTGTGGCTAACATGAGTTCACTTTTAAAACACTGTTTAAAAATTGTCTTTACATTTCCAACAAATATACCCACATATCTCTTCATTCCAGTCTTTTTAAAACATAGAAATTGAATTGGATCAACCTATATTGCTTTTGATGGCAAGTCTCTTCTTTTCCACAATTTGATCTTAATGTACAAGGCTAACTAACAGTATAAGTAAATGACAGCTCTGACACAGGCGAGCGGCGGTACTGCGCTCATATCTGACAGAATTTTCCAAGCAAGCACCTTTTTGAATGTGGATTTTCTTGTGATGAAATATGCTTCTCCTGACATTGTGCTTAGGTGGATTCTTTAAATAAAGTGATGTTTAACACCCAACAAGGATGTCAGATCTTTTCTGATGTTTGGGAAACCATGATTTTGCACTTTCAACAGCCAAGGAAAAACATATTTTTAAAGCACTTCTGGGTTTTCCTTGGCAATGCAGCCCTGCCTTTTCAGGTAATTCAATTTCACTCTGGGGGCAGCCCAATGACAGGTTTTGGTAGTGTGGTCTCCGGTTCCACCACTGACACAGGCAAAATGGATTGGCAGCCTATTTTACATGTTTCTCTGCTCACTTCTCAGAGATTTTTAGCGCATATAGCTTTTTGGCGGCCAGCCTGTTGTTTCGGATGAAAGCAGCACACAGTGATGTTGCAGGGCAGAGCTTAGTGGATCAGAACATCCCACACTCCTGTCAAAGGAAACACAAATGGAACCACACAAACCATGACCTAGTGGAGGCAAGAATTTTTAAGCAGGTTCTGTTACTAATTGGAATGTGCCTTTTGGGGACTCCCAATGACGATAATTTGAATTATTTATGCCTTTAAATGACATCATGTACAGGTACTTTTTGTTTTTGACTACCAAGCCCCCCTAGATCAGAAAAAAACAGAGCACCTGGTTTAATAAGAACTGTCAAGCTGCAAAGCACATTCTTATTAAACTGTTAAAAAAAAAGATCCTAAAGTTGCTGAAAGAGTATGGGCTCGTAAAAATTATAGATATGCCATTCAGGAGACATAAAGAACACATGCAAATCAGGCGTGGGCTCGTATGTGGGAAGCCTGCTATTCAAAAGATACTGGGCAGTTCTGGAACCTAGTGGCTTCGGGTCTTGACCATGAATATCAATCGAGTACAGATTCCATGGCCAGTAATATTACCGGAGAAGAATGGTTAATGAATCTTTTTTATAACACGCTTCAAATAGCAAACCAGTCTGTAAGCACAGGACCAGGATTGGAACCTGCGTTCCTCTGCATTTCCTTGCTTCCAAGACAAACACGTTACCCCATGGCTATCCTCCCAGTCCATTATCATAAGGTGACCCACTATACTAAGGTGTATGGATGCTCCAGTGTAGAGATGGAAACTAGGGAACTGTTCTCCATCCCACCATCTAATTTGCTGGCTGAATGTATCACTCTATTAGATGTGTGGAAGGTTACTGTTAGTTTTCCCTCGTGCAAGGGTCCTGGGCCAGATAGAGTCTCAGGCAAGCTGTACAGGCTCTCATTGGATATCTGGGCCCCCCTGTTTAACCTATTCCAGGCTATCCTCTCTACTAGAGTACTCCCACCAACATGGTCATAGTCAAACATCGTTCCAGTGTTCAAAAAGGGTAACCGTGCTGACCCCTCCTGCTATAGACCCATTACCTTTAGTGATGGGTCATTAAAAATCATGGGGTAGATTTTGGTGGTTAGGCTTCAATGTTGGGTAGAGAGAAATAAGACAATGGGCCTCATTACACGGACGGCGGTAAGGGTTAACGGTCACCGTTAATGGCAACGGTGACCGTTAACCCTTACCGCCGTACTACGAGGTCCCTTTGCGGGTTGGAGGATTTAACGCCTGCTTCTTGCAGGCGTTAAAATCCAACCCGCTAAGGGACCTCGGAGCTAATTACGGCACCGCAAAATTGCGGTGCCGTAATTAGCGCCTTCCCCATTTCCATAGAGCCCTATGGGGCAGAAATGGGAATGGGGAAGGGCAATGGCGGAAAGGGGATTTACCGCCCCTCCAACCTTGGAATGGGGCGGTAAATCCCCTTTCCGCCAAGGCGGTGCCGGTATTTTACCGGCATGAGCCATGGCGCTAATAGCGCCATGGCTCACCGCCTACCGTGTAATGAGGCCCAATGTCTGACTTGCAATTGGGTTTTCATAATTCCATGGGTACCACCTATATCTTGCCGTGGACAAAGGGGGTGCCTTGTATTCGGCATTCATGGATCAGTCTATGGCATTCAATAAAATGAATAGACCACTACTGTCAATACTGTTGACACAAAACTAATCAATAGTGGTCATTAAATTGCAAATGCATTATTTACAATACAAAAGGGTAATAAACCAATGATGGGAAAACAATTGATATCCATTGAATAAATCATTTACTCCATACAATCTCACTCCACACACATCCTACAACACTAATCACATAACAATAAACGCACAACTGAAGCAAGAAATCATATAATCAATAATAATTCAAACATGGAGCCCATTGACGACCTAGCTAATTAATTCAGGTTTCCACCTTCAGCTCCTCCAAACACCACCGACTAGTTTCGAAGTTACAAATGATGTATCAACGTCATCATCAGGGATACATGAACTACCTAATAAAAACATATAGACATAGAATGTAAACGACCACATGAACACTGTCCATGTATACAACACAAATAACAGGAAACATACTCACAGGCAAAGGACGGCCAAGCATGAGTACATGGCCTGCAATAAATCAAGGAGGCCTTAAAAATGTAGGCATACTTGAAAAAGACCAGGTACCAACTCCAAGGGGCATCACCATGGAAGCGACCAGTGAATCCCCTCAGGGAGGAAAAAGGGACAGCCCAATGACAAAGTGGTTAAGATTCAGTCTAAACCTTCCTGTCATCACCTCTTTGTTTTTGCTTTGTCACCCCGAGTGGGACGGGTATGCCCAGACGTGGGTCCCGTGCCTGCTGGGCCTAGAGACCCAAGCTACTCCTCACTGATGAGCCCCAACAAGGGTGAAACATGTTTGGGGATGCTTGTGGTCTCGTGCAGAAGGGATGTGACCTAGCAGTTCGGGCTGGACTGCCCCTTTCGGGGTGGGGCCAAGCCTTATTTGTATATGGTCTTTCCCCTTCTGTAATGGCTTGGCAGGCGAAGAACGATGGTCTGGAGGGTTGCCCCGAGCAATGTCAGTGGTTAAGATTCAGTCTAAACCTTCCAGTCATCACCACTTTGTTTTTGCTTTGAAGGTATGAATAGCCCTGATAGCCGGCACAATTCACCAAGGCTCACCACAGTGTGAGTACACTGCTGAAACTTGAATAACTTAACTGCATGTACGCAGGAATATGAGTATAGTGTATTGCGGACAAGCAGCCACCCAACCTGAGCGGGGCAAACGTTGAAATAATCAATGCCAGGACAAATCCAAACATACTCAAAAACAATTGAAAGCTGGACGGTCACTTACTGAATGAACTGACAAAGCCAGCACTTAGATGCGCGGTAATCTAAAACAACCAGGCTGGAACTACCAGGTATCAACACGACAGTGCTGTGTGAACCACAGAGAACACTAACTATCCAGCTGCAGGTTTGAGCTGCCGGCGTGTTACCATGCAATCATGTACACAACTCTGTGCTGTGAGAAGGTGTCCTAGGTGTGGCAAAGTACCTTTCATGCGGTAGATCACGGGATTGCTGTAAGTCTCTTTTAATGGTTTCTAATAGGAATAAGAGGGCAAACACGGTTATCTGCGTGGAGAAGGTAAATTTAAAACATAAATATACGTTTGATTACCTAGGCATCAGATTTAACAACAAGAACACCTGGTCCGCCCATATCGATTAAACAACAACTTTGCTAAATCAATCTAATGCTGGGTTACTGCGCTTCTCTTCTTCTCACAGGGGCGGAGCAGATCCCCAACAATTAAGGCATATCAGGCTTCGTCTGGTGGTATTGCACACTATGGTGCTGCTGGAGTTTGGGATCTTTCCCATTTGCTTTTTATTGCAGTATCGGAGTGGAAATGTTTGCGCTCCCTGTTGGGTGTCTCCCCGGCAATCGCCACAGAGCTTTTATTTCATGAAACCAGAATTGCCCCACTAACTGATCAACTGCAAATAGCCCCCATGTAGTTCTAGCTCTCGATCTGCACGAATGGCAAGGCTGTCCAAAATAAAATTATCTTAACAGAGAGAACAGGGTAACATCGAACTGGTTAGCTACCTTCACAAAGCTATGCACGTTCTAGGATGGTAAAGCCGGGCCAAGAACCTGATCACTGTTCTGCCAACCCAAAATAAAGCTATTTCAGATCTCTTCACGAAGAAGCTATTAATTCAGGCAGAAGTAAATGATGACGTCACAGTAAGTGTTAGGGCGTGCCTGCCAATCATGCTTTTAAACGTTAGCAACACATTTCATCTGTTTTGTGTCTACAATAAAGTGGCAAGGAAGCTAATAACAAAATCATGATTCACAGCTAACAGAATGCATTGAAAAAGTCAGAAGGAAGCCCATTGCAAGTGTGATAATATCTCACTAGAAACCAATATGCATGTACTGCTTTTTTGCCCTTGGTACTACTATCTGCGCAGGAAATATTTAATCCCACTTTCAAAGATTGTTGGTTCTAGGCACTGTCGAGTGGCCTATAAGATCTGTTGGTGGTGAATGACTTTAGAGTATGTCGGTCCCTGAAACATTTTATCCCAGCATTAATGAGGGTTAGGCAGTATAGGTTGTCAGTGGTTGAGTAAGCAATGTTTATATTTTTTATTCAAATTTTATCGATTGGCTGTCAATGATGGTTTGACTGTTCTTGTTCATTCTAGTATTTTTACTGTGTAAATTGTTTTTTGAGACTTGAGCTTATTTCTATCTATGTTTTACTGTTTTAATGTATATGGAATTGTGTTGTCTCTTTTATGAATTGTTTTAATTCCGAATAAAGAATATTTAAATATCCTGGCACACACTGCAGCACCAAAATATAACTTACAGAGCACAGACAATGTACCATGGAATTTAAGGACTGCATCACAGTTGATAAAGTCGTCTACATCAACAAACTATTAATCAAACTATAAGTATCATATGGCATTGCGAAGATGGACAAAACGCCAGGTCTTGCTGATGATCTGGGACAACTTGAGGTTGCTGTCAACTGCCCTATAAGTTGTTCTACTTTTAAAATAGAAAGCCAATGGCCAGAAGAGGCTGTGTGATGATGTCACCTGCTTTAATTCATTGCTCCACACAGGCTCGCAAAAGGTTGCTATGGATGAAGTGAAAGTCATAAAGGAGGTCATTTTGCTACAAGGCTTAAATTGCTTGGATCGGATCCGTTACATTTGGACTTAGGTGCAATCAGGTCCCTTTCGGACAATATGTGTCTTTTGCACTGCAAAGTGCAAAACAAAGGTGTGCAAAATTCAGGCATAATCGCCTGTCCCTATTTGCTTCAGCATTTCACACTGCAAATAGAATAAATGCCACATGGCATTTTTACATGGTAGGCAGTGTTTACAATCCGCTTGCACTACTGGTGTAAGAAACAGGCTGGTTCCATAGTAATCCGTTGGTTTTAAACTGGCACAATAACATCATGTTGGTGTACAAAGTATTTTTGGAGGCAAAAACGTAACTCACATTACATGCACTGCCTCTTCTGTCAAAAACCCCAAAATGCCCCAGAACATAAATAATGTGTTAAGACAGGTGCGACACTTTGATGCCTGTTCTAAGTACCTTTATTGACGCTCCAGGGACTTGGAAAAAGATTTCCAAAGTGTCACAAAAACGAGTAATACTTTTTTGTGCAGTTATGAAGCTAAGGCCAATGATCAGCATTCAATCATTTCAAATCAGAGGTTTATTTTGAGATTCAGTTTCCTTGCGACCCACATCTTCTTTAGCTGGTCTGCTCACATAGTTTCCATCCCTGTGCATCTTCTGCTGCTGTCTGAACCTCCCTCACACAACATGTCCCCATTGGTCTCCTGTACCGACCGCTCGACATTGAACACGACTGGCCAGGTCCAGCTCCCACTTGGACGTACATTAAGACATGCTCAGGTAGTCCCTTTCATGCAGAAAATGTTACATTTTGCGATCGATCTCAAAAGTGCGCTAGTCACCACTCTACAATTGTATGTGCAAATCCAAAATATATGAAAGTTCTTTGGCAGTGAAAAAAACAAACAACTCCCTCAAGCGTCCCACAGAGCTTATGTAACAATATGCATGAATGAAGAGGCTCAGGAGAGTGTCTCGCGCTTAAAGTCCATCTTGGAAACCACAAAGGAGCACTTTTCGTTTCATGGGATTTAGCCCATTTACAAGGGACTCCAGCAGCAACCAGAAATGGTATATTTAAACTCATGTTCTGACATTCAAGATACAGTGAGCCAGCCACTTAGGGCGTTATATTGCTTACGTATCCATATGTAACGGAAATTATCGAAAATCCGTGATACCAAGCAGTGACAATTATGTATTGGAGGATTCTAATTCATTTTCTAATACTGGATAGATACCAGACGGAATCAAGTTAGGCCTTGACAACAACCAGGGGTCGAAACACATGTCGGTTTATGAGAGAATAAAACACAACGCGTCGCAAAATCTGATTCTTTAAGACTTTATTTGGATGAACTTTATTCTATCTGACAAAAATTGGGACTTTGAGCGCGAGACACTCTCCCGAACCTCTTCATTCATCCCGTTTAATGCAGTTTGTCTTTTTGTCTATTGGTCTTACTAATGCAGTTTTCCTTGTTGATACAGTTCCTCTTGCGTCTGTGGAATTTGCCTGTCTGGAAGCATATTCTTAAGATTGACCAAACGGAAGCTATTTCAGCATGGTCATTTATTTTCGTATGTTACCTTAGTTGAACTCTGGTACTTTATTGTCATATATCATTGCTAGACATGTGACCTCCTGTTGATTGCCGCTCTTGGTATATGTAATAGGTAGAGGAGTTATTTAGCCATCTCCAAATTAATTTAACTCAATTTTTGTCCCTGTTTGCACCATCAAAAAGTAACCTATGTAGCATTTCCACAGTTTAATATCTGTAGTATATGTTTTGGCATGTGTTTGTATTTTCATTAATTCATAGTCATCCATGAATGTGTTTGCAATGCAGGTGACAAGTGTAGCCCCTATTCCGCTGACTTTAATCTGGTCAAACAGTTGATTTTTGTTTGCAAAATAGTTTTTGGTCATTGCAATCGCTCTTAAATGTAGAGGTTATTCTGTTGGTGTTTTTTAGGTGCCTGAGGTGATTACGCATCTGTAAGACGTATCCCTGCTATCCAGAACTCTGAGAATTATATAGATTGCAGCTGTCACCAGGTCCTCCCTAATTAGAAATACACACTATTTTTTTGGTCATCCATTCAATTCATTTGCTAAGGCTTGGTGACAAGTTGTTTAATGTATCTTTTCAGTGTCTGTGGGGCCTGTGACGAATCACAGGAATTCAGCTCTTCTCCCCAACGGGGTAGAGTCGCCACCAAGAGGTGGCCAAGATGGGCCGAGGCCACCCTTATAAAAATGCTGCCCCCCCCAACCGGCCTGCCTGTCTCTAGGGAGGTTAGCTCGCTCTGCAACACTTTCCCTAGGGGTACATGCAAGGAGGACCTCACCGGGAGAGACTCCTCCTGTGGGGACAAGGAATCCCGTTCCTGTGAGTAAATCCCTCAAGAAAAGCCCACCATTACCTCTTTAGGTATAACCTGCAAGACTTATATGAAGAAAGAACAAGTATGTGTTATCATCTGCAAGAAACTGTGAATATCCCTTTAAATGGAAAACTCCATTTAACTGAGATGAGGAGGATGGAGCGAGGAGAATCGAGGCCACAGCAGGCAGAGAGAGAGAGAGAGACACACACACAGACGTATGCAGGGAAGGCCAACGGCTATGTAATCCCTGAGAGGGGAGGAGACTGTGATTTCAGAAAAGCCTGCAAAACATCTGGCATACCCAAACCTGAGAGCTGGACACACAGCTACCTGTAAATTGGAGAGAGAATGGAACAAAGAGTAGTGGTGTGACCACGAAGAGCTTGTGGTGGACCGGCGGTCCCAGAAACGACACTGAAATGACTACGCGGTTGGAACCACATATCATCCCGGTATATGAAACACCAAACAGCCATCCTAGAGGAAGTTACAAAGTATCGTCGGGATAAAGGAAGCCGGACAGGTGTAGCATACCAATCCCGAATGGAGAGAAACCCTGGTGACGTTATTCCTGGGAGTATCAAGTAACGGGGAGGGTGAATGAGAATCGTTATGGGACCACTCATACTCGTCCCACTCAAGATAATGAGATTACATCATTGAAAGCAGGAGTAGCGAATGAGAATCGTTATGGGATTGCTCATAATCATCCCAGTCCAGATAACTATACTATGGGCCTCATTACGACACAGGCGGTAAGTTACCGCCTGGGCCGTGACTTTACCACCATGGCGTAAACTACGTTTACGCCATGGTGGTTGGCGGACTTACCGCCCCATTCCGACCTTGGCGGGGCGGTAAGTCCCCAATCCCCATTTACCCTTCCCCATTCCCATTTTTGCCCCATAGGGCATAATGGGAGTGGGGAAGGCGTTAATTACGCCACCGTAAATTACGGTGGCGTAATTAACTCCATGGTCCCTTAGCGCCATGGATTTTAACACCTGCTAAAAGCAGGTGTTAAAAGCTCCATGGCGCTAAGGGACCTCGTACTCAGGCGGTAAGGGGCGGCGTTGTTTACGCTGCCGTAAACCCCTTACCGCCTGGGTCGTAATGAGGCCCTATAACATTAGAAGTCAGAGAAATTAGTGAGAATCGTTATGGGACTGCTCATACTCATCCCAGTCAAGCCAAAAAGAGGATAACCCTGAAAGCAAGAGAAGTGGATGAGTGTCGTTATAGGAATACACATACTCGTCCCACTTAAATCTGAAAACGTATAATCATGAAAGAAAGCAAAGATATATAAAAGACGCTGCCAGAGATCTTTCCCCTTTTATTTCAAAACTTGTCAAAGCCTCATTTGCGTCAAGCATTGTACCAACCAACTTAAAACAATCTTGGGTACTGCCTTTGCTTAAAAAGCAAACCTTAGACCCTCTTATCCCCACAAACTACCGTCCGATCACGACAGTACCTTCTCTGCTAAAATCCTGGACAAGATTGCTTATAACCAGATTCAAAAATTCTTGGAACAACATAAGCTCTTAGGAGTATGTCAACCAGGATTCCGGCCCCAACACGGTACTGAGACTGCCCTCATCGACTTGAAGGCACAAATAGATGATTTACGTGATAAAGGTAAAATGGCTCTCCTCTTGCTGCTGGATCTTTCGGCTGCATTCGACCTCGTGGACCACGGGGTCCTTTGCAGCCACCTGGACTCAGCTGCACACTTTTCTAAAGAGGCTATAACATGGATTGAGTCTTTCCTCAGCGACAGGACGATGACGGTGTTCTCCCCCTCGGCAGCTGCCGACCTGATCCCCATCTTGTGCGGAGTTGCACAGGGCTCTTGCGTCTCCCCTACCCTATACAACATATTTACTAAGCCCCTTTTTGATGATCTAGACCATCTTGGTATCACCTACACCAACTATGCAGATGATAACCAGATTCTGCTCCCTCTTTCTGGGGATTACAACAAGGATTAAGCCTTGGTAAATAGGGTGTATATCATCATCCAGGCATGGATGGCAACACATGGACTATGCCTGAATGATGATAAAACAGAACTTATCATCCTGGTGACTCACTCCAACCTCAAGAAATTAGGCCAACAACTATTTTTCCTTTGTGACTGATGGTAATACCATCAAGGTGTCCAGGGAAGTGAAGACACTTGGCTTCTATCTGGACTCCACCCTCTCTTTCGACAAACAGGTGAAGTCCATGGCATCTGCCACTGCTTACACTTGTAAGCTCATTAGAGCAGGCAAACACTTTCTATCAGACAATAACTGCATTATCTTAGCAAGAGCCCTGATTCTATCCAGGCTCGATTACTGCAATGCCCTCTACATAGGTGCCAATAAATCCATCATCCATAGAATACAAATTCTTCAAACCAACGCCCTGCGAGCTGCTCTCGGCGTGCCTAAAAGATCGCATATATCCAATATCAGGCGCCAAAATAACTGGCTGTCTACCCAAAATAAAATCCACCTAAAAACTGCATCCCTTGTTCACAAATCCCTGAACAATGCCGCACCTGGCTATTTTACGGACAAATTCCTTAAGAGGAGTTCCACTAGACCAGCAAGAACATCCAATGCCAATATCTTCATTATACCTAGATTCGGGTTGGCTAAGGCTGGGGGAGGCAGCTTCCAGGTCCGAGCAGCCCAACTTTGGAACTCACTGCCCCACACTATACGTGAGGAGCAACCCTTTATGAAATTCAGATGAAGTATATCAATTTCCTGAAAGCTGCTGACAACCAGCTCACTAGCACTTGCTTAGTCTTGCAACCTCCTAGAGTAGATATGCTAGATACCACCTAGTTGCCGCCCATGTGTACATATTCCCCTTTTGACTAGTGATTGATGTCCTACCAGCGCTTGTTCATATGCCGGCTTCGTTTATTCTGTATTTGACCCTCTTTGGGCAGTGTATATTTTGCCTGTATGTAACCTGTACATAACTGTATATTCATGTACACATTGTACATTTTCCAAAACATTGTAACTTAAGCTTTGCATTGTCTATACTGTTGCGCCCGGCTACCTTCGGGTTTGGTGCGCATTATAAGTGAATAAAACAAACAAACAAACAAATATGTCTAAAGACAGATTTAATAGTCAGAACCAAGGTTGTGATTTGCACATAAGGGAAGGGAGTCTCAAGAGAGAGAATCATAAAGATTGTATAAGGTTGCACTGGGAAAAGGGAACAATTGCTCTTTGTATAAAAAAAAGCACAGAAGAAAGGAACAAACCAACAGAAACCACTAACAAGGGAGAAGAGATCAATCTAAGATCAAAGGGACCTCCTTGTGAGAAGAATCAGACGGATAAAGTGTTAAAACAAGTGTATGAAATGATCAAAGAAGTCACAAAGACTATTTCAAAATCAACTATTGAACAGAGGTTTGGAAGAGGCAAAACCCAGGTGACGGGAGTCATTTTCCTGTCTTTAGTTGTTAAGATAGTGGTAGGGTCAGTTAGGCTTAGTTTGGACAGTGAACAGATCATTTTAAGACATTCACTGATGACTGGCATGCACCTTAGAAATGTATTAGGTAGGACCTACCCCATAGAATTAGGGAGAGATGGGCATTATCTTCTCATTTGATAAATGCACACTTGAAATGTCTTCTGACCCACCACAGGTCCTATGGGAGGGCAAGTAGAAAGTTTAATTATTACGTTGTTTTCTGACTTCTTTTTCATAGTCCTGAATATGTATTCATACCCAGGGAAGGGTGCACAGCCAATCAGGTGGCTGGAAAAGCGAAAGAGAATACACGTACTCCGCCCACTGTTTCCAGGCACCAGATACCCTTCCCTGGGTGGCACCATCTTATTTCTTTTTCTTTGGGGAGGCAACAGGGAGTGTCTCCCTGTTGCCTCCCTCCTCTCCTACACCCCCAACCCCACCCCCACAAAACAAACCATACCCCTTTCCCGCTTCCCCACCCTACTTACCTGCTGGAATGGAACGTTTTCCTTTTCCCTAAGGGAGCAGCCATTTCTTTTTCTTTTTTCTCAGGAGATAGGCATCTCTTGCGCAGCCAACCTTCCTAGGAAAATAAATAAACCATTTGCCGATACCGATTTGTCTGTCCCCCGCCCCCCCACCAGTGGGGTTGAAAGCCACATGATGAAACTGAACTGTATCCATCATTTTGAAGAATGCCTGCATTGCAAGTAGCACCATCAGGTAACCTCTCTGCCCCACACAATCATGTTCACATAAAAATAAATCAAAAGCACACATAGACACTATTTGATATTCTTATTTACATGTTTGTCATTGGGCACATAGTGCTTCAAACAGAAATACTGTGCAAAAAGAACAATAGTGG
This sequence comes from Ambystoma mexicanum, assembly GCF_040938575.1. Taxonomy (NCBI): domain Eukaryota; kingdom Metazoa; phylum Chordata; class Amphibia; order Caudata; family Ambystomatidae; genus Ambystoma; species Ambystoma mexicanum. The sequence goes on along the minus strand of NC_090930.1, from coordinate 252,638,948 downwards.
TAGAACGCTGTTTCCAGTTGCTTTACAATAGTACAGTAGTATATTATCGAAGTAACAGTAGTCTGTTGGGACTGTAAATATGTCCCCACTGGTGGGGTGATCCCATAAACACTTTAATCGCTACTGATATTATTATTTATACTTTCAAGTTGTTTGGTAGGTTCTTGGATGAGGATCAAAGAATTCCTAGCTTAAAGGCTACTTCCTACCTCAGGTTGAGATATCTTTACATCGCTTGGGTGAACGTGTCAACTGCTCCACCTCACCTCTGTTTGATATTCACTGTCTACAGTAGCAATAAGGGCAGGTTCAACAGCACAGAGGCCCAGAGGCGGGATTTAAGTTGGCTGGGCATGACAAATGTATTTGGCCATGACTACATTTGTTTTTCGAGGGGAGAGCTAAAGTGAGGCGGCCCTAAAACAAAGGTTGGCACGGTCACTCTCAGATCTTTAGGGAGGGCTACAGCTGACTGAGTTAGAATAGACATGTATGGGCGTGATATTACTATTGAGATAAGCTCTCTGTCATCTGCCCATTCATAGTCACTGGATCTTCCTGTGTGCAAAGGTGCCTCCAAAGACCCATACATGACTCTTTTGAGCGGCTTTCGAGTTAGTCTAGTCCATGCTAACATAGCCAGTAGCATATTTAGAGGACCCTCCTCCTCTCTGGCCGTGTATATTTTCTACTAATAGTGTTTGAAAATGTAAAAAGTGTGCACGTTTTAAACCCCATGAATGAATGAATGCCAATGTTTTCCCTGGCGAGGGCACTCCCGAAATGTGCCATTTTGCCTTTAGTTGCTCATTATTGTTCACCAGCTATATGGAGCCGTGGTGAAGTGTCTTACTTCTGAACCTGGTGACTGCGGTTTGAATCCCCAAGTCCCATTTCAAATAATAAATGCAAAAAAGACATTGTTTTACACAAAGCCTCTATAATAGCAGGCGGGAAAAAGTGGGTGGATTCCGCCCCCCTGCGTGTACCCTCGATTTGAGCCCTGGTGTAAGTGTAGAGTGCACTCTGCCAATGTGAAGGCGTGCCTCTGGTATGACAGGGGGGAGGGAGCAGCAGCCCAAGACTTGATGGTCTGTAGGGCACTAATCCAGCAGCCTTGAGAGTCCCAGAGACAAACAGGCCTATTAAGTCTATGGAAATGGGGCGTCTTGCTACAAGCAGGGCACAGCATTGGAGCCAGTCAGTCTGTGCAGTGCTGCCAGGCTAATCGTCCTCTTTTGAGCATTACTGCTAAGGAGTCCATCTTGATTTGTCATCCCGAGAATGAGGATCAGATAAGCGCCGGTTATCAAGGTGATCCTTGTAAGGATGTAGCTATCACTGTGGGATTATGTTTGATAGAGAGACTCAAGGGAGGACTGGGAAGGGGGGGCAAGGGTGCAATCCCCCCCCCCTTCATGCTGGCTGGGCTTTGGCTCACAGGGCCAGTGCTGCAAAATGCACACACAAACATTGCAAGACAAAATCCTTCAGAATCCAGGTTCCTTCAGAGGAATCGAGTACTGCAAAGCCTGCTCAGCTTCATTGTAGTGGGATGAGGTACCCGTCTTGATTTCAGAAATGTTGGAGACGGGACTAATTTTATAATTATACTCACTTTTCATTATAATTATAATCTGAGTCTGTACAATTGTGTGTACTTTCAGATGGTTTCGCATCAGGATCTCGCCTATTAAGAGGCTTCCCTCCTGTAGATAGATTGATGTTTTGAAAACCAGATTTATAGAACAGTGTTCTAGCCTAGCTCTCGAATAACGACTTTGCAGAAAAAGTTTTGATGCTTCCAATATTGAAGCTGGAATAGGAAATGTCTCGTCTGCTCTCTTATATGGAAACTATGGAACTAGGAAGACCGGGCTGAAACCCCCACCTTCTACACTTCATACATTACGCGGTCGCAATCAAATCACTTACCTGTAGGGAAGGCCTCAATCATATGGCTTTATGATCTGCATTGTTACTCCATAAATGTTTATTGTTGTAACCATTTATATAATGTGAATTGGAGGGGAGGCAGGTTGCCAAGCGAGGATCTTATCTTGTGGGAGGTGGGTAGAAATAGTGCCAGGTATGACTTTTGTGCTGTGGGGGTGGTCATTTTATAGCTGAGTTCAGAAGCTGATTGTATCACTCTTGGTTACACCCTTGCCCTAAAGAGATTAAATGACAGTATAATCCAATCGCTAACACTACCCTTTCCATGAACCTTTGGTGGCTGAGGCCGGGTCAGGAATTGCTTCCTGCAAACCCCTCATTATGTAGGAATTGGAGTATGCTTTAACTCTTGTCAAAAACTGACTTGAGCCCAGTCTTGTTTCGGGATGCTGGGGCTATGTGACTTCCTAAACCCCTATCCATGAACGTATCTGTGAACCTTTCTTTTAGAATAGTGGGACGCTTCCCTGACTATGGAGGTCATTACAACCCCGGCGTTAAGGTTTAACAACGGCTTTAACCCTTAACACCGGATTCCCACTTTAACGCATGCTTTTGGCAGGCGTTAAAGTCCATGGCGCTAACCCGCCATGGTGCTAATTACGCCGCTGTAATTTACGGCGGCGTAATTAGCGCCTTCCCCACTCCCATTATGCCCTATGGGGCAAAAATGGGAATGGGGAAGGGAAAATGGGAAATGGGGATTTACCGCCCCACTCACCTTGGAATGGGGCGGTAAATCCGCCATCCACCATGGTTTAAACATAGTTTACACCATGGTGGTAAAGTTGGTGCACTTAGCACCAAGGTTGTAATGACCTCCTATATATTTATAATTATACAGTATATTGTTTTTAAGCACAGATACATTTTGCTTTTCCCGGATTTACTTAAAACAGTTGTGGTATTACGTTTCATTATTGTTGCAAAAAACTAAAATGTATGTAGCCTTTGTGGATTTAGAACAGGTGTTTGATGGTATCAGTAGGGAGAAATTGTGGGAAAAAATGGAGGAGCTGCGATGTCCGACTCATGTGTTGCAATCCATAAAAGAATTATACTCTGGAACATCTATGCAAGTCTGTCTGAACATGCAGGGGGGGTTGTCTAGAGAAATCAAGACCTATTGAGGGCTCACACAGGGCTGCCCTTTAGCACCAGCCTTGTTTAATTGGTAATTGTCAGACTTAACAGAAAATCAGGCTCAAGTCAGGGCCTTTCCCCCTAAAATTAATGGAACCCAATACCATGGGTCCTTTATGCTGATGGCCTGATCTTAATTGACAAAACACCCATAGGCCTACAAAGAAGACTTATGTGCCTAGAAAGCTATCTGAAGAGAAATGATCTGTGAATCAATGCAAAAAAAATCAAAAGTGATGATTATAAATGCAGATGGAGGGACCCAAAAGTCCAAATTTAAATGGAGAATTGGGACAGAATGCTTAGAGAGAATCAAGAACATTACGTGCCTGCGCGTATGTGTAAATCAGAGCACGATCGAGACCCCTTGGAGCCGGAGTTTCAGAATAAAGGCCAAATGTTTAGTCTCCCAGGGTCTGGCATTACATAACAGATTTGGTAGATTCTCAATGGGTCCTATTGTGACCTCCTTTAATATGAAAGTAATCACGATTTTGTCATATGGTGCAGAGTCTGGACTAAATCTCCCCTCGCAAATCTGGGATACTTTAGAGGGAATTTTTTGGAAGAAGGTTTGCGACTTCCAAGGGAAAGGCCCTTTCAGATTTGAATTGGGGCTATAATCCCTTTACTCAGTGAGCCTTTGGAAGTAATTAACCCTATTCTGAAAATACCTCATTGCCAACTCATCTCTACCTTTGAAAAATCTGGGCTCTATACCAGGTAAAAGATTGGAGTGGCCTCTAGATCACTGGAAGGAGAAATGTATCAAATGTTTAACAAACCTGAATGCTACACTAGAAGATCTAATTGTCAATCCAATGGGAGTAAAAGCTAAACTGTATCGAGATGACTGGATAGCAACTCAAGAAAAAAGGAACTCAAATCGAATAATGAGGGATTATAATGGAGAATGTAGAGCCCTGAGACCTATGCTGAAATATACGGTAAAGTTCCTGTGTAGAAGATTTAGAGACCAATTCATAAGAATGCACCTACACGTCTATTTAACCAAGGACGTGCTGGGAGCCTGAAGGCAAATAGATAAATCTGAAATGTCTTGTAGGTGTTGTGGTCAACAAGACTATGTAGAGTCCCTAAACAACATGATATTTTACTGTAGAGGCTTGACGATTCAGAGAACACTACACATAGGACAATTCATAAAGGAAGTGGACTATGTCGGCAGAGGATTGGTGGAATATGCTACTATTGGGAGAAAATCCGTCACTTATCTTCGCAGTGTTTAAATTCACCAATGACATTTTCGAGATCAAAGGAAACTGTAATAGAGTGAAAACTCAGAATGAGACAACATTTTTGAAAGGTGCTTGTTATATCCCAGGGTCTAATGCCGTGCCTAGCTCTAATTCAAATTAAAAAATAAAAGAGATAATGGCGGGACTAGGAAAGGGAGGAGGGCGATATTGAGTGGGAGTGGATAATATCCTTTGGCTATGTAACATGGTCCAAATCTTGGAATTCTATTTATTTTTAAAATGTGATGTGGTGATATTCTTGATTTTTTTAAGAACATGGCCATGTAAATGGAAATGAAACAAGATAAAATTGTTAAAGGTTTAAAAAATAAAACCAGTACAATTTCTTTTTTTTAATAATGATTGTTTACAACTGCAATTGAAAGGTTGTGCAGCACCCGCGCCTTTCGGGCTAACTATTGTGTACATATATGTAGATAATCATGTGTTTAGTATAAAGTATCAATGATTCTTACCTACATGTCTTTTAGCCTAATAAATAGTACATCTATATAAATCTGTGTCAACCTCTACTACTTGGTTGTCCTTACGTGATGTCAATTGTTCCTACATAGCAAACCCTATATTTCGTATGTCTAAGCCTTACTGCTCCGCCTACACTACCCAGAGAGTTTGGTTGGACCCAGGGTGAAAAACTCTTGCTTATACAATAGGTTGGCCTTTCAGTACCACACACTAGTGCTGATTATGAAAAACTATTGTAAGAGGGATGCACTCGAAGAGTGGGATGGATTTGGTTAAATAGAGACTTGAAGTAGAGTATGAACAAAAGTGTTATGAGTTCTTTCTTGACAGTTTTTTGGAGGGAGTGCATCCCAGGTGGAATTGCAGTGTGTTTCACTGTATGTATGTGTAGGCTGAGCTGAAAAGGCATGTTTAATGGTGGTTTTTATGTAGTGGTTCTCTCGAAGTACACAGTTTGACAAGCGGTTTGTGTGGGATTGTCCGTCAGGGTTTAGCTGCTCGATCAGGTAATCTGGTTTGCTGGTGTGTAGGTTTGTAGACTAGATCAACTAGCAGTGTATACAAGTTATTTGAAGAGGTTTTGTCTCTAGAGGTGGTAGTCAACTAAGGTTTATGGCTAACAACCATGAGCAAGTTCGAAATCCTCCCTTAAATCTACTCATTGCTGAGATACCGTACTTGAAAGAATGTGTGAAATTAGCGGAGTATCGGGAGTATCAGGCACAGCAGGTTATCCTCTTTGACAGTCTCTCTACACTTGCTGTGTGTTAGAAGAAGGAGCCTATCTTCAAAAACCTCTGTACACCGCGGAGCAGCGCAGAGTAGCGGGAGTAGCAGTCACAGCACTCTGAGCAGTCGGAGCTGTGCTGTTGAGTGGACTGCATGCAAAAGGAATTGTACAGTAAGCATATTAATAACTTGCTGATTGAAAAGGCAGAAATACAGCAGTAAGACCTAATCTATCTTTGCAAAAGGTTTGATATGTTCCCACTAGAGGGAGATTCCAGAAGCTAGTTTGTACTGGCTAGTAAAATCTGGTTCGGTGGCTGCGGGCTGTTTTGTCTTTGAGCCGTCCCTTGCTTGTTTGTCATCTGAAATCCTATAGCACCGTCTACCCTACTGGCATTGACTGTTCTGGTCGTCAGAGTGAGGACAAATTCTAAAGTAGATTACCGGAATAAGCACTCGTTATCCCACTATGAAGAATACTGGGGTGGAACGAAAAACAGGCCACCATATCGCTGTTGCAGGAAAGAAGGCCCTGGGCCTGCCGCCTAATAAGGGATCCCCAAAGGTGGGAGGCATCTCAGATCACAAGAGTTACAATTTCACACAAAAAACTGCACAGCCCAAAATGATAAAGGGCTATTTTGGCACCACTCAACTGATGGAGAAGGAGGCTGGTATTAACAGGGTAAAGATATCCTTACTGATGACATCTCCTAAGGAATCAGCGACGAGACTTGAGGCACCTCCTATGGCTGCCATACGGAGTCCAGGGGTGCCGCCTGTTCTGGAGCTACTTAATAAATCAGCTGATTGCAATGCCTTGCAGGGGAGGTTGGAGGAAGATAGCATTGACACGCCACAGGCTTTGGGGGTTCCATTATTGACAGACCCACCTGCCTTATCGGATGAGTTAATTTCATCACAGGGGAATATTCCAGATACTATCTCACCTCCTGTGCTGTCTCCTCTATCCACCTCCTTTGACAATAATAATTCCATGTTGAAACTTGGTAACAGATTGAGCAGAAATTCACTAGGTCTAGCGGAATGGAACCCAGTTTCAAATTCATCATCTACCTTTGGTAACGTGATTGGCACACGGCTGTCTGCCTGCCCAAAGTTACTACGACTAGCATCAACCTCAAGCTCTACCAGTAGCTATGAAAGCGAAAATGAATCTGGTAGCGAGCTTCATGCATACCTAGTAGTAACTAAAATAGGGGGAACTATGTCCTCAACTAATCCACAACGCAAACTGGGGTGCTGGGTGCAGCCCATTGTGAATGCCATTGCAGCCTCAATTGATTATTTGCTCATACTTTGTACGACCCGGGCTACGGAGCAACATGAATCTAAAGAAATTCTGGCTAAAGTCGTGGATATTATTTTGGCTGCTAATGAACACACTTACCATTCAGACGCTGTCATATTGGGGAACACAGGGCTGCCAGTACACATAACTGATAGTAGCCTAGTGAGTCAAAGAGGGGTCAATGAAGTATGGAGGAAAATAGAAGCGCTGACTCCGTTGACCACACTGATTAAAGGAAATCGCTGCTAGGGTCCTATCAAACATGTGTGAAGCCACAGGACCTGACATTGTAAATTCAGGAAGTGGAAGCCCCATCGAACATCCCACAGCCTAAGACAGCCTCATTACGACCCAGGCGTTAAGGGTTAACGCCGTCGTTAACCCTTAACGCCTGATTCTGATTTTAACGGCTGCTTTTAGCAGCCGTTAAAATCCATGGCGCTAACCTGCCATGATGCTAATTACGCCACCGTAATTTACGGTGGCGTAATTAGCGCCTTCCCCACTCCCATTATGCCCTATGGGGAAAAAATGGGAATGGGGAAGGGAAAATGGGAAATGGGGATTTACCGCCCCACTCACCTTGGAATGGGGCGGTAAATCCGCCATCCACCATGGTGTAAACGTAGTTTACACCATGGTGGTAATGTTGGCGCAATTAGCGCCTGGGTCGTAATGACCCCCAAAGTCTAATAAAGGGTGGAAAAACAAAACAAGAAAATTGCACAGCCACTGAATCTGGTCAGGAAAAGGATGCTGAAAAAACTGCAAGTTGAAAGTATGGATGACTCAAATATACTAGAACTATGGCTTGGGGTGGGTAGTGGGGGGCAATGAAATAACGGCAGTAGTGGCAGGATTGCAAAGTCCGAAGCAAATAAAGTCCACTGTTGTATCCAATACATTGGTTGACGGCACCAAACGACAAGTATCATTGTGTGGCCCCCTGGAAAGATGGTTGCAGCCAAAACAAGTTAATACTTCATTGGAAATTGCAGCGTCAAGCTTGCCACCTATGGAGATTATTGATATTGAATCAAGCAAAGAGAAAGCTCCTAACATGGTTGACATAAATGAACAAAATGCCATGATCGTGCACAGGCAATATGATGACCAACGTGAAGAACATGGGGCTGCTAAGCAAGTCAACAGATTTCTCACGTATGGGAGAGGGGCTAAATTGGAAGAGACTCACCCCTATCCACTAGCCCTTTCTTGAACAGGAGTTTTCTAATTAATTCAATGGAACCGTTCTAATATGTTGATATCAGTCAAGCGTCAAAGTCTGGGAATTTAGAGAAAATTAGATTGACATCCTGGAACACACGAGGCTATGATTCTTTTCTGACAAATCCAATTGGTCTACAAGGATTAATCTCATGTGTTGTTTTTATTACAAGAGACCTGGCGAATTGATGAACACTTTATAGATGCTTTTAACATAGTTTGCTTCCAGCCACACAGAATAGGCGTGGACGCCGTATGGGGGCCTAGGCAAATCTCCTAGTATGGCCCATAATGGTATAATAATTAAGAAAGTGCTCAACATATTAGACTATTAGCACGAGTGCTATGCTCGGGGCAGAGTGATTGTAGCAAGGAACCTCAATGAACATATATATAGAGAGGAGGATGTTCCCTCCTTAGTAGAGGACACCATTCAGCCTAACTCATTTGGGAGACCTACCGAGAGCCCCTTGGGAAATAAGTGGTTTAGGTGTCTGGAAATGTATAATCTAGCTTGTCTCACTTTAAAGGCAAAAACCAAATGGACTACAGAGAATACATGGACTAATGGGAAGTCCGCCACTTGCATCGATTATGTCTTTGTTAGCCAGGAAATGTTGTTCTACCGCAGCCCTATAGCACTCACAGACCAATCTTAGTGACCATCTAGCACTGTCTTGGGACTATACTTTAGAGAGGAAGTGCAACAAAACACCTAAAAAATATTGCATGGGGGTTGCTGTCTATACCCAAGGGAACTGTATTTGCTAAATGGATAGGAATACAGCAAAACTTAACTCCTATTTCTGCAATGATTTCACTCTATTTATGACTAGATTGAATGAATGTGATGGTGATATGAATAATATATTGCCACATCTTCTCAATAGTATAAAGTATAAAGTATAAACGTTCATGGCACCAGTAAGGGAATCAATAGACTAACGCTTTGCCCGTTTGACATGGCAATATTTCAAAAAAGGGTGAATGGCGGAAAGATCGGGCAAAGGTAAAGAAGCGGGCTGATCTTACAAACTCAATGCATATAGCCTACCTAAAAATATTAGCTACAAGATATAAAGATTGGGTTAGGCAGTATCGGTGGTCCCGCCACAGTGCAAACTGCAAATTATGTTTAATCTTCTCCATACTAATGACACCAACATGTTTTGGTCTTTCTTTAGGTTGTTCTTAGCAGGTAATTCAGACCAGGAGCTTAATCCTATAGCAGAATCAGTATGGGCATCATATTTGGGAGCCCTATACTATGATCCTTTGAGGGAGTGTTTACCATGGGTCGTAGGTTTTGGGAAAAGGGAAACACTACAAGGTTTTGAAGCTGCTGAGATTGAAGTAATAATTAAAAGGCTAAAAGCATCTAGAGCACCTTGCCCTATTGAAGCCCAATATAGTACATAAAGCGAATCCATCGTGCTGGGTACTGATATTGGCCAAATGGTTTGGCAGGATCTTGGCACGAGGTGAGATTCTGAATAGTCGGAGGGAGTCTATTGTAGCGGTTTATAAAAGGGGCGTAGAAACCAAGCCCACTAATTATAGACTCCTCGCGATGCTGACGACGAGTGCCAATATCTTTGCACACTGTTATTGAAAAAGGTTACTAGATGGGCAGAAGACATAGGGCATCTGTTGAAATGCCAGGATAGCTTTCGTAAATCGCATAGCACAATACACAATAACAGTGTGCTGCAATATTTAATTGCAGATGCCAAACATCATAAAAGAACTCTCAATATGTGCTATGTCGACTATTAGAAGGCATTCGATACAGTCTCCCGCCAGAAACTTTGGAACAAACTTATGAAGTGGGGTCTGGATCCTGAATTACTCCACTTCATTAAAGGCTTGTATAGTGATACGGTGGTATCCTTACGGATGTCACAAGATAGGAAACTAACGAGCCAGGTTCGAAACAACGTCGCACTAAAGCAGGGATGTGTTTTGGCACCCCTGCTTTATAATACGTACGCTTCGGACTTTGGGTCAGTGACTGGCAGAAGTGAGGAATTTCCCTCCTCGGATTTGTAGAGTTCATTCTGTTGCTAATGTACGCAAATGACACAATGCTCATGGACCACACGCCCATTGGACCACAGAGTAACATTGATGCTTCAGTCAGATATGCGAGTAGGAACAATTTGTCTTTCAACTCTTTGAAAACGAAAGTAATGGTGATAGGTAATAGTGTTAAAAAATCAAGATCCTTTATATGGAAATTAAAAGGTATTAACCTTAAAGTAAAGGATCAATATATCTACCTAGGAATTCCAATTAGTGTGGCACCAATAAATTCATACTATAGTGACTATACCATCCCGCGCATCCTGAAGAAATGGTATTAATTGAAACGTTATATTGTTAGTGCAGGTGGCAACAATATAGAAGGTGCCATAAAAATAAATTAAAGCACTATTATACCTGCTCTATTATATGGATTATAAATTCTTTCGGGCAGACACATACAATTCTTGGACAAATTGGAATGTAAAATCCTAAGGTCCATGCTATCTGTTCCAAAAGGGACTCCGGTAGAAGCCTTGCACTGCGAGTTGGGCTTTCTTTCCCTTTGGGCACATTGGCACCTAAAGCGCTGCAAGCTGTACTGCTCCCTGTTACTTAGACCACCAGAGGAAAATACACTTATGGGACTGATAGCAACTAGATTGCAAGCAGTCACCCTAAACTCCTTTTTGGGACATTTGCAAAGCGAGGTCCATGAAAATTGTAAAAATATAGATGTTCCGTTAGAGGACCTTTTGGATATTCCTGACTATGAGAAGCAGCTTAAGAGGAAGACCTGGGCATAGGACAGAGGGGAATGGATGGCCATACTTAGTCAAAAAAGATGCTATTTAGAATATACCCAACAGGGATTTGCTGTTGATGGTCCTGGTTCCTATTTGCTTAAACCCTGTAATGGGAGAATGAGGCAGTTTATAATTTTCCTTCGTTTAACCATTCTCCCTATGAATATATGGGTAGCTGGATAGGGGTCCTCAGGAAGACCAAAGGTGCAGACTGTGTCTAAACTGTATTGAAACTAACCAACATATATTAACACAATGTCCGCGGTTGAAGGTCCAACACAAAAGGGCATACACCGCTTTTGTAACTGATATTGGTAATATCAAAGGAAAACAGTTTTTGAGTACCCTATATGGTCCAACATCTTTGGCTATAACAGGGACCACGTACTATGTGTGAAAGGAACCTGTAAAATACCTTGTATCGGGAACAATAAGGTTAATTTAGGTTGGGGCTCTGGTAAGTCTGATAAGCTAACTCAGGGGTTAGTCATAATGACGTTTGGGGCAGAGACAACCTGCCTCATTACAAGTTCGGTGGTAGCCTTGCCAGTAAACCCGGCAGGCTGCCGCCGAACGTGCACATTTTTCCAGTGCCGGAAAATATTCTTCCCCATTCCCCTTTCAGCCCCATAGGGCTTAATGGAAATGGGGAGGCCGGATGCTTGAATGTTGCCAGTGCATCCGACATGCTCTGCTAACAGGTGCCGGCACACCTGCCAGATCAGACCTGGCGGGCGTAAAGGCACCCACAAGCAGAACTCATATAGTATCGTAGTTACCAGACCGGCAAACTTGTAATGAGGCCCAACGTCTTTATTTCTGGGGTTGTCGCAATGGGCAACGTTTGCCACCTTTCGTCCATGGTAAAAAAGGATCAGGCTTCTTAATGGATTGCCAAATCCACTGTAGATTTGCAGCGTGGACAGTCGGTAGATTTAAGTTTGCCCGATTAATAATAATTTAGCAATTGTTTCCTCTTGAACTGGAACAAAGTTGTAGGAGAGGCGGCTGACCTTTCCGTTGGCTTTTCACAAAGCTCTGCCATGGTTTAGCCCACCTCTCAAGCAGTTTAGTGCAAAATTGCTCTTCAGATAAATACTGACTCTCAATCAGGATGACACAGTCTCGTGGGCCATAGGATTTTGAGCTAAACTCGTTTCCTTCCAGCCACTAAAGTGTTTCTGGGAGGCTCCGCTTGATGGTATTCTATGATAGCAAGGGGTAAGCCTCTTCCACACGTACCAAAAAACTTTGAGAAGGGGAACACCTTGCTTTATTTCCTCAATTTCCAAACCTTAGCCACTTAATTTGTGGAGTGCATTCAAAGGACCCAAACTGAAGTCCCTTTCACATGAAAAGTAGGATTTTTAAACACTTACCCAAAAATGGCTTTGCATGTGTATTTTTTAAGTTAAAATTGAAGGGCCGTGTGGAAAAGGCTTACCAGTCATTACCAAAGGAAAAAGCATTTTTAGTCACAAAGCAAGAAGTTGCTTTAACATTAGAAACAGGATTTTTAAACACTGACAAAAAAACGGCCCTGCTTTTGTGTTTGCAGTTTAAATGTGAAACATATACCACTGCAAACAGAAAAATGTCAGGAAAAAGGCATGTAGTGTATTGACAAAAAGTAATGTATATTATGTTTCACATGCAACATATCAGCAGACACTTAAAAAGAAAAGCCTACTTTGTTTTCCATAGACATGTTTCTGTAGGCCAGAGGGAAACCCTTTTGCTGGCTGTGGGACACATGTCACAATGAACTCCCCCACTTGAAGGCTGGCATCCTGATGTTTACCACTGCCATAAAATGTGGCCTTCCTGAAAGGTGCTGTCCCTGAAAGCTGGGCGCTGTGCAGAGACAACTGGCCTTGGCTGTAGCATGGCCAGAATGTAGACAGAAGGTGAGAAGACAGGGGGCCATAATTAAGAGAGGCTGAATATCCAACTTCAAAGACCAAGCTTCCAACAAAAAGAGACTGATAAAAAAAAATCTCTGGTTACAGGCGGGCCCAGTGACAACAAATATCCTGGGGGGCAGTACAATTGGCATTTGTCCCACATGAATATTTATTATTAATTTAAAAGAACTATTATTATTTAGGCATTTTTTCCCAACAACCATAAGTAAGATTTTCTTTACTTATGTGGCTTTATTTTAGGTAATTTCCAGGCAATTTTGGGGATATAAAATTCCTCCACCTGCGACTCAGTGAACTGTAATGGCGATCTAAAATGGGTTGATTGGCTGATCTGAACATTTTCCAAATTTGGGAGTTGGTGAACGGGTGAAGAGTAAAATTAGGAATATGGGGAATACATTGCATTTTTCTAACAGTTAAGTGTTTGGTGAAAATGGTGCGAACCTGGCTGTAGTCTTATTTACTTCCCCATGATTAGCTGAATCAGAAAATATATTTATTATGGCAACTGCAAGTAAGATTATGAAGTTTTGCCAGATAACTGGATTTGTGCCAATAATTGACATAAGAACAAATGGGGATTGCAAATGGGAATTGCCATATGTTGCTCCAGACCCCTAAACCAATCCTGAGAAGGAGGCTAGATTTGGGAGTAGGGAGAAGGGTAACTGTCCAATCCATGTTGTGAGAACTCTTGCAGGGTACTTCTCCAAGATTGTAAACTTGATGGTGTCATTGCTGCTATATAAGGGGGGCTGCACTAGGAGGAAGAGGCAGAGCTGTGGACATTTACCATCAGGAGGGCTGCTGAAACTTACCATCTCCATCTAACAGCTGCAAGGAAACACCAGAGGAGACTGATGTGGATCTGGGTGAAGCTGTCTATTCTAGCAAGGCCTAAAAGCTGACTGGGTCCTATGCTGTAGAGCGGGAGGCCATCCTTGAGAGTGGAGTGACCAGACCCAGGCCCTATCTTTCCAGAGTGTCCTGAAACCCAACTGGCATTCCTGATCTTTAAACAGAGGCTTTCTATGCAAGTATAACTGAGCCCTGGGAAACCAAAAGGTGGGGAGACTGCTTGCCTTAAATCATTTCCCCTTATAGTGGGTGGGGTGAGGGGAAAAACGGTATAGATCCTTAGCCTACCTAACTAAAAAGATTCATTTAATTCCCCATTTGGTGGAAAACTATGGGGTGATTTTTGTTAAAATTCAAAATTAACAAAGCTCACTTCCAGGTGTGCACTGAAAAACTATAACCTATAATTTAATTGGGTAATATCTTTTGTCCTGTTCACCCCAATTTCTTTAAGGAAGCGGGATGTCTTTGTTCTTAGATCAGTCCAATCGTTTGTCCAACTTTCACCTAAGAAAGACCTTTCAGTGGATGGGGGGTCAAAAATTCAAAGTTTCTAGGTCATTCAAATTCTTCTGTTAGACTGCCCCAGACCATAGTACGGGAGGGGAGTCTGAAAAACAAACTGCTAAATCACCCATAGTTTATTGTAAAGCGAAAGTGTGGGTGAAATAATTGCCATATGCATTTACACACATTTGTAAAAATAAACTGCTAGCCTTTTAAGCACGCAGGATAATCAAAATTGCGCAGCATTACATCTATCAATGAGTTCACGGACCAGCGCTAATTATTTCTTGAAGTGTAATTTGTAGAAAGTAAAGAAGTGTGGTTTGTGTTATTGTTACGCTCACCTGGTTCCCACGGGGGCGTCGACCGGAACTGGGCCGCTGTTGTTTCCACCAGCGTGACGTGTAGCGCCGAGATGACTGACTGGACTGGCCCGCTCAGCCTAGTTTGTCTGGCTCGCAGGAATATTCTTCTGCAAAGGAGAAGAGGAATTAACCACCCGTGGAATTGAGTGTCAACCCACCTTCCCCACTCCCGTTGTCTTCCCACAGATCACTCTTGATGTCCCCTCCTTAGTCTCACCTGATGGTTTGGAAGGATGAGCTCTCCATCCTGCGTCGACCGCAGGGGCGCGTTGATAACCAGTTACTTCACTGGCGTAGAGGAATTGGTGAGTTCCAGTATTGACTCTAAAGTCCAATTGTTCATAAGAGTTCAAATGTCTGATCTTCACTCTGCCCGATTCCTTGCAGGTTGCCGATTAATCCACTTGAAGATTTCCAAATGGCAATTGGTAAGATTCAGGTAAGTCTATTGTGGTTTTCCCCTTAGGGGCCGGGGTACGGCGATGAAGCAGAGTTAACTGCGCCGACCCGCGATGAGGTGAGTACCCCCCGTGGTAAATCAGGTAAGTCCTTGGGGGTAGCTTGTATAGCCTTAGAGAGTCCCCTTGCTCACCTTGCTGTCTTTGTCTCCTTAGGTGTCAGAGGGCGGCCGCGAGATGGAGAGAGCGTGATGGAATGCTGAAGTACCGCCAAGCAGGTGAGTTCAGCGCGGCGCCGTAGGAATGCGAAGCGATGCTTCAAAGACTTCTGTCTTTCAGCTCCGTGGCGAAATGGATCAGGATTCAGGTAAGGATTAAAGTTAAAACTCCTGTTCTAACCTTTATCCTTCTTTTCTTCTTGTTTCAGGAGTCCCAGGACTGAAGCGGGCGTGGCTGAAGACTGGAGCTGCTGAAAACACGGTGAGCGTTACGCTTCAGCAAGCAGAATAACGCGAAGCACGTGTGGCTGTCCGGGCGTGGTTTAAATAGCCTTGGAAGAAGATCCAGGTAAGTAATCTTCCACAGCCCCACCCAAGTAACAAAATAGTCCCTTCAGTAAAATAGTCCCTCCTAAGCCTCATTTGGCTTGAGTCTTCATGCAGCATGGTCTGCCTCAGGTGAGTATGCAGCATGGTCTGCTTCAGGTAAGTTATCAATAATGAGCCTGGCGCCCATGGCGCCAGGACTGACTTTATCTTTATGAGCCTGGTGCCATAGGCGCCAGGACTGCACCCAAATAGCCCCTAACTGGGGCTTTTGGGCATGCTCCAAGTGGCATGATGCCTGCTTCCGGGGCTGCTGGGCCTGGTCTGGTCTTCCGGGGACAGGCATCATGACAGCACTCCCCCTCAAGGCCCCTCCTAAAGTCGTTCTCCCCCTTGGCCGTGGTTTGTCTGGAAATTCCCGATGGAACCTCTTCACTAAACGAGGTGCATGCACGTGGTCACTAGGTTTCCAAGACCTTTCCAGTCAATTAGGTAAAATAGTTTTGATCTCACTCTTTTTGAGTCCAAAATATTCTTGACTTCGAACTCGGGCTCCCCGTCTATGAGGATAGGTTCAGGTGGAGTGGTTAGCCTAGTTCCTGGTTGCACTGGCTTCAAAAGAGACACGTGGAAGAGGGGATGGATTCGCATATGAGCAGGTAGGTCCAACTTGACGGCCACTGGGTTAATAATTGCCTTGACAGAAAAAGGTCCCAAATACCTGGGGTTAAAGGCCCGAGTCCCCTTGAGTGGTAAGTGCTTATTGGCTTATTGGCTAACCATACTTGGTCCCCTATTTGGTATTGAGGAGCTTCACTTCTGTGCTGATCCGCATCCTTTTTGTATTTTTCCTTAGCCTTTTGCAAGTGGATGGTTGCTTCTTTAAAGGCTTGTGTAATAACAGCGTGGAGATGGTCCACTGCGGGCATCTCTAAATGCTGGGGTGAGTCCAAATCTGAGGTTCGAGGATGGTGCCCATAAATGGTAAAAAAAGGACTTTGTCCAGTTCCTGAGTGTACGGAATTATTGTACGCACACTCTGCAATCCACAGAATGTCTTTCCAATTCCCCTCAGACTGATGTAGCATACAACGGAGGTACTGTTCAAGAGTCTGGTTGGTCCTCTCCGTTTGACCGTCGGTCTGAGGGTGGTGACTGGTCGAAAGCCTAACATCAATTCGTGCCAGTTGGCAGCATTTCCTCCAAAAATGTGAAATGAATTGACTGCCCCGATCTGAAATTAACACTGAAGGAAAGCCATGCAGGCGGACAACATTTTCAAGGAATTCCTTGGCCAGGATTGAAGCTGAAGGTATCCCTTTTAAAGGAATGAAGTGGGCCATTTTAGAAAAAAGATCTACAATAACTAGAATGGTATTGTAACCTTGGTACGGGGGTAAATCCGCGATAAAGTCTATTGACAAGGTATGCCAAGGGGTAGGTGGTATGTCTAATGGTTGCAATAATCCAGCAGGTTTTTTCTTTTGCCCTTTATTTTGTGCGCAAATGCCACAAGACATGACAAATGACTTGACATGCTTTCGCCAGGTGGGCCACCAAAATTGCTTCCTAATTTTAGCTTCGGTTTTTGCAATACCCGGATGCCCTTCTATTAAGGTGTCATGGTAATGGGAAATGACAAGTTCCTGTAGTTCTTTTTGCGGTAAAAATAGCCGGCCTTGGTAATAAGGTAAATCATCGATGACAGAGTGCTCTGGACCTTTCTTTGCTCAGTCCTGTAGGGCAACGGAATCAAAGAGTTGGTGGATCTTGTTTTGAATGTCCTCCAGTGTCTGTATGGATGTCAGGTCTCTGTTCCGGAATTATGGGTACGGGTTCTAAAGTTATTTCTGCTTCTCCCATTCCAATCCGGGACAAGGCGTCTGCTTTACCATTCTTACAACCTGGTCGATAGGTTATTACAAAATCAAACTCGGCGAAGATCAATGCCCAACGGAGTTGGCGCGAAGATTGGGCTTTGGCTGTCTTTAGGTATTGTAAGTTGCGGTGATCGGTGATCACCGTGATGGTATGTCTGGCACCCAGTAGATAGTGCCGCCAAGCCTTGAAGGCGGACTTGATGGCCAGCAGCTCCTTGTCGTTTATGGCATAGTTTAATTCGGGGGCTGAAAATTTTCTTGACCAAAACGCCACTGGGTGAAGCTGGTTAGTTTCGGGATCCTTTTGGGAAAGGACTGCTCCCATGGCTGAACTGGATGCATCTGTTTCCACTATGTAGGGAAGCTCGGGGCGCGGGTGTCTTAATATGGGAGCAGATGTGAATTTAGCTTTTAACTCTTGGAAGGCGTTCTCGGCTTCCTCTGTCCACACAAAGCGTTTGTTTTTTCGCAATAGCGTCGTAATGGGATGTACAATGTGCGAGAAGTCTGAGATAAACCTGCGGTAGAAATTGGCAAAGCCAAGCATGCTTTGAACTCCTTTGATTGAACTTGGCGAAGGCCAATTAAGAATGGCATCCACTTTTCGTGTATCCATCCGGATTCCTCTCGGGGTCAGAATAAATCCAAGGAATTCCACTTCCGTAGTGTGGAAGATGCACTTTTCCAGTTTAGCATATAATTTATGCTGGCATAACTTCTCTAGGACTGCTCGGACGTGTTTTACATGCTCAGATTCTGATAAAGAGTATACTAAGATGTTGTCGATGTAAACGACCACACAAACGTCGATAAGCTCTCGGAGGACATCGTTCATGAAGAACTGGAAGGCTGCTGGTGCATTGCATAGTCCGAAGGGCATCACCTGGTACTCAAATAGTCCGTACTTGGTGCGAAAAGCAGTCTTCCATTCGTCACCCTCTTTGACACGTACCAGATGATATGCCCCCCGAAGGTCTAGTTTCGTGTATATACAAGCGTCCTTCACCTGGTCTAGTAGTTCTGGGATCAAAGGCAGTGGGTATCGATTCTTGATGGTTATCTGATTCAGTGCGCGGTAGTCTATACATGTTCTAAGGTCGCCTTCCTTTTTCGGTACGAAGAACAAAGCTGAAGATGCAGGGGACTTGGACGGGCGAATGAAGCCATTAGCAAGGTACTGGTCTAGGTACTGGCGCAAATGGAGATTTTCGGGTTCCGTAAGGGCATAGATTCTGCTGCAAGGTGGTGGTGCTCCAGGTACAAGATCTATTTGACAATCATACGATCTGTGAGGTGGTAAGGTGTTTGCCTGTTCCTTTTGGAAGACATCCTGAAAGTCTTGGTATTCAACAGGTAATTGTATGGCTACTGGAATTACTGGGGCCAGGACTGAGTTTTGAGTTTTCCTTGGGTAGCAGGTGTGAGCACATTCTGGGAAGGTTAGTCTCTTCTCTCGCCAATCAATACAGGGATTATGTTTTTCCAACCAAGGTATCCCCAGTATCAGCTGAAACTGTGGGGCCTTGATTAAGTCAAACACCATAGCCTCTCGATGCCCATCTTGACTCAGCAATGTCATCTCTGCAGTGGAATGAATTACGGGTCCAGAGGCAATTTCCGTTCCATCTACAGTGGTGACAACATCAGCCGTGGTCTTGCGGGTGAGAGATAGATTCATCCTGGTAGCCAATTCCCAGTCCAAGTAATTTCCTATGGCTCCACTGTCTAAGTACGCCTTTACCGCGTGCATGCGTGATGGCTGCTCTGGATCTACAAGGACCATGGGTATGGTGAAATGCAAGGTCAGAGTGTCCTTCTTTAAGCTCGGCAAGCGGACCTCTACGCTTGCTGGGCGTGGTCGTTTCCCGAGTCAGATTTCACATGGTTTTCGTCTGCTGCTCCTATAACTTTCTGGGGTGGTTTTATAGGGCAGTTCCGAAGAAAATTACCAGTAGTTCCGCAATATAAACATAATTGCAGTTGCCGTCTTCTATCTCTTTCCTTCTGGGTTAAGGGTCCTTTAACCCCTCCGATTTGCATAGGTTCTGAGACATCTACTCCCTTGGAGCTTACGTGGGTTTTAACCAACACCCTGTTCTCAAACTTGGTTCGGTCAGCCTTCCTGGTTTGAAGTCTATGATCGAGCTGGACCACTAGATCTATATATTCAGCACAGTCTTGAGGCGGGTTCACGGTTTGGGCCAAAACATCTTTGAGTTCTCCCCGAAGTCCTCAATGGAATAATGTGATTCGCTTGGCTTCAGGTCATTCAGTTTCCACTACTAATCTATTGAAAGTTGCAATGTAAGATAAAAGATCCTGGTTACCTTGACGTAGGGATAAAAGTTTGTTGTCCAAAGCCTGTCCTCGGGAGTGTCGGGCGAATAGTGTTTCCATGCTTGTTGGAAAACCCTGGAAATCTCGAAGAATCGGTTCATCCTGGTTAACTAGTGGAATGGACCAATCCGCAGCACTGCCGCTGAGATATGACAGTACAAAGGCTACCTTGGCCTGATCATTTGGGAAAGCTCCAGGTGTACATAAAAAGTGCAAGCGGCATTGATTCATGAATGTTGCAAACCCTTTTTTTTTTTTTTTTTTAATTTCAAACTGTTGTTTAATTAGTTCGATCAACAAACTTTTACAACTTTTTATAAAAGATATTTTCTATGTTGCACAATTAACACATAATCCATTACAAAATTTCATTTAGATTACATTATTCATTTCTTATACAGCATTTGCTTTGCCTAACAAAGACAATTTTATATGCATAGAATTTTGAAACTCATGCTAAATAATTATTGATACATTCTAATGTAGTCTTATATCATCTACATCATTTCCTTTTGATAAAATAACAGACTTGTGAAGGGACATTAGCAACAATGCTTCATTTCGTGTCTTCAAAGTAGTAATGAAAATACTTCGCCATTTTAAATTTGAGTAAGAGACATCTATTTTGACTTAGGCATATATGTCAGTAAAATGAATTTGCCACGCACTGTAATGCGGAATTCTCACAGCTAGTCTATATACTTCACCTGGTCAGCTGATTTACAGCTACGATATTAATAGCATCAACAAGTTTCTTACACCATTTTCCTATTGAACATTCTCTCCAGTTCACTATTTATTACCAGTAGAAGTCTGCACAGAGCTATTATGAGGCTCGTTCGAGTCCCCCACATACAGGCTAACCATATCCAATCCCTAGTTGCCTCAGTTAGTGAGCAATCAGTTGCAATTGTTAGTACACGTATTGACTCAAAATGAGTGCAGAATATCACTAGATGTTTAAGAGTTTCATGAGTTGCACTATCTTTACAAAACCTACACCCTAATCCCGCCTGTAATTTCCAATGCTGGCTCCAGCCACTAATTCTTTCTAGGGTGAGGGATTGGTTCATTTTGAAACGTAAGTAAACTTCCCTAGCTTTATTACAAGGAAACTGGATTACATAAGGTTTATGCGGCCGTCTTGAGGAACAGAAACGTACTGCTTCCTTATAGCCCTTAAGATCCGCCATCGCAGAAACCGTTTTACACCAATCATTTTCTATGATGCGATGTTTGACGAGGTTAGATCTAAATTCCAAATCTGCTGGTGTAAGTGCAATCTCATCCAATAGATGAAGCATTTGTGCATGGTAAGTCGTCAGGGATGATCGTTCCGGTGCAGTCATTAGTTGCCCCAAATCTTCGTATAGACAGTTGGTGGGGGGATATAACATTCTAGCAAAGTTAGCCAACATGCGCCAGTTACGGCGTGCAGATAGAGAAGTAAGACCCAATTCCTGCCTTAACACAGTATTTGGTGTTGCTTTGGCTAACCTCAAAGCCCCCTTCCACATACAGCCTTGTAGTTGATCAAGGTAAGTGCTAATATTCACAAGGCACATGTCCAAGGCAAAAAGAATAACTGACTCTACTTTTAAGATGTAAAATTCCATAAGTGGCAACAATGAAAATTTACAAAACTTCAGGTATACTAATCGCATTTGCGTAGCGAGCGGAGCAGCCTTTTTCTGTAGAACCTCTCTCCACATCGCCATCGAGTTGGAATCAGTTATGGTATATCCGAGATAACGAATTTGAGTAACTGTGGTTAGAGGAAAGTTATCAAGATTCCACTTTCGTGTGATGTTACCCTTCTTGAGATTCCTGAACACTACTATGTTTGATTTTTCAACATTGCATTTTAGATTATGTGCCAAACAATAGGATGCAAATAGATCTAATTTAATTTGCATACCTTTGGGCGTGCGATCAAATAATACAATGTCATCCGCAAAGGCTAGCCATTGGATCTTGAGATGGCCAAGCCTTGCTGGATAGGAAATATGGGTATTCCAAATATCATTGATACCACATAGGTAAAGATTGAAAAGCGTGGCTGCTAAATTACAACCCTGCTTGACACCTAGGCCGATGTTTATTGGGTGAGTTGTTGCTCCTTCATTATTCACCCTTACCAAGTAAGCTGTATTTGTATGGAGCTTTGATATTATTTGTATAATGTAAAGAGGTATCTTCATCTCAACCATTTTTTTCCACAGCAGTGCTCGTATAGCTGAATCAAAGGCAGAAGTAAGGTCGATCGAGGCCATTTACAAAGGACCTGAGTCTCTAATTTTGTGCTTGGCTAAAAGATGCGCCATAATTGACGCATTTAGAGGTGTACCCATCCTTGAGCGGAAGCCAATTTGAAACTTGGATAAGATCTTGAGCTCACCAATCACCGCTTGTAGTTCACCTAAGAGCAAAATGGCAAATACCTTTGCAGCTGTATCGATGAGCGCTATCGGTCGAAAATTACTTGGATCAGACCTTAGTCCTTTTTTATAAATGGGGACAATGATAGAATTTAGCCAAGACGATGGAGTAAATGTAGTTGTCAGCATGTTATCAAACAGTTTCTTCAGTATATCGGCCCACATGATGGGGTATCGTTTAAATACACAAGATGGAATCCCATCCGGGCCAGCTGCCTTTGAATATTTAAGGGCAGATATAGTGGCTTCAATAGTAGGAATCTCCCATGATAGGAAGGAGGCAGGAGCCAAGTAGGTCCATTTGAATTCCAAATCTTCAAATGTTGCTGGGAGAGCAAATTTTTTTTCAAAATAAGTTCTCCATGTGTGTGCTGAAATCGATGATGACTGGTCGGAGGGGAGTACAGAGGTTCCTGCCCTAAGTAAACCCCAAGTAGACCTTCTGTCCCTGTGACAAAGTGTGTTAAACATGTTTTGATTCAGCTGGTTTTGAGTGAAGTGCCTGTGATCCCTGCATTGATTCCGGTAAGTGTTTAATATACTTTTTTTTTCTATGCAGTAACTCGCCCAATTTGGAGCCATTTTAAAAATCTGCCTCAGGGTCGCTCTCTTTGCTCTTTTGGCTTTCAAAATGAACTCGGAATATTGCGGGGGAGAGCCAAGAATGGGGCTCGTTGCATTGCCACGCAAGGATTGAATTATCTGGGTTGTTGTATTAAATAGAACATCAAGCTCTCGGTTTGACGTGGGGAGATGAAAGGTAGATCTTTGATATAGTTGGAATTGTGCATAGATCATGTCATTGACCCTATCGCAGAGGATAGTAGTCCAACGAAGCGATAGGCCAGGCCGATCCCCTACTAGAAACCCTTGTTGATTATCAATGGGTAGTTGCGCAGCATGTAGTTGAAGGTTCAAATGAATCATATAATGGTCGCTGAGCCCAGGATCGTATATTGTTGTTTTGCTAGAAGCGGACTGCAGTCCGCGCGAAAGGGCAAAATAATCAATACAAGTCGATCTCTCGCCTCTTCTCCAGGTATTGCACCCATCATTGGTGCTAAAAGGGAGGATGTCAAGCTCCCAGGATTCCAAGTAATCCAACCATAATCTACCTCTATGCCAAGGTTGGTGCAAACCTCCACAATTTTCGGAGCCGGGATTAATTGTTGTGCAATAGGCATTGAAGTCCCCTCCTAATACAATATTACAATTGGGATGGAGTGTCAATATTTCATCAAATAGCGTGCCCAGCTCTTGAAATACACCCGTTAGGGAGATCATTGTGGGATTATGATATAGAGATACCAGGAGGATCTACTTCCTTAAATACAATCAAAGCAGCCAACATTGCCTTAGCTTTGAAAACATTCAATACCAGTATATTTAATGAAGTATTTATGCATATCGCCAAACCCCCATACGGTCGACCACTAGACCCACGTTGAGCGTTTGCTTGCAAGACAGTGTAGCCAGGTAGCACGAGTTCATGTGTGCACATGGTTTCTTGGCATAACATAATATCACATTCCATTTCACCATGCGGATTTCTAAACCATGATGACAAATTGCTAAAGCCACAAGAATTCCAGGATACAATCAATAAAGGAGCACGCTACTTAATTAGGAATATTGTTCATGGCAGGGTTGCGAGTATTTTGCAAAGCAACCAGCCATGACCAATCCTTACTGGAATTAGATAGCATTACTAATTGAGCAATCACCTCAGAGCTTACCCCACTCTGCAATTCACCAGGGACCAGTTTTGGAGGTTGATCAGGAGGGGGCGCCAGGGGTGTTTCATTGAAGGATATGGCATCATCGATTGAATCAAACGGATACGGCATTAAGCCAATGAACCGTAACTCCTCAGTATATTGCAAGAGGAGGTTAGTTATGATGGCAGATTGCACCTTGCACACCATACGATTGTTTTGAGTAGGTGGCAATGTTATCCATTCTATGTCGTGTGTGTTCAATGTGCGAAGACCAGGTATCCGATTGAAAGCTTGCATCAAAGCAGATCGATTTAATCGCTTTATGCCATTTTTAAATGATATAATTTCCCATCCTATAATGGTAGTAGATAACTTTGAAGGTTCCCCTGGTGATTCGTGATCCCCCCCCACATGATCTGGAGGTGCCCCCTGTAGATTTTGATTCTTATCTATGCCCTTTGCCTTACATGCGGGTGAAGCTTTCTTGTCAATCTCTCGATTTGGGCCTGGCTGAAGTGCCAAAGGGGATTTATGATTTACTGAAACCAACACATCTGGAGTTGTTGTGTCCAAGTCCTTCTCGCTATTACATAACAGAGGTCCAGCGCGCCTACCTATTTGGGTAATTTTATTGTCTATCGGTTTAAAGACGTTGGGTAGGTGCGTTTGGGATGCAGAATGACCACACTCTTCATTCATAGAATGCTTCATTTGGTGGTACTGTTTTTTTAGGTTTTTGGTGGAGATTAATTCCCCAGGTTCCCCATCATTTGGATGCGATTGCGCTACTGTAGCATTTGTCTGTGCTACAGGGGCACTAGACTTCCCTATTTTTAGTTTAGTTTTTTCATTTCCCTTTACAGGTGGGATCAAGTCCTGTTGCAATGTTTTGGAGACTTTTTCCCGAGCAGCTTTCCTTTTTAAGGCACGGAAAAATAGCCTTTTTTCCTTCCTTGATATAAAGGATCGCTCTGTTTTGAGGGGCTTTTAACAGCCGGAACTTGCGTGTTGGCAATTGTAGACGGAATGCTTGTGGGCACACTAACCATTTGACTATCCAACTTAAATAAATTGGTTAGTGCCTAAGGACTATCAGGATAAAGTAAATGCGCATCCTCCGTGGCGGACACGGGTGGACCCACTCTTTCCTCTCCTAAATTAGGTTGGAGAAAGAAGAAAAGCTGGTCCAACTTTTCAGCATGCAAAGCCACTTTACTACATAGTTGGCCGTACGTGAGGATCTGGCATGTATCAGAGGGTCTGGGGGCCATCAATGTTTGAGCAAAAGATTGAGGAAATGCATACGTGACAGGGGGAGGATTCATATCATTAAATTCGTTAGCAGGTAGGTGTGGAAAATCTGTTTGGGTAGTTACTGAGGTCCTAGTAAGAAGTCCCTTTAGCAATGGTTTGGGCCCATCGGGAGCCAGTCTAAGGGTGTCTGCAAATATAAAGCCCTCAAACCCTTTTGGGTCTCCGGCAAAGCGTTCAGGCGGAGCCAAAGGAACGGCTCCAGGTAAATTTATCTGCACCGGGTTACTCGATGGTACAGGAGCTGGACTTGCCCCAAGTCCTGGTAGAGGTGTTTGTCCAGCCTGGCTCTGTAATAGTTGTCTGGCCAACTCATCAGTTCGTTCTTTTGACACTATCAGTTCCCTCCTGAGGGCATTGGTTTCTTGGCGGGCGGAATGCACTTCGGCCCTTAATTCCCCTAATAATTGGACCAACTGATCAGTTTCCGAGGTCTCCATGACCCCCAGGTGGGTATTTGTGGGTAGTCTTCGCGTTCTGTTACGCTCACCTGGTTCCCACGGGGGCGTCTACCGGAACTGGGCCGCTGTTGTTTCCACCAGCGTGACGTGTAGCGCCGAGATGACTGACTGGACTGGCCCGCTCAGCCTAGTTTGTCTGGCTCGCAGGAATATTCTTCTGCAAAGGAGAAGAGGAATTAACCACCCGTGGAATTGAGTGTCAACCCACCTTCCCCACTCCCGTTGTCTTCCCACAGATCACTCTTGATGTCCCCTCCTTAGTCTCACCTGATGGTTTGGAAGGATGAGCTCTTCATCCTGCGTCGACCGCAGGGGCGCGTTGATGACCAGTTACTTCACTGGCGTAGAGGAATTGGTGAGTTCCAGTATTGACTCTAAAGTCCAATTGTTCATAAGAGTTCAAATGTCTGATCTTCACTCTGTCCGATTCCTTTCAGGTTGCCGATTAATCCACTCGAAGATTTCCAAATGGCAATTGGTAAGATTCAGGTAAGTCTATTGTGGTTTTCCCCTTAGGGGCTGGGGTACGGCGATGAAGCAGAGTTGACTGCGACGATCCGAGATGAGGTGAGTACCCCCGTGGTAAATCAGGTAAGTCCTTGGGGGTAGCTTGTATAGCCTTAGAGAGTCCCCTTGCTCACCTTGCTGTCTTTGTCTCCTTAGGTGTCGGAGGGTGGCCGCGAGATGGAGAGAGCGTGATGGAATGCTGAAGTACCGCCAAGCAGGTGAGTTCAGTGCGGCACCGTAGGAATGCGAAGCGATGCTTCAAAGACTTCTGTCTTTCAGCTCCGTGGCGAAATGGATCAGGATTCAGGTAAGGATTAAAGTTAAAACTCCTGTTCTAACCTTTATCCTTCTTTTCTTCTTGTTTCAGGAGTCCCAGGACTGAAGCGGGCGTGGCTGAAGACTGGAGCCGCTGAAAACACGGTGAGCGTTACGCTGCAGCAAGCAGAATAACACGAAGCACGTGTGGCTGTCCGGGCGTGGTTCAAATAGCCTTGGAAGATGATCCAGGTAAGTATTCTTCCACAGCCCCACCCAAGTAACAAAATAGTCCCTTCAGTAAAATAGTCCCTCCTAAGCCTCATTTGGCTTGAGTCTTCATGCAGCATGGTCTGCCTCAGGTGAGTATGCAGCATGGTCTGCTTCAGTTAAGTTATCAATAATGAGCCTGGCGCCCATGGCGCCAGGACTGACTTTATCTTTATGAGCCTGGCGCCATAGGCGCCAGGACTGCACCCAAACAGCCCCTAACTGGGGCTTTTGGGCATGCTCCAAGTGGCATGGTGCCTGCTTCCGGGGCTGCTGGGCCTGGTCTGGTCTTCCGGGGGCAGGCATCATGACAGTTATTTTCAATTCACGTTTGTGATTTATTTATGTTGAGAGAAGTTTATCATGTTGTGCCACGGATAAAGTGGTGTT
Source organism: Ambystoma mexicanum (assembly GCF_040938575.1). Lineage (NCBI taxonomy): Eukaryota > Metazoa > Chordata > Amphibia > Caudata > Ambystomatidae > Ambystoma > Ambystoma mexicanum. The sequence goes on along the minus strand of NC_090930.1, from coordinate 252,611,843 downwards.
TGACATTTCAGTGCGAGTTTTGTAGCATTTAAACCAAATAAACCTAAACATATTTACTGTACACTGAACTGGTTCTTGGCTCATTGGTAGCTCAGGCGGAAGGATCCAAGGGGTATTAGATGAATTGAAGATAGGGCTGAATAAAGAATCTGTTAAACAGTTTGTTGCGTCACACCTTGAGTAGGGAGGGAAGGAACTCCCTTTGTTGAGGGTGGCCTCTCAATAAACCGTTAAAAATTGGGTGCTCGTCGCCAGGATTTAGCTAGCTATTTCTGACTCATGATAAAGTGCATTAGGACAGACTGTTCATTTTGATGCAATTGCATTAAGGTGGAGGGAAAGTCATCTTTGTTTCGTTAAAGTGCTGCAACAACTTGATCCCTGTGTTCCAGGTAGATGTATAGGTGAAAAATCAAGATTGTTTAAGAATTGATTTGTGTGAGGAAATCAAGCAGGAACAGGGTGATTTTTGCCCCTGCATAAAGAAAGTTTTACTAAGGTGCAAAAAGCCATTGTGAAAATGACTAATGTACAAATTGGTGAAGCCGGGGAGCATATTCCAGCTAAATTGTTTCTAAAAGGAGATTGGGTTGAGGGTGATGCTGGAAAATGGCAAACCAGAACTGTGCAGGATGTTACCTTAGTAAGCAATGATATTTGGTTTGAAGGTGCAATGTCACACCAGGCACTTGAGGCATTTTATATGAGCACAACTGCTCGCGATGAACATATACAAATAGCTCAGCCAATTGCCCAGTTATATTTTAATTTGCTGTTAGTGGAAGAGTGTTGGGAAAATAGTGAGGCTAGTAGGATGAATCAGGCTGAATACCCATCACAGGCCCAGGATCCCATTGAACAACTCAACAATGACTTAAAAACCCAGCAGCAAGAGAGTGTGGAGTGTGAAACATAGTTTTCTGCACTGCAAAATACACATAAAGAGTGTGTGGAAAATTTGAGCACACTGCAACATAAGGTTAATGATAAGACTATTAATAATAGAGGATTGTTAGATGATATTATGGCCCTCAAACAACAAAATTGGGAATTGGAAACAGAAAATAGTTTATCATTGAAGAAATTGGCTCACAAAAGGAGTTTGATTAAATCTACCAAGGTATAAGTACACTGAAATAACAGTGGAAGCAGTTGATTCAGGAAAAAGACCTATTGAAACAGGATAACAGTGTCCTATTGCAGAGGATAAATCATTTGGAAATGGAGGTAGAAAAGGGACAGTCAGGTTCTCAGGAACTGACCAGAATTAGAGAAGAAAGGAATGAGCTAGAAAGGCGTGTGAGACAAATAGAAGCTGAACTAGACAGCAAATTGTAGGGATGAGCAAGAGAAAGAGATTATTCTCCTGAAGGAAAAGTGCCTTGAATATTCACGCAGCATACAAGGCTCACAGAGTGAGAATGAATGCCTTCAGCATGAGGTGCCGCAACCAAAAGATCGGTTGGTAGCTCAGAGCAGGGTGCATGATATTAATCAGGCCTTAGTGTCAGAATTAAAATGCCAGCTCTATGAATACCAACAGGAAATAAGGACAGAGAGAAGCAGTGTGAGAGTCTCACCAAGGAAATGAAAATTATAAACAGGCCCTGAGGCACCGTGACCAATCAGGATATGGGGCACGCCCCACTGATCAGGGCAAGGTGCCCTTCCCAACAGGAGCCTCATGCCAGTCATTTACCACCTCTCATGCACAAATGGGAACCAACCTCATGCATGCCACCTATCAAGAACAGGGTGACATGAGGCAGTTAGACTTACCCAGGCCTAGCCCAACTGATCAAGAAGGCCAGTCCCTGTCTGATATTGATCAGTATTCACATTCACATCAGCCGGTCAGACAGCACAGCGAATAGGGCGCTCACTTTGACATACATACGTGCAGAGCCTGCCAGCACAGGTTCGAATTCCATCAGGGCCAAACTAAGCCTTTCATCCTTCCGTGGTCGATAAATGAGCACCACACCCTGTGGGTAACAATAAGCAGCGCTGAGATGCTTGTGGATTCGTAGCGCTATACAAGTGCAAATTATTATTATTATTATTATTACCACATAGAAAGGAAAGCGGCTGGATCAGTGTGTCCTTTGGAGTAAGGAAAATACTGTAAATACTTCAGACCATGAAAACTCTTATGATGAGAAAATCAGGGAGGAAGGGAATTAGATTGGCTGACGAATTGAGCACCCATGCGGTGCCGGACCACTGTTAAAAGTGCTCCCCAAAAGGGTAACTGTCCCTTCTCCTGGAGTAGCTTAGTTACTGGAAATTCCCCCCATAATTTTTCATCCTGAATCTCCCTTTGTCTGGGTTCAGGGATCTATTGTCCTGGAACCGGGGAGAGAGAGGAGGATTGTTTTGGAAGTTTTGTTTAGGGGGATATCTGGGGGAAAAGTTCAGATTGGGAGGTGGAGTGATGGTTCTCTCCTGAGGTAAGTTTCCCGGGGCAGTACTTCTGTGTCAGAGTTTGGGAATCTGTAAATAAAATGTTGCAACTTGAAATGGGAGTTGTTAGGGCATTCCCCTTTTCCCAGACCCCGTTTGGAGAAAGGGTACCTGATTGCCCCCCCTCTGACCAGGGGGAGTGTATGCATACCCCAGGATTGGTTGACACAGAAAAATGCCAAAGATCACACAGTGTCAGAGTTCAAGATTAAGAAAATGACCACCTGGCTGTCAAATAGCTCCCACTTTCTTTGCACCTTGGAGGAGAAAGAAGGCCGATTTTATGCACCAGTCAAGGTGCGGGGTCAGTGTGAATTATCAGCTCTGGTGTATAGTGGATCACAAGCCACCCTCCTGTCCAAAATGGCCTTTGACCACACAACTTCTCGGACAACTCCAAAATTTAGACGGGAAGGATATTTTCATCGAAGGGAAGGGAATGGGGATCTGGAAATAAAAATTGCCCGACATTGAGTTAAACATCCGGTGATAGTCATAACTCCAGAGGGCACACCTTTTTTACTGGGAAATGATCTCCTGAGGAGGTTATCGCCTCTGAACGACTGTGTAAACAAGGTCCTTTGGACCCAGACTAGCCGGCCTAAACAATTAAAAATGAGTACCAATTATGTAAGCAGGAACGGTACTTGTCATTTAATTGATCAACGTTCTGAGAATGTGGAAATCCATTTCAAGCATAACCAAGTCCCAGACATCACTGTCATCTCTGTAGGAGAACAAACTGGTGTTGGGAACTCTTCTACATTCTTGAAAATCAACCTTCCCCCCAGTTTTAGGTGCCAATCCACACTGGAAGGGAACACCGTAAAATGTGACACCAGTCCAGAATCAGAAGAAACATTGTGTCCTGTGAAACCAGACCCGCTCAAAGTCTGACAGACATTCAGAAAAAGGGCAAAGAGTTTGCCTGAATAATGGAAGGAGCTTCATCAGTGAAGAATTATTCAGGAAACTCCTGAAAGATCAGACCATTCCCACATCTAAATTTATCGACAAATGGCAAATAGGTCTGGAAACCCCAAATTCCAAACATCTCCTGCCTAGCAGGTGTATGCTAAAAAGTTCCGTTGGTAACAAAAGCATAAAGCAAAATAGTTGGGTTGTGAGAGATGTACCTTACTTGTTTTATCTTAGCAGTGACATTCTCAATCGGTTCGCAATCAATTTGGACCTAATTAATAATGAAACCTGGTCCTGACTGGGGGTTAACCCTATTGGTTTTGACAACACTGAAAAATAATTTTGGTCACCTCAATTGCTGCCTTATGCCATTGAAGTTCAAGTGCGAGAAGAGGTTATCATCCGAGGGCAGGTGCAACAATTCACTCTCCCCCTCAAAATTAAGCGAGGACAGAACCTCAAACATCAGGACACCTATTGAAATCTAAATTCCCATCTCTAACAACAAGATGTGTATTTAAATCCGACACCTCTAGTAGACCTAGAATAGGACACCATTAGAATATTGGTGGATAACAGTGACCCTCAAAGTATCACTTTGGGTGCAGACACCTTTATTAGAATGGCGGTTGATATGCAATATTAGTCTATTGAGTTAGGTAATAAAATCATGGAACCAATCCCAAACGTCTGTTTTGACATCAGCAACTGTATTTCTCCAGAAAAGATTTTTACTAGGCATGGGGGGAATTTCTTGGTGTACTCTTTCTGCCCCTAGGGGGTGGAAGAGGTGACCTGTGACATTAGGGGGGAGGAGGTAGTGTTTAGAGTCAAGGACCACTACCTTGAATCCCCTCTCCAGGTCAACACCATCAAAAGAGATGTCTCCACCCAACTGGAGGACACCGCTAAAATTGCCAAGCCTGGGGTCTTTCCAGGTTTCAAGCAAATGGTCATGGAAAGGATCAATCTTTCTGATGCCTGTTAGACCGAGAAGCAAAGACAAAAGCTAAAACAGGTCTTCCTAGAATTCAAAGATTTATTTTCACCTGGCTCATATGACGGTGGATGCACATCCATTCCTCCAACCACCATTCCCACGGACCCTGTGATGGCGCCAGTATTTCCGAAACAATTCCAGTTACCTCTCATGTCCATGGAGTCACTCACAGAGATTATTAAGAACTTAGAATCCTGTGGGATAATTTGTCCGATCCGCCGTCTCTTCAACAACCCGGTACTGTGTATATTCAAACCAAACGGACAATGGAGACTATGTGCAGACCTGAGGGAGTTGAACAAACAGGTGCACACGTCATGATGGTCCCTTCCCTACATCGATCAGGGACTGGCCCTGATCCAAGGGTCAAAGGTGTACACCTTAATTGACCTAACCAATGGTTACTGCACAGTAACCGTGAGTGGGGAAGACTAGTGCAAACTTGCCTTTACCTTTGGGTGGCAGCAGTACACGTGGATCTGAACCCCATTTCGATACATATACTCCAGCAACAAGTTCAACATCTTCCTCTGTAAGGTCATGCCCGATCTGGGCAAAAGGGGAAACCTTGCCTATGAGGATGATGTTTTGATCAAGAGCTCAACTGTGCAGGAACATATAGCAGAAATCTGCTATGTTCTAACCCAGTTGCCGAAAGCCGGAGCAAAACTGTCCTTTTAGAAGGCACAGTGGTGTAAGACCCAAGTGAACTTCTTTGGGCACGAGATCACCCCTGAGGGTCTTAATCCCCAGGTGAAGAAGGTGGAAGCCTTATTGAAATTAAAAGACCCTACCACTCTGCGAGAATTAAGAAGCCTTCCTTCACTCACTAATTATAGTTGGAAGTTCATTGAAGACTACGCAGAGGTCACTCGACCCATGGTCCATTTATTAAAGGCGGAGTCAAGTTGGAGAGGGGTCCAGAACAAGCTGAGGCAGTTAACCAACTGAAAAGAAGCCTTTCCCAGGCTCCTTGTTTGGCTTACCCCATAAAGAACGAGGAGTTCCTCTAGGAGACGGGGTTCTCATATACTTGCCTAACAGCGGAATTGTACCAAAAGCATGACAAGGTCAACAAAGTCATCTCAAACGCGAGCAAGACTTTGTCCTCTGTGCAGGAAAAATGCAATGATTGCGAGAAGGCACTCCTGCCAACGGCGTGGGCATTGAAAAATTACTACCCATTCATTCAGGGGGAGCACATCATTGTTGAGACTCCTCGCCAGCACTTGCAATATCTCCAAAGTGGAAAAATGTGGGCAGGGAACGTTAGTAATTTACCGAATTAATTCCTGGATTCTGTCATTGGAAGCCTTTCCTGTGAAGGTCAAATATGGCCAAACCACAAAGAGTCCCCTAGCGCAAGTGTTGGCGGACTTGCATGATTGTACTCAAGAAAACTGTCTCAAGGACAAAAGTCTAATGACCAACAACATCATGGAGGCATACTTAACTTCCCCGCGCAAGGTGCATGAAGAAGACACGTGTCAGTGGATGCCTACAGTTTATGTGGATGGGTGCTCATAGCATGTTTACTGCAATGGGGAAAAAGAACTTGTGGCTGGCATTAGGAATGCCTGCGTGAAAATGATACCCTGAAACCCTCTGCTGGTTATAAAATAGGACCCCAAAGTAGTTGGGTTGCAGAGTTGATGGCTGTTTATCAAGCCATCCTCACTGCAGTGCACCACCAACTCAATGAACTGGTCATAACTACTGACTCTGATTATGGCAGTGATGGGTTTGTGGAGCACCTGATTAATTGGAAGAATCAAGGCATGCTTTGTGCCAACAACAAACCCCTAAAGAATGCCAAACTGATCCAGTCAATTAATGATCTAGTGGCCTTCAATGAGATGGCCATCTATTGGAAGAAGATAAGAGGTCATTCCAAAATAGAGTGGCCAGATAAGACTGGAATGACCTGGCTGACCAGTTGGCTGAAACTGGAGCTCTGCAGGGGGATTTCATAGAAACAGAATCCCTGCTGGGTGAAATCCAAGTTTCTGCTGTCACCAGGTCACAAAATGCAAATAGAGAACTCTCGACTGCCCAGTGGAGAAAAGATACCCCAGATGCAGATTTGATCACTACACAGAAAGAGGACCCAATCATTGGGAAATGTTATCGACACATTGAAGATCCTGTAAACTTTCATCTAACATAGCCGGATTATACCGGTAAAGAGGATCTCTGGTGTTGATGAAGTTTTCCAAGATGTTCCGGATCAGAGATGGTTTCTTGGTAAGGAGAGCCCTATCTGGCTATGACCAGTGGATGGTACCTACCTCATTCTAAAGCCTGATGTTGAACCACACCCATGATGCAGCCACTGCCAGTCATATAAGGTTTCACACGGCATTCGAAATCTTGCACAAGGCTGCTTACTGGCCACACATGGGCCAGGACCTCGACGCTTACCTAAAGGGGTGCCTTGTGTGTGCTCAATTTCAACCCAGTTTACTCACACTCAGAACTCCCCTACAAAAAAGGGGAATGGCACTGCCTTGGTCAGATTTGCAAGTTGATTTCATCGGGCCAGTGATTCGCTACTCTAGAGGAAACAAGTGTATGTTGATTGTGACATGCTTGTTCACAAAGTGGGTAGAATGTCTTCCAGCCCTGAATTGTAAGGCGGAGACAGCTGCTGCATTAATGATCAACCACCTCTTCTCTCATTTCAGCCTCCCACAAAGGATCGATTCAGACCAAAGAAGCCATTTTATCAGTGAGGTGACGGCGAAGATGTGGGAGATTTAAGGGGTAAAAAGAAAAAACTCCACATTGCCCACCACCTGGCCTCAAGTGCGGGGATAGAGAGATAAAACAAAACAATTGTGAGTATCTTAAAGAAGTTTGTGGCAGAGTCCGGACCCAGTTGGGACATCCGATTACTGCTTGTCCTGATGGCTGTTAGGTCTACACCATCTTCTGCAGCAAAGATGTCTCCATTTGAGCTCATGACTGGACAAAAAATGGTATTACTGCAGAATCTGCTCTATAGAACTCAAGAGCAAACACTGATAAATGCATCCACTACTCATGAATACATTGAAAATGTAAGGAAGCAACTCCAGCATGCTTTTGCGTATGCTCAGGGCAATTAAGAAAAGTCCGCTGAAAGAATGATCAAAGACCACCAAGAAAAAGAATGAAGTGGGGGACAAGGTTTACTTATACAATTTTCAAAGGAATCAGGTCAAGGAGAGGAAATTCCTTCCATTATGGTGTGGTGCCTTTGAAATTGTAGATAAAATATCATCTGTTGCCTACAACATCAGGATCCCAAAAGGAAAACAGACAGAAGAAAAATGGATCCACATCAATCAGTTGAAAAGCTGTCATTCGGGACACATTTTATGACTGATTGAGGAGCCAAATGAAAGTCGAGCAGAGGAACCATCTGAAGAATGAAAAGGAAGGACGACAAATTGGATGGAAACTAAGACGAATATATATATATATATATATATATATATATATATATATATATATATATAACAGGGAGTGATTTACATGGTGCTCACTGCGAAAAGGAAGAAAATAAATAAAATATGTTTTGTGAAATGATGAAAATTTCTTTTTATACGTGTATTCTGCTGTAGTTGTCAATTCTATGTAAATCCTCTGGGGAAGTAGGTGTGTAAAAAGTACTGAACCTCTTTTGCTTTCTATTATTAGAGAATTAACCGCCCTCACTTCCAACCTAGATGCGAGAGGGGAGTCCAGTGAGAACCCTGTGGACCCCGGAAAGAAGGAAGGAAAAGGGGTGCCGTGCCACACCCTCCAACCCAAAGATGGAAGGGGAGGCTAGAGTGCCCTAATGAAGGAATAAAGGGGGTGCTGTGCCACACCCTCCAACCCAAAGATGGAATGGGAGGCTGAAGTTCCCACTCCCTACTGAAGGAGGAAAGGGGGTGTCATGCTGCACCCCCATCCCAGAGACCAAAGGGGAGTCTGAAGTGCACTCTCCCTAATGAAGCAACAGAAAGAGGAATGTAAAGAGAAAAAAGAGGGGACACATAATGAAACCCCACTCAGCCCTGCTCTTCCCCCCAACGAGTTATGGAAGAACAGGGGGGGCATGTGGGGGGCATTCAAAGGCTCCAAACTGAAGGTCCCTTTCACATGAAAAGCAGGATTTTCTCATGTGTATTTTTCAAGGTAAAATTGAAGGGCAATGTGAAAAGGCCTACCAGTCATAACCAAAGGAAAAGCAGTATTTTTAGTCATAAAGCAAGAAGTCCCTTTAACATTAGAAACATGATTTTTAAACACTGACAAAAAAAAGGCTCTGCATTTGTGTTTGCAGTTTAAATGTGAAAAAGACATGGTGCATGTTGACGAAAAGTAATGTATATTAAGTTTTGCATGCAACATAGCAGACATTTGAAAAGAAAAGCCCACTTTGTTTTCCATGGACATGTTTCTGTAGGCCAGAGGCAAACCCTTTTGCTGGCTGTGGGACACGTGTCACAAAGAACTCCCCCATTGGAAGGCTGGCATACTAGTGTTTCCCACTGCCATAAAATGTGCCCTTCCTGAAAAGTGTTGTCCCTGAAGCTAGGCTCTGTGCAAAAACAACTGGCCTTGGCTGGAGCATGACCAAATGTAGACAGTAGGTGTGAAGACGTGAGGCTACAATTAAGAAAGGCTGAATCTCCAACTTCAAAGAGGAAGCTTCAAATGCAAAGACACTGATATAAAAAAAATCTGGTTACAGGCAGGCCCAGTGAGAACAAATGGGCTGGGGGCAAGAGGATTGCCATTTATCCCACATTAAGATTTACTATTAATTTTAAAGGACTATTATCATTTAGGCCTTTTTTCTCAGCAACCATAAGTCAGATTTTCTTTATGTGGCATTTGTGTAGGTAATTTCCAGGTGATTTTGGGGATATAAAATTCCTCTACTGGCGACTCATGTAACTGTAATTGCCATCTAAAATGGGGTTCTGGCTGATCTGAAAATGTTCCAAATGTGGGAGTTGGTGAACAGGTGGAGAGTAAAATTGGGAATATGGAGAATAAATTGCATTTTTCTAACAGTTATGTGTTTGGTGAAAACTGGAAAAATGGTGCAGACCCGACTGTCGTCTTATTTACTTCCCCATGATTAGCTGAATCAGAAAATATATATATCATGGCAGTTGCAAGTAAAATTATGAGGTTTTGCCACATAACTGGACTTTTTCCAAAATTTGACATAAGAACAAATGGGGATTGGAAAATGGGAATTGCCATATGTTGCTCCAGAACCCTAAACCAATCCTGAGAGGAAGGCTGGATGTGGGAGTAGAGAGAAGGGTAACTGTCTAATCCTAGCTGCGAGAATTCTTGCAGGGTACTTCCCCAAGATTGTAAACTTGATGGTGGCATTGCTGCTATAAAAGGGAGACTGCACCTGGAGGAAGAGACAGAGTTGTGGAATTTACCATCAGTAGGGATGCCAAAATGTACCATCTGACAGCTGCAAGGAAACATCAGAGGAGATTGCTGAAAGTGCATCTGGGTGGAGCTGTCTATTCCAGGAAGGCCTAAAAGCTGACTGGGGCGTATGATTGAGAGCGGGGTGACCAGACCCCTGCCCTATCTTTCCAGAGTGTCCTGAAATGCAGCTGGCTTTCCTGAACTTTAAACAGAGGCTTTCTATGTAAGTAGATCTGAACCCTGGAAAACCAAAAGGTGGGGAGTCTACTTGCCTTAAATCCTTTCCCTTTATAGTGGGGCAATACTGTGTAGACCCTTAGCCTACTTAGATCCTTAGCCTACTTAACTAAAATTATTAATTACATTAGTTCCCCATTTGGTGGAACACTACAGGGTGATTTTTGTTAAAACTCAAAATTAACAAAGCTCACTTCCTGGTGTGCACGGAAAAACTATAGCCTATAATTTATTTGGATAATACTTTTTGGCCGAGTTGACCCCGAGTTCTTTAAGGAAGAGGGTGTCTTTTTCTTAGATCAGTCCAATCTTGTTGTCCAACTTTCCCCTAATACAGGCCTTTCAGTGAAGGGGGGGTCGAAAATCGTAAATTCCCAGATAATCCTTATTTTTATGTCAGGCTTCCCCAACCCAGACCATAGCAGGGGGGTATGAAAAACAAACCGCTAAATCACCCTGTTTACTATAAAGCAAAAGTGTGGGTGAAATAATAATTGCCACATGTATTTATACACATTTGTAAAAATAAACTGCTAGGCTTTTAAATGGGCAGGAAAATCGAAAGTGCACAGGATTCCATCTACCAATGTGTTCACTGACCAGCGCTAATTATTTCTTGAAGTGTAATTTGTAGAAAGTAAAGAATTGTGATTTGTGTTATTTTCAACTCATGTGTGTGATTTATTTATGTTGGGAGAAGTTTATTGTGTTGTGCCACGGATAAAGGGGTAGTTGACTTTCAGTGCGAGTTTTGTAAGATTTAATCCAAATAAACAAACATATTTCCTGTACACCTCCTGGTTCTTGGCTCATTGGTAGCTCAGGGGGAGGGATCCAAGGGGCATTAGAAGAATTAAAGATAGTGCTGAATAAAATAATCTGTTAAAATGTTTGTTGCATGACATCTTGTGTGGGGAGGGAAGGAACTCCCTGTGTTGAGGGTGGCTTCTCAATAAAAACGTTACAAATGACACAAGCAAGAGCACTGCACAAGCATTGCTGTGACCAACTGCCGATTGCTCACACACTTGGCAATCCAAACACAGCTTCACCAACCTCTGCAAATCCGCACAGCATATGATTCGTGGTTCCAAGCCCCGCACACAAGCATGCAGTATCAAGGAAGGCAAAGGAAAGGACAGGGTACGAACCAGCTACATTGAGCCGCTCTGGTGCAGTTGCAGCCACCCTCTATCTTGCTTCCTTTGACTCCACTCGTCTCTCTCTCAAGAGGGCTCTGAAGGGCTCAGGAGATTTATACAGTGCTCTGCGACACTCAGTAGGGCTCTGCTGGGTTCAAAGGGCTTTCGCAGCACTATGCAGGCTCAACGGGAGCTCAGCGGTGCTTGCTCAGCACTGCTCGGAACAGTGTGTCTTTATCCTGCCAAATTCGAAAAAAAAGAACTGCGCCATTCTTCTCTTCATAAGACGTTTATGTGCTGAATGTCACCTATATTTCATACTGCAGAATGTAGGGCTTCAATAATTGTGTGGTAATACTACCAAATGTAATTACCATTACCGCCTGCTGTATACATGCAATAACTTGAAGTTTTTCAGGAGGATAGCTCAAGGGCAACGTGCTCGCCATGGAAACAAGATGACACAGAGCACCACAGGTTCGATCCAGGGTCCGTGCTTAGAAACCTCTGGGTATTAAGTGTGTTTTAAATAACCTATCATATCATTGTTTAGAGTCATGCCGACCCTTCAACTAGTTCCCATTTGTGGGTCCCAAATTGGTGATTGAATATTAATTAATGTGGTAATATCGCATGCGGTAATACCGCATGGATGGCTTTCTGTCGAGGACATTTCCTGGCCAAAATACGTGCAGATCATGGAGCGTTTCATACCATCCCTTAATTTGTCAGTGTAGAAAAAAGGGTGGTAATCTCTTCCCTGCGCTATTTTTGCCTCATCACCACATTCCTAATGAGGCACTTCACGTTTCTCAACATATGCACTTTTATAGAAAAATATTTCAGAAATGCTTGATGAACACACTCCATGCATGTCACTATCATATACACCTGTCTATTAATGATCATGCCATTTCTTGTGTGCTCTGGTCTCCCACAGACTGCTATGCTTAGTCGACCTCTGGTACACATCATTTTGGGTAAACCAACTCGAAGAGATGATTGTTTCTTTCTGACAAATGTCTGTGTAGATACGTATTTCTGGGGTGTATTACGCGTGCGCCTGGCAGATAAGCAACGGAGCACTGTACACAAAAGAAGCACCCAGGGGTAAAGGCGTGCCCAGGGAACGGCACGTGCTACCCTGGGACTCTGATTGGCCACCCCAGGTGTGCCACCCGTTATCCTCTGCGTCTGTGTGCATGCGCGTAAGTCTCTCTGTTTGTGCGCTCATACTTCATGCCAGCCCTGCATAAGTCAGTGCTCACATTGGGCCACCCCAGTCAAACGAGTTTGGACACGCCACTGTCCAGGGGAGGGGATTGGGCGGGCTTTACCCTCTGTGAGCACACCCAGTTACACACTGAGTGGGCCCCTATTACACTCGAGGTTATTTCACTCTTTGAAGTTATATGTTGTATGCTACTGTACATCTTAGTCGAGATTGTCTTGTACATCTAAGGCTGAAGTAAGCAGTCTTCATTTCGAGAGCCCCAGTGACACATTGAGAAGCTGAAGAAAATGTGGATTTAGGAAGGCGGGGGAGCTTTCTTCCTCCTCCATTCAAGCCTCGGGATTAAAGATGCAAACAAATTGATTTCTATTCATTATACGTGCATTAGTTAAATATTGCATGCTGTGTGCTCTTGCATTTAAACAGTGCATTTAGTGGCAACATTCCGAAGTAACATTGGCTTTCTTAAAACACTAAGAGGCACAGAAATGATGAATTCAAAATGATGCCTTCAGATCAATTGCGGCTAAAAGCATTGCATATTCATAGGATATTATCCTTACTTCAATTATCCTATTCATTGAAAATCACTCCTGTGTCCACAGTGGCTTCCTTTCCTCAAAATGGATCTGCACGTTTACTTAGTTGAGTTGATTTATAATCTAATTTGTTTAATGAGCGTGCATTATCATTTCTGTGGATCCGTTCATTGAAAACACTGCAACCTTTGACTTGGTGTGGTTTTCAAACTAGGGTTTCACTTGAAACCTAAAAAGTTTAAAAAGAACATAGATTCGCATGCCAATCTGCAGAGAATAATTATTTAACTACAAGTAAATTATAGAGGCGTCTTTAGCCCCCCAGATCTCCCCCAAGGCTAATTGCTGCATGCAGGAGTGTCTGTCGAGCTCAATGCTAGAATGGTGTGCACAAGACTACAGACAGAATGCAGAGGCCCCCTAACATTGAGAAACTAGTAGAATGCAGAATAACAGTGTATGCACTGCTGCTGTTACCCCTGGAAGTACCACGATGTCTTGGTATTGCTGCCACTTTCTCTGCGACCCATGGCCTTCTGCCCTCACACTTAAATGTAAAAATGTGATTTCTTTCAGCCTAACTTGTATTACAAAGTGAAACTCATTGCTCATTTGAAAGAAAAACACTTCGTTTTTGACATTCTATGGGCCTCACTACAATTTCGTTGGTGCGATAAATGTGTGGGAGTAATTTCATTATCACCACTTTTTTGACATTAATGGAATTATAGCCAAATTTACCACACCACTGAACTCCGGGTTTAGGGTTGAGATGGAGGAGTTACCTCCAGCAACCAACTGGTGGCAACGCCTCAACGTCACTTCCAAAAATCAGGTGATTAACTGTGATGGGATTATATCTCACAGTAAAACCCCTACAAACCCCAGTAGGGTCCAATGGACCACCTTACTACCGCTTGTAATGCAGCTGTAAATCCCAGGCACTGAGTGGTGGTAACAGTAAACAAGTTTGTTGGTAATTCATGGCAATACTGCAGAGTAATTAACGCCAACCTCATGTCTGGTGGAGGATAGCTCAGGGGCAAGGTGCGCGCCTTGGAAGCAAAACAACACGGAACCTCTGGGTACTAAGGCATTCTAAATAACCTATCATATCATAATGTGGCTTGATGTGTGTTGAATCTACGCAAAATCCCGATTGTACAGTGGGAACCGCCAGCACAAGCAAGTAATGCAGGAGTGTGAGATGCCTCCATTGACATAAGGTAACTAACACATCTCCCTTCAAAATAAGAATTCTTAAGCGGTTATGACTTTTTGTGGCTCATGTGTGGCACTTTCTAGAACACTGCGCAAAGCAATGAGCCGCTTTTGTAGGGCACATACAATGGGATGGAGACCCCTTGAGTGAAGTGCTTGACACGAGTAGGTGTTCCACCTGCAGCCTGTCCCAGTTTGAACCTCTGAAGGGCTGATTCAGCCTATCATTCTTCTGATGTTGATGAATTGGGTGCCATTAAGCAACATGACATGAACACCTGCTATTCACAGTGCTGAAGGTGGACCTTGTTTTATTCGTTTTGTTTTTTTATGAATGCACATTGCTTTGGAATGTGTATTGGATACCACAATTCACCTTCATTGGGTGCCTCCGAACCAGTCTTTCTTCTTATGTGTCCTCATTTGTTACCAATAGGTCATGTGTTATAGAGTGCACCATTGATTGTCACACACATGTTTTTATCTATAAAACGCCCAGGGACATTTGATAGGCTGACAAAATGTGGTTTGCTCTGCACAAGCATTTTCAAGACACAACAATAGGCTATATATATATATATATATAGCAAGGTTTTCATCCTGTGTCTAGCATCTTTTTTTTGTCAATAAGTGATTTTATTTCAAACAAATATAATAGGTGTTCTTTTGTATGAGTTCCAAGCCACTCTCCATCGTTGCAATCCTGTGCATCTCTGTGAAGCATTCCTACACTCGGAGAAGTTTTCGCTCTTTCCAGTGATGCAGAATAACTTTATTTCCATCTGTTGTTGCCTTTTTCATCCCGATGCCCATCTGTTTACTTGAAGCCTCAATTCTAGGTCGCTTGGTGAACAGTATAAGTATCACTGCCAACCGTAATCCATGACCAGTCATTGCTTTAAGTTTTTCAAATGTCTTGCTCCAAAAATTGCCTACTGAAGAACTTTCAAGCAGGTGGTGTGTGTAGGTTCTTTCTCGGTTTACCACATTTCCATTAGAGGTCCTCACCAGACAGATTCAATGTTCACATCTTTTCAGGGGTCCATATTTCCAGCTGCATCAAGCATCCATCCGTATCCATGCTCACTTTGGACAGGTCTCTTAGTAGATCCACTCTTCCAACATGATCTCGATATCCAGCTCTGTTTTCCAACTTTCCTCGCTCGTTCTTATCAAATCCTCTCGTATCTTGCCTCTGCAATATTTTGTATATGCGGCTAACCCTCCTGGAGCTGTGGGCAAGGCTCCTATATCCTATTAGGTAGTGCCACAAGTTGTCTCTCAGTAACATTAGCCGGGCTGACAAGAGTCAAAATGTGGAGCACCTTCCCTTCCAGAGTTAATTCATAGAGTGGCACGTCTGATTCTGCCCTATTCTTCCCGGTCAAGTTTAAAAAAGAGCTAAAGACGCTTCTCTTTATTCTGCCTCCAGATTAGACTTTGTCAGTATGTGCAACTTTCTTCTGGATCTGGTACTGTCTGGACCCTGAGTCTATCCCTGGTATTTTCCCTTTTCGCACCACTATTAAATACTGTTTGTTTTCAGCTGTCCTTGTGTGCACGCCCGGAGGCCTGTGGGCATGTGGCGCGTGGATACAAGAACTTTTAATAAATAAATACATTCTGAATCACGGCTTGCCTACGTTGATTTTGATCGTCCCAATATTCCAGAAGGCATGAGCGTCATCGCCTGAAGATTGGTGTTCAACAACCTGCTTGTTTCTTTCAATGTATTCCTTGTTAGTATTCCTTCCTCAAGTGCTTCTTTCATTGCAATCCATCCTGGGCTTTAAACTGTGCTAGGTTCCCGCAGTGACCGCAACTACAAGAGTTAGAAACCTATCGGATAGTTTGACCATTGGCAGGCTGATCCCACCAATGTTTTCAATGAGAGCAGTGTTTTATTTTTCTCATTCTGTAGAAATGTCTTCATATTTGTTTCTGTAGAGGTTTATTGAAGACGCCATCACTCTTTCAGTAGTATGTAGGTATGTGCTCTCTCACAATGCTGATGGTAGATATGATCTTATGTAGGAGAGTCCTCTTTATCAAATGTAGTCTTGCCCATACATATATGTGGGATGCCAGCCACCATTCCACATTGGCAGCTTGACTATGTCCTGCCTCACCGGTTTCTGCCTGTTTTTCGTGAACTCTATTACCTGGTACTTAAATTGGCCCTCAGCTACAGCTAAGGGCCATTAACCACTGTTAGGTATTTTTGCCTTTTTTGAGATGTTTATTATTCCTAACCTTTGCTAGTTCACTCTGTATTCTGAGGCACTCTCCTTATTTCTGGAATTGACAGAGCTATGGTACTGGTTACCCGCAAAAGCCCAGAGTTTGTGTTCCATTTGTATGATCAAGTAACCTTTCATTATGCATTCCTTTTAAGTGCAATCAAAAACAGCTCAATCAAGATGTCAAAAAGGAGGAAAGACCGGGGTCAACCTTGCTTCGTTTCCCTCTCAATACTGAGTTTTTCAGACAGGATTCCATTTACTTTTACTCTCACATTGTTGCCCTCATAGAGTACTCTCACACCTTCCCTGATTGGTTCCAATTTTATGCGTTTCAGTAGCACATTCAGGAAGTGGATGTTATGAAATGCTTTTTCTGCGTCAATGGTGAACACCACACCCTCTTTATTCCACTTTGTTTGGTGATCAGTAACGTTGGCAAGGCACTTGGGACAGTCATCCATTTCTGTCTTTGACATATCATTTCTCTTATTGCCCGACTCACCTCACTCGTGGTAATTTACTTGTTCCATCACTTGTGAGTCTGAGGAGTACTGCCTTGGGATTTCCAAAGTGTTTAGTCTTTCATAGAAACCCTTGATGTTTTTCGCTATGTTAGCATCTTAGATGGAGAGCCGCCATGTACTAACACTTACTGAGTGCACCAGGCTCTTCCCTCTGTATGCTAGAAGTTGGCTATCACTGTTTTAGTCGGAAACACTACAAACCCGTTTTTGGCAGCACCTCTTAGCTCAAGCTCCAACTTCTCCAATTTTACTTTATCCTCCCTTTACTCATGGGAACAGTGACAGATCCTCTTACTGTGGAGTAAGACTTGTAATGCCTGCCACAACATCCCAGTGTTGGAGACTTAGCCCCTATTCAGCGTAGTGTAGGATTATATCTCCCATTTCAGTTTTTCTAAAGATTCCTTGGCCTAAAGTTCTGCAATATTCATCTGCCAGATTCCTGTCGAGTTTGCCTTGTACCCCATTTTAATGCACAGATAGCCAAATTAGCTTTAAAGCGCATCAAACAGATTTTTATTTATTAGATTTTTTTATAAAGCGTCTAATACCCTACCCTAAATTCGGTTTCTAAGCGCAGATCCGGGATTCGAACTTCTGTTGCTCTGCGTGGTCTTGCTTCCAAGACCAGCGGTTGCTCATGTGCTAACCACCATTGACATAAAACATCAAAGTAATACAGATAATGCAAAAACAGTAGCGCCAAGAGTGATTAAAGATGCGGGTGAAAGCCATCTGAAGCTAATCAAGCGTACCTGCGCATTATTAGTCCTATTCCTTATTCGTTATACTGGTGCGTGAACTGACAATTTGCAATCAATGTTGCACTCAATAACTGAGCTTGTTATGGTTTTTAGGAATTGCAATAGTCTGTTTTGGAGAAGCTTTTATAGACCCCTGAGTAACAGCTGCAGTCTCTTTCTGTGTGGTTCAGCAGGCTCCAGGTGTCTGTTAAGCCTGACAGTGTCTTTTTTATTGTCGTTTCATGTTGAGGAACTTCTATCTAGGATTTCACCCGGGGCAGATTGACGTACCTGCCAATCATCACAGTGTTGCATTTTTGCTCTGCAATCATGTTTGAGAGTTTGTGTGTGTGTCACGTGAGTCACAATTCAGGAGGTCCACAGTGATCTGCAGCATCCCCTGTTCTCCCAGTCTTCCCTTTCTAGCAAAGTACTTCTCTTCCTCTCCACTCAATTGCATTGCTGGCCAATCAGGATACTTAACCCCTAGCGGAAAGACTTGTAGCAGTTCTGATATTCACAGCCCGAAAATTGTGCAATATCTTTTTCCTGTTCCCAAAAAGAAAATATTTAACTTCCTGCTTAATCTATTGGATTTCCGAGTATGTATCTAACTTATCTATTAAGTCTTTCTAGCCCTGTGTAAAACAGTTCTATATACCCCTGAGGCTGAGGTAGAACAGGTCTAATGCATTAGAGAGCACCGTCTCCCTGCACTGGTCTTCTTGGACTATCACCAAAGTCCGCCCTAACTATAGTGCCAATACATATTTTTTATTTTAAAAAAGTGTTTTCTCCCATTCTCGCGCCTTTCTTGTGACTGCTTATGCCCATTGGGCACACTAAAAAAAATCAGCAGCAAATGTGATCTTTACTAACAATTTCCTTATCAAGTTTTGCAGTGTTTGAGCTTTCAGTAATTTCGGAGGAGGTACAAGCTACACTGATAACCAAAGAGCAGATGTCTTTGCTTGAGCGGATGGCACCTGTCTAATGCCTAGCACTGAGGTCCATAAACCAGCCACGCAGTCAGCCCCATCCCCTTACGTCTTGACAGCTAATAATAGCATATTTACAAGTCCTTGCTCCAGCCCAATAACTACCAAATGTTTCGGACCTCATACCTTCACTCACTGCCCATGGTGCTTCTCCTTCATGCCCAGACCAGGGGCTGGCACTGCACAGTTATGCAGCCTTGTTGGCCCACAACCGGATCAGTGCCAGCCTCTTTCTGGGTGCTACGCACAATGTTACATTGCATATCCCTGTGACTGTGTCACACGGAGGGAGAGTGTGATATCTTAAGGCATGCAGCTGTGATGCAGAGGGCAGTGTCACCTAGCATGACAAGGCCTTTTCTTAGGCTTGGCTTCCTCTAAGTACTGCTTGGCTTCCTTCTGTGTTTTGGCTACCTTCATTCCCTTATGGAGAAACAATTTTGGGTGGGGTGAAGACATTGGGGTGCTCTTGATGTTTTGCTGCCTTGCAAACTTTCTCGCTTCATAAGAGCCTTTAGTTCGGTCTGTTCCCTCTTTTACTAGTCTTGGTAAAAATAAAATGCCATGATTTATAAATTTAAACATCGCCCTCTTGAAAATGTCTTACAAGACTCGATCATCAAGTAGAGGAAAGAGACCTGATTCTCTCTAGACGGGGACTATTGATCCCTTGTCCAACTCTGTAGGCTCTGTCGATCTTGGGTTTAGTCTGCCTTCAAAATCTATAGATCCAACAAGTTCTCCCATTCATGTGTTGGTCCTTCTTTGCCTTCTGGCAAGCATGTACCCCAAGCATGTACCCCAAGGCTTGTTTTGCCTTTTCCCCCTGTCTGTTTTAGTGCGATACTCCCTTGGCAGCTCTGTATCCCGGCGCAGTCTGTAACAATGTTCTAATTCTGCAGGTGTCTCCACTCGTAAAGTGAGGTTTTTCATCTCTTCACTCATGTTTGTCATTTGGGTTTTTATTCACTCACCTCCTGCAATATCCACTGCTGCGTTTCAAGCATTTTACCAGTAAAATTCACTTGATCTTCCATCTCAAAGGTAGGTTTAGACTTCCTCAGTGCTCCAGTCTCCTCTTTTTTTGGGGGCGACAGAAGACTTGTTTACTTGGTCCCCCTTCTGTGAGTTGGGTATGACAGAGGTGCGCGTGTCTGAAAGCCTTAAATTAGGGTTGGTAGTTTTTATCAGGTCTGTCGGGGGGAAAAGGGAGGTTTGAGAATCATCCTGTATGTAACATCTAATGTACAGATTATACTTAGAACATAAATTACAAAACAAAAAAGGAAGAGAAAATACAAAAGAAACGAAGTAGAAACAAAAGCATAAGAAATGCCCAATGATTAAAAATTGAAACAGACTTAAACCGTCAAAGTAAAATTTCACTTTGAAAAGCAAATTTTTTCAACCGGATTGATAAGGGAGAGCGAGATGAATTTTAAATTAATGATTGTTCATTGTTGGGATCTATGTGATCACTGTGATCCCCAGAATTCCGATGGCCGAAAATGCTGACTTAAAAAAAATATATTTTATTTAAACCCCCTTTACACTACATACATGTGCGGGGGAGACCCCCCGCTACCCATATACTACTATTATATCCCATAATCCCCCCACATATATATGTGGTGTAAGGGGGTAAAACAAAGGAAAAAATCAGAATTTCGGGAGTCGGAATTCCGAGGCCGACATTTTGGGCCATTACCCATTGTTTTGTATTAAGACAACACTTCATATTATAGGTCTAGTTAATGATGTACTTGTACATTAACTGCAAAAGAGTAGAAAAAAACCAAGATTACTCATTATGTTTGCGCATTAGAGTGCTAGGGTTTAGTCCCACTGGATACATGTCTACCATCTAGTACCTGGTATTTATTTAAGTATCCAGTTGCAAGGTAAAATTAATCCAAGGGTTAACCCTGTTAACATCTATTGTGATTATGAAGGGATAAAATGACAAAGATAGATGATCATGGCTCTAGGCATGCCTTGTAGTGTGCATATCTTCTTTTGCCAATGAATTGCCTAGATGTCGCTGGCTGAAAATTGCTGCAGGAACTATAAGATGGATATAAACACTGATGACTAGCTAGTATGGCAAATATATTGGTAATAAAGTGTTGTGAAGATACTCTGGATGCTTCAAGTAGGTTACTTAAGAGTTCCTTTGTTGCAGTTACATCAAGTGTCCTTAAATTACAGGAGAGGAACCCACTGGCTCCCACCACCCACGCTACATATCTCCAATTGCCTGGTTTGGAACACCAGCACACAAGCATTCCCTCACTCACACATCACCATACTCACCTTCCAACATTCTCTCTGACCCCATGCATTCGAGACTAACTTGCATCCATCCAGTAAAGCACTTCACAACACAAAGATCAAAATGTAACATAATTAACAATTATGAGGAGAGATCTTATTTCTTTAATGTTTTTGTTATATACCCGTTCACCAGTGTGCTCCAATTTTTATTTCATTTTATTGTTTAAAGCATGGACCTAGCTCGAGAGCAGCAGAACGCTGTACAGAGCGTGGGTAGTCTATTAACTGTAGCGCAATATTGTGTATTAGGGTCTCCGAGTCAATCTGTACATCCCCTGGAATTAGTCCTTGGCCAGGCATTGTTGAAAAAGCCACATTTAGTTACATTTGCCAAATTGGAGAATTGTGGGGGCATTCAAAGCAGATACCGGGATCGAGTTCCAAAGGGTGGGTGTGTGAAAAGCAGTCTTCCCTATGCAGGCGAGTTGTGATTAAAGCTGGTTGGTCGATTTTCTGCGTGAAGTGTGTCTACCACCAAATATCTGGAGCATTGCTACCAGGTACACTGGTGTGCTACTTGTGACTACTTTACAGATGATACATGCAGTCTTGAACAGTATCCTGGCCTGGACAGGAAGCTAAGGTAGTTTGCAGAAGACACATTTCTGTCAACTTTCTGCATGGTGAACTGCTTTTAGGGGAGCCAAGTGAGTGGCTGGGAGCCCCATCAAGAAGGCATTTGCCCCATTGATGTGTGAGACCACAAGGGCCTCCACTACGATCCAGAAGTCGTGCTGCAGGATGAAGGGCTTGATTCTGCAAAGGGTGGAGATTTGCATCCAGGCCATTTGGGCCTTCTTTCAGAAACACATAGCCAAGGACAGGCTGCTGTCAATGGTGAAGCCTAAGAATGTTGTTGAATCTGAGAGTTGCGAATCAAATCCTTCCATGTGCATATCATTCAGCCACATTTGCACAATGTTGGGAACCAATGACGATATAAGTCTTGGATGGGTTATGTTTGCGGTAGGCAGTCGACATCCTGGACAGGATGATGGCTAGGTGATCACGGAGGTCACTGATGTCCTATAGGCTTTTTACTCTCAAAAACAACCGAGTATCACCTGTGTATTTATAGCTGGCTAAATTGGGATCTTTCAGGATTGTGAGCAGAGGCTACATGGAAAGTTTATGATATATGATGTGGCATTTATAATGCGCCTGTACACACGTGTTTCTAGGCACGAAATGGTGAGAGGATGGAGACATGGAGGACTGCACAGCAGACTGGGAATCAGTTGGAAGGCAACATGTTCATCTGGATGGCCTAGTGTTTGCCAAAGAGGTAGGAGGTAAACCAATTCAGGACAATGCCAGAGAATCCCATTCTGTTGACGAGAGGAAGCGGATGATGCTTTTGGTCAATGATGTTTAATACAGCCGAGAAGTCAAGTAGAATAAAGAGGCATGAGTTGCCCTTTTCCATGATTTGGAGGGCATTTTCTACCACCTGGGTGGGGGCTGACTCAATGCTACACTTGGGGTGGAACCCTGATTAATAGTGGTGGAGCAGGTGCAGTTGTTCAATTCTGGCAAGGAGTTGTTTAGCAACTACCTTTTGCAAATAAATGGGAAGTTCATAATGGGACAGTAGTTGGCCAGATCTCCTGCTTCCAGGTTCTTTTGTTTGAAAAGAGGTTGTATGAGACCAGTATTGACAGTGTCTGTAAATTGCCCTTCTGGGAAGGAGGCATTAATGATGCTGAGGAGTGCGTTGAATGCTGGGCCCATCAATTGCTTAATGATCGAGGATGGCATGATGTCATCAGAATAGAAGTAGGTTTCAGGGAAACGATTGTTTTTAGGAGGTCTGGGGGAGAAAGGGGAGATTATTTGGTCCAGAGGGGCATTGTGCATGCTGGAGTGCAGTGAGGGTAATGTTGTGTAAGGTTGATTTGATGATCCGCCAGATCTGGTCTGTTTTTTCAACAACAAATGTTTCGATTACATTGCATTTTTCCTGATTCGCTGGTACCTCGGAGTCGGGTATGGGTTTGGTACAATGCTTTACTACTTCAAAGAGGACTTTGACCCTGTTAGAGGCAGCCACAATGGTGGTGGTGAAGTAGTTATCAGCTTTAATCTCAGTAATCAGAATCCTATGAATGGCGCAGAGAGATTTGAGGATGATGAGATCTCCAGGATTACTTTTTTGCTACACTGCTTCTCTAGGGCTCTAATTATTTGTTGGAGGCGTGTTCATAGGGACACCAGGATGCAGATGGTTTAGTCTTAGCACAGATTTCTTTTGGGGGGCATGGGTGTCAACCATTTTCCTAGCAGAGCGATTGAATAATTTTAGGGGGGCAGAGGCATTCCATGTGGTGGGGAAGTCTTCTAAGCTCACTGGCCGGAACGGTTTTGAATGAGCTGTGCTGAATGAGGAGGCATTTAGCAGGTGATGAGGGGGATGATTTAAGACTAAGGGCCGCTTCACGAGTTGGGCGGTATCCCCCATACCACCCAATGCTATTAGCGTTACCGCAACTCGGGTTGGCACAATTTGCGCTGAATCCCAAGTTGCAGTGGCTATGTTAATCCCCATTTATTCCACAGGACTCTATGGGGCTTTTCGGCGCGCTTACCACCGGTCGTAATAGCGCAGAAAATGGATGGTAAGGGGAGATTGTTACCTCTAGCAAAAAGCTGGAGGTAAACCTCCCACTTTCTGCCCAAACCCGGGATTGGGCAGAGCATTAATACAGCGGTAATAGCGTGACCACCTCATTTTAAGCACTCCGCCCAACACATGATGAGGCCCTCAGTCTAGGGGTTTTGCTTTTGTTGTGTGTGGATGTTAGGAAAGATGTCCATGTATGTGTACATTTCCCTCTAGTTTTGAACCTCCCAACTTTTTGCTTTTGTCTGACCATCCTAGCCTAACCTTTTCCAGTGGAGCCCATCCTTCTACTGTACTCCGCTGGGCTTTTGCTCATCTTTTTAAGAGCAAACTGACATGCCCTTCAGACTGTCAGTACTGGGAGACTTTGTTTCTCTTAGTCTTTCACTTTGTTACCATTTCTTGGTAACTTTTTATCACTGCACAAGGTACCTTCCAGTACAGTGCGCTGGAGTCTCTTTTCCATTTTTAAGGCCTGTCATGTGTGGTGGCAGACATCATCTGATAGTGAAAGGAACCACACCTGGTAAACGTTGCCAAAGGAAGTTTATTCAGTATCATCTTCAAGACAACCCCCAGCCTCAGGTGGCTTCTGGCAGCACCCTCTAGCTGGAGCGTCTCAACCCTGAACCATAACAATAACACGTTTACATGGAGACATTAACCAGGAGTGGATGTTCTAAGAGCACTAAGTATGGATGTGTGATGTCACACACAGCTATGTCATCCCGGAGGCAAAGGTTACAGATGAATGAACTGAGTGTAATCAAAGAGGAAAGGAGATATCCTTTCCTAAATCTCCCTTACATGCATACAAATAATGATTCTTGTTCACACAATTTGTCAGCAAAGCTAGTCCATCAAACTTGACCCTTTCATCACTCCTCCTCCTTATTTCTTGCACCATTTTTGACGATTGCCACTCTTTCTTTATTCCATACAGCTCCACCCTCCACCAAAACAGATGAGCCCAAATCTTTCACTACTAATTTGGGCTCTGAATATATCAGAGAACCTTTACGTACCTTAGTTGGCAACTTAATTCTTATCCAATCACCTTCAGTGACTGTTAGATTCCTGCAACAATTTATCCAATCATACCTGCGTTTAGCTTTGCCACCACTTATCTGCATTCTGTCCCTCACTCTATCCACATCTACCATCCTTGACCTCCCCATCCACCCAGGACACAGATGGGTGTTGGGTTTCCTTCCCCTCAAAACTTCAAATGGGGACACTCCAGTGACACTGTGTGGGGCCAGACGATATTGAAACATTCCCTCCATAACAGTCCTGAACCAATCACCCCCCGTAGCCACTGCAATTCTTGTTGCTTCCATGAGCAATCTGTTAAATCTCTCAACACAAGCATTCCACACAAGCAAGGTGATAAAATGCTGTGTTCACCTGTTCAATCCCATTCTTTTTTAGAAATTCTTTAAATTCTTTGGATACCAACTGCGTGCCATTGTCTGAAATGCATCTTTTGGGGAATCCTTCCCTCCAGAACAGCTGTTCCAAAAAATGAATTATCTTGAAACTTGTAATCTCTTTAAGAACACATACTTCAGGCCACTTTGAAAGAAGATCAACAACAACTAGTAAATATGAGTCTCTAGCTCCCCTTATATTAAAAGGCCCAAGCAAATCTAGTGCCACCTCATACCATGGTAACTTGGGATTGTCCCGAACAGCCATAGGAAGCTTTTGAACTGAGAGACCATTATCTCCCTCTTTGCAGTCTGAGCAGGACAACACCTGATCCCCCACTTCTTTGTCTAATCCTGGCCACCAAAAATCTGCTCTCACTAGTCCCTTTGTTCTCGCCACACCCAAATGCCCCACATGGGCTAGTTCAATAACAGCATTTCTCATACCTGTCGGAACTACTAATTGGTGCCCACGATACGAGTAGTTATTTTCTGCCCATAACTCTTCCTTCACTCTGGCAAAACCCTCATCATAAATTCCTTTAATGTTGTTGCCATTTACCATGTTGAGGACTTTCTTATAAACCTCATCTTCATTACATGCCACATTCCACTCAGTCCTCTGAATGCTGTTCTGTACCTGAAAAATCTCCAGTGACTCATCTTCCATATTTCTGGTACGCAAATCACCTTTGCTTTGTTCCACACATCTCGACAATGCATCTGCTACTCCACCAGAAACATGTACCATGGTAAACGTTAGACCCTGCATGGAGCTTACCCATTTCATTATGCGACGAGATACGCCCTCTAATCCTTTTTTAGAAAATATACTCACCAACGGTTTGTGATCAGTACACACCACAAATTCTCTCCCCCATAAAAACCTCTTGAACTTGTCTACTCCCCACACACGACAGTGCTTCCTTCTCTACTAATGAATACCTGGTTTCTGCATCCTTGAGACTTCTAGAAGCAAACACAATGATATGCAGTCCTAGTCTGTCCTTTTGCATCAATACTGCGCCATGGCCATGATCACTAGCGTCAACAAAAAGAATTGTTTCCCTGCTTTCTTCAAATCCTGCCAAAATGGGGCATTAACTACTGCAAGCTTTATATCTTTAAATGCCGCTTCACATTTCTCATCCCACTTAAAATTGACCCCTTTTCGCGTCAACCTCCTCATGTTCCTAGTTTTATCTGCTAATCCTCTAATGAATTTCCCATAGAATTCAATCAATCCTGGAAATGACAATACATCAGATTTATTCTTGGGAGCTAACATGTTCTTAATCGCCTCTATGGCATCTTGTTTGGGTCTGACTCCACTTCCAGATATCGCATGCCCAAGATAGACTACTTTCTCAGCTCTAAATGTACATTTCTCTTTAGCAATTATTAATCCAGCTTCCTCCAGAATTCTCAGAACTCTCTTGAGCCTCACCTCATGTTCTTTCTCATCAGCCCCACATACTAAAACATCATCTTGATAAAACATCACTCCAACTTCATCCCCCAACAGATTATACATTATGTTTCTAAACAAGCTGGCAGCGGACACTAGTCCAAATGGCATTATCACACAGCTGAACAAACCAATGGGCGTTATAAAAGCTGTGAGATCTCTGGAGTCTTTGTGGAGTTCTGCTTGGTGATAGACAGATTTCAAATCAAGTATTGAAAAAACTTTTGCACCTGACACCCCCGCCAACAAATCATCAATCCTTGGAAGAAGGAATATCTCAGCAACCACCATGCTGTTGAAGTGCCTGAGATCAATGCAGAGTCTTATTTGTCCATTTGCCTTTTTAACCACCACAATGGGACTCACCCACTCAGAGGTCTGTATCCTCTCTAACACACCCTCACTCTCCATCCTTAATATCTAATTTTCTACATCCTTGCACAGTGCAAGAGGTACTCTGTGTAACTTGGCAACTTTGGGAACTGCTCCTCTCTTCAACCTAATTTTGTTTACACATCCTCTCAGACATCCTAACTTTAATGCTTGCTTCACTCACATCACTTCCACTGCTTTGACGTGTGTCCTAACTTCTCTCACTGTTTGCACTTGGTCATGATGACTGGCTTCAAGCCTAATCTTCAAAGCTGCTGGGTCACTCCAAGACAATAGTTCACCATCCTTGGTTGCAACATGAATGGTGGACATGGCTTTTCTCCCTTTAAACTCAACCTCTCCCTCAAAACAACCTATGATGTCAATGGGTACATCCCCATAAGCATTTGCCTTGACCCCATTTTCCCACAACGTGCAACATTGATGATGTATCTTCTGTTGGTATCAACTTCAAGCAGGACACACAGGAACCACCAGGGAGCCAGGGTTATAAAAAGGTAAATGCTTCTTTATTGGTTACAGCTTAAGTAGGAAGGTGACAATAAGGAGATCAATAGCTTGCTGCCTCTGCCCTTAGCTCTCTCCCTGCAAGTCCCTAATGTCCAACCTGGAACCCTCTCACTCACCTCTTTCCATGCCTCACACAACATTCCAAGCTCCACTCACAGGCCCGCAGCTCTCATACCAGATGTAAACCATACAGAGTTACTAGAATACAACACCATCCCCCTCCTTACAAACCACAAGGAAAAACTATCCAATGCGCAAAGAAAATAACCCTTGAGAAAACCAAACACCTTTTGTCCCGATCTGCCCCCCAGGACCTTGGGCCTGCCACCCCCAAGCACAATCTGCTCTCTATGAGCAAGCCCCACTAACAAACCAAAACCCTCAAAACAAAATCTACCTCCTTCCGTAAGGGCCTGCCACACCCAAACCCTGAACCTGCCACGTCCAGGCACAATCTCACCCCTATTGCAGGACACTACTGTCAACTGCACAGCAGGCAACACCTACCTACCTCCAAAATCAATACAACACATGGAAAACAACTAAAAGGTCTGACAATCGTTAACCTAGTAAATAACTCTAAACACCAACCATCTCACCACCAAACAACACCACCACCACCTCTCTCCACATAAAAATAGGCAAGAAAAAAATAGGACAGCCACTAACAATACAGAGATCACAAATAAAACACGACACAACCCAAAAAGACGTGGTGCACAGAAGAGGTAAGGTGCACAGACACAACCGTGCGAAAACAGGGAAAATTCTTTCTCAAATGCTGAAAAGATGAAAAGTAGCACTTGCTGAAGATTCCAGAAAAACTCCAAAACACACACAAGATGAAAAAATGTGTGTGTATTTCAAAACCATGAATTTGCAAACAAATAGTCTAGACGCACATGAAAGATGGAAATAAATATGTGCAGTACCAAACTCCCAACAAATTTAGAATAAATCTTCAAAACAAACTGGCTGAGTAGTTCAAACCCACTCTGCAATAGCAAACTCCCAAAACACCACACTCAAAACGATGACCCCAAAACCTGTGTGCCACCCTAAGACAATATTTAATGTCTAAATCAACTGGCGAGCAACTACCCCTTTAAAAAAACATCGCCTGGCACAACAGAAAAACCCTGCCTAGGAGTGTGAACTCCACTCCCAAAACATCAACCTCATCTCTGAGGAAAACAAAAAAAAATGCAGTAACCCACAACGCACCATTGTCAACAACATGGGCCCCATGCCCTAAAACCTATATGCAACGACATACGCAGGAAAACTTCCAAATACTACCTGGGCCTCCTGCCCTGGCGACTTACATCACTACCCTAAACCAAAAGGTTTAAACTCCCTGGAGCACTCACAGTAAAGTGTCCTACCTCCGAAGGTTTTTCAAACTACAAACAGCAACCACACCTGGCCACAGTGTAGAAGCCAAAACCCCCTTAAATGCATGCAACTCCACTACAGACGCGTCACACAAGACACGTACACTACAGCTACAAACTGTGCTACATTCACACACGCACACACACACACACCAAAAACACCCACACAACTATCACTCATTTGCAATACAAATGCAGAGCCTGCTGCTTACAGTGTGCACTCTTGCGTCAAATACCCAGAACTACAACTTGCACATACATGCGCAAACTACAACACATATATACCATAACTTCAATATATGTAATACATACACACAAATTTTGCATTTCCAAAAATTTCAATTTCCAAAAATGTAATTTTTCAAAGTGCACCTCTCATTAATTATAAAATGATCAATGATACCCCAATAACATATAATGTTCATTTTCTAAAATAATTCGAGCATTTCTGCATTACCTTTACTCAACCACTGTGATCCAAATCTTAAACTTCATATAAACAAATTACTTCATATAGGACTCATGTCCCATCCAAAGTTCTGCTGCGCAAAATCAGTTAAAATGTCATCATCTAGAAAAATGCATCTCCCAATAGGTAGCGCCCAGAAACCCACACTGCATATTCAACGTAAGCTTAATGACACTTTGTCAAACATTGCATTATTCTCCTTGCATCACGCAATGTTCGTATTCTCCTGCAATTAAACGTGATTAAACTCAGGGTCGCATAACTTGCACTTGAAATTATAACATCAATCTTACAACGCATATCAATTCCTCCATGGCCATTGGCACTACACCCTGTGATAAGTGATCTATATATATCTTCAGCTTGCCCTTGAGCTCGGCATTGAAAGTCCTTCATAAATCCAGTCTGTCAAAACACTTCTTCATTGACACCGTTGATGCCGTATCTCAAATTTCCAGACGGCATAAACAAAGCAAGTGCATCCGTACATCATTAGCTCTAAACCAATGTTTCCCAAAGTTTCTTCGTTCCACCTGATATTTTGCTCATACGGCTGAACAATCCAACGCTTGTACCCACACAACCGCACTTGTGTAACTTAAAATGCTTTTCCATTACCGCAGCATCTCTTAAAATGTTCTTCCACGTTATCGCAGCCTTTATTTCTGCATTTCTTTTCTGTCGCAGCATAACTTGAAATGCACTTCCACGTTACTACAGCCTTTAATTCTGCATTTCTTTTCCGTTGCTGTTTTACTTCCTTCCTTTTTCTTCAAGGCAGCTTGGAGAGAATCCTCGTCCTGATCGGAAGTCGGCAGTGCCTCATAATGTCTGGCAACCATGACGCACATGGAGGCTCCTGTGTCTATCAGCACAGGTGTTAGTGCCTCTTCAATGTTGACCACGCAGGTGGGTTGACGTCGCTTCCTTGAACCTGATTCAATGTTTGATATGAAGAACACCTCTTCGTCCTCCTCTCCTTCTTCGGCTATATCTAGCTCTTGCATCCCTTGTTCAACTGTGCCAACACTCTTTTGCTTCCGCGGGCCACTATTGCTGACTCTTGCTGGGCCCCTTGATACAGCCACTGGGTTGGCTGCCCTGCATACTCTCGCATAGTGCCAGTGTCACACCACAGCGTCCACACACCCTAAACTTTGCAGGACACTCTCCAGTGTGCGGAGGTTTGTAGCCGCAATATTGACAGGGTTGGGCATCTTTGGAGCCTATCGGTTGGGCCACATTCATCGCAGAGCGTCCAATGGCATATGCCTCCTCGCTTTTTCCTCGTCGCCAATGTGGTAACCTATGTGGGTCCGGGGCCTCCCCGTAGCATAAGCACAAACCTGTAATGAGATCACACAGACGCGTCTTACTGCTTCGGGGTCCCGGCGGCAACTGTCTCACACGGGCTTCCCATTTATTTAGTGCGCATGCGCGAGCCAGAACGAGGCCCGCGCCTGCGTATAGTAACACACATCGCTCTGTAACAAGTGGGTGCTCGGTCTCCACAGTGCAGGGGAATTCCTTCAGCGCGCTCGGGAGAGCGGTCGATTGTATTGAGCCACCTTCGTGGACGTGTAAATCAATGAGTCCCAGACAGGACGCTGTACGGAAACTTAGAAGGCACCTCCCTTTTGACGGGCTTCTGATTACGTGGATGACTGTGGTCGTGGGCAGCCCTTTGTGTATGAGCTGTCGAGCAAAATGTCCTATGGACTGGAGGGGAAGGTCTGCTCCCTATTAGAAGATTTTGGAGACCGTCTGGGTGAGTTTTGGGCGGTTGGGTATCTGGAAAAATTCCTTTTCGCCCATGATATTAACGGTCGCTCCTGAATCGACCAGGAACCAGAATTGTTTGCCACAGATGATGACAAGTATCCTGGGTGCTTCTCTGGCTTCTCTGTCGTCCTGGACGAGGTTGACATACTCGTCTTATGCATATTTTTCATAGTATTCTCCTTTGTATGCATGTCCTTGTGGGGC
The DNA here is from genome assembly GCF_040938575.1 of Ambystoma mexicanum. Lineage (NCBI taxonomy): Eukaryota > Metazoa > Chordata > Amphibia > Caudata > Ambystomatidae > Ambystoma > Ambystoma mexicanum. The sequence continues at coordinate 252,580,544 of NC_090930.1, read as the reverse complement.
TGCCGTATACAGATGAGTCCATGGTTGGGGTGGCCCATCGTACTCATCTCTAAGGTGTGCGTAGTGCTCATAATTTTCAGGATCTTGTAGGTCGTCTTCTGGATAATGGTCTTCCACCACTCTCACCTACCGCCTGGGTCCTGGCTGGAATGGGCGCGTCTGGTATGTTGAAGTTTGCGGGGTCCGGTTGAATGTCCTGTATGGTGCCGGATGGTGAGGTCGCTGGGTGGGGAATGGCCTCCCTTCTCTGCAGACTGCCTGAAAGTGTCCTTCCCTGCTGCAGTTGCTGTATCTTTGGGAGAGTGCAGGGCATGTTCCTGGGTGAGGGAACGCCATCCCGCATTGGTAGCACTGCCTCTGCATTCTGGGATTTGACTGGTATCCTCCTATGCTGCCCCTATCGCCTGTTCTGTTGCTGAACTGTGGCTGAACTGCTGCAATCAGCTTGCTCTTGTCTGTTTTGGCGGTGGTGCCCCTGACATTTGGTGGCTTGTGCGTCTACCCTCTCGAAGATGCGGTCCATTTCAATAACCTCATCAATGGGGAGTGGCTTCTTAAGCAGTTGTTTTTTCAGTGTCGGGGGTAGGCGCCCTTAAATCACTCTAAGCCAGATGGCTACCTCTAATGAGATTGCATGGAACTGACAGTGCGCTCCCTTAACCCATAGGTGAGTGATGAACTCGTTCACGGTCTCATCCCCCCTTTCAGTACATTGATTGAACATGTAACATTCATAATCACGATTGGGCTCAATTTCTATTGTTGAGGGCGACTATGAGCGCAGCGAAGTCTGGTTGCTCTGCAAGCAGAATGGTCTTGATGAGGGTCTTGACCTCACTGCCGGCGATGTTGAGGAACATGTTATGCAAATTCGGTGAGGTGTCTTCCCCTGCGGCTTTAATGAAGTTGTTAAAGTCGTCAATCCATTCTATCCACCGCAGGCCCTTGTCCACTTGTGGGGCCATGAAGAATGGAGGGGGCATGCGCCATGTTGTGGCAGTGGATTTTATGATGGGGTCTGTCATGGCGGCGGGTTGGAGAGGTTGGATTGCAGGAGGCAGAGGTGCAGGTGCGTCATTGGCGCTCATGGCGGTGGCCTCTTGAGGGTAGGTGTGTCCACAAATGCTTTTCACAGGGATGCAGGGTATCACTTGCAGCGCTTGCAATGCATGTGTGCCTGGACTGCTCTTATGGTGGGGGCTTTTGGGCTGTAGTTGGTGTTCTTATGCCCAACATGCACGTGGGTCGTTGTGCTTGAAGAGAGCAAGACCCTGGATGGTGGCGCTCCTCTCTGTTTGAATCTGTCGCTGCTGTTGCCTTGGAAAGAAGTGATTTCTATATATATATATATATATATATTTTCTTTTTTGAGTGCTGGTGGTGCAGGGCAGCAGGGCCTTCTGTGTGTCCTCTGAGGCTGCAGGGCAGGCCGAAGCCTGCGAGCACCCACCTGGCACTCGCTTTGTGGTTGCTGCAGCAGACGCGCTACAGCATGTGTGGGGGGCCCCTTGCGGATTGCCGCGTGGCAGGAAGACTGGAGGTTTCACTTTCAGTTCCCTTCGGCATTGAGAAGAGTCTGGAGGCAGCCTGGGATCAGGTGTGCAGCAGTCATTTGCTGCAGGAAGCCAGGAGGCAGCCTCGGATCAAGCGTGCTGCTGTCAGTGGGATCGCCATCTCTGGAGCCTATTGTTGGAGCGGGCGGGAGCAGGAAGGAGCAATGGAGCGTAACCCGGTGGGATCACCATCATGCAGGAGGTTTTGAGGATCCGGTGTGCGAGAGGGAAAAATCCTTGTTGCCAATTGTTCAGCCTACACGGCTACGTAATGAAGTACTCGACACTGGTGTGCGTTGTACGCCTTTCTTTATTCTCCCTCACGCGAAATCTGGCTTGCTTTCACATTCCCTTCTTTACTCCTCCCCCTTCCCCACATCACGTGCTGTATGACTGTTGTCTCTACGTGAAAGAGACAGAACCCCATAACACCCATAATGAAATGATGCTTGCTTTATCACTGTGTAATCATGCACTTGAACGTGTTACAGAGCACTGCTTTCGTCCTCTGATTGTTTTTCGCGCTCCACAAGCGGAAGCTGAACGCTGTACTGTTAACGCCACAACTCTAGAGACAAACAACTTGACCTGCCCCCGCATTAACACGGCTGCCAACCCCACTTTCTCCTCTTATAGAGCTGGCGGATCACCATGGCTTCTCCCACTGCCTAAGCCCCCCATTACATTCACATAGCCAGCCGGCCATGCCAACAAACAGCACCTGTCCACAATGCTTCCTCATGTCCCCCCATCCATAATTTAGCCCCTGAGCTCAGCAGGTTGCAGCCCCCCCACTTGCTCATCAATTAACTAGATCTGCTCCTGACACTCACTCCGCAGCACAAGCTAGACTCACCAGATATGCACTCCCCACTCTCTTCAATGAATCCACCATCTCCATAACATATACCAGCACTAAACCACACTCAGCCCCCACGCACACACCTCTCCTGCATAACTCTGCTGCCCCCAGGCAACACACCAGCAACCCATCTACCCACACCATCATATCCATGCCCTCACCTACCACCTTCCTCCCACCTCTACACTCCTTGCTGCTCCCATCGCCCACCAGCCACAAGACACCGATTTATGATCCCCAACAGCGCAGGACCTTGCTCGAAAAGCCAACACACCACTCCACGTTGTCCCTTGCCCTCCACCTCTACATCTCCCAAGCTCTACCAATCATGTCCTCTTGCCACCTACAGAACATTACCCTGCCTAGGCCTTCCTAGACACAAGCGGCTAGGCTCATGCACACCCGCTGCCACTGACGCACCCTGCTATGGCCCTGATAGACGTGAACACATAGGTGCTCGCAAGAGTCCTCAACCATCGCCTCTTACACAGCACTCACCACCACACCCCTGACCCATCCTACAGGACCCACTACACACCAAGCCCCAGCTCCACAACCACACACCCTCTCCTGTGCCCCCATTAATGCATGCTCCCTCAGCGCGCACGCATAAGATATCTTTGACCTACTAATGGAACATGATATGATATGATATGGCATTTATAACACGCCTATACACAAGTGTTTCAAGGTGCGACTAGGCAAGGGAGGGGAACAGAGGGAAGACAGACACCAATCTTACTAGGCCAGGTGACATTGAGATCGCATGACATCCCCACCGGGTACACCTGGCTGAGATCCGATAGGACAACCCAAGCTGGAGGTGGAGTCGCTGGCATTGCCAAAGCCTCCATTTCCATCAGATCTTCCCCCCATGAAACCCTGTCAGGCTACAAACTTCTACTCGCCAAATTAGAACTGCATCCACAAACTACCATCACCCTCCTCCTCCTCTACCGCCACCTTTCCGGACACAGACATCCCCTCCTCCTCACGCCACTCATCAAACCTAAAACCAAATTATTGCTCCTCTGAGACTTCAACCTTGGTCTCCATGATTTAACCGACACCAATTCCACTGCCCTCACCACTTCTCTACAAGAGATGAACTTTACACAAGCCATTAGCTCTCCCACCCACTTCAAGGGCCAGACCCAGGATTGGGTCACACACCTTAATCTGCCCATCTCAATCATAGCCATTGACCCTGTCCCTTGGACCGACCACACTCAGATCCTCTTGCTCCTACCTTTGGAGCACTCCAATGCCTGTAACAACCCCATGTGCACCCCCATAACCTCCAGACACACGCACAAACCCACTGCTAAGTTGCTCAAACCTACCATCTCATCTTTCCTTGCGACCTTACCTTCCCAAAACGACCCTGAATCCATCCTCACTGCCTACAACGCCCTGATACTCCACACACTTGACTCTCATGCACCTCTCAAAATTACCATCCAAAAGAAACCTTGCACCCACAATTGGTTCTCCGAGGAACTTATCTCCCTACGCGAAAACAAACGGGCCTTGGAACACCTCTGGACAAAAAGCCCCTCCACTGACAACAAAGGTGCCTTTCACACTGCAGCCAAAACATACAAAGCTGCCGTCAGCTCCACCAAATCATCAATCTATAACTCTAGAATTAGCAAAGCCAGCTCAAACACTAAAGAAATCTTTAGAATCTTCAAATAACTTGAAGCCCCAGCACCCCCTATCACCAACTTTCCCAAGGACAAAGGCTGGTGCACTACTGTTCAAGCAGCTCTATTTAACAAAACCACAACATTAAGAAACAAAACTATCCTCAAGAAACCATTGCTCAATGCCAGAGATAACTCCCTCTCCATCCCTCAAAACCTCCAGCCCCCCACCCTTCCTGCATTCCAATTCTCCCCACAGATTTCCTCCACATAAGCCAACATCTTAAACCCTCAAACTGCAAGGGTGACCTCTGTCCCACCCACATCATCAAAATGTGTGCAGAGCTCCTGGCACCCATCTACTCTAATTTCATCAATGCCAATGCCTCCTTCCAAACAAGCTCTATACCGGCTTCTATCAAGGAAGACTGGGTCACCCCCTCATCAAAAATCCCACCCTCAATCCTACCCTTCCCCCCAACTACGGTCCCATTACTACCATTCCTTACCTACTTAAAATCCAAGACCGCACTCTGAATATGTCCAACTCCAAATCTACCTAGAATCCAACAATCAACCAACCAATCAGGCTTCCGACCCAGGCATAGCACAGAGGCTGCCCTCATCAACCGTAAACTCCATCACGAGGGCATCCGCGATGCTGGCCAACTAGCCATCCTTCTCCTCTTCGACCTCTCTGAGCCTTCGATTTTGTTGACCACAACATTTTATGCCAACACCTCACCACCAAATTTAACTTCTCCAGAGAAGCCACCAACTGGATCAAAGCCTTGCGCAGCGAGCAAACCTCAAGGGTCTTCACAGGTTCGGAAGCTGACGACCCCTTACCTGTACCCTACGGTGTCCCTCAGGGTTCCTGCATTTCACTCACTTTGTACAACATGTACACTAAACCCCTGTTCGACCACCTCAATAACCTCAGGATCCTCTATACAAACTTTGCAGATGACACCCAAATTCTGCTAACGCTAACTGGCAACCACATCACTGATTCCGCAAACATCAATTAAGTCTACAGCATAATTAAGGCCTGGATGGCAGAACAGCACCACTGCCTGAATGATGACAAAACTGATCTCCTGAGAGTAGGCTCCCCGTACCGTCTTAAACGGCTGGACCCCGCCTTTGCATCCTTCTGATATATGATATGGCATTTATAACACGCCTGTTTCTGCATTGACAAAAACCCCACCAGCGTCTCAAGCCATGTAAAAACACTGGGTGTTCACTTAGATGCAGAACCATCTCTGCAAAAACACGTCAAGGCCCTCGCCTCCTCAGAGGCCTACACCACCAGACTCATCAACCTCAGCAGAAAATTCCTATCCACCGACAACTGCCTCAACCTCGACGGAGCCGTTATAGGCAGTAAATTGGACTACTGCAATACCATCCTTGCAGGCACCTCCTCAGAAAATCTGGTTGAACTTCAGCTGATCCAAAACAATGCCCTCCGGGCTGTATGGGGCCTCAAGCGCTCAGATCACATCTCACATGCCAGATGTGATACCCACTGGTTGCCAATCAAAGCACGCATTGATTTGAAGTTTCTCTCCCTAACACACAGATGCAACCAGAATACTTTACCCTCCTTCCTTACCCAACGCATTTCCAAAAGAACCAAACTCTCCAGCCTACGTTCCTCATCCACCTTGTCTCTAGCTATCCCAAAAAGAGCGGGGGGTACGTGCTTCACAGTCATCGCTCTCCACACTATGGAATGCCCTACCTCTCCACATCCAAGAGCAGGCATCCTACCTCATCTTCAGAAAACTGTTAAAAGCCTGGCTGTTTGACAAATACAAATAACCTGAACCTGGGGTATCCCCCCTGGACCCTTCCTACTCTCTGCAGCATTTACTGCCATGCTTATGTACCATATTCGTCCTGTGCTCTGTTTATTTTTTCTAAGTTCACCACCGCCGTGATACTTACAGGTTTGGGCACTGTCAATAAATGCAATAAATAAATAAATAGGAGGAAGGAATCCATTAGAATTCAGTCCTACTGAAGAGACCTGAACCCCCATGCTCTCCAGACTAGTGTGGGTAGGCTGTAACCCTAGGTCAATTGCAGCAGGCAGATGTTTATTCTCAGCTTCACGATAGCCGAGCTGAAAAGAAGCACATTTTCTTTCAGAAAACTCTGTACAGAACATCCAAAAATAAAATGGCCATAAGCAATGCCAAAAACTCCACTTCCACTAATTTTAAAAACACCAATCTGCCAAAAATTCTGACAAAAACCTTTCAACATCAATTCACTCACCACACAATCATCCACCTCAGAATGGAACTCCCTTATTGACTACAAGTCTAAAATAAACATCAGATAAGCCCCCCCTCTCTGACGCCCCACTTCTACCCCAACACCCAAACCTTCCAACACAAAACCAACACAATTCCTGGAAGACTCATGACCACCTCAAGCCGCACCAAACTGCCTCCACACTGAGTCAACATCATCAACTCTCTCTCACATGGTATAATCCCCCACAACACTCAAAACAGGATAAATCGCCCTCTCCTCAACAAGCCACCCCTCAACCCCACACTCCCTGAAAACCACCATGCCATCTCTGGCCTGACATACCTTTCCAGAATTGTGCAACGCTTTGTCACAAGCCAACTTCAAAAACACATAACTACAAACAACCTCATCAACCTCTTCCAATCAGGCTTTCGACCTAGCCACACAACCGAGACTGCAACACTTCACATCCTGGAAGACCTCCTCATACTGCTGGACCTTGCTGCAGCCTTTGATACCATCAACCATACCATTCTCTTAAACATCCAGGATGAAATTCTGAGGCACTGTTCTCGACTGGATCACCACCTTCTTCACTGAGAGGACACACTATTTCCATGCACCCTTATGATTTCAACCCCACCTCAGACAAGTAAGGGGATCTACAAGGATTCTCTCCATCTGACCTCCTCTTCAACCTATATGTTCTATTCCACAGACAGACCACAATTGACAACACAAATTTACTTTCAAATCTCCTCCCCCACACAAATCAACAACCTCATAAGCCGTCTCTCCACTGAATGGCCACCCACTTCCTCAAACACAACCCATCCAAAACAGAACACCTGCTCATGTGCCTACCCAGACACAGACCCAACCTCACCCTGTGACCAAAGAACTTGCCACAGATAACCACACATATCCTTCTGCACACCTGTCAAATCACTAGGCTTCAACATTGATCCACCAAACTATCCTTCAGACAACACAAAGCTGCCATCACCAAAACATGCAACCCACAACTACACAAAGTACGATGTATCCTTCCCTCCGACAACTTCTGCACAGCAATCCAAACAAATATGCAATCCAAGCTGGACTAGGAAACTCTTTCCTTACTGGACTCCCCAACAAGCCATACAGAAGGCAGCAAGATTCATCCGCACATAGCCAAATGCACGCAAATCAGCTCAGCGCTTTCCTAGCACCACTGGCTACCCATATCCCCGAAAATTGCTTTCAAAGGACAATGTATCCTGTACCTCAAAACCACATCCTGTCGTCCTAACAAACTACAATGCATCACCAACAGCAGATAAGCCATCCAAATTATTGTACAAATTCCACTATGCGAACTAATCTGTAAACAAAAACAAGTATTCACCCAGTGGTCAGCCAGATCCTGGAACCTCCAACAACTCTACATCATACTGCATCCGCTATCATCTCCTTCTCAAAAAGCCACAAAGCATAACTATTCACCACACCTAAATCCAGCCAAACCCCCACCCCTGCCAACTTCTGTCTTCCTGATATTCCCATCCTGAAAATGATGCAACTTTTTCACCTCAACCTTGTTGAACTTTGTATCCATGAGGTCATATTATGCCATGGTTTTAGATGGGGGGAGGAAGCCCCATGTTTTCTGCAAGTTTGGCAATTGCTTTGCGAAAGGCCACATATGGTGATGCTTGCATAAAGTGAAGGTCAGGAGACTTATCCAAACCACTGGCGTCATGCAAATCTTAGGCCAAAGCAGCCAAGGAAATCCCATTAAGGTAAAATTCCTCCAGAAAATCTGTAATGTACAGTGTCATGGCTTCCAACCGATATGAAACAGTCTTCTTCAGTCAAAAGTTTGGCCCATTTAAGAAAAATGAAAGTACCCTAGAGTGAACTCCTATGAAGTGTCAGTGTTTATCAGTGCCAATGTTTTTATTTTTATTTATTTTTTGCATTTGTTATACGCCCAAACCCATGGGTATCACGGCGTAGGTTACAGTAAAGCTTGACTTCTGGTTACAGTGAGGAATAGAGTTACTTTTCATACAGATTTAGAATAAAGCATTTAAGACCGCAGCCAAGTTACAGTATGCTTGAGTCTCTGGTTTCTAAGAATACAGGTCATACCGATAAACACAATACAGGAGAGGTAGGTAGTAATAGTACACAATGGCGAATCTTGCCAAGCCAGTGGTGGTACAGATGGCCCGACCATCCGAGCACATGATTTAGAATTTGTTGAACAACCACGTTTTTAGCATTTATTTTAAACACGGGTGGGCTGGTTCAATTCTAGTGTGAATGGGAGAGAGTTCCAGATTTGGGAACTAGTACTGGGAAGCTACCTCCCACTGCCCTTGAACTTTTGTAGCGTTGGATGAAGAGTTGAGTGCTGTTGGTCGATCTAAGTATTCTCCTGGTCTTGTTTAGGGTAATCGCATTGTTGAGGTAGGTGGGTGCCTTTTTGGAAATACATTTATGAGTGACACATAGGGTTTTAAAAATGATTCTGGCTTTAATGGGAAGCCAGTGTGCTTCTCTCCTCGTATTAGTTATGTATCAAATTTTATTTTAAGCCAAAGGCTGCTCGCAGGGCTTTAATTTGGCAGTAATTGGAGTTTGGCAGGAATAGCATTAGAGGAACCTAAGAGTAAAACTTTACACTAGTCTAATTTAAACAGAATCAGAGCACAGACAAGTGTTAAACAGTTTGCAGGGTCAAGAATTGGCAGCTTAAGGCAATACGTTTGGAGGTGTAAGAAGTGGCTGATGAGAGAACGTTGACATGTTTGGTCATCGTTAGATTAGCGTCTAGTGTGGACACCCAACGTTTTGACTTACTTGAGGACTGCGATGGGTGTACCATAAATGGTGATAGATACATATCAGAATGGAGAGATTTAATTTTAGCAGGGGAGCCTACGATAAGAATCTCAGTCTTTTTATCGTTGAGGCGCAAACTGTTTGTGGCCATCCAGTTTTGGATAACGGCATATATCTTATTTATGGTAATTGTGTCTTCATCATGGTTGCCGGTAATTGGAATGAGGATCTGGGTGTCATCTGCGAAGTTCATGTAGATGACACCCATCGCATCCAAGGCTGCAAAGAGCAACTTGGTGTAAGCATTATAGAGAGCGGGTGAAAGTGAAGAATCTTGCCGTACCCCTATAGGAACTGGTATAGATTCTGCTGATTCCTTTCTAATAGATACTCTTGAGGTGCGTTCTGCAAGAAATTATTTAACCCACGGGGTGGCTTCATGCGAGAACTGAACGTTTTCTGACAGTGTGATGCATAATTTATCGTGGTCCACCAGATTGAATGCAGCGGACAGGTCTAATAGGAGTAGGATGCAGAGATTACCAGAGTGTCTTATAGAATCCATCTGGATTTTGTGGTCAAATAATGCAGTTTCTGGAAATGTGATTGGGCCGGAAGCCAGATTGTTTTGGCTCCAAGGAGTTGGTTTTGCTCCAGATGGTTTTGTATTTGAAAGTAGGCTATTTTATATATAATTATTAACAGGAAAGGCACTGTAGTTATGGGGAGTTAATTCGAAGGCACTGTAGGGTCCAACAATGGTTTTTTAATGAGTGGGGTGACCCACGCTTCTTTGATGCTAGCAGGGATGACATTTGTACTGAAGGATGCATTAACACATTTGGTGATGATAGGAGCTAGCGTGGGTGCGTAGAGTTTGACAAAATGAGCGGGGAAGCAGTCTCCTTTGCAATTCGATGGTTTTAGGGTTGAAATGGTGTTCAAAACCTGGTCCTCGCTGACCTGAGAGAATTTGAATTGAGTGGCTCGGTTTTCACAGTTTTTATCCACAATTGGGGGAGGAGCAGATTTCTTTTGGCTAGAATTTGTTCTTGAAGCAGGGTTATTTTAGAGGCAAGTGCATGGTTTTCCAATTCTCTTAGTATGGTAAAATATTCTTTAGAGTTTGATGCAGCATTGTTTGTCCGGGAGTTCAGGGCATTAGCTTTATGAGTTTGTTGGCTTCCGGAAAGGACTTGGCTGAGTCAGCCGTAATAGACTTTTTGTGGATATGTCCCAGAGATCTCTTGTTATGCCGAAGAATCACCAGTTCCTCATTGAACCAGAAATTGGAACGCTTGGCCAGACGTGGTGTTTTAGTTACAAGTGGGGCTAAATTGTCAATAGTAGATTTGAGACAATTGTGATAGGTAGCCGGAAGGGAGTTGGGGTTGGGGTTGGTGGAAGTGTGGGTAGAGAGGGCCTCCTGCAGGACAGGGGTGAGGCTATCAACTGTAAGATTACAGGTATTTCTGGTTTCAATAGGATCAAGTGCAGTGTGTACAGGGATGCATTTATTTTGATTCATTAAATTGAAGCAAATAAGGTAGTGGTTGGACCAATTGATTGCTGTGATGGACTCAAATGAATGGCTATTGTTCAATGTAAGTATCCAGTATAGTATTCTCCCTTTGGGATGTGTAGGTGAGTTGGCTAGTTGGGTGAAGTTCATGTCAGTGAGGGTAGAGTGGAGGGACTTGGCTTTGGACACCTGTTTATCATTAAAACCTAAATTGATGTTGCCTAGAATAATGAATTTAGTATTGGGCTTCAGGTAATGCGTGATGATGAGTGGGATGTCAGATTCTGGATGGTTAGCGTTCTTAGGTGCTCTGTAAATGATAAGAACATTGGTTGTAGTTTTAAGGTCCGATTAGAGTTTAAGGTGGAGTAGTTCATATCCTTCTAGTACATCTAATGGGCATAGTCTTAGTTGAAGATGAGATTTGGCTATGATAGCCCCACCACCTCCTACGGAATTTTCCTGTCAGCACTGTATATATTAAAATCAGTGGGGGGGGGTGGCTAGTGCAAGGAGGGGTCCCGATGCTTGATGTAGCCAGGTTTCAGTAACAACTAGAAAGTCACGTTGATGGTCTGTGATAAGGTCCTGAATCTCAATAGCGTGGGCTCATAAGGATCACACATTAAGGAGGGCACCTTTGAGGATAGTAGGGGGTTCAGGCAGGGGAGTGGGGGGCTGTAGGCTGGGATCCTGGGGATATATGCAGTTTAGTAGTCTGACTTGTGAACATGTTGGGATGTAGTATGGACTTAGCAGATATTTGGCTCTTGGAGTGTGGGGTAGTATGGAGCCCTTTTGCATGTGAGAGGTGAGTTAGTTTGGAGGTAATGCTGCAGTGGTGGCACTAGCTGGTTTGAGAAGCTAATCTTGATAACATGTCGGTACCTGTAATAGGCTGTGTGGCGGTTATGAATGGGAAGGTCAGTCTAGAACTAGTACGTGTACCGTCAAGTGTTCTAACGTTGGCAGTGGTGTTGCCAGATGGTAGTACTTTTGCCAGGGTAATCACATTGTGCTGGGTTGTAGCTGTGCGACGAGGTGCCTACAGGTTTCATATGGGTGTCTTTGGAATGTTTTATAGGTGGACATATGAACAGGGAAGTTTTGGGAAGGAATGGGGTGGGGCAAGGTAGCGCGTGGTGATGCAGGCAGCCAAGTTTGGCAAAGCCCTTTCCCACAGGGAGGAAAGCTCCTCCTGTACAGCACACAGTGATATCCGTACTGGGGTGTGGTTCCAACTGGGAGGTGGTGAAAGTGGATACATAGTGGAGGTAAGACGGTGTACAATTATTAGAAATGGGGCACAGACCTAATGCGACCTGAAATTTAAAGGTTCAACTCTTCGGCGCTGGCACCTGAAGGTGGAGGAAAGGCTACGATGGCCAATGTAAGGAACTATTGGTGGCAACAGTAAAGACAGACACAATTGATCACAGTTCAAGGGTGTTTATTAAACTGTATAGGTGGGTTGGAAAAACTTATAATCTAAACCTCAATCTAAGATGGGACAATCAAATAATAATAAGGCAGTCCTAGTAGCGTCTTGTCAAATAAAAGGGCCTATACTAAGAAAAACCTGGTGCCAATCCTTACAAATAAATACAAAAAGAGTGTGGGAAAGGGTTCACAAGAAAGAAAGAAAGATAGAAAGAAAGAAACAAAGGTTCACAAATGATAAGTCAGGATGTGGTAGCCGGGGGTCTCCCTTCCCCACGTTTTGAGTACGGGACAAGGCGGGACTCCTGAGCACAGCACATGCTCGAGTTTTCCCAGCACGAGACTGCAGTTCCGTTCTCCGGAATTGGGACTTTTCGGTGGTGTTAGTGAGAATTCTCAGAAATGTGCCAATTCCCTCTACCTTTGCAGGATTTTGAGGACTTTATTTTTTTTTTAACCTGGAGGGAGAGACCCTTTTTCCCATTCTCTCATGTATTTTAATGTGATTTCTGAGCTTTGTGTTTCTTTTTGGTTATGGAGCCTGACAAAATCCATCATCGTTTACATTGTGTCACACAGCACCTTCAATGCAGTGGCACAGGGAAGTCTTTAGGATTTCCCAAGGTTTAAATACCTCCTCTGGGATAAACTACTGTTTCCCACAGCAGTAAAGTGAAATTGACTTTACTTACATTTGTAACTTTCTAGACCCAGCACACACCAACTTACCATAAGGTGCTGGAGGTTTGTCTAACGTCTCATGTAACAATTTGATGTTACCCTTTCCTCACTGAATGGCTGGTGGCAGTGGTTTCGTTTTTACTACCATGGTGTGCATTTACCGCGGGCTGTTTTTTCAGCTGCAGTAAAGCACTCAAGGGTGCCATTTTTGTCAAAATGGCCTTGGTCTTCTTTTTTCACCATTTTGTGGAAAAGTCCTTCTTGAGATTTACTCTGAACGCCAAACCAGGTTTGGTCTCTTTGTTCATTTTGTCTTTGGCTGGATTCACGAGTGAAGCCTGCCTCTGGCTCCAGGGTGTCTGGGGTAGGCAGGAAGTGTGGGAGATGCCCGAAACTCCCTGTGCTTAGTCTCCTAGGAGACCCAAATGCACTCTGTGATGATTGACTGGCTAACTGTCTGGCAAGGACAGCCACCCTGCTGGGTGACTGACAGCTAGGCTGAAATGAAAGGGATAGAACTGAATAAAAGGTGAGTTTGTTGGCTTGGAAGGCATAGTCGACCACTGGACGAAGGAACCGAAGAAGAACTTGAAGAGGACGCCTGCTGCAACTCCTGGACCGTTGGTTTGCCCGGTGAAGCCCTGCTGCATTGCCGAAACACCAGGTTCGCATCGACAGAGAGGCCCCTGCAAGGACGACTTCTCCCCTTGAGTTGGTGGGACCAATAAACCCCAAAGTAAGCCACCTGGACATCCATCTTGGAGCTGGTTGAATTTCCACAGAGTTGCTGCTGGAAACCGTATAGCCAGGGAGGGGGACACCAGATTGTATGTGTTGCTTTTAAGTTAGCCAAGAGCTCCAGAAAGATCCTCCGGACTCCCAGGAAGCAGGACTGACCGAGCCTGATTCCCCTCGACAGAGTGCGGGACCCCAGAAGCAAGGAAAGTCCATCTCGACAGCCAGGCACTGCACTGTTGCTATTTGCGGTACAAGCGAGAATCTGAAACACTGAACAGCCACTGAAAGTGAAATTTGCTGGTTGCAAGCTTTGACCGTCCCAGTGCAGTGCAGGAGTCCCCTGACATCCTCCCTCTTGTCCCCACGACTGAGGCCCAGGAACAGCGAGATCTGCAGAGCTGCACAGGAACAGGAGTCATCTGCTGCATCTTTTCTTCATTTTAAAGGTACTGTACAAAGTCTAAGAGAGCTTACCACTTGTTGTAGAGTTGCTTGCATCTTCTACTACTCACAAGTCTAACAGCTTGTGGCCCTACATTGATGCATCTTTTTCTTCACAGACTTCTAAAACATTGTACAAATACTTTTTTACTTACGTGCAAAGAAGTGCTTCAGCTCATATAGACTTCTATTGACTTTGGCCTAGCCTGTTTCACTGAATCACTCTTATTGGGGGATCTGAAAGTATTTGCCTGCTTAAGAATAATTGTGGTATCTTGTTTGCTCTAATAATCTTTTTCCTTTGACTAAACCAATTCTGAATGCCAACAGTAATACATTAATGTCAACTGCACCCTAGCTATTGAAGTCACCTGTGGTGTAGGTCTATTCTGTATGCCATCCCAAATGGGTATTTACTGATTCTGAACTTAAGAGAGTGTAAAGTTTTGAAGTGTATTTGTGTGGTGTTTTACAGTGCTCCCTACTGAAGAAGGCTTACATTAACTGACTGGTAAATACATTAATAAGTGTTTTATCAAGAAACCCTGTGTGTAAGTGTTTACTTGAATACTTCTCACCATGAATCTCTGTGTAACTCCCCTACAGCTCACATTGACCCCTCTTGGCTACTCGTCCACACTACCAACCTGTGTAGTACAGACATATACCAAAGGTTGGGTTGCTATTGCCAGCCGGTCAGGGCTGTTATAGTGCACCCTAAGGGTACTGCATACAATCTTGCCTAACAGGTGGATAAGTCTCTTTCCTAGAAAAAGTCCCTTGCCTCCGAGGACCTGATGTGTTCAAAATAACAAACAAAAAGTTCCTTTCCATATGGACGTTGGGTGATGACTTTCCAACTCTAGGGCCCTCTCTTGCGGGCTCAGACCCTTCTCGAACATCTGCCTCCCTTCATCGGGTTTACTACGACATTTCTTTCAAAACAATTTCACCTGTGGCATTCACAAATTTTAATGTCCTTTTAGACAATCCACTGTGGATATCCCTCTGTCGGGTTCACTCTTGTCAACACAATGTTCATTGGGGCATCATGCTTCGCACCGCTTTGCAGGCATCCCTCTGTCGGGTTCACGTTTGCTAGCCTTGCATTCCTTCTACTTCATTCTGCTTTCCCACTACGCGGGATTTGCTTCCCTTGGTTTTCCAATGATCTGTGAGTCAAAGACTTTCGGCTGTACAGGGGATTTTGCTAGACCCCTGTATGACCACTTTGAAGTTCTTGACGGCTCTCCTAAGGCCTTCTGGTATTGGTAGTTTCAATGAAAAAGGGCAATCAACCAGAGTCTCTTGAATGAGCACCCACGTGGTGCCGGACTCCTCTGCAGCTGGTCTTCCGGTAAAATGTTAACAGTTCTTTGAATTTGCCATTCGGTTTCTTATCGGTTCTCCCCTCGACTCACCGGCTGTGATGAACCGCTTGGCTTTCCTTGTCTCTGGAGTCAAGGTGTCATGATGCCTACCTCCCAGGAGCCAGGTCCGACCCAGCAACCCCAGAGGCAGGCATCATTTCCCCCACGGAAGTGCCAGCGGGCCCAAGCTGGGGCCCTTTGGACACAGTCCTGGCGCCTTAGGCGCCAGGCTCATGTTGGACCCCTGTCCTGGCGCCTTAGGCGCCAGGCTCATAAAGCTAGACATGTGTTCAAGTGTTTTAAGGTGCACTTACCTGATGCAGACCATGCTGCTACATCCAGGCCCTCTTGAGGCCTGAATGGAACTACTTTACCTGTGGAACTACTTTCCCCCTGGGTGTGGTCGGGGAAGGATACATACCTGATCGGTGGAAGGATACATACCTGGAACTTCTTCCAAAGCTATTTAAACCACGCCCGATCAGCAACTCACGCTTCGCGTTGTTCTGCTCCTCGCAGCTGGACGCTCACCGTGTCAGCTCCTGCATCTGGACTTCAGCCACGCCTGTCAGCATCCTGGGTCACCTGCTAAGAGAGAATTGGAAAGAAAGAAGACCTTACCTGTAAAGCTGCATCACGGAGGCTTCACACCGACGATCCTGAAAGGGAAGACATCATTTTAAAAGCATTTCGCTTCGATCGCTGCAGCGCTGCATTTCACTCACCTTTCCTGGGCACCTCCATCTTCAGCAGCGATCATCCGGATCCGCAGCCACTTCCCAGAGAGAAAAAGACAAGAACACAAGGTGAGAGGAGGAAGGGAATAGGAAAAGCTCAGTTTCCTTCTAAGACTTACCTGCTGGGTCATTCCCATTTCATTTCGGGTCCTGCCGCTTCCTGGCATTCCGGACCCCGGCCCCTATGGGGAAAAAAGACAAAGACATTGAATGAGCAGTGGGGAGCGGGTGTACACACACCCTCCAAGCCAATCAGGATGATTAGAGCGAGCTCTTTACTTCAGGGTAAAAACCCTGTTCCGAGCCTCCTTAGAAGCAGGGGGCTGCCATCTTCCCCACCAGGATAGCATAAGTGCATCCCGCAGTTCCCCAATTTTCACAGCCCTAGCCCAGTCCCGCCACTGCCCACTTACCTGCAGCTTCCTTGTCCAGAGTGTTCCCGGCACATCCACATCAGGTAATGGGCACCATGGAAAGGGAGAAGGGACTAGGTGTAGTTCACTTCTACCTTGCCCATGGCACCATCTTGTTTTGTAGTTTTTTTTCACGTTGAGAAATGACAAAAATGCTGTTTGGAAAAAAAATATTAGCATCACAGTTAAATATGCTGGGATGCTAATAACAAAATAAAACTCTGGACTCGGGCATTAGAATGCAGGCCTGCGCCATACAACCATCACAGGCGAAGGGCCTCAGTTAATGGAGGCAGGGTCACTTAAAATGCATTGGGCTCCAAGACGTCAGTGAGTTTAAAAACCCTTTTCTCTAGAGGGGCAGACGAGTGAAGTGTGTCTTCCCTCATAGCAATTTAATACCTAAACACCCCCACAATATGTGCAGAGGACTGACACTGCAGTAGTGAAGATCTCTGAATCGAGAGATGTTTCAAGCCAAATAGAATCCCTCAAGTTCTCCAAATGTTTGAGTAGGGCAGGTTCAAAAGGCTCAACACCAAACTACCATGGCAGGGAAACATTCCCCAGATCGCTGGGTGGTTGACTGCCTTTTGGACACTGCATCTTCCTTCTCCTCTGAGTGAAAAACGTCAGACCTGCTTCGACAGACCGGATAAGGCATCAATAGGAAGCCAACATTGGGTATTTAAAGCCCAACTCTGATTCCTTAGATATGCAGTAGTGGGTTTTTGACTGGCCTGTGCATTCTTGCAGAAAAGCAGCACACACTGAATTCAGAGCCAGAAAACGCATAGCCTGCGGCAAAACCCGCAGCATTGTGTCCCGGGTGGATAGCTCAGTGGCAACGCGCGCGCCTTGGTCAATCCCTGGGTCCGGGCTTAGAAACCTCTGGGTGTTTAAGCGCATTATAAATACGCAACTAAGAAAAAGAACAAAACATTTACGCAACTACAAAACAAACAATACCTGTAACAGCGCCTCGATGCCTGCGGGCACTTTAAAAAATGTAAAAAATGGTGCAATCCTAGACCCAGAGACTGTGTTGAAGGAGGGCGGTGACATCGTCCTCCAAGGCCTGCATCAGTAGAGTAGTTACCTGGGTGAGAAAAAAGTGTGTGCATGAAGACGACTAAATACGAGACTGGTCGTTCTTCTTCTTCATCACACGCTTCCCATCCTCCACAGGAAGCGCACTCTGAAACCGAGTTCTCTTCTAATGTGAATTTTTTGCAAGACTTCGCCACATCCTCTCACACAGACCAAGGAACCATGGGTTGATATTATAAATATTGCTGTCTTGTGTGCTTACCAGGCACTGCACATGACTGATACACAGATCAAATAGTGAGATATTCCTGCCACATTCTTTGCAGGGCCTAAAGCATGACTTGGATAGAGACATGATATAGGCAAAATAATGCACCATGCTAAAAAGATTTGCAGTAAAAGGCTGCCCATGGGACACAAAACAAACAGGCATTCACCTCCAGCCTAAGAGGCGCCAATGACCCTATGACTGAGTTTGCCTTGGAAATGTAGTGTAACCTGTTGGCAGAGAATCGTCTGGGCCAGTCTGCACATCGATGATATTTCAGAGATCAAAATTCTATGGAAGGAATGTATCAATTAGAAATGTAATGGATTTAACTGGATGATCCTGTATGGAGTCTGTCAGGGCACATCATTGGTCACTAACTTGTGAAGCCACCACAGTCAGCCATAAGGAAATATTCACAGGGAAATAGGGTACTTGGTGTACCCAGAGAATGACGACTCGGGTGTACGGTCTTCTGGTCTCTGTTAAGGGATCATCAGGGAAAAAGCCCAACAAAAGTGGCAGACATAATAAACAAAATACATAGGGCCTCATGCAAGAGATACCGGATAGCATTTTTGTTCTCATATCAGTTAGATTGTGTATATGTGCAACTGTGCTCTCAACAGATGTTTTTATTGGTTGTAAAATTGTGACTTGTTTCAAGAGTAAGATCCTTTCTAATGTTTGTCGCTGGCTTTCCCGAAAGACTACAAGGAGGGGTCCTATCGATCAACCTAACGGAAAACGCATATTCCTCAGCTGTATTGGGGAACACTAGAACCTGTTCAAAAGGCCACAATCAATTTCTTCTCAGTAGATCATCTTGCCTTTGACGTAATGCTGCAACTTTCACAGTTCATACTGGATTCCCAACAATAGACACAGTCTCAGGAGCACATTCGTAACATGGCCTACACACATATTCCGCTGCATTAAAACCTAATAGTTTTTTTTAGCTCCTTTGAGAGAAAGGTTGAAAATTGACCAACGAACAATGATCATTCAGTGTCCCAAAGTCTGTGGCGCAGGAAAAGGGTTAGGTGGTACAATTTATATTCCAGGAAGAGATAATTTCATATTAGTCAATGCGTGTGAGTTTTGAGGTCATAGTCCAGCATTTGATGCATTTTAAAAGATGAAGAAATAAAAAATTAACACACTGCAGATGAAATAGAAGGTGATTGAGGCACCCAGACTAATGTCTTGTGATTCCACATGCACAAAGCATGAATGGGTATCTTGATCTTTCCTTGGTTTTCCTTCGCAAAAATATGTCCCATGGCAGAGTTGGAGAACATAAAAAGATGAAATATGCCCACATCCCCTGTAATTTGAGCAATTCTTCAAGACAAATTGGCATTCTTGAGTCTCAGCATAATTGATATCAAAGAGAATGGAGCAGCTGTATGGATCTTAAAATAAAAGTATTTGGCAAAAGCAATAATTTGTCATCTTGTCTTTGGTTTCATATCAGATTTGGGTAGCAACATAATAAAATATTTGCTTTTTTCCTATGAAGTCTATTTTTTAATTTAAAAATGTTGATAACTTGTGAAGGCAGCAGGAATACTGCTGGCAGAACGACAAAGTTACTTACCTCTAACTGCTTTTCTCCAGCATTGATATCTTTCATAGATTCTCATACTGTTTGAATATTCCCCGTCAGGCTAGGTAATAATAAAGTAGTTTCATTTAGAAAATGAAGGAAGGTTTAGTGTTCGCTTATTTGCGGTCGTTTACCCGCTTAGTGTTCTCTTATTTGCGGTTGTTTACCCGCTGGCCAATAGGCAGTACCTCTCATAGCTACAACTACAGAGGCCATCTTCAGATTTGTAAAACGTACGTAAAAGCGCTAAGATAAGCAACATGTGGGAGGGTTGCATGTGGATCTATGAAAAATACCAATGCTATAGAAATGGACTAACAGGTAAGTAATTTATTCCTTCTAGAGCATTGAATCTGAATACAGTGCAAAACGGGAGGAGGATCAAGCTCATCTTCAGGCAAACAGATTTCGAAGTACTGCCTGTCCAACTCTAGAGTCCTCTGTCAGGTCTGTCGACACAGTAAAACTTGGTGAAGGTATGGACACACTTGCATGTAGCCACCATGGAGATGTCCACCAAAGGAACACCATAGAACAAGGCAGCAGCAGAAGAGATTTCCCTTGTGGAATGCACTTTAGGCCAACCTGAAAGTGGCCTGTTAGCAAGGCGCTGGCAAAAAGAAATGCAAGCAGAGAGCCATCGAGGGATGGAAAGCTTAGATAGCCATTTGCCAATGGCAGTGGGGCCAAACGCCACAAACAGTTGTGTGGATTTCTGGAATGGCTTGGCACAGTCACCACTGTACATGTGGGCTCGCATAACATCCAGAGAGTTCAGGGAGCGCTCAGCAGGAGTGGAAGGAGAGATGAGGCACACAGGCAACACCAATGGTTCATTCAGACAGAACGATGAGGGCACCATCGGCATGAACATAGGGTTGGTCCTTAAAAGGGCCTTGGCCTTTCATATTTTGCCAATCCTCCTGGCCGAGGTGATGGCAGCCAAGAAGAACACATTACTCACCCTGGTAATGTTCTTTCTGATAGATGTTCCTCCCTCGGATTCCTTATCTTAGATATATTTGCATCCTGCTTTGCAGTCACTGAATTTCTTTCAACAGAAGAGGGTGCTGTGCGGCATCGTCGTCAATGTCTCTCAATGGTTACCATTCCTGCATCCGGACGAGACTTCAATGATGGTATAAATGGAACCCACTGTGCCCGTTGCCTCAGTTCCTAGTTTGTACCTCTTTTGCTCATCCGCCTTGAGGAATCAAACAAATGGGCTTTGAAAGAGAAGTGAACAAAAAGTGTCCCTCAATCAGAGAGGTAGGTTGGGAGGGCAGTGAGGAATCCATGGGAGGAACATCCATCAAAAAGAACATTACCAGGTCTATGTAATTTGTTCTTCTGATGGATTGTGTCCTCCCACAAATTCCTCATCTTAGATAGACTCCTATAGCAGTTTTGGAGATGGAAGTGGGAGAAGTGGATTTTTGTGACATTTCTTATTTAGCATATAATATTGTGCAAAACCGCTCTTCCAAAGCGCGCGTATTGGCCTGACAGGGTATCTGTCTAAGCAATAGTGTTTTGATAAAGCATGTAGTGAGGACTACATTGCAGCACTGCAATTGCCCTGCACTGGTACACCTCTGTGTAGAGCCAAAGTAATTGTCACTCCCTTGGTGGAATAGGCTCTTAAATTCTCAAGGGCATCCTTTCCAGCAATGGAGTAACACTCCGAAATACATACAATTATCCAACGTTAGAGCATTTGCTTGGTTACGCTTAGCCTAATTTGTGACCAGTGTAACCAATTAATTGTTAATCATCCTGTCTGACGGCTGACATTTTTGGAATGTAAAAGCTAAGAGCCCTTTTCGGGTCAAGTCTGTGTAACTTCTCTTCATCCTTAGAATATTTTGTGTTAGATGAAAAATCAGATACCACCTTTGGAAGGAAGCAGGGATGAACCCTCAAAACTACCTTTTCCTTAGAAAATACAGTAAAAGGTGGTTTGTATGATAGAGCATGTAGTTCACGCACCCTGCGGGCAAAGTGTGATGACTAATAAGATGGTTATACAGGTTAATAAGCTAAGAGCATAGGAATGGAGAGGCTCAAAAGGCACTTCCATTAAAAATGTAAGTACAAGGTTTACATCCCAGGGTGGAATCAGAAAAGGTACTGGTGGGAATTAATTTGTCAGTCCTTTCAAAAATGGTATCACAATAGGCTTCTTATCATAAGAGTCTTGTTCCAGTGTGCATTTGAAAATGGCTAACACTGCCAGGCATCCCTTAATGGCAGCCACCTGCAGCTCCTGATGGGCTAGGTGCAGTAAAAAAGAAAGCGCTGCTGGTGTATTGCAAGATGGAAAAACGTTACTTACCTATAACTCCCGTTCTCCAACATGGGTCTAACATGGTTACAAAAAAGGTAGCAGGCGCCCCTCTCTCGAAAGAACAAGGCATGATAACCTGTTCAGTGGTTATTAACCACATTGAGAGTTCGCAGCCATTGCTTTTTGCTCACTGTACCTTCACAGATGGGAAATATCCATTTGCATATCAGTCTTTGTCCCGCCCACAAGGGCAGTCCAGCACCGAAATGCTATGGCAATTCCTCTCTGAACAAGAGTACCATCAGCAACCCCATACACGTGTTTCAGCCTTGTTGGGCATCATCAGTGAGGTGAAGCTGAGCCTCTCTAAGCACAGTGAGCAGGGAGTCCACATCTGGTTGCCCCCAGGTAACCTAGGGTGACCAACCCCAAGTTCCTTTCAAAAATACAAAAAAGGTAGCAGGCGGCCCTCTCTCGAAAGAACAAGGCATGATAACCTGTTCAGTGGTTATTAACCACATTGAGAGTTCGCAGCCATTGCTTTTTGCTCACTGTACCTTCACAGATGGGAAATATCCATTTGCATATCAGTCTTTGTCCCGCCCACAAGGGCAGTCCAGCACCGAAATGCTATGGCAATTCCTCTCTGAACAAGAGTACCATCAGCAACCCCATACACGTGTTTCAGCCTTGTTGGGCATCATCAGTGAGGTAAAGCTGAGCCTCTCTAAGCACAGTGAGCAGGGAGTCCACGTCTGGTTGCCCCCAGGTAACCTAGGGTGACCAACCCCAAGTTCCTTTCAAAAATACAAAAAAGGTAGCAGGCGCCCCTCTCTCGAAAGAACAAGGCATGATAACCTGTTCAGTGGTTATTAACCACATTGAGAGTTCGCAGCCATTGCTTTTTGCTCACTGTACCTTCACAGATGGGAAATATCCATTTGCATATCAGTCTTTGTCCCGCCCACAAGGGCAGTCCAGCACCGAAATGCTATGGCAATTCCTCTCTGAACAAGAGTACCATCAGCAACCCCATACACGTGTTTCAGCCTTGTTGGGCATCATCAGTGAGGTGAAGCTGAGCCTCTCTAAGCACAGTGAGCAGGGAGTCCACGTCTGGTTGACCCCAGGTAACCTAGGGTGACCAACCCCAAGTTCCTTTCAAAAATACAAAAAAGGTAGCAGGCGCCCCTCTCTCGAAAGAACAAGGCATGATAACCTCTTCAGTGGTTATTAACCACATTGAGAGTTCGCAGCCATTGCTTTTTGCTCACTGTACCTTCACAGATGGGAAATATCCATATGGGTCTAACATGGATTCACATGCTCATCAATATTCACGGTTGGCAGGCTGGGAATCCTAGGTAATATTAAAACAGTTTCGGTTTGAAGCTATAAACTGCTAGCCGCTTCTATAGCCGATTGCTGTCACTTTGGGTCATATGCCCGAACCCATGACACTCGTCCTCCTAAGCTCCACTCCTGGTGGCCATCTTCACATTTGGTAGCGCATGTGAAGTGGCAGTAAGAACCAAGAATAGCCAGAGAGGAGTTTGCATGTAAATCCATGCAAGACCCATGTTGGAGAACAGGAGGTACAGGTAAGAAACCTATTCCTTCTCCAGCATGGAGCCTTACATGTATTCACATGCTCATGAATATGATTACACAGCAGTACATATGCATAACCATGGGATGTGGCAAAGCTCAACAGAAGTAATACACTTACCCCTGGAACAGACTCACCTCATGCAAACAGGCGGCACCGCCTGGTCGACCCAGTAGAATCTTATGAAGGTGTGGGAAGACCTCCACGTAGCAGCCCTGCAGATATCCAGCAGGGGAACACCAGGGAGAAACGCTGTCATTGCTGTGATGGCTCTGGTGGAGTTGGCTCTCGGACGGCCTGGCAGTGGTCTGTTGGCCAGACGATGGCAATGCATGAAACAGCCAGAGAGCCACCTGGAGATGCAATCTTTAGACAATATCTTCCCATGCCCCAAAGGTCCAAAAGCAACAAAAAGCTGAGAAGTCTTTTGAAATGGTTTGGTGCGTGCAACATAGTACTTCAAAGCATGCAAAACATCCAGTGAATGCAAAGCCTTTTCTGCAGGTGAAGACGGGTAACCAAAGAACACTGGCAGGACTAAAGGTTTGTTCAAGTGAAAGTCTGATGGGACCCTAGGCATTAAGGACAGATGGGTCAGCAGAACCACCTTGGAAGGGTGGAAGGACAAATACAGATGCTTACATGGAAGAGCCTGAATTTACTCAACCTGCCTCGTCAAGGTGATAGCCACTAGGAATGCTGTCTTCCAAGACAGAAACTTTAAAGATGTTCGATACATTGGATCAAAAGGTGGACCCGTTCGCATTGATAAAACCACATTAAGCTCCCAGGGGCTGGAGCTGGAGCCTTCACTGGAAGCAACGTCCTAAAGAGGCCCTCCAGGAACTGCTTAACAAGTGTATGGGACCACAGGGAGAGCTTGCCAGGAGTCTGATTATTACAGGATATGGCTGCCAGATGCACCTTGATAGACGCATGGGCTAGTTCAGACTTGTCAAGCAAGAGCAGGTAAGACAGAGGCGCAGAGCTGTGACTTGCAGAGGAGAGCTCCTTTGTTAACAGCACCACACCGTAAAGCATTTTCACTTATACTTATAGCATTTGCGGCATTAAGAAATGTTAGTACCCGGCGAGGGTCAATGAGCTTGCAAAAAGCAAGCTCATTGGCCTTTGCCCGGGCCTCACCTGCCCGAAAAGGTTCTGAGCACCGCCACGTCCCTGGGTTCTTTCTGTGAATGGGTGCCATAGAAAGGGCGAAGGAACTACTTGGACTACAAGTAGTTCCTTCGCCCTTTCCATAGTGGCCATAGAAAGGGCGAAGGGACTACTTGTAGTCCCTTCGCCCTTTCCATAGTGGCCATTTTGTTTCCTTTTTTTTTTAAAACTTTCGTTTTAATGGGCGCCATGGAAATGGAGAAGGGACTACATGCAGTCCCTTCTCCCCAATCCCTGGTGGCCATTTTCTTTTTACTTTTTTTTTCTCAAGTCGAGAAACAGTCGCAGCACCGTTTCTAGTCTTGAGAAAAATTGCCTGCCGGGGTACTAATGGCAATATAACCCTATATCCTGGCTACATATGAGAGTGGGCAATAGCTGCATTAGACTGCAATATCTGAGACTACTGTGGAAGATACAAATCCCAGACTGGTGTATTAAGAGTAACATGGACTGTATTGTTATTGGTTGTGGCCAGAGAAATCTCCTTGGATTTCTGTGTCGGTATAAGAAGTTGAAGAACATACCACCTGCTTCCAACTAAAGAATGCTGCTTAACTGACAGGTTTTCGTTGTTCTGCTTGTTTCTTCTTTTGGAGATTTGTCTTCTTTTTCATTGGGGTGGTTGTTGTTTTCTTTGGATGCCCGCTCTGCTTTAATCTATTTTGCCATGTTTATCGTGTTGTATTGATTTTATTTATTGTATGCTTAGCGCTCGGAGACCTTTGATTGAGTGGCTGTTAGGGAGAATTCACATTCTATGGCTAATTTCCCTTACCTATAGAGTCCCCCAGCAGCATTGCTGGATTTGAGTGTTTTTTTTTCTTGCTGCTAAGACTGAGACTCTTTTTCCCACTCTTCGGCATTTTTGCTATGTGTGTTCTAGGCTATTTTTGTGTTTAATGTCTATGGGGTTTTTCTCACCTCCATAGGAACCATCTTTATTCACATGTGTTACACAGCACACTCCGTGCAGTGACAATGGGTGTTGTAGCAACCCCCAAACATAGACTCCATACCCTGGGACTGACTGCTGTCTCCCAGGGCATGTAAAGTCCCAATTGACTTTACTAGTCAATTTTTATGAACTAAACCAGTACAACCCATCTTACTATGGAGGTACTGGAAAGGGTTAATAGTTTTTCCCTTATGTTCGTTTTCGAGAGGGTACCGTACAGTCCCTCTCTCAAAGGTTTCTGGCTGGTGGAAGTGGTTACTACTGTAAATATTCGACCGCAAATATTTTCCTATGAGATTTTCCCATTGTTCGAGGCTACCACATTTTCTGACAGTCTCTAACATACCGCCGGTGTATTTTATAATTAACTTTACTCCGGTAGGTTTTATTTGCCAGAACTTTAATATAATTTCTTTCTCTAAACTCCTAACCCAGGTCGGGGATCCTTTGTTCGTCCTTTCGGCGGGCTTCTGCCAAGAAGCCCTCCTTTCGGCACCACTGAGTCTGGGGTGGGTCCATTGTGTGGGAGGGGAGTAGGACCCCTGGACAGGGTTGCCTCAGCAACCCATGTCGCACTCTATCCTGATAGGCTGGAGGGCCTCCCGCCAAGATGACCACTCCACTGTGTGGCTGTATGAATGGGGATCTTTTTGCATAAAAGCAGGGTCCTGAGGACTGGAAGAGCAAGACGTCGCCACTGGAACTAAGAAGCGGAGGAGGAGAGAAGCCAAAGACATCTGCAACGACTGAACCACCGGTGAAGCCCTGCTGCAGCGTCTCACCACTTTTCTCCACACGACGAGAGAAGATCTTCATCTGAAAGAGCCTTCTTCCCTTCAGCTGGTGGGGCCAACCATTTTGCCAAGTGCCCTCCCGGACCTGCCTTGGTCGAATCGCCAGTACCCTGTATTCAGAGGCCGGATAGCTAGGCACCCGTCCACCCGGACCGCGATTTAAAGGAGCGTACCTTTATTTGTCAGGCAGCACCGCGGCTGGTTTCATCCCTGGGTAGTGCAGTAACTCGAACCTTCCTCCATGACGAGAGCCTCTCTTCCTCTGCTGGATCCCCAAACTGCAGGAACTACCAGGAACAACCGCCACCGCAGGAGCCACTTCTTCATTTTAAAGGTACATTGTACCGCCACGCCGCCCTTTCTGCGTGGTAGAGCTAAAGGTGTTTTAAATCCTTTACCTACCTGTTGGGTTGGCCTCCCCTCTCTCAACATTGTCTTTCACCTTCTGCATCCACCTTTTCAAAATCGTTAACCAAAGACTTGACTGCAGCTACAAGAACATTTTGCTCCTGGGCCCTTGCCCTGTACCACTGACTCTGGCACAGGCCTACTGACTCTGGCTAAATTTGTTAGAACTGCCTTCTCTAGATTGTTTCTCAACTATAACTGTGTTGGTGCACCTCCATTTTATATCCACCCTTTCCTCCCCACTTTAAAACCTTGTGAAATGCCATTTTGCTCAGTTTTCATTTAAGTATTTTCTATATGGATACACTGCCTTGCTTAAACTGGTTCACAAACTAATGGGAAGTGTTGCTAGGGTGTGTAAGAAGATACTTATGTATAACTTGCGCTTTCCCTCCCTTGTGAGTGCCATTTCTGTTTGGTTTTCACTGTGCCGTTTTGCTCAGTTTTCACTCTTGCTCAAACTTGTCTACAATTTAACTAGGGAGTTGTGTATACTTTCTTTGACCGAATTTAACCTGCTTTAAGAACTGTGATAGATGTGTTTAACTAGAAGTGTATAAAATAAATATATATATTCTTTTTACTACAAAGCTTTGGTCAGTGTTTCCTTGTTCCATAGTACTGAAGGCCTATTGTGTAAACCCTGAATACTGCTCATCTCCCTCTCGAGATAAGTCTGACTGCTCAGCCACAGCTACCAACTAAATCTTTGTGGTACGGACTGATACCAAAGGGGATTTATTGAGCTCACCTGTAGTCCCAATCTTCTGTAGTGCTCCCTAAGGGAACTGCACAGGATTCTGCCTAACAATGGCGCTTCATAAAAACTGAAATAAATAGCAGGAAAGCTTTGTTGGAACCCTTGCTGAAAACAGAATGTTCTTGCATTCGAGAGGGAGCGGGTAGTGTCCGAATTCTAAGGCTGTAGGAGCCAGGCCCCTAGGTGCAGGATTGACCCCCTCTTCTGGAGAGGAGGTCTGGAAGAGAAGGCAGTTTGACAGCTGGAGCCATGTTGGGCTGTAGATGAGCCTATTCCATCTCCCTATGCCCTTTCAGGTAAGGCTAACAACATATGAGGTGTTCTAGTGTACAAGGGGGGAATAATCCGCACTTTCAGGCAACATATAGAGGCACTGTAGCACTTAGAAGTAGAGGGGCTGCATTAGAAAACCCACAGCCCTTGACTCAATTTTGTGTTTGCCCCAAAAGGGATTAGCTGCAAGTCTGCGCTGTTCATGTTCTTGTTTCACAAGGCCTGATTTCTGCACAGGTATACTGACTCTGCAAGAGCCCCGTTACCACGGAAGTCCTCTTCCCCCTAGTTCCTCTAGTGTTGCAAATATTTAGTAACTTCTAAAGGAATGCGCCCTGCAAGAGCGTGAGACAACACTAGGCTCCATGCTGCGTACATTCATCACTATTAAACTGACATTAGGTCTCTAACCCCCACCCAGCCAGTCCACAGCCAGCCCCACACCACTGACTCAACCCCCACACCTTTGCATTCCCTGATAAGCAAGAGACTCCCAGGTCCCAACACAAGTGTCCACAGAGGATCTAAGCATGCACAGGTGCAATTCATTCCAGCATGAAAACCTATCCCTTGTAACACGAGGTACAAGGAGGGATAAATTAAAGATCAAAACCCAGGGTAGAGACCTAGAGTGCGGGAACTGCGGTATCAATGAAGCCCTGAATGAGTGGATCATCATGACACTATTTTATTCTTCCTTTCCCATTTCCATTGCCGCTCAGGTGCCTGCCACAATAAGTTAACATTCAGGCTTAGCATGTTTAGTTTAGATAGGAACAATGTATTCATGTGTGGCCCGACGTTCACTGCGAGAATGAGCCCAGCTGACCCATGTGGACCAAGACCGACGGGAACAAACTAACCAATTACTTGCTGGCAATCCCTATGGAGCAGGCTCATGTGTAGGGTGCCTCCAATCAGTGGCACCCATTTGTACTGTATACTGTGATGCGTGTGGGGTTTTTAAGCCCCTGTTTGTAACTGAATAGACCAGAGCGCTCTCGAGTCCTTAGCTGATATTTATATTATGTACAATTAAACCTAGTCATCCTTGCAGCACTAACTCCTGGCCTATTTCCCTAGCAGGCTGTCTTAATTTTGGAGTGTGCATAAAAAGGTACTTGCCTTCATTTGCTGACCCTTGTGACGTGAATCCATCAATCCCGTACTTGCAGAGGTATCCAGACGGCCTCTCCGGAAGGACCGTGCCCACCTACAGTGACCAGTCCCCAAAACACATACACTGAGTGGCCCTTGCGGGTGTCGTCTTTGCTTGTTGTGGATTCCCCATGAACTGAGGCTTTCTGAAAAACGTGAACACATGAGCATAGCCTGCAAGGAATAACGATGTTCGGGTGGGGATGTAGAGCAGTGTGAAACAGGTGAAATTGATGTTTTTTGTTATGAACATTTTGACAGCATTGACTGATAGTACAGCCACGATTATAATACATATGGTCGAAAGTGATATTGGATTAATTGTATTTTTGGGACAATTTGGGGGACAACTATACAAGCACATTTTGTTAAGCGGCTTCACTTCAACACTACAGCTAAGTCAATGCCTAGTCTGGGATGCTGAGGGAAACCCTTCTTGATATATGTTTAGGTCCAGTTCATGTACTCTGGATGACAACCCTTATATAACACCCCTCTCTTAGAATCCCCCTGACCCCACTGAGCCAAGAAGTAGGTCTGTTTTGCAAATTTAAAAGGTTTATTTGAGAAATAGAACAATATATATCTATCACACTTTTATAATAAATTTATATTGGATATCACACTTAAAATATGACAGTGATCAACAATGGATAATGTTCTACTGGTAAACTGATTTGGTTACTTAGAAGTAGTATAGAGGATGAGGTAGCTGAAATGCTTTATGGTTTCAAGGAAATGCAAGGTGGAATAAATGCAGTACAGAAAATAAACTGATATGGTTTCACAAGAGATAATATGTTCACTTTTCCCCTGGTGGCAATTCACCCCCCCCCCCTTATGCAATGCAAGGAGATGGAAGTAACACACACAGTCTTCAGGAATACAATCAAATACAATACGGAATTCAGTTCCCCCCCCAGCAAGCTTAGACAACAGGTATGCTTTTTAAAACACAGGCCCAAAATGATTTTAAATGTGAATGCAATGGATGGGAAAAGGTGCTAACTGATTTTAATTCCCTCTAGAGATTCAGGGTGAGTAATAGATGCTTGTTGGTATTAGTTCAGGCTCACTTTAGCAATGCTCTATGAGTTATTACCAGGTTGCAAACAGATTTTAACAAAGGAAAGAATGGAGCTGCTGTTTTAACAAGTGGAGAAATTGAGCCAAATCGCAAATCGCTGTAAATTTCGCGAGTGCGTAAATCGCGATTGCGGAAAAAGTATAGGGAGTAGGAAGTCGGTTCTAGGTTCGTTGGAAAGCCTAGAATCACAGCCTGATCCTCCCCACATTGCAAATTGTAGGCTGCCTTGCGAGCCTTTTGAGGATTTCTGTGCACAGAAAAATGTTTCAAGATGGCCGCCCTGTATGTGGACCACCTTGAATGGTTTTGATCCTCCAGCCCCGCAAAGAAACTGGAGTATTCTGGTGAGAAGGTCCATTTGACGTACTGGATGCAGCTACTGCTGTCCTTCAAATGGAAAGTCTCCATAATTTGCTCATAGAGCTCCAAGTATTCCCAAACAGAATACTTGGCGTTCTTATGATAAGGCGTGATGACACTCCTTATTGCCTTTATTTGTTTCAATGGGTCCTTAAGCAAGGCCCTTTTTGCCTTATTGGCCTTTTTGGTTCGGGTAACCCTGGTCCATTCATCCTCTGACTCAGAAGCACTGCTCCCAGAGGTGCCCGTCTGGTCTTCAGGTTTTCCCGGGTTCTGCGAGCCTGGGAATGGCTGGCAGAATGTGGGGACCTGGTCTCCTGTGTCCTGTAACGCTCAGAGGAGTCTTCAGGTCCCTCCTTGCTGCCAGGATTTGATGGGTAGCCCCCCCACTGACCTAACTGGGCAGAGGTTTTCAGGATGCCCTTAATGGGCCTACTCTCCTGGGGTTCCCCACTAAATTGCACGGTGCTTGGGTGCCCATACCCGGATGCCCGCCCATCCATTCCTGGGAGGTACTGGCCTATGAGCCCCATACTTCTAGCTGGATAGCAATCTGCCATCCCCATGGCCCTGGGCTCATGTGCGCGAGGGGACATGGGGGTGGCAGAGTCCAGGGACTGGGATAGATGAAGGCCTCTGGTACTAGGGCTCCTGAGGTTATGCTCAGGAGTTTCTCTTTCCCAGCGAACCTCATCTCTATCCGCCCCTGTTCCCTGTTGCAATGCAAGAGCCTGCGCTTTCAGTTCCTCAGTTAAGGCCTTACTAGGCTATCAGTCTCTCCTGCATCGCTACCTGTTGCTGGAGCCTATCATTGTGCTGGCAGAGAGCCTCATTCTCTCTCTGTGCCTCCTGATTGGTCCTGGAGTACTGGGCCAGTCTCTGCTGCAAGAGAGTTACCTCCTGAGCTGTGTCCCTATTGGCCTGCTCCTTTCTTGCCAGAGCATCCTCCACCCTCCTGGTGTGCTCTAACAAGTTCTGGTGTTCTTTTTGGAGGTCACCCAGTCCCTGGAGGGCCAGGTGATTTTCTTCCATTTTCCTTTTTAAGTGGCAGACTTCCTGGCCTAAGGTATCCCTTTCCTGACTAAGAGCCTGCATCTGTGCCGCCAGGTCATCCCTTTGCCTTTGGAAGGCACCAGCTTTCTGGCTCTCCTGGTCAAACTCTGCCTGGGTATCCAGGTCTTTCAAAATCAGTTTATTGCTCTCTGCCTTCTCCCTATCTAGGTGGCTTTGCAGGGTGACTACCTGCTCAGCACATGCCCTATTGAAGTCTAACTGTTGCTCCAGCTTTTTCTGGCTCTGCAGTAGGGAGTCCAAACCTTCTTGGTACTCCTCCTGCAAGGCCAGAAATCTGGTATCCTGGTCCGCCTTTTCCTGTTGCAGCACATCCATATCCTCCTTTATTTTAGTGATGTACTGTCTGCTGTCCTTTTCTGACTCCTGGCTCCTGAGCAGCCTCTGCTCAGAAGAGTCCAGATCAGATTGGGCCTTCTCTAACGCCATCTGTTGCCTATTTGCCAGATCTTGGCCTTCAGCACATTTGTCCTGCATGGCTCCCATATATAGATACAAATATGCCGCTATCCTAACCATCTTATCGTGTTCATCTTTAGCTTTAGGAGCCATATATAATTCACTCAGGGCCACATGTAATGGACCCTGATCTCTCCATGTATCTGACCCTGTTTCAGTGACCTGTTGCACGATTGCCTGCAACCAGACCATTTGGTCCTGATGAGTCCACTCACCTCTCACAAATAGCTTATGTAAGAAGTGCTCTCTGGCTATTTTGATGTCTACCAGTGTCGTCATTCTGGAATTTGAGTTCCTTCCTGACTCCAGAAGTTTGTATTTTATTTTGGCAAAACAGACCGTTTCCTTAGAGCATTCCTTTGAGGAGTGCTTTACAGCGTAACAGCGTGCTGATCCGACCGGATGTATGTCTCCTGTCAGTTAGCACACTGTATTAATCTGCACAAGTGATAGATCTAACCCAGAATCTCCGGCTACGAGCCCCCACTTTGTTAAGCGGCTTCACTTCAACACTACAACTAAGTCAATGCCTAGTCTGGGATGCTGAGGGAAACCCTTATTGATCTATGTTTAGGTCCAGTTCATGTACTCTGGATGACAACCCTTATATAACACCCCTCTCTTAGAATCCCCCTGACCCCACTGAGCCAAGAAGTAGGTCTGTTTTGCAAATTTAAAAGGTTTATTTGAGAAATAGAACAATATATATCTATCACACTTTTATAATAAATTAATATTGGATATCACACTTAAAATATGACAGTGATCAACAATGGATAATGTTCTACTTGTAAACTGATTTGGTTACTTAGAAGTAGTATAGAGGATGAGGTAGCTGAAATGCTTTATGGTTTCAAGGAAATGCAAGGTGGAATAAATGCAGTACAGAAAATAAACTGATATGGTTTCACAAGAGATAATATGTTCACTTTTCCCCTGGTGGCACTTCACCCCCCCCCCCTATATGCAATGCAAGGAGATGGAAGTAACACACACAGTCTTCAGGAATACAATCAAATACAATACGGAATTCAGTCGTCCCCCCCCCCCAGCAAGCTTAGACAACAGGTATGCTTTTTAAAACACAGGCCCAAAATGCTTTTAAATGTGATGGCAATGGATGGGAAAAGGTGCTAACTGATTTTAATTCCCTCTAGAGATTCAGGGTGAGTGAGAGATGCTTGTTGGTATTAGTTCAGGCTCACTTTAGCAATGCTCTATGAGTTATTACCAGGTTGCAAACGAATTTTAACAAAGGAAAGAATGTTGCTGCTATTTTGACAAGTGGAGAAATTGAGCCAAATCGCAAATCGCGGTAAATTTCGCGAGGGCGTAAATCGCGATTGCGGAAAAAGTATAGGGAGTAGGAAGTCGGTTCTAGGTTCGTTGGAAAGCCTAGAATCACAGCTTTAAAATTTCGTTCCTAGCCCAAACGGTTCCAGAGATACGGACGATTTAATAAAGGTAGATTTTCAGATTTAAAGTAAAACTCAAAATGACAGGTGACAGCTTGCAGCTGCAGAATTGACAGGTGACAGTTGTGCAGCTTTAAAAATGACAGATGACACGATTTCTAGGAGGCAGTTCTACTTAGGTTAAAATAGCTTGAATTAGATTATTTTAACTAAGAGATTGGTTCTGCACAGTTCTGCTAGGTACTCACAATATAAATTTGAAATAGGCCTTGTCACAGATCTGGTCAACACGTCCACGGCGGTTCTGTCTGCTCGGCGGGTCAATCAGGCACCGGTTCTGCTCACAGCGATCTGGATCTCTGGTTCTGCTCACAGCGGTCTGGGTCAGCTCTGCTCTGCTGGCCTAGCTTCTCTGGATACAGCTGCCTCTGGTTCTGGATACTGCTCTGCTTTCCGGTCCGGATCAAGTGGATTCTGGATGTAACACTGCTTTCTGGGTACTGGCAAAGGATCTTGGCAAAGAATTCAGACAGCACGCCCAGCTGTGGAATAGTTTGCAAATGATTTTAAGGATGCTGAGGCCTGCTGAGAAGAGTTCTCAGTTTGTGGGTTTAGGCCCTTGCTTTAAGTTCTGAAGTAAATTTCTGGTCTCTGAAGATTGATGGATGTGAAGTCTGGAGTCTCGCGGCAGAGCGTCCCGCAGAAAATGGAATTGAATGTCTCTACCTGTCCCAGCAGTCCCTTTTTATGTGTTTTGGAAGTGGGTGTGTGCGTGGCATAACTGAGCCTGCCCCTCTCTACTTGTCATTGGCCCAATTCTCCCCTCTCCCATGATTGGGGGAAGGAAATGTGAGTCAGAGTGATGAGGTCTGTTTATGGGTCAGAGGATCCTCCCCTGGTCAATTTGCCCACAAATCTATATTTGATTCAAATACATATTTCCCAGATACACAATTTGTTGAAATTACATGTACACATTATATATTCATTATGGTCCATGCTTGTCCGCCTCTGATCTTCCTGGGGGCTTGCATTCAAAAATGACAACATTTTGCGCTTTTTGACGGGTTTACCAATATCGGACATCTACCAAAAATTACACACCTGTGCGCAAGGAGTATGGACATTAATTGATGAAGTATCAGATTTTTAACATGCAGACATTTGGAGTAAGACCCTATTTTCCCCTAGCAACCCCCCAGCATACTCCACAGGGTCCTAACACCTCTTAAAACGTGCACAGAAAAATCACAAGAATAATGATATTACTTATATAATTTTGAACAGTCCGCACTATGAGTTATCTATCTTTTTAACTTATGCCCTGGTCAAAAAGGGGTGTGGCTTCCCACATCACATGGTGGAAGAACTGGTTTATTCACTTCCCCCAAGCTCAGCTAGCTCTCACAGGCACTTCTCCTCCCACTTCTCCCAAGAGGAAGCCACTTTACGGCCCCCCCAATATAACATTTGCCTGAGTCCAGGACAAGGCTTTGTGCAACCTCCTGCAGTGCCCCTCCCCTAATCTAATCAGAGAGGTGTCAACTCATTTTGGTGGGGAAGCAGGATGCAGCTAGGCCTGGAAAGAGTGGCTGAGCAGGTTTCTCCTGTTGGGGGTAGTTGTCAGGCAGAATTCAGCTAAATGTCACTTTAGTTACCAGTTTTCTACATTCAAATCAAACTGACAATTTTTACACATGCAGCTAGAATGCTGATTCTAAGTTCAAAACTATGACATTTCAACAGTTACAAACTATGTGGCACTCAAATGTAGGTCCCTCATTTAATTTAAACATTTTGATTTTAGTGGTTTTCAGTTCAGTTTAACTTAAGCTGCTGACCTCCACAGCTCAGCCAGTTTTGTTATGAACATTGTTTTGGGCTCTTTTTCTTTCCAGATTTTGTATGCACACAAAACTTCATTCTGCCAAATGTCTGCTGGTGTTCAGTGAGATTTTTGAATATCCTGCAATGTTTGACATAGGCATTTTTAGCTTGCATTCAGTGAAACCAAGGTGATTTCACAGGGCTTTTTAAGCTAACAGGCCCTGCTGTTTTGGCTTTGGTACACATTCCACTCATGGCACCCCTGGCCCATCACGCTGGCACTGGTGGGTGGAAGGTTAGGTGACCATTTTGGTGTGCGCACAAACTGCGGTTCTCCTGGATTCTGGCGCACATGTGGGCTTTTTGGCCATCTTGGATTTTCTAAGCCCACAGCACCAAATGTTGCAGCCTAATGACTCAAACGTGGGTCAATACACCTGACAATTTCTGGCACACAATACTGACTGAGCATAGCCATGAGGACGGACAAACCCCTAGACCATATATGTAAAGCCCTTCCCCTGTACTGTGAGAAAATCAAGAAGTACCAGAACCAATCGTTGACTGAGACTAAAGGAGAACGAATGCCCCACTACTGGCCAGAGTGTTTTTTTTTTTGGCAGGTGCGCTTTAGCTCATATGTCCACGTGCTTAACTGCTAAATATAAGGGGAGACCATAAAAGAACAAAAGGGAAATATTGGACCTCTGGAGAATGTTTGAGGAAGCAGAGGCCCCTGAGGGGAATGGGGCAACACCTGACAATAATAAGAAAATTAATACAGAGGAGACTGGGAAAACTGGGGAGATGGCCACGCGGCCAGCAGGATACACTAAACTGACCTTTGTGTCCTGGGGGTACAATGGTGGCTGGTCCAAGCACAGCCCCTCCCCAGCCTTAAACTGTACCCCCTGAGATGTCCACCGATGCAGGGGTAAGCGGGAGAGAATTTGAGGTGGCATTGGCCACCACACATACAGAATTGCCAAGATTGAGGGCAGCAGAGGTTTCGATGTTGCCCCCAGGAATGCCCCCACAGCTGCCCGGGGATGAATGGAAGTCAGGTGACTTCCTGTTCAGGATTGACAGTGCACCCATAAGAGATGTCCATGTGGAACGGGAGGGAGAAACAGACAGCCTGGGGTACGAGAATGGGGGGTCCCGATGAGGAGTATTGGAGCGACTTTAATGACACAGAAGGAGGGGCCGAGCAGCACCCATGAGTACACAGAGTGGAAAGCCTATGGAACGGAAGGTTAAGGGAAAGGTTTGTAGGAAAGCATTGGCAGAGAAGAAGGGATGTGTTGTCAAGGGTGTGAATGGAAAGACAACATTACAAATGCCTTTCATACAAAAGTGCGAAGGGCGACCCCATTGTGCGCAAATGGACACAACAACCACCTGAAGGTCCTCCCACCACTCAGCACGGGAGCCGGAAAGCAATAGGGACATTAAGAGCTTGCTAGTAGCAGCAGTAGGAGATCAGGACGAGACAGTGTGGATTAAAGTGGGGTATGGGGCATCATTCAATAAGATCAGAGCACGAGTATGGGATGCACTGTGGCAGATGTTCCTGGACACCCCTGATTTACAATCCATAATGCAATGCAAAATGGGGGACGAGGAGGACGCTGCGCAGTACATTCTTAGGGTTCAAAAGATGTGGAGAACAGAAATGGGCAGCGCCTGGGATTAATCCACGTCCTTGTCTTACTTTATTGTAAAAAAAAAAAAAGGACTGCCTAAAGAGGTGTAGAAGGCGCTCGATAAGATAGCTGGGGTGGAGGCAAGGCGATGGCCCAAGATTCAAAGCATCATAGTGCACCATTGTAGGAGGATCAAAGAGCGCGAGAAAGAAACTATTCACAGTAAGCCAACAGAGGAAGCAAAACTAGTTCAAAATAAACTAGTGAAGGTAGCAGCGGAGTCAGCAGTGCCACCCCCAGAACAGATGGGAGAGGAAGGGTGTGCCTCTGTCGCAACACAAGCGAGAATGGCAACGGTATGGGCAGACAATGGCCAAGGACAGTGGGGAGGAAACTAACACTTTTTGTGGCCCCAGTGGCAAGTAGAGCTGCGACGAGGTGGATCCCGAGGGCAGAAAGGAGGGGAATTTGATGGACAAGGATCAAAGGGTGGCGTGCCAGGGCAGTGCTGGTTGTGTGGGATGTGGGGACATTTTTCAACAAAATGCCGCAACAGACAGGGAGCGAATTATAATTACACCCAACAACTCTATGGATAACCCCACCCAGGTAGCCCACCTGGGCCTGTTGAGTGGACATCCTTAATCCTGTATGAAATACATCAGACATATATGCAGTTGCCTCCCCAAATCCCCAGCCCTTACCACCCACCACACCAGCACCAACCTCCACCCCAACCAACAAGCCACAGAAGGCAGACACCCATTTGCTACTGCACCCAACGGAGCAGCAGCCCCATACCAGGGAGCCACAGTGGTAGGGGGGAACCACGTCTCGCTCCCGGGGACAGGCACCTACCCCGACTAGAACAGCCCAAAGAGAGCACTTGTGTGTCCAGAACTGTCAATATCCTTACATCCAGAAGAGGATCCCCTGGTGGGGGCAGAGATAGGAAATAAGCAATTCATCTTTATGGTGGACTCGGGAGCGGAGAAGTCATGCATTAGTGAAAGAAACTTCCCGGTATCGGGAAAGACTCTTGACATGCAGGGATTCTCTGGGGTTGTTTTAATGGTTCCATACACAAAGGGTTTAGATGTCAGGGTGGGAAGAAAGGTTGTATGAGCACCCCTCCTCTACTCGGAGTTCTCCCGTTAACTTTCTGGGTAGGCATCTGCTTAGCAAACTCAACATGACAATATCCTTCACAGACAGGGGGATTGTCTGCGCCACCCCTGGCCTGTGCCCCATCTGAGCAATGCTGGTAACCCAGACATGTTTGTTTATGGCATCTGAGTACTTGCCCTTCCAGCCCCACAAATTACCCGTAAAGAATGGTGAGTACCTGCAGATTTCATTTTCTGACCTGCAGCGCTTCCTAAAATGGTTCCTGGAACAATCCTGTCCTTAGATCTGGAAGACTTGCTAGTGTCTGCTAAAAGGATTGAAGTGCTATGAATTGACCCCCATGGGTACCAATGGCAGACAGTGTTGTGTATTTACTCAATGTACCCTATGAGAAGTAACAGATGAAGACCGTTTGAGGATGGAAACCATGATGGAGAAATAATCCTCAAAATGTGTATACCTTGTGACATAATGGTACATACAATACAGGAAAGTGCAGAGCCCCCTCTTGGCCATTGTAGGTGGACCTCCCCCATTCAGTGAGAGCGATTTGCAATATGTCCCTACACATTTGTGGACAACAAACCTGCACGATGTAGGCATGTTGAAGGAGGTAACACATGTAAAGATAACACTCAAACCAGGAGCTATACGGCCGCAGGTCAAACAATAGCCCCTGTCCAGAGAAGCAGAAGAGGGGATTCAGGAAACACTGCAGGCCCTTTTATAGCAAGGGATTATAATGCCCTCCACATCACCATGTAATAAGGTTATATATCCGATAAAAAAAGCAACAGGGGGCAGTTGGAGGATGATTCAGGATTTAGGACCCCTTAAAGACATTGTAAAGAAGGAGTTTCCACTTGTTCCTAACCTGGCATCCATCTTGTGTAGCATTCCGAAAGAGGCCACCCATTTCTCGGTGGTAGACATGAAGAATGCGTTTTTCTCAGTGCCCCACCATCCAGACTTGCAGTACCTCACGGCATTCACCCTGGGAGGAAAGCGCTATGAA
The DNA here is from genome assembly GCF_040938575.1 of Ambystoma mexicanum. NCBI lineage: Eukaryota > Metazoa > Chordata > Amphibia > Caudata > Ambystomatidae > Ambystoma > Ambystoma mexicanum. Next base: position 252,541,683 of record NC_090930.1, on the reverse strand, counting down.
CACCGGCCCTTGCCTCAGGGGTACTGTGAAAGCCCCAGTATTTTTAACAGGATACTGCATGAAGATCTAGAGAACATTCAGGTGTCCAGAACGATCATTCAATACATAGATGACCTACTGGTCTGTAGCGACAGCGAACTGAGCTGTCAAAGGGATTTCATTGCACTACTACAGTTGCAGGCAAAGAAAGAGTACAAAGTGGACAAGAAAAAGCTCCAGTACTGTTTAGTAGAAGTGCTCTATTTAGGGAATGGCAAAAGGATTGTTCTGGACAGGGGAGCTACAATGCGTGCCATTCCCAACCCCACTCACAGTGAAAGACATGCAAATGTTCCTAGGGCTCTATAACTATTGTAGAGCATGGATCTTAGGCTACGCAGCAATCACCAGACCGCTCCTAGAAGGCCTCAAGGAGGCCCAGAAAGAGGGCAACACAATTCAGTGGACAAAAGAAATGATAATCAGTTTTAATGATCTAAAAGAAGTGATTTCAAGAGCTCATGTTCCTGCCACCCCCGATTACACACAGGAGTTCTACATTTACTCTGCCTCAAATGGCACACTTATGACAGCAGTGCTCATGCAAAAGTGTTCAATGGGTCACAAACCTCTAGCGCACTACAGCAGCATGCTCGACATGTTGGGGCGGCAGTGGTGGGCCTAGAAGACAGAGAATACGAAACATTGGTCATGAAAAGACGGCCCAGACATTATTCCGTATAAGCAGTAGAACTCGTCACACTCGTAAAAGCCCTCCGGGCCTCAAAAGGGTGCTACATTCCCATCTACTCAGACTCTGCATATGTCACCACCACGGTACACGCAGGTCTGTAGCGCTGGAGAAGAAGGGGTTTCAGAAGATCAGATGGCTCACCTGTATAACACGCAGCCTTACTTAACTCATTGATCTCTGCCTTCGCAGAGCCCTCTGTGATGGTGGTCATTAAATGTGTAGCGCACACCCACAATATAGATGAAATATAATTGGGAAATGCAGCTTCCGATGCAGCAGCAAAAGAGGCAGCCTACCTCTCAGTACCCACATCAGCATAATATGTCATGGCCATATCCAACACAGAGCAACGCACAGATGCATACACAGTCCTCCCTATAGCACAAATTATCGAGCTACAGCATAGGGCACCCACAGCAGAACAGGATCTATGGCTCAAAGGTGGGTGCGTCCAATCACCCACATACCTCTTGTGGAGACAACAAGCCACAGGAAGCGTAGTGATGCCCGTGGAGTTACTATGCATGGCGTTAGAACAGTTGCATTTTCCATCTCACAGCTCTAAACAACACATTGCAACAGACCTTCAGGAAGATTGGTTTATCCCAAATATACAGGAGCACCTGACAAAGATGGTGGTCCAATGTACAAAATGTCAAGTGTTCAACACAGGAATGACACTGAAAACTCTGAGAGGGACATTGCCCCACCCTGTGGTCCCTTCCGTGAGCAGGACACTGACTATGCAGACATGGGAGAAAGGAGCAATGGGGCACAATATCTAATTGTGGTGGCATGTGCATTTTCCCAGTGGGTTGAGTCTGGCCCATGTGCCCACCCAGATGCCAAGTGTGCTACAAAAGTTCTAGTTAGAGAGGTTTCCCCCTTTGGGGAGTGTGTGATGTCCTACTATCAGACAATGGGACTCATTTTTTCAATGAACTCTTCAAGGAGGTGACTAATCTGTTGGGGATTAAACATTGTATGTGATTCATTTACCACCCACAAGCAAACAGATTGGTTGAGAGAATCAACGTCCTCTTAAAAGCAGACTTTCCAAACTATGCAACATCATGAAAAATAAATGGGTGTATTGCCAGCCCCTAGCACTATTCCAATTGCACACACACAGCCCAGTAAGGACCACCACCTGCCCTCCCCCACGAAATAGTGTCTGGTCGATGCATGCAAACACACCAACACCAGTAAGAAGAGCATCAGATGCTCATAGAGCAGCTACAATTCTGGGTGAAGAGTTTGAACAGTACCTAACCCAACTCACAAATGTAATCAGATGCATCTTAAAGCAAATAGCACTGCCCCACAAAGAGAAAAGAGAGACTAAGACTACCCCACTGGCAGACACCACCTCCACCCAACCATTGTTGCCTGGAGAATGGGTCTATGCCTGAAGCTTCATACGAAAATGGAACACCCCTAGGTTCCATGGGCCTTATGAAGTGGTGTTTTCCACCCCTCTTGTAGTAAAGGTTAAGGGGCTGAGATATTGGATACAGCTCTCTGATGTTTGTAGGGCACTGCAGGACACCACACCAGGCGCCCAGACAGAAAGCAATAACACTACCTCAAACAAGTAGTTCTACGCCGACCATATTTGTGCATGTGAAAATAATTACAATACATGCATTGCTGCCAGAGCACGAGCTACAGAAACTAAAACTCTATCCTCTCTCTTGCTTTTCCTCTTCTTGCCGCCCCATCTCGTACCCTCCCCGTTTTTTCCAATTTCCACAGGTGCAACGATGATCGAGATGGCACCACTAAGAGATTCTTCAAATGTAGATAGTAGTAGAAGTAGAATTAGTGTTATTAGGGTCTACAGCTATGACTTACAGCGATTGTGTTCAGAATATGTATGTTTGTTTTGGGTATTTAAGATGCAACATATGTATGCAGGGCCAAAGGACTCCTGGGGCTGTCTGAGAAAATTCCAATGCTAGTGGAGCAAACATTTGAGCAAACATGGACAGAACATGTCACAAAGCTAATTTGGGTCACTGCCCTCGAGAAACCACAGGTACTGTGCCGAGAGAAAATGGGAGAGCGAGTACCACCTTGCTTCCTTATGTAAAACAGTGGTTGTGTTGCCCGTAAAGACACAGACTACCTTCCTCTGGAGCCGAGGTCTGAACTCCTTCTGTTATGGAAGCCAGAGGACCCTGGCATAAAGTTGGCATGTATGGGCACCCCAACATACCAGAAAGGCATTTGTCGTGACTGTTGCTTGATGAGGAGCAGGGGTCTGAAAAGGAGCGCCTTGCGAGAGATGAGGGCGAATGGACTACCAACATTGGACTTGACGGAAAGCCTGTATTGAAGTTGATACTGTCGTTCCATGAACCTGTGATTTGTTTCCATCCAGCATTCAGAAACTCCTGAATGGGTCTCATCTGTGGTCTGCAAAAAGGCACCAGTTGGATGCACAAGGACATCATCCCCAGCAGGGACTTGATGGATCGGACTGTTGCAATGTGAGCTGCGGACATCCATTGGGCCTATCCTAGATCTTTCATCCAGTCTTCTTCTGGAGTCGCTAGACACGATAGTGTGTTGAGGCGGGATCCTAGGAATAGTGCGTTCTGAGATGGGACTATGCAGGATTTCAGATCTTTTATCAAGAGCCAGGGCCTGGATGGTGTGATTTACGAAAGGGTGTCTCACTAGCTAGTCCTCTGGGACTTGTCATTCAGGTGGCCAGGGCACGGCCATCACCTTTTGAACCAGTCCCTGGGGGTGGACCAGTGTAGGAGGATCACCTGAGTGAGGGATCCTCTGGGAGTGGGATAACTGATGGCGAAAGAACAGTATCTCCCGCCTATAACACTTTTACTCCATTCTACCAGGTAGGATACCTGGGAACTGTAACCTCCCCATTCCCTACACAAACACTTTCACACAGACATCCCGAGCAAGCAGACTCATACCCGAGCATTGTACCTGACATGTCCCACTACTATGGTCAGGCAAAGTCAGGCAATTACTGTTAACAGCTCACACCTGACTCCATTAAGCTTCCCCACACAGATAAAAGGCAGAGCATCAGAGCACACTCTGAGTGAGGCAAAGGAACAGCGTTTTCAGTCGGCAGCTGAATGAGGGGAGAAAGGCGTCAATCAGAGAAGAGAGTAAGGAGAGAAATACCCTTCCAGCGAGAAACCGTTACTTTCCAGAAACCTTCAGATTAAAACACATAAGGCTAGGAAACCAGACTGAAGAATCCTGCATTGTGTGTCGGAGATACCCTGGGCCCTCCTGCATGACTGGCTGAGTCGAGGAGGAGCAACAGCCACTGTGGTACCGTCCTTAGCTCCAGGATCAAAGCAGTGCCAGAAATATCAACACAGCCGGTGAGTTGGGGGCTACGATACAAGACCGGTCTGTGTTGAAGTCAAGGTTGCAAGCAGCAACATCGTATGAAGAGCGCAAGAGCGAAGAACATTAGCGCGTATGATGAAAGACGCATGTATAGCTCAATTGCATGGATGTTTGAACCTTAATACGAATCAGAGAACGTACGAGACAAAGTAACAGAGTGGTTTGGTACCACAGGTGTGCTCAATCGAAGGTCTCTGTGATGTACCCAGTCAAGAATTGGCAGAAACAAAAGCAATAAAGTGAAACATATGGATGAAGTCAATCAAAGTGGTCCTGCGATGGTTTAAGAAAAATCCATTGCACAGTTCAGTGTCTTCGAATTTTGATAACAAAAAGAAAGCAAAGAAAGTGAGATTATAAGGTCCGAACCCGATCGAAGGAGACCAATTGTGAACATTGTATTTGAGGGGGTACGAGCCCGACACAGGGAGACCGGTGGTAAACAGTAAACCCGAGAACTTGTGAATGTGAAAATCCTGATAAGAAAGGAACTTTGATACTTGTTTTTTACGTGGGCACACTGCAATAAGAGACTTTTATTGGGAAATAGACTTTTGCGCAAAAGGCCCAGATACCTATGTTTTGACCTGCATCCTCATGGCAGAGAAGCCAGAGTGTGTGCAAAGCTCAAGTGTGCCACCTTGTCCCGTGCTGAAAACTTGGGGAAGGTAGGCTAACAGCTCAACTATCCTGACATATTGTTTCTTGACCACTTTTCTTTTGCATACATCGTTTTCCCACACCATTTGTATTTAGAAGGATTGTCAATAGGTTTATTTGAACAGGCCCTTTTATTTTGACAGACTCCACTAGGACTGTGTTATTATTTTTTGATGGTCGTAGCTTGCTCCCATCCTTAGAATTAGGATTAGATAGGTGATCTACCAACCCATAGAAGTTCAATAAACACCCTTGAACTGCGACCACTTGTGTCTGCCTCACTGTTTGATACCATGTCTTCCTTACAATGGTCTCTGCAGTGTGCAGGACTGCCATTGCGTGAGAGCGGGATCAGATCAGCCAATCGTCCAGGTAGGGATAGACAGATTCCCTTGCGACAAAGGTGCACTGCCACTGGAGCCAAGCACATGGTGAAAACCCTTGGAGACGATTTTAGGCCGAATGGTAGAGCCTTGAACTGGTAATGTCTTTCCTGAATGACAAAGCAAGGAGACTTCCAGTGCTTGCGATGAATGGGGATGGGGAAATAAGCATACTCAAAGTCAAGTGTCGACAGGAAATCTGCAGTCCTCCAGCTGGCCAAGCACATGCTGTAACGCGATCATCCTGAATTTTTGGGATTTGAGTTTGTTTAGTAGTCTTAAGTCTAGAATGGGTCTCCACCCTCCTGACTTTTTTCATGCTAGAAAGTATCTGGAGTACACTCCAGAGCCCCGAAGGCGCAGAGGGATTGTTTCTATTGTCCTTTTCTTTAACATGGTTTGAACCTCCTTTAGTAGCTGCGCTACATGCTGTTCTTGTCTGGAGATGGGAGGAATGGGAGGGCATTTGTCGTGGTATTCCAATGTGTGATTTTGGTGTATATTGTGCACCCATTTGTCAGTGGAGATCTTGCTCCACTGGATGACAAATTGAGATAACCGGTGTCACACTGGGGTGTTGAAGTGAGGTGTGTGGGCCCTGGGCCGGGTTAGGCTTGTTTTGGCATCTGTGGTCTGGCTGTTGAAGCACAACCATGCTGGGTTCCCCCTCTGTATGCTTGGAAATGTACCTTACACACCTCCTCGGTGGTGGAATGGGAAGGTTGACGATAGGGTGAGGCGAACCACCTTGAGGATCTTGAGACCTTCCCTTTAGAAGATTGAAAGGACTGCCTCGGCTGTTGAAGAGTGCCCAACGAACATTTCGTCCCTGTGTCCATCTTTATGGACTTGAGGGTGTCATCGACTGCCTTTCCAAAAAGGTTTTCGCCATCGAATGGCATGTCTACCACTTTCGTCTTCACATCAGGGCAGAAGTGGGTGGCCTTCAGCCAACCTTGTCATCGTAGGTCCACTCTATTGTCCATTTGTTGAAAGCCAGAATGTGCGATGTCCAGGGTGATGGTGAACGCATGGTCAGAGGCTACTTCCCCTTTGTGAAACAAAACTAGGGCTTCTGCCTTCTAGTAATCCAGAAGGATGTCAATTATGGGACCCAACTTATAACAAAGCTCTCTATCATATGTCGAGAGACTGGCTAGTGCATTGCCATCCTTGACAGCAGACGCAGCAGTTGTGATAATGCGCTATCCAGCCTTATCCAGTTTATTACCCTCCTGATCGGGAGGGACCATATAAGAGGAAGAGGGGTTAGAGGACCTCTTCCTAGCTGCAGTAGAGACCACAGAATCTGGTGATGGTTGGGATATGAGGCACTTCGGTGCTGCATCTTGGACCCAGTACGTTTTCTCCAAGCGCCCCTTTTTGGCACAAGCTATGCAAGGTGTCTTCATGACCAAAAGGCCCTTCTTCCCAGACATCATCAAGTAGGGGAACCTATACTGTATTCTTACAGGAGGATTCCCGCCGTTGAAAAAGGAAACCTTCCTCTTTCTTTTCTTCAGGAATGAGATTTAACAGCTTTGCAGCATTAAAGATCATTGCATGAAACAAACCGATCTCATCCGGTGGAGTCTCTCTGGAGGGCAAGTCAGCATCAGGTGGCTCACCTGCGGGAACGTAGTCCAATTCATTAGTCACCTGTGTCGTGACTGTATCAGTGATAGTGTCCATCTGGGATTCCTCCACCACAGGAGGGGTTGCAACAGGAAGTTTTTCCGGTGCAGCAGGGCTGGATGAGAAGGGGTCAGCTGGGTCCTGGAGGCAATGGTGGACACCTGGTCAGAGCAGGTATGGGACCTGCCACAGTGAGACACTGTTGGATATCCGAAATTGTGTGAAGAGTCGTTAAAAGGTCCATTGACACATCCCTAGGTGCTGCAGTAGCCCGCACAGGATCCTGAGGCAAAGCGCTATTAGCACTAGATGGCTGTGCCAGTTAACAAGGCATTGACATAATGGGATCAGGTTCTCCTTGTTCGCCTTCTTAAATGGAGTAGAATCCATCTGGAAGGTTGTTGTGCAAGGGACCGGAGGACTGGATCACCGAAATAGGGGGTGACACCCTAGGAGGACCCAAAGGAGCCAGTGTGGCCTTGATTGGTCTTGGGAAGAATGCGAGAACCGGATGCATCTCTCTCTCCAAACCAGCACCCGTGGCAAATGAGGCGGTCACCAGAGCCTAAAATGATGCTAATGGTGCAGCTGTTGGCATGGCTGCCGCAGTGCAGCCTTGGAGGCAGGACCACTCTGGAAGCACCAGTTGTTACTGTGGAGACGGTGACTGAGGACATCGACGAGGCAGTAGTTGTGGGTGTTGTGGGTGTCTGGGTTTGGGTGTGTGCCACAATGCCTGGGGCAGCCCTGACTGAAACCAGAGTGAATGCAGTGTAGTGCTCTGAAAGGCTGGGTGCTTACTCCAATCCACATTCTGTGTTATGGGTGTGTGGTTTTGGGTGAATGGCCTGAATGCCTGTGAGCCTGATTGGGTGCCTGCCTGCACGAATGCACCTGTGAATGATTGGCTGACTGAGCCTGGCTCAGCATGAGTCGAAAGGGGAACACATGTGTTTAACTAGGAACCCTCATTAACCAATTTGATCTGAAGCTGAAACCTGAAGCTTGAATCCTGGGTCTAGTTAGAGGAAGGAGTCGGCAGCTGTATTTCTTCAAGGAATCCGAAGACTGCTGAGCTGACCCAAGGACAGAATCAAGAGAGGACCTGGATAGGCGACCTCTTCCTGAGTTACGAGGGACCATCGTGCATCTGATACTCTTCATCAGAAGTACCCTGAAAGCCAGTCCTGTGTGCCTGCCGCCCAGAGAATGGGCCTTTGTGAGCCCAATAGAGGAGTTCTTAGACATCTTAATCCGAAGAAGTGCAGTTGTGTGGCCCAGGGTGCAGAGGAGTATATGTGACAGCTGGAAGCCAGATTTCTACATATCGCCCAGAAGAAGGGGTACCCTGACATAGTGCTGCTAGACACCGAGAGCTGCAAAAGTTACACCTGATCAAAGAATCTTTCAAGGGACAGCCCAGACACGGCATCTGACCACTTATTCCCACCGAAGAAGATCCCAGCTCGCTGTGTGCAGAGGAGTGTCAGCCAGAGGTTACCCACCCCCAAAATCTGAAGATGACGTCCGGAGGGTCCAGACTTGGTGAGGGTTCGCAGTCCAGTTCAGTGGTTGAGTCCAGGTCACCAGAAACCAGAAGGTCCATCCTGTGGCTGTTGCTGCAGCACCGAAAAACCAACAGTCAGTAAACTGTGAAATCCTGAAACCCGACACCTCCTTCTACCTGCACCCGCCGTCAGCGAAAGTCATCCAAGGTACCCAAGGGCCTTACCTTCTATAGACAGGCCTTTTCTCAGTCCACAGCAAATTTCACCTTCGTGGGACATCCACAGCTAGAGTAACGGCCCGCCAATGGAGACCACTGTGAAGACCGAAAGTGCTGCCTTCCTGATCCTGCCTGGCTTCTTCTTTTCTCTTGACATCGAAATCCCAGCGACTCCTTCTTGCACAGGAAGTCCATTCTCGAAGGTTCCCGTCGAGCAAAGCCAAGAAACCATCACTTTGCCTGCCAAGGCATCAAAGGTACTGTGATGAAGAAGAGCATCTTCCAGCCTCAGCAATCATCCAGGGGTCCCAAATTCATCTTTGATCCGGTTCTTGTGTGGCATCTCGCATACTTTGGGGTGGTGGAACCTGCAGAAGAAAAGCAGAGCATTATTGAACATTTATGGACTGGACAGTAATAGACAAGATAAGGTACATCCTAACTTTTCCCATACAGGTGGTTCATGTGGGGGGATCCTCACACAGTATTACTATTTGAGTCTGAAGAAAGTATACTGCCAATGTCCCGAAACTAACCTGCCTTTCTTCCTTGATCTATGAAGTTACACCTTGCTTAGAAAATTCTCATACTATTTTCAAGACTGCCAGCAGTTAGTGTATCTTTAATAAATCGAAGTATAGTGTGGTACCACAGAGTATATATATTGCTGCTATTATTAGAATAGTGTTGCCAGTGTACAAAGTGTGCTATTTACTGATATGTATATTTATCTGAACCTTATTTATCTAAATATTGATGGTAGTAAAGAGCTGTGTTATCACATAACATAGTTTGTGGGCATTCCTTTGTGGGGGCTTGGGGATTCACTGTACTTAAGAACCAGTCAGCATCACCTCATGAGAGCTTAAGCCTGGGAGCTCGCCCAATGTTACCAATTGAGAGCCTTGGCTGGAGTTCTCTGTGCCTTGTCCCCCAACCATATAGAGGGCAGAGGTACAGATACCCCCCTCCAGTCTTTACAATCAGGATCATGGATTTCCTGAAATTCAACTCCTGATGACTAGGCATGACAGGGACTGGTGAGAACGCGTACAGGAATGGACATTTCAAGTCTGCCACAAACGCGTCCCCCGGAGCTCCTCTAGGAGGAAATTCCCTGGAGCCGAACAGGTCGCACTTCCGGTTGATACTGGACATGAACAGATCCACTTGAGGGGTACCCCCAGAGAGCAAAGATCTCAAGGACTCCCCCCTGAGCCCACTCAATGGAGATTGTGCTCTACCTGCTTAGAGCGTACTGTGAGGAATCAGAAATGAGACAGACTCAAAGTTGTAGGGTTCTCAACATTCACCATGTTTTATTAAACAAAAAGGATGGGATAAAGGCCTATCTGTCCCTACCCTAACAAGAATGTCCCTACCTGTGAAACTAAAACTAATGCAAGTTGACCTTGTGTCCAAATTGTATATGACCCTCACACTGACATTAAAAAATGTGCACAGTGGTTGTCTCTGATTTCAATCCAACAAATGATAATGTGAAAGTTCAAAATAGGTAATTTCAGCAAAGGCAATCCTTGTATTCAGGAGTTGCCACCCTTCCCCTGAACCAATTCAGAAAGGCTGTCAGAATATGTGGTTCTAATAATGGTCCTGTCAAATGAACAAAACATTTCTTTTCCACACAAAGCAACTCCCTTGGTAAAGCAAAATGTCTCATTCACAGAATACTGTTGTCAGAAAAGCTTCACAATGTCTTTTCTTGGGATGGCAAAACCAAATGTCTCTTTCATAGAACACTTTTCTTAAGGTGGCACAAACAAATCTCTTTCGTGGAACACTATCTAGTTCCTTTCCTGGTATACTCCCCTGCCAGGAATTGCTCAACTTCTTTAAATGAAAAGAATGTGGATATCCTGGTTTACTCTCCTGCCAGGAATATCACCTTTTTGACTCGTATAGATCCACTGGTATACTCTCCGGCCACGTATCACTTTCCAAAAAGGATCATTACCGGATACTCTTATCAGGTCTTTCTGCAATCTTCCTTCCACTTTAGGTATCACACACTCCTACTTCAATAACTCAACTTGTTGAGTTCATGTCATGGTCCCAGCCAATGAGCGCAGTGTATATTCAGGCATCCCAGATAAACCAGGAACAATACCTCAGTCTGTGGGTCTAAAGTGGGTGTTAGCTTGGCATACATGGCATTTGCACCACTCTCAGCATCAGTTTCCATAGACTTTCATAATGTTAACATTTGTCTTATACTCCAAACATGGCTGCTGCAAGATCCGATTCATTTCTGATAGGGCGCTCCATTGATATTGCAGAGGGAGCTACTTAAGCCCTGCATCCGCTGAAGTGCTCGCTTCTTTTTTCTCCGCTGACAGCAGGTAACGCTACTGACGCTTTCTCCCCACACAGCCTGTCAAAATGAGAAATATAAAACATTAGCTTTACAGAAAAAAGACAACAGAAACTCAGTTTATTGAAAGAATTTACCGAACCGTAGTTTTCTTGGAAGCAGATTATTCAGTCAGCAGTGGTCGTTTATTACCGCAGCAGCTCCTGTCAGAAGTTCCTCTCACAGTCGCGGCATCTTCCAACCGCAGCTTTCTCTGAACCTGCAGAATCTTCAGTCAAAAGTATCTTCCGTCGCCTCCACACCATCCGAAAGGATTTTCCTCAGCTTTCCGCAATTCTGCATATAAACAGGGGTATTTAATTAACTAAAGAACTGAATAGAAAAATACAAAAGAAAGTTTAATAGACTTACGTACCTGAAGTATTGCAAGTTTCTCTCAGCAGTTTGTTCTGCGCTTTTCCTGAAGACTGCAGTTATTCTACAGCCAAGTCAGTTTGTAGTTTTTTGCAGCCATACACTTTTCTGAATTCTGGGAATCTGCAAGAGAAAGGTTAATTGTTAGAAAGATATCTCTCCAACATAGGGATAGTCACAGGATTAAAGAATAGAGCGTTTTTTGCCAAGATACTTACCCAAAGAATTATTCTGGAAAAGAATTGGCATTTTCAAAGCAAACAACTATTGAGCCCCTCAGCTTTTCAAAACTTCATTGTATTCCTTTTCAACGCGTCCCTGTAGAAAAACAGGATAGAGAGCTCCACACATAGTAAACACAGGTGAGAGGGGAGAATTACAATATATATATTTTAAGGCAGCACCTTCTCAGTAATAGATGTTATAGCCATTCTATTGTGGTTAGTGTCATTTTTACAGAAAAGGAATCCAAAACGTGTCCAAGTGCAGGTCCATAAGATGAGAAGGTATTACGCTCCCAGTAGTCCAGGTAAGCGTTACACTTCAGTGGTTACTTGTACCAATTCACCCCATGCAGACATTTCACATATGAGGGTTTGTTCAAGCTCTGTTAACCTTCCCTTTAATCTCTCTTGGCTCTTAGCAATGCCTGTCCCACCTTTTCCCAAACCGACATCTAATGTCAGTATAACAAGCCTTCTTATTTCTCTTACAATGGGCCTCATTCCGGGTTTGGGGAGTAATTAGCTCCATGGTTGCCTCCGAAACCGTCCCAAATCCGGCATGGTGAATGGAGTAATTACCGGTCCATTCCAGGGTTGGAGGGACCGGTAATTCCCCATTCACCTTTTGCCCTTGCCCATTCCCATTTCTGCCGGCTCAATGGGAATGGGGAAGGAGGTAATTACGGCACCGTAAATTACAGTACCGTAATTACCTCCGAAGTACCTTTGCGGGTCCTGTACTTTACTCCTGCTAAAAGCAGGAGGTAAGGAAGGACCCGCAAAGGGACCTCGGAATACGGAGGTAAGGGATTACCGGCATCGGCACCCTTACCAGTGCCCGTAATTCCTTACCTCCAACCTCGGAATGACCCTCAATGTCTCTTCATTTCTGGCGATGTAGTTTCCAGGTTTCACCCAACTGACATCTCAAGTCAGGAGAATTGTACCAGGTTTGCCTCTTTTTTTCCCTCTCAGAGTCTTTTGGCAATGCTGGTCCCAAGTTTCATCCAACTGATATCTCATGTCAGGAGAGTTGTACCATTTTTGCCTTCTCTTTATGACTTAATTAGGTCGATATTCAAAAGTATTTTTCATATACTCTTTAATGTCTCTGCATGTCCTGGGGCCCCCTTCTCTCGCAGGCTGACTCACTGGTAAACTGTGCTGTTGATGCAAGCGTCATTTAACGGGGACTGGCTTCCTTGTCTGCACAGAGGTCAGTTTGGATCTCAGGTCGGCATGGGCTGCCTTCGCCGCCAGAACCTGCACAGCACAGCAGGGCCTCTCCTCCTCTGACTCTGCTGTGCATCGTTCACCCTCACCTCACCGGAGCTTCTCCTCTCTGCTCCAGAACGATGCCACCCTGGAGCAGGCAGCCATTCAGTTTTCCTCACAGCTCCGCTCCTGGGAACTGCCTCCGTCACCGGTCTTGCTTCCTGCTGCGCGCACTCTGCTGCGCGCACTCTGCAGCGTCCGTCTACTTCCCATCCTCAATCACCTACCCGCAAGTTTAAATGTCCAGCGCAGCTGACTCAATCTTGGACAACTAGAATGCACTTCATACTTAACGTCACATTTCTTCCCCATTGACTCTTTGCTTCTGTTCTTCGTCCCAGTACCCCAGGCCTTATGGGAATTGGAGTGCATATAGGTTTTAGATTTTACAAGGTTATATTGGTTTAAATACTTGCTGAGGTAGAGATTGTCAGAACCAGTAGAGGTTATGTGAATATTATGTGTGGTGCAGTTTTGCTCAGAACTCCTATCCAAGTCAAAATCCTTATAAACAAAAGATGTTGAATGTGACCCATGCATACCTGAGGGGTAACTATCCTGTTGGGGAGGGTTTTTATACACAGTGGTTTGGGTTTTAACATGGGAATGATTTGTCAAATTACAACATGCCATCAGATATTCAGGGTTGATGGGCTCTTCCTCTTCACATTGAGAAGAATACCCTGTTTCTCCTACAGATGTCATCACATCTCCCCGATAGCCATCTCCTCCCATGTGAACCTCCCCCATAATACCACCCCCAGGGTCAGGATCAGGTAGCAGATGCCTTCCCCTGCCCACATGGGAGGAGACTTTAGGCTGGGGATCAGCGATGACTCTGCAGGATTCATCACAGCACAATGTTGTATTGTCTTTCACGGCTATGTGAACAGCCGACAGAGATCCTGTTCTGTAAAGCACAAAACCAGAGCTGGACTACCTCCTTGCACCGCAGTAGTGACCCTACACCACTCTTTTTGTTGAGGTAATGCATGACCTTGATTCTGCAGGGGACCAAAGCCCGATTGTGGTCAGATCGCTCATGTGAGCTCCCCATCCCATGAGGGAAACATCCGTGACTACAGTTATCTCTGGCCAGGGTTGCTAAAAAGCTCCCCCCATCATCATGTTCTCTTTGCAGGCCCACCACAGGATATCCTGTGTGACCTTCTTAGGGACCTGAAGTTCCGACATCCTGCCTAAGAACTGTGACCATTGGGATTGGAGGACCTCATCCTCAGACAGGCCTCTGGCACAGGAACATGCAGGATGCCAAGAGGCCCAGCAACCTCAGAAAATGAAATGCTGGTAGATATTGGGCTTTTTGAAATCTCATTAACATCTATAAGATACGTTGAGCCCTCAACTCGGTAGGCAAAGCCCTCTCTGAGGAAGAATCCAGGACAGCTCCATAAATTGAAGTGTTTGAGAAGGTGTCACCTGGGACTTCTTGAAATTGAGGGAGAAGCCCCGTTTGAGGAGGGAGTGCATGTGCTGTTCAGGGGACCAAGCTCTGATCAGCCAGTTACCTAAGTAGGGAAAAATGAGAATTCCTCCTTTCCTTATCACTGCCACCACGGTCATCAACTTGGTGAAGACCCTTGGGGCAGAGGTGAGCCAAAAGGCAGAATTCGAAAAATTGATTGTGAGAATTTTCAATGGTGAACATAAGGTAATTTATGCGCTTGGGATGTATAGGCATATGAAAGTCTGCATCATGAAGATCAAGAGACACCATCTAGTCCTGAAGCTGAAGGGCCTGGGGGATCTGCGAAAAAGTGACCATCTTGAATTTGTCTTAACTGAGGCACTTGTTCAAGCGCCTCAGGTCCAAGATGTGTCACAGTCCTCCGCCTTTCTTAGGGTCCAGGAAATAGATGGAGTACCGGCCCTGGTTTCGTTACGCTACAGGTACCTTCTCCATGGCAACATTCTCCAACAGGGAAAGAATCTCTTGTAGGAGGAACAGATCTGGATCGCGAAGAGAGTGTTTGCTCGGGGGACAATCTGCAGTCCTTCGCAGGAATGGGAGAGTACCCTTGGGCCACTAAGTGCAGCCCTATATATCTGAAGTAATGAGATGCCATTCGGGCAGATGCCGAGTCAGCCTGCCTGCCTCTGGGGTACTGTGAGCAAAGTTCTCAGAGAGGTTCTGGGGCTGTGGTTTTTGCTGAGTGCAAAGATGACTTTGTTGTCTTAACAGTTTTTCCTCCACATCCTCTAGGGGCATATGTAAACCTTTTTTGCCCTGGCTTCTGACTTGTCTGACCTCTTCCCTTTTTACTGAAGGAAGAGGAATAGCAAAAGGACCACCCTCTCTAACTTTGCGCAGGTGGATGTTGCTGTGGCCAACGGATGGCTGCACCCAAATATTTTGCTGCAGCCTTTGAAGCCTGTAGTTTCTCCAGGCTGTCATCCACCTTGGGGCTAAATAAGTTGGACCCATTGAAAAGCAGATCTAAAACTCTTGATTGGACATCAGGGGCAAAGCTAGATTTGCACCGTCATGCAAAATGACCGATTACTGCACTTTATTATTTATTATAATTATTTTTTATTGCATCTTCCAACACAATCTGATGTATATAGTCCTGACTGAAGGGATTGACAGAAGCCTCCTTTCCATCATTAATTAGATTATTAAAACCTTCTCGCAACTCCCCTTCAGGAATGTTTTCTGCAGCTTTTGCAACCACATCCCGTAATGTATTTGTATATTTTGCTAGTTCACAAGGTGCGTTAAAGGCTTTTAATGCCATGCTTCTGGCTGAAAATGCCTTTTTTGCAAGTGCATCATACCGCTTATCGTCCCTATTGGTAGGAATGGTTGGATAAGCTGCAGCTCTTGAAGTTGAAGCCTGTACAACTAAGCTCTCTGGTGTTGGATGCTTAGAGAGGAAATCCAGGTCCACAGAAGGCTTGTACATTTTCACAAACTCCTTATTTACAGTCACAATGGTGTCAGGCTTTTTCCAGATTTTCATAACTGGATTCTTTAGTGCTGTACTGAAGTGCAGAACAGGCTCCTTAGGAGGGCCTTTATATATATTTTTTGTATTATGTTTCTAGTTTCCAAAACTTAAAGCATATAATGCTTATAAACTAATTCAAAACAATATATTAACAACAATATTACCATTCACTTTATACTAAAAAACCTTTAAAATAATATCCAATCCCACTTTTGTCAACATTACTAGAATCATTTGTTTCACTCTAAAAGTCCCACAAAACTAAGAGTAACCCCTACCAACCCCCCTTAATTCATGTTCCCCAATTCACCCAGGATTTTATGAATGATTACTATGACCTCTACAAGAGCTATGATTAGTTTTGTTGAATGGCCACCCATTATCCTATTCCAAAACCTCTCACTTTCTATGTCCGCTTCTTGTGCAACAAATCTTTTAAAATGCTGCTTTCCTTATTCACTCTGTTGATGGACAACAGGTTACTCAGTGCTTAAGTGTCTCCAGGTAAGCTACATTCCGACACAATCTACCTTCCTCTCAATTCAACCTATCAGGCCCCATTCTCTGAAGGATCTCTAATAGATTTAACCTGAATCGGAGGAAGACCAAGCAATATTTGGAGTTAGGGAATCTCTCTACATCATGAGGGAGCCTCTAAAACCACCTGTGTTGATTAGCCAATTAACTGTGCAGTTTGTAACGCGTCAAATCTTGATCATTGTTCCATTTTTTTTCTTAAACACTCTACTTGCATTCTCAAGTAAGTGGTCGCTATTTAATTCAATGTCCTTCAAGATAATATCACACTGCTCCTTCAACAAATTTAAAACCCTTGCAGGTTTTTGCAGCCAAAATGTCAAATGAATCCAGAAATAACTTTGTTTAGTGGGGAATCCAGGATCTTCTGAAACAGTTTAAGTTTGGCTAAATATACAATTGTCTGCCTTGAAGGAAGGTCAAGTATGTATCTAATAGTCACGAACGGGACATATAGATGAAGTCCTAGCAATTTCTTCCAAGAAAGACCTTCCATTCTCTCAAATGCCTTCCAATTCAAGACCTACAGCTCCAAACCGTATAACACCAAAAGGTACCACTTTCCCCAGATACAATCTTATAACTGGGAGCAAAGTGATCCTACAGAACTTCTTGAGGTTTTTTTGCTTGTTTGGGGTATAATGGAGCTAATTTCGTCTTTAATTTTCCAATAATTTGGTCCACCCCTGCTGTATTGCTAATCCAAACACCCAGGTCCTTCAATTCTGATATTCTCTAATATTTCTCCATTTATTGACCATACAGGATGTTTCCTAGTTCTTGCAGTTGTAATTGTCTACCAATCTCTTGCTCACATTAAGGGTTACATTATTCAAAAGTACTTATTTGTATAGGGAATTTAGGGCACGCTGTAGACCAATATAAGTGTTATCAAATCAAACAATGTTGTCTGCAGATAGGAGAGCAGGAACCCGCAAACTTCCCAATTTTGGTGAAAATGTATAGCAATTGGCTAAGTGCTCTATCAAGTCAGATAAGAACAAATTAAAAAGGCAAAGTGCCAATACGCAACCTTGCCTTGAACCCGTCTTTGTCTTTATTGGGGCACCCAATTTTCCCAAACTATCAAGTCTAATTTGCGGTGACTCACTTCCCTCTACTTCCCCCTCTCCCATCCCTCGCGGTCTGTCCACCATTCAGGCATTGTGTGCAGCAAACGATCTCTGTATCAATACCAGTAAGACGGAGATCCTTCTCATCAGGACACCTGTGTGCTTGTTTCCTCCTACCCTCTAACCACTCTCTTTGGGCCCTCTACTCCCACCATCCTGTGAGGCAGAAACCCTTGGGGCCTTCTTTGATTCCGCGCTCTTCTTCACCCCTCACATCATGGATCTTACCAAGAAGTTCCACTTCCAGCTCCACCGCCTCGGAGGCATTCTTCCTTTCCTCACCTTCCCCCCAGAAGCTCAATGTCTCCAGAGCTCTGGTCCCCGCTAGACAGACTCTTTCTCAATCTCTTTTTCCTCCCTGCGCCCCCTCCAGCTAATCCAGAATAGGGCTGCAAAATGTACCCTTGGCCGCAAGCACAAGGACTGTATCTCTCCAGCTCTGAAATATCTCCACTGCCTCCCAGTGGCTGCAAGGATCAAATTCAAGACCCTCTGCATCATTCACAAGGCCTTCTGGGGCCTGGGACCACGCTATCTCCAACTTTCCCTCCCTAAATACTCCCCTGCTTGAGCCCTACTCCCCTCTAACTCCAACTACTTGACAATCAAAAGCTTCTCCAAGCAGAGAGTGGGTAGCAGGTCGCTCCCCTCAGCTGGTCTCTCCCTCTGACTTGAGCCAGACCTCTTTAAGTTCTGGAAACTGCTCAAAACTCTGCTCAATATGTACATATGAAAAGTAAAAATTAATTTGTGCTAGTGAAAAGAAAAAATAACAAACCAGGATAAAAAGACACAAATGATAAGCTGATGTTATGAGCAAACTGAGAGCATCAGATACTAATAGGTGGTTCCACCTGGTTATTTTTGTTGTATAGTTTTCATTTGCTCCTTCTGTCATGGGATCAGCTCAATCTGATGACTCCAATTAATGTAAGGAAGGATTACATCCGATTCAACTTTAACCATTAAGAACATTTGAAATTTAAATATTATTTGAGTGGTGCCCACCTCTACCTTTTCCTCTGAACAGGCCAAGCCCACATGTCAGTTTGGGATTACAAAGTTTTCTCCTCCCACAGCTTTCCTGACTCACATCCCTCATCTCCTTGTCCAATTAGCAAACAGGTGGTGGGTGGGTAGAGAAAACAAACCAACCCCTTAAGCGGGAATCATTACAAGTTTTTGATGTCATTTGCCCTATAAGGAAACCAGTTTGCATTAGAACTGTGCTTTTTTCACTTATTCCGGGAGGTAACCTGTTGCTAAACTCTTGTGAGAAACACCCAAGCAGAGAGGCCCCAAATCTTGCATTGGAGACAGGGACCAGGAGGCATAGAAGCTGACTGTGACCCCTTGGAGTAGCCAGAGGGGACTATCCTGGACCGACAACCTTGCTGTCCCGGAGATTACCTGCTGCTCCCTGATGCCCATTACAAGGCCTCTCCTGTAAGTAAAACTATGCCAAAGCCATAGATTGTGCAGGCCCTGCCTTTTTCTGAAGAATTGTTCTAGTATCTCCCCACAGCAAAATATCCAGTTTGTCTGTGTGGATCCTTAGCATATTTAATTAAAGTAAATCAATTAATTCCCCTATAGAAATCACAGGATGTGTTTTATTAGCATTCAAAACTAAAAAAGCTCCTCCCAGTGTGTTTTGAGCCAGCTCAGACAAAGATTTCCCAAAAGAGGTAATCCCAAAACTCTGTTTCCGAGTGAGGGTGCAGGGTGCAAAAGGAAATTTCCCATTGATCCCCTTCATTTTTTAATCCGAGGTGTGAAGCCTTGTATTTCCTTTGCATGTGTGGTGGGAAAGAAGTGCCCCTTTGTTCCCATTGTGCTCTGACTCACACCACAAAACCTTTCCTGTTCTTTTTAGGTGTGGCAAAAAGTATTTTCCCACTTGCTTTTCTTTCCCTCATTTTGCATCTGTGGTAATAAGAGAAAAAAACTATTTTTCCCATTGAATCCCATTTCGAAAGAGTGCATTTTATCACAATCCCAATACGATTTTCCCATTGTGTTCCCACTCTCTACCACTGGCCTTCAATTCAGAGGGGCCAAGTCTAATTGCTCTTTGGAGGCTGGGGGTTGCGAGGAGAAAAGTATTATAATCAAATCAGCAATCACTGTGTTTCGTTTGTTCTTTTTCGGTTTTGATGAGGGATTTGAAAAGAAAGCTGCTAGAAATTGTGACTGCATATCTCAGTATTATCTCTTTGTTGGTGCCATTAGAAAAAAGTCATTTTTGTTCTTGTGTTGCCACAGCATTGGTCGTTGGGTGTGAGTCGGGTTGGAGACCTTACCAAAGTGAACCTTAACAAACTAATAGTGCTTTGTTGTGTGCCACCTTGATTGGGGAAAAGGAATTCCCTAATTTGAGTGTGACCGTGTAATAAACCGTGACAAAACTGGGGGCTCATGCCAGGATTGGTAGAGAGTTTTAACTCATTACAGTGCAGTAGCCGCAGACTATTCATGTAATAATGGTACTTCTGTACGCATTGGTAGCTTAACATAGCTTTATTACAAGTATACAACAAGCTATTAAGTGGGGAACCACTGGGTCCCATCGCCCAGGCTTAAATGACATTAGCTAGAACCTTCAAACAGCATTCATCACCAAACATTCCACATGACATCACCAGCTCTTACATACAGAGACAAGCACTTCACAACACATCTCCTTCCTTTCCAATAGCACACACACATATAAAGCATATCACCTACAAGCACTTCACAACACATCTTCCTTTCCAATACACACAAGCACATGAAGCACATCACATACAGGTACTTCATAACACACCTCCTGCTTTACACCCACAACACAAACACGTACAACAATCACCCGCACAACATTCATTCATAACTAGGATGTTGGTTGCATCAAAGATTGATGAAAGAAGGTGGGGCAGTTTCAACCTCCATGCAAGACAACATGTCCAAATGGAAGCCATAGGTCGACATCCTCTACATAGAACAGCCAAAACTTCCACCAGCTGACACTCCTCCCTGGAGCACTACCCCATGTCTCCCACACAAGAGAACCCTCAAACTGCAAATTCATGTAACCTTAAATGGGACGCTATCCCTATTCTTCATTTTCAAATTCATGTAACCTTAAATGGGACGCTATCCCTATTCTTCATATGACCTCTGATGGGACGCAATCCCTATACGTCTTTAATCATTGGAGGCACTACCTCTATTGGGACGCTATCCCAGGGACGTTATCCCTAAACTTCAGAAACTGGTATTGGGACACTATCCCTACACTTCTCTTACCATTGGATGTACTACCTCCCTCAGATGGGGACGCTATCCCTATGCTTCATTTTAATATTAAATATTTGATGAGGCACTACCCTACACTTCAACACAGTTGGGCGCTACCTCCTTCTAATGGGACACTATCCCTACACTTTGCTTCATACTTCACTGCACACTGCACTGTACAGAGTCGCAACCTTCCTCCTTTGGGACGCTATCCCTACACCACACGGGGAAGGTACTACCCTTCCTGTAATGGGACGTTATCCCTATCCTTCAATTCTATTTATGCTTCACAACATAGAGAAGGCGCTACCTTCCTCAATAGGGACGTTATACCTAAACTTCACTCACTAGTAATGGGACGCTATCCCTAAACTTCATACTCTTCGGACACATGTGCACCATCACACTTCTGACACATTTGCCTTGCACTTCATACCAACCTTCAACAATGGCGACTCACTTCACAAATAGAACAATATGCATTTCAGTATCTTGTTACAAAAATATCTGGTAATCTATGCATCTCTAATAATCCATGCCGCCTTCTTGCAGCCTACTTCTCCTATATGCGTTTATCTTTAAACTTTAAAAATCCATCTCTCTTTGGACAACATAACCCTGAAATTCCATATTGCAAAATGAAATGGCCAAATACAAACAGGCTTTGAGGCACCCCGACCAGTTAGAGTATGGAAAGGCAACCTCCGATCATGGTGTGAAGACCACTTTACCAGGGAACTCAAGCCAGCTCACCAACTTATATGCACAGGGTTCTGCTAACTTCATTCATGCCAGTTTTCAAGAACAGGGAAACGTGAGACAGCTGAACTAAAACAGCCCTCGGCCAACTAAGTCGGAAGGCCAGTCCTTATCAGATATTGACAGGTATTCATCTCTACCCTAGCATGTACTTGTACCCAGGAGGGCTCCTATGATGAAAAGATCAGGGAGTTAGACTGGCAGAAACTAAAAAGTTTCAAAGAGACCACCTGGTCCGCTTTGCAGGCAGAGTCCAGGCCTTAAAAGTGTATTTTAAAAAGCTTCACACATTCAGCGAGGTGGGGGGAATGCTCCACCATACAAGCAAAAAGGGATGAGGAAGATTAGTACTCCCCTGTGCGAAAAGGGGAGTACAAGGGAAGTGACCCTGAGAGCCCACAGTACCACAGGTGAGAAGAGACCAGACCCTGTCATTCTGGGAAGGATTCCCAGCCTCAGAGGTAGGGAGTACCTAGAGGACAGAGAGCGGACCACCAATAGTAGCAGCTCTGAGTCAGAGGGTGAGTGGACTCAGGTGCAGCGGAAAAGGAAGTCTGCCACACAGAAGAGAGGTCTTGTGAAAGACCATAAAGAGCTTTAGGACTCCCAACCACAAGAATGCCAAATTCTCAATATGGGAGTATCTAGAACTGTATGACCAAATGATGACTTTGTTTGGTATCAAGAATGATCAAAATTCCATGGAGTTTCGTTAAATGGAGATTCCCCCCAGAATACTCCAGCTTCTTTGCAGGGCTGGAGGACCAAGATCATCAAAGATGGCCCACGTATATGGGGGCTATCTTAAAGCATTTCTCCATTCACTGGAACCCTCAGGAGGCCCGCAAGGCAGCCTACAACCTGCAGTGTGGGGAAGACCAAGCACCTAGAGAGTTTGTGCAAGAGCTGAAGCAAACTTTTGCCCAGACCTCTAGGCAGATGGACTCAAATAGCCATGAGTTTGTTAACACTTACTTCCATGCGCTCCCAAAATACATCATGATCCCAACTGGTAAGAGACTTCCATGAGCGTAGGACCCTGGATTGCGTTATGAAGTACAAAAAGGCCTCTGAAAAAAAAAATTATCCTAAAAACCCAAAACCATCACCCACCCCCACTGCTGCAAAGGTGGTTGAGCTGGAAAAATACTGCCATATTGGACTTGGAAATGGGGGGCCCTAAAAATACTTCTCCCGCTAATATTAATAAGCAGAATGAGAGGCAGAGGATACCCTCTGATCCAACCCAATCAGGTGGTAGCCAGCCAGGGTATCCAACCAACGCTCCATTTGACCCTGCCACTTATATCAGCCCTAGGTACACGGGTAATAGACCCATCTTGGGGTATGTATGGACTACCCGGGCACAAGGGGGGTTCCAATCAGGTAAGTACTGCCCCAGGAAACCTCCCTCAAAACTTCCCTCAGGAGGGAAGAAATACTCTACCCCTCAACCTAACTTTCTTTCCCAGATACCCTTCAAGCCCTAATTTCCAGAACAATCCTCCTCTCTCCCCCCGCTTTCAGGACAATCGATTCCCAAATCAGGGAGAAAGGAGACCAAGGATGGATGGTTATCGGGGAAACTCTCAATACCCATGCTACTCTGGGAGAAGGGACAGCTACCCTTTTTGGGAGCAGCAAAGGTCTGAATTGTAAGTGATTTCAATTCGGTACACGCCCAAGTCAAAGCTCAGCATGTAGTGCACAACTAAAATCCTTATTTATTTTTGTCTAAAAATTAATTATTCTGAACGATATACCACCCATATCACACCCTTCTCCTGGAACCCCCCTGGTCACACTGAACCAGGAATCAGGCTGGTTTGCAAAGGTAAATATTTATTTATGTATTTAAAATTTAATCACAATCTGTTTTAATAGATATACAACCATCACCAACGGGGTGACAGAACACTGAATGATATCTTTAGTACACTAGGAATAGGTAATAAACAAAACAAATGCAGCACAGAAAATAATACTTTTGTGTTGGTTCAGATCAGGTAGCACTGTGGTTAGCAGTTCCCCCAGCAACACCCCTCAACCCCCAATAAGCAATGTAAAGAGATAGGAGGAGAGAGCAGGTATTCAGGGATGGCACAAATCAAACAGAATATCAGTCCCACTTTCCCCCAGCAAACACAATAGAAAAACAGAATCGGCTTTCAAGGTTGACTTTAGAATGGACTGGGCAAAAACACCAAATATGGTCTAAAATACTGAAATTGTTATGAATTCCTATGGGAGCCGCTTTGGATAGTTGCACACAAGCACAAGCAATGATTTGGTCAACAGAACACAATTGAAATCTTAAGGACCAAGTCGGAAGCAGTGAAAAGCAATTTTACACATGTAAACATTTCTCAAAATGGAAATTCGCTGCAAACTTTTCAGTGCGCGATATTCGCGATAACAGGAGATTTTGGGTTCTATAGATAGGTACAGATGTTAGCTACAAGTAGGAGTTGAAAGTTAGTTTCTATCACAAAAGGAGGGATTTATGGAGTTTTTAGTGAAGGTCGTTTTTGAAAATAGGCGTGAGAATGAAAAACAGAAATGCACTTTTAAAAATGACAAATGAGTTTGCTTACACTAGGGGATGACTATGAAGAAGCGAATACCACACAGGGATTAGTCACTGGATCAGGGTGACCACCTAATAAGGACACCCGACTTCTTCAGATGAAAAACAAAGGGTCAGCGCAAAGATAGTTCTAACAATACTGGTTCTGAAGGAAAGATAGGATGGGTTGGAGCTAGGGATAAAACAAGGCAAAGATACTCCTGACAATACTGGTTCTGACTGAAAGATAGAATGGGTTGGAAATAGGGACAAGACTATGCAAAGTACATACACTATATGACACAGTTATTCCTATTTACACTCACTGGATACGTTTTTCAATGGTGACCGTCAGCTCTGGTCATGGAGTGGGTCTAGTCTAAGAAAGACAGCACTTCAGGCACGGGACTGGATCAACTAGGCTGGTCGCCGGATTGGCACAGGATCTGCTCTCCTAGTCTGTGGGTATTCGGATCAGCTGGATGGCGAGGTCCTCAGGCAAGCCTAGTGGTGGCAAGCCAGAGAATTTCTGGATACTGGTTCAAAAGGCCTTCTCAGACCACACAGCGCTTTACTGAGTGGGGAGAATACATTTGAGGATTTAGGCCTTGCTGGAAATCAATAGTCTCTATTGCTGGCAAGAGCTTAACATCTGGATCTGGAAGAATATTTAAAGCTGGATGTAGAAAGCTGGATCAGAGTGCTGCGCCGGAATCAGGAAGGTGGCTGGATCAGAGAGTCCCTATCTGCTCTCTGCTGTCTCTATTTATGCCTTAAAAATGACATCACAAATGAGTGTATGGGCTGGCTTAGCTAAGCTTGCCCCTGTGAAAGGTAATTGGGTCAGAGTCTACTCTCTGACTTGATAGGAGGAGAGAAACAGACCGTCATCTTTATGGTGTAAATTTATGATGCTGAGAATCCACCCCAAGCCACTGAAACACAAAGTCTAATTTTGGCAAAATACATATTTACACATGTGCAACCTCTATAAAAATCATAGATACAGATTGCATGTTTTACATAGCAGCTATTCCTCAAAACCCTGTAGCTGTGGGATCATGGTTCCCCTCTCTACGGAATTTTGCCCTTTTCGCTATGAACACACTTTTCAATTTTTATGCAAGTTTCCACAAATGTGCATGTTTAACATGGGAATGAGTGTATAAAGTTTCACAATTCTAGCAGAAATACAGACCCCATAAACCCGCATTTATTGCCATTCCTGTTCAGAATAAGCTACACGGTTGTACTAAGTTTTCAAAGGTAGTGCTAAAAATTAGGTTAATTAATCTGCCATTTTCTGATTTTGCATCCCTTTTGATAATAAGTTATACACCTTCTAAAAATGTCCATTACATATCCTGTTAACACCAAATGGTCAGTCTTTGTCACTCCTTGAAGCATGTGGTGGCCCACTCCTTTGGAATTTGCTTCTGTCAGCCAGGGGTTTCCTGTGCTGCAGCAGTTTTACAGCCTTTCACACCTTCAATGTCCTGTGTTGGAGGATGGTCTTTGTTCCTTTACCCTTTGTAGACCAGATTCTGTTCAAACCCCACAATTAACACCTACCCCTGAGTTTCTGCTGAGGGAAGGCCTTCCTTCTGGGAGAAAAACCTGCTTTTCAAGTCCTGGCAACTTCAGCAAAGCTAATTACTTTTGAAACTTAGCAAAACCCACATTTGTTGCATCACATACAAATAAATGTCTTTCTTGGCCTTAAAATCTGTTGAATCAAAACACAACTAAAATCTGTATTTCTTTTTGGCAACAATCCTGTTTCTGTTGCTAATTCAGCAGATCTTTAGTTTTAGGTCAAATTGAAGCTTCCTCAGTTCTCCTCTGACAGCCGTCATTCAGGCGGCCCAGGGTACTGCACCCATAATTTGGCATAGCTGTCAGTTTTCAGACAATCCAGTTTTCTGAAGAATGTTTTGCTCTTCATATCAGGACTTTGTATGTTTACAATGCTTCATTAGATACATGACTTTTAGCACCAGGCAAGATTGTGAATATTGAAAAGTGTTGTGTTATGGCATTTTGAAGTTTTTTTGGGAACAAAACAAATGTCATTTGTGGGCACATTTTTGGGTTTCATTTGCAAAGTGCTGCTTTTCTCTCTGCACCCTGTTTGCTGGTCATGGGCCCCACTGGCACATTTCTGCAGGATCTGCTCTATTCCACTGCACCTGCACCACGGGTGGCAGGTTGTGCATCCCTCTTTTTGTGTACTGAAGCACACTGTTTTGGTAGGTTTTTGTAGGTTTTTAGTGCGCACAAGGGTTTTGCCGCCATTGTTGTTGTTTCTATCCCCATACCTGGCAGGGTGATGCCGCATAGCGGAGTGGGTCAATACATCCCACAGAATCCAGACCCCCCCCACCAACCAGAAAGAATGTCTAAACTGGAGCACCAGGTTCAACATTTATCACAAGACCTGGATCGCATGTTTAGGGCTCAGCAGAGCCCTCAAATGGAAATTGCTGCCCAGAACAGCTCAACACCCGGGTCTGGTGCCCCAGAGCAATGACAGGAAGAAAACACGGACAACCAACAGGTTCTAGAGGAGGGGGAAGGGAAGATGCAAAGCCCTAGGGGAAGCTTCCTTTCTCACCAGAACAAAACCCCTGGAAACTTCTGAGCCTGAACACAAATCTTCTACCCCCGTAAAGCTGGAACCTAGGGAACAGAGGGTAAGTAGGAGAAATCAGAAACAAAAGAGAACTCACTTTGTGGACGAAGTCCGCATCATCCCGTTGAAAGGGGAAGAATCCCTGGAGGACTCAGGGAAGAAAATCTTCTCTTTTAGGGATGGAGGGATCCCTCACAAGGAAAAATGGGTCCCAAAAGACCCTGATTTACACTGGGTAAGTATAGAGACTGACCCAGAGTAACACATTTTTAAACCCCAAAAATGTCCTCCAAATGACCCTGAAAGCAATAAAGGATTCTCCCCCCAAACAGGTTTGGGTAGCTGTCTCCAGGAAAAGGAGGACAGCAAAGAATCAGTGGAAAAAGGGGACTTCATATCTAGGTGCACAATCTTCTTTACAGACTTCCGGACCCCGACACAGAAATCTGTCCAAGATCACACAGTGTTGGAGTTCAAAATAAAAAAAGTAACTGCCAAGCTGGCACAAAATGCACATTTTCTTTGTCCCCTTGAAGAGAGAGACGGAAGATGTTATGCCTCCATCAAGGTACAGGGTCAATGTGCATTATCAGCACTGGTGGATACTGGATCCCAAGCCACCTTCCTGTCCAAAAAGGCCTTTGACCAACTAAGATCAGGAAGGGGGGAGAATCACCAAATTCCCTTCCACCTCTTCCTGGACAACTCCAAAACTTCGATGGGAATGATATTTCCATCGAAGGGACTGCAGATCTGGAGATCAAAATTGGGCGACATAGGGTGAAACACCCGTTGATAGTCGTCACTCCAGAGGGCACACCTTGTCTACTGGGGAATTACCTCCTTCAGAGGTTATCACCCCTGATTGACTGTGTGAACAAGGCCCTCTGGACTCAGACTAACCGGCCAATCAAATTAAAATGAAGTACAAATTATGTGAGTTTAAATACATGCCATATGATTGAACAACGGTCCGACAAAATAGAATTCCACTTTAGGAACAATCAAGTCCCAGACATCACTGTAATCTCTGTAGGAGAACAAACTGGTGATGGGAACCCTTCTCCATTTTTTAAAATTAACCTCCCTGCCAGTTTTAGGTGGCATTCCACACTGGAAGGAAATACTCTAAAATGTTATACCAATCCACAATCCGAAGAAAACCAAATCCCATGATAAAAGATGAAAAACCATCAGGTAAATGAGGGCGGGAGCCTGTTCTCACCAGAGTATGCCTGAATAATGGAAGAAGCTTCATCAGCAAAGCATTATTTAGGAAACTCCCAAAAGATCAGACCATTTCCACGTTTAAGTTGATCGATAAGTGGGAAATGGGCCTGGAAATTCCAAACATCTCCGACCTAGCAGGTGCATGCTAAAAATGTCCTTTTGCGACAAAAGCATAGAACATAATTGTTGGGCTGTGAGAGATGCCCCCTCCGCCTTTTACTTAGGCAGTGACATTCTCAATCGATTTGCAAATAATTTGGACCTAATTAGTTACAAAGCCTGGTCCCGACTAGGGGGTACACACATGGGCTTTGACAACACTGAGAAAGCATTTCGGTCAGCTCAATTCTTGCTGTATGCGGTTAAAGTTCAAATGGGAGAAGAGGTTACCATCCCAGGAATGGTACGACAATTTACAATTCCCCTAAAAATTAAGCAAGGACAGAACGTCAAAAACAAGGATGCTTATATAAATTAGAATTATCACCTCAAACAGCAAAGTTTGTATTTACATAAGACACCCCTAGTTGACCTAGAACATGACACCATTAGAATATTGGTGGATAACAATGACTCTAGAAGTATCACTTTGGGCGCAGACACCTTTATTGGAATGGCGGTTGATTGCCAACATCATTCTATTCATTTAGGTAATGAGATCATTGAACCAATTCCAAAGGACTGTTACAATTTTGACGACGAAATCCCTCCGGAAAAGATTTTCATCTTGCAAGGGGGAGGGGACATTTCTTGGTGTACTCTTCCTGCCCTTACAGTGTGGAAGAGGTGACCTGTGACATCAGGAAGGATGAGGTGGAATTTCGAGTCAACCGTGGCTCCCTTCCATTCTTGAAACCTCATGTCCAGGCCAATACCATAACAAGAGATCTCTCCACCCAACTGGAGGATATCGCCGAAATTGCCAAACCCAAGGTCTTTCCAGGCTTTAAGCAGATGGTCAAAGAACAAATCAATCTTGCTGATGGATGTGAGACCGAGGAGCAAAAGCAGAAGCTGAAACAGGTGTTTTTGGATTTTCAGGTTATCTTTGCCGTGGATTCATACGACTGTGGATGCATACAACATCCATACCTACGGACCGTGAGATGGCTCCTGTGTTTGTGAAGCAATACCGGTTGCCTCTCGCGTCTATGGGGTCACTCACCGAGATTATTAAAAATTTAGAATTCCGCGGGATAATTTGTCCAGTCCACAATACCTTTAGCAACCCGGTACTGGGGATACTCAAACCCAATGGTGACATTGGGGAGTTAAATAAATGGGTCTACATGTCAAGATGGCCCCTCTTCCCTACATTGATCAGAGACTGGCCCAGACCCACGGGTCAAAGGTGTATACCGCCATTGACCTAACGGTTACTAGACAGTACCAGTGAGTAGGGAAGACGAGTACAAGCTTGCCTTTACCTTCGGGAGAGAGCAGTACACATGGACCCGAACCCCCTTTGGATACATAAATTCTGGCAACAAATGTAATATCTTCCTACATAAGGCCATGCCCGACTTGGGCGAAAGGGGAAACCTAGCCTATGTAGATGATGTTTTAATCAAGAGCTCAACTGTGGAGGAACACACAGCTGAAATAAGCTATGTTCTGACACAGTTGCAGAATGCAGGAGCAAAACTGTCCTTTCAGAAGGCAAAGTGGTGCAAGACCTGCGTGAACTTCGTAGGGCATGAAATCACCTCTGAGGGTCTCAATCCCCAGGCAAAGAAGGTGGAAGCATTATTGAAATTGAAAGACCCTACTACTCTGCGTGAAGTAAGAAGCCTTCTTGGACTCACTAATTATAGTAGAAAGTTCATTGAAGACTACTCAGAGGTCACGCAGCCCTTGGTCCATTTGGTTCAAGTGGGAGTGAGGAAGTAAAACAACTGAAGAGAAGCCTTCCCAAGTGCCTTGTTTGGCTTACCCCATAAAGAACAAAGAATTATTCTTGGAGACGGGGTTCTCAAATACTTTATGGCAGTATTATACCAAAAGCACGACAAGGTTAACAAAGTAATCTCATACGCGAGCAAGACTTTGTCCTCTGTATAGGCAAAATTCAAAGATTGCAAACATATACTCCTGGCAATGGTGTGGACATTGAAGAATTATCGCCTGTTCATCCAGGGGAACACATCATTGTCGAGACTCTTCACCAACCCTAACAATATCTCCAAAGTGACCGAATCCGAACAGGGAAAGTGAGTAATTCCAGAATTACTTCCTGGATTCTGTCCATGCAAGGCTTTCCTGTGGAGGTCAGATATGGCCAAAACAAGAAGAGTCCTCTAGCACAAGGTTTGGCTGACTTGCATGACTGTGCTCAAGAAAACTGTCGAGGACGAAAGTCTTAAAACCAAAGACAATATGGAGGCGTAGCTTACTTCCCCGCACAAAGTCTATGAAGAACACACGTCTATGAAACACTTGTGTATAGGCGCGTTATAAATGCCATATCATATCACGTGCCAGGGGATACCCACAGTTTATGTGGATGGGTGCTCCTACCATGTTGATAATCATGGGGAAAAAACAGTTGGCTGGCATTGGGAATGCCTGGATGAATGATGCCCTAGAGCCCTCTGCTGGGTACAAAATAGGTCCCTGAAGTAGTCAGGAAGCGGAGTTGATGGCGGTACATCAAGCCATCCTCACTATCGTGCAACACCAACTCAAAGAACTGGCCATAATCACAGATTCAGATTATGTCAAGAATGGGTTAGTGGAGCACCTGATTCGTTGGAAAAATCAAGGCATGCTGTGTGCGAATAACAAACCTCACAAGCATGGGAAATTAAGCCAATCCATTGATGATCTGGTCACCTCTAATGAGATTACCATCTATTGGAAAAAGATCCAAGGTCACTCCAAAATAGAGGGCCCAGACAAAACTGGAAATTACTTGGCTGACCAGTTGGCCAAAACCGGAGCCATCCACAGGGATCTCATTGAAACCGAATCCCTGTTGGGGGAAATCCAGGTCGCTTCGGTCACCAGATCCCAAACACATGCCCCAAATTAACTCTCAACTGCCCAGTGGAGTAAAGAAACCCCAGATGCTGATTTGATTACAGCACAAAAAGAGGACCCGATTATTGAGAAATTTTATCAACATATTGAAAACCCAGTGAATTTTCCTCTGACAGAATCCGATTATATCGGGGGAAAATAGGAGTTCTGGGTGGTGATTAAGTTTTCTAAAATATTCTGAATCCAAGATGGTTTGTTGGCACGGAGATCCATATCTGGATGTGACCAGTGGGTGGTACCTACCTCATTCGGAAGCCTGATGTTAAGTCACACCCATAACGCGGCCACTGCCGGTCATAGGGGGGTTCATACAACCTTAGAAATCTTGCAAGAGGTCGCATACTGGCCACACATGGGTCAGGACCTCGACCTATACTTAAAGGGGTGTCTTGTTTGTGCTAAGTTTCAGCTAAGTTCCCTCACACACCAAGCTCCCCTACAGAAAAGGGGAATGACACTGCCTTAGTCAAATTTGCAAGTTGATTATATCGGGCCAGTGATTCGCTCCTCTAGAGGAAACAAATACATGTTGACCGTGACATGTTTGTGTACCAAGTGGGTGGAATGTCTTCTGGCCCCAAATTGCAAGGCGGAAACAGCTTCCGCCCTAATGATCAATCAAATCTTCTCTCATTTCGGCCTACCCCAAAGGATTGAGTCAGACCGAGGAAGTAATTTTACTGGTCAGTTGATGACAAAGATACTAGGGGTAAAGAGGAAACTCTACATTGCCTACCACCTATCCTCGAGTGGGGGAGTTAAGAGTAACAATAAAATGATTGTGGGTATCTTGAAGTTCATGGCGGACTCTGGATCTAGTTGAGACATTCAATTATCGCTTGTCCTGATGGCCATCAGGTCTACACCATCTTCTGAGACAAAAATGTCTCCATTCGAGCTCATGACTGGAGGAAATATTGTGCTACCTCAGCATCTGCTCTACAGAACTCAAGAGCAGACCCTTATCCGCGCATCCATGACTCATGAGTACATTGAAAATGTACGAAAACACTTTCAGCGCGCTTTTGCTTACGCTCAGCGAAATTTAGAAAAGTCGGCAGAGGGGATGAAAACCCACTACGTCTTAAAGACTACCAAGAAAGAGTACGAAGTAGGAGACAGGGTCTACCCGAACAATTTCCAAAGGAAGCAGACCAAAGAGCAGAAGTTCCTCCTATCTTGGGGTGGTGCTTTTAACATTGTCGATAAAATCGCACCAATCGCCTATATGATCCGCATCCCTAAATGAGAAAAGACTGAAGAGAAATGGGTTCATATCAATCAGTTGAAAAGCTGTCATCCCAGACAGAACTTGCAACTGTTTGAAGAACCCAGTGAGGTTAGAGCCCAGGAACCATCTGAAGAATAAAAGGAATGGGATCCCGGATGGAGAAAATCACACATTTACAGGGAGTAAAACAAATTATACAATTATAAATCAAGTGAAAAGTAATGTGTAACTGGTTGTTTTGTTGTCAATTCGCACGATCATACCGGGGAAATTAGTACTGTATAAAATACTTAACCTCTCTTCTCATATTAAGTAACTCCTTGCCTCTACAGGCTGGAGGTGGAGCTACCGGAAAGGGAGGGGTCCAGGACAAAAACCCAATATCTTAAAAGAGTGGAGTGCAGACCAGAGCCCCACTCCCTCAGGACGGGAGAAAGAGCAATGTGCGCTGGCAAGGAATTCCTAGGATGAACTAAGGCCACAAGGAAACCGTAACCCTACTCTCTCCTTACTCTTCTCTCTGTATCACTTGAATCAAAGAGCCAGGAAGGGGGACCTGTGGGGTAAAATATAGCCCCTGAATGCCAGAAATAAAGTGGCCAGAGTGATTTGTAAGTCCCATGGAAGTCTACAGCCAGCACATAAATGGTGAGGTCAGATATGAGGCCTATTGAACTAAAGACAGGCCTAAATCTCAAATGAAGGAGACATAGGCTGGGAAGTTCAAAAGTGCAAAGATATGCACAGTGCATTTCAGAAAAGGAAAGGGAAAGACATGTGGCTGGCAATGCTGTTTCACTAAATCCATGGAAAGCTACACTTTTAAAGAGACAATAGCTTTGTGTACATTATCTTCAATGTAATACCAGATTGTGCTCCAGTAATCTCGAGTGAAACCAAGCTTAAGGCAATTCTAAGAAATAAAAACTTGTTTTCCTCATCCAAATGACAGTATGCAGAGAGAAGTGCCTACTAGACTTTCAGAGTTTGAACATGGTTTTCTCATATAACTGCCCTATACATATGGACAATCCAGAAGTGATACTCTTGTCTTTTGCAACTGTTAGATTGAAGAAGTGCATTACACATGGATATAAGGCCCAGGTGCCTTATAAAATGTCATGTAAAATGCATTGTCTGAGAGTTTAAAAGCCATTTCTTGCAGAATGTTTACATGCAGCTCGGCATTTCTCCTGAAAAAGAAACTTTTTCACTGATACAGCTCCTGAGTAAACAAAGAAAAAATGCATCCCTGCATAGCAAGGGCATGCCGACTTCAGATTAGCATCATCTGATTTGCCTGAAAATATATCCATTCATGTAAAGATTTGAAAAATGAGAGTATATGTTGATAGATTTTCAGAGTCTGAACAGGCCAATCCCACATTTCAGTTTGGGATGACAAAGCTTTCTCCTCCCACGGCTTTCCTAACTGACACCCCTCATCTGCGTGTCCTACCAATTCCTTTTGCAAGAATCATGACAAGTTTGTGATGTCATTTGCCCTATAAGTAAACCAGTTTGCATTAGAACTAGGCTTTTTTCCACTTACTACGAGAGAGTAACCTGCTGCTGAACTCTAACACCCATGCAGAGGCTCTCCAAATCTTGCATTGGAGACAGGGACCAGGAGACATAGAAGCTGACTGGTACCCCTTAGAGGAGCCAGAGGGGACTATCCTGGACTAACACCCTTGTTGTCCCAGAGATGCCCTGCTGTTCCCTGATGCCAATTACAAGGCCCCTCATGTAAGTAAAACTATCCCAAAGCCATAAACTGTGTAGGCCCTGAATTCTTCTTAAGTTTTGTTCTATTATTTCCTCATAGAAAAATATCCTGTTTGTCTGTGTAGATCCTTAGCATATTTAATTATAGTAAATCAATTAATTCCCCTGTATAAATCAAGGGATGTGTTTTGTTAGCATTCAAAGCTAACAAGCTCCTACCAGTGTGTTTTGAGCCGGTATAGACAAAGATTTGCCAAAAGAATTAAACTCCAAACCCTGTTTCCAATTGAGGGTGCCAGGTGCAAAACGAAATTCCCCATTGATCCCCTTCATTTTAAATCAGAAGTGTGATGCCTTATATTTCCTTTGCATATGTGGTGTGAAAAACAAAATTGACCCGTTGTTTCCATTGTGCTCTGACCAAACCCACAAAGCCCTGCCTGTTCTTTTTAGGTGTGGCAAAAATAATTTTCCTATTTGTTTTTCTTTCCCTCATATTGCATCTGTGCTAATAAGTAAGAGTTTTCCCCTTGAATCCCTTTTACAAAGAGCATTTTATCAGAATCCCAAAACGAGTTTCCCATTGTGTTTCCATTCTCTGTCACTGGACTTCAATTCAGAGGGGCCAAGTCTAATTGGTGTTTGGAAGGTGGGGGTTGCTGGGAGAACACTATTATAACCAAATCAGCAATCACTGTGTTTTTAATTGTTCTTTTTCTGTATTGGTGAGGGATTTGAAAAGAAAGCTGCAGGAAATTGTGACTGCATATCTCAGTATTATCTCTGTGTTGGTGCCATTACGGAAGTCATTTTTGGTCTTGTGTTGCCACAGCATTGGTGGCTGATGTTAGTCCGTCAAATTTGGTTTAAATAAATTAATACATCTATATTCTTACTACACACCGGCCTGGTTCCTAGTCCATTGTGGCACCAGTATTTGTTGGGGTTGGGTGCGAGACGGGTTGGAGGCCTTACCAAAGTGAACCTTAAACTAATAGTGATTTGTTGTGCACCACCTAGATTTGGCGGAAAGGAACTCCCTGAGTTGAGTGTGACTGTGTAATAAACCACGACAAAACCCTGTCCAGGCCCACAGCTCTACACAACTTACATCTTTGTATCCATCGGCCTGAAACTCCCTGCCTAGAGTTCTAACTCGTCAATGACAAAGTGACGGCACGTGATTTCTATTGAACCAATTTTCTCGACGATAGAATTAGTCCAGTTCCCTTCCGGAATTACACTTTCAATGGATTGAGTTGCTTCTGTAAAATTACACACACAGAAATGTACCCTTTTCCAAAATATGAGCGGGCTGCATTTATTTGAAATCCTCAGCTTTTCTTGGGCTACTTTCTCAACCACATGATACTGATATTTCACTCAATTTCGATAGCCTTGCTTTAATAGTGTAATTGAATTTTCTATCTCCCCTTATCAAATCTTTTCCTTTACATTTCTTTTTGTTTATCAAGATCTTTTTGGTTGGATGTGTGGAGGAAAGGGGACTATGGACTAGGAGTACGTTAGTAGCTACAGTGAGTAACTTCTAATTACACCTACATCAAGTCCCCTTTCCTCCATACTGGATGGGCGATTACAACTGAATGTAGCCCCAGGGTGGAGAGGTGGCACTCCTTAAGAAAACAAGTTCCTTAATACAGCCTGCCCGAATGCCACGTCTGACCTGGAGCCGGCACCCAAACAGTAGTGCTTGCAGAAAGCCGAAGGAGTGGCCCATGTGGCCGCCTGCAGATGACCTGCCACGGAAAGTGCCTCTGGAATGCTACTGGTTTGGCCTTGGCTCTGAGAGCGTGGGCATGCATGTTTGCCAGAAGCCGTTTGTGCTTCCCCTCGTACACATCCTTAATAGCAGAAATCATCCACCTTACTATGGCAGCCTTAGAAGAGGATATCCTGCTTTGACTCCCCAAAAGGTGACAAAGAGAGCCTCGGATTTGCAGAAGCTCTTGGTTCTGTCCAGGTAGAATTTGAGAGCATGCCCAAAATATAGACAGTGCAGGACACTCTGTGCATCGTCCTTAGGGTCCGTGAGGAAAGTAGGTAGCACTATCTCCTCATTTAGGTGGAATGAAGAGACTACTTTGGGTACAAACGCGGGGTGCATTCTGAGGACCACCTTGTCCCTATGAAAGGCAGTGTAAGGCTCCGAAGCCATCAGAGCTTGGATTTTGCTGACCCGGCGTGCAGTCGTAGGACCCACCAGGAGGGCTGTCTTAATGGTGACTAGTTTGATGTCCGCTGACGACATTGGCTCAAATGGTTAATGTGCCAAAGCGCCCAACACTATGTTGAGGCCCCACACTGGGTGTGGCTTCTTGATAGGCGGTTAGAGCCTAGTGAGGCCAGCCAAATGTCTTAACCACCGGGTTGGAGGATGAGAAAACATCAGCCTCTGAGTTCAGGTAGGCTCCGATGGCCGACAGATAGGTGCAGCATGCGCCTACCTACACCACCCCGAGTGTGCAAGGTATGCAGGGAAGGATAGAACATCTTCCAACGTGCACGTAATAGGATCAACCTCCTTTGACTCTGCACACTCGGAATATCCCGGTTCACGTTACTCGCTCTGAAGGGAGTTGCTGACTGTGTTAGTGTGCTCGTTTCTGATGTACACTTTTCGAGTTGGTGTGCAGCTACCCCTAAACTTCACGCATTTCTCCACATGTGTGGCTTACTTGATGTCTCTACCTCCGTTACTCGTTACGGTTTGCATGTATGGGCCTTCATTTGTTACTGCACTTTTATCACCCCTAATTTGGTACTTTTGCCACCCGTTTACTTTTCTACTTGATTGTTCTACTATGGACTGTTAGCCACCTGGCTTTTCTAAATAGATGGTCTTTTGATCTTACCCCTACAGATATCCCAGCAATCTGTGGCATTCGGCTACCCGTTGCTTTTTGACTGGATCTCTTTTCTGTGTCTCGGCTCTTGTATCAGCAAGGTTAGTGACTGACTCTTTTCACTTCGATAATGGATTTCTTACAAACTGAAGAGTTCTACTGAAAAATCTTCTTTCTTTTACTACTCCGCAGAGACTGTGCTATGACTTAATGGTTATGAATATGAAAAATGAAGTCTATCCCCTGAAGATGGTTCTTTGAACTGAAACGCGCCGGCCTCATTTGTTATATCTAAATATGAGAGTTCATTTGTAAATTGTTGAATGGTTGAACCTATGCATTTAGAGCTTTGTAAACTGTAAACTGCTATACAGATTTGCAATTGTGCTGCTCTATACAAGCTGTTTTCTATCTACGCCGTTTGTTCCTACTTGTGTTATATGGAACACCCACAAGTGCTCTTTACATATGTAAATAGAGTACACTGATCGTACTACTTTTTGTTTATTCATGTACGACCTATTGGATTAAGAGGATTAAAATCCAAAAGTTAACTCCAATGTCTTGGTTCTGATTGTTCCATTCATTTTACACCTGTGTTTACAATTTATCCTTATTAACACCGTTAAATTGTGTAATGACATTTTCTTTTGGAAACTAGAGAAACTTAGGCGGTGTTTGTACACCGTAGAATTTACACCCTGTTGGCGCCAAATGTTTAAATGAATTTTGATTTAAAATAGAGGGTACTTATTGTCCCTGTTGAGTGCATCTGGGCTTGCTGGGTAGCAATACACAGCTTTGGATTTGTTTAGCACATCCAATCACCCTTGCGCAGTGTCTCCGCAATAAGCGCTGCAGTAGCCATTTTGAACCTTTGAAGCGGAAGGGAAAGGTTCAGGGTGGAAAGGTCCAACACAACTCTCAGGCCAGCCTGGTTCTTCTTGTGTATGCCAAAAAGTCTGGCGTAGAAG
Source organism: Ambystoma mexicanum (assembly GCF_040938575.1). NCBI lineage: Eukaryota > Metazoa > Chordata > Amphibia > Caudata > Ambystomatidae > Ambystoma > Ambystoma mexicanum. The sequence continues at coordinate 252,503,961 of NC_090930.1, read as the reverse complement.
CCCATGCCCCACTGGGAGGCTGGGACTTCTTCCACTGCCTGACTCTGTACGAGCGATCGAATTTCCGCAAATAGAGTGGTTGTCCCAATCTATGGGAGTGGAGGAGAGGAGAGGAGAGAAGGAAGGGGAGGGAGGAACCGGTAGGCTGTAGCCCGAGGACACTACTGATAGGTTCCAGGGGTCCGCAAACCTTGCATGCCAATACTGTGCTTGAGCATTGCGTCTGCATTTCACTGACAAACGTGCAGCGAAGCATTGGAATAGACCTTTCTTTCCATATGCCTGCAAGATCATCTTCTCCTCCTTGCCTAGCAGAGCCGTGGGAGAGGTGGCGACGAAGTCTGCGGCTTAGAGTAGATGGAGGCTATGGCAATCACAGAGGGGTGAGGGTGTGCCGACAGCAAGCATGTATTCTTGTACTTGTCGTCGAGGCGCCAATTGGTGGGCTGCGCCCAATGGGGTTTAAGCCATCCCTTTTTGGACAAGCGACAAACGTCCTTCTGCATCGGAAATCCCTGTTCTAGCCACGGGCCGTAGAGTGAGGATCTCGGGCAGGACCCCCGCCTCTGGTTGTTCGACCTCGGGTTGTGGAAGCCCCAAGTACTCGGCCAGTGCTGCAAGCCTGTTCATGGAATGCCTTGGCCGAAGACGCAGTGTCGGGGTCTTCCTCATCAGTGTCTGCCAGGGTGTCCTGCTGGTCTGGAGCGGGCGAAAAGTGTACTGGGCGCCAAAGGCTGAGGTGTGCTGACCAGAGCAGGAGGCTGCTGTGGAGGCTGGTCTGGAACCACCTGGGCTGCCGGAAGCAGAGGTGCCGGAACCGGGAGGCCCGGCGTGGGCAGCTGGGGCCAGAGGCGCTGGAGCCATAGGAGGAATGACTGTGGGCGCTAGTGGTGGGACCGGAGGTAGCATGTCCTTAATCACATCCCGAAGGATGGCTCCCATCTGAGGGGATCTCATAAGCATGAGGAATTTCTCAAAAAACCTGCCTTGCACGGTGGAGCTTGAGGCCTTCCATGCACCTCAGGACGGGGTCTGGTAGGCATCGTGCCCTCGGCTGTGTCGCTGGTAGTGCTGTGTACAGGCGCCCCCTCACACATTTGTGTGGTAGTAGGGCATAGCCCTTCGGGTGGACACCCTGTCAAAGAAACTTGTGGTCCCTCAGCGACGTCACCAGCAGGATCTAGCGATCCCTCAGCCTGGCGGCTGGTAACTGAAACAGCCTCAGTACCTGTGCTGGTGTTAGAACCTGAACGGTCACTCCCGCTCGGACGTTTCCTGGGGAAGGAGTCGCCCATGCGGGGTGCGGATGAAAAGAGTGGACCTACCTTGTGCCTTGACTTGTGTCTGGAGGCAATCTTTCAAAGAGCTTTCTCCACCGAGATAACCTATTCTTCAGAGTGTGCGGCGTAAGCACGTCACACGCGGTACAACCCTCCCAGCCATGGTCGGGGCCAAGGCAGCAGAGGCAAAGAGTGGGGGTCGGACTTAGGGAAGAGCACCTCGCAGGCTTGACACTTGCTGAAGCCCAAGGACGTCAACATGCACCAGGGAGGAGCGTGGCACCAGAGGACAGAGTAACTGATTAAAGACAAAAAGACAGTATCCAGGGAAGAGCGTGTGCAATTACAAGGCCAAAGCCAAACCCAGGAGCGCTGGTGAAAGTGGTCCGCTCCCGATGACGTGGAAATGAGGACTGGGGAGTGGCACAAGTGGGCAGAGACGGGGAGCGCATGCTCCCAGTGCCGTGCCTCAAAATTTAAAGGGGGGGTGTGGCTACACGGCCATAGAATCGGACGTGTCTCTACAAGTTCCTGCTGATCCTCTTATGATCCTACAAAATAAAGACACTCAAAATCAGCTGTGGAATACATAGCCATAACCACAGAAGCCTGAAGATATGAAGCGTAACAGGAACCGCACTTCGGTGTAAATAGCAACACAGGATGTGACCCGAGAGCTGGAGAAGTTGGCAGAATCTAAGCTTCAGTGACAATCAAGATGGCGGCTGGTATCAGACAAAGAAATTAGCCGTGAGGCAAGATTCTGTGAGAAGAGAAGCAGAACACAAGCCCAACCCAGTGTGTTCTCGAAGACCGGACAGCAAGGAAAGCAGACAACGGCAGTACATGAAGCGGCCCAGCGCGGGAGTCATTGTAGCAGTTGAACAGGCTACAAAGTACTGCGGTTCTGTCCAGAGGTTCGGAAGCTAAGGACAACACAGGATTGAACACGGTGTGCGTCGCAGAGGAGAAAGGAAGCGGTACCATGCAAGGGGAGCGTAACAGCACAGTGATGCTCGGAGGGGATGCGCTGAGGTGATACTGCATGTGCGAACCCTAACGCCACAATGGAATCAGCAGAGCAGAGACCGGTCTGGAATTATTCAGCACAGAAGCAGCTAGCTTTAGCGGCTGATGTCCCGTGAGGGTATGTGGCTCCCAGAGAAAATCTGATGCGCAACGGAAGAATACAATAATAAGAGCAGCACGAGGGGATACCGGGGCGAACAAAGGAAGACAGTGAACGGGCCATCCATAAGCAATATTAACATGAGAATGGGGGCGGAAAGAATGCTGGCATTAAATGGATGGCGAGTAGCTGCAGAATATGCCTGCATGTAAGGGTTGCTGAGCGAGCTGAGCAGACGCCCAACGCCGGCTGGGAGGCGTGGATGCTAAAGTGTCAAGACGGCGCATTTGCAGAGTGCACTAAAGCTGGACTAAGGTACGCAGCAAGGAGACTCGGGGGCATATGAAAGGCCAACACGAGTGAAGAGGAGGTTGTATATGACCACAAGCTCCGGGGAGCATGGGTATGTGACACCGCCCTGCACTGTAAAACAATACAGTAGGTGAAATAATGGTGGCAATCAGGAACAGGTGCAGGCAACCAAAATAGTGTCGCAATAGGAACATGAGGACGCAGATGGCCCGAGGCAGCACAGAACTGTTAATAGTACTGTCGGAGTACAGCTGCCACAGAGCAAGCCCTGAAAGGCGTAAGGTGACAAGGGCATGACTGCACGAGCCCAACTACTACTCACAGCAGGAGAGGCAATCCGGCTCCCCATATTGGTGGGTACTAACCGCAGCTAGGACCACAGCACACATATGGAACCGGAAGGTTGGGAGAGCAAAGCCCTAGACCATAGCTAGAAGCAGGAGTGGGCTAGGAGACAAAAGACCCTTGCGGTAGGGAAATAGGGAGTCAAGGCTCTGCAACACTGTGAAGTGAGCCCAGCGCGACAGCTGGAGTAGAGTGCCGCGAGGGAACTACATCTGTCCGGTGTTGCAGCAGAGCTACCAACCTCGGCTCACACACGGATACAGATAGCAGGAACGGGGCCATGGAAGCGTTAGAGGTGGGAGCGCAGTGCATGGACAGGCATAGCTCTGCACCGGGAGGTGCAACAAACACTAGGAAGCGCGCTGGGGGTCACAACAAGAAATGGGGTCCGGGTGTAACCATAGGAGACGGCCCCCATCCAGGGCCCACCCTCAAGAGTAACGACAATCAACGGAGGGAAACTTGAGACGCATGGGAACATAGCACTGTGAAGCAGGCAATTAAGGCCAGCGGGACGGCGAGCGAGATGGCGTCCAAAAACAGTAAGGTTAAGGGGAAGCAACCTACGATGGACAGCTTTACCAAACTGCCACAATCACCGGACGTGTCCTCACATGCAAAGAGAGACACACGAGGGACAGCCACCGCACCGAGTGATGATCACCAGATCCTGGAGGCCATAGCAGTGCTGAAATCCTCATGGGGGAGCAAGATCGATGCGGCCATGGCAGAACTAAAGTCTGCACAGGAGTTCAAAATTGATGCAGTCAGTTTGGACGTTAACCTCTTAAGACAGGATGTAAGAGCTGGCAGAGCGCACGAGTGGCCTAGAAAGTAAAGTGAAAACCAACACAGATGTCAGCACGACGAACTCCAAGGAGGTTCATATACAGCAGCAACAGGTGTATAATCAGGAAAGCCGAGCAGAGGAGGGGCGAGCAGGACATAACATGCGGGTGGTGGGGCTACCAGAGGGAGAGAAAGGCACAGACCTGACAAATTATGTGGAGAACATGCTGATACAAGAGATAGGAGCAGGCGTGCTCTCCCAAGAGTTTACAGTTGAGAGGGCGCACAGAGCCCTAACTAGGAGGCCCCAACCCAGGAGCCCCTCCCCGAGCGATCATGGGCAAGATATTGAACTATAACAATAGGGAAAAGATCCTACAACATTTTCGCAAGGGTGGAACGATAAGCAGGGCGTCAGCGACTGTCACAGCCTACTTGGACTACACCATGCTGATACAGAGACAACGTCTACATTATGTGGCTGTAAAAAGACGGTTGAGTGAATCTGGTTTTAAATACATGCTTCTGTATCCTGCGAAACTGAAAGTCTTACACAAGGGCAAGGCGTTCTACTTTGAGACACCCGAGGAAGCGCTAAGCTGGTTGGACGCACAGGGTTGCCCCACTGATGCAGCGGGCCATGACCAAAGTGGACAGGATAAGTGAACCGGCTTTCTAGTATTGACCCACATGGTCACGGGATGGTACAGAAAACCCAAAGGGGCTCACTGGGTGTGTAAAGGGGAATGTAAATATTGACCGCTGCATATGCTCATCATGTGGACCTCTGGACTTGAATATCACATATAATGAATGTCATGCATAAGTGGGTGCGATATGCAGGCAGGCGTAGTATACTGTGGCACTAGTGCAGGAGATTCGGAGGAAACGCGTTCTTACCCCAAGTAGTTAGTTTAGGTAGGATACCAGTAGTGTGGTATCCCGCTGCTGTGTTCCAAGTACCGGCGGAGGCCAAGAAAGGACTAGATGTGGTGTAGCCTGAGAGCTGGGCAACAGTTGGGGATGGGCAGGGTGGGGGGTGGGAAGGGAGTAGGGGAGTTTGAAGGAGTATTGGGAAAAGTTGGGGAGCGAGCCTACACCTATAAATCACTGCGCACAGAGCTGAAGATACGGGAGGACAGGGGTGGAACTGGGTATGGATGAGATGGGGGACCTGAAGATAGCGACCTGGAATGTCAGGGGTCTCAATTATTTTAAGAGGAATAAGGTCATGATGTATCTGAAGAGACAGAAAATTGATATTGCTTTATTACAGGAAACTCCCCTGACAAAAGAAAAACAGGAGGCGGTGGGAAGGAAATGGAGAGGGACCACCATAGGAGCAACATATTCAGCGTATGCCAGAGGGGTAATTACGTGGATAGAATTGCATGTCCCTTTTATGCTGTTACAGTCCACCATAGAGCCAGATGGGAGGATGGTGCTAATAAGAGGGCTAATAGAAAATAGGGAGCTGAGCATTATCAACACGAATGCCCCGAACAATATCGTACCAGCTATTTTAGAACTCTATACAGCATGATCAGCCCATATATTCGAGGGGGTGGGGCAGTCAGATGAGGAGGGAACTTTAATTGCATGCTAGACCCCCTGTTAGGCAGAAACCTGTGCAGTTCCCTTAGGGACCACTGCAAAAGATTTAGGACTACAGGTGGTTGGCAGTAAACCCAATTGGTAGCAGTCTGTACCACCCAGATTTACCTGGTAGCTGTGCCTGAGCAGTCAGACTTCTCTCAAGATGAGTTAGGCAGTATGCAGAGTATACACAATAGGTAGAGAGACACAGTAGTACAAGCAAACACTGACCAGAGCTTTGGTGTAAAAGTATATAATTATTTATTTAAAGCCACACTTGTAAATTACACTAGCACAAAAAGAGGTAAGTAAATTCAACACAGTCACTATTACTAGATGTAAATCCCTTATTCCTTATTAGACAAGTCTTAGTTAACACCACTTATTTCCAGACAGAGGTGAGTGCTTAACTAAAGATGGCACTCCAATAAGTTAAGAAAAAGGGAGGGAAAAGGCAGAAATTAGGAAAAGCACACAACACAATACTTTAGAAGCACCCAGCAAGGCAGGAAAGTCAAGTCTACTTGTGAGCAAAAAGTTCAGAGGCCAGGCTCCCTCTTAGAGAGAACAGAGCACCAATGCGCCCAAGATCACACAGTTTAAAAGTCTTGAAAAGTTTTGCAGGGAGTTCAGAAAAGAATTAAGTCAGCTCAGAAAAGTTCCGTTAGCCAGCCTAGAGCCAACCCAAGTGGTTAGTGGAGACTTTAAGAGTCGCCCCACACAGACCGTTGCGAGGGAGGCCAGGCGGACACAGTACCTTCAAAGTGGAGAGGATCCTCCAGCGGGGTCAGTTGTTCCTGGCAGCAGGTGCAAGTCACGGCGTCGTCCAGAGGAAGAGATGGTCTCGACGTGGAGGAAAGCTGAAGGTCGTTGCACTGCCAGGGAAGAAACCAGCTGCGGAGTTCTCCGGTTAAAAGGTATGACCCTTTTATTCGCAGTAGTGCCAGGGTGCTTGGCACAGGCAAGGCGACCACAAGATGATCCGGGAAGGCGAAAAGACGGGCAAACTGGTTATCCCCACCAGTCAAAGGAAGAAGACTCGCCGGGCTGGAGATCTCCTCTGTCATCGGGAAAAGTGGTGAGATGGTCCAGCAGGGCTCCACCGGTGGTGTCGTCGTTGCAGGTCGGCTCAGCTTCTCCCTCTTCGGATTCTTTAGGTCTTGTGGCGACTTCTGAAGTTCCAGTCCCCAAAGCCCTGCTTTTATGCAGCAAACCCCCATTCATTCAGCCTAGCTGTCAATCAAACATGCTAAGTGGTGAGCTGAGCGGCTCACCACTTGGGCCAATCACACAAGAGTGCGACTTGAGTTGCCAAGGCAACTCAGTCCAGGGTGCCTAAACCCCCTCCCACACCCCCTGTGGTACCCAGACAGAGTGGCACCACTTTTGGAGGCTTCTGTGGAGAAGCCTGTCAAAAAGTGGAACAAAGGGCCGACTTGGGTTGGAGTCACAGAAGCGAACACAAACGCCATTTGGAACCGAGTTTCGGCAAAAAATACCAACCGGTGATTTTATATTAATTTAATAAACCAGCGGTATGTTCGAGGCTATATTAAAAAGTGGGAGCCTCGAACAATGGGAAAATCCCATAGGAAAACATTTGCAGTCGAATATAAAAAGTAGTATCCACTGCCACCAGCCAAAACTTGATAAGGGGGGACGGAGACATGCCCCCTCGAACAACAGACCCCGGGGCAATCGAATTGCCCCGACCAGTACGTCCACAATATGATGGTTTGTACTGGTTTCTGTTCATAATTTGGGACTAGTAAAGCCAATGGTGACTTCACATGCCCTGGGAGACAGTAGTCAGTCCCAGGGTATGGAGTCTATGTTTGGGGGTCACTATGACACCCCTGGGTTACTGCACTGAGAGTGCTGTGTAACCCACATACCAAAAACACATGAAGCCCTATGGGGTAAAGGACACCATAGCCCATAAAACACATTCAAAATCAAAGGAACACCTCAAATCATGTCTAAGAGTGGGAGTAAAAGAGTCTCACTCTTAGCAGGAGAGAAAAAAATAAACCCCAAAAATCCAGCAAAGCTGCTGGGGGACTCACTAGGTTTGGGAAATTAGCCTTAAAAGAGAATTCTCCCTAACACCCCAGGGTTGACAGATCAGATGAGAAGACGGAGAAGCCCACCCTGATAGCTAAAGCTCTGAAGACCTTATTGAGTGATTTTCGACTAGTGGACGTATGAGGATGCACCACCCACAGAATAGGCAATACTCATTACTCAGCCCCACAAAACCTGCACACGCGGTTAGACCACATATTTGCTGCACCGGAATTGACAAGGGAACTAGTGCAGTCGCAATATAAAGCGAGAGGCCTCTCAGACCACTCACCATTGATTATAGCATGGCAGTACTCGCCGCCCAGAGCAAAGACCCAGACATGGAGACTTAGGGCCGAAGCTTTGAAAGACCCAGTGTTTAGGAGGACCTGAAGAAGGAAATAAAGGAATACTTTGGACACAACACCGGGAGTGTAGAATCGGCTGGCACACTATGGGAGGCATTTAAGGCGGTGGCAAGGGGGGCAGCAATATCTAAATCCAAATGCCCACAAGGTGAAATAACGCAGGAGTTACATGAAGCAGAAAAGAAATTAGAGACAATAATGAGCAAGGGTGGGTGTTCACCGGAGGAGGCTGGAATCATACGACAATTACGACAGGATTGCAGGGAGTACTTGGAGAGATTGTGCAACCTGAACTATAAAAAATAAGTTGAAAGGCAGCATGCAGAGGGAGATAAGCCGGGCAGGTTGTTAACCTGGTTGGATAAGAGTGGGACACCCAGCAGGCAATTATGAGAGCGGTGCTGGAGATTTATGGACAAATATTAGATACCCAGGATGGAGTGAACAAAGGCTTTTTAGAGTTTTATCAGCGATTGTATATGGATGTTAATGAGGGAGAGGAGATGGATGTGATGGAGACACTGAAGGACATCAGCTCTCCCAAACTCGAGGCAGCGGAGAGGGAGAACTTTGAGGCCCCAATTACGTTGGAAGAATTGGAAGCAGTGATCAAACTCTTACCTAGTTGTAAAGCTCAAGGGGCGGATGGACTCCCTAGCGAGTTCTACAAAATGTACAAAGCAGAGTTGCTCCCCCATTACTGGCAATGTTAAATGAGGCTCTAGATATGGGGATGCTGCCAGAGTCTCTGAGGGAGGCAATTATCATCCCGCTCCTTAAGCCCAACAAACTATGCATGGACTACGGGTCGTACAGACTGCTATCCATGTTTAATCAAGATAGCAAGATACTGACGGCAGTGCTGGCGAATAGGTTGAGACCGGTTATCAATAAACTCATACATCCTGACTAGACTGGGTATGTTCCACGCAGAAACATATCCGACAATCTCTGAAGGCTCTATCATGTTATAGAACAAACAGAAAGGAACCCCCAGAAGGTTGCAATAATCTCATTAGATGCAGTGAAGGCCTTCAACTCTGTTAAATGGCCCTGGCTGATGGTGGCCTTGAAGGAAAATGGGGTTGGGCCCACGTATTTGAGGTGGGTCCAGATGCTGTACAGCAAACCACTGGCTCGAGTCAGGACGGGAGCGACCATCTCAGATCGATGGCAGCTCAGTAGGCGTACTAGACAAGGATGCCTGTGATCCCCGATGCTGTTTATCTTAGCACTGGAACCCCTGGCGATATATTTGCGGCAACAATATGGAGAGGTGGGGATCAGCACGAAAGGAGGGCAACATCTGATATCAACGTATGCCGATGATATGCTGTTGTACTTGAGATATCCTGAAGAGAACCTACAATATATTCTGGAAGTAATGGAGCGATATGCGGTGCTGTCTGGCATCACAGTGAACCCCAAGAAATCATGTATATTTCCCCTGGGTAGGTATAAAGGAATACCACAAGAGGAACTGCCTCTATTACAAATAAAATAGGAGACCGGGACCTTTAGATACCGGGGATTGATGTACATCACAGTGTTGAGGTCGAACACAAACAAAACACAGAGAAGGTGGTGGCTAAAATTGAAAACAGCATGGGGTTTTGGGCTAGGCTCCCTTTGACCATGATGGGGAGAGTGGCTCTGTTAAATACGGTGGTGCTGCCCAGGCTGCTGCACTACTTTGTGAACATACCATATATGATACCCAAGCGATTGTTTGTTAAAATCCAGGGTATATGTCGGAGGTTCATATGGCACAATTCTAGAAACAGCATTTTGGAAATTGCAAAATACGTATGATCAGGGGGCATTAAATTGCCCAACTTTGAAACAGACTATCTGGCCAGCTAACTACAATATATGTGGCGAGGTGGTTATCGGAAGACTCCACATCGGAGTCCAGATTGTTGAAGGCTGAATGTGTCCTGTTTTTTCTGAAAGAACGGATATAGTTGCCAATATCACAGCGGGACTGTTGGGTGTCCTGACCCACGTTTGAGCTATCATGCTGCAACATTTGGTGCAGTGGGCTTAGAAAATCCAAGATGGCCAAAAAGCCCACATGTGCGCCAGAATCCAGGAGAACCACGCAGTTTGTGCACACACCAAAATGGTTACCTAACTTGCCACCCACTAGTGTAAAGAAAGATCTTTGTTAAAAAAAAATCCACTGTTACTGATGTCAAAAAGTTGCTGAAATCGTGGCTCGTCGGACCACTTTAAAGATTCAACCCTTTTGTGGGGTTCCACATAACCATTTTACTGTAAGGAGCCCCATCAAAACAATGTTAAGCAAGGATATTATACTTTCATGTAAAATCTCTTGTTTGGAATGCATTCATTCAAGACTGATCCAATAAATGGACGCAGTACCGATAAATACCTCAAGGCGGCGCTAGCGGTCTAAACTCTGACAGGGAAACTGCATGTCAGGAGTTGCAGGAGAGGACTTTACATCAAAGGCTGGGAGTTAATTAAAATCTTAACCACATGCTGTTCCCAGAAGACAATCTGATTTGATTAACAGGCCAAAAGGCTGGGAAACCTCTCACCTCCAGAGATTCATACCAGGAGTTAGAATCTCACATGACCTCTTGATTGATAGAAGGCAGACTGGCTGGCAGCCTCCTGGAGACCACACAATAGGCTCTTGCACTTGCACTTGAATAGAATATGCTGATTTTGACTGTTTCCTGTCAACAAAGGCCTGCCTACCAGCAGAGGCATGGTTTCTGACCCACCCAAGTCTTGGAGGCGGACTCCAACACTCTGAGAACTGAATTGAAAGCAAAATATATATTTTACAGAAATACTGATAACTCTTTGTAATCAAATGACAGGAATGTATAACTTTGAGAGCCTTAATTTAAAAAATGTACCTTCGATTCAAGCCCAAACTCCAATTTGTGTGATGTTCTGGGGCAAAACCCCGCTATTTATTGACACCACATACTCTGTGTTTAAGCTAGAGATATGGGAATTTACTGGAGTAGGTATGGACAGCCTGTGTATATGTGTACAACTTTTAATGAAGAACCAAGGTTGCATAACCCACTAAAATCGAAAATAAGTTGCCATTTATGAATGCAAGCCCTCAGGAAGAGCAGATTTGGGACAGAGACTACCTCATGTGATAGGTAATATGTACATGCAATGACAAGCCACTATGTATTTGAGAAATGTGTATTTTGATCAAATATAGATTTGTGTGCAATTTGACAGGGGAGTGTCCTTTCTGCAGGCCATATAATGACATCGCTCTGACACTCCACTTCTTTCCCCCAATCAAGAGAGAAAGGAAAGCTTGACCAATGATAAATTGAGAGAGGGGCTGGATTAGTGATGCTGCGCACACACCCACTATCAAAACATATAAAAGGAACATTGAAACTCAGGTGGAGACATTGAAATCCATTTGTTGCAACGCGCTCTGCCGGACCACACAACATCCAGAAGGCACCAGATCCAACACTTAGACTTTAAAACTCCAAAGAACTTGATCCAGAACTCAAAGTAAGGGCCTAAACCCACAGACTGAGAACTCTTCTCAGCAGGCCTCAGCATCCAGCAAACCTAACCAATTATCAACAGCCGGGCGAGCTGTTTGAATTCCCTGCCTAGAACATTGCCGGGACCGGTAGCAGTGTCCAGGAGCCGTGCAGATCAGTGCTGTGTCCGGAGAAAGCGGGACCAGGAGCCGTGCAGACCGGTGCTAGACCAGACCAGCAGAACCCAAGATCCAGGAGCAGTGTCGGTGACCCAGAAAGCAGAGCTGTACTCGGAACCGGAGACCAGATCGCTGTGAAGTGCTGTGCGCAGTGACCGGATCCGTGACAAAGTCGCCTTCCTGTCCAAAATCTCTTGTGAGTACTCAGCAAAACTCAGAACATATCCCTTAGTTTAATATAATATAATTCAATTTATTTAACCTAAGTAGAACTGTCACCTGGCATTTTCTAGCTGCAAGCGGTAACCTGTGCTAGGAACTTGATTTAACTTTCCTCTGAAAGCTTAGAATCTAGGTTTTCCAAAGAACCTGAAACCGACTTGCTACTCCTTATAGTGCCTCCGTAATCACGATTCACGCACTTGCGAATTTTACCACGATTCGCGATTTGGCCTGATTTCAGCCACCTGTAAAAATCAGCAGCTTTTGCCTGAACTGCTAAAATTTCGTTTGCCTCCTAAGAACCATCCCTGAATCATTGCTAGAGTGAGCCTGAACTAATATTAACGAGATACCACTCACCCTGAACCTCCTGAAGGGAATTAAAAGCATTTTCAGCATATTTCTCACTTCATTGCCATCACCTTTTTCAAAGCATTTTGGGCCTGTGTTTCAAACTTCTATCTGTGGTCTAAGCTTGCTGGGGTGAACTGAATTATATTTGATTGCATTCCTAAGAACTGTGTGTGTTACTTCCATTTCCTTCCATTTCTTACATTGCATAGGGGACGGGGGTGAATTGCCAGAGAAAAAGTGATTATATTATCTTTTGCTAAAATCGTATCAAGTATTTCTGTACTGCATTTTATTCCTCATTGCTTTTCCCTTGAAATCATAAAAGTATTTTTGCTACTTTATCCATCCTATACTAACTCCTCATTGATTATAAAGAAGTGTGCTAGTGCCAGATTACCCATTGTTGATCAACATCATATGTCTAAGTGTACTATCAGATATTAATTTATTATAAAGTGTGATATATATATATTGTTTAAATTCTCAAATAAACCTTTTAACTTGCAAAACAGAACTACTTCTTGGCTCAGTGGGGTCAGGGGGATTCTAGGAGAGGGGTGTTATATAGGGGAAGTCATCCAGAACTCATGAACTGGACATAAAGATATATCAATAAGGGTTTCCATTCAGTATCCCAGACTAGGCATTGACTTAGCTGTAGTGTTGAATTGAATCCTCTTACAAAGTGGGGGCTCGAGCCTGGATATTCTGGGTTAGATTTATCACTTGTGCAGATTAATACAGTGTGCTAACTGACAGGAGACGTACATCCGGTCGGACAACCACGCTGTGTTACGCTGTAAAGCACTCCTCAAAGGAACGCTCTAAGGAGAAGGTCTTTTTTGCAAAAAAAATAAAATACAAACTTCTGTAAGTCAGGAAGGAACTCAAATTCCAGAATGACGACACTGGTAGATATCAAAATAGCCAGAGAGCACTTCTTACATAAGCTATTTGTGAGAGGCGAGTGGACTCATCAGGACCAAGCGGTCTGGTTGCAGGCAATCGCGCAACAGGTCACTGAAACAGGGTCAGATATATGGGGAGATCAGGGTCCCCTACATGTGGCCCTGAGTGAACTATATATGGCCCCTAAAGCCAAAGATGAACATAATAAGATTGCCAGGATAGCGGCATATTTGTATCTATATATGGGAGCCATGCAGGACAAATGTGCTGAAGGCCAAGATCTGGAAAATAGGCAACAGATGGCGTTAGAGAAGGCCCAATCTGATCTGGACTCTTCTGAGCAGAGGCTGCTCAGGAGCCAGGAGTCAGAAAAGGACAGCAGACAGTACATCACTAAAATAAAGGAGGATATGGATGTGCTGCAACAGGAAAAGGCGGACCAGGATACCAGACTTCTGGCCTTGCAGAAGGAGTACCAAGAAGGTTTGGACTCCCTACTGCAGAGCCAGAAAAAGCTGGAGCAACAGTTAGATTTCATTAGGGCATGTGCCGAGCAGGTAGTCACCCTGCAAAGCCACCTAGATAGGGGGAAGGCAGAGAGCAATAAACTGATTTTGAAAGACCTGGATTCCCAGGCAGAATTTGACCAGGAGCGCCAGAAAGCTGGTGCCTTCCAAAGGCAAAGGGACGACCTGGCGGCACAGATGCAGGCTGTTAGTCAGGAAAGGGATACCTTAGGCCAGGAAGTCTGTCACTTAAAAAGGAAAATGGAAGAAAATCACCTGGCCCTCCAGGGACTGGGTGACCTCCAAAAAGAACACCAGAACTTGTTAGAGCACACCAGGAGGGTGGAGGATTTCTCTGGCAAGAAAGGAGCAGGCCAATAGGGACACAGCTCAGGAGGTAACCCTCCTGCAGCAGCGACTGGCCCAGTACTCCAGGACCAATCAGGAGGCACAGAGAGAAAATGAGGCTCTCTGTCAGCACAATGATAGGCTCCAGCAACAGGTAGCCATGCAGGAGAGACTGATAGAGTCTAGTAAGACCTTAACTGAGGAACTGAAAGCGCAGGCTCTTGCATTGCAACAGGAAGCAGGGGCGGATAGAGATGAGGATCGCTGGGAAAGAGAAACTCCTGAGCATAACCTCAGGAGCCTTAGTACCAGAGGCCTTCATCTCTCCCAGTCCCTGGACTCTGCCACCCCCATGTCCCCTCCCGCACATGAGCCCAGCGCCATGGGGATGGCAGATTACTATCCAGCTAGAAATATGGGGCTCATAGGCCAGTACCTCCCAGGAATGGATGGACGGGCATCCGGGTATGGGCACCCAAGCAGAGTGCAATTTAGTGGGGAACCCCAGGAGAGTAGGCCCATTAAGGGCATCCTGAAAACCTCTGCCCAGTTAGGGCAGTGGGGGGGGGGGGGTACCCAGCAAATCCTGGCAGCAAGGAGGGGTCTGAAGACTCCTCTGAGCATTACAGGAAGCAGGAGACCATGTCCCCACATTTGGCCAGCCATTCCCAGGCTCGCAGAATCCGGGAAAACCTGGAAGATCAGACGGGCACCTCTGGGAGCAGTGCTTCTGAGTCGGAGGATGAATGGACCAGGGTTACCCGAACCAAAAAGGCCAATAAGGCAAAAAGGGCCTTGCTTAAGGACCCCTTAAAGCAGATCAAGGCAATCAGGAGTGTCATCACTCCTTATCATAAGAACGCCAAGTATTCCGTTTGGGAACACTTGGAGCTTTATGAGCAAATGATGGAGACTTTCCATTTGAAGGACAGCAGTAGCTGCATCCAGTACGTCAAATGGACATTCTCCCCAGAATACTCCAGTTTCTTTGCGGGGCTGGAGGACCAAAATCATTTAAGATGGTCCACCTATAAGGCGGCCATCTTGAAACATTTTTCTGTTCACAGAAATCCTCAAGAGGCTCGCAAGGCAGCCTACAATTTGCAATGTGGGGAGGATCAGGCCCCACAAGAGTTTGTGCAAGAATTAAAACGTGCTTTTGCGCAGACCACCAGAAGGGTGCGCACGGATAGCAGAGAATTTATCAATATGTTTTTCCATGCCTTACCCAAATACATAATGACCCCAGCTCGTGAGAGATTTTCATGAGAAAAGATCTTTAGACTGGGTCATTGAACAGGCTACACGGATCTATGAGGTGCAGAAGCCTATCAAAAATAAAAATAATGCGCCGAAAAACCCCAAAACCAACAGCACCTCTGCTGCTGCCAAGGTGGCAGAGGTAAAGGTTGCCCCCGTTTTAGATTTGGAGATGAGGGGCCCTAAAAACCTGCCTGCACCAAATAATTCACAGCCCAGAAGGTCCTCGGGCCAGTCACAGACAGGGAGTCGAGGAGGTAGTCCCACAAATGGGGTCCCCCGCTCCCCTGACTATGTAAGTCCCCGCTACAAGGGAAACCGACCAATCCTGGGTTATGTGTGGACTCCTCCAGCCCAAGGGGGGGATCCAGCCAAGCACCTGACCCAGGGAACTTCCCTCCTAACTTCCCCCAGGAGGGCAGAAATTCTCCAAATTCTGGGCAGAACTTTTTCCCCAGGTATCCACCCAATTTCCAGCCCCAAAATCATCCATCCTTCTTTCCCCAATTCCCTGAGCCCAGACAACCTAATCCGGGAGAGGGGAGGCCAAGGGTGGAAGGATACCAAAATCTTCCCAACCAGGGGTACTACCAGAGAAGGGATAGCTACCCTTCTCGGGATCAGCCCAGGGGAGAAAATAGAGCCCCGTATCAGCCTGAGCGGGTTTCCCAGTTAGAGCGCCAGTTCCAAAATATGGCACGGGATCTGGGTCACATACTGAGGGCTCAACAGAACCCTCAGATGAGCATGCCACCGCAGAATGCCCCAAACTCTGGACCTGGTGCTCCAGAACAATGACGGGGGCAGCACCCCGATAACTCACCGGTTCCCAGGGAGGAGGTGGAAGGGGGGTGTAAAGCCTTGGAGGAAGCTTCCTTCCCAACTTGTAAACAGCCCCTGGAAAACCAGGAACCGGAAACAAAATCTCCTTCCCCCTGAAAGCCTGCCTCCCAAGGAGCAGAGGGGGGGGTAGGAGAAACAAAGGACCCAAACAGACCCACTTTGTGGAGGAGGTTCAGGTCTTCCAATTTGAGGGAGAGGGATCCTCAGAAGATCCTGGGAAAAAGATATTCTCCTTCAGAGATGGGGGAACTCCTCCCAAAGAAAAATGGGTCCCAAGGGATTCCAATCCAGACTGGGGAGATATGGAGACTGAGCTATCGCCGCCCATCATCTCATCCCAGAACCCACAACACCAAAATCCCCTGGTTCAAACCCATCCTGGTAACTGCCTCCAAAAAGGGGGGTGGCCCAGAACCGGAACCAGGGGAACCCACAATGGCTCTGATCTCCAGTTGCCAACTTTTTCTTTCAGATTCCCAAGACTCTCCACAGAATTCTGCCCAAATCTCTTCTCTAGCAATGTCCAAAACCAGAAAGTTAGCCCACCAGTTGTCCAAAAATGTGCATTATCTGTGCCCCCTTGAGGAGAAGGAGGGAAGATACTATGCCCCGGTACAAGTACAGGGGCAGGGTACAATTTTGGCACTGGTGGACACTGGATCCCAAGCTACCCTTCTGTCCAAAAGGGCCTTTGAGGAACTAAATGCAGGAAGGGGGGAGAATTACCAAATTCCTCTCACCTCTCTTCCTGCACAACTGCAGAACTTTGACGGGAAGGAAATTCCCGTTGAGGGGACTGCAGACTTGGACATTAAAATTGGGCGACACAAGGTGAAACACCCGGTCATAGTAGTGACTCCAGAGGGCACCCCTTGTTTACTAGGGAATGACCTCCTGAGAAGGTTGTAACCCATAATAGATTGCGTAAACAAGGTCCTCTGGACCCAGACTAGCCGACCAATAAAATTAAAACAGAGTGTCAACCATGTTAGTTTAAATGGCACCTGCCACATGGTTGAACAAAAATCTGACCAAGTAGAATTTCACTTCCAGAACAACCAAATTCCAGATGTGACAGTAATAGTAGTAGGACAACAGACTGGTGATGGGGGGTCCTCTCTATTTCTGAAAATCAACCTTCCTTCCAGTTTAAGGTGGTATTCCACACTGGAAGGAAACACCCTGAAATTCTTTACTAATCCACAATCAGAAACTCCCACTCCTATAGTCCAGAAAGATGCGAAATCAGCTCAGAGCCTGGCTGATATTCAGCAAATTGGAGAGCAGTTGTTCATCCCTGTCCAGTTAAATGATGGGAAGGACTCTGTTCTCGCTCGAGTGTGTGTGAACAACGGTAAGAGCTTCATCAGCGAAGCCATGTTCTGCCAACTCCCAAAAGATCCAGCCATTCCCACATTCAAACTGAGAGACAAATGGGAAATGGACCTGGAAGCACCTAATTCCAAACATCTCCTGCCAAGCAGGTGTATGCTCAAAATCTCCATTGGCAACAAGAGCATAGTCCACAATTGTTGGGTCGTGCGAGACGTCACTGCCGCTTTTTACTTAGGCAGTGACATTCTCAATCGCTTTGCCATTAGTTTGGACCTAATAAACTTCAAAGCTTGGTCCCGATTAGCGGATAATCCCATGGGCTTTGATGATCCAGAAAAAGCATTTAGGTCCGCTCAATTGCTACCTTATGCAGTTGAAATTCAGATCAAAGAGGAAGTCACCATCCCAGAAAGGACCCGACAATGCTCCCTGGAAGTGAAAGTTAAGAGGACAAAAATTGCAAAACCCTGATGCTTATATTCATCTAAATGCTTCTCTCCAACAGCAAGGGTTAGGGGTAAACCCAACACCATTAGTCAACATAGAACATGACACCATTCCAATAGAGGTGGATAACAGCGACTTAAAGAGTATTACTCTAGCCGCAGGCACCATTATTGGAATGGCGGTTGATGACCGACATTTTTCCATTGATCTAGGAAATTAACTGTTAGGACCAATCCCCAAGGACTGTTTTGACAGTGACAGTGAGGACAATACAACACCAGACAGGATTTTTACCCGGCATGGGGGGAACTTCCTGGTGTACACTTCCTGCCCCTATGGTAAGGAAGATGTGACTTGTGACTTCAGGAGGGATGAGGTGATTTTCCAGGTCCATGAGGGTTGCCTTTCCCACCTGAGGCCTCCAGTCCAAATCAGCACTCTGACCGGGGACTTCTCCACCCAGCTGGAGGAGGCCGCTGAGATAGCCAAACCAGAAGTCTTTCCACGCTTCAGGCAGATGGTGGAAGAAAGAGTCAACCTAGCTGATGCCTGTGTGACTCTGGAACAAAAGCAAAAGTTGAAACAAGTTTTCTTGGATTTCCAAGATCTCTTTGCGGTAGACTCATATGACTGTGGTCGCACCGACATCCACACAACAACAATTCCCACGGACCCTGGAATGACTCCAGTGTTTGTGAAGCAATATCGTTTGCCTCTCGCATTCATGGAGTCCCTTACTGAAATAATTAAGAACCTGGAGTCCCGGGGAATAATCCGTCCAGTTCACAGCACCTTCAATAACCCGGTGCTGGGAATATTGAAACCAAACGGCCAGTGGAGACTCTGCGCCGACCTCAGGGAGCTCAACAAACGGGTTCATACTTCCCGGTGGCCTCTGCCCTACATTGACCAAGGGCTGGCCCAGATTCAGGGGTCACAGGTATTCACAGCAATAGACCTGACCAATGGATACTGGACTGTGCCTGTCAGTAGGGAGGACCAATACAAACTGGCTTTTACCTTTGGGGGTCAGCAGTACACATGGACCCGGACTCCCTTCGGATACCTCAACTCCGGCAATGAATTCAACATTTTCCTACATAAGGCCACGCCCGACCTGGGTGCGAGGGGTAACCTGGCTTATGTAGATGATGTCCTCATCAAAAGTTCATCTGTGGAGGAACACATAGCGGAGATCCGTTATGTTCTGACACAGTTGAGGGCCGCCGGAGCAAAACTTTCCTTTCAGAAAGCACAGTGGTGTAGAACCCGTGTTAATTTCTTGGGGCATGAGATTACTCCTCAGGGTCTCTGTCCCCAGGAAAAGAAAGTGGGAGCACTTCAGAAACTGAAAGACCCCACAACTCTGCGGGAACTAAGGAGCCTCCTTGGACTAATTACAGCAGAAAGTTCATTGAAGGCTACGCAGAGACCACTAGACCCCTGATTCATCTTTTGAAGGGGAGGGTCAAGTGGGAATGGGGTCCAGAACAATCCGAGGCGGTAAGACAACTCAAAAGAAGCCTCTCACAAGCGCCTTGCCTAGTTTACCCTGTCAGAAACAAGGAGTTCTTCCTGGAGACGGGGTTCTCTAATACGTGCTTGACGGCAGTATTATACCAAAAGCATGACAAGGTCCATAAAGTAATCTCCTATGCGAGCAAAACTTTATCCTCTGTGGAGGAAAAATTCAACAATTGTGAGAAGGCACTCCTGGCAACGGTGTGGGCATTGAAGAATTACCGCCCGTTTATCCAGGGGGAACACATCATAGTGGAGACTCCACACCAGCCTCTGCAATATCTCCAAAGTGACAGAATCCGGGCCGGGAATGTGAGTAATTCCCGAATTACTTCCTGGATTCTGTCAATGCAAGGCTTTCCTGTGGAGGTCAAATATGGCCAAAACAAGAAGAGTCCCCTCGCGCAAGGTCTGGCTGACTTGCATGATTGTGCCAGAGAAAACTGTCTCGAGGACGAAAGTCTAAAAATCAAGGACAACATGGAGGCATACCTTAATTCCCCACACAAAGTCCTTGAAGAAGACAAGTGTGAGGGAATGTCTACTGTCTATGTGGATGGATGCTCTTACCATGTTGACAACGACGGGGAGAAAGAACTGGTGGCTGGTGTAGGGAATGCATGGGTGAAGGAGTTCCCAGAACCCTCCGCTGGATACAAAATTGGTCCCCGAAGTGCATCAGGCCATCCTCACTGCTGTCCAGCATCAACTCCACGAACTGGTCATAATCACAGATTCGGATTATGTACGGAACGGGTTCGTGGAGCACCTGGTTAATTGGAAAACCAGAGGCATGTTATGTGCTAATAACAAACCCTTGAAACATGGGAAGTTAATCCAAAACATTGATGATCTGGTCACATCGAATGGGATGACCATCTACTGGAAAAGATCAAGGGTCATTCCAAAGTAGAGGGACCAGACAAAACTGGAAATTCCATCCAAGGGGAACTAATCGAAATAGAGTCCCTGTTGGGGGAAATCCAGGTCACTGCTATCACTAGGTCCCAGACAAATGCTCACAATGATCTTTCAACTGCCCAATGGAGCAAGGAGACCCCTGATGCTGATTTGATTACAGCTCAGAAGGGGGATCCAATTATTGGTAAGTTTTACCAACACCTTGAGGACCCTGAGAACTTTCCCCTGACGGATACCGATTACAACGGGAAAGAGGACCTTAGAGTGTTGATGAAATGTCCAAAAATGTTCCGGATCCAAGACGGTTTGTTGGTAAGGAAATCCCAAGCTGGCCATGATCAGTGGGTGGTTCCTACCTCCTTCCGAAGCCTGATGTTAAGTCACGCCCATGATGCGGCTACCGCCGGACATAGGGGGTTTCATACAACACTTGAGATTTTAAGAGAAGTTGCCTACTGGCCACACATGGGCCAGGACCTCAACCAATATTTGAAGGGTTGTCTTGTGTGTGCACAATTTCAGCCAACATCCCTCACACACCGGGCGCCTCTCCAAAAGAGGGGAATGACACTCCCATGGTCAGATTTACAAATCGACTTTGTAGGCCCCGTGATTCGCTCCGCTAGGGGGAATAAGTACATGTTGACTGTGACATGCTTGTTTACCAAGTGGGTGGAATGTCTCCCAGCCCCAAACTGCAAGGCAGAAACGGCAGCTGCGTTGATGATTAACCACATCTTTTCCCGTTTTGGTCTACCTCAAAGGATTGAGTCAGACAGAGGTAGCCACTTCACCAGTGAAGTGATGACAAAGATGTGGGAGATACTGGGGGGTCAAGAGAAAGCTACACATTGCTTACAGGCCAGCTTCTTCTGGAGCAGTGGAACGCTACAACCGGACTATTGTGAGCATCTTAAAAAAGTTTGTGGCAGATTCTGGGCCAAGTTGGGATATCCGATTACCTCTGGTCCTAATGGCTATCAGATCTACCCCTTCATCTTCAACCAAAATGTCACCATTTGAGTTGATGACTGGACGCAAGATGGTGCTTCCTCAGCATTTGCTCTACAGGACCCAAGAGCAGACCTTAATAAATGCCTCCACTACTCATGAGTATGTGGAGAATTTAAGGAAACACCTTCAACATGCTTTTGCCTATGCTCAGCGGAATCTAGAAAGATCAGCCGAGAGCATGAAGACCCACTATGATTTAAAAACTACCCGAAAGGAATATAAGGTGGGTGATCGGGCCTATCTATACAATTTCCAAAGGAACCAGGCCAAACAGCGAAAATTCTTGCCTACATGGAAGGGACCGTTTGAAATTATAGACAAGATCTCCCTGTGGCCTACAAGAACCGCATCCCCAAAGGCGGTTTGGCAGAGGGGGAAGACAAGTGGGTCCACATAAACCAGTTGAAGTGTTGCCATCACAGGCACACTTTGCAGCAACTGGAGGAGTCCTCTGCAATCCCAGAGGGTACCGTTCCAGAGTAATTCAATTCCAACCCTAAAATATCCTACATATAGCCTATCAAATTCTGTGTTTCTCAAGTTTATGTGTTCCTGTCGCTTAATTTAAAAAAAATGTGCATGTTCATATCTGTTGAGTTCTAAAATATATATGCCACCCCACTATATCAACGGTGGGGGAGAAATGTCCATGAATAGGTATTGCCGCTTTTCCTTTGTCGTCCTAGGAGAAAGAAAACCTGGAGACTAGCCAAGGAGGACGATCCGGAGACCGGGAGCAGAGACCCAAGGGGCCCGGGGTACTGCCCAATATTCCCATCAGGACCGGCGAGGAGAACCGATCGATCAGTACCGGATGGAGGAAAAGATGCTGAACTGTGCCATTTGCAGAATTGGGAGAAGATTATGCGGACATACCAGTACGTGGGTCAAAACACTCTTTGCACCCGACTCCCCATCGACTCAGATTTAAAGTGCAGTCGGGTGGGGGGGGCCTTGTTGGGTGTCCTGACCCACGTTTGAGCTATCATGCTGCAACATTTGGTGCTGTGGGCTTAGAAAATCCAAGATGGCCAAAAAGCCCACAGGTGTGCCAGAATCCAGGAGAACCACGCAGTTTGTGCGTACACCAAAATGGTTACCTAACTTGCCACCCACCAGTGTAAAGAAAGATCTTTGTTAAAAAAATCCATTGTTACTGATGTCAAAAAGTTGCTGAAATCGTGGCTCATCGGACCACTTTAAAGATTCAACCCTTTTGTGGGGTTCCACATAACCATTTTACTGTAAGGAGCCCCATCAAAACAATGTTAAGCAAGGATAATATACTTCCATGTAAAATCTCTTGTTTGGAATGCATTAATTCAAGACTGATACAAAAAATGGATGCAGTACCGATAAATACCTCAAGGCGGCGCTAGCGGTCTAAACTCTGACAGGGAAACTGCATGTCAGGAGTTGCAGGAGAGGCCTTTACATCAAAGGCTGGGAGTTAATTAAAATCTTAACCACATGCTGTTCCCAGAAGACAATCTGATTTGATTAACAGGCCAAAAGGCTGGGAAACCTCTCACCTCCAGAGATTCACACCAGGAGTTAGAATCTCACATGACCTCTTGATTGATAGAAGGCAGACTGGCTGGCAGCCTCCTGGAGACCACACAATAGGCTCTTGCACTTGAATAGAATATGCTGATTTTGACTGTTTCCTGTCAACAAAGGCCTGCCTGCCAGCAGAGGCATGGTTTCTGACCCACCCAAGTCTTGGAGGCGGACTCCAACACTCTGAGAACTGAATTGAAAGCAAAATATATATTTTACAGAAATACTGATAACTCTGTGTAATCAAATGACAGGAATGTATAACTTTGAGAGCCTTAATTTAAAAAATGTACCTTCGATTCAAGCCCAAACTCCAATTTGTGTGATGTTCTGGGGCAAAACCCCGCTATTTATTGACACCACATACTCTGTGTTTAAGCTAGAGATATGGGAATTTACTGGAGTAGGTATGGACAGCCTGTGTATATGTGTATAACTTTTAATGAAGAACCAAGGTTGCATAACCCACTAAAATCGAAAATAAGTTGCCATTTTTGAATGCAAGCCCTCAGGAAGAGCAGATTTGGGACAGAGACTACCTCATGTGATAGGTAATATGTACATGCAATGACAAACCACTATGTATTTGAGAAATGTGTATTTTGATCAAATATAGATTTGTGTGCAATTTGACAGGGGAGTGTCCTTTCTGCAGGCCATATAATGACATCGCTCTGACACTCCACTTCTTTCCCCCAATCAAGAGAGAAAGGAAAGCTTGACCAATGATAAATTGAGAGAGGGGCTGGATTAGTGATGCTGCGCACACACCCACTTTCAAAACATATAAAAGGAACATTGAAACCCAGGTGGAGACTGAAATCCATTTGCTGCAACGCGCTCTGCCGGACCACACAACATCCAGAAGGCACCAGATCCAACACTTAGACTTTAAAACTCCAAAGAACTTGATCCAGAACTCAAAGTAAGGGCCTAAACCCACAGACTGAGAACTCTTCTCAGCAGGCCTCAGCATCCAGCAAACCTAACCAACTATCAACAGCCGGGCGAGCTGTTTGAATTCCCTGCCTAGAACATTGCCGGGACCGGTAGCAGTGTCCAGGAGCCGTGCAGATCAGCGCTGTGTCCGGAGAAAGCGGGACCAGGAGCCGTGCAGACCGGTGCTAGACCAGACCAGCAGAACCCAAGATCCAGGAGCAGTGCCGGTGACCCAGAAAGCAGAGCTGTACTCGGAACCGGAGACCAGATCGCTGTGAAGTGCTGTGTGCAGTGACCGGATCCGTGACAAAGTCGCCTTCCTGTCCAAAATCTCTTGCGAGTACTCAGCAAAACTCAGAACATATCCCTTAGTTTAATATAATATAATTCAATCTATTTAACCTAAGTAGAACTGTCACCTGTCATTTTCTAGCTGCAAGCGGTAACCTGTCGCTTTGAACTTTTAAAATTTCAAATCCGAAAAACAACCTTCACAAAATCGTTCATAACTCCGTAACCGTTTGTGCTAAGAACTTGATTTAACTTTCCTCTGAAAGCTTAGAATCTAGGCTTTCCAAAGAACCTGAAACCAACTTGCTCCTTATAGTGCCTCCGTAATCACGATTCACGCACTCGCAAATTTTACCGCGATTTGCGATTTGGCCTGATTTCAGCCACCTGTAAAAATCTGCAGCTTTTGCCTGAACTGCTAAAATTTCGTTTGCCTCCTAAGAACCATCCCTGAATCATTGCTAGAGTGAGCCTGAACTAATATTAACTAGATACCACTCACCCTGAACCTCCTGAAGGGAATTAAAAGCATTTTCAGCATATTTCTCACTTCATTGCCATCACCTTTTAAAAGCATTTTGGGCCTGTGTTTCAAACTTCTATCTGTGGTCTAAGCTTGCTGGGGTGAACTGAATTATATTTGATTGCATTCCTAAGAACTGTGTGTGTTACTTCCATTTCCTTCCATTTCTTACATTGCATAGGGGAGGGGGGCGAATTGCCAGAGAAAAAGTGATTATATTATCTTTTGCTAAAATCATATCAAGTATTTCTGTACTGCATTTTATTCCTCATTGCTTTTCCCTTGAAATCATAAAAGTATTTTTGCTACTTTATCCATCCTATACTAACTCCTCGTTGATTATAAAGAAGTGTGCTAGTGCCAGATTACCCATTGTTGATCAACATCATATGTCTAAGTGTACTATCAGATATTAATTTATTATAAAGTGTGATATATATATATATATATATTGTTTAATTTCTCAAATAAACCTTTTAACTTGCAAAACAGAATTACTTCTTGGCTCAGTGGGGTCAGGAGGATTCTAAGAGAGGGGTGTTATATAGGGGTAGTCATCCAGAACTCATGAACTGGACATAAAGATATATCAATAAGGGTTTCCATTCAGTATCCCAGACTAGGCATTGACTTAGCTGTAGTGTTGAATTGAATCCTCTTACAGGACGGAGGGACAAGAATGCTAGACTTGGGATGGAAGATATGGCGAATGGCTTGCCGAGTCATGGAGAACCCGTTCCTGTGTTCCCCAAAGATGCCGCTAGTGGCACTGAACGGAGTGGATGAGCAATTGAAGACGATAGTCTAAGCACTGGGAACCGATTGGTATAGCAATGCTGGGGGATGTGTGGCAGGATGGGAAAGCGGTGGAGTTTGACACACGGGTGGAAGACACTGGGGACAGTACATCACTTATACTAGGTTGGTGCGGAAAATAAAAGACACTTGGTCAGAAATAGTGCTGGAGAGTCAGCCCGACACGGCCATAGAAATATTTCCATTGCCACGAGGTCTCCCGAACTACTGATGTCAAGGGTGGAGAAGGAGGTGATCCAGTTGAGACGGGATTGGGAGGAGGAAGCTGGAGAACCTATAGATGACGGGCTGTGGGTGAGGGTATAGGGATACCACAAAAAAGTGTCCAGGAACATGAGGTTGCAACAAATCCAGTTACATGTTACCCATAGGGCGTATATGACTCCTCAGAAGATAGCCAAGTTTAAGAAGGAACAAGTTACTTACCTGTAACCGTTGTTCTCCAGCATGGGTCTGGCATGGATTCACATGCTCATGAATATTCCCTGTCAGGCTGGGAATTCTCGGTAAAGAAAAAAATCAGTTTCAGTTTAGTTTCTGAACTGTCTTTCTACTAGTAATCAATCACTGGTCTCTGGGTCATACTGCCCCCAGCCAATGACTGTCCTCTACCGAAGCCCCTCCTCTGGCAGCCATCTTCAGATTTGGTAGCAGGTAGGACCAAGAGAAGAGCCGCAGAGAGGTTGGAGCAAGGGTTTGCATGTGAATCCATGCCAGACCCATGCTGGAGAACAACAGTTACAGGTAAGTAACGTGTTCCTTCTCCAGCATGGGGTCTGGCATGGATTCACATGCTCATGAATACAAGAATACATAGCAGTACATACATGCACAACCACTGAGGTGGCAACGCTCAACATTAAGCATTTGAACAAGTCAACATTAAGCATCTCTTACCTCCTCACCAGGCTCACCTTCAAGCAAACAGGTTGCGCAGCACTGCCTGGCCGACTCTCGACTCCTCCCTGGAATCCAAGTCGACGCAGTAGAATCTTGTGAAGGTGTGAGTCGACCTCCACGTCGCGGCCCTGCACATGTCCAGCAGGGGGACACCAGACAGGAACGCAGTAGCAGCGATCGCTCTGGTTGAATGGGCTCTCGGACGGCCGGGCAACGGTCGGTTTGCCAACCGGTGACAGTGCATGATGCAGCCGGAGAGCATCTGGAAATGGAAGCATTTGAGAGGGCCTTGCCTTGGTTCACAGGGCCAAAGTTCACAAACAGCTGTGATGTCTTCCGAAAACTCCTTGTGCGGTCCACATAGAAAGAACTTCA
This sequence comes from Ambystoma mexicanum, assembly GCF_040938575.1. Taxonomy (NCBI): domain Eukaryota; kingdom Metazoa; phylum Chordata; class Amphibia; order Caudata; family Ambystomatidae; genus Ambystoma; species Ambystoma mexicanum. The sequence continues at coordinate 252,477,315 of NC_090930.1, read as the reverse complement.
GAGCTCTAGCCACATCCAGCGAGTGCAAAGTCCTCTCAGCCGGCGACGAAGGTGACGGGAAGAAAACGGGTAACAACAAGGGCTCGTTGAGATGGAGGTCCGACGGCACCTTGGGCATGAAGGAGGGGTTCGTCCTCAGCACTACCCTCGTATCGTGGAATGTCAGATATGGAGGTTTACAGGAAAGGGCCTGGATCTCTCCCACTCGTGCGGAGGTGATGGCCACAAGAAACACTGGCTTCCACAATAGGAACTTCAACGGTGCCAAATGCAGAGGCTCAAATGGCGGACCCATGAGTCTGGTCAGGACCACGTTGGGCTCCCACGCAGGGAACGGAGCCTTCACCAGCGGGAACTAGCAGAACAGTCCTTTCATGAACTCCTTCACCAGGCGATGAGACCACAGCGACAACCGCCCTTGAGTTCTGGTGTAGCGGGAGATCGCCGCCAGATGGATCTAGATCGAGGCGTGAGCCAGCGCTGCCTTGGCCAGCGACAGCAAGTACAGCAGCACTTGAGGGGCCATAATCTGCAGAGGGTTGATCTTCTGTGCACGGCACCAGACAGAGAACCTCTTCCATTTGTGTCCATAGCACTTAAGAGTCGAGGACGCCCTGTTATGCTCACCTGGTATCCACAGGGATGCCACTCAGCCCTGGTTGGATGATCTGCGCCTGGAACCCTCTCCCCGATCCTGGGTGGTGTCTTCTATGGAGGTCAAGCCTGAAATTACAGAAGGGCTGGGTTCAAGACTGGACACCTCTGGTAAGGTCTCCCACCTCCCTTGGATGTGACCCTCAGGCCCTCTCCTCACCTTGTTTGGGTATAAGGCATGCTCTCCGTCCTGCCCTCTTTGGCAGGGGCGCGTTGGCTCCAGTGGGTGCGGGCAACCAAGTTACTTCGCTGGCACGAGCCCGTTCAAGTGTCTTTAAGGTAGGTCTTGCTGCCTAGCAGTCTATGTAGACAATACAGTTCTTGCCTTCCTTTCCTTTTGTGTGGTTAATGTATTTGCGGGAGATTCAGCGTTTCGTGCTGGTTGGAATGAACAGCCGGTAATGGATGGTGCGAGGTGCGTGCTGCAATCCGATAAGTAATGCGCTATGTGCTGCTTTGCCTTGTTCAAGCTAACCTGTGTTTTCCTCTTCCTTTGCAGATTGCGGCATCCTCTTCCTGCGGGCGTGATGTTCCAGGATGATGCCGGCCAAGAAGCAACTAGCCAGGTGAGGTTCTCGTGATGTCCGACGGGCTTGCGTTTACTAATATTCATTCTCATTCTCTCATTCTCTCATTCTCTCTCTCTCATTCTCTCTTTCTCTTTCTCTCTCTCTCTCTCTCTCGGTAAGCACGTGGTGCCTTGAAGATGTAGTTCGCTGGATAAGCAGCCCGCAAATAAGCAGATTCAGGAATGAACGACGGGCGATTGACAAGATGGAGTTCGCCGGTAAGATTCTATTAATGATGTTTTTTTTATCCTCTGCAGGCTCATGGCTCTAAGGATTGATGAATCCAAGTCACTGGACACGGTGAGTGTTACGCTGCAAGCTGCAGAATAACGCGAAGCATGTTCTGTTGCTTGGGTGTGGTTTAAATAGCCTCCCAATAAAGTAGTCCAGGCCACCACACCCAAAACACTATACCGCATAGCTCAGTTCTTGGGAACTGGGCTATGTGGGTGCCTCCATGTTGACTGCAGGCCCAAAGAAAAATCGTCCCCATTCAAAGATGTTCTTCATATTGCATTTGAGCCTGGCACCACAGGCGCCAGCACTGACTCCAAGAGAGTCTTAGAAGAGGATGTAAGGCCTCTGAGGCCCTAATGGAACCCCGAACCCTGGCCTTACTTGGCAGGTTGACTTGTCAGTGGAGGTCTGGGACAAGGGTCGTGACAGCCCTGGCCTTTGCAAGCACTTCCTTGCAGTCCGCCAGGGTATCGTACACTCTGAGCTCTAGTGCTGCAGGAGCCAGGCCTGCAGGTTCAGCGATCCCGGATTGTGATGTAGGATGGCGCCTCATTCCCTGGCGAGAAGATCCGCGTATGTCGGCAGTTTGACTGTGGGGGGGGGGGGGACACTGACATGTCTGGGAACCAGACCTGCCTCGGCCACACCGGTGCGACGAGGAACATCCTGCACCGGGATCGTCTGAGTTGACTGATGAGTCGCAGCAGCAACGGCAACAGTGGGAACACATACAGGAACAGGCCGTCCCTGGGGAATGAGAACGCGCCACCCATGCTCCCCGGCTGGGGAAACCTGCTGGCGAACCCCCGGCACTTGGTGTTCTTTGCCGTTACAATTAGATCAATCTGGGGATTGCCCCATCGTCAGAATAGGAGATCCAGTTGATCCTTCCGAAGCTCCCACTCGTGGCAAGAGCGCAGCTCCCGGCTGAGTGAGTCGGCAATGGTGTTCTTTATTCCTGCCAGATGGAAGGGTATCCAGTGGGCCACGGCCCAGTGCCACAGATCCTGCACTTCCTTGGATAGGGCTGGGGATCGGGTGCCCACCTGCTTCTGGATGTAGAACATTGTGGTGATGTTTTCGGTGAAGACCTTCACCACCTTGCCCTTGAAGGACGGGAGGAAAGACCTGAGGGCCCAGAACACGGATTGGAGCTCCAGGACGTTGATGTGTAGTGACCTCTCCTCTGGGAGCCAAAGGCCTCTTGTGTGGAGATCTCCGGTGTGCGCTCCCCATCCCTCCAGGGAGGCATCAGTCATCACCGTTTCCTGATGTTCCGGGGTCTGGAAGTCCATGCCCGCCGCTAGATGCATGCAGTTGCCCCACCACCGGATCGTTTGGCGGAAAGTCTCGTTGAGGGAGAACTTGTCTTCGAAGCTGCCCGGCGTTTGCATCCAACGGGCGTCGAGGAACTCCTGTAGGGGCTGCATCCGCAACCTGCACAGACTTACGAGGTAGATGCACGATGACATCATGCCGAGCAGGGACTTGATGGAACTCACCATGGCCACTTCCATGGTCAACAGCCGTTATACTTTGCCCAGGATGGTTTTCGTCCTCTCCTCCGACGGTGAAGCCAACTGTGCCACTGTGTCGAGTCTGGCTCCCAGGAACAGGGTGTCCTGCGACGGTAACAAGTGGGACTTTGCAAAGTTGATCAAGAACCCCAGTTCCGTGAGCAGGCGGACGGTCTTTGCTGTGTGATCGACGGCGAGTTCTCTTTACTTTGCCCGGGTGAGCCAATCGTCCAGATAGGGGTAGACGTGGATCCCCTGCAGGCGCAGCTGCGCCGCCAACGGTGCCAGGCACTTGGTGAAGACCTTTGGTGCCGACTTCAACCCGAAAGGCAGGGCCTTGAACTGGTAGTACCGCCCTTGGACCACGAACCGTAGGAACTTTCGATGTTCTTTGCATATGGGGATGTGGAAGTAAGGATCCTCCAAGTCAAGCGACGAAAGGAAGTCGCCTTCCTCCAATTGTCCCAGCACGTGCTGAAGGGTGACCATCCTGAACTTCTGGGATTTGATGTATCTGGTGAGGCGGCGAAGGTCTAGGATGGGGCGCCAGCCGCCGGTCTTCTTTCAGATGAGGAAGAACCGCGAGTATACTCGGGAGCCTTTTTGGGACGATTTATATTGCGCACTTTTTCAGCATTGCTCGTACCTCCAGAAGCAGCTGTGGCACGTGGTTTTCTTTCCTGGCCACAGGTGGGAAACGAGGAAACTTTCTTTGGAATTCCAGGGAGTGCCCGTGGGCCAGGGCATCCAGGACCCAACGGTCGGTGGAGATGGACTCCCACATGCTGACTAATTTCGCCAGCCGGCCTCCCACCGGGGTGCTCGGGTGGGGGCCAAACGTCACAGCCAGTTCAGTGTTGTTTCACCGAGGCCTTGCCACCTTGGCCTCATTGGCGACGACGGCGGTGTCCTCCTGTCTTGTTGCGGCCTCTGTAGGCTTCCTGCGATGAGGAGCGGGCTGCCTGGCGGTACGAGGAACTGCCGCCGAATCCTTTTGAGGCACCTTGAGACTTGCCTCCGGAGGTCCGAAAAGACGGCCGTCGCTGACGGAGAGAACCCAGGGCCCGGGCCATCTCGGTGTCCGCCTTGATGGCCTGCAGTGACTCGTCTACTGCCTTGTCGAACAGGTTGTTCCCGTCGAAGGCATGTCCAGTACCCTGGTCTGCACGTCCTGACGGAAATCAGTGGCCCTGAGCCAACCGCGCCGGCGAAGGCAAACGCTGTTGCCCATCTGGCGAAAGCCGGTGTCGGCGATGTCCGTGGCCACCGTGATGGTGTGGTCCGACGCCACACCTTCCTGCAGGATTTCAAGGGCTTCTGCCCTCTTGTCATCTGGGAGGAAGACCAGGATCAGAGCGATCTTGAACCAAAGCTCCCTGTCGTAGCATGCCACGATCGCGAGGGCTGCCTTGATGGTCGTTGCTGCCGACGAGATGACGCGTCGTCTCATGGCATCCAGCTTCTTCCCCTTGGCATCCGGCGGGGAAGTGGAAGTTGATGCCGTCGCCCCAGCCAATTTCTTCTTGGCTGCTGCGGAGACCACCGAATCTGGGGACGGATGTGCCCTGAGGCACATAGGAGCGGAGTCTGGGACCCTGTTCTTCTCGTACCGGTCCATCTTCGCAGGGGCCGTGGACGGGTTCTTCAGAAGGGACAGTCCTTCGTCCCAGATGTTGTCCAGTAAGGGGACTGAGAGGACGGTCTTCCTCTTGGCCTCCGGTCATTGGCAGAGGAACCCTTCCTTCTTCTGCTCTTCGGGGCATAGCTGGAAAAACTCTGATGCCCTGGCGATCATGGCATGAAAGGAGCCAATTTCATCAGGCGGTGGAGGCCCGGGCAGGTGGTGAAGGGAGATCCGTCCTATTGTCACCACCGTCGTCGCCGTCCCAGTCTCGTCCCTCGGAGGAGGGGATGGGGGTGAAGGCTGGAAGGGAGGTGCAGGATGGACTCGCCTTCGCTTGTTCGCTGGGCTCCCCGATGGTCCAGGTGCTGCTGGAGCGTCTGCTGGTGGTAAGGGCAACCTTATCCTTATCTCCGTACACAGGGCCTGCAAAGCTATGAAGATTGCTCCTGAATTTTCTTATTGCATCGGTTGCGACGGGAGCGTAGGCTGGGCGCGGGGTCCTCCGCTTCTTCCGCGATTCCTCGTCGGTCCCACCGTTGCTCTGTATGTCCGCCTCATCGGGATCCCTCCCGTAGGCCCTGGCGCCTCAAACTTCTTGTCCAGGATCTTTTTGACGCCAGCCAGCTCATCTTCGGAGGTGGTATATGTGTCTGTTAGGGCTACCGTGCCCCCCCCCCTCTTTCTCATCCCAGGGTTTCACAGGGGTCTTCTCGATAGGCTGGAAAGATGTTTCCCTCCTGGGTGGCAGGGAAAGTCTAGGCCCAGAGGCAGTCTCCACTGGGGTAGCCTTCGCAGGCTTCGCCAGGGCCGCCACGACTCCTTCAATCGAGGCCTTCGCCGGGTGTTACGCTCACCTGGTATCCACATGGATGCCACCCAGCCCTGGTTGGATGATTTGCACTCTCAAACCCTCTCCCGGTCCCTTGGTAAGGCGTCTGGTTAAAGATGGGTCTGCAATATAGGAGAGCTGGATTCAATACCAGATTGTCTTTATGTTTTCCCACCTCCCTTGGTCTCAACTCCTTCCTCCCCCTTGGGCCCTCTCCTCACCTTAATATTGTAAAAGGTGGATTCTCCGTCCTACTCCTCGTGGCAGGGGCGCGTAGATGTGGGGGAGCGAGCAGCGACCATGTTACTTCACTGGTGCAAGCCCCCCTGTGGGAATCCAGGCCTGCTGCAACTCCGTAGGTTTGCTGCTTTACTGTCTTTATATGCAGTTCTTATGTTCCTCTTAGTTCGAATAATAATGTCTTGCTTCTTTCCTTTTAGGTATGGAAAGGTATTTGGTGTTATGCAGTTTGAAGAGGAGCATGGGCCAGTAGGCGAAAGCGCGGTGTGCGCGATGCTGTCCGGTGAGTAATGCGCAATGCACAGCGCTGTTTCGCCTTTTATATTGCTAACCAGTGTCTTTTCTCTCCTTGCAGGTTGCGATGTTCCTCGCCTAGCGCCGTAATGAGATGACTAACCAGGTAATAATTGTGTGGCTTTCTTCATTCGGGAGGAAACGTGAGTAAACGCTTCCAAATCGGTCTTTCTTTCTCCTCTTTCCAGGTTATGGTATTCCAGGATGCATGCGGTGCCGGATGATGGAGTTCGTACCTTCAGGTGAGTGGAACTGAAGTCGGTGATGGATTGAAGACAGGATACTGTTCCAGGTAAGTTTCATAGTGTTTTTTCTCTCTCTGCAGGTCCTTGGTTTCCGGTAAACTGGCATCAAAGAACTGGACACGGTGAGCGTTACGCTGGCCACAGCAGAATAACGCAAAGCATGTTCTGCTGTTTGGGTGGGGTTTAAATAGTCGCAGGTAAAGTAGTCCAGGTAAAGTAGTCAAGGTAAAATAGTCCCAGGCCTGCCACACCCAAAGTAGTCCAGGTAAAGTAGTCCCAGGCCTGCCACACCCAAAAGACTAGACCGCATAGCTCAGTTCCTTGTAACTGAGCTATGAGTGTGCCTCCATGTTGGCTGAAAACCCCCAAGTTAAATAATCCCAAGTAAATAATCCCATTCTAATGTTGGTCTTCATGATGGTTATGAGCCTGGCGCCAAAGGACTGACTCCAAGAGTGTCTTGGATGAGGTTTTAAGGCCTTTGACCTGGCTCTAACTGGAAGGCTGACTTGCCAGCGAGGGCAAGGGGCCAGGGTCATGACACCGGGTGAATCTGGGCCTTCACGACCTTGGGCGCCTCTGAGGCCTTCACCTTAGGGTCACCCGCCTCGCCCCCCCCCCCCGCCCTGGCTGTCTCCGTTGAGATCAACCGGGGCTTCTCCCGAAGCTTACCCGGGTTCTCCGACTTCCTTTTCACTGAGCCAGAGCATTGGCTCGTGGATGATGGCGTCGGTGACATTGCACCCTCCCTGGCAGCCGAGGAGCCCAAACCAACGGTGCTCCCGGTGCCCGCAGACTCGCGGTGCTTAGCCTTTTGTTGGGTCTGTGTCGCCGGAGCACCCTCAAAGGTCTTAGAAGACCGGTCAGACTTCTTCTCCTCACCTCCTGCTCGGCTCCTCACCTCCAGCCAGTTAGTGAGCAGAGTACGACGGTCCTTCATTGTCCGGATGTACATGTTCTTACATAACGCACAGTCCTTCTCCACGTGCGATTTGTCGTCATGAAGGCAGTAGAGGCACCAGGATTGCTCATCTTCCTTGAAGACATTCTGTAATCCACATCCAGGGCAGATCCTAAACAGCTTGGATCCAACAGGTGTCGTGTCTCCTTTGTCCTGGGCTATGACCACACGGGGTAGGCCTCAAAGAGCTTCCGGAATCCTCCAAGAAGTGAAAACTCGACGGAAATGTGCCCTTGAGGGGCGTAGAAAATTCCAAAACGGGTCCCCTTTAATCGGAAGAAGAATCGGTGGAGCTTGAGGCTCTAAGTAACCGAAAAAATAAGTGTAAACTCTTAGGAACAACGCAAAACACAGTAAAAACTCGAGAGCTAAGTACGAGGACTCCCAACACTTGAACGTGCAGTAAAAATCTAAAGATGTCTGCCAGAGGAGGGGCTTAGGTGGAGGGCAGTCATTGGCTTGGGGCAGTATGACCCAGAGACCAGTGATTGGTTACTAGTAGAAAGACAGTCAGAAACAAAACTGAAACTGATTTTTTCTTTACAGAGGATTCCCAGCCGAACGACGGGGAATATTCATGAGCAAGTGAATCCATGCCAGACCCCATGCTGGAGAATGCGGGAATACAAACATGTCCTAAATGTGGGGAGGAGAATGCGGGACTGGCTCATATGTTCTGGGCATGCCCGGAAATAAAGAGATTCTGGAGGGAGGTAGCCCGCCTTTTGGCGGGGAAAGAGATAAGCCTGGAGGTGGAATCCATGTGGTCGTGCATGGTAGGGGGGTTCCCTAGGCCGCGTAGAATGAAACACATAAGCAAACTCAAAGACTTGGCTTACATACTCGCTAAGTGCAGAATTGCCATGAGCTGGAAAGCAAGCAATAGACCGAAAGAAGAAGCCTGGTGGCAGGATCTTCAGAAATGGGCGGATGCGGAAACGGTGGTGTGGACCGAAGCAATAAATAGAGGTGGAGATGAAGAAGTGGAGACGTTGATAGCCTAGAGGTAACTAGTAGACACACTGTCTGGGTCTGACCAGACATTCCTGGAGGACAATGGGTCTTTCGGGGGAGTGGAAGGGGAGGTGCCCTCAGAAAGGGTGGTGGAAGGTGGTGATATGGGCTAGGCTCAGGATAGGGGAGTGGGGTAACGGGGGGCGGTGGACACATCACGAAATTGTACATGAGACATGGAATGCATAATTGCTGTTCACGGTTTTATTTTTTTTCCCTTTTGTGTTTTGTTGTGGAAATTAATAAAAAAAATATATCTGAAAAAAATAATTAAAGGGGAAGATGATTTATTCTGGTGAAAAAGGTTCCGTCTCCCGTCCCTAGCGAGGGACACCCATACAGTATCGAGGAAAGAGGACAAGACGTAGGAGTATGTGTGGTGTTACAGACCAGTAGCCATGACCGCTTGCTGAACAGGGATGAATTACCAGTCTGACCACCGCTGAAAGGAGACCTTCTGAGACATACACATAGTCAATAACTGAAGTACGCAAAACTCTCTGCCATTTAACTTAGCTTTAGCTGGAATGTCACCAGCCGTGTTCCGGTTTAGTTTAAACATAGACCAAAACACAAACCCCTATTAAAATTTCCAAAAGTAGACACCCCAAAGCACCTTGTTTAGCCTCATTTAAAATTATACTATATCCATCTAATAGGGGCGAATCACGCAACAATACTTCTTGCAGAGCAAAGATGATATAATCGGATGGACTGGAGTATCATCGACCGGTTGCATAAAGCTCCTATACCTGCGACTATTCCTTGATAATAGCTGAAAAATAGAGGAATTATTCCTAAAGAGTCTGTCTACCACCTCTATCAGGGGCCCTCATCATGGCTGCTGACCGCCAGGACTAGTCATTTTGGTCCAACTGCGATTGAGCAATCCCTTTTACCGCCGACACAGATCTCTCCCCCCCCCCCCTCCATCTATGTGCACAGTACATTTCATATTCAACTCTTCTGCAGAATGTATCGATGAGGTGTCATAGGCTGGGCCATGGGGCGTTCCATTATATGTAAAGAGAACGTAGCCATGTCTTACAAATAAGCTCTTCCTTCAAAATTAAGTTAAATATTAATCTAAAATTCATATGAATTAAAACAAAGGCTGTTCTTGAATGGTCTATAAACTCTTACTTGATTAATGTCAGAAGATTTTATCAGCTGAAGGGGCAAAATATACAAAGTTCCAAAATCACTGCTTAGTCTAAGTTCTTCATCTGCCCGAATAATGAGACTAGCAGCAATGTGTACGTTTCGCAACATGAGGTCTTTTGTAGGTTGCTGCAAGAATCCATTTCTTCTGATTTCGCCGGTATTACCAACTCTGGGAGTGGGCTCCAGCCTGTGAGAAATTTTACTTGGAGACCTCCGCTCGCTAGTCTGTGTTGATCTAATTAGCCGGAATTCGATGGGCCTTTTATGGCAGCCTGATGGCATTTAATCCCCACCTTATCCTTGAGTAATATAAGAATTGCTGTGAGGAACTGGGATTTCCCCCTCCCCCCCGAATTCTGAGACTAGACAAATCTTTATCATTTACTTCAGTTTGAGAAGTATTTGTTGGGGCCCCCTTAGAAGGATCCACGACTACCATTCCACTAACCTGGTCAGACTCCACGACCAGTATGCGAGTAAAATAAGTCAAAATGCTGGGAGTATGGGAAGTCATCAGTTTCTTTTGTGCCCTTCAGCTTTGATTTTACTGCAATTCTTTTTGTGTTTTTTGTATTCATCATAGATTTAGGGATCTCGTGCTCCATTAAGACCTCCTCTACTGTTAATATCTTTACAGCGTCATTAGGGTTTCACCCTTGAAAAAAACCTTTTTGAATGCTGTCTTTTCTTTGCTATTCTTTCCACTTTCTTTTTTACTTGACTCCTCTTAGGGTTCTTTTTTGGATGATTATTGACTATCCTTACTAGCAGTGGGAAGTCATGGGAATTATTAGTCTCATTATCAGTGGGCATCCACTCTACCTCCTTCTCCGCCCTGGTAGAGGCAGAACAACCCATAATTACCTGACAGCGAGGTCTTGACTATCTCTGCGGGGGGGGAGGAGGGCCACTCTGGCGATGATACAGACATGACAGACTGTGTTTGAGATCTCTATATAAGCAGGAGCTGCTTCCGAATGCCAGAGGTAGAGTGGTTAAGTTTGCTTAATAACGACCAAATGGCTTTTAACAACTCAGCCATCGATTTAAATTCTCCATGCAAGACATCATTCAATCTCACTAACGATTGTAGAATTACGTGAATTGCCAAGTTTGAGGTATTTGTGGTCTGCCCACCAGTCACTGATGAAATGAGCAAGGTGTTGGTTCCCTTTGGCCCACAGACTTGTCCTAATGACTGTAACTCATCTCTTTTGCTTAGATGGCCTTCCTTTATTGTATTATTTAAATTGGAAGTCTGTGAGATAGAGTTCTCAAAGTAGGAGTGGCTGATAGATCCAGCTCTTACCTGCTGGACTCCTTATTTCCCTAATTTTCAAGGCTATGGCAGAGCAATAAGGAATGGTCCACTTACACCAAGGGTGGTCTTCTGCAATTAGATCGGGTCAACTACTCAGGTGGAATAGCCACCTCGAAGTCTGCATTACATCCACTATGTGAGCCTTTGTTTCCTGGTGGAGTACTCAAATTAGAAACTCTCTTTACTGCATTATCATGCAAATTGTCATCTGATATTGTAGCGGTCAGTGGTATTCGATACACCACCCTAGGTTCCATTGATTGTGCAATGCGTACAAATTATCTTTTGCACCAGGATCCCCCTGGACATATAGCTGGATGTTTAATTAAAGCTACCAATACGAATTGGCAGTACCTGTTTCTTTGTGCTCGTCTGTTTATTAATTTAGAAATCAAACACTGTTGCACTTCCTCGCCCAAAACAGAATACTTGATTATTCAAGTTTCACTCAATGGCTGACTGCCGACACAGGGCTTCACAGAGTTCAACTAGCTACGCCTGTGGAGGAATTCTCCTGTCAAGCTATGGTCCTTCAACAGAGAGCTCAAGCTCCTCTATCAGGAGCACAATAATGGCAGCTATAAATAATGCTCCACATCCTCCTCTTGTTCTATGCGGGAGATGGGAGGCGGGACTATTAATTTGGTGAAAGCTCAGCAACTCACCTTAAAGTGTGACACTGCCACGGCCCACGACCAGGCACGAGGCACAACTGGGCAAGAGGCATGTCTCAGGATATTGCACTGTGCTACACTCCTTCTCTCCAACCACCAAAGGCATTGAGGTGCAGAGCCACACCGGCCCAAGCACCACCATCCTCCTGAGGCCTTCTCCAACAAGGGTAGACCCTCCTCGTTCGCCTCATACTCCACCACAAGGAATATGTTGTTCCCCACTCGCCTGCCACGCAATTAGAAAAGTACCATACAGCGTTAAGACACATCATGCACAATCAGCACAGAACAACACTGAACAGCCGATTCCGATGCCCCAGTCTTAGGGACTTTATTTAAGATGTCTGTTAAATATTCTTGTGTAATGTCCTTCGCAGGACTACCCCATCCCAAATACTCTATCCCTATTTGTGACTGTCCTGTAGGCTGCATTCAGGTGAGAATGCACATCTGGTGCATCAAAATCAATTTCAGGGGAGCTAGTCAAGCCACTAGCATCTTTCAAGCATGAAGCCAGGTCTTGTAGTTGAGATTGATCTGAAATCAATTCCTCTGGAACTCCATAACATTCATACCCAAATGGGATGACTACTACTTTCTCCTCTAAAATTGATTCAAAGGATTTCAAGAAATACGTTTTAGATGGGGGTTTCAATTTTGAGGTTGACAATGAAGGTCCCTTTGACTTCTTCAGGGAGGATGTTGACACTAATTGAGTAGACATCTCAAAGGTCTTTCAACTGGGGCTTTTAGATGCACAGGTCGAAGGCTTACTTACTCGATTCCCTGATGGTTTTGGAGGACTCGTCGGAACAACAGCCTTCTTGGGATCCATCAAGGGACCAGGAGGGTGTGCCTTTGAAAACATGAACATTCTCACAAAAGCTTTCCCATTCGGCTGCCGAGGCAGTGTTTTTGCAAAAACGTACCCAAAGTCTGCCAGGCGCGGAATCTGAGGACTATTAACAATGGCGTGTCTTACTCTTCTTCCGTGGAGATGAAGCAGAGGAGTGACAGCAATTACTCCTGGATCTCGATTTCTTTCAATGTTTGGAGCTTGTTTGGGCCAGAGATTTGTCTCAAATTGAACTCCTACCTTCAGAGGATTTTCTTTTTGAAGGTGTGGAAGACAGATTTTGAAACCATCCGAACTAGGGCGAGCTTCGACCTGCTCTCCTTCAAGGCCTTAATGATCATTGAGTGCCAGGGCCGCATTCACAGACTATGATTTTGTACAGATCAGTGATCGACATTTTCGACTCACAGTGCGCACATCTCTTGAAGCTGGTTTTCAACATAGATAGTGATAAAATCACTAAAGAAAATTTAAAAAAATCGACTTTTGAAGAAACTCTCTGTGGCGAGTCGAACCGTTCCGAGAGTGTGCTGTGCATGAGGAAATAGATAACAGGAAACAGGGCAGTGCGTGCCCGAGCATACCATCCATCGATGTCACGTCTGGACGGTCGAGGTACATCGACAATGATGCCGCAGAGCGCCCAATGCCGTCAAAAAGATTTCCGAGACTGCAAAGCAGGATAGTAATATATCAAAGATGAAGATTCCATGCAAAGACACAATCCATCAGGAAGTGGTTTTACATGAAAGGAACTCAATGTGAACCTTATGTAAAGGCTCGAAGGTGGTCGATTAGTTTGGAGAGCACAATCTTCAGTTCCCAAGCAGGAGCCTTCGTGCATACTGGTGGAAAGGTCCGGAAGAGCTCCTTGAAAAATTCTTTGATGAGTCAATAAGACCACAATGATGGCGCACTTGGGTGCACGTTGGGAGAAAGATTTTGGGGCCAAGTGAAACTTGATAGAGGCATGTACCAGACCAGCATGCGCTGATTTGATGAGGCTGGAAGTTGAGAGCATCCACACTCCGAGCAGCACGCCATACAGTGAAGTGTTTCCATTTACTGTTATACCAGGACCATAGCAGTTGCATGAGCCTTCAGAAACAAGTTTCTGTAGTCTTGGGGCATGTCGATATGGGCCAACTCTAGAAATGCAGGCGCCAGACGGTCAAATCGAGTGTGGACAGGTCGTGATGAAGGACAGTCCCGCTTGTCCCTGGACAGCAGGTTGAATGCCACAGGAAGCTTGATGGGCGGGACTGTGGAAAGAACCAGCATTTCATAGAACAGCCAGGCCACAAAGATCAGTCTGCACTGCTGTCTGGCATAGTGTAGAACTCTCGGAATGAGCAGGAATACAGTAAAGGTGAACAAAACCATGTCTGTCCACGAAACGTGAAGGCTTCCCCAGGGCTGGCTGGGGAAATCTGGTTGCGCATGCAAGGCACTTCAATTTCTCCTTGGTGGCGAAACGGGAGTAGGACCTGGCTGTGGTGGAGTGATCACTCGTGGCAAAAGCAGAGTTCCCTGCTGAGGGAATCGCCCACAAAGTTATGGATACCTGGCAGGTGCAATAGGAACATCCTGTGTGAAATGGCCCTATTCCTGAGAGATTATGATTCGGCTGAGAATAGGAGAGCTGGTGCGGCCCTATTACTTAACATAAAACACTATGGTTGTGTTGTCTGTGAACACACAAACTACTTTCCTTCGTAGGTGAGCAGGAAGGACTTCAGAGCCCAGAATAACACCCTTGGTTTCACGACATTGATATGTAGGGACTTTTCGTCCAATGATCATAGGGCTCTTCAGTGAAGATTTGCAGTGGGGCTCTCCAATACCCAATGGGTACTTCTGCCATTACCGTCATTTGGTGAGCAGGATTGACGAATGGCGCTCCTTGATGTTCGACCACCAAAACAGGGCATTGTAGAATGGATGTGTGAGGAATATTTGGTCATCCTTATGGCCAGAGATTTGTTGCCAGCAGGCATCAAAGTACTCCTGGAGTGTTGCATGCAAATTCGACAGTGCTGTAGGAGTGGAATACAGAGGACATAATTCCTAGGAGGGACTTGAGTGTCCAAACCGATGTGATTGCCACTGAAAATCGCATGGACTTTGGACTGGATGGACTTTTCCCTGTTGGTTGACAGGGTAGCAGTGGAGGAGACCATACATAGCTGTGCTCCCAGAGGCATCTGCTGAGAGGGATTTCTGATGGCTTTACCATAGTTGATCTGAAACTCAATGAGGACAGGCAGGACATTGTCGCCTCTGTGTGTTCGTATGCAAGGGCCCTGACCAGTCTTCTAAATACAGGTAATCATGGCAGCTCGACCTCTAGAGGTGTGAAGCCACTGGGCTCAGGCATTTAGTGAACATTCATGGGGTGGATTTAATGCCAAAGGGAAGGACCTTTAACTCGTATTGAAGGTCTGTTACTGTGAAGCGCAGGAATATTCAATAGCGGTGGTGGATGGGGATGTGGAAATGTGCGTCTTCCAAGTCTAGGGAAGACATGAAATACCCTTCCGTCAGTTGACAGATGTTATGTTGCAACATAAGCATCCAAAAGGTCTCAGAGCAAAGCAATTTGTTTAGATAGAGGCAATATAGTTTAGGTTCCTGGTTCCATTGGGAGTTAGGGGGGCCCATTCTGCGGATCCTTTCGAAAGTGTGAGAACATTCGTCTTGAGCGTGTGAAACTGTTTTTCATCCTTGTTGGAATGTAGCGTGTTGGGAGGGCGGCAGAGGAATTCGAGGGTATGGCCATGGGTTACGAAAGACCCCAACTGTCTGCAGTAATTCAAGACCACTGATGGTTGAACAAGGAAAATCACCTGCCTACTGGGATGCAGAAGTGGAGGGGCGGGACCACGTTGGAGTAAGGTTTGCTTGCTGCGTTGGCCCTCTTTCTGGGAAGACAAATGTCATTGTCAGTTGCCCTTGTAGAACTGTGACCTGGATTTGAAATGGTCACCTGATGCATGTGCAGCACAGTTTAAAGATTGGGAGCGCTAGGTCAATAATCGCAATGCCCATCTCAAGAATCGGCTCTGCTTGGACCAAAAGGACTGGTACAGTTGATGTTGTTGCAAGGTACCAGGAGTACAGGCAGTGTTGCTGTCAGTTTTAATTGCTTGCAGGGTATCGTCCACCTTTTTGCCAAAGAGGCCTTCCCCATTGAAAGGCATATCTGCTATCTTGGTCTGGATATTAGAGCAGAAATGTGTGGCATTCAACCACACTTGGCAACACGGCAACCACTTCATAGCCCATTTGGAGGAAACCAGTATTGGCGATATCCACAGCCACAGAGATGGCATGAACTGATGCAGATTAGTCTTCATGAGGTAGCTCGAAGGTCTCTTCCTTATTGTCTACAGGAAAGCGAGGATGGGACCCAATGTATACCATCATTCGTGATAATATCTGGATAAAATGGTGAGGGGATTGGCAGCCTTGATGGGTAGTGGCGTCAGTAGAGATTATACAATTGCCAAAGATGTCCAGTAGTCTCCCTTCCTCATCCCAAGCACAAAGCATGGAGAGGAGCGGTTGTAGATCTCTTCCTAGCAGCAGCATAGACAACTGAATCAGGACTGGGTTGGGCGCACAAACACTTGGTAGCAGTATCCGGTTCCCTATACTTTTTGCCAAAAGTGTCCTTTTTCAAAGATTCTGTGAACAGATTCTTCATGGTAAGCAAGCCATCCTTCCATATGCCGACCACAAACTGAATAGAGAAGACTTAAACAGGCATGAACCACTTCTACCTCAGTTCAGTGGGGACACCAAACATTTTCGCCACCTTGGATACGATGGTACAAAAAGTCCACATTTCATCAGGGAGCTTCTCTGTGTCACCATCTGCGGGCACCAAATTATCAAAGTCGTACAAGGACGAACTCTGAGTGGAGGCAGTGTCCAGAGGAGGGTCCGCTAGAGAGTCAGAGTCTGACAGGGGCTCTAGAGCTAGAGGCGCTGATGAAGGAAGGCAGTGATTGCGACAAGCTGGGACAGGAGGCAGACCCACTGGAGAAGGAATAGAGAGACATTGTGTTTGCACTTGCAACACCAGCATTTTAAGTGTTGAAGTGTGGAAAGGATGTCCATGGAGAGCATCGAAGCACAGGGCCAGGCTGCAAAGATGGCAGCACGGCACGAGGTGGGTAAGCATGAGGAAACAATGTCATCCTCTTTCAAGAAATATTCTTCTGGGCCCTCAAAATCTGTGTCAATAACATGTTCCAAAATGTCCCATGTGTGGGGTGTGGACAGTTCAGGATGAACTCGGCAAGGCCAGTAAAACATAGGGCTGGAGAGAGAAGATGGGCTCAGTGGGTCTCTTGGTGGACCTGAGCAGCAGAGGAGGTTGTTGGCAGGATTGTCCACAAAGTGGACACTGCTGAAGGTTTAGGGATGATCGGTGGGGTGGTCCTTTACAGTATTCTTGACATCGGCATAGTAGCAGTAGATAACGAAATGGATTTGGTGGGCTTCACCATTGTTGACCAAGCTTTGAGGACCAAGATTGCATCTTGGATGCCAACAGACTTGGAGTAGTTTCACTGACGCTATCGCCCTAGAGTTCATTGGTAAAGATGGTGACTTACACAAAGACAAGGATTTTGGTGGTAAATCAGTCTAGATAAGAGCTTTGGTGGCATTACCTTTCCCACCTAATAGAGGAGAGAGCATGCCCTTTGGGAACTAGAATGGCATAGTAACAGGGACATTATTTCACCAAAATGCCAGGCGTAGCAGGTAGCCTTCGACATAGGATGACATCATAGGAAGGGATGGCACACAATCTTTCATCCCTTGACAAAACAGGAATTGTCATCGCATAACATTGTTCCTCAGCACACTAAGAAAAATATGGTTACTGTATTGCATATATGATATACATTTCATACAAGAATGGATCGCCATATGCAGCATTAATATCAGTATATATAGGCTCATATTACCAAATTACTGTGAATGTAAGCAGACATCCAAAACAACAACCTGGATTATTGTACATCAATTGGGCTAAAGTGTAAACAGAGCATCTCAAAGAGGCCTAAACCCCAAAGCGCAAAATCCAATGCCTGCCACGCAACTGACCAACACAAATGCAACCAGAAAATGATTGTCTGGCGGGTTGCCCAGAGCTTTGCCAGTGGTTATGAATGATTTTAATCCTTCCAGCCATTACCTTTCTGTTTTTTTTTTTATTTGTGTGTGTTCGTTTAGAACTTTACAAAAAAAGACGAAGAGATAGCTTGCGCAGGGGTAGCAGAAACAGAGTCCAATGGCTGGACAAGGGGTAGGGCCGTCAGCCCTCTATCCTCTGCATGGTGAGTTGCAGTATTTTGATTGAAGCTAATAACCAGGAGGTTCGATCCCCTGCTATCAGTCTATTCCAACAGGTGTCTTCGTCCCACCCGTATTCTTCTGAGCTAAAGTGCTTTATGTAAGCCGATCTTAAGACTAGGGTTTCTGGGCATGAGATCAGTAGATGCCTGATGGATTCAGTTTCGGCGTTGCACAGACGACATATGTTGGAGTTAGATAGGCCTCGGATGTTTAGGATCTCATTTGTTTCCAACAAATTTAGCCTGATTCTTAACATATAGTTTCTTGCTCTCCTATTTGGAAATTTTCGGAGATATTGCATCGGCTCGTTTAGTTTCGAGAGCGAGGGGGGAAGGTGGAGAAGGAGTTTATTTTTGATGACAAGGTCTTGGGTCTGGATCCAGTCTAGTTCTTTCAGTTTATTGTAAACTCTCAGAGGGTTTGTAATGAGGTCTGCTTCCGTGCACGTCACTGATTCTAAAATGGACGTAATTTTGTTTTTCCAGGTTTTTAGCATTTTGACTTTGCCGCTTTGTAGTTCTTTGTTCAATAGACCAAAGATTTGCACACTGTCGGCCGTGATGCATTTCCTGAATAACCTGAGTGAGTTTAGGTTGACTGTTGCTATTAGTGACAATAGGCTTAGTTCCTGGCGGATTGCAGCAATAGATGTGGACTTTGGAGGACTCAGGACTGTTTTCCAGAACTTGCTCTCCAGTTTTTGCCAGGTTCTTTCTGGAATTGTTGGCATAGCCTCGGCTCCATAGGTGATTGAAGGAACAACTTTTTTCTTGTAAAAGTCTATTACCGGGATGCACGAAAATTTGCCAAATTTTGTGTCAATCGCCTTTGCTTGGGAGGCTAATTTCTTTATCTTTATTTCCAAGGCGAACTGCATTGATATTTCGTTTTTTGAGGAGTCGATCTGGACGCCTAGATATTTATAATCAGAGACCATCTCAATCTCTTTTCCCTCAAGTCGCCATTTAAATTTTCCAGCGGATTTGTTTTTCTTCTGTCCTCCTTCCAGTATCATTATTTTTGTTTTTTCTTGGTTTATTTTTAAGTTGTTGACAGCAGTGTAGCTCAGGAGATTTGATAGTTGTCTCTGGAGGCCGATCTGGGTCTGGTCCAGAAGGATTAGGTCGTCCGCATACAACAGGTAGCTTATTTTCGAGGATGCGAGAGTCGGCGGAAAGGTGTGTTCCAGGTCTACTGAGTCGCCGAAATCGCCGATGTATGCAAGAAACAATGCAGGTGCTAGCGGACATCCCTGTTTTACCCCTCGCCCAATCTGGATTTCAGATGATAGATCACCTCTTTGGGAAAGTCGAACCCTGAGGGAAGTGTCCGTATGGAGAGCTTTGATTGGTTGGAGTATTTCTTGTGGGCAACTCCACTTCTCCAGTTTTTCCCATAGGCGGTGTCTGTCGACGAGGTCGAACGCCTGCGTAAGGTCGATAAAGGCGATGAAGATTCGAGATTTTTTTTCCCCAAGCTTTACTTTTTAGGGTACTGATCGCTAAGATGTTCGCCATCGTGCCCGTGTTTTTCTTAAAACCCGATTGGTAGTTATCGTTACATGGGGCTGTTTCAGCCCAGGATTGAAAACTATTCAGGAGTAAGCTTCCGAAGACTTTGCCGATGCAATCCAGCAGAGCAATTGGACGATAGTTTCGGGGGTGAGTGATGTCCCCCTTTTTGTAGATGGGGACGATGATAGCTTTTGTCCAGGACGGCGGCAGAGATTTCAGCTCAGAACATTTCTGAAAGATGGAGGCTAACAGTGTTGCCCATTCCTGGCAGTTGTTTTTCAGATCGATGTTTGAAATCCCGTCTGGGCCCGCTGCTCTGGAGATCTTCAGTTTTTTGATATAATTGCTGATTTCTTGTCGGTCGTCCAGTTGGATCCAGGCTGTCTTCTGGTCTGTGGGGTCCCGACAGGTGGTTTGGGCGGGGGCTCGGAAGACCAAGGAGAAGTGCGTGATCCATTTGTGCTCCGGCATGGCATTGATTGTGGAATTGTTTGTTGAAGGCACTGCGGATTTCAGCAAAGACCAGAATTCTTTGGCTTTGTTGCCATTGATGGCTTTTAGCATGTTTTCGGCGTCTTGTTGGTATAGTCGGTGTCGGTGTTCTTTCACCCAAGATTTATAGGTTGCGATTGCCGATTTTAGTTTTTCTTTATTTGACAGATCGTTTCCTAATTGTCTTTTGAGTTTTCGCAGCTCCCTTCGTTTTGCCACCAGGATGGAATCGTAAGCGTGCTTTGGAGGTGCAAGGGCCGGGGCTTTCTGTTTTACGTTCGTTCGATGTTTTAACAGCAGAGGAACGTAATCAAGACTCTTTACCCCCTTGGGTCTGTCTTCGCCGGTGTAGTTTGCCAGCAGAGATTTAACCGCTCGGGTTGTCAAGTTTAATCGGTTTCCGCGGGCGTTTGGTTCTACTTCCATGGTGTAGGGTTTGGGCGCCTTGTGGTGGTTTACCAGAGACATTGTCAGCTGATTATGGTCGCTGGCTGTGGTCTGTCGAACTTCGAAGGTTTGTACTTTGCTCAGAAGGGGTCTGGATACATAGATGTAGTCGATGGTCGCTTTTAATGGGCCTTGTTCCCAGGTCGGCAGACGATTTTTATTTGGGAAGGCGAAGTTTAGGTTTTCGAATTTTCTAGAGGACATCAAGGAAGACCATAGGTGACCTCTTTTCAAAGCTGTTGTAGTTTGCGAGGATGCGTCCAATGTTCGCACTTCCTTGGGGCATTTGGCGTTCAGGTCACCACAGATGATGATTGAAGAAACCTGTCGTGTTGCTTGAATTTCATCGATCAGGTTTTCCATCATTAAGAGGTAGGACTGGTGGTTTACTGCCGCCAGGTTCCAGTAGGTGTTAATTACCACTATTTGTGAGGGACTGGAGGAGGGTTTTTCAGCCCATTCGATTAGTACTGCTAGTATTGAGAGATTTGCTTGAAGGGTAGACTTAAGGGTCAACCTGATTCCCTGTCGGCAGGCCAGAAGGAGGCCTGATGTCGGCCGACCGAGGGCTCCTTTGTTGGCTGGGGCTAGGATTGTATCGTAACCATCCATAGCAGGATTTTGTCTGAGCCAGGTTTCTTGAAGACAAATGATGTCGAATGGGGCTAAGTTTGCGTCGCCCGTTGTGGTGAGATGTAAATGGCCTCTCGTATTCCATGAGCAAAGCTGTAGTGATGATGTGAGTCGGTCG
This sequence comes from Ambystoma mexicanum, assembly GCF_040938575.1. Classification (NCBI taxonomy): domain Eukaryota; kingdom Metazoa; phylum Chordata; class Amphibia; order Caudata; family Ambystomatidae; genus Ambystoma; species Ambystoma mexicanum. The sequence continues at coordinate 252,456,542 of NC_090930.1, read as the reverse complement.
GCGTTCAGTTTTCCCATGGGTTCTCCGAGGTGGCCTGCAAATTGCTATTTGGATTTAGACCCGTGTAATAGGGCCTTTGGGAGCCAGGCCCACAGCTCCTGTAGTTTCGCGGCTGATTTTGAGGCTGTAGAGGCGCTTTCTGTTTGGGCTCTGGTGTTCGTCCAGTTATTTTCCGCCATAGACACGGTCTTGGTCAAGTTTAGTCGGTCAACTTTTGGCTGTTGAAGCTTCGAGATCGTCGCTTCTATGGGCTTGTTCGGCTTGTCGCACCTAGGGATGACCAGTTTAAGTTCTCGATGGCTCTCCAGTGGCTTTGAGGATGAGTTTACCACTGTTCGAGTGAGCTCTGACAATCTTTGTGGCTCCGCTTTCTGCTCTTTCACAGAGGTTTTGTCCTTTCGGGCCGATTTTCTTTCTGGGTTGATTTTCTCCCTGCTTTGCCAATTTTGAGACTCTATTTGCACAGTGTATTCTAGCGCAGCCAGGTCGCTTGTTGCGTCCACAATTTTAGTCTTCATGTGCTTTGAAATTGGGTAGATATAGGCTTTCGCTTTTTCTTTGGAGTGTATGGGTCAATGATTTTTAGATCGGTGGACTTGATCTTCCGGAGGGTTGGAATCAGGCTGAATAGCGTGAGGATCCCTCTTCTGTTCAGTATGTCGTCGTCGTTTTCAACGTGTTGTTCAAGCTTGATCGGGGACTCCCTCGTGGAGTCATGTCTTTTCCGGTGTTGTTCCGTCCTTGAAATGAAGTGGGAGCGCAGATGTTGCCCCCAGTTATCAGTTTTTCTTGGATCCGAGTGTGTATTTTCTTTGGACTTTTGGTGGAGGTCCTGAGTTCGTCGTGCCTTCTGTGGGCTGTATTGGGATATGTGAATGACACCGCTCTGGAGCTCATAGGGCTACGGGAGGTAGCAGGTTTCCGACTATGGAGGAGTTTCCTGCGCTCTTCCAAGGTAATAAAGTTATATGGCGAATCCTCTTCTGACGATTCTTTTGGGTCTTCTTTTTTTGCATTTTGATCAACTTTAGGTGAAAACGGCTGTGGCTTTAATGGTTGTGGCGTTTTCACATTTTTGTCAAGTGGTGGGTCTTCGGTGTCTTCTAGGTATTGAGAGATGTTCATCAGAACCTCATGTCCTCTAATGATCTAGGGGAGGCTTTTGAGGGTGATTTGTTTGCAGCCGGACTCCGGGCCAAGGATCTTTTTTTCTCTTTCTTTTTTGTTGGCCGTGAATTTAATCGCATTGCTGGGTTTTGATTCTGGATTTCGGCTTTTCCCCCACTAGGATTGTTTTTTTTTTCGATCTCGTACCTGTAAACAACGGGTACGGGAGGTCTGTCACGCGCACTGTCGGATTCGAGGGGAGCGAAACGTTTACTGTTTCATCTGTGATGACAATCACCTCTTGTGGTTCAGGAATTGGTAAACCTGGGTCCAGTTGCTTGTTGAGGAGAGTGGTAGCGGGTGGAAATGAATGTTGTGCTGAGGAGATTTGGCCTCCCAGATTATCCCCCACGCAAGAAGGAATGGGGAGGTTTGTCATACCTTTATGTCCTATTTCCATGGCTAGCTTTAGGGTTTTGAATTTGTCGTCTAAAGCTGTGATGAATCCTTCCAGAAAAGTTAGTTTCGAAAGCATTGTGGCTTGCATCACTGAGTTGTCTTTCAGATTTTCGTTGATGCCTTCGTATAGTTTGGTAAACGGATTCATTGCAATGGTGATGGCTGACATTATTGGGAGAAGGTCTCTCTTATGTTGCGTTGCAGGCTCCATTGGCGAACCCTGGGATGGAGGACACTGTTTAGGGGCCGGTGAAAGTGAGCTGGATTCGTTTAAGATCCGTCTTACTATGGGCGAGGGAGGTAGATCAGGTGGGCCACCACTGAGTCGCCCTGGTAGGTATGATTACCTTTCTGTTTTGCTTATTTGGTAAGTAACCCAGTTTCTTTTGTTAGATGGAAGATAGAGGGGAAGGATGTGTTGCAGGTCACAATAATTGCATGCCTTTAGTATTTTAAAACGAAAACGGCAGCAGCAGCTCCATCACATCACTCCTACAAAAGGGGAACATTTTATTATTTTCGTTGGTCCTTTATATTTTGCTTAAAGCCAGCCTCCTCCAGCTTCTACGCACTGGAACAGGAACTGAACCCATGTTGCACTGCATCCTCTTGTTCCCAAAGAAGGTGTGTTGCCCCTGAGCTATCCTTCCAAATACATATTTTTTCTGCTTAAGGAAGCAACAGATGGTTTACAAAGGCAGAGGGCAACTTTATGTACATTAATTATCTCACCTTGTGTCTATGTACAGTGTGCCTGTGATGAAAGTCTGATAGATCTGGGTCAGGTCACACAGTGCCGGAGCGGAATTGGTGGCAAAAGCCACTAAGGCACACCTCTCTTAACAGGCCCACTGGACGTGCAAAGCAGACGAGAAATACTGATGAGATTTGCACTCCTGCTGTGTTGTCACTGAGTACTGCAGGATGCTCTTACCAATTCCCAGCTAGCTAAAGCTAGCCCCCATACCGTTCCTATTGCTACAGCACTGGGTATGAGCTGCACAGACAGCCCCGCCTCTGAACACAACCATTCAGGCATTCTTCACTAATAGACTGGCAACCGTTTAGTGAAGGCGGCTTCATGGTATTTCCTGCATCCCGTTTTTTTCTCCAGCTGATGAGATGTGGCACATTTAGCTGCATTTACAACCGCTTTTTCAGGTGCAACTCAGATATCTGCTTTTGGGACTGCCTTTTTGTACAGTGGCCCAGGGGTCGCAAGGACAGGTCTAAGGGGGGAGGGTAGGAGAGGGGGAACCAGGGGTAGCAGCTGCTAGCCCTGGCAACCCCCAAATGACATTCCTGCATAGCGAAGCATGGCTCTGCACTGATGCTGAATCGGAGGCCACTGTCCCCCTCATCCATCCAGACTACCAGCCTCCTGTGTCAGTCTTATTTGAAAAAGAATGGCATGTGGAGCAGGAGTTGATGTCATGATCTGGTAATAGACAATAAAGACACTCCTGATGTTGATTTTCAATGTATATTCTTGGTGACAAGTAGAACAGGCCTTCAAAAAAGCCCATTTTGGCTCCGGATTCTGGATGGTGAGGGGGATTTTTGGGGGAGGCACAGGCGACCTGTATCCAGCAGGGGAGCACCAAATGGGTGAGCAACTTCTAAAACCCCACAATAAAAGTGTAATTTGCTCGATCTTTCAAATGGTGTGAAAGACACGTTTGCACAATGTAGAATACTTCTCACATCATCAAGTGAAATTAAAGAACTAGGAGAAGACCCCCAACCATTAACCCTGTGGTTAGAATCTGAAGAGGGCCTCCTGGGGTCAAGCCATGTGAGGACATGTCTATTGGCTAGAGGGTGAATGACCCAACAATAGGACACTAAAGTGAATACATTTTTTTATTTTTAAATGACACTGCTTTAATATTACAGCATGTCGTTGTATAAAAGATCCAATGTTGGAGAAGACCAAATTACTTACCTATTGGTAATATTCTTTCTGATCAACTCCCACAGAATCCTCACATTTGCAATCCACCTCCCAGCGCAGCAGTACTTCAGTAGCTTTGCCAACAGGGTTCTGCTTTGGCTCCGCCCGACACCTCTACACACCCCGTGCCAGAGAGCACCCTGTGACCTCAGCTCTACACTTTTTCCCCAGCACTCCGACATATGGGGATCGCAGAATCAAAGTGTACTAGCTTTCTGCCAAGTGGGACAGGTAGGGAGGGCGAGGAACATCCATTAAAAAAAACACCACCAAGAATTAAGTAATTCCTTCCTCCCATGGATTCCTCATCTTTGATAGATTCCCATAGCAGAACATAAATCTGAAAGGAGGAGGATAGGAAGGACTCCACATTAACCAGAGTAATCTGAAGGACAGCTCTGCCAAAAAGAGTGTCCCGTACAGACTGAAAATCCAAGCAGCAATGTTTAGCAAACATGCGAAAGAGGCCCATCTAGCTGCCTGGCAATGTCCAGAACGGGGACTGCATTTTGCAGAGCTGAGATGACAGCTAGTCCTCTGTTGTAATGTGCCATGAGACCATCAGGCACACCCTTAGCAGCCAGATCATAGCATTCTGAGCTGCAAAGGATGATCCACCTTGACAGGGCCTGTTTGGTCACAGCCCTGTCAGCACAGGCACCAGTGTAACCAATGACAAGCTGTTAATCTTTCCTAGTCGTCATCATCCGAGAAACGTAGACGCTGAGGCCTGCACTAAGTCCAGCCGATGGAATAGTTCCTCTGTAAGGGTGAGGAGGTGGGGGAGGGAGAAAAAGACAGGAAGATGGATCTTTTGAAAGGGATAGAAATTAGAGACCACCTTCAAGAGGAAGGATGGCATCACTCTCAATGCCACCTTTTCCTTGGAGACCAAGTAGGGCGGTTTGGCCGACAATGCCTTGAGTTCACTCACCAGTCTAGAGGAAGTGAACAGGAAAATCATCTTAACGGTGAGCCTTAATGAACAAGAATGAAGGGTTCAAATGGGGCACCCATAAGAAACGTTAACACTAAATTTAAGTCCCATGCTGAACAACAAACTGGCGTGGGGGGAAACAGATTACATAGTCCCTGTAGGAATTTCATGGCCATGGGGATTGTGATAAGAGAACCCTGCTCCGGGGTCCGCCCGAAAAATGAAATGACAGCAAGATTTCACAGTGCCTATCTGCATCGCTGTGCGGGCCAAAGAAAGCAGAAAATCCAGAACTGAGGATATGGAACAGGTAAAAGGATCTGAATCCCTCTCTCAGCACCAAGTTGAAATAGTACATCACCTCCAGGCTTAAATGGATGTAGTGGAGCGTCTCCTAGCGGAGGAGCACATTCAAGGAGGAAGTCAGATAAATCTCATTCCTTTATACCCCAACCTTTCCGCAGCCAAGCCTGAAGGGTCAGGCTATTGAGGTTTGGATAAAAGACTCAAACGCTGTGCTTGGGAGAGGACCACCTAGTGGGAAGATGGGCTTGTCCTGCAACTCCAGGTACCATGTTTGCTGGGTCCAATCCGTAGTGTTCAAAATCATTGTGGATTCGAACAGGCATAGTCTCCTCTGAACCAGTAGTATAACAGATCAGCAGGAACACACAGCAGGTCGAAATCCCACTCGACTTTCAAAGAGTCCCCCAGAGCTCCACGTCATGGAAATTCCCTAGAGCACAACAATTTGCACTTCCTGTTCACACTGGATCCGAAGAGGTCCCCCAATCGGAGAATACCTCCTCCAGGACTTCCTGAAAGAGTTCCCACTTGTGGGAGGCCAAAGTCTATCTGCTCAAGGGATCCACAATGGCGTTCTCCCTGCTAGCCAGATGAGCTTCTGCCAGATATACATTGTTGTCCATAGCCCAGAACCACAGCCACATTGCTTCAATGCACAGAAGAAAGGAGCCCTCACCAACCACTTTATTGAGGTAGTGCATGGCCACGGTGACCAGCATAGTCTTGCCCCGTACCGAAGGAAGGAAAGCGACCAGGGTCAGCGTGATCATTCCCAACCCCAGCAAATTCATGTGTTCAGCATTGTGACGGAGACCACAGGTCGCTCACCAACAGGTCTTGTAGGTGAGCACCCAGCCTTTCAGGGACACCTCTGTGACAAGACTCCGTTTGGGCCAGGATTGTTGAATCAACAACCCCTTCAATAGGTGGTTTTCCTTGGAATACCATTCCAGGTCAAGAAACTGCTGCAGAGACCTGAAGTAGATCTGAGGTGCATTCATGAAGCGGGGACAACTGAGAAGCCACTGCAGCAACCCCGTGCGCAGTCTGGCCTCTGGCACTACAAGAATTCAGACTGCCATAAGACCCAGCAAGTGCAGAAAAGCAGAGGCAGAAACTCTACTTGCCATTGGAAGATATGCATCATATTGGAGATGGTCATATTTGCGACTCTATCCTCAAGAGGGAAGGCCCTGGTCATGTGAATGCCCAAGACCACCACATTAAATCTGAGGGACTGGGACGGCGAAACTTGAGACTTCCTGAAGTCTACGGACAAGTGCAATTATTCATCCAGACAGGGCAAGAAATGGATGCCTGCTCTTCTGAGGTGAGCTGGCACCACTGCCAGCAGATTGGTGAAGAGCCTGGCTGCTAAAGAAAGCCTGAATGGTTGCACCTTGAACTGGTAGGTGAAGCAGCAAGTTACTTACCTCTAACTATTGTTCTCCACCATGGGTCTGGCATGGATTCACATGCTCATGAATATTCCCCGTCAGGCTGGGAATCCTCGGTAAAAGAAAAACAGTTTCACTTTCACTTACAAAACTGTATTTCTCCAATAAACCAATCACTGTCCTCTGGGTCATACTGCCCCCAGCAAATGACCGCCCTCTCCCGAAGCGCCTCGCCTGGTAGCCATCTTCCGATTTGTTAAGCACTTAAAGTGGCAGTATGACCAAGAAGAGCCTCAGAGGGGAAGGTGGGAGGGTTCGCATGTGAATCCATGCCAGACCCATCCTGGAGAACAATAGTTACAGGTAGGTAACTTGTTCCTTCTCCAGCATGGGGTCTGGCATGGATTCACATGCTCATGAATAACGAATACACAGCAGTACAACATTACACAACCATGGGAGGTGGGAAGGCTCAACAGAAGCAATTCACTCTTACCTCTGGAACAAACTCACCTGAAGCGAACAGGTTGCATAGCACTGCTTGGCTGATGCTGGACTCCTCCCTGGAATCCCTCTCGATGCAGTAGAACTTCGTGAAGGAGTGCATTGCATGGACCTCCACGTAGCAGCACTGCAGATATCCAGCAGGGGCACACCGGCCAGGAACGCCGTCGTTATAGCGATCGGTCTGGTGGAATGGGCTCTCGGAAGGCCGGGCAGCAGTCGGTTCACCAACCGATGACATTGCATGATGCAGCTGGAGAGCACCTTGAGATGGAAGCCTTGCACAAAGCCTTCGCCTGGTTCCCAGGACCAAAGATTACGAACAGCTGTGAAGTCTTTCGAAAACTCTTTGTGCGTGCCACGTAGAACTTCAGGGCACGAGCAACATCCAGTGAATGCAAAGCCCTCTCACCCAGAGACGAAGGTTTCAGGAAAACAACAGGTAGCATCAAAGGTTCGTTGAGGTGGAATTCCGACGGAACCTTCGGCATGAAGGGGTGCATCCGCAGCACCACCCTGGATTTGCAGAAAGTCAGGTATGGCTGTTTGCAGGACAGGGCCTGTATCTCACCTACCCTCCTGGCAGAGGTGATGGCCACGGGGAAGGCTGTTTTCCACAAGAGGAACTGTAGAAGGGCCCAATGCATAGGCTCGAAGGGGCCCGCATGAGCGTCATCAGCACCACGTTGAGTTCACATCCCAGGGCAGGAGCCTTCACTGGTGGGAAAGATCGAAAAAGTCCTTTGAGGAACTCCTTGACGAGCCGAAGAGACCAAAGTGAAGATCTTCCTGGAGACTTGGTGTAACAGGAGATAGCCATCACATGTACCTTGATGGAGGTGTGCGCCAGACCGGCCTTGGCCAAGGATAGCAAGTACGGAAGAATCTCCGGGGCCGTGACCCTCAGAAGGGTAATCTTATGCTACCGACACCACATACACATTCCACTTGTGACCGTAGCACTTCAGAGTCAACGATGCCATGGCCTTGGGGAGGACCTCCCTGCAGTCCGACGGCACATATCCTCCAAAGTCTAGCGCTGCAGGAGCCAAGCACTCCGGTTGAGTGATCCTGGATCGTGATGCAGGATTGCGCCTTCTTCTCTGGAGAGAAGACCCGGGACCGCCGGCAGCTTGATCGGCGGCGACGCCGACAGGCGGAGAAGGTCCGGGTACCAAATCTGCCTCGGCCACGCCGGGGTGATGAGTATCCTCCTGCACTGACACTGTCTGTGTGTGATGATGACTCATAGCAGGCAAGGAAACAGAGGAAACTCCTACAGAAAACATCCCTTCCAACAGGAAGGAGAACGCATCCCCCAGACTCCTCGGCTGATGTGATCTGCTGGCGAACTTCTTGCACTTGGAGTTCACCGCCGGCGCAAACAGGTCGACCTGGACCTGCCCCACTTGGTGAAGATGTGGTCCACTTGGTCCTGCCCAAGTTCCCACTAGTGGCAGGAGCGCAACTCCCTGCTGAGGGAGTCCGCAATGGTGTACTCGATTCCTGCTAGGTGAAGGGGAAGACTTCTCATCCAACGGGCCAGAGCCACAGTTCCTGCGTTTCCTTGGAGAGGGCCGGGGAGCGAGTGCCCCCTTGTTTCCTGATGTAGAACATCGTGGCGGTGTTGTCTGTGAAGATCCTCACCACTTTGCCTTTCAGGGACGGAAGGAATGACCTGAGGGCCCAGAACACTGCCCGCAGCTCCAGGATGTAGATGTGGAGATCCTTCTCCTCTGGCAGCCACTGGCCTCTGGTGTGAAGACATCCCCAGCCTTCCAGAGAAGCGTCCGTTATGACCGTCTCCTGGAATGGATGGTTCTGAAACCCTGTACCACGGGGCGATGTTGGAGCGGACTCCGCCCCCCCCCCCCCCCAACTTATCGCCCGATGGAACTCATCCAAAGTGATCTTGTCCACGAAGTTTCCGGACACATGCACCCAGGGAGCATCCAGGAACTCCTGAAGAGGTCGCATCTGTAACCTGCAGAGCAGGATGAGGTAGCTGCAGGAAATCATGCCGACCAACGACTTGATGGTCCGCATTGTGGCCGTCTTCATCTGCAACAGCCACTGCACCTTCCCCTGAATGGCTGCTACCTTCTCTTCTGAGGGCGATGCTAGGCACAACACTATCGATCCTGGCTCCCAGGAACAGCACGTTCTGCGATGGTGTCAAGCAGGACTTTGGATAATTGATGGAGAATCCCAGATCAGTCAGCAGCTTGATGGCCAACACCTTCGAGCGGGCCCGGGTGAGCCAGTTGTTGAGGTACAGGTATACGTGAATCCCCCGTAGATGCAGATCGGCTGCCACCGGTGCTAGGCACTTCGTGACCACTCTGGGGTCCGACTAAGTTGGAACAGGCCCTTGTGGCATCCTCTTCTGGATCTCTGACACCAAGGTGTGGAGGGTTGGTAGGATGTCCAGAGACCCATCCCCCTGGCATGATCGGAACACTGGGCCCTGCATCCTCGTTGCAGCCCTCTACACCCTTGTGGACTGTGCACAGGGACTCCATATCCTCGACCTCCGTGGATGAAATTTCCATGGCTTGAGCCCCGGCCCTGGGGGACTGATCCAGCGCCTCCTTGCACCCCTACTTTTTTTCCACCCTGAAGGGCTGCAACCAGGTTCTGAGGGGGTGTCCCCTTCTCCGGAATGCCAGCAGACATTATCAAAGTCACCACTGCAGCTTCTCGCCTTGGAGGGAGGGATACCTTCAGCGCTGTGGGGGCTTCCTCCGACCTTCTGCGAGTGAGCCGGTTCTCCAAACAGAGTTTTGGATGGAGATCCTTATCCCCAGCCGGTCCCTCCATCTGGAATAGCCTCCCTGCAGCCCTCCGAGCCTGATCCTCTTATGTTCAGGAAACTCCCAAGACCTTCCTCTTCTCTTCCTTCTTTCTCTCTCTACCCTGCTAACCTAGCTCTTTTCTCTTTCCCTCTCTCCCTCCTCTTCCTTACAGCTTGCTGACTGGCCGACTGGTGTACCTCGAGTGTCACAGGTCCCAGGCACCCATACCAGTCCTCTTTCGCACTGGACTTCAGGCCCTGCACCCCACACTCCCTCACTTCACTGAAAAATAACCCAAGAGAGCGGCTCTCTGCACTTACCCCAGTCTTCACCGACTGAGTGCACTTGGACCTCCCCCATCGTGTGACCATCTGTGCACTTGCACAATCCGAATGCCTGAAGATAAGTATGTCTGCTCTCTCTTGTCTTCATCCCTTAATTGCACTTTGTAAAACTGCAGAATCGTCATCAGGCCCATTTGCTGCATCTCAACTGTTAAATGTATTATAGGCACTTACTCTGCCTGTGCAGACTTTTATCGGGTCAGAATTTTGAGGGCTCTGAGCGACTGTTTGTTTTTTCCCCATGTTCCCACCCTCCTTGAGAGCTTTGAAACACCTTTGTGTGTATAGGCGCTTTATAAATAAACATTACCATACCGTGCCCTTGGGCAGTACACCCTTCTCCTCCGTCTGCGGCTTCTTAGGTTTCTGCCGCAGCTTAGCCGGGTTGGACGACTTCCTCTTCGAGGAGGAGCTCGATTGCCGGCTGGCAATGGAGGCAGAGGGTGATGTTGATTGCACCCTGCCTGCCAGCGACCCGGAGGACCCGGACTTGCGGTGCTTGGTCTCATCTTTGGCCCCCATGGATGAGGTGCCCTCACAGGACCTAGAAGCCCACTCCTCAGACCGATCGGCCTTGGGTGATGCATGTCCCTGCTCGGGGCACGGGGCAGAGGCCTTGGCGTTCAGCCACATTGCCTCTTCCTTGTGGTCCGGACGCAGGCAGTAGAGGCATTGTAGGTGATTGTCCTCCACAAACACGTTCCGGAGCCCGGGATCTTCCTTCTTTCTTTTCCTCCGTCATGGTTGGAGGGCGCAAAGTAGGCCCGATGGCCCTCTAGAAACTTCAAAGTTTTCGTCCTTTAAGGGCGCTGAGCTTCACTGACAACAGATCCCGCTGTCAGCAGATGGAGAGAAAAACACACAGGCTCTTTTGGAACAAAAATAGAAACTTTCTGCGAAAAACCTAAAAGTAGCTTGCAGAGCAAAACTCGAGTACTCCCAACACTGAAGCGTGCTGTACAAATCTGAAGATGGCTGCCAGAGGAGGGAGCTTAGGGAGAGGGCTGCCATTGGCTGGGGGCAGTACGACCCAGAGGACAGTGATTGGTTTATGGGAGAAATACAGTTGTCTAAGTGAAAGTGAAACCTTTTCTTTTACCGAGGATTCCCAGCCTGACGACCGGGAATATTCATGAGCATGTGAATCCATGCCAGACCCCATGCTGGAGAAGTGGCCCACTGTAAATATCAGTTACCTCCAATACTTCTTGTGGATAGGCACATGTAAGTAGGCACCTTAGAGTTTCAGGGAGACCAGTCAATCCTGCAGGCAGAGTAATTGAAGGATTTGGCTAGAGTGTCCATCTTAAACTGGTATTTGCGAATGTACAGGTTCAAGAGCCACAGATCCAAGATTGGGTGTAGACCTCAGTCCTCATTCAACACCAGAAAATAAGTTCCAGTTCCAGCCTTTGCCTTGTTCTGAGCGGGATACCAAATCTATGGTCCCCTTCGTCAGAAGCAGATGAATCTCAGTAAGAGGGGGTGCAGGGACGAATAACTTGTCCGGGAATGGTCTGGAGGATGAAACAGTCTCCTTGGTGGATTATCTATAAGGTAAATGTCAAGAATCCATTCTTTGCTGAGCCAGGAAATTCTATCTCCCACAGGTGATAGGAGGTAGAAGGCCAATTCTCAAGGGCTTCGCACTGTGAGGTAGTGAGGGCACGAAGGACGACAAACCTCTCATAAAAGTACCTCTGCTCAGACCCACTTTTGGGTCTGAGCTGCCCTTGCTTGTCAGTGGGAGCTTGACCTCTGCACCTTTAGGTGTAAGACGCAAAGGGCTGAAATAATATGTCTTTGCCCGTGGGGAGTTGCAGGCTGCTGCTGTACTGCTTGGAGCCGAGACTTTGCAGTCACCAGAAAAGCTTGGAATCTCCGGAAGGGCTCATCGGCCTTATGTCCTAAACAGGTGGATGCCATCAAATGGCATATCTAGCATTTTTACTTGGACATTCGGGACGAAGTTCAATGTCCTCAGCCATGAATATCTCAGAAACACAGTTCCAGTTGGCCATAGCCCTAGCTACACAGTCAGCAGTATCTAGGCCCAATTGAGAAGCCTCCTTGCCATACTTTACAGAGGCTTCTAAGCCATCCCTCATGTCATCCACAGGCACATGTTCGGCCACCCGCGAAATAAAAGACCAAAAGAACCTTTGGCCCAGGAACAGGAGCAGGAGGCATTGACGAGTCCCAGGCCTAGACTGCCTGAAGCAAAGACCTTCCTTCCCCATGCATCTATTGTCTTGCTCTCCAGAGCTGGGGACAAAGACAGGAAAGGTGTCTTCTCTGGGGATGCATGATCAGACAGGAAATGTAGGTAAACAGGGGTTTCCTTGTGCTAATTTGCTAGATCCTGGTCCACCATAGGGACTAAGGAAGGGTTAGAACTAAAATCTAAGACTAGCCCCACCTACTGTATGATTAAAGGACAGATGGGCCCATCTCTGTGGACCTTCATTCAGAAGATCTATCAGCTCATAATGCACCTTGGGTCAAGAGGGGGCTGAGAACCATAATGTATCTATCACATTTGCTCTCCGACTCTGAACAGTGGGCTGAGGCTTTCGTGGGATGGGAGCATGTCCAATTCTGGTGAGGTGTCCTGGCCACTTGCATCTTGTAAATTAGTATCAAGATCCACCAAGTAATCACTGTCCCCATAGAATTCCTCGGGGGCATAAGAATTCCAATCCAAAAGGAATAGGATACCTTTCTTCATCATAGTTGTCTTCCATGCGAGACAAATGCTAGTGGAGCACACTCCCGAGGAACACTGGTGCCAATGAGGAAAGTGTCGGGCCGGAAGACCAACTTTAGCAGACAGAGTGGTGCAACCTCTAGACGAATCTATATACATTTTTGCTGTGGCTGAGCGCAAGGGTGTACGATTGCAGTGTTTTGTGGTGCCTGTGCCAGCTTGTCCAAGCACAGTGAACTGCACGGCACTAAGGTCGAAGCCGCTGTGGCAGAAGTGGTCAGCGCCAGGGCCTTGGCAAAGACATCGGGCATCTTGAACCAGATGCCTCCCATTTTTCCAAGGTCGAGAATTTGGTATGTAAAAGTATCTGAGGTGCTTGATCACCCAAGTCATCCTTGGATCAGTGACTCCTTTTCTTTGATGAGGAAGAAGAATGGTTTTGAAGACCCACCGGGGAACAAGACCTCTTGCAGTGCTTCTTTTTCTTCTTGTCCTTGCAGACCATTCTTAAATACAGTGTTCCATGCCAGGTGACCGCGAACGATTCGGTTTGTCACCATTATCCTTGTAAAGAGGTGATAATTTCACATACCGTCACAAAGTGCCTTGGGGTGCATCGATACTGTGTGGATCAGAGGCAGACATCTAACATCCACAGTCCATGCAGGGTTTATAATCTGAGGACTTAACATAACATTGAAAAGAACTTCAATGAAGTAGCACTCCTAAAGCAAGCAGAGTGTGCAGGAAAAAAGAAACTGCAGTCACGGGGTGCAGCACTGCAACATAGACTAGCCCAGATGTCCTATCTGGAGGGGGGCACGTAAAGGTCTCGGGCGGAACAAACGCAGAGTCATGCTGTATCGCCAGAAAACAGGAAAAGTTTCCGAAGAGCAGCCGCACTGGGAGATGGATATCAAAGATGAGGAATTTGTGAGAGGAAGGCATCTGTTAGAAATGCTGAATAAACTGATGTACTTTTTGGCTGTTACGAGATATTACAATCTGTAGGGTGAAAAAGGCATGGAGTGCATTTGTTTTGATATCAAGATTGGTTTACATAATATTGTGCAAGTCCATGCTCATTTCTGCGACTGGACTGTTGATCTAAAATCCGTGGCTCGTTACCACCCATGTACGCCCCCTCCGACGTAGGGGTGAACTCGACGATCACTATATGTTACAATTGCCCCAATCGCTACATATGACAACTGGTTTAATGCTTCGGCCTCTGCATCCCATCTACTGTTGTAAGGCATCCAATATTGGGATCATTCAGTCAGCCATACATGCTCATTGACAGGTTATCGAAGTTAACCCCCTAGCAGACAAATTAAAATACAAAACAAAAATAAATATGAATGCAATGATGAAATCACACAATGATTTACGACCCATTGAGAAAACTATTGTTTATTTAGAAAAAAAAGCTTACACTGGTAGAATTCAGCAGATAAAAAGTTATTTTTAAAAAAGTCACTTTGAAACTATTTAGAGTAAAGTTCGGTGATACAAAGCTTCTGTAGATGGGTAATTGAACCCTAATTCATATCCACTTAGTGAACATTTTCTCCATTTAGTTAAAAACTTTATGACAAACAAGGTGTGTGGCCAGAGACATTTTACCGCTGACATATAACGTTCTTTCAAATGGGTCTTTTTAATGTTGACATAATATACAAATAAGTTCTAGGCATTGCATGAATACAGTGCTCCCATATGTTTATCACTGATATTAAAATAGTTGAGTAATAAATAAAACTGACTTTAAATGAGGTAAATTCAAAAAAAGTTAAATCATTGTTTATTGTGGTTCTGACAAATAATGCATTTCAGATGATAAAGTGGTGCTACATTCCAGGCAGTATTCGACCAAAAGTGGGACTCTGTACACACATTGCAGCCTAATTTGCACCAGGGCAACTGTCTGCTTGCAGCACATTGTGCTAAACATTATGGAATTGGTAACACTTTCAGTCTTGAACTGAAAATAAATGTGTAAGAAAATAAAGAACAAGTTAAAATACAGAAATGCACAATTTAACATTACATTTTTCTTAACAAGGAAAATAATGCAGAAAAATGAATAATTTAAGGGGATGCAGATGGGTCCTCTTCATTCACAATTCTTGGTGCAATCTATACCCGTGTACAAACATCTGGGGAATCCTGAATTTTCAACTTCACCTAGAAACAGAACATTTTGTAACAGCTTAGTAAATTGCATACATCTTAAAATGGCTAACATGGTAGCACTTTGAAGCACTTGTTTTGTGTCCAAGCGCTTTATAAATAAAAACAATACAATACAATCTGATAGCAACATTCTTTTGAAGAAAAATCAACCATGTAAACCATTTCAGAAACAATTCATCGTATTCCAGTTTTGGGGATTATCCAATTAGCTAGGAGCACTACTGAATATTGTATGCAATGTACCAACAGAGATGATAAATATGTAGCTTTGCTATCCCAAAATATTGTTACAGAACAATTTACTTACCTTCGGTAATGTTCTTTTGGGAGGCATATTAATGCCTCCCACAGATTCCCCATCCTCCTAACATAACCGCTCTAGAAACTTTTTTGTAGCCACCAGGTGGCGGCGTTTAGCATCATCTCATGCCAGGGTGATGTTACAGGTATATATGATTTAGGCTGCTGGTGCAATTCTACCTCACACCAGCACAATTTTCCTTGGCAAGGAAAGGCGGATTTAAAGACCACAATCACGGTCACTTGCAAAAACATTTCTTAGAACTCAATGAGTTCACATTAGTAAGAAAGGTGGTAGGGAAATGAGCAACCCGTGGGAGGAATTAACATGCTCATCAAGAAAGAAATTTACACAACATCCTTGACCGAACCTCCACGGCCCCAAGGGTCACGTCTGCTGAAGCGCAAGCGCTCATCCAAATTATGCATCATTTACAGTTATCAGATATTTGGTGAAGTCTGCTCCCGTATGTGGATGGAAGGGAGTACACTTTCCACTCAACTGTGCATGACACAATGGGCCTCATCACGAGTTGGGCGGTATTCACGGCGGTATGCCAGGGCTATTAGTGTTACCGCCAAACCCCCTGGCGCTATTAGCACCGGATCATGGGTTTGGCGGAACGGTAAGTCCCAATTCCCCATTGGACCCATTTGGGAATTCCCCATTACCCATTGGGCCCAATGGGGAATTTTCAGCGCTACTACTGCCGGCGGTATAAGTGCACGGTAATAGTGCCAAAAATCAACAAAATCGCAGCAGATTTGCCACCAGCTCAGATCTGGGGGTAAATCCTGCCAAACCCGTGATTTGACGGACCCTTAAATGAAGCGGTAATAGCGTTATCGCTGCATTTAAGGGTTACCGGCAAACTCGTGATGAGCCCCAATTTCTAGAATATATTACTGGCTCCTCTCTGATTTCTTGATATCCGCTGTGTGGCAGTGCGAGATATCGCCGCACACACTGTCCGACCATTCCCCTGTGGCACTTACTATTGTATTGGATCAGCAAACCCGGTCTCGGCCCCTGTGGAGTATGGCACCATCCATGTTGATAGATCCAGGGCTGGTTGCTACCCTTCAAGATGAGATTGATGACTTTTACAGCCTATACTGGGTCTGTATCTTTACATTCCACTGTGTGGGAAGTGTTTAAGCAATAAGTTACTTACCTATATATCCGGTTCTCCAGCTTTATCTTTCATAGATTCACATGCTGTGAATATTCCCTGTCGTCAGACTGGGAATCCTCAGTAACATAGGGCAGTTTAAACTTAAACTGAAAACTGTCACTTTTGTGCTCTATCAGTCGTTTTGGGTGTCATATTTGTTCACAGCCAATAGGAACATTTCCGTTAGCTCCTCCCCTGTCGGCCATCTTCAGATTTGGCAGTGTAAGAGCCAAAAGACAAGCCAAAAGACAAGCCATGCGGGCTAGAAGGGAGAGTCACATGTGAATCTATGAAAGATACCAATGCTGGAGAACCGGAATTACAGGTAAGTAATGTATTCCTTCTCCAGCATTGCATCTTTCATAGATTCACATGTGAATATATTACAAAGCAGTATTACAACATTACCCATAGGTGGAGGCAGGCTCCCTGCATAACTTACCACTGGAGACTTACCCACCTCACGCAAAGGATCTGCCAAACCGACTGGCCGACTCTAGACTCTTCCGCATGAATGTCAACATAGTAGAACCTGGTGAACGTATGCACCGATCTCCAGGTGGCTGCACAGAAGATGTCAAGCAGTGGAATCCCAAAGAGGAAAGCAGTGGTTGCAGCTACTGCTCTGGTAGAGTGAGCTTGGCGCCTGCTGGGAAGTGGTCTGCCGGCTTGCTGATGGCAGAATGAAATGCAGGTAGCAATCAATCGTGCAATGGAGGACTTTGAGAGAGCCTTTCCAGGACCAGAATGTCCAAATGAAACAAACAGTTGATCTGTTGTACCAAAGGAATTAGTATGCACCACATAGTACTTGAGGGCACGTACCACATCCAGCATGTGTGGTGTTTGCTTTGCTGGAAATGTTAGCGTGTCAAAGAATACTGGTAGAACCACCTGCTGATTTAGATGGAAAGCAGATGGCACCTTTGGCACAAATGTAGGGTTGGTACGTGGAACAGCCTTGTCCTTGTGAAACATTAAATAGGGCGGTTTTACGGAAAACAACTGGATCTCCCCACACGCCTGGCCGAAGTTATGGCCACCAAGAACGCCATTTTGGAGCAAAGATGCTTAATAGATGCTTGCTGCATGGGCTCAAACAGTGGTTTCATGAGTCGCACATTGAGCTCCCATTCTGGAGCTGGGCGCCGGACAGGTGGGAAAGACCGGAATAGCCCATGAAAAAACTCCTTCACCAGCCGGTGAGACCACAGGGATGGCGCCCCTGCAGTGCGGTTGTGCCTGGAGATTGCTGCTCGGTGCACCTTAATGAAAGAATGTAGGGACAACAGATTTGGCAACAGATCCTCCGGTTGGATGGTCGGATGTTGTTGTCGTTTGTTTTTGCACCATACCTGAACATGTTTCCACTTGCTCTTGCGGCATTTCAAGGTGGACGGAGCCCTAGCCGGGATTACCTGGCAATTTTGCGGGAAGGACAGTGTCCTGAATACTAGGAACACAGGAGCCAGGCCGTCAGATTGAGAGAGGCCGGGTTGTGGTGCTGTACTGCTCCCTGATTCCTGAACAGGAGCGACTGATGTGGGCGCAGCTTTATCGGTGTAGCTGACGAGAGCAAGGAGATGCGAGTACCAAAACTGTCTCAGCCACGCTGGGGCCACTAATATCAGTTTGCACCAATACAGTCTGAAGGTGTGGGGGACTGGAGGCACCAGAGGAATTGGGGGAATGCATAAACAAAGCTCCCTTCCCACAGAATCGCAAGGGCATCCCGCAAGCTGTCAAGATGGGGAAGTGACTGGCAAAGGTCTTGCAGCGACTGCTGTCGTGGATGGCAAAGAGGTCGATCTCCGGGATGCCCCACGTTTGAAACAAGTGAAACTGGTCGTTGTACAGTTCCCACTCATGGCAAGAGCGTAGCTCCCTGCCGAGGGAGTCCGCTAGAGTGTTCCGAATCCCCGGTAGATGAAGGGGAATGAGAAACATGCCTTGCTGTAGAGCCCAATGCCACAGGGCTTGGACCTCCTTTGATAGCTTTGAGAACCTTGTACCCTCCTTGCTTGTGGACATAAAACATTGACGTTGTGTTGTCGGTGTAAACTGTACCACCTTTCTCCTCAGGAGGGGACGAAAAGACTTCAGGGCCCAAAGAATTGCTCGAAAATCCAGCAGGTTGATGTGCTGGCTCCTTTCCTCCTCCTCCGACCAAAGGCCCCTTGTGTGCTGGTCCTGACAGTGGGCGCCCCAGCCCCCGAGTCAAGCATCTGTTGTGACGGTGGCCTGATGGTCCGTCCACCTGAAGGGGGCACACTGCACCAGATGTTCGCTCACTGACCACCAGCAAATTCTCTGTTTGAAAACCGGTGTTCGAGCAATGCGGTCATCCCAGGAACCTGAGGCTTGGTTGCAGCGGGCATCCAGGAATTCTTGCACCGGTCTCATGTGTAACCGGCAGTTGGTGATCAACAGGATGCACAATCACAAAATGTGCAGCTGTGAACTGGCGTTACCCGGGAGCTTTTGAGACAGCATACCTTGCGTAGAAGAGCTGTCACCCTGTCGACTGAGGTTCTGGCAGTGCAGGTTTGGGTGTCGAGCTTTGCACTGAGATAGAGTGCCTGGACTTTGGGAAGTTGATGGAGAAACCCAGTTGTGTAGACACTGTATGTGGTGGTTGTGGTTTCTGCGAGCGGATCAGAGGGAACCCTTACTAACCAGTCATCTAGATATGGGTAGACGTGCAAGCCCCTCCGCCGCAAGGCATTTGGTGTACACCCAGGGAGCAGACCGCAGGCCGAATGGACGGGCCTTGAATTGAGAATATACTCCTGCCACCACGAAGCGTAGGTAGCGCCAGCGTGAGAGGTGAATAGGGATGTGAAAGTAGTCATTCTCGAGGTCAAGGGACTCCAAGAAATCTCCTTGTTGTAGCTGGGACAACACCTGCTGTAGCCTAGACCATGCAGAACGTCTGTACTGTTAGGAACTTGTTGAGCACCCTCAGATCGAATATGGCCCTCCAACTCCACCCTCCTCCCCCACGACTTGTTGCTCAGTGACTTTTTCCTTATCAGGAAGTATCCAGAATATACTCCTGTACTCAGCTTGTCCTTGGGAACCTTTCTACAGTGTCCTTCTGCAGCAGAGCTCACACTTCCTGAAGCAAGAGGTGTTGCAACGTCGCTGGTTTGTGTGCGGGAGAAATGTCTGGTGTATAGCCCACAAACTCCAGCGAGTGGCCCTGCTGGAGGAGGGATAGCATCGATTCATCGGTTGTGATGTGTGTATATTCTTCGACAAACCTGGACAGTCATCCTCCCAAAGGGGTGCTGAAGTGTGAGGACCTGGCTGGGCTGGTCATGTTTGTTTGCTGGACTGGCCCCTAGATTGGGAGGAGCCACTATCAGAATGGGACTTTTTCCTGTACTGGCCTCCTGAGTATAGGGTTTTGTAGGAGGAAGAATGGTATGTGGTGCGGTTATCCTGCATAGTCCTGCCATAGCGTCCTTTAAACAAACTAAAGGACTGATGCCTCTGCTGTAGTGTGCCCAAGGAGCAATTGGTTTCCGTGTCTGTTTTTATGGTTTGTAAGGCCTCGTCCACCTTCTTTCCTAAAAGGCAGATCCATTAAAGTGCATATCCACAACCCCGGAGAAGATATTGGGTCAACAATATGTGGCCTTGAGCCAACCCTGCCTACTTAGCACCACTCCATTCCCTAGCTGGCGAAAACCAGTGTCGGCAATGGTCAGACAACAACTTGCAATACAAACAAACCAATAAATGGAAAGGCCTCTTGCTTTTTGCCATCTTGCAGGAATTCCAACAAAGAGTCCAACTGGACCACAGCTTGCAATCGTAACGTGCAAGTATAGCCATTGCATTAGCCGCCTTGATAGTCGTGGCTGCAATGGTAATTATCTTCTTACAAAAGGCGCCAAGGCGTTTGCCTTCTTTGTCTGGGGGGAACAGAGCAGAATGACAAAGGATTAGCTGATCTTTTTCTGGCAGCTGCAGAGACAACAAAGTCTGGTGTGGGTTGGGTGCGGAGGCAGCGCTCTCTGGGGCTCTGTACTTTTTGTCAAACCAGTCTTTTAGCCGGGGCAGTTGCGGGATGCGCCAAGGTGATGAGACCATCCTCCCAGACATCTTCCAACAGCGGGATAGACATGACATTTCCTGCGCTGCTCTCTGCGCTGGCACAGCACACTCCTTTCACTGCTCCTGTGCGCAAAGACGATCATTGTGGCCACCCTGGACATGAGCGCATGGAAGGCCCCTACATCATCAGGGGGTGTGTCTCTGAGGGGAACGTCATCTGGCTCCCCATCAGCTGTGATAAAATCATCGAATTCATCAGTCTCGTGTGCGTGTGTGTGTGTGTGTGTGTGTGTGTGTACCCAGTCGTCGGGATCTGTGTCTGTTCCAGTATCAGACAGCATCTGAAGTACTGATTGCTGCATACCACTTCTGGGGCGAGAAGGTATGTTATCCATTTCCCCATAAGGCCCGGGGACCCCTGAGCAGGTTCGCCTGATAGATTCAGTGACTGTGCTGGAGCAGGCATAAGTTACAAGGTTGCCACGAGAGTGGTTAGAGCAGATAAAATGTCTAGTGACCTGTCTCGTTGTGGAGGCAGCGATGGTGATAGATCGATGGCTGGAGCTGAATGTAAAGGGGGTAAAAGTGGTAGCCCGATCAGGCTTGCCTCACCCTGCAGTGAACTTCTGGAGGCTATGTCCTGCGTGCTGGCGATGACGGCAGTGACATAATGGCCTCCCTCTGCTTCCTCCACATCTGATTCGGATAGACTTGGCTCTGACACCACAATACCACCCGGCAGCAAGGTCACCCCAAGGTCTGGGAATGGTGCCTGTGACAATGGTAGTGGTAACAATCGCATGGGAGGAGCCACTTTTGCCAGTTAACGAGGTTGTCGACTGTGTCGTCGTCTAGGGTGTCAAAGCTGTGGACATAGATGACGTTGACGAGATCCCTGCGGTCGTGGCCGTTGAAATTCGTGTCAATGACACGGTATTCGTCATTGATAACGAGGTAGTCACGGTCGTGGCAAATGACGGCTTTGTTGGAAGTCGTGGAGAAATAGCCGTAGACGGCTTCATCGACGGTATGCCATTGTACGGCGTCAATGGCCTTGGGGTAGACTACCTGGAGTGAGGCTTTGATGACGGCCTCGTCGCCGATTGACAACGGGCCTGTTTTCGACATTGAAGGCAAAGAGTGACCACTAGACTTCGAAGTGGACTTAGAAGACACCACCTTCCTGGGACGATGAATCCTCTGTCGACACCCTTTGGGCACTGACTTTGGTGAAGACCGGTTCTTGTGCAAGGATCTGGGCTTGTTGCCAGGGGTGTCTTTATGCCTCTTCTTGTTGGTGGCCTGGACTTCATGCGACCTAGACCTCTTACTAGAGGTGGTTGGCTGGGCCATCCTGCCTGCCCTACCGAGTAGACAATTCCAATTTTATTCGTCGAAAAGTTGGGAGATGATTTTTGAGGATTCCCTAAACAATACGTGCAGTAAAACATCTGAAGGTGACCGACAGGGGAGGAGAGCTAAGGGAGGTGTTCCTATTGGCTGTGAGCAGTATGACCCAAAAAACCTATATGGAGTACAAAAGTGACCAAATGTTTTCAGTTTACGTTTAAACTGCTCTTTGTTACTGAGGAGTCCCAGCCTGATGACAGGGAAAATTCACAGCATATGAATCTAGGAAGGATCCAATGCTGGAGAAAGTATGGATACGGGGCGGTGTTGCTGTTGGTCTCAGCTGGGGGACTTAAATCCATTAGGACGGAATTGGGCGTGGTTGAAGGGCAGCTGAGACGGCTGGAAAATGAATACAGCACAACAAAGGATAGATGGAGCGCTACTGGGTGTGATTCAAGGGAGGTTCCAGGAGCTGGTTGACAGGGAGGTGATGCATATGGTGCAGCCAATGAGGGTGCGGAAATATGGGAAGGAAGATAGGCCGGGGAGGTGGCTGGCCAGGTTGGTTAAATTGGAGTGGGACACACAGTCTATTGCTAGAATTCAGGGTCCTTTGGGGGAGGTGGTTGTCACCGGTGACGGTATAAATATTGTATTCCAAAAATACTATGCAGAGTTGTATACTTATGCTGACACATGTTTGGAGACTGATTTAGAGGAATAGTTAACTGGTATAACTCTCCCTGAGTTTCCAGGAGGAGGCCAGGCTTGCCCTAGATCTTCCTGTATCAGTGGAGGTGGTGTGTGTGATGGGATAGCAGCCCTTTCGTCTTGCCAGGCGCCTGAATCGGATGGCCTGGGAGTTGAACTGCATAAGGAGTTTAGGGCAATTCTGGTCCCCAGATTGTTGCAGGAGGGGGAAGAGTCATTAGAACTGGGGGTGCTGCCAGCCTCCCTTAGAGAAGCCTTTAATTATTGTACTATTGAAGCCCAACAATCCCCCTAATGAGGTCTCATCGCACAGACAGTTATCCCTAATAAATGCAGACACATAGTTGTTCGCTAAGGTACTGGCCACTCGCCTGCTCCCCTTATATGGCCCAGTTGGTCCATTCTGACCAGTCAGGATTTATTCCTAGTAGGTCCACGGCACTGAATCTCAGGCGATTGGTTCTGAAATCATAGCCCAACTTAACCCACAGGCCAAGGCAGTTGCCTTCTCTCTTGATGCTGAGAAAGTTTTTGATTCAGTGCCGTGGGTATATTTGTGGTCCTGGGGCAGTTCCGGTTTGGGCACTATTTCATTAATTGTGTAAAACTACTGTACTCACGCCCAGAGGATAGGGTGCGCACCAACTATACTTTGTCATGGTCGTTGCAACTGGCCAGGTCGATGCAGAGGTTTGTCCGTTTTCCCCTCTGCTATTTGCACCAACCATAGAGCCGTTAGGGGCGCAGATAAGAGCAATACATGGGTATAGGGGCATCCATATTCTGGGACCAGCACAGGTGATCTCCTTATATGATGATGATGATACTCTCCTATGCGTTCGGGACCCGGAGACTAATCTTGGGCTCATGATGGATATGATACTCTGGGTATGGGGTGAATCGATCCAAGTCTGAACTGTTTCCACTCACTGGCTCCACCGGTGGAGATGCTGGGTTTCAGGTGGGTCCCCCGCACACTTCAGGTATTTGGGCGCTATGGTCTCTAGGTCGCAGAAATCACTCTACTCTGATAATCATGCAGGGTACCTGCAACAGTTCTGCGCTATGCTATTGGTGTGGGCCGGTCTCCCTATTTCACTGTACGGACGGCTTTCTTTACTAAAGATTATCGCACTTCCAAAATTATTGTAATTTTGCAACATGCGCATTTGGCCTGGCAGGGAGTCTTTACAATACTACGATTGATTGCAGTGAGCTTTGTGAGGGGAAATGGGGCTGCTAGGATCAGCTGGGAACAACTTGTGGAACCATACAAGAGTGGTGGGCTGGCGGCACCTGACTTTGAGCTGCATTACCTGGGGGCTCAGGCACAGAGGCGAGGTTGGTCGACCTAGCCTTATAGAAATATGGTACGGCGCCTACAGACATTAAATCTGCCCAGTTTAATGATAAATATGTTGACTCCTGCTCCTTCGACCCTGGGTGCACCACAGTGAATGCGTCGGATAGGATATTTTGTAGATTGGCTATCGCTACCCCTTACAATAGAGGGATACCTTTATGGAACTACTCTGGCCTTCCCCCTACTTATGATGCTGGAATATATAAAGCATGGGACAGTGGAGCACAGCTGGTACTGAGTGGCCTATTCCCTGAGGGACGGCTTGTGACATTGGAAGAATTGAAGGTTAAAATGGGGGCAATTTCCCAAAGATATTGCAGTATTATCGTATTAGAGTGGCGGCTCGATGGTTGTGGCCTTCATTCCCGCTAGAACCTGATACACATGATTGTCTCACGGCAGTAATAGATGGGGAGACAATAGGCGTATGATATCGAAGCTCTATGGCATAGTTCAAACAGGGTAAGATAGCAAGAACAGGGCGCGCTACAAGAGGGAACGGGATATGGGTAGTGAGTTTACCGATGTACAGTTGCAAAGGTGCTGTTTCCTTACTAAGGAAGTCTCTATGAATGCTGGATGTCGGTTGATTCAGTTCAAAATACTTAATCAATTGCACTATACCCCTGCTAAGATTGCTAGGTTTTCTTCAGATATTGAGGATGTGTGTGTGTGAAATGTGGTGATACACCGGCCAACACGCATTCCATGTTCTGGACCTGTCCCCTCCGTTACCAGATATTGGCATGCTGTGGCTGAAACACTCAGACATTGTGGATATTCCCCCAGTTATGTCCCCAATCAAATATCCATTAGGGGATATTCGCAAAGTGTCGGTTGTTACTAGAAGGTTTTTAATCTTGCCTGTATGGTCGCTAAAAAGTGTATCCTTCGATACTGGAAATCCAAGGTCTTATGGGGAATGTATGCGAGACCTAGTGTATACTAATGAGAAGCAAGAGACCTTTGTGAAAACAACAGTCACAGCCTGTAGACCCAAGGACATTTGGGCTATGTTGCATGTGTACTTGGCCCGAACGGAGGATCTGGACATTTCCCATCAGCAAGCTATACAGCTGGCTGGCGCGGCTGTGATTCAATGGTGGGGGATGTTGGGGGGGCAGTGGAAGCTGATATTGGTCTGGAGGGTGGGTTATACTTTGGCCCTTATGTTATGTTTTTGTGCCATCCTATGTCAAGGTCATGCAGTCTTGTCTGTCCTGTTTGTTAAATAACATTTTTTTTAAAAAAATGTTACCGTAGTGTAGTAATTTGTTTTTCTAATTGACACATTCCTTCCAGCGACTCACCTGGACAGGGACTCCCCAAGCTATATTTAAGAAGAAAAAGGAGGTGTGTATGAAACCTATCCATTTAGAGTAGGACATTTGAAGGTTCTATTTTCCCATTGAGGTATTGTCTCTGTATAAAATCTAGAGAAGATAAGGCCTATGTAAAACATTTATTGAATCCCACATTGCCATATGGTCTGTGACAGCACACTTTCTTGCAATAATGGCGTTGTTCCCACACCTCTAAATCAGTTCGCTCCGACGCCCTCCAGCACCTTCTTAGAGGCCCAATTGTAGCACGTGTTGATACAAAGAATTGCACATCTTGAAATTGTTCTCTCTGAGATGGCCTTTCCTTTTTTGGAACCAAAGAAGCCTATAAATAATGGCTAGCCTTGCATGAAGTCTTGCGTCCAGGAGAAGTAAAATGTTAAGGACCTCTTAGGGTTCAATCTGTGCAGCCACTCTTCTGTCTCTGAAGAATGAGGCATAGAGGGGGAAAACACAAGTAAATGCACCTTTTGTGAAACTGTATCCGGTCAGAATGTTTGGTAAAGATGAAGGTTTAACTGGAAGAGTCACCTTGTCTTTTCTGCATATACCGTTGTTTTGCCGAAGTAAATAATTTAGTTGTAATTTACTTTGGCAATATTACTTCGTGGGGTGGGGGGGGAAGGAGTACTTTTCTATATTTTGTTTTAGGATTATGGGCTATAGGTTGGTGGCAGTGGTGGGGAAGGGGACATGGGGGGGACCCCCAATTAAAAGAAGAAAAAAAAACACAAGTAATTTCAACTTGAATTACGTTATTTACTTTGGCAAAACAAAGAAGAATTCTTTTCCGAATTGAATGAATTCAAGCGAACTAGAAAGGGCCTGAAGGTCTGAAACTAGTCTCACTGAAGTTAAAGCTACTAAAAACACTTTGAAAGACAGAAGCCTCAAATGACAGCTATAGAAGGGGCTCAAAGAGTGCTTCCATCAAGAAAGTCAAAACCCATGCTGAGACTACAAAAGGTTTTTGGAACTGAAGAACCATGGGCATAGCAATGAGCAAGCCAGGTTGAACAATAAGGGTATCAGTACTGCATCGCCCAGAGAATTCCTGTATGGAAACTCCCTTGAACAAAGACCTTGCACTTCTTGGTTGTGCTGGTTGTGAACGGTACAATCTTGGGTGTACCCCCACTTGGGAACATCTCCTCCACAATCTCCTTTGTTCAGCACCCACTCGAGTGATACCCCTAGGGAGCAGACTCTCTGTGTCAGCCTGAATGTTCAGACTGCTGGCAAAGCGTGATGCCATCACTGTTACTGCATTCTGCATCATCAAAAACTAAAAGAGCATGGTCTTCATGGACATATTGAGCAACCCCACACTGCCCATCTTGTTAACGTAGTGCATGCTGGAGTTATCCGTGATGACCTGAAGAGTCAAACCATTAATGGAGGGTTGTGATTAATTAACTTCTGTTCTGCAGGAATACAAGGATGAGTAGGGGCCTAAGCAGCTACTCATCCATCATAATTCTACAAAACAAGGTTGAACCCAAACATATAGGTAAAACAGGCACAATTAAGAATGTGGGCAGAGTGAAGACTATACTTCAAGAGGGGTGTGAATGTGAAATAGTAGCAACCCAAAAAGCAAAGTACAACACTTAAAAATAAAGGAAAGTCCAATCAAGGTTCTATAAGAATATGAACACCTACAATAATACATAGAAGTAAAAAGAACAGAGAATATGAAAGATAGCAAGATGCAGCACTCTGTGGTTAAAGAGACTGGGGGAGCATAGGCAATACAACGACAATGTTATTCAAAATGTGTATGTTCTTGTAGCAAAAGGGATTAAAGTGACCTAAGCAGTCTCTGAGGCCCAAAAAATGGTCGAAGGCAGCAGTTAGCAGTCAATAATAACTTGTTGCGGTTCTAGGCTGCTCGACAGTGTCGAACCAGGAATTAAGCCAAGTTCGGGTGAGGTGTGTTGATCCAAGCTGCCAGCAGGCATTGAGTTGTTTCGAATGTGGTAGCTCAGAGCAGCGTTGAAGTGATGCAAGTCCGGCGCTCACCAAGATCGATTCAGGGTCAAGACGGTTAGAAAGATGTAGTAACTGCTTGGTTGGGTCGATAATTGATGCTCCAACAGTCGAGTCAAAGGTCATTGAAAGTTAGAAGTGCTGATCCTAATTGCTCCAGTTCGATGAACTGGCTAATTGAGGTTGGAGCCGTTTGTGAACTGCTGGTACGAGTTGGCGAGTGGCACTCCAGCAGTGCGTGTCAGGGTCCGGCGAAGACCAGTAGGTGACAAGCAGAGTAGGTGACTGGCCCTTTGAGGTACAATCCGGTGTCAAGCTAGTTAGAATATTCAAGGACACTGGTTTGAAGATTTTGGTTGAGTGCCAAAGGCAGCACCAGGGGGTCCTGTGGTACGAATGCAGCAAATCTCGGTTGAAGGCGATTCCATCTGTTCGAGGCAGTGAAAATGGGGATCCTGGCCATTTTAGCCCAGGATCTGGCGAGTTCCAATAAAGGGACTTAGGATCAAGATCAGTCTTGTTTTCTGTTTCCCAAACACTGGGCAGGCTGGCACACACCTGCATGGGCTCTTCTGCACAGCAAGGTCCTGGGTACCAGTGCGGTTGGCAGAGAGGCAGATCTTGCTCCAGCAGCAGGCCACCTTCAATGTGCCCTGGGGATGGTTAGGGAGCAGAGCTTGCCTCTGCCTTGGACACAGTCTTCAAATTCGGTGTAGGGCTTTGGAAGAGAGTAGTTTCTTACCTGCAACTCCATTTCTCCAGCGTTGGTATCTTTCATGGATTCACATGCTGTGAATATTTCCCGTTGTCCGGCTGGGAAACCTCGGTAACTTTAACCTAGCGTTTTCCTATGGAAAACTTCAACACCTTAGTGTCCTATCGACACCTTTTTGGGTGCTTTAGGCTACACCAATAGGACGTCTGGTATAAATAGCATGGCACCGGCGGCTTCCCTTCAGATTTTAACCCACAAAATAGAGGAAACCCGAACCAAGGTTTGCCTGCAGGCGCATGTGAATCCATGAAAGATACCAACGCTCGAGAAATGGAGACAGGAAGAAAACAGGTAACACCAGGGGCTCGTTAAGATGGAAGTCCGACGGCACTTTGGGCATAAAGGAGGGTGCGTCCTAAGCACCACCCTCGAGGCATGGAAAGTCAAGTACGGTGCTTTGCAGGATAGGGCCTGGATCTCTCCCACTCGACGTGAGGAAGGTAATGGCCACCAGGATTGCAGTCTTCCACAACACAAACTTCATCGGTGCGGAGTGCATCGGCTCGAATGGGGGCCCCATGAGCCTGGTCAGCACCACGTTAAGTTCCCACGCCGGGGCCGGGGCCTTCACCGGCGGGAATGACCGGAACAGTCCTTTCATAAACTCTTTCACCAGTCGATGGGACCACAGGGACGTCCGTCCTGTGGTTCTGGTATATCTGGAGATCGCCGCCAGATGAATCTTAATGGAGGCATGGGCTAGCCCAGCCTTTGCCAGCGATAGCAGGTACAGAAGCACTTGAGGGGCCGTAATCCGTAGGGGGTTGATCTTCTGTTTTCGGCACCAGATAGAGAACCTCTTCCACTTATGACCGTAGCATTTGAGAGTCGAGGACACCCTGGCCTTTGCAAGAACCTCTCTGCAATCGGCCGGTATATCGTAGCCTCCAAACTCTAGCGCTGCAGGAGCCAAGCCTGCAGGTTCAGCGACGCCGGGTCGTGGTGGAAGATGGCGCCTCCTTCTCTGGAGAGAAGGTCTGCGTCCGCCGACAGCTTGATGGGAGAGGACGTTGACAAGTCCAGAAGGTCCGGGAACCAGATCTGCCTCGGCCACGCCTGTGCAACGAGGATCATCCTGCACCGGGACCTCTTGAGCTGGTTGATGAGTCGAAGCAGCAACGGCAACGGAGGGAACGCATACAGGTATAGGCCGTCCCAGGGGAACGAGAACGCATCGCCCATGCTTCTCGGCTGGGGAAACCTGCTGGCGAACCTCTTGCACTTCGAGTTCGTCGCTATTGCAAACAGGTCGATTTGGGGTTTGCCCCATCGTCGGAAGAGTTGATCCACCTGATCCTGGCGCAGTTCCCACTCGTGACACGCGCGCAGCTCCCTGCTGAGCGAGTCGGCGATGGTGTTTCTTTCTCCTGCCAGGTGGAAGGGAACCAGGAACATCCCCTGGGCGACCACCCAGTGCCACAGTTCCTGTGCCTCCTTGGCTAGGGCTGGGGATCTGGTGCCTCCCTGCTTCCGTATGTAAAACATTGTCGTGGTGTTGTCCGTGAAGATCCGCACCACCTTGCTCTTGAGCGACGGGAGGAACGATTTGAGAGCCCAGAACACAGCTCGGAGTTCCAGGACATTGATGTGCAGGAGCCTCTCCTCCGGGAGCCAGAGGCCTCTTGCGTGGAGATCCCCGGTGTGGGCGCCCCAACGTTCCAGGGAGGCGTCCGTCGTCACCGTCTCCTGGTACGCCGGCGTCTGAAAGTCCTTGCCCGTCGTGAGGTGCGCTCGAACGCCCCACCACTGAATCGCCCACCGGAACACCTCGTTGAGGGGGACCCTTTCTTCGAAGGAGCCCGTCGCCTGCATCCAACGGGCGTCGAGAAATTCTTGAAGAGGGCGCATCCGTAGTCTGCAGAGGCGCACCAGGTAGATGCAAGAGGATCTCATCCCCAGGAGGGACTTGATGGACCTCACCCTGGCCACGTCCGTGGCTAGCAGGCGTTGCACTTTGTCTAGAATGGTCTTCGTCCGTTATTCCGACGGTGCCGCCAGGCGCCTCACTGTATCGAGCTTCGCTCCCAGAAACAGGGCCACCTGCGACGGCACCAGGTGGGACTTTGGGTAATTTATGGCGAATCCCAGGTCTGTGAGTAGCTGGACGGTCCTCGCAGTGTGTTCGACGGCGAGTTCCCTCGTCCTTGAGCAGATGAGCCAGTCGTCCAGGTAGGGGTAGACGTGAATCCCCTGCAGGCGCAGCCGCGCCGCCACAGGTGCTAGGCACTTGGTAAAGACTCTGGAGGCCGACTTCAATCCGAACGGCAGTGCTCTGAATTGGTAGTGTCGTCCCTGGACGACGAACCTGAGGAACTTTCTGTGACTTTTGAGGATGGGAACGTGGAAGTATGCATCCTCCAGGTCCAACGACGATAGAAAGTCGCCTTCCTCCAGCTGTCCCAGCACGTGCTGGAGGGTGACCATCCTGAACTTTTGTGACCTGATGTATTTGTTCAAACGACGAAGGTCCAGGATGGGGCGCCAGCCGCCCGTCTTCTTCCTGACGAGGAAGTACCTTGAGTACACCCCAGAGCCTCTTCGGGACAGGCTCGATGGCGCCTTTCCTGAGCATCGCCCGTACTTCCAACAGCAGTTGCGGGACGTGATTTTCCTTCCTGGCCACAGGTGGAACGCGAGGGCACTTCTTCCGGAATTCGATAGAGTGTCCTCTTGCCAGGGTATCCAGCACCCAACGGTCGGTGGAGATGGACTTCCACACGCCGACGAACTTCGTCAGCCGGCCTCCCACCGGGGTGCTTCGGTGGGGGCCCGAGACCACGGCCGGTTCAGTCCTGCTTGGAGGTGGTGGCCTTGCCGCCCTGGCCACCTCGCCGACGGCGGCGAGGCGCTCCCTGCTTGCCGCAACCCCTGTAGGCCTCCTGAGACGAGGAGCGTGCCGCCTGGCGGTAGGACGAGCCACCGCTGGATCCCTTGGAGGCACCTTGTCTGCCTCAGGAGCTCCGAAAGGGCCGTCGTTGCTGAAGGGCTCCTAGGGCGCGGGCCGTCTCCGTGTCCGTCTTTATGGCTTGGAGGGATTCGTCCACCGCCTTCCCGAACAAGTTGCTGCCGTCGAACGGCATGTCCAACACCTAGTCTGGCTGTCCTGATGGAAGTCGGTCGTCCGGAGCCAACCCCGTCGTCGTAGGCAAACACTGTTGCCCAGCTGGCGGAACCCAGTATCGGCAATATCGGTTGCCACCGTTATGGCGTGATCCGACGCCACCTCGCCTTCTTGAAGTATTTCCAGGGCCTCGGACCTCTTGTCGTCCGGTAGGAAGTCCAATATGGGGGCCAGCTTAAACCAGAGCTCCCTGTCGTAATGGGCCACGATCGCCAGGGCGTTGGCCGCTTTGATCGTCGTCGCCACTGACGAAATGACCCGCCGCCCCATGGCGTCCAACTTCTTTCCCTCGCCGTCCGGCGGGGAATTCGACATCAAGGGTCCTGACCCCGCCGCTTTCTTCTTCGCCGCCGCCGAGACGACCGAGTCTGGCATTGGCTGGGCCCTGAGGCACAGGGGAGCGGTTTCGGGGACCCGGTACTTCTTCTCGTACAGGTCCCGTTTGGCTGGTGCCGTGGAGGGGTTCATGAGAACCGACAGGCCCTCCTCCCAGATGTCATCGATTAGAGGCACCGCGATGACAGTCTTCCTCTTGGCCTCCCGGCGCTGATAGAGGAAACCTTCCTTTTTCTGCTCCTCCGGGCAGAGCTGGAACAATTCGGACGTCCTGTCGATCATGGCGTGGAATGAGCCAATCTCGTCAGGTGGCGAGGCCCATGCGACGGGAGACCCGTTCCGTCGTCGTCGCCCTCAGAACCCGTCGTCGAGCCCATCGCACCGACTCGTGGGAGGATGAGGAGGGAACTGTAGGCCTTACGGGGGCGAGTGGAGGAGAGGGTTGGGTCCTCCGTCGTTTGTTCTGAGGACTTCCCGACGGGCCAGGTTGCGGGTCCTCCGGCCTGGGCCGTGGTAATCTCGTCCTTATCTCAGAGCATAAGGACTGGATCGCAGACAAAATGGCCGCCGAGCTATCCTGAGGCCTAGGTTCCTCGCCATCGTCTTCTTCCTCGGTTATCACCCGAGGATCTTCCTTGCGGGATCGAACCTTCTCGAATTGGACTTCGAGATTCCTCACGGCCTCGGTCAGTTCCTCCTCCGAGGCTGACTCCGAGCTCGAGGAGGCTACCTTGCCCCCCCTCGCTTCTTCCATCATGGTGGCCATGACGATGGGCTGAAAAGAGGATTCCCTCCTTGGCAGCAGGGAAACTCTAGTCCCGGAGGCAGTCTCCGCTGGCGGGGTCTCTGTCGGCTTGGCCAGAGTCGCCGCGATCGAGTCGATAGAGGCCTTTCCCTGCTGGGTAGGGGCCTTCACCACCTTAGGTGCGTCCCGGGCCTTCTCCTTAGGGGGAGGGGCGACGCCTCGCTCCCCCCTCTTCCGAGATCGGACGGGGCTTCTCCCGAAGCTTACCCGGGGTCTCGGACTTCCTCTTCCCTGAACCGGAGCGCTGGCTCGTGGTTGACTGTACCGGGGAAGGCGCACCCTGCCTGGCGACCGAATAGCCCGACCTTTCGGCGCTCCCGGAGCCAGCGGACTCACAGCGCTTGGCTTGGTGTTGGGCCCCCGTCGACGGGGCGCCCACACAGGAGTTAGAATCCCGCTCGGACCCTTTCTTCTTCTCACCCGTTGAGCCCTTCTCCAACCAGCTGGCGAGACGGGATCGACGGTCCATCATGGTCCGCTCCGACAAGTTCTTGCAGAACTGGCAGTCCTTCTCTACATGAGTCTTGTCCCCATGAAAACAGTAGAGGCATTGTGAATGTTCGTCCTCCTTGTGATCGAAGAGAAAACAGTCCTTTCGTTCCTCCTCAGGAGCAAGGCCAAATTCTTGGCACGCCTTCGCCATCATAGCGTGAAAAGCCCCAACATCATCTGGCGGAGACAGCTGAGCGGGCTACTAGGCGGTTCCACTTCGGGGTCTGTATCCTATTTATCGTCTCTCCTGGGTGACAAGGACACCGTTGACAAAATGTCACGAGGTCTGCCCTCCGGATCCAAATAGACTAGCTCCCCTTTCTCTGGATGGCTTCGGTAAAGGCCCATCGGCAACGGGAGCCGCACCGGAGGTGAATTCCTGGGGAGACACTACGCACCACTGGAATCACCGGCTCGGAGCTGCTGGAAGTCTTGCATCCGATTGTTCCAACGACAACTGGAGCGTAACAACACCTGCATGGACAGCAGAGAGTGTGGGTTTACCAATGGGTATATGGGCGCCCCAGCCCCAACCCCACTAGAGTAGACGGACCGGCCTCCCGCAGACCCAGCGCTGATGGATCAAAACCTGGCAGAATATAGAGCCGGATCCTGTTGAAGAATGTTCACCAGGAGCAACTGCCCAAAGCCGGCCCCAGACTGCCACGGATCCCCCGTCAGCAACAAACCTCTATCCGCCGACAGCAACTGCGGCCGACTGACAGTCACGGCAGTAGACCAAGGCGACGACACCACTGTCGACGACGGAAGTGAGGACTGTACCACAACCGTCAGCGACGGAACCTCCTTCGACGACCTTGTCATCGGTACTAAGGCCTCCAAAGGCCTGGCCTTCTCAGACAAAGCGGACTGCTTGGATCAAGCGCTGGAACAGTGTTTTGACGAGTCCCGGCTGGAAGATGATCTATAACTGTCCTTAGATGTCGTGTGCTTCGAGGAGAAAGACTCGACTTTGGCTTCTCTCTGTCCACCGGCGCAGACTACAGCCCCGACTTCTTGGGAATAGCACTCGACACATTGGACTTGTCCGGTTTCACCGACTTGGACAGCGAAGAGCCACTCGCCGCTTTAAGAGGAGGCAACCTGGATCGAGAGGAACCGCCACCTTCGACGCTGGAGGGTTCCACGGACATCGCCCTTCACTGCGTAGACGACACCTTCTGTGCAGGAGCCGAAGACTTGCTCCCCCGGGACAAAATCTCAGAACCTGGGTAAGTGCCCTTGTTGAGCCAACCAATCAGCCGGCGGTTGCAGTCCTTCATCGTTTACTAAAAAAATCAACGACAGATCTCACAGGCGGTTTATAGTGACTTTTTCGAATGCCACATTTTGTCGGCACCAAATTGTCGGAAAAAAAAATTGTGACTTTTTTCTCTTTTCTTTTCGAAATGGGCGGGGGGTCCGTCCCCAACCCCCCCCCCCTTTTTAATTGACACTTTTTTGTACTTCCGAAACACAAAAAAAAACCAAAATAAAAAATAATAAATTCGAAGAAAAAAAGAAATTCGGCAAATTGTTCGACCAAATGGTATTTCGAAAATACGTTTTTGAAAATATAACCGGATACGCTCACAGGCGTCTGCAGAATGATTGGGGTAAAGACAATACAGACAATCTGCATGGCGGTCCCCTCGAAGACCTTCTTTAGGCCGCAGGTTGCACATGGCCTAAACAGCGATTATTTCTGGACCAGGCTGAAGTACGAAAAGCACGTGTAGAACACGAAGAGTAACTCAAGAGCAAACAAGAGGTGATCCCAACGGTTTGGAGACATTTAAATCTGAAGGGAAGCCGCGGGGGTGGGGCTATTTATACCAGACGACCTATTGGTGTAGCCTAAAGCACTCAAAAAGATGTCAATAGGACACTAAGGTGTCAAAGTTTTCCATAGGAAAAAGCAAGGTTAAAGTTACGGAGGTTTCCCAGCCTGACGACGGGAAAAATTCACAGCATGTGAATCCATGAAAGAGCCAATGTTGGAGAAGGACTGCTTCCCCAAAAGAGGTCTAATTAATTCTTCCGTAGGTGTTTGCTCCAAAGTGAATCCCAGAAGGAGTGGGATGCCCCTTCTTTTAAAGGCAAATGTCCACAGGTGATTAGACAAAAGCATGCCTGCTTTGCTATCATGCCAAAATACAGGACAGCATTCTGAGGAAAATAATAAATGTGGTGGGAGTTTGGGGAGGACTGCAAGGGGGCGGGGGAAGGGTCTCACGGTAAATATATGTGGCAACATGTATTTAAACAAGAACAAAAAAAAAAAAATCAAAACAAAAATGTTCTGCCCAAGAACATTTTTTTTTCGTCAATCACATAGTTCCCGTGCTTTAAGGGTCCAAACTCTGCTCTTGAGACAAGTGGTCTTTGCCTTCTGACATCATAACCAAAGTGCTTTGTTCTAAAGGAAGTGGAGGAGACCGGAAGAAAGGACAAAGAGTAATGAGAAACAAGATGGTGGAATCGTTCAACCACTGTATTGAGCGCCATCGGTCTACACAAACTGCCCCTTTCCCTTGTCAATAGCATCAAATGCCCTTTTGCTATGCGACACCCTGGTGTGAGACTAGTCCTTTTGGGATAAGTGATCTCTATGGTTCCTGTTTCCCATGCTAACTCCTTCTGGGAGGCTGGCTCACTGGAGAAGGGTCTTACTCAAATTAACAAAGAATCAAATGGAGAGGTGTAGCCATCCAAACTCCTGCAGGGTCACTTGGCAGCGCCAGGCTGTTTGACCAGAATGCACATAACCCTTCCACAGCTCAGGTGACCTCACAGGGCTGACACACGATATCAAATTGATGTGGTAATAATTATGAGAGATGCTAGCCACCATACCCTAAACTCAAAGTTAACAACTGCCACCAGGATAGTAACTCTGATAGTTATATGGTTTTGGAAACAGGGGCGCATATCTTACATGCAGCCATTGTGCTGCAATGACTTTTCTGGAATGAGACCTGTAAGAAGGCACCTGGATCTCTGATTCTGCTCTGTGCCACTGGAGAGCAGGTGTTGTCGATTAGGCTGATCCAGAAGGGCACAGGTGTACACTATATGTTTGGCATGGAGCTTATTAAAGTGGATTTGAATAGCAGATTACCCTTCCTGAGATGGAATCTCTTGCAGCATTTTATTAACTAATACAAATAAAAAAAGGCAGGGCTCCTACACCTATGTCAGATGGCAATTTATCACAATGGTAAAAAGGATCGCAATGCTAGACGCACTGCCCAGAGTTCCAGCAAGTTGATGTGATAGAACTTTGGTGAAGGTGACACAAATGAAGCAGCTACAGTTGGAATGGGCCTCCCGAAGGAGGTTCATGAATGCCCACCAAAACAGGTGCTGGTAGACCTAGATAAAGTACTTTATGCCCCTGTTGAACTAGGACCACTGTCTCCTCAGAGGCCACTATGGAAACTGCATTGCAGTCTTGCTTGTAAGATTATAAAGATGCAGGATGCCATGGGGCCTAGCATTCTCAACAAAGCCCAAGCCAGGAGTCTCACTTTCGGTGATATGAGATGGTATTTATAACGTGCCAGTACACAAGTGTTTCTAGGCGCGACAAGACAAGGAGGGGGAAACAGAGGGAGGCCAAAATAACAATCCTACTAGGACTTGTGTCATTCAGATCGTGCAAGCGCAGTGAGGAGGAAGGGGAGAAGTGCAAAGAGATGGATGGAGAAGTGCAGGTAATCAAAAAGTGCAACCAGCGGGTGACTAAGTGCAGGTAATCAATAAGTGCAGCTAACAGGTGCTCATAAGTGCAGGGAGAGGGGCCTGTAGGGTTACAGATACAGACCACAGGGGTTTGGGGGCCAAGAGGCAGTCCAAGGTGCAACTGGACAGGCAGGGACCTGGGCCCAAATTCAGAGGGTAGCCAGGTGACCAGTTCCGGGAGCAGACAGGTCGTCAGCAGGGGAGAGGCAGAGAGAAAGCGGAAGCGAAGAGGAAGGTCTTGAGTTGCTTCCGGAACGAGAGATGGTTCTGTTCAAGTTTGAAAGAGGCCCCAGCTGAAGAAAGATCTGCCTCAAACTCTCTGCTTGGAAAAGCGACTGACTTTGAGAGAGTTGGAGGTGGAAGAGCAGAGAGCATGAGAAGGGAGATACTTAGGAAGAGAGAGTTGGAGATGTGGTTCCAGGCACCAGAAAGCCTTGTGGACAATGCAGAGGGTCTTGAACTTGATCCATGCCGCTACTGGGTGCCAATGAAGAGTTTTCAGGGCTGGAGAGGTACGATCCCTAGGCTTGAGGCCAAGGAGAAGTCTCACAGTCCTGTTTCGGATAGGTTGTAGAGGACGGAGAATAGAGGCAGGAAGATTTAGAAAGACGCTGTTGCAATTGTCCAGCCTAGAGAGGACGAGAGCTCTGGAGAAGTGAGCTTCTGGGGGAAAGTCAGTAAAGGAAGAATACCTCTGAGGAGGTGCAGCTGATAGTTTGACTTCTTAGAGACATCAGAGATGTGAGGAGGAGAGGAGAGGGTGGGGTCGAAGATGACCCCACGGTTCTTAGTCTCACAGGTAGGAGCAGGAAGAGGACTCAGAGTGGGCAGCCAGAGAGAGCGAGAGAGGAAAGGAGGGAGCTGGTGTTCCGATGAGGAGGATCTCAGTCTGATGGTGATTCAGGTCTGTCTGAAAAAATTTGAAACCCAGAAGCGGCTTAGTTTTCCTCTTACTCAAAAAATAAAAGGTACTCAGCATAGTGACTAGAGTACTTATAGATCATAAGTGTCCGTTCCTCCATCCTTGTGGGGCATTCCTAGGTATGGGGACGATACCGGAACCTTTGACAGTGAAACTAGTGAGCATCACCTTTAAATTTACTATAACATGCAGGGGTGGGGCTTTCGGCATGGGACCGTCCACTATCCCGCCCTCCGGTGCCTCACCTCTGTCCCCTTTTGACACATCGGATGCTGGTAAACCTGGCTAAGCTGTTATTTTAGCTTCTGGCATACTAGCGGGGAAGTAGGGTGGGACATATAGAGGAAAGGGGATTTAGGACTAGGATTACTGTAGTCCCTAAAGTGAGTAACTTCTTAAGGCGTCCTGTCCCCTTTCCTCCATCCTTCTGGTAGATTCCACTGAAAACAAGAGAACTGGGTGGAGCCGACAATTTCGAGGCAAAGAGGTTCCCGAGAACCGTCTGTCCAAACTATGCATCCCTCCTGGTACTGGTGTCCAGAAGAGTAGTGTTTGCAGAACGCTGATGGCGTGGCCCAAGTCGCCGCCTTGCTGATCACATCCCAGGAGGCATGTCTTTGGAAAGCTACTGCAGTCTCTTTGGTCCTTAACAAATGCGCATGGATAGCTGGGGGCCCCTTTTTGCCTGTGGCCTCGTAGGCCTCTGAAATGGCCAGGATCATTCAACGGCAACGGGCGATGTGGGGCTTGGGTACTCAGGACCGAGCCACCAAACGCGACGATCACCACCTCCGACCTTCTGAATTGCTTTGACCAGGAGAGGTAAAACTTGAGCACCCTCCGCAGATCCAAGGAATGGAGTGCTCTTTCTGCGTCAGACTGTGTATTAGGAAAGAACACCGGCATACAGATCTCCTGATTGAGATGAAAGGGGAGACCACCGTGGGCAGGAATTTTGGATGAATCCGCAGTCACCTTATCTTTGTGAACCACTGTGAATGACTCACATTACGACATCGCCTGCAGCTCACTAACCCTATGTGCTGAGGTGAGTGCCGCCAGCAGAACCGTCTTGAGCGTTAACCATTGGAGGTCGGCTGAAGCCATCGGCTCAAAAGGCTGAACAGTGCACGCCTGCTACCACCACATTCAAGTCCCAGATGGGATGGGGCCTGTGCACCGGTGGGAACATTCTTGTTAAGCCCTTGATGTGCGCCATGACCCCCTGGTTCGGTGCTGAGAAAGTTTTGTCCTTTTAGTTTTTGTAGGCCCTGATGGCCGTCAGCTGAGTGTGGCAAGTATCCACTTGGACAGCGGCAAGGCCAGATGTGCTGAAAACAAGAGAGCATCGTCTAGGGGGCAATTGAGGGGGTCCACGCCCGCCTCCTGAGCCCAATGGCAGAATTTAGTCGACTTACATTTGTATTGTGAATGAGTGGAAACGTGCCTGGCCTCTTGGATAATATTCCAATTGCTGACTGAGAATTGTGCTGGGCTCCACTGAACTGTGTTGATGTGTGAGTAAGCCTCTGCTGAGGACTGGAGGATTGACCAGGCCTTGCAAGTTGAGCTGCAGATGGTCTGAAAACCACGCCCTCGACAGGCCAGTGAGGGCCATCAGAATTAGTCTGCATCCCAACAAGTGCCGAAACCTGCAAAGTGTCCTCTGGAGCAAGGGCGGGGGAGAAAAGGCATAGCAATTGCGGCTGTCCCAACACAGCTGGAACGCGTCCCCTAAAGAGCCTTGACCGTGCCCACCCCTGAGGAAAAAGAGGCATTTGGAGTTCTGTGGAGACGCAAACAGGTCTGGGATGCCACCACTCAGAAAAAGAGGAAACAAGGAGCTGCTGTTCAATTCCCACTCATATGTGTTGCAGCCCAATCTGTCACCTGGGAGATGTCCCACTTTGATCCAGATCCCTTGCGACAGCGCCCATCCCCAGATTGAGACCGCCTCTATACAGAATGTTGCCAACCTGGGCAAGCCCTACTTGTTCAAGTAGAACATTGTAGTTAATTGTTGGCCCTGACCAAGATAGCTTTGCCCCTGATCAGAGGCAGAAAGGCTCTGAGAGCCAGCCCTGATGGCCCTGAGCTCCAGGAGAATTATGTGGGCGTTGGATTCCCCCCTGCACTATGAGCCGTGAAGGCAGAGGCCGTTCAGGGTTGCTCCACAACCCTGGAGGGACGAATCTGTTGCAACTATCAGAGGGTGCACCGGCAGAGAGAACGGCACTCCCACTGACACATTGTTGTCGAGGAGCCACCAATGAAGATCCGGTGAAGCATAGATGAACACCTTGTCTAACTGCCACCCTTTTCCTGATCCCTAAATGCAGTTGAATGCACCTCATTTTGAGTCTGGCGTACTGAATCGTTAGTAAACAAGAGACGTGAGCCCCAGCAAGTGCTGAAAACACCATGCAGAGGGTGCCACCTTCAACAAGAAGCTGTTGGGCGTGGGGAAGACCTTCTGCACCACCGTGTCCCACTTGAGCCCCAGAAACAAGAGGTCCTGCAAGGGGTAAAGCGTAGACTTTTGGTTTATGGAGAAACCCAGCCGGTGGAGCATATGCGCCAACCTCTGGCAGGAGTGGAGAGCTCCCTCCGGAGAGCTGGCTCTCACCATCCAGTCATCCAGATAAGAGCAGAGGTGTTGGCTCTCCAACTGAAGAAGGCCAGCCACTGCGTTCATCAATTTGGTGAACACATGAGGGGTCATATTGAGGCCAAACAGGAGCACCTTGCATTGGAAGTTGTGCTACATAATCGTGAACCGCAGACATTTTTGATGCGTCTGGAAGATGGGGACATGCAGATACGCACCTTTTAGGTCTAAGGAACACAGAGACTATGTGAGCTGGCGCTATCTTGAAGCACTCGAGAGGGTGTGAAAGATTGAGGAAAGAAAGATCCAGAACTACCCTCAGGCCCGCGTGGTTGTTCTAGGGCACTGCAAAAATCCTGGAATACTATCTAGAGTCCCTGTCTGGAGGAGGAACCGGTTCTACAGCCTTCATGTTCAACAACTGTAGAATTTCCCTCAACAGGGCGGGACACCCTATCTGCAACAACACTGGGGAAAAAGGAAGGGGAGAAAGGAGGGGGAGCAGGAAGTGGAAGAATGAACCCCGTCAACATCACTGACTGAATCCAGGGATTCGAGAAACAATGTCTCCAATTGCTCACAAACAAAGCCAGCCGGCCCCCCACAGGAGAAACATGGTACGGGTCGGATTGGCCCCTCTGCCTTTCGGCCCGTGGCAGGGCCGAAATCGTCCCCGAGGAGTGGGGGCCGGTTTCTGGCCATGCCTGGGCTGCTTTGAAAAAAAAAAATAAAAACATATATATATATCCCAAAAAAAAAAAGAATACTTTTTTTTCCACATTTTTTTCTTTTTCAAAAGCCTTTCGTCCTTCTTAGGTCGATAAAGGAGTACCAACACACGTTGATGCATATGTGTTCTATATAAAAAAAAAAAGCTTCAGCCCAAGTGCTGTAAAATAATATATTATCATTTGGCCTTGGACGTCTGCTTGGATTCCCAGTAATTTAGTGTACTTGGGAACAATGCTATTTGATGCCACTTCTTGTTTTGTCAAGGGGTGAAATGTTGTGTCTCATCGCTTCCCGGGATGTCACTTTGGGGTGGGGTCAAATGACATCACTTCCTGTGATGTCATCAGAGGTCAAGGGTCGCGAGGGGTGGGCCACTTTTTTGAGGCGTGGGCCATTTTCTTTTGGTGACCGGGCCTACTTCTTGTCCCAGTCCGACCCTGAATGTGGTCCCAGACCTGCACCTCATTGCTTCTTATTGTCAGAGGCCGGTGTGGAGGAGGGGGAGCCGAAGAAACCACGCATGGTGCGCGGTTTTCTTCAGTGTGTGCTCAGTGACCTTGGCTTCGAGTCAGACTTACCCTGACTTTGGGGGAAAAGAATGGGTCCCTGCTTGGTTAGGATAGCCAGAGACATAGCCGTATGTGTGGAAGTTTTTGTGAGTTAGTCGTCGGTCGATGATTGGAATTATTCAGAGCCCTCTAACCTCCCGGTCAAGGATCCAGTGTTGTGCATCAACCGAAAACCTGGTTGCATGCATCCAAGCAGTTCTCCACATTTCTACACCGAGACAGATGCCCCTGCTCGTGTCGATGTGGGAGACCGTGGACTCTAGGATATCCTGTGCAACTGGCTGCGCCTCTGCTAAACCCAACTTAAAGGCAACCTGGCTAGCCAGAGGAAGTCTTGGGAGGAAGTCTCCAATTTCCCTCCACAACTTCTGGTTGGCACTGGACTGCCTGAGATGCAGGCCCACATAGAGGTAAGCCTTTTTCCCGAAGGAATTGAGAAGCTTGTCCTCACTCGTTAAACGGCTGGTGGTAGAGACAGCAGCAGATGACCCAGAAGGTTTAGAATACATGGATGTTGCCAACACAACAGAAGCGTGAGGTTGGGCGTGAGCAGTCAACAGCACCTGTTCACTCTCCAACTGTGTAAAGCGCACACCAAGCCATTTGTTAAACTGAGAATTAGCCATCTGCTTTTCCCAGACCTTCCCTGCAAGAGTAAGGACGTCTTTCTGCAAGGTAATGTCCGAACAGCTGGTTGCTCAAAGAGCTAGGACCTCTGCAAGTAACCCCCCCACCCAAGAATTCAGGCACACCCTGCAGCCGTTCGTGGAAAGCCTTGACCGAGGCAGAGGGCTGGTGGTCCTCTGCAACATCGGGCCCTTTATCTGGAGGTGCGTCCGGTGCTACGGAGAGCGAAAATGGAGAACCTCCACCCCCCTGATGGCCGGTGTCCAGTGGGGCTGGAGCTGGCATTGGAGGCAGAGGTGTAGGAGGTGGAAGTGGCTGGGGCAGACAGGGAGGTGGAGAAAGCAGAGTTGGCACCGGGAACAGGGGCGGAACCGCTAACAACTGGGGGATTGGGACCCCTGGTCATTGTTGCAACTACATAAGTGCCAGGAAGCGATAATAAAACCTATCTTCGCAAGCTGGTTGGCCAGGTTATGGAGAAGGCGTGGGGGGCCCAACCTCCCAAAGCACTGGGCCTCCTTTCAGCTTCGGGAAGTCGAGGGACCTGCGAGGGGTACCCAAGCGGCTGA
The DNA here is from genome assembly GCF_040938575.1 of Ambystoma mexicanum. Taxonomy (NCBI): domain Eukaryota; kingdom Metazoa; phylum Chordata; class Amphibia; order Caudata; family Ambystomatidae; genus Ambystoma; species Ambystoma mexicanum. Next base: position 252,414,240 of record NC_090930.1, on the reverse strand, counting down.
GTGGTAAACAGATATCCATAGGGCAACCAGTCATCTGAATCCTGGGGACCAAAACCAACCCCTGTGAAAGGGGGCTGCTCCCCCCCCTTGAGCTTTCCATTCCGATGAAGACCGAGCTGCAGATGGCCTTAAGCCGGGGCCTAAAATGGAGGCTGAGTGTGCCGGTCCAGCCACTTGTTTGACATCCTTCTTGTGCAGTTGTGTGTTCCTGTGAGGGAAGGTGCGAAGGACCGGGGTCCTGTGTCAGGTTTGACATTTGTGTGGGGGGCGAAGAATTATTATGACCCAGCTTAGGCACTCTTGAGTAGACCTCTGAGGGGGCCCTAGTAGGCGGCACACCCTCAGTAGTGTGACTGGTAGTCCACCTGTCCTGCCTGTATCCGACCTTGGAGGAAGCTCCGGAAAGCCCTCTGCCCTGAGATAAAGAACTAGAGAGTGGGCCTGCGTCTCAGGCCTATGCCTGGAAACAGAGCCCCAAGGCCCCATTTCACCCCAGTGCAGAAACAGGGCCAGAAAGCCTCTCAGAGATTGGCTGGGAGAGCCCCTGGTACCCTCAGCACGAGGGCCGGTAGCATTGACGGCCTCGGGCCTGCCTCCGTAATGGGGCCTGAATGACCCCTCTGAGCCAGCGACCCGGATAATGGCTTAACTTTTCGTGGCGTGAAGATCTAGCAATGAAGTCCTTGAGATGACCTGGAGGAGAAGAATGAAAGATCTCCCGCCAGTGAGAAAGGAAATTCTTCTAAACACTGCAGAGCGAGGGAGCCGCAGAGTGCACATGTCCCAATGGTGATCGGTCCTTTGCGGTGTCAGCGCCCACCACACACTGTCTGGAGTGCCTAGGGGTCAAACGCCAGGAAGGACTGATCGCACGAGGCACACCTGGTGAAGCCTGTAGCGACCGACATGCACCGGGAGAGCTGAAGCACAGAAGGGTGGCGAGTTAACCAAGAAAAAACATGGGGAAGCCTGGGTAGCATCAGAAAGAAAAATGCCCACACAAGCTGCCAGGTCCGTTCCAAGCTGAAAAAGGGACTGAGGTGAGGCGCTGGAGGGTGGGCCTAGTGGGTAGTCCCATGCCTAAGGCTGCACACCCCTGCACGCTATACTAAATTTAAAGGAGAAGCTCACTTTAATTGCTGCCAAAGGTTCTGGTACCGTCCCCATGACTCCCCACAAGGATGGAGGAAAGGGGACGGGATGTACAAGTATGTCAACAAATCTTTTAAATTGAGCTGCCCCAGACGAAGATGCTTTTAGGAGATGTATATCATCAAAGGATCCAGAAAAGAACCCAATGAATCGGAGACTAGGTCAACCACAACTAAGAATCTCTGCACAATAAAATGGTTAAAGCTCTTATCGAGCGTCAGCTCCGAATTCGCTACGCAGGGTGTGTCTGGTCCCAAGAGATTAATCCTTTAGAGACAGTGGCTCACCGTTTTTCTCAATGCAGGGTCAGAGTCTGAGGCTCCGAAGCGATCGGCAAATAAATCACTTGCACAGCACATGACTTACTTTCTCCAGCATTGGATCTTTCATAGATTCTTCATGCTTTTTGAATGTTCTCCGTCATCAGGCTGGGAATCCTCAGTAACATTAAAGCAGTTTACCTTTACATTTATAAACTGTTCACTTTAATGCTCTATCAGTCTCATTCTGGGTCATATTGCCCACAGCCAATTAGACAGGTCTCCCTTAGCTCCAACCCTGGAGGACATGCTTGGATTTGTTTACCACACTGATTGTTGGCAGTCCTCGAAAAATCTCTTTTCAATCCTTTGACTATTTAGTCTACACTTTTATCTTTGAGATCTTTGGTGCCGGATCATTTTCCTCACCGGCTGTTGTGGAAATCCAGCCCATTCGGTTGCCTTTGGGGTTTCTGTCCTGCTTCCTACTGCAGAGGCCTTCGAAAGTCTGTTGACTGAGACACCATGGTAGACCTTCGGAAGAAAAGCCTGTTTTGAGGATCTTCATTAGGAGTGGCTATATCGTCTGTATCTGGACCATGACCTGATTAAGTGTTCCACTTGCCAGTAATTCTACTCCAAGGATCGCCATAGATGGTTAGTCGCATGGTTGGATGAAGGTACAAAGGCTTATGTCTGCTGTTCTACTTCTGCAAAGCGCAGCAGGCACCTTTAGAGTACTCCCTCATCATAGAGGTTGAAGTCCTAGGACGAGTATTCCAGGGGGAAAGGGGGCGCAGTTAAAAAGGGACACGATTCACATGTTCGGGCTGCTCCAGCATCATCGACTACATGGACGTCGTCATCTAAGACTACATAGAGTACGGTTGTTTCAGAGAAAGCTACAACATCCAGACCGTCTCCGCAAACAAAGCACTCTACGTCAGAAAACAGACTCAACCCCCTGCCGACAACTGCTCCGTCCACACCTTCCTCAGACGACCCACGGGAAGTCTGCTTCATCAATGACCAAGGACATCCCATCGACAGGCAATATTTTGTTGACGAAGACATTATCAATGACATAGTCAGCGGTGCTTAAGCCTGCCGGTACTGCTTCTAAGACCTCCTCTGCCAACAGGACTGTGATCTCTCCGTTAACAGCCCTGGGAGGACATTCAGGAAGATGTTTTTTCAGGTGATGGCGACAAACTCTTGTCTCCTAACAGACAACCCCCACGTGCACCCTTGGCATCTGCAGGGCTACTTATTAAGCATGTTACCATTCATCTGGAGCCATCTTCCAGTGTAGGTTCCAAGCCTTCTCAGCAAACTTCTGCTCAGACGGAGACCCCTTCAAGGTCTGTGCAAGTTCCTACTCCTTTGGGCTCACGTGAGGTCTCCATGGATATCTTGTCCACTTTGTACATGCTCATCTCAGAGCTGCAAAAACATATTCCTGCTCTGCCTCTACCTCCTCCCACAGGACCTCGTGTTTCTTGTGAAAGTAGAGTTGGTTCTAATAACACCATTCGGCCACCGGTCCTGTGTATCTGACCCTCCTCCACCAGTCGTCACAGATACAGACTCAGACGACAATGATGCTCCTACTGTCTCTCTCCTCACACCAACTCGCCTGATGAGTTCGATGACCTGATGCCAGGGGATGGCGAGCCTGCAGATATGCCTCCCAGGTATCCCCGCCCCTGTGAAGAAATGGACTTTCAAGCACTTGTGTTCCAAGCAAAGACATGAATCTACAAGAAAGTCTGTAGGGGTCATCCTGGTTCTGGAAGATATTTTGGAAGATGGTCTTCTTGTGATGAGAAATCCATTCACTGCATCACCTAAGAAAGATTGCTTTGAAAGCTGCGCAAGGCTCTGCAATCCACACCAAAATGTCTCCATACCCAGCCTAACCCAGATTCTGTTGTCTCAGTGGCTACACATAAAAGCTCAGCAAACCCTTCTCCTCCTTTGGCATAGTACCTCCGGACAAGGATGGGAAGCAGCTGGATTCCTTTGATAAGCGTGTAATTTCCACTGATGCTACCACTATAAAATAGCCAACTCTATGGTTATCCTCAGTGGCTATGACCTGGAGCACTGCTTTAAGCTGGGCCCTACCCTGGACTTTCTGCCTGATGGCAAGCAGGAGGAGGCACTTACTCTACCACGTGAAGGGAAAGCATCATCCGATAATGCCTTTCCATCATAGTTGATATTGTGGACACAGGTTTCCACCAGATGGACAATGGAGCAGTGCTGCGCGGTCCTCAGAGATGGCTCAAGGCCACCAACTGTTGACCCTGAAGTACAGTCCAAGTTGTGGACATGCCATTCTACGGCATCAACCTGGTTGGCAAGAAGGAGGAGACCCTTCAGGCCATCAAGGCCAACACAGACGCAGCTCATTCCCTAGGGACTCTATAGCAGCTACACCAGTCATTTTGCTCTAGCCAATCCCTTTTTCCAAGGACTACTGATACTATTATTGTTCAAAAAGTCTTGTTCGGGCAACACCCAGGAGGGCTACAAGGGTAGATCCCAGGCTTATCACGTAAACCAACATTGACGCAAGTCTTCCACCAGAGGCCAGGTTCCAAAGCAGGCCTGACTCCGGCCCCCACTTTCACACCTCGGGGGTTGAGGAACTTTCCAATTTCGTCACACAATGGGTGTCTATCACTACAGATGAATGGGTGTTATCCACCAATCGATATGGCCACACACTGGATTTCATGGACAGCCCCCCTCCAATCCTCCGGTCCCAAAGATAGAAAAAACACCTACCGCTTACTCCTTCAAGAGGTGCATTCCCTCCTTGCTAATGATGCAATCAAGCCTGTATTAGTTCATCTGCAGGGCACAACAGTATACTCCAGATATTTCCTAGTAAAGAAAAAAAACGGGACGGTAGAGGCCCATTCATAACTTGAGCTAGAGGACATGTACTTCCATATCTCTATTAGTGACATAGACGTTTCCTGTGCTTCAAGGTAGCAGGAAAGCACTACCAGTTCAAAGCCTTGCCTTCTGCATGAATTCAGCTCCAAGAATATTCACCCCATGTCTCACTCCAGTCGCAGCCCATCTCCAACATTCAGGAATCCCAATCTACCTGTATCTGGACGATTGCTTGGTGAGAGCTTTATTGCTTTCACTAGTGACTTGATATACAGAAGAGATTCTCTGCTTAACATCACTAGGATTCTCAGTGAACTAAGTAAAATCTTGCTTGATGGCATCTCAGAACACAGGGTTCTTAGGATCATGCCACACCTTCCAGATAGAGGGTTAAGTACACACTTATGAAGGAGGTCCATTTATCCCGCTTACCAGTTGCTTCCGTCGGCAGTCTCAAATTCCTAGTAGGGCTACACTGCAGATTCTGGACAAGACCACTTCAGGAATTCCTGGATGCCCGTTGGCAACAGATTTTAGGATCCTGGGAAGACAAGATTCATCCGACACATTCGTTCCTTGACGCTCTCCGTTGGCGGAGCCTTTGCCTTTATCTCACTCAAGGGTGCCCTTTGGCCTCCAAGAAAATCAAGTCACAGTCACAATAGACATCCCACTGGAGGGCTAAGGAGCTCACATGGGTTCGGTTTGACGCAGAGGCTTCTGGTCACCTGACGAAACTTTACATCAATGTCCGGTAGCTGCAGGCTGTGTTCTGGGCCCTGAAGTCCATCAGGCCTCAACTGGAAAACGCGGTGGTTTGCGTCTTTTTGGTCAACACGATCACCGTGTTTTATATTTTCAAGCAGAAGGGGCACCGGTTCTGTCAGCGGATGACCAGGCGCTGTGGTCATGGGCTCCAACACACAATATATTCCCCGATTCCTTTTTACCTACCACGGCAGGTCCATACTGCACTAGGATCCAGCACCCCTCAAATCCCTGGCACCTGCATCCCTAGAGTTTGGGAATGTACCCCTGCCTCCAGTCTGCCAGGATATCTCAGCCATGGCCCGGGCGCGATCTACATTGTCCTGCTAAAAGTGGAAGTGCCTCGCCATCTGGTGTGCAGATCGTCTTGACCCTTTTCACGTATAGGCACAGGAAGACTTGCTGTACACCTCCTGTCTTTGACCAAAGCAGACTTAGCGCACTCTTCCATCAAAGTGCATTTGGCTGCCATTTCACACTATATACATTCCCCAGATACGCTTTCCTTATGGTCTCTCAGACTAGTCAAGGAATTCCTCAAGGGACTGTTTCGCTCCTTTCCTCCTGGGAGCGGAACGTGGTCATCTCCAAGTTGATAGGCCCTCCCTTCGGGCCTCTACAGAGAGCTTCAGTCAAGTTTTTGTCCTGGAAGACCGCCTCCCTAGTTGCCATCTTTTCTGCCAGGTGGGTGGGAGAAATCCAGGCTCTTTCCTGTAAGCCAACTTAATTTATTATCAGTTCAAGGTGGTCCTTCGCAGGAACCATTCCTCCATGTCAAAAGTTCTGTCTTCATTTCACCTTAATTATATGCTACTTTGGCCTGTGATCTTTGGTTCTCCTTCATCTCCTGCTTAATGCTCCATGCATTCCCTGGACTAGTCCCAAGCACTTCAGTTCTATGTGGCTTGCACTAAGGACTTTCCCAAGTCATCACAATTGTTTGTGGTGTTTGGTCCTGCAGGCAAGGGCAACGCTGCTTTGAAGTCTTCCATTGCAAGATGGTTGTTGGCGTGTATTACACACCGTCATCGGGTAGCTAAGGGGGCCCCTTCCGGGCAGACCTAGAGCACACTCTACGAGGTCTGTGGCTGCTACTGCAGCATTGCTGTTGGTGCTTCCCCTGCTGGATATTTGCAGGGTGGTCACGTGGAGGTTGGCCCATACCTTACACACGTAAGGGTTACCATAGGTAACGGTGAGAACAGAGTCCCCATTGTATAACCCTGAAATGCCAAAGCCTGAACCAGAATTTACATTTGGAGACCAAATCGGTAATCTAAATGCACAGAAATTAAAGTTGGTAAAGCAATGGTGTGGGGCACAAAACAATGCAAAAGGTTGAATATATAACCCACATATTTTGAAGCAACTGCCAAATAAGGAAGGGCTAGTAATAGGTCAAGGAAGAATAGGCACCTCTAATTTGGCTATGTCATCACAAACTCATTCTTAAAGGCATTCAATTTAATCAAATTTGAAGCCATTCAGCCCCCATTCCTTCGGAGGCAGTCCTTAGATTTATTAACTATCCATCCTAGGTGGCCCACATCTGAAGTGACGGTACCTTGAAATCAATTTAGAATTCACCAACATAGCGAATACTTTGACAGGTCTCACTCATTCCACCGGGCAGAGCTTCAGCATTCTGCACTATACAAGTAATCTATTCATTTAACACCCACACCACACACCAAAGGCTTGCATGGACAGATCACTTTCAAATGTCTAGCTCCACTAAACCACGTGGTGTTGTAGCACATGAAACATTTCTCTTCACCCCGCTAGCCGGCAAAAACTAAACTTGCCTCCGCCCCAGTACTTCTCTTCATCTTGTGTTATGTATCTGCACTGAACAAATCATCCTTCGGCTTCAGGCCTCCTACCCAACCCTATATCAACACCTGAAAAAACAAGATGCATCTTGCTTGCCCCCATGATTACTTCAGGGAATAAGATGAAAACGACAAGACAACATGACGGCAACACGCCCATCTACACACCATCAGGAAAAGTTTGATGAGGTATGCAAAGCCAAGAAAGCATACCATTCTAATCTAAAATGTTCAGGTCACTCACTGCCCACTAGGTGGAAGTTTCTTCCCTGTGAACTTTTTTAAATAATTGGTGAATATGGTGCATATAGAGCATTTTAGACAAATTTCGTAAAAAGCTAAACAGTTTGCAATTGGGTTTTGTAGGGTAACTCATGCAAAAAAATCCAATAGATGCAAGTCACCAACAGTGCACTGGAGCATTTCTACAACACATTTTCATGATGCCTTTTCTCACAATATGTGCCACTAAAAAACATGTTCACACTGGCTGTGCACATACATGTCCATGCTGACTGCACCATTATACCCTATTATTCCCATATTAGAACAAACTCAGGTTTGCTTTGTGCATAATGCAGTAATGTTACTATAAGAAAACATGTTCATGTTTGTTCTCAGAGTATATGGCAGTATCCCCACGTAAGAAAATACTCCAGTTGGCTTTACCATTAGAAATGAATGAAAAAGTATGAAAAACATATCCAAACTGGCTGTACCAAAATGCCAGTCGAGCTACATAACACTTTGCTTGATTTATCAAAGATGCCCAATACAAAATATCACACCACAATAAGAAATGACTAGACTAGCTGCATTGAAATGCCCTTCTAGCTACATAATAACACTTACGCTTGTTTAGCCAAAGGTGCCCAATAAAAAATGTTGTGCCTCAGTAAAAGAAAATGCCAGTCCTGCTTCGTAATAACAGTTATGCTTGCTTTACCAAAGATTCCCAATGCAAAATGTCATACTACAATAAGCAATGGCTAGACTGGCTGCATTGAAATGCCAGTCTAGCTATATTATAACACTTATCATGCTAGCTTTATCAACCATGCGCAGTAAAAGAATGCCATGTCTGTTCGATGGTGAGCCAGCGTCTTGCAGTCAGACATAATCACATTAATAATTAATGCGATAATGTGTGATTGTGAGGCGCTGGGGGCATTGGTATCTAAGGGAACAAAAGTCTGGTTGATGTTAAAGGGAAAGTGACTGTAATTTGAAAGTTGAAGGTTGCGCGTGTGCTGGTAAAACACGAATGAAGAGGACAGTTGTTGAAAGGAAAGGATACAAAGTGACAGAGTGGTCCTGCGAGGTGAAGTTTCACATTCAAAAGTTTCTGTGAAATGTTATGAGTTTTGAAAGCTATTACAACGGATTTCAAAGGAAAGAAAGTAACTGCGATAAAGAAAGAAAGTTTAATAAAAAGGAAAGTGAAATATGTGAACTGTGCATGCGCCAAGGGGGCAAAATATAACAACTTTGGAAAAGGCCAAGGCGGCAAGCTAAAGAGAATAAGAACTACAAGTACCAAGAGGCATTGGTGCTGCAAGAAAAGATTAGAATTGAAGGATTGTTGAAAGAGAGGTTGAAGTGGTCATACAGAGGTCTATGTGAATTCGTTGCAGTTCCGAAAGTCTTCGACAGAGAAAACATACTTTAGATAAAACGTGGGGAAGGGAAGCCCCACAAAGTAGAGACAGGCTCGAGCCCGGCAGAGGGAAGCCTGTGCAGATCTGTGTGAAACTGAAAAAGTGATGTGAACTGAATATTGATGGCAAGGCAGGCGAAGCCTAAGGAAGTGATTGAACTACCAGAAGATGGAAGCCTAAGAGTGAACTGTTGAATTGTACCAGTAAGCCAAAGTGTGCAAGACTGATTGAATTGTGCCATCTGTGATGCGCGAAATGCATTGGAGGGTCAGGGCCTCCATGTTCTTGGCCTTTACTCTTATGTGTGTTCTGTGCTGTCTTCTGCACAGGAGTCCACGTGGGACTCCTGGCAGTGCAACTCATCCTCTTTTTTGGTTGTTGTGAACAGACCCTTGGGATACATACCCTTATTTATTTTTATTTGTTTTAACTGTTTTTATTAAATTATAGTTACGAACCATACAACAAAATCCCCGTTACACGGGGCGTAACAATGCCCCTCCCACCCAACTTCCCCATCCGAGCCCCACATATGAACCATAATAACGTGTCAGCATGTCCAAGTCACAGCAAAAGTTCCAACAAAAAGAGAACCTACAGTGCACTGTTACTATGAAGGCGGTAGCTCCGAGGCCAATCCATGCCAGAGCAAGGAGAGCATCTCAGTTCAATGGCCAGGCACCTTCAAAGCAGTATCAGATTAGTTTCCAGAGCACCTTGGGATGATGAGACCCTCCCGCCGCACTGCCCATCAGATATGTAGCTCCCGAAGGCTACTCAATAGTCCCTGGGTCTGCCACTGGGCGGGAGGGACTGGTTGTACTGTCTCTCTACGTTCACACAACAACATGGAATTCACCCAATGGTGTAGGGTAGGGGCCACAGCCGCCCCCCAGGCATGGGCCTCCAATGACCTAGCCACCACGGAGGCCATGCTCTCCAAGCGTTTATCACTGTTAGATTGCAGTTCCACCAATGCCAACAACCAAGTTTCAGGAGTGAATGGGATCGGATCTTCTATTATATTTTCCATAACATCTGCGATGGCCCTCCAAAAGGGTTGAATAAGAGGACAGAGCCAAGCCACGTGATAGAAGTCAGCCATGGACTGTAGACATCTTTTACAGTTTGAAGACCTAAGTGGGAATATTTTGTGCAAAGACAAAGGAGAGCAATACAGCAGATATAGAAACTTATAATTAATCAGGCAGAATCTGCTATTAATGGAGATCAATTTGGACTGACCCAGTATAACACCACATGGTGTCCCCGTCAGAGATTGTGTTAAATAGCTTTCCCATTTAGTCCTATATTGGGATGAAGAGGGGGACACCAACAATCTAGCCATACCATACAGAGATGCGACCGCCCTTCTAGAGGCCGCTGGGTTTGTAACATATTCCAAGATTGGGGAAACAACCAGGGCTAAGGGAAAATCCAGCCATCTCGACCTTAGCAACTCACGAAGACGGAAGTACATCAGCATAGTGAGCGGAGACCAGTCACCCCTGGACTTAAGTTCCTCCCATGTTAGGAATTTACCATGCAGTGCGACATCTTCCAACGTGTAAATTCACAAGGTCTGCAAGTGCTGAATAAATATATTTTCGAATGTGAGGGGGATCCCACAAACCCTATATATGGCCAGCAGCGGAGAATGCCATGGACCCAAACCCGCCCATTTCGCCAGCTGATCCCAGGCCCTCAACGTGATCTCCAGGGGTTGGACCTCCGCCTTTACATGACGCTCCCGGGCAGCCCAAAGAAAGCCCCGTAAGTCGTTGGTCTGAGCGATGGCCCTCTTGAGACGGGAATGGGGACAGCCATCCGAGGGGGACCACCACCAAGTCTAGTATTCGATCTGAGCGATAAGATAGTAAAGAAAGAGATTAGGGACCTCTAGCCCTCCCTGAGCATACGTGCAGCACAACGTGGATAGAGATATGCGAGGACGTTTCCCTGCCCAGATCAATTTGGACATCAGAGTGCTTACGTGTTTCCAGAAAGATGTAGGGAGCCATACTGGTACGTTATTGAAGACGTATAGTAATTTTGGCAAGATAACCATTTTAGACAAAGAGATGCGGGCCGCCTGAGACAGGGGAAGTCTTATCCAGACATCTACCTTTTGTTCCAAGTGTTGCAGGGCCGTGATGTAGTTCTCCTCGAATAGGCTAGCAGGGGAAGTGGACACCCTTATGCCTAGGTAGCGGATTCCCCGCGGACACCAAGCAAAGAATACACCGACATCCTGCGCGGAGACCCGAGAAGTGATTGGAAGAACTTTGGATTTAGACCAGTTTATTTGTAGGCCAGAGATGGCCCCAAATGCGGATATCTCCTCCATCACCGATGGTAAATTAGACTGAGGGTATTTTAAGTATAACAGCATGTCATCCGCATATAGGGAGACAATAGATACATGAGAACCGATTGTCACTCCACGGTGAGAGTGGAACTCCCTCAGGGCACAGGACACCGGTACGATAGCCAGGGCGAACAAGAGAGGGGAGAAGGGACAGCACTGCCTAGTTCCCCGAGTAGGGTAAATAGGAGAGGACTGAATCCCGTTCGTGTTTACCAGGGCGCGAGGGGCTGAGTACAGAAGCTTGGTCCAATGGAGAAACGCGTTACCCACGCCCGTACACCGGAGGACTTTGAACAGAAAAGGCCACTCCACCGAATCAAACGCCTTCTCCGTGTCAAAAGCCACCGCAGCGATAGGGACGTCCGGGTTCACATTATGAATTAATGTAAATAGCCTAAGCAGATTATTTTGTGTCGATCGGCCTGGAAAGAATCCCGCCTGGTCCGGGAGAATCAGAGCGGGCATATGAGGAAGGAGCCGGTCCGCAAGCAGCTTCACTAAGATTTTATTATCCGTGTTTATCAAAGACAAGGGGCGATAAGATGAGCATTTCCTAGAGTCCTTGTTGGGCTTAAGCAGTACCGTGATCAAGGCCGTCCTAGTGGATTCCGGCAGTACCCCAGAGGCGGCTGCCTCCTCGAACATGTTACATAAATGTGGGATGAGTAAATCAGGGAAAGCCTTATACAACTCAGCAGTGATCCCGTCCGTACCAGGGGCCTTGCCATTTGGGAGCGACCGTATTACTCCACGAAGTTCCTCCACCATGGGGGGAACATTAAGAAGCCCCCCGACCTCTGAGTCATGCCAGCTCAGGGCCACCCTATCAAGATATTGGGCAATGACGTTGTGACCGGCCCTGCCACAAGCGGTATACAGCTCTTCATAGAACTGATGAAATACCCTGTTTATCCCCACCACGTCTCGGACAGCTTCCCCCATGGGGGATTCCACTTCCAGTATAATTTCCAGACGATTCTCCTGCCTTATGACCCATTGGGATACATACCCTTATGGCACCCAGGGGTGGGGGTACAACCCTGTACCCCCAGTGTATGTTTTTGGGCACCTGTGTGTGGTTGACAAAGCAGGGTATGGGCTGGTGGCAGTTCCATGCTGAATTTGACAGGTGCTCAGAGTATCCTCCATTTTGGGATACCCAGGCCCTGCCATAGGAATCAGTGGATTCCCAATAGGAGGCAAGATGTCCCCGGTGGCCTCTTGCTTTCTATTGCCTGTTACCCTGTTTTTCCAAGGTCCTGGGAAGTCCTGACTCTGTCCCTTCCCCAGAATGGCTGTTGGGTTGAAGTTCCATATTGTGGGTAAGTCCAGGCAAGAATGGCTGGAGTCTTCCCAATGACTGTATGTTGTGGGTATACCCTTGGGGTGGGACCTGAGTGAATGGAGTTTGTGACCAAGATACATTTCATGTTATGGGTGTCTGGTTTCCGGTGTGTGACACAATGACTGAGACAGCCCTGCCCTAAACCTGGTATGAATGCAATGTGGTGTGCTGAAAGGCTGTGTGCTTGTCCCAATCCACATTCCTTGCTTTGAGCGTACCGGATTGAAAAGAATGGCCTAAATGCTCTGTGAGCCAGATTGGCTGCCTGCATGAATGCCCTTCTGAATGATTGGCTGCCTCAGCCTGGCCCAGCAGTGTGAATGAGAGACCGAACAGTTTATCTGGGGACCTCTCACTTACCAGAATTGTTCAGAAGCTCAAGTTGAGACTTGATGCTTAACCTTGAAGCCCAGCTGGAAGACGACGGCTCTGCTGTTGCTTTCCTTCGATGCAATCCGAAAGCTGTTGTGTCTCCAAGAACTGATCCAAGAGAGGACCTGGCTAGGAGACCTCTTCCCGAGCTACGAGGGAACATTGTGTAAAAGCTGATCTTCAAGGCGCCCTGGAAGTCAGTCCTCGAAAGGCTGCCGACCGGAGACGGGGTCCGACAAGAATGTGAAGTTAAGCACCCGGACATCGAAGTCCATCGTCGTTGACCAGGTTTCGGAGGACTGCTGGAAGCCCGTTGAGTCGTGTTGTCCAGAAGTGGGGACAGCTTGACGCCAGGCTGCTCAACGACCGGAGCCGCAAAGCTCCATTGCCTAAGACACTTCGAAATCAAGGACTAACTTGCCAACACTGTGGACCGCTTTGTCCCACCGGAGAAAGTCAAGGTCGTCAACGAAACAAGGAGAATCCACCACCGTGGCCGAGTCCCGATCGCCGACACCAAACACTGACGACCCAACGCCATTGCGGAACCTACGTTCTTCATCGATCTGCTTTGCGGAAATGAACTCTCGTCACCGAGGTGCACCGCACACCTCATCTTCACAGGACGTCCACGACCGATCGCCGACTAGCACTGTGAAGGTCGAAGCTGCTCCCTCGACAACAGTGTTCACATTTCTTCATTGGAATCTCAACGACACGCGGCTCCTGCTTTAAAGGGAGTCCACTCAAGAGGGATCCGTTGACGAACTGTCGAAAGAACTCTGCTAAACTCAGGTACATTAGGGTAGTAGAACATTTTAGCAAGAAACAAGACTATTTACAACATATATGGACTGGGCTTGTTAATACACTTTATTTACAGTTTGCCCAGATGGGGGTTCCTCACACAGAACTGTGTCTGGTGGTAGGGACCCAGTATTCTGCCATTTGTATAACCTAACTTGTCTTCCTTCCCATGTCTATTGTTGATTCACTTTATGGTTTGATTTGTATGCCATTTGAACTGTCAGCCGTTGGTGCATTTTAAAGCAGTCAAGAGTGAACTGTGGTACCACATAGACATTGTACACATTTACCATATTAGAATTGCCAGAGTACAAAGTGTGTTATTGGTTGTGTATATATTCAGAACCTTATTTATATAAAGAACTGTGTTATCACATAACAGTGTGCGTACATTCCTTTGTGGGGGCTTGTGGAGTACACTGTACTTAAGAACCAGCCTGCATCACCTCCTGAGAGCTAAGCCTTGATTGCTCGTCCATTGCTACAAACAATAGTGAATCTTGGGTGGGGAGCTCTGTGCTTCTACTCTGCCATTTAGAGGGCAGAAGTAGAGATAACCCCCCTCCAGTCTTTACATCATCCACCTATACTTTCTTTTTTAAGAGACTCTCAAGACCCCGTGCGGTTGAACCTGGGGAAGGGAGTTGATGCTGAAGACCTTCTGGCATTTCTTTTTGAGACACTATATTCCTTTTGTATTCCCTTAACACATTTGTCATTTTGAGAAGGAGGGCAAGGTTAGGTTTTCTTAGTATAGGCGTTATTTTGACCAGACTGACTTGCAAGTATTTATTTTTTGTTTAATGCTCGAGATTACTCCATTTTAGAGTTAGGGCCAGTTAGGAATTCTACCAACCCAACCAAAATATTAAATAAAGGTTTTTGAAACTTGTATCCATTGTGTCTGTGTCTACTGCTCGATACCATGCTTTCCTCACATAAGGCATATGTCATATGCCCATTAATAAATGGCATTCCTTCCCTTGTTGCCCTCCAGCGTCTGACATGCACAGATAATCAATTGTATGTACATGCAAGGCACTGGGGGGCTTACGGGTAAGGCTTGACATTGCATGTGAGGCGCTAGGAATCCCAGCGGACTGGCTGGCATTCCTTTCTGGGCATACCCAGAAAAAATGCCATGCCTGCCTCCTGGGCCTCAGTGCCTCACACAATGCGATTGTGCGTATGCGAGGAGCTGGGGGGCACTGGGGTAAGGCTTTTTTTTTTTAACTGGACATCATAGATGTCCAGTAAAAAAAAAAAAAAAAAAAGAAAAGGACAGCTGTCCCCTGGGTCCTGAGCTCCTCACAGACTGACACACAAATCAATGTGGTTATGTGTGTATGCCAGGCACTGGGGATCCAGGGGGCAGGTATGGCATGTTCTACTAGACATTTATCATAGATGTCCAGGAAAGAAAAATACCATCCCTGTCCCCCACAGAAGGAAAGCTGATTGGGGCCAGTGGGGAGCGGGGGTAACGCAAAAAAGGCACCAGCGCACGCACACAAACACACACACACGCACACACACACACACGCACACACTCACTCACTCACTCTTACACAGCGCAAGCATTTGCAGTCTCATTCACAGACACAAGCAGTCATCATGCACTCACTCATAACACAAGCATACACGCATCCATACACATTTAAATAATAAATAACTGAACACAAACATTTAAACAACATGTACACAGCAATCACGCTCTCATGAACCCTAGCATCCATCAAATTCATTCACCTACACACAAGCATGCATGCATCCATACACAATAAAAAACAATTTTTTTTAAAACAGACCATAAGCAAACTTACCTTCTGCTGCGGGTCTTTCCTCAACAGCGCTCAGGCCCCTGCTAGAATGAGCAGAAAACTTCCTGGTTTCTGCTCATGCGTAGAGGGTTCTGAGCATGAGTGACGAGACGCCCCACTCCAGCCTGCTGTGTGTGCGCGATTGGGCGCAGGAGCGCCCCTTTGGACATACAGACATGCAGTTCCGAACCAGAATTTCCAATGAGCCATACGAGGCTAGGGAAGCAAACGCCCTCAGCCTTTCATGGCTCATTGAGCTTGCACAGCTGGGGAACTTTAACTGTTAAAGGGAAAGTGTTTCGCAGCCTTGGGCAGCCTCCATCTCTGGTGGGAACTGGAGGACAACTAGAACTCGCGCAAGAGGGTGCTCCCGTCAGGGATTTTTTACAGCCCTAAACGGTTTATTTACTAGACTGGGCCAAAGCCTCATGAACCATGAATTGAGCAACCCTGTTAATGGGTACTTACTGATGATGACTCATACACACATGGAATACGCAACTTCATGTAATGCTTCATTCAGCAGCTATCAGTCAATTACAAAAATGCATATAGATCATTATAGTGTGGTGCCACTAAACAAATAAACAATGCATACCAGTAAAGGAAAAACGATTAACACAGAAATTCATAAGCACAACAAATAAACAACATTACAACAAAAACACATCCAGGTGATGTATCCAGAATGCTCAAAAAGCACATAAGAAAATCAATGACCCCGCCCGGTTCCCCTTTCTTGCTCTTAAAAATAACCAGGAGCAAAACCGACCTATTCTAAAACTATTCTATGGGGCATAGGTCTATGTAGAGAAATCTGCCCAAACATCCCAGCATTCAGAACTAAATAGGTTTTCAATCTGTATGCGTGGGGCAGATTCTGAACGTTTTTCAATTGCAAAGCTTAGAGAATTAGCCTGGGGACATGAGGAGTGCTGGATTCACTTGCTAAAAAGTGCAGTATGCATCAATAAGGGCCCCTTTACAAGGTCAGCTAAATGGGACAAATAATGTACTGATTAAAGGGGGGGAACAGCGCTATCTACAGAAAAGAGAACAGCTAGTTGCATATATACCTCAAGGAGATTCACGAATCTCGTAGACCCCCGAGCAGAAGGGAAAGCACAGGAAATGGAAAATGAAGGGTTGAATGCGTCACGCTGGTCGGGCACAAACAGAGAATCAAAACGCAAAAACCGGGGACACTATATACCGTATATAGAAGCGGAGGGCTACATTTCACAAAGATTTGGCTTCATCAAGTTGATAATAAAGAACAAGCATGTACCTCAGACTTCCGTGAGCCGAAGCAAATTGAGCACAGCGATAGCCCTGTACCAGACGGCAAAAAGGCACGACCTGAGCCCTCGGCTCATTAAAATGTACAACAAAGGGCGCGGATGACTCATTGGCATGTGCGGGGGTAGAGATGGCAAAGATTGAGACTGCGTAAAAGCAAGACTCTCGGCAGTCCTTTGCATCCCGCACTTAAATTAGGCACCGCAATGGACCAAATGAGCAGCTTGCTCCTGTCCGTGCTAGGCTAAGTGAAAAATCCCGTCGCTGAGATCACATTACCCTACACGCTGGGTACACCAATAAGCTATCAGCCACCACCTGGGATCAGCATATACTCACACACCAACAGTTAAGTACTTGTTATTCACTATAGTGACTACTGTACTCTTACATTTAATGCCATTCTGCTTCATAGTAAGATGATTTCCAGACTGCAGATACAGGACTGAGGGATGAAAAAAGAATGTACTGCTTTCGAGACTGTGGTTCCATCAGCCCATTTTAAAAACATGCTTTCTTTATTTAGGTTGTGGAGTACTCTCAAGTCTGCATCAGTAGATCTTTCGATAGGAACCTCTTGGAGGGCATTGCAGCATGTCCAGCATCAACATTGTAGTTTCTCTTTTCGGTGCTTCAAAGCCCTGATGCTAGTGGGAATGGATAGAATGCATACACCATTTCAAACACCAATGAAACCCCAATGCATCACCAAAGGGAACTGCCGAGAGCAGAAGATGTTGCACTTCTTGTTCTTGCTGGAAGCAAACGTCAATCTGGTAAAAATACCAACCTGCTCCACAATCTGCTCATTCAGCTCCCACGTGTGTGATACCATTTAGAGACGACTTAAAGCATCTGCTTGACAGTTCTAACTGATGGCCCAGTAAGCTCCTATTACAGCCACCTCATTATTGATTGCCCAGAACCATTGAAGCACAGACCTCCATGCAAATGTTGGGTGAGCCACAGCAGCCAGCTTACAAATGCTTTGGATGATGGTAGAATTGCATGTGGGAACTTGGAAAGTCGAACATCTGATTGATGGTAAAATTTCCCAGAGTTACAGCATGTTGACATATAACTTCTCCTGACCTTCCCAAAGACCCCTCACTGATCAATCCTGCAGGTTAGCGCTGAATACCGTCAAGGAAGCATATTTAATAGAAATGATGATGTGTTTATTTTTATAGTGTGGGATGTCTCAACCCACTAGTCCAGGCCCTGCAACATAACTGTGCATTGGTTGCAGCAGAAACATCATAATGGCCGCCAGAAAGCATGCTGCTCGCTAGGAATCACCAGAAAGTGGGCAGTAAAAATCTGAAAAATAGGCCGCCACCCACTTTTGCCTATGTCAGTGGTAACACAGGAGACCACTGCCAAAACCCATCATTTGGCTGCCCACAGAGCAAAATCATTGAAAGCGATTAACACAGAGCTGTTTGGAAATCTGTTTTCTTGATTGTCAAAAATGTGCAAAAACCATGGCTCACAAACACCCAAAAAGATCCAACCTTCTTGTTGGGTGGTGAACATTATGCTACTGCAAGAATCCACATAAATACAATGTCAGCAAGAATCATATGTCATCAGAACAAAATCCACTTTTGAGGATTGCTTGCTGGAAGAAACCTGTCAAAAATGGGTGTAATACCGTTAATCACTTCTGCCAGAAGCCAGCGATTTAAAACCTATCTTGTGTAAAGTTGAACATTGAACTCAAACTATGCCAAAGAAAGACTTGCGATCAGAAGCCTAAGAGGTGGATACAATTCAAAACTATATTCTGAAAAGGCTTGAAGTAAGACATTGGTTGATGTATTTGTGAAAAATGTGAGTTATATTTTAAGACAAGACAATTTCAGACATTGGGTTTAAGAGTTAAAGTTTCCCACACTGTGCTTCAAACACATTCCACACCTTCTCCCTGAACAAAGGAAACTTCCCCCTGCCCTTGGCTAAGAAAATGGCAGGCTGGTGTGAAAAGGAACTGGGAGGGGTACCCTGGCCTGTTGCTCTGAGTGCAGACAATCGAGTCCTTGAGCTGAATAGGAATCCTAATTCGGGTGTGACTGACAAACTGCTCTGGCAGGAAGAAGGCCATGTGACCATCTGACTCAGCCCAGCTCTGGAGGCGGGCCAGAGAGAAAGTGTGGATTTGACATTGGATTAAATATATGTTTAAGGAAAATACTTCTAAAATATTGTACCGTACTGACAAAAATATGAAACTTAGGGATTATTAAAATGAAAAATTCGCTCACAGTTTAAGACTAAGCTGGAATCGGTGCGATGTTCTGAGGCTGAACCCCGGAATGTATTCATATTGTAGCCATGGTGTTTGTTAGGAACATGACAAATTACAGAAATGTGCCCGAAGGGGATGTGCATGCATGTATAAAAATTGGTGCAGAACTAACATTGAGAAACCCACCAAAAGCGCAAAAAAGTTGTCATTTACGAACCAAATCTCGTAGGAACATGGGACTTAAACAGAGACCTGCCTTAATTAATCTGTGATGTGTATATGTAATATTAACAAGTTGTGCATATTTTAAATGTTTTTTATGAAAAATAAGATATACTGTACAGACACAAAGGGGAGGGTTTTTCCCTAAGCCATAAACATGACACATGATGACACAGGATGACACACTGCTCCTTTCTCAAATCAGGGGACAGGAAATTCTCTGACCTATCAGATCCTTAGAAGGAGGGTTTGCCACAGATAATCAGCCTCCCCACCCACTTTGGAAATTGATAAATAGGGACTGTTGAGGACCCAGAAACAAACACTTTCCACTCCTCAACTAATTTCTTGGCGAAGCACCCTGCAGGAAGATCCAGGCTCCAGACATAGATCCAGAGACCAGGCTCTAGAACCAAACTCTATAACTTTGAAGCAGAGAGGCCTAACCCAAGAAGCGAACCCTTTTTCAGCAGGCCTCAATCTTTTGCAACCTGATTCTAACCCCTAAACTTCCACAGGGCCTAACCAAACCATTCAACAGCCTGGCTCAGCTGTTTTGCTTCTGGCCAAGAACCCCGTGCTAGAACCAAGATTCAGATCCGTCCAGCAGAGCTGTAATCCAGAACCCGTCAGATCCAGTCCAAGAGGCCGCGCAAACCAGAGTGCCTTGCTGAGAGCAGAGTCCAGGTGCCCTGATCCTGTCCGGTGGCGAGTGAAGTCCAAACCTTTGACAGGCCCATTCCATTTCAAAGCCATAGTTGTAAGTATTTAGCGTAGAACTGTCCATAACCAACCACTTAGTATTAAGTAACCCAATCCAACCATTCCAACCTATTCATAACTGCATTATTGAATCTCTGTTGTCCATCCTAAATTCTTCTCTCCTCCACATAATCCTTGATAATTGTAGTGATAATCATCTTGGCGCTAATATATATTTTCTGGAGAAAGGCAATCGTCCCGTTCAGACAGAAACCATCTGGAGCCGCCTCTGGATATGTGGCTGAGCTGTCGTGTAGTTTGCAGCTCCATAGACTCTCTAGTGTTCAGAAATCTTTGTTCCAAATATTCAACATCATTCATTTTGAAATCTTGACTTTGTTTCTGAAAAATCTACCTTTATTAAAACCTCTGTAACTTTTGAACCATACAGCCTAGAAGCTAAATTTATAGTTTTGCTGTAATCGCGTTTCCCGCACGCGGAAAAGTTGCAGCGAATTTGCAATTTGGCTCAATTTCACCACATGTCAAAATAGCTGTTTCTTGTTTTCAACTGCTGAATTTCGTTTTCAATCTGCTAATCATTCTACCATCATTGCTAGTGCTTACCTGACCTAATCCAAAGCAACTCTCACTAGTTCTGAATCCTATTTAGCGAATTAAAATCAATTTTAGCATTTTCCCATTCATTCAAACCACATTTAACAGCGATTGACCCATTTTAAAATCATACCTGTTCTCTCTAAGCTTGCTGGGGGAACTGGGATTGAACTGCATTATTGGTTGTTATTCCTAAAACCTGTGTGCCCTCTTCCACCTCTTCATATTGCATACTGGGGGGAGTGAGTAACAGGGGGAAAGAGTGATCGTATTATCTGTTGACTGAAGTCATATCAAGTCTTATTTCTGTGTTGCATTCTTTCCTATCCTTGCATTTCCTTGAACCATACATAGTATTCTCTGCTACGTTATGCTTACTATTTGTACTCCTAATTGATTGAAGAGATTGTTGATAGTCATATTACCCATTGCTGAGCATTGCATAAATATTCATAAGTGTGATATTCAGATATTGTTCATATTCATAAAAGTGTGATATATATTCTTCAATTCTTCAAATAAATCATTTCATTTGCAAAACAAACCTTCTTTGCTCAGTGAGGCCGGGGGAATTCAAAGAGAGGGGCATTATATAAGGATACATCATCCAGAATTAAAAGAACTTTGACATAAAAATATATAAATAAGGGTTTCCATTGGGCATCCCATACTAGGCATTGACTTAGTGGGAGTGCTGGATTGAAATCACTTACAATAGCACACCTATACATAAAACCTAGTTACATCATTGTCATCACAACCGAAGTTGGAACTCATTTATAGACCTCAGAAGGATGAAAGGCTGAGTTGGGCTTGCCGGGATTCGAATCTGCAGATCTCACACAGATCACAGCAGCAAGCGCTTAACCTGCTGAGCTATCTTACCAGCAAATCAATGGCCACAGCTGACAATGTCCCTTTCCTCCTCACCCTGGTCCTTGATTTTGGGGACTGTGGGATGCATTTAAAGGCCCCAAACAGAAGTCCCTTTCACACGAATAGCAAGATTTTAAACACTTGTTTTTCAAGTATTATTAAAGAGCCATGTGGAAAGGGGCCTACCTGTCATTACCAATGGACAAGAAGCATTTTAATTTACAAACGAAGGAGGAATCAAACATCCTGGTAACATAGAAAACAGGATTTTTACACATTGGAAACAAAATTAAAAAACGTGCTGAAAAAGGAAAAGTGAAAAAAATATCACTGCTCACAGAAAAATGTCAGGAAAACAAAACATGATGTGTGGGTTAACAAAGAGCAATGTCTATTATGTTTTCACCCAAAAAAATCCAGTGACATTTCAAGAGCCACTTTGTCTTCATGAAAAAAAATGTAAGCCCCAAGCAGACCCTTTTGCTGGCTGTGGGCAAAACTTCACAAGGAAAACTCCCACTCTCAGCCTGGATGTCACATTTCCCATCTAGTGACCAACCGCAATAAAAATATGTCTTGCCAAAGGTGTCGAAATTCAGACCTGCTGGATCTGAAAGCCAAAGTTACCCTTGGATGGAGCATGACTAATATGTGTGTAAATGATGACACTCACTTCCAAGAGCAAGCTTCCAACGCAAAGGAGATAGAAATAAAATAGCTGGGGGAACAGGCTGACCTGGAGAAAATAAATGGCCAGAAGGCAGGGGCAGGACCATTTGTCCCACATGAAGATTCACAATTTATAAAAGGACGATCATCATGTAGGCCTTTTTGTCAGCCATTATAAGGCAGGTGGATTTCATCTATGTAATTTCCAGGCAATTTTGGGGATATAAAATTCATCTTCCTGTGACTCTAGGAACTGTAATGGCCAGTTAAACTAATTTTCTGGCTGAAATGAACATGTTCCAAATGTGAGTTGGTGAGCGGTTGGAAAATGAAATTAGGGGTATGCTTAATAACTTACATATTCCTAACTGCTGTGCTTTTTATGGAAACAGCAGAAATGTGCCACATGGCCGTGCTACATCGTACGGACTTGGTGGTTGGCTTATCTAATTCTCCATGATTAGTGGAATCAGAAAATAGGTTTAGTATGGCAGTTTCTAGTAGAATTATGAAGTTGTGATGCATAACTAGATTTTGCCAAAAAAGCTGAAAGGAGAACTAAGGGGCGATTACAAATGGGAATTAACAGATGTTGCTACAGACCCCTAAACCAATCCTGACTTGGAGGTTGGGTTTGGGGGGAGAGAGAAGAGCAACTGTCCAATCCTAGTGGCAGGGATTATTGCACAGTACTCCCCCAAGATTGTAAAAAAGTGTAATCACTGGTATATAAAGGGGGACTGCACTAGGACAGGGGGCACAGAAAAAAAGAGAAATACAGGAGGACAGAGAGAAGAGACAGACCATCAGGACGGCTGTTGAAACTTACCATCTGACAGCTGTAAGGAGACAGAAGAGAAGATTGCTGAGAGTGCATCTGTGTGGAGCTAGCTCTCTAGGTGGCCTCAAAGCTGACTGGGTCCTATGGTGGAGAGCGGGAGGCCATCTTTGAAAGTAGAGTGACCAGACCCCTGCCCTAGCTTTCCAGAGTGTCCTGAGATGCAGCTGGCCTTCCTGAAACTTAGACAGAGGCTTTGCTATGTAAGCAGAACTGAGCCCTGGGAAACCAAAAGGTGGGAGAGTCTGCTTGCCTTGAATCTTTTCCCTGTATAGTGGGTCAGGGAGCAAAAACTGTGTAGATCCTTAGCCTACGTAACCAAAACAATATTAATTTAATTCCTCATTTGGCAGAACACTATGTGGGTGAATTTTGTTAAAATTAGAAATTAACAAAGCTCACTTCCCAGTGTGTGCTGAAAACTATAGCCTTTACATTGAGTAATCCTTGGTGTCCAGCGGACCTTGACATCTATAAGGAAGAGGGGTGTCTCTGTTCTTCAATCAGTCCAACCTTTTTAACAAGCTTCCTATTACGTTCACCTGGTATCCATGGGGACACCACCCAGCCCTGGTTGGATGATTTGTACTCTCGAACCCTCTCCCGGTCCCTTGGTAAGGCCTCTGGTTAAAGATGGGTCTGCAATATAGGAGAGCTGGATTCAATACCAGATTGTCTTTATATTTTCCCACCTCCCTTGGCCTCAACTCCGTCCTCCCCCGTTGGGCCTTCTCCTCACCTTAATATTGTGAAAGGTGGATTTTCCGTCCTGCTCCTCGTGGCAGGGGCGTGTAGATGTGGGGGCGAGCAGCGACCAAGTTACTTCACTGGTGCAAGCCCCCCTGTGGGAATCCAGGCCTGCTGCGACTACGTAGGTTTGCTGCTTTACAGTCTTTATATGCAGTTCTTATGTTCCTCTTAGTTCGAATAATAATGTCTTGCTTCTTTCCTTTTAGGTATGGAAAGGTATTTTGGTGTTGTCATGCAGTTTGAAGATGAGCATGGGCCAGTAGGTGAAAGCACGGTGTGCATGATGCTGTCCGGTGAGTAATGCGCGGCACTGTTTTGCCTTTTATATTGCTAACCTGCGTCTTTTCTCTCCTTGCAGGTTGCGATGTTCCTCGCCGAGCGCTGTAATGTTCCAGCAATGATACTGACCAGGAGATGACTACCCAGGTAAGAATTGTGTGGCTTTCTTCATTCGGGAGGAAATGTGAGTAAATGCTTACTAATGCAGTCTTTCTTTTTCCTCTTTTTAGGTTATGGTATTCCAGGATGCATGCGGTGCCGGATGATGGAGTTCGTACCTTCAGGTGAGTGGAACTGAAGTCGGAGATGGATTGAAGACAGGATACTGTTCCAGGTAAGTTTCGTAGTGTTCTTTCTCTCTCTGCAGGTCCTTGGTTTCAGGTAAGCTGGCATCAAAGAACTGGACACGGTGAGCGTTACGCTGGCCACAGTAGAATAACGCAAAGCATGTTCTGCTGTTTGGGTGTGGTTTAAATAGTCTCAGGTAAAGTAGTCCAGGTAAAATAGTCCCAGGCCTGCCACACCCAAAAGACTAGACCGCATAGCTCAGTTCCTTGAACTGAGCTATGTGTGTGCCTCCATGTTGTCTGAACACCCCCCGCACCCCCTAAGTTAAATAGTCCCAAGTAAATAGTCCCATTCTTTAGTTGGTCTTCATGATGGTTATGAGTCTGGCGCCAAAGGCTGATTTGCAAGTGAGGGCCAGGGGCAAGGGTCATGACACTTCCCCAATACCAGATTTCCATAAGGGGGGCCTGAAATCAAAAATTCCCCAAAGCATTCCAATTTTTGTGTCTGAAAAACAAAGCGATAAATCACCCTGAGTTTATTTTAAATCCAAAAGTGTGGGCAACATTTTAATTGCCATATGTATTTTAACCAATCTTGAAATCATACTGCTAGCCCTTTAAGCCTGTAGTAAAATCAAAATCGCACAATATTACATAAGTGCCTTTGTTATTGATAAGTGTACTTATTTTGTGAAGAGAAATTTGCAGAAATTAAGAATTGTGATTGTGTTCTTTTTAACTCACTTTTGTGATTTATTTATGCTGAGAGAAGTTGATTGTGTTGTCCCACGGATAAAGTGGTGTTTTTGACATTTCGTGCTAATTTCTATTACTGGTAATTTAAATAAATACCAATATATTTCACGTACAGCGGCCTGGTTCTTGGCTCATTGTTAGCTCAGGGGAGATGGATCCAAGGGGCATGATATGTGTCTGAAATAGGGCAAAGAAAATAATATAAAAAGAATTGTTAAATAATTTGTTGCATAACTACTTGAGTGGGGAGGGATGGAACTCCCCCTGTTGAGGGTGGCTTATCAAACTGTTCCAAAATGTGTGCTCGGGCCGGGATTTAGCTTCCTATTCGTGACCCATGACAAGTACATTGTGACAGTCTATTCATTTTGATGGAATTGCATCAAGGTGGAGGGAAAATCATCTTTGTTTTGTTAAAGTGCTGCTACGACTTGACTCCGGAGTTCCAGGGAGGTGTATAGGTAAAAGATTAAGAGTGTGTAAGAATTTATTTGAGTGAGGAAATCAAGCAGGAACAGGGTGATTTATCCCCTGAATAAAGAAAGTTTTATTAAAGTGCAAAAATCCAATTGTGAAAATGACTACTGTACAAATTGGGGAAGCCAGGGAGCATCTCCCAACAATTATTTCTCAAAGGAGAAGGAGTTGAGGACGATGCAGGAAACTGGCAAACCAGAATTGTGCGCGAGGTTACCTAAGTAAGCAATGATATTTGGCTTGAAGGCGTAATATTGCACAAAGCACTTGAAGCATTATATTTGACCACAACTGCTCATGGCTCAGCTAACTGCTCAATTATATATTTTCATTTGCAGTTAGTAGAAGAGCGTTGGCAAAATAGTAAGGCTAGTAAGATGAATCAAGCTGGAGACTTGTCACAGGTCTAGGATCTTGTTCAACAACTTGTTACGCTCACCTGGTATCCACGGGGACGCCACTCAGACCTGGTTGGATGGCTTGCACCTCGAGCCCCCTCCCTGATCCCTGGGTAATTTCTCAGATGGAAGGGAGGCCTGAAATGCAGGAGAACTGGATTCAAGACTTGGCTGTCTCTTGTAGGGTGCCTTCCCACCTCCCTTGGATTCAAACCCTTCCCCTGGGCCTTCTCCTCACCTTAATTCTTTATGAGGTGCGTTCTCCGTCCTGCTCCTCGTGGCAGGGGCGCGTTGATGAGGGGCGTGCAGCGACCAAGTTACTTCACTGGTGCGAGCCCTGCTGGAGTCCTGGCCTGCTGCGACTCCGTTTTGACAAGGTAGGTTTGCTCCTTTACAGTCTTGATATTAATTTCTTTATTTAAATAATGATGTCTTTCTTCTTCCCTTTAGGTATGGAAAGATATTTCGGCGTTGTCGTGCAGATTGGTGATGAGCATGAGCCGTAAGTGAATGCGTGGTGCACTGCGCTGTTTTGTCCTTTTATTTTGCTAAACTGCGTCTTTTCCCTTTCTTCGCAGGCCGCTGTGTACTTCGCCGAGCGCCGTGATGTCCAGAAACAATGCTGACCAAAAGATGACTAACCAGGTAAGAATCTTGTGGCTTTCGTCGCTCGGGAGAAAACGTAAGTAAGCGCTCACTAATGAACAAGTTACTTTCTTACCTGGTAACGTTCTTTCGATGGGATGTTCCTCCGACGTATTCCACATCTATGACAGTAATCACCACAGCTGTGCTGCTTCGGAAAATATTTTGTTGTCTGCATCCTGCGTTGATGACGTCGATACGCTGTCCCTCGAGGGCCTCCGTCGAGCGCCAATGTCACCGGATGTTATATGAAGGACGCACGACGCCCGTAGCCTCAGTTGTAGTTTTTTCCCAGAACGTGTGGCACCAATCTTCTGCCAGAATGACTACAGAAATACTTGCGGAAACGTAAGCTGCAATCGCATAAGAAATTCTGTAGAGGGGCAGGCTGGGAGGGTGCGATGTGGAATACGTCGGAGGAACATCCCATCGAAAGAACGTTACCAGGTAAGAAAGTAACTTGTTCTTCGAAGGGATTGTGTCCTCTGACGTATTCCATATCTATGACAGACTCCCAAAGCAGTACCAACGTATGGAGGAGGGAAAATAATTTAGAATTTTAGAATGCCCAATCAAATTGCAGAATAGAGGACTGCCTTACCAAAGGCTAAATCTTGCCCATGGATGGAATCCAGGGAATAGTGTCTGACAAAAGTATGGACAGAGGCCCATGTGGCTCACAAATATTACGAATGGGAACATCCCTCTGCAGAGCAGTGGAGGCAACCACACCCCTAGTAGAATGAGCCCGTAAGCCCACCGGAGGGACCTTACCCGCCAAACGGTAGCATTCAGAAATTGTCAAGATGATCAACGGGACAAGATCTGCTTAGAAACCGCTTGACCTAAACGCCTTCCAGCGTATCCTACAAATAGCTGATTGTTCACTCTTACCCGGGACATGCGTGAGATGCAGAAACTTAAAGCTCTCCTAGGATCCAACCTATGGAGCCTCTCCTCTTCCTTACCAGGATGCGGAGGAGGATAGAACGCCGGAAGAAGTACCTTCTGGCTCAAATTAAATTCCGACACAACCTTCGGAAGAAAAGAAGGACGAACCCTAAGGACAACCCTGTCCTTATGGAACACCGTGAAAGGTGGCTTGGCGGATAGTGCCTGCAACTCACTCACTCTGCGAGCGGAAGTAACCGCAAATAAAAATACAGTCTTAAAGGACAACAGTCTCAATGGACAAGAATGTAAGGGCTCAAACGGAGCTCCCATCAGGAACTTTAAAACTAAGTTCAAATCCCAATCGGGCACCTGGAAAGGTAACGGAGGAAACACATTAGTTAGCCCTTTCAGAAACTGAAAAATCAAAGGAATCTTAAAATAAGAACACTCCTCAGAAGAGCGCTTAAATATGGACAGCGCCGCCAGGTAACCCTTAATGGTACCCACTTGCAGGCCATTGTGGGCTAAAGAAAGCAAACAAGTCAGAACCACAGGAATTGAACACTGAAAAGGATCCACTTTCTGTACCCTGCACCAGTCGCAGAACTTTCTCCAACGGCAACAGTACAGGGATTTTGTTGCTGGCCTTCTGGCCGAGAGCTGCACCTCCATCACATCTTCAGGGAGGTCCCAATCCTTATAACTCAAACTTTCAGAAACTAAGCATGAAGGTTGAGAGACTTGATGGAGCACCCGACCCCCCCTCCCGTGAGAGCAGATAGTCTCGGTAGGGAAGACTGTGTGGAGGGCACATGGACATGTCGAGAAGGTCTGGGTACCACGCTCTCCCGGCCCATGCCGGAACACGAGGATCATTTGAGAAACGAACATCCGTAACCTCTGCAGCATTTGCGGAATGACAGGGACTGGAGAAAACGCATACAGCAATGGGAAGGACCACTCTGCTACGAACGCGTCCCCTAAGGCTCCGCTTAGAGGAAATTCCTGCGAGCAGAATCTTTCGCACTTCCGGTTGACACTGGTGGTGAAGAGATCCACTTGTGGGGTACCCCAAAGGGCAAAGATCTCCAAAAGAACTTCCTGAGCCAGCTCCCACTCGTGAGAGACCGTGCTCTGCCTGCTCAGAGCATCTGCCGCCTCATTTTTGTCTCCCGCTAGATGAACTGCCGAGATCGTAATTTCCTGCTGGATGGCCCAGAACCAGAGCTGCATCGCCTCTCTGCACAGTGGGAGAGACCCTGCCCCCCCCTTTTTGTTGAGGTAGTGCATGGCCACTGTATTGTCCGTCAGAATCAGGACATTCCGCCCCGCACAGACGGCAGAAAAGCCTTCAGGGCTAGCCTGACAGCCCTCAGCTCCAACAGATTGATATGGAGTCTGGACTCTGACAGAGACCAACGACCACTGACTGTCAACTCGTTGGCATGAGCTCCCCATCCCGTGAGGGATGCGTCCGTCACAATCTTCACCTCCGGCCAGGGTAGCCAAAATGGAGCCCCCCCTTCAACAGATTGCCTTCGACAGCCCACCACAAAAGATCCTGGGTGACCGAGGGCGGCACCTGAACGGGATCCAACATCCTGCCAGAGAACTGCGACCACTGCATCTTGAGAACCCGCTGCAGAGATCTCATCCGCAGCCTGGCCTCTGGCACCATTAGAATGCAGGATGCAATGAGGCCGAGCAACCTCAAGAACTTGAACGCCGGGAGACTCTGGGCATGTTCAAGCTTGTCCACCATCTGCAGAATGTGATGAGCCCTCACCTGGGGAGGCGAATACTGCCCCAGGGATGTATCGCGCACTGCTCCGATGTACTGGAGCCGCTGAGTAGGTGTCAAGTGGGACTTCTTTCCTGAGATATGCTGCCACCACCATTAGCTTGGTAAAGACCCTCGGGGCGGAGGTCAATCCGAACGGCAGGACCCGAAACTGAAAATGCGAGTCGCCAACCGCGAACCTCAGGTACTTCCTGTGCTTTGGATGAATCGGCACATGAAAGTAAGCATCCGAGTTCTAGAGAAACCAACCAGTCCTGAAGTTGAAGGGCCTGCAGGACTTGAGAGAGAGAGAGAGAGAAACCATCTTGAACGTGTCCTTCCTGAGGATCTTGTTCAAACCACGCAAGTCCATGATGGGTCTCAATCCCCCGTATTTTTTCAGGATGAAAAAATATGGGGAACACCATCCCTTGTTCCTCTCTGCTACAGGCACAAGTTCTATGGCGCCTTTCTCCAGCAGGGATTTGATTTCCTGCGCAAGGAGCGGATCCAGACTCTTCAAAGAGAGCTTCCCCAGTGGATTGTCATGAGGCCTCGGCCGGAAAGGAAGACAGTAGCCGTGGGCTATGATCTCCAGAACCCACACATCTGAAGTAATGGCACGCCATTCTACAAGATGCTGCGCCAGCCTTCCCCCAACCGGCGAACCATGGCACATGGCCTCATGACTGAGCAGAAGCGGCAGTGCCTGAGGGCAAAGAGGCAACTGCCCGTGCGGCTTTGACACCTCGAGTACCTTGTTTTCCACTTCTGGTACTCCTACGTTGGCCCCTTTAACTGAAAGCCCCCCTCGATCTACCAAAGGAAGAGTAGTATCGAAAGGAACCTCCCCTCCATTGCTGTCCTCTAGGACGGAAAGGCAGAGGTTGACGTACTGCAGCGCTCAACGACTTCGCTGCAGCATTGGAGGTCTGCAACCTCTCAAGGCTCTCGTCAGCCTTGCTGCCAAAAAGATGGACACCATCAAAGGGCATGTTGAGAAGCCGGGAGTGTACATCAGGAGCAAATCCTGACTTCTGCAACCACGCAAACCTGCGCATCACGGTGCTCGCCGCCATGGACTGGCTGACACAGTCTGCCACGTCCAGACCCGACTGAACGGATTCACACATGGCATCCTTGCCATCCTGAACGAGGGCAAGAAAACCATCCCGTTCCTCCCCTTCGGAAATATGTTCAGCTGCCAAAGATATACAGTTCCACAGAGTGTGAGTGAATCTTGCCAAGGCACAAACTGAGTTGGCTGCCTTTAAAGCCATACCCCCAGATGAAAACACTTTCTTCGCCCAACCGTCAAAGCGCTTGTCCCTATCTGGAGGGATGGTAGGGGACGCAGCCTGCTTTGCTGGGGCCTTAGCCGCCTGCACCACCAAACTCTCTGGAATGGGGTGCGTAGACAAGTAGCAGGGGTCACCACTGGCTGGACGGTATTTTTTCAGTAGTGACTTATTCACTGCTGGTAGACTCTCCGGAGCAATCCAAGCCACTGCCACCCTTCTTTGTAAGGCCATATGAAATGGCAGCACTGGGTCAGTGGGTGGACCTTGGTCCAAAATAGGTCAGGTCATCCTGCAGAAAATCCACAGGTGGAGCAGACCACCCCAAATACTCTGTCACCCTCGACATGAGACGCTTGCATGACGACTCGGCGTGTGTACCAGGCTCAGGCCTGCCAAACTCAACCTCCGGAGAGGTGTCCAGACCACTGGTGTCATAAGGATTGACGCATGTCTTCCATCTGGCTATGACCCGATAACAGGTCATCAGGAACCTCAGGAGGAACAAACCCCTCCACATCTGACCCTTCATCCACCTCTGAGATGTAATCCAAAGGCTGGAATAAATCCCTGGATGAGGGTACAGAAAACGGCTCAAACACAGGCCCCACTCATTTACTCAGGGCCTTCCTCTGAGTTTCCACCGGCCTCCGGGGCACCTCCGACAAAGCCTCCTCAAAAGGCGTCGAGGGCGTAGATGGCATCAGCGTCGAGCGAGGCGCCAATGACTTTGACAACGGCTTCGAAGCCGGTGCCCCGAGCGTGTCCTTCGACGGCCTCAGTACCGACGACTTCCTCGGAGGCAGAGCCTTGAGAGTGTCGCTCGACGGACATGGCGCCGACGGCGTTGATGCCTTCTTAGAAAGCCTCACAGGCTCCAATGGTCTCGAGGGCGTCGAGGACCGGGACCTGGAACGGCTAGTGCGATCAACCTTTTCCGATCGGGACCTCGACGGCTCCTGATGATCGTGCCGACCGCCCGAGCGCGTACGAACGGTGGCCCTAGCGCGTTCCTTGCCGGCTTCTCTCAAAGGCGCAATTCGAAAGATTCGAAAAATCGCCATCATCTCCTTGCGAAATGCGTCCCATTCCACTGGAGATGAATGCTTGGGACAAGCTACCCACTGGCGGAGTCCTTGGATGAGGAAGGCGACCGGTGACAGCGCTTCTGCAAATGCCTATAAGAGGCAGAGGAACGGCAGGAACCACTCTGGGACCGAGACCCCCCCTGAACTTACGCCGACGTGGAGAGTCACCCCTCAAATAGTCGGTCGAAAGCCCCGCAGATTTCGACTTACAGGGTTTGGAAACCCTACCTACAGGCAACTTCTTCTGCTCCCGCAAGGCCTTCGACATCAAGGACTGGCATTCATAGCAGTCATCGGAGCCGTGGCTCTCGCCGAGGTACCCCAAGCAGACGTTGTGCGGGTCCGTAAGCGACATCTTTGAACCGCAGTCCCGGCACTTCTTGAAGCCCGACCTCGGGGTAGAAGACGACAAACGCATATTTCACAATTAACCAAGTACGAAGAAGCGATTCAACAGGAGAAGAACTGAGGCGCGCCGAGATTCCGAAGCAAACACGTTCGCAGAAAAACCGGAACTGAGGCTACGGGCGTCGTGCGTCCTACATATAACATCCAGTGACGTTGACGCTCGATGGAGGCCCTCGAGGGACAGCGTATCGACGTCATCGACGCAGGAGCCGAAAAATGTTCCCAAGCAGCACAGCTGTGGTGATTACTGTCATAGATGTGGAATATGTCAGAGAACACAATCCCTTCAAAGCGGCCTTTCTCTCTCTTCTTTCCAGGTTGTTGTATTCCAGAAGGCATGCTGGGCCGGGACGGTGGAGTTCACTGACTAGAGTATCTTCAGGTAAGCGAAATCTGCTGCCGCCGATGAGTTGAAGACAGGATGCTGATCACAGGTAAGGCCGAGTTAACAATGTTCTCTTTCTCTTCAGGTTCGTGGAGTCAGGTGAAGCGGCATCAAGGAACACTGGAGACTCAATCTGGACACAGTGAGCGTTACGCTTCAAATAGCAGAATAACGCGAAGCGTGTTCTACTGTTTGGATGTGGTTTAAATAGTCTCAGGTAAAGTATTCCAGGTAAAGTAGTTGCAGGCACAGCCACACCCTAAACACTATACCGCATAGCTCAGTTCTTTGTTCCTGAGCTATGTGAGTGCCTCCATGTTAGCTGAAGTCTCCAAATAAAGTTGTCCCATGTAAATAGTCCCATCCTAACGTTGGTCTCCGTAATGATTATGAGCCTGGCGCCAAAGGTGCCAGGACTGATTCCAAGAGAGTCTTGGATGAGGTGCTAAGTGCCTTTAGCCCACAATAGAGGCCCAGAACCTGGCCCTAGCTGGGAATCTGACTTGCCAGTGAGGGTCAGGGGCAAGGGTCATGACAACTCAAAGTAGTTACAAAGACTGCAGCAAGAGTGCAGAGCCTGAAGCCCAGTTTTTTGCACTGAGAAATTCACAGTGTGCACAAAATCTGAGCGCACTGCAACACAGGCTAAATGAGCAGTCTGATCTTAATAGAGACTTTTTGGAGGGCATTATCGCATTCTAATCAGAAATAAAACAACTGAAAATAGTCTATTATCAAAGGGGTTGATTCCCAAAATGACTGAACATACACATCAGCAGGTAAGTACTCAAACAACATAGGACGCAGCTGGCTCAGGTAAAAGACCTGTTGAATCAGGATAACAGCGTCCTATTACAGAGGATAAATCAGTTGGAAAGAGAGGTAGAAAAGGAACAGCCAGGTTCTCAGGAACTGACCAGAATTAGAGAAGAGAGGAATGAGTTAGTAGAGTGAGTGAGGCAAATACAAGCTGACCTATTAGAGGCAGCAAAATGTAAGGCTGAACAAGAGAAAGATTAGTCTCCTGAAGGAAAAGCACCTTGAATTTGCACACAGTTTACAAGGCTAACAGAGGGAGAATTAATCACTTCAGCAGGAGGTTCAGCATCAGTTGGTAGCTCAGAGCAGGGTGCATGAGATTAATCAGCCCTTGGTGTTTGAATTAAAAAGCCAGCTATCTGACTACCAACAACAAATAAAGAGACACAGGTGAGAGCCTCACCAAGGAAATCAAAAATTATGAACAGGACCTGACGCACCCTGACCAATCAGGATATGGGACAAGGCCCAATGATAAAAGTGAGGCACCCTTTCCAACAGGGGCCTCATGCCAGTCATTTACAACCTCTCGGGCACAAATGGGAACTGACCTCATGCATGCCACCTATCCAGAACAGGGCGACATGAGGCAGTTATAGACTTACCCAGCTTAGTCCAAATGATCAAGAAGTCCAGTCCTGGTCTGATATTGCCTTTACCTTTGGGGGGGGCGGCAGTACAAGTGGACCAAACCCAATTTGGATACATAAACTGTAGCAATGAGTTCAACATGTTCCTACATAAGGCCATGCCCGATTTAGGCGAAAGGGGGAACCTGGCCTATGTGGATGATGTTTTTATCAAGAACTCAAATGTGGAGAAACATAGCAGGAATCCGCTATGTTCTAACCCAGTTGCAGAAGGCTGGAGCAAAACTGTCCTTTCAGAAGGGACAGTGGTGTAAGACCCAAGCGAACTTCTTAGGGCACAAGTTTACCCCTGAGGGTCTTTATCCCCAGGCGTAGAAGGTGGAAGCCTCATTAAAATGAAAAGACCCCACCACTCTCGAGAATTAAGAAGCCTGCTTGGACTTACTAATTATAGACAAATGTTAATTGAGGACTATGCAGAGGTCACTCGACCGATGGTCTATTTATTAAATGCCGTAGTCAAGTGGGAGTGGGGTCATGAACAATCAAAGGCAGTTAAACTCAAAAGACGCATTTCCCCTGCTCCTTGTTTCGCTTACCCCATAAAGAACAAGGAGTTTGTCTTGGAGACCGGTTTCTCAGATACTTGACTAACAGCGGTATTGTACCAAAAGCATGACAAGGTCAACAAAGTCATTGCATACGCGAGCAAGACTGTCCTCTGTCGAGGAAAAATGTATAGTTATTCACTGTGTGACTAACATGCTCTTAGTCCATAGTCCCCTGCCCTCCATACTACATGGGCGTCCCTCGCTAGGAATGGGAGATGGAACCTTTTTCACCAGAACAAATCTTCCCCTTTAAATGTTTTAATTTAGAGGCACGCGGGGGCGCTCCCCTGACTCCGCCTAACTGCGCCAGGCCTCAGTCCCCATTGACGCGTCGACAATATTTAACATTGCCTCATGACATCAGTATTATTAGGGGGGGGGGAGGATGGTGGGATGTATGGGGGAAAGGGGACTATGGACTAAGAGTAGGTGTTACGCTCACCTGGCTCCCACAGGGGCGTCGATCTGAACTGGACAGCTGCGGTCTGCACCAATGTGACGCATAGTGCAGAGATGACAGACTGGACTGGCCCACCTAGCTTCATTTGCTTGGCCCGTAGGAATATTCTTCTGCAAATGGAGAAAGGGAATTAACCACCCGTGGAGTTGAGCGTTAACCCTCCCCCACTCCCGCTGTTCTCCCCACTGATCACCTTTGATGTCCCCTCTTATAGTCTCACCTGATGGTTTGGAAAGATGAGCTCTCCATCCTGCATTGAGCGCAGGGGCACGTAGATAACCAGTTGCTTCACTGGCTCGAAGGAATTGGCGAGTTCCAGAGCAATATTGACTCAGATTCCCGGCAAGACGCCGTAAGTATGTAGTTCGTCAGAGTTCAAATGTCTGACTTTCACTCTTTTCCGATTCCTTGCAGGTTGCAGCTTGACCCTATCGAAGAGTTCCTCGTGGCAACCGGTAATATTCAGGTAAGGATTTGTATTATCCAACACAGTTAGATAATCAGGTAAGTCTATTGTGGTGAGGAGGTTTCCCCTTGTTTGTCCCTTTATTTCACCTTGCTGTCCTTTTGTTTCCCCTTAGGGGCCGGGGTTCGGCGAGGATGCAGTGGAAGCTGAAGAGGAATAGTACACCCGGTGGTAAAATCAGGTAAGTCTATGGGGGGTAACTAATATTGCCTCTGTGTATTCCCTTGGCTCACCTTGCTGTTCTCGTCTTCCCCTTAGGTGCCGGAGTGCGGAGGGAACATGCAGAAGGATGTGGTGGAATGTGAAGATGCTGCGAAGGCCGGTGAGTTCAGCGCGGCGCTGCAGCAGGTGAGGCGACGCGCATAAAATAACTTCTTTCTTCCAGCTCGAAGGCGCGATGGATCGGGAATTCAGGTAAGGATCAAAGGTATTGCCCTTGTTCTAACCTTTTCTCCTTCTTTCTCCCTTTTTCTAGGAGTTCCAGACTTGAGGCTGGCGTGGTAGAAGACTGGATGCAGGTTTGCAGGCACGGTGAGCGTTACGCTGCTGGATGCAGAATAATGCGAAGCGTGTGCTGCTCTTCGGGCGTGGTTTAAATAGCCTCCAAAGTAGTGCCAGGTAAGTATTCCTCCCCAGCCCCACCAGAGTAAAAAATAGACCCTAGGTAAAGTAGTCCCTTCCAAGCCTCTTTTGGCTTGGAGCTCTTGCAGCATGGTCTGCATCAGGTGAGTTTGCAGCATGGTCTGCATCAGGTGAGTTTTAATCTATGAGCCTGGCGCCTATGGTCCCCGGGGGTAGGCATCATGACAGCAGGTTAGTCACTATGGTGAGTAACTATTACTCTTGCGTCACGTCCCCTTTCCTCCATACTGCATGGGCGATTACAAGTGAATGTAGCCCCAGGGTGGAGAGGAGACCCTCCTTAAGAAAACAGCTTCCTTAGAACCGCTTGTCCGAAATCCACATCTGACTTAGAGCCGGCGTCCAAACAGTAGTGCTTACAGAAAGCCAAAGGGGTGGCCCAGGTCGCCGCCCTGCTGATGACCTGCCACAGCACCTGTCGCTGGAATGCGATAGCCGTGGCCTTGGCTCTGACCACGTGGGCGTGCATGTTAGCTGGGAGTGGCTTGTGCTGCCAATCATGGGCCTCATTGATAGCCAAGACCATCCACCTTGCTATAGAGGCCTTAGATGCCTGATAACCAGGCCTTAACCCTCCCGAAAGTGAGAAACAGAGTTCGACTTGCAGAAGTCCTTAGTCCTGCCAAGAAATAATTTTAGAGTGAGTCGGACATCCAGACAGTGCAAGACCCTCTGAACATCGTCCTTAGGGTCGGCAAAAAACGTAGATAAGATTATCTCCTCATTCAGATGGAAAGCGGAGGATAACTTAGGTAGGAACGTGGGGTGTGTTCTCAGGACCACCTTAACCTTGTGAAAAATAGTATAGAGTGCTGAAGCCACTAGCGCCTGGATCTCGCCGACTCTGCGAGCACAGGTGAGACCCACCAACAGAGCTGTTTTAATGGTGACCAGTCTGATGTCCGCAGACACCATTGGCTCAAATGGTTTGTGTGTCAAGGCACCGAACACTACGTTAAGGTCCCACATGGCGTATTATTTTATGATGGGAGGAAAGAGCCTGGCAATGCCCGACAAATGGCGCTTGACCACCGGGTTAGAAGACTTCCTCCTCTAAATTTCTGTAGGCCCATACGGCTGCCAGATAGATGCAACATGTATCCACCTGCACGCCTGAGTGGGCACGGTGTGCAAAGAAGGATAGTGTGTCATCCAATGTGCACGTAAGGGGGTGGGGGGGTTGATCTACTTAGAGGCGGCCCAGTGACAGAACCTAGACCATTTAACTCTTGTACAAGCTCCTAGTAGCCTTTCTCCTAGTGCCCTGAATGATTTCTAGGTTAGCCTGTGATAGACCCAGGTGTTTCTGCGTCACCTGCTCAGGAACCACGCTGCAAGGGCTAACTTCTGTGGGCCGGAACTGTGCCCAGCGGCAGGTGAATGTGAGGCCTGTCTGAGAGGCTGAGAAGCTCCGAGAACCACAGTCTCATGGCCACCACGGAGCTATCAGAATGATGCCGAGGTGACACGATTCCTTTATCTTGCAGAACACCCTGTGGATCAGTTGTAGGAGGGAAGGCATATGGTGTCATGCTGCTCCACTGAATCTGTAAGACATCGCTCAGGGAGCCGGGGCCCTGCCAGGATGCAAACTGCTGGAACTTCTTGTTGTCCCAGCAGGCAAAGAGATCCACCTGAGGATGCCCACATCTGCTGAAGATCTCCAGCAGCACCTGATCGTTCAATTGCCACTCGTAATTGCCCGCTCCCAGTCTGCGGAGTCTGTCCTCTTCCAGGTTGGACCCCCCGGAAGGTGGATGGCCCTCGGGTAGATGTTCTCCAGGGCCCAGTCCCACATGCTGACCGCTAGGTCGCACAGTGGAGGGGACTTGGTACTGCCCTGCTTGTTGACTTAGTACATGCTGGTGGAGTTGTCCGTCGGGATGAGGACGACCTTGCCCCCAATGAGTGGAAGGAAAGCTTTGAGAGCTAGCCAGATGGCTTTCAGCTCCAGCCAGTTGATGAGACTCCTGCTCCTGCAGGGTCCAGGCTATGTTGACACTCTGGTTGTCCAAAGTGGCCCCCCAGCCCTCCAGGGAGGAATCTGTAGTAATGGTGACCCGCGGCCGGCTGCCAGAAGAGCCTGCCCATCTGCAGGTTGCAGTCCCTGGACCACCATGTGAGGTCTGGGTGTAGAAAAGGCGAGATGCTGCTAAGCCCCGCTTGGGAGCCCTCCTCCTGATTCCATTTCGAGTCTCGTGTAGGTTACGGCCAGTAGGAACGCTGCCATGATGCCTAATAAGTGTTGGTGCCACCAGGCTGAGGTCACTTCTTGAATGAGGAAGTGAGTAGGGACCCTATTGATGGCCATGACCTTGTACTCCGAGGGGAAAACTCTCTGAGGTCATGTCCCATTTGAGGCCCAGAAAGGTCAGGCTCTGCATAGGCTGCAGCTAAGACTTCTTGATGTTGACCGAAAATGCCAGCTCGTGGAGTGTGATGAACTGCCTCCGGAGATCCCGCCCTGACAAGCCAGTCGTCCAGTTATGGGTAGACATGGTGGCCCTGCACCCTGAGGAGGGCTGCCACCGCATTCATGAACCTGGTAAATACCCTGGGGGCCGAATTGAGGCCAAAGGGTAGCACGTTGTATTGGAAGTGGCAGCCCATGATCCTGAATTGTAGGAAGTAGCGATGCGGCTGCCAAATCGGGACGTGTAGATAAGTGTCCTTCAGATCCAGGGACCACTTCCAGTCTCCCCTAATCAATGTCTCCACAATCAGTGCTGGCATACCATCTTAAATCTTTGAAGAGGGAGGGAGAGGTTGAGGGTGGAAAGGTCCAACACAACTCTCAGGCCAGCCTGGTGGTTCTTTTGTATGACGAAAATCCTGGAATAGAAGTCCAATCCTTGCTGGGAGTCTGGGACTTCTTCCACGGCCTTGGTTCTCGACGAGCGACCGAACTTCCGCTAACAGAGTTGCTGTCCCAATCTGTGGGAGTGGAGGGGAGGAGAAAGGAGAGGAAGGGATCGGTAGGCCATACCCTGTGGATACTACCGAGAGGATCCAGAGGTCTGCAAACTTCTGATGCCAAAACTGTGCATCAAGGGCAAGCCTGCCCCCCCAAGTGAGACACGTGGACCTGAAGGGACGCGTCATGCCTTCTTTCCATCTGAGGCTGTTGCGAAGGAGGGGGCTGAAAAAAGCCCTTGCTCTCCCCATTTTATTGTTTGCGCCGGTGTTGACTCGGCAATCGGTCAGGCTGTCTGGACCTCCGATCTTGGAAGCAGCGGAACCCGCCGAACGTCCGCCCCTTGACGGAGCGTTGATGTGACTGGGTGTACGTCTTGGCCATGGCCTTCGTAAGGTTAAAGACTTTGCAGTTTACAAACTGTTTTTCTTTTAATACAACTCCTTATCGGTGGTGGAGTGAAAGAGGTCTCACCCTCAAATGGAAGGTCCAATATGTGCTCCTGGACGGCTGGGTTAAATTTAGTAGCCCAAAGCCAGGCAGTCTTTCTCATGTCTGTGGCGATGCATATGGCCCGGCCAGATGTGCCAATGTGGGCCACGGTGGACTCCATGAGGTCTTGCGCCACCATTTTAGCCTCAGCCAGTCCCACCTTGAAACAGGACTGACTCTGCACTGGAAGTTCTGGAAGGAAGTCGGCTATTTCCCGCCAAAGCCTCTGCTTAACGGCTGCCAGCATGGCATCCGTGTTGGACTGACGAAGCTGCATCGAAGCGTTGCAATAAAGCTTTTTCCTGTACGCCTCCAAGATAATCGCCTCCTTGCATAGCAGCGCCGAGGACGAGGTGGCCGAGGACGACTGCGGCTTTGAATAGAGTGACGCTGCAGCAATCACAGAAGAGTGTGGTTGAGAGTGGGCTGACAGCATGAGTGGACCCGCCTCCATTTGCCTATACTTGGCGTCCAGGCGCCGATTGACAGGCCCGGCCTAATGGGGCTTGAGTCACCCCTTTTTGGCCATGGCACCTACGTCCTTCTGCATCAGGATCAGAATCAAACGAGCAGAAGTTGCCATTCAGGGTGCAGAGGTTTCTGCATACCTGCTCCAGCTGAATTTTCTTTTAATAAATAATAACATAACTGGGAACTGAGTCCGAACTCTGGACTCTCAACTGTTCGACTGCCACAGATCCTCAGCACTCCAAGGGCCTTTAGGTGATAGCCACCTTGAGTCGGGCTTAGACCGGGTGAAGCCCGCCGATACTGGCATTATGTATCCAGTCTCCTTCAGTTCTGTCGGGTAGGCCATCTGTGGCAATGGGCGAAATCAATATAGATTTTGGATTCTATCGCTGTTATTCGTGGCCCAAAGTCAGTCAGGCTGTTGGGGGCCCTCTATCTTTTATTCCGGCCCTTCTTGATCCTCGTCCAGGCCAGGCGTCTCGGCTTCTGGAGGAGTTCATCTGTGTCCCTGGTAGGGGAGACCGGAGAAAAAGCTTCTTTGTTGTCTGGCGAGGGGGGGGGCACAAGATCTTTTCTGCGTCTTCTAAATAATAAATAACTCAAGAGATTCTTTTGGAAGAAAACTGGACCGCAGAAGGGAAGAACCAGCGGTATCTGATCTTTTGGTCTCACAGAAAAAGAGTTTGATGTCATAGGGCCATCAGTTTCTGTATAGTCACTGCCGCTAGGTCGTGGAAAATTTGCAGGGGAGACCCTTGAAATGACAGTTTGTCACGGGAGCGGCCAATCGCCATTATTGCCTCCTTCGGCGTGTAGAAGTGGACTAGAGTGATCACGTCTGGCGGAGGTTCGGAATCCAAACCTCTTTGGGGATGTGGTCTGTGGGTGCGATCCAACAGAAGCTGGGAACTCGAGGTGTGGCAGAAGGGACTGGAATAGGTCCCCTATGTATTCCCCTAGGTTTTGGTCTGGAATTGACTACGGCACACCCCTGATTCGTAGGTTACTCCGTCGGGCCCTGTTCTCTAAGTCCTCCTGCTTGTACTCCAAGATCTCATTTCTGTCCGTTAGGGCCCGGATCTGTTGTATTTCCAGAATCGACGCTGCATGTTCCAGAGTCTGGTCCTCCACTTTTCTGTGTCTTTGCTCTGCCTCCGTCACTCTTTGATCTGTCTGCTCGAGTTTGCTGTTAAGTTCTGTCATACAGGAGTGGAATTCTGATTTGATGTCCAACATGCAGGCCGGGAAGCATTCTTTGGTGGCCAATTGTCCGTCCCTCCAGGAGATGGTTGTGGCGTGGACTTGGCTATCTCCAGCTTCTTGCCTTTTTCCACCGGCAGCTGCATGGTGGAGATGTCGCCACTCTTCAAAGTTTTAAGATGTTTGGCCATACTGGTGCTTTCCCTCCACGTTTCGCTGTGTTCCTGTCCATTTAGGGGGTACTCAAAGGGGCTTTCTGGGGAGCGCTTCGCTTCCGGCTCCAGGCTAACGCAGCACTTGCTGGGGTGAGTCAAGGGCTCGTTGGCTCTTATGGTCCGCTTTCTCTAAGGTGAAGGAGGGAAGGCAATCAGCGAATGAGAAGGTTCAGTTCCACCAAACATTTGGTTACCCCAGATTCCCACAGGTCCATCTCGGTGTCAAAGGAGCTGATTCAATGGGTTCAGAAGGCAGGCAGTGCTGCAAGGGGAGATCCCTGGCTGCTACAGAGGTGTATGCGGGGAGAGGCTGCCTCCCATGTGGGACCTGTACCTGCAATGCTGGATGGTGAGAGGGAGACGCTCTTCTATCCCCACAGTAGGCCTCCCTTCGTTGACAGAGTCCAAGATACAGGTGCACTAGCCTTCCAGAGCGCCTGTTGGGCCTCCCCTTCTCTAAATATCGGGTGTAAAATGCAGTGGGGGGAGGGGACGAGCACCTCACTTCTTGCTCTGCAGGCACTGTAATACATTACCCCCATAGGGTGGTATCTCCTCTCATTCAGTGCCTCCCCGCCTCAGATGCACACTCACCGGCAGTACGGCGTTGCTTTCTTCTCCCCCGTGGATTGCATTACTCGGCGTATTGAGGGAGTCGCTGGTCACTGTCCGCAGGAGGTGGACGGGGTCCCATCAGGCAGAATCCTCTGTGCATTCAGTCACAGCATTCCGTCGGGTTTCATTGCGGAGCCAGTCACCGGGTTTCTGCGTCAGTGGTAAGGCGATGGCTGCCCGAGCTCTGCGCCCCACCTAGAGATCCTGATCCATGCTGTATCTCGATGCAAG
The DNA here is from genome assembly GCF_040938575.1 of Ambystoma mexicanum. Classification (NCBI taxonomy): domain Eukaryota; kingdom Metazoa; phylum Chordata; class Amphibia; order Caudata; family Ambystomatidae; genus Ambystoma; species Ambystoma mexicanum. The sequence continues at coordinate 252,372,305 of NC_090930.1, read as the reverse complement.
GGAGGAGCGGGATTCCCCCCTGCCATCCCATGTGCCAGAGTCGACAGTCGACTCCTGAGGTGCCGCTGAGAGGAGTCCGCAATCAGGCTTCTTAGTTCTCTGTAACACTGTGGTTGGAGTTGCTTGGGGTGCAGGTCTCACCCAGTGTTTCGGTGTGTGGCGTCATCTCTCGCCGGAACACCGCCAACTGCACTGGAGCACGGGCACTCTCCGGCTTTCAATCACGCCTTCTACAAATGGGCGAGCAGGTTCCCTCAGAGCCAGATGGAGTCATAGCCCGCTGGGGGAGCTTCTTTTTCCTCTTGTACTCTGACGGCACGCTTCTCCTTCCTTCCTATTCCTTATGGTCGTCTGCCATCTTGGCATACTGGGGCTGCGGTTCTGGGCTCCCTCGCGGATTTCGGCATCAATTCTGTGCGATCTCGGCCCACATTGGGACCACTGGCACACAGGCTCTTCCTGTTGAGGATGATGGCTTCACCAACTTGCAGAGGCCAGGGAAACCAGGTATAAGCATTCAAAACATCACACTTCGTCCAGGCCATTAGCAGCACAGCCACATCAGTGACGCTGCTGGCTACGCCCCCCCAATTGTGGGCATCTTAAAGAAGTTCGTGGCAGACTCTGGGCCCAGTCGGGACATCCTATTGCCGCTTGTCCTGATGGCTATTCATTTTACAGCATCTTCTGCAACAAAGAAGTCTCCAATTGAGCTCCTGACCGGACGGAAAATGGTGTTACCACAGCATCTGCTCTATAGGATTCAGGAGCAGACACTGATAAATGCGTCCACTACTCATGAGTACATTGAAAATTTAAGGAAGCACCTCCAGCATGCTTTTGCTTATGTTCAGCGCAATTTAGAAAAGTTGGCTGCAGAAATGAAGACCTACTATGATCTAAAGAGCACAAATAAAGAGTATGAAATAGGTGACATGGATTACCTGTACCATTTTCAAAGGAATCGGGCATAGTGCCTTTGAAATTGTAGATTAAATATCACCTGTTGCTTAAAAGATCTGCATCCCGAAAGGAGAACAGACAGAAGAAAAATTGGTCCACATCAGCCAGTTGAAAAGCTATCATCCCAGAGACGCTTTGCGACTGATTGAAGAGCCAAATGAAAGTCGAGCAGAGGAACCGTCTGAAGAATGAAAAGGAAGAATGACAATTCGGATAGAATCTAAGACGAATATAACATGGGGTAAATTTACTTGGTGCTATGTACAAATGAAGAAAATAAATAAAATGTGTTTTGTGAAATGGAAAGGGAGAAGTTTCTTACCTGTAACTCCATTTCTCCAGCGTTGGTATTTTTCATGGATTCACATGCTGTGAATCTTCCCTGTCGTCAGGCTGGGAACCTCAATCACTTTAACTTAGCGTTTTCCCTTGGAAAACATCGACACTTTAGTGTCCTATCAACGTCTTTTGGGTGCTTTAGTTTCCACCAATAGGACGTAGGCTATAAATAGCCCCGCCCCCACGGCTTCCCTTCAGATTTTAACCTCCAAACCAGAGGAACCCAACCAAGTTTGCCTGCATGGGCGGTCGGAGGGCGCATGTGAATCCATGAAAGATACCAACGCTGGAGAAACAGAGTTACAGGTAAGAAACTACTCTCTTCTCTAGCATTGGATCTTTCATGGTTTCACATGCTGTGAATAGATTACATAGCAGTACCAACCATGAAACCAATCAAACCCCATACAGTGATCAAGTTCAACAAAGTAAACCACCCCAAAGCTGCAGGGCTTACCTTATTGAAATAGGCGTTGCAGGATCGCCCGTCCCACCTGCACATCATCACCATGCTGCTGCCCCAGACAGTAATGCCAGGTAAAGGTATGCGGCACCGCCCAGGAGGCCGCCTGGCAAATGTCCACCAGTAGAATCCCCAACCATAATGCCACTGACAAAGCCGTAGACCTCGTCGAGTGTGCCTTTGGAGTCCTTCCCAAAGACTTTCCGGCTTTAGTGTGGCAGAACGAAATAGCAGAGGATACCCAACGAGACAGTCCCTGTTTGGAGATTGCCCGTCCCTTGATAGACAGCCCATAAGCCACAAAAAGCTGTTTAGATTTCTTGAAATCATGAGTACGATTCAAATAAAACTTAAACGTCCTCTTTACGTCCAGCGAATGCAGAACCCGTTCAGCAGGTGTGGACGCGGAAGCAAAAAACGAGGGCAAAACAATAGAAGAGAGTTTGTGAAATGTTGTTGGCACTTTAGGAATAAAGTGCGGATTGGTAGCCAACATAACTTTGTCCTTCAAGAACCTCAAGTATGGGGGATCCACCACCAATGCCTGCAACTCTGATATCCTCCTGGCCCAAGTAATGGCCACCAGAAAAGCCACCCTCCATGACAGAAACGGCAAAGGAGCCGTCGACGGAGGTTCAAAAGGCGGTCTCATCAGAGCCAAAAGTATCACATTAAAGCTCCACACCGGCGCAAACTTGTCCAGAGGAAAAGTCTGAAACAACCCCTCGATGCTCGATTAGCGATCACTAAACAGAGGAGCCGCATGTCGCCTCAGAGTAAATCTAGAAATCGCCGCTAAGTGTACCATTATGGATGATAACGCCAGTCCCTTTTCTGCCAACTGCAACAGGTAGGGATGAACTTGTTCAGGGGAAATGTTCAAAGGGTCCAGCCCCGGTTGGCCCTTATACCACACACAAAACCTTTTCCATTTACAGGCATAGGAAACATTTGTGGACGGTGCTCTTGCCACCTCCAAAATCCAGCGACAGTCACTGGAAACCCTTAGCAGACCAAACTCAGAGTAGTCAGCAGCCAAGCGGTCAGGCTGAGGGATCGCGGATTGTGCCGCCACACTGCGTCCTTGACCTCAGACAGAAGGTCTGGCGTCGCTTCCAACTGAATCGGCTCTGCCATCGACAGGTGAAGGAGATCCGAGAACCACGGCTGCCTGGCCCAGAACTGAGCCACTAGAATCACACGGCATGGGTATCTCCGAAACCACTGGAGGGTCCATCAGATGAGCGGAAACGGAGGAAAGGCATACGCGTACCGGCCACGGGAACACATTCCCCCGTGACTCGTGGTGACCCCACCCGTTGGCGAACTGTTTGCTCTGTTTGTTCTCCCTCGTTGCAAAGAGATCCAATGGAGGATGGCCCCATTGCTGGAAGATCATGGACACCTGTTGCTCCTTCAGCTGCCATTCGTGGAGCTGGCCTACATCCCTGCTGAGCGCGTCTGCCTGCACATTCAACACTCCCGGCAGATGAAAAGCCACAATGCCAATGTCGTGCAACAGAGCCCAATGCCAAAGTTCCTGTGCTTCTCTCGACAGCACCCTGGAATACGTGCCTCCCTGTTTCCTGAGATAAAACAAAGTGGTGGTATTGTCTGTCAACACCCTCACCACCAAACCGTGTATACGTGGCAGAAACAACTTGAGGGCCCAATGTACCGCTCTCAACTTGAGCACATTGATGTGGAACCGAGACTCCACTCGAGACCACAGGCCTTGAACCTGTGAGCCGCCGAGATGCGCCGCCCATCCTGTCTGAGAGGCATCCGCCACAATTGTAAATTGGAACTCTGGTTCCAGCAATGGCATGCCCCGAAGCAGATTGTCTGAGCACTGCCACCATCGAAGAGCCTCCACCAGAGCGCTGTCGATCACCAACTTGTCTGACCAAGAGCCTCGACTCTGAGGCCACCGGTGCGCGAGGAACTCTTGGACCGGCCTCATAAAGAGATGACAGTTTGGCAACAGTGGACTGCAGGATGCCATGGCCCCCAGAGGCGACATGTAGGTCCGGACCGACACCGTTGCGCCGACCTTCCACTCTGCTGCCCTTTGCAGGAGCTTCCTGACCCTCTCGCCTGATGGCTTCACAAGTCCCAGTTGAGTTTGAAACTCCTCCCCCAGAAACACCAAGTCCTTGTTAGGCGACAAAAGATTTCTCGAAATTTACGGCGAAGCCTAGCTGTTGCAACAGCTGCATGGTAGCACCGAGACTTTCCTGCGCCTCCCGTGGCGACGAGCCTCGCACCAGTCAGACGTCCAGATACGGGTATACGTGATGACCCTCCAGTCGGAGCCACGCTGCCACTGGCGCCAAACATTTAGTAAACGTCCTGGGGGACGACTTTACCCCTGAACGGGAGTACCCAAAAATGGTAATGGTCGTCTCCCAAGACAAAGCGCAGAAACCTGAGGTGCCGTCGACGCATGGGAATGTGGAAGTATGCGTCCTGTAAATCCAAAGACGCCAGAAAATCGTTCAGCTGTACCGATCGGATAACTTCCTGAAGAGTGAGCATCTTGAATTTCAGGCGTTGCAGAGTCTTGTTCAACGCCTGAAGATCCAGTATGGGTCGCCACTTGCCGTTGGGTTTTTTCACTACAAAGTAATGGGAATAGACCCCTTGCCCTCTCTCTGCCACCGGAAACAATTCTATAACCCCTTTCTGTAGTATAAGCAATACCTCCTGCCGTAGGATGGGAAGGTGAGGTTGCAAGGCATACACAGGAGGAATGGGAACTGGGCAACACGAACTGCAGTGAGTGGCCTAGATGCACTGTGTCCAACACCCAACGGTCCAACGTAATCTTGCACCACTCGTCCACGTGCAGTGCCACCCTGTTCCCCAGTAAATGGTTCTGAAGGCAGTCATTGTTGGGGTTTAGCCTGCCTCCCCTAAGAGGTGGAGGGCTGCGCACCCCTCTTCCGTTGGGCCTGAAAGTCCCAACTCTTGTGCGCCGAATGCGCCGATCTCCGATACCCCTGGGAGGAATAACCTGACCGACCGTAACCCGGGTCTCTGGTAGAAGCAAACCGGGCATTACCCTAAGCCCCCCGGAATGCTGAAAGGAGAGAAAAGAACACCCACTCTGCAAAGGCCCCAATGACTTAGCAGTCTCAGAGTCTTCCTTCATCCCTTTGAGGGCTTCATCAATTTTCTCCCCAAACAACTGCTACCCCTCACAGGGCATGTCAAGAACCTTATAATGCACCTCCGGGCGAAAGTCTGTGCACTTAAGCCAGGCTTGGCGACGCAGCACAACCCCGTTGTTAATCTGCTTAAAGCCGGACTCCGCTAGGTCAACAGCAATATTAATACTGTGATTGGAAGCTTCCTCCCTTCACGCACCAAAAGCATGGCGGTTTTGCGGTGCTCCTCCGGCAGATGTTCCAAAATAGGTGCTAGCCGATGCCACATCTCACGATCATAGCGTGCCATGATCGCTAAGGAATTGGCCGCTTTCACCATCGTCGCTCCAACAGTCAAAACCTTCTTCCCGAAGGCATTCTGTCTCCTGGCCGCACTGCTCGGAGGAGTAACACGCATACTTGTGTTGACTCCGGGCTTTACGGCTGACCGCCGGTGAAACCACCGACTCGGGAGTGGGCTGCGACATTAAGCACTTCGGGGTAGAGTGCGGGGCCTTGAACTTTTTTCTCCAGTCTTCCTTTGACCGCCGGTTCCGAAAAGGGATGCCTTATCGTGCGCAGGCCCTCGTGCCACAAGTGGTCCAGAATAGGCACGGAGAATACCACTTTCCGTCTTTTGCCCATGTGGTCGAACAAGAAACACTCCTTCTGTTCTTCAGGCGTCAGCCCAAATTCCACACACGCCTTCGCCATCATGACGTGGAACGCCCCAACATTAACGGGCGGGAAGGCTGCGCCGGACTCAGAGGCTGTTCCACTTCCCCGTCCGTATCCCATGCATCGTCCCTCACCAGCGATGATGAACCAGTAGACACGGTGTCCCGAGGCACCCTATCAGACTCAGATTCCGGCAGTGCAACCTCCTCAGGGTATGAACGCGGTGATCTTCACTCACCGGCCGGGGCACCGGCAACCCAGCTGTGGCAGACTAACGCGGTGGAACACCAGCAGTGTCCATGACAGTCCCCACTGGGATCCCACTCAGTGGAGGCAACCGTGCATCCAGCCGGCCGTACAATGATTGTAGCATGGACAGAACATGGAGCAACAGCATAGACTGCGGGTTCAGCAATGGGTAACCAGCAGGACCAGCCACACCTGCCGACGTCGACGGTCCAACACTCTGCAGCCCCAAGGCCGACGCGCCCAACACCGGCTCCTGGTTGTCGTCCACCGCCGAGGACACAGAAAAAGCTGCCATGTCCTGATGTAGAATGGTATCAGGCAGAAGCGAGTGAAAAGCAGAAGACTGCCATGCCCCACTTGTTGGCAACAAACTGTGTCCATCCTCGATGACGAGAAAAGCATTGGGCCTTTATCCAACACTGTCGCCGCTGTAGCCAGTGACACATCCGTTGACGACGGAACCATAGATTGAATAGCAGCCGTCGATGAGAGCCCCAGTCGGTGAGGACGTCGTCGGAACCGCCACCTGCGGTGCAGCTTTTTCAGGAGACTTAACCACCCCGGCAGCGCTGGACCGGTGCTTAGAGGACTGTTAGGCAGAATTATATGCAGTACCCTTTGGGAACACAACACGCAATTAAGACTACAAGTGACAGTACAATTTCACCTTTGGGACAAGACGGTACTATACAGTTAAAGTGACAGTAGTAGCGAGGCAGCCAGACTTATCTCAAGAGTAAGTGAGCAGTATCAAATAGACAAGGGACAGCAATTACTATTATTCAGGCAAACACTGACTCAAGGTTTTCAAGTAAAAGAATATACATTTATTTCACTCTTCAATTGTATAACATTTCACTATGATAAGCAAGTTAAAAATCACACTCTTAATACACCACACCACTTCCCTTAAATTCCAGACAAGTTAAGCTCACAAAATGAAGTGGGAGCAAAATGGCACTCTAGCAATTTAAAAAGGGAGGGAAAGAAAGTTATTGGAAATTAGGACAAACCAACAGGTAAGTACTCAGGGCAGTTGAACAAGAGGAATACAGAGATAGGATCAGGTTGAAAAGGCTTAGGGCCAAAGTCAATGGGTCAAAAGTCTTTTGCTCAAGATCACACAGTTCAGGGTAGTTTGCGGTAAAGTTCATGGCACGGTTTCCGGACGAGGTTGGTTGATACAAAAGTTAGTTCAAAGAGAAGAGAAGGACAAGCCCTCGGATTGGAGAAAGATTTCAAACACTTTCACCGCGGTTGAAAGAAATGAGCAACCGGGTTTGCACAGTACCTTAAAACGGAGAGAAGCTGCCGCTGAGGCGGACGTTCCTGGTAGTTCCTGCAGGCACACGGTTCCTGAAGCGACTGTTAGACTGACAAGAAGTAGGAAGATTGGAGGGTCCTGCACTACCCAGGGAAGAAACCAGCAGCAGAGCAAAAAAACGAATAAAAGGAGCGCTCCTTAAAACCCAAGCAGGGTCCGACCTTCCTGGCTATAGTACAGCGAATACGACCACAGAAGGGGTCCTGGCTTGCAGTTTGGGCGAACTGATTGGTCCCACCAGCTCAAGTGAAGAAGTTTCCTGAATTCTGAAGATTCGGACCTGCAGCAGGGCTTCACCGGGCAATTCAGTCGTTGTAGGGGTCCTCTTCTGTCAGCTCCTCGTAGGTTCTTTCGTTCCAGTGGCGACTCTGCCTTTCCAGTCCCAGAGACCTGCTTTTTATGCAGTTTTCCTCCATTCATACAGCCTGGCTGTCAATCACACAGCAGGGTGGCTGTCCTGGCAAGGACAGTTCCCTCAGCCAATCAAACAGGAGTGCGACTTGGGTTACCAAGGGAACACATGGCAGGGGTCCGAAGACCCCTCCCTCACATACTGCCTACCTAGACTTTCAGGCACCTTAAGGAGGGCTTCTGTGCAGAAGCCACGCGAAAAGACAGCAAACAAAGGAATCATCCCCAGTTTGGTGCGCAGAGAAAAACACGAGAAAGACTTTAACAAAAAGAAATGGCTAATAAACCCAGCCGGAGCCAAAATAAAATGCATTTGGTCAAGCGGGTTTATGTTTGAGGCTAATATAATAGCCTGAAACATTACCATGGTTATATAAAATAACGGCAGTAGAAAAGTTAGGATAGTTACCACTGCTACCAGCCAAGTCTTAATGTAAAGGGAGCGAAACAATGCTCCAAGAGACGCAGACAAAAAGGGATAAGAATTAACCCTTTTCCCATACTCCATGTAAGATGGGGTGTAGTGGGTCTGTGGTTTAAAGTGACTAAAGTAAAGTTAATGGCAACTTTACTTTTTCCGGGGGACAGCAGTCAGCCCCAGAAAATGGAGTGATGGGGAAGTCTCAAAGACAACCCTGTGTCACTGCACTGAAGGTGCTGTGCAACACATGAACAATATGGTGCCCTGGAGTAGGTGAGGCTCCAGTGCCCAAAATCACACAAAAAGTAGAAACGCACATAGCAAAACACTTGTTAGAGTGGGAAAAAAGGCTCACACTCTTACCAGGTGAAAGAAATACATCCTAGAAATCCAGCAAAGCTGCTGAGGGACTCATTAGGTAAGGGAAATCAGCAATTTACGAGAATTCTCCCCAACAAGGAGTCCATGCTAGAGGACGACCTGTGACGGTCCCCCGAAGAGGATGGCTTCGACGAAGAGTCCTTCTTGGCCTTCTCCTGCAACGCCGACTTCTCGGGCCTACCACCAGACCCTCAGGAATGGTCCGACTGACCATGCTTGGACGAAGAGGCCCCCTTCGACAGCTGCTTACTCCAAGAGGATCTACCTCTCTTCCCCACCTCCGACACAGGAGCAGGATGAGCTTTCTTAGCTGGAGGCTCGGCAGACAACGCCCGGCGATGTTCCGCTGCCTCCAGCTAAGAAAGGCCGCTCTGAGGACAGAGACCGGACAGACCCACCTCCGAGGCCGGGTAGGTGCCTTCATTCAGCCAACACACCAACCGCCGATTGCGGCCCTTGAGAGTCTTTTTTCGAAAACCCTCTACAGATCTTGCAAGCGTCAGCAGAGTGATGAGGGTAAAGGCAGTAGAGGCAATCCATATGCCAGTCACCCTCATACACCTTCAACCCACAAGTCGCACAGGGCCGGAACAGAGACTTCTTCGGAGTCCCAGAAGCCATCTCAAAACGCAAGAGCACAAGCACGTGCAAAAACCACAACGAACACGAGTGATCCCAACAGTTTGGAGACGGTTGAAATCTGAAGGGAAGCCACAGGGCTATTTATAGCCTACGTCCTATTGGTGGGGACTAAAGCACCCAAAAAGGATGTTGATAGGACACTAAAGTGATCACGTTTTCCATAGGAAAAACGCTAAGTTAAAGTGACTGAAGTTCCCAGCCTGACGACGGGGAATATTCACAGCATATCAATCCATGAAAGATCCAATGCTGGAGAATGTCAGGTTCTAACTGTATGTTGTAAATTCTATATAAATGTTCCTGGGTAATGTGTGTTAAAAGTACTATCTTTTATTAGAGAACTAACCTCCTTAACTTCCAGCCTAGAGGTTAGAGTGGAGTCCGGTGAGAACCCCAGGGACCTTGAAAGGAAGGAAGAAAGGGGGTGCTGTGCCACGCCCTGCATCCCACAGATGGAAGGGGAGGCTGGAGTACCCACTCCCAAAAGAAGGAACAAAAGGGCTTCCCATGCCATACTCCCCAACTCAGAGATGGAAGGTGAGACTAGTGCCCACTCCCTGATGGAGGAAATTACGCCTAATGAAACCCCACTCTGCCCTGCTCTTCCCCAACAAAAAGTCATGGAAGAACAGGGGGTGGGGGGGAACCTCCAAACAGTAGTCCCTTTCACATGAATAGCAACATTTTAAAACACAAACAAAAACGGCATGACCTTTGTTTTTCAAGTAAAATTAAAGAGCCATACGGAAAGGGGTCTGTTATTACCAATGGACAAGCAGCATTTTAATTTACAAAAGAAGGAGGAATGAAAGATCCCAGTCACATGGAAAACAGGATTTTTACACATTGAAAACAAAAAAGGCCTACACATTGTGCAAATAAAAACGGGTTGAAAAAGTAAAAGTGAAAAAAATATCACTGCTCACAGAACAATGTCTGAAAAACAAAAAAAGATGTGTGGGTTGACTAAGAGCAATGTCTATTATGTTTCACCCACAAAACTCAGTGAAATTTGAAGAGCCACCTTGTCTTCATGAAAAAAATGTCAGCCCAAGGCAGACCCTTTTGCTGGCTGTGGGCAAAACTTCACAAGGAAACCTCCCACTTTCAGCCTGGATGTCACATCTACCATCTAATGACCGACCACAATAAAAATGCCCTGCTAAAGGTGTCGAAATTCAGAGTTCTCCAGACCTGCTGGATCTGAAAGCAAAAGTTGCCCTTGGCTGGAGCACGACTAATATCTGTGAAAATGGGGGCACACACTTCAAAGAGCAAGCTTCCAACACAAAGGAAGAACAAAACAAAAACGGTGGGCACAGGCTGACCTAGTGAAAACAAATGGCCTGAAGGCAGAAGCAGGACCATTTGTCCCACATGAAGATTCACAATTTATTTAAAAGGACTTATTATTAAGGTACCATTTTTATGTTATTTCCAGGAGATTATTCAGGGATATAAAATTCATCTTCCTGTGACTCTCGCAACTGTAATGGCCAGTTTAACCCGGTTTCTGGCTGATCAGAACATGTGCCAGTTGTGAGAGTTGCAGAGCGTGTGAAAAATGAAATTAGGGATATGCTTAATAATGTACATATTCACAACTGTTGTGCTTTATGGAAACGGCAGAAAGTGCCACATGGCCGTGCTCCATCGTACAGCCTTGGTGGTCGGCTTATCTAATTCTCCATGATTCGGGGAATCAGAAAATATTTTTAGTATGTCAGTTGCTAGTAGAATTATGAAGTTGTGATACATAACTAGATTTTGCCAAAAAGTTGAAAGGAGAACAAAGGGGCAATTACACATGGGAAACGTCAGATTCCAGACCCCAGACACCTAAACCAATCCTGACTTGGAGGCTGGGTTTGGGAGGAAAGAGAAGGGTATCTGTACAATCCTAGTGGTAAGGATTATTGCAGGGTACTTCCCCAAGATTGTAAAATTGGTTGCGTCATCGCTGCTATATAAGGGGTACTGCACTAGGACAGGGGAAACAGAAAAAGGAGAAAGACAGGAGGACAGAGAAGAGACAGGAAGGCTGCTGAAACCTACCACCCGACAGCTGTAAGGAGACAACAGAGGAGATTTCTGAGAGTGCATCCAGGTGGAGCTTTCTATTTCTAGGAAGGCCTCAAAACTGGCTGGGTCCTATGGTGGAGAGCGGGAAGCCATCTATGAAAGTGGAGTGACCAGACTCCTGCCCCATCTTTCCAGTGTCCGAGATGCAGCTGGCTTGCCTGAACCTTAAACAGAGGCTTGCTATGCAAGTAGAACTGAGCCCTGGGAAAAACAAAAGGGGGAGTCTGCTTGCCTTGAATCCTTTCCCTTTATAGTGGGTGGGAGGGTGTTGGGGTAAAACTGTGTAGATCCTTAGCCTAGGTAACCATAAATATTAATTTAATTAATTCCCCATTTGTCAGAACACTATGGGGTGAATTCTGTTAAAATTCGAAATGAACAAAGCTCACTTCCCAGTGTGTGCTGAAAACTATAGCCTATAGTTTTACATTAATTGGGTAATCCTTGTTGTCCAGCTGACCTAGACATCTATAAGGAAGAGGGGTGTCTTTGTTCTTAAATCCGTCCAACCTTTTTATCCAGCTTCCCCAACATCGGCCTTTCCGTAAGGGCAGTCTGAAATCCAAAAATTCCCTGCAGGAAAACCAAAATCGCACAACATTACGTAAGTGCCTTTGTTATTGATCAGTTTAATTATTTCTTGAAGTAAAATTTGCAAAAATTAAGAATTGTGATTGAGCTCTTTTCAACTCACCTTTGTGATATATTTATGCTGAGAGAAGTTGATTGTGTTGTGCCACGGATAAAGTAGTGTTTTTGACATTTTGTGCTCATTTCTATAACTGATCATTTAAATAAATACCAATATATTTCCTGTACACCAGCCTGGTTCTTGGGTCATTGTTAGCTCAGGGGAGAGGGATCCAAGGGGCATCATATGTGTCTGAAATAGGGCTAAAAAAAAAAAAGAATCTGTTAAATAGTTTGTTGCATAAGCACTTGAGTGGGGAGGAAAGGAACTCTCTGTGTTGAGGGTGGCTTATCAACAAACCGTTACAGGACCGTCATTTCTCCTAGGACCCCCCAATGCTCATAACAATTTGATTGCGCCCTCCATCCACAGGACATTTGTTAGTATACAACAATCTTCAAAGCTTTGCAGCTGGTATACTAGAGGTTACCGAAGCTGAGTATTTACCCTTTCCCACTCCCTGGCATCTGGAGGGTTGCAAATGGAGAGCCAGTGTGGACATGACCAGCTTCCCTTTGGAGGGAAAGAGTATGGGCAAGACATTCCTTTACCAGGCATGGAGGGTACTGATAGCCCAAGGAACTTCGCCATTGATCTGTAGGCCTTACATTTATGAAAGCTTCCATCTGCTCGACTGCCAACCAGGTTCAGGCCATAAATAGGCATGTATAACAACTTAACAGCCCTCGGATATCAGTGCCTGTACCCAGAGCCATTGACATGCAGCGGGTGGTGCAGTTGGTGGTATCAAGGCCTACGTGCCAAATCTGCACCGGGGTCTCTGTGCCTGAACTGCTGGAAAGGACCCTAAAGGACTGTTGGCAGAGTCTCTTGCAACACTAGATGCACCCAAAATGAACGGTAGTAACAGGCCATGATACACGTAGCAATAATAGAACGCAGAGCTAAGCTGCGCAATGCGAACTGCTACATACTTCAAGCAATAATTTTTAATTGCCCATCGGAGGGTATAGACCGATAGGCCATGGGGTTAGACTTCCCCTACCCAACGTGTGCAGGAACCTGTGATGCTCAAAGTGTCAATGCCCTCAGGTTCACTGTTTTTCTGAGATGGTATGAAGTAGCGTAAACAAAAGAGGCAGTTAAAGGCATGGTCTAGTAAAAATGTTTGTCGGCCATGTTTTTTTAGGCCTAAGTGGCTCGATTTTAGAAAACTTTCCTATGGACCTTACCGAAGTTTTCGTCCATTAAACTCACGCGAAAACAAGCACCAGGGAGCCGCCATTTTCTGATAATCCTATATTTTCCCCGATCGCCCTGGCTGACCTGCTTTTGCAGCACTAAATCAATTCCCCCGCCCCTGAGCCTGTCATCAGCAGACTCGTACCGCCCATTTCCCAACGCCAAAGCACGTCTCGTGTCAACATTCGCTGCGCTTCAGCTAATGACATGTCGCCATGGAAATGGCAGGACGCCTCTCTCCTCAATAAGTATAAACAGACCGTTTCACAACACACAGCAGCCGATTTTCGATTCCATTCCTCTCTCTGTGTTACTTTGAGTATTCTGTGACTCGTTTCAGTGCTCTGGTCAGCTACCTTCGCCGCTTGTAGCCCGTGCGAACAGATACCAGTACCACCGCTATAAATTATTTTAGTTTAACACACAATGGCTACAATAATGCCCTACATGTACGAGCCAGAGTATACCGAGGAGGAACTACTGTAAAGGGAACCACGCGAAAACGATGGGGATTCGGACGGCAGTTGGCAGGACGAATTAACAGATGAAGAGCCTGGGCCTAGTCGAATGGACGGCGTCTCCACCTGGTGCACATGCAATCGGTGCGAGCTAATGCCAACTGAGGACGAGAACTGCTGCTGCCGAGAAAACCCGGGATGCCTGGCCTACATTTCGGAAGGCGAGCCACGACCGCAATGCATCACCGAGCTGCCAGACTTCAGGGCAGCCTGCCTCACACGGGCCGTGTTGAGAATAATGATGGTGCTTATGCACGAACTTCGAGCAACTGTTCGTCCTCGTAATCCGAGTAACAAGTAAGTATACTCTGCTTGTCATGCCACTCCTATTTCATGGTCTTCTACTATATCCAAAATTACATCTACATATCATTGTAACGCATGTAAGTCGTTGAATAGTGTGCATTGTCTAGATAGCATTTGTCCGTGTAAAATGCCATTAGTTACAAGAATTGTCATTGACAACAAACGTTTATTAAACTTATCTTGGTAATTTAAAAACAGTTTGTTTCATTCCTTTTTACAGGTGGTACAGGCTGGTGGCCTATCGTTCCTTTACATGGTGGCTTCACGGGAGGCTTGGACACTGCGTTCGAAGAGTGATACCCGCCTGTGCCGTTCGTGCCATTAGAGAAACGTTCCCGAGTGACAGCGGTCATTACAGGGGATTTTCTCTCGCTGTGCTGCAACCTGACCTGTATAATCTTTAAAGTCTTGTATTTTTGTGTCATGAAAATAAGATAAAAAATAAAACATCACATATATTTTAACAACGGTTGTCTCGATTTTTTAAATGAATCAAGTGTGTCTCCATTCAAGGATGGACGTAAGACATCTGTGCTCCGAATGGGTGAAGGTCTGGTTGCTGTGAAGCAGGGTAGTCACTATCTATCTAAGCTAACATAACATATTCTCGATAATGCATGGACTAAAACACACTTGTTCAAAGTCTTTCAGTAGGTTATGCCTCTATAAAAGTCACACATATATCTATACTAACATTTACCATTGGATTATACAGTCTTGACCACTATAATACACCGGTTGAAGTGTGGGTCTGTGCTCACAAGAATCTCCGGTATGCGGCATTTGTTATTGATAAGCAACGATATACTATCATTGATATAAAGGCGGTTCGCGCCGGTGGATGCGTGCTGGCATGGGGGGCTTTCAGGGACGCGAAAGGCCAAGGTGCCAAACTACATGTACACTTCAAAAGGTGTCCCACGCCAAGGGGCCATCGGTCACATGGCCTCCTCAGACCCAGTGTCTCCAGGCAGGCCTCCGCTGAGGCAGGCCGCCCCCCTGCAATACACATAAGTGTGTCTCCATTCAGCAGTCTTCCTGTGCCTTATCTGCACGCCCCAGGCCCATCCATCCCACCCCCCTCTATCAAAGGCGGTTCACACCCGGGGATGAGCGCTGGCATGGGGGGCTGTCAGGGGCGCGAAAGGCCAAGGTGCCAAACTGCATGTACACTTAAAAAGGTAGACCACGCCAAGGGGCCATTGTTCACATGGTCTCCTCAGACCCTGTGTCTCCAGGCAGGCCTCCCCTTCAAGCAGGCCGCCCCCCTAATACCACGACATACATACGTCATTCATTCACAAACACACCCCAGTTTCTAATACTTTAAAAACCACTCGATATGTCTCATGAGAACATCTTTGTGCTTTGCAAGTCAACTCCTGAACGTGCTACCTGGCAACAACTGAGATCTATGCTAATCTGCTTGTCGTCGTGCTATCCGTGAACTTCTGTGACCGCTTCGAGCATACCCATCAGTGCGCTACCTGTGGCCATCCACCTATTCTCCCGCAACATACTGCTCTGCTTGCTGAATCCAACTGTTTGTTGGTCAAGGTAAGGCCATGTATCCTGGTCATATTTCGCAGATTTTTAAATTTCTATCTATTTTCGAGTAGATTACACAATAGTGCTATGTTCATTGGTCTCATTGGTATTGACTTGAGTTCCCATTGCTATGCTATCAATAGATTATTTATTTTCATCTGTGTCTATTGTCATTGAATTGCATCCTTCGGGGGTCCAGTCTATAATGTAAGCATGTTTCCTTCTCGTGCAAGACAGAACATCCAAGGGACGAGTCAAATGTTCAGATTTCAGTCACATCAATTATACATTTCTGCAACTTATGCAAATACTAAGCAGCACATAATGAACTGGTATAGTTCCTGCGACCAAAACAAACCTTGGATTGATCATTGTATGATTCAACTACTTTTGTATCAAATCTTTACTCTTGAAGATGGTATAATAATGTCGATATTTACTTTTCAGATTTATCAACAATGCCTGCCTGTTCGATTAGCGGTTGCCCTTTCGAAGACCCATGTGAAATCTGAAGGAACTACAATGCATGTATTCCCGAAAACTGTTGATCGAATAAGAGAATGGGTCAGACATTGCGGATATCCACTGGATGAGCTGGAAAGTAGAGTCCAACAAGTCTTAGAGGACAAGAGGGGTGATCGATACTGCATCTGCAGCCGGCACTTTTCCTTGGACATGTACACAACTTCTTGGGTAACAAAGAAGAATAAACGGCGAACGACACGGAAATTGTGAGAAAACGCTATTCCCACTCTATTCGTCCACATTCTGCCACCGGTGAGTCAAGAGTCCGGATTTAGCTTTCGGCCTTGCGGTAGTGTGTAGCCGAATGGATTAATTGATATTTTAGGTGTTCTATCCCTTGTAATAATTTCGATATTGATATGAGTGTATAGTTTTTTGAATGATGATATTTATCCATATATTCTTTTTCGATTTCATAACCCACAAACGCAATGTGTATATATATATATATATATATGGGGACAGGGAACTGTGCTGTATTGAGCATTTTTCAAGTATTCGGTCGGTTTACATGGCTATTTTTAATATTGGCATTTTATTATCAATCATTAATTGACCTTTACAACTTGACTATCCCTTGAATCTGAAGCAAGAACATTCTACATCCTTGACGTGGTCGCAGTTATCAACCACTTCTAGCGCGTATCAGGTAATCTTACTAGGCTAATCCGCTACATACTTGTTTTATGCATGTCAAGTAATAGTTTTATTCTATCGTGTAATTATTT
Organism: Ambystoma mexicanum; assembly: GCF_040938575.1. Taxonomy (NCBI): domain Eukaryota; kingdom Metazoa; phylum Chordata; class Amphibia; order Caudata; family Ambystomatidae; genus Ambystoma; species Ambystoma mexicanum. The sequence goes on along the minus strand of NC_090930.1, from coordinate 252,355,684 downwards.
TACTGAATGTTTGGTTACTGCTTTCCAATTGATATACATCTTAGTTATCGTCCACTGGTGTTTGTTTTCAGTTATAATTAGTGTTATCCATACTAATGCAAGTACCGTCTTTCAGGGAGATGCTGAAGCATCCGCCACATCTACAACATTTCTAGATGTTTTTCAACATCAGGAGGTATGGATACTGACAGCTCCATCGAGCATCATCATCAGAGCTGGAATTCTTGTTTGATTGTTCTACACAATGTTTCATTCGTGGTTAGCCGTTGATATGTACCTGTGCTTTCGACCCCAGGTGTGTGTTATGTTTTCACAATTGTAATCCTCACTAATGCAAGTACTATGTTTCAGGCAGTTGATGGAGCGTCAACCCCTGCACTTGATGCAGAGCCTGACATTCAAGTATACGAATCGGCGCAGCAGCTTTCGGAAGTGCGCACTACATTTGCAACATCCATAGATATTCTTCAGCAGCACGAGGTATGGATAATGACAGCTCCATCATGCGTGATCATATAACGTGATTCCATTTGCTATACTTTCTTCCCTATTAACGCAAGTGCTGTGTTTCAGGGAGACGACAAAGCTTCCACCACAATCACAACATCTCATTTAGATGATGCAGATGTAAAGGAATCGTTGAAATAAGTCGATGAAATGTGATCATATCTGGATTTTCCTTGATTCTTTTGGACAATGCATCTTTCGCGGTTATCTCTTTATATGTACCTGTGCGTTCGTCCCCAAGTGTGTGTTATGTTTCCAATATTGAAAACCATACTAATCCAAGTACTGTGTTTCAAGGAGACGACGGAGCTTCCACCACAATCACAACATCTCATTTAGATGATGCAGATGTAAAGGAATCGTTGAAATAAATCGATGAAATGTGATCATATTTGGATTTTCCTTGATTCTTTTGGACAATGCATCATTTGCGGTTATCTCTTTATATGTACCTGTGCGTTCGACCCCAAGTGTGTTTTATGTTTCCAATATTGAAAACCATACTAATGCAAGTAAAGTGTTTCAGGGAGATGCGGATGCCTCCTCTCCAATACAACCATTCATGGCAGTCCATGCAGAGCCAGAGGTATGGATACTGACAGTTCCATCGAAATAGATCATCACTGGTCGAATACTTGTCTTTTCATTGTTGCACACAATGTTTAAATCGTGTTTGGCTATTGAGATGTACCTGTGTGTTCGTCCTCACATGTGTTTTATGCTAACAATATTTTGATACATAGTAATGAAAGTACTATGTTTCAGGGAGACGATGGAGCCTCATTCCGTGCTGTCTATGCGGATACAGAAAATATAGTCGTTGCAGCGCAAGAGGAAGGGAGGACATGCGGAAACGAATCGGAGCTACAGCGTGCAGATGTCGAAGGTCGAGTCAAAAAAGTTGCAAAGAAAAAAAACAAAAAAAGGTTAGTTACAAACAGTTCATAACTTTAAAAAAATGTTTGTGCTGGGGACTATTTTATGTTTTCTTCCAGTCAATTCTACTACACTCCATCTTGTGTTTAAACTGAACATCCCTTTTCCAATCTCTCCTCCAGTTACCCGTGGGTGTCAGAACTATACACACACAGACAGTGAAGCGAATGAGAGATGTGGCTTGCCAGACCGTGTACACTATGGAGCAACTATTAATTGAGGCGAGGCGTGTTCAGGCTCGAGATGCTCATGTCCAATGGCCAGAACATGAATTAATTGTGTTTGGAGACTACAGCAAAGTTGCATTGGACCATAGCTACAGTGCGACCGCACCACCACAAGAAGATGTTATTGAATGTATTGAAGATCGCTCTGAAGTAGTTGCAGATCAATTTACACAATCTACACCCGCCAAAAATTTGCCACCAAAAAACCTGTCGACATTGTTGTGTTCTCCCATCAATGTTGAAGTAATAGATGTTGAAATGACAGAGAATGAACCAGCCGCAGCATCCATAGACGCATCAGAATTTGATATCAGCGATATTACTTTCCAATGTGTTGAAATCTTCACAACGTCAAAGGCCGAAACAACGTTGACGCAGGATGACAGTCTAATGAAAGAGAGCAAATACATTGTATTTGACAGTTGTTTGATGGAAATTATAAGTATGCTGAAATGTGTGCATTCCATTAGAGGGAAAGTATGTGGGAAGCCATTGATTAATGTGGCTCGTCAAATAAAAGGCAGTAACGTCAAAATAAATGGCGCTTGTAGATTAAATCATAGGTTCTCATGGTCTGCACAACCGATGCTGGGGAAACTGCCACTGTGTGCAGCTGCATCACTTTTTAGTGGCTCTTGTTTTAGAAAGTTAGAGGCTTTCTTTCAGTTTGTGGGACTCCATTTCATTTCTAAAGCGCTGTACTACACATACCAACGTGATTATCTGTTTCCGGCCATTAGTGATGCTTGGAAAATTGAACAATTGTCTCTAGCAAGTACATTCGAAGGCAAACGATTCAGGCTAGCCAGCGATGGACAGTGCGACAGCCCTGGATTTTCTGCCAAGTACTGCACCTACCACTTTCAGGACATGGATAGTAAGAAAATTGTGAGTTCGGTGGTCGTGCAGGTAACACAATGTACATCCTCAGTGGCCATGGAGAAACTAGGTTTTATAAAATCAGTGGAATATCTACAATCGAGGGGAATGCACATCGAACTCATAGCCACGGATAGACACGTTTCAATTGCCAAGACAAAGAGAGCAGTTCTCACATATTAAACATCAATTTGACGTATGGCATCTTGCTAAATCAATCAATAAGAAAATCTCGGCTGCAGGGGGGAAAAAAAGGTTTTGAAAGTATTTTGCAGTGGTCACATTCTATCACCAACCATCTTTGGTGGAGCTCAAAAACTTGTGAGGGGTCAGTGGAAATACTACTTGAAAAATGGCGGTCACTGATGCACCACTGTACCAACGTTCACCTCTGGACAGCAAATGAACATTTCCACCAATGTGAACATAGCCCTTTGTCCCCAGAGGAGGCACAGAAGAAAAAGTGGTTGATTCCATCTTCACCGACACACAAAGCCATTAAGAAGATTGTTTGACAAAACTCTATCAAGTGATTTGAGAGGACTGACAGAATTCTGTCACACAGGAGATTTGGAGGTGTTCCACAATATGTGCCTAAAGTACAGGCCAAAGCGCTTGCATTTTAGCTTTCGGAGCATGAAACATCGCACTCTACTAGCGGTCTTGGCCCATAACAGCAATGTCGGACGTGAACAATCTAGCACTAGGGGTAAAGTAAGGATGCCTCGCTACACTAAGGTGTTTTCAAAACGAAGTAAGCAATGGGCGATCAAACCAGTCTATGATGAAATGCAGTTCGACTTTGTGAAAGGCCTTATTGTTGCTGTGTTGGAGAAGCACAGATATGGAATTTTGGACGTTTCTGTGCAGAGCAGTGATCCATTGCCACCGAACATTGCGATTGTGCCATGCCCACCCGAAGCACAGCCGATTGTGAAGTACAAATCCCTGTTTAAATAATTGCAATACGATTGTCTTTTTGTAAATAAATGTTATTGTACAGTGTACCTGTAAACCTAACTCCTACCTTCACCATCATGGGTGGCGAACAAGCTGGGTGTCATCTTTGAATTCTCTCTATTCACCTCACATATGTGTATGTATATATTTTTCTCATGTCTCATCTCATGTAAATGTAAATGCTGCGCACTGTTAACGGAGGGGAGGCTTGCGTATTGCAAAAATAAAACAAACAAACAAACAATAAATCTCACTTTTAACTCAACTCCTGTGGTACTTTATACTTTCCCTGACCTTCCGCCAAAAATTAAATGTCTCAATTTGGGCTGCAAAGCTCGCAGACAACGGGGACAAAATTGGGGCACTTAGAACGCGCCAGCCAAGCGGGCCGTGGCATTTGGGAGAGAAGCCAGTTCGCATTTGCACATTGAGGCGCACTACATAGACGGATTCTAAACTTCAAGTTCTCACAGATGCCTATACTACGTGATGTTGCAAATAAAGAATGCGAAGGACAGCGCCCAGATGAGGCCCACAAGTCGCACTGGAAGTATAAGGGTCTATTGTTTTTTGACCTTGAGACAGGGACCATGCCGAAAGAACTACATTTGAAGGGAGTGCGCAATAACGTAAGAGACGATAAGGCAGAAAATTCAGAAACTAGACCGAGTTTCAGTTTTAGGTCAGTATACGAAAAATCATTGTCAAGAGCACGGTCCGTTTTACAGACTGCATTACGAAGAGACACAATGGAAATGTCAAATATAATGTAAGTAAATCTTAAAAACGCTTTTATACCGGAATGAAGATTTAATGAATGGATGCATGAATAAATGAATGAATGAAGAGCTAGGAAAAGCAAGTAAAACGTGTTCGTAGTGGCCACATGGGCATGCAGATCCACAGGTCTCACCTTTTTCGGTCCTTGGCCCAGCCACTTTTCCCTGCACTACGGGACTGTCTCTGTATCCTTCAGCCCCTTCTCCCAGCATTTACCTTGCACTTGCCACCAGCTGGCTCTATTATTTAATTTGTATTCAACTAACCATGTACAGCCCTTCCCCATGCGCGATCAGAAAGACACCTGGCCTAGTAGGATCGTTGTCTGTCTGCCCTTGTTCCCCACCTGCCTCGTCACGCCTAGAAACACTTGAGTATAGGCGCGTTACAAATGCCATATCATATATCATATCATTCCTCACGCATGTAGACTAACTGTTGTTTATCATTGTGTGTTGGCCTCGATTTATCTTGTTACTTTTCACATTGATTTTAGAGACGAACATACTCCATTGAACTATCCTTGCAAGCAAATAGTTTCTGATCGACCGTAATAAATAAAATGAGTAATATTAATGAAGTTCGGCTAGCGAGACTAATTATAATTTTTTTGTTTTCATAACAGGTATTTGATCCCTTTCTGCCACTGCCATCTGTTTGAGACACCGGCGGATGGATTCTTCAGCAGACACCTGCAGCTTCGTGTCAACAACTGGAGCACGATCACCATATTATGGGACGATCGCCAAGGGCCCACATGCCCTTACGCTGTACTAGTGGCTAGAAGCAACATATCAACCTTTAGGCTGGACTAGTGCCTAGTTGATGGAACAGCCTTGCGGTTCACCATGCTTCCAAAGTGATTCTTTTTACGAAAATGAACACCCTGTGTACCATAAAGGAACAGCGCGTGACTCAAGATGAAACGGAACAGTTATTGCGGATACAGATAAAAGAAAATAAATGGCTTCCGGAGTTCATATGTCAATTGCTGAATTTTCTCTAAACATTTAATGTCAAATAAATGTACTCTACCAAATGTACCGTGTTGCTGTTTCATTTTAAAGTACAGTTTCATATTCCGAATTGTGGCACGCTGTGTTGTGAATTGATCTGTGTTGGTTTCCGGGTTCTGAGTGGAGTCGCGCAGAAGACGACTGGGCGCGTTTCCCTACTTAGCACAGTAACGTCACGGGGAGAGGCGGGGAATATGAATGTTTTGATAATGTCAGGCTCAGGGGCGGGGGAATCGATTTAGTGCCGCAAAAGCAGGTCAGCCAGGGCGATCGGGGAAAAGACAGGATTATCAGAAAATGGCGGCTCCCTGGTGCTTGTTTTCGCGTGCGTTTAATGGACGAAAACTCGGGTAAGGTCCATAGGAAAGTTTTCTAAAATCGAGCCACTTAGGCTTAAAAAAACATGGCCGACCCGTAGGGACAATAAAAAATTTTACTAGACCATGCCTTTAATAAGTGTCTGTACTTCCACTCCCAAAGGCGGAGAAAAGGTAGGTGCATGTGACTAGGCAGATACGAGCCAAAGAACGACTGTTACTGGGTAAAGTCTGCCTTCTTAGGCTTGTGAATCTTCTTAGACTTACATGCTTTGCATAGTCTATCGAGCAATACCTGAAAATAGAGGCCAGTGAGCTGAAGGAACAGAACCAAATAGATTTTTCAGTAAAGTGTGGCCCACTTGCGAATCAGTTTGTGCTCGAGTATCCACACAGTAGAGTCACGTTAAGTATGCACTGAACAGCAAGTGGCAGCTTTGCCAAGGGCATCTAAAGGAATGTTTGCAATGAAAGAAAGTAGCCCCCAGTAACCCTTGCAAAATAAGCATTAGGCACAAATTGTAAGAGTTTGTGTGCTAGTTTACGGCCATCTTGAGTGCAATGAAGAATGCACTATGCAGTGGTACATTTAGTGGCTGGGTACCCTCACCATTTTACAAAAGACTACAAGAGCTGACTGGTATTTTGCAGTGACGGTATTTTGTCTAGATCAAACATGACTAGCATGTAGCACTCTCTCACCTCGACTATGAGGGTCGTGGAATAAAGCGGTCAACTGAAACTGATGGACATGAAATTCAGAAATACTTTTTGGTGAAAAACATGGGTGTGTTCTTAGAGTCACTGTGTTCTTGTGTATTGTGACAAAGGGTTCATCCACTGTGATGACTAACGAGATTCAAAAAGACAATGGCTATTAAAAAAACTTTATAAGGAAGTTTTGTATGAGATGCATTATGTATGGGCTCAAAGGAAAGCCCCAAAAACCTATATATTACTGTGTTAAAATCCCAGTCTGGAGCTGGATGCACATCTGGGGAGGTAGGCGTTTTACCCCCTCTTTGAAGGCTTTTACCACAGGTACCTTTCAACAGTACACAGTGTTGAGACTGGTGGATGCTGCTAGAGCAGCCGAGTCGACCTTGAGGAAATTGTAGACTAATCTAAATTCTAGTAAATAAAGTAGGAAGATACAAATGTGTGCGTTAGGGAGAATTCTCTCTTTAGGCTGAATTTCCTAACCTAGTGAGTCCCACAGCAGCTTTGCTGGATTTCTGGAGTTTGTTTTTTTTCTCCTGCCAAGAGTGAGACTCTTTTTCTCCCACTCTTGGACATGATTTATGGTGTTCCTTTGACTGTTAATCTGTTTTATGGGCTATGGGGTCCTTTACTCCATAGGGTCTCATGTGTTTTTACTATGTGTGTTACACAGCACCCTCCGTGCAGTAACACAGGGGTGTCATAGTGACACCCCACCATAGACTCCATACCTTGGGACTGACTACTGTCTCCCAGGGCATGTAAAGTCACCATTGGCTTTACTAGTCCCAAATTATTAACAGAAACCAGTACAAACCATCATATTGTGGACGTACTGGTCGGGGCAATTCGATTGCCCCGGGGTCTGTTAGTCGAGGGGTCACGTCTCCGTCCCCCCTGATCGAGTTTTGGCTGGTCTTAGTGGAAACTACTTTTTATATTCGACCGCGAATATTTCCCTATGGGATTTTCCCATTGTTGGAGGCTACCAACTTTAATTATTTAATTCTCATAGCCTCGAACATACCGCCGGTTTATTTAATTAATATTAATTTGTCGGTTGGTATTTTTTGCCATTCTAAAATGCCATTCGATTCTAAAAAGGCGTTTGTATTCTCTTCTGTGACTCCAACCCAAGTCGAGCCCTTTGTTCCACTTTTTGGCAGGCTTCTCCACAGAAGCCTCCAAAAGTGGTGCCACTCTGTCTGGGTACCATAGGGGGTGTGGGAGGGGGTTTAGGCACCCTGGACTGAGTTACCTTGGTAACTCAAGTCACACTCGTGTGATTGGCCCAAGTGGTGAGCCGGCCGGCTCACCACTTAGCATGTTTGATTGACAGCTAGGCTGAGTGAATGGGGGTATGCTGCATAAAAGCAGGGCTTTGGGGACTGGAACTTCAGAAGTCGCCACAGGAGCTGAGAATCCGACGAGGGAGAAGCTGAGCCGACTCACCACTTCCCGACGACAGAGAAGATCTCCCGGCTGGAGAGGCTTCTTCCCCTGACTGGTGGGCACAAGCAGTTTACCCCGGCAGCCGGCTAGCCACTCACCACTGAACCGCGAATCAATGGACTGCCCTTGTACCTGAGAAACTCCGCGGCTGGTTTCTTCCCTGGCAGTGCAACAGACTCCTGCCTTCCTCCCCGACGAGATCCTCTCTTCCCCCGGACGAAGCACCGACTTGCATCCGCTGCCAGGAACAACTGCCCCCGCTGGAGTAGTCTCACCACTTTAAGGTACCTTGTCCGCCAGGCCTCCCTTTCTAAAGATTGCTACAAGGTAATAATAATCCCTTTACCTTCTGGACTGGGCTTGCCGCCTTGACCCTCTAACTGTTCCCTTTCTTTGGTCCAACTCCTTTTTGAACCGTTACAAGACTTTTGTGCACTGCAAACGTGTGACCTTGGACACATTTCGTTTTGATCCTCTTAAAGCGGATCCGGCCTACTGACTCTGAATTCACGGTGTTACTTTGCCTTCCTCTCTTGTTGTGTTTGTGAAAAAGTGTTGGGATCTGTTTCAATTTATTCTCTGCTTTTCTCTCCCTTTTTAAAACGAATTATTAGAGTGCCATCTACGTTAAGTGCTCACCGCTGTCTGAAAATAAGTGGGGCTTTACTTAAGACTTGTCTAATATTCTTTTAAGGGAGTGTAGATCTCTAGGTGACCGTGTTTTTGAATTGCTTACTATTAGTGCCTGTGTGTTTTTCTAGACGTGGTTTTAAATAAATAATTATATCTCTTTTACACCAAGCCCTGGTCAGTGTTTACTTGTTCTATTGTGTTCTCTTGACCTATTGTGAATACTCTGTATACTGCCTAACTCTTCTTGAGGGAAGTCTGACTGCTCAGCCACAGCTACCAAGTGAATCTGTGTGGTACAGACTGCTACCAAGTGGGTTTACTGCCAAACACCTGTAGTCCTAAATCTTTTGCAGTGGTCCCAGTGGGAACTGCACAGGTTTCTGCCTAGCAGTCTGCTGGTGAGCAAACAATAGGATTGATTTGCTTCATTCTTAACAGATATGCCTTTACATGAAATAAAAACAGTTTTTGGTGTTTCGTTTTTTTGGCCTCATGGAGTATAACAATGCAATGATGAGGCAGATTGAGGTGCCCAAATTCAATCATCTTAGGAGCGAAGCTGCCAAGTTCATAGTTTGTGATGTGATATCTGCACATTTTGTTGTGTAAACTGATTCAGAAGTGAGTGCAATTTGATTGCTGTTGTAGTGACATGTGTATAATATGTGAATACCAAATTTACCCTGCCCACTTAGGTGCAATACGCATTAAAGTGGGTTTCTCCAGGAGTAACCTAGGAACCATGATGTGCAGGAGGGGAATTCTGGGCAGTATGGGTTGAGGGGGGGCGGGGAGCAGGTGCATGGAGGATTGTAAGCAAATATCCCTGACCAGCTCATCCATAAAGCTTTGCCCGGAGACACTAGTTGTGGGTATCTGGACGCAAAGGATGGGCATTTTGCATTTGTTGCAAATAAATTTATGTATGATTGCCCCCAAATTGTAATACGTTTGTGTGTACTTGTGTTCCCTTTCCACTCATGTTCCTGACTCAAGGGCCTCTTTAGACTGTCCACTATAGTCGTATATTCAGGTTTAACACGTCCCGGTAATCCACATCTTCCACTTTATGCACCAACAACAAATCTGTTGTGCAATCTGTGACAACGTCACACCCAGTTTATGTAAAACCTGGATGTTACGTTGTTTGTATTTATGAGAATTCCCTTTCTAGTGGTGGAGAGTTTGGAAATGGCGAAATGCTCCACATGTCATCGATAAGTAAGCTGGGGTGGTCCCAATGTGTCAGATTATAGCAGACCATTAATGCAGTGGCGCTGCCCACACATGAACTGTAGGATGCCGAGGTTGCTATTTTGTAGCCTAAGGCATATATATTTTTTACTTAACCTCCCCAGTGGGTGTTATGAAGAAGAAAACAGGGCAGACTTTACCACCAAGCTCTCAGGAAAGGCATAGATGGACAAAAAAGGCAGGATCTGAGGAGGCAGGACGATAGTTATTTTCTAGCTTTCCATCGACTGCAGGTGTAGAGGTGGTTCTTTCCCCACACCGGAGCTACCACAGTCTCCTTTCTTGGGTCCCTAGTCCAGGATGTCTTAATTCGAACTAGACCTTCGGTCTGGATGGGGTCAATAACACTGGGTATCAGCAACCTTGGTCGTCAACCTCTGAAATCATGCCTGAGGTTTAACAGAGTTGGGACTGGTAGGATATCCAGCTCAAGGGAGTTGTCAAGAATGCTGGCCTTTTGAAGGTCTGAGGCCAGTTCTTGAAGATCTTCACAAGAAAAATTCTCTGGGAAGTCCCCCTACTCTATGTAGCCCAATGGTTACATTCCAAAGGGTATTAGCGCCCTATAAATTGGCTAATTCTTTACATAAATGTCCTCATTAGGGAGAGGGATGGAATTCCAGAAGCACTGCGGTACCCTCCATGCCTAATTCAAAGGCCTCCTGCACCCAAAAGCAGTGCCTTTTGGCGTCAGGAGGCAGTCGCCCTTGGGGTTCAAGCCCAAGCCTGTAGGACTGCGGGAGTGTTCCCCTGTAGGTGCACTGCTGGTTTGGAGCAAGGCAGTGGTTCCCATTGGAGACAGCATTGCCAGGGCCTTGTTGAAGATGTCAAACATCAAGCAGCAGTTCTCTCATTCCTCCATGGTGGAAAATTGGGTGGGAAACTGTACACAGTAGCTGTGGCACTGCCTCAGGGGTGTCTGGATCGAGAACACGTCTTACTCGCGAACAAAGAACAATGATGCAGTGAAGAACCACCTGCGGAGCAGCACCTCTTGCAGCATGTTTTCTTCTCTACTTTTTCATGGGAAATTCTGTCCTCGGAGTGGCACTCTGCGCATCCTCTGCAGAGACCGCAGGTGCTGACTTGACTACTTGTGGGTGTATTTGCCCTTTCCCAGGAGGACTTGGGATGCATGCATTGGCACGTATCGCAATAGTCAACATCATGCTTCTCTCCCAAGAAGTACTAATGGATTTGATGGGGATCTGAGCAGACATCTGCCATTTGCAATCAGTGCAAGGTGTGTTCCTGAAGAGTACAATATGCACAGAAAAAAGCAACTGAGGGCACAAGGCCTCAGTCTATTCTGGCCCCTGATGTCATGTCTGGTGTGGAGGGCAGAGGGGCTTCAGGCAGAATAGACACTGACCCGCGCAGCAACACCTGGCGAAAAGGTTATATCAGCTGCTCTCCGCTTAGGGTTACCATACACAAGGAATCCGTGGATGGAAAATATCCATAACATCATTTTGAGCAATTATCATTTTCAGCTTCCCTTGGAATTACTGCGGGAATGGCTTGCATCGAGCAAATAAAATGTCGGCTTTTCATTCCTGGAAAGTCTTTCAGTTTTTCTGCTGCAAGCGAGATAAACATTTTTCTGGGGGACACCCCAGCTGCATCCAATATTTTAAGAACTACTACACAGATTTTTTTCCCCCAAACTACAAAAAGGCATATCTAGCACGCTTTGTGTCCAAGTTGTTTCTTAGATGGTGCAAATCCATCCAGCGGGTTTCACACTACCAGTGTTCAATCAAAGCACTTTCTGTACAGGACAATACATTCCACAAGGCTAAAAACATCATTTGTTTTGTTTTCTGGGACAAAGTTTTTATTTGGAATATTTCAACCAAATCCATCTAGCAAGTCAATAGTTATAAGCATTACAATTTTGGGAAAAATCTATGTAAAGAGGTTTCACCTTAACTATAGAGCGACAACCGCCGTTATATATATATATATATATATATATTCAACCCCTAAAATTCAGCTAAAGCCACCTTAACTTTGTGCCCCCTGTTGAGTAGCCTATGACCACAATGACATCACATTTGAAATCACTGGTGACATCTTTAATTGCATCATCTATCTATTACATCACTGGTGGAATCTCCGATTAGATTACAACACTAACAGCCTTTGGCCGTGCCCACTGTATAGTTTAACACAACAAGGGGCCACTAGCCATGGCCTTTGGCCATTGTCAGTGGCCACAACCTTCGGCCGTGCCCATTGTACATTTTAACACAATAAGGGGCAGTAGCCCTGGCCTTCAGTCATGGCTAGTGTCCATTGTAAAACACTACCAGATCACTAGCCATGGCCTTCGGTGGAGGCCACTGTCCATTTTAAAAGACTACCAGACCACTGGCCATGGCCAGTGGGCACGGCACTCTATATTTCAAAACACTTGCAACCCATCACTCAAAGATGTTCATCAATAACAGACTGATTGTGACCTGTTTTGACAGTGGTATTGTTATGTCTAAAAGATGGCAGGCTTTGAGAAATAACCATTATTTTTAATGCAATTCACAGTGAGATAAAATTATTTGCCAAGGATCACACACTTTGGTTAAGCCACCCGCTACAAGCCCTTGAATATAGGTACAACAAGTGCACACATACCTTAAAGTGAGCTATACAAATACAACTTCCCTCCTTCCTGCCTCCTTTATCCCCACAGGCAACCTGCTCCCTGTGAAGAGCGAGGGCTGCCTCAGTGGGCTCTGCCAGCAAACCAAAGAGCCCACGCTCCTCACCAAGATGGCCCCCAACATCCACCGTCCAAAGCGTTCTCCAGCTGCCCTGCGGGAAGCCCTTCCTCAGATCGAGCCAGATTAGGCCAGCTCACAGCCAACCATCTGCATCATCACAGAGCCGGCAGGGCTCCATCTCCGGCTGCTCGGTATGCATTGATTTTAACAAATTCAAAACAAATGGAATTTTCAACAACGAAAAAAAAATATATATTTGCACTATATATATATGTAGTTGGGAATGGGAATAGTAGTTTTGGGGGTGGGGCAAAAGTAGGAAAACAAGGGGGGCTAGGAAAGAGGGGGGAGCACTCACCCAAACACAAAGGAAAACAAATCCATAATTATTTGTAGGTGTCTTGTTCATAAAAAATTAATTTGTTGTTTTGTGGTTCGTTAAAATCATATGTAACCCAGCTGCCCTACCTGAAGCCCTGTCTCTGATGGAACTGGAATGGCCGGATCACAGCCAACCACCCACATCATCACAAGGTCCCACAACGAAGGTCAGAGCCCATCTGTGCCTGTCAAGGATAGGCTGCCGCACGCAGCCACTCATGTAAGGAAGGCATGGCAACAACAGTAAGACAGACAAAAATAACCACAGTTAAAGATTGTTTATGGAAGTTCAACAAGGGTATGATAAACGCCTATCTAATCCTAAATCTACAGATGGGAGCAAGCTATGACCATCAAATAATAATAATGCGGTCCTATTGGAGTCTCGTCAAAATAAAAGGGCCTATAGTAAAAAACTATTGCCAATCGTTACCTTTAAATACAAATAAGTAGTGTTTATGAAAAAGAAAGAAGTGTTCATAAAAAGATAAGTCAGGATGCTGAGGCCGTTGGCCTCCCTTCCTCATTTTCAGCACGGGAAAGGTTCACTCGAGGGTATCACACTCTCTGGCTTCTTCGGTACGAGGACTAGCATCAGGGCCTACTGTGCCCAAGTCACTTTACTTATCATATCAAAGTCTCTTGATACAGAGGGCCTGAAGTACCAAAACAAACAAAAAGTTCTCTTCCTCTTACAAGTACTCAATTCAGGTGATTTACTCTTCACTCTGGATTCCCATCATCCGGGCTCAGATCCCTTCTCCAAAAACGATCATCACTTTGGATCCCCTTCTTCTGTACTCGGATTCCCCCCCCTTTCAATGTTCAGAGAATATTCTTTCTCGGGTGACTCACGGTTCACCCCGGATCTCCCTCAGCTGGGCTCAGATCCTCCTTTCCACAATTGTTCTCCCTCAGCCGGGTTCGGACCAATTTCAGTTTGCATTAACTATCGAAGACTTTCAAATGTGCACAGGGTTTAGCTTATCCCTGTTGCAGGACCACTGCGACTTGACAATTCCTTTTTACCTTTGCCACCTCTCAGTGGGATACCTAACAGAGACCTTCAAATGAGCACCCACGTGGCGCCGGATAACTCGGTCTACGGTATCTGACTGGCAAAAGTTCAGTCACTCATCTGCTGTTAGAATATATTTGCGTTGCTTGTCACATACGCTTCACACACTGTTCTCTGCAGATTTCTCCTTACAATATTGTCGCTTGCAACCAAGGTGCTAATACAGACCGGTCTGGTACCAGTCCCCCAGGCTCACTGGCTTTGCTGACTTTCATGGCGCTTCTTTGTAGTAGAAGCCAAGGACAGTACCACGGTGGCAAACATTCCTCCCCGCCTTGGCTATCGACGTGAGAGAGCCCTGGGTACCTGCGACACACAATGCAGGTTTCTTCAGCTTTAATTCCAGGCTAAATTAATTGGAAGCTCATGAAAGTAACTTTTTTTCTGTGAAAGAGTCAAGGGAGCTTCCCTCCTCGTAACACTCTCTGGTCTTGCTGTCTCTCTCCTCGTATTTAACTGCCATCTTGAAACAGCTGCTTCCTAATGTGTTTTGCCTTGCTCAGAGCGGGCTTTCGTGCTCTGCCTTTTATCCGCGTGGGGAAGTGTGCTGTAAGTCAGGTGTGTGTAATGACCAGTAATTGCCCAACTCTGCCTGACCACTGTGTTGGTACATGTCAGGTATATGGCTTGGGTGTTAGTCCATTTTCTCTCACAGTGAGAGGTCAGTGAGTGTTTTATTGGGCAAGGGGACGTTGTGGGGCAGGGGGTTTGAGTCCCTAAGTATCCTACCTGGTAAGATGGGGAAAAAGTGTTAGAAGGAAGGGGATACCGCGTCTCACCATCCCGTGTCCCACTCCCACAAGACCCCTCATCCAGGTGATCCTCCCACAATGGTCCAACCACAGGAAGTGGATCCAAAAGCGATGGCCATGTCCTGGCCACCTGCATGACAGATCCCTGGGGACTAGCGGGTGAGACACCTTCAGGTTTCTCGCGCACAAAATACCCTGTCTACAGGGCCTGCAACCTCAAACCCATTCCCAGATCTGTCCTGCAATCCACCATCCACAGTGTTGGAAGCATCGTGAGAAGCGAAAATTCCTGCAGGCTTCTACAACTTCTTGCAAGGTAAGGCAAGTTCTGCCTCTCGAGGCGGTCCTTCTTGCTTGATCCATCTCTCTAGAGATAGGTCTTTCCCTCCAATCCCATTCCCCACCCCTTTTTTGCCACAAGCTCACCCTGTTTCTCTGCTGTTGCACACAGCCCAGTACTGCGTCAACCTGCACAGGCTATCTGCATTAACCAAAGAAACTATTTTGACCCACATGTCCTGCACATACACCCCCCACCTTCCACCACTTTTCTGCCACAAGCTCTCCCATATCAGTCCTTTGCTGGTGCCCTACAGCGGAAACACCACGCAACACAGCACTGACCTGCACATGCCTGCCACATTGATTGGGGTGACCCTTGCTAACCCCCTACGAAGTTTCACGCCCTCCTGAAACCAACCCCCTTCCTACCCAACCTCATCTTCACACTCCGACCACGCGCACCTGCCCCCTTGTCTAGTAGACACTTGCCTACACTGCCCAGCCCCTCCCACTTCCTTCCTGCCCACTATCACATCTCCCCCAATCATAAGGCACACAACCTACAACAAGGACTCACTGACAGCCTCTCTCGCCCATCCACTGGGGCACAATGGCTACTTAAGCTTCAGGCTTGTACTGCCAAGATCTCCTTCACCACTGTTGAGCCTCACACTCCCCATTGTGGGCGAATCCAGATGCTCAAGGGTCACCTCTCGTACCCCTCCCTCCCCCGTCCACCCCTAATGCATGCTTCAAATCGCATTCCAACACAGCGCATCAGCCTCTAGAAAATCAGGATGTGAGGCTTAATTGTGCGTTGATAAACATCCGCTCACTCGGGGCTCATGCCATTGCGGTCCACAGCCTCAAAACGACCATCACCTTGACATCCTTGCCACCAATGAATCCTGGATCCACAGCACTTCTGCCCCCTTGCTCTCTCTAGACAGTGCCACTAGCTATTCCATCTTCAGAGCAGATTGGCCTAGTTCCCCTGCAGGTGCCGTTGCCTTCATTGCCAAATCGTCACTAGATATTAGACAGATCACTTCACCTCCCACTAACTATCAATCCCCAGTCTACTTGCAACCCATTACTCATCTACGGGTAACCTAATTTCCCCAACCCACCAGAGTCAGACATCCCACCCCTGATCACACCCTCATCAAACCAACTACTAAATTCATTATACTGTGCCACTTAAATCTGGGCTTTAATTACCCCACTGACACTAGAGTTGTTGCACTTGCGCACTCACTTGGAGAACTTTACTCAGCTTGTCTCCTCCCCTACTCATGCCAAAGGGCGTATCCTAGACTGGATCCTCGCCATGAATACCTCCAAAGATATCTCTACCATCAGCTCTGTACCCTGGACTGACCACTCCCTAATAGAGCTTAGATTATCTCACTCGAAACCTTTAGCTACCCTACAACCCCTCCTACTCCGATACTGCCCCACAAGCTCATGCACGAGACACTTGTTACAAGTTAACAAGGACCCTCAAGTCTTCGTACCTCCTCCACACTATGGACCAGCATGCCCCTCTCAAAACTAAAATACCCAAACCCCACAAGCCAGTCAACATCTGTTTCACGGAAGAGCTTGTCGCACTCAGTCGAAGTAAAAGAGGCCTAGAGCATATATGGAGGAAACATCCCACCCCCATCAATGGCGAAAACCTCTCCAACGCCACCAAGATTTACAAAAAAAGCCATAGCTACTTACAAAGCCAATTCCTATAACTCTAGAATTTCCAATGCTAGTTCCAACGCAAAATAACACTTTTCCATAATTGGAGAGTTAGAAAACCCAGTTCCCACCAGCACCCAGACTCAGTCTGACAAAGCCTTGTGCTCCACCATTCAAACAGCCCTCACCAGCAAAATGGACACACTATGTGATAAAATCACTGCAAAAGGAGGACAACTCGCCTCCAAACTTGCATTATCTGATGTCCTGGTGCGTCCAGCCCTCCCCAACCATCCCTTTCCCCCACCCTTCAGTTTCTCCCTAGTAACTCAAGCAAATGTACTGGAAACCATACAATCACTTAAACCATCTAACTGCAAGGGTGATACTTGCCGTGCTCACATAGTCAAGCTCTGTGCCACTATTTTGACTCTCATCATTACAGAATTCATCAATGCCTCTTTCTTGTCAAATTTGGTCCCTACCAGCATCATTTGATGCTCTCCTCACCCTACTGAGCTTAATTGTCATAAGTTTGAATATTTTGCATCTTATGTTGTTATTCACCACGTACGTATGTCATCACTGACCGACTGTACCGCTCGTATCATTGACTGTACTGTTCGCATCACTGTTTGACTGTATAACTTTCCTAGTATTAACTACACACTGTGCACCTTCTGTTGCCTACATTGCCAACATTGTTGTCCACAGTGACTCTATGATGCCAGATCATCTAACTTAATGTGCCCAAGCATCCGCAATTGCTCTACCATCTGAGTTGCTGCGGTGCACTTACACGCCTGCTCCTACCCTCCCTCCGATACAATTGTATTATCTACTCATTTACCTATTCTGGATCATAACAAGCGGAAGCACATATGCCTAGTCTATGATTCTCCATCGAACCAAACACTTCTAAACTTACGAGAACCCTCCCGACCTTGAAGTTATGTACTTGGTCACCTCTAATAACTTGTGCAAACGGCTACAACTAAGCTCAATCCTTGCACTAATACTAATACTATTCCTACATATCTCTATTGCCATGGCTAACCCCCACTCACATAGCAACTTGGCGGCAGCTACTCCTACACAGGCTCTGCTCAGTAAAACTTGGATCTCTCTCACCATGGCCACCACACTTCCACTGTCAGCTCATATAGCACCAACCAAATTCCTGTCTCATTACCATTTAGCTCCCACTAGTCCTACCGAGATTGCCGGGTCTATTAAAGCCTACTGCCCACTCTCTCCTTCTCAATGGTTGTAACTATATGCCACCCAGCCGACGCCTAACAAACCCTGCCCAACCAACATTAGATACGCCAGGCTTGGTTCTAGATTCAAACTTTCCCATAAACCACAAACTAATGCAAGAGCTAAACTAAATACCTCCTCCCAACCAAAGAGAAGACATACGTTCAAGCCACACAATGGCATATCCACCAATACTCAGACAGACAATAGTGGTCCTCCCACCAAATACCTGTGATACAACTCCCATCAAGGGTACGTTAGTAAATGCCAGATCTGTGGTAGCTCACGCTCTAGACATTGCAGACATAGTCTCTAATCAGCTGTATTTCCTAGCCATAACAGAGACATGGCTTCATGCAGCAACAGGGCCTTCTCCATCACTAGCCATACCGGAAAACTACACCATACACAGACTAGATAGAGCGACCTCCAGCAGGTGGCGGCATCGCCTTTATCTCCAAGACCAAGCTGGGACTAAGGGATCTGCCCCCTACCCTATTCCCCTCAGGAGAACTGCTGTCAGTCAAATTACCACTCACAGCATCACATACAATAACTTTACACCTATTATACAGACCACCAGGCCCTATTACTACCTTCGAGGAAGATATGACTTTGCAACTTTCTGTCAACACCAAACCAGGGTCACTGATCCTACTACTAGGGGTCTTCAATCAAGGCCTCCATGACTTACTTGACGACAATGCCTCCGCACTTGCCAACACATCTCAGAATTAGGCTTCACCCACCGCATTAATATGCCAACGCACACCAAAGGTAGAACCTTAGGCTGGTACGCAGATTTGAATTGCAATGCTAAGATCCTAGCAAATGAACCTTGTGCATGGACTGACCATCACATCATATCCTTCACCATACAAAATAGCACACAACCCAACTTGCTGATCTCACCGGCTCCACCGGCCTTTACCAGAAAAAATCGGAATATAACATTGGAGAATTTATTACCATTACTCCAACCTATAACTAATCTCACCACTGCTAACACTGATCCCTCAGCGTTGGTACAATTATACAACACTACCATTCAGCAATCCATCGATAAAATAGCGCATCTAAAACTGCGCAAAGCTAAGGTGCGAGCACACCTAAATCCTTGGGCCAACCCGAATCTTAAAGATTTACGCAATGAAAAAAGACAGGCCGAATCCTTATGGAAAAATAATCCCACAGTATTGAACAAAGAAACATTCTCCAATATTTCTTCCAAGTATAAATCTGAGATCATTCAAATAAAAAAAATCAATGATAGAATCAACAAGGCCAACTCAAGTACCAGAGAACTCGATCATCTTAAGAGAACTAGAGTCCCCTACACCACCAGCCCAAACCTGTATTAAAGATACATCATGGCGTACGAATATTCAAACTGCGCTCCTAAATAAATTCTTACTTCTACAGGAAAATATGAAATGAAAAAATAAAACCTCTCAGAAGACCTGCCACTGATGGAGTTGCAGGAGACTCCTGTAATACCGCCCCCACCACATTAAATTTGCCCCAGTAACCATCTGTTAAGTTGTGGATATAATAAAGGCCTTAAACCATCCAGATGCCAGGGGGATACCTGCCCAGCCCCAATCAGCAAAGAGGCAGCCAGGGACCTAGTGCCATTCATTGCTATGCTAATAAACGCATCCTTTCAAACAGGTACTTGTTTGTTTGTTTATTTATTTCTATAGCGCTCCGGACCCGGGAGTATGAGGGCGCTTGGTACAGGTTACAGGTACAGTGCACTGGAAACACTAATCGTAAGATAGCAAGTATATACAGAGTATACAATGAGAACAATAATCATAATGTAGCAAGTATATACAGAATATACAGAAATGGGACTAATAGCAAGCAGAAATAACAGAAGAGATATGTGCAGTTTGTAAGCAGTTTGAACTGGTTCAGACTTAAGGTTGGCTTTTTGACAGGAGCCACCCAATGGCTAGTTTCCTGAACGACTGGAAGGATTTGGACTCCTTGATATTCAGTGGCAAGGAGTTCCAGAGTTGGGAGGCAAGGACAGTGAAGCTTGAGCCACCTGCTCTTTTGGAAGTAAATCTAGGTACTGTGAGACATAGGGTATTGGATGATCTCGTGGTTCTGCTGGAAGTTCTCATGGTGAATTTGTTAGTAAGGTGGGGGGGGCTTGAGAGCTTTGTAGGTGAGGCAGAGGGATTTAAGATCGATTTTATGTTGGATAGTGAGCCATTTGCATGTGGTTCTGGTGGCAGATATGTTCTCACGCCTAGGAATGTTTAGCGCTGCTCGTAGCGCATTGTTTTGAAGGACTTGGAGTTTGCTGATTATCGCTTGGTTGGCACCTAAGTAGAGACTATTGCAGTAGTCTAACTTTGATTGTATAAGAGCTCTGGCTAGCGTGAGGCAGCTGTTAGGAGAAAGAAATGGTCTACAGGCTCCGATTCGTTTTCCTGTGTAGGCCGTGGCTGAGGCGATCAAATTGAATTGTTTAGTGAGGTTTGTGTTTGCGTCAAGGTAGAAACCAAGTGTTTTCACGCTTTTGGCGATCGGGATAGTATTGCCATCAATTATGATATTGGAATAGTTGGGACTGAGTTTTTGTAAGTTATTAGGTGCACCAACAATGAGCAGTTCAGTCTTCTCGTCATTCAGGCAGAGGCTATGTGTGGCCATCCAGGCCTGAATGACAGAGAAGATTTCGTTGATCCTAGCTACATCAGTAGTTGCCCGAGATAGTGAGGAGTATCTGGGTGTCATCCGCGTAGTTTGTTTAGGTGACACCCAGACGGTCCAGTTTATCAAAGAGGGGCTTTGTAAAGATGTTGTATAGGGTCTGTGAAACACATGAGCCATGGGGGACACCACAGGTGATAGGGATGGGGTCTGCCGCTGCCACAGGAGAGAAGACTCATGGTTCTGTTGGCCAGGAAGGACTGGATCCACGAGACAGCAGATGGGGAGAAGTGGGCGGCAGACGAGAGTTGGTTGCAGAGTATCTTGTGGTCAACCAGGTCGAAGGCTGCTGAAAGATCTAGAAGGAGTAAGATGGCAGCCTTGACCTTATCTTTGATTTCGTTCAATCTGACTCTTAAGATCAACAAGGGCAGTTTCTGTTCCATGATGTGGCCGGAAGCCAGACTGACGTAATCCAAGTAGTTGGTTGGCCTCCAGGTAATGCTGAATTTGCAAGTAGGCCACTCAAGGAATTTTAACAAGAAGGGGACGGTTGTGATGGGCCTGTAATTTGTAGGGATGGCTGGGTCCAGGGTTTGCTTTTTTAGAAGCGGTAGGACCCATGACTGTTTCAGATTGTTGGGTACCGAATTAGTAGAGAATGACGCGTTTATGAGCTTGGAAATGAAGGGGGCGAGATCTCTAGATGCATCTTTTATAATCTGTGCAGGGCAACTATCCCTTTTACAGTTTGATGGTTTGAGGGAGGTTATGATTTTTTGCACTTCTAATACGGTTACTTTTTTGAAGGTGAAGCGATGGTTAGCATTGGGTGTAATGGGTAGGCTAAGGTTAGGGGGGCTAGGTGTGGGGCTACTGTTGGACAGTTGTAGTCTTTTATTTTCAATTTTAGTTTGGAGACCAGTGATTTTATTCGCAAGGGCATCTTGGATGCTAGTGCACCAGCGTTGGTCCTTCACGGATGTGTCCGTGGGTGGATTAGGATTTTCTAACTCTTTCAGGATGGAGAATAATTCTTTGGTACTGGAACTAGCATTACTTATTCTTATGTTGTAGGCTTCCTTTTTTGTGTGAATTATTTCCTTTTTGTAGTGGGATGATGCATTGGTGAGATCAATTTTGTGTTCCTCTGTAGGGTTCATTTTCCAAAGGGCTTCCAATTTAGACTTTTTATTTCTTAAAATTTTAAGTTCTGGAGTGTACCAGGCGTTAATGTGAGCTTTAGGTTTACCTTTGCGTAGTTTGAGAGGGGCAACAAGGACGATCGCTTTGGTCATAGCGTTATTGTAGAAGTCTACTAACAAGTTAGGGTCTGATGAATTCGGTATCATGTTTAGGGTGGGTAGAACCAGTGGGATAAGGGCTTCAGCGGTGATATTCCGCTTATTTCTTGTCAGACATGCTGGTGCAGGTGGGCACTGTGTGTGGTGAGGGTTATTGGTACTGATGTCGAATGAGAGTAGGAAGTGATCAGTCCAAATGAGTGGTTGGGGGGTGGGGGGTGGGTCTTTGCAATTAATGTTGCAGTTGTAGGCGGCGAGCCAGTCCAGGGTTCTACCTTTCTGATGTGTGGGTAGGGAGTTAAATTGAATGTAGTTCTGTTCGCAAAGGGCATTGGCAATGGAAGATGCTGGCGAGTCGTGAAGATCGTTGTAACCTAAGTTAAAGTCACCTAGGATGATGTTTTGGGATAAAGGTTTAGATTTTTCCGCTATGAGGGAGGTTATATCCTCCTCAAAGGAACCTATGGGACCAGGGGGTCTGTATATAAGTTCCAGGGAAATGGTGTTTTTGGGAGTGGTTTGAATTTTAATGGATAGGTGCTCACAAGAGTTAAGAGGAAGGGAAGTTACAGATCTAATGTCAAGCAAAGATTTGAATATGAGTGCTACA
The DNA here is from genome assembly GCF_040938575.1 of Ambystoma mexicanum. Lineage (NCBI taxonomy): Eukaryota > Metazoa > Chordata > Amphibia > Caudata > Ambystomatidae > Ambystoma > Ambystoma mexicanum. The sequence goes on along the minus strand of NC_090930.1, from coordinate 252,333,254 downwards.
CCTCCTCCACGGGCATTAAGTCTGTCAGCCCTAAGGATGGAATAGTTATCTGGAACCGCGAGGGTTAGAGCGGGGCCTGCTGCGGCATGGAGCCATGTTTCAGTAGTGGCGAGGAAATCCAGGTTAGCTGAACCGATAATGTTGGCAATTTCTGTAGGGTGGCCACAAGGGATCTAACATTGAGTAGGGCTCCTTTGAGATGCATAGTATTTGCAGGGATGTTTTTGTTAGTGACTTTGGTTCTGGTATTGTTGGTCAATTTGTTAAGTAGCGTGGGGAGTCTAGAGCCTAGTCTATTATTGCGGGTCATGAGGTTAGGGTGGTCTGTCGGGCGCTCATCTAGCGTATTCAGTGGGTTCCGAATATTGTCAAAATGGTCATCTGTGATGAGGTTAGGTGGAGGATTACTTGGCATAATACTGATTTTATTGCTGTGGGTTGTGGGTGCCCTATGTGGGAAAGGAGGTTGGGAGGGCAGGAAGGGTGTAGGGCAGGGAATGGGGTAGTGTCTGGGACAGCTAATCTTGGCGAGTCCATTGCTGAAGGAGATATAGCTATTTCTGCTACAAGGCATGCACTCGGGCATGATACAGAAGGATAGCATGATGAGTACTAGCCAGGCTAACATGGTTCGAATAAGAGTGTGTGCAGGCTACTATGGGTATGGTAGAGTCTGTTAGCTGCGCTAATGCTTGTAAGCTCTGGGGTTTATTAGCGGTAATACTAGATTTGGGATTAGAGCACTTAGCAGAAAGTTTGGGGTTTGTTCCAGGCACAATCAGGGTGGTCTGTTAGTGACCATAGGGCACAACACAATCAAGGTGGTCTGTTAGCGACCATAGGGCACAACAAAATCAAGGTGGTCTGTTAGCGACCATAGGGCACAACACATAGGCGCGTGTGCATTGAAGGACAGACACTATGAGGTGGGTGGGGGCAACAGCGGCAGGAGTAATAATGGGCACAAAGGATTGCTGTTCTGCTGCGGATTAAGTAAAGTCACAAAGAAAGTACGTGTAAGCAGGTTACACAGTGCAAACAAATACCGCATTAATGAGAGGAGGCAATTAGGCAGGCCGTTGATTAATCAGCACACAGGCTCAAAATTCTGAGATGAGCGGCACGCAAAAACATAAAAGCGTCAAGGCATGTGTCATGCGAAGCGGGAGGTGATATCAGTTTGACTTGCATCAGTAGGGTGGGCTAATGTCAAAGTTTCATAGAAAAATCCGGCCAATAACTGCGACTCGTTAGTAGGGAAAGTACTTCAGTGGGGCCAAAGAGCGTTATCTGTAATCATGGATTAGGGTCAGCATAGGGTACTCACTGCATTCGACCAGGGGTACTGGCCCAGGCCCGTACGGCAGCGGACAGGCACGGGACAGGAAGCAGTCCTTTGGATGTGGTCCTTCGGAAGGTGGGCCGGCTTACACCTTGCCGGCGTCGGATAGGCCAAGACAAAGGGGTCATCAGCCAATCAGCTGAACAATGTAGCCAAGATAGAGGAAGGCTACCGACGAGGGATCGTAGAACGAAGGCTGTCGGCCATCTTTTCAGGGCAAGATGCTCGTAGCCAGTAATGGATGCCTGTGCAGGAAGGCATGCAGGCAGCCGGATTCGGACGAAAAGGGTGGCAAGGGCATGCCAGAAATGAGGCAACAAGGCCAGTTGCAAATACTGGCGCGAAATACTCCAAGTGCTCTGTGCGGCAGATATAGGCGCGGGAGGTCGGGGCAGCGTTTTAAAAGCACAACGGCTTACCTCACGGCCTGAGGCTGCTGTGGGAGGGTGCCACTGCTCCTACAATGGACTGGAGCTCCTGCTCCCCCTCAGCTGTGATGGTGGTGATGGCACTGTCCCTACGAACTTAAAAGATGCTTGGGTCCTCCCTCTATTGAAAAAACCTAGCCTTGACCCCAACATCCCGACAAATTACAGACCAATAACTATGGTGCCATTTCTCCTGAAAAGTTTAGACAGCGTCCACCTCGAATCTAACAATCTCCTTGGCCTACGTCAGTCAGGCTTTAGACCTAAACATGGCACAGAATCAACCTTATTTGACTTGAAAATCCAAATGGATGACTTGAAGGATAAAGGTAAGTTTGCGCTCCTACTCCTTCTAGACCTCTCAGCCGCATTTGATCTAGTCGATCACAAAGTTCTATGCAACCACCTTAAGTCAGCAGCCTTCTTCTCAGTTGAAGCCACTGACTGGATACAATCATTCCTTGACAATAGAACCATGAGGGTTTTTGCCGCCACTGCATCTGCTAAGCCGGCTCTGGTGACATGCAGAGTTCCCCAGGGTTGTGCGTCTCTCCAACGATGTACAATATTGTCACTAAGCCTCTTTTTGATGACCTTGACAATCTGGGTGTCACCTACAACAAATATGCAGATGACACGCAGATGCTCATCCTCATCACAGGAGATTACGACACTGACTCAACTCTTCTCAATAAAATTTACCTCATTATACAAGCATGAATGGCCACTCATGGCGTTTGTCTTAATGACGAAAAAAAAAAAGATTTACTTCTCACAGGGTCTTCAGCCAGACCGAACAAACTAAGCCACCAATACATATCATTCACTATTGGTGGCATCAATAAAACAATATCTAAGGAGGTAAAAATGCTAGGCGTTTATCTGGACTCAGCACTAACTCTGAAGAGATAAGTCTATGCCACAGCCTCCACCACGGTATACACTTGCAAACTAATAAATGCCTGGACAACAAGTGGCATCACACTGGCAAGAGCACTAATCTCATCTAAATTAGATTATTGTAACGCCTTATACTTAGGCACAAGCAAATACAACATTATAAAACCTCAAACTCTTCAAAATAACGCATTAAGAACTGCACTCAATCGCCCTAGAACCCAGCACATATCAGCTGTAAGACACAACACCCAATGGCTCTCAGTGAAGGATAGAATCACTTTTAAAACTCTTACCCTCACTCACAAATGCCTCTCCAATGCAGTTCCCAAATACCTAGATTGTAAATTCTCCAGAAACATTTCTGACCGACCTACCCAATCCCAACACACTCACTGTCAAAGTTCCAAGATACAAACTTCAGAAAGCAGGCGGAAATAGTTTGTGTGCGCTTGCAGCCAAACTTTGGAACTCCTTTCCCATTGACCTAAGAGCTGAACAATCCTACTATGGCCTTAAATAAAGGCTAAAACATGGCTCTTCTCGCAAGATGGATAATCAACTTCATCATTCTGCCTTTTTAAAATATCTGCAATGTATTGTATATAGCTTCTTTTGTATATGACTATTTATTTTCTTGCAAATGTTTGTAACTATTTATGATGTAACCATGTAATGCGCCCAGATACCTGAGGGTTCGGTGCGCTATATAAATAAACTAAAGGCGCCTGGGTTATGCCTCTCCTCAAGAAAGCATCACTCGACCTGACCCTCCCCACTAACTAATGTCCCATCCCCACTGTCTCTTTCCTGCTTAAAATACTGGACAGTATGGCTTACTCCCAAATCCAGCTGTTCTTAGAACACCAACACCTTCTAGGGGCCAGACAATCTGGCTTCCGTCCTAAATACAGCACTTAAGAAATCCCTGCTTGAGCTCAAAATCCAATTAGACAACATCTGGGATGCAGGCAATCTAGTCATTCTCCTCCTCCTCGACCTCTGCAGCATTCGACCTAGAGGATCATGACACTATCCCAGCAGCGTAGTTCAAATTGCCACTTCTCCACTGGGGCCATCACTTGTATTACATCCTTTGCACCTCCAGAGTCTTCATTGGAGACTCAGCAGATGATCACATTAATGTCCCACTTGGTGATCCCCAAGCCTCATGCCTCATGCCTTTCACAGCCCCTTTACAATAATTACACAAAGCCACTCTTTGACCTTCTTCACTCCCTCGGAATCGTCTGTATCAATTTTGCCGACGACACCCAAATTCTCATCCCTATTACAGGCAACCACACTAGTGATACTGTCGCTATCAACAGGGTGTAGATCATCATCCAAAGTTGGATGGCTACCCATAATCTTTGCCTCAATGACAATAAAACAGAGCTTTTCATTGTGGGCTCCCCCCACCGACTGAAAAACCTAGACACTGCCTTCGCCTCCTTTTCCATTGACGGCACCAGCCTACGTGTTCTGAAGCATGTCAAAACCCTCAGTGTCTATCTGGATGCGGAACTGTCCATGAACAAACACATTAATGCCTTGGCCTCATCTATGGTCTACACCTCTAAGCTCATCTCCTTGAGTAGAAAATGTTTCTCCCTGTGCAACTGCCTGACACTCGCAAGAGCCAACATTATTAGCAAACTGGACTACTGCAATGCACTGCTCATGGGTCTGCAACACACCTCTCCAAACTCCAACGTCTTCAAAACAAAGCCCTTTGTGCTGCTTTGGGAATAGGTCTTTCGGACCACAACTCAGCAACCAGGATCCCACTGTCTGCCCATCAAAGCCTGCATTGATTTAAAAAGTTAACCATGGATCTACAAAACAGGCCCCCCTCTACCTCAACAGAATTGCCAATAGACACACTGTGCGCACTCTACGTTCATCCGCCAGCCTCACCCTGCTCACTCCTAAATTCAAAAGCAAAAGAGCATGAGGCATGAGCTTCTATGTCTAAGCGCCCTCCTCTCTGGAACTCTCTACTATTCAAAATCAAAAACGAGTGCTATTTTCCAACTTTTAGAATATGATTAATGGCTCCATTTCTCTGTATTTTTCTACCTCTGTACAAACGCTGTGATAACCCCGGGTTTGGCATTACACAAATGCAATACACATTCCCCTTAGAAGACAATGTGCAAGACAAAATAGCATTGCACTTAAAAAAAAGAAAAAAAAAGCCATGAACACCAGAAAAATAACCTGAGAGAGGAAATGTTCCAATAAATATGCTGGCAAAGTAAAAAAGGTGCTCACCTTTTAAACTCAGCAATCTGTAATGAAATGTTCCCTGGAAACCAAAAACCCAATACGAACCATGTGATTGTGGTCTTGTGGGTAAGCGTCTGCACTCGGAACATGACAACCGTAGTAGAATCCTTTCAGCCAAATACTTAAAGAAGCTTTCTCACTTCTTTGCCCAATATATTCTCCTCACGGGTGGCCAGGCAAAGGTCATCACTTTTGGATCCTGACCCTGGGGGTGGATATGCAAGGGAGGATCACCTGGTTAGAGGAGAATTGGGGAGTGGGGATGAGGCACCCTTAAGCGAGTCATGGTATCCCCCGATTTCCCTTTCAGATCGAGTCTTCTATCCCTCAAGCCAAAGTAGACTATTGTCGATCCATTCACTATTTCCCCCCCCAAAACATTCCTGAAGAAACACCTGTTTAGTACTGGGACGAGGAAGAGACCTATTAGAGAAACACATCCTCACTTTATTAATACAGACACATACAAACATCAGTTGTGTACTGGGACGGGGAGGAGGTCAGGAAGAGTAATGTAGGGCTCCTGATCCAACAGTGAGCAGTCTCGTCCTTTTTGGACCAATTAATCCGGCAGGAAAGCGGGAAGCAATGGGAAAATGGAGTCAGCTGTGGAAGCAGGTCTACAGACTGCTGGGCGAAAGTAGACCTCTCCTGGAAGGCAGCGTGGCAGTCGGTGCACTCTAGGACCCCTGAAGGATGCAGAGGGAAGCGTTGCTGAAAGAAGCTGGAGGGCGATGGTGAACTGCAGGAAGGGACCCAGAGTGACAAGGCGAACCTGTTGTGTGAGCCCCGGGCAGCGAGAGAAGCATCATTGGGCCAAGCAGAGCCACAGAGCCGCTGGGGAGACGGAGCGAGGCGCTGCACGAGCGAGGGAGTACTTGTGACCGCTGGAGGCCTCGCTGGCCGCGGTAAGCTCTGACCGGAGAGTCAACCAAGCAAGGGGGACACCGGGTTGGCAGGCGAGCACGTATTTTAATGAAACAAGCATGTTTTGAATACCAAACAAAATGAAATTGAAAAAAAGCACTTTTAAATACTGAGCCGGTTGACATTTAATGAAACATACTGAGAAAAGGAATTGTGTGATTTGAGAAATCAAGCATTGATGAGCAAAGAAGCATTGGCAAAAACCACAAGAATATAAGTAACTGTATGATATGAGAAACCAAGCATTGGCAAGAGCCAGGAGAAAATGTGCAACAAGTGACTGGTGGAAAAGCAGCCCAAGATATAAAATTAAGAGGAAGTGATAAGAGAGTGAATCAAACATCACAGTAAAGCTGAAGCAGCGGTATTGTGCCTGTGAACAGGAAACAAGTTAGATAAACCGGTTGCGTGACCTGTAATGGGTGGACCATGTGGTCTGACAACTGGCCCTCGACCGAGACACCCCTCTATGAGAAAGCTACTGAAAGCCGCCATAAAGAAGCTTGTGTTTAACTTTTGTGTGATCTGAACTCAAGGAACTGAACTGGTGAAAAGCAACCAAATTAGAAGTGCTGTGAAGTGTCCCAGGGAATTATATTGTTTTGGAAAGCTAAAAGACAAACTTTTGGGGAAGGTAAACCCAGTGTGTTGTGAACTGTTTGAACTTGGGGAAAGGAAATCCTTTTGCGAGCCAAGAGCTGGAAGAAGCTCTGGACTTTCATTTGAATACTATTTACGTTGATGCTGACATCCCTAATTATTGTATACAAACAGACGTGAGGACAAGTATAGGTTTTGGACACAGACATTTACTTTGGACTTCCTGGCACAGACTAGCCCTTAGTTTCCTTTAGGTAGGTAAGCTCTTTGAAACACATTGTGTATAGGCGCTATACAATAACTATTGTATCATATCGGGGCGTGGCTTGGCGGCCATGCAAGCGTGAGCAGACTCCGAGAGGCTCCCACTAGATCCGACTAACGATCCTGAGAAAGGCGAAAATACAGCATAGAAAACCGAACAAACGCCAGGAAAAGGCACCGGAAGACCCAAGGCAAACACGGGAGAAGACCCGAGGAAAAACGGAGGTCGGAAGAGTGAAAACGGGAAGAGGGAGAGACGCGCGGCACCACCAACAAAATGGCGGGCGCACAACGCTGAAATAGCGACCCGCGTCCCAACACATGAAGAAAGACCGAAGGAGAAGAGCGGTGCCGGGTGAGATAGCCGGCCAACATCCAGCCCAGGCAGGACCGGAGTACCACCAGAGCGGCGGAAACACGAGGCAGCAACCGCAGCAGGTGGAGGAAGAACCCGAGACAACATTGCACGCAGCAACGCGGTACCGAACCGGAGAAGGTAAAGACGGCGTGGCTCAAGAACAGGAGGCGGCCCATAGATCGGACTGAAGGAGAGCCCTTCCCTGCCGACGCGGAGGTGAGCAACAGCAACGGAGACCCAGCAGAGCAACGAGGGATCCCGAAAGGCGAGGCAGTGGAGAACGTGAGGCAGCCCACAGACCGGACCGAAGAAGAGCCCTTCCCTGCCGACGCGGAGGTGAGCCCGAGGGGCGAGGTAGTGAAGAACGGGAGGCGGCCCACAGACCGGACCGAAGAAGAGCCCTCCCCTGTCGACGCGGAGGTGTGCAGCAGCAGCGGAGACCCAGCAGAGCGACGAGGGAACCCGAGAGGCGAGGCAGTGGAGAACGTAAGACGGCTCACAGACCGGACCGAAGAAGAGCCCTTCCCTGCCGACGCGGAGGTGTGCAGCAGCAGCGGAGACCCAGCAGAGCGACGAGGGAACCCGAGAGGCGAGGCAGTGGAGAACGTAAGACGGCTCACAGACCGGACCGAAGAAGAGCCCTTCCCTGCCGACGCAGAGGTGAGCCCGAGGGGCGAGGTAGTGAAGAACGGGTGGCGGCCCACAGACCGGACCGAAGAAGAGCCCTCCCCTGCCGACGCGGAGGTGTGCAGCAGCAGCGGAGACCCAGCAGAGCGACGAGGGAACCCGAGAGGCGAGGCAGTGGAGAACGTAAGACGGCTCACAGACCGGACCGAAGAAGAGCCCTTCCCTGCAGACGTGGAGGTGAACTACAGCAGCGGAGATCCAGCAGAGCAACGAGAGATCCCAAGAGGCGAGGCAGCGGAGGACGAGAGGCGGTCTACAGACCAGACCGAAAAGAGCCCTTCCCTGCCGGTACAGAGCGGAGCCGAGGGAGACAGCGGACCAACACCCGGCCCGAGCAGGACCGGAGCACCACCCCGAGCGGCGGAAGGACAAGGTACCGACGGCAGCAGGCGAAGGAGGAGCCCGAGCACTGCAAGAAATCGCGTGGCACCGAACTGGAGAAGGTAAAAACGTCGCGACCCATGAATGAGAGGCGGCCCACAGATCGGACCGAAGAAGAGCCCTCCCCTGCCGACGCGGAGGTGAGCAGCAGCAGCGGAGACCCGGCAGAGCAGCGAGAGATCCTGAGAGGTGAGGCAGCGCCGAGTCATCAGAACGAAGACCGGGGAAACAAGAGACAGACTGCGGAGCCTGCGAGGGGAGCAGAGGCCCAACAAGGACAGCACAGAAGAGAGAGGTAGCCACCGACATAACGAGGTGGGGGAAAAAAAAAAATACACACAGACCCAGACCCCGGCCCAATCGGCTGCCCCAAAGACCACTAGTAAGCGGGTGAGAGAACATAACTCACGAGGCAGTACCTCAACAGTAACTACGAGCCACAAATCCACCCGACACGACGGACCCCCCGCCATAACACCAGAACCAAGGCAGAGACTAGGGGAAGGGCCGCCCCACGCTAAACACAGACTGCAAGTACCCACAGGCGTGCGGGAAGAGAACACTATAGAGAGACACGGCAAACGGACAACGAGGGAAAAGAAACAGAAGGAAGACGCTCACTAAAAGCCAACACACGCAGGAAAGTGCGAAAGTGAGTGCGAGGACCGTGTAAGAACTCACCGAAGCGCAAACAGACCCTGACCAAGCAGGACCTAACTGCAAGCCAAGAGTAGCAGGTACCAGCATGCCAGACAAGCCAAAAAGCGGCAGAGGAAGACAAACAGTCATGGAGACATTTGCCCGCAAAAGTGATGACCAGCAACCGGAGGCAGGGGAGAAAGCTACGCCGGAGCCATACGCCACGCAAGGAGAGATCAGGCAAGTGGAAGGCAGCATATTAGAAGCCATAGGGGCGTTAAAGACGTCGATAGAAGGCAAACTGGACGCAGTGATGGTGGATGTAGGACTCCTCAGACAAGATACGAGGAACCTGGCGGAGAGGATGACAACAGTAGAACAACAAGTACAGAGCAACTCAGTGGAAGTAACCACCTCGCGAACACAAATGTCGGAGGCACTGGAGAGAATCAATATACTAGAACGCAGAGCTGAAGACGCAGAAGGCAGGGCCCGGCGCAACAACGTACGCATAGTGGGGCTGCCAGAGGGGGAGGAAGGTAGAGACCCCACGAACTACATAGAGAACCTCCTGATCCAAGAAGTGGGAGCTGAGACCCTGTCCCAAGGCTTCGTAGTAGAGAGGGCACACCGGGCGCTAACTAGGAAACCGCGCCCAGGAGCACCACCAAGACCAATGATAGCAAAAATCATGAACTTCAAGGACAGGGAAAAAATCATGACTTTCTCAAGAGAAGGAGGGAACATAACAAGAAACGGGGCCAGGATAACAATATATCCAGACTATACGGTTCTCGTACAAAGACAGAGAGCCCAGTTCTGGCAGACCAAAGAGCGCCTTCGAGCGGCAGGGGTGAAATTCATGCTGCTGTACCCAGCCAAACTAAAAATACTGCATGACGGAAAGACACAGATCTTCGAGACAACGACCGACGCCCAGGAGTGGATGGACCAACGAGGGATTCCGCAGTTAGCAGAGAGAAATGAGCGAAACAGAAACCCCCCCCCGGCAAAACAGGGACTAGAACTGAACATGACATGCGAATCCAACACTATGGGAACAAGGCGGTAGAGACACCCTACCGGGAAATAACGAAATGGGGAAACCGACAGCCTCCAAGTTGAAAAGCCTACAGTAAAGAGACTTACAAAGGGAGCACAAGACTCGGGGAAGTGGAACCGCCAAGACCCACAGAGAAACCCCAGTAAAAACAAAGTCTATAGTGTCAGTTTCAAGACACTACGCCGCGACAGGCATGCCCGAGGAGGAAGAAGCGGCACCTGGAGAGCGGTGGAGCCCGAGCAGATGGGGGGAGGCTGGGCGTTTGTTGATGTTATTTAGGTTAATAGTTATAATAGTTCGAAAGTTAAGGCTAAGCCCGCAAGGAAAGAAGAAGAGCAGAAAAGGAAACAACAGTTGTCACACACAAAGAATCGGCACGAAAAGCAAATTCAGGGAGCAGCACCCACAAACAAAGAGCTGGTGGAAAGCACAAGGTAAGACCGTCCACAACAGAGTGCAGCCAACAGCAAGAGAACCAACCCGAGAAAGCGGACGAATAGACTTTTCAAAACTCAACAGCCAGAGAAAGGGACACAAATCCCCGACAAGAGCAAACCAAGAGAATAAGACACTGAGCGGGCCCATGGGAAAAAACAGACCGCGAGCGCTAATCCCCACAAGGACCGAGATGACCGGAGGATTGTCACGTGGAACGTCAGAGGGATGAATGCATATGTCAAGAGGCTGAGAATTTATACCTGGTTGAACAAAACGAGGACCCACATTGCATTGTTGCAGGAAACGCACCTGACGGCCGAAAAACAAGCTAAAATAAAGAAAAAATGGGGAGGTCAGATGTATAGTGCAACATATTCTAATTACGCAAGGGGAGTAATAACCTGGGTCGCCCCGGGTGTCCCATTCCAGCTCATCAACCAGGAAAAAGACGTGGAAGGCAGAATCCTGGTAGTCCACGGGATGCTAGAAAATCGGGAGATATGCCTGGTGAACACCTATGCTCCCAACCATGACGCCACGGCCTTCTTCAGGACGCTTCCGTCCCGGCTAGCCCCGTACAGGAATGCAACGATGATCTGGGCAGGCGATCACAATTGTACATTGGACCCCCGGCTGGACAGGTCGGACAATAAGTACAAGAGAGCGGCGCCACCAGCGAGAGCACTACGACAGACACTAGACCAACTCGACCTCGAAGACATCTGGAGGAAGGTACATGGGGAAGAGAGGGGATACACGCAGTATAGTGCCCCACATGGGACATTCACACGGATAGACTACCTGTTTACGGGCAAGGAGACACTAGGGGAATTTACTGAGGCACACATACATGCGCGAACCCTATCTGACCACGCCCCCCTGAGAATCACATGGGCGCACACACACAGGAGAGCCCCTATACCCACGTGGAGATTAAGGGCAGAGGCATTATCGGACGTAGGCTTCCAGGAACACATCCAAAACGTAATAGAAGACTATTTCGAACATAATGTGGGTAGTGTGGACAGCACAGGAACAGTCTGGGAGGCCTTTAAGGTGGTAGTCAGAGGCGAGGCGATGGGGAAAATGGGAGGTCTCAGGCGAGAAACCCTAGCACAACTAGATGAGCTAGAAAAGAAAATCGAGAAGGCCGAAGGACAAGCGGGGCAGAAAGGGGCGGAACGAGAGAACCTCACCACCCTGCGACAACAGTGTGCGGAGACCTGGGAAAGATTAGGGCGGCTCGACTATGGGAAATATATACAGAAACTACATGCTGAGGGGGACAAGCCCGGCAGGCTCCTGGCCTGGCTAACCAAACAGGAAACTAGGCGGGAGCCGATTAATGAAATTCAAAATAGACAGGGAGAGGTGATTAGATCCCAAGAGGGAATAAACGAGGTGTTCTCGCAATTTTACGAGGACTTATACTCCAGGGTCCGGGAGGCGGAAGAAGGGGACCTAGAGGAAGCCCTCGCGGAAATCAGACTCCCACAATTGACGGAGGAACAGGCCCAAATGTTAGACGCCCCTCTCACTGTAGAGGAACTAACAGACGTGATCGCCCAGCTACCGACAGGGAAATCTCCGGGGCCAGATGGGCTCCCGGGGGAATTTTATAAACAATACAAAAACGACATAGCCCCGAGACTGCTAGAAACACTAGAAGAAGCATATGAGAAAGGAAGACTCCCGAATAGCATGTCAGAATCTATAATAATCCCGATCCTTAAACCAAGTAAGCCGCCCTTCGAATGCGGCTCCTACAGACCGATCTCCCTAATAAACCAGGACTCTAAGATCCTGACGGCGGCATTAGCTAACCGCCTTAAAAGAGTGCTACCCACCCTGATCCACACAGACCAGACAGGGTACGTGCCAGAACGAAACACGTCCTGGAACCTACGCAGACTCCATTATGTTATAGAAAAAACGAACCGAGAGGGAGGGGAGTGTGCCATAGCCTCACTAGATGCAATTAAAGCATTCGACTCAGTGGGATGGGACTGGCTCCTGGAAACGCTCACCCATTACGGGATCGGACGAGGGTTTACACGATGGATAGAACTACTATACAAGGACCCGAGAACAAGAGTCAAGACGGGTAGACAAGTCTCTAGGGAATGGAGCATAGAGCGAGGCACAAAACAGGGATGCCCCCTGTCCCCAATGTTATATATTTTGGCCCTGGAGCCGTTCGCAGTATTCCTAAGAATGCACTACAAGGAAATGGGCATAGAGATAGATGGGGAAATACACCAGATATCCATATACGCAGACGATATACTCCTCTACATACAGAATCCACGCACCCACCTGCAGGACTTGCTGGAGGCGCTGCGCGCGTTTGGTAGGCTGTCCGGAATAGTGGTCAACAGGGAAAAATCCTTACTGTTTCCCCTGGCAGGCCTACGCGCAATACCGACGGATCAATTGCCGCACTTAGGTATCACATGGGCCCCGAACACCTTCAAATACCTGGGAGTGGACATTTACCACGACACCATGGAAACACATGCAGGTAACACACAAGTAGCCCTAGACAAAATCGAAAACGCCATGAAATTCTGGCAGACGTTGCCGTTGGGCATGATAGGCCGGGCGGCACTGCTAAAAATGACGGTCCTACCCCGACTCTTATATTACTTTACAAACATCCCATATAACATACCAAGGTCCTTCTTCAAGCACCTACACACCATGGCGAGAACCTTCCTGTGGGGAGGGGGGAGAAACAAGGTGGCACTAGACACACTACAAAGAAGCTACGAATGGGGGGGCATTAAACTCCCAGATTTTGAATACTACTACTTGGCAGCACAACTCCAATTTGTGGTGAGATGGCTGGGTGAAGAGACCTCGATAGACACAATACTTATGGGACCAACACTCCGGAGATACCACCTGAGAGAACTACTATGGATAAAAGCCGCCCAAGCCAAAGACCTACCCAATATAGCCCAACTAGGCCGGACACTATGGAAAAGAGCCTGGAAGACACAAGGCATACGAGACCCCTGCTCAAGACATATCCCACTGGCGGGGCTGGTAGACACCCGAGTGGCCAGCCTGGCCACGTATAGAGCACAATGGGAGGACAGAGGAGTAGCACAAGTAGGGGACCTGTGGCGTGACGGACAATGGGTTGAATTCCAGACCCTGATGGATGAACAAGATGTACACAGGGGCCAATTCATCCTGTACAATAGCCTAGTTCGGACAATAAAGGAGAGGTGGAACACCATGCCGGAGCCTGAGGACACCGAAGGAGAACTAGATGCATGGTATGATGTTTCCGAGGGAGGACACACTGTGTCCAGACTCTACGAGCAACTACTGGGATACACCAACAAAAAGACATTAAAAGCACGAACGAAATGGGAGGAAGAACTACAACAACCCTTCGAAGATGAGGAATGGAACAAAGTCCTCACGTACACAAAAAAGGTGTCCAGGAACGCCAGGTTTAGACAACTGCAAATCTACATAGTGCATAGAGCATACCTAACTCCCAAGAGAATGTCGAGGATGGGAGACGGACAGACCCGGTGCTGCCCGCGCTGCGGAGACGAACAAGCCGACATGGTGCACATGTTCTGGTCATGCCCGCAGATAACAGACTTCTGGAATATGGTGAAAGAAAAGGCGCTGACAGCAGATATACATATGCCGGCAAGATCGCCAGCAACATATTTATTGGGCCTGTTCCCAAGGGGGCACCGGCAGATGTCACATGTGGCAAAAATGAAAGACTTGATGACAATATTAGCGAAGCGCCGCATAGCGATGGCATGGAACAAGAGCGAAGGCCCCTCGAGGGAGGGCTGGTGGGCCGACCTACAAAAATGGGCAATAGCAGAGACAGCAGTCTGGGCGAGAGCCACGCAAAAGGGGGAGAGCAACAGTGGGACCAGACTACTGGCATGGAACTCTCTGGTGCAGGACCTGTTTGGCAGCAGAAGCAGGGATGACACGGACGACCCAAGCGACTCAGGAAATTAAGAAATTGGCCCGCCCACGCCGACGGGGCACCACATAACTTAGAGAAAGGGAAGAAATGGGAAGAAGGAGACGAGATCAGGACCAACGCACACACTGAACAATGCAATCCTACCTGGAAAGGCCAGCGAATACACACATGGACGAAAGCAGAGGAAACTCCCAGGGAAAGAAGGGAGGTCGCCAAGAGACCGGCCCCCCACTATAAACTCGACATCTGTTTAAGCCAGGCCCGAAGAGGCATCGGACCATAAACACACTGCGGCTGCCTTTGGGGAGAGGGAGGGGGGAGGAAGAGGGAAGAGGGAAGAAAGGGGGTTATGTTATGTTGTAAAACCAATAAAAAGAAGTTAAAAAAAAAAAAAATATATTGTATCATATCAAATCCCACCTTGGTATAGGGCAAGGTAGGGTTTTTTTTCCAATCCACCTTTACAGTTAAATAAAAGTTTATAGCCCACATTTTATTTAGTTGTTTGTGTCTACTTCCTGATGCCTTCACAAAACACAAACAATGGGTTCAGGTAAACAGCACCTGAAGGAAACACGCAACTCGCCACACAAGTTGCGTAGCACTGACCTATGGAATGGGTTCTGGGCCTGCCCGGAAGAAGCCCGTTAGCCAGTTGATGATCGTAGGAAATACTGGAGAACAGCCAATGAGCAATGGAGGCTTTGGAAAGAGCATTGCCCATGTGAGCCGGACCAGGAGTTTTAACCAGTTGCAAAGACTTGTGAAAATCTTTTGTGCAGGAAACAGAGAACTTTAGAGCTTGTACCACATCCAAGGTGTGCAATGAGTGTTCTGCAGGACAGGACGGTGAGCCAAAAAAGACGGGCAGCACCACCTGTTAGTTTAGGTGGAATGCAGACAGACCATTGGGCAGGAAGGTAGGGTTAGTGCAAATGACTGCCTTGGATCTGTGAAAAGTCAATTAGGGCAGCCTGCATAAGAGAGCCTGTATATTCCCCACATGTCTTGTAGAGGTGATTTCAACTAACAGAGCAGTCTTCCAGGATAAAAAGCTTAGAGAGGCTTTGTGTGAAGCCTCAAAAGGAGGTGCTATGAGCTTGGAGAGAACAATGTTCAACTCTCACGCTGGAGCGGGTGCTCAGACAGGAGGGAAAGAGCGGAACATCGCTTTAAGTAATTCCTTGATGAGTCTGTGCAATCAAAAAGCATCCCTGGGGAAATGTGTGAACCTGGAGATGACAGCCAGGTGTACCTTGATGGAAGACAGGCCGTGCCAAAGACAACAGGTAGGACAAGATGTCCTGAGCTTGCACAGGTTGTTCTACTTGTGGCCTCTACCCCTTTCAAATGGAGAAACACTTACGCTTGCTTTTGTAGTAGGAAACCGTGGAGGGAGCACTGCTTTGGCCAGAACCTCACGACACTCGGGTGGCATAGGTTTTCTTCCGTACTCTTAGAAAGTAGGAGCCAGGCCGTCAGATTGAGGGAGGCCGGGGCATAGTGTAAAACTGCTCTGTGGACACTGGACAGAAGGTTGACAAGCAGAGGCAGACTGATAGGAGGGGCTGACAAGAGGCAGAGTAGATCCGAGAAACAATATAGCCTCGTCCAAGCAGGGGCACCAATATCAGCTTGTACCGATGCCATCTAAACACGCTGATCACTCGAGTGACCAGAGTCGTCGGAGGGAATGCACACATGAACACGCCTTCCCACAGGAACCTGAAGGCTCTGTGTGGTGAAATTTGCTGGCAAAAGCCATACATTTCATGTTCACCTTAGACACAAAAAGTCATCGAGATCTGGTGTACCCCCACCTGCAGAAGATGCAGCAGACTTGATCATCCAGCAGTTCCCACTCGTGGCAGGATCACAACTCCCTGCTGAGGGCATCGGCCACCGTTGTTGATTATCCCCAATAGATGGAACGGGATGAGGAAGAGGTTGTGGGCCAGAGTCCACGTTCATAGGGCTGGAGCTTCCGGGGATAGAACGGAGGACGGGTGCTGCTTTATTTGTGGATGTAAAATATTCTTGTCATGTTGTCAGTAAACACACGGACCACCTGGCCCTGAAGCTGTAGAAGAAAGGACTTTAGGGCCCAGAACACAGCATGTAGTACAAGGATGTTGATGTGCAACATTTTCTCATCTTGTGACCAGAGTCCCCTGGCATGGAGCAGGGCTGTGTTGACTCCCCAGCCCTCCAGCGGCACGTCTGTATAGTGACTGATCTGGTGGTCTGAAAGACGAAAGGGTGCTTCCTGGTTCAGATTGGAGATAAGCATCCACAAGCGAAGAGCATTGGGAAAGTGGCATGTCAGAAGAATCTGTTTCCAACGAGCATCGCCTGAAGAGGCTGCATACAAAGCTTGCAGTGCTGCATCGACAGGATGCAGGATGACATCCTTAGCATGGACACCAAGAGGACTGAAGCAGACTTCTGCTATAGCAGTAGAGTTTTTGCCAGCATGGCTTTCACTCTGGCCTCCGAAGGGATAGCATTGCAGGACAGTGTGACCAGCTGAGCTTCTAGGAAGAGAGCATGTTGCGAGGGAATCAAGCAGGATCTGGCAAAGTTGATGGAGAACCACAGCAATGTCAAGCAATGGATTGTGGTTTCTGTGTGCCGATGGGCCAGTGGAAGAGAGTCCACTGGAACCAGCCAATTGTTGAGGTACGGGTAGATATGCACCCCCCAATGACAGATGTGTGGCCAGCAGAGCCAGATATTTTGTGAACACCCTCAGCGTTGAGCGTAGGTCGAAGGGCAAGGCCTTGAAATGAAAATGTCCTGCAAGGTATGTTCGGTCTCAGAGATGAATTGGGATGTGAACGTATGGATCTTCCTAGGTCTAAGGACAATAGGAAATAGCTTTCCGGCAGCTTTGTGGGAAATACTGGTGTACAGGGGCATTATAAATTACTTCTATCATATCATATGCTGGAGAGTTACAATTTTGAAGGTTTGAGCCTGCAGGAACTAGTTGAGAAGGTGCAGGTCTAGAATGGGTGTCCAACCCCCTGATTTCTTCCTTACAGGAAAGTATTTTGAGTAGACTCCTTGACCTTATTGCTGGATGAGGGACACACTCGATAACCATTTGGAGAGGAGAGACTGAACTTCTAGCAGGAGTAACACCAAGTGCTTCTAGTCCTTGGACAAGGGAGGAGTGGGGGGCGAGCACCTGATGAATTCTAGCGTGTGGCCCTGTTGGAGCTGCGACAACACCCATTTGTCATTGCTGATGTAATACCACTGCTTGACCAGCTTGCAGAGTCAGCCTCCCACTGGGGTGTGAAAGCAGAAGTTCCTGGTCAGGACTGTTTTGAGTATTGGCCCCTGGGACGACCTTGAGAAACGAGTCTTCCTGGGCTGACAGGACTGGCACCATTGCGGCAGTGTACCCAGGGAGCTGGTGTTGTCCCTGTATGCCTTGAAGTGTGTCGTCCACCTTCTTGCCGAACCGGTCTTCCCCATTGAAGGGCATGTCTATCACCTTCGATTGCACCTCTGGATGGAAGTTAGTGGCCTCAAGGCAACCTTGATGGCATAGGACAGTGCCATTAACCATTTGCCAGAAGCCAGTATCTGCAATGTCTATTGCTACTGAAGTTGCATGATCAGAGGTTGCTGCCCCCTCACGAAGGAGGGCAAAAGCTTCATCCTCCTTCATGCAGCATTGGGCCCATCTTGAACCAGAGCTCTCCGACGTATAGGGACAGCATAGCCATCACATTAGCAGCTTTGATGGTAGTGGCGGCCGTGGAGATTATGCGCTTTCCGAAGGAGTCAGGATTCCCCTCCTTTTCGGGTGGCACTGAACATGGCGAGGAAGGATTTGCAGAATGTTTCCGTGCTGTCGCCACCACCACAGAGTCTTAAATGTCTGCGAACGCAATCCAGTCAGGTGCAGTGTCGGAGCCTTGTATTTTTCCTCTATTCTGTCCTCCTTTGGAGGGGCAGGAGGAGGATTCCTCATGGTAAGAATGCTGTCTTCACAGATGTTGTCAAGGGCAGGTATGGCAACCACAGAATTTCTTATTTTTTCTTGTTGCTGATACAAGAAGCCTTCCTTCTTTTGCACCAGTGGGATGAGATCAAACAACTTGAATGCCCTAGACATTGGGGTTCGTCACCCCAAGGATCAACATAATCAAACTCATCTGCAGTGTTTGCGTATGTAGACATCAACCTGGGAGACATCTTCCGTTATTGCTAAGGGTGGCTGGAGAAAGGGCAGGTGTTTATACCAGTCAGGGCTGCCCAGCTGGTGGAAGAGAAGGCAACGGGCCCACAGGGAGACACCAAAGTTGAAGTGTGGATAGGACGTTGGTCGCAGGGCTCATATTGAGTGGGAACCAACTTTGGAGATAACCCAGCAGAGAGTGCCCTTGGGGAGGTATATTTGTGGAAACTCCAGCTAGAGCAGATGTTAGAGAAGACAATTGAGTGTCAACCTTTACGAGCGGCTGGCACAACACGTCATTGGACCCGTTTGTCAGAAACAAAAGATCTAACACTACGGAAATACATAAGGCACTACATATTCCGCACCTGGACAAGCAAACAAGCTTTAGAGTCTCATAACTCCTTGATGACTGCCATCACACGGCAACGAGATTATGAGATGTTTGCCCGGTCCCGAGACATGGATCCAAGGGAATAACATCCATATTGAAGTAAAGTGGTCCTGAAGATGATGACAAATGTTATAGTCATCGAAACCGGTCGACCCTTTTCATACAAGATATCCATTAATGCATATGGGATACAAACTGTGAAAAATTTAAACCTGTTTGGTAAACAAGTGTCCAGAGCATTATACAATTCTGCTCTTGCCCTGCACATTGCAAAGTTGTGTTTTTTAATATATCCACTGGAAACCAATATAAATGGTTTACTAATATATTGCTTAGTTGGTGAATAAATTAACAGCCATAAAAGAAACTACCCTGAGCAATGTTTGTTGCAGGAGATGTGCTGTCTCCTGAATGGGTTACCCTTGTAGTGGTTTATGAGAGCGAGAATGCCAAAGTTTGGAATGAATTGTTATGTAGGGACAGACCTCTCCCTCTTTTCTTTTAGATAGGCAGTGCATCACTGTCATCCTAGGGACAGCCCCCGCCCCCACAGGGACTCAAGATTGACTCTGGCTTAAATTGGTGTACATTAAATAGTGCTCCTAAACCTGTTTTTGGAAGTATAGTAGGACCAGGAACAGTAGGATGGACATACGAGGGCAGCGTAAACAGCAGATAGGTAAGCATAGGTCTTGTTAGTGCAGAAAGCGCAGAAGCATAATCTCCAGCTTCGTAGTCAAAGATGAAACAGCTTTCGTGAATTAAATCACTGATGGGACCCCAGACAAGGATGTTGTCTTGGACGAGGTGGCAGCTCATGGTTGGGTTAAATTAAACTTTGTTGTCCTTTTTCCACTGGAAGTGTCACTGTGGGACCTTGAGCACTTGGATGAAGAGGTGCGTTCCTGGGGACTTTTCTGTCTGAGAGAAGCATGGCTACAGACCGGTGCCATATCAGAGGCTCCAGCACCATCATGTAACCATGCCACTATCCTTCAGTGACTGTTTCGAAGAGTCTTGCTGGAAAACGATTAACAGGTGGAACATCCACCGATCTCAGTCAGGATAAAGACAGTACAGGCAGTCATCGCCGAGATCCTCCACGTAGCGATTTCATAAATGGCAGGCAGCACAGTCCTTGAAAAGGCTGTTCTTCCTGGTATAGCTTCACAGATGGGTCCAAGGCCTAAACGAGAGGACACTGTAATGGTATCTCTGTAGAAGCTGGAAAGCGGTAAGGAAACCACTGGAGGGTGGAGGAACTTTATGGTGTTGTAACGTTGACGGATAGCTCAAATAAATGCAGAAATAGTGGAAAAAGAATCCAAGAAATTGAGCGATTTTTTGTCCCAACACCGAACGTGTGGTAAAAAATCTGAAGATGTCCTGCGGCGGTGGAGCCAACAGAGACCTGTCAATTGGCTGTGGGGCAATATGACTCAAAATAACTAATAGAGCACTAAGTGACAGCAAATTCAAAATTTTTACAAACTGATGTACTATTACAGAGGCTTCACAGACTGACAACGGTGAATATTCAAACAGCAAGGGACTCTATGAAAGATCCAATGCTGCAGAACTGTGTATTACTCCTATGTCTCATCCCCTTTTCTCCATACTGATGGGAGACGTCGTAGCATAAGAACCCCAAGAGTGGAGACTTACTAATGACCAGCTAATAAGTTGCAGAGAACTGCCTGGCCATACCTGGCATCAGCCAGGTTGCAAGGCTGGTATCAAGACCATATTGCTTACAGAGAGCCGATTATGTGGACCACATCTCAGCCTTGCTGGTGACATCACATGGCACATGTCGCTGGAAGGCAAGTGACGCACACTGGGCCCTCATAGCATGAATACCTTTAGGTGGCAGAAGCTTTTGTAAAGTGTTGCAATGGTTAATGTCTAACAAAGAGGGCATCAGATGTTCTGAACTGCTTTGTTCTGTGTACATAGAATTTGAGAACCCTTGTAACATCTAGACAGTTTAGCACAGTTTGCTGGAGACTGAGAGGCTGGAAAAAGTTTGGAAGCACCAATATCCCAGAAAGTTTAAGTAGTAAATGACCTTCGTCATAAAGACCAGATGGGTGCTGAGGACAACCTTGCCCTTATGAAAAAATGGACACGGCTCAGATGCTGAAAATGTCTATAAGGCTTACCTTTGTTGTGGAAATGAGGGCCACTATAAAGGAAACCTTTCAGGAAAGGAATTTCAGGTCAGTAGAAATCCTGGGGTCAAAGGGTTTATGCACCAGGGCTACCGAAAACAACTTGGTCCCTGTGATACTGGAAATGCATTGGAGGGACAGGGCCTCCTTGTCCTGTAGTCCTTTTTCATTTATGTTCTGTATTGTTTTCTGCCCAGGAGTCCATGTGGGACTCCTGGCAGTGCAGCCTTCCCGTTTTTGGTTTGGTGTACAGACCCATGGAATACTCTTATGGCACCCATGGGTGGGGGTACAACCCTGTGCCCCTAGTGTATGTTTTTGGGCACCTGTGTGTGGCCCATAGAGCGGGGTATGGGTGGGTGGCAGCTCCATGCTGAATTTGACAGGTGCTCCGAGTATCCTCCATTTTGGGATACCCAGGCCCTGCCATTGGAATCAGTTGATTCCTGATAGGAAACAAGATGGCCCCTGTGGCCTCTTACTTTCTATTGCCCGTTACTTTGTTTTCCCAAAGTCCTGGGAAGCCCTGACTCTGTCCCTTCCCCCTGACTGGCTGTTGGGTGGAAGTTCCATACATGGTGGTATTGTGAAGTCCAGGCAAGACTGGCTGGAGCCTTCCCAGTGACTGTATGTTGTGGGTACACCCTGTGGGTGGGACCTGGGTGAATGGAGTGTGTGACCAATATGCACTTCTTGCTGTGGATGTCTAATATCTGGTGTTTGACACAATGACAGACAGCCCTGTCCGAAACTGGTATGAATGCAGTGTGTAGTGTTCAATGGTTGGGTACTTGTCCGAATACACATTCCTTGTTGTGAGTGCCTGAGAGGGAGGAGAATGGCCTGAATGCACTGTATGCCTGATTGCTGACTGACTGCACTTCTGAGTGATTGGTTGCCTGAGTGTGACCCACCAGCATGTGTGGGATATCCACTAGCATAGCTGGGGGCCTCTCACTGCTAGAATTCGTTCAGAAGCTGGGGTTGAAACTGACACTGAAGCTGAATCTTGAAGCAGAGCCTGAAGAAGAAGGTTGACTGCTGTCTCCCTTTGCCAAAATCCGAAAGCCTGTTTTAACACGAGGATGCAATCTAAGAATGCCCTCTAGGTGCTACATAACACTAGCATTTGAAGAAGAGAAGTAGGATTCACCCACGTTCTGGTGTGCGCCAATGGCAGCTAAATAGGTGCAGCATGAGGCAACCCAGACATTGGAAGATGCCAGGTGAGAAATTAATTACTTATGAGGTACACACAAGTGGATCGATATCCCCATCTAGCGAACAGTGCAAAATCTGACCCATTCGCATTTAGCTTGAGAACATAATAATCTGCATATTCTCTTAAAACAGTCCCAAACGACCCAATGTAACATCTTCAGGAACCAGGCTGCTAAACTGAGCAATCAACTTCATGGATGAAGAATTTTGCACTGCTGTCTGGTGCAGCAGGTCATGACAATCTGGAAAGGGATTGGGACCTTCCCTGTAAAATCTTATCCGGTCTGAATATCAAAAGTGGGCTAGCCATTGGGTAGCTATTAGCACAAGGCTGGTGTTTACGTATGCCCTCAGCTTGGCTAGGAACCTGGGAAGCAGAGTGGCTGGCGGGAACAAAGAGCAATCCCCCATGAGAAGGACAGAATGCCCCCCCTGCCCCCAACTAACACCCCTCTCACTCTGCTGCGGGAGGCAAAGAGGGAGCCACTTGCTGTTCTGAGGAGTCGCAAACAAATCCATTGGAGGCGGCCCCCAAAGCTAAAACGCAGACCAAAGAGCTGAGAGCGCCTGACAGGTGAGCAACCCTAAGAATGATTGTAGAGCAGTGCCGATAGTTTTCTATCAACGGAAGCTCCAGCCCTATGAACGTGGACACTGGCCCACAACCTCTTCCTCATCCTGTTCCATCTATTGGGGATTGAGAATGTCGGGTGACAAAGAGGTGGTGATCTGGTGCAGACCTGCTTGTTTATGAAGAACATTGAAATTCAGCTTTCATCTGGATTAGGACTGGCTTTCCATGAATGCTTGGTAGAATGATATGCTGGGTTCTCTCTTTACTGGACCGCAGACTGTGGTCTTTTAAAACTGTTACTGTGGCTCCCCAACTGCGCAAGGAGAAGTCTGTGGCGATGTACTCCTCAAATGCAATCTCTTTTAAGGAAACCCCTTGAGAGAGGTTCTGGAGATCAGACCACCAAAGAAAATCCTGAGCCAATGACCGTGGAATCGGAATGCACTAGGACTGCTCGTCTGTAAATTGATTCCATGCACTGGCTAAGTGAAGCTGCAGCCATCTCATCTTCAACCTGGCAGTCAGATTACACAGAACACATGCCAGCAAAATGCCCAGAAGCCTCTAGTATCACCATGCCATCATGACCCTTTGTTTGAAAGAGCATCACCGACAGGTTTATGTCTGAGATGCACTGCGTTGATGGGAATATTCTGGCCAGGCTGGAGTCTCATGAATCCCAGGAACGTCAGTTTGTGTCGTGGTAAGACCAGATTTGTTGAATTTGATTGAAAATCCAAAGTTGAACAAGGTAATCACCAGAAAGCAAGAAGCCACTAGGCCCTGCTAAGCAGAACCTGCTCTCACCAGCCCAACATAGAGATGTACATTAATCCAGCCCTGCCCCACCAGCGACCCAGTGGACTGGCCACCGCATTCATAATTTTATTTATTTATTGAGCATTAGTATAGCGCCTATACTTCAAAAAGTGTTTCCAGGCACCACAAGCTTGGTGAATTCTCTTGGGGCTGTGTGACGTCAAAAGGGCAGAGCCTAGTATGGATGATGTTTGCTGAATGAAAACCTGAGCAATTTTCAGTAGGGATCCCAGATCAGTATATGGAGGTAGGTGTCTAAGGTCTGCTGCACAAAAACCAGGTGTCCTGGATGGGGTGATCACCTTGAACCTCTCGTTGGGGAGATAGAGGTCAAAGCTGGAGAGGTCCAGAATTGCCTGCAGGTCAATCTGGTTCTCCTTGGGTACTGAGAATAACCTAGAGTATAATCCTTTCTCTGGGGGATAGGGGTCTGGCTCTAAAGCCTTCATAATGAGCAGATTATTTACATCCTGTAAGAGGGGAGTTGAGTCCAGTTGAAATCGGGGGTAGGGAGGAGGGGTTGATGGAAAGAGTAGGGATGCTGAGGAGGAGGCCCATGAATATGAATACTGCATCTAGGACGTAGGGTTCCTGTGAAATGGACCGTCAGTGGTTCAGATGGAGGGACAGTCTGCAGCTGATTGGAGTCGAGTGGACCTGCAGTTCCAAGGCATTGTTTTTTTGCATCTGTAGTGGGGTATGAAGTATGGCTAGTAAAGAAACCTTTGAGGGGGGGGGGCTTGCATGCTTCCTCCTATTTGTGCTGGAGAATTGATCAGGGTTTCTTGCCTTTCTTTCTGGTTAACCACAAAGCCCTCCAAAAACATTACCTAGGTTCTTTAGAAAAGGAAGACCGATGAAAGGGCTTGCGTTTATCAAGCTTCACTTGTGTGGAGGCGAGGAAATATGACTGTCAAATGGAAGATCTACACTACATTCTTGAACCACTTGTGGGAACTTTGTGGAATGCATCCACGCCACTGTGTGCATATCTGCACCTAGTGTCATCCCTGGTTGGCTTGTTAATGTGGTGCACTGACACCTCAAGGAGATCTTCTGCCGTGATCTTTGCTTATGCTAGGCACAACTAAAAGATTGTTGCAGGTCTGCCGACAAAAAAAAGCTTGGAAGTCACCCAATTCCCTCCAAAGTCTTTGATTTTCAGCTGCTAGGAGTGTATCTGCATTGACCTGCCTGAATTGAAGTGCAGCATTGGCATACACGTTGCAGCCTTGTTGAGGAGAGCAATAGAGGAAGAAATTGCTTGACCTAGTGCGTTTAGTGAAGAGCCATGCAGATGCTACCACCACCAGCAAGTGGGGCTGGGAGGTCAGGCAAAGCTTCTTCGATGCCAAGGGCTGATATCTGGCCCTCGATTTGTGTATTTTAGTGAGTTGGGCTTTTCCCATAAACTTGTGGCCTCTGCTAAAATATCTTTTTGCATTGCCAGGCCAGATCTGTTGGAGGCGAGCAGACCAATACTTCGGTAATGACTCCAGACTCTTGTTTGGGTTCATCCGGAGTGGACACACCTAGGAAGTCTGGCAAGCTGAGCATCCCATCATCAAAAGCTTTGGCCAAACGTAGCACTCCCTCCTCTGTGCTACTTGAAGAACGTTGAGATGTCTCCTGGGTATCCTGACCAGTAGTGTCCTTCGGTATGGCTTTGTCTTGGGGCTTAGGAGTGTTCTTACTGGGCTGTGGTGCTGGAGGCTCCTGATCCGTTGGAGTAGTTGGCGTGATCGGAACTACGGGTGGTGGTACCGGTTGCAATGCTTGTAGAGGTGCTGGTGATGCCTAGAGACGCTGGTTTAGGTGCTGGCGTTGATGGGATTGCAGGTGTAGGAGTTTGGGACAAGTGTTCTTTTATTAAACCCTTACGACAGTCTGCCATCACCCTGGACCTCATCAAGATCTGAAATATGTCGAACAACCCGTCTTCATGGGATTGTGAAGGCACTGCAGCAGAGGATGACACTGTAGGGGTCAACGTTGATGTCACGAATGGGGGTGTTCGCAGTAGTGTGGTAGGTGGCGATGGAACCCAATATGGGTGACTGGGTTGTTGATCCCAGGAGGGGGAAAGATCAAATTAGCAGGATGTATATGCGGGCTCCATTGTGAGGTATTCCAGTTAGTCGGCGGAACATGGGACAGTGGAAGGAAAGGAGATTAGAGATTCTGGACCCCTGGAAGTGGATCTGGCAGCCATCTCACCTGGGGAAGATGATGCGAGTGACCATGTTTGAGTGTAACAGGCCTTTTGCCCCCGCCTAGGAGTACTTGAGGGGTAGTCACATTGCTTGTAGTTTTGGCACATTCTTTGGCCGCCATTTTCTTGGAGTCAGACATTTTGATCTTCTCAGCATGGGCATGGCATCAACCATTTTGTGCTTTTCTGTGCTGCCCTGGGTTTCGGGCAGAGGCATTTTCTACCGGTGTGGTGACCCACGGGTGATAACCCGGTAACAGGGACCTGCTGAGTCATGTGAGCATGCGACACTCTAGGACGATATGAGGTGAAGTTCTTCAAGCACCGAGGAGATTATTCACCAAAGAGATCCTTCCACCGGTTCAGCTGACGATGCAGTGCCCAGGAACCGGGCGTGCCGCAGGAAAGACAAGAGTACCACTGGTGATTGGGCCGCAAACATCCCAGACAAAGGTTGCGGGTGTCATAGGAAGAAATATTTCTGCTATCAATGGCATAACACAGTGGTATGATGGTAAGGGGTAGCGTCGCAGCGTAATACAAAAAGGAATGGGAGGTGAAAAGAAATTAATTGCGGCAGCTGCAAAGGTGTCCTATCCAGTCGAGTGGTAAAAAGGCCCTGTGGGCGAGGCAAGAGGGCAGAGTAAGCGTGCTGGGAATACGCTTGTATGCTTTCAATTTAAAAGGGAAAGTTCTTTGCAGTGCAAAATAAGGCTTTGTTCCCGTCCCCGTGGGACAGACGCTCACAAGTATGGAGGAAAGGGGACACAAAATAGGAGTAGAATCAATCTAGGAATTTGATGTGGTGCTACCACAATATAGAGAAAAGTGTTGTTTTAAGGCATTCCATGGGATGGATGCATGAAAGCGGGGTGCCCCAGCACCAGTTCTCTTGAATCTAGTCAATGGGTGTGTGAAGTAAATTTATGTTGGACAATTCCAGATATGTGAATGGAAAGCAAGGATGATGTGCAATCCCAGCAGGGAATTAAAGTTGTATGCACACACTGGGTTAGCCAGAGACTCAGTGTGGTGTGTAGCATGGAAGTAGGTGGCATCAGCTTGAGCATGCTCATCTCGCCACCAGAGTTGTTTACGAAAGTCCAAAAGAATGCTGCCATTCTCCATACTGAGGCCTCAATGCCCTGAGCACTTAAGCAGAGCGCTGCATTATCACTTTTCAGATGAAACACTGTTTAATCTCCCAGCTGCAAGAAGAATCCTACTTGTGGAGCCTGCTGTATGTCAGATTAGCCCCCAATACGAAAACAGCAATGGTGTGGATTCACCTCCTTAAGTCTGCTCTAAAATCAGAATGAAGTTAATACTTTCAGAATGTCTTAACAGACCATCTGGTAGATATTCACCAACGGAATCAGATTGGATTGTTCACAAGTTAGGATCAAGTTGCTAATTCTCTTCTTGCAAAGTGACCCAGCAAAGCATGGTTAGGATTTGTATAGTGTCCATGAAACTATTAATATGCAGATTTCACATTTTGATCTATTCAGCTATTACACAAGTCACATGCAATGATTCAGAATGTGCAACTGCATCTACTGTGTGCACCAGGTGTAAACATTTAAGTTGTAAGCTACAAGCCAGCCACAAAATGTCACTAACCACTGCAAATCTAAACATGCACAGCACACCATTTTTTACTTGCCAAGAGTCAAATATAACTAGCCATTGGCTAATAGAGGGCAAATTGTGCACCTTGGTGCACATAACAGATTGAAGCCCAGGACATTAGATCAACTATGGGAATCTCCGCTAGTCACTTCATTTTCTGCAGCAATACTACTGCACAGAGCTTGTTTTAGTTGATGTTGGATGCCAAAATTAAATGTTTATTTTTTTATTGCCATTTCAAAATTGTATAAACGTAAACAGCAAACCCCTCCCTTCATACCCACCCCTTCCCCTCAGTTCCCACACTAACCCTGCCAACCGCTATAATATGATATCCATCGAGGATCAAAGTCTATGCAATGGCTAAAATCCGCAGTTTGTGTGGGCAAAGTGCAACATTGTAGTCATCTTTCAGAAATTGCAGTACCACTGCCATTCTTTCGTAAAAGCCTGTTATGCTCCCTGGATAGTATAGGTCATCCACTCTAAAGCTACAAAGATCCATACGTTCACAAACCAATCATGAACATGGGGAGGATCTTTAGCTTTCCAATGTTGGGGAATTAACACTAAGGCTGCCACCCTTAGTGTAGTCTGTGCTTTTTCTTTATATTTAGGCCATTTTCTTTCCTCAGAAGTAGCAATTCAAAGCAACATGTCTTTTGTATGAACCTGTAAGCGTTTACCAAATATATTTGCATATGCTTATTAATGGCTCCCCAATAACTGGCCAATTTAGGACATTCTATCCAAATATGTAGCCAGTCCCCTTTCCCATTACATACCCTCCAACAGTTATCAGAACTAATTAATAACCTATGTGGAGTATAGTGCCATTGTAACATAGCCTTATACCACGATTCTCTAATCTGTAGGGAACGTGTTAATTTTGAAATATCATTCCATAGCATTTGCCATTCTTCTGTAGATCTCGATCTGTTGCCAGTTCTGAACATATTTCAAATTTCCTTCTTGAAACTCCACTTGTAATAGGTGATAAAAATTAGATGGAAGGGTTTTCTCTCCTGGATTTGAGATAATAAAAATGCTCAAATGCCGTTGGCGATCTGAGGGACGCTGCTTAATTCGGGGGCAGGGCCAACAGCCAAAGTCGAACCTGAAAATATTGATACATGTCTGAATCCATTAGCCACAATTCCTTTAAACATTGTTCAAACAAAAAGTCTGTGCCAAAATACATGTCCCTAATTTTATTGCAATTCTTATCTTTCCCTTTAGGAGAGGATGCCTTTTCCAAACCAGGTTGAAACTGTGGGTTATTAAATATAGGAGAGAAAGGGGAGAGGTATGGTGTCATTTTGTATATACTCACTGCTCTGTCCCATATTCTTTCGACCAGATTCGTAATTTGGCAGGCATTTATGCTTTTTGGGTGATCTTGTTTAGGAAGCCAGAGCAGTTCTGCAATATGCGGGCCGCAAATTGCTTTCTCCATTGTGGCCCATATCTTATCGGTAGATCGAGAAAACCATACCCTCAGTACCTCTCTAAATCATATACATGTGTCTTTACTGTTCATGGTGGCAGTTGACTGAAAGCCGAAGAGCCTTGTGTTGTGTTCCTCTTACTCCATATTGCAGTCCGCCCCCTTCTAAAAGTCATTAAATGTATTCTCCACAGTAGCTATCCCTCAAGTGCTAATAGATGCAGAGGCCAGGTGTTTCACTTTTCGCCTCAGTTGCCACCAATGTCTCCCGATTACTCCATTTCAGCAGCCTCCAGTGTCAACGGACCATATGCACCTTATCTACGCCCAAAATTCCCCCAGTCGATTTTCAGGTAAAACCTAAATGAGCCTGTATGAAAGCCTCACTGTGATGTTGAAGTACAAAGCGCCGAAATGCTAAATCTCTTTATGCTGATCTGCTCACAGTGGCAGAAATTGTCCCATGGTATAGAGATCCGGCTTTACCTCTTGTGTCATGTGGCCCTCTGTATTATAGTGAGATCTTCAGGTCACTGTTCTCCGCTTGAGCCTTATGTGCGTTAAAACATTTTCCCACAGTATTGTGCTGCGAGAGGTTTCCACCATAACTTGACTCTCCGGTTCGCCCAGGCAGTAGCACAAGAATCCCCACCTTGCGTTCTGAGTTTCACACGACTTCCACGTATTTCCCAGGGGGCGGGGCTTTGCCGATCAAGCCTCCCTGTTCCTGATACTCTGCAACAGCTGTTCTTTACAGTTTGTTAGTCATAGGTGAGCCTATTTTCGTCCGTCCGATTTTGCGGAAAGCACCAACCACTCACTGAATCTCGAGTGTGGCCAGTCTGTGTGGAACCTTCTCCTCGATAAAATGCAGACCTTAATCTGAAGAGTCGTGTTGGAAGTGAAGTAAACTTCAGTGAGGCTTCGTCTTGGTTATGTAGACAAGGAAACTGCTAGTGAAACAGTCGCATGATGTGCCGGTATTATATATTTTCGGGACGATCTTCGCCTGCACACGTCCTCAGTGGACAGTGCCCATTTTGGAATCCCAAAATTAAATTTAAGACAGTCCCTCTGTCAGTAAAATAATGCATCATGAACATCTGTAGAATACAAGTCATTTATACCATCAACAACAAATTGCTTCAATGGCTGGCTTTTTTACCTTTCTTGCATTCCTATTACTGTGGCACTCATTCCCGCGCTGTGGTTCTCACTTGTTGATCTCCTCTGTATGCTATACTTTTACTCTAATCCAACACCCTTCTCACTTCATTTGATTCTCCCAATCTACTCTTTTCTTACTATTCCCTTCCACCTTTATTCTCTACAAAGCACTCCATCTCTTAGTGCATGTTTCCAAACAGTTAATTGGTTCTTACTACTTACTGCTGATACAGCTGTGTAACAAATGTGTGTTACTTCAATCAGTGTATCTTGCTCATATCGACCCCAACAAATCAACTGAACAGATCCCATTGCACCTTATTCAAAGGATGTGTGCAGTTTCGAATCAAATGGTTGATTTACATCAAAACTGAACATTGAATAAAATAAATCAAAGTGACAGAGCTTTTACTACTAAACCTCTCAATGACCTTACATACAAAACAGAAGTTGAGTGTTTTCACAAAATAATTCCACTCCAAAGTTCTCTCACTCAAACATATTGCACGCTTTTAGCACTGGGCAACTTGCAGAACAGTTTAGGACAGATAATGCATTAAAATGTAGCTTCAATCTTTGTTTTTCATCCTGTTTTCCCTGTTGTGTTCCTTTGTGAATTTGTTTACATTCGATACTAGATCTTCCCCACTCCATTTATAGATACACCATTTTCACTTTGATGCGCCCATCATCTTATTTTTTTTCCTCTGGTTGGAGAGTACACTGCGCTACTACTGAACTGATTGGTGAAAAACAGGTTGAGACTCTTACCTGGATTACTTTACTCATCTGTGTTTATCTGATGATTTATGAGTGATAAAAAAATTAAGGAAAACTAGAGAAAAAGTGGTGGCACTTAATCATTTAACCAAAGGTGAAACAGGTCATGTTGCAAGCTACTAGGCAGGCATTCATTTTAAACCCTCCCCTGGCATGAATGTTAATTCTCCACATTCACACAGGACAGCATGTCTTAGATGCCAGGCATGAATAATTAGTCATAAGAGTACATTTTGAGGCAAAAACTAAACAATGCATTACTCTTCTATCCTGGAACCAAAAACACCATGAAACCCTTGTGGGTCCAAGCACCTTCTGTTTCATTCCATCTGTGTTACGTACATAGGATACTTCTAAACTGTAGGTGTAAAGCAGACGACACACATTCCCCACTTTGTGAAAACCCTACATTTGTTGCCCGTTTTCTGTGATGTTTGCACCAATTCCCCAGTGAGTTCAAATCTCAAAGGGGATGTGACTTATGTATTTGAGCTGTTGGAGAGTCAGCCGTGGTCTCCCGGAGTCAATCTGGGCAGGTTACCTTGAAATGACAGTTGTGCTGCCCGAGTTGTAGCTAGGTAGTCACACTTATAAAGGAATCTTTTTCTTCTTGGAGACAAACGCATGCAGGAGTCCCTAGCTGTTTAGAAATCAAGTAGCCGACTAACTGTACTTTGTTGTCTATGTGTGATTTGATGGAGACCAGGAATTACCGACTGGGTATCTACCAAATGAAAAATGGTATACGAGTGTGTGATTGGAGGTAAGGATCACCCGTCTACCATCCAGGTTGGCATAAAGGCAGACTGCACTAGGACTATAACTGCTGGGATTTGATCCTGAAGTATCAAGAGAGATAAATAAATAGCCCAATGTCCTCTGATCAATTCACTGTCGACTGTATGAGAACACTGTTTGGAGATAAGTCACTCCTGAGGTCTGTGAGCCCAACAAAACGTCCACACTGAACACCGAGATTACTGGTTCTGTGATTTTCTACAACTCTGAAAATGCACTCACCTGTGGTATTCTGCAGATATTACTATATTATACTCAACATCATAATAAAGAATACATTGTACTGATATATTGTGTGGGCATTCCCTTATTGTATGCTAATCAAAAGTGTTCAGTGCTGTTAAACCATTTGTACTTTCTGGAGAGTTGCCTAGACTGCTCAGCCAGTAATGTCACTTACAAAGCTAGGACAAATCAAAGAAAACGCTCTGTAAAACAAGTAGGTTGATTTATCTGGGACTAGAAAGAAGACTTCAGAAGAATCTCCCCAACATGGTTTCTAGGGGTAGAGCAAATACATATCCAGGAAAAGTATATATAACGTGCATGTAATGTTCTATGGAGTCTTCTCCTGCAGATTTTTCTCATCGATAACCTTTCCGGCATTAACTGCTTGAAAACTTTTTCAACAGGTGGAGTAGTGCGGCTCAACATCGTCTGTCGACTCAATCATGTCTCAACCGCGCCACTTCTAGACTCCAGAGACGTCGGTTGTACATATATCACGTCACTACAGTTCTTCACCCCCCCTCCACCACCCTTGTGTTCAGTAGGAGGTGAAAGAATCCAAAGGGATTCAGCTAGGACAGGCCCAAAAATGTTTTTGTGAGGAACAGTCAAAATCACTGTAGGACAAAAAGCAGACAGTATTCATGCACAGCACAACCTTCTGCCGTTTTTCTTTGTTGCCCTTTTTGAACGTCCCAACCATCGTCACAGGAAAAGAATAAACTTGGAGCGGTGACCAGAACGCTTTCATAGAGGAGCAGACGTATGGGAAAAGGTAGTGTATTGGCAAAAACTCCACCCTTTCCAGGCTGGGGTTGAAAAAAGTCTGACTAAAGGTCTGCTGAATCACTGGGTCCAAAGAATTTACAGTGGCCTTGGATGCTTGAAATGTTTCCAAGGACTTGTCCGTCTTACCTCCAAAAGTTATTCACCCCATACAACGGCATGTACAATAGTTTGGCTAGGACATCCGGTGTAAAACCAGATTTTAATTAGCCACGAATGACTCTACAGGTGCCCATGGAGCAAGCCACAAAGCAGGATTCATCCCTGCTTACAGTGTCTCACAAGCGGACTCCTTCTCATGTGTCAACAGATTAAAACTCATCTCCAGAAAATCAGTTGCCACTTTCAAGAACACTACTCAAAACACAGACTAGTACTTGGCCAGGGTGCAGGAAGCTTTGATCGCCTTTAGCACCAAGGCACTGGAAGTAAAGATCTTCTTTCCCATGTCAAGAACTTAAGCCCTACTGTCGCTGCTTGAACTGCTACTCTTAGGTGGGAAATCCTCTATAAAAAAAAATGGTTGGTCCGATGACGCCAGCTTGTACTTTCGAGCAAACTCCTTATCCACAGATTCAGTGGAGCACAGTGTCTGCATGGCTGTAACAGGGGATTTATTGGCAATGTAATATCGGATAACCTGCCTCACTGGGGGTAACTGACCCCCGGGATTCCATCATTTTAGCTATAGTAGGCTATAGTATGCCCAATAGCGGCATTTGGGTGACTATGCGGAGGACTGAATAATGTCGAAGTCTGTCAAAGTATTAAGCCCACTGGCATGCCCTTAGGCCTGCCACCAGAATGGCTAATAAGGGGATCCTTGTTAGGCAAAGTTTGTATGCAGTACCCTCTGGGACCACAACACACAACTCTGACAACAGGTATAGGAAACCCAATCTTTGGTATAAGCTTGTACTACACAGTTCTGGTAGCGTGTTGAGCAGCCAGGCATATCTCAAGAGGTGTCGATGTGAGCTGTAGTGGAGTTACACAGAGATTTACAGTTACAGGTATTCAAATAAACTCTTACACTCAAAGTTCCTTGCATAAACAATTATTAGTCAGCTAGAATAAGCCTTCTTCAGAAGGGAGCAATATAATAGCAACACACAAATACACTTCAAAACTGTACAATGTTCGTTTCTAAATCAGTAAAAACCGTTTTGGGATGGGGCACAGGCACAACCTACACCCACAGGTGACTCCAATAACTAGGGTGCTGGGGACATTAATATCTTACTGTTGGCATTTAGAATACTCTTAGAAGTTGGCAAAAGGAAAAGGTTATTAGAACAAGAGACCACAAATATTCCTAGGCAGGCAAATACTTTTGGATCCTCCAAGAAGAGCCATACAATTCAATAGGCTAAGCCAAAGTCAATGGGCAAAGGTCTTGCATAGGATGAAGCACTTCTGGTAAGTAAATGGGAAAGTCTTTGCACAAGTTCTTAGGAGTCTTTGATGAAAAGAAGAATCAAATGTAGGGCCACAAGCTGATTAGACTTGTGAGTTGTAGAAGTTGTAAGCACTCTACAGTAAGAGGTAAATTCTCTCAAACTTTTTACAGTACCTTAGAAATGAAGAAAAAGATGCAGCGGATGACTTCTGTTCCTGTGCAGCTCTGTAGATCTTGCTGTTCTTGAGCCTCAGTCGTGGGGTCAAGAGGGAGGATATCGGGGGACTCTTGTAATGCACTGGGAAGGTCAAAATTCGCAACCAGCAAACTTCACTTTCAGTGGCTGTTCATTGTTTCAGCTTCTCGCGTCTACCGCAAATAGCAACACAGCGGTTCCTGGCTGTCGAGAAGGACTTTCCTTGCTTCTGGGGTCCCGCACTCTGTTGAGGGGGCTCAGGCTTGGTCAGTCCTGCTTCTTGGGAGTCTGGAGGATCTTCCAAAAGCTCTAGGCCACCTTAAAAGAAACGCACACATTCTGGTGTTCCTCTCCCTGGCTATAAGGATTCCAGCAGCAACTCTGAAAATTCAACCAGCTCCGAGATGGATGTCCAGGTGGCTTACGTTGGAGTTGATTGGTCCCACCAACTCAAGGGGAGAAGTCGTCCATGCAGGGGCTTCTCTGTCGATGCAAACTTGGCATTTTGGCACTGCAGCAGGGCTTCACCGGGCAAACCAACGGTCCAGGAGTTGCAGCAGGCGTCCTCTTCAAGTTTCGTCCAGTGGTCGACTGCCTTCCAAGCCAAAAGATTTGCCTTTTATTCAGTTCTCTCCCATTCATCCCAGCTGAGCCGTCAGTCACCCAGCAGGGTGGTTGTCCTTGCAGGACAGTCAGCCGGCCAATCACCACAGAGTGCATTTGGGTCTCCCATAAGACTAAGCACAGGGAGATTCGGGCACCTCCCTCACTTCCTGCCTACCCCAGACACTCTGGGGCCAGAGGAAGGGTTTCACTAGTGAATCCTGCCAAAGGCAAAATGAACAAAGATCAATCCTGGTTTGGCGCGCAGAGTAAATCTCAAGAAGGACCTTTCACAAAGAAATGGTGAAAAAAGACGACCGGGGGCCATTTTGACAAAGATGGCTGCCGTAGGTGCTTTACTGTAGCTGTGAACGCAACCTGCGGTAAATACACACCATGGTAGTTCAAACGAAACCACTGCCACCAGCCATTCAGTGAGACAGGGTAACACAAAAAAAATGTTACATGAGAAGCTAGACAAAGGGGATACTAGGTAACTCCTCCAGCACTCTATAGTGAGATAGTGTGTGCTGGGTCTAGAAAGTTACAATGGTAAGGAAAATCAATTTCACTTTACTGCTCTGGGAAACAGTAGTTTATCCAAGAGAAGGTAGTTAAACTTTTGGGAAATCTGGAAGACTTCCCTGTGTCACTGCACTGAAGGTGCTGTGTGACAATGTAAAAGATGATGCCTATGGAGTTTGTCAGCATACATAACCAAAAGAAACGGTGTACAAAATCACATTAAAATACATGACAGAGTGGGAAAAAAGGGTCACACTCTGTCCAGGTTAAAAAAATCAAGTCCTCAAAATCCTAAAGTGGAGGTAATTAGCACATTTCTGAGAATTACCCATAACAATCCTAATCCCTGCAGCACAGAGATAGCCACCATACAGTGGTCGACGCACTCAACATCCTCAACGACGGCCACCCTTGCCTCCTGGTTCTACGTGACATCTCGGCCACTTTCGACACAGTAGACCACCAGGCACTCACAGACACCCTACATCGGCACATGGGTCTCAGCAACCTTGTCCGACGCCGGTTCAAATCCTACCTCGCCAACCACCAGCAGATTGTTCAGATGGACTCCTCTGGATTGTCAATGCTACCCGTCACCTGTTAAATCCTGCAGGGTTCCATCTGCTACCCAGTGACAAACTATACATGAAGACGCTGGTAGCCCTCCGAGCCACACAAAAGATCCACATCCAACATTAAACCGACAACACACAGCTATACCTCAAGATCGACTCCATCAAAGACATCTATAGGCTTAAACCCTCGAAGACTGAATTCCTGCTCCTCACCAACACCACCGAACACCCAGACATACAGACCTGGCTATCAACCGTGAGGGCTTCACACCCAAGCTCACCTCCTGCGCCAAGTCTCTCAGATCCCACATTGACAAACACCTCTCCTTCAAAACACATATAGCTAAGAATACCCAGACAGCTTGGTATCCACTCCCCCTTCTGCGGAAAGTCAAGCCCTTCCTACCTGCGGACAGCTTTAGATCCACCGTTCAAGCACTGGTTCTAGCCCACCTGGATGGGGCAATGCACTCGTCGAAGGCCTCCCGTTGTCCTCCCTTGTGCTGCTGAGAAGTGTGCTACATGCGGCTGCAGCCTCATCAAGGTTCTACGCAGGTACGACCACATCACCCTGGCCCTCATCGACCTTCACTGGCTACCACTGCATGCACAAATCACCTTCAAGTCTTGCTGCATCATCTATAAAGTATTCACACTCAAGTCACTAAGCTACCTCACAGAGAAACTTAGCCTCTCCGGTGGACAGCAGAGCACCAGCAGCCAGGACACATACAGAAATCCACTGTTGCAAAAAGGAAAAGGACCAGAAAACAAACCACCTCCGCTTTGCCCCAAAAATATGGAACCTCCTACCAGTAAGCATCAAACTCGTATGAACACTCCTACAATTCAGAAAAGAACTCAAGACCCAAGTCTGCTCTCCTCAACATCTAGGGCATTACCTCGCGCCACCTGGTACAGCTGTATTCTGCGCCCCTGCTGTATATCTGTTCTGCTACCTCTGAAAAGCGCTCAGTTGCTTCTCGAAGCTAGGTCTGCGCTCAATACTTATCATAACAATAATAATCCTCTGGAAACTCTCTTTGCTGCCCTGCCAATGGTTACAGTTCATAAGGGAAAGGATCCCCTTAGTCGAAGATTGACTACATTGAGAGCAAGCCCTTAGTGACACAAGTCCCAATAGGACAGTTTTCAGAGGTCTAGGAGTGTTTAAAGTCGTCTGAACAAGTGTTGGCAAAGCCAACAGGAGGTTGTGAGCATTTCAAAATGGACGCACAAGGAGAGCACATTTCTTGGGAGAACCCTCTGCCCCCCAATACAACCACTTGGGCATTCTATTGCTTGCCAAGCTTTCCGTTTATTGTACTTAACTCTCTCGTATCAAGGAAGATTGGCAGTTAGGCTGAGACATAGGAGAACAGGGGTTTGGTGTAAAGACTTTTGTGTCAAACAGTTGCAGTCCACTAAGAATATCTTCATAGAAGGGGAAGACAGTCTACACAAGGAATCCCTTAAGCACCAACAGTCCCACTCAAACATCCTCTCCAGACAGGGCTAAGGAACAAGTTACTTACCTGTAACTGTTCTCCAGCATGGTTCTGGCATGGATTCACATGCTCATGAATATCCCCGTCAGGCTGGTAATCCTCGGTAAAGAAAAATCAGTATCAGTTTCGTTTCTGATCTGTCTTTCGTAGTAGTAACCAATCACTGATCTCTGCGTCATACTGACCACAGCCAATGACTGCCATCTCCCTAAGCCCCGCCTCTGGCAGCCATCTTCAGATTTGGTAGCACGTGAAGTGGCAGTATGACCAAGTGAAGAGCCGCAGAGGGGTAGGCGGGAGGGTTCACATGTGAATCCATGCCAGACCCATGCTGGAGAGCAACAGTTACAGGTAAGTAACTTGTTCCTTCTCCAGCATGGGGTCTGGCATGGATTCACATGCTCATGAATAAAGAATATATAGCAGCACACACATGCACAACCACGGGAGGTGGCAAAGGCTGAACATTAAGCATTACATCCAAAACTCAACATTAAGCAATTCTTACCTCCTCACCAGGCTCACCTTAGGCGAACAGGTTGCGCAGCACTGCTTGGCCGACCCTGGACTCCTCCCTGGAATCCCGATCGACGCAGTAGAATTTCGTGAAGGTGTGCGTCGACCTCCACGTAGCAGCCCTGCAGATGTCCAGCAAGGGCACACCAGATAGGAACGCCGTGGTAGCCGCGATCGCTCTGGTGAAATGGGCTCTCGGACGGCCAGGCAGCGGTCGGTTTGCCAACCGATGACAGTACATGATACAGCCGGAGAGCCATCTGGAAATGGAAGCCTTCGAGAGAGCCTTCCCCTGATTGACAGGTCCAAAGTTCACAAAAAGTTGTGACGTCTTCCGAAAACTCTTTGTGCGGTCCACGTAGAACTTCAGCGCTCTACCCACATCCAGCGAGTGCAAAGTCCTTTCAGCCGGCGACGAAGGCGACGGGAAGAAAACGTTCGTTGAGGTGGAAGTCCGACGGCACCTTGGGCAAGAAGGAGGGGTGCGTCCTGAGCACTACCCTCGTGTTGTGAAAAGTCAAGTACGGGGGCTTGCAGGAAAGGGCCTGGATCTCTCCCACCCGTCGTGCGGAGGTGATGGCCACAAGAAACGCTGTTTTCCACGACAAGAACTTCAACGGAGATGAGTGCAGAGACTCGAACGGAGGTCCCATGAGCTTGGTCAGCACCACGTTGAGCTCCCACGCCGGGGCTGGGGCCTTCACCAGCGGGAACGATCTGAACAGTCCCTTCATGAATTCTTTCACCAGACGATCAGACCACAAAGACGTCCGTCCCGTGGTTCTGGTGTATCGGGAGATCGCAGCAAGATGAATCTTGATGGAAGCGTACGCCAGTCCAGCCTTGGCCAGCGTCAGAAGGTACGGCAGTACTTGAGGAGCCGTAATCCGTAGAGGGTTAATCTGTGCGTGGCACCAGACAGAGAACCTCTTCCATTTGTGTTCGTAGCATTTAAGAGTTGAGGACGCCCTGGCCTTTGCAAGAACCTCTCTGCAGTCGGCCGGTATGTCGTAACCTCCAAACTCTAACGCTGCAGGAGCCAGGCCTGCAAGTTCAGCGACTTCGGGTCGTGATGGAGGATGGCGCCTCCTTCCCTGGAGAGAAGATCCGCGTCCACTAGTAGCTTGATTGCCGGGGACGCTGACAAGTCCAGAAGGTCCGGGAACCATATCTGCCTCGGCCACGCAGGTGCGACGAGGATCATCCTGCACTGTGACCTCTTGAGCTGGTTGATGAGCCGGATCAGCTGCAGCAATGGGGGGGAACGCATATAGGAACCGGCCCTCCCAGGGGAACGAGAAAGCATCGCCCATGCTCCTCGGCTGGGGAAACCTGCTGGCGAACCTCCGGCACTTGGAGTTCGTCGCAAACAGATCGATCTGGGGTGTGCCCCACCGTCGGAAGAGGCGGTCCACTAGATCCTGTCGTAGTTCCCACTCGTGGCACGAGCGCAGCTCTCTGCTGAGCGAGTCGGCGATGGTGTTTTTTATCCCTGCCAGATGAAACGGCACCAGAAACATCCCTTGGGCGACGGCCCAATGCCACAGATCCTGAGCCTCCTTGGATAGGGCTGGGGATCTGGTACCGCCCTGCTTCCTGATGTAGAACATGGTGGTGGTGTTGTCAGTGAAGATCCTCACCACCTTGCCCTTGAGGGATGGAAGAAAGGACCTGAGGGCCCAAAACACTGCACGGAGTTCCAGGACGTTGATATGGAGGGACTTCTCCGTCGGCAGCCAAAGGCCCCTCTCGCATGCAGATTTTCGGTGTGCGCTCCCCACCCTTCCAGGGAGGCATCCGTGGTCACTGTCTTCTGGTGGCCCGGGGTCTAGAAGTCCATGCCCGCTGTCAGATGCGCGTGGGTGCCCCACCACAGGATCGCTCGTCGGAAGCTCTCGTCGAGTGTGATCCTGTCCTCGAAGCTGCCCGTCGTCTGGATCCAGCGGGCGTCCAGGAACTCCTGTAACAGGCGCATCCGAAGCCTGCACAGGCGGATGAGATAAATGCAAGAAGACATCATTCCGAGGAGGGACTTGATGGACCTCACCCTGGCCGTGTCCGCAACCAGCATCCGCTGCACCTTGCCCAAGATGGCCCTCGTCCTTTCCTCCGACGGAGAGGCCAGAAGCGCCACTGCGTCGAGCTTCGCTCCCAGAAACAGTGCGTCTTGAGCAGGCACCAGGTGGGACTTGGCGTAGTTTATGGAGAATCCCAGGTCCGTGAGTAGTTGGACGGTCCTCGCCGTGTGCTCCGCGGCGAGCTCCTTTGTCTTTGCTCGGATGAGCCAGTCGTCCAGGTAGGGCTAGACGTGGATCCCCTCCAGGCGCAGCCGCGCCGCCACCGGTGCGAGGCACTTGGTGAACACCCTGGGTGCCGACCTCAATCCGAAGGGAAGGGCTCTGAACTGGTAGTGACGCCCTTGAACCACGAATCTGAGAAACTTTCGGTGTCCCTTTAGGATGGGGATATGGAAGTAGGCATCCTCCAAATCCAACGACGACAGGAAATCGCCCTCCTCCAGCTGACCCAGGACATGTTGGAGGGTGACCATCCAGAACTTCTGTGCCTTTATGAATTTTTTCAGTCGTCGTAGGTCCAGTATGGGACGCCATCCTCCAGTCTTCTTCTTCACGAGGAAGTATCTTGAGTAAACTCTGGAGCCCCGAAGCCTCTTTGGGACGAGCTCGATGGCGCCTTTCTTGAGCATCGCCTTTACCTCCAAGAGAAGTTGAGGGACGTGATGTTCCTTCCTGGCCACGGGGGGGACGCGCGGGCACTTCTTTAGAAACTCGAGCGCGTGACCCTGGGCCAGGGCGTCTAGCACCCAACGGTCGGTGGAGATGGACTCCCACACGCTGACGAAGCTCGCCAGCCGGCCTCCCACCGGGGTGCTTCGGTGGGAGCCCGACCCCACGGCCGGTTCAGTCCTGCTTCGACAAGGCTTTGCCGCCTTGTCCTCCTTGGCGACGACGGCGGGGTCCGCCCGACTTGCCTCGTCCCCTTGTAGGCTTCCTGTCACGATGAACGGGCCGCTTGACGATAGGTGGAAAATCCGCCGCGGGAACCTTTGGAGGCACCCTGCTTGCCTCCGCCGCTCCGAAAGGGCGGCCGTCGTTGCTGGAGAACACCAAGAGCCCGGGCCGTCTCCGTGTCAGTCTTGATGGCTTGTAGGGAATCATCCACTGTTTTCCCAAACAGGTTGCTCCCGTCGAACGGCATGTCCAAGACTCTGGTCTGCACGTCCTGACGGAAGTCAGTTGCCTTGAGCCATCCACGCCGTCTAAGGCACACGCCGTTGCCCAACTGGCGAAATCCAGTGTCAGCAATGTCCGTCGCTATCGTAATGGTGGTCCGACGCCACTTCTCCTTCCTGCAAGATCTCTAGGGCCTCCGCCCTCTTGTCGTCTGGTAAGAAGTCCAGCAGGGGGGCGATTTTGTACCACAACTCCCTGTCGTAGCGGGCTACGATAGCCAAGGCGTTGGCAGCCTTAATCGTCGTCGCTGCCGATGAGATGACTCTGCGTCCCATCGTGTCCAATTTC
The DNA here is from genome assembly GCF_040938575.1 of Ambystoma mexicanum. Lineage (NCBI taxonomy): Eukaryota > Metazoa > Chordata > Amphibia > Caudata > Ambystomatidae > Ambystoma > Ambystoma mexicanum. Next base: position 252,291,683 of record NC_090930.1, on the reverse strand, counting down.
TTTCCCTCGCCGTCCGGCGGGGAGGTTGACGTAGAGGCTGAGCCCCCCCCCGCTTTCTTCCTGGCTGCCGCGGAGACGACCGAGTCCGGGGTCGGCTGTGCCCGAAGGCACAAGGGGGCCGCGTCCGGGACCCGGTACTTCTTCTCGTACCGATCCCTTCGCGCAGGCGTTGTGGATGGGTTCTTGAGGAGGGCGAGAACCTCATCCCAGATATCGTTCAGTAGAGGTACAGCGAGGACTGTCTTCCTCTTGGTCTCGCGCCGTTGATAAAGGAAACCTTCCTTCTTCTCTTCCGGGCAGAGCTGGAAAGCTCGGATACCCTGGCGATCATGGCATGAAACGATCCAATCTCGTCGGGCGGGGAAGCCCGGGGAGGATGTGACGACGGGAGATCCTCGTCGTAAACCTCGTCGTCTGTGCCAGTCGCGGCCGCGTCAGTCCCCGTATCATCCCCATGGGTCGTGGACAGGGAGGAGGGCTGAGCAGGGCACGATGGTTGAAAAGGAGGTGGAGGATGAATCCTTCCTCTCTTAGGAGGAGGGCTCCCAGAAGGGCCTGGCTCCGGTTCCCCCGTCGGGAGAGGTTCCTCCGTTGGTGGTAACGGCAATCTCGTCCTTATCTCCGAGCATAAGGACTGTATAGCCAACAAAATGGCCGCCGAGTTGTCTTGCGGCACTGGTTGAAGGGAGTCCGACGGGCAGTCAGGAGCCCCGTCGGCACCCTCGACATTCTCGTCGTCTCTTACGTCGGGGTCCCTCCCGACAGGCTGGTCTTCTTCCACGCCAACGCCGTGGCTTAAGACTTCGATCAGCTCCTCCTCAGAGGTTGAGGCCGAATCCACAACGACCTCCTGCCCCCCCCCTTTTTCTTCTCCGTCGGAGGTTTCACAGGGGTCCTGTCGATGGGCATGAAAGAGGACTCCCTCCGCGGTGGCAGGGAGACTCTGGGCCCCGAGGTCGCCACCACTGGTGTAGCCTCCACAGGCTGAGCCAGGGCCGCTGCGACTGTCTCGATAGAGGCCTTGGCCGGGTGGATTAAGGCTTTCACCACCTTAGGTGTGCTCACCGCCTTCTCCTTGGGGGGAGGGTCACCGCCTCGCTCCCCCTCCGATGGGGCCTTCGAGCTCGACCGGGGTCTCTCCAGGAGTTTCGCCGGGTGCTCGGCCTTCCTCTTACCCGGGCCAGAGCGTTGGCTCGTGGTTGATGGCGCCGGGGTGGATGCGCCCTGCCTGGTGCCCGTAGAGCCCGACCGTTCGGCGCTCCCGGTGCCAGCGGACTCGCGGTGCTTGGCCTTCTGTTGGACCCCTGTCGCTGGGGCGCCCTCAATGGTCTTAGAAGACCGCTCGACGACTTCTTCTCGCCTAACGGGCTCTTCCCTTCCAACCAGTTGTCGAGACGCAGATGGCGGTCCTTCATGGTCCGCTCCGACATATTGCCACAAAACGCACAGTCTTTCCACACGTGCGTCTTGTCCTCATGCAGGCAGTAGAGGCAAAGGGAGTGTTCGTCCTCCTTAAAGACATTCTGAAGCTGGCATCCAGGGCAGACCCTGAACAGCTTTCCGGGCGTCGAGCTTCCCTTCTCCTGGGCCATGATCGAGATGGGCCTGAGAAACTTCTGGAGTCCTCCAAAAGAGTGGCTCGACGAAATCTTCACCCTTGAGGGACGTAGAAGAATCCAACATGGGTCCCCGTTGATCGGATAAAGAAACGGTGGAGCTTGAGGCAATAGCACGAGGATCCCAACACTTGAACGTGCAGTAAAAATCTGAAGATGGCTGCCAGAGGCGGGGCTTAGGGAGATGGCAGTCATTGGCTGTGGTCAGTATGACGCAGAGATCAGTGATTGGTAACTACTACGAAAGACAGATCAGAAACGAAACTGATACTGATTTTTCTTTACCGAGGATTCCCAGCCTGACGACGGAATATTCATGAGCATGTGAATCCATGCCAGACCCCGTGCTGGAGAATAATTGATGAATGTGTGAAGGGATGTCCATTTTCTGCCCAAAAGATGTTCAGTAGAGACCTTCTAAACTGAAATGCACCAATAGCTGTCAGAACTCTGGATAAAGGGGCTCAATGGCACTAAAGACTGTCCTTGGGGCTAGCTCACAGCATGTTTTCATGCAGGGAACAATCCACATAAATAGATTTTTTTGCGATTGCCTTTCCTTTTTTCGGCCTTGCAAAACTAACAAAAAACTGTCCAATTCCTTTTTCATTGATTCCCAAGAAATAAAATTGCAAAACTTGCCAAGGCTCCACATTGTGGAATCTCTTCTCAGCCTTTGATAGAAGAGAGGAGAATACACAACGGTGAATTTATTGCAGAAGTTGAAGAGCCATAACATGGATGTGATCAAAACAGCATGTAGCTCTGAAAAAGAATAAGCTAGTGTAATAATGAACAAAAACACCACCTTGAATAACAGAAGACCAATGACATGAATACAAATACTTAAACTGAAACTGATCTAAATGTTAGGACCAAATTAGGGATCTCTTGAGTCCGATGAACAAATTACTTACCTCTCAGTAATGTTCTTTCTGATCGCTGTTCATGCCATGAATTCCTCATCTACAATAGCACTACCCTAGCGCAGCTGTTCTCCAGAAACATTTCCGCTGTTAGGGGACACAGCGCGGCTCCAAGTTGGTTCCACTTGACATCTCTAGGCGTTGCCCGCTGGATACGACGTGATGGCCAGCATATATAGCAGTGCAGCACCCCATGAACTCAGTCCACTCCTTTTACCTAGTACTCTGAAGCCGAGGGAATTGTAGAACTGATGGTGTACTAGCTTGCTGCAAGAGGGGCAGGTAGGGAGGGAGGACGAGTAGGAATCCATGGCAAGAACATTCATCAGAATGAACATTACAGAGAGATAAGTAATTTGTTCTCCTAATGGATTGTTTCCTGCCACAGATTACTCATCTATGATAGACTCCCCAAGCAGTATGTAAATCTGGAGGGAAGGAGGATGCAAGAACATCACCTAAACCAGAAAACTCTGGAGGACTGCCCTACCAAAATGGACATCCTGGACTGCAAGTGAATCCAAGCAGCAATGCTTAGCAAACATGTGCAGCGATGCCCACGTAGCCACCTGGCAAATGTCCAGGACAGTGGCTCCCCTCTGCAAAGCATAGGTGCCAGTCACTCCTCTTGTAGAATGAGCTCTGAGACAATTAGGCACATTCGTCCCAGCCACATAGTAGCATTTTGAGATGCAAAGAATGATCGACCAGGACAGGGCTGGTTTGGTCACAGTACTGCCAGCATGAGCTGTACGGAATGAAAAGCTGGCCATCCTTCCTAGCCTCCAGTATTAACGATGTAGAACTTCAGGGCTCACAACTGGTACAGCTGATGGAATCGTTGCTCTGCCTTCGAAGGGTGAGGCAGAGGAAAACGTAGGAAAATTGATCTTCTGAGACGGATGGAATATCAAGACCACCTTAGGCAGAGATGAGGGTCTCACTATCAATGTCACCTTCTCTTTGGAAAAAAACAAATAGGACAATGCCTGGAGCTCACTCACCCGACTTGCGGTAGTGATGGCAACCAGGAAAACCACCTTAAGGGTAAGCAATCTAATAGAACAGAAAGGAAGGGGCTCAAACACAGCGCCCATAAGAAATGTAAAAACTAAATTCAAATCCTGTGTTGGAACCACAAACTGGCGGGGAGGAAATTGGTTACACATACCCCTCAAGAACTGCAAAACAGTGGCAACTGTGAAAAACAAGCCCTGTTCTGGGGACCTCAGCGCCAATCAGCAGGCTCGCTTGGGCCAATGAAAGAAGAAAACCCAGCACAGTGGACAGGATAAAGGATCCACGTCCCGCTCCTGGCATCAAATCGAGAATGTACACCACCTGCATGCATACATGGATTTTTAACAAAAAAAAGTGATGGGTGGAAGGTTTGGAATTAATCTGAACGACTCGCACTGCTCTGGGCAACCTTCCACACCACTGATTTCTTTGCCCATCTGTGCCATTGCAGAAGGGGTCCAGCCATATGCAAATCAGTCAGGTACTGCCACCAAAGGGAGCAGTCCTGTCTGAACTGCCAGGCCAAGTCCCCTCTGCACGGAAACGCAAAGCAACCCCACACATGTTTCAGCTTTATTGGGCCTCATCAGTGAGGTGCAGCTTGGCTCCCCTATGGCGCAGCAAGCAAAGGACCCACTCGTCTGGGCATACCCTCTCTCACATAGGGAGGCAAACAAACCAAAAAAGTAATAGGCGGAAGATTTTGGGCAACCTTCCACACCACCATTTTTTAGCCTGTCTGCGCCATTGCAAAAGGGGCCCAGCCATATGCAAATCAGTCTGGAGGGTTGCCCAGAGTGGTGCCTGTGGTTACAATTTTTTCAAAACCTTCCAGCCATTAACTTCTGGTTTGCTTTAGTCACCCCCGAGTGGGACGGGTATGACCACACGTGGGTCGCAAACTTGCTGGGCCTAGAGACCCAAGCTACTCTCTTCATTGATGAGGCACATCAAGGCTGAAACATGCCTGGGGATGCTTGTGGTCTCATGTAGAAGGGATGTGACCTATCAGTTATCAAGTGTTACTCACCGGAGTGACTAACTTACTTCTATAGTCTATAGTCCCCTTTCATCCATGCTGTATGGGTGTCCCTCACGTGGGACAGGAACGGAACCTCTTTTCCACCAGAAAAAGACATTTGCCCTTTAGATTTACTGGCACGTGGGGGCGCGGCTCTGGGATTCCGGGCTCCCTTAACCCAGCCACCACACATCAGTCCCCTTTTGACGCGTCAGCTGTATTACACTTTAACAACCTCACTGGTCTTATTATAGGGGGGATGGATGGTGGGACGTATGGAGGAAAGGGGACTATGGACTAGGAGTATGTTAGTCACTCTGGTGAGTAACACTTGATTACTCCTACATCCCATCCCCTTTCCGCCATCCTGTATGGGCGATTACAACTGACAATGCCCTGGGGAGGAGAGCCTGACCCTCTAGGCAAAGAGATAACGCAGCAGCGCTTGGTGGAATGCTGCATCTGCCTTGTATTTGTATTTGGTTTATTTATATAGCGCACTCGGCCTGGGGGCATCAGGGCGCATATTATACACAGGTTACAGAAAAAAACATCACAATTTAACATTGCATGAGATACATGTTACAGATAGTAGCAGAGCATTAAAGGCATAAATGCATAAAGGACATATAAAACAGTGGGCAGGGATGGTGTACACACGCCCATTTATTGTTGTAGCTATAGTTGTTCGCATAAGATATATATCATTTAGTTTTTGGCTAGGTCTTGCTCAGTGAACCAGAATTTGGCAGTATTCTTAAATGGGGTGTGGCGGAATTCAGATCTCATTGCGTTGGGGAGTGTGTTCCAGAGTTTGGAGGCAAAGACGAGGAAGCCAGACCCACCTGCATACTGTGAATTAAATCTAGGTATAGTGAGTGAATATGCTTGTGCAGTTCTAAGTAGTCGTGTGGCTGTGTGCGCTGTGAAATGATTAGCCAGGTATTCCGGGGCTTGGTAAGCATGGCACTTATGTGTAAGTGCAAGGGCTTTGAGTGAAATTCTGAGAGCCAGTGGAGGTTCCGTCAGGTATCAGAGATGTGCATTTTTCTAGGGATGTTGAGGGCTGCTCTGATTGCATTATTCTGTGTTACTTGAACCTTGTTGATTTTCTTTTGGCTAGTTCCTAGATAAAGGGCATTGCAGTAGTCAATTTTGGCCATTACAAGGCACCTTGGCAGTGGTATCCATGCATTAGTGCTTGCAAAAATCCAAAGGAGTCACCCATGTCGCCGCCCTGCTGATCACCTGCGGTCAGGTTCGTTCTGTACTTTAACTTCTCGGCAGGAGCTGCTGATCTCACAGACCCCGTCTGGACGTAACCAACCCAACCTTTCATAATAAAGTTGAGTCAGACACCCCAGGAAGTGTAAAGGGGTTGACGATAAAATAATAAAGACACAAACTGGCTCTGCTCTGGTTACCACGTTTTGCAGTGGACAAGTGCAAATTGTTACTTTTGTTTGCAAATCAAAATCAGTTCTCCAATTAAATGGCCTTTAACACACTCCCTTACCTGTCTAACCTCTGCCGATGCCTAGAGGTAGGTTTAGAGTGTAGATTTAGAGTTCTAAACTTTCTCACTTTTTCTTTTAACTTGGAAATTATTCATTTAGAGTTCTTTTCTGTTGCTTTGACTTAACCCTACTTCTAACTAAATACCTAAACTATTTATACTATCCTCATAGGTTTGCATGCATTCTATTGAAGAAAGATAGTCATTCTTTTAATTGTGCTGAACTCACACTAATTGCAGGTGAGCCTTTTAGTCACTTACTGAGCCCAGGTTTTCTTCTATTTACTTGTTAAATAAGGTTTCCAAGAGGTCTCATCAGCGTGTGCTCCTGCTTTGACTTCATTACTCAGACCCTGGAAAGTCTTGCCAAGTTCACCTTGCTTGCAGCAGTTTGTCTTCAGGAACAAATTCTTTTATGCTGTGCGCATGCGCAATGACTAGTGGATTACTAACTCAGAGTTGCTGATCTGTCTTCGGGAAGACCCGAAGTGGAGCGCATGCGCGACAATGAACAGCAGCGTATCAGTCTTGAGGACTGCCTTCCGAAAACGCTGATTTTCCTGCTTGCGCATGCATGAATGCTGAACTCCTCACTGAGTGCTGTTCCGAAATCACCGGAACCACCACTGAGCACCGATTTGATAACGTGAGCTGACGCGAGCTAAGCTCCGGAGTGACCACAATGAGCTCCTCCTGACACGCGGTGCTGAAGACTAACGTGTACGCCGCCTGCCCTGGGTTCCTCTTACTGCAGCCTTGCACGCTGAGACTATCATGCACAAATAATTACAAACTGCTTCCTCAGGAGCGCTAAACTAGGCCAGACACGTAACAGTCAATAAGTCTTTTGCTTTGAACTTTTCCAAACTGCTGTGCAGATTATAGATTGTAGCTTCACTTCAGACCACCTCACTTTACAGGAATCAAAATCCTCTGACTTCTTCAGGAAACTCTAATAAAGAACAGGGTTCAGTGTGGGCCTAACTTGGGAAAACATTAAAATACACAACCTGACTATACAGTTACTTTGATGAAAGGCAGTTAGCCGTCTTTCAGAACATTCCAAGTGATTGTCCTTGAATCTTCAGCCAGTCAGCTTACCAGCTATTGTTCTGCCATCTCGGCTTGGGAACCCTGGATAACTTTGGTTAAGAAAGATGGGTAGCAAACACCCTACCCATTTCTCTTTACCACCTCCTTCTGACTAAACACCCTGTGTACTACAAATGGGCCTGCATCAACCCTGCCCTTATGCGACCTGTAGCCAATCCTGACACTTGCCAGGAAATGTGGCACTGGAATGCGCCTGCAGTCGCCTTGGCTCTTATTTCATCCTTACGTTACACTTTGTATGCCTCCTGGATAGCTCCTGTCCTCCACTGAGCTATGGATGCCTTGGAAGCTTACTGCCCAGGCCTGGAGCTTCCAAACATTAAAAATAGTGCATCCGTCTGGAGATGCCCTTCGTCCTGTGCAAACAGAATTTCAACGCTGTCCTGACATCGAGGCAGTGGAGTGTTTTCTCTGCATCTTCCTTGGGGTCTGGGAAGAATGTGGGGAGCACAATTTCCTCGTTGATATGAAATGATGACATCACCTTTGGAAAGAACTTGGGGTACGTACGCAGCACAACCTTGTCTTTACGAAATCTAGTGTATGGTTCCGAGGCGACTAACGCCTCACGCTCACTCACTCACTCTGCTATCTGACGTAAGACCAACCAGAAGGGCTGCCTTCAGAGTGACCAACTTAATGTCTGCTGTGGCCATGGGTTCAAATGGTTTGTGTGCCATAGTCCTTCATACTACATTAAGGTCCCATACAGGATGTAGGTGTTTGACCGGGGAGTAAAGCCTGGTCAGGCCTGTGAGAGGTTTCTTTACTACGGGTGTCAGAAGGTTTACCCCATTTTCCTTAGCCCAAAAGCAGAATCTCGTCCATTTGCTTTTGCACTGCTTGCGTGTGGCATGACTTCTGGCACTTTGAATGATTTCCTGATTGTCACTAGACAACTGAAGGTGTTGAAGCGTTAGATGCTCAGGAACAAGGCCACTAGGGCTAGCCTATCCCGCGAGGGATGCAGTACTGCACCTTTCTATTGTGCGAGTAGATGGCTCTTCCTGAGGGGAAAACACCATCTCCAGCCGGGTTGACAGCTGCAGCAGGTCCGAGAACCAGGGTCAAGCCAACCAGCAAGGAGCTATGAGGATTATCTTCAAGTTCCTGGAGTTCCTGATCTTTCTCACCACCTTGTGAACCAACGGTGTAGGTGGGAATGCATATGCCCACATCGTGTCCCAGGGTATCTGGAGTGAGTCACCTAAAGAGTTGCATCCCCTTGCCCCCCCAGGACACAAATTGCTGACACGTCCGGTTGTATAATGTCGCAAATAAGTCTGTGGTGGGGTGGCCCCATCTGCTGAATACTTCCTGGAGCATTCAGCTGCCACTCGCAATTGTCGGTGGCCAGGCAACCGAGTGTCTGCTTCCAGGTTGGATTCTCTCAGAAGGTGAACCGCCGAGATCCACACCTCCTGACTGATAGCCAATTCCCAGATTTCCAGAGTCAACAAGCACAGTTGCAGGGATCTGGTGCCCCTGTTTGTTGATATAGTACACGCAGGTTGTGTTGTCTGTCTGTATGCACACAGACCTGCCCTTGATGGTCGGGAGAAAAGGCTTGAGGGCCAAACAGACTGCCATATGTTCCAGCCAGTTGATGTGATCCTACCGGTTGGTCTGGCCCAGAGCCCATGCACTGAGTGCGTTCCCAGAGTGGCTCCCCATCCGAGGATGGAGGAGTGTGTGGCAATGGTGTACTCTATGGGGGGTGGACGGAATGGTCTGCCCATCAAGATGTTATCCTCCTGTTGCCACCATTTGAGATTGTGGTCCAAATGTTGCATGATGCAGACCGGGCCACTTGAGGGCCCAATTGCTGACCTAAGGAATCCACAAAATGCAGCTGAATACTCCTCATGGAGTCTGGTCCAAGGGACTGCCAGAACGCCCAGAAGGTGTTGATACCACCAGGCCGTGGTGAATGACCTGCTGCAGAAATGGGAGACGGCAGTCCAAATTGCTGTAACCTTGTCCCCGGAGTTTGGGGTGGGGAATACCTTCTGCTGCTGTTTGTCCCACCAGAGTCCCAGAAACACTAGCGTTTGTGTAGGGGTGAGCTGTGATTTCTGGTAGTTGATTGAAAACCCCAAGGTCGAATAGGGTGGATATGAGCCCGTCCGCAGAGGCCCATACCTGCTCAAGCAACAAGGCTCTGACTAACCAGTCGTTTAGGTACGGATAGACATGCAGCCCCTCTGACCGGAGGAGAGCTGACATTGCATTCATAAGCCTCGTGAAGACTCTCGGAGCTGATATTTAACCCGAAGGGCAAAACCTTGTACTAGAAATGCAGGCCCATGACCCAGAACCTGAGGAAGACCCGGTGAGGCTGCACAATAGGAACGTGGAGATAGGAGCACTTCAGGTCCATGGCCCACGTCCAGGCTCCCCCTCCCCTACACAGTGTCTTGGATATGAGCATTGGAGTCACCTTCTTGAACTTTGGCAGGGGTAGGTAAAGGTTCTGGGAAGACAAATCCAACACCACTCGCAGGCCCGCCTATCTGTTCTTCTGGATAGCAAAGATGCAGGAGTAAAAGCCCTAGTCCTGCCCCTGCTGGGGGGAGAGGGACCACCTCTACCGCCTTGCTCTCTATAAGGGAGCAAATCTCTGCTCGGAGTGATGGTGTACCGGATCTGTGGGAGAGGGGGAGAACTCGGGACAGGAGAAGCATGAGGTTACCGGAAGCCTCAAGGCACCACTGAGATGACCCAAGCGTCTGTGAACTGCACCCCCCCAAGCCTGACTGTGAAACGCCAGCCTGTCCCCTACTGGGGTGCTGTGGACCTGAAAAGAATTACCATTGTTTCTTCTGGTCAGAGGCTGATGAATGGGAGGGGGACTGGAAAAATCCCTTATTTGAGGCTTTGTGGTGCTTTCGCCTGTGCTGACAGGGAGACCGATCAGGCTGCCTGGCTTTGTGGTCCTGGAACCCGACAAAAGATTGCCCCTTGTCTGAGCAGGACTGTGCCTGTGAGAAAGACTTCGCCGCTGGCTTGGTAAGAATCGCCAGCGACTTGGCTCTCTGCAAGCTGCTCTTTTTCTTGTCCAGCTCTCCATCAGTTGTTGAGTGGAAAAAAAGATCACCCCCTTCGAAGGGAAGATCCACAAATCTATCCTGGACATCCGGGTTGAACCTGGTAGTCTTCAGCCAGGCCGTGCACCTCATGTACGTTGCCAGAGAGATCGCTCTGTTAGCAGTGTCGATGTGGCCTACCGTGGCCTCCATGTCCTGTGCCACGAGTTCGCCTCAGTTAGACCTGCCTTGAATGTGGCTTGCCTGTCCTTAGGGATGTCAGGCAGGAAGTATGCAATTTCGCTCCACAGGCGTCGATTAACCACAGTCAGGATGGCGTCTGTGTTGGCCTGCCCGAGGTGCAGCCCAGCGTTAAGAGTAGACCAACTTGCCGTATGATTCAAGAGGCTTTTCCTCCTTGTTCAGGATGACGCCTGGGGCTTGGCATACATGGATGCTGCACCGATAACCGATGACCGAGTTTGCAGGTGTGTCAAGAGTAGCATGCTGTTTCCCTCGGCCTGCCTGAACTTGGCATCCAGCTTTTTGTTAACGGGTTGCGCGAGTGTGGCTTGAGCATCCTTTCTTGGGCAAGGCCTGTATGTTTTTCTGCAGGGGGATGCGTGACCATGCCTCTGCCCTGATGCTTAAGACCTCCAAGAGAACTCCTGCCTCAGGAATCTCCTTCTGGGGCTGGGGGATGCCCAGGTATTCCGACAGGCCAGTAATCCTGTTGTGGAAGGCTTTTGTTGAGAAAGGTGTGTCCTGCTCCTCCTCGCCTGTGCCCTGCTGGTCCTCCTCCCCAGGAAGGGTGAAGCCAGCATCCTTTGGAGGTGCTTCGATTGTGGGGGTTTGCACCTGCACCGAGGCATGGGCCTCCCTCGCAAAACGGAACCTCTTTTCCACAAGAAAGACATTTCCCCTTTAAATTTACTTGCATGCAGGGGCTTGGCCCCAGGAACACAGGATCCTTTAACCCCACCAACCGGTACCAAACCTCAGTCCCCTTTTCCGCATCGACAGGAACGGATGGCTACCACCAACGCTCTGGTGGCAACTGGAGCCTCAGGAGCGGGCTGCTGCGGAGGCAGAGCTGGAGGCGGGAGCATGGGTTGGGTTGCACGGGCGAAGCCGGAGGCACATGTCCTTGATACTTGATAATGCTGCTCAGAAGGGAGGAAAATGAGGATGATGTGTTCCCGAGACTCTGTGGAAGACAACAGTTCGCTCGCTCAGCCAGCCAGTCAGATGAGTCAGTGACCACCGTCGCATGGGTCCAAGGTTGACGAAACAACGCGCCTCGCGTTAGAAACACTAACCTCGCAAGTCGCGCTGCAATTTGCAATAGCAATCGACTATAATCTGATGTGATAGTGCACAACAATTTCCAAACAATCTTAAGTGGAGTGGTCCCACCCTGAGGAATAGCATTGTAACCACTGTAAGCCATAACAGTAATTGACTTAAAATCCGATGCAATTGCCTACAATAATTCTCAACTAGTGGGTATCACCCTTAACAATGGCATAGGTACTACCACCCGCCGAGTTGTTAAACTCGCTCCACCGGCACCACGGATTGGCCAAACGAAACACTAATAAAACCCATATATAACAGACAGGGGTCAACCCCTCACACTAAGCCTTCCAACTGATCACTCCAATTCCATAATTTAATACGCTGGACTGGCATTTACTCAGTCTTGGAAACAACGGAATTGCCTCACCATGGCAACTGATGTTGACACTCCGATCTAGGTCGTACACATGATCAGGCACGGCCAATCACGGCTATTCTCAGAATCAGCCAATATGTAGCTTGCTGTGTACAGCCATTGAGTGCAAATATACTATTTCAATAGAGAATGTCAGGCCGATGGTATCGGACAGACCGCCGACCACAGGAGACATACATAGCAGAGGCACCGGACCTCACCAGGTAAAAACATAGCTCAGGGACCTTCTTCAACCGAACCCCTGTGAACCTGCACGGCTGACCTTTTTTCTTTCATCTTCATGCCGCTTACCGAGCACTCAGCATTTTATGTTACTAATTAGATGTATCTCATGACCTGCACCGCACAACATGCCTCCCCAGCACTTGCACCTAACTCCTGTGCACCACCCTACCGCACGCCTCTCAGGCAGGCGCGCAGACCTAATGAGACCCGTCACCATGGACCCTGGGTGTGCTTCAACCATGTGCTACTTCTCAGCCTTTAACAAATATATTTGAAAAACGATGATTATCGCCGCCTTATCTGGTTCCAAGAAATTGTATCCACGCTATATGGCTAACACCCCCTTCACATGCGGGCACGCTGAATCTTGGGATTCCACACTGCCCCCAACACCATGACTCACCCTCCACCCACCTCTCACCTTGAAGAAACCACCACGTAAGGAGCGCCCACGTGCACAGCAGAGCTAACAGCACATGGGTTACAATTGTTAACACGTGGCATCCTCACCACCACTTCCTCTAGCAAACACACAGCTAACACCAGCACCACAGTCCACCCACCCCAATTCTCTTGTGCACGATATGCTCTGCCCCCCTCTGTACATACAAGCTACTTCAGCAAGCTCGCAGGCCCAAAAAGAAATTTTTGCAAACTGATGAACAACTAATGCAGGGTTTAACTTTGCACCACAGATCACTAATCAGTGTAAACATTTAGGGAACGGCCTCTTAGAAACACTAACCTTGGTAAGCATTATGCCCGGGTTAGCACACATGATCAGATTTGCATTAGCTTCATAAAACATTAATTCTGACACTAACCGAAACCTACTATTCTCTTAGGTCGGAGACCCCGTTGTTGGTCCTTTTGTGCCAAGTGTCTCTTCCGTGGTGCACCATCATATCCTACCAATGTGTGGTTATTCCCTAACATGATGTAAATATGGACAATGATATACAATTGTGAATTTGTTAACCACAATATGTACAAATGCTTACTTTGCATCACCCACCTCGTCGGATAAACATGTGCATGCCACCCCACTCACTTGTCACCAAACACCATCACCATGCACACTTTCACACTTTCCATGCACAAATTGGGCTATTTTATATGTGTCACCTAATCAACCTGACACCAATTACCAATCTGCTCAAACTGTGGTATGACTTATAAATGCCACAGCCTTCATAAAGACCCTTGTGGGATTGAAACATGTGTCGGCACCTTGAGCAACAATAAAGACCCAATGGCAAAAATCTAGAGCAAGAGTGCTCTTTATTTATTTATTGTGACACAGTATTGTTCAATATCTAAGAAATTGTCACCAATCTTATACGCAGAGCAGATATTGCAAGATTCCCACATTTCCTTGCTCCCTTATTTGGGGCACATGAGCACTGTCCCATGGGAATCTTACACCTAGCAGCTCAATGTATCAATACTAATCGGGGCAGTTCAGCGCAGTTGTTCCATGTGCTCTTACCTACTTGGTTTACAGCGTTTGACACTAAAGACAGTTATACTGTATTATACGGGAATTGTATTTAGTTAGCAAAACCACAGAAGAAAGTCTTTCAGGAAGGAAAAGGGTTGGATAGTCATTGTTAGGCAGAATCCTTTGCAGTTCCCTTGGGGACCACTGCAAGAAGATTAAGACTACAGGAGTAAGCAGTAAACCCAATTGGTAACAGTCTGCACCACCCAGATATACCTGGTAGCTGTGGCTGAGCAGTCGGACCTCTCTCAAGAAGAGTAGGGCAGAACATAGAGTATAAACAATAGGGCTAAAAACACAGTAGAGCAAACAAACACTGACCAGAGCTTTGTATCAAAAGTATATGACAATGCATTACTTACCGTAAAAGCATTTCTGATGGTTGTATCTGCTTAGATTCACATGCTGTGCATAGGTCCGACATCCAGTGGTCACTGCGGAGTATTGCATTTTGTTTTTCGTAGTCGAAAAGGGGACGTCGACAAGGCGTGTCTGTAACACTATCCCTATAGTGACGTGCGTTGTACCCATAATCCCTCACGCGTCGAGGTCCCTCTGTTTGTATTTTTCTGCCCTGAGGGAGCCTTCTAGACATGAGTGAGTACAGAAAAGAGAGAGATATAGAAAAGGATGTCTATGTTCCTTCCATTCGAGCGGGGAGGAAGGGTGGGCGCATGTGAATCTAAGCAGATACAACCATCAGAAATGCTTTTACGGTAAGTAATGCATTGTCTTCTGATGTTTGTTAATCTGCTTAGAATCACATGCTGTGCATAGACTAGCGAGCAGTACCCGGAGTTGGCGGTGGGTTATGAGAAGGAACAGTAGAGAAAAGATGTCTTAATACTGCCTGTCCCACCTGGGAGTCAGATCTAGAGTGTGCATCTAGACAGTAGTGTTTTGTAAAGGTGTGCACAGAACTCCAGGTAGCCGCTTTGCAGATGGACTCAAGGGGAACATTTGCAATGAACGCTATGGAAGCCCCAGTGCCTCGAGTGGAATGTGCTCTTGGCTTTAAGGGTAGTTCTCTCTTAGCAAGAGTGTAACAGAGAGTGATGCATTGAACAATCCATCTAGATATAGTGGACTTTGAAACTGCATCTCCTTCTCTTCCTGCTGCCACAGAGACAAAGAACTGATTAGTCTTTCTCAGTGGTCTGGTTCTTTCCATGTAGAACATGACAGCTCTGCGTACATCTAGTGTATGCAGACTTTTTTCTCCCAAGCTGGAGGGGTTTTTAAAGAACGTTGGTAGTTCTATTGACTGGTTTACATGAAGTTTCGAGATGAATTTTGGTGCAAACCTTGGGTGTGTGCGTACAACCACCTTATCCTTGTGAACTGTTACGAAGGGGTCTAGTACAGAAAGAGCCTGTAGTTCACTTACTCTCCTAATGGAGGTGATGGCTATTAGGAAAGCAGTCTTAAGAGTGAGGTCTTTAAGAGTTGCCTTGTGCATGGGTTCGAAAGGAGGGCCCATGAGTCTAGAAAGTACCACATTTAAGTCCCATCCGGGAGCTGGGTTAGCTATTGGAGGGTGTATTCTCTTTACCCCCTCCATGAAGGCCTTGATAACTGGTATCTTCCACCACGACACTTTAAGTTGGGAAGTGGTGTATGCAGAAAGTGCCGCTAGGTGGACTTTAATGGAATCGAACACTAGACCTGAATCCAGTAAATGGGTCAAGTACAGAACAATGTTAGTGGGAGAGCAGTCAACCGGGTTGATGCTCTTACCTCTACACCAGATGACAAATCTTTTCCACTTGCTAGAATAGCAGTGGCGAGTATTAGGTTTTCTGGCTTCCCTGAGGATGTCCATACATCTCTGCGGGAGTTGTAAATGTCCAAATTCTATGATCTCAGGAGCCAGGCTGCTAAGTTCATGGTCTGAGGGCATGGATGCAGTGTCCTGTCCTTGTCCTGTGACAGCATGTTGTACGGGCAGGGAAGTTTCACTGGGGGGAGATAGGGACATCTCCATCAAGTGAGCGAACCATGGCTGCCGGGCCCACATTGGGGCCACTAGTATCAAGGTAACCTGCTCCTGGTGCATCTTGTGCACCACTTTGTTGAGAAGGGGAGTCAGGGGGAAAGGCGTAAACAAATTTCCCTGATCATTGAATCGGCTGACCGTTCCCCTTGGACTGGTTCTGGGGGTACCTGGAGGCGTAACTTTGGCATTGTGAGTTCTCCAGAGTTGCGAACAGGTCTATTTCCGAGAATCCCCATTGCGTGAAGACGTCTAAAACGATGTCTTCGTGCAATTGCCATTCGTACTCTTCGGGCAGGGGGAAGTCTCTGCTGAGTTTGTCTGCTAGCAGATTGAGTTCCCCTGGTACATGTTGTGATAGTAGGAACATGTGTTTGAGAGCCCCCTTCCATATATTCTGGGACAGCTTGGACAGTCCTGGAGAGTGAGTGCCCCCTTGCTTGTTGAGGTAGCACATGGCTGTGGTGCTGTCTGTGAGGACCATCACTGTCTTTCCTTGTAGGTGTTCCTGAAAGGCTTTCAGTGCTTTGAACACCGCTAATAGTTCCAGCAGGTTTATATGCTTGGATGCTAAGCTCGGAGTCCACGCTCCGTGAGCAGTCTGATGGGATAGGTGAGCCCCCCATCCTGCAAGGGATGCGTCTGTGGTTAGAGTGGCTTCCACTGCGGGTGTGGCAAAAGTTTTCCCTCATAACAGGTTTTCTTTTGTCCACCACCGTAGCGAGAGAACCAAGGCCTGCGAGACCACCACTAGATCGTCCCATTGTCCGCTGGCCTGACACCACTGGCTGTTGAGCCACTCTTACATTGGGCGCATGCGCAGGCGCCCATGAGGTACCAAATAAATACATGACGCCATCATCCCTAGCAAGCGCATTGCTTTGCGTACCGTCACCTCTCGACCTGCCACATAATGAGGGGTCTGAAAGAGCATGTTTTGGACCCTCTCGTTGGAGGGGAAGACGAGGCCGTCCTTTGTTCGAATTAGAGCCCCTAGGAATTGTTTGATTTGGCTGGGGTCTAAGCTGGACTTCTTTTCGTTGATGGAGAAGCCTAGTTGGAACAAAAGGTCTACGGTCTTTTGGGTATTGGAGAAGCATGTTTCCTAAGAATCCCCTGTTATGAGCCAGTCGTCGAGGTAAGAGTATACCGGGATGGATAACCTGCGCAGGCGGGCCGCTGCCACTGCCAGTACTTTCGTGAATACCCTTGGTGCAGATGCTACCCCGAAGGGTAGTACTCTGAACTGGTAGTGTTTGTTCTCTATCTTGAACCTGAGGTATTTTCTGTGCGCTGGCAACATTAAAATATGAAAGTATGCATCTTTCATGTCTAGTGTTGTCATGTAATCCCCTTGTGATAACAGTGGGATTACTTCCTGCAAGGTCACCATACGAAACTTTTGGGGTTTGTCAAACTTGTTCGCTGGGCGCAGATCTAATACAGGGCGCATGGTTAAGTCCTTTTTGGGTACAAGGAAGTACACTGAATAAATACCTTCTGTTACCTGAGATAGGGGGACAGCCTCTATAGCTTCTTTTTTCAGTAGCTCTTCTACTTCTTGAAGAAGAATGGTGAGGTGTTCCGGTGTCATGCGTCGGTTACGTGGGGGTCTGCACTTCGGGGAACCGTTGAATTTGATGCAGTATCCGTGGGCTATGGTGGATAATACCCAGCGGTCTGACGATATTCCCTCCCATGCTGAAAGGAACGATGTTAGCCGGCCCCCGACCGGTGATGCATGGGAGGGGACCCGAATCTTCGGGTCATTTGTTGGTATTGGGCATGCAACCTTTGGGGCTGGAGCCGCGACCTCTTCCTCTGCCACGGCGTTGGCCTCTTTGACTGAACTGGGTGTTGTTACCCTGGTTAGAGGGCCAGTTGGTAGCAGAGTAAAATTGCTGTTGGTTTTGCTGCTGGCGTTGGCCACGAAAGGAGCGTCTATTGCCATAGCCGCGTCTGTTAGGGGGCCTAGAAATTTGGTCAAGAGTCTTGATGGTATCAAACTCTTTCTTCGCATGTTCTAGGGCCTCATCAACTGCTTTCCCAAACAGATGTGTTTGTTCTATGGGCTTATTTATCAGGGAAGCCTGGGTTTCCGGCTTAAATCCCGAATTGCGCAGCCAGACATGGCGTTTGAGAAGTATTCCCTGAACCAGGGAACGGCCAGCCGTCTCTGCGGCATCTAAGGAGTTCTTTACGATGCCCTGGTTTACAAGAGTTCCCTCTGAGATTGTAGCTAACAGGCGTGAACGCAGGGGTTCTGGTGCGTCCTCTGCTTCGCTGCGCAGCTTGCTCCACTGTGCATCTGCGTAGCTATCTAGTAGGGAATTGTTATTTGCAATCCTAGTTGAAAAGGCGGCGGACGTCGTGATTCTCTTCCCAAGTGCATAGAGCTTTTTGCCCTCTTTGTCAGGTGGTGCCTCACTAGTGGATAGTGGTACCCCTGCTCTTTTCCTTGTATTAGTAACTACGAGGGAGTCCGGAATAGAATGGCCTCTGATGTACAAAGGGTCAGAGGACGAAGGGCTGAAGAGCTTTTCTATCCGAGGGTTGACCCCTCTGACTAAGGCAGGATTGGAAAGGGAAGGGAAGGAGTTATTCTTCTCTTTATAGAAGCCAGGAACGGAATAGACTGACTACCAGGGGCTTTTTCTTAAATAACTTTCTCTACAAAGTCTATGTCAGGAAGAGTATCCCACGTCTCTATTTCAAAATGCGCTGCTGCCTTGCGCAATAGTGCATTAAGTGAAGGTTGGTCATCTATGGGAGAGGTGTTTCCAATAGGTGAATCCTTGGGAGGAGAAGGGTGAAAGACATCAGGGTCTGAGTGCACTGATGGGGATTGCCAAGGCTGCAATGATGGGGATTGCCAGGGCTGCGAGGTAGCTGTATCTTCTTCGAAAGCTCCTGCACTAGTGTAAGGATCTTCCTCAAACCCCTCTTCCTCATGTTCTTCCTCTCCACCCACACACTCCTCATCTTCCTGGAGGTATTGCTCCTCTTCAGTGAGGTCATATACGTTTGTAGAAGGGGGAAACAGCCTAGGAAGCTTGACCCTAGGGTCATCCTGGGGCCATTCTCTTGGTCTTTTGGGTGTGGGTGGGTTTTGGTTTCCCAAAAACCTTTCCATTTTCTCCATACAAGAATGGAGTCTTTCAAGGGTCTCATGGGGGACCCCTGAATAGTCTAGAGGGGGGAAATCAGTGTTTTCACCTTCAAAACGCTTAGAACGCTCCCACAACGTCGAAGAAAGGTTTCCGTCGCCCTCTGAAAAGCCCTCCGGTAGTTCAGAAGTGCCCTTAGATGAAGGGGGCAGTTCCTGGCTACTCTTGTGCTTTTTCGGCGTTTCCATAGCTTTTTGTGCGGTATTCGACGTTTGTTTGGTCGTCCGCTTACGTTGTCTTCGGAAACAATTCTCGCCAGGCTCTATGGAGCGTTACGTCGGATGATTTTGGGGTAGCGCCCGTGTTTGATGAAAGCCCAATCGCTGGTCGCGGCTGCGTTTGCGGGTGGGGCTTGAGACCCTTACGGTCTGCTGCGGTAGACGCCGGAGTGCCCTGCGTCCCCTTCGGCGCTGATGGATCCTTCGTCTTCGACGAAGAGCCGTGGGTTGTGTGCTTAGGCCTATGGGGTCTGTGTGCGTCCTTGTCGCCGGGCTGTTCATCCCCATAAGCAGGGCGTGAGCCGAGCCCGTCGGGGCTGGGGACGGACGTCGAGGAGCGCGAGTGCTCCTTCTGGGGGTTAATGACTTCTGTAACGGACGACGAGTTATCACCCTCCTCGTCACTTTCTGTAACAGCGGCGGCGGGTGAGGAAACTGACTTTGACATAGCGTAGTCCGCCCACCTCTTAACTTTGCATTCTTTAAGAGTTCTTGGTTTCAAGAGCTTACAGGCCGCGGAGCTGTCCTCCTTATGATCGAGGGGCAAGCAACGATTACAGAGCTTGTGTTTGTCCTTCCAAGTGTATTTGCCCCTACAGCGTGGGCAAAACTTAAAAGGTGTCCTCTCCATAGCTGAGGCAATAATAACTGGTGATAAGAACCCCAAGGGAAAGATAGGGGAGAAAGAAAGACATTCTCAAAGTGAAGATAAAAGTTCGAACCCCCACTCTCCCTACTGTATGTTGGCCGGCGAGGCCAGGCCACGTGTTCGGCAGCGCCGAAGGATCTCCTCCGTCTCTTCCCCTCCATCGAAAACTTGCTCGGCGGAGAAACAGCTTCACAGCTAACGTCGAGGGGAGGGATCTTTAAAAATATAATAAGTATAATTAAGGACCAAGGTCCGAAGTAAGTATTTGCAATGTCTCTCTAGGAGCTCCGCGTAAGGCGACCAGAAGCTGGGCGGAAAAAAACAATCTGAGGGACCTCGACGCGTGAGGGATTATGGGTACAACGCACGTCACTATAGGGATAGTGTTACAGACCCGCCTTGTCGACGTCCCCTTTTTGACTACGAAAAACAAAATGCAATACTCTGCAGTGACCACTGGATGTCGGACCTATGCACAGCATGTGATTCTAAGCAGATTAACAAACATCAGAAAATTATTTATTTAAAACACACTTTAGGCAATACACTAGCACTCTAAATCAAAAACAAGTTAAAGCACAGTCAGGTAAAGTATAAACACCTCCCTTGATAACTATTCGCCAAGTCAGAGTTAAACCACCACTATTTGTCAAAACAGATGTGAGCGCGTAACCTAGATGGCACTCCAATAGTTAAGTTAAAGGGAGAGAAAAAGGCAGGGCATAGAAATAAAACAGTCCCCAACACTTTTAGAAGTTCAAAGCAAGGGAGTAAAAGCAGTATACACTGTAGAGCCAAAGTTCATAGGCCAGGCCCACTTTAAATGGAGCAAAGCAAAATGTGCCCAAGATCACACAGTTTAAAATGCGCTAAAAGTCTTTGCAGAATGTTCAAAAGAGGTTGGGGTGATTCAAGAAGTACAGTTAGAAGGTCTGGGGCCAACCCTGTTGGAAAGCGAAGGATGTAAGGGTCACCTTTAGCGATCCGTGGAAAGGGAGGCCAGGCAGAACACAGTACCTTAAAGAGAGAGGAAGCTCCAGCGGTGGCTGTTGTTCCAGGCAGTGGTTGCAGTTCGTTGTTTCGACCAGGGCAAGAGAGGATCTTGTCGAGGAGGAAACTTGGAGTCATTGCACTGCCCAGGGATGAAACCAGCCGCAGAGTTCGTCGGTTAAAAGGTGCGTTCCTTTTATTCACGGTTAAAGTGGTAAGGCTTGGCTATCCAGCCGCCAGGGTGCTTGGCACGGGCGATTCGACCAAGAGACATCTTTGGAAGGCGAAAGGGGCGAACTGGTTGATCCCACCAGCTCAAAGGAAGAAGACACGTCCAGCAGAAGATCTTCTCTTGTCGTTGGGAAAGTGGTGAGTTTGTTGCAGCAGGGCTCCACCAGTGGTGTCGTCGTTGCAGATGGCTCAGCTTCGTCCCTCTTCGGATTCTTAGGTCCTGTGGCCAAAGTTCCAGTCCCCAAAGTCTTGCTTTTATGCAGAAAAACCCCCATTCAACAGCCTAGCTGTCACTCAAACATGCTAAGTGGTGAGCCGGGCAGCTTACCAATGGGCCAGTCAGAATAGAGTGCGACTTGGGTTGCTAAGGCAACACAGTCCAGGGTGCCAATTCCCCTCCCCACACATTCTGTGGAACCCAGACAGAGTGGCACCATTTGGAGGGCTTCTGTGGAGCCAAAAAGTGGAACAAAGGGCCCGACCTTGGTTGGAGTTACAGAGACGGACACGAACGCCATTTTACAAAAGAGTTCTGGCAAAAAGACCCAACCGTTGATTTAATATTAAATAAATAAATCGGTGATATCTTTAACATTGCACCAAAAAGTGGTGCGTTTAAAATCAATGGGAAAATCCCATAGGAAATATTCTGTTGGAATATTTTGTGTGGTAACCACTGCCACCAGCCAGAAACTCGACAAGGGGGGACTGGACAGTGTCCCCTTGAAAACAGACCCAGGGGCAATCGAATTAACCCCTTCCAGTACTTCCACAATATGATGGTTTGTACTGGTTCTGTTCGCAATTTTGGACTAGTAAAGTCAATGGTGACTTTACATGCCCTGGGAGACAGTAGTCAGTCCCAGGGTATGGAGTCTATGTTTGGGGGTCACTATGACAACCCTGTGTTACTGCACTGAGGGTGCTGTGTAACAAATACACAAAAACAGATGATACCCTGTGGAGTAAAAGACCCCATAGCCCATAAGCACACAAAAAGTCAAAGACATAACTCAAATCATGCCTTAGAGTGGGAGGAAAAGAGTCTCACTCATAACAGGAGAAAAAAACAAACCCCAAAAATCCAGCAAAGCTGCTGGGGGACTCACAAGGTTTGGGAAATGAGCCTTAAGAGAATTCTCCCTAACAGTCATACAGTCGCAGAGCTCAACTTTCTAGAGGCAGTTTCAGAGCAAACAAACGCTTTTAAAGTCTGTTCCCTAACTATGTTAAAGTCAGTTTGGAGAGGGCTCAAAGTCTAATGAAGCAGTAGAACAGCAAAGGTTCCTGTGGATACTTTAGTCTCTAGGATAGGATGCTAGAAGAGTTAACACAACATTGGAGACACTGTTAAAGGACTCTAAAAAGGGACACAGGGTGGCAGGTTGGGTCGGAGGTAAGAGTGGACACCCATGACACTTCTTTGTGCACTCCACACTGGAGCGACTTCTTGGTTTAAGGTAAGCAATACCTTTTCACCCCACAGTACCTTAGGTTGGAAGAAATGCTCATGGCTGGATTCTGCTCTGTGTAGCAGTGACAGACCCAGTCTCCAGACTCCTCGGTCTAGTGACGAGAGGACAGTCTCTGACGGGGAGGTCTCAGCAGTAGTCTTGAGGGAGGAGCATTGGCACGTAATTCTTCAGCTTTTCTGCTCAGTCTTCAGCGTTTTTTTTCTCACGAGCAACAAAGGACGATATTCACCCGGTCGATCATCTTTGATTCTTGAAGTCTGGCAAGCTGGTCAGGGGATGTGGCTGAGTCAGATCGTGCCTCTGGAGGTTCACCTGGTGCTCAGCAAAGAGTATGAAGGATTCAGTCTCTCAAAGATAATGCACTGCAATTGGGTCAGAGGTCTCCTGGTATTCGCGGTCTGTAGCTCTGGAGAGGTATAACACCTCGGGAGATGGCTAAGATTGTAGTTCGTCTCAGGGCTGGTTGGTCCTCTGTCGAGTGAAAAACGGGCTCAGGACAGCAGTGGTTGTTTCACGGTGATGCAGGCATCTCCGGTCGTCGTCTTCCGTTGCTTCAGTTTCCAGTGGTCGACTTGCCTTTCACCTCAGGAACCTCACCTTTTATTCAGTTTCAGCACACACTCCTCTGCAAACTTTCTCTCATCGGTTTACAGACCGGGGCGGGTGGCTGGCCAATCAGGACAGCCAGCCCCCCACCACCAGTGGGCACTGGTTCCATAGAGGAACGCAGGCAGACAAAGGGCAGATGAGTGAAAAACTCCTCCCCCACTTCCCGTCTGCCCAGACGCACTATAACCTAGGCGGGAATACCCAAGGGTTCCCGTCAAAGGCAAAACACACAACAGACCTCCCCCTCCCAGAACCGTAGCTAAAGGGCTAACAAAGAACGCACACGCTAGAAATGGCAAAAAAAGAACGGAGCCACCAAGTTAGTATTTGGATGACCCTATTGTGCTCAAATGTGACTGTGAAAACAGTCTGCGGTAAACAAAAAAAACAAAAAAAAAAATAGTTGGTAGAACATGCCCACTGCCACCAGCCATAACTGGAAGGTTGTCCATGTGACTAAAAGTCACATGAGCAGAGAGAAGGGCGATTGTAGGTATCCCCTTAGCACTCAACATAAGGCCGTGTGTGCTAATCTCTCATAGTATAAGGTTTTTAGGAGGGATACAAAGTATCCCTCTATCCTTAAGAACTGTAGTTATTTGAGGATAACGAAAGAATCTCAAAGGAGCACCCAAAGGGTTCCCCAGCAACACTGCCCATAAGGAGCTGTGTGCAGCAAAAGTAAAACACAGATGCCTTAAAAGAGATATGGAGGAGAGGCCATCAGGGGGCGCGCGGATGACAGTAGCCTAAAAGTGCCACTCCGTCACCCAGGCTGCTTGAAGTGACTTTGCCTCCAATTTAGGTGCCCCGGGTGTTGCATGGAACCCCTCAGGTGGTCACCGGAGCCTGTGGGCTCAATGTGGGCCGAAACCCGAAGAAAATCGCAACCGTCAAAGAGGATTTTTATCTCCCTTCTCTTGCCGGTGTGAAGGACTGATGGAGGAAAGGAGCTCCGTGACGCAGAGATGGCGAGGACTCAGCAGACCTGACGTGGGTGTGGGCCGTCCGGCCCTTGCACCTCTTCCTGAGCCTAAGGAGAGAGGGTGGATCGAGTCCCCCCTTCCACCCCCAACACAATGGACAATAGGAGGCTCTCCACCCCACCTCCACTCCCCAACCACATGGAAGTGACTCAGGCCTGGAGGGACACAGCGGGTGCTCCCAGGGTCACCGCCGGATTACGGTGGGGCGGGCAGCCTGGACCCCCCCAAGCAGAGACATGCAGCGGGGCCCCAGGTGGCCTGCAGAGAGGGACAGCGTGCGGATTGAGGGACAACCCGAACCATGTGGTAAATGAGCCCTGCTGGGAGAGCAATCACAGGACTACACACGGTCCGTTAAGAGACCACCCGGATCGGGTTGGGAGGGGCCAACCAGGGCCCCAGGGCCCATCAGAGATTTCCTTTGCTGGGAAGGAGGAAAGGTCAGCCAAACAGAGTGAGCGCCCCGGAGGTGTGGGCCCCCAATAAAGGGGCGTGTGCCTGCCTCCCGGGGTGCAGTGCTAAAGCGGTGTAAGATGCTCTGAGGGGCCTGTATGAACACCTGTGGATGGCACTGGAGTAACTGCAGTGTCCTGCTGGCGGACCCACTGGAAGTGGCAGAAAGGCCTGGACTAAAAGGTAGAGACTGGGTGTGGTCTCCAACAGCAGGGGTGCGGACCAGAACCACAGAGCCATGCAGGTGATCCTGAATTGGGCCCATAAGAGGAGATGCATCCAGGCAGCTGTGGGCCCCCAGTCCTGGGGCGTGTGCCCGCCTCCCTGGAAGTGGGGCCCCAGAAGGGTCCTGCTTCTGCATTGACCAGTGTGGAACAGTGCTGTGATTGGTCAACGGAGCACCACAAGGGATCAGGAGTGGTGCCCTGGAGAAAGCACCTGAAAAGTGAACGGTGCTGACCCATCTGGGGACAGAGTTGCCTCAGGCCTTGCATCAGCAACTGGGGTTCAGAGGGAGGGGTGTGGGCCCCCGAGCGAGGGGGTGCCTGCCCTACACCCGGGACTTAGACCTTGAACCCCCCCTCCCCAGAAGGTGCCACAGAGAAGCATTCTTCTTGGACGATATAGAAGCTGATGGTTTCCCAGTGAAGGGGAGGCCGTGGACAGAGGAGGACCTGCACATATTGTACCCGCTGCTGGAAAGTAGGAGGAGGCGGGACCCCATCAGAAGCCCAATCCGGGCCCAGGGTTACATGGAGACAAGATCAAAGCTTGTCCGATTTACATACCCGAGCAGACCGGATCCCACAGCTCACCCCGAATGAAAGAAGACGGGGGAAGCAGACTCAGTGGCGACCAAGAGTGATGTGGCATCCCTCCTCGACAAAATCGGGAGTATGAGGGAAGATATTGGAGGCAAGGTAGACAAGATTAACGTGAGAATGGACAAAATGGAGGAGAGACTCCAGGCGGTCCAGCATAACCAATCCTCCTCGGAAACTCTGGAGACCCAACTGGACGTAAGGAAGGGAGAAATAGAGCACAGAGAAGCGGATATGGTCTTCAAGATGGACGATTTTGAGAATCGCGAACAAAGAAATAACCTACGCTTCTTCGTAATACCAGAGGCGGAAGGCGAATCAGAAAGCACCCTTAGGAGGATCATTCACAATATTACTAAGCTCCTATTTCAAGATGACTATTGATGAGACGAAAATTGAGAGGGCTCAGGGCGGTGCCCGAGGTTGGTCATGGCCCCTTTTCATAATTACCTGGACAAACTCAGAATCTTGGAAAGGGCGAAGGCTAAGGGGCCAGTAGTGATGGGTGCCGCCAGGATCACAATCTTTCAAGACCGGTCTGTCCTGACCCTCACAAAGAGAAGAATGTGTCTCCCCCCCCTGACGAAATGGATAAATCAGAAAGGAGTCCGGTACAGGTGGGGATTTCCGTTCTCCATTTCCTTTGAACTGGAGGGTGTGAAGTACAGACTTGCTACAGAGGATGAAATAAACAAAACAATTGGGGTGCTGCTCGGAGGGGATGAGGGGGCTTCGGGCTCGGAAGGTGAAGTGGACAGACAATGGCGTATCAAGGGCCCCAAAAGGAAGCGGGTCGCAGGATCAAGGAAGTTTCTGAAGCTGAACACTCCGACGACTGGCACACCCTGAACACATCATGGGCCGTGGACACTACCACAGCTGGGTTTGTGGGGATTACTGGGTTTGTAAGCAGCTGCTTGTTTTGAACGCTAGTTGAAGTTGGGAGGATGAGTGGGGGCAATGGGGATTGAGGTGTCAAGAGCCAGGGCCTGGGTTTCGGGCCTGTGTGGTGGTTCGGCACTCTTCTAGTGAAAGTAACTGGAGGGGGCCGACGTGGATGGGGTTCTTGAGAGTTAAAAGGGTATTGGGATGTCTTGATCTGACAATTATATACGCACATTTCTGTTCTGTTTCGGTGCAATGGGGAGGGTCAACTCCCTGGTTGTTAATGTGGTTGTAACAGGATTAGGGTATGACTGACTCAAGGGGAGGTGACATGGAGGACAGCCTGAGAGTAGGTACGCTGAATGCGAAAGGGCTGAACTCTCCAACTAAGTGGTCCCTGGTTGCCAATGAATTTAGAAGATCTGGGTTGGATGTCCTATTCCTCTAGGAGACAAAACAATTGAGGGGTGAAGAAAGAAGGATTCCTTGTGGTCTGGTGGGGGGGACAGTACTGGGGCTCGAAGATAATGAGAAAGGCCGGAATTGGGATTTTGGTCCGTAGGGGACTACGACTGGAGGTTTCAAAAGTATGGTCGGATGTTCAGAGAATGGTGATCTTGATCTCGGGTTAGATTCAAGGAATCAGGTTCACATTTGCCACGATGTATGCCCCCAATCAGGGTCAAGTGAGGTTCCTGCAGAGAAATCTAGAAAAGATAATGATTGAGGGTGAGAGACACGCCATATTGGTTGGAGACTTCAATGTCTGGAGTGATGTCAACATGGACTGACAGTCTGGGCACTCCGGGGAGCAGGGACCCCAGAATCAGGCAGGCAGAGAAATGGGAACGATTATGGAGCTAAACGGGATGTAGGATATATGGCGCCACCTCCACCCACATGACAGGGGGTTCACTCTTTATTCCGCCCCACACAGGACCTTGACGAGCATAGACTACCTATATATATCAAGAAGCCTGTGGGATTTGGCGTTTGGGTCAGCTATTCATCCCATTAGTTGTTCCGACCAGGACATGGTGTCTATCGATATTAGTTGGAATTGCCTGTTTCCCCAGAGGATCGAAGTGGAGATGTAATAAGTCTTTGTGGGAGGACCCATGTTTTAGGGAAGAGCTGGAGAAGGGCATCACAGAATTCTTTGAGCTCAATGACACTGGGGAGGTGCGCGTGGACATTGTGTGGGATGTGGTGAAGGCTACATGGAGAGGATATTGATTAGAGAAGGGGCTCGCAGGAAGTGGGATCGCACCCTCAGAGGGATGTCGCAAACTGCAGATGGTCTCGAGAATGGTTAGGTCCACCAGTCCAAGGGAGGAAGTTGCCTGGTCTCGATCTTTCATGTCGCACAGAATATCGGGCTGGAGCAGTAACGGTCACTTAGCCAGCTTGGTGGCTGCTGGAGGTAGCTGCAGACGTCCTCTTTCTTCTTCAGAATGAATCTTCCAGTGGTCGACTCTGCCTTCAGCATCAAGACCGTCACCTTTTATGCAGGAACCCAGCCAATCAGCATTCAAGCAAAATTCAACCTTTAGGTGTGACCGTCTCAGGGAGACAGCCAGGCACCCAGTCAGACTGGATCCAATCACACATGCTAGAGGACAAAGACCTGAGAAGTTTCGGTGTCCTCCCAGCTTCCCGACTTCCCAGACAGACAGGCGCCTCTGGGCGAGCTTCTCAATGGGAGCTTGTCAAAGACAAAGGACTGAGCAGCGCCTCCCCACCCCCCGCCACCCAGGTTAGAAGAGGAAGGCTCAAGAAAGAGCAAACCATTGTGAGTTGGCAAAAAAAGAAGACAGGCACCATTTTAGGTCAATGGTGACACATGCGCCCTTTACTGCAGCTGCGATAGCAGCCTGCATGTAAAAATCAAAAAAGTCGGTAGAAAATATCATCTGCCACCAGCCATTCAGGGTGACCTGCCACTGTAACTAAGGTGGGGTGTTCTGATCTCACAAAAGAAAAGCATAGGTAGGATACAAAAATATCCCCCTAATCTGATTAACTGTAGGTTATCACAGGAATATAAAAGAAAACCAAAGAGGGAAGTTCAATTAACTCCCAGCAACATTGCACAGAAGATGCTGTGTGCTGCAATAGTAAAATACAGATGCCTCAAAAAGATGGAGGAAATCAGACTCCATCAAACGAACCAAAAAGAGTTACCAAAGTCACAGAAAAATAATGAGTGAGTGAGGAAAAAGGTGCCCACTCAGGAGAGTCTGATAAATCCCCAAAAGGCCAGAAAAAGTGCTCGGGGACTCACTAAGTTGGGGTGAATTACACACAAGATGGGAATTCTACCCATCTGTGCCCAACTCCCACTTGTCTGTGGTGACATCTTCCTATGCACAGGTGAATTATGTTATCCTTACTGCCACAGGGAACATTTTGGAGGGACCTGAACCTAGTTGTCATTGCTTTGTTGAGAGGTAGGCTCTCCCCCTACCACCTTAGCAAGTGGAGCTTCTCTCTCCCACTAACATGGCAATGAACTCTGTACTATGGCTGGTATGAGCCCAATAGTCCCTCCAGAAGCACCTTCGGCCCAACATCTGCAGGTTGACTGTGTGCATTGCGGTGTATCATATGTAAGGGGTTGCTGATCACAAAAGGACAGACCTGAAGTCACTCCACAGCGTTCATCGACCTTCCAGAAGTTTGGTTCAGTGTTTTAAAAGTTTAGTGTTCCTTAATGCTGTTCGCTGGGCCTCATCAACCGCGTGCCGAAAAGCAGGGAATCTTGTAGGGGTTTGTCATTGAGGCCAACTTGAGACTCTGGGCAATTTTGCAGTATCCAGCTTAATTTTCACTTGCATATTTGCACTTTAGGCGAAGGAGACTTACTGCATTGAATATTGCTAATTTACACTATGTAGCATTATCTGCACTTGCAAATTTGCATAATGTGGTTATTGTTTACATTAAGGCTCGGTCACTATGACTTTTATAATTGACTATTGATCATAATATATATTATATTATTGCTGATTTGCTATGCATCATCTAGCAATAATGGTTCAATTTAGATCCTCCATAATATTCATTTTGCTGCCCTCATTACATGAGATATTGGACCAATCTAAGCAATTACACTTAATGGTCATTTATTATTTTTTACGATGGAATATTAGTTTAGAGAGTGTGTGTCTAGAATCTAAATAGATCAATGTTGAATCGCGGCTGCTCTGCGTGCGTTTTATAATTAGAACACCCAGAGATTGTCTAAGTGAGAGTTGAAATCTGAATCATCCGATTCAAATTTTGTAATTCAGCCCACGAATTTAAAATGCACTGGCACTTTAGGCTTCTTATTTTAATTCTGAGATATATGATGTTAACTTACATTAACAGTTAATTGGTTGTTAGAGTTAGACCATATGAGATGTTAATGCAGCAATTGTCACGCATTATAAAAAAGCATTTACACTATAAGGACACTAGTCAAAGATGGTAAAATAGTGGAACTATTTGACGAAACATGACAGCCATTATCTGGCTGGTCACTACTTACAACAATGAACAGGAAGTGATGTTTAATACTTTATTTAAAGGAAGCAAACAATTGTTTTTGAATACTTAAACTGCCTGAGGAAGTCCTAGTCATGGACAGAACGCGTGGCATTCTTTTACCATTCTGCATGTGGGGGTGACGTGTCACTCGCTATGCTTTTGCGGTAAGAAGATGTTATCCCACCTATTTTCACTATTAAGGTGACTAATAATAAACAGCATTTGCTGCACATTTTTCTAATTAGCCCAAGAGTAGCAGGATTTTTCGTATTGAGACCCTCTGTTTAGCCGTGTCAGTTATACGAATGAGTGGCTGAGAGGAGGCGTGTTGTTGTATATAACAGGGAGTTGGTTTCTTTTTTCTCCTTGTTAATACAGAGCCACCAGCTTTAACAATATTTTAAGTGACCCTACCACTTTTCTAACAAGCTACAGTCAGGAGAATGTCTCCCTTCTGGCAATGTTTCTCCTTTTCTTCAGATTTATTAGTAGGAAAATTTTAATTAGTCTATTTTCACTTTCTGTACAAGTTCTTATAACACTTCCACTAGTTATTTGGGTTCTCCCTCCTCCTTAAGGATTGCTTGCCAGGAATTCTTTTTAATTCTGTGTCTTATTGGTTGATCTACGGTGAAGTGCCTTTTGTACTTCTATAACATACTTTCTTAGTTGTGATAGACTCTTGGTATGTAATGTTCCTCCTCTCTTGGGATGGCTTATTTGTCTATCTTTTCTCTTACGGCCTTCACTTGTCTTCCCTTCATAGAACTCGCTTCCTGGTTTACAGTCTTGTCTCTTAACCGGTTACTGCGTTTTCACTGTGGGGTTTTTACCCCAGCATTTCAAGATTTCTTTACATTTATATGTGCAGTGTGTTTGTGTAGAGGTTTGGGGTGGTGGGTTATAGTTGGGAATTGGGGGACACACCCATTAAAAACAAATTAAAATATAAAATAAAATACATTGTCAAAAAGGGCCAACACCACAGTGAAAACAGCCGCTGCAAAAATTGCAACGATTTAAACATATGAATCCCTCTTAACAAATGTGGTACTTTTCTCTCTTCCCAGGTTAATAGTGATCCATGCTTAATTATCTTGCTTTCAGATCCAATCATGGTTGTCTTTCCCTTATTCTCTCTCTCTGGTTTGTTCCACTCTTCACTTCTTAATGTATGTGGTACTTCCCTTTCTTTCGGGGGTATTTAAGCTTCAACCTTAATGAGATCTCATAATGATTCCCCGGTGCCCTCTTCTTTTTTTTCCCTCTCTCCCTCTCTCACACACACACACACCCCCCCCCCCCGACCCCGAAAGCCAGCAGGTATCCCGACGGTTCACTGACTTTGCAGTGTAGTGGTTTAGGCGCACTGCCCAACACAATGTTTTCTTAGTCATATCACAATGAGGAATGCTGTTCCTGTCGCCTCCATTTTTTCTCTCTGTACGGACACTGGGCGTCCAGCGTTTTGATCCTGCTTCCTGAGCAGTTCCGAAAGTTGCGGGCTCTGCGGCGCTCTGTGGCTCCACCTCTCTCAGGTGTTATGCTGCCTGGGGGCTTCCTCCTGCTTCCGTATGAGTCTCTCTGCTTCACCTTGCCTCATCGTGTGCTCGCTTTTTAGTCTCCTCATCTCAGATACAGGACATTCCCTTTCTTGTTGGTAACAGTATATTTTAGTTTTGACTTCAGCCAAGCCTCTGGATTTTATACTGTTTTTCACATCCGTTAGTCCCATGTATGCCACCATGGGGAATTACTTAGGGAGTTCCGTAAAAGGATCAAGAGTCCTTAACCACCAAGAGGGAGTCTCTCCCAGTGAGGACCCACTTGCCCAGACCACTAGGAAGGTTCTTCTGAAGCGGACTCCCATCCCTAGCCTCAAAGGAGGAGGCTCCCACTTAGGGAGAAGGGACAAATTCCCTCGATCATTTGGAAATCATGGGGAAATTGCCATTTGTTCACAAACCAGGATTTGGGGAACTATTTTAAGCAATTTCGCATTATACTTATACAAGAATCTTGGCTCTTAAAAGACCCTGTGTTTGATGGATATAACATTTTCTCCATGTGCCACAGTGTATAAGGGGGCCTCTTGACTTATCAAATCTAGCCTCCTGGACTTGTGTTAAAAAATGTATAATTCAGACAGGGGGCCTGGGGTGGTGATCCCTTTAATTGTTGAAGACAAGGCTGCCTGATCCTTAATTTTAAATATTTACTGACACGAGGGAATAAGCCCCCACCCCACCCTGCTGCCCGATTTCTTAGCCAAGTTGGATACCTGGGTTCCAGGAGTAGCTAGATGTGGAAGGGAATACAATCATAATACTATCAGGTGATGTAAATTCTGCCCCTCTAGACCCTGGCATTGAAGAAGATGAGGATGGATTGTTTGTGAATTGTCCTCCCTCCAAGAAAATAGCCCAGTGGATAGCCTGGAATCACTTCATGGAATCCTGGGGTCGAACTAAGTTAAATGGACATGTTAACGGCGATCCTCCCCATCCCCCTCCCAACTCACTTGGAAAAATGGTATCACTATTGATTATGCATTTGTGGATTGTGTCCTATTGGAATGTTTTAGGGGTTTTTAAGTTGTAGATTCTATTTTGAGCGATTGTAATTTGCAGACAGTTGATTTTTATGGTTTTTGATATAAGGAGGGATAAGATGTCAGGTGGGCCTTTGAGTGAATATGACTGGAACCAGTGCGTATATGTCAAATCATCCTATGAATATTTTAAATGATACTCTCGTGTGATTGTCTTACAACTTCTCTGGAATGGAAATTGCGCGCCTTGAACAAAATGTCCTTCCGTGAATATGTAAGGAAGAATATAGATTAGATAGTGACCAGTAGTAGAGGCCTTGCCCAGACGAAAGCAGCAAGGCGAAGGTATATGCATCGCTTTGATCCTTCATTGGTAGAAAAAGGAAATCTTTAAGATCCCCTTTTCAGAGAATAAAGAAAAGGGGGCTAGGCTTCTTGTCCAAGGCTGAAGAAATATGAGTTGCTTAACAAGGCTTTCCAAATTGGGTGATTAGCCATAGTTCTATAATGTTACACAATGATGGGAGGCAATGATAAAACTATTGAATGAGAGGAATTCCTGGGGTGTTTGGCAAGTTGTGAACGTCAAGCCTCTCTGCAGTCGAATCCCTTCCCAGAGATAAAATGGGTGGAACACTTTGAGACAATTTATAAAAAAGGATCAGGAGTTGTAGCCCACAGTCGCAGGAGGTAAACCCAGACCTTGTATGTTTTGACCTGGTACTGGAGGCAATATTAAGAGCAAATGTATGTAGACCATCAGGGCCCAATGGGCTGAATAATGGACTATTTAAGGCTGCCCCATCACTTTGGGCAAATATTCTGACAATTTTGTTTTCTCAATTATTGGATTCAGGTGCGATACTCGATTCATGGTATACTTCCCTTGTTTGGCCAATCCATAGAAAAGGGGATCGAAATAATCTACGGAATTACAGGCCTATCATGATTATGGATGCAGATCAAAAGATATTTGCATCCTTAATTTTGCAGCATCTGGAAGCCTGGTCAGAAGACTTAAAAAAATCACAGGTCGGCTTTCGAAAATCTCAGGGGATAGCCATGCATAGTTTTATCATTAGGCTTCTACAAGATCTGGTATGGACAAAAACTTATGGTCATATTTTCATCGCCTCTATGGATCTCTCAGTCACCTTTGATTCAGGTAATAGAAATATTCTTTGGCCTGAACTGGTGAGCTGGGGGATCCTGGAAGATTTGTTGACTTATTGTACTCTTACATACCAACATGAAAATTCAGGTGAGGTTAAATAATGAAGGTTCTCTACCACAGAAGATTGACAAATACAGGCCTGAGGCAGCGGTGCATTCTTGCTCCCTGCCTCTTTAACCTCTACCCATCAGATATGGAGGAAGACATTTTCCCAGCTGTGTTTGTTCCTCCACGAATAGTGGTAGTGAAACGTTTTTGGATGGCGTAGATGGATATTATGTTGTCTGACTGCACGCAAAGCGGGTTGCAGAATTTAATGTCTGCATTTAATGTCTGCCGGCGTCCCAGGAGGATAGCTCAGCGGTCCCAGGAGGATAGCTCAGCAGCAGTGTGCTCGACTTGGAAACAAGACCACACGGAGCAACACAGGTTCGATCCCTGGGTCCGCGCTTAGAAATCTCTGGGTATTAAGCGTGTTATAAATAACCTATCATATCATTTGCTTCCTATTCAAAGAAAAACATTGTAGTCATTAACGTGGAAAAAACAAAGTTTATGAATTTTAGCAGTTCAAATAAACCACTAAATTATTCTTTGTTTTTAGACACACAGAATTGCAAGTTTCAGACCTTTTTAGATACTTGTGGTTCGCTGTTTTTAACAAACCCTCTAAAGAGAGATTAATTGGTTATCTGAAAAAGAAAGCTGAATGTTTGGGCTCACAGATGCACCCGATTAAAAGAAAACATGGGACATTTTGGGTTAAATCTTTAGTTTGTTTTTTTGCCGGAAAAGTGGTGCCAAAATGATTATAGAGGTGATGCAGCAGTGGATAGTTGGAATAATGGAAGTCTTGGAAGGTATAGTTTGGAGGAAGGCATTGAAAATTCTGAACTGTGTCCTGATACACTGTATCAGATACAAATTGGGTTTAATCTCCCTCTGAGCTAGGCTTGAGTGGAAATTTCTGACTTTCATGTGGAAATTCTTAGATTCAATGAAACATTCTTTATATAAAGACATGGGTTATTTGTTAGACAGGGGCACAAATATTAGTCTGAAACAATTTGTGAATTTGTCAAAAGAAATACTTGAGAAACTGGGTTACACCCTTAAAGATATTCTATTGAAATTAACGGTCATTAAAAAAGCCCAGTATGTTTCAAATTGGAGTTACACCATAGAGAAGCTGCATAGCTACCCCTCTATGCAACAACTTGAACATAAACATAAAAGGGCTGGTACCCTCCCAACCTACTTAAATGTATTTGCAAATAATAAAGGGCGAAAGCTGTTTTGAAGGTTCCATTTTAATATTCTCTTAACAAGGGAAGTTTTAGTACAAAGAAGGATGCTGCCAAAGGAACGTATAATATGTAGATTCTATAATGATCCTAATAGCCTTGAAACTTTAAAACACCTTGTTGTAGTTTGTGTTTGACTGTTATATTTTAGATATCTTATTTATAATCCGTATTTTATAGATTACAATTTATGGATTTATTTATTGTCTGGTCACTCACACAATGTATTTATGTCACTGTTAAACTTTTTAAGTGCCATCAACTTAGGTTGGGCTGGTCTTCGAGTATTGTATATGTCGAGTTCTTGTTAAACCAATATGTATTTTATAATTTTTAAATTTTCTTAACTGTTTGCCTTTTAGGATCCTCTTCTATGTCTTTTCATTGATGTGAAATGTCTACCTTTTTGGAGTATGGAAGGTAAAAGTATTTTATCGGTGTTCTAACATTTTAAAAGGTATGCTATGTCCCATATACAATTGCAAAAGGTTATTAGGAGGGCGAAATGACAAAGTACAGACTTGGGAGTTGGAATGCCATGCTCTGTGTAAAATGTGTCATTTGCCTATGTGATTTTCAAAAATGCCACAACTGTAAAAATGTGAAATGTATGTCATAACTGAGTTTTGGCAAAAATGACTGTGGGAGGGCATGGGCAATTTAAGCTCACACCGTAAAACTGATGTCATGTCCTTTAAGCCCAACCGGTTGACAGGAATGCGGTAATAGTAAACCCTGACCAATCCAGTTGTTATATTCATGTCAAGCCAAAGGCCTGCCCCCATGGTAAATCCTGTGATGTCACCTGCCTTGTAAAAAGGGGGAGACTCAGAGACAAAGGACTCTTCCAAATTTTCAAGCTCCTGCACATCCAGAGATTACATCTTCACTCTGCAAGATTCCAGATTCCACTGCCAGGCCAGAGCATAGCTGACCCTGTCCAAACTGGACCATTGATCCAGAAAAAAAACCACTAAAAAATCTCAATAACTCAGGGAGAAAGGGGAAGGGTGGCTGAATCCTCATTGGGATATCCAGTACTGCCTGCTTGCCCTGCCACCCGCTCTATCCAGCTGAGGTGCCGCTGTGCCGTGACCAGACCTCTGCCCAGCTGTTTTCTTCTGGGAGATCTTGCCGCTGTGACCAGTGACCAGATATTGCCTTACTGTCCAGAAACCCGGTGCGCTGTCCAAAATACCCCATTCAAGTGCTTGTTTTGAGTATTTCCCTTCCCCAACATCCACAAACTGCCTCCCTTGCTCTGTACCTTGTATTAGGTTCCACCCCATAGAAATCCCATAACTGCCTTAGCCGAAATCCTTAACACTGTCGGAGTTCTCTGTGCATCCTGTCCTTGATCTCCAAATGTTAGCGCTATTCTTCCACTCATTTCTGTCGTGTGTAAGTCCTTAGTACCATTTTGATTAATCTAATTAATTCCCACATAAAGAGCCACACAGCGCGAAGGGGTTACACTTGCAAAGTAACCTATTTCGCGGGCGGTGTCTCTTTTCTAGGCACTAAAATATAGTTTCTGTAAGACTTGTCCTTTCCTTTTTAAACTGATTTTCTGTGTCAACTGCTTTTATTTTTAAAACCACATTTCCTTTCCTATTGAGAATCCCATCCTGTCAATTTAACGTCACTCTTTCACTTTCATATTATCCCTGTGATGTGCATCTGTCACTCAGCATAATAACCGCATTCCGATTTTGTCTATTTCACCCGTTTTTCAAACCGTTTTGACATTTAAACCTGTGAAAATTAGCGGATGCAATTTCGATGCGTGTGATTTGGCTGCACTGTGTTTTTCACTTTCAAGTTGATTTTCTGAATTGTAGGCCCGTTGTTAGGACATTGCTTTTAGTCTGCTAGTGTTCTTACATCTGTGATAGTGCTATACTCATATTTAGCTCATTTATTCAACCACACAGGTAAAACCAATATTTACTAATTCTGAGTGTTATTTTGTGCAATTGCAAAGGTTTTTAAATCTGTGGGGAAGGGTCAGATTTTAAATCAGTTCGCTGCCTAGTATATCTGACTCCTTGCTGCTCCTTTCTATCGACTCAAAATTCAGTTAATGGGGGTTGGAGGGAGTATAGCAGGGGAACATTTTAACTGGGGTGCTATCTTCCCGAAAAGTAAAATTGCTCCCATTCATTTGTGCTTTGTGTATGTTATATTAGAAGAGTCAAACTAAGTGTATTCTATCATTTTACAGTGTTCTTATCACCCCACCGGTGTTTGCTGCCCAATATTAAATTGTGTGATTTCATTTGGATTTTCAAACTAAATATTGTATTACTATCCACCGGTCTGGTTCATGGTCCATTGTGACCCGGGGTATTTGTAAAAGTGGTGCGAGACGGGTTGGGTGCCTTCTCAATCTGAATCATTAGTAAAATAAATTAAGTGTGTTTTAATTGGGCGCTGGATCCTAGGCTAGTCGCAAGAGTCCTGGTCTGGTGTGACGCCCGGTTGGAATCCTTAACATAGATTATTAGAATTTATGGATTTACTTATTGTCTGGTCACTCAAACAATGTATTTTACTCGCTGTTAAACTTTAAGTGCCATCAAATTAGGTTGGGCTGGTCGTCAAGTATTGTATATGTTGAGTTCTTGTTAAACCAATACGTATTTTATCATTTTTAAATTTTCTTAACGTTTGCCTTTTAGGATCCTCTTCTATGTCTTTTTATTAATGTGAAATTTCTACCTTTTTGAGTATGGAATGTAAAAGTATTTTATTGATGTTGTAAGATTTTAAAGGTATGCTATTGTCCCATATACAATTAACCACAAAAAAATGCCCTCAATTTGTAACAGATAATAATGTGATATATCTGCTTGCACCTAGATTACAGCTGGAGCAAGTCTAGTCCCTAAAACCAACATAGGGTGATCTCTTCACAGAGTGTTGTGGACATTGAGACAGCCAAAATACTCTTTTTTATATGCATGCACTACTAAACGCTATGCAAAGGTGATACTTGGAAACAAAATAAGCTGTTGGAAACCATAAATGATAATGCTGAATATCTTCTTTTGTGGTTACTACATTAAACTGAAAATAATCAAAGGATATTGTTTCTTCTCTTCTTTTCCTCCTGCACTATCGCGTTTCTCCTTTTTTTCTGATTTCTCTTTGTCATGCCTGGATTCCTGTGTAAAGAAGCAAGTTGCACTTAGTCTATATCCTTTATATAAAGGAAAATATATAATCGACTTTAGATAAGAGTATTTGTACATTTCCAAGATGACCGATGAGTAGCTTAATGAAGGTTTGCAACATTGATAGATGTGCATAAAAGCTGCTTCTGAACAAATAAAATAATGCACCTTTTTACTGCCAGAGGTCTTTTCAAGCTTGATTGAATCGCCTTTATCTTTGCTTGACGATTTTGATTTACTTTTTTCCTTCTCATTTGAATGAGGCGAACCAGATGGACTTTCACTTTTACTGTGTTTTGAGGATCCACCTATAAAAAGGAGTGTAAACTGTGAAATTGTATAGGACAAATTGGCTTAAGAACATGTTTGAAAACAGTAAAAGGTAAAGAAAAATAAGCATACCCGTCCCATTTTCTTCTTTACGTCTTTTTGTTTCTTGTATCACCTCACGCTCACAGTTTGAATGATCCTAAAGACAAAAAATTAAACATAAAATGATTCAATATTATCAATTACTAACATAGTCCCACCACGTTTGCAAACGAAAGCCAACTTGACAGAGGAAGCAAAGTGCAAGTCTCCAATAGCTGCACATCAAACATTACAAGAAATCAACATCACTTTTTTAAATGGCATTTCCTTGAACTCTTTGCAGAATTGTGCAAATGTTTGGTTTTTTTGAAGTTCTGCAGTGAGGGGTTCATAAAGACCAACTATTAGTATACGTATGTAGGGTTTTTGTCACGTTCATCCAGACACTCACTAGGACGAGGGGATACAGCAGCCTGGTTCACTCAGATACATCACTCAGTCTCTCACCCACAGTTTATAGGCTTTTCCACATAATTTAATTGCTGAAAACATAGCAATGTTTACGCAAAACACTATATACAATGATCTACAAAATATAAGTACAGTATTACCAAAACTCAAGAACAGTAATCATGGCCAAAATGACTACATAGGACACTTTAAAAGAGTGCCACTGATGCAATGGATTAGATACTATTAGCCATAGGC
Source organism: Ambystoma mexicanum (assembly GCF_040938575.1). NCBI lineage: Eukaryota > Metazoa > Chordata > Amphibia > Caudata > Ambystomatidae > Ambystoma > Ambystoma mexicanum. Next base: position 252,252,751 of record NC_090930.1, on the reverse strand, counting down.
TACACTCTTAAAGTAGTGATATTCGTCCAAACAAAAACGCAGACTTTCTAAATAAAATGCAAGCAGTACAATAAAGATCAAGTTCCCAAAAAGTCCCACTCAGTTACCAAAACAAGTGTTCCCAAAAATACCACAGGTAAGGTACAGGTGTGTCCACTCTTAGGTAGCCTGAAAGAGGTGGGAAAAGGTTTTCCATGGGGACTAATAAGACAGAACCAATATTCAACTTGAGTCATGACAGTAGATACGTGCTACTTACAGATCTCAAGAGCTATGAAGGTCTCTGAGGGGAAAGATTCAAAGGACAACCATCTTCATTGTATGATAACGGAAGATTAATGGTTTCTCCACTTTTTTGGGCTGTATGTTGCAACAGTGCCTTCTGAAAGCTGCTGTGAGGTAGGGCTAGTGAGCACAGTAGTTGAACTAGCGTTAGATTGTGGTCTCTTAGTATTACTCCGTCTATGGTAAGAAGTGTCTTGTTCAGTACAAAGGGCCGAAAGGCCACTGGCCCAGAAAGAGTACTGAATGACCTCTGGAAGTATGTACCAGACATCTGGGTGCCGGTATTGTGTCAGGTCCTGTTGCGAATTCCAGCAGGAGTGACGATAGCCAACCAGACACACACCCCCCTCCATGTCTGCCAGCCTAACAATCCTGCTAAACTAAAACTATGAAACTGGCAAACCCAAAGGGAAAGGGGAATTGGAAAAAGTAACAAACGCAGATCTTCTCTTGCACCCTCGTCTCTAGCTTCCTCCTTGGACTGATACCCTGGGTATGGTTTGACTAAAAGGAAACCACAGTTATTAACTGTTAATATCAGCTTTCACTTACTGTCTCTAACCTAAACACTGTTTCTCTCCCAGGACCCTCCATACCTGCAGCCTATGCTTTCTAAACTGATAGGGTTCCTTATGAGAACTTCTGAAAATACTGAAAGTCTCTCTCTTTCTTTCTCTTGCTAGCAGTTTTAATAGAATTTACTTTGCAAAAACCATTTATTTCTTAAGAGTCTTGAAAGGTGGTTTCTTAAGAGTTTTGCAGTTCTGTTTCTAAAAACTCTGTTGAACTTGCTTGGATGCGTAGAACTTGTTTTGCGAGTTGCTTATACTTCTAGCAATACTCCGTTTCCTGCTTTACTTTCCTGTCAGATCTCGGGAAACTGCATTCTTGAATTTCTCTGACTCGTAGCTCAAAGCAAAGCACTTGCTTGCCTTTACTGTTTGCTTGCCTCTGAGCACTTTCTCTCTTTCTTGGTGTACCGCGTTAATGAATTTTTGTTTCCTGCTTTTAAATTCCTTTTCTCACCTTGCCTTCGCTGCAACGTTAGCTGTCCGTTACGGTACCTCAAAGGACACGATCAGCTGTTCCTTTGACAGTTTCTTTACAGTTTGTTGCGAAGGGATACTTCGCTCATGTCATCACGCGTCAAATGGTTCTTTTCTCTAGACCAGAAGCAACGTTCTTGTTATGCTAACAACGACGGTAGTTCTAATGTTAGTTTTCTACTTATTTATGTTATTTAAACAACTGCAACGTTACCACCGTGTGCTCCAAGTTAGTGGTTAAATGTGCGGTCTGGAACGCAGCTGCCACTTTAAACGACACGCGCGCCCCGGCGGAATACTGTTACTTTTAAAACACACTTTTCTTATTTACAAGTCAACGTGTCTTCAACTACACGCAGAGATCAGCTCATTTACCAATAACATTAAAAACTTTTTACATAAGTTAAAGAGTAACAACTTGAGTCATGAACACTTAGCTTTCTTCATCTGTAATTTCCTCAGTTGGTTCTAGCTGCTTTGCTTCCTGTGGTTTCTTCTCTTCTTTCCTTATCTGCTTTTCTTCTGAAATGATTCTTTAGAGACTTTTTAACAAAATTCTTGCTGAACTATAAAACTGCGACCTGTTCCCTTGAAAACTAGAATGAAAGGCAGTTTAGAACTCCCAGTGGAATTCAAAATACCTCGCCACCAGGCTCCTTTAATCACTGCTGCTGAGCCTCCAACTTGCCAGTGGAAACTAAGACTTCCTGAAGGACACATTAAGGAAACATTTCATAATCCCAATCCATAACCCTCAGCACTTCAATCAACACCCATACACTAACTGCAACATCCTACTGATCACCCCTCCTGCACCTTCAGTTAAAGTGTCCAAGTCGTGTACATTTCAGTGGAAACATAAATGGGTCTTTTAAGCGTGTACCTGTTACGCTCACCTGGTCTCTGCGGAGGCGTTGGGGCACGGTTGCAGCCCTCCCGGGGGTAAGGTCGCTCGGGTCTGACTTCGCCCTCTGCGCTTCTGTGGTGACTGGTGGTAATGGGTGATGCTGCTCGGGACTGCTCCTGCGTGGAGAATAGGGGGCGCGAGTATGCCGGCTTGTGCGCCTGATCCCCTTCCAGACCCCTTCTCCCAAACCATGGTACCCGTGGCATGTGCTGTCCCTGGAAAGCTCACCTGTTGATTAGTTTTGGCGAATACTCCGTCCTGCTGCTTCTGGCAGGGGCGCTTGTATGCTCTGGACCAAGTTCCTTCACTGGTCGTTTGCACGTGGTAGTCCAGTGCTGCTGCGACTAAGTCACTATACTTCAGGTAAGTGTTCCTGTTTGCCTTTGTCTTTCCTCGTCTGTTTTTGTTGTATTGCTGTCCGTTCCACTTTTGATGTTTGCTCTTTTGCTTTCTTCCCTTGCAGGTGATGTTGCCGGCCCGGCAGAAGCTGCGGAGCTCAAGGCGACAGCCGAAGGGAATGAGGAACAAAGCACAGCGGTACAGTAGCTGGTAAGTTGTTAGCTAAGGAGCGCGGGGGTTCAAATGCGGCGAGACCCTATGACGGATGTTCTAACCTCGTCTTTCTTCTTCACAGGGTCCGAATTCGTGGATGCGGAGTGTGGTGCTTCGGCGTCGGGATCAAGATCACTGGATGTCAGGAGATGAGTCTGCAGATGAAGTGATGAAGCACCGGTTTCCTGGAGCTGGGTATGCAGGAGAATGCCTGGTTTCAAAGATAAGTAAACTAGTACAAGTGGCGGTAGGCGTCACATTGCACGCAAGTGCACAGTAACGCGAAGCACCAGCCCACCAGGTTCAGCCTGCCTGCCACACCCTGCCACACCCGATGAGTCAGCACATGAGGATGTTCTCTGGAATAAAGGTTTTCAGCTCCTGTTAAGTTATTGTAAAATAAAAGCACTCCTGCACTGAAATAAAGTAAAAGCACTCCTGCACTGAAATAGTGTTCCTGCTCACATCTCTATATGAGACTGGTGCCAAAGGGGCCAGAACTGAGTCCAGCCAGGGCCCCTGTGTTTATAGGTCCCAAAGGGACATAAGTGAGACAAGTGACCCATTGCCCCCATCACTAGATGGTGTGGTTTTTGTGTTCTGGGGCCTGTGGCCATGACTGCACCTTTATATGGAATCCAGGCAAGGACCAATGGGATCCTGAAAGTACCCCCACCGTACTGCCCTGTCCCAGGGCCAACTTTCTCAGGATGTAAACGATTAAATCTTCTAACCAACCAAGGAGCATCTACATTTCCAACTTTCTCCCACGATCTCTCCTCTGGCCCATTACTTTTCCAATCAACCAGGTACTGACGTTGCCCCCGAACCACTCTAGAGTCGAATAAGGCTTGAACCTCATTCATTCTCATCCTCAAACAACACTGGACCTGGTGCCCCATGAATTCGGGTGTAATTTCTACAAATCTTTAATAGATTTACATGAAAGGTCGGATGAATCTTTAACCCCAGTGGCAATTTCAATTTCACAGAGACTGGAGAATAAACCTGCTCCACCTCGAATGGCCCAATGTAACGTAGACTAAACTTATTTCTCCCATTCAAAGCCAGATTCTTAGTGGACAACCACACCCGGTCTCCGATATGATATTCAGGCCCCTTCTGATGCTTTCTGTCAGCACATTTTTTATATATCAGCTTACTCTTCTCTAATGCCTGAACTGCCCGTTTTAAGTTTTGTCCCATAGCCTCCAATCGACTCTTGACATCTAATAATAATAATTTGGCATTTATATAGCGCTACGAACCCTCAGGTATCTGAGCGCTGCTTATTATTACCCAGAGTGATCTGGCACCTCCACCTCCTACAAAACTACTCCTCAAGAAACGTGGATGGAACCCTTGATTCACAAAAAATGGAGACATTGAAGTTGAATTCTTAGCAGTATTATTATAGCAGAACTCCGCCAACCAAAGCAGTTCGAGCCAATCTTGATCTGAACCCAGGTACCACTGTATACACTTCTCCAATTCTTGATTGACCCTCTCAGTTTGACCGTTACCCTTAGGATGATAACTGGTGGTTAAGTTAATGTCAATATTCAATTCTTTGCAAAATGCTTGCCAAAGTTTTGAGGCAAATTGAGTTCCTCTGTCCGATATATCCTGACTAGTTAGACCATGTAACTTCACCACATTTTGCAATGTGGAGTCAGAGTTCTTGCAGACCGAAGAAAGGTCAATTCCTGTGATCAGTCCAAACCTTGACTCAATGCCTGACACCCAAACCATAATGTCACCACTCGGTGAAGGTTGCCTTGATGGCCAACAGTTCTCGACCAGAAATCGGGTAGTTTCTTTCAGCAGGAGAAAACCTTTTCGAAAAGAATGCTAAAGGTTGCAGCTGCCCGGTGACCTTACGCCATGACCCAGACAATCTGGCTACTGTCCACGGCCACAGGCTATACCTCAGTCACCAAAGGTATATGACTTTTTTGTACCTACATTATTACACTTGCACAAAAAATAAAACACCGGCACATTTGCAAAACCATGCTTTATGTCCCTGTCAATGCTCCTCACGAGTTTGCTCGAAATCCCTCCATGTTTTATTTTTTTTAAAGTGTCAAAATGTATGTACATACAATAGTCATATAAATTAGCCCCCACTTGACAAAATCCATTCAGTCTTTACACAAACATTGAAGGTTGGGTCTATAATCTGTCTCAAAACTTTTGAACATTTGTCAAATAGCAACAAAGTTATAAGCCATCTAAAAATGTTAAGACCCCCCCTCTAATTGCGCCCACTCTTGAGAAAATCCCAACAAACTTTAGAAAACCATTTATATCTAGATCCAAAATCATTTTTTGCCAAATGTTGTGCAGATTCGTCAAATGACACCACATTTATATGCGTTTACAATATTTTGCCCCCCCCCCCCTAATTTTGACCTCCCTTGACAGAATCCCACGAAACTTTGCAAAACCATTCAGGATTAGTTCTAGAATAAAACTGCAAAATTACATGCAGTTTCATTGGATGGCACAAAGGTTATAAGCTATAACTGCTTTTCCCCCACCCTGTAATGCAGAAATAGGTACAGATGTCCTAGGACATCTGTAGTGTTCGCGGACTTTCGGGGGGTGAAACAACCTGTTTTTTGGCCATATCCAATCCAGTCCAATCCTCATCCCCCCCGACATCCCCAGAGATCGTTTGTGGAGTTTGACGCGTGAAATGCTGCTTTTTAAAAAATGTTTTCACTGCGCTGTCCGCTGACCCCAAAAAAGTCAGCAAATCCAAGATGGCGGGCGCTTCAGGAAAACATTTCATGTTTTCTCACCAGCCAATCAGCGGCCGTGTCCCGATGTCCTTGGACCATACAAAAGTCAGCGAATTTTGGCCGATCGGAGGCCAGTCTGCGGACCGAACAGGGAAGTGAGTCCGCAGAGCGGACATAGATATCACATTTTTTTGCCTCACGTTTTGGTCATTAAAACTACTGGACGGATTTACACCAAATACCAAATTAACAAAAGCACACTTTAGCACCAAGCCACCGCTCCTGCCGCATATTGGTGAAAATCCGTCCAGCAGTTTGGGCTGTAGGCGTGAGCAAAGTTTTTTCCAATTATGTCTATGGGGAAAAAATACATTTTGGGACCCCCCCCTATAACTTTGCCCCCCCGGTCCAAATCCCAGCAAACTTTGCAAAAATATTCAGAGTGGGCCATATACTTTGTTTTGCAAAGTTTGGTGAGGATTCGTCCTGGGGGAGCGAAGTTATAAGCCGTCCAAAAACTGCTCTTCCTATGGAGATGAGCAACTTAACCATAACTACATGGCCACTACCGTTGGCCATGTAATATATAGCTATAGCTATATATAGCGATATATATATTTAATACATTACTCACTGTAATCATATTTCTGATGCTTGTATCTGCTTAGATTCACATTCTGCGCATAGGTCGACATCTAGTGGAAGCTGCAGAATATTACAGTTTCTTTTTCGAAACTTGAAAAGGGGCGTCGAACTAGGGCGTGCCAGTAATACTATCCCTAGTGTAACGTCCCCTGTACACATGATCACTCGCGCGTGAAGGACCCTCAAAATTGTATTTTTTCTCTGACATGAGGAGTAGCGTGAGTACAAAGTATCCAAGCAGATTAGATAAGACTACAAGCATGCATGCACCTTCTCTCAGTGGGGAGGAAGGGCGGGGGCATGTGAATCTAAGCAGATACAAGCATCAGAAATACGATTACGGTGAGTAATGTATCCCTTCGGAGGCTTGTGTAATCTGCTTAGATCACAGGCTGTGCATAGATTAGCGAGCAGTGTTAGAAGAAGGAGGTGGGATGTGAGAAGTATCATGAGCTAACAAATATCTTAGAACCGCTTGTCCCACTTAAGTATCTGTCTTGGGATGAGTGTCAATGAAGTAGTGCTGAGTAAAGGTGTGAATAGAGCTCCATGTAGCTGCTTTGCATATGCTGTCAAGGGGTACATTTGCAATGAAAGCCAGAGTGGCTTCAGTACCTCTTGTAGAGTGGGCCCTTCGCGTAAAAGGCAGTGTTTTATCTGAAAGGGAATAGCACAGTTGGATACATCCGACTATCCACCTAGAGATGGAATTTCTAGAGATGCAATCTCCTTCTCTGCTATTGCAACGAACAGCTGATCTGTCTTTCTTAGCAGTCTGGTCTTGTCTATATAGTAGAGGACCGCCCTCCTCACATCTAGTGTGTGGAGTTTTACCTCAGCAGAGCTTTTGGGTTCTTGGAAGAAGGCCGGTAGCTCAATAGACTGGTTAGCATGGAATTTGGAAATGAACTTAGGTGAGAACCTAGGGTGTGTGCGTAAAACCAGTTTATCCATATGAATAGTAAAGAAAGGATCCTGCATGGACAGAGCTTGAATTTTACTGACCCTTCTTATGGAGGTGATGTCTACTAAGAAGGCAGTTTTATAAACCAGGTGTTTGAGACTAGATTTGTGCAAGGGCTCAAAGGGAGGTGCCATGAGCTTAGCAAGTACGACATTCAGGTCCCAACCAGGTGGTGGGTTAGAAATTGGAGGGTGGAGTCTTTTTACCCCTTCCATAAATGCTTTGACCACTGCCACTTTCCACCATGACACTTTGTTATGGAAAGTGGTGTAGGCTGATAAAGCTGCCAGGTGCACTTTAAGTGAGTTAAACACTAACCCTGTATCCAGTAGGTGGAGCATATAGGTGACAACATTAGAAGGAGTACAATCAACTGGGTTGATTTGCTTATTCTGGCACCAAATTACAAATCGTTTCCATTTGTCATAGTAACAGTGTCTCGTGTTCGGTTTTCTTGACTCTTAAGATGTCCATACATCTTTGCAGTAAATTGAGATGTCTGAACTCTGACTTCAGGAGCCATTCTGACAAGTTCATCGAGTTGGGCTGAGGATGCACGGTTAGCCCCTCGTGCTGGGAGAGTAGGTTGTACCGGCACAGCAGCTTGATGGGGTCGCACACTGCCAGTTTGTGTAGGTGTAGATACCATGGTTGTCTTGCCCACATAGGAGCAACCAGGATGAGCGTCATCGGTTCCCTGTGGATCTTGTTCACCACCTTCCTCATTAGAGGGGTTGGTGGAAAAGTGTAGGCAAACATCCCTGACCAATTCATCCATAGGGTGTTACCCTTGGAGCCTGGCTGGGGGAACCTGAATCCAAAATCTGGGCATTGCCTATTTTCGCTTGTAGCGAGTAGGTCTATAGTGGGGAAACCCCACTGAGATCTCCTACGACCTCTTTGTGTAGTTGCCACTCGTATTCCTCTGGGAGGGGATCTCTGCTCAGAGCATCTGCTAGCGAGTTGAGTTCCCCTGGAACAAGTTGGGATGACAGGTAAATCTTCCGTCTGAGTGCCCATTTCCACATTTTCTGGGCACACTTGGACAGATTGGGAGAACGAGTGCCCCCTTGTTTGTTTAAGTAAAACATTGCAGTCATGCTGTCTGTTAGGATCTGCACTGCCTGGTTGGATAGGAGGGGTTCGAATGCCCAAAACGCTCGGACGACTGCCAGAGGTTCTAGCAGATTGATGTGGTTCTGAGCCACTGTGTGAGACCAGAGACCCTGAGCTGTATGGTGAAGGTATTGGGTTCCCGACCCTGCTAGGGAGACGTCTGTTGTCACAACGGCCTGTATCTCGTAAGATTCTCTCTTGTCCACCAGCGAAGACTCTGTACTAGTGTTGGCGAAACGACCACTAGATCGTCCCACTGACCACTTGCTTGAGACCACCGTTTCGCCAACCATTCCTGCATGGGTTGCATGCTCAAGCGCGCGTGGGGAACCAGGTAAATGCAAGATGCCATCATGCCTAGCAAACGCATAGCTTTGTGCACCCTTATTTGGTGACCGGCTTGATATTGAGGAATTTGCAGCAACACATTTCAAATTCTTTCCTCTGATGGAAAGGCCAACCCCTTTTGTGTATTTAGGACAGCTCCTAGGAACTGTTTTGAGGTGCTTGGCACCAGGCTAAACTTTTTCTCGTTGATTGAGAAACCCAATTAGAAGAGGAGGTTGATGGTTCTTTGGATGTTTAGTCTGCAAATTAGGGGGGACTCCCCTGTAATGAGCCAGTCGTCCAGGTAAGGGTACACTGGGATTGCCCCCCTGCGTAGGTGCGCTGCCACCACCGCCAGTACCTTGGTGAATACACTTGGAGCTGTGGCTATTCCGAACAGCAGCACCTTGAACTGGTAGTGCTGGTTGTCTATCTTGAAACGCAAGAATCTTCTGTGTGCTGGGAACATTGAAATATGAAAATAGGCATCTTTCATATCCAATGTTGCCATGTAATCCCCCCTTTTTAGTAGAGCGATTGCCTCTTGTAGTGTAGTAATGCGGAATTTTTGTGGCTTGACATACTTGTTTGCAGGGCGCAAATCTACTACTGGGCGCATTGTCAGATTATTTTTTTGGCACAAGGAAATAGGTTGAATAAATACCCCTGTTTACCTGGCTGATTGGGACGGCTTCTATGGCGTCCTTTGCAAGCAGGATGGCGATTTCCTCAAGGAGGATTTTCTGATGGTCTAACGAATGTACCTTCTGTCGCGGAGGATGGTCGTGGGGGCGCCCTAGTAACTCTATACAATATCGTCCGGACACTCTGGACAGCACCCATCTGTCCGAAGTGACCCCCTCCCATGCGTGGGTGAAGGTGGAAATGCGCCCCCCCTACTGGCGATGCATGGGAGGGGACCCCAAGCGGAACGTCACTATTTACTGGGTGGCGTACAGCCTCTGGCGGGGCTGCCTCTACCCCAAGTGCGGCCTCTGCGCTGCCCTCTGGGGAAGCCCTGTGATGATTGGAACTGATTGTTGCCCAATGTGGTTCCTTGATTTTGATAGTTTGAACCTCTCTGGGAGCTTTGGCCCCCGAAAGCGACGAAAATGGTTTCCCCTCTGTCCTGAGGGTTTATTCGCGAGTTGTCCGAGAGATTTTAGGGTCTCGTACTTAGCTGTTTTTAAGGCTTCCTCCACTGCCTTGCCGAATAGTACGTTCGGCTCTACCGGCATGTCTATAAGAGTGGCTTGGGATTCGGGTTTGAACCCTGTCTTAACCAAGCGTGACGCTTTATTACAGTGCCTTCAGCAATTAATCTTCCAGCATTATCTGCTGCATCAAAGTTTGTTTTCAGTATGCTTGCTGATACAGACCATCCATCTGCTGCCAGCTGAGCCAACTGGCTCTTCAGTGGTTCAGGTGCGGAGGATACCAAAGCAGCTACTTCCTACTGATGGCAATTGTAGCTTGCCAAAACAGTAGCACTGTTGGGAATTCTGCCCGATAGGAGGAAGTGAAGGCAATTTCCTGCCCAGAGCATATTGTTTTTTGTTCTCTTTATCGGGAGGTGCTTCAGAAGAAGCAAGTGGTGTACCTGCCCTCTTTCTGGTGGTTGTTACGACCAGGGAGTCCGGTTTTAATTGGCCCCTAATGTACAGGGGATCATAGGGTGCGGCACAGAATAATTTCTCAACTCGTGGGTTCACAGCATGAGTGAGATTTGGGGTTACTAGCGAGTGATCGATCCTATGCTGGATAGATTTTAATATAGAGATGTGGTAGCCGCAGTGGCAGTGGTAGCCGCAGAGTATTACATTTTTTGTTTTCGAAACTCGAAAAGGGACGTCGACAGAGCTTGCCAGTAATACTATCCCTAGTGTGACGTCTCCTATAACCATGGTCCTTTACGCATCTAAGTCCCTCAGATTGTTTTGTTTCTTACATGAGGTAGCATGAAGTGTAGCACGAGTACAGATGTAATAAAGCAGATAAGAGTAGATAAAAACAGAAAACATCTATGCACCTTCTACCCCAGAGGGGAGGAAGGGTGGGCACATGTTAATCTAAGCAGATGCAAGCATCGGAAATACGATTACGGTGAGTAATGTATCCCTCTGAGGCTTGTGGATCTGCTTAGATCACATGGTATGCATAGATTAGCGAGCAGTGTTTGGAGAAAGTGGTGGGTTGTCAGAAAGTAGAGCGGGAAATATATGTTTTAGCACTGCTTGTCCCACCTATGAATCTACTTTAGAATGTGTGTCAATGGAATAATGCTGAGTAAAAGAAAATATGGAACTCCATGTAGCTGCTTTGCAAATGGCGTCCAGAGGGACGTTTGCAATAAAGGCCAAAGCAGCTCCTGCACCCCTGGTAGAGTGAGCTCTTGGTGTGAAAGGCAGAGTTTTGTTTGATGGGGAGTAGGAGAGATGTATGCATTACACTATCCATCTGGAGATGGCGTTTTTTGAAACGTGATCACCTTCCCTGCCAGGTGCTTTGGATGGAGACAGTTGGTCCGTTTTTCTCAGTAGTTTTGTCTTGTTTAAATAGTAAAGAACCGCCCTCCTTACATCTAGTGTATGTAGGTTCTTTTCAGCAGAGTTTGAAGGATTTTGAAAGAAAGCAGGCAGTTCAATGGGTTGGTTAACATGGAACTTGGATATGAACTTAGGTGCAAACCTGGGGTGTGTTCTTAGTACCAACTTGTCTTTGTGGATAACAAAGAAAGGGTCTTGCACTGACAAAGCTTGTAGCTCACAGACTCTTATGGAGGTGATGGCCACCAGAAAAGCTGCTTTGTATGTTAGGTGTTTAAGGCTGGATGTGTGCATAGGTTTGAATGGAGGACCTATGAGCTTTGAGAGTACCATAATGAGATTCCACCCTGGCGGCGGGTTGGAAATGGGGGGGGAGGGGAGAGGGGTAAAGTCCATGAAAGCCTTAACAACAGTGACTGCCCACCAGGACACCTTGTTTTGTGAAGTGGTGTACGCGGATAGAGCTGCTAGGTGAACCTTGATGGAGTGGAATACTAGGCCAGAGTCTAGTAAGTGGAGCATGTACTGAAGAATGTCGCGATGGAGTACATTCAATAGGGTTTATATTTTTTGACTGGTATCATATTAAAAATCATTTCCATTTGTTAAAGTAACAGTGTCTGGTGTTAGGTTTACGTGCCTCTAAGGATTTCCATACACCTTTGAGGCTGTTTTAAATGACCAAACTCTATGACTTCAGGAGGCAAGCTGCCAAGTTCATAGATTGAGGATATGGGTTTAACCTTGTCCCCTTATGATGGGTGAGCATGTTGAAGGGGCACTGGAGCTTGATTGGGTTGCACATCGTCAGTTTGAGCAGATGCGGAAACCAAGGTTGTCTTGCCCACATTGGAGCAACCGGGATTAGAGTTGCTTGTCCCTGGTGCATTTTGTGCACTATTCTGCTGACGAGCGGTGTCGGTGGAAAAGCGTAATCAAATTTCCCGGACCAGCTCATCCATAGGGTGTTCCACTTGGATCTGGGTTGGGCAAACCTGGATGCGAAGTCTGGGCATTGTGCGCTTTGGTTTGTGGCGAACAAGTCTAAAGGAGGATAGCCCCCGAGGGAAAAGATATTTTCTAAAATTCCTCCATTGAGTTGCCACTCATGTTCTTCACGTAGGGGATCTCTGCTTAGAGATGTCATGATCTCTGCTTCCAAAAGGCCAGGACTTACCCAACTCCCTTGGAAGCAGACCCATAACCCAGGTTCCGAGTGCCAGCCAGTCCCAATTGGGACCTTTTGGACCCTGTCCTGGCGCCAGTGGCGCCAGGCTCATAAATATGCCCAGTCCCAGCGCTGCAAGCGCCGGGCTCATAATGCTTGGGTGGACTTGCCTGCAGCAGACCATGCTGCTTACTTACCTGCCAGTTGAACCCCTGATCCTCTTCTGTTTGGGACTACTTTTCCTGTTGGGTGGGGCAGGAGCCACTCCCTAGGTTCAGAACACTGGAACTCTTCTGGAAAGCAGGAACTCTTACCTAGGCGTGGCTGTGGAAGGAGACACCTAAGCACTACAGGAGGCTATTTAAACCACACCCGATGGATGAATCTTGCTTTGCGTTATTCTGCATCCTCTGCAGCAGAACGCTCATCGTGTCTTCTGCATCTGATCCTGGGCCTAAAGGAAAAAGGCTTACCATCCTGAATCCAGTCTTCAGCAACATCTATAAAGACAAGAAAGAACAGGTTAGCACTACGGTCTTCAGTGACAGCGCATCTCTTACCTGGTCCACCGGCTGTCATCAACGCCTCGCGCAGCATTCCTACATCTGAAAGACAAAGGCTTACCTACTCTTCACGCGCTCCGGAGGTCATCGCACTGCATTCCGGCATCTGAAAGACAAAAGAAGGTGCGTTTAAAGACATTGGGTAACGTTAAATACTCACGTGCCATTACTCCATCCACGCCGAACTCAGTGGGCATTCCGGCATCCTTCAGCAGCTCCGAACTGGTACCTGCAAAATAAAAGGACAGTTAGTGCGCATCGTGAAGCAAGCAACAAGCGCTTACTTACGCGCTTCCAGGCGCTTCTATTCCGCATACGGGTCCATCCTCAACTCACTTCAGCCAGTCAACCGCCATCGCCGGAACCCTGCAAAATAAGAGACAGCATTACAAAAGACTTTTAAAGACATTTGAAATATTCGGAACTCACCGTTCGTGAAGTAAACGACGGACAGCAGTCCTCTGAAGTCAAGAGGCCGGCGCTACCTATCCAGTGAAGAAACTGGTTACAGCACCCTGCCCCGAGGCAGATGGAGAGCTCGGCGTTCACTTACCTAAGACATCTTACTCTTCGAGTCAGGCATACAGTGCACAGAGGTCCAGCCCAAAGAGCCAACCGGGTGCTACACATCACTTTTGAAGATACGGTAGTCGCCCAGTCAAGACCGGCACCTCTGCGAGAATCAGGTGAGCGTTACAAGAGAGTTTGCTAGAGAATTGAGTTCTACTGGAATGTGTTGCGATACTAGGAACATGTTCCGATTGAGTGCCCACTTACACATTTGTTGGGCTATACTGGACAGACTTTGAGAATGTGTGCCTCACTGCATGTTTATGCAAAACATGGCAGTGGAGCACTCTGTGAGAACTTGCACGGTTTGACCAATTAGATTCACCTGAATGGCTTGTAGAGCCTTGAGTACTGCTAGTAGCTCCAAAAGGTTGATGTGATTTTGGGCTGTGATCTGTGTCCACAGACCATGTGCTGTGTGGTGAAGGCAAAGGGCTCCCCATCCGGAGAGTGAGGCATCTGTTCCAACCATCGCTTGCATTAGAGGAATGTGAAAGGGTTTTCCCTTCAACAGATTTTCGTTTGTCCACCAGCGTAGCGCTTGAACTAGGGTTAGTGAAAACAACCACTTGATCGTCCCACTGACCGCTTGTCGCAGAGCACTGTTTTGCTAACCACTTTTGAAATGGACAAATGCGCAACCATGCGTGGAGAACCAGGTAACTACATGAAGCCATCATCCCGAGCAAGCACATTGCTTTGTGTACGGCCAGATACTGAATTATTTGCAGCAGTTTGTTTTGTACTCTTTCGTTTGAGGGAAGACTAACCCCTCGTCCATTTTTATGACAGCTCCTAGGAACTGTTTGGTTTTGCTTGGAACAAGACTTGATTTTTTCTCGTTGATTGAGAATCCCAATTGGAACAGAAGATTGTCCTTTGAGTATTTTGCTTGAAAATTTGAGGGGATTCCCGTGTTATCAGCCAGTCGCCCAGATAAGGATACACTGGGATTGATTCTATGCGTAAGCGCACTGCCACTACTGCCAATACCTTGGTGAATACCCTTGGAGCTGAGGCTATGCCGAAGGGTAGCACCTTGAATTGGTAGGGCTGATTTGCTATTTTTAAGTGCAGGAATTTTCTTTGCGCTGGGAAACTTGCAATATTAAAGTATGCATCTTTCATGTCCAAAGTTGCCATGTAGTCCCCCTGTTTTAGCAGTGGGATTACTTCCTGTAGCGTAACCATGCGAAATTTCTGAGGCTTGACATATGTGTTCGCAGGTCTAGGACAGGGTGCATTGTAAGGTTTTTCTTTGGCACAAAAAAGTACATTGAATAGATACCTTTGTTTACCTGGTTTGCTGGGACGATTTCTATGGCATCCTTTAGTAGCAGTGCTTTTGACCTCTTCCAGAAGAATGAGCTGTTCCTCCTGCGTTGTTTGTCTTTGTTGTGGTTGGGTGGTGTTTGTATAAGTTCTATGCAATAGCCTCCCGCCCCGGTGGAAAGTATCCACTTTTCCGACGTGATTCCCCTACCATGCGTGGGTAAAATGAGAAATGCAACCTCCTACTGGAGAGGCATGGGAGGGGACCTGGAGCAGGTGGTCATTACTTTAGTGGGGTGGAGCCTCTGGAGGAGGAGGATCTGCCTCACTTCTTGACTTTGTGGCCCCTTTGAACATTTTGTTGGGAGGGTTGCCCCCTGCGAGGAACGCCAAGATGAAGTCTGCCCGCCCTGGTTGCAGTTGGAGGACAGCTGGGAGTTTTGTCCTCTAAAACTGTGTGTATTAAATGCGCCTCTCTGCACAAAGGGTTTGTTTGTGAGCTGTGCCAGGGATTTGAGTCCTACTCCTCCTTAGCACTTTTCAGTGAGTCCTCGACAGCTTTTCCAAATAAGGCGTTAGGCTCAATTGGCATATTTGAAAGGGTGGTTTGGGTTTCCAGCTTGAAACCTGATTGACGTAGCCATGCATGGCGCTCAATGAGGGCACCCTCAGCTACTATCCGGCCTGCATCATCTGCTGAATCCAGATTATTTTTCAGGCTGCAGCTTGCCACCCGTTTACCTTGAGCTACTGTTTTTAAAAGCTGTGTTTTCAGGAGCTCTGCGGCACAGAGTCCATTTGTTGTGAGATCTCGTCCCACTTGTGGAAATTCTAACTTGCCAGAAGTCTAGTGGTGTTGGCTATCCTTACTTGGTAAGCAGCCGAGGAAGCTACTTTTCTGCCCAGTGTGTACATTTTGTTGCTCTCCTTGTCAGGAGGGGCTTCAGCAGAGTCTAAATGGGTGCCCGCTCTTTTCCTTGTGGTGGTCACCACAAGAGAGTTGGGCTTTAGCTGCCCCCTAATGTAAAATGGGTCTTACAGGGCTGGTTTAAACATCTTCTGAATGCGCGGGTTGACTGCTCTGGTCAGGACGGGGTTAAGCAAAGAAGGCTTAATGCGCTTTGGGATAGATTGGAGCAGTGGAATGAACTGTGCTGCAGATATCTTATCCCCGAGGATGTCATCTACAAAGTCTTTGTCGACTTGAGGCCCTGTGTATCGACTGTCGACCATGGGGGGGGGGTTAAGTGGGGGGTGTTTAGTGTGGGTGCTTCAGCCGCCGGGTGTCGTCTCTGTAGCAGAACCGCTGGCCTGCCTGTTGGAGTCTGGCACTCGCACGCGGGATACCGTCAGGACCTGATTGCCCCTGGCGTCACTTAGGACACATATGCTGCCATCGCTGGAGGCTCCCTCAACGTCCATGGCGGCCTCGGTCTGCATGGCGTGGTTGGCCCAGCATCAAGTCTTCCGGCCCTTTAATGTTTTGGGCCGAAAACACTTTGCAGCACTTGCACTGTTTTTCGGAATGGTTCATAGGAAGGCAGAGATTACACATCCTTTCAGAGAAACTTCCTGTTACATGAATGACAACATTTAAATGGTTTGTTTTCCATAGTATGGAAAGATGGCAGCTCGGCAACGTAAATGGATAATGGGGAAATGGGCATTCTCTAAATAAGATGAATTATGATCCCCCACTCTCCCTACTGTTCAGGGCAGAATACTTTTTGGCCTAGGTAGGCCGCAGACGAAGTCCGTCGAGATGGGTGGGTAGTTGTCGTCGACGAATGGTCTTGGCCTCGAAAGCAGTCGCCCGAGATCTTGCGGTGCACAGCCATTGAAAGGATGGAAAGAAAGTCTAAATTTAAATTTCGTATAAGTAAAGGCATTAGCTAGAAGAGGGAACTCTGCAACTTGCATCCGACTATGAAAAATCTGAGGGACATCAACACGTGAAGGACTGTGGGTACAGGAGACGTCACACTAGGGATATTTCGAAAACAAAAAATCTAAAATGATAGTATCTGCTAAGATTCACATGTGGTGCATAGGCCGACAAAGAGACTCCACCCTCCTATTTCTAACGCACCGCCAGAATGGGATCTCAACGTGGTACTCGCTAAGCTCATGGGATCCCGTTGGAAGCCAATGCACAAGTTTAGTCTAAAACACCTGACTTACAAAACCGCCTTCTTAGTGGCTATCACTTCCATAAGAAGATTGAGTGAAATACAAGCATTGTCAGTGCAGGAACCTTTCTTTATTTTATACAAGGACAAGCTGGTTTTACATACTCACCCTGGGTTCTCCCCTAAATTAATCTAAACATTTCTCATAAACCAGTCAACTGAGCTACTGGCTTTCTTCCAGGAACCCAACAGCTCAGCTGAGGTAAAACTCCACTCACTAGATGTGAGGAGGGCAGTCCACTACTATGTAGACAAGACCAGACCGCTAAGAAAAACAGATCAATTGTTTGTCTGCATAGCGCCAGGCAGAGAAGGTGACCACATTTCAAAGAATGCCATCTCTAGGTGGCTAGTCAGATGTATCCAACTATGCTATTCCCTATCAGATAAGACACTGTCTTTTACGCCCAGGGCTCACTCCACAAGAGGAACAGGAACCACTCTGGCTTTCATTGCAAATGTCCCCTTAGACAGTATTTGCAAAGCATCTACATGGAGCTCAATACATACTTTCACTCAGCACTACTGCATTGACAATCATACCAAGACAGATACACAAGTGGTTCTATTCGCTTATGAACCTTGTCACATCCCACCACCTTCTTCTAACACTGCTTGCTAATTTATGCACAGCATGTGACCTAAGCAGATTCCACAAGCTTCAGAATCTGCTTAGATTCACATGCGACCTACACTTCCTCCCCTAGGAGAGAAGGTGCATGGATGCGTATGAGCTTGTCTGATACGTATCTGCTTGGATACAACTGTACTCACACTACACCTCATATCAGAAAAAAAAACACTGAGGGACCTCGACGCGCGAGGGATCATGGGTACAGTGGACGTCACACTAGGGATATTATTACTGGCACGCCCTGTCGACGTCCCTTTTCGAGCATCGAGAACAACTGTAATACTCTGCAGCTTCCACTAGATGTCGGCCTATGTACAGGATGTGATCTAAGCAGATTTCACAAGCCTCAGAAATAAATATATATATGTGAATGATATTTTACTCACCGTAATCGTATTTCTGATGCTTGCATCCGATTCACAAGCTACGCATAGGCGAACATCTAGTGTTCAATCCGCCTTGAAGTGGTCTTCAACAGTGGGATTTGGCCAACATCCCCCTGACGCGATCCATCGTGGGGGTGCACCCACCAAGCTCACTGTAAGCAGTTTCTCTGCTTACCCATCTGCCCCAATGGCGTCTGAGAAATCCCACCCCTCACGATCACCCCTGGCCACTGCACTCCCACTTCACACCCTCAGGAAGCACCACCCCCTCCTCCCCCAACACACATGGTCTCTAAAACCTGCTCCAGCCACATAGACTTCCTGATTATGACTGATGTCGATTCACATTGACGGAAGGGGGGAGGAGGGGCGAGGACAGAAGTTTTTATGTCTTTCTGACACGCATACAAAAGGTACAATGTCAAAAGACAGGATACAGAGCAGAAGTTTACGATAGTTCAGTTCCAAAGCATGTACTCCCTGGAGAATTCAGTGACAATTACATCATGCTTATAATGCATCTATAATGAAAGATAACAAACCCTTTTTCGTTCTTTTCTTTCCTTTTCATCTTTCTTTTCTCTTTCTCTCGATCTTTCTCTTGACTTATCCAAATCTTTCTTGTCTTCTTCCCTCTCCTTGCTCTTAGATTGCACTGGGGCAGCGTGGTTAGTATAGTGCTGTTGAACAAATTCAACATTTGTGCGTTTAGAGCTTTAAAATGTTAAGATGCATTCATAAAGTGCCATGTTATTCCTTTCAAATATTGCATAAAGAAGGACAAACTTACCTTTGGTAATGTTCTTTTTCAGATGAATTAGTACTTTTCCCCCACAGATTTCTTATCTCCGAAAATACATCCGGAGGGGCAAGTCTGGCATTGGAATCTATTTTGCGAGTGCTTGGAGAATGTTGTGTTCAGAGCAAGTTGGAGATTCAGGTAGGAAGAAGGAGGTGGAGGTTGAAGAACCAGAGGAAAAGACAGAGCAGACTCAAGACAAGGAAGGAGTAAGAAGATCAGAAGATGGTGGGAGGAAGAAAACTGGAGAGGGGTAGGAGATCATAAGATGTTGTTTAAATGGAGACCACAGGAGTTGGAAGTAGAGAAACATCTTAGGGGTGGTGGGGAAAGGAGGGAAAATATAGGAGGGTGTGAAGTAGGGGGAAGCATCCAGCGCTAGTAAATTGGTAGCTGGCTAGAGAGCCAGGATCATAAGAGTAGAGAGAAGGGTAATAATCAGGACCTTAAGGAAGGGACATGAGGAGGCCCTCTTACAGAAACCTGGGCAGGTGAAGCCAGTTGGCACGGTCGTCAAGTGGAAGAGAAACTTCAGCTGCTTAAATGGCTTGTAGATGGTATCCCACCATCTACAGTAGACAAACCTGCTTTGTGAGAATAAAGAAAGGACATTGCCAAGGAGGTATCCAAAACCATGTGCTCTTTAGAAGAAAACCATTGAACTGGTCAAACTGTTGATGGAAGACTGTCCTGACACTGAGTTGTGAGCTGAGGAGTGATTTTGGTTTAAGGGGAAGGAAGAAAGGACCACCATAAGATTAACTCCTGAGAGGGGGATGTATGTTGGATTTCTGTCAAAGTGCAGAATTAGTTTGATTTCTGTATGTAAAGTAATTGTTCAAAGCGAAAACATGAAACTACTTTAATCCTTACGGCAGGCTATATTAGGTCTGCTTATAAATGTCGCTATGAAATGACACGGTCATGTAAGAACTTTTCAGAGGATATCCCTCTATTGTCCTCACCCATCCTTTCACCGTGGATGGCTGCCTAAGAGGGAGTTTCTCATGATTCCAGTGAAATAATTTGCAACCCACAGACCGGGGGAGAGTTGGGGGGTAGAACCATTGGCTCTTTTGCATTTCCATAGAGGAATCATTGTGGAGGGCAAAGCAGATACACCCTGATCTGGGGCAGTGATGGGAGAAGGCTGAGCCAAGCAGTGTGGGGGTGTAGCGTTCTTTCAGATGGGGACCTGAACCTAGTCAGTCGGAATGCGATTACCAGCCAAGGAGGTTTATCGGTCGCAGCTGAAGGCACAGTGGGCTTTCTTGAAAAAGGACAAGCATTTGTTGCCTGAACTCTTACCTCAGCAGGTGATGGGAAAAGGGTACTTGCAACAAGTTATGTGGCGATGACTCCAAGGAGCAACAGTGTCTGGAACAGGAGTGGGAAAGAGACTTTAGTCTTACAAGAACTGGGGCGCTTGAGGAATCACTGTGAGAGTGGGACCTCGTTCAGCGCCGGTGCTTTTTCTTGTCCTTCCTGTTGAAGCCTGAGAAAGCAAAGGAAATACCTTATGTTATTTGGGTTTTGCTTTAGGAGATGAATGCTCTGATATATGATATGATATGATATGGTATTTGTAACGCGCCTATACACAAGTGTTTCAAGGCGCGACGAGGCAGGGAGGGAGGGAAACAAGGGGAAGTCAGACAAACGATCCTACTAGGCCAGGTGTCATTCAGATCGCGCAAGTGCAGAGGTAAGGGGAAAAGGAGAAAGTGCAGGGGGAGGAGGTGGGGGGAAGTGCAGTACAAGGTAAGTAGCGTAATAAAATAATAAATAATAAATAAAAAGGGCCAGCTGGTGGCAAGTGCGAGGTAAGTGCAGAGCAAGTGCTGAGAAGTGCTGGGAAGGAGGGCTGTAGGGATACAGTGACAGTCCCACAGTGCAGGGGGAGCCAGGGAGGCAGTGCAAGTGGAGAGTGGCTGGGCCCTGGACCGAGGTCGCTGAGAGTGGCCCAGATGCAGGTTTAGTGCAGAATTCAGTGGGGAGTTAAGCAGGTTTAGCAGGGGAGAGGGAGAGAGAAGGCAGAAGCGAAGAGGAAGGTTTTGAGGTACTTCCGGAACCGGAGATGGTTCTCCTCAAGTTTCAGGGAGGCAGGAAGGCTGTTCCAGAGGGAGGCCCCTGCTGCGGAGAGAGATCTACCCCCAGCTCGTTGCTTCGAGAAGCGGCTGACCATGAGGGAGTTGGAGACGGATGAGCGAAGGGCTCGTGAAGGAAGATATTTAGGAAGAGAGAGTTGAAGGTATTTAGGCCCCAGGCCCCAGAAGGCCTTGTGGACAATGCAGAGGGTTTTGAACTTAATCCTCGCAGCCACTGGGAGCCAGTGAAGAGATTTCAGTCCTGGAGAGATACGGTGATGAAGCGGAGGGCTTACTATGCCTTTGTGGAGAGCACTAAAGAATTAAGCGGCAGATTAGTGAAAAGCATCGGGATGCATGGACTGGCAGCATCACCATTCATCTGTGTCTTAGTCAGGAAACGAGCACCAAAGGCAGTGCTTGTGTGGATCTGACACGGACATCAGTTTGCCACATTCCTTGCAGGTTTGACTGCCCGTGGCATTTGGGGGAAGACAATAAATATTCAAAAATAAAGAGCTGAGAAATATTCCTGTGTTGAGGGCGCAGAAAAGGGAACTGAAGCAATATTGAAAAGCCGGCTCCATGTATACTACCCATGAAATCACATCCGGAGTCATGGGCACCAATTCTAACTCAATGTAAAGTTGAGTCACAGTTTGCTGCTTGGTGGCTGAAAACGATATAAAAGTCAGACTGATGCTGGAGGATGTATTTTCTAAGATGAGGAATCTGCAGGAAGAAAGAGCCCATTAGATACACATTTTACCAACAATTTCACAAGGACAATAAACCATTTGACCAGGAACCCGGAAGCCCAAATCACAGAAGGCCACGCAGAGAAGCGCAATGCGATGCGCACTGCATCAGGCTTCTGCGCCCACAGACTGCAAATTGAGGCAGCTGGAGCCCACATCAGGTAAGGAGCTGGTGAAGGTAGGGGGTGGGGGGAGCAGCGGATAGAATGTGCGAGGTGGAGGAACACCCCCTCAAAAGGGACCGGAAGAGGGCTGTGAACAAGAAACCAAACTATCGAGCAGATGCTGTCTTTTCGGTCTAGAATATCCAAGATCGTTCTTTTGCTTTTGTTCATGGCCTTCAGAGGTAGATCCCTATAAACATTCACTGTTCTAACAAAACACTGTTGCAACGTATTTGTTACAAAGCCATAACGTAACTGCTATTGAATTTGCACATGATGCATGGAGACGCACCCAATGAAGCGTGATAATGTACTGCTGCCAAGTTGATGGGTGCAATGTAGGTTTAACTAGAGCAGCAGGATATCATCCAGTATAGCCCAGCACTTCATGCATTATTGCCATTAGCACCTCTGAATAATATCGGGGCGGTACAGGTTAATTTTTGTGTGAAAATGTTTGCGCAGGGACCACTAAGGTTTTTGCGCAAAAAACCTACACTTAATATGGTAACCCACGAAATGGAAAAGTGAGTTCTGGCAACAGTGAGAGGAGAAGATTTTGCGAGGAGCCGCAGAGGTGACAAGAATGTGGCAAAACATATTTTTAGAGGGCCAGAGGGTAAACAGCTGAGGTAGCGAGCCATAACAGAACTAGAGTTCCTAAAATTCGGTGAAACTGTAATACAATATAACAGTATATTTTCTCACCAGTTTCCACATGGGTGCACTGACATTGGGTAATTGCCCATTACTCGTGCCGGTCCCCCATGATTACTAAAAAAGTTTCACCGAATTGTAATTAACTATGTTATTTCATCAAACTATACAACACAGTGTTTCACTAATAGGAGCTACACTGTATCTGTTGTAAACCGATATTGCCTCATGATTAGTGAGAGATTTAAAATTAAACTATAGCCAGCAATATTGGTTTGTTTGACCTACCGAACCACCCCCTGAGCTATCCATTATGAAACATGTATACCACCAAGGACCCCGTATTCAAACAAAGTTTACATAATGGGATGTTCATGTACCTGGTTACTCACCATTGCGGTGAGAGGATTGTGCTTATTATTATTATAAACAGTACATTTAAAAAATGTAAACATACTGGTTGAATTTAAAGAACGAAGCCGGCTGAAATACACACGCGTCATTGACATGAAGCGTTATTTACATGGTGACGACATCACACGTACCAACGCAATGACGGCATCAGTAAACGCTGAAATATCTAGCGGCCATCTTTTTAAATACATAAATCAATCACACACGAAGCGTACCGCAGGGGAGTGATGCAAGGAAGGAATCTTGCTTTTTGTAAACAAGGTAAGCGAAAAACCGAACCCTCCCTTATTCTTTCTAACTACTACTCCACAAAACCCTTATGTGGATTCATCTTTATATTTTAGTTATAAAGATCGTGCCTGATGGATGATTTTCCGAGTGCACAACACCTTAACTTCAGCCATACAACCTAGAGGGCTGGTTGCACACATTTTTTTTTTACACTTGGTAAGCTAAGTTTTTATTACATTCTTTGAACATGCCCCCTAATGTTTAAATAGTCGAATCTAATACGCATACCACTGTGTATCCACAGGGATTCTAAGTTCAACACATGAATTGGAGAGTATTACTCAGGATTTCCGGAAACACCTCAAAACCTTTCTATTTGATTCTGCTTTTTCACCTCCTCTCCTCTGCTAACCTCCCGGCTGTAACCTGAGCTGCAATGGCTACCTGGACACCCTCTGATCTCAGGCCCAGGTCCTTCCCCTGCCAGCGTCACACACCTGCACTGCCCACCTGGCACACCCCGCACTTGGGGACTGTTTCTGTATCCCTACAGTCCCCCTACCAGCCCTTGACACCTAATGCCCACACTTACACTGCACTTGCCACATGCTGGCTGTTTACTTATTGTTATGTTATCATCGTCCCATGTACAGCACTGTCCATTCCCCTTCCCATGCACTTGCACGATCTGAAGGACAACTGGCCTAGTAGGATCGTTGTCCGTTCCCCCACTGTTCCACTCCCTTGCCTCGTCACACCTCGAAACACTTGTCTATAGGGGCGTTATAAATGCCATATCATATCAAAGATTCAGCACAGCTGAATACAACCATTTGCCCACCATGGGTAAGATACTTTCATCTACAATCCTGAATAGCAACAGAATTACTAGGCATTACTATTCACTCATAATGTACTCTCTCCCTTAGGAAGAGTTGCTAGGGTTCCTTAGATATGGAAGCTGTCATAATAATAGAAGACCTACTCCGATATTAGAAGCATTTCAATTTGTTTTGCAATGAAGGATTACGAAGGTTATTCCATTATCACTGTTTATTCAACACCACACCTTACGAGCGAAGTTGAGAAAGCATTTTCATCTTGATAAACAGTATAACATGAATCCCAAAGATCTAATAATCCTAACCAGAAATCCTGGATGTGTCATTTAAGTTGATATATATGAAAATCTATATCAGAAAAACTGGGAGATGACACATTAACTGTCTTGTTTCATTAGTATGTTTTATTGGTATGAAAGGCTAACTAAGGAACATAGTAATAAGGACGACAATCGTATGCAACAGAAAGGACAAAACAATTCTGATAAATATACAAGGTTTTGTGACATAGTTAACAATGACGATTATGAGGTTAGCACTTTAGATATGGATTAGCAGTCTCAGTGAATTACTATGCTTTTGACACACTTATACTTAATTTAACAACAATGTTGTGTACATAACATCTGACTTAAGGGTTTTCAAATGCAGTATCAAAAAGGAACAAGTTACTTACCTGTAACTGTTGTTCTCCAGCATGGGTCTGGCATGGATTCACATGCTCATGAATATTCCCCGTTGTCAGGCTGGGAATCCTCGGTAAATAAAAAATCAGTATCAGTTTCGTTTCTGATCTGTCTTTCTTAGTAGTAACCAATCACTGAACTCTGCGTCATACTGACCACAGCCAATGACTGCCCTCTACCTAAGCCCCGCCTCTGGCAGCCATCTTCAGATTTGGTAGCACGCAAAGTGGCAGTATGACCAAGTGAAGAGCCGCAGAGGGGTAGGCGGGAGGGTTCGCATGTGAATCCATGCCAGACCCATGCTGGAGAACAACAGTTACAGGTAAGTAACTTGTTCCTTCTCCAGCATGGGGTCTGGCATGGATTCACATGCTCATGAATATAAGAATAAATAGCAGTACACACATGCACAACCACGGGGGGTGGCAAAAGGCTCAACATTAAGCAATACAAAAAACTCAACATTAAGCATCTCTTACCTCCTCACCAGGCTCACCTTAAGCGAACAGGTTGCGCAGCACTGCTTGGCCGACCCTGGACTCCTCCCTGGAATCCCGATCGACACAGTAGAATCTTGTGAAGGTGTTCGTCGACCTCCAAGTAGCAGCCCTGCAGATGTCCAGCAGGGGCACACCAGATAAGAACGCCGTAGTAGCAGCGATCGCTCTGGTCGAATGGGCTCTCGGACGGCCTGGCAGAGGTCGGTTAGCCAACCGGTGACAGTGCATGATGCAGCCGGAGAGCCATCTGGAAATAGTAGAAGACTTCGAGAGAGCCTTCCCCGTAAGGCCTACAGTTCCCTCCTCAGACCCCATGCTGGAGAAGAGGTCCACCTGAGGATGACGCACCTGTCGAAGATCCCCTGAAGCACCTGCTCGTTCAACTGCCATTCGTAGTTGTCCGCACCCAGCCTGCTGAGCATGTCCGCCTCCAGGTTGGATTCCCCCGGGAGGTGCATTGCTGTCGGGTGTATGTTGTTTACCATAGCCCTCTCCCAAATGTTGACTGCTAGAGTGCACAGTGGAGGGGACCTGGTGCCACCCTGCTTGGTGAAGTAATACATGCTGATGGAGCGGTCGGTCTGAATAAGGATCGCCTTGCCGCTGATCATCGGAAGGTTTTGAGAGTGAGCAGATGGCCATCAATTAAAGCCAGTTGATGTGGGCCACCTGCTGCTGACTAGATCAAACCCCATGGATGCTGTGGCTGCCCAAGGTAGCTCCCCAGCCCTCTAGGGAAGAGTCTGTGGTGATGGTGACACGAGGCGCTGGTTGACGGAAGGGCCTGCCTATCCGTAGGTTGCTGTCCCTGCTCCACCTGACTAGGTCCTGGTGGAGATGATGCAGGATGCGGACCATGGCCGCCTGGGAATCCTTCTCCTGGCTCAAGGAGGTTGCGAAATTTACCTGCAAGCGCCTTGCCCCGAGCCTCGTATGCGGCACAGCAAGTCGCATTGCCGCCATGATGCCCAGCAGGTGTTGGTACCACCACGCCAAGGTCACTGCTCTGCTGAGAAAATGCCCAGGGGCCCGCTTGATGGCTGTGATCTTGTCTTCTGAGGGGAGAATCCTCTCAGAGCTCATATTCCAGATGAGGCCCAGGAATGTTGGACTCTGCGTGGGCTCCAACTGGGACTTCTTGACATTGATGGAAAATTCCAGCTCGTGTAGTGTATTCATGAAGGTGGACACAGTGTGGTGGACTGCCTGTGGAGACCTTGCCCTGACGAGCTAGTAGTCTAGGTATGGATAGACATGGCGACCCTGAGCAGGGCTACTACCGCGTTCATCGGTCTTGTTAAGACCCTGGGGACCGAATGGAGGCCAAAGGGTTGAACCTTGTATTGGAAATGAAAACCCATGATCCTGAACCTCAGAAAGGACCGATGGAGCTGCCAGGTAGGCATCCTTCAGATCCAGGGAGCACCTCCAGTCTCCCACGCACAATGTCTCTGCTATAAGCGCTGGGGTAACCATCTAAAACTTTTGAAGAGGAAGGGACAGGTTCAAGGGGGAAAGGTCCAACACAACTCTCAGGCCAGTCTGGTTATTCTTGTGTATGGCGAAAATCTGTGAATAGAAGCCCAGCCCTGCTGGGAGGCTGGGACTTCCTCTACTGCCTGACACTCTACGAGTGAGCGAAATTCAGCTAAAAGAGTTGCTGGCCCAATCTGTGGGAGTGGAGGGGAGGAGAGAGGAGGAGGGATAGGGAGCCGGAAGCCCATGGATACTACCGAGAGGATCAATGGGTCCCTGAACCGTGTTCTCCAGCGTTGAGTGAAGGGCAAGCCTGCCCCTCCCCCCCCCCAACCGTAGACTCATGGATCCAGATGGCTGTGTCATGCCTTTTTGCCCTCTGAGGCTGGGGCTGAGGAGGGGGGACTGGAAAAAAAACCTTTTGCGCCGCTTTGCGCTGCTTGTGCCTGTGCTGGGTCGGGGATCTCTCCGGTTGTCTGGACCGTCTCTCCTGGAAGCCCCTGAAACTTCTTTAAGACAAACCTTTGTCTGAGTGCTGGTGCCTCTGGTTATATGACTTGGGGGGGCGGCATTAGTGAAGATCGATAAGGATTTGGCAATCTGTGAACTGTCCTTATCAAGTTGCTCGTCCGTAGTGGAAGAGAACAGATCGCCGCACTCGAAAGGAAAGTCCAGTATATGCTCCTGGACATCAGGGTTGAACGTCGTCGCCCGTAGCCAGACCGTCCGTCTCAGGTCGGTAGCAATACGTATGGCACACCCTCAGGTGTCAATGTGAGCCGATATGGACTCCATTATATCCTGTGCTACAATTTTGGCTTCAGCCAGCCCAGCCAGAATCGCGCCTGGCTCTGCACAGGGAGTTCAGGAAGGAAATCGGCAATCTATTGCTAGAGCCTCTTGTTGACAGCAGCCAGCATGGCATCAGCGTTGGACTGATGAAGAGAAGCATTGATGTACATTTTCTTTACGTATGCTCCTAGGATCGTCTCCTCTTTACCCAGGAGTGCAGAGGCTGATGTAGCCAAGGACGATTGTGGCTTGGTGTAGAGTGAAGCTGCGGCGATCACTGAGGAGTGTGGCTCGGGGTGTGCAGCAAGAGGGGGTCCACCTACATTTGCCTAAACTTGGCGTCGAGGCACCTGCTGGTAGGCTGTTTAGAATGAGGTTTGAGCCATCATTTGGCAAGCGCCACCACGCCCGTTTGCATTGGAATCCCTGTTCCAGTCGTAGGGCGTAGAGTGAGGACTTCTGCCAAGATGCCCGCCTCTGGTTGTTCCACCTCAGGCTGTGGGAGTCCCAAGTACTCTGCCAGGCCTGCAAGCCATTTCGTGAAAGACCTTGGGCGACGAGGATGTGTAGGGGTCCTCTTCCTCCTCATTCGTGTCCACCAATGTGTCCTATTGGTCCGGTGCAGCTGGAGCAGTGTTGGGCGCGGGAGGCTGTGGCGTACTGACACGCGCCGGAGGCTGCTCTGGCAGTGGATACAGGGCTGCTGTGACTGGTAGAGGCATGGGAGCCAGTGTCATGGGGACTGGCGCAGGCAGCTGGGGCTGCAGTTGACCCGGAAGCGCTGCACCCAAGGGCGGGGTAGCCTTGGGTGCTAGCGGCACTACTGGAGGGAGCATGTCCCTGATAATATCCTTGAGGATGATGCCCATCTGCGGAGACCTCACGAGAGTCTGGCATCTTTCAAAAAACCTGTCTTCACAAGCCGGCGGAGCACTTGGAGGAGCGGGCATGGGCACGGGGCCATGAGGTTGCCGAGAGCTGGGCACACTATGTCTTGCTGTATGCGGGGTGTATCTGCCCTGCAATGCTGAAGGATATGCCGTGGGCCACGTGCCAGGCGATGACCAGTCCCACCTGGAAACTTGTACCCCTACCTGGTCCCCAAAGTGGGATGCTGTCGGGCTTGTGGCCATTTTGTTAGCTGCATGCCACGTGCCTGTGTCGTGGCGCTTGCTCCGCTGGGCCCGGCCTCCTCCAGGACTCTTGGCAGTGGAGGTTGAGGCCTACCGTTCCAACTCAGGACAGGAACTGGTAGGCGGAGTGCCATCGGCAGTGGCGCAGATAGTGCTGCGTACAGGTTCCCCCTGAGACATCTGTTCGGTATTGGGGCATAGCCCCTTGGGTTGGAACCCAGTAATAGAACCTTGCGGTCCCTCAGCGTAGTCACCGGTAGGATGTCGCGACCCCTCGGCTGGGTGGCCGGTAGCTGAAACAGCTGGTACCTGCACTGGTACTGATAGGTTCCTCCCGCTCATGGCTTCCTGGGGTAGGAGTCGCCTTTGCATAGTGCGGATGAAAACAGTGCCTCGACCGTGGGCCTGGTCTTGTGCTTGACAAATTCCTTTAAGTCCTCTGGAGGCGACCTTCCGAAAAGCTCCCTCCACCTGGCTAGTGTCTTTTCCAGAGCGCGTGGTGTCAGAGCGCCACATGCGGTACAGCCCTCCCAGCCGTGATCAGGGCCTAGACAGAGGAGGCAGAGAGCATGGGGGATGAATGTAGGGAAGAGACCCTTGTAGGCTGGACACCTGCTGAAGCCCTTGACGTCGGCATGTGCCGGGGAGGAGCATGGCGCCAGAGGACAGAGGTAGCTGATTAAAGACAAGAAAAAAAATAAGACAAAAGTACTTCTCGGGGGAAGAGCGTGTGGAATTACTAGGCCGAAGGCATAACCCAGGAGCGCTGGTGAAAGCAGTGCGTTCCCGTCGACGCAGAAAAGAGAACTGAGGAGAGGCACCGGTGGGCGAAGTCAGGGGAGTGCATGCTCCCAGGGCCGCGCCCCTGCACGCATCTAAATTTAAAGGGGAAGATGATTTTTGTGGTGAACAAGGTTCCATCTCCCATACAGTATGGAGGAAAGGGGACGGGACGTAGGAGTAGGGAAGAGCTGAACTTACCAGGATGTTTTGACTGGAACTGTATTTTAAGGAAGCAGCATGTGAATACTTACGGCAGGGCTCTGGAGTAATGGATTATTCACAATACTTACCAACCAGGCGTCCCTGTGGTTTGCGGAAAAGCCAATTATTTTTTCACAGGTACTCCAAACACGATTCTGCATGTATTTACATGAGTTGAATCCTGCTTGGCTGCATCTTGTCTTGGGGCCCCTAAGTAACAAATCTGGGCCAGGATCTCTTCAAGGTGTTGTTCTTTTGAGTCCCCTCAGGATGTTTGCTACAATCTCTGCATCTGTGGGGAGAAATGGAACTCGCCTGGCTTGTCACTAGAACCACCAACTGACTTTGTCCTGTATTATTTGGTAACTTTAAACTTGCCTTAAGCTCTGCTGGAAGCAACTTACAGGTCCTTCCCCAGACAGTGCCATTTTTCCTGTGTTCCTACTGGGCCCTCAGAGTATAGGTCCAAAGACAAGAATGTTAGCTTGTGCTCCTGATTGTCTCTGCTTTTTTAAAGTTCTATATTACTTTCTTGAATTCGAAAATGTCTTGTTACACCTGTGGTTACTTAGGTTTCATTGCCTGCCCTAAGAATGTAATATGACTAGTGACTATGTCAGTCTCTAAGAGCCTGGTCATCTGGTAAGGGCACAATTGCTACTGAAACCGAGCACATTCTGAATTCGATCGACCCATTCGTATTCACAGACTCATTTGGGATTCTAATGCGTCAAAAGAAACACCTTTTCTCAACTGTCCACACATCAACTCAGGGAATAGTAGGTCTACCAAGGGGTTTGACCACAATTACAGGAAGGCCAAGCGCGCTCTACTCGGCTAACACAAATGATGCTGCCACAGATCACAAGAGGAGGCGGCTTTATAAAAAGGTTATCAGTGCAGTAAAGTTCTGGGCAAAAGATACATCTTGAGAACTATTGAATGATTGCATTAAATATCAAGATCACTCATAATTCTTCGTGCTGGTGGCATCTGGAACTGCACCAACAACAGAGCCAAGAGGCCTTAACGAAAACACTTTACAATGTGACTGGGTTGCTAATTTCTCAAGACCTGGGAGAGTATCTGGTTCAAAGGCTACTGTCCCAATTCCATAAGTGAAGTTATTGAGGCAATTAATAAGGCCTCTCTCTACCAATAAGAGTCCTGGCCAGATTTTTATCCTGTAGAAATATTAAAACCAGATGTTAACCTTTGGGCCCCACTTGGAAATTCTGCTAAACACGGTCCTCAAGTGTCTACGGGTTCTTAATACATGATAAACCATCTGTAGTAACTCCAATCTATAAAAGAGTAATCTCAATAATTACAAGTCTTATTGTCCAATCTCTCTACTGGATGCTGCTGCAGAGATTTTTTGGAGGTTGCTCTCCATTCAAATGACTTTAGGTTAATAATAATCATCCAATATCAGTCATCCAGTTTCATTTCTGTGAGGGCCTTCAAATAGAGAAAGCACTTCATTTGAATCGTGTATTGTTCAGATATAGTTCTGGACGAAACATCAAACAATGCCTGACCTTTATGGATTAATCAAGTGCTTTACGGTATTAAAGGGAATCATTTCTGGATCTGCCTAAAAGAGAAGAGTTTAGCCAAACATCTTGTGCAGATCCTGAAGGAACTATACCTTGATTTGGAGGAGAGTATCCGTTATTATCAAAGTGTTTTTTTCTAAAATAAATATATTTTACAGTCTCTATAAGACTTTATTTCACCACATAAATACAATCATACATTACTGTCGGGCAATGCCCCCTTTCTGAGCCTCCCCCCGTTCCAAGGTTCCTCATTGACTGGGTGTCTGCAACCCACCCCCCTCCCGGGAATGAATCATGATTAAGCTAGTCCAATTCTAGTCTCAGAGCAGCCTTATCAACACATGTACACAATCATAATTACATTCTTTTTAAAACTCTTTTTTGTACCAAAAACATGTCAATCGATTAAACTGATATCAGCTCCCTCCATAAAGTTACTCCAAAGTAGGTTCCTAGTATTTAATTTTTCATATTTCCCATAAACCAATAACAAACTTTCTTTGTATAGGTGTCAAAACAAAGCATTCAATGAAGAGATGTTGCAGTTTCTCCCATTTTACAGATAAGACCGTTTCTAGCTTGTATGTCGATCTTACTCCATGCCCCTGTGATCTCCTTAGGTAACATGTTAAATTTTAATTTCATATAAACACATCTAATATATTTATGGGGATAGGCAACTATGTAACCAGGAGTGTTGCCCAGACTTGGTGCGAAGGTTATATATATATTTGTAACTCTTAATGATGTGGGTCTTAATAAGAATTTACAATCTTGAGTCTTCATTCAAGTTGAAACTTTGACTCCAGTAATGCCTTCAGTCATTAGTCGATCAAGGACAGCAACGTTATAATATATTGTGTGATGGGTAACCACTCGCATAAACATGTTTGCAGGGAGCTTGATTATGTTTTGGAACTTTTATAGCGCGCCAGGTACTCCAAGGCTTAAGGGAGCTTTACAAACAAACATAGAACTAAACTCAAGTCTTCCAAAGGTAGGAACTAAGGCAGATTAACGTAGGGACTCCATAGGCATTCGAAACGTTGTTAAGGGGTAAGGTAGTCCTTAAGAAAAAAGGACTGTTTTCAAATTTTTCTTAAAAACCTCAGTGGAAGCAATAATTCTCAAAGAGGGCGTTAAAGTGTCCCAGGCCTGGAGGGCTGCAGACGCGAAGGCGGCATCCCCAGACTTCTTGGTCTTCCAAGGAGAGACAGTAAGAAGATTACAGTCATTTGACCTAAGGAGTCTTGTATTTTGCTTTGGAATGATGACGACTTTTAGGTACACAGGCATATGTCCTTGCACACATTTGTGAGTGATTAGAAGCAACCTAAACAAGAGACTGGCCTGAATGGGCAGCCAGTGGAGACTTCTTCTTGCCTCTGAAACATGGTCTCTTTTCGCGAGACGTTTAACCACTCTCACCGCCCCATTCTGAATAACCTGAAGTCGGTGAAAGTCTGATAGCGAGAGGCCCATTGCCCTTGCCAGTGTTTCTGTATTTATTTCCGATATGAACGGTCTAAGGCAGCAGAATAGTTTAATGAAATATGAGGCCGGCGAGATAAGGCTATTGACCTGAGCCTTCGTGTTGAGATTCTTATCTAAATAGATTCCCAAGGTCTTCACCGTACTCATGACACAGATATTACAGTAGTCTATGTTAAAGTTCTTATAGCTGGGTCCTCATTTCTCTAGTCTGATCTCTGATCCAACTAATAGAAGCTCTGTTTTGGAGCTGTTACTGGCTAGACCATTCACCAACATCTTTTGATAAATCTTATTGATTATACTTCCTAAAGAGATTTAGGCGTTTCCTGATCAAGGTACTCTTTAAAGGGTGCCTAATTCTACCCAGAGAAATTGTACCAGTAGTCTTTTTGCAATATCATCTTTTTAGGCAGTAACAATTTTTTTAGCACTATTTGCTTTCCTGCAGTCCACATCTCAGAAACATACATTAAGCTCAGTCTTGTGAGGAAAGCTCAGGGGCAACGTGCTGGCCTTGGAAGCAAGACGATACAGAGCAACACAGGTTCGATCCCTGGGTCCGGGTTTAGAAATCTCTGGGTATTAAGCGCGTTATAAATAACCTATCATATCAGTACAATTTTCATTTTGTAAATTTGTTTACTAGATTGAATGATTTCACTGTTTTCCTTAGATCTCCCCAAATATTTTCAATATGTAGGTTCCAGTCTAGTTTTTGATCAATTGTGACCCCTTAACATTCATACAACACCACCTCCCTCCTCTACCTAAGCACCCCTTAAATTCCAAATGTATCTTTCCTCCATTCTTGCGTCTCGTACTGAATGTCAATCTTTGTTGTGGCTATGTGAACCCTAAAATATTTGTAATCCACGTATTTAATAAGTCGCTTCAGTTGGTTTTGCAGACCCTTTGGTGTAATATCTAAAATTAGCAGACCATGTGCGTATCTCACAACCATTCAACTTTTTCAGTGCCTAGTCTATGGGGATATAATTGATCCTAGTTTAAAAGATAGATTGGTCATATAGAAATTTACTGTAGGGTCCAAGACACAGCCCCGTTAGACCCCCGATATATGTAGGTATACCTTCAGCCAAATGTCCCTCTTGATCGTATGTCACTGCTACCAGTGTTTCCTTGTGTAGTGCCAACATCGCAACAGCACCAATGGTATTCCCCACATATTCAACTTGGATCATAGCAGGTTACGGTTTACAGTATTGAACACTGCATAAAAGTCGACGAAGGCTACAAACAAAGGCTGATAATAGGTGCGTCTAGCTTGTTCAATTATGGCCACCAGGGCCATAATGTTTTTCAGAGTGGAATAGCCCCTTCGAAAACCTGTTTGCGTAAAGGGTATGATATTCTGCGCATTCATCCACTAAGTCAGCTTTTTCAAGAGCACTCGACCAAAGATTTTGGTCGTAGTATCCAACATGGCCAATATCCTGTAACTTTGAGGTATGCTTCTGGTGCTACGATTATATGCTGGGACAAATATGGTTTTATTCCAGCTCACAGGCACTTCTTCTGTGTTACGAATAAGCTTTAGTAGTATTCTACCCCATAATGAGGTGTTTTTCATCATTAGTAGATTGCAAATACCGTCAGGACCAAGTGCTCTGAAGTCCTTTACTGCACTTGCGAACTTCTCAACCTGCTCAGCATCTCTGATCCTCCCAACTGGCCGTGTCTACATCCAACTTTAAATCTCCTGTAGTTCTGACACAGACAGAATTGCTGATCGAATTTACCCACAGCGCTATAGATACTATTCCACTAAGTTGCGCGCCAACTCTTTCACCAAGCTCCAAAACTTCATGCATCATTTGCTTGTATTACTACTACCAATTCTTCCCATCATTCTCTTGCTTTATAGTTTCGATTGGTTTTGAGACATTTATTTTAAGCAGCTTTCCTTAATTTAGTTAGGCTCACTATTTTGAATCTCTTAATTACTTTTTTTACAGCAATATCTGGGTCACATCTGCCCCTGTGTTCTATGGGTTTTTTATACATTTGTGTCATAATGGCTCTTGGGTAGGATTAATTCTACTATATTGGCAATAAGCTTCTCATAGTTAGTAATACGGCCTGGGTGCCAATCTAGGTTACCCTGTCTGAGTGAGTGCTGCTCTATCCACATTGCCTAAGATATCCTTGCCATTGACCCATCTAGTATCAACCAATTCAGCTGTTCTCTCCAGGCTAGGCATACTCCGCGTAATTCAATTGGCCTTGCACAAGAAGCCAACTAGACCGGTTTTATCAGTAATACGATTCCCGATTGGTTGCGACTCACACTTTTCTATAAGGGGGTAGGGCTTTCTTTCTTCTCAAGGTACAACTGCTATACGCTTAATATATTGAAAGGTGAAACGACACATACAAATATAGTCTAATAAAGTAGCCATTTACTTGGTTATTCTAGTTTATTTACCCAGAGTTTCACCAGTGCTACACTAATTTCGCATGACCATATCATATGTATTTAAAATTCTGTGCCATGCTCATCCCAAATTATTCTTGTTGGTTGGTATTTGCTCTACCACAGTGATATTCCATTTAATACTCCTAATGTCATGTATCTGCTTGAGTGGTTTCAGTAGGCATTTTCGCATTAAAGTCCTATAGAACCAAGGTAACAACCTGGTTTCCCACACTGTATTTTGGCGGTATTCTATTTAATACACTACGTATGTGATTACTTTCTTTTAATCCTGGAGGGCCATATACATTATAAGTATTGAGCTATAACAGGCTATGATAGCTTCACCCCCTTTTTTCCCCCCCCCCGACTACAACGTAATCCGCCATGCTCTCAATCTCCTGAATCTCAAACTCATTTTCACACTGATTAGAAGGCCTCCTTTCGTTCTTCCTAGTTGCCCTTGTGTTGCATTTATTGTATAGTATTTCTTCCATCTAAGAGTAAAGAGGAGGTGGACAAAGTCTCCTGCAATGCAATTATGTAAAATTCATCAGATCGTATATGCACTCATTAATATAGTGCACGTGGCCCGGGGAATTTCATGATATGTAATGTGGTTCATTAGGGTTGATTTAGCACTCTCGGCTGTAATACAATGGGAATCTGCCATCCGAGATTATATAGTGCGATTTTCTCCCCTTCCTCACTCTTTGGTTCTAACCAGATGTTTTTCCTACCATCTACTCCAATGTCAATTATAATAATGTCTTCATTCTTTTATTCCCAACGCTTCTTCCAAGAGGAGTTGTGTTTTCAACAAATGTGCCTGTTCCAAATATATGTGCACTCTCGATCTACCCTTGTATTCTAACTATTGCTTTAACTCGCTGTGGACTATGCTACCACACTTGTACTGTGACTAGCGTCTAGATGCCTCAAGGCTTTGTGTGCTGCTATAAAAGTAAAAAATGAAATAAAAATAAAAAATATCAACTACGTGAGAGCCCTAACCCAATTTACATAGCTCATCAGGATGTCAGCAGATATTGAAGTGTTATATCCCAATCAAAAACTATTTTTAAGGTGCTAGACACAATGTGTTTTAATAACTCAGACCTGCTACTCATGCGATTTTTTAATTTGCTATTTTTCGTGGAGAGATACACAAATATGTTGACATTTATTATTTTCTATTTTCCTTTTCTTGTTCTCATCCTTTATCATAGTGTCATGTAGAGCATAGGTTCATACCTTATTCGTGATAAGTTCCTTAGTGTCTGATCCTGCGCAAAAGACTGGATTAGATGCACCACTTTTGTTCAATTTCCTTTTTTGTGTGATTTTCCTTTTTTTCTTTGAGCTTTTCAGTATTTTCCCCCATTGCCTTTTCCCTGCTTCTCTTTATTGATAGCATTTACAACTTTATTCACCCTTCCCGACTTTTTAATGAACAGCTCACCATGGGATTTCGTAATTATAGCCTTATTGTTCCCATTTATAAAGGACATTGCCTTATTGTTTTTCCTGGGGCCTCGTTATCCTTGAACAAGTGTTCATTGGGAGTTGGACTGCCTAGGTGTAGAGAGCTTTTTCACAGACTGCTACCTGCTAAAGTTGGGTCAATCACACCTGCTCCCACCTCATAGATTTGAATTAGTTCACGGTTTGGCTAACATGGTTAACAAAATATCTACTGTCAGTAATTGCTGTGAACAGAAGCCCAGCGTGGGGATATATCTTCCTGTTTATTTACATTTGTCTCTTCAGTGTTAGTTTGATCCTCTCTGCTTTTTTCGAGACACACATTTATTGTCCCCTTACTCCGAGACAGATAATCTTGAGTTCAGAATGGGTAGTTAAGGTGTACGAAGCAAGCTTCTGTTCAATAAGTTCTCACTGCAAGTATACACCTGAAAGTCATTTATTTCTGTAGTTCTACCAATGCTACCAGTTACCAAAAGGCCTGCAATTGCACAGCTACTGTCCAAGACACGGCTCAGTTTATCTTCATGTATACATTCGGGGAGCTCAGCATAAGTTGACGGTATTAACAATTTATCATGTACAACTTCTTTATTTACAGGTTCCTCATCGACTTTGCTAAATCTTTCCTTCTTGAGCAGGAGAGTTCCCCTTATCCTTATTTGATTAGGCCATCTGAATAGATAGCACGAGGGCAATTGTATCTATCATTTTGGATACCAAGCAAGTCAAGGAATTAGAGAACATCTTATTTACTAGGGTAGCTGTTGTAGGTCCGTCAGATGCCACTGGAGCAAATAATCTGTAATACCCCGACCCCCAACAAAGGTTCTGCTAAAAGCAGATTCTCTGGGGTGATAGGGTACTTGTGTCCATCTGAGTCTTTGTCTGGAAAGGTACGTATTGCCCTATGATTTAATAGGTCAAATAAACAGCTTGTTACATTGTTATACCTGTTGGAAATGGAGCTTGCATTGCACACCGATTATGTACCAGTGTACACCAGCATCGCAGTGGTTTGGTTGTTGCTTTCTGACTTAACCATTTTTGTTTCTGCTTCCTTGGTGGACACACTGGCTGCCGGTCAGTGGTGGCGCGCTTCACGTGCAGCACTCTTGTCCCGCTACAGGACGTTTTATCTTGAAGTAGCTGGGAAAGGGAGCATGTCAATGCCACGTAGCAGAGCAAAAAGGGTTATTATTTTATTAACCCCATAGTCACTGTGCTTGGAAAGAAACTCTGCTTTATTCGCCAAAGCCAACAAAGTAAATGCACCACTTCAGCACAATGTATCCTGAAGTAGCTGGGAGATGGGGCATGTCAATCCTCATTTCACATGTCACAGGGCTTAAAGGGTTATTCTTTTACCAACCCTACAGTCACAGTACTCAGAAAGAAACTCTGCATCACTCGCCACGCCCAAAAAAGTGGTAAATTAACATGCCCATTTCCATCATACAGGATGTGCAGAAGTGGTGGCACCTATATTTAATTTACACATTAATTACCTGTATACTGTTCTTTCCATGATTACTGATGTACCTAAAGCAGTAGGCTATTCTCTGTCAAATATCAAAGGATATGGTGGGAAGTCAAACTATTAAACCCACATACTCATTTAAAAGTAAGGGATCACAATGGAGAAATGGTAAGTTACTCACCGTAGTGACTAACATACTCTTAGTCCATAGTCCCTTTTCCTCCATACGTCCCACCAACTACGGTGTGTAACTTATAATTACCCTTAAGTCCCGTCCCCTTTCCTCCATAGTGTATGGGTGATTACAACTGATTGTAGCCCCAGGGTGGAGAGGAGACCCTCCTTAAGCAAATAGGTTCCTAAGAACCGCCTGTGCGAAAGCCGCATCCGATCTGCAGCCGGCATCCAAACAGTAATGCTTGCAGAAAGCTGAGGGAGAGGCCCAAGTGGCCTCTCCCTCAGCTTGCCAAGGGACATGGCGCTGGAATGCGATGGCCATTGCCTTGGCCCTAACTGCAAGGGCATGCATGTTGGCCGGGAGCGGCCTGTGCTGGCCCTCGTACGCTTCCTTGATGGCAGACATCCAGCGGGATATGGAAGTCTTGGAGGCCCGATAGCCTGGTCTTGAGCCTCTGAAAGTGACAAACAGGGTGTCCGATTTCTGGAAGCCCTTGGTCCTGTCCAAGTAGAATTTCAGAGCACGCCTGACATCCTGGCAGTGCAGCACTCTGCTTCATCCTTGGAATCGTGAAAAAATATAGGAAGGACTATTTCATCGTTCAAATGGAAAGCAGACAGAACCTTGGGCAGAAATGCCAGGTGTGTCCGCAGGACAACTTTGTCCCTGGGAAAGGTAGTATATGGTTCCGAGGCGACCAGCTCCTGGATCTCGCTGACTCTACAAGCCGAGGTGAAGCCGACTAGTAAAGGCTTCTTGATGATGACCAGCCTGATGTCCACAGACAAGACTAATAAAGTTACTCACCATAGTGACTACCTTACTCCTAGTCCATAGTCCCCTTTCCTCCATACTTTTTGGACATTCTGTCCAGTGGGGCGGGACCAGAGCACTTTTTGTAAAAAAGCATCAAATTGAAAAATGTGTCCTTTCTACGTGGGGTACCGCACGTGGCCGTAACCCTGCCTTCCTTAGCCCACGACCCGCGCATCGCCCTTTAGTCCTTTTCTATCGCCAGGTCTGAGACCATTTAAGCAATAATAGAGGATACTTATTAGAGGGGACGTCGGGCAGGCGTATGGAGGAAAGGGGACTATGGACTAGGAGTAAGGTAGTCACTACGGTGAGTAACTTTATTATACTCCTACGCCCCGTCCCCTTTCCTCCATACCTTTGGGAGATTACCAAGCACTCCTTACAGGATAACGGGTGGATGGAACTCCTTTACTGAAAGAGGTTTTTAAGAACAGCTTGCCCGAACTGAGCATCAGCCCTGGAGCTCAGGTCTTTTTTTTTAAAAACTTTTGTTTTATTGGCAGAGTTTAAGGCAGTTACACGCATTCAGCACTTTACACATTATCACATAAGTACATTCTACAACATATTCATGAGCAGTCATAAATCTCATATTCACTATGAAAGGGGCAGGTATTTAAAACAGCAGTTCACGCTATGTTCATGAGGCTGGCGACACAGGTGGAATTGAGTCTTCATCAGTCTCTTTATTGAGGTAGCTGCAGAAGGCAGTCCAGACATTTTTGGGCCGAGAGGCGATGTATTCTTCTTCACATGTTTGTGTCCAGGTGAGGGCCGAGAGCCACATCTTAAAAGGTGTGGGGGGAGGGGCAGGGGCATTTCCAACACTGTATACATTTCTTAGCCACCATGCATTCAATATTAAAAAATGTAGCCACTCTCTTAACCTCATCACCCCTCCAAATACCAAACAACGCCACCATCGGGTCTGGGTTGAGTACAGTACCCGCAATTTCAGAGAGTGCACAGAGAATATCTCCCCAAAATGCATTCAGCGCAGTGCACGACTAAAACATATGCACGTGGTCCGCGTTCTCAGCAAGACATCTAGGGCAGACCTGTATGTGGCTACGGTTGAACCATGTCAGTTTATGTGGGGTATAATAGACCCTATTCAATATTTTGTACTACATGCAGCGGAATCTGAAATTTAGGGAAACCTTATGCGTGTGGGAGCACATCCTCTTCCACAAGTCGTCCGTGATCTCAAGGCCAAGTTGGTCAGCCCAAGCACCCTGGGCCTTGGGGCCATGTCCGGGAGCTTCACCAGTAGTATTTTATATAAGGAGGAGACTATTCTCTGACTGTTACTAGAATTGGCAATGTAGTGTAGCTCAGGAGTATCTGGGGGTTCATCCGGGAATGATGACCAAATACCTGGGACTGCAGCTCGGAGTCTAAAGTATTGTAGCATTTCCAATGCCAAGCCTGTATTGTCGGGGCTCCACGTTTGTGGAGTGATAAACTTCCCTTCCGGGAATAGATCTATCAACACATGATACCCCAGGCCTAGCCAGTGTTGGTGGGTTGTTTATACCAGTACGTGGCAAACTGGGCTTGAGCCGCTACCCAATAAAGTGTCAAGCCAGGAGCCGTGAACTCCCCTTTCTCATATGGTAAGGCCATGTGTTGCCATTTCTTTTGCACCGCACAGGCATGCCATAGGAATTGAGAGCCCATTGTGTGTAGATCAAAATATATCTGCCCAGGCCATATCGGCACATTTCCGAAAATGTATAGAAGTTTGGGGACTAAAATCATTTAAAATCAGTGAGAGTTTTCCAACCAAGGAGAGCGGTAGGGCACGTCATCTTGTCACTTTTGATTCGAAGTACTTCGCAGCAGTGGTATAGTTGTCAGCAATTATGGTAGGCCTGGATAGTGCTACTTGAACCCCCAAGTATCTGATACCGTCAGGGGACCAGCAGAGAGGATATTCGCAAGTCGGCTGCTGGGTTGAACTAGTGAGGGGAAATATCTTGGATTTCGTATAGTTAATGGTAAAGCCAAAGAAGGTGCCTATCCTGATTATATCTCTCAATATGGAGTCTAGATTAATAGATGGATCCCCGATATATAGTAGGACATTGTGTCATGATGCCTACCCCCGGGCATCCGGATCAAGCCCATCAGCCCCGGGAGCAGGTATTTAATAAAACCCCAGCAGCCCCGGCTGGGGGCTGTCTGGGTTCAGTCCTGGCGCCTTAGGCGCCAGGCTCATAATAGAAATCAGTCCTGGCGCCATAGGCGCCAGGCTCATAGACTTTACTTACCTCATGCAGACCATGCTGCAAATGAATCCAAGCCAACGTGAGGCCTGGATGGGGCTATATTTCTACAGGGACTATTTTTTACTCGGTTGCGCTTCTAGGGACTTCTTACCTGGAACTACTTTGGAGGCTATTTAAACCACGCCCGAACAGCAGCACATGCTTCGTGTTATTCTGCATCCAGCAGTGTAACACTCACTGTGCCTGCAGTCAGCATCCAGTCTTCAGCCACGCCCGTCTCGAATCCAGAGCTACTAGCAATAGAAGAAAGGAGGAGGAAAGGTTAGAAAACAGATATTATTTCAATCCTTACCTGAATTCTGGATCCATCACGTCTTCGAACTTGAAAAGGACATTCTACACGCGTCGCATCGCCAGCTGCAGCGCCTCGCCATACTCACCAGTCCTCACAGCATTTTTCAATCCGGCGCAGCCTCCATAATTTTCTCCGCCGAATTCCACCATCTAGGGGACAAAAGAAACATAAGGTGAGCCGAGAGGGCCAACAAATACAACCTCTCCACCATAGACTTACCTGATTAACAACCGGAGGCATTATTCTGTAACAAACCGCAACTTCTTACGCCGCACCTGTAAGGAGAGAGAAACCAGCAATTTAAACACACGCATCTTTTGCCATACAGTGTGGGGTAATACAGACTCTTACCTCAACACCATCAGCTGCCACAAGACAATCTTCCCTTGGACCCAGCTGCAACACAAGAAAGGAATGTACAAGAGTGAACATCGGACATATTGAACTCTTTGAACTTTATACTTACGGGTTCTCGCCTGGAACCTCGGAGTCAATATTCATCCGGAACTCTTCCAACGCCCTCAAACCAGTGAAGTAACTGGTATCTACGCGCCACTGCATTCCACGCAGGATGGAGAGCTCATCATTTACAAACATAAGGTGAGTTTACAGAAAGTGAATATCGGTGGTGATTAGTGGGGAGAACAGTGGGGTGCCATTACTAAAATCCACGGGTGGCTGAATCCCTTTCTCCACTTGCAGGAGAATATTTCTACGGGTCAAGCAGACGAGATTAGGTAGCCCAGTCTGTCATCTCTGCACTACGTTTCACGTTGGAGGAGGTCGCAGCTGTCCAGGTCCGATCGACACCCCTGTGGGAGCAAGGTGAGCGTAACACATCGTCCGCATGTAGCAATATTATATCAGGGGGATTTACCAGGCGTATGCCCCTGTGGGAAAGTTGTGCCCTGATGTAGTCTGCCATTGGCTCGATGACCATTGCAAAGAGGATGGGGAAGAAAGGGCAGCACTGACGTGTGACCCTCCGTATCTTAAAGGAATGTGAGGTCAAGGAGTTGACCAAGACTCTGGCGGAGGGACACCTGTATAATAACTTGATATATTGGATCATAATTGGGCCCAGTCCCATTTTCTCCAGAACTGCCCACACATATTGCCACAAGACCATATCGAAGGCCTTCCGTGCGTCCAACGTGACTGCAACAGCCTCCACACCCTGATCTATTCTTGAAGGGACATTGAAGAGTCTTCTGATATTAAGAGTCATTGACCGTCCAGGCACAAAGCCACTTTGATCGTTGTGGATGAGGTACGGCATGATAGGGAGGAATCTGTTAGCAAGGGTCTTGGCCAGTATC
The DNA here is from genome assembly GCF_040938575.1 of Ambystoma mexicanum. Classification (NCBI taxonomy): domain Eukaryota; kingdom Metazoa; phylum Chordata; class Amphibia; order Caudata; family Ambystomatidae; genus Ambystoma; species Ambystoma mexicanum. The sequence goes on along the minus strand of NC_090930.1, from coordinate 252,209,957 downwards.
TTGGTGTCTATGTTCATGGGCGAGAGGGGCCTATAGGATCCACACTCGTTGCTGGGCTTACCAGGCTTGAGAAGAACTTAATTGCCTCGCGTATTGAGGGGGGGGGGGGAGGGTGGAATCCCAGAGTGCCTCGGACCAGACCTCCAGCAGTCTAGGTGCCAGGAGTGCGACATGCTCTTGATAGAATTCTGGAGTAAGTCCGTCTGGACCTGGGGCCTTACCCCTAGGGAGGTCAGTAATGGCTTTAACTATTTCATCCAATGTTATTGGGGCGTTCCAGCTGCTCCCGAGTGGACTGGGATATAGAAGTCATGGGGATTTGGCCAAGCAGGTCTAGGATACCTTGTGTGTTGTGTTCATGTCGTGCTGTATATAGTTCAGCAAAGAATTAAGAGAATATCGAAAGCATCTGCTGATCCGACCATTGTTGGACCCCTCGCGCATCCTTCATACATTCAATTTGTGTTTTACCCCCTTCTGCCCGGGCCAGCCTAGCCAGTGTCCTCCTCGGTCTTTTGCCCTCCCCATACTTCCTCGCTGCGATTGGTTGCGCCAGGTACTTTATCTCCCGCATAGCATGAGATTCAAACATCTCCAGTTCCGCTCTGATTTGAGCCAACTTGGAGGGCGCTGCACCCGTTGCACACTCACGCTCCAGATCCTTAAGTTTAGTCTTGGAGCGTTGTAGATCATTCCTGATAGTTTTTAATATCCCTGCTTCCCGTGAAATAGCCATGCCCCTGATGTAAACCTTAAAGGCCTCCCATGGAACCCCAAGGGTCTTATCCTGCTGTGAAATGGATTCAAAGAAGGTCTTTATGTCCGAGAGGATCGTGGCTTTGAACACTACGTCAAGTAGTGTTTTGGATTTGAAGCGTCAGGCATTGCAGGGGTGGGTGGGGAGGGGCCCCAAATCAACAACCAGCATCACAGGGACATGGTCGGATAGAGTGCGGGTTAACATACGAGTATCTGCAACTCTACCAATTACGTCGCCTGTTGCTAAAAACAGGTCTATTCTAGATGAGCTGTCATGCACTGAGGAGTAGAAGGTATATTCACCCGTCTGAGGGTGGAGTATTCTCCAGACATCCCGCAACCCAAGCAATGTCATGTGTGCGTGTAGTCTCCTAGCTGCACGTGACTGGACCCTAGATGCTGTTCCCGTTTTGTCTAGATCGTTATTGAGTATGAGATTCATGCCCCCCCCCTTCCCAAAACTGTATGTGTTCACCAACAGACACTCCCGGTTTACTAATATACAATGAAGGTTAGCATATCTCCGCTCAGGGTCAATGTGGCTTTTCTTCAATACAAATTTGACAGATTTATGAAGCAGTGTCAACACTCTGTTTGAACCCCAGGATGGTGCCAGGCATGATGGGAGGCGGTCAAGGGCATGCGTCTCCTGCAAGAGGAGTATCTTCATCCCATGCCTCTGCGCGTATGCTGTGATCTTACGGGCCTTAGTGAAGTTGCCTATCCCACGGATATTCCATGACATCATCTAGATGGCCATACCGTTCTTTCAAGGAACATCCCAGTAAGCACTACTGCGTTTATGTCAAGAATCATTGACGATGGAGTGGAGTTGTCTACCCATTGCATGCAGTGCCCTACCATCTCCGCCTTTTTTAGGAGCCCCCAGACCCCCCTCCACCCTCACTGCCCATCTCCAACCAGCAGTGTGCCTGTCCCCCACGCCCCAACCCCCCCAAAGGTGAGCCATCCCCAACTTATCCCAACCTTTGCACCACTACAATTTTCCCAGGGGACGTGGCGACCAGGCATTTCCCCCCACAACTCATAATTTAGGAAAACAGTGACCATATATCTGGATTGCAAACATGGGTGAAGGTTTGGTGCAATTAGAGCATTATCAGTGGTCCAGGGTGTTGGGGATGGGATCAATGGACACCTGTATGATACGGTCTATTAGACAGTTAGATTGAGAAAGGTAATTTATGGCGTTACAGTGTGGGCGGCCCGACAGACCGATCATTTTTTGAAAAGGTAAAACAAGCAAGGTAATTTTGTCAGGGGTACTAATTACTCATAGGGCACAGGAAACATGAACCTGAAAGTAGGGCAGTTAACAACGAGAGCACCATCGAGGAGTTCAGTCATTCTCCATTAGGTAGTCAGCTTCTATGAATTTCACTGCTTCATCCGGGACTGTGAAAAAGTATAGTTTGTTATTAAAGGTGAACTTCAGATGAGCGGGAAACAGTATGGCGTAAGCAATGTTTCTTTCTCGTACCCATTTTCTAACTCCAGTGAATTGATGACATTCCTGCTGCACTCCTGTGGAGAAATCCGGAAAGATCCTGATAACTTGTGCATCGAGTACGAGTTCCCCTTTTTCTCGTGCAAGCCGGAATATCTGATCCCTGTCTCTATAGCTTAAGATTTTCGCTATAATTGGTCTCGGGAAGTAAGTCGCCAGGTTTAGGACGCGGGGCCAACGTACGGTGGGCCCGTTCAACGGCAAAGAAGGGGGACAGGGCGGGGTCTCCTAACAAGTCTTTAAGCAAACTTTCCGTTGCCATTCAAGTCGGCCCTTGAGCACGTTCTCTGGGACCCCGATGATCCGTATATTATTTCTACGTGATCTGGACTCCAAATCGTAACACTTGGCTTTGGCTGATTTGATGTCCTGAACTAGGGTACACACTGTCTTGCAGCACAGTAATACCTTCCTCGTTACGCTGATCCTGGCTTCCGCCTTGGTGATCCAGCTTGGATTGGAGTGATGCTACATTAGCATTTATGTCATCCAGTTTTTCGTGGAAAGAGGCAAAGTTCTTAGCCATGGATTCCATCATGAATGCGAGGTCAGGGCCCGCAGCGTCTACTGGTTCGTCCGCGTCTTCCTGGCTGGAAGCGGCCTGTCCTTGTTCAGGCCTAGGTGTTGATTTAGCGAATTTGTCCATGGCGCTGACCTTGCTCGCGCCACAGGATCTTTTAGACATTGTGAGGATGAGTAGACCTCCTGGATGTTAGCGGCATCCGTGTGACACCTGTGGATTAGCACGGATACAGGGTTAGCGCGACCTCTAGACTCTGGGGTCGGTAGTCCGACCAACTGTAGCGTAGGGCTGAAGTGGAGGAAGTTCGAGATCCAAAGCAGGAGATATAGTGTGGTGTGCAAGGCGGTGCATCTCGACCTGTACACAGAGCAGTGAGACAGTACCCGAAATGATGGGGTGTCCAAGTCGTGGACTCAGTTGCCTGGTGTATCGTCCATCACACCTGCACCTAATAGTTGTGTGCGGGGCCAAAGTATTCATCTTGCAATAGCAGACCCCATGGGTGGAGCAGCAAGGTCGGTGATCAATGTACTACTCCTAATCCCAGCCGTCTTCTCTATGTAGCTTGCTAGTGTCCAGATTTAAGCCTGCCGGGGCCGATAGTTTGGAGTAACTTCACGTGGGACTTGGATGTAGAGTGCCGCACTAATGAAGCCCGACAGGCTAGGCTGATATGTCAGGTAAGAGACCGCTTCGGTCTAGGTGCCTAGATGGCACCACCAACTAGTTTGAGAGCCCAGCCCCAGCATGCACAGGTGAAGGAGTAGTGGGGTAATGTATGTCAGCCAGCAGTGTTACTGGTGGCTGGGGAGCTGCACACCAAGAATGAATCAGCGCACTAGGCAGGTGCGAGAGGGCCGGTTATGTCCAAAGGTTCTCAAGTGGGCCTGGCGGGCGTGCCCAAGCGAGTGTACCAGCCCGTAACACCTGGGTGGATCCCAGCGTCCCACTTGTGTGCAGTAGCTGCAGCCCCGTATGTGTAGCTATGGTGGGCCAGCTCCGGCAGGCTCACCTAGCAGAGTCCTTCTCGCGCAGCCAAGTTGCACATCCCGTCATCGCTGCATTCTCCCTGAAGTTGGGCCAGATGGCGGGCACCTTGCTGCAGTGTGGGTGTGACAGTGTTGAGGTGCCCCACACGCCGACTCCGTTGGGAGCCGAACCTTCCCCGGCAAGGCTGCTGAACGTAGAGGTGCCTCAGGTTCCGGCGTGGGATCCACATTAAGTCCAGGTCTCAGGGAGTGCACGCTCATCGTCGGCTCCCGGGTCAGATGGAGATGGGTGGGGGTAGGGAGACACGGCACGCACCGGTGCAGGCCCACCCAGAGATCGGGTCCCACAGCAAGTCCCCATTGACGGGCTGGGAAGGCATTCAGGGCCACCGAGGTGTCAGTGCACCCAGGCCTCTCCCTCAGTAGAAAAGCTGTGAGTGGTGGTACGTGGCGATACTGCTCCTGCGTGGAGATAAGAGTGTGTGAGTGTGCCAATCTGTGATTGTTGTATCTCTCGAACCCTTCTCCCCAAAGTACGGTTTCTGTGAGCATACGCCAGCCCATACAGCTGACCTGTGAATTATGGATGGTAAGTTCTCCGTCCTGTTACTTCTTGCAGGGGCGCGTTGAATGGGATCTAGTTCCTTCACCGATCCCTGATAAGGATTAGTCCAGTCCAGCTGTGACTTTGCTTCTCCTTGTGATTGGTAAGTGTCTCTTGAGCTCTTGTGATTCTGTTTGTTCTGTTTAATGTCTTTATATGTTGCTCCTTATGCCTGCAATAATGTATCTCTTCTGTTTTCTTCCCTTAGATGGAAATGCGGCCTCAATGCATCTGTGAGACTCGAGGCGCGGCCGGATGGAAGATTGACGCTACCACAACGTTCGACAGCAAGTAAGTGATGGTTTAAAGGAAAAGCACGAAGTATGGCAAAGCGCGACCTTAAACTGACTTTTTCCGATGTCTAACCTTGTCTTCTGTTTTTCCTTGCAGGCGCTGCTGTCGACGATGGAGCGTGTCGTGCTGCGGTGACAAGATGAAGATTTCGGCGTTCCGGAAAGTGTAAAGATGAATGCTCGGTTCGCTGAAGAGATGTACAGGTAAGAACAGCTTCCCCCAGTTGGTAAGTATGCTGGCAGGAAGCAGGATGTCCTGGAAGCAGGGTCTTGAAAGGTAAGCAGGTCTGACTTCAGGCAACGGTGAGCGTTATGCTTCTGGTAAGTGCAGAATAACGCAAAGCGTCTGTCTTGAGGATCAGGGCAGCTTATATAGCTCTGAATCCATTAGCAGCCACACCCAAGAATACACTTGGGGCTGCTCAATGGATGGAATGTTCAAGGTTAATGCATCTGAAGTGCTTAATGGATGGAATGTTCAAGGTTAATGCATCTGAAGTGCTATGTCCATAATAAAAGCCTTTTGGTGTTAAATGGATGTTCTCATTTACTTTTGTCCACCCAGGTCTCCTGGGCATGCGACCCCTGCATACCTGTAACCCTGACTTCATGACCATGACAAGATGGGCATGAATTCCCTTTGGAGGTTGAAGGCCCTGAACGGAATACGCTTCCGAGATAAAGGAAGCGATCCATTGGGAAGAGCTACGAAGATTTGATGTTCTGTCCAAATAAATCTTAAGAGCTCACCTTACATCCAGATTATGCAGAACCCTCTCGGCATCCGAGGCTGGTTCTGGGAAGAAAACAGGTAAGGAAAAAGACTGGTTCAGAGGAAAATCAGATACCAGCTTTGGAAGCAAAGAGGGATTGGTCTGGAGGACAACCTTATCCTTGTGAAAGTTGAGGAATGGATGTTCTACCGACAAGGTCTGAAGCTCGCTTACACGCCTTGCCGAAGTTACCGCAATTAGAAAGGCCATTTTCCATGAAAGGAATTTCAAGTCTGCCGTAGCCATGGGTTTGAAGGGTTTATGACAAAGCAGTAAAAACCACATTCAGATCCCACTTAGGATGCGGGCTGCGCACAGGTGGATACAGATGCAACATACCTGCAAAGTGCCTTTTAATGACAGGTTTTGTCAAAGAAAAAGAGCAGGAGTCCGTGGACAGGTAGGCGGCAATAGCCGACAAATAAGTCCTACAAGACAAAACATTCATGCCTGAAGCGGCCAGATGAGAAATGCAAGACAGCACCGTGCCAATAGCAGCTTCTCTGGGGTCCAGCTTTTTTTGCTAAACAACAGTGACAGAAGCGGAGCCATTTGCTCCTATACTGAGACCTGGTCAAAGGTTTTCTAGCCACTTGGATAATACGCATATTATCCGCAGACAAATTGAAACTCTCTCAACATTTGAACTCGGGCACCAGGCCACCAAGCTGAATAATTGTGGGGAGGGGTGCCACAACTGCTGATCACTAGTGAAGCAGGTCGGGAATCAGCGGAAGCCTGATCGGTGAGCAGACTGACAGATGCTGAAGCTCGAAAACCAAAATCTGGCTGGCCACCACGGGGCTATGAACAGGAGAGTGCAATTCGAGGGGTTCCTGAGCTTGCATAGCACCTGGTGAATCAGAGGAAGAGGCGGGAAGGCGTAGGCCCTCATGTTGTGCCACGGAATCTCGAGAGCATCCCCCAGTGAAGAGGCTCTGAGTCCGTTCCTGGAAGCATAAAGAGGAAGTTTCCTGTTCAATGACGTCGCAAAGAGGGCCACTTCTGGAGTGCCCCAATGGCGGAAAGGTTCGGAGAGGATCTCCGTGTTCTGCTCCTACTCGTAGCTGACCACCGCTCGCCGGCCGGCTGAGAGAGAGTGCCGTTACATTCAGCTGGCCTGGAACGTGAACCGCCAAACATTGTGCTGAAGGGCCCATTCCCAAATCTGAATGGCTAGATCTACAAAGGGAGGTGATCTGGTACCCCCCCCCCTGCTTGTTGATATAAAACATGGATACCGCATTGTCCTTGCGGATGCGGACCACCTTGTTCACAATCCCTGGCTTGAAAGCTTTGAGCGCCATGAAAATCGCCAGAAGTTCCAGATAATTTATGTGAAATTGTCTGTCCTGCGGTGACCACGGGTCGAAAACCTGAAGATGATCCATCGTCACGCCCCACCCAATAAGGGAGGAGTCCTTCGTAATGATCAACTGAGGGGAGGGCTCCTGAAAGGGCGCACACACTGACAGATTGCTGGAAGAAGACTACCAAAGGAGATCTGTCATCATGTAACCGGGATCTTTTTGGTGTCCGGGCCCCCCGCCTGGAGCGAGGCGCTCCGAAGAGCCAACTGCGTAAGTCGCATCTTGAGACGCGCCAGGGGAAGAGCAAGCACGCACGAGGCCATGAGGCCCAGAAGCCTCTGGAACCACCAGGCCGACATGCTCTCCAACTGAATGAAGACTTGACACAGACTTAACAGATCCGCCATCCTGTCCACTCTCAAGTACACCCTGCAGTTGATCGTGTTCCAACGGAAACCCAGGAATATCAGCTCCTGAGAGATTGTCATGGAGGATTTCCACCAGTTCAACGACAGCCCAAGACTGAACAGGAGCTGAAGGAGGGACTGAAGATTGCTCGAGGCTTTCACCGGACAGGGAATGCACAGAAGCCAGTTGTCCAAATATGGATACACATGAATACACTGTAGCCTTAAAAAGCTGCAATCACCGACATCATCTTTGTGAAGACACACAGCGCAGAGCTAAGACCAAAAGGGAGCAGTCGAAACTGATAGTGCTCCTCTCCCAGGGAGAACCGCAGATATTTCCGATGCAGGCTCCAGATCAGGATATGCATATAAGGATCCTGAAGGTCCTCAATGCTGAGCCAGTCGCCCTTCTGAAGAGAGGACTTCATTTGGCCGGGTGTCATCATATTGAATTTCTCTTGAAAGGTTGAACTGGGAAAGGTCTAGAATGGTGCGCAGGCCAGCCTGGTTGGGTTTTGGCACTGTAAACAGACGAGAGTAGAAGCCCTCCCTTCGTTCTGCTAGGGGAACGGGTTCTATAGGCCTGAGATCTAGAAGCTTCTGGACCTCGGCTCTGAGGGAGGGTGTCCCTGACTGCTGAAAGCGAGGATGGAAGTGTGGGGTAGGGGGGAGGGGCAAGCAGAAGCACGCCTGAGCGATGGACAAAACCCACTGGTCGTCAGTGACGGTTTGCCATGGCCTACAGATGAGACGAAATTCGTCCTCCCACCGGAGTCTCGTGTGAGCGCCAAACAATATAATTTTGCAGACTTTTCAGCGGAGATAATATCTGTCCCTGAAGAAGAAGCTGACGACCGAGAGAAAAACCGGCCACGTGGCTGCCTCCGGCAGGCGTTACCCAGCGGAGGACCAGTCCTGCGCTACCTGCAATCTTGGAACCCTCTAAAGCCTGAAGAGGATCGAGATAGGGTCCCAGATCTCTGACCTTTGACTGGGGCCTTCACAAGCAGTGATAGACTTGGCAGTTTGCGTGCTCGCCTGGCCCCTTTACACTCCTAATCCCAAACTAAGTAAATATCTTTGTGTAGATGCCGGAACCGCCGGGCTTTGAATCGCAGTGCATTGCCTGAATCTGCAATTGTGCAGTAGATCGCCCGCACCTAGATCTCTACCTACATCCAGCAGACCTCCCATGAAGCAGATGTATTCCAAGATGGCTGCCCGCCGACCCTAATGACCAGCAGCATCCTGAGTGCCTGAGCTGCACCAACACTGCCACCGATTGGCCGCTGCCCCGCTTATTGTGTCCAATCAGAGCCGGCAGGCGAGAGCTGGCCCTCCACACGAAGGGGCGCGTTGAATGGGATCTAGTTCCTCCACCCTCCACACGAAGGCAGTCTCATGGTAGCCCATGAGCCTGAACCGTAGGAAGGAATGATGGGGCCGCGTCCTTCAGATCCAGGGAGCACATCCACTCTCCATTGTCCAATGTCTCCTCCATAAAAGCTGGCGTAACCATCTTGAATTTTTGCAGGGGTAAGGAGAAGTTGAGGGTGGAAAGGTCCAGCACAACTATCAGGCCCGCCAGGTGCTTCTTCTGAGTGGCATGAATCATGAAGTAAAAGCCATAGCGTCGCTGGGAGGCTGGGACTTCCTCCACTGCCTGGCTCTCTACGAGCGACCGGATCTCCGCCAGAAGAGTTGCTGTCCCAACCTGTGGGAGTGGAGGGGAGGAGGGAGGAGATGCTGGGATAGGGAGGCGGTACCCCGTGGATATTACCGAGAGGATACAGGGGTCAGCGAAATTCTGGCACCAAAAATGTGCATGGAGAGCAAGCCTGCCCCCCACCGGAGACACGTGGACCCAAAGGGGCGTGTCATGCCTGCTTTCCCTCAGAGGCTGTCGCGGAGGGGAATGGAATGGAAAAAGCCCTTACCCCCCCCCACCCTTTTTGTTGCTTGTGCTGGTTCTGAGGCGGCGAGCGGTCCGGCTGCCTGGATCTGCGTTCCTGGAAGCCTCGGAACCCTCCATACGTACGACCCCTTTCTGAGCACTGCTGAGATTGAGTGTACAATTTGGGTGTGGTCTTTCTAAGTATGGATAAAGCTGTTTGTGAGCTGTTTTTCTTCTTGTCCAGCTCTTCGTCCGTAGAGGAGTGGAAAAGGCCCACCCTCTAACGGTAGATCTAGCATGCGTTCCTTGTATTCGGGTTCAATTTTGTTGCCCAGAGCCAGGCTGTCCTTCTCATGTCCATGGCAATACAGATGGCACGGCCTCAGGTGTCAATATGGGCCACTGTGGATTCCACGAGGTCAAGCGCCACCAGCTTGGCCTCGTCTAGCCCCGCCACAAACCGCGATTGGCTCTGATTGGGGAGCACCGGGAGGAAGTCTGCAATTTCGTGCCATAATCTTTGGTTGGCGGCTGCCAGCATGGCATCAGCGTTGGCCTGACACAGATGTAGAGAGGGGTTGGAATAGAGCTTCTTGCCATACGCCTCCAAGATCTTCTCCTCCTTGCCTAGCAGCGCCGCTGAGGGGGAGGCTGAGGCTTGGAGTATAGTGATGGCGCAGCGATCACCGACGAGTGTGGCTGAGGATGGGGCGAAAGCAAGAGTGTATCCCCCTCCATCTGCCTGTACTTGGCGTCTAGGCGTCGATTGACCGGCTGGGCCCAGTGAGGCTTGATGCCATGACCCTGGCCCTCACTGCCAAGTCAGCCTTCCAGTTGGGGCCAGGTCAAAGGTCTTAAAACCTCACCCAAGACTCTCTTGGAGTCAGTCCTGGCCCAGGCTCATAACCATCATGAAGACCAACATTAGAAAGGGTCTATCTACTTGGGACTATTTAACTTGAGGGGAGGTGGGGGTTCAGCCAACATGGAGGCACACACATAGCTCAGTTACAAGGAACTGAGCTATGCGGTCTAGTCTTTTGGGTGTGGCAGGCCTGGGACTATTTTACCTGGACTACTTTACCTGAGACTATTTCAACCGCACCCAAACAGCAGAACATGCTTTGTGGTATTCTGCTGTGGGCAGTGTAACGCTCACTGTGTCCAGTTCTTTGATGCCAGTTTACCTGAAACCACAGACCTGCAGAGAGAGAAAGAACACTACAAAACTTACCCGGAACAGTATCTTGTCTTCAAACCATCCCCTGACTTCATTTCCACTCACCTGAAGGTACAAAACTCCATCATCCGGCACCGCATGCACCCTGGAATACCATAACCTGGGAAGAGGAGAAAGAAAGACAGCATTAGTAAGCATTTACTCACGTTTACTCCCGAATGAAGAAAGCCACACAATTCTTACCTGGGTAGTCATCTCCTGGTCAGTATCATTGCTGGAACATTACGGCGCTCGGTGAGGAATATGGCAACCTGCAAGGAGAGAAAAGACAGATGTTAGCAATATAAAAGACGAAACAGCACCGCGCATTACGCACCAGACAGCATCACGCACACTGCGCTTTCGCCTATACGCCCATGCTCATCTGCAAACTGCATGACAACACCAAAATACCTTTCCATACCTAAAAGGAAAGAAGCAAGGCATTATTCGAACTAAGAGGAACAGAAGAACTGCATATAAAGACTGTAAAGCAGCAAACCTACGGAGTCGCAGCAGGCCTGTATCCCTACAGGGGGGCTTGCTCCAGTGAAGTAACTTGGTCGCTACTCGCCCCCCACATCTAGGCGCCCCTGCCACGAGGAGCAGGACGGAGAATCCACCTTTTACCATATTAAGACCCATCTTTAACCAGAGGCCTTACCGAGGGACCGGGAGAGTGGTCGAGAGTGCAAATTATCCAACCAGGGCTGGGTGGCGTCCCCGTGGATACCAGGTGAGCGTAACACTTGAGCCAACCCTCCTTGGCCGGGGAGACTACAGTGGTCTGCATAGGAATCTGTTTTGGCAGAGGGGTGTCGTGTGAGGACTTCCACCAGAACCCCCGCTGCCGGCAGCACGACTTCGGTTTGAGGTAGCCCCAGATATCTGCCAGACCAGCAAGACGTTCTTGGAAGCCCCTGGTTGAGGATGGCGTGTCCGGATCCTCCTCCTCATCCGTATCCTGCGGATCTGGAGGATCCTGTGGGTGAGATGAAGTTGGCGCCGGAGGCTGGGGTACATGGACCGTGGCCGGAGGAGGTGGCGGAGGTTGCAGAGCCGGCTGTGGAGCCGGCTGCACCGGGGCCTGGGGCACAGATGGAGGGATCTGTGGTGCCGCTAACATGGCGGGAATGACTTCTCTGATGGCGTATTTGAGGATAACGCCCAGCTGAGGGAACTTCATGAGCCCGAGGAACCTCTTGAAGAAAACCTCCTCACTGACTGAAGCGGTGGCAGGGGGTGCTGACGGGGTAGCGGGAGGCTGCTGAGGCCGCTGCGTACCCTGTCCATACGGATGCAAAGAAAAGCTGCCCTGCGCGTAAGACTGTAGGCCACGTACCTGGTTGAAGCCAGTCCCATCTTGACCCTAGTTCTTCGCCGAACTCCTGGAATGGAATCTGATGAGTGCCTCTTTCTGGCGCGGCGGCCATTTTGTCAGGCTGCCTGCCACGTGCCTGCAACGTGTTGCCCGGCTGGGCCTGGCCTCCTCCAGGACTCTCGTGTGTGGATCACGAGGCCTACCCTGCTCCTCGGGCCTAGGCCTTGTAGGTGTGACACTCTTGACCCGGTGGTCGGTAGAACTGTGTTTAGGCGCCCCCTTGTACGTATTGCTGGTATTAGGGCGTAGCTCCTCGCCCATGGTACCAGAATAAGGACGGAGCCCCTCGGGTGAAGACCCGGTAAAAGAACCTTTCGGTCCCTCAACACTGTCACCGGTCCGGTGGCCGGTAGCTGCAGCAGCCTCGGTGCACATGCTGGTAGAAGGGCCTGAGCGGCCCCTCCCGCGCATGAGAGTCCCTGGGAAGGAGTCTCCCTTGCAGGGTGCGATGGAAAATATTGGCTCTACCTTGGGCCAGTTTCGTTGTTTCACGAAGTTCTTGAAGTCCTCTGGAGGCGACTTCTGGAAAAGCTCCCTCCACCTGGCTACTCTGTTCTTCAGCGCTTTTGAGGACAGCGAGTCACACACCGAACAAGATTGCCCATCGTGGTCTGGGCCAAGGCAACGTAGGCAGAGGGCGCGGGGGTCTGAAGTAGGGAAGAGCCTGTTGCAGGTTGGACACCTGCTAAACCCTGCAGAAGTCGACATGTGCCGAGGAGGAGCGTGACGCCTGAGGACCAAGTACCTTAATGACAAAAAGACAAAAAAGAAGACAAAGAGAAGAAGTATCTGCGCATGGAATTACATGGCCGAAGCCAAACCCAGGAGCGCTGGTGAATTCACCCCGTTCCCGTTGACGCGGAAAAGTGGACCGAGGTGTGGCGCCAGTGGGCGGAGTAACGGCAGCGCATGCACCCTGGGCCGCGCCTCTGAATTTAAAGGTGAAGACGTTTTTTCCTGGTGAAAAGGGTTCTGTCTCCTGTCCCTTGGAAGGCACGCCTATACAGAATGGAGGAAAGGGGACGGGACGTAAGAGTAAGTTAAGTTTGATTCAGGCACTTTTCTCTAGATCAACAAAATAGACTAACCATGTCAGAAAGCAGGCTGAGTGAATGAAACAAATACATCAACCTTTTTTCCATTTCACCAGATAAACTGGCAGCCAACCAATTCAAGTTAATGAGGGTGAGGAGACCCAGTGAGCCCAGAAGAGAGGTATGCTACAGTAAAGCATGAGAAAGAGAGATTGACTTTGTTCCCCAAGAGGAAGGCCCACGTCACCGCCAGGCCCTGCCCTTCCCGCGCCCTCATCTCAGTCCCCCTTTTAACACATCAGATGTTTTAATACCTGCGTACACTGAATACTGTAGCATAACAGCGGGGGGGGAGGTGGGTGGGAAGTATGGAGGAAAGGGGACTAAGGACTATGAGTATTCTAGTCACTACAGTGAGTAACTCGAATTACTCATACGTCCCATCCCCTTTCCTCCATCCTTGTGGGTAATTCCACCAAACAAGACCATAGGAAGGTGTAACAACCTACCTCATATCTAGGACAAAGCAAATAGGTTCTTCAGTGGCCCACGTAGCCGCCCTGCTGATGACATCCCAGGAAGCAGGTCTCTGAAACACGATGGCCGAGGCCTTTGGTCTGACCGCACGGACATGAATCCCCTCAGGAACTGGTTTGCCCATGGCTGTATATGCCTCCGAAATGGCCTGGACCATCCACCGGGCGAAGAGGAGCTTTGAAAGACTGGGTGCGGGGAGAAGTGCCCCCAAACATGACTAACAATGCTTCAGACTTCCTGAAAGACTTAGTCCGAGAGAGGTAGCACTTGAGGACCCTCTTGAGGTCCAAGGAATGCAAAGCCCTTTCGGCATTCGACTGCGGGTTCGGAAAGAACACTGGCAGGCAGATTTCCTTATTCAAATGGAATGGTGGGACTGCCTTGGGTAAACCATTAGGCTGGGTGCGCAATATGACCTTGTGGCGAAAGGCTTGCAGGATGACAGATCCTGCAGCTCCCTGACCCTGTGCGCCGAAGTGAGCGCCACAAGAAACACTGTCTTCAGTGTAACCAGCCTGATGTCCACCGAGGCCATCATCTCAAAACGTTTGCACTCCAAGGCCGCAAGAACCACGTTGAGGTCCCCGACCGGATTATGTCTGCGTACTTGAGGAAAGAGCCTGGACAACCCCTTGAGGTGGGCCTTAACCACCAGGTTGGCTGCTGATAAAACATGATCTGGGGAATTCTTGAACTAATCCCTCAATGGCCAGTGCAGAGCGAACAGGATGTGGCTGCAAACAAATGCCATCAGGTACTTGCAGAGGGTCCACTGGAGCAATGGCCGAGGATGAAACTCATAGCACCGGCGGCTGTGCCAGAAAAGTCCCCTAGAGACTCCTGACCCCGGCCAGCCCAACAGGAAAACCTGAAATTCAGAGGCGATGCAAGTAAGTCCAGATCCGGAAACCCCTCCTCTCTGGAACAGGGGCAAGAAGCAGTTGATGTGCAACACCTGCTCATAGGTGTTTAACCCCAAGCAGCTCAGATGGTCCACTGCCGCATTGCTGTCTCTTGGGAGGTAGACTGAGGAAATCCAAATCGCTTCCGTAAAGGCTCATTCCCAGAGGGCTACCACCTCCATGCACAGGAGGGGCCCCATGGGGCAGGTGCCACCCTGCTTGTCCAGGTAAAACATTGACATGGAATTGTCGGTCCTGACCAGAACCACCGTGTCCCTGATGAGAGGCAGAAAAGCCTCGAGTGCCAGGCCCACCGCTTGGAATTCAAGCCGATTGATATGGAGAAGGGTCTCCGCCCTGAACCATGCACCATGAATGAATTAGCTCTGCAGTAGCCCCCAGCAAACAGCGAGGAATCTCATCGACCACCAGAGTTGGCTCCGGCCAGCTAAAGGGGGGCTTCCACTGCCACATTGCCATCCAACAACCACCAGCAACCACCAGCGAAGGTCTGAGACATGGAGGTATTGGAATCCTGCCTGACTGAGACCCAGTCTCCTGGTTCTAACAGGCCGCCAAGTGGAGCTGGAGGTTTCTCATCTTGAGGCGGGCGTGCTGAACCGTGAGCACGCTAGAAGCCATCAGATGTAGAAGGTGCTGGAACCACCATGCCGGGGTGGTCGAGTTGGTCAGAAAGTGCCCCATCGTCTTGCAGAGTGAAAGGAGCCTTCTGGGCATGGAGAACACCCGCTGCATCACAGCACACTCCAAGGAACACCAGATCCTGGGCGGGAGTCTGCTGCGACTTCCGCCAGTTGAGGGGGAAAAGCCCAGCTGGTGAAGAAAGTCTGCCAGACGTTGGCAGCAGTGGAACAACCCCTCAGGCGAGCTGGCACGGACTAGCCAGTCGTCCAGATAAGGAGGAGACCAGCCACTGTATTCATCAGCTTCATGAACGGGAGGAGCAGAATTGAGGCTGAAAGGCAGCACCTTGTACTGAATTGGTACAACATAAGGGTGAACCGCAGAGATTTCCGATGAGGCTGCTAGATGGGGACATGAACATATGCATCCTTGAGGTCTAGGGAACACATTCAGTCTTCTGCGCACAGAGACTCTGCTATGTGCACAGGAGTAATCATCTCTAAGAGTTTGAGCAGTAAAGACAGGCTGAGAAATGACAGGTCCAGGACTGCCCCTCAGGTCAGCCTGGTTGTTCTTGGGTACCGTAGAAGCAGGAGCCCCAGTCTGACTGAGGAACCGGTTCCACAGCATGCATCTCCAAAAGAGAAAGGTTCTCCCGTAAGAGGGCCGGGGACCCTATCTGACAGAGAAGGGGAGGATGGTAGAGGAAAAGGAAGAGGAAGAAGACTGAAGCCAGTGGAGACTATAGAAAGAATCCAAGGACCCACGAAATAACACTTCCAGCTGTCCTGAAAGAGAGCCAGTCGGCCTCTGACAGGCGAGCTGTGTTCCCTGACCGTTACGTCACTGCTTTTTGGTGTCTGAGGAGGGAGCGGAGGAGGGGGAGCGGAAAATCTAGCGCAAGGTCCTCTGCTGCTTCCTACTGTGGTCACTGAGCAACCTTTCAGACCTCCGTGCACCACAGTCTCGAAAGCCCTTAAAGCCGGTGAAAGCGCTGGGTTTGAAGTCAGTCCTGCACTGAGACTGAGGGCAGCACTTCACCCTGGCTTGGTCAGGATGGCCAAGGACTTGGCGGTCTGTGTAGAGGTTGTTTTCTTTGTCAACTCATCATTGGTGGATGAATGAAAAGGGTCTGAGCCAACAGAAGGAAGATCAGGACCGCTCTTGCACATCTGATGAGAATTTAGTGGTACGCATCCACGCCGTCTGCCTCATCGCTACCACCAGGCACAGGCCTCTGCTGGCTGCGACGATGTGGGAAAACCAAAGACTCCATGAGGTCCTGCGAAACCGCCCTGAGATGACGTAGAAAGGTTTGCCAAAAGACTCAAGGATTTTGTCCTCCTTGGACAGGCAACTGGAGGTGGCTCCCGCAGAGGAAGATGACAAAACTATGGTTTAGAATACAGCAAGGCCACAGCCACCACTGAAGATCACTTCCTCGAC
This sequence comes from Ambystoma mexicanum, assembly GCF_040938575.1. Lineage (NCBI taxonomy): Eukaryota > Metazoa > Chordata > Amphibia > Caudata > Ambystomatidae > Ambystoma > Ambystoma mexicanum. Next base: position 252,193,710 of record NC_090930.1, on the reverse strand, counting down.
TATACCCTTGAGGAGCCCAGTCATCTGCGGGGAGCTCATGAGGAGGAGAAAGCGCTCAAAGAAGCGATCCTCGCAAGACAGCGGCATCCGAGGGGGCCAGTCTATAGCAGCGCCAAGCCTTTGTTCCTGATCGAAGCGCTGAGGGGCCTGTGGAGTGTAGCCATAAGGCTGCGATAGGTAGATGTATCCCTGCAGAGACCAACCGCCTGTACTGTAAGGTCTACCACCGCTTCCCAAGGTAAGGGGACTGGAACCTTCTTTCAAGGCCCACTCAATGGGCGATGTACCGGGTAGGCCCTGATCCGAATCCAAGATGGCCGCCGGTCTAGCACGCTCCGCCATGTGTTTGCTGCCATCTTGGGACCTTGTGCCATGGCCTGGGTGCGAAGGCTCTGTTTGCTCAGACACAGGAGGACACTCCTTGGCGCTCAAACCTGAAACAGAAGCGTAAACCTCAGAGAAGACTCTGGTAGGCTAAGAGCCCTCTGCCCGCTGGCCAGTAGTCGAATCGCCCTGAACTACAACCTTAGTGGTGGCTCCGGTACGCTGTGCGCCCCCAGCAATAAAGCTGGTAGTCATGCTGGATCGTGCCAAGGACTGACTCTTGGAGTTAGAACACGACGATCCCTTGCCCACTGAGGTCAAAGAGGATGACTAACTTGATCGCCCCTCCGTGGACCATCCGGTAGAGCTCCTGAGCTTCTCTGCTTGCGAGCCGGTTGGACTTGCCGGCCTCGGTCTGTCGACAGAGCTCCCGGAAGAGCCCCTTGGCTTGGGAGCCTTAACGGCCTTGGGTCTGCCAGAACCAGAATCCAAGGTCCCCTTGCCTGTGGAAACCACTGGAAAGCGCTGAGGAGCCGTACTAATACAAAGGCATACCTTGTCTTGACATGGGGTCCTGGAGACAAAATCTTTAAGATGACCTGGGGGAGAGGCGTGGAAGATCTCCCTCCAGCGTGAAAGACGATTCTTCAATACCCTGTGACCAAGAACGCTGTAGGCCGCTCACGCGCCCCAGCAGTGGTTGGGCCCCAGGTACTCAAGACAGAGCTCATGGGGGTCAGAGGCTGGGATGAGCCATCGTAGGGTGCGCATCTCAGGAATCCTGCAGCCGACATGTGCCAGGGGAGGCGAGGCAACGAAGGGAGGTGAAGATTCAAAAAGATAAGAATGGGGAACAAGCCGATTTTAAAAAGTCTTTGCGCCATGCTGCCAGGTCTGACACCGTCTGTGTGGAAAAAGGGACTGAGTTGGGTGGCATTCTCACATGGGCACAGTACCAGAACCTTTGGCAGTGAACAATTGAGCTTCCCCTTTCAATTTAGTATAACGTGTAGGGGCGCGGCATTGGGCGTCGGAACGCCCCACCAAGGCCTCGCCCTCTGACACTTCACTTCATTCCCCTTTGAACACATTGGATGCTTACATACCTGGCTACACTTATTACATATGGCATACAAGCGGGGGAAGGTGGGTGGGACGTATGTAGGAAAGAGGACTATGGACTAGAGTTCTCTATTCACTACGGTGAGTAACAATTATTCATACGTCCAGACCCCTTTCCTCCATCCTTGTGGGTGATTCCACCGAACAAGACCATAGGGTGGAGCCGCAACAACGTGTCTCATGCCTAGGAAGAAGCAAAACAGGTTCTTCAGAACAGCCTGACCAAACTCAGTATCGCGCCTGGAGCTGGTGTCCAGGAAAAAGTGCCTGCAGAAAGCTGACGGGGTGTCCCAAGTAGACACCCTGCTGATGACATCCCAAGAAGCATTTCTCTGAAACGCTGTGGCCTTAGCCCTCACCACATGGGCATGGATCCCCTCCAGGACTGGTTTGCCCATGGCCGTATATAGCTCAGAAATGGCCTAACCATCCAACGAGCGATAGAAGCCTTGGAAGCCTGAGAGCCAGGGGAGGAGCCCCCGAAAGTGACAAACAGTGCCTCGGACTTCCTGAAGGATTTCATCCGAGAGAGAGAAAACTTGAGGACCCTCTTGAGGTTCGAGGAGTGCAGGGCCATTTCGGCCTCTGACTGCAGGTTTGCAAAAAATACTGAGAGACAGATCTGTTGATTCAAATTAAAATGGAAAGAGCACTTTGTGCAAGACGTTTGGGGGAGTGCGCAAGATGACCTTCTCGTTGTGAAACGTGGTGAAAGGCTCACATGAGAACGCCGCCTGCAGCTCGCGGACCCTGCGCGCAGAGGTGAGAGCCACCAACAAAACTGTCTTTATTGTCACAAGCCAAACGTCCACTGAGGCCATCGGCTCAAACCATTAGCGCTGCAAATCTGCAATGACCACATTGAGGTCCCAGACCAGGTGCGGCCTGTGCACCGGAGGAAAACGCCTAGACAACCCCTTGAGGTGGGCCTTAACCACTGGGTTAGCTGCCGAAAACACATGATCAGGGGAGTTCTTGTACGCTCCGATGGCCGTGAATCCACCTGCCTTCCAGAACAAGCCAGGTGCGCTGAAGAAGCCAGTACACCTCATCCAGCGGACAGGATTCAGACCCTTGTCAAATGCCCAAAGGCAGAACCTAGTCCATTTGCTCTTATAGTGGAACCAAGTAAAGGGCAGCCTGGCCCGTTGAATTATGTCCCAGTTGTCCCTGCTGAAGCCTCAGCTGGTCAGGAACCAGGCCGCCAGTGAAAGCCTGTTGGGGATCGGACAGTTGATAGGCCTTTGGGAGCATAACTGCAACAGACCCAAAAACCAGACTCTCGAAGGCCAGGGGAGGGCAATCAGGAAGAAGCTGCAGCCCACCGTAGCCCAGAACTTGCAGAGGGTCATTTGGTTAAGAGGACAGGGGCAGGAACGCTTAACATCTGCGGCTTTGTCAACAGATCTGGAAGGCATCTCCCAGAGAGACAAAACCTGCCTATGAAGCAAACTAGGGGCACTTGGAATTCCGAGGAGATGCAAACAAGTGCAGGTCCACAAACCCCCAATGCTGGACAGGGGCAACAAGGCTTCGGGTGTGCAGCTCTGACTCGTAGGTGTTGAACCCCAAGCGGCCCAGCTGGTCCGCTTCAACATTGCTGTCCCCCAGGAGGTGGGCTGCCGAAATCCAAATACACTCTCTGTCAGAGCCCCTTCCCAGATCGATACTGCCTCCATGCAGAGGAGGGGGCACGGGTGCCACCCTGCTTGTTCAGGTAAAACATTGTAGTGGATTTGTCCATCCTGACCAGCACCGACCGGTCTGTGATAAGGGGCAGAACAGCCTTGAGGGCCAGGCGCACTGCCCTGATCTCGAGCGGATTGATATGCAGGAGGCCTCCAGAGTAGCCGCCCACCCGAAAGAGAGGAGTCCGTTGTCACCACCAGGGTAGGCTCCGGTCAGGTGAATGGGGCCCCCCACGGAAACATTGCCATCCATCAACCACCAGCGAAGATCGGCAGGAGGAGCGGGGGTATTGGGAGCCTGCACGACTAGGACACGATCTCCTGATCCCAATTGACCACCAGGTGAAGCTGGAGGCCCCTCATCTTCAGGCAGGCGTGCTAAATCGTGAGTACACAGGACACCATCAGGCGCTCAAACCACCATGCCGAGGTGGTTGAGCTGGCCAGAAAGTGCCCAAACGTCTTGCGAAGGAAAAGGAGCCTCTTGGCTGTGGGAAACACCCGCTGAACTGCTGTGTTCAAACGCGCCCCTAGGAAGACCAGATCCTGGGAGGGGCACAACTGTGACTTCCACCGGTTCAGGGAAAGACCCAGCCGATCGAGAATATCTGCCAATCTCGGGCAGGAGTGTACCACCCCCAGATGTCCAGATAAGGGTACAGATGAAGACCCTCTAGGTGGAGAAGGCCTGCCACTGCGTTCATCAACTAAGCGAAGACATGAGGGGCCGAGTTCAGGCCAAAAGGAAGCACCTTGTATTGAAAGTGGTATGACAAAAGCGACCCGCAGAAACTTCTGATGCGGCTGGTAGATGGGGTCATGCAGGTAGGAATGCTTGAGGTCTAGGGAACTCATCCAGTACCCTGCACACAGAGACTCTCTATGTGCGCGGGAGTAATCCTCTTGAAGCGTTCGAGCAGTAACAACAGATATAAAAATGACAGGTCTTGGACTACCCTCCGGCCAGCCCCGTTTTTCTTGGGTACCACAAAAATCCTCGAGTAGAAACTGGAGCCCCTGTCCGACTGAGGAACCGGTTCCACTGCCTGCATCTCTAACAGCAAAAGGACCTCCCGTTGAAGACCCAATCTGACAGAGTAGGAAAGGATGGTAGAGGAAGAGGAAGACTGAAGCCTGTGAGACTTTGTATAGAATCCATGGGTTCTTAAAAAGACACTTGCAGCAGTCCTGGAAAAGAGCCAGTTGGCACCCTACTGGGGAGCTTTGTTCTCCGACCGTGAAGTTGCTTTTTCTTGGCATTGGAGCGGTAGCAGAGGAGTGAGCGCGGAAAATCCAGTGCAAAGTCCTTTGCTGTTTTATCCTGTTGTCCCTGGGCGACCTGTCAGGTCTCCGTGTACTGCTGTCCTGAAAACCCTTGAATCCGGTGAAGGCACAGGTTTTGGATTCAGCCCTGCCTAGAGACTGAGGAAATTACTTTTGCCCTGGCTTAGTCAGGATGGCCGGTATGCCTAGATGTTTTCTTCTCTGTCAACTAGTCATCGGCTGACGAATCAAAAAGGTCCATGCGCTCCAAGGGAAGATCCAAGATCCGCTCCTGCACCTTAGAAGAAAACTTAGTGGCAGCATCCAGGCCCCACGCCGTCCTTCTCATTTCGACCCCCCAAGCACAGCCCTCTGCTGGCTGTGTCGATGTGGGAGACCGAAGATGCCATGAGGTCCTACGCAAAGGCCTGGGCTTCCGCAAGACTTGCCTCGAATAGGGCATTGGCTTTGACCTGCTGCAAGTGCAGCCCCGATTATGGCATAGTATTGTTTACCCAAAGACTCAAGGACCTTGTCCTCCTTAGAAAGAGGACTGGATGCAGCTCTTGAGGGCATATATGATTGTTTAGAATAGAGTGAGGGCACAGCCACCACCAAAGATTGAGGCAAAGGGTGGGAGGCCAGGAGGATTGGCTCCCCATCAGTCAGCCTGAACCTGCCGTCCAACTTCTTGTTCATCTGGGCATTGGCCTTCTACCTTCGTCACCTGCATGACATCCTTTTGGAGAGTGATGCCTGAATGGATTGTGGTGCGTTTGACCAAAACCTCTGCTAGCACTCCCAACTCCAACGGGGGGCCTCCACAGGGACAACCGAAAAGTCCTGGACTGCGGGAGAGACAAGCACTGGCATCAGCAGTGCTGGAGGAACCTGTGGAGGGTCCAGAGGGATCACCACCTTGACAATGTCCTTGAGGATCCCTGTCAGCTGAGAGGAACGCATGAGGAGGAGGAAGCACTCAAAGAAGCGGTTCTCGAAAGCCGCCGGGTCCCTAGGAAACCGGCCCTCAGCAGAACTAGGCCTCTGATCTCGAAACAAAGCGTTGGGGCGCGAGGGGCACATTACCGTAAGGCTGCAAAGGGTAGATGTATCCTTGCTGAGACCACCCGCCTGTACAGTACAGTCCGCTGCCGCATCCAGAAGGAAGAAGACTGTTCTTGCAGGGACCATTCAATGGGCGAGAGCACATGCGGACCATGTTAGAATCCAAAATGGCTGCCGGCCTAGCAGCCTCTGCCACATGCTTATCCTGGAGACAAAGTCATTGAGGTGAGCTGGAGGAGAAGTGTGGAAGATCTCCCTCGAACGCGAGAACCAATTCTTCAAAGTCCGGTGAGTGAGTGTGCTGTAAGCCGCGCACGCGTTCCAGCAGTGGTCAGGCCACAGGCACTCAAGACAGAGTGCATGAGGGTCCGAGGCCGGGAACGAGCAGTCGCACGAAGCACATCTCGTGAATCCTCTTGCAGCCGACATGCACTGGGGGAGGCAAGGCACTGAAGGGAGGTTAAATAAGATTGAAAAACAAAGAAGGGGACCAAAAGGAAAGCTAAGTCTCTGCGCTGGCTGCCAGGTCCGACACCGTCCGTGTGAAAAGAGGGACTGATGTGAAGTGCCTGAGGGCGGGGCGTTCCATCGCCCATGACTGCAACCCTGCGTGCTATACTAAATTTAAAGGGGAAGCTCAATTTTTCACTGCAGAGGTTGCGGTACCGTCCCCATGTTTGGGGACGCCCACAAGGATGTAGGAAAGGGGACAGGATGTACGAGTATGACCACTTATCTCAATTTGATTAAACATTTCTTTGGATGGGGAAGTTAGGAATGCGGCAATAACCTTTTGTGATGGTAATTGGAGGCACCCTTATGTTTCTAATTGCGCTAGAAGATTGGGGGATACAAAATGGGGTAATTTCAAAGGCACTGACCATTTCCCTAGAAACTCAAAACGCATTACTCAGTTCGAAGTAGTGATATGTGAGAGAGCCATGAATACTGCACGACTGGGTTCAAGGGTAATGGGTGGGGAGTTGGTTAAACATCTAGAAAGCAAATACTCTTTTGAAGGGGACTGGTTTATAGAGAAATCGGAAGGGGTTCCCCTGCTGGCCAGGCAGGGCAGAGTCGATCACATATGAGCATCTGTCAGGCTTTCAGGCTGATTTTTCCCTATAGGCCAATCGTTGTTGGTGCTAGCAGTGGCACAGTGCAGTGGTTTCATCTGCAGCAATAGACAGTGAGATCAAGGACAAATGGGAAAAACTGCTCCACTTACTGGAACAAATGGGTTGGTTCGATATGGTATACATCCTATGCATAAAAACAACTGACAATTTAAATGCATTAACTGTTTTCATTTTTCATGGCACTAGCCTGCATTTGTTGTTCCAATAATGGGTTTGAACACTATCAGAAAAATAAGCACATCCCCACCTTCAAAATAATGATACATTGACACATTTTCACCTTTAAAATTAAATAAATAAGAGAATGTCCCCTTTCTGAACACTGAGCATGCACCCATTGCACAAGCAAGTATGTCCAATAAAGGCTAACATTCAAGCGGTCCTTATAAGGCACAGATGCCAGCTGAAGGTGAAATTACTAGAATCGTCAACGACAACACTTCCAAATGCACAATACTACAACTTCAGTAGTATTGTGAACGTTTTTTTTCACTGCATTACTTTGAAATGCAGATCTTTTGTTGCTTGGCTCAAAACCAACTATTGTTTTTCCAGCGCCTTACCGATAACTGATTTTGCCTAAGAATGGAAGGTTGCAAAGGGGTGACGACATTTCTGGATACGTTTACTTCTTTCGATGATTGTGTGTGTAATAGCTTTTTTTTTCTTTTACAGATCTTGACAGGCAACCTCTTTTTGAGTGATAAGTTTACTAGGCGCAGTTGCATGCCAAACAGAGCTCTTTTTGTTTCACTTTATAAAGCACATTTTGAGACTGTAGGAGTAAGTGCATATACCCTGGGGTTCAGATCTCTGCTACTGATGTAATAGTTGACTAAGAATATGTCCACAAAAGATGTTAGTTTCAAGTAAGCAATTTTGTGGGTGATTTTCCATTATGTTCGATCTTCAGTCGTATACCGCCCTCCCCACATGGTATCCTCGACGTTACTTCGCCACACAAACTTACTTGCCCCAAACATTCACTTTACCAGATATTTACTTTGGCACACATTTACTTTGCCTTTACTTTGTATCTTCACATTGTGAAGATGGTAATGGATGCGGTTAGGGATAGCACAAGGTTCAATTTAGGGTCACGCAGTAGCAGAGAGAAGGGTATGGAGTAGAAAAGAATGGGGGGAGGAAAGGGGTCTCCCCCTTCAATGACAAAGTAAATGTGACAAAGTAAAGACATATATACCCCCTGCCCCCCAGTGCCTTTGTGGTTGGATATACACGTCTACCTCATTTCAGAGTTGGGTAGATTTTCCTTTTTGAGTGACGTTTTTCCCACTTTTTGAGTCACAGCATTTTTGCAGGACCATTGGATTTTTGGATTGATTCTCCTGAGTGAATGGTAACCTTTTTCCACACGGACTCATTCTTTACTCTAGCCATGGGAAACACCTTTCTATCTCTTTTTGCTATCTTTTAATGGCGCTATGCTTTCCTCTATCTTTTCTGGCATCTACCTTTTATTATTGCATCACACAGCACTTTCTGTACAGTGTTCCTGGGGGCTCCTTGAGCATCACTTTTTATTTCACCTGTGTTAATACGTTACCAGGGCAGGGGGACACTGTCCCACCTGTATTTTATTTTGCGAGTGCAGCACACCCCACCTTAAGTGGATTCCTGAGGGAAAACGTAGTCTCCCTTTTCTCTCTTTCCCAGTAACCTGTAGTTACTGTTCCAAGTTCATTTGACTGGCTGGTGGCAGTGTACCTCTTTGCGTGACTTCTGGACTTTCCTTGAAGGCTGCCTTCGCAGCTGCGTTAAGGGACACAAGGGTCACCATTTTCCTAAAACGGTGGCTGTAAATCTGTAAGTCCCCTTCTTGATAACTTTTTCTTTTTTGAGCCTTCTTCTACCTGTCTGCGTGGGCAAGGTCTTGATGGGTCTTTTGTCTTTGGTGGGCTTCCCTTGGAAATCCTGCCAAGACTGGGGGCCTAAAAGGATATGCCTGCAGGATAAGCGATTCTTCAACGATCGCAGAGCAAAGGCACGTCCCAACGGTGGTCGAGCCTCAAGCACTCTAAGCAAAGTTCATGGGGATGAGACGCCGGGAAGGAAAGGTCACACAAGGTGCACCAAGTGAAGTCTCCCGCGACCGACATACTACGGGGGAGACGAGACACCGAAGGGTGGTGAATAGAGAAAATAATATGGAAGCATTAAAAAATATGACCGCGCCAGCTGACAGGTCCATTCCCGTCCGAGCATAAAAAGCAGAGGTGAGGAGCCGGAGGGTGGGGCTAGTAGGCGTTCCTACACCCAGGGTACCGTCCTCTCACACTAGACAAAATGTAAAGGGGAAGCTCCACTTTTTCACTGCCAAAAGGTAAGGGTACCCTCTCTGTGCCACGCCCACAAGGATGATATGATATGTCATTTATAACGGAGGAAAGGGGACGGGACGTATGAGTATCTGTGTTTGTCTTAGGTCCTGGATGATTTTTCCTGTGTGGCAAAATGTCTGGTTCCCTTTTCGTCCCAGCCGATACCTGATCTAGGTGTGCTGTGTGTGTGCTTACCACCAGGTATAGGGACTACAATATATAACACAAGTGGGTTGTGTCCTTAGGACAAATGTACTGTGTGTTGTGAAAGCGGTTGGGCTTTAAAACCTTACTATTTAGTTGGAATGTCTGGTTTGCTTCCCCACCTCCTTGTTACTAAATGTTGAGTGCGTATCTGGACTATAGGACCCACATTAAAGTATAGGAGTAAGGCAAGTTCTTCAAGACATTACTGTTTTTATGCATAGACTGTTTCTAATACTATGTATTATATGCTTTAAGTACTTATTTGACCTATATGTGTAACATAATTTATATATTTAACATAGAAAATGTATCTATTTTTCATTAGATTAGTGTGGTGTATATATCTATGATAACTGTGTGGAAAAACGTTATTTTTGTGTTAGCCTGAGGCCACTTCTGAAAGTTCAGTCTTGTTGCTCTTCCCAATGACCTTACACGTGGGAGGTTTGACTTTTATTTTGAGTGTTAGTCCCCTGTAGGGTTGGCGGTTGTACAGCCCTCAACGTGGACTGTAGAAAAAATAGCCAATATGGCTACCAGGTTTTGAGCAGTCTTTTTGAACCACATGCGAGTCTCAAATGCCCTAAATAAACATCCAACAGAGTGTTGTCACCAACAGGGATTTGATGGCTGCCAAAACGTTGGACACAGCGAGCTATTTTATAGGTTGGATATGGTAAGATTTTAGATCTTTTCCTTAGTCAAGCAATGGAAACGGATTTGAAGCAAGGAAGGGCCAACAGGGACGCTGGGCACTCTGCCTAAGGCTCTCATTGCCAAAACTCTTGTTTCTGACAAGCAGGGGAAAATGTGCTAGTTGCTTCCCTTCTTTGAACCTGGAGGACAGCCGGTTTAACATCCTGCACATCACCTCGCCTGAATCTCATGCACCGTCCGATAAGTTTCATTCTGGAGAGTTCACATAACCACGACGGGAGGTGCTTAGACAGCGAGATTTCCTTCATTTATGCTCACTTGATGATCTTGCCTCGTGACTCTGCTGCCGCTATTGGTTGCGGGGACAAGTTAACTGTTGGAGGCAAGCGCTTTGTTCTTCCTATGTTGCAGGCAGACCCTTGTCTGGTCTCTACAAAGATTGCTCACTGTCGGCTGAAAATGCTGGGCCCATTCAAATGGACCTTCACTATGAGTACTTCAATCACTACTGTGAGTAACTTTATTGTTCCTTCTTCCCCGTCCCCTTTCCTCCATACTGTATGGGGGATTCCAATGCATCATTTCTCTGGGAGGACCACCAATGTATCATGATCTATTGGAGAACAGGTTTGTTAGTAGAGCCTGTCTGAATGCTGCATCTGACCTTGCACTTGTATCGAGGCAGAAATGTTTACACAAGGCCGAAGGTGACGCCCATGTGGCAGCCTAACTTATGAGGTCCCACAGCACTCATCTTTGGAAAGCAACCAATATGGCCTTGGCCTTGACAGCATGTGCAAGCATTCTAGCTGCTCCCATGGAAGCTTTGACCCTGTAACCGGAAGAGGAAACCAAAAGTGACAAACAAGACTTCTGACGCTCTGCTAAAGTCTATCAAATGCAAAGGTTTGTCAGCCTCAGGTGTGGGATTTGAAAAAAAAGTAGGGAGTACTATTTCCTGGTTGAGGTGCAAGGCTGATACACCAGGCAAGAAACCCATGTGGGTTCTCAGAACATGCCTGTAGTTCACTAACTCTGCTAGCAGACGTCAAAGCTACCAAAATTGTAGTTTTTCACTTAACTAGTTTAATGTCAGTGGATGCCATTGGCTCAAAAGTTTATATGTGCCAGTACTGCCATCATTAAATTCAAGTCCCACACTGGGTGAGGACGAGAGATAGGTGGATACATCCTTTAACGTCCTTGTAAATGTCTCTTGACCACTGGGTTACCCTGATAGCAATAGTTTGTCTGAATTTCTATATGAGCCGATGGAAGATGAATTGATTCGTCATGTAGCCACTTGTAATTCGGACTGGGCAAGATGTGTAAAAAAATATCACACATCGTCCTGGGAGCACTGCAATCAGTTGACATGTTGCCCTTAGCCCAAAAGCAGAACCTCAAACATTTACATCTATACTGGGACCTGGTAGATTCTTCTAAATCTTTTTGATTGATCTGTATATTCTGCTGCGAAAGTCCTAAGTATCCCAGAGTTAACTCTTCAGGAACCAGGCCCTCACGGCCAACTTGTCTGGGGATGGGTGATTCACTGCTCCTCTCTGTTGGGTGAATGGTCTGCAACTAGAATTTTTCTGAGCTAGATGTAAGAGTTCCAAGTACCACACTCTAGTGGGCCATTGTGGGGCTATTAATATTGTGCAGCTCAATGAGTCCTTGAGCTTGCGAATGACCCTCTGAATTAAAGGGGTTGGGGGAAATGCATAACACCAAAGCCTGCTCCCGGGGGATCTGGAAAGCCTACCCCAGCAATCTCTTCCCTTGAGCTGTGCAAGAGGCATATAGAGGACATTTGGTGTTCTCCTTTGTTGCAAATAGGTCCACATTTAGAGGAGGGGGCTGAGAACAACCAGTTGGATGCTGTATGCTGCTGAAATCCTCTAAAGCCACCGAATGATCGTACTCTCTGAATTGATCTTCTGTCTGTGTGCGTGGCAGGATCTCCTGTTGGGGTCAATTCTCAAGTTGGAGGCAGTAGTGGTTGGAGCCTTTGACTTGCGTTTGCACAGAGACAGGCTTCCGGGAAGCAGTCTTGAGGGACTCCTAGACGGAGCAGTGCCCGGTGTGGGCGACAGTCTCTGCTGAATTTCTGATACCAGCGTGTGCAGAGTGGTCAGAATGTCCAAATACAGGTCCTTGGGCTGAGATGTAGGAGGAATGAGAGGGGGAGGTTCTGGGCTGGTAAGCTACTCTTGGCGAGGTAGACAACAGCGATCACTCCACAGTGACCCACCTTCCGATCAGGGTGCCTGGTCGCTTTTGTGGTCTGAATAGCAGCCCTCAGGCAGGTTGTCATTGCCCTCATCTGAGCCAGTGTGCACCTGTCTCCCCGATTCAGCCCCTTGTTCTGCACCCCTCCTAGGGGTTGAAGGTCTTTTACTCTTTACCCTTTTCTGGAGAGTTTGGGGGTGGAGGGCTGCTGTCCCCATTCCCTGGGCCTTCACAGAAGCAGCTGCCTCGCGCCGTGGCTGTAAGGTCACCCGCACAGCAGTCGTGATTGTGACTGTGGACTCCACCCTCTTGATCTGCCCCCCTTTAGAAGTAGTGGTCGTCTACAGAGTCGTGGCATTTGATGACTACGTTGATGTTGTCTTGGCTGGTTGAGATGCTGATGGCGTCGCAGAGGGAGGCAGCGAAGGGCCAACTTTGAATTTCTCCTTTGTCGTCTTGTCCGCTGACGGTAAGCAGAGCTTCAAAGGAGCCAAGGACCTTATATTGGATCAGTGGTGTGCAGCCTTGCCTTCTTTTGGACCCCCAAGGGTGGAGAGTCCTCAAAAGACCTCAACCTCTTTTCTGAGGAAGTTTGTTCGTGGGACTGGCTGGTCCTGGGGGAAACATGACCATGCCCGGAGGCCGAGTCACATGCCTTACCCGATTTTAACCACACCGCCAGCCTGCTGTAGCAATTCTTCTTAGTCTTTTACGAAAAACCATGTCAGACCTTGCATCCCTCCTCATCCAGGTCCAAATGTAGGCAATAAACAGACCATCCACCTTATGGCGATTTTGCGATTTGCAAAAAAAAAAAAAAAAAATATAAAAAAAAATAAATAAAAAAATAAAATCGCAAAATTTGCCATTTTCCGCAATTGGCGCTATAAATCATTAAATGAGCGCAAAAAAGACACGTTAGCTTAGTGTGTCTTTTTTCGCGCTCATTTAATGATTTAGAGCGAACACAGCTGGCTGCTGATTGCAGCAGCTTGAGGGTTAATACCTCGGCTCTGCGTTGCAGGCCCAGGATTGGGGGAGGGTCACGCAGGCCTGGGAGATACACAGCATTTGGCTGTGACCCCAGGCACCTCCAAGGCTCATTGAGTGCCCGAGCTGACAATTGGTGAAGCTAGCCAGGTAAGCACTGGCCTGTCCACTCATCTGCCCCCAACTCAGAGCACCCAAAGAGGCCACTGGACTGTTTTCATTCCCGGCGCTCCACAGGAAAGTAAATTACTTTCCTGTCGAGCGCCGGAAAAGAAAGCATAAACTTAATGCTTCCTGACGCTCGTCTACAATTGGTATCATGCAGCCCAGCCTCAAGGCTGGGCTGCATGATGCCAATTGAAGACTCTCGTAGCTGTATTCGTTTCAAATTGCTTTACAATAATTGTAAAGCAATTTGAAACAAATACAGCTACGAGTGTTTGTATCATGCAGCCCAGCCTTGAATCAAGGCTGGGCTGTATGACACCAATTACGCACAAAATTGGGTGTTAAAATTTATGAAAGGCAAATGCCATTCGTCCTGTGCAATTTTGGTGGTTATGCAAAGCCAATTTAATGATATATGCATATTTCACCTTGATATGCTAATTTCTGATGACATCACATGCCATTGCATTTGTTAATGAGTTCCCTCCCCCACTTTAATTTGTAGGACTTGACCCCTGGTAGTGTTGTGATGTTTCATTTCTGTTTGTGGGTGTGTTTAGTCACCATGTGTGGGTGGCATAACCAAGGAATTATGACCACCCAAGAGAGTTCATTGTTTGGCTAGGTATTATGGGCTTGCAGTTACTGCCACTGCATTGCCCCTGTGTCTTGGCCTCATGGATTCCTTCCATGGCGAAGTGTAGAGTTGTTCCCCCTCTCTCCTGGGGTCATAGGACAAGCGAAAAGCAAACCTATGGGCTTCAACCAGGGTTACACTTTTGAATTCAAGCCTATCTGTTTATTTGCTTTCCACTTGTCTGCTGGAAGTAGTGGCACAGCACCATTTCCTTGGAGCTCATCAGGCTGTATCCCCCTTCCCCCACCACAATCCAAAATGTTAGGCTGTGGTGACTCGACCTGGCTGTCCTACAGAGCGCAGCCAGACAGAACACATTTTGTTCCTCACTAACAAAAGCCTTGCAATTACTTGGTTTTAGGCTAAAAAAGATGTTAAATGATATATTTTTCAACGTTAGAAAATGCAGCAAAAAACGCAGTTGGGTGCCGCAATTTTTTTCTTTTTTGTGCCGCAATATTTTCCATTTCATGCCGCAATTTTCTGGAGGGTCTGAATAAAGACATTTGTGTTGTTGATCCTCCACGAACACGTTGCTTAGTCCACTTTTGGCGCAGAGTTTCAAGAGGTATCTATTCCCCTCGGTAATGTTGAAAAGGTGTGAAGTAGGCCAATTCGATTAAAGATCCTCTATGTAGTATGATCTTCACCGACAGCGGGTTCTGGCTGCCGGTAATTGACCTCTGGTTGTACAATAAATCGAAAAAACGATCAAAACGCTCAGAGAATTCACCCCAAAGAATCTGAAGGTGGCGCTAAGGGAGAAGACCGTCGGAGGCATTATGACCGAGAGGACAGCGATTGGTTTAGAGGACAAATACAGTTTTAAAGCTGAAGTGAAACTGGTTTTCATTTTACCAAGAATTCCCAGCCAGATGACTGGGAATATTCATGAGAATGTGAATCCATGTCAGACCCCATGCTGGAGAATTGTAGCAATGGTATTCATTAATTTTGTGAAAACCTGTGGAGCAGAGTTTCAGCCAAATGGAAGCACTTTGTATTGAAAGTGTTCGCCCATCACTGTAAAGCGTAGCATTTGCCTGTCCGGTTGCCCATTATGGCCATGCAGATAGGCGCACCTTGAAAACTAACGTGGAGCCGAAATACGCTGGGTTGTGAGGCGCAGTAGAAGTAAAGATGCTGGGAAAAAATGTGCTGCGCAGCAAAAAAAGTACACGCTAATGCATGGCAGGTCTGATACCGACCAAGTGGAAAAGACGACTGAGGCGAAGGACTGGTGGGCGGGGCTAGCGGGGCATGGTTAGGCCCACGCTCTCCAAATTTAAAGGGGAAATTGCATAGTTGCGAGGCAAAATGGTACCGGTCGCGTCCCTGTACCAGGACGCCCATAAAGTATGCAGGAGAAGGAACGGTATGTAGGACTACAATTAGCACAGGGAGGTTTAGGTACAGAGAGGAGACACAAAGGTTGAGAATGAAGAGGCAGAGGAGGAGAAGAAATGAAGATAAATAGTGGTAAGAGCATAGAAAAACCCTTTAGACAATAGAGACAGAATGTTAGAGAACACGAGAATCAAAAGGTAGACAGGCAATAGAAAGAAGTAATAGAGGATCAGAAGGAGAGGGAAAAGATGAATGGTGGAATTGTAGACCGAGCGAAGGGGAGCAAGGCGGAAGGAGAGAAGGCCAAGGAGAAGAGCAGAGCAATAATCAAGTAAAGAGAAGATGAGCAACGTATGAAGAAGCTTAGTGGGAAAGAACCAGATCAAGAGACAAGTGGGACCGATTTTATTTGGGTGAAAATATGGGTGGTGCTGAAGTTGTGAGGTGTAGGAAATAGAGTTCAAAGTAACGCAAAGATTGCGCACAGTAGTAGAGAAAGAGAAAGGAGGGTGGAAAGGAGAGGCTAGGTGGAGGCAGGGGAGAGGGAATAGAGAAGACACGAAAGAAGAGGAATTCAGTTTTAGAAGGGATGGATGAAATGAGAATGTATCCAGGATTGGAAGACAGGAAGAGAGTGGTGTGAAGAGTGCCGGAAAAGGAAGAAAAAGAGCGTAGGAGCTGCAAGTCATGCACCTAGACGAGAGAAGAGATTAAATGAGCCAATAAGGGGCAAGAAAGGAATATTGTATAGTGAGAAGAGTAGCGGGCAAACGACAGAACTTTGCAAAACACCATAGTGAAGAGGGCATAAGAAGAGATGTGATCAGACCAGGACGCAGACCACCAACTAACCAAAGGATACAAACAGAACCATTGATCAACTGAGAAAGAGAGAGGCTAGAGTAGAGAGAAGATTAAGGGGATTGACCGTAACAAATGTTGAGAATACGTCAAGAGGGTTGAGAATATGACAAACATTACTCACCGTAATCGTAGTTCTGATGCTTGTAACTGCTTAGATTCAAAATGCTGTGCACATAGCCCGACATCTAGTGGTAATCGTTGAGTATTGCATCGTTTTTTTGACGATCGAAAAGGGACATCGACATGGGAGTGACTAACACTATTACTAACGTGACAGGTAGTGTCCAAAATGCTTCACGCATCTAGGGCCCCCCTGTTTGTTTTTGTTCTCTCGTGAGGGAGTCTGATAGAATACGTGAGTGAGAAAGAAGTTGTAAGATGTCTATGATCCTTTAACTCCAAGAGGGGAGGAAGGGTGGGAAGCATGTGAATCTAAGCAGATACAAGCACCAGAACTACGATTACGGTGAGTAATGTTGTCTTCTGAGGCTCATGAATCTGCTTAGAATCACATGTTGTGCATAGACTAGCAAGAAGTACCAGGAGATGGTGGTCAGACCGGGAACCAGGAAGGAAACAGTATGCCGTGAACCGAGCACAGGAGAAATCCAGGATGATGAGCATGGAAGAAGGTAGTTCAAGGAAAGGGGACGGAAAAGGGAGTATAATCAGGAAAATGGGAAACAGGACTCGGAAGGAGACCCCAAGCGAACTCCAACAACACACGTCTGACTACTCAAAGCGGCAGCGTTGAGACGCAGAGCCGCGGGGGCGTGACTGTTTTGTAGGAGGTTGAACGTAGCCCTTAAAGGCTGGTAAGCTGCATTTCATATTCAACGGCCATGTTGGAAGGATCACGGAATTCAGTCCTCTATGGGTCAGGGACCACGAAGTCCAGAACGGACTTAATTTGCGGTTCATGACACCCTCCCGTTCCATAGGCACCTTGAGAGGAGCGGGAACTGATTGCCTGCTAAAGGACCAGTGGGTGTTAAAGCCCCGCCTGTTGAACAAATGGCTTGGCTGGGATTTGATTTAGTGACTTCACTGTTTCATGTTCCTTCTTTGCAGCTTCGAGGGCCTCGTCTACCACTTTCACCAAAAGTGCTGTGTCTCCCACAGCTTTATTACTAAGTGAAGCCTGTGTCTCGGGCATTAAACCAGAATCTAGGGCGCCCAACACTATGTTGAGGTCCACACCGGGTGTGGCTTCATGATAGGAGGGTAAAGCCTGGGGAGGCCCACCAGATGTTGCTTAACCACTGGGTTAGAGGAAGCAAAAACGTCCTCCTCAGAGTTGTGGTAGGCTCCTATGGCCGCCAGGTAGGTTCATCATGTGCATTTTCACTCCTGGGTGTGAGAGTTGTGCAGAGAAGAATAGCACATCGTCCAATGTGCAAGTAAGCGGGTCAATCGCCTTTGATTCTGCAAGTGGCAAAACCTAGTCCATTTGCTTTTGTACTGGCTCCTAATAACGTTCTCCTAGCACCCAGAATGATGTCTAGGTTAGCCTGTGACAGACCTAGATGATTTAATGTGATTGGCTCAGGAACCACGCTGCAAGGGCTAACTTTGGCAGGGTGGATGACTCTGCCCCCCTGCTGCGATAGAAGGTGAGCTGGGCCCAAAGGCAGGTGACTGGGAGGCTTGTCCGAGAGGCTGAGCAGCTCCGAGAATCATGGTCTCGCCCGCTACCACAGAGCTATTAGAATGATGCTGAGGTGACATGATTCTCTTTTCTTGCAGATCACGCAGTGAACTAGGAAAGTGGGAGGAAATGGTTATGCTGCCATGCTGTTCCACTGAATATGGAAAGCGTCACCCAGGGAGCCGGGGCCCTGCCAAGATGCAAACTGAGGGCACTTCTTGTTGCACCAGGTGGCAAAAGATCCACCCGAGGATGCCCCCATCTGCTGAATATGCCCAGCAGGACCTGATCGTTCAATTGCCATTTGTAATTGTACGCTTCCAGACTGCTGAGCCTGTCCGCCTCCAGGTTGGACTCCCCCGGGTGATGGATTGCACACAAGTAGATCTTGTTCTGCAGGGCCCACTCCCACATGCTGACTGCTAGGCTGCATAGTGGCGGGGGACCTGGGGCCATCCTGCTTGTTGATGTGGTACATGCTGGTGGAATTGTCCGTTTGAATGAGGATCGTCTTTCCCCCGATAAGTGGCAGAAAGGCCTTGAGAGCGAGCCAGATTGCTTTTTGCTCCAGCCAATTGATATGGGCCTCCTGCTCCTGGAGGGACCAGACTCCATAGATGCTGTGGTTGTCCAGCGTAGTGCCCTCATCCTTTCCAGGGAGGAATCTGTGGTGATGGTGACTTGCAGTGCTGCTTGCCAGAAGGGACTGATTGTCCGCAGGTTGCAGTACGTGTACCACCAGACGAGGTCCTGGTGGAGAAAGGGAGGAATGTTGACAAGCTCCGCTTGGGAGCCCCGCTCCTGATTCCATGAGGCTGCAATCTCCTCATGCTGAGCCCAGTGTGAGGTATTGCCAGTAGGAAAGCCGCCATGATACCCAATAGATGCTCGTACCACCAGGCTGAGGTCGCCTCTCTGCTGAGAGCATGACCTGTGGCCCTCTTGATGGCCAAGATCTTGTCCTCCTAGGGGAAAAATCTCTCAGAGCTTGTGTCGCAGATAGGGGCCCAGAAAAATTCTGGCTCTGGGTAGGCTGCAGCTGAGACTTCTTGAGATTGATGAAAAATCCCAATTCATGAAGTATGTTCATAAGGGCGGACGAGGTGTGGAGAACCGATGAGGCTGCCAAATTGGGATGTGTAGCTACGTGTCCTTCAAATCCAGGGAGCACATGCAGTCTCCCCTGCAGAGTGTCTCCGCAATCCATCTTGAATTTTTGAAGAGGGAGGGAGAGGTTTGGGGTAGAAAGGTCCAACACAACTCTCAGGCCAGCCTGGTTTAGTTTAGTTAATTTATTTGTTGAGCGCGCCAAGCCCGTAGGCATCTGGGCGCTATACTTGCAGGTTACAAAATAGTGAAGTACATCAAGGTAATATATGGGAACTGTTACATATATACAAGGTACAAAAAGATAATGCAGCATTAATATACAAAGGTCACTGCAGATGTACAATATGTGATAGGAAATACATAATATACAAAAATAGATAGTGGCAAACAAGTGTGCCTTGCGGCAATGAATTAGATGGTTGCATGAGGTCTTTCTCATGAAGCCAAGTCTTCGTCTTTTTTGGAATAAGTGGCAAGACGGTTCCGCTCTAAGAGATAATCGGGAGAGCATTCCAGTTTTTAGCTGCTAGCACTGGGAAACTAACTCCACCTGCTCTTTGTTGCTTGAAGCGTGAGATGTTGATGCAGTGCATCTGGGTTGATGTCATAGGGCGTGCTGATGAGTGGCGCGTGATACTGCTTGACAGGTAGGTAGGAGCCTCATTGTATAAACACTTGCGTGTGAGGGATGCTGTTTTCAATGTAATTCTTTGCTTAATATTAAGCCAATTCAAGGACTGATGTTTCTGATCTATGTTTCCTAGGAATATTCAGAGCTGCTCTAATAGCATTATTCTGAATCACCTGCATTCTGTTCAGGTTCTGTTGAGAAGTCCCTAAGTACAGGGCATTACAATAATCCAGTTTGGATAAGATTAAGGCTCTTGCTTTTGTAATGCAGTTTGGCTGCGTCAGGTAATGTCTGCAGGTGGTGATGAGTTTACAGGTGAGGGCAGATGAGGCCATGGCATTTGTTTGTCTCGTTAAGGATAAAGCGGAGTCAATGTAGATACCTAAGGTTGTTACGACCTTGGAAAGTTTTATTATGCTACTGTCAATGTTGAATGAGGTGAATAGGTGGTCTAGTTTAAGTTAGCAGGTGATCCTAGGAGAAGCAGTACTGTTGTCTTGTCATTGGTTCTACCTTTGTATGGCGAAAATCAGGGAGTAGAAGCGCAAGCCACGCTGGGAGGCTGGAACTTCTTCCACTACCTGGCTCTCGACGAGCAATCTAATTTCCACCAAAAGAGTTGTTGTGCCAATCTGTATTTGGGGAGAAGAGGAAAGAGAAGAGGGAGGAATCTGTAGACGGTAACCCATGGACACTACTGATAGGATCCAGGGGTCCGTGAACCTTTGAAGCCAGGACTGTGCGTGAAGGGCAAGCCTGCCCCCCCACTGGAGACACGTGGATCCAAAAGGGAACATCATGCCTTCTTTCCCTCTGAGGCTGGGGCAGAAGAGGGGAACTGAAAGAAGTCCTTTCTCCGCCCCCCCTTCTGCTGTTTGCGCCAGTGCGGACTCGGAGAACGGTTAGGATGCCTCAATCTCCGTTCCTGGAAGCCCCGGAACCTGCCAAAGGCCTGCCCCTTGTCGGAGCGTTGATGCGACTGGGTGTATCCCTTAAGCGTGGCCTTCGTAAGATTAAAGACTTTGCAGTTTCGGAACTGTTTTTCTTCTTATCAAGCTTCTCATCGGTGGTGCAATGAAAGAGATCGCCACCTTCGAATGGAAGGTCCAATATGTGTTCCTGGAGGTCCGGGTTGAACTTGGGAGCCTGTAGCCAGGCAGTCCTTCTCATGTCCGTGGTGATGCAGATGGCATGACCTGAGGTGTCAATGTGCCCCACGCTGGACTCCATGATGTCCTGAGGCTCCAATTTAGCTTCTGCCATCCCTGCCTTGAAACGTGCCTGGCTCTGCACCGGAAGTTCTGGAAGGAAGTCAATTATTTCCTCCCGCCAAAGCCTCTGATTGACAGCTGCCAGCATGGCGTCTGCGTTGGATTGACCAAGGTGCAGTGAGGCATTGAAATAAACCTTTCCATAAGCCTCCAAGATCTCCTCCTCCTTGCCTAGAAGTGCCGAAGGCGAGGTGGCATAGGACGAATGAGGCTTGGAGTACAGTGACGCCGCAGCGATCACCGAAGAGTGGGTTGAGGGTGTGCTGGCAGCAAGAGCGGATCCCCCACCAATTGCCTATACTTGGCGTTGAGGCTCAGATAGACAGGCGGGGCAGAATGGGGTTTAAGCCACCCCTTCTTGGCCAAGGCAACAACGTACTTCTGCATCAGGATCCCCGTTCTAGCCGCGGGGCGTATAGTGAGAACCTCGGGTTGAGGAAGCCCCAAGTATTCGGGCAAACTTGAGAGCTGTTGATGAAAGTCAGGGTCACCCTCCTCTTCGATGTCCACCAAGGTGTCCGCTGGTCTGGTGCGGGAGGAGTAGTAGTGCTGGGCGTCGAAGCCTGTGGAGGATGGTGTGGATGCGCCTGAACTGTGGGAAGCCGGAATCAAAGGACCCGGCGTGGTCAGTACAGGCTGCGCAGGGGCCTGTGGCACTGGAGACATGGGGGTAATGAGTACAGGCGCTAGCGGTGGGACTGGTGGGAGCATGTCCCTGATCACATTCCGAAGGATGGACCTCATCCGAGGAGACCTGATGAGCATGAGGAACTTTTCAAAAAACCTGTCCTCAGAGGCTGGTGGGGTGGTATTGACCGAGTAGCAGGTTGCTGAGTAAATCTGCCCTGCAACGCTGATGGATAAGCTGTAGGCCACGTACCTGGTTGAGACCTTGAAACTTGTTCTCCCATCTGCTCCGCACCAGGGAGCGGTATCAGATGACCGGCCATCTTGTTTGGCGCAACGGCCATTTTGTCAGGCTGCATGCCACGTGACAATGTCGTGGTGCTTGCTTCGCTGGGCCTGGCCTCCTCCAGGACTCTTGGCGGTGGAGCACGAGACCAACCCTGCACCTCAGGACAGGGCCTGGTAGACGTGTTGCCCTCGGCTGAATTGCCGGTGGTGCTGCGTACAGGCGCCCCCTCAGACATCAGTACTAGGGCGTAGCCCCTCGGGTGGACACCCGGTAAAAACCTTGCAGTCCCTCAGCACTGTCCCCAGAAGGATCTAATGACCCCCCTCGGCCTGGCGGCCGGTAGCAGGAGTAGCCTCGCTACCCGTGCAGGTGCGAGAACCAGACTGGCTCCTCCCACTTTGCGTTTCCTTGGGAAGGAGTCGCCCTTGCGGTGTGCGATGGAAAAAAGCGACCTTACCTTGGGCCTTGTGTCTGACGAAGTCCTTCAAGTCCTCTGGAAGAGACTTCTCAAAAAGCTCCCTCCACTGAGCTAACCTGTTCTTCAGAGCGCGTGGTGTGAGCGCGTCACACGCGGTACAACCCTCCTAGCTGTGATCGGGGCCAAGGCAGCAGAGGCAAAGAGTGTGAGGGTCAGACGTAGGGACGAGCCCTTCGCAGGCTGGACACCTGCTGAAGTCCGATGACGTCGACATGCGCCGGTGAGGAGCGTGGTGCCAGAGGACCAAGTACATGATTAAGGCAAAAATACAAAAGACAGACGAAAGTATCTTGGGAAGAGCATGTGCAATTACAAGGCCGAAGCCAAACCCAGGAGCGCTAGTGAAAGCTGTCTGTTACAGTCGACGCGAAAAAGGGTACTGGGGAGTGGCGTCGGTAAGCAGAATCAGGGGAGCACATGCTCCCACGGCCGCGCTCCATGGCACCTCTAACTTTAAAGGAGAAAAGGGTTTTTTTCTAGTGAAAAAGGTTCTGTCTCGCGTCCCTAGCGAGGGACGCCCATACAGTATGGAGGAAAGGGGATGGGACATAGAAGTATGATCTTTCCATGGATTAGCCTCAGAAATATATATATATATATATATATAAAAAAAAAAACGTCGCTACGCCCCATGCTTCAGTTCCTCCCTTTTTTCCCCTTTGCCTGAACGCTGCAGAGGAAAACCAATGGGAGGCTAACCAGCCTGTAAAAAACCTAAGAGGATACATCCTAACAGGGTGATGCCACATAATTAGAGATTACAAATGTTTTATTAAAACAATGATATTGAGAAGACTGAAGCGTTCATCTAAGAGCCATCATCAGATGTCTTCTTGGTTGGACCGAAGCTTAAAACACCAGGACATTCCGAGCGGTGATGGATGGGAGGGTCGATGAGAAATCTGAGGTAGAAGACTGCATAGAAAAATCATTATGTAAGTAATTTCTCCTTCAATGGATTGCCTTCCTCCCGCAGATTCCTCATCTTGATTGACTCGCCAAGCAGTTAAAATAACAGAGGAGGGCAGAACGTTTTAAACAAGTAGATTCTATAGAACCGCCCTACCAAACAGTGCATCAGCACCCCGCGCAACATCCAGGGCATAATGCTTGGGGAATGTATGCAAAGATGACCAAGTTGCTGCCCGACATATTCCTCTGATAGGCACTCCCCTTTAAGGGGTGTAGAAGTTGAGACCCTTCTGGTTGAATTGGCCCTGAATCCCTCTGGATTCTCCCTCCCTGCCGAATGGTAACACTCAGAAATACACAAGATAATCCAACTTGACAGGGGTTGCTTGGTTCTAGCGAGACATTATCGGGATAAAGAATAGGCCACAAACAACTGGTCTGACTTCTGAAAATCGGATGCACGAGCAACATAAAAGCTTAAAGCTCTTTTGGGGTCAAGGTGGTGGAACAGTTCTCACTCTTTCGAAGGATGTGGCGGAGGGTAAAAAAACAGAAGATTGATCGATCCAGACAGGTGAAACTCTGAAACTACCATAGGAAGAAACCAAGGTCTGACTTCGAGAAACCTTTTCACAAAAAAAAAAAAAACGTAGAAACGGGAGGTTTGTAGCACAATGCTTGCAACTCTCGAATTCTCCTGGCAGACGTAATTGCCACCAAAAAGGCTGCTTTAAGGGATAACAGCCACAAGGAACGTGAGTTCATGGGCTCAAACGGAGCCGCCATCAAGTAGGTCAAAACCAGATTAACAAAGGGAACTGGCTAAAATGTATTGAGAAGGCCCTTAAAAATTGGGCCATGACCGGAGTAGTGAAGAAACAACTTTGGTCCTGGGACCTTTCGAACACAGACAAGGCCTCCAAATATCCTTCGACTGTGGTAACCTGAAGGCCCGTTGAGGCCAGTGACAGAAGGAACTCCATCACTGTAGTCTTCTGGCAAGAGATGGGGTCAATCTTGCGTTCCCTACACCAGACCCCAAATCTTCTCCACCTGCACGCATACAGAGATCGTGTAGAAGGTCTGCATGCAGCCAGCAACACCTCAAGTACCTCCTCAGTCATCATACTTCTCAAGAGCCATGCATGTAGGTTGAGTGAATCCGGGGTCGGGTGCAGTACCCGACACTCCAAATGGGTCGGGTGATCCGGCCACAGAGGCAACCCGGTGAGGCAGACAGATGGTCAGATGCAAGAGTACCAAGAGTGCCACGTTCTCGTCGCACAGTCCAGGGCGATCAAGATCATGGTTGCTCGAAATCTCCAAACTCCTGAGAACCCAAGGAATTACGGGAATTGGGGGGAAAGCGTAGTGAAGAGGTAAGGACCAGTCCACCAGAAATGCATCCCCCAGTGTGCCATTCGCTGTGAATTCCTTCGATTAAAACTGTGTGCACTTCCTGTTGTACTCTGTGGCAAACGGATCCACTATCTGGGTATGCCAGCGAGAGAAGACCGCCTCTAGAACTTCCTGGCACACTTCCCTCTCGTGTGAGATCATGCTCTGCCTGCTCAGAGCATCTGCCAAGGTGTTCACTTGTCCTAGCCAGATGCATCAGTGACCACTCAGGCATGAGATCGAGGCCAGTAGGGTTTCTCCCAACAAAAGATTGCTGTGTGTGTTCCACCAGCTGAGGTCGTGGACCACTTGGTTGGAAACAGAGGATCTGTGAGTGCTCCTATGTACGGAGACCACTGGTCCAATAGGAGCCACTGAAGGGATCTCATCCACAGTCTGGCCCCTGGCACTAGAAAAACAAACAGGCGGAGGAAGGAAGATGCTGGTAAGGTGGCGTGGTTCTGAAACAAGTGCACCATCTGTGCTATGTGGCTGACTCGCTCCTCGGGAGGCAAAGCCTTCCCTAGCAGAGAGTCTACGGCTGCTCGATGAAGTGGAGCATTTCAACTTGAGTCAAATGGGACTTTAAGTTCAGGGAGAAGCCCATCCTGTGCAGTAGTGGCAGGTGTCTTCCAGATGAGATGCCTTCACTCGGATCAGCGAGTCGGCCTGGTAAGGAAATACATGGCCCCCGGATCTCCCAAGGTGAGCTACTACCACCACGAGCTTTGAGAAGACCCTTGGAGCAGAGGTCAACCCAAAGGAAAACACCTTGAACTGATATTGCTTGTCGCCTATGAGGAACCTAAGGAACATCCAGTGCTTGAGATGTATTGGCACATGGAAATGGGTATCCTGCAGGTCTATTGACACCAGCCAGTCCTGAAGTTCAAGAGCGTGGAGAATTTCCCTCAACATCGCCATCCTGAATTTGTCTTTCCTCAGGAACTTGTTTAGAGCCCTGAGGTCCAGTATGGGACAGAGACCTCCTCCCTTTTTGGGCACTAGTAAATACTGGGTCTATCAGCCTGATCCGCTCTGTACAGGAGGTACCTCGTCTACGGCAGCCTTTGACAACAGGGCTCTCAGTTCTTCCTGGTACTCCTGTCCTGGTTGGATTGGGGCTAGTGGGTGTTAGGGAGAATTCTCATTTATGGCTAATTTCCCTCACATGGTGAGTACCTCAGCAGCTTTGCTGGATTTCTGGGGTTTATTTTTTTCTACCTGGTAAGAGTGTGAGCCTTTTTCCCACTCTTACATGTGTTTTGCCATGTGTATTTCTACTGTTAGTGTGATCTTGGGCTCTGGAGCTACACCACTCCATGAGCCCCACTTTTTGTGTGCGTTACACAGCACCTTCAGTGCAGTGACACAGGGGTGTCTTTTAGACTTCCCACTGACACCGTTTTTCTGGGGCTGACTACTGTTGCCATTAACTTTATATAGTCATTTAAACTACAGACCCAGTACACCCCATCTTACATGGAGTATTGGAAATGGTTAGTTCCTATCCATTTTTGTCTGTGCCTCTCTGAGCTTTATTTCGCTCCCTTAACATTAAGACTTGGCTGGTGGCCGTGGCATCTACCCTAACCTTTCTACCGCGATTATACTATATAAACGTGGTACTGTTTTAGGCTATTGTATTAGCCTCGAACTTAAACCCGCTTGACCAAATACTTTTTATTTTGGCTCCGGTTGGGTTTTATCGCCATTTCTTTTTGTTAAAGTCCTTCTTGTGTTTTACTTTGCGCGCCAAACCAGGTTTGCCTCGTTTGTTCGCCGACCTTTGGCGGGCTTCTGTCCAGAAGCCGACCTTTGGCGGGCTTCTGTCCAGAAGCCCTCCTTTGGCGTCTGGGTGTCTAGGTGGGCTGAATGTGAGGGAGGGGTTTAGTCACCCCCGCACAGGGTCTCCTTGGAGACCTGAGTCGCACTTTGTGTCAATTGTCTGAGGTGGTTGTCCGGGCCAGACAACCCCCCTGCTGAGTGATTAACAGCCGCGCTATGTGTGTTAGGCAGAATCTAGTGCAGTTCCCTTAGGGAGCACTACACCAGACTAGGACTACAGATGAGAGCAATAAATCCCCTTTGGTATCAGTCCGTACCACAAAGATTTAGTTGGTTGCTGTGGCTAAGTAGTCAGACTCATCTCAAGAGGGAGATGAGCAGTATTCAGGGTTTACACAATAGGCCTACTAGACTATGGAACAAGGAAACACTGACCAAAGCTTTGTATTTAAAAAGTAGATATATATATTTATTTTATACACTTCTAATAAAAGACAAGCATCACAGTCATCAAGCAAGTTAAATTATGTCAAAGGAAAAATATACACACTCCCAAGTTGAATTGTAGAGCAAGTGAACCAGAGTGAAAACTGAGCAAAACGGCACAGTGACAACTACACGCAAGGGATCCTCTAACAATTCCTCTCAAGGGAGGGAAAACGCAAGTTATCTAGAAATAGGTTCTTCTACACCCTAGCAACACTTCCCATCAGTTTGTGAACCAGTTCAGCAAGACAGTGCATCAGTATAGGCAATACTTAAAATGAAAACTGAGCAAAATGGCATTTCACACTGTTTCCGATTGGGAAGGAAAGGGTAGTTAAAAGAAATGGGTGCACCAACACAGTTCTCAGTGAGAACCAATCTCAAGAAAGCAGATAGTCAGTAGGCCTGTGCCAGAGTCAGTGGTACAGGGCAAGGGCCCAGGAGCAAAATGTTGTTGTAGCTGCAGTCAAGTCTTTGGTTAACAAATTTGAAAAGGTGGTTGCAGAAGTGAAACGACAATTTTAAGAGAGGGGGCTGGCCAACCCAACAGGTAGGTAAAGGATTTAAAAGACCTTTAGCTCTACCGCAAAGAAAGGGCGGCCTGGCGGAACAATGTACCTTAAATGAAGAAGGGGCTCCTGCGGTGGCGGTTGTTCCTCGTAGTTCCTGCAGTTCGGGTGACCCAGCAGAGGAAGAGAGGCTCTCGTTGTGGAGGAAGGTTCGAGTTACTGCACTACCCAGGGATGAAATCAGCCGCGGTGCTGCCTGACGAATAAAGGTACGCTCCTTTAAATCGTGGTCCGGGTGGACGGATGCCTGGCTATTCGGCCTCCGAGTACAGGGTACGGGAGATTCGACCAAGGCCGGTCCGGGAAGGCGATTGGCAAACTGGTTGGCCCCACCAGCTCAAGGGAAGAAGGCTCTTGCAGGTGAAGATCTTCTCTCGTCATGTGGAGAAAAGTGGTGAGATGCCTCAGCAGGGCTTCACCGGTGGTTCAGTCGTTGCAGATGTCTTTGGCTTCTCTCCTCTTCGGCTTCTTAGTTCCAGTGGCGACGTCTTGCTATTCCAGTCCTCAGGACCCTGCTTTTATGCAAAAAGATCCCAATTCATACAACATAGCTGTCAATCACACAGTGGAGTGGTCATCTTGGCGGGAGACCCTGCAGCCTATCAGGATAGAGTGTGACATGGGTTGCTGAGACAACCCGGTCCAGGGGTCCTACTCCCCCTCCCACACAATGGACCCACCCCAGACTCAGTGACGCAGAAAGGAGGG
The DNA here is from genome assembly GCF_040938575.1 of Ambystoma mexicanum. Classification (NCBI taxonomy): domain Eukaryota; kingdom Metazoa; phylum Chordata; class Amphibia; order Caudata; family Ambystomatidae; genus Ambystoma; species Ambystoma mexicanum. The sequence continues at coordinate 252,165,747 of NC_090930.1, read as the reverse complement.
CTTCTCGGTAGAAGCCCACCAAAAGCACGAACAAAGGATCCCCAACCTGGGTTAGGAGTTTAGAGGAAGACACGAGAAAGAAGTTTTATTAAAGTTCAGGCAAATAAAACCTACTGGAGCAAAGTTAATATTAAAATGCACCAGCGGTATGTTAGAGGCTGTCAGAAAATGTGGTAGCCTCGAACAAGGGGTAAATCCCATAGGGACATTTTCGCGGTCGAATATTTATAGTAGCAACCACCGCCACCAGCTAGAAACTTTTGAGAGAGGTACTGTAGGGTACACTCTTGAAAATGAACGTAGGGGGAAAAAACCCTTCCAGTACCTCCATAGTAAGATGGGCTGTACTGGTTTAGTTCATAGGATTTGACTAGTAAAGTCAATGGGGACTTTACATGCCCTGGGAGACAGTAGTCAGTCCCAGGGTATGAAGTCTATGTTTGGGGGTCGCTACGACACCCCTGTGTCATTGCACTGAGGGTGCTGTGTAACACATGTGAGTAAAGATGGTTCTGATGGGGTTGAGAAAGATCCCATAGGCATTAAACACAATAGCCTAGAACACACATAGCAAAAATGCCTAAGAGTGGGAAAGAGAGTCTCACTCTTAGAAGGTAAAAAGAAACAAACCCTTCAAATCCAGCAAAGCTGCTGGGGGACTCTATAGGTAAGGGAAATTAACTATAAAATGAGAATTCTCCCCAACAGTGTGAATGGGGGATTTTGGCATAAAAGGCAGGACTCTTGGGCTGGAAGTGAAAGTCGCCACTGGAACTGCATGGAACCGAAGAGAAGCGGAGAAGAAGACGGCTGCTGCAACTCCAGAGTCCCGGTGAAGCCCTGCTGCAGTCCTGAGCTATCTACCCTTCAACGACAAGAGAAGATCCAGTCCGGAGTCTTCTTCCCTTGAGCCTGGTGGGATCAACCAGCTCACCTTCCACAGGCAGAGGATCCTCTTCTTGGTCGAAATCGCTGCACACAGCTGTAGTGGTCTGGATAGCCATCTGAAGAGCCATTCCTGTTTTAAAGGAGCACACCTTTTATTCACCATTGCTTTGCTGCTGCTGGCTTCATCACTGGGTAGAGCAGATCGCTCCAGACATAGTCGTCCTTGTCCCCACGACTGAAGCTTCAGGAACCGTGAGTCTGCAGGAACTACCAGAAACAACTGCCATAGCACCAACTTTTCTTCATACGAATAAGGTACTGTGTCCGAGGAACTAGGGTGAACCCCTTTTCTCCTCACCAAAGGCTTGTCCTGATCTTCCTTCCCTCTTATAACTTTTGCTTACCTTTTGACAATATCCAAGTACTCCTGGCAATCTCGAATTGTGAACTGTTTTAAACTTGTGATCCTCGACAACAGGACCCCTGTCCAATTGATACTGGCGCAGGCCTATTGACTTATCTACGTTTTAGAAAGTGTCTCTTGATTCTATCTGCCTTCCCAAAAGTATTGCCTATGATTGTTGTCCCGAACTCTCGTGTGTTAATTCATGTGCTAAGTGTGTTTGACTACAGTAACATTTCTTCTTGCGGGTACGCGTCTGTTTCGTAAGACCGAACTGTCTTTACTGTCAAAAAGTGATTGCGTAATAACCCCCGGTAACGGCTTTGTTTCATAACACAGGACTGTCAAATCCAAAGGTACTTACCTTGAATTGTTTTGCAGAAGGGGAATTGGTTATGTGTAGTGTATTTGAAGTGTGCTTTTAATTTAATAGAAGTGAAGTGTTTTGTGACAGATGGTCTAAAAATAAATGTACTTTTACTTTTTAACCAGAAACCTTGAGTCAGTGTTTGTTTGAGCACAGTAATTGTAGTCCTTTGTGTAATCTCTACTACTGCTCATTTGCTCTTGAGACAAGTCTGGCTGCTCCGCTACTGCTACCACTCTGTGTAGTACAGGCTTGTACCAAAGGTGAAATTGTACCATCACCTGTAGTCTTAATCTTGCGTAGTGGTCCCTAAGGGCACTGCCCAGGATTCTGCCTAACAGTGGGGGTCTGTCTGGTGGTCCTCTCAAAAAAGGGAGACAATAACCCAACCAAATTAACTGCAGGGCCCAGGCAACAGAGGTTATCGCCTGCCACTGGGGCCAATGCGCTGCCAACTGTCCACCAACCGGTGCATCATGGGAGGGGAAATCAAAGCGGCTTAAAGGGCGCAGGCATCCCCGCTGCTTTTTGACCTCTAGAAGCCCCTCTGCCCCATCCGGGATGCAAGCAATGCATGGGCTTCTGCCCATGCCTAGTTTGCAGAAGCTGCACCTTTTTGCCAAAGGGTACATAACGCATATAGCCTCTGCAGGCAAAGTTCAAGGCAGGCCTGGCCGGCTGTGCAGTTAGGCTCAAAAGATTTAGCTGCAATCTTAAATATTTCCAAAGAGTCGTCAGCTTTTTTGATTGAAAACCATGACTCCCTCTCAAAGGGCATGTCCAGTACCCTGTTTTGAACATTTGGGGAGAAACCACAGGCTTTTAGGTAGGCTCGTCTCCCCCAAACTATTGCCAAGCCCATAGAGTGACCAACGCAGTCTGCTACGTCCATGCCCGTTCGCAATGACTGCTTGGCTACCTCCTTCGCATCCACCACCAAAATCCGTCCTGCCTGGCACCCTCAGGGATGTATTCAGCAGTCTGCTCTACAGCTTTCCACAAGACGCAGGAATACTTAGCGAATCCGCAGGCTTTGTTGGTGGCCTTGAGTGCCCTGCTGCCAGAAGTGAACATTTTCTTGGCCAATGCACCCGGCTTCTTTCCCTCCCTAACCAGAAGCAGATTGAAAGTGGATGCCGCAGGTCTAGTGGAAATTGTGGCAGCTTGCACCACCAGCCCTGTTTAGCGAGGAAACAAGGATCTCCTCTTGCCAGCCTATACTTACCCGTAAAACTGGCAATGACAGGGGGAGTAGTGCAAGGGTGTTGCCATAAGGAGGCTAAGGGGTCTGCAATAGCCAGGTTAAATGGCATATTATGCTCAACTGTAGGACCCTCATCCAAGATGTCTGTGAGCTCGTACCCTTGAAGAGGTGTGGAAGACAACTTTAGAGCAAGGGTGTTTACAACCCTGTGAACCAAAGCCCTGGATTTGGCATTAGCGTGCACGTAAGGCTGACTTTGCTGCAATTCAAGGCAATTCATGTATCCAGGCCACTAGCATCTTGTAAACCTTGAGCTAGTGCTAACAAATCTGTCTGATCATTGACGTAATCGACACCTTCGGCTCCTGTACAAACGGGGGTCGGCATTCCCTTGGTCATCAGGGTCGTCTGCACCGAAGATAGATTGCATGGAGTCGAAGAATTCCGACCTCGACAGCGGTATGAAGGAACCATCGCCGACAACCGGTGAAGAGGGTTTTACTGCTGATAGAATGCCTTTCGAAGACAATGGGGCTTTCAACGTCGATGGTTCTTGCAGCGTCGAGGGATGCTTGGACGACCGATGGATTGGCCTGTGGGCACTGGCCTTATGGTGATTTTCACACCTTTGTCGGCATGAAGCCCTAAGGATTGAGTCAACTGATTGGGTAGCTTGGTGTCAGAAGCACTGAGTGCCGCTTTTGCCGACAAAGCTTGCTGTTAGTAAATTTCTAACATGGATGTTTTCAAACTTCCCCCACTCTTCCCGAGTGGTTGGACCAGCAGAGGGCTTACCTCATTCAGAGGACGAGTTGGACTTGTGTCGATGACGGCGCAGCGAAGGGATGGCTTCTGGAATGGGACCGTTTCTTTGTGTTTTTGCGATGTCTATCCTTCCCCTTGCTGGGGGTGGGCTCCTCAGTCTCAGAAGACCTGACTAGAGACTGTGCCAGAGATTTTGCAGACGGTTGGCCCAAAGCCTGTTTCCCTGCTCCCTCACGTAGGAATTTAGGCTGCATTTTGACACACCTAGGAACCACAGATGGACATCGCCGGGGGGGGGGGGGGGGTCAGTCATGGACATTTTAACCTTGCAGTATCGCTTGAAGCCCGAAACCCGGTGAGACATTGCGTCAAAGTTTTCTGAGGAAAACGGACCAATTTAGTAAAGAAAAGTCAAGAAAATTCCAAGTCGTGTTCCTGATGTAGCGTCCAAGCACGGGAAAAAGGAACTGGAGCATAGTGATATGTTAAATATATCTCACTTCTGGAGCCGAGCACCGAGCAAGGCGGGCCGACGATCAATGGCGGAGTCCAGGTCCACTACGCCCCCTGTCGAAAAGTTTACGAGCAGCAGAGCTGGATGATGGATATCTATCAAGATGAGGAATCTGTGGGAGAAAGGCAATCCATTAAGTTGTGATCGAGTAGGCTCTGGAACATTTTGCAGGCCATTGTGCACTAGCCCACACTGTACATCGTTATAGCTAATGGTTATATTAGGCAGGAGTGTTGTGTTACTAGCTATACAGGTGCTGAAAGCAGCTGAGGAAGTAATGTGCTTTCTAAGAGCATAAAGCTTCCTGCAGTCCTTGACGAGAGGTGACTCGGACGAGGAGAGTGGAACTCTGCAGGTTTCCTGGTGGCAAGGAACAAGTTACTTACCTGTAACTGTTCTCCAGCATGGGTCTGGCAAGGATTCACATGCTCATGAATATTCCCAGTCGTCAGGCTGGGAATCCTCGGTAAAGAAAAAGCAGTTTCAGTTTCTGAACTGTCTTTCTACTAATAACCAAACACTGGTCTCTGGGTCATACTGCCCCCAGCCAATGACTGCCCTCTACCTAAACCCCTCCTCTGGCAGCCATCTTCAGATTTGGTAGCACGTAAAGTGGCAGTAGGACCAAAAGAAGAGATGCAGAGGGGTTGGAGGGAGGGTTTCCATGTGAATCCCTGCCAGATCCATGCTGGAGAACAACAGTTAGAGGTAAGTAACTTGTTCCTTCTCCAGCATGGGGTCTGGCATGGATTCATATACTCATGAATACAAGAATACATAGCAGTTCACACACATGCACAACCACGGGAGGTGGCAAGGCTCAACATTAAGCATTTCAACAACTCAACATTAAGCATCTCTTACCTCCTCACCAGGCTCACCTTCAAGTGAACAGGTTGCGCAGCACTGCCTGGCCGAATTTGGACTCTTCCCTGGAATCCCGGTCGACGCAGTAGAATCTCGTGAAGGTGTGTCGACCTCTACGTAGCAGCCGTGCAGATGTCCAGCAGGGCATACCAGACAAGAACGCCATAGTAGCAGCGATTGCTCTGGTTGAATGGGCTCTCGGACGGCCGGGCAACGATCCGTTTGCCAACCAGTGACAGTGCATGATGCAGCCGGAGAGCCATCTGGAAATGGAAGCCTTCGAGAGGGCCTTCCCTTGGTTCACAGGTCCAAAGTTCACAAACAGCTGTGATGTCTTCCGAAGACTCTTCGTGCGGTCCACGTACAACTTCAGCACTCTAGCCACATCCAGCGAGTGCAAAGTCCTCTCAGCCGGCGACGAAGGCGACGGGAAGAAAACAGGTAACACCAAGGGTTGTTGAGATGGAAGTTCAACGGCACCTTGGGCATGAAGGAGGGGTGCGTCCTCAGCACTACCCTCGTCTCGTGGAATGGCAGGTATGGAGGTTTACAGGAGAGGGCCTCCTGGATCTCCCTTGTCATGCAGCAGTGATGGCCACAAGAAACGCTGTCTTCCACGATAGAAACTTCAGAGGTGTCGAATGCAAGGGCTCGAATGGGGGACCTCATGAGCCTGGTCAGCACCACGTTGAGCTCCCACGCCGGGGCCAGAGCCTTCACCGGCGGGAACGAGCGGAACAGTCCTTTCATGAACTCCTTCACCAGGCGGTGAGACCACAGCGACGACCGCCCCGGAGTTCTGGTGTAGATCCTGGAGGCCTGCAACAACAAGTACGGCAGCACTTGAGGGGCTGTAATCCGTAGAGGGTTGATCTTCCGTGCACGGCACCAGACAGAGAACCTCTTCCACTTATGACCATAGCACTTAAGAGTCGAGGACGCCCTGGCCTTTGCAAGTACCTCCTTGAAGTCCACTGGGATATCGTAGCTTCTGAACGCTAGTGCTGCAGGAGCCAGGCCTCCAGGTTCAGCGAACGCGGGTTATGATGTAGGATGGCGCCTCCTTCCCTGGCAAGAAGATCCGAGTCCGTCAGCAGTTTGACTGGGGTGGACGCTAACAAGTCCAGAAGGTCCGGGAACCATATCTGCCTCAGCCCGCCAGTGCGACGAGGATCATCCTGCACCCGGACCGTCTCCGTTGACTGATGAGTCGCAAAAGCAACGGCAACGGTGGGAACGCGTACAGGAACAGGCCGTCCCAGGGGAATGAGAATGCGTCGCCCATGCTCCCCAGCTGGGGAAACCTGCTGGCGAACCTCTGGCACTTGGTGTTCGTCGACGTTGTGAATAGATCGATCTGGGGATTGCCCCATCGTCGGAATAGGAGATCAACTTGATCCTGCCCAAGCTCCCACTCATGGCAAGAGCGCAGCTGCCGGCTGAGTGAGTCAGCGATGGTGTTCTTTATTCCTGCCAGATGGTAAGGTACCAGGAACATCCTGTGGGCCACGGCCCAGTGCCACAGAACCTGCGTTTCCTTGGATAGGGCTGGGGATCTGGTGCCACCCTGCTTCCGGATGTAGAACATTGTGGTGGTGTTGTCGGTGAAGACCCTCACCACCTTGCCGTTGAGGGATGGGAGGAAAGACCTGAGGGCCCAGAACACGGCTCAGAGCTCCAGGACGTTGATGTGTAGTGACCTCTCCTCTGGGAGCCAAAGGCCTCTTGCGTGGAGATCTCTGGTATGCGCTCCCCATCCCTCCACGGAGGCGTCCGTCACAGTTTCCTGATGTTCCGGGGTCTGGAAGTCCATGCCCGCCGCTAGATGCATGCGGTTGCCCCACCACCGGATCGCTTGGCTGAAAGTCCCGTTGAGGGAGATCTTGTCTTCGAAGCTGCCCGCTGCATGCATCCAACAGGCGTCGAGGAACTCCTGTAGTGGCCACATCCACAACCTGCACAGACGTACGAGGTAGATTCACGATGACATCATGCCGAGCAGGGACTTGATGGACCTCACCCTGGCCACTTCCATGGTCAACAGCCATTGTACCTTGCCCAGGATGGCTTTGGTCCTCTCCTCTGACGGAGAAGCCAACTGTGCCAGTGTGTCGATTCTGGCTCCCAGGAACAGGGCGTCCTGCGACAGTACCAAGTGGGACTTTGCGAAGTTGATCGAGAATCCCAGTTCAGTGAGCAGGCGGACGGTCTTCGTTGTGTGATCGACGGCAAGTTCTCTTGACTTTGCTCGGATGAGCCAATCATCCAGATAGGGGTATATGTGGATCCCCTGCAGTCGCAGCCGCGCCGCCACTGGTGCCAGGCACTTGGTGAAGACCTTTGGCGCCGACTTCAACCCGAAAGGCAGGGCCTTGAACTGGTAGTGCCGCCCTTGGACTATGAACTAAGTCCAGCGACGTTAGGAAGTCGCCTTCCTCCAATTGTCCCAGCACGTGCTGAAGCGTGACCATCTTGAACTTCTGGGATTTGATGCATCTGTTGAGGCGGCGAAGGTCTAGGATGGGCCGTCAGCCGCCGATGGCCTTTTGGACAAGGAAGTACCGCGAGCCTCTTTGGGACGATTTCTATTGCGCCCTTTTTCAGCATTGCTCGTACCTCCAGAAGCAGCTGTGGCACGTGGTTCTCTTTTCCTGGCTACAGGTGGGAAACAGGGACACTTTCATTGGAATGTCAGGGAGTGCCCGTGAGCCAGGGCATCCAGCACCCAACGGTCGGTGGAGATGGACTCCCACACGCTGAGGAATTTCACCAGCCAGCCTACCACCGGGGTGCTCAGGTGGGGGCCCAACGTCACGGCCGGTTCAGTCTTGTTTTGCCGAGGTCTTGCCACCTTGACCTCCTTGTTGACGACGACGGTGTCCTCCTGTCTTATTGCGGCCTCTGTAGGCTTCCAGCGAGGAGCGGGTTGCCTGGCGGTACGGCAAGGAACTGCCACCGAATCCTTTGGAGGCACCTTGAGACTTGCCTCCGGGAGTCCTAAAGGAGAGCTGTCGCTGATGGAGAACCCAGGGCCGGGCCGTCTGTGTCCGCCTTGATGGCCTGCAGTGACTCGTGCACTGCCTTGCCGAACAGGTTGTTCCCGTCGAAGGGCATGTCCAGTACCCTGGTCTGCACGTCATGACATAAATCGGTGGCCTTGAGCCAACCGCGCCGGTGAAGGCAAACACTGTTGCCCATCTGGCGAAAGCCGGTGTCGGCGATGTCCTTGGCCACCGTGATGGTGTGGTCTGATGCCACCTCACCTTCCTGAAGGATTTCAAGGGCTTCTGCCCTCTTGTCATCTGGGAGGAAGTCACCGTTGCTCTCTACGTCTGCCTTGTTGGGATCCCTCCCGTAGGCCCTGGCCTCCTCGAACTTCTTGTCCAGGATCTTTTTGACGCCAGCCAGCTCATCTTCGGAGGTGGTATCTGTGTCCGTTAGGGCTACCATGCACCCCCCCCTTTCTCATCCCGGGGTTTCACTGGGGTCTTCTGAATAGGCTGGAAAGATGTTTCCCTCCTGGGTGGCAGGGAAACTCTAGGCCAGGAGGTAGTCACCACTGGGGTAGCCTCTGCAGGCTTCGCCAGGGCCGCCACGACTCCTTTAATCAAGGCATTCGCCGGGTGAATCTGGGCCTTTACCTTAGGGGTGTGGAGGGTCCCCTTAGCTGTCTCTGTCGGGATCGACCGGGGCTTCTCCTGAAGCTTACGCAGGTTCTCCAACTTCCTTTTCACAGAGCCAGAGCGTTGGCTCGTGGATGATGGCGTCTGTGACATTGCGCCCTGCCTGGCAGCCAGGGAGCCCAAACCAACGGCGCTCCTGGTGCCCACGGACCCGCGGTGCTTAGTCTTTTGTTGGGCCCCCGTCGCCGGAGTGCCCTCAAAGGTCTTAGAAGACCGCTCTGACTTTCTCACCTGCTGCTGGGCTCTTCCCCTCCAGCCAGTTAGTGAGCCGAATACGACGGTCCTTCATTGACCGGAGGGACATGTTCTTGCAGAAAGCACAATCCTTCACGTGCGATTTGTCGTCGTGAAGGCAGTAGAGGCACCGAGAGGGTTCATCTTCCTTGAAGACATTCTGTAATCCACATCCAGGGTAGATCCTAAACAGCTTGGATCCAACAGGCGTCATGTCTCCTTTGTTCTGGGCCATGACAATGTGGGGTAGGCCTCAAAGATCTTCCGGAATCCTCCAAGAAGTGAAAACTCGAAATTCCACCCCTAAGGGGCATAGAAACGGATCCCTGTTAATCAGAAGAAGAATCGGTGGAGCATGAGGCTCGAATTAACCAAAAAAAATAAGAGTTAACTCGTATGAAAAACGCGAAACAGTAAAAACTCGAGAGCTAAGCACGAGGACTCCCAACACTTGAATGTACGGTACAAATCTGAAGATGGCTGCCAGACGAGGGGCTTAGTTAGAGGGCCAGTCACTGGCTGGAGGCAGTATGACCCAGAGACCAATGATTGGTTATTAGTAAAAGGACAGTTCAGAAACGAAACTGAAACTGAGTTTTTCTTTAACGGGGATTCCCAGCCTGACGACGGGAAATATTCATGAGCATGTGAATCTATGCCAGACCCCATGCTGGAGAACTTGAGAAACAGGGCCCTGTGAGACCTTATCCGGATCCAGCACATAATAGATATCCTCCGGGTCATATTGACCATCCTCAAGTCGATCAGGTAAACATTGCCTAGGTGGAGAGGAAAAGTGAGCCACAAGAGAATGGTGTCTTGGGGACTTTAAAGGCCTAGGGCAGTCATCCATAGGACGTGGTCTTAAGAAAATCATCAGATTTGTCAGAAAATGTAATACATTCTGACATTTTTTCCATGCAGGCCGCAAGCCTTTCCCTGGTCCACTCAGAGTACGAGGATTCATCCGGGGGAGGCAAAGGCAGAGTAGACTGAACAGGCTCCTGGTGTAGGGACTCTGACAGAGGTGGAGAGGCTAGAGAATATCCCTCAGGTAAATGGGAGCCCTTCTTGGGGCCAGAGCCATGAGAAGGGGCCTTTGAAAGCTTCTCTCAGAGTTTGGGAAGCGTTTTAGCAAGGGAGGTACGTCTCGTTGCATCTTTTGAGGCTACCGCAAAGTGCGCTGAAGTTTTAGGGACGATGCCCGGTGAGGCCGAAGCCTTAAGACCTATGCCTGCCGCAATGGTGCAGCAGGCCCTGAATAGCAAGGTTCAGTATGCCCTGTCAAAACCTTTGACGGGCTTACAGGCATTGATGACTTCTTCGACGAATCAGTCGAGGGAGATCAAGGAGTTGGTTGTTTGGTTTTATGAGAAGCGTGTGTGCCCTTGTCACCAGGGTGCGAAGTACCCATCGCACTGCCGGTGGCATGCTTATTGGGGCTTTGGATGGACACTTGGGAGTTGGTATACTCCCCCAGTTAAGTCTACATTCTTAGGATCGGAGCTGCTTCTGATTATGGACTCCTCATCTGAGGCATCAGTGGGAGAGGGCCTCTCGGCCTGCATGGTGTAGGCAGCCCCCTGCTTGGTGCGCCTGTCCTTAAGGGTCTTGGGCTGAAGAGCTTACAGGCCTTGCAAGACCATTCATTGTGGTCATGAGGGAGACACTGGTTTCACTCCTTGCGAGTGTCCTTCCTACACGACAGACAAAATTTAAAAGGAGTTAATTCCATTATGGAAAAAAGAAACAGCAAGACGTGAAGAGGAGGAGAGGTAAGGAAAAGGCATTCTCTAAGAGAATAGTCAGTAGAAAATGTGTCCCCGCTCTCCCTACTGTAAGGCCAGGCTGGAGGACCGAGAAACAGCTGTTGATGCACCAGCAGTGTAGAAACGTCAAAACTGGATCAGCCATCGAGAGGGACGCCGAACAGCCACCGAGGATGTCTGGCAACGGATGTGCCAAGAGGCAATATGTTGTAACATAATCTCGATAGATGGGCTCTGCATTAAGCAACCGAACAGAAAGGTGAAAACTGACGCATGAAGGATTTTGGGTACACTACACGTCACGTTAGGGATAGTGTTACAGTCACGCCCATGTCGACGTCCCTTTTAGATCTTTGTAAAAAAAAAGATGCAATACTCCGCGATTACCACTAGATGTCTGCAGATTCACAAGCATCAGAAATAAAAGTTTCACAATGAGCATAAGGAGGAATTTGGAAACATGCGGAAAGGCAGTCTCAGTGGCGTGTGAACGACTAAAGCCTGACAGAAGGAGTTAGAAGTGTATGTTGGTTCAAAGAAGAATAGAAAATCCCTTTTGAGTACTTTGCAATGAAGACTAATAGGCTGGTGGTTTCCCAAGACAGAAGCATAGAGGGAGGGTTATCAAGATCAGGATAATGACAGCATGTTTAAAGCATGAGTGAAAGGAAAATATAGAGATGGAAAAGGCAGGCAAGATGAGGAATAATACGAGGATAGATGTGATGAAGGCAGATGGAATATGTTTTAGAGGAGAAGACAAGAAGGAAAATGTAAGCCGAGGAGAAAGCGGGACGAGCGTGACAAGCTTATGCAGCCTGATAAAGGGATAAAGAAAAGTAGTCAGTAGAAGGCAATGCAGAAGCTAGGGAGGAAAGAAAAGAAGATACTTACCTGTAACTTTTGTTCTCCAGCATGGGTCTGGCATGGATTCACATGCTCATAAATATTCCCTGTCAGGCCGGGAATCCTCGGTAAAAGAAAAAACGGTTTCACTTTCATTTATAAACTGTATTTCTCCTATAAACCAATCACTTTTTATTTTTTTAATTTTTTTTAATTGTTTTTTTCAAACCTTTAAAAAAACAAAAAGACAACCTATATGCAAACAACAAACAGTCATCAATTGTAGCAGTTCCGAGGCACTCTCCTGTTACACCATCGTCTCTCGTTTCATACAATTTCAAATTTACAGTCATTTTTACTCTGCTGGTGCCATCAGACGATTTTCAATTATCTCCAAGAGTCGTGTTAGTGGGAGTACCAATTTGGAGTCTGTACCTTGATACATCGATTTCCACCATTCATCTGCACATAAGGATGGATGATTTTCACTCCATGAGCCCAAGTGAATTGTTCTTTCAGATCTTAACATAGTGCAGAATAGCACTAAGTGTTTAAGAGATTCAGTAGCTTGCAAACAGAATCTGCATTCAGGTTTTAGGTGCTCATTGCTCTTCCATCGGCGGAGACGGTCGGTAGTTTTAAACATATTTAATCTAAACAGTAAAAACAACCTCTGTGCTTGTGGATCTGGAAATAGTATGATGTAGCGCTACAGGCTATTAAAGGCACGTATCTCCAATGGGACATCACACATTGACTTAGCCGCAGATCTCTCAGTACACATGTGTTCCCAATCTGCGCGCCAGATGTTGAGTTTTGCCGCATCCGGGTTTTCATGAAGCATATTGATTTTGATGTCATAGTCCTCTAGTAACATTTCACATCTATTCAACCACATTGAAATGACATTCGAGTTGCCAGCCAAAACATCATGAAAGATGTCAAATTGAGAAATGTGTGCCCTAACACAAGTTTTGCGATATAAGTTTAGCAAACTCCAACAAATCCTGGCGTGAATCGATATTAACGATAGTTCATATCGTATGCATGCAGTCTTCACGCCCTTGGGGAGGGCTAATACTTTCGAGCAAAAGCAGTTCTCTAATGAATCCCAAGTTTCATAGGGGCAACCAAGGGCGTTTTCTGCCCCATGTGTCAGCACAGGAATTACCTTTTGATGGTAAAAGGACAAAACAGGTTTTAGCGGAAATTTGCCAAATTGGTTTTGGATAATAAATGCCTGGCTTGCAAGTTGTTTACATTTTCTTTTTGTTTCGGCCTGCCACGGTCCATCATTAATCGATGAACTTATTATCATTCCAAGATATTTTACACTGGAAGATATTTGCAAAGCTTCTTGGCATAAAGTCCATTTGGTAGGTTGTCTGTGCGGCATCCGTCCACCGTTTAGATTTCGGAGCACCAGTATTTCACATTTTTTAGTATTGATCGATAAATTATTGGATGTAACGTACTGCTGAACAGCATTTAGCTTTCTTTGTAGCCCAATGGGCGTTACATCCAAAACAATCAAGTCGTTGGCGTAAACTAGCCAACTTAAGTGCGATTCGGCCAGTTTCGGAGGAAACGATTTTACAGCATCTATTGACTCACCTATGTCTGATATGAAGAGGCTGAATAATGCAGCACTAGTGGACACCCCTGTTTTACTCCTTTAAAGGTGTTAATCGCTTTGGATAGGAGCCCAGTTTGGTCCAATCTTACTCAAATTGTGGTATTTGTATGAAGTTCTCTAATTGCAGCTATTAAATCTGACGGGCATCCTCAACGCTGCAGATTTTCCCACAAAATCGATCTATCAATGGTGTCGAAAGCATATGAAAAGTCTATGAATGCTAAATATACCTTCGTGTTCGTCTTTATTACTTCCATTTTGATAATATTTAGCAATAATAGATTCAGCAAGCATCCCCATTGCTTTACAAATCCCGATTGACGGTTATCCACGTGATTAGATGTTAGGGCCCAACCTACTTGTTTTTGTTTTAATGTAGTGGTATAGATCTTACCCAATACATCCAACAGAGCAATTGGACGGTACTTTTTGGGGTTTGCCCTGTCACCTTTTTAAAGACAGGTACAATAATCGCTGTCTTCCAAGATTTTGGGGTCTGACCAATTGTGTTTACTCGATTAAACAACGCTACACAGATCTCCACCCATTGCTCTGGATGTAGTTGAATAGTAAAATTTGTCAGGCCGTCTGGGCCAGGAGCTCGCAAATTTTTTGCTTTCTTAATGATAGTCACTATTTCATCTTTTGAGTGTGACAGCGCCCAGGGTTTGAACATTTTGTTGGCGGTGCAGTCGATTGATTCAGTTGCTTTGTATAGACCTTAAAAGTGGATTATCCAGTCTGATTCTGACACCATGCATGCTTGTAAGGCTTTTTGTGGGGCATACAAATCATTAATAAGCTTCCAGAAGTCACTAGTGTTTTTGTTTCTTAGTACCATCATCATATGTTCTGCATCATTTTGAGTCATCACATGCTTATAAGATTTTAACCAATTTTTATATTTTTGATTGGCCGCCTTTATATCGCACTTGCATGTCAGATTGTTCCTGCTTTTCAGTCCTCTAATTTCTCGGTGCATCAAGCGCTTGTGTTTTAGCAGCTCCAAATCAAAGCAGTGATGGCGTTCGAAAATCATATGTTTAAGCCCCGTTTTCTTAGTTTTAAATTGTGTCAAAAGATGGTCCTATTCGACATTTGGGCTAACATTCCAATATTGATTTACCAGATGTTCCAAGTCGTGCGTTTCCAATCTTAACCTCACTCTGTTGGATTCAACTTGAATTGTGTGAGGCCATCGTTCCAATGGTGGCTTCGATTTAGTTAAAAATTCTGTTACTAACATATTATGGTCACTTTCATTCTTTTTGATTATTTTCAACGATTTTATCCATGGATGTAGGGCTTCAGATACAAACATGTAATCGATAATTGACGCCAAACCATCATGGTGCCAGGTAGAGGCTGGAGGCATGTCATCATAGGTGTTTCCATTTAATACTTGGATGTTGCGTATGGACATCTCTTCACACCATACATGGGCCAATGCTATTTTTTCCGCACCAGATGGCTTAAGTAAGTCAATATTTAGGTCACCACAGATGACTATGTTCGGCCAACCCAACATTTCCAGTAATTGATCAAGAATTACTGTAATCTGGTCAATAAAGTCCTGTTTCCCAGTACTTTTATGGTGCCAATACAAGTTTACTACAGTTAAATGTTCAATAGGCTTCTCTTCGTATGCTTGCTTTTCCATAGAGGTTACCTGAATAAATGGGGAATAATTAAGAGAGCGCGCAATCTTCCAGCCAGAGGCTTTTCTAACCATGGTGGCCATATCCGATGTTGGGAGACCTTTTAAAGGTTTTGACGCAGGGTTTAAGGCCACCTCAAATTCATTCACAAAGGGGTTTCGCTTAACCAAGTTTCTTGTAAGCATGCAATGTCCAGGGAGTCAAGACCATTTGATTTAAACAGATGTGAGAAGCCTTGAGTGTTCCAGGATGCCAATCTACACACATTTTGTAATGCATCTTCTCGGCGTTATTGTTGATTTTTGCCACACAGGGCTGCAGACAACCATTGCCACTCATGTTTTTCTCGGCTGAGACTCAAGGATTTGTTTTTGGTCTCATTTGGACCGTCCAGTCCAACGTTACCATGTATGGTAATTCGTATGTTGTCTTTTTGTCGCTCCGTTTCAGAGGCATATATTGATATTTCTTGGTAGCAATTTATTTGATGTTGCTGAATTTTTTCCGCCAAATGCCCCATTTGTTTTGATAGACGGGAAGACATTTTTGATTCAGATGCTAAAGGTTCCTTGAGTCTTGTCAGACTCGTCGCAGAGCCCTCAAATAGGGGCTTAGGACGGCAAGGGTCATTGTCTCAATGGGATAATTGCTGAGATGTTTCAGTAAATTTAAAGACGTCGAATCCTAAGGAAAACAAGGCAACGATAGCGTCCAGTATTGTTTTTGTGATTAAAGATGACGTAACGTGAAGCACCACCTTGTTTCGTTTTTCGTCATAAAACTCCACAATCTTTAGGTCGTTTGTGCTTATAGCACGTAAGGCGGGTACAAGATGTAAAAGCCTAATCGTGTTACTTCGATTCAGTATTAAGTTATCAGATGATTTTAGCCTTTCAATTACAAGTTTGTATGTAGAGGACGTGGTGGTAGGGCTTCGCAACGTTAATGGCTGAGGTATTCCAAAGTCATTCTGCAAAGCCTTTAGGTTTAGCATTGACTGCTTACGAGTACCGATCGTGTTGTTGACTGGGGTTTGTACAGACTCACTACTCGTCCTCGCTGTCAGCAATTTCGGAGGATTATAGGAATTAGGCCATTTATTTTCCTGGGGGACAGGCCGTGGATCCGTAATAGTACGCATCCTTTTCTCCTGTAAGGTCATAAAGATCGGGCTATCCGACAGTTTGGAGTGAGCTTGTTGTTCGTTCTTTTTGATAATGTGACAAATTCTTCCGGTTGTACATAGATCTTCTTGCATCGTTTGCGTAGTCATTCTTGAACCAATGCTTGAATTGGGGATAGTTATAGCTACTTTTCCTTTAAGAGACTCAGGTACAAGGCTCTTTGCCGGAGTATCAATATTGATGTGAATATCCTTCACTACATCCCTCTGGATTGAAACAGCCTCCACTTCTATATCTTTGTATTCAGCCTCATCATAAGTTGATAAATTTAGCAGCTCACTGGGTATATCGTGGTCTAGACCTGTCGGAGGCAATGCATTTTTAGTTAAAGGTGTTTCTGTAGCGCATAGTGCTTGGTGCGTTTTGGTGGTTGTTGTAGAGGCAGCCTTTAAACACTTGTTAATATTGCTTGCCACATTCTGAACCACATTTAAGTTTCGCAAGAATTTCCGAGCCCCCTGCAATGCCCCGTTTTTTGTTCCTTTTTGATTTTTCGGTTTTTTCACTTGTTTTAGGGAAGAATTAGTTGGGGGCTTGGATATCAGCACATTCGTTGTATTATGGGGGCCCCATTGAAAATTGGATAGGTAGTTATTGGGTCAACTTCGGCGCATGTTGTAGGAGTGATGTTGACAGTGTCTAAGCACAGATTTCCCTGTGAAGATGATGCTGCCTGGGAGTCAAGTAACGCCCGATTCTCATTGCTCCTCGCCTGTTCAAATGCAGTATGAAACGAGATGTCAACCACAATATCTTCAGAGGGTACCATTTGTACTGATGTGTTTTCTGGAGCATGCACAGGCCCATCCGCAGTTATAGTTGGCATATTCGCCACACTTGGGGTTGAAGACATCACAGGAGTTTTTGAAAATGGACCAATCGATCCAGACGGGCCTGACTGCCCAACTGCGTGAGCAACAATCCCTTGCTGAGGCTCCTGCGGAATTTGATTAGTTTCACTTAAGCTGCATTCATTTGGAGGCTTGCGGCACTGAATAGAGTGTCTGCTGTGTTGAGGATGTTGTGATGTTTTTGAGTAATTGACATAGTTCCAGCGAGTTTAAATAGGTCGAGAGCCTCTCTCACTACCTCCGCCAAAAGTTTGTCATCAAGTGTATCATTTTTCCTTTGCTCGTTTAACAGATTAAAGGATCTATCCAATCTTTTGATTCCTTCATGTTGTTCGTTGTAGGATCGATCGCATACTTGTTCGAGCTGAATCAGTTTTGAGTGAATTAATGCCACAACTGTTGTCTAGTCCTTAGTGGCTTCATGAATGTTTTCATACAGTTTCGTAAAGGGAACTATAGAGATCGCCATTGATGAAATGATTAAGGTTTGAAGCTCAGCAAATGGCATAGAAAGGTTCCCTTTGGAGCTAGGCTCTATCTTGAAGATGACTATCCATTATAGAATCGTCCGTTATAGGGTCGTCTCTGACATGGCGTATTTTTGGGAACTGACGTTCCATCAGTGAAGAATCTTGAGAGTCATCAGAGGGAAGTCCGTTTTCAACGGGCAACTGTAAGATGTCAGTGGAAGGCATATCAAAGTTGTTAGGATTCCGTTGTGCGGTTGTTAACCTTTTCTGGGAGGTCAGCACAGAGTCAGATACGTCATATTTGTGTCGGCCATTAGTAGTGTGGTTAGTTGTTTTAGAACGTTTGTACCACACTTTTGACCATATATCTTCGTTAAATCCACTTAATTGGGAAATTTGCCTTTTCATGGGCTGTTTGTCTAATTTTGTCGGAGATGAGGAGAGACCTCTGTTCGCTCTTTCAAGACATGCTTTGTTCATTGAGACCAAGTTACCCAGTACCTTATTTACGACACTCGGAGAGTTCCTCCTGTTGTTAATGGGTAGGGCACTAGCATCCAAATGCGGTGAAATCACAGGTATGTCAAGTTCACCGTCCTGTTGACATGGAGCAAGTACCAGACCTGTACTTCGCACAATGGAAACTGGATGGACAAACACATTGTCCGAGTGAGTTGCACAGTACACACTGCGTATCATGTGAACAGGAGAACTAGCACTTATTGGCCTAGGCTGCTCAAGGCTGCTAATTTAAAAGCAGACAGCGCGGCGGACATTAAGGGCACTCCCTCTCCCCAGCCGTCGATTTCTCCCGTGCTCAAATCGTCATGCTCCCCACCATTTCCCTCGGGAGCACACTCGTTCACAGGGGACGCCTCCAGCCTTACCTTCACGCTGGAGCAGGCCGCGCCTACACAGGCGTTGTCGGCAGCAAAGCACTCCGCCCTCCCAGTGGGCCTCCCCCATAGAAAACAACTCCTACACAGGAGGACAGAATTGGGCAGAACCCGATAAACAGGTAAGGCAGCTGGCGTGACACTATGCCTATGAACTATAGTACATGCGTTCCTTTCGTGACCATTAAAGGGAACGTTTAACGTTTTCATTAAGGGAACGTCTTGCGGCACAGGGTCGATACTCGTACACTCCACAGCCGGGTTTACTTTTGGACTTGGGCAAGGACGTGCAGCTTCGAGGACTTCAGAAGCAGACGTCTCCCTATCCGCAAAGGGTGCACAGTTTTTAGGATTACGTATTAAGTCGCTGGAATCGAGATGTTCATCAATAACTAAGTCTGGATTTGATGTGCATGAAAAGTAGCAACTTACTTTGTTGATGGGGGGGCGTTGCACAAGTAAGCAGGAGTCGGGTCCGCTTGCACCATCACATAGATTTTGCGCTCGAGTCCTTGAAGCTGATGTGGTGGACTCCGACATCGTTACGGGGCTCCTGCTCCCCAACTCGCCAAACAGCCCAACAGCGGAAAACTCAGGACTTAACCAATCACTGAACTCTGGGTCATACATCCACAGCCAATGACTGTCCTCACCCTAAGCCCCTCCTCTGGCAGCCATCTTCAGATTTGGTAGCATGTAAAGTGGCAGTATGGCAAAGAAGAGCCGCAGAGGGAGGGTTACAAGAGTTACAGGTAAGTAACTTGTTCCTTCTCCAGCATGGGGTCTGGCATGGATTCACATGCTCATGAATAAAGAATACATAGCAGTAAATACATACACAACCATGGGAGGTGGCAAGGCCCAACAGAAGCAATTACTCTTACCTCCTCACCAGGTTATTCTTCAAGCAAACAGGTTTTTGTAGCAATGCTTGGCCGACTCTGAACTCCTCCCTAGAATCCCTTGCGACGCATGTGTAGACCTCCACGTAGCAACCCTGCAGATGTCCAGCAGGGGCAAACCAGACAGGAATGCCGGCGTTGCAGCAATCGCTCTGGTAGAATGGGTTCTCGGACGGCCATGCAGTGGTCGGTTTGCCAATCAGTGACAATGAGTGATGCACCCGGAGAGCCACCTTGAGATGGAAGCCTTGGTTCACATGACCAAAGTTCACAAAAAGCTGTGAAGTCTTCCAGAAACTCGAGCCACATCCATTGAGTGCAAAGTCCTTTTAGCCTTGGGCATGAAGGAGGGGTGTGTCCGTAGCACCACCCTCATCTCGTGGAAAGTCAAGTTAGGCCACTTGCAGGACAGGGCCTGGATCTCACCTAGCCTCATGGCAGAGGTGATGGCCACGAGGAAAGTTGTCTACCAAGGCAGGAACTTGAGCGGAGCTTGATGCATTGGCTCAAATAGGTCCCCGAGCCTAGTCAGCACCACGTTAAGTTCCCACGCCGGAGCAGGCACCTTCACCGGCGGGAAAAAACTAAACAGTCCTTTGATGAACTCCTTCGCTAGAAGGTGCGACCAAGAGAAGACCGTCCTGGAGATCTGGTGTAGCGGGAGATAGCCGCCAGATGCACCTTGATGCAAGCATGCCGACTTAGCCAACGACCACAAGTACGGAAGGACCTGGGGGGACGTCACCCTCAGACGGTTCATCTTCTGCGACCAGCACCAAGTCGCAAAATGCTTCAATTTGTGTCCATAGCACTTCAGATTCGACATCACCCTGGCCTTGGCGAGGACCTCCCTGCAGTCTGCTCATAACCACCAAACACTAATGCTGCAGGAGCCAGGCCTTCAGGTTCAGTGATCCTAGGTCGTGGTGTAGGATTGTGCCTCCTTCCATGGCGAGAAGATCTGCGACCACTTGTAGCTTGACTGCAGGGGACGCTGACATGCTGAGATCGTCTGTGCACCGGATTTGTCTCGGCCATGCTGGCGCAATGAGGACCATCCTGCACTGGCACCGTCTGAGTTGACTGACGACTCGTAGTAGCAGAGGTTGTCCACTTGATCCTGCCTAAGATCCCACTCGTTGCAAGAGCGCAGCTCCCTGCTGAGGGACCCAGTGACAAGTGTTTTTGACTCCCTGTTAGGCAGAAACCTGTGCAGTTCCCTTAGGGACCACTGCAAAAGATTTAAGACTACAGGTGTTTGGCAGTAAACCCACTTGGTAGCAGTCTGTACCACACAGATTCACTTGGTAGCTGTGGCTGAGCAGTCAGACTTCCCTCAAGAAGAGTTAGGCAGTATACAGAGCATACACAATAGGTACATAGACACAGTAGCACAAACAAACACTGACCAGAGCTTTGGTGTAAAAGTATATAATTATTTATTTAAAAACACACTTGTGATTTACACTAGCAAAAACGAGGTAAGTAAATTCAGCACACAGTCACTATCATATATATACAACCCTATTCACTTATTAGACGATTCTTAGTGAGAAACATCACTTATTTTCAGTCAGAGGTGAGCGCTTAACATAAGATGACACTCTAATAAGTTGTAACGAAAAGGGGGGAAAAAGGCGGAGTTAAGGAAGCACACAAGTTTACAATACTTTTACAAAGAACCACAGTAAAGGCAGGTCAGGAAGAGTTCTACTGGAGAGCAAGGAAGTCAATTGCAAGGCCCACTCTTGGAGAGAGCAAGCAGAAGGGGTCCAGGTTCACACAGTGGGGTTATGCCCAAAGAGTCTTGTAGATAGCTTGCACAAAAAGGATGAAATCAAAGTCAGGAAAAGTTAGCTAGGTTGTCCCAGGCTAGCCCAGGTTAGAAAGTCGAGGCTTTACTGTCACCCCGAACGATCTGTCGCAAGGGAAGCCAGGTGGGACACAGTACCTTAAGCGTGAAGGAAGCTCCAGCGGGGGCAGTTGTTCCTGGCAGCAGGTGCAAGTCAGTGTTTCGTCCAGAGGAAGAAGAGGTCTCGCCGTGGAGGAAAGATGAAGGTCGTTGCACTGCCAGGGAAGAAACCAGCCGCAGAGTTCTCTGGTTAAAAGGTACTACCCTTCTCTTCGCGGTAGTGGTAAACCGTGGTATTCCAGTTGCCGGGGTGCTTGGCACGGACAAGGCGGCCACGAGATGCTCCAGAAAGGTGAAAAGAAGGCAAAACTGGTTATCCTCACCAGCTAAAGGAAGAAGACACTCCGGACTGGAGATCTCCTCTGTCGTCGGGAAAAGTGGTGAGACGGTTCAGCAGGGCTCCATTGGTGGTGTCGTCGTTGCAGGTCGGCTCAGCTTCTCCCTCCTCGGATTCTTAGGTCCTGCACTTCTGAAGTTCCAGTCCCAAAAGCTCTGCTTTTATGCAGCACACCCCCATTCACTCAGCCTAGCAATCAGCCTAGCTGTCAAGTGGTGAGCCGGCCGGCTCACCACTAGGGCCAATCACACAAGAGTGCGACTTGAGTTACCAAGGTAACTCAGTCCAGGGTGCCTAAACCCCCTCCCACACCCCCTGTGGTACCCAGACAGAGTGGCACCACTTTTGGAGGCTTCTGTGGAGAAGCCCGCCAAAAAGTGGAACAAAGGGCTCGACTTGGGTTGGAGTCACAGAAGAGAACACAAACACCATTTTAGAATCGAGTTCTGGCAAAAAATACCAACCAGTGAATTAATATTAAATAAATAAACCAGCGGTATGTTCGAGGCTATGAGAATTAAATAATTAAAGTTGGTAGCCTCGAACAATGGGAAAATCCCATAGAGATATATTCGCGGTCGAATATAAAAAGTAGTATCGAATGCCACCAGCCAAAACTCGATCAGGGGGGACGGAGACGTGCCCCTTCGACTAACAGACCCCGGGGTAATCAAATTGCCCCGACTAGTACGTCCACAATATGATGGTTTGTACTGGTTTCTGTTCATAATTTGGGACTAGTAAAGCCAATGGTGACTTTACATGCCCTGGGAGACAGTAGTCGGTCCCAGGGTATGGAGTCTATGTTGGGGGGTCGCTACGACACCCCTGGGTTACGGCACGGAGGGTGCTGTGTAACCCACATCAAAAACACTTGAGACCCTATGGAGTAAAAGACCACATAGCCCATAAAACACATGGAAAGATAAAGGAACACCTCAAATCATGTCTAAGAGTGGGAGTAAAAAAGTCTCACTCTTAGCAGGAGAAAAAATAATCCCCAAAAATCCAGCAAAGCTGCTGGGGGACTCACTAGGTTTGGGAAATTAGCCTTTACAGAGAATTCGCCCCAACACTCCCGCCAGGTGGAAAGGAATGAGGAACATCCCATGGGCGAAGGCCCAGTGCCATAACTCCTGCGCCTCTCTGGAGAGTCCAGCGATCTGGTGCCACCCTGCTTCTGGATGTAAAACATCATGGTGGTATTGTCTGTGAAGACCCTCACCACCTTGCCCTTGAGGGACAGAAGAAATTACTTGAGGGCCCAAAACACAGCCTGTAGTTACAGGACGTCTATGTGCAGTGGCGTCTCCCTCCGGCAGCCACAGGCCACTGGCGTGGAGACGTCCGGTGTGTGCTCCCCACCCTTCCAGGGAAGTGTCCGTCGTGACCGTCTCCAGATATGGAGGGCTCTGGAAATCTGTGCTTCTGGCGATGTTGGAGCGCTCACCCCACCACATCATCGCTCGAAGGAACTCCTTGTTGAGCCCAATCCTGTCTTTGAAGCTTCCGGACACCTGGAACCATCGGGAGTCCAGGAATTCCTGGAGCGGTCGCATTCGCAACCTGCGGCACTGGACCAGGTAGATGCAGGACGACATCATGCTGAGCAGCGACTTGATGGTCCTCGCTGTGGCGATCTTCAGTGCTAATAGCCGTTGCACCTTGCCCAAAATGGCCAACATTCTCTCCTCCGCCGGAGCTGCCAGGCAGGATACCGTGTTGTGTCTGAACCCTAGGAAGAGCGCTTTCTGCGATGAGTCAAGCAGGATTTTGCATAGTTCAGCATAGTTCACCGAGAAACCCAGATCGGCCAGCAGCCAGACGGTCCTCTCTGTGTGATCGACGACGATGTCCTTTGACTTGGCCCAGATGAGCCAGTCATCTAGGTATGGGTAAAGATGAATTCCCTGTAGTCGCAGATGGGCCACCACTGGAGCCAGGCACTTTGTAAAGCCTCTGGGCGCCGACTTCAGTCCCAATGGGAGAGCCTTGAAATGGTAGTGCTTCCCTTGTACGACGAAGCACAAGAGCTTGCAATGTTTTACGTGAATGGGGACGTGGAAGGACACATACTCCATATCCAACGACGACAGAAAGTCTCCCTCCTCCAGTTGGCTGAGCACATGCTGCAACGTGACCTTCCTGAATTTTCCGGACTCGTTGAGTTGTCATAGATCGAGAATGGGCCTCCAGCCCCTGGTCTTCTTTCTTACTAGAAAGTATCTTGAGTAAACTCTGGAGCCCCGGAGTCGCTTCTGAAACCAGCTCCTTTTCTTAACATGGCCCAAACCTACAGCAGCAGCTGAGGGATGTGTTGCTCCTGCCGGGCCACCGGTGGTATTCGTGGACATGTTTGCTGAAACTCCAAAGTGTCTCTGTGGGTGAGAGCGTCCAGCACACATCGATCAGCAAAGATGTTTTCGCACATGCTAAGTTCGCCAGCCGGCCTCCCACCTGGGTGCAGGCCCGACATACTGGCCGGTTCAGTCCTGCTTGGAGGCCAGTGCGCTGCCCTGGGAGCCTTGATGACGATGGCGGCCACCTCCGAAGGCCTTGGAGCAACCCCTGTAGGCTTCCTGGGTCGTGGAACAGGAGGGTTGGCGTTAAGAGGATGATCCACTGCCAAAACTCTTCGAAGACTTACTCAACTTCCCTCCCGAGGGACGAAAGGACAGAGCTATTGCAGCATGCCTAGGCACTGTCCGTCTCTGTGTTGGTCTTGATGGCCTGAAGAGATTCATCGACTACCATGCTGAAAAGATGGTCTCTGTCGAACGACATGTCAAAGACCCTCATATGGGCTTCTTTTTTGAAGTTGGTGGCCTTCAGCCAGCCACAACGATGGAGGCAAACCCTGTTTCCCATCTGGTGGAAACCTGTGTCCGCAATGTCCAGGGCCACAGTGATGGCGTGGTCAGACGCCACCTCGCCTTCCTGAAGGATCTCCATTGCCTCTACCCGCTTGTCCTCGGGGAGGAAACCCAGAATCTGAGCCATCCTGTACCATAGCTCCCGGTCGTACCTGGCCAAGATCGAAGGCGTTGGCCGTCTTGACCGTCGTCAGTGCTGAGTAAATGACCTTCTGCCCCACAGCATCCAATTTCTTCCCCTCGCCGTCCAGGGGGACCGAGCTTGACAACGGATTTGAGAACTTCTTCCTAGCAGCAGCCGAGACAACCGAGTCTGGTGATGTTTGTGACCACAGACATTTGCGTGCAGATTCTGGCACCCAGTATTTCTTTTCAAGCCAGTCATTCTTAGCCGGGGCTGAGGCGGGGTTCTAAAGCAGCACCAGCCCCTCATCCCAGATGTCGTCCAGGAGCGGTACCGACAGGATGGTCTTGTTTTCCTTTTCGCCTCCCGGTGCTGATAAAGGAAACCCTCCTTTTCCGGAGTGAGCTGGAAGAGCTCCGACGCACGGGCGATCATGGAGTGGAAGGATCCCACTTCATCCAGCAGAGAAGCCCTTATTGGCAAAGAGATTCCGCCGTTGTCGACTTGTCCGTTGTTGCCGTGTCCATCCCCGTGTCTCCAGGACGGGTGTATGTGGGGGGAGCAGTGACGGCTGGAGTGGAGGAGTAGGGGGTCAACTCCTTTGCTTCCGGCGGCCTTCAACTCTATGTTCTCGTCATCATCATCATCATCATCTTCACCACCCTCCTCTGGGATGGTGTGGACAGAAACTCTCTTCCTCATCGGACGAAGAAACATCTTGACCACGGAGCTCTGATCCGGCATCCTTTTTTCCGGAGTCTTCTCCACTGGTTTGGCTGAACCCTGGGAGGGAGAGCCATCCTTACCTCCACCGGAGTACCCTGGATCGGGTCAGACCCTTTTGCCTTCGAGAGGGCCTGAGCAACCAGCTCGATCGAATAGGACAATTTTGCCTGGATCACCTCGGCCTTAACTGGCAGGCTGGACACCTCTTCCTGCCTGGCCTTCTCCGGCTTTTCTCACAGCTTGCTGCTGACTTTCTCTTTGAAGAAGAGCTGGAGATTGAGGCTGATGGAGACGATGAACGCACCGTGACCATAGTGGGACCCGCTTGCGCGGCGTCCCATACTGAAGCAGACTTGCCATGCTTGGCCTTGTCTTGGGCCCCCATGGATGGAGCGCCCTCAAAGGTCTTATAAGCTTGCTCTGGCTGGCTGGATCCGGATGAGGCATGCCCCTGTGGCCCACAAAGGGTAGAGGCCTTGATCCACGTCACCAGTCGGACATCCGATCCTTCATCGTGCGCTTGGAGAAGCCACGGCAGACCTTGAAATCTTCTTTGTGCGTCGGGTGAAGACAATACAGGCACTGGGAATGCTTGTCGCCCGTGAAAACATTCTGCAAACCGCAGCTGGCGCAGAGCTTGAAGAGGGAAGACCCGTCCTTCTCCGACATGATCCGGCACGATGTAGGCCTGAAGGCTTCTGGAAACTTCCAAGAAGAAAACACTCAATGATTTTCCCCTTGAGGGGCGATGGAAGATGCCGGAAAATGGGTCCCTGTTAATCGGATGAACAGACAATGGAGCACACGGGTATGATTGAACAAAAATAGGGTTTTCCTAGCCAAAAAAGCATGAACAACACAAAGCTCTAAGAGCGAAACACAAGGACTCCCAACACTTGAACGTGCTGTACAAATCTGAAGATGGCTGCCAGAGGAGGGGCCTAGGGAGAGGGCAGTTATTGGCTGGGTCAGTATGACCCAGAGCTCAGTTAATTGTTTATAAACTTTTTTCTTTTACCGAGGATTCCCGGCCTGACGGGGAATATTCATGAGCATGTGAATCCATGCCAGACCCCATGCTGGAGAAGGAAGAAGTATCAAAGGAAAGCTAAGCTGATGAGAGAGTGGTAGTCTTTTCCTTTCTATGCTCCGTCCCCGGAGAATTCACGTGCGCTAACCAAAATATGAAGAAAGCCCCCGGGGGTGGAGCTTGGGGAGCTCCTTCCATTGGCTGTGGGCAGTATGACCCACAAATGACTACACTAGAGCACTAATATGACTAAACTTTTCAGTTTAAAGATAAAGTGTTCTATGAAGATACCCAGCCTGATGATGGGGAATATTCAAATAGCATGCAAATCTATGAAAGATCCAATGCTGAATAATTATTAATGTATTTATTTTCTTTCTTAAGATTTGCAACATGCTGCAGTGTCATAAAACATTAGGACGCAAATGTAAGTTAGTGCTGTATAGAATACTAAACAAACAAGAAAAACTCAATTTGAGGAATCCACCCCCCCCTCAAGAATTAGACATGACTCACTTGCCAAAAGGGGGTCAAATGTTTCCCCCAGTAGTTCATAGAGATACAATCTCTAAATGAAAGGAAGAAGACTTTTTCCCCAGGTTGCCTTTGAGTCAGAGACCTTATGACACTAAAGAGCATTCCATTCACATCTTGAAAGTAGTGAACCCCGAGAGCAGTAGCAGACTTCAAATCTAAAAGCAGTGCATCTAGAACAGGGTGTGCATTTTTTGGGCGGGGTGGGGGCGGGAGCGGTTTGAAAGCACTCACTCCAATATATCTTATTTGGGACATGCTACGTTTTGCTGTGCTGTTTTCTGGGATTACATCATTTGTTGTTATACCAAGCTATGGCTCCGCTTTCAAACACTATACTCTCAGGTTTTTGGTATGTAATGTTTGTCTGTGCAGACATCTGTATTCCGGTCTCAAATATAAACACATTAACTTGTTGATTTACACTTTCCTTTTAAAATAAAGGGATAAAAAATGTAAGGACAATGTTACTCATTTTTCAACAAAAGGCAAATTCGCATTAGTGATGTATGACCCCTCATGAATATTATTGTGTGCATGGGAGTGGAGTCAAGAGAATAACCAATCACGCCAATATCTTCTTTGGTACATGCTATCTTTAAGTTGCAGTTTGTTAGACATAGATATGGCTCTGCCCTACTTTCAATTGCAATGTTCTTAGGCTTTGGTAGACTACAGTGTTCTGTTATGGAATGTTTGCCTTTTAGGATCAGCCGTTTTGTTCTCAAATCTTAAGCATGCTAACTGCATCTACACTTTTGTTTTACATCTTAACTCTGCTTTTAGTCTCCTCTGCACTCTTGTTTGAGTGGCACTAAGTTTATGAAAAGGGCCCGGACACCCGAAGTAGACTTGCAAATGTAATCTGGTATTCAGACTCCAGACCCCTGTTTGGACCCAAGATCTGAATGCAGTCTTTTATTACCTGCTGCCAAAGTCAAGAAGGCTTGGTGACACTTGATTATGCTGCTCAACTCCCACAAGTGCCCAGCCTGAGGAGAGTACTGCCCAACACATTACCAGACATCCACAAAGTTTCTTGCAGATTTTCAATCCTTCCAGGAAGTCTAGCCCGAGATTTTGTTCCCAGAGCAGTAAGGGTTCAAATCCCCCCCCCCCCACTTAAAATGCCCACAGTTTTGTCCAGCTTTCTTTTATACAGAATTTGTCTGTTGTGACCTAGGCGAATAATTAGAAGGACTTTGCACACAGTTTTTTCCTGGGCCGTGTTTCAATATGCCCAGGCTCGCAATGACAGTGGCAGGTCTTACAAATCTGACCACTGCTGAGCCAAAGATGGTGCTCATGTCCTCAAACATTGTACACAAAGCCTCTCTTGTAGAACATTAAATTGCCCACCTTCATTGGTGTCAAGTGTAAATTAACCAGCCATGTGCATATACAGATGGTTCATTAGCATAATGAAGTAACATCTCATGTTAGGGGCTCATAAGAACAATTTGAGGCTATTTCTGTCCAAACTACTATAAACCTGTCAAATCTAATCCATCATCATAGGAGAATTTGCAATTTAGCATTGGATAAATCGGGAGTTACCAGTTGGTTAATACCAATAGAAATCAACCTGAAGGACACAGCAGCATAGAAAGTAATCTTCCATTATTCATACCTAATGAGACAGGAATAAAATTTAAATCCCCTGTATCTCACTCATTCGCGATATAAACATCCACCCATAAATAAATCCACAATGATGTACCATACCCATCAAGCATAACCTTTCACAGTCAACAGGCCCTCCTCATTTTTGTGCAAGGCTTGGAGCATCACTGAAAACGCCATTGACAGACCAGCCCTTCCCCTTCCTCCTTATATGTTCCCAAAACACATTCTGAATATCACATGGTCTATTCTTGATCAAGTAACTCTCGCCCAGGCTTCGCAGCTTTCCTGGAATTATCATTGCAGATCAGAATAATGGTCACATATTAACGATAAACCAGGGGAAATGCCTCTACCTGTCCAACTCAGCTTCCTGAGCTCATAACACCTAACAACGTGAGAAAATTATGCAAATGTCATCCCTTCAAACTGCCCCACATAGATCATTAAGTTCTAACTAAACCCGAGTATAACATGCTTTGCATAGGACGTTATCAAGTGGTTGGCTCAGAGTATCACATCTTGCTTTTTCAAATTTGAAGAAGATTGAGCAGGGGCATTCCTTTCACACTATCCCTACCCCACATGTACAGGGACCCATGATATACCTTCTTAATAATTGACACAGTCCACCCCAAGATCCAAATGCATCCATACAATTACTCCCCTCTGCCTACTGCATTCCCCACATATTGTCAGTCAATCCCCCCCCCATCATCACCATTCCCATAATGCCCCATTCTTCCTTTTCTTTTCACAGAGTAGTCTGGACACTCTGGGCGAGGGCGCAGTATTTCAGGCTCTCAGATTGCTAATGTGTGATGTAGTGCAGTATAAAATCTCCATAACATAAACATGTTAATATAATAGAAGACCAGACCAACCGCTAGATCACTCCACAAGTCAATGGGAGCAGAGAGCGAGTTGGAGGAAAAAGGGGGAGGGTATGTCCTGCATGATTCATTCTGAACAAATTGAGAACAGATAGGAAAATTGAAACCTAATCAAGGAAAAAGAATCCCTCGACCTCCATGTGCTTGGATAAGCAAGTCGCAGAAAGCTGCAGAGAGTTTCAAAATCAATAGCAAACAGGCCACATCATCAGAGCTTTCTAAATGCATCAAGTACCTGGCTTGAAGCAGACCTAGAACTACACTGAAACAAGACTATGAGACTAGCAAATTAGCTAGAGCCATTAGATTTTTAAGATGAATTGCTACAGCTGTTTCAATCATTTTTTCTTGAACAAAATGGAGAGATGGGGCAAGAATTGCCCCAGTCTGAGGAATCCAGATTAGACTGCAGTATTTAGCCAGATTATATTTTATAAACTAAAGAACCCCGTTTTAAGAAAGAATGTTTTAAGAAAGCATACATAATAGTCAAACATTGATGTAACGTTTTGCCCCTTTGGAATATACTTATTTTCTGTACTTATCATGTGGACAATCTTTAACTTGGATGCGTGACCTGTACTTCACACCCATTTCCTCTTCTCCTAGGAGCACATCACTGCTGATCAGTCACTTTTACCAGTGAGTTTGGCTGAAGTTACAGGATAGCCCTGCACACTAACAATTGGCTTCTCTGAACCCAACCAGTGATATTCAGAAAGTCCCCTGCCAGATAGCCAGTTTGGGTGATGCCTCACTAAAAGGATCAAAATTGGCTGTTCCAATATGCCCATGTGCACTCATCTCACCAAATGGGGGGAAGAGGATGGGGCGACAGTTGGTCTCTCAGCAACTATAGCTACCACACCTTGGTACAAAGCAACTTAGGAGAAGCAGGAATAGCAACATCTGCCAACTCCTGTTCTAAAGAGAGGTTACATTCCCATTTCTGTGGAAATTACCACCTCTCCTCTGGTGTGCAGGTTCAACCATAGCCCAAAACGGGCAATATCTTCCTCATCAAAGATAGTATTTAATATGACATGGGGGGTCACCGGACAGCAGGGATAAGTATAGTTGCTCTGGAATAAGAGAAAAAGTGTGAACATTGCATGGGGGCTCCATGACCTTAGTGGCCAAGTAAGGCAGTGGCAGGTCCACGATTACAGACAGAGCCAAGCTAGATTCAGGCCCCAAGAGATAGCTATAATACGTGCAGTGACGAGAAGGACGAGAGCCTTCATTATCGATTGAAGGAACAGTGGACTAGACAATGGTCTCTGGTGTCAGGGGAACAGGTCCTCTCAAACATTACACATTTAGACTGAAAGCTTTCCCATGGTGAATGAAGTCCCATAACGTGAAAAGAAGGCCAACTATTAATCTATATTGGCTGGCTCCCCCGCCCAGGGTGCTAATCAGGTGGCTAGGAATGCGGACTAGAACTGCCGGTACAAGCCCGCGCTCTAGGCCACCTGACAGCCGGCTCTCACCGTCGCCACCCCCCCTCCGTCCCAGTTTTATTTTCTTTATTAACCTCCCGCCCCCACTTACCTTATTTCGGCTGCGGTGGCCCTTGCCGCCGCAGCTTACCCTCAGCTTCCCACGGCGGCCATGTAAAGGGAAGGAGGGGCTCTGTATGGAACCCCTCCTTCCCTTTCCATGGCCGTCATGTTGGTAAAGGATTTTCCTTCCTACAATGTGATGCGTGTGGCGTCCCGTTCTAGGAAGGAAAATCCTTTTTTTTTTAAGCACCCTGGGTTGCTGCTTTGGTAACCCAGGGTGCTAATGATCTTATGTACCCGTTCCACGGGCAACACCGGCGGGTAATGGCCCTGGGCCAACGTTAATGGCCCTCGCTTCGCTCGGCTGTTAACTGGGGCAACTGGTGTTACTCCCCCCGTGTTGCCCGTGGAACGGGTACATAACGCCACAGGACAGTAGATTTGCATTTCCATACAGGTCCCAACTCCAGAGTTGGAAGAATAGGTAGCACAGTATCCTAGAGTTGGAAGAAGAGTGATCATTAGAGGGAGATGATTCACTAGGTGCATGAAATTACCTCCACTTTGCTGAATTGGCCTCCGAGTTTGAATGTTGCTTATAGGAACCATTGGAGGGGAATAACTGGGTAGGGGATGGGGTCGGGTGAAAAAGTGGAAAAACAGGGTGAATGAAGTGGGGAAATTGAGGATTAGGCCCGGTCAGGTTTGTTAAGGTTGAGGGAGCATCACTTGACAACACCCCTTAATCTTCAGTGTTGTAATCTGGCTCCACATACCAATCTTTGCACCAAATGGGTTTGGATACAAATGTTCTGCCTGTCATGCTTGCATGGTTTAAAAGTCTATATTTGCTTAAAGAGGATGCCATATCTGGTGCTGATGGCATGCATGATTCAGCAACGAAGGGAGCCCAAACCCATGATCCACTATCCAGAGGTTATGAAAAAGTTAACAGATCCTGTCTATGCCATGGCAATGATTTAAAAGATGAGGAATCAATGGGAAAAAGGGAAGAAGTAGAAATCATCTTTTTAGAGAATAATAATCCGATGAACAATATGACGAATCTGGCGAAATCACCACTAGACCCCGGGTCTTCCCCCATTTTGTCAGGGAAGGGCAGAGGTTACCAGACTCCAACTCTCTGGATGGCTACCTGTGGGAGGACAACATGAGAGGGTGTGGGTGAGAGGGTGAAAGACAAACCTCAGTGGGGTGAAGAAGGCTCAATAGAAGAAGACCGGTCACACTCCCCCTTCCCCCTGTGTGGGTAATAGTCACCAGTCGTGGCCAGCTATGCATGGCATATTGTAATATGGAACTTCCTGTTAATAACCATAGACAAATACAAACTTGCACCTACAGGAACGAGGAAGAGGGTAATGAAGATCCCACCAAGGACCACACAGTGCAGGCTAGTTGTTCCAAACAGCTGACCAATGGCGGGAACTTTAAAAAAAAATGACAAGTCAAGAAGATGGCGACGTACCATCCCCAAGACCGGTTGGTAAAATGGAGAGATATCGAGCAGACCGGGGAGCATGCGAAATCGTGGCAGTGTCGGAAGAGGAGGCTGGGACCTACACCCAAATTACAAGTAGTCAAGTCTAAACCAAATCCTGGCAGGAGAGTACATCAGGCCCCTTTTGTTCATGAGTCTGAAGAATCACCCCTGAACTGTGTTGAATACAAACAGGGAAAGAAAGCAAGTCTTGTGATGGATTGAAAAGACCATGATGTGAAGAAGCAACTTCTTGGTCTTTTTCTTTTGTTGTGAACTTGGAGATAAACACTTTCTCCAAAGAAAGGAGGGTATTCTCTCCACAAGGCAAACCATTTCCAATTATTTAAAAGCAGTTTAAAGAGCTATAGGATAAAAAAACTTTCTTGGCGTTTTTGGATTAACCTTGTAAACCACTGTGCTGAAAGCAAGCAAGAGGAGAAGGAACAAGTTACTTACCTGTAACTGTTGTTCTCCAGCATGGGTCTGGCATGGATTCACATGCTCATGAATATTCCCCGTCGTCAGGCTGGGAATCCTCGGTAAAGAAAAAACCAGTATCAGTTTCGTTTCTGATCTGTCTTTCGTAGTAATAACCAATCACTGGTCTCTGCGTCATACTGACCACAGCCAATGACTGCCCTCTACCTAAGCACCGCCTCTGGCAGCCATCTTCAGATTTGGAAGCACGTGAAGTGGCAGTATGACCAAGTGAAGAGCCGCAGAGGGGTAGGCGGGAGGGTTCGCATGTGAATCCATGCCAGACCCATGCTGGAGAACAACAGTTACAGGTAAGTAACTTGTTCCTTCTCCAGCATGGGGTCTGGCATGGATTCACATGCTCATGAATAAAGAATACATAGCAGTACACACATGCACAACCACGGGAGGTGGCAAAGGCTCAACATTAAGCATCACATCAACTCAACATTAAGCATCTTACCTCCTCACCAGGCTCACCTCAGGCGAACAGGTTGCGCAGCACTGCTTGGCCGACCCTGGACTCCTCCCTGGAATCCCGGTCGACGCAGTAGAATTTCGTGAAGGTGTGCGTCGACCTCCACGTAGCAGCCCTGCATATGTCCAGCAGGGGCACACCAGATAGGAACGCCGTGGTAGCTGCGATCGCTCTGGTGGAATGGGCTCTCGGACGGCCAGGCAGCGGTCGGTTTGCCAACCGGTGACAGTACATGATACAGCCGGAGAGCCATCTGGAGATGGAAGCCTTCGAGAGAGCCTTCCCCTGATTGACAGGTCCAAAGTTCACAAAGAGTTGTGACGTCTTCCGAAAACCTTTCGTGCGGTCCACGTAGAACTTCAGCGCTCTAGCTACATCCAGCGAGTGCAAAGTCCTCTCAGCCGGCGACGAAGGCGACGGGAAGAACACAGGTAACACCAAGGGTTCGTTGAGATGAAAGTCCGACGGTACCTTGGGCATGAAGGAGGGGTGCGTCCTGAGCACTACCCTCGTGTCGTGGAAAGTCAAGTACGGGGCCTTGCAGGAAAGGGCCTGGATCTCTCCCACTCGTCGTGCGGAGGTGATGGCCACGAGAAAAGCTGTTTTCCACGATAGAAACTTCAACGGGGCCGAGTGCAGAGGCTCGAACGGAGGTCCCATGAGTTTGGTCAGTACCACGTTGAGCTCCCACGCCGGGGCCGGATTCTTCACCGGCGGGAACGATCTGAACAGTCCCTTCATGAACTCTTTCACCAGACGATGAGACCACAAGGACGTCCGGCCCGTGGTTCTGGTGTATCGGGAGATCGCAGCAAGATGAATCTTGATGGACGCGTGTGCCAGACCAGCTTTGGCCAGCGTCAGCAGGTACGGCAGCACTTGGGGAGCCGTAATCCGTAGAGGGTTAATCTTCTGTGCGTGGCACCAGACAGAGAACCTCTTCCATTTGTGTCCGTAGCATTTAAGAGTCGAGGACGCCCTGGCCTTTGCAAGAACCTCTCTGCAATCGGCCGGTATGTCGTATCCTCCAAACTCTAACGCTGCAGGAGCCAGGCCTGCAAGTTCAGCGACTTCGGGTCGTGGTGGAGGATGGCGCCTCCTTCCCTGGAGAGTAGATCCGCGTCCGCCGGCAGCTTGATTGGCGGGGACGCCGACAAGTCCAGAAGGTCCGGGAACCATATCTGCCTCGGCCACGCAGGTGCGACGAGGATCATCCTGCACCGTGACCTCTTGAGCTGGTTGACGAGCCGGATTAGCAGAGGCAAGGGAGGGAACGCGTAGAGGAACAGGCCCTCCCAGGGGAACGAGAAAGCATCGCCCATGCTCCTCGTCTGGGGAAACCTGCTGGCGAACCTCCGGCACTTGGTGTTCGTCGCCGTCGCGAACAGGTCGATCTGGGGTGTGCCCCACCGTCGGAAGAGGCGATCCACCAGATCCTGCCGTAGTTCCCACTCGTGGCACGAGCGCAGCTCCCTGCTGAGTGAGTCGGCGATGGTGTTTTTTATCCCTGCCAGATGAAACGGCACCAGAAGAATCCCTTGGGCGACGGCCCAATGCCACAGGTCCTGCGCCTCCTTGGACAGCGCTGGGGACCTGGTTCCGCCCTGTTTCCTGATGTAAAACATGGTGGTGGTGTTGTCGGTGAAGATCCTCACCACCTTGCCCTTGAGGGACGGAAGGAAGGACCTGAGGGCCCAAAACACTGCACGGAGCTCCAGGACGTTGATATGCAGGGACTTCTCCGTCGGGAGCCAGAGTCCCCTTGCGTGCAGATTTTCGGTGTGCGCTCCCCACCCTTCTAGGGAGGCATCCGTGGTCACAGTCACCTGGTGGGCTGGGGTCTGGAAGTCCATGCCCGCCGTCAGATGCGCGCGGGTGCCCCACCACCGTATCGCTCGTCGGAAACTCTCGTCGAGCTTGATCCTTTCCTCGAAGCTGCCCGTCGTCTGGATCCAGCGCGCATCCAGGAACTCTTGCAACGGGCGCATCCGGAGCCTGCACATGGGAATGAGGTAGATGCAGGAAGACATCATCCCGAGGAGGGACTTGATGGACCTCACCTTGGCCGCGTCGGCCACCAACATCCGTTGCACCTTGCCCAAGATGGTCCTGGTCCTCTCCTCCGACGGGGAGGCCAGAAGGGACACTGTGTCGAGCCTCGCTCCCAGAAACAGTGCGACTTGCGCGGGCACCAGGTGGGATTTGGCGTAGTTCACGGAGAATCCCAGGTCCGTGAGGAGTTGGACGGTCCTTGCCGTGTGGACCACGGCGAGCTCCCTCGTCTTGGCGCGGATGAGCCAGTCGTCCAGGTAGGGGTAGACGTGAATCCCCTCGCGGCGCAGCTGCGCCGCCACCGGTGCGAGGCACTTGGTGAAAACCCTGGGTGCCGACCGCAGTCCGAAGGGAAGGGCTTTGAACTGGTAATGACGCCCTTGGACCACGAATCTGAGGAATTTTCGGTGCCCCTTTAGGATGGGAATGTGGAAGTAGGCATCCTCCAAATCCAACGACGATAGGAAGTCTCCTTCCTCCAGCTGACCCAGGACGTGCTGGAGGGTGACCATCCGGAACTTCTGCGCCTTGATGAACTTGTTCAGGCGTCGCAGGTCCAGGATGGGGCGCCATCCTCCCGTCTTCTTCTTCACGAGGAAGTAACGCGAGTAGACTCCGGAGCCCCGAAGCCTCTTTGGGACGAGTTCGATGGCGCCCTTTCTGAGCATCGCCTTTACCTCCAGGAGAAGTTGAGGGACGTGAAGTTCTCTCCTGGCCACGGGGGGGACGCGCGGGCACCTTCTTTGAAACTCGAGCGCGTGGCCCCGGGCCAGGGCGTCCAGCACCCAACGGTCGGTGGAGATGGACTCCCACACGCTGACGAAGCCCGCCAGCCGGCCTCCCACCGGGGTGCTTCGGTGGGGGCCCGACCCCACGGCCGGTTCAATCCTGCTTGGACGCGGCCTTGCCGCCTTGGCCTCCTTGGCGACGACGGCGGGGGCCGC
Organism: Ambystoma mexicanum; assembly: GCF_040938575.1. Lineage (NCBI taxonomy): Eukaryota > Metazoa > Chordata > Amphibia > Caudata > Ambystomatidae > Ambystoma > Ambystoma mexicanum. Next base: position 252,129,598 of record NC_090930.1, on the reverse strand, counting down.
CAGACTTGCCTCGTCCTCTGTAGGCCTCTTGCGACGACGAGCGGGCCGCTTGACGGTAGGAAGCGAAACCGCCGCCGGAACCTTTGGAGGCGCCCTTGCCTCCGCCGCTCCGAAAGGGCGTCCGCCGTTGCTGCAGTACTCCAAGGGCCCGGGCCGTCTCAGTATCCGCCTTGATGGCCTGAAGGGAATCGTCCACTGTCTTCCCAAACAGGTTGTTCCCGTCGAAGGGCATGTCCAGGACCCTGGTCTGGACGTCCTGCCGAAAGTCCGTAGCCTTGAGCCATCCGCGACGTCGAAGGCAAACGCCGTTGCCCATCTGGCGGAACCCAGTGTCGGCGATGTCCGTCGCCACGGTGATGGCGTGGTCCGAGGCCACCTCACCTTCCTGCAGGATCTCAAGGGCCTCCGCCCTCTTGTCGTCCGGCAGAAAATCCAGCAGGGGAGCTATCTTGTACCAGAGTTCCCTGTCGTAGCGGGCCACGATAGCCAAGGCGTTGGCCGCTTTAATCGTCGTCGCCGCCGACGTGATGACTCTGCGTCCCATGGCATCCAATTTCTTTCCCTCGCCGTCCGGCGGGGAAGTCGACGTGGAGGCCGCACCCCCCCCCGCTTTCTTCCTGGCTGCCGCGGAGACGACGGAGTCCGGGGTAGGCTGCGCCCGGAGGCATAGGGGGGCCGAGTCCGGGACCCGGTACTTTTTCTCGTACCGGTCTCTTTTCGCTGGCGTCGTGGAAGGGTTCTTGAGGAGGGAAAGGCCCTCATCCCAAATGTCGTCCAACAGAGGCACTGCGAGGACCGTCTTCCTCTTGGTCTCGCGCCGTTGGTAAAGGAAGCCTTCCTTTTTCTTCTCCTCAGGGCAGAGTTGGAAAAGCTCGGATGCCCTGGCGATCATTGAGTGGAACGATCCAATCTCGTCGGGCGGAGAAGCCCTGGTGGGAGGCGACGACGGAAAATCCTCGTCGTATGCCTCGTCGTCCGTACCCGTCGCTGCCGTGTCAGTCCCCGTATCATCCCCTCGGGTGGACGGGGAGGAGGGCTGGACGGGGCGCGACGGTTGAAAAGGAGGCGGTGGATGGATCCTTCTTTTCTTGGTAGGGGGAACACCAGAAGGTCCCGGTTCTGGATCCCCCGACGGGAGAGGTTCCTCCGTCGGTAACGGTAGTCTCGTCCTTATCTCGGAGCATAAGGACTGTATAGCCAACAAAATGGCCGCTGAGTTGTCTTGCGGCGCTGGCAGAGGGGAATCCGACGGGCGAGCAGGGGCCCCGTCGGTATCCTCGACGATGTCGTCGTCGTCACCTGCGTCGGGGCCCATTCCGACGGGCTGGTCTTGTTCCACGCCTAGGCCGTGGCTTAAGACCTCGATCAGTTCCTCTTCTGAGGTTGAGGCCGAATCTACGACGACGCCCTGCCCCCCCTTCTTCCCCACGGAGGGTTTCACGGGGGTCCTATCGATGGGCACGAAAGAAGACTCCCTCCGAGGAGGCAGGGAGATTCTGGGCCCCGAGGCCGCCACCACTGGTGCAGCCTCCACAGGCTGGGCCAGGGCCGCCGCGACCGTTTCGATAGAGGGCTTGGTCGAATGGATCAAGGCCTTCACCACCTTAGGTGCGCTCACCGCCTTATCCTTGAGGGAGGGGGCACTGCCACGCTCCTCCTCTGCCTTAGAGCTCGACCGGGGTCTCTCCAGGAGCTTCGCCGGGTGCTCGGCCTTCCTCTTACCCGACCCAGAGCGTTGGCTCGTGGTTGATGGTGCCGGGGAGGGTGCGCCCTGCCTGGCGCCCGTAGAGCCCGACCGTTCGGCGCTCCCGGTGCCAGCGGACTCGCGGTGCTTGGCCTTATGTTGGGCCCCCGTCGCCGGGGCGCCCTCAAAGGTCTTAGAAGACCGCTCAGATTTCTTCTTCTTCTCGCCAGACGGGCTCTTACCCTCCAGCCAGCTGGCGAGACGTTGATGGCGGTCCTTCATGGTCCGTTCCGACATGTTGCCGCAAAACGCACAGTCCTTCTCCACGTGCGTCTTGTCCCCATGAAGGCAGTAAAGGCAGAAAGAGTGTTCGTCCTCCTTGAAGACGTTCTGCAGCTGGCATCCAGGGCAGGCCCTGAACAGCTTTCCGGGCGTCGAGCTTCCCTTCTCCTGGGCCATCTCCGAGACCGGGCCTGAGAAGCTTCTGGAGTCCTCCGAAGTGTAGCTCGACGAAATCTTCACCCTTGAGGGGCACAGATGAATCCGACACGGGTCCCCGTTGATCGGATGTAGGATCGGTGGAGCTTGAGGCTCTTTTGACCGAAAGAATCGAAGTTTTTGTGAAAAAGCGCGAAAAAATAGCACTAACGCTCGAGAGCAATAGCACGAGGATCCCAACACATGAACGTGCGGTAAAAATCTGAAGATGGCTGCCAGAGGCGGTGCTTAGGTTAGAGGGCAGTCATTGGCTGTGGTCAGTATGACGCAGAGACCAGTGATTGGTTATTACTACGAAAGACAGATCAGAAACGAAACTGATACTGGTTTTTTCTTTACCGAGGATTCCCAGCCTGACGACGGGGAATATTCATGAGCATGTGAATCCATGCCAGACCCCATGCTGGAGAAAGTAAAAAATACCTTGCAAATGTGTGAAACTCTGGGGAAGAGAAACAAGTCCCTTGATATGAAGAGATTGTAAGGAGAAGAAAGGCAATCTCTTGATACGAAATCCTTCCCATATATTTGAAAGTGGTGGGAAGGCTCTTGGGAGGCCACACCCTCTTGGTGCTTATGAGACTGTGAACTGCGAAAGAACTAAAATCTTTGTGGTAGTTCCAATGATGCTGGAACTTTTGGTTGTATATTTCTTTGACACCCAATTGGAACTTTGATTTGAAGACTTAGTTTGGACCTCTTGACAGAGACCATAGTTAGTTTTGTTGAGGCAGGGAAACCCCTCAGAGTTAGGGAAAGATAGGCTGTTCTTCAACCCATTTCTTTTAATACATGTTTATAGCAATGAACACTATGCCTCTGTGTTTGAGTTTTACTCCTGATACTTCACTGCACATACAAGTGAATTGTGGAATTAATGCAGAAGGGTTGTGCAAATTAGGGAAGACTGAAGTGAGCATTGCTCATTTTGAAAAACGATTGATCCAAGGGTTAGGATTCAATGAGCAGCTGAAACTGTCATTAGCCCAGTCATCACCGAAAAAATAAAGAAATTGTTTTCATAGTTGAGAAGAATTCACTATTATAAACTTAAGTTAAAGTACAAATATCGAATCGCTAAGTGCTGAAACTGGAGACGGTGGTATGATGGATTATCAAACTGATTAAGAACTATGGAGAAATCAACAGGAAGACCCATAAAAAGATGGAAATGAGGGTAGAAATTGTTCAGAGTTATCAGTGTTCCTCGCCTGACAACAAGTCTGGTCAGGGAGCTGTATCCGGTTCTGAGATAGAATGAGACTGCCATTTCAGTGATCACGTTGGCAAAAGTGTTGTGTGCTGGGCTGCTCCACCAGATCACCTTGCTACCTCCCCTCTCCTCCCACAATACCCTATTAACATTTTCTTTTCCATGGGACGGTTGTGGTAATGATTTGACAACTGCTATCATGGCGAGGTCATGTGTATAGCTTAATTAGTATTTTTTTATGGTGGTCTTTGGATCTTTTTACTGTACTGCAATTACACTACCTTGCTTAATAAAATACACTGCTCAAGACATACTCTGACCAGTAAAGCTGGTACGCCTACCATACTATTTTTCCTCAAGATGTGTCACAAAATGCAATCAGTTTAGGTGAAACAGAATATTACACATTGAAAATTAATAAGTTTCTTGCAGCTGACAATATAATCCATTGGATTAATTTGGCATATTGCACGTGTGATTTTGCAAAGAGCACAACAATGATGATTAAGACTGAAGATTTAAAAGATTCAAACCTTTAGTGAAGAGTCCTTGAGATCGTTGATGATGTCCTGTAGAAAATGAACGGAGATGACACATGAGCCGGAATACTGCAGTTCTCAGAAAGGAGAAGAAGGTGGGGAAGACATGGTCGTAAACTTTGAACAAAACTTCTGCTGGAAATAAATCTTTGTGTTTGTTAATACTGAACAGTAATACAGCAACACAAACATGTGAATTGGGTTCCTGTTTAAAACTACAAATCTTGCTGTATGCCACCAATTAATAGATATTCTTCCATGCTATATATGAAAAAGTATATCTATATAACAAACACCAGCAGGTTATGGAATATCCCACATTTTACTGATCGGCTAAAGGGTTACCCCATGCACAACTTGATGAGTAGCGAATTACATTTATTGTCACAGTCTATTGGCACATAAACTGCCCATGCCAGATTGGGCTTACCACTGAAAAAAGAAAAGCTACTTCTAGAATGCATTCACATTCATTTATCTTCACCAACATGACACACAGTGGCGTATTTCGGGTTTCTGCTGCCCTAGGCCCAAATAGGTGCATGCGCCCCACCCCTCCAACTTTACGCCACCTCTGCCAGACTCTGCACCTTCACCAAATTCCACATCTTCAACAAACGGACCACAATGACAAACTAAACCCCTTCGCCCCCATTTTGTCCCTCATTTTAGCTCAATAACATTATAAGGACATTTTTAAGGTTGCAGGGATTATACATTTAATGCTTCCTCTCTATTATTTCAATCCTGTCCTCTTCTATGTTATGTTAGTGAAAGTGTTCTCAGATCGCTGCTGTCCAAGATTTGGAGAAGACAATGCGTTCTACATTTGAGCGTACTAAAGGCAATTGTCTACTTTCGGTTTGGTCCGAAAAAAATCTTTTAGAGGAAGCGATAAAGAACATAAACTGTATGCTAACTGGACAGAAGTGAGAAGGTTGGAACAAGGAATTTTGGTTTCAATTCTCTCACAAATTGTCTACCGCCACTCTATGTGAAGCCCCAAGACTGTTATTTTGCAGTTGGTTCTCCTGGTAGCACTGAGCGTGCAGCAGAATGTCAAAGACACATGATAAACCCAGAAGGGATGCCATTTGCCTACTTATCACCAACTAGCTTCTGTGAAGATGGCTGAATGGATATCTTTACGGGACACCTTTACAGCTGTAAAACAGTGTGCACCTTTGGGCACACTGTTTTTGTTCTCACCCTACTATAGCTGTGGGTATCCTTTCATAGGTTTCTTGATCCACTTGTGCATTCAGATTTACTCTTTGCCATTTTAACTTCTCTATGATCTATTTCATGCTTGCACCTTTTGGGCAGCCGGCCACAGTCCTCTGAAATGTGGGGCCTTGGAGGCAAATTAGTGCTTGCTTCTAAACTTAATTTCAATGCCACCTGTGGGAACTCTGTGCATGACTTAAGCATTTGCATACGTTTAATATTGTAAAATGATGCATCATTTTTAACCTTTACTTTCTGAAGGGAACCCATTAATTTGTGCAACTGTTTGAAAGCATGCATGTCTTGTATTTCAATATAAATTGATTGCTTAACACAGTATGTGTGTATGGATTAGAAAAAACTCCCAAAATAATGCGAAATAGCACCAATAAAACCAAAGAGGATTTGGCTGTTTAGCAGGTTAAAGAGCATTTTTAGACGATAAGAACGACGAAAGAGCTTTATATCTTGTTATATATCTCTGAGAGTTGTATGACTGAATCACTAACTACCTAAAACACACCGTGTTTAGTACACGTTTTCTTTTTTCATTGTTAAAACAAAAGTCACTAACAAAGCTTTCATAAATATCAAGCATATATGCAAGTTTGGCCATCAAAACCTTAAGTGGTCAGAGTGGAATGACTGCTAACAGCTCATAATTACTCGCAGTGTTGTGGATCAGCCAGACTCGGAAAAACAAAATGGACTTTATATTTTAAAAAAATGACAACCAGTAAATTAAAAATAAATTGCAATACAATGCTGCTCCTCTGGCAATCTGCCGCCCTAGGCTCGGCCTAGTCGGCCTTGTTGTATATATAAGTCTATGATGACACATGCTGGAATAGCCCTATATGAGCTCCGATATTCTGCCCTCATTGTGTGCGTCACATACTGAGATCATGACTGTGAGGTCAAGGTTTATAATATATTACATAGTTCGGAATATGAATGTCTATTATTACTATTAAAGAGAACACATTATGTCGACTCACCAAGTTTCAAAACTTTGATACGCAGGTGCTAAATAGCGCTGGAGTTGAATGGAAGAGCACTCTATAATTTAACAGTTATCTTTTCAATAGCCATTTCCAAACAGTGTGGCAAGAAAAAAAGTAACCCAATGCCATTTGAACTCCTGTTACAACCAAAGACATACCATACCATGCATTTTTACAAAGTCTCCACTATAGCGCTACTATTCCTGCAACTGTTCCAGTTACATTTTGTTTTTGGATGGGTGCATTCTTCATCTGGTACATTGTACATTGATGGTTTGGCGAATCAGCTGACTGGAAAGGGGGACTGGGTGCATACAAAATTAAGAGTGGCAGGTGGAGGGAAATGATGTTGAGAAGCGGGCGCTAGACTTTATTAGCAATGTCATTAACAGTACATGGGAAGTGGAATTAAGGTTGCATGACTAAAAATCAACTGGTGAACTTCTGACTAAAGTGTTTGTGCTGTTAAGCAAGCCCTACACATAGTTTTATGGAATTTGTAAGGATCCTTATGTAGTGTTGTTCCTCTGCTTAGCAGGAAGCCTGACTGGTTTTAGTTTAGCATCAGTTAGTAAATTGAATTCATTTTCTAATTATATCCCATGATAAATGTATGCTACACACCAATGGTTTTATGCTGAATAAAGGTTTGACTGACTAATTGTAGTGGCACACTTCGTATCATTCATAAATGTATGCTGGTCTCTACACACTGCTGATGGATCAACAGAAGTGCACAAGTCAAATAAAGAATACACATATTGTCCCTTTCATTTATAGATCACAGTTAATAAAGTGCTTGTTCTTGATGCATGGTCTGCGGTAGACCATGTGCCTACAATGCACTTACTAGTCAGTCAGCCTCTGGCTGTAAACCATTTTCAGTACATAAGTAGAATACACACAGTAGATCACTCATAGTAAAACAGCAATGCATTTGTGGGACATGTTCAGCAGCAGTGTGGAAATGACAATGGAAGGTCATGAGAAGTGAACTACCCGGACATAGAAAATGACCTGCAGTCTTCATCTGTGGACTATATTCTGAACATATGTACGGCTGTAGAATTCCTAGACATCACAACCTGCACACACGTACGCGTGTGGGTGCACAATTACTGGTGATGCACTGAGGGTACTGCTCAGATTGCGGAATTCTGTAAATCCTAGATACATTTGTTAATCCCTATGAGTTATTCAAATTCTTCTAATCTGGGTTAGATTTGCAATACATGCAAATCAAAATAATTCCCTTTACCCTCCTACCACCAAAAAGTTAACCCAAGTCCTATGTTTAAGACTTTAGCACAAAACAAGCACATGAGACTCTGTGCCTATAACACAACAAGAACCTAGATCTACTAATTGCCCATACCCCATTTTTTTAAGGGTTTTTCAAAGTCACTCCTGTGGCAGGATTAGAAGAGCCAACCTCGGGTTATAGTAAGTTTATTCACAACCCCAGTTGAGCAAAGCCACTCTCTTAAGTAGTATTGACCAAGCAGCAAGGCTGGACTAAAGAGGATTTGAGGCACTGTAGCATAGTACAGTTAACAGTAGGCAAAAATAGTACGTAAAAAGACCCACAAATATCACTATTATAATATTACACTACGGCACACTTTAAATATTTCCAGGTAAATAAAAATACTTAAGTACATATATTCAACTCACAGTTAGGTAACACACTTAGAATCAGAGTCAGGGATTCACACAACATAAAACAAAAGATGTTACACACATCAGAACACATGAAATATAAACGTTAGGCACTCAGCACCATACACAAATCCTTGAGCAGTACAAACCTAGCTGGTAGTCTTTTAGATACATCACATAGTTCCTGAGGGCCGAGGTGAGTAGTCCAGGAGTGCCCACTCAGCTAGTGCAAGTAAAGTACTGAAGTTAGTCAGTGCAGAGTAGAATCAACAAGCAAAATAGGATCTGAAGAGTCTTAAGTCAGTTTGTTGTGAAGGGAGAAGCAGCTACCACCCCTGATGTCCAAAAGGATGACCAAGACCCAAAGAAGTACTGACCTGGAGACCACGATCTTGACCAGCCCCAGATAGTGCCATGGTAAGCAGGACTTTGGGCCTAATGCAAATTGGGGTGGGGGGAGGAGTGCGGGTGGCGAGAGACAGTTTGAGAGATACAAGTGATCTCAGGCCCCCGAACCTGCAGAAAGTTAAAAAAGGACCCAGGTGATAGTAAATAGCTGGGGAAACCATTCCTCACTGTTGACACTGTGCAGTGTCGTAGGGTAGGGCAGTGGATTAAAGGGCGATCACCACCAGCAATTTCTAGGTTTCTGTGGAGACCTCAGACTATAGGTGGAACATCCAGATTCGGTCTCATGACAAAGAAGAACCCCTCGCTGATGCACGCATGTCTTGCATTGTCCGTGGGCAGGGCCAGGAGGCCCTCCGCAGCTCGTTGACAGGAATTTGGCCTTCCAACAGGCTTGTCTTCTGGTGGAGACCAGTACAGTCGATTTCCAGTGTCCCAGCAGAGCCTCGAGGTAGCCAACAATGCCTTCCAGCTATTTGGCAAGCCGGAAGTCGTAACGATAAACAGCTGGATCCGGGTCCTGCAGAGAAAATGCACGCTCTGATGACCGAAAACATGCAATGGACCTCAAGCAGAACAGGTGACTGGTTTGTCACAGCAGTCAAAGGGAAGAAGGCAGCTTGCAGAGCTCTTCTGTCAGACGGTCGAGGTTCACGAGGCTGTGGTATTGGCTGAGCCAATGCTGGTTTCTGATGTAGTCCGCCAGCGTCCCTATGTCTTCTTCACTCCAGTGGTCGACTTCGTTCAGCTAGTCTCCTTATTTTCAGAATCTGGGCTTTAGGCAACCCCAGCCCTCCAATAAGGAGATATGCAAAATTCAAACTTCGAAGTGTCTGTCCAATCGTGGGCTGCCAGCCAACCAGCATCAGTTCGACAACATCCAGGCCCCTGGAAAGCAGATTGGGTCAGACAGCTATCCCAGCCAGCTCACACACAAAGGAGACCATTCACAAGCTTCTTCCAAGAAGACCCTCAAGGTGCATGAAGAAAGGGAAACCGTCACAACTGGCAAGGTAGAAGGGCCAACAAGGGACAGGCCATAAAACACGCAGAGGCCATTTTTGTGTATATGGTCCTCCTCAGTGCATTATCACTGTTAAAAAGACAAGGAACAAGTTACTTACCTTTAACTGTTGTTCTCCAGCATGGATCTGGCATGGATTCACATGCTCATGAATATTCCCTGTCGTCAGACTGGGAATCCTCGGTTAAGAAAAAAACAGTTTCACTTCTGAACTGTCTTTCTCCTAAAACCAATCACTGGCCCCTGGGTCATAGTGCCCCCAGCCAATGACTGCCCTCTACCTAAGCACCTCCTCTGGCAGCTATCTTTAGATTGTTACTGCACGTTCAAGTGTTGGGAGTCCTTGTGCTATAGCTCTCTAGCTTTTACTGCGTTTCGCAATATTATTTCAGTCAATCGAGCCTCTAGCTCCATTGATCAACCTTCCGTTACCAGGGACCCGTTTTCGGATTCTTCAGTGCCCCTCAAGGGCGGATATCCGTGGAGTTTCTTCTTGGAGGATTCCAGAAGCTTCTTCAAGGCCTACACCGCGTATTAGGGCGGAGGAGAAGGACTTGGCGCCTCTCTACAAGGTTTGCCCCGGCTGCACCCTACGGAACATCTTTTCGGACGATGGACATTCCCTGTGCCTCTACTGCCTGCATTCGGACCAGACATATGTGGAGGACGACTGTGTGGCTTGTTGGCAGATGGTGCCGCGCACACGGGCCGACTGACGCAAGCGCCTCAATGAGTGGCTGCAGGCCAAGGCCCCTACTCTGAAACAAAACCAGCTTCTGATATGTGATATAGGGCCCACAGTTCCTCGGCCACTACCTCCTCACCATTGCCCAAACCTCCCTCACTGGATATTTCAGCAATACAGAGCAGGCCCATGCTTTATCTAACAGAGCTGCCATTAGCATTTCTTATTAGTGCTGGCCTGCAGCTAGTGAAAATCATGGTGTGTCAGTGTAGAAAGGGCGTTTTGCTTCGTGGATTTACAATTTGAGGAAACTTCTTTGATTGCTTAATGTGTTTAAGTGTGGGCACAGTATGACATGCTCGTCAGAGTCACATACACAAAGTCCAGTGTGCTCTTGTGTGGACATTGGGCAAATCAGACAAAAACAGGTATATGTGCTGTTACATAAGGGAGCACCACACAGACATCATTAACCAACAGGGTGGCGACTTGTGCAACACACAAATCATTGCTGCACGCATCACTGCACTGATTTGCCATGGACTGTCTGCATGGTGACACACAATGAACTCCACTTTCCTAATCAAGGTGCCAAGTGACATTGAGTTGCCATCTGGTGGGCTCGTTAGGCAGTGGCTGGCTTGTTTAGACAATTAAAAGACCTTTGATGCTGAGAGGATGCATTTAGTCCATGTCCCAAAGCAGCCACTAGAATATGTAAGCAAGAAAATTAGAGTTACCTTTTCCAGGGATGCACCATATGCAACTAAAAAGTAATATAAACAAATAAAATAAAAAGTTTTGGTGTGTCAAATAAAGAGACACGAAAATAAAGAAAATAGTTTTAAACTTGCCTGTGTGGCACGTTAATTCTCTGAAGAATGCATGGTTTTGGTCAGTTAACTGATACTTGTGCTGGCCTGGTGAATAAAAATGCCCCATGTTCAGTTTTTAACACTGAAATGTTAAGCAGATACTGTGTAAAAACAATAGCTTGTTAAGTGAGCCATCACTTATAAATTGCCCCACTTGAAAGGCTATCAGCACAAACAATGAGTGACACAGTGTGTGGGACTCCAGAGCATCTCACATGCTGCGTTTGGAATATGCATTCCTTTGTTTGCTTATTCCAAACGCATCGCAGTCCTCTATAAGTCAACAGAGATCAGTCAGCCGCACATCGCAGAGCAGCGCTCACTGGCACAGCAGGCTGCTTAATCTGTTGTCCAGCAGCTTTCTATGTGGGCCCCTTACTGAGCCCACCCCCTGAGCTATTTCTGTTTTCAGGCAGTGAATGCGCACCCCCTGGATACAAGACTGCGGCCCACCAGAGGGGCGCACCCTACAGTTTAATACTGCTGCTCTAGATCCTTTGTATAGACTAGTCCGAGGGGAATCGGAAAGAAAGTTCCATTAACTGGCACCTAACCCTGAAGCCATCAGTGCAGGGAAACAACAGCATTCTGCCATAACTTTTTTTTTCAATTCGACTCCATTTGGACATCCCAACACCCCCCGCCCCCCTGTTTTTACTGGGACATTTTCGCTAGGTCTCCCTTTTTTGCTACGAGCTGAGAAGGGCAACTTTAGTGACGCTAGTGAGGGCCAAAAGTCTAGCCTTCTCGCACTTTTGCCTGGTCTCTTCAGCTTGTCCAACATCTTGCACCTCCTAACGGATCCTGGAAATTGTATGAACCTCTACCAGTTGGAGAATCCCAAAATAGCCAGGTTAACAGGAAATCCCAAATAGTCTCCCATGAGGTTGCTCTTTTAAACAACTTCTCTGCTGTGAAAAATTGCGCTTGTATTCATGATTTACTAGTTTAATATAATCTTAATATTCTGTTTATTACAGACGTGTTTGGCAGATTATTTTAGCTTAGGCTTAAATAGCATGAGTCCCATTGATTTCTCAGCCATCATTCAGAATCGGGCTAGGAAAAGAGGGGGCGGTGTTGCTATTATTTACAATAACAAATTAAACCTGAAGGAAAAATTTATTTTCATTGTTAATTATGTGGATGGTTTGCATGTAAAATGGAAACTGACCCCAAATTTGTCATTCGAGCATGTCTTATTCTATCGACCCCGGATGGGATCGCACATTTTGTAACTTAGCTAGGCAACAAAGTTGGTCAACTTGTCCCTCTATGCCCACATCTGATGGTATTGACAGATGTTAATTTGTGGTTGAATAAACCAGACAGCAATACACTGATCTTGATTGAGCTCATGAGTGAATTTGGCCTAACACAAAGGGTTATGTGTCCCACTCACTAGTAGGGTCATATTTAGAACTGTCTTTTTGGAAATGTTCTGCAATTGTACACTTCTAACCCATTTTTCCTTCCTTGGCCAAATCATGCACCAATCTTTTTCAAGATTAATTTGAATCAGACATTAGCCAGTGTCAATAGAACTAAAATGGTGCATCTTAAGAACAAATGGCCTCAGTTCACATTTACCCGTTTTACAGGGACTTTTCCTCGGATGGGAGATCTCCACGGTAGTGACTCCACCAGCCTTCTAGATGCCTTTAATAGAAGCTTAGTAATGTCGTAAATCAGCTGTTCCCTGCTAAAAAGAGAGCTATTCACCCCAATTCAAATACCAGCAAATGTTGGTTCAAAGAGAATCTTTAAAAGCTGGTCAAACGGGCAGAAAGGGTATGGAGAAAAAAAGACCAGAGCATAAAGCACATTTTTGTGAAGAAACAATACAATTTTTTTTTAAATGCTTAAAAGGGCAAAACGCATGCATTAAACTGAGCAGATATTTTCCAGCCCCAATATAACCAAAGAGCTTTTTTTCGGAAAAGCATATTCCTCCTTCTAAAGAAAAATGTGAAGAGTTAGCACAGGCATTTGAGGAAAAAATAAGAAAGATTAGGGACCAGTTTAAATCTACAGGTAGAAAGGAAGTTATTGAGCAAGTCAATACCAAAGTACAGGGTAATACCCTTCTGTACATAATTTTGGACTTCCAATTATTAACAGATAACTCCTTGTCAAAAGGTAGGTTTAAGAAATGTGCAACAGGGTCACTTTTTGGCCCATACCCTGCATGGCTCCTGAAAGTCTTTTGTGCCTCTACTCTGACAGATTTTTCAAATTATAAAAAGTTCACTTTCTTCCAGGATAGCCCCACGTTGTCTTAAGCTTGCAGTAGTGACCCCTCCTCTGAAGAAAACCGTGTTAGATCCTATTGACCCTATAAACTAATCGCCCAATCGCTCAGCTTCCGTCCTTTAGTAAGTTGATGGAAGCAGGGGTAATCTCTCTGCTGCAACATTTTGCCGATATCTCAGGTTGGCTGGGCGATGTACGGGCAAGCTTGCAACCGGGCCATAATACGGAATCAGTGCTAGTGGCAGCACTGGATGATCTCAGACATTGGGTGGACAATGGAAAAAACAGGTGGCTTGGTATCATTGGATATGTTGGCACTTTTGACACTGTAGATCATAAACTCTTGTTTTAAAGGATTACAATACGAGTAAGAGGTAGTGCATGGAGGTGGCCGGAATATTTCCTTACAAATGAAGTACAATTGGTGTCTTTGCAAACCTTTTTTCTCCACTAAGAAACCTATCACTTTTAGCGTCCCTGAAAAGCTCTTCACTTAGTATAATCGGTGAGACCTTTGGGTAATCCAAAAGGCAGGATATGTTTTCTTTATATATGCCGATGACCTCAAACTGATTCTTCACCTAGGTACCTGGGGTATCAAACATTTATTTCTACCGCGCCGTAGCCCGCAGGCTTCAGGGCGCCACATGTACACGCAGAATCACATTATACAAACAAGTCACAGGACAACATGAATCTACAGATTTTCAGGCGGGTTTTGGCTTAGATTAAGGGAGTTATCTAAACAAGTGGGTCTGGAGTCTTAATGTATGAGAGCTCCAGTCTTATTTGTGGTGGGAGGTTATTCCATAAGGTCACAGCTTTGGTGTGAAAGGCTTTGCTGAGTCTGCTAGTTTTCCTGAAACTTGGGATTACGCAGTTGTTCTGGGCTTCAGATTGGAGTGCCCATCTCAGTAAATATGTAACCAGTTTCTTCTTGAGGTATGCTGGGGCTTTCCCATGGACACACCTGTGGGCTAGCGTCAGGGTTTTGAACTGTATTCTATCTTCGATAGTAAGCCAGTGTAGATTTCTCCTATCTTCATTTAAAAGTTCAATGGCACAAGTCAAAAATTGATGAACTTCAATTGCTTGCAGTTAAAAGTATATAAAACAGACATTCACCTCCTCTAGCAAACTAGGACCTACCTTATGTGCCTCATCTCAGCCCCCTTTGTACGAATCGGATACCTGGATATATATATATATATATATATATAGATATATATATATATATATATATATATATATTATGGGGCAAGGTGGGTGGGACATATGGAGGATAGGGGACTATGGACTAAATCTGGGACCGAAGAAAGATCCAATGGTTGCTGAAGGGGAGGCAGACGTGTCTGGACAACCGGCAAGGCCTGGACCCGGTGAGTGACACTAAAATGGTGGTGAGATGATGTTGCACGTTACAAATTTAATACATGTATAGATGAGCAGCAAATGTGCCAACAGTCTCGCTATAAATCTAATCAGCGTGTGACTATCGCCGGGCATTGATCTACATTTCGTGGTACTTCCAAGGCTTGGCTCGTTTCCGGTCAGCAACCCATGAACTTGGCAGATGCCTGTAATCCTACAAACTTGTTTCAACCATTGGTGAAACCTGTGTTGCTTTGCTTCAGCTTCGAAGATCATCCTGTGAACTTGTCATCAACACCAAAATACTGGCCCTAAGCAAGCCACCATAAATCTGACTTCAGCACACAGTATCTTCTCTTCACAATTTGCCCAGCGGTGATACTTGCCAGACCATCCACCTTGGTAAGCCTAGTACATAAACAAGTCTCAGAACAAGGGAAGCAAATAGAGGTATCTGGATACTGCCTTACTCCGTCATCTTGGACCTTGCTAAACCCAATTGGCGCATCAGACCAGTACTTATATATTTATTTAAAATGGTTGTAAACCGCGTCACATGGGAATAGCTCTGAGGCTAGATGGCAGAGCAGTCCAGGCAGTAGGACCCTGGAACTGCATCCGCCGGCCTTGGCCAATTTAAATCTAGTCTGTACCATTCTGAGTTGATTCTCAGACCTAACAGTACGAGTAGGAACGCAGTGCATTAGGCGATCCACAAGATATTTTGGGGCCAAGTTAAGAAAACATTTGTGGGTTAAGTAAGCAGTTTATGCGTAATCCTGTGTTCACGGGGAGCCAGTTAAGATCCTGCCTAGAAGAGGTTACATATACTCGTCTCGAGAGGCCTGAAATAGCACAGACTGCTCCATTTTGGGAAACCTGGAAAGATAATACATTGAGCTGAGAGCATAGTACAGCAATCAAGGCAAGAGTTGATTAGGGCAGTGGCAACAATGGCTACGTTTTTCTGTGTCAAGAAAGGTCAAATATTGCATAGTAGTTTATTGATCAGTCCACAAGATGAATGGGTCTGAGCAACGTGCTGGTTCATCGTTAGCTCTGCATCAAGGGTAACAGCCAGGGTCTTTACCTTCTTTGCCACAGGGATGGTAGTGCCAAAAATGAGGAAACTCTTGTATTTCGATGGTAGGGACTAATTTAGCTCTGGAGGCTACAATCAGAAGTTCTGTCTTCTTGGTAGTCAGCGCCAAGGAGTTAGTAGCCATCCATGCATGGATTGCGGAATACATGGAGTTGAGAAAGGCCAGATCCTGGGAGTAAGAGCCTGCAAGTTTGACGACCTGGGTATCATCAGCATAATTGGTATGCTGGACACACAGAAGTCTCAGGATGGGATTAATATAGATGTTGAACAAAGAGGGGGAAAGGCAAGACCTCTGCGGAACATCACAAGTGATTGGGATGGACTTGGAAAATGCCTCACCCACACCCACCCACTCACTCACTCACTCTGGCATTACATGGGCCAAGAAAGGAAGAGATCCATTGAGAAGCCTTGGGAGAGCAACCAACAACAGTACGCAGTCACTCTGTCCACGCCCTGCCAGACCGGTGCCCGACAGATGCCCAGTACAACTCAGTAATTAGACAGTTCTAGCCACACATCTAGTCTGTGTGCCAGTATTACATTCAGGAGTGCACCCAGAGTTTGAGAGGGTTTGTTCCATGCATTCATTAATAAAATTACATAATACAGGATTGTGTGCAACAGAAGGAGAAATTACTTGCATCAATGATCTTTCTGTGGATTCTTCTCCCGCAGATTCCACATCTCCCCTCCTATCCATCCCACTCAGAAAGCTCTTATGGCTTAACGCTTCTGACTAAGCGAAAGACTAATGGTTCTAAAATGGTTCTGAAATAAGAGTACCATCTGCGCTATGCTGTCGGCTCTCTCTTTGGGAGGGAAAGCCTTCCCTATCCGAGTGGACTGGTGCCACATGGGACTTCAAGTGCAGGAAGAAGCTGACAGTCAGCATGAAGGTTTTCCCCGCGGTTGCCGATGGGACAGCTTTTGGTGCCGATGGGATGGCTTTCGGCGCAGAGGAAGGCTTCGATGACAAATGGACGCCGTGAACATCAGCCTTATGATGGACAGCCGATGGTGTTTTACGCGCCTTAGTCGCCGTCTAGCCCGAAGGTGTCGATGGAATGGCTAGCATGGATCTGGGAGTACAGAGCGCCGCTTTTGCTGCCAAAGATTTCTGGTCGGGGAAGTCAGGGGGTGACGACGGAAGACCGCACATACAGCAGCTTGATTTCAAAAAATGTTTTACCACTCTTCCTGAGTGGTCAGCCCAGATGAGGGCTTACCTCTTTCTGACGATGAGCTAGACTCGAGCCGATTACAGGGACGCTGCTTCTTTCATGATGAAAACGAAGAAGAAGGCTTCTTGAATTTGACCACTTCTGAGTTTTTCTGCAATGCTTTTCCTTCCCCTTTTCGGGGTGGTCTCCTCCATCTCAGCCTCGGAAGACCAGACAAGTGATCGCACCAGCGATTTAAAGCAGGTTTTTTGGCTCTCTCACGCAGGGGTTTCAACTGCATTTTCAAGCACGATGCACAGGCCTCCATGTCGTAACTCGCACCAAAGACAAATGTTGTGGGGATCGGTCACTGATATTTTGGACTGGCAATCGGTGCATCTCTTAATCCTGAAACCCGGCGAGTAGACATTGCAGTTTTCTGAAGAAAATTGCCTTTCTTTTGTCAAAAACATTCAATGAAGACTCAAAGTTGTGTTTCCGAGGCAGTGTGCAAGCGCACAGAAGACAGGAACTTAAGCATGGGGCGTAGTGACGTGGTAGGAGGAGTATATAAAGAGGTTTGAAGGGCCTGTTTATATAGAACACAGAGAGATATGCTCTGTTGGTGAAATGGGTAGGGGGGTTGTTTGGAAATCAGGCTTCCAACAAATGGGCTGCCTCTTCTAGGTCGACGGGGCTGGGGACGAGTCTGGAACATGTTGGGCAGTATAAGATGTGGCTGACATTCCTCAACCCATATTGGTCTCTTGGAAATGCATGATTATTAGGAAACCTCTTGAATAGCGTTGCAGTGCATTCTGTCGCAACAGGAAAGGAGGGAGATGAGAGCTCTTTTCTGTGTGGTCAAAGAGATAGAGAGCAATGTATCTGCTGGTGGCTTCGGCTGCAAGGTTAAAGAGTGAGAGGCACAGAAAAGTCCTTAGAGCCCTGCATGATCTAGTGAAGTGGATAGGAGGTCGGAAAAGTGGATATGGGTTGATATCTGGTGTAATTGAATGACTGCCAAAAGGCCAAGTGCCTTCTTACAGCTTCTGAGGTTGGGGCCGATTCAGACTCATGTCCTCCTTTCCTTTGTGTGATTATTAAAGCTGCACCTCCATCTACACCTCTCAATGCGAATCGCAAAATTAAACGCAAATTGAAGTATCCATTGAAAGATTTACACCAACACTTTGCATTTGTGTAGAAATGGTTTTGCATAAAACAACATCCTTCTGTACATGCGATACCTGTTTTTTTTTAAATGTAATCTGTTTTCTGGCATATATGCTTTCAAAAAAATTTAAATTAAGAGAAATAATTAAATCATAGGAACACATTTAAAATAATAATTTGAACATGAATAAATTATACAACTATTGACTGCAAATTCAGCATCATCCTAATACTTAAACTATTGAGCATAATACTAAATGGAATACATTACTCACCGTAATTGTATTTCTGGTGCTTGTATCTGCTTATATTCACATGCTATGCATAGGCCGACATCTAGTGGAAGCTACAGAGTATTACAGGTTTTTTTCGAAACTTGAAAATGGGCGTTGAACTAGGGCAGGCCAGTAATACTAACCTCATTGTGACGTCCCCTGTACCCATGATCCCTCACGCGTGTGGGTCCTTCAGATTGTATTTTTTCTGACATGAGGTAGCATGAGTACAGAGTTACCAAACAGATATGTACATATATGTAAAGCTCAAGAAAACATCTATACGCCTCCTCTCAGGGGAGGAAGGGTGGGCGCATGTGAATCTAAGCAGATACAAGCACCAGAAATACGATTATGTTGAGCAATGTATTCCTTCTGATGCTTGTGCAATCTGCTTAGATCACATGCTATGCTTAGATTAGCCAGCAGTGTTATGAGAAGGTGGTGGGTTGTGAGAAGGAGTAGCGGCAAATAGATGTTTTAGAACCGCGTGTCCCACCTGTGTATCTGTTTTGGAATGTGTGTCAATGCAGTGGTGCTGAGTGAAGGTATGACCTGAGCTCCATGTAGCTGCTCTGCAAATGTTGTCTAATGGTACGTTTGCAAGAAAAGCTAACGTAGCCCCAGTGCCTCTTGTAGAGTTGGCTCTAGGTGTAGAAGGCAGTGTCTTGTCTGATAATGAATAGCATAACTGTTCACATTTGACTATCCATTTGGAGATTGCTCTTTTTGAAATGTGCTCTTGTCTGCCTGTAGCCATGGAGACAAACAGTTGATCCGTTTTCCTAAGTGGTTTGGTTTTATCTACGCAGTAGAGAACCGCTCTCCTCACATCTAGTGTGTGGAGTTTGATCTCAGCTGAGCTAGTTGGCTTTTGAAAGAAGGCCGGGAGCTCAATAGACTGGTGTACGTGAAATTTGGAAATAAAGTTAGGTGAAAACCTAGGGTGAGTCCGTAAAACCAATTTGTCTTTATAGATGACAAAGAAGGGGTCCTGCCCTGACAATGCTTGGATCTTGCTGACTCTTCTTATGGAAGCGATAGCCACTAAGAAAGCAGTTTTATAGGTAATACCTCTAAGGGTAGCCTGCTGCAAAGGCTCAAATGGGGGTCCCATGAGTTTTTCTAGCACTACGTTTATATCCCAACCAGGAGGGGGGTTAGAGACTGGAGGATGTATTCTTTTCACTCCCTCCATGAAAGCTTTGATGACAGGCACTTTCCACCATGAGATCTTACTCAGAGGTGGTGTATGCTGATAAAGCTGCTAGGTGGACTTTAATAGAATTAAAGACCAACCCTGAATCCAACAGGCGGAGCATGTAAGTAAGAATGTGAGATGGCATACACTCTATGGGGTTGATCTGTTTAGATTGGCACCAAATGACAAATCTCTTCCACTTGTGGAAATAGCAGTGTCTGGTGTTTGGTTTCCTTGCTTCTTTTAGGATGCCCATACACTGTTGTGGAAGATTAAGGTATCCAAACTCTATGACTGCAGGAGCCATGCTGCCAAGTTCAAGAGTGAGGTTGTAGGTGTATTGTTGTCCCACATGTTGAGTCAACAGGTTGACCTGGTACGGGAGCTTGATGGGATTGCATATCGCCAGCTTGCGCAGATGTGGAAACCAAGGTTGTCTCGCCCCACATAGGAGCAACCAAGATGAGTGTCATCTGCTCCCTATGTATTTTGTTCACTATCCTGCTGATCAACGGAGTCGGGGGGGAAAGCTTACGCAAATATCCCTGACCAGTTCATCCACAGGGTGTTCCCCTTGGAGTATGGCCAGGGGAACCTGGATGCGAAGTCTGGGCATTGCTTGTTTTCTCTTGTAGCTGACCAGTCTAGAGAGGGGTATCCCCAAAGAGAGAAGATGTGGTCTACGACCTCTGTGTCTAGTTTCCACTCATGCTCTTCTGGTACAGGGTCTCTGCTCAGGGAGTCCGCTAGTGTGTTCAGTATCCCTGGAAGATAGGGACATCCCTCGTCTGAGTGCCCACTTCCATATTTTCTGTGCCAGCTTGGACAGATTTGGAGAGTGTGTACCTCCCTGTTTGTTGAGATGAACAAGTTACTCTCTTACCTGGTAACGTTCTTTCTATGGGATGGTTCGACAACGTATTCCATATCTTTGACAGTAATCAACACAGCTGTGCTGCTTCGGAAAATTTTCGGCGTCTGCGTCCTACGTCGATGACGTTGATGCGCCGTCCCTGAGGACCTCCTCTGACGGCCGACGTCACCCGATGTGATAAGTAGGACGCACGATGCCCGTAGCCTCAGTTGTAGTTTTTCCCCCCAGAACGTGTGCCACCAGTCTTCTGCCAGTCAGACACACAAGGCCTTGCGGAAACGTAAGCTGCAATCGCATAAGAAATTCTGCAGCAGGGAAGGTAGGGAGGGAGCGATATGGAATACGTCGTCACACCATCCCATCGAAAGAACGTTACCAGGTAAGAGAGTAACTTGTTCTTCGAGGAGATTGGGTCCTCGGACGTATTCCATATCTTTGCAAACTCCCAAAGCAGTACCAAAGCAAGGAGGTGGAAAAATAATTTAGAATACAAATTTAGCATGCCCAATCAAATTGAGGAATAAAGGACTGCCTTGCCAAAGGCCAGACCCTGTCCTCGGATGTAATCGAGGGAGTAGTGACGTACAAAAGTATGTACAGAAGCCCAGATGGCTGCATCACAGATGTTACGAATAGGAACGCCCTACTGTAGGGCAGCAGATGCAGCCATACCCCTGGTAGAATGGGCCCGCAAGCCAGCCGGTGGGTCCTTACCCGCCAAGCGGTAACACTCTGAGATAGCCAAAATAATCCAACGAGACAAAGTCTGTTTCGTCACAGCTTGTCCCAAACGCTTTCCAGAGTAACCAATGAAGAGTTGATCGTCCACTCTGACCTGGGACATGCGTGAAATATAAAAGCTCAACGCTCACCTAGGATCAAGCCTATGGAGCCTCTCCTCTTCCTTACCAGGATGCGGAGGAGGATAGAATGCCGGAAGAACAACCTTCTGGCCCAAATGAAATTCCGAAACCACCTTCAGAAGAAAGGAAGGACGAACTCCAAGGACAACCCTGTCCCTATGAAACACAGTGAAGGGTGGCTTAACTGAAAGTGCATGTAGCTCACTCACTCTGCGAGCGGGAGTAACCGCAACCAAAAAAACAGTTTTAAGAGTTAACAGTCCCAAAGGGCAAGAATGCAAAGGCTACAAACGGATCACCCATAAGAAACTTAAGAACAAGGTTCAAATCCCAACCGGGCACCAGAAAAGGTGACGGAGGGAACACATTAGTGAGCCCTTTCAAAAACAGAGAAATTAAAGGAATCTTAAAATAGGAACATTCTTCAGACAAGCGCTTAAATATGGACAGCGCCGCCAGGTAACCTTTAATGGTACTCACTTGCAAGCCCTTGTGGGCCAAAGAAAGCAAAAAAGACAGAACCATGGGAATGTCACATTCAAAAGGATCCACATTCTTAACTCTGCACCAGTCGCAGAATTTATGCCAACGGCAAGGTTACAGAGACTTCGTTGCCGGCCGTCTGGCCGAGAGCAACACCTCCAATACGTCTTCAGGGAGGTCCCAATCCTTATACCTCAACCTTTCAGAAGCCAAGCATGAAGGTTGAGGGATCTGACCTCTGGATGGAGAACCTGACCACCCTCCCGTGAGAGCAGATCGTCTCGGTAGGGAAGACGACGTGGAGGGCAGATGAACAAGTCGAGAAGGTCCGGGTACCACGTCCTCCGGACCCAGCCCGGAGCAATGATGATCATCCGGGAAACAAACCTCTGCAGTACTTGCGGGATGACGGGGACTGGAGGAAATGCGTACAGCAGTGGGAATGACCACTACACCACGAACGCGTCTCCTAAGGCTCCTTTTGGAGGAAATTCCCGCGAGCAGAACCTTTCGCACTTCCGGTTGACACTGGAGGTGAAGAGATCCACTTGAGGGGTCCCCCAAAGGGTGAAGATCTCCAGGAGAATCTCCTGAGCCAGCTCCCACTCTTGAGAGATCGTGCTCTGCCTGCTCAGAGCGTCCGCCGTTTCTTTGTCGTCTCCGGCCAGATGAACAGCCGAGATCGAAACTTCCTGCTGGATGGCCCAGAACTCGAGCTGCATCGCCTCCCTGCACAGAGGAAGTGACCCTGTCCCCCCCCTTTTTGTTGAGGTAGTGCATGGCCACCGTGTTGTCCGTCAGGATAAGGACACTCTTTCCTCGCACAGTCGGCAGAAAAGCCTTCAGGGCTAGCCTGACGGCCCTCAGCTCCAACAGATTGATATGGAGTCTGGACTCTGACGGAGACCAACGACCGCTGACTGTCAACTCGTTGGCATGAGCTCTCCATCCCGTGAGGGATGCGTCCGTCACGATCGTCAACTCCGGCCAGGGAAGCCAAAACGGAGCCCCCTTCATCAGATTGCCTTCGACGGCCCACCACAGAAGGTCCTGGGTGACCGAGGGCGGCACTTGAACAGGGTCCGACATCCTGCCGGAAGATTGCGACCACTGCATCTTGAGTGCCCACTGCAAAGATCTCATCCGCAGACGAGCCTCTGGCACCAGAACAATGCAGGATGCCATGAGGCCGAGCAACCTCAAGAACTCGAACGCCGGGAGCATCTGGGCAAGTTGAAACTTGTGCACCATCTGCTGAATGTGAAGAGCCCTCACCTGGGGAGGAAAACACAGCCCCAGGGATGTGTCGAGCACTGCTCTGATGTACTGGAGTCGCTGTGTTGGCGTCAAATGGGACTTCTTTAAATTGAGGGAGAAGCCCAGCTTGTGAAGGGATCGGCAGGTGACGGACAGATGATCCAGGACTTGCTCGGGAGAGCTCCCCCTGATCAACCAATCGTCCAAGTAGGGGTAGACGTGAATCCCCCCCTTTCCTGAGATGCGCTGCCACCACCACCATGAGCTTGGTGAAAACCCTCGGGCGGAGTTCAATCCGAACGGCAGGACCGGAAACAAAGTGCGAGTCTCCAACCGCGAACCTCAGGGACTTCTTGTGCTTGGGATGGATCGGCACAAGGAAGTAAGCGAGAGACACCAACCAGTCCTGAAGTTGAAGGGCCTGGAGGACTTGAAAGAGAGTGACCATCTTGAACTTGTCCTTCCGTAGGAGTTTGTTCAAACCGCGCAAGTCCATGATGGGTCTCAATTCCCCGTCTTTCTTCGAAATCAAAAAATAAGGGGAATACCATCCCTTGTTCCTCTCCGCTACAGGCACCAGTTCTATGGCACCTTTCTCCAGCAGGGCTTGAATTTCCTGCACAAGGAGCGGATCCAGACTCTTCAAAGAGAGGTTCCCAGGTGGATTGTCGTGAGGCCTCTGCCGAAAGTGAAGACAGTAGCGGTGGGTTATGATCTCCAGAACCCACACATCTGAAGCAATGGCACGCCACTCTACAAGATGCTGCGCCAGCCTTCCACCAACCGGCAAACTATGGGACATGGCCTCATGACTGAGTGGTAGCGGCTGCGGCATTGCCGGAGGGCAAAGAGGCAACTGCCCGAGTGGCTTTGGCACCTCGAGTACCCCGTTTTCCACCTATGGTACTCCTACGGTGGCCTCTTTGACTGACAGCTTCTCTCGCTTTACTGAAGGATGAGTAATAACGAAAGGAACCTCCCCTCCATTGTTGTCCCCTAGGACGAAAAGGCGGAGGTTGTCGCACTGCAGCACCCAACGACTTTGCTGCAGCTTTGGAGGTCTGCAACCTCTCAAGGCTCTCGTCAGCCTTGCTGCCAAAAAGATGTTCACCGTCAAAGGGCATGTTGAGGAGCTGGGACTGTACATCAGGAGCGAACCCTGACTTCCGCAACCACGCAAACCTGCTTATTAACTGCGTATTATGGTGCTCGCCGCCATGGACCGGCTGACACAATCTGCCATGTCCAAACCAGACTGAACAGCCTCACACATGGCATCCTTGCCATCCTGTACAATAGCAAGGAAACCATCCCGTTCGTCCCCTTCGGGAATATGTTCAGCCGCTAAGGAAACACAGTCCCACAGAGTGTGTGAAACGAGACAAGGCACATACGGAGTTGGCCGCCTGAAGCGCCATACCCCCCGAAGAAAACACTTTCTTCACCCAGCCATCAAAATGTTTGTCGTCCCTATCCGTAGGATACGACGCCTGCTTTGCCGGGGCCGTAGCTGCCTGCACCACCAAACTCTCCAGAGTTGGGTGCCTGGACAAGTAGCAAGGGTCGCTACTGGCTTGACGGTATTTTCACGACAAAGACTTGCCCACTGCCGAGAGACTCTCCGGAGCAGTCCAAGCCGCCACCACCCTTCTCTGCAGAGCCATATGAAACGGCAGTACCGGGTCAGTGGGGGGACCGAGATCGAGGATGTCCGTAAGATCCCCTGGGGGAGCCGACCATCCCAAGTACTCGGTGAGCCGAGACATAAGGTGCCAGTATGAAGAATCCGCATGAGTGCCAGGGTGAGGCCTACAAAACTCCACCTCCGGAGAGGTGTCCAGTCCACTGGCATCATGCAGTGACTGCCTCAGGTCTTCAAATTGGCTATGGTCCGAGAGAAGCTCATCTGGCACCCTATCTGGAACCAAGCCCTCATCAGAGCCCTCATCAATCTCTGAAACATACTCCAGGCAGTGAGAGGAAGGCACCTGGGGACCAAAGCTATGCCTGACCTTAGCCAGAGCCTTTCTAGGGGCTTCCCCTGTGCCACGGGGCCCCTCTGACACCACCGCCTCCAAAGGCGTCGAGGGTGCCGAACGAATCGGCGCCGAGAGAATCAGCATCGACGTCAGCCGCAGCGCCGCCAGCATCGACTGCGTCGACACAGGCCTTGAAGCCAGAGCTCCGAGCATGTATTTCAACGACCTAGGCGCCGACGACCCCCTCGGAGGCGGAGCCTTGAGAGAGACCGTCGACGACCTCAGCGCCACAGGCGTCAATGTCTTCCTCAAAGACTGCACAGGATCACGCGGTCTTGAGCGCGTCGAGGACCGGGACCTGGAACGGGCATGGTGAGAACGGGTACCCTTGTCCGAGCGGGACCTCTCCCGCGAACTGTGCCAACCACCCGAGCCCGAAGGCGTGCGAGCGGTGTCTCTCGACCGATCCCACTCGGAGGCGCGGACGGACCGGTGCCCTGCCATTCGAGAATCGCTAACATCCTCCCAAAGGAAGCCCATTCCTCCGGTGTCGCTTGCATGGTGGGATAAGCGACCCGCTGACGCGCGGAGTCCTCGGATGAGGATGGGGAAGGCGACCGATGCCGGAGCTTCCGGGAATGCCTCGAAGAGGCAGAGGAGTGGTGAGACTGACTCCTGGAACGAGACCCACTGGACCTCCGACGATGACGCGGAGAGTCGCCTCTCGACTCATCCGTCGAAAGCCCCGCAGACCTCGACTTCCGGGGCTTAGGCACCCTACCTACTGACAACTTCTTCTTGCGCTCCCGCAAGGCCTTGGCCGTGAGCAACTGGCAGTCGACACAGTCGTCCGTGTCGTGGGCCTCCCCAAGGCATCAGAGGCAGGCGTTGTGCGAGTCAGTTATCGACATCTTGGACCCACAGTCCCCGCATTTTTTGAAGCCCGGACGCAGGGTTGAAGACGAGGTAGACATCGTCACGAACAGGCTTTTTCACAAAACCGAACAGGTTCAAAGAACCGAGAAGATTACCACAGAAACTCCAAAGAGTCGAGGCGTACCGAGATTAACGAAGCGAACACGTTCGCGGAAAAAACAGAACTGAGGCTACGGGCGTCGTGCATCCTACTTACCACATTGGGTGACGTTGGCTGTCGGAGGAGGTCCTCGGGGACGGCGCATCGACATCATCGATGTAGGACGCATGAACATTTTGCTTAGCAGCACAGCTGTGGTGATTGCTGTCAAAGATATGGAATACGTCGAGGACCCAATCCCCTCGAAATAACATTGCTGAGGTGCTGTCTGTTAGGACTTGTACCGATAGGTTCGTTAGGTGTTCTTCGAGGGCTTGTAGGGCCTTGAGCACTGCCAATAACTCCAGAACGTTTATGTGTTTCTGTGCAGTCACTTGTGACCACAAACGGTGTGCTGTGTGGGGACGGTAGTGTGCCCCCGCCCACCCGGAAAGGGACGCATCAGTTGTGAAGACCGCTTGTACTTCCGGTTTGTGGAAGGGTTTTCCCTTGAGTAGATTTTCCCTTGACCACCAGCGTAAGTTCTGAACCAGTGTTGGCGAAACAACCACTAGATCATCCCACTGACCACTTGCCCGAGACCATTGTTTCGCCAACCATTCCTGCATTGGTCATAGGCGCGCGTGGGGGACCAGGTAAATGCATGATGCCATCATACCTAGCAGGCGCATTGCTTTGCGTATGCTTATCTGGGATTGACTACCTGCGTAGGAGCACTGCCACCACCGCCAGTACCTCGGTGAACACCCTTGGAGCGGAGGATATACCGAAGGGCAGCACCTTGAACTGATAGTGTTGATCTGCTACTTTGAATCGCAAGAATCTCCTGTGCGCTGGGAACATTGAGATATGAAAATAAGCATCTTTCATGTCCAATGTAGCGATGTTATCCCCCCCTTTTTAACAGAGGGATTACTTCTTGTAGCGTTGCCATGTGAAATTTTTGTGGCTTTACAAATGTATTTGCAGGACGCAGGTCTAGTACCGAGCGCATGGTCAGATCTTTTTTTGGAACAAGGAAGTATGTTGAATAAATACCCTTGTTTACCTCTGTGTGGCACAACCTCTACGGTGTCCTTGAGAAGTAGAGCTTTCACCTCTTCTAGCAGGGTGAGTTCTTCCTGCGATGGTTTCCTTTGGGGCGGGGGGTGGTTGGATGGTTTTCCTTGAAGCTCTATACAGTAACCCCCATTCACCGTTGATAAGACCCATTTGTCTGATGTTATACCCTCCCATGTGTAGGTGTAAAACTATATTTGTCCCCAACTGGGGAGGCATGGGAGAGGATCCGTAGCGGGGTATCACTGCTTAGAGGGTGTCCCTCCACCTCTGGTGGGGGAACCTCTCCCTCTTCCGCGGGCCCTGCGCTGACCCCTGGGGTTACCGTGGGTGGTTTGCTGATTGGTGTTCCAAGAGGAACCTTGGTTTTGATTATATCCTGTTCCTCTCTGCGCGCTTTGTCCTCGAAAGCGACGAAAATTACTACCACCCCTTTGCGGTTGTCTATTAGTCAGTTGGCCAAGTGATTTGAGGGTCTCATTCATCCTTGGCAGACTTGAGTGCCATTCTACTTCCTCCAGACACTCACAACAAGGAATGTGGATTGGGACCCAGCCATTCAGCACTCCACACTGCATTCATACCAGTTTCAACTGCTTTCCCAAATAATACGTTTTGCTCAAATGGCATATTTAATAGGGTAGTTTGAGTCTCAAGTTTAAAACCTGACTGCCTAACCCAGGCATTGCGTTTTAAAAAGGGGACTTCTGCGATAACGCGTCCAGCGTTGTCAGCTGCGTCGAAGTTATTCTTTAAGAGGACGCCTGCTGTAGCTCTGCCTTCAGCAGACAGAAGGGAGAGTTTAACTTTCAGTGGCTCTGGCGCTGACTCTGCTAGTGCCTTTACCTCACCCCACGTTGTGCCGTCATAGCTGGATAGCAAGGTGGAATTGTTTGCTATAAGTGCCTGGAATGCTGCAGTGGACGCTATCTTCTTGCCCATGGCATACCATTTTTTGCTCTGCTTGTCGGGAGGAGGACAAGGGGGTACCAGCTCTTTTGCAGGTGGTGGTAACAACCAGAGAGTCAGGTCGAAGATGGCCCCTTATATATAGTGGGTCGGAAGGTGCAGGTTTGAAGAGCTTTTTGATCCGAGGGTTTACCGTCCTGGTATCGTTAGGTTGTTCTAGGGTAGGTTGGATCCTTCTTTGGACCAATTTGAGCAGGGGGATAAACTGTGTTGCCGGCTTTTTATCGGCTATCATACT
This sequence comes from Ambystoma mexicanum, assembly GCF_040938575.1. Classification (NCBI taxonomy): domain Eukaryota; kingdom Metazoa; phylum Chordata; class Amphibia; order Caudata; family Ambystomatidae; genus Ambystoma; species Ambystoma mexicanum. Next base: position 252,101,480 of record NC_090930.1, on the reverse strand, counting down.
CTCTGCAAAATCTTTGTCCTGTTGGACCTCTTGTGTTTCGATTCCAAAATGCTCTGCAGCCCTTATCAGTATATCATTGAATAGTGACTGGTTATCTATAGGGGAGTCTGGTAAGACAGGGTCTTGCGGGACTGGAGAGTCCATTGCAAAGGCTACAGACGCAGTCTTTCTGGTCTTGGTCATCTTCTTCGCCCATCATCGTAACCCTCAATACCACCATAAGAGGGTTCCTCCCCTTCTAGGTAATCATCATCATCACCTACATCCTGGTCATAGAGGTCATAGGAGGTACGAGGAGTCTTGTGTGGTGGTCAACTGCCAATCCTATCGGTGGGAGAGGTCTTTTCGTATAGGGTACATCCGATGGCTGGGACTGAGACTGTAGGTGTAATGTTGGAACTAGACGCCTGTGTAGTAGGAGGCGTGGTGTTCAAGTTTTGCAGGATCTGAGGATGTTTTTCGAAGAAATTTGCTAGGCAGGTCATGTGGCTCATAACTCTGTCTATATCCTGTGCAGACCATTTGGCCGAACTGGGTATAACCCCAGGGTAGGTGGCGGCAGAAGTGGGAGAATGTTCCTCTTCTTCCTCAAGATTTATAGGGTCAGGCTGATATGCATCTTCAGACTGTATTGTAGTGTCCTGTACGGGCCTACCTTTATGTTGGTCAGAAGGTTGTTTAGTCTTCTCCTTGCTAAGTGAGTCCCTCTCTCTAGAGGAACTGGATTTGTCTCTCTCCCTCTGTTCCCTGCTCTTAGAAGATGATTTTTTGGAGCTAGGGGGTCGATGGCTTGCACGGTGTGTTTCACCATCGTGTGGCCGGACAGGGGAGTATCGAGTCGGGTGACTTTGGTCTTAACGGATTTGTCATGCGGCGGCCGCTCGGAGCGCCCAGAGGACACTTGATCTGAAGATCTGCCTTTCACCGTCGACTCTCGGTGTGCGACCTTACTTGCATTGCCGTGGGGTGTGTGTTTGTGGGGGGAGTGTGGTGCCATGCCGCCGGGTGTCTTCACCATAACAGGACCACTGTCCTGTCTGTTAGGGTTGGGGGCTGGCATTGGGGAACACTGCGGTTCCCCATCACCCACGCCGTCCGAAGGGACGGGGTCGCTGCCGTTGTTGGATGCCTCTTCGACGTCTATTGAGGCCTCGGCCTGCATGGCGTGATGGGCCCAACGTTTAAGTTTGCCTGTCCTTGAGGGTTTTTGGTCGGAGTAGTTTACACGCCCGACAATGTACCTCGTTGTGGTCTCTATTCAAGCAGAGGTTACAGACCCTATGCTTGTCGACCCACGTGAACTTCCCATTACAAGAGGGGCAGAACTTAAAAGGAGTACGCTCCATAATGTGTGAAGGCAGCTGGGCGACTATGGTAAACGGTGGGAATATACATGTTTATGAACCACCACCCACTCTCCCTACTGTGAGGCAGAGGCCGAAAGGGCCTTCCAAGGCTGGGTGTCGCTGTCTAAGTCTTCGTCCGACGGTCAGCTTCAAAGGCTTCTTCAGTCTTTCCCGCGTTGAATCACGGCGTCGGCGAAAGGACAGGAAGAAACACTAACTTAATTAGTAAAGTTCAATGGCGTACGCTGAAAATGGACTCTGCTTATAATTAGTGAATGCTCACGATGGCGGAAAAAAAACAATCTGAGGGACCCACACGCGTGTGGGATCATGGGTACAGGGGAAGTCACAATAGGACTAGTATTACTGGCACGTCCTATTTCGACGCCCATTTTTGAGTTTTGAAAAACATCTGTAATATTCTGCAGGTTCCACTAGATGTCGGCCTATGCATAGCATGTGATCTAAGCAGATTACACAAGCATCAGAAATACTATTCCACAAACCAACACCCTAAATTAGACTAATAAATGATATACCTTTGGCAATATTCTGGATGAGTCGTTCCTACTACAGATGTGTGTATTGCCACAGGTGGCCTCAGAAATTCACAGACAAGAATAATAGATATAAGGTGCTTTACTCTTTTTAAAAAAAACTGGTTGAGAAGGCTGGGGCGGCTGAAACTAGGGGGCCCTTCTACAAATCCTTTACAGCTCTTTCGGCCCTAGCCCAGATGTCCCTAATCACCAGGATGGCCTGAACGTAATCGAACACAAGGTAACCCTTACTATCCAAGTCTTCTAGATTCTGGGAAGGAAACCTAAAGGCTATAGGCTTTTTTTTTTAATCTCCAGGAGTCTTCAAGTCTGGTTTATCTGCAGGATATCACCAGGGTTTCTCTTCCAGGTTCTTCCTTTCACATTCTCTCATGGCCTCCATTCCTCCCTCTATATCTATCTCTGCCGCTCCTCCCCCATGGTATACCAACCCCCCATTCTTCTTTCTCTGACTCCACTCCTCCCCACTTTCTACCATACTGCACCCCAACTCTCCTACTGTCAATACCATAAATACACCTCTGTGTCCTGATCTTATTACACTCTCCCCCAACTACCTCCCTCTGACTCACTCCGCCCTCACAACTATTCACACACTACCACCTTTCACTCTCTCAACACTTTCATACAATACTCAATCTCACTTCCACTCATTCTCACTCTTTCTCAATTACCCTACACTCTATTTCTCACTCTAATCCTTCACCCCTCCCCCTCACTATACAACACTCAACAGGTGTGTATATCACAATAACTTACAAGCATTCTCTCGGACCTTTGCCACAGTCTCCACAGCACTCCACCATCCGCCCTCTGCCTGGCATCATGGTCCACCACAGCTCTGCATGACCTTAGCCACACCCCTTCCAATCTGCTCAGTTCTGGCTACTCCTCCCAACATTGTTCCCGGCTCCCAAGTGTCTCCATGGCAACATGCTCCCCTAAGCCAATCTCTGGCTAAGTTATGCATTTGAGGGTTGGGCATTGCCTGGGTTGGGAGGGGTCCCGGTTCCCCCTAAACAGCGTCATGATCCGGACCTTGCCAGAATATGCTTGTAGTGGATTTAAAAAGTACAAACCTAGCAGGCCAAACAAAATGAACCAGAGCGTCAGAGGAAGTGGCAAGTGAATATGTCACCTGTTCGATACACACATAGGTGAGGAGGAGGGGTGCTAGAGATCTCTGGGGGACACAGGAAGCCCCAAATTCTCTGTTGGAACCCCCTAAAGGCAGTTAAAGGTGGATCCTGCAGAGCTCCACCTTGATTGAGACTTGGGTACAGTGCCTAAACTAAGGAAGACGCCAGGTGAGCCTGTGTAAATACACTAAATGTGGAAGGAGCAAAATGGTACTCTTCATCTAAGAATTTAGGCCCGGCCCAAAATAAAACTGACATCCAAACAACTAGTGAGTGATTTTTGAGAATGTTCACCGTCTGGTACCAGAACTAGACGGAGAGCAGGTATTGAGGATTGACACACACCACATGTGCAAGCTATGGCCTAAAAATAAAGCCAGAGCCAAAGGGAACTAATCTGGCAGACACCATAGTTACATGCAACAAGCACTGAGGAAATCAACTCACCAAAGCTATAGGTCCATGAGCTGCCATTTTATTGTCGACCGATTTTAACATGGTGGACAAGTTATTTAAATTCAGGCATGAATAGTTATTCATTTAGGAATAATTCACACCATCTGCAGGGAACCATGAGCGCTAGCCACATTAAAGGGGACAAGGTACAACCATTAGGCCAGGGCCAATCATACAACAAAATGCTATCAGTGAAACGGACAAACACTCTTCCAATCTTTTCTTAACATAAAAAGAGATCTAAACCACCTGCCTTGCTGGGTGATATAGAATGCCATTCCTGAAGGAAGTAAAGCTGGGGTTGGAACCCTGGCTTTAGTAGTGCCACTAAAGTGAGGGTTCTAACCCCAGCTTTACAATTTTCATGAACATCAGGAGCTCTGCCCGCAGGAACCCTACAAGCGGCTGCAGGAAGAACAACACAACATTGATTTGTCAAGCGGATCAGCTCAGGGGTCCTACCTTTCCTATATGCCCCTACCTTCACTTGACTCATTCCTGAAAGGACAATCAGAAGAGGGGATTCTACACTGGCCAAGCCCAAGAAGCTAAATAGGGAGGGATCCAGGAAGGAGCACAACCAGGAACAGAGAGTACCCAGTCCTTTTACCTATTGAATAAAGGTGTTGAGACTTATGTGAGTTTGTGTTCTGAGATTTTACCAGGTGGCATGGGTAGAACAGTTGGCTCGAAACAGACACTAGAGCATGCTCGAATTAGCTGGTCATGCAGATAAAGCAGAACATGAAACTTCCCCTTCCTAAGATGAGCAGCCACCAAAGCAAAGAGCTTGATGAAAAGCTCTGGGAATGAAGATAGGTCAGGGCTGCAAACTGGTGATGGGTGGCACAACCACACATTACAGACACTTTGTTTTTTAGATGGATCGACACATAAGATGACACCCTGAAGGTCCAGGTAGACAAGCCATTCCTGGATGTACATAGACAAATTACTTACTTCTGGAATTTTATTTCGACTGGATGTTCCTCCCACATATTCCTCAGCTTTGATAGACTGAGATAACCTGCTTGCAGCTTTGGAAACTTTTCACAGCAGAGGACGCTGTGTGTCGTCGCCGACCTCGTGTCCCTCAACGGCCTCCGCCCGTCCTCGACTATGTCGGCGGCAGTATAAATGGCACACACCGCACCAGTTTCCTCAGTTGTCACACGAGGGCGAGGGAAGGGGGGCCAAAGAGGGCGGCCAGAGAGGAGAGAAGGAGGGGGACAGGAGATCCAATGATAAAGATCTCAGTCTTACTGGCATTAAGGCAGAGATCGTTAGCATCATGCCTGAATAGCAGTTAGACAGTTTGGAAGGAGAGGATGAAAAAGAGGGAAGATTAAAGTAGAGCTGTGTGTCGTCAGCATAACATTGGAAATGAGGAGAGAATGTGGGGCTCAGGTGGGCGAGAGGGGCAAGGTAAATGTTTAAAAGCCACGTCGAGAGGATAGAGCCTTGAGGGACACCACAAATATAGAGTGAGATAGAGCAGAGAAACGGGCACAGTTGCACTTGGAAGGGAAGATTCGAGAGGAAAGAGGTCAGCCAATCCAGTGCCCGGCCCATGATACAAAGGGTATCAAGTAGCCGAGTTAGGAGGGTGGAATGATTGACCATGTCAAAGGAAGAGGACAGATGGAGAAGGATGAGAACGGAAGGAGAGATGGGAGTCGAGGTATGAGAGCAAGTCATCACAGCTGTTCAGGAGGGCAGTTTCCGTGCCTCTGGCTGCTCTGAAGCCAAATTGGTGGTCGTGGAGACAGCCAACAGATTTCGTGTGATGGATTAGTTGGGAGATGACCAACTTCTCCAAGAGTTTGCCCAAGAAGGGGCTAGTGGTGATAGGGTGGTAGTTAGCCGGGCAGGAAGGGTCAGCAGACGGCTGTTTTAGGAGGGGGCACACAAGGGAGTGTTTGAGTGGTGATGGGATAGAGTCAGTGGCACAAGAATGGTTACAGAACTCAGCCAAGGAGGGAGTGAGAGAGGCAATGTTGTCCTTGATAGTTCTAGAGGAGCAGGGGAGCACCTGCTTGGAAGAGAAATTCATAGAGCAGACTGTCTTGATGACCTCATCCGGTGCTATGGGTGAAAAGGAGGAGAGTAGTGGGGAGTAAGGCCGGGGGGCCAAGGTAGGCCTGGTACAGTGGGAGGCAGGAGAGAGGTAGAGGAGAGAGAGGGCAGGATGTCCTGAGTTTTGGTAGTGCAATGGGTGGCCAAAGCCACTCAGAGGGCCTGGGAAGGAAGCAGAGGTGGAGACAGAAGTAGGATTGGCAAGTTCCTTGTTGATTTTGAAAAGTTCAACCGTGTTGTTTGTGGCCACAGAAATGCAGGCTCGGATGTGGGCCCGTTTCTCAGAGAAGATGGAGAGTATGAATTGCATTTAGAGCAGGTGACAGACCAGTTTGTCAGAGGATGTACTAGAAGCCAACTGTTTCCGTTCAGCGACTTTGCACTTGCTAAGTCGGAATCATACCAGTTATTACACTTGGAGACAGGTTCAAGCGGATCCTCATGGCAGGGGCAAGGATATCAAGGGTGTTGGAAATGGAGAGGTAAAGGTTAGCAAGGGCAGAGTCAATAGCAAGAGTGGGGGGAGGAATGAAGGAGGCGACAAAAGCAGCTACTGACACTCACTTCATTGGTCGAATGACTGAGGAGACTGGCAGTGAAAGCAGAGGCTTAGCCGGGGAGCCCAGAGGCTCCAGATGTGAGGAGAGCATGGTCAGACCAGGAGAGAGGGGTAGTGAGAGTTCGAGAAGGAGACAGCAGATGCCATGAGCGCATTCAAGGTGTGCCCGGCTGAGTGGGTTGGACCAGAGGGAAGAATGTAAGGGAGAGTCGCAAAGTTTGCGGAAGAGTAGAGTGGCTGCATCATACAAGTCTAGGTGAATATTGAGTCTCCAAAGAGAAGCTTAGAGGTAGAGGTCAAAAGAGGGGAGGTTGGCCCACTCAGAGGAAGAGGGAGAACAGCCAGGGGTCATGTAGCTGGTAGCAAGAGGGAAGGAAAACTGCAAAGCTTACAAACAAGACATTCAAAGGAAGAGTAGGATTGAGCGGGTATAACAGAAGCAGGAACCCATTCAGGGAAGAGAAGAGCCAGCCTGCCTCAAGGCAGGTTAGGCCTGGGGCTTGGAGAGGATCTTGTAGCCTTCAGGAAGGAGTGTGTCAAAAGCAGTGAGAGCTGGCATTGAACCACTTCTCAGCGAGAACGAGGACGTCAAGGTCAAAGTCTTCAAGGAGGTGACGGAGGAGTGTTTGACAGCACAGGGAGAATTGAGGGTAGCTAGGTGAAGCAGATTGCCACCTTTAATGGTCTTGTGAGGCGAGGTACAGGGATGAGGTACATACGTTGGGGGCGAGGATGCCAGCGGGGTGACAAAGAGGAGTGGCAGTCGAAGGGAGGAAGTTAATGAGAGGGAAGATGCTCATCAAGAAGAAGGAGGTTGGGCTTAGAGCCCTGGGCCATGATAGTGCCATTCTGGTAGATATTAATGATGTATCCGGATGATGAGAAGTGCTCTAAGACCACGTCACATCTGGCTACACCATTAACGGGTGAGTAGGAAAAAGGGGAGAGGATAGAGACAGTAGGCAGGTTATAGTTTTCAAACAGATGAGTAAAGAAAAAAACTCTTTCCAAATGCGAAAACAGCCATATGCAGGTAGGCAGATTTGAGAATTCCTAGCAGGTGAGTAAAGCACACTATTTGATAAGGAAGGTAATAGCAGGAAGAAATGTGGTCAGTAGAGTTGCAGGTAATGCCCAAGTGAGGAAGGAGAACGGCACGTTGAAATGAAGGCAAGGAGCAAGATACATTTTGATATATGGCCTACGTGGAAGTCACTGAGAAAAGGAAGGAGGCAACCAAAAATAGAGTCCACCAAGAACGGCGGTGCAGGAGAGGGAAATTTAAAGCTGCAGAGAGGCGGCTGAAAGCAACACCCCATCACGTCCTTTGAAAGGTCCCAGTCCACAGACCTCAGCCTTTCAGAAGCCAGGTGTGCAGGTTGAGAGTGCCCACATACTTGGATAAAGAACCAGGCCTCTCTTTAAGAGCAGGTCTGCTCTTTGGGGAAGATGCAGCGGAAGACAGTCATGTCTAGGAAGTCTGGGTACTATGCCCTCCAGGCTCAACCCCTATAGCAATTGGGATCATCGTTTTTCCGTGACTCCTGATCACTTGAGGAATGACAGTGATCAGTTGGAAGGCATAATGGAGTATAAAGTTCCAGTCCACAACACAGGAGCCCCCGCAGTGCCCATCATGGAGGAAATTTCACTGGAGCAGAATAGTTTGTGCTTCTTTATGGAACTGGATGCGTACAGCACCACCTGAGGGGTTACCCAAAGGGAGAAGACCTCCAAATAGACTTCCTGGCAGAGTTCCCATAAGTGGGAGACTGAGTTCCGTTTGCACAGGGTATCTGCTGTTGTGTTCTCCATCACGGCCAGGTGAACTGATGGCAAGAAGATTTTGTTTTTGTAACGCCCAGTGCTGCATCTCTTCTCTGCGCAAGGAAGAGTGAACCCCACACCGTCTCCGTTTTTGATGTAGTGTATATCAACCATGTTGTCCGTCACAATCAGGACAGTTTTCCTTAGCCCCAACAGGTTTTATGTGCAGTTTCGTCTCCACCAAGGACCAAAGACCATTCACAGTCAACTTGTTCAGGTGAGTACTCAATCTTTCAGCGAGGCGTCTGTAGCCACGATGGCCTCTGTCTACAGTTGCCAAAAAGGTTTTCTTGCCATAATGTTCTCTCTGAGCCTACCACAGGAGATCCTGCGCTAATTGTGGTCAGGATCTGTAATAAGTTTGTCATGCTGCCCGAGAACTGTGATCAGATCATTCTCAATCAGGCCTCCAGCACCAAGAAAATACAGGATGCCATGAGACCCAGCAACCATACAAACATCCAGAGCAGGCAGACATTTGGCTCCTTGAAACCCAGTGACCATCTGTTGGACGTGCTGAGCACTGTCCCCGGGAGGGAAAGCCTAGCCTTAAGGAATCTCCAGAACCGGTCATCAACTGAAGAGTTTGGGTGGTGCGATGATTTGTGGTTATTCGTCCCTTCTCCCCAGAGGAATAGCATCCCCCTTGAGGCTAGGTAGGTGAGCCCGCTCGACAACACCCTCCCCAATGGGTCTGGGCAAGTGGGACCTCACTTGGAGACCCCCACTCACTGGGAGGACTCCCTAAGCCACACACCATAGTTGTTTATGTGGGATTATCTGCCACAAACAGTACTGTGAACTCTGTATATTTGACTGAAAGCAATGCTGAAACAAACCAGCCTGAAAATGGAAAAGGGGACTCTTTAAGAAGAGATATGTAATTAACGGAGACGAGTGGATTATCGAGGAGAAGCAGTATCGTACACAGGGGACGCCGCATGACATGATCACGCCTTGGAAAGGTGGACCCGAGACAAGCCACGAAGCCTGTGGATTTTAAGGAGGCAAAGAAAGCAAGTCTGATATGCCAGAGAAACGGTGCATTCCACAACCGAGAAACCATGTGAACCAGTAGAGCGAATCCTGTACCAGGTGGGTGGCAGGACCACGGCCAGAATGTGGTGGGCAGGACGCACAATGAATAATGCAGTGACAATCAGACAAGGGAACGCAAACAGCTTTCCAACTCACATGGCAGCAGCCAGAGGAGAAGCCGGGAATGGGAGGCCGGCGAAACAAAGAACGAGAAGGCAAAGGTGAGAGCGAACACCTGTATACGGCAGAAGGGAATCCATAAATGGGAGACCGGTTAAACAGTGTAACGAGAAGGCAAATACCAAAGAGGAATACCCGAGCAAATGCCATGCCTTGCAACATCCCCCTGCATACAGGGAGAATGGGAGAAGTGGGAGGTCGCCGGGACAAGGTTATACAAAGAGAAACTCGTCCTATTATAAACTGAGAGATAATAAATATTAAAGTGTTGAACTCTGCAAAGCATATAAAGAGAAGAGCTAATAACCCTAAGTGGTAAGTAGATAAAGATTGGGAACAAAGACCAGATAAAGAAGGCAAAATACACTAGGAGTCCAAAGGTGGCAGAATGGAGAAAGTAGAGCATACAATCCTGTAATAATGGAGACAATATAAGGCTATCAAGTAAACAAGATTAATATCAGAGAGACAACCGAGGAGAGGGGAGATACCAAATGGGATCAAACTACATCCAAGCTGAGAAAGCCTGGATTAACAGACTGAGAGGTCTACAAGTTCAGACAAGAGCGTGAGAAAGTATCACAAGGAAAGGTGTCACAGACATCACTGAAGAGAGTACAAGACCCCAAGAACATTGTGGAAGAGCAACTAGAATTAATCAAGGGGATATCTAGAGACTATTACAGAAGATCATGTTAGGAAACAAAAGAAAGAGAACTTGATATAAAAAGAGAAGGAACAGTTTCTAAAATCATTGTATGACATACATTACTCACTGTAGTTTTATTTCTGCTTAGATTCACATGATGGTCATTTAGTCTGACATCTAGTGGTAATCACAGAGTATTGCATCTTTTTTCCAAAGATCTAAAATGGACATCGGCATGGGTGTGTCAAAACTATCTGTGACGTGTAGTGTACTCGAGATCCTTCATGCGCCGAGGTCACCCCCGGTTGGTTTTATTCTGCCATGAAGGAGCCTTAGGAGAATGCGTGCATGAGTAAGGAAGAAAAGAAGGTGTAAGAGGTCTATGTTGCTTCAACTCCAAGAGGGGAGAAAAGCTGGGTACATGTGAATTGAAGCAGACAAGCGCCAGAAATACCATTACGGTAAGTAACGTATGTATTCTGATGCTTGTGAATCTGCTTAGAATCACATGCTGTACATAGACTAGCAAGTAATAACAGGAGATGATGGTGGGATGTGTGAAGGAACAACAGCAAAGCGATGCCGTAACTCTGCCTGACCCTACTGAGGATCAGTTTTAGAGTGTGTATGTAAGCAGCAATGTTGAGTGAATGAGTGAACAGAACTCAAGGTAGCTGCTTTGCAAATATAATCAAGGGGAACATTGGCAATGACTGCTATAGTAGCTCCTGTGCCTCAAGTAGAATGTCCTCTATGCGTGAAGGGTAAATCTCTCTTAGCCAGAGAGTAACACATTTGGATGAATTTAACAATCCATCAAGAGATTTCTGACTTAAGAGACAGGGTCCCCTTCTCTAGCAGCGGCAACAGAGACAAAGAATTGGTCTGTCTTTCTTAGTAGTTTTGTCTTATCACGGTAATACACCACTGTTCACCTAACATCTAGTGTATGGAGGCTTCTTTCAGCTGAGTTGGTGTGATTCTGAAAGAAAGTTGGAAGTTCAATGGACTGGTTCACATGGAATTTAGAAATTAATTTAGGCGCAAAGTGTGGGTGTCTCGCAAAACCACTTTGTCTTTATGAATAGTAAGACATGGGTCTTGAACTGTGAGAGCCTACAGTTCACCAACTCTTCTAATAGAGGCAATAGCCACCAGAAAAGCAGTTTTATAGGTGAGAGCCTTAAGACTGGCTTTGTACATTGGCTCAAAAGGGTGTCAAACATACAAGTCCCATCCTGAAGTTGGATTAGAAATAGTAGGGTAAAGTCTTATTACCCCTTCCATAAAAGCCTTAATTAAAGGGATTTTCCACTAGGAAACCTTGCTTTGAGATGTAGTTAAGGCAGAAAGGGCAGCAAGGTGAGTGTTTAGTGAATTAAAAACCAGCCATGAGTCTAAGCGGTGAGTTAGATAAAGGACTATGTGTGTGGATGAACAGTCAATTGGTTTAATGTTACGAGTACTGCACCAAATGACAAAGTGTTTCCATTTCCTTGAATAACAATGCCTAGTACTAGGTTGCTGTGCCTCTTTAAGAATGTCCATACGCCTTTGAGGCAACTGGAGATGCCCAAACTCTGTCACCCCCAGGAGCCATGCTGCTAAGCTGAGCGTTTGAGAGCACGGGTGCAGTGTTGTTCCCTGGTCTTGGGACAGCATTTTGTACGGGCAAGGCAGCGTCACTGGAGGGGAAAATGGCATTCTCAATGGCTGGTACTTACCAGTAAGGTCACAGAGGAGGTCATAGGTGGTGTCCTAAATGTTTTCTAATATGCCATCACTGAAGGCATCCGACAGGTCCTAGGTGATGTCATCAGTATGCGTAGGGGCTGCGTAATGGGGCCCTCATAGTTAAGGTGGCATAGATTTCAACACTTCAAGGTTTTGTTCGTTAAATCACAGTATTTCATGAGTTTTGTCGTATTAGATTGCAACACCTTAATGGTGCTTCAACTAAAGTTACTGAATTTCAAGGGTGTTGTTGCACTGAACGTATCCACCTTAACTTCCCCTTAACTAAAGTTTTTTTTCTGAACATATAAATATATATAAAACAGTGACGTATTGTAGAAACGTTACCTCCATTAGGCCAACTCATTTTTTTGTCAAATCTCTTTCAAGACAGTATTGATCCCTCTCTCAGGCAGGCATGGGATCTATTTGATCTTTTAATCTAGCAGCCAAAGACCCAAGTTAATTAAGGTAACACAAAAATCATCTTGGAAATCACAAATTAACCTGAACATACTTTCTATTTTGCGTTATTGGGATTTAAACCACTCACCACTGCCATTTGGATGGCCTCCAGACACTTTGGCAGACGTAATACGTGTTTTCAAACTCGTCCCTTTAAGGGTGTGCACTTTGTGTTTGAAATCGACCGATTATATACACATTGGTATGTATATGTGGGGAGACCCCTTCACCTCCCCATGTTAAAGTTAAAAAAAGACCAAAAGTGCACGAGCAAAGTGCACACATTTAATATGATGTATGTAAAACACGTAGAAAGAACCATGGCAAATCTGAAAGGGTGCAAAAACAGTCAAGTTTTACAGTAAAATGTAATTTGGACAATAAACGTACAACCCTGAGATGGACAATTTGAATATATGGAAAGGTTTTGATGCCTAAAAGATTTAATATAGTTTTGACATTGTTTCATTTTACTAATTAGTGTTTAGGTCTGTTGCTTATCTCATGGTAAACAAATCAATGAAAGTCATGTTACATTGCTCTTAACCACTTTCAATTTTAGACTTCTCTGATTTTAAGGCGTTTCATATATTTTGTGTACTGTACTTCATATTTTATGTATTATGAATAACTGATGAAATGACAGACCTGCAGTAGCGCGCTCACACACACACACACACACACACACACACACAACAATGAATACCAGTACACTGCCAAAGTAACACACAAATAACCCTGAACTTTATATTATTTAGAACAATCTGGCATGTGCAATATATGTGATAGTAGACATGGCATGATAATGCATTAAGTTAACAATGCAGTTCCAAGAGATCTTCTTAAACAAACAGTAATGGGATATTATAACCGCTGGGTACAATCTATATAAATCTTCAAGTAGGAAGATTAAAAATAAATGCATCTCAATCTAGATTTTCCTTGACAATTTTGTATTACAAAATACTGCTTCCCCTCACAAAGCCATTTACATATAAACTGAGTCACCAGGCATTTTTCTTCCATACTTTGAGTATTGCCAACGGTTTTCCTTTAAATGCCTCATTAAAAATAAAGAACATTAATATTTCTGAAGATTACCCACTCCAGAAGCTTTGCAACAACCCTGCCAAATACATTTTTTCAAGAGGATACAACCATTACATACTTGTATGTGTCCTGTGCTTGTAGTCCTTTTTATGGGACTGATAAAATGAGTACAATTGTAGCTAGTACGCGCCAGTCTAATTAATCTATTAAGATTCAAAATAGTTAAATGTAATATTTGTTCTTTATGCCCTGAGCAATGTGACAATACATTAAAAGGAACACAATTACAAATAAATATAAAAATAATTTAAATTCATTATTGATGACACGGCAAGCCTGATAGGATATTATGTACACTCTTTGCTAAATCAATTCCGATGGACACGGCCATGAAAGCTAAAACTAAACAAATCTACATTTCCGCTTACTTATGAAATTGTAAAACTAAAAACCCCAAGTAATTTAGGACTTATGTAAATGGTTATTTTCTTTGAAGGACCTCCCATAAGTGAAGAAAAAGTGTGCAAAACTCATAGTATTTCCTTTTGCATATCGAATGAAAACTAAAAAGTACAAAAATGCACCAGACAAAAAGGTAACAATTTAGGCGCGGAAATGCACAACTGCTTGCTATGATTCCAGCCTATCCTCACAGAAAAAAGGACTAATTGTTTGGACCAGGAGATTGTGTGGGTATGTGGCTGAGCATGCACAATCATTTAATATTATAGCAATACTCTGTCACATAACGCTCCAGACCCATCCTCAAAGGATGAAATGCATTAGCATGGAGAAAAGAGGATGGAAGGTAAGAGCACCAGGGCGTAGCAATCCCCCTCGCTGTAGTTTTCTTCAAATCAATTTCCCCTCACTTGCATGGATTGTTATTTTTAGCCAAAAATATTGATGTATTTGTTCAGGGCAATGATCATGATATGACTTCCCATCAACACATACATATTGCTATTCACTTTTCATGCAAAGAGGGGGGGGGGAAGAATGACTAACTGCTGCATAGTATTACATGCCCTGATGTTTACAGTACAATACACACCTTTTTCCTATTCCAAAATACTGGCAATACCCAAGCATGTAAAGAAGAAAAATACCCGAGTGAAACATGTATATGCCAAGTTCAAATGCTTATTTACACCCTGCCCCCAAATATTGGTTATTTGCTCTGATAGGTTGAAATGCGACAACCCTCTCGAATACTATAATTCTAAAAGGCTAAATATTGGGTACTTACTGAGCATACAATAAGGTCTAAACTTATTTGTATTTTGCATTAAGTACAAAAACAAACATGCCGGTGCGATATATGAAACCCTTGCGTTTATTGTGTATGAAAGTACTTTGTGTGCACAGAAAACTATCTAGATTGATATAAAAGGATCCATTTTTAAATGAGCTTAGAAGCCACTGAGGGTTAAACAGCACATCACAATAATGCACCACAGTGCGTTTGAAATGTTAAAAACTTACAGTTTTAAGGGTTCAACGTACTGCAAATTCAAAGTTTCCATGAACTTAGTTGATTTAGAAATAAAATTACATATGGAGCAAGGAAGGGCTACCCTGAGTCTTCACTGTAGGATACACATACGACTTGGTGGGCTTCAATTCCAGATTTTCTTAGTTGGATTGTTGTCTGGGCTGTGGCCACATCTGGTTTCAACGGAATGCAGGGCTCAACGTGGTGGGCACCCAACGAACAAACCTCGTAGAGAAGATTAACCGGAAGCTGCATGCTCACTGAATATACAAAACTACAGGAGAACTGATCACCGAAGACCCTTTAAAACGTAACTTCTTTCAGGATTCCTTCTTAGAAGGCACACATCGGCGGGACACCCATCAAGCAGCTTGATGAATTCAGAGGCATCTTGTTATTCTCATATCATCGATAAAATCTTCAGAGCTATTTATCTTCTTCAATCATTGTTGAAAAAAGATATATTCTTAGCCAGAATGCTTTGCATGATACAAGCCAAAGCTGCACTCCAAAAAAAACTTCTTGAAACACTTGAGGCGCTTCTGGTACTTCTAATATTTTGCTTTCCAATTTCAACTCAAAAATGATTTACCCAAAAAATATACAGCTAGGTCCTTGAAGCTTCATAAATATATATATAAAATATATATATTAAAAATTTACAAATTTCTTAATAAAAATACTGCATAAAAAAATTGTCCAAAAGAGAGACCAGGAATGAATTTTCGACTGCAATAAAAATCTTCAGATGCTCCAGTGAAAAGATGGTACCAAACTTGAAGGAAGACTGACACTGGCATTCCACACAGGTGAGCATAACAGGGATGCTGCCTTCCTCAGGCTATACTAACCTTTACTGTTGAGGAATGTGATGGAGAAGAATGGGTATCAAGTTTTCGGCGTTTTTGTTCTAAAAAATAAAATAGAAAGAAATATTTACCAATAAGTAAAATACAAATCAACAAAAACAGACATACATTGTGCAAATAAGCTATGCTTAACAGCTTCCATAGGAACATGTATTACTTGTGACTAGAAATAAAAATTATTTGAATGAAATATGCATTAACATACAAATGATTGTCTTAAACAAAAACATAACCGGTAAAAGACGTTCTTCAGTTCTCATGAAAGAAATGAAGACTACTTCAATCTAAACTGAAAGGGTGTACCTGAGGGATGCAGGTAGTTGCTCACCAGAGGGATAGTCCCGACATGGTGTGGATTTGGTACACACCAGGAATATTTGTTTGAACTGGCTCAAGGACTGGGTGATTAACTTTACACTCAATACAGACACTAAAATGGTGTATTGTAGCACTGAAATAAAATGCTAAAAGCCAAAGTAATAGGAATCATTTAGATGTTATTAAGTAATTATTGACAAGCATAAACGAAAAGCCAGTTTCTGTATTACCAGGAAAATATTTTTAAAAAGTGCTGCCTTTCTTTTTCCAAAATCAAGCAACCTTAAATGGACTGCACAATTAAAATACATGCCAGAAAAATATTTTAACTACACTTGTAAAAGCGAACTCTCGTCGTTTTATAAGCTTAAATAAAGTTTTCCAAATAGAGCACCATATGAAGACATGAACAAATTACAGTTTAAATTGCAATGTGCTGCTTATTCAGGATATGTTGAACAGAGAGGAAAGTTATTACTGTAGGGTATTTATAAAGAATGGCCTGTGCACGGTCAATAGAAACATAGTAAAGAAGCCTTCCATGTATACAATCGTATAATGTTCTGAGTTGGTTTGGCAAATGCTGGTTTTGTTAGCTCTCCAGTGGAACAGGACGAGTTGAACCCATGTTCAACCCAGCCTTTTGTGGAGGTGGTTTTAAGGCCATGGGAATTTGCTCAGATCATGAGAAAACAAACCTATATAATTAGAACCCATCTAAGAAACCATTAAAAGTTGTATAGCAAAGACCATTTGTGCAAGGCCTGTGGATAATGGGAAGCTTAACCACCATTCAAAATGTTATGCTTGAAAAATTCATTCAAATGCATTCCAGCTGCTTATATACAGTATTCTGAGCTGATACGAATCAGAGTCCTGTTTTTCAAATTCCACATCTTCAAAGAAACATTACTACATTTATGATGAGTACTTGGAACTTGGCCTCCCAATACAACTCTACAATACAAAAAAAAGAAGCCTCAGTCAGCTGATCCAGGTCCATCATAAGCTACAGGGGTAGAGCTCAGGCATGGTTTCAATGTCCAATGCAAAAACAGACACACATTTGGTATTCAAATTACATTTCAGATACAAAACAGTATTAGACAACTTTATAACTATAGGATCAACAATAAAAAGGAAAGGTACATTGAAACTGAAATTCTCCTCTAGAAAATGGGTCAGACTTACTACTCTTTATTAATAATTGATGTATTATTTCTATAAAAAACAATTACACAAATGCTTGTCCGTTACCTGGAACTAGGGACCATGGCAATTCGGAAATCTGCATTTCATTGAAAGGTCAAGTGGCTAACAACATTTATTTTTGCATTGCAAACGGTCTAGACCACAGCCTTTTCAATGTATAGAATTATGATCAACCTATGAGGACTGGTGGGTGTATTCTCTGGTAGTGTCCGACTATTAAGCAAGCCAATGGAAAGACGGACAATCAAGAAGTGTGAGGTAGTGTGGGAACAATTCCCATTAGAAAGGTATAAACACAAAGGGATGGAGAGTGTGCTGGGATTGTGAAAGCTAACGAGAAGGAGAACACCTGTTCCAAATGGATGAGTGCTCATCTTGGACAATATTTGGTGATGAGAGGACCTTGTCCATGACGGAGTCTGAAGCAAAATCCCTGACGCAGACCCAATTTCCTAAAAAAGGGAGAAAGACCAGGAGCGGCCAGCTGACTGGGAATTTCATAGGAAATTAATTCTCTAATGGCTAGGTGCCCAAAAGAATAATTTAAAAGTGAGAATGAACTTTCCATCAATGTAATCGGACATAGCCTCCTCTGAAACCAGGTCTCTGCTAAGTCCAGGAGCAGGTGGAGTGTCAAGTAACCTGCCCTATGGGGAGCTAATTACAAATAGAAGGCTTGAGCAAGTAAACTGGTAATTGCACTCTGCTTTCTCATTGTACTAAAAACCAATCCAGAGTGGTTTTACATGGGAAAGCATAATATTTCTGCACAGAAAGTGAAGCTCAAAAATCAAAAGCCGACCAAACAAATTCCTGCAGATTTTCACAGGTGTGGCCTGAGACCAGATTTGTGGAAGGATGTACATTTCCACTTCTCCCCGATTAAAAAATTGTGACCTGTGAAAAACCATAGATATTTAAAAAGCTAGATTGGTGATGAAAGTGTGCTTAGCTGGTTCCCTTCCATTTCCATAGAAAGATGCATTATCAAATGAACACTAAAATTTCACCAATCTTTTGTTAAAGCGAGTGGACACCAAACTACATACACCCAAATAATTCAATGACATTAGGGTTGGGGCATAACTGTTGTCCTTTCAGGAAATCATAACCATGGGTGGATACATAAAGAAGATAAATCAACTTTCTGCGCATTCTAAATTAATAACGCTACATCAGAACTAGTATTCTATTTACATGCATAATCTAGAAACCAGCCATGTTGCCTTGCACATGGGAACATATTGCTAGTGGGATATAAATATAGTCAATGCATCTTTCTGTGCGACATGTCTCTGATACCAATACTTTTTTAATATCGGATACAATGTTGCTGATCAGCACAGTGCAAGGAAATGTGAATTGCATTACGTTGCAAATATATATTAGATTGTCATATTAGGACTAGATACAGAAATATAATTAGTGGATATGTGGTGTGAATGAATGTACAGAATCTATGTACTAAAATTTTAGTAGGCGCATTCTTGCTTCTCTGAACGTGTTCCAAATGTATTGAGATTTCATTGTGGTGACTTACCCAGCATGAAGTTGGGGGACCACCTTGGAAATGGTTTGATTTAAATAAAACTTTGTTCCGAATACAGCATGTTTCTTGTCCCAGAATTGTGGGGCGGGTCTGTATATCATTGGCACTGAATCAGGGTATTTGCCTTAGTGATATCTAATTGAGCCCATAAAATATCTGACAATGCATGCTCATCTTTGCAAATATCGAACAAGTCATGCAAAAGTGTGTGAGGTACATATAAACACGGTCAGGATAAGTATGGTTCTTTATGTTCAAATAATTGTTATGCCATGTGTTTAAGTCTGAAGCAAGGAACTTGTCATTGTTGAGGAAGGTCTGAGAAGCTGGTGTCAATTATACAGGCTGGCAGAGCTGCTATCACCAGGGGGGCCCAACACTGTAGCTGTGACTAAAGCTGCTGGAGCTTACGGGTGTGTGTGGCTTGCAGGATGGTCTCCTCCCATCTGCTATCCATCTTTTAGCTGAAACACTGCAACAAAGATGCTACTAAGTATGGAAATTGGGGACAAGGACCCAGGGGAATCATTGCCAATACACCAAAGCAGTCCTTACATTTAGAGACCATTTAGGGTCTCTAAATGTAAGGAGAAAATACTGTCTGAGTGGAAATATTGCAACGAGGATGGCAGGAGATCTGAACAGGGCACAAGGACCCAGGAGAAACCTTTATAAGAGACCACAGGCACCTCTAAAACAAAGGAATCATTTTTTATAATCCCACCTCCCCCTTTCTGGCAGCCATTTCTTCCAGATCGAACGTTGACATGCTAATGCCCGAGAGGGATCCTCTACAGTGATTTTTCAACCCCAAACTGAAACTGGGGGCACCAAATAGACGGGTGCTCTCGGGACCAGGCAACCCCTGAGAAAACCAATCTCCAACAATGTTAACGTTTCACTGCCACTGCCCTAAAATCTGGATAGTGGCATTACACTGGAAATTCATAAATTGGTTCTCCTGACAAACAGGAATTTATTATCCCTGGGGACGCTTGATGTGTTCATACACTTGGCCCAGGATAACTGATTCATTCTGGGGTGAAAACCTTACAGAATCAAAGATGTTTGTTGTATACCTTTCATATCAATGGAGCTTGTTTCTTCTTCTTGGAATAGCAATAGGCATCCAACTCACTACTTCAGGTGGTAATAGTTTAAACAGAGACAAAGAGTTGCAAC
Source organism: Ambystoma mexicanum (assembly GCF_040938575.1). Classification (NCBI taxonomy): domain Eukaryota; kingdom Metazoa; phylum Chordata; class Amphibia; order Caudata; family Ambystomatidae; genus Ambystoma; species Ambystoma mexicanum. The sequence goes on along the minus strand of NC_090930.1, from coordinate 252,081,776 downwards.
TGTTCACTCAGCCGAAGAATTAAAGTCCAAACTTCACATGATCTGTAGTACTGAGTGGGCTAAGACAGAATAAAGGGATCTGAGGTGTTAATAGTAACAAACTAAACAATATTTCAGCAGCATTGCAGGTCACCTGTTGGAGATAGAAGATAACTATTTTGCCTCAGATTACAGCCGCAGATTGAGGAGGTGGCAAGCGAACCCAAGGGAACAGTGAGAGGTCCAGAGGAATGGCTAGGCACCCACTCAACTGCTGCTACAGGTTAGCACTGTGTTCTGTTTGGGTCCAATGCTAGCTGGCATGTTGCTTATGTTTGAGCAGCTAAAAACCTATTGCAAAATCCCTCTTCATCGAGCAATGCCAAACTTTAGCTGCTTCAGATTCTAGAACCTGCAGCTCCAGGGAATGGCTCCTGAGCCCTGTACTTATCTCTTTGTTTACAATGACTGAGAAGACACCAGAGAAGCTACAACCTTCCAAGAGGTAGAAGTGGAAAGGTGACAAAGTGGATGGAGAGAGCAGAGAAGACAAAGTTTTGGGGATGCTGACCATAATGACTGTTGACATTGCTGAAATCAAAGCCAAGTTGTTTGCCTCAGAAGAAATATATGGCGAACTAACTTCCAAGGTTACATCTGTGGAGACCCACTTAACTGTAATGGATGAGGATTCAAGAGGATGGCTGAACAGATAAGAGAGTTGCAAATACTAACAGAAAAGGAACAAGTTACTTACCTGTAACTGTTGTTCTCCAGCATGGGTCTGGCATGGATTAACATGCTCATGAATATTCCCCGTCGTCAGGCTGGGAATCCTCGGTAAAGAAAAAACCAGTATCAGTTTCGTTTCTGATCTGTCTTTCGTAGTAACAACCAATCACTGGTCTCTGCATCATACTGACCACAGCCAATGACTGCCCTCTACCTAAGCACCGCCTCTGGCAGCCATCTTCAGATTTGGAAGCACGTGAAGTGGCAGTATGACCAAGTGAAGAGGGGTAGGCGGGAGGGTTCGCATGTGAATCCATGCCAGACCCATGCTGGAGAACAACAGTTACAGGTAACAACTTGTTCCTTCTCCAGCATGGGGTCTGGCATGGATTCACATGCTCATGAATAAAGAATACATAGCAGTACACACATGCACAACCACGGGAGGTGGCAAAGGCTCAACATTAAGCAGTACATCAAACTCAACATTAAGCATCTTACCTCCTCACCAGGCTCACCTCAGGCGAACAGGTTGCGCAGCACTGCTTGGCCGACCCTGGAATCCGGATCGACGCAGTAGAATTTTGTGAAGGTGTGCGTCGACCTCCACGTAGCAGCCCTGCATATGTCCAGCAGGGGCACACCAGAAAGGAACGCCGTGGTAGCTGCAATCGCTCTGGTGGAATGGGCTCTCGGACGGCCAGGCAGCGGTCAGTTTGCCAACCGATGACAGTACATGATACAGCCGGAGAGCCATCTGGAAATGGAAGCCTTCGAGAGAGCCTTCCTCTGATTGACAGGTCCAAAGTTCACAAAGAGTTGTGACGTCTTCCGAAAACACTTCGTGCGGTCCACGTAGAACTTCAGCGCTCTAGCCACATCCAGCGAGTGCAAAGTCCTCTCAGCCGGCGACGAAGGCGACGGGAAGAACACAGGCAACACCAAGGGTTCGTTGAGATGGAAGTCCGACGGTACCTTGGGCATGAAGGAGGGGTGCGTCCTGAGCACTACCCTCGTGTCGTGAAAAGTCAAGTACGGGGCCTTGCAGGAAAGGGCCTGGATCTCTCCCACCCGTCATGCGGAGGTGATGGCCACAAGAAACGCTGTTTTCCACGACAGAAACTTCAACGGGGCCGAGTGCAGAGGCTCGAACGGAGGTTCCATGAGCTTGGACAGCACCACGTTGAGCTCCCACGCCGGGGCCGGAGCCTTCACCGGCGGGAACGATCTGAACAGTCCCTTCATGAACTCTTTCACCAGACGATGAGACCACAAGGTCGTCCGGCCCGTGGTTCTGGTGTATCGGGAGATCGCAGCAAGATGAATCTTGATGGACGCGTGTGCCAGTCCAGCTTTGGCCAGCGTCAGCAGGTACGGCAGTACCTGGGGAGCTGTAATCCGGAGAGGGTTAATCTTCTGTGCGTGGCACCAGACAGAGAACCTCTTCCATTTGTGTCCGTAGCATTTAAGAGTCGAGGACGTCCTGGCCTTTGCAAGAACCTCTCTGCAGTCGGCCGGTATGTCGTATCCTCCAAACTCTAGCGCTGCAGGAGCTAGGCCTGCAAGTTCAGCGATTTCGGGTCGTGGTGGAGGATGGCGCCTCCTTCCCTGGAGAGTAGATCCGCGTCCACCGGCAGCTTGATTGGCGGGGACGCTGACAAGTCCAGAAGGTCCGGGAACCATATCTGCCTCGGCCACGCAAGTGCGACGAGGATCATCCTGCACCGTGACCTCTTGAGCTGGTTGACGGGCCGGATTAGCAGTGGCAAAGGAGGGAACGCGTAGAGGAACAGGCCCTCCCAGGGGAACGAGAAAGCATCGCCCATGCTCCTCGCCTGGGCAAACCTGCTGGCGAACCTCCGGCACTTGGAGTTCGTCGCCGTCGCGAACAGGTCGATCTGGGGTGTGCCCCACCATCGGAAGAGGCGATCCACTAGATCCTGCCGTAGTTCCCACTCGTGGCACGAGCGCAGCTCCCTGCTGAGTGAGTCGGCGATGGTGTTTTTTATCCCTGCCAGATGAAACGGCACCAGAAACATCCTTTGGGCGACAGCCCAATGCCACAGGTCCTGCGCCTCCTTGGACAGTGCTGGGGACCTGGTTCCGCCCTGTTTCCTGATGTAAAACATGGTGGTGGTGTTGTCGGTGAAGATCCTCACCACCTTGCCCTTGAGGGACGGAAGGAAGGACCTGAGGGCCCAGAACACTGCACGGAACTCCAGGACGTTGATATGGAGGGACTTCTCCGTCGGGAGCCAAAGGCCTCTCGCGTGCAGATTTTCGGTGTGCGCTCCCCACCCTTCCAGGGAGGCATCCGTGGTCACTGTCTCCTGGTGGTCTGGGGTCTGGAAGTCCATGCCCGCTGTCAGATGCGCGCGGTTGCCCCACCACCGGACCGCTCGGCGGAAACTCTCGTCGAGTGTGATCCTCTCCTCGAAGCTGCCCTTCGTTTGGATCCAGCGCGCGTCCAGGAACTCCTGCAACGGGCGCATCCGGAGCCTGCACATGGGAATGAGGTAGATGCAAGAAGACATCATTCCGAGGAGGGACTTGATGGACCTCACCTTGGCCGCGTTGGAAACCAACATCCGCTGTACCTTGCCCAGGATGGACCTGGTCCTTTCCTCCGACGGGGAGGCCAGAAGGGACACTGTGTCGAGCTTCGCTCCCAGAAACAGTGCGTTTTGCGCGGGTACCAGGTGGGACTTGGCGTAGTTCACGGAGAATCCCAGGTCCGTGAGAAGTTGGACGGTCCTTGCCGTGTGCTCCACGGCGAGCTCCCTCGTCTTGGCTCAGATGAGCCAGTCGTCCAGGTAGGGGTAGACGTGGATCCCCTCGCGACGCAGCTGCGCCGCCACCAGTGCAAGGCACTTGGTGAATACCCTGGGTGCCGACCGTAGTCCGAAGGGGAGGGCTTTGAACTGGTAGTGACGCCCTTGGACCACAAACCTGAGGAATTTTCGGTGCCCCTTTAGGATGGGAATATGGAAGTAGGCATCCTCCAAATCCAACGACGACAGGAAGTCTCCTTCCTCTAGCTGACCCAGGACGTGCTGGAGGGTGACCATCCAGAACTTCTGCGCCTTGATGAACTTGTTCAGACGTCGCAGGTCTAGGATGGGGCGCCATCCTCCCGTCGTCTTCTTCACGAGGAAGTATCTCGAGTAAACTCCGGAGCCCCGAAGCCTCTTTGGGACGAGTTCGATGGCGCCCTTCCTGAGCATCGCCTTTACCTCCAGGAGAAGCTGAGGGACGTGAAGCTCTTTCCTGGCCACGGGGGGTCGCGCAGGCACCTTCTTTGAAACTCGAGCGTGTGGCCCCGGGCTAAGGCGTCCAGCACCCAACGGTCGGTGGAGATGGACTCCCACACGCTGACGAAGCTCGCCAGCCGGCCTCCCACCGGGGTGCTTCGGTGGGGGCCCGACCCCACGGCCGGTTCAATCCTGTTTCGACGAGGCTTTGCCGCCTTGACCTCCTTGGCGACGACGGCGGGGTCCGCCAGACTTGCCGCGTCCTCTGTAGGCCTCCTGAGACGACGAGCGGGCCGCTTGACGGTAGGTGGAGAAACCGCCGCCGGAACCTTTGGAGGCGCCCTTGCCTCCGCTGCTCCGAAAGGGCGTCCGTCGTTGCTGCAGAACCCCAAGGGCCCGGGCCGTCTCAGTGTCCGCTTTAATGGCCTGAAGGGAATCGTCCACTGTTTTCCCAAACAGGTTGTTCCCATCGAACGGCATTTCCAGGACTCTGGTCTGTACGTCTTGACGGAAGTCCGTAGCCTTGAGCCATCCACGCCGCCTAAGGCACACGCCATTGCCCAACTGGCGAAACCCAGTGTCGGCGATGTCCGTCGCCACCTCACCTTCCTGTAGGATCTCCAGGGCATCCGCCCTCTTGTCGTCCGGTAGGAAGTCCAGCAGGGGAGCCAGTTTGTACCATAGCTCCCTGTCGTAGCGGGCCACGATAGCCAAGGCGTTGGCCGCTTTAATCGTCGTCGCTGCAGATGAGATGACCCTGCGTCCCATAGCGTCCAATTTCTTTCCCTCGCCGTCCGGTGGGGAAGTCGATGTGGAGGCCGCACCCCCCCGCTTTCTTCCTGGCCGCCGCGGAGACGACGAAGTCCGGGGTAGGCTGCGCCCGGAGGCACAGGGGGGCCGCGTCCGGGACCCGGTACTTCTTCTCGTACCGGTCTCTTCTAGCTGGCGTCGTGGAAGGGTTCTTGAGGAGGGCGAGGCCCTCATCCCAAATGTCGTCCAGTAGAGGCACTGCGAGGATCGTCTTCCTCTTGGCCTCGCGCCGTTGATAAAGGAATCCTTTTCTTCTCCTCAGGGCAGAGTTGGAAAAGCTCGGATGCCCTGGCGATCATGGAGTGGAACGATCCAATCTCGTCGGGCGGAGAAGCCCTGGTGGGAGGTGACGACGGTAGATCCTCGTCGTATACCTCGTCGTCCGTACCCGTCGCTGCCGTGTCAGTCCCCGTATCATCCCCTCGGGTGGAGGGCTGGACGGGGCGCGACGGCTGAAAAGGAGGTGGAGGTTGAATCCTCCTTTTCTTGGGCGGGGGAACACCAGAAGGTCCCGGTTCAGGATCCCCCGACGGGAGAGGTTCCTCCGTCGGCAACGGTAGTCTCGTCCTCATCTCTGAACATAAGGACTGTATAGCCAACAAAATGGCCGCCGAGTTGTCTTGCGGCGCTGGCAGAGGGGAATCCGACGGGCGATCAGGGGCCCCGTCGGCACCCTCGACGATGTCGTCGTCACCTGCGTCGGGATCCATCCCGACGGGCCGGTCTTCTTCCACGCCAAGGCCGTGGCTTAAGACCTCAATCAGCTCTTCCTCCGAGGTTGAGGCCGAATCTACGACGACGCCCTGCCCCCCCCTTTTTCTTCCCCGCTGGGGATTTCACGGGGTTCCTATCGATGGGCACAAAAGAGGACTCCCTCCGAGGTGGCAGGGAGACTCTGAGCCCCGAGGTCGCCACCACTGGTGTAGCCTCCACAGGCTGAGCCAGGGCCGCCGCGACAGTATCGATAGAGGGCTTGGCCGGATGGATTAAGGCCTTCACCACCTTAGGTGCGCTCACCGCCTTATCCTTGAGGGGGGGACACTGCCTCGCTCCCCCTCAGATGGGGCCTTCGAGCTCGACCGGGGCCTCTCCAGGAGCTTCGCCGGGTGCTCGCCCTTCCTCTTACCCGACCCAGAGCGTTGGCTCGTGGCTGAAGGTGCCGGGGAGAGTGCGCCCTGCCTGGCGCCCGTAGAGCCCGACCGTTCGGCGCTCCCGGTGCCAGCGGACTCGGGGTGCTTGGCCTTGTGTTGGACCCCCGTCGCCGGGGCGTCCTCAAAGGTCTTAGAAGACCGCTCGGATTTCTTCCTCTTCTTCTCGCCTGACGGGCTCTTCCCTTCCAGCCAGTTGGCGAGACGCTGATGGCGGTCCTTCATGGTCCGCTCCGACATATTGCCGCAAAACGCACAGTCCTTCTCCACGTGCGTCTTGTCCTCATGTAAGCAGTAGAGACAAAAGGAGTGTTCGTCCTCCTTAAAGACGTTCTGCAGCTGGCATCCAGGGCAGATCCTGAACAGCTTTCCGGGTGTCGAGCTTCCCTTCTCCTGGGCCATGTCCGGGCCTGAGAAGCTTCTGGAGCCCTCCAAAAGCGTAGCTCGACGAAATCTTCACCCTTGAGGGGCGCAGACGAATCCGACACGGGTCCCCGTTGATCGGATGGAGAGTCGGTGGAGCTTGAGGCTCTTTTGACCGAAAAACGAAGTTTTTTGAGAAAAAACGTGAAAAAATAGCACTAACGCTCGAGAGCAATAGCACGAGGATCCCAACACATGAACGTGCGGTAAAAATCTGAAGATGGCTGCCAGAGGCGGTGCTTAGGTAGAGGGCAGTCATTGGCTGTGGTCAGTATGACGCAGAGACCAGTGATTGGTTGTTACTACGAAAGACAGATCAGAAACGAAACTGATACCGGTTTTTTCTTTACCGAGGATTCCCAGCCCGACGACAGGGAATATTCATGAGCATGTGAATCCATGCCAGACCCCATGCTGGAGAAACTGAATTTGAAATGTTCTGAGCAAGAACATTTCCCACGTAGAAATAATGTGCGCATAGCAGGTTTTCCAGAAAATATTGAACAAGGATGCCCTGCTGAATGTTTAGAAAATGCTTTCTTCAAGATGCTTAAATTGGATCCAAAAACTCCACTGGAAATTGAGAGGGCTCATAGATCCTTGGGACCCAAACCTGCTCTTGGACAGAGACCAAGGGACTTTATTGTTAAATTTTTGAGGTTTCCTGTGCGAGAATTAATTCTGAGATTATGATCTTTGGGGACCTTAGTAAGGATGTTGTGGAGAAAAGAAGAGCGTTTAATGTGGCCAAGGATAAAGCTAGAAGTAAGCATCTGAAGTACTATATGCTGTACCCAGCAGTGTTGAGAGTGGTTTTGAATGGACAAACTCATTCATTCACTAACTTTCGTAGTGCAGAGGCCTTTCTCTCTGATCTGGAAGTTGAACCCATGGAAGATTCAAGTGCACAGAGCAGTGGGTTACATGGAAAAACGAAAAGATGAGCCTTTGGCATGTGATTTGATACAGTTGACATTTTTTTTCTTTCATCTACTTTATTAACTGTATTCATAGTTTTCATTATACCTTGGTCGAAAGTAAATGCCATTGGAATTTGTTTTTCTTTGGATTCGTGACTCATTGCACGGGACTTCTCAACTGAAACATTGGAGGAAAGGACCTACTCCAGGAAAGAGAACGTGATGTGTGATGTGCATAGCGAGGTAGAGACACGGAAGCTTGCTGGGTTCTGAAAGTATTATGATTCTTACGCTCGATGACTAGGGTGGACATGGGCGCGGCAGTCAGGGGTACGGTCGTTTGATGTGGAGCACCTGGAATTTTGTCTTTGGCTGGAGTGGGCGAGGGAACTGCACCTCTCCGTTTCCATGCACGGGCCATTGACTCCCTCACCGCTGCCGACGCGTCTTGATAAGGTAAGGTGAGGAGTGGGTGCGGGGCTGGGTCTCCTGTGACGTACGTCGGTCGATTTGTGCCAGCCATGAATTTGTACACACTTGTCCATCGTCCGCTGCGCGGCGCCCGTTTCAGGCGGTGCTCTACTTGTCAGCTGGCGGTAGAGATTCTGTGGACTTTCCTTGGAGCGCCCTATTCTGCTACTCTGTCAGCTTTTTTCCTCTTTCCTTGGGGGTGTTGGAGTGGAGCCAGCCGGTGTGTTTGTGGAATGGATTAGGATGTGCAGCATTATCGAAAAACGTCACCAGCGTAATTTTATCATTGCGTGACCCACATGTTCTCCACACCTGAATGTCATAACTGCCTGCAATGATGACTTTCTTACCTCTTAAGTTTGGATTCACTCTCGACTGACAGTATATTGTATGCAAATGTAGATACGTAAGAAGCACGATTCCTGTCATAATTGAATGTAATTTGGTTTGAGAGTCATTCCAGAATGAGAGCGGGTTTTCAGTCCGAAGCGAATCCAAGTTCGGAACCTTTGCTCCTTCAACAGTGTTTGGGGCGTTGCCAAAGGTGTCCTATGTTACATGTATTCTTTCACCAGTTTTAAAGATAGACTGGGGAACAGTGCAGTCAAGGATGTTATTTGTCCTCTTCGTCACCACTGTTGGATGTACCAATTTTTGCACCTCAAGCATATTTTTTCACCATATTCTCCAAGGGCAACGCCATAATGAATGGACTCTACATAGCAAGACGTGAAAGGGGAGTGCTCTTTGCCCTTGGGAAGATGTAATGTGACGAACCATGTGGAAGGTCTACCTATACAACGGAGCACTTGGTACTGGTCATTGCAACAGTAACACATGATCATACTTTGATGGATGCTAGCGGTTGTGTTCTTGCACTGTCATTGCTATACTATTCTATACTACTTCTTTGGATCGCGTGCTGCTGATCCCTGCTTGGATGTTTCTCCGTTTTGCCTGTGTCATTTCACATACTCATTTCATCTTCCTCTCTGTAACCTGAATTGAGTTGTTACTATGATTTTGGGCCGTATTGGTTAGTAACTTCCACTTGGAACTGTGATACTAATTATTTTGGGAAAGTGACTGCGTTGGGAGGATTGATATGACCATGCCTCCAGGCATTATATCTAGTGCACTGGGGTTACTTGGGGGTGTTTCCTGTCTGTTGGCCTCCATGCCACAAGCCTGGCTTGTGCACCTGCAGACTCTATCACTGGCAGTTTTTGCACTGCAGATTGATTTTGAACCCTTTATCACCAAGCTGTACATACAGTTGAAGTCTAAGGCCTTGAAATTATAGTAGTCTATAGTACTGGATGTTTCTTGCATCCATGTTATGCACGTACATGTTACAGAGGGGTAATGGTGGTGTTATTTATTTAGTGTCTCAATGCATCTTACTGTTGATGACTTTATTCTATGGTTCAATATATATATATACACACAATGGACTGTCTGACTGTTGGGCAATATATGAATGAGATGTTGATTTGACTGGAAGTTTAAGTGAAAGGAGGTGATGAGGATTCATTGATAAACTTTTGGGCTACGCTTGTGGGGTCTAGATGTATGTCGGGTGGTTCTGTGTGCAAGTACTCGATATGTTAGGATATTGGCTTTCAGTTGCAATTGTCTGGCTAAGGGATTTAGTTACTGAGATGGGTGTGAGGGATGTTTAGGAGTTTTGGATTTGGGTGGAACTGTTTGGGCAGTTGTTAGTTTAGTCATGATCTAATTGTGTGGTGGGGAAATTTATTTGCTCTAGTATAGAGAGAGTAGTACAATTGCTTTGGCCTGCTGCATATTGAATGTAATGCTTATTCCTCTTTGTGGATGCTTTATGTTAGGAGGGTTTTGAGGGATTCCTTGGCGGGGTCCATATGGGTTTTGTTTGAAGAGAAGGATTTTTAGTGATGGTACTGATTTTATGGGCTAGGATCCTGGAGGAGATGCGTTGGAATGCGCTATATGCGGGTGGGATGTGCACTCATGTGCAATCTGAAGGTTATATCCAGATACTAAAGTGGTGTTGTTCTTCGTTGGTTTGTGTTTATGTGTTTGTTTTGTCTCTGTGAATTGTTTGTTGCTGGGGATCCTCAATTGGGTGTTATGGTGAATTGGGTTGTTGGATTCTTAGATATATATGTCATTGCTAGGTTCAGTACTGTCTTGTTTCATCTGTGGCGGGGGGCTACGCAATACTGTTTCAGTTTGCTTAATCTTCTGAGTAGGCTACTTTAGGGGGATGGGTACGCTGTCGGCATTGACTTGGAATGTTAAGGGTTTGAATTGCCCACGTAAGCGTAGGAAAGTTATGGCGAGATTGTGGAGAGCAAGGGCTGCTATTGTGTTCTTGCAGGAGACTCATCTGGTGGATGAGGATAGTCATCTTTTACTTAATTTGAGATTTCGTAGACAGTTTTCTAATTGCTATCTGTCTAAATCGATTTTTTAGGTGGAGTCTTAAAGTAGGGGTTTTGGATGATAGTGAAGTTTGTGAAAGCATCCAGAAGTTTATGGAGAGATATTTTGAAGACAATGAAGGGTCAACAGACTTCAGGATGGTGTGGGATGGTTTTAAAGTTGTATTAAGAGGGGAATTTATAAGTAAAATCTCACACTTGAAGATTAAGCATTTGAATGAATTGAAATGTATGGAAAATAGGCTGTCTGATTTGCAACGGAAATATGCGCAGTCAGGTATGGTTAAGGATAAGGAGGAGATGTTACAAGCTCGGAAGTTGTTGGCTAGTAAGAATGACCTATTGACTGAGCTGGGTATTTTTTACACGAAGCAGAAATTATGGGAATGTGGAGATAAGAGTGGAAAGCTGCTTGCTAGTAGGTTGAAGGGTATGACGGAGAAACCTTTTGCTCAAAGTCTTGTTGATGAGCATGGTGATGTGGTAATGAAAAATATTGATATTTGTAAGTGTTTTAAAGGATTTTATGAGACGTTGTATTCAGAGGATGTGTTCCCATCTCAGGTGGAATTGGAAAGTTTCTTTGTGGATTTGGATCTTCCTAGGCTGTCGTTGGAGGAAAGCAGGGATTTAGAATCGGATATTGAGGTGGATGATGTTTTACTGGCTAATAAGCAGCTAGGAGTGGGTAAATCTCCAGGAATGGATGGTATTCCTGTGGAATTTTACAGGAAATTTGAGACTTATTTGGCTCCTATCTTATGTCGGTTGTTTAATCTCTTTATGCATGAAGGTGATCTGTGCCAGTCAATGTGTGAAGCAATGATTACCTTGTTACCGAAAGAGGGGAAGGATCGGAATAATTGTAGCAATTATCGTCCCATTTCGTTGCTAAATGTGGATGTGAAGATATTTGCTGTTATCATGGCTAATAGATTGGAAAATGTATGGGGAAATTGATTCATACATCCCAAGTGGGGTTTTTGGGGGATAGATTTGGTTATGATAATATCAGAACTTTGGTTGATATCATGAGTTTGAAGCAGGAGGATCTATCGGATGCGGCTTTGATTTTTGTGGATGCTGAGAAAGCGTTTCATAGAGTTACAGTCTGCAATGAGGCAGATGGGATTTGGGAATGGATTTCTAGGGATAATCAGTTGTCTTCAGAGTGGTGCTAGGATTTGGGTAAATGGTTTTTTGTCTGAAGCTTTTCGGTTGACTAGGGGAACTAGGCAGGGATGCCCGTTGTCGCCCTACTTGTCCAATCTTGCTTTGGAGCCATTGTTGGCCTATATACGTGGGCAACAAGGCATTAGTGGTCTGAAATTTGGTCATGTGGAAATTAAACTCCTTTCATATGCCGATGACATGGTGGTGGTTTTGGCGGATCCCAAGCGAGGTAGTGTGGTTCTGAAGAATGTCTTTGATAGGGTGAGCGTGTTGTCGGGACATAAAATTAATTGGGACAAAACGGAGGTGTTTCCAATCACTAGTACTTGTGTATGTGGTTATTTTTTGGAATGGCATTGTAAGTGGACTACATCTCATGTGAAAAATGTGGGTATTTATCTGACTAAGGATGTTAAAAAAATGGTGGAATTCAATGTAGGAAAATTGGTGGCTACCTTGCGTAAGGATGTTAGGAGGTGGGAACGATTACGGATGGGGATTTGGGCTAAAGTCAGCGCTATTAAGATGACTCTTACCAAAGGTGCTTTATGTTGTGCAATCTTTGCCTCTGAAGTTTTCGAAAAAGATGCTGGCTAGTATCGATCGTGTCTTTTAAGACTTTCTATGGGGGGATAAAAGTTAATTTTGACGTGTAGTACTAAAAACTGAGGTTTTGGATACCCAGATTTGGAACGCTACTATAGAGGGTATCTTTTGAAAAAGGCTGCGTATTATTTTTCAGTGGGAAATGGACCAGAGCCTTTGTGGGTGCATATTGAGAGGTATAAATTGAATGGATTTCCGTTGCATGCTATTACTTCGATGGGACATCTGCCTGGGAGGGGTAGTAAACATCCGACTCTTACGGTGACTAAAGAAGGTTTGGTGTGGTGGTTGAGTCTCTTTCAAGGGAACTTGTACTTACACTATGGAGCATCTATTTGGCTTAATCCAAGTTTACAACTTGCCAATAAACCTTTTTGTTGGTGAAGTTGGGTCTCGAAAGGGGTTTTATGTATCAGAAATGTGGTGCGTGATGGCCGTATATTGTCAGTCGAGGAGCTGCAGGGGACTTTTAATTTGGCAGGGAAGGAACTGAATAGGTTTGTGAAGTTGAAATCTCTTTTGAGTGAAAGATTGGCAATGTTGTCAGGACCTTTGGAAGTGGTGTCGGCGGGTGGTCAGATTCTTATGTCATCGCCGCGAATGGTAAGCACTTATACTAGCTTGATGCCGATATGCTCTAAGGCTGTTGATGCTGACAGGAGAGCGTTGGAGAGGTGGAAACAGGAGTTGGGCTGTGATATTTCAGAAAAAGACTGGGAATCTAAGTGGAATGTAGGTTATAGAAGTAGGTTGGATCTCAGGTTGAGATTGATTAATTTGAAAATGTTAGGGCATCTGTATTGGACTTCATTGCTTATGTATAAGTTAGGATTAGCTGATGATGACCTGTGTTGGGGGTGTGGGGAGGAAAAGAACGTTAATTCACATGTTATGGTATTGTCCTAGGGTGTTAGAATTTTGGGTGGGAATGTTGGATACGCTGGAGGCGATCTTATCCATAAGTTTTCCCAGGATGCCTATGCAGGTGTTGCTATTGTCAGGTAGCGGGCGTTGTGCGGTTGCTCGTCAATACAGACGATGGGTTGATAAAGCTCTTGTGGTTGCAGTGAAACAGGTACTGATGGTGTGGAAGACTAGGTGGAAGCCCAGAGTGGAGAATTGGATTAATGATTTGTTGGTATTGTCTAACTTTGAGCGGGTGATGTTTGTGAGACAAGGAAAGGAAAATAAGTATCAAGCTCTTTGGAAACCATTTACAGATTTATATGGTGACTGTATATCTGAGGACTAGTTGTTCCTATTGGATCAGACTGCCTGCTATTGTATATGTGCATTAGCTGAGGATCCCCCCCTGCTTTGTGTTTGTTCTGTTTAATGTAGTCTGTGTGTTGTCTTTGTTTTTGTACTGTTCTGTGTTGCAATTTTTATTGAGCTATTTTGTGATTAGTTGTTATATTTTGAGAAAGGTACAAAGTTTATCTTGTATTATCTGAAATGTTTTAATATTTATACATGCTTCGGCTTCTTTTGCTTCCATACCTATGCAAAATTGAGTGTTGTGTTCTATGCTCTGTTTGAACTTTTGGTGATGTACATTTTGATTATTGTAAATCTTGAAAATACATTTTAAAAAAAAAGTTTAGCTGCTTCAAACAATCACACTAAATTATAATTTTGTTGAAGGAAACCAGGACATGCTTGCCCACATCTTAACACGACTACACAATCCCTTTGCTTCTATAATCTCAATACTCTAAAATGACTTTAGCCAATGACTTGTCTAACCCCACAGGAACAGCTCCAGGGCCGTTCTCTATCTGTTGGCCTTGTTTTTAAAAGCTTAAAATGTAGTAGTGCAGCACCAACTAAAGTAAAGAAGGCTTGCATGAGGACGGAAAAAAAACAAGAGCATAGGACAACTCAATACAGAGATCCCACGTTCACAACACTATGTACACATCTTAACATTTTGATTATGAATGAATGACCCTTGATACTAAATAAAGATGAACCACAAGGATTTGAGGGGAAAATAAAACAAATATCGCACAATTTCAGGCAGCGAGGAAGATGCACGTTAGAGCACTACAAAACAAAAGGAGGAATACCCAGAAACAGTGTACGTACACACACACGTGTACACACACACACACACACACACACGAAATGGAAGAGGCGAGAAAATTAATACGATCTACCAAAAGTCAAGCATGAGGATAAAAACATTAACTTATATTGCACACAGAATGCTTTAAAACTTGCTACAAAACTATGCATACTTTCTTCACTAACATTAAAAATGACAGGCTGCATTGCCAAAGTTTAAAGAGTAAAGGGGGAAAGAGAGGGTCAGATAACGCCATACTACTTTATTCTTGAGAAGCACAGATTTAAGGAAGTCTAAAGGTTCCTTCAAAGCATTAGATTGTGCACACCATTAGAGCTCACCTAATGCACTGAGGTGCACTGACAGCTGATTTCACTGACAATAGACGTGACCGCGCTTGTTGACAAGATGACGACTGCATCCTAAAGAAGTGGATCCTTCCACCTCTTAATCTGAGCCACTAAGCTCCTCGGATTCGACCACATAGGACCCTCCACTCGTAAAGACACTCCTGTCCTGATGAAGGCTTACACCATTAGAGCTCACCTAGCTCCATGCAAAATGGCCGAAACACTGTCGTGTTGACATGTATTATATGTTGTTGTTCAACTCTTGATTGTGCCCTCACTCTATGGGCCCCCCACCTGTTTATGATTCCTCTGAATTCTCTAAGCTTCCTTCCCAGGGAACCTATAGAGAATGAACAAACTGTACAAGTAGATGTCTCAAATATTGACTACTTGATCATTCGTACTTAGGTACTACACTTTGTATGTCCTCAAATGTGAATGTCCTATATTTTTTGAAAAATACCAGTGTATTACTGCACCACTGCACTTCAAAATAAAACCCTTTTGTGCAGAAGAACAGTTTCATGAGAATTCTGTGACCACCCACACAAGGGGTTACCGACTCAGGGTGTAGCAGTGGTTACTCTTCAGCAGAGATTGACCTGACCTTGCTCATTCGTTTTTTGATCCTACTAAAACAAGGCCATCGCCTGTTCCCTGCCTGTTCACGCCAGGTCTGCCGTCTGCCAGCCCCCCTGGATCCACTTAACGCCAAGGTAACTTTGCTACTTTTATCTCCGAGGCATCACTACTGCCATTTTACGTTCTATCTGACTAACGACTTTGCCTGACCCAGGCGATCAACTTGCCACGCTTATACAGCGCCTCTCCTCGTTTGCAGCAACTGCATCCACCGCCACCCACCTTCTTGCTAAAATGGCAATGCCTCATTGCTGAATGCGCCATCTCGATCACACCTCCTAGAGTTCTCGTTCTCAGAATGTCAGTTATCCTGTGTACTTTACCCCTCCACGAGTATCATCGTACAAAATCGAAATATAGAACCACTGTACCTGTACTCACCTACTGTTGCATACATTTGTAAACCGCTATTTAACTGTACCAGCTATAGTCTACTTGCTCTAAATTCACTCTCACGTACTTACACCTAAGTAGTTCTGAGCTTACCTGCTTATCGCTATTAGTAACCTACCACTGTTTAACCATTCCTGCTTGTATGTGTACATTCGTACCTAGGTGGCATTTCTCTACTAACCCTTGTTTGCCATTTTGTTGTGCATTTCCCTATTACCCATTGCCTACTATTTCTGCCTGTATGTGCAAAATTGAATCTAGGCGGCCTATGCACTTCCTTATTAGCCACTGTTTGCCTATCCTGTTGGTATCTGCAAAATCGTATCTAGATGGCCTGCATATCTCCATTAGTGCCTGTAAATGTACACCAGTAATTAGCCACTGCTAACATATTACTGCCCATAGCAAATAGCTAAGCCACTGCCAGACTATAGTATATACTCAGAACCTGCCGTATCTGCAATATATCCTGCCCGGACAGACATGACATGACTAGCCCAGTTCAGCCATAATTTATAGTATCCTAGCTACTTAAATAAGTTTACTATGTACTTGCCACTACTCTACACGGTTCTACTTGGAACCATACTGAATTTGATCACCCTTCACATGCCAAACATGTCCCAACCACAGAACCAACTACCTCATGCTAATGCACCGCAAACACCACCTCAAGTACTCGCTACCATAACTATCACACCCTGTAGTCTCCAACAGCGGAACCTTAAACTCCGCGCTAGACTCCCCAGAATCTACTATCCCCTAACCAACTCTACCATCCACACCCATCCACTTCCAATATTCCACCCCACAAAGATAATCATGGCCAACATCCTCTAAAACTGAATTGCCGTCTTTTTAGAGATTCCACCACCTCCCCAAACAGCCAACAAATAGATCAGCCACCCTCTGCCCAGCTACACCTCCTGGCATAAAAGGTGCCTTAATAAACGCCTGCTCTATGGTAGCCCATGCCACAAACATAGCGGACATAATCCAAAATGAAAACTTAGATTTCCTAGCTATTACTGAATCCTGGCTCCACCCCGCAGCAGGTCCAGCTATCATGTTAGCCATCCCAGACAATTATTCTTTTATACGATTGGATCGCACCACTTCTAGAGGTGGCGGCCTTGCTATAATTGTTAAAAATAACTTAACGTTAAGACTATCTGCACCAACTAACTAACTCCTGTGAAACTCTAACAGCCAAACTCACCATAGCCAACAACCAACCTATCAACATCCACCCAATTTACCGACCACCAGGACCCCTAGGTTCCTTCGAGGAAGACCTCATGAACCGAATATCTACTCAATGCCTCATCCTAGGAGATTTCAACCTTAGATTTAATGCCGCCCGAGACAGTAATGCCCTACAGATTAAAAACGCCCTCGAGGAACTAGGTTTCTCCCAAAAGATTACGGAACCTATGCACATCAAAGGTAAGACCCTTGATTGGATTGCGGAACATAATTGCCCAACCACTATCACGTCCATACTACCTCAACACCGGTCCGACCACCACCTAATATCGTTCTCCCTAGAAGCCACACCACCACTGAACAAAAGTATCGTAGCTCCCACTGCACCCACCAGAAATAAAAGAAACATCACTCCTGAAAATCTCCTCCCCCTCATCATACCTACCTTAAATTCCATCTCAGATCAGACTGACCCAGCAACCATGGTAGATATCTACAACGAAGTGATGCTGGCCTCTAGATGTCATTGCAGCTCTGAAAATTAGAAAAAGCAAACCCTGCCAACACTTAAATATGTTGTTCACGCCCCTCCTGAAAGACAGACAAAAGAAACGACCGAGCGAAAAAATCTGGGGATCAGACCCCTTAGACATCAACAAAAATAACTTGAACAAACTAGCCACCCTCTATAAAAAAGAGATTATCCTAGCTAAACAAACGCCCTACAATTCCCGAATCTCCCAAGCTAAATCTAACACCAAAGTATTGTTCTCTATCCTGAAAGAAGTAGAATCCCCTACCCAAACACCCGGTTTATGCCTCAAAGATAAGAACTGGTGCACTAGTATACAAGAGGCCCTGGCCAATAAGATTACAATGCTCTAGGCAAAGATTAACAACAACAAAAAGTACTAGCACCGTTCCCAAAACCGATAAAGATACCACCCCTAAGACTGACACGAACACTCCACCCACCCGGCAACCTACTCCAACACCACACAGACCAGACACCCCCAGCTTCCACTTCCGCAACGTCTCTATTAAAGAAGATGAGAAAGTCATCCTCACCATTAAACTGTCCAATTGTCAGGGTGACCTGTGCTCAGCCCAACTCATAAAAGACGCAGCCCGTGAGCTCTCATCCTTCATCACTAAACTCAAACGCCTCATTCTCATCCGGCACCATACCAACTTGAAACACTCGTGGGTCCTGCCCCTCCTTAAAAAACAAACCCTGGACCCAGCCATCCCAACCAATTATCGACCCATAACTACTGTGCCTTTCCTACTTAAAATCATGGATAAAGTAGCATACCTACAAATTCAGCATCATCTGGAACTTAACCAACTCTTGGGAGTTCGCCAGTCTGGCTTCAGACCACAAAACAGTAGTGAGACAGCACTCCTAAACCTTAAGGCACAAATTGACACGCTTAGGGACAAAGGCAAGACATCACTCCTGCTACTCCTCGACCTCTCTGCCGCTTTCGATCTGGTAGACCACTCAATACTCTGACACCATTTGGTCACCGCAGCCCACTTCTCCCAAGAGGCAGTCGCTTGGATCCAGTCCTTCCTCAATAACAGGACTATGAGGGTTTTCTCTCCCCTAGCAGCTGCAGACCCTATACCCATCACATGTGGCGTGCCCCAAGGTTCATGTGCATCTCCCACTCTGCACAATATCTTCACAAAGCCCCTTTTCAATGATCTAGATGGTCTAGGTATCACCTACACTAATTACGCAGAGCCTCATCCCGTTGACGGGCGATTATGACAAGGATTTGCCCTTTGTGAACAGAGTTTACCTCATCATCCAGGCATGGGTGTCCTCCCATGGACTATGCCTGAATGATGACAAAACAGAACTCCTCATCCTGGGCTCACACTCCAATATTAAAAAACTTGGTCCTAATTATGCCTCCTTCATAATTGACACCAACAACATAATTGTGGCCAAAGTAGTCAAAACCCTTGGCTTTTACTTAGATTCCACGCTTACCTTTGGCAAACAAGTAAACGCTATCACCTCGGCCACCTCCTATACATGCAAGTTAATTAGAGCAGCCAAACCCTTCCTCTCCCCAACAAGTGCGTCACCCTAGCTAGAGCACTAGTTCTGTCTAAATTAGACTATTGTAATGCTCTATATATATAGGCAGCAATAACTACATTACTTCCAAAATTCAGACCCTTCAAAATAATGCACTAAGAGCTTCCCTTAGTCTTCCTAAAAACGCCCCTATATCAGACCTTAGGAGATCCGTCAACTGGCTCTCCACTAAAGACAAAGTACTCCTTAAAACTGCATCTCTGACACACAAATGCCTTAACCACGCAGCCCCCCAATACCTAATAGACAGATTCACCAGACAAACAGCCGCACGCCCCCTAAGAAAAGCCAATTCCAACCTCTTGCTAGTACCCAGATTTAAGCTCACTAAATCAGGTGGGAGTAGCTTCCCTGTAAAAGCAGCTCAACACTGGAACTCCCTTCCCCCTGCCTTAAGGGAAGATCTCCCCTACTCACAATTCAGAATCAACCTCATTCAATGGCTAAAGGAACATGACGTCTAACCATACCGCACCAGCCTCTCAGGGATCCACTGTATATATGTTCTGCCGTTTTTTGCATTCCCCCTACACATTCTATGTACCCGTTTTTGTTTCCTTTCTCCACGCTTGTGCCTGTATACAGCACTGTAAACATGGTTGTACTGTATATAATCCTGTTGATTCTGTAACTTAAGCTGAACAACCCTCTTCATGCCTTTGCGCCCGAATACCTTTGGGTCTGGTGCGCTATATAAATAATAAAACAAACAAGTAAATAAAACCGAAAGCCCACCAGGGTAAGGGTAACACCTGATTCCTAGTTACTGAAGCATCCCCAGGAAGGAATCCTAGACCAGAAATCTACCATCAACAGTCAGGTAAGGTAAGAAACAGGGAATGCACTAGATGACTGCTGGATCCCTTAAAGGGCGAGGGAGTAGGGCAACAAGCTTAGAATTATTTTGGACTGATGATTTTGTTTCCTCAAGGAATGCTGCTATCTGAGTGACGCATCCGTTTTCTTTTTTTACCTTTATTCGTTTTTCTCCATTGTACTTTCTTTTGCAGCTGTCTCGCAGGCAGGTGTTGCGGCGGGTCTTCGGTCTCCCGTCCGACCCTCGGCCCTGTCTCTGCATACTTTTTAAAATGTAGGCAACAGCCAATGCCGTGAGCGGACCAGTATGGTGCAGGTGGGCAGACACCTGCTCTGGGGTGGGGTGTGAATGCGCCACACATCCAGGTAGGGGAAGATGTGAATCCAATTCCTTCTGGGATGAGCCACCACCACAGATAATAGGTGGTTTAAACCATTGGTGCAGATAAAGGGTGAAATTGGTAGTAGGCGTTGCAACCAGAAACCATAAATACTTTCAGTGCTTGGTATGAAAAGGCATGAAGATCAGGTTAAACCAACCACTCCTGGATGTTAAAAGCTTGAAATATCTGAGCAAAAATGATCATCTTGAGACTGTGTCCTTACACAAGCACAGTTAAGAAGCCTCAGCTCGAGGATGCAACTTAGCCCACCCCCACCCTGACACCAAAACATGAATACCACCTCCTTACCCTCTATGTGGCAGGCAAAAGCTAGAATGCTCACTTCACCAGGATTTGGAGTATCTTCCAACATCGGGATGGCATCCGGAAGAGGGGAGCGCAGAGAGGGTTATTTTTACAGGGGGGTTTAGAGGGCAGTGGAGGCAAGGGACTGCGTAGCCCTGCTTAAGTATCTGCAAGGCACAGGCCTCTGAGGCAGTGCATTTAAACTCCATGGCAGATAGGGACAATCCTCTTCATACTTGAGGACAAATGACTTACCTCAAACCCTTTGGCCTCAGTTCCACCCTTTTTCCCTAGCACTTCGATGATGAGGGACCGCAGAAATTAAAGGTGTACTAGCTATCTGCCAAGAGGGGTGGGTTGCGAGGGCAACAAGGAATCAGTCGGAGGAACATCTATCAACAAGTAAATTACACAGAGGCAAGGAATTTGTTCTTCTAAAGGATTCCTTCCTCCCATGGACTCATCTCTGATAGACTCTGACAGCAGTACATGAACCTGGAAGAGGGAGGAGAGCAAGAACACACCACCTTCAAACACTTGTGTTTAGGCGCGTTATAAATGCCATATCATATCTAAACCAAAAAATACTGGCGGGCCGCTCCATTTATTTCATTTGTATAGCACACAGACAAAGCCTGAGGGCAAGGGAGGGGCGCCCAACAGGATATGGAGATATATATATATATATATATATCAGAAAAAAGAGGGAACAGAGACAGCTGGGATCATACTAAGAAAGGGGACTCGGCAGCAAAAAAGATGTTTTCAAGCCCCTTTTAAAGACAGAGAAGGATGTGCATGCTCGTCCGTTGAGAGGAAGCTCATTCCATAACGTTGGGGCTGCATGCAGGCTTGACCGTCCTGTCACACAGGAATTTTTAGACCATTGCATCACTAAAAGAGCGGTGTTGTTTGAGTGCAATATCCTGTGAGCAGGCAACCATAGAAGAGTGTACACATTTCAGGAGAAATATAATACATTTCCTAAATCACAATCTAAGGAAAGCACACCTAATACATCACCTGCCACTCAGCACCAAGCTCAGATGCAGAAGAAACAGCAGAAGGAGCACCAAACACAGGAGAAGACAGCAGTAGAACTGGGAAAGGGTTCCTCAATCAGATACGTAGATATAAAAAAGGAAATAGAATTCAAACACCTAAACAAGTCCGTTTTCAAGTAACAAATCTACCCACCAAGAAACAACCTTTACTCTGAGAAGAGGAAGGAGGGGGGCAGGTAGACTCCGGCATCCCAGATGCCTTAGAAGATTATCAAAGACGAACAAGAGCAGCAACAAGGGAAGCAGCCAAGAAGAGTCAATAACTAATCTAGTGATGAACTTATCAGATGTTGAACTAAATCAGGAAGAAATCAGTTTGTTAAATAAAGGAGTATCATTTGCTCCCACAACGTACATGGAACCCATGCAAGAGCATATTGACCTTTTCAAATTTGTGCGGAAACTTAAACTTAAGAATTCTTTGCGACTCAAATCACTGCATATAAACACCCAACAGAGGTAACCACTGTTAGGGAGAATTCTCTCTTTAGGCTGAATTTCCTAACCTAGTGAATCCCCCAGCAGCTTTGCTGGATTTCTGGAGTTTGTTTTTTTCTCCTGCCAAGAGTGACTCTTTCTTCCACTCTTGGACATGATTTATGGTGTTCCTTTGACTGTTAATGTGTTTTATGGGCTATGGGGTCCTTTACTCCATAGGGTCTCATGTGTTTTTACTATGTGTGTTACACAGCACCCTCCGTGCAGTGACACAGGGGTGTCATAGTGACACCCCACCATAGACTCCATACCCTGGGACTGACTGTCTCCCAGGGCACGTAAAGTCACCATTGGCTTTACTAGTCCCAAATTATTAACAGAAACCAGTACAAATCATCATATTGTGGACGTACTGGTCGGGGCAATTCAATTGCCCCGGGGTCCGTTAGTCGAGGGGGCACGTCTCCGTCCCCCCTGATCGAGTTTTGGCTGGTGGCAGTGGATACTACTTTTTATATTCAACCGCAAATATATTCCTATGGGATTTTTCCCCATTGTTCGAGGCTACCAACTTTAATTATTGAATTCTCATACCCTCGAAAATACCGCCGGTTTATTTATTTAATATTAATTCGCCGGTTGGTATTTTTTGCCAGGACTCAATTCTAAAATGGCGGTTGTGTTCTCTTCTGTGACTTCAACCCAAGTCGAGCCCTTTGTTCCATTTTTTGGCGGGCTTCTCCACAGAAGCCTCCAAAAGTGGTGCCACTCTTTCTGGGTACCACAGGGAGTGTGGAAGGGGGTTTTGGCACCCTGGACTGAGTTACCTTGGTAACTCAAGTCGCACTCTTGTGTGATTGGCCCAAGTGAACCTTTACAAGACTTTTGTTCACTGCAACCGTGTGACCTTGGACACATTTCGTTTTGATCCGCTTAACGTAGATCCGGCCTACTGACGCTAAACTCACGGTGTTACTTTGCCTTCCTCTCTTGTTGTGATCTGTTTCAATTTATTCTCTGCCTTTCCCTTTTAAAAACAAATTATTAGAGTGACATCTACGTTAAGCGCTCACCGCTGTCTGAAAATAAGTGGGGCTCTACTTAAGACTTGTCTAATATTCGTCTAAGGGAGTGTATATCTTTTAGTGACCGTGTTTTTGAATTGCTTACTATTAGTGCCTGTGTGTTTTTCTAGATGTGGTTTTAAATAAATAATTATATCTCTTTTACACCAAGCCCTGGTCAGTGTTTACTTGTTCTACTGTGCTCTTTTGACCTATTGTGAATACTCTGTATACTGCCTAACTCTTCTTGAGGGAAGTCTGACTGCTCAGCCACAGCTACCAAGTGAATCTGTGTGGTGCAGACTGCTACCAAGTGGGTTTACTGCCAAACACATGTAGTCTTAAATCTTTTTCAGTGGTCCCAGAGGGAACTGCACAGGTTTCTGCCTAACAACCACAATGTGTGACGTTAGGGCCCTATATACGTCCATTAGTCACGACCTTGCTCTAGACACAATTGACTATATATTTAGACAAGAATCGGCATCTCATTTCCCGTTCGATTGTATGCTCCAAGAAATGCTCATGGCCACTTTGGACAACAGTATTTTTACGTTCAATAATACTTTCTTCAAACAAAAATGTGGGGTAGCCATGGGTGTGAAGTATGCACCAGCCTTAGCAAACCTGGTGATGGGCATGTTTGAGGACTTACAAATTTATACCACCAAAACATACAGTCAACATGTTGTAAAATGGACCCGTTATATTGATGATGTGCTGTTCATATGGCAAGGCACACCACAAAGAACTGGAACTGTTCAGGCAAGAAATTAACAATAATGACATGGGGATTGAATTCACAGGAGAATGCAGCAATACAGAGATAAACCTTTTGGCTTTTACAATCTATGTATCAGGAGATCATCTCGAAACCAGAACTTACCGTAAAAAGTACGGAATTGAATTCAACATTACATGCCACCAGTTGTCATTATGAACCGGTAATTCGGAACATCCCCAAGGGAGAATATATCAGAGCAAGGAGGAACTGTAATGATCAAAGCAGCTTCAAGAAAGAATGTGAAACTTTGTCTACAAGATTTGAAGCACGAGGTTACTCCAGAGCAAGCATTCTAACGGCCTACAATAAAGCACAGCAGACACCAAGGTTACAAACACTTAAGCCAGCGAGACAGACCAACGCAAGATAATAAGGTTAATTTCTTTACAACCTACTGCGCTAACAACCATGTGATAAAGAAAACCCTTAAAAGGCATTGGGAATTGCTCAAACTAGATCCTCACATAGGACCATTTATCCAGGACTATCCATCCTTAGTTTACAGAAGGGCAAGAACTTTGAAAAGGAGCCTTAGTCCTTCATTATTACCCGACAACAACAAAGAAACATCAGGTACCTGGCTTCAAGAATCTCAACCAGGTTTCAGGAAATGTGGAACGTGCTCCATGTGTAAACATGCGGTTAATATGACAGACATTTTCAAAAACAAGAATGGAATCCAGATGCAAATAAGAGACCAGATTAATTGCCGTACTAAGTACGTGATATATGCTATTATATGTACTTGCGGAAAAATGTTCATTGGAAGTACGATCCGAGAACTTCGCACCAGGATTCGAGAACACTTAGCAGCTATCGGAAGCCAAGACAGGAACCTGACATTAGCTGAACATTGGCAGAGGCATCACCAGATGGAACACAAACAAAATATTAAATTCATTGGACTCAAAAACGTGACCCTGGGACGCAGAGGTGGAAATCAAGAGTTGTGATTACATCAGGAAGAAGCTAAGCTTATAAATTACTTTAGATGTATAGACAATGGCTTGAACACAGACAATGAAATGTCCAACTTTCTGTAGAAACTGTTTGAAACGGTAAAATGAAATGTCTAGACTGATTTGTACTAACTAATGCATAGGTGTAATTATGAGTGCCCCAAAGGTCTTCAGCTGCACGAATTTACATATATATGACATGACATAACTATCAGGATAATGAGTAACATCAGGGAATGACCAATCTATTATATTTGGAATGTTTTCCATTAATGGGGTCCCTCTGCAAATTATGTAATCATGAGATTATAAGTGCCCCAAACGTTGGAAACTGCAGTGTCCATTTACATGTGACACTTCGTTTCCCAGAAGACATTAGGCAATATTATCAGAACTGTTAACCTATCATCTTGTATTTACCTAGACAACATCATAAGTGCCCTGTTGGGACACCGTGGTTTTTACATAAATATACAAGAAACTACATCTCCCATAAAGCCGTGAGCAGCGGTTTTAGAATGACAAACTCACTAGTATGCATAAATAGATTCAAATAAATATGTAAACCTGTACAATCATCCCCGGTGGGGAGATTATGCATCTTATGAAACGCCAAGTGGATTTAGAGAAGCTATTTAGAACTCGCTATACAAATCGCAATGGGATACATTGGACTCCCCCATGGTCTAAAACTACATTTCCCATTTAGCTCTGGGAGCATGGCTTCCCAATTACACGTGGCATTGTCAGCATGACTACATTTGTATTTTTTTTTTAAACTGTTCACCCATGCACCCGTGGGTTGTCTTTCTCCTTTCTAATTCAAATTGACAAGGAATACTTTTTGGGTAACTTATACGTTTAGATTTGAAAGGACAGCCTGTGACTTAATGCATTATAGACTCTTGAAGAGTCATCATTCCCAAAATATGGCCAACAGCCGTATCGAGACGGAAATGGAAGAAGGACATTCCAGTTGCCTAGGCAACAATACGTATACACTTCATGGCTGCCTGAGAGGGCTCGTAGCAGAATCCGACGCTTGAAGCATAAACCAGATTTTTAAGGTAAACCCTGAGGGCCAGCGGAAGCCCACCCTACTAGCCTCCCAATTAAAAAAAGGTCTGCAGAAAACAGGCAGGCTTCCACATGCCGGTATGTTTTGTGACGACAATCATTTTACGAACGTGCATACAAATGCATGTATAATACGAGATATGCATGTATTAAGGAATACTTTCTTGACGCTTAATGCCAACTCCTTTTCGCTAACATTTATCTTCATTTTATAAACGTGTGTAAAAAACAAAAACGGAACACCAATAGGTTGCATGTTATAGGAGGTCATGATGCCCGCTCCCGGGGAGCCGGTTCAAGCCCTGCGTCCCCGAAAGCGGACATCCAGTCCCCAAGGAAGGACCCAGCAACCCCATATAGGGGGCCTTTGGACTGTATCCTGGCGCCTATGGCACCAGGCTCATAAAAGACATCAGTCCTGGCGCCATAGGCGCCAGGCTCATTATTGGAGTGCTTGGGTGCACTTACCTGATGCAGACCATGCTGCAGGATCCCGGCCTCCTTGAGGCCTGAAAGGAACTACTTTACCTGTGGGAACTTCTTCCAAGGCTATTTAAACCCCACCCGAACAGCCACACGTGCTTCGCGTTGTCCTGCATCTAGCAGCTGGACGCTCACCGTGTCTGCTCCTGCATCCTGACTTCTGCCACGCCTGCCAGCATCCTGGATCACCTGCAAAGGAAGAGAAGAAGAGAACAGAAGAAGGAAAAGTCCTTACCTGCTAAATCCGCATCCCGGAGACATCTCGCCGACAATCCTGAAAAGGAAGACTTTTATTTAAAAGCTCATCGCGTCGATCGCTGCAGCGCCGCATTCCACTCACCTTTACAGGGGGCCTCCATGTTCAGCAGCGATCATCCGGATTCGCAG
Source organism: Ambystoma mexicanum (assembly GCF_040938575.1). Taxonomy (NCBI): domain Eukaryota; kingdom Metazoa; phylum Chordata; class Amphibia; order Caudata; family Ambystomatidae; genus Ambystoma; species Ambystoma mexicanum. The sequence goes on along the minus strand of NC_090930.1, from coordinate 252,055,304 downwards.
TCACGCCCCGGCGGCTAGGGAGAAAAAGACAAGAACAAAAGGTGAGAGAGAGAAGGGAATAAGGAAAGCTAAATCTCCATGTTAAGACTTACCTGTTGATTCATTCCCTCTTCATTTCGGGTCCGCGCCGCATCCTGGCATTTCCAGACCCCAGCCCCTAAGGGGAAAAAAAAGACATCAGCGTTAATGAGCGAATGAAAAGACATTACCAAAAAACGCTCATTAAAGACTTACCTGATTTCTACAAGGATTTCACCTCTCATCTCGGGTCGGTGCCTGTTCCCCGGCATTCCGTACCCCGGCCCCTATGGGGAAAAAGACACTAGCATTAGTACATTAATGCATGGACACAAGGGGAACCTCTTATCAAAAAACTTACCTGGAAGCCAAGCAAGTTTGGTTCTCACCAATCTGAAAATCCAGTGAAGTAACTGGATACCAACGCGCCCCTGCATCAGAAGCAGGATGGAGAGCTCGTCCTTCCAGACCCTAAGAAGGATACTTCTGCGAGCCAGACAAGCCAGATTTGGGGGCCCGGTCCAGTCCATCTTCCGAACCCTGCGCATCACCTTAGAAGAGGTCACAGCGGCGCAAACCAGGCCAGCGCCTCCGTGGGAGTCAGGTGAGCGTTACATAGGAAGAAAAACTAATTAATCACTCCACAACAAACAGTAGGAATAGTGGAAACCCGAATCCTGACGTGTTAGATTTATGATTTAAACTCTACATTGCGCGGGAAAATAATATATTCTCCCATTGTTTTCTTTTATATTTGTTTAAGTGCTCGCAGCGCTTGTGAGTCTGATGGGACTCTTTCTGTCAACACGACATCAGTGAGCTATTTGCACTCCGACGATAGGTAAGTCCTATCTGAAGGCGAATGTATATCAAATCAAACTAGCAAGTGAAATTTAACCTAACTTGAGTTTATGTCTTTTATATCTTTTCTTCTGCTTTATCACAATGTTTCCCTTCCCTTCCTCCTTCCTCCATGGCATTCTCTTATGTCCGGTCACCTCAACTGGGCGCCATGATGGTATGTTTTATGTTATAATGGATTTACACATGATTGGTCTTAATCGCTATTGTGTGGAAACAAACCTGTGATTTTTTGTTTTTTAAAAAAATTGCTAATTCATTCGGCTCATATGTTTGATAATATGATTGATATGAATATTGGCTTTTGGGAACTCCTGGGAATCTGTTCTATCGACATATTACAAAAATTGTCTTTAAATTCTTTGCTATCTTGTATATAGTATATTAAACAATCCATGCCCAGATTTGAAAAAGGCACACGTAGGGTCCCGAAACATGTGTCATCCTTATGGGCGATCAATAAATATATGATGAACTAAGAAAAACTGGTGTTGGTTGATACTGAACTCCCTGTGGCGCAGTAATAGAGGAGTGCAGAAACCATTTTTTCACATACTACAAACAGAGTGGGGGAACTCTGTGTCTTCATTCTCTGCACGCATCAGTGCGACACTTATGTTGCATCAAGTCGCGGAGGTCTAAGAGTGACTGTACAAAAAGTTCCGAACTACATGAACCATAGAAGATGTTTGGCCAGATATTCTGGACCCAAGCCATAAAGGCATTGGTGTGTTATGCAATGCAAGCGGAACAGGACACGGCTATTCACAGGCAGCTAGTGCAGTGCGCTTTTGGCTAAGGAGCCATGGTCCCCCCTGCCCAGCCCCATCACAATACGCACAGCATTATTCTGAACAACCTGTAATCGGGACAATTCCCCTTTGGCTACCCCTAGCAGAAGGATAGCACAATAGTCCAGCTAGGCCCCTATGATAGTGTGGACAATCATGGCGCAATTAGTGTTGCTCAGAAAGGGCTGAAGCTGGGCTAAAGTTGTGAGGTAGTAGGAGGTACAGGCGACTAGGCTGTTCACATGTGCATTCATGGACAAGTTCTGATCAAGTGTGACTCCCAAAGTCTTAACCTTGGGCTGTGTTTTAATATGACAGCCTGCTATGAGGAACTGGCAGTATTCATGACTACGTTTCCGTAGTTGGGGAGCGGTGCCCACAACCATGAGTTCAGTCTTCGAGTCATTGAGTGCTAGTCTATTCACCTGCATCCATGCTTGTATCAGCCCATAGATAGAATTGAGGGCAGTGGAGTCAGAGATATAGTCATCTAACAGTGGTGCAAGGCACGGCATATCAGCAGCAGTAATTTACATAAATGACCCCTGCTGCATGGTATCAGGTAATAATATCACCATATATATATGGTCGCCGTGAATAATATCGCTGCGAAAATGTCGTGGCAATATTATATGGGTGACCATATATATGGGGACAGGGGCAAAAAAAAAATGTTAAAAAAAAAGAAAAAAGTGTGGGGGCTGGGGGGTGTCCCCCGCATGTTCCATGCAATAATGTCACCACAAAAAACTGCCATTTTTCGGCGATATTTTTTTCATGGCGAGATTTTTGTGGCGACATTATTACATGGAACCTGCTGCATGCAGTTGTTTAAATAGTGGGAGCATGAAGATGTTAAACAACGTCAGTGACACGCAGGGTCCCCGAGGCACGCCGCAGGTGACCAGGTCGTCTATTATCAATGACCCTGAAATTAGACTCTCACAGTACGGCCCGACAGAAATTATTGAACCCATCTTGCTGCTGCGATGGAAAAATGTGCCGTGCTACATAGTCTGTCCTCAAGAATGGAATGATCCACTAGATCAAATGGTGATGACCGATCTAGTAGCACAAGACAAGTTGACTCGGTGATGTACCTCCTCGTAAACCAGATTGTTTTAGCCCCTGGATATTATGTCTAAGCAGAAACTCCTCAATCTGTAACTGTGCAACATTGTCAAGTATCTTCAACAAATAAGGAATATTTGTAATGGGCTGGTCATTTCCCGGCATGTTTTGGTCCAGGATAGGTTTTTTTAATGAGTAGCGAAATCCAGGCCTTTTTGATGTTAGTGGGGACATTATTTTCTTTAAAAGGATAGGTTTATGAATTCCGTTATGAGAGAAGCAAGTTGGTTACAACATTCTTTAACTGTTGAGGAGGGATAGACATCACCCTTACAGTTAGTTGGTTTTAACTGATTGAGTACCTCACTGAGTTATTACTCAGTAATGGGCTGAAATTCAAATTAAGAAAAGTCCATATTAGAGCATGCGGGTGGGGGGAGTCACATTGGCTCCACCACCAGAATTGGTTTTGATGGTGAATTCTTTTTGAATGTTCTCCATTTAGTTGATCATTGCAGACTGGATAGATGTACAGCAGCTAGAGCCTTTAACCACATGTGAAGGTACTGGGCAGAGAGCTTCCATTCATAATAGGCTCCAAAAATAGGCACCTTGCAATGCAAGGACGTTCAAGAAGTAATGATTACACAAAGCATATGCAGAGAAGCCCACATACTGCTTCACAATTGTATAAGACTAGGACTCTCTTCTGTAGAGGATCAGCGGCAGTCAGGCCTCTGGTAGAATGAGCCCAGAGACTTCAGTTACATCCTTTCTAGCCAGATCATAGCATTCAGAGATGCAGAGAATGATTCACCCACGACAGGGTCTGTTTCGACACATCCCTGCCAGCATGGAAACCATCATAAGCCACAAAAAGATGATCATCTTCCCTGTCCTCCCTCGTCCGAGAGACATAGTAGCTGAGAGCCTGCACCAGGTCCAGCCAATGGAATCGATCTTGTGCCTTAGAAGGGGGTGAGGCAGAGAAAATAAAACACTGGACGATGGATTTTTTGAGAGAGAAGGCAACCAGAGACGACCTTTGGCAGGAAGAAAGGTAGATCTTGTGCTCAATGTCACATCCTCTGGAGAAAACCAAATAGGGAGGTTTAACAGATCATGTTCGGAGCTCAATAACCCATCTTGAGGAAGTGATGGCAACCAGAAAAATCCCCTTAAGGGAAAGCAATCTTAGAGAACATGATTGAAAGGGCTCAAACGAGCACCCATAAGTAACTTTCGCACTCAATTCGAATCTCATGCCAAAACCACAAGTTGGCGTGGTGGAAACTGATTGCACAAGCCCTGCACAATTTGCTGAACAATGTGAATTGTGAAGAAAGATCCTTTTCACACTGGAAGAAAAAGGGCTCCACTCGAGTTACGCAGTGGGAAAGAAAGCTCTAGAACTTTCTGGCAAAGCTCTCACTCGTGGGAGGCCAAAGTCTCACTGCTCAAGGCATCCGCTGTGACAATCTCCTTTCCGGCAAGTTGAGCTGCCATCAGACACATGTCGTTCTCCAGAGCCCTGAACCACATTCGCATTGCTTCTCTGCACAGTGGCAAGGACCTCACACCACCTTGTTTGTTGTGTTAGTGCATGGCTATGCAGTTGTCTGTTAGGATCAATAAATTATAAGTTACTCACTGCAGTGACTAACATACTCCTAGTCCATAGACCCCTGTCCTCCATACTGTATGGGCGTCCCTCGCTAGGGACGGGAGCCAGAACATTTTTCAACAGAAAAAGATCATCTTCCCCCTTTAAATTTAGAGGCGCGCCGGGGTGCGGCCCTGGGAGTATGCACTCGTCTGACTGCGCCCACCGGCGCCACTCCTCAGTCCCCTATGACGCGTCAACAATATTACCATTGCCTAATGAGACAAGTTTTTTTTATTAGTGGGAGGATGGTGGGACATATGGAGGAAAGGGGACTATGGACTAGGGGTACATTAGTCACTACGGTGAGGAACTTATAATTACTCCCATGCCTCGTTCCCTTTCCTCCATACTGTATGGGTGATTACAACTGAATGTATCCCCATGGTGAAAAGTGAACCCTCTTAAGAAAACAAGTTCCTTAATACTGCCTGACCAAATACCGCATCCAACCTGGACCTGGCATCCAAGCAGAAGGCCGAAAGCGTAGCCCATGTAGCCGCCTTGCTGATGACCTGCCACGGAACGTGCCTCTGGAAAACAAACGCTGTGGCCTTGGCTCTGACAGCATGGGCATGCATATTTGCTGGGATTGGTTTGTGCTGCCCCTCGTAAGCCTCTTTGATGGCTGCAACCATCCATCTTGCTATGGAGGCCTTGGAAGCCCGATAACCTGGCATTGACACAACGAGGGTGACAAAGAGCATCTGATTTGCAGTAGCTCTTGGCTCTGTCAAGGTAGAATTTTAGAGCACGCCTAACATCTAGACAGTGCATTACACTCTGAGACTCGTCTTTAGGGTCCGTGAAGAAAGTGGGTAGCACTATCTCCTCATTCAGGTGAAACAAGGAGGCTAGAATGCAGGTTGAGTTCCACGCACCACCTTGTGCTTATGAAAAGTAATATACGGCTCTGAAGCCACCACTGCCTGGATTTCACTGACCCCGCGTGCAGCGGTAAGACCCACCAATGGAGACTAGCCTGATATCCGCGGACGCCATTGGCTCGATTGGTTTATGAGTCAAGGTCCCTAAGACCACACTGAGGTCCCACACCAGGTGTGGCTTCTTGATAGGCGGTAGAGCCTGGTGAGGCCTGCCAGATGTCTTTTAGCCACCGGATTGGAGGATGAAAAAACCTCTTCCTCCGAGTTCTGGTAGGCTCCGATGGCCACTAAATAGGTGCTGCATGGGTATACCGGCACCCCCAGTCCCACCCCCCCCCCTGAGTGTGCGAAGTGTGCAGAGAAGGATAGCACGTTGTCCAACCTGCAGGTCAGAGGATCGACCTTTGATTCCGCTCAATGACAAAACCTAGTCCACTTGCTTTTGTACTGGCTCTTGTTAGCATCGCTCCTAGCTTCCTTTATGATGTCTAGGTTAGCCTGTGACAGACGCAGGTGCCTTAGTGTAACCTGTTCAGGAACTACGCTGCAAGGGCTAACTTCTGGGGGTGGGGTGGATGACCGTGCCTCCCTGCTGTGAAAGAAGGTGAGCTGGGCCCAGCGGAAGGTGCATCGGGGGCTGATCCGACAGGGACTCCCTTTTATTTTGCAGATTACCCTGTGTACCAGGGGAGTGGGAGGAAAGGCATATGCGTTCATCTTGTTCCACTGGATCTGCATTGCATCGCCCAGAGAGCCCCAGCCCTGTCCGGACCCAAACTGAGGGCACCTGTTGTACCACCAGGTGGCAAAGAGATCCACCTAAGGATGACCCCATCTGTCGAAGATCCCCTGCAGAAGCTGTTCCTCCAACTGCCATTTGTAGTTGTCTGCACCGAGCCTGCTGAGCCTGTCAGCCTCCAGGTTGGACTCCCCCGGGAGGTGAATTGCTGCCAGGTGTATGCTGCTTTCCAGCACCCACTCCCAATGTTCACTGCTAGGGTGCTGAGGGGAGGAGACCTAGGGCCCCCAGTTTGTTGATGTAATACATGCTGGTGGGGCTTTCCGTTTGTATGAGGATTGCCTTGCCACTGATCGGGAGGAAGGCTGTGAGCTATTCCCATAAACTTGAGCCATTTGATGTGGGCTGCCTGCCCCTGGGGATGAGTCTGTGGTGATGGTAACCTGTGGAGCTGGTTGACGAAATGGCCTGCCTATCCGCAGGTTGTCCTCCGTGCTCCACCAGACTAGGTCTTGGTGGAGATGAGGTGGGATGCTGACCAGCTCTGCCTGGGAGCCCTTCTCCTGACTCTAGGAGGCTGCAAAGTGCCACTGCAAGCGCCTCATTCTGAGCCTGGTGAACGGCACCACCAGTAGGAATGCGTGCCATGATGTCCGAGAGATGTTGGTACCACAAAGCAGAGGTCACTGCTTTGCTGAGATAACAAACTGTGGACTTTTTGATGGCTGCAATCTTGTACAATTGTAAAATTCTCTCGGAGCCCGTATCCCAGATGAGGCCCAGGAACGTTAAACTCTGCATGGGCTCCATCTGAACTTCTTGTGATTGATTGAAAATCCCAACTCGTGTAATGCAAGCATAAGGACGAAAGCAGTGTGGAGGACTGCCTCAAGCGACATTGGCCTGACGTGCCTGTCTAGGTATGGATAGACGTGGTGACCCTGGTCCCTGAGTAGGGCTGCTACCGCGTTCATCAGTCTTGCAAAGACCCTGGGGCCCGAATTGAGGCCAAAGGGTAGAACCTTGTATTGGAAATTAAAGCCCATGATCCTGAACCTCAGAAAGGACCGATGGGGCTGTCCGATCAGGACGTCAAGTTACGCATCCTTCAGATCAGGAAGCACATCCAGTCTCCCATGCACAATGTCTCTGCTATAAGCGCTGGGGTAACCATCTTGAACTTTTGAAGAGGAAGGGAAAGGTTTAAAAGGCAGAAAGGTTCAACACAACTCTCAGGCCAACCAGATTCTTCTTATGTATTGTGAAAATTATTGAATAGAAGCCCAGACCTTGCTGGCAGGCTGGGACTTCTTCCACTGCCTGACTCTCTATGAGCGAGTGAATTTCTGCCAACAGAGTTGCTGTCCAAATCTGTGGAAGCGGGGGGGAGAAAATATGGGAGGGAGAGATAGGTAGGCGGTAGCCCGTGGACACTAAAGAGAGCGTCCAGGGGTCCGATAACCTTGTGCGCCAACATTGGCAGTGAAGGACAAGCCTGCCCCTTCTCTCCCCCAGAGACACTTGGACCCGGATGGGCGTGTCATGCCTTATTTCCGTCTGAGGCGGAGAAGGGGCACCGAATAAAGCCCTTGTGTGCAGCCTTGTGTTGCTTGCGCCAGTATTGTCTCGGAGAACTGACTGGTTGACTGGACCGCCGTTCCTGGAACCCCCGGAAACCACTGAAGGACCGACCCTTGTCTGAACATTGGTGCGTCTGGCTGTATGCCTTAGTGAGGATGGATAAGGATTTGGAATTCTGGGAACTGTTCTTCTTATCCAGTTCCTCGTCCTTAGTGGAATGGAACAGGTCGCCAGCCTCAAAGAGAAGGTCCAGTATGCGCACCTGGATTTCCGGGTTGAACTTGATATCCGTAGCCAGGCAGTCGTCCTCATGTCCGTAGAGATGCAAATGGCACGGCCTGAGATGTCAAAGTGTGCCACCGTGGACTGCATTATGTCTTGCACTACAATTTTGACCTCCGCCAGCCCCGCCTTGGTGAGCGCCTGGCTCTGCACTGGAAGTTATGGAAGGAAGTCAGCGATTTCCCGCCAGAGCCTCTGGTTCACAGCAGGGAGTATAGCGTCCGCATTAGACTGCCAAAGATGAAGGGAAGCGTTGGAATAAATGTTCTTCCTATATGCTTCCAGGATCTTCTCCTCCTTACCCAGGAGTGCAGAGGCTGATGTAGCTGAAGACAATTGTGGCTTGGAGTAGATAAAAGCTGCAGCGATCACCGAGGAGTGTGGCTGAGGGTGTCCCGACAGAAAGGGGGGTCCCCTTCCATCTGCCTAAACTTTGAGTTGGCGCCTGTTGGTAGGCTGCACCGAATGGGGTTTAAGCCATCCCTTCTTGGCAAGTGCCACCACGTCTTTTTGCATCAGAATCCCATTCTGACCATCAGGGGGTAAAGTGAAGACCTCTGCTAGGACTCCCGCCTCTGGTTGCTCCACTTCAGGCTGAGGAAGCCCCAAGTATTTGGCCAATCTGGTGAGCCGCTCATGGAAGCCCTTGGCTGACAAAGGTGTGTCGAGTCCTCCTCCTCATGCGTGTCCGCGTTGGTCAGGAGCAGCTGGAGGAGTGCAGGGCGTCGAGGGCTGCGGCTTACTGACAGAAGCCGGCGGCTGTTGCAGTGGCTTTGGGGCTGCCAAGACCGTTGGAGGTGTGGGAGCCGGCATTGCAGGAACTGGCATGGGTGGCTGGGGCTGCATGCTGGAACCACGGGCAGAGTGGTGTGGGTGCTAGTGGCAGAACGGGAGGGAGCATGTCCCTGATCACATCTTTGAGGATGATGCCCATCTATGGAGAACTCATGGGGGGGAGGTCACAAACTTTTCAAAAAACCTGTCTTCACAGGCCGGTGGAGCGCTTGGAGGCGCGGGCATGGGCTGAGACCTGCACACACATTGCCTTACTTTCTGTGGGGTGTATCTGCCAAGCAACGATGAAGGGTATGCGTAGGCCACGTGCCCTGTGAAGACCAGTCCCACCAGGAAACTTGTTCCCCTGCCTGTACTCCCAAAGGGGGATGGTGTCGGATGAGCCGCCATTTTATCTGGCCCGGCGGCCATCTTGTGTGGCTGTATGCCACGTGCTTGCGTCATAGTGCTTGCCGTGCTGGACCCGGCCTCTTCCAAGGCTCTTGCCGATGGAGGTGGAGGCCTACCCTGCACCTCAGACGGGGCCTGGTAGGCAGATTGCCCTTGGCTGTGTAGCCAGTAGTGCTACCTACAGACACACCCCTCAGACATTTGTCCGGTACTAGGGCGTATCCCCTCAGGCTTAGACCCGGTAATAGAACATTGCGGTCCTTCAGTGCCGTCACCAGAAGGATCTTGCGACCCCACAGCTTGGCGGCCAGTGTTGGGTAAGATTTCCACAGAGCTGATAAAGCTTCCTTTCCTGGTTCAACCCCAGAACTTTTTGCTTTTCTAGTGGGATATTTTCCACACTCACCTAATCTTTAATTCTTTTTATGGGTGTCATTTTTAAGACTCTCCATAGTGTCTTTTTAAAGTTATCTTGTTTAACAACTTACTGGAAATAAGTGCCTGCTGTTGCTGGGTTGCCCTAGGGGCTCCCCATTTAACTTTATGCTAACCTTGAGTGAACTACAGTTCCCAAGGGTAGAAAGGATCTTTGGATCCCTTTTACATTTTGTTAGGTGAAACCAAGCACACCCCACCTTAAGTGGAGTGCTGGGGAGATGCAACATATCCCCTTTCACATTAAAACTGTACAAATTCTGTTAGTGACAAGCTTACCTTTAATGGCTGGTGGCAGTGATACCTTTTACTAATTTGGTGCACCTTTACCGCGGGCTGTGATCAGAGCTGCAGTAAAGGCACCTAAGGGTGTTCATTTTACCAAAATGGCCCCGGTCTTCTTTTTCTGCCATTTTAGTGTTTCTTATCGTTTCGTGTTCCTTCCCCTGACATCCAGGGCGGGAAATTCCTTTGTGTGAGTTTTGTCTTCGGCGGGAGTCCCCTGTACACCCTACCCAGGCTCCAGTTAGTCTGTAAGCACAGTAAGCGGGGGAGGAGTCCAAAACCTCCCCATCCTTTGTCTTACGCCTTGCTTCAACTGGGACAAATCCCAGTGGGGGGCTGGCTGTCCTGATTAGACAACTAGACGCCCCATTCTTGTAAAATGCGGGGAGAGAATGCAGAGGTTGTGCTGTAGTTCCTGATAAATATTGGAAACCTGGAAGCTGAAGTAATGTCGACCACTAGAACAGAAAACCGAAGAGGATGATGAAGGAAACGCGGCATAGATGATTTCCAGCGACCGGAGAGCATGCTGTGTAACCGGAGCCTGCTGCAGCCCTTCCTTCCAATCAACCTGGGGTCTCCGAAAACAACGTCCCGAACCCAGAGGCTGGTAAGACCCACTAGACTCAAGAAGACCTGCATTTTGAGCCATCCCACGAGTTGCTGCGACCTTGCGTTTTTGCAATACCCCAATACCCTGGGACCACCAGCCACTGTGCAGTGCACAGTCTTCCGAATTCCGAATCTCGCTGAAACTTCGTGGCCATCTTGGTGTATCTCCAAAGACACGAATCGAGTCCAAAAAGTCCCCTCACAAGAGTGCTGGTCCTTTAAAACGACGAGAATTCAAACACGATTTTCTGTCTTCTTCTGTGCTCATTGAAAAGGTGCCAAATCCGCAGAACCACATTCAAACGCGAGCGAAATCTTGCCTAGAGCATTCTTCATCGAACCCTGCTGCAAAGTCCCTTTTGATGTCTTGTGTTCAGTCTCCAGGACAAGGGATCCACTGACAGGGTATTTGGCTGCAGTCCCTGAAGTTCTCATGCTGCAATCTCTTCTTCATTGCTGAGGTACTGTGTTGGCTTGGATATATACTTACCTTAAGCCTTTTGGGATTTCTGTGTAGTCCTGGGGTGTTTTCTGTGATTGGGAGGTCCCTCATCCAGTGCACCCAGTCCCACTGCTAGAATCCTGCTAGGGTGTCCTCTGTGAAGCCCCTGAATCCTCTTCTAACTCTAAAAGTACTCACCTGTTTGCCCAGTTGTCCTAAGGAAGAACTTATTCTAACACTGCCTGTTGGTCACTAGTCCTAGTGACCCCCCCCCCCCTTCTGCCACTGAGAACAACCATGCTCCAAGAATAAGGGAAAGACTTTGAAGGGATTGGGACTTCTGCCTAGAAAAGAAATCCAGTGTTTTACTTACTTGTAAAGAGTTCCTCGTCTGAACCAACGACCCCTCGGTCCGGCTTTAAAAAATGCCGAGACTGTGGAAAAAAGATGTCGCTGACGGACCCTCACAGGGTCTGTCTGTGGTGTTTGGGAGCTGAACACCATTGTTCGGAGTGCGAGGACTGTATGTCCATGACAGCTAAGGCCCTGAAGGAGCGTAGGGGGAAGCTGGAAAAAGGTAAGACTTCTAAAGCTTCTTCTTCCTCGACGAAGTCGAGACATTCGTCTCCTCGTCACCATTCGCGCTCCAGGTCTCGAAGCGGGTCCCATCACTCCTCGAGATCGAAGCACTCCAAAAGGAGACGCCGAAGATCCCCTTCTTTGTCCTCCTCTTCCTCTGTTTCACCTAAGAGAATCCCTTGCCCCACGAAACATAGTCCCCGGGATGAATGGGAGGAATTCCGAAAAAATATGAGTCTTCGAGAAAGCGGCCTCGACCCCCTCGAAGACTGCCGAGAGCGATGCTCTGGTCGAAAGACCCGAAGGTCCAAAACGCCGCGAGTCGCAGCACCCAGCGAAGGAAGCTTCTCGAGCGTGTCACGAACCCTCGAGTAAAGCAAAGACCTCGAATCCTTCTTCAAAGGTTCCGTCGACGAAGGTTCCGTCGACCCTGAGGTCGGTGTCTTCGACGCCGTTGTCGAAAGGGACCTTCGACACACGGGTCTGTTGACTCGACGCCATCCTCAACACCGGCGTCGACGCCAAGGAAAGTCACGGTTGCGGCGCACCAAGTGGCTATTCCCAGGTCTTCGATGACGATGTCGTCGAGATTGTCGATATCCTCAAGCAGAATTCTGATTCTATCGAGGACCTCGAGGCCTCCACCTTTGTTTTCGACGCCACGTTCGAAGCCTTCGGCGTCAACGACATCAACGTTTTCGAGACCGATTACGACAAGTTTGGCACCCTCTGCCTTGGAGATGGGTTTCACACCCTTTGTGAGTTCAGACCAATTGGGAACAATGTCCTCAATTATGGAAGAGGGAGAACTGTCTGACCAAGAAGAGACATTTGAGTTGCAGGGATCTGCAACCCCAGTTCAAGAGGAGTTATCCTCAGATGAACGCAGATTAAAGGAACTCCATGATTCCTTACATGAGGCAAGTGGTTTAGACACTTCCCCAGAGGTGGAGTTCGCTAGGCCAGACCCGGGGGAGCATGCTGAAACCCCTTATAGAGCCTTAATGGCCAGGATTACAGAATTTATGGGGTGGTCAACACCTTCACAGGCTTTCCAACAGGATGACCTCACGGATATTCTTGATAAAGGTCCACAGGAGGATCCTGTAGTACCTTTTCATAAAGCTCTTCAAAGAAAAATAATGACGAACTGGGAAACCCCATATGTCGTCCCGGCAGTAAATAAAAAACTGTCTACTAAATACAGGGTATCTTCTGCAGACCCTGAGTTTTTGTCCAAACACCCATCCCCAGAAAGTCTGGTGGTACAGGCAGCATCTTCTACTGACATCAAGACTGCTTACCCTACCATCCCACAGGACAGGGACGATAAAAAATACGATGCTATGGCTAAGAAAGTCTTTTCGGCATGTAGCATGGCGTTAAAATCTATTAATGCTACTTGCACCCTTGCTAGATTTAGCCATACACTTTGGGAGTGTGCTTCTACAGCGGCTGACTGCATCGCGGAGGGAGAAGAAAGGGAGGTGTTCCTAAATATCATGAAGGACGGTAAAGACGCTATGTGCGAATCCCTCCAGACGGGCATTGATTCGGCTGACAGTATCAGCAGAGCAATGGCGGCAAGTACAACAACCATGAGATTTGCTTGGTTGAGAAAGTCTGGTTTTACCCCAGATGTGCAAGCCAGGCTCTTGAACATACCATTTGATGGCTCTTCTTTGTTTGGGAAAAAGGCGGACGACAGTTTAGAAAAACTGCAAACATCAAAGGCAGCAGCAAAATCCCTAGGCACTGCAATCTGTCAGACACCTTTCCGTCCCACAGGAACCTCTGCGAGTGGCAAGTCCTTTTGCTTCTACTCTGCATTCGGAAGAGGTAGAGGACGACCGGCTCAAAGGGGACAAAGAAGAACTACCTGAGGTGGACGGGGTAGATATTCAAAAGCCGCAGCAACAGCAGGTGCCTCTTTACCATTGCCATCTGCATCAGCATCAGCCGCCCCAAAACCACTCTGAGGACTTCCGTCACAAGACACCTGTAGGAGGCAGGTTAACTCAACATCTGGCGGAATGGCAGGCTATCACGTCAGATGCTTGGGCATTGGAGACAGTTGCACAAGGTTACTGCCTGCCTCTCCTACGCATACCTCAGAGTCATCCACCGGGGATCAGCTCTCAAAAAGCTCCAGATGTGCTCCTCTTGCAGGAAATCTTAGACCTGCTAGAGAAAGGTGCCATAGAACCGGTACCTGTAGCGGAGAGGAACAAGGGCTGGTACTCCCCATACTTTCTCATACCAAAGAAAGACGGAGGACTGAGACCCATCTTGGACTTGCGAGAATTGAACAAATTCCTCAGGAAAGACAAATTCAAGATGGTAACTCTCTCTCAGATCCTTCAGGCCCTTCAGGTCCAGGACTGGTTGGTATCTCTGGACCTTCAGGACGCTTATTTCTATGTGCCAATCCATCTCAAACACAGGAAATACCCGAGGTTCGCAATTGGCAACTCTCATTTTCAATTTCGAGTGCTGCCATTTGGGCTGACCTCCGCCCCGAGGGTCTTCACCAAGTTAATGTCGGTAGTGGCTGCAAGCCTAAAGAGGGAAGGGATTCACGTCTACCCCTACCTGGACGATTGGTTGATCAGAGCTGTATCTTCGGAACAAGCTCAGATCCAGCTAGATCATGTTTGCCACTCCCTTCACAGACTGGGCTTCTCCCTCAATTTAAAGTCGTCACAAATGATACCATCACAGAGACTCCAGTTCATCGGAGCAATCCTGGACACTTCCCTGGGAAAAGCCTCGCCACCAGAGGTGAGGGCTCAAGATATTCTACAGATGATCACCAAGTTTCAAAATGCCCAACGTCTCCCAGCCTTTGACTTTTTGAGGTTGCTAGGCCTCATGGCATCCTGCATTTTCCTAGTGCCAGAGGCTTGCCTGAGAATGAGATCTCTCCAGTGGGCACTGAGAACTCAGTGGTCACAATTCTCAGGGAGAATGACAGATCTTCTTCAGGTTCCCGACAGGGTGGCTCGAGACCTTCAGTGGTGGGCCGGTCAGGAGAACATTATGAAAGGAGAGCAGTTTTGGCAACCTTGGCCGGAGATAACAGTAGTCATGGATGCCTCACTCACGGGGTGGGGAGCCCACGCCAACGACTTGACCATCAGCGGTCGTTGGTCTCGATCGGAGTCCAGACTACATATCAACCTGTTAGAGCTGAGGGCCAACAGACTTGCGCTGAAGGCTTTTCTGCCATCTGTACAAGGAAAGAATGTCCTGATAATGACGGACAACACAGTGGCCATGCATTACCTCAACAAAAGAGGAGGCGTAGGATCACTACCTCTGTGCAGAGAGGCGATGCAGCTCTGGTTTTGGGCAATCTAAGAAGGAATCTCTCTATCGGCAGTTCACCTAGCCGGAGAGAAGAACTTGACAGCGGACGCTCTGAGCAGGCAGAGCACAGTCTCCCACGAGTGGGAACTAGCTCAGGAAGTCCTTCAAGAGATCTTCGCCCTTTGGGGAACCCCTCAGGTGGATCTGTTCGCCACCAGTGTCAACAGGAAGTGCGATCTGTTCTGTTCAAGGGAATTTCCCCCGAGAGGAGCTCTGGGAGACGCATTCATAGTGGACTGGGAGTTTCCACTCCTGTACGCGTTTCCACGTGTCCCTGTCATTCCTCATAATGATCAGGAGGTTGAGAAGATTCCGGAAAACCATGATCCTAATTGCCCCGGATTGGGCCAGGAGAACGTGGTACCGGACCTTCTAGACTTGTCCATCTGCCCTCCAATTCGACTTCCTTCTGTGAGAGCAGATTCTCTCTGAATGGGAGGTCAGGTTCTTCATCCAGACATCAAAACCCTCAACCTTCACGCTTGGCTTCTGAAAGGCTGAGGTACAAGGATTGGGACCTCCCTGATGACGTTATGGAGGTTTTGCTTTCGGCAAGAAGGCCAGCAACAAAATCTTTATACCGCTGCCATTGGAACAGATTTTGCAGCTGGTGTAGGGAAAAGAATATCGATCCCTTTTCATGTGGTACACCAATGGTTTTGTCCTTCCTACTTTATTTAGCAAATTCAGGCCTTCAAGTTGGCACCATCAAGGGCTATCTCGCAGCGCTATCCATCTTTAAGCGCACTGCGGAAGAACCATCCTATTTCAAGTTACCCTTGGTAATACAGTTTCTAAAGGGGTTAACTAACGTTTATCCCCCAAGACCATTCCAGGTTCCCCTATGGGATTTAAATTTAGTACTAACTTTCCTGATGCGCACACCTTTCGAACCACTCCACTCTTGTTCGTTAAGATGTCTTACCCTTAAGACTGTTTTATTATTAGCACTTACATCTGCTAGAAGGGTGAGCGAGTTACAAGCTCTTTCTTGTAAACCCCCTCATACAATCTTTCACAAAGACAAAGTTGTTCTGCAAGTGAAGCCTAATTTCCTCCCAAAGGTGGTTTCTGAATTTCATATCACACAGAAGATTACCCTTCCATCTTTCTATCCTCCTCCCCATCCGGGGAAAGAGGAAGAGAGGTTACACAGTCTGGACCCAAGAAGGGCTTTAAGTTTTTACATTAGTAGACTGGCTAGGATAAGACCAGCAGACCAGCTGTTTGTAGGCTACGGAGGTCACAAGCTGGGGCTACCGATAACTAAGCAGACCATTTCCAGATGGATTATTTTAGCCATTTTGGAATATTATAAACTGGCAGGAAAAGAGCCCCCTCAAAATCTTAGGGCTCATTCGACCAGAGGTATCGCAGCTTCATCGGCCCTCAAAAGAGGAGTGCCGGTTCGAGACATTTGTGCGGCTGCCACATGGTCGTTCGTCCATACCTTTACACGGTTTTACAACTTGGATTCCTCCTCCAGTCAGGAAGCTAGGTTTGGAAGGGCAGTATTGCACTCGATTCATCAATAAGAGGAAGCATGAAGTCAGTACTCCCACCTCCAATAACAGAATACTGCTATGGGAGCCTATGTAAGATAAGGAATACGTCGGAGGACACAATCCCTTCGGAGAACAAGTTACTTCTTACCTTGTAACGTTCTTTCGATGGGATGTTCCTCCGACGTATTCCTTAACGACCCTCCCATCCATCCATCCATCCCCGCAGTACTACTTCCCTTGTTGTTGCAGCTCACGCTCCTTCAGGGTGATTAGTTGAGTCCAGAAAGAATTATTGTGGGCTACAAAACGGAACTGAGCAACGGACGCTGCGCGCAGCCTTTATAGGCAGGATGACGTCGATACGGCGGCTGTCGACGGACATCAACTTGGCGGATGTCTACGCGCAGCGCCTTCTAGAGAGAAAAAAATTCCGAGGCCAGCAAAGCTGGAAAGAGATATCTAAGATAAGGAATACGTCGGAGGAACATCCCATTGAAAGAATGTTACAAGGTAAGAAGTAACTTCTTGTTCTTTGTCTGGCTCCTGTAAAATGGTGCCAAATCCACAGAGCCGCTATAAGTTGATAAGAATCCTTTGTTGGAAGCCTCCCCCCATCGATGACAGCCGCCAGTTTTCCTTCAGTGTCCATTTCTTCCGTCTCCAGACCAAGCACCCATAGACCGGATCCTGTGCTGCTGCATTCTGAAGGCATCAGCCCTGAGGTTTCTGCTGGGGTAATGTGTTGGCTTCAGTAATACTTACCTTAAGTCTTGTGTGAATCCTTTGAGGCTGAGTAGGTGATTCAAGTGTTTGGGAGTTTATACAATAACATACGCCCAGGCCTAATGCTGCAACACATAAATGGAGCCTTCTGTAAAGTCCCTGAACACTTAACTAACTCTAAAGCTAATACTTAGAAGACGCTATCCTCTGGAACTCTGACTTTCCTGCAACTGAAACCACTCCTGACCTGCGTAAAATTAGCTTCTAGACAACAAGAGTCACTCTTCTGCCTCTGAGAAAACTCATACAACAGACTAGGGCAGGACTTTGACGATAAGGCTTCTGTCTTGAAAATATAGCAAGTGTTGAAAGTACCTACGTGTAAAGGAGTTAGTGTTGTAACTGTTTATCTGCAATAGAATAAAGTGTTACAAAAGTTATTACTTACCTTTAAGTCGCTGGTTGCTCCTTTAAAAAGTATAGAAGTTATTTTATCAGCTTTGAATCGTTTTTGACTCTTCTAAACAGTAATGTTGTGTTATGGACACTTGTAAAACGTATTGGTTGCCCAAAGGCATCATGGCACTATACCCTAAGCAATTAACGCACTGGATGAGCACCCGCAGGAAACTAAAAAAGAAATGTTTTCAGGGCCCGTCTGAAGGAAAAATAGACCTCAATTGCACGCAGGTGAAGAGGAAGGGAAGTCCAAGCCTGTGCCACAGCCACAGAGAAAGCACAGCCTCCAACCCGAGAGAAACTACATCTAGGAACTGAGATGGTCAAATAAGAGAGCGCAGTGCTCTCGGGGGGAACATAAAGGGCAACATTCCACCTGAAGATATTCTGCCCCTTTTTTGTAAAAGGCTTTGTGTACCAATCACAGAGACTGAAACCTCACAACTGGGAGCCAGTGAGCGGGCCAAGAATGGGAGTCATATGGATGCCATGCGGGGGTGAAGAAACATTCTAGCAGCCAGCTGGAGACGGTGGATCAAATAGTGTGGGGCAGCCAAATAAAGCACATTACAATAATCAATTCCTCTGATTAGCTGATGGGAGACTACAGATGCCTGAAATTTAACATGAATAAAAAGAAAACCTTGTGCAGTGTCCACAGCATGAAATGGCCCTTTTGACAAGTGGCTGACACCTGCTCTGGCATGGATAAAGAAGACAATCTTGATGCCTAGGTCTTTGACCAATGAGACGGGTGTGGGAAAAGGGCCCAAACTAGCAGGCCAGAACTCCGGGGTCCAGAACAGAGAAGGATTAACAGTGCAGACAACCAGCACCTTAGTCTTCTCCCCATTCAACCTAAGCCAGTTCCTGGCCATGCATGCATCCATCCACAGCCTCTAGGCAACTTCTCAGCCGTCTCAGGCTGAGACAGATCGAGCCACAGAATAATCTGTGTGTCGTTAGCGTAGGGGTAGCACAGGAAACCATGTGCGTGGATGATGCCAAGAAGTGGCTGGATGTAAATGTTGAACATAGTGGGAGACAACAAGGATCCATGATGGACTTCACATAACAGAGGTACAGGTTGGGACCAAAAAGGTGGCAGAGAGACAGATTGTGAGCGTCCCGCCAAAAAAGAAGCAAACCAGGCCAAAAACTGACCAGATAGGCCAGCGGAATAGAGATGAAGACCAAGTTGGGGTGGTCCACGGTGTCAAATGCAGCCGAAAGATCTTCTAGAATAAGGGCCCCCCAGTGCCCACTATCCCCAGGCCCACTTAGGTTAAATCATCAACTAATGACACCAAGACAGATTCAGTACCTCTGCCCGGGCAAAAACCCAATTGAAAGGGGTCAAAGAAGGAAGATAGTTCAAGAAAAGAGCCTAGAAGAGAAACCAGAGACTCAGGTAGTTTCATAAAAAATGGGAGCAGGGAAATAGGGCATAAATTAGAAAGGACCAGCGGATACAAAGACGTTTTTTTAAAGGGGGATTATAAGGCATGTTTTAGATCAACGGGGCTAACCCCCGATGAAAGCGAATCGCTGATTGCCTTGATCAAACAAAAAATGATTGCACACAACACATCTTTCAATATGGAAAGAGGTATATGGTCAGAGGGGGACGCCGATTTTAGCCCTTTAATAGCGGCTAAAATGTCCTGGGATGTAAAAGTGGGGAAAGCAGACCAGACAGCTGAAGCTCCACAATCGCCCACAGGTGGCTAGGGCAAGGTGGAATATGGTAGAGTAGTAGTGATCACACTACAAATGGCAGCTATCATATCGTCAAAGAATTAAGGCAAGGAGTCACAAAGCTCCTGCGAGGGGGAGAAACTGGGCAGAGACTTAGGCTGGGAGGTCAGCGAATTAACTGCCTCAAATAGAGCTTTAGGTTAGTTGATAGCCTGCTCAATTTTTCCACTAAAAAAATAGTTGTTTGGCCACTGTAATAGCACTATGGTATCTTGCAGTAGCCAAACGAAAGATAACTTTATTAGCTAGTACATAGCCAGTTCTCCACTTCCTCTCAGCCTGTCTGCGCTGGAGTTTAAGATCTTTAAGTTCGGAAGTGTACCAAGGTTCTGAACGGCGATTATCTAAAAGTAATATAGTTTGTAGAGTTAAATCATTTCTAAAGTGAATGAGTAGGATTCCAGTAGGCTTTACCCACCTTGATTAGCTGTGTGCTCTTCTTAATGTGTGTTATTGGGTTTTGCTTTCCCTGATCTGCTTCAGTGTTAATACTTTACTGTGTATTGCTGAAAGCCATTCTTAAAAGTATAATAGGTTACTTACTTACCTTAAAATACATTGTGTCTTTCTAAATATGTATACTTGGGTTATGCTTTTCTTGAACGGCTTTAGAGCACTTCTAAAATAGTAATAAGAGTTCTTACTTATCATAGAATTGTAATCTTGCACTTCTGAAAAATATCCTTGGTTGATATATCTTTTCAATGCGTTAGCAAGATAAATCATTTTTATGCTTAATCCCCCTCTCCTAGTGAGACCCCCTGCAAGATTTGCTGGACTCTGGACATTTTTCTTTAATCTGAATGAGTGGAGCCTTTCTCCACTCTTTAATTCTTATGGGCTTTGCCTTTTGGAACTCTGTTCTTTGTATCTTACCTGTACCTTGGAGCCTATTTTGCTCCATACCACTTTAAGGCATCTATATTCTACTATTGCAGCACGCAGCTCCTTATGGGCAGTGTTGCTGGGGAACCTTTTGGTCCTCCTTAGAGATTATTTTCTCTTACCCACTCTTATCTTACTTATCTGTAATTATTGTTCTCCAGCATGGTTCTGGCATGGATTCACATGCTCATGCATACTCTGTCGTCAGGCTGAGAATCCTCGGTAAAAGAAAAAACAGTTTCACTTAAAAACTGTTTTTCTACTTTAAACCAATCACTATCTTCTGGGTCATACTGGCCCCATCCAATGACAGTCCTCTCCCTAAGCCCCTCCTCTGGCATCCATCTTCAGTTTTGGTAAGCACGTGAAGTGGCAGACTGACCAAGAAGAGCCGCAGGTGGGTCGGAAGGAGGATTTGCATGTCAATCCATGCCAGAGCCATGCTGGAGAACAATAGTTACAGGTAATTTGTTCCTCTTCCAGCATCGGGTCTGGCATGGATTCACATGCTCACAAATACCGAATACACAGCAGTACAATATTACACAACCACGGGAGGTTGCAACGCTCAACAGAAGCAATCAACTTACCTCTGGAACAGACTCACCGAAAAGCAAACAGGTTGCGTAGCACTGCTTGGCCGACTCTGGACTCCTCCCTGGAATCCCTGTCGACGCAGTAGAACTTTGTGAAGGTGTGCGTGGACCTCCACGTAGCAGCCCTGCAGATGTCCAGCAGGGGCACACCAGACAGGCACACCATCGTCGCAACGATTGCTCTGGTGGAGTGAGCTCTCGGATGGCTGGGCAGCGGTCAGTTCGCCAACCGATGACAGTGCGTGATGCATCCGGAGACATACCGTGAAATGGAAGCCTTGGACAAGGCCTTCCCATGGTGCACAGGACCAAGTTTCACTAACAGTTATGAAGTATTCCGAAAACTATTAGTGCATGTCACCTAGAACTTCAGTGCCTGAATAATGTCCAGCGAATGCAAGGCCCTTTCAGCCGGTGACAAAGGCTTTGGGAATAAAACATGGCGTTAAGCAGGACCTTGGATAGTTGTAGGAGAATCGAAGATCCGTTAGTAGCTGCACGGTCGACTCTGTGTGTCCTTTGGCCAGCTCCCACGAGCAGGTGCGAATCAGCCAGTCGTCCAGTTACGGGTATACGTGTACGCCCTGTAGACTTAGATGGACCGCCACTGGTGCCAGGTATTTCGTGAACTCTGGGGGCCGACTTCAAGAAGAGAGGTAGGGCATTAAACTGGTAGAGCTGTCCCTGCACCACGAAACCTAGAAACTTTCGATGTGTCTTGTGAATGGGGACATGGAAGCAGGCGTCCTCCAGGTACATCAATGTCAAGAAGTCGTCCCTTTCAGTTGGCCGAGCAAGTGTTGCAACATGACCATCCTGAATTTATGGGACTTTAGGTATTTGTTCAGACGTCATAGGTGTAGGATGGGCCTCCAGCTCCGTCTACTTTCTGACCAGAAAGTATCTGGAATAGACTCCGGAGCCTCGGAGTCGCTGGGGTGCAGGCTCTATCACGCCTTTTCACAGCATGGCCCATACCTTTTCCAGGAGCTGAGGGTAGTGCTGCTCCTGATGGGCAACCTGAGGGATCCGCGGACACCTGCGTTGAAACTCCAGGGTGTGTCCCTGGGCAAGAGCATCCAGCACCCATCTGTCAGTAGTGATCTTCCTCCACTCGCTGACACGAGTGGGGGCCAGACGTCCTGGCCGGTTCAGGCTTGATTTGGCGCTGGCGGCCTGCCCTGAAGGCAAGCTATCTTCCACTACCATAGGCCTGGGAACGGCCTCTGAAGCCTTCCTGAGTGGTGGATCAGGAAGGCTGACGATACGATGTGGAGAAGCCTTCGAAGACCAGCTCAACTTTCCCTTGGAGAAGCGAAAATAAGAGTGATGCTGCTGGAGGGTGCCCAGGGAACAGGGTATCTATGTATCCGCTTTGATGGCCTGGAGGGACTCGTCAACGACTTTCACAAATAGGTTCTCTCCGGCGAAGGGCATGTCCAGCCCCTTCGCTTGGGCCTCCTGGTGGAAATTCGTGGCCTTCATCATGCCTTGACAACAAAAGCAGACACCATTCCCCATTTACCGGAACCCTTTGTCGGCGACGTCCAATGTCACTGTGATCTGACGCTGGAAGAGAGTTATTGACTCCATCTTATCGTCGGGGTGGAACTCCAGAATAGGCCCCAGCTTGCACCACAGCTCCCTGCCTAGGATTGCCAGTCTGTTGGCTGCCTTGATAGTGGACGCTGCAGTGTAAATCTCTTCCCCAAGGCGACCATCCTATTCCCCTCGCTGTCCGGAGGGGACGAGGACGGGTTGGCAGACCGTTTCCTCGCGGCCGCCGATGGCAGAGAATCTGGTGATGGCTGTAACCTCAGGCACTTGAGTGCGGAGTCCGGCACCCAATATTTTTTCTCCAGCCTATCCCGTTTGGCTGGAGCCATGCAAGGGTTCTTCATGAGGGCCAGGCCCTCTTCCCAAACATTGTCCAGAAAAGTGGACCACCATGACTATCTTCCTCTTGGCTTCGCACCTCTGGTACAAGTATCCATCCCTTTTGGTTTCCTCGGGCACTAGTTGGAATAGCTCGGAGGCTCTGGAGATCAGGAGTGGAGCGAACGCACCTCATCCAGTAGAGAGACCTTATGTGGAGCATCCAAATGTGGTGATTCGCCATCCACGGCAACTATATTCTCATCGCCGGCCACCGTCGTAGTGGCCGTATACGTACCTGTGTCTGCTGGGGGAGAAGGGACCCGACATGGTGGCAGAGTTTGAAATGGGGGTGTCGGGTGAAGCTATCTCTTGTTTGCCGGAGACTGATCAGGGACCTGGGGTAACCCAGGTGACAGAGCCAGAGGCATCCTGAACTGGATCTCTGGCACCGAGGTGGGCAGGGTCGACAGAATATCCAAGTAAATGTCCCTCGGCTGAGAAGGCAGAATAGGAAAACTAGGCACTGCGCCATCGTCGTCCTCTTCAATGTCCTTGTGGACCGTGTGCAAGGACTCCTGGTCTTCGTCATCTGTGGACGAGACCTCCATGGCTTGGGCCACAGCCTGCAAGGGCTGTTTCGGGGCCTCCTCACCCCTCCCCTTTCCTTTCCTCTCCCACCCTTGAGGCTCATGAACCGGGGCCTAAGCAGACTTTTTCAAAGTCACTGAGGTGGTGTTGCGCCTTGGGGGTAGGGACACCTTCCGAGCTGTGGGGGCTACATTCGCAGGATCAGCGCTCTTAGCTTTCATGGCAGTGGCAGTCACCAACTCTGTCACCAACAAGGTCTTAGCCTGTGCCGATTGGGCCTACTTGGGCTGTTCGGCCTTCTTCGTCTGCGACTTCTCCGACTTTTCACAAAGTTTAGTCGAAGAAGATAACTTGCTTTTCGAGGAGGAGCTCGATTGCCAGCTTGCAAAGGAGGCAGACTATGATGTTGATCGCACCCTATCCACCTGGGGCCCTGCTTCCGCAGCGAACCCGGTGAACTCGGACTTGCAGTTCTTGGCCTTATCTTAGGCCCCCACGGAGGAGGCGCCCTCAAAGGACTTAGAAGACCGCTCCTTGGACCGGCAAGTCCTGGGTGAGGCATGACCCTGCTTGGATCATGGGTAAGAGGCTGTGGCGTTGAGCTATGCGCCAGTCTACTGTGCCTGTCCCTCATCATCTTGGAGAACCTGAGGCAAATTTCACACTCCACTTCCTTGTGGTCTGGGTGCAGGCAGTAGAGGCATTGCAAGTGCTTGTCCTCCACAAACACGTTCCGTAGCCTGAATTCGGTGCAATGCCTGAAGAGGGACCTTCCCTCCTTCTCCCCCGTCATGGTTGGAGGGCGCGAAGTAGGCCGATGGCCTTCTAGAATCTTTAACGATATTTGCCCTTGAGGGGAGCTGAAATTCACGGACAACGGATCCCCGCTGTCGGCAGATGGAGAAAAGAGCAGACGGGCTCCTTTGAAAAAAAAAAATAGAACCTTTTCCATCTAAAACCACAAAAAAACTTACAAAATCGCTTTGAGAGCAAACTCGAGGACTCCCAACACTGAAGCGTGTGGTAAAAATCGGGACATGGCTGGCAGAGGAGGGGTGAGTGGTGCTTTGGTAGAGGACCGCCATTGGATGTGGGCAATATGACCCAGAGGACAGTGGTTGTGTTAGGGAGAATTCTCATAAATGTGTTAATTCCATTCTACCTTAGAGACCCCCAGCTCTTTTGCTGGGCTTTAGGACTTTTCATTTCTAACCTGGAGAGAGTGAGTCCCTTTTCCCACGCTCATGTATTTTTCTGTGATGTGGACTCTGTTTCTTTTGACTTTGTAGTCTGAAACTCCATAAGCATCATCTATACATTGTGACACCAGACATCTTCAGTGCGGTGACACAGGGAAGTCTCTTAGATTTCCCAAACGTTTAAATACCTTCTCTTCTACTGCTTCCAAGAGCAGTGCAGTGAAATTGACTTTACTTACATTTTGTAACTTTCTAGACCCAGCCCACATTATCTTTATCATAAGTTGCTGGAGGGGTTACTTAGTATCCCCTTTGTCTAGTTTCTCATGCAATATTTTTATGTTACCCTTTCTACAATTAACGGCTGGTGGCAGTGGTTTACTTTTTCCCACCATTGTGTGTTTTTACCGCATTGTGCAACCGGAGCTGAAGTAAGGCACCCATGGGTGCCCATTTTATCAAAATGGCCTAGTCGTCTTTTTTCGCCATTTCTCGTTGGAAAGGTCCTTCTTGAGATTTACTCTGCGTGCCAAACCAGGTCTGGTCCCTTTGTTCGGTTGGTCTTTGGCAGGATTCACAAGTGAAGCCCGCCTCTGGCTCCAGCATGTCTGGATGGGCAGGAAGTGAGCGAGGTGCCCAAAACTCTCGGTGCTTAAACGCGTAGGTTACAGGAATGCACCCTAAGGTGATTGGCTGGCTGGCTGGCTTTGGAGGACAGCCACCCTGCTGTGCGATTGACAGCTAGGCTGGAAAGAATGGGAGAAACCTGCAAAAAAGGCAAGCCATTTTGGCTTGGAAAGCAGAGTCAACCACTGGACGAAGGAATCTGAAGGAGAACTTGGAAATAACGCCTGCTGCAACTCCTGGACCGTTGGTTTGCCCAGTGAAGCCCTGCTGCTGTGCTGAAGCTCAGAATTCGCCTCTATTAGAGAAGCCTTGCAAGGTCAACTTATCTCACTGGGTTGGTGGGACTAATCAACCCCAGAGTGAACTTGTCTAGACATCCTCTCAGAGCTGGCTGTACTTCAATTGCTGCTGCAGGAACCAAAGTGCCAGGGAGAGGAACACCAAATTCAGTGCATCGTTTTTAAGTTGGACCCAAATTCCAGGAAGATCCTCTGAACTTCCCTGAAGCAGGACTGACCAAGCCTGAGCCACCTCAACATTGTGCTGGGCCCCAGATGCGAGGAAAGTCCGGAGTGGTATCCGAGAACCACAGTGTTGCTATTTGCAATAGACGCGAGGAGCTGAAACCGCAAAGTGCCGCTGAATTTCAAGTTTGCTGATTGCTGCCGCCGACCTCCCCATTGCAGTGCAGGCATCCTCACTCTTGTCCCACGACTTAGGCCCAGGAACAACAGGATCTGCAGAGCAGTACAGGAACAGAAGCCAGCTGTAACCATTTCTTCTAACCAAAGGTACTCTAAACAGAAAAGGACTTACCGCTTGTTGTTTAGCTTTGCTTGTTCTCAGTTGAGACTTGTCTTGGTTGTCATTGCAGAGTTGCATGTAGCTTTGCCCTTCACAAGCCTCCCAGCTTGTGGCCCTTCAAGTGAATCCCAGCTCTACAAACTTTTCTAAAAACATTGTGCAAGGCTTTTACTTACCTGCCAGAAGACCTTCAGCTCTCCTAGACTTTGCTCAACTAACATTGGCTGTCTTGGCTCCCTGAGAGACTCTTCTTACCTCTCACTTTGTGCTTTTGCCTTTCCTCCAGGAAAGGGTTAATTTACTTTGCACTGAAGGGTTTAAAAAGTACTTACCAGTTAATGAATTAATTGTTAACCTTTGTTTTATTCCCCTATCTAATCCTTTACACCCAAACTCAGTATTGCTCTGAATGTACCAGTGATAAATCCATTTCCACAGTGTCCTAGCTACTTAAGTCACCCAAGGGTGTAAGAAGTGTCTGTGTGCCATCCCCAAAGGGTATCATATGATTTAGAGAAATGGAGTGTGTTTTGCAGTATACTATAAGTGTTACATGTTTTGCTCCCTTCTGAAGAAGGCTTATATAACTGACTTAAATTAATAATTGTTTAATCAACAAACCTCAAGTTTAAGTGTTTATTTGAATAACTGTCACTGTGAAACTCTGTGTTACAACCTTACAGCTCACATTGACCCCCTCTTGAGATGAGGCCGGCTGCTCAGCCACACTACCAACCTGTGTAGTACAGACTTGTACCAAAGGTTGGGTTCCTGCCCGGAAGACAAGGTTGCTCTAGTCTCCGAAAGGGTACTGCATACAATCTTGCCCAATAGATTGCTTTAAAGCAGAAATATAATTTTCAAGAGAAAGTGAACATTTTTTCTTTTACCAAGGATTCCCAGCATGATGACAGGTAATATTCATGAGCATTTTATGTTAAGAAATATTTTAGAGCGCACTGCCACCCAAAGGTATCATGGCGCTAGAGAGGGAGAACAGCAAACCAAAATGCTAGTTGGTGGTAGACATGTAGACGAGGTAGGTTTTTATGGCCTTTCTAAAAGCTAAATGACTGCCATTTTTTTATTGCCAGCTGTAGTCTGTTCCATAGTTGGGCCGCAGCTATAGAAAAGGTTCGGCCACCAATTTGAGCACGGCAGTAGGAGGACATACAGACCAGGCCTAAAGAGGCAGATCGCAAACTGCGTGTGGGGAAATAGGTGAACTTGGAGATGAGATATTCCACTCGCTGATCATGCAATGTCCGGTGTACGATACAAAGTGCCTTAAATTCAATGCGCTGAGCCACCAGGAGCCAGTGCAGCACCCGCAGAACAGGGGAAATGCACGCCCCAAAAGGTGAGCCTGTTGCAACACGGGCTGCAAGATTTTGCAAACGTTGAATTCGTTGGACTAACCCTTTAGGCTGCACTAAATAAAGGGAATTGCAGTAGTCCAACCTGCTCAACACCAAGGCTGCAACCACATGGGGGTGAAGAGGGACCGGTATTAAAGGAAGTACCCTTTTCAATACTTTGTGCTGGAAATGGCCAGTTTGACATTCTGACGATAATTGAGCGTCCATAGAGAGGGATGAAGATAGAACCACTCCCAAGTTTTTTACCTTAGACACAGGAACAGGAAGAGGGCAGAAGGAAGAAGACCAGAAAGAAGATACCCAAAGTGAAGGGTCAGGAGGGGAACCCACCACCAGTACCTCCGACTTCTCCATTCAATTTCAGCCAATTAGCGTTCATCTACTCCCCCATTGCCGGCAGGCACTGATGTAGGCATGACGACACCCCAGTCGGATACAGCTCAAGACGGATCAGAATATGGGTGTCATCGGCATAAGAATAGCACCTGACGCCGAAGGAGCAGATGAGACAAACTAAGGACCATATATAGATGTTAAAAAGAATGGGAGACAAGGCGGAGCCCTGCAGCACCCCGCAGGTAAAATGACAGGAAAAAGGAGGAAGCGCAGGAACAAGTTACTTACCTGTAACTGTTGTTCTCCAGAATGGGTCTGGCATGGATTCACATGCTCATGAATATTCCCCGTCGTCAGGCTGGGAATCCTCGGTAAAGAAAAAATCAGTATCAGTTTCGTTTCTGTCTTTCGTAGTAGTAACCAATCACTGATCTCTGCGTCATACTGACCACAGCCAATGACTGCCATCTCCCTAAGCCCCGCCTCTGGCAGCCATCTTCAGATTTGGTAGCACGTGAAGTGGCAGTATGACCAAGTGAAGAGCCGCAGAGGGGTAGGCAGGAGGGTTCGCATGCAAATCCATGCCAGACCCATGCTGGAGAACAACAGTTACAGGTAAGTAACTTGTTCCTTCTCCAGCATGGGGTCTGGCATGGATTCACATGCTCATGAATATAAGAATACATAGCAGTACACACATGCACAACCACGGGAGGTGGCAAAAGGCTCAACATTAAGCAATACAACAACTCAACATTAAGCATCTCTTACCTCCTCACCAGGCTCACCTTAAGCGAACAGGTTGCGCAGCACTGCTTGGCCGACCCTGGACTCCTCCCTGGAATCCCGATCGACACAATAGAATCTCGTGAAGGTGTGCGTCGACCTCCACGTAGCAGCCCTGCAGATGTCCAGCAGGGGCACACCAGATAGGAACGCCGTAGTAGCAGCGATCGCTCTGGTCGAAAGGGCTCTCGGACGGCCTGGCAGCGGTCGGTTAGCCAACCAATGGCAGTGCATGATGCAGCCGGAGAGCCATCTGGAAATAGAAGACTTCGAGAGAGCCTTCCCTTGATTCACAGGTCCAAAGTTCACAAACAGCTGTGATGTCCTCCGAAAACTCTTTGCGCGGTCCACGTAGAACTTCAGCGCTCTAGCCACATCCAGCGAGTGCAAAGTCCTCTCGGCCGGCGACGAAGGAGACGGGAAGAAAACAGGTAACACCAGAGGCTCGTTAAGATGGAAGTCTGACGGCACCTTGGGCATAAAGGAGGGGTGCGTCCTAAGCACCACCCTCGAGGCATGGAAAGTCAAGTACGGAGCTTTGCAGGATAGGGCCTGGATCTCTCCCACTCGTCGTGCGGAGTTAATGGCCACCAGGAATGCAGTCTTCCATGACACAAACTTCATCGGTGCGGAGTGCATCGGCTCGACCCCATGAGCCTAGTCAGCACCACGTTAAGTTCCCACGCCGGGGCCTTCACCGGCGGAAACGACCGGAACAGTCCTTTCATAAACTCTTTCACCAGTCGATGAGACCACAGGGACGTCCGTCCTGTGGTTCTGGTATATCTGGAGATCGCCGCCAGATGAATCTTAATGGAAGCATGGGCTAGCCCAGCCTTTGCCAGCGATAGCAGGTACGGCAGCACTTGAGGGGCCGTAATCCGTAGGGGGTTGATCTTCTGTGCTCGGCACCAGCTAGAGAACCTCTTCCACTTGTGACCGTAGCATTTGAGAGTCGAGGACGCTCTGGCCTTTGCAAGAACCTCTCTGCAGTCGGCCGGTATATCGTACCCTCCAAACTCTAGCGCTGCAGGAGCCAAGCCTGCAGGTTCAGCGACGCCGGGGCGTGGTGGAAGATGGCGCCTCTTTCTCTGGAGAGAAGATCCGCGTCTGCCGACAGCTTGATGGATGGGGACGTTGACAAGTCCAGAAGGTCCGGGAACCAGATCTGCCTTGGCTACGCCGGTGCGACGAGGATCATCCTGCACCGGGACCTCTTGAGCTGGTTGATGAGTCGAAGCAGCAACGGCAACGGAGGGAACGCATACAGGTATAGGTCGTCCCAGGGGAATGAGAACGCATCGCCCATGCTTCTCGGCTGGGGAAACCTGCTGGCGGACCTCTGGCACTTCGAGTTCGTCGCTGTTGCGAACAGGTCGATTTGGGGTTTGCCCCATCGTTGGAAGAGTTGATCCACCTGATCCTGGCGCAGCTCCCACTCGTGACACGCACGCAGCTCCCTGCTGAGCGAGTCGGCGATGGTGTTTCTTTCTCCTGCCATGTGGAAGGGAACCAGGAACATCCCCATGGCGACCGTCCAGTGCCACAGATCCTGTGCCTCCTTGGATAGGGCTGGGGATCTGGTACCTCCCTGCTTCCATATGTAAAACATTGTCGTGGTGTTGTCCGTGAAGATCTGCACCACCTTGCCCTTGAGCGACGGGAGGAACGATTTGAGAGCCCAGAACACGGCTCGGAGTTCCAGGATGTTGATGTGCAGGAGCTTCTCCTCCGGGAGCCAGAGGCCTCTTGCGTGGAGATCTCCGGTGTGGGTGCCCCAACCTTCCAGGGAAGCGTCCGTCCTCACCGTCTCCTGGTACGCCGGCGTCTGAAAGTCCTTGCCCGCCGTGAGGTGCGCTCGAACGCCCCACCACTGAATCGCCTGCCGGAACACCTTGTTGAGGGGGAACCTGTCTTCGAAGGTGCCCATCGCCTGCATCCAACGGGCGTCGAGAAATTCTTGAAGAGGGCGCATTCGTAGTGTGCATAGGCGCACCAGGTAGATGCAAGAGGACATCATCCCCAGGAGGGACTTGATGGACCTCACCCTGGCCACGTCCGTGGCTAGCAGGCGCTGCACTTTGCCCAGAATGGTCTTCGTCCGTTCTTCCGACGGTGCCGCCAGGCGCCTCAATGTATCGAGCTTCGCTCCCAGAAACAGGGCCACCTGCGACGGCACCAGGTGGGACTTTGGGTAATTTATGGCGAATCCCAGGTCTGTGAGTAGCTGGACGGTCCTCGCAGTGTGTTCGACGGCGAGTTCCCTCGTCCTTGAGCGGATGAGCCAGTCGTCCAGGTAGGGGTAGAGGTGAATCCACAGGTGCTAAGCACTTGGTAAAGACCCTGGGGCCGACTTCTATCCGAACGGCAGTGCTCTGAATTGGTAGTGGCGTCACTGGACGACGAACCTGAGGAACTTTCGGTGACTTCCGAGGATGGGAACGTGGAAGTATGCATCCTCCAGGTCCAGCGACGATAGAAAGTCGCCTTCCTCCAGCTGTCCCAGCACGTGCTGGAGGGTGACCATCCTAACTTTTGTGACCTGATGTATTTGTTCAAACGACGAAGGTCCAGGATGGGGCGCCAGCCGCCCTTCTTCTTCCTGACAAGGAAGTACCTTGAGTACACCCCGGAGCCTCTTCGGGACAGTCTCGATGGCGCCTTTCCTGAGCATTGCCCGTACTTCCACAGCAGTTGCGGGACGTGATTTTCCTTCCTGGCCACAGGTGGAACGTGAGGGCACTTCTTCAGGAATTCGATAGAGTGTCCTCTTGCCAGGGTATCCAGCACCCAACGATCGGTGGAGATGGACTTCCACACGCCGACGAACTTCGTCAGCTGGCCTCCCACCGGGGTGCTTCGGTGGGGGCCCGAGGCCACGGCCGGTTCAGTCCTGCTTGGAGGTGGTGGCCTTGCCGCCCTGGCCACCTTGCTGATGGCGGCAAGGCGCTCCCTGCTTGCCGCGACCCCTGTAGGCCTCCTGAGACGAGGAGCGTGCCCCGCCTGGCGGTAGGACGACGAGCCACCGCTGGATCCCTTGGAGGCCCCCCTGTCTGCCTCCGGAGCTCCGAAAGGGCCATCGTTGCTGAAGGGCTGCTAGGGCGCGGGCCGTCTCCGTGTCCGTCTTTATGGCTTGGAGGGATTCGTCCACCGCCTTCCCGAACAAGTTGCTGCCATCGAACGGCATGTCCAACACCCTGGTCTGGACGTCCTGACGGAAGTCCGTCGCCCGGAGCCAACCCTGTCGTCGTAGGCAAACTCCGTTGCCCAGCTGGCGGTACCCGGTATCGGCAATATCGGTTGCCACCGTTATAGCGTGGTCCGACGCCACCTCGCCTTCTTGAAGTATTTCCAGGGCCTCGGACCTCTTGTCGTCCGGTAGAAAGTCCATTATGGGGGCCAGTTTAAACCAGAGCTCCCTGTCGTAACGGGCCACGATCGCCAGGGCGTTGGCCGCTTTGATCGGCGTCACCGCCGACGAAATGACCAGTCGCCCCATGGCGTCCAACTTCTTTCCCTCGCCGTCCGGAGGGGAATTAGACGTTGAGGCTTCGGACCCCGCCGCTTTCTTCTTCGCCGCCGCCGAGACGACCGAGTCTGCCGTTGGCTGGGCCCTGAGGCACAGGGGAGCGGTCTCGGGGACCCGGTACTTCTTCTCATACCGGTCCCGTTTGGCTGGTGCCGTGGAGGGGTTCTTGAGTACCGACAGGTCCTCCTCCCAGATGTCATCGATTAGAGGCACCGCAATGACAGTCTTCCTCTTGGCCTCCCAGCGCTGATAGAGGAAACCTTCCTTTTTCTGCTCCTCCGGGCAGAGCTGGAACAATTCGGACGCCCTGGCGATCATGGCGCGGAATGAGCCAATCTCGTCGGGCGGAGATGCCCGTGCGACGGGAGACCCGTTCCATCGTCGTCGCCCTCAGAACCCGTCGTCGAGCCCACCGCACCGTCATCTCCCGACTCGTGGGAGGATGAGGAGGGAACTGCAGGCCTTACGGGGGCGAGCGGAGGAGAGGGTTGGGTCCTCCGTCGTTTGTTCTGAGGACTTCCCGATGGGCCAGGTTGCAGGTCCTCCAGCCTGGGCCGTGGTAATCTCGTCCTCATCTCAGAGCATAAGGACTGGATCGCAAACAAAATGGCCGCCGAGCTATCCTGAGGCCTAGGTTCCGGCTGCGCCGGAAGGGAAGGCTGCTCTTCCTCGCCATCGTCGTCTTCCTCAGTTATCTCCCGAGGATCTTCCTTGCGGGACCGAACCTTCTCGAATTGTACTTCGAGATTCCTCGCAACCTGTCAGTTCCCCCTCCGAGGCTGACTCCGAGCTCGAGGAGGCTACCGTGCCCCTCCCCCCTTTTTCCATCACGGGGGCCATGACGATGGGCTGAAAAGAGGATTCCCTCCTTGGCGGCAGGGAAACTAGTCCCGGATGCAGTCTCCGCTGGCGGGGTCTCTGCCGGCTTGGCCAGAGTCGCCTCGATCACCTCGATAGAGGCTTTTGCCTGCTGGGTAGGGGCCTTCACCACCTTAGGTGCGTCCTGGGCCTTCTCCTTAGGGGGAGGGGCGATGCCTCGCTCCCCCTCTCCCGAGATCGGACGGGGCTTCTCCCGAAGCTTACCCGGGGTCTCGGACTTCCTCTTCCCCGAACCGGAGCGCTGGCTCGTGGTCGACGGTGCCGGGGAAGGTGCGCCCTGCCTGGCGACCGAAGAGCCCGACCTTTCGGCGCTCCCGGAGCCAGCGGACTCGCGGCGCTTGGCCTGGTGTTGGGCCCCCGTCGCCGGGGCGCCCACACAGGACTTAGAAGCCCGCTCGGACCCTTTCTTCTTCTTCTCACCCGTTGAGCCCTTCTCCAACCAGCTGGCGAGACGGGACCGACGGTCCCTCATGGTCCGCTCCGACAAGATCTTGCAGAACTGGCAGTCCTTCTCTACATGAGTCTTGTCCCCATGAAGACAGTAGAGGCATCGTGAATGTTCGTCCTCCTTAAACACATTCTGCAGCCCGCATCCAGGGCAGCTGCGAAACAGCTTGGGTCCGGGTGACAAACTTGCGTCCTGGGCCATCTCGAAGTAGGCCGCGAATCTTCTGGAATCCTCCAAGAGGTTGATTCGACGGAATCTTCACCCTTGAGGGGTGTAGGAAAATCCTGCAACGGGTACCCGTTAACGGGAGTAGAAATGGTGGAGCTTGAGGCTCGATTAACCGAAAAAATGTGAAAATTCACCTGAAAAAGCGCGAAACACGCAGCAAAAGCTCGAGAGCTAAGCACGAGGACTCCTAACACTTGAACGTGCGGTAAAAATCTGAAGATGGCTGCCAGAGGCGGGGCTTAGGGAGATGGCAGTCATTGGCTGTGGTCAGTATGACGCAGAGATCAGTGATTGGTTACTACTACGAAAGACAGATCAGAAACAAAACTGATACTGATTTTTTCTTTACCGAGGATTCCCAGCCTGACGACGGGGAATATTCATGAGCATGTGAATCCATGCCAGACCCCATGTTGGAGAACGAGCGAGTTCTGTCAGCCAGGAAGGAGGAAATCCAGGTCAGCACTTGACCAGATATTCCAATCTGGGCCAGGCGCGACAGCAGGGTGGGGTGGTCTACGGTGTCAAAGGCCACCGACAGATCTTACAAAATCAGGACACCCACCCCCCAACTGCATCCACAAGCCTGGCCATATCATCCTTGATCAGAACACTTTCCTACCAGCCTGAAAACCAGACTGGGCTGGGTCAAGAAGTTCCGATGACTCTAGAAAGGAAGAAAGAAGAGGTGACACCAAGGATTCAAAGGTTTCATAAGAAAGGGCAGACGAGAAATGGGACGGAAATTAGAGAGAATAGAGGGGTCCAGCAAAGGCATTTTAAAGAAAGGGATCACATCCAGATTGGCAAGAATGGTTAATAGCCACTGTGATCTCTCTGAAGATGTGAATCCATGCCAGACCCCATGCTGGAGAACACTGTATATTATGACCAATAGGGACTGTTGCCCTGGAATTAATTATTGTATTCTTTTTTACTTATTTATTCAGTGTTATCTACTATCCAAGAAACTTTTTCACTGATATTAACACGATATAAAATATTGTGCTTTCCAAAACAAATTTAAATTTTCTTTTCAATACAGTCTGAAAATAAATTAGTCCCAGCCTACCCGAAACTGGATATCAATTCAACATTATTCTGCACGTACATAGTCCTAAAAATTCTGCATTTCCTTACATCATATTTTCCCAGCAGTCTAACCAGTCGTGCTCCCCCTGCTGGAGCATCTTTTCCAATTCCATGACAATGATCCCCAAAAACGTTGCCAGTGCTAGTATTAGACCCTGTTGGTTGTAATAAGGCTCTCCCACAGGGCAGAATCAATAACTTGGGAAATAGAGTGCACCCAGGAACCTAGCAATCTGATTCCATCAGTCAAAGTTCAGGCATTCCAAGACCAAATGTTGCATTGTTTCCAAAGGAGCCAGACCACAAACACAACATCCACGTAACTCCTTTGGTACATTACATTTTGGTCCTATGTCCTCCAATGTGGGAAAGGCATTGAGGTGGAATTTGAGATAGCAGCCCCTCAATTTTTGAGAGGGATATTTGGCTAAATGCTCTTACTTTACCCTTCTGGGCGGAGTATGCATGTGTTTTTAAACAATTTCCGTCTCTCCAAGTCTCCCATATTTATATACTTGTCCCACCTCATAAGCTTCTTTAGCTTCACAAAATCTGAGTCATTATCCGTAATCTGTTGATTTTTCAAGAAACAGACAACACTTGCGCATTTTTTCGAGAAAGGGTACAGTACTCTTTCCTTAGGTACTCATGAATTTGATAGCTTAGACTTTTCTTCGTTTTTCAGCCAACTTTAGTTTATATGACAGAAACAGGCTAGGCTTTGCATGCTGGGCTAGGAGAAACCTGAAGGTGTCTCCCTAGCTAGTACTAGGGGATCTCATCCAGGTGGCTAGGACACGGCCACCGCTTTTGGCTACATTCCTGGGGGTGGACCCGTGAGGGAGGATCACCTGGATGGGGGGTCCTCAGGGAAGAGTAGGACACTGATGGGTGAGACGCGGTATCCTTCTTTCAACACCGTTTTCCCCATCCTACCATGTAGGTGATTCAAAACCACGGCCCCCACACACCCATCCTTTCCGACACAAACACTGTTGCATGACACACCGGAGAACAAACTAACACCAGAGCCGTTTACCCGACATGTCCCAATACAAGGGTCAGGCAAAGTCAGGCAATTGATCAGAACCACACACTCCTGACGGCCCTTTCCCTTCCCCATAGGGATAAAAGGTGGAGTCAGAGTGTACAGGACGTGCACGGCAGACAGCACGACAGCACAGCAGTTCAAGAGAAGGAGAAAAGCGGCAGGAATCTGAAGGGTGGCGAGGAGAGAAGCGACCTTGCCCTTTTGTCCCAGACCCGCGGAACCTTTGTGGAAGAGGACATAAGACCGCAAACAATAGCACAAGTGTCTTGCAGCAGATGTCAATGGTACACAGGGCAAGCCTATGCCGATAAGCAGGAACGAGGGGGATTCCTGCATATGTGGTGCCGGCCTTCACTTCAATTAAACAGAAAGCCAAGCGGTTAAACACAGCTGGGGAGTCGAGGGGGAAGCCGATAAGAACCGGGCTGTATTGAATGAGAATCCCAAAGTGGCAAGTTTAAAACAAGTTCAATGAACTGTGAAAAGTGTTAAGGGGAGACCAGCTGCTCAGGGGAAACTGGCACCACGTGGGTGCTACCTCAAGACACTCAGGTCAATCCCCATCTGAGCAAAACTACAGGTACCAGACGTCTGTAGGAGAGCCGCAAAGATAGGTCAAAGTGGTCATACAGGAGGTCAAGCAAAATCCCCATACAATCAAAGTCTACAAACTTTTAAAAGTAAGGGAAGTAAATCCTGCACTAAAAGAAAACAAGGGAAATAAATCCTGCACTGAGAGAAAGCAAGGGAAGTGAATCTCGCTAACAAGAAAAGCCAAAGTCTGCCCCAAGTATACAGCAACCCAGGAGTGAGCCATTATCACCCTGATCACGTGAACCTGAGAAAGGAAGGTTCACATTGAACTGTTGAACAGACATTAAGATTGGTCAAAGTGTGAGCCATTATAAGACAAAGAAGTACACTGTCCCGATTGTCATTTGGAGTCCGAGCCCGACCGAGGGAAAAACCAAGAGACATTGAAAAGCAAAGAGGAGTGAACTATCCTGCTTGTCATTTGAGGTATGAGCCTGGCCAAGTGAGATCCAGGGGTGGAAAAGTATCACCCAAAGTTTATTGGAAAAGGTACTGTTTATATAACTTGTGGACTGAAGAAGAGGGGGACCCAGGGGTGAAAGCATCAACCAAAGTAGTGTCTGAAGAGTCAGCGCCCAGAAGAGGGAGGACCGGGGGTGAAGCCGTCACCCAAAGCATTTGTAGAATGGAACTGTGTGTTTGTTGGAACTATCAGGCTCTCAAGGGCAAGAGACTTTTTAGTGGAAAGTGACTTTTTTCCACTCATCGGAGAACCTGATAGCTGGAGCGGAACTGTTGACTCATGCTGGGGAAAGGTCAAGTGTGTGCTGTGCTCAGGAGGCACGCCTTGTCATGTGCAGAAAACATGGGGAAGGGAGAACCCTGGCAATCACATCCTGACTATTATTTGAGAACACTTTTTTCTTTTCTTGAAAGCTATCCCACACCCTGTTCGTATTAGTTGTAAGGTTTGGCAATAGGTTACTTAGTATAGGCCTTTTTATTTGACACAACGCCACTAGTACTGCCTTATTTTCATTTGATGGTCGACGCTTGCTCCCATCTTAGATTAGGCGTTTTTCCACCATGCATTCATTGTTCAATTAACACCCTTGAACTGTGATCACTTGTGTCTGTCCTACCTGCTGCCAGCAGGAGTTCCTTAATGGGTCCACCAAGATGTAATCCCCAATGCCAACCAAATAGCACTATTTGGGGTTGATTTAGACAGGCCCAGAACTGCCTTCCAGATTTTGCCTTTCAAAACATCAAGGAATTTTCTATTCTTGAATGTTATAAATTCACATCTGTATAGCATACTCAGTTATTTTTAGCTTATAAAGTTCAATAAGGGGAAATCAAAGAATAGGCACATATTTTCATTTTCAAGACATTCATCATAGAGATACACTAACATTTTGCCCTCTATTTTCTTTTTCCGATTAATGACTTGACTGAGGTCATTAATCAGAAGAATACCCTAGGTAAGTGATATTAGAGACCTTCCTAATCAGCAAGTCACATAATTTCCATGTGTAGGATTTCACTTTGTGTCTGCTCGTAAAGGTTTATAGTCGGTAGGTAGCTCTCCACAGCCAACAACGGTCTCTGTAGACCTATCTCTGTGGGGTCCACCAAGACCAAATCAACGGCGTAAGCATATTTGCCCTAAGGTCTCCCCATTTGGTGCATAGCATTTCCACGATTTACATTCCTACCATAGATCGCAAGGTAAAGATTAAATAGTGTAGGGGCAAAGACACACCCCGGACTTGCACCTTTAAAAATTGGTATTGACCTAGATACATTTCCCTGCTTATTCATTCTAACTTTTATCGAATTGTCTGTATACAGAGGTTTTATCATGCAAAGAAGCCCCATATCGATCCCCCATAGTTTCAACTTGTGTTAGAGGGACTCAATATCAATATTATCAAAAAAGCTGCTTCTAGGTCAATTACCGCAACATAGATTGATTTCCCAAAGATACCACCTGTGTTGGAGGTACAAGCGTGAAGTGCTAGGGCACTCAATGTGGTACCAACCCCTTTATAGAATCCCGTTTTAAAACCCTGGTCGCCTCCACCCAGTTAGGTCCTTTAGGACCAATTTAACAAAGATCTTTGTAGCCAAATCTAAGAGGGCGATGGATCGTTAGTTCTGGGGTTGTGCTCTATGGCCTCTTTTAAAGATAGGGACTATCACTGGACTTCTCCATGAGGTGGGACAAGATCCCTTTTGCAATAAGAGTGAAAAGCTTGAATAATATTTTTGACTATAGTGTGGAATTGTCCCGGTATATTAGATTGGATATCCCATCTGGACCACATGCTCTAGAACCGTTTGGAGCTTCAATAATCATGGACATATCTAGTTCATCAATTGGGAAATCCCATATATCCTTAATATTCCAGCTCTCACCCTTCGATGTCAAATACCCCTTTCTCACCTCGAATTTCTTTGTGAAGTACTGCACCCAATCCCCTTCTGAAACACTGCATGACTGTAGATTTGCCCGATAGCCATCAACACCATTCAGGACCCCCCAGATCGATCTATAGTCTTTCACAATGATGTGCTTAAACAGTATCTGAGTTTTAGAAATGTGTGTTTGTATTCTATATGTCTTAAGCCATCTCTGGTATATCTGTTTCGCACTTAGTTTTCCCTTTGTTACTTCCGTACCAGACAATTTTGGGGTCTGGATGGCCAGTGCTTTGATAGTGAACCGTGGTAACTTTTTCCGTGCGTTTATTTGGGTATCAAAGATATTTTGATGTGCCAGGCCAAACCCCTGTATACTTTATTGCCCAATTTAGAGGGAATTAGCAATTTGGCTAGGAGTGAGGGGAAGTTATCTGCCCGAGTTATCTTGTCCTAATTGTCACCACAAACATTCCCACCAAACCCTTAATCTGATGTTTGCTTTGTGGGGGGTTTCCAGTTTGACTATGGGTGCAACCTCTACAGTTGATTTTATTTCTAAAGAATGTAGTCCCAGAGAATGCTTATACCTTTGATATTATGTGTGTGTGTGTGTGAGAGAGATATTAAGGGGCGGAGACTCTTGTGAGGGGGCCTGACTCTAGAGGGTTAAACAGGAATATCAAAGAGGATTAGAGTCAAAGGCTACCCTCGTCATTGACGCAGGGGGAGGTCACCTTTGTGTTAGCAGTGGGGCTAGATCAATATATGCTAGCTCATAGAGATCACCAAAAGCAAAAAATAGTAATAGTACTAATTTGTGTAGTAAAATCAAAGTTTAATTTAACAAGAGACACATATTTAGACAAATAGACATGTGCCTCAGGTGGCACATAGGGAATGCATAGCATAAAACACAATAATATGCATACATTTGGGTTAATAGATAGAACAAGTGACTGTTCCTTCATGTATTGCTAAGTAAAGTAGCAATACCCTAACATTGTCGACACACTGGGTGTTCTTGGTGTTTTTGGTTTGGTGATTGGTGGAGGTGGGGCAGTGGCTGTATAGATGGAACAGCGCTGCTGTGGGCACCGAACTGTCTTCAGGACATTGATTGTGGTAAAGACAATGTTGCATAGAGATGGGCGTGCATCTAGAGATTTAAAAATACGTAATTAGTTTAAAAGTGATATTGGATGGGCCAAAAAATGAAGGTGAACCTACCAAGGTTACTGTGGAAGCGCCATGGCGAGAAACTTAGTTGAGGACCAACTGTCGTAGGTACAGGTGGCGGGTATTTTCGGTTTTACGAGTCAGACTCGGGTATCTAAATAATAAAGATATCCATAATGTGATTTGAGTTGGAAGTTAATGATCAAGATGCTAAAGTTAAAAGATTAGTAAAATAATACCTGGAGGCCGATGGGTGGCATCAAGGATTGAGTATTCAATGGTGTTCACCGATGAGGAAAAAGCTGTAGTCCTAGAAATGAAACACTAGGGTTATAACTGGGTATACAGGCGGGCTGCATTTAGCAAAATTTAGCAGTGGTCTACAAGTAGACAATTTTGTGGAGCGTTATTTGCAAAAGTTGCCAGTAAACCAGTGAGAGGTTAATGCATTTGCCGGTTTTTGATATGAGTTAATGGCGGTTTTTCACTGCGGCTCACGTCCAACACCGGTTGCACCGCCAAGGTCATTGTAGTCCCTGGACCATTTTGCTCACTACGAACAGCTCCCTGCCATACCATGCACACCATGGGGTCCCCCCCGTCCTGACCAATTTTATGAGCATATACAGCCTGTCACTTTAAAAACCGTTAAATACATTAACCTCTCACTGGTTTACCGGCAACTTTTGCAAATAACGCTCCACAAAATTGTCTACTTGTAGACCACTGCTAAATAATTTTGCTCAATGCAGCCTACCTGTATACCCCATTATAACCCTAGTGTTTCATTTCTAGGACTACAGCTTTTTCCTCATCATTCAACACCATTGAATACTCGATCCTTGATGCCACCCATCGGCCTCCAGGTACTATTTTACTAATCTTCTAACTTTAGCATCTTGATGATCTTCCAACTCACAATCACATTATGGATATCTTTATTATTTAGATACCAGAGTCTGACTCTTAAGACCGAATACCAGCCACCTGTACCTACGACAGTTGGTCCTCAACTAAGTTTCTCGCCATGGCGCTTCCACAGTAACCTTGATAGGTTCACCTTCATTTTTTGGCCCATCCAATATCACTTTTAAACTAATTACGTATTTTTAAATCTCTAACGCCCATCCCTATGCAACATCGTCTTTACCACAATCAATGTCCTGAAGACGGTTTGGTGCCCACAGCAGTGCTGTTCCATCTATACAGCCACTGCC
This sequence comes from Ambystoma mexicanum, assembly GCF_040938575.1. Classification (NCBI taxonomy): domain Eukaryota; kingdom Metazoa; phylum Chordata; class Amphibia; order Caudata; family Ambystomatidae; genus Ambystoma; species Ambystoma mexicanum. The sequence goes on along the minus strand of NC_090930.1, from coordinate 252,014,400 downwards.
CCACCTCCACCAATCACCGAACCAGAAACACCACCACCACCACCCAGTGTGGCAACAATGTTAGCATATTGCTACTTTACTTAGCAATACATGAACAGTCACTTGTTCTATCTACTACCCCACACTTGTGCATACTATTGTGTTGTATGCTATGCATTCCCTACGTGCCACCTGAGGCACATGTCTATTTGTGTAAATATGTGTCTTTTGTTAAATTAAACTTTGCTTTTATGACAACATTCAGTACAATTACTATTTTTTGCTTTTGGTGATCTCTGAGCTAGAATATATTTATCTAGCCCCACTGCTAACACAAAGGTGACCTCCCCCTGCGTCAATGACAAGGGTAGCCTTTGACTCTAATCCTCTTTGATATACCTTTCGATATTATACAGACATTGATTGATCATGCATTGTTAAGTCCAGCAGGCAAAATAGGCTACGAGACAATAACATAGAAAGCGGGCATAGCCAAACTCATGGTAACTAGGAAAAACAAAAGGGTAAGTCAAACTGGAAACCCACACAAAGCTTATTGTATTCTTAAAGTATATCTAACCTGGTTTTACTGCCTAAGAATAGCTTAATGCCATTCTGAATGTGTTATAGGTTTGACTCATCTGGACTGCTTATTGTAATCTAAATAAGGTCATACTTTGCTTTGTAAACCGTAAGTATTGAGTTGGTTTTTAAAATTTTTTATGAAGCCCTTAGTTGCAGTTTAGAAAAACTATCCTAACAGTCAAAATCTGCACCCTGGTGCCTGAAAAGAACGTTCTGAAGGACTGTGATGGAGGATACATTTCTAAGATGAATATAATCTGCAGGATAAATGAATCCATTAAAACCAGAGTGCACAAATCAAGCAGTGAAATTTGATATATATTCCAGTTCAAAGCATTACACTGAAAAAAAACATCACGTTACAAATAGTGTCATTCGTCTTCTGTAAACAGTATGCAATAGGTAAACATTCTCACTAAAATAAATATTTTCTAAATTGGGTTTAGTTTTTTACTGATACTTCTTTCAAAGGCTGATGTCTAATACATCTCCCACAAATCCTGCCCACATACATCGAGAAATACTTACCCCTTTCAGACTCCTGTGGCTCAGACCGGGAAACTGGCGACTTCAAGGACCCAGCTACAGACGACTTTTCTCCCTTCATATTTTCCTTCGATTTATCTTTTGTTGTTTCTCTTTCTCTGGATGGTTCCTTTTCCTTCTCTGCATTCGATTTTGATTCACTGTTTGGTGTCTTCGATCGGTCTTCTTTACACATTTTGTCTTCCTTCTTGATTTTTTCCTTTTCTTTTTCAGATTTGGGGGTTTTTTCTTTATTTTCTCTAGGCTTGTCATCTTTATTTGCTCGATCTTCCTTCTGTTTCTCTTTTCCAGGGGGTTTGGCTTCAACCGGGACAGCTGGTGCTTTCTCTTTTTTTTCTTTTTCCTTTTCTTTCCCCATCTTTTCCTTTTCCTCTTTTTCTTTATTTACTTTGCTATAAAAAATGTTACACAAGTGCTATTATTGACTTACCCCAATTCACAGGTTTAGAGTATGGTTAAAGTAACCTAGGAATGCTGCCATTTTATGGTCAATAGCAAGAAGTGCAACATCATATAACAAACACACACACCTCCTAATCTGAAAATAAAAGCTACTCACCTGTAACAGTAGTTCTTATGAGGGGAATTCTCAAATTCCTAAACAGTGAATCTTCCTTATTCTCAGGCTGGACTCCTGGAAATGTTTAATGCATTAGTTTAGACATAGTAAACACTATTAAATGTAATGTACCTACAACCATTCAATCGGCAGCGGGGTTCTGGTATCTTTCAAGATTGTCCACGCTTTAACTGAACCCAAAATGTCAGTGGGAGAAAAAACCGAAAGCAATTTGAATGAAAATTACTTTTGATTTTCTCTCTCCCGGACATTTCTGGTAACCAGCACCTCCCCAGCCCCTTGGCTGCAAAATTCATTGTGTGCGGCTGACTCCTCCAACCCTCTGCAACGCAGATTCCCTCCACTTACCGGCTGTTAGGGGAGTTTTCCTAAAGACCTACTGGTATTAAGACTAAGCTATACCAGTGGTTTGTAGATCCCCAACTCTTAGTATCAGTCTGTACTAATACAGGACCTTGGTAGAGTGGCAGAGCAATCAGACTTATCTTAAGAGGAAGATGTGAGCTCTAGGTAAGTACACTGAACCTTAGTCAGACATGCACACCAAAGAGGTACTTACACTTAAAATGTAAATAAAATTATATATTATTTGTACATCAGAATCGCTTTAAATACTTTACGTTTACACTAGAACCCCTCGGAATACACTTCAAAGGACACTTTCACTTTCGTGTTTGTTCGCGGTTACATTTGTAAACGTTAGAAAGGGAAGAGACAATGTTAATGTATTATTGGTTATTACGTGCACCTGCGGTTTTCAAAAGTGTATACAGTAATACATTTACTCTGAAAACACATAGTAAAGTTACTTTGAGAGGAAAATCGTTAGTACAACATTAGCTTTTTACAAGGTTCTACAGAGCGTTCCTTCACACCAAGTCTTTTACGTCCAAAAACACAACCCCAGCTACAGGCAGCTTAGAGAGGGCTCAAAGTCTTGAAAAGCAGCAGAATACTAAGAGTTAAAGAGGATTTCTTCCGGTATGTAGTGTTATACAAGCAGAAAGTTAAGAATTAACAAGGGAGACCTGTAAAGGACTTGGTAAAGGGACACAGCAGCAGCTTGAGTCAGGGGTAACGGGGGGTGACCCTGGACACCTATAGGCCCTCCAACTCTCTGGAGCGACTTCTTGTAATCAGGTAAGCAATACCTGTTTTCCCCCACAGTAGGCTTGAAGAAAATGTTCGTGCTGGATGCTCGGTGATGCTGCAGCTCTGTACCCGTCCTCCAGATTCCTTGGTCCGATGACTGATGGCAGTACAATGGACGGGATCTCTCAGAAGCAGTCTCGAGGGAGGACCTGGGGTACGACTTTCAGCAACTTCTTAGTTCTCTTTGCGGTTTTGGTGCCTTTTCTGCAGCACCAACAAAGGACATGGATTGTCCAGTCAATCTTATTTGCTTCCTGCAGTCCCGCATTCCGTTGTGGGAGTCTGGGCGAGTTGGATTGGATCTCTGTAGGGTACCTATGTGTTCAGCAAAGATTTGACATATTCGGTCTTCCCACGACAATGTACTCAAAATGGGCAACCAGTCTCCTGGTACTGGGCTTCCGCAGTTCTGGAAACTACTACGACCTTGGGCGATGGCTCGATTTTAAGTCGTCTTCAGAGCTCCTCTGTCGCATATAAAACGGGGTCAGGACAGCAGTGGTTGCTTAATGGTGTTGCAACGGGTCTGCTGGTATCTGTGGTCGTTGTCTTCTTAGGTTACTTCAGCTTCAAGTGGTTGACTTGCTTTACACTCCAGAAGCCTCGCCTTTTATACAGTGCCAGCACATACTCCTATGCAATCTCTCAGCATTTTGCAGAAAGGGGCGTTTGGCTGTCCAATCAGGACAGCCAGACCCTCTGTGGGAGTGGTCCTATTCTGGCACTCTGGTAGACAAAGGACAGCGGGGTGGAAGACTCCTACCCCACTTACTGCCTGCCCCGACACTGGAGCCTAGGCGGAGAAGTATCCATCTATCCTTAAGAACTGTAGTTACTTGAGAATATAGAAAAATAATCTTAAAAGGAGGGTCCCAAGTCTCCAGTAACGCTGTCCATAAGGTGCTGTGTGCTGCATTAGTAAAAATACAGATGCCTTTAAGAGCTATGGAGCCGACAGACTCCATAGTACAGGTAGGATATAACAAATAGAGTTCCAAAAGACAGAGCCCACAATAATGAATGAGTGGAGAAGGGCTCCACTCATTCAAGATTTGAAGAAAAAGTTCCAGAAGTCCAGCAAAATGAGCTGGGGGTCACACTAGGAGAGGGGATTAAGCATAAAAACGATAAATCTCCCTAACACCTGCATGGGAACCGGCATTGCAGGGTCCCCTTTTTTCCGAAACGTTCTTGTTTTTCAAGCGGGGCTTCCCCGATGCCATTATAGCGAACACCCCTGCTCTCCCCTTGTTCGCTATAATGGTCACGAATGGTAGAATTGTTCAACATTTTCGGCTGCATGAAATTTTGGTACAGCTGAAATTTAATCAATTCTACCATTCGTTTTTCTATTTTTGCCTTTTTTATACAGCTACCAACTTTCAATCAAGTAGTAGTCACTTAAGAAGTAATTTCATTTGGTCTTCCAGCTGAAATGCAACACATGGCTTCGAAGTTCGGCAATGAAAGGAGTTTCGATTATGTTTTTGTTACCAATAGCTTTGATGAGTAACAGCACTTAAGGTCAGGAACATCTCCTTCACATGAAAGCTGTAGTGAGAACAGGGCCACTTTCCTACATTTTAATTTTATGTTTAAACTTATTTTTTTGCACATGGTATATAATCTAGGGAAATGTCCTTTAGGCAGACGAGACAAAAGTCATACACTTTCATTTTCATCAAAGTGAATTACTTTGTGGTAATTTAATTAGCCCAAATTACCTTGTGGCTGTAAAATTGATAAGTATATGTTGACGGGTAGGCGGTATAAATGGTGGGTAAAGGTAGGTCTTATAGGGGGTGGGATGGTAAAGGGGAATAGGGAGGCACCCCACCCCCATACAAAAATGACTTAGATAAAACCACGTAGAACCGTTGTCCCATAAGTGCCACTGTTGGAGTGTATATATCTACATTTTCATCTTTACCAGAATGGTTTCTCAATTTTTCCCGGAATTGAATGCTGTGTGCACCCTATGAAGGGCCTGAAGTAAATCAGGTTCAGGGTACACCATGTACCAAATGAACAACTCCATATGATCCAGGCCTGCTGCCTCTTTTCGCCAGTGTCTGACTTAATGCCACATTGGATTTTAATTAGAAAAGAACCTAATAAAACTGTTTTACATCCGACTTGTTCTTCAAATCTCACAGAAACACAGGGCTCTCATCCGGGTTAGTCAGCATGAAGCACAAAAAGGAAGCTCTTCATTCAGTATGGGTTTAAATAACCAGCATCTGCACATGTCCAAGCTAGCATGCATCTGGATCAATCGTGTGATTGGCTGTAATGGAAAATTGAATTGAGGAATTTGACAGTGTCTGGAATTCTGGACAATGCATTAAAGCATTTTACTTCGCTCAAAAGAGATCTCTCACTTCCAGGGTGTGATCTTGAGAAACTGCAAACTGGGATCCTATAAAAATTCCTAGTCTGTCTGCATGAATACTGAAAACTTAATTTCTAACATGAAAGTCGGACATCATTAATAACATTCTTAAATGGGGGCCAAATTAAATGTAATCATAATGTGTTAGAAACAGAAAAGGCACCCGTTAGGGAGGTTTTTTCACAACCCTCTGGTAGGGGCAGTGTATGCATCTAACCTAAATATTTTCATTTGGTCCAAACAAAAGGAAAGGCAAGACCAGTCTAAATTAGTAGCAATGGGAGAGCAGTGAGGCTCAAATTCAGGAGGGAGGAAGGCTGGTAGTTTAACAAATGACTTACCTGGGGTAATATTCCTTATGATGCAGGGCTCCTCCCATGGATTCCTCATTTTGGATATATCCTGGATGAAACTGCAGAAAACTTTCCCAGCCGGGGCCACAGTATGCCTCGGTGCATGCTCTCCCAGACACAAAACTCCAGACAAAAAGAATCATCTAGGACCTGTATTTTGCCAGGCTCCAGAGAACCTGCAGGAAAACTAGAATCCACGGGAATGCATATGGGAGGTTGAAATTCCAATCCAATAAGAACGCATCTCCCAGTTCGCATCTTGGGTGTACCCTAGAGCAGAACAGCTTGCACTTCCTGTAGCGGGAAACAGGTCCACCTGAGGGGTTCCCTTAAATGTTGAAGATTTCAGCAACAATCTCCTAGCATAGCTCCCATTCATGGGAGATTGAGTACTGCCTGCTCAGGGCATCCACCGCTACTTTCTCCTTCCTGGCCAGAGGCTGCAGGCAGGAAAATGTAGTTCTCCATGTTAAGATGGATTTCTAGAATCTGGCCTGGTGGGCAGATTTTAGGAGACCACCCTAGTTACAGTGAACAGCAAACTCTTATGGGTTAGCCAAGAAAACCACTTAAGGTAGCAATGGAGAGCAGTCAAGGTTTAGTCTCAGGAATGTGTGAATGGGATGAGGAGCCCTCGATAAGTCCACACAGTAGAGCACACAACAATTCAGGTTAGACAGCAAGTATAAAACTTATTTATGTATTATAGGCCTTTTCAACACATTGGAAAATGAATCTAACAGGTAGTATTATCGCACAATACTCGATACAAATATATACAATAACCACAGTTCAAAAATGTGTATTAAAAGTAACTTATTCAGCAAGCAGATAAGTAGATGAAATGCAATAAATGATGGAACCAGGTCACAATTCCCAATTTCAGCAGTCCAAACTCCCAAGAAGAATGGGGCCTTGTGCCCAAGAGTCACAGGAGCCAGAATGTTTCTCCCCCAAATAGTGTCTCTGCTGGGAGGTTTGTGATTTACCTGTGGTAGAGATTGTTAAAAGAAGTTCTTCAAAAATTGTACTAACGTAAGTAAATGTGATCTTAGATTTCAGGTTATTCTACCCAGGTTCGACGACCAAAAGAGGAGTTGAATTCAAAGTAGTAGACAAAGGAACTTGTTCCCAATGTTATCCTATGGAGGTTGGGGAGGGACACAGATGCACTGCGTTTACTTCGCCTTCTGACCCCAATTATCCAAGATGACATGCAAGATTCAACCTCTGGTTATGATGAAATGCAAGAAAAACAGAGCCAGACCATCTCAGGACACTTTATAGGCTGGAGACCGCAACAGTCTCTGCAAAAGGCAACAGGCATCCTTCCAGTCAGTCACAGAAACAGCTCCATGACAGGAACCCCTAAATCTGGGACACTGAAATTCAAGGAGAAGGGGGCTTGTGGCACGAATTACCAATTAGCAAAGTTCTGGGCTTGACCGCAGAACGGTGATGCTTCTGACGAGATAGCCCTCGAGAAAGGGCTTGTCAGTCCGCCGGGGTGTTCAGGGACACTTCTGAAGGCTCAGAAGCACAGGATCCTCGAGAAGGTGTGGAGACTAGTTGGTCCCACTAGTTGAAGGGCGTAAGCACTACACAGGGTCTTCGGAGATCAGGTAGTCACACAGAGCTTCACCAGGTTGGACGCAGGAATGGATGCTGGGCCACTTTATGAGTCGACTTCAGATGGCTATGCTTCTCAGAGAAATTCTTGGCTCCAACAATTATCTAAAGAAATTGCTGCAGAGGACCTTGTCTTATACAAAATCTGAACTGTAAGCAAGTTCAAGCCCACCAATTGTAATAACCGCCAGTAGTTGTCCAATCATGGACAACTACTGGTTTCACATTTAATCCACACCTAGACTTTCTGGCACCACCGATGAGGAGTGAGACTAGCGGTGCGAGACACAAACACATACACTTTCCCGTGCAAGTGCATGACGTTACAAGGGATCACCTGACCTGGCAAAACAGGAAGAAGGAAAACAACAATATGGACAAGGAAGCAAGTGAAAATCGCCTGGCAGACATTGTAGGGCACTAGCCACAATTAGTAGTGGACATACTACTATAAACATGAATGCGCACACTAAAAATAATGCAAACATTGTAAAAATATACATGCTGTCACCATATAAAAGTAACCAAAAATCGCAAGTATAAAAAGCTTGGGTGATACAAAAGTATCCCCATTGCACTGCAAGGTGCTGTGTGCAATGTTAAAAGTACAAGAATTCAAAAAGGGAAACAGTTTTCCAGTACCGATAGTCTGAAGGACTGATCAGTTTCCCCATAACAATCAGCAAAAGGCAGGAGAAGTGAAGCTGACGGTTTTACTTCCCTTCAAAAAGTCAGAACAGGTTTAAAAAGGGAGCAAAAAGAATGGGGGTCCATAGAGACTGTGTAGGGAAAGTTACCAAAAGAGAAATCTTTGTCAATACTCCATAGCACAGAAACATAGCTGCATCGCTTCCCTCCACAGTAACCCCTACACACCGTCTCTTGAGAGAGAGTGTTGCCAACATGTCGCCTGTTAGGAACAGCACGCTAGTTCCCCTGAGTGAAGGAAAGAAAGCTTCCAGGGCAAGCCTGATCACCTGCTGCTGCAACAGGTTGATATCCAACCAGGACTCTACCAAGGACCACAACCCATTCACTGTGAGAGCCTAGACCCTTTCAGGGAGCATGTCCGTCACAATTGTCTCCTTTGGGTCAAGCTTGCAGCAATCACAATCACAGATGGGGCGTTGACACCAGGAAAACACAGGATGATATTAGAACCAGAGGTGAAGAAAAGCAGAAGCTAGTAGCAGGTCTAAGTTCTGCAACTTTAATCATCTGTGCTATATTCAAGATAGTGTTCTCTAAAGAGAGTGTCCAAGACGGCTCCGATAAACTGGGCCATCAAAGAGATCTTGTGTTCAGGAGAATCTCATGCGGTTAAGGTGGTGGCAAGTGAGATGAAGATGGGATAGCACCTGCTCCAGGGAGCGAGCTCTGACAAAAACGACATCCAGGTCAGGAAACTGCTCCCTTCTGAACTGAGCTGCATTTACCGTTATCAGCTTGGTGATAATCCTGAAAGGGAGAGGTTAAAACAGCAAACCTGATAGTAAGTCTCACCGATCACGAACCTCTGGTATTTCCTGTGCTGTCGATGGATCAGCACAAGGAAATAATTGGGCCGCACTGAAGATCTAGAGGCACCATCCAGTCCTGGAGTTGCAGGGCATGTAGGATTTGGGTCACCCTCGGCACATTTAACTAGTCCTCCTCCAGAAAACATTTCAAAATTGAGGTCTAGGCTGCAACAGTCACCTCTGTCCCTTTTGGGAGGCAAAAAGTAGAGAATACCACACCTTTCCTTCTCAGGAACTAGTTTTAAAGCTGCCTTCGACTGCAGAGACTATTCTTCACCGGCAAGGGATCCTCTGGACAGGGCATGCTCTGTTGCAGTGGATGGTTTGGTGATTGCCAAGGTGTCGCAGAACATAGCCTCATGCAACCACTGTCAGAGCTCAAGCGTCCTAAGTAATAGAGCGCCACATGTTGAAAAATCCAGAAATTCTTCTTTGTATGGTTGTAGAATGCTTGGAGGGGAAATCAAATGGGATTCTGTCAACGCCACGGCAGGCACAGTGAATCAATGATATTGGCTCTTCCAAGTCCCTTTTTGTCTTCCTGGTCTTGAAAAACACTGCTTGATGCAAACTTTGGAGTTGGTTGTTGGGGATATTTATACGTTTTATACTTAATCCCCTCTTCTAGTGAGACCCCCGGCACCTTTTTCTTTCAACCCCACTATCATTCTGTTTTTGCTCTGACTTTTGAAACTTGGTACTCTGTGTTTTACCTTTTCTATGGAGTCTGCTTTCCTCCATATCATTTTAAAGACATCTGTGCAACTTTTGCAGCACACAGCACCCTATGTGCGGTGTTGCTGGGGACCCTTTGGGTTCTCCTTTGAGATTCTATACTTTTCCCCCAAGAACTACTGTTCTTAAGGAAAGAGGGATACTTTGAAAAACAGGACTGGCTTGCAGTGTCACGCATGTAACTGGGAAACGTGGCAGCTATACAGAACAGCTCCTCCTTCTACTCGGGACTTATCCTGCCTTTTTTAAATTAATGTTTGAGTTAATTTATACTCTTATTACTGGAATATTTGCTAAACTCCCCTTGGCCATGCCCCCTCTACCATCATTCCTTATTAACAGCACATGCGCATCTGCTGAGGGCCAGTGCTGTTACGTTGGTGACACTTTCGACAAACTGGTAAAGTCAACTTGGTTGATTTATACTCTTATTACTGGAATATTTAAGAAACTCATCTTGGCCACGCCCCTTTTGCCATAACGTTTTAAAAAGCACGCGTGCATGCACATTCGAGAAAGTGCTGGGGGCAAGTGCTGTTACACTGTTTCGCGGGTAAGCGAGAAGCGTTAAGCAGCCTTTGAATTTGGTAGTTTTGCTTGCATTTGTATTTTACAATCAGACACCTTTTAGCTGAACTCATTTTGCATCTTTGACACCTGTGGCTAATCTGCATCGTCCTTAATCGGACAGGCAGCAGCCTCTCCTGTGGCAACTATGTTGGGTCCGTACACATTGAAGACCTTGATGCCGGCCCAGGCGCCGCTCTCACTGTTACCAGAGCCATCCGGGTTTACTTCGGTTAGAATGTCCAATACTGTGACATTGCTCAGGAACAAAGCTGTCACAATGTGTTCTTGTTCCCAGTCATAGACAGCTGATATCCGGAATTACTGTGTAACTGACGGCATCTCCAGTCAACACAGTTCCAATATCACCCCATTAATTGTGGTAGATCTTACTCCCCAAAGTATTACTGCTGCTGTCCATTCGGCAATTAAGACCGTAACGAATCTGTCCACGCCCCCGAACTCCATACTGAAAGCGGGCTATATAGAGCTCTTGCTCGAACAAACTTCAGGAGGCACCAAAGCCATACCAGTGACTGAAGCTATGCCTGCAATACTAAATCCCCAAGATGGAAGTGCTCTTCCCACCATCCAACTCTTAACAGGGGTGCCCATACACTGTATTTGCAATGATCCAACACTTACCGTTTGCTCAACTTCATGCCAAACTAGACACTTTACCGACCCAAGTTTCACCTGCCTCGTCCCCTTCTCCCCACAACTCCCCTAGTGCTCTCACTGCACTCTCCCAATCCCTGATTCTTTTCACTCACTGAAACTCACAATTCCTAGGCCCTTTTCATTACATTTGCCAACCCCACTCCCAGGAGATATCCTCAGTCCGGACAGTCGGTACACCGAATTGATAACTCACCTCCGTATTTATCTCACACCATTGCTGCCATGAATACTAACTTAATGTCAATTACAAAATTATATGAGATTCTAGATACCAAGATTACCTTTCAAACACACATGCTTATGCAATTACCTCTCCACGGTCAGCCAATCAGTGGTATAGAAAACCCCTCCAATGCTCCCTCTTCATGTCTTGAAAATTCATATCCCTTAACGGTAAAACAAGAAACACCGGCCTTGCAGTCAAGTGGCACAGATCCCATAGACCTTGATTATCGTCCACAATCACACCTTACTGTTGTTGTGCAGGAACCTACTGCTGCCCCCATAGGACCTCTACGGAGACCAGTGGATGTGCTGCTCCAGGCCCAGCCTAAGCCTGAGATGCCTAGTAAACTTGCCTTCAAAATATTTGCAGGAGCAATAAAAACGTCAGCCACCAAAGTGAAAAACTTTGAGAAGAAAACAAAAAATATAAGAGTGCAAGTCGGACAACAGGCACGGCAACAAAGCACTTTATAAAGGCCTTATCGCTCCCAAGAAGGACTACTGAAATAGCTTGATCTTCTCTTGTCAAGAAATATGCTGCTATAGCCTCTATGAAGAAGCAGATGATTAACTCAAATGTCCATCAAACTCTGACATACGAACCCCTTGATCAACTGGTGAGGTCACGAATTTATGACTCGGCCGTGTGATTGCTGGTGTTAACTACTGATTTGATCAGAGGTTTCAGCCCTTTTAACCCATTTAAGGCATTTGTGAGGGCAGAAAGTTGTTCCCTCATATTTTTGTTAGGATAATTTTGACCCTGCGTGGGACGAAGAGGTCAACACTCACTTTCGGAGGGAGAGGTTGTTTGTTTGTTTGTTTGTTTGTTTTATTATTTATAATGCGCTATTATACCCAAGGGTATCAGGGCGCAGCATTTACAAGAATATGCAAAGCTTGGTTACAAAGTGTACAAAGTTCAAATAGCATAGGGAATGTACAGAGCAGTAGATGAGAGCACACAATATATACAGTATATACAAATTAAAAGGTGGCACACAAGGTTACACAATGTGCGGATCGCAAGAGGGTGGCTTTAGCACTTATCTATTTTGGCTGTCCTTCAGTTTAAGCCATGAAATTACCTTAGAGCGGAAATTCAGGTAGGGCATGTCTACTCTGAGGTTGGGGGGCAAAGAGTTCCATAGTTTGGCTGCCTTTACCGGGAAACTGTTACCTCCTATGGTGGCAAGTTTGTAGTTTGGGACAGAGAGGCAATCTTTGTAAGCAGTTCTGAGGGGTCTTGCGGAGGCTTGTCTATGGAATCTGTTAGTCAAGTAAATCGGGGCAGCGTTGTTAAGAGATTTGTAGGTAAGTGAGGCCGTTTTTAGGAGAATTTTGTCTCTGGTAGAGAGCCAGTTATTCTGTTGGCTGAAACCTGATATATGCTCTCTTCTGGGGATGCCCAATGCTGCTCTCAGGGCGTTATTCTGGAGAGTTTGTAGCTTGCTGGTAGTAGCCTTGGAGGTTCCCAGGTAGAGGGCGTTACAGTAGTCAAGGCGGGATAGAATGAGGGCTCTAGCGAGTGTAAGGCAGCTAGTGTCTGACAGAAATGGTTTAGCTGAGCGGATTAATTTGCATGTATATGCAGATGAAGATGCCAGTGAGCTCAGTTGTCTTTTGAAGGAGAGGTTAGAATCCAGGTAGAAGCCCAGTGTTTTGACCTCCTGTCCAACTTTGATGTTGTTCCCATCTATCATGAAAGAGTTGTAGGCTGGGCTGAGTTTCCCTAGACTATGCGTTGTTCCCAAGATGATAAGCTCTGTTTTCTCATCATTCAGGCATAGTCCATGAGTGGCCATCCATGCCTGGATGATGATGTACACCCTATTCAGCAAGGCCAAATCCTTTCCATAATCTCCAGAAAGCGGAAGGAGGATCTGAGTATCATCTGCATAATTAGTGTAGGTGATACCGAGATGATCCAAATCATCGAAAAGGGGCTTGGTGAATATATTGTACAATGTAGGGGAGACGCAGGAGCCCTGTGGTACACCACAGGTGATAGGTATAGGGTCTGCTGCAGCTGTAGGCGAAAATACCCTCATGGTTCTTCCGTTAAGGAATGAAGTGATCCATGAGATGGCCTCGGGAGAGAAGTGTGCTGCTGTGTGGAGGTGTGAACATAAGACAGAGTGGTTGACCAGATCGAAAGCTGCAGAGAGGTCAAGAAGGAGGAGCAAGGCAACTTGTCCTTTGTCCCTAAGTGTATCAATCTGAGCTTTCAGGTCGATGAGAGCAGTCTCAGTCCCATGTTGAGGGCGGAACCCAGATTGTCTAGATCCTAAGAGGTGGTGTTCTTCCAGGTGCTTTTGTATTTGAACGTAAGCTACCTTATCTTGGATTTTTAGTAGGAAGGGAACAGTCGTTATGGGTCGGTAATTGGAATTCCAAAAAGTCCATTCCTGTTTTTAATTGGGGGAATCCAACCATTTCAAGACCCAGAATCAAAAGATCAGACTGGTGCTCCCAGATCAGTTTCGCGCTTATGGGCGATAGCATTCTGGACAGCATTCTATTATTCTCATTAGGTAGTCTGATCCACTCGATATCGTTGGTCACCAAGTTTCTAAGTGATGGAATCTTATAAAGTGAGTTAATTGGAAAAGATTGATTGATGCAAACCGTGCCATTGATCTTATCACTTTTCCAACCAATAATGCTTTTCATTTCTAGAGGTATAGTCTGAAATTTGTGGAGAGTGTGCTGAAGGTTGTCTCTGGTTGCTTTTCATCGGCATCTAGTTCTTTTTTTACTTCCGAAACACTTCCACACGCTTGTTGCTGGTCTTTTCCTTGCTCGGTATTTGATTTTAGACCAATCTCTGAGGGTCCGTTCTCTTCACCACAGATAAAAGATGGTGGTGCAGTCAAGTTATGATTCTGATCTTTCGTGCATTGATTAAGGTCTCCAAGATGTATGTCTAAACGTCCTTCTCCCTCTTTAGGAATTGATTCCAGAAGAGACGCTACTTTTTCCAAAACTTGCTTGGTTGTCTCAGACGTTATCCTTTTTCATCTTGCGAGCACGGAATATATGACTCTTGTGGACATCCTTCGTGGATATTTCCATTTTTTTTTAACCCTTCAGTTTTGTTTCTAGAAATATCCGTAAAATATGCAGTTAGATAATTGGATATTTCTTTCATTGGGCAGACAAAACTGCTTCCGGGTGGTGTTTACCATCTTTCTCATTAAACTCACTACTCGTAGATCTCAAGTTCAATTTTTGTTTTCGATTTATGGTAGGCGCCTGCTTTAGAGCACTTGCCTGTGTCGTTGATGAGCTCAATTGCAGTGCAGTTTTGCTCTCCTCGTTTAATTTAAGTTTAAGTTTAGATTTTGATCAGAGGGAGCCACAGGCATTGTTACTTTACTAGGACTTATTTGTGCTGCATTATCATTCGCTAGTTCAGAAGCTAGTTTTTTCATTTTTTTCTCTCCATGCGCAGAGATTCCTTTGTTTTTGTGTCTTCTTTTTAGAGCTTTGAGGTGATTTTTCTTAGCTCTCCTTGATAAGAAATAATGATTCTCCTTTGCGCTAGAACCGTCCTGTTGCGCTTCATTGCTTTTGTCCGTTTCGATTAGCTTTATCAAGATCGAAGGACTATCAGGAGCAGTTTCACTCACACTTGTGTTCATTGTGAGTACTTCCTCTGATATGGCCTTTTGTGAAATTTTGTCTTTGGAATTCATTTGAACCAATAATGTTTCAACTTGCAGTAATCTATCATGCTGCAATTTTGAAATTTCTAAGTAATCAATTTTTACACTATCTGGAAGGATTGACCCCTCTACTCCTGGATTCTCGTTGAACTGAAATATTTGTGCAAATGTAGCAGGAATTCCATGAGACAGAAATGGCTTGTTAATGGTTTGTGAGCCAACTTCTTTTTTTTCTGATTCGACCTTGGGGTGAAGGAAATCTTTTTTTAATAATGAAGCTGCTCTTACATGGCATTCAGAATGGTAGATGTGACAAGCTTCTTGAGCCAAGATATATCCTTCAAATTTTGCTAATTGTGTAGACTTTATCACAAGGTCGTTTTTAATCTCTTTTAATCTCTTGTAAAAGCAGATGGGAGTATTTGTGCCCAAATTTTGCTAATTGTGTAGACTTTATCACAAGGTCGTTTTTAATCTCTTGTAAAAGCAGATGGGAGTATTTGTGCCCTCGATCGAGTAAGTTTAGAATTCTTGTAAAAATGGGGAGATCATTGAGCTTCTGTTGAGGCATGTCGTCTTCAGGAATTTGTGATAAGGGCAACTCAGGCAAATTGGAGAAATTAAAGACTGGAACAGATGTGTTCAAATTTCTCTGTTCAGAAGATGAATACTGAGTGTTTATGTTATGAACATAATTCAAAGTGGGTGAACTGGTCGCAGGCATTGGTGTACCATTATCTTCTTTGCTTCCCATAACAATGCTCGGGTGGGTTTGAATCTTTGACACTTGATTTATGGAAATGGACATGTTCCATTCGCATCCCCTGTGTAGAGACCGGAGTAGAGGGCCTGAGAGATAACCTAACTCTTTTGTCTAAGTCAGACATGATCACTGGAGCAAGTAAGGCGATATCTGTAATAGGAAGATATTTATTTTCATGTATGTCAGCAATGATTTTTTGAACATCGAGTATGTTCATCAACAGCAAATTGATCATTCGTGATGTTTCTTTAAAGAACATTTTTTTTTGGGCTAAATGATTTTGTTTCACTTTCTGAGATAGAGGTTTTCTCATTAAGGGGCTTTGTTTCCTCAGAGTGGATTGACATAGATAAGAAAGATGGTTTTCCATTCAATGAGGCTGAAGGACTTTTTTTTTATTATTTACATTTTTTGGAGAATCTGTTGACGTAGGCATTTTTGAAGGACACTCCTTCCTTTTTTTCCTGTTTCTAAGAACAGATTCCATATAGTGGATACTGGAAAAAAGTAGAAGGTCAGCACACTTTGGTAAAAGGGAAAACAAGAATATAGCACCTCTCTGCAGTCAATTAAAGTGTGTCAGTGAACCGCTATAAACAGAGAAATTCTACCCTTATTGCACAAATAATGCTCACCCTACAGCACCCAATACTAGCGTTAAGTGGATAATAATGCGCCCCGCTGCCCACGCCGCACACAGCAAACAGTAGTTCGGTGTACTTCGCGGTGCTCGGCGCCCGTGCGCGAGGGCTCCACTATTTGTTCCTGTAGAAGGGGCGGTGCAGCCAGATGGGGAGGGATCACAATTGGAGGACACACCTTTGGGAAGGGAAACGGAAAGCAAAAGGAGTGGTTATAATCCAAGTTAACCACTAGAGCGGGACAAAACAGTAAACACTTCTAAGTTAGACAAGTTGCTATGCGTAAGCAACGAGACTCTGATCATTAGGTGAAAATAAGACACGTGGGCACAACGTATGAAAGAGCACGTGTCTTAGAGCAGTATATCAGAACGTAACAAATGTCCCGTTCCATATATTGGTAATCAAATGGATAAACAGTATGCCACGTAAGCATACGCAAGTGAAAAGTCACTTTGCAATGAAATCAATACGAGGTCAGGCAACAAGGTGTTGCGGACTCAGACATCCTGTGTACTTCCAGAGTTCCGCTTGTTTACGCGAAATTCTCCAAAACAGCAGCACACAGAGAATCGAGCGCCCGCTCGCAGCCCGCAGCAAACAGTACTTCGCGGTGCCAAGTACATATATATTTCAATGAGTTTTATTGATGGCATTTTTTCAGTAAAAATTCCATCGAAAAAACTGTTGGGAAAAAGACATCATTACTCCGTTTGATCACAGCAAGGGCACGAGCCAATAAAACCTGGTCATCTTTCCTTCAATCTCTCGTCTGAGAAATGTAGTAGCTGAGGGACTGTACTGGGATCACCTGATGGAATCGCTCCTCTGTGTTGGAACAGGTAGAGGTAAAAAGACAGGAAGGTGGACCGTTTGAGAGCAATGGAAATCTGAGATCACCTTCAGGAGGAAAGATGGCCTAACTCTCAACTTGGTAGGAAGGTTTAACAGGTAGCACCTGGCGTTCACTCACTAGTCTAGAGAAATGATGCAACCAAGAAAATCATCTTAAGGGTGAGCAATGTCAGGGGAGAATGACGGAAAGGATGTGGTCTTTATGTTCATCGTAGCAGTCTGTAACACTAAACTCTACGGCGAAGCATGAACTGAGAGGAATACTTGGTCAGAAGGGGCAGGCCTGCGTTTCTTAGTCAGGTCTCTGTCAACAGCGAGTACTGCGGCTGGTATGGCTCAGAGATCAAGAACGGGTCCCTCTACTGTCTGATTGAATGGGAATAAGGTCTCTTTCATTGGACTAGCATACAGAATGTCAGTCAGCTCGTACTGCACCTTAGTGCGTGAAGGAGCAGACAACCACAAGATGTTAACCACTTGGGCATCAACCGCTGAAAAGCAGCTAGGAGTTTCCCTGGGGTTGTAAATGGGACCATGTCTACTTCTGGCGAGGGGTTCAGGCCGCGCGACTACTGCAAGTTGGTTGCAAAATCCACCAGTTCCCGTCCACATAAATGTCCTCCAAAAAGGCCATCTATGCGCTTCTGGGGAAAGGGGCAAATTCCCTCACAACGCTGGCATCATTGGCACCGATGATGCCATGTAAGGGGGTGCCAAGATCAGAGGACGGAACAATGCAGCCTTTGGACAGAATCTTTTCATGTCTAATCTTGGAGTGCCTGCTGGATTGTCCAAGGGTGGTGGAATGCGTGCTTGGCTGAAGTCACCTGCCCCAAAGTCGCCTTGGCAAAGATGTCGAGCATCTTCTCTCTGGTGCCTCCAATTCCTCTGGCGTAGAGGGGATTAGGTTATAAAAAGGGGCCTGCCGTGCTTCCCTGGGTTGTGGCTTCTCTTCCTCAAAGACAAAGAAGAATGGTGCCTTGAAGAACTGCATGGAGATGTGGAGCTTTGGAAGTGCTGCTTCTTTTTGTCATTTCAGACAGGGGACTGTTCTTTGGTGCCCCAGTCCATGCCCGGCAACCTTGATTGGGTTAGTTTGTCACCTCTTCTTCTCGAGAAATGTGAACAGTTTCGCCTTACGTTCTTAAAGCACCTTCGGGTGCATCAATTGACAGCGCACAGTCCTGCCTGTTGTATCCTTCACCGAGACAGTAAAGACAGATGCAATGCGGGTCCAAACATTAGCCGTCCGCAGTCCTCGCAGGACTTTGCTGGATTCCGAATGTCAATGAATAGGAAGCACAAGATTGAAGAACACAGGTATTCCTAAAGCGAGCAGAGTTCACAGAAGAAAGGGACAAAGGTCACAGGCATGGTGGGTCCATATATGCTACCTGCGACTTTACAGTATCTGAAGTGGGAGATATATACCAAAGATAAGGAATCTGTTGGAGGAAGAAGTCCATTAGAAAGAAACAATATCCCTAAAACTGTCCTATGAGGGTGTACATCAATCTGTGTATTGGAATTGGTAAAGGATACAGACGCCATCAGACTCAAGTTTGTTTTTAATGAAGAGATGCCGTGCTGCTTGGACTGAACCTGCTTTCAGCTAATTCACCACCTTGGATTTCATACGTGTGCCTCTAACATTGCAATGTGAACGTCACTAACCTTACATTCTACTGTTGCAACAAACGCACTATGTGGAATGCTGCCAGACAGGCAATGCTCTCATTCGGAGCGGCAGTAAGAAGCAGGTTTCCCCATCTCAGGTCAGCTCAATCGGATAAATATATTTTGATCCACAACAGGTTTTTGATTCACAACATAGGCATGGGTACCCCCTAAAGAGGAAGGCATTAATTGACTGTTTGGTGAAAATGCCCGGCCACAGAGACGGTGGTCTGGAAGTTCTCCAGAAATCGCCTCCGTGCACTGCAAAACGACACCGGTGACAGCACACAGCTCTATTACTACATACCATTCCTCACCCCAGGCATAGGCAGTGGACTTAAGCCCATACTTAAGTAATGGTGTTCACTAGTCGTACTATTTTTTTACAGGAGTTGGTACAATGATGCATACACATCTGCATTACTTTTTCAAACCAATGTGTTAAGTGTTTGTTTTGAAGTTGGCAATTTAGAGCAAAACATAAAAAACATGTCACCTGTTTAAAGTACTGCTTCCGTTGCTGGAGCTTATTTTTGGAGTGACACTGGCAGCTTTAGTAACAATTTTCATGGCACTTGGCATTTTTTCCTTTTGTTTATTTTCTGTTAAAACACAAAACAATCCAGAGACTATGATTTCCAGAAAATAAATTCTAAGTATACATATATTATCGCACTACACTATGCAATACAGGGTACTATGTACAAACTGAGAACATGGAAAGTTTTAAAACAGTGCTACCAAAGAACAACATTACTTACCTTTGGGTAATGTTCTTTCTGATGGATATTCCTCCCACGGAGTTACTTATTTCTTACGCGCCGCAGCCCACAGGCATCAGGGCGCACAAAAACACCATGGACACATCATAATAGGACATGAACAAGAAAATGTTTCAGTTGAACAGGATAGTTTTAAGACACTTACAGAAAGTGAGCAAGTTCTCTTCCTTACGTAGTTCAACTGAGTTTGTTCTAGGCTGTTACCTGCTGGACAGGGAAAGAGCGATAATGCCCCATCACACGTTTGACTCTGGGGCTAGTTAAATACATGGTGTTACATAGACAACGTAGATCTTCCCTTACATAACCGTGTAGATCTTACTGTGGTGTGTTGTACCAATCCCTCTCAGATGAGCGAAGGGGGCAACTGTTCTCCTCCTTCTCTCCTATCACATCGGACGAGTTCACTAGCGTTGTCCACTCTATGAAGGCCTCCTCCAAACAGGTCTCGCCCTATTCTTCCAGAACGATTAAGGACAACATGGGTTCCCTTGCCCCGCACTTGCTTATTTCTGCAATCACTCTCTTGCTACTGGGTCTTTACCCTCTTCCCTCAAGCACTCTCTTGTGCACCCCTCCCCTCCTGAAAAAGCCCTCGGCTGACCCCTCATGTCTGGCTAACTACCGCCCCATTTCTATCACTCCTGGAAACTGCTCTTCTGATCACCTGTGAAGAAATCCTCACATCTCTTGACTAACTCTTGTACTCTGCATTTGATACAGTCAACCACTCCATCCTCATAAAATGGCTCCAGATTACTCTTGGTATCTCAGAGCGGGCATTGGATTGGCTGACCTCCTTCCTCACCGACTGTCCCTCCCAGGTTATCCTGGGCTCTACCTCCTCTACCGCCACCATCTAGACCTGGCGTTCCCCAGGACTCCAACCTTTTACCTTGGCTGTTTAACATCTATTACGCTCCATTTTCTCACCTTATTTCTATTTTTTTTCCTCACTTCCATTGTTATGCAGATGACGCCAAACTCTTCTTCAATCTTCCCCCTGATCGCCTCCCTACTTCCTCTACCATTCCTAACTGCCTATCCTTCTTCCAGTCCTGGTTTGCCTCCAATGACCTCTGCCTCAATGTCAACAATACTGAGATCCTTCCTATTGGGACTCCTGCTCCCTCTTTCCTCTCTTCACTCTGGCCACCCTCAATGGATGCTCCCCCCTTCTCCTTTATGTGAAGTCAGAAACCTTGGAGTCATCTTCGACTCCTCTCTCTCTTTCCTCCCTCACATCCTGGACCTTGCCAAGAAGGCCAACTTTCAACTGCACCTCTGCAGAGGCATCCTTCCTTTCCTTACTTTTCCCCAGAAGCTCAATGTCTCTAGAGCTCTGGTACGCTCTAGGCTGGACTACTGCAACAGCCTCTTCCTTAATCTACCTTCATCCTCTTTCCGCCCCCTCCAGCTTATCCAGAATAGGGCTGCAAGATGTATCCTTGGCCTCAAGCTCAGGTACTGTATCTCTCCAGTCCTAAAATCCCTCCACTGGCTCCCGGTTGCTGCAAGGATGAAATGCTGATCCCTCTGCATCATCCATAAGGATGTCTGGGGCCAGGGACCACGCTATCTACAACTTGCTCTCACCAAATACTCTCCCTCCAGATCCTTACGCTCCAACTCTCTGCAGGTCAATCGCTTCTCTAAGCAGCGAGCTGGTGGCCGATCCATTTCCTCGGCTGGCTTCCTCCTCTGGAACAGCCTCCCCCTTACTCTCCATCTTGAGCCGGATCTCCTCAAGACTTTCCTCTTCACCTCTTCCTCCCCGCTCCGGTGCTAAATCCCACAGTCGATGAGATTGGTGGCTAGGGCCCTTGGGCCCTGGCCTCCCCCTTCTCCGAGCACTTGTCTTTGGGCACCCACTTAAAAGTGTTGTCTCACAGGCCTGCACTTCTTTTAATGACAGGTGATCACTCTTTACTAAGTTATCTCTGTCCGGCACTTAACTGTTGCTCACAACTGACTCCCTGAATTTACGCACCTCCCTTTCCCTTCTGTGTCTCTGCACTTGCATGCTCCGAATACTCTCAAGGCCTAGTAGGACCACCTCTGTCCTCTTCCTCGGTTTTATTCTATTTGCCTTTTTGTTCCCATGTTCCCTCCCCAATTGACATGTGGGAACTTTGAAACAATTTCTGGATGTATAAGTGCTTTACAAGTGCACAATAAATATAATTCTAGCTGCAATGGGTAGCCAATGAAGTTCTATTCTAGGAAAAGAGATAACATATCTCTCAGGTACCTTCCTAATGATGCAGATTGCATCATTCTGCAGAATTTGAAGCTTACTAATTCAATTTTTGCTGGCACCACTCAAGAGTGTATAGCAATAGTCAAATCTTGGCATGATAGTTGCCCTCACCAAGGTTTTACAATTCTTAGACGATGCATTGGATTTAACTAACTGAAGGAGCCTCAAATGATAGTGTGCCTATTTAATGGCACTACAGGCATGTGCGTCTGCACCAAACGAGGACTAAAAAATAACCAAGGGTTTTCACTTTATCCAGTACTTTGATGTCATGATCGTCTATAAAACGACTTGAGTACTGAAGGTCTAATTTAGCCCTTGCTTGGGGAGAACCAAATATAATTAGCTCTGTTTTTGAGGTATTGAGACAACCAGTTTGCTGACATCCAGGCCTGTATGGTCTTATAAATATTGGAGATCTTATTCACATCCTCAATATAACTGCCACTCAGTTCAATCAGAAGCTGAGTATCGTCAGCATAATTTGTAAACTGGGTTCCCATATTCTCCAAAAGATTGCACAAAGGTCGAATATAGACATTAAAAAGTGCTGGTGAAAGGAATGCACCCTGAGGCACTCCGCACGGAATGTCTGATCTGAGAGAGCATTGCCCCAGCAAACCTTTCTGTTAGCTAGAAAGGAACTAATCCAATCAACAGCTTCTCATAAACAGCATCCAATCTCAGAGTTTTCAAGAGCTTTTTATGATCAAGAATATCGAAGGCTGCCGATAAATCAAGATACCCAGCAGATCCAGCAGTGCACTTCCAGTGCCGTAATTGGATCAAAAGCCTGATTGCCTTTGTTGCAGAATATTGAATTGATCCAGGTGTCCCTGGAATTGCATTGTGGCTATCTATGCTACAATTTTAAATAAAAAAGGAACATTAGTTATAGGTCTCAAATTTCTAAATACCTTTGGATCTTGATCAGGATTTCTTAGCAAGAGGGTAACCACAGCATTTTTTTTTTTTTACAATATATGGAACAATGTTGTGGATGAGAGTCGCATTGGTAAAACGTGAGTGGAATGGGGTGAAAAAAAGTTTACCATTATTTAAAATCGTTTTTTAAGAGTTTACATCCCCATGACATGTCGTGGGGTGCATCCTTTTAAGAACCTTCTCCATATCAAATACGGAAGTGGGTTTGAACTTAAAAACCGGTTGAGATGTACTTCAAGGGCTCCAAAACATTAGTCTGGGTCTCAGGAACCAAACTATTATGAATCTTTGCATGGGCATATTCCATTTTTGTAGAATGCCTTTTGAACTTCAGTGTAATCCTCCATGGTAGGTACAAATGACCACCTGTAAATGAGAATTTTGAAAGGTAGTTTTGTATTGTTCCCGGATTTCTCAATATGGGTATATCAAAGTCATGCTTCTTGGCTTCAAATATCTCTCTTCTATACGTTTTCTATACAGATTTCTATGCCATCTTATTTTGGTCAGTTTTATCTTTTCCCCAAATTCGCTACACTTGTCTTTTTATCTTGTTTTAATGTAGCCAGGGCTGGTGTAAACCAAGACTGGCGATAAGATCTTTCTCGAATTATCTTCAGCTTCATGGGGACCACTTGGTCATAGCAAATGGCTAAAACATGAGGAGGGTAGGAATCTGCAGTAGAATATATAATCCTTTGCATACAGTCTCCCAGATCCACAGGCAAAACATTATTTAGATTTCTGCTCATAACCTTTTTAAAAGGATTTGTTTGCTGCATTACCTTGGCAGGTAGAGTAACTTGGAAAGTAACGAAATAGTGGTCGGACTAGAACTCACAGCACTAAGTTGTAGGTTGTTGGATACCACCCAGTCCAAAATGTTCACTTTGTTATGGGTCGGTTCTCTATTGTGAATAGAAGCTTTATATGTTTAAGCAGTTGATCCAAAATTATAGCTTCGGTGTCCAAAGTGTTTCTCAGCAAACAATTGAAGTCTCCCAAAACAAGGGTAAAACAATTTGGTCTGTTTAGAGAAAACAAGAGGCTGGTCATTTCTTCATTGAAGGTAGGCATTTCATTAGGGGGTTGATATAGCAAGATTATACTGAGACATTTATTAGGAAAGGGGGTAACTGAGAAATATCATTTCACACCCTCCATAAACAACTGGGGACTTAAAGAAACAAGTTCCGGTTTCACCCCCTCTGGTACCAGTTTCACGGTTCTGAGTGGCCAAGGCAATATTTGGGCCACTAGAATCTCTCAATCAAGTTTCAGTTATCCACATAATGGCGATGTGATTATCAAGTACATAGTCGTGAATATCTATTGCGTGATTACTTAATGAGCGAGTATTCAATAATGATACTTTAAGAACTTGGTCTCACATCCCGAGGAGACAACTTTCCTACATCAGGAACATATTGGGTTTGTGAAGCTTTATCCCTATCTTTTCCTAGCCACAGCTGTATGGGAGATATATCGATTTCAGATAAATGTATCCTATTAAGCCGACTCACTTCTTGTGTGGTCTCCATAGCAGTATTTTTAGGCTGCAGATGTAAATGATTTCTAATGGTTTGTGTCTCCCCACTAGGCTCATTACTCTTGTACAACAAGCCAGACTTGTCTGTATTGATGGGCTCACAGAAACAGATATATTTGTGGTTTGACTAACTTAACGATACATCACGTCTTGGCTAAAAGGTGCAGCTAATTGAGGGCTTGCAAATTAATATATTATTGCATAATAGCTTCACATGCTAATTTCTGAGATGCTAATAAGACAAGGTGGGGGTGGAGGCCCCTATTACTAGGTGTTATGTATCCTGGCTTAACAATTATCAAGTCGATTGAAGTAGAGACCTACCTTAGTTAAGGCGGCTTAATTCCGTATATCAAAACAGCAAGTCTGTGAAGTCGCGTATTACACAGACTTGTTAAGCCCTGACGTGCTGACACGCCTGCCCGAGGCTGATAAACACGATCGGACTACAAACCCGATGGGATTTGTAGTTCGAATGTGGAGAGAGCTTCAAACAAGGAACTTAAGCACACACGCTATTGAAAATGCAGCAATATGCAGCACAAAAGGTTTAGGAAGCCTTACAGTAATTAATACCAATTAAAAACTTTGAAAAAGAGCGGTTTGAAAATATTTCAGAAAATTCAATAAAAACACAATATCGGTGCTTATTATCAATTGTAAAGTGTCATGATGCAGGGAAAGTAAATATAAACTAATGAGCATGGGAGGGCAAGCAAGTTAATTTATACTAATCAGACTTGCGTAGCCCCGACACGCCAGACCGAGGCTGATAAACCGTCATCTTAGGTGTATTCTGCTGCAGCAGCACAACTTTGGAATTTATTTTAATCACCAGGTAGTGCTGCTGCGCATCAAGAGCCCTCAACACACCTAGGCTTTGGGTCTGGACGTGACGTTGATCTAAATAATTTTGCTCAGCCAGATTACAAAATTGTCTCTAACTCCTCAGGAAACCATATGACATGTAAACTAGCCGGGGCCTACGGCAGAGAAGGAGCTGCTTATTAAAAGCCAATTTGCTGTCTAAATTGAGAGGCAGGCTGAGAGGTCAATGAGAAATCCGTGGGAGAAATTTCCATAAGAATATTACCAAAGTTATGTAATTTGTTCCTCGAATAAATAGTGTCCTCCCACAGATTCCTCATCTTAGATGGACTCACATAGCAGTAGCTGCCTCTTTGAGGGAAAAAATTGTGAGAAACCTGAGGGCGTTCTCACAAATAATCCCAGAGGATCCTTTATTCAGGTGTCATGGGGAGGGCCATCGCTCTTGGATCCCAACCCCGGTGGTGGACTAGGGAGGGAGGATCAACCGGGCAGCGGGTCCTTGGGGACTGAGGGGAGTACGCCTGAAGGCAAGACATGTTACTGCCCCAGACCTTGCCCCAATCGATCCAACCCTTCCTCTACTTTCATGGGATATTGTCATCCAGACCCCAGTCTTACCCCATGACATTCCCTCAAAAGGAAGTGAGATGGAGAAACCCAGATCTAAAAGTAAACCAAATCCTTTTCCAAAACATGACACTAATCTTTTCTCTCTACCCTCAAAACCTAGAGAGTATTCTGTAACCCAACTTTCTCTTTCACGGTCATCTTCCTCTAATAAGACTATAAAAGTCTATGGAAACTGGAACAAAGACCTAGTCTTTACAACTACCCCAATAATCCCAATCAGAAGAAATTAAAAACACCACTCATTCAATATTGTACATCACACTCTCCCATAGACTTGAGGGGGTATTTTCATCTCATCCTGTTCTCCCCATGTTCCACATGTACTGGGACAAGGAAGAGGTGATCAGGAGCCATGAAGATTACCCATAGGAACAACATGGAGATGCAAAAAAGAGGCCTACAACATATCACCATTAGGCTGTCCCATAAATAGAGTATGGCAAGGTCAGGCACTTGACTACAACTGTGCACACCCGACTCTACTTGACTGCCCCCTACAGAATATCAAAGAAAGAGCAGTGAAGGAAAGGGTAACTACACCTTTAAGAACTCACTTAAAAGGGACTAAAGGACAGACATGTTCTGTTAATTGGAGGTCAGGCAAACCTAACCCTGACCACACACCAGCAGCCTAATACAATGCAGGTGTATAAAAGGAGAACGCTGACAGAGCAGAGGAAGCAGTTGGGAGAGCAGAAGGGAGGCTGCATGTCTGCTGAGACCAGCAGCAGATCCCTTCTTGTTCGGCAGAGCAGAGAAAGGCACAGACTGTAAAGGAGCACATCATGAAAAGCAGGCAACAGATTGCAATGAGGCATGAAACACAAAGCAAGTGAAAAGTGTGCAACGAGTCACGAAGCAGGAAAGCGAAAGAAAATAAAATCCTTTCGTGAACTTAAAGTCCACTATTGTCCATAGGAAGAAGGGCATTGTGGGACTTTTAGTTAGGGAGAATGCTCATTTAGGGCTAATTTCCCTCACCTAGTGAGTCCCTCAGCAGCTTTGCTGGATTTCTGGGGTTTCTTTTTTTCCACCTAGGAAGAGTGTGAGCCTTTTTCCCACTCTTACATGTGCTTTGCCATGTGTAGTTCTACTGTTTGTGTGATCTTGGGCTCTGGAGTTACACCACTCCATGAGCCCCACTTTTTGTGTGCTTTACACAGCACCTTCAGTGCAGTGACACAGGGTTGTCTTTGATACTTCCCACTGACTCCATTTTTCTGGGGCAGATTACTGTCCCCCAGAAACAGGTAAAGTTGCCATTTACTTTATGTAGTCATTTAAACTGCAGACCCAGTATACCCCATCTTCCATGGAGTACTGGAAAGGGTTAATTCCTACCCCTTTTTGTCTGTGCCTCTCTGAGCTTTATTTTGCTCTTTTAACACTAAAACTTGGCTGGTGGCAGTGGTGCCTCCCCTAACTTTTCTACCGCGATTATACTATATAAATGTGGTACAGTTTTAGGCTATTGTATTAGCCTGAGACTTAAACCCACTTTACCAAATACTTTTTATTTTGGCTCCGGTTGGGTTTTATTGCCATTTCTTTTTATTAAAGTCCTTCTTGTGTTTTACTTTGCGCGGTAAACCAGGTTTGCCTCCTTTGTTAGACGACCTTTGGCGGGCTTCTGTCCAGAAGCCCTCCTTTGGCGTCTGGGTGTCTAGGTGGGCTGAATGTGAGGGAGGGGTGTAGTCACCCCCTGCACAGGGTCTCCTTGGAGACCCAAGTCGCACTTTGTCTTGATTGGCTGAGGTGGTTGTCCGGGCCGGACAACCCCCCCTGCTGAGTGAGTGACAGCCAGGCTGTGTGAATGGGGGATTTTGGCATAAAAGGCAGGACTCTTTGGCTGGAAGTGAGAGTTGCCACTGGAACTGCAAGGAACCGAAGGGAAGTGGAGAAGAAGACAGCTGCTGCAACTCCTGAGTCCCGGTGAAGCCCTGTTGCAGTCCTGCGCTATGTACCCTTCAACGACAAGAGAAGATCCCGTCCGGAGTCTTCTTCCCTTGAGCCTGGTGGGATCAACCAGCTCACCTTCCACAGCCAGAGGATCCTCTTCTTGGTCGAAATCGCTGCACACAGTTGTAGTGGTCCGGATAGCCATCCGAAGAGCCTCTCCGGTTTAAAAGGAGCCCACCTTTTATTCACTGTTGCTTTGCTGCTGCTGGCCTCATCCCTGGGTAGTGCAGATTGCTTCTTGTCCCCACGACTGAAGATTCAGGAACCGTGAGTCTACAGGAACTACCAGGAACAACTGCCGCGGCACCAGCTTTTCTTCATACGAATAAGGTACCGTGTCCGACGTTTGAGGAACTAGGGTGAACCCTTTTCTCCTCACCAAAGGCGTGTCCTTCTCTTCCTTCCCTCTTATAACTTTTGCCTCCCTTTTGACAATATCCAAGTACTCCTGGCAATCTTGAATCGTGAACTGTTCTAACCTTGTGATCCTCGACAACAGGACCCTGTCCCATCGGCACTGGCGCAGGCCTATTGACTTATCTACGTTTTAGAAAGTGTCTCTTGATTCTATCTGCCTTGACAAAAGTATTGCCTATGATTTTTGTCCCCAACTCTCTTGGGTTAATTCATGTGCTAAGTGCGTTTGACTACGGTAACATTTCTTCTCGCAGGTACGCTTCTCTTTTGTAAAACCGAACTGTCATTACTGTCAAAAAGTGATTGCGTAACCACCCCCGGTAACGTCTTTGTTTCACAACACTGATCTGTCAAATCCAAAGGTACTTACCTTGAATTGTTCTGCACAAGGGGAATTGGTTGTGTGTAGTGCATTTGAAGTGTGGTTTTAATTTAATAGAAGTGAAGTGTTTTGTGAACAGATGGTCTAAAAATAAATGTACTTTTACTTTTTAACCAGAAACCTTGTGTCAGTGTTTGCTTGAGTCACAGTAATTTTAGTCCTTTCTGTAATCTCTACTACTGCTTGAGATAAGTCTGGCTGCTCCGCTACCACTCTGTGTAGTACAGGCTTGTACCAAAGGTGAAAATGTACTACCACCTATAGTCTTAATCTTGTGTAGTAGTACCTAAGGGCACTGCCCAGGAGTCTGCCTAACAGTAGTGAAGAGCCACATTAGATGAAAAAGCCAAAGGGGGACTGGGACCCGCATACATGAGAAAGTTAAAGGGGTCTTGGACCCATGTAATAAAGAAGAAGACATACTTTAAGCACAAGCATTGCCTCAGCCTAAAGGAAGCCAGAATTGCCTAATAAAGGCATAAAAGGTCAATAGAAGTGTGAGTGACCCGAAAGAAAAGGAAAGGTGCAAGAGCAAAATAAGTGTGCAAGAAGCAGGATAAGGAAAAGGACTGGTGCAAACGTGCACAAAGTAAAGGGAATCAAAGGAAGGTGCCAGTGGGCACTGTGAAGTGAAGGCTAACACATGGGTGCAGGAAGCACCTGAAGATGAAATGATAGAAAAAAATCCAAGTACAGGAAATATAGAGATTGACTAAAGATCAGAGTCGTCGCGCTTAGGAGGAGCAAAGGAACCTGTTCTACCCCATGAGAAGGTTACTTGAGAAAGTAACTGTATACAGAGGAAAATGTATATCCTGACAAATTACATTTTGCGTTTGAAACTGCAGCGGTTTAAGCTTGGGGAAGAGACCTGCCGGCCTGTTGATGGCAGAAGGAAATGTAGGCCGAAATCCACCTCGAAATAGAAGACTTCGATCGAGCCTTACCAGGCCCAGTAGGTCACAACGACACATTCAATTTATCCTTAGAACGAAAAGACTTGAGGGCGCGCAACACATCCAGCGTATGCAGTGCTTGCTCCAATGGAGATGTTGGGTTGTCGAAGAACACTGGCAAAACCACTGGTTGACTGATATGGAAGGAGGACGGCATTAGGAATAAATGTTGGGTTAGTACGCAGGATAGCCTTTGTCTTTGTGAAACGTCAAATAAGGCGGTTTGCAGGAAAATGCCAGAATTTCACCCACTCGCCTGGCCCCTGTTATGGCCCATGTAAGGAAGGCATGGTATCAAGAATAGACAGACAAGTGATCCCAGAACAAGGGTGTTTATTAAACTGTTTAAGCAGGCTGGAAAAACGCCTAATCTAAACCTAAATCTAAAATGGGAGCAAGCTACCACCATCAAATCAAAATAAGGTAGTCCTAGTGGCGTCTTGTCACAATAAAAGGGCCAATACTAAAATAAAAAACTATTGCCAAGTGTTAGGGAGAATTCACATGTCTGTGCTAATTCCCTTCAACCTTCCGAGACCCCCAGCTCTTTTGATAGACTTTAGGACTGTCATTTTAACCGTGGAGTGAGTGAGCCCTTTTTCTCACACTCATGTATTTTGATTGATCTGATTTGGATTTTAGGTTTCCTTTGTTTTTGGAGTCTGACAAACTCCATAGGTATCTACTTTTTGTGTGGTGACACACATCACCTTGGGTGCAGTGTCGCAGAGAAATCCTTTAGATTCCTCTTAAGGTTTAAATACCTTTTCTTGTGAAAACTACTGTTCCCAGGAATAGTAAAGTGAAACTGACTTTACTTACTTTTTCCCTTTGTAGGTCCAGCACCCCCCCCGTACTATGTGGAATCCTGGGGGATACTTAGTAGCCCCTTTTCCTACCCACTCATCTAGCATTTTTTGTTACCCTCACTACTTTAAATGGCTGGTGGCAGTGGTTTAATTTTCCTACCATTGTGCTTTTCTACTGCAGGCTGAATCCTCAGATGAAGGTGATTATTTTGTCAAAATGGGCCGATCTTTCTTCACCATTTTCTTTTTGTGAGGTCTTTCTTGGGTTTACTTTGCGTGCCAAACCAGGTTTAAGCCCTTTGTTTGTTTTTGCCGTTGGCGGGCTTCATTACTGAAACCTGCCTCTGGCTCCAGTTTGTCTGGAAGGGCAGGAAGCGAGGGAGGTTCCCGAAACTCCGTCCTTTGTCTTTAGGAATGCCTGAATGCACCCAGTCCTGATTGGCTTGATGCTGTCCTTGCAGAACCTTGCAGGACAGCCACCCTTTCTGTTTTAGTGACAGCCAGGCTGTGCATGAATGGGAGAAACGTGCTTAAAAGGCGAGGGTTTTGGGACTGAAGACAGTTGACCACTGGGAAGGACATCCCGACAAAGAAACCGTGAACGAAGTTTGCTGCATCCTCCTGGACCGTTGAACTGCTCGGTGAAGACCTACTGCTGTGCTGAAACTCGTTTTCTGATTGACAAGAGAAGCTCCGGAAGGGACGACTTCTTCGCTTGGGTTATTTGGACCAACTAACCCAGAGACACTCCACTGGAACACCTTCCCCAATTGTTGTACTTCTTTGCTGCTGCAGGAACCGAGTGCCAGGGGTCGATAAATCTGTAGTCTAGTGCAACGTCTGTAAGCCGGCCAAAAGCTCTAGGAGTCTCCCCTGGACCCTTCAGAAGTAGGACGACCAGAGCTCGAGTCTCCTCACCAGAGTGCAGGACCCAAGGAGTGAAGGAAGCCCAACCGGTGTCCAAGATCGGAGTGGTGCTGTTTACTGAGCGCTGAAACCGCAAAGTGCTGCTGATCCGAAAAGAGCCCGTAGCTGCCGCCGACATCCAAATTGCTGGCACAGTCCTCCCTCTTGTCCCCAAGACTAAAGCCCAGGAACACAGGATCTGCATCACTGCAACCAGACAGAAGCCAGGTGGACCCTCTTCTTCCAACCAAAGGTACTGTTCAGACTTCAGGTACTTACCTCAGTGTCTGTGGCTTGCTCTTCACAGTTGAGACTTGCCATAGCTGCTGATTCTAGAGTTGATCTCAGCTCTAACTTTCACAAGTTTAACAGCTTGTGACGCTACAGTGATTTATCTAAAACAAACTAACTTTGTGCAAGACACTTACCATCAAAGAAGTGCCTCAGCTCCATAGACTTTGCAGCTATTGACCTTGGCTCCTTGGTCCTGGCTCCCTGTAGACTCTTCTATTCCATTTGGCTGATTCTTACTGCCCCTCATAGGTGATACATTGGTTTTAACTAATATTTACAGGGAAAGGTTTTTATCTAGACTTGATTGAAAGATTTAAAGTGCTCACATGCACTGAGAACCCGTTTAATCTTTTTGCTTCATTTAACCTTTCCTTTCTGCAAAATCAGAATGTACAAAGTGCACTAGTGATATATAAATGCAATTACTGTCCTAGTTAGTGAAGTCCCCTCAGGGTGTAGGAAGTGTGTAAGAAGCATCTCTAAAGAGTACCTACTAACTTTATATTGATTCTGAACAAGTATTTTAAAGTGTATTTCGTTGCTGCATATATTGCCCTTTTTAAAGAATGCTTAAATGACCGTTAAATTAATAATTTTAACTAAACACCTTGAGCTTAAGTGATACTTGCATTTGTGGATTTCATTGCTACAGCTCACATTTATCGCTCTTGAGCTAAGTCTGGCTGCTCAGTCACTACCAACTTGTGTAGTACAGACCTATAACAATAGGTGGGTTACCTAATACCAAGAGAAACAAGGGTTGTGTAGTCTCCCACAGGGTTACTACAACAATTTGTGTCTAACACCAATCCTTACAACAAAATACCAAAAAGAGTGTGGGATAAGATTCACAAGAAATAATGAAGTGTTCACAAATGATAAGTTAGGATGTGGTAGCCGGGGGTCTCCCACGGAACAAGGTGGGACTCCTGAGCACAGCACACACTCTAGCTTTCTCAGCACGAGGCAACAGTTCCAGCTTCAGCTATCAGGACCGCTTTGTTGTTTACGTGTCTTTTCTACAAAAGTCTCTTGCCTCCGAGGACCTGAAGTGCTCCAAAAAATAAAAGTTCCTTTAAACATTATGATGGGCGATGCCTTCCCCCCTGGATCCCCCTCTTCCGACCCTTCTTGACCGCTTGCCTCCCTTTGTCGGGTTCACTACAGCTTTTCACAAATCAATTTCTCTTTAGGCACTCACAAATCTTAATGTCTTTTTAAACAGTTAACCGTGGACATCCCTATGTCTGGTTCACTCTTGGAAACAATAGTTTATCGAAGAGAAGGTATTAATACCTTAGCAGAAATCCAAACGATTTCTCTACGACACTGCACTGAGGGTGCTGTGTGTCACAATGTAAAAAGATGATGCCTATGGAGTTTGGCAGACTCCAAAACCAAAAGAAACAAATCAAATAAAAATTCTTGAGAGAGTGGGAAAAAGGTCTCACTCTCTCTAGGATAAAAAGCCCTAAGGTCCTAAAGCCCAGCAAAAGAGCTGGGGTCTCTAAGGTAGAAGGGAATTAAACACAGAAATTAGAATTCTCCCTAACACCGCGTTGAGTCGAGCCCCCTGTGGAAAATATTTCTGAGCAGAAGAGCTGTGGCGGAGTATCTATGATGAATCTGCGAGAGAAGAATCCATAGAAAGAACATTACGTGAAGGTAATTTCTCCATTAAAGGCCCTTCCCTTCAGCCACGTTCTGCTCCACAGGTGTTTACCAAGTGCCTTGCACCAAACACTTGTATACAGGCGTGTTATAAATTACATATATCATATCACCACTAGTGGCACACCTTTGGCGGAGGGGCAACAACACATACCCATTCCTAGATGACTGGTTGGCGAGAGCCCACTCATACCCCCCCCAAAGAAGTCAGCATGGCATCCACCATCCAGTGTTTGCAACAGCTAGGAGTCTCCATAAACTCCAAACGTTGCGCCTAGTTCCCTCAAGACAGGCTCTCTACCTCAGAACGAGACTCTACACCCAAACCTGTACCGCCAGGCCCTCGCACCAGAGGGTGGCAGCTCTTCTGGCAAAGGTGTGCTGCCTCAGCAGGGTCCAGATGACCCTGATCCACAATTGCAAGTCATTGCTGGGGATGATGTCATCGTGCATTCCTTTGATCACGCACTGCGGGCCTCGTGTGTGGCCGGTGCTGGAATTCCTGGAAGCCCAATGGATACAGGTGTCAGGGTCTGGGACGATTGCATCATTCTTACAAAAGCTTTCAGGCAGAGCCTTCACTAGTTGTTTGTGAAGGAACATCTGGTGAAGGGTGACCCATTCAGGCTGCTGGACCAACAGGCCACCGTGAAGACGGATGCCTCACTGGAGGGCTGAGGCAGCCACTGTCAGGACCAACACACGACAGGCCTCTGGTTCGAAGAGGAAAAGAGCCTGCACATCAACCTGCTGGAGTTGGGGGCAAATTTCTGGGCCCTAAAGTCCTTCCTCCCCCTACTAGCGGGGAAGGTGGTGCGGGTCTACCCCAACAATACAACATTATCTTTTATGTCTGCACGCAAGGGTGAACCAGGTTCCTACTGCTATCCAAGAAAGCTCAGGCGCTCTGGCATTGGACATTGCAGCACCAAATGGTTCTCATTCCCCTCCATCTGCCAGGGATTCAGAATACCTTAGCAGACTCCCATCAGCAGGGAGTTGCGCTATTGCCACGAGTGGGAGCTACACGAGGATCAACTTCATCTGTTTTTCCAGACGTGGGGCACAACGGAGATGAACCTTTTTTCCACCTACAACCATCCGGAGAACTTGGGGGACGCCTTTGCATTTCCATGGGAGGGGAAGTTCCTGTATGCATTTCCCCAGATCCTGCTGGTGCCTCGAGTCATCCACGCCTTCAGATTATATTGCTGCAAACTGATATTAGTGGCCCATGCGTGACCAAGACAGTTTTGGTACTCAAGACAGTTTTGGTACTCCAGCCTCCTCTCCCTCTCGTCAGCTGCTCCTCTCAAGTTGAATCCACACCATACTTTCCTTTGGTATTGCTGCACCACGATAGAGCCTCACTCAATCCGACAGCCTGGCTCCTATGTTCTTAGAATTTGGATCCTTGTCCCTTCCACAAGACTGCAAACATGTCCTGGCCCGAGCAAGAGCTCTGTCCACTTTGAAGTGCTACAAGAGTAAGTGGAAACGCTCCAGATGTGGTGCAGGAGCCAGCAGTTGCGGCAACAAGACATTTTGCCTTATTTATCTCTGGCTCGGTCGGGCTTGACACATTCTTCCATCCAAGTACACCTGGCTGCAATCTCCAGGTACAACCATTCTGCAGGTGTGCCGTCCCTGTGGTCCCAACCGCTGGTGAAGGAGCTCTTGTATGGGCTGTTACGGTCTTTAACACCTGTCCATTGCCCAGCTCCAGCGTGGGAACTGAATGTGCTGCTAGCAAAGCTCATGAAGCCGCCCTTCGAGCCTATGCTTTCTTGGTGTTGTAAGAAACTTGAAGGTCCGTCTTGTGCGGTGGTCGATCATCAGCTCCAGAAGTGAGGTCAGGCTCCATACAAATACCACGTCACTACGCCCCATGCCTCCGTTCCTCCCTAATATTCCCAGCTCAAACGCTGCATAGGAAAATGGAAGGAGGCTAACCAGCCTTAAATTTGGCAACTATGGAATTGAAACCAGAGGTTAAAAACATTCCAATAAGAAAAACATGTCTTTTTTGCTTCTATATTTTTTACTGAGACAAGCAGCCCAAAAGCCTTTGCCCTTGTACTACATGGAATCAGAAGTGAAGGGCCACAACACAGAGGGGATGGCTGGGCAGGGTGATTAGGATCCTGCGTGAGAAGAATCCATAGAAAGATTACAGTAAGGTAATTTCTCCTTCAACAGATTACTTTTCTCCCACAGATTCCTCATCTTGATAGACTCTGCAAGCAGTAAGGCAAAGGAGGAGGGAATAAAGGATCACACAAGCAGGTTCTGAAGAACCGTCCTGCCAAAACGAGCATCAGGCCCACGTGCAACGTCGAGAGTATAATGCTTCATGAAAGTATGTAAAGAGGACCACGTGGCAGCCTGGGCCCACCTGGTGGAAAGGGCCAGATACCGAGTGGGACTTCTTTTCCTGCCGACTGATAGCACTCAGTGATGCATAAAATGAGCCAGCGCGAGATAGTCCATTTGGTAATCATAAAACACATTTACATGAAAGAGAATGGGCGACGAACAACTGGTCCGTCTTCCTGAACTCCGCTGTGCGGTGAAACATAGAAGCTGAGGGCACTCTTAGGATCGAGACAGTGAAACCGTTCTTTGTTCGAAGAGTAGAGAGGAGGGAAGAACACTGGCAAGTCAACAGATTGCGGAAAATGAAATTCCGAAACAATCTTCTAAAGAAACCCCGGCTGGACCTTAAGAGAAACCTTCTCTCTGAAGAAATGCAAAAAGGGAGGCTTGCAGCATAAGGACTGGAGCTCACTAACTCTCCTGGCTGAAGTGATGGCAATCAAAAAGGGGGTCTTAAGGGACAGCAACCTAAGTGGACAAGAATGCATAGGCTCAAATTGATGCGCCATCAGAAAGGTGAGAACCATGTTAAGGTCCCAATCGGGAAGAAAGGGAGTTGGCAGGAATTTGTTGAGCAGACCTTTCAGGAATTGGACCATGACCGGTATGGTTAAAAAAGGAACCTTGATCTGGGGACCTTTTAAAAATAGAAAGGGCTGCAAAATAACCCTGGACTGTTGTAACCTGAAGAGGCTAGTGACAGCAGGAATTCCAAGACTGTTGTGGTAGGCCAAGAGATGGGGTCAACCTCGCGCTCTCTGCACCATGCCTCAAATCTTCTCCACCTGGACACATACAGCAATCTCCTAAACTGTCTGCATGCAGCCAGCCACACCTCAAGAACTTCCTCAGAGAGGTCCCAGTCATACCTCATTCGCTCAAGAGCCATGCATGTAGATTGAGGGATTCTGTGGTTGGGTGTAGTATCCGACCCTCCGACTGGGTGAGGAGATCCGGCCGTCTAGGCAACCGGTGAGGCAGACAGATGGACATAACCAAAAGATGTCGGAGTACCATGTCCTCCTCGCCCAATCCGGTTTGATCAATATAATGGTCGCTCGAAACCTCTTCAACCTCCTGAGAATCCACAGAATGACAGGTATCGGACGGAACGCGTAATGGAGAGGAAATGTCCTATGCACCAGAAATGTGTCCCCAGTGCACCATTCGCTCGGAATTCCCTCAAGCAAAACTGTTCTCACTTCCGGTTGGCTTCAGTGGCAAACAGATGCACTGCTGGGGTACCCCAGAGAACAAAGACCTCCTCCAGGAATTCCTGGCACACTTCCCACTCGTGTGGGACCGTGCTCTGCCTGCTCAAAGCATCCGCCAAACTGTTCTCAGTCCCTGCCAGATGAACTGCTGAGACCGAGATTTGATTCTCTAGCAACCAGAACCACAGTTGCA
The DNA here is from genome assembly GCF_040938575.1 of Ambystoma mexicanum. NCBI lineage: Eukaryota > Metazoa > Chordata > Amphibia > Caudata > Ambystomatidae > Ambystoma > Ambystoma mexicanum. The sequence goes on along the minus strand of NC_090930.1, from coordinate 251,977,678 downwards.
TTACTTCTGTGCAGAGGGGACAGGAATGCACTCCACCTTGGTTGATTAAGTAGTGCATGGCCATCGTGTTGTCCGTCAGAATAAGGAAATGATTCCCTGTTAGTGATGGGGCGTGAGCCTTCAGGGCTAGCATGATGGCTTGCAACTCCAGCCTGTTGATATGCCACTTGGCTTCTGACGCTGTTCACAGGCCGCTCACCTGCAAGTACCCGGAGTGAGCGCCCCAACCCATCAGGGGCACACCCGTGACCACTAGGGCCTGAGGCCTTACGGGTTCTCCCACCATCAGATTTGTGCACGTGTCCCACAAGCCGGGTCTGCGAACTACCTGGTTGGACACCTTGGGAGGACCCGAGAGCACTCTGGTCCCGTAGGGGTCACTGAAGCGATCTCATGCGCCGCCTGGCCTCTGGCACCAGGAAAATGCAGGAGGCCATGAGGCCCAAAAGATAGAGAAAGGAAACTGCTGGTGAAGAGCCGTGGTTCTGGAACAACTGGACCATCAGTTGTATGTTGTCGGAGCCCCCAGAGGAGTACAGTGACTTGGAGGAAGACTATGGCTGGTATATGGAGCGGTTGTCCTGCAAAGTTCTACCATAACTATCTTTTCCAGAGCGAAAGGACTGGAGCCTTTGCTGGAGCGTACCTAAGGAGTGAATGGTCTTGGTATCTGTCTCAACAGAGTGCAAAGATTGAACTACCTTTTCCCGCACAGATCTTTGCCATCAAAAAGCATATCTACGACTCAGAATTGGACATCGGGTCGAAAGTCTGTGGCCTTGAGCTACTGTTGTCTGCGAAGGACCGCTCCATTACCAAGCTAGCGTAATCCAGTGTCGGCAATATCCACTGATTCCGTGATGGCATGGTCCCTTACCAATTCACCCTTATGGAAGATCTCCATAGCTTCCTGCTTCTTGTCATCCGGCAGAAACTCCAGGATGCAGCCCAGCTTGTAGCATAACTTGTGATCATCTCGTGCGAGAACGGACATTGCATTTGCAGCCCTGATAGTGGCTGCAATGGTAATTATCTGTTTGCCGAAGGCACCAGGTCGCTTTCCCTCCTTGTCCAGGGGAACAGAGCAGGGTGACCGGTTGGCCGACCTCGTCCTGGCGGCAACGGAGACAACATAGTCTGGTGTAGGTAGACTGCGAAGGAAGTTGGAAGTGCTCAGCGGGGCCCTTTTTTGTCGTCGAAACGGTACTTCTTTGAAGGGGCCATTGCGGGGTGAGCCAATACGACTAGGCCATCCTCCCAGACATCCTCCAACAGTGCAATGGACATAGCTAATTTTCTGCGCTGCTCTCTGCATTGGTATAATACACTGTCCTTGCGCTGTTCATCCGCTGACATATTGGTCGCCGAGGTCAAGAGTGCGTGGAAGGCCCCCACCTGATCTGGGGTGGGGTTGAAGAGTCTCTAATCAGGATATGGCGCAAGTGACTTGCCTGTTACTGTTTTTCTCCAGCATGGGTCTGGCATGGATTCACATGCTCATGAATATTCCCTGTCAGGCTGGGAATCCTCGGTAAAGAAAAACTCAGTTTCACTTCTGAACTGTCTTTCTCCTAACAACCAATCACTGGTTTCTGGGTCATACTGCCCCCAGCCAATGACTGCCCTATACCTAAGCCCCTACTCTGGCAGCCATCTTCAGATTTGGTAGCACGTAAAGTGGCAGTAGGATCAAGAGAAGAGCCACAGAGGGGTAGACGGGAGGGTTACAGGTACACCAAGGGCTCGTTTAGATGAAAATCCAGTGGCACCTTGGACATGAAGGAGGGGTGCGTCCGTAGCACCACCATCGTTGCTTGGAATGTCAAGTAAGGTGGTTTACAAGAGAGGGGCTGGATCTCTCCCACTCGTCGTGCGGAGGTGATGGCCACAAGAAAAGCTTTTTTCCATGACAAATATTTCAGTGGCGCCGAATGCATAGGCTCGAACGGTGGACCCATGAGCCTAGTAAGCACCACATTGAGCTCCCACGCTGGGGCCAGAGCCTTCACTGGCCGGAACAAGCTCCTTGACCAAACAATGCGACCATAAGGATGATTGTCGAGGAGATCTGGTGTAACGGGAGATAGCCACCAGATGAACCTTGATGGAAGCATGGGCCAGTTCTGCCTTGGCCAACGACAACAAATACGGAAGCACCTGCGGAGCAGTGGCTCGTAGAGAATCGATTTTCTGAGTACGGCACCAAACGGCAAACCTCTTCTATTTGTGCCCGTAGCATTTGAGCGTAGATGAAGCTCTGGCCTTGGCTAGCACCACCTTACAATCCGCTGGGAGATCGTAGCCCACAAACTCTAGTGCTGCAGGAGGCAGGCCTTCAGGTTCAGCGATCCTGGGTTGTGGTGCAGAATCGCGCCTCCTTTCCTGGAGAGAAGATCTGCGTCCGCCAGAAGCATGACATGTCCAGAAGGTCTGGGTACCAATCTGTCTCGGCCACGCCGGTGCGACGGGGATCATCCTGCACCGGGACCGTTGACTGACTAGATAAAAAGCAACGGTGGGAACGCAAACGGAAACAGGCCATCCCAGGGGAAATAGAATGCGTCCCCCATGGTCCCCCGTGGTCCCGGGCTGGAGAAACCTGCTGGCGAACAGCCGGCACTTCGTGTTCGTCGCTGTTGCAAACAGATCGATCTGGGGATTGCGCCATCTGCAGAACAGGAGATCCACTTGGTCCTGCCGAAGTTCCCACTGGTGGCAAGAGCGCAGCTCCCTGCTGAGAGAGTCAGCGATGGTCTCCTTCACTCCTGTTAGATGAAACGGGACGAGGAACATTCCCTGGGCTACAGCCCAGTGCCAAAGGTCCTGCGCCTGGAGAGACGTATCCTCAGCCTGCACAGCCGAATGAGGTAAATGCATGACATCATGCCGAGTAGGGACTTGATGGATCTAATCCTTGCGACCTTCAGGGCCAACAGCCACTGTACCTTGCCCAAGATGGCCGCAATCCTTTCCTCCGACGGAGACGCCAGGCACGACACTGTGTTGAGTCAGGCTCCCAGAAACAGTGCGTCCTGCGATGAGTCAAGCAGGACTTCGCAAAGTTTATCGACAGGTTCCAACAGGAGTTGGACCATATTCGTCATGTGTTCGACGGCGATGTCCCTCGAGTTCGCCCGGATGAGCCAGTTCAGGTACGGATACACGTGGATCCCTCGTAGACGTAGCTGCACCGCCACCGGGGCCAGGCACTTGGTCAACACTTGTGGCGCTGATTTCAACCCGAAGGGAAGGGCCTTGAACTGGTAATGTCCTTGAATCATTAAGCGTAGGTACGAGGTGTCCCTTGTGTATGGGGATGTGAAAACAGGCATCTTCCAAGTCCAGTGACAATAGAAAATCCCCCTCTTCCAGCTGTCCTAGCATGTGCTAAAGGGTCACCATCCAAAACTTTTGGGACTTGATGTACGTGTTCAGACAGCGGAGGTCCAGAATGGGCCTCCAACCGCCAGTCTTCTTTCTGAGTAGGAAGTAACGAGAGTACACTCCGAAGCCCCGGAGCCGCTTTGGCACAAGCTCGATCGTCCCCTTTCTAGACATGGCCTGTACCTCCAGCAGCAGCTGAGGGACGTGGTTTTTCTGACGGGCCAATGGTGGTATTGTTGGACACTTCCATTGGAACTCTAGTGTTTGTCCGTGGGCGAGAGCGTCTAGCACCTAACAGTCGGTAAAGATGGTCTTACACACACTGACGAAGTTCGCCATCTGGCCTCCCACCGGGGTGCACGGGTGGGGGCCCAACTCCACGGCTGTTCAATCTTGTTTCTACGTCGAAACGCCGCCTTGGCGATGACATCCACCCCCAGACTTGGCGCGGCCCCTGTAGGTCTCCTGGGCCGATGAGCGTTGAGGGGACGGGGGGGCTGCTGACAATAGGACCAGACATCTCCTCAGAATCCTTTAGAGGAACTTTGGGATTTCCCTACATAAGTAGGGAAGGGAGTCCAGGAGGGGGCCCATCTTGAACCAAACTTCCCTGTCGTAACGCGCCACGATGGCGAGGGCGTTAGCGGCCTTGATGGTCTTTGCTGCCAACGAGATTACTCTTCGCGCCATGGCATCCAACTTCTTCCCCTCACCATCTGGGGGGGTTGGAGGGGAGCAATGAGGATGAGCCCAAAGACTTCTTTGCCACTGCGAAACCACAGAGTCTGCAGACGGCTGGGATTGTAAACACTCGGGCGCAAAGTCCGGCACTCTGTACTTCTTCTCGCAGTGATCCCTCTTCGCCAGAGCCGATTAAGGGTTCTTCATGAGGGACAAACCCTTGTCCCAAATGTCATCCAATAACGGGATCGAAGGTACGGTCTTCCTCTTCGCCTCCCTGTGCTGGTAAAGGAAACCCTCTTTTTTCTTCTCCTCCAGGGAGAGCTGGAACACCTACGAGGTCCTGGAGGTCATGGCATGGAACGAACCAATCTCGTTGGGCGGTGAATATCTGGCTGGCAGAAACAGGAGATCCCCCCAGGCGGCGGCCGTCATGTGCCCATCGTCGTCGTGTCTGGTTCCGTGTCGTCCCTCGGTGGGGGAGAGGGAGGCGAGGGGTGAAACGGCAGAGGGGGGTGTATGCTCCTCTTGGGTGGGGATTCCTCCGATGGCCTCGGAGCCGTGGGTGGCGCCACCGGTGCAAGAGGCATCCTTGTTCGGATTTCCGAGCACAGGATATGTAGAGCCGTAAGGATGTCCACAGAGATATCCGCAGGTGGTTGCTGGGGTGGAGGCGGCGGGGACCGGGGCGTTAGAGGCTTAGGCTGATCGTTCCGTCACCGCCCTGTTGCTCCTCGTTGTTGCCGTCACCTTCGTCATCTCCCACATCGGGGTCTCCCCCATAGGGCCTGCTCTCGATGCATCTCCCTTCCCGAGGGACCGGGAGGCTGGTGAGCCACTTCTCTCCAACTTCCTCTTCTTTGAAGAACCTGAGCGTTGGCTCACGGTCGAAGGTGATGGAGACGCTGAACTCGCAGAGGAGCCCGTCGCAACGGTGCTCCCGGAGGCAGTGGACTTGCAGTGCTCAGTCATATGTTGGGCACCCGCGTGAGGGGAGCCCTCCCTGGTCTTAGAACACTGCTCAGCCTTCTTCTGGGAATGGGAGGCATGCTGCCAGAACTCTCCTAGAGCAGGGTCTTCGCCTGCAGCCACTCGTTGAGGCGCTTGCGTCGGTCAGCCCGCATGTGCAGCACCATCTCCCGACAAGGCACGCAGTCCCCGTCCACATGCGTCTGGTCCGAATGCAGGCAGTAGAGGAACAAAGAATGTCCATCATCCGAAAAGACATTCCGTAGGTTGCAGCCGGGGCAAACCTTGGAGAGGCACAGAGTCCTTCTCCACTGCCATATCCATGTGGTGTAGGCCTTGAAGAAGCTTCTGGAAACCTCAAAGAAGAAAACACGAAATCCGCACTTGAGGGGCGCTGAAGAATCAGAAAACGGGTCCCCGTTAATCGGTGTAGCTTGAGGCTCGATTAACCGAAAAATAGAGCAAAACTCTTAGAAAAATTGCAAAGCGCAGTAAAAGCTCGAGAGCTATAGCACAAGCACTCCCAACACTTGAACGTGCGGGAAAAATCTGAAGATGGCTGCCAGAGTAGGGGCTTAGGTAGAGGGCAGTGATTGGCTGGGGGCAGTATGACCCAGAGACCAGTGATTGGTTGTTAGGAGAAAAACAGTTCAGAAGCGAAACAAACTGATTTTTTACTTTACTGAGGATTCCCAGCCAGACGACAGGGAATATTCATGAGCATGTGAATCCATGCCAGACCCCATGCTGGAGAACATCCGGTTCCCCATCGGCCATGAGGAAATCTTCAAATTAGTATGGGACGGATGTGTTATCGCCACATCCTCCAGGTGGTCTGGATCTGTGTCCATCCCTGGGTCTGACAGTTGCTGGGGCCTTGACTGGTGTTCAACCCTTGTGGGGGCGCGGTATGTCATCCCCTTCCTGGATGGCCCATGGACATCTGCGGGAAGGCCGTTGAAGCAGGACCGGAACTGAAACTGGTGCATGGAGCCTTTGTTGTAATGTAGCCACCAGCGTGGTGTGAAGGCATCATGAAGCAAAACACAGACAACAGATTTAAAGTTCAAAATAAAATACTTTATTAAATCAACCGTCAGGATGGTATTTCCCTACCTGAACAAACCTAAGGAAAGTCTGGGTCGAAGAGTTCAAGTGAAAGGTCTGTCTGTGTCCAAAACCTATACTTGTCCTCACAACTAAAGCCAAACAATATGTAGGGATGTCAATAATAAAAGAAATAGTGCTCAACTCAAAGTTCTCAGCTCCTTCCAGCTCACAGCTCTCTTTCAGCTTCCCTTCCCGAAGTATAAGATAGTTCCGCAAAAGTCAAGATTACCACTCTCAGGTTCAGTGTGATACAGTTCCAAACAATCCTTGGGGTTCCCTTCAAACAGGTCTTGAGGCTTCATTCTACACACAAGTGTAGTTTCTCAAGTCCCAGGGTTCCCTTCCCCAAGACTTTAACTTCACCACCACAATGTCCTTGGTTTTCAGCATTCAGGGCTCAATGGTCTAGGCGCAGTTGTCAGACCGAATGATCCACCCATCACAGGTCACGCAACCAGGATCCTTTGGATCTTCACCCCCACACAGGTTCTTTGAAACTGGCTCCTGTAAACCAAGTCACCTTCACTCAGTTTGACTATCAGCCTCTTGGCTTTTATGTGCAGATTTACATTCCTCTTGCTTTCCTTATGCACCTTGTGGCTCCGCCATCTCATGTCACACACTTCTTGCCAGTCTTTGGCCTTGCCGCTCTAAAAAACTCTCAAAAGTTCACTTAGAGGGTATTTTGTTTGCACCCCACCTTCTCATGACCCTCTGTCACACTTGCACCCTTTTCCATCATTTATTTTCACATGGGCACCTTGGCTCTATCTGTTTGGCCCATAAGGTTTTATTCTATTCCGCATTTTATATTCTTAACTTCAGCGTTTAATATGCATTTATGCTGTTTAATTTTTAAATTAAAAATAAGTTAGGTATTCAATCGGCATTTGTTTTGCTTAAGTTTCCAACAACCGTAGACTTTCAAAATCATTCTCTGAGACACGCGACCACTCTGATACTTAATATTCCTTCTCAAACTTCAACAACGGAAATGTTCCTGCTAATGCACTTGCGTACCAAGTTTCACCCGGTTTTTTATACTCGGTCAGAAACTCACAGGTCCCATCGATAACTTTCACAGCAACTCGGACCACACAATTTTCTGCTTCTGATGAAAGGGATCCAACTTCTGCTCACCAACACAGGAGAACAAGCACTTTCGTTTAAAGGGAAAGGGACAGCCTCTCCACACGGCTCTCTTCTCCGCCTTCAATCTACCCCAAGGAGTGCCAGCTCCCATGCCATGCTTTGTGAGACCATCTCTCTAAGCAGTCCCCAGCATCTCAGCATTCTGCAAACGGCAGACTGACTCGAACGGCTCGCCTACTCTCAAACAAGGTTCCCTGCTGGTCTCCCAGACACATGCCTCCTTGTTGCTCTCTGTGGTGTTCTCGATCTCTCATTTTATACACCTGTAAACATTTAACTGCAGGGGTGCTTTCTCAATTGAGCTTGCTTAAGGCGACATGCCCCACTGTCAAAACTTTACAGGCATCTTCCTCGTCCCAGTACTAAAGTGGTGAAATGGCATAGTGTTCATCACTCTTAGTCGCCTCTTCCTCGTCTCAGTACTGTCAAGTGTCAAATGAGGAGAAATGAGGGGAGCTGGCTTACAGTAGCCCATAACGGTCGGGGGAAGGCTAGGTTGGTCTTCAATAGGGAAAGGGGGTACTATGTCTCACCTGCGTACACCCCACTCCAAATCCCCAAGGACCCTCCACCCAGGTGATCCTCCCTCGCTTCTCCACCCCCAGGGTCGGGATCCAAGATCGGTGGCCTTTCCTTAGCCACCGGAGAAGAGGATACAGGGTGTTTAGGAGCGAGAATACCCTCTTATTTCTCAGTGGTCAAGGTGGATAAAATGTTCAGTGACATGTTCCTCTGGGGATGTCATGATCTCTGCTTCCAAAAGGTCAGGGTTTTCCCAACTCCCTTGGAAGCAGATCCATAACCCAGGTTCCGAGTGCCAACCAGTCCCAATTGGGACCTTTTGGACCCAGTCCTGGCGCCAGTGGCACCAGGCTCATAAATATGCCCAGTCCCAGCGCTGGAAGCGCCGGGCTCATAATGCTTGGGTGGACTTACCTGCAGCAGACCATGCTGCTTACTTGCCTGCCAGTTGAGCCTCTGATCCTCTTCTGTTTGGAACTGCTTTTCCTGTTGGGTGGGGCAGGAGCCACTCCCTAGATTCAGAACACTGGAACTCTTCTGAAAAGCAGGAACTCTTTTCTTACCTAGGCGTGGCTGTGGAAGGAGACACCTAAGCACTACAGTAGTCTATTTAAACCACACCCGATGGATGAATCTTGCTTTGCGTTATTCTGCATCCTCTGCAGCAGAACGCTCATCGTGTCTTCTGCATCTGATCCTGGGCCTAAGGAAAAAGGCTTACCATCCTGAATCCAGTCTTCAGCAACACCTATAAAGACAAGAAAGAACAGGTTAGCATTACGGTCTTCAGTGACAGCTCTTCACTTACCTGGTCCATCGGCTGTCAGCAACGCCTCGCGCTGCATTCCGGCATCTGAAAGACAAAGGCTTACCTACTCTTTGTGCGCTCCGGAGGCCTTCGGCGCTGCATCCCGCATCTGAAAGACAAAACAAGGTGCGTTTAAAGACATTGGGGAACTTTAATACTCACGTGCCATTACTCCTTTCCACATCTAACCCAGTGGGTATTCCGGCACCCTGCAGCCGCTCCGAACTTGTACCTGCAAAATAAAAAGACAGTTAGAGCGCATCGTGAAGCAGGCAACAAGCGCTTACTTACGTGCTTCCAGGCGCTTCTATTCATCACACGGGCTCCATCTTCAACTCACTTCAGCCCGTCATCCGCCATCGCCGGAACCCTGCAAAACAAGAAACATCATTACTAAAGACTTTAAAGACATTAGAATTACTCGAAACTTACCGTTCGTGCAGTAAAAGACGGACAGCAGTCCTCTGAAGTCAAGAGGCCTGCTCCCCTTATCCAGTGAAGAAACTGGTTACAGCACCCTGCCCCGAGGCAGATGGAGAGCACGGCGTTCACTTACCTAAGGTGAGAGCGTTAACCTTTGGGGTTCTACAGGAGAAGAGAAAGGGAAGAAGAGAGACATTCAATAACCCAGTTCCTTAATCCCATATTTTCTATCTGCAGACATCTTACCCTTCAAGTCAGACATACAGTGCACAGAGGTCCAGCCCAAAGAGCCAGCCGTGTGTTACACATCACCTTTGAAGATACGGTATACGCCCAGTCAAGACCGGCGCCTCTATGGGAATCAGGTGAGCGTTACAGGGGAGGCATTGGTGGAACTGGCTGCACTGAAGGCAATTCATCTCCCATAGGGGATGAGTGCAGGGGTGGCAATATTGGCAGTCTGATTAGGCTTGACTCACTCCGTGCAGAACTAGGTTGCCTCCTAGAAGGTGGTCTACTTTACAGAGAAGAGGGAGGTGACATGACCGCCTCCTCATCGCGTTCCTCTGTACCCTCAGAGGAAGAGAAACTTGGCCTCACAAAGATGGTCACTTCTGGGAGTACCGCCACTCTGAGGTTCGGGTATGATGATTGTGGTAGTGCCGCTAGTGCCAACACTGGGCAAGTGGGGGTGGCAGAAATGCTCGTCACAATTACGGTGGTAGTAAGCATGTGAGAAGACACAGTTTTTCCTGTCAACTGGGTCATCGACGGGGCCATCTACGATGGTACCACAGTCGACGTCGACAGGGTAGCATGCTAGCTTGTTGCCATCATCATCGATCGTCTCGTCAGCAGTGTCAATGGCTTCGGCAAAGACGACTAGGAGTTACACTTGGGCGTCGACTAGGACTTACTCTGCACCTATTTTAAAGACGATGGGGTAGCTTTTGCTGTCGACGACGAAGAGTGGCCACTAGACTTCGCAGTGGACTTGCTTGACGGGGTACTCTACGTTGAGCGGTTGAAAAGGCCCTGGCTGTCTTTTCTTTAGACACCGCGATGAGCGGTCCTGGTGCGAAGATCTCGGCTCATCGTCAGAAGCTTCCATGTGCTTCCTTTTGCTGGTGGCGTGCAGTTAATTTGATCTAGACCTCTTACTAGGTGGTTCACTGGTCCGTTTTACCCTGCCGTAGCGAGGCATGGCTCCGTACAGGTGCAGAGTAAGGGGCCCCCACTGGCATTCTCAAGCCACGCGACCAGGCGATGACGATCCCTTAGCATCTTGTTGGAGAAAGACTTGCAGATTTTCCAGTCCTGGATGACATGGTGCGGGTGAAGACACTAGAGACAGTCGTGATTGACTTCCACTTAGACATTTTTCAGAACACAGCTGGCACAGGCCTTGAAAAGCTCTACTCATAGACTTGGCCATGAGGTAGGCCCAAACTACACATATGATTTGTCGTCGATTATTACAGGTGGGCGGGAGCGGTCTACAAACCTCAGCAACATAGCTGTCAGCGCCAGTTGTGGAAAAGACATCGAACAGATTACATTTTCCATTGACAATATATTAAAAGTACATTTTTGATGAAAAACGTGAGGACTCCCAAAACGAACGCGTGGTATAAAATCTGAAGATGGCTGACAGTGGAGGAGTTAAGGTAGGTGTTTCGATTGGTTGTGGGCAGTATGACCCAAAACGACTGTACTAGAGCACAAAAGTGACAAAGTTTTCAGTTTAAGTTTAAACTGGTCTATGTTATCGAGGATTCCCAGCCTGACGATGGGGAATCTTCACAGCATGTGAATCTATGAAAGATCCAATGCTGGAGAAGCATCCCCATTGCAAGATGCTAAGCACAATGTTAAAACGTTATAGAATAGTTTCCCAGTACTGATAGTCTGAAGGACTGATCGTTTTCCCCTTCCCAAATGCCTAAAATGGAAAACCAGGTTCAAAATGGAGAAAAAAAAGGATGGGAGGTCCATAGAAACTATGGTGGTAAAGTTGCGAAAAGAGACATATTTGTTAACACCACAACCTTCAGTACTGTGGGACTTTATCTCTCTTTTGTATTTTTACAATTGCACACATCACCTTTCATTGAAGTGCTGCTAGGATACTTTGTATCCTCCTAACATTTTACCGAACAGCTTTTTTGGCTACTTTGACAATGTGCCTAACACAAGCTGGTGGCTTCTCTCGTGCAATACCAAAGTGGCTAGCATCCTAAAATGGGTGCCAGAAGATTTTTTCTTGTTCTTTGGCTATTTTCTTTGACCTTCTTCCTGCCTTCTCAGGTCAGGAAGTGCCATATATCGTAAACCCTTTCCCGGGGAAAGCTGCTGCTTTTGCGGCAAGTGGGCTTTGTGCATGTGAGCCAGAAAATGGGGCTGGGGCTGCCTGGTCCTGATCCACATCCTCTGTTGCTTGAAATCTGCTACAGGACGACTGCGATGACAGTGGCTGTCCAGCATTAGACAACACTGGGCTGTTTGAATGTTGCAGATCCTTACCAACAGTCAGCATGGGCTAGCTCCAAGCCTGAATCTTGGATAAAAGGAGGGCTCCAGCAGCTATTCAACAGATCATCGCTGGAACCAAGACTTCTATGAAGAAGAGCAGCCCACCGACAACAAGAGGAGGACTCCTTTGAGAGGAGCCAGGAATGAGACCTGGACACATTGAGCTATAAACATTTATTCAAAGTAAATGGAAAAAGCCTCACTATCACTATGCTAGGAGGTGTTACCCTACCTCAACCAAAACTAAATGTTTGTCCAGTGTCAAAATGTCCAAAGCAAAATGCCTTATGTCCGAAACCCTATCCTTGCCCTCACATTCTACAAAACTCTAATATGTGAAGGGTAATGTCTTTGGCCTTGTAAGTGACTGAACTTTCAAGTTCAAAAGAAATGTATAACTCCAACACAATAGCTCCCGATGGAAACATTTCACAGTTCCACAGAACAACAACTTTTCCCCAGGTTTCTCTTAAAGACACCTCAAAACTCCCAGGGTGCCTTAGGGCTATTTGTTCAACAAAATACTTGTATATAAAAACAACAAACCAACTTGAACGCAAGTCCCAACCATATAGGATACCTTGTGTACTCTCCTGCTAGGTTCGTTTCCACTTTGTTTAACTTTGCTTTCAGACTTGCTTTTGCCTTGTTTATTCTCCTGCCAGGGCTTTTGTTCTGGTTTTTAATGTATACAATTGAAAACTTGCTTTTCTCTCACATTCATCTGTAATCCCTCTTTAGGTACTATTGAATTTCATATTCCTTCTCATTAGCTTCATCCACTTTTGTCTTTCTTTGGCAGCATTGCCGAAGTACCCCGGTTTACCACTCCTCTCTCTAGGACTCACCTGTTTCTTGTGGCGTCCTTTGGTTTCCTCGCAGTTGATGGATGGCAGCACTACGATCGCCCATCTTAAGCTAACGGGCTCGCTGGCTTCACTGAACAGCCTCCACATCCTTCTCGGTTCCTGCTTTCCTCTAGGCTCTCAAACCATGTTTGGGTGGTGTTGAGGCTGTTTCCAGTGTCCCAGGCTGCAAGGAATTTCTTCTTTCTTCCCTCTCAGAGCACAGTGATCCTGCTTATGCAATCTTCCATCTCCTGCCTTCCTCCCAAGCCCGCCGGCTCCACGGTCATCTTAACATCCTCACATTCCATCGGTCAACACAGAGATGGATCGGCTTTCCCAGGTAGCATTCTTTTATTACATGCTGGGTAAAGCTTTTAAATGTCCCAGCACCTATCATAAGCTCATAACCAATAGAGCGTATCTGGTGCTTCTCGTTCCTGGTGATCTGCATTGCTCCATTCAGCCTCCTCGTCCCAGTATTTCTAGATGTGTGGGAGTTGTAGGCAGTTCTTGGTATTTTATGTGTAGAGTATTGGAAGGTGTCAACAGTAGGTCTTGTGGATGGCTGAAGGGAATTGGCACAAGATGCCATCAAGGGATGGGAAGGTGTAGCCCTAGAAGGGAAAGGGGGATACCATGTCTCATCCAATGATGTAACACCCCTCGGAGGGTCACCCACCCCCCCCCTCATGTGATTCTCCCTCACATAGCTGCCCCCGGTGTCAGGATCAGGTAGTGGTTGCTATCCGCCTGGCCACATGGAGACAGGTTTCCTTAAGGGAAGGAGTGATGACATCAGATCCATTACACCTGCCTGATTCCAGAAGACCCTTGTGGGTGCTGCAACCTTTGGACCAGTTGGAAGAACAAATTACTTGCTCCTGGTAATGTTCTTTATACTGAATGTTCCTCCCACGGATTCCTCATCTTTAATATACCGATATCGTGCTGGCAGTATCAGAAATATTTCGGACAGCAGAGGGCACTGTGCGGCGTCTGGTCGTTATACCTCGCCGACTTCCATCCCTGCAATCGGACATGACATTGACCATGGTATAAGAAGCATGCACTGTGCGTGTTGCCTCAGTTCTAGTTTGTTCCCCCCGTTTGCACACTTGACTTGAGGATACAAAAACTGCATTGGGTGCAGAATGGAGAGAGGTAGATTAAAGAATTCACGCACAGTGAGAGGGGTGCGCTGGGAGGGCGATAAGGAATCTGTGGGAGGAACATCCAGCAGAAAGAACATTACCAAGGGCAAATGATTTGTTATTCTAATGGATTGTGCAGGCCCATGGATTCCTCATCTCTGATAAGACTCCCATAGCAGTATTGTAAACAGAGGTGGGCCCAGTAGATTTTGTTCTACGGATTCAAACTGTGTAAAACAGCTTTCCCAAACCTAGCGCCCTGACTTGAAAAGATGTCCAGACAGTAACGCTTTGAAAAGATGTGTATGAAAGACCAAGTTGCAGCATTACAAATGTCATACACCGGTACTACTCTTCGCAGAGCGGCAGTGGTTGCTACTCCCCTATGGAATATGCCCTTACATTTTCAGGGACGTCTTTACCAGCCAAAGAATAACATTTGGATATACACAGAATGATCCAGCGTGACAAGGTCTGTTTAGTCACGGCTTGACCCACTCTTGGTGCAGTGTAACCAACCAATCTTCGTTCTATGCGTCGTTTTCTCCGTCTTGAAAGACGCTGGCTGAAGTCTAAATCAACGCCTGATCTTCCTTCCTATTTTTCTTAACATGCCCTCCATGATAAATGTTTTATTTCCTGCAGAGCCTCTTTATTTTTCTGATCTTTTGCACACTCAATCTATCCACCCTAGGCGTCTCTTCCAAACCCTTGCACAACTTCTTTCTCCAATTCCACTTGATCTGCTTCTGATTTTGCCAATTTCCTCTCTTCTAAAGTCCTCACCCTTTGTTATGACATGGAGGCCTCTCTTCCACCCGATGTGTCACCTCCTCATGTCCATTCCTCATGCTTTCATTGCTCATTTTGCTAAGTCTCTAATACTGATGTTCTTCTCTTATTGGCTAAAGATAACCCTACTGCTTCTCCTACAGACCAGATTCCTTCTGCATTAATTCCTAAGGCCTATCCTCTACTCCTACATTACCTTGTTTTCTTTTTTAACATCTCTCTCTATTTTTCCTACTTCTTTTACACATGCATCTATTATCCCCATCCTAAAGAAACCCTCTTCTGTTATGAAGGAGATCCCACCTTCGAACCAGGTTCCGCCAAGGAAATTTAGGAATAAAAAAAAGAAATGCAAGCCCCTGATGAGAAAGGAGTTAAAAAACCTTTGCGCAGATCCTGGCGAAACCTGATTGTTTAAGAGGTTGTGGCTTCACAGGAACTTGACACTGATGTTGATATAGTGGTAGATGTAGCAGAGCCGTTAGAAGCTAGTATGATCGGGCCACGAGACTGGTATGGCTCCGCTCCAGACACCCTTAACAAGGCCATGAAACAAAGGCAAAAAAAAATAATTATGGGGTGCCAGTGTTTATCAGTTGTTTAATAAAATAAAAAATCTAAAGAAAGAGCGGTAATCTCTGGAAATTCACACTCTCCTAAAACAAAAAAAACAGGGGCTGGGTGGGTCTTCTTTACTGGCAGGGGAAGACATTTCGACTGCTCCTCCATTAAAAAGTCAAGAAGTTGTTGGGGAAGAAACTACTGTCCCCGGCCCGTAATGGCTCCTGCACGCAGCGCACTTTTAGCTATCCAATCAGATTCTGCTCATGCTGAAGATGTTGGGGTGCAAAATAATGCAAAACCCTCCTCTACGGAGGATATTGAAACCCTGGTCAGGCAGTCATTGTTTAACCTGCTGCAAATACCCTCTAATGCTGCTCCATTGGAGATCCAACAGTTTGTGAGTGGAATTATGATGAATAAAGAGGAGGGGTTTGGCAGGGTTAGCTGCCTCATTGCCCACTAGTGAACCTTCTCCGCTCGATTCAAACATGGGGGACTGAGGGGGCAGAGTATGGAACCGCACTGCGCAACCAGTAAATGAATTGGATTCTTCGGCTCAGCCAGTGGGGGCCTCAGAGGGAAGAACATGCCACATAACTACTCAGGGGGCACTGGCGAGCAGAGTCTGGAATCCTACAGCGCTGACAGCAAAATCAGTGGTTTCCACTGTTCAGTCGGGGGTGGGGGGGCCCTAGGGAGCAGAATGTGTAACATTGCAACCCGGGGTGAGGTGGAGGGGCCTTGTGATGGAAATGATCTGATTTGACATGATAGGTTATTTATAACCTGCTTAATACCGAGAGGTTTCTAAGCGCGGACCCGGGGATAGAACCTGTGGTGCTGCGTTTCTTGCTTCCAAGGCGAGCATGTTACCCCTGAGCTATCCTCCCGAGAATATGGCAGGGGAAAGCAGCCTGGGGTGGGAGGCCCCACGGGGGAGGCAGTGAGAGCAGTCAAATCCATCCACAATAGAGAATTTGATGATGTGTTATGGAGACAACCACACTTTCCAGATTATCACAGCATTTTACTTCACTACATGTTCAAGCATGGGAAGCCGGATTCACTAAATCCCTGGAGGATTCTGGCCTTGTTTAATAAAATCACCCGCTTCACCCTCATTTCATCAGGGGATATTAAATTGGTGGATTTTATTCATCTTGACTGCTTTGACTAGGTGTGCATAGTTTTCCACTCTCGTTCCGTTTATGATGCAGTATTATTGGAAGCAGAGACTTTCAATAAATTTGGTTATGATATCCTGAATTATAGCCTGGGTTTCTTGAATCCTTGTGCTGAGGGACCATCGGAGGGGCGCAGAGGAGGAAATATTGAAGACTCTCAGGGGAGGAGGACCTGGTCTCTGGGGCCAGGGATGAATAAAGTTTCAGTTCTGAGGTGGCTAGCCTGAGTCTTTGTGAGTCCATTTCTAAATTGCAGGGACTCAAGGTCAATCCTTATTTAGCCAGGCTGTGGGACTCTCTTTTGTCCTGGAACTCCAGAGGCTCCTGGTTCCTCAGGAACTCAGTTGAATTATGTACCACACTCACTAGTTGTTTGCTATTATGTATTCAGGAAACCTGGCTCACCTCGCCTTTTGTACTTGAAGAATTTACAGTGTACTCAGAACCGGCAGTAAAAGGTCTGAGGGAGAGCCTCAGGGGTACTTATGCTGGCAGTCAGGACCAACATTAATTTGAAAGTAAATAAAAGTTTTAATGTGTCGAAATAGTGTCTAGCGATATTAATGGAGCAAAAGTGGGACTGCGTCACCACTTTCTATTGGTTAACATCTATTGGATAACAATCTGAGGAATTCCCTTAAGCTATTAAATGCATTAAAACTAGAATGTCAGGAACAGTGCTCTGGCCGGCACATTGCTATAGCAGGAAATTTGAATGCTGAAATATGTAGGAAATGGGGTATGGCAACCGCTATGGGAAAGTCCTTAGGCATTCTAACTAACCTACCAAATAACACCATAGAAAGTGGTCCCAGAAGGACGACGAGAAAATAATTCCAAAGGCACTTTTGGCACAATTTCTTTACAAACTGGGGTCCTTATTGTGCTAATGATTTATTAACTGAAACGTCCCATTCATATACTTGGACGAATGTTACCTCGCACTCTATTATCAATTATGTGTTCTTGTCAAAGTTATTGACACAGTGAATTCTTTCACTCTTATACCAACGTCCAGTAGTGACCATAAAATGTTAAGACTGATTTTTGCCTGGGACTGGGTTCGGGAAAAACAGGACACATGACATGCATTAATCACCATGATAGCATTTCTGATGATTGTATCTGCTTAGAATCACATGCTGTGCATAAGGTCCAACATCCAGTGGTAACCGCAGAGTATTGCATCTTGTATTTCGCTGGTCGAAAGGGAACGTCGGCATAGGCATGTCTGTAACACTATATGTGACGTGTAGTGTACCCAAAATCCCTCGTGCGCCGAGGTCCCTCAGATTGTATTTTTTCTGCCATGAGGGAGCCCAAGGACTATCCTGAGTACATAAAAGAGAGAAAGTAGTAAGACGTCTATGTTGCTTCAATCTGAGTGGGGAGGAAGGTGGGCGCATGTGAATCCAAGCAGATACAAACATCAGAGATGCTATTACAGTGAGTAATGCAGGTCTTCTGATGCTTGCTAATCTGTTCAGAATCACATGCTGTGCATCGACTAGCGAGCACTACCCGGAGTTGGAGGTGGGTTATGAGAAGGAAGAGTAGTGAAAAGATGTCTTGTTACTGCTTGTCCCACCTGGGAATCAGATCTAGTATGAGTGTCTAGGCAATAGTGTTTTGTAAAGGTGTGTACAGAACTCCAGGTTGCCGCTTTGCAAATGGACTCTAGGGGAACATTTGCAATGAATGCTATGGAAGCCCCAGTGCCTCGAGTAGAATATGCTCTAGGCTTGAAGGGCAGTTCTGTCTTAGCAAGAGTGTAACAAAGTGTGATGCATTTGACTATCCACCTTGAGATTGGCGACTTGGAGACAGGATCCCCTTCTCTGCCAGCCTCCACTGAAAAGAAAAATTGGTTTGTCTTGACTGCCCTGCACACATCTAACGTGTGTAGGCTTCTTTTGGCCATGTTAGAGGGGTTCTGGAAGAAAGTGGGCAGTTCTATTGACTGGTTCACATGGAATTTGGAAATAAATGTAGGCGCAAATCGAGGGTGAGTGTGCAGAACCACCTTATCTCTGAACAGTAATGAAGGGCTCTAGTACTGAAAGGGCCTGTAGTTCACCAACCCTTCTTATAGAAGTCATAGCCACTAGCAAGGCGGTTTTATAGGTACGGTCTTTAAGACTTGCCTTGTGCATAGGCTCAAAGGGGGACCCCATGAGTCTAGTCGAAACCACATTTAAGTCCCATCCGGGAGCTGGGTTTGAAATTGGGGGGGGGGGGGGGGAGGTGATTCCTCTTAACCCCTTCCATGAAAGCCTTGATAACTTATTTTCCACCACAACACCTTTTGTTGTGACGTAGTGTAAGCTGAGAGAGAAGCTAAGTGCACCTTCAGGGAATTAAAAACCAGGCCTGAATCTAGTGAGCGAGTCGGGTACAATACAACGTGAGCAGGAGAGCAGTCAAAGGGATTGACGCCCTTGGCCTTACACTAGATAACAAAATGTTTCCATTTACTGGAATAGCAATATCGGGTGTTGGTTTCCTCGCTTCCCTGTGTATGTCCATACATCTCTGAGGGAGTTGAAGGTGTCCGAACGCTGACTTCAGGAGCTAGGCCGCTAAATTCGGAGATTGGGGGCATGGGTGCAGTGTTTCTCCCCTGTCCTGCGATAACATGTTGTACGGGCAGGGCAGTTTCATAGGAGACAATTAAAAAATTACAAAATCACACTGCACCCAACCACAGGTTTTGCTGCGTGATTGCACAAATATTTATTCTTGTAAGGATCTGCCTGACACCTATTTCGACCGAACAAAGCTCTTTTTCAAAGGCTGTTTGTGCAATTGGACCATATATGGTGTTGAATGATAACCACAGGTACAGTCAATGTTAAATACAATCCATTCCGATATAGTATAATAAAAGAACAACCATTGAGAGAGAGATGATAAAATATATGAAGAAAAGAAGTGAAAGCACAATTAGTATTGGGCTGCTATTTGATCAGCAGACTATCATTTATTTGTATAGCCTGATTAGCGATGCACCTCACAGACTAAGCACTGTGGGGATTAATAATAAATATAATTACCTTTTTTCTTTTTATTCATCTACGCCTATTGTTTTTCTAAAAAAATTGATTTTTTTTTTGCCAAGTCACTCACCATATATTGGTAAAGCTAATTTGCCACAAAATCCAATTAGTCTGCCTACAAAGAAAAGGGACATGTATGGGAGGTATGCTCATACAGATAAACCTATCATTCTAAATAGTTGCTTGTCAAATATAGATAAATAGAATCGATTAATTCAATAGGAATTGTTGCAGAATGAATAATATAAGATCGTACCTTATTGTTGCGCTGTTGCCTCGTATCTATATAATGCTTAATTTTGTAAACAAACGTCCACATTAGATTGAACGGCGAACAACCGAGTACAGCCGAAGGCATATATAAAGGGAAAATGGAAACAGAAACCAAACCCAAAAAAGAGCATTTTGGTCAGTACACAGCTCATTAATCCCTACGGGTCGTAACAAAATTGCAGCGTTATGCGCTTACCTGGCCTTTCGGTGTGTCAGCAGCTTTCAGAGAGAAACTTCAGCGTGCCTCCAAACCTGTATTCAGTGCGTTTGTTAGGACCTGACTAGTGCGTTCAGGTCCTAACGAACGATGGTACAATGATGACCGCCATCTTGGTAGGATCTCCAAATGTGTGTATAGTGATTACTGTTGCTTCTAATGCATTACTAGCTCACTACGATATTACGTTCTAAATGACTTTCCGCATAACATGCGGCCAAATAGTCGATCCTACATGCATTCAAATCTAATCTATGTAATTATCAATACTTCACATACTTAAGTATAGATCACACTGCAATTGCCTGATACTTTCAACGACTATCGGTTGGTGTCCGCATGAATAGAATGCCGAAACCCTTGGGAGGCATATGTGCATTTATTTATATGGATGATCCCCATTGTGCAGAGCCAATGCGGCACACGCCACAGCAAGCTGCTGTCATTGAACCTCAATTCATAGGTGCAATTCCTAACGTGTTTTAAGGAAGTGAAGTATGGTTTTACAAGTTATTACATCTACTAAGGCATTGGATTCCCTCACACGGTCATATACCAGACAATCACACCATAACTAGATGCGTCTAAGTTTAAATGATGTTAATTTGAATCGCTCACACCAAAATGACTATTGCAATTAAGTTATGCACGTAAGCCAATAACACATGCAATTTATCACCTTGCAAATGATAGGGTGCTGTGTCGACCCATTGTATCTTTTCACACAATCAAATGTCTGTGTGGGTAATAATCACTCCATCCCCATCTCTCAAACCTGTGGTGTTCCACAGGGCTCATGCCTGTCACCTATGCTTTTCAATTTGTATTTACAACCACTACTGGATCTCCTAAATGAATTAGGTGTTCAATATACAAACTACGGGGACGACACTCAGATTGTCATCCAGCTGAGCGGTCACTATAAAAATGATGCCGAAACTATCAATACCATCTATAAAGCCATCCAGGATTGGATGGCCTACAACTCCTTGGCCCTGAATAACAATAAAACAGAGCTCATGATAGTATCCTCTAAGAACACCCGAAACAAGCTAGCCACAGACTATGCCAACTTCACGGACTATGTCATCATGGTCCAAAGGAAAGTAAAAACATTAGGCGTTTTTCTAGAAGACTAACTATCCATGAAGCCCCACGTCTCCAGCATTCGATCTAGCTGTGGACTGATTAATAAGCAAATACACTATATTTGCCCATTCATAACAACTGAAAACTGTGCACTTCTGTCCACAGCATTGACAAATTCTAGATTAGATTATTAAAACCTTGTTCTGTAATGAAGATAGATGGGTCAAGAAAATCAATCTTGAAATCATTAAAATTATTAGTGAATTGCACGCCCCATTCATTATTCAGATATTTAACAAATTCCAAGAGACAATCCACAGTTCCAGTCCAAATCAAAAATCTATACGTCTCCGCCAGATATGTATGGATGATGCAAATTTGGTGTTGGTGAAAACATATTGCTGTTCAAATTGATGTATTAAATTGGCCAAGGCCGGCGCATAGCTAGCCCCCATGGCCACACCAATTAGTTGCCTATAATATGTTTGTTAAATAGGAATATGTTGTTCTGTAATGCAAATAACAGTAGTTCCTTGAGCATTTCCACATGTGTGTAAAACGATGCTGAAGCTGTACAAAAGCTAAAAATTAACACTCTCAATAGCTTTTGAATGATCAATTGAGGTATAAAGTCCCTTTACATCAAGGGTAACCAATAACAAATTCGGATGATATGTTAGGTCTTCAAGGATCTTTAAAATATGCATTGTATCCCTGAGATATGTAGGAGTTTGTAAAACAAGGCGTAGGAAAGCATTTGTTAATGTAAATAGCAAAGGGTTCCAAGAGCCCCCTCTCTTCCACTGATTATCGGCGTGCCTTCCGGTATGTTCTCAAATACTTTGTGGATCTTACGTAAGAAATACGCAGTCAGCATAGTGGGTCGATCTACTATTAAGAAACGTTTTTCCACATCTGTTAAATTACCCTTGATATACCATTTTTGGATCAGGGATGTTAACTGATTAGTTAAGATATTGTACAGGGTTGCTATTCAAAATCTGATAGCAACCCTCAGTGTTCAAATGTTGTAGCCCCATTGTGATATAATCCGTCTTGTCCATGATGACCACATTGCCACCTTTATCTGCCTCCTTAATAATGAGGCTTGAATTTGATGCCAAATTGCGTAAGGCAGTTTGTTCTTTTCAAATTGTAATCTGACTGATATTTATATTTAAGATTCTTGTCTGCCAGCCGATTCATGTCTTTGGTTACCGCTTGGTAAAAGGTGTCTATAATATTATCTTTGCGAAAAACAGGCGTACATGTTTTTTTAGTGAATTCTTTAATTTTCACATTTTGTTGTTGTACATCTAATTCTCTTAGTGTCTCCAAAACACTGGGTTCTTCATCATTCTCTATTTCCTGAAAGGACATTAGCACGTGTGTGTTCAACATGCGCTAGGGTTCCCTCGTCTTTTTGCCACTTGTTTGTTTCAGTTTCATAGGAGGGGAAAGGGACATCTCCATCAGATGAGAGAACCAGGATTGGCGAGCCCACATGGGGGCCACCAATATCATGGTGACTGCTTCCTGGTGCATCTTGTGCACAATATTGTTGAGTAAGGGAGTCGGGGGGAAAAAGCATAAACAAAGCTCCCTGACATGCTATCCAGAGCCCGTTCCCCTTTGAGCGGTTCTGTGGGTACCTGGAGGTGTAATCTTAGCATTGATGGTTCTCCAGAGTTGCAAACAAGTCCATCTCTGGGAAGCCCCATTCTGCGAAAACGTTGGAGACTATGTCTTTGTGTAGTCACCATTCATACTCTACAGGTAGTGGTAAATCTCTGTTGAGCACGTCTGCCAGAAGATTGAGTTTCCCTGGAACGTGTTGGGACAACAGGCACATCCTGTGTTTGAGAGCCCATATCCAAATGTTTTGGGACAGCTTGGTTAGCCCTGGAGAGTGTGTGCCTCCCTGTTTGTTCAGGTAGTACATGGCTGTGGTGCTGTCTGTCAAGATCAGGACTGTCTTCCCCTGTAACTGTGTTTGAAAGGTTTCAGTGCTTTGAATACCGCTATTAGCTACAACAGATTTATGTGGTTGAACGCTACTTGTGGGGACCACACACTGTGCGTTGTCTGCTGAAACATGTGAGCCCCCCCCACCCCGTGAGAGATGTGTCGGTCGTGAAAGTGGATTCTACTGCGGGGGTGGTGAAAGTCTTCCCCTTCAAGAGGTTTTCCCTCGACCACCACTGCAGAGAGAGAACGAGGGCTGGCGAGACAACTACCAGATCCTCCCATTGTCCACTGGCCTGACACCATTGGCTGTCGAGCCACTCTTGCATGGGACGCAGACGCGCATGAGGAACTAAATAAATGCAGGATTCCATCATTCCTAACAGTCACATGGCTTTGTGTACCGTCACTTCCCGACAGGCTACATACTGAGGGATCTGAAACAGCATGTTTTGAACCCTCTCTTTGGCAGGGAAGACAAGGCCGTCTTTCGCCCGAATTAGAGCCCCTAGAAACTGTTTGACTTGACTGGGGTCTAGGCTGGATTTCTTCTCGTTGATGGAGAATACCAGACTGAATAAGAGGTCTCTTGTTTTCTGCGTGTTCAATAGGCATGTTTCGTATGACTCCCCTGTTATGAGCAAGAAGTCGAGGTAAGGGTAAACGGGGATGGATAGTCTGCGCAAGTGTGCTGCCGCTACTGCCAGTACCTTTGTAAACACCCTCGGTGCCGAGGCAATTTCGAAGGGGAGTACCCTGAACTGATAGTGCATGTCCTCTATCATGAACCTTCGGTATTTTCTGTGCGCTGGCAACATTGAAATATGAAAGTATGCATCTTTCATATCCAGTGTTGCCATGTAATCCCCCTGTTTCAACAGGGGGATCACTTCCTGTAAAGTGAACATGCAAAACTTTTGAGGTCTGAAACTTGATCGCTGGGCACAAGACTAGCACAGGGCGCATAGTGAGATCCTTTTTGGGTACAAGGAAGTACACTGAATAAATAACTTTACCTGTAGAATAGGTACGACTTCTATGGCGTCCTTTCCTAGAAGGGTCTCCACCTCTTGTAGTAGGATCCGCAGGTGGTCCGGCTTCAGGCGTCCGATTTTGGCGGTGGTCAGGCAAATTCTATACATTACCCGTGGGCGACCGTCTTGAGTACCCATTAGTTTGTTATCCCCTCCCATGCAGTAAGGAAAGATGTTATACGCCCCATAACCGGGGTGGCATGGGAGGGGACCTGAATCCAAAGGTCATTTCTGACCAGAGGCCGGGGCGCCTCTGGGGTTGGAACCTTGTCCTCTACCTTTCCAACGTCGCTGTCCTCTGGGTGGATAAGTGGTGGAGGTATTGGACGCTTGTACCGAATTCCAGTTTCCTGCATTATACTGATTTTGGGAAAAACAAGATTACCCACGATAGGACCGGCGGGAGAGGGGTTCTGGGCAATCTGTTGAAGGGACTTGAGTGTTTCATGTTCTTTCTTGGCTGTTTCCAGTGCATCGTCCAATGCCTTGCCAAACAGGTTGGTCTACTCAACGGGTTTTTTTTAATCAGTGCTGCTTGGGTCTCCGGTTTGAAACCACAGTTCCTCAGCCATGCATGTCACTTGAGCAAGGTAACTTGTGCCAGGGTTCTGCCCGCTGTCTCTGCAGCGTCCAGAGTGTTCCTGAGCACATTCTGGTTGACTTGCCTGCCTTCTGAAACAATGGCGAGCAACTTGGTCTGTGTAGGTTCTGGCACTTCATGAAGGCCTTCTTGCAGAAGGTTCCACTGGGCGTCTGCATAGCTGGCCAATAGCGTGGTGCTAGCTATTTGTGTGGAAAACGTAGCAGAAGTTGTAACTCTTTCCCAGTGCATATAGTCCCTTGCACTCCTTATCGGGTGGTGCCTCGCCTATAGACTTTGGGATACCAGCCCGTTTTTTAGTAGAGGTAACCACTAAGAGTGAACATCTGGTGAGGACAATTGTGGGTGAGAGAACAGAGGCGGCTGCAACCTCCTGTTGTGGTGCGGCTTTAAGTCCCTGTAAACCCCAGTGGGTCCTTTCCTCGAATGCTTTTCCTCCCTGCAGTCGAGTGCTGCAGGCTGTTGCTGTTGGCCTTTCAGGTCTTCAAGCTTCCTCCGCAGCCAGGTTACTGGTGAACTGGGGCTGCGACATAGGGGTCAGTGGGGACAGAGTCCCTAGTAAACATCCGAAAAGGGTCGGACCGGACTGCACAGCACAACGCCGAGGAAGGTAAGCTCCATTCCCATCCTTGCTGCCCCGGGCAGTGCAGCTTTTGGCAGGCTAACTCCTGTGACGTGGGAGATAGTCGGTGCTCGCTTATTTTCTGGCGACTGATGCAATCTTTTGCGTCATACTTTTTGGGACCCAATGCCGACTTAAAGTGGATATTTTGACTGTTTTATATTGCAGATTACTGTTCAACTTTCATACAGTGCGTCCATTTCACTCACGCTTCGGTCATTGAAGACACAGATTTTAGCATGGCTGATAGTAGGAAGTGTGGCCTGACATGCCTAGCAGCCAGCATTCAGGCTGTAAAAGATTCCACCTTAGATTCAGAGTCAAGGGATATCCTCACGTGGACCGGAGTCGGTTTAGCTGCTGCCTCTCCACTGTTCAATAGGGACTGCGTGTCTGAGGTCCTTGCCAAGCGCTGTCGTGGAAGACAGAGGCTACTTAAGGTTAATCCTCCCGCAGCCAAGGAGCAATCCAATGTTTTAGAGTCCCCCCGCAAATGTCTAACTATGGAGCTGGAGAGCTTGTATTAAACTCCAACAAACTCATGCGCTGTTACACCCCGTTACAATCCGGTAATGTACACTGCTGGTTCTACAGTGTCAACCTTTTCCCATGCTGTCAACACCTTACTAGGCGGTATAAAGAACTATGCTATGCAGGATTCAGGTAACATCCAGCCAGCACCTTTTGATGCAAAAAAGGGCCTCATGCCTATCTACCTGTCACCAGATGATTTGGCAGTCACACAATTCGCGCACCTCAAAGCAAATTTTTCCAAAGAGCTTCATCGCTGCAACAGTCTTACGGATCAATGTACTCTGATGGATACCTTGAATTAGTTTGTCGCAGCTACATGCCAGTCCAGGGACAATATCACGACAGACAGATGCACCATCGCTGGTGGCTACATATTGTCAGCCGGTAAAATCGGACAACTGTTGCCAAGCCAATATACTCGGTGCGAGGGTCCACCAAGCCTCTCAAACGACACTGCACAGGGATGGTCCCTTAAATCCCTTGTGGATAACACTTGGTTCCAAGGCCTTGGATACACCCTCTATTGCTAACCCTGAAGGTTTAACTAGGGATCGGCGTCAATCAACACCAGTTCCTGACCCCAAGTTGTCCGAACACTCAACGTACAAGCTATAGAGGGGAACACTTTATCTAAGCAGGTGGCCAAACTTAAGGTGAGACAAAGTCTCAAATGCAAATGATAACGGATACAAGTACCCAAGCTTTCGTATTGGACAGCCGTAACTTTGTTATCACCAATATTGGGAATACAGATGGAAGAGAGACTAGAGATGTTACGAAATAAGGTGCTTTCATGGTTGCGGCAAAGAACGGGACCGGGGAATGTTAGACTGACCGACCTCAAGCTTCTACGAAAAATTGATTTGAGGGAATGGTGCTCGCTATCTAACAGGGATTGTGTTATTGTGGGCTGTGGTACTAGCTCGCTGCCCTATTACCTTAACATATGCAAATATTTCCCTAGGGGGGTTTCTGATTGCAACTTTATTCTCCAAGGTCTTTTTTACTTGATGTAGATGGACTTATTTTTTCTTGCTTCCTGATCCCCCATAGGGGTACTTTCATAAATTATTATTTATTAGTTATTATGGGTATTTCTTTTTGGTTCTTATTTGTATATTGCTATGTTATAAGTTTTATGTTCTTTGTTGTATACTCGTTTGAATCGTCTGTCTTGTATGCGCCATCATACCTACAGGTCCACTGTGCGCAATATAAATAAAGAATCTGGAGTGGCATGACCCTTGATGTAGGCAGGGTCGGTCGGAGAAGGACGAAACAACTTTTCAATTCTAGGGGTCACAGTACTGGTTTGGGCTGGCGTCAACAAGAAAGGTGCCAATCTCCTCTTAATAGAGTTTAACCAAGGGATGGCCTGGCTGGCTGGAGGTTTTTCTTTGAGTATATCCTCCACAAAATAAGAATCTGGTGAATCTTTTTCAAGATGGCGTTAAACGCCATTTGATCGTCCACGGGGAGGCCTGGCGAGCCGGAGTGGAGGGGAGTGGGGGGCGGAGGGAATCTATGCACAGGACATCAGGGTCCTGGGTGGGAGAAGGGGACGTCCAAGGTTGAGCATCAACCCGACGACTGTCTTCCCAAATGTCTAAGATCTGCCTGCTCATCCACATTGTAGTTTTCAAGAAAGGTGGGATCCCCATCCTGATCATATGTGCCCATTACATCATCTGTGAGGACACTGGTATACTCCTCATGTGGATCTTCCAAGGTCCTCTGGAACTTCGATACGGGAGTAAAAGGAAGGTCCTCGAGGTCTCTTGGCAGAAAGCTTCTCAGAATAAGACATTTTTCCAATCTGTCCATACATCCCTCAAATTTCTCCCTGGTTCATGAGGATGAACCAGAGGGGCACAGGGGAGCAAAGGGTTCATTTTCTTCTCTGCGACGTCGAGATTGGTCCCCTAATGTACTATACAAAGGCACAGGACTCTCAGCGTAGTCCTGGCAGTGTTCACAGCGCTATGGCGGGTCTTTCGGCACGTCTCTAGGCCGTTCTTTATGCTTCGCCGCCTCCTTCGACCGTTACTTCAGTCTAACTGCTGAAGCAATCCAGTGATGCTCTCGCCGATGCTCTGGGAATCTGGTCGATCTACCGGCTGAACCGGAGGCTGAGCAGTGGATTTGGCCTCACTGTGTGAACACGGGGGCTGAGCAGTGGATTTGAGCACCACTGGGGCCTTAAGCAGCATCTGCGTGTTCTCCTGGTGCGCTTAGACGGCTGTGTGTTTTTTAGTATTAGCAGCCTTTACTTTGGATTGCCCAGTCGCAGGCCACGGCTGCGGGGAAGGCTGCCGATCAGAGGATCCAGTCTACGTTTTCGACGGTTCGGTTGGCGCTTTGGTATGCTTCGGCAGTGTTGTCGAAGCAGAACCTTGGGTTATATGTTTGGTGTTATGATCGTGTGAGCCACTGCCGCCGGGTGTTTTCCCCATAGCGTGACTCGCGTCAGGCCTGGTGAGGTCGGGGACCGGCGTAGTGGACTGAGAGCAGTCCGCCGTTAGGCAATGGCTTCCGACACGGCGGCCTCGTCATCGCTAGTCCCCCCCCCCCATCACTTTCGGCGGCAGGGGAAGAACATTCTGCCTGCAACAAATTTTCTTCCCACAGACTGCTATTCCAAGCACTCATCTTTTCTTATTCTTCTAGATCCATCGGCTTCCTTTGACACTGTGGATCACTCTTTACTTTTGGCGTCACTCTCCTCTTTTGGTCTTATAGGTTCTGTTCAGTCTTTAACTCCTTGTCTAATCAAACGTGTTCTGTCTCCAGGTCGGGCAAGCCCTCTACATCTCTCTCGTTTGCCCATGGGGTACCTCAAGGGAGGCCCCTTTCTCTTTTCTTAGTACACATCACATCTTGCAGCTATTTCCTCTTTAGGCTCATCTCATCACTTCTACACCGACAACACAACTCTATTGATCCTTTTCTTCTTTTTCTCCTGAAATTCTTCACACTCTTTCTGCTTGCTTAGTTGATAATAAATCTTGTCTTCCCACTTTCTTACTCTTCATGCTGGGAAGACTGATGTACTGTTTCCTGTTAACACTCTTCCTCCCCATCTTCCACCTTCTTTCATATCTTTTCCTCCTTCTAAGCTCCCAATCTCACCTACGGCTCATAATCATGGTCTCCACTTTGACTCAAATCTCTTTCTCGGATCACATTTATCTAACCTCTTGTTCTTGTCGTTTTCATCTTCAAAACATTTGTAAGGCCCGCCTGTTTCTCACATTTCAAGCATCTAAACTCTTAATCCTTTCTCGACTTTTCTACTGTTCTACTGCTCTGTTTGAACTCCCCAATTCTCGTCTTGCTCCTCTTAGATCAGTCTTTAATTGTTCTTTTCGTCTACTGTGTCTTCTCACTTATTGGGATCCTACTTCTTCCTCTCTTGCAGTACTTGGCTGGCTGCCCTTTCATTCTCAAATTAAATAAAATGTTCTGTCTTGTCTTCAAGTCTCTACATGGTCTTGCCCCTAGCTATCTTGCTGAACTAATATCCTTTTACATTCCCTCTCGCTCTCTTCGGTCTTACTCCCAGGTTAGACTTTTGGCTCCTTGCACCCCCTGTGATCAGTCTCATGTGTGATCTTTTTAACTTCTTGCCCACCCCCCCTTTCACTGGAACAGTCTTCCATTTTCTCTTAGTTCTATCATTGTCTTCTCTCCCTTCCATGGTTTGTAAAAATCTAATCTACTTCAACATCCCTGAGTGATCGTTTCCCGGACTCAACTGCTTATTCACTTTTATTGTACTGCGTTTCAATTTGTGTTCAGCTCTTTGGCTTACAGCGCTTAATAAAAGACAAATAAAATACAAATACAAAAAGTTGATTGTCTTGACTGACACATGCCAATCTGGCAATATAAAAATAGAGCCCTTTTTGGGTCAGGTTTGTGCAACTTCTCTTCCTCCTTAGAAGGATGAGGAGGGGAATAAAATTAAAGCAAGGTAATTTTTTGTGTCAGAGGAAAGGAGGAGCGAACCCTTATAACCTTCTCCTTAGAAAATGTAGTGAAAGGAGGTTTACATGAAAGAGCCTGTAGGTCACTCAATCTGTGAGCAGAAGTGATGGCCGCTAGGAAGATTGTCTTGAACGTCAATCTGAGCGGTCAGGATTGGAGAGTTTCCAATTCAGCTCCCATCAAAAATGTTAATACCAAGTTTAGATTCGAGGTCGGGAATATGAAAGGGGCTGGTGGGAAAATATTTGTCAGACCCTTGAGGAACTGTAAAACAAAGGGTATTTTAAAATAAGGGCCGTGCTAAGGCATGCGTTTAAAGATGGATATTATCGCCAGGTATCCCTTGGCAGTAGCCATCTGCAGCCCCCGATGGGCTAGGTGTAACAAAATAAAAAGCACTGCAGGTGTTTTACAAGTAAAAGGATTGATATCTTTAGCTCTTCACCAGCTGCAAAATGTGTACCAACAGCAGCGGTATGTCAAAAGCAACACCTCCATCACGTCTACCGGATGTTCCAATCTTTGTACCTTAACTGCTCTGAAACCAGACGTGAAGGTTCCGAGATCCGATTTATGGGTGAAGAAGATAGCATCCCTCTAGTGAGAAACGGTCTACTCTTTGGAGGAGACGGAATGCAGAGCAGATGGACATGTCTAGAAGTTCCGGGTACCATGTCCTCCTGGCCTAATCCGGAGCAATCAAGATCATAGACTACCCAAACTTCCTCAGCTTCCTGATGACATGAGGAATGACGGGGACTGTTGGGAACGTATACAGGAGTGGAAATACCCAGTCCACTACAAACAAGTCCCCCAAAACTCCTCTCTGGAAATTCTCTGGAACAGAACAGGTCAATTTCCCGATGATAATGGATGCAAACAGATTAACTTGAGGGGTTCCCTAAAGGGCAAAGATCTCTAAAAAGTACTCTGACGCAACTCCCACTCGTGGTAGACTGTGCTCTGCCTGCTCAGAGCGTCCGCTGTCATATTCGCTTTACTGGCTAGGTGAACAACCGATAGAAAGATTATGTTTTGCAGTGCCCAAATCCAGATCCGCTTTGCCTCCCTGCTCAATGGTAGTTGACTCTACTTCACCTCTCTTGTTGGGGTAACGTATGGCCACTGTGTTATCCATCATTATCAAGATGTTCTTCCCCTGCATGGAAGGCAAAAAGGCCATCACAGCTAGCCTGATCGCCCTTAGCTCTAAAAGGTTTGCATAGTCTTGATTCGGATAGGAACCAAAGACTGCTAATCCTCAGATCACTCATGTGAGCGCCCCATCCCACGAGAGAAGTAACCGTGACTCCAATTTTATCTCCAGCCACAGTTGCCAAAAAGGTTCCCCCTATTCATCACATTCTACTTGCAGGCCCACCACAGAAGATCCTGTGCAACTGTGCATGGGACCTTTAGAAGTTCAGTCATGCTGCCTGCGAATTGTGACCATTGGGATCTGAGGATCCACTGGATGGACATCATCCTTAGACGGGCTTCTGGCACCAGAAAAATGTAGGATGCCATGAGGTCCAGCAACCTCAGAAAATCAAACGCCAGTAGATGTTGGGCATTTTCACACAGAGAGCCCGCAATGACAGAAAACAGACTAACGCCCGAGCAGTATACCTGACGTGTCCCAATACAATGGCCAGGCAATTACCGACACACACACACACACACACACAATTAAGCTTCCTCACATGGATATAAGGCGGAGCACAAGAGCACACTCTGAACGAGGCAAAGCACACGAGGAAACAGCAGTTTCGAGACGACAGCCGACCGGGAGACGAAAGATGGCAAAAAAGAAGGGGATCACAAGGAGGGAAGTTCCCTTGACCTTTTTGACAAGGAGCCGTTACTTTCCAAAAACCCTGAAAATAGAAAGCGCAAGACCAGGAAACCAGGCTGAAGAATCCCTCATTGTGTGTCAGAGATACCTGGGACACTCCCACGTCAATAATCAAAACGGGAAGCATCACCAGCCGCTGTGGTACCGTCCTTGGCTCCAAGAACAAAGCAGCTTCAGTGAAATCTACACAGCTGGTGAGTTGGGGAGCCCAATACAAGACCGGTCTGTGTTGAAGCCAAGGTTGCATGCAGCAACATTGTACGGCGAGCGCTGGAACGAACATTGTTAAAACACGAGTGATAAGAGACGCAAGTAAAGTTGAACTGCTGATGGGTGATTTAACTTTAAAAGCAAGATACAATACCTTTGTCAGAGTGGTCCGGCACTGCGCGGGTGCTCAATTGAAGGTCTCTAAAAGTATTCAGCTGAGAAGTGGCAAAAGTGAGAAAAAGGTTATATCAACAAGAGAACGAGTAATTGTGAAACGAAGCGGTCCTGCAACGGGTCAAGCAAAATCCCACGCACAGCCGAAAGTCTTCGAGCTTGATGAAGTAGAGAAATTATGGAAAAGGAAATACATTTGGGTCAAGCCCGGCGGAGGGAGATCAATTGAAGTTTGTTTTAAAGTGGGTCTGAGCCCAGTGGAGGGGGACCTGGGGTGGACAGTAAATCGCCTGATAAGTTGTATATGTGAAATCTTAAGAAGAAATGAACTTATTTTGGCATGTTGCATCAGACCCTCTGAAATAAGAGACTTTGAATCGCAAAGAGTGCAGAAGGCCCTGATGTTGAGGTTTTGAACTGCATCCTCGTGCTAGAGAAGCCACAGAGTGTGACAAGCTAGAGTGTGCCGCCTTGTCCCGTGCTGAAAACATGGGGAAGGAAAGCCAACCGCTTGAATATCCCGACATATCATTTCTTGAACACTTTTCTTTTGTAGAAAATTGTTTCCCCACTATTTGTATTTAGAAGTAAGGATTGGCAATTGGTTTTATTAGTATAGACCCTTTTTGTTTTGACTGACTCGACTAGGACAGCGTTATTTGATGGTCGTAGCTTTGTCCCATCTTTAGATTTAGGATTTAAACCAATTGAAGTTCAATAAACACCCTTTAACTTTGATCACTTGTGTATGTCTTACTGTTTGATACCATGCCTTTCTACAACCCTCAAAGTGGCGGTAAACCCGAAAGGAAGCACTCGAAAATGCAGAGAGCTGCCAATGGCGAACCTCAGGTACTTCCTGTGCTCGGGATGAATAGGAAATACAGAAAAGTTCCCCGAAATATGGAACTCTTGTCCCCTGCACACACTCACTGGCCAACTAATCAGC
Organism: Ambystoma mexicanum; assembly: GCF_040938575.1. Classification (NCBI taxonomy): domain Eukaryota; kingdom Metazoa; phylum Chordata; class Amphibia; order Caudata; family Ambystomatidae; genus Ambystoma; species Ambystoma mexicanum. Next base: position 251,944,992 of record NC_090930.1, on the reverse strand, counting down.
CAAAATCTTAACATGTAGTTCTCATGGAAACAGTACTTCTACGGGTAAAAAGATCATATAACTAGACTACGCCACATGTGACAGTAAGAATATTGTTTATGCATTGAGATGCCCTTGTGCTAAATATTACATGGGTCAAACCCAACGGAGAGCCAAAGACAGATGGACAGAACACAAGTCCAACCTCAGAACATGTAACATCAAGTCACCAGTATGAACACATTTCCGTGATAACTGACATACCACAGCCCAGATGAGATGCGTCTTTTTGGAAGTCGTACGTCCTCTCCCAAGAGGAGGAGATTTGGCTAACAAGTTAGAACGGCGAGATCTGTACTGGATTTATCACCTTGATGCCATAACCCCCTTAGGCATGAACAAGGAGTTCTACTTAGGACCATGTGTCATGGTCATGAAGTCAGGGGCACAGGCATGCAGGGGTCGCATGCACAGGAGACCTGGGTGGACACTGTCCTGGCGCCTTTGGCGCCAGGTTCATGAACAAAAGTAAACAAGAACATCCATTTAACACCAAAAAGCTTTTATTATGGACAAAGCACTTCAGATGCATTAACCTTGAACATTTCATTCTTTAAGCACTTCAGATGCATTAACCTTGAACATTCCATCAAGTGTATTCTTGGGTGGGGCTGCTAATGGATTCACAGCTATATAAACTGACCTGAACCTCAAGACAGACGCTTTGCGTTATTCTGCACTTACCAGTAGCGTAACGCTCACCGTCGCCTGAGGTCAGACCTGCTTACCTTTGAAGACCCTGCTTCCTGGACATCCTGCTTCCTGCCAGCATACTTACCAACTGGGGGAAGCGGTTCTAACCTGTACATCTCTTCGGCAAACCGAGCATTCATCTTTACACTTTCCAGAACGCTGGGCACCGCAGCATGACACGCTCCATCGTTGACAGCAGCACCTGCAAGGAAAAACAGAAGACAAGATTAGACATCGAAAAAATAGTCAGTTTAAGGCTGAGCTTCGCCATACTCCGCGCTTTTCCTTAAACCATCACTTACCTGCTGTCAAATGTTGCAGTAGCATCAATCTTCCATCCGGCCGCATCTCGAGTCTCACAGCTGCACTGAGGCCGCATTTCCATCTAAGGGAAGAAAAGAGAAGAGAGACATTATTGCGGGCATAAGGTGCAACATATAAAGACATTAAACAGAATGAACAATCACAAGAGCTCAAGAGACACTTACCAATCATAAGGAGAAGCATAGTCACAGCTGGACTGGACTAATCCATATCAGGGATAAGTGAAGGAACTAGATCTCATTCAACGCGTCCCTGCCAGAAGTAGCAGGACGGAGAGCTTACCTTCCATAATTCACAGGTGAGCTTTATGGTCCGGCGTATGCTCACAGAAACCGTACTTTGGGGAGAACGGTTCGAGAGGTACAACAATCACAGATTGGCGCACTCACACACTCTTATCTCCACGCAGGAGCAGTATCACCACGAACCACCGCTCACAGATTTTCTACCAAGGGAGTTCAGGGAGGGCTGCAACCGTGCCCCAATGCCTCCGCAGAGACCAGGTGAGCGTAACACCATATTTCTAGAAGACAGCACCCAAGAATCATGGTTTAACAGACAGTACTTATTTGAGCATTTGAGTAGAATTATTTTTATATCACGATTGATATCTCATGTATTTTAATATGAGGTCACAGTTTTTAACTTGACTGTACAAACATATGGAATAGGGCTACAGATTGTATGCTTGCTGGAGCCAGCTTCACTTACTCGTTTAGAGAGAACTTTATATGTTTGGTATAAAATGGATTCTACCATTGAACGTGGGCATATTTTTGGATATTGGGTTAAAAAAACATTTTTACCAAGATGCTACCCCATTATATACTCTGGGGTTAATGATAGAGGAAGTGATATCTATACGCAATAAGCATCACCATTTACTACTGCTAAAACAAACCATTGGGCTACCCAGAGAGTAGCCTGAAACTACTTGAAAAAAGCAATGCGGATTGCAAAAGAAACAGCTGTTTGGAAATCTGTTTTTCTTGGTTGTCAAATTTGCAAAAATCATGGTTCACAAACCACACAAAAGATCCAACCTCCTTGTTGGGTGTTGAACATCATTCTACTTCAGGAATCCACATAAACATAATGTCAGCAGAAGTATATTTATCAGAAGAATATCCACATTTAAAGATGCTTGCTTGGAAAAATATGTTGAAAATAGGCGCAATACTGCTACTCGCCTCTGTCAGAAGCTGGCGATCTCTAAACCTGTCATGTCAAACTTGTGTCTCAAAATCTAAGTGTGGGGAAAGAAGAGACTTCCATCAAATGCAATATATGTTGCCACTATTAATTTTCATGTTGAAAAAGACTGGAATTGAAGATATGTTTGCTTATTTTAAATTTGTAACTGTAATTTTCACAAGGAACAATGTCACACTTTACTATAAGGTAACCTGATTCAGCTAAAACTTCAAAGAGGTTACCCCCCACTGAGAACACACCACCCTTTTCCTTCCCACCAAAAGGAGAGGATATCTCATTTGGATGCTAATGAGAAGAGGAGGAGACTTGCTCTGCTGCTCTGGTAAAGAGACAATGGGCTTTTTGAACTGAAAGAAAATGATAATTCGGGTGTGACAGAAACTAACCGCCCCGGAAGATAAGTTCATGTGACTCTTTCTAGCCCAGCCAAGACCTTGGAGGGGGAGACAAACCGTTGTGTGGATTCAGACAGCACAGAAAATATGTTTGAGAAAAAGACATAGCAAATTATGCTGAACTGATAAAAATATGGAATTTAGAAGTTATTAAAATTAAAAGTTTGCTCACAGTTTAAAACTAATCTGGAATCAATGCGATATTCAGAGACTGAACCACGTAAATGTTCATATTCTAGCTATTGTGATTATGTTAGGAATATGAAAATTTACAGGGATATGCCCAGATGGTATGTGCATGTATGTAAAAAAAATTGGTACAGAACTGACACTGAGTAACTGCCCAAAAGCGTGAGAAATTGTCATTTGTGAACCAAAACTCATAGGACGATGAGGCTTTGACAGAAACGTACCTTAGTCAATCTGTAACGTAAAAATGTATTAACAAGTTGAGTTGGGGATATTGGAAATATGTTTCTAGGAAAAATAGATTTTCTGGGTAGAAACAAAAGGGGAGTGTTTTTCTCTGGAGCATAAACACAGTGTCACTCTGACACATGACACACTGTTCCCTTCTCAAATCAGGGGAGAGGGAATTCTCGGACCTATCAGATTCTTAGAGGGTTGGGCATAGTATAATCAGCCTCCCCGTCCCCTTGGAAAATATATAAATAGGGACTGCTGAGGACACACAGAGACACACATTTACCCATCACTGATCTACCGGCGAAGCGCTCTAAAAGAGAATCCAGATCCAGACTACCCAGACTCCAGAACCCTGAAGCAGAGGCCTAACCCAAAAAGCTGAACCCTTCTCAGTGGGCCTCTAAAATCTTGCAACCTGATTTTAACCCTTAAACTTCCACGGGGCGTAACCAATTCAATAGCTTGGCTGTGCTGTTTTGGCTGCTTCTGGCTAGGAACCCTTGCTAGAACCCCAAGATCCAGATCAGTAGAGCAGAGCTGTACCCAGAACTCACCCGTCAGATCCAGTCCAAGAGGCCATGCAGATCAGAGTGCCTTGCTGAGAGCAGAACCAAGTGCCTGAGACTTGTCCGGTGGTAAGCGAATTCTAGCTAAACATTTGACCAGATCTTTGACGGGCCCATTCCAAACCATAGTTGTGAGTATTTAGCTTAGAACTGTCCATAACCAACCTCTTAGTATTATGTAATCCAATCCAACCCATTCCAACATATCCAGACTGCATTATAGAATCTATTATCCATCCTGAAAACTTCTCCCTTCAATATAATCCGGTGATAATTGTAGTGATAATCATCTGTGCGCTGATATTTTTCTGAAGAAAGTCAAGTGTCCTGGCGGACAAAAGTCAGAGCGGAGGCGCTGCTGCTCTAGTGGCTGGCTGTTGGGCATCTTGCATCTTCATAGCCCCTTAGTATAAGCCTGTCCTTGTTGGTAAATGTTCAAAAGCGCAATCCCATTTGTAAAATCTTGACACTTTTTGAGAAAAATCGACTTTTACTAAAACCTCTGTAACTTCTGAACCGTACATGCTAGGAACACAATTTAAATGTCATTTTGAAGCTTACATCCTTGGCTTTCAAACACACCAAGAACCTCCAATTTCTTATAGTTTTTCTGTAATCGCATTTCCCTCGCACTGAAAAGTTAGCCGCGATTTGCATTTGGCTCAATTTCACTCCATATAAAAATAGCTATTTCTTGCTTTCAACTTCTGAATTTCGTTTTCCATCTGCCAGTCATTTTACAATCATTGCTAGTGTTTACCTGAACCTATCCAAAGCGGCTCTGTCTAGTTCTGAATCACATTTAGTGAATTAAAATCCATGTTTAGCATTTTCCCATTCCTTTCAAACCACATTTAAAAGCATTTGGCCCGGGATTGAACTGCAATTGTTGATTGTTATTCCTGAAAACATGTGTGCCTCATTCCATCTCTTCATATTGCATATTGGGGGGGAGTGAGTAGTATCAGGGAGAAAGAGTGATTACATTGTCTTTGATTGAATTCATATCAAAATGTATTCTGTGCTGCATTAATTTCCCATCATTTCATTCATTGAACCCACAAAGTTATTCTCTGCTACCTTATTTTTCTCACCCATACTCCCATTGATTAAAGAGATTGTTGATTATTGTAATACTACCGATTGCTGATCATTGTATCAGTATTCGTAAGTGATATTCAGATATTGTTCATAATCATAAAAGTGTGATATATATATATATTGTTCAATTCATCAAATAAATCTTTTAACTTTGCAAAACAAACCTATTTCTTGGTTCAGTGAGACCGGGGGATTCAAAGAGAGGGGCGTTATATAAGGGTACATCATCCAGAAATAAAATAACTGACATCAAAATAAATATATAAATAAGGGTGTCAATTGGGCATCCCATGCTAGGCATTGATTTAGGTGGAGTGCTGGGTTGAAACCACTTACACCAGCACCTTAAAAGATTGAAGATTACACCATTACCTACATCCCAAGAAACACCAACTTGAGTTAATTATATATAGGTGTGCATTGTGTAAAACGTGTAATAACTGGGATGAATAGGCACATGAAGGTAAGCATCCTGAAGATCGAGCAACATCCAATCTTGGAGTTCAAGAGCTTGGAGGATCTGTGAAAGAGTGACCATCTTGAATCTGTCCTTTCTGAGTAACTTGTTCAAGCATCTCAGGTCCAAGATGGGTCATAGTCCTTCATTTTTCTTGGGACCCAGAAAATAAGGAGTACCAACCCTGTTATTGCTACACTTTCCACTGCACCTTTCTCATGCAGGGAGCCCATCTTCTGCAGAAGGAGCGGGTCTGGTTACCAAAGAGTTTGCTAGCTTGGGGGACAATCTCGGGGTATTTTAAAAAATGGGAGACAGTACCCTTCAGCTACTGCCGGCGGCGCAGTAATGTACTGCCACTCTTCGAGGTGTTGAGTCAATCTGCCTCCCACCAGAGTCATGTGTGTTAAGCGCTTAGAGCGGTTTTGGGGCTGTGGCAGAGAGAAGTTAACTGCCTGAGCTGTTCTTCCTCCACTGCCTCTATCACCCTGTCAAAATCTCCTTTGCTCTCTTTGGGCAGACTGGCCTCTTCCTCTCTGTCCAAAGGAAGAGAAGTAGCAAAAAGAGTGCCTTCTCCAACCTTAGGAAGGCGGCCAAAGCTGTTGAGGTTGATGGGTGGATGTATCTAAGGATTTTCCAGCTGCCTTAGAAGCTTGAAGTTTCTCTGAGATGTTGTCAGCTTTTGCTCCAAAAAGATTTGACCCACCGACAGCTATGCCCAGAATCCGTGACTGCACATCGGGAACCAATCCAGATTTACGCACCCATGCAAATCTCCTTATGACTGCACTTGGGGTTGCCCTGATCTTCCTTGAGTGGGTCCCTTCTTCCCTCATACCCACACAGCCATACTCCTCCTCCGAGAGCCTGGTCTGCAAGCTGGTCCTCTCTGTCACCTCCTCCTTGACCATTGCCACTATTCTAGGGCTATGCAGCTCTATCACCCTGTTACTCTCTGAATGGGCTGATTTCTCCTCCTCTCTGCTGACCTCTTCCCCCAAACTCCTCCACCTGGGTGATTTCAAAATCCACCTGGACACTTCAAGCATGGCAGCCACTCTCTTCCGTGACCTCTGCACCCCTCTCTCCCTCTCCATTCTGCCACTACCCACACGGCTGGACACATTCTGGATGCCTTTATCCACACAGATATTTCTCTCTCTGTCCCGCTTAAAACTCCTAGCTCCTGGTCAGACCACTCCCTCCTCTCCTCTCAACTGGGCTCCATCAACCCTCTGACTGCGCCTCCCCCAGCCCTGCCAACCGCGTTCACAGACATCCTTCCGATTAAAGGAGTGTCTGTTGCTGCCTTTGCATTCACCTTCGTCCCACCCTCTACTCCCACTACAGATTCTACCTCCGACTCTGCTCTCAGCAACCTCCATCTGGCCATCTCCAACACTTTCGACATTTGGCCCCAGTCATGAGGATTCGCCTGAAACATGCCACCAGGCTTAAACACCTGGTAGGACTCCGATCTAGCAGATTTGAAGCACAAATGTAGAGCTTCAGAGCAGAAATGACATGACTTCTCCAAAGGCAATACATTCTCACCATTCGCTCTAAGAAAAGGGCCCACATCCAGGCCTGTGTCTCTGGACCATCTAATAACACGACTGAAATCTTAAAATCTGAAAGGAACTAGCTAATCCTTCTGCAGTCTCCACCTCTCCTCTTTCCTCTCAGGCCCACTGCACTTCACTGGCCACCCACTTCGCTGCAAAAACTCAGGACATCCTGAGCACTCTTTCTTCCACCCTTCCCCTCTCCCACCTCCCACCGTCCTGCCAGCCTTGGCCTCCCGAACTCCCTCAGCCTTTCTCTACTCCTTCTCTCCCATCACACAGGATGCCCTCACTAGGGTTGTCCGCTCTATGAAGGTCTCTTCCAAACAGGTTTCCCTCCTGTTCTTCATGAACTATTAAGGACAACATCAGCTATCTTGCCCCTGCTCTTGCAGATTTCTGCAATCACTCTTGCTACTGGGTCTTTCCCCTCCTCCCTCAAGTACTCTCGAGCATCCTCCTCCTGTCTGGCCAAATACCGCCCGATCTCCATCACTCCCTTACTTGGGAAACTCCTTGATAAGCTAATCTACCCCCAATTGGCCCAGCATACTGAGCTTGTTGGTTGCCTACACTACCACCAATCTGGATTCCGAGCATCCAGAGGCATGGAAACTGCTCACCTGAACACCCGGAAAGAACTGCTTGCATCTTTTGACATCAAATCCCTCCGCTGTCCTCATTCGGTTTCATCTTTCCTCTGCATTTGATACAGTCACCCATACCATCCTTGTAAAACAGCTCCACGACACCCTTGGTATTGATATTGATATTTTATTTCTATCGCCCTCGTAAACAAGTGATTCAGAGCGCACCAAGGCAAGGGAGGGGACCAGGGGAGAACAAAATCATCTTACTAGGCCCAGTGACATTGAGAACATGCAAGTGAATGGGAGAGGGGTGGGGGAAGAGTGCATGGAAGGGGGGGAGAAGTGGAGAGTGTGCGGCAAAGGAGAAACAGATAAATAATAATAATACATAAATAATAAAGGCAACACAGTGGTAGTGCAGCCAGCAATTGGCAAGTGCTGGGTTTAAGGCTGCAGACAGGGTAGGTCTTCTCACTGACCGCCCCTCCCATGTCACCCTGGGCCCTTTCTCCTCCCCTACCTCCATCCCCACCTGTGGCGTTCCCCAGGGCTCCAACCTCTAACCCTGGATCTTCAACGTCCATCTTGCTCATCTTATCTCCATTTTCTCCCCTCACTTCACTTTATGCAGATGACACCCAACGTGTCTTCAAACTTCCCGCTGATGCTCCCTTTTGTACCTCTACCATTCCCAAATGCCCATCTGCTATCTAGTCCGGGTGTGCCTACAACCTCTGCCTCAATGCCAGCAAGACTGAGATCTTTCCCATTAGGACACCCCCGACCCCTTCCCTTGCTTCACACTGGCCACCCTCTATGGGCTCTCTCCCTTCTACATCAGAAGCCGGAAAACCTTGGAAAAAATATATATATAGCTCCCTTCTTCCCAGGCCCATTTTCAACTCCACCTCCTCAGAGATATCCTTCCTTACCTCACTTTTCACCAGAAGCTCAAAGTCTCCAGAGCCCTGGCGCTCTCTAAGCTGGACTACTGCAACAGCTTCTTCCTTAATCTACCCTCTTCCTCTCTCCGCCCCTTCAGCTTGTCCAGAATAGGGCTGCAAGACTTATCCTTGGCCTCAAGCCCAGGAACTATATCTCTTCAGCCCTAACCTCCCTCCATTGGCTCCCGGTTGCTGCAAGGATCACATTTAATTCCCTCTGCATCATCCATAATGCTGTCTGGGGCGGACGACTACTCTGCCTACAACTTGCTCTTACCAAATACCTTCCTTCCAGACCCTTACAATCCTCTGGCTCCAACTCTCTGCATGTCCAGCGTTTTTCTAAGCAGCGAACTGGCGGCAGCTCTCTCCTCGTCTGTCTCCCTCCTCTGGAATAGCCTCCTCCCTTCTCTCCATCTAGAGCCGGACCTCTTTAAATTGCAGAAGCTCCTCAAGACTTTCCTCTTCACCTCTTTCTTCATCCTCTCCCTCCTGTGCTAATACCCCCACAGTCCCTGAGATTGGTGGCCTAGGACCATACGCGTCCTTCTGGGTCCCGACCTTTCACCCAATCGCCTTCAGCCTCCCGCACCATAACAGCACTTGCCTTTTGGCACCCAGTGGCCTGTGTTTCACAGGCCTGCACTGTCTAATGGCAGGTGATCACTATGCAGTTAGCAATCTCTGCAAGGCACTTACTGTTGCACACAACTGACTCCTTGGCACGTTCCTCTGTGAACTCCTAGCATTCACCCCTTTCCATGTCCCTCTTTTTCTCTCTCTGCACTTGCACCTTCTGAATGATCACAAGGCCTAGTAGGACCACCCCTTTTCACTGATCATCAGTTTATTCTAGGCCTTTGTTCCCATGTTCCCTCCCCTTTTCCCTGTGGCCGCTTGGAAACACAATTTCTTGATGTAGAAGCGCCTTACAAATGCACATAAACATGCTTCCATAGTGCAACCAACACATTCTGTTGCATCCAATCCAGATAGGATAGATTGGCTTGCAGCTTCCTTACCATTATTGATGTTGAGGCCATCCCTCCTTTCCTCTGGGATATTTTCAGCCGATTGGGAGACTACATTCCACAAGGTGAATGTATGTTTGGCTAATGCGCAATATGCATTTATAGCCTTAAGCACCGTACTCCCAGCAGAGAACACCCTCTCGTCACTAGCATGTCCTATTTCTTGTCATCCCCCATCAGGTGCGATGGATGGTAATGTAGTATCCTGCATGCACTAGCTATGCTGGTGGAATGTGGAACAGTACATGGAACCTACGGTCCCCTCAAGTTTGAGAGCGACAGTTGATGAACTTCAGGATGGGAGCTACTCTATATCTGCTCTCCTGTACCTGTAACAATAAAGTACACTTCCTTTTGTACTCAACATGGTCCTGCGTGCTTCTCGAGTCTTTCCTGCTCTATCCGACGACCAGGACACTACAGATAAGCAGCTGCTTTAGATGTTGAAGTAACCACTTGTACCAACAAGCTGTCAAGAGGGTGCCCGGAGAGAAAATCCAGAACAATAGTTGGTTTATATTTTCTTAGCAACTCTTTGTTGACAGCAGGAGTGATATGTGGCTTCTGCCCATTTTCCAAAATAGAGTTTTTAAGTGCAGAATGGAAATGCAGTACAGGTTCTTAAGGGAACCTTTGTCCAGGATATCTGTATGGTTGTCCTGTATTATATCCTTTGCAGGACGTCCAGAAACCCAAATAATCAGTGATCCTGTTCGTCACTGACCTGTATGCAGCAATTCGATGAGCAGCTGAGCCTGGTGAAGCGAATTCCAATTCTGGAGAAGTGTCCAAACCACTAGCTTCTGTACACCAAATAGCCAAGTCCTCTAAACGGGATTGCTCAGAAATGAGTTCAAGGGAAATTGGGAACAAATGTTTTGGCACGCCCAAAGGATACAATGTCTTCATCCTCGTCCTCAGAAATGGATCCAAAGAACTTAAAGTCTTGGTTTGACAATGGTTTAAAATTCGAAGACGAATAGGAGGAAAATGTCGAAGGGAACGTCGTCAAAGACCTCTATGTCGAGGTCTTTGATAATGAAGATGTGGAAGCTTTTAGCTTCGATGCTTCCTTAGTGAGCGACACTGTCAATGCCACTCCAGTAGGCATCTCAGAGAGTTTCTGACCCAGCCTCTTGGTAACAGGAGTCAGAGACTTCAACGATTTCCTGCTGGCTTTAGAAGGCACAGTGGAATTGTTATCCCTCTTCGACTCTTTCGAGGGACCAGGAGGGGCTGCCTTCGACAAAAAAGTCCATCTTTTGACAGAACTCTTCCCAAACTGTTGCTGAGGCAGACTTGTCTGGGTAACGTACCTGTCTCTTCTCAAGCGAGGAGTCGGATGACGAGGAACGATGGCGTCTCTTCTTAGATTTTCTTCGAGAAGACAAAGATGAAGAGTGACGCGAATCACTCCTGAACCTCGACCGCTTATAGTGTTTGGAGTTTTTCTTAGGTCTTTGAGGTGACTTATCCCTTAAACTCCGATCTTCAGAGGATTTCCTCTTTGAGGAAGTAGAGGATAGGGATTTTCATACCAACTAACCTAGGGCGAGATTAGATTTTCTCTCCTTCAACACCTTGTTAGCCATGGACTGACATGAACCACCGTCGTCGACTTTATGCTCCTTACCGAGGCACCAGAGGCATATCCTGTTCAGATCTGTGATCGACATTTTAGAGTCCCAGTCCGCACACCTATTGAACCTAGTCTAGGAGTAGACATACTCTAAGAAAAATTACTATGTAGTAGAAAAGAATTGCAGAGGCAAGTCAAACCATTCAAAAGTGTGCTATGCATGCAGAAAAACAGAACTGATGCAACAGGCACAGTGCATGCAACGTATTTCTCTGTCGACGTCCCGTCCGGGGACGGAAGCTGCCGAGAGACAACCCGACGCCGCACACCACCCTCTGCTGTCGAAAAGATTCAGAAACTGCAAGCAAGATATCGGTATATCAAAAGTGAGGAATCTGTGGGAGAACATAATCCATTAGAACAACCAGTCGCAACCCTGCTCGAGGATCTGTGCCTTGGAAGCCTTTCAAAGTGTCCCTGGACCACCCGATGGACTGACCTGCTTGCAAACATGTAAATGTGACATTAACTTGGAGTATTTGAGAATGTTAATAAAGAAGAAATAGAACAAATCTAATATACATTTAAACAATGGCTCACACAAAATTGACATTAATTTAAAGGAGCATCGCTGGTAACTCCTGGTTCCCCTGTGGTAGCTCCTGACACCCAGGAGCTAGTTTTAGCTCCTGCTCATCGAATCTCAATTTCAAACACTGTAAAGGTCTAATAAATAACTGTATTTTTATAAACTCACTGCCTGAGTTGGATTATTGGTGGTGTTGGTTCTACGTAGAAATTTCCCCAGGAAAATGGAGTCATGTGAAAATGTAGCCCAAAAAAAAGTTGCTTTAAAAAAGTGGTCCATTCAATAAAATCAATGCAAAATGTGAAAATGTTCCCAGTAATAAGGTCGCCAAAAATCTATTTTTAAATACACAAAGTACAAGGCTGTAACCCTAACAATGACCCAAACCATTAATAAAACTTGCACAATCACCCTAACTCCGTTCATAAAACCTTATCCCAACTCTAATTACTATCCTGAACTCTTACAGAACACTAACCCTTCAGCGTGCTAAAGCATTTTATTTGCATGTTACTAAATACAAAATCAATGGAAAACGAACAGTGAACCTAACTTCAATCAGCTCTCCACAAATGGCATATCCTTTGCCCCAACCCTTGCTCTAAATTTAACCTTAGCCTTACCCTAACCAAATCTAATGCTTACTTTGCTCTGAACACTAGGTTTATCCTAACCCCTATCCCAAGCTATCACTTGTCCTCCCCAGCTCCCCTATGCCTTTCTTTAAAAGTTACCCAAACCGATAATCTATTAGTCCAAGCCTTACCATAATCCCAACCCTAACAGTAACCCTGACACTTAACCTAATCTACTCTAGAGACTAACCAAACCCCCATCACCAACCAACAGTCCTGCAGCAGCCACCATGACCCCAACTCCTACCCGAATTCTAACCAAAATCTTTACTCTAACCCCTATACTAACCCTAAATCAAGCAATCACAAGACCACAAAACCTTAACCCTAACAATTACCATAGCACCAGTACATTTTTGTCTACTTTTAAGATTCATTTTTTGACTACTTTTTGCTTGCCTACTTTTTAACCTGACAGTGTCTTGCCTGTTCACCATACATAGGGTTGCCGTCCAAAACCCTCTACCCATGGGCCAATTTGAGAAATGCATCTTAACATAGTGGTAGCAAACTGAAAGGTCGATGGCTGTTCCCTTGCTAGCCCCATCAATTGGGAGAAGACTTTGGATTTGTTTAACTTTTCCAAGCATTTGAAAAAAGTTCTGCTGCCAAGCCAGACATCCTCATCCATTCTTGTCTAACAACTGTGGCCATCCCCATGGCTCTGGCCATACAATCAGCTAAACCAGTCTGTAGCACTTGACATGCTGTCTCTTTTCCATCCTCTACTAACTTAATTCCAAATCTCTTCTTCTGGAAGGTTACATATTGGTTTTGATAGGACTTTCCAAAAGGCAGTGTGAATATTTACCAAATGTGCATGAGGAATGACTCGCCTTAAGACCCACATTACCAGTCCACAAATCTTGAAAAAATGAAGGGAGAGGAAAACTGAACATTTAGTCCCAGCAGAAGCAGCCTGCACTACCAAACTTATTGTACTTTGGTGCTGTGATTAATCCAATGGAGCCATCACTGATTCCCCAGCGCTAATCACTTCCCATGTGGCCAGGGGACGGCAGACGCTACCGGATCCTGACCCAGAGGGCTACTATACGAGGGGAAATTACATGGAAGGAGAACCCCTTCGGGCAGATGTCAGGGCTTCATTGGATGAGACTCGGTATACCCCATTTGCCCATCAAGCAAATTCCTTGATACCCAATACCCTAATGACCTATTGCCATACATCTACACCCCCCTTTACAACGATAGACCTTTCCTAAAAACCTTATAGGCCAAACTTCCATCCATGGTCTAAAATGTAAAAACTCCCAAACTACCTTTTCCAGTTCTAATTAACCATCTTTTAGAAATGGCTCATTCAGAACTGTTGAAAGTGATTTCGCAAGTAACCTCTATCAATTGGCATCAATGGACACCTTTTCCCACAATCAATCAAGTACTGGGACGAGGAGGAAGGAGAATACAATGCAGTGCAGAGGGACCATCAAGCTCAATGAGCATTCTAGTTTTCGAAATTCACCTCTGCGCAGGACATTTAAAGCTCGAAAGCAAACTCTTGAGGGCAGCTGCTGTTTCAGAGAAGTCGTAGTACCTCTCTGCGAAGCTTGTGGAGTCTGGAAGCAAGAACCGGTGTGGAAGAGCCAAGCAGCTTGCCACAGAGGAAGCAGAGAAACTCTGCGAGGACAGGACGTGCCACAGACTAGGCGGGAGCCAGTGGAAGACTCCTGGGCATTCAGCAACCTTAGAAGGAATCTATTCACCTACTGGGACCTGGATGGAAGCAGACGTGCGGAAGTGAAGCTGCGAGAGACCGTAACGACGCAAGAGCAGTCCACAGTGGGAAGCATAGGCGTGAACAAGACCAAGAACGGCAAGCAAAGCTAGCGAGTCAGCACAGGCATAGTGGAGACCCCGGGGCGTTTCAGGGACTGTGCCAAGTACAAACTATAACAAACTAGAACAAGTAAAGCCAGAGTGATAGAGACCAAGACGAATTAAAAACAAAGAAGGTGTTTTGAAAATAAGGACCTCAAGCCATATATGAATGTATGGTATGCAAATATGGGAAGAACCCAAATCAAATGATGAATCAAGGAAATGTGATATACCAGGAGGGGTATGTGCAACTGTAGTAGTAGAAGAGGAACAATGTGTAAATATACAAAGTCCTGGCAGGCGAGTAAACCAGGCAATCACAAGTGCATAAGAATTCCTGGGAGGGCAGTATACCAGGCAATTGCAAAACTATACAAAGTACCAGGATAGATATAGAACTGTGTTTGTTAAACAAGAAGGAACTTTTGAAAGAAGTGGAAACCATAAGGCTAAGCAGCTTTGTAAATAATAGTATTATTGTGGACCAAGAAAGACACAAAGAACTGTTAGACCGACAATCATTTGTGTCAAGGAAGAACCCATGGGAAGAGAAACACCCTCTGGAAGAACCAAGGCTCTTCGACCTGGAGAACGTTTCTGTTGGATCCGTTTAATTTTCCTTTACAAACTCATTTTGCAATCACCTTTGCCTTTTCATCTTATAATTTAGTTTATAGTGTGAGGGTGAGAATAGAACTTTTGGACACAAGGGCAGTTTTGATTTTGACATCCCGATACAGACAGATCCTTAGTTTTTGGTTTTAAGTAGGGAAACTCCTCTTAGAGCAAGGTCAGAGAAGCCTTTTGCCAACCCTTTTGGTTTCAATACAAGTCTTTAACCAAAAACATGGCAAACATGTGCTCAAATTTCATGCCGGACTTTTCACAGTGCCTTGACAAATACGCCAGATAGGTTGACGTAAATTATTGCTAAATAGTTACCAACGATGGTCCCAAAACAAGGGATTCACCACAGGGATGTGATGGGATCGGCGACCGCCAGGTTAAAAGGGCGAGCAACTTCACTTTCAAGTCCCCTATCTAGGATGTCTTCCTGACCCGGGACATCCTTATTTGAGCATTCAGTTGCCTGTGAAAGCCACTTCTTTGATGGGTCACTGCAGGTCACATATGTGGGAGTCGGCTTGGACTGTCTGGTCTCAATTCACACTACTCGTGCCGGGATTTGGTTTACATGAGATCATGAGAACCCTGGTGGTCCCCGATTGGACCACTGCTGGTGTGCATGCATGATGCAGGTCTTCTCATTCACTGGCCGGGTGCAAGCACTTGCCAGACTTTGGATAGGAGGAGGGGTCCTGAATGCAGATCAGCAACAGTTCAAAACCGACCTGGAGATGGAGGCAAGCATCCGGAAGAGCCGAGCAGAACAAAGGAAGATTCTGAGACACGCAGAAGATGGTTGGCACCCGAATCCCATAGTTGTCTCGGTAGAGCCCTATTTTATGCTCAATTTCATTAGAACTCGGAAGGTGCTTTGAACCTTTGGAGTGGTGGGTTTAATCACTCTCGACGCTTCTTGGTTGCCCTGCAAAAGAGCCTGTTCGGAAGTGTCCCTGTACCATCCAGTGGACTGTCCAGCTCAAACCTTGGTTACCGCACATGAGTGTTGCGTGTCAGGCTTTGACGCAAGACTTTGGGGAATCGTAGCTTGTACTGCAAAGCACCTGTCCCAGCCACTTTGGGTCACAAGATAGAAGGTTGCGTCAGACTGCGAGAGTTGGGAACTCCTGCGTCACTGTACAACAGGTAAAGTCGCTGAATGCAGTTTCCAACGTTACTTCTTGTGCCCTGAGACCAGCTGCATCAGTGTTTCCTTTCATGATCAGCCAAATCAAGAACTACAGCTCCAGTTCCATACCAGACCTGCAGCTGCACCCGCAGCACCTGTGCACGTTGAAGCCGAACCGAGGGTGGGAAATCAAACCTAGGATGACTCCTTCCAGACCTGCCAAGTTTGGACCAAAACCGAGCTAAGGGCAGTGGAGCACTGAAGTCACTTAACAGTGCCCCTTTACTTAATCCATACACTTTTACGCATAAAGGATCATTTGTGGTCCGATTTTTGGCTTTGGGGGGGGGGGGGTTGGGGGGAGGGGGGCGGCTCTTCTTCCTAAATCCGAGCGAATGTTGAGAATAGCTTTGTTCATCACAGCAGATCAAACTCTTGACTCTTGGAACTTGTTTCACCCATTCAGCATTCGTACTCTAACTTGATCAAGGTTCCTAAAAAGGTTCTTTGTGACTTTTACGCACGACCGAGTGCTTTTACGCATGCATCCAACATTGAGCACAAGAATCCATTCATCGTAGGGCTGGACTTATAAAGTTACAATTGTTACTTCTGAAGCTTGTCTGTGTTCTAAAACGTATACACCCTTTTCCCTCACAAGTATTGGAGTTATTAACTTTATCGCATTGACTCCATTGAATTTATATATTTTACATAGTGTGTTGCTTGTGTGTTATTTTGCTAGTGCTTCTTTATTCTTTTGTGTCGATTCTTGAGCCCGTAACAAATAGTATATTTTGGTATACTTCTGTTTAATGCTAAATCTTGGTGTTTCACTGTGTGTCCTCATTTGAAGACCTCTGAT
The DNA here is from genome assembly GCF_040938575.1 of Ambystoma mexicanum. Lineage (NCBI taxonomy): Eukaryota > Metazoa > Chordata > Amphibia > Caudata > Ambystomatidae > Ambystoma > Ambystoma mexicanum. Next base: position 251,928,383 of record NC_090930.1, on the reverse strand, counting down.
CACCCTCACTCCTCCTGAGATCAAGCCTAGTCTGCTCTCCGAGCTACCGTGAATTGGTCTGGCTATCTTCCCAGAAGTGTCCCCTGTTCATCTGTCAACATCTGGCAAAATGGGCAGAGTTTGGAAATCCATTATAACACTCACTTCCAAGGAAATCACCACCTGAATAGACAGCCGAAAAGCTGCCGCTAGGAGGTTTTTTCAAAGTCACTAACTGGGGGAGGACTTGGAAAAGCCAGCAGAGCATTAGGGAGGTTAATAAAAACCCCAGTTGAGAAAATCCATTCTCTTAAGTAGCGTTGACCAACCAGCTAGTCTTAACTGAGGAAAAAGGTGTCACTGTTGTGTAGTCCATTTAACACTTGGCAGACTTGATAAGGAAAAGAAATGCACAGATAAGTTATAAAAATAATACTCTATTAATAAAATACTACATAAAAGTAACATGTTAAGGCAGTTTTTGAATCACCCTTCTTTTGAGGGAGGATCACAGAATTAACCATAGACACATTTTAGGGACAAGGCTTAAATACCCGACAAGACAGGGAGGCCAAACTTTTCTTAAACGTGGTAGCGTGGTCAAAGTGACAAGAATCAACTTTCAGGTATGGGTAGTAGGACGGCACAGAGGTACAATTAATCCATTAACATACATCTAGAAAATACACTACACTGATATATTTTAAAATAAATTAAGTCATGCATGAAAACATCAGGGTCAAATAAGTACTTTATGGGATCATTTACGGTATTAAACAAATAAGTATATTTATAAAAACAGTAATGCCTATGGGGGTCGGGGGGGCGTGAGCGTGTGTGCGTGCGTGTGTGTGTCTCTCTCTCTCTCTCTCTCTCTCTAAGGGCCAGCATTAAACAGCAGGGGGTGGTGAGAACCAGGATACTATACAAGTCAGCAAGTGGGTAAGTGCTCAGTAGTCTGCACATCTAAGTGCAATGTGCTAAAGACACATCCCAACCCTAGTACATCAGAAAGGCCCTAGACATGGTGGCCAGCACCTAACACACAAGGCAAGGTGGGGTGGTATATTAAAAAAAAGGGAACACAATTATATGAGGAAAAACAGATGTACAATCCGTAAGGCCTAAAACACAAGTAACCATAACATTTAGACCTCCTATGGGCCTTATACCAGAATTAATGCCCAGAACAATACAGTAAGGCCAAAGGGAGGCTTGAACTACCATAAACTTTATCCAAAGCTTCCAAGACTCAAGGAGCATCTCAGCAACAGCACTTTACACTTCATGTGGCAATATAGATATGGTTAATAAATGCAGTCACGCTATCTCCAGTACGTTTACCAGTGCAGAAAGGCATGACTTTAGGAAGGTACTGAAATGGTGAATCGTGGCCGAAAGCTCACTGAACCTTTTGGTAATCCAGAAAAAATATCCAGGGGCAGGTAGGCAACCTGGAGTCACTTTGAGGAGAGTTCCAGTGTTCGTCCAAAGTTCCATAGCATATAAACGGAAAATTTCAAGACACAACCACACTGAAGGAGGTATGTATACTTCAACCCCACAGGAGGAAATGCTGCAACGATCAACCCCATGAAAGGTCAACGGAGGGCCCCAAGGAAGGATTGCAGAGGTTGTAAGATGGCCTCCAGAAAAGATGTTGCAGTACATGTGGAAATGACTTTTACGCAAGTCGATGTAGAATCGCGGTTAGGACTCACCTCCCAGGAATGACTACCAAGAGCAGGAGGACACCCCAGAATAAATATTGTGAAAAGCCAGCCTTCCTAGAATTGCAAGGTAAGCATTCACATCAGCGGGTTTAGCGGAAATGGCTCCAGGGGCCTGAGGCAACTTGGTAAATAGACTGCTCTTCCCCACAGGTGCTGTATTCAAGGTATGGTACACAGGGTGGTGCAACCTTATCCAACGGCAATCCCAGAAGCATAGTAAAAGAACAAAGGCTCTCGTTGGACATTTAACTTCAACCCAAGAGGGAAAGATCTCATGAAAAAGACTTCAGGAAGAAAGGGGCAACCCGAACAGTCGGATCCCAGTAGAGGGCGAACAACAAAAGGCAGCAGCACACAATCCCATCATGGAATCAATGGCTGGTGGTACCCTGAGATGCCCCAAACTGAAGGTCCACTGCAGCAACTCTCTGGACTCCAGAGGAAACCCAGAACCAAGTGGTAGATCCTGGCGGTAAAAGGCAGGCTATAGCAGTAAAGATTCCCAGAAACAGTCCCAAAGTGAAGGACTTTGCCCAGCAGATGTGGAGAGTTACATGGAGCACCCAAGAAACCCAGATTGGGCTTCTGGAAGCAACCAACAAACCTAGATAAGGCCAAACCGGTGCACTTGCATGTATTGTAAAGTGGGAGCTTCAAAAACTGCTCAACAGCGGGAAAACTCATCAACAGGTCAACAGACCTGCCACCTTCAGGTTCCAGGAACAAAGCGGCAAGAAAGTTAGGTGCAGGGCAGAACCTAAATACCTGTGAAAAGAGCTTGGCCAAATGCCAGCCAGCCAATCACAAAACAACTCGGGGAGAAGAGGCTCAGAGGACCAACCATATTGGGACCGCTACTAGCCCAAACTAGTTGAGACCAGTATGGAGGGTGAAATGACAAGCAAACCAAGAACACACGTGGTCAGAACAGCGATTCTGAGCCTACCTCGTGTTAACCTAGACAAAGGGAAGCCCTAGAAAATAAAATGGCCAGGAGCAAGATAAAAAAAAAAGAAAAAAAAAAGGAAACCTATTGGTAACCCCAATGCCTACCAACAAGGTGTATTGGGCCATCAATGCTGTAAAATGGCTTGCATCCTTGATGAAGCCAGAATGAAAGCACAACCATCAACCTATTTTCTAAAAACCAAATTTCAGCGACACCATCACTCCAGGGCAGAAATGGGGTGCCCGGTAGGCATCCCTGTGACTGAGCACCTTAGGGTCAACCCAATGCCATATACTTTATATAAGGTATGCATAGACACAATGGCAGGGAGACTTCAGGAGCAAGTCCCTCTGGCGATCAAAAAGAGAAAAAGCAATGAATAAAGTACAGGTTGAGGGCCCTCATGAAGTGGCCCTACAATAACCAAAATAGGAATTCTGGCTGAAGAGCAGACTTCAAAACATTTCTAGGCAAGTAAAAATAGGTTAGAACATACATACAACTCACAGTGAGGGAACTCGCAGTTCAGAGGTATTTCTAGAATCTGGCATGCTGGACAGATTTTAGGAAGCCACCCTAATTATAGTGAACAGGGGAACACAGATGTAGGCCCAATCAAGGTAAACGTGGAGAGCAGTCAAGGTTAGGTTATACTCAGGGGAGAGAGTGGGGTCAGGAGTACTCAATGAGTCCACACAATATAATATGCAATAAAAAGGCAAATATTTTATTCTATGCCTTTTACAGACACTAAAAAAATGAAACAAGTATAAACATATAGTGATTCACCATAGGTTCTTAAAATGCATTAAAATGACTTAACACAGGAGGTAAGTACATTAATGCAGCAAAGATGGAATCAATTCACAAGTGAATTCTCCTAACTTCAGCAGTCCAATCTTTAATAGAAGCCCAAAAGTCACAGGAGCCACAATGCTTCTCCCCAGAATGTACTCTCTGTAGGCAAGTTCCAATTTTACTGGTGTTGGTGATTGTTCACAGAAGATATTCAACACGGTTACTGGGTAAGAAAATTGTGTTCTCATCTTTCAGAAAATTCCACCCAGGTTCAATGACCAAAAAACAGTGCAATGGAAGGAACAAGTTACTTACCTGTAACTGTTGTTCTCCAGCATGGGTCTGGCATGGATTCACATGCTCATGAATATTCCCCGTCGTCAGGCTGGGAATCCTCGGTAAAGAAAAAACCAGTATCAGTTTCGTTTCTGATCTGTCTTTCGTAGTAGTAACCAATCACTGATCTCTGCGTCATACTGACCACAGCCAATGACTGCCCTCTACCTAAGCCCCGCCTCTGGCAGCCATCTTCAGATTTGGTAGCACGTGAAGTGGCAGTATGACCAAGTGAAGAGCCGCAGAGGGGTAGGCGGGAGGGTTTGCATGTGAATCCATGCCAGACCCATGCTGGAGAACAACAGTTACAGGTAAGTAACTTGTTCCTTCTCCAGCATGGGGTCTGGCATGGATTCACATGCTCATGAATAAAGAATACCTAGCAGTACACACATGCACAACCACGGGAGGTGGCAAAGGCTCAACATTAAGCATTACATCAAACTCAACATTAAGCAATTCTTACCTCCTCACCAGGCTCAGCTTAGGCGAACAGGTTGGCCGACCCTGGACTCCTCCCTGGAATCACGATCGACGCAGTAGAATTTCGTGAAGGTGTGCGTCGACCTCCACATAGCAGCCCTGCAGATGTCCAGCAAGGGCACACCAGATAGGAACGCCGTGGTAGCTGCGATCGCTCTGGTGGAATGGGCTCTCGGACGGCCAGGCAGCGGTCGGTTTGCCAACCGATGACAGTACATGATACAGCCGGAGAGCCATCTGGAAATGGAGGCCTTTGAGAGAGCCTTCCCCTGATTGACAGGTCCAAAGTTCACAAAAAGTTGTGACGTCTTCCGAAAACACTTCGTGCAGTCCACGTAAAACTTCAGCGCTCTAGCCACATCCAGCGAGTGCAAAGTCCTTTCGGCTGGAGACGAAGGCGACGGGAAGAAAACAGGCAACACCAAGGGTTTGTTGAGGTGGAAGTCCGACGGCACCTTGGGCATGAAGGAGGGGTGCGTCCTGAGCACTACCCTCGTGTTGTGAAAAGTCAAGTACGGGGGCTTGCAGGAAAGGGCCTGGATCTCTCCCACTCTTCGTGCGGAGGTGATGGCCACAAGAAACGCTGTTTTCCAGGACAGGAATTTCAACGGAGCCGAGTGCAGAGGCTCGAACGGAGGTCCCATGAGCTTGGTCAGCACCACGTTGAGCTCCCACACTGGGGCCGGAGCCTTCACCGGCGGGAACGATCTGAACAGTCCCTACATGAATTCTTTCACCAAACGATGAGACCACAAAGACGTCCGCCCCGTGGTTCTGGTGTATCGGGAGATCGCAGCAAGATGAATCTTGATGGACGCGTGCGCCAGTCCAGCCTTGGCCAGCGTCAGAAGGTACGGCAGTACCTGGGGAGCCGTAATCCGTAGAGGGTTAATCTTCTGTGCGTGGCACCAGACAGAGAACCTCTTCCATTTGTGTCCATAGCATTTAAGAGTTGAGGACGCCCTGGCCTTTGCAAGAAACTCTCTGCAGTCGGCAGGTATGTTGTATCCTCCAAACCCTAACGCTGCAGGAGCCAGGCCTGCAAGTTCAGCGACTTCGGGTCGTGATGGAGGATGGCGCCTCCTTCCCTGGAGAGAAGATCCGCGTCCACTAGCAGCTTGATTGATGGGGACGCTGACAAGTCCAGAAGGTCCAGGAACCATATCTGCCTCGGCCACGCAGGTGCGACGAGGATCATCCTGCACCGTGACCTCTTGAGCTGGTTGATGAGCCGGATCAGCAATGGCAATGGAGGGAATGCGTATAGAAACAGGCCCTCTCAGGGGAACGAGAAAGCATCGCCCATGCTCCTCGGCTGGGGAAACCTGCTGACGAACCTCCGGCACTTGGAGTTCATCGCCGTTGCGAACAGATCAATCTGGGGTGTGCCCCACCGTCGGAAGAGGCGGTCCACTAGATCCTGTCGTAGTTCCCACTCGTGGCACGAGCGCAGCTCTCTGCTGAGCGAGTCGGCGATGGTGTTTTTTATCCCTGCCAGATGAAACGGCACCAGAAACATCCCTTGGGCGACAGCCCAATGCCACAGATCCTGCGCCTCCTTGGACAGGGCTGGGGATCTGGTACCGCCCTGCTTCCTGATGTAGAACATGGTGGTGGTGTTGTCGGTGAAGATCCTCACCACCTTGCCCTTGAGGGACGGAAGAAAGGACCTGAGGGCCCAAAACACTGCACGGAGCTCCAGGATGTTGATATGGAGGGACTTCTCCGTCGGAAGCCAAAGGCCTCCCGCGTGCAGATTTTCGGTGTGCGCTCCCCACCCTTCCAGGGAGGCATCCGTGGTCACTGTCTCCTGGTGGCCGGGGGTCTGGAAGTCCATGCCCGCCGTCAGATGCGCACGGGTGCCCCACCACCGGATCGCTCGTCGGAAACTCTCGTCGAGTGTGATCCTCTCCTCGAAGCTGCCCGTCGTCTGGATCCAGCGCGCGTCCAGAACTCCTGCAACGGGCGCATCCGGAGCCTGCACAGGCGGATGAGATAAATGCAAGACGACATCATTCCGAGGAGGGACTTGATGGACCTCACCCTGGCCGCAACCAGCATCCGCTGCACCTTGCCCAAGATGGCCCTCGTCCTTTCCTCTGACGGAGAGGCCAGAAGCGACACTGTCGAGCTTCGCTCCCAGAAACAGAGCGTCTTGCGCGGGCACCAGGTGGGACTTGCCGTAGTTTATGGAGAATCCCAGCTCTGTGAGTAGTTGGACGGTCCTTGCCGTGTGCTCCACGGCGAGCACCTTCGTCTTTGCTCGCACCTTCGTCTTTGCTCGGATGAGCCAGTCGTCCAGGTAGGGGTAGACGTGGATCCCCTCTCGGCGCAGCTGCGCCGCCACCGCTGCGAGGCACTTGGTGAACACCCTGGGTGCCGACCTCAATCCGAAGGGAAGGGCTCTGAACTGGTAGTGACGCCCTTGGACCACGAACCTGAGAAACCTCCGGTGTCCCTTTAGGATCGGAATATGGAAGTAGGCATCCTCCAAATCCAACGACGACAGGAAATCGCCCTCCTCCAGTTGACCCAGGACGTGTTGGAGGGTGACCATCCAGAACTTCTGTGCCTTGATGAATTTGTTCAGTCGTCGTAGGTCCAGGATGGGACGCCATCCTCCCGTCTTCTTCTTCACGAGGAAGTATCTTGAGTAAACTCCAGAGCCCCGAAGCCTCTTTGGGACGAGCTCGATGGCGCCCTTCTTGAGCATCGCCTTTACCTCCAAGAGAAGTTGAGGGACGTGATGTTCTTTCCTGGCCACAGGGGGGACGCGCAGGCACCTCTTTAGAAACTCTAGCGCGTGACCCTGAGCTAGGGCATCCAGCACCCAACGGTTGGTGGAGATGGACTCCCACACGCTGACGAAGTTCGCCAGCCGGCCTCCCACCGGGGTGCTTCGGTGGGGGCCCGACCCCACGGCCGGTTCAGTCCTGCTTCGACGAGGCTTTGCCGCCTTGTCGTCCTTGGCGACGACGGCGGGGTCCGCCTGACTTGCCACGTCCCCTGTAAGCTTCCTCTGACGACGAACGGGCCGCTTGACAGTAGGTGGAAAATCCGCCGCTGGAACCTTTGGAGGCACCCTGTTTGCCTCCACCGCTCCGAAAGGGCGGCCGCCGTTGCTGGAGAACCCCAAGAGCCCGGGCCGTCTCCGTGTCCGCCTTGATGGCTTGAAGGGAATCGTCCACTGTTTTCCCAAACAGGTTGTTTCCGTCGAACGGCATGTCCAAGACTCTGGTCTGCACGTCCTGACGGAAGTCAGTAGCCTTGAGCCATCCACGCCGCCTAAGGCACACGCCGTTGCCCAACTGGCGAAATCCAGTGTCAGCGATGTCCGTCGCAATCGTAATGCCGTGGTCCGACGCCACCTCTCCTTCCTGCAAGATCTCTAGGGCTTCCACCCTCTTGTCGTCTGGTAGGAAGTCCAGCAGGGGGGCCAGTTTGTACCACAACTCCCTGTCGTAGCGGGCTACGATAGCCAAGGCGTTGGCCGCCTTAATCGTAGTCGCTGCCGACGAGATGACTGCGTCCCATCGTGTCCAATTTCTTTCCCTCGCCGTCCGGCGGGGAGGTTGACGTAGAGGCCGCGCCCCCCCCCGCTTTCTTCCTGGCCGCCGCGGAGACGAACGAGTCCGGGGTCGGCTGTGCCCGAAGGCACAAGGGGGCCGCGTCCGTGACCCGGTACTTCTTCTTGTACCGATCGCTTCTAGCCGGCGTCGTGGATGGGTTCTTGAGGAGGGCGAGGCCCTCATCCCAAATATTGTCTAGTAGAGGTACAGCGAGGACCGTCTTCCTCTTGGTCTCGCGCCGTTGATAAAGGAAACCTTCCTTCTTCTCTTCCGGGCAGAGCTGGAAAAGCTCGGATGCCCTGGCGATCATGGAGTGAAACGATCCAATCTCGTCGGGCGGGGAAGCCCGGGTGGGAGGTGAAGACGGGAGATCCTCGTCGTAAACCTCGTCGTCTGTACCCGTCGCGGCCGTGTCAGTCCCCGTATCATCCCCACGTGTCGTGAACGGGGAGGAGGGCTGAACAGGGCGCGATGGCTGAAAAGGAGGTGGAGGATGAATCCTTCTCTTAGGGGGAGGGCTCCCAGAAGGGCCTGGCTCCGGGTCCCCCGTCGGGAGCGGTTCCTCCGTTGGTGGTAACGGCAGTCTCGTCCTTATCTCCAAGCATAAGGACTGTATAGCCAACAAAATGGCCGAGTTGTCTTGCGGCACTGGTTGAGGGAGATCCGACGGGCGATCAGGATCCCCGTCGGCATCCTCAACGCCCTCGTCATCTTCCACGTCGGGGTCCCTCCCGACAGGATGGCCTTCTTCCACGCCAGAGCCGTGGCCTAAGACTTCGATCAGCTCCTCCTCAGAGGTTGAGGCCGAGTCAACGACGACCTCCTGCCCCACCTTTTTCTTCTCTGTCGGAGGTTTCACGGGGGTCCTGTCGATGGGCATGAAAGAGGACTCCCTCTGCGGTGGCAGGGAGATTCTGGGCCCCGGGGTCGCCACCACTGGTGTAGCCTCCACAGGCTGAGCCAGGGCCGCCGCGACTGTCTCGATAGAGGCCTTGGCCGGATGGATCAAGGCTTTCACCACCTTAGGTGCGCTCACCGCCTTCTCCTTGGGGGGAGGGTCACCACCTCGCTCCCCCTCCGATGGGGCCTTGGGGCACGACCGGGGTCTCTCCAAGAGCTTCGCCGGGTGCTCGGCCTTCCTCTTACCCGTGCCAGAGCGTTGGCTCGTGGTTGATGGCGCCGGGGAGGATGCGCCCTGCCTGGCGCCCGTAGAGCCCGACTGTTCGGCGCTCCCGGTGCCAGCGGACTCGCAGTGCTTGGCCTTCTGTTGGACCCCCGTCGCCGGGGCGCCCTCAAAGGTCTTAGAAGACCGCTCGGACTTCTTCTCGCCTGACGGGCTCTTTCCTTCCAGCAAGTTGGCGAGACGTTGATGGCGGTCCTTCAAGGTCCGCTCCGACATATTGCCGCAAAACGCACAGTCCTTCTCCACATGCGTCATGTCCTCATGTAGGCAGTAAAGGCAAAGGGAGTGTTCGTCCTCCTTAAAGACATTCTGAAGCTGGCATCCAGGGCAGACCCTGAACAGCTTTCCGGGTGTCGAGCTTCCCTTCTCCTGGGCCATGTCCGAGATGGGCCTGAGAAACTTCTGGAGTCCTCCAAAAGCGTGGCTCGACGAAATCTTCACCCTTGAGGGGCGTAGACGAATCCGACACGGGTCCCCGTTGATCGGATGAAGAAACGGTGGAGCTTGTGGCTCTTTTGACCGAAAGACATTTTTCTGAGAAAAAAACGTGAAAAATAGCACTAACGCTCGAGAGCAATAGCATGAGGATCCCAACACTTGAACGTGCGGTCAAAATTTGAAGATGGCTGCCAGAAGCGGGGCTTAGGGAGATGGCAGTCATTGGCTGTGGTCAGTATGACGCAGAGATCAGTGATTGGTTACTACTACGAAAGACAGATCAGAAACAAAACTGATATTGATTTTTTCTTTACCGAGGATTCCCAGCCTGACGGGGAATATTCATGAGCATGTAAATCCATGCCAGACCCCATGCTGGAGAAGATTGGGATACAAAGGGACTGGTTCCCAATGTTATCCTACGGAGAACAAGGGACGGGAGCAGAGGGGAGGGAAACAAATGCTTTTGCACTTGCTGACCGCCCTGACTCCGATTTTTCCAGATGGCTTTATGGGCCGACAGGGGATTGCTGGAAGTTGGATTTCCAGCCGTTGGTTCCTTTGAGAGGTAACCCAGGAGCTGCAGGTGCAAGTCTTAAACCGGTCAGGTCCAGATGCAAGACGGAAACCCTGGCGATAGAGAAGGAGAAATTACTTAATGTAATGTTCTGTCTATAGATTCTTCGCCCGCAGATTTGTCATCAAATAGATATATATCCCTTTCCAGCTTCCGCTGCTTGGAAAAAACGTGGACAGGGGGCGTAGTGGAACTCAACTCGGCTGTTGATCCGTTTTGACTTGGTGCTGGGTCGTTGGCTCTGGACAGGGCGTTGTATATATACTGTGTCACTACGCCCCATACCACAGTTACCAACTCCCTCCTGGACTCCCCCTTCCCCGAGGCCAGCCACTGCAGAGGAAAACCAGCAAGAAAAAGATTACCAACTAGCCAACAGAGGATTAGAAAAACAGGGATCCCAGTTGGGGTAAGCAGAACTCAAATCTATATACATTTTCTTTTTTTTCTTTTTTAAACGAGTGAGGCATTCGGCTTGTAAACAAGAAGAGCAACAGACACTAAAACCATTGCTGACACCTCCCTCTAGGGAGAAGACGGACACCTACTGCTGATGGTTTTTCTGCAGGGATGGATGGGAGGGGTGAGGATGAATCTGGAGGAGAAGAATCCATAGAAGAACAAGTTACTTCTTACCTTGTAACGTTCTTTCGACGGGATGTTCCTCTGACATATTCCTCATCATAGATATATCTCCTTCCAGCTCTGCTGGCCTCGGAAAATATGTTTTCTCTAGAGGGCGCTGCGCATCGACGTCCTCCGAGTCGATGTCCCTCGACAGCCGCTGTATCGACGTCTACGTCATCCTGCCTATAAAGGCTGCGCGCAGCGTCCGTTGCTCAGTTCCGTTTTGTAGCCCACAATAATACTTTCTGGACTAACTAATCACCCTGAAGGAGCGTAAGCTGCAACAACAAGGGAAGTAGAACTGCGGGGATGGATGGGAGGGTCGATGAGGAATACGTCGGAGGAACATCCTGTCGAAAGAACGTTACAAGGTAAGAAGTAACTTGTTCTTTGAAGGGATTGTGTCCTCCGACGTATTCCTCATCTTAGATAGGCTCCCATAGCAGTAGTCGATTATCGGAGGAGGGAGTACTGACTTCACGCTGTCTTCTATTGATGAATAGAATGCAGTACAGCCCTTCCAAACCTAGTCTCTTGACTGGAGGAGGAATCCAGATTGTAAAAACGTGTATGGAAAGACGACCATGTAGCGGCCGCACATATGTCTTTAACCGGCACGCCTCTTTTGAGGGCCGATGAAGCTGCAATACCTCTGGTCGAATGAGCCCTAAGGTTTTGAGGGGGCTCTTTCCCTGCCAGTTTATAACATTCCAGAATGGCTAGAATGATCCATCTGGAAATGGTCTGCTTAGTTATTGGTAACCCCAGCTTGTGACCTGTGTAACCTACAAACAGCTGGTCTGCCTGTCTTATCCTGGCTAGTCTACTAATGTAAAAACTTAAAGCCCTCCTAGGGTCTAGCCTGTGTAACCTCTCTTCCTCTTTCCCCGGGTGAGGAGGAGGATAGAAAGATGGTAGGGTAATCTTCTGAGTGATATGGAATTCAGAAACCACCTTTGGGAGGAAATTAGGCTTCACTTGCAGGACAACTTTGTCTTTGTGAAATATTGTATGAGGGGGTTTACAAGAAAGCTTGTAATTCGCTCACCCTTCTAGCAGATGTAAGTGCTATTAATAAAACAGTTTTAAGGGTAAGGAATCTTAACGAACAAGAATGGAGAGGTTCGAAAGGTGTACCCATCAGGAAAGTTAGTACTAAGTTTAAATCCCACAGGGGAACTTGGAATGGTCTTGGGGGATAAACATTGGTTAACCCCTTTAGAAACTGTATTACCAAGGGTAATTTGAAATAGGATGGTTCTTCCGCAGTACGCTTAAAGATGGATAGCGCTGCGAGATAGCCCTTAATGGTGCCAACTTGAAGGCCTGAATTTGCCAAATATAGTAGGAAGGACAAAACCATTGGTGTACCACATGAAAAAGGGTCGATATTCTGTTCTCTACACCAGCTGCAAAATCTGTTCCAACGGCAGCGGTATAAAGACTTTGTTGCTGGCCTCCTTGCCGAAAGCAACACCTCCATAACATCATCAGGGAGGTCCCAATCCTTGTACCTCAGCCTTTCAGAAGCCAAGCGTGAAGGTTGAGGGTTTTGATTTCTGGATGGAGAACCTGACCTCCCTTCTGTGAGAGTAGGTTCTCTCTGAGTGGAAGTCGAATTGGAGGGCAGATGGACAAGTCTAGAAGGTCCGGGTACCACGTTCTCCTGGCCCAATCCGGGGCAATTAGGATCATGGTTCGCCGGAATCTTCTCAACCTCCTGACCATTTGAGGAATGACAGGGACCGGTGGGAACGCGTACAGAAGCGGAAACTCCCAGTCCACTATGAACGCGTCTCCCAGAGCTCCTCTCGGGGGAAATTCCCTTGAGCAGAACAGGTCGCATTTCCTGTTTAGGCTGGTGGCAAACAGATCTACTTGAGGGGTTCCCCAAAGGGCGAAGATCTCTTGAAGGACTTCCTGAGCTAGTTCCCACTCGTGGGAGACTGTGTTCTGCCTGCTCAGAGCTTCCGCTGTCAGGTTCTTCTCTCCGGCTAGGCGAACTGCCGATAGAGAGATTCCTTCTTGGATTGCCCAAAACCAGAGCTGCATCGCCTCTCTGTACAGGGGTAGTGATCCTACGCCGCCTCTTTTGTTGAAGTAATGCATGGCCACCGTGTTGTCCGTCATTATCAGGACGTTCTTCCCTTGTACAGCTGGCAGGAACGCCTTCAGCGCAAGTCTGATGGCTCTCAGCTCTAACAGGTTGATGTGTAGTCTGGACTCCAATGGAGACCAACGACCGCTGATGGTCAAGTCGTTGGCGTGGGCTCCCCACCCCGTGAGTGAGGCATCCGTGACTACTGTTATCTCCGGCCAGGGTTGCCAAAACTGTTCTCCTTTCAGAATTTTCTCCTGACAGGCCCACCACTGAAGGTCTCGAGCCACCCTGCCGGGAACCTGAAGATCTGTCATTCTTCCTGAGAATTGTGACCACTGAGTCCTCAGTGCCCACTGGAGGGATCTCATTCTCAGGCGAGCCTCTGGCATTAGGAAAATGCAGGATGCCATGAGGCCTAGCAACCTCAAAAAGTCGAAGGCTGGGAGACGTTGGGCATGCTGGAACTTGGTAACCATCTGTAGAATATCTTGAGCCCTCATCTCTGAGGCGAGGCTTTTCCCAGGGAAGTGTCCAGGATCGCTCCTATGAACTGGAGTCTCTGCGATGGTATCATTTGTGACTTCTTTAAATTGAGGGAGAAGCCCAGTCTGTGAAGGAAGTGGCACACGTGATTTAGCTGGATCTGAGCTTGTTCCGGAGAACAGCCCTGATCAACCAATCGTCCAGGTAGGGGTAGACGTGAATCCCTTCCCTCCTTAGACTTGCAGCCACTACCGACATTAACTTGGTGAAGACCCTCGGGGCGGAGGTCAGCCCAAATGGCAGCACTCGAAATTGATAGTGAGAGTTGCCAATTGCGAACCTCAGGTATTTCCTGTGTTTGAGATGGATAGGCACATGGAAATAAGCGTCCTGAAGGTCCAGAGATACTAACCAGTCCTGGAACTGAAGGGCCTGGAGGATCTGAGAAAGAGTGACCATCTTGAATTTGTCTTTTCTGAGGAATTTGTTCAATTCTCGCAAGTCCAAGATGGGTCTCAGTCCTCTGTCTTTCATTGGACTGAGAAAGTAAGGGGAGTACCAGCCCTTGTTCCTCTCCGCTACAGGTACCGGTTCTATGGCACCTTTCTCTAGCAGGTCCCAAATTTCCTGCAAGAGGAGCGGATCTGGAGCTTTCTGAGAGCTGATCCCCGGTGGATGACTGAGATATATGTAGGAAAGGCAGGCAGTAACCTTGGGCAACTGTTTCCAATGCCCAAGCATCTGACGTGATAGCCTGCCATACCGCCAGATGTTGAGTCAACCTGCCTCCTACAGGTGTCCTGTGAGGGAAGTCCTCAGAGTGGTTTTGGGGCGGCTGATGCAGATGCCGATGGTAAAGAGGTACCTGCTGTTGCTGCGGCTTTTGAATATCTACCCCGTCCACCTCGGGTAGTTCTTCTTTGACCCCTTTGAGCCGGTCGTCCTCTACCTCTTCCGAATGCGGAGTAGAAGCGAAAGGACTTGCCCCTCGCAGAGGTTCCTGTGGGACGAAAAGGAGTCTGACGGATTGCAGCTCCTAGGGATTTTGCTGCTGCTTTTGAAGTTTGCAGTTTCTCTAAACTGTCATCCGCCTTTTTCCCAAACAAAGAAGAGCCATCGAATGGCATGCTCAAGAGCCTGGCTTGCACATCTGGGGCAAAACCAGACTTTCTCAACCAAGCGAATCTCCTGGTTGATGTACTTGCCGCCATTGCTCTGCTGATACTGTCAGCCGAATCAATGCTCGTCTGGAGGGATTCGCACATAGCGTCTTTACCGTCCTGTATAATATTCAGGAACGCATCCCTTTCTTCTCCCTCCGGGATGCAGTCAGCCGCTGTAGAAGCACACTCCCAAAGTGTATGGCTGAACCTAGCAAGGGTGCAAGTAGCATTAACAGATTTTAACGCCATGCTACATGCTGAAAAGACTTTCTTTGCCATAGCATCATATTTTTTATCGTCCCTGTCCTGTGGGACGGTAGGATAAGCCGTCTTGACATCGGTAGAGGATGCTGCCTGTACCACCAGACTTTCTGGGGATGGGTGTTTAGACAAAAACTCTGGGTCTGTAGAAGATACCCTGTACTTTGTAGACAGTTTTTTATTTACTGCTGGTACTACATCTGGGGTTTCCCAGTTTGTCATGATCTTTCTCTGAAGAGCTTTATGAAAAGGCACCACAGGATCCTCCTGTGGGCCTTTGTCAAGAATATCCGTGAGGTCATCTTGTTGGAAAGATTGTGAAGGTGCAGACCACCCCATGAACTCTGTGATCCTGGCCATTAAGGCTCTGTAGGGGGTTTCAGCATGCTCCCCTGGGTCTGGCTTAGCAAACTCCACCTCAGGGAAAGTGTCTAACCCACTTGCCTCATGTAAGGAATCATTAAGATCCTTTAACCTGCGCTCTTCAGAGGAAAATTCCTCTCTAATTGGGGTTACAGGTCCCTGTAACTCAAAAGTGTCTTCCTGTTCAGACAATTCACCCTCTTCCAAAATTGAGGACATGGTTCTCAATTGTTCTGAACTCATAAAGGGAGTAAATCCCATTTCCAAGGCAGAGGGTGCCGAACTTGTCATTATCGGCCTCGAAAACGTCAATGTCGTCGACGCCGAAGGCTTCGAGCTAGGTGTCAAAAACAAAGGCGGAGGCCTCGAAGACCTCGACAGAATTGGAATTCTACTCGACAATCTCGAAGCCATTGACGTAGAGGACCTGGGGATAGTCACTGGATGTGTGGTAACCGTGACTTTTCTTCGCGTTGACACCGGTGTCGAAGCTGGCGTCGAGTCGACAGACCCGTGTGTCGAAGGTCCCTTCGATAACGGCGTCGAAGACATCGACCTCGACGGAACCCTCGTCGACGGCGTCAACGGAACCTTCGAGGAAGGTTTGGAGGTCATAGTCCTACTCGAGGGTTCGAGACGCGCTCGAGAGGTTTCCTTCGCCGGGTACTGCGACTCATGGCGTTTTTGACCTTTGGGTCTTTCGACCAGAGCATCGCTCTCGGCAGTCTTCGAGAAGGTCGAGACCGCTTTCTCGAAGACGCTCATCATATTTTTTCGGAATTCCTCCCATTCAGCCCGGGAACTATGTTTCGTGGGGCAAGGGATTCTTTTTGGCGAAACAGAGGAAGAGGAAGACAGAGAAGGGGATCTTCGAGAGATGGAATTCTGACACCACTTAAGACGAGAACCCTGGACTCATTTTAGGAGATATTTATTCTCGAAAAACGCAGAGAAATGGTGGTTTGCAAGAAAGGGCCTGCAACTCGCTGACCAGTCTGGGTGACGTGATGGCAACCAGAAAGGCTGTCTTTAATCTAAGCAGCCGTAGAGAACAAGAATGTAACGGGTCAAAGGGAATGATGGGAATCAGAGAAGACATAGTGGAGAGGAAAGACCCAGTCCACCAGCAACGCATCCGAGCATGCTGTTCGATGGGAATTCCCTCGAGCACTTCCTGTTGGACTCTGTGGCACAATTCACACTCTTGAGACCATGCTCTGCATGCACAGAGCATCCACCAAACTGTTCTCTGTTCTCAACAGATGAACTGTAGAGACCGAGATCTGGTTCTCCAATACCCAGAACCACAGCTGCATCACTTCTCTGCAGAGGAGGAGAGAGCGCACGTCACCCTGCTTGTTCAGTTAGTGCATGGCCACTGTATTGTCTGTCAAGATCAGGACATGCTTTCCCTTCAGAAATGGAGTGAACGCCTTCAGGGCTAACCTGATGGCTTGCAACTGCAGCATGTTGATGTGCCACCTGGCTTCCTTTGCTGACCAAAGGCGTCTCACCTGCAAGTCCTCGCAGTGAAGCCCCCCCCCCCAACCCTTCAGGGATGCATTTGTGGCCACTTGGACCTGAGGCCACAGAGGCTAAAAGGTCTCCCCCGCTAGCAAGTTGCTGCTTTTGGCCTACCAAGGTTATTTACCACAACCCTGGACACCCAGAGGACGTCCTTCAAGGCTCAAATGTACTAGGACCACTGACCTCTCAGGAGCCATTGCAAAGATCGCAACCCACAGCCTGGCCTCCGTCACCAAAAAAAATACAGGAGGCCATGAAGCCTAAGAGGCAGAGGAAGGAAGCTGCTGATAAGGTGGTGTGGTTCTGGAACAGCAGTACCATCTGCGCAATTCTGGATACTCTCCCAGGGCAGAAAAGCCTTCCCTGCCAGAGTGTGTAGGACGGCCCCGATGAACTGGAGCCTCTGAGGTGGTGTCGTGTGGGACTTCTGCAAGTTCAGGGAGAAGACCAGCCTGGGGAGTAGTTAAGAGGTGTCCCCGAGATGGGACAAGACGTGCTCAGTGAACCTCCCTTGGATCAGACAGTCATCTAGGTATGGGAAAACATGGATGCCGGATCTCCTGAGGTGAGCCGCGACTACAACCATGAGCTTGGTAAAGTACCTTGGAACGGAGGTCAAACCAAAGGGAAGCACTTTGAACTGGTAGTGCCTGTCCCCTATGAGGAACTTCAGGAACCTCCTATGCTTTTGATGCATCGGCACATGAAATTAACTGTCCCGAAGATCAATGGATACCAGGCAGTCATGTAACTCAAGAGCGTGGAGAAATCTCTTTCAACGTCAACATCCTGAATTTGTATTTCCTCAGGAACCTGTTCAACTCTCTGAGCTGCAAGAAAAGACAAAGACCGCCTCCCTTCTTGGGTGCCAGGAAATACCAGGAATACCAGGCCGACCCGCTCTGCTCGGGCGGAACATCTTACACACCACCCAACAACAGTGCTCGCAATTCTTCCTGGAGCTCCTGTTCCAGCTAGCAAGGAGGTGGTGGGGTTCTGCCCAGAGGTTTTTTTAAGAAGGGTAGACAATAACCCAACTGCACGGCCCAAGTGTCAGAGGTAATCGCCTGACGTTGGGTCCAATGCTTGAATAGCCGTCCTCCAATTGGTGAGAAGTGGGCTTTGAAGACTGAGCTGCCCCAGCCACTGCTGCCACTGTCTGCTGACCACTAGAGGTTGTGCTGCACCCGGAGTGCAAGAAACGCCTCTGCCCCAGCATGGCTTGCAGGAGCTGAGCCTTCCTGCCGTAGGGGACGTAGCGTCACTAATCTCTGCCTCTTGAAGCAAAACTGAAGGCATGTTTGGCCGGCTATTGCGCAGCTGGGCCGAGCGTGGTCTCCTTCAAATTCTCCAAGCAATCATCAAAAGCCAGTCCAACAATTTACTCTGCACATTGGTGGAGAACCCTGAGGAGCATAGATAGGCCTGCCTTTTAATGACCATACCTGAACCCATTGTACGACAAACACAGTCTGCCACGTCCAGGCCGGTTTGCAAGGACTGTCTGGCCACTTCCTTACTGTCGTCCACCAACTGTAGGATACCGTCCCACAGCTCCCCTTCATGGACGTCCTCGGCTGCAAGCTCAACTTCTTTCCACAGTCCAAATTAATGTTTGCAAAGCAACAGGAGACATTAGTAGCCTTTAAAGCCAAGCTCCTGGAGGATAACATTTTCTTTGCTAGGGCATCCACTTTCCTGCCCTCCCTGTGAGTAGGCAAATTTGATGTGGAAGAGGCCGCCCTGGTGGACACTGTGGCCCCCTGAACAACAAAACCTTCCGGCGTGGGTTAAGAGAAGAGAACAAGAGGGTCTCCTATTGCCGGCCTATACTTGCTCATCAGGTTTGAATTAACCAGATGATTGGTACAGGGGTGTTGCCATAAGGAGGGTCAGCTATAGCTGGATTGAATGGCATATTCCTTTCCGTGGTGGGACCTTTATCAAGTATGTATGTATGTGAGCTCATAGCCTTGGAGAGCTACTGCAGGGGTATTCAGCCACAAGGTGTCAATAACTCTGTCCATGAGATCCCTATAGCCCCCTCTGCACCGCCAGCCCCCAAATAAATGGGGACGCCATAACCATGGTCGCTGTCGTCAAAAATGTACACCATCGACGCGAAGAAGTCAATGGTTTATCCATCGATGTCGAAGGTATGGCGATCAGAGCCGCCAATGTTCTGGGGCGACAGTGGCTCATCGAGGCGCGTGGGAAGGTCTCGGCGCCGAGCCCAAAGGCTCACCTGATGCCAATGTTATCGATTAAGGTGCTACCCTGAGGCCGGAATCACTGGGCGCAGATGGAGTTACCAGGCCTGCTGTTTCGGGAGCTCGCCCGCACCCACAACCGCCTTCTGAAACATGCCCAACATCTGGGACTTAAAGTCCTCCCATACCTGGCTGGCCGCCGGCCCAGCTGACGACGAGTCATGTCAGTGACGCCTCTTCCTTTTTATGCGAGGAGACGTGGCGTCGAGAGTGGGATCTCTTTGACTTGGCCAGTGCCTATCCTCTTTTTCAGGTGTGGATGCTTCAGTTTTGGCCTATGATGACTGAATTGGACAGCGGTCGGCCCAATGCGAGCTTGGCTGCCTACTCCTGAAGTCCATTTTGAGCAGAATACGCACCCCTCGGTGTTGTGACCCGTGCTGAGGCATCACACGCAGATGTTATGCAGGTTGGTCACCAACTTCTTGAAGCTGCAATCGAAGCAACGCTTGAAGCCCGAGATCTGAGGCACATACATGGGTAGCTCGCAATAGTCCAGAGCCGCCGATCGAGCACCTAGTCAAGACGGATCGACGATGGACGGCCGAGTTAAGGTCTTCTACGCTCCCTGTCTAAGATTGTTCCGAGCAGCAGAAGCTGGAAAGTGATATCTATCTGAGGAGGACTCTGTGGGAGAAAAGCAATCCACTGAAATCCAAGATTCATTGGTGCAGGCCTCTTCAGGACACTTAACAGGACCGGGTAAGGAGAGTTCCAGTGACAGCCTCCGCACAGACGTGACGACAGGAATCCTTTCCAGTCGCAGAAGCTTCTCTAGGACAGGATCCGTTGATGCTGGCATGTTGGAATTTGCAGGGAAGGAGACTTGTACCACAAGATGGAGAACACTGAAGTTCCGGGTGCAACTGCGGAACAGCAACGCTTCTGGCAAGGTGGCCCACAAGAGAGCTGGTCTGTCTACCAGGTTGTCCATGTCTCAGACAGCTGGATCCTCCAGAAGTCGTAGAGACTAGTTGGTCGCACTAGTTCAAGGCTAAAGCACAGCTCAGGGTCTACAGAGATCAGGTAACCCAGCAGGACTTCACCCAGTCAGACACAGGAAGGGATGCCAGGCCTATTCAGGAGTCTTCTTTGGATCTTCAGATGGCTGTTCGTCTACAAGGAGTTCTTGGCAACAACGCCAATATGAAAAACTGGCTGAAGAAGTTCTTATCCAAAATCTAGCCTGGAAGCAATTCCAAGCCAACCAATGGTAAGGTAATGCACCATTAAACAGCAAGTCGTGGTGCAATCAGGGACTATTGGTTTCACTCATGCCCCATACGTTGACTCTCTGGCTCCATGGATGTGGCATGGGGCCTGACTGGGTGTCACACAAAGTCAGCATTAGCCCGCAAAAGCAGTTAGGGGAGAAGTCCCACCTGGAGGTAAGACTTTGGTAAGCTATCCCAGTAGTTTTTAGATCCCACAACTCTTAGTACCAGTCTTCACTACTCAAGGACCTTGGTAGAGTGGCAGAGCAGCCTGGCTTATCTTAAGAGGAAGATGTGTGTGTGTGTGTGTAGGTAATACAATGAACCCAGTGAGCAATGCATATCAAAGAGGCACTTACACAAATGTATATTAAAATATAGGTTTATTATATTTACAAAAGAGTCACTTTAAGATACTTAGCAAAACAAACCAACACACATAGGCATACTTTTCAATCCTTTCAAAGAGTCTTAGTGGGTAGATGCTGAGTGCTTACAAATGTTAAAGGAGTTTGACAGTACTATCGGTAATAACGCGCACCCCCAAAGTAATATGGTAATTGTATTTAGTTAGCATACACATATAAGACAGTGGTTTTTGGGTAGGAAAGCAGTTGGTTAGTGCTATCCTAGCAGAGCTTCAGGTTCTAGAGGCAGTTTCGGGGCACAACAAGTCTTTCAAAGTTACAAACGCAACCCTAGCTAGAAGGCAGTTCGAAGCGGCTTAAAGTTTTGCAAAGCAGTAGAAATCAAAAGTTCCTGTGGATACTTTCTAGTCTCTAGAAGGAAAATACAAGAAGGCTTAGCCAACGTCAGAGGCCCTGTTAAAGGACTTTAAAGGGACACAAGTAGCGGCTTGAGTCGAAGGTAAGAGGGTTGCCATGGAAACCTATAGGTGCACTCCAATGCGCTGGATTGACTTTCTGGAATCAGGTAAAAAATACCTTCCCCCCTCCGGCCCCAGTGTACGTTAGGTTAGAAGAAAATGTTCATGGAGGATTCTCGAGCTCTGGACCCAACCTCTGGATTCCTTGGTCTGAAGGCTGTGGGATGTATTGACCCACTCAACAGTATTTCCCCACCATCACCAAGCTGTATTTGCGCAGAAACAGCCAAATGGCTCCGCTGGCTCCCATGAGTGCCACGGCTCAGAACTGCGTTTTGCAACAACAAAAATTGCTGCACCGTCCTGCCAAGCACACATCGGGCAGGATGGAACCAGGGGGCCCCATTGAAGGAGATTGCCAGTGGGTTTCTGTTAGGGAGAATTCTCTCTTTAGGCTGAATTTCCTAACCTAGTGAGTCCCCCAGCAGCTTTGCTGGATTTATGGAGTTTGTTTTTTCCTCCTGCCAAGAGTGAGACTCGTTCTCCCATTCTTGAACATGATTTGTGGTATTCCTTTGACTGGTAATGTGTTTTATGGGCTATGGGGTCTTTTACTCCATAGGGTCTCATGTGTTTTTCCTATGCGTGTTACACAGCACCCTCTGTGCAGTAACACAGGGGTATCATAGTGACACCCCACCATAGACTCCATACCCTGGGACCGACTACTGTCTCCCAGGGCATGTAAAGTCACCATTGGCTTTGCTAGTCCCAAATTATTAACAGAAACCAGTACAAACCATCATATTGTGGACGTACTGGTCGGGGCAATTCGATTGCCCCGGGGTCTGTTAGTCGAGGGAGCATGTCTCGGTCCCCCCTGATCGAGTTTTGGCTGGTGGCAGTGGAAACTACTTTTTATATTCGACCGCGAATATTTTCCTATGGGATTTTCCCATTGTTCGAGGCTACCAACGTTAATTATTTAATTCTCATAGCCTCGAACATACCGCTGGTTTATTTAATTAATATTAATTCTCCGGTTGGTATTTTTTGCCAAGACTCTATTCTAAAATGGCGTTTGTGTTCTCTTCTGTGACTCCAACCCAAGTCGAGCCCTTTGTTCCACTTTTTGGCGGGCTTCTCCACAGAAGCCTCCAAAAGTGGTGTCACTCTGTCTGGGTACCACAGGCGGTGTGGGAGGGGGTTTAGGCACCCTGGACCGAGTTACCTTGGTAACTCAGGTCGCACTCTTCTGTGATTGGCCCAAGTGGTGAGCCGGCCGGCTCACCACTTAGCATGTTTGAGTGACAGCTAGGCTGAGTGAATGGAGGTTTTCTGCATAAAAGCAGGGCTTTGGGGACTGGAACTTCAGAAGTCGCCACAGGACCTGAGAATTCGACGAGGGAGAAGCTGAGCGGACCTACCACGATGACACAACCGGTGGAGCCCTGCAGAACCAACTCACCACTTCCCAACGACAGAGAAGATCTCCCGGCTGGAGAGGCTTCTTCCCCTGACTGGTGGGCATAACCAGTTTACCTTTCTTTCTTCGCACCCCAGCAAGGTTTGTGGTCGAACTGCCCGTGCCAAGCACCCCAGCAGCAGGATAGCCACTCACCACTGAACCGCGAATCACCGGACCGCTCCTTGTACCTGAGAAACTCTGCGGCTGGTTTCTTCCCTGGCAGTGCAACGGACTCCTGTCTTCCTCCACGACGAGATCCTCTCTTTCCCCGGACGAAGTACGACATGCACCCGCTGCCAGGAACAACTGCCCCCGCTGGAGCGTGCTCACCACTTTAAGGTACCGGGTCCGCCAGGCCTCCCTTTCTAAAGATTGCTACAAGGTAATAATAACCCCTTAACCTTCTGGACTGGGCTGACCGCCTTGACCCTCTAACTGGTCCCTTTCTTTGGTCCAACTCCTTTTTGAACCTTTACAAGACTTTTGTGCACTGCAACCGTGACATCCTGGACACATTTCGTTTGGATCCTCTGAAAGTGGATTCGGCCTCTTGAACTCTAACTTCACGGTTTTACTTTGCCTTCCTCTCTTGTTATGTTCTGATAAAAGTGTTGGGATCTGTTTCAACTCGTTCTCTGCTCTTCTCTCCCTTTTTAAAACAAACTTTTAGAGTGCCATCTACGTTAAGCACTCACCGCTGTCTGAAAATAAGTGGGGCTTTACTTAAGACTTGTCTAATTATTCTTTTAAGGGAGTGTATACTTTTAGTGACCGTGTTTTTGAATTGCTTACTATTAGTGCCTGTGTGTTTTTCTAGATGTGGTTTTAAAATAAATAATTATCTCTTTTACACCAAGCCCTGGTCAGTGTTTACTTGTTCTACTGTGTTCCCTTGACCTATTGTGAATACGCTGTATACTGCCTAACTCTTCTTGAGGGAAGTCTGACTGCTCAGCCACAGCTACCAAGTGAATCTGTGTGGTACAGACTGCTACCAAGTGGGTTAATTGCCAAACACCTGTAGTCCTAAATCATTTGCAGTGGTCCCAGAGGGAACTGCACAGGTTTCTGCCTAACAGTTTCGACAAACAAAACGAAGAAAGTTGAAAAAGCAGCATTGCTTTGCTGCAAAAGCCATAATCTCCATTGAAAAGAAACCCTTTTTCACCTTTAATAAATGCTGCTGTGACACTAATTCCCTCTGTTCCTTAAAGCCACTGTGATTAAAATGCCCTACCAAGCCCTGTGTGTCTCACTGTGCCT
Organism: Ambystoma mexicanum; assembly: GCF_040938575.1. NCBI lineage: Eukaryota > Metazoa > Chordata > Amphibia > Caudata > Ambystomatidae > Ambystoma > Ambystoma mexicanum. The sequence goes on along the minus strand of NC_090930.1, from coordinate 251,904,772 downwards.
CAGCAAACCCAGGCATGATTCGGATTTGACAAGCCCTGTTAAACCAACTCTAAAAAGAAATCAACCATGAACTTTACTTTTACTTACACTGGAAACACGTTCATTTTCTTTGCAAAAGTATCCAAAACTCAGCTGTTCAGAGAGAGACTAACTAGCTGAGCCATGTCTGTTTCAATGTATCGGCGCTTCAGACCAACTCCAGTATTTAAGAGAATAACTATAGCTACAAGACAGTGTGTGAATCTGCTGGAGATGAAAAGTTGAATTTAAGAAGGAAGGCCAGCTGCACCACGTGCAAAAAAAATGGGCCTTTGCAAACTAAAGAAAAACAAATGCCTGTGTGTTGGAATATTACACTGGTGAATGAAAGCCAGCTAGTCTTTAGCAATATGAAGGGGTTTGTTGCTGGTGAGACTCTAACATGGGTTGTTTTATGCAACAGGCTTGCTTTAATTCTGGATCCAAGTTCAGAAAATAAAGGTTAAAACTGTGGTGGCTGCAGTTGCAAGTTGAAAAACAGGTTTTCTGCTTGGAGGGATGGCACCAAAAGGAGGGCTCTCTTTCAGCAGATACTAACAACCCCGTGATAATTACGGGGTGGAACAGACTTTTGTCTCTGCTGGGACCCTAACAATGAAGCTCCCAAGGAAGGAAGTCTGAAGTATGAAGGGGCAATAAAACTTCAATCAAGGAAGAAACCCCCACCATGCTCTGAAGGAAATGACAGTTGGCAGCAGTTTAAGGAAAGAAAAAAAATACGACCCAGGGACAAAGGACTGTCATTTGTTCCCAAAGGCTATTTCATGAATAAAACTTTAAAGACTTTTATCGCTGCAACAAGACTTTGAAAAATTGTAAAAATGTTGCAGTTTAAAAGTGATTTTTTTGTGCTTTCTTTTAAGACATGTTAGAAGTCACTGACACCTTGGGGACAGAAATGGCAAAGTGTTGAGGATAAATAGAAAAGTATCAATGATGCAAACATACATTTTTGTACATATATCCCTTGGGATAATTCACATGAGTGTATAAAGTTATGCAATTTTAGGCCGAATCTTTCATGCTCAAAATTACCAAAATGTGTCAAAAGGGCGAAATAAGGTCACACAGACTGGAGGATTGGACTGATATGTACTGCACAAAATATGTAACCTGTGTATATCATTTGCCAAGAGATTGAAATTGTATAAAAGTATGTTTTTGGCAAAATCGGATTTTAAGTAAAGTAATTGTGGGAGTTTTTGGACATTGTAAAACTCCCATCATAAATCTGACGACATTCCATTGGAAATCCAACTAGTTGAGAGCAAGGCGGGGACTAGCATTCCTGACCAATCCAAGTAGTTTAGAGGCATGCTTAGTTAACCCTGCCCAGCCTATACTTTGGTGATGTCATTAAGCATTAAAAATAAGAGTCCCTGACAAGACTCGAGACACACTCTTCCCGATTTCCTGCGCTGCGTTCCTGTTCCCGTCATCTTCCAGATCCAGACTCCAACTACAAGGCCAAGCATTGCTGATCCTACCCCAGGGCCCGCTGCAAAAACCAAGCAGTGCTGATCCCATTCCCAGCACGGCCTCAAATCTAAAAACCCACTAAATCTCCCATTAACAAGGGGAAAGCTGTGGTACCTTTGGCATCCTGATCCAGCCTAGCTTGCTGCCACTCACTGCATGCTGCTGCAATCCTGCTACCTTGATGACCTTTAGTATCCAGTGAGCAGAATTGCCCGTCCAGTTCTTGCCCGCCGGTGACCAGAACTGCACAGCTGTTTGCTAGGTGCCCTGCCGTGTAGTGACCAGACCCGGTTGACTGTCCAAAAAGCCCAAAACTAAAAAGTGGATTGTTAGTATTTCATCACCCTGGGAAACCCATAGTATATCTTGTCTTGATTTGCCCTTATCCCACTCTACAAGTCATCCCATCCTGATCCTAATAACTTGTCCAACTGTCAGAATTCTCTGTGCACTTTGTCACTGATCTCCGAGCATTAGCGCTACTTTTCTTTTCATTTCTGACTTACATAGATCATATGTCATTAGCGATACTTTGATTAAATAAAGCAATTTTCTTTAAAGAAAAGGGGTACACTGCGTGAAGGGTTACAACTGCAGCGTAACAGAGAATTCACGGGTGGCGTTCCTCTTTTCTTAGTCATTAAATCTAGTTAAAGTAAAACTTCTTCTCACAAACCGATTTCATTTACAATTTCACCCTTCATTTTACTCAAAGCACACCTTTTTCTACCTTGCATAACTTGGTCAATTTATCAGCTAGAGACTTCCTTTCACTTCCATTCTGTACCTGTGCTATCTACCTATGCCCCAACATAAAAACAACACTCGCCCGTTTTTATTAGAAACCGTTTGGGTAATTCTAGGTGGGAATTGCAAAAGTGTACATTTTAAAGGTGTTATTTGACTGTGAACTGTTTTAAACTTTCCACTCATTTCTGAACTGTATGCTTTTGGTAATCCATTCTTTGTGATTGTTAGTATCTTTGCATTGTTACTCTAGTAAGGAATTGTATTTGCTTCAAGGTTTAACACATTCATTGATTTATCCATTTCCTAGTGTCATTTCACAACATTGCAAGCGGTTTAAGTTCCGTTTTTCTCTATTATTTGGGGAGGGGAAGTCAGATTTAGATTCCATTTTCAGTTTCTCATTCCTGAGTACCTGCTGCTTCTTCTTTGCATCTACTCCGAATTGATTATTTGTGGGTTGAGTGAACATTGCAGGGGGAAATTCTAACTTGGGTGCTATCTGTCCTAAATCCAAAAGTGCTCTATTCTGCTGCGCTGTGTATATGCTCCACTAAAAGTCAACCCAGTGCATTGCTCACATTCTCATTGTAACTGTCATCCCATTGGTGATTGCTGCCCCATATTAAAAAGTGTGTGATTTCTTTTGAATTTTAAATAAATAAATATTGCATTTGACCAACCAGCCTGGTTCATGGTCCATTGTGACCCGGGGTACTTGAAAAGGGGGTGTGATACGAGTGGTATATCATCCCAAAATTGAATCCACATAAATAAGGAAAAAAGCACCTCAGTACGGCGCTACATACTGGGCCGAAACCAAGGGGTGCGTGTCACCTGATTGAAATCCTTAACAAGGCAAGACAATGGTCGGCATCTCTCAGCAGCTGTCTCAAGGCAGGATCTCTGGCACGACATTCAGCAACTTCTCAGGTCACTCTACGGTTTTGGCGCCTTTTCTCAGCACCCACAAAGGACGCGATTCGACCAGTCAATCTTCCTTGCTTCCTGCGGTCCCCTCTGATGAGGGGTCTGTGCGAGTTGGATCAGATCTCTGGAGTGCCCTTGAGGGCTCAGCAAAGACTTGGGCGGATTCAGCCTTTCCACAACAAAGCACTTGAAATGGGCAGCAGGTCTTCTGGTATTGGGGTTCCTCAGCTCTGGAAACTGACAGAACCTCGGGGGATGGCTCAAATCATAGATTCGTCTAGGGACTGGATGTGTCCACTAGCCAAACGGAAGGAGTCCTCTTAAGACTCCTCCGTCGCACATAAAACAGTGCCAGGACCGCAGTGGTCGCTTCACGGTGTTGCAAAGGGTCTGCAGGTGTCGCTGGTCGTAGTCTTCGGTTACTTCAGCTTCCAATGGTTGACTTGCTTTTCACTCCAATAGCCTCGCCTTTTATACAGTTGCAGTACACACATCTCTGCAATCTCTCTCAGCAATTTACAGAAATGGGTGTTTGGCTGTACAATCAGGACTGCCAGACCCCCAGTGGGAGCTGATTCTATTCAGGCACTATGGCAGACAAAGGACAGGGGGGTGTGGAAAACTCCTCTGACCCTTCCTGCCTGCCCAGACATTCTGGAGCCTAGTCGGGGACACCCAAAGGTTACTGCCAAAGGCAAAGCACACATATAGGACTCCCCCTCCCAAAATAGTAGAGGAAGGGCTAACAAAGAACAACCATGCTAGTAATGGCAAAAACAGAAGGCAGGGCCCAAGTTGGTACTTGGGTGCCCCATTTGTGCACTACCGAGGCTATGGACATACCCTGCAGTATAAAAATAACACAATAGTTGGCAGAAAAAGTCCACTGCCAGCAGCCATAGCTAGGAGATTGTCTATTTTACTAAAAAGTAACTGGAGCAGAGAGAAGGGGGATACTAGGTATCTATTTGGCACTCCACATAAGTTGATGTGTGCCAATCTCTCTGACTATAAAGTTTTAGGATATATACTGAATATTTCTCTATCCTTAAGAACTGTAGTTACTCTAGGTTAAAGAAAGGAATCTGAAAGGAGGACCCCAAGGGTCCCCAGCATCACTGCCCATAAGGAGCTGTGTGCTGCAATAAGAAAATACATATTCCTTTAAGAGTTATGGAGAAAAATAGACTCTATAGTACAGGTAAAATACAAAGTAAGAGTTCCAAAAGACAAAGCCCACAAGAATGAATGAGTGGAGAAAGGCTTCACTCATTCAGGATTAAAGAAAAAGGTCCAGAAGTCCAGCAAAACGTGTGAGGGGGTGCCACTAGAAGGGATGACGCATAAACATGATAAACCTCCCCAACAAGCAGCATTTGCAATTAGCTGACAGGTATACCCCATTTACACAGCTTTTACAGCATCATAGGAAGAGCTGAAATCCACATATGCCACAAACAGTTTGCTGAAAAATCAGCCAAGGAGGAGAAATGACTTACCAGTAATGTTCGGTCTATGGATTATTCTCCCGCAGATTTCTCATCAGAGCGATATCCCTTCCAGTGTCAGCTGCTAGGAAAACTTTTCAACAGGGGGCGTAGTGCTCCTCGACTCGGCCATCGATACCTCTTGACTCAACATGGTGCTTGTCGACTCCGGACATGACATCATCGTCTTACGTATACTACGTCACTATGCCCCCATTCCCCCGTACCTCCATTCCCCACCATTCCCCCCCTCCTCCCAACCCCTGAGCTCAGCCACTGTGGAGGAAGAAATATGGAGATTTGGCTGATTAACAGCCACACCTCAGGCCGAAAATCATGACCTAAGATTTTTCTTTTTTTATAGTGGAACAGAAGCGCAAGAAGCTGCATATAACAGCACAACTATACAAGGCATGGTAAGCCTAGCGAAATAAAGAAATAATCAATCTTATAGATGGTCTGCGTGCAGCCAGTAACACCTTAAGTACCTTCTCTAAGAGGTTACAGTCATATCTGGTCGTCTCAAGAGCCACACATGTATATTGAGTGACTCTGGGTTTGGGTGAAGCACCTGACCATTCGACTGGGATAGGAAGCCTGGCCATTGAGGCAGTCAGAGAGGTGGGCAGATGGTCAAGTCCAGGAGCTCCAGCACCATGTTCTCCTGGACCAATCCAGGGCAATGAAGATTATGGTCACCTTAAATCTCCCCAACCACCTGAGAACCCACAGGATGACAGGAATCAGGGGGGAAAGGCATAGTGGAGGTGAAAGTCCCACTCCATTAGGAATGCATCCGCCAGTGAGCCTCTCACCGGGAATTCCCTCGAGCATAACGCGTTGCACTTCCTGTTGGACTTCGTGGCAAATAAATCCACTGACGGGGTACCCCATTGAGCCATGACCTTCTCAAGAACTTCCTGGTACACCTCCCACTCATTTGAGGCCATGGACTGGTTACTCAGGACATCCACCAGCCCGTTCTGTCTCAGCAGCACATTTGGTTGGGACGGAGATCTGGTTCTCCCAACAGCCATTCCCACAGCTGCATTGCCTCGCTGCAAAGGGGTATGGACCAAGACCTCCCTTCTTGTTCAGGTATTGCATTGGCCACTGTATTGCCTGTCATGATCAGTACGTGCTTCTCTTTGAGAGAGGGTGCAAATTCCACCTTTATTGTTGAAATCCAGTTACTTGGTTTTATTGTGTGCAGAGTGCTTATTTGAGGACTTTGAGGGTTTGGTGGACTTTTCATTAATTTTTCGAATGCAGATAACATCAAAAAGGCCAGTCTCATTGGTTACAAATTTTGTGGTCGAAGAGTTAGACGCGGAGGCAAATGTTATGAAGCCTTTTTCTTTTAGATGACATCCCAGAGGACTTAAAGAGAGATGGAACTTCCCTGGTGTGCTACTCATGAACTGAAACCACAAGGGCCTCAACGAACAGAGCATTGTTTCACCTTGAAGCTCCCAAATTGCAAGGCTGTGTTTTTTCAGTTACGTTCAAGTTACTGTTGGTTTTTGCTGCCACAGTGTCGCTAGGTGGAACAGGGTCAGTAGAGCTGGAATTAGTTAAGATGCAGACCACATTAGTGGTCGAAGAGGAAGCAACAGTTCAATAATGGTATTAAGTAACCACATGATCACATGATCGCATGATCACTAGAAATTTGATATATTTTCTTGCATAGCTTAACCAAGGAGGTAAGTAGATAGTCAAAGACTAGTAATTGAGGCTGGGAAATAATGTGGTTCACAAAACTGAAGAATTATTGGAATTGTTGAGGCTTGCTTCTGTGGCAAGTTCGTCCGCAGAAAAAGTGGAATTAAAGGAGAAGATGATGCCAACACACTTTTGTTAACCAAGTCTGTATCCGTTTGATGTATCGCAACATTCTTGGATAACTTCAAGGCCTGATCCTGGTCAACAGCCATCCCCACGCTGTTAGTCGGGTTTAGTGGCTCTGTGTTATGATCAGTCTGGGCTACAGTAGGTGAAGTACCAGGGCTGGTTAACAAGGAGATGCCTTAATCCTTGATCAGGTCCTTGGCGGCATCCGGAACAGAGGTTAACACTTCAAAATCCACAGATGCAAATGGAGCACAAGGCTTAGAGCCAATAAAGGGTTGCAGGTTGTCATCAATGGCAGTAATGGTCGAAGCAACCAAGCTGGAATTTTCAATGTGGGATACAATAGACTGTCGTCAGACTGCCCAAACAGGCCAGCAAAGAGGTCATGTGCTCTACAAGATTAATTGTGGTGCCAGGAGTCACAAAATCAACTTCTCTTATTGGATTTCAAAAATGAGTAATTATCTGTGCTTTATTGGTTTCAAGAGAGGCGACAAGTCTAGCTTTTGTTGAACATTTAGAGGATCGTAGCTGCCTGAGAGTTTGATTCCCGAAACGCAAAGTAGCAGCAGGAGTGTCATTCACAATACATTCTTAATCCACACCAAGGCAAACTCTTGAAAACTTACATACTGTCATAGTTGTTTTAGGAAAGAGTTGGAGCGTTCCAACATACAATAGAGTGTAAAAACAAAAATCTTGATGATTGTATATATCCAGTGTTTTCATTCCCATATGGCTGTTAAAAAATGTGTTTTAAAGTTTGTCTGAAAATGTATAGAATCACATGTGAAAGGAACCTGTGGTTATATATTTAAATTCTGCATTTTTTCATCATGTTGGTGTAAAATAAACACAGAAAATATATTGCACATTCAGGACTGCATTCTTGAGCTATTTTTGGGATATTCCCATACGAGTGCTCAGGTATTTCTTCGAGTTTCTAGAAGAATCACATATTCTCATTACTACTATGTCCCTGTAGACAGGGACATTGACCTGGAGCACCTGAAACACCAATCACTGTTTAACTCTTGAATTTCATAACAGTAGTGCACCCCCACATTCTATCTTTAGATAAAGGGACCATCCAGGACTGAATTCCTTGCATACTTTTTTCTGCAGTCAATGGAGTTTAAAGTGGGAGAACTCCTTGCCTTTTTCCATGTAATGCAATACTCTCTTGTTCCCGGAATTAGTCCAAGCTCAATGGGTGGTGTCCTTTACAGACGAGCTAATTTTAGTGCCTGCTTAAATGTCTATTACAATATTGACAGATAATTACATCTCAGACATGGAAAATTGTTCATCTGGAAATAACACATTTATAACAGTCCAGCAGAAAATATAATCCCAGCAGTGTTGCAGGATTTGAAGAAATAGTTTCTTCTCTTGCCACAAAGTGGTGCCTTTTACTAAAGGTAAGAAATACCAAGTATGGTACAAACAGCGAGGTAAACGTGAACAGACCATCATTGTATTTCCAAATCAAAAATAATTAGATAATTTCAAAGTTTAAAAACATATAACCTTACCATTCTCCTCTGCACTCTCTTCAACTTTTACAGCATTTACTGTAATCGATGCAGCTTGGCCAATACCACAAGGACCATTCTGTATTGCAACAGGTGCAGTACTCCTGACAGGGGGATCTTTATGATGGAACTCATTTTCGGGCACCATATAAGTTATTCTATTTTTCAGCTGTCCAGAATAGCTGAAATTTGCAAAGGGTTAAATAATAACCACAAAACATTTCAAATAATCAAGGCAAGACACATTGATTTCAATAATTCTGAGAAAAGCAAACATGGTACAGTGGTGATTAAATAATATACATATAGGTTGAGGTGTTGGAGCAAAGTCTTAGAGAAACCATATTTCAAAAGGATAAAATACCAGCATGTTCAAATAGTTGAGCACGTTTTGCTTTATACCCTATACATGGAACAACATGTGTAGTGAAATGAAATGCACAAGGTTATTAATTAATATGGAGGCAAACTATTACTCTGCATATTTGTCAATTCTAGAAACATACAGCCAAATAAGACACCCAGCAATAGCACAAATGTAGACATAAATTGTGCTGTCAGACAGCATTCCCCAAAAGTGCAACATCTCGATTTCCCAGCTTTCTCAAGTGAGTCTAATATTCAAAGACACCCATAATGGAGGTTCTAGGTATATTTTTCTAAAGTCCGATTAATATTGTGCTCTACAAGACTTAACCTTGTTTTTAGGGCCCCATCTTCTAATATAGGCCTGTACTACCCAAGGTTGGTATAGTGGCAGAGCAGCCAGGCTTATGTTAGGAGGGGGAATATGAGCTGTAAATCAGTACAAAGAAACCAGAATACAGAAAAATGCAAAGAAACACTTTCACACTTGTAGTTATCAGAAATAGTGATTTATTTTATACATACACAAGGTAGCTATAAACTAAAGGAATATTGTATCAACTAGCAACATCAAATGTAGATTTAGAATTGGAGGGAAATAAAGCAGGTGAGTAAATTGTTACATATTTTCTTATCCACAGATGGAGTGGCTTCAGTTAAGGTCAGTAAAAGTACTTATTTAAAATAACTATTATTCAAGTATAGGCAAGTTCAAGAATGTAAAGAGCAACAATCATAGGTATGCAATACTTGTAGCAACTCTCATAAGGTGTAGGCAGTCTTTTCCCTAACAAGGAAGGAGTTCTTCAGTTCAGGTTTTGGAGGGAAACAAGCAGTGCCAAAGCTAATGGGGTCAGAAGAATCGATGTGAGGGAACCAGCATTATCAAAGTCTAAAGGAGAGCAAGAGTTTTGATGCAAATCTTCTTAGCACAGGTATGTAACAAGTCAGTTGTCTTTGTAAAAAGAACAAGTGCTTAGGAAAAGCATTCCTACACAGTAGAAACAGTGCTCCAAATGTAAAGGAGCGACAAATGGCTTCAGGTAAGGTTACCAACAGTTGCACAGTACCATGAGCGCGAGTATCTTGAGTGTGAAGAAGCTGAGTAAGATGGATGCCTTGTGGATGCACGGCTGCAAATCCGCTCTCCTAGTCCTTGGTCGTGGTGACGAAAGGGGAGACCCTGGATGGGCTCCTTGTTGTAGTGTAGTCTTGTCAACACTCTTGCAGCAGTAGTCGAGAGAGGGACTCACCAGCACAGATTTCTTGTACTCCAGCATCGGTTTGTGGTTTTGGCGCCTTTTCTCAGCACCATTAGCTAACGATCACTGCCGGTTGGAATCTTCTGCTTTTCTTAGTCCTGCACTCTGGTGAGGGGACTCTGAGGGGAGGATTTGTGCTTCTGGAGTTCCACACGGATGCCACCGAAGTTCCAGCGAGATTCATGAATGGCAGGGCAATGCACTTCAAGGTGGTCAAGGTAGCCTGGGTATTGGGATTCTGCAGCCCAGGAAGGCCACAGGACATTGGGGGAACGGCTCAAATTGAAGAGGGCCTCGAGGCTGGTTATGCCCATCAGCCCAAAGGGAAAGTCATCCTTGGCGGTGCTTCCCTGTCGATTCAAAAACGCAGTCAGGACAGCAGCAGTGCTGTGGTTAGTGGAGGTGATGCAGGCATCTCTGGTCATCTTAGTAGCTTCAGTTCCAGTGGTTGAATGAACCATCTGTCCCAAAAGCCTCACATTTTATGCAGGAACACATTAATTCAGTCCTAAGTACCTGTCAATCAACTGGGGGTGGCTGTCCTTGTAGGACAGCCAGCCGCCCAGCTCAAACTGGTTCCAGCGAGGCATACCCCAAGACAACGGCCAGAGAAGTTTTGGGATACTCCCTCACGTCATGCCTCAGACACACTGGAGCCTTGGCGGGCTTCACATAGGGAGCCCGTCAAAGGCAAAACTCAAAGAGGACCCACCCCCACCTCGAATAATAGAAGGGCCAAGAAGGAACACACAAATAAAAAATGCTACTAAAGACTGGGGCCATTTTGGGAACATGGTCACCCATGGGTGCTGTACTGCAGCTGTGAAGACAGCCTGCAAGTAACAAAAACAGAAATGGTAAAAAGGTATCCACTGCCAGCAGCAATTTAGGTTTGTCTGTTAGGGCAACTATATAAATTACAGGGGCAGTGGGAAAGGAGTTACAGTGTAGCCCCTTACCACTCCACATAAGGTGGGGTGTGCTGATCCCACAAAAAGATAGGAAAGATAAAAATGTTCTATCCTTGAGAACAGTAGTTCTCGGGAGAAAGTTATAAAAATAGGAAGGGAAGCCCAAGGGGCTCCCTAGCAACACTGCACATGGAGTGTTGTGTGCTGCAGCGATTATAAATGACTGTAGTGAAATACATGGAGGAAAGCATGACTCCATTAAAAGTAAAAAATAATACAGTAGCAGAAAAATAGGGTTCCCATATCGGAGCAAAAAGAATGAATGAGTGAGTGGTAAAAAGTCCCACAGGAGAGTGAGGCAAAGAATTCCAGAAATCCAGCAAAAGGGCCGGTCTCAGGTTGAGGGGAATTGGCACACAAAATGAAAATTCTCCCTAACAGGAGGGGAGCAGGTACCATACATATTATGAGTAGTAGCAATAACCAACAACTTTACACAGGCAACTCATATTCCTAATAGTAATTGAGCTGCAGTGATTGAAATAGTCAAAGATTAACAAATGAGTGACAAGTCATTTTGAAATGTTATGCCTGAGAGCGGCTTAGAAGTATTCACTTGACGTATTTTCTACCACCACTGAAAATGCCATTAGAAACTTTCAAATGAGCGCTGGGGGTCACCTGAATGTACCTCCCTCCTCCCCACAGGTGGTGTGTCTGTGGAACCCCTATTTAGGCAGAGAATTAAGGCAACAGCGAGGATCCTCTGTTTAGGATCACCTAATCATTTTGCTTTTTTTTTTTTTTACTGCTGACCTCCTTTTGTGCTCAGAGGGACTTCTACTAAAGTTCCACTGCCACTGCAACACTTAAGTATATAGTGCTATGGTAGTCTTTTAGTTCAGATTTCTCTTTAGGAAACTTTCCCTCCATAGTCTATTGACCACCAAACCTTTTTTGAACCGGTCCTCGACTTTTTACAGGTAAGTGAAGCCTTCAGCTTCGCTTCCCTGGCATTTTACTCAGTCCTTCATACTATCAGTATTGGGAAACTAGGTTTCCGCTTAGTCTTTTTACCTGTTTGGTTAACTTTCTAACAGTGCACACAGCATCTTACAGTGCAGTGGGGAGGTTTATAGTGATTAATTCGAATTACATTATGTCGAAAGACAATGTGGAAAAAAGAAGTCGAAAAACATTTCAAATGTCTTTTTTTGTTTGTTTTTTGTCCCAAACCCCCCCCCCCTTTTTTGGTTTACCCCTTTTTTTTTTACTTCCGGAACCGCCAAAAAACAAATAAAATAAAACATTCGGAAAAAAAATGTTCGAGATTTTTTTTTTTATTTTCTTTTTAAGACATTATGTCTTTCGACATAATGTTTTCGACTTTTTAACTGCACACCCAGTGGGGATACCTTTGTATCATCCAAGTCTTCTACACTGGCAATTTTTGTTGTTTTGTTAAAGGCTATTTATACTGCACACTATCAAACACCTGAGAGGTCCTCGGGCGGTTTTGAAAAGTAAGAAGGTAAGTAGGCTTGAGCAGGAAAAGGGGCTACAAACCTAAGGTGACTGTATATGTTTGATAACTGAGTGTTGTGTGATAATACTAATTGCTTGTTTAATTTGCCTAATGTGTTTCTGGGCCTATAATAGAGTATTATTGCAGTACTCTGCAAAAGTGAATTAGTGTGCTTCACTGTGTGGACCCCTGACACCATTTACTTCTCCTGAGACTAAGCCCTGGCCACTCTCCATGCTTACCTTGATTGGGTTTGGCTAACTTCTCAGAGTATCCCTGTTCATCAGAACTAGCGGGGGCCTTCTATAATCGGTCTACCAGGCCAAATTGCAGAAATCCATTCTAATATAGCCCATGGCTACTACAACCCAATTTCAGTCACAGGGCGATTGCATCACCCTACTACATGGACACTGGTTTAACGGAAAGGACTGGTGTCAGCTATGATACAGTTCAGGCTTTACCAAGGGTGCCAATCGATTTAGCGCATTAGTAACCCCAATGTATCGTATTGCTAGCTATTGGAGTGCAAAGACTGGAGGGGGTGTCTGTACTTCTGATCTCTATATGGTAGAGGAGAGGCACAGAGGACCCCAGCCAAGATTCTCTATTACGGTAGCAATGGACGAGCAATCGAGGCCTAGCTTCTCAGGAGGTGATGCAGGCTGGTTCTTAAGTACAGTGTAGTCCCCGAGCCCCCACAAAGGAATGTCCACACACTGTATTAGTTAAAACACAGTCTATATATGATTAAGTTCAGGGTTATATACAATCACAATAACTCACTTTGTGCTTAATCTATAATGGCAAATATATACAGTTCTACGGGGTACCACAATTATCAGATCTCATTAAAGTTTATCAACTATACTCTGGTCAAATGTCACACAGATCACTCAATAAAAGTAACCAACAATAGAAATAGGAGGAAAGCAGTTGGTTAGAACAATTGGCAGAATACTGGCCCCTACCAACTACGCACAATTCTGTGTGGAGATCCCCCCACCTGGGCAACCTGTAAATAAAGATATATCGTACAAGCCCAGTCCATATATTGTTCTCAAGAGTCTCATTTCCTTCTAAAATAGTTCTACAACCCTAATGTACCTGGAATAGCAGAGTTAGTCGTCGGGTTGTCGACAGATCCTTCTTGAGTGGCTCCCTTTAAAGCAGAGCCACAGATCGTCAAGATCCCACGAGAAAAAGGGTTGAACAACAACTGTGAGGTGGCAGCTTCGTTCCTAGCGGTGCTCGTCAATGACGGAGCGTTGGCGTGCTGCAAGGGAAGAGGCGTGCGGGGCACCTCGGTGACGATAGTTCAGGACCGCAAAGAGTTTGAAAAATGTGGGCCCAGCAAGGGCATCGGGTCATTGGTGACTGTGGTCTTCAGGTGGTGGGAAACTCACCGGAGGATGCTCCTCGGCAGCCTCGACTTTCTCCGGCGGGACAAATCGGTCGGCGGTGCAGGCGAGAGGGTCCTTGGCTCAAATGTTACTTAGGCAAAGGGAGCACGGCGGCTCCGGTCGGCGACTGCCGTTGTCGGCGGTGATGGACAGCAGTGTCCGGGCGCTTCTCCTTGCGATTCCGCTGCGGTCCCCGTCTCCGGTCGGCAGCCTTTCGTAGGTCTGTCTAGGGAGACCAGGGAGCGCTGGCAAAGATTAGCAGTGCACGATGGTCCCTCGTAGCTCGGGAAGAGGGCGCCTAACCAGGTCCTTTCTGGGTCAGTCCTTGGAGACACAGCAGCTTTCAGATCGACGAAGTAGAGCAGCAGCAAGACTGCTCTTCCAGCAGGGCTTCAAGGTTAAGCTTCAGTTTCAACTCCAGTTTCTCTTCTGCTTCTGAACACGAATTCTAGCAGTGAGAGGCCCCCAGATATACTAGTTGATCTCCCATTCATTCTGCTGGGTCACACTCAGGCAACCAATCGGTCAGAAGGGTATTCATGCAGGCAAGCAATCTAGTGCATAGTGCATTCCGGCCATTCACTTCTCTCCAGACACACACAACAAGTAATGTGTATTGGGACAAGAACCCAGCCATTCAACACTCCACACTGCATTCATACCAGTTTCAGGCAGGGCTGTCTCAGTTATTGTGTCAAACACCAAATACTAGAAATCCACAACAAGAAGTGCATATTGGTCACACACTCCATTCACCCAGGTCCCACCCACAGGGTGTACCCACAACATACAGTCACTTGGAAGTCTCCAGCCAGTCTGGCCTGGACTTCACAACACCACCATATAGGGAACTTCCACCCAACAGCCAGTCAGGGGGAAGGGTCAGAGACAGGGCTTCCCAGGACTTTGGGAAAACAAAGTAACAGGCAATAGAAAGCAAGAGGTCACAGGAGCCATCTTGTTTCCCCATCAGGAATCAATGGATTCCAATGCCAGGGCCTGGGTATCCCAAATTGGAGGATATTCAGAGCACCTGTCAAATTCAGCATGGAGCTGCCACCAGCAAGGGTATCCCATGGGTCTGTACACCAAACCAAAAACAGGAAGAGCTGCACTGCCACGAGTCCGACATGGACTCCTGGGCAGAAAACAATACAGAACACAACTGAAAAGACTGCAGGACAAGGACAGGGAGGCCCTGTCCCTCCAATGCATTTCCAGCATCACATGGAGAACAGCTATTTTGTTTCAGTCCTGCTCTCTGCATTTAGTTCTTCAACCATCCCTTTGTTGTGGGAAGCTGCTGTGCACACATGGGCTCAAGAGTCATGGTCTGCACACTTTTGTGGTTTGGACTGTTTTAGAACCCCTCCTTAGCCCTAGGCAGGCCATTAGGCATCCTATGTGGGTGGACCGGAGTGTTTGGTGGTTATTGGCGCCAACCAGACTGGTTGACCACACAAAATCTTTTTCAACTGCTGTGGTTTTTAGTGGTGGGGCCTGTCCCTGCCAAGCTACGGTTTGATTCTACTGGCAAGTCTGGAGGTTTACTTAGCGGCTGGAGGATTTTTCGCTTACAAGCTGCTGTTGCAATTGTGGAACCATGTTTAGCCAAACCAGCTGGCCTGGTGTCCAATAATCGTTACTCTGGTGGGGATTTTACAGCTGCAGGATGTCCTTAATGGGTTGTCCTCGTCTTCACCCTGGTACTCCAAGTTGACACGACTGGGACTTCTATACTGAGATCTGGCTCTGGGCCTTTTTATAGCCTTGGTCATGCACCTTGGGAAGCTGACATCGCCCAAAAGGGTATTGTGACCGGAATACACCACTTCACCTGCACATTTGGGCCATCTCCATCATTGTTTCCATCAGGGCACTGTTTTGTTGGCTGGCTGTCCCTCTTCGACCAAGAGCCCAAATATAGCTTGAGTTGATCTCCCAACTCTTCCTTGAACAATCTTTGCTGTTTTCACTCCTTGCTAGTGGGTCCTACTCCTGTAAAAGCCTTTTGCTTTTCTTTATGTCCATCTGGGTCGTCTTTGGTCTGGAGTTCAAGTCCCTGGGTGACTGGATCCTGTAATCTACAATGCAAAAGACAACCTTGTACAAAACTGGTTGTTTACTCGTGGGAACGCCCACCGAAGCCACGCTCTGCAGCGCCTCACCTCAGTTCCATTTGAGCGCATCGGAACCTTAGATACCTGGCTACACTCATATGACATGCATTACTTACCGTAATAGCATTTCTGATGATTGTATTGGCTTACATTCACATGCTGTGTATATAGTGTGACGCCTAGTGGTAATCGCAGAGTATTGCATCTTGTCTTTTGAGGATCGAAAGGGGACGTCAACATGGGTGTGCCTGTAACACTATCCCTAACGTGACGTGTAGTGTACCCAAAATCCATCTGGCGTCGAGGTCCCTCCGACTGTATTTTGTCTGCCGTGAGATAGCCTTATGACGATCATGAGTACAGAAAGAGAGAAGTAGTACTAAGATGTCTATGTTCCTTCCCTCCAAGCTGGGAGTAAGGGTGGGTGCATGTGAATCTAAGCAGATACAATCATCATAAATGCTATTACGGTAAATAATGCGTGTCTTCTGATGCTTGTGAATCTGCTTAGACTCGCATGCTGTGCATAGACCAGCGCACAGTACTCTGGGTTGGAGGAGGGAGGTGAGAAGGAACAGTAGTGAAGAGATGGCTTCGTACTGCTTGTCCCACCTGAGAATCAGACCTAGAGTAAGTATCCAGGCAGTAGTGTTTTGTAAAAGTGTGTACAGAACTCCAGATTGCCGCCTTGCAAATGGACTCGAGAGGGACATTTGCAATGAATGCAAGGGAAGCCCCAGTGGCCAGAGTAGAGTGTGCTCTACGCTTAAAGGGCAGATCTCTCTTGGCAAGAGTGGAAGTGTGATGCAATTGACAATCCACTTAGAGATGGCCGATTTAGAGACAAGGTCCCCTTCTCTACCAGCTGCCATTGAGACAAAAAACTGGTTGGTTTTCCTTAGTGGTATAGTCCTTTCCAGATAGTAAATGACAACCCTGCGCACATCTAGTGCGTGTAGGATTCTTTCTGCCACGTTAGTGAGGCTCTGGAAAAAAGTGGGTAGTTCTATTGACTGGTTCACATGGGACTTGGAAATGAATTTGGGCGCAAACCGTGGGTGAGTGCGCAGAACCACCTTGTCTTTGTGGATAGTGACAAATGGGTGTAGAACCGAAAGGGCCTGTAGTTCACCAACTCTTCTTATTGAAGTGACTGCCACCAGGAAGACGGTCTTGTTAAGCGAGTGCCTCAAGGCTAGCTTTATACATCGGTTCAAAGGGAGATCCCATAAGTCTAGTTAGTACCACATTTAGGTTCCAAATAGGGGGATGTACTACCCAGGGTTATCCAAACTGTCCCAGAACATATGGAAGTGGGCTTTCAAACACAGGATGTTCCTCCTGTCTCAACATGAACCAGGGGAACTCAATCTTCTGGCGGACGTACTCAGCAGAGACTTCCCGCTACCGACAGAGTACGAATGGTGACTACACTAAAGCATTGTCTCCAACATTTCAGATTACGCCTCCAGGTACCCTCAGAACGGCTCCAAGGGGAACGGTCTGTGGATAACATGGTCAGGGAAATTTGTTTACGCTCCACCCCCGTCAGCCCCCCCCTCTCCAAGTACATTGAATAAATACCCTTGTTTACCTGAATAATGGGGACTATTTCATGTATTGCTCCCTTTTCCTGCAGGATCTCGACCTCTTGCAGTAGGATTTTCAGATGTTCTGGTGACAACCGCCTTGTCTTCGGAGGTCGGTATCCAAGTGGTCGACTGAATGCGATACAGGAACTATGAGTGACGGTCTTGAGCACCCACTGGTCTGTGGTAATTCCCGCCCATGCGTGGAAGAATGATGTTAACCATGCCCCGACCGGGGAGGCATGGGAGGGGACCAGGATCCGCAAGTAATCTCTGATTGGAGGCCGAGCAGCCTCTAGGGGTGGTGTTTCTACCCCTTCCTTTGCCACAGCGCTGTCCTCTAGACTGATATTGGTTTGAGGCAGCGGACACCTGTCCTGAGGACCATGCGTTTCCCGCTCCATACTGATTGGGAGGGGAACAAGGGAAAGATTGTCCAAGAAAGGAGCTGCGAGAGCTTCCACCACACTGCTGAAAAGGCCTTTGAGTTATCTGGTTTAAGGACGTCAAAGTCTTGTGTTCTTCCTTCGCGGTTTCTAGTGCCTTCCTCTACCGGTTTGTTAATGAGGGTCACCAAGCCCCTTTCTTGCCCTTGATGTCCTTCCGCCGCCTCTTTCCCTCCCATTCCCTCAAGCCCGATAGTGCCCCCTAATTAATTTTTGCATGTGTGCTGCTGCCGCCATACAATATGGGGTAGGCACCTTGTATTTCCCTATTGTTTGACTTTCTCATCTGTGTGCTGCTGCCGCCGCGCCGCCCTGCAACATGGGGTAGTCACCTTGTATTTGCCCATTGCTGGGCCTTCGCATGTATGTGCTGCTGCTGCCGCCCTGCAACATGGGGTAGGCACCATGTATTTGCCTAATGATTTGACTTTACATCTGTATGTTGCTGCCGCTTTGTAACATGGGGTCCGGTCAATGGATGTGATCACCATGTACTTCTCTTTTGCACTTTGCATATGATGTATTACTTTTGCACGTTTCACATGGTTGTAAGTCATTTCTTATGCTTCCTTCTCTGTAACCTGAAGCACTGAAACTAATCTCTTAAGGTCAAGCGCCTATTAACCTCATGGTTTTGCGCGCTATATAAATAAAGAAACAAACCCAGAGTTTTTAAACCAGGCGTGCCTCTTCAATAGGGTACCTTGGGCCAGAGTTCTGTCTGCAGCTCTGCAGCATCTAGGGTATTCTTAAGGACATAATGATTCACCTGCCTCCCCTCTGACACAATAGCCAGTGGGTTGTGACGGTGTTGGTTCGGAGACCTCTTGCAGGCCTTCTTGGAGCAGATTCCATTGAATGTCGCTGTAGCTGGCCGAAATGGTATTGTTGGCAATTCTGGTGGAATAGGCTGCCGCAGTTGTGACGCGCCTCCCCAGGGCATAGAACCTTTTGCATTCCTTGTACGGCGGTGCTTCGCCCGTTAACAAGGGTAACTCCTGCTCTTTTCCTGGTCATAGTCACCACTATGGAATCTGGCGTGGCATGTCCACAAATGTAGAGAGGGTCTGGTCTGTAGGTGAGGGGCAAACAAGCTTCTCTACCGTTGGGCTCACAGCTCTTGTTGGCAATGGCGTTAGCAAAGAAGGAGCGATACGCCGTTTAATGGAGTTCAGCATTGAAGGGGGAAGAATGCATGCAAGTTTGTTCAACAGTAAACTACAGAGATTCTGTAGCCACCCTACAATATGCCATACAAGAATAGGGAGGTGAAGGAGTGTTAGGTCCTAATGTAACAGGGGGATAACATATTTGACCTAGCAAGTCTATCCCACTCCCATGAGGGTTTTCTGCCCTCATTGTTGTCCTGCCTCAGATAGCCTCCCCAGGGTCATGATCAGATAGCTTCTGCTTTTCCCTGGCCACAGGAAGAGTTACCCTGAGAAAGGAGTGATGGCGTCGCTAGATTCGTCACACTCCTTCGTGGATTTATTGTATTTTTAAAGCTGCACACATCACCTTAAAGTGAAGTCAGTGTGGGTACTTTGTATCCTCACAGTCTCATTTTTGGCTTTCTGGTTACAACTGAAGTACGTCCAAGATGGGCTTTTGGCAGCGATATGTTTCTACTGATCTTTGAAACTTGCAATTACTGCAAAAGGGCAATTAAGTGGCTAGCACTCCAAGATGGACATGCCACAAGGTTTCAACATGTCCTTTGGCGATATTGTCCTTTGACCTTCCTGCCTTACGAGGTGCGGAATCGCCATATATAAGAAGCCCTTTTCTGGGGAAAGCTGCTGTATTCTCGGGCAAAGTGTCAGTTTGTGTAAGCCCTGATGTGGGAACTGGGAGTGTCTGGTCCAGGTCCAAGTCCACATCCAGATGCCTGAATCTCTGTTGCAGAAGTTGTGGCCAGTATCTATCCATGAATGGTTAGGCACTGTTTGAATGGTGCATTTCCTTACCATTGGTGGAACTGGGCAAGCTCCCAGTTCAAATCTTGGATAAAAGGAGGATTCCTGCAGCCAATCGACATATCACTTCAGCCGAAACCCCTACAAAGAAGTGCAGGCATTGACGACTCGAGAAAGGTAACTGCAGTTTACTAGCAGCAACTCCAGTGGCATGCCAGTTCCTCTGGCTGATCTCAAGAAGACCTCTGTTGGTGCTTCAAGCCCTGAACAGGTGGGAACAACCAGTCTCAACCCTTCGAGGATCCGAGCCATCGGAAGTGTCCGTGGACCAACCTTTGGACTGACCAGCTTTTGCTTGGGCTGCCTTGCTGCAGCTGTCACCGTTCTGAGGGCATTCTTGGCACTTGAAGGATCTTTAGCAAGTGCTACAAGATGCCTACTACTGCATTTTTAGCCTTCTATTCCCCACTGAAGTCATGCAGGGCCTGCTCCTTTGTTTGTTCATTGAAGATCGCCTGTTGCCGCCAGTTCATGGTGACCCCTGTTGCAACCAGTCTTTTTGCTCCTTGGGGGGTGTCCTGTGTTTCTGCTCTGCAGAAGTAGTCCTCATTTCTTCACAACTGTGTTCAACTTGACAGTAGTTGGGGTTTAGATGCACTTCTAAAATCAACCATGGTGTGAAGACCTTAGGAGGCCACCCCTAGTTTTGGTCAACAGGAAGAGACAGTTTAGCCAAAACCCAATCAAGGTAGTGTGGAGAGAAGTGTAGGTTTAGTCTAAGGAGGGTGTGAGTGGTCTAGGGCCTCAGACTTTACACAGAATAACCCAATAATTCATCTTAGACAGGTAATGTATGAAAACGCAACTAGTAATTAGGCCTTCAAGAACACTAAGAAATGAAAATAGCAGGAAGTATTAGCAATCAAAACCATATATCACAAATAAATACATGAACATTTAGGTTCACTAACAATGCATCAATAATAGTTAACCAGTTATGTTAGGGAAGTAATCAGATGCAGATAAAATGAATAGAACCCACACAATCCCAATTCCCTGTTACATAGGAAATTCAGCCCCAAGACGTGTGGGGCCTAGTGCCCAAAAGTCACAGGTTCCAATACAAGTTTCTTCAGGGAAGGTGTTCTCAAAAGGATGCAATGGGCTTGTGGTGGTGAGTGGTGATTTAAAACAGTTCAAAACTGTTTCAAAGTTAAATACATATTTTTCCAAAGTCCACAGGCTAGCCCAGGTATAGGATAATTGACCCAGGTTTTATGACCCAAGTAAGGACAGAAGGAGCTCTGGGATAAGAGGCTTAGTAGCCAAGGTGTCCCTATGGAAGAGAAGTGGTGGAGGGTGTCGACAGGAACAGTTATTTTTGCTTACCCCCTGACTCCGATTTTTCCAGGGCACACTGTGGGTCATCCGCGAATCACTGGGGACACTATCTTCTGTCTTTGTGCCAAGAGATTGCAGGCTCGAGTGCTTTTTTCTGTTAGGGAGAATTCTCATTTCTGTGCTAATTCCCTTTAACCCTAGAGACCTCCAGCTTTTTTGCTGTACTTTAGGACCTTTAATTTTAACACTGGATTGAGTGAGCCCTTTTCCTCTCTCTCATGTGTTTTGATCTGATTTGGATTATGTGTTGCCTTTGTTTTTGGAGTCTGACAAACTCCATAGGAATCTGCTTATTGTATGGTGACACACAGCACCTTCAGTGCAGTGTCACAGAGAAATCCTTTAGATTCCTCATAAGGTTGAAATACCTTTCCTTGTGTGTACTACTGTTCCCAAGGATAGTAAAGAGAAATTGACTTTACTTACCTTTTCTCTTTGTAGGTCCAGCACACACCATTCTATGTGAAGTGCTGGAGCTGGGGGGGGGGGGCTGGTGGAAATGTTTTAATTCTCCTACAATTGTGCTTTTCTACCGCAGGCTGAATCCTCAGCTGCAGTATAGCACCTTGGGTGATGATTTTGGCAAAATTGCCTCAGTCTTCTTTTTTCGCCATTTTCTGTTTGTGAGGTCCTTCTTGGGTTTTACTCTGCGCACCAAGCCATGTTTGAGCCCTTTGTTTGTTTTGCCTTTGGCGGGCTTCAGTACGGAAACCCGCCTCTGGCTCCAGTGCATCTGGAAGGGTAGGAAGTGAGGGGAAATTCTTGAAACTCCCCTGTCCTTTGTCTTTACGAATGTCTGAACGCTCCCAGTCCTGATTGGTTGGCTGTCCTTCCATGACGCCACCCTGCTGTTTGAGTGACAGCTAGGCTGTGCATGAATTGGAGAAACCTGCTTAAAAGGCAAGGGTTTTGGGACTAGAGGCAGAATTGACCAGTGGGAAGAACAACCCAACGAAGGAACCGTGAATGAAGCTTGCTGCATCCGCCTGGACCTTCGAATTGCCCGGTGAAGTCCTGCTGCTGTGCTGAAACTACTTTTTCTAATCGACAAGAGAAGCTCCGGAAAGGACGACTTCCTCCCTTTGGTTAGTGGGACCAACTAACCCTAAGACAAACTCCACTGGACCATCTTCCCCGACTGGCTGTACTTCTTTGCTGCTGCAGGAACCGAGTGCCAGGGGACGAGAAATCTGTAGTCGAGTGCAATGTCCACTAGCAGACCAGATGATCCAGGAACCTCCACATGACCCTCCAGAAGCAGGACTAGAGCCTGTGTCCCCTCACCAAAATGCAAGACTCAAGGAGTGACGGAAGCCAAACGGGTGTCCAAGATCTGCAGTGGTGCCGTTTACCGAGCGCTGAAAAGGCGTAGTGCTGCTGATTTGAAAAGAGCCCGTAGCTGCTGCCGACCTCCGAATTGCTTCCGCAGGATTCCTCCAGACGTCCTCCCTCTTCTCCCCACGACTGAGTACCAGGAACCCAGGATCTGCATCAGTGCAACCAGAAAGAAGCCAGCTGGACCACTCTTCTTCTAACCAAAGGCACTGTTACGACTTGGGGTACTTACCTCAGTGTCTGTGGCTTTGCCCTTCTCATTTGAGACTTGCAGTAGCTACTTTGCTAGAGTTGATGTCAGGTCCACCCTTCACAAGTGTAACAGCTTGTGACCCTACAGTGATTTTTCTTCAACAAACTAACTTTGTGCAAGACTGTCATCTAATAAGTGCCTCAACTCCATAGACTGTGCTCCAATTGACGTTGGCAGTCCTGGTTCCCTGCAGACTCTTCCAGTCCATTTGACTTTGATAATTACGGTCCCTCAGAGGTGACAAGGAACAAGTTACTTACCTGTAACTGTTGTCCTCCATCATGGGTCTGGCATGGATTCACATGCTCAAGAATATTCCCGGTCGTAAGTCTGGGAATCTTCGGTAAAAAAAAAAAAAAAAAAAAAAAGAGAAAAGAAAACAGTTTGTTTCATTTCTGAACCGTCGTTCTCCTAACAACCAATCACTGGTCTCTGGGTCATACTGCCACCAGCCAGGAACTGCCCTCTACCTAAGCCCCTCCTCTGGCAGCCATCTTTAGATTTGGTAGCACGTAAATTGGCAGTAGGACCATGAGAAGAGCCGCAGAGGGGTAGGCGGGAGGGTTCGCATATAAATCCATGCCAGACCCATGCTGGAGAACAACAGTTACAGTTAAGTAACTTGTTCCTTCTCCAGCATAGGGTCTGGCATGGATTCACATGCTCATGAATAAAGAATACATAGCAGTACACACATGCACAACCACAGGAGGTGCCAAGGCTCAACAATAAGCATTTCAACATCTCAACATTAAGCAACTCTAACCTCTTCACCAGGCTCACCCTTCAAGGGAACAGGTTGCGCAGCACTGCTTGGCTGACTCTGGACTCCTCCCTGGAATCCCGGTCGATGCAGTAGAATCTCGTGAAGGTGTGCGTCGACCTCCACGTAGCAGCCGTGCAGATATCCAGTTGGGGCGCACCAGACAGGAACGCCGTAGTTGCAGCGATCACTCTGGTCGAATGGGCTCTCGGATGGCCAGGCAACGATCGGTTTGCCAACCGGTGACAATGGGTGATGCAGCCGGAGAGCCACGTGGAAATGGAAGCCTTGGAGAGGGCTATCCCTTGGTTCACAGGGTCAAAGTTCACGAACAGTTGTGACATCTTCCGAAAACTCTTTGTGCGGTCCACGTAGAACTTTAAGGGTCTAGCCACATCCAGCGAGTGCAAAGTCCTCTCAGTGGGCGACGAAGGCGTCGGGAAGAAAACCGGTAACACGAAGGGCTTGTTTAGATCAAAGTCCGACGGCACCTTGGGCATGAAGGAGGGGTGCGTTCATAGCACTACCCTTATTTGTGAAAAGTTAAGTACAGAGGTTTACAGGAGACGGCCTGGATCTCTCCCACTTGTCGTGCAGAGGTGATGGCCACAAGAAACGCTGTCTTCCACAATAAGAATTTCAGTGGCGCTGAATGCATCGGCTCGAACGGAGGACCCATGAGCCTCGTCAGCATCACATTGAGCTCCCACGCCGGGGCCAGAGCCTTCACCGGCGGGAACAAGCGGAAAAGTCCTTTCATGAACTCCTTGACCAGGTGGTGCGACCACAGGGACGCCCGCCCCAGACTTCTGGTGTAGCGGGAGATAGCCGCCAGATGAACCTTGATGGAAGCATGTGCCAGTCCTGCTTTGGCCAGCGACAGCAAGTACGACAGCACCTGAGGGGCCGTAATCCGTAGAGGGTTTATCTTCTGTGCACGGCACCAGACGGTGAATCTCTCCCACTTATGTCTGTAGCATTTCAGTGTAGACAAAGCCCTGGCCTTGGCAAGTACCTCCTTGCAGTCCACCGGGATCTCGTATCCTCCAAAATCTAGTGCTACAGGAGGCAGGCCTGCAAGTTCAGTGACCCTGGGTCGTGATGCAGGATCGCGCCTCCTTCTCTGGCGAGAAGATCTGCGACCACCGGAAGCTTGACTGGAGGAGATGCTGACAAGTCCAGATGGTCTGGTGCGACGAGGATCATCCCGCACCGGGACAGTGAGTTGATTGATGAGTCGCAGAAGCAACAGCAACGGAGGTAACGCAAAGAGAAACAGGCCGTCCCAGGGGAAAGAGAATGCATCCCCCATGCTCCCCGGCTGGGGAAACCTGCTGGCGAACCTCTGGCACTTGGTGTTCATCGCCGTCTCAAACAGATCGGTATGGGGATTGCCCCATCGTCGGAACAGAAGATCCCTGCTAAGGGAGTCAGCAATGATGTTCTTCACTCCCACCAGATGAAACGGGGCGAGGAATATTCCCTGGGCCATGGCCTAGTGCCATAGGTCCTGTGCCTCCCTGGAGTGTGCTGGGGATCTGGTGCCCCCCTGCTTCCAGATGTAGAATATTGTGGTGGTGTTGTCCGTGAAGACCTGTACCACCTTGCCCTTTGAGGGACGCTAGGAAAGACTTGAGGGCCCAAGATACCGCCCGTAGCTCCAGAATGTTGATATGTAACGACTCTCTGGCAGCCACAGGCCTCTTGCGTGGAGACCTCTGGTGTGTGTGCCCCATTCTTCCAGGGAGGCATCCGTCGTGACCGTCTCCTGATGAGGTGGGGTCTGGAAGTCTGTGCCCGGGGACACACCACCACCAGATCACTCCACGGAACATCATGTCGAGATCTTGCCCTCGAAGCTTCCAGATACCTGGATCCAACGTGCATTGAGGTACTCTTGCAGTAGCCACATCCGCAGCATGCACAGTCGAACGAGGTATATGCATGACATCATGCCGAAAAGGGATTTGATGGACCTCACCCTTGCGATCATCAGGGTCAACAGCCGTTGCACCTTACCCAGTATGGCCCCTATCCTCTCCTCCGACTGAGATGCCAGGCAAAACGACACTGTTGAGTCAAGACCCCCATAAACAGTGTGTCTTGCAATGGCACCAAGCAAGACTTCGCATAGTTCACGAGAACCCCAGCTCCATCAGTAGCTGGATGGTTTCTGCCATGTGAGCGACGGCGATCTCCCTAGATTTCGCTCGGATGAGCCAGTCGTCCAGGTAGGGGTAAACATGGATCCCTC
The DNA here is from genome assembly GCF_040938575.1 of Ambystoma mexicanum. NCBI lineage: Eukaryota > Metazoa > Chordata > Amphibia > Caudata > Ambystomatidae > Ambystoma > Ambystoma mexicanum. The sequence goes on along the minus strand of NC_090930.1, from coordinate 251,879,157 downwards.
TTAGACGCAGCTGTGCCGCCACTGGTGCCAGGCACTTGGTGAAAACCCATGGCGCTGACTTCAATCCAAAGGGAAGGGCCTTGAACTGATAATGTTGCCCTTGCACCACAAAGCGCAGAAACTTGGTGTCCCTTGTGAATGGGGATGTGAAAGTAGACATCCTCAAAGTCCAGCGACAATAGGAAATCCCCTTCTTTCAGCTGTCCCAGCACGTGCTGAAGGGTGACCATCTGGAACTTCTGGGATCTGAGGTACTTGTTCAGACAGCGGGGGTCCAGGATGGGCCTCCAACCGCCCATCTTCTTCCTGACAAGGAAGTACGGAGAGTGCACTCCGGAGCCTCTTTGGAACGAGCTCTATCGCGCCCTTCTTCAGCATGGCCCGCACCTCCAGCAGAAGCTGAGGGATGTGGTTTTCCTGCCTGGCCATGGGTGGAATCCGGGGAAGGCTGTGATCTCAAGCACTTAGGTGCAGAGCTCGGCACCCTGTACTTTTTCTCATACCTGTCCCTCTTTGCCGGGACCGAAGACTGGTTCTTCATGAGGGACAGTCCCTCGTCCCAAATGTGGTCCAACAGGGGGATAGACAGCACAGTCTTCCTCTTAGCCTCCCTGCGCTAGTACAGGAAGCCTTCCTTCTTCTCGGGAGCCAGTTGTAACAACTCTAAGGCCCTCGAGATCATGGCATGAAACGAGCCAATCTAGTCGGGCAGCGAGGCTCTGGGCAGCGGGGACGGGAGATCCACTCCGCCGTTGTCAACCATACTGGTGCCTGTCGTTGCCGTATCCGGTTCCATCTCGTCCCTCGATGGAGGGGAGGGAAGCAATGGATGTTAAGGAGGTGGAGGGTGAACTCTTCCTCTTGAGCGGGGTTTCTCGGCCCGGAGCCTGGGGGTGGGAGGGGGGGTCTCCCGCCGGCGACAGGGGCATCCTTGTCCGAATCTCTGAGCACAAGGTGTGCAAAGGCTGAAGGATGTCAACCGAAATCTCTGCCGGAGGCGGCGGTGGCTGCAGCAGAGTGGACGGCAGCAGTGGCGTAGTGTCCTCCGGATCCTGACCGTCCGATTCCTCCTTGTCGGCGTCTTCACCACTCTCCACATCTGCCTCATCGGGGTCCCTCCCGGAGGACCTGGCCTTGACGAACTTTTCATCCCCAATGGTCTTAAGAACAGCAAGCTCCTCCTCAGAGGAGATGTCCGTGCCTTGCAGGACTACTGTGCCTCCCAACCCCCTTCTCGATCAGGGGAGACAGTCTCGGGGAGATGATCGGCATAGTCTTCATCAGTGTCTTCTCTACGGGCAGAAAACATGATTCCCTCTTGGCCGGCAGGGAAATTCTCACTCTGGAGGCAGTTTCCTGTGAACCCGCATCAACGGCCTTCGCCAGGGATGCCACCACTCCTTCAATGGAGGTTTTCGCCGGGTGAACCTGGGCCTTCACGACCTTGGTCGCGCCAGGGGCCTTTGCCGTGGGGGGAGGGTCAGCGCCACGCTCCCCTTTGGCCTTCTCCGTCGAGCCGACTGCGACTTCTCCAGTAGTTTACCCGGGGGCTCCAACTTCCTCTTCTTCGCCGAGCAGGACTGCTGGCTCATGGTCGAAAGTGCCGGAGATGCTGCGCCCGCCCTGGCTGCCGAGGAGCCCGTCCCAAAGGTGCTCCCGGTGCCCGTTGAGTTTTGCCTTCTGTTGGCCCCCGTCGCCGGAGCGCCCTCAAAGGTCTTAGACCACCACTCAGATTACTTCTTTCGGCTGGGTGACCGGGGCTCACCCAACTGGAGCCAATTGTTAAGCCGCTCACGCCGGTCCTTCATGGTGCGGGGCACCATATCCTTGCAGAAAGCACAGGCCTCCTCCACGTGCGTCTAGTCGGTATGCAGGCAGTAGAGGCACAGGGAGTGCCCATCGTCCAGGAAAATGTTCCATAGGCCGCAACCAGGGCAAATCCTGAAAGAGGCATTAAGTTTCCTCCATCTTCAGCCATGTCTACGCGGTGTAGGCCTCCAAGAATCTTCTGGAATCATCCATATATTACCACCTGTGAGAGAGCTGGCCGATCCGGAGGTTGAGAACGCAAGCGGAATCTGCAAGTAGCTGCCCACAGTTCATGCTGAGCAACTGCACCTCTGCCCAGACTTCACCTTGTCCATAGAGGTGATGCCCCAGGACAAGTCTCCAATGGAGTGCCACTTATTATGGGTGCACCAGGCTGGAATGCTGCGCTTGGGCCTACCTGACTCAGGCTTAAGGATCTCTAGCGGGCATGCACTCCCCCGAAACTGGTATTTAAAAGGGAAAAGATCAGGTTATCTTATTATTGGTAATTGCGCACGCATGTGGTTTTCAGCAGGTTATACAGTCCTGCATTTACTCTGCAAACACATATAGAAAAGTCACTTAAAAGGGAGGAAAATAAGTGGTTAGTGCAACATGAGCTTAGTTCAAGGTTCTAGAGCCGGTTTCATCGCCTGGCAAGTCTTAAGTACAAAAAGTCATCCCTAGCTAAAGGCAATTGGGTGAGGGCTTGAAGTCTTACCAAACAGCAAATAATGAAGAGTTCCTGTGGATTTCTTCCAGTGTCTGAAGGTATTAAAGCAGCAAGTAAGCAACTAACAAAGGAGACATAAAAACAGACTTGTGAGGTAAGGGGGGGGGGGGGGCGGGTTGTCCTGGATACCTCTACATGCACTCCATGCTCTAGAGCGACTTCTTGGCAGCAGGTAAACAATACCTTTTTCCCCACAGTACCTTGAGTTTTAAGAAAGTGCTTGTGTTGGCTCCTCCGCGATGTGGCAGCTCTGGACCAGACCTCCGGATTTCTTGGTCTCGTGACGAAAGGCAGGACAATGGACGGTATCTTCCAGTAACAGGTACCTGTAACCCAAGTTTCAGCAACTTCTTGGTTCACTCTGTGTCTTTGGTGCCTTTTCAGCAGCACCAACAAAGGACACAGATCTCCCGGTCAATCTTCACTTCCTGCAGTCCCACACTCTGGTGAGGGGGTCTGAGCGAGTTGGATCGGATCTCTAGTATCTCCTTATGGGCTCAGCACAGATTTGTACAGATGCAGCCTTTCCACGACAATGCACTTGAAATGGGCAGCAGGTCTCTTGGTATTGGGGTTCCGCAGCTCTGGAAACTCCTAGGACCTTGGGAGATGGCTTATTTCAAAGTTTGTCTTGGGACTGGTTGTCCCCACCAGCCAAAGAGCTCCTCAGTCACATAGAAAATGGGATCAGGACAGCAGTGGTCACTTCACAGTATTGCAAAGGGTCTGCAGGCATCTATGGTCTTCTTATTCGCTTACTTCAGCTTGCTTTCCACTCCAGAAGCCTCACCTTTTATACAGTTCCAGCACTCACTCCTCTGCAACCTTCATCAGCAGTTCACAGAAAGGGGTTTTTGGCTGTCCAATCAGAACAGCCAGACCCCCAGTGGGAACTGGTCCCATTCAGGCACTCTGGCAGACAAAGGACAGGGTGGTGGAAAACTACTTGCCGCCTTCCCAGACACTCTGGAGCCTAGGCGGGGACATCCTGGGTTTCCCGCCAAAGGCAAAACACACACCAGTCTCCCCCTCCCAGAATGGTAGAAGAAAGGGTGCTAAAACAAAAACAAGCTACTAATGGCGAAAAAAAAATAAGGGAGCCGCCAAGTAGGCACTTGGGTGCCCTCTATTCTGCACTACCGGAGCTATGGACATAGCCTGTGGTAGAAAAATCACACAATGGGTGGTAGGACAGACCCGTCCACTGCCACCAGCCTTAACCAGGAATTTGTCTAAGTGGCATAAAAAACACAGGAGCAGAGAGAAGGGGATACCAAGTATCCCTTTGGTACTCCATATAAGGTTATGTGTGCCAATCTCTCAGACTATAATCTTTTTAGGAGAGTGTTATATAGCAGGCAGGACACGGTACGGATTGCAGCTGAAAGGTCTTTATTTACGTTCAAATAAACATTCACAACTCTGTTCCTTCCTTTCGCCGGGTTGAAAGAAAACGAGAATTCAGCCTTCTATTGTTATCGGCTCCCAGTTCAGTTTGTCCGGTAATAAACTTCCAATCATATAGTCTTTGTGAGATTCAGTGATCCGCTGCCTTCCGGACAATCACACACCTGCTACAGTTGTCCGGAACTCGCCGCGTTGGAACCTCGTAAAAGAAAGTTCAACTGAAACCAAGATTCTCTTCTGCAGTCTTAATCCGTCGTGCCGTGTACTTCTTAGGATGGGAGTACGGGCAACCCCGTCGGGTCCTTTCCGAATCAGTAAACCCACTCATAGCCAGCTGCGTCCTCAATCCACTGTTCGTGCTGCATTCCAGTCGGGGAAAAGAGAACCACCAGCAAGCGGTTCGGGCAGGTTTTGACCTCTTCCACCCCTCACTCCTCCAAGTGTTTCCACTCTGTCCTCCCGATTCGTATCCCTCCCATTTCCATTCCCCGTCCCTCCATGTCACCTGTTTCTCCCCTTGTTCACTTGGTCCTCTGCCCACCTATCGTGGATGTCTGATTCCTGCTGCACCGCCCCTTCATACGTTAGGTGAATGTAAATGTTTTTAACGGGTACAGGTTTTACATGTTTTCATTTTGTGTTTCGGGACTTTTCTGCGGTAGCAAGACATGCTGGGACCTGTAGTATGCCTGAAACTCTCCATAGAGCCCTTTCTAGTAAACCGTGGGGAAATTGCTTGATCTTTTCTCCCGACAGTATTTTCCAAGATTGAGTAGTTTTAGAGCTGGTTGCTTGATGACCTCTTCTGGTTGGGCCCCTCCTCCACTGCCTGTCTCCTTTACTTTCCACGCTCTTAAGTACCACCTCACAGAGAGATAATCAGTATCTCTCTATCCTGAAGGACTGTAGTTACTCAAGGATAAAGGAAGGAATCTCAAAGGAGGACCCTAAGGGTCCCCAGCAACAATGACCCGAAGTAGCTCAGTACTGCAATAGTAAAATGCAGATGCCTTTAAGTGTTAGGGAGGAAAATACACTCCATAGGACAGGTACAAATAAAAAGTATAGAGTTCCAAAAGACAGAGCCTATAAGAATGAATGAGTGGAAAAAGGCTCCACTCATTCAGGATTTCAGAAACAGGCTCAGAAGTCCAGCACAAATGGCTGGGCGTCTCGCTAGGAGAGGGGATGAAACATAAACATGAAAGATCTCCCTAACAAAGGTTCAGGCTGAGAACGTTTGTGTGTAGGACCCGTCCCTATGAATGAGAGAGCAGGCCTGGTTTCTGTGTTAAGCGTCAGGGAAGGCAAAATGCCATGTCCAACCACCCTCGGTACCACGTCCTCCAGGCTAACTCCTGAGCAATCAAGATCATCCTGGAAATCGAACAGGTAAAGCCTCTTGAGAGCCAGCGTTATGACCGTGATCAGCTGAAATGCATAGAGTAGGTTGAAGTCCCACTCAACTGTCAAGGAGTCTCTCAAAGTTCTCTGCTGTGGAAAGTCCTTGAAGCAGAACCACTTGTACTTCTCCTTCAAACTGGAAGCCAAAGGATACACTTTAGGAGTTAACCAGTGGGAGAAAATCTCCTCCAGAACTTCTTGGCAGCACAGACAAGCCAGTCGTCCAGGTAGGGAAAGACACGCATGCCCTTCCTTCATGAGGCTAGCTCCCACCACTGACAGCAACTTGATGAAAAATTACTTATTACTCACCGGAGTGACTAACGTACTCCTAGTCCATAGTCCCCATTCCTCCATACTGTATGGGCGTCCCTCACGAGGAACGGGAACGGAATCTCTATTCCATCAGAAAAAGACATTACCTTTAATGTACTGGCGCATGGGAGCGTGGCCCGGGAACGCAGGCTCCTTAAACCACACCCATCGGCTGCACACCTCAGTACCCTTTTATAAGCATCGGCTGTATTACACTTGAAAAACCTCAATGGTCTTATTATAGGGGGATGGATAGTGGGACGTATGGAGGAAAGGGGACTATGGACTAGGAGTATGTTAGTCACTCCGGTGAGTAACACTTAACTACTCCTACGTCCGGTCCCCTTTCCTCCATCCTGTATGGGCGATTACAACTAACAACGCCCGGGGGAGGAGAGCCTGCCCCACTAAGCAAATAGATTACGCAGGGATGCATGGCCGAATGCAGTATCTGCCTTGGCACTGGTATCCAAACAGTAGTGTTTGCAAAAGGACGAAGGGGTGGCTCATATTGCCGCCCTGCTGATTACCTGGAACGCAACAGTGGTTGCCTTGGCTCTTACCGCATGCATGCCCACGGCGGATCCTTACGTTGCACCTTGTATGCCCCCTGTATTGCTGCTGACATCCATCAAGCTATGGATGCCTTGCAGGCTTGCTGCCCAGGCCTGGAGCCTCCAAATGTGACAGAGCGTCCGTCTTGCAGATGCCCTTCGTTCTGTTCAGATAGAATTTCAACGCTCTCCTGAAATCCAGACAGTGGAGTGGTTTCTCTGCGTCTTCCTTGGGTACGGGAAGAATGCGGGGTAGCACAATCTCCTCGTTGATATGGAAGGATGATACCACATTTGGAAGAAACTTGGGAGTGTGGACGGAGCATAACCTTGTCTTTATGAAATCTAGTGTATGGCTCCAAGGCGACCAACGCTTAAATCTTGCTCATTTTGCGAGCTGACGTAAGACAAACCAGAAGGGCTGTCTTCAGGGTAACAAACTTGATGTCTACCGTGGCAATGGGATCAAACAGTTTGTGGACTACAGAACTTAGCACCATGTTAAGGTCCCAAATGGGATACAAGCGTTTGACCGAAGGGTACAGTCCGGTCAACCCAGTCAGGTGTTGCTTTACTACAGGTTTGGCCGAAGATAGGATAAGAGACAGAGTTCCTGTACGCACCGATAGCAGCCAGGTACGTTCTGCAGGTATCGACCTGGACGCCAGACCTGGTGAGATATTCGGAGAATAATAAAACTTGGTCGAGAGTGCATGCCAGTGGGTTCACTCCATTTTCCTTAGCCCGAAAGCAGAATCTCGTCCATTTACTTTTGTAGTGCTTGCGCGTAGCCTCACTCCTGGCCCTTTGAATGATCTCCAGATTGTCAGACAACTGAAGGTGCTATAGCGTTATTGGCTGCTCAGGAACCAGGCCGCAAGGGCTAGCTTCTCAGGAGAGGGGTGTAGCACTGTGCCTCCCTGCTATGTTAGGGGGAGAGGTGTGGGGAGAGAGTATCATCTCCAGCTGGATTGACATCTGTCGCAGGTTCGAGAACCAGGGCTGCGCCGGCCAGCGAAGCACCACAAAGATTATCTTGTGGTTCCTGGAGTTCCTGATCTTGCTCACCACCTTGTGCACAAGCGGTGTGGGTGGGAATTCATATGCCCACAGCCTGTTCCAGGGTATCTAGAGTGCGTCGCCTAGAGAGTTGCATCCACTTCCTTCCCAGGATGCGAATTGCTGACATGTCCGATTGTGTATTGTAGCAATCGGTCTGTTGTTGGGTGGCCCCATCTGGTGAACACTTCCTGGAGTATTCTCTCTTTCAGCTGCCACTCGTAATTGTCAGCAGCCAGGCAACTGAGCCAGGCTGTTTCCAGGTTGAACTATCCCGAAGGTGGACTGCCGAGAGCCACACTTCCTGGCTGATGGCATATTCCTAGATCTCCAGGGTCAACGCGCTCAGTTGCTGGGATCTGGTCCCCCCCCTGTCTGTTGATATAGTACATGCAGGTTGTGTTGTCTGTCTGGATGCACACCGACCTTCCCTTGATGGTCGGTAGAAAGGACTGAGGGACAACTGTATAGCCATAAATTCCAGCCACTTGATGTGATTCTGCTGATCGGTGTCCAGAGCCCATGCACTGAATGCATTCCCAGCGTGGCTCCCCACCCATGGAGTCAGTAATCCGTTCCATCCACCCTGCATAGAGTACACCATTACCACGGTTTGCCCACCAGAAAGTTTTCCTCCTGTTGCCACCATCTGAGGTTGTGGTCCAGATGTTGTGGGATGGAGACTGGGCCCCCTGCAGGCCAGATTTCTTATCCCAAGCATTTGCGAAATGCAACTGGAGCCTCCTCATGCGGAGCTGTTGTACAGGACCGCCAGGAGACATGCTGCTGTCCCCCCCGTGGGGAAAACCCTCTGCTGCTGTGTGTCCCACAACAGGCCCAGAAACACTAGCTTCTGTGTAGGGGTGATCTGAGACTTTTGGTAGTTGATCGAAAACCCCAGGTGGTATAGGGTGGAGATGAGCCTGTCCGCTAAGTCTCGAACCTGCTCTGGAGAAGAAACCCTTTAGCCAGTCGTCTAGGTACGAGTAGACAAGCAGGCCCTAAGACCTGAGGAGGGGCCCCACCGAAATTCATGAGCCTTGTGAAGACTCTCAGAACTGAATTTAACCCAAAGGGCAGAACCTTGTACTGGAAATGCAGGCCCATGACCCGGAACCTGAGGGAGACCCAGCGAGGGCTGCACAATAGAACGTAGAGCTAAGCAGCCTTCAGGTCCAGGGACACGTCGTCTCCCGCACACAGTGTCTCGGGCAATGAGCGCTGGCGACACCATCTTTAAATTCAGCAGGGGTAGGTAAAGATTCAGGGAAGACAGATCCAACATCACTCGCAGGCCCGCATAGTTCTTCTGGATAGTGAAGATGCAGGAGTAAATGCCCTGAGCTGCAGGGCTGAAACAAATCTTTGTTTCTTCGGTCAGAGGCTGATGAAGAGAATGGGGACTGGAAGAAACCCTTATTGGATGCTTTGTGGTTTTTCCTCTGGTTCTGACTGGTAGACCTGTCCGCTCTCTGGCTTTGTGGTCCTCGAACCCCCTTGGCCCTCTTCCTGCTCCCACCTGTGAGTCTAAGACACTTGGGGTCATCTTCGACTCCACACTCTCCTTTTCTCCTCACATCTCTGACATTTCTACGAAGTCAAACTACCAACGGCACCATCTCCTCAGATGTATTCTTCCTATCCTCGCCTTCCCCCAGAAGTTTACGGTCTCTCGAGCTCTGGTTCTCTCTAGGCTTGACTATTTCAACAGCCTTTTTCGAAATCTGCCTGCTTCTACTCGCCATCCCTCTGCAAATCATCCAGAACAGGACTGCAAGACTTGTCCTTAGCCTCAAGCCCTGGGATTGTACCTCTACAGCCCTGAACGCTTTTCATTGGCTCCCAGTGGCTGCAAGGATTAAATTCAAGATCCTTTGCATTGTCCACAAGGCTTTCTGGGGCCTGGGTCCAAAATACCTTCAACTCTCCCTCCGTAAATACCTTCCCACTCAAACTCTTCGCTCCTCAAAGTCCCTCAGGGTCAGTCGCTTCTCCAAGCAACGAGTAGATCTCTTTCCTAGGCTGGGGTCCCCTCTGAACAGCCACCCTGCCACTCTAAAACTTGAGAACCATCACCGGTCCTGGAAGCACCTAAAGACCTTCCTCTTTGCTCCGGCCTTCATTCTTCCGCTCCCCTGCTGATCTGCTTCAGTACCCTGCACCTGGTTACCCTCTGACTTCAGGCCCAGATCCCTGCCAACCCATCCACTCACCCGCACTGCCTCCTGACAATCTCTGCAATTGGGTCTGTATCTGTAACCCTACAATCCCCTTACCTGCACTCATCAGACCCCTGGTCTGTGCGTTAAACCCTGCACTTGCCACCCTGCTGGCTGCACTACCAGCTGTTTTTATCCCTTGCTTAGCACTTTTAATTTCTCCCCTCTCCCCCTTGCACTTTCCCACTTCCCTCTCCCCTGCACTTGTGCATTCCCAAACTCACTGGGCCTAATAAGATCGTTGTTTTGTCCTTCCCCGTTGCGCTCTGCAACACTTGTGTATGAGCGCGATACAAATAAAAAATATATCAACCGGCGGAAGCTGCCAAATGATCGCCCCTTGTATGAGCGGGACTGTATCTGTGAGAAAGATTTAGCTGCCGGTTTGGTAAGAATGGCCATCGACTTTGCTGGCTGAGAGTTGCTCTTCTTCTTATAGAGCTCCTCATCAGTTGAGGAGTGGAAGAGATCACCCTCCTCAAACGGAAGTTGAGAATTCTATCCTGCACATCCGGGTTGAACCTGGTAACTTTTAGCCAGGCTGTGTGCCTCATGTCTGTTAGCCGTGTCAATGTGGCCTACAGAAGCCACCATAATGTCCTGAGCAACAAGTCTCAAATCAGCTAGCCGTGCTTTGAATGAGGCTTGCTTGTCTTTAGGGATGTTGGGCAGAAAGTGCGCAATTTCCCTCCACAAGTGTGTATTAGCCGCAGCGAGGATAGCATCTGCATTAGCCTACCTGAGGTGCAGCCCAGTAATTGAGTAGACATTTTTGCTGTATGACTCTAGAGTCTTTTCTTCCTTGTTGAAGAGGGCTGTCGTAGCAGTGCTAGACGAGGAAGCCTGGGGCTTGATATACATGCTGCAGGGATAACTGATAAGGTTGCTGGTGCGTAGAGAGCAATATGCAGTCCCCTCGGCTTGTCTGAACCTAGTATCCAGCTTTTTGTTGACTGGTTGCATGGAGTGAGGCTTGAGCCTGTCCTTTTTGGCCAAAGCCTCCACATTCTTCTGTAGGGGGATACCAGACCTTGCATCCACCCCGATACCCAGGACCTCTGTCAGAACTCCTGCTTAAGGGAGCTCCATCTGCAACCGGGGGATGCCCAGGTATTCCAACAAACCTGTCATGGAATGCTTTTGCTGATGGAGTATCCTGCTGCTCCTCGTCTGCATCATACTGGTCCTCTGCCCCCAGGGGGGGTGGCACCAGTCACCTTTTGAGGCTCATCCGTGGTGGGGGTTTGCACCTGCACCAAGGCTGCTGGAGCCTCAGGAATGGTGAAGACGGGGGCAACATGTCCTTGATAATGCCCCTGAGAATTGAGCCCATTTGTGGGGACCACATGAGGGACATGAATTTGTCAAAAAAACAGTCAACACAGGCTGGCTGTGCGCAATCCTGCACGTGGGGCAGGGGCAATATGCCAGCTGCCTCCTCAGCTTGCCCGTACATGGAGTCACTGTACATGGACCATGAGATGTTGGGGTATGATATGGTTCAGGTGACTGGCATCAGTGGTACCCAGTCTGTCCTAGTAGCAAACATCTCCTTTGTTGATTGCTGGGCTGGCGGGTCTCTGGCCTGCCTGCGAGTATTCCCGCCTTTGCTGATCGGAAGCGGCAGACATTTTGTCTCAAGACTCCGTCATTTCGTCCGCACCATGAGCACGTGGACCTATAGCCGGCGTGTTCCTGGGTTCGGCCTGCATGCCTGAGTGCACCGGCTATTCCCCGCCTTTCAGGTGTACACTCAGTAGGCCGTGCGCCCTTGGCCTCCCGGCAATGCTGGACGTGCGTAAAGGCGCCTCCTCGTGTAAAGACCCGGTATCAGGGCAATGCCCCTCGGGAAAAGTCCCTGGGGTAGTAGAGTTCACAGACCCATTGGCTGCCGGACCAGTAGGGCCCTTGACTCCTCGGCCGTGAGGCCGGAAGCTGCGTGAGCCTCAGTGCTCCCTGAGCCTTTGCAAGGGCCAGACTGACACCTCCCGCCAGAAAGCTTCCCCGCAAAGGAGTTGCCAGTGCGGAGTGTTAGGGAGAATTCTCTTATAAGGCTAATTTCCCAAACCTAGTGAGTCCCCCAGCAGCTTTGCTGGATTTTTGGGGTTTGTTTTTTCTCTCCTGCTAAGAGTGAGACTCTTTTCCTCCCACTCTTAGGCATGATTTGAGGTATGTCTTTGACTTTTTGTGTGCTTAAGGGCTATGGTTTTTTTTTTTACTCCATATGGTATCATCTGTTTTTGTGTATGTGTTACACAGCACCCTCAGTGCAGTAACACGGGGTGTCATAGTGACCTCCAAACATAGACTCCATACCCTGGGACTGACTACTGTCTCCCAGGGCATGTAAAGTCACCATTGACTTTACTAGTCCAAAATTGTGAACAGAACCAGTACAAACCATCATATTGTGGAAGTACTGGAAGGGGTTAATTCGATTGCCCCTGGGTCTGTTTCCAAGGGGGCACTGTCCAGTCCCCCCTTGTCGAGTTTCTGGCTGGTGGCAGTGGTTACCACGCAAAATATTCCACCAAAATATTTCCTATGGGATTTTCCCATTGATTTTAAACGCACCACTTTTTGGTGCAATGTTAAAGATACCGCCGATTCATTTATTTAATATTAAATCAACGGTTGGGTCTTTTCGCCAGAACTCTTTTCTAAAATGGCGTTTGTGTCCGTCTCTGTAACTCCAACCAAGGACGGGCCCTTTGTTCCACTTTTTGGCAGGCTTCTCCTGCCGCCTGGCTCACCACTTATTTTTTTTTATTGTTTTGGTTTATTAAAAAGCAAACCTTTACAATTCTTTTTCATAGAAACATAAAACATTACATATGGACAGTGAATTTTAAGAAGAATTCAAACAGACATAGAAAAAAAAAACAATTCTCCCTTGGACAACATTACATTGCACAATGCACTGCAGGGCAAAGACACAAATGTAGATAAGTTAACAAATATCATACCCCGAATCCAGACTCAACACGGAACTGATAATACAATTAATACAAGTGCAAAAGCAATACATACATGAGATATAAACAAATGAGATATAAACAGAGTATATAACAGTAACTAAAAAAGATTTTTTGGTGCCAGGGCATTAAGTGATAATAAGATGTTACACTGTTTAAACCGACGGCAGCGCCTCAGCCAACTTAGTCTGTATTATTCCCAACAGATTTATTAAGTTAAGTATACATTTTTGACTATGACCTTCCATACAACGTTTCCATAAAAATTCCTTGGCAATATCTGAATTCGAATAATAATGCTCAAAGATTTGGACACAGGATTTCTCAAAGTACGGACAAGCAATTACAAGGTGTTTCAATGTTTCTGGCGCTTTACTATTTTCGCAGAAGCGACACATTATGTCTTATATACTTTTAAGATTGCCAGCCCAATATCTGGTCCTATTTCGCGTAGGAAATTGATTCAGGCGAAATCGCATATAGGTTTTTCTTGCTTTAGCAGATGGGAATTGAATCAGGTATTTTAATCTACATTCCCATTTACCACAAACACCATTATATTCTTTATATGAGTAAGTGCCTATTTCATCAAGCATTTTGCACTAAAAGAGTCTTTGGTATTTTTTTTTTGGCTGGGCAACCACATGCTCATAGAGGCAGGAGTTTCGTTAATAGATGATAAAATATTTGTTAGTCTTGCGGAGATGATGTTGAGGGATTTAATCTGCGACTCACCCAATAGTTTGTTCAATTCGGTGTAAAGCGTGTTCTTAGGAGGATTATGCATCTTAATATAGTTGGTGATACCTCGCCATGTATGCTTTACAGATAGAGGTAGTAGGTTTAATTTGTGACAAATCATAACGTTTGGGATAGAGAGTGCAAGACCTAGAGCAGTTTTCCAGAGTTTTCCCTGAAGGACATTTAGGAAAACATCAAGGTCATAAGAACATATATCCAAGGAGTAAAGAATAATGTGTTCTACTTTTTGCAGATAAAATTGTATCAAGGGTAAAAGAGAAAACATACAATATTTATGATAAATGATTTTCATTTGAGAGGATAGAATTCTTACTTTTTGATTAAGGTAATTTTTCCATATTATTAAAGAATATTCATCTGTCAAAGGATAACCCAAGTAACGCATCATGGGAGAGTATTCAATTTTATTATCATTTAGATACCAAGAAAAACGGTGAGGATTTAGTTTTCCATTAGAAAAAATCAGAATGAAGGTTTTGGCAGAATTAGGAGAGAGATTGTGACTAGATACAAAGTCTGCAAATAAATTTAATTTTCGTTGGAGACCTAAAGGGTTTCCGTCACAAAAAAGCAGATCCGCAAATCCCAACAAGTCCAGCTTGAGAGAGCCAAGCTTCCCGGGAAAACATTCTCCAGCCTGCCAATTAGCATCTAGTCCCAGCAAATATAGGTTGAACAGCACCGCTGCCATATTACAGCTCTGTTTTACACCTATTTCGGTTGGAATAGTGTCTGTCAGAGCGCCTTCTTTTGTCAAACGAATACGATAATTCGTATTTTTGTGTAGCAGGGCAATCAAGGCAACCAGTTGGTGAGGAATACCCAAAGCAATCATTTTCTTCCACAAGATTTCACATATGACACAGTCGAAGGCTGCGGTGAAATCTAAGCTAGCCATATAGACAGCACCTGATTTAGAGACAGCGGTGTGAGCCTTAAGATGGGAAAGAATGGTGGCGTTTGGCTGGCAACCAATATATTTTCTAAATCCTACTTGATAAATGGACAGGAGGTCGTGGTCATGGATATACGTTTGTAATTGTTGAAGTAGAAGGATAGAGAACATTTTCGAAAAGGCATCAGTGAGAGCAATAGGTCGATAGTCAGAAGGGCAGTCAGGTGGGCCCTTTTTATAAACCGGAATGACCAGAGCTGAAGACCAGGATAGAGGAATATTACCAGATAGCAGAATGGAATCAAATTTAATTTTAAGAATATGAGCCCAAAAGTCGGGGTTTGACTTGTATACACACAAGAAGGGATACCATCGGGGCCTTGCACCTTTGAATTTTTTAGTTTACCGATGGCATCAATGACATCTCTAGTTGACCATCTAAGGTGAGAGTCTAAACACAAACGTGGCACTCCGCCCTTTAGAGTACAGAAGCGCTCAGGCATGAGGTATTTGGTCTTAACATAGGAGACCCAACTTTCTGCGGTAATCACGGATTCAATTCTATTGGCAGAATCCGAGGTGATGGAGCGCAAAGTACACCAGATTTGCCTGAAATCGTGTTTAAGAAGATAAAAAATAACTTTTTGGTTATCTGCATAGTGCAATTTACCTTTCAACCATTTTAACTTGTTTCGGTAGCGTTGTCTAACCGATTTAATCATTTTGCTACGAATTTCAGACCTCAGAGTTTTTCTGTGCTATTAAGCATGCAACTTGAAGGTTAAATTTAAAAACCGAAGGTTAAATTTGTGGACATGGGTAGAGGTAACTAGCTCATTCTTATTTCGTATATTGTTTAGTTTGCAAAGATGAAATTGGATTCTAGAGGAATTTAAGTTGTCCAGATGTAAAAGGGAGGAATCGTTTAAGGCTGAAAGCAAGAGAATATTAGGGTCACATTCTAGATGCTGTGTGAATGTAGAACATACTCTTTGATTCCATCTTATTGTTAAGCGGTGACGATCAGCTTCTACCAGAGATAGAAAAAGGTTGTCATCAAAACGAGCCATAGGGATATTCAAAGTCAAAGAAATCATCATGTGATCTCCTAGGTTCGGATTGATGATAATTAGCGCATCAATGGTCGAGTATAGACTCGAAGAAATAAAAAAATAATCAATTAGGGATTTGCATCCTGCTCTCGCCCAAGTATAGTGGTAACGTTCCAAAGGATAGTAAGATGACTGCATGTCCCAATCGAGAAAGAAGGACATCCACAGTTTCCCAAATTTCTTTGAGGTAAGCGAGTGCATATTCCACATTTCACAATTATGAACACTTTTGTCATAAGAATAGCAAGTTAGGTCATCACCGACTATGATTCTGGCAGAAGGAAATAAAATCAGACCCTTTTCTAATACATCATTCATGTCACCCAGGATAGTCTCAATTGAAGTAGTTAGTTTGTTCCAATAAGTACAGATCAGAAGAAGAATGATGGAGGGATCCTCATCACCTTTTAATATAATGGCTAGTATAGATTCAGAACTGCTAATCTTCTCTGTGGAACACTTATAAGCGGTATTAATAAGTATCGCAAGGCCACCTGAGGGTCTTCCCCAGGATCCCCGCCTAGCGAACTGAATAAATGCAAAATATCCCTCTATGATAAAGATAGTTTGATTCATAGATTCTTGAATAAAAATAATATCAGGTCTTTGGAGATGATTTAGGCTATACCATTTTTTAAAGTTGTTTAAACTGCAAGGGTTCCACGAGATGATATGAAGTTTAACCAAGCTAAGAGTCTCTCATCCCTTTTGATTGATTTGGGGGCTGATCGATTTTAGGATCCCTCCATGACATCTCCTTTAATGCTGACATGAATGACATGAACTGTTTCATAGTATCGGCATCAAAATTTGAAGGAGCACCCTGGATGGAACAAGAGGCTGTACTTTCAACTACAGGAGGCATAGTTTCCAAGTAGTTTTTTGCTTCCTCAAACGAGGAAAAAATAGAGATGGTTAAGCCAATGGATGCTAGATCTTCTCTATGTTCCCATACAGCTTCAAAATAAAAGGTGAAATAAAATTACAGATCATTCTGTTGTTATTTATAGCTGCTAGTTTCACCCAATCTATGTCATTTGATCGAATAATCCGCAAACCGGGAATATCTTGGATGACAGTCATCATGAAAGTACGATTCAGGCGAGCCTTGCCATGTCGTACTTGTTCGCTCTCCCATCCCATTATTATAGCAGATTTTAAATCAATAGGATTATCAATTATTGAGAAATCTTGCTGCCCCGTAATTGTGGCAGCTTTTGTCACAATGGGATTAACATTTGCTTGTGGGATCGGATTCAGCGAATTTGAAGTAGGTATTGTTTGCTCCATGTCCTGTGCATCTTCATGGACAGGCAGATCATCAGGATCGACATATGAATCAAGTGCTTTTATATCCGGCATATTTGCCCTTGACCCATCAGACATGCGGGTTTTAATCTTTCCTAGCTTTTTTTGGACAGTTGGCTTGTTTTATGCTCCTTTGCACGTTATCTTTACCAAGGATCACTTTCTCAGTCTTTTTAATTTTCAGCATGGGATAGAAATTTGAAAGAACATATTTTATTTGGTATGGAGCCTCAATATTAGGATTTGATACCAAGTCTAAATTTGCAGATCCTTCATCCACGCAGACTGCCCCTTTCTTTGCTTTTATTTGAAGCCTTTTTGGATCATTTTTAACTGGTACTGATGGAAGTTCCTCATTAGCCTTGGATTCAAAAGCTTTTTTCTTTTCAAGAGGGTTGTGTTTTTTTTTTAAAGATTGGGCAGTCGTAATGGATTCAGGAAGGTTCAACAAGGCCTTGGATTCTTCATTCAATTGATTCAAATAAATGATATTATCTCCCCCAGATAGGTTACAAATGTCTTTCATGTGTGAATTGTGTGTCTGTTTTATCACATTCTTGTTTTTTTTGTTTTTTTTCTTGTTTTCCTTTCAGATTTTTATTAAATATACTGTGCTTTTCAGCACGAGCCAAGGCCCTTCTTTATTTAGGTTTGGGGCAATGAAGGAGGTTGGGCGTGCTGATGATCATTAATGGTGATTTTTCCTGTTGCTTTTAGCACAAGATCTCTCCCGTTCGATCGATAAGGTCTGTCAATGATGAAGGACCATCTAATGGTGCCTCATCTTTGCCCATCGTGGGCATGATTGCTTCCTTACTAGATGACTTAGAGAGCGTTGCAAGAGTGGTAGCCATCTCCATTACAAGTACAGTCAGAGCTGCAATGTTAGATGCGTTAGTGTCTTCTGATTTTACGGTCAATACTATAGAATCCTTCTCTGTGGCGAGTTTGGGTGAAAGCCCTTCAGTCACAGCCTCAGCAAAGGACTTGGTCTGGGTAGCAATGTGTTGGAAATTTGACAGAGTCTTTTGTGATTTAAGGAAGAAAACATATGACAAGAAAACAACATGCCCTCCATTTTACTGAGCGTGCTTATGAGGTCAGACATTTGCATCTGTAGAATTGTTATTTCCTCATGTGTTTGCTCGTGACCCTTGTCAAGTAAGTTTAAGATTCGGGTCAGAACAGGGAAAGTTTCAAGGCATTGTTGTTGCTCATCTACATTTTTGTTGTTCAGTCATACCATAATTCGAACGTGGCACGTTTCCATGATTCATGGACTCATTAAAGTCGAACTGAGAAGCCCCTAAACCTTCGGGACTCTGTGGAAGTTGAGTAGCATGGATCAATGATTTTTCAGATATGGGAGAGCGGTTTGTCTGAGTCGAAGGCCCTCTGACACTAACAATTATCGGAGGAAGGGAACCGCCTAACATTCGTGCCTCTTTTTGAGCACTGAGGTGGGGAGGCACAGAGTATGCAAAAGGTTGAGGATTGTTAAATAAGAACACATTTTCAATCCCATACTTACTTTTATTAACTGGGGTTGAAGGTTCATGTGAGAGTCTTATGCGCTTTCCCAGTTCTGACTCTATTGCAGGGGCTAACATGGAGAAGTCAGCAGTGAGAGTACCAAACTGCTCAATTCTCATTTTCTTTTTAATAGCATCCCTGTCTAGGCTAAGATCTAGGTTGGACTTGTCATTTTCCCAGCCTCTCGGGGAAATTTTATTGGCTTATTTGACAGATAGAGACCCAAATACAGTTTTAGAATGTGTTTTTTAGCCAGTTTTGAAAAAGGAATCTCCCAAGCAGTATTCAGAGTCCGATTGTTTTGTAAGGATTTTTCTTTAGAGGCCTCAATGGCTAAATCTGCATGGGCTTCTATTTTAGGTGGCGTAGAATTAGATTTTTCGCTGGCAAACGGCAAAGTGTTTGACAGCGAAGAAACAGTTCCATTAGATACGGGGAGAATGCACTGAACCTTGTTCTTAGTGCACTCAGGAGGCAGGGGCGGCGCTCTATTTTGATGCAAAATCACTTTCTGAAAGAAAAGCCACCTCTTTTTGAATCTTAGGAGGGCCATTTATATTTCCTGACAAAGGTAAACTTCCATGTAAAGGATCAGGGGAAAGATTTCTTTCCTTGTCCTCTTCCCGAATGGATGGAATGGGAGACATATCAGGATGTGGTTTGGCGTCGATTTGGTCGACATGATATGTAGGCTTATGTGTGCAACAAGTGACTCGCCGTTCAGACCAGAAGCAATTAAACCACAAGTCAAACACACTGGAGAAGGGTACTTGGATAGCTAAACAGTGAAGGAAAATACCAAATTAATAATGCCCCTGCCACCCCAGCCGCCTCACCGTCCAACAGTCCAACAGTCCAACAATGCACTTAAGATGCACTTAAGATGCACTTAAGATGCGCGCTCCAGTGCAGTTATAGGAAGTGGAGGTTGGAAGGAGGAAGGCGGTGGGCGGAGATTCGAGGGGCGGACCTGGAGGCAAGTTGGAGGTGCGGTCAGGAGACTGCAGAAGAAACAAAAAAGGGAACAAAAAGAAGCGTGTAACGACGCTGTAATCCAGGGAGCTGCTACAATCAGCTGCGGCGAAGCCGCGGCAGAAACTTAAAATCAGCAAATGAAAAAAAATATATATATATTCACTGCCAATGACAAAGCAATGACTTCACAGTCTTTGAGTCCAAATCCAAGCGTGTTACGGCAGATGACTAACAAGGTCAGCAGCTTCTTGCCGACTAAGGCACCGAACACGGCTAGTTCTCCACAGGCAGGCAGGCGAGTAGAAATATCAGACCTCCCAGTCCAACAGTCCACTTTAGATGCACTTCGGCTAACCACTTAGCATGTTTGAGTGACAGCTAGGCTGTTGAATGGGGTTTTTTCTGCATAAAAGCAGGGCTTTTTGCGACTGGAACTTTAGAAGTCGCCACAGGACCTAAGAATCCGATAAGGGAAGAAGCTGAGCCATCTGCAACAACACCACCGGTGGAGCCCTGCTGCAACAAACTCACCATCTTCCCAACGACAAGAGAAGATCTTCTGCTGGACGAGTCTTCTTCCTTTGAACTGGTGGGATCAACCAGTCGCCCCTTTCGCCTTCCAAAGACGTTTCTTGGTCGAATCGTCCGTGCCAAGCACCCAGGCGGTCAGATAGCCAAGCTTCACCACTGTGACTGCGAATAAAAGGAACGCACCTTTTAACCGACGAACTCAGTGGCTGGTTTCATCCCTGTGCAGTGCCTCGACTCCAACTTTCCTCCTCGACGAGATCTTCTCTTCCCCTGGTCGAAACAACGAACTGCAACCACTGCCAGGAACTGCTGCCACAGCTGGAGCTTCCTCTCCCTTTAAGGTACTGTGTTCTGCCTGGCCTCCCTTTCCACGGATTACTAAAGATGACCCTTGAATCCTTGGCTTTCCAACTGGGTTGGCCCGAGATCTTCTAACTGTACTTATTGAATCACCCCAACCTCTTTTGAACATTCTGCAAAGACTTTAAGAGCATTTTAAACTGTGTGATCTTGGGCACATTTTGCATTGCTCCATTTAAAGTGGGCCTGGCCTATGAACTTTGACTCTACAGTGTCTACTGCCTTTACTCCCTTGCTGTGAACTTCTAAGAGTGTTGGGAACGGTTTTATTTTCATGCCCTGCCTTTTTCTCTCCCTTTAACTTAACTATTGGTGTGCTATCTAGGATACTTGCTCACTTCTGTTTTAACAAATAGTGGTGGTTTAACACTGAGTTGTCTAATAGTTATCAAGGGAGGTGTTTATACTTTACCTGTGTTTTAACTTGCTTTTGATTTAGAGTGCTAGTGTATTGCCTAAAGTGTGTTTTAAAAAAATAATTATATACTTTTGATACAAAGCTCTGGTCAGTGTTTGTTTGCTCTACTGTGTTTTTAGCCCTATTGTGTATACTCTATATACTGCGCCCTACTCTTCTTGAGGGAAGCCTGACTGCTCAGCCACAGCTACCAGGTAAATCTGGGTGGTGCAGACTGATACCAATTGGGTTTACTGCTTACTCCTGTATTCTTAATCTTGTTGCAGTGGTCCCCAAGGGAACTGCACAGGATTCTGCCTAACACAGAGTGCTTTAGAAAATAACGCACCTACCTTCTTTGTCTTTGTCCGGACTTCGTGTTGATTCTCTAATGAGGGGTCCTGTTCAACAGTTCCCTCCAACGCTCAAGTCAGTGTTTAAGCGACCTAGGCGTGAGACAGTCGCACGCGGAGCAATCCCTCCCAACCGTGGTCCTCACCAAAGCATCGGAGACAGTGCGTGGGGATCTGCTGTAGGGAAGGAACCTGCGCACGACGGGCTCCTGCTAAAGCCTATTTAGGCCAACATGCGCCGGGGACAAACTAGGGCACCGGTGGACGATGTTCCCAAATCTGTAAAAGTTAATACTGCTGAAAGCGCATGGAAACACGAGGCTTGAGGCCTCACCCAGGAGTGCTGGTGGAGGGGTCTGTTCCTATTGATGCAGAAAATGGGACTGAGGTGTGGTGCTGGTGAGCAGGGTTAAGGGAGCCCGTGCTCCCAAGGCCGCGCCCCCGTGCCAGTATATTTAAAGGGGAAATGTCTTTGTGGTGGAAAAGAGGTTCCGTTCCCCGTCCCTCGTGCGGGACGCCCGTACAGTATGGAGGTAAGGGGATGGGACATAAGAGAACCCTGGGTGCTGAAGAAAGACAGAATTTCAGGATTTTAAAATGGTAGTGATGTTGGCCCAGAACAAACCTAGAGTACTTCCAGTGCTTCAGATGAATGGGCACATGAAAGTAGGCATCCTCACAGCAGCCTCAGATCCAGTATTGGACTGTTCCCCTCCCGTCCTTCAGGGCCATTTAATACTGCCCTCCTCCCCGTCTCTCTGTCCCCCAGTTCTATTGTGCTCTGACCACCTGACTTCTTCAGGGGTTGGGTCGAGGGATGTAGCAGTGGGAAGGGTGAAAACTCTGATCCTTTTTGATGGAGCAGAGGGTTACTAGACGGCTAAGCCCAAAGACTTTGATGCCACCTTGGAGGACTGGATCTTTTGTAGGATGTCAGCGGCCTTGGACCCCAAACTGGTTCTGCCATTCAAAGGGCATGTTCAAAAGCTTTGCTTGTGCATCTTACCAAAAGACTGTTGTCCTCATCCAGGAGAGACACCATACCACCCTGATCGTGGTCATGGAACGTTTGACACAGTAAGCTATATCAATTCCGGACTGTATGATCTGCTGGATAGTCTCCTTATCGTTTTAAACTAAGACCAAAAATTCCTCCCTCACGTCCCCGCCAGGGATGCAGTCCAGCTGCTTTGCCAGCATGGACAATGAAAAAGACTATGGTGGTACCAGCACAGAGGTTTGAACGCACGAAGATGGGGCCCGTCAGCACCAGATCATCATCAACTTTGGGGTCCAGGCCAGAGCCCACAGACGTGCAAGAGTTGCGTGTACTGTGATGGATCAGAAAGAGGACACAGCTCTTTAAGGACATTTTAGGCACCTTTGTATTGAACAGACAGAAAGGCCTAGCTATCCCCATTTCTTTGGGGTATTCCCTACCTAAAGAATAACTAAGGTGTTTGTTAGACGTCCGTTTCTCAATGTCCAAAAATAATCCATCTACCATCCAAACTAATACTATCTGACCCAATCACTCACTTAACAAAATAAAGGCAGGAGAATGACTTCCAGACCTGGTTCTCGTCATTTTTTAAATCAATTCCAACAGTTCTTTCCTCACAGCAGAGAGTTTATATCTCACTTTATTCACTCTTTACTTTGTCAAACTTGTTTACTGGTGTAAGCTATGTATGCCTTTAACTCTTGATATTCAGTTTTGTTTATTCCAGACCCTTTTGATTTGGGTATCGCACAGACTTTCCTTTCTTCTTTAGACACATTTTTCATGGGTTGCTCCCCTCTCTCTCTCCAGTAGTCATCGTTCTAAGATTTCTCTCTTTCATGCAGGTCCCTCTCTGGAACGTTACTCTATCCTTAATTCAAAGTTCACATTTAGCCCCCCCTCTCCAGGGAATACTCTTGGTTCCTTTACATACATTCTCAGTCTTTACTTTTGACAATAGCAATTCCTTATATCCAATTGTCCTTCACTGAGTGGTATGGATATCACACTTTCCTCAAAGTTCACATTTTAACTCTCCTTTGTACTGGGACGAGTTATTCATTCTGTGTTTATTTCCTCCTCATTCGTCCGTGCCTCCACAGCCCCACCGTTACCTCCTCTCTTCTTCGTTGCAAGCCAGCGTTATCGGCATCCCCACCAGATGTCCCCACACCTCCACTTCGGTCTTTCAGCAGAGAGCTGTGTCGCTTGCAGCGGTGTCCCTCCGTTGGTCTCGCCACTGTTGCACGGGCCCGCTGCCCACCAAGGCTCTTCCAGGGCCATGCCACCACTGATTCTTCTCCTCATCCTCCTCCTCCTCTTCTCTTCAGTGTTTCAGTACACCGACAGTTCAGAGTTGATTAACTTGCCAAACAGCAAGTTTGGATTTCGAGGGTTCTGTGTTCCACGATGGCTCTGCCACTTCCCAGGCTTACGTCAGCAGGATACTTTCCCTGTGTGGAGACATACTGCCCCCTTTTCTTCCATACTATATAAAGGAGTGTTTTCTTCCCAGTTTACTCTTCTCAGTTGATCGGTCAGTATTCATTAAAGGGATATATTAATGTTCTCATGAAGAATAATATCCTTCAGCATCTTCTTTGGCACACTCTGTGTTTGACAAGACTCGATAGCCCCATGTATACCACTAGACTCACTGGTGAACAGGAGCTCTTGTCCCCAAAGGGTGGAGTCTCTCCCAGTGAGTTCCCATTTGCCTCAAGGGTGTTGCAGAACAGGCTCACCTCCCTAACCTCACAGCGGGTTGGTGACTCCCACTTGGGGAGAAGGGATTAATTCCCTCGATTCATCACAGTATCCTGACAGTTTGGGGAGACGCGGTGGGTCCCATTGGAGCAAATAGCACAGTCTGCGCTGAGGCCTTGATGAAAATGTCAAGCATCCTCAAGCGGAAGTTCCCCCATTGTTCAAGGGTGGATAATTGGGTGGCAAATGGTATCGGCGGCACCACTTCAGGCGAGTCTCTGGAACGATGACGACGACTCTTTGAAGACAAAGAAGGATGCTGTGAGGAACCATATGTTGCAGGAGACCTCATTCAGAGCTTCTTCTGTTTTGTCCTTGTGGGAGACCTGTCCTCAGAGCAGGGGTAATGCTAGGTTAGGTTTGGAAAAGATCTGGGGCTATGCTAATGTTGAGACTGTTGGGACTTTGGACTAAATAGCCTTTTGGTTGTAGCCCCTGAACTTCTATCCACGGCTACAACCAAAAGACCCAGGGCTATAGCCCTCTTAGCCCCCCTGCTTGCTCTAGCAGTGCCTCTGCCTCAGAGAAGCACTCTGCACCGCGCAGCCTCAACCGAGACCATGCACCCTCACCGAACTCCTTGCAGAGGAAGGTGAAGAGTATAGAAGCCCATTCCTGTAGGGCCTTAAGATACATGAATTGCTGGGGTCTTGCTTCTCCCCCAAGCAGTATAAACATACGATGGGGATCCTAAACGTACATCTGTGGCCCCAATCCACGTAAGTTTGAACCTCGAGGGTCTTAGCAGAATTGGGCATTCTTTTTTGTGAAACGAAGTAGCATGTTCCCGGAGCTTACAAAGTGTGATAAAAAAGGAAGTGAAGTCACAGGGAGCAGCGCCTCGAAATATACTGGCCCCAACTTCCTGTCTGGCATTATGGTGGTGAGATCAATCAGAGCAGACGGGGTGCCGTGATGCACCCCTTAGAGGCAGAACAATTTCTGAAGATCAGCTGCGCTGCGGGTAGGATCATCATAGGGATGGAATTAATTAGAAATAAACACTACAGGTCCTTACTT
The DNA here is from genome assembly GCF_040938575.1 of Ambystoma mexicanum. Lineage (NCBI taxonomy): Eukaryota > Metazoa > Chordata > Amphibia > Caudata > Ambystomatidae > Ambystoma > Ambystoma mexicanum. Next base: position 251,854,666 of record NC_090930.1, on the reverse strand, counting down.
GACGTCAAGGCAATTTGCTTGCCTGTGTGACTGAGTCAATAGACCGTCTTTAAAACAACATTTTCATGATGCTAGAAATTACACTGTGGGAAATTCAACAGCACGTGAAGCTACGCAATCCAATGTTAGGTAAATGGTAAGACACGTGCACGGTTTAATTACTCTTCATACTCAAATGCCTAACAAATGTCTTAACAAAAACAAAGAGGTGATGGCTGAAAGGTTAAGAATTAATCTTAGACCTCTGGGCAACCCTCCAAACCATCATTCTGCGTCTGCTAAGCCATTACAGAAAGGGGAAAGACTATATGCCAATCAGGCTTTGTCCCACCCACAAAGGGGCAGTCTAGCACAAACTGCTAGGTCACATCCCTTCTACAGGAGACCACAAGCATCTCAAGACATGTTTTGGCCTCATTGCTCAAAAAATGGCTTAAAACATCACTAGTTGTCGATACTCAAGTCAACATTTATGGAATTTCTTGGGTACTAAAACCACTAGTTTAGCAACACGCCCAGCATGCACAACAACATTCTATATCATATAGCAGTCACATTTAATGCATATAATAAAGCACATAATCATTCTTTCTATTCAGATCGGAGACATGTGCAAGTACACTGATGAAACCATTAGCCAGATAGGATGCGCTGCAAAGATTCAAAGGAGTTTGCTATTGGCTCATTCTTATCCAGACATGGTTTTACACATGGGAACATGCCATCAGTACATTCACAAGCCATTGCATAGGCCCAATCCAGCTATCCAGAAAATGAAGCTAAAATTAGATATGATGCTTATTTTACATCCAATATATACGTTCAAGTAAATAGCAAAAAGTTATGTAGTCAGTTAAATTGCAGTTTCACATTAAATCAGAAGCCAAATCATTATGCAATACTTTCACTTTCAAGCCGTTTAGAACAATCACTTGCTGTTTTAAAATATTGTGTTACCCCATTGCCAAAGCATATAGATCATGTCTTTTCTCCTTCTCTTCCAGACAAATCTTCTTCACTCTTCGCTCCAAGGCTTGGCCCAAGTTTAGAACCTTTGGGTACCAAGGAAGGATTTTGGTCAGGACGATTAGGATGTTTCGGATATGGGTATATTCACCTGTTTCAAGGCAGTGCACTGATGCCTATAACAATAAAGTATAACTTTCAGAGTGGAGGAATGAGATATTTGAACAGCTTATCAAACAAAAAACTCACAAAGTTGTAGGATAGATTGTTTACCTTAGTTAGCTTGTAATGCCATTTATGCACAACATGTCGGAAATTTTCATAATCCAATTGATCAGCCTTATTGCCACCATCAAATCCAGATGCCCTTAATATAGTAACAAAACCGGGATAATTTCCACATTCCTAAAATAGAAAGGGTATAACTTTACTGAGTTAGAAAAGTAAAAACAAAACCTGCTTGAACAAATGAATCACTTCTCCCTCTCAACAAGACAATCTTTTCCAAAATGCTAAGTGTTGTCATCTCCACCATCGCAATGTCTCAGTATGTTTGCAAGATTCCTGCTTCTCTACTTTATGTTACAACATATCCATTATACTGCAAGCGCACATTATGTAACGCTGTAATCTGTATTCCCAATCTTATACTGATGACACCCAAGTTTACTTTCAGCTGGATCAAGAGTTTCATGAATTTAGTCCAGTAATGCAGATTTCCACATCATTGCCTCCTACTGTGACATGGTCATGTGTTTGACCCGCTCAAGATTGTTCAAGGACTGCTCTCGACCTGGGGTAGGCAAACTACCAGGGCAACAGCAGAGTAAGACCTACATCAAAGGTTGTGTAGGGGAGTAGTTGAGAGGTACTTCTGTCCCCCTGCTACCCTGTATAAATGGAGAAGCGCATATAGTCTGGTACATCATTTATGTTTCAATACATATTAGCCTGTGTTCAGGCAAAGTCTCTTCTTTCACATGGTTCCCACGAAACAGCAGCAAGCAGCGTGCATCAGACTCTTCAGACTCAGATCTTATGGAACAGGAATTGAGGGGCTCAAACGCAGAACCCCATAAGGAATGTCCTAACGCAACTGAAATCTCACACCAGAATCAAAAACTGGCGGGGAGGAAACTCATTACACAAACCCTGCAAGTATTGTAACAGTGGGGATTGTGAACGAGCCATGTTTCGGCGACCGCCTGAAAACCAAAATAGCAGAGATTTAACCTTTAACAGTGCCAATCTACAGGCCTGCTTGGAACTAAGACAGCAGAAAATCCAACGCAGGGGATAAAGGACTGGATAAAGGATCCAGGTCCCTCTCCCAGCACCAAGTCAAAAACGTACACCACTTGCAGATATGGAACAAGTTACTTACCTGTAACTGTTGTTCTCCAGCATGGGTCTGGCATGGATTCACATGCTCATGAATATTCCCTGTCGTCAGGCTGGGAATCCTCGGTAAAGAAAAATCAGTATCAGTTTCGTTTCTGATCTGTCTTTCGTAGTAGTAACCAATCACTGATCTCTGCGTCATACTGGCACTTGGTGAACACCCTGGGTGCCGACCTCAATCCGAAGGGAAGGGCTCTGAACTGGTAGTGACGCCCTTGGACCACGAATCTGAGAAACTTTCGGTGTCCCTTTAGGATGGCGATATGGAAGTAGGCATCCTCCAAATCCAACGACGACAGGAAATCGCCCTCCTCCAGTTGACCCAGGACGTGCTGGAGGGTGACCATCCAGAACTTCTGTGCCTTGATGAATTTGTTCAGTCGTCATAGGTCCAGGATGGGACGCCATCCTCCCGTCTTCTTCTTCACGAGGAAGTATCTTGAGTAAACTCCGGAGCCCCGAAGCCTCTTTGGGACGAGCTCGATGGCGCCTTTCTTGAGCATCGCCTTTACCTCCAAGAGAAGTTGAGGGACGTGATGTTCCTTCCTGGCCACAGGGGGGACGCGCGGGCACTTCTTTAGAAACTCAAGCGTGTGACCCTGGGCCAGGGCGTCCAGCACCCAACTGTCGGTGGAGATGGACTCCCACACGCTGACGAAGCTCGCCAGCCGGCCTCCCACCGGGGTGCTTCGGTGGGGGCCCGACCCCAAGGCCGGTTCATTCCTGCTTCGGCGAGGCTTTGCCGCCTTGTCCTCCTTGGCGACGACGGCAGGGTCTGCCCGACTTGCCTCGTCCCCTGTAGGCTTCCTGTGACGACGAACGGGCCGCTTGACGATAGGTGGAAAATCTGCCGCCGGAACCTTTGGAGGCACCCTACTTGCCTCCGCCGCTCCGAAAGGGCGGCCATCGTTGCTGGAGGACACCAAGAGCCCGGGCAGTCTCCGTGTCCGTCTTGATGGCTTGTAGGGAATTGTCCACTGTTTTCCCAAACAGGTTGCTCCCGTCGAACGGCATGTCCAAGACTCTGGTCTGCACGTCCTGACGGAAGTCAGTTGCCTTGAGCCATCCATGCCGTCTAAGGCACACGCCGTTGCCCAACTGGCGAAATCCAGTGTCGGCGATGTCCGTCGCTATCGTAATGGTGTGGTCCGACGCTACTTCTCCTTCCTGCAAGATCTCTAGGGCCTCAGCCCTCTTGTCTGGTAGGAAATCCAGTAAGGGGGCGATTTTGTACCACAACTCCCTGTCGTAGCGGGCTACGATAGCCAAGGCGTTAGCAGCCTTAATCGTCGTCGCTGCCGATGAGATGACTCTGCGTCCCATCGTGTCCAACTTCTTTCCCTCGCCGTCCGGCGGGGAGGTTGATGTAGAGGCCGAGGCCCCCCCCGCTTTCTTCCTGGACGCCGTGGAGACGACCGAGTCCGGGGTCTGCTGTGCCCGAAGGCACAAGGGGGCCGCGTCCGGGACCCGGTACTTCTTCTCGTACCGATCCCTTCTCCCAGGCGTTGTAGATGGGTTCTTAAGGAGGGCGAGACCCTCATCCCAGATATCGTCCAGTAGAGGTACAGCGAGGACCGTCTTCCTCTTGGTCTCGCGCCGTTGATAAAGGAAACCTTCCTTCTTCTCTTCCGGGCAGAGCTGGAAAAGCTCGGATGCCCTGGCGATCATGGCATGAAACGATCCAATCTCGTTGGGCGGGGAAGCCCGGGGAGGAGGTGACGACGGGAGATCCTCGTTGTAAACCTCGTCGTCTGTGACCATCGCAGCCGTGTCAGTCCCCGTATCATCCCCACGGGTCGTGGACGGGGAGGAGGGCTGAGCAGGGCGCGATGGTTGAAAAGGAGGTGGAGGATGAATCCTCCTCTTAGGAGGGGGCTCCCAGAAGGGCCTGGCTCCGGGTCCCCCGTCGGGAGAGGTTCCTCCGTTGGTGGTAACGGCAATCTCGTCCTTATCTCCGAGCATAAGGACTGTATAGCCAACAAAATGGCTGCCGAGTTGTCTTGCAGCACTGGTTGAGGGGAGTCCGACGGGTGGTCAGGAGCCCCGTCGGCACCCTCGACGTTCTCGTTGTCTCCTACGTCGGGGTCCCTCCCAACGGGCTGGTCTTCTTCCACGCCAACGCCATGGCTTAAGACTTCGATCAGCTCCTCCGAATCCACGACGACCTCCTGCCCCCCCTTTTTCTTCTCCGTCGGAGGTTTCACGGGGGTCCTGTCGATGGGCATGAAAGAGGACTCCCTCCGCGGTGGCAGGGAGACCCTGGGCCCCGAGGTCGCCACCACTGGTGTAGCCTCCACAAGCTGAGCCAGGGCCGCCGCAACTCTCTCGATAGAGGCCTTGGCCGGATGGATTAAGGCTTTCACCACCTTAGGTGCGCTCACCGCCTTCTCCTCGGGGGGTGGGTCACCGCCTCGCTCCCCCTCCAATGGGGCCTTCGAGCTCGACCAGGGTCTCTCCAGGAGCTTCGCCGGGTGCTCGGCCTTCCTCTTACCCGAGCCAGAGCCTTGGCTCGTGGTTGATGGCGCCAAGGAGGATGCGCCCTCCCTGGCGCCCATAGAGCCCGACCGTTCGGCGCTCCCGGTGCCAGCGGACTCGCGATGCTTGGCCTTCTGTTGGACCCCCGTCGCCGGGGCGCCCTCAAAGGTCTTAGAAGACCGCTCGGACGACTTCTTCTCGCCTGATGGGCTCTTCCCTTCCAGCCAGCTGGCGAGACGCAGATGGCGGTCCTTCATGGTCCGCTCCGACATATTGCCCGCAAAACCCACAGTCCTTCCAAAGGGAGTGTTCGTCCTTCTTAAAGACATTCTGAAGCTGGCATCCAGGGCAGACCCTGAACAGCTTTCCAGGCGTCGAGCTTCCCTTCTCCTGGGCCATGATCGAGATGAGCCTGAGAAACTTCTGGAGTCCTCCAAAAGCGTGGCTCGATGAAATCTTCACCCTTGAGGGGCGTAGAAGAATCCGACACGGGTCCCCGTTGATCGGATAAAGAAACGGTGGAGCTTGAGGCTCTTTTGACCGAAAAAGAGAAAATTTTCCTAAGAAAAAGCGCGAAAAAAGCACTAAAGCTCGAGAGCAATAGCACGAGGATCCCAACACTTGAACGTGCGGTAAAAATCTGAAGATGGCTGCCAGAGGCGGGGCTTAGGGAGATGGCAGTCATTGGCTGTGGTCAGTATGACGCAGAGATCAGTGATTGGTTACTACTACGAAAGACAGATCAGAAACAAAACTGATACTGATTTTTCTTCACCGAGGATTCCCAGCCTGACGACGGGGAATATTCATGAGCATGTGAATCCATGCCAGACCCCATGCTGGAGAAGATAAGAATACACTGTAAAAGTTAATGTTGACTGACGGCGGAAAATAGTGTGAATGGCATGGGCTGGCAGGTGGGAGGGGGGAGTTGGGAGGAAGAGAAGTTGGAGTGGCAGACACAAATTTGTTCAATGTAATGGCAATTACATGAGAATGTCTAAGTTATGCAAAATGTTGATAAAATATTGGAGGAAAAAAAATCCATGGTAGACCCCATTGGGGAACCACCAGCTGGAAAATAATGGGATGAAGGAAAAACCCCACCGACTAAAGAAGGAACCTGCTCAGGCAATCAGCAGTTTGATTCTCCTTCCTGGGCAGGGAAGCTGCCTGGAGGCCCAGGAGGTGGGACTCGGTCCAGGTGATGATTAGCTGTGCCACTGTATTGAGGCCAAAAGAGTACATGCCCCTCTGGCACTTGATTTAAGCCCTGGTTGTCAATTCAGACCAGGACTGGAAGGCCGGTCACCACCTGCTGGGACCATCTGTAAGACCTTCCAGACTGCCATCAATTCTCTACAATTGGACATGCAGGAGGCCCTGCTCAAGGACCAGCAATCCTGGACTTCTAGAGAATCTAGGGTGTCACCCTCCCCACCCCCAACCGCTGAGGATGGCATCAATCGTAATCACCAGAGCAGGGTCTGGATTCAGCTGAATCCCCCTCAGAACATTCCAGCACTGCTCTCATCAAGCCAGGGAGTCCTGGACTTGCGTCTCAACTGGTATTGGGCACTCAGGCTCCCTGAAGTCTTGAGACCAATGCTGCAGAATGTGGCGGATAATGGTTTTCAGGTGGAACCAGGCCCATGGTACAGTGGCTGTGCATGATGTCATCTCTCCGTGCAGCCTCAACCAAAGTCTTGCTGAGGAAGTCTGATGGCTGGTCAGATCTGCCAGGTGTTCCTGGATCATGGCAACCCTGCCCACTGGAAGCATAGCCACTCCGAGTTCGGTACGGAAGTGGATTCCAATGAACCTAAAGTCCATCATTAGGGGAAGGGATGACTTCCCGAAGTTTATTTTGAAGCCACGAGAATCTCGAACTTCTCAAACCTTGGTTGTGGTCAGGATAGATCTTTCTCTCGAGGAAGTCTAGGCTAGCCAATTATTGAGTTAGGGATGGACCAAGATTAATTCCGGATGTAAAAGTGCAATGATGAAGTCAAGGTCTTTGTAAACATTCAAGGGGTGGTGGAGACCTTCCCCACCCCCCAAAGGTAGGACACTGAACTGAAAGATTCTCTGGTCCAGAGCAAAACAAAAAAAGGGCTGGTGACATTCCCCAATCAGTACATGTAGATAAGCATTCTCCAGGTCTCACTCCGTGCGCCAATCATCTTGATGTATGGCCAAAACAAACTGCTGAGGAGTAATCATGCGGAATGGCTTGTACTCCCTACAGTGGTTCAAAACTTTGAGGTTCAGAATGGGACGATAACCTCCAGAGGGTTTCTGCACCTGGAAGAGTATGGAAAAGAATCTGGATGTTGCAGTTTCCACACAAGCACAGATGGTGTTTTTAGTGAAAAAAGATCGGCCACCACCTTGAGGAGGGCACGCCTCTTGACTTGAATTTTGGGAAGAGGAGTCCACTTCACCCTCAAGAGTGGAGGTTGCTTCCAGAGTTCCAGGGCATAACGTACCCTGAAATTCTCCTGAACCCACGCATCCCTCTGTGAGAAACCAAACAGTGTCTCGCCTACTAGTCCCCAGGGATAACTCTCCGGTGGCCAGGGCACGGCCATCGCCTTTGGATCCAGACCCTGGGAGTGGACCAGTGCAGGAGGATCACCTTGGTGAGGGCTCTTCATCGGAGTGGTGGAGGCGCGACACCTGACCCATCCTATTTTAAAGGATTCTCTGATATCCCCCTCAAAATCCCTTCCCACACAAACACTGGGCCGAGGTAGAGGGCGACAGAGTAAAAAGGCTAACCCTTACATATCTCATGGACATGTCTGACTAATAGGGTCAGGCAAAGTCAGGCACTTAACTTTAAGTGCATGCATCTGATACCAATTAGCTCCCCTCACATGGATAAAAGGAGTAACAGACACACACTGAGCAAGGTGGAACACGAGCAAGAGGAGAACTTCTGGGGCGAAGACGAACCTACTTGAGAAGAGCGGCAGACCGAGGGACAGGGCAAACGGCAGAGAACCCCAGAAGTTCACTGCAGGAGGCCGTTGCCTTCAAAAGGCTGCAAAAGACAAGTGGAGAAGGCCAAGACCCATAAAAGAAGACTGCATTGTGTTTCAAGGACGCCAACGTCCCTCCCGGGTGATCGGAAGAGTTGGGGAGGCGAGGGTAAGCATGTAGTATTGTGGTATTAACCTTGACTCATGAATTGAAAAACTATAAAGACAAGATAGAAACACACACACCCAGTGAGTTGGCAAGCGAAATGAAAGACTGGCGTGTTTAAGGGAATGATTGAAGATGCAACAGTATGTCACACAATGGAAGGCTGCACGCGTTTGGATGTGAGGCGAAGAAAGGCAGACCTGTGATGAACTTTGCATTCCTGATAGCTGTGAAACCAGCAATACTGAGTAGCGGAGTGGTCCATGTTAGGCAGAAACCTGTGCAGTTCCCTTGGGGACCACTGCAAAAGGCTTAAGACTACAGGTGTTGGCAGTAAACCCAATTGGTAGCAGTCTGTACCACCCAGATTTACCTGGTAGCTGTGGCTGAGCAGCCAGACTTCTCTCAAGAAGAGTTAGACAGTACATAGAGTATACAAGATAGGTACCAAAATACAGTAGCACAAGCAAACACTGACCAGAGCTTGGGTATAAAAGTATATAATTATTTAAAAACACACTTTGTAAAATACACTAACACTAATATGGCAAGTTCAAACACAGTCACTATTAATATATATACATCCCTGATCACTTATTGAACAAGTCTCAGTTAAAACACCACTTATTTTCAGACAGAGGTGAGCGCTTAACCTAAGATGGCACTCCAATAAGTTAATTAAAAAGGGAGGGAAAAAGACAGAATTAGGAACATACACAATACCAACTCTTTAAGAGAACCAGAGCAAGTCATAAAAGGCAAAGTCCACTGAGGAGCAAGAAAGTCGTAGGCCAGGGCAACTCTTGGAGAGAGCAAGGCGGAATGTGTCCAAGATCGCACAGTTGAATAGTACTAAGAGTCTTTGCAAAGAGTTCAAAAAGGGTTGAATCAAGTCAGGAAAAGTTAGTTAGGAGATCCCAAGTCACCCCAGGATAGAAAGTCAAGGATTTACGGGACACCTTGCACAGTCTGTTGCAAGGGAGACCAGGTGGGACACAGTACCTGAAATGGTGAGAAAGCTCCAGCAGGGGCAGTTGTTCCTGGCAGCGGGTGCAAGTCGGTGCTTCGTTCAGGGGAAGAGAAGATCTTGACGTGGAGGAAAGCTGAAGGTCTTTGCACTGCCAGGGAACAAACCAGCCGCAGAGTTTCACGGTTAAAAGGTACTACCCTTTTATTCACGGTAGTGGTGAAGCGTGGCTATCCGGCCACCGGGGTGCTTGGCACGGGTGATTCGACCACGAGACGATCCAGGAAGGCGAAAAAGAGGGCGAACTGGTTATCCCCACCAGTTCAGAGGAAGAAGACTCTCTGGGATGAAGATCTCCTCTGTCGTTAGGAAGTGGTGAGACGGTTCAGCAGGGCTCCACCGGTGATGTCGTCGTTGCAGGTCGGCTCAGATTCTCCCTCTCCGGATTCTTTGGTCCTGTGGTGACTTCTGAAGTTCCAGTCCCCAAAGCCCTGCTTTTATGCAGAAAACCCCCATTAATCAGTTCTAGCTGTCACTCAAACATGCGAAGTGGTGAGCCGGGCGGCTCACCACTGGGCCAATCACACAAGAGTGCCACTTGAGTTGCCGAGGCAACTCAGTCCAGGGTGCCTAAAACCCCCTCCCACACATCCTGTAGACCCAGACAGAGTGGCACCACTTTTGGAGGCTTCTGTGGAGAAGCCCGCCAAAAAGTGGAACAAAGGGCTCGACTTGGGTTGGAGTCACAGAGGCGAACACAAACGTCATTGTAAAACAGTCCTGGCAAAAAGACCCAACCGGGGAATAAATATTAAATAAATAACCCTGCGGTATCTTTAACATTGCACCAAAAAGTGGTGCGTTTAAAATGAATGGGAAATTCCCATAGGAAATATTCCGGTGGAATATTTTGAGTTGTAACCACGGCCACCAGCCAGAAACTCGACGAGGGGGGACTGCACAGTGCCCCCTCGAAAAACAGACCCAGGGTCAATCTAATTACCCTTACCAGTACTTTCACAATATGATGGTTGGTACTGGTTCTGCTCAGAATTTAAGACTAGTAAAGTCAATGGTGACTTGACATGCCCTGGGAGACAGTAGTCAGTCCCAGGGTATGGAGTCTATGTTTGGGGGTCACTATAACACCCCTGTGTTACTGCACTGAGGGTGCAGTGTAACACACTTACCAAAAACCCTATGGAGTAAAGGACCCCATAGCCCATAAAACACATTACAAAGTCAAAGGATATCTCAAATCATGTCTAAGAGTGGGAGAAAAAGAGTCTCACTCTTAGCAGGAGAAAAAAAAATAAACCCCTAAAATCCAGCAAAGCTGCTGGGGGACTCACTAGGTTTGGGAAATTAGCCTTAACAGAGAATTCTCCCTAACAGTCCAGCGAAAGGAAATCGCCCAATCGAAAGTCTCTGTGAAAGGTGAAATGTGTGTGTGTTTGATAAAGTGAATGAACTATAAAAAGTGAAATCATCAACATTAACCCTGGGGGGAAAGTAAAAAGGTGAACATTGAACGTTTGTGCTTATGACATGTAACTACCCAAGACACTGGGGCAAAACACACAAGAGTGTGAGCTGAAAGGAAAGTCAAAGTGGTCCTGCAAAGGTCTATAGTAAAAGCCAAACACATTTGAAAGCCATCGACTTCATGAAAAGGTCTGAGCCCGACAGAGACCGGAAGTGTATTAAGTTAGGGGAAGGGAATCCCTAAAGGATGTTAAAAAAGCACAGAGAAAGGAACCCTTGCATGTGTGGTGCTTTGAAAGATCGGAGCCTGACAGAGGGAGGTCCGCGTGAACTTTTTGTTGACCTGTATTTTGAAGTTGGAAAAAGACTAACGTGGAAGGCCAGACGGGCCACGATCCACGCTTTTAAATGCCTTTGTTTTAGAACCTGAGCCAGGGTATGTCATCCGGTCTACGTGGACCGCCTTACACCATTGCTGTCTTAAGTGGGGAGGGGAGCGGACTCATTTATTCTTCATATTTGAACACCGATTTTCCTTTGCATACATTCTCCTTTACAAACTTTTTGTACAAGAGATAAGGCAGGCATTAGGTTTTTGTAAGTGTAGACCATTTTGATTTGACAGACTGAACTAGGACTGTTTTATTTATGATTTGATGGCAGGGACTACACCCATCCTAGCCATGGGGCAAAGTATGAGTTTTTCCAAACCCAAAGGCTTTAATAAAGTTGTTACAAATTGTACCTTTTGTGTCAGTGTTATACTTGTGATACCAGGCCTCCCTTACAACTCACATTCAGACAAGCCTCCTCAACCAAGCACCCAGGAGCGACATCAGATACAGGGGGTGTACAAGTGTTTGAAAGTTCCCCCTATCAGAATTATTCACACTTTGCACAATGAGCACCTCTGCCACAGACTTTCACCAACATGACAATGTGTGCCTACGAAAGTGCTTAGGGAGACCTAGAGTGCCTGTGTTTGGTTGTGATGCATATGCCTCTTCTGTGAAGCACTGGATGGGGAGTGAGAGGTATGCCTCCTCTTCCAAGTAAATTTCCTCCCAGACATTGTAGCAAAACACTGCATCAGACGTCTGCCTGCTTATATAGTGGGAAACTCCAATACGAGTAAACCTGACCCCCACCCTGACAGGGACCAAGCTACATAATTACCAGCTGCAGAGCTGGGGTCTTCCAATGATATACACAGAGGCTGAATTGAGGCACCTGACCAGTCTTGTAGGCAGCCCCATGCAATGGCGTTGGCAGACCCTGCCTGGAGAAACGCTGTGATGCGCACGTCCTCCACTGAGGAAGTGGTCGGGGCCTTGCGGCAGGAGACTTCGGCCTGCAACAGCGCAGCCTCAGGTGAGCAGGGAGGGAGGTCCAGTGCCACCATGTGGCAACCTGGAGGGGAGGGCAATCGCAATGGCGCAGAGATGTTTTTTGGGTGGGGGTGTGACGCACGCAACTGCATGGCAATCACGGGCAAAATGGGCAGAGCCCCCAATCATCTGCAACAGAGCAGCGACCCTAAGAGGGGAAGCCCCATGCGGCAACCCGGTGCACTGCCCCACAAAAGGTGAGGAGGGTGGGGGGTGAGTTGTAGGTGTAAGACATGAAACAGCACGACCTTAGGGACCATTTACCAGAATGAACGAACTCCGGCCACCAGCAACAGCTCCGCAACTGCCAGTGGAACTGTCGGGAGATAGAAAACTCAGGTGGAATAGGGGGAAGGGCTTTATAGCCCTACTAATGGGTAGTGAGGAAAGTGTTAAAGGGCTACTTCCAGGAACTGTCTGAAAGGCTGAGACGCATATAATCTGTTAGGTCTATGACGAGAAGGGAGGACTGGGGTAATGTGGTTGCGTCTGAGATATTCCACCTGGGAAGAAGGACAAGACAGGGGTGTCCTCTCTCGCGGCGGATTGCCTTGTCAATAGAACCACTGTCAATTTCGATAAGGGAGACAGAGCTGTCAAAGGGTGTATAGCAGTGGGAAGATGTACAAGCTGGCCTTGATCGAAGACAAAATATTGGCATACTTGGTGAAGCTAAAGACATCAGTCCCGAGGTTGATTGGATTATGCGTGAAACTTTCTGGCTTCAAAAATCACCTGCACAAGCCAGTAGCCCTACCCCTGGGAAACTGCTCAAGGAAGGTCCAAGACATGCTGGTCAGATCGCATATAAAAATCAGCAGGTCAAGCATTCAATATTTAGGAATCCGCAGCATGAAGAACAGAGGACCTATATGAGGCTAATTTACCCAGACCTGTGGAGACAAATCTTAGACGACTTGAGGCGTTGTAATAAGGAGTGATGAGGAGAGAGGCTGACCACGATTAAGATTGATTTGTTCCTCAGGCACTATTTTGTTTCAAATGTTGCACATATTGATCCAGCCACCCTTCTTTGAAGAAGTCAAGAGGGCTCTGGTGAAGTTCTTGTGACGTGTCGAAATGAGGAGGGAGGAGCTGGCCATCCACACTTGTAAAATTATTACAAGAAAGCACAACTAAGAATAGTCCATCACCTCAGGAACAACTCCGATAAGCAATGGGTGACTTTAGAAAATGTATTTTTAACCACACTAACAGTAGGTGAAGGGCTATGGGTGCCCCCAGGTCCGAACACAATGGTTTTGCGACTTGAACCACTTGTGTATAGGCGTGTTATGAATGCCATATCATATCCCAAAGGGCTTCCACACTAATCTTATTCTGAAAGTGCTCTGGATGTAACAAAGCCATGAGGTGTGACAACATGACCTTCACCCCTGACCTCTATTTTGGCACCCCCCTATAAGGAATATGATTCTCGAGCCACTCCGACTTCAACAATGGTATGAAAGGTAGCTTGTGAGAGCGGGCCAGATGTAGACAAATTGGAAGTTTATGAAAATTGAACAGTTACAGGCAGTGTTGAGATCGGACCAATATCCCGGTTTATGAATATGCAATTAGATTAGGTTTCCCTCCTACTGAGGGTCGGTCAATAGACGGGCAGCTATCTGGTTTTGAGCAGGTGATGGATAAACGGGTGACCGCAAAGGGTTTGGTTTTCAACATGTATATTGCACTAAACGGTGCATGAGAAACAAAAATTAGATCCCTGAAAAAGCTGTGGGAGAAAGATATGGATAGAGAGATTGCAGAAAGAGAATGGCGACATGTCGGGGAGCATGGAAAGCCTCAATTTCAATGCAGTACAACATGCATAATTATAGGCTAATTAATAAGTGGCAAAACTCTACCCAAATGTTGTCCAAATGTATGCTGAGGTGAACCTGAGATGCTGGAGGGGTTGTAATGCAGTAAGAACCTACTAGCATATGTGGTGCTGTCCAATGCGCCAGTCGTATTGAAAGGGTATTGGCTTGGATAAAATAATATACCAATATTTGGCTTGGTAGAAGACTACAAACACCTAATGTAACACCACACATGCCATGGACTCGGCTGTTGAGATGGATTTCTAGAATCTGGCCAGATTTTAGGAGGCCACCCTAGTTATTATAGTGAACAGGATAACAAGGGTTAGCCAAAAGCCAATCAAGGTAGCAGTGGAGAGCAGTTAAGTCTATTCCTATGAGAGAATGAGTGAGGTCAGGGGTCCACAATGAGTCCCCATAGTGAAGCACACAATTCAATTTAGACCTATACTTACAAGAATACTATATTTAGTCTAAGCCCAAAACACACACTATAAAATTAAACAAGTAGGTGGTAATACTGCACAACACTCAATTATAAACATATATAGTCACAACAGTTTCTTAGAAATGCATTCAATAACGCTATCAACAAAAGAAGGTAAGTGAGGCAGTAAGATGAAACCAAGTTACAAGAAATTTGCCCTAACTTCAGAAGTCCATCCCTATGAAGAGAGGGGCCTTGTGCCCAAAGGTCACAATGCTTCGCCCCAGAAAGTGTTTGGTATAGGTAAAGTTCCTGTATTGGTGACAAGTTCCAGAGAAGATTCAACAAATGTTACTCGTAAGTAAAAATGTGGTTCTATATTACAGGTACAATAGCTTTAAATGCGACGATCAAAAAGGAGTGGAATGGAACACCTTAGGTTTTATCTAAGGAGAACAGGGAAGCGGGGGACGGGGCAACTATTATGCATTTACTTACCCCCATGACTTGGATTTTCCCAGAGGACTGGATGGGCCGACTGGGGGTCACTGGAGGTAGGTTTTCCTGCAATTGGTTACAGTGAGAGGAGCCCAGGAGCTGATGGTGCAAGGATTCTTCCGGTCGATTCCAGGAGCAGAGTGCAACCGTAGGCGATCAAGAAATGCAAAAGGCACACTTCATCAGACGGGGGAGGAGAGCCACACAGGCGACGGCAGGCGTCCTTCCAGTCACAGTTGAGACAACCTGCTAGAGCAGGATCTGTTGAAGCAGCTGAAATTCATCAGCAAGGCGACTTACACCACAAGGTGGTGATCACTGACGCTCCGGCGACGAAGACGGAACAGGAACGTTTCTAGCGGGATAGTTCACTGGAGAGCTGGTCAGTCCATTGGGTGGTCCAGGGACACTGCCAAAGTCTCAGGAACACAGACTGGTAGGACTCACCAATGCAAGGGTTGAAGCACCTCTCAGGGCCTTCGCAGATCTGGAAGTCCAGAAGGGCTTCACTGGGCCTCTTATGGAGTCATCCACAGATCTTCAGTCACCTGCTCTTAAACACAGGATACTCGGCCCCAAAACTGCTCTGAAGAAATGGGTGCATGAGTCCTCTTTCTTATCCTCGATTCTGCCTGTAAGCAAATCCAAGCCCACCAACGGTAAGGATCTGCACAATTCAAACAGTCAGCAGTGGCCCAAGCGTAAAAGACAAAGGTGATACAAAAGTATTCCCACGGCATTGTAAGATGCTGTGTGCACTGTTAAAAAGTTACAAAAAAGGTCGAAGGTAAAATGACAAAAAGGGAAACAGTTTCTGAACTGAAGGCTTCACTTCTCTGTAAACCATCAGGACAGGTTCAAAAACATAAGCACATAAAAACACCCGTTTTTTCTAATTTGTAAGTGTGAGGGTTAGAGACCATACACTCTGCGTACTCTCAATGCGTGAAAACATTTAGCAATTACCAATTCCTACTTATGTTGGAGAATAGTAAAAAATAAAAATGTTATTCAAAGATAATATATAAATTCAATACATTTCCATAAATACCTTCAATGTGATCCCAATACATTAGACATAATTACTAAAAACAGCAAATTCATTCACCACCTAAAACACCTTATAAAGACAGACCAGTGACTTTCTATTTAACCATCCTTGGATCATAGTACCAAGATATGGTAGAGGGGGAAGGTTAAGTCAATAGATTATCCTCCCTCTTATTGTACTCAAGATGTTTCAGTTCTAAAACCCTAAATGGTGAACTTTCATGAGGAGCTTTTCAGTCACTTCTGAACAAGTTGTAATGACTTTTATTCATTGGCGGCTGCTCCTCAGTGGCTACAAGGGAAGAAGAAAAGGGATATTCATTAGCAATGAATAATAATCTGGTTTTTGGGTGGTAAGGAACTACCCTTCCTCTCTCCTCACTGCCCTCAGTCGTGTAATAACCTCTGGGGGGTCTATGGCAAACACTGGTTGGTAGGGCATCCACGACTCCTGCTAGGACTCTCGCTGTTTATCTGTCTGAAAGCAGGATATTCAATGATTTAAAGGTGTGCGAAGAGGAGTACACCTAGTATCAATATCTCTGCTCTTAGTTTTCTCTTCACAATTTAGACATTCTCTGTCGCCCTCGGTACGTACCTTCATGGGTTCCCACGGCATGCTGATACTCTGAAAATGTTTACTCGTACTACTCGTTATCTAGTGTGGTCCTTATATATGGCATGTCTCATCCTTTGCTTGTCCTTCTGCCGCTCGTTTAATCTAAAAGCGGATGATGCGTGTAACTCAAGTTACCTTCCCTTACGGAGATACACTATGCTTTCTCAAGAGAGCTTGGTTACTTATTTTATAATAATGCAGTGTTAGGTTCCGCCGCCCTTTCCCTCCGTCAGCTGCGTTCCAAGTTTGTTCTGACCACGCTCCTCAGCGTTTGTTGTCGTGATTGCGGCTGCAGGAAACTGGTCTATACTTGTAGGTTCTCTATGGTATGGCGGCTTTTATCGCAGCCATCTTGGTGCGGGTGGACGATAAAGCCCTGCATGCACAAACACTCAATGATGTTATTAATGGGTAAAACTCACGGGAGTATAGCGGCTTACGTCGCGGCCATCTTTCTGCGGGTAGGCGAGAAAGCCCTGCATGGACGAACACTCCATGATATTCTTTATAGCTACAATCACCTGGTGTTACGTGTGAAACTCCCAAGCAGAGTCGGTCACTCTAAGGTTAACTCTTTATTGCTTATGAATTGTTAGGCTTTTCTAGGCTCGGCCTACTTATTTAGGGTAATGTTAACTGCCCCTCAGGGTAGTTATTTATGAGGTGTGTATATTGTTCTTTTCCATGATGTCTAAAGTCAGAGAGCTATAGTATTCGCTAAACTGTGGCCTGACCTCAGAACTGCCTATTGTTCACAGAGTCTCTGACCTACCATCTGGATTTAAATGGGCCAGTAGACAACCGTCTATTTGGTATATACATTAGTTAGGCTGATTTATACCTGGTCTCTATTTCATCCCATTTTGCCAACACTCATGATGTCCTGGTGTGGGTACCTGCCTCACCTTCAATTTTTGGGGGAAGAATTTAGATTCTATGCCACTCAACCTCTTAATTGAGGCCTCAGCTGTCACTTTTAGTCATAAAAATAAAATTCTTTCTCCCTTCGGATCGGCATTTTCTCCTTTACTCTTGTGTTTGCTCCATAAATTTGTTGCAGGATGCTCCACGAAGAATCTGCCCAATTGTGTTTCTTCATCATGAAGTGTTTAACTAAAGGGGCCACCTCTGTTTCATTTTCAGACAGCTCAGATGTTCCATGATTCATACTTTCACTTTTATGTTGGTCTTACCTATATAGTGAAGCCCGCAGGGGCAGGTAATCATATATACCACCTGATCAGAGTTACAGTTCATAGAGCCATTCTATCCATAATTGGGTCATTCCAATCGCCACGTGTTTTTTTTTTGGGTTTTTTTGTGTGCGTTTGCATACACCACATTTCTCACAGGGGAAGTGTCCTTTAATCCATTAATTTAAATCCATCCCCCACATCCTTTGTAAAGTATTTCCAGTTTCTTACATATTCCCTAGCCTACTTTTGCTCACTAGGTTTCCAATGGAGGTGCTCTTTCTGTAAGCAAAAAGGGGTTGCTCTACTTTCGTTCACTTTTTGTCAAACACTCGCTAGTGTTTATACATTATGTTCCTTATCTTGAAACTAAGTTGGTGTATGTGGTGTAAGGAACTGATGGTGGCAACAGTAAAGACAGGCACAAGTGATCACAGTTCAAAGGTGTTTATTAAACTGTAAATGCAGGGTGGAAAAACGCCTAACCTAAAACTAAATCTAAGATGGGAGCAAGCTTCTACCATCAAATGAAAATAAGGCAGTCCTTGTGGCGGTATGTCAAAATAAAAGGGCCTATACTAAGAAAAGTCTATTGCCAATCCTTACTTTGAATACAAAAAGAAGTGTGGGATAACATTCTAAAAATGAAAGAAGTGTTCACAAAGAATAAGTCACAATGTGATTGCCAGGGATGTCCCTTTCCCACGTTTTGAGCATGGGACAAGGTGGATCTCCTGAGCAAGACACACACTCGAGCCCTCCCAGCACTAGTCGACAGTTCCATATCAGACATCAGGTTCTTCGATGGTTAAGTCTCTTTTCAATAAAAGTCTCTTGTCTACGAGGGCCTGATGCATTCAACAAACACAAAGTTCTATTCCATATATACTTTGTGTGTCTGCTTCAACCCTGGCTCCCCCTCTTCCGAGCGCTGACTCCTCCAAGTCGTATTCAACAAATCACTTGAACAGTTCCTTTCTCAATTAACTTTGGGTGATGATTTTCCACCCCCGGATCTCCCTCTTTCGGTTTGGGACTCTTTTTAAAACACTAGCCTGCCTCCTTCGGGTTCACAATGGCTTTTCTTACATTCCCAAGCCTCAATGTCTTTTCAAACAATTTACTGTGGCAATCCCTCCGTCGGGTTCATCCCTGTCACACTGTTCATATACTAATTTTCACCATCCAGGATTAATTTCCCTTAGCTTTCACAATCATCTGTTGTTCAAAGACTTCGTTGGTATGCAGTGATAAAAACGCAGCAAAAATGACGCCTGTACAAAATAATCACGGCAAAAATGCAGTGGTTTGACCTGTTAAAGGTGTACCCCATTACACCATTTAAAGGGTCCGGGTGTTGCGGGGATGTCCCCTGCATCCTTTACATGGATTGCGGCGGCAAAACCACAGCCTTTTTGCCACAATATTTTGTGTCCACGTCCATTTTTGCTACGATTTTAACACATGGAACCCTTTCGACGGTACAGAGGATTTTACAAGACCGCTGTATGACCATTTTGACCTCTTTTCGCCTCTTCCCAAGACCTCCTGGTTATGGTATTTTCTACCGTTGGGTAATCACCAAGAGTTTCCTATCGACTCTCCCCTCGACTCACCGCTTACCTAACTCCTCCTTCGAGTCAAGGCTGGTACCACGGAGACCAGCGTCTCTCCCCGGCTTGGTTATCAGTGGAGGAGGGTCTTGTGCACCATTGACAACACACGCTGCCCCTTGTTTGCAGTCTTATGTTTCCGTCTGCAGAGGTTTCACAAACCTTCATAGGAAAGGGCAAGGTTGCTTCTCTCCTTATCATCCCCTCGGTATGCGCCGTCTTTTGCCTTCTTTTGAACTGCTGTGCCGAGTTAGCTCTCACGTCATGCAGTTTGCCTTGTGTTAGACAGAATCCTATGCAGTTCCCTTAGGGAGCACTGCAAAAGATTAAGATTACAGGTATAAGCAATAAATCCCCTTTGGTATCCGTCTGTACCACACAGATTTAGTTTGTAGCTGTGGCTGAGCAGCCAGACTTATCTCAAGAGGGAGATGAGCAGTATTCAGAGTTTACACAATAGGACCACAGTACTATGGAACAAGGAAACACTGACCAAAGCTTTGTATTAAAAAGAATATATATTTATTGTTACACACTCTTCGTAATCACACAATACACTTATTGTAAAAGTAAGTTAAAGATAGTCAATGAAAGATATACACAACTCCCCCATAAATTGTAAACAAGTTTGAGTTAAAAACACTGAGCAAATAATATGACACAGGGAGCGCTTCACCCAAATGGTACTCTAGCAATTTCTCAAGAGGGAGGGCAAGGACAAGTTATTTACAAGTTAAGTGCACCAACACATTTCTAAGTCAGGAAACAATCTAAGGAAGGCAGTTGTAACTATTCGAGCCAAAGTCAGAAGGCCTGTGCCAGTTCAATGGTACAAGGCAAACTGTGCCCAGGATCAACCAGTTCTAGTAGCTGCAATCAAGTCTTTCTTCAAGAAGTTCATAAAGGAGGGTGCAGAAGTAAAAGATAATGTCAGACGAAAGGGACGGCCAGCCCAGAGGGTAAGTAAAGGATTTCAAACACCTTTAGCAATACCAAACGAAACGAGAGGCCTGATGGAACAATGTACCTTAAAAGTTGAGGAGGCTCCTGCGGTGGCGGTAGTTTCTGGCAGTTCGGGGGACCCAGCAGAGGAAGAGATGCTCTCGTCGTGGAGGAAGGTTCGAGTTACTGTACTGGTTAGGGAAGAAACCAGCCGCGGTGGTGCCAAACAGAGTAAAAAGATACGTTCCTTTAAGTCGCCGTGGACTGGTGCCTGGCTATCCGGTCTCCTGGTGCTTGGCACGTGCAATTCGACCAAGGCAAGTCCTGGAAGGCGATTGACAAACTGGTTGGCCCCACCAGTTCAAAGGAAGAAGGCTCTTGCGGTGAAGATCTTCGCTCGTCGTTGGAGAAAAGTGGTGAGGGTCTGCAGAAGGGCTACACCGGTGGTTCAGTTGCGGCAGATGTCTTCAGCTTCTCTCCTCTTTGGGTTTCTCAGGTCCAGTGGCGACGTCTTGTCTTTCAGTCCTCAGATTCCAGTTTTTATGTAGAAAACCCCCATTCATTCAGCCTAGCTGTCACTCAAAACAGCGGGTTGGTTATCCCGGCAGGATAACCCCCCCAGCCTATCAGGGCAGAGTGCGACCTGGGTTGCTTATTCCCCCTCCCACACATCTTGTCTACCCCAGACTCGCTGGCGCCTGAAGGAGGGCTTCTGTCCAGAAGCCCGCCAAAAAGACGAACAAAGGGCCCGACCTCGGTTTGGATTACAGAGAGAGACACGAGAAAGAATTATTAAAGATCTGGCAAAAAAAAAAACCACTGGAGTAAAGATATTAATAAAATGACCCGGCGGTATGTTATAGGCTATCATACAATGTGGTAGCCTCGAACAATAGTAGCGGACGAATATTAATAGTAACCACTGTCACCAGCCAAAAACTTTGGAGAGAGGGACTGGACAGTACCCTCTCGAAAATGAACCCCAGGGAAAAACTATTAACTCTTTCCAGTAACTCCATAGTAAGATGGTTTGTACTGGTTTTGGTCACTATGGCACCCCTGTGTTACTGCACTGAGGGTGCTGTGTAACACATGTAAAAAGATGATACCCATGGAGTGAGAAAAACTCCATAGCCCATAAGCACAAAAATAGACACAAACCCATCAAAATACAGCTAAGAGTGGGAAAAAGAGTCTCACTCTTAGCAGGAGTAAAAAAGAAATCCTAGAAATCCAGCAAAGCTGCTGGGGGACTCTATAGGTAAGGGAAATTAGCCTCATCAGAGAATTCTCCCTAACACCTTGCTCGTCCTGTGGTATCGTGCTCCACCTTTTATCCCTGCTTTTCTCCAACGGAAAAAGGTACTGTGCACACTTGGTCATTCTCTCCGTCTGACCAGCCGGATCGGGGTGAACCCTTTTCCTCCAAAGATTTTTTCTTTCTTCCCTCCTTCTTATAACTTTAACTTCCATTTGACAATCTTTACGAACTCTTTGCATCTCGAATCTCGAACTGTACAACACGTGATCCTAGGCAACTGAGCATCTGCTCCATTGACACTGGCGCAGGCCTATTGACTTTAATCTGTATCTTTGAATAAGTCCACGAGTCTCCTTGCCTTGAAAAAGTATTGCCTTTGATTTTTATTCACTTTTCCCTTGTTTGAAATTCTTAGGTACAAAGTGTGTTTTAACTTCGTGAGCATTTCTATCTGCGGGTACGCCTTAGTATCGCAACACCCGTCTGTCAAATCCTTATGTACTTACCTTGAATTTACTGAAACAAGTGGAATCGGTTGTGTGCAGTGTATTTTACGTGTGGTTTCGAATTTATAGAAGTGAAGTGTTTTATAACAGATGGTTTAAAATAAATGTACTTGTATTTTTTATCTGAAACCTTGAGTCAGTGTTTGCTTGAGTCACAGTAATTGTGGTCCTTTGTGTAATCTCTACTACTGCTCATTTACTCTTGAGATAAGTCTGGCTGCTCCGCTACTGCTACCACTTTAACAGTGTAGTACAGGATTGTAACAAAAGGGAACTTGTATTACCACTTGTAGTCTTAATAGTGTGTAGTGATCCCTAAGGGCACTGCACAGGATTCTGCCTAACACCCACACAGAGTCTAACGTTCTTGCGTCTCATCTGGGATACAAACTCTGAGAGAATTTTCCCCTCGGAGGACAAGATCACAGCCATCAAGAGGGCCACGGGGCATTTTCTCAGCAGAGCAGTGACCTCGGCATGGTGGTACCAACAACTCTTGGGCAATATGGCAGCATGTCTTCTGGCAGGGCCGCACACTAGGCTCAAAATGAGGCGAGTGAAGTTGCACTTCGCAGCCTCCTGGAGTTAGAAGTGTTCCCAGGACGAGCTGATCAGCATCCCACATCATCTCCACCAGGACCTAGTCTGGTGGAGCACAGGCCCCAACTTGCGGCTAGGCAGGCCATTTCGTCAACCAGCACTGCAGGTTACCATCACCACGGACTCATCCATAGAGGACTGGGGAGCTACCTTGGACAGCCACAGTGTCCATGGAGTTTGGTTCTGTCAGAAGCAGGAGGCCAACATCAACTGGCTCGAGTTGATAGCCGCCTGGCTCACTCTCAAAGCCTTCCTCCCAATGATCAGCGGCATGACGTACCTCATTCAAACTGACAGCTCCACCAGCATGTATTACATCAATATGCAGGGTGGCACCAGGTCCCCTCCCCTAAGCACTCTAGCAGTCAGCATTTGGGAGTCGGCTCTGGTGAACATCATGCACTTGGCAGCAATTCACCTCCCAGGGGAGTCCACTCTGGAGGCAGAGAGGCTCAGCAGGCTGGGAGTGGACAACTACGAATGTCAGTTGGACGGGTTGTAGGTCAAAGGATCGACAACCAAAGGATCGAATGGTTAAAGGGTCGACACCAAAGGACCGAAAACAAAAAGATCGAAATTTATTATTATTTTTTTTGTGCCCCCAACCCCTGTTTTTTGTGGTAAAAACCACTTTTTTTTCCATAAACAAAACCCCCCCAAAATAATGTCATTTTAAAAAAAGGTCCTTCAGGGGATCTTTGACAGATGGGGTCAAACACAGGCGGATCTCTTCGCCAGCGGGTCTAACAGGAGGGGCCCCCAGTTCACATCCTGGCAGGGCCAGGGCTGGGGCTCTCTGGGCGACGCGGTGCAGATCCAGTAGAACATGAACGCGTATGCCTTCCCTCCCACTCCCCTGGTACACAGGGTAATCTGTAAGATCTGGGAAGACCAGCACCTCCGTATCATCCAAATAGCTCTGTGGTGGCCAGCAATGCCATGGTTCTCGGAGGTTCTCAGCCTCTCGCATCAGGCCCCGGTGCACCTTCCACTGGGTCCAGCGCACCTACTCTCACAGCAGGGAGTCACTCCTATTCCTGAACAGGTCACAATAAGGCATCTGCAGCTGTTACAGGGCAACCTAGACATTATGCAAGGTGCTAGGAGAAATGCTACCAGGAGCCATTACAAAAGCAAGTGGACTAGGTTTTGCCACTGGGATGAATAAAAGGAGGTCGATCCACCTGCTCTACCCACCGCGCTCACTCGGGGGTGCAGGTGGACACATGCCGCATTTATCCGACGGCCATCGGAGCCTAGGTAGTGCTTAGAACTCATCCTGCATTCTTACCTAAGGTGGTCTCCTCTTTTCAGCTGAATGAGGAGATAGTGCTACCCACTTTCTTCGCACACCCCAAGGACGACACTCCGAGGGTTATGCACGGTCTAGATGTCAGGTTTACACTAAAATTCTACCTACATAGAACAAGG
The DNA here is from genome assembly GCF_040938575.1 of Ambystoma mexicanum. NCBI lineage: Eukaryota > Metazoa > Chordata > Amphibia > Caudata > Ambystomatidae > Ambystoma > Ambystoma mexicanum. The sequence goes on along the minus strand of NC_090930.1, from coordinate 251,830,862 downwards.
AGCTACCGCAAATTGCAGGCTCTCTTTCACCTTCAGTGGGTCAAAGCCCAGCTATCAGGCTTCCATAGCACGGCGGATGGTTACAGCCATCAAGGAGGTGTACGAGGGGAAGCACAAACCTCTCCCCGCAAATATGCAATGCCCCCTATCAGAGCTAAGGCCACAGCGGTTGCTTTCCAGAGGCACGTCCCGTGGCAGGTCATCAGCAAGGTAGCTACATGGGCTACGCCCTCAGCCTCCTGCAAGCACTACTGCCTGGATGCCAGCTCCAGATCGGATGCAGCATTTGGTCAGGCAGTGTTATGGAACGCGTTTTCTTAAGAGGGGCAACTCTCCACTCTGGGGCTACATTCAGTTGTAATCACCCATACAGTATGGAGGAAAGAGTAATTATAAGGTACTTCTAGTCCACAGTCCCCTTTCCTTCATACGTCCCACCATCCTCCCCCCTAATAAAAACTAGTGTCATTAGGCAAAGGTAATATTGTCGACACGTCAAAGGGGACTGATGAGGGGTGCCGGTGGGTGGTGTCAGGGGAGCGCATGCTCCCAGGGCGGCGCGCATCTAAATTTAAAAAGGAAGAGGATTCTTTTCTGGTAAAAAAGGTTCCGTCACGCATCCTTAGCGAGGGACGCCCCATACAGTATGGAGGAAATGGGACTATGGACTAGGAGTATGTTAGTCACTACAGTGAATAACTTATCATTTATTTGACAAGACGCCACCAGGACTGCCTCAATATTTGATGATCGTAGCTTGCTCCCGTCTTAGCTTTAGGTGTAGATTAGGTGTTTTTCCAACCCGCATACCCAGTTTAATAAAACCCCTTGAACTGTGATCACTTATGTCTGTCTATACTGTTGCCACCCTGTTAATGTTGAAGGACATTTGTACTGCGCACTATCACCACCGGAGTGGTCCCCTGGCGCTCTGGTGGCTCTGAAAACAAAGAGGGGAAAGGGAGGGTGAGTTAGTGGGAGGAAGCTGGACAAGTGCAAGAGAGCAGTGATGTGCTGTTGGCAGCCTCAGCCCGGTGGGTCCGTTGGCTGGGCCTGGGATGTTTTTCGGCCGGTAGTCATTGTGTACTGTTGTGTGAGTATGTGTTTTTTGTTTTGTTGTTGCAATGTAGTGAAGTTTGTGCAGTTTGCGGTGCTGTAGGTTTGTGGTTGTGTTTGGTTTGGAGTTTGAGAGGTGTATTCAGAGGGAGAAACTGTTAGAGGATTGGTTAGTTGGCATTTCTGTCTTGAAGTGAGGCATTGGGTCAACGTGATCTTCTCAGAAGGGGTGTGGTAACATTTCAGCACCGCTGTCCTGATCTGGGCTTGTCCAGTATTCACAGTCCCTTTCCCAACTGTCCTCCACTTCCGTCAACTACTTTCATAACCTTACCTACCTTTCTTTTCCATTCATACGGCCAGTGTACCTGCTAAGGTCCACAGCTCAGTTCGAGTGTGGGGATTGCTAACATATGGAACTCTCTAATGGTGCGGTACCTGCCGGCCCTTATGGGGCGAGGGAGGAAGTTAGCTGGGGTTGTTGATCCCGTCTAATGGTTGTCGCTCATGTTCTATTTGACTTGGCGTTACCCATCTATTAGTGGTGGGAGTTTCTTAGTCGGTTCTGGGTGTTGTCAGTGTCCTCTTAAGTTTAGTCATTCTTTTCCTTTCTGTTCTTTCGGTTTTCAGTTTGAGTCTGTGGTGTTGAAGAGCCAGGTTTGTAGAAATTTTCTGAATTTTAGGTGATCTTTGGTGTTTCTCATTTCTTTTGAGATGTTGTTCCAGGTTTTTGAGGCTAGGTGGTAGAAGGAGGTGCCGCTAAGTTTTTTCTTTAGGTATGGTTTTAGTTCCAGACAGGTTTTGTTGCTTGACCCGAGGAGTCTTGGGTGCTTATAGATTGTTATTTTATTTTGTAGGAATGCAGCTCCTTGTCCACTGATTGCCCTGTGCGTTATGCACATTGTATTGGAGGTGATGTGATGTTTTACTGGGAGCCAGTGTAATGTTTTTAGGGCAGGAGAGATGTGGTCTCTTCTGGATAATTTGCGGAGTAATCTGGCGGCTGTATTTTGCATCTGTTGTAGTTTCTTCAGGAGGTATTCTGGTATTCCAAGGTAGAGGCTGTTTGCATAGTCGATTCTTGGCATGATGAGGGCGATGATTGTGAGTGTTTTGTGCGTAAGGGAGAGAAAAGGTAGGATTCTACTTGCCGTGTGGAGGAGGAAAAAGCATTTCTTGACTGTTGCATTTATATGGGGTTCTAAGGTTAGGGTGTTGTCAATCAGTACTCCCAGATTTTTTATTAGCTTAGATGGTGATGGTGTGGTTCCCATTTCCGTTGGCCACGGGATGGTGGTTTCGTTCTCTTGGTCTTTGGATATGATCATGATTTCGGCCTTTCCTGGGTTGATTTTCAGGTTGTTGGCATTCATCCAGTTAAAGACTTCTTTTAGACACTCTATTAGGGTTGCGTGATCGGCTTGGGTGGCTTCAATTTTGTAGATGATTTGAATATCATCTGCGTAGTTGTAACATGTAATGTATTTTTTGAAGATTCTGATAACTGGAGTTTGGTAGATGTTGAAGTACAGTGGTGATAGTGAGGATCCTTGTGGCACTCCACAGTCGTTAACTCCTGGGGTGGATTTGAAGGGATTAATCCATACGGTTTCTGTTTGCTAGGAATGATTTGGTCCACAGTAGTGCTGTGTCGGTTATGCCTATGTCTTCTAGTCTTTTGGTTGGGTTTCATGGCTAACTGTCGAAGGCGGAGGAGAGGTCGAGCAGGATGAGGGCTGAGGTGGTGTTTGAGTCTGCGTTCGTTTTTAGGTCATCCCAGATGGATAATAGTGCTGTTTCTGTTCCTCTTGCGGGTCTGAAGCCGACTTGAGCTTGTTCTAGCAGGTGGTGTTTTTCTACGTGTTCTTGGGTTAGTTTATATACGTAGGTTTACAGGAGGTTTGCTGGGTAGGGAATGTTTGAGATCGGCTTGTAGTTGGAGGTCTTCAACGCCGCTACTTGTGTTTTTTTAAGGTGGTGTGATATATGCTGATTTGAAGCTCCTTGGTACAGTTCCTGTTGCAAATAATAGATTTAGAAGGTTTCTGTAATATTTTGCTGGCGTTCCTTGTGCAAGGATTGATTTGTAGATGTCCGGGGGACAGGGATCCATGGGTGATCCTGCTTTCTTGCTGTGTTTTACCAACAAGGCGAATGCCTCTGCTGATATTTCGGGCAAGTTTTGGAGTTTGCGCTGTGGTTTTGTGTTGGGTTCGTTTGGTTGTGTTTTGTGGTTGGTTGGTTGGTCTGTTTTGTATGGTTTGTCGGATGTCATAGATTTATTTCTTGAAATGGTCTGCCAGGTCGTTGCATAGTTTCTCTGAGAGAGTTGGTGTGTTTTTGCAGCCTGGTGGGTTTCATCTCTTTAATGATGTTGAACATTTCTTTTTTGTGTTGGTGGCATTGGTGATTCTGTCATTATAATGCCTTCTCTTTGCCTTTAGAATTTCCTTCTTGTATGCGCGGATGTGTTTCTGGAATACTGTTTTCTTTTCCGGGTTGTATTCTTTCCTCCATTCCAATTCCATCTTTTTGTTTTCTTTTTTCATGGAGCTTAATAGTGGGGTGAACCATTTTGCCATTGCTCTTTTTTTTGATGGGGTGAACGTTTTTTCCGGGGAGATCTTGTCAATTGTATCTGCAATCCATTTGTGCAATAGCTCGGCTTTCCCGTCTAGGTCAGCTAACTCTAGTTCTGTAGTTGAGGGTTTGGTCATCTCCAGTTGTTCGAGTAGGTTGCTTTCTTTGACGCGTTTCCAGTTCCTTTTTGTGACGATTGTAAGTTTAGGGGGTTGGATGTAGACTTGAGTTGGTGGAGCGATCACGAATGGGATGATTAGATGGTCGTTCCACAGTATTTGTATTGGCGGCACCGTGGTGATGAGTTTTTCCTTGGCGAAGATTGCACCGAGGGTGTGTCCTGCCAGGTGTGTTGCCCATTTGACTAGTTGTCGTAGTTTCATGGTAGCGAGTTGTCCAATCAGTGAGTTTAGGGAGTTGGCGTGACTGTCTTCAAACCAGATGTTGACGTTCCCGAGGAGGATTAGGTGCTTGTGGTTGATGGCTATGTTGATGATGGCTTCTATGAAGTTGTCGACGAAGGTTGCTTCGTATGTTGGAGGTCTGAATAACAGGATGAATGTGATGCTGCCTTTTGGGCTCGTTGTTAGGTGTATGACCATTGTTTCACCATTGATGATGTTCAGCGGTTCGTCTGTTTTTATTTTCAGGTGTTCTTTAAATGCTATTGCGATGACTCCTTTTTTGTTTTTCTTGTTTATTTGGAGGCTTTTGAAGTTGGTTGGAAGGCAGTTTTGGAGTGTGACTTTGTAGTTGTCGTCCAGCCATGTTTCTGTGATGAATATGATGTTGATGCTGTTGTCATCAAGTAGGTCGAAGATCTCTGCTGAGTGTTTTGACATGGATCTTGCGTTTATTAGATTGTAGTGGAGTTTGGAGGTGTAGTTTGGTTTGGACTTTCTTGTTGGGGTCGTCTTCTGGTTGGTTTTGCGGTTTCCTTTCATGGTCGATCGCTTGTTGAGGTCTTGGTGATGGAGCGTGAGTGTCGTCGAAGAGTTCTTCTAGGTTCTGTCTTGGATTTTTGTTTTCGCTAGGTTCGTCTTCTAGGAATTGTGGGTGTCGATTGGATGTTCCTCTTGTTTTGGTGATGTAAGGCGTTATTGCATCAATCGCGTTTTTGTTGTTTCTAGTGTTGTTCATCCTTCTGCATGGATATGTTTGAGTGTTTGATGTTGCTGGTTCTGGCGTTGGGTTGGTTTGTTCTGATGATCAGTTGTCGGTGAGGTATGGAGCCAAGTAGAGGGATTTGTCCCTTCTACTGATGTTGGTTCGATTTATGTTCTTGTTTGTGGGGGTGCGTTCTGTAGTTGTGGATTTCACTTGCTGTTCCGGAGTGTTTCTTCTTTCTTCTCTCTTTCTCGGTATGCGTCGTTTGCGCAGCATTTTACGATGTTTTTTTTTGTTGATGCCGAGTTGGTTTCGCTGTGGTCTGGTTGTCTTGTGGTGTAGTACTGGCAGTGGTGGGTTGTCCTCTAGCAGTTTGGGCTCTATCTGTAGTTGGTCTTTTCGGCCGGTGGTGCCGACTTATTCAGTCGCTCTCTTGAGAGTGGTAGTGGGGGTGATTAGGGATTATAATGGTTGGGTGTTATTGGTGGCTGTCCTTACTGCCCACTTTCCTGGACGTGGTTCTCTGCGGTGAGCTACCTATGTGGGCGTAACGATGACTATCTAAAGGTGATTTGTAAGCGTCTAGCTAGGACTCGCTGTTATTTTAGGAGGCGTGAGCCCCTGATCGTAGTGCCACTCCATAGTAATACTTACAGTGCAGTTTGGGACAGAAACCCTGCCAAATTTGAGAGATCTGTACAGAGGCAGAGAGGCCTATCAGTGCAATCTGAATATTATACAATTCATTGGGGACAGAACCCCTGCTAGACTTGAGACCTGCACAGTGGGAGAGAGGCCCACCAATGCAATCCGAATACCACACAATGCAGCTTGGGAACAGAACCCTTGCTAAATTTGAGAGACCTGTATAGTGGGAGGAGGGCTATGCTAGCAAGTCGCGCGAGTACAGTATTAAATAATGCTTACATTTAGTCTAAGTTGCGGGTGAAGGACAGAGATGCAGGGGAGGTAATCACCTTGTTTAATGTGGGTTTGCTAAGTGGCTCAGATTCAGGGCTAGAGTGGTTGCTCTACTCCAAACCTAGGCCTCTCCTACCTTACTGGTCCTTGTAGTCGATGGTTGACGACTGGCCACGGCTTCCCCTGCAGACACCTGCTGATACTTCTTGGAGCCGCGTCTGTTGGAGCCGCGTCTGTTGGAGCCGCCCTTGGCCTTAGGGCCTGTAGCCGCAGGGCTTCACGGGCAGAGGGCTGCCCTGGGAGGAGCGGTAATGAGAGCCGAGAGTACCAATGGGAGCGAGGGGGGGACGGGAGGCGGGAGGGAACGAGAGGCAGGAAGAGGGCGCTGGGTGGGAGCAGGGTCTACACGGGGCCTCTGGACCTAAATTCAATACACAAAAAAACAAGAACAGCCGCAGCAGACAAGGGTAACACTCACCGTGCTCCGATGGAAATGGAGCTGGTGAGCGCTGCTCTGTGGCTACCCTGGAAATAACACGATCCACAGACCAATGGGAGCAGGGGGAGACGGGAGGCAGGGGAAGGAGAAGCAGGAAGAGGGCGCGGGGTGGGAGCGGGGTCTACACAGGGCCTAAATTCAATACACAAAAAAACAAAAACAGCCGCAGCAGACAAGGGAAACACTCACCGTGCTCCGATGGAAATCATGAGTTACTTACAGGAGGCAATAGACCGTAGGAACCACTGGCTCTTTTACAGAGGAAGAATGCCTCTTGTTTTCCAACCCAACTCTGTTCTGATGCTTTGGTAACGAAGCTAAGTGCGGGTTTGGCCGGCTGCGCAGCTAGGCCTAAGGATTTAGCAGCGGTTTTGGATTCCTTAAAGGAATCGTCGGCTTTCTGGCCGAATAGAAGATCGCCCTCAAAGGGCATGTCCAGAAGCTTGACGTGGACTATAGGTGAAAAACCAGAAGTTTTTAAATGGGCCCATCTTAGTGTTATGGCTGATGCCATAGATCGGCCCACAGAGTCAGCGATGACCAGGCGAGTTCGCAGCAAATGTCTGGTCCCCTCTTTCTGAGAATCCACTGGTTGTTCGAATCTCCCACGCATTTCTCCTTCTGGGACAAACTGAGCAACCATTTCAACTGCTGTCCATAGACCAAAGGAGTACTTGGCAAAGCGGCTTGCCACATTTGTAGCTTTTTGGGCCATACTGCCTGAAGTAAATGCTTTCTAAGCTAAGGCATCAACTTTTTTTGCTTCCCTGTCGGGAGGCAAAGTGGACGTGAAAGAAGCAGCTATACACGAGTCAGTAGCAGCCTGCATAACAAGCCCCGGTGGGGAATAGTGAGAGGCAGGGGCATTGCTGGGGGAGGATAAGGGGGTTATAGCCCCTGATCTTTTGGTTGTAGCTCCGGATAGAATCTCAGGAGCTACAGCCAAAAGACGAGCTAGCCCCCAGTCCCAAAAGTTCCCACATCAGCTTAGCCCGGGTCTTTTCCAGACCTAGCAACTCCCCTTGTGAGAGGAGAGGTACGAGGGGTCTCTTCTTCTGCCTGCATTTCCCGGAAATGGTGGAGCTCCCGGGAGGAATGGAACAAGCATTTTGTCACAATTCTTAAAGGAACGCCAATGGCAGCGTTTAAAGGCATATTGAGTTGAATGCAATCCCAGGGTGTCGATAACCCTTTCAACCAAAGCCCTGAATTTAGAAGTATTATGAACACAGGGCTGGGATTGCTGAAATTCGAGTTCTGGACCGATGTCGTCCTGGAGGCCTTGAGCCAGCTGCAAAAGCTTATTCTGGTCATCAAAATAATCGGACCCTCCTGAACCCAAGTAAACAGGGTCGACATCCCCCTGATCATCGGTGTCATAAAATTCAGACTGGGGTTTCGGGGTCAATGTTTTCTCGACAACCGTCAAAGTTAAGGGTTTGTCTCTCGGCGCTGATATGGTGGATGTCGATGGGGATCGAGATGATGTAGCGTTGATATCCTTGGATGCACAGGGTTGATCCGGCTTCTATTTAACCTCTTTCGGTGTCGAAAGAATTATCGCTCCGACATTGTCGGTACTGGGGCACTAGAGGGGTTGGCTATGCCAAGCGACGCTCATGACTCCGAAGTCTGCTGGTTGAGGGGGATTAGCTGCGCCAACTGAAGCATGCTTTTTGAGCATGGAGGCTTTGGCAGGTGGTAGGCCCAGCCGACTGTTTACCTTTATCCATTGACGAATCGGAGTCCCAACGGTGGCAGTGACGCCTTTCCTTCTTTCTGGACGAGGCAGAATGGCTCTTCCAGTGGAACCGTTTCTTCTTCTGCCTATGTTCTTTCTTGGGGGTGTGCCCCTCAGTTTCGGCCTTCAGTGACTGAATCGCCGACCATGCCATTGATTTTAAAGGCGGTCAACCCAGATCAAGTTTTGCAGCTCGATCGCATAGGGATTTGGGTTGCATTTTGGCGCACGACAGACAACTGTCAGTCCCTTGACCTGTGCTGAGGCACCAGGGACACAATTCGTGTGGGTCAGTGATGGACATCTTGGTGCCACAGTTGAAACACTGCTTGAATCCAGATAGCAGAGCAACCAAAATCTTAGGTCGAGAAATTGAAAAAGTACAAAAGTTGTCTGACGAAAACGTCAAGTGAGTCAAAGACTCGCCTATGTTCCCAAGCAGCGCGTTAGTGCACGGAAAAAAGGAACAGAGGTTGTGGCGTAGTGACATGGTATTTATACGACGTCCGACGTCACTTCCGGAGCCACCGAGCAAGACAGCTAGATGGTCGATGGCCGAAGAGGTCCACTATGCCCCGTGTTGAAAATGTTACGAAGCAGCAGAGCTGGAGGCAATATCTATCAGAGGAGGAATCTGCAGGAGAAATGCAAACCGTTTTATTTATCTCAATATATTTCACATTGCCATATCTTTACATTTCATTTGGCTGTGCTCTTGGCATATCACTAGAAACATATACTTTGGTTTTTTACAGTAAACATACCACAATTCAATGCTATAAAAACAATTTAAAGTGCACAGAAAACCTCCTACCTCATTCACTCAACACAATGATGCTCAAAGCTAATCAGTTCCCAAAGCATGTCACAATTACAATGTCGCCTCATATCGTGAGATGTACAGATTTTTTACTTTGCCTAACAGGTTTCGCTCTTACAACCACTAGAATAAATCAGCAAAACTTCAGGAGCTTCAGCTATCTCACACCTGATGTCAAGAGACATACATCACATTTAGCTACTACAAAGAGTTTCAGTCGTACGTTTAAAAATAAAAAAATGATCAATATGGTTCTTTGTTTATGAAAAGTAGTTAACAAGTAGAGAATCTCTACTAATTTAAGTAGTTGTAACTACATTCTGTGTTTATAGGTATATGTAAACACTTAACTAATATCTGACAGCAATTGATTGCAGATGTGCATCACTGGTGGTGAAATATTGGAACAAAGAAGTGGAGGTTTCAAATGATGTAACTGCAATGAACTGGTTGTGAACATGCTAAATGGCCCCAATTAAAGGAGGCAGGGAAGTGGAATTAAGACAAAACCATATTAAGCAATTTGTTTTTTTGGCATTTCACATAGGGGAGGAACGCAAGTGCCAGTCTGATCGCCCTCAACTCAAGCAGGTTGCTGTGTTCCTGAGACACAGCGGGAGACCACAATCTTCTCACTGTTGTGTCCGAAAGGTGAGCGTGCCAACCAGTCGGAGATGTGTCCGTGACTACCGTCAGCTGGGGCCAAGCGTGGCATATTAACAAGCCTCTCAGCGAGGAGTCCCGCAAGGCCCACAACGTGAGATACTAAGCCACCTGGTTCGAGACCTGTAGAAGGCCCTATAAGTGGCCCTGAAACTGTGACCATTGGCAACAGTGAAGCCACTGAAGCAATCATATGTGCGGACACGCCTTAGAGTGTAAAATGCAGCAGGCCATGAGGACCAGAAGGTGCAGGAAAGCAGGGCCCGGGACTTTCCAGGGATTGGAGGACAGCGATCATCCGAAAGAGATTCGCCACTCGATGTTCGGGTGTGAAAGCCCTAGTATCCAAGGGTTTTATGATGACTCAGACTGAGACAGAGAAACCTGAGAGTTTTTATTTTTGTTAATACGCTCATTTTCACTTTTCTACAGTAACATAGCAATATACAATGTAGATTTGTTCCAGCCTGTAACTATGGCGGGTTTCCTTATTTGTTTGCTCAAAATTGAAAGTTTTCGTTTGCAGCACCCTGCCCCCGAGTCACTGCAACTGACCAGTGCTTAAATTGACTGAATAAGAAAAGTTAACCACAAGTACTCATTGATGAGCTCCAAAAAATGGTCATTTATCTTCAGTTGTTTATTCAGAATCATACAATCTTTACACTGCAATCATATTGTTGCCTTTACTCTGTATTACATTCATACAAAATAGTCATACAATTCTTCAGTTGCCTCATATTTGTAATCCTCTTAATTGATACAAGCTCAATTGTTCACATAGTACAACAATTTGTCGTCAAGTTGGATTTGCCAGTGTATACATTGTTGTCTTTGTATGTTTTTCCTCTTATCTCTCTCTACACGTGTCTCTCCATCCTTTCAGACGGTTCATCAGGAGGGTTTATTTATGTCTTATTGGCGATTGGTGTCTTACATTTTTAATCTTCACACAGTGATTCCACATTGTGGTAGTATTCTAATATAGCCACTTGTTTGGATGTTGTTGTTATTTAGACTGATGCTGTATTTAAATCATCTGTACCATGCGGTCTTGCTTAAATTATTCTCATGGTATTGGTTTAACATCTCATTGATGGTCTAGGATGCAAACTTTTCTTGAGATCGCAAGCCGCATTAAGAATCTGATCGTGGTTGCCAAACTATATAACTTAAATAAACTGAAACAATCCATGAACAGAATAAAATCCATATCGCACTTTTTAAGAAAATTAAGATAAGAAAATCTGTAAACCCAATAAGTCAACACATACTTCAGTAATTCCTCATGACAGATTGCAATTAGAACAATAAAACCCTGAAGTTATTTCCCAGGACAAAACTGACAAGGGCGGGCACACACACCAACACATGCCCCCCCCCCTGCTCAATATTAACCATACAAGTCATTAAAAAAAGAAATTCCAAATAAGCATCTTTTCTGTGTTGCCTCAAAAACATTACCTTTTCAAAACTATACTGCATCTGCAATTCAGCTATTCAGCCTTCCACCTGTGGTTTTTTCCTCGTCTTCAGACTTTCAATATCTGATTTCTCGCCACTACGAACACTATCAATCCATCGTCTGGAACTACAAGCAACCGCACATCTACCCACATTAGATAATAGAATAGCCTGAATAGGCGATCTAGGAAAGGTCATTTCATTATGATATCCAGCCGGTCTAACACTTCCTTCCAGACATTCTGAATCCGGGAACAATCCCAAAATGAATACGATGATGTACCTTTCTCCTTGCCACAACCGCAGGACACATCAATGTTCAATAAACCAAGTTTGTGCATATGTACAGGTGTCCAATACCGGCGTCCAAGTATCTTCTGTTGAATTAGCCGCAAAATGAGATTCAACCTCGCCTTAGATCCTACCTTCACCAACTGTCCCAATGCTCCATTTAAATATAGCAATTCAACTCTGTTGCCCAAACTTGGCGCAGCCTATCCGAACATTCAACATACACAGGTTTCACAGGCACCATGCTAAGAAATGTTGTGACCATTCGGCGTGGTGAATCAAATATTTTACAAATGTCCGGCTTGCCCGCAATTTTTCAAGGAAAAGCCCAAGCCGTGAAAACAAAGTGAATGAGGAGGTACTCTGGCACCAGCGCCAGGGAGTGAGCTCAGGTGATCCAGTTGTCCAGGTTAGGCAAGACATGAATGCCCTCCCTACTGACACGAGTCGCTACCACTGCCAGCAGCTTTGTGAAAGTCCAGGAAGCAGAGGACAGACCAAACAGCAGGACCTTGAACTGGTAATTGGGTTGGCTTACTACGGAACGTAGGTACTTTCTGCACTTTAGACGAATAAGCACTTGGAAATGGGCCTCCTGAAGGTCCAGGGAAACCAGTCAGTCCTTCATATTGAGGGCTTGAAGGATCTGGGCTAGATTAAACATCTTGAACTTGTCACTGTGCAAGAACAAGTTCAGCAGTGTCAGGTCCAGAACTGGGCACAAGCCACAGTCATTCTGCACCAGAAAATAGGTGGAGTGCCACCCCCCTTCTGAGCACGGAACCAGCTTGATCTCACTTGGACAGAAGCTGACCGATCATCTCTAGGAGGATGGTGTCCAGAGGCATGGGGGTGGCCAGAGGACCGTGGTCCGGGGGGCGCTGAAAGAATGGGAGGCAATATTGCTGTTGGATGACCTATGAGGCCCAAGCATCGGACGTGGTCTTCAGCGATTCTCGGATAAACAAGGCAAGCCCTCCAACTCACCAGTGACTAGTGGAAAAGCCCATCACTAAGGTTTGGTGCAGTAGGGACAGCGACTGCCATGGCATCCTGCTGGGTACCCCTTACTCTACTTTCCAGGAAGTGCCTGCCGTCTTCCAGGGACAGAGTGACCCGCAGAGTGGGCTGCAAGATGACAGCTGTGCGGAAGGCTGTTAAACCGATAGCCCCCAGAACTTGACAGTTGCCTTTGACAACTAGCGTCAGCCTTGGCTCCAAAAGATTTGGGCTGTTAAGGAGTAGACAAATGGCTACTGCCCCTCGTCCTGGTAATGGACAGATGAACATGTCACTCAAGAGCTCTTGCCCCTCCCCTGGTCCAATATTGTAAATAGAAAAAGTGTTAATCACTTAAACAACCGTGTCACCCATACTCTAAGCAGGGGCAGTAATAATAATGAACACATTGTACGCTAAAGACAGCAAGAATGACCGAACAGACGGTAGAAACATACATGTATCCATTAGCCATGAAGATACGCAGACATTAAGTTAAATGTGAATTTATACATTAAGAACATCTGTGCAACCACACACGTAGAAGAAACATAAAATGAGTAATGGCCACTGTGATGCTGGAAATGCCTTATGGAGGGAAAGGGGCTCCTGTCCTTTTCCTACCACTTATCTGTGTGTTTTCTGTACATTTTCTGCCACTGAGGTCCCCTGGACCTCTGGCAGTGCAGCTCTTCATTCTCATCTTTTTGTGAACATCACCCATGGGATACCTTTATGGCACCCCAGAGAGCAGGTATGCTGACTCGACAGTGGCTCTGGGTATCCTCCATTTTGGGATGCCCAGGGTCTGCCATAGTAACAATGGATTTCTTATAGAAGGCAAGATGACCCCTGTGGACTCTTGGTTTCAATTGCCTTTCACTTTGTTTCCTAAAACGCCTGGGAAGCCCTAACTCTGTCCCTTTCTCCTGAACAGCTGTTGGGTTGAAATACCATGTTTGGCTCTGGGGCGGTCTCCTGTCAGACTGACTGGAGCCTTCCCAGGTGTTGTGTTGTGGGTACACCCTTGGGGTTGGACGTGTGTGATTGGAGTCTGAAGGGAACTTACATTCTCTGTTCTGGGTGTCTAATTGCTTTGTGTGTGACACGGGTTTATAGTGACATTTTTGAATGTCACAATTTCGAATGCATTTTTCTCGAATAAAAAATGGTGTGATAAAAAAATGTTGAATTTTTTTATTATTCTTTTTTTTTTTTTTAATGGGGGGTTCCCCCCAAATCCCTGTTTTTTTTTATTGACCCTTTTTTTACTAACTAAACCCAAAATAAAAAATATGAGAATGCATTACTTACCGTAAAAGCATTTCTGATGATTGTATCTGCTTAGATTCACATGCTGTGCATAGGTCCGACATCCAGTGGTCACTGCGGAGTATTGCATTTTGTTTTTCGTAGTCGAAAAGGGGACGTCGACAAGGCGTGTCTGAAACACTATCCCTATAGTGACGTGCGTTGTACCCACAATCCCTCACGCGTTGAGGTCCCTCTGTTTGTATTTTTCTGCCCTGAGGGAGCCTTCTAGACGTGAGTGAGTACAGAAAAGAGAGAGATATATAAAGGAAGTCTATGTTCCTTCCATCCGAGCGGGGAGGAAGGGCGGGCGCATGTGAATCTAAGCAGATACAATCATCAGAAATGCTTTTACGGTAAGTAATGCATTCTCTTCTGATGTTTGTTAATCTGCTTAGAATCACATGCTGTGCATAGACTAGCGAGCAGTACCCGGAGTTGGCGGTGGGTTATGAGAAGGAACAGTAGAGAAAAGGTGTCGTAATACTGCCTGTCCCACCTGGGAGTCAGATCTAGAGTGTGTATCTAGACAGTAGTGTTTTGTAAAGGTGTGCACAGAACTCCAGGTAGCCGCTTTGCAGATGGACTCAAGGGGAACATTTGCAATGAATGCTATGGATGCCCCCGTGCCTCGAGTAGAGTGTGCTCTTGGCCTAAAGGGCAGTTCTCTCTTAGCAAGAGTATAGCAGAGAGTGATGCATTGAACAATCCATCTAGAAATAGTGGATTTTGAAACTGCATCTCCTTCTCTTCCTGCTGCCACCGAGACGAAGAACTGATTAGTCTTCCTCAGTGGTCTGGTTCTTTCCATGTAGAACATGACCGCTCTGCGTACATCTAGTGTGTGCAGAGTCCTTTCTCCCAAATTGGAAGGATTTTGAAAGAACGTTGGTAGTTCTATAGATTGGTTTACGTGGAATTTAGAAATAAATTTCGGAGCAAACCTAGGGTGAGTGCGTAGAACCACTTTATCTTTGTGAACTGTAACGAAGGGGTCTAGAATAGAAAGAGCCTGAAGTTCACTTACTCTCCTGATGGAGGTGATAGCTATTAAAAAAGCAGTCTTAAGCGTGAGGTGTTTAAGAGATGCTTTGTGCATGGGTTCGAATGGAGAGCCCATGAGTCTGGTAAGTACCACATTAAGGTCCCATCCGGGAGCTGGGTCAGCTATCGGGGGGTGTATTCTCTTTACTCCCTCCATGAAGGCCTTTATAACAGGGATCCTCCACCACGACACTTTGAGTTGGGAAGTGGTGTATGCAGAAAGTGCAGCTAGGTGGACTTTAATGGAGTTAAACACTAGACCTGAATCCAATAGGTGGGTCAGGTATAGGACCACATGTGTGGGAGAGCAGTCAATAGGGTTGATGCTTTTACTCCTGCACCAGATGACAAATCTTTTCCACTTGCTAGAATAGCAGTGGCGAGTGTTCGGTTTCCGGGCTTCCCTGAGGATGTCCATGCATCTTTGCGGGAGTTGTAGATGTCCGAACTCTATGATCTCAGGAGCCAAGCTGCTAAGTTTATGTTCTGGGGCATGGATGCAGAGTCCTGCCTTTGTCCTGAGACAGCATGTTGTACGGCCAGGGGAGTTTTACTGGGGGGGATAGAGACATCTCCATCAAGTGAGCGAACCATGGTTGTCGTGCCCACATTGGGGCCACTAGTATCATGGTCACTTGTTCCTGGTGCATCTTGTGCACCACTTTGTTGAGAAGGGGAGTCGGGGGAAAAGCGTAAACAAATTTCCCTGACCATTGCATCGACAGACCGTTCCCCTTGGATTGGTTCTGGGGGTACCTGGAGGCGTAACTTAGGCATTGTGAGTTTTCCAGGGTTGCGAACAGGTCTATTTCTGGGAATCCCCATTGTGTGAAGACGTTGAAGACGATGTCTTCGTGCAGGCGCCATTCGTACTCTTTGGGCAGGGGGAAATCTCTGCTGAGACTGTCTGCTAGCAGATTGAGTTCCCCGGGTACATGTAGTGATAGTAGGAACATGTCCTGTTTGAGAGCCCACTTCCATATATTCTGGGCCAGCTTGGACAGGCCTGGAGAGTGGGTGCCCCCTTGCTTGTTGATGTAGTACATGGCTGTGGTGCTGTCTGTAAGGACCATTACTGTTTTGCCTTGTAGGTGTTCCTGGAAGGCTCTTAGCGCCTTGAACACAGCTAGTAGCTCCAGTAGATTTATGTGTTTTGATGCTACATTCGGAGTCCACACTCCGTGAGCAGTCTGATGGGATAGGTGCGCCCCCCATCCTGTGAGGGATGCGTCTGTGGTTAGAGTGGCTTCCGCCGCGGGTGTGGCAAAGGGTTTCCCTTTTTCCATGTTTTCCTTTGTCCACCACCGTAGCGAGAGAACTAAGGCCTGCGAGACCACAACTAGATCCTCCCATAGTCCGCTGGCCTGACACCACTGGCTGTTGAGCCACTCTTGCATTGGGCGCATGCGCAGGCGCGCGTGAGGTACCAAATAAATACACGACGCCATCATTCCTAGCAAGCGCATTGCTTTGCGTACCGTCACCTCTCGACCGGTTACATATTGAGGGATCTGAAACAGCATGTTTTGGACCCTCTCTCTGGAGGGGAAGACGAGGCCGTCCTTTGTTTGAATTAGAGCCCCTAGGAATTGCTTGATTTGACTGGGGTCTAAACTGGACTTCTTTTCGTTGATGGAGAAGCCCAATTGAAACAAAAGGTATACTGTCTTTTGGGTATTGGAGAAGCATGTTTCGTAAGAATCCCCTGTTATGAGCCAGTCGTCGAGGTAAGGGTAAACTGGAATGGACAACCTGCGCAGGTGGGCCGCTGCCACTGCCAGCACCTTCGTGAATACCCTTGGTGCTGATGCTATGCCGAAGGGTAGCACTTTGAACTGGTAGTGTTTGCCCTCTATCATGAACCTGAGGTATTTTCTGTGCGCTGGCAACATTGAAATATGAAAGTATGCATCTTTCATGTCCAATGTTGTCATGTAATCTCCCTGAGAAAGCAGTGGGATTACTTCCTGTAAGGTTACCATACGAAACTTTTGGGGTTTGATAAACTTGTTCGCTGGGCGCAGATCTAATACAGGGCGCATGGTTAGATCCTTTTTGGGTACAAGGAAGTACACTGAATAAATACCTTCTGTTACCTGAGATAGAGGCACGACCTCTATGGCTCCTTTTTCCAGCAGTTGTAGTACTTCTTGGAGAAGGATGGCAAGATGTTCCGGTGTCATGCGACGTCCCCTCGGGGGTCTGTAGGATGGGGAACTGTTGAATTCGATACAGTATCCGTGGGCTACGGTGGAAAGTACCCAACGGTCTGAAGTTATCTCCTCCCATGCAGGAAGAAAGGATGTTATCCGGCCCCCGACCGGTGTTGCATGGGAGGGGACGCGAATCTTCGCGTCACTTGGAGTTGTTGGGGGCTTGGGAGCCTCTGGGGGTGGATCCCCGACCCCTCCCTTTGCCCCGGCGTTGGCCTCTTTGGCTGTACTGCCCACTATTGGTTTGGTAATTGGTGGCAGGGTATTGCTGATGTTGATTTTGTTGTTGGTGTTGGCGTTGGCCACGAAAAAAGCGTTTGTTGCCATAGCCGCGCCTGGTAGTGGGCTTAGAGATTTGGTCAAGAGTCTTGATAGTGTCGAACTCTTTTTTAGCCATCTCTAGGGCTTCATCTACCTCTTTTCCGAAGAGGTTAGCGTCCTCGACAGGTTTATTTATCAAAGACGCCTGTGTCTCTGGTTTAAAGCCTGAGTTGCGCAGCCACACATGGCGCTTTAGGAGTATTCCTTGTACCAAGGAACGTCCTGCTGTTTCTGCCGCGTCCAGAGAGTTTTTAACAATGCCCTGGTTCACTTGGGTTCCTTCGCCAATAGTTGACAGTAGGCGCGTACGTAAAGGCTCCGGTGCTTCCTCTGCGTCTTTTCGCAGTTTGGCCCACTGCGCGTCTGCGTAGCTTGCAAGCAAGGAATTGTTGTTGGCAATTCTTGCTGAGAAGGCAGCCGAGGAAGTAACTCTTTTTGCAAGGGCATATAGCCTCTTGCCCTCCTTGTCAGGGGGTGCCTCACTGGTGGAAAGTGGTACCCCTGCCCTCTTTCTAGTATTAGATACCACTAGGGAATCCGGAATGGAATGTCCCCTAATGTAGAGGGGGTCTGAGGGTGAAGGAGTGACGGATTGACCCCTCTGATTATTGCGGGAGTGGACAGCGAAGGTATGATCCTTCTCTTCACTGAAGCGAGGAGTGGAATGGTCTGGCTGACCGGGGGTTTTTCTTTAATCACTCTTTCTACAAAGTCCAATTCTGGAGAGAGTTCCCCGGTGTCGAGTTCGAAATGCGCTGCTGCTCTGCGCAACAGTGCATTGAACGTGGGCTGATCGTCAATTGGAGACGTGTTCCTAACTGGAGAATTGTCCGGAGGAGTTAGGTTTAGGACATCAGTGTCGGAATACACTGATGGTGATTGCCAGGGGTGTGAAGGTCCCTCTTCTGGGTTAACCCCGAAGCCTTCTTCTTCTTCTATAATGTCTGTTCTGTCTTCCAGACATTCCTCCTGGTTCTGTTCTTCATTGTCCATGAAATCATCTTCTTCCTCGAAGTATTGTTCCTCCCCAGTGAGGTCATATACATCTTGGAAGTCTGAGGCTGTGTCCAGCCTCGGATTTTTGGCCCTGGGGTCCTCCTGAGGCCCTTCTCTGGTCCTCTTGTGAGTTTGAGAGGCCTGGGTGCTCATGAACCTTTCCATCCTCTCCATACAGAGGTGGAGTCTTTCCATTGTTTCATGGGGTACCCCAGAGCGGTCTGGCGGGGGAAACATAGGGTTATCTAACTCGAAATGGCTCGACCTCTCCCAAAGCGTCGAGGAAAGTGTCCCGTCGCCCTCCGAAAAACCTTCAGGTGTGTCGGGAGACTCCCTGACTGAAGGGGGTAGTCCCTGCTTCCCTTCGTGCTTTTTCGGCGTATCCTTTAACTTATGCGTAACGCTCGACGTAATCTTCGGCGTACGCTTTTGGGCGTCGGCTACAGCGATCCTTGCTAAGCTATCGGCGACTCGCTTGTCGGCGACTCGTTTGTCGGCGGAAGCTTGAGTTTTCGACGCTATGGGTATCGAACGCTCTACGGCGGTCTGCGCTTTCTGTTGATGCGCACCGGCCGATGGTTTGGTGGCAGCGCCCTTGTTTGCCGAAAGCCCAGTCGCAGGTCGCGGCTGCGGTTGCGAGAGGGGCTTCGAACCCGAACGGTCCGAGGAGGCCGCCGGTGGAACCTGCGTCTCCTTGGGCGCCGAAGGTCTTTTCGACTTCGTCGAAGAAGAGCCGTGGGTTGTGTGTTTATGTGGATCTTTGTGTGCGTCTGTGTCGCCGGGGTGTTCATCCCCATAAGCAGGGCGTGAGCCGAGCCCGTCGGGGCCGGGGACAGACGACGAAGCGCGTAAGCGCTCCTTAGAGGGGGTTTCGACTTCCGTAGCGGAGGTCGTGTTATCGCGTTCCTCGTCACTGTCGGTGGTAGCAGCGGCGGGTGAACCTTCGGCCTTCGACATCGCGTAGGGCGCCCACCTTTTAACCCTTCGGTCTTTTAGAGTTTTAGGCTTAAGAAGCCGACAAGCCGCGCACCCTTCCTCCCTGTGATCGAGGGGCAAGCAGCGGTTACACCGTGAGTGCTTGTCCTTCCAAGTGAATTTGCCTTTACAAAGTGGGCAAAACCTAAACGGTGTCCTCTCCATAGCCGAGGCAATAAATCGCGATAAACACCCCAAGGGAAAGGAAGGGGAAAGGGAAAGGCATTCTCAGAAAAGACCCAGAGATGTCCCACGACCCCACTCTCCCTACTGTATATGGCCTGCGAGGCCAGGCCACGTGTTCGGCAGCGCCGAAGGATTTCTTCCGCTCGACCCTCCGTCGAAGATTCTTTTCGGCGGAGAACAGCTTACAACTGCGTCGAGGGGGGGATTATTAATATTAGAGAAAAAACGACCAAAGGTCGAGGAGTTGCAATGTCTCTCGAGGAGCTCCGCGTGAAGGCGACCAGAAGCTGGGCGTAAAAAAACAATCTGAGGGACCTCGACGCGTGAGGGATTGTGGGTACAACGCACGTCACTATAGGGATAGTGTTTCAGACACGCCTTGTCGACGTCCCCTTTTCGACTACGAAAAACAAAATGCAATACTCCGCAGTGACCACTGGATGTCGGACCTATGCACAGCATGTGATTCTAAGCAGATTAACAAACATCAGAAATATATATTCGACAGTTTTTTTCATACTTTTTTTTTGACAAAAAGGCATTCGAAATTTGAACTGGATACCTGTAACTCGAATGAGACGGCCCTGCCTGAAACTGACATTAATGCAGTAGCGTGCTGAAAGGCTCGATACTTGCCCCAATCCACATTCCTTTGTTATGGGTGTCTGGGTGGAGTGAATGGCCTGAATGCCCATGAGCCTGACTGGCTTGTATGAATGCCCTAGAGTGCGATTTGCTGACTGAGCCTAGCTCAGAGAGCGAATGAGGGACAGATGTGTATATCTGGGGACCTCTCGGACCAATTTGTTTAGTAGCTGAAGTCGAGGCTTAGCAAGAAGAAGCTGCTTCTTGAAGTACAGCTGGAAGAGAAGTCTGCTGCTGCATTTCTTCCACAATCCAAAAGGTGTCATGTCTCCCAAGGGCTGATCCAGAGAGGACCTGCAAAGGAGACCTCTCCCCAAGCTACGAGGGACCATCGTGCAAAACTGCTGCAAAACTGCTGCTCTTCATCGAAGTATCCTGGAAGTCAGTCCTGTGTGCCTGCCATCTGGAGAAGGGGCCTTCAAATTCCAGAAGAGGAGTGTCGGACATCTCGTGCCAGAGAAGTCCATTGGTGTCGTCCAGAGTCCGGAGGTGTGTTTCGTGATCTCTGGATGCAGTTGCTGTCTACAGCCCAGAAGAGGGGGTACCCTGGCATAGTGCTGCTGGACACCCAGAGCTGCCGAAGTTCCAAACTGCCTAAGAACATTTGAAAGGACATCCTTGCCATCCCCACTGACCATGATTTCCCGCCGGAGAGAGCCCAGAGTCGCTGGGTGTTGTGGAAGGTCTGCCGGTGGGTTTCCAGGCACCAGAAGCTATCCAAGTCATCCCGAGGGATCAGAATTGGTGAGGGTCTGAGGTCTACTCCAATGGTCGAGTTCAGGTTGCCAGAAGCAGTCCAGAGGTCTGTGCTGCAGCAACGAAGAACTGAAAGTAGGAAAACCGCGATATGTTGAAACCTGATACAAAGAGTGACCTATATCACTTGCTATTACGAGAGCTATAGCACAAGGACTCTTAACACTTGAACGTGCAGTAAAAACCTGAAGATGGCTGCCAGAGGAGGGTCTTAGGAAGAGGGCAGTCATTGGCTGGGGGAAGTTTGACCCAGAGGCCTGCGATTGGTTGTTGGGAGAATGACAGTTCAGAAGTGAAACAGATTTTTTCTTTACCGAGGATTCCCAGCCTGACGACTGGGAATATTCATGATAATGTGAATCCATGCCAGACCCCATGCTGGAAAACAAATGGGAACGAGGAGGGACATAGAAAAAAAATAAAAGGACAACAGTAAGGAGTGGCAAGACCACAAATGCATTTAAATATCAGACAGAGAAAATTAAATGGCAAACGTGATTCAAAGGGAACCCAGTACAGACAGATTAGTGCAGAGCAAACAAGTCACGAGAAGAGAAGGCGAGCTGATCAGTTATAAATAGAGAGAAGAAAGCTAGATGGGTAGCAGGAAGACCGAGCAGGTGAGAAAATAAACAGGGAGGAGACAAGAATTTAAGGTGCATTGAAGGAAAGGAAAGGTCTAAGTTTGTGAATTTTATAGATATAACTCACCGGAGCAGGCAAGGGCAAAGATAAAGGTGGAGAATGTTGGAAGAGTCCAGAATGACGCCAAGATTTCAGGCAGAAGAAGAGATGGGGAGAGAAGTCGGAGGGGAAAAGAGATAAAGGGGGTAAGGAGAGGAAGAATAGTGGCGGCAGGAGAGGAAAACACCCCAGTCTTGGAGGGATTTAGATGGAGGTAGTGAGCCGTCAACCAGGACAGAATAGTACTGAGGCAAGAGGTAAGAGTCGAGTGAAGAGAGGAGGAAAATGAGGAAAAATAAAGAGCTGGGTATAGTCAGCATAGAAGTGCTGAGACTAAAGGAAGAAATAAGAGAAATAAGAGCAAAAGGGGAGGGGACATAGGACAGAACCCTGGGGCACACTGTAGTGAAGAGGGAGAACAAGAGATTGTGCAAACCCAGGAACCTGAATAAGTGTGATCCGTAAGAGAACAGTACAGCCAGTTTAAGACTGAACCAGAGAAACCAAGGCTAGAGAGGGAGAGAAGAAGAGTGATCGTCAATGTCAAAGGCAGCTGACAAGTCGAGCAGGACTGGGAGTGACGAGCAGAGAGAAGTGAGTCACATATCGACAGGAGAGCAGTTTCAAGATTAGTAGAGTGGAAGAAGAGAAGCAGTGTTAGTGTGGGAGGAGACTTGGAAATAGATGATTTGCTCCAAGAGCTTGGAGAGGAAATAATAGTAGCATTGAAATGAGCAGGGGGAGATGGAAGACTGAAGCGAGATTAAAGAGGGAGACCAGAAATGGAGAGAGTGAAGGATAAACCATAGGAAAGAAGTTAGCGAATCAGTGGGAGCAACTGTAGGATGGGCTTTTGAAAGAAAAGTGTTACTCACTGGAGTGACAAACTTACTCCTAGTCCACAGTCCCCTTTCCTCCCGACTGTATGTGCGTCCCTTGCTAGGGATGGTAACAGAACCTTTTTTCACCAGTAAAAAACACTTTTCCTTTAAATTTATACGCGTGCAGGCCTGGGAGCATGCGCTCCCCTAACCACGCCCACTGGTGTGTTAGGGATCATTTTCATTTCTGTGCAAATTCCCTTCAACCTTAGAGACCCCCAGCTCTTTTGCTGGACTTCTCTTTTTCATTTTAACCCTAGATTAATTGAGACCTTTTTATGACTCATGTTTTCCCCGATTTGGATTTTGCGTTTTCACCGTTTTTTGGAGTCTGAAACTTCATAGGCATCTGCTTTTTGTATAGTGACACACAGCACCTACAGTGCACGGTCACTGGGAAATCCTCTAGATTTCTCTTAAGGCTTAAATACATTTTCTTGGTTGAACTACAGTTCGCAAGAATAGTAAAGTGAAATTCACTTTACTTACCTTTCCTCTTTGTAGGTCCAGCACACCATCGTATTTGGAGTGCTGCGAGGTTACTTAGTAGCCCCTTATCCTACTTTCTGATGTAACATTTTTATGTTACCCTCACTACTTTAAATGGCTGGTGGCAGTGGTTTACTTTTTCCTACCACTGTGCTTTTCTACCGCAGGCTGAACCCACAGCTGCAATAGCACCACCCATGGGTGACCATTTTGTCAAAATGTCCCCCGCCTTTTTTTTGCCATTTTCTGTTTGTGATGTCTTTCTTGGCTTTTACTCTGTGCGCTGAGACAGGTTTGAGCCCTTTGTCTTGCCTTTGGCGGGCTTCAGCCCTGAATCCCGCCCCTGGGTCCAGTGTGTCTGGAAGGACATGATGGAGGGAGGGTCCCGAAACTCCCCTATTCTTTGTTTCTAGGAGTGCCTGAAACGAAACAAGTCCTGTTTTGCTGACTGGCTGTCCCGAAAGGGTAGCCACCCAGCTGTGTGATGAAGCTTAGGCTGTGCATGAATGGGAAAACGTGCTTAAAAGGCTAGGTTTTTGGACTACAGGCAGAGTCTTTGGACTACAGGAAGAAACATCCAATGAAGAAACAGTGAAAAGAAGCTGGCTGCAACATCCTAGACCTTGAAATGCCTGGTGAGGCCATGCTGCTGTATTGGCCTCCTTTTTCACCTCGATGAAGGAAAACTGGTACTCCCTATTTTTTGTTCTCGGGGGATCAATCTTGTAACAAGGGAGTGGAATCTGGCACAAAACAAGCAAGATTGATTACCACTCTTTATCCCAACTATGTAGTACAGGACAGTGCATGTTGTGCCGCTATTAATACTTCTAGCAGGCAAACAGCTCCACAAGACTGATGCTCAATTTACACAAAAAAAAAAATCAATAAATGTATTAATACATAAGAAAAAGTGTCAAACCATTTAAAAAAACACATGATAAAACTAAAGACCGTTAATGTAACAGAGGGTGAAACGGTGACTAACACTCAGAGAAAATCAATATGTCAGAAGACAATCAGAACAAATCATGAAAACATTTGTATTGGATGATAATCTCAGCACAATGACTAAACAGTTATTGCTGTTTGTATTTTTAGGTTGTCGCACTTATCGGTCTAACACCTAGAGTGGGTCACACAATGTTTTCTGGAAGACCCTTCATCAGGTTTTCCACATGGATACATGAAGCATGATCTTAGCGCTTCATAAAAAGTTGACATATGTTTCGGCCTACAAAGTCCACACAGCACTATCCCTAGTGCTGTTGGTTAGAGATGTTATAGAGGCCTTCTTCAAGACAAACAAATTGCTTCTATTCAGGAAACCAATCCCAACCCAGACGGTCTAGTGGTAGTTTCCACACTACAAAAGATACATAAAAAGACTAATATCAGAAAAAACATTTCAAACATTAAAAAGGTTGTCTAGTGGAGGTGGTTGACAGGGCAACCTTTAAAATAAAGATATACCACAAGCCCAGTCCATATATTGTTCAATGAATCTTATTTCCTTCTAAATAGTTCTACCACCCAATGTACCTGGAATAGCAGAGTTCGACTTTGGGTCTTCGACGGATCCTTCTTAAGCAGCTCCCTTTAAGGCAGGAGTCACGGATCGTCGAGTTCCCACAAGGAAATAAACGGTGAACGATGTCGTTGCGGCAGCAGCTTCGGTTCTTGCGGTGCTCGGTGACGATCGGTCAAAAACGTCCTGCAGAATGAGGCGTGCGGTGCACCTCAACGATGAGTGTTCGTTGCAGCAAAGAGTTAATGAAGAACTTTGGCCCAGCAAGGGCGTCGAGTCGTCCGGTGTCTCTGCGGTCTTTGGGTGGCGGGAAACCCACTGGCCGATTCTCCTCAGTCGTCGGCGGCCTTGACTTTCTCAGTCAGGACGAAAGCTGCCGACGAGGATGAGCAAGGGAGTCCTTGTTTCAATGTTCTTAGGCAAAGAAGCACTGCGGCTCCGGTCGGTGATGGCAGTCGTCGACGGTGATGGACTTCAATGTCCAGCGCTTCACTTTGTGATTCGGGGGGGAGGAGGGGGGTTCACGTCTCCAGTCGGCAGCCTTTCGAGGGGCTGGCGTCCAGGGAGCTTTGGCAAAGATCAGCTGGTGCACGATGGTCCCTCGTAGCACGGGAAGAGGTCTCCTAACTAGGTCCTCTCTTGTATCAGTTCCTTGACAGTCCCACAGCTTTCAGATTAGCGAAGGACAGCAGCAGCAGTTCTTCCAGTGGGCTTCAAATTTAAGCATCAGTTTCAACTTCGGCTTCTGAACGATTTCTAGCAGTGAGAGGCCCCCAGATATACTGTTGATCTCCCATTCATTCTGCTGGGTCACACTCATGCAACCAATCACTCAGAAGGGCATTCAGCAGTCAGGCAGCCAATCAGGCTTACAGTGCATTCAGGCAATTCTCCTCCCTCTCAGAAACTCAGAAGAAGGAATGTGTATTGGGACAAGTACCCAGCCATTTGCGCTACACACTGCATTCATACCAGTTTCGGGCAGGGCTGTCTCAGTCTTTGTGTCACATACCAGAAAGTAGACACCCATAACAAGATGTGCATATTGGGCACACACTCCATTCACCCAGGTCCCATCCCAAGGGTGTACCCACAACATACAACACCCACAACTAGGAAGGCTCCAGCCAGTCTGGCCTGGGCTTCCCCACAAAACCATATATAGAACTTCCACCCACCAGCCAGTCAGGGGGAAGGGACATAGTCAGGGCTAACGGAGACTTCGGGAAAAGTAAGGTAACAAGCGATAGAAAGCAAGAGGCCCCAAGGGCCATCTTGTTTCTTATCGGGAATCAACTGATTCCAATGGCAGGGCCTGGGTATCCCCAAAATGGCTACTCAGAGCACCTGTCAAATTCAGAATGGAGCTGCCACCAGCCCATACCGTGTTCTGTGGGCCACACACAGGTGCCCAAAAACATACACTAGGAGTACAGGGTTGTACTCCCACCCATGAGTGCCATATGGGTATCCCGAGGGTCTGTTCACCAAACCAAAAAGAGGAAGAGGCGCACCGGCAGGAGTCCCATATGAACTTCTGTGCAGAAAACAAGAACATACATGATAAAGCAATAAAGGAAAAGCATATGGAGGCCCTGTCTCTCCAATGCATTTCCAGCATCACAGAAGGGTCTTCCAGAAAACATTGTGTGATCCACTCAAGGTGTTAGACAAGTGCTACAACCTAAAAATACAGACGGCAATAACTGTTTCATCATTGTGGTGAGATTATCATCCAATACAAATGTTTTCATGATTTGGTCGGATTATCTTCTGACATATTGATTTGCTCTATGAGTGTTAGTCACTGTTTCACCCTCTGTTACATTAACTGTCTTTAGATTTATCATGTGTTTTTTATTGAATGGTTTTACACTTTTTCTTGTGTATTAATAAATGTATTTATTTTTTTGTAAATTTAGCATCAGTCTTGTGGAGCGGTTTGTCTGCTAGAAGTATTAATAGCAGCACAACGTGCACTGTCCTGTACTACATAATTGGGATAAAGAGAGGGGTAGTCAACCTCCTTTTTCACCTCGACAGAAAAGCTCTGGACGGAACAACTTCTCCCCTTGGGTTAGTGGGACCAACTAACCCAGAGACGAACTCCACTTTGGCGTAATCCCTAACTTGCTGTGCCTCTCCGATGCTGCAGAAACCCAATGCCAGGTGTCGAATATCCATAACTGAGTGCAATGTCTGCCGCTGAACAAATCGGGCCAAAAGCTCCAGGAGCCTCCTAAGGACACTCCAGAAGCAGGAAATCCCTATCTAGTGTCCCCTCACCAGAGTCCAGGACCGAGGTAGCAAGGAAAATCCAACCATAAATATTCGATCTGCATCAGTGCTGTTTGCGAAGCACTGTAACCGCAACGTGCCGCTGAATCGAAGAGAGCCCGTAGCTGGCGCCGACCTTCCCAAGTACTGCTGCAGGAACGCTCCAGACGTCCTCCCTCTTGTCCCCAAGACTGAGGCTCGGGAACTAGCGTTGGCTTGGCTGTAGCAAGATGGAATCCAGCTGGACTGCTTTTTTTCGAACCAAAGGTACTTTTTTGGCCTTGGGGGTACTTACCTTAAGTCGTGCTGTCTCACTTGAGGCTGGCACTTGCTTAAACTTTGAGTTGATTTCAACTCCCTTTGCACTGGCTTAACTTGTGTTCCTACAAGTGATTTTCTGAACTCTGACTTTGTGCAAGAATTGTATTCAAGAAGTGTATCAGGACTATAGACTTTGTCCAAATGACTTTGGCTGTCCTGGCTCCCTAAAGGCACTATTCTAAATAAATGGACTTTGGTATTGCTTATCCCGCCATAGGTTGTAGCTTGTTGAATACTGTTACTGCTGGGAAAGGCATATCTAGAATTCATTGGAGGATTCAGTTGTCTTCACATTTTCTAAGAAACTGTTCTATCCTTTTTACTTTTCTTAACCCTTCCTTTCTGCAACTTAAGAGTCTACAAAGTATATTGATGTGATATAGAAATGCAAATAATATCCTCGTAATTGAAGTCACTTCAGGGTGTAGGAGAAGCGTATTGAGCATATCCAAAGAGTATTCACAAGCTTGATTGATTCTGAAAAGTAATTCCAAAGTTTGCTTGAATTGTTAAAATCAATTGCCTTTTTAAAGAAGGCTTATTTAAAACTGGTGTTAAATCATTATTTATAACTGAAAACCTTAAGTGTAAGTGTTACTTGGATACTTGTATTGACGGATATCATTTGTAGAGCTCTACAGTTCACATTTAACCCTCCTGTGATAGGCTTGGCTGCTCAGTCACACTACAAACTTGTGTAGTACGGACCTATACCAAAAGGTGGGTTACCTAATACCAAGCAGACAATTCTTGTGTAGTCTCACAGAGTGACTGTACACATTCTTACCTAACACAGCGCTACACCTCGGTCCCCTTTGATGCATTGGCTGTATTGAACTGTTCAACCTTGCTGCTCCATTTTAAGGGGGAAGGATGGTGGGACGTATGGAGGAAAGGGGTCTATGGACTAAGAGTATGTTAGTCACTCCCGTGAGTAACACAATTACTCCTAGGTCCCGTCCCCTTTTCCTCCATCCTGTATTGGCGACTACAACTGATACAACCGCCCTGGGGAGGAGAGCTTGACCCTCTAAGGAAACAGGTTACGCAGGACAGCCTAGCCAAATGCTGCTTCAGCCCTGGCACTGGTATCCAGACAGTAGTGTTTGCAGAAGGCCGATGGGGTGGCCACAATACGCAACGCTGAAAGGCAACAGCTGCTGCCTTGTCCCTGATGGCGTAAGCGCACATGCCCCTTGGTGATTGATTGGGATGAGCCTTGTATGCCTTGTGGATGGCAGCAGTCATCCAACAGGGTATTGAAGCTTTGGACGCTTGCTGTCCAGGCGTTGACCCTCCAAATGTGACAAATAAGGCGTCTGTCTTGGTTCTGTCAATGTGGAAGGAGGAGACATCTTTTGGTAGGAACCTGGGGTGAGTGCAGAGTACGACCATGCCCCGATGAAACAATGTAGGGCTCAGAAGCGACCAGAGCTTGAATCTTGCTAAGTCTGCAAGCTGAAGTAAGCCCCACTAGTAGCGCTGTCTTGAGAATGACCAACTTGATGTCCACAGTGGCCATGGGCTTGAATGGTTTGTGCGCGAGGGCACTCAGAACCACGTTGAGATCCCATGCTAGTTGCGACTGCCTGACAGGGAGGGAAGGGGGTGGGGGGAGGAGAAGGAAATACAGCCTGGTTAACCCCGCTAGATGCCTCTTCACTACTGGATATTGCAGAGGAGAAGGTAAACCTGTCTGAGTTTCTGTATGCGCCAATGGCCACTAGGAATGTCCTACAGGTGTTGGCATGGACCCCTGACCAGGGTAAATACACCAAGAAAGACAACACCTGGTCCAGAGTGCAGGATAGCGGGTCCACTCTGTATTCCTTGTACCAGAAGCAGAACCTGGTCCATTTGCTTTTGTACTGCTTTCGAGTAGCCCGACTCGCTCTCTGGATGATTTTTAGACTGTCCTCAGACAGCCAGAGATTTTGGAGAGTCACCTGCTCAAGTACCAGGCTGCTATGGGCTAGCCTCTGCGGGCAGGGGTAAAGTACCGCCCCCCCACCCCATCCCTCTTCTACATCAGGAGCGGGCCCTTCCTAAGCGGTAGAGGGACTTCTGGCTGGGCTGACAGCTGCCGAATGTCTGAGAACCATGGCCTGGCTGGTCACTGCAGCGCTAGGAGGATGAGACGCAGCCACCGGGACTGTCTGATCCTGCAAACAACCTGGTGGATTAACGGGTTAGGAGGAAACGTGTATGCACACATCCCATCCCAGGGGATCTGGAGCACGTCCCAGAGGGAGTCGTGCCCCCTTGCCCTCCAGGACGCGAACTGCTGACAAGTCCGGTTGTTCTCTGTCGCAAATAGGTCTGCGACAGAGAACAACCAGCAGGTTGGGGACCGGGTGACCCCACCTGCTGAACATCTCTTGAAGGATTCCCATTCAGTTGCTCCTCGTAGTTTTCAGAGCCCTTCCGACTGAGTCCGTCTGCCTAGACGTTTGATTCTCCCGGCAGATTCACTGCTGAGATCCAGATGTCCTGTGCTATCGCCCACTCCCAGATGCTGAGAGCCATCCTGCATAGGAGTGGGGATCTGGTGCCCCCCTGCTTGTTTAGGTAATATATACAGGTAGAGTTGCCGTCCGAATGCTAACAGCACTGCTCCTGATTAATGGGAAGAATGCCTCGAGGGCGAGCCAAATGGCCATCAATTCCAGCCAGTTGATGCGATTATGTTGGTCGGTCTTGGACCACAGGCTGTGTACTGAATGTGAGCCAAGGGTAGCACCCCACCCTTGGAGTGAGCAATCCGTAGTCCTAGTGTGATCCGCAGGATGTGGTCTGAGTGGCCTGCCAACCATGAGGTTGGCATCCAGCTCCCACCATGTGAGGTCCTGCCATAGGTGAGCGGCTATAGTAATTGGGGCTCCTTGATGACCCTACTCCAGGATCCAGGAAGCCGAAAAATGGAAGGTCAGCCTTCTCATGCAAAGCCTGGTGTAAGGGATAGCCAGGAGGCATGCCACCAGTACCCCCAGCAGGTGCTGGTACCACCAGGCCATAGTTACTGTTCTGCTGAGGAAGTGAGCAACAGAAGATTTGATTGCCGCCAACTTACCCCTGTGGGGAACCCCTTCTGCGTATCCCACATAAGCCCCCAAAACACCAGTGTTTGTGTAGGGTAGAGCTGAGACTTCTGGGAGTTGATAGTGAACCCCAGTTCGTAGAGCGTGGTCATGGGTCTGGCCGCTGAGATCCTGAGCTGCTCAAGGCCCCCCCCCCCTCCCACTCCCTCGGACTAACCAGTCGTCGAGGTCTGATAAGACAGCACTATGAGGACGTGCAAATAAGAGTCTTTCAGATCCAGGGAGAACGTCCAGTCCCCACAAACAGCGTCTCCGCTATAAGCGCTGGTGTCACCATTTCTATTTTCATGAGTTTTAATTTTCCAGCGTATACCATTAAAAAATAAATAAATGTTTTCCTTTCTATGGATACCTTTTTCAAACACATTGTTTGAAAAGGGTATCCATAGAAAGGAAAAATGGTAATGGTATATGCTGGAAAATTAAAACTGATGAAAATAGTAACTTATATGTCTCACACCAATCTAATTAAAACACAACTCTAAGTTATGATATTTATGTCCTGAAGGGATCCAACCCGGTTATTGATGAACAGACACGATTCAAAAGTAATAGGGACATCCAAGACTATAAGGTAAAACTGCAACCACCTGATTTCCTTTTTGAATTCATCTGTGAAATATAAAGATGCATTGAATGATGAGACTAAATACCTTCTCCTCATTTCTCTTCTCTTCTCTTCCCATGCATCCTCCCCATCACCAACCCCTTTTTTTATCTGGTTTTGCTTTCTCTTTACTTTTGTTTTAATTATCTTATGTTATTACTCTTACAATTACGTATGAAACTATGGTTTACTATAATTTTGTTTTACAAATGTATTTTTCCCTTGATGGGAACATACTGTGGTACAGTTTGTATCGATAACTCAGTTGAAAGGCCCTGATTTGAAAAAGGCCTTAGATAAGGCCGAAAAACGTGTCCTCAAAAAGGACATTTTTTTGATATAATAAATCACTCTTACAACCTATACTTTGGCGCAGTCTTCATTCTGGGTCTTCATCCTAAACTTACCCGACTCGTGGTTTTTCTTGGCTAAACCACAACCCGGGAAGACGCGACTCTTCTAGATAAACAATTTGGAAAAAAGGAATAAAAATTCATCAATCAATATGTCGCCAAGTTAGACCAAACCTTCAAAGCCAACAACGTTTAAATCTCTAATATACAATTACAGCTGCTTTTCAGCTCAGTGGAACACAGGCGAAGGTAAGCAAGAACTCCTTACACTAATTGTGGATGCTCCAGGCAACCCAGGGTCAGCTACACCTAAAGGAACCTTTTTCAGGAATGGCACACAGCTATTCTAGGCAAGTAAGATCTAATGTAATATTCTATTACAATTGCTTTTTAAGATCAGTGGAACACAGAATGAGATATGCAGTACCTCTAACTTGTTTTAGGATGGCACACAGATAACACAAGGCAAGTAAGACATGCATTACTCACCGTAATCGCATTTCTGATGATTGTAGCTGCTTAGATTCACGTGCGTATAGTCCAACATCTCGCGGTAATAGAGTATTGCATCTTTCTTTCGAGGATCGAAAGGGGGACGTCGACATGGGCATGCTTGTAACACGATCCCCAACGTGACGTGTAGTGTACCCAAAATCCCTTGCACGTCGAGGTCCCTCAGATTGCATTTTTTCTGCCGTGAGGGAGCCTAGGACTACCGTGAGTACAGAGAGAGGAAGGTGTAAGATGTATATGTTCCTTCAACTCCAAGAGGGGAGGGTGAGTGGGCGCATGTGAATCTAAGCAGATACAATCATTAGAAATGCTATTACGGTGAGTAATGCATGTCTTGTGATGCTTGTTAATCTGCTTGGAATCACATGCTGTGCATAGACTAGCGAGCAGTGCCCAGAGATGGTGGTGGGATGTGTGAAGGAAGATTAGAAAAGAGATGTCTTAGCTCTGCCTGTCCCACCCGAGAGTCAGACCTAGAGTGGGTATCTAGGCAGTAGTGTTGTGTAAAGCTGTGTGCAGAACTCCAGGTGGCTGCTTTGCAAATGGACTCAAGAGGAACATTTGTAATTAATGCTATGGAAGCCCCAGTGCCCGAGTGTGCTCTAGGCTTGAAGGGCAGATCTCTCTTGGCAAGAGTAGCACAGTGTGATGTAGTTTACGATCCACTTAGAGATGGCTGATTTCGAGACAGAGTCCCATTTTCTACCAGCCGCCACTGAGACGAAAAACTGGTTAGTCTTTCTTAGCGGTTTAGTTTTTTCCAGCTAATATATCACCGCTCTCCTCACATAGAGTGTGTGGGGGCTTCTTTCTGCCAAGTTAATGGGGTTATGGAAAAAGGTGGGTAGTTCTATTGATTGGTTCACATGGAATTTTGAAATAAATGCAGGCACAAATCATGGGTGAGTGTGCAGGACAACCTTATCATTGTGAATCGTGACAAATGGGTCTTGAACTGAAATGGCCTGCAGTTCACCAACTCTTCTTATTGAGGTGACTGCCACCAGGAAGGCACTCTTCTAAGTGAGTGCTTTAAGGCTACCCTTATGCATAGGTTCAAAAGGAGGCCCCACTATTCTAGTTAGTACAACTTTCAGGTCCCATCCGGGAGCTAGGTTGGAAATAGGGGGATGAAGTCTTTTAACCCCTTCCATAAAAGTCTTGATCACTGGAATTTTCAGACAGGAAACCTTTTTCTGAGAGTTGGTGTAAGCAGAAAGTGCAGCCAAGTGCACCTTTAGGGAATTGAAGACCAGACCAGAGTCTAGTAGGTGAGTCAGGTACAAGACAATATGTGTTGGCGAGCAGTCAGTGGGATTGATGCTCTTGGAATTGCACCAGATAACGAAGCATTTCCATTTGTAGGAGTAGCAATGTCTGGTGTTAGGCTTTTGTGCTTCTTTAAATATGTCCATGCATCTTTGGGTGAGTTTGAGGTGTCCAAACACTATGACTTCAACAGCCAGGCTGCCAAATTGAGAGTTTGCGGGCATGGATAAAGTGCCTCCCCACTGTCTTGTGACGGCATGTTGTACGGGCATGGCAGCTTCCTTGCAGGTATGAATGACATTGCCATTAGGTGAGAACCAGGGTTGGCGGGCCCACATTGGGGCCACCAGAATCATCGTGACTGGTTCCTGTTGCATCTTGTGCACTATCTTGTTGAGTTGGGGAGTCGGCGGGGAAAAGCGTAGACTAATCTCCCTGACCATGGTATACAGAGACCGTTCCCCTTGGAGCAGTTTTGTGGGAAACTGGAGGCATAATCTGGGCATTGTGCGTTCTCCAGAGTTGCAAGCAAGTCTCTCTCTGGGAAGCCCCAGTCTCAGACGATGTTCAGAATCTCTTAGTGCAAACGCCACTCAGTCTACAGGTAGTGGGAAGTCTCTGCTGTCTGCCAGAAGATGGAGTTCCCCTGGAACACGTTGTGATAGGAGGAACATCCTGTGTTTGAGAGCCCATATCCATATGTTTTGAGACAGTTTGGATAGCCCTGGAGAGTGAGTGCCCCCTTGCTTGTTCAGATTATACATGGCCGTGGTACTTTCCGTGAGTACTAGGCCTGTCTTTCCCTGTAGGTGTGCTTGAAAGGCCTTCAGGCCTTTGAACACTGGCAGCAATTCCAACAGGTTTATGTGGTTGGATACTACCGCTGGGGACCAAACGCTGAGTGCCGTCTGAAGAAGGAGGTGAGCCCCCCATCCCGTCAGATGTGTCCGTGGTGAGAGTGGCTTTTACTGCAGGGGTGAAGGTTTTCCCCTGCAAGAGGTTCTCCCTTGACCACCACTGCAGAGAGAGAACGAGGGCTGCCGAGACAACCACTAGATCGTCCCATTGTCCGCTGGCCTGACACCACTGACTCGAGAGCCACTCTTGCATGGGGCGCATGAGCAAACCTGCGTGTGTGACTAGATAAACTAGATAAAAAGAGGCCATCATCCCCTACAGTCGCTTGGTTTTGCATATGGTCACCTCTTGATTGGCTACATAGTGAGGGATCTGGAACAGCATGTTTTGAACCCTCTCGTTGAAGGGGAAGGCATGTTCGTCTTTGGTCTGAATTAGAGCCCACAGAAAGTGTTTGACTTGGCTGGGGTCTAGGCTGGACTTTTTCTCGTGGATCGAGAATCCCAGACTGAAGGAGAGATCTATAATTTTCTGGGTATTTGATAGACATGTTCCGTACGAAACCCGGTATTTATTAATTTATTTGGGTTTTATAAAGGAAAAACCTTTATAAAATAATCTCAAAAGATGATTTACATGAAAATTAACCAAGCAAACAATAAGAAAAAGCAAAAAAAGAAAAAGGACAAAATAAAACCAATAAAAAGCAAACCAAGGGTATCACGGGGAACAGATGTCCCAACCGTTAAAATTTCATAGTACCAAAACATTTTCTTTTAAATTATAATTGCACTTATTTTCAATACTTGTACTATTGCTGCTGTTAACATGATCTCTTGACCAGCAATCATTCTGTCCCAAAAAAACTCTGAAAAAAGACTTTCCTCCTTGGGCACAAATCATCTGAAAAGCAACAATCTGGTTTCCCAGGTACCTTCGCACTCCATTAATAAGTGTCTTATTGTTTGTTTGCCCGGAGGTGCACAATGTTCAGAGTTATTTTGCTTGATCCCCTTGGTTTCTTCTTGCTAGTATGAGCCACATTAAGTCTAAGCCTCAGGAAATTGTTTCTTATTGCTCTATCAGGGAACCTTTGTAAATAGCGAGGCAGAAGACCCAGCTTTTTTTCCACCTTTAAGCAGGGTTTCGGGGGCTTACTAGATCTTGCATTAGCAATTGTATCTATCCAGTCCCAGGATTCTAATGATCTTATCACTTTACAAGGGTTTAAAACAAGTGTTTCCAGGTTCATCTCCAATCTGTTCAATATTCCTTTTATTTTCTTCTCTAGACAAGAGAGAATCTGTGATCTTGAATTTTTGAGGTGCTCATTTACCTCATAATAAAGGGAATCTTGCTTACCAGTAATGAAATGAGTTTCCAGTCTGCACGACACCCTAATGAAACCAAACCAAGCTCAAATCGTAACCTCTCCATTGATGTACATAATGGGAGAGCCAGGATTTTTTTAAATTTCTTTTTACAAATCAAGCCCTCGATTCTATTCCAATTTATATGCCATAATAATGGTTTTGCCTCTAAACGAAACCTGTTATTAGCCAGTCGTCGAGGTAAGGATAGATTGGGATGGACTGCATGCGCAGGTGAGTCGCTGCTATGGCCAGTATCTTTGTAAAAACCTTGGGGCTGAGGCAATGCCGAAGGGAAGGACTTTGAACTGATAGTGATTGCCCTCTATCCTGAACCTTAGGTACTTTCTGTGCGCTGGCAACATTGAAATATGAAAGTATGCATCTTTCACATCCAATGTGGCCATGTAATCCCCTGTTTTAACAGTGGGATTACTTCCTGCAATGTTGTCATTCTGAACTTGTGTGGCTTGACAAATGTGTTCGCAAGTCTAAAACAGGGTGCATGGTGAGATCGTTTTTGGGTACAATGAAGTACACTGAATAAATGCCCTTGTTTATCTGATGAAGGGGGACAACTATGGCACACTTTTCTTGAAGGATCTGCACTTCTTCCAGCAGGTGTGCTGGCGATAGGCGTCTGGATGTTGGTTGACGGTAACAAGGTGGCCGGTTGAACTCGATACAGTAACTGTGGGCTATTGTCTTGAGCACCCACTGGTCTGAAGTGACCCCTTATTATGCGTGAAGAGAAGACTTTAAACGTCCCCTGACCAGGGAGGCATGGGAGGGGACCTGGACTGACGAGACATTTCTGAGCGGAGGCCAGGGAGCCTCTAGGGATGGAGTTCCTACTCCTGCCTTTGCCTCTTCGCGGACCCCTTTGTTGGTATTGACCAGTGGCAGCTGCACCTTGTCCGAAGGACCATGGCGTACCCCTGTTCCATACTGATTATGTGGGGAACGGGAAAAAGATTGCTGTCGAAAGGAGCAGCGTAGCTACCCCCTGCTGTTGGTAAGGGCGAGCAGTAATTTGGTTAGGAAATGTAAGAGTCTCATACTCTTTTTTTTGCTGTTTCTAGGGCATTGTCCACAGCTTTCCCCAAACAAACAGGAGTCCTCCACTGGCTTGTTTATAAGTGAGGCCTGGGTTTCTGGTTTGAACCCTGAGTTTTTGAGCCAGGCGTGTCTTTTCAGAAGAGTGCTTTGAGCCACGGTTCGCCCCGCCATCTCAGCTGCATCCAATGTATTCTTGAGGGTGGTCTGTGATAATGTCGAATGCAATAATGTCGACAGTCAAAATGTCGAAAAAAAATGTCGAAAAAAATAATGTAGAAAAGCAATAATGTCGAATTTTTTTCTACATTTTTTAGAAAAAAATAAATAAATATATATAATTAAAATGTGGTGAATATGAGGGGTGAGAGGGTGGTGGGGGGGCGCCAGGGGGGTGTTTGGTGAGGGGGGTTGGGGGAGGGGAACCCCCCCCTAGTAAATGATATTTTCCTTGTTTATTTATTGAAAAAATATTGATGTAAAACATTGCGGTGGTATTGTCTGTGAACACCCGCACCACCTTGCCCTTGAAGGATGGCAGGAATGATTTGAGGGCCCGGACACCGCCTGTAGCTCCACAACATTGAAGTGCAACGTCTTTTCGTCTGGTAGCCACAGGCCTCTGGCATGAAGACTTCTGGTGTGGGCTCCCCATCCTTCAATGGAGGCGTCCGTCGTTACAGTCTCCTGATGTGGTGGGGCCTGGAAAACCGTGCCTCCGTTCAGATGCGAGCACACGCCCCACCAACTCATCGCCCGACGGACCCCCCCACATCAAGAGCGATTCTGTCCTGGAAGCTTCCGGACACCTGAATCCAACGGGCGTTGAGAAACTCCTGCAGTGGCCGCATCCGTAGCCTGCAGAGTCGAATGAAAAAATTGCATGACATGCTGAGCAAAGACTTGATGGCCCTCACTGTGGTGATCTTCAGAGCGAGCAGCTGTTGCACCTTGGCCAGGATGGCCGCAACTCTCCTCTGACAGCGACGCCAGGCATGACAGTGTTAAGTCGGGATCCCAGGAACAGCGCGTCCTGTGATGGAGTCAAGCGGGACTTTGCATAATTAACCAAGCCCCAGATCCATCAGTAGACGGACAGTCCTCACCGTACGGTCGACGGCGATGCTCCTTGAGCTGGCCCGGATGAGCCAGTCGTCCAAATAAGGGTAGACATGGAACCCTTGCAGTCGCAGATGGGCTGCCACCGGCGCCAGGCACTTGGTGAAGACTTTGGGCGCTGACTCCTTCAGTTGGTAATGCTTCCCCTGAACAACGAAGCGCAGAAACTTGTGGTGTCCCTTGTGAATGGGAAAGTATCCATCCTCCAGATCCAACGACGACAGAAAGACTCCCTCTTCAGTTGTCTGAGCACATGTTGAAGGGTGTCCATCCGAAACCTTTGAGACTATGTACTTGTTTAGTCGCTGTAGGTCGAGGATGGGCCTCCAGCCCCCGGTCTTCTTTTGCACTAGGAAGTACCTTGAATACACTCCAGAGCACTGGAGTCGCTTTGGAACTAGCTCTATCGCCACTATCTCTAGCATGGCCCGAACCTCCAACAGCAGTTGAGGGATGTGGTTTTCCTGCCGGCCCGCCGGTGGTATCCGGGACACTTCAGTTTTAACTCTAGGGTGTGTCCGTGGGCGATAGCACCCAGAGGTCGGTGGAGCTGGTCTTCCACACAATGACTAATTACGTCAGCCGGCCTCCCACTGGGGTGCACAGGTGGGGGCCCGACATCACGGCCGGTTCATTCATGCTTGGAGGTCGACTGGCTGTATTGGGATCCTTGGCGACAACAGCGTCCTCCACTGAAGGTCTTGGAGCGGCCCCTGTTGGTCTCTTGGGCCAAGGATCGGGAGGGGTTGAAGTAAGAAGAGGAGCCCCCGCCGTAACCCTTCGAAAAACAGGGAGACTTGCCTCCTGATCAAAAGGATGGCCGTTGCCGTTGTCCGGCACCCTGTATTTCTTCTCTAGGCGGTCTCTCTTCGCTGGGTCCATAGAAGGGTTCTTCAAGAGCGACAGGCCTTTGTCTAAAATATCATCCAAGAGTTGGACCGAAAGGATGGACTTTTCTATTCACCTCGTGACGCTGGTATAAGAAGCCCTCCTTCTCCTCTGGCACGAGCTGAAAAAGTTCTGAAGCTCTCGAGATCATTGTATGGCAGGAGCCTATCTCGTCCGGTGGGGAGGATCTGGGCGGAGGGGACGGGAAGTCCCCCATCCCACCGTCGTCTGGGCCCGTCGTCGTTGCTGTGTCAGGATCAGTCTGGTGGCGAAGGATGGCAAGGAGGCCCTGGGTGCCTCTTCCTCTTCTTGGCTGGCGGTTCCCCTGTCGCCAGAGGGTCGTCGTTAACGGAGTCGCGCCCATAAACAGCATCCTCTTCTGTTCCTTGGATACCATTGTATGCAGAGTAATGAGAATGTCCACTGAGAGGTCTTTAGGGGGCAGCTTAGGCAGAGGGCAAATAGGAAGTTGGGGCGCAGTAAGAGAGCCAAGGCCCTCGTTGTCCTGAGGCTCTCCGTCGCTTTCCTCGATGGCATCCTCGTCGCAGCCCTCGTAGCGTGCGACCCGACGTTTCCCTTGTCATCACCCTCCTAGATGATCTGAAGGTAGACGAGTGCCTCCTGTGAGGATATATCCGTGCCCTGGAGGACCTCCACGCCTACCGCCCTATCTTCGCATCCAGAGGGGACGGTCTCGGGGAGATGACCGGCATCTTCTTCTCTGGGTCTTCTCAAGGGGCTGGAATGAAGACTCCCTCCTGGCAGGGAAGGACACTCTTGCCTTCGGCAGGGCGCCCTGCGAGTCCGCCTCCACGGCCTTCGAAAGGGATGCCACCATCACATTGATGGAAGGCAGAACCTTCGTCGGGTGCACCTGGGCCTTTTCAGTCCGGACCGGTCCCTTGTCGTGCTTGGCCTTCGTGGTCATCTCGAACGCCTTGTCCTGCTTGGCTTTCTCCTTAGGGCCCTTTAGCCTTTTCTGTCACCATGGACTTCTCCTTGGCCGCCTCCATCGCCACCTTGAGGTTGCCCGGATGGTTCGACTTCCTCTTGGACGAAGATCCTGAGCGTTGACTGGTGAATGAAGTAGATGGAGACGTTGGATGCGCCCTGGCCGCCGAGGTGCCCGCCGCAATGACGCTCCCGGTAGCAGTGGACTCGCAGTGCTTGGCCTTTTTTTGGATGCTCACGGGAGGGACCCCCCTCAAAGGACATAGAAGCCCGCACAGCTTTCCCGTATCCGGGAGAGGCGTGCTCCTGGGATCCACCCAGTGCAGAGGCCCTGGTCTGCAACCACTCATTCAGCCCCTTATGCCGATCTTTCAACGTGCGCTTCGCGAGTTCACGGCAAATAGCACAATCTTCCTCCTTGTGCGTCGGGTACAAGCAGTAGAGGAACAGGGAATGTTTATGATCCATAAAAACATTTTGCAGACCGCAGTCGGGAAAACAAAGCTTAAAAAGAGGGGGAATCATTCTCGTCTGCCATGATCCAAGCGGTGTAGGCCTTGAAGAATCTTCTGGAAGCCTCCACAAAGAAACGCAACAAAATTCGCCCATGAGGGGCGCTGAAGAATCCGAAAAATGGGTCCCCGTTAATCGGAAGGTTGATCGATGGAGCACAGGTGCTCAATTGACCGAAAAATAGAGTAACATCCTTCCAAAAGCGAAAAACGCAGTAAAAGCCAGAGAGCTAAGCATGAGGACTCCCAACACTTGAACATGCAGTAAAAATCTGAAGATGGCTGCCAGAGGAGGGGCTTAGTTAGAGGGCAGTCATTGGCAAGCAGCAGTATGACGCAGAGCTCAGTGATTGGTTGTTAGGAGAAAGACAGTCCAGAAATGAAACTGATTTTTCTTTTACTGAGGATTCTCAGCCCGACTGCAGGGAATATTTATGAGCATGTGAATCCATGCCAGACCCCATGCAGGATAAGTGTAGTGTTATTAGCAATCCTGGTGGAATATGCTGCTGAGGTTGTGATGCGCTTGCTGAGGGCGTACAACATTTTAGTGTTTGTTGGGGGGCTGATCCCAAGTTGACAATGGCACCCCAGCCCTTTTTCTGGTAGTAGTAACTACTAGTGAGTCTGAAGTGGTATGCACCTGGATGTACAATGGGTCAGAAGGGGAGGGGCGAAACAGTTTTTCGACCCTAGGGTTTACGGCCCTTGTCAGAGAAGGGGACAGTAAAGAAGGTGCAATGCGCTTCATGACCGAGTTTAGCAGGGGGGGATTGCCTGACTTGTGGGTAGTTTTTCCTTTAGGATGTCTTCCGAAAAGTCAGTATCCTCTACAGCCTCCAAAGTAGCAATCTGAATATGTTCTGCAGCCCTTTTTAGGATTGTATTAAATGCCATTTGATCATCAATGAGTGAAGCTTGTCTCGGTAGAGGCGAGGGGGGGGGGGGGGGTCAAGACAAAGTGTATCTTGGTCAGGTGTTTGGGTCGGAGAAAGCCAAGTTGTTTCCCCAGCAAGCTGATCTCTGCCCCAATATGGACAGGTGAATCCTGGCCAAAGGGATTGTCTTTTTAATCATAGGGATCCTCAAAGACCTCTTCAGGTTCTGAGTATTCATAAATCTCTTCCTGTGGAGTCTGGCTGGAGAATATCTGTACCTTTGGAAAACTAGGGCAGGAATCCTCCTCCCTAGGTCTCTTAGGGTTCAAATATTTGTCAGAGAAGTGCACAAATTTAGACAGCTTCTCCATACAGTTTTCAAACCTAACACTGGTCCATGGAAATTACCCAGAGGGGTCAGGAGGAGGGAATGGCTCTACAGGAGAAAAGGTGTCCCTAGAGGGAGTGGCCGTGTCAGCCAGAGTCTTGGAGAGGAGCTGGGACGCCTCTGAATATTCCCCTCGACAAGTGGATGCCGTTTTTGGCTTATTTGCCGCTGAAATGATATTAGCGATACTGTTGCGTAGCTCCGGTGTGTTCGGGAGAGATTTCGACTTACCTGTAGGTGCCATTGTGGTCTTCGGCACTGCCAAAACCTCTGTGGCAGACGCGCCCTTATACGGCACGTCAGCGGCCTTGTGATTTTTAGCAGAGGTGCCCTTCTGTGTTGAATGCCCGGATGCATGCAGAGACATGGGATGCAGGGAGGACAACCGATCCAAAAGGTCCTGTTGGTGCCTGTTGCTTCCTTGACATATCCGTCGAGGGAGCGCGTGGGGTTCTGTGCTTATCCTTTTGTGGTGCATGTGTGCCCCTGTTGCCGGGATGTCGTCTCCCCATAGCAGTACTGGAAGTCTACCTGACGGGGCCAGGGACGGGCAACTGGGAACCGGACGGTTCCTCAGGTAAGTCTATGGCCTCCACATGGGAGCCATGGCTACCGCTCGAGTCCTCATTACTCGAGGCACCTGCGCCGACGGGGGAACTACCCTCGGCCTGCTGCATGGCATATGCCGCACACCGCTTCATCCGCTGATCTTTTAGCATCTTCGGATTAAAAATTTGGCAGGATTTGCAGGATCGTTCGTCATGATCACGAGGCATACACTAGTTACACTTTCGATGAGTGTCCTTCCACGGGTACTTTCCGTTACAAGACGAACAGAACTTAAAGAGAGTCCTCTCCATAGTACAGGTAAAGGGCGGCATCCAGACATGAAGAGAAAAGAGGGGGAAAAGGAAATGCATTCTTAAAGAATCAAACCCAAGGGCCCCATTCTCTCGACTGCATAGGCCTGGCCAGCGTCGACCGAAGCATCAGTCACTGAAAGTCGTAGACGTCTCAGGCGTAGGGGTCCACAGCAGTCGTCGGCGGACCTCGACGCATGAGGGATTTTGGGTACACTACACGTCACGTTAGGGATAGTGTTACAAGCACGCCCATGTCAACGTCCCCCTTTTGATCTTCAAAAGAAAGATGCAATACTCCGCAATTACCTCGAGATGTCGGACTATATGCACAGCATGTGATTCTAAGCAGATTAACGAGCATCAGAAAAACTATATACTTTTTAAAGGAGCTATCAGCAACGTTAAGGTAAGTATAACCTTTGGCAGATGTATTCTGGACAGGCTAACAGCAAGTCAGGGGAAGCAAGACCCAATTGGGGACACTCATACATTTATCCTAGCAGGAATAGAAACGAGAAACCAACAGCATTACTTTTGGGGGAAGAGGCACAACCAATTCACAGGTGAGTAAATTAACCTGATATACTTTACAAATTAGTGCAAGACAAATTCAAGGTAAGTAAGGACGTTTGTAACTGTTCACTCTCAAGAGTTCTAGTTACCAAATTATGTCTTTTACAAGTAAGTATCTTTTGAACAGTTATTCTTTTCAAGGCAGAACCCTTTTCTTATCCAGTCCTTCCCTTATTCTATAGCATGAGTTCAATCAAAGGCAGTAGAGGGACCCTAGTGGTCTAGGTGCCAGCTCTAGGCAGGGTGAGATAGGGTTCAGTTGCAGACAAAGTCAGAGTTCCAGAGGAAGAATGTTCAAACAAGTAAGTATCTCACATTAAAGTTAGTTGATGGTCCAGGAACGTTAAAGTAGACATCCTAGAAGGATTCCGCAGTAGGCCTGGGTGAACTGGATGAGTGGCCTCCCAATCACAGAAAACACCCTAAAGCTATCCAGAAATCAAAGGCTTAAGGTAGGTAAAATACTCCCGCCAACACAGTACCTCGGCACAGAAGAAGAGTTGCAGCAGGAAGACTTCAGGATCTGCAGCCAAAAACCTGGTCGATTGATTCATTTGTCAAGAAAACATGACTTTGGAAGGACCTATGCAGCAGGGATCACAGGAGAAGGCTCCAGGCAAGAGTTTCCTTGTGGCTCGATGTGCCTCGCGCTTTCAGGAGCACAGAAAAAGACAGAATATCGCTGGTCGGATTCTCATTGTTTGCAAGGTCTAGCACTCTGATGAGGGGTCTTTTCGGGCCTGAGTCATACCTCTGGAGATCCAGCAGGATGCCCACAAAGTTTACTCGAGATTCGGAAGACCATGCACTGCCAGATGTCTCGAGGTCACATGGTATTGTGGAATTGCAGCCCTGCAAGGTCGCAGCACAACGTGGGATGGCTCGAAATGGAGTTCTTCTAGTGTCTAGTGGGTCTCACAAGGCC
Source organism: Ambystoma mexicanum (assembly GCF_040938575.1). Lineage (NCBI taxonomy): Eukaryota > Metazoa > Chordata > Amphibia > Caudata > Ambystomatidae > Ambystoma > Ambystoma mexicanum. Next base: position 251,787,873 of record NC_090930.1, on the reverse strand, counting down.
CTGGGTTGGGGGTCATTGTTTTCAGAGTGCCCAGGTCAATTGGAAGGTAGAGCTACAGCAAGATCTGGTTACATTGCAGGCTCTCTGGTCGCTGGAAATCGTCTCAGCTGCGGTTGCTTCATCTTCCTCTTTGGGATTGCTTCCAGTGGTCGACTACTTCAGCTTCCAGGATCTGAATTTTATGCATGAACTCAGCCAATCAAACAGCCATGCAACATTCAAACTTCGGGGGTAGCCAGCCCTTTCAGGACAGCCAGCCTTCCAGTTTGAACTGGATTCTCACAGTCAGGCTGGAAGACAAATGGTTGTGGAGTTTTGGACTTCACAGAAACTCTGGAGGCTCGGTGGGGAGTCCACAAGACACCTGCAGAAGATAAAAATCACACAAAGGAATTTTCCACCCTAGATGTCAGGAGAAGGAACAGAAATGCTGAAATGGTGAAAAAAGAAAACCAGGGCCATTTTGGTAAAATGAGCCCCCATGGGTGCCTTTCACGGGGCTGTCAAAAGAGCCTGCAGTAAAGGTGCACCAAATTAATAAAAAGGTTCACTGCCACCAGTCATTAAAGGTTAGCTTGTACCATAAATGTTACATTTAAGATGAGAAAAGGGATTACTCAGCATCTCCCCAGCATTCCATATAAAGGTGAGGGGTGCTGGTCTCACCTAATAAAATGTAAAAGGGATCCGAAGATCTTTTCCACCCTTGGGAACAGTAGTTCTCACAAGGTTAGCCAGAGAAAGTTAAAAGGGGAGCCTGCCCTAGGGCAACTCAGCAACAATAGGCACTTATTGCAAAAAAGTTGTCACAGAGGATAACTTCTAAAAGACACTATGGAGAGTCTTAAAAATGACACCCATAAAAAAAGAGTAAAACAATGAGTGTGGAAAAAGATTCCCACTCGCTGAGGTATATGGAAAGATAATCTGCCAGTTCAGCAAAACGTTCTGGGGTTGACACAGGTCAGGAAGATCTACCATTGATATGAAAATCTTCCTTAACAACGGGACGTAGAAATAAGAGAAAATATCAGTGGAAGAGATAGGACGCAAAGAGGAAATAAGAGTAGACACTCTGGAAAGCGCGAGGTGGGGAACAACAAAGTGGAAACAATAGAGAAACGGAGAAGAGGAAAGTTGGAAGAGAAATAGGAAGAAAAGTCAGAAGCAGAGAGTGGTGAAGAAAGAGTGATCGGGATGAGGGAGAGAGAATATGGTTTAAGATTCAAAAAAAGACAGCTGGGATAAGAGGAGAGAGGCTAGTAGGTCAGTGTAGAAAATGTTTACCAAGAAGACTCGCAGTGCCATAGTCCAAGAGAAGAGAGCTTAAGAAGATCAAAAGGGAGATTAGGACTTCCTCCACTGACGTTCAATGCGACACATCATGTAGCGTGAGGAGCGAACAGCTGGGATAAGCCAAGGAGGAGGTGGCTTGTGTGAAGGCAGAAAGGAAGAAGAGAGAATGTAGGGTCTTGAGAATTGAAGACGAAAAAAGGGAAGAGAAAGAATCAACAAAAAGGGAGTAAAAAGTGTTGAGAGAAGGCAGAGAAGAAGTGAGAGGAAATAAATTATTGAAGGACCGCAGGTCCTGACGGAAGGAAAAAGAGGAAGAAGAGGGTGGGGAGGCAGGAATAAGCAAATAAAGTAAGGAGGGAATTATGAGAGGAATAGGAGGGAAGGGACGAGTCAGGAGTAAGAGCTAGTGGGGAAGAGAAGAGCAGGTCCAAGGATGAACCGGAGATGAGAGGAGGCGTGGGGACTAATAAGAGGAGCTGGGAAACAAGAACAGAGTGAGAAAACTCTGTCTATCAGTGGGGATTTGTACCGGGTCTGCTGGACATTGCATTTGAGGCAGAGGATCAGGCTCCTTTGGTTCAGGTGGCCGTTCCACCGGAGCCGGAAACAGTGGCAGAGGAGAGATTCCAACAGTCTTTAAATCTCCTGAGTCGGAGGAAAAACCTTCCTGAAAAGGTCTGTCTTTCAATTAGTTCCTCATAGGTTCTGTGTGCACTAGGTTTTGGAATTTACCGGGAAAAGCATCCTCAGAGGACTGTCTCAGTTGAGGTGGTGGTATTGGCCAGCTGAATGAAATTTGACTCCAAGATTCCATTGCAACAGGCTGCCACGGAGGGCCTTCCCAAACACGGGTGCATGTACTCTAAAAGACGCAGTGGGGTTGGCTGGGGCTGCAGAGAACTGGGTGATAGCAAGGACATACTTTCAACCATAGGGCTAAAACGGTCTCTCTCCCCAAGGACAAGCTAGGAATCGATCTCGGCCTGGTGTCAACCGACGTAGTGGCTGAGTGAGTTGTCAAAATGGCCGACGTCACACTATGATAAGCTGCCATTTTGAGGTCTTCAATGGAAACTTGGTCACAAACTTTTCTGAAGCCACCAGAGTTTTGATGATTATTTTAGGAGCCTTCAACACAACTTTAGCCCTCATTACAGGATCTTTGGCAATGCTGTTATGTGGGCTACACTGACCCACTCAACAGAATTCTTCTCCATAACCAAGCTGCGCTTCTGCAGTCAACAGCAAAATGGCTGCGCTGGCTACTTCGAAGGCACCGTTGCCTCAAAACTGCACCTTGCAGTGACAAAAGGATGGCTGCACCATCTTGCCAAACACAAAATGGGTGAGTTGGAACCGGGAGCACACAGAGAAATGTGCCAGTGTGTCCTGGGGTGCACTCAAAAGAAGCAAATCAAAGCAGCGCTGTTCTGCTGCTTGCAAAAACAAAAAGTTCCCATGCAAATTAAAAAGAATGCTGCTCTAATGCCATTTTAATCTGTTTTTCACCAAACTACTTTTATTAATAAGGCCTTGCCATGCCCATCCATATCTACATGGTGCTTCAGCAGAAGAAAGCATGACCCCTGAATGACGGGCTCTGTCAAGCCAAACTTGGGAAAATAAAGTAAGCTTCATTTTCAGCTAACAGGAAACAGTTTACTTTTTGAGTTACAAAGGGTCAAAGGCCAATAATTCAAAGAAACTCCAGCTCTCTGGGCTGCGTTAATTTCAGTGCATCTGTGTTCAAACAAATCGCTGCCTACAAGAAACTAACTATGGCTGCAAAACAATATTGGGAAGTCGGATGGAAAAAACAAATTTGAAAAAGAAAATGCCAGCTTTCACCACTTGTGTCAAAATGGGCTTGTGCAAACCAAAGAAAAAAATCCTTGTTTTAAAAGTACAATGTTGAATAAAAATGTATCCTTGCTAGCAATGTGAAAGGGGATTGTGCTGTGAAATCTATATATAATATGGGAGGTTTTATTCAGCAGGCTTTCTTCAGATTCAGGACAAAAATAAACATAAGGAATTATAAGGCAGTGGCTACATAGGGAAAATTAGCTTAAAACAGGTTTCTGCTTGGAGGATGCTAGCAACAGAAGGCCCCTCACAGTAGATGCTATAACACAAGTGATAATTGCTACCATTACAGACTGGTCTGTGCTCCAGTCTCTTACAATAGGGGCAATAAACTTTCAATGAAGCTGGGAAACCCCCATCCTCCCTCTGGGGGAGATGACAGTTGGTGGTAGCTGAAGAGAAAAAAATGGTCCAGTGAAGAACAAAGGCCAGCCCTTCTGCTTCCAAAGACTATGTTATTAAAAAAACGTGTAAGATTTATCTTTGCAAAAGGACTTTGCAGAAATGTAAAAAGTTAACAATTTAAATGTGATTTTATGGGCTTTAATTTAATACGTGGACTTCACTGCCATGTTGGGAACAGAAATGGCAAAGAAGGAACAAGTTACTTACCTGTAACTGTTGTTCTCCAGCATGGGTCTGGCATGGATTCACATGCTCATGAATATTCCCCGTCGTCAGGCTGGGAATCCTCGGTAAAGAAAAATCAGTATCAGTTTTGGTTCCGATCTATCTTTCGTAGTAGTAACCAATCACTGATCTCTGAGTCATACTGACCACAGCCAATGACTGCCCTCTACCTAAGCCTCGCCTCTGGCAGCCATCCTCAGATTTGGTAGCACGTGAAGTGGCAGTATGACCAAGTGAAGAGCCGCAGAGGGGTAGGCGGGAGGGTTTGCATGTGAATCCATGCCAGACCCATGCTGGAGAACAAAAGTTACAGGTAAGTAACTTGTTCCTTCTCCAGCATGGGGTCTGGCATGATATGATATATGATATGATACATGACATGGCATTTGTAACGCGCCTATACACAGGTGTTTCAAGACGCGACGAGGCAGGGAGGGGAGGAAAACAAGGGGAGACAGACAACGATCCTACTAGGCCAGGTGTCATTCAGATCGCGCAAGTGCAAGGGTGGGGGAGGGGGAAAAGTGCAAGGGGAAGGGGAGGGGGGGGGAAGTGCAGTACAAGGTAAGTGGCGTAAAGTAATAAATAAATAGGGCCAGCTGGTGGCAAGTGCAAGGTAAGTGCAGAACAAGTGCTGGAAAAAGGGGGGGGCTGTAGGGATACAGAGACAGCCCCGCAGTGCAGAGGGGTTCCGGGGCATCAGTGTAAGTGGAGAGTGGCTGGGCCCAGGACCGAGGCCGTTAAGAGTGGTCCAGTTGCAGAATCAGTGCAGTTTCAGTGAAGAATATTAGCTGTTCAGCAGGGGAGAGGGAGAGAGAAAGCAGAGGCAAAGAGGAAGGTTTTGAGGTGCTTCCGGAACCGGAGATGGTTCTCCTCAAGTTTCAGGGAGGCAGGAAGGCTGTTCCAGAGGGAGGCCCCTGCCGCGGAGAGAGATCTACCCCCAGCTCGTTGCTTCGAGAAGCGGCTGACCCTGAGGGAGTTGGAGGCGGATGAGCGAAGGGCTCGGGAAGGAAGATATTTGGGAAGAGAGAGTTGAAGGTATTTAGGACCAAGGCCCCAGAAGGCCTTGTGGACAATGCAGAGGGTTTTGAACTTTATCCTCGCAGCCACTGGGAGCCAGTGTAGAGATTTCAGTCCTGGAGAGATATGGATTCACATGCTCATGAATATAAGAATAAATAGCAGTACACACATGCGCAACCACGGGGGGTGGCAAAAGGCTCAACATTAAGCAATACAAAAAAACTCAACATTAAGCATCTCTTATCTCCTCACCAGGCTCACCTTAAGCGAACAGGTTGCGCAGCACTGCTTGGCCGACCCTAGAATCCCGATCGACGCAGTAGAATCTCGTGAAGGTGTGCGTCGACCTCCACGTAGCAGCCCTGCAGATATCCAGCAGGGGCACACCAGATAAGAACGCCGTAGTAGCAGCGATCGCTCTGGTCGAATGGGCTCTCGGACGGCCTGGCAGCGGTCGGTTAGCCAACCGGTGGCAGTGCATGATGCAGCCGGAGAGCCAACTGGAAATAGAAGACTTCGAGAGAGCCTTCCCTTGATTCACAGGTCCAAAGTTCACGAATAGCTGTGATGTCCTCCGAAAACTCTTTGTACGGTCCACGTAGAACTTCAGCGCTCTAGCCACATCCAGCGAGTGCAAAGTCCTCTCGGCCGGCGACGAAGGAGACGGGAAAAAAACAGGTAACACCAGGGGCTCGTTAAGATGGAAGTCCGACGGCACCTTGGGCATAAAAAGGAGGGGTGCGTCCTAAGCACCACCCTCGAGGCATGGAAAGTCAAGAACGGTGCTTTGCAGGATAGGGCCTGGATCTCTCCCAGTCGTCGTGCGGAGGTAATGGCCACCAGGAATGCAGTCTTCCACGACACAAACTTCATCGGTGCGGAGTGCATCGGCTCGAATGGGGGGCCCCATGAGCCTGGTCAGCACCACGTTAAGTTCCCACGCCGGGGCCGGGGCCTTCACCGGCGGGAACGAACAGAACAGTCCTTTCATAAACTCTTTTACCAGTCGATGGGACCACAGGGACATCCGTCCTGTGGTTCTGGTATATCTGGAGATCGTCGCCAGATGAATCTTAATGGAGGCATGGGCTAGCCCAGCCTTTGCCAGCGATAGCAGGTACGGCAGCACTTGAGGGGCCGTAATCCGTAGGGGGTTGATCTTCTGTGCTCGGCACCAGAGAGAGAACCTCTTCCACTTATGACCGTAGCATTTGAGAGTCGAGGACGCCCTGGCCTTTGCAAGAACCTCTCTGCAATAGGCCGGTATATCGCAGCCTCCAAACTCTAGCGCTGCAGGAGCCAAGCCTGCAGGTTCAGCGACGCCAGGTCGAGGTGGAAGATGGCGCCTCCTTCTCTGGAGAGAAGGTCCGCGTCCGCCGACAGCTTGATGGGAGGGGACGTTGACAAGTCCAGAAGGTCCGGGAACCAGATCTGCCTCGGCCACGCCGGTGCGACGAGGATCATCCTGCACCGGGACCTCTTGAGCTGGTTGATGAGTCGAAGCAGCAACGGCAATGGAGGGAACGCATACAGGTATAGGCTGTCCCAGGGGAACGAGAACGCATCGCCCATGCTTCTCGGCTGGGGAAACCATTGTGGCGAAGATCTAGCACTTCGAGTTCGTCGCTGTTGCGAACAGGTCGATTTGGGGTTTGCCCCATTGTCGGAAGAGTTGATCCACCTGATCCTGGCGCAGTTCCCACTCGTGACACGCACGCAGCTCCCTGCTGAGCGAGTCGGCGATGGTGTTTCTTTCTCCTGCCAGGTGGAAGGGAACCAGGAACATCCCCCGGGCGACAGCCCAGTGCCACAGATCCTGTGCCTCCTTGGATAGGGCTGGGTATCTGGTGCCTCCCTGCTTCCATATGTAAAACATTGTCGTGGTGTTGTCCGTGAAGATCCGCACCACCTTGCCCTTGAGCGACGGGAGGAACGATTTAAGAGCCCAGAACACAGCTCGGAGTTCCAGGACGTTGATGTGCAGGAGCCTCTCCTCCGGGAGCCAGAGGCCTCTTGCGTGGAGATCTCCGGTGTGGGCGCCCCAAACTTCCAGAGAGGCGTCCGTCGTCACCGTCTCCTGGTACGCCGGCGTCTGAAAGTCCTTGCCCGCCGTGAGGTGCGCTCGAACGCCCCACCACTGAATCACCCGCCGGAACACCTCATTGAGGGGGACCCTGTCTTCGAAGGTGCCTGTCACCTGCATCCAACGGGCGTCGAGAAATTCTTGAAGAGGGCGCATCCGTGGTCTGCAGAGGCACACCAAGTAGATGCAAGAGGACATCATCCCCAGGAGGGACTTGATGGACCTCACCCTGGCCACGTCCGTGGCTAGCAGGCGCTGTACTTTGCCTAGAATGGTCTTCGTCCGTTCTTCCGACGGTGCCGCCAGGCGCCTCACTGTATCGAGCTTCGCTCCCAGAAACAGGGCCACCTGCGACGGCACCGGGCGGGAATTTGGGTTATTTATGGCTAATCCCAGGTCTGAGAGATATGGATTCACATGCTCATGAATATAAGAATAAATAGCAGTACACACATGCGCAACCACGGGGGGTGGCAAAAGGCTCAACATTAAGCAATACAAAAAAACTCAACATTAAGCATCTCTTATCTCCTCACCAGGCTCACCTTAAGCGAACAGGTTGCGCAGCACTGCTTGGCCGACCCTAGAATCCCGATCGACGCAGTAGAATCTCGTGAAGGTGTGCGTCGACCTCCACGTAGCAGCCCTGCAGATATCCAGCAGGGGCACACCAGATAAGAACGCCGTAGTAGCAGCGATCGCTCTGGTCGAATGGGCTCTCGGACGGCCTGGCAGCGGTCGGTTAGCCAACCGGTGCCAGTGCATGATGCAGCCGGAGAGCCAACTGGAAATAGAAGACTTCGAGAGAGCCTTCCCTTGATTCACAGGTCCAAAGTTCACGAATAGCTGTGATGTCCTCCGAAAACTCTTTGTACGGTCCACGTAGAACTTCAGCGCTCTAGCCACATCTTAGCTTAGGACGCACCCCTCCTTTATGCCCAAGGTGCCGTCGGACTTCCATCTTAACGAGCCCCTGGTGTTACCTGTTTTCTTCCCGTCTCCTTCGTCGCCGGCCGAGAGGACTTTGCAAGAACCTCTCTGCAATAGGCCGGTATATCGCAGCCTCCAAACTCTAGCGCTGCAGGAGCCAAGCCTGCAGGTTCAGCGACGCCAGGTCGAGGTGGAAGATGGCGCCTCCTTCTCTGGAGAGAAGGTCCGCGTCCGCCGACAGCTTGATGGGAGGGGACGTTGACAAGTCCAGAAGGTCCGGGAACCAGATCTGCCTCGGCCACGCCGGTGCGACGAGGATCATCCTGCACCGGGACCTCTTGAGCTGGTTGATGAGTCGAAACGGCAATGGAGGGAACGCATACAGGTATAGGCTGTCCCAGGGGAACGAGAACGCATCGCCCATGCTTCTCGGCTGGGGAAACCATTGTGGCGAAGATCTAGCACTTCGAGTTCGTCGCTGTTGCGAACAGGTCGATTTGGGGTTTGCCCCATTGTCGGAAGAGTTGATCCACCTGATCCTGGCGCAGTTCCCACTCGTGACACGCACGCAGCTCCCTGCTGAGCGAGTCGGCGATGGTGTTTCTTTCTCCTGCCAGGTGGAAGGGAACCAGGAACATCCCCCGGGCGACAGCCCAGTGCCACAGATCCTGTGCCTCCTTGGATAGGGCTGGGTATCTGGTGCCTCCCTGCTTCCATATGTAAAACATTGTCGTGGTGTTGTCCGTGAAGATCCGCACCACCTTGCCCTTGAGCGACGGGAGGAACGATTTAAGAGCCCAGAACACAGCTCGGAGTTCCAGGACGTTGATGTGCAGGAGCCTCTCCTCCGGGAGCCAGAGGCCTCTTGCGTGGAGATCTCCGGTGTGGGCGCCCCAAACTTCCAGAGAGGCGTCCGTCGTCACCGTCTCCTGGTACGCTGGCGTCTGAAAGTCCTTGCCCGCCGTGAGGTGCGCTCGAACGCCCCACCACTGAATCACCCGCCGGAACACCTCATTGAGGGGGACCCTGTCTTCGAAGGTGCCTGTCACCTGCATCCAACGGGCGTCGAGAAATTCTTGAAGAGGGCGCATCCGTGGTCTGCAGAGGCACACCAAGTAGATGCAAGAGGACATCATCCCCAGGAGGGACTTGATGGACCTCACCCTGGCCACGTCCGTGGCTAGCAGGCGCTGTACTTTGCCTAGAATGGTCTTCGTCCGTTCTTCCGACGGTGCCGCCAGGCGCCTCACTGTATCGAGCTTCGCTCCCAGAAACAGGGCCACCTGCGACGGCACCGGGCGGGAATTTGGGTTATTTATGGCTAATCCCAGGTCTGAGAGTAGCTGGACGGTCCTCGCAGTGTGTTTGACGGCGAGTTCCCTCGTCCTTGAGCGGATGAGCCAGTCGTCCAGGTAGGGGTAGACGTGAATTCCTTGCAGGCGCAGCAGCGCCGCCACAGGTGCTAGGCACTTGGTAAAGACCCTGGGGGCCGACTTCAATCCGAACGGCAGTGCTCTGAATTGGTAGTGGCGTCCCTGGACGACGAACCTGAGGAACTTTCGGTGACTTTTGAGGATGGGAACGTGGAAGTATGCATCCTCCAGGTCCAACGACGATAGAAAGTCGCCTTCCTCCAGCTGTCCCAGTACGTGCTGGAGGGTGACCATCCTGAACTTTTGTGACCTGATGTATTTGTTCAAACGACGAAGGTCCAGGATGGGGCGCAAGCCGCCCGTCTTCTTCCTGACGAGGAAGTACCTTGAGTACACCCCGGAGCCCCGGAGCCTCTTCGGGACAAGCTCGATGGCGCCTTTCCTGAGCATCGCCCATACCCCCAACAGCAGTTGCAGGACGTGACTTTCCTTCCTGGCCACAGGTGGAACGTGAGGGCACTTCTTCAGGAATTCGATAAAGTGTCCTCTTGCCAGGGTATCCAGCACCCAACGGTCGGTGGAGATGGACTTCCACACGCCGACGAACTTCATCAGCCAGCCTCCCACCGGGGTGCTTCGGTGGGGGCCCGAGACCACGGCCGGTTCAGTCCTGCTTGGAGGTGGTGGCCTTGCTGCCCTGGCCACCTTGCCGACGGCGGCGAGGCGCACCCTGCTTGCCGGGACCCCTGTATGCCTCCTGAGACGAGGAGAGTGCCACCTGGCGGTAGGACGACGAGCCACCGCTGGATCCCTTGGAGGCACCCTGTCTGCCTCCGGAGCTCCGAAAGGGCCGTCGTTGCTGAAGGGCTCCTAGGGCACGGGCCGTCTCCGTGTCCGTCTTTATGGCTTGGAGGGATTCGTCCACCGCCTTCCCGAACAAGTTGCTGCCGTCGAACGGCATGTCCAACACCCTGGTCTGGACGTCCTGACGGAAGTCGGTCGCCCGGAGCCAACCCCGTCGTCGTAGGCAAACACTGTTGCCCAGCTGGCGGAACCCGGTATCGGCAATATCGGTTGCCACCGTTATGGCGTGGTCCGACGCCACCTCGCCTTCTTGAAGTATTTCCAGGGCCTCGGATCTCTTGTCGTATGGTAGGAAGTCCAATATGGGGGCCAGCTTAAACCAGAGCTCCCTGTCGTAACGGGCCATGATCGCCAGGGCGTTGGCCGCTTTGATCGTCGTCGCTGCCGACGAAATGACCCGCCGCCCCATGGCGTCCAACTTCTTTCCCTCGCCGTCCGGCGGGGAATTCGACGTCGAGGCTCCTGACCCCGCAGCTTTCTTCTTAGCCGCCGCCGAGACGACCGAGTCTGGCGTTGGCTGGGCCCTGAGGCACAGGGGAGCGGTTTCGGGGACCCGGTACTTCTTCTCGTACCAGTCCCGTTTGGCTGGTGCCATGGAGGGATTCTTGAGAACCGACAGGCCCTCCTCCCAGATGTCATCGATTAGAGGCACCGCGATGACAATCTTCCTCTTGTCCTCCTGGCGCTGATAGAGGAAACCTTCCTTTTTATGCTCCTCTGGGCAGAGCTAGAACAATTCGGACGCCCTGGCGATCATGGCGTGGAATGAGCCAATCTCGTCGGGCGGCAAGGCCCATGCGACGGGAGACGGGAGACCCGTTCCGTCGTCGTCGCCATCAGAACCCGTCGTCGAGCCCATCGCACCGTCATCTCCCGACTCGTGGGAGGATGAGGAGGGAACTGTATGCCTTACGGGGGCGAGTGGAGGAGAGGGTTGGGTCCTCTGTCGTTTGTTCTGAGGACTTCCCGACGGGCCAGGTTGCGGGTCCTCCGGCCTGGGCCGTGGTAATCTCGTCCTTATCTCAGAGCATAAGGACTGGATCGCAGACAAAATGGCCGCCGAGCTATCCTGAGGCCTAGGTTCCGGCTGCGACGGAAAGGGAAGGCTGCTCTTCCTCGGTTATCTCCCGAGGATCTTCCTTACAGGATCGAACCTTCTCGAATTGGACTTCGAGATTCCTCACGGCCTCGGTCAGTTCCTCCTCCGAGGCTGACTCTGAGCTCGAGGAGGCTACCGTGCCCCCCTTCGCTTTTTCCATCATGGTGGCCATGACGATGGGCTGAAAAGAGGATTCCCTCCTTGGCGGCAGGGAAACTCTAGTCCCGGAGGCAGTCTCCGCTGGCGGGGTCTCTGCCGGCTTGGCCAGAGTCGCCACGATCGCCTCGATAGAGGCCTTTGCCTGCTGGGTAGGGGCCTTCACCTCCTTAGGTGCGTCCCGGGCCTTCTCCTTAGGGGGAGGGGAGACGCCTCGCACCCCCTCTTCTGAGATCGGACGGGGCTTCTCCCGAAGCTTACCCCGGGGTCTTGGACTTCCTCTTCCCCGAACCGGAGCGCTGGCTCGTGGTTGACGGTGCCGGGGAAGGCGCGCCCTACCTGGCGACCGAAGAGCCCGACCTTTCAGCGCTCCCGGAGCCAGCGGACTCGCGGCGCTTGGCCTGGTGTTGGGCCCCCGTCGGCGGGGCGTCCGCACAGGACTTAGAAGCCCGCTCTGACCCTTTCTCCTTCTTCTCACCCGTTGAGCCCTTCTCCAACCAGCTGGCGAGACGGGATCGACGGTCCCTCATGGTCCGCTCCGACAAGTTCTTGCAGAACTGGCAGTCCTTCTCTACATGAGTCTTGTCCCCATGAAGACAGTAGAGGCATTGCGAATGTTCGTCTTCCTTAAACACATTTTGCAGCCCGCATCCAGGGCAGCTGCGAAACAGCTTGGGTCCGGATGACGAACTCGCGTCCTGGGCCATCTCAAAGTAGGCCGCGAATCTTCTGGAATCCTCCAAGAAGTTGATTCGACAAAATCTTCACCCTTGAGGGGCGTAGGAAAATCCCGTAACGGGTAGCCGTTAACGGGAGTAGAAACGGTGGAGCTTGAGGCTCGATTAACAGAAAAAATGTGAAAATTCACCTGAAAAAGCGCAAAACACGCAGTAAAAGCTCGAGAGCTAAGCACAAGGACTCCCTACACTTGAACGTGCGGTAAACATCTGAGGATGGCTGCCAGAGGCGGGTCTTAGGTAGAGGGCAGTCATTGGCTGTGGTCAGTATGACGCAGAGATCAGTGATTGGTTACTACTACGAAAGACAGATCAGAAACGAAACTGATATTGATTTTTCTTTACCGAGGATTCCCAGCCTGACGACGGGGAATGTTCATGAGCATGTGAATCCATGCCAGACCCCATGCTGGAGAAGAACAAGTTACTTCTTACCTTGTAACGTTCTTTCGACGGGATGTTCCTCCGACGTATTCCTCATCTTAGATATCTCCTTCCAGCTCTGCTGGCCTCGGAAAATTTTTTCTCTAGAGGGCGCTGCGCGTCGACGTCCTCCGAGTCGATGTCCCTCGACAGCCGCCGTATCGACGTCAACGTCATCCTGCCTATAAAGGCTGCGCGCAGCGTTCGTTACTCAGTTCCGTTTTGTAGCCCACAATAATACTTTCTGGACTAGACTAATCACCCTGAAGGAGCGTAAGCTGCAACAACACGGGAAGTAGAACTGCGGGGATGGATGGGAGGGCCGATGAGGAATACGTCGGAGGAACATCCCGTCGAAAGAACGTTACAAGGTAAGAAGTAACTTGTTCTTCGAAGGGATTGTGTCCTCCGACTTATTCCTCATCTTAGATAGGCTCCCATAGCAGTATTCTATTATTGGAGGAGGGAGTACTGACTTCACGCTGTCTTCTATTGATGAATAGAATGCAGTACAGCCCTTCCAAACCTAGTCTCTTGACTGGAGGAAGAATCCAAATTGTAAAAACGTGTAAAGGTATGGACAGACGACCATGTAGCGACCGCACAGATGTCTTTAACCGGCACGCCTCTTTTGAGGGCCGATGAAGGTGCAATACCTCTGGTCGAATGAGCCCTAAGGTTTTGAGGGGGCTCTTTCCCTGCCAGTTTATAACATTCCAGAATGGCTAGAATGATCCATCTGGAAATGGTCTGCTTAGTTATTGGTAACCCCAGCTTGTGACCTGCGTAACCTACAAACAGCTGGTCTGCCTGTCTTATCCTGGCTAGTCTACTGATGTAAAAACTTAAAGCCCTTCTAGGGTCTAGCCTGTGTAACCTCTCTTCCTCTTTCCCCGGGTGAGGAGGAGGAGGATAGAAAGATGGTAGGGTAATCTTCTGACTGATATGGAATTCAGAAACCACCTTTGGGAGGAAATTAGGCTTCACTTGCAGGACAACTTTGTCTTTGTGAAATATTGTGTGAGGGGGTTTACAAGAAAGAGCTTGTAATTCGCTCACCCTTCTAGCAGATGTAAGTGCTATTAATAAAACAGTTTTAAGGGTAAGGAATCTTAACGAACAAGAATGGAGTGGTTCGAAAGGTGTGCCCATCATTAAAGTTAGTACTAAGTTTAAATCCCATAGGGGAACTTGGAATGGTCTTGGGGGATAAACATTGGTTAACCCCTTTAGAAACTGTATTACCAAGGGTAATTTGAAATAGGATGGTTCTTCCGCAGTGCGCTTAAAGATGGATAGCGCTGCGAGATAGCCCTTAATGGTGCCAACTTGAAGGCCTGAATTCGCCAAATATAGAAGGAAGGACAAAACCATTGGTGTACCACATGAAAAAGGGACGATATTCTGTTCTCTACACCAGCTGCAAAATCTGTTCCAACGGCAGCGGTATAAAGACTTTGTTGCTGGCCTCCTTGCCGAAAGCAACACCTCCATAACATCATCAGGGAGGTCCCAATCCTTGTACCTCAGCCTTTCAGAAGCCAAGCGTGAAGGTTGAGGGTTTTGATGTCTGGATGGAGAACCTGACCTCCCTTCTGTGAGAGTAGGTTCTCTCTGAGTGGAAGTCGAATTGGAGGGCAGATGGACAAGTCTAGAAGGTCCGGGTACCACGTTCTACTGGCCCAATCCGGGGCAATTAGGATCATGGTTCTCCGGAATCTTCTCAACCTCCTGATCATTTGAGGAATGACAGGGACCGGTGGGAACACGTACAGAAGCGGAAACTCCCAGTCCACTATGAACGTGTCTCCCAGAGCTCCTCTCGGGGGAAATTCCCTTGAGCAGAACAGGTCGCATTTCCTGTTTAGGCTGGTGGCGAACAGATCTACCTGAGGGGTTCCCCAAAGGGCGAAGATCTCTTGAAGGACTTCCTGAGCTAGCTCCCACTCGTGGGAGACTGTGCTCTGCCTGCCCAGAGCGTCCGCTGTCAAGCTCTTCTCTCCGGCTAGGTGAACTGCCGATAGAGAGATTCCTTCTTGGATTGCCCAAAACCAGAGCTGCATCGCCTCTCTGCACAGGGGTAGTGATCCTACGCCTCCTCTTTTGTTGAGGTAATGCATGGCCACCGTGTTGTCCGTCATTATCAGGACGTTCTTCCCTTGTACAGCTGGCAGTAACGCCTTCAGCGCAGGTCTGATGGCTCTCAGCTCTAACAGGTTGATGTGTAGTCTGGACTCCGATGGAGACCAACGACCGCTGATGGTCAAGTCGTTGGCGTGGGCTCCCCACCCCGTGAGTGAGGCATCCGTGACTACTGTTATCTCCAGCCAGGGTTGCCAAAACTGTTCTCCTTTCAGAAAGTTCTCCTGACAGGCCCACCACTGAAGGTCTCGAGCCACCCTGCCGGGAACCTGAAGAAGATCTGTCATTCTCCCTGAGAATTGTGACGACTGAGTCCTCAGTGCCCACTGGAGGGATCTCATTCTCAGGCGAGCCTCTGGCACTAGGAAAATGCAGGATGCCATGAGGCATAGCAACCTCAAGAAGTCGAAGGCTGGGAGACGTTGGGCATGTTGGAACTTGGTAACCATCTGTAGAATATCTTGAGCCCTCACCTCTGGTGGCGAGGCTTTTCCCAGGGAAGTGTCCAGGATCGCTCCTATGAACTGGAGTCTCTGCGATGGTATCATTTGTGACTTCTTTAAATTGAGGGAGAAGCCCAGTCTGTGAAGGAAGTGGCACACGTGATTTAGCTGGATCTGAGCTTCTTCCGAAGAAACAGCCCTGATCAACCAATCGTCCAGGTAGGGGTAGACGTGAATCCCTTCCCTCCTTAGACTTGCCGCCACAACCGACATTAACTTGGTGAAGACCCTCGGGCGGAGGTCAGCCCAAATGGCAGTACTCGAAATTGATAGTGAGTTGCCAATTGCGAACCTCAGGTATTTCCTGTGTTTGAGATGGATAGGCACATGGAAATAAGCGTCCTGAAGGTCCAGAGATACCAACCAGTCCTGGAACTGAAGGGCCTGGAGGATCTGAGAAAGAGTGACTATCTTGAATTTGTCTTTCCTGAGGAATTTGTTCAATTCTTGCAAGTCCAAGATGGGTCTCAGTCCTCCGTTTTTCTTCGGAATGAGAAAGTAAGGGGAGTACCAGCCCTTGTTCCTCTCCTCTACAGGTACCGGTTCTATGGCACCTTTCTCTAGCAGGTCCACAATTTCCTGCAAGAGGAGCGGATCTGGAGCTTTCTGAGAGCTGATCCCCGGTGGATGACTGAGGTATACGTAGGAAAGGCGGGCAGTAACCTTGGGCAACTGTTTCCAATGCCCAAGCATCTGACGTGATAGCTTGCCATGCCGCCAGATGTTGAGTCAACCTGCCTCCTACAGGTGTCCTGTGAGGGAAGTCCTCAGAGTGGTTTTGGGGCGGCTGATGCAGATGCCGATGGTAAAGAGGCACCTGCTGTTGCTGCGGCTTTTGGATATCTACCCCGTCCACCTCGGGTAGTTCTTCTTTGTCCCCTTTGAGCCGGTCGTCCTCTACCTCTTCCGAATGTGGAGTAGAAGCGAAAGGACTTGCCCCTCGCAGAGGTTCCTGTGGGACGAAAAGGAGTCTGACGGATTGCAGCTCCTAGGGATTTTGCTGCTGCTTTTGAAGTTTGCAGTTTCTCTAAACTGTCATCCGCCTTTTTCCCGAACAAAGAAGAGCCATTGAATGGCATGTTCAAGAGCCTGGCTTGCACATCTGGGGCAAAACCAGACTTTCTCAACCAAGCGAATCTCCTGGTTGATGTACTTGCCGCCATTGCTCTGCTGATACTGTCAGCCAAATCAATGCCCGTCTGGAGGGATTCGCACATAGCGTCTTTACCGTCCTGTATAATATTCAGGAACGCATCCCTTTCTTCTCCCTCCGGGATGCAGTCAGCCGCTGTAGAAGCACACTCCCAAAGTGTATGGCTGAACCTAGCAAGGGTGCAAGTAGCATTCACAGATTTTAACGCCATGCTACATGCTGAAAAGACATTCTTTGCCATAGCATCATATTTTTGATCGTCCCTGTCATGTGGGAAGATAGGATAAGCCGTTTTGACATCGGTAGAGGATGCTGCCTGTACCACCAGACTTTCTGGGGATGGGTGTTTAGACAAAAACTCTGGGTCTGTAGAGGATACCCTGTACTTTGTAGACAGTTTTTTATTTACTGCTGGTACGACATCTGGGGTTTCCCAGTTTGTCATGATCTTCCTCTGAAGAGCTTTATGAAAAGGCACCACAGGATCCTCCTGTGGGCCTTTGTCAAGAATATCTGTGAGGTCATCTTGTTGGAAAGATTGTGAAGGTGCAGACCACCCCATAAACTCTGTGATCCTGGCCCTTAAGGCTCTATAGGGGGTTTCAGCATGTTCCCCCGGGTCTGGTCTGGCAAACTCCACCTCAGGGGAGGTGTCTAACCCACTTGCCTCATGTAAGGAATCATGAAGATCCTTTAACCTGCGTTCTTCAGAGGAAAATTCCTCTCTAATTGGGGTGACAGGTCCCTGCAGCTCGAATGTGTCTTCCTGTTCAGACAATTCACCCTCTTCCAATACTGAGGACATAGTCCTCAATTGTTCTGAACTCATAAAGGGTGTAAACC
Organism: Ambystoma mexicanum; assembly: GCF_040938575.1. Classification (NCBI taxonomy): domain Eukaryota; kingdom Metazoa; phylum Chordata; class Amphibia; order Caudata; family Ambystomatidae; genus Ambystoma; species Ambystoma mexicanum. The sequence goes on along the minus strand of NC_090930.1, from coordinate 251,770,752 downwards.
CCATTTCCAAGGCTGAGGGTGCCGAACTTGTCCTAATCGGCCTCGAAAACGTCGATGTCGTCGACGCCGAAGGCTTCGAGCGTGGCGTCGAAAACAAAGGCGGTGGCCTCGAAGACCTCGACAGAATTGGGATTCTACTCGACGATCTCGAAGCCATCGACGTCGAGGACCTGGGGATAGACACTGGGTGTGTCGTAACCGTGACTTTTCTTGGCGTCGACACTGGTGTCGACGCTGGCGTCGAGTCGACAGACTCGTGTGTCGAAGGTCCCTTCGACAACGGCGTTGAAGACATCGACCTCGACGGAACCCTCGTCGACGGAACCTTCGAGGAAGGTTTGGAGGTCATAGTCCTACTCGAGGGTTCGAGACGCGCTCGAGAGGTTTTCTTCGCCGGGTACTGCGACTCGCGGCGTTTTTGACCTTTGGGTCTTTCGACCAGAGCATCGCTCTCGGCAGTCTTCGAGGGGGTCGAGGCCGCTTTCTCGAAGACGCTCATCATATTTTTGCGGAATTCCTCCCATTCAGCCCGGGAACTATGTTTCGTGGGGCAAGGGATTCTTTTTGGCGAAACAGAGGAAGAAGAAGACGGAGAAGGGGATCTTCGACGTCTCCTCTTCGAGTGCTTCGATCTCGAGGAGTGATGGGACCCACTCCGAGACCTGGAGCGCGAATGGTGACGAGGAGACGAGTGTCTCGACTTTGTCGACGAAGAAGAAGCTTTAAAAGTCTTACCTTTCTCCAGCTTCCCCCTACGCTCCTTCAGGGCCTTAGCTGTCATGGACATACAGTCCTCGCACTCCGAACAATGGTGTTCAGCTCCCAAACACCACAGACAAACTCTGTGAGGGTCAGTCAGTGACATCTTTTTTCCACAATCTCGGCATTTTTTGAAGCCGGATCGAGGAGTTGTCGGTTCCGACGAGGAAGCCATCGAGTACGGATCGAATAACTCGAGGTAACTAGGATTAATCTGACAAGAACTGAGCAACGGTATTCCGAGGCACTGAGTAAGCGCGGAAAAACAGAACTGAGCAACGGACGCTGTGCGCGGCCTTTATAGGCAGGATGACATCGACGTCGATACGGCGGCTGTCGAGGGACATCGACTCGGAGGACGTCGAGGCGCAGCGCCCTCTAGAGAAAAAATTTTCCGAGGCCAGCAGAGCTGGAAGGAGATATCTAAGATGAGGAATACGTCGGAGGACACAATCCCTTCGAAGTGGATATTCTGAGGAAAGTGTACCGGATGCTACTGTAAAATGTAATACTGATATGCCTGATAATAATCTATACACATGTGTAAGGTTATAGAATTTTAAGTAATTTAATTTTCACTGAAAAGTGCGAAAAAATGGTAGACGGGCGATACAAGGTCCTACAACCGTGAGGATTGGCCTGCTATGCTCTACATAAAATATATATCTGCCCATGTGATTTATTAAAGTGCCACAACTGTACAAATGTGTAAATTATGTTATGATGGATTTTTGGCAAAAAGGACTGTGGGAAGGCTTGAGGAAGCGATTAACTCAGACTGACCTATCAGAGTCTTGGAGGTAGGCCTAGCTCAGTTCTGCCCACCAATAATTCTGTGATGTCACCATGCTCTATATAAAGGGTGGCTGACAGGACTTTAGACACACTTCCCTGAATTTCTTGCGCCTGCGTTCCTGATCTTCTACCTTCATCCTGCCCGATTCCAGATCCCACTGCAAAGCCAAAGCATAGCTTATTCCAGATCCCACTGCAAGGCCAAAGCATTCCTGATCCTATCCACAGCAAGGCCTCAATCAAGAGAATGCCACTAAAAATCCCATTAACCAAAGGGAAAAGCTGTGGTATTCTTTTGGGAAGCATCCTGAGACCAGCCTGGCATTTTGCCCACTAACTGCATGCCCGCTGCATCCCTGCTATCCAGCTGTCCTTGTTATCCGGTGACCAGACCTTTTCCCAGCTGTCTTTTGCCAGGAGAGTCCGCTATCCGATGACCAGAATCTTTTGTGACCAGAACCCGGACTGTTCCAAAATCCCCAAGCGTGGACTGAGTATTTCCCCATCCCAAAGAAACAGTCTCCCCATCTTGACCATTTTGTCTTAATTAGACTCTCGAAGCAATCCTACCCATATCCCGGTAACTTGTTAAAACTGTTAGAAAGTCAAGGACAGGGTGCACAGAGAATTCTAAGTGCTACCGCCATCTCTCTATTAATTCTGTCTTGTGTAGATCATAAGCCCTTAGTCATATTTTGAGTAATGAAACTAGTTTCCACATAAAGTTGAACGTTGGGGTGACAAGGTCGACGTTGTGAATCAACCTTGGATCTTACTGTGTCCCTCTTGAACAATCAGTCTTAATAATCTAGTTTAAGTGAAACCTGTCCTGTTTCTAAGCTGATTTTCTCTCTTCCACAGCTTTATTTTACCAAAAGCGAACCTTCTTCTATCTTGCAAATCTCATCCAGTTCTGTAGCTAGAGATCTCCTTTGACCTCTATATTGTCCCTGTGATATACATCTATCCCCCCAGCCCAAAAACCTCATTCCAATTCAGTGTTTTTCACCCGTTTTTTGAAGAAAGCGTTTTTTGCATTTAAAACTGCAAACCAGAAAAAAAACTTTGCCATGTGTGAATCCGGCTGCACTGGGTTTTCATTTTCAATCTGTTTGGTGAACTGTATGCTTTTGTGATACCTTGCCTGATGGTTGATAGTGAGATAACATCCCTAATACTGTGATAAAACATATGTATATCATTATTTAACATACATTAATTATTTTTCAAAATCTCAGGGTCATTTTAGGCCTTTGCAAAGGGTTCATTTTGTGAGGGAAGGTCGGATTTTGATTCCGTTTGCTGCCTCTTATCCCCGACTACCTGCTGCTTCTTTCTATCCACTCAGAATTCGATTTGTGGGTTGAAGGAACATTGCAGGGGGAAACCTTAACTTGGGTGCTATCTATCCTAATTCAAAAAGTGCTCCTATTAAATTGTGCTTTGGGTATGTTTTACTAGAAGGTTAACCAAGTGCATTGCTTTAATTTCTATTGTAATTGTCACCCCATTGGTGATTGCTGCCCAATATTAAAATGTGTGATTGTTGTGAATTTTTAAAATGAATCAATATTGTATATTCACCAACCGGCCTGGTTCATGGTCCATTGTGACCCGGGGAATTTGTAAAAGGGGGTGTGAGACGGGTCGGGTACCGGCTCAATTTGAATTAGTTGAAATTAAAGAAAAAGCATTCCTATTGAGCACCACATCCCGGGCTAAGACCAAGTGTCAGGGTCCAGTGTGTGACACCCGATTGGAATCCTTAACAGGTATTTGCGGTCTTTGGGCACATCTTTGACCTTTTTATTTATCCCTTCTGCATGGCCAGTGTTAATTTTTTTCTAAGTCCCTCTTTGGGGTTCCTTGGATTTTGTTCAATTTTTTTTAGCCCCAAGAAGTGGATTCCCGGCCTTATCAGTAACCGGTTTAGGCCTTGGTCTGGGAACCTCATGGATGTCCCTGGTACTTTAAGCCCCAGGGAGGGGAGCCACGGAGGAGCCTCTTACATCCAGTTTAATCCCATTAAGGGCTATCTAGGTGCGAGCCATGGTGGCACTAGAGTCGATACGACCTCTCCCTAAACCGAAAAGGTGTCACCCGGCCATGGAGCCCCAAAATGAAACACTCACCAGACGTCTTTTTTCTTCAATTAATTCTCTGAGGTACAACAGAGGATCGCAATGTCTAACTTTCTCCCAAATGACAAGTCTTCAGGATAGTAGCAGTATTCGGGTCCTAAACACTTATGGTTATGTGGGTCTGCCACCACGTACGGACGCCTACAGGACACAACATAGAACCCTTTCGCTCGGGCATAGGAAAAGAACAGTCAGTGGAAAACGGGCAGGAAGTCTAATTGAATGACAAAAATAAGCAGGAAGAAAAAAAACCCTGCAGGTGCTAGCACGTGTTTGCGCAGAGAAAAGGACTGAAGGGTGTGGCACGTGGCACAGGACGCAGGAAGAGGAGGCTGAAGACTGACGGAGGCTGGCTCTCGCATAAAAATAAAAAAAATATAACTTTGGGTGCTGCAAAAAAGAGCTCCGATCCTGCCCTGATGGACGAAATATCCTATATATATGGAGGAAAGGGAAAGGAACATAGGAGTTCTTGGAATTTATGTATCTGACTCTTTGTAACATAGGGCAGATGATACTGATCCTGGCATGGTCAGATTTCAACAACACAGGACTGGTTGATTCAGTGAATGTATTTGAATATGAACTTTAATCATGTAGTTGGAAGAGCAGATCAATTTAAGCTATGCATCTAAAAAAGACCGAGTAGGAGCTGTGATATTGATTCTTCTCATACCTTTTCATAAATCGCTCTATCACTGTGCCACCTCGTCACAGTCTCAAGCATGCAGCAAAGAAAACGCCCATATCGACTTGCTTCATTTTCTGTACAACTTGCCACTGTGTAAATGATGTCAGAAAAAACCTGAAACGATGTAAACAGATCAGACAATGTAACACAAGTCACACATGCAGACTAAAACATGTCAGCAAAAAACAGATCAATTAACAATAGGTGAGCGTGTATATATTTTCACTAAAAAAACCTTAGTTATAGTGCAGTTAACTTGCACAGATTTAACACAACAAAGCCCTTCAAATTTAGCAGATGTTGGAAGTCATGACCAGCTTAACTCGGAACATTCCCGTTGATGTCCCCCATAATGCCAGTTAAGCAGGTCCTGACTTCCCAAATCCGCTCAATTTCCAGGGGCTTGTTGAGTTATCTGCACCTTAAATAAGGTTTTTTTCAGTTAATTTGAAGGATTTTGTTATACCATCGTTTTCTTTTACGGGTCACTTGCCATGGCCTTCAGCCAGTGGCCATGTCCACTGTACATGTCACCCCCCCCCCAATAGGTTTCTCTGGGACCCACTAGGTGGCCACTGGCCTGTGCTCATTGGCCAGGGCCATATAGCACCCCTTAACATGTTACCCCAATGGGTTACACCACACACCTCAATGTAAAATTTCACTTTGTATAAATATTTTTTTTAACTCTTTTAAAAACCGCTGTTATTTCAGCAATGAACTACAAAAGGCGCAGACTATTTAGAAAATACTCATATTTTCTTTTACATGTGATGCACTTTCAAAAATAACTTCGAATATGAAAAAATAACCTTCGATATGCGAACACGTTTGAGCTTTGAACTTCGTCCACAGTCCTCACAACTTCCTAAATTTCACATGGTGTCCTCTTTCCCCCCTCCGCACCTTTAGCCTGATAGCATTAAATCCTTTTTCCTCTTCTAAATCGCATTTATTTTTTCCAATAGTATTTATTGAGCATTTTAAACAAGTTTAACCACATACATGTTAACTTTGCAGTATGAGTCAGTGAAAAAATGTGTCCTGCTTCTGTGTGAACGTAGAGAAAACAATAAGTTGAACTTGTCACACGTCCCCCCCTTCCTATCCTGCCCCCTCCCCCACTCAACGTAATTTATTTTTTATTTTTTTTTATTTAGGTCGTACAATCAATGAACATATGACGGGATTTAACACTGCTCTGCTCTTTTTTCAAGATGTGTAGCACCTAAGGTTCTCAACATGTTTTCCAACCTCAGAGAGTAAGTCCTCGAACAGAAAGGAAGGCTCTAAAGTTTATACCTAATGTGCAACAGATTTTACGGAGTCCCAGTAGGCTCTGCAAAATTCAAGGAAGGGCAGCCATATCATGTCTATGTTCTTGCGAGATTCTTGGATCGCTGCCGTTAAACTCTTCATTTCGTATAAATGACATTTTCAAAACTTTTCGTTATTGGATAACCTCGATAATTACCCCGAATATTCACAAATATCTCTTGCATTGAGGAAAAAAAGATGGTCATTTCTGAAAAGCGCTTCTGCTGCAAAGCACCACGGGAGATACCTCTAATTTTGGGAGGAGGTACCCCAGCCCCCCTTCTCTGTCAAATATTTTAAAACATACTGGAGGCACTAACCCCAAACCCTTATTTATTTTTTTTAAACTGATCTTTCCCAAAATGTCAAGTCTGGGGGGCCATGCCTACAATTCTGCCTGCAACATTTCAGTCCAAACCATTGTACGAGTCAAATGTTATTAGCAAATAATGTTTTGGTCCCGGGAGTATAGCTCAGGGGCAACACGCTCGCCTTGGAAGCAAGGCGACACAGAGCAACACACGTTTGATCCCCTGGTCCGCACTTAGATACCTATGGGTATTAGGCGTGTTATAAATAACTAATAATTATTATGTCATATTTCTGCATTTTTAAGGCTGAACATCCAAAAAGAGTTTTTTTTGGTTGTTTTGGTGTAACCTTCAAAATGCGACCCAATAGGTCCCAACCCTCACCCGCTTCTGTGCTTTTTCTTGTAAAACGGGGAGTTTCCCCTTTACCCACTCTCCTACCCTGCATCACACATTCCCCTTGTTCTTAAACCAACATTTTCACCCGCACACCCGCCTCCCTCCATTTCCCACAACATTCACCCACTTCTCCCTCACATACATGTACACACACCACACACATGCATACACCAAAACAAACACTTAGCTTACTCCCAAGAAGTCCCTCGCACACTCGTGTGAGTCACACAGAGAGGAAGGCAGCGTCTCAAGGAGCAAGGTAAATAAGGAGTAGAGGGGGTTTGTTTATGGGTTAGGGAGGCGGGTGAATATTGTTTAAAGGATCGATTTAGAAAGACTGAATTATCGATTTTAATGGCCCTTTCTAAATCGATGTTTTGTGTATTGAAAAATAAAACTATATTTAGATTTCCTATAGTACTCAACATACACTATAAGTATAGTGCGGCGACCACCACAAGGTGTAGCGAAGTTGCGCTGATTTAACACAACAAAACCCTTGAAATTCAGTGATGTGGAAAGTCATGATCAGCTTAACTCTGAGCGCTCCCATTGATGTCCCCCCATAATGCTATGTCCTCCATAATGCCATTTTGTGCGTCATTGTGAATCCCACTATACAAGTCTTTCGGGCCCAATGGCCAGTGAGCATGGACTTCAGCCATGTCCACTGTACATGTACCCCCAATATGATTCTTTTGCAATACTAGGTGGCCAAAGGACGTGGCCACTGTACATGTCTTTCGGGCTCATTTACCAGGGTCTTATGCCCTGGCCAGCGAGCACAGCTTTAGGGTGTCCACTGTATATTTTAAAACATTACCGGGAACACTGGCCATGGCCTCCGGCCATGTCCACTGTACATGTTCCACCAATATGTTTCTTTTGGACACACTAGTTGGCCACTATACATGTCTTTCAGGCCCACTGGCCACTACTGTGCCAGTAGCCATGTCAAACCATTACTTTGTTACCAAACACCCATTGCCCCCTGCCCAGTAGATGTAGGCACTGCAGATTTTAAACCTTTTTCTTTTTACCTCGTTAATCCCACGATAATTTCACAGTAATGCTTTCCAATAACAGAAATTCCAGCTGTAAAGTAGTGGTTTACAGATTCCCGCGATAACGGGAAATATTTCTCAGAATTAAAAAGTGTTCCACATCCTCACAGGCACTCAATAGTTGTCCTCCTTTTTAGGTCCCCTCACTCCACTCAATAGCTTTTTTTCCTAACTAACCCTCATCATTTTTATGCACAATCTCCGTTTGGGAGCTCCACAGAATGTTTTGCTGGACTACTGGATTTTTTGTCAAGTGAGTGGGCACCTTTTTCCACACTGGCTCCTTTAATTCCATCTATGGGAACCCTTTGTGTTTCTTTTTGTACCTTTTCTGTGGAGTCATGCTTTCTTCCAAGTTTTGTGGCATCTGTCATTTACTTTTACAACACACAGCATACTGAGGTGTTTCCCTATTAATTTTCAATTATCTTCCTTGTGGGACCTTCTGTTCCCGAGAAAGGGGAACATTGTTTTATCCTGCCTATCTTTTCTTTTGTGAGATCAGCACAGCACACCTTATGTGGAGTGCTGCGGGGTTACACTATATATCCGTTCTCACTAGCTTGTCACTGTAACCAAAAGGTTACAGGAGTAATCTGAATGACTGTTGGCAGTGGTTTTACCCTACCTACTTTTGTGCAGTTCTTACACAGATTGACCCATTGATGACCCCGTTGACCCAAAGATGGCTTGTCCTTTCTTGGTGATCCTTTTACCGTGCAGGGTGTGGGAGGTCATTAGATTTTTGTCTTCAGCAGGTTCCCATGGGAAAGCCCTCCAAGACACCAATGTGGCAGAGGACAGGAAAAATACGATGACTCTGAAACTGCAGATATTTGTCTTCTGCTGTGCCTGGAACCAGTACCAACTGAGAGTCTGGTTGTCCTGAAAGGACTGCCACCCCCCCCAGTATATGCATGGCTGCTGATTGACTGGGTTCTTGGATAAGAGGCATGGATTCTGAGGCTGAAAAAGAGCGGACCACTGGACCTGAAGAACCGAAAAGAAGGATGAGGAGACACGCCGGCAGCAACTTCCAGATGATCAGAGATACCTTGTGAGTAATCACTGCTGTCCAACCACGTTTCCAAGCATCACGAGAGCCTCGAAGAGGACGAATGATTCCATCCATCCTTTCTTCCACGATTCTGCGTAAAATTGCCAGAGTGTTTTTACTTACCTTGAATTGCTTCCAAATATTCTACAAGTGTGTGTAAAGTAATTGTACCTACCAGTATTATCATTTTGGAATTGTTGGTTGATGCACACTTTTGCTAACCTAAAGAAACTCTTTCGCTTGCCTGAATTCCAACTCGAGGCTTACCCACTGGATTGAGTTACAACTGCAAAAGTCTTATTGTATGTATGTATAAAGCTTCTCTTGCTTACCTGAACTGACAATTGAAAAGAACGCTGATTAGTATGTTAAATGAATAACAGTATTTATGTGACTGTAAGTGTCTTCTTGACGGTTTGTGAGCTCACAGGTCTTTGTACTCTACTACAGTCCTTCTCGCTCCTAGACTAAGCCTGGGTGCTCCGCTGTTACTACCAAACCTTTTGGGTAGTTCAGGTCAATACTAAGAGTTGGGGCCCTGTACACTAAAAGGAGTCTCTTCTATAGTCCTACATAGATGGACTTTAGTAAATCTCTCTACTAGTACTCAACGTTTCATGTGATGCACTTTTGTTTCTGAGCGTGTCTTGTGGTTTTGCTGCAGTAATTTCTAACTTGGCTCCCCAACCCACCCCCAAATTCAAATGGCGTCTTCTTTACCACTCCCAACATCTAGCCTGATTGCCATTGCTATTTATATAGCACCTATGGCAAGGTCATCTAAGCGCTGTGGTTCAAAACAATCACTGTTCCCATACGAGTGACGACATAAACACAAGAGTGAGTCTCTTTCTGAAATCTATGTAAGGGCGTGGGGGAGTTCATTCCAGAGTTTGATGATATCCTTTTTTCTCCTCCAAATAGCACTAAGTTTGGTCATTTGAGGCTTCTCCCGATATCGTGGAAATTAGACCAAGCAAAAAACAAAAATAACGAAAAAAAGCACAAAGGACAATCTATAAAAAGCTTTTAAGAAACAGGGTGGCACCCCATGTCTCGGTCGAATATTAATAAAAATTACTTGATGGATTTACCCAGAACCAGTCAAGGAAATTAAGTCCATGCTTTGTGAGCAAATAGTTTATTTGGGCCGAATCTGCCCAGCGGTTTTCAGGATTATCATGAAATAATCGAATGGAGAAATTACTGAATTTGTATTTTTTTATTTTTAAATAATGGGGGTGGAGGAGGGTGGAGATCATCCTCCCACATTAACTATTACTATTAGGCCACCTCACACCTATATTTTAGCAAAATGTCCCCAAATGTTAAAACAAATGGTAAATAAATTCGATAGTTTCTACAGATTCCCAGTTTTCCTACTACCGCTGTTCAAAAACTGCACTTTATTTCCATGGGAAAATGAATCGGCTGAAAAATTTGAAACTGTGGGGCTTTGTTTTCTTTTAATTGTATGTTTTGTTCCCAAAATGTGCAGTTTGGGGGAGGGGGGGTGTGCCCTTCACAAAACTTGTTTTGATCTTTTTATCCAAATCCATCCAGCAAGTCAAAAGTCATTAGCAATACAATTTTGGAAAACAATTGCTTTATTTTCATTTATGAAATGCCTCTCTGCTGTAAAGATATAGCTAGATTTTTGAGAGAAGAGAACCCCGTCCTCCATCAAATATTTCATAAACTACTGCACAAAACCCCAGACTCCACTACCTTCTGGAAATCTAGAGTCAATAAATCATGCCCAAGTGGTTTCGTATCTGGTACAATTCTGTCCAGCGGTTTGGGCTGTATGCGCAAGCAAAAATGTCCTTTTCCTCTATGGGAAAATTAATAGGGACTAGGCTGAAACAGAATTTCTTAAGCTTTTTTAATTTTTTTTTTTTTTAACAGATCTTTTCCTAAAATATCCAGTCTCGGGGTGGGGCCTGTGATTACAATTTTGTTTGCAAAATTTCAGCCAAAGCCGTCATACAAGTCAAAGGTTAATAGCAATACATTTTTGGGGTTTTCTATGGAACTTGATACTCAACTGTAGTGCGGCAACCGCCACACTATAATATATGGCATACATGACTTACCGTAATCATATTTCGGATGCTTGTATCTGCTTAGAATCACATGCTTTGCATAGGCCAACTTCAACCAGTAGGAGCAGAGTATTGCATAGTTTCCTTTCAAAGTTTCAAAAGGGACGTCAACTTGACGTGTTTGTAATACTATCCGTAGTGTGACATGTACTGCCCATGGTCCTTCACGCGCCTCGGACCTTCAGGCATCATGGTCCCTCAGATTGTTTCGATTCTGACATGAGAGAGCATGAAGTGTATGTGTGAGTAAAGAAAGGTGTTTGTGTTCAATTAACCTTAAACTCCATGAGGGGAGGAAGGGTGGGCACATATGAATCTAAGCAGATACAGGCATCAGAAATATGATTACGGAAAGTAATATATGCCTTCTAAGGCTTGTGGATCTGCTTAGAATCACATTCTTTGCATAGACTAGAGAGCAGTAACTGGAGAAGGTGGTGGGTTCTTAGAAGGTACAGCAGCAAAACGATGCTTTAAGACTGTCTGACCCACCGGTGGGTCACCCTGTGAATGTGTATCTTAAGAAGTAATGCTGTGGATAGAACTAGCAGCTTTGCAAATGGCATGTAAAGGTTCATTTGAAATGAAAGCTAGAGTAGCCGCTTTGCCCCAAGTTGAGTGTGCTTTGGGCGTGAAAGGTAGTTTTTTTTTTTGCACAGTTGGTTGCATCTGACAATCCATTTTGAAATAGACAACTTAGAGCCTGCGTCCCCTTTTTTGCCTGTGGCTAGAGACACAAAGAAACATTCCGTTTGTCTTATTAGCTTTGTTTTCTGCATATAATGCATGACAACATGTTAGGGGGTTTTCCTAAAGTCTACCTGGGGAAGACTTTATAAAACTATCCCGTGTTAGTCAGGCCCCGATTTATAGTTTAAGGATTGTGAGAAACTTGAAGGTGCTCTCACATCTACACCCCAGGGATCGATCTTCTATTCAGGGGGCCAGGGAAAGGCCATTACTTTTGGATCCCAATCCTGGGGGTGGACAAGTGAGGGAGTGTTGAGGAGAATTCTTATAAATGGCCGATTTCTCTTTCCTAATCAGTCCCTCAGCAGCTTTGCTGGATTTCTAGGATTTTTTTTTTCACCTGGTAAGAGTGTGAGCCTTTTTCCCCACTCTTAAATGTGTTTTGCTGTGTGTGTTTTTACCATTTGTGTGATCTTGGGCTCTGGAGCCTCACCTACTCCATAAGCCTAATTTTTAAGTGTGTTACATAGCACTTTCAGTGCAGTGACACAGTGTTGTCTTTCAGACTTCCCACTGACTCCATTTTTCTGGGACTGACTACTGTCTCCCAGAAACATGTAAAGTTGCCATTAACTTTATGTAGTCTCTTTAAACCACAGACCCAGTACACCCCATCTTACAAAGAGTATTGGAAAGGGTGAATTCCTATCCCTTTTTGTCTGTTCTTCTTTGAGCCCTGTTTTGCTCCCTTTACATCAAGACTTGGCTGGTGGCAGTGGTAACTACCCTAACTTTTCTACTGCGGTTATCTTATATAACCATCGTATTGTTTTAGGCTATTATATTAGCCTAGAACATAAACCTGCTTGACCAAATGCATTTTATTCTGGCTCCGGCTGGGTTTATTCACCATTTCTTTTTGTTAAAGTCTTTCTCGTGTTTTACTCTGCGCGCCAAACCGGGGATGATTCATTTGTTCGCCGTCTTTTCGCGGACTTCTGCACAGAAGCCCTCCTTAAGGTGCCTAAAATTCTAGGTAGGCAGGATGTGAGGGAGGGGTCTTCGGACCCCTGCCATGGGTTCCCTTAGTAACCCAAGTCGCACTCCTGTTTGATTGGCTGAGGGGACTGTCCTTGCAAGGACAGCACCCCTGCTGTGTGATTGACAGACAGGCTGTATGAATGGGGTAAAACTGCATAAAAAGCATGTCTCTGGGACTGGAACGGCAGTCGCCACTGGAACGCAAGAACCAACGAGGAGCTAATGGAAGAGGACCCCTACGACAACTGAACAGCCCGGTGAAGCCCTGCTGCAGGTCCGAATCTTCAGACTTGGATGACAGAAGATCCTCCAGGAAACTTCTTCCCTTGAGCTGGTGGGACCAACCAGTTCGCCCAAACTGCAAGCTAGGACCCCTCTGGTCGAATCTGCTGTACAGATCTACAGTGGGCCGGATAGCCAGGAAGGTCGGACCCCTGCTTGGGTTTTAATGAGAGCACCTTTTATTCGTTGCTTTGCTCTGCTGCTGGTTTCTTCCCTGGGTAGTGTAGGACCCTCCAGTCTTCCTACTTCTTGTCAGTCTGACAGTCGCTTCAGGAACTGTGAGCCTGCAGGAACTACCAGGAACGTCCGCCTCAGCTACAGCTTCCACTCCGTTTTAAGGTACTGTGCAAATCCGGTTGTTCGTTTCGTTCAACCGCGGTGAAAGTCTTTGAAATCTTTCTCCAATTCGAGGGCTTGTCCTTCTCTTCGAACTAACTTTTCTGCCAAACCACCTCATCCGGAATCAGTGGCACGAACTTAACCGCAAACTACCCTGAACCGTGTGATCTTGAGCAAAAGACTTTAGACCAATTGACTTTGGCCCTAAGCCTTTTCTACCTGTTTCTATCACTGTAGTTCCTCTTGTTCAATTGCCCGAGTACTTACCTGTTGGTGTGATTTAATTTCAACTAACTTTGTATTTCCCTCCCTTTTAAATTAATGGAGTGCCATTTTGCTCCCACTTCATTTTGTGAGCTTTGCTTGTCTGGAATTTAAGGGAAGTGGTGTGTTGTATTAAGAGTGTGATTTTTAAACTTCCTATAATAGTGTAATGTTCTACAACTGAAGAGTAAAATAAATGTATATGTTTTTACTTGAAAACCTTGAGTCAGTGCTTGCCTGAATAATAGTATTTGCTGTCCTTTGTGTAACTATCTGATACTGCTCACTTACTCTTGAGATAAGTCTGGCTGCTCAGCCATTGCTACCACTTTAACTGTGTAGTACAGGCGTGTAACAAATGTGAATTTGTACTGTCACTTGTAGTCTTAATTGTGTGTGGTGTTCCCAAAGGGTACTGCATATAATTCTGCCTAACAGGGAGGATCACTTGAGTGGAGGGACTTTGGGGATTAGGTGAGACCTGGTATCCCCCTTTCCTAATACTGACCAACCCTCACCTCCCTTAGCCTTTATGGGCCATTGTCATTCTCATGCTATCATCCCCCCTGTGATTTCCCTTCAAGTACCGAGAGGCAGAGGCAACTAGAAGCAGTGCAGATTTCATATTGCCAACACCACTCTGGTACTTTGATGAAGAAGAGCGATCAGGCTTGTCACAATAATGGGTTTAAACAAGGTCAGGCAATTGAGAATACTTTGTTTCACCTGCAGCCCATTATTAATGAAGGAGAGTATAAAATGTGCCAGTCATGGATGTCTAGAGAGAGGTGTGAGATGCGAGAAATGCAGATGGTGCAGGAAAAGAACGAGAAGAGAAGCACATTTTTTCCCCTTATGAGGGGCAGGAAGCTGAGACACTAAGGTGCCTGCTGTTGATTCTGGGAGTCCTGCCGAGTGAACCAAGCAAGACCGGGAACTCTTGTGGAGGGAGGCGGAGCACAGAAGCCAATGAGGAGCGAAGGCAGAGCCCAGCATGAAGGTCGGCGTACCTGGCAGCAACTCGGTAAGGTTGTCGGAGAGACTTAACTCCAGGGCGTTCCGAAGGACTGTTGAGACTGTGTAATTGAAAATTACGCATAATGAATGGTGAACTTGATGAAAGGGGGTGCTGAACCCGCATAAGTAAACCTTGTGAATACTGAACTTGATGAAAGGGACCGTGGAGCCTGCATAAGTAAACCTTGTGAATATTGAATGCTGTATTTGAAAAAAGGGGCTGTTCAGCCCGCATAAGTAAAACTTACTGTTAGGCAGAATCGTCTGCAGTACCCTTACGGAATACTACAGACAATTAAGACTACAAGTGGTAGTACAATTTCACCTTTGGTACAAGCCTGTACTACACAGTAAAGTGGTAGCGAGGGCTGAGCAGCCAGACTTTTCTCAAGAGCAAATGAGCAGTAACAGGGATTACACAAAGGACTGCAATTACTGTGACTCAAACACTGACTCAAGGTTTCTGGTTAACAAATATAAGTACATTTATTTTTAAACCATCTGTTCACAAAACACTACACTTCTATTAAACAAAACCACACTCTAAATATACCACACACCACCAATTCCTTTGTTTCAGGTCAATTCAAGGTAAGTACATTAGGATTTGACAGACCGGTGTTGCGAAACAAGAGACGTTACCGGGGGTTTAAGAAGCGCTTACTTTTTGACAGTAATGATAGTTCGGTCTTACGAAAAAAAGCGTACCCGCAGGAAGAATTGTAACTGTAGTCAAACACATTCAGCACATTGAATCAAAAACCAGGAATAGTGGAGAAAAATCATAGGCAATACTTTTGTCAAGGCACTAGAATCAGAGGACATGTTCTAAGAGACAGAAAAAAGTCAATAGGCCTGCGCCAGTGTCAAAGGGAGCACGGTTCTGTTGTCGAGGATCACACGATTAGAACAGTTCGAGATTAACGTTGCCAGGAGTACTGGATATTGTCAAAGGGAAGCAAAAGTTATAAGAGGGAGAGAAGAAAGGACAAGCCTTCGGCAAGGAAAAGGGTTCACCCCGATTCCTCCAGGTCGGATGGAGAGAACGACCAAATGGACACAGTACCTTATTCGAATGAAGAAAGCTGGTGCTCCGGCGGTTGTTCCTGGTAGTTCCTGCAGACTCACGGTTCCTGGAGCTTCAGTCGTGGGGACAAGAAGGACGACATCTGGAGCGATCTGAACTACCCAGGGATGAGGCCAGCAGCAGCAAAGCAATGGTGAATAAAAGGTGTGCGCCTTTAAAATGGGAGAGGGCTCTTCTGATGGCTATCCGGACCAGTACAGCTTTGTGCAGCGATTTCGATCAAGAAGAGGATTCTCTGGCTGTAGAAGGTGCGTTGGTTGATGCCACCAGGCTCAAGGGAAGACGACTCCAAACTGGATCTTCTCTGTCGTTGAAGGGTCGATGGATCAGGACTGCAGCACGGCTTCACCGGGATTCCGGAGTTGCAGCAGCAGTCTTCTTCTCCGCTTCTCTTCAGTTCTTGCAGTTCCAGTGGCGACTGACTTCTAGCCCAAGAGTCCTGCCTTTTATGCCAAACTCCCCCATTCACACAGCCTGCCAGCCAATCACTCAGCAGGAGGGTTGTCCGTGCCGGAAAACCACCTCAGCCAATGGACAAAAAAGTGTGACTTGTGCCGGGGGTTACTAAACCCCCTCCCTCTGAATTCAGCATACCTAGACACCTGGATGCCAAATGAGGGCTTCTTCGCAGAAGCCTGCCAAAGGACGGCAAACAAAGGCGGCAAACCTGGTTTGCCGCGAAAAGTAAAACACAAGAAGGATGTTAACAAAAAGAAATGGCGACTAAACCCGACCGGAGCCAAAATAAAATGTATTTGGTCAAGCAAATTTATGTTCGAGGCTAATTCAATAGCCTAAAACAGTACCACGTTTATATACTATAATCGCGGTAGAAAAGTTAGGGTAGATATCACTGCCACCAGCCAAGTCTTAGTGTTAAGGAAGCGAAACAAGGCTCCAGGAGGTACAGACAAAAAGAGATCAGAGTTAACCCTTTCCAATACTCCATGTAAGATGGGGTGTACTGGGTCTGTGGTTTAAAGTGACTACGGTAAAGTTGGGCTCATGGAGTGGTATGGCTCCAGAGCCCAAGATCACACAAAAAGTAGAAATACACATGGCAAAACACAAGAGTGGGAAAAAGGTTCACACTCTTACTAGGTGAAAAAAATAAACCCCAGAAATCCAGCAAAGCTGCGGAGGGACTCACTAGGTAAGGGAAATTAGCCATAAATGAGAATTCTCCCTAACATGTACGGATATTAACCAACTGCAGGAAAGGCGGTGCTGAGCATGTACAAGTAAAATTGGCAATTGAATACTGACTTGTTTGAAAGACATTTCTTGAGCTCACAGGTGAATGCTGCAATGCTGGAAATATTAAATGACAAGAAAGTTTTTACTTGAACAAGACTACAACATGTTAACTATAAGAACAATCTGGGAAGACTAAGAGTCCCATGGTTGGAAAACAATTTGGAAAAAACAGGAAAGTTCTACAATGAAATGAAAGCATTGTCTTGTGAACTATTGCGCATCAGATTGGGAAACTTATGGTTGCGTGTCCTGTGATGGGTGGACCATGTGGTCTGACAACTGTGCCTCGACCAGAACGTTTCCTAATACAAACTTTGCCAACATAAGAACTTGATCATATGCGGTTGTGTGACCTGTGATGGGTGGCTTGTGTGGTCTTCAACCCAACTTCATCAAAATCATTCAACCGAGGCAGTACAAGACTCCATTCTTAGTATAAGGCTGTACCATCGGAGTTCATGGTAGCATAGACAGAGCATCCAGGCTAATCTTAGGAGGGAGAGAGGGCTGTAGATGCAGTACTGATGAAATTGTAAAATAAACACTGAAACACTATGTATTGTAAAAATAAAGGTTTTATTTAAATACAGCTAGGTCCAGATAAATCTAGGGGTAAATAAGCACTATCACACATTATATGTAATCACAATTATAAAAACACAACACTATACTTGAAGGTGCACAGAGCAAAGTATAAACCTTATTTGGAACACTTAACAGTAGTTCTAGGGAAGTCGAAACCTTTTCATACACATTCAGTATAGGTTACACCTATTCTTGGGGAGTAAGAACCCATGGTTACTTTCACAATTACATTCAGTAATGCAAGGGCAGTAGACCCTACCAGTTGTATAGTGACTCAGTACAAATCACATAATCCGTCAACCGGACAATATACTTTTTGTCAAAAGTGGAACACTTATTCCAGGTACAGTAAAAACCTATAACACTTTTGTGATAACACACAGTTATACTAGGTGAGTAAAACCTAAGGATGTAATATTCAATTACAAGTGCTTTTGAGATCAATGAAACGCAGATTGAGATAAGCAGTAACTTTTTTAAAACTTATTTTTGGATGGCACACAGCTAACTCAAGGTAAGTAAAACCCATATACTTTTTTTATCCTCACAATGCCGTCCAGGTTAGATCTTTCCCAGCTGTACACGTACCTTATGTATGATTTATGAGGGACAGTTAGAACCAAAGACCCTGAGTGTCTACAACAGCACAGGAAAAGCAAAACCCATTTTGTTACACTTTACTGAATGACTTAAAGTTATTCTAGGTAGGCAACAACCTAATACAGACTTATTCTGGACAGGCTAACAGCACGTCAGGGGAAGCAAGACCCAGTTGGGGGACACTCGTACAATTATCATAACAGGAATAATCTGGTGAATCCAACACATTACTTTTGGGAAGAGGCACAACCTAATTACAGGTGAGTAATATACCTTCACATCTACTTTCTATTAGAATGGCAAAACGGTTTCTAAGGAAAGATGTTAAACATACTTTTGAGAATAGTGCATCACACATCCACTTATTCTCTTTTCTAGGAAAAAGGCCCAATCCCTTAAAAGTATTTCCCTTATTCTTGGAGCAGGAGTGTTCTCAGTGGCAGAAGGGGGGGTCACTAGGATATAGTGACCAACAGACAGTGTCAGAATAGGTTCCTAAGTAACAAAAGTCAGAGTTCCTTAGGAAGACTGGGCAAACAGGTGGGTATTTTACTTCTACAGTTAGAAGAGGGTCCTGGGTATTCAACGAAGACATCCTATCTGGATTCTAGCAGTGGCATATGATATATGGCATTTATAACGTGCCTATACACAAGTGTTTCAAGGTGCGACACTGCAAGGGAGGGGGAACAGAGGGAAAACAGACAACGATCCTACTAGGCCAAGTGCCATTCAGATCATGCAAGTGCAGGGGAATAGGAAAAGTGGGGAGTGGGAGGGTGGCTGGGACAGTGCAGTACATGGGGGGGGGGGGGGGGAGAAGAAAAAATAACCATATGAGAAGAGGGGCCAGCTGGTGGCAAGTACAAGGGTAAGTGCAGACATTAGGTGTCAAATGCTGGAGAGGGACTGTAGGGATACAGAAAACAGTCCCCCCCAAGTGCGGGGGTTGCCAGGGAGGCAGTGCAGGGGTGTAACGGCGAGGGAGGGGACCTAGGCCCGAGATCAGAGGGTGGGTCAGTACAGTTCAGCCAGGAATTCAGGAGGGGAGAGGAGGAGAGAAAGAAGAAGCAAACAGGAAGGTTTTGAGGTTTTGAGGTGCTTCCGGAACCGGAGAATCCTCTCGAAGGAAGATATTTAGGAAGAGAGAATTGAAGGTATTGAGGCCCAGGCCAGAAGGCCTTGTGGACAATGCAGAGGGTTTTCAACTTAATCCTCGCAGCCAGTGAAGAGATTTCAGTCCTGGAGAGATACGAACTCTGGGCTTGAGGCCAAGGACAAGACTCGCAGCCCTGTTATGGATGAGTTGCATAGGGCAGAGAGTAGAAGCAGGCAGATTTAGAAAGAGGCTGTTGCAGATGCAGTGGGACTGGGTGCACTGGATGAGAGGTCTCCGCATCACAGAAGACACCCCACACTTCGCAGGAATCACAAGAGACTTAAGTTAAGTACATACCCAAGCCCCCACAGTACCTGCGCATTGAAGATTTTGCCGAAGGAGTTTCAGGATCTGCAGCCAAATACTCTGTCAGTGAATTTCTTGTTGTGGTGACTGAAAACAAGACCTCAGAAGGAACTTTGATCCCTGCTGCAATGGCGAAAGCTCTAGGAAAAGTTGTCATCTACGGATTTGGCGCCTTTTCAAGGAGCACAGAAGATAGAAAATCGTGGTTGAATTATCGTCATTACAAAAGGTCCAGCACTCTGTTGAGGGGACTTTGCAGACTCTATTCATGTTTCTGGAGATACACCAGGATGCCCATGAAGTTTCAGCGAGATTCTAAAGACCATGCACCGCACAATAGGACAAGTTCCCAGGGTAATGGGCTATTGCACCCCTGCAAGGTCACAGCAACGCGTGGGATGGCTCAAAATGCAGGTCTTCTTGAGTACAGTGGGTCTCACCAGGCTCTGGGTAAGGGTCGTCATCTTCAGAGTCCCCAGGTCGATTGGAAGGAAGGGCTACAGCAGGCACTCCGGTCGCTGGAAATCGTTTCAGCCGCTGTTCCTTCATCATCCTCTATGATTTCGGTTCCATTGGTCGACTTGTCTTCAGCTTCCAGGTCTGCAGTACTTAACAGGAACTATAGCACAACTTCTGCATTCTCTAACTGCATTTTACAACAAGGGGCGGTCTGATTGTCCAATCGGGACAACCAACCCCCCCACCCCCAACTGGGATTTGTCCCCATTCAGGCAAGGAGGAAGACAAAGGGTTGCAGAGTTTTGGACTCCTCTCTCGCTTCCTGCCTTCACAGACAGACTGCAGCCGGGGTGGGGAGTCCAAGGGACTCCCGCCAAAGATAAAAATCACACAAAGTAATTTCCCACCCTGGATGTCAGGGGAAGGACCAAGAAAGGACAAACACTAAAATATAAAAAAAAGGAGACGGCCGTTTTGGTAAAATGAGCAGCCTTGGGTGCCTTTACTGTACCTGAGAACACAGCCTGCAGTAAAGGTGCACAAAATTAATACAAGGTATCACTACCACCAGCCATTGAAGATAAGCTTGTGCCTGCAACAGAATTGTTACAGTTTTAGTGTGAAAGGGGATACATTGCATCTCCCCAGCACTCCACATAAGGTCGGGTGTGCTGGTTTCCCCACATAATATGTAAAAGGGATCCAAAGCTACTTTCTACACTTAGGAACTGCAGTTTAAAAGGGGAGCCCCTAAGGCAACCCAGCAACAACAGGCACTTATTGCCAGAAAGTTGTTAAAGAGGTTAACTTTACAAAGACACTATGAAGAGTCTAAAGAATGACACCCATAAAAACAGTAAAATATTCTGAGGGGTGTGGAAAAAGGTTCTCACTCACAGAGGTATTAAGGAAAAATATCCCACTAGTAAAGAAAAAAGTTCTGGGATTGACACAGGTCAGGAAGATTTACCAGTGTTAGGGAGAATTCTCATTCTATGGCTAATTTCCCTTACCTAGAGAGTTCCCCAGCAGCTTTGCTGGATTTGAAGGGTTTGTTTTTTTATCCTGCTAAGAGTGAGCCTCTTTTTCCCACTCGTAGACATTGTTGCTATGTGTGTTCTAGGCTATTTTTGTTTTTAATAAAGTCTATGGGGTTTTTCTCACCCCCATAGGAACCATCTTTATTCACATGTGTTACACAGCATCCCCGTGCAGTGACACAGGGGTGTCGTAGCGACCCCCAAACACAGACTCCATACCCTGGGACTGACTACTGTCTCCCAGGGCATGTAACGTCCCCATTGACTTTACTAGTCAATTTTTATGAACTAAACCAGCACAACCCATCTTACTATGGAGGTACTGGGAAGGATTAATAGTTTTTCCCTATGTTAATTTTCGAGAGGGTACCGTACAGTCCCTCGCTCAAACGTTTCTGGCTGGTGGCAGTGGTTACTACCGTAAATATTCGACCGCAAATATTTTCCTATGGGATTTTCCCATTGTTCGAGGCTACCACATTTTCTGACAGCCTCTAACATACCGCCGGTGTATTTTAATATTAACTTTACTCTGGTAGGTTTTATTTGCCAGAACTTTAATATAGCTTCTTTCTCGTGTGTTTCTCTAAACTCCTAACCCAGGTCGGGGATCATTTGTTCGTCCTTTTGGCGGGCTTCCGCCGAGAAGCCATCCTTTCGGCGCCACGGAGTCTGGGGTGCGTCCATTGTGTGGGAGGGGGAGTAGGACCCCTGAACAGGGTTGCCTCAGCAACCCATGTCGCACTCTAATCCCGATAGGCTAGAGGGTCTCCCGCCAAGGTGACCACTCCACTGTGTGAGTGACAGCTAAGCCAGTATGAATGGGGATCTTTTTGCATGAAAGCAGGGTCCTGAGGACTGGAAGAGCAAGACGTTGCCACTGGAACTAAGAAGCCAAAGAGGAGAGAAGCTAAAGACATCTGCAACGACAACCACCGGAGAAGTCCTGCTGCAGCGTCTCACCACTTTTCTCCACACGACGAGAGAAGATCTTCATCTGCAAGAGCCTTCTTCCCTTGAGCTGGTGGGGCCAACCAGTTTGCCAATCGCCTTCCCGGACTTGCCTTGGTCGAATCGCCAGTACCCTGTACTCAGAGGCAGGATAGCCAGGCACTGTTAGGGAGAATTCTCTGATAAGGCTACTTGCCCAAACCTAGTGAGTCCCCCAGCAGCTTTGCTGGATTTTTGGGGTTTGTTTTGTTCTCCTGCTAAGAGTGAGACTCTTTTACTCCCACTCTTAGACATTATTTGAGATATGTCCTTGACTTGTTATGTGCTTATGGGCTATGGGGTTTCTTTTTTACTCCATAGGGTATCATCTGTTTTTCTGTATGTGTGGTACACAGCACCCTCAGTGCAGTGCCACAGGGGTGTCACAGTGACCCCCAAACAGACTCCATACCCTGTGACTAACTACTGTCTCCCAGGGCATGTAAAGTCACCATTGGCTTTACTAGTCCAAAATTGTGAACAGAACCAGTACAAACCATCATATTGTGGAAGTACTGGTAAGGGGTAATTCGATTGCCCCTGGGTCTGTTTTCGAGGGGGCACTGTCCTGTCCCCCTCGTCGAGTTTCTGGCTGGTGGCAGTGGTTACCATGCGAAATATTCCTCCGGAATATTCTCTATGGGATTTTCCCATTGATTTTAAACGCACCACTTTTTGGTGCAATGTTAAAGATACCGCTGGTTTATTTATTTAATATTAAATCACCGGTTGGGTCTTTTTACCAGAACTCGATTCTAAAATGGCGTTTGTGTCCGTCTCTGTAACTCTGACCAAGGTCGAGCCCTTTGTTCCACTATTTTGGCGGGCTTCTCCATAGAAGCCCTCCAAATGGTGCCACTCTGTCTGGGTTCCACAGGAAGGGTGGAGGGAGGAATTGGCACCCTGGAATGCGTTGCCTTAGCAACCCAAGTCACACTCTACTCTGATTGGCCCAGTGGTGAGCCATCCGGCTTACCACTTAGCATGTGTGATTGACAGCTAGGCTGATGAATGGGGGGTTTTCTGCATAAAAGAAAGGCCTTTGGGACTGGAACTTCAGAAGTCACCACAGGACCTAAGAATCCGAAGAGGGAAGAAGCTGAGCCACCTGCAACCGACAACACCACCGGTGAAGCCCTGCTGCAACGAACTCACCACTTTTCCAACGACAAGAGAAGATCTTCTGCTGGAGAGTCTTCTCCCTTTGAGCTGGTAGGACCAACCAGTTCGATCTTT
This sequence comes from Ambystoma mexicanum, assembly GCF_040938575.1. Lineage (NCBI taxonomy): Eukaryota > Metazoa > Chordata > Amphibia > Caudata > Ambystomatidae > Ambystoma > Ambystoma mexicanum. The sequence goes on along the minus strand of NC_090930.1, from coordinate 251,747,761 downwards.
TTCGCTTCCAAAGACGTCACTTGGTCTAATCGCCCGTGCCTAGCACCCCGGCGGCCGGATAGCCAAGCTCACCACTTTTGACCGCGAATAAAAGGACCACACCTTTTAATCGGGAACTCCGCGGCTGGTTTCATCCCTGTGCAGTGCAACGACTCCACGTTTCCTCCTCGACGAGATCTTCTCTTCCCCTGGTCGGAACTACGAACCTCAACCACTGCCAGGAACAACTGCCCCCGCTGGAGCTTCCTTTCTCTTTAAGGTACTGTGTCCTGCCTGGCCTCCCTTTCTACAGATTGATAAAGGTGACCATTAAATCCTTGGCTTCTAAACTGGGTTGGCTCCAGGCCTTCTAACTATATCTTTTGACTCACCCCAACCTCTTTTGAACACTCTGCAAAGACTTTCAGTGCACTTTAAACCGTGTGATCCTGGGCACATTTCGCTTGGCTCCATTTAAAGTGGGCCTGGTCTATGAACTTTGGCTCTACAGTATAACCTGCCTTTCTCCCCTTGCTCTGAACTCTTAAAAGTGTTGGGAACTGTTTTATTTCATGCTTTGCCTTTTCTCTCCCTTTTTAACCTAAACTATTGTTGTGCCGTCTAGGTTAAGCGCTCACTTCTGTTTTAACAAATAGTTGTGCTTTAACCCTGACTTGTCTGATAGTTATCAAGGGAGGTGTATATACTTACCTGACTGTTTTAGATTACTTTTCATTGAGAATGCTAGTGTATTGCCTAAAGTGTGTTTTAAATAAATAATTATATACTTTTTATACAAAGCTCTGGTCAGTGTTTGTTTGCTCTACTGTGTCTTGACCCTATTGTGTATACTCTGCATACTGCCCTACTCTTCTTGAGAGAAGTCCGACACTCTGCCACAGCTACCAGGTAAATCTGGGTGGTGCAGACTGCTACCAATTGGGTTTACTGCTGCTCCTGTAGTCTTAATCTTTTTGCAGTGTTCCTCAAGGGAACTGCACAGGATTCTGCCTAGCAGGCACCAGTCCACCCGCACCGCGATTTAAAGGAGCGTACCTTTTATTCACCGGGCAGCACAGAGGCTGGTTTCATCCCTGGGTAGTGCAGTAACTCGAACCTTCCTCCACGACGAGAGCCTCTCTTCCTCTGCTGGATCCCCTGAACTGCAGGAACTACCAGGAACAACCACCACCGCAGGAGCCACTTCTTCATTATAAAGGTACATTGTTTTGCCAGGCAGCCCTTTCTGCGTGGTAGAGCTAAAGGTGTTTTAAATCCTTTACCTACCTGTTGGGTTGGCCGCCCCTCTCTTTTAAAACTGTCTTTCACCTTATGCATCCACCTTTTCGAATCGTTAACCAAAGACTTGACTGCAGCTACAAGAACATTTTGCTCCTGCGCCCTTTCCCTGTACCACTGACTCTGGCACAGGCCTATTGACTCTGGCTATATTTGTTAGAACTGCCTTCTCTAGATTGCTTCTCAATTAGAACTGTGTTGGTGCACCTACTTCTTATAACCACCGTTTCCTGCCCACTTTTATAACCTGTGAAGTGCCATTTTCCTCGGTTTTTATTTAGCATTCTTTATGCTTAAGTACTGCCTTGCCTAAACTGATTCACAAACATATGGGAAGGGTTGGTAGGGTGTGTAAGAAGATATTTCTGTATAACTTGTGCTTTCCCTCACTTGTGAGAAATTGCTAGAGTGCCATTTGTGTTTGGTTTTCACTGTGCCGTTTTGCTCAGTTTTCACTCTTGCTCAAACTTGTCTACAATTTAACTAGGGAGCTGTGTATACTTTCTTTGGCTGAATTTAACCTGCTTAATAACTGATAAATGTGTTTAACTAGAAGTGTGTAAAATAAATATATATATTCTTTTTAATACAAAGCTTTGGTCAGTGTTTCCTTGTGCCAGAGTACTGAAGACCTATTGTGTAAACCCGGAATACTGCTCATCTCCCTCTTGAGATAAGTCTGACTGCTTAGCCACAGCTACCAACTAAATCTTTGTGGTACAGACTGATACCAAAGGGGATTTATTGCTCATACCTGTAGTCCTAATCTTCCATAGTGCTCCCTAAGGGAACTGCACAATTTTCTGCCTAACAACCAGTTCTATGAAAATCATACCTAACAAGGCCAAAAAACACTAAAGGTTGGAAAGCAGCAAAGTGGTGAATCATTGGTGAGGTTAATCAAAGGAAGAGTCAAGTAGATACCATGATCTTTTACGAACTGATAAACCGAACAAACAAAAACTGTTGAATGTAAATCTTGGGGAAGGGAACACAGAACAAACCTTGAGAATATATTCATATTGGGAAGGGAATACCAAGAGATCACAGTGTTGTGTGAACTTTATTGCCTTTGGAAATTGGGCAAGTGAGACTCCCGAGCCTGGAAATTGATGTGAATTGTGATATCTGTGAACGTGCAGAAGGTAACCTTAAAACTTGATCAGTCCTCGTTGCTACAAGCCTACAATGGAACTGTATTGGGCCTTGAGACAGAACTTCAGAAGAACTTAAATTGTCAATCGTTGAACATTTACTTTGGAACACATATTTGGTTAAGAGCATTTCACCACTAGTTTTGTTGTAGTTGTGAGAACAAGCATAGGTTTTTGACACAGATTTTTGGTTTTGATTTATAGACACAGACTTTCCTTAGATTTCTTTAGGCAGGGAAATCCCACCATAGCATAGGATTAGTTGGGTGTTACACCATCATGATTATTAATACAAATTGTTTAAATACATCTCTGTTGTCTGCGTCATCTCTCTTGATACCATGACTGTCTCAGTCTGTACTAGCCAAGGTTTTGGTAGTATGGCAGAGCAGCAACGCTTGTCTTGTGAGCTGTGTGAAGGCATCATGAAGTAGAAAGACAACAGGTTCGAGATAGTTTTATCAACTTAAAAGGCAGGATGGAGAAGGGCTAACTTGCCCTATGCTAAGGTGGAATTTCCCTACCTAAAGAAAACTAAGGATAGTCTGTTTGGGGCGTGGCTACATGGCCACAGAATAGGACATGATGTCTATGCTCCAGCTGATCCGCTGATTATCCAGAAAAAAATGGCACTTTGAGCCTGCTGTGACCTGCTAATCGGTATCTACGGGAATATGAACATTAGGAGTATGCAGTGGTCGCAAGTCCGACGTAACTGGCAACACGAGAAGTAAATGGCAAGCTGGATAATTGAGAAGAGTCCAGGCTGCGGAAAAAACAAGATGACGCCCACTTGAGAACAAAGGGATGAGCCGAGGGACAGCAGCACCGCAGGGAGAGGAGCTGGCCGAATTCTAACAGAAGGGGATCCCGCTCATTGAAGGAGGGATCGGAAAGTGGTAAAGGGTACAAGACGGCGGCTGCGAGTAAGACAGTGGAGCGCGGGAGTGCCTGCAGTGGTGGGGAGAGAGACCCGGCTGGATACCATGCAATGCCGATGAGTATTCAAGAGGTCCGGGCGATTATATTTTTAAGCTTCACAGAACAGCAGATACAAGACATAATAGAAGGGCCATCATTCTTTGACTCAGCAACCGGTACCGACCCGACAGGAGGGATCAGCAATACCGGGGATGAGATTCTCAGATTAAAGAAAAACATTCAGAACTGAATTACATGCCCACTTTCTTAGACAATATCTGAAAACCAGTATCATCCCAAACGGTCTTATAGTACGCAATACCCCTTGTCTATTTTTAGATGACAAGGAGTATGTGACGAACTTCAGTTACATTGCTACAAAGTGCAGCCGGGACTTAATGGTCCTAACAATCAACACAGCACAAACAATTAGTCACCACATGCAAAAAGAACTAGAAACAGGGGAGGATAAATTCAAGTCTAACACAGCCATCATTGATGCACAGAAACAACTGGCAGACTTAAACCAAACTTTTGAAGATTTCAAAACCACGACACGGTCTAGGAAAACCAAAAAATTACAAAAGGACATCAAGGATTTCCAACTAGATAAAGTGTACCCATACATTGCCGACAATTACCTGGCCAACATTAATCAAGGTGCACAATCGGGGCCCCAATCTACTAGACCACCACGAAACAGACGTAGAGGGGTGAATTTCTCAGGATCAAGTAGTGGATCATCTTCAGACGACCAAACCTGTAAACCAACTAGTGCTCCCCAACCAATCTTTCCATACCCACCAACGCAATTTTTTCCTTTTTTAGGGGGTGGGGGTTTTGGCAATCCCCCATGGGGATATCCCCAATGGGTACCCACCCAGAGGGGAGGAAGACAAGGGTACAGAGCCAGGCGAGGAAGACAGATAACTCCACCTAACAGAGACAATCTGCAGTCACCCATTTTTAACCTAGCCAACATTGAACTAACCCAGGGCCAAATTTCGGTACTCATGAAGGGCCTCTCCTTCGTCCCCACCAGAGATACGGACTGGTACGACTTAGAAATGGAGATCGAAAATTCCTGAGGAAAGTGAGACTCCGCACGTATTTCAAAGAACATCCAACAGACGAAGGAGACGCAACAACAGACACAGGGCTTCACGTCCCATCAACCTTCACCCCAGCAGATGGACAGATTCCGAATGAACGTCTGATGTTTGAAAAATGCATCTTACAAGATTTTACCAAACTAAAGGCCGGAAAGATTACCAGACACACTGGAGGATTCCATAATCTAACCAGGGCAGAGAAACAAGCACTCCTTGATTTACGAAATAATAAGGACATTATTATTAAGCCAGTGGATAAAGGCGGAGGGATAGTAATCATGACCAACATGCAATATGAGAAAATGGTACTAGCTTTCCTAGGAGACCGTGAATGCTATTCAATTCTCCGCAAAGATCCTACCAAAGATCTTGAGCTTGAAATATCACCAGCTGTCAATTATGCATTTGAACGAAATTGGATTACATCTAGGGAAGCAGATTTCCTGACAACACCAGGGGGAAGAACGCCATGCTTTTACGCCCTACCCAAGTTACACAAGGACTCAATTGACCCGCCAGGAAGACCAATAGTCTCAGGTTGCGGGTCAATTCTAGAGCCCTTGTGTACGTTTGTGCATACATTTCTGCAACCACTAAGCATGCAAACTAACACATACTTGAGGGATACCGCACATACCATCAACGTATTTGGGAACTTACCCTTTGACCCAGATACCCAATATCTGGTCACTATGGACATAAAAGCGCTTTATTCAAACATCCCTCAAGAAGCTGCTATCGAATGCACCAGAGAGTGGCTCACCAGCAACCCTACACAAGATAGGGTCCCGACAAATGTTATAATTGAATTAATGTCCTTAGCGCTCCAGAGGAATTTCTTCACCTTCGATAAGCAGATGTATCTTCAAAATAAAGGAACTGCTATGGGGGTAGCATTCGCCCCCAGTTTGGCCATCTTGTATATGGCCAAATACGAAGAGCAATATGTGTTCTCAGGACTGAACCAATGGAGAGACCAGATACACCATTGGTTCAGATACATAGACGATGTTATCTTCATCTGGGCAGGAGAATTGGATCAACTTCTTCATTTTTGGGAATGGCTCAACTCATGCAACAGCGACATACAGTTCACCATAGAACACAACAAATCCAAGATTACATTTCTGGATCTGACAATTCAACACCTCAACGGTAAACTGATCTGCAATCTCCATTGGAAAAGCACAGACAGGAATACCCTGCTCCACCACACAAGCAACCACCCCACGCACACCAAACACAACTTGCCCTTTGGTCAATTTTTAAGGATACGCAGAAACTGCACACAGAAAACAGACTTTCAAACTCATGCAGAGAATCTGGCTGGGAGACTAAAGGAAAGGGGGTACCCCAAAAAACTTCTTAATCAATCCATGAAGAGAGCCCTCAATATGAACAGAGACCAACTCCTGCAAACAGGAGAAGAAGAAATCACCATGGGAGAAGATCAGCTCACCTGCGCCATCACACATGGCAAACACACAGCAACAGTCAAGAGAATTATCCAGAAATATTGGCACATTGCTAAACTGAACTTTCCAGAGGACGCACCGCCCAGATTTGCCTACAAGAGGGCAAACAACTTGAAAGAACACCTAATACACTCACTATTCCAAGCTGAACCTTCCTGCACAGGCCAGAGAACACTCCGCCCCATACAAGGACACTATCCATGCGGAAATTGTGTGGCGTGTCGCTTCATGATGAAAACAAAATCCTTCAAAATTGGACAAAGACTGGATTTTGAAGGACTTCACGAACTGCAAGAGCGCTCAAGTTGTCTATTGCATTGAGTGCCCATGCGGGCTGAAATATGTCGGACAGACTATGAGATCCGTTCACCTAAGGAGCATAGATCCAAGATTAGGTGCAAGACTTTGCAAGCACCACTAGTACCACACTTCCTGGAGGCAAGACATACCCCCAATGATATCAAATGGTGGGTCTTAGAAAAAGTAAAAGGAGGTCCTAACCTCCAGAACAGTCTATTGCACAAGGAATCACGATGGATACATCGTTTAGATACGTACCATCAGAGACTCAATGAAGCCTTCCATCCGGTCACACATTAAACACCATGCATGTGACTAGAAGAGCCCCTGATCATACCACTCTTTGCATACAGTTTAACTCCGCATTTATACCTCTGCGAACACTATCTGTGTCACAGGCAGGAGCAAAGGTGTTTATTTTAGCTACCAGATCGTAGTTTTCGGACGACATGGAGGTTACATCACCCATGCCCCCACATACAGGATGAACACACCCTGTTGCTGCAACTTTTTGGCTGTTTTTCAGCCATTACAGCAAGCGGTGTAAAGGGTAGGCTTTAGCATCACCTACCACCATCATAGTCAATCGAACACCCAGCACCCTTGCATCTCTCTAGTCCTCACTCATAGGATGAATATTCTCCGGTGCTGTAATGTTCTGGCCTGTTTTCAGCCATTACAGCAAGCGGCATCCATGGTAGGTTTATGCATGACTTACCACCACCAAAATCCCCTTCCTTACACCCAGCACCCTTCCAGGCAATAGGGCACGTTTGGCCCTTACGACACCAATCATTACGGCATATGTCCGGAATTTGGACTACATTTCCCAGCAGTGCAAGTAGTCCCGTGATCCGGGCCTTTCTGCCCACAGGCCCCAATCGGGAGCGCGGCTTTCATTGCCATAGCAACGAATGCCGCGCTTCACAGTGCGACCTCGGGAACCAGAGAAAGCAACGAGTTTGCCGGTCCCGCTCGTCTTCCTTGTGCAGATTAGAAGCCCACAAGTGCCTGCAAGCGGCCCATACGATGTGAGCCCCGATCCACATACCCAAGATATGGGATATGTCCACGGGGCCCGCGCACATAGATTGGATCAATAGACATGTTCACGGCGAGTCCATTAACAGCTGGCCGCGTTGATCCCCTCTGCACGCAGGCTTCGTATCATGCCACTGCATCACTCATTTTTGAGTCACAATAAACATTGGCTTATTATGTTTCCCTACAGGCCGATGTACATGTGAAATTTCACCACGGCTCCTAGTCAGACCTTTAAGGACAAGATTTGGACAACTCGACTCCCAGCCCAAGAGGGTTCTGCCACAGCTTCACCCCTCCAGTCCTTCCAGCCTACCTTTCTACTCGGGCTCCACTCCTGAACATGTTTCAGGTAAGACAGGATGTTTGCCTCTACTGGTGGCCTCCACCCACTAGCTCACCAGCGCACCACGAGGCACTAATACCCATCCCTCTTTTCTTCTTTTTTCTTTTTCTTTCTTTCTCTTCTATTTCGTGTTCCCGTCCTGGTACTATGCAGGATTCCCAACAGACCAGGACCCAAGAAGAGAACCTGGACAACTTTGTCCAGCCGTTAAGTGCCAGTACCTGGCACAGTAGCAGTCCCACAGTAGGAGAAGGGGTGTCTCTACCTTCCGAACCACACTCGAACCCAGACCTTGGGATCAACGCCACGGCAGGCAACACCCCAGCCGTTGCAGCAGAGGTACATAAGTTATATTACGACGTCAGAAAAAAAGCCTTTCTTTTCTTTTGTGTTCCTTATACACTCACAGGGTCTCGAACTAACATGCCCTGATGAAGGCGGATGTAGGCGCATGCTGAAAAGACCACCGAAACGTGAACTGCTTGAGAAGTTTGCAAAGCATCATGTTGGCAAAGAATTCTTTTACTATACAAAGACCTGTAGATTGGGCAACACTGAAACCCTGAATTTAGATCAAGACAAAATTAACTGTCTCAAAGGGAATTAACTTGATAAAAAGAGAAAAGCACTTCCCTCAAACATAGGGGCAACATTTTTTTTTAGTTTCCCCTCTTTTCTAGAAGGTTTTTCTTTATCATATGTAGAAGAACTTTTGCTGACATTTTGTTTGTTTGTCATGTTGTTTAATATGTTTCAAAAATGTCTATGATTTCCCCACTCATCTTCTTGTAGCTAATGAATCATGAAGTTGAATGATTGTGTCTGCTTTTGATTTATGTTATGCACAGAATTTATGTTACACACATTGCAAATATCAATACAATTTTGTAAGAAAATGCACAAATGATTTGGACTAAAATTATTTTTCCAAAAGGAATCGTTGATTTACCGTCTCCAACCTGCTAACGATTAGTGGCAAATACATGATTGTTTGTTTTTTGTCCCTCCAACCAGATCATCCTCACTAGAAAGTGGACAAATACCAGCACTAGTGGTTTGATAATACTTGCAGCACTCTCGCAAAGAAATAGTCGAGTACTTGCTCCCACAGTTACCATTTAAACTTAGATTTAGTCCAACAAAGGGTAGGATACACCTATTGTTTATGTATCTTAGTTATTGGAGGCTTTGTATCCTTACCCTATAAAGCCTCGTCCTTGAACCCCTATGGGGGCTCACGATGATACAGATTATATTTGGGCACCAGACATACGAGCACGATAGAAATATCGTAGGAAGCGATGGACAGATAGAACAAACTCACAGCTCTACAGAGTAAGCCGGGTGAAAACAGGATTGTGAACTCAAGTGTACAACAGTCAAGATACTCTTAACTATTGGTTAAGTTGCAGAGCGGGACAGTTATGGTCGTGATCGTGAGCAAATCCCTGAAGCAGCTGATGTATGGTGCAGTCAGACTGTGCAGAGGCGGAGGCCCTCAAACAGCGGATACTTTGTAACAGTCATTGCGCCAAACGTCACAGTAACTAGCACAGAACTGCAGAGAGCCGGCCCAGTAATACATCGAAAGTATAATTGACATCCAAACAAAGACGGGAACTCTCGTATACCACAGAAGTGAAGCGGTTGCACAACACTGGCAGACTAGCCACAGCAGTGAGACGCCAGCCGGGAGGCGGAATCACGGACTGCTCGCCTGGGGTACAGGCGCTGAATTGATGTGCACAGCAAAACCAGACGTAGAATGAGGGCATGCAGTAATAGAAAAATGACCACTACATCTGCCCAACCCACGTGCAGAGCGAATGAGGAGCAATGACAAGGATCTTAAGTGCAGAGCACACGATCAGAGACTACCCGGCAGTGGACATATATTGGAATTAGCCTAAGAAGAGACAACAGACTGAGGCTGGCGCAGGCTACTGGAGTCGCGGCAGATTAACTACTAATAGTGCTCCAAAAGACTAAAACGACCTGAGGGTGGCAAGTAGGACCAACAGCATTGTGGCTGCCACCAAATAGGCACGGAAGTAGGCAGGACTGCAGGTACGCAGCAACGGGAGTGAAATCAATACCCATACAGCCCCCAGTTGATGAAGAGTCCTATGGCACCCACTAGAGCATGTGTGCAAACACCAGCAGTGGACGACTCCCCCGGGGTGCCGGTTGACATAAACATCAGTGAGGAGAAGTGGGAATACGTGATAAGGCCGTGAACTCGGCACAGTGGGCTTAATACAGACCCTCCCTGTAGTTGGATAGTCCAGGTTGGGATGAAGCACAAACCAGGTAGTGTCGAGTACAAAGGCAGACGGGAAGCAAGCCAACTGCAGATAGAAGTGACTAGCGGGATAGCCCAGAACACACTGTGATCGCAAGGCAGTGCGAATGGGAACCCACAGAATGTGCAAAGGCCGATGAACGGTGGAGAATAATAACTACAGCAAACCCTCCCTCAGACCTAGAAGTACCTGCCGGTAAGCACACAGACAAAAAGAGGTGGCGAGGAATATGCGAAGCGTGACAACACAAAAAGCTCCCCACTACATGGAAGGTTGGAGGGAGATGCTGAATGAACAGTGCAGAGAGAGGGCATTTGGCAAGACCTGAAAAGGGGTAATCCAGAACGTGCCGCTATACTTCCAGCAGAAATATTCCCCCATCACAGTACAGTGGCAGCCAACTGGTGGCACCACGTGAACTGTAGCAGAAAGGAGCGCCGAAGAACAAGGTGCTACAATGGCATCAAAAGCAAATAAGAGCAAAGGGAAGCAGTCGTCAATAGATGCATTCGCCATACCTACTCAGACAGACGGCATGAAAACAACACCACAGGAGGCATGTGAAGGTGTCACACCGGGACAAATGGACCAGCAGATACTAGCCGCAAAAGCAGAGCTAAAGTCGACGCTGGAATTCAAGATCGACGCAGTATCAACGTAAACCTCTTGAGACAGGATGTTCGAGCACTAACGCAAAGCACTGGGGTGTTAGAGAAGGAGGTGAAGGCCAATACAAGAAGTTACAATGGAAACTCTCAGCAAGTCTCTGTGCTGAAAGAACAGGTGCAGAATCTGGAGTCGAAGAGGCGGAAGGTCGGGAGCGAAGGAATAACGTGCAGGTAATTGGACAACCAGAAGGAGAGGAAAGTCCAAACCCGACCAATTATATTGAAGACATGCTTTTGCAGGAAGTAGGAGCTGGATCACTCACCCAAGGTTTTATCATAGAAAGAGTGCACAAGGCCCTAAAAAGAAGACCGCAGCCTGGAGCCCCGCCCCATAATTGCCAAGATATTAAAATCACAAAGACAGGGAGAGAATCCTAGAACACTTCTGGAAAGGAGGAACGATTAACCAGGCATCAGCATCTTTCACAGCTTACCCCGATTATACAGTTTTGGTGCAAAAACAAAGGATGGGCTACAGGCCATGAAAAGGAGGTTACGCACAGCCAATCTCAAATACATGTTGCTGTACTCAGCGAAGATGAAGGATCTGCATAAGGCGGTGCTGTTTTTTTTGAGACCCCAGAGGATGCGAGCAAAGGGATGCACTTGCAAAACATGCCGATGGAGAAAGACCACCACATGGGAGATGGAAGTGAGAAGGGAAGCTGCAATTTGTGATTAATGTACTCTTGTGGGACATGGGGGCCCAATACATAATTATTTGCCAGAGACACTCAAGCTGAAAAATGTATGCGTTTCTCACTGTTGCTAAATGCAGGAGGCACAGGTGCTGCCTAGCCATAAGCGGCGCTAGGAATCACATTATTAACCCACATTAGGTTAGTTTAGTTAGGATACCAGTAGTTCTGCATCCTCCCGCTGCACTCTGAGTACCGGCCATGGGCAGACAAAGAAGCAAGGTGCGGGGATGCCTTAGATTCAGTATTGGAGCTGGGCAAACCTTGGTAACGGTTGGAGAGGGCTGAGGGAGGGGGGTTGGGGTAGTTAAAGGGAAGTTGGCCTACAAGGACACACACGGAAATAAGGGAGGAGATGCCAGGGGAGAGAGGAGAGGGGCCTCTCTCCCCTGGAGAATATGGGTAAACTCAAAATAGCAACCTGGAATATGGGAGGCTTGAAGAGTTGTATTAAAAGGAACCGGTTTATGACATATTTGAGACGACAGAAAATAGATATGACCAAGAAGAAACAAGACAAGATAGCAAGGAAATGGAGCGGGTTGACTCTGGGCTCAACTTACTCGGCATATGCTAGAGGGGTCTGTGATATTATGCTTTCTCGACCACAATAAAGAGACTGAGTCAAGAGAGTAGTTTGTGTAGATTACGAAGAGAATCCACAAATTTATTTAACAGTTGGTTATTTTATTTCTCTAGGTTTACTGAAAAGGATATGTCTTCTTCATTCGACGAATATCTCCAGTTTTCCTGAAGCTAAGAATCGGTTCAGAGTGTTGGTCTCTTTCTTTCTTTCTTAACTTTGCCTGGATAGTCAATAATTTGACACATATGGTTCTTTTGCTTCTCTCTCTACACGTTTTCTCTTCTTCCTTATCTCCGTCGGCTCCCTCTCTACTTCTTTGTAAAAACTGTCCTGTTTTCGCCTCACTCTGCTTCGTACGATTCTTGTTATTGGCAGATACACCTTAACACTGTTTTGAAGAAAAACAGACTCCCTTCGAACGAGTTTACTTTCTTCTATAGCCTGCTTGAGTATTATTGAGTATTCATTATAACGTTAGAGCCTGGTCAGCATTTCTCTGGCTGAGACAGTTCCTTTTATGTGTAACGTTGCGCATAACACAAGTTCAAAGGGAACACGCCAAGATTTGTTTTCCATATTACGCTGCCCTTGGGTTTATGAGACCCTTATTTTCTGCTTCCTGGGACACCCTTGTAATCGTTCGGTATCGTTACACTGTACAAGAACTTGCATTGCCGTTACCTAATCAGCTGCTTACGTGACATTCATCCGCTCTAAAGTGGGTCGGGTTGGCACATTCATTTACTTTGAGCCAAAGGTTCAATTCGTGTTACAAAGCTTGGACGCTTTATAAATTAGGCAAGCAAGTCACTTACCCAGAACTGCTGGTAGCTCTAGCTCCTCCCCATCAGTTTGTTACTCACGACACGGCCGGTCGCTTCTTTTCCCTTTCGCACTTAGCGGTTTCGCTTCTCCCTCTTGCTGACCGGGAGACCTATTCCGGTAACAGTCTTTCCTTCTTCGCTCGTCGAGACGACATCAGGTACATAAGCTTCTCGTGAGGCGGCGTACCAACGGGACACTTCATCCTCTCCTCAGGTTTCAAAACAAGCGACAACGATCGCTTCTCAACTTACTTCACAGCAACTCTTTTGTTAAAGCGCAATAGCGCAACTAAGTAAACTTCAGCTCTGCAGCGTTCATCTTTTTAGGAAAGACAGCGTCAATACGCCCAGCTGTAACCGTCGCCTTCTCGCTCCGCAACCCTTGTCTCCTAGGTAACATCAAGCACAGCAGAAAACAGAGGAAAGTCCATACATGCAGGACTTCCTGGATTATGCTTGTCCATTTATTATTAAGATTATAAAATCTGTTAGGTAGGAACCGACGTCACAGGGTCCTAATTTGGGTAGCATCAACAGTCCCATTCAAGATCGTCCAGACCTTTCTAGATAAAGATGGCAGGATGGTAATCATTCACGGATTGGTCGAAAGTAAAGAAATATGTATCATTAATATGTATGCCCCGAACCAGGACACAGCAGCTTACGTTAGGTCTTTATATCCTAGGATTAGTCCATAAAGAGATGGGGCAGTGATATGGGGTGAAGATTTTAATTGCACTTTGGGCCCGATGAGAAATCAGATAACAAGTTCACCCACCCAACCCCTCCGGCCATGAACATGCTGTTACACACATTTAAGTTAGCGGATGTATGGAGAACAATGTACCCACAAGACAGAGTATACTCACACTATACAGCCCCAAAGAACCTATACACGAGGTTAGATTAAGTGTTCATGGGGGAGGAAATGCTGGGTGAGTTCAGGTTACTTTAGGATCATGCCCCTCCGGTTGTTACATGGCAGGTTTCTGCCGCCCCCCGCACACCCTAAGCCAATAATCCGACATGGAGACTTCGGGTTGAGGCACTAAAAGACACAGGATTCCGGCAACATTTGAGAGCTGAGGTGAGAATATTTTGGAGAACACTGGCAGTGTAAACTCGGCCGGTACGCTGTGGGAAGCCTTTAAGGTGGTGGTTAGAGGGGCGGCCATAGCCAAGTCGAAAGGGATGCAAGATGTCATAACGCGGGAGCTGCAAAGGACGGAGAGGAAAATAGAAACCATAATGCGGGCAGGAAACAGATCACTGGAAGAAGCCAAGGAACTGGCCCTTCTACAGCAGGAATGTAGGGAAAACTGGGAAATGTTAGGCAAACTAAGTTACAAGAAATACATTGCGAGACAACATGCTGAAGGGGAAAAGCCGGGCAGATTATTCGCATAGCTGTATAAGAGTGAGACCACCCGGTAGACAATTACAGCCGTGAAGGGGATGGACGGGAAGTTGCAGGCGACCCAAGAAGAAGTGAATAGATGTTTTTATGACTATTATAGGTACCTCTATAATGAATCTGCGGGAGAGGAGGGGTTGAATATACAAGATGCATTAACTGAGATTAATATTCCCAAACTGAATAAAGGAGTGCGACAGCCTAGAAGTCCCTATCACGTTAGAGGAACTAGAGAGTGTGATGAGAAAACTACCAACCAGTAAAGTCCCAGGAGCGGTTGGGCTCCCTGGAGAATGTTATAAAGAATATATGGACAAAATACTTCACCCATTACTAGCAATGGTAAACGAAGCACTAGACACAGGTAAATTGCCAGGGTCCCTGCGAGAGTCGACAATTATCCCACTTCTCAAACTAAATCAGCCGGATACGGAATGTGGCTCATACAGGCCCCTTTCGTTGTTGAACCAAGACAGGAAGATACATACAGCAGTCATGGCAAAGAGGCTTCGACCAGTCATAGGTAAACTCAAAAACCCAGATCAGACAGGAATATTACTAATAACTTGCGGAGATTACACCATATAATAGATTATACCCAGAGGGATACACAGGAGGTATCAGTAGTGTCACTTGATGCAGTGAAGGCATTTGACTCAGTCAAATGTCTGTGGCTGCTAGCGGTCCTCAAACAATTCGGTATTGGGCCCACACACACTGAATGGGTGAGGCTCCTGTACAATGAGCCAATAGCAAGAGTCAAGATGGGCTCCAAGGTCTCTGAGCAATGGCAGCTAAGTAAGGGCGCGAGACAGGGATGCCCAAGGTCTCCAATGCTCTCCATTTTAGCACTGGAACCAACAGCGGTTTATTTGCAGGAAGAATATTGAGAGGTGGTTATAAGAACCTCAGGGAGGAGGGGGGCACCTGATCTCGCTGTATGCAGATGCTATGCTCCTATACCTACAATACCCATTAGAGAATTTAGAATATGTCCTAGACGTGATGGAACGGTATGCGGCACTGTCGGGCATAACCATTAAGCCCCAGAAGTTAAGTCTGTACCCGCCCGAGGGTGTATGTGGGGGTGTATGTGGGGAAGGCTATACGCAAACTGCTGGTGTTACCGATTAAATGGGAAGTAGTGACGTTTAGATTAACAAGTGACTTACCAACTGTAAAGTTCTTTCGACTGGATGTTCCTCCCATGTATTACTCATCTTATGATAAACTTATCCTGCCAGCTTCGTTGCTTCGGAAAAAAACATTCGCGGTAGAGGGCGCTGTGCACGAGGTCGTGGCGTTGATGTCCCTCGACGGGAATATTCGAGGAACAGCCAGGCGTGCCTCATGACTGATACTCTTCGTGAGAGGAAAGTGTAAGTAACGCAAACTGTACTGCAGGGTAAGATGGGAGGGGCGATGAGGAATACGTGGGAGGAACATCCAGTCGAAAGAAGGTTACAGTGGGTAAGTAACTTGTTCTTCGAATGGATTGTGCCCTCCCACGTATTCCTCATCTTATGATAGACTCCCATAACAGTGGTAATTTTGGAGGTGGGAGTACTAGTTTTTGTTCTCATGGACAGAATGAAGTTCCGACATGGCAAATAAACCCTCATTGGAGGAAGAAGCATCTAAGCAATGATGCTTGATGAAGGTATACATTGATGCCCATGTTGCAGCTGAACAAATATCTGCTGCAGGGACTCCCCTCTTCAGAGCCGCAGAAGTAGCCATTCCGCTAGTGGAGTGGGCTCGCAACCCATCCGGTGGGTCTTTTCCCACCAATCTGTAGCACTCAATTATAGCAAGAATGATCCAGCGGGGTATGGTCTGTTTTGTCACCGCTAATCCCAATTTATGGCCAGTATAACCTACAACAAAGTTGGTCATCCTGACGCAATTTTGACATTCTTGAAATGTAAAAACTGAGATCCCCTTTTAGGGTCCAGTCTATGCAATCTCTCCTCTTCCTTGCCCAAATGAGGAGGAGGATAGAATGTTGGTAATATGATTTATGATTTTTTGTGACAAGTGGAAGCCAGAAACTACTTTTGGTAAGAAAGATGGTTTAACTTTAAGAACTGTAAAAAGTAGTATATGGAGGTTTACATGAGAGAGCCTGTATTTCACTAACCCTGCGGGCTGATGTTAAGGCCACAAGAATGACAGTCTTCAATGTTAGAAGCCTCAAGGGACATGAGTGCAGAGGCTCAAAAGGTGTACAAGTTAGAAACTTAAGTACTAGATATAAATCCCAAGTTGGGACATGAAAAGGGACTGGAGGGCATACGTTAGTAAGCCCTTTCAGGAATTGAATTATCAATGGAATTTTGAAGTAAGAAACCTCTTCCGAGGAGCGCTTGAAAATGGACAGCGCAACTAGATAACCATTAATTGTTCCGATCTGGAGCCCCAGATTGGCTAGATGTAACAGGAAGAAGCACCATTGAGATGCCACACTGAAAAGTGTCCACATCTTTATCTTTGCACCAGTTACTGAACTTGTTCCAACGACATTGATGCAAAGATTTTGTTGCTGGCCTTCTGGCCGAAAGCAAGATCTCCATTACGTCATCCAGAAGATCCCAATCCTTGTATCTCAACCTCTCAGAAACCATTCGTGAAGGTTGAGTGTCTTGACCTCTGGATGGAGAAACCGACCTTCCTCTCGCGAGAGAAGATCCTCTCTTTGCGGAAGACGTATTGGAGGGCAGATGGACATGTGCAGAAAGTCTGGGTACCACGTCCTCCTGGCCCAATCAGGGGCAATTAGGATCATGATTTTCCTGAACTTTATCAACCTCCTGATTACTTGAGGAATCACGGGGACTGGAGGAAAGCGTACAGAAGTGGAAACTTCCAGTCCATCAGAAACTCGTCCCCTAGAACTCCTCTCTGAGAAAATTCCCTTGAGCAGTACAGTTCGTACTTCCGGTTTACCGTGGTCGCGAACAAATCCACTTGAGGGGTTCCCCCCAAAGGGAGAAGATCTCCAGAAGGACTTCCTGAGCTAGCCCCCACTCGTGGGAGAATGCTGTGCCTGCTCAGAGCGTCTGCCGTCGTCCTCTGCTCTCCGGCTAGATTAACTGCCGATAGAGAGATTCCTTCTCGTATTGCCCAGAACCAGAGCTGCATTGCCTCTCTGCACAGTGGTAGTGACCCTACACCTCCTCTCTTGTTGAGGTAGTACATGGCCACCGTGTTGTCCGTCATTATTTGGACATTCTTTCCCTGTACAGAGGGCAGGAAGGCCTTCAGTGCTAGTCTGATTGCCCTCTGCTCCAATAAGTTGATGTGTAGTTTGGACTCTGATGGAGAACAACCACAGCTGATTGACCTTGTGAGTGAGGCGTCCGTCACTACGGTTATCTCCGGCCATGGTTGCCAAAAAGATTCTCCCTTGAGGATGTTGTCATTGCAAGCCCGCCATAGTAGATCCTGAGCAACTGCGCTCAGGACTTGCAGAAGATCCAACATACGCCCCGAGAATTGGGACCACTGAGTTCTGAGGGCCCATTGAAGGGATCACATTCTCAATCTGGTACCAGAATAATGCAGGATGCCTTGAGGCCGAGCAACCTCAGAAAATCGAAGGCCAGCAGATGCTGGGCATTCTGAAACTTTGTTACCATCTGCAGAATGTGGAGAGCTCTCACCTCGGGAGGCGAGGCTTTGCCCAAGGAAGTATCAAAAACTTCTCTGATAAACTGGAGCTTTTGAGATGGTATCATGTGAGCCTTCTTGAAATTGAGGGAGAAGCCCAGTTTGTGAAAAAAGTAACAGGTGATCGACAGATGATCCTGAGCTTGTTCGGGAGAACAGGCTCTGATCAACCAATCGTCCAGGTAGGGGTAGACGTGAAACCCCCCTCCCGAGACTCGCTGCCACCACTGACTTCAGTTTGGTGAAAACCCTCGGGCGGAGGTCAACCCGAAAGGCAGAACTCGAAACTGAAAGTGAGAACCACCAACCGCGAACCTCAGGTACTTTCTGTGCTTGGGATGGATTGGCACATGAAAGTAAGCATCCTGAAAGTCCAATGATACCAACCAGTCTTGGAGTTGGAGAGCTTGAAGGATCTGAGAAAGGGTTACCATCTTGAACTTGTCCTTCCTGAGGAGTCCAAGATAGGTCTCAATCCTCCGTCCTCCTTTGGAATGAGAAAGTAGGGGGGAGTACCAACCCTTGTTCCTCTCCGCTGCTCTATTGCACCTTTCTCTAGCAGGGTTAAAATTTCCTGCAACAGGATCTGGAATTTTGACAGAGTTAGTTCCCGGTGGATGATCCTGAGGCCTTTTTAGGAAAGGAAGGCAGTAACCTTGAGCTACTGTTTCCAGTGCCCAAGCATCTCAAGTAATGCCCTGCCATTTTTTCAGATGCTGTAAGATTCTGCCTCCCACCGGGGTCTTGTGTGATAAGGCCTCAGAGTGAATTGGAGGCGGCTGCAGGAGCGGCTGAGGGCAAAGATGCCATTCCTGAGGCTGGTTTCGCACCTCTTCCTCGTCCACTACGAGGAACATTTCTTTTACCTCTTTGAATGGCCTGTCCTCTTCCTCTACCAAAAGTGGAGGAGTAGTACCGAAAAGAACGACCTCTCCAGGAAGATGAGCCCGTATAAGGTTTCTGAGGCTGTCGCATGGAGGCACTAAGAGATTTAGCTACCGCTTTTGAGGTCTGTAGTTTTTCTAAGCTTTCATCAGCTTTACTACCAAACAGCCTCAGGCCATCAAAAGACATGTTGAGAAGTCTGGCCTGTATATCTGGTGCAAACGCCGACTTCCTCAACCACGCAAATCTGCGTAACACTGTGCTTGCAGCCATGTATCTGGTGATACTATCAGCAGTATCCAGTCCAGACTGGAGTCATTCCCCCATTGCCTCCTTTCCATCTTTGACAATATTCAGGAAGCCTTCCCTTTACTCGCCTTCCGGAATATGATCAGCCGCCACCGCAATGCAGTCCCACAGGATATGGGTGAACCTGGCCAGGGTACAGGTGTCATTAGTTGACTTGAGAACCATGCTACCCAAGGTAAATACCTTACGGGCCCAAGCATCCACCTTCTAAGCCTCTCTATCCAGAGGGATAGATGGATATGCTGTTTGCCTTGAGGAAGTTGCAGCCTGAATAACTAGACTTTCTGGAGTGGGAGGCCTATTTAAATAATCAGGATCTGAACCAGAAGTTCTATACTTCGGAAAATTACTATTGACTGCAGAAATTGTATCAGGAGCCTCCCAGTTTATTTCTACCTTTCTTTGAAGTGCCCTATGGAAGGGGAGAACTGGATCTTTCTGGGGGTCCTGACAAAGCATGTCAGTCATATCATCCTGATCAAAAGTGGGTGAGGCTCTAGCCCAGCCCATGTATTCAACCACTCTATTCATTGGGGTCCTGTACCCCAAATCTGAATGTTCTGCAGGGTCAGGTTTTGCAAACTCTAGTTCAGGTGACATATCAACGCCACTAACAGAGTGAAGGGTATCACACAGGTCTCTCATTTTCGATTCTGGATCGATTAATTCTTGTGGGACCTTTCTAGTACCATATTGCACTCCAAAAGGAGAAACTTCAGCTTCACAGCCACTTTCTTCAAAAATAGATGAGACTTAAAAAAGTCTGATTTAGGTAAAGGAGTAAATATCCTTTCCTGTTCTTGAGTTTGGCTCGATGGAATCGAAGGAGTCTTCGAAGACACCGATTATGTCTTCGACAAAGGTGTCGAAAACTCTTATGGCTTCGAAGGAGTCGACTAAGTCGTCGAGGGTTTCAACGACTTCTGTTTTTTATATGGCGTCGGGGAAACACTCGATTCGCGACAAATCTTCAATCAAGTTTCACCCATACTACTGGGTTTTACCACAGTAGTTTCTGACTTCCCTGTGTTGTCCGACGGAGCGACCGGGGTCTGGCTCTTTTGAGGCTTCTTTGAGGGGGTCGAGGCCACATTCTCAAAGACCTCCATCATCTTCCTTTTAAAATCTTCCCATTTTCTTGGGAAATCCGACTTAGTCGGGCATCATACCAATTCGGTAGATGTATCCGAGGAAGAAGAGGGAGCCCTTTGTCTCCTCAACCTTTTTTGAAGAGGAAGATGAAGAGCATCTCTATCTACTACGAGATGTCTTAGAGTGTTTATGATGATCTGATTCTTTCAAATCGCTCGACTTTTTATATTTTTTTTGACGAGGACTTCGAAGAGGCCTTGGAAGCTTCCCGCCCGACCGCCATTTTACCTTTCCTCTCACGAAGGACCTTCTCCGTCATCGACTGACAGGAAACACAGTCGCCGGTTTGATGGTCTGAACCCAGGCACCAAAGACAAACGCAGTGAGGATCTGTAATCGACATCTTCGATCCGCAGTCGATACATTTTTAAACCCCGTCTTGGGAGTAGAAGGGGAGGAAAAAGACATTTTCTGAAGAAAATCTCGAAGCGCGCCGTTCGAGAGCAAAGCAATCGGAAAAACGGAACTGAAGCCAACGGGCGCAGCACAAGCTATTTATACTGATGATGATGTCGACACGGTACGGAGCCCGTCGAGGGGCATCGACGCCACAACCTCGTGCACAGCGCCCTCTGCCGAGAATTATTTTTCCGAAGTAGATAAGCTGGCAGGATACGTTTATCATAAGGTGAGGAATACGTGGGAGGACACAATCGAAACTTGGGTATAGATATATACCACAACCCTCGGCTACAACATATACATGACACGGTGAAGGTGGTGAATAGGGTTGAGAACTGTATGGTATCTTGGTACAGGCTACCATTGTCCATGATGGGGCGTGCAGCTTTATTGAAGATGGTGGTGCTGCAGAGACTTCTACATTACTTTGCAAATATCCAGTTTGCGATACCTAAGAAGTGCTTTAGGAAATGGCACAGCATATGTAGGCGCTTCATATGGAATTATTCAAGGTGTAGAGTGGCACTGTGTAAGCACCAGAATCCATACGAGCAAGGGGGTATATATAATTTCCCAATTTTGAGGTATACTTTATGGCTAACCAGCTGCAATTTCTAGCCTAATTGCTGTCAGACGACAGACACCTGAATCAAGGTTGCTACGTGCAGAAAGCACTCCATTCTTTTTGAATGAAGTGATATGGTTACCCAATTCGCACACAACTAGCAGGAATCTACTGTTGCCCCAGGGGAGCAAGATATGGCAGATGGCATGTCGAGTAATGGGTAATTGTAACACCGTATTTCCCCACAGATACCACTACTGGCGCTGGAAGGGGAAGACAAACAAGTGAGGCTGAGTTTGAGGAGATGGTGGGAGCCTGTGGGGAAAGCACTGGTGGTAGACATAATAAAAGAGGGGAAAGCCCAAGGATTTTGAGGAGCTGATGGAAGACACAGGCGTGCACCGATGGTATATCACATATTCCCGACTCTTGAAGAGCCTAAGGCGTAGGTGGGCTAGAGACTGAGTCGTCCCTACAGCCAAATGAGATTATAGAAACATTTTATGATGCGTCAGAAGGGGCACATGAAGTCTCACGCTTTGTTGAGCTATTGATATCTAAGGTTGGAAAAAGAATGGGACAGATGAGGCAGAATTGGGAGGCAGAATTAAGTGAAGCCAATGTCGGACGAGATGTGGAGCAGAACTATGGGGTATCACAATCTAGCAGTACATTACCCATAGAGCATATCTGACCCCGAACAAAATAGCCAATTTCAATCAAGTAAATGTGCAGGCATGCCCCAAGTGCGGAGAGGTAAATGCAGATCTAGGACACATGCTCTACCATGCGCAGAGATTGGCAGATTTTGGGGTGAGGTAGCCCAAACATTGGCAAAAGCAGCGATTATCCTGGATGTGGGATCCCCCAAGGCTTGTCTGTTAGGTTTATAGAGACCTAAAAGAGCTAAACATGTGAGCAAACTCAAGGACATAGCATATATACTAGCAAAACATAGAATAGCGATGGGATGGAAGGCACAAACAAGACCGGCAGCGGAAGTTTGGTGGAGGGATCTGTTAAAATGGGCCAATGCGAAGTCTGTGGTGTGGCAAGAAGCGAGAGGTAGGAATGAAAAACAGGAGGCGAGAGGATTGGAGGGAATTAGTAGCTGGACAGGCCAGCTCGGAACAGGGTGCTCAGGACTTACAATAGACCATTAGACAGGATGATACTGTAGCGAGTAGAGTTGTGGAGCAGGAAGGAGTGGCATGGACGGATGGCCAATATGTGGGCCGGGATCCGACGGGGGTCTATTGGGGGGTTGAAAACAGTCACATAATTGAATGTGTAATGTTTGTATTGATCCATAGTTGTAAGTTGGTATGGTTATGTGGAAAAAACGCAATAAAAAAATTTTTCTTTTTTTAAAGGATAGTCTGTCAGGAAATCCAAATCAAATGTCGGTCTATGTCCAAAACCTATACTTTCCCTCACAACTAACTGTATACAATGTGGAGGGACGTCAAGATCAAAATGAATAGTTTTCAAAATAAAGTTCAGAGCTTCTTCCAGCTCTTGGCTTATAATCAGCTTCCCTTTCCCCAAATTTAAACAGTTCACACAATATCAGGGTTCCCTTCCCCAAGAGTTGAAATCTTGCAGCTTTTCAAACTACCACAATTCATGGCACTTTACACATCAGTACTTTTCACTGGTACACATAGGTAGATCCGTTTCTGGACTTCAAAGTGATATACAAGGTTGTTGCAAAACACAACCTTCTTTATGGATACTTTCTTTGGCTTTTCCACAAAGGGGAGCACTCGGTGCAATTATCAGACAACACAGTCCAACCATTTCAGGTCATGCAACCGATACCCCTTCATGACTGCTTTCCATCAACTATTGGCCACGGCTTTCCTTTGACAGTGAAGCTTGGTTCTTTCATCAATATCGCACTCTTCTAACACTTTCCCCTGGATTTGTTGGCCACCATGCACTTTGGTATACCTTTCTGTGTTCTTCTGGCTCCTGCCAATACAGGTTTCCTCTTGACATAGAGTCCCTTGAATTCGTTTAGGTTTGGC
This sequence comes from Ambystoma mexicanum, assembly GCF_040938575.1. Lineage (NCBI taxonomy): Eukaryota > Metazoa > Chordata > Amphibia > Caudata > Ambystomatidae > Ambystoma > Ambystoma mexicanum. Next base: position 251,724,629 of record NC_090930.1, on the reverse strand, counting down.
CAATACCTGGTTTCTCATCTCATACCCTTCTTGGTAAACGCTTGGCTTTGTGTCTTGTGTCTCAGGCAATACATTCAATGGTACCCGCTACAGGCACCACCTTTCTTTCACTCCACTCACGAGTGCTCATAACTTGCTTTTACTCTTTGCAGCATTCAAAACTGATTTTAATGACCTTCAGTTCTTTCAGCTTTCTACTGTACTTGTTTCAAGTTCCCCTTTGGCATGAGGTTTTCCGTACAGATTGTACATGGCAGCTCCTCGTTCAGCTTTCCGGATTTCACGAGCTTCGCCTTTCCCTTGCAGTAGCCACAGAGATCACTGCTTGCTCTCCTGGCTCCCCACTTTGACTGGAATTCTTTGGTGTACAACAGCTCCTGCTGCATGTCCCTGATAAGGAGGGTTGCAGGACTTCCAGACCCTCTTGCGGCCGGCTTCAGCATCTTCCACTCTTTCCTGCTTGACAGGGCTCCCGGCTCATGTTTATACAGCTCCCTTCTCTCCAGCCCGTTCCTCTTTCCTTTGTGCAGTGAGCATTTTTATGTGTGATAGGTCTGTTAAATGGCCACAGGTGTGTGTCATTAAGTACAATTGCCCAACTGTGGCAAAACCCATTAGGTGGATATTAGGTAGGAATTGGTGCAGTCAAATTGAGACTCTACACAAGACTTATCCGCTTGGTATGGTAATGTTTATTTATAAAGTGCCTATACACAAGCAACGTTTCATAGCGCTCAACGAGGGTGGGAACACAGGGAAAACACAACAGTCGCTCAGAGGCCTTGAATTTCTGAGAGGATAACAGTCTGAGTAAGTGAATAGGATATATTTAACAGTTAAGATACAGCAAATAGGCCTGACGGCAATTGAACAGTTTTTTCAAGTGCACATTAGGGGGGGGAAGACAAGGGAGAACAGACAGATTGATCTTCAGGCAAAGTTTTACACAGATCGTGCAAGTGCAGGCCGGGCAAGGGAGGGGCAGGGGTCCAAATGCACCCAGTCGGTAGAGACTGGGGAAGTGTGGAGAGAGAAGCTCTCTATGATGTATTACTAGTCCAGTGAGGGGGTGGGGTGCAGGGCCCTCAGGCAAGTGCAGAAGGACTGGCAGGGGGCCTGGGACCTGTGGGACTGGGGTACACCAGGCAGCCAGTCAATGGAGGAGGAGGGAGGATGGAAGAACAAAGCTAGTTTAGCAGGGTGGGGTGAGAGAGAAGGTGGAGGAGAAGAGGTAGTAGGTGACCCACCTTTTGGTATAGGTCTGTACTACACAAGTTGCTAGTGTGACTGAGCAGCCAGGCCTATCTCAAGAGGAGTAATCGTGAGCTGTAAAATTGAAATTCGGAAACACAAGTAACCAAGTAACACTTACACTCAAGGTTTCAGTTATTTATTTAATGTCAGCTTTAAACAAGCTTTCTTTAAAAAGGTAATTTGTTTTAACAATTCAATTATACTTTAAAATTACTTTTCAAAATCAAAATAGTTAGTGGATAATATTTGAATATGCTTCATTCACAATTCCTACACCCTGGGGTGACTTCAATCACAAGGACAGTAATGGCATTTATATATCACACTAGTATACTTTGCAGATTCTGAGGTTTCAGAAAGGAAAGGGTGAAGGAAGTAAGGAACAAGTTACTTACCTGTAATTGTTGTTCTCCAGCATGGGTCTGGCATGGATTCACATGCTCATAAATATTCCCCGTCGTCAGGCTGGGAATCCTTGGTAAAAGAAAAAAACGGTTTCACTTTCAATTACAAACTGTCTTTCTCCTATAAACCAATCACTGAGCTCTGGGTCATACTGCCCCCAGCCAATGACTGCCCTCTACCTAAGCACATTCTCTGGCAGCCATCTTCAGATTTGGTAGCTTGTTAAGTGGCAGTATGATCAACAAGAGCCCAGAGAGGCAGGAGGGAGGGTTTGCATGTGAATCCATGCCAGACCCATGCTGGAGAAATTATAAATTACTCACCGTAGTGACTAACATACTCCTAAGTCCCAAGTCCCCTTTCCTCCATACTGTATGGGCATCCCTTGCTATGGGAGACGGAACCATTTTCAACAGAAAAAAATCATCTTTCCTTTAGATTGAGGCGCGATGGGGTGCAGCCCCGGGAGCATGCGCTCCCCTGAGTCCACCCACCAGCACCAATCCTCAGTCCCCTTTCACGCGTTGACAACCCCTAATAACACCAGTTTTATTGGTGGGTCGGGGGCGAATGGTGGTATGCATGTAGGAAATTGGACTATGGACTAGGACTACGGTGAGTAACTTATAATTACTCCTATGTCCAGTCCCCTTTCCTTCCTACTGTATGGGAGATTACAACTGAATGTAGCCCCAGGGTGGAGAGGTGACCCTCTAAAGAAAACAAGTTCCTTGTTACTGCCTGATCAAAAGCCACGTCCGACCTGGAGCCGGCATCCAAGCAGTAGTGCTTGCAAAAAGCCGAAGGCGTAGCCCATGTAGCCGCCTTGCTGATTACCTGCCACGGAACGTGTCTCTGAAAAGCCACAGCCGTAGCCTTGGCCTTAATCGTGCGGACATGCATATTTGCTGGGAGCGGTTTGTGCTGCACTTCATAAGCCTCTTTGATGGCTGCTACCATCCATCGTGCTATGGAGGCTTTGGAAGCCTGAAGACCTGGCCTTGACCCACCAAAGGTGACAAAGAGAGCCTCAGAGTTGTGGAAGCTCTTGGTTCTGCCCAGGTAGAATTTTAGAGCGCACCCAACGTCTAGACAGTGCAGAACTCTGAGCGTCAGCCTTCGGGTCCACAAAGAAAGTGGGTAACACTATCTCCTCATTTAGGTGAAACAAGGATACTGTTAAGGAGAATTCTCATTTTATGGCTAATTTCTATCACCTAGTGAGTCCCCCAGCAGCTTTGCTGGATTTCTGGACTTTATTTTTCCACTTGTTAAGAGTGTGAGCCTTTTTCCCACTCTTACATATGTTTTGCCATGTGTATGTTTACTGTTTGTGTAATAGTGGGCTCCGGAGGACACCACTCCATGAACCCCACTTTTTATGTGTGTTACACAGCACCTTCCGTGCAGTAACACAGGGTTGCCTTCGATACTTCCATTTTCTGGGGCGGACTACTGTCCCACAGAAAACAGGTAAAGTTGCCATTTACTTTACATAGTCATTTAAAACTACAGACCCAGTACACCCCATTTTACATGGAGTACTCAAAAGGGTTAGCTCCTATCCCTTTTTGTCTGTGCCTCTCTGAGCTTTGTTTTGCTCTTAACATTCAGACATGGCTGGTGGCAGTGTTATCTACCCTAACTTTTCTACCGTGATTATATTATATAAACGGGGTACTGTTCCAGGCTATCACATAGTAGCCTCGAACATAAACCCGCTTGACCAAATGCTCTCTCCTTTGGCTCCCGTTAGGTTTATTCGCCATTTCTTTTTGTTAAAGTCCTTCTTGTGTTTTACTTTGTGCAGCAAACCTGGTTTGCCTCCTTTGTTCACCGTCTTTAGGCAGGCTTCTTTCAAGAAGCCCTCCTCTTGGCGCCTGGGTGGTTAGGTGGGCTGTATGTGAGGGAGGGGTGTAGTCACTCCCTGCACAGGGTATCCTTGGAAACCCAAATCGCACTTTGGCATGATTGGCTAAGGTGGTTGTCCAGGCCGGACAACCCCCACTGCTGGGTGATTGACAGCCGGGCTGTGTGAATGGGGGATTTTCACATAAAAGGCAGGCCTCTTGGGCTGGATGTCAGAGTCGCCACTGGAACTGCAAGGAACCGAAGAGAAGGAGAGAAGAAGATGGCTGCTGCAACTACCGAGTCCCGGTGGAGCCCTGCTGCAGTCCTGAGCTATCTCCCTTCAACGACAAGATCCAGTCTGGAGTCTTCTTCCCTTGAGCCTGGTGGGGTCAACCAGCTCATCTTCCACAGCCAGAGGATCCTCTTTGTGGATGAAATTGCTGCACACTGCTGTAGTGGTCCAGGTAGCCATCTGTAGAGCCTCTCTTGTTTTAAAGGAGTGCACCTTTTATTCAACATCGCTGCTGCTGGCCTCATCCCTGGGTAGTGCAGATCACTCAAGACGTCCTCCTTGTCTCCACGACTGAAGCTCTAGGAACCGTGAGTCTGCAGGAACTACCAGGAACAACTGCCGTGGCACCAGCTTCTTCAAAGAATAAGGTACTGTGTCCAGCTTCGAGGAACTAGGATGAACCCTTTTCTCCTCATCCAAGGCTTGTCCTAGTCTTCCTTCCCTCTTATAACTTTTGCTTCCTCCGTTGACAATATCCAAGTACTCCTGGCAATCTTCAATCGTGAACTGACTGATCCTCGACAACAGGAACCCGGTTCCACTCGACACTGGCGCAGGCCTATTGACTTTTATCTTCTTGTCAGAGAGTGTTCTCTGATTCTGCCTGCCTTGACAAAAGTATTGCCTATGATTTTTGTCCCCAACACTCTTTTGTTAACTCAGGTGCTAAGTGTGTTTTAACTCGGTAACATTTCTTCCCACGGGTACGCGTATCTTGAGTAAGATCGAACTGTTATTACTGTCAAAAAGTGATCACATGTATTCCCGGTAACGTCTTTTGTTTCATAACACCGGTCTGTCAAATCCTATGGTAGTTTACCTTGAGTTGTTCTGCACAAAGGGAATTGGCTGTGTGTAGTGTATTTTACGTGTGGTTTTACAGTAATAGAAGTGAAGTGTTTTATGAACATATGGTCTAGAAATAAATGTACTTTTACTTTTCAACCAAAAACCTTGAGTCAGTGTTTGCTTGAGTCACAGTAATTGTGGTTCTTTGTGTAATCTCTACTACTGCTCATTTGCTCTTGAGATAAGTCTGGCTGCTCTGCTACTGCTACCACTTTATCAGTGTAGTACAGGCTTGTACCAAAGGTGAACTTGCATTACCACTTGTAGTCTTAATTGTGTGTAGTCTGTCCCTAAGGGCACTGCATGGGATTCTGCCTAACATATACCAGCATAGGTAGGAATGCAGGGTGAGTTCTAAGCACCACCTTATCCTTATGGAAAGTAGTATATGGCTCAGAAGCCACCTGAGCCTGGATTTCACTGACCCTGCATGCAGATGTAAGGCCCACCAGGAGGGCTGTTTAATGGTGACCAGCCTGATGTCCTCGGGCGCGATGGGTTTGAATGGTTTATGCGCCAGGGCGCCCAAGACCACGTTAAGTTCCCACAGAGGGTGTGGCTTCTTGGCAGGTGGGTAGAGCCTGGTGAGGCCCGCCAGATGTCTTAACCACCAGATAAAAAGAAGAAAAGACCTCCTCCTCAGAGTTCCGGTAGGCGCCAATTGCCGCCAGATAGGTGTGACATGTGCCCACCTGCACCCCTGAGTATGTGAGGTGTGCAGAGAAGGATAGGATATTGTCCAGGGAGCAGGTCAATGGGTCGACCTCCCTTGATGCAGCCCAGTGGCTAAACCTAGTCCACTTGCTTTTGTACTGGCTCCTGGTAGCATCGATCCTAACGCCTTGTAAAATGTCCAGGTTAGCCTGTCACAGACGTAGATGCCTTAGTGTGACTTGTTCAGGAACAACGCTACAAGGGCTAACTTCTGTGGGGCAGGGTGGATGACCGTGCCTCCCTGCTGTGTGAGTAGGTGAGCTGGGCCCAGAGGAAGATGCACCAGGGCCTGTTCCGACAGGCTAAGTAAATACGAGAACCATGGCCTCGCGGGCCACCACAGACCTATCAGTATGACACAGAGGTGTAGGGCCTCCCTGATCTTGCAGATTAACCTGTGCGCCATGGGAGTGGGAGGGAAGGCATACGCGTTCATGTTGGCGCATTGTATTTGCATTGCGTCGCCCAGTGAGCCACAGCCCTGTCCCTGCCAGAACGTGAACTGGGGGGGCACCTCCTTTTGACCAGGTGACAAAGATCCACCTGAGGATGACCCCATCTGTCGAAGATCCACTGAAGGACTTGTTCGTTCAACTGCCATTTGTAGTTGTCCGCCTGCAGTCTGCTGAGCCTATCCGCCTCCAGGTTGGACTCCCCCCGGGAGATGGATTGCCCTGAGAAGCATGTTGTTCTCCAGAGCCCACTGCCAAATGCTGACTGCCAATGTGCATAGAGGAGGAGACCTGGTGCCACCCTGCATGTTGATGTAATACATGCTGATGGAGTTGTCCGTTTGAATGAGGATCATCTTGCCACTGATTGGCAGGAAGGCTTTGAGAGCAAGCCAGATGGCCCTCAACTCGAGCCAATTGATGTGGGCCTCCCGTTCCTGAAGAGACCAAACTCCATGTACACTGTGGCTGTCCAGAGTGGCTCCCCAGCCCGCCAAGGAAGAGTCTGTGTGATGAGAACTTGCAGTGCTGGTTGCTTGAAGGGCCTGCCTATCCGCAAGTTGTAGTCTGTGCTCCACCAGACTAGGTCCTGGTGGAGATAGGGAGGGATGCTGACATTTTCCACCTGGGAACCCCTCTCTGGACTCCAGGAGGCTGCTAAGTGCAGCTGCAATCGTCTCATTTTGAGCCTCGTGTAAGGCACTGCCAGTAGATATGCTGCCCTGATTCCCAAGAGGTGTTGGTACCACCATGCAGAGGTCCCCGCTCTGCTGAGAAAAGGCTGCATGGCTCTCTTGATGGCCGTGATCTTGTCCTCCGAGGGGAAAACTCTCAGAGCCTGTGCCCCAGATGAGGCCTAGGAACCCGAGATTCTGTGTAGGCTCCAGCTGAGACTTCTTTAGATTGATCAAAAATCCCAATTCGTGTAGCGTATTCATGAGGGCGGATGCAGAGTGCTGGACTGCCTCTGGAGATCTCACCCTGATTAGCCAGTCAACTAGGTATGGATAGACTTGGTGACCCTGGGCCGTGAGGAGGGCTGCCACCGCATTCATGAGTCTGGTAAAAACCCTGTGGGCTGAATTGAGGCTAAAGGGTAGAACCGTGTATTGGAAATGAACGCCCATGATCCTGAACCACAGAAAGGACTGATGGGGCTGCCAAATCCCCTGTACAGTGTCTCCGCAATACGCACTGGGGTAACCATCTTGAACTTTTAAAGAGGATGGCAAAGGTTCAAGGTGGAAAGGGCCAACACAACTCTCAGGCCAACCTAGTTCTTCTTGTGTTTGGTGAAAAACCATGAATGGAAGCCCATACTCCGCTGAGAGGCTGGGACTTCTTTCACGGCCTGACTCTCTACGAGCGATTGAATTTCCGCCAATTGAGTTGCTGTCCCAATCTGTGGGAGTGGAGGGGAGCAGAGAGGGGAGGGAGGGATCAGTAGTTCGCGGACACAACTGAGAGGATCCAGGGTTCCACGAACCTCGTGCGCCAATATTTTGCATGAAGGGCAGGCCGGCCCCCCACCTCAAGGCATGTGGACCCGGAAGGGAGCGTTGTGCCTTCTTTCCCTCTGAGGCTGGGGCTGAGGAGAGGGACTAAAAGAAGCCCTCATTCCCTACCTTTTGCTGTTTGCGGTGGTGCTGACTTGGAGACTGGTCCGGCTGTCTTGACCTGCGTTCCTTGAAGCCCCAGAACCCACTGAAGGCCCGCCCTGAGGATGGATAAGGATTTTGCAGTCTGGGAACTGTTTTTCTTCTTATCAAGTTAATCGGTGGTGGAATGAAAAAGGAGCAGCTGGAGGAGTACTGGATGACGAAGGCTGCGGTGTGCTGACTGGAGCCGGAGGGTGCTGTGGAGGCTGGTGCAGGACCACCGGGGGCTACAGGAAGCAGGTAGGCAGGTAATGAAGGATCATGCGTGGGAAGCTGGGGTTGCGTAGGAGGCTGAGGCGCTGGAGCCACAAGAGGAATGGTTGTGAGCACTAGTGGCTGGACTGGAGGCATGTCCCCTATCGCACCACGAAGGATGGTTCCCATCCGAGGGGACCTCATAAGAGCGAGGAACTTTTTAAAAAAAACAGTCACAGGCCAGTGGGATGGTAGGTGGCGCAGGCTTAGATGCTGGGCTGTGCAGTTGCGGCGGTCTGGCCGTGCTCTGCCTTGCTGCATTTGGGGTATATCTGCCCTGCAATGCTGAAGGATATGCTGTAGACCACGTACCTGGTCAAGACCATTCCCACCTTGAAACTCGTTCCTCTACCTGCTCCCCCGTAGGGGGGTTGCGTCAGACGAGCAGCCATTTTGCCTGGCACAGTGGTCATTTTGTCAGGCTGTATGCCACGTGCCTGTGTTGTGGCAAATGCCGCGCTGGGCCCGGGCTCCTCCTGGACTCTTGGCGGTGGAGCTTGACCTTGTACGGGGCCTTGGCTGTAATGCCAGTACTGATGCGTACAGACGCCCCCTCAGACATTTGTCTGACAGCAGGACCTAGCCTCAAGTAGACCCCCGGAAAAAGAATCTTGCGGTCCCTCAGTGACGTCACCAGGTAGGATCTAGCTACCCCTCGGCCTGGCGGCCAGTAGCTGAAGAAGCCTCAGTACCTGCGCTGGTGCTAGAACCTTAACGGTTCCTCCCGCTCTAACGTTGTCTGAGGAAGGAGTCGCCCTTGTAGGGTGCAGATGAAAACAGTGGCCCTACCTTGGGCCTTGACTTGTGCCTGACAAAGTCCTTCAGTTCCCCTGGAGGCGATCGTTCAAAGAACTCTCTCCGCCAAGCTAACCTGTTCTTCAGAGTGCATGGTGTAAGCGCGTCACACGTAGTACAACCCTCATATCCGTGATCAGGGCCAAGGCAGCAGAGGCAATGGGCATGGGGGTCGGACATAGAGAAGAGCCCCTCGCAGGCTGGACACCTGCTGAAGACCAATGACGCTAACATGCGCTGGGGAGGAGCGTGGTGCCAGAGGGCCGAGTACCTGATTAAAGACAAAAAGACAGCATCCGGGGAAGAGCGCATGGAATTACAAGGCTGAAGCCAAACCCAGCAGCGCTGGTGAAAGCAGTCCTCTCCAGTCGACGCAGAAAAGAGGACTAAGGAGTGGTGCCTGTGGGCGGAGCCAGGGGAGCGCATGCTCCAGGGGCAGCGCCCCCACGCGCCTCTAAATTTAAAGTGGAAGAAGATTATTTTCTGGTGAAAAAAGTTCTGTCTCCCGTCCCTAGCGAAGGACACCCATACAGTATGGAGAAAAGGGGACGGGACGTCTGAGTACAACAGTTACAGGTAAGTAACTTGTTCCTTCTCCAGCATGGGGTCTGGCATGGATTCACATGCTCATGAATAAAGAATACATAGCAGTACATACATACACAACCAAGGAAGGTGGCATGGCTCAACAGAAGCAATTACACTTACCTCCGGACCAGGCTCACCTTCAAGCGAACAGGTTGCATAGCACTACTTGGTCGACCCTTGACTGCTCCCTGGAATCCCTGTCGACGCAGTAGAAGCTTGTGAAGGCGTGCGTAGAGTAGACCTCCATGTACCGGTCATGCAGATGTCCTGCAGGTGCACACCAGACAAAGAAGGGGCTCTTGGAAGGCCGGGCAATGGTCTGTTTGCCAACTGGTTACAGTACGTGATACAGCCTGAGAGCCACCAGGAAATGGAAGCCTTGGACAAAGCTTTCCCATGGTTCACAGGACCAAAGTTCACAAAAAGTTGAGACATTTTCCGTAAACTATTTTTTCATGCCACATAGAACTTCAGAGCACGAGCCACATCCAGCAAGTGCAAAGTCCTTTCAGCTGGCGACGGAGTCGGAAAAAAACAGGCAGCACCAAAGGTTCGTTGAGGTGGAATTCTGACTGAACCTTTATAATGGAGAGGTGCGGCCGCAGCACCACCATAGTTTAGTGGAAAGTCAGATAAGGACGCTTGCATGACAGGGCCTGTATCTCCTCTACCCTCCGGGCCATGAGACACCCAGTTTTCTACAAAAGGAACTTGCGAGAGGAGCTTGATGCATAGGCTCGAAGGGGGCCCCCCCATGCGCTTTGTCAGTACCACATTGAGTTCCCACGCTGGGGCAGGCGCCTTCACCGGCGGTAATGAACGAAACAGTCCTTTGAGTAACTCCTTGACTAGACGGTGTGACCAAAGAGAAGACCGTCCTGGGGACCTGGTGTAGCCGGAGATAGTCGCCAGATGCACCTTGGAGGGTGCACCAGCCCCACCTTGGCCAACGTCAACAAGTACGGAAAGATGTGAGGGGCCGTGACCCTCAGATGGTTGATCTTCAGCGAACGCTTCCACATGTGCCCGTAGCACTTAAGAGTCGACGATGCACTGAACCAGGCAAGGACCTCCCTGCAGTCCGACGGGAGCTTGCACCCACTGAACTCTAAGGCTGCAGGAGCCAGGCCTTCAGGTTCAGCGATCCTGGGTCTGGTGCAGGATTGCGCCGCCTCCTCTGGCGACCAGATCCACGACTACTGGCAGCTTGACTGAATGCGAGATTGACGTGTTGAGAAGGTCCGGGTACCAAATCCACCTTGGCAACGCTGGGGCGATGAGGATCATCCTGCATTGGGACCGTTTGAGTTGACTGATGACTCGAAGCAGTAGTCTCAACGGCGGGAACGTGTACAGGAACAGGCCTTCCCACATGAAGGAGAAGGCGCTCCCCCGGCTGGTGGAACCTGGTATTTGAAGTTTGTCGCAAACAGATCAATCTGGGGTCTGCCCCACCTGAGGAAGAGGTTGTCCACTTGATCCCGCCAAAGCTCCCACTCTTATCAAGAGCGCAGATACCCGCTGAGAGAGTCGACGGTGGGGTTCTTGACTCCCGCCAGGTAAAAAGGAATGAGAAACATCTCCTGGGTCGCGGCCCAGTGCCACAATTCCTGTGCCTCTCTGGAAAGCGCTGGGGATCTGGTGGCCCCCTGCTTCCCGATGTAAAACATTGTGGTGGTAGTGTCCCTGAAGACCCTCACCCCTTTGCCCTTGAGGGACGGAAGGAACGACTTGAGGGCCCAAAACACTACCCACAGCTCCAGGACATTGATGTGGAGACCCCTCTCCTCCTGCAGCCACAGGCCACTTGCGTGGAGACGTCCGGTGTGGGCTCCCCAGCCCACCAGGGAAGCGTCCATGGTGCCCGTCTCCTGGTATAGGGGGCTCTGGAAATCCATGTCACTGGCGATGTTGAAGCGCACGCCCCACCACCTTATCGCTCGATTGAACTCCTCGTCGGGAACAATCCTGTGCTTGAAGCTTCCGGACACTTGGACCCACTGAGTGTCCAGGAACTCCTGGAGGGGTTGCATTCATAACCTGCAGAGTCTGATCAGGTAGATACACAACGACGACATGCCGAGCAGCAACTTGATGGCCCGCACCGTGGCGATCTTCAGAGCCAACAGCCACTGTACCTTGCTCAAAATGGCAGAAATCCTCTCCTCTGAGGGGGATGCCAGGCAGGAGACCGTGTTTAGCCTGGACCCCAGGAACCAAGCGTCCTGCAATGGCATCAAGCAGGACTTCGGATAATTCACAGAGAATCCCAGATCCGTCAGCAGTCGGACGTTCCTATCCGTGTGGTCAATGGCAATTTCCCTTGACTTGGCCCGGATGAGCCAATTGTCGAGGTACGGGTACACATGTATCCCTTGCAGATGTAGATGTGGCGCCACTGGTGCCAGGCACTTCCTAAACACCCTGGGCGCCAGCTTCAGTACGAATTAACAGTGCTTGCCCTATATGACGAAGTGCAGGAACTGTCGATGCTTCTCATGAATGGGGAAGTCCCATCCTCCAATTGGCAGAGCATGTGCTGCAACGTGACCATCCTGAATTTTTGGCACTTGAGGAACTTGTTTAGCCGTCGCAGGTCGAGACTGGGCCTCCAGCCCCCCTGGAGTGAAATCTGGCGCGCCAGAGTCGCTTTGGAACCAGCTCTATCACCCTTTTTTTTAGCATGGCCCGTACTTCCTGCAGGAGCTGAGGGATGTGCTGCTCCTGTGGGTGGTATCAGCAGACACTTTTGCTGGAATTCTAGAGTGTGTCCGTGGGCGAGAGTGTCCAGCACCCATCAGTCGGTGGAGACCTTTTTCCCACTCGCTGACTAAGCCCGCAAGCTGGCTTCCCACCGAGGTGCATGGGTGGGGGTCCGACGTCCTGGCCTGTTCAGTCCTGCTTCAAAGCCTGTGTGCCGCCTTTGCAGCATCGACGGCGGCCCCCTCCAAATGCCTTTAAACGACCCCGGTAGGCCTCCTGGGTCGTTGAACGGGAGGGTTGACGGTAGGAGGACGATCCGCTGCCGAAACCCTTTGATGATCTTCCGGATTTCCCCCGTGAGGCACGAAAGGAAGGGTGGTGTTGCTGAAGCATGCTTTGGGCCCGGGCCGTGTCTGCGTCGGTCTTGATGGCTTGCAACGATTCATCGACAGCCTTCATAAGAGATTGTCTCTGAATGGCATGTCCAGGACCCTAGACTAAACTTCCTACCGCAAGTTGCCACGCAACCAGCCACGACGACCGAGGCAGACCCCGTTCCCCATCCTGCAGAACCCAGTGTCCGTGATGTCCAAGGCCACAGTGATGGCATGATCCGATGCCACCTCGCCCTCCTGGAGGATCTCCAGGGCCTCTGTGCGCTTGTTGTCTGGAAGGAATTCCAGCAACGGGGCCATCTTGTACCACAGCTCCCCGTCGTACCAGGCCAGGATAGCAAGAGCATTTGCTGCCTTGACAGTCATTGCCGCAGAGTAAATCACCTATCTGCCCATGGAGTCCAACTTCTTCCCCTCGCTGTTTGGGGGAATGGAGGCTGAAGACTATGGATTTGAGGACTTCTTACTTGCAGATGCCGAGACGCCAGAGTCTGGGGACAGCTGCGATCACAGGCACTCAGGTGCAGACTCAGCACCTTGTACTGCTTCTCTAGCCATTTTTTTTCCTGGCGGGGCTGAGGCAGAATTTTTCATCAATGCCAGGCCCTCATCCCAAATGTCTTTTTCTGGGGGACATTTTGGAGCGAAGAAAAGACAAAGGGCTGACAGTAGCCTACAAATGTCTCACCTAAGGACATCCTCTCCAAAAGTTCCGTCCACCGAGGAGATCCTCCCTCGTATATCCACCCCCAGGGTTAGGATGCAAAAGCAATGGCCTTTGCCAGTCCACCTAAGAGGAGGATACAGGAGGAAAAGAAGTGACGACACCCTCCGGTTCCTCATAGCTGTAGGTAAGTAAATAGAAAGGCCCAAAGAAAATCTTACACACTTGTAGATCTAATAAAATATGGATTTATTTTATATATACAAGGTAAAGTTAAATTCAGGTAAGTACTATTTTAATTAACACAATAGAAAACATACAATCCTTCAGGTGAGTAAACCAATAGTAAAGAATTATACAGGTCAAAAATAACTTGTTATAGCAACTCAGAAAACGCTCTGTTGTAGGATAAAGAAGGTTATTTAACACTAACACTAGCAGTTTAATACTTTAAAAGACTAATACTTTTCAGATGCCTTAGGGCTTCAGCAGTCCACCCTCTTCTAGATACGAGTTCTGCAAGGTCAGATTGGAGGTAATGCAGGTAAGGCACTGTTATCACCAGCACTTGGTCATAGGGTTCACTCGTCAAGGACACTCAGGATACACAGGGCAGGTACTCTTAGAGGTTACTTTATTAGCTTCATAGTTACAGGATCAGATGTCATCAAGTAATTGAGAGATCAAGAGGAACAAGGGTCATTGAGCCCACTGGCTCCCACCACCAAGGCACATATCTTGTAACTGCCTGGGTTAGAACCAATTCAACTCCAAACATTCTAACCTCACACTCCACACTCACAGCCTACATTCTGATGATATCAATCCTGGCACAGCAAACATAAGAGCCAACCCTAATAGGCACAGCAGCAGAAAAGTCTAAGTTCCAGAGGATTCTTCTATTACATGTTATCAAAAAGCTTTTGTGGGTCTAAAAGGTTTCAGGAACATTGGCCAAGGCTCCCTATGGGTGCACAAGCGTTAAGTCTGGGCGAACGGTATGGGCGAACACCCAAACACTAATCAGCACTCCAGCAGTAAAGGAGCAACAAAATGACTGAGTATGTACTACCACATGTCCCACAGTACCTGAGGAGTTGTGAAGATGTAGCTGGATTCTCTCACGTTGCAGCAGTGGACCCGGTCTCCTGTTCCTTGGCCGTGGTGATGAAAGGGGGTACTCTGGAAGGGATGGTTGCAGCAGGAGTCCAGAGAAAGTACTCTGAGCTAAGGATTCTTTGTGCTCCAACCTTTTTAGGACATCAATAGTGAACATTAACGGCCCCTTCAAACTGCCTCGATTCTTCGGTCCTGCACTCTGGTGAGGGGACTCTGAGGAGGTCGATCTTGTCGAGGATTCGTTCATGAAAATATGATTAACTGCAATATGGTAGGAGGTCCCAGGGTATTTGCTGTTTGCAGCCCAGAAAGGTCACAGCACGTCATGGTATGGCTCGTCTTGCAGGTCATCTTTTAGCTAGTTGGTCCTACCAGCCAAAGGGAAAGTCGTTTTCTTCGGAGCTCCTGTTACGATTTGAAAACGAAGTCTGGACAGCAGTGGGCTCTTTACGGTTGCTGGAATAGGCTGCAGGCATCCCTTGTCGTCTTCTTCAGTTCCATTAGTGAACTGGTCTTCTGCCTCCAGACTCTCGCCTTTCATCAGGAATTAACACACATCCTCTGTAAACTCTCCCTGCAGTTTACAGAAAGGGGCGGGTGGCTGTCTCATCAGGAACGCCATCACCCCCCATTGGGTTCTGGTAATCTCAAGCACAACAGAAGGCAAAGGATAGAGTTTCGGGATCCTCCCTTGCTTCCTGTCCTCACACACACAGTGGAGCCTCGGCGAGCTACACCAAGGGTTTCCCTCAAAGACAAAACTCAAACCAGGACCTCCCCCCACCCGAATGGTGGAAGGGCCAAGAAAGCACAAGCAGACAAGAAATGGCGATAAAAGAAAGAAGCCACCATATTGGGTCAATGGTGACCCTTCAGTGTATAACCACATAAAATTGCACAAAAGTTGGTAGAACATGTCCACATCCACCAGCCATAAATGTATGCTTGTCACAGACAGAAATGTTACAGGAGCAGTGAAAAGGGGGAAACAAGGAAAGCCCTCAGCACTCCACATAGGGTGGTTAGTGCTGATCTCTCAAAAGGAAAAACTAAGAAAGATATAAAGTATCCTCCTAAACTTAAGAACCATAGTTCTTAAGAAAAATACAAATATAAAAAGGAGCCCTCACATGGCTCCTTACAACACTACACAAAATGTGATGTGTGCTGCAAAAGTGAAACACAGATGCCCTTAAAAAGCATGGAGGAAAAGCAAGACTGCATAAAGCAAAGTAACCGAACAGGGATCCCATAGTCGGAGCAAAAGGAATTAAAGGGGGAGGAGGGGTAAACAGGGTTGCCTCATTCAGTAGAGCAACAAAAAAGGCAGAGAAGTCAAACAAAAAGTGCTGGGGGTCTCACAGGCAGAGATTTGGCATATACATGAAGAATCTCCCTAACCCAGCTCTTCTGAAAACCAGTGAATGGAGTTTCTTTTCTGTTAAATTTTTTGGGGTTTGAAAGAAAGCAAGAAGTTTTAAGGACTGGTTAACATTAAAGGTTGAAATAAATGTAGGAGAAAAATGTGGACGTGTACGTAATACCACTTTGTTCTTGTGAACTATTACAAAAGAATCTTGAACTGAGAGAGCTTGAAGTTCACGCACTCTTATAGCTGTAATGGCGACAAGAAAAGCAGTCTTGAAAGTGAGATGTTTTAGACTGCCTTTATGCATTGGCCCGAAGGGGTACCCATGAATTTTGTAAGAACTTTGAAGTCCCAGCCGAGAGTTGGATTTGAAATTTGTGGGCATCATTTAGTTATTTATTTAGCGCAATACAAGATCCCGGCTCCATAGGGGCGCTTGAACATGACAAAACAACAATCTAACATAAAAGATGAGATAGCTTAGGCTGGAAGGCAGCAATCTAGCAAAACTGAATAGTTGTCAGCCCTAGTTTGAAAATGGGAAATGATGCAGACTCTCAAGTTAGGCGGAAGAGCATTGCAGAGTCCGGGGGCTGCCTAAGGGTAGGACCCCTTGCGCCATGCATGCACGTTTTCCTCCGTGGGGATGCTAAAAGGAAAGTGTTATTAGATTGCAGTGTTCTGGTAGCCACGAAATACAGTTGGTCAGGTACCTGGTCCCTTGCCCATACACACATCTATGTGTGATGCAGTGAATGCAAATGTGAATCCTGCTACTTACAGGGAGACGATGCAGGGCTCTTCTAGCTACTGAGACATGGTTTGTTCTCTGCAGCCCTTCCACAACGCACACAGTGTTATTCTGGACAATCTGGAGCCAGGAAAGCTCCCCATTGGCAATGGTCAGCAAGAGAATAGCACAGAAATCCAGCTTGGCCCCTATAACAGCACATGTGGTGGTGGCACAGTTGCTAATATTAAGAAAGGGACGAAGCTGGGCCAACAATTTCAGATGGTATGAAGTACTGCAAACCAGACTATTGACCTGCGCTTTTATGGAAAGACCTTGATCCAGAGTAACTCAGTTTTGATGTTGGACTGGGTCTTGATAGAAAACCTGCAATATTAATCTGTCGATATTCAGGACTCCGCTTCCGTAGTTGTGGGGTGGCCTCCACAACTATGAGCTCAGTGTTCGAGTTGTTAAGAGCAAGTTCATTAGCCTGCATCAATATTTGGATCTGACCGTAGGTACGATTGACAATGTCGGAGTCTAAGGCGTAGTCTCCAGAAAGCGGAACCAAGGCACTGTGTGCCATCCACATAGTTGGCACATATTATGCCTGCTGCATCCAACTGATCAAATAATGAGAGCGTAAAAATCTTAAATAGTGTCAATGAAACAAATGAGCCTTGGGAACACTGCAAGTAGCAGAACTCCTCTGCTATGGACTCTCAAAGAAGACCCTAGCCTTACGGTCTGATAGAAATGACTTTACTCAACTTACAGCTGACGTAGAGAAGTATGCTGCATCACCTTACCTGTCTGCTAATATGGAGTGATCAACAAGTTCAAACGCCTCAGACAGAACCAGAAGCATAAGCATAGCGGTTTCCACCTTCCCCCCACACTGTTGAATGTGTGGTTTTCAAATCAAGAAGGGTTGACTCAGTGCTGTGGGAACGTCGAAAACCAGATTGTTTGTCCCAATATATCATGATGATACAGGAACTCCTCAATTTGTAGTTGCACCACCTTATCAAGAATTTTTAAAAGGTAGGGGACATTAGTGATTGGCCGATAGTTTACTGGTGTGCTAGCATCCACAGAGCTTTAAATCAGTGGGGAGATCCAAGCATGTTTAATGTCCGCGGGGACAGAACTTTCCCTAAAAGACACATTTATGGGACCAACTGCAGGGTGCATGATTTAATCGTGAGGTTTGGGCATGTGTCCCCCTTGCAATTTGTAGGTTTTAATTTCACCAGGACTTCAGCCAGACGCTGCGCGATAATGGTTTGAAACTCAAATCTGGGACATTCGTCATTTGTATTTGGGGTGCTAAATCCGCAATGGCAGTCGTTCTCATCTACTCTTTGGCGGCAATATCTTTTTGAATATTTTGCACCTTGTTAATCATGGCTTCTTGGATAGATGGGCACCATACAGAATCTTTAATAACCTGCAAAGGGGCCGGACATGGGTCTTACAGTTCGGTAAGGATACTAAATAGTTACCTAGAACTGGAGGTTGCTCCATCAATTCTCTGGTTGTAAAAGCATTTTTTAACAACCTTTTTTTTTTTTACACCCCTTCCTTGAAAGCTTTAACCAAGGGCACTTTCCACCACGATATTCTACTTAGGGAAGTGGTATAAGCTGAAAGAGCTGCTAGGTGTACTCATGTGAATTAAAGACTAACATGGAGTCTATAAGTTATAGTAAATGGTGTACTATGTGAGAAGGTGAAAGTCAATACGATTGATGTGTGTTTTGCACCACAAGATGCGTTTCCATCTGTTGAAATAGCAGTGCCCAGTGTTAGATTTGTGTGCTTCTTTTAAAATGTCCATAGAAATCTGGTCTTGGTTTAAGTGACCAAAATCTGCGACCCCAGTAGCAAGACTGCCAAGTTTAGTGTTTGAGGACGTAGCTGGAATGTTGAGAGGTACAGCCACCCCTCTGCGAGAACGAACACAGCCATAATGACCTGTTCTCTGGGAAGGTGCCCACTCGAGAGTTTGAAGCCACATTTTAGCTCACTGTACCTTTTACAAAGGAGGAATAACCATTGCATACCAGTCTGTCCCACCCACTTGGGCAGTCCGAAATGCTAGGCAATCCTGCTTTGAACAAGAGTATCAACAGCAACCCCAGACACATTTAGGCCTAGTCGTGCCTCATCAGTGAGGTGTAGCTGTGCCTCGCTGAGCATAGTAGGCAAGGGGTCCACGTCTGGATAATCCTAGGTAACTTAGGGTGATCAACCCTAAGTTCCTTGAACAATGAAAAAGCGGTACGGAAGCCATAATAGCCATAATGACCCGTTATATGGTAAGGTGTCCATTCGAGAGTAAGAAGCCATATTTTAGCGCACTGTACCTTTTACAAAGGAGGAATACCCATTTGCATACCAGTCTATGTCCCGCCCAATTGCAAGGAACTTGGTGTTGGTCACTGATGAGGCCCAAGAAGGCTGAAAAACGTGTCTGGGGTTGCTGTTAGTACTCTTGCTCAAAGGAGGATTGCCTAGCATTTCGGTGCTGGACTGCCCTTGTGGGCGGGTCAAAGACTGATATGCAAATGGTTATTCCTCCTTTGTGAAAAGTATAATGAGGAAAAAGCGATGGCTGCAAACTCTCAAAGTGGGAAAAACACACAGAACAGGTTATCATGTTATGTTATTTCTAGAGAGGGTTGCCTGCTACCTTTTATGTATAGATGAAATGTTGTCCCCTAATTATGAGACAGGTTGAAAGGGCACGGTAGTTTGATCGGAGGACAGACATTTTCAACATGTGTGAAAACCATGTTTGACATGCTAAAATAGGAACCAACAGGATTATGTTGACTTGTTCTTGGTGCAGTATGTAGACTAACCTATTGAGAAGAGGCGTTGGGAGGGGGAAAAACATAAGCAAATTTCCCTGACCAGTTCACCAACAGTGAATTCCCCTTGGATTCCGTTTGGAGATAACTGGATGCGTAGTCTTGGGATTGTGTGTTTTCTTTGGTCACAGAGAGATCTATGTCTGGAAGAGGAACAAGTTACTTACCTTTAACTATTGTTCTCCTGCATGGGTCTGGCATGGATTCACATGCTCATGAATATTCCCCGTCATCAGGCTGGGAATCCTGGGTAAAAGAAAAAACTGTTTAATTTACAAACTGGATTTCTCCTTTAGACCAATCACTGTCCTCTGGGTCATACTGCCCCCATCCTATGACAGCCCTCTCCCTAAGCCCCTCCTCTGGCAGCCATCTTCAGATTTGGTAAGCACTTAAAGTTGCAGTATGACCAAGAAGAGCCGCAGGAGGGAGGGTTTGCATGTGAACCCATGTCAGACCCATGCTGGAGAAAAGGTGGCAAGGGTCAACAGTAACAATGAACTCTTGCGGTACAGTCTCACCTCAAGCTAATCTGTTGCATAGCACTGCTTGGCTGACTCTGGACTCCTCCCTGGAATCCCTGTCGACGCAGGAGAACGTCGTGAAGCTGTGCGTGGACATCCACGTAGCAGCCCAGCAGATGTCCAGCAGGGGCACACCAGACAGGAACGCAGCAATCGCTCGGTTCTAGTGGGCTCTAGGGCGGTCGGGCAGCGGTCGATTCGTCACCCAATGACCATGCATGATGCAGCCAGAGAGCCACCTTGAAATGGAAGCCTTGGACAAGGTCTTCCCATGGTTCACAAGACCAAAGATCACGAACAGTTGCAACGCCTTCCGAAAACGTTTCGTGCGCGTCACGTAGAACTTCAAAGAAACATCCAGAGAGTGCAATGCCCTTTCAGCCTTTGACAATTGTTTGGGGGAAAAAAAACAGTTAACAGCAAAGACTTGTGGAGGTGGAATTCTGACAGAACCGTCGGCATGAAAGAGGGGTGCGTCGGCAGCATCACCCTCTATTAGTTGAAAATCAGGTATGGTTGCTTGCAGGATAGGGCCTGGATCTCACCCACCATTCTGGCAGAGGTGATGGCCACAAGTAAAGCAGTTTTCCACAAGAGGAACTTGAGAGGGGCCTGATGCATCAGCTCGAACGGAGCCCCCATGAGCCTTGTCAAAACCACCTTGAGTTCCCACGCCGGGGCAGGAGCCTTCAGAGGCGGGAATGATCGAAAAAAGTCCTTTGAGGAACTCCTTTGACGAGTCAGCCAGACCACAGGAACTCTGTATTTTGGTACCTATCTTGTATACTCTATATACTGTCCAACTCTTCTTGAGAGAAGTCTGGCTGTTCAGCCACAGCTACCAGGTAAATCTGGGTGGTACAGACTGCTACCAATTGGGTTTACCGCCAACACCGGTAGTCTTAAGCCTTTTGCAGTGGTCCCTAAGGGAACTGCACAGGTTTCTGCCTAACATCCACAAACACTGGTAGCTTGACTGGAGGGGACGCTGACATGCTGAGAAGGTCCGGGTACCAGATTTGCCTTGGCCATGCTGGAGCAACGAGGATCATCCTGCAGCGTCACCATCTGAGTTGACTGATGAATTCTAGCAGTAGAGGCAACAGCGGAAACAAGTACAGGAACAGGTCTTTCCAAGGGAAGGAGAAAGAGCCCCTATGCTCCCCAGCTGGGGGAACCTGCTGGCGAACCTCCGGCAGTTGGTGTTCATCGCTGTCACAATCAGATCGATCTGGAGACTGCCCCACCTGAGTAAAGTTTGTTGTTACCAATCCGGTGACCAGGTGGAGAGATGAGGTCAATTATGAAGTCCTCGTCCTGCAACTTGATTGAAAACCCAGGGTTTGCCTGAACTCAGGCCTCCTCTCTTGAGGGAAAACTCTTTTCTATATGGCCCTTTGCTGTGGAAACCAGAACAGACAAAGGGACTGATCACCTAAAAAAACGGGGAGAAGACACTGCCACAGTACCAGGCTGAAAGAAAAAAAGACACAGATCAACAATTTATAAGAACAGTTCCAACCTAGGTTTATGCAGAGATTTATAGCCACCTGTTTTCACCCCTCTTCCACCAGCCATCCTTGGAAAGTCGGTATTTCTGAGTGGGTAGACCTATCAGCTCTGATCCTATAAGAATAAGGCAAGATACTTTAGATAACTAACAAATTGCAGAACTGCAGGAAGAGGAATATCCTACCTTTTCTTTGAGCAGGCGCGGGGAAAGAGGTTTCTGAACAGTGAAGCACTACTGATGGGAAAAACCAGAAAAAACAGAAGGTTGGTATTGGGATGACTTGACCCGGGCGGCAGGTGCACCGACTGCAGAGCATCCTAGGGTGCACAGAGTTCAATGTCAAATGTCAAATCCTTAAGCGACAGCAACACACTGGACAGTCCTCCGTGGAACATGATGTTTCCTTAGATGTAATGGAGCAGAAAAAGCAGAGGCGTCTGTTATGATGGCAGGTAGTCTTTACGGTAACTCTCAGCTCTGCCTTGTTGCCGCTACGGAAAGTAGCCCCTTTAGAGCGAGAAGTAGCATTTTGTGTCTAAATGACAAAAGGAGTCGGCGAAACAGACCAGGGGTCTAACCGTCGAGTCCAGGAAGGACAATTTGTACGGCAGTAGGAATCCGTATAGGCGAAGGTCAGTGCACAACAGTTTCCAGAAGTACAAGATGTAAAGCAAGGGCAATCCAATTAGGCAAAACAGAGGTTAGACAACACAGAATAACCAGACGTAGATTCAGGAATAGCAGTGAGCAAACTTTAAACAGAAGCAGCGATCACCGAGTTAGTGCCACTTTTGAGTCTCCACTGAGAATGAGGCCCTCGGCGGCCATTGGTGGTCTTGACCACATGATGCATGCTGAACGGGGAAGTCATGGCAAGGGCTCCTCTATAAAAACCAGCTGCTGTTGCCTGTCTCAACCTGAACTTCCAACGCAGGAGGAACGGGGCAGAGAAGACCCAATTCTTTTGCCAAATGGCAGAATAAACCTTGAATTTAGCCACCTCAATAGGAACATGCACTCTAGGGCTGTAAAACGGGCATGGGGAGCCACCTTCTGAACCATAATAGTTGTCCACTTGATCCTGTCAAAGATCCCACTCGCGACAAGGGCGCAGCTCCCTGCTGAGGGAGTCACCAACAGTGTTTTTGACTACCGCCAGGTTAAAAGGAATGGGAAACATCCCCTGAGTGATGGCCCAGTGCCACAAGTCCTGCGCCACTCTGGAGAGCACCGGAGATCTGGTGCCCGCCTGCTTCCGGATGTAAAACATTGTGGTGGTATTGTCCGTTAAGACCCTCACCAATGACGGACGGAAGAAATGACTTCAGGGCCCAAAACACTGGCCGTAGTTCCAGGACGTTGATGTGTAGCGTCTTCTCTTCCGGCAGCCACATCCCTCTGGCGTGGAGATGTCTGGTGTGAGCTCCCCAGCCTTCCAGGGAAGCATCCATTGTGACTGTCTCCTTGTACCGGGGTGGGGGCTCTTGAAGTTGGTGCCCCCGGTGATGTTGGAGCGCACGCCCCACCACCTTATCACTTGACGGAACTCGTTGAGCAGGATCCTATCCTTGAAATTTCCAGACACCTGGATATAACAGGCGTCCAGCAATTCCTAGAGCGGTGGCCTCCGCAACCTGCAGAACCGGTTCAGGTAGATACATAACATCATGCCGAGCAGCAACTTGATTGTCCTCACTGTGGCGATCTTCAGTGCTTGCGTGAACAGCCATTGAACCTTGCCCAAAATGCCTGTTATCCTCTCCCCCAAGGGAGCCGACAGACATGATACCTTGTTGAGCCTTGATCCCAGGAACAATGCATCCTGCGATGGAGTTTAGAAGGACTTTGCATAGGTCACCCAGATCCGTCAGCAGCCGGACGGTCCTCCCTGTGTGAGCGACGGCAATGTCCCTTGACTTGGCCAGGATGTGCCAGTTGTTGAGGTATAGGTACACGTGAATTCCCTGTAGTTGCAGATGGACCGCCACCGGAACCAGGCATTTCGTAAAGACTCTGGGCACTGACTTCAGTCCGAAGGGGAGAGCTTTCAACTGGTAGTGCTTCCCTTGCACAAGCAAGCGCAGGAACTTGCAATGTTTTACATGGGGACGTGGATGTACGCGTCCTCTAGATCCAACGACGACAGGAAGTCTCCCTCCTCCAGTTGGCCGAGCACGTGCTGCAACGTGACCATCCTGAATTTCTGGGACTTTATGTACTTTTTGAGTCGTCCTAGCTCGAGAATGGGCCTCCAGCCTCCTTTCTTACCAGAAAGTATCTCGTGTAAACTCCAGAGCCCCGGAGTCGCTTCGGACCCAGCTCTATTGCCCCTTTTTCAACATGGCCCGAACCTCCAGCAACAACTGAGGGATGTGGTGTTCCTGCCGGGCCAACAGTTGTATTTGCTGACACTTTCTTTGTGTCTGTGGGTGAGAGTGTCCAGCACCCATGGATCAGTGGAGATGTTTTCCCACACGCTGACGAAGTTCACCGGCGACCACCTCCAAAGGCCTATGAAGGATCCCTGTACACTTCCTGGGTCGTGGAACGGGAGGGTTGGCGGTAAGAGGACGATCCACTGCTGAAACTCTTCAAAGATCTGCCCGACTTCCCTCCTGAGGACAAAAGGACAGATGGTGCGGTTGCAGCATGCCCAGGGTACGGTCCGTCTCTGTGTCGGTCTTGATGGCATGAAGAGATTCGACAGCCTTGCCAAAAAGATAGTCTCCGAATGGCATGTCCAAGACCCTTGTCTGAAGTTGGTGTCATTCAGCCAGCCACAGCGATAGAGGCAAACCCTGTTTCCCATCTGGCGGAATCCTTTGTCCGCAATGTCCAGGGCCACGGTGATAGCTTGGGTCCTACGCCACCTCGCCTTCCTGAAGGATCTCCATTGCTTCGACCCGCTTGTCCTCGGGGAGGAAATCCAGGATCGGAGCCATCTTGTACCATAGCCCCCCGGTCGTACCTGGCCAGGATTGCTAAAGCGTTGGCCGCCTTGACCGTTGTCGCCACTGAGTAGATGACCTTCCTACCCACGGCGTCAAATTTCTTCCCCTCGCCATCCGGGGGTGGGCAGAGGTTAAGGACGACTGGTTGGATGACGACTTCCGAGCAGCCGCCGAGACCACAGAGTCCGGTGATGGCTGTAATCGCAGACATTTGGGTGCACACTCCTGCACTGGTATTTCTTTTCTAGACGGTCTTCGCCGGGGCTGAGGCAGGGTTCTTCAGCAGTGCCAGATCCTCATTCCAGACGTTGTCCAGGAATGGCACTGACAGAATGGTCTTCCTTTTTGCCCCCTGGTGCTGATACAGGAAGCCCTTCTTTTCCGGGGTGAGCTGGAAAAGTTTTGACGCACGGACGATCATGGAGTGGAAGCAGCCCACTTCTTCCGGCGGATAAGCCCTTGGGGGTGGAGAGATTCCGCTGTCATCTGTCATTGCCGTATCTGTCCCCGTATCCCGAGGGGGAGGGAAGTGACGGCTGGAGTGGCTGTGTAGGGTGCCTCTTCCTTTTCTTCAGCGCTGGTGGCCCCAGTGTCAACTGGGTCGTCACCGGTGGTGCCATTGGCAGTGCCGTCAGCATCCTCTTCTGAATCTCTGACACCAATGTGTCGAGAGAATATAATGCAACAGATCTGAGAGGTGCTTGGGGAGTAGGGACGCTGGGCCAAGTGCCTATGTCGTCGCCCCCTCAGACGTCGTCATCAGTCATCTGGAGATTGAGGCTGATGCAGACGAACACGGCCTGTCCGTTGTGGGAACCGCTTGGCCTCGTCTTGGGCACCCACGGATGGAGCGCCCTCAAAGGACTTGGAAGCCCGCTTTGGCTGGCTGGATTCAGCTGCAGCATGCTCCTGTGGACCACACGGGGTAGAGGCCCTAAATTTGAGCCACGCCACCAGTCTGACGTGACAGATTCTTCATCGTGCGTTTGGTAAAGCAACGACAATCTCGCAATCTTCTTCCTTGTGCGTCAGGTGAAGACAAATGCCCTGGAAATGCTTGTCGTCCGTGAAAACATTCTGCAAACAGCAGCTGGTGCAGAGCTTGAAGAGGGAAGTCTTGTCGTTCTTCTCCGACATGATCTGGCACGGTGTAGGCCTGATGGGCTGCTGTAAACATCCAAGAACAAACACTCGACAATTCCGCCCTTGAAGGGGATTAAAGATGCCGAAAAACAGATCCTCATTTATCGGAAAAAACGATGGAGCACACTGGCTCGATTTAACAAAAAGTATGTTTTCCTAGCCAAAAAAGTGTGAAAAACGCAGAAAGCTCTAAGAGCGAAAACACAAGGACTCCCAAAACTTGAACATGCGGTAAAAATCTGAAGATGACTGCCAGAGGAGGGGCTTAGGGAGAGGGCAGTCATTGGCTGGGGGCAATTACCCAGAGCTCAGTTATTGGTTTATAGGAGAAAGACAGTTTATAAATGAAAATGAAACTTTCTTTTACCAAGGATTCCCAGCCTGACGACAGGAAATATTCATGAGCATGTGAATCCATGCCAGTCCCCATGCTGGAGAACTGCTTCTTTCCCAGGAACCTTCTACTCACCGTGCGGAAGGAAGGGAGGGCGCATGTGAATCTAATCAGATACAAGCCTCAGAAATACGATTACACGTATCCCTTCTGAGGCGTGTGGATCTGCTTAGAATCACATACTTTGGATAGATTAGCAAGCAGTACTAGTAGAAGGAGGTGGGTTATTTGAATGTAGCACTGCAAAGAGATGTTTCAGCACCGCTTGTCCCACTGTCCCTAGAATGTGTTTCCAGACAGTTATGTTGGGTGTGGGTGTGTACTGAAGTGTCCAACCTTGCAAATGGCATCTAGAGGCACATTTGCTATGAAGGCTAAAGTTGCCCCAGTGCCTCGAGTTGAGTCTGCTTTAGGCTTAAAAAGCAATTTTCTCCTCGCCAGAAAGTAAAACAGTTGGATGCAGTTGACAATCCATTTAGAAATCGCTGCTTTAGAGATAGGGTTCCCTTCTCTTCCAGCAGCTACAGATGCAAAGAAACGATCTGTCTTCCTGATCGACTGTTTTTTTAAATGTAGAATATGACGGCACTACATACATCCAGTGTATGTAGACTTCTTTCTGTTGCATTTGTTGGGTTCTGGAAAAACAAAGGAAGCTCTATAGTTTAATTGACATGGAATTTTGATATAAGAGAAGCGAGGATATGTGCGTTGCACCACCTTGTCTTTGTGTATAACTACAAAGGGGTTTTGTACTGACAGAGGCTGTAGTTCGCTAACCTTTCAGCTACCAGGAAGGCCGTTTTGTATGCAAGATGTTTAAGGGCTGGCCTTGTGCATAGGCACAAAGGGTTCCCATGGGTCTTGGGAGTACGACATTGATGTCCCAGTTGGGAGTGGGATTAGAGATCGAAGGGTACCGTTTTTTGACGCCCTACATGAAAGCCTTAACTGTGGGCACCTGTTAGGCAACGTTTGCATGCAGTACCCTTTGGGACCACTACACACAACTAGGACTACAGGTGTAAGCAAAACCAACCTTTGGTATAAGTCTGTACTACACAGTTTTAGTAGCATTGCTCAGCAGCCAGGCTTATCTCAAGAGGGGAATGTGAGCTGTAATGATGTTACACAGAGGTCTACAATCACAAGTTTTCAAATAGACCCTTACACTCAAGGTTTCTTGGTAAAACACTTAGTAATTTATTACACAGTCCGTTATAAAACATTGACTAGAAGGAGGCAATCTATATCACACAAAAATATACTTCAGTACTTTACAGGGTACGGGTCTGAGGCATCTAAACTACTTTGAAGGAGGAACATGGCATTCAGAGTACTTTGAAGAACAAAAAGGCATAGGTTAATAAAAAGAATATTATAGTTACTCTTAGACAGTACAAATAGTTCGAGTTCACCAGAGGCTCCAATTCAATGCAATAGGCTAGGCCAAAGTCAATGGGATAAAGTCTTGTATAGGATTAAGCAGTTCTGGTAGTCCAACTGAAAAGTCTTTGCCAAAGTTCTCAAAAGTAATCCCTAAAAGAAGATTCATATGTTGGGTCGCATGCTGACTAGGCCTGCAAGTTGCAAAATTTCCAAGCACTTTCACAGTGAGAGGTAAATTCTCTCGGTGGGGTTTTCACAGTACCTTACAATGAAGAAAAAGATGCAGCTAAAGACTTCTGTTCCTGGCAGTTCCTGCAGATCTCGCTGTTCCTGAGCCTCAGTCGTGGGGACAAGAGAGGACGTCGGGGGGACTCCTGCACTGCACTGGGACTGGTCACAAAGTGGCAACTGGCAAATTCCAGTAGCAGTAGTAAAGCACACAAACTGGTGTCCCTCTCCCTGGTTATTCGGTTTCCTGCAGCACTCTGAGGAAAATACAACCAGCTACGAGAATGGTATCCAGGTGGCTTACGGTTCGAGTTGATTGGTCCCACAAACTCAAAAGGGAGAAGCCGTCCTTGCAGGGCTTCTCTGTCGAGATGAAATTGGAGATTCAGACCTGCAGCAGGGCTTCAACGGGCAAACCAAAGGTCCAGGAGTTGCCGCAGCCGCCCTCTTCAAGCTCGTCTTCGGATCTTTCGTTCTAGTGGTCGACTCTGCCTTCCAAGCCAAGAGATTCGCCTTTTATCCAGTGTCCTCCAATTCATTCCAGCCTAGCTGCCACACACCCAGCTGGGTGTCTGTCCTTGCCGGACAGCCAGCCAACCAATCACGTCAGAGTGCATTTGGGTCTACTAGGAGACTAAGCACAGGGAGTTTCAGGAACCTCACTTACTTCCTGCCCACCCCAGACACTCGGGCACCAGAGGCAGTCTTCAGTCCTGAAGCCCGCCAAAGAAAGGAACAAAGGGACCAAACCAGGTTTGGCGCGCAGAGACAAACTCTAGAAGGACCTTTCCAAAATGAAATGGCAAAAAAAGAAGACCAGGACGTGTTTAAACAAAGGGGGCTCAGACAGCATCTTGAAAAATATGGCTCCCGCGATTTAACGCTAACAGTGTTCGCGGTCGGGAAAAATCATGGTAGTTTGTTGTAAAACCCCTACCACCAGTCATTTTGAGAGGAAAGGGTAGCATTTGACTGATAAATGAGTTTCTAGAAACAGGGGATACTAGGTAACCCCTCCAGCACGCTATAGTAAGATAGAGTCTGATGGGTCTAGGAATTTGAGAAGACTAGTAAAGTCAATTTCACTTTACTTTCTCTGGGAAACAGTAGTTTACCCCATAGAAGGTATTTAAACCTTTGGAAAGCCTGGAAAAGATTCCCTGTGTCACTGCACTGAAAGTGTTGTGTGACACATGAAAAGATGATGTCTATGAAGTTGTCTAAAACTCCATAATCAAAGAAAACAAGAGTAAAACACATTCATAATCCATGAGAGAGTGGGAAAAATGGCTCTCACTCTCCCCAGGTGAAGCAAATCAAGTCCTCAAAATCCAGCAACGTTTCTGGGGGTCTCTAAGGTGAAGTGAATTAGCACATTTATGACAATTCTTCCTAACAGCACCTTCCACCACAACATTTTATTCTGAAACATGGTGTAAGCAGAGACACACTAGGCATACTTTGAGTTAAAGATTAATCCTGAGTCAAGTAGGTAGAGCAGGTAGTTGATTATATTGGTCGTTTAACAGTCGGTTGGATTGAGAGACTGTTTTCTGCAACATAACACAAAGTGTTTCCATTTGTTAAAATAGCAGGGCCTTGTGTAAGGCTTGCATTCATCCTCGAGTATTTCCATGCACCTTTTGTCTAGGTTAAGGTGACCAAATTCTATGACCTCAGGAGCCAAACTGCTAACTTCAGAATCTGAGGGCATGGGTGCAGTATTGTTCCCTGATCCTGGGTCAACAGGTTGTCCGTGCAGTGAAACACGTGTATGGGGTTGCTGGTGGTACTCTCGTTCAGGTTGGAATTGCCATTGCATTTCGGTGCTGGACTGCCCCTGGGCAGGACAAAGACTGATATGCAAATGGATATTTCCCATCTGTGAAAGGCACAGTGAGTAAAAGCAGTGGCTGCGAACTCTCAAGTGGTTAATAACCACTGAACAGGTTATCAAGTCTGTTCTTTCGAGAGAGGGGCGCCCGCTACCTTTGCAAAACTGTCCGTGCAGGGTAGTTTCATGGGAAGACAAAGGGACATCATTTGTAGGTGTTAGAACCAGGTCTGGCAGGCTCACATTGGAGCGATCAGTCAGTTTTACTTGTGGACTATTTTAACACGAGCTGGTGTTGTGTGGGTGGGTTAGCATATGCAAATTTCCCTGACCAGTTCATCAGAAGTGCATTCCCCCTGGATCCTTTCTGGGGAAACCTGTATGTGTAATCTTGGCATTGCGCATTTTCCAGGGTCGCAAAAAGGTCCATCTCCTGGAAATCCTAGTTTGAGAAGACGTTGTCTAGCAAGTCTGTGTTTAGTTGCCATACGTGCTCTGAGGGTAGCATTGTACTCCTGCATAGTATGTCTGCCAGGGAATGGAGTTCCCCTGGAACACGTTGAGCCCTAGGAACATGTGATGCAGTGTCCACAGTCAGATGATTTGGGCTAGTTTGTACAGCCCGGAGAATGTGTACGCCCTTGTTTGTTTACATAAAACATGGCTGTGGTACTGTTTGTGAGAACTTGCACTGTTTTGTGAGCTAGCTTAGTCCTGAAGGCTTGAAGTGCTTCGAGAATTGCTATTAGTTTCAGAAGGTTGATGTGCTTCGTGGTTAGCGCCTGTGTCCACAGGCTGTGAGCGCCCCACATAGTCAGACTCGTCTGCTGTGAGAGTGGCCTGGATCGCAAGTGTGTGGCTGTCCCTTTAGCAGATTGTTTCTGTTACACCACTGTAGCGATTAAACCAGAGGTTGCCAAACCACCACTAGATCGTGCCACAACCTGCTCGCTTGTGACCATTGTTTCGCTAGCCACTCTTGCAATAGACGCACGCGCAACCTGGCTTGAGGCACTAAGTAGATGCAGGAAGCCATCATTCCCAGCAGGCGCATTGCCTTCCGTAGTATCACCTAATGACCGGCTAAGTACTGAGGTGTTTCAAACAGCATATTTTGGACCCTCTCTTCGGAGGAGTAGACTAGTCGAAGTCAGTTTTGATTAGTGCCCCCAGAAATTGCTTTACTTGGTTGGTCACTAGACTGGACTTCTTTTTGTTTATGGAGAAGCCCATTGGAACCGCAGATTGATTGTTTGCTGCGGGTTTTGAAGGTATCTCTGGGGAGAGTCATCCCATAATTAGCCAGTCGTCTATGTGAGGGTACACCAGAACGGACTGAATTCGCAAATGGGCGGTCACCAATGCTAGGACTTTTATGAATACCCTGGGGGCTGATGCAATGCCGAATGGTAGCACTTTGAATTGGTAGTGCTTGCAACCCAATTTGAATCTGAGGTACTTTTTGTGCACTGGCAACAATGAAAAATGGTATGCATCTTTCATGTCCAAAGTGCCATGTAATTCCCTAGCGTTATTGTGAATTTTTGGAGTGTGACATAAGTATTTGCAGGGTGTAGGTCCAGCACTGGGTGTATTGTTAGATCTTTCTTTGGAACAAGAAAGTACATTTAATAAATACCTTGATTGTGTCCCATGAAGGGCAGCAGCTCGATGGATCCTTTCTGCAGTAGGATTTCAATCTCCTACTTGAGGATGTTGAGGTGTTCGGAGGGGTTACCAGACATTTGGTCGAAAAAAAAGGTAGACAGGACAAATGGTAGAATTTTTTTTTTTGTATTTTCACTTTTTATTGGAGGGGGGACCCCTCCCACCCCCTTTTTTTCCCCTAAACGAAAACCTAAAATATATATATATATAAATAAAAAACAAAATGCGACCAAATGGTGTCGACCATTTGTCCTGGCGACCTTTTTTTTCGAACAAATGTCCGGACACCGTTCGGAGGACATTCGTCCTACACGCAGTGGATGGTGGCGAGGTGTTCGGAGGAACTCCACCAAATATCCTTTGGCCACTGTATCGAGAACCCAGCGGTCTGACTTTATTCCCTCCCATTGATGGGCGAAGAGTGTTGTGCGACCCCTGACTGGGGACGCATGTGAGGGACCGTGAATCGGTCAGTCATTTGGAGGCAGGGACTGCTGCGCTCCAAGAGGCTGCAGCTCTGCCTTGTCACTTTGCAAGGAAAAACCCACGCTGCTGGTACCGATCGAACATGTGGACTGCAAGAGGAGGCACCAGGCGTGCTTGGCCTGGTTTTCCTGAGCCTTGCACCAAAAGGTTTGGCATGTGTTGAATGCGCCCCTTGAGACGAAGGGCTTCTTGGAAATCTGAACAAGGGATCTTAAGATTTCATGCTCCTCCTTTGCTGTCTCCAGCTGGTTGCCGACAGCTTTGCCAAAGAGGAGAACCTCCTTAATGGGCATATTAATCTGGGCCACCTGTGTATCTTGCTTAAACCCCGAATCTCTAAGCCCGGAATGACTTTTTAGGAGGGTTCCCTCTGCAGTGACCATTCCTGAGGTGTTTTGGGAGGCCCGTTTACCCTCTGTGGCGATTTTAAGAAGGTGGGAGCGAGCTGGTTCCAGTATTGAGTCCAGATGTTGTAAAACCTCATCCACTGGTTGCTGCTGTAGCGGACAAGCAAGGTGGAGTGGTTTGCTATTCTAGTAAAGTATGCAGTAGAAGTTATGATCCGCTTACCTAGCGTGTATAGTCTTTTGCACTCCTTGTTGGGAGGTGCCTGGGAGGTTGAGTGTGGAACACCAGCTCTCTCTCTGGAAGCGGTCACCACCAGAGAATCTGGCTTGACTTGACCCCAACTGTAGAGGGGATCTGAAGGAGAGGGCATGAAAGATTTTTCCACACGTGGGTTAACTGCCCTAGTGAGAGAGGGGGAAGACTGGAACAGAGATTTTTTTCTTGATAGACTCCAGGAGTGGTATAGCCTGGCTAACAGTTTTTTTTTCTCATTGAGAATATCTTCAATGAAGTCGGTCCCTGCAGGACTGAATTACTCTGAGTCTATGCCAAAATGGTGAGCAGACTTTTTCAGCAGCACATTGTAAAGAGGTTGGTCTGCAATAGGAGAGGAGGGACCGCCCTTAACTATGGAGGGGACAACAGCGTCAACAAACATTAGGTCTGGGTCGCCCTGGTCGTGAAAATAGTCATCCCCACCATCTTGGCCGAAATCACCTTGAATCTCAACCCCACATGCCCTGGTCAGCGTGTGTGGACTGCATGTCCCCATAAAGAGATCCTTGTGAGGGCTCCCTGGGTGGCTGGGGTATTTATGTTTTATTTTTAATTTATTATGCGCTTAATACCAGAGTGGTTTCTAAGCAAGGGATCGGGATTCGAACCTGCGTTGCGCCGAGTTTCCTTGCTTCAAAGACAAACGTGTTGCCCCTGAGCTATCCTTCCTCGCCGGATAGTGAGAGAGGGTGTCGCCAACACCGGAGGTGGTATAGGAGGCTACTCAGCAGGACTTTAATGAGTGCCCTCAAACTGTGATTGGGTCCCAGGTGTAGCAGACAAGATGGATCTTGGTGCCTCCAGTGTGACCATCTTGGCCACAGGAGGTGCTTCTACCAGGCATTTGGCTCCAAGGTGCTTTTTGTTGAGGGCGCAAGACAGAGGGTGAGGATTCATCTTCATATTATCCAAATGCCTGTTGGATAATATGGTCACGTGGAAGGCAGTGGTTGCAAACTATGTTTGTCGACGACCCACACAAATTTTCTGTTGCACTTGGCATAGAACTAAAAGGGGTGCGCTCCATAGTGGAAGGCAGGCACAGAGGCAGCAGGACAAAGTTTGTAGGGGCAGGGAATAGGGGTATGCATTCTTTAATAAGGATCAGGCCCCCCCTTTCCCTACTGGTTAGGCCGAAGGCCGGTGTAGGCCGAAGACCATCATTGGAACAGAAGAACAAGTTACTTACCAACTGTAAAATTCATTCGATTGGATGTTCCTCCCATGTATTCCTCATCTTAGATAGTCGTATCTTCAGCTTTGCTGCTTCCTGCTTCGGAATTATTTTTTTCCACCACGGGGCGCTGTGCTCGAGGTTGCAGTGTCAATCTCCTGCGAGGGCTGCCATCGAGCGTCTACGTCATCTGCAGTATAAAGGGCTCGAGACGCGCCATTTGGCTTCAGTTCTGTTTTTTCGATATACCCAGATGAGTAGTTGACCAGGCGTTCTTTAGACCTCAAGCTCAAGGAATTCGAAGTGCAATTGACAAACTGTAAGGCGGGATAGGCTGGGAGGGTTGATGAGGAATACGTGGGAACAATATCCAATCGAAAGAATGTTACAGTTGGTAAGTTACTTGTTATTCAAATGGATTATTTTTATTATTATTATTGTGTCCTCCCACATAGTCCTCAGCTTAGATAGACTGCCAAAGCAGTATATAAAAATGGAGGTAGGAGTACTAGTCAGTTTAAATTATGGATTGTATGAAAGATGGCTTTGGCAAAAAGGCCTCCTTGTGATGATGTTGAATCTAGAGAATAGTGCTTCACAAAAGTGTGCAGAGAGGACTAGGTGGCTGCTGCACAAATGTCTTGCACCGAGACTCCCCTCTGAAGGGCCGTTGAAGTTGCCATGGCTCTGGTTGAATGAGCCCTTAGCACGTTTGGAGGATATTTTCCCGATAATCAATAGCATTCAGTAATTGCTAGAATTATCCATCTGGACAACGTCTGTTTGGTTACTGCTAGTCCTAATTTGTGTCCAGTATATACGACAAAAAGTTGATCACTTTGCCTAAATTTATCTGGTGATGTAGAAACAAAGCCCTTTTAGGGTCCAATCTGTGTAGTGTTTCTTCCTCTTTACTTGCATGAGGAGGAGGATAGAAGGAGGTAAAGTGATTTTTTGTGACCGTCAAACAATATTTTTGGCAAAAAAGAGGGGACTTTTAGAGTAACCTTGTCCTTATGAAAAATGGTGTGAGGAGGCTTACAAGAGAGCGCCTGCAAGTCACCCTGCGGGCTGATGTAATTGCCACAAGAAGTATTGTGATTAAAGTAAGGAGCCTTAGCGGACACGAGTGGAAGGGCTCAAATGGAATACATAGAAGGAATTTTTAAACTAAATTTAAATCCCAGACCGGTACCTGAAAAGGGGTTGGAGGGTACACATTTGTGAGCCCTTTCAGGAACTGAATAACCAAGGGCATTTTGAAGACAGACACCACTTCTGAAGAGCTCTTAAAAATAGATATCGCTGCCAAGAATCCCTTAACCCCTTAATCATGCCAACTGGGAGCACCAAATTGGCCAAGTATAAAAGGAAATAAAGCACCATAGGAGTATTACATAGGAATGGATCCACATTCTTGTCCTTGCAAAAGTTACTGAATGTGTTCCAACGACACTGGTACAAGGACTTTGTTGCTGGCCTTCTGGCTGAAAGCAAAATCTCCATTAAGTCGTTCGGGAGGTCCCAATCCTTACATCTCAGCCTCTCAGAAACCATGCGTGAAGGCTGAGGGTCTTGACCTCTGGGTGGAAAATCCAGCCTTCCTCTTGCGAGAGGCGATGCTCTCTTTGTGGAAGACGTATTGGAGGGCAGATGCAGATGTCCAGAAGGTCTGGGTACCACGTTCCCCGGGCCCAATCAGGATCATGGTTTTCCAGAACTTTCTCAACCTCCCGATTACGAGAGGAATCACGGGGACTGGAGGAAAAGAATACAGAAGTGGAAATTCCCAGTCCACCACAAATGCGTCCCCTAGAGCTCCTCTTGGAGGAAATTCACTTAAGCAATACTGACCGCAATTCTGGTTGACACTGGACGCGAACAGATACACTTGAGGGGTTTCCCAAAGGGTGAAGATCTCTTGAAGGACTTCCTGAGCTATCTATCACTCGTTGGACTCTGTGCTGCCTGCTCAGAGCGTCCGCCACTGTGTTCTTCGCCCCATCTAGGTGAACTGCCGTCAGAGAGTCCTTCTTGTATTGCCAAGAACCAGAGCTGCATTGCCTCTCTGCATAGTGGTAGTGACCCTACCCCACCTCTCTTGTTGAGGTAGTACATGGCCACTGTGTTGTCCGTCATTATCAGGACATTCTTTCCCCGTACATAGGGCAGACAGGCCTTCAGCACTAGTCTGATCGCCCTCAGCTCCAAAAGGTTGATGTGTAGTTTGGACTACGATGGAGACCAACGACCGCTGATTGAAAGATCGTTGGTGTGGGCTCACCACCTCGTGAGTGAGGTGTCCGTCACTACCATTATCTCCGGCCATGGTTGCCAAAAAGGTTCTCCCTTGAGAATATTGTCCTTGCAAGTCCACCATAGTAGATCTTGAGACACTCTGGTTGGAACCTGAAAAGATCTGACATATTCCCCGAAAATTGGGATCACTGAGCCCCGAGGGCCCATTGAAGGGACCTCATTCTCAATCTGGCCTCTGGCACCAGAAAAATGCAGGATGCCATGATGCTGGGCCACCTCAGAAAGTCAGTTACAATCAGCAGAATAGGATGAGCTCTCTCCTCGGGAGGCGAGGCTTTGCCTGAGGAAGTATCCAGGACTGTTCCAATAAATTGGAGTCTTTGGAATGGTATCATATTTGACTTCTTGTAATTGAGGGAGAAGCACAGTCTGTGGAAGAAGTGCAGGTCATGGTCAGATGTTCCTGGGCTTATTCCGGTGCACTTGCCCTAATTAACCAGTCATCCAGGTAAGGGTAGACATGAATCCCCTTCTCCTGAGACTCGCTGCCACTACAGCCATCAGCTTGCTGAAAACCCTCAGGCGGAGGTCAGCCCGAATGGCAGAACTGGAAACTGATCGTGAGAACCGCCAATCGCGAACCTCAGGTACTTTCTGTGCTTGAGATAGATCGGCACATAAAAATAAGCATCCTGAAGGTTCAATGATACTAACCAGTCTTGGAGTTGGAGAGCTTGAAACATCTGAGAAAGGGTTACCATCTTGAATTCGTCCTTTCTGAGGAACTTGTTCAAGTGTTTTAAGTCCAAGATGGGTCTCAATCCTCTGTCCTTTTTTGGGATCAGCAAGTAAGGGGAGTAACAACCCTTGTTCCTCTCCGCTACAGGTACATGGTCTATTGCACCTTTCTCTAGCAGGGTTAAAATCTCCTGCACAAGGAGCGGGTCTGGAATTTTAACAGAATTGGCTCCTGGTGGATGATCCCGAGGCCTTTGTTGAAAAGGAAGGCAGTAACTCTAGGCTACTGTCTCCAGTGACCAAACATCTGAAGTAATGCCCCGCTATTCATTCAGCTGCTGAGAGATCCTGCCTCCCACGGGGGGGTTTGTGGGTGAAGGCCTCAGAGTGGCTTTGCAGCGGCTGCAGTAGTGGCCGAGGGGACAGTTGCTGCTGCTGGGACCGATCTAGCAGTTTTCCTCTTCCACCACAAGGACATTTTCTTTGTTGTCCTTTTTGACTGGCCTGTCCCTTCCCCTCTCACAGATGAGGAGTAGAATCGAAAAGGACTCCACCTCCAGGAAGGTGAGCCTAAGTAGGAGTTTTGTTGAGGTTGTCTTATAGAGACGTTCAGTGACTGAGCAGCCGCTTTTGAGG
This sequence comes from Ambystoma mexicanum, assembly GCF_040938575.1. Taxonomy (NCBI): domain Eukaryota; kingdom Metazoa; phylum Chordata; class Amphibia; order Caudata; family Ambystomatidae; genus Ambystoma; species Ambystoma mexicanum. The sequence continues at coordinate 251,688,096 of NC_090930.1, read as the reverse complement.
TCTGCAGTTTTTCTAGACTTTCGTCCGACTTGCTGCCAAACAACCTCAAGTCGTCAAATGGCATACTGAGCAGCCTGGCCAGCACATCTGGTGCAAAACCCGACTTTCTCAGCAACGCAAATCTAGCACTGTGCTAGGCGCCGTGGACCTGCTTATGCTGTCAGCAGTGTCCAGTCCTGATTGGAGGCATTCCCCCATAGCCACTTATCCATCTGTCACAATTGCGAGGAAACCTTTACATTCCTCGCCCTCAGGAATGTGTTCAGCTGCTGCCATCATACAATCCCACAGGGTGTATATGAATCTTGCAAGGGTGCAAGTCACATCTGTCGATTTTAGGGCCATGCTATCCGAATAAAAGATCTTTCGGGACCAGGCATCCATTTTTTTATCGTCCCTATCTGGGGGGATTGAAGGATAAGCCAAATGCCTAGTGCATGTGGCCGCCTGGACCACTAAGCTCTCAGGCGACGGATGTCTTGATAAATATTCTGGATCAGACGAGGAAGGCCTGAATTTCCCTACACAATTTTTATTCACAGCTGGTCCTGAATCTGGGGTTTCCCGTGTGGTCATAAGCCTTTTCCGCAGTGCTGTGTGAAAGGGAAGGACAGGGTCCTTTTGTGGGCCTTCACTGAGGAAGTCCGTCATGTCATTCTGCTCGTAACTAGGGGAATTTATGTTCCATCCCATAAATTCTATCACCCTATTCAAAAAGGTTCTATATCTCGAGTCTGCATGATCAGCAGGGTCGGCTCTGTCAAAATCCACTTCAGGAGAAGTATCCAGCCCATTGGCAGTTTGCAGGCATTCATCAGACATCTTAGAAAAAGGATCTATTAATTCCTCAGGGACATCTCTTGTTCCAAATTTTACCTGAGCAGGGGAAACGTCCTCTTCAGAGGATGGCTCCCCATAAATGGAAGCCATAGATTTGAAATAATCTTGCCTCGGCTCAGGATGGAACATTTTATCCGATGATGTAATGGGTATAGATCTCGGCTTCGACAAAGGGGTCGATTTGGGAGCCGGAATGAACGTTGGCCTCGACAAAGGCGTCTGTCATCGACGCAGACTTCGACACTGTCGAAGGAGTCTTCAACATAAGCGTTGTCGAGTAAGTGGACGATGCTACCTTCGATGTCGGCATCAAGTAAGCCTTCGATAGTGGCATCGAGGAGACCTTCGACACTGACTTCGATGGCGGATGAACACTTGGCACCATTTTGTCAGGCGTTACCCCCGATTTATGCACAGGTAGGCTTATTTTGCTTTTTTTTGAAAAATAAGGTGTCAGAGAAATTTCTTCAGACGACACCCTCAACGAATTTTCACCGATCGACTCCACAATCTTGTTTTCCTCAACTTGCGTCAGGATTTACCACTTGACTCCCCCAAGTCTGACTTTCTACTCGAAGAAGACTTCGAGGATTCCTCCCCCACCGCCAGATTACCTCATTGCTCCTTAAGAGCTTTGTTGGTCATTGCCTGACAGGAACTGCATTCGTCGACCGATGGTCCAGATCGAAGCACCAAAGGCAATTTCGATGGGGGAACATCTTCCCACATTTCTGACACTTTTTAAAGCCAGTCTTTGGTGTGGAAGTATTTGATGAGGAAGAGTTTGAAGAACTGAAGCGCTGTTTTCGTGACACAAAGCGAAAGCTAACGGAAAAACAGAACTGAAGCCAACGGGCGCGGTTTGAGCCCTTTTTATTGCGGATGACGTTGATGCTCAACAGCAGCCCTCGAGAGACATTGACACCGCGAACACAAGCACAGCGCCCCCTGGTGGAAAAAATGTAAAATGTTTCTGAAGCAGGAAGCAGCAAAGCTGAAGATACGAATATCTCAGATGAGGAATACGTGGGAGGACACAATCCATTCGAACGTCTGTTTCGGAAGCCATGATCAGCCGTAGAGACACCCTGGGGATCAGCCATCGGATTAGTGCGTTGAACGCAAATGACAAGAGGTTTGAATGATTTAAACTCTTAAAGTAGCTCACAGCTACAGAATCTGCAAAAAATAAATAATTTGAGCGATCTCGACGCATGAGGGATCATGGGTACAGGGTACGTCACACTAGAGATAGTATTACAGTCACGCGCGGTCGATGTCCTTTTTCGAATTTCGAACACCTTCATGTGCAGTATTCAACTTCCACTACATGTCGGTCTACGCAAAGCATGATATATATGATTATATATTGGTTACTTATAACGCTCTTAATGCCCAGAGGTTTCTAAGCGCGGAACCGGGGATTGAACCAGTGTTGCTGCGTGTTGTCTTGCAAGGCCAGTACGTCGCCCCCTCCCCCCCCGAGCTATCCTTCCGAGACCCTGCGATTCTAAGCAGATCCACAAGCATCAGATATATACATCAGGGGGGGTGCTTTGCACAGTGACCTTAGATCCACTCTTCTTCCCCAAGCATCCTGATACTGAGGGACTGCAGAGACAAGGTGTACTAGCTTTCCACCAAGTGGGGCAGGAAGGGAGGGCAATGAGGAAACTGTGGAAGGAACACCTATCAGAAAGAATATTAGAGCTAGCCAAGTAATTTGATCTTCTAATGGATGGATTCCTCCAACGGATTCCTCATCATTGATATACACCCACAGAAGTACATGGATCTGGAGAAGGAAAGAGATCAAGGACACCACCTAAACCAGAAACCTCTGCCAAAACGAGCATCCTAACCAGACCGAGAATACAAGCAGTAATGTTTAGAAAACATATTTAAAGACGCCCACGTAGCCAACTGGCAAATATCCAGAACAGGGACTCTACATTGCAGAGTGAGCTGGCAGGCAGACCTCTGGTGGAATGTGCCATGAGACGCTCAGGCAGATACTTACCAACCAGATTGTAGCATTCTGCAATGGAGGATGAGCCACCTTAACAGGATCCATTTGGTCACAGCCCTGCCAGCACGGGAACTAGCATAACCAATGAAACCTGGTCATCCTTCCTGGCCTCTCTCATGTGAGATGTAACTGATGGCCCGCAGAGGGGACTGTTAGGCAGAAACCTGTGCAGTTCCCTTTGGGAACACTGCAAAAGATTTAGGACTACAGGTGTTAGCAGTAAACCCACTTGGTAGCAGTCTGTACCACCCAGGTTTACCTGGTAGCTGTGGCTGAGCAGTCAGACTTCCCTCAAGAAGAGTTAGGCAGTATGCAAAGTATACACAATAGGCACTCAGACACAATAGCACAAGCAAACACTGACCAGAGCTTTGGTATCAAAGTATATAATGATTTATTTAAAAACACACTGTTTGAAACACTCCAGGACTCTTATTTGTAAAACACTCTAAGCACAGTTACTATTATAATATATATAACCCTTACTCCTTATCAGACAAGTCTTAGTTAACACCACTTATTTCCAGACAGAGGTGAGCGCTTAACTATAGATGGCACTCCAATAAGTTCATGAAAAAAGGAGGGAAAAAGACAGAATATGTGAAGATACACCACTCTAAGATTTAGGAACACTTTTAGGAAGGCAGAAGAGCAAAAGTCAGTGGTGAGCCAAAGTCCATAGGCTGGGCCCACTCTTTGAGAGAGCAGAGCACAAATGCGCCCAGGATCACACAGTTACACTAGGTTTTGCAAGTCTTGCAGAGAGTTCGAAAAGAGTTTAGAGAGGCTCAGAAAAGTTTAGCCAGGGTGTCCCAGGCTAACCCAGGTTCGAAAGCCGGGGGCTAAATCTACCCCGTACAGTCGGTGGCAAGGGAAGCCAGGCGAGGCACAGTACCTTAAGTGGGAAGGATCCTCCAGCGGTGGCAGTTGTTCCTGGCAGCGGGTGCAAGTCTCGGCGACGTCCAGAGGAAGAGAAGATCTCGACTTGGAGGAAAGATGAAGGTTGTTAGACTGCCAGGGAAGAGACCAGCCGTGGAGTTTTCCAGTTAAAGGTATTACCCTTTATTTCGCTATCGTGGTATTCCGGTTGCCGGGGTGCTTGGCACAGGCAAGGCGGCCACGAGATGCGTCGGGAAGGCAAAAAGAAGGTGAAACTGGTTATCCCCGCCAGTCAAAGGAAGACGACTCTCCGGTGGGAGATCTCCTCTGTCGTTGGGAAAAGTGGTGAGACGGTTCCGCAGGGCTCCGCCGGTGGTGTCGTCGTAGCAGGTCGGCTCAGATTCTCCCTCGTCAGATTCTTAGGTCCTGTGGCGACTTCTGAAGTTCCAGTCCCCAAAGCCCTGCTTCTATGCAGAAAACCCCCATTCACTCAGCTTAGCTGTCACTCAAACATGCTAAGTGGTGAGCCGGCCGGCTCACCACTTGGGCCAATCAGGACGGAGTGCGACTTGAGTTGCCTAGGCAACTCAGTCCAGGGTGCCTAAATCCCCCCTCCACCTCTCCTAATTACCCCAGACAGAGTGGCACCACTTTGGAGGACTTCTGTGGAGAAGCCTGCCAAAAAAAGTGAACAAAGGGCTCGACTTGGGTTGGAGTCACAGAAGAGAACACAAACGCCATTTTAGAACTGAGTTTTGGCAAAAAAATACCAACCGGAGAATTAATAATAATTAAATAAACCGGCGGTATGTTCGAGGCTATCGTAATTAAATAAAGATAGTAGCCTCAAACAATGGGAAAATCCCATAGAGAAATATTTGCGGTTGAATATAAAAAGTAGTAACCACTGCCACCAGCCAAAACTCGATCAGGGGGGACGGAGACGTGCCCCCTCGACTAACAGACCCCGGGGCAATACGTCCACAATATGATGGTTTGTACTGGTTCTGGTCAGAATTCATGACTAGTAAAGTCAATGGTGACTTCACATGCCCTGGGGGACAGTAGTCCGTCCCAGGGTATGGAGTCTATACTGGGGGGGTCACTATGACACCCCTGTGTTACTGCACTGAGGGTGCTGTGTAACATCACAAAAACACATGAAGCCCTATGGAGTAAAAGACCCCATAGCCCATTAAACACATCTAGAGTCAAAGGAATACACTCAGATCATGTCCAAGAGTGAGGGTAAAAGAGTCTCACTCTTGGCAGGAGAAAAAAAAAAATAAACCCCAAAAATCCAGCAAAGCTGCTGCGGGAAATTCAGCCTAAACAGAGAATTCTCCCTAACAGGGACCAGCCAATGGAACCCTACCACTGGTTTGGAAGGATGAGGCAGATGAAGGAAGACAGGAGGATGGATCTTTTGAGAGAGATGGAAATCAGCGACTAACTTTGGGAGCAATGATAGTCTCACACTCAACTTCGCTATCTCATTGGAAAACACCAACCAGGGAGGTTTAAGTGACGACTGGAGCTCAATCACCAGTCTACCGGAGGTAATCGTACCAGGACGATCAACTTAAGTTAAGTAAATTGTAAAGAATTAGAATGGAGATGCCCAAATGGATCGCCCATAATAAATGTTACCAATACATTTGAATCCCATACCGGAACAAACTGGTGCAAGGGAAATTGCATAGACCCTGCAGAAAGTGCTGGACTGTGGAGATCATGATGAAAAAAAGAGCCCTATTGTAGCGTCCTCTTGAAAACCAAAATGGCAGCATGATATCCCTCTGCAGTATAAATCTGCAGGCCAACCAGGGCCGGAGAAAGCAGAAAATACAGAACAGAATATTTGTAACCGGTAAAAAGAATCGAGCTCCCTCACCTGGCACCAAGTTGAAAATGAACGCAACCTATAGGCATAAATGGATTTGGTGGTGGGTCTCCGAGTAGAGAGGAACACATCCAGAAAGTGCTAGAACCAATCTCACTCCTTATACCTCAACCTTTCAGGTACCATGCATTAAGGTGCAAGGCTGTTGAGGTTAGAAGCAGGATTCAACCCAAGTTTTTTCACATAATCTTCTATGGGAAACCCTTTTTGTTGGGTTTATTTTGACTCCTTGCCCGATTTCTCTGGAGGGAAGGAAAGACTTCTGCTTTACTTTCCTTGTTTTATGGCTAATTCTTTTGTGGAAACTGATCAGTACTTAAGGATATCATACAATATGTTTCCATTTCTTGTATAGTTACAATTGCATACATCACCCTAAAGGGAGTTGTGGTTAGTATACTTAGCACCCTTTTATCTTTTTCTGTAGTGGCATTTTAGTTACATTTAGAATGTGCTAGAGATGGGCTGGCAGCAGCAGACAATTTTCTACCATGTTATTCTGCTTTTTAATCATGCGCCATTACATTTACCACACATGGAAATCTTTCCCGGTGAAAGCTACTGCCTTACCGGGCAAAGAGGCAAGTCTGTGTGTGAGACCAGATGTGGGAGCTGGAACTGTGTGGTCCCAGTACACATCCTGGTGCCTGAATTTGTTGCTGGTAAGATGTTGTGGGAAGTGGCTATCCAAGATTGGATAGCCACTGCCAGTTTGAATGGTGCAAATCCTTACCATTGGTGGACCACAGGGAGCTTCCAGCCCAGATTTTCAATAAAAGGAGGACTCCTGCATATATTCGAGGGGTTATCGTTGGGGCCAGGACCCCTATGAAGAGCAAGCGGCTGAGGACCCAAGGGCGACTACTGAAGCTGACCATCCCCAACTACAGTGAAGTCCGGCTAACGCCCTAATCCTCTGCCTGATCTTATGAAGAGCCTGGTCGGTGCATTACCCACTGGACCAGTTGGAACAACTGTTCTCTACCACTGATCAGGAATCCGAGCCTTCGGAAGTGCCCCTCCACTATCCGAAGCACTAGCCACCACTCTCCTGGGCTATCTCACTTCAGAAGTCAGTGTTCCATGTGTACGGGTGGAACATGGGAGATCTTCAACTTGTTTATCATCATACTGGTTTCTGAATTTTCAGTCTTTCTTGCATCAACAGAAGCTGTGCTGGGCCTGTCCTTTATTGGTCCATTGAAGATTGCATGAGCCAAAATTAATGAGACAGAGGAGTTAGCTCTTCCGGGTCAGATATTCATCCAGGATGTTTGGAAAACAGCCTTGTGACGCGTATAGCAGCTACTTAAAATGACATGGGTAGTTTATAGGGTAAGGCAGTCATGCACTCCAGTCAGCCTAACTGTTAATCATTGTTGACATCGCTAACAATGGCTAATCATCGCCAAGTGGGCCAACTGGGACGTCTGTCAAAAGAGGAGAAGCGTGCATTAACAAAAAGCAGTTGCCATGATCATTTTAGGATTCAAACTAAAATATATTGGACAAACCAGACTAAGGAAGGCATTTTGCTTAAAACAGAAACCATAGTCAACAAACTGTATGCAAAATGAAACTGCACACATTTACCATTTGAGACAGCACAATAAACTTTGCCTGAACAAGAGTTTCTTTAGTTAGTATCCTTCACAATTCAAACATGTGGCATTCTTTTCACATAGAGCATCATTATCAAACATCTCAAACATACAACAAAAACAGTCAACTAGACTGTATACTAATTTCTTCATACATTTAATGATTCGAGGAATATCTTAATTGGGTCAATGTTAACGCATATATGTGTCAACTCTTAATGTAAAAATAATTGTAAGATGACACTTTTAGAAAAGTAGCATCTTAAAGTGTATTCTAATAAAATGTAACATATTATGCTCATTATACCCATCTCGCTAAACAACTGAAAGGTTTAAAAATGCTGTAGATAAACACTTGGAGTAAAAGAACATGATAATATGTCAAACGTTTTGCATTTGATGGAGTGGGAACCAAATTCAGATATGTCTGGGGGAATTGCATATTTTAGAGTCATAGAAATATCAGCAAAGACAATGACTGTCTCTTTTACAGATTTAGAATAATCAGCGATATTCTGCATTTTTCATATAAACATGCAAGTCAAGCAACATATGACTTACTCTATCATAACAAAGAAGTGTGGAAAAATTTGTTGTTTTCTGTTGATGTACCAGTTCAACAAATCGAGCACAGTATACTGCATCAATGGCTGAAAAAATACAGCGTGGAAAAATGCACAGTTGTAGAAATTTTGTGATCGTCTCATTTTTCGTAGATCCTATTAGTGAAACAGATGACAAACCACACAAATACAAAGTTATTCAAATGGATGTAAAATAATAAAATGCCCATTCATATCAACATGCAACACATTAAAGATAAGTCAGTAACATCATAAGGTTAAATTGGAACCTCAAAGGAAGAAAAATACACATGTAACCATACCTTTTACGATTAGCAGATTACTGATTTGCTTAGTACTTGTGGGCAAAAATCAAAAGGGGAAATTACTTTACGGAATCTTCTTTCTATGGATTCTACTCCCAGAGATTCCTCTTCTGTAAGATATTCCATCCAGCTTTGCTGCTTTGGAATTTTTTTTTTTTTACAGGGGGCGTCGTGGACCTCACCTCGGCGGTCGATTAGTCTTGATGGGCACTCGATCGCCGGCTCCGCAAGAGACGTTGGGCATCATTTATATATACTCCGTCACTACGCCCCACACCTCAGTTTCCCTCTGTTTTTCCCGAGCCCATCACACTGCATAGGAAAACTGAGATAACAATGGGCTAATAAACTCACAAAAACAAATGAATAACCATAAACCTCCGAAGGCTGCAGAATTTGAGATATACACCAACTAAGTGTCTGAAAAGATTTTTGGGGGGAAATCATGGGGTAGGATGGACAGAAAAACAGACACTAAGGGCCATCAGCAAGTCATTGTTAATGAGCAGATGCGCACCAACCACTGACTTTCTGTGGAGATGGACGGGAGGGCAGATGAGCAATCAGCAGGAGAAGAATCCAGAGAAAGAACATTACGGTAAGTAATTTCCCCTTCAATGGATTGCTTTTCTCCCGCACATTCCCCATCTAATACTAGCCCCCAAAGCAGTAGATGAAGGAAGCAGGCAGAAAGTTAGACTAAGATTTTTCAACACTACCCTGCCAAAACACGCATCAGCTATGAGGGCCACATCTAAACTAGAGTGCTTAGCAAATGTATGAAGGGACGACCATGTTGTTGCACCTCAAATATCCCTAACAGGGACTCCCCTTTGTAATGCGGTTGATGCCAAGACACCCCCCGCCCCCCAGTCCAATGCACCCTGATGCCAGCCGGTAATTCCTTTCTGGCAGACTGGTAACATTCGGCTATACAGAAGATGATCCAGAGGGGCAAAGTTTGTTTTGTTATAGCAAAGCCTGTACGGGCTAAAGAAACGTCCACGAAGAGCTGGTCAGCTCTTCTGAACTTGGATATCCTTGCAATGTAGTAACTTAGGGATCTTTTGGGATCTAGGTGATGAAAAAGCTCCTTCTTAGAAGGATGCAGGGGAAGATGAGAGACTGGGACGTCAAACGATTACGATTGGTGGAAGTCAGACAACTTTGGGAAGGAAGCTAGGTCTCACACCGAGCAAGACTTTCTCCCGAAAACAATCGGAGCAAGGGTGGTTTGCAACATAAAGCCTGCAGTTCGCTCACCCGCCTTGCGGATGTAATGCCACCAGAAAGGCTGTTTTCAATAAGAGGAGTCTTAAAGAACAAGTGTGCATAGGCTCAAAGGGAGCTGCCATTAAATATGTTAATACCAGATTAAGGTCCCAATCTAGGACAACAAAGGAAGTTAGTGGAAACTTATTTACAAGGCCATTCAGGAATTGTCTCCTCACCGGCATTGCAAAATATGAACCTTGATCTGGAGATCTCTCAAACACAGACAAGGCTGCCATATCCTTTGACTGTGGGGACTTGAAGGCCTGCTGAGGCCAGTGACAGAAGGAACTCAATTACTGTAGTGGTGGGGCAAGAGATAGGGTCAATCTCACGTTCCTTGCACCACAAGAGAAGACATCTTCTAGGACTTCCTGGCACCCTTCCCACTCGTGTGACACTGTGCTCTTCCGGCTCAGAGCATCAGCCAAACTGCTCTCTGTACCCACCAGATGACCTGCAGAGACTGAGATATGGTTCTCTAAGTCACAACCCACAACTGCATCACCTCTTTGCAGAAGTGACAGGAGTGCACGCCACCTTGCTTTTTCGGGTAGTGCATGGCTACCGTGTTGTCAGTTAGAAAAAGGTCCTAAGAAGGATCGCAAAAATTGTATTTTACTCCTTTACACAAGTAAACTATAGGAGTAGATCTAGGAAGGTAATTGATACCGCACAAATAAGAGACTCAAAACCATGCAAGACTGATGCATGTTGAAAACACTAGGGCGGGACACCCCTTATACTACTGTCCGTTAGAAGTAGGACATGCTTCCCCTTGAGAGATGGGGCAAAGGCCCTCTGGGCTAACCTGAGGGCCTGCAACTGGAGCCTGTTGATGTGCCACATGGCTTCCCGTCACTGACCAAAGGCCGTACACCTACAAGTCCTCGCAGTGAGCACCCCAACCCTTCAGAGACGTATCAGTGACCACTCAGGCCTGAGGCCAAAGAGGCCAGAAGGGTGTCCCTGCCATGAGATTGCTGTGGATCTCTCACCATCCAAGGTCCCAGACCACTTGCTTGGACACAAGAGTATCCGTGTGCGCTCCCATGTACTGAGATCACTGGTCCCTTAGGAACCACTGGAGGGATCTCTGGCCTTTGACACCAGATAAATACAGGATGCATTGAGACCTAAGAGGCAGGAGGAACAAAGCTGCAGATAAAGTGGCGTGGTTCCAGAACCAATGTGACATCTGTGCTATGTTGTTGGCTATCTTCTCAGGAGGGAAAGCCTTCCCTACCCGAGTGTTTAGGGACTGCTCCGATGAACTGGAGCTCTTGGACTGGCGTCATATGAGACTTCAAGTTCATGGAGAAGCCCAGCCTGTGCAGTAGAAGGTAGGTGTCCGCTAGATGAGGCAAGACTTTCCCCGCTGACTTCCCTCGAATCAGCCAGTTGTGCAGGTATGGAAATACGTGGACCTCTGATCTTCTGAGGTGAGCCGCGACTACCGCCATGAGCTTGGTGAAGAACCTTGGGGCGGTGGTCAGACCAGAGTGAAGCATTTTGAGGTCCAGAATGGGACATATACCTCTTCCTTTCTTGGGAACCAGGAAATACCAACCCAATCCTCTCTGCTGGGGAGGTACCTCTTCCACGGCACCCTTCAACAACAGGGCTCCCAGCTCTTCCTGCAGCTTGTGTCCTAGTTGGATTAGAGGCGGTGAGGGTCTGTCTGGTGGTTGTCTGAAGCAGGGTAGACAATAACCCCACCGAATGAGCTGCAGGGCCCAGGCATCAGAAGTAATTTCCTGCTACTGGAGCCAGTGCTCCGTCAACCATCCACCAACCGGTACGTTGTGGGAGGGGAAATCAAAGCGGATTAGGAAGCTGGGTTGCCCCTACCACTGACGCTGCTTGTTGGCCTTTAGAAGCCCACTAGCCCCTTCCGGAGCACAAGAAAGGATTCGGCCCTTGCCTGGCCGGAGGGATCTGTGCTCTCCTACCATAAGGAGCATACTGCCTGTAGCCCCTTGCCCTAGAGGTGAAGCTGAAGGCCTAAAGATTTACCAGTGATTTTGGATTCCTTAAATTCTATCTAGGAGGAGAACCAGTTGAGGACAGATTCTTAAAGGCCAAACGAAGAGAGAATTAAGGAGAAGAGGGTGGTCAACAGTATCAAAAGCAGCAGAGAGGTAAAGGAGGATAAGAATAGAGGAGTACTAAGAGTAGCATGCAGAAAGGAGAGAGTTGAGAACAGAGATGAGAGCAGTTTCAGTGGAGTGTTGAGGGCGGAAACCGGATTGGGTAGGGGGGGGGAGAGAATGGCTGGAGATGAAGGTAGAGAGTTGAGAATAGACAATAAGTTTGAGAAGTTTAGAAAGGAAGGTTAGGAGGGAGATGGGGCAATAATTGGATGCAAGGTGGGGGATTAGCAGAAGGTTTTTTGAGAATGGGGATGATAGTCGCATGCTTAAAAGCAGTAGGAAAGGTGGATGGCGAGAGGGTATGAGGAGGGGGTAGAATTTAGGAATGAGGGCGGTAGAAATGGGGTTGAGGGAGCAGCAGTAGGATGAGTTTAAGATAGGAGGTGAAGCCTGCGCAAGTAAAGGGCGTGTTTCATTTGTACCTGCTGTTGGCTGCTGCTGCTTGGCTGCAACATAGACCCTGATTTTGCCAGAACCCACCGAAAAGGATTGACTATATTGGTTCTTTTTCCGCTCCTAATTTATCTAAGACTTAAGGTGGTTGCAACTCTCAATCTGCTGCGCTGCGGCTGTGCTGTATGCTCACACCTCCACTCCTAGAGACGGGGCAAGCCCCCACAATACAGGACTGGAACGCTTCACATCTCAGCACGAGTTACGCTGTGGAAGTCGCTCTCCCCCCTGCGGCAGGCATCCTGCTCCGGCACTCACTGTCGACCCACTCTCGCTGCTGGGCCCCCTCCAGCGTTGACATCAGGGACTGCGGGCACCTTGCCTTTGACCTGACCATTATCGCACCTACTTATTGCTGAACTATCTAAACAGATACCAGGGAGCTCCTGCACTCCACTCCTAGACTGGAAATAACGCCCAGCACAATTCTGCTTTCTCTCGGATACTGGGGGCTGTCGACAATGTGCCGGTGACCCACTCATCCATATACTCATCCGCCAAGCTTGATTCTAGGACCTCGCCCAGACATCTCACAACTCTGACTGGCGGATTTTGATTATTACCTACAACAGCTTGGACAAAGGGGACTGCAGGCCTTGCGCCTTTGACCAGATTATCCCTCCTGGTAACATACTTATTGCTCACTTATTTACTCCCACTCAACCAGCGTTGGAAAGCACGCTTTCAGCTTATGATTTCAAACCAACGCTAGTATTGTTGCCTAAACTAAACCGCTTACTAGACACAGAGCACGCCTACAACCCACCGCAGAAACAGCGAAAAGCCTACATGTCAATGGCAACAGCACTATCTTAAACTACTCAGATAAATGCACAATTGAGAGCACCATAGAGGCACCTATTAATAAAAAGACCACCCCTCTGCGATCAGGCTACAACCCTGCCTCACCTAACAAATCGTGCGCCAAGCAACCAAAGAATGACGAACACATTTGAATAGGAAAGGAGAAACAAGTAACTTCTAACCACCCCTCCAACTCTGACTATCTAATGAGCCTCAAGTCCCGCCCATCACAAAACCCACACCGAGCTTGCGACAAGTCCCAGCCACAGCACCCCACCCTCGGACGAGCTGAAGACCTCCTCTCCAACCAACCACAAATCCAATAACAAGCACCCTCAGGTGAAACCATCAAAACAGAGGGCCAAACAGAACAAACCTTTAGCAATGGTCCAAAAATATTGGCACAGGAGCACCAAGAACAAAAAAACAACACAGACACTCAAGACCTGATAATAACTCAACAAAAGATAAAAGCAATGCATGCTAAAAAAAATGGCAACAAAACTATGCTCAAAGCCGCTCAAAATTCCAAAACCTCACTGACACCCGTATCAATCGCGGAAAGAAAAAATTGGCAAGACTCTCCCTTGACATCGATAAAATTGAGTCTATAATCTCCAATCAGGAACAATATGACTCAATTTTCGGACACCTCACTCCCGCCAGATGCAACTTGTACCACCCAGATGGAGCCTCGACACCGAAACATGGGCAATCCTAAATCAAACCTGATGAGAACAACAGAATCTCGACAAGTAACTTGCATCGCAGGCAGCAGGCTAATCGCATTGACACTACACAGATGCTAACAAAAATAAACTTATCCAATCATTGTTAGGCAGAATTATATGCAGTACCCTTTGGGAACACCACACACAATTAAGACTACAAGTGACAGTACAAATTCACCTTCGATACAAGCCTGTACTACACAGTTAAAGCGGTAGCGATAGCTGAGCAGCCAAGTTTATCTCAAGAGTAATTGAGCAGTATCAGATAGTTACACAAAGGACAGCAATTACTATGATTCAGGCAAACACTGACTCATGGTTTTTAAGCAAAAGAATATACATTTATTTCACTCTTTAGTTGTATAACATTACACTATTATAAGCAGTCTAAAAATCACACTCTTAATACACCACACCACTTCCCTTAAATTCAAGACAAATTAAGCTCACAAAATGAAGTGGGAGCAAAATGGCACTCCAGCAATTTAAAAGGGAGGGAAAGACAAAGTTAATAGAAATTAAATCACACCAACAGGTAAGTACTCAGGGCAATTGAACAAGAGGAACTAAAGTGATAGATCTTTTGCTCAAGATCACATAGTTCAGGGTAGTTTGCGGTAAAGTTCGTGGCACGGATTCCGGACGAGGTTGGTTGATAGAAAAGTTAGTTCAAAGAGAAGACAAGGACAAGCCCTGAGATTGGAGAAAGATTTCAAACGCTTTCACTGCGGCTGAACAAAACAAACAACCGGATTTGCACAGTACCTTAAAACGAAGAGGAAGCTGTAGCTGAGGCGGACGTTCCTGGTAGTTCCTGCAGGCTCACGGTTCCTGAAGCGACTGTCGGACTGACAAGAAGTAGGAAGACTGGAGGGTCCTGCACTACCCAGGGAAGAAACCAGCAGCAGAGCAAAGCAACAGATAAAAGGTGCGCTCCTTAAAACACAAGCAGGGTCCGACCTTCCTGGCTATCCAGCCCACTGCAGCTCTGTATAGCGAATTCGATCAGAGGAGGGATCCTGGCTTGCAGTTTGGGCGAACTGGTTGGTCCCACCAGCTCAAGGGAAGAAGATTCCTGGTGGATCTTCTCTGTCGTCCGATTCTGAAGATTCAGACTTGCAGCAGGGCTTCGCCGGGCGGTTCAGTCGTTGTAGGGGTCCTCTTCTGCCAGTTCCTCGTTGGTTCCTTCTTTCCAGTGGCGACTCAGCTCTTCCAGTCCCAGAGACTTGCTTTTTATGCAGTTTTTCCTCTTTCATACAGCCTGGCTGTCAATCACACAGCAGGGTGGTTGTCCTGGCAAGGACAGTCCCCTCAGCCAAACAGGAGTGTGACTTGGGTTACCAAGGGAACCCATGGCAGTCGTCCGAAGATCCCTCCCTCACATCCTGCCTACCTAGACTGTCAGGCGCCTTAAGGAGGGCTTCTGTGCAGAAGCCCGCGAAAAGACAGCGAACAAAGGAATCATCCCCGGTTTGGCGCGCAGAGAAAAACACGAGAAAGACCAACAAAAAGAAATGGCGAATAAACCCAGCCGGAGCCAAAATAAAATGTATTTGGTCAAGCGGGTTTATGTTCGGGGCTAATATAATAGCCTAAAACAATAGCACGTTTATATAAGATTATTGCGGTAGAAAAGTTAGGGTAGATACCACTGCCACCAGCCAAGCCTTAATGTAAAGGGAGCTCCAAGAGAGACAGACAAAAAGGGATAAGAGTTAACCCTTGCCAATAATCCATGCAAGATGGGGTGTACTGGGTCTGTGGTTTAAAGTGACTAAAGTAAAGTTAATGGCAACCCTTTTCTGGGGGACAGTAGTCAGCCCCAGAAAATGGAGTCGGTGGGAAGTCTCAAAGACAACCCTGTGTCACTGCGCTGAAGGTGCTGTGTAACACACATGAAAATATGAGGCCATGGAGTAGGAGAGGTTCCAGTGCTCAAGATCACACAAAAAGTGAACACACACACACATCAAAACACATGTAAGAGTGGAAAAAAGGCTCACACTCTTACCAGGTGAGAAAAATAAATCCTAGAAATCCAGCAAAGCTGCTGAGGGACTCATTAGGTAAGGGAAATCAGCCATTTATGAGAATTCTCCCCAACAACCCTGACGGAAACAGACTCATGGTGCTTGGCACCATCTTGGGGCCCCACGGATGTAGCGCCCTTAAAAGGACTTAGAAGCCCACTCCTTGGACCAGCCGGTCCTCGGTGAGGCATGCCCCCGCTTGCCACACGGGTAGATGCCTTGGCGTTGAGCCACGCCGCCAATCTACTGTGCCGATACTTAACAGTGTGTTTGGTGAATCCCAGGAAAATGCTGCAATCCACTTCCTTGGGTTCCGGATGGAGACAGTAGAGGCACTGGAAGGGTTTGTCCTCCACAAATACATTCCTCAATCCGCAGCTGGAGCAGAGCTTGAAGAGAACCTCTGTCCTTTTCCACCGACATGGTCCGGCGTGTGGTGTAGGCCTGATGGCCTTCTGTAATGTTCGATAAAACAAGATTATTCTTGCCCTTGAGGGGCAATGAAAGACGCTGACAAACGGATCCTTGCTTGCCTCTCAATGGCACGGAAGAGCACATGGGCTCTAATTGACAAAAGTCTTTGTACCGAAATAGCGTGAAAAAACGTAGATAAGCTCACGGAGCAAAACACTCCCAACACTTGAACTTGTGGTAAAAATCTGAAGATGGCTGCCAGAGGAGGGGCGTAGGGAGAGGGCAGTCATTGGCTGGGGGCAGTATAACCTAGAGCTCTGTGATTGGTTTATAGGAGAAAGACAGTTTTAAAGTGAACCTTTTTTCTTTTACCGAGGATTCCTGGCCTAACAGGGAATATTCATGAGCATGTGAATACATGCCAGATCAGATACTGGAGAAAGATGATTAGCTTGTCGACATTGATTTAGTGCGACTGTGTCAACGGGGTCGTCGATGACAGAAACGTAGTCGTAGATAAGCGTTGCTTTTCTGATGAGTGCTTGGATGATGGAACCATGAGGTGACAGTAGACGTCAACTATGTCATCAACAAGGGGGCAGCCCAAGCATGCGATCTGTGTGCCTTATTAGCTTTCTTCCCCTGGGAAGTGTGAGTCTAGAAATTACCCTCCCATAACATAGGTGATATATTTTGTTGGCCGAAAACCAACCACATCATATGTTCAGCATTATTAGTACAGACGCATGAGCATGACCAGAGAGCGTCCATTTTGTAGGAATAGAATTCGCCATTTTGACAAATTTTCGCTTTTTGCTTTCTGTTCAAACTGCTTTGCAGTAAGTGAATTCTATTCCGTTATTGCTCATGCATAGAGCAAGGCCACACATTTTGAAATGTAGCCCAGGCAACCCAGACAGTAATGACCGGTCTCCTCCCTCAAGTCCTTGGAAGTAAGCAACAAGGCATTTAATCACTACGCAGGTGCCAGCTAGTCTTGCTGGTGCAGCAGAAACGGTAGGAAAGAACAGTTAATGGTTTGAATTATGCTCTCTTTTGCGGCCCCCTCTTCACAAAGCCCCTGTAGATCGAGCTGACCTCTAGCACACAAATAGAAACTAGAAGATAGTGAGACCTGGAATGTGTCTCTCCACTGCACACAGCTTGCTTGTAAGAAGGAGAGCATTATGTTCCCAAAAACAAAGAATCGTGTCTGCGACTTCGTAAATTGCAAACTGTTGCTGAATAAATGTCTGAAGGGTGTCATATTGGTCAATTGGCAATCATCGAAACCATTGCAAAGAAGAACAAGTTACTTCTTACCTTGTAACGTTCTTTCGATGGGATGTTCCTCCGACGTATTCCTTATCTTTGATAGATCATCTCCCAGCTTAAATTTATTTTTTCAGTAGAGGGCGCTGCGCGTCGACGTCCCTCGAGCCGATGTCCCTCGACGGCCTCTATCGGCGCTGACGTCATCACGCGTATAAATAGACTCGCGCAGTGTCCGTTGCTCAGTTCCTTTTTGACGTTAACAGTTG
Source organism: Ambystoma mexicanum (assembly GCF_040938575.1). Taxonomy (NCBI): domain Eukaryota; kingdom Metazoa; phylum Chordata; class Amphibia; order Caudata; family Ambystomatidae; genus Ambystoma; species Ambystoma mexicanum. The sequence goes on along the minus strand of NC_090930.1, from coordinate 251,670,557 downwards.
TTTTACATGAATTGGTTATTGACCTTGAAGGAGCGTAAGCTGCAACCACAAGGGAAGTATTACTGCGGGGATGGATGGGAGGGGCGATAAGGAATACGTCGGAGGAACATCCCATCGAAAGAACGTTACAAGGTAAGAAGCAACTTGTTCTTCGAAGGGATTGTGTCCTCCGACATATTCCTTATCTTTGATAAGACTCCCATAGCAGTGGTGTGTAATTGGAGGGGGGAGTAAAACGCCATGTTTCCTTTTAGGAATGAACCGAATGTAATACGCCTTTGCCAAACCTAGTCTCTTGACTAGAGGAGGAATGCAGGTTGTAAAATCTTGTGAAAGTATGTGCGGACGACCATGTGGCAGCCGCACATGTGTCTCGAACCGGAACCCCTCTTTGGGGGCGGAGGAGGCTGCGATACCCCTGGTTGAATGAGCCCTAAGATTTTGAGGAGGCTCTTTCCCTGCTAGTTTGTAACATTCCAGGATGGCCAAAATAATCCATCTGGAAATGGTTTGTTTTGTTATCGGTAGTCCTAATGTGTGCCCTAAGTAACCTACAAACAGTTGGTCTGTTTGCCTAATCCTAGCAAGTCTGCTGATGTAAAAGCTTAAAGCCTGCTTTGGGTCCAGCCTATGTAGCCTTTCTTCCTCTTTCCCCGGATGGGGAGGCGGATAGAATTAAGGTAAAGTAATTTTCTGAGTGATGTGGAATTCAGAAACCACCTTTGGGAGGAAATTAGGCTTCACCTGTTGGACAACTTTGTCTTTATGAAAAATTGTATGCGGGGGTTTACAAGATAGCGCTTGTAATTCGCTCACCCTTCGAGCAGATGTTAAAGTCACTAATAAGACAGTTTTAAGGGTGAGAAATCTTAGCGAACAAGAGTGGAGTGGTTCGAAAGGAGTACCCATCAGGAAATTTAAGACTAAATTTAAGTCCCATTAAGGAACCTGGAAAGGTCTTGGAGGGTATACATTAGTTAATCCCTTTAGAAATTGTATTACTAAGGGTCATTTGAAATACGAAGGCTCCTCTGCAGTGCGCTTGAAGATCGATAGCGTTGCAAGATAGCCCTTGATGGTGCCAACTTGGAGGCCTGAATTTGCCAAGTAGAGTAGAAAGGATAACACCGCTGGTGTACCACATGAAAAGGGGTTGATATTCTCTTCTCTACACCAGCTGCAAAATTTGTTCCAATGGCAGCGGTATAAAGACTTTGTTGCTGGCCTTCTGGCCGAAAGCAACACTTCCATGACATCATCAGGGAGGTCCCAATCCTTGTATCTCAACCTGTCAGAAGCCAGGCGTGAAGGTTGAGGGTTCTGATGTCTGGATGGAGAAGCTGACCTCCCTTCTGTGAGAGAAGATTCTCCTTGAGTGGAAGACGAATTGGAGGGCAGATGGACATGTCCAGAAGGTCCAGGTACCAGGTTCTCCTGGCCCAGTCTGGGGCAATTAGGATCATGGTTCTCCGGAATCTTCTCAACCTCCTGATCATTTGAAGAATGACAGGGACTGGTGGAAACGCGTACAGGAGTGGAAACTCCCAGTCCACTACGAACGCGTCCCCTAGAGCTCCTCTCGGGGGAAATTCCCTTGAACAAAACAGATCACACTTTCTGTTGGTACTAGTGGCAAACAGATCCACTTGAGGGGTTCCCCAAAGGGCGAAGATCTCCTGAAGGACTTCCTGAGCTAGTTCCCACTCGTGAGAGACTGTGCCCTGCCTGCTCAAAGCGTCCGCCGTTAAGTTCTTCTCTCCGGCTAGGTGGACTGCTGATAGAGAGATTCCTTCTTGAATTGCCCAAAACCAGAGCTGCATTGCATCCCTGCACAGTGGCAGTGATCCTATGCCTCCTCTTTTGTTGAGGTAGTGCATGGCCACTGTGTTGTCCGTCATTATCAGAACATTTTTCCCCTGTACAGATGGCAGAAAAGCTTTCAGCGCTAGTCTGATTGCTCTCAGCTCTATCAGGTTGATATGTAGTCTGGACTCCGATGGAAACCAACGACCGCTGATGGTCAAGTCGTTGGTATGGGCTCCCCAACCCGTGAGTGAGGCATCTGTGACTACTGTTATCTCCGGCCATGGTTGCCAAAACAGTTCCCCCTTCAAGATGTTTTTCTGGCAGGCCCACCACAGAAGGTCTCGAGCCACCTTGTCCGGAATCTGAAGGAGGTCTGTGATTATCCCTGAGAATTGCGACCACCAAGTTCTCAGTGCCCACTGAAGAGATCTCTTTCTCAGGCGAGCCTCTGGCACAAGGAAGATCAGGATGCCATGCGGCCTAGCAACCTCAAAAAGTCGAAGGCTGGGAGACGTTGGGCATTTTGAAACTCAGTGACCATCTGCAGAATATCTTGAGCCCTCACCTCTGGTGGCGAGGCTTTTCCCAGGGAAGTGTCCAGGACCGCTCCAATGAACTGGAGTCTCTGTGATGGTATCATCTGCGACTTCTTTAAATTAAGGGAGAAGCCGTTTGTGAAGGAAGTGGCAGACATAATCTAGCTGGATCTGAGCTTGTTCTTAAGATACAGCTCTGATCAGCCAATCGTCCAGGTAGGGGTAGACGTGGATCCCTTCCCTCCTTAGACTTGCAGCCACTACCGACATTAGCTTGGTGAAGACCCTCGGGCGGAGGTCAGCCTAAATGGCAGAACTCGAAATTGATTATGAGAGCAGCCAATTGCGAACCTCAGGTGTTTCCTGTGTTTGAGATGGATTGGCACATGGAAATAAGCATCCTGGAGGTCCAGAGATACCAGCCAGTCCTGGAGCTGGAGGGCCTGAAGGATCAGAGAGTTACCATCTTGAACTTGTCCTTCCTGAGGAACTTGTCCAAGATAGGTCTCAGTCCTCTTTCAGAGAGCTGTTCCCCGGTGGATGACTCTCAGGGATGCGTAGAAAAGGCAGGCAGTAACCTTGGGCAACTGTCTCCAATGCCCAAGCATCTGACGTAATAGCCTGCCATTCCGTCAGATGTGGAGTTAACCTGCCCCCTACTGGTGTTTTGTGAAGAGTCCTCAGAGTGGTTTGGAGGCGGCTGATGCAGATGCCGAGGGTAAAGAGGCACCTGCTGCGGCTTTTGTATTTTTACCCCGTCCACCTCGGGTGAATTTTTTCGGACCCCTTTGAACCGGCTGTCCTCTGCCCTTTCCGAATGCGGAATAGAAGCGAAAGGACTTACCTCTCCAAGAGGTTCCTGAGGGGCTATATGGTGTCTGACGGATTGCAGCTCCTAGGGATTTTGCTGCTGCCTTTGATGTTTGTAATTTTTCTAAACTGTCATCTGCCTTCTTACCAAACAAAGAAGAGCCGTGAAAGGGCATATTCAAGAGTCTGCTTTGCACATCTGGAGCAAAACCAGACTTTCGCAACCAAGCAAATCTCGGGTTGTTGTACTTACTGCCATGGCCCTGCTGATGCTGTCAGCGGAATCAATGCCAGTTTGAAGGGATTCGCACATACGGTCTACCATCCTTGATGATGTTTAGGAACGCTTCCCTTTCTTCTCCCTCCAGGAGGCAGTCAGCCGCTGATGAAGCACACTCCCAAAGTGTGTGGTTGAACCTAGCGAGCGTACAAGTAGCATTGATGGATTTCAACGCCATACTACATGCGGAAAATACTTTTTTGGCCATAGAGTCATATCTCTTATCATCCCTATTCTGTGGAACAGTAGGATAAGCAGATTTACTACCTGCTGAAGTAGCTGCCTGAACAACCAGACTCTCCGGAGTTGGGTGTTTGGATAAATATTCAGGGTCCGCAGAAGACACCCTATATTTAGCTGATAGTTTTTGGTTAACTGCCGGGATTACCTCAAGTGTTTCCCAGTTTGCCAATATTCTCCTTTGTAATGCCGCATGAAATGGCTCCACAGGATCCACCTGTGGACCTTTGACCAAGATGTCTGTGTCGTCTTGCTGAAAAGCAGGTGAGGGTGTGGACCACCCCATAAACTCGATTATCCTTGCCATCAAGGTTCTATAAGGGGTTTCAGTATGTTCCCCTGGGTCTGGTGTGGCAAATTCCACTGCTGGGGAAGTGTCCAACCCACTTGCTTATTGTAGGGATTCATGGAGGTCTTTCAACCTACCTTCCTCAGAGGTAAATTCCTCTGGTGCAGGAGTTGCAGATCCCTGCAACCCAAAAGGTCTTTCCTGATCCGAATCCTCCCCTTCTTCATAAATAGAAGATTAGACTGTGGAGTGATCAGGTCTTGAAAATGGTATAAATCCCATTTCCAGAGCAGAAGGAGCCAAATTCATCATGATTGGCTGAGAAAACGTCGACGCGGACGTTAAAGGCTTCGAAGCCGTTGAGAAAGGTGGTCGAGGCCTCGATGAACTCGAGAGTATCGGGATTCTACTCGAGGTTGTCAACGACATTCTTGTGCTCGAGGCTCTGGGTATGGCCACTGGCTGTGAGGTGGCCGTGGGTTTTTCCTTCCTCGGCGTCGAAGACGGCGTCGACTCGACTGACCTGTACGTCGAAGAACCCTTTGATAACGGCGTCGACGACGCCGATCTATGTGTCGAAGGGATCTTCGACGACGGCGAAGAAGACGCAACTTTGCCTTTACTCGAGGGTTTGCGACGCTCACGAGTGGCTTCTTTCGCCGGGTGCTGCAACTCGCAGCTTTTTGATTTTTTGGGTCTTTCACCCAGGGTATCACCCTCAACAGTCTTCGAGGGGGTCAAGGCCGCTTTCTCGAAGGCGCTTAGCATCTTTTTCCTGAATTCCTCCCACTCAGCCTGAGAGCTATGTTTTGTGGGGCAGGAGAGCCTTTTTGGGGAAACAGAAGACAAAGACGAGGAAGGGGATCTTCGGCGTCTCTTTTTTGAATGCTTAGATCTCAAAGAGTGATGGGAACTGCTTTGAGACCTAGAACGAGAATGTCTTTTGTGATGGCGAGGAGACGAATGTCTCGACTCCGCCGAGGAAACTTTCGAAGAAGTTTTAACTGCCTTACCTCTCTCGAGATTCCCCTTACACTCCTTCAAGGCTTTCGCCGTCATGGACATGCAGTCCTTGCAGTCCGAACAATGGTGCTCGATTCCCATGCACCATAAACAGATCCTATGAGGATCCGTCAATGACATTTTGTTTCCACAGTCTCGTCATTTTTTGAAGCCGGACCGTGGAGTCGTCGGTTCGGGTGAGGAAGCCATGAGTACGAGTCGGTATTCACAAGGAATATTGATATATTTGACTGAAGAACTGAGCAACGATATTCCGAGGCCCGACGAAGTGCGGAAAAACCGAACTGAGCAACGAACGATGCGCGAGTCTATTTATACGCGTGATAACGTCGGCGCCGATACAGAGGCCGTCGAGAGACATCGGCTCGAGGGACGTCGACGCACAGCGCCCTCTACTGAAAAAATGTTTCCAGGCCAGCAAGCGGGGAGATGATCCATCAAAGTTGAGGAATACGTTGGAGGACACAATCCCTTCGAAAGATACATTATGGGCGGTTTTGAATATGTCACTACTGATAATAAGATGATTGTTTTGTATATATGTAACTGATGTAGACTGCTCGCTCTCTTGCGTCCCACGAGGTCTGGGAGACACACGTTGTGGGACTTGAGACCCAGTCGACCGACAGACTATTTGCTTTGCAATAAACCCTAGATTTTGGGAATTTAACCTTGTGTCTGGCGTATCCGTTCGTGTGTGTGGTGATTGTGCCTTGTTTCCATACGCGAGGGTCCCCTAGGGGGTCCATCAAAAGATTGCTTGTGGGAGCTCTATCTCTGAAGAGGGAGTGCGCTCTAGGGGTCTGAGGTGCCCGGCAGATGCATAGTTTCAGACAGAGGCTGAGTCAGAGGCCCTGGCACCTTCATCAAACTAGGACACTAACTTGTGGTGGCAGTTGTTGCGGGTCTCGTATGAGAACGACTGGCAGACTGTACAACTGTTCAAGTCGTGGTCAGAGTATAGGCAGAACAGACACTGTTGATGAAGATCCTAGATGTAAACATTTCACAGATTACAGGCCGAGCAGGTATTACAAGGTCTTTTCTTCCGCGCTTCTACCATCTCAACCAACTCCTGAAGGCTTCAGACAGACTATTTTAACACCAAACCAGATGATCTTGATGGAATAGACAATCAGAAATTGACAACCACATCCAAAAAATTGGAAAAGGGAAACCTCAAGGACTCCCAACATTTAAAGTGCAATAAAAAATCTGTAGATGGGCACCAGGGGTAGATCAACGTGGACCTGCCCGATTGACTTGGGCAGTATGACCCAAAGTAACTGCAATAGAGCACTAAAATGACAAGCAGTTTAAAAGATTAAAAGGTAAACTGCTAATGTTAGAGGCTTCCCAGACTGATGACGGGGCATATTCAAAAGCATGTGAATCCAATGCTGTATAAACTGTCTGACTTCGCACTCCGGTAAACACGTCGACATCCACGCCGAAGCAACCCCAGCAAACCATTGAGCTCAATGGGAGAAGGTGGGATGCAGGGGTGCTTAACGGCAGATACCGCACAACCTGGGAAGCCATAAAGGAGTTGATTGGGAGAGGGAGAAACCTTTCAGGAGCGTAAAGTTGCTAGGCAGAATCCTGGGACCACTAAACACAATTAAGACTACAAGTGGTAATACAAGTTCACCTTTGGTACAAGCCTGTACTACACTGTTAAAGTGGTAGCAGTAGCGGAGCAGCCAGACTTATCTCAAGAGCAAATGAGCAGTAGTAGAGATTATACAAAGGACCACGATTACTGTGTCTCAAGCAAACACTGACTCAAGGTTTTTGGTTGAAAAGTAAAAGTACATTTATTTCTAGACCATCTGTTCGTAAAACACTTCACTTCTATTATTGTAAAACCACATGTAAAATACACTACACACAACCAATTCTCTTTGTGCAGAACAACTCAAGGTAAGTACCTTAGGATTTGAAAGAGAGGTGTTATGAAACAAAAGACGCTACCGGGAATACATATGCGATCACTTTTTGACAGTAATGACAGTTCGGTCTTACTAAAGATAGGCGTACCCGCGGGAAGAAATGTTACCGGAGTTAAAATACACTTAGAACCTGAGTTAACCAAAGAGAGTTGGGGACAAAAATCATAGGCAATACTTTTGTCAAGGCAGACCAAATCAGCGAACACTTTCTGATAAGAAGATAAAAGTCAATAGGCCTGCACTAGTGTCAAGTGGAACCGGGTTGTCGAGGATCACACAGTCAGATAGTTCACGATTGAAGATTGCCAGGAGTACTTGGATATTGTCAACAGAGGAAGCAAAAGTTATAAGACGGAAGACAAGGGCAACCCTTGGATGAGGAGAAAAGGGTTCATCCTAGTTCCTCGAAGCTGGACACAGTACCTTATTCTTTGAAGAAGCTGGCGCCACGGCAGTTGTTCCTGATAGTTCCTGCAGACTCACGGTTCCTGTAGCTTCAGTCATGGAGACAAGCAGTGATCTGCACTACCCAGGGATGAGGGCAGCAGCAGCGACAGTGAATAAAAGGTGCACTCCTATAAAACAGGAGAGGCTCTACAGATGGCTATCCGGACCACTACTGCAGTGTGCAGCGATTTCAACCACGAAGAGGATCCTCTGCTGTGGAAGATGAGCTGGTTGATCCCACCACGCTCAAGGGAAGAAGACTCCGGACTGGATCTTCTCTGTCGTTGAAGGGTAGATAGCTCAGGACTGCAGCAGGGCTCATCCGGGACTCGGTGGTTGCAGCAGCCGTCTTCTTCTCCGCTTCTCTTCGGTTCCTTGCAGTTCCAGTGGTGACTCACTTTCAGCCCAAGAGTCCTGCCTTTTATGTGAAAATCCTCCATTCACACAGCCTGGCTGTCAATCACCCAGCAGGGGGGGTTGTCCGGCCCAGACAACCACCTTAGCCAATCATGCCAAAGTGCGACTTGGGTTTCCAAGGATACCCTGTGCAGGGGGCGACTACACCCCTCACTCACATACAGCCCACCTAGACACCCAGGCGCCAAGAGGAGGGCTTCTTGGAAGAAGCCCGCCAAAAGACAGTGAACAAAGGAGGCAAACCTTTGCCGCGCAAAGTAAAACACAAGAAGGACTAACAAAAATAAATGGTGAATAAACCCGACCGGAGCCAAAAGAAACTATTTAATCAAGTGTGTTTATGTTCGAGGCTACTATGATAGCCTGGAACAGTACCACGTTTATATGATATAATCGCAGTAGAAATGTTAGGGTAGATAGCACTGCCACCAGCCAAGTCTGCATGTCAAAAGAGCAAAACAAATCTCAGAGAGGCACAGACAAAAGGGGATAGGAGTTAACCTTTTCCAGTACTCTATGTAAGATGGGGTGTACTGGGTCTGTAGTTTTAAATGACTATGTAAAGTAAATGACAACTTTACCTGTTTTCTGGGGGACAGTAGTCAGCCCCAGAAAATGGAGTCGGGGGAAGGCTCAAAGACAACCCTTTGTTACTGCACGGAAGGTGCTGTGTAACACACATGAAAAGTGGGGTTCATCGAGTGTTGTCCTCCAGAGCCCACTATCACACAAACAGTAAACATACACATAGCAAAACACATGTAAGAGTGGGAAAAAGGCTCACACTCTTACCAAGTGGAAAAATAAACTCCAGAAATCCAACAAAGCTGCTGAGGGACTCACTAGGTGAGGGAAATTAGCCATAGAATGAGAATTCTCCTTAACAAAAGTAAACCACAAAACTGCTTTATAAATTGAACCGCATACAGGCCTGGCAGGAAAGTATACCAGGCAAAGACAAGTATGTGACAAGAACTGCATAACCTAAAAGGAGAATTGCCTATGACCTTGAATTATATTGAATGTAGAATGAAAACTGACAGAAGAGTATATCAGGTGTGTTTACTAGTCTGGCATCCACACTCAAGTTGTGTTGTTTTGAAAGATGAGCCCCAAGGAAGATTCATGTCCTTTCAATTTGAGTAAAGGAAAAATCCAAGGAAGAGCAATATCCTTAGGATTTTTTAATTGCATTGAATGTGGAAAAGAACATGCTAGGAGAGTATACCAGGTGTCTTGCGAGTCTGGGACCCACACTCAAGTTGTGTTGTTTTCAAAAGGAGAATCCCAAAGAAGATCCATGCACCTTTAGGATATGAGCAATACTGAATGTCATAAAAAGCCTAGGGAAAGAAGTAATTTCTACTGGGGTGAATTGTGACGCCAAGAGGAGGAAGCTATCCTTTCAGGCTACTAGCCGTTTCTTTGAACTTTTTATTTTGCTATGAAGAAACCTGGGGACGGGAGTTATCCCCTGGAACTGCGACTATTATCTCCTTTGGTTGGAGTTATACTTTTTTTGTTGAACTCTAACATTTTGTGTACCTTCAAGACCAAAGACATAGCCTTCACCCCTATGAGTTCGTTTCTAGAAAGCAAGAGCTGGGATAGAATTTCGCACACAGAAAATGTTTGCTTTGGACATCTTGATACAGAACAGATCATCAGTTTTGGTTGAGGTTGGGAAATACCTCCAAGAGTATGGACAGTGAGGCTTTTCCCAACCCTTTTATTATTTAAATAAAAGATTATAGCAACCACTGTTAGTCCTCTGTGTCCGTGTCTCATTCCTGGTTCCTCACACAATCTAGTGCGTTAATCAAAGTAAGAAGTGACACTCATTTTAAATGCGCATTCATTTTATGTCACCCTAAGTGAAACAAGCAAACGTGTTGCATCATGACAGCGAGCCCCTAATGTTACGATAATGACCAGTGGAGTGTTGGTATTTGTTAATATATTCGCACCATCTAGCATATGGTGTCCGGAAACTTCTCGGACAAGATCCCACTCGACGAGGCAATCTGTCGGGCGATAGTGTGGTGTGCATCCACTCCATCACCACACTGGGTTTCAAAACCCCCCTCATCAGGAGATGGTCAACACAGAAGCTTCCGTGGAAGGCAGGGGAGCCCACACTGACGTCTGCACACCAGAGGCCTGTGGCTTCCTGAGGAAAAGGATCTCCATATCAGTATCCGAGAGCTACGAGCAGTGCTCTGGACCCTCAAGTCATTCCTTTCATCTCTGAAGGGCAAGGTGGCGAGGATCTTCACGGAAAACACCACCACAATGTTCTACATCAGGAAACATGGGGCACTCGATCACCAGCGCTCTCCAAGGAAGCGCAGGAATTGTGGCGCTGGGCTGTCAGTCAAGAGATGTTCCTCTTCACCTGGCAGGAGACAAGAACACCATTGCAGACTCCCTCAGCAGGGAATTGCGCTCCAGCCACGACTGGGAACTTCACAGGCGGGAACAGGTGTACTGCATCTTCGTCAAGTGGGGCAGGCCCCAGATTGATCTGTTTGTGACGGCGGCGAACTCCAAATGACCAAGGTTTGCCAGCGGATTCTCCGAGGAGCCTGAGGGACGAGTTATCCTTCCCGTGGAAAGGCCACGTTTCCTCAGTTTCCTCTCATGCTAAGAGTCATCAAACAGTGCCAATACAGGATGATCCTCATCGCCCCGGCGTGGCATAGGCAGATTTGGTACCTGGAGCTTCTCCGCCTGTCAGCGCTGTCAAGCCTGTTGATGAGGTCAAATCCGGCCAAAACGCATGTCTGGGGTTGCTGTCGGTACTCTTGTTCAGAGGGGAATTGCCTAGCATATTGGTGCTGGACAGTCCCAGGGCAGGACAAAGACAGATATGTTTTGGATATTACTCCTCTGTAAAAGATAGTGTGCTAAAGAATTTGGGTAAGGCTCTCGTTACCGGGACTTATGTCTGGCAGAGTGACTCCAATGAACTCCCCTTGTTTCTTGCATAACTTAAGAGCACTGGCCTCATTTTTCATTTTTGTATTCTACAATGTGAACAAAACATTTTGGTCTTCTAGAGTCTAATCATCTCAAGCCTGGAAGGACAAAAAATTGAACACTAACTACACATTCTTCAGTCATCAAAACATTCCTCTATCATTTACTTAAAAAAGTACAATACCACCAATTACATGCAACTGGAGACAAAGTATACTCACTTGCCAGAAGCCAGCTTTCTTTTTCTAATTTCATCCTCTGCAAAACCCTTACTACATGCTCTTGCTGCTTCTTCAATTCTTCAAGTAGCTTATCTTGAAGGGCAGTGCAACGCTCTTTTTCCTTTTTCTTTTTGTTTGGAGGCTAAAAACAAATGTCGAGTTAAATTGTAGTAACATTTTCTCCACACGGCAGGCAGTAAAATGCATGTATTTCTATCAAATTCTAGGCCAACTGATTACATTTTTCAGGGAATTATTGTTTGAACCTGTGCAAAGGCGTGGGACTTACTGTCAATTTATATCCCATATATGTCCATTAAGTATAATTGCCACACATAAGTATGGGATGATTTACATAAAAGTGAGACGTACACATGAAATGGCTACTTAGACATCTCACTGTTAGGCAGAATTATATGCAGTACTCTTTTGGAACACCACAATTAAGGCAACAAGTGACAGTACAAATTCACCTTTGGTACAAGCTTGTACTACACAGTTAAAGTGGTAGCGATGGCTGAGCAGCCAGACTTATCTCACGAGTAAGTGAGCAGTATCAGATAGTTACACAAAGGACAGCAAGATCAAGATCACACGGTTCAGGGTAGTTTGCGGTAAAGTTCATGCCACGGATTCCGGACGAGGTGCTTTGGCAGAAAAGTTAGTTCAAAGAGGAGAGAAGGACAAGCCCTCGGATTGGAGAAAGATTTCAAACACTTTAACCGCGGCTGAACAAAACGAACAACCAGATTTGCACAGTACCTTAAAACGGAGAGGAAGCTGTAGCTGAGGCGGACGTTCCTGGTAGTACCTGCAGGCTCATGGTTCCTGAAGTAACTGTCGGACTGACAAGAAGTAGGAAGACTGGAGGGTCCTGCACTACCCAGGGAAGAAACCAGCAGCAGAGCAATGCAACAAATAAAAGGTGCGCTCCTTAAAACCCAAGCAGGGTCCGACCTTCCTGGCTATCCGGCCCACTGTAGCTCTGCACAGTGAATTCGACCAAAGGAGGGGTCCTGGCTTGCAGTTTGGACGAATTGGGTGGTCCCACCAACTCAAGCGAAGAAGTTTCCTGGAGGATCTTCTCTGTCGTCGGATTCTGAAGATTCGGACCTGCAGCAGGGCTTCACCGGGCGGTTCAGTCGTTGTAGGGGTCCTCTTCCATCTGATCCTGGTTGGTTCTTTCGTTCCAGTGGCGACTCTGCCTTTCCAGTCCCAGAGACTGTTTTTTTATGCAGTTTCCCCTATTAATAACAGCCTAGCTGTCAATCACAAAGCAGGGTGGCTGTCCGGGCAAGGACAGTCCCCTCAACTAATCAAACAGGGGTGCGACTTGGGTTACCAAGGGAACCCATGGCAGAGGTCCGAAGATCCCTCCCTCACATACTGCCTACCCAGACTTTCAGGCGCTTTAAGGAGGACTTCTGTGCAGAAGCCCGCGAAAAGGCAGAGAACAAAGGAATCATCCCCGGTTTGGCGCGCAGAGTAAAACACGAGAAAGACTAACAAAAAGAAATGGCGAATAAACCCAGCTGGAGCCAAAATTAAATGTATTTGGTCAAGCGGGTTTATGTTCGGGGCTAATATAATAGCCCGCAACTTTACCATGGTTATATAAGATAACCGCGATAGAAAAGTTAGGGTAGTTACCACTGCCACCAGCCAAGTCGTGATGTAAAGGGAGCGAAACAATGCTCCAAGAGAAACAGACAAAAAAGGATAAGAATGAACCCTTTCCAATGCTCCATGTGAGATGGGGTGTACTGGGGGTCTGTGGTTTAAAGTGACTAAAGTAAAGTTATTGGCAACTTTACTTTTTCTGGGGGATAGTAGTCAGCCCCAAAAAATGGAGTCAGGGGGAAGTCTCAAAGACAACCCTGTGTCACAGCACTGAAGGTGCTGTGTAACACATGAAAAATATGAGGCCATGGAGTAGTTGAGGCTGCAGTGCTCAAGATCACAGAAAAAAGTGAAAACACACACAGCAAAACACATGTAAGAGTGGGAAAAAAGGCTCACACTCTTACCAGGTGAGAAAAAGAAATCCTAGAAATCCAGCAAAGCTGCCTAGGGACTCATTAGGTAAGGGAAATCAGGCATTTATGAGAATTCTCCCTAACAGCCCCCTGTCGGAGCGTGGATTGGACTTGCGAGGTGTACGCCCTGAGCGTGGCCTTAAAGACTCAGCTGTCTGTGAGCTGATCTTTTGATGTAATTCTTCATCCTTGGAGGAGTGGAAGAGGTCACTACCATCACATGGAGCCTTTGGTTAGCAGCTGCCAGCATGGCATCAGCGCAGGCTTGACGCGGCTGCAGGGAGGCATTGGACTACAGCTTTTTCCTGTATGCCTCCAAAATCTTCTCTATGCCTAGCAGCGCCGAGGAGGCTGAAGATAACTGAGGCTTAGACTATAGGGATGCTGCAGCGATCACAGAGGAGTGCGAGTGTGGATGCGCCGAAAGCAAGAGTGTATCCCACTCTAGCTGCCTGTATTTAGCGTTGAGGCGCCGATTAGCAGGTTGGAACAAGTGCAGCTTAAGCTACCCCTTCTCGGCCAGTGCGACAACGTCCTTCTGCATCGGGATCCCAGTCTTGGAGGGGGGCCTTAGCGTGATGACTTCTGCCAGGACCCCCTTCTCGGACTGCTCATCCTCGGGCTGAGGAAGGCCCAGATAATCCGCCAGGGCCGCAAGGCGTTTGTAGAAGGCACTCACAGACAATGGCGTGTCAGGGTCCTCCTCCTCATCTGGGTCCGCCGAGTGCTCGAAGGATCCAGAACTGGTGGAGGGGTACTGGGCGCTGTGGGTTGCGGTGTGTGAACCAGAGCCTGTAAACCGCCTGTACAGCCGGAAGCATGGGGGCAGGAGCAGGAGCCAGCAAAGGAAGCGTGGGCAGCACTGGGGCCTGAGGCACCGGAGCCATTGGTGGAATGACTAAGGGTACCAATGGGGTGACCTGAGGGAGCATGTCCATGATAGCATCCCGAAGGATAGACCCCATCTGGGGTGTTCGCATCAGCGCCAGAAACCTTAAGAAGAACCTGTCTTCGGAGGCTGAGGAGGTGGCAGGAGATATTAACGGAGTGGCGACGGGCTGCTGGGGCCAGGGCACACTGTCTGGGATGCAGGGGGAACCTGCCTTGCGCCGTTGATGGATAAGCTGTAGGCCACGCACCTGGTTGACCACAGTCCCACCTTGTAACTTGTTCTTCGACCCGCTCTGCTAGAGGAGGTAACGGACGAGCTGCCATTTAGTCTGGCGTGGTGGCCATTTTGTAGAGCTGTGTGCCTGAGTCGTGGTGCCTGGCTCGCTGGAACCAGCCCGGCCAATACGCTTGGTGTTGCAGCGCAAAGCCTAGCCCGCACCTCAGGCCGGGGCCTGCAAGACATGCCTTTGGCAGAACTGCAGGTTATGCTGTGTGAAGGCGCCCCCTTGGACATGATTCCGGTACTAGGGCGTTGCCCCTCAGGAGTAACCCTGGTATAAGAACCTTGCGGTCCCTCAGCACCAATACCAGAAGGATCAGGAGACCCCCCCCCCCCCCCCCCCCCCCCCAAGTCCTTGAGGTCCTTCGGAGGCGATGTCTGGAAGAGCTCCCTCAACCTTACTAGTCTGTTCTTCAGCGCCCGAGGCGTCAGGAATCGCACGCAGAGCAACCTTCTCAGCCGTGGTCAGGGCCAAGGCAGCAGAGTCAAAGGGCGTGGGGGTCTGTTGTGGGGAAGAGCCCCTCGCAGGCTGGACACCTGCTGAAGCCTGTTGAAGTCGACATGCGCTGGGGAGGAGCGTGGCGTTGGAGGACCAAGTATCTAGAGAAAAAAAGAAAAGATAGAATAATTTCTGGGTAAGAGCATGTGGTATTACATGGCCGAAGCCAAACCCAGTAGCGCTGATGAATTCGGCCCATTCCCGTCAACGCAGAAAAGGGGACTGAGTGGAGCCGGTCGGCGGAGTCAGGCCAGCGCATGCTCCTATGGCCGCGCCTCGGCACATCTCTAAATTTAAAGGGGAAGAATATTTTTCTGGTGAATAAGTTTCTGTCTCCCGTCCCTTGCGAGGGTCACCCATACAGCATTGAGGAAAGGGGACGGGACGCAAGAGTACACCACATAATCTGGCACAACAGCAAATGGGAATTCGCACAAAGCCGAAACTCGCACTTAAGCTTAGTGAACTGTGCAAACCAACTGTAGCTGCCAACAGGACATCACAATTGACACTTTCCTATTCCCACTACACCCTACTAACACCCCCATAACACCTTTTCTTCACACTCTCCTTTTCAGATCGGCCAGAGCACCTGGGGACCACTCCGGTGGTGACGGTGCGCAGTACAAATACCTTTAAGGTTAACATTAAATAGCAGAAAACAGTCTGGTTTTCCTATCCGTGTACATGCCAAGATATGGGGCAGAAACACCAGATTTTTCATGTGCGCCACTTAAAATGATTCATGCAATTCCTTCTACAGTGGCTACCAAATTGGATCTAAATAGAGCCAGCTTCACTTTCCCCGGATTGGAAGTCAAATCACAAACTGCTAGACCAATTTCCCTGGGTAAGCTGACGCAAAACATGGAGACCTCATTTATGTATCTGTTTCCCTTCATATATAAAATGGTCTGTAGATCTGAAAAATAAATATTCCTTTTTTGGGCAAAAAATGATATAATACAAAGATAAACATTTCCAAAAAGCTCTCACTTTTAATGAATGTAGGCCAAGTTCCTATCTCATGGCAGCCAAAGGCACGCAACTTGGAACCCTAAGGGCTTTTCGCCATAACAATCCTAAAACTGAAATCTAAAACCCAAGGAGCCAGGATCTCAATACTGGAACATTTTCAGGTCTACCGTCCCCTCATAAAACCTCACTACAGGCACCATTGAGAATTTTACGTACTTTGCATCAACTCTACACAGCTGGTTTGAAAGAGCAACTGCAGTAGCCTTTAACCATTCAAGATAGTACTTCTCAAGCTTCACAGTAATTGGAAATCCTAGATACAAACTATTGACCCGCTCAATCACATTAGAAGCAATATGCCAACTGTATTTGGAGATTTTCTTCTTAGCGGTACAGTGCAAGACTTCAGGATTTACTTTCAGGCAAAATCAGGAAAGGTTAGTAATCAGGTGTTGTAATCCAAGCTGCGCACAATAAAATATGAGAAGGTCGTCTGCATAGGCTATCCACACATGTTTCAAATTGCACATTTTTGATATGGCAAATGCGACTGGGGATTTAAAAAGTCAGCTATATCAGACATATAGAGATTGAACAGTGAGTGTGCCAAAACACAAGCCTGCCCGACTCCTCTAAAAGTTGTGATTTAACGGGAGAGGGTTCCACTCTGATCTAACCTGATTTGCACATTGGACACTGCATACAACCCAATGATTAGATACAAGCGTCCTTCAGGGATCGTCCATTTTCTTCGTTTTGCCCACAATAGTCTCTGATCGAACGCATTGAATGCAGCCGAAAGATCAATGGTTGCCAGAAAAACTGAATCATACTTTTTGAACCATGCCTGACTCATTATACTCTTCAATGTAAATCCATTTAAAGAGGTCACTTGGTGTTTACGAAACTCTGTCTGCAGTTTCTGGATCCAACCTGTTCTGGATTGCCACTTCTCAAGATGCTCCAAAAGCAAGGCCGCAAAGCCCTTGATGTGGGCATCCAGTATGGCAATAGATCTATAATTTCTCAGATCTTGCTGTGAGCTTTTTCTTTATATAGGCAGAATGTGGGCAGTTGACCATGATTTTGTAATACATTCAAATAGACAAAATTACTGCCCATGGCCATGGGTTTCCCTTGAAAAGAAGATTTAATAATGTATTTGTCCCTGGGGCCCAAGAAGTACTGATGATCTTAATTAGTTCTTTAAACTGATCACAATTTATAGGCATTCCAGTAATTATTGGGCGAAGCTACTTCCTTGGGCTAACTTACAACTTGTCGCACTCTGAGTGCAAATAGATTTTTGTAGGGTGTTACCCAATCCTGCTCAGATACAGTGTTCAACTGGCCAACTTACTGGACATTCTCAAGATCATTAATTAATGTCCGGAAGGCCTGCGAGTTTTTGTTTCGCATGATCTGCAGCATGCATACTGCATCCCGCTAACTTCTTATAGCACGGTTTCCCCGCAGCCAATATTTTGGGTCGGCTTCCCTTTTTTGATGTTACAGCGCATCTCTAATGGTGACAGATTCTTAGCACTGATAATGGCTCTTATTTGAGTTCTCATTTCCTTTTTTCTCTGTGCTACTTCAGGGTCAAAGCGGTGTGTATGTTTCTTTCCATGATCACTTGCTCGCGTATTACTAGTCGGAAAACTATAATTTATAAGATCCTCTATAAATAATTCATAGTTGTCCACTGACAAGATGTTATACTGCCATTCGGGTAAGGTTAAACCTAAATATGCTGTGGTGAGGTCGTTCATACGTTGTAGTGGTGGGGGTTCCAAAGCACTATTACTGGAAACCATTAACCTTAGACCACAAGTAGTCTCAAATTCGGCAATCAAGGTACTATGACCACTAAATTCTTACGGACATCTATGGAGAGATTTACATTTCTCAAAGAAACCTTTACTAACAAAAAGTAATCTAGTGTTGATCGAGAGGTATCATTGTACCAAGTAAAATTGGTTTGAATGTCGCCAGCTATAGAGCCATTCTAATTACACTCATGCCACCCAGATATATTTGGCACATAGATGTATAATATTCTTTCCCCAGACATCTTTTGGAATAATCCCAGCACAGTATCTGGAAGCATGCATGTAGCATGTATGTGAACTCCCACACATTTTTCATGCCAATAATTGCACACATCAAGATGTGATCAATAAACACGCTCAAATTACAAAGCCTGGCATGCCAATAGACGTTAAGAATCAGAATATCTAAATCATATTCTGTGGAAAACCTGACATGGATTGCCAAGATAACAGAACTAACGCTCATAACTTGTTCAATGCATTCAAATCTTCTAAATTTCACAAAAGTTAGTAGACCGCCAAAGGGCCAACCCTGAACACCATTTTTGGCAGCATGAAAGTTGGAAGCATAACCGTCCAATACCAGAGATTTCATAATCGTGGTTTCCTGTAAAGATATTATGGAATGCATTTTTAAGATCAGCCAACAGTAGGATTGGTAAACAAATGAGATGTGACCGCAAGCATTCCAGGAAATAAAGTTTCAAGGATGGCAGTTAACATTAGGGTTATTGGATAGCCAGCTCTTGATTTCTGGCACATAAGGCTCCAGCTATCCAAGACGAATCCCTGGTTTGTTCAACCAAATTTAAATCCATCTTTGAAGCCTGGATCACACTGTCTGACCCCTAGTAGGGTGAAGACAAACCCCAATTTAATTTGGCATGAACGAGTCTTGATTTCCGTTGCACATTTTACCCTGATTATAACCCTTACCGAATAAGGTGTTAAAATCAAAGCCAAGTGCACCGACAGTGATTCATTCATTACATCATATAACAACCTTTACCATAAATGAATAACTACACAATCTGTTCTAAAATGATCAATAAAACCAATTCCATCAATGCCGCAAGAAGCTATTTCCTTGAGGTTCGGAATAGTGAACTGTTAGGACAGTTTTTCGGAAGTCCATCTAAGGGCTTAGTAAAACCATACAAACAAGACAGTACAAAACTTTTAGTATAAGGCTGATCCACCGAAGTATATAGTAACGTGGACAGAGCAGCCAGGTTTTTTTTGGGCAGGGGGATGAGGGCTGTAGGAAGGTACAAAGATCTTGTAGTATTCCAAGGGTTCAACAGAAACACAACCAGAAGTATTATAAAAAATAAAGGTTTATTATAAATGCAGTAGGCCAGGTTAAGCCTTAGGTTAAGTACTTTGACAGAGTCAAACACATTAGAAAAATACAACACAATGCTTTAAAGTACACAGACCAAAGCATAGACACTGTTCAGAAAACTAATCGTTTCTAAAGAATAAAGACCTTATCAACCAGTTAGAATAGGACACACCTGTTCATGGGGAGTAAAACCATTAGTTACATTTACATTACTTTACAGTGTCAAGGGTAGGAGACCCTGTGAGTCATGAAGTGGAATCACAAGAATCGCATATTAAAACAAACCTGCAAGTATACTTTTCTGAATAGTCAAACACTCATTCAAGGAACAGTAGAAACCAACATCCACATTCAAGATAACACACAGTTATACCAGGCGAGTAAGACCTTGTGGTTTAATACACAATTACAATTGCTTTTCAGCTCAGTAGAACACAGACTAAGGTAAGCAATAACTATCTACACAAATTTAGGATTGCACCAGGCAGACCGAGTTCAGGTACACCTACAGCACAATTTTTAAGAATGGCACACAGCTATTCTAGGTAGGTAAAACCTAAAGCCGTAATGCCCTATCAGAGTTGCTTTCTGGCCTCCTGGCTTACATCTCAGTTGCTCTCTGACAAGTGAGCTGACCAGAGCCTCAGCTGATCAGGAGTCGAGCAGCTAGGGCCAGACTGGCTGGGTCTGGGTGCTGCACCACATCCTCCCCCATGTCAGGAAGCTCCCGCTGCGGATCAGCAACAATATTGGTCCCTGCACCCTAAACTGGAGAAGGTCCGAAATCCAGGGCCTTGATGGCCAATGGAGGGCAATGAAGAGAAGTCTGCAGCACACAGAAGTCCTGAACTTGCAGAAAAGCCTCTGGCGCAAGGGAGGAGGAGGAGAACAGGCCTATCTGTTGAGGATGGCCCAGGAGAGCAGGAAAGCATTGTCCAGGGAACCAGACTGCTGTCCCGCCCATGATGCGATCAAGCACTTGTGGTTGGCCTGCAACGCAAAGAGATCAACAAGGGGGTGTGCACCACAGGTGAAAGGATCAATTTTGTTGCTGTCCACTTCCAATTCATAAGTATTGGAGCCCAGCTGGCTCAACCTGTCTGCTTCTGCTTTGCTGTCCCCGGGAAGATGAACCGCTCTGATCCAGTTGCCCTGAGACACAGCCCATTCCCAGATCGAGAACGCCCCCATGCAGAGTGCCCTTGACCTGGTTCCCCCCTGCTTGTTCAAATAGAACATTGTTGTTGAATTGTGAGTCCTGACAAGCACCGATCTGCCCCCCGATTAAGGGAAGAAAAGTCTGGAGCGCCAATCCCACTGCACTGCCCGGAGCTCCAGAAGATTGATGTGAGAATTGGCTTCCTCCCTGGACCACGAACTGTGAATGCAGTGTGGCACCAACATCACAACCCCCTCCCCCCCACACACCCCATCCCTGGAGGGTTGAGTCTGTGTCACCACCAGAAAGGGCTCCGGAGGAGCAAACGGTGCTCCCCCGATAAATTGACGTTGAGGAGGCACGAGTTAAGAGCAGAAGGAACGCACAACTTATCCGATTGTGAACCTGTTTCCTGGCCTCACAAAGCCGCCAAGTGAAGCTGGAGACGCCACTTCTTGAGCCTGCCATGTGGAACCATAAGCAAACATGAGGCTAGTAGGCCCAGCAGGTGCTGAAACAACCATGGTGACATCGAGGAATATCTTTGCGGATTGCCACCAGCCGTTCGGGGGTAGGGAAAACCCTCTGACCTACGGTGTCCCAACTGACATCTAGAAACCGCCTGGACTGAGATGTAATCAGCTGGTACTTCTTCTGGTTGAGCGAGAATCCTACATGTAAGAGCGCATCCTCCAGCCTCTAGCACGACTGGAGGGCCGCCACCGGGGAACTAGACCTCACCATCAATTTGTAGAGATAAAGGTACAGGTGAATGCCATCCAGTCCCAGGAGGCTCACGTTACGCTCACCTGGCTCCCACAGAGGCGTCGATGTGGACTGGACAGCTGCGGTCTCCACCAATGTGATGTGTAGGGCCGAGATGACGGACTGGACTGGCCCACCTAGCTTCGTTTGCTTGGCCTGTAGGAATATTCTTCTGCAAAGGGAATTAACCACCCGTGGAGTTGAGCGTAAACCCCCCCCCACCCACCCCTGCTGTTCTCCCCACAGATCACCTTTGATGTCCCCTCCTACAGTCTCACCTGATGGTTTGAAAAGATTAGCTCTCTATCCTGCATTGAGCGCAGAGGCGCGTTGATAACCAGTTGCTTCACTGGCTCGAAGGAATTGGTGAGTTCCAGAACAATATTGACTCCGAAAAGTATGTATTTCGTAAGAGTTCACATGTCTGACTTTCACTCTTGTCCGATTCCTTGCAGTTTGCAGCTTGACCCCAGCGAAGAGTTCCTCGTGGTAGCTGACGAAGTTCAGGTAAGGATTTAGCTTATCCTACACAGTTCAATAAAATAAGGCCAGAATGTAACCTGTGGCTTGCTCCCTTATTCAGGTGTGGAGAGAAAATATGAGGTTCGGGTAATAATGCCTCTGGCGGTAAAATTAGGTAAGTATATTGTGGTGAGAAGAGTTCCCCTTGTTTGTCCCTTCGTCTCACCTTCTTGTCCTTTTGTTACCCTTAGGGGCCGGGGTACGGCGAGGATGCAATGGTGACTCTGCCGACCCGTGAAGAGGAATAGTACCCCCGGCGGTAATCAGGTAAGTCTATGGGGGTAGTTACTATTGCCTCTGTTTATTCCCTTGGCTCACCTTTGCTGTTCTTGTGTTCCTCTTAGGTGCCAGAGTGCGGTGGGAACGTGCAGAAGGATGCGGTGGATCGTGAGGATGCTGCAGAGGCCGGTGAGTTCAGCGCGGCGCTGCAGCAGGCGAAGCGGCGCGTGTAAAATGCTTCTTTCTTCCAGCTCGAAGGCGCGGTGGATCTGGAATTCAGGTAAGGATCGAAGGTTTTGCTCTTATTCTAACCTCTTCTCCTTCTGTTCCTCCCTTTTTCTAGGAGCTGCAGACTCGAGGCGGTCGTGGCAGAAGACTGGATGCAGGCTTGCAGACACAGTGAGCGTTACACTGCTGGATGCAGAATAACGCGAAGCGTGTGTTGCTCTTTGGGCGTGGTTTAAATAGCTACCAAAGTAGTCCTAAGTAAGTATTCCTCCCCAGCCCCGGCCGAGTAAAAAATAGTCCCTAGGTAAAATAGTCCCCTCCAAGCCTCATTTGGCCTGAAGCTCTGCAGCATGGTCTGCATCAGGTAAGCTTGCAGCATGGTCTGCATCAGGTAAGTTCTACTCTATGAGCCGGGCGCCATAGGCGCCAGGACCGCACCGAAACAGCTCCTAGCAGGGGTTTCTGGCCTTGCTCAAAATAACTTGATGCCTGCTTCCGGGGTTGCTGGACCTGGTCTGGTTCCCCGGTGGGTAGGCATCATGACAGCTCACTACCACCGTCATAAACTTGGTGCAGACACAAGGGGCCGAAATGAGGCCGAACGGTAGCAGCTTGTACTGAAAATGGTATGACATGATCATGAACCACACCGGGGATCAGGTGT
This sequence comes from Ambystoma mexicanum, assembly GCF_040938575.1. Lineage (NCBI taxonomy): Eukaryota > Metazoa > Chordata > Amphibia > Caudata > Ambystomatidae > Ambystoma > Ambystoma mexicanum. The sequence continues at coordinate 251,648,139 of NC_090930.1, read as the reverse complement.
AGCGGGCGATAGCTGCCGGATGGACCTTGATGGAGGCGTGAGCCAGCCCCGAGTTGGCCAAAGACAGCAAATATGGAAGCACCAGAGGGGCCGTGACCCTCAGAGGGTCGATCTTCTGGGAGCAGCACCAAATGGCAAATCTCTTCCACTTGAGTCTGTAACATTTCAAAGTAGACGATGCTCTAGCCTTGGCGAGAACTTCCTTGTGGTCCGCTGGGAGATCATAGCCACCAAATTCTAGCACTGCAGGAGCCAGGCCTTCAGGTTCAGAGACCCTGGATTGTGGTGAAGAATGGCGCCTCCTTCCCTGGTGAGAAAATCCGCGAGCACTGGCAGCTTGACTGGTGGGGACGCTGACATGGTGAGAAGGTCCGGGTACCACATCTGCCTTGGCCACGCCCAGTGCGACGAGTATCATCCGACTGATGACTCGAAGTAACAACGGCAACGGAGGGAACCCATACAGAAAGAGGCCTTCCCAAGGGAAAGAGAATGTCTCCCCCCATGCTCCCCAGCTGGGAAAACCTGCTGGCAAATCTCTGGCACTTGGCGTTTGTCGCCGTCGCAAATAAGTCGATCTGGGGATTGTCCCATTTGACGAAAAGGTTCTCCACTAGGTCCTGCTGAAGTTCCCACTCGTGGCAAGAGCGAAGCTCCATCCTCAGAGTCGACTGCCATGTTCTTTACTCCTGCCAGATGAAACAGAATGAGGAACATACCCTGGGCGACGGCCCAGTGCCATAAGTACTGCACCTCTTTGGAGGGCGCTGGGGATCTGGTGCCCCCTTGTTTCCGGATGTAAAACATTGTGGTGGTATTGTCTGTGAAGACCCGCACCACCTTGCCCTTGAGGGAAGGCAGCAACGACTTGAGGACCCAAAACACCGCCCACAGCTCCAGAACATTGATGTGCAACGTCTTCTCCTCCGACAGCCATAGGCCTCTGGCGTGACGACTTCCGGTGTGGGCTCCCCATCCTTCTAGGGCAGCGTCCATAGTGACTGTCTCCTGGTATGAGGGGGTTCTGGAACCATGTGCCCGGGGCGATGTTGGAGTGGAAGCCCCAGCACTGTATCGCCGGACAGAACTCCTCGTCGAGAGGGATCTTGTCTGCGAAGCTTCCTGACACTTGTATCCAGCAAGCGTCCAGGAACACCTGAAGAGGTCACATCTGTAACCTGCAGAGCCAGATAAGGTAGATGCACGAAGATATGCCTAGCAGCGACTTGATGGTCCACACCGTGGTGATCTTCAGTGAAAACATCCGTTGTACCTTCCCCAGAATGGCTGCTACCCTCTCCCACCAGGGCGATGCGAAGCAGACCGTGGTAAGCCTGGCTCCCAGGAACAGTGCAGTGCTTTCTGCAATGGAATCGAGCAGGACTTCGGATAGTTCACAGAGGACCCCAGATCCATCAGCAGCTGGATGGTCCTTTCCGGGTGTCCAACGGCCCTTTCCCTTGACTTGGCCCGGATTAGCCATTCGTCAAGGTACGGCTACACGTGTATCTCCTGTAGACGTAGATGGGCCGCCACTGATGCCAGGCACTTCGTAAACACCCTGGGTGCCGACTTCAGGCTGAAAGGGAGGGCCTTGAATTGGTAGCGTCTTCCTTGCACCACGAAGCGAAGGAACTTCCGATGCTTCCCAACGGCCAACGTGAGGGCTGATGGTACGACGAGGAATCTCCACCAAAACCCTTTGTCGATCTGTTCGACTTTCCGCCTGAGGCACGAAAGGAAGAGTGGCGTTGTTGGAGAGAGCCCAGGGCTCGAGCTGTCTCATATCAGTCTTGATGGCTTGTAAGGACTTGTCGACGGTCTTCCCGAAGAGGTTATCCTTGTCGAAGGGCATGTCCAGTACCCTTGTCTGGACCTAATGAAGGAAATTGGTGGCCTTCAGCCAGTGACGAGGCAGACACTGTTCAACATCCGTCAGAAACCTGTGTCGGCGATGTCCAGGGCCACTGTGATTGCATGGTCCGACACCACTTCCCCTTCCAGGAGGAGGGAAATCACCTCCACCTGCTATTCGTCTGGTACGAATTCCAGAATCGGGGCCAGCTTGTGCCACAGCTCACTGTCGTACCTGGCCAGAATCGCAAGTGCGTTGGCCGCTTTGGCGGTTCTGCCCATGCCATCCAAATTCTTCCCCACACTGTCCGAAGGGACTGAGGTCGATGACGACACCACAGAGTCCGACAATGGTTGTGACCATAAGCACTTGGGTGCAGACTCTGGCGCCCTGAACTTTTTCTCCAGCCTATCCAGCTTGGCCGGAATGTTGAACAGGGCCAGGCCTTCCACCCAAACGTCTTCCAGGTGAGGCACTGCCAGGATGGTTTTCCTTTTGGCCACGCGCCTCTGGTAAAGAGAACCTTCCTTTTTGGTCTCTTCAGGCGTTAGCTGGAAGAGCATGGACGCTGTGGCATCCAGTGCATGAAACAACCCCATCTCATCCAGTGGAGACGCCCTTGGCTGAGGCGATCTGCCCGCTGTGACAATGTCGTCCGGTGTCACTGTGTCCGTCCCAGTGTCTGGGACCCTCATGGGGGAAGGCACGTGGCAAGGGTGTGGCGGTTGATCAGTGGTGCTTCCTCTTTTTCACAATAGGCTAATCCAGGACCACCAGGATCAGACCCAGGGTCAGCGGCATCCTCTTCTGAATTTCCGACACCAACATGGGCAGGGTCGAAAGGATGTGCAGTGATGCATTTCTCCTCTTTTTTCTCTTCCGACATGGTCGGGAGTGCGGAGTAGGCCTGATGACCTTCTGAAAACTAAGACCAAACTCGACAAACTTGCCCTTAGGGGGCGTAAAAATTCACTGACAAATGAATACCCGCTTGTCGGCTGATTAAGAGAAAGAGCACACGGTCACTGTTTGACAAAAATGTAACTTTTTACCAAAAAAGCGTCAAAAACGTAGATCAGCACACAGAAAAACACGAGGATTCCCAACACTTGAACCTGCAGTAAAACTCTGAAGATGGCTGCCAGCGGAGGGGCTTAGGGAGAGGGCAGTCATTGGCTGGGGGTAGTATGCCCCATAGCTCAGTGAATGGTTTAGAGGAGAAATACAGTAAGTGAAAGTGAAACAGTTTTTTCTTTTACTCAGGGGTCCCGGCCCAACGTCAGGGTATAGTCAAGAGCATGTGAATCCATGCCAGACCCCGTGCTGGAGAATATCACTTAACAAATAGTGCAAGCTGCAATAAAAGTTAAATGAAATGACAGACAGTTCAGTGTTCTCATCAACAACCACACTCTTCTACATACTGACCTAAAACAATTCACCAATTTAACCCTCCAAGGGCCTTATAACAGTATTAATGCCCAGTCACCCAGAATAAAGCATTAAAATTACAAAGAGGATGAAGGAACAAGTTACTTACCTGTAACTGTTGTTCTCCAGCATGGGTCTAGCATGGATTCACATGCTCATGAATATTCCCCGTCGTCAGGCTGGGAATCCTCGGTAAAGAAAAATCAGTATCAGTTTCGTTTCTGATCTGTCTTTCGTAGTAGTAACCAATCACTGATCTCTGCGTCATACTGACCACAGCCAATGACTGCCCTCTACCCAAGCCCCGCCTCTGGCAGCCATCTTCAGATTTGGTAGCACGTGAAGTGGCAGTATGACCAAGTGAAGAGCCGCAGAGGGGTAGGCGGGAGGGTTCGCATGTGAATCCATGCCAGACCCATGCTGGAGAACAACAGTTACAGGTAAGTAACTTGTTCCTTCTCCAGCATGGGGTCTGGCATGGATTCAGATGCTCATGAATATAAGAGTAAGTAGCAGTACACACATGCACAACCACGGGGGGGTGGCAAAAGGCTCAACATTAAGCATCTCTTACCTCCTCACCAGGCTCGCCTTAAGCGAACAGGTTGCGCAGCACTGTTTGGCCGACCCTGGACTCCTCCCTGGAATCCCAATCGACGCAGTAGAATCTTGTGAAGGTGTGCGTTGACCTCCACGTAGCAGCCCTTCAGATGACCAGCAGGGGCACACCAGATAAGAATGCCGTAGTAGCAGCGATCGCTCTGGTCGAATGGGCTCTCGGACGGCCTGGCAGCGGTTGGTTAGCCAACCGGTGGCAGTGCATGATGCAGCCGGAGAGCCATCTGGAAATAGACTTCGAGAGAGCCTTCCCTTGATTCTCAGGTCCAAAGTTCACGAATAGCTGTGATGTCCTCCGAAAACTCTTTGTGCGGTCCACGTAGAACTTCAGCGCTCTAGCCACATCCAGTGAGTGCAAAGTCCTCTCGGCCGGCGACGAAGGAGACAGGAAGAAAACCGGTAACACCAAGGGCTCGTTAAGATGGAAGTCCGACGGCACCTTGGGCATAAAGGAGGGGTGCGTCCTAAGCACCACCCTCGAGGCATGGAAAGTCAAGTACGGTGCTTTGCAGGACAGGGCATGGATCTCTCCCACTCGTCGTGCGGAGGTAATGGCCACCAGGAATGCAGTCTTCCACGACACAAACTTCATCGGTGCGGAGTGCATCGGCTCGAATGGGGGCCCCATGAGCCTGGTCAGCACCACGTTAAGTTCCCACGCCGGGGCCGGGGCCTTCAGCGGCGGGAACGACCGGAACAGTCCTTTCATAAACTCTTACCAGTCGATGGGACCACAGGGACGTCCGTCCTGTGGTTCTGGTATATCTAGACATCGTCGCCAGATGAATCTTAATGGAGGCATGGGCTAGCCCTGCCTTTGCCAGCGATAGCAGGTACGGCAGCACTTGAGGGGCCTTAATCCCTAGGTGGTTGATCTTCTGTGCTCGGCACCAGATAGAGAACCTCTTCCAATTATGACCGTAGCATTTGAGAGTCGAGGACGCCCTGGCCTTTGCAAGAACCTCTCTGCAATCGGCCGGTATATCGTAGCCTCCAAACTCTAGCGATGCAGGAGCCAAGCCTGCAGGTTCAGCGACGCCGGGTCGTGGTGGAAGATGGCGCCTCCTTCTCTGGAGAGAAGGTCCGCATCCGCCGACAGCTTGATGGGAGGGGACGTTGACAAGTCCAGAAGGTCCGGGAACCAGATCTGCCACGGCCACGCCGGTGCGACGAGGATCATCCTGCACCGGGACCTCTTGAGCTGGTTGATGAGTCAAAGCAGCAACGGCAACGGAGGGAACGCATACAGGTATAGGCCGTCCCAGGGGAACGAGAAAGCATCGCCCATGCTTCTCGGCTGGGGAAACCTGCTGGCGAAACTCTTGCACTTCGAGTTCGTCGCTGTTGCGAACAGGTCGATTTGGGGTTTGCCCCATCGTCGGAAGAGTTGATGCACCTGATCCTGGCGCAGTTCCCACTCGTGACACGCGCGCAGCTCCCTGCTGAGCGAGTCGGCGATGGTGTTTCTTTCTCCTGCCAGGTGGAAGGGAACCAGGAACATCCCCTGGGCGACCGCCCAGTGCCACAGATCCTGTGCCTCCTTGGATAGGGCTGGGGATCTGGTGCCTCCCTGCTTCCGTATGTAAAACATTGTCGTGGTGTTGTCCGTGAAGATCCGCACCACCTTGCCCTTGAGCGGCAGGAGGAACGATTTGAGAGCCCAGAACACAGCTAGGAGTTCCAGGACGTTGATGTGCAGGAGCCTCTCCTCCGGGAGCCAGAGGCCTCTTGCGTGGAGATCTCCTGTGTGGGCGCCCCAACCTTCCAGGGAGGTGTCCGTCGTCACCGTCTCCTGGTACGCTGGCGTCTGAAAGTCCTTGCCCGCCGTGAGGTGCGCTCGAACGCCCCACCACTGAATCGCCCGCCGGAACACCTCGTTGAGGGGGACCCTGTCTTCGAAGATGCCCATCGCCTGCATCCAACGGGCGTTGAGAAATTCTTGAAGAGGGCGCATCCGTAGTCTGCAGAGGCGCACCAGGTAGATGCAAGAGGACATCATCCCCAGGAGGGACTTGATGGACCTCACCCTGGCCACGTCCGTGGCTAGCAGGCGCTGCACTTTGCCTAGAATGGTCTTCGTCCGTTCTTCCGACGGTGCCGCCAGGCGCCTCACTGTATTGAGCTTCGCTCCCAGAAACAGGGCCACCTGCGACGGCACCAGGTGGGACTTTGGGTAATTTATGGCGAATCCCAGGTCTGTGAGTAGCTGGACGGTCCTCGCAGTGTGTTTAACGGCGAGTTCCCTCGTCCTTGAGCTGATGAGCCAGTCGTCCAGGTAGGGGTAGACGTGAATCCCCTGCAGGCGCAGCCGCGCCGCCACAGGTGCTAGGCACTTGGTAAAGACCCTGGGGGCCAACTTCAATCCGAACGGCAGTGCTCTGAATTGGTAGTGGCGTCCCTGGACGACGAACCTGAGGAACTTTCGGTGACTTCTGAGGATGGGAACGTGGAAGTATGCATCCTCCAGGTCCAACGACGATAGAAAGTCGCCTTCCTCCAGCTGTCCCAGTATGTGCTGGAGGGTGACCATCCTGAACCTTTGTGACCTGATGTATTTGTTCAAACGACGAAGGTCCAGGATGGGGCGCCAGCCGCCAGTCTTCTGCCTGACTAGGAAGTACCTTAAGTACACCCCGGAGCCCCGGAGTCTCTTCGGGACAAGCTTGATGGCGCCTTTCCTGAGCATCGCCCGTACTTCCAACAGCAGTTGCGGGACGTGACTTTCCTTCCTGGCCACAGGTGGAACGTGAGGGCACTTCTTCAGGAATTCGATAGAGTGTCCTCTTGCCAGGGTATCCAGCACCCAACGGTCGGTGGAGATGGACTTCCACACGCTGACCAACTTCGTCAGCCGGCCTCCCACCGGGGTGCTTCGGTGGGGGCCTGAGACCACAGCCGGTTCAGTCCTGCTTGGAGGTGGTGGCCTTGCCGCCTTGGCCACCTTGCTGACGGCGGCGAGGCACTCCCTGCTTGCCGCGACCCCTGTAGGCCTCCTGAGACGAGGAGCGTGCCGCCTGGCGGTAGGACGACGAGCCACCGCTGGATCCCTTGGAGGCACCCTGTCTGCCTCCGGAACTCCGAAAGGGCCGTCGTTGCTGAAGGGCTCCTAGGGCGCGGGCCGTCTCCGTGTCAGTCTTTATGGCTTGGAGGGATTCGTCCACCGCCTTCCCGAACAAGTTGCTGCCGTCGAACGGCATGTCCAACACCCTGGTCTGGACGTCCTGACGGAAGTCGGTCGCCCGGAGCCAACCCCGTCGTCGTAGGCAAACACCGTTGCCCAGCTGGCGGAACCCGGTATCGGCAATATCGGTTGCCACCGTTATGGCGTGGTCCGACGCCACCTCGCCTTCCTGAAGTATTTCCAGGGCCTCGGACCTCTTGTCGTCCGGTATGAAGTCCAATATGGGGGCCAGCTTAAACCAGATCTCCCTGTCGTAACGGGCCACGATCGCCAGGGCGTTGGCCGCTTTGATCGTCGTCGCCGCCGACGACGAAATGACCCGCCGCCCCATGGCGTCCAACTTCTTTCCCTCGCCGTCCGGCGGGGAATTCGACGTCGAGGCTCCTGACCCCGCCGCTTTCTTCTTCGCCGCCGCCGAGACGACCGAGTCTGGCGTTGGCTGGGCCCTGAGGCACAGGGGAGAGGTTTCGGGGACCCGGTACTTTTTCTCGTACCAGTCCCGTTTGGCTGGTGCCGTGGAGGGGTTCTTGAGAACCGACAGGCCCTCCTCCCAGATGTCATCCATTAGAGGCACCGCGATGACAGTCTTCCTCTTGGCCTCCCGGCGCTGATAGAGGAAACCTTCCTTTTTCTGCTCCTCCGGGCAGAGCTGGAACAATTCAGACGCCCTGGCGATCATGGCGTGGAATGAGCCAATCTCGGCGGGCGGCGAGGCCCGTGCGACGGGAGACCCGTTCCGTCGTCGTCGCCCTCAGAACCCGTCGTCGAGCCCATCGCACCGTCATCTCCCGACTCGTGGGAGGGTGAGGAGGGAACTGTAGGCCTTACAGGGGCGAGTGGAGTAGAGGGTTGGGTGCTCCGTCGTTTGTTCTGAGGACTTCCCGACGGGCCAGGTTGCGGGTCCTCCGGCCTGGGCCGTGGTAATCTCGTCCTTATCTCAGAGCATAAGGACTGGATCGCAGACAAAATGGCCACCAAGCTATCCTGAGGCCTAGGTTCCGGCTGCGCCGGAAGGGAAGGCTGCTCTTCCTCACCATCGTCGTCTTCCTCGGGTATCTCCCGAGGATCTTCCTTACAGGATCGAACCTTCTCGAATTGGACTTCGAGATTCCTCACAGCCTCGGTCAGTTCCTCCTCCGAGGCTGACTACGAGCTCGAGGAGGCTACCGTGCCACCCCTCACTTCTTCCATCATGGTGGCCATGACGATGGGCTGAAAAGAGGATTCCCTCCTTGGCGGCAGGGAAACTCTAGTCCCGGAGGAAGTCTCCGCTGGCGGGGTCTCTGCCGGCTTGGCCAGAGTCGCCGCGATCGCCTCGATAGAGGCCTTTGCCTGCTGGGTAGGGGCCTTCACCACCTTAGGTGCGTCCCGGGCCTTCTCCTTAGGGGGAGGGGCGACGCCTCGCTTCCCCTCTTACGAGATTGGACAGGGCTTCTCTCGAAGCTTACCCGGGGTCTCGGACTTCCTCTTCCCCGAACCGGAGCGCTGGCTCGTGGTTGACGGTGCTGGGGAAGGCGCGCCCTGCCTGGCGACCGAAGAGCCCGACCTTTCGGCGCTCCCGGAGCCAGCGGACTCGCGGCACTTGGCCTGGTGTTGGGCCCCCGTCGCCGGGGCGCCCGCACAGGACTTAGAAGCCCGCTCGGACCCTTTCTTCTTCTTCTCACCCGTTGAGCCCTTCTCCAACCAGCTGGCGAGACGGGATCGACAGTCCCTCATGGTCCGCTCTGACAAGTTCTTGCAGAACTGGCAGTCCTTCTCTACATGAGTCTTGTCCCCATGAAGACAGTAGAGGCATCGCGAATGTTCGTCTTCCTTAAACACATTCTGCAGTCCGCATCCAGGGCAGCTGCGAAACAGCTTGGGTCCGGGTGACAAACTCGCGTCCTGGGCCATCTCGAAGTAGGACTCGAATCTTCTGGAATCCTCCAAGAAGTTGATTCGACGAAATCTTCACCCTTGAGGGGCGTAGGAAAATCCTGTAACGGGTAGCGTTAACGGGAGTAGAAACGGTGGAGCTTGAGGCTCGATTAACCGATAAAATGTGAAAATTCACCTGAAAAAGCGCGAAACACGCAGTAAAAGCTCGAGAGCTAAGCACGAGGACTCCCAACACTTGAACGTGCTGTAAAAATCTGAAGATGGCTGCCAGAGGCGGGCTTAGGTAGAGGGCAGTCATTGGCTGTGATCAGTACGACGCAGAGATCAGTGATTGGTTACCACTACGAAAGACAGAGCAGAAACGAAACCGATACTGATTTTTTCTTTACCGAGGATTCCCAGCCTGACGACGGGGAATATTCATGAGCATGTGAATCCATGCCAGACTCCATGCTGGAGAACCATAGTAAACCTTAGCAAAATATTTCAAGAAACAAATATTTCAAGAAGTTACCTTCCTAATACATTTCATGCAAAAATGGGACTCATGGTTACTTGTGTGCAGTTAGTGTTTCATGTCCATTCAGAAACCTCAGGTAAGGTGGGTCAATGACCAGTACTTACAATTCAGACACCCGCCTGGCCGAAGTAATTGCCACTAGATAAGCCAACTTCCATGAGAGGAACTTCAAAGGAGCCATCGACATGGGCTCAAAATGAGGTCTCATCAAAGCCAAAAGAACCACATTAAGGCTCCACACCAGCGCAAACTTCTTCACCGGAGGAAATGTCCGAAACAACCCCTTCAGAAAATGTTTCACCAATCGATCACTGAACAGAGGAGCAACATGGCGCTTTCTCGTGAACCTAGAAATCGCAGCCAAATGTACCTTAATGGATGACTACGCCAGGCCCCCTTCCGCCAGATGAAACAGGTAAGGGAGAACTTGCACCGGAGGAACGTCCAAAGGCTCAACCGCAGGATGACCCTTACACCATTCACAGAATCCCGTGTATTTATTAGCATACAAGACATTAGTGGACAGCGCCCTCGCTGCCTCCAAAATCCGTCCACACTCTCGGGGTATTCCTAAATGACCAAACTCAGAGTGGTCAGGAGCCATGCCGCTAGGCTGAGACACGCCGGATCGTGATGCCACACTCTGCCATCGTCCTGAGACAGGAGATCCGGATCTGCTGACAAACAAATCGGATCCTCCACAGCCAGATGAAGATCTGAAAATCACGTCTGCCTGGGCCAGAACGGGGTGACCAGAATCACTAGACTCACTGAATCACTAGACACGGGTACTTACGAATCCACTGGATGATGCTCCGAATGAGCGGGAATGGGGGAAATGCATATGCGAAGAGACCTGTCCACGGGAACCAAAACGCACCCCCCCAATGACTCGGAATGAGCCCTCTGCTGAGCGCACCTGCTTGAAAATTCAGAACTCCAGGAAGATGGAAAGCGACAATGTTGGTCCCTTGAGCTAGAGCCCCAATGCCTAACGTCCTGCGCCTCCTTCAACAGGACTCTGGAATGTGTGCCCCCGTTTCATTAAATAGAACATGGTGGTGGTATTGTCCATTAACACCCTCACCACTGATTCACGGATAAAACAACTTTAGGGCCCAGTGCACCACCCTCAACTCGAGCACATTGATATGCAACAAAGTCTCCACCTGAGACCATAGGTCCTGCACCTGTGACCTGTTGAGGTGTGCCCCCCCCATCCTACCTGGGAAGCGTCCGCTACGATCTTAAACTGGAACTCCGGCTCCAGCAAGGGCATGCCCCTTACAAGATTGACCTGCCCATCCACCAGTGAAGGCCGTCCATCAAGCTTTTGTTGACCAGCAACTTGTCAGACCATAATCCCCGACTCTGCGACCATTTGTCTGCGATAAACTCCTGCACCGGCCTTATGAACAGGCGTCAATTGGGAAAAAGAGGGATACAAGATGCCATGGTCTTTAACAGCAACATGTAACTTCGGACCGAGATCACTGCGCCCTTTTTCCACTCGCTTGCCTTGGCCCGCAATTTTTCCACATGCTCGCTGGAAGGCCTCACCAGATTTTGCTGGCTAATAAACTGCGCCCCGAGAAACACTAACTCTCTGGATGGCGTCAAATACGATTTTTCAAAGTTGACGGTGAATCCCAAGCCGTTGCAAAAGACGCATGGTGGCCAGGAGAGACTCTTGTGCCCTTTCCTGTGACAAAACCCTCACCAACCAACTGTCCAGGTAGGGGAACACATGATGACCTTCACCCCGGAGGAAGGCTGCCACCCAAGCCATACACTTTGTGAACGTCCTGGGGGACCACTCCAGGCCAAACGGGAGGACCTGAAACTGATGGCGTTTCTCTCAGACCACAAAACACAGGCACCTGCGGTGCTCCCGCCGCATAGGGATGTGAAAATAGGCGTCCTGCAGATCCAACGACGCCAGGAACTTGCCCGGCTGCACCGGCCGGATTACATCTTGCATCTTGAACTTCAGGCGTTGCAGATTCTTGTTCAATGCCCAAAGATCTAGAATAGGCCTCCACTTGCCGTTGGGCTTCTTCACGGCGAAGTACCGGGAATACACCAGTTGGCACCGCTCCGCAACCAGAACTGGTTCTATCGCCCCTTTTTCTGGCATGAGCACCACCTCCTGCCGCAGGATCCGAAGATACGGCTGCAGCCCATGTACCAGCGGAATAGGAACCGGAGGACGCCGGAACTCCGAGTGGCCAAGACACACTGTGTCTAGCACCCAGCGATCTGATATTTTCTGCCACTCTTCAACTTGGATGGCGACCCTTCCCCGCAGCAGATTGTCCATATGGCAGTCATTGTTGAGTTTTAGTTTGTCTCCCCTTGGACGCCGTGGACTGCAAACCCTTCTTTCGCTGAGCTTGGAAGTCCCGACCCTTCTGCGCCGACTGGACAGAACGCCGATACCCTTGAGAAGAGTAGCTGGAGTGCCCGTACCCCCATTCTCTGGAGGAAACAAACCAGGCATTCCCAAAAGCTTCACGGAAAGCTTGAAAGGAGCAAAAAGAGCGGTCACTCTGTAAGGAACCCAATGATTTAGTTGTTTCTGTATCCTCTTTCATCCCTTTCAGGGCCTCATCAATTATTTTGCCGAACAAGTGTTGGCCTTCACATGGCATGTCGATGACTTTATATTGGACCTCTGGGCGAAAGTCTGTGCATTTCAACCAGGCCTGTCGTCGGAGCACTACTCCATTATTAATCTGTTTAAAACCAGACTCCGCCAGGTCCACAGCAATATTGATGCTGTGGTTGGAGGCCTCCTCCCCCTTTCGAACCAACAGCATTTCTGCCTTTCGATGTTGCTCCGGCAGATGATCCAGAATCGGGGCCAGTCGATGCCACATTTCACGATCATATCTGGCCAAAATCGCCAAGGAATTAGCAGCCTTCACAGTCGTAGCCCCTACCATTAAGACCTTTTTACCAAAATAATCCTGCTTCCTGGCCTCACTGTCCAGAGGCGTCACATTTAAGTTGGCTCATGGCCTTACGGCTGGCAGCCACGAACACCACAGACCCTGGCGTGGGCTGCAACACCAGGCAACTAGGAGTAGACTCCGGAGCCTTGAATTTCTTTTTTCAAGGCGACCTTTCACAGCCAGTTCGGAAAACAGGTGATGCCTTGTGCGCAGAGCCTCCTGCCACAGATGGTCCAATATCGGCACCTAGAAGACTGCCTTCCTCCGCTTGCCCATATGGTCGAAGAGGAAGCAGTCCTTACATTCCTCTTCAGGTGCCAGCCCAAACTCCAGACATGCTTTCGACATGGCATGGAACTCCCCAATATCATCCGGAGGCGATGGCTGAGCTTGACTATGGGGCTGCTCCACCTCCACATCCGTGTCCCACGCGTCATCCCTCGTCGGCGACAATGACACAGTAGACCGGGTGTCCCGCGGAACTCTCAGCGTCCGAGTCAGGTAGCTCGCCTTCTTTAGGATGAAACATTGGATGACCCAACCCCACCGGCAAGGGCAACCGTGCCGCAGGAGACTTCCTAGGAGCGTCACCAGGCAACCCCTCGACCACTGGCACCACCGGACTCTGAGGAGGAGGCAACCTCGCATCTAGTTACCCCAACAAAGATTGAAGCGTAAACAGTACTTGCAGTGACAGCAGAGAAAGTGAGTTTACCAATGGATCAAAGGGCGGCCCAGCCCCTACCCCACTCGACGTCAAAGGCCTCACACTCTGCAGACCCAAGGCTGACGGGTCAAACACTGGCTCCTGTTCCTCCTCCATTCCCGAAGAAAAAGAAAACGTAGCAGGATCTTGCTGCAAAATGTTCTCAAGAAGGACTGCCTCAAAGCTGGCGGACTGAAACACCCCACCCGTCGTCAACAACCCTTCCGATTCCATCTGTGACAATGACAACAGCAGCAGACCACTATCTGTCAAAGTCGTGGACGGCGCCAATGACACCACTGTCTATGATGGGACCGTAGACTGCAGCACTACCGTCGATGACTCAACAACCGTCGACAAGCACGTTGTCGGAACCACGTCCCCTGGCCTCGATTTTACCACAGACCCGGATGTCTTGGAAGAATCGGGACGGACGAAGACTTGTGATGGTTCCTGGACGACGAGTGCTTCGACAAAGACTCCCTCGGCTTCGCCAGGTCTTTCTCCGACACCGTAGACTTCTCGGGCCTACCACCAGACCCCTTGAACTTGGCCAGCCGACCATGCTTGGACAACGAAGAGCCACTTGCCCCCTTCGACTGATGTGCTCTCGACGAAGACTTGCTGCCACTCCCCACCACCGATGCAGGTACTGTGGCCCGATGCTTCTTAGCAGGGGGTTCTGCCGATGCAGCTTGGCGATGCTCTGTGGTTTTCTCCGCCCTTCCGGAAGACTGGCTCCCCCGGGCCGAACCCAACTAAGAGGCCGGGTATGTGCCCTCATTAAGCCAACATATGAGCCGTCGATTATGGTCAAGGTCTTCTGCGAAAACCCCCAACATATCTCGAAGGTATCCGCCGAGTGATGAGGGTAAAGACAGTCCATATGACCATCCCCTTCGTACACCTTCATGCCCCAGGTAGCATACTGCATAAAAATAGACTTCTTCTGGGCTACAGACTACATCCTAGCCCACAAACAAAAGGCATATGCAAAAACACGAACCAACACAAGGTGATCCCAACAGTTTGGAGACGGTTGAAATCTGGGGGGAAGCAGCGGGGGTGGGGCTATTTATACCAGGCGGCCTATTGGTGGAGCCTAAAGCACCCAAAAAGGATGTTGATAAGACATTGAAGTGTTGAAGTTTTCCATAGGAAAATGCTAAGTTAAAGTTACTGAGGATTCCCAGCCTGACGACGGGGAAATATTCACAGCATGTGAATCCAATAAAGATCCAAATGCTGGAGAATGCTAGCTACAGACAAAAGAGGTAAGTACGCCTAAGTCAGCACAGTACTTTAGGGTTAGAAGAGGATCCAGCTGGCTTCTGTTCTGGTTGCAGTCTTGCAGATCCTGGGTTCCTGGGCCTCAGTCGCGAGGACAAGAGGGAGGATTTCTGGAGGAATCCTGCACTACAATTTTAAGGTCAGAAGTAGCTACGGGCTCTTTTCAGTTCAGCAGTACTTTGCGGTTTCAGCTACCGGCAAATAGCGCCACTGCAGATTTTGGACACATGATGGACTTTCTTCGCCTCCCTGAGTCCAGCACTCTGTTGAGGTGATTCGAGCTTGGGTTGTCCTGCTTCGGGAGGGTCCTCAAGGTCTTCCTGGAGCTTCTGTCTGGCTTAAAGACGTTTCACTCCACTATGGATTTCTCGACCCCTTGTACTCTTCTCCAGCAGCAGCAAAGATGTACAGCCAGTTGGGGACGGTCCTCCAGAAAAGTATGTCTTTGGGTTAGTTGGTCCCACTAACCCAAGGGAAGAAGTCGTCCTGTCGGGAGCTTCTCTGGTTCATTCGGAAAAGCAGTTTCACCACAGCAGCAGGGCTTCACGGGCAGTTGAACAGTTCAGGAGGCTACAGCAAGCTTTTTGTCACGATTCCTTCGTCGGATGTTTCTTCCAGTGGTCGACTGTCTTCTGTTCAAGAAGCCTCGCCTTTTATGCAGGTTTCTCCCATTCATGCACAACCTAGCTGTCACTCTCTCAGACAGCCAATTGGCACTGGTGAATTCAGGTAACCAAGGAGACTAAGGACAGGGAGTTTCGGGCACCTCCCTCGCTTCCTGCCCTGCCATACACACTGGAGCCAGAGGCGGGTTTCAGCACTGAAGCCCGCAAAAGGCAAAACAAACAAAAGGATTAAACCTGGTTTGGTGCGCAGCGTAAAACCCAAGACCGACCTCACAAACTAGAAATGGCGAAAAAAGAAGACTGGTGCCATTTTGACAATGTTCACCCATGGGTGCTATACTGCAGCTGAGGATTCAGCCTGCGGTAGAAGAGCACAATGGTAGGAAAATTAAACCACTGCCACCAGCCATTTAAAGTCATGAGGGTAGCTTACAAAAAATAACATGAGTAAGTGGGGAAAGGGGCTACCAAGTAACCCCTCCAGCACTCAACATACGATGCGGTGTGCGGGACCTACATAAGAAAAAAGCCAAGTAAAGTCAATTTGACTTTACTATTCTTGGGAACAGTAGATCAAAGAGAAGGTATTTAAACCTTATGAGAAATCCAAAGGACCTCTCTGTGACACCGCACTGAAGGTGCTGTGTGTCACCATACAAAAAGTAGATGCCTGTGTAGTTTGTCAGACTCCAAAAACAAAGAAAACACAAGAGTCCAAATCAGATCAAAATACATGAGAGTGAGAAAAAGGTCTCACTCACTCGAGGATAAAAATTAAAAGGTCCTAAAGTCCAGCAAAAAGAGCTGGGGGCTCCAAGGTTGAAGGGAATTAGCACAGAAATGAGAATTCTCCCTAACACAGAGTTACATGAAGTTAGACTTTGACAATGATTATATGCCTTAAAACAGGTGTACAGATAAGCGCAGTACAGCCACTTTTATTCCAAAAAAAGGCACAATCCCTGCAAAAGAAGGGCAGCAAAAATATTCCCAATAAAAAATGGGAATCTGGCACATATTGGGGATGTTGGCTTCCACCAACAAAGCCAAACTAATATGACTGTTACGTTTGATCAGTGTCACCAGGAGAGCAGCCCTACAGGAGGAATCTCTAATACTGCCCTATCTAAAGGGGGACTTCAAGGTAAAATAATACATACTTTAATTTGCATACACACCTAGGTGCAAAACCGTTGGGATTACCAAACAATATCGGGTTTAGAGTAAACATATTACTTGGAAAGGAAATACCCCCTAGGAATAGGGTGTCCATAAAGAAAAAAACATTTTTACTCTCAGCTTGGAAAGATGCAGTAAAACACTCCTAAACACAATCTTAACTAACAACTGGCCTGAAACAAAAAACAAAATAGGCACATTGCATCAACAGAAGAAAAATGGAAATTAAAAACAGGAGTCAAAATTATTTTTGAATAACGTACCATTTCCATGTTGTCATCAATGGCTTTCATCTGGATTTTTAATTTGGTCACTTCTCGGTCATAGCTTCTTTGAGGGACAGCAAGGTCGTACATTGTTAATGACCAGAACGTTGCATAGAACTGCGGACTGATGTCATCCCAAACTTTAGGCAGATGTAATGAGACAACCGCTTCATGAACAGGAGCCATAACTAATTCACAAGATGTGATGTACTTGTGAACCTTTTGCTGCTGTTTGTTACCCTTCTCAGCTTTTTTGAGTTCATCATATTTAGACTGCAAATTGAAAAATGCATATACGATTATGTTATACATTCATAAGATTGAACGGTTTCAAGGTTAAGATTAGAGTCCTGATTTTTCAGGAACAGAAACATCTGGCAAACATTTTTCACTAAAAAGCAAATACGATTCAAACATTGCTGCTGTGCGCTTCTCCGGCAACCAAACAATGCACATCTGCAGCATTTGTACCAATACTCCGCTGAATACTGTAAAAACCATCTTAAACACTGGATTTTTAAAATCTTGTTCGCGCTCCCAGCGCCGCTGTGCCTGCTTCCCTCCCACCCTCCCCTGCATCCACTTCCTTGTCGGGTCCCTCCCACCATATTGGTCAGACCACTCCAGGGCAGCTCCTGCAGCCAAGGGTGCCAAGGCAAAGGGCGGCTCCCGCTGAAACGGCTCCAGCTAGTGTCTGCAGGTATCACAAGGGGGAACCAGCGGCCAGCCGGCAACCAGCAGTGACTAAGGAAGGTAGGAGTGGCCCGGGTTAGGTATAGAACCTCACTCTACCCTGCAAACCTATCCATATAGCAGACTCTCAAACTTGGGTGTGTTATCTCCTCTATACAAAATTGCATTGTGAAAGTATTCAAAATTGCATTGTGAAACCTAGGCCTTTTCCCCACGATTCACGACTTTTAAATGTAGGTTTTTCTCCTATATTTAAAAATTGCATTGTGAAAGTAGTGCCGATCTGTGGCTTGCCTCCTAGCAAAGCACTCATCAAGCAAACCATTTACCACTATCTAAGATCATGTCGTCTTGTCCAATTGTCAACTTGCCTCGTCTCTCTCTGTCTCGTCTGCCTGAACCCTACCCCATGTCCTTCCCTAGTTTTCTCCCCTTCCCACTCCCTTCCTCTTCTCTCCTTAGCTACCTACTCTATGGTGCTCTCTTTCTCTCCTATCATTTCTAACTGCTTCTCTATCGACTATCCTGCTCTCTTGAAATCTGGTAGGAAAAAGCTTAAAAAGGACATCTTGGGTTCCAATCCAGGCCTCCCTATTGCTGACACCTATATCAGTGCCTCCATCAGGCAAACTTTCAACAACCTCCTCTTTGCGTTCCTTCGCCAGACAAATGGACTCTACATATGGTCTCTGTGCTCCCTCCCTTCTCTTCCTCTCCCATTTATGGTGACACAAGGTGTGAGGTCCTCCTGGACCCCTTCTACTCCTCTAAGGTCATCATTAATGTTCACTTGAATGGTACCGTCTTGGTCCAAGGCTATCAAGCCAACCTTCTCCTCTTTGATACATGCTTCCTGTGGCTCATCAACTTCCTTTCTTCTCCTGCTGTACCCTCTCCCCCCTTCACGGCTTTGTTGCCGCCCCCTGCTGTCTCCTCCTTGGCTACCTTGCCCTCTCCTCCTTACTGTTCTGCCCCCACTCGGGCTGCTTCTACACCGCTGCAGGGCATAACTCTGATTTGTACCCCGACCCGGAAGTCTTTCAGGGACGGCAACCTTCTCAATATTGCCACTATAAAGTCTTGCTCAGCTGTCAAATACTCCTCGGACATCTGCCACCTCCTGGAGGAACTTGACCTCAATGTCGTCGGTCTAACTGAGACATGGTTCACAGCCAGCTCTGTAACAAGCTTTGCTGGCTACAAGATCCTATTGGCGCACAGATCCAACTGTTCCAGAGGGGGTGTAGCCCTGATCTTCCCTGAGTGGATTCCTGCCTCTGTCATCCCTACGCAGGCCTACTCTTCGTCTGCAGGCTCTCTCCCTCTCTCTCCTGGCTATTGCCTTACTGTGGCTACCATCTATCGGCCACCTGTTCAGATCTCCTCCTTCCTATCAGAGTGGGCGGACCTCTCCTCTTCCCTCCTGGTCTCAACCACTCAACTCCTTTTTGGAGACTTCAAAATCCACCAGGGTGCTTCCTGTCCTTCTATTGGACTCTTGTGACCTATGCGACTGACTCACTCTATTCTCCCCTCTGGCCGGACTCACTTTGCAGGGCACACTCTGGATGTTCGGATCTCTTCAGACTTTCCCCTTTCGATCCCTCTCACCACTCCTCTCTCCTGGAGTGATCACTTTCTCCTTTCCTCCCAGCTCACCCTCTGAACCCCTCAGGCCAAGCCAACTCCAACACTGCCACCTACATTCTTGGTTATCCGACCCATGAAGCGTGTGTCAGTTGAGGCTTTCGCCACCACTTCCTCACCATCTCCCTAACAACCCCCCCACCCCCCGCCCCGGCTGAATAACACCCTGACACAGCCCTTTCCATGCACAGCCTTTTTCCCACTCTTACATGTGTTTTGCTGTGTGTGATTTTCACTTTTTGTGTGATCTTGGGTACTGGAGCCTCACCTACTCCATTTGCACCACTTTTTGTGTGTGTTACACAGCACCTTCTGGGCAGTGACACAGGGTTGTCTGAGACTTCCCACTATTTCTGGGGCTGACTACTGTCCCCCAGAAACAGGTAAAGTTGCCATAAACTTTATATAGTCCCTTTAAACCACAGAACCAGTACACCCCATCTTAAATGGAGTATTGGAAAGGGTTAACTCTTATCCCTTTTTGTCTGTGCCTCTTGGAGCCTTGTTTCGCTCCCTTAACATTAAGACTTGGCTGGTGGCAGTGGTAACTATCTTAACTTTTCTACCGCGATTATCTTATATAAACGTGGTATTGTTCCAGGCTATTATAGTAGCCTCGAACATTAACCCGCTTGACCAAATACATTTTATTTTGGTTCCGGCTGAGTTTATTCGCCATTTTTTTTGTTAAAGTCTTTCTCGTGTTTTTCTCTGCACACCAAACCGGGATGATTCCGTTGTTCGCTGTCTTTTCGCAGGCTTCTACACAGAACCCTCCTTAAGGCGCCTGATAGTCTAGTTAGGTCGGATGTGAGGGAGGGATCTTCAGACCCCTGCCATGGGTTCCCTTGGTAACCCAAGTCGCACTTTGGTCTGATTGGCTAAGGGGACTGGCCTTGCCAGGACAGCCAACCTGCTGTGTGATTGACAGCCAGGCTGTATGAATGGGGGAAAACTGCATAAAAGGCAGGTCTCAGGGCTGGAAGAGCAGAGTTGCCACTGGAACGAAAGAGCCAACGAGGAACTCGAAGAAGAGGACCCCTACCACGACTGAACCGCCCGGTGAAGCCCTGCTGCAGGTCCAAATCTCCGAATCCGACAGAGAAGATCCTCCAGGAAACTTCTTCCCTTGAGCTAGTGCGACCAACCAGTTTGCCCATACTATAAGCCAGGACCCCTCCTCTGGTCTCTGTACACAGCTACAGTGGGCCGGATAGCCAGGAAGGTCGGACCCTGCTTGGGTTTTAAGGAGCGCAACTTTTATTTGTTGTTTTGCTCTGCTGCTGGTTTCTTCCCTGCGTGGCGCAGGACCCTCCAGTCTTCCTACTTCGTGTAAGTCCGACAGTCGCTTCTGGAACCGTGAGCTTGCAGGAACCACCAGGAACGTCCGCCTCAGCTACAGGTCCTCTCTCCGTTTTAAGGTACTGTGCAAATCCGGTTGTCCGTTTCGGTCAGCCGCGGTGAAAGTGTTCGAAATATTTCTCCAATCCGAGGCCTTGTCCTTCTCTTCAAACTAACTTTTCTACCAACCAACCTCGTCCGGAACCTGGGCCACAAACTTTACCGCAAACTACCTTGAACTGTGTGATTTTGAGCAAAAGACTTTTGTCCTATTGACTTTGGCCCCAAGCCTTTTCTATCTGATCTCCTCACTGTAGTCTCTCGGTCAACTGCCCAGAGTACTTACCTGTTGGTTTTGCCTAATTTCTAATAACTTTGTCTTTCCGCCCTTTTTTGCTTCCACTTCATTTTGTGAGCTTAACTTGTCTGGAATTTAAGGGAAGTGGTGCAGTGTATTTATGATTGTGATTTTTATCTTGCTTAGAATAGTGAAATGTTATACAACTGTTGAGTAAATAAATATATATTCTTTTACTTAGAAACCTTGAGTCAGTGTTTGCCTGAACCATAATTGCTGCCCTTTGTGTAACTCTTTGTACTGCTCACTTACTCTTGAAAGAAGTCTGGCTGCTCTGCTACTGCTACCACTATAACTGTGTAGTACAAGCATGTACCAAAGGTGAAATTGTACTGTCACTTGTAGGACTAATTGTGTGTAGTGTTCCCAAAGGGTACTGCATATAATTCTGCGTAACACACTCTGCTATATCTGATACTCTCAATGTTCTTGCCCTCATCATGAGGATACGCTTGAAGCCCAAGGCCAAGTGCAACTCTTGGTATGACTCAGACCTCATCACCCTTCAACGCAAGTGCAGGGTGGCTGAGAGGAAATGGCATGCTTCTGGTACATCCTCTGACAAACTGGCCTGCTGCCTGCTCCAAAGGCAACACCAGCTCTCTGCCCACACCAGGAAGAGAGCCCACATCCAAACCTGCGTCTCTGCGGCATCTAACAACTCGGCCAAACTTTTCCAAATCTGCAAGGAGCTGGCCAATCCTGCTGCAGTCTCTACCTCTCCTGTACCCTCCCAGGCCCTCTGCATGGCCTTGGCCTCCCATTTCATCTCTAAATCTCAGGACATCCTGTCCTGTATCCCCCCTCTACTCCCCTTATTCCCCGTTGTTCCTCTGCCCGCCTCTCCTCCCTCCTTCTCTGCCTTTCCCCTGTTCTCCACAGACGAGGTTTCTAGACAAGTCTGATGTATGAAAGTCTCATCAAAACAGGTTCACCCCTGTTCCTCTAAAGCCATCAAGGACCCCATTGACAGCCTGACTCCTGCTCCGGCTGATTTCTGCAACCACTCCTTTGCCACTGAAGTCTTCCCCTCCCCCCTTAAGAACTCCCTTGTGCACCCTCTTCTTAAGAAACCCTCTGCCAACCCTTCTTGCCCGGCTAGCTATCACCCAATCTCCATCATTCCTTTCCTGGGCAAACTCGTGGAAAAGCTGGCCATCTCCCAGCTTAATCTTCACACTGAATCTGCTGGTTGTCTCCATGAGCATCAGACTGGCTTCAGAGCAGCCAGAAGTACGGAAACTGCTCTCTTGAACATCTGTGAAGACCTCCTCTCCAACCTTGATTCCAACCCCTGTGTCGTCATTTTACTTGATATTTCCTCTGCCTTTGACAGTCAACCATGCCATCCTGCTCAACCGTCTCAATGATAATCTGGGAATCAATGATCAGGCCTTGGCTTGGCGGATCTACTTCCTCTCCAATCGACCCTCCCAGGTCCAACTTGGGTCCTTCCTCTCTTCTATCTCCATCTGTGGTGTTCCCCAAAGGTCTAAACTCTCTCCCCGTCTGTTCAACCAATATGTGGCACTTCTTGCCCACTGCATTGCTGCTCTCTGCCCCAACTTTCAGTGCTATGCGGATGATACTCTGCTCATTTTCAGGCTCCAGTCTGCCACCTCTTCTCCTTCTCTCATCTCTGATTGTCTGTCCGCCATCCAGGAGTGGTGTGCCGCCAATGATCTCTGCCTTAATGAAATGTAGGACTGAGATTCTCCTCACCGGCACACCGGCTCCCTCCTTTCCTGTCACTTTCTGGCCGGCCTCTCTTGGCCCTCTTCCTGTTCCCACCTGTGAGGCTAAGAACCTCAGGGTCATCTTCTACTCCACACTTTCCTTCTCTCCTCACATCTCCAACGTCTCTAAGAAGTCACACTACCAGCTGCACCACCTCAGGAGGTATTCTTCCTTTCCTCCTTCACTCAGAAGCTCAATATCTCCAGAGTTCAGGTTCTCTCTACTGCAACAGCCTCTTACTAAATCTACCTGACTCTACTCTCCGCCCTCTGCAACTCATCCAAAACAGGACTATGAGACTTGTCCTTGGCCTCAAGCCCAGGGATCGTATCTCTCCAGGACTGAAATCTCTGCACTGGCTCCCAGTGGCGGCGAGGATTAAGTTCATAACCCTCTGCATTGTCCACAAAGTCTTCTGTGGCCTGGGACCTCAATACCTTCTACTCTCTCTTCCTAAATATCTTCCTTCTCAAGCTCTTCGCTCATCCGCCTTCAACTCCCTCACAGGCAGTCGCTTCTCCAAGCAGCAAGTTGGTGGTAGATCTTTCTTCTGCTGGGGTCTCCCTCTGGAACAGCCTCCCTGCCTCTCTGAAACTTAAGGAGATTTCTGGTAGCACCTCAAGACCTTCCTCTTTGATTCTGCTTTCACTCCTCTTCTCCCCTGCTGGCTGAACCTGAAATTGCTCTGGTTACCTGGCTACCCTCTGATCTCGGGCCCAGGTCCCCTCCCCACCAGATGCACACCTGCACTGACCCCCTGGCAACCCTTGCACTCACTGACTGTTTCTGTATCCCTACAGTCCCTTCCAGCACTTGACACCCGATGTCTGCACTTATCACCAGCTGGGTGCACTCTTATTTATTGTCTTATTTATTTTACTGTTATCCTTTGTACTGCACTGCCCTCTCCCCTGTACCCCCGCACTTTTTCCCCTCCCCCGCTCCGCTGCACTTTCACGATCTCAATGTCATCTGGCCTAGTCTGATTGCTGTCTCGGTCTTTCCTCTGTTTCCCCTCCCTTGCCTCGTCACACCTTGAAACACTTGTGTATAGGCGCGTTATAAATGCCATATCATATAAATTATGATTGGAATACTGTTGGCTAAACATGCCTGCTAGGTACTTTGAAGGTGCCTATAGTTTAACAGATTCACTTCCTCAATTAATCGACTCATTCTGCGGCCAATGCCCAATTAAGGAGATCATGCTCTGTCCCTGTGCTGTGAGAGGGGCCAGCCCATATCTACGATGGCATATAATAAGCAGTATCATGTCGCAATTTGAGATGCAATATCACAGTCTGGTCATTACTTTCATGTTTGTTTAGCACTGTAGGGTATTTCAAGCACTCACTTCAAAGGAAATGCAAATGCTTAATCCAAGCACCACACTCCCCAAACACAACCTTCCTTCAGTCCCACCTAATAAAACAGGGAATAGCGAAGCATGAATGAAACATTTATTTACCCACCCCGTAATTTCTGCCCTTCTCCGAATATTTTTTTTTTTTTACAGTCTCCCTACATACATAACAAACGTATAACAAACAAAATTGAAAAGAAACGAAAAAGTACAACTGAACGACTATGTTTTTTATTCCACTGCAGTATTGACAATACTAAATCATCTTCCATGGAATTTTGACGTGAATATTGATCGTGGGTTACTATGAAGAAGAAACGCACAACTGCGGTCTGAAAACCCAACATCTTTATATATAAATGCCTATTCGTTTTCCCAATTCTCATTATGCTATATTTCTGTAGGGAGAGGGAATTCAAGTGGGTAGGCACTGAAGTGCCCAAGGAATTTTAGAGCTCATTTCACTTCATAGAAAGCAGATCTTTGTCCTGTACTCGAGATCTTTGCAAGAGCAGCACTACCCAATTAGCTAACTTACTTATCTGTTAAACTGTGTCCTGCAGTTTGCACTGATTTTTAATTGGGGCTATTAAGTGGTGATTTAGTTCCATCCATACGTCAAAATAAATGCATTGGAGTACAGACATGAGGGAGATGGGATTAGAATACAAACACCTAGTGGGTGTTTGACTTTTCACTTACCCATTGACCACTCACGGCAATGTGAGTCAATATGGGCATTTCTATTGTTGGAGATATTTTTGAACACCTTTGGTGAGCGGTCTGTACCATACAACCGAATGTTACAATTCCATGGCTTGGTGAAGAACTCCAGGTACTCTATGACCCTAGAAAAACGACAGACTCTAAGCAAGTAACTTGCAGTGTCACTTAAGGGGGTTCCAGTGTTACCTGCCGCAGCCCAATTCTCACCCTCCTGGAAACCCTTTAATCTATTACTAACATGCAGCACATGCTGTGCTGAATAACACATGTCAGTGTTATTTCTAAGACTTCTTCTGAGTGTTAATAGCTTTAATTGCCTCTGTAAATTGGGTGACGGTAAAACAAAAATGTCTTTAACAAATGGGCCCTCAGTCACTTTAGAAGCAATATGCGTTTCATTGCATCATTTCCTTGCACTGAAGTTATGCGTGTGTGTGTGTAGCACTACCAATTTCCAACTTTTGACATTTTATGGCACGGTACTACTATTCTCGTATTGGCTTGCAAATGCTTATCCCATTTATGCAACAAAAGGCAAAACTGTTGTCTTTGCCAATGCTTTTTCAACAAGTAATCAACCAAACTTGCCAGTTTATCAGTATGAGAAACCTTTGAACAGTTAGCTACAGATCTCTGCCTCATCTGTTTAACCTGCCCAAGTGATCTGAACCTCATGAAGTCCAGTTCACATTTTGACAACACAAACTGACTTCATCAAACTGCCAGAGAATTGCTTGATGAAAAGATTGCAAAGAATTTGATCCAGCCTGTTAATCATACCACACTAGTGTCTTCCTGCACGTTTGATAGTCAAACATTTTAACATTTACAAGGAAGAGATCCCTGAAACTAAGACACCTCTCCCTTAGTGCATTGGGCCACGTGACCAAGTGCCCTGCCTTGCTCTCGGTTTGAGATAGGGTGACCAAGGGGCCAGAGGTACAGCCACCCATTACATGATCTAGGGCCCAGTGACAGTGTAGGGAGGATCCAGTGTTGTACCCTACCCTCTCCCAGGAGTTTGGCAGGAACTTTTCATATAGGCATAACCCATCAACATTGTCCCTTTAAGGCAAATGATTACAGGAGGCGGGCCAGTGGAGCCAAAAGAGCTTGCATGTTTGGCTCTATTTACATGGGAGCAGCAATCATATCCAAAAAAAAGGAGTAAAACCTGGAGCCCGACCAAAAACGGAAAAGTGGATCAGACAAATACACTGTAATAAGCCGGTAAGATAGCTCAGTGGGTTGAGCGCTCTCTGCTGTGATCTGAGCATGATCTGCAGGCCGCAGGTTCGAATCCCGGCAAGGCCAACTCAGACTTTCATCCTTCCGAGGTCGATAAATGAGTACCAATTTCGGTTGGGTGATATTGTATGTAAATATGTGCTCTGTAAAGCGCTTTGGATTAAGGTGCTATATAAATAACACATTATCATTATTATAAGCAAAGGGAGACTTGTCCCGAGTTCAGGTGTAGCCTGTGGCAAGCAGACATGCGAAGGCCCATGGGAGGACAGGACTAACCAACCACTGCAAGCCCCACATCAGAACCGCATGCCATCCCCATGGGTGAGGTTCATCAACTAATCTCCATATGAATTGCATAGGGAGACATGCCAGAGTTCACTTTGGCCAGAAATGATGGAAGGGTCAAGGCGCTTAAAAAAAAAAAAAAAGAAGGGCCTGAGGGAGTATGGAAAAAGAGGAGGCTTGAAGATTTGGGAGATTACTGGGATTAAGAAGGAGGAGGTGACTTGGAGGAGAGTAGAGAGGAATGTTTGGGAGAAGGAAGGAGTAGAAGAGAAATAGATGGTTAGGCGTTGAAGACGAAGAGGGCCAGAGAGACTATGCCGGACACAATGTTAGGGACACTTCATATTCAGCCGCCCACGTCTTATGACCTCCGTTCAGACTTTTTTGCTTGTAATCGCCAGGTCAGGGACCTCAGAAAAGCAGTGGAACTATCTACCAAGAGGGTCCAGAAGGGAGGGTGATGAGGAAGCTGTGGAAGTTGGCAGAGGTCTGCAAATTGCAGCTCTTTAGGTGTTTTGGATTAGGACTCCCATGATCCCTCACCATTGACTATATGGGAGTTTTAGTCCACATCCGGAGACCCATAAGTTGTAGACCCTGGATCCATCAGAAGAACCAATTACTTGTCTGCCAGAAATATTCTTTCTGGGGGATATCGCCCCCATGGATTCCTCACCTTTGATATCTATATCCATTCATGTTTATTTGGAAATGCATTTCTATTTCCCAACAGGAAACAGCAGCCAATAGGACATTTCTCTTTGTAAGATCTGAAAATAGTTCTAAAAAAAGTAAAAGTACCTGAATACCTAAACTATCATATATGTCAAAAAAGTAATTATACATAGTGATCAAAGTGCATATGCAAGGTTACAAACATACTAAAAATTAGATCCTCCTCTATTTTACATGCATTAGTGATGGCCAGACAGATTTAAAGGATGAAAATGAAATGCCAACAATAGTTAAAACACTAAAAAAAAAAAAAACATAGTAAAACCAAATAAAAGTTGATTTTAAAAACATGTTGCTGAAGTGCAGGAAGTTGTGGCCTCTTGTGCCATGCTTGCTTCAAGAACATCAGGAGGCTGAAATTAAGATAGTCTGCCCACAGCAAATACAAGAAGGGAGGTCGACACTGAGTAAATCCTGCATCTCTCAAAAGAGGTTTCAATGCACGACTCCTGATACAAGCGTCAGCTGGATCTTAAAGTAGGAAGGGAGTTGGGTCTTCTGCTGCGGCTGTACATAATTAGCAACTAGGGTCAACTACAGGGCGTGACCAAACACAAATCTTCTCCCTGAGTAAAAGGCGGTAAAATCTAACCCTCCTAATTAGTAACCTTTGGGTCGGGTCATTCACCCATATCACACGTTTGTTTACCACCAGTTGAGATTAGGTTTATAGAGTTCACCAGATTCTCTATACATCTGCATTTGGGCCCTGATCCTGTTTAAAGTGACTGCGCTTCTGTCGATTACACAATCTTAATTAACATAAGACTAGGCATTAATGGTACTGTTAGGGAGTGTTACACAAGTTGCTGCCTGTGACAGAACTTGGAAAAGCACGTTAGGTGACAGGGTTGTACCTCTTAGGTTCAATCTGAAATACCCAAAGGTTTGGTAGCAATGGCTGAGCAGCCAGGCTGAGCCTAGGAGGGAGAAGGGCTGTAGTGAGGCACACAGTACTTAGAGCATGCTGTCATGATCTCTGCTTCCAAAAGATCAGGACTTTCCCAACTCCCTTGGAAGCAGACCCATAACCCCGGTTCCGAGTGCCAGCCAGTCCCAATTGGGACCTTTTGGACCCTGTCCTGGCGCCAGTGGCACCAGGCTCATAATGCTTGGGTGGACTTACCTGCAGCAGACCATGCTGCTTACTTACCTGCCAGTTGAGCCCCTGATCCTCTTCTGTTTGGGACTACTTTTCCTGTTGGGTGGGGCAGGAGCCACTCCCTAGGTTCAGAACACTGGAACTCTTCTGGAAAGCAGGAACTCTTTTCTTACCTAGGCGAGGCTGTGGAAGGAGACACCTAAGCACTACAGGAGGCTATTTAAACCACACCCGATGGATGAATCTTGCTTTGCGTTATTCTGCATTCTCTGCAGCAGAACGCTCATCGTGTCTTCAGCTCCTGATCCTGGGCCTAAGGGAACAAAGGCTTATCATCCTGGAATCCAGTCTTCAGCAGCACCTGTAAAGACAAAGAAAAAACAGGTTAGCACTACGGTCTTCAGTGGCAGCGCATCTCTTACCTGGTCCATCGGCTGTCACCAACGCCTCGCGCTGCATTCCGGCATCTGAAAGACAAAGGCTTACCTACTCTTCCGCATGCTCCGGAGGTCTTCACACTGCATTCCGGCATCTGAAAGACAAAGGCTTACCAGCTCTTCGCACGCTCCGGAGGTCTTCGGCGCTGCATCCCGCATCTGAAAGACAAAAGAAGGTGCGTTTAAAGACATTGGGCAACTTTATTACTCACGTGCCATTACTCCTTCCCACGCCGAATCCAGTGGGTATTCCATCACCCTTCAGCTTCTCTAAAGCTCCGAACTTGTACCTGCAAGATAAAAGGGACAGTTAGTGCACATCGTGAAGCAGGCTACAAGCGCTTACTTACGTGCTTCCAGGCGCTTCTATTCCTCACGCGGGTTCGATCCTCAATTCTCTTCAGCCCGCCATCGCCGGAACCCTGCAAAACAAGAGATATCATTACAAAAGACTTAAGACATTTGAAGTGCTCAGAACTTACCGTTAGTGCAGTTAACGACGGACAGCAGTCCTCTGAGGTCAAGAGGCCTGCACCCTTATCCAGCGAAGAAACTGGTTACGGCACCCTGCCCCGAGGCAGATGGAGAGCTCGGCGTTCACTTACCTAAGGTGAGGGCGTTAACCTTTGGGGTTCTACAGGAGAAGAGAAGGGAAGAGGAGAGAGGCACCCAATAACCCCAGTTCATTAATCCCATATTTTCTATCTGCGTTACACATACCATCAGTTCAAGGAAACACTGACACACCAGCAGTTATATGTAACATAGTTTTTATATATACACTAAGCTTTAAAAATAAGTAATGCAAGTACTATTCTCACAATACTATCAAAGTAGAATAAAAGGTATGACACTTTAAATCAAATGTTAAGCAACACAAAAGTGACAGAAAACTATTGATCCGAATAAGCAAACTTAGATCAACTCTTGCCACTTTAGTTAACCCCCGCCCAACTAATCTTCTAAAGTCCAAACCTACACTAAATGAGTCTCAAAGAGACACAGGGGCAATGGGGGTCCAGTGTACAAGGGCTGAGGAGGAATGAGGCAGGTAAGCAGCAGACAGAGCAGAGTTTATGAAGGTTCCTTCTGGTTTGCAGGTAAGTCACAGTTTTGACAATTTAGAATCCAATGGGTTGTTCACCCCAATGGAACTATGATGCTCTCCGGGCAGGGGGTGCAAGTAAAGAACAAGTCACTTACCTGTAGTGATAGTTCTCCAGCTTGGGTCTGGCATGGATTCACATGCTCATGAATATTACCAGCCGGGCCGGGAGTCCCCGATAAGAAATACAAAAAAGCTGTTATTGCTTTAAAAGCTTGAATATTGCCTTTTTTCTTGTTATCCAATCACTGTAGGCCGGGTCATACTGCACCCATCCGATGAGTCTCCCTGAGTCCAGAACCCGGAAGCCGTCTTCAGATTGGTAGCATGTGAGGTGCCAGTATGAATACAGAAGAGCCACAGTCGGGAGACAGGGAGGGTTTGCATGTGAATCCATGCTAGATCCATGCTGGAGAACAACAGTAACTTGTTCCTTCTCCAGCATGTGGTATGGCATGGATTCACATGCTCATGAATACGATTATACAGCAGTAACACATACACAACGACGGGAGGTGGCAAGGCTCAAAAGTAGCACAACACTTACCCCTGGAACAGACTCACCTCAAACAAACAGGTTGCATAGCACAACCTGGCGACTCTGAACTCGTCCCTGGAATCCCTGTCGACACTGTAGAATCTTGTGAATATGTACGTTGACCTCCGTGTAGCACCCCTACAAATGTCCAGCAGGGGAACAACAGAGAGAAACGTTGTCGTAGCAGCAATGGCTCTGGTGGAGGGGGCTCTAGGCCAGCCTGGAAGGGGTCTGCTGGCCAGACGATGACAGTGCATGATGCAGCCGGACAGCCAACTGGATAAGGGAGCCTTTGACAGGGCCTTCCCCGGATTAACAAGACCAAAGTTCACAAAGAGCTGAGAAGTCTTCTGGAAATCCTTCAAGCAGGGGACACAACTTCAAAGCACGAGCAACGTCAGTGTATGCCGTGACCTTTCAGCAGCCGGAACAGGATTCAGGAAGAAGACCGGAAGTACCAAAGGTTCGTTAAGGTGAAACTCAGACAGAACTTTAGGCATGAAGGGGGGGTGAGTGCGGAGCACCACCGTAATAATTTGCAATGATAAGAAGGGGGCTTTGTAGCAAAGAGCTTGAATCTCCCTGATCCGCCTGTCCAAGTGGTCGTTACCAGGAAGGCAACTTTCCATGAAAGAAACTTTAAAGGAGCACAATGTAACGGGTGAAATGGCCGTTCCATCAGCTTGATGAAGACAGCATTGAGTTCCAAAGCTGGGGCAGGAAGCTTTATTGGAAGGAAAGACCTAAAGAAACCTTTCATTAAGTCCTTGAGAAGCTTGTGTGACCACAAAGATGGTCTTGTAGGTGAACGGGTGTACCGCGAAATAGCTGCCAGATGCACCTTAATGGAGGCGTGAGCTAAACCAGACTTGGCCAGTGAAAGCAGATATGGCAAGAGCTGAGGAGCAGTGACACGCAGCAATGTGATGCCCTGAGTCCTGTAACACATTGTGAGGCGTTTCCATTTGTGACTGTAGCACGATAGAGTAGAGGGCAATCTGGCCTTGGCAAGAACAGCTTCACATTCCACTGGAAGATCTTCGTGACCAAACTCTGCCAGGCCATGAGGTTAATTGATGCTGGATCGTGATGCAGGATGGTTCTGCCGTCCCTGGAGAGCAGATTGGGAAGAGTAGGCCGCTTGATGGCTGGCGCCACTGAGGCAGAGCAGGTCCTGGTACCATATCTGGCAGGGCCACGCTGGGGTGATGAGTATCAACTTGCAGTGGCATTGCTTCAATGTGTTGACACGTAGCAGGAGGAAATCGAAGGAAAGGCGTACAGAAATGGACCATCCCATCTGATTGAGAAGGCGTCTACCAAGCTCCAAGGATGAGGAAACCTGCTGGCGAAGTGCATGCATTTGGAGTTTGCTGCCCTGGCAATCAGATCGATTAGTGGACAACCCTACTGGAAGAAAAGGAGGGCTACTTCGTGCTGCTGCATCTTCCATTCATGATCGGACAGAAGTTCCCAGCTGAGGGCATCTGCTATGGTGTTATGCCTGCTAGGTGAAAGGGCACAAGGAACGTGTTTTGAAGGATCGGTCAGTGCAATAGGGTTTGCGCTTCCTAAGAAAGAATCCTTCAGCAGAGGCAAGAACAACTTGAGGGCCCAGAACACGGGGCAAAGTTCCGGCATACTGATGTGCAGATTCTTCTCCTCTGGCAGCCAAAGACCTCTGGTACTGTCCGGTGATGGCCCACCATCCGTCTAGCGAGGCATATCTGGTGACTGTTGCCTGAAAGGGAGGGGTCCAGAATGGGGAAACCCCAAGTAAGGTGCGATCGCACTCCCCACCATTGGATGGATTTCCTGATTTCCACTTTGAGCGTCAAGTTGTCTGTCCAATTGCCCATGACTTGGTGCCACCGGTTGTCAAGAAACTCCGGGGGCTGCCTCATTTGCCACCTGCAGAACGGTATCAGATGTATGCAGGATGACATCATGCCCATCAGCGATTTGGTTGCTTAACTGATGTCGAATAGACGATGCATCTTCCCCAAAATGGACAGCACTTGATCCTCCCAAGGAAAAGCTAGAGATGCCACTGTGTTGAGCCGGGACCGTAGAAACAGAACATTCTGTGATGGCGTTATGCAGGAGTTTAGATAATTGATAGAGAATCCGAGCTCCGTTAGTTGGCGTATGGTCTCCTGTGTGTGTTGCGTTGCTAGGCTCAGAGAACGTGGCCGGATGAATCAGTCGTCCAGGTAAGGGTAAACATGTATGTCCCAGAGACGTAAATGCGCCACTACCGGGGCCAAGCACTTTGTGAATACCCTTGGTGCTGACTTCAGGCAGAAGGATAGCACCTTGAACTGATAGTGACACCCTAGAACTATAAAGCGTATGAATTTCCGATGTTTTGGGTGAATGGGGACATGGAAGTAGGCATCTTCCAGATTGAGAGTGGTCATTAAATCCCCTTCCTCCAGGTGGCCGAGGACTTGCTGCAACGTGACCATCTTCAACTTTTGGGATTTTAGGTATTTGTTAAAGCGTTGTATATCTAGGTTTGGACAACCCCCTGACTTCTTTTGGACCACAAAGTATCTGGAGTATGCTCCGGAGCCCCAGAGTCGCAGAAGGGGCTGATTCCATTACACCCTTTACTAACATGGCTTGAACCTCCCAGAGCAGCTGGGCAGTATGTTTGTTCCTAATTACAGGTGGAATACGAGGGCACCTGCGTTTGAACTTTGGCGTGTGTCCTTGCTGCAGAATGTCCAGCACCCATTTGTCTGTGGTGATGTTTGTTTCAGGCATCGACGAAATATGACAGACGGCCTCCCACTGGGGTGCGGAAGTGGGGTTCCTGGGCCAAGTCAGGCCTGATTGGACGTTTGTTTCCCCGCTGCGGGCGGCGACAGTGCTGTGAGCCTCCCCCGAAGGCTTGGGTTGACCTCTAAGATTCCCGCATCATGGAGTGGGAAGGCTGATGGTAGGAAGTGGAGGCGTATCCTTTGGAAGATCTTCGGAATTTGCTCCTTAAGGATCAAAAGGAAGAAGTGTGGCACTGCTGCAGGATTCCTAGGGACCTCGCCGTCTCTTATGTCTGTTTTGATGGTCTGTAGCGTCTTAGTCACTGCCATTCCAAAGAGATTATCCCCATCAAAGGGCATATCCACTACCTTGGCCTGAAGGTCTGGTCTAAAATTAGTGGCTTTTAGCCAGCCTTGGCGCCTGAACGCTACGCCTTTCCCCATTTGGTGGATGCCAGAATCTGCGATATCCATTGCCACTGTGATGGCATGATCGGAGGCCAAAGCTCCCTCATGAAACAGGGCAACAGCTTCTGTCCTTTCATCATTCAGCATGAAATTTAGGAGCAGGCTCTGCTTCAACCATAACTCCCCATCATACCAGGCAAGGATGGCTAGGGCGTTGCTGGCCTTGATGGTAGACGCTGCAGTGTAAATGATGCGCTTCCCAAATGCATCCAGCTTTTTTCCTCCCAAGTCTTGGTCCGGTGGGACCATGGACTTGGGAGGATGGCTTTGAAGACCGTTTGCTTACTGCGGCCGAGACCACTGAATCCGGAGATGGCTGTGAACGGAGACATTGGGGGGCAAAGTACTGTACCCTGTATTTTTTCACAAGCCTGTCCCGCTTTTTCTGGTGTAGAGCTTGGAGACTAGGCTAAGCCCTCTTCCATGACTCTTCCAGTAGCGGGACAGATATCGTCTTCCTGGCTGATGCTTGTCTTTGGTAGAAGAATCCTTCCTTCCTTTCCTCAAGCACTAAATTAAAGAGGGTAGATGTCCTTGTCATCATGGAGTGAAATGACCCAACTTCAACGGGAGGTGATTCTCTGGGGGTATCATCAGCACATATTGGTTCGCCATCGGCAGTGATGAAGTCATCAAAGTCATCAGTGTCTGTTGGGCCAGTATGTGTGTTTGTCGCAGTATCAGTCTGCAGTGCGTCACCTGGCTGTATTGGGACAGGCGGTGGTGGTGATGATGATGATGACTGGTCGTCTAGGGGTGGACGAGCAATGCTTGTGCAGAGGTCTTGGGGGGGCTGTACCTAGGGTTGCTCCCAGACTGGCCTGCTATTGATCGTAGCTGCTGATGCATCTCCAAGACCACAGAACTGAAGCACTGAAGATGTCTCGGGCCATATCCTTTGAGGCTTGAGGCGAGCTGCCACGCCTCACTGGGCTTGTGTGCCTGGCCGACCCTATGCCTGAAGTGCTGTTGCCACTTGTGTCTAGGCATTCCTGTAGTGTCTCATCCTCGGAGCTAGTGTAAATGGCCGAAAGACAACAAACTCTCTCTGTGACCTACCACCCGTTCTGAAAGGACATCCACCAGTGGCAACAGGTCTCTTGGTTTAGACGCTTCCCTTAGGGCTGACGATATGACCAGTGCCTTCACTGACTGGATAGAGGTGGTCGGCAAAGCAGTAGTCATGGCCGGAACGGCCGTGGGCCTTGGAGGCAGTGAAACACTCGCAGCAGGTTTGGACAGCAGTTTATCTTTGTGGCCGTGAATGGGGTAGCCATGGACTGGGTCGTTGACGAAGGGACCACCGAGGAAAATGAGCCCACTGCAGCCAATGACAGAGCGACCGTTGACGGGTGTCTAGTCAACAGAGTCTTGGCCAGAGGAATCATAGACTAGGGATTTGCAACGCCAACGCAGCCGTGGATATGGGCGTCGACAAGGGCTTTGATGAGCATTCCTTTCTGGAATGCTTCTTGGGTTCCTCCTATGACGAAGAACCATGTTCCGAGGACCTTATCGATGACACGCCGCTCACTGGCAAGCTCACTGTAGACTGGCAAGAAGACAGGGAGCGCGTGTGCCCTGCACTATGACCAACATCCGTGGTTTCTCTAACATGATCAACATGTTTGGCCTTATGGGTGCCCTCTGGGGGGTTCCTCCTCGACCAATCTCAACCTTTTACCCAATGGATAACATTCTGGAGTGCGCCCCGATCCAGGCTCTGCCTGAGCGTGCCCGGAGGCAACGCCATAGGCCCTGTCCTCTTTCAAACACGCCACCAACCGTCAGTAGCAAACCCTCTTGGTTTTGGCTGGGAAACATCAGCAGATGTTTCATCGGTTCTCTTCCTGATCGGGATGCAGACAGACAAAACGTTGTGTGCTTGTCCTCAAAATGCAGATGTTCCTCAAGCCACATCGGGAGCAGAACCTGAACAGACTTCTCCTGCCTTCTTCCAACACGGCAAGGCACAAAGTAGGCCTCCCCAAGTTGACATGAAGTATAGATGTCTAACTTCACCGGCAACGGAGCCCCATTAACGAAACTAACTAGGTATCACTGGTTTACAAACTTTTCTCAAAATTTGGATATTTCTCGTAACAAAGAAACAAATAACGAAAAAGCTCAGAGCAAAACTCAAGCCCTCTCTGCACCAAAGCGCGCAGTAAAAATATGAAAATTGCTGCCGGGGGAAGGACCCAGGGAGACTATCATCATTGGATGGGTGCAGTACATCTCAGTCTACAGTGATTGGATAACAAGACGAAAGGCAGTATTCAAGCTTTTAAAGAAATACTTTTTTTTTTCTTACAGAGGATTCCTGGGCTGACTGGGAATATTCATGAATCCATGCCAGACCCCATGCTGGAGAACAGCTTAACTGCAGCACTCCAAGAACACTTAAACAACGCAACTAGACCAAGGTAAATACCTAGGCTCGAGACAGTACCATATCAATGAAGAACTTGATGCAGCAGGTTTGTCCCCAAGATGAGGCAACAGTCGTACCTGGTTTGGGTTTCTTGGCCTGGATGGCTGAATAAGGAACTTTGGAGGGAACAGAGAGATGCACTCAAGCAGTGGGACACCCGGCAGTGGATCTTCACAGCACTGGTGCGTCTGAGCACTTCACAGGCTTCTGGTCAATGACGGCTGTCATCCGGTAGACTGTTATTCGCTTCTCGGTCCCCGACTCGGCTGAGGGGATGTCTAGGAGTGGAAAAGTGTCAATGCAGGCCCAAAGGGACTCACACAAGGTTGTAGCTGGATCTACGCTTCACATGACATTGCAGGATATTTGAGGTTGCAGACCGGGAAGGTCTCAGCTCTTCGTTGCACGGCGCAAAATGCAGGTGGTCTTGAGACTGGTTAGGCCCACCAGTCCAGCGAGAAACTTGTCTTCAAGAGAACTTCCCTGTTCCTCAAAAATCGAGGTTGTGTCTTGAGCGGTCACTCAACTGCTCTGGCAGTCGCTGGGACGTCGTCCTACAAATTGCTCTTGGGATCTTCCGTCCAGTGGTCTGAGGTTCAGCTCCAGGACCCTCTCGTTTTACACAAGAGAACTGGCAGAGCCCATCAAAGACCATTTAAGCAAATATGGAGGGTGGCTGTCCCAACGGGGGCAGCCAGCCTCCCAGTTCAAACTGGTTCCAGCCAAGCACACTGCAGGGCAAAGAGCAGGGGAGTTTTGGTTACGGAGTTTTGGTTACCTCCCCCACTACCTGTCCACTCAGGCACTCAGAGAATCTTGGCAGGCTTTGCAATGGAAGCCCGCTAAAGACAAATGGCACATCAAGGAAGGTAAAAGGTGGCTCAAGTAAGAACAAGTCATCATGAAGAGGGTTTAAAAAAAAAAATACAGGCACCATTTTAGGCAAATGGTGACCCCCCCTGTGTCCCTACTGCAGCTGAGAAGACAGCCTGTAGCAGAAGTCTACAAAAAGTCATGAAAAAAGCTACTGCCACCAGCCTGTCAGATTAACTTGTAACAGTAACGGAAAGTTACTGGAACAGTGAGAAAAGGGAGACAATGTTAATCCTCCGGACTCTTAAGGTGGGTTGTGCTGATCTCACAAAATAAAATACAGGGGGGACAAAAGGGTGTCCCCCCTGCCCGGGTAACGTGTTATCACAGAAAAAATAAAAAGGGAAGCTTAAGGACCTTCCAGCAACACTGCACAGAAAGTGCTGTGTACTGCAAATATACATTGTAGATGGCAGAAAACATGGAGGAAAGCAAAACTCAATGATAAAGTATCCAAAAGAGGTAAAAAAAGATTTCCAAGTACAGAGTAAAGAATGAGTGAGTGCGGAAAAAGGTATCCAATCACTCAGGAGAAGCAGTGCAAAACGAAATAATCCAGCAAAAATGCTGGGGGACTCACAAAGTGGGAAGAATTACACTCAAAAATGAAATTCTACCCAACAGGTACTTAGTTGGTTTTGAACATGGTTATACCAAGGAATGTCGGAAGCATTTGTTTTCGCTAGCAGTGCTTTTACTATCATCTGGGTAAAGGAGGCTCTCTTGTTGCTCCAGACACGTAGCCAATGTAGAGTAGATACATATGTATATCCCAGTGAAGCTGCTCTTTGGAAA
The DNA here is from genome assembly GCF_040938575.1 of Ambystoma mexicanum. Lineage (NCBI taxonomy): Eukaryota > Metazoa > Chordata > Amphibia > Caudata > Ambystomatidae > Ambystoma > Ambystoma mexicanum. The sequence goes on along the minus strand of NC_090930.1, from coordinate 251,610,982 downwards.
TTGTTCCGTCACCATGGGTACAGCGCAGATCCTAGTCGGCCACACCAGACGCCTTTGCACTGCACCGGACATGTCATGGGTAGGATATACAGATGCAGTTTGCCCTGTGACCTTTGATCCACCCTTTTTTCCTAGCTCTCTGATGCCGAGTGACGGCAGAACCATGTTGTATTAGCTAGCCACCAAGTGGGGCAGGTTGGAAGGGTGATGAGAAATGCGTAAGAGGAACATCCATAAGAAAGAATATGGCTGAGAGCTAAGTAAATTGTTATTCTAATTGATTCCTTCCTCCCACAGAATCCTAATCTTTCATAGACTCCCATAGCAGTACAATAATTACGAAGAGGAAAGCGCAAATACACCTAAATTAGAAAACTATATAGTACCGCTCTATCAAAACGACTATCCAGTACTGACCGAAAATCCAAGCAATAATGCTTACCAAATGTGTGCAGACATGCCCACATAGCAGCTGCCTGGTAAATGTCCAGAACAGGGACTCCATGTTTCAGAGCAGAAGTGGCCTCTGGCCCTCTGGTGGAATGAGCCCAGAGACATTCGGCAAAACCCTGACCAGCCAGATTACCAAATGACTTACCTCTCAGTAATATTCTTTCTGATGAGTGTTCCTCCCATATATTCCTCATCTATGACATCCAACTCCCAGCACCAACTGCTCTTCAGAAACTTTTTTGCCACCAGGGAGCGTGGCAGAGCACCACATTGGTTCCGCTGGACGCCTCCATGCGTCCCACGCCTGACACAACGTTGAGGCCAGTGCATTACATATAGAGGCGCTGCATCCAGCAAACTCAGTTTGACCCTTATTTCCTAGCACTCTGTTAGGGAGAATTCTCATTCTATGGCTAATTTCCCTTACCTATAGAGTCCCCCAGCAGCGTTGCTGGATTTGAAGGGTTTGTTTCTTTTTGCCTGCTAAGAGTGAGACTCTTTTTGCCCACTCTTAGGCATTTCTGCTATGTGTGTTCTAGGCTATTTTTGTGTTTAATGTCTATGGGATTTTCTCAACCCCATAGGAACCATCTTTATTCACATGTGTTGCACAGCACCCTCAGTGCAGTGACACAGGGGTGTCGTAGTGACCGCCAAACAAACTCCATACCCTGGGACTGACTACTGTCTCCCAGGGCATGTAAAGTCCCAATTGACTTTACTAGTCAATTCCTATGAACTAAACCAGTACAACCCATCTTACTATGGAGGTAGGAAAGGGTTAATAGTTTGTCCCTTATGGTCATTTTCAAGAGGGTACCGTACAGTCCCGCTCTCAAATGTTTCTGGCTGGTGGCAGTGGTTACTACCATATATATTCGACCGCCAATATGTCCCTATGGGATTTTCCCACTGTTCGAGGCTACCACTTTTTCTGACAGACTAACATACCGCTGGTGCATTTTAATATTAACTTTACTCCAGTGGGTTTTATTTGCCAGAACTTTAATATAACTTCTTTCTCGTGTCTTTCTCTAAACTCCTAACCCAGGTCGGGGATCCTTTATTCGTCCTTTTGGCAGGCTTCTGCCGAGAAGCCCTCCTTTCGGCGCCACTGAGTCTGGGGTGGGTCCATTGTGTGGGAGGGGGAGTAGGACCCCTGGACAGGGCTGCCTCAGCAACCCATGTCGCACTATCCTGATAGGCGGGAGGGTCTCCCGCCAAGATGACCACTCCACTGTGTGAGTGACAGCTAGGCTGTATGAATGGGTATCTTTTTGCATAAAAGCAGGGTCCCGAGGACTGGAAGAGCAAGACGTTGCCACTGGAACTAAGAAGCCGAAGAGGAGAGAAGCCAAAGACATCTGCAACGACTGAACCACCGGTGAAGACCTGCTGCAGCATCTCACCACTTTTCTCCACACGACGAGAGAAGATCTTCAACTGCAAGAGCCTTCTTCCCGTGAGCTGGTGGGGCCAACCAGTTTGCCAATCGCCTTCCAGGACCTGCCTTGGTCGAATCTCCCGTACCCTGTACTCGGAGGCCGGATAGAAAAGCACCAATTCACCCGGACTGCGATTTAAAGGAGCGTACCTTTTATATGTCGGGCAGCACCATGGCTGGTTTCATCCCTGGGTAGTGCAGTAACTCGAACCTTCCTCCACAACGAGAGCCTCTCTTCCTCTACTGGATCACCCGAACTGCAGGAACTAACAGGAACAACCGTCACCGCAGGAGCCACTTCTTCATTTAAAGGTACATTGTTCTGCCAGGCCGCCCTTTCTTCGCGGTAGCACTAAAGGGGTTTTAAATCCTTTAGTTACCTGTTGGGTTGGCCACCCCTCTCTCAACATTATCTTTTCAACTTCTGCATCCACCTTTTCAAAATCGTTAACCAAAGACTTGACTGCAGCTACAAGAAAATTTTGCTCATGGGCCCTCGCCCTGTACCACAGACTCTGGCACAGGCCTACTGACTCTGGCTACATTCGTTAGACCTGCCTTCTTTAGATCGATTCTCACTTAGAACTGTGTTGGTGCACCTACTTCTTATAACTACCCTTTCCTTCCCCTTTCTAAACCTTGTAAAATGCCATTTTGCTTAGTTTTCATTTAAGTATTGCCTATACTGATGCACTGGCTTGCTTAAACTGGTTCACGAACTTACGGGAAATGTTTCTAGGGTTTGTAAGAAACTATTTCCATATAACTTGTACTTTCCCTCCCTCGTGAGGAATTGATAAAGTGTCCCTTGTGTGTGGTTTTCACTGTGCCGTTTTGCTCAGTTTTCACTGTGGTTCACTTGGTCTACAATTTAACTCGGGAGTGTGTATATTTTTTCTTTGACTTAATTTAACTTGCTTGATGACTGTGATACATGTGTTTTATTAGAAGTGTATAAAATAAATATATATCTACTTTTTAATACAAAGCTTTGGTCAGTGTTTCCTTGTGTCATAGTGCTGTAGGCCTATTGTGTAGACCCTGAATACTGCTCATCTCCCTCTTGAAATAAGTCTGACTGCTCAGCCACGGCAACCAACTAAATCTTTGTGGTACAGACTGATATCAAATGGAATTTATTGCTCTCACCTGTAGTCTTAATCTTCTGTAGTGCTCCCTAAGGGAACTGCACAGGATTCTGCCTAACACACTCCAACGCTGAAGGACCGCAGAACTAAGGTGTACCAGCTACCCCAAGAGGGACAGGTATGGAGGGGGATGAGGACTCCCGTGGGAGGAATGCCCATCAGAAAGCACATTGAGAGGTAATTTTTTCTTCTAATGGACTTCCTAATACGGATTCCTCATCTTTGATAGACAACCAAAGCAGTACAACGACCTGGACAAGGGAGGATAGTAAGGACACCCCCTAAACCAAAAGACTCTGAAGGACAGCCATGTGACCAGACAGAGAATCTAAGCAGTAATGCCTAGCAAATATGTGCAAGGAAGCACACATGGCTGCTTTCCAAAATATCCCAAACAGGCACTCCACGTTGCAGAGATGAGCAGCTGGCCAAACCTCTTGCGGAGTGATCCCAAAGACCATCATGGAACCTACTTGCCAGCTAGATCATAGCATTCTGAGATTAAGAGAATGATCTACCGAGACAGGATCTGTTTAACAGCCCTTCGTGCTCAGGTACCTGCGTAACCAACGAAAAGCTGGTCATCAGTCCTGTTCTCCTGAGTCGGTGAAATATAGAACTTGAGGGCTTGCACCGGCTGTAACCCATGGAACTGTTCGACTGCCTTGGAAAGGTGATGCGAAGGAAAGAACATTGGTAGATTGAGCCATTGAGAGAAAAGGAAGGTCTAAACTGTCATTGTCGCCTCCTCCTTGGAGAAAACCAAGTAGGGCGGATTCACAGAGAGCCTGGATCTCACTCATTCAGTCTAGTGAAGTGATGGCAACCAAGATGATCACCTTACGGTTGAACAGTCTTAAAGAACAAGAATGAAGGGGCTCAATCGGAGCACCCATTAAAAACGTTACCATTAAATGTAAATCCCATGTACGAACAACAAACTGGCGTGGGGGAAACATGTTGGAAAAACCACTCAGGAATTCAATAACTTGGGATCGTGATAAAGGAACCCTGCTTTGGGGTTATCTTGAAGACCAAAATGGCAGCAAGGTGCCCCTTTGCTGTACCAACTTGTAGCCTTGTATGGGCCAAAGACAGAAGAAACTCCAACACAGAGGCAGGAGAGCAAGTGAAAGGATCCAGATCCCTCTCTCAGCACCAAGCTAAAAACATTAGTCACATGCAGAGAAAAACTGATTTGGCGACATGTCTTTTAGCCGATAGGATTTTGTCCAGAATGTCCTCCAACAAATCCCACCCCCAAACCTCAACCTTTCAGCATCCAGGCATGAAGATTCAGGCTGTGGATTCCCGGTTGCAGGCCTCTCCCCTCTGAATAGCAGAGGAGATCTGACCTGTTCAGAAGATGCCAGTGAGGGCAGATGGCCATGTCCAACTCCTCCAGGTAGAACGTTGTCCGAGCCCAGTCCGTAGCGATCAAGATCATCATGACCCTGAAGAGAAGCCATCTTCTGCGAATCAGTGGAATGACAGGGATTGGCAGGAAAGCATAGAGCAGGTCGTAGTCACAAATGACCATCGGGGTGTCCCCCCCAGAGCGCCTTGGAGAGGAAACTCCCTGGATCAGAACCACCAGCATTTCCGGTGTACACTGGAATTGAAGAGTTCCACCTGGGGAGTACCCCAGAGGGAGAAAATCTCCTTCAGACTTTCCTGGCAATAGTTCCCATTAGTGGGAGGCTGAGGATTGCCTGTGCATTGTGTCCGATAGTGTGCTCTTTTGGCTGGCCAGTTGAGCGGCAGTCAAACACGCTGTCCTCGAGACCAGATACACAATCACATTGCTGCTCTGCACAGTGGCAAGGAGCCTATGCCACTTCTCATGTTGAGGTAATGCATGGCCACATTATTGTTCGTCCGGACCAGTACTGTCTTATACTTCACAGAGGGGAAGAAAGTGACCAGGGCCAGCCTGATCGCCCTCAGCTCCAGGAGACTGATGTGTTCTTGGCACTCATATGGTGACCACAGCCCACTCACCGTTGCATCTTGTAGGTGAAAACTTAAGGTCATTTGTGGCCAGAGACGACAGGAAAGAGAACCCTCGGGAGGTTGTTTTTCACGAACCACCTTTGAAGGTCTTCATACACACTCTCTGGGACCAGGAGTTGATGGTCTGAAGCCCGTCCCTGAAACAGACAGTTGAGAGCTCAAGAGCCAATGTAGCGACCTAATGCGCAGATGGGCCTCCGGTACCACCAAGATACAGTATGCCATGACACCCAGCAAGTTCAGAAATGCCGGGGCAGGAACCATCGTCTGAGGTTGAAAAACCTGAACCATCTTCAAGATGTTTGCCACACTGTCCTCAGGTGGGAAACCCTGACTAAGCCTGTGTCCAAGACCGCCCTGATGCATCGGAGGGCAGGGACAGCGAAACAGGTGACTTCTTGTTTTTCAGGGAGAAGCCCAAACTGTGCAACAGGATGCACACCCAGAACAGATGTGCCGATGCTAGAACCGGTGAACGGGCTCAGACAAGCCAGACCAGGTAGGTAAAGACATGAATGCCTTCCCTCCTGAGGTGAGCTGTTACTAACGCTAGCAGCTTCTGGGGTTTAATGCAGGACGGTGACAGTTGCAGTGAGGTAACCCACGAGGGAGATAGTCAGTCCACCGGGCAGTCCAAGCACACTTCAGAAGGCACCTGCAGCATACTACCTTGAGTAGGTATTGAGACTATTTGGTTCCACTAGTCCAAAGGCTGAAGCACCAACGAGGTTCTTCGATGACCAGGTAGAGGAGCAGAGCAAATCCAAAAGTTGATGGCTGCAAGGTTTTTAACAAATCATAACGGGCACAGCTCTGGGCAACCCTCCAGACAATCGTTTTTCAGCCTGCCAAGCCATTACAGATGGGGAAAGACTATATGCAAATCAGGCTCAGTCCCACTACGAAAGGGGGAATCCACCCCGAACTGCTAGGTCACATCCCTTCTGTTCGATACAAGCATCCCCAGACATGTTTTGGCCTGTTCAGGAACTCCTACTAAGACTTCAGTTGGCTTGGGCACCATGAGATGTTAAGACCAGTTGTTCCCAACTGTCCAGTGGGTCAAAGCACCGACAAGGTTCATCTGGAATCAGCTTCAAGGGGACTAAACCAACAGTTGGCCTCCAGCCTTGTCAGGGACCATCCACAGGTCTTTCTTCGGTCTTCACAGCTGCACAGAATCCTTGGCTTCTCTTCTGATCTGCTGGAAATGGCTGCAGGACAGCTCTTATACCAAAGTCAGGCGAGTGATGACTAAGCCCTTCAATAGCAAGATCAGTCTCACACATGCACACCAGCAGTGGTCCAATCAGGGACAACTGTGAGCCTCATGCAGGCATACACAAGACATTCAAGCACCAGTATGTGGTTTGGTACCAGAAAGACCCCACCCATTTCCTGGGATCCCACACCCAAGCCGTACACTTGCCTACGAAAAAAGCCATGCTTTTCCCAGGTGGGGATGCCCATTGTTGGGGAGATTCATAATTTTTATGTTTCGTCCCCTTTCCTAGTGAGACCGCTAGTACTTTTTGCTGGATTTATGGACCTTTTTCTGAAATCATAAATGAGTGGAGCCTTTTTCCACTCATCCATTCTTATTGGCTCAGTCTTTTGGAACTCTATTATTTGCATTTTAGCTATCCGATGGCGTCTATGTTCCTTCCTAACACTTCAAGGCATCAGCATTTTACTATTGCAGCACACAGATGTTTGTGGGAAGTGTTGCTAGGGACCCCTAGGTTCCTCCTTTTCAAACTTTGTCTTTATCCTAGGGGAACTATAGTTCTTAAGGATACTTAGTATCTCTCCTAAAATGTTATAATCTGAGGAATTGGCACACACCACCTTATGTGGAATGCCAAAGAGATACCTCTTATCACCCGTCTCTCTGCTCCTGTTACTGTATAGTCACAATTCTTTGAAGACAAAAGCCAGCGCTACCACCCCTCAAGGAGTCTCAGATCTTACAGAGGATATCTCCTAGTGGTCCCACTACACAACCCCTGCAGGCTGGGTGGATCTCCGTCAAAGCACTGCTCCTCCGAAACTCCCTACCCCTACACATTCGCAATACTGAAAATCGCCTGAAATTCAGAAAAGACCTCAAAACCTGGCTTTTCCTCCCAAACATCCTCTTGAACCCCCCCCCCCCCTCTCTAAACTATATTGCTGAACCCAAACAACATTCCTATCCACAAATTACAGCATGGATGCTGGCAGTGTTGGCAGCGCCTCACCGTGACAAACTCCCCACACCCCATGCACAACACTCTTAGCTATCAATACCGCAGGGATGCCGGCAGCGTTCACTGAGGCACACAGCAATAAACCTTATTCCTCTGAAGAAAAACAGTTCTACCCACTAAATATCTCACGAATGCCTGCAGCGTTTGCCGAGTCACTTCACAACAATCTTTCACTCTCACAGTTGTCCTCCCTCTCCCCTATCGTCGTCCTCATCCCCCACACCCCCAGGGACTCGCGATCGCTGCTCAGACTTTCGCTCCGGAGAGACCAGGAATAACCAGACCATGCCGTCTACATTGGGCAAAGAAAAAACGTTGCAGCTGAACTACATTAAAGCATACGTACGTATAATTACACCATGTCTGTGACATAGACCACAGGCACGGCCATCCATCCATGCACCATAGAATGCAGCTATGGCTATGCCATTCCGGTCTAGCAGCGCACATAGCCGTCCACACTGAAACCCCAACACACCTGCCACTACCATACAGCGACTACCAACAAAAATAAAAGTCTGTCTGGCTGGCTGGCTACACATCGAATCTTCAGCAATGGCACTGTATCTAAAAAACCAACAGCGCCCACCCACGTGCCTGACTTTTGGGCTGCTTACTGGAGCCTAGCCAGCCACCAAGTCCTAAGCCAGCGAAAATGCACACAAGCATCTCTTCATCTAAACTCTTAGAACTTCCTACACATTGACTGTGGTTACCGAGAGCGTTCCATTCACAAAGTGCATTGAGGCCATACAAATGGGGAAAGAGCGCTATATAAATAATACATACAATACATAGACAATCTTCTAGTTATGGCTGGTGGCAGAGGACATGTTCCATCTACGATTGTATGATTTTTCTACAGCAGACTATGTCCATAGCCTCAGTAGTGCACAATAGGGGCACCCAAGTACCAACTTGGAGACTCCCTTCTTTTTTTGCCATTACTAGCGTGGTTGTTCTTGGTTAACCCTTCTACCATTATGGGAGGGGGAGGCCTGTGTGTGTGTTTTGCCTTCGGCAGGGACTCTTGGGTGTCCCCACCTAGGCTCCAAAGTGTCTTGGCAGGCATAAAGCTTGGGGGGGGGGGGGGGAGTAGAAATAGGGGGGGGGGGGTGTTCTACCCCTTTGTCATTGGTCTGCAAGAGTGCCTGAATGGCACCAGCCCCCACTGGGGGTCTGGCTTTCCTGATTTGACAGTCAAATGCCCCTTTGGGTAAGCTGCTGAGGAAGAGTGCAGAGGAGTGAATGCTGGAACTGTATAAAAGGTGAGCCTCCTGGAGTGATGTTAAAGGGATAGTCCAGTAAAAAAAAATATTTTAAAAATAGATAGGCAACATTAAAAAAAAATCATACTGGCACTTTTTTTTTTTAAACTTCCCATGTAAAATTTTGAGCTATTCAAGCTCAAAATTCGCAAAAGCAAGCACATGGGCGCATCCATTTTGTGAAATGGATGCCCGCCTGTGCTGGCTTTTGCGGCACTAATGAAGGAAAAGCCAGCCAGCTGTAGTAAACAAAAGCTACCGGTGGGTGGTTTTTCCTTCATTGGTGCCGGGACTCGGAGGACGCGGACCGGAGACCAGAGCAGGAAAGCTGCAGCAGAATCTCGGTAAGTGCTATTTATTTTTTTTAAAAAATAAGCACTAGCTGCGTTTTTTTTCCCTAAGTTTTCCAGGCTGGAGGAGCCCGGAAAACGTAGAAATAAAACCGCAACTTTAGAAACGTAGTATTTATGTTTGCGGTCGCTTTTGAAGCGACCGCAAACATAAATACAACGTTGTATTTGAAAACGCTGCGGTTTTTCTTTCCAAGTTTCTCAGGCTCCTCCGGCTCGGAGGAGCCTGAGAAACTCTAAGAAAAAACGCAGTGTTTTCAAACACAACCGCGTTGTGTTTCTGCCTGCTGTGGCTATCACTTTGGGTCTCCGGTGCTCCCCCAGGGGAGCACCGGAGACCCAAAGTGAAAGCCAAGGCAGGCAGAAACACAACACGGTTGTGTTTCTGCCTAAATCTGCTTTCCCATTTGGGGCTCTCGGGCCCCCCAGGGGAGCACCGGAGACCCAAAGTGAAAGCCAAGGCAGGCAGAAACACAACGCGGTTGTGTTTCTGCCTAAATCTGCTTTCCCATTTGGGGCTCTCGGGCCCCCCAGGGGAGCACCGGAGACCCAAAGTGAAAACCAAGGCAGGCAGAAACACAACGCGGTTGTGTTTCTGCCTAAATCTGCTTTCCCATTTGGGGCTCTCGGGCTCCCCACGGGGGGCCCCAAGAGCCCCAAATGGGAAGGCAGATTTAGGCAGAAACACTGCAGCATTTAGCATTTCCCATTTGGGGCTCTCGGGAGCCCGAGAGCCCCAAATGGGAAATCAGATTTAGGCAGAAACACTGCAGTATTTAGCATTTCCCATTTGGGGCTCTCGGGCCCCCCGTGGGGAGCCCGAGAGCCCCAAATGGGAAATCAGCTGTACGCAGAAACACTGCGGCATGCAAACACAACCGTGTTGTGTTTCTGCCCGTCTTCCTTTTTTGCCATTTTCTTTTTGTGAAGTCTTTATTGGCTTTTACTCTGTGCGTTGAAACAGTTTTAAGCCCGTTGTGTGTTTTGCCTTTAGAGGGCTTCAGCCCTGAAGCCCACCCCTGGCTCCAGTGTGTCTGGAAGGGCAGAGCGTGGGGGAGAATCCCAAAACTCTCCTGTCCTTTGTCTCTAGGAGTGCCTGAACAAAAACAGTCCTTATTGGCCAGCTGGCTGTCCTGAAAGGACAGCAACCCTGCTGTGTGATAGACCACCTAGGCTGTGAATGAATGGGAAAATGTGCTTAAAAAGGTGTGGGTTTTGGGAATCTAGAGGCAGTCGACCACCGGAAGACACATCCGAAGCAGAAATCATGAAGAGAAGCCTGCTGCAACCTCCTGGACATTGAAGTACCGGTGAAGCCCTGCTGCTGTGCTGACCTCCTTTTTCGTATCGACAGATAAGCTCCGGAAGGGACGACTTCTTCCCTTGGGTTAGTGGGACCAACTAACCCTGAGACAAACTCCACTTTGGCACAATCCCCGACTTGCTGTGCCTCTCTGTTGCTGCAAAAGCCCAATGCCAGGGGTTTAGTGTCCATAACCGAGTGCAACGTCTGCCGCAGAACGAATCCCGCTAAAAGCTCCAGGAGCCTCCTCAGGGCAGTCTAGAAGCAGGAAATCCTGATCCAGAGTACCCTCACCAGAGTGCAGGATCGAGGAAGTAAGGAAAGTCCAACCAGAGTTAACTGTTTTACATCAGTGCTGTTTGCAAAGCTCTGAAACTGCGAAGTGCAGCTGAATCGAAGAGAACCTTCGACAACCTTCCAGAGTGCGCCGCATGAGCCCTCCAGATGTCCTCCCTATTGTCCCCATGACTGAGGCTTAGGAACCAGGGTCTGCTTGGCTGTAGCAAGACGGAATCCAACTGAGCCACTTTTCTTCTAACCAGAGGTACTGTTTGGGCTTGGGGCTGCTTAGCTTCTTGTCTTAAATTGTGCTGTCTCACTTGAGATTTGCACTTGCTTGATTTCAACTCCCCTTTGCACCGGCCTAACAGCTTGTGTGTCTTCAGTGACCTCCTGACTAACTGACTTTCTGAAAGACTTTATCCAAAAAGTGCATCAGAACTATAGACTTTGTCCAAATAACATTGGCTGTCCTGGCTCCCTAAAGGCACCTTTCTGAATCCATGGACTTTGGCTTTGCTTGTCCCTCCATAGGTTGTAGCTTGTTGAATACTGTTCCCGCTGTGAAAGGCGTACCTAGAGTTCATTGGAGGATTCTGTTGTCCTCCCATTATAAGAAACTTTTATAACCTTTCTACAGTTTTTCCTTAACTTCTTTCTGAAACTCAGTCTACAAAGTATATTGGTGCGATATATTAATGCAATGCATCCTTGTTATTGAAGTCACTTCAGGGTGTATAAGAAAAGTATTAGCATCTCCAAAGAGTATTTACCAGATTCATTGATTTTGAAAAGTAATTCCAAAATTGGTTTGAAAAGTTACAAACTATTGCCTTTTTAAAGAATGCTTTATTAAATCTGATAAATAATTATTTATAACTGAAACCTTGAGTGTAAGTGTTACTTGGTTACTTGTTTACTTGTTTTGACTGATTGCATCTGTACTGCTCTACAGCGCACATTTAGCCCTCTTAAGATGGGCCTGGCTGCTCAGTCACACTACCAACTCGTGTAGTACAGACCTATACCAGAAGGTGGGTTCCCCAATACCAAGCAGATACGTGTTGTATAGTCTCTCAGAGTGTTACTACACCAATTCTTACCTAACACCGCTCACAAGTCAGCAGCCACTGCTAGCTTCTTGGTGTCAGGTTCTTTAGAGTCAGCAAGGTGCTGTCTCAGCTCTGGAGAGCAGGCATCAAAGATACTTTCCAGCTTGAAGAGGCACCTCATGCCTTCGTAAGAGCGGACCTTGTAGCCGTCAATCCACCCATCTAGGTTTTTCAGGCTTTCAGACATCCAAGTGGCCCACAAGTTACCATCTCACTTCTTGTGGTCTCTAAAACTTTTTAGGTATTGGGAAGGGGTCTTCCCAAACCTGGCTATGAGAGCAGTTTTTACCAACTGGTAATCTTGTCCATCAACATTCAACTCCATCACAGCCATTCGGGGGCGTGCCTAGGGATTACCCATGGAACAGAGTAACTCACATATACCTTTAACTTGAAATGTAAACTCAAATGTACAGAGCCACTCAAGAATATCAGTTATAGCATCGTACACACTGGCCAAATCTTTGGCGAGACGATGCTTCCTGCTCCTGGAGCGGTCTGGCAAAGTGGGCTCTGAAACCGAAGTGGAATCAAGGGACAACTATTTAATGTCTAGCCCATGCTGCATCTTTTTCCCTGAGTTGCAGTTCCTTCCTCAGTTCTTTGTCTCCCATTTCAGACTGAATCTCCAGTTTTCTACTCGGAGGAGCCTGAGAAACTCGGAAAGAAAAACCGCAGCGTTTTCAAACACAACCGCATTGTGTTTCTGCCTGCTGTGGCTATCACTTTGGGTCTCCAGTGCACCCCCAGATGGGAAGGCAGAAACACTGCAGCATTTAGCATTTCCCATTTGGGGCTCTTGGGCCCCCTGTGGGGAGCCCGAGAGCCCCAAATTGGAAATCAGATTTAGGCAGAAACACTGCAGAATTTAGCATTTCCCATTTGGGGCTCTCGGGCCCCCCGTGGGGAGCCCGAGAGCCCCAAATGGGAAATCAGCTGTAGGCAGAAACACCGCGGCATGTAAACACAACCGTGTTGTGTTTCTGCCTGCCTTGGCTTTCACTTTGGGTCTCCGGTGCTCCCCTAGGGGAGCACCGGAGACCCAAAGTGATAGCCACAGCAGGCAGAACACAATGTGGTTCTGTTTGAAAACGCTGCGGTTTTTCTTTCCGAGTTTCTCGGTCTCCTCCGAGCCGGAAGAGCCTGAGAAACTTGGAAAGAAAAACCGCAGCGTTTTCAAACACAACATTGTATTTATGTTTGCGCTTCAAAAGCAACCACAAACATAAATACAATGTTTTTAAGGGTTTTATTTCTAAGTTTTCCGGGCTCCTCCTCCTCTGGTAGCTTTTGTTTACTACAGCTGGCTGGCTTTTCCTTCATTAGTGCCGTAAAAGCAAAAGCCAGCACAGGCGGGCATCCATTTCGCAAAATGGAGGCGCCCATGTGCTTGCTTTTGCGAATTTTGAGCTTGAAAAGCTCAACATTTTACATAGGAAGTTTTTAAAAAAAAGTGCTAGTATTTTTTTAATGTTGCCTATTTTTAAAATACATTTTTTTACTGGACTATCCCTTTAAGGAGAACTCTCAGAAATGTGCTAATTCAATTCTATCATAGAGACCCACAGCTCTTTTGCTAGACTTTAGGACTTTTAATTTCTAACCTGGTGAGAGAGTACTTTTTCCCACTCTCTCATGTATTTTTCTGTTATTTGAACTGTTTCTTTTGATTTTGGAGTCTGACAAACTCCATAGGCATCCTCTTTACATTCTGACACACAGCACCTTCAGCACAGTGGCACAGGGAAGTCTCTTGGATTTCCCAAAGGTTTAAATACCTTCTCTTGGTGAATATACTGTTTCCAAGAGCAGTGAAGTGAAATTGACTTTACTTACATTTTTTTTATTTTTTTTTTTACATTTTGTAACTTTCTAGACCCAACACACACTATCTTACCATAGGGTGTTGGAGGGGTTACTTAGTATCCCCTTTGCCTAGTTTCTCATGTAACATGTTTATGTTACCCTATCTAAAATTAATGGCTGGTGGCAGTGGTTTACTTTTTACTACCATTGTGTGTTTTTACTAAGGGCTGCGTTTGCAGCTGCAGTAAGGCACCCATGGGTGTTCATTGTGTCAAAATGGCCCTGGTCGTCTTTTTTTGCCATTTCTTCTTGGAAAGGTCCTTCTTGAGATTCACTCTGTGCACCAAACCTGTTCGCTTTGCCTTTGGAGAGGCTAACAAGTGAAGCCCGCCTCAGGCTCCAATGACAGCCACCCTGCTGTGTGATTGACAACTAGGCTGGAATGAATGGGAGAAACCTGCATAAAAGGCGAGGTTTTTTGGCTTGGAAGGCAGAGCTGACCACTGGACGAAGGAATCCGAAGAACAACTTGGAAGAGATGCCTGCTGCAACTCCTGGACCGTTGGTTTGCCCGGTGAAGCACTGCTGCTGAAGCTCCGAATTATTTTAGACTAGAGAAGCCCTGCAAGGACGACTTCTGCCCCTGGGTTGGTGGGACCAATCAACCCCAAAGTGAACCTGTTTGAACATCCTCTCAGAGCTGGCTGTACTTCCGCTGCTGCTGCTGGAACCGAAGTGCCAGGGAGAGGAACACCAGATCGAGTGCATCGCTTTGAAGTTCAAACTCGAGACTCAGGAAGATCCTCCAGACTCCCTTGAACCAGGACTGACCAAGCCTGAGCAACCTCAACAGAGTGGTAGACACCAGATGTGAGGAAAGCCTGACCTGGTATCCGAGAACTGCAGTGTTGCTATTTGCTGTAGACGCGAGGAGCTGAAACCGCGAAGTGCCACTAAATTGCAGTTTGCCCATTGCTGCCACCGACCTTCCCATTGTGTTGAGTCCCCAGAAGTCCTCCCTCTTGTCACCACGACTGAGGCCCAAGAATAACAGGATCTGCAGAGCCACACAGGAACAGAAGCCATCTGGAATTATTTCTTCTAACCAAAAGGTACTGTCAACCTAGGAGGACTTACCTCTTGTTGTGTAGCCTTACTTGTTCTCAGTTGAGACTTGTCTTGGTTGCCATTGCAGAGTTCCTTGCAGCTTTACCCCTTACAAGCCTCCCAGCTTGTGGCCCTTCAAGTGAATCTTATTTCTACAAACATTTCTAAAGAAATCGTGCAAGACTTTTACTTATCTACAAAGATCTTCAGCTCCCCTACACTTTGTTCAACTAACATTGACTGTCCTGGCACCCTGAGACACCCCCCCAGCTCTGATTTCGTGCTTTTACCTTTCCCCCAGGAAAGGGTTAATTTACTTTGCATTGGAAGGTTTAAAAAGTGCTTACCAGTTCATGAATTATTTGTTAACCTTTGTTTTATTCCCATATCTAATACTTTGCACCCAAACTCAGTATTGCTCTGAATGTACCAGTGATAAATCAATGTCCACAGTGTCCTAGCTATTTAAGTCACCTAAGGGTGTAGGAAATGTCTGTGTGCCATCCTCAAAGGGTATCATCTGATTTAGACAGAGTGTGTTTCGAGGTGTATAATTGTTACATGTTTTGCTCCCTTCTGAAGAAGGCTTATATAACTGACTGTTAAATTAATAAGTGTCTAATCAAGAAACCTTGAATGTGTTTATTTGAATAATTGTCACTGTGAAACTCTGTCACAACCTTGCTGCTCACATTGACCACTCTTGAGATATGCCTGGCTGCTCAGCCACACTACCAACCAAAGGTTGGGTTCATCTTGCCAGGAGCTCAAGGTTGCTGTAGTCTTCCAAAGGATACTGCACATAATCTTGCCTAACAAATGAAAAGCAAGTCAACCACTAGAAGCTTAAGAAACCGAAAAAGAAGACAACCAGAGACGCCAGCAAATCTACCACTGTTATCCCGATGCCGTTTCCTGTGCGACAGAGGAGCTCTGAAAAGAGGACGACTCCTTCAATGTGGCTAGTGGGAAAGCCATTTTCAAAAACAAACTATTTTCGTGCCATCTCCCGAGGTCCTATGAGTTTCCAGCGCTGCTAAAGCCCAATATCAGGAGACCTGATGCCCATTTCGAGTGCATCGTCGTGGAAAGGTTGAATCCGTCCAAGTCTTTGCTGAGCCCTCAAGTACACTCGAGAGAGACAATCCAACTCGTACAAACCCCCTCAGAGTGCGGGACCATAAGGAACCAAATAAGAATGGCCGGGAGAATCGCGTCCTTTGTTGGTGCTGCAGGAACGGCACCAAAACTGCAGTGACCAAACAAGTTGATGAAAACCATGCCAGAGATCCTCTCTCGAGACTGCTGCTGAGATCCAGTCCATTGTCCTGCCTTTCGCCATCAGACCAAGGGATCCAGAGGTCAGATCCAGAGCTGCAACAGCGCAGTCTCCACCACAAACGTTTTCATCAAACCTAAGGTAAACAGGGGGAAAAGGGATTGCATCCCTTATTCCAGAAAGTTGCTCCAGAGCATTGGAACGCATGAGGAGGTGTCCAGGGCAACCCCCCTCTTACCTCCGATAGTATGATAGACCTGTCAAACTCCTGTAAAAATGGTGTGCATTCAGCAACTACAAATTAAAAAGTGGGCTTTTTGAAAGAATTGTAAAGTATACCTATGTGCGTTGGTTTATTGTGGTAAGTATTTAACAGTGACTCTTGTGTAAATAGAATAAATATATACTGCAATATAAATGTATGTTTAAGTGTTTCTTTGATGTTCATTACTAACTAGGTTCAGAGTACTTACCTACAAACTCACATCTTCCTCTTAAGATAGGCTTGACTGCTCTGCCACTCTACCAAGGTCTCCGAGTAGCACAGAGTGATACTAAGAGTTGGGGATCTACAAACCACTGGGATAGCTTACAGGTCTTACCTCCAGGTGGGACATTAGAAAAACTCCCCCAACACTGGTGTAACAGCTGGTGGGAATGGTGTAGGTTGGATTACATGGACTCCTTGTGGAATTGTATTTGAAAGAATCCATCCTCAAGGCTACTATACTGTAAAGTACTAAACCATGTCCACAATGGAAAACTATAAAGGCAGAAGCTCTGATAGCTCTTACTGTTGAAAACCCTAAATAAATGTGTAAAGATAAATGTCTTTGTACTAAAGGAAAAAAAGCAGAGTTAATTCAAGGTTTGTTGGATTACCAAACATCTGTGAGTAGGCCTGTAACCCCTACTCCCATAATAGATCTGGAAAATAATGATGGTCAAAGTTTAACACTTAGCCCTAACTTCCAGAAAGTTGAGCAGATGACGATTTAGATGTTAGTGTGATTGTTAATCAACCTCACCCATACCTATGTCTACCATGTCAGCTGAGCTGGTTCTCGAGATGGAGAAAAAGTAGAAAACTGGAGATTCAGTCTGAAATGGGAGACAAAGAACTGAGGAAGGAACTGCAACTCGGGGAAAAAGATGCAGCATGAGCTAGACATGAAATAGTTGTCCCTTGATTCCACTTCGGTTTCAGAGCCCACTTTGCCAGATCGCTTCAGGAGCAGGTAGCCTCGTCTCGCCAAAGATTTGGCCAGTGTGTACGATGCTATAACTGATATTCTTGAGTGGCTCTGTACATTTGAGTTTACATTTCAAGTTAAAGGTATATGTGAAAGTTACTCTGTTCCATTGCTAATCCCTAGGCACCCCCCGAATGGCTGTGATGGAGTTGAATGTTGTTGATAGACAAGATTACCAGTTGGTAAAAACTGCTCTCATAGCCAGGTTTGGGAAGACCCCTTCCCAATACCCAAAACGTTTTAGAGACCACAAGAAGAGAGATGGTAACTTGTGGGCCACTTGGATGTCTGAAAGCCTGAAAAACCTAGATGGGTGGATTGACTGCTACAAGGTCAGCTCTTACGAAGGCATGAGGTGTCTCTTCAAGCTGGAAAGTATCTTTGATGCCTGCTCTCCAGAGCTGAGACAGCACCTTGCTGACTCTAAAGAACCCGACACCAAGAAGCTAGCAGTGGCTGCTGACTTGTGAGCGGTGTTAGGTAAGAATTGGTGTAGTAACACTCTGAGAGACTATACAACACGTATCTGCTTGGTATTGGGGAACCCACCTTCTGGTATAGGTCTGTACTACACAAGTTGGTAGTGTGACTGAGCAGCCAGGCCCATCTTAAGAGAATGTGCGCTGTAGAGCAGTACAGATGCAATCAGTCAAAACAAGTAAACAAGTAACCAAATAACACTTACACTCAAGGTTTCAGTTATAAATAATTATTTATCAGATTTAATAAAGCATTCTTTAAAAAGGCAATAGTTTGTAACTTTTCAAACCAACTTTGGAATTACTTTTCAAAATCAATGAATCTGGTGAAAACTCTTTGGAGATGCTAATACTTTTCTTATACACCCTGAAGTGACTTCAATAACAAGGATGCATTGCATTAATATATCGCACCAATATACTTTGTAGACTGAGTTTCAGAAAGAAGAAGTTAAGGAAAAAATGTAGAAAGGTTATAACAGTTTCTTATAATGGGAGGACAACTGAATCCTCCAATGAACTCTAGGTAAGCCTTTCACAGAGGTAACAGTATTCAACAAGCTACAACCTATGGAGGGACAAGCAATGCCAAAGTCCATGGATTCAGAAAGGTGCCTTTAGAGAGCCAGGACCGCCAATGTTATTTGGACAAAGTCTATAGTTCTGATGCACTTTTTGGATAAAGTCTTTCAGACAGTTAGTCAGGAAGTCACTGAAGACACACAAGCTGTTATGCCGGTGCAAAGGGGAGTTGAAATCAACTCAGAAGGTAAGCAAGTGCAAATCTCAAGTGAGACAGCACGATTTAAGACAAGAAGCTAAGCACCCCCAAGCCGAAACAGTACCTCTGGTTAGAACAAAAGTGGCTTAGCTGGATTCCGTCTTCCTACAGCCAAGCAGACCCTGGTTCCTAAGCCTCAGTCATGGGAACAATAGGGAGGACATCAGGAGGGCTCCTGCGGCGCACTCTGGAAGGTTGTCGAAGGTTCTCTTTGATTCAGCTGCACTTGGCAGTTTCAGAACTTTGCAAACAGCACTGATGTAAAACAGTTAACTCTGGTTGGACTTTCCTTACTTCCTCGATCCTGCACTCTGGTGAGGGTACTCTGGATCAGGATTTCCTGCTTCTAGACTGCCCCGAGGAGGCTCCTGGAGCTTTTAGCCGGATTCGTTCTGCGCCAGACGTTGCACTCGGTTATGGACACTAAACCCCAGGCATTGGGCTTTTGCAGCAACAGAGAGGCACAGCAAGTCGGGGATTGTGCCAAAGTGGAGTTTGTCTCAGGCTTAGTTGGTCCCACTAACCCAAGGGAAGAAGTCGTCCCTTCCAGAGCTTATCTGTCAATACGAAAAAGGAGGTCAGCACAGCAGCAGGGCTTCACCGGTACTTCAATGTCCAGGAGGTTGCAGCAGGCTTCTCTTCATGATTTCGGCTTCGGATGTGTCTTCCGGTGGTCGACTACCTCTAGAGTCCCAAAACCCTCACCTTTTAAGCACATTTTCCCATTCATTCACAGCCTAGGTGGTCTATCACACAGCAGGGTTGCTGTCCTTTCATGACAGCCAGCTGACCAATAAGGACTGTTTTTGTTCAGGCACTCCTAGAGACAAAGGACAGGAGAGTTTTGGGATTCTCCCCCACGTTCTGCCCTTCCAGACACACTGGAGCCAGGGGTGGGCTTCAGGGCTGAAGCCCTCTAAAGGCAAAACACACAACGGGCTTAAAACTGTTTCAACGCACAGAGTAAAAGCCAATAAAGACTTCACAAAAAGAAAATGGCAAAAAAGGAAGATGGCAATTTTTACAAAATGGACACCCATGGGCGCTGTACTGCAGCGGAGGATTCGTCCTGCGGTACAAAACTACAATGGTAGTAAAAATTAAACCACTGCCACCAGCCATTTAAATTTGTGAGGGTAACCAATAATGTTACATGACAAAATAGGATAAGGGGCTACTAAGTAACCCCCAGCACTCCACATAAGATATTGTGTGCTGGACCTACAAAGTAGAAAGGTAAGATCAATTTCACCTTACTATTCTAGGAAACTGTAGTTCACCGAAGAAAAGGTATTCAAACCTTAATTATCTTAATTAGCCCAAGGAATCCTCAGTGACACTGCACTGAAGGTGCTGTGTGTCAATATACAAAAAGCGGATGCCTATGAAGTTTGTCAGACTCTAAAAACAGTGACACCACATCAGGGAACACAACATCAGGGAACACAACATCAGGGAGCGTGAAAAAGCTCCCATTTACTCAGGAGTTAAAAATTATTATTATTTTTTTATTTTTTTTGCGTTTATCAATTTTATGATTTTGCAAAGTGGTTTATTTCATTCTCTTCACAAAATTAAAAAGTCTCAAGTCCAGCAAAAGAGCTGGGGGGGCTCTAAGGTGGAAGTAACTTAGCACAGAAATGAACATTCTCCCTAAAAAGTGGCCAACAGGGCTACTCACAAGGATTCCAGGGCACCTCACAAGAAAGAGGATGTGAAAAGCATAAGCAGGATAAGAAAGATCATTCCAAAAATCCCCCACCAAGAGCCACATACATAAGGGTAAATATTCTCTAAACAACTTTATAGGGCTAGTGAAACCGCTGGACCCAAACCAGAGAGAGGATATCAGAATCCCCAATTCCAAAAGACATTTGGGAAATGTGTGGTTTGTGGGTCTGGTGACTATGTGAAAGGAGGTCCCAGATGCAAGGGTAAACCTTCAGCGATCCCCTCTGTCAGCTTAGGATTCACACATGATGTGGACATCCCAATAACAGGCGCTAGCTTTCACCCCCAAGCTGAAGAACCCATTGGTGTTCAAGCTAGAGTTTTAGTTTATTTGGGATGGTGGGAAGAACAGAAAAATTAAGTTACTCACTGTGGTGACTAACATGTTCTTAGTCCCCTTTCCTCCATACTGCATGGGCGTCCCTTCCAAGGGACAGGAGACGGAACCCTTTTCACCAGAAAAAAACCTTCCCCTTTAAATTTAGAGGTGCGCGGGGGTGCGGCCCTGGGAACATGCGCTGCCCTGACTCCGCCGCCACACCTCAGTCCCCATAGACGTGTCGACAATATAACAATATTGCCTAATTGTTAGGCAAGGTTGTATGCACTACCCTTAGAGTGCACTATAATAACCTTGAGCTCCTGGCAATAGGAACACAACCTTTGGTATAGGTCAGCAGCCAGGCTTATCTCAAGAGGGGTCTATGTGAGCTGTAGGGGAGTTAAACAGAGAATCACAGTGACTAGTATTCAAATAAACACTTACACACAAGGTTTCTTGAATAAACAATTATTAATTTATCAGTCAGTTAGAATAAGCCTTTTCAGAAGGGAGCAACATAAAAGTAACACAAATACACTTAAAAACTGTACACTCTTAGTTTCTAAATCAGTAAAGACCCTTTTGGGATGGCCTATAGTCATAACCTACAGCCTCAAGTGAGTTCAATAGCTGCGGTGCTGGGGACATTAATATCTTACTGTTGCATTTAGAATACTCTTAGAAATTGGTCAAAGGAAAAGATTATCAGAACAAACAAGAGACTACAAATATTCTTAAGCAGTAAAATACTTTTGGATCCTCAAACCAGAGTCGTTCAGTATAACAGGTTAAGCCACAGTCAATGGGCAAAAGTCTTATATGGGCTGAAGCACTTCTGGTGGATAAGTAGAAACGTCTTTACACAATGTTTTAGAAGTCTTTGAAGGACAGAAGAATCACATGTAGGGCCACAAGGTGATTAGACTTGTGAGTAGTAGAAGATGCAAGCAACTCTACAATTTGAGTTAAGTTCTCTCAGACTTTACAGTGCTGTTGTATTGAAGAAAAAGTGCAGCAGATGACTTCTGTTCCTGTGCAGCTCTGCAGATCTCACTGTTCTTGGGCCACAGTCGTGGGGACAAGAGAGAGGACTTCTGGGGACTCCTGCTCTGCACTTGGATGGTCACCGCTCGCAACTGGCAATCTTTCCAACAAGTGGCACTTCAGTGTTTCAGCTCCTTGGGACTACCGCAAATAGCAACACCACGGTTTCTGGCAGACGAAATGGACCTTACTTGCTTCTGGGGTACCGCACTCTGTTGAGGGGGCTCATGCTCGGTCAGTCCTGCTTCCTGGGAGTCCGGAGGATCTTCCTGGAGTTCTTGGCCAACTTAAAAGCAACGCACACAATCTGGTGTTCCTCTCCCTGGATTTTCGGTTTCCAGCAGCAACTCTGTGGAATTACAACCAGCGCCGAGAGAATGTGCAGGTCGCTTACTTTGGAGTTGATTGGTCCCATCAACTCAAAGGGAGAAGTCATCCTGGCAGGGACTTCCCCGTCGATACGAATTTGGAGTTTCAGCACAGCAGCAGGGCTTCACCGGGCAAACCAACGGTCCAGGAGCCATTCAGTGAGGAAAGGGTAAGAGAACATTTTTACATAAGAAGCTAGACAAAGGGGATACTAGATAAACCCTCCAGCACCCTATTGTAAGGTAGTGTGTGCTGGATTTTGAAAGTCACAAATATAATTAAAAATCAATTTGAGTTTACTGTTCTTGGAAACAGTAGTTTAGCCAAGAGAAGGTATTTAAACCTTTGGGAAATCTGAAAGACTTCCCTGTGCCATTGCACTGAAGGTTCTGTGTGACACAATGTAAAAGATGATGCCTATGGAGTTTGTCAGACTCCACAACCAAAAAAAACGCAGTGTTCAAAAATCACATTAACATACATGAGGTAAAAAAAAAGAAAATCAAGTCCTCAAAATCCAGCAAAGTTGCTGGTGGTCTCGAAGGTGGAGGATAATAGCACATTTCTGAGAATTCTCCCTAACACTAATGACACCAGTTTATTAGGGGGGGAGGATGGTGGGACGTATGGAGGAAAGGGGACTAAGGACTTAGTTACTATGGTGAGTAACCTGTAATTACTCTTACGTCCTCCTTGGATGCCCGATACCACGGTCTTGAACCTCCAACGGTGATAAATGGAGAAACAGACTTGCAGAAGCCCTTAGTCCTGTCCAAGTAGAATTTCAGTGCATGCCTGACATCAAGGCAGTGCAGGACTCTGTGCCTCGTCCTTAGGATCAGCGAAGAAGGTAGGCAGCACTACTTCCTCGTTAAAGTGGAACGCTAGCGGCACTTTAGGCAGGAAAGCTGGGTGTGTCCGCAGGACCCCCTTGTCCCTGTGAAAGATAGCGTATGGCTCGGAGGAGACCAGTGCCTGGATTTCGGTGTTTCTGCTGAGCCGAGGTGAGGTCGACTAACAAGGCTGTCTTAATGGTGACCAGCCTGATGTCCGCGGTCGCCATTCGTTTGAATGGTTTGTGCGTCAGGGTGCCCAGGACAATGTTGAGGTCCCACACAGGGTGCAGCCTCTAGATGGGCGGATAGATCCTGGTGAGACCCGTCAAATGTCTCTTGATAATTGGGTTGGAAGAAGATAAACTCTCCTCCCCAGAGCTTCTGTATGCCCCAATGGCTGCCAGGTAAGTGTGGCAAGTGTCCACCTGTTATGTTATTACGTTATAGAGACTTCGTAGAGCGCACGTACGCCCAAGGGCATCGTGGCGCTGTCGGGTGGATGGAGAACAAACACAGCAGAGACAGAGAAAGCAAACTAGAAGAGGGTGGTTCTACGGAAAGTGAGATCATTCCAGGATCTTGCAGCCACCATAGAAAAGGCTTGCCCTCCCTTATGCTACAGGCGATAGCGAGGGACTGTTACAAGAAACGCAGTTTGAGATCTCAACAGCCGGGTCGGAGAGTAGGGAACAAATTTGGCTCGGAGGTACTCAACTCCCATGCGATAAAAGGCACAATGCACCAGACACATACATTTAAAGAGAATACGACTAGCCAGTGAAGTTTCTTCAGCAAGGGGCCATATGGGATTCAAAAGGGGGGCCAAATATGGAGCGAGTGGCCGCATTCTGCCATAATTGAAGCCTGTTAATCAAGTAACGTGGTTGTGCCAAGTAGAGGGAGTTGCAATAGTCGAGGGAGCTTAAGACCAAAGCTGCCACCACAGGTGCCGGACACTCAGCGGGGATGTAGGGAAGGACTTTGCGCAAAATGCAGAGTTTGAAGCGCCCGGGCCTGCATACAATGGCCACCTTGTCATCAAGGACAAGAGAAGCAGAGATTTTTACACCAAGGTTCCGGACCAATTGAGCTGGTAAAGGGGAGGGGGCCCAAGCTCATCGGCCAGAATGCAGAGGTCCAAAATAGTTGAGGAGATGTAGTACCTACAACCAGGACCTCGGTCTTACTGCCGTTGAGCTTCAGCCAGTTTCTCATCATCCATCTCCCCAGATCGTCAAGGCAGTTCCTCAACCGAGCCGCAGTGTCTGCTTGTGTGAGGTCAAGACAGACAAGAATCTGTGTGTCATCCACATAGGAGTAGTAACAAAACCCATGTGACTGGATGAGAAACAAAAGAGGTCTGATGTAGACATTAAACAAAATAGGGACACCACAAATGAGTGAGACTAGAGCCGAGAGAAAGAGGAGAAAGAGGAGAAAGAGGAGAAAGAGAGAGAGAGAGAAAGAGAAAGAGAAAGAAAGAGAAAGAGAAAGAGAGAAAGAGAGAAAGAGAGAAAGAGAGAAAGAGAGAAAGAGAGAAAGAGAGAAAGAGAGAAAGAGAGAAAGAGAGAGAGAGAAGAGAAAGAGAGAAAGAGAGAGAGAAAGAGAGAAAGAAAGAGAAAGAGAGAAAGAGGAGAAAGAGAGAGAGAGAGAAAGAGAAAGAGAAAGAAAGAGAAAGAGAGAAAGAGAGAAAGAGAGAAAGAGAGAAAGAGAGAAAGAGAGAAAGAGAGAAAGAGAGAAAGAGAGAAAGAGAGAAAGAGAGAAAGAGAGAAAGAAAGAGAGAAAGAGAGAAAGAAAGAGAGAAAGAGAGAAAGAGACTGGGACCGGTCGGACAAGAAAGCAGTGAACCAGTTGAGAACACAGCCGGAGAAGCCAGCGTCTGAGAGACGGGAGATCGAAGCAGCCGAAAGATCTAAAAGGCCTGCTCCGACACCACCCTTGTCAACCAGACACACCAAATCATCCAGTACTGAGTTAAGGACATATTCAGTACCCCTGCCCAGCCTGAACCCAGACTGAAATGAGTCAAAGCAGTGAGAGGACTCAAGAAAACTAGACAATACGGGGGACGCCAGTGCTTCCATCAACTTCTTCAGGAAAGGAAGAAGTGAGATAGGACGGTAGTTGAATAAGACATCAGGATCAAGGGAGGGCTGCTTTAAAAGAGGAACTACCAGAGCATGCTTGAGGGAAGGAGGAATGACGCCACTAGAGAAAGAGATATTGACAGCAGTGGTAATATGCTCAAACAAATCTTAAGATTCTTTCTTTAAAAGAGCGAGCGGAATAGCATCAGCGGGGGAGGCAGCCTTCCTTTTAGAGATAGCAATTAGAGACCAGAGGAAAGGAGGACCAGGATGCGTTTGCGGGGGGCAATCAGTAGCAACTGTATCGGCAGTTAGTAGGGGCAGGCCGTCCTTTATGTGTTCACGAATAAACAAGATTTTTTCCAGAAAAAAAGCAGAAAGTCACATAGACCCTGCGACGGAGGGACCTGCACACCTGAATGCGTGAGATATGCCAAAAAGGAGAGCACGTCGTCCAGGGAACACGTCAGAGGGTCAAAGCCATTTGAGTCTGCCCAGTGACAGAACCTGGTCCACTTGCTTTTATACTGGGCCCTGGTAGACTTGCTCCTGGCGCCCTGTATGATCTCTATTAGCCTGAGATGTCCTAGCGTAACCTGTTCAAAAACCACGCTGTGAGGGTTAATTTCTCTGGTGCGGGGTGGATGACCCTGCCCCCCTGCTGCACCAGAAGAGGTGCTGGGCCCGTCGGCAGGCGAATATAAGGCCTCTCCGAGAGGCTGAGCAGCTCCGAAAATCATGGCGTGGCTGGCTACCATGGCGCTATTAGGATGATGTTGAGGAGGCGAGACTCCTTGATCTTGCTCATCACCCTGTGAATCCGGGGAGAGGGCAGAAAGGTGTAGGTTGTCATTCCGTCCCATCGGATCTGAAATGCATCGCCCAGGAAGCCCGGGCCCTGACCCTGCCAGGAGGCGAACAGTTGGCATTTCTTGTTGACCCAAGAGGCAAAGAGGTCCACCTGAGGGTGACCCCATTTGCGAAAGATTTCCAGCAGCACTTGGTCATTCAACTGCCCCTCATAGTTATCTGCTCATAGACTACTGAGCCTGTCTGCCTCCAGGTTGGATTTCCCCCGGCAGGTGGACCGCCGCGAGGTAGATGTTCTCCAGGAGTCACTCCCAGATGATGACTGCCAGCCTGCACAGTTGGGGGGGGGGGGGAAATCTGGTACCTCCCCGTTTGTTGCTGGAGAACATGTTGGTCGAGTTGTCTGTCTAAATGAGGATGACCTTGCCCTCGATAACCGGAAAGAAGGACCTGAGCGCCAGCTAGATGGCCTTCAATTCCAGCCAAATGATGTGGTACTCCTGCCGGGACCAGGTGCCATGGACACAGTGGCTGTCCAGAGTGGCCCCCTCATCCCTCAAGAGAGGAGTCCGTGGTGATGGTGACCTGTGGTGTAAGTTGCAGGAAAGGCTTGCCTGTCAGCGGGTTGCAGTCCCTGGACCACAATGTGAGGTCTGGGTGAAGCAACTGAGGAACGTTGCTCATCTCTGACTGATTGCCCCGTTCCTGGTTCCAGGATGCCACAAAATGCAGTTGTATCATCCTCATCCCGAGTCTCGTGTATTTTACGGCCAAGAGGACTGCTTCCATGAGACCCAGTAGGTGTTACCACCAAGCCGAGGTCACTTCTATGCTGAGGAAGTGAGCCGTGGCCCTCTTGATGGCTGAGATCTTGTCCTCCGAGAGAAAAACTCTTTCTGAGCCAGTGTCCCAAATGATGCCCAAGAAGGTCCATTTCTGCATGGGTTGCAGCTGCAACTGCAACTTCTTGAGGTTGAGTGAAAAACTCAGCTTGTGCATTGTGTTCATAAGAGCGTGGGAAGTATGGTTCACTGCCTCCGAAGATGTGGCCCTGACGAGCCAGTCGTCGAGTTACAGATCTCCGCTATAAGAGCTGCTGCCCCAACCTGTGGAAGTGGAGGGAGGAGATGCTGGGATAGGGAGGCGGTACCCCGTGGAGACTACAGAGAGGATCCAGGGGTCCGCTAAATTCTAGCGCCAGAAATGTGCATGGAGAGCAAGCCTGCCCCCCACTGGAGAAACGTGGACCCAGAGGGGTGGGTCATTGTGATGCTGGAAATGCATCAGAGGGACAGGGCCTCTGAATCCTTGTCCTTTACTGCTTTTTAATCGTGTGTTCTGTCATGTTTTCTGCCCAGGAGTCCATGTGGGACTCCTGGCAGTGCAAGCTCTCTCTTTTGGTTTGGTGAACAGACCCATGGGATACCCTTATGGCACCCATGGGTAGGGGTACAACCCTGTGCCCCTAGTGTATGTTATTGGGCACCTGTGGGTGACCCACAGAGCAGGGTACGCGCTGGTGGCAGCTCCATGCTGAATTTGACAGGTGCTCTGGGTGTCCTCCATTTTGGGATACCCAGGCCCTGCCATTGGGATCAGTTGATTCCTGATAGGAAACAAGATGGCCCCTGTGGCCTCTTGCTTTCTATTGCCTGTTACCTTGTTTCCCAAAGTCTTGGGAAGCCCCGACTCTGTCCTTTCCCCCTGACTGGCTGTTGGGTGGAAGTTCCATATATGGTGTTGTTGTGAAGGCCCAGCTAGACTGACTGAAGCCTTCCCAGTGACTGTATGTTGTGGGTACCTCCTGTGGGTGGGACCTGGGTAAATGGAGTGTGTGACCAATATACACTCCTTGTTGTGGTTGTCTGGTTTCTGGCATGAGAGACAAAGACTGAGACAGCCCTGCCCGAAACTGGCCTGAATGCAGTGTGTAGTGTTGAATGGCTGGGTACTTGTCCCAATCCACATTCCTTGTTGTGAGTGTCTGAAAGGGAGGAGTGTGGCCTGAATGCACTGTGTGCCTGATTGGCTGACTGACTGCATGAATGCCACTCTGTATGATTGGCTACTGAGTGTGTGCCAGCAGTGTGGATGAGAGACAGAATAGTATATCTGGGGACCTCTCACCACTGGTAATTTTTCAGAAGCGTTCTGGAGTTGAGTCTCCACTCTACGAGTAACTGGAACTGCTGATCCTCGACGTCCAGCTGGAAGAAGAAGACTTGCTGTTGCATTTGCTTCGACCGATCCGAAGGCTGCCGAAATCGTCGAAGACTGACCCGAGAGAGGACCTGGTAAGGCGCCCTCTTCCCGTGCTCCGAGGGACCATCGAGCACCGCTTCATCTTCGCCGAAGCGCCCTGGAAGACAGACCCTCGAAAGGCTGCCGACCCGAGACGGGACCGCCGAGGAGATCGAAGTGAAGCACCCGGACATCGCCGCCGTCGAAGTCCATTGCCGTCGACCAGGGTTCGCAGGTTTGTGTAACCGCTGAGGCCCGTCGAAGTTGTGTTGCCCAGCCGTGGGAACCACTTGACGCCGTGCCACCGATGACCGGAGCCGCCCCCTCCTTTGCCTAAGAACATTCGAATCGAAGGACTCCCTCGTCCGCACCGTGGACCGCTTTATCCTGCCGGAGAAAGTCGAGGACGACCAACGTGCCGAGGAGAAACCTGCCGGTGGGTTTCCCGCCACCCGAAGACCACAAAGACTCGAACGACTCGACGCCCTTGCTGGGCCTCCGTCTCCACAATCTTTGCGGTCCAGAACTATTGTCACCGAGGTGCCCCGCACGCCTCTGCCTTGCAGGACGCCGACGCTCCGACGCCGACGAGCACCGCTCGGACGAAGCTGCCGCCTCATCGACGCCGTTCTACCCTGTTTGTCGACGGACGTTTGACGCCCCGTGTCTCCCGCTTGAAAGGGAAGGCATTCAAGAAGGGCCGTCGATTCTCCGCCGCCGAACGCCGAGTTCCTCGACGCTTCTCGACGCCTCTCGACGATCCGTGACTCCCGCTTGAAAGGGGGTCGCTCAAAAAGGATCTGTCGACGCCTCTTCGAAGAACTCGACTCCACCAGGTACATTGGGGAGGTAAAAACATTATATGAGGGAATAAGACTTGCAAAACAATATATGGACTGGGCTTGTGCTATATCTTTATTTTACAGGTTGCCCAGGTGGGGGGGGATCTCCACACAGAACTGTGTCTAGTGATAGGGGCCAGTATTCTGCCTATTGCTCAACCATCTTATTTTCTCTCCTCTCTCTATTGCTGGTTTCACTCTATTGATCTGTGTGACATTGTTACAGTATTGTTGATGCACTTTAATGAGATCTAATACAAAGGGTGGTACCACTTTAGAATTGTACATATTTGCCATTGTTGATTTTCCTAAGTACAAAGTGAGTTATTATGATAAGTGTACATAACCTTGAATATTGATTATATAAAGACTGTGTTCTAACCAATACAGTGTGTGGACATTCCTTTGTGGGGGCTTGGGGACTACACTGTACTTAAGAACCAGCCTGCATCACCTCCTGAGAAGCTAGGCCTTGATTGCTCATCCATTGCTACCGTAATAGAGAATCTTGGCTGGGGTCTTCTGTGCCTCTCTTCTACCATATAGAGAGCAGAAGTACAGACACCCCCTACCGGTCCTTTACAGTCAAGCCTTTTTTCCCTCTGAGGCTGTTGCAGAAGAGGAGGGGGACTGGAAAAAGCCCTTACCCCCTGCCCCCCCCCTCCCCGCCCGACCCCCTTTTTGTTTGAGCCGATGCTGGGACAGCGAATGGTCAGGCTGCCTGGACCTCCACTTTAGGAAGCCGAGTAACCCTACGTACGTACGCCCCTTCTCAGAGCGCTGCTGTGACTGGGAGTACGGTTTGGGCGTGGTCTTTGTAAGGATGGATAAAAACTTGGCTGTTTGAGAACAGTTTTTCTTTTTGTCCAGCTCCTCGTCCATTGTGGAGTGGAAGAGCCCACCCCCTTAGAACGGAAAATCTAGTATGCATTCCTGGACATCCGGGTTGAATTTCGTAACATGGAGCTAGGCCGTTCTTCTCATGTCCTTGGCAATACAGATGGCACGGCCAGGTGTCAATGTGGGCCACGGAGGACTCCATGATGTCCCGCGCCACAATCTTGGCCTCCACCAATACCGTCTTGAATCGGGATTGGCTCTGCGCCAGAAGCTCTGGGAGGAAGGAACAAGTTACTTACCTGTAACTGTTGTTCTCCAGCATGGGTCTGGTATGGATTCACATGCTCATGAATATTACCCGTCGTCAGGCTGGGAATCCTCGGTAAAGAAAAATCAGTATCAGTTTCGTTTCTGATCTGTCTTTCGTAGTAGTAACCGATCTCTGCGTCATACTGACCGCAGCCAATGACTGCCATCTCCCTAAGCCCCGCCTCTGGCAGCCATCTTCAGATTTGGTAGCACGTGAAGTGGCAGTATGACCAAGTGAAGAGCCGCAGAGGGGTAGGCGGGAGGGTTCGCATGTGAATCCATGCCAGACCCATGCTGGAGAACAACAGTTACAGGTAAGTAACTTGTTCCTTCTCCAGCATGGGGTCTGGCATGGATTCACATGCTCATGAATAAAGAATACATAGCAGTACACACATGCACAACCACGGGAGGTGGCAAAGGCTCAACATTAAGCATTACATCTAAAAGTCAACATTAAGCATTCTTACCTCCTCACCAGGCCCACTTTAGGCGAACAGGTTGCGCAGCACTGCTTGGCCTACCCTGGACTCCTCCCTGGAATCCCGATCGACGCAGTAGAATTTCGTGAAGGTGTGCGTCGACCTCCACGTAGCAGCCCTGCAGATGTCCAGCAAGGGCACACCAGATAGGAACGCTGTGGTAGCTGCGATCGCTCTGGTGGAATGGGCTCTCAAACGGCCAGGCAGCAGTCGGTTTGCCAACCGATGACAGTACATGATACAGCCGGAGAGCCATCTGGAAATGGAAACCTTCGAGAGAGCCTTCCCCCCCGATTGACAGGTCCAAAGTTCAAAAAAAGTTGTGACGTCTTCCGAAAACTCTTTGTGCGGTCCACGTAGAACTTCAGCGGTCTAGCCACATCCAGCGAGTGCAAAGTCCTTTCAGCCGGCGACGAAGGCGACGGGAAGAAAACAGGTAACACCAAGGGTTCGTTGAGGTGGAAGTCTGACGGCACCTTGGGCATGAAGGAGGGGTGCGTCCTGAGCACTACCCTCGTGTCGTGAAAAGTCAAGTACGGGGGCTTGCAGGAAAGGGCCTGGATCTCTCCCACCCATCGTGCGGAGGTGATGGCCACAAGAAACGCTGTTTTCCAGGACAAGAACTTCAACGGAGCTGAGTGCAGAGGCTCGAACGGAGGTCCCATGAGCTTGGTCAGCACCACGTTGAGCTCCCACGCCAGGGCCTTCACCGGCGGGAACGATCTGAACAGTCCCTTCATGAATTCTTTCACCAGACGATGAGACCACAAAGACGTCCATCCCGTGGTTCTGGTGTATCGGGAGATCGCAGCAAGATGAATCTTGATTGAAGCGTGCGCCAGCCCAGCCTTGGAAAGCGTCAGCAGGTAAGGCAGTACTTGAGGAGCCGTAATCCATAGAGGGTTAATCTTCTGTGCGTGGCACCAGACAGAGAACCTCTTCCATTTGTGTCCGTAGCATTTAAGAGTTGAGGACGCCCTGGCCTTTGCAAGAACCTCTCTGCAGTCGGCCGGTATGTCGTAACCTCCAAACTCTAACGCTGCAGGAGCCAGGCCTGCAAGTTAAGCGACTTCAGGTCGTGGTGGAGGATGGCGCCTCCTTCCCTGGAGAGAAGATCTGCATCCACTGGCAGCTTGATTGGCGGGGACGCTGACAAGTCCAGAAGGTCCGGGAACCATATTTGCCTCGGCCACGCAGGTGCGACGAGGATCATCCTGCACCGTGACCTCTTGAGCTGGTTGATGAGCCGGATCAGCAGCGGCAATGGAGGGAGCGCATATAGGAACAGGCCCTCCCAGGGGAACGAGAAAGCATTGCCCATGCTCCTCGGCTGGGGAAACCTGCTGGCGAACCTCTGGCACTTGGAGTTTGTCGCCGTCACAAACAGATCGATCTGGGGTGTGCCCCACCGTCGGAAGAGGCGGACCACTAGATCCTGTTGCAGTTCCCACTCGTGGCACGAGCGCAGCTCCCTGCTGAGCGAGTCGGCGATGGTGTTTCTTATCCCTGCCAGATGAAACGGCACCAGAAACATCCCTTGGGCGACAGCCCAATGCCACAGATCCTGAGCCTCCTTGGACAGGGCTGGGGATCTGGTACCGCCCTGCTTCCTGATGTAGAACATGGTGGTGGTGTTGTCGGTGAAGATCCTCACCACCTTGCCCTTGAGGGACGGAAGAAAGGACCTGAGGGCCCAAAACACTGCACGGAGTTCCAGGACGTTGATATGGAGGGACTTCTCCGTCGGCAGCCAAAGGCCCCTCGCATGCAGATTTTCGGTGTGCGCTCCCCACCCTTCCAGGGAGGCATCCGTGGTCACTGCCTTCTGGTGGTCCGGGGTCTGGAAGTCCATGCCCGCTGTCAGATGCGTGCAGGTGCCCCACCACCGGATCGCTCGTCGGAAGCTCTCGTCGAGTGTGATCCTGTCCTCAAGGCTGCCCGTCATTTGGATCCAGCGAGCGTCCAGGAACTCCTGTAACGGGCGCATCCGAAGCCTGCACAGGCGGATGAGATAAATGCAAGAAGACATCATTCCGAGGAGGGACTTGATGGACCCCGCTGCACCTTGCTCAAGATGGCCCTCGTCCTTTCCTCCGACGGAGAGGCCAGAAGCGCCACTGTGTCGAGCTTCGCTCCCAGAAACAGTGCGTCTTGAGCGGGCACCAGGTGGGACTTGGCGTAGTTTATGGAGAATCCCAGGTCCGTGAGTAGTTGGACGGTCCTCGCCGTGTGCTCCGCGGCAAGCTCCTTTGTCTTTGCTCGGATGAGCCAGTCGTCCAGGTAGGGGTAGACGTGGATCCCCTCCAGGCGCAGCCGCGCCGCCACCGGTGCGAGGCACTTGGTGAACACCCTGGGTGCCGACCTCAATCCGAAGGGAAGGGCTCTGAACTGGTAGTGACGCCCTTGGACCACGAATCAGAGAAACTTTCGGAGTCCCTTTAGGATGGGGATATGGAAGTAGGCATCCTCCAAATCCAACGACGACAGGAAATCGCCTTCCTCCAGTTGACCCAGGACGTGCTGGAGGGTGACCATCCAGAACTTCTGTGCCTTGATGAATTTGTTCAGTCGTCGTAGGTCCAGGATGGGACGCCATCCTCCCGTCTTCTTCTTCACGAGGAAGTATCTTGAGTAAACTCTGGAGCCCCGAAGCCTCTTTGGGACAAGCTCGATGGCGCCTTTCTTGAGCATCGTCTTTACCTCCAAGAGAAGTTGAGGGATGTGATGTTCCTTCCTGGCCACTGGGGGGACGCGCGGGCATTTCTTTAGAAACTCGAGCGCGTGACCCTGGGGCAGGGCGTCCAGCACCCAACGGTCGGTGGAGATGGACTCCCACACGCTGATGAAGCTCGCCAGCCGACCTCCCACCGGGGTGCTTCGGTGGGGGCCTGACCCCACGGCCAGTTCAGGCCTGCTTCGACGGGGCTTTGCCGCCTTGTCCTCCTTGGCGATGGCGGCGGGGTCCGCCCGACTTGCCTCGTCCCCTGTAGGCTTCCTGTGACGACGAACGGGCCGCTTGACGATAGGTGGAAAATCCGACGCCGGAACCTTTGGAGGCAGCCTGCTTGCCTCCGCCACTCCGAAAGGGCGGCCGTCGTTGCTGGAGGACACCAAGAGCCCGGGCAGTCTCCGTCTTGATGGCTTGTAGGGAATCGTCCACTGTTTTCCCAAACAGGTTGCTCCCGTTGAACGGCATGTCCAAGACTCTGGTCTGCACGTCCTGACGGAAGTCAGTTGCCTTGAGCCATCCACGCCGTCTAAGGCACACGCAGTTGCCCAACTGGCGAAAGCCAGTGTCAACGATGTCCGTCGCTATCGTAATGGCGTGGTCCGACGCCACTTCTCCTTCCTGCAAGATCTCTAGAGCCTCCGCCCTCTTGTCGTCTGGTAGGAAATCCAGCAGGGGGTGATTTTGTACCACAACTCCCTATCGTAGCGGGCTACGATAGCCAAGGCGTTAGCAGCCTTAATCGTCGTCGCTGCCGATGAGATGACTCTGCGTCCCATCGTGTCCAACTTCTTTCCCTCGCCGTCCGACGGGGAGGTTGACGTAGAGGCCGAGGCCCACCCCCCCGCTTTCTTCCTGGCCGCCGCGGAGACGACCGAGTCCGGGGTCGGCTGTGTCCGAAGGCACAAGGGGGCCGCGTCCGGGTCCGGGACCCGGTTCTATGCAGCCCTCCATTCTATACGTTCTTCTGGTCAGCTCATCCATCCCGCTCCGCATCCCTCTATTCTATACGTTCTTCTGGTCAGCTCATCCATCCCGCTCCGCTCATCCATCAGTTCCCCGCACTCATCAGCACTGCATGCATTCCGCACTCATCCGTTCTACAGGATTATCCGTTCTGCGCACTCATCCGGTCTATGTAACTCCTCCGCTCTAGGGATTTGTCCACTTTATCCCCTTGTATGCACCATACCTCCATCTGCTCTACTCATTCATCCACCCTAGGCAATCACATTCTCCCCACACTCGCCCGCTCCCCGCACTCATCCGCCCTCCGCTCCCTGCGCACATCCGGTCCCCACGCATTCAACAGCAATATGCACCCATCAGCCTTATAAAGTCATTCACTAATACGTAGTAATCCTGTTCCATCTACACCCAGGCGCTCTGTGCACCCAGGCGCTCTGTGCACCCAACGCTTAACCTGATCATTCTATACACTCATCCAATTTAGATATTCATTCGATGTATACACTCATTCAAATTATATAGTCATCTGTTCTTCCACTCGTGCATTCTTCCACTTAGTGCATTCATCTGGTCCACACGCTTCATCTATTCTAACTATTTCACCCACGCCATTCTTTTCATTCACTCCTCATGCATTATGTCCATTTCAGGAGTTTAAGTATCTTTACTGTTTCCGTACGATTTATTCTTATCAACCCCTTCATTGTTTTGATCTATTTTATTCGGATAATTCTGATTGTCCTTTTAGTTTATGTTAGGGGTTTACTAGCTGTCAATTTCTTGCATCAGGTAGTTTGTTGGGTTGGTGTCATTGAGATGCGGTTAGTCTGTTTGGGTTAGTTTGGTATGGGTTGGTTTTAGGGGAAGAGCTAGGATTTCAGCAGTTTGCGGAAAGATGTTAAATTCTCAGTTAGGCGGATGTGGGGTGGGAGTGAGTTGCATAGGGTGGGGGCCAAGGCTGAGAATGATGATCCACCTAATCTGACTGCGTTTGTCTTAGGTATGACTAGGAGGCCGGCTGAGCTTGATCTTAGGGTGCGTGGAGGGTGATAGGGTTTTAGCTTGTCTTGAAGATTTTGAGATCCGGTTTTATGCAGTGCTCGATGGGAGATGTGTAAGGTTTTGAAAGTCACCCTTTGCGCTATAGGAAGCCAGTGCAGCATCATAAGGGCTGGGGAGCTGTGGTCTCTTGGGCCGAGCGCAAGTAGCATTTTGGCTGCTGCGTTTTGTGCCCTTTGGAGTTTATTCAGTTGGTAGGCGTGGATTCTGAGGTATAGGGGGTTTGCGTAGTCCAGTCTTGATATAACGATTGATTGGACCGCAGAGAGCCTGTTGGGAAAGGAGAGATATGGAAAGATGCGCCTAAGGGGTTTAAGGTGGTAGTGAAAGGACTTTGAGACATTGTTGACTTGGCGCGAGAGAGTTAGGTCAGAGTCGAGGGTGCATTCAAGATTTTTCACTGAGTTGGAGGGGGTCGGTGAGTTGCCCATGGCGGGTGGCTAGGGTAGTGGGTGCAGAACAAGATCGGAGTTGCCACAAACCAGGATTTCTGATGTGGAGATCCCTCTCCTCCGGTAGCCACAGGCCTCTGGCGTGGAGACGTCCGGTGTGGGCTCCCACCCATAGATGCATCTGTGGTGACAGTCTCCTGGTATGGGAGGCTCTGGAAATCCTTTCCCATGGCGATGTTGGACCACCCGCTCCACCACCTTATCGTTCGATGGAACTCCTCGTCGAAAACAATCTTCTCTGCAATGCTTCCGGACACCTGGATCCACCGGGAGTCCAGGAATTCCTGAAGGGGTCACATTCGCAACCTGCAGTGTGGTATCAGGTAACTGCACAACATCATGCTTAGCAGCAACTTGATGGTCCTCACTGTGGCGGTCTTCAGTGCCAACATCTGTTGCACCTGGCCCAGGATGGCTGCTATCCTCTCTTCCGAGGGGGCCGCCAGGCAGGAGACTGTTGAGCCTGGCCCCCAGGAATAGCACGTTCTGCGATGGCATCAAGCAGGATTTTGGATAGTTTATGGAGCACCCCAGATACATCAGCAGCCGGACGGTCCTCTTCGTGTGTTTGACAGCTACTTCACTGGACTTGGTGCGGATGAGCCAGACGTCGAGGTACGAGTACACATGTATCCCTTGTAGACGCAGATGGGCCGTCACTGGCGCCAGGCACTTTATGAACACCCTGGGTGCCGACTTCATTTTTAAGGGAATGGCATTCAACTGGTAGTGCCTTCAATGTACCACTAATTGCAGGAACTTTGATGCTTCTCATGAATGGGGAGGTGGAAGTATGCGTCCTCCAGATCCAGCGAAGACAAGCAGTCTGCTTCATCCAGTTGGCCGAGCACGTGCTGCAACGGGACTATCCTGAACTTTCGGGACTTTTATTTGTTGAGGCGCCGCAGATCTAGAATGGGCCTCCAGCACCCAGTCTTCTTTACTAAGAAGTATCTGGAGTAGACTCCGGAGCCGCGGACTCGCATTGGAACCAGTTGTAGCGCCCCCTTTTTTAACATGGCCCTTACTTCCTGCAGGATTAGAGGGATGTGCTGCACCTGCCGGGCCACCAGTGGTATTCACAGACACTTCTGCTGGAACTCTAGAGTATCCGTGGGCGAGAGCGTCCAGCACCTGATTGGTGGAGATCTTTGCCCACTTGCTGACGAAGCACGCCAGTCAGCCTCCCACCGGGGTTCATGGGTGGGGGCTGTTAGGGAGAATTCTCCTTCTAGGGCTAATTCCTCTCACCTAGTGAGTCCCCCAGCAGCTTTGCTGGATTTCTGGAGTTTATTTATTCCACCTGGTAAGAGTGTACATCCTTTTTCCACTCTTACATGCGTTTTGGCCTATGTGTTGTTACTCATTGTGTGATCTTGGACACTGGAGCACACCACTACAAGTGCCCCTGTTCTTGTATGGGTTACACAGCACCTGTAGTGTAGTAACCCAGGGTAGTCTTTTAGACTTCCCTCTGACTCCATTTCGCTGTGGCTGACTACTGTCCCCCAGAGAAATGTAAAGTTGCCATTTACTTTACATAGTTCTTTTTTACCACAGACCCAGTACACCCCATCTTACATGGAGAAGTGGAAAGGGCTAATCTCTACCCCTTTTTCTGTCTGTACCTCCCTGAGCATTGTTTTTATCTTTTAACATTTAGATTTGGCTGGTGGCAGTGGTATCTACCCTAACCTTTCTACCGCGATTATATTAGATAAACGTGGTACTGTTCTTGGCTATATTAGCCTCGAGCATAAACCCACTGGACCAAATCGTCTTTCTTTTGGCTCCGGTTGGGTTTATACGCCATTTCTTTTTGTTAAAGTCCTTCTTGTGTTTTACTTTGCGCGGCAAACTAGGTTCGCCATCTTTGTTCACCGTCTTTTGGTAGGCTTCTGTAGAGAAGCCCTCCTCTTGGCGCCTGGGTGTCTAGGTAGACCATGTGGGGAAGGGGTGTAGTCACCCCCTGCACAGGGTATCCTAGGAAACCTAAGTCACACTTTGCCATGATTGGCTGAGGTGGTTGTCCCGGCTGGACAACCCCCCCCCTGCTGCGTGATTGACAGCCAGGCTGTGTGAATGGGGGTTTTGAGTATAAAAGGCAGGTCCCTTGGGCAAGAAGTCAGAGTCACCTCTGGAACTACAAGGAACCGAAGAGAAGCGGAAAGAACGACGGCTGCTGCAACTACCCCATCAGGGTGAAGCCCTGCTGCAGTCCTGAGCTATCTTCCTTTCGACGACTAAGAGGAGATCCAGTCCGGAGTCTTCTTCCCTTGAGCCTGATGGGGATAATCAGCTCATCTTCTTCAGCCAGAGATCTCCGCCGTGGTCAAAATCGCTGCACACTGCTGTAGTGGTCCGGATAGCCACCTGTTGAGCCACTCCTAAGCCTCTCCTGTTTTTAAGGAGCACACCTTTGCATTGTCGCTGCAGCCGGCTTCATCCCTGCGGGAAACCAACAGGAACAACTGCCAGGGCACCAGCTGCATCGTTGGAATAAGGTACTGTGTTCTACTCGAGGAAACTGGGTGAATCCCTTTTCTTCATCCTCAAGGCTCGTCCTTGTCTTCCCTTCTCCTTATAAAACTTTTGCCTCCAACTCCCTCTGGGTATCTCAGGTGCTAAGTGTGTTTTTGCCCTGGTAGCATTTCATGTCACGGATACGCATTTATTTAGTAGACCGAACTGTCAAAACGTGATCGCAACCATATCCGCAGTATCGTGTTTTGTTCATAACACCGGTTCATTCAAACACAAGGTACTTACCTTGAGACTTACTTTATAAAGTGAATTGGTTAGTTGTAGTATATTTAACGTGTGGTTTTGTTTAAAGTTTAATAGAGGTGTTTATAACTGATGGTTTAAAAATAAAAGTACTTATATTTTTTTTTTACCGGAAACCTTGAGTCAGTGTTTGCTTGAGTCAAAGTAATTGTGGTCCCTTGGTGTAATCTCTGCCACTGCTCATACGCTTGAGATAAGCCTGGCTGCTCTGCTACTGCTACCACTATAACTTAGTAGTACAGGCTTGTACCAAAGGTAAAACTTGTATTGCCACCTGTGGTCTTAATCAGGTGTAGTGGTCCCTAAGGGCACTGCACAGGATTCTGCCTAACAAGGGCCCGACGTCCGGGCCAGTTGAATCTTGCTTTGGGGCCTGTGTTTCTCCTTGGATGCGACGCCGGCCACCTCCCCCGAAAGCCTTGGAATGGCCCCTGTAGGCTCTTGGGTCGTGGACCGGGGGGGTATGCCGGTACAAGGAGGACCCTCCACTGAACCCTTCCAACGATCTGCCTGATTTTACGCTGGCAGCTCGAAAGGATTGCCACGCGGCTCAAGAGTGCCCAGGGCATGGGCCGTCTGTGTCCGTCTTAATGGCCTGCAACGATTTCTCTACAGCTTTCCCAAAGAAGCTGTCCAAGTTTAAGGGCATGTCCAGCACCCTCGTCTGGACCGCTCAACGGAAGTTGGTTGCCTTCAACCAGCCACGACAATGGAGGCAGACACCGTTCCCCATCTGTCGGAACCCTGTGTCTGCGATGTCCAGGGCCACAGTGATGGCATGGTCCGATGCCACAATGCCACCTTGCCCCCGGGAGGATCTCAAGCACCTCGACCCGCTTGTCAGGCAGAAATTTCAGCAGTGGGGCCA
Source organism: Ambystoma mexicanum (assembly GCF_040938575.1). NCBI lineage: Eukaryota > Metazoa > Chordata > Amphibia > Caudata > Ambystomatidae > Ambystoma > Ambystoma mexicanum. The sequence continues at coordinate 251,571,882 of NC_090930.1, read as the reverse complement.
TCTTATACAACAGCTCCCTGTTGTATCTGGCCAGGATCGTAATCGCTGACTTGACTGTCAACACCGCCGAGTAGATCACTTTCCTACCCATGGAGTCAAACTTCTTCACCTCGCTGTCTGGGGGAACGGAGGTTTAAGATGAGGCATTAGAAGACTTCTTTCCTCACAGCCGCAAAGATCACCGAGTCCGGGGAGGGCTGCAACCATAGGCACTTGGGTGCGGACCCCGGCACCCGGAACCCGGAACTTCTTTGCCAGCCTATCCCTCTTCGCCGGGGCTGAGGCTGGGTTACTCATCAGCGCCAGGCTCTCATCACAAACGCCGTCCAGGAGAGGCACCGCCAGAATGCTCTTCCTCTTGGCCTCTGGTCGTTGGTAAAGGAACCCATCCTTTTTGGTCTCTTCTGGCGTCAGCTGAAAGAGCTCAGGCGCGTTAAGTACCACGGTTGGAACGGCCCCACTTCATCCAGGGGAGAAGACCTCGGCGGCGGCGAAACGCTACTATCGTCCGAGTCCATAGTGCAGTGACCATCCCTGTACCCTGGAGGCTGCTGGGGGGGCATGTGCGGTGGCTGATGAGGAGGCATAGGGTGCCCCTTTATCTTCTTCGCCGGAGGTGGGCCTGGTGCCAATGGGGCGGTTGCCGGAGATGCTGCTGGCATCCTCTTCTGGATCTCTGACACCAGGGTGTGGAGAGTTGAAAGGATGTCCAGCGATACAACTCTGGGAGGTGATTGGGGGAGAGGGTGCTGGGGGGGTGGGGAATAGGCTTGCTGGGCACAGCGCCCACGTCGTCAGCATTCCCGCCGCCATCATCAATATCATCCTCCTCATCCTCCGTGTTTCCGCCATTGTCCCCTTTGGCATTTCTGCCGTTGTCATTGGTCGTTCCCCACGTCCTCAGGGACCGTGTGAACGGGCACCCGGTCCTCCTCGTCTGAAGAAGAAATATCCATGCCCTGGAGCAAGGTCGAGGCCTCCACCCCCCCCCCTTTATGCATCCTGAGTGGTCGGTCTCAGGAAAAGGAATGGCTCCTCTCCAGCGCTTTCTCCACTGGCTTGGCTGAGGACTTCCACCTCGGGGTTAGGGCCACTCTGGGTGCGCCGCCGGGGTCCCCTGGGCCAGGTCAGCCCCTTTCGCCTTAGAGAGGGCTGCCGCCACCTGCACGATCATCGTGGTTGACAGTCTGGACCACCTGTACCTTCAGGGGCAGGTCAGACACCTTTCCCTGTGCCTTTCTCTTCTCCGGTTTCAACCGCAGCTTCCCTGAGTTAGCCAATTTCATCTTCGAGGAGAAGCTGGAGCGATGACTGAGATGGAGGCAGATGGTGAAGATGAATGCGCCCTGTCCATCGCAGGACCCACTTGTGCGGCGACCCCGACAGAAATGGACTTGCAGTGCTTGGCCAGGTCTTGGACCCCCACGAATGGAGCGCCCTCAAAGGACTTGGAAACCTGCTCCTCGGAGCAGGCCATTCCTGGGTGAGGCATGCCCCTGTTTGCCACAAGGGTTAGAGGCCTTTGAGTTCAGCCACGCCATCAACCTACTCAGACGATCCTTGAAGGCGTGCTTGGAGAACCCAAGGCAGATTTCACACTCCGTTTCCCTGTGATCCAGATGATGACAGTAGAGGCACCGAGTAGCTGGAGCAGAGCTTAAAGAGGGAGCCTCCCTCCTCCTCCGACATGGTCCGGCATAAGGTGTAGGCCCGATGGCCTTCTGGAATCTTCAATGAGGGGTGTTGAAAGATGCCGACAACCAGACCCCCACTTGACGGTCAAAGGAACGAAAGTGAACATGGGCTCTTTTTGACAAAAATATAAGCTTTTTATGGAAAAAGTGCAAAAACATAGAAAAGCTCTCGGAACAAAACACGAGGACTCCCAACACTTGAACCTGCAGTAAAAATCTGAAGATGGCTGCCAGAGGAGGGGCATGCGGAGAGGGCAGTCATTGGTTGGGGGCAGTATGATCCAGAGCTCAGTGATTGGTTGACGACGGGGAAGAAACAAGTTACTTACCTGTAACTGTTGTTCTCCAGCATGGGTCTGGTATGGATTCACATGCTCATGAATATTCCCCATCAGAATAGAAAATACATAGCAGTACACACATGCACAACCATGGGTGGTGGCAAGGCTCAACATAAGCATCTCTTACCTCCTCACCAGGCTCACCTTCAAGTTAACAGGTTGCACAGCACTGCTTGGCCAACTCTGTACTCCTCCCTGAAATCCCTGGCGACGCAGTAGAACTTTGTCAATGTGCGAGTCGACCTCTACGCAGCAGCCCTGTAGATGTCAAGCAGCGGCACACCAGACAGAAACGCTGTAGTTGCAGCGATCGCTCTGGTCGAATGGATTCTGACGGCCAGGCAACGGTCGGTTTGCCAACCGGTGACAATGGGTGATGCAGCCGGAGAGCCACCTTGAAATGGAAGCCTTTGAGAGGGCCTTCCTATGGTTCACAGGGCCAAAGTTCACAAAAAGTTGCGACGTCTTCCAAAAACTCTTTGTGCGGTCCACATAGAACTTCAGCGCTCTAGCCACATCCAGCGAGTGCCAAGTCCTCTCAGCCGGCGACGAAGGGGTCGGGAAGAATACATGCCATACCAAGGGCTCGTTTAGATGAAAGTCAGACGGCACCCTGGGCATGAAGGAGGGGTGCGTTCGTAGCACCACCCTCGTCTCGTGTAATGTCAAGTAAGGTGGTTTACAAGAGAGTGCCTGGATCTCTCGCACTCGTCGTGAGGAGGTGATGGCCACAAGAAATGCTGTTTTGCACAACAAAAATTTCAGTGGCACCGAATGCATTGGCTCGAACGGTGGACCCATGAGCCTAGTAAGCACCACATTGACCTCTGCTGCCGGGGCCGAAGCCTTAACTGGTGGGAACGAGCTAAATAGTCCGTTGACTAACTCCTTGACCAAACGATGCGACCATAAGGATGATCGTCCAGGAGATCTGGTGTAACGGAAATAGCCGCCAGATTAACCTTGATGGAAGCATGGGCCAGTCCTGCCATGGCCTGCGACAACAAATACAGAAGCACCTGAGGAGCAGTGACTCGTAGAGGATCGATCTTCTTAGTATGGCACCAAATGGCGAACCTCTTCCACTTGTGCCTGTAGCATTTAAGGGTAGATGATGCTCTGGCCTTGGCGAGCACCTCCTTACGATACGCTGGGCGATCGTAGCCCCCAAACCAGTGCTGCAGGAGCCAGGCCTTCAGGTTCAGCGATCCTGGGTCGTGACGCAGAATCGCACCTCCTTCCCTGGCGAGAAGATCTACATCCACCGGAAGCTTGACTGGAGGGGACGCCAAGTCCAGAAGGTCTGGGTACCATATCTTTCTCGGCCACGCAAGTACGACGAGGATCATCCTGCACCGGGACTAAGTTGACTGACGAGGCGAAGAAGCAACAGAGGGAACGCATAGACACACAGGCCGTCCCAGGGGAAAGAGAATGCGTCCCACATGCTCCCCAGCTGGAGACACCTGCTGGCGAACCTCCGGCACTTGGTGTTTGTCGCCGTCGCAAACAGATTGATCTGGGGATTGCCCCATCTGCGGAACAGGTGATCCACTTGGTCCGGCCGAAGTTCCTACTCGTGGCAAGAGCACAGCTCCCTGGTGTTCTTCAATCCTGCTAGATGAAACAGGACGAGGAACATCCCCTGTGCCAAAGGTCCTGCGCCTCTTTGGAGAGCGCCAGGGATCTGGTTCCCCCTGCTTCCGGATGTAGAACATTGTGGTGGTGTTGTCCGTGAAGACCTGTACCACTTTGCCCTTGAGGGATGGAAGTGTGAGGGAGAATTCTTATTTATGGCTAATTTCCCTTACCTAGCGAGTCCCTCAGCAGCTCTGCTGGATTTCTGGGGTCTGTGTGATCCTCAACAACAGAGCCCCTGCTCCATTTGACACTGGCGCCGGCCTATTGACTTTCATCTTCCTCTTAGAAAACGTCCTCTGATTCTATTGCCTTGACAAAAGTATTTCCTATGATTTTTATCCTCTATTCCCTTGTTTTAATTCTCTGTGCTAAGTGTGTTTGAATTTGGTGCATTTCTGCCCGTGGGTACGCTTTATTTTCGTAAGACCTGTTAGGCAGAAACCTGTGCAGTTCCCTCTGGGACCACTGCAAAAGATTTAGGACTACAGGTGTTTGGCAGTAAACCCACTTGGTAGCAGTCTGTACCACACAGATTCACTTGGTAGCTGTGGCAGAGCAGTCAGACTTCCCTCAAGAAGAGTTAGGCAGCATACAGAGAATTCACAATAGGTCAAGAGAACACAGTGGAACAAGTAAACGCTGACCAGGGCTTGGTGTAAAAGAGATATAATTATTTATTTAAAACCACATCTAAAAAAAAAAAACACACACACAGGCACTAATAGTAAGCAATTCAAAAACACGGTCACTAAAAGATATACACTCCCTTAAAAGATTAGACAAGTCTTAAGTAAAGCCCCACTTATTTTCAGACAGCGGTGAGTGCTTAACGTAGATTGCACTCTAATAACTCGTTTTAAAAAGGGGGAGAAAAACAGAATAAACTGAAACAGGTCCCAACACTTTTTCACGAACACACGAGAGGAAGGCAAAGTAACACCGTGAATTCAGAGTCAGTAGGCCGGATCCGCTTTAAGAGGATCAAACGAAATGTGTCCAAGGTCACACGGTTGCAGTGCACAAGAGTCTTGTAAAGGTTCAAAAAGAGTTGGACCAAAGAAAGGGACCAGTTAGAGGGTCAAGGTGGCCAGCCCAGTCCAGAAGGTTAAGGAGTTATTATTACCTTGTAGCAATCTTTAGAAAGGGAGGCCTGGCGGGCACGGCACCTTAAAGTGGTGAGAACGCTCCAGCGGGGGCAGTTGTTCCTGGCAGCGGGTGCAAGTCAGTGTTTTGTCCGGGGGAGAGAGGATCTCGTCGTGGAGGAAGACAGGAGTCCGTTGCACTGCCAGGGAAGAAACCAGCCACGGAGTTTCTCAGGTACAAGAAGCGGTCCGGTGATTCGCGGTTCAGTGGTGAGTGGCTATCCGGCCGCCGTGGTGCTTGGCACGGGCAGTTCAACCACAAACTGGGCTGGGGTGCGAAGAAAGAAAGGAAAACTGGTTGTGCCCACCAGTCAGGGGGAAGAAGCCTCTCCAGCCGGGAGATCTCTGTCGTCGGTGGTGCCGACGTGGTAGGTCGGCTCAGCTTCTCCCTCGTCGGATTCTCAGGTCCTGTGGCGACTTCTGAAGTTCCAGTCCCCAAAGCAGAAAACCCCCATTCACTCAGCCTAGGTGTCACTCAAACATGCTAAGTGGCGAGCCAGCCGGCTCATCACTTGGGCCAATCACACAAGAGTGCAACCTGAGTTACCAAGGTAACTCGGTCCAGGGTGCCTAAACCCCCTCCTACACCCCCTGTGGTACCCAGACAGAGTTGCACCACTTTTGGAGGCTTCTGTGGAGAAGCCCGCCACAAAAGTGGAACAAAGGGCTCGACTTGGGTTGGAGTCACAGAAGAGAACACAAACGCCATTTTAGAATCGAGTCTTGGCAAAAAATACCAACCGGAGAAGGAACAAGTTATGCTGTGGTCAGTATGACGCAGAGATCAGTGATTGGTTACTACTACGAAAGACAGATCAGAAACGAAACTGATAATGATTTTTCTTTACCGAGGATTCCCAGCCTGACGACGGGGAATATTCATAAGCATGTGAATTCATGCCAGACCCCATGCTGGAGAATTAATATTAATTAAATAAACCGGCGGTATGTTCAAGGCAATGAGAATTAAGTAATTAAAGTTGGTAGCCTCCAACAATGGGAAAATCCCATAGGAAAATATTTGCGGTCGAATATATAAAGTAGTTTCCACTGCCACCAGCCAAAACTCGATCAGGGGGGACGGAGACGTGCCCCCTCGACTAACAGACCCGAGCAATCAAATTGCCCCAACCAGCACGTCCACAATAGGATGGTTTGTACTGGTTTCTGTTAATAATTTGGGACTAGTAAAGCCAATGGTGACTTTACCTGCCCTGGGAGACAGTAGTCAGTCCCAGGGTATGGAGTCTATGGTGGGGTGTCACTATGACACCCCGGTGTTACTGCACGGAGGGTGCTGTGTAACACACATAGGAAAAACACATGAGACCCTATGGAGTAAAGGACCCCATAGCCCATAAAACACATTACCAGTCAAATGAATACTATTAATCATGTCCAAGAGGGAGGAAAAGAGTCTCACTCTTGGCAGGAGGAAAGAAAAAACTCTACAAATCCAGCAAAGCTGCTGGGGGACTCACCAGGTTAGGAAATTCAGCCTAAAGAGAGAATTCTCCCTAATAAGACCGAACTGTCATTACTGTCAAAAAGATATCGCGTATTAACCCACGGTAACGCCTTTGTTTCGAAACATCGGTCAAATCATAATGTACTTAACATGAATTGACCTAAACAAGAGGAATTGGTTGTCTAGTATATTTAGAGTGTGGTTTTATTTAATAGAAGTCAAGTGTTTTGTGAACAGATGGTTTAAAAATAAATGTACTTCTATGTTTTAACCAGAAACAGAGTTAGTGTTTGTTTGAGTCACAGTAATTGTAGTCCTTTGTGTAATCCCTACTACTGCTCATTTGCTCTTGAGATAGGTCTGGCTGCTCAGCCATCGCTACCACTTTACTGTGTAGTACAGGCTTGTACCATAGGTGAAATTGTACTATCACTTGTAGTCGTAATTGTATCAGTGTTCCCTAAGGGTACTGCACATGATTCTGCCTAACAGGAAGGACTTGAGGGCCCAAAACACTGCCCGCAACTCCAACATGTTGATGTGCAACGACCTCACCTCCGGTAGCCACAGGCCTCTTGCAAGAAGACTTCCGGAATGTGCTCCCCATCCTTCCAGGGGGGCATCCGTCGTGACCGTTGCCTGATTAGGTGGGATCTGGAAATCCGCACCTGCGGACAGATGTGCGCGCGCTCCCCACCACTCTTATCGCTCGATGGAAACTCTGATTCTGTGTGATCTTGTCCTCGAAGCTCCCCTCCACTTTTACCCAGCGGGCGTCAAACTCCTGCAGTGGACACATCCGCAGCCTGCACAGCCGAATGAGGTAAATATATGACATCATGCCGAGTAGGGACTTGATGGATCTTACCCATGCGACCTTGAGGGCCAACAGCCGTTGTACCTTGTCCAAAATGGCCGCGATCCTTTCCTCCGACGGAGACGCCAGGCATGACACTGTGTTGAGTCGGGCTCCCAGAAACGGTGAGTCCTGCGATGGAGGTCAAGCAGGACTTCGCCAAGTTTATCGAGAACCCCAGTGCCGACAGGAGTTGGACCTTCTTTGTTGTGTGGTCGACGGCGATGTCCCTTGAGTTTGCCCGGATGAGCGAGTCGTCCACGTACGGATACACGTAGATCCCTCGTAGACTAAGATGCGCCGCCACCGGGGTCAGGAATTTGGTGAACACTCGTGGCACCGACTTCAACCCGAAGGGAAAGGCCTTGAACTGGTAATGTTGTCCTTTAACCACGAAGCGTAGGTACGAGGTGTGCCTTTTGTATGGGGGATGTGAAAATAGGCATCTTCCAAATCCAGCAACGATAGAAAATCCCCCTCTTCCAGCTGTCCAGCACATGCTGAAGGGTCACCATCCACATCTTTTGGGACTTATGTACTTGCTCAGATGGCAGAGGTCCAGAATGGGCCTCCAACTGCCTGTCTTTCTGACGAGGAAGTAACGAGAGTACATTCCGGAGCCTCTTTGGGACGAGCTTGATCGCCCCCTTTCTTAACATGGCCCGTACCTCCAGCAGCAGCTGAGGGACGTGGTTTTCCTGACGGGCCATTGGTGGTATCCTTGGACACTTCAGTTGGAACTCTAGGGTGTGTCCGTGGGCGAGAGCCTCCAGCACCCAACGGTCAGTGGAGATGGTCTTCCACACGCTGACGAAGTTCGCCAGCCGACCTCCCACGAGGTGCACGGGTGGGGTCCCGACTCAACAGCCGGTTCAATCTTGTTTTGACGTTGAAGCGCTGCCTTGGGGGCCTTGGCGACGACAACGTCCACCCCCAGACTTGGCACGTCCCTGTAGGTCTCCTGGGCCGATGAGCAGTGTGGGGAAGGGTGGGAGATTGGGGGGGGGGGGTGACAGTAGGACGAGACACCTCCTCCGAATCCTCTAGAGAACTTTGGGATTTCCCTCCAGCAGTCCGAAAGGACGGCTGCCGTTGCTGAAGCGTGCCTAAGGCATGAGCCGTCTTGGTGTCCGCTTTGATGGCCTGGAGAGACTCGTCCACAGTCTTTCCAAACAAATTTTCCCTGTCTAAGGGCATGTCCAACACCTTCTACTGAACATCCTGACGGAAATTTGTGGCCCTCAGCCAGCCTCGACCACAAAAGCAAAAGCTGTTGCCCATTTGGCGGAATCCTGTGTCGGCAATGTCCGTGGCCACTTTAATGGCATTGTCCAAAGCCACCCTGCCTTCCTGAAGAATCTCCAACGGCTCAGCCCGCTTGTAGTCGGGAAGGAAGTCCAGGAGGGGGGCCATCTTGAAGCAAAGTTCCCTGTCGCAACATGCCACGATGGCGAGGGCATTAGCGGCCTTGATGGTCTTATCTGCCGACGAGATCACTTCGCCTCATGGTATCCAACTTCTTCCCCTCACCATCCAGGGGGGGGGGCGGGTTTTTGGGGTTTTGAGCCCGCCGACGAGGATGAGCCCGAAGACAACTTCTTGGCTGCCGCCGAAAACACAGTCTGGAGATGGCTGGGACCGTAAACACTTGGGCACAGAGTCCGACACGTTCTACCTCTTCTCGTAGCAATCCCTTTTCGCCGGAGCCGATGAAGGGTTCTTCATGAGGGACAAACCCTCGTCCCAAATGTCACAATAACGGGTTCGAAATTACGGTCTTCCTCTTCGCCTCCCTGCGCTAGTAAAGGAAACCCTCTTTCATCTTCTCCTCCGGGGCGAGCTGGAACAGCTCTGAGGCCCTGGAGATCATGGTGTGGAACGAACCAATCTCGTCGGGTGGTGAAGATCCGGCCGGCAGAGACGGGAGATCTCCCAGGCCACTGTCGTCGTCGCCGTGTCCGGTTCTGTGTCATCCCTCAGTGGGGGAGAGGGAGGCGAGGGGTGAAACGGCGGAAGGGGGTTAACTCTCCTCCTCTTGGGTGGTGGTTCCACCGATGGCCTCAGAGCCGCGGGTGGAACCTCCGGCGCAAGAGGCATCCTTGTTCGGATTTCCAAGCACAGGGTATGTAGTGTCGTAAGGATGTCCAGCGAGATATCCACAGCTGTTTTTTATTTTTTATTACATTTGTATAGCGCACAGCAGCCCTTGGGCATTGAGGCACTGTTACTTGAGGGGAGCTTAGTTACAGGGAGTGCGTCAGATATCGGCAGCATTCTACTGTGTTGGGACACAAGAAAAGACAAGCTTCAAGTAAACATTCTGTAAACAGTTCTCGTGCAGGCAAAATACTTTTTGATTTGCCAGCTTTGTACACTGATGGATGTTTCACGTACATCACATGACTGGCCTTAGGCTCCGCCTCTCCGAAGGGCCGGCACTTCTAAATCTCTTATTCTGGTGACGCTATCCGTTTTATCCTTTTACCTTGCTCCTGTCACTAGCCTCCCGTTTTTGATCTACAGTGTTTTGACCCAGAATGTTTAAAGGCTTGCTGCTCTTCTTGTCCACTTCCTTTTCGTCTTTCTTGCTACTCGACCACGGACCACATCGGGACCTGTTTTGTCTCACCATTCTGTACCTTGCTGCCCGCTCCTGTTTTTCAGCCACAAACTGCTTTACGACTGGCTTTGCATAACTCCTTTTTGTACCCTGCTGCCCGCACCTGCTCTACGACCACGGACGTCTTTCCACATCATTTCTCCAGTGACTTTCCTTTCAATTAAGGATTTTGCTCTTTGTTCGGATTTACCTTGATTCTGGGAACTTTTGTCATTAAGGTACACGGACTAGAGACTGCCTGGTGTACGTGTAGGCATCCGCGTGCCGTCGGGTTAGGGTGTTTGGACCTCTGGACATATTTGGTACTCGTCTGGATCATTTACCTTGTTATAAGGATTGCCTCTATGATACTGTCCCGGCTCCTTCATCTGTCTCGTGATATCAAGGACTTGTCAATCAGTCCCCAGGTTAGTTTTTGGTTTTGTGGGTTTATTATCAAGTTCTCCCAAGAATTGCATTTGTTCTTACTATTTCTTTTCTTGCAGTTGGTGGGGGACTCCACCTGTGTTTCTGGGACGCTTCCTGTTGCTTCCATCTGCTCCCAGTTGTATCGGGAATTCGTTTGGCATTTCATCTTTCCGCCAATTGACTGCTTTGGTTGTTACATCTATCAACCAGTTTGGTATATTGCCAGGAAGAAATCCATGGCTACACTACGAGAGCAAGAGTGCCTCTGACAGAGGGGGCACATGGGGAGAAGGAATTGTACATTGAGCAAATATAGCAAGTATACATAAGGATGCATATAATATACATATGAACATAGGTGAGTAACATCTATGTGGGATCACATTTAGGTGGTGAGCAGGTAGATTATGGCTGTAGATAGTGGCATGTTTCAGGTAGAGAGCACTGTTTCCATGGATTTGCGAAAGGTCATGAGGGAGGCCTCGCCTCGTATAGAGGGAGGTAGGGCATTCCAATGTGATGGTGCTAGTTAGGGGATGCTCGAGCCACCTGCTCTAATTCTTCTTACAATCGGCACACAGAGCATGTTGGGGTAGGGTGTCCCAATTGGCCTTGTGGAGGAACAGGGGTGAATCCTTTGTGAGAGGTATTCGGGTGCAGAGTGGAAGATGCACTTGTGGGTCAGTGTTAGGGTTTTGAATAAGATTCTCTCTTATTGGAAGTCAGTGGGCTGCTCTACTGGGGCCAGTAATGTGCTCTCTTTTCGCGATGCCTTGAGCTGCGTGGAGTGCGTTGTTCTGGATGACTTGTAGTCTGTCCAGGTTTTTGGTGGGGGTTCCCAGGAAGAGGAAGTTGCAGTAGTCTAGCCTGGAGCCTGTGATGTCTCTGGCTATGTTGGTTTAGTTTATACAACAGGTGAACCCAAACTTTGTTTTTCACGAAGGGTTTGTCAGTCTTTGGAAACCATGTCAGGAAAAGGCCGCCACATTGCGGGTACACAAATCACCTTTTTTCATCGAAACAACCCAGCCTTTTTAACATACAAGAAAGGCAAACACTTTCGTGAATCGTAGGAACCTACAGGTTGCATACATTTTTATTGTCTTGCTGCTTTCTCCGTGTGCTCTGCCTTTGTTTTCACGCAACCCGAAATCAAGCGGGTCGCTCGGGATACATTGCTTTATCATTGCCAGGCAAAACAAAGGCAGAGCGCACGGAGAAAGCAGCAAGTTTAACAAGCGTTTTTTGGGCACAATAGAATGGTGCAATTTCTTGAGTTGGACAAGGAGTCCCCCTAACTAAGGAGATCCGACAAACTCCTGAAGCTTATTAATCACGCCAACCCACGTTACAGAAAATAACATTTCTCAACCTTCCAAAAGAGGTTGGATAAGGAGGTCCCTTAAGTATGGAGATATGACAAGCGGCTAAGGCTGATCAATCACGCTAACCTGCGCTACCGAAAACAGAGAAAATAATATCTCTCAGCCTTCCAAAAGAGGCTATTGCAGTCAACTAGAATCAACAATCGACTCACCCTCTGTCCCTGCATCACTCGAATGAATGGCTCCTGGAGTGGGACCACTTCCTTCGCCAATGTTCTTTATGGGGGGTATGCTGCTCCGATTCAGCCTCTGAGGACCGAACCGTCGAACGTGCCAGAGATTTTGAAGGCGGCCGACACAGCGCAAGCTTAGCAGCCCGATCGCACAAAGATTTCTGGCTACTTTTTGGTGCACAACGTACACCCTTCTGTCCTGTAACCTGTGCCGAGGCACCAGATGCTTAACTCATGCGGGTAAGTGATGGAAATGTTGATGTAGAAATCGTTACAATGCTTGAAACCTGAAACTCAAGCAACAGACATCTAGCATCGAGGAATTAGAAAAAAAAACAAAGATTTCTGACGAAAACTTCAAATAATCGAATACTCAACAGTGTTCCCAAGCAGCGTGAAAAAAGGAACTGAGGTATGGGCAAAAGGCAAAATTAACAAAGGGACCAAACCTGGTTTGGCGTGCAGAGTATATCTCAAGAAGGACCTTTACACAAAGAAATGGCGAAAAAAGACCAGGGCCATTTTGACAAAAATGGCATCCTTGGGTGCTTTACCGTGGCCCATAATCCCATAATGGTAGTAAAAAGTAAACTACTCCCACCAGCCATTCAGTGAGGAAAGGGTAACATAAAAATGTTAAATGAGAAGCTAGACAAAGGGATACTAAGTAACTCCTCCAGCACCCTATTGTAAGATAGTGTGTGCTGGGTCTAGAAAGTTACAAATGCAAGTAAAGTCAATTTCACTTTACTGCTCTGGGAAACAGTAGTTTATCCGATAGAAGGTATTTAAACCTTGGGGAAATCTGGAAGACTTCCCTGTGTCACTGCACTGAAGGTGCTGTGTGACAACGTAAATGATGATGCCTATGGAGTTTGTCAGACTCCACAACTAAAAGAAATGTGTATTAAAATACATGAGAGAGTGGGTAAAAGGGTCTCACTCTCTCCAGGTTAAAAAAAACAAGTCCTCAAAATTCAGCAAAGTTGCTGGGGATGTCTAAGGTAGAGGGAATTAGCACATTTCTGAGAATTCTCCCCAAGACCGCATGTCTGTCCTTCGAAAAAGGCTTGATCTTAGAAGGGCTTAGGGACTTCCTTGCAGACTGAGGTAACTCACCAGCCAGTAGGCTAAACGTCAACGAAGCAGGAGAGCGACCCCTTCCCAAACTTGACCCCGCGGCAGCCTTTGAGGGAGCAGATGGAGCATGGTGTTTTGCCTTTTTTTGGATTCTCTTGGAAGGAGCATCCTCAAAGGACCTTAACATCTTGTCAGAGGGAGTACGCTCATGGGACCTGCCGAGCCTGGATGAGGCGTGACTGTGCCCAGAGGCTGCGTCAGAGGCCTTCTCCTGATCGATCCAAGACACTAACATCCGGTAGCAATCCTTCTGGGTCTTTGACGAAAAGCCATGGAAGATCTTGCATTCATCCGTGTTGTGGTCCGGATGAAGAGAAGGGCACTTTAGGTGCAGACCCTTGATAAAAAAAAAAGTTCAGGCCACAGAAATCAGATGCCCTGAAGAGACTCTTAGCCGCATCGGACATGGTTGAGGCAAGATGTAGGCCCAAGCCTGGACAAGTCTAAGTCACAGACAGAAGATCCAACGATGGAAAGACTATCTTTGACAACTGGTCCCGCTGCCGGGATTCACTGCGTGGAGGTTGACCAAGATGCCTCACACTAGAAATGTGCAGTAACAATATGAAGATGGCCTCCAAGGATGGAGCTTAGGCGGACGAGAATTAATTGGTGGCCAGGGGAGTATGAACCAAAAGGACAATGAACATTTATTTATTGCATTTGTTAAATGCCCAGACCCCTAAATATCACAGCAAGGTTACAGACCACTTATTTGAAACATTCATTAGAAAGGCCATTCCGGCGCAGTTACAGTAGAGATAGCAACAGTACAAGTACAAGATAATTGCAACAGTGGTGCAACACTGATGTTAACAGTTGGGCAGAGAAAACATACAAAAACATACATAAAAAGGAAAAACATACATAAGCAAAACTATTAAAATAGGCAGCGGTACCGCCTAAGTGCAGTCCTATTCCCAGATAATATGGTGGTGGTTGTCATTGGAATTGGTGGAAAAGCCACATTTTTAACAGTTTTTTGAAGCTTGTGAAGGTTTCCTCATTTTTGATGAGAGGGAGGGTGTTCCAGTGTTTGGGGGCTAGATATTGGAAGCTACTGCGACCTGCTCTGGTGTTTTTGCAAAGGGGGATTGCCAAGAGTGTGTGGTTATTGGATCTAGTAGTTTCTTTTTTAGCTATGGCTTGGTTCAAGTAGATGGGAGCATTTTTATGGAGGCATGTAAAAGGTGATGCAGAGAGTTTAAAAAATGAATCTAGCTTTAATAGGCAGCCTGTGATGGTCTCTTCTGGTCTTGGAGATATGGTCAGATTTTCTTATTTCAAGGGCAGCTCGTGGGGCTTTATTTTGTATTAGCTGTAGTTTACTGAGGTTTGAGCAGGATGTTGCAAGTAATAACACATTGCAGTAGTCAAGTCATGATAAGATCAAAGCCCCGGCCAAAATAATGCAATTGGTCAGGAATTGGCGGCTTAGGGCGGTATAAGAGGTAGAAGATGAGAGATCATTAATGTGTTTGATCATGGTGAGGTTAGTGTCTAAGTAAACGCCTAGGATTTTTACATGTTTCAGTACCGGTATCATAGTGCCATCAATATTGATGGAGGAGTAGTGGGGATGAAGTGCAGCTATTTTAGACTGGGGTCCCATTATGAGCACCTCTGTCTTCTCATTGAGGCAGAGGCTGTTTAAAGCCATCCAATTTTGAATTATGGCATAGATTTTGTTGATAGTCAAAGTATCTAGGGTGTGATTCCCTGAAAGTGGGATGAGGATCTGGGTGTCATCTGCAAAGTTGGTGTAGATGACACCCATATCATCTTGAGGTGAGAAGAGAAGCTTATTCTATACGTTGGAGTGTGGGTGATAGGCAAGAGCCTTGAGGTACACCAATAGGGAAAGGGGTAGGGTTTGCAGCTTCTTTACCTATGGAGACCCTAGAGGTTCGTTCCACAAGAAAGATTTGATCCACGTGGTAGCGTCGGCGGAGAAGTTGAAGTCTTTGGGTAGGGTGGAGCAGAGTTTGTTATGGTCCACCAGATCAAACGCTGCGGAAAGATGTAATAAGAGGAGGATACAGAGTTTCCCTGTGTCTCTGATGGTATCCATCTGGATTTTAAGGTCCAGGAGGGCTGTTTCTGTGCTGTGATTAGGACGGAATCCGGATTGCCTGGTTCCAAGGAGTCTTGTTCTGTTCTAGATGTGCTTGGACTTGATTGTAGGCTATTTTGTCGAGGATTTTAAGAAGAAACAGGACTGTTGTTATTGGCATATAATTAGTGGGCACAGAGGGCTCAAGGGTAGGTTTGTGTAGAAGGGGAGAGACCCATGCTTCTTTAATACTAGCTCGGACTAATTTGGTATTGAAAGAAGCGTTTACAAAATTGGTTATAATAGGAGTGAGCGTGGGGGCACAAGATTTGACTACTTGTGCTGGGACAGAGTCTCCTTTGCAATTTGAAGCTTTTAGTTTGGCTATGGTATCAAGCACTAATTCTTGGGAGACAGGGGTGAAATGGAAAAGGGGGTTGGCGTTCTCATGAGAGGTCAAAAGGTGATTAACAGAGGGGCGTTTGTAGTTGCTTTTTGATTGCAAGTTTGTTTGAGTAGTTCAATCTTAGCTGCTAGGGTGTCATGAATAGTAGTGCACCATTCTTTACTTGAGTTAGTGGCGTTTGTGACTGGGGCTGGATTTCCAATTCTTTTAGGATTGAGAATAATTCTTTTGAGTCAGAGGCGGCGATGCGGATTCGAGCATTATAGGCATTGGCCTTGAACGTGATAATGGCTGTTTTGTAGGATTTATTTGCCTCCTGGAAATCTTTTTCAGACTCTGTAGTAGGGTTATTCTGTAGGCATGTGCAAGAGCGCGTTTGGTTCTCCTGAGTAACTAGATTATCATTAAACCAGAAACATGATCGTTTGTCAGAAAGTTTAGTTTGGGTGGTAAGAGGAGCTACAGCATTGATGGCAGAGGTGAGGCAGTTGTGGTTAAGTGTCTGCTAGTAGGCAAGGGTTGTCACTGGAAATAGATAGGGTCTCTAATGCATTGGAGAGCACTGGCACTAGATTTTCAGGAGTAAGCTTACAGGGTTTTCTAGTTTCGTAGGAATTGGTTATTGGGGGTTTGATTAATGGGGGTTCAATGGGCCCGAGGGTGAACTTGATGTGGTGGTCGGTCAAAGCTAGAGGAGAGAGTTAATGGTTATAGCTGTGTTAAGCGAGAGGATCCAATCTAAGGTTCTTTCTTTGATTTGAGCAGGGAGCGATTCACTAGTTGGATAAAGCTCATATCCTTCGGGGAGGAATGTAGTGCTTCAACTTTTTAGTCTCGGCTGTCATTGAAACCTAGGTTCAGATCTCCCAGGATGATGCATTTGGTATTAGGTTTAATGAGTGGAGCTAGTAGTAAAGGGCTGTCAATTTCTGGATGGCTATTGGAGTTTGGGGATCTTTAGATCACTACTAGGTTAATAGTATTTTTTTTCATTTATAGGAAATTTGGCGAGCAGTATTTCATAACCTGCATTGTTTTCAATAGGGCAGGGTCTAAGCTGGAGTTTGGTCTTAGCAATAATGGCAACACCACCTCCATGTGAATGGGTCCTATTGGTTCCAAGGATGGTGTAGTCTGGTGGAATAGCAAGCGTCAAGAGGGGGCCAGACGCTTGGTGAAGCCAGGATTCAGTGATTACTAAGAGGTCAAGCTGTGATTCCGTAATGAGGTAGTGTATTTCAATGGAATGAGCTCCTAGGGAGCGTGCATTTATGAGGGTGCCGCGAAAGGTGGTCGAGGGTGACTGCCTAGGGGTGTCAGCTGTCACAGGGAGGTAGGTTTTGGAATTGGATTTTGTTTAGTGTTAAATTTAGGTTTGCGTTGATGGAGGTGCGCTACAGGCGGTGACTGCTTAGGTGATATATGTTCATGTGTGAGGCAGTTGGCACGATACAGGGTTTGTGATCTTAAGCAAAGGTGTCTTGCCTCACCCTAAATGAGGAAGAGCGTGGTTTTCTGCATAGTTGTGGTGTCTCTGGGAGCGTTCCAGTGTATGTGTAGTGGTGGGATGTTTAGTGTCATAAGTGTTGGCATAAGTGGTGACATTGGGGCTTGTGTCGGGGGCATGGTTCGTGCCGGGTGATAATGGTGGTAGCAAGGGCAAAAACAGAAAAGGGCATGGGATGGGGTGGTGGCGGCGGGGGCAAACTAGTTTAGAAAATCCATTTTTATAACCGAAGTAATGGTTCCCAGAACAGGGTGTGTGGTTTGGGATAAGACAGAACGGGAACATAATGAAGGTTGGTTATAGAGGAGACTAGCAGTTTTCAGTCTAAAGGGAAACTGCTTTCTTTTCACCAAGGATTCCCAGCCTGACAACAGGGAAATTCATGAGCATGTGAAGTCATGCAAGACCCCATGCTGAAGAAGCAGTGATGCAGTCCAGTGGAGAGCCTTTAAGGCATGCCACATGCAAATGTGGCCTAGAAAAAGGAATCAGTTAAGACAAAGAATCTGTCACATGATGAGGAGCAGCTTGTAGGGGTGCCTGGCAGGATGTCCCGCAATGAGCCAGCACTTAGAGTGTGCAGCATGCAATGACATGGATAAAAAGATCCCAGACCAAAAGGTATCAGGGGAGCATCAGAAAGCTGTGGCACCTGTTTAACAGGCTGTGTCCAAAGGTTCATTGGGAGGAATCTGCTAGAAGGTTTCCCCTTGCCATCTTCAAATAACTGGCCACTCTAGTTACCAACAACCAGGACATCGTTAAAGATGATTCCTGGTGTAATAATATCCAAACAGCCATGATTAATAAAATTGAGCGTTTTCAGGAAAAGATCAAAGCCCATTACGAGGCCTGGCCAAATAACTATCTGCCCACTACCAGTACAGATACCAATTTATTTTATTTATTGCATTTATTACACCCCCAGACCCTGAGGTATCACGGCATAGTTACAGACATCTTAAACAATAAGTTGATCATGGTTGCTTACATATTAGCAGATACTGGAAGTTAAACTATAGTTCATAAGGCCTAGACTTAATATACAAAGGATGAAACACGCGACACACAGAATTATGTACTGGAACCACTCAGTTCACCATCAGTGTTGGCTAGTGTTATTTGAATAACCAGGTTTTTAAGGATGTTTGAAGCTTGGGAAGGATTCCTCGTTTTTGATATTGATAGGAAGGTAGTTCCAATGTTTAGGGGCAAGAACTTTGAAACTGCTACCTCCTACTCTGGAACATTTGAACCGCGGGGTCTCAAGGAGAGAGTTGTTATTGGATCCGAGGGTCCTACTGGGTGTTTTATTCTTAATGGCATTGTACAGGTAAATGGGGGCTTTGTTAGAGCGGCATTTATATACGATACATAACGTTTTAAAAATAATTCTGGCCTTAGTGGAAAGCCTGTGAGTCTCCCTCCTAATGTCAGAAATATGGTCGGATTTTCATATTCCTAGAGCTGCCCGTAATGCTTTATTCTGCATTAGTTGCAGTTTGCTGAGATTTGTGTTGGAAGTTCCTAGTAGTAAGGCGTTGCAATAATCTAGTTTTGATAAGATCAAAGCTCTAGCCAATGTAATACAGTTAGTCGGTGTGAGGAATTGGCGGCTTAATACAATTAAGTTAGATGTATAAGATGTGGAGGACGTAATTGCCGAAATGTGTTTGACGATGGTAAGGTTGTCATAGGTATACTCCTAATGTTTTTACTGGTTTATGGACTGGAATCAGCGTGCCGTCAATGTTGATTGACTAGTAGTCTGGGTGAAGGGTGCTTATTTTGGATTTGTAGAAAACAATGATTAAACACTCTTCTCCTTCAAAGAAAGAACAGAGAAGGAAGTACTAGCCATCATTCCTCAAATCCTATGAACCTTGGAACCAGTAATCTTATACTTCTGCCTGTGTAAAATGTAAGCCCAGCACCCAGGTGCCCAAGGGCAGCGCTTTACAAATAAATAAATACAAATCAAACCTTCCAATTGCAAGGGAGAGTGCTGCCCAGCTAATTTTACCAATAATTGCTTGGATAATCTAGACCCTTTCCTGACAGTATTTATCAATGCCCCCTTCAACTCCAACACCGTCCCTTCTTGCCAAAAAGAGGCTTGGGTCCGCCCATTACTAAAAAAAAAAAAACATCCCTGGACCCCGATAACCCAAATGAATATAGGACCCATAACCACGGTTCCATTCCTCTTAAAAACGCTGGATAAAGTTGCCTATGTCCAAAAACTGCTGTTTTTAGAGGCTAATACAAATCGGCGAAAGTGGAAATCAGGTTTTCGCCCAGAACATGGTACAGAGTCTGCTCTATTTGACTTAAAAAACCAACTCTGTGACATTATGGACAAAGGCAAACTGGTGGTCCTCCTCCGGCTCCTCCTCCTCCTCCTCCTCCTCCTCCTCCTCCTCCTCCTCCTGGCCCTCCTCCTCCTGGTCGTGGTCCTCCTCCTCCTGGTCCTCGGCTGCATTTGATCTTGTTGACCACGATACCCTTTGCAGACAACTTAAGGATGCAGCTTACTTCTTCCCAGAAGCCACAGCTTGGATCTCCTCTTTCCTGAAAGGTAGACTTGTGTTTGTGGAGCAGGCCTGCGCCGCCACGACCACTATCCAGTGTGGTGTCCCTCAGGGCTCATGAATGGCACCTACACTCTACAACTTATTTACCCTCCCTCTCTTCAATGACCTGGATGATAGTAGCATAGCTTACATAAACTATGCTGATGACACTCAAGTCTTACTCCCTCTCACTGGATCTTATGAGCACACTGGCCAACGCTTACGCAGCCGTTTAAGAGCTGGATGGTGGCTAATGGACTGTGTCTCAACGGAGATAAAACAGAGATCGTCCTGGTAGGTACTAAAACTACCCTCAACAAGCTCAACTCCCAATAGAGGACATTCACCATCACTGTAGCACCGTCAGTGAAAACACTGTAGGTCTACATTGATTCCTCGCTATCCATGTCTCGCCATGTTAGTGCTATCGCTTCCTCTGCTGCATGCACCACTAAAATAATCAATGCGGTATAACCTTACCTTTCAACTAAAAACTACCTTACAATAGCCAGGGCCACTATTGGTGCTAAACTGGACTATTGTAACGTTCTGTTCATGGGCACCTCTGCCAAAAACCTCAACCAACTACAAGTCATACAAAATAATGCCCCGAGAGCTGCACTTAGCATCCCAAAAAGACAGCATGTCACACAGGCAAGAAGGGATGCTCACTGGCTCCCAGTTAAAAGAGTGAATTCTTTTCAAAACCTTGGCCATTATACATAAGTGCCTTTCACACACAGCTTCTCCTTACCCATCAGAAAAAGTAGACCGAAAATAACCCACCATGCCAACCAAATACACGTCCCCTTCTTCAAAAGAGCCAAAGCCGGAGGCTCCAGCTTCCAATATCTTGCACCAAAAAACTGGAATGCTTTACCCACGTATCTTAGAAGTGAAACCTCATACTCTGTATTTCGGAAATGACTTAAGACCAACCTGTTCATCTAAATGACTTGCGTCCCCTCATCCCTACCAGCGCCACTTGTTTCCCCTACCACCTCAGTCCTAACGATGCCCAGCTTTTAGCTTGTTAACTGCATTGTATTGAATTGCTAAACTTCCACTAGCCGTGGATCCAGTAGGCCACACAGTCCAACGGTGTCTCCCATACTACCCTGATAATGCTAGTACCAATCCGACATTTTGTAACTTCCATCGTATGGTTGACCATGTTTCACCTGTAACCTTGGAACCAGTAAACCATACACCATGTATCATTTCTTGTATGTCACTGTAACTACTTGTTGTTCTATCTGCCCATAATATTTATCTGACTGTAACTAAGTAAGCACTAAATTGTAACAGCGCCACGATGCCTGTGCACTTAAAGAATACAATTTTAAAAAATAGGATTGTCCATTTTGACTACATGAGGCCAGGATGGCAGCAAAAAACATTCCAGCAGAGTAACCAGCATCCTCCATGCTTCCATCAGCTTTTGCAGGATAGAATCCAGTGTTTAAGCTGAAGAATTATTTGTTATCATGGGTGGATACCCCTGCACACAAATCATTTGACCTGGAGAAGTTGCGTTGGTGTTAGGGAGAATTTTCATTTTAGTGTTTAATTCCTCCCACCTTCGAGACACCCAACTCTTTGGCTGAACTTTGGGAGTTTGTACTATTAATTCTATGCGTTTTCTGTGTTTGGAGTCTGAAAAACGCCATAGGCACCATCTTTTTACATTGTGTCACACAGCACTTTCGGTGCAGTGGCATAGGGAAGTCTAAGATTTCCTAAAGGTTTAAAAACCTTCTCTTGGTTAAACTACTGTTTCCAAGAGCAGTGAAGTGAAATTGACTTTACTTACCATTTGTAACTTTCTAGACCCTGAACACACATCTTGCAATAGGGTGCTGGAGGGGTTACTTAGTATCCCCTATGTCTAGTTTCTCATGTAACATTTTTGTGTTACCCTTTCTACAATTAATGGCTGGTGACAGAGGTTTACTTTTTATTACCATTATGTGTTTCTACCGCAGGCTGCAATTGCAGCTGCAGTAAAGCACCCCATGGTTGCCCATTTTGTAAAAATGACCCAGTCTTCTTTTTTCGCCATTTCTTGTTGGAAAGGTGCTTCTTGAGATTTACTCTGTGCGCCAATCCAGGTTTCATCCCTTTGTTTTGTCTTTGGCGGGATTCACTGGTGAAGCCCGCTTCTGGCTCCATCATGTCTGGCAGGGCAGGAAGTGAGGGAGGTGCCCGAAACTCCCTGTGCTTAAACCCCTTGGTTACAGGAATGCACCCAAATGGTGATTGGCTTTCTGGCTGTCCTTGGAGGACAGCCACCCTGCTGTGTGAGTGACAGCTAGGATGCAAATGAATGGGAGAAACCTGTATAAAAAGGCAAGGTCTTTTAGACAAAAGGCAGAGTTGACCACTGGACAAAGGAATCAGAAAAAGAACTTGGAAGAGATGCTGGCAGCCACCCATGGCCCATTGGCTTGCCCAGTGAAGCCCTGCTAAAGTGCTGAAGCTCCGAATTCACCTCGACTAGAGAAGCCCTGCAAAGGACTACTTCTCCCCTTGGATTGGTGGTACCAACCAACCCCAAGACGAATTCATCTGGAAATCCTCTCAGAGCTGGCTGTACTTATATTGCAGCTGCAGGAACCGATTACCAGGGAGAGGCACACCAAAATCGAGTACATCGTCTTTAAATCGGACCCGAGGTTCAGGAAGATCCTCCCGACTCACATGAAGCAGGACTAACCAAGCCTGAGCCACCTCAACAGAGTGCTGGACCTCAGATGCGAGGAAAGCCCATAAGGTATTCAAGAACCACGGTGGTGCTATTTGTGAGAAGCTGAGACCGCGACGTGTCTCTCATCTGAAGTTTGCCTATTGCTATTGCCGACCTTTGAACCTTAGTGCAGGAGTCCCCAGATGTCCTCCCTCTTGTCCCTGCCACTGAGGCCCAGGAATAAAAGGATATGTAGGACCTACAACAGGGACAGAAGCCAGCTGGAACCAATTTCTTCAGACCTAAGGTACTGTGAATTAAGGTGTACTTACCTATTGTTGTGTAGCCTTGCTAGTTCTCAGTTGAGACTTGCCTTGGTTGCCTTTTGCAGAGTTGATTGCAGCTTTGCCCTTCACCAGCCTCCCAGCTTTTGGCCCAACAGTGATTTCATTTTCCACAAATATTTCTAAAACATTGTGCAAGACTTTTTACTTACCTTCAAGAAGTGCTTCAGCCTCCCTAGACTTTGCTGAAGACTTTGCTCAAGTGACATTGGCTGTCCTGGCTCCCTGAAAGACTCTTCTCGCCTCTGACTTTGTGCTTTAACTGTCCCTCCAAAAAGTCACATCCTATAAATTGTGTAGCTGGGAAAGGGGAAATCTACATTGCATTGGGGGGTTCAAAAGTACTTACCTGCTTAAGAATGTTTTCTTAAAAATGAATTTATTCCCTAACCTTTTCCTTTTGACACCAAACTCAGTATTGTTCTAAATGCACCAGGGATAGATCAATGTCCACAGTGTCCTCATTATTGTGCCATCCCAAATGAGTATCTACTGATTTACCGAAACAGAGTGTGTATTCTTTGAGTATATTTTAAGTGTTACATATCTGCTCCCTTCAAATGAAGGCTTATTCAACTGACTTAAATTAATAAATACTTGTTTAATCAAGAAACCTTGAGAGTAAGTGTTTATTTGAATACCCTTCACTCTGAACCTCTATGTTACAACCCTACAGCTCACATTGACCCCTCTTGAGATAGGCTTGGCTGCTCAGTCACTACCAACTTGAGCACTACATGCTAATACCAAAGGGTGGGTTAACTATTGGCGAGAGGACAAGGCTGGTGCAGTCTCCCACAGGGTACTGCCTACAATCTTGCCTAACAGTTGGCAAACAAATCATCCATACACTTAATATATCCAAGGATATGATATCGAACCTGTGTTGCTCTGCGTCGTTTAGCTTCCAGGGCGAGCACGTTGCCCCTGAGCAATCCCCCCCATCAACATCCCCCCCCTCCCCCAACCTCCCTCTCCTCCCCGAATCATATTAGTGCCTCAAATGAAATGCAATTATTACAAAGGATCAACAATTTAGGATTGTAGTTTACAGTCGCCCACTAATGGCACTTTAAACACAGATATACACTGGTTGCACTTACTGAAATATGGTGTGCATACATGGGCCTCGAGAGAAAAAAAGCAGCATCATGGGGGGTGTGGAAATCATTGCAAAGGACATCAATCGATGGCACACGCTTAATGTAATCTTCGGTGCTCAGATTAGATGCTAAAAAACCACCAAATTGCACCAGGGTATCATGACACTAAAGAGATCAAGAGTAAACAATAGATTATTCTCTAGTTTAAACAACATATTTCCACAGTAGTTACTGAATATGACATTACACAGACAAGAAAACAATCACGGTGTTATACATGTATATATGGTGACTTTTTGTGAAATCACGTGATTTACCACATTTAAACCATCACATTTATGCTAATGAGCAAATTAATTTCCTTTAGTATGCTACTTTATTCATGACATTTAATATACATCTTAAACATCTCTCTACAAGTTTCTGTTCCGTAGCATGATTAATATTGAACATTCATCAGGAGCATAAACTAACTGTATAACAAGGGTTTGTCAAAAACAATTGAGCCCTCTGATAGGCAGATAAAACTAATGACATTCCACAAATCCCTCATCGTTTCATGATGAAAGCCCAGAGCGTCTTGAAGAGACCTGCAGATGACATTCACAATTTATTAATCTAACCTCAATTAGAAGTCTCCCTACTACTATTCTAAGAACATGAACACATGATAATAAATACCTTGTCATGAGCGCTTTGAAACAGTCCCATCTCTACTCATTTTTAGATACATGGGCCAACATATTCAAAACATACAGTTTGGATCCCATTAATGTTAGGGGGATGTCAAAGAAGCAGTTTAACACCCCCACAACTGCATCTCTCCTAAAAGCCATAGTTAACTGTGCAGTGAAATTTCTGTAATCAGAGGCCATTCATATATGGTTATTGTGTACAAGGTTTCATCTGCACTGTTCACCCCACCTCCATATTCTCATCAGTTCAGAAAAAATAAAATGTATCTTACCTCCACACTTCTCAGTCGCAACCGGTTTACAAGCATTTATTAAAAAGAAAGTCTTCATTGGAAACGTTAACTGATTTCCCTTCCTGTGGCTTCAATTCAGGCAATCATCATAGATGTATACCTTTTCAACTCTGGCAATCAGTCCCTTATGACAAAAAAATGGCTTTAAATCCTGTCTGCTCTTACTGTGTATTACCCACTGGCTCCTTCGCTCTCTCGCGGCTGTCCTGTAAGCTCTGATTTAGCCACAGCACCCCAGCAGTTTGTTCATTTATAAATGTCCCGGTGGGTTCCAACAACTAGACCACATTGTGAGGTTCAAAACTACTGCGGCCATGTTGATGGGAACATTTAAAAGAACATGTGAACGGGTTGTGATTGAGAAGTGGGGTGGTAAGATACATTTATGTTTTTTTCCCCAAACAGATGAGAATGTAGAGTTGGGGTGAACAGTGCAGATGAAACCTCATACAGAATTACCCATACATGAGTGACTTGTGGATACAGACATATCTCTGCACAGGCAACTATGGCTGTTGTGAGGGTGTTATACTGCTGCTTAGAAATCTACCCAACATTAACGGGATCCAAACTATATATTCTTCTAAATAGGTTGGCCCATTATCTAAAAATTAGAAGAGAGGAATGAGACAAAGCGCTCATGACAAGGTATTATGGTGTTCTCATGTTCTTACAATAGTAGTAGGGATATTCCTTATTGAGTTAAACTAATGAATTGTGAATATGTCATCTGCAGGTCTCTTCAAGACACTCTGGGCTTTCATCATGAAAAGATAAAGGGAATTGTGGAATATCGTTACACTTAACTGCATATTGTTAAGGATACCAATCAGGCCTCACACACTGGACCCGGTGTCATGCATCCTGCATCCCAACCCTCATGTGCAG
Organism: Ambystoma mexicanum; assembly: GCF_040938575.1. NCBI lineage: Eukaryota > Metazoa > Chordata > Amphibia > Caudata > Ambystomatidae > Ambystoma > Ambystoma mexicanum. The sequence goes on along the minus strand of NC_090930.1, from coordinate 251,546,466 downwards.
ACCCTTCCCATGCCAGCTGTGCCCCAGGCTTTGCCACCACACAACACATCAGACAGCACGCCCATGCAGCTGTCACGTTGCCCACCTGCAGCATCGGAAACCCAGAGGCAGGCTGCAGAGTTCCCGGGCACCGTTCCTTCATGCCTGGCGGCTTCCATGGCAGCAATGCATTTCTTTGATAAGCGGGTGGAGACCCGCCATTGCGAAACACAGAACGAACGTCTGACACGGGAACCGATCACGTGACATGGCTTCTTCCTGCTATGCCTTCTCATCACGTGATGCATGTGCTGGAACCACGTGATCTCTCAACCAGGAAATAAAACAGCTGCCCTCACGGCGAGCATCGCTTCTCGGCTGTTCTACTCAGCGTTTGGCGTTCTTGAACTTTTGGATTGTGATTTCTGGCTTTCTTCAACCACGGACCGTGTTTTTGGACTTCTTTGCGTAATCCTTCTGCAACCTCATATCCAGTACCTTTTACGGCTTGACCACAGATAGCAATACAGACTGTTTTTTTGTTTTCCGTTGGCAACTCCGATCTCCTTCAGATTTGGCACTCTGGCTTCCAGAGCTACGTGATGCAAGTAGCTCTGGTTCATTAACTCTGCCCTTTCTGCATTCAGGGGCTGCTGGTGGGCTAACTGATTCCTCCTTATACCTTGTTGCCCCTTTCCCAGCATCATTAGGAACAGGACTACATACTGATACCCCGACCCTCCATCACATTCTCCCTCTGCTCCATCATCTGGTAGGTGCTTGTGTCGTCCATATCATTGATACTGCAGGATATATTCTTGACCTGTTTACTTAACCTGCCCATTCGTTTACAGCATCCACTCGGAGGACTCGGTGTTCCTGTTCTTTCCACCACCTGTGGCTCTAATCCTCAAACAGCGAGTAGCTTCTATTTTCGCTGTTTGTTGCTTAGGGACAGAGGTCCATTTACTCCACGCTACAATCAAGTCTTGACATCCGGACACTTGGTATTAGCCTTTGATGTGGCGCTCAATAGGAATGCTTTTTCTTTAATTTCAATTAATTCAAATTGTGCCGATACCCGACCCGTCTCACACCCCCTTCAACAAATACCCCAGGTCACAATGGACCATGAACCAGGCTGGTTGGTGAAACTACAATATATATTTTTAGAATTCACACATTTTAATATTGGGCAGCAATCACCAATGGGGTGATAATTACAATGGGAATTGAAGCAATGCACTTGGTTAACCTGCTACATGAACATATCCAAAGCACATTTGAATAGGAGCACTTTTTGAATTAGGATGGATAGCACCCAAGTTAAGGTTTCCCTTGCAATGTTCCCTCAGCCCACAAATCTAATTCTGAGTGGATAGAAAGAAGCAGCAGGTAGTCAGGGAGAAGAGGCAGGGAGAAGAGGCAGCAAACGGAATCAAAATCCCTCACAAAATAAGAGGGGAAAATGCATTTTAAACCCCTTGCAAAGGTCTAAAATGACACTTCGATTTTGATAAATGATTATAGGTGATTTCAAATAATGCTGTGCATATGTTTCATCACAGTATGAGGGATGTAATAGCACTAGCAACCATAAGGTAAGGTATCACAAAAGCATACAGTTCACAAAACAGATTTGAAATTGAAAACCCAGTGCAGTCAAATCACACGTTGAAAAAGTTGCATTTTTACACAGAAGCAGTTTTAAATGCAAAAGGTGAAAAACACTGAATTCGAATGTAGTTTTTGGGCTGGGGAACAGATGTAAATCACAGGGACAATATCAGAGTGAAAGGATGGTAGCAGCTGACTATTTGGATGAGATTTTCCGGGTGGAATGGGTTCAGTTTTAGGAAAATAGAGCAGTTAAAAATAAGAAAATCAGTTTGGAAAGAAAGGCAAATTGGACTTAAACTAAATTATCTAGACTATAGTGTTAAAGAGGGACACAGTAATCTCCAAGGTTGATTCGTGAAGTCAACCTTGTCACCCCAGCGCTCAACTTTAACTGGAAATTAGTTTGATTACTCAAAATATGACTAAGGGCTTATGATTTACACCAGACAGAAATGAAAAGAGAGATGGGGCTCGCATTTAAAAAGTCAAGGGCAGGGTGCACGGATAATTCTAACAGTTTTAACAAGTTACCAGGGTATGGATAGGATTGCTTAGTGTGTGGAATAAAGACAAAAGGGTCAGGATGGGGAGACTGTTTCTCTGGGATGAGGAGATACTCCCATTCCACGCTTGGGTTTGGAATTTTGGAACAGCCAAATGTGTCTGGTCACCACACGGCGGGCACGCCTTACAGCAAACAGCTGGACAATTCTGGTCACCAGATGGCAAGTACAGCCGGGCAATTCGGGTCACTGGATGGCAGGGTGGCAGCGGGCATGCAGCTAGTGTGCAAAAGCCAGACTGGTTTCAGGATGCTTCCCAAAAAAAATACCACAGCTTCTCCCTTTGGGTATTGGGATTTTTAGAAGGGTTTCAGGATTAAGGCCTTGCTGGGATTGTCAGCAATGTGTTGGCCTTTCTGGGATAGGATCAGCTATGCTCTGGCTTTTCAATGGGATCTGGAGTCTGGCAAGATGAATGTCGACGATCAGGAACGCCGGCACAGGAAATTCAGGAAGAGTGTCTAGAGTTCTGTCAACCACCCCTTATAGAGAGCATGGTGACATCACAGAATTATAGGTGGGCAGAAGTGAGCTAGGCCTACCCCCAAGAAGCGGATATAACAGCCTAAGTTAATCGCCTCCTCGAGGAGGAGTCCCAGTTTATGAGGTTGTATTTTATGAGGTAAAAAGCCATGCCACAATCCTTTTTGCCAAAATCCAGTTTTGCCATAAATGGCACATTTTTATAGTTGGGGCATCTTCACAAATTACATAAGCAGGTTACATATTTTATGCAGAACATGCCAGTCCAACTCTGCAGTCTGTAAAACATTGTTTCGCCCTTCTAATAATCTTTGGTCATTTTTAATGTGAAACATTCGGCCTAAAATTCTATAACTTTAGGTGTGTACACATACTATCATGGGGGCCTATTTCTGTTCATTCTTAACATTCCATCATATGTCCTTCCCCCATGATTCACATTCTTCTGGCGTTCGTGTCCCATCCATGCTATTGCCAGCCAAGATATCTTATTTGAAAGCCACAAAAATCATGTTTAAACTGTATAACTTTTACATTTTTGCAAAGTCCTGTTGAAAGATAAAAGTCTTACAAGTTTAATTTAAGAAATGGTCTTTGAAACATAGTGGGCATCCTTTGTCCTTCACTGGAACCATTTTTTCCTCTTCAGCTACAGCCCATTGTGGAGGGGGGTTTCCCAGTTTAATTGAAGGTTTATGACTTCACAGGTTGGTGTCCCAGAAGTTCCATTGTAAGAGACTGGAGCACAGACCAAAGTCTGGAAAGGTAGCAATTATCACTTGTGTGTTAGAATCTACTGGGAATGGCCTTCTGTTGCTAGCATTCCCCCCCAAGCAGAAACCTGTATTGGGCTGTTTTCTCCCAGGTTGCCAATGTAGTTTATTTTAATTTTTTGCTCTGAATTAAAAGAAAACCTGCTGAATAAAACCATCTCATACATGTATTTCACAGCACAATCCCCTTGGACATTGCTAGGCAGGGATACTTTTTTTGAACATTCAGTACTTTTAAAACAGGCATTTTCTTCTTTGGTTTGCAAAAGCCCATTTTTTGACACATGTGGACAGCTGCTAGCATTTTCCTTTCAAATTCAGTTTTTCCATCTGACTTCCCAATACTGTTCTGTAGCTGTAGGCAGCTTCTATTACAAAACTGTCTGTACAAGGCAAAAGGTCTCCATGAAAATGGCATGTGCCCAAAAAGCTAACATTTATTTTCAAGCTGTGATTTTTGACATTTTGTAGCAAAAGTTTAAGCGTTTTTCCGTGCAGCTGAAGTAAAGCTTTTGTTGATTTTCTCAGATTTGGATGGCACAGCCTGGCCTTCAGGAATAATGTTCTTTTCTGGCAGAGCACAACGTGAATATGGCTGGCGATGACAGTCTTGTTGATAAAAGTAGTTTGATGAAACAGATGAAAATAGCATCAGAGCAGCTGAGGAATGTGAACTTTCCCCTTTTTCTATGGGAACTTTGGCGTTGCAGCAAAGCAGTGCTGCTTTTTCACTCTTATTTTGTACATGTAAGCAACACATTGGCAGACTTTTTCAGTGTGCCCCCTTGTTCCATCCTGCCCAATATGTGCTTGGCAAGGTGGTGCAGCCATCTTTTTGTAGTTGTAAAACGCAGTTTTGGTGTGAGGCAATAGTGCTCACAGGCGCAGCCATTTTGCTGGTTCTGCTGAAGTGCAGCTTGGTGATGTGGGGAAGTACTGCTGAGTGGGTACATCTCAGAGGATATTGGCAAACACTTCACAAACAGTTATATGCTGATGAACAATGTTCAATATTAATCATGCTACAGAATAGAAACATGTAGAGAGCTGTCTAAAATGTATATGAAATATATGTCATGAATTAAATACATTAATAGAATAACAACATGTTTTCCAGAATTTTTACATCAGGTTTAACAGTGGTGGTCAGTAAAAGAATTAAGAACGGTTAGATGGTGGACTGTTTTTCTAAAGTCCAATTTAGGGCTTCATAAAACCATATTTGAGGCAGTACAAAACTCCACTCTTCGTATAAGGCTGTACCACCTGTGAAAATGTAGTAGCGTCGACAGAGCAGCCAGGTTTATCTTAGGAGGGAGACAGAGAAGGCTGTAGCTTGGAATTGAAGGATTCATATGGTCTAAAGAAACACTGAAACACTATGTATTGTAAAAATAAATGCTTTATTTAAATACAAATAGGCCAAGATAAACCTTGGCTAAGTAAGTGCTATAACATAACATATAAACACGATAAAAAACAACTTAATACTTATGGTATACAAACCAAAGTATAACCTTATTGGCAATAGCAATCAGCAGTTGAAGGCATGTCAAACCTGAAACACATTCAGAATGGCATCAAGCTATTCATGTGGAGTAAAACCAGTTAGTTACTTTTAGATTACATTCAGTAAATCAAAGGTAGTAGACCCTGTGGAGATACAACATACAGTGCAATTCACTTTGAGTCTTATTATGAACACTGGTTACAAGTATCTCTTGCAACCCACGTAACTTATTCCTCTATCAAGAATGGTTACAGTTTCCATACCAATTACACTTTTAAGAACACATTTCAAAAGGAAGTAACTTAATCTATATACTACCTAGAGGTCTAAAGCTTCTCAAGGATAAGTATGGATACAAAAAAACTATTTTAGAAGTGCCTTATGGCAGTACATGGAAAGCACAACCCAGTATTACAGTTTTAGAAGAGCAGCAGCTCTTCAAGGTCAGTATAAACTATTGATACATAGCTTTTACACCATTACTAATACAGGAATGATACTTTTCAGAAGTGTATTATACAATTCTAAGTTAAATAAGAACTCTAATAGACTTTTAAGAAAGGATATCAACAGTTCAAGGTAATTAAGGACATGTATACTATTCAGAGGGGGGGTCTAAGCAATTCCAAGACAAGTATTAACACCAAGACTGTTTTAGTAATGTATTAAGCAGATCAAGGAAAGCAAACCTCAATGGTACCCTTTAAGAATGACAATACGTTATTCAAGGTAGGTAAACCTATTGGCAAGCATTTATACTCATTCAGTTAAGAATTATAAAACAGTGCCAACATAATTACTGTTAAGAAGAGTGGGACACTATTCAAAGTAAACATATATACCTTTTAAAGGAGCAAACAATTACCTAAATGTAAGCAATAACTTTCATAACGTATTCTATTTCAAAGATACAGTTACAACACTAACTGGTTTACAAGCAAGTATATTTACACGTGTTATAGTTTGCAAAACGGAGGCTTTATCTTTTGTAGTCCTTCCCTAGTCTATGGCATGAATTTTCTCAAGAGTCAGATACTCTGGTGGTCTAGGAGCCAGCTGCAGGCAGGTCAGGATAGGGTTTAGATTTAGGAAAAGTCAGAGTTCCATAGGATACCTTCTTCAACAAGTATTAGCTTTAGAGTTTAAAAGTGTTCAGGGACTTCACAGAAGGCTCCCTATATGTGTTCCAGCACTAGGCCTGGGCCAATGGTATGGGCAAACTCCCAAGCACACAAATCGCCCATTCAGCCTCACAGGATTCACACAAGGCTTATGATGAGTACTACCCAAGCCAACATAGTACTTAAGGAGGAAAGTAGAGCATCTGGGTGGATGCCTTCAGGGTGCAGCAGCACAGTGCCCAGTTCCTAGATTCTTGGTCTGGAGAATGAAGAAATGGGCACTGGATGGGAACTTGCAGCAGCAGTCACCAGAGGCGACTACCAGCAAAGGATTCTTCCCAGTTTCCCGCAGCTCTGTGGATTTGGCGCCGTTGTGACCAGAGAGAACACTGTTCCGGAGATCTGGTGTAGCAGGAGATAGCCACCAGATGCACTTTGATAGTGTGTGCCAGCCCCGACTTAGCCAACGACAACAAGTACAGAAGGACTTGGGGGGCCGTGACCTTCAGCGGGTTAAACTCCTGCAACCAGCACCAAGTCGCGAAACGCTTCCCTTTGTGCCTGTAGCATTTAAGAGAAAACGATGCCCTGGCAAGAACCTCCCAGCAGTCCGCCGGCAGCTCGTAACCACCCAACTCTAAAGCTGCAGGAGCCAGGCCTTCAGGTTCAGCGAGCCTGGGCTGTGGTTCAGGTTTGCGCCTCCTTCCCTGGCGAGCAGATGCGCGACCACTGGTAGCTTGACTGGAGGCGACGCTGACATGCTGAGAAGGTCCATGTACCAGATCTGCCTTGGCTACGCTGGTGCAACGAGGATCATCCAGCACCGACACCGTCTGAGTTGACTGATGACTTGGTGGTAGAGGCAACGGATGGAACGCAGGCCCTCCGACGGGAAAGAGAATGCAACCCCCATGCTCCCCGGCTGGGGTCCCTGCTGGCGAACCTCTGGCACTTAGTGTTCATCGCTGGCGCAAATAGATCGATCTGGGTTCTGCCTCACCTGAGGAAGAGGTTGTCCACTTGATCCTGCCGTAGCTCCCACTCGTGGCAAGAGCGCAGCTCCCTGCTGAGGGAGTCGGCGACAGCGTTTGACTCTCGCCAGGTGAAAAGGAATGAGAAACATCCCCTGGGCGACAGCCCAGCGGCACAATCCCTGCGCCTCACTGGAGAGCGCCGGGGATCTGGTGCCCCCATGCGTCCAGATGTAAAACATTGTGGTGGTATTGTCCGTGAAGACACTCACCACTTTGCCCTTGACGGACGGAAGAAATGACTTGAGGGCCCAAAACACTGCCTGTAGTTTCAGGACATTGATGTGTAGCGTCTTTACCTCCAGCAGCCACAGGCCTCTGGCGTGGAGACGTCTGGTGTGGGTTCCTCAGTCCTTCATGGAAGCGTCCTTGGTGACTGTCTCCTGGTACGGCGGGGCTCTGGAAGTCTGTGCCCCTGGTGATATTGGAGCACACGCCCCACCAACTTATTGCTCGACTGAAATCTTCATCGAGTATGATCCTTTCTTTGTAACTTCCGGACACCTGGAACCAACGGGTGTCCAGGAATTCCTGGAGCGGTCGCATCCGCAACCTGCAGAGCAGGATCAGGTAGATGCATGATGACATCATGCCGAGCAGTGACTTGATGGTGTTAACCGTGGTGGTCTTCAGTGCCAATAGCTGTTACACCCCCTCCGAGGGGGCCGCCAGGCAGGACACTGTTGAGCCTGGCCCCCAGGAATAGCGTGTCCTGCGTTGGAGTCAAGCAGGACTTTGCATAGTTCACTGAGAACGCCAGCTCCGTCCGAAGCAGGACGATCTCTCCGTGTGATCGACGGCGATGTCCCTTGCTCGGGCTCGGATGAGCCAGTCGTCAAGGTACAGGTACACATGTATCCGCTGTAGGCGCAGATGGGCCGCCACCGGAGCCAGGCACTTAAAGACTTTGGGAGCCGACTTCAGTCCGAAGAGATTACCCTTGAATTGGTAGTGCGTCCCTTGAACGACGAAGCGGCTCAGGATTCTACCTCCGGAATCCTTGGCCTGATGGCTTAAGGCAGGACAATGGACAGGATCTCTCAGCAGCAATCTCGAGAGAGAGAGAGAGAACCTGGGACACTACTTTCCGCAACTTCTTAGTTCACTCAGCGGTTTTGGTGCCTTTTCTGTAGCACCAACAAAGAACACAGATCGTCCGGTCAATCTTCTTCACTAAAATCCTGTACCCTGGTGAGGGGGTCTGGGCAAGTTGGATCGGATCTCAGGAGGGTCCTTACGGGTTCAGCAAAGATTTGCATGGTTTCAGCCTTTCCACAACGATGCACTCGAAATGGGCAGCACGTCTCCTGCTATTAGGATTCCATAGCTCTGGAAACTCCTAGGACCTTGGGAGATGGCTCAAGACAAAGTTAGTCTTGGTACTAGTTATTCCCACCAATCAAAGAGAAGGTAATGTCCATTACGGAGCTCCTCTGTCGCGTAGAAAACGGGGTCAGGACAGCAGTGGTCGCTTCACAGTGTTGCAAAGGGTCTGTAGTTGTCTCGGGTCGTCTTCTTCGGTTACTTCAGCTTCCAGAGGTCGACTTTTCAGCACACACTCCTCTGCAATCTCTCAGCATTGTACAGAAAGGCATGTTTGGTTGTCTAATCAGGACAGCCAAACCCTCCCTGTTGGAGATGGACCTATTCAGCCACTCTGGCAGACAAAGGACAGGGGATGGAAAACTCCTTCCGTACTTACTGCCTGCCCAGACACTCTGGAGCCTAGGAAGGGATAACCAGAGGGTTCCTGCCAATGGCAAAACACACACAGGCATCCCCCTCCCAGAATGGTAAAAGAAGGGCTGACAAAGCAAAACCACACAAGTAATCGCGAAAAAATGAAGATGGGGCCCCAAGTTGGTACGTGGGTGCCTCTATTGTGCACTACCTAGGCGATAGACATACCTGTGGTACGTAAATTACACAATAGTTGGTACAACAGGTCCACTGCCACCAGCCATAACTAGAAATTTGTTTGTGACTAAAGTCACTAGGTATACCTTTGGCACTCCACATAAGGTGGTGTGTGACAATCTCTCAGGTTATAAAGGTTTAGGAGAGATAAGTATCTCTATTCTGATTAACTATATTTTGAGGATAAGAACAATAATCTCGAAGGAGGACCCTACGGGTCCCCAGCAACAGTGCCCATAAAGAGCTGTGTGTGCTGCAATAGCAAGATACGGATGCATTTAAGGGCTTTGGAGCAGACAGACTCCATGGTACAGGTAGAATACAAAGAATAGAGTTCCAGAAGACAGCGCCCACAAGAATGAATGAGTGAAAAAGGCTCCACTCTTTGAGGGTTTAAAGAAAAAGGTCCAGAAGTCCAGCAAAATGTACTGGGGGTCTCACTAGGAAAGGGGGAAGAAGCATAAAAATGTGGCACACCCTTGTTTGGACATGGGCCACAGCAGGTAGCCAAAAGTGGTAAACACAGCAAGGCTAAAACAAAATACACAAAAAAACAAAGTAACTGCTGCCACCAGCTTGTCTCTTGGGCACATCTAAAGTAACCAAAACTCCTCTGTCAGTCTAGGGCAAAACAAAAAGTGTACCCCATTATACTTGATTGCAAGATAAATTGTACAATAATAAAAAGTTACCAAAAGTGGCAACTAAGCAACAAGACTAAGGGAAACCAAGGTTTCCCCGTATTGACAGCCTGGAGGACATGTCAGTTGACCCAATGACCCAATGCCAGTGTAGTTAAGCTGAAGGCTTCAATGCTCTGCAAAAGTTCAGGTCAGATTCATAAATAAAAGTGAAAAGTATGGCGGTCCATAAAAAGGGAGGGAAAGGTGCAGTAAAGAGAAATCTTTCCCAACAGGGAATGGTTAGAACGCAAAAAGGAGTAGAAATTCTCAGTCCACTTCGAACGAGTCACCCAGAGCTCCTCTGTGGGGAAATTCCTCGGAGCAGAACAGGTCACAATTCCTGTTGATACTGGATGCGTGCCGATCTACCTGAAGGCCGAAGATCTCTAGAAGGACTTCCTGAGCCACTTTCTTACCCCCCCTCCCCTCCTTTGGCTGATTCTCACCCTGACACAGCCCTCTCCTCGCTCCACTCTGCTATATCTGATACTCTTGATATCCTTGGCCCTGTCATGAGGATCCGCCTGAAGCCCAAAGCCAAGTGCAACTCCTGGTACGACTCAGACCTCGTCACACTTAAACGCAAGTGCAGGGTGGCTGAGAGGAAATGGCGTGCTTCTTGTGCATCCTCTAACAAACTGGCCTGCTGCCTGCTCCAAAGGCAATACTGGCTCTTTCCGCACCAAGAAGATAGCTCATATCAAAGCCGGAGGCTCGGCGGCATCTAATAACTTGGATGAACTCTTTAAAATATGCAAGACACTGGACAATCCTGCTGCAGTCTACCTCTCCTGTCCCTTCCCAGGACCTCTGCACGGCACTGGATTCTCACTTCATCTCTAAAACTCAGGACATCCTGTCCACACTCTCCTCCTCTCCCCTCCCTGCTCTTCCTCTGGCCCTTCTGCAGCCACTCCTCCTCCCTCCCTCTCTGCCTTTCCCCTGTCCTCTGCAGACTAGGTTTCTAGACAAGTCCGATCTATGATAGTCTCATCAATAAAGGTTCACCCCTGTTACTCCAAAACCATCAAGGACCACATTGACACCCTGGCTCCTGCTCTGGCTGACTTCTGCAACCACTCCTTCGCCACTGGAGTCTTCTCATCCACCCTAAGCACTCCCTTGTGCATCCTCTTCTTAAGAAACCCTCTGCTGATCCCTCCTGCCCGGCCAACTATCACCCAATCTCCATCACTCCCTTCCTGGGCAAGCTCTTGGAGAAACTGGCCATCTCCCAGCTTAATCTCCACACTGAATCTGTTGGTTGTCTCCATGAGCATCAGTCTGGCTTCAGAGCTGCCAGAAGCACGGAAACTGCTTTCCTGAACATCCGTGAAGACCTGCTCTCAAACCTTGACTCTAACACCCCCTGTGTCCTCATCATGCTTGATCTCTTCTGCCTTTGACACTGTCAACCATACCATCCTGCTAAAGTGTCTCTGTGATAACCTAGCTATCACCGGTCCAACTTGGGTCCTTCCTCTCTGCCATATTTTTCTCTACCTGTGGTGTCCCCCAGAGGTCTAACCTCTCTCCCTGCCTGTTCAACCAATATCTGGCACTCCTTGCCCACCTCATCGCCACTCTCTGCCCCAACTTTCAGTGCTATGCGGATGACACGCAGCTCAATTTCAGGCTACCTCCAGCCACTTCTTCCCCGTCCCTCATCTCTGACTGTATCTGCTATACAGGAGTGGTGTGCCGCCAACGACCTCTGCCTTAATGCCAGTAAGACTGAGATTCTCCTCATCGGCACACCCACTCCCTCCTTTCCTGTAGTTCTCTGACCGGCCGTTCTTGGCCCTCTTCCTGCTCCCACCTGCAAGGCTAAAAACCTGGGGGTCATATTCGACTCCACACACTTTCTTCCCTCACGTCTCTGACGTCTCTAAGAAGTGACACTACCGGCTGAACCTCCTCAGAGGTATTCTTCCTTTTCTCTCCTTCCCCCAGAAGCTCACTGTCTCTAGAGCCCTGGTTCTATCCAGTCTGGACTTATTGCAACAGCCTCTTTCTTAATCTACCTGCTTCTACTCTACGCCCTCTGCAACTCATCCAGAACAGGACTGCAAGACTTGTCCTTGGCCTCAAGCCCAGGGATCGTATCTCTCCAGGACTGAAATCTCTGCACTAGCTCCCAGTGGCTGTGAGGATTAAGTTCAAAACCCTCTGCATCGTCCACAAGGCCTTCTGGGGCCTCAATACCTTCAACTTTCTCTTCCTAAATATCTTCCCTCTCAAGCTCTTCGCTCACCCGCCTCCAACTCCCTCAGGGTCAGTCGCTTCTCCAAGCACCAAGTTGGTGGCAGATCTTGCTCTTCGGCTGGGGCCTCCCTCTGGAACAGCCTCCCCACCTCCCTGAAACTTGAGGCGAACCACCTTCGGGTCCGGAAGCACCTAAAAACCTTCCTCTTTGCTTCTGCTTTCTCTCCCCCTCTCCCCTGCTGAAGTCCTGTCTGATAATGACAATGCACGGGGAACCTGGCCACCCATCTGATCTCAGGCACAAGCCCTGCCTGTTGCACGCTTGCGCTGCCTCCCTGAGACAACCCCTGCACCTGGGGTTTTCTGTATCCCTACAGTCCCCAAACCAGCACTTTTGTCTGCACTTGCCACCAGCTGGCCGTTCTTATTTATTTGATATTATTTATTATCCCATGTACTGCACTTTCCTCCCCACCACACTTTCTTTTCCCCCTTCCCTTGCACTTGTGCGATCTGAATGACACCTGGCCTAGTAAGATTGCTGTCTGTCTTCCCTTTGTTCCCCTTCCCTTGCCTCGTCGCGCCTTGAAACACTTGTGTATAGGCACGTTTTAAATGTCATATCAGATCATAACTCCCACTCATGAAAGAATGTGTGCTGCCTCCTCCGTGTATCCGGCGTAATATTCTCTTCTCCAGCAAGGGGAACCACCAACAGAGAAATCATGTATTGTAGTGAACAAAACCAGAGCTGCATTGCTTCCCTGCACAGTGGTAGAGACTCTACACCTATGTTGTAGAGGTAATGCATGGCCACTGTGTTGTCAGTCATTATGAGGATGTTCTTCCCTTGTATGGAAGGTAAAAAGGCCATCAGAGCCCGTCTGATTGTGCTCAGCTCCAAAGGGTGCGTAGTCTGGATTCTGATGGAGGCCAAAGTTAGCGGATAGTCGGATTGTTTATGTGAGCCCTATTCCCATGAGGGAAGAATCTGACTACTGTAATTGCCGGCCAGGTTTGCCAAAAAGGTTCACCTATCATCACATTCTCCTTACAGGTCCACCGCAGGAGATCCTGTGCGACCTTATATAGGACCTGAAGAAGCTCTGCTATCCTACCTGAGAATTATGACAACTAGGATGTGAGGGCACACTGTAGAGACCTCAGCCATAGGCGGTCTTCTGGCAGCAGAAAAATGCAGGATGCCATGAGGCCCAGCAACCTCAAAGTCAAATGGCAGAAGAGGTTGGGCATTCTGAAATACCATGACCATCTGCAAGATTTGCTGAGCTCTCAACTTGGGAGGTGAAGCTTTCCCTGAGGAAAAGTCCAGGACTGCTCCAATAAATTGCAGCTTTTGGGAAGGTGTTACACCTGGGATTTTTGAAGTTGAGGGAGAAGCCCAGCTTGTGGAGAGAGTGCCAGGTGCTGTTCAGATGTTCCAGAGCCTGTTTATAAGAACAGGCTCTGATCCACCAATCATCTAAGCAGGGAAAGATGTGACCATCTGTCCTCCTTGAGTAACATGTTCAAGTGTCTCTGGGTCCAAGATGGATCGCAGACCTCAGTCTTTCTTGGGAACCAGGAAATGGGTAAGGTAACCTCTGCTACAGTTACCTTTCTCACGGCTCCTTTCTCCGACAGGGAGAGAATCTCCTGCAGAAAAAACTGATCTGGTTCCCGAAGAGATTACTCATTCACAGGAGAATCCTGAGGCCTTTTCAGAAATGGTAGACAGCATCCTTGGTAAATGTCTGAAGTGCACTGTATTAGAAGTAAATTATAAATTACTCACCATAGTGACTAATTTACTCCTAGTCCATAATCCCCTTTCCTGCACCCCAAAAAAATGTAGATGCGCACTGGGTGCGGCCCTGGGAGCATGCGCTCTCCTGACTCTGCCCACCAGCACCACTCCTCAGTCCCCATTGAAGCGCAGACATTATTAGAAATGCCTAATGACACAGGTTGCATTTAGTTGTAATCACTTATACAGTATGGAGGAAAGGAGACTATGGACTAGGAGTATGTTAGTCACTACTGTGAGTAACTTAGAATTACTCCTACGTCCCGTCCCCTTTCCGCCATACTGTATGGGCGATTACACTGAATGCAGCCCCAGGGAGGAGAGTTGCCCATCAAGAAAACAAGTTCTTCAAAACTGCCAGGCCAAACGCTGTGCCAGGCCCGGCGCTGGCATCCAAGCAGTAGTGCTTTCAAAAGGCAGAGGTGGTAGCCCACGTAGCCGCCTTGCTGATAGTCTGCCATGGGACTTGTCTTGGAAAGCCACAGCCGTGGCCTCGGCTCTGATGGCATGGGCATGCGTTATTGCTGGAAAAGGCTTTTGCTGCCCCTCATATGCCTCCTTGATGGCTATAACCATCCACCTTGCTATGGAAGCTGTGGATGCTCAACAGCACAGTTTTGATCCTCCAAACGTGATGAACAGGGTGTCCGATTTGTGAAAGCGCTTAGTCCTGTCAAGATAAAACCTTAGAGCACATCTGCCATCTAGACAGTGCCATACCTTCCGAGTATCATCTTTTGGGTCTGCAAAGAATGTTGGGAGTTCCATCTCCTCGTTCAGGTGAAAGGAGGAAACAACCTTCGGAAGAAAGGCAGGGTACGTTTTAAGCACCACTTTGTCACAGTGAAATATTATATATGGCTCTAAAGGCACCAGGGCCCAAATTTTGCTGATGCAGCGTGCCAATTAAGGGCCACCAGTAGGACCTTCTTAATGGTAACCAGCCTGATGTCCACAGACGCCATGGGCTCAAAAAGTGTGTGTGCCAGGGCGCCTAGCACCACGTTAAGGATCCAGACCGGATGTGGACGTTTGACAGGTGGCTATAACCTGGTTAGACCAGCCAGATGTCTCTTAACCACCGTGTTGGAGGATGAAAAGATGTCATCACCAGAGCTCTTGAAAGGCCCCTATGGCCGCCAGATACGTAGGCGGGTGTCTACCTGCACGCCTGAATGAGCCAGATGTGCTGTGAAAGACAGAACGTCGTCCAACAACTATGTTAATGGATCAATCTTCTTTGTTTCTGCCCAGTGACAGAACCTAGTCCATTTGCGCTTGTAATGACTCCTAGAGGAGTTGCTTCTAGCCCCCTGTATGATGGCCATGTTAACCTGTGACAGGTGCAGATGTTTCAGGGTAACACGTTCAGGAACTAAGCAGTGAGGGCTAACTTCTGCGGGGCGGGGTGAACCACTGTGCCCCCCTGCTGGGTGAGTAAGTGGGCTGGACCCACAGGGCGGTGTACCAGGGGCTAATCCAACAGATTAAGTTACGAGAACCAGGATCTTGCGGGCCACCATGGCGCTATCAAGATGAGCTGAAGGCTCCGAGACCCCCCCCTGACCCTACAGATGACCCGTTGAACCAGGGGGGGCGTACGCATTCATGTTTCACGGGATATGCAATGCATCGCCCAACTAATCCCTGCCCCAGCCATAAGGCAAACTGGGGGCATCTCCTGTTAGCACTGGTGGTGAAGAGGTCCACCTGAGGGTGAACCCACCTGCTGAAGAGCCCTTGGCAGACTTCCGCGTTTCACTGCCACTCACCATTGTCCATCCCGAATCTGCTGAGTCTATCCGCTTCCAGGTTGGATACCCCAGGGAGGTGGAACACTAACAAGTGAATGTCGTTCGACAGTTCCCACTCCCAGTTGCCGATTGAAAACCTGCGGAGAGGAAGGGACCTGGTACCGCCCTGCTTGTTGATGTAATACATGCAGGTGGAGCTGTCTGGATGCAGACCGATCTGCTGCTGACCCTGGGGAGAAAAGCTTTGAAAGCAAGCCAGATGGCCATCATCTCAAGCCAGATGGTGTGCTCCAGCTGCTCCTGATGAGACCAAACTCCATAGACTCTGTGGTTGCCATGTGTAGCTCCCCCATCCCTCTAGGGACTATTTCGTGGTAATGGTAATCTGTGGTGGGAGCTCTTCTCCTGATTCCAGGAAGGAATCTTCTCCTGATTCCAGGAAGCTGAGAAATGAAGCTGCAGCCTCATCTTGAGCCTCGTAAGCTACACAGCAAGGAGACATGCCACCATTATTCCCAGCAGACATTGGTACCACCAGGCTGAGGATACTGCACTCTTGATAGGCACTCTTGATTGCTTTGATCTTCTCCTTTGAGGCCAAGTTCCTCTCTGTCCTTGTAGCCCATACAAGACCTCTGCTTGGGCAGCAACTGCAACTTCTTGAGATTGATCAGCATATAGTGTGTGCATGAGAGCGGAGACCGTGTGGTGCACTGGTTCTGGGGACCTCGCCCTGACTAGCCAGTGGTCGAGGTAAGGATAAATGTGGTGGCCTTGCGCCCTGAGGAGAGCTGCCACTGCGTTCATCAGCCTTGTAAAGACCCTCAGAGCCTGGTTGAGTCCAGAGGGTAGAAATCTGTATTGAAAGTGAAAACCTATGATCCTGAACCGTAGGAAGGACCTATCCTTCAGATCCAGGGAGCACATCCAGTCTCCCCTGCACAAAGTCTCTGCAATGAAGGCTGGGGTAACCATCTTGAACCTTTGGAGGGGGAAGGGAAAGGTTCAAGGATAACCGGTCCAACAACTCTCAGGTCAGCCTGGCTCTTTTTGTGTATGGCAAAGATCTAGGAATAGAAGCCCCTGCCTCGCTGTGAAGCTTGAGCTTCCTCCACTGCCTGGCTCACCACAAGCGAGCACATTTCTGCCAAAGGAGTTGACATCCCAATCTGCGGGAGTGGAGGGGAGGAAGGAGGAAACTGAGGAATTGGTGGAAGGAAGACCGTGGACACTAGTGAGAGGATTGATGGGTCCACGAACCTTGTCCGGCAGGAGTGCACATGAAGGACAAGCCTGACCCCCTCCCACCCCCTCCGACCCTCCACCCCCCCGTAGACTCATAGATTCAGATGGACCAGGCACAACTGCTTTCCCTCTGAGGCTGGTGCTGAGGAGGGGGACTAAAAAAAACACTTGTTAGCCGCCTTGTGGTGCTTGCATCTGTGTTGGCTTGTAGACCTGTCAAGTTGCCTTGGCCATCTCTCCTGGAAGCCTCCAAAGCCTCCAAAGCCCAGACGCATGTCCAAGCGCTGGTGAGCCTCGCTGTAGGTCTTGGGTGTGGCTTTAGTTAAAATAGAAAAATATTTATCTGTCTGGGAGCTATTTTTCTTGTCGAGTGAACAAGTAACACCCCTCAAATGGCAGGTTGAGGATGAGTTCCTGCACATCTGGGTTGAATTTCATTGCCTTGAGCCACGCCGTCGTCCTCATGTCAGTGGCGATACAGATGGCTCTTTCAGAGGTGTCAATGTGGGCCACCGTTGACTCCATTATATCCTGGGCCACATATTTCGCCTCAGCCGGCCCAGCCTTGTACCGTGCCTGGCTAGGGCAGGAAGCTCTGAAAGTAAGTCTGCAATCTCCCACCACAACTTCTGATTAACAGCAGCCAACATGGCATCAGCGTTGGCCTGGTTTGCAGTATAGAGATGCCGCTATTATAATGGAGGAATGTGGCTGGGGGTGCACCGACATTAAGAGGGAACCCCCTCAGACTGCCTGTATTTGGCATCCAGGCGCTTGTTGGTAGGCTGGATGGTGTGTGGCTTGACCCAGCCCTTTTTGGACAAGGATTCCACGTCCTTCTGGAGAGGGATGCCAGTTCTCAGAGGACGAAGTGTAAGCACTTCGACCAGTACCCCTGCCTCGGGTTGCTCTGCCTGCGGCTAAGCTATGTTTACATACTCTACCAGGCCCGCCAGCCTCTCATGAAGGCGTGTCCTCCCCCTCCGCGTCTGCCGCTGTGTCGTGTAGATCTTGGGCTGTAGGAGGAGTCCTGGGAGCAGGCAGCTGTGGCATGCCAACTGGCAGTGCCGGGGGCTGAGCTGGACCCAAGGCCGGGACCCCAGATGGAGTTTGCGGCAGTACCAGAGGGAGTATGTCCCGGATTACACCAGAGGATGGTGCCCATCTGTGGCAATCTCATAAGGGTGAGGAATTTCTCGAAGAATCTATGCTTGTAAGCAGGCGGTGCGCCTGAGGGTGTAGGAGCACCCGAGGGCGTAGGGGCTGGGCCTTGCGGTTGCAGTGTCCTAGGCAGCCCCTGGTCGCACCAAACCAGGGGATGCGTACCTCCCCTGCAAAGCGGAGGGATAAGACGTGGACCAGGTAACCGGTGTTGTCCAGTCCCATCTGGATGTGTGCTTTCCTGCCTGATCTCTGTGTGGGTGAGGCACCATCTTGTCTTGTCCTGCTCGACACCACGGGCCTCAGGTGTGGGGCTTGATGAGCTGGGTCCAACCTCGACCTGCATGCTGAATAGCGGTGGTTCGGATGTTCCCTGCACCTCAGGTCGACACCTGGGAGGCTGATTGCCATCGGCCATGGTGCTGGTAGTGCTGCGTACAGGCGCCTCCAGGGGCCTGGGCCTGGTACTGAGGCAAAGCCCCAGGGTCGGAGCCCAGTAATAGAGCCTTTGCAGCCCCTCTGCGGTAGGACCAGAAGGATCTTGCGACCCCTCGGCCTGCGGAGTAGGCTCAGTCCCCTTGCCGTTTTAGGACCTGGGCGGTTCCCTTCCATTCAGCCGCTTCCCGAGTAAGGAGTCACCCTTACGGGGTGCAGAGAAGAACAGAGCACCTACCCTAGGCCTAGTCCTCCTCTTGGCGTATGCTTTCAAGTACTCTGGAGGTGTTAAATCGAAGAGGTCTCTTCACCTGGTTAACCGATTGGTCAGGGCTCGCTGTGTCAAGGCGTTGCACGTGGAACAGCCGTCCAAGCTGTGGTCTAGGCCAAGGCACCAGAGGCAGAGTGCATGAGGATCGGATGTCGGGAAGGAACCCTTGCAGGCTGGACACCTGCTGAAACCCGCCGTCGTCGACATGCGCCGGGGAGGAGCATGGCACCAGAGGACAGAGTAGTACCCGACAATTAGAAAAAAGAAACAACTTCCTCTGGGGAAGAGCATGTGGAATTGCAAGGCCGGAGGCCCTAACCCAGGAGCACTGGTGGAAGCGGTCCATTCACATTGACATGGAGTGGATATTCCTCCTTTGTAAAAAGTACAGTAAGCAAAAAGGGATGGCTGCAGACTCTCAAAGTAAGTAAAAACCACAGAACAGGTTATCATGCCATGTTCTTTCTAGAGAGGGGCGCCTGCTAACTTTTTTGTATTCTTTCAGGAATTGTGCCACTAGCGGGATCGTAAAAAATGTGCCTTGATCCAGGGGGTCTTTTAAAGGCAGACAAGGTTATCAAATATCCTTTGACTGGTGACCTGAAGGCATGCAGGTCAGTGACAGAAGGAACTCCATCACTGTAGTGGTGGGGCAAGAGATGGGGCCAATCTCGCATTACCTGCACCACGCCTCAAATTTTCTCCATCTGCACGGCTACAAAGATCTTGTAGAACGTCTGAGTGCAGCCAGCAACACCTCAATTACTTCCTCAGAGAGATCCAAGTCATATCTCATCCTCTGAAGAGCCACGCATGTGGGTTGAGGGATTACGGGGTTTGGTGGAGTCACCGACCCCCAGACTGGATTAGGAGATCTGGACGCCGAGGCAACCGATTAAGTGGAGAGATCCAAGAGGTCAGAGTACCACGTTCTCTTCGCCCAGTCCCTTGGATGACGCATTGGGTGTCCATACTGTAACACAATGGGCGTTTTCTTTTTTGGACCTATTGGAGGTCAAACTTACATTCCTACCGTGTATTTGAAATACATGTTCACACACTATCACGGTCTGTGGAGAAGTGATTCTGCTAAACATATTATCTAAGTGTGCTCAGTACGTCATACTCTTAGCATCACTTTTTAGAGGGGCATCCCTAATGTACGGTATAGCACCTCTGGTAACGGATAGTAGAAGGGAAGTGACTTATTCCGATTCTTACAAATACAAAGTTAAAAACAGTCTTAGTGTTTTAGTAGCAACTAGGAAAAGTGGGCATTTTACATTAGACAATGCCCAGCTCTAGATTTTTCTAGGGCTATCTATGCACAGCGTTGTATTCTACTTCATTGACCAACGTAGTGCCAACTACTAGAAAAATATAACACCTTGTACTGATGTAACACACATAAGTGTTAGGGAGAATTCTCTGTAAGGCTAATTTTGAGTCCCCCAGCAGCTTTGCTGGATTTTTTGGGGTAATTTTATTCTCTCCTGCTAAGAGTGAGATTCTTTTGCTCCCACTCTTAGACCCGATTTGAGGTGTTCCTTTAACTTTCCATGTGTTTTATGGGCTATGGGGTCTTTTACTCCATAGGGTCTCGTGTTTTTTTGATGTGGGTTACACAGCACCCTCCGTGCCGTAATCCAGGGTTGTCGTAGCGACCCCCCAACATAGACTCCATACCCTGGGACTGGCTACTGTCTACCAGGGCATGTAAAGTTACCATTGGCTTTGCTAGTCCCAAATTATGAACAGAAACCAGTACAAACCATCATATTATGGATGTACTGGTCGGGGCAATTCGATTGCCCCGGGGTCTGTTGTTCGAGGGGGCACGTCTCCGTCCCCCCTGATCGAGTTTTGGCTCGTGGCAGTGGATACTACTTTTTATATTCGACCGTGAATATATCTCTATGGGATTTTGCCATTGTTCGAGGCACCCAACCTTTATTTAATTCCTATAGCCTCGAACATACCGCCGGTTTACTTATTTAATATTAATTCACCGGTTGGTATTTTTTGCCAGAACTCGATTCTAAAATGGCGTTTGTGTTCTCTTCTGTGACTCCAACCCAAGTCGAGCCCCTTGTTCCACTTTTTGGCGGACTTCTCCACAGAAGCCCTCCAAAAGTGGTGCCACTCTGTCTGAGTACCACAGGGGTTGTGGGAGGGGGTTTAGGCACCCTGGACTGAGTTGCCTAGGCAACTCAAGTCACACTCTTGTGTGATTGGCCCAAGTGGTGAGCCGGCCGGCTCACCACTTAGCATGTTTGATTGGCAGCTGGGCTGAATGAATGGGGGTTTGCTGCATAAAAGCAGGGCTTTGGGGACTGGAACTTCAGAAGTTGCCACAGGACCTAAGAATCCGAGGAGGGAGAAGCTGAGCCGGCCTGCAACGACGACACCACCGGTGGAGCCCTGCTGAACCGTCTCACCAATTCTCCCAACGACAGAGGAGATCTCCAGCCCAGAGAGTCTTCTTCCTTCGACTGGTGGGGATAACCAGTCTATCTTCTTTTCGCCTTCCTGGAGCATCTCATGGCCGCCTTGCCTCTGCCAAGCACCCCGGCAAACAGGATACCACGTTTTCACCACTACCGCGAACCGAAAAGGTAGTACCTTTGGACCAGAGAACTCGGCAGCTGGTTTATTCCCTGGCAGTGCAACGACCTTCATCCTTCCTCCACGACGAGATCTTCTCTTCCTCTGGACGACGCTGCGACTTGCACCCGCTGCTAGGAACAACTGCCCCCGCTGGAGGATCCTCTCCATTTAAGGTACCATGTTCCGCTTGGCTTCCCTTGCAACCGTTTGAACGGGGTGTATTAAATCCTCGTCTCTCGAACCTGGGTTAGCCTGGGACACCTTAGCTAACTTTCCTGCACTGAACTAAACCTTTTTCGAAATACCTC
The DNA here is from genome assembly GCF_040938575.1 of Ambystoma mexicanum. Classification (NCBI taxonomy): domain Eukaryota; kingdom Metazoa; phylum Chordata; class Amphibia; order Caudata; family Ambystomatidae; genus Ambystoma; species Ambystoma mexicanum. The sequence continues at coordinate 251,524,993 of NC_090930.1, read as the reverse complement.
CACAAACTTTGAAGACTGTGTAACTTTCTGATCTTGGGCATCTTCTGCCTGGCTCCCTTGAAAGTGGGCCTGGCACCTAAACTTCCTTGCTCACCAGTAAACTGTGTCTTCCTAACTTGCTGTGGTTCTTTAAAAAGTGTTTAGTGTGTAGGCTTCCATAATTCTGCTTTTCCCTCCCTTTTTATTTAACTTGTTGGAGTGCCATCGAACGTTAAGCGCTCACCTCTGTCTGGAAATAAGTGGTGTTAACTAAGACTTGTCCAACAAGTAATCAGGGATTTACATATGATAATAGTGATTGTGTTTTGAACTTATCTTACCAATTTAGTGCTAGTGTGTTTTATAAGTGTGTGTTAAATAAATAATTATACACTTTTACACCCAAGCTCTGGTCAGTGTTTGCTTGTACTACTGTATTTCTGTACCTATTTTGTATGCTCTGTATACTGCCTAACTCTTCTTGAGGGAAGTCTGACTGCTCAGCCACAGCTACCAAGTGAATCTGTGTGGTACAGACTGCTACCAAGTGGGTTTACTGCCAAACACCTGTAGTCTTAAATCTTTTGCAGTGGTCCCTAAGGGAACTGCACAGGTTTCTGCTCAACAATAAGGATCCTTAACAATAGGGTCCGATATGTATTGGTTAGTGAAGTAAGTTCTATCTTCTCTGTGTAAATAAGAATAAAGGTATATTTTCAATCTAACATTTCCGGTATAAGAGTTTCTTTGGACTATTGTATTTACTGGGTTCAGTGTCCTTACCTACCACTCATATCGAACTCCCATGATAAGCCTGGCTGCTCTGCCATTATAGAAAGATCCTTTGGGTAGTACAGAGTTATACTAAGAGTTGGGGACTGGTAGGGAGAATTTTCATTTCTGTGCCAATTCCCTTTAACCTTGGAGACTCCCAAATCTTTTGCCGGATGTAGGGCTTTTAAATGTGTACTCCCAAGTGAGTGAAACCTTTTTCTCACTCATGTGTTTTCCTGACTTTGATCTATGTTCCTTACTGTTTTATGGAGTCTGCTTTTGCAATGCGACACAGCACCTTTTGTGCAGTGCCACTGAGAAGTCCCTTGGACATCTCTTAATGTTTAACTACATTTTCTTGGGTGGACTACTGTTCACGAAGAGCAAGATGACCCCTGTCTTACCTTTACTTTATGGGTCCACACACAAACCTATGTGGAGTGCTTGGGGGCGGTGGGGTTACATAGTAATTCCTTTAACCCATTCCTCATTCAACATTTTGTAACATTAACTTACTTGAATGGCTGATGGCAGTGGTTTCTTGTTTTCTATCTAGTGACACATCTGCAGGCTGTTATCTCAGCTGCAGTGCAGCACCCAAGGGTGACCGTTTTCTCCAAATGGCCCCCGTCTTTTTGCCATTTCATGTTAGTTAGTTTCTTCTGGGCTTTTACTCTGTTTGCAGCAGGTTTGAGTCCTTTGTGAGAATTGCCTTTTGGCGGGCTTCAGCCCTGAAGCCCGCACAGGCTCCAGTGTGTCTGGAAAGGCAGGAAGTGAGAGAGGGTCCCGGAACGTCCCTGTCCTTTGTCTCTAGGCGTGCCAGCATGAAACCATTGGTGTGCCAATCTGGCCCCGGGGTGCCCAAACCTTACTGCCCCATCCACTGGGGGGCCTGTCCCACCATTTTTGGGGGCCCTCACCCAAAATAGGTGGCAGGGGTACCTCATGCAGGCCTGCCTGGAGGCAGATATCTGCCCGTAGGAAGGGGCAAATTGGGTTTCACTGGGGGGGGGGGGGGTGAGGTTCAGTAGACCACGAGGGATGGCTTGCAAGGGGGTGGGGGGGCATGTTTGAAAATTATTTATTTGTTTTTGCTGGTGTGACCGTAGGCAACATGTTTTTTGTTTTGTTTACAGCTTTTTCTACGTGAGCAGCTACAATATTATGTGAGTACTGTTTATTATTCTTCTATGGTTAGGGCCCACCGTCAGTGGGGTGGGTGAGACTGGGGCTGGATTGTTGGTGGTGTGGGTAGGAATGGGCTGTGTGGGCAGATATGTTGGTGGGCTGGGACACAATTGCAGGGGCAAGCCACAAACTGCCCACCATGCCAGCAGAACACTGGTGTTTCCCGGGGAGCGGATCCCTCCCATGTGGGTTGACCATCTGCAGGCCCAGGCTCCACCTCTGGCTGTGCTATGTTACAGATGTCATCTCCGGGGAGAATTACTGATCTTTTGGGATTTTATTTATTTGTTGAGGCGTCGCAAATCCAGGATCAGGGCCACCTTCTGGATTTCTTTCAGACCAGAAAGCATCTGGAGTATACAGGTGCAGAGGGATGGGTTCTTTTGCCCATTTTAACAGCATGGCTTGAACTTCTTGTAGCAGCTTGGCCATATGTATCTCCTTCCTCACTACAGGGGAATACTAGGCCACCTGTGTTCAAACTCCAGGGTGTGTCCCTGACAAAGGATGTCCAGCACACATTTGTCAGTGATGATGTCCTTCCACATGCTGATGAAACTTGAGAGACAACCTTGCATCGGGGTGCGAAAGTATGGGTCTCGGCCTTGCGCCAAGTCAGGCTTGCTTGGAGGTTTGCATCTTGCCTTGCGATCGTCTGAGACGCTGCAACCCTCCTCTGAAGGCTTGCGACCAGACTCTGTATGCTTCCTGTGCCGTGGAGTGGCGGAGGGCTGACGGTAGGAGGTAGCGGTGTATCCTCTGGAAGATCTGCTGAACTTTCCCCTTGAAGATCGAAAGGTAGAGGACAGATGCTGTTGCAGGGTCCGTAGGGATCTTGCTGTTTCCTTGACCGTCTTTATCGCCTGCAGAGTCTCATCTACTACTTTTCCGAAGCAGTTATCCCTGTCAAAGGGCATATTGACCTCCTTGGCCTGGACGTCAAGTATACAGATGGTGGCTTTCAGTGAGCCTTGGCACCAGAGTGACACCATTACCCATCTGACAAAAACCTGAATCTGAGACATCCATGGTTACTGTGATGGCGTGATCGGAGGCAACCTCTCCTTCCTGAAAAAGGGTGAGAGCCTCTATCTTTTTGGCATCCAGCAAGAAATCTAGGAGTGGGCCCAGCTTGAACTACAACTCCCCATCATACCGGGCGAGAATGGCCAGATCGTTGGCAGCCTTGTCCGTTGATGCTGCAGTGTATATGACACACTTCCCCATCCTTCCTGGTCTGGTGGAACCATAGACTTGGAGAAGGGGTCCACAGACTATTTGCTTGCTGCGGCAGAGATCACGGAATCTGGTGATGGCGTGAACGGAGACACCGAGTTTGGCACCCTGTATTTCTTTTATTGAACCGGTCCCGTTTTAATGGTGTGGAGCTTGGGGTCTTCATTAGCATGAGGGCTTCCTCCCACATTGTGTCTAAAAAGGACAGACAATATCGTCTTACTGGCCGATGTGCTCCTCTGGTAAAGGAAGCGCTCCTTGATCTTTTCCTCTGGCATTAAGTTGAAGAGATTAGATGCCTTTGCCATCAATCATGGGATAGAAAGAACCCTACCTCATGTGGAAGAAGCCCTGGGTGCATCAACACCTATCGGGTCCCCATCCACGGGAATAAAGTCGTCAAACTCATCTGTGTCAGTATCAGTGCTCGTTGCAGTAACCATCTGTCGTGCATACTCTGCTGACACTGCTGGGATGCAGGGTTGTGTTGGTGGTCGCCTCGGGGTAGCCGAGCGATGCCTGTGTGGAGGCCTTGGAGGGTTGTACCTCGGGTTGCTCCCAGACATGTCTGCTATTGGTGGCAGCCGCTGTTGTATCTCCAGACCAGGGAACTCTGCACAGTAAAAATATCATGTGACATGTCTCTAGAGGCCTGGGGGGGGGAGAAGAGGTAGAGCATAGGCAGGAGCACTGTCGGAGGGCTAAAGCGTCTGACTGGGCTAGTATGCCTTGGTGAGTCTATTCCTAGCGGGCTGTTCCCACCCGTGTTGGGGCATCCCTGCAACATTTCATCCTCAGAACTCGTGCAGATTGCCATGATCGGGCCGCTTGTGACCTCCTTCTGGCCCCCCTGTACCCTCTAGTATGGGAAGAAAATGTGTTTGTGATAACAGATCCTTTGGTCTTACCGCCCCCTACAAAGCTGAAGACTCCACCATTGCCTTTACCAGATCTGGGATTTGACTAAGCATGCTCGGAGGACACGCCAGGGGCCCAGTCTTCCTTCAGCCACGCCACCAACCGTCGGTAACCGGCTCTTCATCTTGGTTGGGAAACATCGGCAAATGACGCATCGGTCCTCCTCATGGTGGGGATGCAGACAATAGAAGCGACTCATGTGCCCCTACACGTAGATGTTCCTCAAACCGCACCGGGCGCAAAGCCTGAACAGACTCTTGCCTTCGGTCCGACATGGTGAGATGCCTTTGGTCCGACATGGTGAGAGGTGCAAAGTAGACCTCAATAGGCCTTCCAATACTTGACACGAAGATCCAATGATGTAGTTGTCGATCTTCTTGGGCAACGGATTGCCGCAACTGGTACAGTCTCCGAGTCCGCGGATGAGAGATTAAGAACAAAAATGGGAAAGGTCTTCGTCGAAAAACAACTATCATGAAAAATTGCACCAAGAGCAGCTCACAAGGACACCCTGTACCGAAACATTCGCTAAAAATGTGAAGATGGCTGCTGTGGGCACGACACAGGGAGACCGTCGTCATTGGATGGGTGCAGTATGACCCAGTCTCCAGTGATTGGATAATGGGAGAAAGGCAGTTTAAGCTTTTAAAGCAAGACTGCTTTCTTTTCTTACAGATGATTCCTGGCCTGACGGCAGGGAATATTCATGAGCATGTGAATCCGTGCCAGACCCCATGCTGGAGAAAACCTACTTCGAGGAAGGCAATACTGTGTCTCATTCCCCTGGGCCTTTTCTCCCCCCTAGGTGATCCCCCTGCAGAACACTACCCCCAAGGTCAGGATCAGAAAGTTTGTGCCTTTTAAAAGCCACCTGAGAGGAGACTTTAGCCAGGGATTTATTGAGTCGTCGGTAAAATTCATCAACTTCATTTTTGACCCAAATTCAAAGCCTGGAGAGGTACAGCTTTGCTTATGTGGGCAAATAAAAAAAAAAACCTCTTCAATAAAAGGCATTAGTGTTATGGGCTAAACTAAACAAATTGCCTCTACCAGGGACTCCACAACTACCTACTAAAATGAGTTGGGGGTCTTGATAAGGGAGCAACTAGCAAGCTCATCACCCCTGCCCTGTGCAAAGAACAATGGCGCTCTGGGGGTGAATGTTATTTCAAGACTTTCTACAAAAAAACCCAATATATTTGGGAACATCTACTCAATATCCCAACCAGATCCTTGAGAGAAGGATGACAACTACTGCAAAAACAGACCAGAGCTCTAAAAGATACAAGCTTCTTGACATTGTTGGATTTGAAGGTTAATGCCGCCAAGACGACCGTTGTTTTGCCACACAAGTAGGAAGAGCCCAAATATGGCACCAATCTGTACAAAGTGAGTAATTATCGCAAGAGTCATGTCTTTTGACTACTTGGGGATATGTCTTACCCAAAACCTGAAAGCTGCGGCTCATTGAGAAGCAAGGGGCTGGGTTCAATCAATCCCTTGGGGGGGGGGGGGTGGAGGGGGGGAGTTAGGAAATGTATGTTTATGTCCAGTTCTAAGCCATTAGACCGGATAAAAAAGGTGTATACAAGTAAAGTAAAAGCTGTTGCAAAACATGGAGCATCAATCTGGGGCTATGCGAACACACAAAACATCAAAGTCTCTGAGAACTACTTCTTAAAACTCATCCTTGGCCTTCCTCAATCGGCTCCAAATTATGGTGCCCATAACGAGCTAGGGATGTTCTTGAGCGATGAAAAAGAGGTGGAGCCAATCTTACACTGGGTCAGACTATGGGCAAACCCGAAATCTGGGGTAACACTCTCTGATTAAAGATAGCCAGGGGTGGCTCTAAGAAAGTCCCATAGCTGTCACAGATAAGGAAGTGGCTGGTAAAACCGAATGCTGAACACCACCTGACTAACCTTATGCTAATTACCAAAGCGTTTGTGACCCAGCTCAAGTATCAAGCATTGTCCATTTCTAGGGCTGAGAGAGAATATATGGAGATACAGAAGGAAACCAACATACATCTGGCTATTATTCAAATAGATGCTGTTGGGGAGAATGTTCATTTCTGTGCTAATTCCCTTCTACCTTAGAGACCCCCCCCCAGCTCTTTTGCTGGACTTTAGGACTTTTTATTTTTATCCTGGAGAGAGCAAGACCTTTTTCCCACTCCTGTATTTTTCTTTCATTTGAACCCTGTGTTTCCTTTGGTTTTGGAGTCTGACAAACTCCATAGGCGGCATCTTTTTGTATTGTGACACACAGCACCTTCAGTGCAGCGTCATAGAGAAGTCCTTTGGATGTCTGTCAAGGTTTATATTGTCATGCGCTACTCACGCCTGCCCGCCCCGTGTCTTTGGGGCCACTGGTGACTCCACCGCAATTAGATGGTTCCATTCTGTTCAATCTATTTCCTGTTTCCCGTTCTAGTCTTTCCTTTCTTCCTGTTTGCAGTTCTGCATTTATCCCCGCCCACTCTTTGGCTCAGTGTGTTGCAACCCTTCGTTTCGCTCTGGGTTTAGACGCTAGTATTTCTTCGTGCCTTTTGATCATTTAATTTTTCCCTTTTGCTGTCTCTCTGGTCCGTTTATCCCGTTTCGGGTCTCGTCCCGCTCCTTTCTGCCTTGGTACCCTTTATCTTTCTTTCACTTTCAGTTTTCGCTCGTAGTTTTATATCTATTCAGTTTCTCTCCGTCCGCGGCTCCGCTTCGGCTGGGTTCGCCTTTCTGATCTCGTTCCTTTCTTAACTTACCTTCTTGCTCGTACTTTCCCTTTTTCCTATTTGTGATTTTCGTACCTACCGGTTCTCTTATCGCTCGGTACGCTTCCGTCTTTCTTTAGTTTTCTGTTGCCGCTGCTCCCTGCCTTCCACGCGGCCCAACGTCTTAGCCTTCCTCTGTTGCTTTTCCTTTTTCTTCTAATGGTATTCCGGGTACACTATTGGGCAGAACTTTCCTTTGGAGTCCTTACCTGCTGCCAGGTCCTTGGATTGCAGTATCCGTCCTCTTTGATAAGCAGTGTGCTGGTGTTCTTGTTTTTCTGGACCTGCCTCCATCTCCCTATCTCTACGTTGGACAAAGAACTTTGGCAAGTCCTCCATGCCAGACTACAGAGACTGCATCTAACCTTGGACATTTCTCTACAAGGATTATCCATAACTCAACTAGGAGAAAGGTTTTTTTTAAGCTTCTAGCTTTTTTTCCTCACGCTGGCGCTCTTGGGAGGGGGTACTCTGTATTCGTTTTTCCAGCAAGGGTTCAGAGTGGCTTCCACCCGAGGGAGGCCGTATCTCTTCACCAAAAAGAAACTCTAGGGTCAGAAGAAAAAAGGCCAAAAACAGAGATCCATGCCCGAAGATTCAGTTGAGGAGGAGGGGGGAGGGGAGGGTTCGGAATGTGAGATTTCTACAAGCCGAGGAGGTCGAATTTGACATAAATACCTTCTCTTGGATAAACTACTGTTTCCAAGAGTAGTAAAGTGTAATGTACTTTTTCTCTTTGTAGACAGCACACACCATCTTATGTGGAGTGCTGGGGGGTTACTTAGTATCCCCTTACTACAATTAATGACTGGTGGTAGTGGTTTAATTTTCCTACCATTATGCGTTATTACCGCAGGCTTAATCCTCAGATGCAGTATTGCACCGTTGGGTGCCCATTTTGTTAACATGGCCCTGGTCTTTTTTCACCATTTCTTGTTTGTAAGGTCCTTATTGAGGTTTGGTCCCTTTGTTTGTTTTGTCTTTAGCAGGCCTCAGTGCTGAAACCCGCCTCTGGCTCCAGCGTGTCTGGCAGGGCAGGAACCGAGGGAGGTTCCTGAAACTACCTGTGCTAAGTCTCCTTGGTTACAGGAATGCACCCAAAGGTGATTGGCTGGCTGTCCTTGGCGGACAGCCACTCTGCTGTGTGAGTGACAGCTAGGTTGCGAATGAATTGGAGAAACTTCCATAAAAGGCAAGGTCTTTTGTAAGGAAGGCAGAGTCTACCACTAGACGAAGGACCCGAAGAAAAAACTGGAAGAGAAGCAAGCTTTCTGCACCCTCCTGGACCATTGGTTTGACCGGTGAAGCCCTGCTGCAGTGCTGAAGCTCCAATTTTCTCATCAACACGAGAAGCACGAAAAGGACAACTTCTTCCCTTGGGTTGGTGGGATCAACTGACGCCAAGACGAATTTGACTGGAACCCCTCTCCATGCTGGCTGAAATTCTTCACTGCGGCTGAAAGTGAGTGCCAGGGGACAGGAACACCAGAATCGAGTGCATCGTTTTTAAGCCAGACCCGAGCTCCAGGAAGATCCTCCGGACTCCCTCGAAGCAAGATTTTTCAAGCCTGAACTATCTCTACAGAGTTCTGGACCCCAGAAGCAAGGAGAGCCCATAAGGTGGCCAAGAACCGCGTTGGTGCTATTTGCAAGTAGCTGAAACCGCAAAGTGCCGCTGACATGGAGTAAGTTCATTGATGCTGCCGACCTTCAAACTGTAGTGCAGGAGTCCCCAGACGTCCTCCCTCTTGTCCCCATGACTGAGGCCCAGGAACAACAGGATTTGCAAGACAACAGGAACAGAAACCAGCTGGACCCTTTTCTTCTGACTCAAGGTACTGTGTAACTAGGGGTACGTACCTCTTGTTGTGTGTAGCTTGCTTGCTCTTACTGGAGACTTGCATTGGCTGGCCTTCGTAGAGTTGCTTGCAGCTCTACTTTTCACAAGCCTCCCAGCTTGTGGCCCAACAGTAATTGTTTTTACAACAAAACTAACACAGCGTAAGACTTGTGTGCTATCTTCAAAGAAGTGCCTCAGCGCCCATAGACTTTGCTTAATTGACATTGGCTGTCCTGGCTCCCAATCACCCAATACCTTAGAGGGCAAGGAAGTAGTTAATTATACCAGCTTTCGACAGGAATAGGAACCCTAACTTGAAATGTCCAACCCTAAATTGAATGGGCCATGTCTCCCAAAGGTTAACAAGTACTTTTAAAGTTGGGAACAAGTTGCGAAATGTTCCAGTGAAGGTGATTCCAGAAGACATTTAAAAGAAGTTTACTGGAGAGTAAAGTACTTTTCTTATCTTTTGGAGGACTTTGTCAACAGGGGTTCACTTCACTGTAAAAAGCCAGGTTAAGGTGTAAAAACAAAACAGTTTGGGGGTCCATAGAAAACAGATAAAAGGTTGCTCAAAAGAGAAACTTCCCCAATGACCTACCTAGCAAGATTTGAGGTATGGGTAATTAATCTTTTGTATTGTGCTTAACACCGGAGACTAGTACTCCAAGATAAACATGTTGCTGCTGGGTTATCCTCCCGGGTATATAAACATTTGTATTCCGAAATGTTAGATCGGTCGTTATAAGGCCATATCTTTACATTCGATTTTATGGTTTTAATTGCTGAAGTATGATTTTTTTTTATAGATAGTGATTTTTTTGTGTGTTTAATGATTGATTAATTTAGCTTCTTAGAAGTGTACTCAGGGATGCATGGGATACATTACTCACCGTAATCGTATTTCTGATGATTGTATCTGCTTAGATTCACATCCTGTGCATAGGCCGACATCTAGTGGAAGCTGCAGAGTATTACAGTTGTTGTTTTAGAAACTCGAAAAGGGATGTCGACAGGGCGTGCCAGTAATAGTATCCCTAGTGTGACGTCCACTGTACCCATGATCCCTCACGCACCGAGGTCCCTCAGATTGTTATTTTTCTGACATGAGGTGTAGTGGGAGTACAGTTGTATCCAACCAGATATGTAGCAGACAAGCTCATTAGCATCCATGCGCCTTCTCTCCGAGGGGAGGAAGGGTGGGTTGCATGTGAATCTAAGCAGATACAAGCATCAGAAATACGATTATGGTGAGTAATGTATCCCTTCGGAGGCTTGTGGAATCTACTTAGATCACATGCTGTGCATAGATTAGCGAGCAGTGGAAGTAGGAGGAGGAGGAGGAGGTGGGCTGTGAGAAGGTTCATGAGCAAATAAATGTCTTAAGACCGCTTGCCCCACTTGTGTATATGTCTTTGAATGAGTGCCAATGCAGTAGTGCTGAGTGAAAGTATGTATTGAGCTCCATGTAGCTGCTTTGCAAATACTGTCTAAGGGGCCATTTGCAACGAAAGCCAGAGTGGCTCCAGTACCTCTTGTGGAGTGGGCCCTTGGCGTAAAAAGCAGCGTCTTATCTGATAGGGAATAGCACAGTTGGATACATCCGACTAGCCACCTAGGCATGGAATTCTTAGAGATGCAGTCACCTTCTCTGCCTGGCGCTATGGAGACAAACAGTTGATCTGTCTTTCTTAGCGGTCTGGTCTTGTCTACTTAGTAGAGGACCGCACTCCTCACATCTAGTGTGTGGAGTTTTACCTCAGCATAGCTTTTGGGCTTCTGGAAGAAAGCTGGTAGCTCAATAGACTGGTTTACATGACATTTGGAGATGATTTTAGTTGAGAACCTAGGGTGAGCACTTAAAACCAGCGTGCCCTTATGTATAGTAAAGAAAGGATCCCGAAATGACAATGCTTGGATTTCACTAACCCTTCTTATGGAAGTGATGGCTACTAAGAATGCAGTTTTATAAATCAGGTGTTTGAGACTAGACTTGTGCATAGGCTCGAATGGGGGTCCCATGAGTTTAGCGAGTACCACATTGAGGACCCAACCTGGCGGTGGGTTCGAAATTGAAGGGTGGAGTCTATTGACCCCTTCCATAAAAGCTTTGATGACCGGTACCTTCCACCATGAGACCTTATTATGGGAAGTGGTGTAGGCTGACAAGGACGCCAGGTGGACATTTAGGGAGTTGAACACTAACCCTGCATCTAGCAAGTGGATCATATAGGTTAGAATGTTAGATGGAGTACAATCTATGGGGTTGATCTGCTTAACCTGGCACCAGATTACGAATCGTCTCCATCTTTCATAATAACAGTGCCTAGTGTTTGGTTTTCTTGATTCTTTCAAGATATCCATGCATTTTTGCAGTAAATTGAGATGCCTGAACTCTATGACTTCAGGAGCCATGCTGCCAACTTGAGTGTGGTTGTGGGTGCACTGTTAGTCCCTTGTGCTGGGTGAGTAGTTTGTACTGGCACGGGAGCTTGATCGGAATCGCACATCGCCAGATTGTGCAGATGTGGATACCACGGTTGTCTTGCCCACATAGGAGCAACTAGTATAAGCATCATCAGCTCCATGTGTAACTTGTTCACCACCTTCCTCATGAGAGGAGTTTGGGGGGGGGGGCGTAAGAAAATTTCCCTGACCAGTTCATACATAGGGCATTCCAATTGGAGCCTGGCTGGGGGAACCTGGACGCGAAGTCTGGCCATTGACAATTTTCACTTGTGGCGAATAATAAGTCTATGGTTGGGAGACCCCATTGAGAGAAGAGGTGTTGTACGACTCCTTCGTGTAGACGCCACTCGTGTTTCTCTGGTATGTGATCTCTGCTCAATGAGTCTGCTAGAGCGTTGAGTTCCCCTGGAACATAGTGATGACAGGAACATTTTCCGTCTGAGTGCCCATTTCCAGATTTTCTGTGCAAGTCTGGATAGATTTGGTGAAACCCCCCCTAACCCCCTGTTTGATGATATAAAACATTGCTGTGGGGCTGTCTGTTAGGATCTGCACCGACAGGTTTATTAAATGGGGTTCGAAAGCCTGAAGGGCTTTGAATACTGCCAGAAGTTCCAGCACATTGATGTGGTCCTGAGCTGCAGTGCGAGACCACAGACCCTGAGCTGTGTGGTGAAGGTAGTGAGACCCAACACCCTGCCAGTGAGGCGTCCGTTGTGACCACTGCCTGTATTTGTGTGTCGTAGAAGTGTTTCCCTCTTGTTAGGTTTTCTCTTGTCCACCAGGGAAGATTTTGTACAAGTGTTGGCGAAACGGCCACTAGATCATCCCACTGACCACTTGCCCGAGACCACTGTTCCGCCAACCACTCTTGTATGGGACATAGGCACCCGTGAGGAACCAGCTATATGCAAGATGCCATCATGCCTATTAAACGCATTGCTTTGCGCACCCTTATCTGGCGGCCCGCCTGATAATGTGGTATTTGCAGTAACACGTTTTACTCTTTCCTCTGAAGGAAAGACCAATCCTTCCTCTGTGTTTAGGATAGCTCCTAGGAACTGTTAAGAAGTGCTTGGCACTAGGCTTGATTTATTCTCGTTGATTGAGAAGCCCAATTGAAAGAGGCGATTGTTGTTTGGATGTTTTGTCTGCAAGTCAGAGGGGATTCCAGTGTTATGAGCCAGTTGTCCAGGTAAGGGTACACTGGTATTGCTCCACTGCGAAGGTGCGCTGCCACTACCACCAGTAACTTTGTGAATACCCTTGGAGCAGAGGCTATTCCAAAGGGCAGCACTTTGAATTGGCAGTGCTTGTTCGCTATCTTGAAAACGCAAGAATCTTGTGTGTGCTGGGAACATTGAAATATGAAAATAGGCATCTTTCATATCCAGTGTTACCATGTAATCCCCTTTTTTAGTAGCAGGATTACCTCTTGTAGCGTAGTCATACAGAACTTTTGTGGATTGACCTACTTGTTTGCAGGGCATAAATCTAATACAGGGCGCATTGTTAGATCTTTCTTTGGAACAAGGAAGTAAGTTGAATAAATACCCTTGTTTACCTGGTTGGTTGGGACCAGTTCTATGGTATCCTTTCATAGAAGCGTTATTTCTTCTCAAAGGATCCGCTGATGTTCCTCTGAATGGATTTTCTGTCGTGGGGTTTTGGTCGTGAGGATGTTGAAGTAGTTCTATGCAGTAGCCCTCTGCTACTGTGGACAATACCCATCTGTCCGAGGTGATACCCTCCCATGCATGGGTGAAGTTGGAAATGCATCCTCCTACGGGAGATGGATGGGAGGGTACCTGGAGCGGAATGTCACTTGCTCTGAGGTGGGGTGCCACCTCGAGCAGAGCCTTTGCCCCGGCCACAACCCCTGCGTTGTCCTCTGGGATAGCCTTGGAAGGCTTGTCCTTTATTATTTCCATAGGAACCGTGGACTTGATTGTAGCCAGATCCTCTTTGTGAATTTTGGCCCAGAAAACGGCGAAAATTACCGTTACCCCTTTGACCAGTAGGCTTGTTTGTGAGCTGACCTAAAGATTTTAGAGTGTCATACTCCTCCTTTGCTGTCTAAAGTGCATCATCCACAGCCTTGCCGAAGAGCGCATTAGGTTCCACTGGCATGTTTATTAGAGTGGCTTGTGTTTCTGGCCTAAAGCCTGACTGACGAAGCCATGCATGCCTCTTTATAATGGTCCCCCTCTCCAATGACTTCCGGCATTGTCAGCTGCATCGAAATTTGATTTGAGGAGACAGGTAGATACGGCCCTTCTGTCTGTTGCCACTTCATAGTTGTGATTTAAGTGGCTCCGGGGCAGACGAAAGTAACGCAGAAATTTCATCCCACTTATGGCAATTCTAACTTGCCAAAAGTGTTGCGTTGCTGGCTATTCTAGCTTGATAGGCCGCAGAGGAAGCAGCCTTTCTGCCCATGGCATGTATCTTTTTGCTTTCCATATCCGGTGGGGCCTCGGAGTAAGCAAGGGGTGTGCCTGCTCTCTCTCTTGTTGTGGTAACAACCAATGGGTCTGGTTTCAATTGGCCTCTTATATACACAAGGGGATGGTGCAGCCTGAATAGTTTTTCTGCACGCTGGTTAACGGCCCGTGTGAGATTGGGTGCTTCTAAGGAAGGCTGTATTCTGCGTTGGACCGATTTTAGTAGTGGGATAAACTGACCAACTGTCTTTTTGTCCCCCAGTATTTGTTCAGCAAAGTCTCTATCCTCCTGTACCTCCTGTGTGTCAATTTGGAAGGGTTCCGCCGCTTTGGCTAAGACTTCATTGAGGAGGGGTTGATTATCAACAGGGGAATCGACCACTGGAGTGTCCTGATTAAGAGGGGAATCTATGGAGTACATGTTAGCCTCCTGGTCTGCCTCTGGGTCTTCATCATCCCCATAATAAAGTTTATCTGTATCCTCTTCATTAAGTTGAGGCTCAGATGTTTCCACTAAAGAGAGATCCTCCTGGTCTTCACGTTCTAATTTGGGGTCATATAGATTTGTAACCGTACTTAGAAGGTTGTTGAGTGTGAAGGCAGAGGCTTGAGAGCCGGAAGAGGCTGAGGTGGGAGGAGTGGAGTGGAACCTTTGAAAGTAATCTGGGTTTTCTTCATAAAAATTAGCCATGAAGGTCATTCTTCGCATAACCCTATCAATATCTTGAAAAGACCATTGCTTTGAACTTCGGATCACAATAGATTGAGGGGAAACATCCAAGTCCTCATCAGTGGGAGGTATAGTTCTAGGTCTAGAGTCCTTAGGTTTCTCTATGGGCTTGGATAATATTCCCTTCTGTGGCGTCTTCTTCCTAGGAGGGCTCTTGTCCCTATGAGGGGTCTTAGAGGACTGTTTATGTTTTCCCCACCCTGAGGCCCAGAGGAGTGTTTCACAGACTTCTTGGGGCCTGCTGCTTTATCTGACGATGAATGTCACACTTCGGGTGTGAGATTCGAGGCTTAGTCCACGGACGATCGGCCTTCGGAAGGAGTTTTATGAGCGACACCCTTGCTGTCTTTCGACGGTTGAACCCTGTCGTGTGGCTATCTTGATCGAGACTGGGACTCGGTGGACCTTTCTCGGGGTGTCGAACATTTGAGTATTGGACTCGTCCGTCGAATGTCGACTGGGGCTTATGTGCTTGGTGGTGTGTACTTTTGTATCGCTGCCGCCACCTGTTGTAGTCCCCACAACATGGTCGCCGGCCTGTCCTACGGGTTCGGGGGTCTGCGCTTGAGTAGCTGGAGCTATTCCGATGCCGTCGATGTCCGAAAGTAAGGCGTCGCTGCCATCGCTAAAAGTGTTACGCTCACCTCGTATCCACGGGGACGCCACCCAGCCCTGGTTGGATGATTTGCACTCTCGAACCCTCTCCCGGTCCCTTGGTAAGGCCTCAGGTTAAAGATGGGTCTGCAATACAGGAGAGCTGGATTCAATAACAGATTGTCTATGTTTTCCCACCTCCCTTGGCCTCAACTCCTTCCTCCCCCTTGGGCCCTCTCCTCACCTTAATATTGTAAAAGGAGGATTCTCCATCCTGCTCCTCGTGGTAGGGACACGTAGATGTGGGGGGGGCGAGCAGCGACCAAGATACTTCACTGGTGCAAGCCCCCCTGTGGGAATCCAGGCCTGCAGCGACTCTATATGTTTGCTGCTTTACAGTCTTTATATGCAGTTCTTATGTTCCTCTTAGTTCAAATAATGTCTTGCTTCTTTCCTTTTAAGTATGGAAAGGTATTTTGGTGTCAGCATGCAGTTTGAAGATGAACATGGGCCGGTAGGCGAAAGCGCGGTGTGCGCAATGCTGTCCGATGAGTAATACGCGATGCACGGCCCTGTTTCACCTTTTATATTACTAACCTGTGTCTTTTCTCTCCTTACAGGTTGCGATATTCCTCGCAGAGCGCCGTAATGTTCCAGCAATGATACTGACCAGCAGATAACTAACCAGGTAAGAATTGTGTGGCTTTCTTCATTCGGGAGGAAACGTGAGTAAAAGCTTACTAATGCTGTCTTTCTTTATCCTCTTTTCAGGTTATGGTAGTCCAGGATGCATCCGGTGCCGGATGATGGAGTTCGTACCTTCAGGTGAGTGGAACTGAAGTCAGCGATGGATTGAAGACAGGATACTGTTCCAGGTAAGTTTTGTTGTAGTGTTCTTTCTCTCTGCAGGTCCATGGTTTCAGGTAAACTGGCATCAAAGAACTCGACACAGTGAGCGTTACACTGCCCACAGCAGAATAACGCAAAGCATGTTCTGCTGTTTGGGTGTGGTTTAAATAGTCTCAGGTAAAGTAGTACAGGTAAAGTAGTCCAAGGCCTGCCACACCCAAAAGACTAGACCGCATAGCTCAGTTCCCTGTAACTGAGCTATGTGTTTGCCTCCATGTTGGCTGAACCCCCCGAAGTTAAATAATCCCAAGTAAATAGTCCCATTCTAATGTTGGTATTCATGATGGTTATGAGCCTGGTGCCAAAGGTGCCAGCACTGACTCCAAGAGTGTCTTGGATGAGGTTTTAAGGCCTTTGACCTGGCCCTAACTGGAAGGCTGACTTGCCAGTGAGGGCCAGGGGCAAGGGTCATGACAACAACTCACTCTACCTTCATGGCCTTGAGTTGCCTGCGTAGTGGGCCCAGCATTTCATTGAGTGGTCCTGTAACGTCTTAGGCTTGAAGAGCCTGCACGCTCGACAAGACGTTTCGATGTGGTTTCTCGGGAGACAAATTACTAAGTGTTTGTCGACCAAGGGGAATTTACGATTACACTTAGGGCAACATTTAAATGGTGTATTTTCCATAGTTATGGGTTATGGAAATGGCAGCTGGCCGAACAAAGTGTAGTAATGGGAGAATATGCATTCAAAAATTGTCTCCCCCTCTATACCTACTGTCTGGGCCGTGGCCCGGGGCGGCCTTCCAAGGCCAAACGGTCCGTCGTGGTGGTTTCCGACGGGCAGTTTTCTTTCTTCACCAGCGTGATGTTTCGGCATTCAATGAAAAGATAGAAAGAAAAACTATCATAATTGTGTAAAAGTCAATGGCTTATCGCCGAAAGGAACTCTGCTATACGCGTCCTTCTAGCATGGCGGAAAAAAACAATCTGAGGGACCTCGATGCGCGAAGGATCATGGGTACAGTGGGCGTCACACTAGGGATAGTATTACTGGCACGCCCTGTCGACGTCCCCTTTCGAGTTTCGAAAACAACTGTAATACTCTGCAGCTTCCACTAGATGTTGGCCTATGCACAGCATGTGATCCAAGCAGATTCCACAAGCATCAAAAATAAATAAATATGGGTGTTTTATTATTCAAAGTGTAAAATGGTTTGAATGAACTAATAGAAATAATTTAAAATAAAACATTTTTAGACAGTACTCAGGGGGAACAATGGCAAAATTACATACATAGAGGTACTCTACTGAAAAAAATGTACATTAAGAACAAAGTGACAGCAGACATTAGTGGATGGCTAATATAAAATATGTAATTTAACGGCAAATGCCTAATGAAGCCAAAAGCTTGAGGAAGTGTTCATGTGTACGCTAATCATACAGCCACAAACAATTTAAACAAATTTTATACTTTGTCCCTTTCCCCACCAAAGCAAAATGGATGTAAATTCAAATTCCAAACTATATAACCACATTTCTTTTAAAAATGAAAGTCTATTGAGCAATAATAACCACAGAAAATATAAGTGAATTACTAGCCTAAGTCTACATGAGAGCAAAAGGTAAATTACTTGCCTGATCATACAGTTTTCCAACAAGTTTCAAATGCTTTTCTCCTCCTTCATGAAAGATTACACCATTCCTCTGCTGTGCCATTAAAAGACAGAGTGGAAGAGCAAGATCATGATCCAGTAAAGCATCCTTTAGCCGCTGAGAGGATTTCTTCGTGTTTCTGATTTGTCCAAAATAACCACCCTAAAAATTGAAATCAATAAAAGGTAACCATCACATATTTCCAAAATCCAACTAACAACTTGTTTGGCGATACAGCCCAAGACAAGGAACTCTCACCTTCAAACCTATACCAAGGCATACATTTGTTTTCAAACATTGAACAGCAGAGTTTGCTAATTAAAATGTTGATTAGCAAACAAACCCAATTGATAAGCAATGTTGTACTAATATTTTTTGTGTCACCAGAAGTTATTTTTACTCAAGACATAAAATGAGCAACAATACAGCAGTCTTGTGTTTCGTTGAAGTAAGACATTAGTGAGAATAGTCCGGCCTTGCAAATTCTTTAAATTGCTGCTAGACCTGAAGGTCAAGTAACTTAGTTTACCTACTCGACCTAAGAGACATGCACTTAACCCAAGAGAAATGCACTCATCCCATGGCAACGGATGAAAAATGTAAATGCGCTCTGTGTAAAATGGTGCATGTTACCACAAACCCACTGTGTATGGTACACTGCCACCCAGAGACCAGCCATGCACAGTGAAACTTTTATTGGACATTACTGCAAACAAAGTCAATGTTAAATGGCACCTGGTTTTGCTTTGCAGGGATCACACAAAACTGTAATCCAACCCCCGGGCTATGTGAGGGGAGGTCCCCCCTCACTGCGCGGGGGCTGGATTACCTTCAATTTCACGTCGGCATGCGTAATACACGCCGGCGTGAAAGTGAAATAATTTTTCACCGCGCCAACCATTTCGGAGCAGGTGACCTGCTTTCACCGCGGCAGCCATTTCGGTGAGTCTCCACCTTCCTCCCCGTCGATCTCCGGCTTTATTTCAAGCCGGAGATCGAGGGAGGTGTTGTTGGAAAGGGGAGATTCTCTTGTGAAAGCATTACGGGGTGCGGATCGGGCACAGAGCGCTCAATCTGCGCCCAGCAATGCCCACTAGACACCAGGGACCTGTCTGAGAAGCGGGGGGAGGTGGGGTAAGCAGCCCTCTCCGCCCCAGCCCCCAAGGCATGGGGGCACATATGGGGCACATATGGATAACCCTGGGGGCAGATGGCTGATCATCTGCCCCCCAGGGAAGAGGAAAAATAATAAATAAAATAAATATGAAATGTAACGGGGATGGGTGGTGGGCGGGCACTAGGCACCAGGGATTTTTTTTTTGCCCCCCGAAACCGTGGTGGCCCTCCGCTCCCGCACCAGGAATAACTGTGCAGGCCCCCCAAAGGATGGGCCTGCAAGTTAGGGCCCCCTGGAGGCAGATGGCTTATCTGCCCCCAGAAAAGAGGGCAAAATGAAATAAAAGAAAGGGAGATCTGGGTGGGGGGCCACTAGCCACCAGGGATTTATTTTACGGAAAAGGGGAGTGGGCCTCTCCCCCTCACCCTAAGGGGAAATGGGGGCACCCCTTGTAGCCCTCTCTGGGGGCAGATATCTGCTCCTAGGAAGGGGCATTTGCCCCCAGGGAAGGCCACCCCCCCCTTTACATTGGAAAGGTCCCCGGAGGTTTAGGGTGCCCCTTAGCCCGCCCTAAAGTGTAGTGTAGCATTTTCAATTTTTGTCTTGGTTTACCAAACTTCCCTTGGCGCAGAGTGGCACATTGGTGTGCCAATCTGGCCCCAGGGTGCCCAAACCTTACTCCCCCACAATTTTCGGTGGCCTTCTTCTCCCCCCCACCCCAAATGGAGGGTGGGTTTAACTCACGCAGCCGTTTGTAGGAGGCACATGGAGGCCTGCATGAGGTACCTCCGCCAGCCATTTGGGGAGAGGGCCAGCACAAAATGTCGGACAGGCCCCCCCCAATGGGTGGGGTAGTAGGTTTTGGGCACCCATCATTTTAGGGGGGGCTGTGGGGCACCCCAAACCGATGGGGACTTTTCTAATGGGAAGGGGTGGTGGCCCCCTCCCACTCCCCCACAATGGCATGTCATGCAGCCCTCCCTGGGGGCAGATATCTGCTCCTAGGAAGGGACACCTGACCCTAGGAAGGAGTGCAGAACAGCCCCCCCCCCCATATCTGCCCCCAGGGAGGGTTACATGAGATACGCCGCCCCTCCAATTTGGGGGGGGGGTGAGAGGCGCACCCCCCTTCACATAACAAAATTCCCCGGCAGTATAGGGTGCCCATCAGCCCCCCTAAAGTGCAGCCTGCCATTTTCCATTTTTTTCTTGGTTTACCAAACTTGCCTTGGCGCAGATGGGCTCATTGGTGTGCCAATCTGCCCCCAGGGTGCACAATCCCTACTGCCCCATCTATTGGGGGGCCTGTACGATGTTTTGGGGTGGGCTTCTCCTCCCACCCCAAATGGACTGTGGGGGGGCACCTCATGCAGCCCTCCCTGGGGGCAGATATCTGCCCGTAGGAAGGGGCAAATGAACAAGTTACTTTCTTACCTGGTAACGTTCTTTCGATGGGATGGTCCGACGACGTATTCCATATCGCTGACTTGTAATCACCACAGCTGTCATAGATATGGAATACGTCGGAGGACCCAATCCCCTCGAAGAACAAGTTACTTTCTTACCTGGTAACGTTCTTTCGATGGGATGGTCCGACGACGTATTCCATATCTATGACAGCTGTGGTGATTACATGTCAGCGATATGGAATATGTCGAGGACCCAATCCCCTCGAAGTGTTTTTACTGGGGGCGGGGGTGAGGTTCAGAAGATCACCAGGGATGGCTTGCAAGGGGGGGGCATGCTTGGAAAGTATGTGTAGTTTTGTTTTTGCTGGAGTGACCGTAGGTAACATGTTTGTTTTGTTTACAGCTTTTCCAACGCGAGCAGCTGCAACGTTAAGTGAGTACTGCTTTTTTTTTTTATTATTCTATGGTTCGGGCCCACTGTCAGTGGGGTGGGTGAGATTGGAGCTGGATTGTTGGTGGTGTGGTTGGGAATGGGCCGTCTGGGCAGATATGTTGGTGGGCTGGGACACAATTGCAGGGGCATGCCACAAATTGCCCCCCATGCCAGCAGAACATTGGTGTTTCCTGGGAGCGGATCCCTCCCATGTGGGTTGTCTGTCTGCAAGCCCAGGCTCCACCTCTGGCTCTGCTTCGTTACAGATGTCACCTCCGGGGAGGAATGGGGATCCTGCTGGGGCTCCCTGGAGCTGCTGCTGTGCTTAGGGGACGGTACATCCAGATGGTGCATGGATGTCCAAGGCCGGGGACATCACCTCGAACCGTGCTGGAGTTGCGGCTGGGCTGCATTACAGCTTTTCCCTTCGGGGAGGTATTGGCACACTGCCGAAACTCCCTGCTGGGGAGAAGCTGTAACGCAGGGCAGCCAGGGCTCCAGCAAAGTTGGTGGTAATATCCCTGGCCTTGGGCACCCTTCTCCCATGTAGGTCTTTGCCGTGGGTTCTGGGTAATAAATTCTGGGCCGCTTCGTTCAAGTCAGACCTCTGGATTCCCACGGGTATCCTCTTTTAGGAAATGCATGGGGCTTCCCGTTTTCCTTACTGGCTTCGACACCCTAGGCCCAAATCTGTAGTTTGCCCACATGAACAAAATGTGCTGTGCCTAAAGACCTTGGGTTACCAGTAGGTTACCCTTTTCCTTTTGCGCCCCAGTAGGTGCACCCACACATGTGAGGTACCGTTTTCATCTGGATACCTGTGGGAACGCGGGAAAGTATGACATCTGTTATTGGCAATGTGTTTCGGTGAGTGGACAGAGGGAAATGTCTCTGAAATTGGCTGGAAATAAAGACTGTTCTCAGACATTTCGCTCTGGCCACCCATTTTGCTCTTCCTTCAGAGTAGTCTGAATGCCTCAGAGAAGTATAGTACTGAAGTATATTTGTGCGTGATATTTAACTGCCTCCTTCTAGTGAATGTTTTATAACTGACTGTTGAATAGATTAACAAGTGTTTAACCAAGAAACCTTGAGTGTAAGAGTTTATTTGAACACCTGAGATTGTAGACCTCTCTGTAACATCCTTACAGCTCACATTTCCTATTGAGAAGAGTGGCAGCTCAGCTCCGCTACCAAAAACTGTGTAGTACAGACCATAGTTGTGTGTAGTGGTCCCAAAGGGTACTGCATACAAACTCTGCCTAACAGTCGGGGTCACTACTGGAAGGACAGTACTTTTTGTTCAAGTTTTTATTCACACCGGATTGGTTTCTGGTGTTTTCCAATTCGTCATCACCTTTTTTTGCAGAGCAATGTGAAAAGCTAATATAGGATTTGACCGAGGACCCTCATCCAGGATGTCTGTCAGATCATCCTGCTCGAATGGCAATGGGGGCCTACTCCATCCCATGTAGTGCACTGCCTTGGACATGAGCTGTCTGTATGACGCATCAGCATGCTCCCCTGCCTCTGGCCTCCCAAACTCCAGCTCAGGTGAGAAGTCTACCCCAATGGCCGTCTGCAGATTGTCATAAAAGTCTCAACTTTGACTTCTCAGAGATAAACTTCTTGGTACATTTGGCGTACCAAATTGGAGGACAAATGGTGTCTCAGTATTGTAGGGCTCATTCTCCTCATATATAGAGGTAAGGGACTTAAAATAGTCCTTTCTGGGTAAAGGCACATAGGTCTTTTCAGGTATCAGGGGTTTAATGACCAATGGATTCACCGCTGGAGGAGCCGTCAAAACTTTTTTCACTGGTGCCATAGGCTTTGATGGAGAGCTCTGCGTCGATGGCACAGCTGGTAATGTTGGCGCAGCTGACGTTGATGCCTTCAGCGTCAACCTCAAGGGTTTGGCTTGTGTTGAAAGCGTTGATGTACTCGGCCTCGACTTATGCTTTCGGCTTGACGGATCATTCGATGGCACGTCATCGTACCAAGGCCTCAACGGCTCCCGATGAGCCCTTCGTCCCGGGCTTGAAGGCGCTCAGGATTTAGGTCAAGCCCTTTCCTTCCTGGCTTCTTTCGAAGGCGCAGTAGGAGCATGGCTTTGAGGCTTTTGTTTTTCCAACTATCTTTAGCATCTCTTCTCTGAAAGCCTCCCGCTCGGCCAAACGATTTTTTTTTAGTGGAGCAAGATAACCTCTCTGGGGAAGCGTCTGACAAAGTCAAACAAGGCGACCTATGGTGCCTCCTCTTAGACTTCCACTGTGATGAGGACTGGTGGGAGCCACTCCTCAATCTCGATCACTTAACCTTCATCCTCTGAGGAGTGTCGCCTCTCGACTCGCCGGTCGAAGGTTTCTTGGTCGAGGTAGATGATTCAGGGTTTCTGTAACGCTCACCTGATTCCCGTAGAGGCGCCGGTCTTGACTGGGCGTATACCGTATCTTCAAAGGTGATGTGTAACACACGGCTGGCTCTTTGGGCTGGACCTCTGTGCACTGTATGTCTGACTCGAAGGGTAAGATGTCTGCAGATAGAAAATATGGGATTAAGGAACTGGGTTATTGAATGTCTCTCTCTTCTTCCCTTTCTCTTCTCCTGTAGAACCCCAAAGGTTAACGCTCTCACCTTAGGTAAGTGAACGCCGTGCTCTCCATCTGCCTCGGGGCAGGGTGCTGTAACCAGTTTCTTCACTGGATAAGGGGAGCAAGCCTCTTGACTTCAGAGGACTGCTGTCCGTCGTTTACTGCACGAACGGTAAGTTTCGAGTAATTCTAATGTCTTTAAAGTCTTTAGTAATGATGTTTCTTGTTTTGCAGGGTTCCGGCGATGGCGGATGACGGGCTGAAGTGAGTTGAAGATGGAGCCCGTGTGATGAATAGAAGCGCCTGGAAGCACGTAAGTAAGCGCTTGTTGCCTGCTTCACGATGCGCTCTAACTGTCTTTTTATTTTGCAGGTACAAGTTCGGAGCGGCTGCAGGGTGCCGGAATACCCACTGGGTTAGATGTGGAAAGGAGTAATGGCACGTGAGTATTAAAGTTCCCCAATGTCTTTAAACGCACCTTGTTTTGTCTTTCAGATGCGGGATGCAGCGCCGAAGGCCTCCGGAGCGTGCGAAGAGTTGGTAAGCTTTTGTCTTTCAGATGCCGGAATGCAGTGTGAAGACCTCCGGAGCGCACGAAGAGTAGGTAAGCCTTTGTCTTTCAGATGCCGGAATGCAGCGGGAGGCGTTGGTGACAGCCGATGGACCAGGTAAGTGAAGAGCTGTCACTGAAGACCGTAATGCTAACCTGTTCTTTCTTGTCTTTATAGGTGTTGCTGAAGACTGGATTCAGGATGGTAAGCCTTTTTCCTTAGGCCCAGGATCAGATGCAGAAGACACGATGAGCGTTCTGCTGCAGAGGATGCAGAATAACGCAAAGCAAGATTCATCCATCAGGTGTGGTTTAAATAGCCTCCTGTAGTGCTTAGGTGTCTCCTTCCACAGCCACGCCTAGGTAAGAAAAGAGTTCCTGCTTTCCAGAAGAGTTCCAGTGTTCTGAATCTAGGGAGTGGCTCCTGCCCCGCCCAACAGGAAAAGTAGTTCCAAACAGAAGAGGATCAGAGGCTCAACTGGCAGGCAAGTAAGCAGCATGGTCTGCTGCAGGTAAGTCCACCCAAGCATTATGAGCCCGGCGCTTCCAGCGCTGGGTCTGGGCATATTTATGAGCCTGGTGCCACTGGCGCCAGGACTGGGTCCAAAAGGTCCCAATTGGGACTGGTTGGCACTCGGAACCTGGGTTATGGATCTGCTTCCAAGGGAGTTGGGAAAACCCTGACCTTTTGGAAGCAGAGATCATGACAGTTTCAACCTATCGTCAATTTCCCCTTTCGTTCCTTCAAGGCCTTTCCCCGTCATCGACTGGCACTTGGAGAAGTCCGAGGTGTTATGGTCTACTACGAGGCACCATAAACATATCCTATGAGGATCGGTCAATTACATTTTTGACCCACAATCGCAACACTTTTTGAACCCGGTCTTCGGGGTTGTCTGTGTCGACGAAGAAGACATTCTCGATTTCTCCAAGTATTGAAGTTGTTATGTAGCAAAGATACGCCCAGTATTTCTCAAACAGATAGCATTCGTGGAAAAACAGAACTGGAGCCAACGGGCGCTGTGCGTGCTTTATCTGCCTTTGATGACATCATCCTCGAGACAGAGGCATTCGAGGGACATAGAGTCGACGCCATCGACGCACAACACCCTCTGCCGGAAAAATAATTCCAAAGCAGCTGAAGCTTGATATCGAATATCAAAGATGAGGAATACATGGGAGGACACAATCCATTCGAATATGTGTTCTAAAGGCCTACAAAAGAGAAATTACTTACTGTAATTTTCTTTCTATGGATACTTCTCAGGCAGATTGTTCATCAGAAAGATATCAATTCAAGCGCCAGCTGCTCAGAACACTTTGACAGGGGACGTATTGCACATTGATACCCCCGTTGATCCGTCTTGCCTCGATGCATTGGTCGTCAGCTCTGGCCGAGAAGTCAGTCGTCGTACATATACTGCGTTGTTACACTCCTGTACCTCATTTTTCACCAGGCTCAGCCACGGCGGTGGAAGAAGAATCAAACAATTTGGCTGAACACCTACAACTCCTCCTCAAAAAAAAAGATCGGACAAGGGTTTTATTTTTTTTAAAATACATTTAAGAACCATGAGTAACAGGGATCGCAAAAAGGCATAAACACACTCCTAAGTGGAAGGGTAGCCCTATAAACGAGAGCTCACATCTTTCTCCCAAAGAGAAGATGGGCATTAACTGCAGGCACTTTCATAGCGGGGTAGGATATGAGAATGAGTAATCTGCTGGAGAAGAATCCACACGAAGAACATAAAGGTAAATCTTTTCTCCTTCAATGGATTGGTTTTCTCCCGCAGACCCCTCATCAGATAGACTCTCCAAGCAATATGTGTGAAGGAGGAACCTTTTTTAAACCGCTCTCCCAAAGCGAACATTAGCTCCACGGTCTACATCCAGGAAGTAGTGTTTGATGAAGATATGCAGTGAGGACCAAGATGCGACTTGGCAGATGTCAGTCAATGGCATCATCCTTTGCAGAGCCGAAGAGGCAGCCACCCCCGCCCCCTTGTGTAGTGGGCACAGATGCCCGAAGGGAAGTCCTTCGCTGCAATGAAGTAGCATTCTGAAATGCACAGTGTGATCCACATAGAGATGGTTTGCTTGGAGACCGCTGTTCGGGAGATTTATCAGTTTTATGCTCAATCTCCTCTCTTAGTGAGAGCCCCTTAGCACATTTTGCTGGACTTCTGGACCTTTTTCTTTTTCTCCTGAATGAGGGGAGTCTTTTCCACTCATTCTTTCTTACGTTGTTCTTTATGTTTTACCTCATTTTATGGAGTCTTCCTTTGCCCCATATCTTTAAAAACATCTGTGTTACAATTTTGCAGCACACAGCACCCTATGTGTAGTGTAGCTGGGAACCCTTTGGGCTCTCCTTTTATATTCTCCCATTTTCCCCCAGGACTATTGTTCTTAAGTGTTAGGGAGAATTCTCAAGTAGAGGGACCGTATTCAGGACAAACTGTGTCCACTTCTCTCTCAGATGAAATGCGCACACAGGAATGTGTACATTTTCTCTACTACCCATTATCCATTATTACAGGGCCAAAGTAGAGCCGGTGCCGTTATATGGATTAGAAATCTGTTTGGTTAATGTGCAGAATCTACTTGATACTGCACAAGGGAAACTGTGGAAGGAGGTGCTGGTATGTGTTTGAATCAGTTTGACTGAGAGTATGATAACTGTTCATGTGAATGAGAGAATGTGTTAAGAGTTGTTTTTTGATTGACTTGTGCAGATTTAGTCTTTTTCCATCTAATTTGTAGTAGATTTGTTTATTTCTACTATTGACTTTTAACTAGAACTGTCAGTTATTGTACAACTATTCACCATTTGACAAACAAGCAAATATGTTTTGTCTTTTAAGTTGAATTTCTCTTTTTCCGTTACATGAATACATTTATATTTTATAATCCTCGTTAGGGAGAATTCTCATTCTATGGCTAATTTCCATTACCTATAGAGTCCCCCAGCAGCTTTGCTGGATTTGAAGGGTTATTTTTTTCTCCTGCTAAGAGCAAGACCATTTTTTCCCACTCTTAGACAGATTGCTATGGTGTGTTTTAGGCTATCGTGTGTGCTTATGGCCTATGGGGTTTTTCTCACCCTCATAGGAATCATCTTTTTAACATGTGTGGTACACAGCACCCTCCGTGCCGTACCCCCAAACAGACTCCATACCCTGGAACTGACTACTGTCTCCAAAGGCATGTAAAGTCCCCATTGACTTTACTAGTCAATACTTATGAACCAAACCAGTACAACCCATCTTACTATGGAGGTACTGGAAAGGGTTAATAGTTTTTCCCTCGCGTTCATTTTCGAGGGGGTACCGTACAGTCCCTCTCTCAAAAGTTTCTGGCAGGTGGCAGTGGTTACTACCGTAAATATTCGGCCACGAATATTTCCCAATGGGATTTTTCAAATGTCACTTTTACTGACAGCCTCTAACATACCGCTGGTTTATTTTAATATTAACTTTACTCCAGTAGGTTTTTATTGCCAGAACTTTAATATTTCTTTCTCGTGTCTTTCTCTATAATCCTAACCCATGTCAGGGATCCTTTGTTCGTCCTTTTGACGGGCTTCTGCACAGAAGCCCTCCTCTCTGCGCCACTGAGTTTGGGGTAGACAGGATGTGTGGGAGGGGGAATAGGCACGCTGGACAGGGTTGCCTACGCAACCCAAGTCGCACTCTGCCCTGATATGCTGGGGGTTTCTCCCGCCAGGAGAGCCACCCCACTGTGTGAGTGACAGCTAGGCTGTATGAATTGAGGTCTTGCTGCATAAAAGCAGGGTCCTGAGGACTGGAGGACAAGACGTTGCCACTGGAACTAAGAAGCCGAAGTGTAGAGCAGCCAAAGACATCTGCAACGACTGAACCACCGGTGAAGCCCTGCTGCAGATCCTCACCACTTTTCTCCGACTTGAGAAGATCTTCCTCTGTAAGAGTCTTCTTCCCTTGAGCTGGTGGGGCCAACCAGTTCGCCAATCGCCTTTCAGGACCTGCCATGGTCGAATCGCCAGTGCCCTGCACTCTGAGACCGGATAGCCAGGCACCCGTCCACCAGGACCGCGATTTATCCCTGGGCAGTGCATTAACTGGAACCTTCCTCCAAGACGAGAGCCTCTCTTCCTCTGCTGGATCTCCCGAACTTGCAGGAAGGACTGCCACTGCAGGAGCCTCTTCTACTTTAAAGGTACATTGTTCTATTTCGTTGTGTATCGCTAAAGGTGTTTAAAATCCTTTACTTACCTACTGGGTTGGCCGCCCCTATCATCTAACATTGTCTTTCACCTTCTGCAACCGCCTTTTCGAATTATTAAACAAAGACTTGACTGCAGCTACTAGAACAGTTTGATCCTGGGCACATGGCCAGACCCATGTTGGAGAACAACAGTTACAGGTAAGTAACTTGTTCCTTCTCCAGCATGGGATGTAGCATGGATTCATATGCTCATGAATAAAGAATACATAGCAGTACCCACATGCACAACCACGGGAGGTGGCAAGGCTCAACATAAGCATCTCTTACCTCCTCACCAGGCTCACCTTCAAGCGAACAGGTTGCACAGCACTGCTTGCCCGACTCTGGACTCCTCCTTGGAATCCCTGTCGATGCAGTAGAATCTCGTGAAGGTGTGAGTCGACCTTCACATAGCAGCCCTGCAGATGTCCAGCAGGGGCACATCAGACAGGAACGCAGTAGGAGCAGCGATCGCTCTGGTCGAATGGGCTCTCGGACGGCCAGGCAAAGGTCGGTTTGCCAACCGGTGACAATGGGGGAAGCAGCCGGAGAATCACCTAGAAATGGAAGCCTTGGAGAGGGCCTTCCCATGGTTCACAGGGCCAAAGTCCACAAAAAGTTGAGATGTCTTCCGGAAACTCTTTGGGCGGTTCACATAGAACTTCAGCGCTCTAGCCACATCCAGCGACTGCAAAGTTCTTTCAGCCGGAGAAAAAGGTGTCAGAAAAAACACAGATAACACCAAGGGCTCGTTTAGATGAAAGTCTGATCGCACCTTGGGCATGAAGGAGGGGTGCATCCTCAGCACCACCCTTATGTCGTGAAAAGTCAAGTAAGGTGGCTTACAGGACAGGGCCAGAATCTCACCCACCCGTTGTGCAGAGGTGATGGCCACAAGGAACGCCGTCTTCCACGACAAGAACTTCTGTGGAACTGTCTGCATAGGTTCGAATGGAGGGCCCATGAGCCTGGTCAGCACCACATTGGAGCCTTCACCGGCGGGAACGAACGGAACAGTCCTTTGACGAACTCCTTAACCAGACGGTGAGACCATTTTTATTTGTATTTCATTAGGATTTATATAGCGCTTAAATCCAAAGCGCTTTACATGAGGACAGAGGAATACAATACAAGTATAAGCAACAATGAAACAAGTATCAGAAAACAGAACTTAGAACAATTTACATGAAGAGTAAGGTATTACATGACTGGAACGGGACTGAGGTGAGGGAGGAAGTAAAAATGTAAGAAGCGGGTTAGGACCAACGTGAAAGAGATAGTTCAGGTATTATGATGGAGATTGGAGGTGGTAAGACTTGAGAGAAGTGCGGAAGGAGGTGTAGGAGGAGATGGAGCATATGGGGAGGGGGAAGACGGTTCCAGTGGAAAGGGGCGAGAAGTTGGAAAGATTTGAGGCAGGATGGGGCACAGGGCAGGGGAGAAGAGGTGAGAAGGAAGATATCAGCAGAACGAAGTAGACTGGGGGGTGGAGTGGAAGGTGAGGAGAGAGGAAAGGTAAGGTGGCGCACGACCATAGAGGGATTTAAAGACAAGGCAGAGGAAGTTGAATTTGAGAAGGGAGTGGAAGGAGGGCCATTTTAGGGAGACGAGAGAAGAGGAGATATGATCATGAGGAGAGAGAAGACAGAGCATGCGGATAGCGGAGTGGTAGATAGATTTGAGAGGGGAGAGATGGGAGACCGAAGAGTAGAGAGGAGCAGTAGAAGAGTCTAGAGAAGAGGAGGGAGAAAATGAGTAGTTTAGTAGCATGGAAGGTGAGGAAGGGACAGACTTTACGAATGTTATAGAGGTGGAAGCGGCAAGAGCGGGAGATTGTGATTACCAATATCATTACGACAATCGTTGAAGAGGTCTGGTGTAGTGGGAGATAGCCACCAGAAGAACTTTGATGGAGGCATGGGCCAGTCCTGCTTTGGCCAACGACAGTAGTACCTGCGGAGCCGTGACTCGTAAAGGGTCAATCTTCTGTGCATGACACAAAAGGCAAACCTCTTCCATTTATGTCTGTAGCATTTTAGAGCAGACAATGCTCTGATCTTGGCAAGCACCACATTGCAGCCCGCTGGGAGATCGTAGCCCCCGAACTCCAACAATGCAGGAGCCAGGCCTTCAGGTTCAGCGATGCTGGTTCGTGTTGCAGAATTGCGCCTCCTTCACTGGCAAGAAGCTCTGCGACCACCGGAAGCTTGACTAGAGGGGACGCTGACATGCTCAGAAGGTCCAGGTACCAGATCTGCCTCGGCCACGCCGGTGCAACAAGGATCATCCTGCACCAGGACCGTCTGAGTTGATTGATGAGTCGAAGCAGCAAAGGCAACTGAGGGAACGCATACATAAACAGGCCTTCCCAGAGGAATGAGAATGTGTCCCCCATGCTCCCCGCCCGGGGAATCCTGCTGGCGAACCTCCGATACTTGGTGTTCGTCGCTGTCGCAAACAGATCGATCTGGGGATTGCCCCATCTGTGGAACAGGTGATTGACTTGGTCCTGCTGAAGTTCCCACTCATGGCACGAGCGTAGCTCCCTGCTGAGTCGGCGACAGTGTTCTTTACTCCTGCCAGATCAAATGAAATGAGGAACATTCCTTGGGCGACGGCCCAGTGCCATAGGTCCTGCATCTCTTTGGAGAGCACTGGGGATCTGGTGCCCCCCTGTTTCCCGATTTAAAACATTGTGGTGGTATTGTCCGTGAAGACACGCACCACCTTGTCCTTGAGGGATGGAAGGAAGGACTTGTGGGCCCCAAACACTGCTCGAAGCTCCAGCATGTTGATGTGCAACAACTTCTTTTCTGGCAGTCATAGGCCTCTGGCGTGAAAACTTCAGGTGTGAGCTCTACATCCTTCCAGGGAGGCGTCCATCGTGACCGTCTCCTGATTTGGTGGGGTCTGGAAATCCACGCCTACGGACAGATAAGGGCACACTTCCCCCAACACCTTATCGCTCGACGGAATCCATCGTCGAGCGGGATCTTGTCCTGGAAGCTTCATTGAGGGCTGCTTGTAATGGACACATCCATAGCCTGCAGAGTCGGATGAGATCGCTGCATGACGACATCAGGCCGGGCAGAGAATTGATGGTCCTCACTGTGGCGATCTTCAGTGCCAACAGCTGTTGCACCTTGCCCAAGATGGCCGCTCTCCTCCGGCGGTGACAACAGGCCCGATACTGTGTTGAGTCGGGATCCCAGAAACAGCGCATCCTGCGGTGGAGTCAAACAGGACTTTGCATAGTTCCCTGAGAACCCTAGATCCGTCAGTAGGCGGATGGTCCTCGCCGTGTGTTCAACGGCGATGTTCTTTGAACTGGCATGGATGAGCCAGTCATCCAAGTAAAGGTAGACGTGGATCCCTTGTAGTCGCATATGCGCCACCACCAGCGCCAGGCACTTGGTGAAAACCCTTTGCGCAGACTTCAGTCCGAAGGGAAGGGCGTTGAATTGGTAATGCTTCCCCTGAACGACAAAGCGCAGAAACTTGCGGTGTCCCTTAGGAATTGGGATGTGGAAGTATGCATCCTCCAAGTCTAGTTTCAACAGAAAGTCTCCCTCTTCGAGCTATCCAAGCACGTGCTGAAGAGTGACCATTCAGAACTTTTGGGGCTTGATATATTTGTTCAGTCGTCGAAGATGGGCCTCCAGCACCAGGTCTTCTTTTTCACGAGGAAGTACCTTGAGTACACTCCGGAGCCCCGGAGTCGCTTTGGGACGAGCTCTATCGGGACCTTTCTTTAGCATGGCCTGCACCTCCAGCAGCAGCTGAGGGACGTGATTTTCCTGGCGGGCCACCGGTGGCATACGGGGACACTTCCGTTGAAATTCCATGGTGTGTCCGTGGGTGAGAGCGTCCAGAACCCAACAGTCAGTGGATATGGTCTTCCACACGCTGACGAAGTTTGCCAGCCGGCCTCCATCCGGGGTGCACTGTTAGGGGCCGACGCCACAGCCAGTTGAATCGTGCTTGGACGTCGAAGGGCTGCCCTGGGGTTCCTTGCGATGACAACCTCCTCTGAAAGCCTTGGAACGGCCTCTGTTGGCTTCCTGGGCCGAGGAGCAGGAGGGCTGGCTGAAGGAAGAGGAGCTCCCGCCAAAACCTTTATGGAAGATCCTTGGGACTTGCCTCCTGAGGGCCGAAAGGACGGCCGTCACTGTTGACGAGTGCCCAAAGCACATGCCGTCTCGGGGTCTGTTTTGATGGCCTGTAGAGACTCATCTACAGCCTTCCCGAAGAGGTTGTCTCCGTCAAAGGGCATGTCCAAAACCCTCGTCTGAACGTCCCGACGAATACTGGTGGCCTTGAGCCAGCCACGACGACCAAGGCAAACGCTGTTGCCCATCTGGCGGAACCCTGCATCAGCAATGTCTGTGGCCACCCTGATGGCGTGGTCCGACGCCACCTCACCTTCCTGCAGAATTTGCAACGCTTATGACCTCTTGTCGTCGGGAAGGAAGACCAGGATGGGAGCGATCTTGAACCATAGCTCTGTCGTAGAGCGCTACGATGGCGAGGGCATTGGCGGCCTTGATGGTAGTGGCTGCAGAGTAAATAACTCATCCCATGGAATCTCATTTCTTCCCCTCGCTGTCCGGAGGGGTGAACGCTGCCAAGGAAGAAGCACCCGACTACTTCTTGGCCTCTCCCGATACCACAGAGTGCGGCAACGGTTGGGCCTGCAAGCACTTGGGCACAGAGTCCGCCACCCTGTACTTCTCAAGGGGATCTCTCTTTGCCGGGGCCATAGAAGGGTTCTTCATGAGGGACAAGTCTTCGTCCCAAATGTCATGCAGGAGTGGGACCAAGAGGATGGTCTCTCTCTTCGCCTAACAGTGCTGATATAAGAAGCCGTCCTTCTCCTCTGGAGCCAGCTGGAAGAGGTCTGAAGATCATCGCGTGAAACAAGCCGAACTCGTCCTGAGTCGTCGTGTTTGTGTCAGTCTCATCCATCGAGGGAGGAGGGGGGAGTATCAAGTAGTGGCGCAGAGGCAGATTCGTGGCTGGTGGTTCCCCTGTCGGCAGGGCGTCGGCGACACCAGCGCTGTGGGAGAGACCGCAGGAATAGGCATTCTAGTCTGAATCTCGAAGACCAGAGTATGCAGTGCAGAGAATGTCCACCGATGGGTCTCTAGGCAGTAGCTGAGACAGAGGTGGTAGTTGAGGTGGAACAGGAAGCTATGGTGCAGGCAGGGGGCCCAAGCCCTCGTCACCCTGCAGTTCGTCTCATCGGTATCCTCAACGTCGCCCTCGTAGGGCCTGCTCCCGACGTTCTGTCCTCCAGGATGGTTTGAAGGTAGAGCAGCTCCTCCTCTGAGGAGAGGTCTGTGTCCCTGGAGGACCTTCGCGCCTCCACCAACCCTCTCTCTCCGTGACCAGCGGGGACTGTCTCAGGGAGATGACCGCCATCTTTTTCTGCAGGGTCTTCTCTATGTGCTGGAACGTAGTATCCGTCCTGGGAGGAAGGGATACTCTAGCCTTCGACCGTGCGCCCCGCGGATCCGCCTCGGCAGCCTTCGCGAGGGCTGCCACAACCCCCTCAATGGAAGGCTGGGCCTTCGTCGGGTGTACCTGGGCCTTCAAAGTCAGGACCCGTCCCTTGTCCTGCTTGGATTTGGTGGTCCCGGACACCTTCTCCTGCTTGGCCTTCTCCTTAGGGGGAGTCAGAGCCCCGCTCCCCCTTGCCATTTTCCGCCAGGTCGGTCTTGGGCTTATCCACGAGTTTGGAAGGATGGTCTGACTTCCTCTTCGATGACGATCTTGAGCGTTGACTGGTGACTGAAACCACTGGAGATGTCGGACGCGTCCTGCCTGCCGAGGAGCCCGCCACAACGGCACTCACAGTGGCAATGGACTTGCGGTGCTTAGCCTTCTGTTGGACCCCGCGGAAAGGGCGCCCTCAAAGGTCTTAGAAGCCAGATCAACTTTCTTGGAACTGGGAGAGGCATGCTCTTGGGACCCAGCCAGAGCAGGGGCCTTGGCCTGCAGCCACTCCAGCCGCTGATGCCGATCCTTCCGGGTGCGAGCGGTCATCTCCTGGCAAAATGCACAATGTTCCTCCTTGTGCGTCGGGGACAGCCAGTAAAGGCACTACGAATGCTTGTCGTCCGAGAAGACATTTCGCAAACCGCAGTCGGAGCAAAGCTTGAACAGGGGAGTTGAATCCTCCTCCTCCTCCTCCTCCTCCTCTGACATGGTCCGCGTGGCATAGGTCTGAAGAATCTTCTGGAAGCCTCCACAAAGAAACTCAACGAAAGTCGCCCTTGAGGGGCGCTGAAGAATCCGAAAAAACGGATCCTGTTAATCGTAAGGGTGATTGATTGACCGGAAAATAGAGTAAAAATCTTCTAAAATGCGAAAAAACGCAGTAAAAGCTTGAGAGCCAAACACGATGACTGCCAACACTTGAACATCACATCCTCCTCATAAGTTAAGACTGGCTGCTCTGCCATTCTACCCAACCTTTGGGTAGTACAGACTTCTTCTAACAGTTGGGGCCGGTATACCAAGGAATGGTTTCATAGAGTCTCACACCTCCAGGTATACTTTAGCAAAACTCTGCTAATAACCGCCAAACACTTTCTCGCCCTTGAGAACATCCCAAACTGTTGGTCTGCTTTCTTAAATTCTGCCGTCCTCGCAACATAAAAGCTAAGAGCCCTCCTTGAGTCTAGCCTATGGAACCGCTCCTCCTACTTAGAAGGGTGCAGAGGCGGGTAGAGAACTGGCTGGTGAATAGCCTGGCACAGATGGAAGGCTGAGACCACTTTGGGTAAAAACCCTGGTCATAACTTAAGAAAAATATTCTCCCTGAAAAAAAAGGAGGAATGACAACTTGCATGACTGGGCCTGCAGATCACTGACCAGTCTGGCTGACTTAATGGCCACCAAGAAAGCAGTCTATAAAATGAGTAAACTAATGGAACAAGAGTGCAAAGGCTCAAAGTGAGCCGCCATGAGGAAAGTGAGAACCAAGTTAAGGTCCTGGTCCGAGACAACAAAGGGAACAGGCGGAAAATTATTCACAAGGCCCTTAATGAATTGGGCCATAACCGGGATCGCAAAGAAGGCGCCTTGATCTGGAGAACTTCTGAACACAGACAAGGCCGCCAAAAACCCTTTGAGACGATCGGAAGACATGACAAGGACAGTGATAGAAGGAACTCCCATTCACCATAGTGGTATGGCGAGAGATGGGGTCAATCACGCGTTCACTGTCCACGACTCAAATCTCCTCCACCTGCATGCATACAGTGATCTTGTTGAGGGTCTACATTTAGCCAGTAGCACCTCAAGTACCTCCTCCAAGAGGTTCCGTCGTCACAACTCATCCTCTCAAGAGCCAAGCATGGAGGTTGGGGGATTACGGATTTAGGTGGAATACCCGATCCATCCAACTGAGATAGGAACCTGGCCCCTGAGG
This sequence comes from Ambystoma mexicanum, assembly GCF_040938575.1. Taxonomy (NCBI): domain Eukaryota; kingdom Metazoa; phylum Chordata; class Amphibia; order Caudata; family Ambystomatidae; genus Ambystoma; species Ambystoma mexicanum. Next base: position 251,489,761 of record NC_090930.1, on the reverse strand, counting down.
TAACAGGAGAGGTGGGCGGGTTGGCCAATACCAGAAGCACCTGGTACCATGTTCTCCTCTACCAATCAAGATCAGGGTTTGCGCGGAACCTCCTGAGCCCCCAGAATGAGGGGAATCGGAGGAAAGGAATAGTGGAGATCGAAGGTCCACTCCACCAGAAATGAATCCCCCAATACAACTCTTGCCAGGAATTCCCTAGAACAAAACTGTCAACACTTCCTGGTGGACTCGGTGGCAAACAGATCCACCCTTGGGGTACCCCACTGAAAGAACACCTCCTCTAGGACTTCCTAGCACACTTCCCACTCATGTGACCGCGCTGTGCCTGCTCAGAGCGTTTGCCAAACTGCTCTCTGTCCCTCCAGATATACTGCTGGGATTGAGATTCTCTAAAAGCCAGAAACACAGCTCATCACCTCTCTGCAAAGGGGAGGTGAGTGCACACCTCCTTGCTTGTTCACGTAGTGCATAGCACCTTTATCGTCTGTCATGATCAGGAGGGGATTTCCCTTTTAGAGAGGGTGTGAGCGCTTTCAGGGTTAACCTGACCTCCAACAGTTCCAGCCTGTTGATTTGTCATTGAGCTTCCATCTCGGACTAAAGGCCGCTTACCAGCAAATCCTCACAGTGAGCACCAACGCTTCAGTGGCGCATCCCTGGCCACCCTGGCTAGGGACCATGGAGGCCAGAAAGTTTCCCCAGCCAACATGTTATCGCTGTTGGCCCACCAAGAGAGATAGTTGGCTACCGACCTGGACATTTTTAGAATGTCTTAAAATTGCCGAAATATTGGGACCATTGACGCTGCAGGAGCAGTCTGACCTCTGGCTGTAGCAAAATGCATGCAACCTAAAAGGCGTAGGCAAGGTCTTGAGGCACTGGAATAGTCAAATGATCCGCCTAGTGATGAGATTGTACAGTTTCTGTGCTAATTCCCTTTAATCCGAGAGACCCCCACTACTTTTACTGGACTCTGGACTTATTTTAATTTCCTGAGTGAGTGGAACTTTTTACCACTCACTCATTCATTAGGTTTTTCTGTTTCATTTTATTCTTTCTGTTTTATCAAGTTTGGTAACCTCCATATGTGAATACAGTCATCTGCGTTTTGCTTAGTGTCACCCAGCACCTCTTGGATTTCTCCTTAAGTTTAAATACATTTTCTTGTGAGAACTACAGTTCCCAAGAATAGTAAGAGAAAAGTTATCTTGCAAACCTTTTCTTTTGTGGGTTACATTGTCACTCCTTCTCCCACTACTCATGTAAGGAACAAGTTACTTACCTGTAACTGTTGTTCTCCAGCATGGGTCTGTCATGGATTCACATGCTCATGAATAAAGAATACATAGAAGTACAGCATTACACAACCATGGGGGGGTGGCAAGGCTACACAGAAGCAATTACTCTTCGCTCCAGAACAAGCTATTCAAGCGAACAGGTTGCCTAGCACTCCCTTGGCCGACTCTGCCATGGCCAAGGACAGCAAGTAAGGAATAACCTGCGTGGCCGTGACCCTCAGAGGATTGATCTTCTGCGAACGGCACAACATATGCGAACCGCTTCCACTTATGGCCGTAGCACTTAAGAGTCAATGACTATGGTCTTGCAAGGACCTCCCTGCAGTCCACCATCAATTCGTATCCTCCAAACTCTAAGGCTATAGGAGCCAAGCTCTCAGGTTCAGCGATCCTGGGTTGTGATGCAGGATTGCGCCTCCTTCTCTGGTGAGCAGATCCGCAACCACCGGTATCTTGACCGGAGGCGACGCTGACTGGCTGAGAAGGTCCAGGTACCAAATCTGCCTCGGCAAGCCGGGGTGACTAGTATCATCCTGCATCGGCAGCGAGTTGATTGATGACTCGCAGCAGGAGAGGCAACTGGGTGAAGGCATACAGGAACAGACCTTCCCATGGGAGTAACGGAAACAGATCTATCTCGGGCCTGCCCCACTTTATTGAAGAAGCAGGCCACTTGGTCCTGCCAAAGTTCGCACTTGTGGCATTAGCGCAACTCCCTGCTGAGGGAGTCGTGATTGTGTTCTCGGCTCCTGCCAGGTGAAAGGGGATGATTAACATCTCTTGGTCGACGAACCAGTGCCACAAGTTCTGCGCCTCTTTGCAGAGAGCTGGGGATCGAGTGCCCCCCTTCTTCCAGATGTAGAACCTCACCACCTTACCCTTCAGGGATGGAAGAAATGACTTGAGGGCCCAGAACATTGCCCGCAGCTCCAGGATATTGATGTGGAGACGCTTCTCCTCTGGCAGCCACAGGACTCTGGAGTGTAGATGTCCGGTGTGGGCTCCTCAGCCCTCCAGGGAAGCATCCGTGGTGACCGTCTCCTGGGGCTTTGAAACCCTGTGCCCCGGGCGATGTAGAGTATGCCTCACCACCTTACTACCCGAGCAAACCCCACATTGAGGGAGATCGGGTCCGTGAAACTTCAGACACTTATATCCATCGAGCGTCCAGGAACACCTGAAGGGGTCGCATCCGCAACCTGCACAGCCGGATGCATGACAACATTATGAACAGTGACTTGACGGTTTGCACCGTGGTGGTCTTCAGTGACAACAGCCTTGGGTACTCTCCCCAGCACGGCAGCTACTCTCCTCCGAGGATGACGCTAGGCAGGAGACCATGTTGAGCCTGGCTCCCAGGAATAGTGCATTCTGCAATGGTGTCAAGCAGGACTTTAGATAATTGATGGAGAACCCCAAATCCGTCAGTAGCTGGATGGTCCTCTCCGTGTATTTGACGGCTACCTCTCTTGACTTGTCCCGGATCAGTCAGTCGTCTAGGTACGGGTACATGTGTATCTCTTGTAGATGGAGATGGGCCGCTACTGGTTCCAGGCACTTCGTTAACACCCTAGAAGCTGATTTTGGGCCGAAAGGGAGGGACTTGATTCGGTAGGACCTTCCCTGCACTACGAAGCGTAGGAACATTCGATGTTGCCTGTGAATGGGGACATGGAAGTAGGTGTCTTTCAGATCCAGCAATGTCAAGAAGTCTCCTTCCTGCAGATGGCCAAGCACGTGCTGCAACGTGACCACCCTGAATTTTTGTGACTTAACGTACTTAATGAGACGCTGCAGGTCTAGAATGGGCCTCCAGCCTCCGGTCTTCTTTTTGACTAAGAAGTATCTGGAGTAGACTCTGGAGCCCGGGAGTCGTATTAGAACTAACTCTTGCCCACTTTCTTAGCATGGGCCGTACCTTCTGCTGGAGCTCACGGATGTGCTGCTCCTGCCGGGTCATGGGAGGGATCCGTGGACACTTATGCTGAAACTCCAGGGTATGTCCGTGGGCGAGAGCGACCAGCACCCATCTGTTGGTGGAGATCATTTTCCCCCTCGCTGATGAATCCAGTCAGCCGGCCTCCCACCGGAGTGCATGGGTGGGGGCCCAACGTCATGGCCAGTTCCCTTCTGCTTAGGCACCTGTGTTCTTGGGGGTGACGATGCCACTGACCACCTCCACTGAATGCCTTGGAATGGCTTCTGTAGGCCTCCTGGGTAGTGGACCGGGAAGGCTGACGTACGACGAGGATCCTCCACCAAAACACTTCCCCGATCTGCCCGACTTTCCACCGAAGGCACGAAAGGAAGAGCAGTGCTTTTGGAGAGTACGCAGGGAATGAGCCGTATCCGTCTTGATTTCCGGCAAGGACTTGTTGGCGGCCTTCGCGAAGACTATATCCACGAAGGGCATGTCCAGTACCCGCGTCTGGACCTCCTTGTGGAAATTGGTGGCCTTCAGCCAGCCTCAACTACGGAGGCAGAAACTGTTCCCCATCTGTTGGAAACCTGTGTCAACGATGTCCAGGGCCACTGGGATGGCATGGTTTGATGCCACTTCACCTTCGAAGTGCATCCACCCACCTTGTCGTCAGGTAGGCAATCCAGAATAGGGCCAAGCTTGTACCACAGTTTGTTAATTTATTTTAGTTTTTCAGTAAGGCGCTACATGCCTAGGGCCTCAGAGGGCAGCAAGTAAGAGGAATTAAGTGAATCAATCAGCAAGATTATAAGTTAGTCCATCCTATCAAAAAGAAGGGTTTTTACGCATCTCTTAAAGGTGGATATCAAGTGCACAGTTTTAACAGCAAGTGGAAGGGCATTCCATTCCCACGGTGCATGGTAGTCAAAGGTGGTTTCACCAAAGTTTTCAAATGAAAAAGCAGTTGAGTAAGCTGTGGGGTGTTTGACGAGCACAAATCCCTAATAGAGGATTTGAAAGATTACCTCTCAGATAAGTAGGAAGGCGCACAATTATTCAGGCCTTTGTATGCAAGAGAGCGCGACTTTATCCTATTCTCTGCTCGATAGGGAGCCAATGCAGTTCCCTCCTGAAGTCTGTGACATGGTCTTGTCTAGAGAGCCCAAAAACTGCCCCGACGCCCCATTTTTGTTGGTCTGGAGGCGATGGAAGTTGCCTTGTGATGTACCCAGTAATAGATTGTTACAGTAGTCTTCACGAACGCCGATGCCAGTAGTGCTCTATTGGGAACAGATAGGGAGGGCCTAATCTGATGGAGCAGCTTGGAGACATTTCCACAAGATGAGCTTATTTGTGAAACTTGTTTTTCATGGACAATTGAGCAAATTACACTCCTAAAGTTTTCACAGCTTTACTGATAGCAATCCTTGTGCCAGCAATGTCAAAATGTGAATATTTGGTGTCAAGTTTCTTCAGACCAGGGCCGGAAGCCATGATGAAGAGCTCAGTCTTGGAATCACTGAATTTGATGGTACACTGTACTTACAGAGGCTGCGTCACTGGAGTATTCGCCTGTGAGTTTAAAGAGGATCTGGTTGTCGTCTGCATAATTTGCAAATTGGACACAGATCATCAAAAGCGGTCAATGAAGGGACTTGGGTAAATGTTAAACAACAAGGGAGAAAGGCACGATCGCTGTAGAACACCACAGGAGAGGGTTATAGGATTAGCTTGAGCTCCGGCCACGGCTACTCAGTATGTCCTGGGGCCCAGATAGGAGGCTAGCCAGATGGCGGAACCTTTGGAACAGTTTGTCACAGTTAACAGTATATTAAACAATAGTTTATGATCAATGTCAAATGCAGATGAAAGATCAAACAATAGTAAGAGTTCTGGGTGTTTTTTTTCCGAAGATTTTGATATTACATTTAAAATCTAATAAGGCGGTCTGTGTTCCATTATGAGGCCTAAAGCCTGATTGATGACAGTTCAGTAAATTGACTTTCTCTATGAAGGTTTGGAACTGTAAATAAGCAACTCGATCCATTGTCTTTAGCAGTTAAGGGACATTAGTGATGGGCTTGTAATTCTTTGGTGCTGCAAGATCAAGGGTGGCCTTTTTCAACAAGGGGGTGTTGGGGAGAATTCTCTTCAAGGGCTAATTTCCCTTACCTATAGAGTCCCCCAGCAGCTTTGCTGGATTTAAAGGGTTTCTTTTTTCTCCTGCTAAGAGTGATACCTTTTTTTCCCACTCTTAGATTGCTAGTGTGTGTGCTTATGGTCTATGGGGTTTCTCACCCTCATAGGAATCATCTTAACAGGTGTGTTACACAGCACCCTCAGTGCGGTACTACAGGGGTGTCGTAGCGACCCCCAAACATAGAGTCCATACCCTGGGACTGACTACTGTCTTCCAGGGCATGTAAAGTTACCATTGACTTTACTAGTCAATAGTTATGAACAGAACCACTACAACCCATCTTACTATAGACGTACTGGGAAGGGTTATTCGTTTTTCCATGGTGTTCATTTTCGACGGGGTACCGCACAGTCCCTCTCTCCAAAGTTTCTGGCTGGTGGCAGTGGTTACTACCGTAAACATTCGACCATAAATATTTCCCTATGGGATTTTCCCATTGTTCGAGGCTACCACTTTTACTGACAGCCTCTAACATACTGCTGGTTTATTTTAATATTAACTTTACTCTGGTAGATTTTTATTGCCAGAACTTGAATAATATTTCTTTCTCGTGTCTTTCTCTGAAATCCTAAACCAGGCCGGGGATCCTTTGTTCTTCCTTTTGGCGGGCTTCCGCACAAAAGCCCTCCTATGGGCGCCACCAAGTTTGGGGTATAGAGGATGTGTGGGAGGGGGAATAGACACCCTGGACAGGGTTACCTAGGCAACCCAAGTCGCACTCTGGCCTGATAGGCTGGGGAGTTATCCCGCCAGGATAGCCACCCAACTGTGCGAGTGACAGCTAGGCTGTATGAATAGGGGTCTTTCTGCATAAAAGTTGGGTCCTGAGGACTGGAGGACAAGACGTTGCCACTGGAACTAAGAAGCCGAAGTGTAGAGCAGCCAAAGACATCTGCAACGACTGAACCACCGGTGAAGCCCTGCTGCAGATCCTCACCACTTTTCTCCGACTTGAGAAGATCTTCCTCTGTAAGAGTCTTCTTCCCTTGAGCTGGTGGGGCCAACCAGTTCGCCAATCGCCTTTCAGGACCTGCCATGGTCGAATCGCCAGTGCCCTGCACTCTGAGACCGGATAGCCAGGCACCCGTCCACCAGGACCGCGATTTATCCCTGGGCAGTGCATTAACTGGAACCTTCCTCCAAGACGAGAGCCTCTCTTCCTCTGCTGGATCTCCCGAACTTGCAGGAAGGACTGCCACTGCAGGAGCCTCTTCTACTTTAAAGGTACATTGTTCTGTTTCGTTGTGTATCGCTAAAGGTGTTTAAAATCCTTTACTTACCTACTGGGTTGGCCGCCCCTATCATCTAACATTGTCTTTCACCTTCTGCAACCGCCTTTTCGAATTATTAAACAAAGACTTGACTGCAGCTACTAGAACAGTTTGATCCTGGGCACATGGCCAGACCCATGTTGGAGAACAACAGTTACAGGTAAGTAACTTGTTCCTTCTCCAGCATGGGATGTAGCATGGATTCATATGCTCATGAATAAAGAATACATAGCAGTACCCACATGCACAACCACGGGAGGTGGCAAGGCTCAACATAAGCATCTCTTACCTCCTCACCAGGCTCACCTTCAAGCGAACAGGTTGCACAGCACTGCTTGCCCGACTCTGGACTCCTCCTTGGAATCCCTGTCGATGCAGTAGAATCTCGTGAAGGTGTGAGTCGACCTTCACATAGCAGCCCTGCAGATGTCCAGCAGGGGCACATCAGACAGGAACGCAGTAGGAGCAGCGATCGCTCTGGTCGAATGGGCTCTCGGACGGCCAGGCAAAGGTCGGTTTGCCAACCGGTGACAATGGGGGAAGCAGCCGGAGAATCACCTAGAAATGGAAGCCTTGGAGAGGGCCTTCCCATGGTTCACAGGGCCAAAGTCCACAAAAAGTTGAGATGTCTTCCGGAAACTCTTTGGGCGGTTCACATAGAACTTCAGCGCTCTAGCCACATCCAGCGACTGCAAAGTTCTTTCAGCCGGCGACAAAGGTGTCAGAAAAAACACAGATAACACCAAGGGCTCGTTTAGATGAAAGTCTGATCGCACCTTGGGCATGAAGGAGGGGTGCATCCTCAGCACCACCCTTATGTCGTGAAAAGTCACCACTTTTCTCCAACAACTCGAGAAGATCTTCACCTGCAAGTGTCTTCTTCCCTTGAGCTGGTGGGGTCAACCAGTTTGCCAATCGCCTTCCAGGACCTGCCTCAGTCGAATCGCCATTGCCAAGCACTAGGAGACCGGATAGCCAGGCACCCCGTCCACCACGACCCCGATTTAAAGGAGCGTACCTTTTATTCTGTTTTGGCAGCAACACGGCCGTTTCATCCCTGGGCAGTGCAGTAACTCGAATCTTCCTCCACGACAAGAGCCTCTCTTCCTCTGCTGGATCTCCCGAACTGCAGGAACTGCCAGGAACTACCGCCACCGCAGGAGCCTCTTCCACTTTCAAGGTACATTGTTCCGCCAGGTCCCCCGTTTCGTTGGGTATTGTTAAAGGTGTTTTAAATCCTTTACTTACCTTCTGGGCTGGCGGCCTTTTCGTCTAACATTATCTTTCTACGTCCTGCAACCGCCTTCTAAATCTTTTAACAAAGACTTGACTGCAGCTACTAGAACGTTTTGAACCTATGCACCTTGCCTTGTACTACTGACTCTGGCACAAGCCTCTTGACTCTTGCTAAATCTGTTACAACTGCCTTCTCTAGATCGTTTCCCATCAAGAAATGTGTTGGTGCACCTAAAACTCTTATAACCACCTTTTCTTCCCATTATACATTGCTGAAGTGTTGATGCTAAAGTGCTGCCTTGCTCAACTTGTTCACAATTCATTTGGGAAGTGTTGCTGGTGTGTTTAAGAGGCTAAAACTGTATAACTTGTTCTTTCCCTCCCTCTGAAGAAATTGTTAGAGTGCCATTTCTGCTTAGTTTAACACTGCAGTTTTGCTCAGTTTTGACTCTTGGTCAAGCGTGGGAGTTGTGTATACTTTTTCTGACTGTTTTAACTTACTTTAGTAATAGTAATCTGTGTGAACAGCAGTGTGTAAAATAAATATGTATATATATACACTTTTTGATACAAAGCTTTGGTCAGTGTTTCCTTTTTCCATAGTATTGTAGTCCTATTGTGTAAACCCTGAATACTGCTAATCTCTCTATTGAGATAAATCTGACTGCTCAGCCACAGCTACCAACTAAATCTTTGTGATACAGACTGATACCAAAGGGGATTTATTGCATATACCTGTAGTCTTAATCTTCTGTAGTGCTCCCTAAGGGCACTGCACAGGACTCTGCCTAACAGGGTAACCCATACATCCTTCAAGATGTCAGGTATGGTCCCGGTTTCGAAGGAAAGGTTAATAATTTTAGTGATCCATGGGATCAATACCTCTAGTGAGTCTTTTAGAATGTCCGCAAGGAAAGGGTCACCCAGACATGACATGGACTTCAGGTTCGTGATAATATACATGACTTCCTCCTCAGTACACTTGTGAAATAAGAACTCAGGCAGTGTTTTAGGAGAAACCAAGAGGGCATTTATTTTTATCGTGGTCTTATTATTAAATACAGGTCTAGTCAGTTGTTTTAAAACAGGTTGACGATGCTCAGAGATTTTATTCACAAACTCTTCCTGGCTGGAATCACACCAAAATGAGTCTTTAATAACAGGGGAAAGGTTGATGAATGGCATTCAAAATTCTTTAGTATTTTGAAAAGTTCTTTCGAATTAAACTGTGCATTGTCAATGTGCAAGTTATATGTAGCTTTTCTTGCTTCAATGACAATTTATGAGCTTGAACACTTCATTTCTTTTTAGTTCATCAGTGTTATCGGACAGTTCTGTTTTCTCATTTTCATTCTAGCCCTCTTCGAGCTGGTTTCTGTTTTCAAAGTTTTAATTTTCTCGGTTGTGAGAAAGTCATGGCTTCCCTGATTGCAGAGGTTAAATGTAGCCAAATCAAGGGAATTGGCACTGGTGTCAATATGCCAGAGTTTGGAAGTAACAAGTGCCGAAAAAGGCTTGGCAGAGAAATATTTTGACCTCGACATGTCATTTCAATTCGTGGGTTAGTATCGAGTCTAAGAGGCGGTGTAGGAAGTATAATGGAGGTGTTGACGAAAAAGTGAACTGACCAAGGACATGTTAATGTGGTATTGGGAGTGGTCTGGATAGTGTGTGTCAGGGTCTGGTCCAGTACATGACCTCACTGATGAAAGGGGTTCTTGACCAACTGTTGGAATCCCAAGGTTTCCAAAGAAGAAAGCAAGGATGTGGCAGGGAGGTCTGTTGGATCATCAGCCAATAGGTCAAAATCACGCATTAAAAGAACCTGGGATTTGGGTTTAAGATTGCTGCGTCATAAGCAAACTAATTGTACCTCGAACATCATAAAAGCATGGGGAGGCTTATACAAGGTAACAATAGTAAGGGATAAATAGTTAACTTTTATTTTGACAACAAGGAGCTCACAGCCGTCTAAGGTGATATTGTGAGATAAATATCAGTCAAAATGATTTTTTAAGAATAGTGAGACTCCACAGTTCCCTGTCGTACCAGGCCAGGATCGCCATGCGTTGGCTGCCTTGATTGTCAATGCAGCAGAGTAAATGACCTTCCTCCCCAAGGCATCCAACTTCTTCCCCTCGCTGTCCGGAGGGACGGAGGACGACAACGACGAGGTGTTAGACTAACTCTTCCTCGCTGCCACCAACACTTTTTCCGGCGACTGTTGTCAGCGTAGATACTTGGGAGCGGACTCCAGGATCCGGTACGTTTTTCTCCAGCCTATCCCACTTGGCCGGGATCAAGCAGTGATTCTTCAGGAGGGCTATGCCTTCCTCCCACACGCGGTCCACGAGGGGCACTGCCATGATGGTCTTCCTTTTGGCCTCGAGCCTCTGGTATAAGAAACCCTCCTTCTTGGTCTCTTCGGTCGTCAACTGGAAAATCTCAGAAGCTTTGACAACCATGGCATGGAAAGGTCCCACCTCATCCGGTGGGAATTCCCTCAGTTGCGGCGATCCGTCCGCTGTGACAATGTTGTCATTGTCCGTTGAGGACACGCACCCGTCCCCGTGTACATCGGGGGGGAGGGCACATGGGGTAGGTGTGGAGGTTGTGGGGGCATCGTATGGCACTTACTTTGTTTAGCTGGAGGCTGATCCGGAGCCACTGGGGCCAGGGCCTTTAGCATCCTCTTCTGGATTTCTGATACCAGTGTGTGTAGCGTCAAACGGATGTCTAGGGATACTTCTCTCAGCTGAGCCAGCGTGGTCGTCACACTAGGTTGCAGGGAGCCCTGATCCTTGTCCGAGTATGAAACATTGATGTCTTTGGGTACGGCCTATGGCTGGCCAGAGACTTCATCACCCCGCTTTTGCATCTGAGGGCGACGCAGCCTGTTCTCCAGGGTCCCTGGAGACTTTGCCACCGCCTGGCTGAAGCCTCCTGCCTCAGGGGTAGGGACACCCTGCATGCAGTCGGGGCTACCTTCGCAGGGTCAGCCCCTTTGGCCTTCGAGAGAGCGGCTGCCACCAGCTCAATCGTGGACCAGGATTTCTCCTACACCACCTGGGCCTTCTTGGGCAGGGCAGCTGTATTTTCCTCCACCCTAGGCTTCTCAGGCCTCTCCCGCAGCTTAGCCGGGTTGGGTGACTTTCTTTTTGAGGAGCTCGATCGATGGCTTGGCGATGGAGGCAGAGGGTGACGTTGATCACGCCTTGCCAGCCGAGGGAGCCACTTGCACGGTGACCCAACGGAAACAGACTTGCAGTACTTGGCCTCATCTTGGGCCCCCATGGATGGGAGGCCCTCAAAGGACTTATAAACCCACTCTTCTGACCGGTTGGTCATAGTTGGGGCATGGCCCTGCTTGGGGCATGGGGCAGAGGCCTTGACACTTAGCAGACTATTGTGTCGATCCTTTATCGTTCTCTTGGAGAAGCCTCTGCAGATTTCGCAATCTCCATCTTTGTGGTCCGGTTGAAGGCAGGCATTGAAGGCGTTTGTCCTACACCAACACGTTCTGCAGTCAGCATCTGGTGCAGATCTTGAAAAGGGAGCTTGCATCCTTCTCCTCCGTCATGGTCAGAGGTGCGGAGTAGGCCCGATGGCCTTCTGGAAACTTCGATGAACACTCGACAATCCTTGCCCTGGGGGGGCGCTGAAATTCACTGACAAACGCATCCCCGCTGTCGGCAGATGGAGAGAAGAGCACACAGGTTCTTATTAGACAAAATAGAACTTTTCCCACTGCAAAACGTGAAAAACTTTAGAACAGCTCACAGAGCAAAACTCGAGGACTCCCAACACTTGAACTGGAGGCAAAAATCTGAAGATGGCTGCTAGAGGAAGGGGTTACGGAGAGGGCAGTCATTGGCTGGGGGCAGTATGGAACAAGTTACTTACCTGTAACTGTTGTTCTCCAGCATGGGTCTGAGAAATTCTTGAAGAGGGCGCATCCGTAGTCTGCAGAGGCGCACCAGGTAGATGCAAGAGGACATCATCCCCAGGAGGGACTTGATGGACCTCACCCTGGCCACGCCCGTGGCTAGCAGGCGCTGCACTTTGCCTAGAATGGTCTTCGTCCGTTCTTCCGACGGTGCCGCCAGGCACCTCACTGTATCGAGCTTCGCTCCCAGAAACTTGGCCACCTGCGACGGCACCAGGTGGGACTTTGGGTAATTTATGGCGAATCCCAGGTCTGTGAGTAGCTGGACGGTCCTCGCAGTGTGTTTGACAGCGAGTTCCCTTGTCCTTGAGCGGATGAGCCAGTCGTCCAGGTAGGGGTAGACATGAATCCCCTGCAGGCGCAGCCGCACCACGACAAGTGCTAGGCACTTGGTAAAGACCCTGGGGGCCGACTTCAATCCGAACGGCAGTGCTCTGAATTGGTAGTGGCGTCCCTGGACAACGAACCTTGAGGATGGGAACGTGGAAGTATGCATCCTCCAGGTCCAACGACGATAGAAAGTCGCCTTCCTCCAGCTGTCCCAGCACGTGCTGGAGGGTGACCATCCTGAACTTTTGTGACCTGATGTATTTGTTCAAACGACGAAGGTCCAGGATGGGGCGCCAGCCGCCCGTCTTCTTCCTGACAAGGAAGTACCTTGAGTACACCCCGGAGCCTCTTCGGGACAGGCTCAATGGCGCCTTTCCTGAGCATCGCCCGTACTTCCAACAGCAGTTGCGGGACGTGATTTTCCTTCCTGGCCACAGGTGGAACGTGAAGGCACTTCTTCAGGAATTCGATAGAGTGTCCTCTTGCCAGGAGTATCCAGCACCCAACGGTCGGTGGAGATGAACTTCCACACACCGACGAACTTCGTCAGCCGGCCTCCCACCGGGGTGCTTTGGTGGGGGCCCCGAGACCACGGCCGGTTCAGTCCTGCTTGGAGGTGGTGGCCTTGCCGCCATGGCCACCTTGCCGACGGCGGCGGCGAGGCGCTCCCTGCTTGCCGCGACCCCTGTAGGCCTCCTGAGATGAGGAGCGTGCCGCCTGGCGGTAGGACGACGAGCCACCGCTGGATCCCTTGGAGGCACCCCGTCTGCCTCCGGAGCTCCAAAAGGGCTGTCGTTGCTGAAGGGCTCCTAGGGGGCGGGACGTCTCCGTGTCCGTCTTTATGGCTTGGAGGGATTCGTCCACCGCCTTCCCGAACAAGTTGCTGCCGTCGAACGGCATGTCCAACACCCTAGTCTGGACGTCCTGACGGAAGTCGGTCGCCCGGAGCCAACCCAGTCATCGTAGGCAAACACCGTCATCGTAGGCAAACACCGTTGCCCAGCTGGCGGAACCCGGTATCGGCAATATCGGTTGCCACCGTTATGGCGTGGTCCTACGCCACCTCGCCTTCTTGATGTATTTCCAGGGCCTCTGACCTCTTGTCGTCCGGTAGGAAGTCCAATATGGGGGCCAGCTTAAACCAGAGCTCCCTGTCGTAACGGGCCACGATTGCCAGGACGTTGGCCGCTTTGATCGTCGTCGCCGCCGACGAAATGACCCGCTCCCCCATGGCGTCCAACTTCTTTCCCTCGCCGTCCGGCAGGGAATTCGACGTCGAGGCTCCTGACCCCGCCGCTTTCTTCTTCGCCGCCGCCGAGACGACCGAGTCTGGCGTTGGCTGGGCCCTGAGGCACAGGGGAGCGGTTTCTGGGACCCGGTACTACTTCTCGTACCGGTCCCGTTTGGCTGGTGCCGTGGAGGGGTTCTTTAGAACCGACAGGCCCTCCTCCCAGATGTCATTGATTAGAGGCACCGCGATGACAGTCTTCCTCTTGGCCTCCCGGCGCTGATAGAGGAAACCTTCCTTTTTCTGCTCCTCCGGGCAGAGCTGGAACAATTCGGACGCTCTGGCGATCATGGCGTGGAATGAGCCAATCTCGTCGGGCAGCGAGGCCCGTGCGACGGGAGACCTGTTCCGTCGTCGTCGTCGCCCTCAGAACCCGTCGTCGAGCCCATCACACCGTCATCTCCTGACTCGTGGGAGGATGAGAAGGAACTGTAGGCCTTACGGGGCCGAGTGGAGAAGAGGGTTGGGTCCTCCGTCGTTTGTTCTGAGGACTTCCCGACGGGCCAGGTTGTGGGTCCTCCGGCCTGGGCCATGATAATCTCGTCCTTATCTCAGAGAATAAGGACTGGATCGCAGACAAAATGGCCACCGAGCTATCTGAGGAAGGCTGCTCTTCCTCGCCATCGTCGTCCTCCTCGGTTATCACCCGAGGATCTTCCTTACGGGATCAAACCTTCTTGAATTGGACTTCCAGATTCCTCACAGCCTCGGTCAGTTCCTCCTCCGAGGCTGACTCCGAGCTCGAGGAGGTTACCGTGCCCCCCCTCGCTTCTTCCATCATGGTGGCCATGACGATGGGCTGAAAAGAGGATTCCCTCCTTGGCGGCAGGGAAACTCTAGTCCCGGAGGCAGTCTCCGCTGGCGGGGTCTCTGCCGGCTTGGCCAGAGTCGCCTCGATAGAGGCCTTTGCCTGCTGGGTAGGGGCCTTCACCACCTTAGGTGCATCCCGGGCCTTCTCCTTAGGGGGAGTGGCGACGCCTCGCTCCCCCTCTTCCGAGATCAGACGGGACTTCTCCCGAAGCTTACCCGGGGTCTCGGACTTCCTCTTCCCCCGAACCGGAGCGCTGGCTCGTGGTTGACGGTGCCGGGGAAGGCGCGCCCTGCCTGGCGACCGAAGAGCCCGACCTTTCGGCGCTCCCGGAGCCAGCGGACTTGTGGCGCTTGTCCTGGTGTTGGGCACCCGTCGCCGGGGCGCCCGCACAGGACTTAGAAGCCCGCTCGGACCCTTTCTTCTTCTCACCTGTTGAGCCCTTCTCCAACCAGCTGGCGAGACGGGATCGACGGTCCTTCATGGTCCGCTACGACAAGTTCTTGCAGAACTGGCAGTCCTTCTCTACATGAGTCTTGTCCCCATGAAGACAGTAGAGGCATCGCAAATGTTCGTCCTCAAACACATTCTGCAGCCCGCATCCAGGGCAGCTGCGAAACAGCTTGGGTCCGGGTGACAAACTCGCGTCCTGGGCCATCTCAAAGTAGGCCGCGAATCTTCTGGAAGCCTCCTGCAAAGGGTAGCCGTTAACGGGAGTAGAAACGGTGGAGCTTGAGGCTCGATTAACCCGAAAAATGTGAAAATTCACCTGAAAAAGCGCGAAACACGCAGTAAAAGCTTGAGAGCTAAGCACGAGGACTCCCAACACTTGAACTTGCGGTAAAAATCTGAAGATGGCTGCCGGAGGCGGGGCTTAGGGAGAGGGCAGTCATTGGCTGTGGTCAGTATGACGCAGAGATCAGTGATTGGTTACTACTATGAAAGACAGATCAGAAACAAAACTGATACTGATTTTTCTTTACCGAGGATTCCCAGCCTGACGACGGGGAATATTCATGAGCATGTGAATCCATGTCAGACCCCATGCTGTAGAAGTCCCAGAGTACAGGCATTGGTTTAGAGCCGAAGAACAAGTTACTTCTTACCTTGTAATGTTCTTTCGACGGGATGTTCCGCTGACTTATTTTTTTCTCTGTAGAGGGCGCTGCGCGTCGACGTCCGCCGAGTTGCCGTCCCTCGACGGCCACCGTATCGGCGCCGACGTCACCATGCCCATAAATAGCCACGCGCGGCGTCCGTTACTCAGTTCCGTTTTGTAGCATAAGAAAACGGATGCCTGAATTGGTTATTGACCTTGAAGGAGCGTAAGCTGCAACCACAAGGGAAGAATTATTGCGGGGATGGATGGGAGGGGCGATAAGGAATACGTTGGAGGAACATCCCGTCGAAAGAACGTTACAAGGTAAGAAGTAACTTGTTCTTCGAATGTTAGTGTCCTCCGACGTATTCCTCATCTTTGATAGACTCCCATAGCAGTGGCATGTAATTGGAGGTAGGAGTAAGAATGTTATGAATCCCTTTAGGGATGGACCGAATGTAATACGGCCTTGCCAAATCTGGTCTCTTGACTAGTGGAGGAATCCAGGTTGTAAAATTTTGTGAATGTATGTGCGGACGACCATGTGGCAGCCGCACATATGTCTCTGACCGGTACCCCTCTTTGGAGAGCCAAAGAGGCTGCGATACCCCTGGTTGAATGAGCCCTAAGATTTCGGGGTGGCTCTTTCCCTGCCAGTTTGTAACATTCCAGAATGGCCAAAATAGTCCACCTGGAAATGGTTTGTTTTGTTATGGGTAGTCCCAACTTGTTACCTGAGTATCCTACAAACAGTTGGTCTGCTTGCCTGATCCTAGCCATTCTGCTGATGTAAAAGCTTAGAGCTCGCTTTGGGCCCAGCCTATGTAGCCTTTCTTCCTCTTTCCCCGGATGGGGAGGAGGGTAGAACGAAGGTAAGGTAATTTTCTGAGTAAAATGAAATTCAGGAACCACCTTTGGGAGGAAATTAGGCTTCACCTGTAGGACAACTTTGTCCTTGTGAAAAATTGTATGTGGGGGTTTACAGGAGAGAGCTTGTAGCTCGCTCACCCTCCTAGCAGATGTTAGTGCTACCAATAAGACAGTTTTAAGCGTGAGAAATCTCAGCTAACAAGATTGAAGTGGTTAGAATGTAGTGCCCATTAGGAAGTTTAAGACTAAATTTAAGTCCCATAAGGGAACTTGGAATGGTTTGGGTGGATAAACATTAGTTAATCCTTTGAGAAATTGTATCACTAGGGGTAGTTTGAAATACAATGGTTCCTCCACAGTGCGCTTGAAGATTGAAAGCGCTGCAAGATAGCCTTTTACAGTGCCAACTTGAAGGCCTGAGTTTGCCAAGTAGAGTAGAAACGATAACACTGTTGGTGTACCACATGAAAAAGGGTCGATATTCTCTTCCCTACACCAGCTGCAAAATTTGTTCCAATGGCAGCGGTATAAAGACTTTGTTGCTGGCCTTCTGGCCGAAAGCAACACCTCCATGACGTCATCAGGGAGATCCCAATCCTTGTACCTCACCCTTTCAGAAGCCAAGCGTGAAGGTTGAGGGTTCTGGTGTCTGGATGGAGAAGCTGACCTCCCTTCTGCGAGAGAAGATTCTCTGAGTGGAAGTCGAATTGGAGGGCAGATGGAAAAGTCTAGAAGGTCCGGGTACCACGTTCTCCTGGCCCAATCCGGGGCAATTAGGATCATGGTTCTCCGGAATCTTCTCAACCTCCTGATCATTTGAGGAATGACAGGGACTGGTGGGAACGCGTACAGAAGTGGAAACTCCCAGTCCACTATGAACGTGTCTCCCAGAGCTCCTCTCGGGGGAAATTCCCTTGAGCAGAACAGGTCGCATTTCCTGTTTAGGCTGGTGGTGAACAGATCTACCTGAGGGGTTCCCCAAAGGGCGAAGATCTCTTGAAGGACTTCCTGAGCTAGCTCCCACTCGTGGGAGACTGTGCTCTGCCTGCTCAGAGCGTCCGCTGTCAAGTTCTTCTCTCCGGCTAGGTAAACTGCCGATAGAGCGATTACTTCCCAAATTGCCCAAAACCAGAGCTGCATTGCCTCTCTGCACAGTGGCAGTGACCCTAGGCCTCCTCTTGTTGAGGTAGTGCATGGCCACCGTGTTGTCCGTCATTATCAGGACATTTCTCCCCTGTACTGATGGCAGGAAAGCTTTCAGCGCTAGTCTGATCGCTCTCAGCTCCAATAGGTTGATGTGTAGTCTGGACTCCGATGGAGACCAACGACCGCTGATGGTCAAGTCGTTGGCATGGGCTCCCCACCCTGTGAGTGAGGCGTCTGACTACTGTTATCACCGGCCATGGTTGCCAAAACAGTTCTCCTTTCAAGATGTTCTCTGAATAGGCCCACCATTGAAGGTCGCGGGCTACTTTGTCCGGAATCCGGAGGAGATCTGTCATTCTTCCTGAGTATTGTGACCACTGGGGTTCTTAGTGCCCACTGAAGAGATCTCATTCTCAGGCAAGCCTCTGGCACAAGGAAGATGCAGGATGCCATGAGGCCTAGCAACGTCAAAAAGTCGAAGGCTGGGAGACGTTGGGCATTTTGAAACTTGTTGACCATCTGCAGAATATCTTGAGCCCTCACCTCTGGTGGCGAGGCTTTTCCCAAGGAAGTGTCCAGGACCGCTCCAATGAACTGGAGTCTCTGTGATGGTATCATCTGTGACTTCTTTAAATTGAGGGAGAAGCCAGTTTGTGAAGGAAGTGGCAGACATAATCTAGCTGGGTCTGAGCTTGTTCCGAAGATACAGCCCTGATCAGCCAATCGTCCAGGTAGGGGTAGACGTGGATCCCTTCCCTCCCTAGACTCGCAGCCACTACCGACATTAGCTTGGTGAAGACCCTCGGGCGGAGGTCAGCCCAAATGGCAGAATTCAAATTGATAATGAGAGTCGCCAATTGCGAACCTCAGGTAGTTCCTGTGTTTGGGATGGATTGGCACATGGAAATAAGCATCCTGAAGGTCCAGAGATACCGGCCAGTCCTGGAGCTGGAGGGCCTGAAGGATCTGAGAGAGTTATCTTGAATTTGTCCTTCCTGAGGAACTTGTTCAATTCTCTCAAGTCCAGGATGGGTCTCAGTCCCCCGTCCTTCTTTGATATGAGAAAGTAGGAGTACCACCACCCCTTGTTCCTGTCCACTACAGGTACCGGTTCTATGGCACCTTTCTCTAGCAGGTATATAATTTCCTGCAAGAAGAGCGGATCTGGAACTTTTAGAGAGCTGTTCCCCGGTGGATGACTGAGGGATGTGTAGAAAGGGTAGGCGCTAACCCTGGGCAACTGTCTCCAATGCCCAAGCATCTGACGTTATAGCCTGCCATTCCGTCAGATGGCGAGTTAACATGCCCCCCTACAGGTGTCTTGTGTGGAAAGACCTCAGAGTGGTTTGGGGGCGGCTGATGCAGATGCCGAGGGTAAAGAGGCACCTGCTGCTGCTCTGGCCTTAGTACCTTTGACCCGTCTACCTCGGGTGGATCTCCTTTGGCCTCTTTGAGCCGGCTGTCGTCTGCCTTTCCCGAATGCGGAATAATAGCGAAAGGACTTTCCTCTCCCAGAGGTTCCCGAGGGGCGAAAAGGAGTTTGGCGGATCACAGCTCCTAAAGATTTTGCTGCTGCTTTAGATGTCTGCAACTTTTGCAGACTGTCATCAGCCTTTTTTCCGAATAATGAAGAGCCGTCAAAGGCATATTCAAAAGTCTGGCCTGTACATCTGGAGCAAAGCCAGACTTTCGCAACCACGCATGCCTGCGGATTGTTGTACTTGCCGCCATGGCCCTGCTGATACCGTCAGCGGAAACAATGCCAGTTTGAATTGACTCGCACATGGCATCTTTGCCATCTTTAATAATGTTAAGGAAGGCTTCCTTTTCCTCTCCTTCGGGTATACAGTCAGCCGCTGATGAAGCACACTCCCACAGCGTGTGACTGAACCTGGCGAGCGTACAGGTGGCGTTGATGGACTTTAACGCCATACTACAAGCAGAGAAGACTTTCTTTGCCATAGAATCGTACCTCTTGTCATCTCTATCCTGTGGGACAGTAGGGTAAGCGGTCCTGCTGCTTGATGAAGTTGCCGCTTGGACCACCAGGCTCTCTGGAGTCGGGTGTTCCGATAAGTATTCAGGGTCAGCAGCAGCTACCCTATACTTGGCTGATAATCTTTTATTGACAGCAGGGATAACTTCAGGAGTTAGATGCAATTTTTCTTTGTAAGGCTGTATGGAAGGGGTCCACAGGATCCTCCTGTGGACCTTTGTCTAATATGCATGTCAGGTTGAAAAACAGGCGAAGGCGCAGACCAACCCATGAATTCAATTATTCTTGCCATCAGGGTTCTAGAGGGTGTTTCGGCATGTTCCCCTGGGTCTGGCTTAACAAAATCCACTTCTGGGTGAGTGTCCAGCCCACTTGCCTCATGTAATGACTCCTGTAGGTCTTTTAACCTTCTTTCCTCAGAGGTGAAATCCTCTGAAACAGGTAGTGTGGGTCTCTGCAACTCGAAGGTTTCCTGGTCAGAATCTTCCCCTTCTTTCATACATTGAAGATAATCCAGGGTACTCTGACCTCTGAAATGGTATAAAACCCACTTCTAAGGCAGAAGGAGCCAGGTCCGTCATTAATGGGCGAGAAAACGTCGATGTCTTCGATGCCGATGTGACTGGCTTCGAAGGCGCCGAAAAGGGCGTCGAGAAAACCGGAAGAGGCCTCGAAGAACTCGAGATGATCGGGATCCTACTCGAGGACATCGACAACGGTCTCGGCGTCGTGCCGGAGGCTCTTGGAATCACCGTTGGCTGTGGAGTAGCCATGGTCTTCTCTTTCATCGGCGTCGATGTCAGCGTCGACGATGGCGTCGAGTCGATCGACCGATGCGTCGAAGAAACCCTTCGACAACGGCGTCGATCCATGCGTCGAAAGGATCTTCGACGACGAAGACGGTGCCTTCTTACCCGATGGCCCGTGTCGCTCTCGGGTGGAATGTTTCGCCGGGTGCTGCGACTCGCAGGGTTTTGATTTTTTGGGTTTTTCACTCGGGGTATCACCCTCAGCTGTCTTCGAGGGGGACGAGGCCGCTTTCTCAAAGACGCTTAACATTTTCTTCCTGAATTCCTCCCAGAGCTGTGTTTTGTGGGGCAGGAGACCCTTTCTGGGGAAACAGAAGACGACGAGGACGGGGATCTTCGACGTCTCTTCTTTGAGTGTCTTGATCTCGACAAATGGTGGGAGCTACTTCGAGATCTAGAATGGGAATGTTTTCTACGGCGAGGAGACGAATGCTTCGGCCGAAGAAACTTTCAAGGAGGTTTTGACTGACTTACCTCTCTCGAGCTGACCCTTGCGCTCCTTCAAGGCTTTCGCCGTCATGGACATGCATTCCTCACACTCCGAACAATGGTGCTCGGCTCCCAAGCACCACAAGCAGATCCTGTGTGGATCCGTTAGACATTTTTTTACCGCAGTCTCGACATTTTTTGAAGCCGTGTCGCAGCATTGTCGGTTCCGATGAAGATGCCATCGACAACGAGTTGTATATTTCGAGTAGATATAGATTAGTTATCTGACTGAACTGAGCAACGATGTTCCGAGGCCCCACGAAGCGCGGAAAAACGGAACTGAGCAACGGACGCCACGCGTGGCTATTTATGGGCATGGTGACGTCAGCGCTGATACGGTGGCTGTCGAGGGACATCGACTCGGCGGACGTCGACACGCAGCGCCCTCTACAGAGAAAAAAAATTTCCGAGGCCAGCAAGCTGTAAACGTATTATCAAAGATAAGGACTTTTAACAGTTTTTTCCTTTTACAGCGGATTCACGACCTGCCGATGGGGAATATTCATGAACATGTGAATCCATGCCATAGCCCATGCTGGAGAAATTATAAGTTACTCACTGTAGTGACAAACATACTCCTAGTCCATAGCTCCCTTTCCGCCATACTATATGGGCGTCCCTCGCTATGGACGGGAGACAGAACCTTTTTCACCAGAAAACATCATCTTCCACTATAAATATAGAGGCGCGTGGGGGTGCAACCATGGGAGAATGCGTCCACTGACTCCACCCACCGGCGCTACTCCTCAGTCCCCATTGACACATCGACAATATTACCATTCCCTAATGACATCAGTTTTATTAGGGAGGGAAGATGGTGGGACGTATGGAGGAAAGTGGACTATGGACTAGGGCAGGGGTCTGCAACCTGTGGCTCTCCAGATGTTTCGGACTACAACTCCCATGATCTCCTGACATTGACTATGCTGTACATGCCGGATGGGAATGGTAGTCCAAACACATCTGGGAGCCAAAGGTTGCAGACCCCTGGACTAGGGGTACGTTAGTCACTACGGTGAGTAACTTATAATTACTCTTAAGTCCCGTTCCCTTTCCTCCATACTGTGGCAATTACAACTGAATGTAGCCCCTGGGTGGAGAGGTCACCCGCCTTAAGAAAATAAGTTCCTCAATACAGCCTGCCCGAATGCTGTATCTGACCTGGAGCTGGCATCCAAACAGTAGTGCTTGCAGAAAGCCAAAGGAGTGGTCCACGTGGCTGCCCTGCTGATGACCTGCCACGGAACGTGCCTCTGGAATGCGGCTGCCATGGCCTTGGCTCTGATAGCGTGGGCATGCATGTTTGCCAGAAGCGGAAGTGCTGCCCCTCGAAGGCCACCTTAATGGACGAAACCATCCACCTTGCTATGGAGGCCTTAGAAGCCTGATATCTTGGCTGTGAACCCCCCGCCCCCCGAAGGTGACAAAGAGGCTCAGATTTGCGAAAGCTCTTGGTTCTGTCCAGGTAGAATTTTAGAGGGTGCCTAACATCTAGACAGTACAGGACCCTCTGTGCATAGTCCTTAGGGTCCGTGAAGAAAGTAGGAAGCACCATCTCCTCATTTAGGTGGAACAAAGACTACTTTGGGCAAGAACGCGGGGTGCGTTCAGAGGACCACCTTGTCCCTATGAAAGGTAGTGTAAGGCTCCGAAGCCACCTATCAGAATGATACAGAAGTGCCGGGACTCACTTATCTTGCAGATCACACTGTGTACCAGGGGAGTGGGAGGGAAGTCATATGCGTACATGTTGCTCTACTGTTAATGTAATGCATCGCCCAGAGAGCCTAGGCCCTGTCCCTGCTAGGATGCAAACTGAGGGCACTTCTTGTTTTACCAGGTGGCGAAGCGATCCACCTGCGGATGACCCCATCTGTCGAAGATCCCCTGCAGGACCTGATCATTCAATTGCCATTCGTAATTGTCTGCACCCAGCCAGCTGAGCATGTCCGCCTCCAGGTTCGACTCCTCTGGGAGGTGGATCGCAGTCAAGTGTATGTTTACCAGAGCCCATTCCCAAATGCGGACCGCCAGGGTGCACAGAGGAGGAGACCTGGTGCCACCTTGTTTGTTGAAGTAATATATGCTGGTGGAGTTGTCTGTTTGAATGAGGATCATATTGCCACTCAGAAGCGTCAGGAAGGCTTTGAGAGCAGGCCAGATGGCCTTCAGCTCCAGTCAGTTGATATGGGACGCCTATTCCTGACGAGACCAAACTCTGTGGACGCTGTGGTTGTCCAGGGTAGCTCCCCAGCCCTCCAAGGAAGAGTCTGTGATGATGTAACCTGCAGTGTGGTTGTTGGAAGAGTCTGCCCATCCTCGCGTTGCAGACTGTGCTCCACCAGACCAGGTCCTGGTGGAAAAAGGGTGGAATGCTGACAAGTTCCGCCTGGGAACACCGCTCCTTACTCCATGAGGCTGCAAAGTGCAGCTGTAAACTTGTCATGTTGAGCATTGTGTAAGGCACTGCCAGTAGAAATGCTGCCATGATACCCATGAGGTGCTGGTACCACCATGCGGAGGTCACCTCTCTGAGAAAATGACTGGTGGCCCTCTTGATGGCTGTGATCTTGTCCTCCGAGGGAAAAGACTCTCACGGAGCTCGTGTCCCAGATGAGGCCCAGAAACGCTAGACTCTGCATCGGCTCCAGCTGTGACATCTTGAGATTGATGGAGAATCCCAATTCGTGTAGCGTCCGGGGATATCACCCCGACGAGCCAGTGGTCTAGGTATGAATATAAGTGGTGTCTGTATAGGCCAAAAAAAAAAAATATGTGATGTTGGGGAAAAGTAAAGTGATGTTTGGGCACCGGAAAGGTGGTGTCTGTATAGGAACCTAAGTATAGTTGGGCACCCGAGTGGCTGCCTGTGTAGCTAGTGTAGCTAGGACCAGGATATGGGGACACCGGGAAGTGTGTCTGGGGGCTTAGAAACAGCCTTTCCTAACCAACTCAACTACTGAGAGGAAGACAGACTATGAAGATTACCAGTAGTAACATGTACAGGCCTTGTGCCACTAATAAGATCAGGCAGTATCAGGCACTCGTCGCAATCGCACACACCTGAAACTCATGGACCGTGCTCCAAACTATAAAAGGTGGAGCACAGAAAGACAGAGACAGGGGCCAAGAATGAAGGCAAGCTGTAAGGCGAGATGTAGGAGTAGCTTGAGAGAGCTGCCGAGAACAGAGCCAGAGCGAGCGAGACGCTGACGGGCTACGATTTGAGGCAGGAGAAAGCGTGGCAAGGGAGCCGTGTCTCCAAGAAGCCAGGAGAGTTCAGAAAAGTGAGCAAGGGGTCCTTGAGCCCCTTTCCTACATGTGCCAGCTAACTGCTCATTTCCTCTCCTGGGCCGCGATTCCGCCCAGGAGTGTCTGAGGGGCAGGTTGGGCAAGTACCGGTCCTAGAAGAGCTGAAAGCAGGACGACGCACAAAAGCAATCACACCCCGGGAGTTCAAGAAAGGGAGAGCCCGGTTGGTGATACGCACGATTGAGGAATGCAACAATGTAAAACACGAGGCTACACATTCAAGGATAAAAACATTGAACTGAAAGCAAGGGAGCCGTTGTGAAGCAAATTAATGGAGCAGTGCTGTATGAGAAGGCACGCGTTAAACGCTTCTTGAAAAGATGTATGAACAGTGAATAACGAAAGCAAAATATGTCGGAAGCCATTGAAGGGAAGGGCATGAGGGAAAGAGCGTGCAGAGACATTGAAAGACTGATGTGAAAGTGAATGTATATTTTTGTGAAAAGAGGAACATGGTGGACCCGGGCCGGTTCCACGAAACCAATTGCAAAAGACACAGATATTAAGTGCCAGGCTATTATGCAAGTCTATTACTCGTCCTTGGCACTTAAGGGGTTAAGAAACCCACCCTAATATCAGAGTGGTCAAGCATAGGGGTGAGAATACCATGGGGTTGCGAAGGTATCTGACAGGTGAACATTGTGAAGAGAAGTACAAAGGTTGGGTAAGGGAGTACTCCCGAGCTCCATGAACCAGAGCAGTTTAGCTGGAAGGTGTTTAAGCAATGCTTAAGTGGTTGAAGACAGGCAAGGGCCGCCTATGAAAGCAACTTTGTGATTATCTGTTTTTTTTGACAAGTGTGAAACCGGGTGAGGGAAGCCTGAGATAATCCATTGAAAAGAACTGTGATGCATATTGCACCGACACTGAAATAGGTGACGGAAACCTAACAGAATTTTGGGAAATTTTGAACTGTGCATACTACACACCTTGAAGGAACTTTGTAATAACTCCACTGAACTGAACTTGGTGAAGGGAGTGGTGAGCCAATCTCATTGCCATTCTTTTAACACAATTATTTTGAAACATTTCCCCACACAAAGTTATTGTGAGATGTGAGGGCAGGTATAGGTTTCTGACACAGAAGTTTTCTCTGTTTGACTGACTTGGACCATTTTATATACTAGGATGGTCGAGACAACTCCCATTATAGAATTCGGGCCAGCTAGGACGTCTCCAACCCCAGTCAAACGTTGATAAAGGTGTTTAAAGTTACTAGCACTCTGATTTCTCAGCTGCAGAACAGCATCCATGGGTGATAATTTTCTCAAAATTGCACCTGTTTTCTTTTTCTGCAATTTCTTCATTTGTCATTTCCTTCTGGGGTTTCCTTCTATACTTTAGAGTCAATTTGAGTCCTTTGTGAGTTTTCCTTTTGGTGGGCTTCAGCCCGCCCAGTGCTCCAGTGGGTCTGGGAAAGCAAGAAGTGAGGTAGGAGCCAGAAACCTCACTGTCCTTTATCTGTAGTTATGCCTGGATGAAACCAGTTCTAACTGGGCAGCTGGCTTTCCTGGAGGACAGCCAACCCCCAGGAGATTGCCGCTCTAGGAGTGTGAATTAATTGGTTCCAGCATAAAAGGCAAGTTGATACCACAGGCAGAGTCTACCACTGAAACAAGGAATCCGAAGCAGAAGACGAGATGGGACGCCAGCAGCACCTTACAGGGCCTCAGAAGCAGGGGTGAAGCTCTGCAATTGTGCTGAGCCCGTTTTCAAATTGACAGGAAGACCCGCCAAGGAAGACATCCTCCTTTAATCTGGTGGGACCAACTAGGCCCAAGAGAGTCTTCATTTTGGAGCATCGCTCCACGTCCTGCGCCTTTTCAGGCAGCAGAAGACCAATACCCGGGGTACTCTGACCATTATCAAATGCATCGTCTTCCGAGGATTGAATCCGTCTGAAACTTTGCAAGCATTTGTGAGGAACTCCAGAGGCAGAAATTCTTCAAACAAATTCTGCTCACCAGAATTCAGGACTGAGTAATCGAAGAGAATCCAACCATCAATATGTTTCTTCTTGGCGCTGCGATTAATTGAATCCATTGCTGCTGACCTCTTCTCCTGAGTGCTGCCGCTGAAGCCCACCAGAGGTCCCTTTTGTCACCACGAACACAGAGCAGGAATCGGGGTCTGTAACATTGCACCTAGAAGGAAGCCAGCTACAATTTCTTCTTTATTTTCAAGGTACTGCAGGGGTTATTTTGCAATTACCTCGTGCCACTTTTGGTGCTTCCTGGTTTGGGGAAGTACTGTTTTCATCAAGTAAGTTGACCTCAACTCCTCTGTGCAGGCTTAACAGCATGTGTGTTATCAGGAAGGCTCCTCTTGAGCTCCTGCATTTTCGTCATTATCCATTGACTTCTTAAGTAACTTTTCCTCTGAAGATCTTCATCAGAACTGGAATTGTCCATTTGACTTTGGCTGGGCTGCTGAATTTGGCTGGACTGGTTTCCCAAAGGCCCATCTTCTTGATCCTACTGGCTTTGGCAATGCTGGTTCCTCCATAGGCTTTAATTGTGAACCCTCTTACTGCTAGGAACCAAACTGCCTATATCCCGGTGTGAGAGTGAACATGTTATTAATAGTTGTTCGCTGTGTTCGTTTAACCTTGGTTTCCCTCCTTCCTCAATTTTGCAGTTGATACTTCTAAGTGATTTTACTGACCTTAACTGACGTCACTTTATGTGCTAGATATGTAAATTACAAAAGTTACCCACCTGCATTGTCGCTGTCCTGTAATTTAATTTGTATCCAAATTGAATGTTATTGTTAGTTGCTGCAGTTTAGAATTGCTGGTATAGCTTGTTTATATATAAATACATGTATTTTAATATAACTGAGTAAGTGTTTACTTATTTCTTTGTACTGCTCTACAGCTTACAGAACTCCCTTCTAAGATAAGCCTGACTGCTCAGTGTTAGGGAGAATTCTCATTCTATGGCTAATTTCCCTTACTTATAGGGTCCCCCAGTAGCTTTGCTGGATTTGAAAGGTTTGTTTTTTTCTCCTGCTAAGAGTGAGACTGTTTTTCCCACTCTTAGGCATTTTTGCTATGTGTGTTCTAGGCTGGTTTTGTGTTTAATGTCTATGGGGTTTTTCTCATTCCCATAGGAACGATCGTTATTCACAAGTGTTACACAGCACCCTCTGTGCAGTGACACAGGGGTGTCGTAGCGATCCCCAAACATAGACTCCATACCCTGGGACTGAATACGGTCTCCCAGGGCCTATAAAGTCCTCATTGACTTTACTAGTCAATTTTTATCAACTAAACCAGTACAACCCATCTTACTATGGAGGTACTGGGAAGGATTAATAGTTTTTCCCTTATGTTCATTTTCGAGAGGGTACCGAACAGTCCCTCTCTCAAACGTTTCTGGCTGGTGGCAGTGGTTACTACGGTAAATATTCGACCGCAAATATTTTCCTATGGGATTTTCCCATTGTTCGAGGCTACCACATTTTCTGACAGCCTCTAACATACCGCCGGTATATTTGAATATGAACTTTACTGTGGTAGGTTTTATTTGCCATAACTTTAATATAACTTCTTACTCGTGTCTTTCTCTAAACTCCTAACCCAGGACGGGGATCCTTTGTTTGTCCTTTTGGCGGGCTTCTGCCACGAATCCCTCCTTTCGGCACCACTGAGCCTGGGGTGGGTCCATTGGGTGGGAGGGGGAGTAGGACCACTGGACAGGGTTGCCTCAGCAACCCATGTCGCACTCTATCCTGATAGGCTGGAGGGTCTCCCACCAAGATGACCACTCCACTGTGTGAGTGACAGCTAGGCTCTATGAATGGGGATCTTTTTGCATAAAAGCGGGGTCCTGAGGACTGGAAGAGCAAGACGTCGCCACTGGAACTAAGAAGCCGAAGAGGAGAGAAGCCAAAGACATCTGCAACGACTGAACCACCGGTGAAGCCCTGCTGCAGCATCTCACCACTTTTCTCCACACAACGAGAGAAGATCTTCACCTGCAAGAGCCTTCTTCTCTTGAGCTGGTGGGGCCAACCAGTTTGCCAATTGCATTCCCGGACCTGCCTTGGTCGAATCGCCAGTACCCTGTATTCGGAGGCCGGATAGCCAGGGCACTAGTCCACCCGGACCGCGATTTAAAGGAGCGTACCTTTTATTCGTCGGCATCACCGCGGCTGTTTTCATCCCTGGGTAGTGCAGTAACTCGAACCTTCCTCCACGATGAGAGCCTCTCTTCCTCTGCTGGATCCCCCGAACTGCAGGAACTACAAGGAACAACCGCCACTGTAGGAGCCACTTCTTCATTTTAAAGGTACATTGTTCCGCCAGGCCGCCCTTTCCGTGTGGTAGAGCTAAAGGTGTTTTAAATCCTTTACCTACCTGTTGGGATGGCCGCCCCTCTCTTAACATTGTCTTTCACCTTCTGCATCCACGTTTTCGCATCGTTAACCAAAGACTTGACTGCAGCTACAAGAACATTTTGCTTCTGGGCCCTTGGCCTGTACCACTGACTCTGGCACAGGCCTACTGACTCTGGCTAAATTTGTTATAACTGCCTTCTCTAGATGCTTCTCAACTAGAACTGTGTTGGTGCACCTACTTCTTATAACCACCTTTTCCATCCCACTTTTATAACCTGTGAAGTGCCATTTTGCTCAGTTTTCATTTAAGTATTCTTTATACTAAAGTACTACCATACCACCTAAACTGATTCACAAACTTATGGAAAGTGTTCCTAGGGTGTGTAAGATGATATTTCCGTATAACTTTTGCTTTCCCTCCCTTGTGAGAAAGTGCTAGAGTGCCATTTGTGTTTGGTTTTCACTGTGCCGTTTTGCTCAGTTTTCACTCTTGCTCAAACTTGTCTACAATTTAACTAGGGAGTTGTGTATACTTTGACTGAATTTAACTTGCTCAATAACTGATAAATGTGTTTAACTAGAAGGGTATAAAATAAATATATAATTTAAAAATCTTACAATTATCAACAATGAAAAGTTCTCATTAAAGTAGTTCATACAAAAAAGTTTAACAAATTAATCTGGATTTATCCGAGGCAAGGCAATTGTCCATGACCAGGCATTAATTGTATCTGGATTGTTTGCCAGAAGCGGATAGCCGCAGTTGTCATAGAAATGTTGTTTCCAAATGAGATTTGTGCCCATCGTTCTTTAGGGTCCATGGATTTATTGAATTTCATGTACAGTGTAGCGACTGCAAGGCGTTTGTCTGCCAAAGCTGGGCATTGCATAAATAAATGGTGTAGACTTTCAATAGTGTCATCCTCCTTGCAATACCTGCATATTTGTTGTCGACGGGTTTTCTGTGCACATATCCCAAGGATTTGCTGTGTTGGAAGTGCATTAAGACGCAGCCTCATGAAGGTGTCTCTAATAAGGCGGTCAGGAAACAGCTTCAAATAACGAGGGATCATGTTTAAGGATCTTACTTCTGTGGTACAATTTAGCGCGTTTGTATCCGTTTTTCGAAGGGATTGTGTCCTCCAACGTATTCCTCATCTTAAATATCTCCTTCCAGCTCTGCTGGCCTCGGAAAATTTTCTCTAGAGGGCGCTGCACGTCGACATCCTCCGAGTCGATGTCCCTCGACAGCTGCCGTATCGACGTCGACGTCATCCTGCCTATAAAGGCCGCGCGCAGCGTCCGTTGCTCAGTTCTGTTTTTCCGCGCTTACTCAGTGCCTCGGAATACCGTTGCTCGGTTCTTGTCAGATTAATCCTATTTACCTCGAGTTATTCGTTCCGTACTCGATGGCTTCCTCGTCGGAACCGACAAATCCTCGATCCGGCTTCAAAAAATGCCGAGATTGTGGAAAAAAGATGTCACTGACTGACCCTCACAGAGTTTGTCTGTGGTGTTTGGGAGCTGAACACCATTGTTCGGAGTGCGAGGACTGTATGTCCATGACAGCTAAGGCCCTGAAGGAGCGTAGGGGGAAGCTGGAGAAAGGTAAGACTTTTAAAGCTTCTTCTTCATCGACGAAGTCGAGACACTCGTCTCCTCGTCACCATTCGCGCTCCAGGTCTCGGAGTGGGTCCCATCACTCCTCGAGATCAAAGCACTCGAAGAGGAGACGTTGAAGATCCCCTTCTCCGTCTTCTTCTTCCTCTGTTGCGCCAAAGAGAATCCCTTGCCCCACGAAACATAGTTCCCGGGCTGAATGGGAGGAATTCCGCAAAAATATGATGAGCGTCTTCGAGAAAGCGGCCTCGACCCCCTCGAAGACTGCCGAGAGCGATGCTCTGGTCGATAGACCCGAAGGTCAAAAACGCCGCGAGTCGCAGTACCCGGCGAAGAAAACCTCTCGAGCGCGTCTCGAACCCTCGAGTAGGACTATGACCTCCAAACCTTCCTCGAAGGTTCCGTCGATGTCGATGTCTTCGACGCCGTTGTCGAAGGGACCTTCGACACACAAGTCTGTCGACTCGACGCCAGCGTCGACGCCAAGAAAAGTCACGGTTACGACACACCCAGTGTCTATCCCCAGGTCCTCGACGTCGATGGCTTCGAGATCGTCGAGTAGAATCCCAATTCTGTCGAGGTCTTCGGGGCCTCCGCCTTTGTTTTCGACGCCACGCTCAAAGCCTTCGACGTCGGCATCGACGACATCGACGTTTTCGAGGCCGATTATGACAAGTTCTGCACCCTCAGCCTTGGAAATGGGGTGTAACCCTTTATGAGTTCAGAACAATTGAGGACTATGTCCTCAATATTGGAAGAGGGTGAATTGTCTGAACAGGAAGACACATTTGAGCTGCAGGGACCTGTCACCCCAATTAGAGAGGAATTTTCCTCTGAAGAACGCAGGTTAAAGGATCTTCATGATTCCTTACATGAGGCAAGTGGGTTAGACACCTCCCCTGAGGTGGAGTTTGCCAGACCAGACCCGGGGAACATGCTGAAACCCCCTATAGAGCCTTAATGGCCAGGATCATAGAGTTTATGGGGTGGTCTGCACCTACACAATCTCTCCAACAAGATGACCTCACAGATATTCTTGACAAAGGCCCACAGGAGGATCCTGTGGTGCCTTTTCATAAAGCTCTTCAGAGGAAGATCATGACAAACTGGGAAACCCCAGATGTCGTACCAGCAGTAAATAAAAAACTGTCTACAAAGTACAGGGTATCCTCTACAGACCCAGAGTTTTTGTCTAAACACCCATCCCCAGAAAGTCTGGTGGTACAGGCAGCATTCTCTACCGATGTCAAGACGGCTTATCCTACCGCCCCACAGGAAAGGGACGATAAAAAATATGATGCTATGGCAAAGAAAGTCTTTTCAGCATGTAGCATGGCGTTAAAATCTGTGAATGTTACTTGCACCCTTGCTAGGTTCAGCCATACACTTTGGGAGTGTGCTTCTACAGCGGCTGACTGCATCCCGGAGGGAGAAGAAAGGGATGCGTTCCTGAATATTATACAGGACGGTAAAGACGCTATGTGCGAATTCCTCCAGACGGGCACTGATTCGGCTGACAGTATCAGCAGAGCAATGGCGGCAAGTACATCAACCAGGAGATTCGCTTGGTTGAGAAAGTCTGGTTTTGCCCCAGATGTGCAAGCCAGGCTCTTGAACATGCCATTCGATGGCTCTTCTTTGTTCGGGAAAAAGGCGGATGACAGTTTAGAGAAACTGCAAACTTCAAAAGCAGCAGCAAAATCCCTAGGAGCTGCAATCCGTCAGACTCCTTTTCGCCCCACAGGAACCTCTGCGAGGGGCAAGTCCTTTCGCTTCTACTCCGCATTCGGAAGAGTTAGAGGACGACCGGCTCAAAGGGGACAAAGAAGAACTACCTGAGGTGGACGGGGTAGATATTCAAAAGCCGCAGCAACAGCAGGTGCCTCTTTACCATCGGCATCTGCATCAGCCGCCCCAAAACCACTCTGAGGACTTCCCTCACAGGACACCTGTAGGAGGCAGGTTGACTCAACATCTGGCGGTATGGCAGGCTATCACGTCAGATGCTTGGGCATTGGAAACAGTTGCCCAAGGTTACTGCCTGCCTTTCCTACGTATACCTCAGAGTCATCCACCGGGGATCAGCTCTCAAAGCTCCAGATCCGCTCCTCTTGCAGGAAATTGTGGACCTGCTAGAGAAAGGTGCCATAGAACCGGTACCTGTAGCGGAGAGGAACTGGTACTCCCCTTACTTTCTCATTCCGAAGAAAGACGGAGGACTGAGACCCATCTTGGACTTGCGAGAATTGAACAAATTCCTCAGGAAAGACAAATTCAAGATGGTCACTCTTTCTCAGATCCTCCATGCCCTTCAGTTCCAGGACTGGTTGGTATCTCTGGACCTTCAGGACGCTTATTTCCATGTGCCTATCCATCTCAAACACAGGAAATACCTGAGGTTCGCAATTGGCAACTCTCACTATCAATTTCGAGTACTGCCATTTGGGCTGACCTCCGCCCCGAGGGTCTTCACCAAGTTAATGTCGGTAGTGGCGGCAAGTCCAATGAGGGAAGGGATTCACGGCTACCCCTACCTGGACGATTGGTTGATCAGGGCTGTTTCTTCAGAACAAGCTCAGATCCAGCTAAATCACGTGTGCCATTTCCTTCACAGACTGGGCTTCTCCCTCAATTTAAAGAAGTCACAAATGATACCATCGCAGAGACTCCAGTTCATAGGAGCGATCCTGGACACTTCCCTGGGAAAAGCCTCGCCACCAGAGGTGAAGGCTCAAGATATTCTACAGATGGTTACCAAGTTCCAACATGCCCAACGTCTCCCAGCCTTCGACTTTTTGAGGTTGCTAGGCCTCATGGCATCCTGCATTTTCCTAGTGCCAGAGGCTCGCCTGAGAATGAGATCCCTCCAGTGGGCACTGAGGACTCAGTGGTCACAATTCTCAGGGAGAATGACAGATCTTCTTCAGGTTCCCGACAGAGTAGCTCGAGACCTTCAGTGGTGGGCCTGCCAGGAGAACATTCTGAAAGGAGAACAGTTTTGGCAACCCTGGCCGGAGATAACAGTAGTCATGGATGCCTCACTCACAGGGTGGGGAGCCCACGCCAACGACTTGACCATCAGCGGTCATTGGTCTCCATCGGAGTCCAGACTACATATCAACCTGTTAGAGCTAAGAGCCATCAGACTGGTGCTGAAGGCGTTCCTGCCAGCTGTACAAGGGAAGAACGTCCTGATAATGACGGACAACACGGTGGCCATGCATTACCTCAACACAAGAGGAGGCGTAGGATCACTACCCCTGTGCAGAGAGGCAATGCAGCTCTGGTTTTGGGCAATCCAAGAATGAATCTCTCTATCGGCAGTTCACCTAGCCGGATAGGAGAACTTGACAGCGGACGCTCTGAGCAGGCAGAGCACAGTCTCCCACGAGTGGGAGCTAGCTCAGGAAGTCCTTCAAGAGATCTTCGCCCTTTGGGGAACCCCTCAGGTAGATCTGTTCGCCACCAGCCTAAACAGGAAATGCGACCTGTTCTGCTCACGGGAATTTCCCCCGAGAGGAGCTCTGGGAGACACGTTCATAGTGGACTGGGAGTTTCCGCTTCTGTACGCGTTCCCACCAGTCCCCGTCATTCCTCAAATGATCAGGAGGTTGAGAAGATTCCGGAGAACCATGATCCTAATTGCCCCGGATTGGGCCAGGAGAACGTGGTACCCGGACCTTCTAGACTTGTCCATCTGCCCTCCAATTCGACTTCCACTCAGAGAGAATCTACTTTCACAGAAGGGAGGTCAGGTTCTCCATCCAGACATCAAAACCCTCAACCTTCACGCTTGGCTTCTGAAAGGCTGAGGTACAAGGATTGGGACCTCCCTGATGATGTTATGGAGGTGTTGCTTTCGGCAAGGAGGCCAGCAACAAAGTCTTTATACCGCTGCCGTTGGAACAGATTTTGCAGCTGGTGTAGAGAACAGAATATCGACCCTTTTTCATGTGGTACACCAATGGTTTTGTCCTTCCTTCTATATTTGGCGAATTCAGGCCTTCAAGTTGGCACCATTAAGGGCTATCTCGCAGCGCTATCCATCTTTAAGCGCACTGCGGAAGAACCATCCTATTTCAAATTTATTACAGTTTATTAAGGGGTTAACCAATGTTTATCCCCCAAGACCATTCCATGTTCCCCTATGGGATTTAAACTTAGTACTAACTTACCCGATGGGCACACCATTCGAACCACTCCATTCTTGTTCGTTAAGATTCCTTACCCTTAAAACTGTTTTATTAATAGCACTTACATCTGCTAGAAGGGTGAGCGAATTACAAGCTCTTTCTTGTAAACCCCCTCACACAATATTTCACAAAGACAAAGTTGTCCTGCAAGTGAAGCCTAATTTCCTCCCAAAGGTGGTTTCTGAATTCCATATCAGTCAGAAGATTACCCTACCATCTTTCTATCCTCCTCCTCACCCGGGGAAAGAGGAAGAGAGGTTACACAGGCTAGACTCTAGAAGGGCTTTAAGTTTTTACATCAGTAGACTAGCCAGGATAAGACAGGCAGACCAGCTGTTTGTAGGTTACGCAGGTCACAAGCTGGGGTTACCAATAACTAAGCAGACCATTTCCAGATGGATCATTCTAGCCATTCTGGAATGTTATGAACTGGCAGGGAAAGAGCCCCCTCAAAACCTTAGGGCTCCTTCGACCAGAGGTATTGCAGCTTCATCGGCCCTCAAAAGAGGCGTGCCGGTTAAAGACATCTGTGTGGCCGCTACATGGTCGTCTGTCCATACCTTTACACGTTTTTACAATTTGGATTCCTCCTCCAGTCAAGAGACTAGGTTTGGAAGGGCTGTACTGCATTCTATTCATCAATAGAAGACAGCGTGAAGTCAGTACTCCCTCCTCCAATAATAGAATACTGCTATGGGAGCCTATCTAAGATGAGGAATACGTCGGAGGACACAATCCCTTCGAAGAACAAGTTACTTCTTACCTTGTAACGTTCTTTCGACGGGATGTTCCTCCGACGTATTCCTCATCGGCCCTCCCATCCATCCCCGCAGTTCTACTTCCCGTGCTGTTGCAGCTTACACTCCTTCAGGGTGATTAGTCTAGTCCAGAAAGTATTATTGTGGGCTACAAAACGGAACTGAGCAACGGACGCTGCGCGCGGCCTTTATAGGCAGGATGACGTCGATACGGCGGCTGTCGAGGGACATCGACTCGGAGGACGTCGACGCGCAGCGCCCTCTAGAGAAAAAATTTTCCGAGGCCAGCAGAGCTGGAAGGAGATATTTAAGTAGAGGAATACGTCGGAGGAACATCCCGTCGAAAGAACGTTACAAGGTAAGAAGTAACTTGTTCTTCTCTTTTATTGTTGATATCCAATGGAGTCTTTCAATTTGCAGTTTGGCTCTTTGTGGTCTACAGATTAGGGTTTCAAGTGAAATGTCATACCTTATCCTTTCTTGGTTAAGAAATTCCTTCCATTTATTCACAGCCATTGCGTTGATATTTCCAGCGATTTGACGAATATACAAGGCGGGAATCTGGTCGTTATTGTTTATTTTCCCGAGAAGATCTAGTTCTTTCCACCATATGATTGATTGGAGGGATTGGAGGCCAAGTTAGAATCGAATTCTAGATGCTGGAATACATTTCGGAATGGCTAAGACCTTTGTCCAAAAGATTCGCTCCAATTGATCCCATACAGTTGTCAATAGGTTTATCATTGTCTCTCCGCCGTATGTCAAGATGGGTACAACTTTTTGTTTAAAGAAAATTATGATTGGTTTTGTGGAGTATTTCCCAAATTTTTTATGTAGTACTAAGCCCTGACGCGCTACAGTATGTGCTTTACTTATCAGGTGGTCAATCCATGGTTGTTCGACAGAGGATTTATTGAGCCAAACCCCTAGAATCGACTTCCAACTCAGGTAATTGAAGTCGCAATGATGGTTCTTTGCTGTTCATGATCTGATCAAGATGTAATGATCGCTGTCTTTTTTGGCAATATTTTCCATCCGGAGTATGGGCTCTTTGATGCTCCGTGAGCAATAAATATAGTCGATGATCCCAGAAGTGGTTCCGCATGACCACGTTGGAGTAAATGAGTTAGAAGATGCATTTAGGGCGTCAAGTCGCATCATGTTTCGATCCGTCATTTCTTTAGACCATCGCCGTGCGCAAGGATCTAGCAGGTGGTCATCGAGCTCTTCGCCATTGGAGGCAAAAAGGTGGATGTTCAAATCACTGCGAATGATAAATGTGATTCCGGGATATTTCAAGGTGTCTTCGTCCACTGTTGTAAAGAAAGAATATAGGAAGAGGTTGTCAGATATTTTGTTGGGATGCCAATAAAGATTGAAACTATCCATGTATTGCTTGTGGCCATGTATCAAAAGGTCTTGTACAGAATTCTTCTCAGGAATCCCTTCTTGTTGTATAATGAGTCTCTGGATCCATGGAGTGATATCTTGCGCTTCTGCTACATAAAGATGAGAGCCCATTTTGATGAAAGTTAGAAGACCAACTGAGGGGCGTCCTTTTTGCAGGCAAATCGCTGGGTTCATATAGGCAGTGTATCCATCACTTACTGGTTTTTGGTGAAGCCATGTTTCCTGAAGACAGATTATGTCAGAATTAGTTAGTTCGGGTCGCGTGGTACAGATGAAGGTAACCACGGGTGTTCCATGAGCATATTGTCAAAGAGCATAGATGTTGAGTCGGTCGTTGCTAGGTGGCTTCTTGGACGCTCATGTTGGTGGATGTAGATGTGTAACTCATGTCTCTCCAAATGGGCTGTCGTTCATTCGTCATCTGATGTCTACGATAGCGGGCGGACTCTGTCACAAGGTTTATTGATCGCTCGTGGGAGTCGGTCCGGTTTTCTGAGAAATGGCCATCACTGGAGCTGAATGAAGAGTATATTGTTGTATTAATTGTTTCATCTCTCTCTTGTTCAACTTTAGAGTCAAATGTCGTGTCTGTGACTGAGATGAAAGCCCAACGTACGGAGATCTTCAGTGTGAGCTTCAATCAAGCGTAGTGTCTTCAATGTAGCACATTCGATCACAATTTTGTCAAGTTTTTTATGATCCATGAATTCGATTAGCTGCATGTCTTTAGTAGTCACTCTGGTCAGGGCTGGAATGACGTTGCAAAGCCTTAAAGTATTTGTCCTATTAAGGATTAAGTTATCATGTTGGATGTCAATTCTTGCGAGTTGGAATCTGTTTTTTGAAGATTTCTCTCGTGGATTGATGAAAGAGGGAAGTTTCAAGGTGGCAGGCACCAGTTGGTTAATAATTGAGAAATCAAATCAGGTTTGCGAGATGGCAGAGCCGTCTAGATCAATAGTAGGAATTTGAAAAGAAGGATCTCTGTGGGTCTCATCAGCTGGATCTGTCCTGGATTGGAGGTCTGACTATTCATAGTGATCGATAGTAAGTTGAGCAGATTCATCTAGTTGGATGTCTTCCTGATCGCTGGCTTCGTTATGATTACTTGAATATGTAGATACATTTAGTAGAAGTACTGTCTCAACCAGCTCTATTTCAGGTAAGTCTGCTTCACTGATGATACTTGATGGTATTGTCGGTGGTTTCTGTTGCTGCAGGGGCCTAATTGTAGGATCCGATTCTGTACTAGGTTGGGTCAAGGTCTGTTGAGGTGTGGATCTTGGTGATTTAGTGGCATGATTAATTGGGAAATTTAGATTGCGCAAGAAAGCTTGTGAGCCTTTTTGATGCTCTTTATATTGTTTCTTTGTTTTCAGGTGACTAGGATTGACGCTATGTGGCCGCGTTGGAACAAAGATACTGTAAGAGTGCCTCATTTTTACGTGGCACTCGGAGAGTACTTCAGGGCAGTTAGCTGGCTCTCTTATTGTAGCTTTTGGATCAATAGTTAAGTCGATTAAAGAATCTACAATGCTTCCTCTATTGTTGAAAGCCGAGGAAGAGCCCATGTCCGTTTCGTGGGGGCGTTAATCGTGCTGGGCCGTGTGCGTTGCCATATCTTTTAGACTATGTGTCGTGTCTCTCCGAGGGGCTAGATTTCGTGCAGAATTAGCTATGTTGGTATGCATCAAGTGTATCAGTGCATCGGTAATGTGTGCTTTTTCAGTTCTTTCCTTTTGTGCTTTGTCAGCTAGCCTTTGTTGCCAGGAGGCACGGGTTTCGGCCTCCGCTTGAATCCGGCTTTCTATTTTGATCCATCAGTACCTCCTGGATTTTTTGCTTCGAAAAGATTGAGGGTAGGATTGAGGCATGGTCCCGTGCTGTATCAGCCTGTGCTTCTTGTAGTTTCATGTACGGAATTAGAGCTTCGGTTTAAACTGTTGCCAACATATTTTGAAGATCCACCATCGTCGTAGGGATCGACTCTTGGTGTTAAGGTGTATTGGGCACAGGAAGGGGTCGGTAGGGATCAGATGGGGAAGGTATATTCTCACATTTAGGCTGCCGTAGGGGCTGCATGCTTGCATTCATGGCCGGCAGTGGTGTGCTTGAAGTTTGATGTGTTTTAGCACTTGTAAATGGTTCACAGCTATCACTATTTGAAGTTTGCATTTGGTCCCAAGTGTTTTTAGAGGTCTTCCTTTTACTTTCTTGAAGCTCCATGAGGGCTTCAATCTCTGTTAGGTCTAACGATAAGCGCTGCAGACGTTGCTTTGAGACTGCTTGGGGCAGCAAATCATGCAATTCTGATTTTGTTCTGCGTTCATGCAGAGATTTCCATCTCGCTTTGGCCAGTTTTGCTCTATCTTTTTGGTATTCCTGAGTTTG
Source organism: Ambystoma mexicanum (assembly GCF_040938575.1). Lineage (NCBI taxonomy): Eukaryota > Metazoa > Chordata > Amphibia > Caudata > Ambystomatidae > Ambystoma > Ambystoma mexicanum. The sequence continues at coordinate 251,451,029 of NC_090930.1, read as the reverse complement.
TGAGGGAGCTGTGCTAAGTTGAGAATCTGGTTGATGGCTAAGTGGTGGAGTTGCTTTTAATTGATGAGTAGTAGGATGTTGTAAGTTGAAATGGATAGAATTGTCAGGGTCCACTGATCTTGAATTCTGTAGTTGAGAGCTGCTATTTGGATCTGAGCACGGGGCATCCTTCTCCAGGTGACTTGTCCGAGACGCGGCTTCTATGTGCTGGAATTCAAAGACTGTTTGTGGTTTTGATTTGGATGACTGTGGCAGGTCTGTCTGTAATGCGGTGAATACCACAGAGGAGATGTCATCAGTAACTGCTGGTTCAGATATGGAATCTGCAATAGAGGTTTGTTGAAGGGCTTCTGACGTCTTCATAACTGTGGTGGTTTCACTAACTATTGTTTTTGTATGAGACAGATGTTTTCATTAGGCATAGATGTAGTGTTTTGGTTGGTGTTATTTACACATTGCATTGTATGCAATTTGCCAGATTGCTGTCTTGTTAACATTCGCAGTGTGCCGGCTTGGCCACTAGGGGGCTGCTTTGTTGGAGCTCCCTGCTTGTCTAGCATAGCAGGATCTTGACGTTGAGTCGTGGGCAGGGCCTCCTCAGCACCAGGAAGCCGCCCAGGTTGCCCGAATCTCTGCACCGGGAGAAGAAGCTCCACGGACAACGGGGGCCACAGGTCCCAGCACGGACCATGCGGTCAGCACAGGGACATCCACCAGCAGACACGCCAGGCAGACCTCCCACACACAGCCAGGCAGCGGACGGCCCAAACGAGACACGTGGCCCCGTAGGACACCCGCTGCCCACGCAGCCACAGTACCCCGGGAGCAGCGAGGGCTGTGCAGGAGCCCGACCGCCAAAGGGAAGCGCCGGAACAAGGTGAGTCAGAGGGGTCGAAGTTGCAGCTGAAAGATTTAGCTTGGCTGGGCCCAATTAAGTCTGATGAACAAACAGTCTGTGTCCAAGACGAGGGCAAGAGCTCAGAAGTCTTCAAAGGGGAAAGAGTGCCAAGATACTGTGCCGTGAGGGTCAAAGGATAGTTTTCCTGCAGTTCCCTCACGGTCACTTAAATTCGTGTAGATTTTGATCGGTATCGGAGTAGGAGGAAAAAAAAAATAAAAGGGGGATCCTAGAACGCTGCAATGGATCACAAACTTTGTGTCCCACAGTTCCACACGTTTAAGTCATTATATGTTAAACGTTTTCTAACCTTTCGCTTGGAACCGTTTAATGGACAGCCACGTGGGTCAAAGGTTTCCCCGCAGTCCCCACGCGGCATAGCTTCCAAGTATGATGAGGTCAAGTAAAATGCCAGATGGCCCAGGTTTACCTGCGAGATAGTTGGAAGCGTTGGGCCATATGGCTGCTTGTGCTGTAGGTAGTAGGGGCACACCGCAGACTTCCGTGGACTTCCAGGGACTCCAGTGACTGCACCGACTCCGCTCTGCGGGTCTAGGGAGTTTTTGACTCCTGGAACCTCCTTCTTGCAGTAGAAAGAGAAAAGAGACTCCAAATGGTCACAGTAGGCAAACAAAGGTTCAGAGCAGCAAAGGTCCACGCTTCGACTCATTCACTCCAGTGACTCTGCACTGACTCCGCTCCGATTCTTTTTAATACAAAGCTTTGGTCAGCGTTTCCTTGTGCCACAGTACTGAAGGCCTATTGTGTAAACCCTGAATACTGCTCATCTACCTCTTGAGATAAGTCTGACTGCTTAGCCACAGCTACCAACTAAATCTTTGTGGTACAGACTGATACCAAAGGGATTTATTGCTCATACCTGTAGTCCTAATCTTCTGTAGTGCTCCCTAAAGGAACTGCACAGGATTCTGCCTAACACTCAGCCACTACCGACTTGTGTAGTACAGACAAAGTACAGACCAATATTAAGAGTTGAATCCATAATACCAAGAGATAATTCTTATGAAGTCCCACACCATATGGACTTTAGAAAATCTTACCCAACATTGGAGACTCTCCCCAAGAGGAAAGGCCTTCCCCCACCGAAGTGTCCAGGACCGCTCCGATGAACTGAAGCCTCTGTGTTGGTGCTGTGTGGAACTTCTGTACGTTCAGGGAGAAGCCCAGCCTGTGAAACAGTGAGCAGGTGTCCTCAAGATGAGACTACACTTGCTCAGTCAACTTTCCTAAGATTAGCCAGTCGTCCAGGTATGGGAACACATGGATGCCAGATTTCCTGAGGAGTCACGACTACCATCATGAGCTTGGTGAAGACCCTCAGGGCAGAGGTCAACCCAAAAGAGGCCACCTTGAACTGATCGTGCTTATCCCCTATGAGCAATCTCAGTACATTTCTGTGCTTTTGGTGGATCAGCACATGGAAACCTGCATCCTGGAGATCTATCGACACCAGCCAGTCCTGAAATCAGAGAATGTGGAGAATTTCTCTCAACGTCACCATCTTCAACTTGTCCTTTCTCAGGAATGTGTTCAAGGTACTGAAGTCCAAGATGGGACGTAGTCCTTGCCCTTTCTTGGGTACCAGGAAATACCAGTACTACCAGCCCAATCCTAACTGCTTGGGAGGCACCTCTTCCACGGCAGAATTCAAAAGCAGGGCTTGCAGCTCTCCCTGGAGCACCTGTTACGGTTGAGGAGGGGGTGGGGGGCTGCCTGTCCAGTGGCATTTTTAAGAAAGGCATGCCGTAACCCTACTGGACAAGCTGAAGCATGCAGGCATTGGCGGTAGTCTCCCGCCATTGGGGCCAGGGATCGCTGATCAGTCCTCCAACCGGTGATAAATCAAATCTACTTCAAATGTGAATCCGCCCCAGCCGCTGCGGCCACCATTTGCTGATCTCTGGAGGCCCTCCTGCCCCTTCCGCAGCATGGGAAACGCCTCTGTCCCTGCCTGGATTGCAGGAGTTAAGCCTCCAGCCAAAGGGGACATAAAGCCTGCAACTTCTCCTTGAGACGAAACTAAAAGGCAGGCTTTGCCGGCTGCTGGACAGTTAGGCCCAGAGACATGGCAGCCAGCTTTTGAGTCATGAAATTTCGCCAAAGACTCGTCGGCTTTTGGGCCGAACAGATGCTTGCTGTCAAAGGCAATATCCAGTAGTTTGTTCTGGACCCCCATAGATCGTTCAACGCAGTCGGCAGTCCCATCTGCAACGACTGCCAGGCTGTTAAGGAGAATTCTAATTTCTGTGCTAATTCCCTTCAACCATAGAGACCCCCCAGCTCTTTTGCTGGACTTTGGGACTTTTTAATTTTCTATCCTGGAGTGAGGGAGACCTTTTTCTCAGTCTCTCATGTATTTTTGATCTGATCTGGACTCTGTTTCTATCATTTTGTAGTCTGACAAACTCCATAGGCATCACCTTTTGTATTGTGACACACAGCACCTTCAGTGCAGTGTCACAGAGAAGTCCCTTGGATTTTTCATAAGGTTTAAATACCTTCTCTTGGATACACAACTGTTTTCATGAGTAGTAAAGTAAAATTGACTTTACTTTTTCTTTGTAGACACAGCACACACCGTCTTATGTGGAGTGCTAGGGGGTTACTTAGTATCCTCTTTGTCTACTTACTCATGTAAAACATTGTGTGTTGCCCTCACTAAAATTAATGGCTGGTGTCAGTGGTTTAATTTTCGTACCATTGTGTTTTTACCGCAGGCTGAATCCTCAGCTGCAGTACTGCACCCATGCTGCCCATTTTGTCAAAATGGCCCTGGTCGTTTTTTCTTCGTCATTTCTTGTTGTGAGGTCTTTCTTGGGTTTTACTCTACGCACCAAACCAGGTTTGGTCCCTTCGTTTGTTTTGTCTTTGGTGGGCTTCAGTGCTGAAACTCGCCTCTGGCTCCAGCGTGTCTGGAAGGGCAGGAAGCGAGGAAGGTGCCCGAAACTCCCTGTACTAAGTCTCCTTGGTTACAGGAATGCACCCAAAAGGTGATTGGCTGGCTGGCTATCCTTTTAGGACAGCCACCCGCTGTGTGATTGACAGCTAGGCTGCAAATGAATGGGAGAAACCTGCATAAAGGTGAGGTCCCTCAGACAGAAGGCAGAGTCGACCACTGGACGAAGAATCCGAAGAAACTGGAAGGGAAGCTTGCTGCACCTGTCATGATCTCTGCTTCCAAAAGATCAGGACTTGCCAGACTCCCTTGGAAGCAGACCCATAACCCCGGTTCCGAGTGCCAGCCAGTCCCAATTGGGACCTTTTGGACCCTGTCCTGGCGCCAGTGGCACCAGGCTCATAAAGATGCCCAGTCCCAGCGCTGGAAGCGCCGGGCTCATAATGCTTGGGTGGACTTACCTGCAGCAGACCATGCTGCTTACTTACCTGCCAGTTGAACCCCTGATCCTCTTCTGTTTGGGACTACTTTTCCTGTTGGGTGGGGCAGGAGCCACTCCCTAGGTTCAGAACACTGGAACTCTTCTGGAAAGCAGGAACTCTTTTCTTACCTAGGCGTGGCTGTGGAAGGAGACACCTAAGCACTACAGGAGGCTATTTAAACCACACCCGATGGATGAATCTTGCTTTGCGTTATTCTGCATTCTCTGCAGCAGAACGCTCATCGTGTCTTCTGCTTCTGATCCTGGGCCTAAGGGAACAAAGGCTTACCATCCTGGAATCCAGTCTTCAGCAGCACCTGTAAAGACAAAGAAAGAACAGGTTAGCACTACGGTCTTCAGTGGCAGCGCATCTCTTACCTGGTCCATCGGCTGTCACCAACGCCTCGCGCTGCATTCCGGCATCTGAAAGACAAAGGCTTACCTACTCTTCGAATGCTCCGGAGGTCTTCGCACTGCATTCCGGCATCTGAAAGACAAAAGCTTACCAGCTCTTCGCACGCTCCGGAGGCCTTTGGCGCTGCATCCCGCATCTGAAAGACAAAAGGTGCGTTTAAAGACATTGGGCAACTTTATTACTCACGTGCCATTACTCCTTCCCACGCCGAATCCAGTGGGTATTCCAGCACCCTTCAGCTTCCCTAAAGCTCCGAACTTGTACCTGCAAGATAAAAGGGACAGTTAGTGCGCATCGTGAAGCAGGCTACAAGCGCTTACTTACGTGCTTCCAGGCGCTTCTATTCCTCACGCGGGTTCGATCCTCAACTCTCATCAGCCCGCCATCGCCGGAACCCTGCAAAACAAGAGATGATATTACAAAAGACTTAAGACATTTGAAGTGCCCAGAACTTACCGTTTGTGCAGTTAACGACGGACAGCAGTCCTCTGAGGTCAAGAGGCCTGCACCCTTATCCAGTGAAGAAACTGGTTACGGCACCCTGCCCCGAGGCAGATGGAGAGCTCGGCGTTCACTTACCTAAGGTGAGGGTGTTAACCCTTGGGGTTCCACAGGAGAAGAGAAAGGGAAGAGGAGCGAGGCACCCAATAACCCCAGTTCATTAATCCCATATTTTCTATCTACAGACATCTTACTCTTCGAGTCAGACATACAGTGCACAGAGGTCCAGCCCAAAGAGCCAACCGTGTGTTACACATCACCTTTGAAGATATGGCATTCACCCAGTCAAGACCGGCGCCTCTGCGGGAATCAGGTGAGCGTTACAGCACCCTCATGGACGATTGGTTTGCCGGGTGAAGCCCTACTGCAGTGCTGAAGCTCCAAATTTCGTATAGACTAGAGAAGCCAGGAACGGACGACTTCTTCCCTTGGGTTAGTGGGACAAACTGACCCCAACGCGAACTTGAGTGGAACCCCTCTCCCTGCTGGCTGTACTTCTTTACTGCTGCTGTAACCGAGTGCCAGGGGACAGGAACACCAGGAACGAGTGCATCGTCTTTAAGTTGGACCCCAAGCTCCAGGAAGATCCTAAGGACCCTCTCGAAGCAGGACGACCCAAGCCTGAGCCACCTTAACAGAGTGCTGGACACCAGAAGCAAGGGGAGCCCATAAGGTGTCCAAGAATCGCGGTGATGCGATTGACCGGTAGCAGAAACCGCAAAGTACCGCTGATTCGGAAAGAGCCCATTGCTGCAGCCGACCTTCAAACCGCAGTGCAGGTGTCCCCAGATGTCCTCCCTCTTGTCCCCACGACAGAGGCACAGGAGCACATGGTTCTGCAGGACTGCAACAGGAACAGAAGCCATCTGGATCCCCTTCTTTCAACCTAAGGTGCTGTCTTCACTGAAGTGGAACTTACCTTTTTGGTCTGTAGCTTGTCTAGTGTATGGGAGGATTGGTCCAAGAGACCCCCCTCCCCTGCACCCTCTCCCTGCTGTGAAGTCCATGGCTCGTCAGGGGTTCCCCCTGCCACAAGGGCCCAGGGGGGGCGGATGGACCACTGGCTGAAGACATCGACCAAATATGCTGTATTTAACTAGGCCCTGGAAGCCAATTTGTATAATCAAAATGGTTTTGAGCCCTGTGCCCCACAGCGCTGCCCCCCACCCCTGGAGAGTCTCACTTGTCCCTGCAGCCGCAGCTCCCTGGCAGATCCGCTGAGAGCCCGTTCCCACGAACAGACGTACATGAGCTAGTGCTAGATGCAAACACTAACATTTCGCCTTCCGCAGTGTATCACGGCTCACAGTATGACCCGGCCAGCAGGGCCGGGATGGAAAAGAACAGTAAAATGGTCCCCCGACAAAAGCAGAGCCCCCAAATACTAATGAGCAAACAACCTGTGATGAAACTCTCCTCTCCATGACCTTTCTAATTAAAAACATGTAACCTCCATGAAGATGGCAGAATGTGTGTTTATATGGATTTCGGGTTAAAGTACCCACATCCCCGTAGCTATGCGCAAATTGTAAAAGCGTCCCAGGGTTTTCATGTTATATGTTTCACAGAGAAGACTGCACCCCAAGGTCCCATGCCATAACTGATCTTATGCTGCTAGAGTGCCAAGGAAGACAAATACAACCCTATTGGGAGCTCATGTAAATGCTGCACGAAAATGCACAGTATGCATGTCCAAGCTCACCATGTGTCACTGCCATCAGTCTTATTAGCCGGTTGTTCCTGCGTGCTCCACCAACCTTACTACTACCTCGCTTACTGCGCATGTATAGAAATGTAACAAAATGTTGAGGTTATTAAATACTTAACATATAGGTAACGCATTTGAAATGGCCATGTAAAAGACACCAACAATGTTGAAAATATAAGCTTTGAAAAGACTCAATGAGCATTGTATATTATGTGAATGTTTACACCTCTTCCACTTAAATCTGCAACACACGAGGAAAATACCTTTGTGGGCATATCCAAGGCCATTCCCCTTTCCTCCCCATTGAAGCCTGCCAGACGGAAGAGCAGAGGCCTGTGCTGCTCTGCTCCACCTCCCCCAATTCGGCTGGAGCCGCTTCAATCATTCACATTCCCCCGCAGCACCCAGGGCCACGGCCTGCTACCTGAATTATTTGCAACCCAGCAGCAAACCCCGGCCTTAAACACAGATCCAAAGGCGCCCTTTCTTAGACTCCACGACCCACCAGCTCACCTTAGGTTAATGGGACACCATTAAAATTAGGACACCCAATTTTATAGCAACACTACAGGAACACATTCATAACGACTTCTAACGGGACATGATAACTCGGACAGTTCGTCCCTTGCCCTGAGACCCAACCTCGCGACCTATGATACCCGGTCAACAGGACGATGGTAACCATGTATTGATGTATCACCAAAAGACCCCACTCTAGGTGCATTCCTCCTGTGTTGCATTAACCTGTAGAATAACCTACTGAAAGATTTACCGGGGAGGATAATAATGTTGAATGAATGCGGTGTGTGTGGCCTTAGGGCAGAAAGCCAGGAAAGACGTTCATCACTGACACTGGTCACAGCTGGCACAACACCACCGTCCAGATGAACCCAGCTGACCTGCCCGGCCCACGAGGGTAACCAGTGACGTCCACCAACCACGGCAGACCACATCACAGCAGCCCCTATAGTTAGTCGTCGCCACCCAATCCCCCACAAACTTGTGCCCCCTATAGTATGTAGGTTCTTATGACGTATTTTGTAAATATATACGCCTGTCTTTGCTATTGTCAGACAGAGCGCTCTCGGAGTTTGCAGAGTCCTTTGCATGCCCTATTCTGATTGATAAACTCCCATTTAAGCTCACCCGCACTTTGTCTTAGCCTTATTCCCATCTTGGGAGAGTCCATTATTGTCTCTCATTATGGGGAGGATCGTGCTATCTGGGGGACGCTCGCCTTCGCTAGCTCGCTGGAGACTGCAGTAGCTGCTTTTTTTTATACCAAATTGCTTGCAGCTTTGCTTCCACAAGCCTTACATCTTGTGGCCCAACAGTAATTCATTTCTACAACCTCTCTATATATCAGTGTGCAAGACTTTTGTGCTATCTACAAGAAGTGTCTCAGCTTCCCTAGACTTTGTTCAATTGACAGTGGCTGCCCTGGCTCTCTGCAGACTCTTCTGACCCATTGACTTTGTGTTTAACTGTCCCTCATAGGTGGTACATAAGTTACTTCTATTGCTGGGAAAGGGTTAACCTGTACTTCATTGGTGGATTATAAAGTACGTACCTGTTCAGACAACTTGTAAACCATTGTTTCGGTTCCCCAATCTTGTTCCTCTTTCACAATCTAAGTATTGCATTGAAGTGTCAAAAGTGATATATCAATGTCCACAGAGTCTCCCACTCGGGAATGTGCTGAGCGGCTTCCCCGATAGCCCTCCACAAGCCAAATGTGTACTTTGCAAAAGCGCAGGATGCGTTAACACCCTTAACAGCGATACTGCCCAAAGAGAACACCTTCTTGAATGGGGCGTCAACCATCTTTCCTCCCTATTTTTAGGGAGTATAGATGTGGATGTGGCTGACCTAGAGTTAACCATGGCTGCCTGCATCACAAATCCCTGTGGCGTAGGGTGAGTGGAGAGATCTAATGAGTCTTACCTTGCGGCCTGTCCTCCTTCGTGAAGTCGAAATTTACCGGGGCAGTGGTGCATGGCCTCTGCCATAAGGTGGCGATGGGTTCAGCAATAGCAACATTAAATGGCATGGCCCTCTCAGTAGAAGCTCCTTCCTCCAGAAGATCTGTGAGCTCATAGGCTAATATGGGTCTGTCTGAGGCACTCCAACAAATTGTCCACCACCCTGTCCACTGTGGCACGGTACTTGGAATTAGCATGCCCATAAGGGTGAGTCTGCTCTGTCTAAGTCAAGAGAGGTGACCAGGCCACTGGCATCATGGAGGCCCTCAGCAAGGGTGACTAAATCTGCCTGATTGACAAAGAAATCCTTGCCTCCAGCACCTGCATAAGCAGGGTCAACGCCACACGACATCTGGTCATCAATCCCATTGAAAGTCATTGCCAGTGTGTCAAGAAACAGTTCTTGACTGCGAAACATATGAACATGTGGCTATCGGCACCGATGGACCTGTCAGCCGGTGCCAAAAAGCACTTGACACCTGGGGCAGACTAGTTCTTATCGGCGCCAATGCCAGACCGGTCACACTGTGCCGAGCCGGAGTGTCTAGAAGACAATGTCACAGTGGTAAGTTTGGGGCCAGAGTCACCAGCCACCACTGGAGCAACCAAAGCCTGCTCTTTTGAGGAAGCACCCATACCAGAAGCCGCTTTTTCAAAAATCTCGATAATCTGCTCTTTAAAAGCCCCCCACTCAGTCTTGCATGTAGACCATGCCAACTACTTTCTAGGGTCATCCGAGGAGTCGGATCCTTGCTTGCACCAATGACACCTTTTCATTTTATGGGAGGAAGAGGAATGGCTCCAAGTGTGACCTCTTAAGCATTCTTCCAATGCCTATCGTTTTCAGGAGTTGGCCTCTGTATCGAACTCACACGACCGGGCGGTTGAGCGTGCCTGAGATTTGGATGGGGGCTGAACTACGCGTGTTTCGCAGCCCTTTCCTGTAGCGATTTCAGATTCACCTTCTTACAAGAAACACAATCTCCGGTGTCATGACAGACACCAAGATACAACGGCACAACACGCCGACGCTTTGTGGGTCTGTGATGGACATTTTGGAACTGCAGTCCTTGCAGCGCTTTAAGCCCAAAACATTGGGAGCGGACATGCTATCGAAATTACGTCAAAATTTGTCAGTTGAAAATATTCTTGACAGTTGTTCCTCGAACAGCGTGCTGAGCGCGTGGAAAAAAAGGAACTGGGGTACGGCCGCGTAGTGACGTAATACATGCACGATGACCGAGATCATATCCAGAGCTGACTACCACCACATCAAGACACGACGGATTGACAGTCAAGGTGCACTACGCCCCCTGTCGAAAAGCATTCCGAGCAGCTGATGCTAGAATGGATATCTATCTGATGAGGAATCTGCAGGAAAACAGCAATCCATTGAAATAACTTTATAATTGACTGTCTAAATTGAAATGTGTGCTATTCTGTGAGGACTTCGAATCAGGCTGATGAGCACGGCTTTATTGGGCCGGACACTGCAAGGGATACTGGGCCACTTCAGGGGTCTTGGGTTGATCAACACCTGCTCTTCTTCGAGGGATTCTTGGCTCGAAGATAGATCTGAAGAAAAGCTGCAGAAGTCCTACTCTTATCCAAAATTCAAGCTGCAAACAAGTCCAAGCCCACCAATGGTAATGATCTGCACCATTCAAACAGTCAGTAGTTGTCCAATCAGGGAAAACTACTGGTTTCACATTAACCCCAGTAGCAGACTATCTGGCACCAGTGATGTGGACTGGGATTAGACGGTCCGGGCCCCCTACCTGGGCCACACACACACAAAGGCGCACTAAACCGCAAAAGCAGCATTACTACTCAGAAAGTATATGACCTTAAAAGGACTTTCCTGCCCTGACTGGGCCGACAGATACCAAATGACACTATGGCCAAAGAACAAACAAAAATCTTATGGCACAACCATTTTAAAGCACTAGCAATGTTCAGTAGCCATACAGAATAAATGAGAATATGCACACCCAAAAATAATGCAAAGGTTGTAAAAATGTAACTGCTGCCACCAAATTGCCTTCAGGCACATTAAAAGTAACCAAAATGTCTGTGTAAAAAGCTAGGGTGAGACAAATGTATGCCCCCTGGACTGCATTCTAAGATGCTGTGTGCAATGTTAAGAATACAAGAATGCAAAAGGGAAACACATTTTCCCAGTAATGATACGTCTGAAGGACTGATCAGATTCGCCATAAAATAGGAGCAAAAGCAAGGGAAGTTAAGTTGAAGGCTTAACTTCCCTTAAAAAAAAAAAAAAAAAAAAAAAAAAAGTTATGACATGATCCAAACCAAAAAGAAAGGTTCCATAGGAAATGTTGGAAGGAAAGTTGCAAAAAGAATATATTTCTTAACAACCACTCTCACTTTTCCTTAGACTAAGCCTGGACTGCTAAACTACCTTTCCTTGATTGGGTTTTGGCTAACCACTCAATGTCTTCACTGTTTAGTACGCGTAGAATGACCTCACAAAATCGTACGCCAAGAGCAGATTTTGGAAATCTATCTAGAAACGTTGTGGGTGCTTAACTGAACCCTTCACCACTCTCGCACCCTCCTAAGACTAAGCCTTGCTGCTTGATATGATATAGCATTTCTAACGTGCCTATACACAAGTCTTACTACTCAACTAGAGTTTAGACATTAGTTTGTCCCTGTTCATCAAAATAGGGTCTTCTCTGAGAATCTGTCCACAGGATGGGTTCTGAAAACCATCTCAACATATACTATGTTGAGTTTTCATAGAGGGAGAGACCAATAAGCAAAAGTATTAAAAGAAAACGCTGTGGCTCAAGGTCAGGAATTTGTCTTAAAAAGTAATCTTTTTGCAATGAACAAAATGTAATTATTTGCTACAGATTTCAACAACTGGTTTTGAATTGCCTGTTCAAACCATGAATGTGTGCTTTTTTCCTCACCTCAGCTTTCAGCTGTTCTCCACCGGTCATTGCATCCAGCTGCTCCATCGTAATTTCCTCAGTAACTTCAATTCCTGCCATTTTCTGTACAACTTCTTTCAAAATTAAGAGATCAAAGCTACATGACAAACAAAAATAAGTAGGTTAAATTGAAACTGTACAAAACGCACAGATATTTTGCACTACTGCAAGATGCAAAAACAAATTACTTACCTCTTGGTAATGTTCATTCTGATGAACTAATCCTTCCTCCCATAGATTCTTCATCTTTGATATTATATTTTCAGTCCCAACTGTCTTCGGAAACTTTGGATACCAGGGGGTGCAGATCGTAATCGGTTATGCCTAGTGCCAATGCACACCCCTTTGCCAGTCATAACTATATATAGAGCGTCCCTGACCCACTACCTCATTCCCACCTTTTTACCTACCACTCAGCCGCTGGGCTATTGCGGAACTGACAAGGTTAACGAGCTATCTGCCAAGAGGCCAAGGTTGGTGACAATGAGGTATTTGTGGGAGGAAGGAATAATGCATCAGAATTTAAATTATCAAGAAATAAGTAATGTGTTCTTCCAATCAATGTCACAATACAATCGCTTCACCCTAGCTGCCGGCACTTGGTCAGTTTCCTACCAAACCTTGGTGATTTTGGACCTCTAACACTAAATTGTCTGCTGTTAGGTAGGACATATTTCCTTTTTGCTGTTCATTTTGATCTGATCCTGGCCAGAGGTTTTGCAGTTCAATAAAGCTTTCCGTTTTACTTTGGTTATCTTTTGGCTTATCTTTGTGGGGAAACTGATCAGTCCATAAACGTATCAGAACTGAGACTGACTGTTAGGCAAGATTGTATTCAGTACCCTGTGGGAGACTGCACCAGCCTTGCCCTCTTGGCAATAGGTAACCGAACCTTTGGTATAAGTCAGTTTAACACAAGTTCTTAGCGTGACTGAGCAGCCAGGCTTATCTCAAGTGGGGTCAATCTGAGCTGTAGGCTTGCAACGAGTTTCACAGTGACAAGTATCCAAATAACACTTATACTCAAGGTTCTTGATTAAATTATTTATTAACGTAACGGTCAGTTTGAATAAGCCTTCTTTAGAAAGGAGCAAATATGTAACACTTAAATATACTTCAAAATGACACACTCAGTTTCATTAAATCAGTAGATACCCATTTGGGATGGCACACAGACACTTCCTACACCATGACATGACTTAAATAACTAGGACACTGTGGACATTGATATATCACTGGTACATTTAGAGCAATACTGAGTTTGGTGTCAAAAGGAAAAGGTTAGAGAAGGAAACAATGGTTAACCAGTTTCTCCAACAGGTAAGCACTTTTGAACCCCCCAATGCAATGTAGATTAACCATTTCCCAGCTATACAAGTAAAGAATGTATGATTTTTTGGAGGGACAGATCAAAACACAAAGTCAGAGGTAAGAAGTATCTTCAGGGAGCCAGGACAACCAATGTTACTTGAGCAAAGTCTTGGGGAGCTGAGGCACTTCTTGAAGCCAAGTAAAAAGTCTTGCACAATGTTTTAGTTTTGTAGAAAAATAAATCACTGTTGGGCCACAAGCAGGGAGGCTTCCGGAGGGCAAAGCTGCAGGCAACTCGGCAAAAGGTAGCAAATGCAAGTCTAAACTAAGAGCAAGCAAGATACACAAGAGTTAAATACCCCTTCGTTCACAGTACCTTAGGTCTGAAGAAATTGGTTCCAGCTGGCTTCTGTTCTTGTTGTAATATGGCAGATCCTGTTCCTGGACCTCAGTCATGCAGACAAGAGGGAGGACATCTGGGGTCTACTGCACTACGATTCGAAGGTCGGCGGTGGCAATGGGCAAAGTTCAGATCAGCAGCACTTTGGGGTTTCACCTTCTTGCGAATAGCACCACCCCGGTTCTTGGACGCCTTGTGGACTTTCCTTGCTTCCGGGGTCCAGCACTCTTGAGGTGGCTCAGGCTTCTTCAGCCCTGCTTCGAGGGAGTCCGGAGGATATTCCTGGAGCTCGGGACCGGTTTAGAAATAATGCACTGTATTCCGGTTTTCCTGTCCCTGGCACTCAGTTCCTGCAGCAGCAATGGAAGTATAGCCAGCAAAGGAAGTATTTCAAGATGAGTTCATCTTGGGGTCGATTGGTCCCACCAACGCAAGGGGAGAAGTCGGCCTTTGCAGGGCTTCTCTAGTCGAGGCAAATTCCGAGCTTCTGCACTGCAACAGGTCTTCACCAGGCAAACCAACGGACCAAGAGTTGCAGCAAGCATCTCTTCCAAGTTCTTCGAAATCCTTCGTCCAGTGGTCGACTGCCTTCCTTGCAAAAGATCCCGCCTTTTATGCAAGTTTCTCCCATTCATTCGCAGCCTAGCTGTCACTCACACAGCAGGGGGGCTGGCCTGCAAGGACAGCCAGTCAGCAAGCCAATCACCTTTGGGTGCATTCCTGTAACCAAGGAGACTAACCACAAGGGGTTTTATGGAACCTACCTCGCTTCCTGCCCTGCCAGACACGCTGGAGCCAGAGGCAGGCTTCACCAGTGAACCACGCCAAAGACAAAACAAACAAAGGGACCAAACCTGGTTTGGCACGCAGAGTAAATCTCAAAAAGAACCTCCCCAACATGGAATGGCGAAAAAAGAAGACCGGGGCCATTTTGACAAAATGGGCACCGATGGACGCTATACTGCAGCTGCAAACACGGTAAAAACACACTATGGTAGAAAAAAGTAAACCACTGCCATCACTCATTAATTGTAGAAAGGGTAACAGGCATGTTAAATGAGAAAGTAGACAAAAGGGGATTTTAAGTAACCCCTCCAGCACTCTATGTAACAGTATGTGCTGGGTCTACAAAGTTACAAAAGGTAATTAAAGTCAATTTCACTTTACTACTCTTGGAAGGAGTAGTTTAGCCAAGAGAATGTATTTAAACCTTTGGGAAATCTGAAAGAGTTCCCTGTGCAACTGCACTGTAGGTGCTGTATGTCACAATGTAAAAAGATGATGCCTATAGGGTTTGTCAGACTCCAATACCAAAAGAAACAGTGTTCAAATAAAATAAAAAATACATGAGTGGGGAAAAAGGTCTCTCGCTCTCCAGGCTAAAAATTAAGAGTCCTAAAGTCCAGCAAAAGAGCTGGCGGTCTCTAATGTAGAAGGGAATTGGCAAATTTCTGAGAATTCTCCCCAACACTGTCTCTAAGTGAATTTCTTATATTGTTACAATTGCACACATCACCCTAAAGTGAAATGTGGTCAGTGTACTGTGAATACTTAGATCTTTCTGTAATTACTTTTTGGTTACCATTACAATATGCATAAGAGGCTGGTGGCTGTCAGGAAATATCTTTCGGCAACGTTCCCTCCATAGTTTCTATGGACCCCCTAAACGTTTTGCTTTGGGGTTTTTTAACCGATTCTGATTTTTCTGAGTGAAGTAAAGCCTTCAAAATCACTTCCCTGCCTTTTGGCCATTTGATATGTGGAAAATGATCAGTCCTTCAGACTATCAGTACTGGTAAACCTGGTCTCCCTTTTGCATTAGGCTTTTTTAAAAAGAAATGTAAACACAGCACACAACACCTTCCAATGTAGTACAGCGAGGATATTTTTGTATAATCCTAGCTTTTTACACTTGGGATTTTATGTTACTTTTTATATGGGTATACAGACAAGCTGGTGGCAGCAGCTTTATTTAGGGTTCTGGTTTTCAGTGTTTGTTTGGTCAATGTCAGTGGTGTTTATCCAATGTGTTAGGTAAGATTTTCATTTCAGTCAGACATCTTCCTGAACTGTGTCAACCTCAGGACTTTTTGATGGATTTATTGATTATTTTTCGCTTATTCATAGGCGAGTGGGAATCTTTTTCACCTCTCACCTCGTCTTTTACTCTTTTTATGGGTGGCCTTTTCATGTCCCACCATATTGTGTGATTGGAGTTACATTTCCTATAACGTTTGGGCTAAGGCTGGGTTTCCCCATTGTGGTTCCCTTTATAATTCTCTTATTTAGTGTGTGAACTACTTTTCACAAGTAGTAAAGTGGGATTCCCATAGCCTTTACATTTATTTTGTGAGCCTGCACACCCCATCTTATGTGGAGTGCTGGGAAGATACAATGCATCACCTTTCTTACCTACCTGGTAAAATTCTTGGTACAATTGCAAGTTTACTTGAATGGCTGGCGGCAGTGCTTTTACTTTTATGATTTTTAGTCATTACTCACAGGCTGTCAAATCAGCCTCAGTAATGCACAGGACGGTCACCGTTCTGCTAGAATGGTGGGTTCCTTTTATTGCCATTTCTCGGTTGCATGTTGTTTCCCAGGTCGTCTTCTGTCATTCTAGGTGAGAATGACCTCGAGTGAAGTTTTGTCTTTGTTGGGAATCCTTTGTATTCCCCGTAGATGCTCCAGAGTGTCTGAGAAGGAATGAAGAGTGGGGGGGGGGGTCTGAAAGTCTGCAGCGCTTTGTCTTTATCCTTGATTGGACGATCAGAGCGCCCACTTATGTAAACTGCAGTTAGAGTTTACAGAAGAAGTTGTGCTCTAGTTCCTGATAAAGACTCCAATTCTGGAAGCTGCTGACATGTTTTGTTTCAAGAGTGCAATGTGGACAGAATAATTTATAAGGGCTGCTACTTTTCACAGATAAGTCGCAGTGAGATAAAATGATTGCCTAAGATCGCACACTACATACAGTTAAGTGGTGATGCAGGGATTTGAGCAAATCAAACACTTTTTACCACTTACCTTCCAGGCTCTAGTTGGTAGAAAGATATGTTTTTGTCTTTCAAGTATACTCTGTAACCAAATCAATATAAACTACTCCCAACCAATATATACATCCTTGTATCGTATTTCTGATGCTTGTATCTGCTTAGATTCACATGCTGTGCATAGGCCGACATCTAGTGGAAGCTGCAGAGTATTGCAGTTTGTTTTTCGAAACTCGAAAATGGGCGTCGACCTAGGGCGTGCACTAATACTATCCCTAGTGGGACATCCACTGTACCCATGATCCCTCACGCGTGTAGGACCCTCGGATTGTATTTTTGCTGACATGAGGTAGCATGAGGAGTAGCGCGAGTACAGAGTATCCAAGCAGATAAGATAGATAAAACTACAAGCATCCATGCGCCTGCTCTCAGAGGGGAGGAAGGGCGGGTGCATGTGAATCTAAGCAGATACAAGCATCAGAAATACGACTACGGTGAGTAATGTATCCCTTCTGAGGCTTATGGAATCTGCTTAGATCACATGCTGTGCATCGATTAGCGAGCAGTGTCAGAAGAAGGAGGTGGGATGTGATAAGGGTCATGAGCAAATAAATGTCTTAGAACCGCTTGTCCCACTTGAGTATCTGTCTTGGAATGAGAGTCAATGCAGTAGTGCTGAGTAAAGGTGTGAATAGAGTTCCATGTAGCTGCTTTGCAAATGGTGTCAGGGGTACACTTGCAATGAAAGCCAGAGTGGCCCCAGTGCCTCTTATAAAGTGGGCCCTTGGCGTAAAAGGCAGAGTTTATTCTGAAAGGGAGTAACACAGCTGGATACATTTGACTATTCATTTAGAGATGGCACCTTTAGAGACATGATCTCCTTCTCTGCCTGTAGCTACGGAGACGAACAGTTGATCTGTCTTTCTTAGCGGCCTGGTCTTGTCTACCTAGTAGAGGACCGCTCTTCGCACATCTAGTGTGTGTGTAGTTTCACCTCAGCAGAGCTTTTGGGTTCTTGGAAGAAGTAGCTCAATGGACTGATTAACATGGAATTTTGAAATGAACTTAGATGAGAACCTAGGGTGAGTTCGTAGAACAAGTTTATCCTTATGAACAGTAAAGAAGGATCCTGCACTGACAGAGCCTGAATTTCACGGACCCTTCTTATGGATGTAATGGCTACTAAGAAGGCAGTTTTATAAGTCAGGTGTTTGAGACTAGCTTTATGCATGGGTTGGAAGGGGGGGCCCCATGAGTTTAGCAAGCACCACATTAAGGTCCCACCCTGGTGGTGGGTTGGAAATTGGAGGGTGGAGTCTCTTCACCCATTCCATAAAGGCTTTGACAACTGGCACCTTCCACCATGACACTTCTGGGAGGTGGTGTATGCTGACAGTGCCTCCAGGTGTACTTTGGGTGAATTAAATACCAATCCTGCATCCAGTAGGCGGAGCAAGTAGGTAACAATATTGGAAGGAGTGCAATCAACTGGGTTGATTTGTTTATTCTGGCACCAAATAAATCTTTTCCACTTATGAAAGTAACAGTGTCTTGTGTTTGGTTTTCTTGATTCCTTCAGGATATCCATGCATCTCTGTGGTAGATTGAGATGGCCAAACTCTGACTTCAGGAGCCATGCTGCCAAGTTCATCGAGCTGGGTTGAGGATGCACTGTTTGTCCTTCATGCTGGGATAGTAGGTTGTGCCAGCACGGGAGTCTGATGGGTTCGCACACTGCCAGTTTGCGCAGGTGCGGGAACCACGGTTGTCTCGCCCACATAGGAGCAACTAGGATGAGCGTCATCGATTCCCTGTGCATCTTGTTGACCACCTTCCTCATCAGAGGGGTTGGTGGAAAAGCGTAGGCAAAAATCCCCGACCAGTTCATCCATAGAGCATTCCCCATGGAGTCTGTCTGGGGGAACCTGGATGCGAATCCTGGGCATTGTCTGTTTTCGCTTGTGGCGATTAGGTCTATAGTGGGGAAACCCCACTGTGAGAAGAAGTCTCCTATGACTTCTTCGTGTAGACACCATTCGTGTTCTTCCGGGAGGGGAACTCTGCTCAAAGCGTCTGCTAGTGAATTGTGATCCCCTGGAACATGTTGAGATGACAGGTAAATGTTCCGTCTGAATGCCCATCTCCAAATTTTCTGGGCAAGCTTGGACAGATTTGGTGAACGAGTGCCCCCCCCTGTTTATGTAAAACATTGCGGTCGTGCTGTCCGTTAGGATCTGCACTGACATGTTGGATAGGTGGGGTTCGAACGCTCGGAGCGCTCTGAAAACTGCCAGAAGCTCTAGCAGGTTAATGTGATTCTTGGCCGCTTTGTGAGACCAGAGACCCTGAGCTGTGTGGTGAAGGAGGTGTGCTCACCATCCTGAGAGGGACGCGTCGGTAGTGACTACAGCCTGTATTTCTGGATCGTAAAAGGGTTTCCCCTTTGAAAGATTCTCTCTTGTCCACCAGCCAAGACTCTGTGCTAGTGTTGGCGAAACGACCACTGGATCGTCCCAATGACCACTTGCCTGAGAACACTGTTTCGCCAAACATTCCTGCATGGGTCGCAGGCGCAGGCGCGCGTGGGGAACTAGGTAAATACATGACGCCATCATACCTAGCAAACGCATCGCTTTGCGAACCCTTATCTGACGACCGGACTGATATTGAGGAATTTGCAATAATAGATTCCGAATTCTTTCCTCTCCAACCCCTCTCGAGTGTGTAGGACAGCTCCTAGGAACTGTTTGGAGGTGCTTGGCACCAGGCTTGATTTTTTTTTCGTTGATGGAGAAGCCCAATACGAAGAGGAGGTTGATCGTTCTTTGGATGTTGGATCTTCAAATTACTGCGGTCTCCCCCGTGATGAGCCAGTCATCCAGGTAAGGGTACACCGGGATTGCCTCCATGCGTAGGTGCGCCGCCACCACCGCCAGTACCTTTGTGAATACCCTTGCAGCCGAGGCTATACCAAAGGGCAGCACCTTGAACTGGTAGTGCTGACTGTCCACCTTGAAGTGCAAGAATCTTCTGTGCGCTGGGAACATGGAAATATGAAAATAGGCATCTTTTAGTAGGGGGATTACTTCCTGTAGTGTAGTCATGCAATACTTTTGGGGCTTGACATATTTGTTTGCAGGGCGTAGGTCTCATACTGGGCGCATTGTTTTTTTTTGGCACAGGAAGTAAGTTGAATAAATACCCTTGTTTACCTGGTTGCCCGGCACAAGTTCTATTGCGTCCTTTGCAAGAAGAATGACGATCTCCTCGAGGATTATTCTTTGGTGCTCCAAGGAGTGTATTTTCTGTCTTGGAGGATGGCCACGGGGGCGCTACAACAGTTCGATACAGTATCCCGAAGACACTGTGGACAGCACCCATCTGTCCGAGGTGATCCCTTCACATGCATGGGTGAAGCTGGAAATGCGCCCCCTACTGGGGATGCAAGGGAAGGGACCCTGAGCGGAGCGTCAATGTTTGTTGGGAGGCGTACCGCCTCTACCTGGGCTGCCTCTCCCTCTACCACTGCCCTTTTTCTGACCTCTGGCGAAGTTTTGGGTAGCCT
Organism: Ambystoma mexicanum; assembly: GCF_040938575.1. Classification (NCBI taxonomy): domain Eukaryota; kingdom Metazoa; phylum Chordata; class Amphibia; order Caudata; family Ambystomatidae; genus Ambystoma; species Ambystoma mexicanum. Next base: position 251,430,898 of record NC_090930.1, on the reverse strand, counting down.
GTTGGTTGCCTCCCCACGATGTTCCTTGCCCTTGAGAATAAATGGACCCTCTCTGGGATTTTTTACTGCGAGAGTGACGAAAATTATTATTCCCTCATTAGTTCGTGGGTTTATTGGTTAGTTGTCCAAGGGACTTCAGGGTCTCATATTCGTCTTTGGCTGTTTTGAGTGCCTCTTCCACCGCTTTCCCAAACAAGACATTTGGTTCCACCGGCATGTCGATGTCATGATCTCTGCTTCCAAAAGATCAGGACTTGCCCGACTCCCTTGGAAGCAGACCCATAACCCCGGTTCCGAGTGCCAGCCAGTCCCAATTGGGACCTTTTGGACCCTGTCCTGGCGCCAGTGGCACCAGGCTCATAAAGATGCCCAGTCCCAGCGCTGGAAGCGCCGGGCTCATAATGTTTGGGTGGACTTACCTGCAGCAGACCATGCTGCTTACTTACCTGCCAGTTGAACCCCTGATCCTCTTCTGTTTGGGACTACTTTTCCTGTTGGTGGGGCAGGAGCCACTCCCTAGGTTCAGAACACTGGAACTCTTCTGGAAAGCAGGAACTCTTTTCTTACCTAGGCGTGGCTGTGGAAGGAGACACCTAAGCACTACAGGAGGCTATTTAACCCACACCCGATGGATGAATCTTGCTTTGCGTTATTCTGCATTCTCTGCAGCAGAACGCTCATCGTGTCTTCTGCTTCTGATCCTGGGCCTAAGGGAACAAAGGCTTACCATCCTGGAATCCAGTTGTCAGCAGCACCTGTAAAGACAAAGAAAGAACAGGTTAGCACTACGGTCTTCAGTGGCAGCGCATCTCTTACCTGGTCCATCGGCTGTCACCAACGCCTCGCGCTGCATTCCGGCATCTAAAAGACAAAGGCTTACCTACTCTTCGCATGCTCCGGAGGTCTTCGCACTGCATTCCGGCATCTGAAAGACAAAAGCTTACCAGCTCTTTGCACGCTCCGGAGGCCTTCGGCGCTGCATCCCGCATCTGAAAGACAAAAGAAGGTGCGTTTAAAGACATTGGGCAACTTTATTACTCGCGTGCCATTACTCCTTCCCACGCCGAATCCAGTGGGTAATTCCAGCACCCTTCAGCTTCTCTAAAGTTCCGAACTTGTACTTGCAAGATAAAAGGGACAGTCAGTGCGCATCGTGAAGCTGGCTACAAGCGCTTACTTACGTGCTTCCAGGCGCTTCTATTCCTCACGCGGGTTCGATCCTCAACTCTCATCAGCCCGCCATCGCCGGAACCCTGCAAAACAAGAGATATCATTACAAAAGACTTAAGACATTTGAAGTGCCCAGAACTTACCGTTGGTGCAGTTAACGACGGACAGCAGTCCTCTGAGGTCAAGAGGCCTGCACCCTTATCCAGTGAAGAAACTGGTTACGGCACCCTGCCCCGAGGCAGATGGAGACCTCGGCGTTCACTTACCTAAGGTGAGGGTGTTAACCTTTGGGGTTCTACAGGAGAAGAGAAAGGGAAGAGGAGAGAGGCACCCAATAACCCCAGTTCATTAATCCCATATTTTCTATCTGCAGACATATTACTCTTCGAGTCAGACATACAGCGCACAGAGGTCCAGCCCAAAGAGCCAACCGTGTGTTACACATCACCTTTGAAGATACGGCATTCACCCAGTCAAGACCGGCGCCTCTGCGGGAATCAGGTGAGCGTTACAGAACGCAAAGCCTACCGCAAAACTCCCACCCAGGCGCTATGGAAACCTCGGATACCGACCAGCTAGCCCAGTTACTTGGGGAACTAAGAGCAGAAGTGCATGCAGCCCGTCAGGAAACGAATGCTCTAAGAAGGGAACTGATTATTTCCAAGGAGCGAACAGACGATCTCGCTAGACAATTGCTACAGTCACAAGCCGGACAAACTCCGTTACCCGCATCAGGGGCAAATCTTCCTTCAAAATCCTCTACGAACCCAGTGCAGATCAACCTACCTGGGAATGTACCTCTGGCTTCGCCCGAACGATTTTCTGGTGACCCAAAGAGGTTTGCAGTATTTATTAATCAGTGCCGGTTGCACTTCTTATGCCGGCCAGCAGCCTTTCCAACTGATCAAGCTAAGGTAGCTTTCGTGCTTTCGTACCTTAGTGGCAATGCGGCAGACTGGTCGATCCCTCTAGTTAATCAAGATGATCCGGTTCTCCATGATTTTCAAGCTTTTCAGCTCAGTATGGAAAAACTGTTTGCAAGACATTCACAGGGGCAGGCCTTGGACAATGAGCTCCTTTCATTGCGACAGGGTAATCAAGACCTTTTGGCTTATATTGCGTCTTTCAACAGACTGATAGTGGAAACTCGATGGCCTGAGGACAAAAGGATTACGCTGTTTTATAGAGGTCTACGTGGAGAGCTCAAAGATGTGTTAGCCCAAGTAGTGAATCCCCCGCAAGACTGTTCAGACTATATTGACTTAGTCGTTCAAATTGACCACAGACTGCAGAACAGGAAGGCCGATCATTCCAAGTTTGATGCTTGAGTATTTTCCAAACCACCAACTCCTACCAAAGGAGTAGACTCCGGGGAACCCATGCAAATAGGGGGCCTGAAAGGACCACTAACACAAAAGGAGCGGGAAAGGAGAAAACAGCTGCAATTATGCCTCTATTGCGGAAACACGGGGCACTTTCTTCGAGACTGTCCGGTGAAACCAGCCAAGAAGGCAGTAGGAGCTGCAGTTACCAGGGTCACAAACTCTGAGCAGGGAAACGACCTCGCCCGACAAGAATAGAGGTCCTCTTGCCGAGCGTTAAAACCAGTTCCGTGACCTCGCATTTCGTGATACCTATGGTCCTCATTAGCCCTGAACATCCGGATCGATTACATGCGATTGAAGCTTACGTCGACAGCGGTGTCATCGGCAATTATGTGGATCATGAAATGGTTTTGAGGATGAATCTGACTCTTTGTCCAAAGGCTGTAAAGGACGTCATTACTACGGTGGATGGTATGGAGATAGCCTCCGGACCAGTAACGCATACCACCCAAGAAGCGACGCTAGTAAGTCAAGATGGACACCATGAGAAGATCGTGTTCGATGTGATCAAGGCCCCTCAGTTCCAGATTATTCTAGGAATTCCTTGGTTAGAGAAGCACAATCCTCAGATCGATTGGCGAGCAAGAACGGTTCAGTTTCCAGAATGCGTCTCTACTTGTCACCCTCGACCTGGTGTTGCACTGGCAGCAATTTCCTCGGAGGCTCCCCAGTTACCTCCTGAATACCTAGAATTCCAGGATGTTTTCCGGAAGGATCAGGCTAACTCTCTACCTCCTCATAGGTGTTATGACTGCCAGATAGACCTGATACCTGGATCTACTCCTCCTTGTAGTAGAATTTATGCCCTCACCGAGCCTGAGAATCTTCACCTCCGACAATACCTAGCGAATGGGTTTATTCGTCCTTTCAAGTCCCCTGCTTCCTCAGCTTTGTTCTTCGTTCCAAAAAAAGAAGGGGACCTTAGAACTTGTATAGATTATCGCGCCCTGAACCAGATCACCGTTAAGAATAGATATCCGTTACCTTTGATCCCTGAACTCCTGGACCAAGTCAGAAAAGCATGCATATATACAAATCTGGATCTTAGAGGAGCCTACCACTTGGTACGAGTAAAAGAGGGCGATGAATGGAAGACGGCCTTCCGCACCAAGTACGGGCTATTTGAATATCAGGTCATGCCCTTCGGACTTTGCAATGCCCCGGCCGCCTTTCAATATTTTATGAACGATGTCCTCAGAGAGCTCATAGATGTGTGTGTTGTTGTTTAGATTGACGACATCCTCGTTTATTCTTCATCGGAAACTGAACATCGGAAACACGTGAAAATGGTCCGAGAGATTGCGTCAACACAAACTTTTCGCTAAGTTGGAAAAATGTGTTTTCAACGTGACTGAAGTTGAATTCTTGGGATTCATATTATCACCTAGCGGAGTGCGTATGGATTCAAAGAAGGTCGATGCAATTCTCAAATGGCCATCGCCATCCTCCGTAAAAGGTGTTCAAAGCATGTTAGGCTTCGCTAACTTTTACCGCAGGTTTATCCCCGAATTCTCTCAAATAGTCCAGCCCATCACCGCCTTGTTAAAGAAAAACAAACGTTTTGAATGGTCTACCGAGGCGGAACAAGCTTTCCATAATTTGAAGACTAGATTTATCTCTGCACCGATCTTAAAACATCCTCGCCCAGAACTCCCCTACATCGTTGAAACTGATGCTTCGAGCCTTGCCATGGGGGCAGTTCTATCACAAAAGGACCCAGTAACCAATCAGTTGCATCCCGTGGCATTTTGGTCCCGCAAATTCTCGCCTCCTGAAATCAATTACACTATTACTGATAAGGAACTTCTAGCAATCAAGTCCGCCTTTAAGGCTTGGCGGCATTATCTTCTGGGGGCCCGACACACCGTTACTGTGATTACAGATCACCGAAACCTGCAATATTTGAAAACCGCAAAAGCTCAATCCTCTAGGCAACTCCGTTGGGCACTATTCTTTGCTGAGTTTGACTTCATAATTACCTATCGACCTGGTACAAAAAACGGTAAAGCTGATGCCCTTTCTCGGATGGGAGTGGAAGAACATTTGATCAATCCTAAACCTGTACCTATCATTCCCGAACAAAGCATTCTAGGTGTAATCGCCACACAATCCATAGAGGAAGTTAAGGATAAAGCCAGGCTACTGGTAACTCCAGCAGACATACAGAATTGGCATCTGCAGGGAAAGGACTTTACGGTGAAGGATAACCTATTATATTTCCAAGAACGGTTATACCTGCCCAGGACAGATTTACAGAAAAAGGTAATCTCTAGTTATCACGATTCTTTAATGGAAGGACATCCCGGTATGACCAAGACCTCGGAAAAGATCAAGCGCTACTTCTGGTGGCCGTCTTGGAAAAAAGATATCAGAGACTTTATAATGTCCTGTGGAGTATGCGCCCAAAACAAGAGTCAAAAGGAAAAACCAGCCGGCCTCTTACGCCCTATTGACATCCCGCCTCGCCCTTGGCATACGCTTTCTATGGACTTCATCACCGATCTACCTCCATGCTCCGGATACAATACGATCCTAGTAATAGTGGACCTATTCTCCAAGATGGCGCATTTCATTCCACTCAAAGGCTTACCAACAGCAGCAACTCTGGCCCGAGAATTTCTTGAAAACATCGTCCGACTGCACGGTTTTCCTTCAGTTCTAATTTCGGATCGAGGTAGTCAATTTATTTCTCATTTTTGGCGAAGTTGCTGTCGGTCGGCTCAAATTGATGTGAGACTTTCGACCAGCCACCACCCTCAAACCGACGGACAAACCGAGAGGACCAATCAAACTCTGGAACAGTATTTGCGCTGCATGCTACAACAAACTGAAAAAACTTGGAAAGATATCCTTTGGATAGCCGAATATGCCTACAATAACTCTGTCCACTCGGGAACTGGGAAGACCCCGTTTTTTCTTTTATACGGTAGTCACCCTCGAACCTCGGAGTTGGATCCACTCCAAGATCTTGGAACACCAGCAGTAGACCACCTGCATTCTACAATCACCCAAGCCTTTAAGGAAGCCGTTTCTCACCTTCAAAGGGCTAAAGAACAATACAAGAAAGGAGCAGACCAACATCGGAAGTAAGCCCCCCAATATCAAGTAGGAGATCAAGTCTGGTTATCCACCAAATATCTACCTCTAAAAGGACCACGCACATTCAACCCAAGATACCTTGGTCCCTATTCCATCACTACCATAGTAAATCCAGTAGCGGTCAAGTTGGACTTGCCCCCTCACATGAAGATACATCCGGTCTTCCACGTCTCTCTATTAAAACCCGTGCAACCTCAAACCCGACTAACTACATCTCCAAAACCTATTCTAGTTGATGGAGAACTCGAGTTTGAAGTCAAAAGCATCCTGGATTCCAAGATCTCCAAATCTAAACTATTTTACCTGATTGACTGGAAAGGCTACGGTCCCCAAGAAAGATCCTGGGAACCTGCAGAATATGTCCACGCGCCTCGTCTAATCAAAAGATTTCATCAAACATTTCCTAACAAGCCCAAACCCCCGGAGAAGCCCGGTTTGGGAGGGGCCTTGAGGGGGGGGTGTTGTCATGATCTCTGCTTCCAAAAGATCAGGACTTGCCCGACTCCCTTGGAAGCAGACCCATAACCCCGGTTCTGAGTGCCAGCCAGTCCCAATTGGGACCTTTTGGACCCTGTCCTGGCGCCAGTGGCACCAGGCTCATAAAGATGCCCAGTCCCAGCGCTGGAAGCCCCGGGCTCATAATGTTTGGGTGGACTTACCTGCAGCAGACCATGCTGCTTACTTACCTGCCAGTTGAACCCCTGATCCTCTTCTGTTTGGGACTACTTTTCCTGTTGGGTGGGGCAGGAGCCACTCCCTAGGTTCAGAACACTGGAACTCTTCTGGAAAGCAGGAACTCTTTTCTTACCTAGGCGTGGCTGTGGAAGGAGACACCTAAGCACTACAGGAGGCTATTTAAACCACACCCGATGGATGAATCTGCTTTGCGTTATTCTGCATTCTCTGCAGCAGAACGCTCATCGTGTCTTCTGCTTCTGATCCTGGGCCTAAGGGAACAAAGGCTTACCATCCTGGAATCCAGTTTTCAGTAGCACCTGTAAAGACAAAGAAAGAACAGGTTAGCACTACGGTCTTCAGTGGCAGCGCATCTCTTACCTGGTCCATCGGCTGTCACCAACGCCTCGCGCTGCATTCCGGCATCTGAAAGACAAAGGCTTACCTACTCTTTGCACGCTCCGGAGGCCTTCGGTGCTGCATCCCGCATCTGAAAGACAAAAGAAGGTGCGTTTAAAGACATTGGGCAACTTTATTACTCACGTGCCATTACTCCTTCCCACGCCGAATCCAGTGGGTATTCCAGCACCCTTCAGCTTCTCTAAAGCTCTGAACTTGTACCTGCAAGATAAAAGGGACAGTCAGTACGCATCGTGAAGCAGGCTACAAGCGCTTACTTACGTGCTTCCAGGCGCTTCTATTCCTCACGCGGGTTCGATCCTAAACTCTCATCAGCCCGCCATCCGCCATCGCCGGAACCCTGCAAAACAAGAGATATCATTACAAAAGACTTTTAAGACATTTGAAGGGCCCAGAACTTACCGATCGTGCAGTTAACGATGGACAGCAGTCCTCCGAGGTCAAGAGGCCTGCACCCTTATCCAGTGAAGAAACTGGTTACGGCACCCTGCCCCGAGGCAGATGGAGAGCTCGGCGTTCACTTACCTAAGGTGAGGGCGTTAACTTTTGGGGTTCTACAGGAGAAGAGAAAGGGAAGAGGAGAGAGGCACCCAATAACCCCAGTCCATTAATCCCATATTTTCTATCTGCAGACATCTTACTCTTCGAGTCAGACATACAGTGCACAGAGGTCCAGCCCAAAGAGCCAACCGTGTGTTACACATCACCTTTGAAGATACGGCATTCACCCAGTCAAGACCGGCGCCTCTGCGGGAATCAGGTGAGCGTTACAGTCGATTAGAGTGGCTTGTGTCTCGGGTTTGAACCCCGACTGCCTTAGCCAAGCGTGTCTCTTGATGACTGTGCCCTCTGCTATGAGCCGGCTGCATTGTCCGCTGCGTCAAAAGTCACATTGAGAATGCACCCGATCTCCCTTCTGACGCAAACTGGGACAACTGGCCCTTTAGAGGTTCAGGTGCGGAGGCAATGAGGGCAGCTACCTGCTCCCATTGGTGACAATTATAACTTGCCAGCAGAGTGGTGGTATTAGCAATTCTTGCCTGGTAAGCGGAGGTGGAAGCCACTTTCCTTCCTAGCCCATATATCCTTTTGCTCTCCTTGTCAGGGGGAGCTTCCGAGGATGCTAGAGGTGTACCCGCCCTTTTCCTGGTGGTTGTGACCACCAATAAGTCGGGCTTAAGCTGACCCCCTATATAAAGTGGGTCGGAGGGGGCGGCCCTGAATAATCTCTATTCTTGGGTTGACTGCCCGGGTAAGGTTAGGGGTGAGGAGGGAGGGGTCAATTCTGCGTTGAATGGATTTCAGAATTGGTATGGCTTGGGCAACGGATTTCCTATCCCCTATAATTTCCTCTGCAAAGTCCCTCTCTTCTTGAGCCCCTTTAGTGTCTATCTGAAAGTGCAGTGCAGCTTGAGCTACGACCTCATTTAATAATGGCTGATTATCCACAGGTGAGTATTCACCGGTGGGTCCTACAGAATAGGAGAGTCGAGACTATAGGCCTCTGCCTCGTCTTCCTCCTCTTCATCCTGGTCCTCATCGTCCCCATAATATTGGACCCCTGCTTGGTCATCAAGTATTTGTATGTCTGGATCTTCATTATACTGAAGATAAGGTTGAATAGTGAGTGGGTCTGAAATCAGGCCCTGAGCTGGAGTCTCAGTACGAGGTCTCTTACTAGGAGGCTGCGGGTCTTTGGATCCAGAGGGAGTAGAGGTAGTAGGGGTATTCCGATAGCTCAAAAAGTAATCAGGATTTTTCTCGTAAAAGTTAGCCATAAAAGACATTCTTCTCATCACTCCGTCGATGTCTTCAGAGTTCCATTCTTTGGAACTGGGAATGACCACCTCTTGTTGAGGTTCATCTTCCATTCCCATATCCTCTGGAGTGGGAGGGACAACCTTAGGCCTAGTGACAGGGTCAGGGGTCTTGGTCTTTTCAGAATATCTACGTTTGTCCTTCTGAACCTGGTGTTCAGATGTTTTTTTCTGTTGTTTGTCCCCTTTACCATGTGTGGAGGCATGTTTCCCTGACTCCTTGGTCTTCCCTGAATCTTTCGAAGCCTAGCGTCGAGATTCGGAGGAGGGTTCTGTAGGGTCTAGAGATTTAGAGGGGGGACATCGAGACTCTGAGGCAGACGTAGAACGAACTGCCGGAGCTGAGTTTGAACGTGCAGCTTGGGGGTGGAGGTCAGTTTCATCTTCTGACGACCATACCTCCGTGACTTTAGGAAGCGTGGCACCTTTAGCAATCGTAGACTGTTGCTGTGTGTCATGAGGCGATCGAGACTTGGAATGCCCAGAGGACACAGATTCTGCAGACTGCTCTCTTTGTGCCTTTTTCTGCCGATCACTCAACACGCGTGTCAAGTCTCGGGAGGGGTTAGTGTGTTTAGATGTAGGTGTATGGGTAGAGCTCATGCCGCTGGGTGTGGTCCCGATAACTGCCCGGACAGTCCTCTGACGTCAGGGGCTCGCGCTTGGGTGTCGAACGACACTCAGTGCCCGCGCCGTCCGAAACGGTGGCGTTGCTGCCATCACTGAAGGAACCCACAGCGTCCATGGCCTCGAGATGCCTGGCGTAAAGGGCCCAACGTTTGGTGGAGCGGTCCTTAAGTGTTTTAGCTTTAAAAAGCTTACACGCTCTGCAATTGGCTTCAGGGTGTTCCATAGAAAAACAGATATTACAGGTGTTATGATTATCTACCCAAGGGAACTTGCGGTTGCACTTGGGACAGAATTTAAATGGAGTACTCTCCATATGTTAATATATGGCAGCGGGCACGTGTATGTAGGAAATAAATGAGTGCGAGTATGTCCAGCCCCCAATCTCCCTACTTGAAGGGCCGAGGCCAGAGGCCTTCCGAGGCCCGGGATGAGGCCAGAGGCCTTCCGAGGCCCGGGATGAGGCCAGAGGCCTTCCGAGGCCCGGGATGAGGCCAGAGGCCTTCCGAGGCCCGGGATGAGGCCAGAGGCCTTCCGAGGCCCAAAGTCCGTCATGCAGTCTCGACGGCTGTTCGTTCTTCAGTACCGGTGTCGATCTTCAGAGTCTCGACGTGGGATAAGAGAAACAGGGAATTTTTGAATAATTAATGACAAATGGCTGAAAGCCAGGGAACACCGCAACTATGCTTCCGACAAGTATGGTGGAAAAAAACAATCTGAGGGTCCTACACGCATGAGGGATCATGGGTACAGTGGACGTCACACTAGGGATAGTATTACTGGCACGCCCTAGGTCGACGCCCAGTTTTAAGTTTTGAAAAACAAACTAATACTCTGCAGCTTCCACTAGATGTCAGCCTATGAACAGCATGTGATCTAAGCAGATTCCGCAAGCCTCAGAAATATATATACATACAAACAAAGCATACAAGTGCACTTCGTAGCTTGCCTGGTTCCAAATAACCCGGCACGGATAGAGCCCGCCCTGCCCACGTCACACTACATCAAGCGCGCAGTAATATATCAGCCAGCATTATCCCTAATCTGGATTTACTACCTGGGGTCCTGCCCCGTGTTGATACTCACGCTGTGCACAACCGAGAACACAAGGTCAACATAATCAGCACTGCTCACTGCCCTCAGTGGATCGGCCTACCACATACCCACGATTCAGTGGAACTGTGCATTACTGCTCATCAAATCAGCCTACTGCCTCTAATGTATATCTAAACGTGTGTTTTGTTACTGGCACCTGCTACTGCTAGGCAGCTGATTATGGCTTCACCCACTTGCTTGATTCCACCTTACTTGATCCCTATATTGTACAATCAATCCGCCTACTGCCTATATTGTGTATCTAATTATTGCCTACATTGTGTATTGGATTACGTCAGCACACCTTATACGATATACCTACTTAGGCTACTGCCTATATTGCTTACGCTAGCATATGTACTACTAAGACTGGCACTAGCTGGCAAGCCCTTGCAATGCCCTCACCATGTCCACTCCCATAATGTACGCGCCAGTAAGTAATTAACATTGAACGCCCATAAGTGCTTAAATCCTTAAATCCTCACCGAATTAGACTATCAGGATTGCTCTGTAACCACTGTGACTAACCTAAACACACTGGACAGACGAAACCATGAGCACAAGTAAGACCCAGCTGAACCTGCTACTTCTATCCTTCCTTTGCCTCTAGCATATAATGGCCGTTATTAAGTTCGCACCATGAACCCTACAGAATAGAAATAACAGACTAAGATCAAGACTGCCCCGTCTCTATGAGCCTAAGACTAACAATTCCACCCAAACCACCTACCCTAAACCTAACGCCATTAGTCGGGCTCAGGAACCCAAGGCCTAGGCCAGAGTAGGTGTCAGGTATAAAAACCCTAATTCTGCGCACGCCCCCTCTACTAAAACCCACATGAGAATTATCCCACCTAAAAATAAACACTCCCCCTCCCCCCCCATAAATCAAGCAGCACCACAACTATGTCTGGAGCTCTCATTAATGCTAGATCCCTCGTGGCACATACTTGCTCAAAACAAAAAAAATAATGAATTTGTCACTAGTTGGAGGATATTTTGAAGCATTGTGGCAAATTTGCGATTTATATTTTTTGTAAAGCCCTACACGCCCATAGGCTTCAGAGCGCACACAAACGACAAACAGCTAGATTCAGTCAGGGGGAAGCAGATGACAGGAAGAAGATCTAATCCAAAGAATTAAAAAGAAAAGTCTTAATAGCTGTATTAATTGCAGTCAAAAGGGGAGATGTTTTGATGGAGAGGGATAAGGAGTTCCATTCCATCGGGCCCCAACTTCAAAGCAAGGGACTCCAAACTTCTACAGCCGATAGCACGGTGGGGGTTAGGAGATGCGAGTTCCTTGAGTGCAGAGTTCTCAAAGGATTTGCGTGAGATGAACAAGTTACTAACCAAATGGTAACCTTCTTTCGAATGGATGTTCCTCCAACGTATTCCACATCTTTGACACGTAATGTCCACAGCTGTGCACTTCGGAAACTTTTTCGGCAGAGGGCGTCCTGTGTCAATGACGTTGGGTCGAAGTCACTGGAAGGCCTCCGTCGAGGGCCACGTCACCGTATGTTATAAATCGAACGCACAGCACCCGTAGCCTCAGTTTATATTTTTTCCCCCAGAAAGTGTGGCACCAATCAAATACCCGCTTGACTGCACATATCCTTGCAGAAACGTAAGCTACAATCGCTTAGGAAATTCTCCAGAGGGGTAGGCTGGGAGGGCGATGTGGAATATGTTGGAGAAACATCCAGTCGAAAGAAAGTTACCAGTTGATAAGTAACTTGTTCTTTGAATGGATTGTGTCCTCCAACGTATTCCGTGGAGGGCCGTGGAAGTAGCCACACCCCTAGTGGAATGAGCACGCAACCCTTCAGGAGGGTCCTTACCCGCCAATCGGTAACGCTCAGTAATAGTGAGGATAAACCACCTGGACAGGGTTGGTTTGGAAACAGCCTGGCCCAATCAGTGTCCAGCATACCCCACAAAGAGTTGATCGTCCACTCTGACCCTGGACATCCTAGAAATATAAAAGCTCAGAGCTCTCCTAGGATCCAACCTATGGAGTCGCCGCTCTTCCTTACCAGGACGAGGAGGATAGAAAGAAGAACCACTTTCTAGCTCAAATGAAATTCAGATACTACCTAAGGTAGAAAGAAAGGACGTACCCTTAGAACAACCCTGTCCAGGTGCAACACAGTAAAGGGTGGCTTAAGTGAGCAGAAGTAACCGCAACCAAGAACACTGTCTTGAAGGACAATAATCTTAAGTCCTTTAAGAAATTGAGAAATCAAAGGAATCTTAAAATAAGAAAATTCTTCAGACAAGCGCTTAAAGAAAGAGAGTGCCACCAGGTAACCTTTAATGTTACCTACTTGAAGGCCCCTGCGGGCCTAAGAAAGACAAAACCATAGGAATGGAATACTGAAAAAGGATCAACATTTTGTCCTCTGCACCAGTCGCAAAACGTACGGCAACTGTACAGAGACTTTGTTGCTGGCCTCCTGGCCGAAAGCAACACCTCCATCACATCACCGCGAGATCCCAATCCTTATATCTCAACCTTTCAGATACCAAGAGTGAAGGTTGAGCGTTCTGACATCTGGATGGAGAACCTGTCCTCCCCACCCACCTCGCGAGAGCAGATCCTCTTGGTAGGGAAGACTGTGTGGAGGGCAGATGGACATTTCTAGAAGGTCCGGGAACCACACTCTCCTGGTCCAATCCGGAGCAATGAGTATCATATGGGAACCGAACCTCTGTGACCTCCGTAACACTTGAGGAATTACGGGGACTGGAGGAAACACTTACAGTAGTGGGAATAACCAATACACTACGAATGCGTCTCCCAAGACTCCTCTCGGAGGAAATTCCCTTGAGCAGAATTTCTCGCAGTTCAAATTGGCACTGGTGAAAAAGATATCCACTTGTGGAGTTCCCCAAAGGGCAAAGATCTCCAGAAGGACTTCCTGAGCCGACTCCCACTCATGAGAGAATGTGCTCTGCCTGCTCAGAGCGTCCACCGTCGCATTTTTCGTCTCCGGCCAGAGGAACTGCTGAGATCGAAATTCCCTTCTGAATGGCCCAGAACTAGAGCTGTATTGCCTCTCTGCACCACAGGAGTGACCCGCCCCCCCTTTTTGCTGAGGTAATGCATGGCCACTGTGTTGTCCGTCATGATCACGACACTCTTTGCACGCACAGACGGCAGAAAAGCCTTCAGGGCCAGCCTGATAGCCCACAGCTCTCAGATTGATGTGGAGTTTGGACTCCGACGGAGACCAATGACCGCTGGCGTCAAGTCGTTGGCATGAGCTCCCCCTTCATCAGGTTCCCTTTGTTGGCCCAACACAGAAGATCCTGGGAGACCGAGATTGGAATCTGAACGGGATCCGACTTCTTGCCTGAGAACTGCGACCACTACATCTTGAGGACCCCTTGCAGGGATCTCATCCTCAGCCCGGCCTCGGGCACCAAAAGGATGCAGGATGCCATGAGGCCGAGCAACCTTAAGAATTCGAAAGCCGGGAGACTCTGGGCATGTTGAAACTTGTCCACCATCTGCACAATGTGATGAGCCCTTACCCTGGGAGGCGAGCACTTCCAAGGACTTATCCAACAAAGCCCCAATGTACTGGAGCTGTTGAGAACGTGTCAGATGCGACTTCTTGAAATTGAGGGAGAAACCCTGCCTTTGGAGGGAGCGGCAGGTGAGACCGAGGTGACCCAATGCTTGCTCGGGAGAACATGCACGGATCAGCCAGTCCAGGTAGGTGCAGAGGTGAATCCCCCCACCCCCTCGCCTGAGATGCACTGCCACCACCACCACCATTAGCTTGGTGAAGACCCTCGGGCGCAGGTCAATCCGAAGGGCAGGACCCGAAACAAAGTGCGAGTCGCCAACCGCAAACTTTAGGTACTTTGTGCTTTGGATGAATCGGCACATGATACTAAGCATCCTGTAGGTCCAGAGACACCAACCAATCCAGAAGTTGAAGGGCCTGGAGGACTTGAGAAAGAGTGACCATCTTGAATTTGTCCTTCCTGAGAAGTTTGTTTAACCAACGCAAGTCCAGGCTGCGTCTCAATCCCCAGTCTTTCTCTGGAATCATAAAATAAGGGGAATACCATCCCTTGTTCCTCTCGGCTACATGCACCGGTTCTATAGCACCTTTCTCTAGCAGAGTCAAAAATTTCCTGCACAAGGAGCAGATCCGGAAGCTTCAAAGAGATTCGCCGGTGGATTGTCGTGAGGCTGCTTTAGGAAGGGAAGACAGTAGCTGTGGGCGATAGTCTCCAGAACCCATGCATCTGAAGTAATGGCTCGCCACTCTACGAGATGCTGAGACAGTCTGCCCCCAACCGGCGAACCATGGGACATGGCTTCATGACTGTTTTGGAGCGGCTGCGGCAGCGCCTGAAGGCAACGAGGCAGCTGCCTCAGCGGCTTTGGCACCTCCATTTCCCCAACCAACACAGGTAATTTTTTGCTGGCCCCTTTGACTGGCGGCTCCTCTCGTTATACCAAAGGAGGAGCAGTAACAAAAAGAACCTCCGCTCGACTGCTGTCCCCTAGGACAAAAAGGCGGAGGTTGATGCACGGCTGCGCTTAAAGATTTCGTGGGAGCTTTGGTGGTCTGCAACTTCTCTAGGCTCTCGCCAGCCTTGCTGCCAAACAAATGTGCACCATCAAAGGGCATGTTCAAAAGACAGGCTTGCACATCCGGAGCAAAACCTGACTTCCAAAACCACGCAAATCTGCATAAAACAGTGCTCGTAGCCATGGACCTGCAAACACTGTCGGCCGTGTTCAAACCCGACTAAAGGGATTCACACATGGCATCCTTGCCATCTTGCACTAGAGCAAGGAACCCATCCCTTTCTTCCCCCTCGGCAATATGCTCAGCCGATAGAGGACAGTTCCACAGAGTGTGTGAAAACCTTTCTAAGGCACACGTGGAGTTGGCGTATTTCAATGCCATACTCCCTGCAGAAAATACCTTGCGAGCCCAACTGTCTAAGCGTTTATAGTCCCTATCAGAAGGGATGGTAGGGTATGCCGCCTGCTTCGAGGTGGCCGTAGCCGCCTGAACCACCAAACTCTCGGGAGTAGGGTGAGTAGATAAGTAGCTGGGGTCGCTAACGGAAGGGCGGTACTTTTGTCAATGATTTGTTAACAGCCGGAAGAGATTCCGGTGACTGCTAAGCAGCCGCCACCCTTTTCTGTAAAGTGAGATGAAGAGGTAACACCGGGTCAGAGGACGGACCTTGATCTAAAATGTCCATTAGATCATCTTGTACAAAATCTTCAGGAGGACTGGACCAGCCAAGATACTCTGTGACCCTAGTCATGAGCCTCCTGTAAGACGACTCGGCATGAACCCCAGGCTCAGGCCTGCCAAATTCCACTTCCAGAGATGTGTCCAGCCCACTGGCATGAAGGGTTTGCCTCAACTCCTCCAATTGACTGTCTCCATAAAAGACATGAGCCACATCATGCTCAACAGGGGTCCTCAAAGTCAGACCTAAATTTTGTCCAGAGGGAGGTAAAAACCTTGCCTCGGGACAGAAGAGGGTCTGGAGTCCACCACAGGTTTCATAGACTTAGCAGTAGCCTTCCTTGGAGGATCCACTGTATCATGGACCTACAAAGGTACATTTCGGGCAAAAATCCCCAAAGGCGTCAAAGGCTTTGATGCCGAGAGCGTTGACTGCTTCGGCGCCGAGGGCTGATAAGAAGGCAAAGCCTCGATGTCCGAGTCCGACGGACAAGGCGCCGGAGTCGACGCAGGCTTCAAACCCTTAGTGGGTTTCTGCGGTCTCACTCGGGACGAGGACCAAGACCTGGAAGCACGTCTCTTATTACTATCCTGAGCCTTGTCCAAACGGGACCTCGAAGGTTCCAGATGCGAGCCGCGTCGAGGACCCGAGCCCGAAGGCATGCGAGCCACAGTACGAGACCATTCCTTGCCAGCTTCAGTAGAAGGTGCGACCAGAACCGTACATTCCGATTGGAAAATCGCCAACATCTGCTCCTTAAAGGCAGCCCATTCCTCCGGAGTCTAGGACTTCGTGGAGCATGTCACTTTCCTCGCGGCACCATCCTCCGATGACGGGGCAGGCGACCTAGGACAGCGCTTCCTAGAATGCCGGGACGAGGAAGACGAATGGCAGGTACCACTCCGGGACCGAGATCACTGGGGCCTCCTCCCGACGCGGATAATCACCTCTCGAGTTGTCGGTGGAAACCCCATTGGAGGATTTAGATTTTCAGGTCTTATTGGGTTTAGAACCCCTATCCACCGGAGGCTTCCCCTTACGCTCCTGCAAGGCCTTGGCAGTCAGCGACTGGCATTTTGAACAGTCAGTGTCGTGACTCTCGTCCAAGCACCACAAACAAATACGATGCAGTTCAGTGATCGACATTTTGGACTTGCAGTCCCAGCAAGTCTTCAAGCCAGACCGCAGAGTCGGAGGGGTCGAAGAAGAAGACATCTCTACGATGAAACACACAAGGTACACCGAGTTCTCGAAGCAAACACGTATGCGGAAAAAACGGAACTAAAGCTACAGGCGCCATGCGTCTTATTTATAACATCCGGTGACGTCGCCCTCGACCCGACGTCATCGATGCAGGACGCCCTCTGCCGAAAAAGTGTCAAAGATGTGGAATACGTTGGAGGACACAATCCATTCGATAATCTTCTTTCAAGGTAGAGAGGGGCAACTGAATGAAGACATTTACAGGTCAGAGTCTCTTATCTCACTCTCTTCCTTGTTATGCAGAATCCTGTGCAGTGCCCTTAGGGACCACTACACACAATTAAGACTATAGGTGGCAATACAAGTTTTACCTTTGGTACAACTTGTACTACGTCAGAGTGGTAGCAGTGGCGGAGCAGCCGGGCTTATCTCAAGAGTATATGAGCAGTAGCAGAGATTACACCAAGGGACCACAATTACTGTGACTCAAGCAAACACCGACTCAAGGTTTCAGGTAGAAAAATATAAGTACATTTATTTTTAAACCATCTGTTATAAACACAACACTTCTATTAAACTTAAACAAAAACCACACGTTAAATATACAACTAACCAATTCACTTTGTACAGTATGTCTCAAGGTAAGTACCCTGTGTTTGAATGAACCGGTGTTACGAACAAAACACGTTACCACGAATACGATTGCGATCACTTTTTGACAGTTCGGTCTACTAAACAAACGCGTATCCGTGACATGAAATGCTACCGGGGCAAAAACACACTTAGCACTTGATACCGAGAGGGAGTTGGAGGCAAATACCACAGGCAATATTTTGGTTAGGCAGATAGAAGCGAGAAACACTCAGACAGGAGTTCAAAAGTCAAAGGGCCGGAGCCAGGGTCGAGAGACACCAGAGGCCTGTTGCCGAAGATCACACAGACAGTTCACGATTCAACGTAGCCAAAAGTACTTCGATATTGTCAATGCTCGGAAGCAAAAGTTATAAGAAGGAGGGAAGACAAGGGCAAGCCTTGAGGATGAAGAAAAGGGATTCACCCAGTTTCCTCGAGTAGAACACAGTACCTTATTCCAACGATGCAGCTGGTGCCCTGGCAGTTGTTCCTGTTGGTTTCCCACAGACCCACGATTCCTGGAGCTTCGTTGTGAAGGACGTCTGAAGGGGGTCTGCAACACAGGGATGCAGCGACAACTAATAAAAGGTGCGCTCCTTAAAAACAGGAGCGGCTCTTCAAATGGCTATCCGGACCACTACAGCAGTGTGCAGCAATTTCGACCAAGGAAGAGGATCCTCTGGCTGTGGAAGATGAACTGGTTATCCCCACCAGGCTCAAGGGAAGAAGACTCCGGACTGGATCTTCTGAGTCGTCGAAGGGTAGATAGCTCAGGACTGCAGCAGGGCTTCACCGGGACAGGCTAGTTGCAGCAGCCGTTGTTCCCTCCACTTCTCTTCGGTTCCTTGTAGTTCCAGTGGCGACTCTGACTTCTAGCCCAAGAGACCTGCCTTTTATGCGCAAAACCCCCATTCACACAGCCTGGCTGTCAATCACCCAGCAGGGGGGTTGTCCAGCCTGGACAACCACCTCAGCCAATCATGGCAAAGTGCGACTTGGGTTTCCTAGGATACCCTGTGCAGGGGGTGACTACAACCCTCCCTCACATTCAGCCCACCTAGACACCCAGGTGCCTGGTCGAGGGCTTCTGAGCAGAAGCCCGCCAAAAGACGGTGAACAAAGGTGGCCAACCTAGTTTTCCGCGCAAAGTAAAACACGAGAAGGACTTTAACAAAAACAAATGGCGAATAAACACAACCAGAGCCAAAAGAAAGACGATTTGGTCAAGCGGGTTTATGTTCGAGGCTAATATAATAGCCAAGAACAATACCACGTTTATCTAATATAATCGCGGTACAAATGTTAGGGTAGATACCACTGCCACCAGCGAAGTCTAAATGTTAAAAGAGAAAAACAATGCTTTATGAGGTACAGATAAAAAGGGGTACACATTAACCCTTTCCAGTACTCCATGGAAGATGGGGTGTACTGGATCTGTGGTAGATTGACTAAAGTTAATGGCATCTTTACCCTTTTCTGTGGGACTGTAGTCAGCCTCAGAAATGGAGTCGGGGGAAGTCTGACAACCCAGTACCACGGCACTGAATGTGCTGTCTGACACACAAAAGAAGGGGGCTACTGAAGTGGTGTACTTCAGAGTCCACAATCCCAAAAACAGAAATACACATGTCAAAACACAGGTAAGAGTGGGGGAAAAGCTCACACTCTTACCAAGTGGAAAAAAATTAACTCCAGAAGTCCAGCAAAGCTGCTGGGGTACGCACTAGGTGAGGGAAATTAGCCATAAATGAGAATTCTCCCTAACACTCCTTAATCGGCAACCTTTGGAGTTCTCTCCTACTGTCAGGTATATGGTCACATTTGGTGAGACCAAAAACTGCCGCAAGTGTGCCATTATGATTGGTCTGCAGGCCTTTGAAATGAGTTTTGGAGGTACCAATCATGAGGCTGTTACAATAGTCTAGTTGGGGATTAACATAGAAGCAATTATTAATATTAAGATAGGGACTCATCTGATAAAGAAGTTTATTAACTAATCCGCAAGAGGAACGAACGGTGGAAATGTGTTTTTTCATTTATACTTCAGAGTCAAGGGGGACACCCAAGGTCTTCACATTCCCAAAGACAGGAATGATCTTGGCCATGATAAACAGAGAACTTTCAATCAATTTTCTTTTTACATGGACCCGAGTCAAATATGATTAGCTCTCTTTTACTGTTATTCAAGGCTACAGAGTTATAGGCCATATCATATCCGGTTTTGGATCTTTTCAAACAGATTGTTCAAAGTTTCGATGTCAGCGTCATGGAAACCAGTCAATTTGAAAAGGACCTCTGTGTCATCAGCAAAGAACAAGTTACTTTCTTACCTGGTAACGTTCTTTCGATGGGATGGTCCGACGACGTATTCCCTATCTATAACAGGTAATTTCCACAGCTGTGCTGCTTCGGAAAATATTTGGCGTCTGCGTCGATGACGTCGATGCGCCGTCCCCGAGGACCTCCTCCGACGGCCGACGTCACCCGATGTGATAAGTAGGACGAACGACTCTCATGACCTCAGTTATAGTTTTTTCCCAGAACGTGTGCCACCAGTTTACTGCAGTCAGACACACAAGGCTTTGCGGAACGCAAGCTGCAATCGCAAAAGAAATTCTGCAGCGGGGAAGGCAGGGAGGGAGCGATATGGAATACGTCGTCGGACCATCCCATCGAAACAACGTTACCAGGTAAGAAAGTAACTTGTTCTTCGAGGGGATTGGGTCCTCCGACGTATTCCATATCTATGACAGACCAAGCAAGGAGGTGGGAAAGAATTTAGAATACAAATTTAGCATGCCCAATCAAATTGCGGAATAGAGAACTGCCTTGCCAAAGGCCAGATCTTGCCCTCTGATGGAATCGAGGGAGTAGTGACGTACAAAAGTATGTACTGAAGCCCAGGTGGCTGGATCACAGATGTGACGAATAGGAACTCCCCTCTGCAGGGCAGTAGACGCAGCCACTCCCCTGATCGAATGGGCCCGCAAGCGGTAACACTCGGAGATAGCTAAAATAATTCGAGACAAAGTGTTTCGTCACAGCTTGTCCCAAACGCTTTTCAGTGTAACAAATGAAAAGTTGATCGTCCACTCTGACCCGGGACATGCGCAAAATATAAAAGATCAACGTTCTCCTAGGATCAAGCCTATGGAGCCTCTCCTCTTCCTTACCAGGATGTGGAGGAGGATAGAACGCCGGAAGAACAACCTTCTGGCTCAAATGAAAGTCCGATACCACCTTTCGGAAGAATAGAAGGACGAACTCTAAGGACAACCCTGTCCTTCTGAAACACAGTGAAGGGTGGCTTAACTGAAAGTGCCTGTAACTCACTCACTCTGCGAGCGGAAGTAACCGCAACCAAAAACACAGTTTTCAGAGTTAACAGCCTCAAAGGGCAAGAATGTAAAGGCTCAAACGGAGCACCCATAAGAAACTTAAGAACAAGGTTCCAATCCCAACCTGGCACCAGAAAAGGTGACGGAGGGAACACATTAGTGAGCCCTTTCAAAAACTGTGAAATTAAAGGAATTTTAAAATAGGAACACTCTTCAGACGAGCGCTTAAATACGGACAGCGCCGCCAGGTAACCTTAAATGGTCCCCACTTGCAAAAAGAAAGCAAAAAAGAGAACCATGGGAATGTCACATTCAAAAGGATCCACATTCTGAACTCTGCACCAGTCGCAGAACTTTCTCCAACGGCAACGGTACAGAGACTATGTTGCTGGCCATCTCGCCAAGAGCAACACCTCCATCACGTCTTCAGGGAGGTCCCAATCCTTATACCTCAACCTTTCAGAAGCCAAGCGTGAAGATTGAGGGATCTGACCTCTGGATGGAGAACCTGACCCACCCCCTCCCGTGAGAGCAGATCGTCTCGGTAGGGAAGACGACGTGGAGGGCAGATGGACAAGTCTACAAGGTCCGGGTACCACGTCCTCTGGGCCTACGCCGGAGCAATGAGGATCATCCGGGAACCGAACCTCCGTAACCTCCGCAGCACTTGCGGGATGACTGGGACTGGAGGAAACGCGTACAGCAGTGGGAACGACCACTCCACCACAAACGCGTCTCCTAAGGCTCTTTTTGGAGGAAATTCCCGCAAGCAAAACCTTTTGCACTTCCAATTGACAATGGAGGCGAAGAGATCCACCTGAGGGGTCCCCCAAAGGGCGAAGATCTCCAGGAGAATCTCCTGAGCCAGCTCCCACTCGTGAGATAGAGCTCTGCCTGCTCAGAGCGTCTGCCGTCTCGTTGTCGTCTCCGGCCAGATGAACAGCCGAGATCGAAACTTCCTGCTGGATGGCCCAGAATTCAAGTTGCATCGCCTCCCTGCATAGCGGAAGTGACCCTGCCCCCCCCCCCCCCTTTTTGTTGAGGTAGTGCATGGCCACCGTGTTGTCCGTTAGAATCAGGACACTCTTTCCGCGCACAGTCGGCAGAAAAGCCTTCAGGGCTAGCCTGACGTCCATCAGCTCCAACAGATTGATATGGAGTCTGGATTCCGACGGAGACCAACGACCGCTGACTCAACTCGTTGGCATGAGCTCCCCATCCCGTGAGGGATGCGTCCATCACGTTCGTCACCTCCGGCCAGGGCAGCCAAAATGGGGCCCCCTTCATCAGATTGCCCTCGACGGCCCACCACAGGTGGTCCCGGGCTACTGAGGGCGGCACCTGAACAGGGTCCGACTGCCTGCCGGAGGACAAACCACTGGAGCTTGAGTGCCCACTGCAAAGATCTCATCCGCAGACGCGCCTCTAGCACCAGAAGATGCCATGAGGCCGAGCAGTTTCAAGAACTCGGACGCTGGGAGATCCTGGGCAGACTGAAACTTGTACACCATCTGCTGAATGTGAAGAGCCCTCACCTGAGGAGGAAAACACTGCCCCAGGGACATGTCGAGCACTGCTCCGATGTATTGGAGCCGCTGCGTTGGTGTCAAATGGGACTTCTTTAAATTGAGGGAGAAGCCCAGCCTGTGAAGGGAGTGGCAGGTAACGGACATATGATCCAGGACTTGCTCGGGAGAGCGCGCCCTGATCAACCAATCGTCCAGGTAGGGGTAGACGCGAATCCCCCTTTCCTGAGGTGCGCTGCCACCACTTGGTAAAAACCCTCGGGGCGTAGGTCAATCCCAACGGCAGGACGCGAAACTGAAAGTGCGAGTCGCCAACCGCGAACCTCAGGTACTTCTTGTGCTTGGGATGGATCGGCACATGGAAGTAACCATCCTTGAGGTCGAGAGACACCAACCAGTGCTGAAGTTGAAGGGCCTGGAGGACTTGAGAAAGAGTCATCATCTTGAACTTGTCCTTCCTGAGGAGTTTGTTCAAACCGTGCAAGTCCATGATGAGTCTCAATCCCCCGTCTTTCTTTGAAATCAAAAAATAAAGGGAATACCATCCCTTGTTCCTCTCCGCTACAGGTACCAGTTCTATGGCGCCTTTCTCCAGCAGGGCTTGAATTTCCTGCGCAAGGAGCGGATCTGGACACTTCAAAGAGAGGTTCCCCGGTGGATTGTCGTGAGGCCTCTGCCGAAAAGGAAGACAGTAGCCTGGGTTATGATATCCAGAACTCACACATCTCAAGTAATGGCTTACCACTCTACAAGATCCTGTGCCAGCCTTCCCCCACCCGGCAAACCATGGGACATGGCCACATGACTGAGTGGTAGCAGCTGCGGCGTTGCCTGAGGGCAAAGAGGCAACTGCACGAGCGGCCTTGGCACCTCGAGTACCTTTGTTTCCACCTCTGGCACTCTTATGATGGCCTCTTTCACTGCTAGCTCCCCTCGCTTTACTGAAGGATGAGTAGTAGCGAAAGGAACCTCCCCTCCATTGCTGTCCCCTAGGACGAAAAGGCGGAGATTGGCGAACTGCAGCGCCCAACGACTTTGCTGCAGCTTTGGAGGTCTGCAACCTCTCAAGGCTCTCGTCAGCCTTGCTGCCAAAAAGGTGTTCACCGTCAAAGGGCATGTTGAGGAGCCGGGACTGCACATCAGGAGCGAACCCAGACTTCCGCAACCACGCAAATCTGCGCATTACGGTGTTCGCCGCATGGACCGGCTGACACAATCCGCCAAGTCCAAACCCGAGTGAACGGCCTCACACATAGCATCCTTGCCATCCTGAACCATAGCAAGGAAACCATCCCGTTCGTCCCCTTCGGGAATATGTTCAGCTGCCAATGCAACACAGTTCCACAGAGTGTGTGTGAAACGAGACAAGACACATATGGAGTTGGCCGCCTGAAGCGCCATACCCCGCCGAAGAAAACACTTTCTTCGCCCAGCCATCAAAACGTTTGTCGTCCCCATCAGGAGGGATGGTAGGATACGACTCCTGCTTTGCCGGGGCCGTAGCCGCCTGCACCACCAAACTATCCAGAGTGGGGTGCCTAGACAAGTAGCAGGGGTCGCTACTGGCTGGATGGTATTTTCGCGACAAAGACTTGCCCACTGCCGGGAAACTCTCCGGAGCAGTCCAAGCTGCTGCCACCCTTTTCTGCAGAGCCATATGAAAAGACAAAACCGGGTCAGTGGGTGGACCGAGATCAAGGATGTCCGTGAGATCATCCTGAACGAACTCCCCTGGGGGAGCTGACAAACCCAAGTACTCGGTAACCCGAGACATAAGGCGCCGATATGAAGAATCGGCATGAGTGCCAGGCTCCGGCCTACAAAACTCCACCTCCGGAGAGGTGTCCAGTCCACTGGCATCATGCAGCGACTGCCGCAGATCATCAAACTGGCTATGGCCCGAGATAAGGTCATCTGGAACCGTAACCGGAACCAAGCCCCCATCAGAGCCTTCATCACCCTCTGAAATGTACTCCAGGTGGGGAGAGGAAGACCTTTGTTGACCAAAGCAGTGCCTGACCTTAGCCATAGCCTTTCTAGGGGCAAACCCCGTGCCACGGGGCCCCTCCGACACCACCGCCTTGAAAGGCGTCGAGGGCACTGAACGAGTCTGCGCCGGCGTCGACAGAAAAGGCGTCAACGTCCGCTGCAGCGCCGCCAGCATCGGCCGCGTCGACACTCCTCGAAGCCGGAGCACCGAGCGTGTCTCTCTAAGACCTAGGCGCCGACGCCGTCGACGACCCCCTCGGAGGCGGAGCCTTGAGAGAAATCGTCGATGACCTCGGCGCCACAGGTGTCGACGTCTTCTTCGAAGACGGCACAGGATCACGCGGTCTCGAGCGCGTCGAGGACCGGGACCTGGAACGGGCATGGCGAGAACGGCTACCCTTGTCCGAGCGGGACCTCACCCGTGAGCCGTGCCGACCACCCGAGCCCGAAAGCGTACGGGCGGTGTCTCTCGACCGGTGCCGACCGACCCCACTCAGAGGTGCGGACGGACCAGTGCCCTGCAATTCAAGAATCGCTAGCATCTGCTTCCCGAAGGAAGCCCATTCCTCCGGTGTCGCTTGCATGGAGGGATAAGCGACCCGCCGATGGGCAGAGTACTCGGAAGAGGACGGGCCAGGCGACCAATGCCGGCGCTTCCGGAAATGCCTCGAAGAGGCAGAGGAGTGGCGAGACAGACTCCTGGAAGGAGACCCACTGGACTTCCGACGATGACGCTGAGAGTCACCCCTCGAGTTATCTGTCGAAAGCCCCACAGACCTCGACTTCCGGGGCTTAGACACCCGGCCTACTGACAGCTTCTTCTTGAGTTCCCGCAAGGCCTTTGCCGTGAGCGACTGGCAGTCGACACAGTCGTTCGTATCGTGGGCCTCCCGAGGCACCAGAGGCAGGCGTTGTGCGAGTCCGTGACAGACATCTTGGACCCACAGTCCCCGCAGTTCTTGAAGCCCGGACACAGGGTTGAAGATGACAAAGACATCGCCACTAACAGGTCTTCACACAAACCGACCAGGTTCAACGAACCGAGAATTGAAAACAGCAAACTCCAACGAGTCGAGGCGTACCAAGATTCACGAAGCGAACACGTTCGCGGAAAAAACAGAACTGAGGCTATGGACGTCATGCGTCCTACTTATCACATCGGGTGACGTCGGCCGTCGGAGGAGGTCCTCGGGGACGGTGCATTGACGTCATCGACGCAGACGCCAAAGATTTTCCAAAGCAGCACAGCTGTGGACTTTACCTGTCATAGATATGGAATACGTCGGAGGACCCACTCCCCTCGAAATTAGTATACTGGACACGCAGGGTGTCTAAAAGATCCAAAAATGGTCTAATAAAAAATAAAAAAATTAAAATGCTTTAGTTTCATCACACACTTTTCATTATATCTCAATGGATTAAAAAAAAGATGACTTACAATTCCAGAACATTTCTAAAATAATGTTGTCATTGTTCTCTCTGGGGAATTCTTTCCCCATCCAATTCAGTTAATCAAGTCCCTCTTAGCTTTATAGTTCTTTACTACCAGACATGATTGAGTCCCAAAATTGAATTATTCTATAGATAAGTGTTTTATCATTTCCTAAAACAATGTATGCCCATCGTTCATCTTTGCGCATGTTTGTCGTTTCTCATTTACCACCGGACACTC
Organism: Ambystoma mexicanum; assembly: GCF_040938575.1. Lineage (NCBI taxonomy): Eukaryota > Metazoa > Chordata > Amphibia > Caudata > Ambystomatidae > Ambystoma > Ambystoma mexicanum. Next base: position 251,405,014 of record NC_090930.1, on the reverse strand, counting down.
CATAAAGAGATGAAAGTGGATTTCTCTTTGGTCTCGGTTACAGAATCTACAATAGGCATCTTCAACATTTAGTTGCTTTATGGACATTTGATATTCACGCGTCGGGAGGACATTCAATCCTAATCTTAAGAACGTATCCCTCATGTGCCGGTCCGGAAACAGAGTTAAATATTGTGGCAGTTGGTTCAGTGCTCTTGTTTCCAGCTTAGAGTGTATGTCCATTTGGTACTGCACTTTTTTTTAATGTGCTAATCCAATCCTTATATTGCATTTTGGTCTGGACTTTAAGTGGACGGTTGATTAGCATCTCCCTGGTAACTTCTGCATTCTCCATGATTCTTTCCATGTGTTCATTGCATTCATATTTATTGCTATTGACTTGTCGCGAAAAATGTCAATTTGAGGGATCTTGTCATCTATGAGTGTTCTCCTATATAGGTCTAAGTATTTCCAATTAACTATTGATTCCAACGATTGTAGAGCCAGCTCATATTTAATTCCCGGCTTTGGGTAGGAAACAGATGGTGACAATATTTGCCTCCAGAAGATGGCTTCTATTTGGGTCCAAGTTTGACGAGATCTATTCAATGCTGTTTTACTACCATATGTCAGGATGGCTACAACTTTTTGGTGGAAAAAAATCATCACAGCTTTCAAGGAATATTTCCCATATTTTTTATGAATGGCTAGTCCTTGGCGAGCTAGCGAAAGGGACTTTGTTTTTAGATGTTCTGCCCATCCTGTGTCTTATTCAGATTGGTTCACTCAAAGGCCTTAATACTTAACTGTTCTTACGGGGATACATTTTTCGCCTTTTATAAATAATCGCCAGCGACGACTTCTTTGGGTTTAGTCGGTGTGTCAGACATCACTTGCCTTTCTTTGATGTTTATTTTTAAGTTGTTTATCGTACAAGGTCTAACAGTCTCTTCTGGAGCCCATATTGTGTCTTATCAAGCAGTACAATGTCATCCGCATATAGTATGTATGGAATTTTAGTGGCGTTCAGGACTGGCCGATCTCCAGTTGTTACTTGGGTCACGCCCAGATCTGACATGTATGAACTAATCAGAGTTGCCGCCAACGGGCAGTCTTGCTTTAAGCCCTTCGTTGTTAGGATTTTTGTTGACATCACACCTTCTTATGATAGCCGCAATGGGTGTCTCCAACCACTAGTCTTTTTGACGAGGAAGTACCGAGAGCACACTCCGGAACCCCAGAGCTTCTTTGGGACAAATTCTATCGCACCCTTCCTCAGCATGGCCCACACCTCCAGCAAAAGCTGGGGGGACGTGGTTTTCCTGTCTGGCGATGATGGTATACAAGGACACTTCCATTGTAATTCCAGTCCGTGGGCCAGCGTGTCCAGCACCCAACGGTTGGTGGAGATGGCCTTCCACACGCCGACGAAGTTCGCCAGCCAGCCTCCCACCAACGTCCCGGCCGGTTCAGTCCTGCTTTGCCGTGGAGGAGCCGCCTTGGGGAACCTTGGCCACGACCACCTCCAGGGCTTGCTGCGGCCCCGGTAGGCCTCCTCGGTCGAAGAGCGGGACAGATGACGGTAGGATGACGCAAAGCCACCAACGCCTTTGGAGGAACCCTGGGACTTTTCTCCAGAGGTCCGAAAGGACAGCCATCACTGTTGAAGCGTGCCCAAAGTGTGCGCCGTCTCGGTGTCCGCCTTGATGGCCTCAAGAGACTCATCTACACTCTTGCCAAACAAGTTATCCCCGTCGAAGGGCATGTCCAACACCCTCGACTGCACATCCTGGCGGAAGTTAGTGGCCTTCAACCAACCCGGCCGATGAATGCAAACGCTGTTGCCCATCGGGCAGAACCCCGTGTCAGCGTTGTCCGTGGCCACCGTGATGGCACTCTTCCGCTCTCTTGTCAGGCAGGCAGTCCAGGAGGGGAGAGATCTTGAACCAGAGCAACCTGTCATAACGAGCCACAATGGCGAGGGCGTTGGCCACCTTGATGGTCGTCGCTGCAGACTAGATGACTTGTCACATGGAGTCCAGCTTCTTTCCATCGCTGTCTGGGGGAGGAGGGGGGGGATCAGAGGACATCGACACAGCCGAAAATGCAGACTTCTTCCTAGCCGCCACCGAAACCGGGGGAAGGCTGTGATCTCAAGCACTTCGGTGCAGAGTCCAGCACACTGTACTTTTTCTCGTACCGGTCCCCTTTATCCAGGGCTGATGGCTGGTTCTTCATGAGGGACAGTCCCTCATCCCAAATGTCGTCCAAAAGCTGGATAGAGAGCACGGCCTTCCTCTTGGCTTCCCTGCGCTGGTACAGGAAGCCCCCCCTTCTCCTCGGGCGCTAGTTGGAACTATGAGGCCCTCGAGATCATGGCATGAAACGAGCCAATCTCGTCGGGCGGCGAGGCTCTGGGTGGCAGGGACGGGAGATACACTCTGCCGTAGTCGTCCGTACCAGTGCCCATCATCACCCTATCCAGTTACGTCTCGTCCCACGGTGGAGGGGAGGGAGGCGATGGAGGTTAAGGAGGCGGAGGGTGAACTTCTTGTGAGGGGGTTCTCCCGACAGCCCAGGTGCCGCGGGGTCTCCCGCCGGTGACAGGGGCATCCTTGTCCAAATCTCTGAGCACAGTGTGTGCAAGGCCTGAAGGATGTCCACCGAAATGTCCCCAAGAGGCAGCAGAGGCTTCTATGGTGGCTGCAGCAGAAGGGACGGCGGCAGTGGCGTAGGATCCTGAATGCCCTGCTCATCATCGTCGGTGTCTTCGCTACTCTTCACATCTGCCATATCAGCGTCAATCCCGTAGGACCTGGCCTCGACGGGCCTTCCCTCCAAGCCGGTCTTAAGACCAGCAAGCTCCTCGGAGGAGGAGATGTCCGTGCCTTGCAGGACTATCGTGCCCCCCCTTCTTCTCGATCAGGGGAGGCGGTCTCGGGGAGATGACCGGCATCGTCTTCACCAGCGTCTTCTCTAAGGGCAGAAAAGATGATTTCCTCCTGGCCAGCAGGGAAACTCTCGCTTTTGAGGCCGATTCCTGTGAAACCACATCAACAGCCTTCGCCAGGGAAGCCACCACTCCTTCAATGGAGGTTTTCGCCGAGTGAACTTGGGCCTTCACAACCTTGGTCATGCCGGGGGCCTTCACCGTGGGGGGAGGGTCAGCACCACGTTACCCTTTGGCCTTCTCCGTCAGAGCCGACTGACTTCTCCAGAAGCTTACCCGGGTGCACAGACTTCCTCATCTTCGCCGAGCTGGACTGTTGGCTCGTGGTCGAAGGTGCCGGAGATGCTGCGCCCGTCCTGGCCACCAAGGAGCCCGCCGCAACGTCACTCCCGGTGCCCGCGGACCTGCGGTGCTTTGCCTTCTGTTGGGCCCCCATCACCAGAGCGCCCTCAAAGGTCTTAGAAGACAACTCGGATTTCTTCTTGCGGCTGAGTGACCGTGGCTCACCTGGACTGGAGCCACTTGTTAACCGCTTGAGATGGTCCTTCATGGTGCGGGGCACCATATCTTTGCAGAACGCACAGAACTCCTCCACGTGCGTGTGGTCGGTGTGCAGGCAGTAGGGGCACAAAGAGTGCCCATCGTCCAGGAAAATGTTCCATAGGCCGCATCCAGGGCAAATCCTGAACAGAGGCGTCGAGTCTCCTATCTTCAGCCATGTCCACGTGGCGTAGGCCTCCAAGAATCTTCTGGAATCCTCCAAGAAGTGAACTCGACAAAAAAATCACCCTTGAGGGGCATATAAAGTTCTGAAAAACGGGTCCTCCTTAGTCGGATGATGGAATCTTTGACGGGGCCTCAATCTCACCTACACTCCCGGCAGAGGTGATGGCCCAGAGAAAAGCAGTTTTGCATAAAAGGAACTGGAGGACCTTGATGCATAGGCTCAAAAGCGGCCCCCATGAGCCTCGTCAGTACCACGTTCAGTTCCCACGCCAGGACAGGCGCCTTTACAGGCGGTAACTATTGAAATAGTTCTTTGAGGAAGTCCTTGACTAATCAGTGTGACAAAAGAGAAGACCGCCCCCAGAGACATGGTGTAGCGGGAGATAGCCGCCAAATGCACTTTGATGAAGGCGAGCGCTGGCCCCGCCTTGGCCAACAACAAGTACGGAAGGATCTGAGGGGACGTGACCCTCAGAGGGTTGATCTTCTGCGACCGGCTCCAAGTTGCAAAACTCTTCCACTTGTGCCCATCGCACTTAAGAATCGACGATGTTCTGGCCTTGGCAAGGACCTCCCTGCAGTCTGCTGGAAGCTCGTACCCACCAAACGCTAAGGCTGCAGGAGCCAGGCCTTCAAGTTCAGCGTTCCTGGGTTGCGGTGCAGGATTGCACCTCCTTCTCTGGTGAGCAGATCTGCGAACACCGACAGCTTGACCTCAAGAAGGTCCGGGTACCAAATCTGCCTCGGCCACGCCAGGGCAACTAGGATCATCCTGTAACAGCACCATTTAAGTTGACTGATTACTCGCAGCAGAAGAGGCAGTGGCGGGAATGCATACAGGAACATGCGTACCCACGGGAAGGAGAACGCGTTCTCCATGCTCTCCAGCAGGTGGAACCTGCTGGTTAATCTCTGGCATTTGGAGTTTGTCGCTGTTGCAAACAGATCGATCAGGGGTCTGCCCCACCTGAGGAAGAGGTTGTCCACTTGATCCTGCCAAAGCTTCCACTAGCGGCAAGCGCACAGCTCCCTGCTGAGGGAATCAGCGATGGTGTTCTAGGCACCCGCCAGTTGAAAAGGAATAAGAAAAATCCCATGGGTGCCCAGTGCCACAAGTCCTGTGCCTCTGGAGAGCGGTGGGGATCTGGTGCCCCCCTGCTTCCTGATGTAGAACATTGTGGTGGTATTGTCTGTGAAGACCCTCACCACCTTGCTGTTGAGGGTCTGAAGGAACGACTTGAGGGCCCAGACCACTGCTCGCAGTTAGATGACATTGATGTGGAGATCCTTCTCCTCTGGCAGCCATAAGCCTCTGGCGTGGAGACGTCCAGTGTGGCCTCCCCAGTCCTCCAGGGAGGCGTCCGTGCTGACCGTCTCCTGGTACAGGGGACTCTGGAAATCCGTGCCCCCGGCAATGTTGGAGGGTACACCCCACCACCTTATAGCTCAACGGAACTCTTTGTCAAGAACAATCCTGTCCCTGAAGCTTCTGGACTCTTGGACTCACCAAGCATCCAGGAATTCCTGGAGGGGTCACATCTAAACCTGCAGAGTCTGATCAGGTAGATACATGCCATCATACCGAGCAGCAACCTGATGGCCCGCACAGTGGCAATCTTCACTGCCAAAAGACATTGCACCTTGCCCAAAATGGCCACGATCCTCTCTTCTCAGGGGGTCACAGGGCAGTAGACTGTGTTGAGCCTGGACTCCAGGAACAGAGCGTCCTGCGAAGGAGTCAAGCAGGACTTCGGATAATTCACAGAGAATCCCAAATGCAGCCGGATGGTCCTGTCCAAGTGGTCAATGGCGATTTCCCTTGACTTGGCCCGGATGAGCCAGTCGTTGAGGTACGGGTACACATATTCCTTGCAGATGTAGATGACCCGCCACTGGTGCCAGGCACTTTGTAAACATCCTGGGCGCCGACTTCAGTCTGAAGGGAAGGGCCTTGAATTGGTAGCGCTTTCCCTGTATGTTGAAGCGCAGGAACTGCCGATGCTTCTCGTGAATGGGGACGTGGAAACAAGAATCCTCTAGATCCATCAATGTTAGGAAGCCCCTTCCTCCAGTTGGCCGCGCATGTGCTGCAACATGACCATCCTGAATATTTGGAACTTGTTTATTCACTGCAGGTCGATAATGCGCCTCCAGCCCCCAGTCTTCTTTTTTACTAAGAAGTATCTGGAGTGAACTCTTGCGCCCCAGATTCACATTGGAACCCACTCTATCGGCCCTTTTCTTAGCGGGGCCTGTACTTCCTGCAGGAGCTGAGGGATGTGTTGCTCCTGTCGGGCCACCAGTGGTATCCGCTGACACTTCATCTGGTACTCTAGAGGGTGTTTGTGGACAAGAGCGTCTAGCACCCATTGGTCGGTGGAGCTCTTCCACTCGCTGACAACGGCCGCCATCCAGCCTCCCACCGCGGTGATTGGGTGGGGGGGGGGGGGTCCCACGTCCTGGCAGGTTCAGTCCTGCTTGGAGCGACGACAGCAGCCACCTCTGAAAGCCTTGGAATGACCCCTGTAGGCCTACTGGGTCGGTTAACAGGAGGGTTGACAGACGATCCACCTCCGAAACCCTCTGACGATCATCTGGATTTCCCTCCTGAGACACGAAAGGAAGGGTGACGTTGTTGAAGCTTGCCTAGGGCCGGGACTGTCTGTCGATCTTGATGGCTTGCAACGGTTCATCGACAGCTTTTCCAAAGAGATTGTCCCCGTCGAACAGCATGTCCAGGACCCTCGTCTGAACTTCCTGCCGAAAGTTGGTGGCTTTCAATGAGCCACGACGATGAAGACACCGTTCCCCATCTGGCGGAACCCTGTGACCGCGATGTCCAGGGCCACAGTGATGGCATGGTCCAATGCCACCTTGCCCTCCTGGAGGATCTCCAGCGCCCTCTACCCGCTTTTCATCAGGGAGGAATTCCAGCAATGGGGCCATCTTGTACCACAGTTCCACGTCATACCTGGGCAGGATCGCAAGAGCATTAGATGCCTTGACCGTCGTTGCCGCTGAGTATATCACCTTTCTGCCCATGGCATCCAACTTCTTCCGCTCGCTCTCCGGGGGAAACGAAGGCTGAAGACTATGGACTTGAGGACTTCTTCCTCGCAGCCGCCCAGACCACCGAGTCTGGGGAAGGCTGCGATTGCAGGCACTTGGGTGTGGACTCCGGCACCCGGTACTACTCCATATGGTCTCTTTCACCATGTCTTAGGCAGGATTTTTCATCAGCGCCAAACGTAGTCCAGGAGAGGCAATGCTAGCATGGTCTTACTTTTAGCCTCTCAGCGCTGTTACAGGAACCCTTCCTTTTTGGTCTTTTGGAATCAGCTGGAAGAGCTTAGATGCAGGAGCGACCATGGAGTGGAACGATCCCACTTTGTCCAGTGGAGACTCTCAGTGGCAGCGAAATGCTGCTGTCGTCCGTGTCCATCGCCGCAGGTCTGTCCCCGTATTCCTAGGTGGTGGAGGGTATGTGAGGCGGCGTGGGGTGCCACTTCCTCTCTTCCTCTTCTTTGCCGGCAGTGGGCCTGGTGCCACCGACATCCTTTTCTGGATCACCGACACCAGCGTGGGAGAGTGGACTGGATGTCCAGATACATGTCCCAGGGAGGTGTCTTGGAGGAGGTGGGGAGTCTCGGGGGGATTAGGCTTGTCCTCCTGGACCATGTGAACGGACAGGAGGTCCTCTTCATCCAAAGATCCATGCCCTGGAGCACGACAGAGGCCTCCACTGCCCACACCCTTCTTAGTGTCCTGAGGGGTCGGAGCCGGGCTCGGGGATGGCATCCTCTTCTCCGGTGTCTTCTCCAACAGTTTAGCTGAAGCCTCCCGTCTAGGAGGAAGGACCACTCTGGGCGCTGTTTGGGCCCCTTGGGCGGGTCAACCCCTTTAGCATTCGAGAGGGCGGCCACCACCAGCTCGATAGTTGGATGATGTAATCTGGCTCATCTGGGCCTTCAGGGGTAGGTCAGACACCTTGGTCTTCTACGGCTACTCCCACAGCTTCCCCGGGTTAGCCGATTTCCTCCTCTTGGAGGAGCTGGAGTGATGGCTTGAGATGAAGGCCGAAGGAAACGGACTTGTGGTGCTTGGCCTCATATTAAACCCCCACAGATGGGGTGACCTCAAAGGACTTAGAAGCCCGCTTCTCAGACCGGCCGGTCCAGGGTGAAACATGCCCCTGCTTGCAGCACGGGGTAGAGGCCTTGGCGTTGAGTCACGCCGCCAGTCTACTGTGTGGATCCTTGATGGTGCATTGGGTGAATCCAAGGAAAATTTCGCAATCTCTTCCTTGTGATCTGGATGGAGGTAGTAGAGGCACTGGGAGTGTGTCTTCCACAAATACTTTCCCCAATCTGCAGATGGAGCAGAGCTTGAAGAGGGAACCTCTGTCATTCTGTCACGACCCACACTCTGAAGACCCCCTGGCCAACCTATGGGCCAGGGAGAGTTTTGATTCCTGACCCCACTAAACCCAAGAAATTGCAGCATAGGCCTTCTTGGGGCCTTTGGCGCCAGGTTCATGTTTGAATATGGACTTGTGCTTGGGAACTACTTTTCATTAATGCCACTCATGTGGAGGCATCCTCACAACCTGGCTCCTTGAAACCAGGCTTGCAGCGTAGTGTTTTTGGGTGTGGTACCATGGGGACTATTTTACCTGGACTTCTTTCTTGAAGCCATTTAAACCACACCTGAATAGACTGACACGCTTCGCGTTAGTTTGCATTACTGCAACGTAACACTCACCGTGTTCAGCTTCAGCCACGAACCTTGTAAGGACAGCACCTGCAAAGGAAAGGAGAAGACATTGTGAGAAAAAGGCAGCAGTTTACCTGAACTTCATCGCCAGCAGTCCGCAACTCTTCTGACCATCATCCTGGAACCAGCGCTCCCCCGGATCGACGGACCTGTAAAAGAGAAGAAACAAGGCATTAGACATTGTACAATTAACGAACTGTACCTTAAGGCTTATCTGGCCAGCAGCTCCTCAATCAGCATCACGACGGAAATTCCATACTCCGGCCGAGTACCGCGACCTGTGGAGAGGAAAAGATAACAGGTTAGCAAAAGCAAGGCATCTTAAGCGCAGCGCATAGCGCCTACTCACTGCATCAAGGCGCTCCAAAAACGCCCATACTTACCGGCGAAACACAGGTTCCGCCTTGCCACATATTGGAATTCCGCGTACCTAGGAAGAAAAAAGACATTGTTTAAAAGGCTTGCAAGAACAGCAATATTCACAGCAATAAGACCTACCCGAAAGACTCAAGACGGGCTGGCATCAGTGAAGCAACTCGACCGCCATTGCCCACCAAGCTCAACCAAGACAGCAGGACGGAGAACCCGCCAACATCTAAAACAAGGTGAGAAGTCCAGAGGGTCGCAGACCTACAGGGAGGCGGGAGTCTGTTTACCCCAGATGCCCAGTCCTGAACATAGCTTACCTGTATTCCAGGCAGAACTCTCCCCGCTGGTCGCATCTGGGAATTGCAAGGAGGGACATCTGAACCCAAACTGCTGGGTGGCGCCCCGGTGGAACCAGGTGAGCGTAACACATTCTCCTCCAACATGGTCCGGTGTATGGTGTAGGCCCGATGGCCTTCTGGAATCTTTGATGAAAACTCAACGATTCTTGCCTTTGAGGGGTGACGAAAGACACTGACAAACTGATCCCCACTTACTGGTCAAAAGAACAAAAGAGCACACAGGCTTCATTTGACCAAAATGTTCATTTTTTTTTACAAAGAAACTCCAACGCGCAGAAAAGCTCCAAGCAAAACACGAGGACTCCCAACACTTGAAAGTGCAGTAAAAATCATCGGAAGATGGCTGCCAGAGGAAGGTGTTCGGGAGAGGGAAGTCATTGGCTGGGGGCAGCATGACCCAGAGCTCCGTGATAGGTTTATTGGAGAAATTATAAGTTACTCACCGTAGTGGCTGACGTACTCCTCCATACTGTATGGGCGTCCCTTCCAAGGGACGGGAGACAGAACCTTTTTCACCAGAAAAAAACACCTTCCCCTTTAAATGTATAGGCGCGTGGGGGGGCGGCGCACAGGGAGCATGCGCTGCCCTAACTCCGCCCTCCGGCGCCACACCTCAGTCCCCATTGACGTGTCGACAATAGATTTCTTTTTTTTTTTGAAACATTTGTATTAAGAGAGCAGGTTTACAGCACGACTAGGCACATAGACATCATAGCACAGTTCGAATTGCTTACATCACACAAAGGAACATGCATAGGGTGAGGGAGCGGCAAGTACAAAGGAAAGTAAACAATGAGCATCAAGGGGAGGATATGGGCGTTGCTTCCGTATCTGAGCCCAAATCATACAGGTAAAGGCACAACAACGTCCAAATGTCTTTGGGGCGGCAAGAAGACGGGACCAACAGTACAAAGAGTTCCTCATCATCGTTTACCATACATAGATCCTTTAAGAAATTGGCCCTGGTCGGGGCGGCCGCAGACTTCCAACACTTAAGAAAACAACGCTTGGCAATAATACATGAAATATTAAACAATCGTCTTGTGGTCTCCTTCACTTTACCAATGTCACCAAATAAGTATTTCAGGAGAGAGTGTCGCCGGGATCGATGTCTTCAAGAAGTTCTGCAACCTCCCCCCAGAATTCCACAATCAATGGGCACGACCAATACATATGATAAGGCCCCGCATCCGAGGCATCACATTTGAGGCAGACACCTGTGCAATTGTCCACAAATTTAGCCAACCTGGCAGGGAAGTAATGGAGTTGGTTTAAGACTTTGAATTGAATTAGTCGAAGCCCAGAGTTCATAGAAACAGATCGGGTAAGTAGACATTAGCGGCCCAGTGGGTATCATCTATCTGGGTGCCCACATCCCACTCCCAGACTTCTCTCATTGTGTTACGTGAAGGGGAGTGGGTTTGCACTAGAGAATATAGCATCGAGACCCCCTTGCCGTGGCCGTTTATGGACATTATCGCCCTGATGCATTCATGTGTCTCGGGTTCTAGCGGAAATGTTGGCCATCTTGCCGCAAACACAGTTCTCATTCGGTGGTATTGAAAGCGTTTAAGCTGCCCCCCCACCGCGCCAATGAAGTTAGTGAGGTCACAAAACTTGCCATCTGGGAACATGTCCCCCAACGTGAAAAGCCCATTCGGGTCCCAGGGCTGTTGAAGGGCCTGATCAAATGTGGGGGAAGATACCAGAGAATTTCCACTGGGGGACTTCCGGGTCATAGGGGGAGTCCAGACCCATTCTATTATAAAGCCTGGCCCAAGCGTGAGTGGTTGTGTAAACCGGGTCAAAAGGGCATATGTCCCCATACATGGGATTAAGGAGGACTGAACGTATGTTGTTGGGGCGGACGGAGTGTTTTTCAATTAGTATGTGTAGGGCTGTGTCCTCAGGGTCAAACCAATGTTTCGCAAATTGTGCTTGCGCACACAATATAGCTCAAAGTCTGGTGCAGCGATACTACCCTGTACAAAGGGTTCAACCATCTTATCCCATCCCATCCTGGCTGTCTTCCCGTTCCAAATAAAGGAGGAGGCGGTGATTTGAGTTTCGAGAAAAAGGGCCTACCGGGCCAAATCGGAATATTATTGAAATATAGGAGTTTGGGGAGGACCACCATCTTGAGTAACGCCACTCTGCCATATAGGGATAGTGGAAGGTTAGCCCATAACTGGAACTTGGTCGACAGGTTTAGCAACAATTCCCCATGATTATGTATACAACAGTTGTTTGTCTCTAGCAACCATGATCCCCAAGTAACGAACCCTGGTGGGCACAGGCCTGAACCCCACTATCTCAGTAAGGTCACCCGTACCGCTAGTCAGGGGAAATATTTCGGACTTTGGTACGTTGATCCTATATCCCCGAGTATTCTGAAAACTCATGAATGTCTGACAGGAAGTGTTGTACATTCTCCTTCGGGTCACGGACATAAAGCAGGGTGTCGTCTGCATATAGCGATATAATCTGAGGAGGACCGGTCATTCTAAAACTTATGTGTGAGTGGTTCTGACGTGCAAATTCCGCCATTGGTTCTATGGTAAGCGCAAAAAGTATAGGTGAAAAGGGACAGCCCTGCCTGGTCCACCTGTTAAGATGGAATGTTGGAGAAAGAGTGGTATTGGTTAAGACCTTAGCAGTCGGCTGGGTGTATAGTAGCCGTACACAATTAATGTAGTATTGACCGAAACCAAACCACTCCAGCACCAAGAAGAGATACATCCAGGACACAGAATCAAAAGCCTTCTCGGCATCTAATGGTACCACGGCCGCCTTAGCATCTGGGTCTATTTGCGCCATTATGTTAAATAGGCGTCGCAAGTTGAGAGCCGAAAATCGGGCTGTTATGAAGCCAGCCTGGTCCGGGTGGACAAGGATCGGCATATATGGAAGGAGTCTGGTGGCTAATACCATAGCGAAAATGTTCGCATCAGTGTTTATTAAGGACAGGGGTCTATAGGACGCCATGTCTTGTGCCAGTCTACGGGGTTTCAAAAGGACCGCAATGATCGCCTCACGGATTGATTCTGGAAGAACCCCATGGCTCATTGCCTCGTCCCACACCTTAACAGTAGCGTGGCCAATTCGCCACGGAATTCTTTATATAGTTCCGAACCCAGGCCATCCGAGCCAGGGGCGCGGCCACTTGATTGGATTTGATGGCTTCTGTATTCTCTTCAACAGTAAAAGGCCTGTCTAGTATATTGCGGGTCTCAGTGGTTAGAGTAGGCAGGTCAAGATTGTCTAAATATCGGAACGTGTCCTCTGTTTTTTTTATCATGATTAGAGTAGAGAGAGGAATAGAACTCAGTAAAGGCTGAGTTAATGTCCCGGTCTCTATTAACCGTTACCCCAGCCGGAGTGTGTATGCTCGGGATCGGAGTGTGGTGTCTATCGGTTCTAAGCATATTGGCCACGAATTTCCCGGCCTGACAATAGATTTAACATTGCCTAATGACACCAGTATTAAGGGGGGATGGGGGAGGGGACGGAGGTTGGTGGGACGTAAGGAGGAAAGTGGACTATGGGCTAAGAGTACGTTGGTCACTACGGTAACTTATAATTACTATTACGTCCCGTCCCCTTTCCTCCATACTGTATGGGCAATTACAACTGATTGTAGCCCAAGGGTGGAGAGGAGACCTTCCTTAAGGAAAAAGGTTCCCGAGAACCGCCTGTCCGAAAGCTGCATAAGATGTAGAGCCGGCATCCAAACAGTAATGCTTGCAGAAAGCCGAGGCAGAGGCCCAAGTGGCCACCCTGCTTATGACTTGCCAAGGGACATGCCGCTGGAATGCGATGTCTGTTGCCTTGGCCCGGCTGCGTGGGCATGCATGTTGGCCGGGAGCGGCTTGTGCTGGCCCTCATACGCTTCTTCGATGGAAAATACCATCCAGCGGGATATGGAAGCCTTAGAGGCCTGATAGCCTGGTCTTGAGCCTCCGAAAGTGACAAACGGGGCGTCCGATTTGCGGATGCCCTTGGTCCTGTCCAAGTAGAATTTCAGGGCACGCCTGGGCACAACTAACATCCAGGCAGTACAGCACTTTGTGCTTCATCCTTGGGAATCGGGAAAAAACATGGGAAGGACCATTTCCTCGTCCAGGTGGAAAGCAGACGGAACCTAGGGCAGAAATACTGGGTGTGCCCGTAGGACTTTCTTGTCCTTGTGAAAGGTGGTATATGGCTCAGAGGCGACCAGCGCCTGGATTTCGCTGACTCTACGAGCCGAGGTAAGGCCGACTAGTAAGACTGTCTTGATGGTGACCAGCCTGAGGTCTACGGACGCCATTGGCTCGAACAGTTTGTGCGCAAGGGCGACCAATTCTATATTAAGGTCTCACACCGGGTGCGGTCTCTTGATGCGCGGGTAGAGCCTTCCAAGGCCCGTCAGATGTTTGACAATAGGGTTGCAGGAAAACATGCCCTCCTCAGAGTTCCTGTAAGCCCCAATGGCTGCGATATATGTGGGGCAGGTGTCCACCTGCTTGCCTGAATGAGCCAGGTGCGCCAAAAATGAGAGCACGTCGTCCAAGGTGCATGCAGGGGGTTGATTCCCTTGGAGTCTGCCCAGTTGCAGATTCTGGTCCATTTGCTTTTGTACTGGGCCCTCGTAGCTTTTCTCCTGGCATCTTGTATGATCTCCAGATTGGCCTGTGAGAGGATAAGGTGCAGAAGCGTTACCTGCTCAGGTACCACGCTGTGAGGGCTAGTCTCCCTAGTGCAGGGTGGATGACTCTTCCCCCGCCTCCCCCCCCGGCTGCGCCAGATGTGCTGGGCCCGTCAGGAGGTGAATCGAGGGCACTTCAGAGAGACTGAGCAGCTCCGGAAACCATGGCCTGGCCGGCCACCATTGTTAGGCAGAAACCTGAGCAGTTCCCTTAGGGACCACTAAAAAAGATTTAAGACTACAGGTGTTGGCAGTAATCCCACTTGGTAGCAGTCTGTACCACCCAGATTTACCTGGTAGATGTGGCTGAGCAGTCAGACTTCCCTCAAGAAGAGTTAGGCAGTGTGCAAAGTATACACAATAGGCACTCCGATACAACAATACAAGCAAACACTGACCAGAGCTTTGGTATCAACGTATATAATTATTTATTTAAAAACACACTGTTTGAAACACTCCAGCACTCTTGTTGTAAAATATTCTAAACACAGTTACTATTGTAATATATACACCCCTTTTTCCCTTATCAGATAAGTCACAGTAAAACACCACTTATTTTCATACAGAGGTGAGCACTTAACTAGATGGCACTCCAATAAGTTTGTGAGAAAGGGAGGAAAAAAGACAATATGGAAATGTACACCACTCTAAGGTTCAGGAACACTGTTAGCAAGGCAGAAGAGCAAAAGTCACTGGTGAACCAAAGTCCACAGACTGGGCCCACTCTTAGAGAGAGCAGAGCACAAATGCACCCAAGATCACACAGTTACTCTAGGCTTAGAAAGTCTTGCAGAGAGTCCAAAAAGAGTTCAGAGGCTTATCAAAGTTTAGCCAGGGTGTCCCAGGCTAACCCAGGTTCGAAAGCCGGGGGCTAAATCTATCCCGTACAGTCGGTAGCAAGGGAAGCCAGGCGGGACACGGTACCTTAAGTGGGAAGGATCCTCCAGCGGTGGCAGTTGTTCCTGGCAGTGGGTGCAAGTCGCGTCGTCGTCCAGGGGAAGAGAAGATCTCGACTTGGAGGAAAGATGAACATTGTTGCACTACCAGGGAAGAAACCAGCTGGTTTCCGGTTAAAGGTGGTACCTTTGTTTCGCGGTCGTGGTAGAACGTGGTATCCCGGTTGCCGGGCTGCTTGGCACAGGCAAGGCGGCCACGAGGTACGTCGGGAAGGAGAAAAGACGGTGAAATTGGTTATCCCCACCAGTCAAAGGAAGAAGACTCTCCGGCTGGAGATCTCCTCTGTCTTTGGGAAAAAGTGGTGAGACGGTCCAGCAGGGCTCCACCGGTGGTGGTGTCGTGGCAGGTGGGCTCAGCTTCTCCCTCGTTGGATTCTTAGGTCCTGTGGCGACTTCTGAAGTTCCAGTCCCCAAAGCCCTGCTTTTATGCAGCAAACCCCCATTCACTCAGCCTAGCTGTCACTCAAACATGCTAAGTGGTGAGCCGGCCGGCTCACCACGTGGGCCAATCAGGATGGAGTGCGACTTGAGTTGCCTAGGCAACTCAGTCCAGGGTGCCTAAATTCCCCTCCACCCCTCCTAAGTACCCCAGACAGAGTGGCACCACTTTGGGGGGCTTCTGTGGAGAAGCCCGCCAGAAAGTGGAACAAAGGGCTCGACTTGGGTTGGAGTCACAGAAAAGAACACAAACGCCATTTTAGAATCAAGTTTTGGCAAAAAATACCAACCGGAGAATTAATATTAATTAAATAATCCGGCGGTATGTTCGAGACTACCGTAAATAATTAAATAAAGATAGTAGCCTAAAACAATGGGAAATCCCGTAGGAAAATATTCGCGGTTGAATATAAAAAGTAGTATCCACTGCTACCAGCCAAAACTCGATCAGGGGGGATGGAGACATGCCCCCTCGACTAACAGACCCTGGGGCAATCGAATTGCCCCATCACAATATGATGGTTTGTACTGGTTCTGTTCAGAATTTAAGACTAGTAAAGTCAATGGTGACTTTACATGCCCTGGGAGACAGTAGTCAGTCCCAGGGTATGGAGTCTACACTGGGGGGTCACTGACACCCCTGTGTCACTGCACTGAGGGTGCTGTGTAACACACATCACAAAAACACATGAAGCCCTATGGAGAAAAAGACCCATAGCCCATTAAACACATCTAGATTCAAAGAAACACACTCAAATCATGCCCAAGAGTGAGTAAGTGAGTCTCACCCTTGGCAGGAGAAAAAAAATAAACCCCAAAAATCCAGCAAAGCTGCTGGGGGACTCACTAGGTTAGGAAATTCAGCCTAAACAGAGAATTCTCCCTAACAACCATGGAGCTATTAGAATGATTGAGGAGTTGGCGAGACTCCTTGATTTTGCAAATTACTCTGTGAATCAGGGCAGTGGGCGGAAAGGCATAGCCTTTCATCCCTGTCCACTGGAGGTGAAAAGTCTGCCAGAGAGCCGGGGCCCTGACCTTGCCAGGATACGAACTGGGGACACTTTTTGTTGTGCCAGGTGGCAAAGAGATCCACCTGCAGATGACCCCATATGTTGAAGATCTCCTGAATAACGAGGCTGTTTAGCTGCCACGCGTAATTGTCCGCTCCCAGCCTGCTAAGCCTGTCCGCTTCCAGGTTGAATTCCAGGAGGTGGACTGCCGGGGGGTAAATGTTTTCCAGGGCCCTCTCCCACATGTCGATTACCAGTCTGCACAGAGGAGGGGATCTGGTGCCTCCCTGCTTGTTGACATAGTACATGCTGGTCGAGTTGTCAGTCTGGATGAGGACAACCTTGCCCCTGAGAAGTGGAAGGAATGCCCTGAGCGGCAGCCAGATGGCATTCAGCTCTAGCCAATTGATGTGGTATTCCTGTCCCTGTCGAGTCCAGGTGCCGTGGACCAAGAGATCATCCAGGGTGGCTCCTGAGCCCTCGAGCAAGGAATCCGTGGCGATGGTGGATGTTAGGCTGAATCCTGTGCAGTTCCCATAGGGAGCACTACAGAAGATTAAGACTAGAGGTAAATAAAATCCCCTTTGGTATTAGTCTGTGCAACAAAGATTTAGTTGTTAGCTGTAGCTAAGCAGTCAGACTTATCTCAAGAGGGAGATAAGAGTATTCAGGGTTTACACAATAGGACTATAATACTATGGAACAAGGAAACGCTGACCAAAGCTTTGTATCAAAAAGAATATGTTTATTTTACACTCTGATGTTCACACACAAATCACTATTACTAAAGCAAGTAACATCAGTCCAGAAAGGTATACACCACTCCCTATTTAAATTGTAGACAAGTTTGAGCAAGAGTGCAAACTGAGCAAAACGGCACAGTGTTAAACTAAGCAGAAATGGCACTCTAACAATTTCTTTAGAGGGAGGGAAAGAACAAGTTATACAGTTTTAACCTCTTAAACATACCAGCAACACTTCCAAAATGAATTGGGAACAAGTTAAGCAAGGCAGCACTTTAGCATCAACAGTACTTTGTTGAACACCGAGCAAATTGGCACTTCAGCATTTTATATATATATATATATATATATATATATATATATATATATATATATATAAGGGGAAGAAGGGAATAGTTTCTTACCTGTAACTCCATTTCTCCAGCATTGGTATCTTTCATGGAGTCACATGCTTAGAATATTCCCCGTCGTCAGACTGGGCCCCCTCGGTACACATCTATAGCCTTTTCCTATAGGAAAACTTCCGACACGTTTGTGTCCTATCTACGTCCTTTTAGGACCCGCCTACGCATGCTCCAGGGCCGTCCCAGTATAAGAGGCCCGCCCCCGCGGCTCCCCTTCAGATTTTGGCCCCTCCAAAGTAGGAAGGGTTAAACTTATCAAGCAAATACATTGCATTCCGGGGAGGCTGACGGGCGCATGTGAATCCATGAAAGATACCAATGCTGGAGAAATGGAGTTAGAGGTAAGAAACTATTCCCTTCTCCAGCATTGGATCTTTCATGGATTCACATGCTTAGAATAGATTGTATAGCAGTCACACCTGAAAACGGCGGTGAGAATGTAATGTAATATACCCTCACCACAATACACAAATCATAGGTACACCAGAAATAAGTTTACTCATAACCGTACCCCCATAAAGCATACGGTTACCAAAAGGTAGAAAAACAAAACTCTCCACAGTGTGAAGCTTACCTTATTGAAACAGATGGCGCAGGACTGCTCTCCCCATCTGCACCTCGTCCGCATGCTGCCTGGCAAGGCAGTAGTGGCGGGTAAATGCATGGGGCATGGACCATGCCGCAGCCTGGCATATGTCCGTTAGCGGAATTCCTGCCCATAATGCTGCTGAGGAGGACGTTGATCTCGTAGAATAGGCTCTAGGATGCCCTTGCAGCAGCTTTCCGGCCTTGGAGTGGCAAAACGCAATCGTCGATGAGACCCATCGAGCCAATCTTTGCTTAGAGATTGCTTTTCCTCTCGTCGACAGACCATATGCGATGAACAGTTGTCGAGTAGACCTGAGTTCCTGTGTACGATGTAGGTAAAATTTCAGGGCCCTCTTAACGTCCAAGGTATGAAGAGCTTTTTCTGCTGCCGATGATGGGGTCGCGAAGAAAGTAGGGAGAACAATGGATGAGTGTTTGTGATACACTGTAGGAAATTTTGGGACGAACATAGGATTAGTTGCCAGGACCACCTCGTCTTTAAAGAATCTTAGGTATGGCAGGTCTACGAACATCGCTTGCAGTTCCGAAATTCTCCTAGCTGATGTGATAGCAATTAAGAATGCCAACTTCCACGATATGAATTTCATGTCCGACGTGGCCATAGGCTCAAAGGGTGGTTTCATTAAGCCTGCCAACACTATGTTGAGACTCCATGTTGGTGGGAAACGTTTTACCGGGGTAAAAGTTCGAAATGAACCCCTCAAGTCTGTCGCTGAATAGAGGAGACGACTGTCTCTTCCTCGTGAACCTAGAGATGGCCGCCAGGTGCACCTTTATCGATGTGAAAGATAAACCCCCCTCCGCCAATAGAAGCAGGTAAGGTAGACCTTGCTCCGGAGTCACCTTCAACGGCTGTAGGCCTTGTTGTCCTCGACACCATTCACAGAACCTCCGCCACTTATAGGTGTAAGATTTGTTGGTAGAAGGGGCCCGAGCCGCCTGCAGAATTTTCTGACAATCCTCCGAAACGTCTAAGGCACCGAACTCTGAAAAGTCAGGAGCCAGGCTGTAAGGTTGAGACTGTCCGGGTCGTGATGCCACACCGTGCCTTTGTCCCGGGACAGTAGGTTCGGGACTCTCGGAAATGCTATTGGATGTTCCAGCGACAGGTGAAGCAGGTCGGAAAACCACGGTTCCCGCGGCCAGTACAGTGCCACTAGAATTACCCGGCAACTGTACCTGCGTATCCACTGTACTGTCCTCCGTATGAGGGAAAACGGAGGAAAAGCATAAAGGAACATGTCCGTCCATGGGAAGGAGAATGCCTCCCTCATGGAACCCTCCTGAGGCCATCTGCTTGCGAATTGCTCGCATTTCTTGTTTTCCTTGTTTGCGAAAACATCCAGTGGGGGGTGACCCCATTTCTCGAAAACTTTCATCAGCTGAACTGTGTCCATTTCCCATTCGTGTATCTGGGCCATCCTTCTGCTGAGGGAATCTGCTTGCGAATTTCTCACTCCCGGGAGATGGTGAGCCACGATGGAAATCTCGTGCTTTAATGCCCAATGCCATGTTTTCTGGGCCTCTATGGAAAGAGTCCTTGATCGCGTCCCTCCTTGTTTTCTCAAATAAAACATGGCCGTCGTATTGTCCGTCAGCACTCGTACTCTCGATCCTTTGATGTGTGGTAGGAATGCCTTCAAGGCCCATCTTACTGCTCTAACACGTTTATGTGTAGGAGTGACTCCGTTTGAGACCAACGACATTGCGTTTGAAGAGTACCCATGTGAGCTCCCCATCCGGTTAGGGACGCATCCGTGACTATGGTTCACTGGAACTCTGGTTCCTGTAGGGGTACACTGTTTTTCAGATTGTGGAAACTCTGCCACCACTGAAGGGTCCGAAGCAGCTTGTCGTCGTTGATGGTTATCTTGTCTGACCACGATCCTTAGGCCTGTGTCCATCGGTCCGCGAGGAATTCCTGGACTGGCCTCATGAATATGCGACAGTTTGACACCAGATGGATGCAGGATGCTATGGCTCCTAGGACCGAAACGTATTTTCTCACTGAGAGCCTGGTGGTTCGTCATAGTCGGCTCACCAGCTGATTGAGTTTTGAGGTTCTGTCGAGGGAAGGCTTCACTAGCCCCGACTGGGTCTCGAACTGTGCCCCCAGGAACACCAATGTTCTCGGTGGCCGCAGAGAGGATTTTTCGAAGTTTATGGCAAATCCCAGCTGTTGTAGAAGCTGCATGGTGGCTTGCAAACTTGTGTTGGTCGACGCTGGGGAGGATCCCCTTACCAGCCAGTCGTCGGGTATGGGTATACGTGGTGGCCTTGCTTCCTTAGCCAGGCCGCTACTGGGGCCAGGCATTTCGTGAAAGTTCTGGGGGAGGTCTTGAGCCCAAAGGGAAGAACCATGAACTGGTAGTGAGTCCGCTCCATTACAAACCTCAGGAACTTCCTGTGTTTCCGACACATTGGAATATGGAAGTACGCGTCCTGTAAATCCAGGGACGCTAGAAAATCCCCTTCTTGAACGGCTCGGATCGCTTCTTGCAGCGTAAGCATTTTGAATTTCAGGCTCTTTAAAGACTTGTTGAGATCGCATAAGTCTAAAATGGGACGGCATTTGCCGTTCGGCTTTTTTCTGAAGTATCTTGAGTAGACTCCTTGACCTTTCTGTGATGTTGCAACTAATTCTATCACGCTCTTTGCTAACATGAGTGTTACCTCTTGTTGCAGTATCCTCAGATGGGAATGAGAGATGAACGCAGGTGGAATGTGCGGAGGGTTGTGCTTGAATTGTAGAGAGTGCCCGTTCCTTATAGTGTCTAGCACCCATTGATCCGTCGTTATTCGTTCCCATTCGTCGAGATAGGCTGATACTCTTCCCCCAGAACGGTGTGTTGTTCGTCATTGCTGAGCTTTATTTTGCTTGTCGACGGATAGGATGGTCTCTTCCTGGACGTCTGGAAGTTCCGGCGTCGGTTTGCAGTTTGGGAAGCATGCCTGTATACCTGGGAGGGGTAAGCCGACCTACCAAAGGATCTGTCTCCCGACGCAGAGAATCTGGAATGACCTGAAGCCCTTCTAAAGGGATGAAAAGACTTGTAGCTTCGGCCACTCTGGAGGGCACCCAATGAACGTGCCATGTCCGAGTCCTCTTTCATTCCCTTTAGGGCCTCGTCTACCTTCTCTCCGAATAGAAGGTCTCCCTTAAAGGGCATATCTAATACTTTGTATTGTACCTCTGGTCTGAAGTAGGTACACTTAAGCCATGACTATCGACGTAATACAAACCCATTATTGACTTGCTTGAAGCCCGACTCAGCGAGGTCAACCGCAATGTTTATTGCGTGATTGGAGGCTTCCTCACCCTCTCGGACAAGTAACATCGCTGCCTTCCTATGCTCTTCCGGAAGATGATCCATCAACGGCGCCAGCCTGTGCCACATTTCACTGTCGTATCTGGCTACAATAGCCAGGGAGTTTGCGGCCTTTACTGTAGTTGCTCCCACGGATAGCACTTTTTTGCCAAAGGCATCCTGACTTCTTGCCTTGTTTTCAGGCGGAGTCGTGCACTTGTGCTGGGCCTTTGCCTTCATCGCCGCTGCCGCCGACACCACCGAATCAGGCGTTGGTTGGGAGGATAAACACTTGGGGGTAGACTCTGGAGCCTTAAACTTTTTCTCAAGGCGTCCTTTCACTGCCGGCTCCGAAAAGGGGTGACGCATTGTCTGCAAACCCTCCTTCCACACGTGGTCTAGTATGGGTATTGAGAACACTGACCTTCCTTACCCATGTGGTCGAACAAAAAACAGTCCTTTTTCTGTTCTTCCTGGGACAAAACAAATTCCTTACACGCCTTCTCCATCATAGAATGGAATGATGCAATGTTGTCCGGGGGGGACGGGTGAGCTGGGCTTCTTGGGGTTTCTAACTCCACCTCCGACTCCCAGGTTGGATCCCTGGAGGGGGATGATGAGATATCCGACATGGCTCCCCTGTCAGACTCCGAATCTGGCAGCTCACCTTCCTCTTGGGGTGCCAGTGGCGCTGAGATTGGCGTGCGTAAGTGCATCGGTGGACGGGCCCGGCTCGTCGACGGGTGACTGTGGTAGGTTTACCTGAGGTAGTCTCTGGTCCAACGACTGTACTAAAGACTGAAGCGTGGACAGAATCTCCAACGACAAAACAGATTGAGGATTGAGAAGAGGGGCAGAAACCGGAATTCCGGATCCCCTCGTTGTCGACTTGTCAACCACTCGTAGCCCGAGGTCTGCCAGGCCAGCTATTCTCCCGCTCTCGTCCTCCCCCGAGGACAGCGACACAGCCTGTTCCTGCAGTAAAGTATCCGGGGGGATCGGATCAAAAACTTCAGGCCTCCTGTAGAACCTCCGTTGACGAGGCCACCGTCGCAGTCGTCGGTGGGACGGTGGATACCACATGCGTCAGTGGTAGGGTGGAGGCCGATGACTGGACCGCCGTCGACGACGGTGGCTTAGCAGGTGGTTTAGGCGGTCCCGCCTTTTCCACACTTGGCCTGCCTTTACTCGACTCTCGACTCATGGTCGATCTATGGTGATCGCCCGAGGAGGATTTCGGCCTTTCCTTGTCATGCTTTTTTGATGAAGATGACGAGGATTCTCTAGCTGAATGACTCCGAGATGACTCTTTTTCCGTCGGTCGAGATTTCTTCGCCGGCGGTTCCGACGAGGCAGCGCGGTGTGATGTTTTCGCCGATTGTGTGGAGTCTACCTCCGAAGGGGGGTATGCCCCCGCTCCATCATTCAACCATGCCATTAGCCCTCGATTTCGGTCTTTGAGGGTCTTTTTCAGAAAACCCTTTGCATATGTCGCAGTTATCAGCCGAATGATGAGGGTGGAGACAGTATATACAATCCATATGTCTGTCCCCCTCGTAAACTTTTTTCAAGCCGCACATCGCGCACGGACGGAACAGCGCTTTTCCTGACATGGAGGAAAATTTCCCCTAACTCCAACTCCAGGTACACAACCTTGTACAAAATAGTAAGACGACGCAAGGAGATCCCACTACTTTGGAGACGGTTGAAATCTGAAGGGGAGCCGCGGGGGCGGGCCTCTTATACTGGGATGGCCTACAGAGCATGCATAGGCGGGTCCTAAAAGGACGTAGGTAGGACACAAAAGTGTTGGAAGTTTTCCTATAGGAAACTTACCGAGGGGTCCCAGTCTGATGACGGGGAATATTCCAAGCATGTGAATCCATGAAAGATCCAATGCTGGAGAAAAGGTGGTTATAAGATTTTAGGTGCACCAACACATTTCTTGATGAGAAACAATCTACAGAAGGCAGTTGTAACAGGTTTAGCCAAGGTCAAGAGGCTTGTGCCAGAGTCAGTGGTAAAAGGCAAGGTGCCTAGGTTTAAAATTTTCTAATAGCTGCAGTCAAGTCTTTGTTAAACGATTGAAAAGGACGTAGAAAGATAATGTTAGACCAAAAGGCGGCCAGCCTAGAAGGTAAGTAAAGGATTTAAAACACCTTTAGCAATACCCAACGCAATAGGATGCCTTGCGGAACAATGTACCTTGAAAGTGGAAGAGGCTCCTGCGGTGGCGGTAGATCACGGCAGTTCGGAAGACCTAGCAGAGGAAGAGAGGCTCTCATCGTGGAGGAAGGTTCGAGTTACTGCACTGCCCAGGGATGAAACCAGCCGCGGTGCTGCCAAAACGAATAAAAGGTACGCTCCTTTAAATTGCGGTCGTGGTGGACGGGTGCCTGGCTATCCGGTCTCCTAGTGCTTGGCACTGGTGATTCGACCAAGGCAGGTCCTGGAAGGCGATTGGCAAACTGGTTGACCCCACCAGCTCAAGGGAAGAAGACTCCTGCAGGTGAAGATCTTCTCAAGTCGTTGGAGAAAAGTGGTGAGGATCTGCAGCAGGACTTCACCGGTGGTTCAGTCGTTGAAGGTCTTTGGCTTCTCTCCTCTTCTGCTTCTTAGTTCCAGTGGCGACGTCTTGTCCTCCAGTCCTTAGGACCCTGCTTTTATGCAGCAAGACCCCCATTCATACAGCCTAGCTGTCACTCACACACTGGGGTGGCTATCCTGGTGGGATAACCCCCCCAGCCTATCAGGGCAGAGTGCGACTTGGGTTGCCTAGGTAGCCCTGTCCAGGGTGCCTATTCCCCCACCCACACATACCAGCCTTGATGCTGGTGAAGACCCCGACCCTGACCCAGCCACGTCGCCGCGGTCACCGAGGTGCCCCCCCCCCGCCCCGGCGCCTTCAAATCGCTGAGGCTGCGCTGGAACCCCGCCCTTACCCTCTTGCAACCAAGGATGACCACCAAGTTTTTATGTCCGACATTAAAGTAGAGTTTAGATCCTGCATGCCCGAACTGACTGCTAAGCTCGAAAAAATGGAACAGAGGATCAGCCACATCGAGCACAGGAAAGGGGAGTCTGAAGACCTATCCCAAGAACACTCCAACTCATTAGCGGAAGTGCAACGCACGATTCAGACCCTGATGGACAGGACGGAGATCCTCCATCTCCGACAAGGACCTATCCGAGTACGTGGGCAACTTTTTCCAGTCACTGCTACCGAACTTAGATGACACAGCTGTTACTCGATCATACCCATAGACTACGCCCTCGCCGGGGAACCAACTCGGACCCCCCCTGAATTTAATTACTAGAGTCCACTTCTACACCACTAAAGAGGCTACATCAGCGATTGGGTGCCCTCGCAATGAAACAACATTCCAGGGCTCCCCTCACCAAATTGTTCAGGATCTCTCTCCCTTGACCGTGCATAAACGCAGAGTGTTGCGCCCTCTCATGACCATCCTGAGACCAGCAGATTCAATATCCATGGCTATTCCCGACGGCCCTACAATTCTCACACAATGGCATCCCGCGAATCATCAGCCACCTCGAGGATGCG
The DNA here is from genome assembly GCF_040938575.1 of Ambystoma mexicanum. NCBI lineage: Eukaryota > Metazoa > Chordata > Amphibia > Caudata > Ambystomatidae > Ambystoma > Ambystoma mexicanum. The sequence goes on along the minus strand of NC_090930.1, from coordinate 251,380,135 downwards.
GCATTGATTCTACGTCCCGGCTCCCCAGGGGGCACGGGATCCTCCTCTCCTGGCCGAAAGTTGTTAGAGCCGGGCGCGGCCTACCCTAAACCTAGCCGCACTCCCTGGACAAGAGTGCAGAAAAACCACAAACTGAAATCAAGAATCAATAGAACCCTTATAGCGCACACAGCGTTGGAACCCAGCTTTTTTGAGCTTGCTGTGGACCCCGTGCAGTCCGTAACATCCTCCAGGGTGGATGTCACCGTTTTACCACTGGGGTGACACTCAGCCTTTCGGGCTGCCGACAGCTTGGGTGGCAGGGGGAGACACCGATGAGTTCAAATCAGGCCCCCCGGCCATGGATTTGGCCCCCCATTGGAGGCCTTTGTTTGAAGTTCATACCTCCCGTTGGAGATTATTTGAAAATCCTCAGGAGAACCCGAAGCAGCTTGCCCCCCACGACTATGGCTGACCTGACCCCCCCCCCCCCATCAACCCCTTCTCCTACAGCCAGAGAACCAACCCCCGCACCTAAAAGTTCACCACCCTAAATGTTAGGGGCCTAAATTCCCCCCCGAAGAGGAAATCAGTCCTGTAGAGACTGCAGGACGAGAGAACCGCTGTTGCCTTCCTGCAAGAGACTCATTTGATCCCGACTGACTTCTCCCCCTTGCGCAGCAGACCATTTCCTCTACAGTTCTTCCCTTCCAATGGCACCAAGAAAGGAGGCACTTCCATCCTTTTCGCAAAGGAGCTGAAACCGCAGATCCTAGACACACTACGATGCCAGGAGGGCCGCTTCATCGCCATCAAATGCATTATTTTTGACCAACTCTACAACCTCATCTCAGCCTATGCACCGAACAAGCATCAGGAGGGGTTCTATCGGGACTTAGAGGAGTCTCTCCTACCATTCATTGAGGGGCAGGTCATCATCGGGGGAGACATTAACTGGGCACAGACCCACTCAAAGACAGATCACCCCCCACCCCCCTTCATCCAAGGACCTAAGACTGGCAAAAGATCTGCTCCATCTATTTCGGACATTGAATGTCGGTGACTCTTGGAGGGTTTTATTCCCAGAGGAGAAGGACTTCACTTTCTACTCGTATGTTCACCGCACCTTCTCCAGAATTGACTTACTGCTAGCCTCCTCCGAGATCCTTGCCTTCACAGACGACGTCATCATAGGCCCTTGGATTCTGTCAGACCATGCTCCTGTCTCTTTGATCCTGCGAGCTCACAACCCAGACCCCACCCCCCCTCGCGGCCAATAAAACCTCTATGACCCTATCCTAGGCGATGTGGCAGTGAGGGACTCCATTGCCAGAACAATAAAAAGGATACCTCCCCAGCTAACACCTGGGACGCCATGAAGGTGATGCTCAGAGGAGAACTGATCGCCCAAGGCGCGGCCTTCCACAAAATGAAAACAAGCGGCACGTACCGTCCTGGAGACCACGGACCAAGAGGCGGAAGCGATCCACAAACAAAAGGGCTGGTCCCCGAAATCCTACAGGGCCTTACAGATGGCAAGGAAGAGGCTGGAAGCGCACTACGCTAACACCACAGCAAACTTACTAACCAGAACAAAACAATGGTACTATGTCAACAATAAGGCCAACGCGCTGCTGGTAAATAAAATGGCCAAGGCGAAGAAAAGAAACACCATCCTGGGCCTCCGTGATTCCCAAGGGGTGATCCAATTTGCGGAACGCGAGAAGCTTCGCCTGGCGGTTACCCATCAATCGGAGATTATGACGGCAGTGCCAAGGAGCCTGCCCGAACAACAATCTTGCATTCAAGAGGCAGCCCTTCCGCCGCTCACCTCCACGGCAAGGGAAGGACTTGAGTCACCCATCACGAGCGAAGAAGTCGAGGAAGCTATAAAAAGCTTGAAGCCCAGGGCCCCTGGCCCAGACGGTTTCTCCACCCGATTTTACAAACTTTTCCGCCCGCAACTGGTGAGCCCTTTAACCTGGCTCTTTAATACGTTTGCTGCCACAGGGAACATCACCCCAACTATGCAGGAGTCCATCACTGTCCTTATCCTTAAGCCCGAGAAAAATCCTAAGGACAATAGCTCATATAGACCCATCTCGCTATTAAATTTAGACGCCAACATATACTCCAAGATTTTAGCCAACTGCCTCACACCTATCCTACCAAGTGTTAGGCAGAAACCTGTGCAGTTCCCTTAGGGACCACTGCAAAAGGCTTAAGATTACAGGTGTTGGCAGTAAACCGAATTGGTAGCAGTCTGTACCACCCAGATTTACGTGGTAGCTGTGGCTGAGCAGCCAGACCTCTCTCAAGAAGAGTTAGACAGTATATATAGTATACAAGAAAGGTACCAAAATACAGTAGCACAAGCAAACACTGACCAGAGCTTTGGTATCAAGTATATAATCATTTATTTAAAGACACACTTAGAAACACTCCAGCACTATTATTGTAAGCAAGTTAAAAAACAGTCACTATTAATATAAATACATCCCTTATTAGACAAGTCTTAGTTAACACCACTTATTTTCAGACAGAGGTGAGCCTTAACTAAAGATGGCACTCCAATAAGTTATCAAAAAAGGGAGGGAAAAGGCAGAAATTAGCAAAGCACACAACACAATACTTTAGAAGCACTCAGCAAGGCAGGAAAGTCAAAGTCTACTTGTGAGCAAAAAGTTCAGAGGCCTGGCTCCCTCTTAGAGAGAGTAGGACACCAATGCACCCAAGATCACACAGTTTAAAAGGCTTGAAAACTCTTGCAGAGAGTTTAAAAAGAAATTAGTTCCGCTCAGAAAAGTTCAGTTAGCCAGCCTAAGGCCAACCCAAGTGGTAAATTGAGGGTTTACGAGACACCCCACACAGACCGTTGCGAGGGAGGCCAGGCGGACATAGTACCTTGAAAGTGGAGAGAATCCTCCAGCAGGGGCAGTTGTCCCTGGCAGTGGGTGCAAGTCGCGGCGTCGTCCAGTGGAAGAGAAGATCTCGACGTGGAGGAAAGCTGAAGGTCGTTGCACTGCCAGGGAAGAAACCAGCCACGGAGTAATCCGGTTAAAAGGTACTACCCTTTTATTCACGGTAGTGGTAAAACGTGGTATCCCGGTTGCCAGGGTGCTTGGCACAGGCAAGGCAGCCACAAGATGATCCGGGAAGGCGAAAAGGCGGGCAAACTGGATATCCCCACCAGTCAAAGGAAGAAGACTCTTTGGGATGAAGATCTCCACCGGTGGTGTCGTCGTTGCAGGTCAGCTCAGCTTCTCCCTCTTTCGATTCTTTGGTCCTGTGGCGACGTCTGAAGTTCCAGTCCCCAAAGCCCTGCTTTTATGCAGAAAACCCCCCATTCATCAGTCCTAGCTGTCACTCAAACATGCCAAGTGGTGGGCCAATCACACAAGAGTGCGACTTGAATTGCTGAGGCAACTCCGTCCAAGGTGCCTAAACCCCCCCCTCCCACACATCCTGTAGACCCAGACAGAGTGGCGCCACTTTTGGAGGCTTTTGTGTAGAAGCCCGCCAAAAAGTGGTACAAAGGGCTCGACTTGGGTTGGAGTTACAGAGGCGAACACAAACGCCATTTTAAAACCGAGTCCTGGCGAAAAGAGCCAACCGGGGAATAAATATTAAATAAATAACCTGGCGGTATCTTTAACATTGCACCAAAAAGTGGTCCGTTTAAAATGAATGGGAAAATCCCATAGTAAATATTCTTAAGGAATATTTTGCGTGGTAACCACTGCCACCAGCCAGAAACTCGACGAGGGGGGACTGCACAGTAACCCCTCAAAAAACAGCCCCGGGGGCAATCTAATTACCCCTATCAGCACTTCCACAATATGATGATTTGTACTGGTTCTGTTCCCAATTTAAGACTAGTAAAGTCAATGGTGACTTTACATGTCCTGGGAGACAGTAGTCAGTCCCAGGGTATGGAGTCTATGTTTGGGGGTCACTATGACACCCCTGTGTTACTGCACTGAGGGTGCTGTATAACAATTACCAAAAACCACAGGAAACCCTATGGAGTAAAAGACCCCATAGCCCATAAAACACATTACAAAGTCAAAGGATATATCAAATCATGTCTAAGAGTGGGAGAAAAAGAGTCTCACTCTTAGCAGGAGAACAAAATAAACTCCAAAAATCCAGCAAAGCTGCTGGGGGACTCACTAGGTTTGGGAAATTAGCCTTAACAGAGAATTCTCCCTAACACCCAGCATTATAGACCCAGACCAGACTGGATTCATAACTCACAGGTCGACGGGGGATAACATCTGCAGAGCATTATACCTAATAGAGATCACTAATCAGGAAGCACAACAACTCGCTCTGCTGGCCCTGGATGAAACCAAGGCCTTCGAAAAAGTGGACTGGACTTAACTTCACCTCACCCTGGAGGCCTTCAGTTTTGGCCCGACTTTCCAGATAATTGTCCTGGCTAATTATCAATCCCCCACCACACGGTTGAGAGTTAATGGCTTCCTGTCGGATCAGATTCCCCCCTCACATGTGGAACGAGACAAGGATGTCCCTTGTCTCCTTTACTCTTCGCCTTGGCCATGGAGCCCCTGGCCCAACGCTTACGGTGGCAGCATGGAATTAAGGGTCTTCCGATAGGGCCCACCCAGCATAAGCTTACTCTTTACGCTCATGACGTGCTGCTCACCGTCACTGACATTTAGGCTTCCATGAAGGCGGCCCTGGCTGAAATCCAAAGATTCAGGAGGGTATCCGGTTTCACCATCAATTTTGGAAAGTCAGTGGTCTTAGGGGTGGGCCTAAGCCCAAGCGAAAAAGAAGCTCTAGAAGCGCAAAGTCCACTCCACTGGAGCACCGATTACATTCCATACCTGAGGGTCCGGATCCCCGCCCATCCAGCAAAAGTATATCAGACGAACTTCCCCCCCCCTCTTCGAGGAACTAGAAAGGGACCTCAACCGATGGCAGCCGCAAGAGATCTCCTTTTGGGTCGCATTAAGGCATGCAAGATGAACCTTCTCCCACGGTTCCTCTACGCTTGCTCCGCCCTACCCACCTCTATTCCACTCCCACAGCCCCAGAGCGGCTACAAAGGAAAATGATTGACTTTATCTGGAGGGGCAAGAAAGTGCACATCTCTCACAAAACCATTATGGGCAACGTGAAACTGGGAGGATTGGGAATCCCGGAACTCTGCAAATACGGGGCTCCCGAAATGGGTGGAGATTGAGCAATCGCGGCTCGCCCTTACCCTCCGCTTTCTCCCTTTCATTCCCTCCGCCCTGTGCCTTTCATGGCCAAGCTTGCTGACCTCTACCTAGCAATCAATCAGGGCATCGGACAGGGCTGGCAGACACAAAGGTATCCCGGGGCCCGAGTACTTTCTCCCCCATCTTCCTCACCCCAGCCCTTCTCCCCAGGCTCCTGTCCGGTGAACTTTAGGAATTGGGGGGCGGGAGGCCTCAAATCACTGGGGCAGCTCTTTGAGGGAAATGCCCCCCGCACATTTGAGCAATGTAAAGTAGCTTTCCAACTCACGGAAACAGTTAGGTTCACCTACGCCCAACTGAGACATTGGTGCTCCCACCTCCAGACCCGGGCTGCAGCGACACGGGCCCCTGCCCTCCTAGAGCTCACAGTGCAAGACCTGCCGGCCCGAGGGAAGATCTCGGTCCTTTATAAACTATTACAAGAGGACCCTTTCCGCAGTAAAGCCTCTTGCATGGCTCAATGGGAGGCAGACTTGGGTCACGCCATAGAGGACCAAACTTGGATAGACATATGGTCGAGAAAACGCACGGCCTCCCCCTGTATCACCAACCGGGAATGTACCCACAAACTGCTTCTACGCTGGTACTCCCCCTACCCTCCAACCCCTTTGCCTTCATCACTTCCAGCAAGCGTTGGATGCGCACTGCTGGCACCTCTGCGGCCTCACAGGTTCCCGTCTCCAGATGTGGTGGACGTGCCCCAAGGTAAAGGAGTTCTGGTCCCAATGCCTCGCTACAATAAAGGATATTACTCAAATTACAATAACACTGGTCCCTGAACATGTCGTCCTAGGGATCCCGATCCCAGGCTCCTACCCGAGAACAGGAAGGAAAGCGGCGTTGATCACCCAACTCTTACTGGCAGCCAAAATCAATGTGACGCGCACCTGGAAGTCCAGAGATGGCTCTCCGACGATCCTTTGGTGGGTGAAAATTTGGGACATTCTAATTGCCGAAAAGGTCACGGCAGCTAAAGCAGGCTCCCTTCATCGGTTTACAAGCATTTGGGCACTGCTGCTAGACTATGACCAGACGTATCCAGCCCTGACCTATAAGCCACGCTCGATTGCGAGAGCCCTTCACGTAACCAGCAAACTCTTGCCGCCGGACTCTGCCCAATAAAATTGGGTAACAAGCGCCACCTGGGGATAATGAGGGCAGACTAGGGGACTTGTCAATTTGTATGCATTCTGGGGTCGACAAGCAATTGTTTATGTATATGTTCTCCTATACGTTGATTATTAAATAAACAAATTTAAAAAAAGAAAAATGTAATTGCAAAACAAACATTTAATGCAGTAACTGATTATACATTTAACTAACATCCCAGTTTAGTATTACTTCATTTTATTATTTAATTACATACCTTTTCCCAGCCTTTAGTTGGTTTGCCACATATTGAAGAAGGCCAACAAGCTCAATAGGGTATTTCCGAAAAACTGCACCGCAGAAGCTAGCAAGACCTATGTTAAAATTGCAATGTAAAAAGAGAAAAATTGATAAATGGATTGCTCTCTTGCTAAACAAATTCCACAGTGCAGTCTTGTGGCTAGCACATGATAACAATTGTTTCCAACATTCCCTCTGGTACAATGAAGGAAAGATACATTTTTAACAGTGGATTTTTCAGACAAAAAAACAAATTAAAAAAATTCAAATTATGCAATGAAAAGCCAGGTTTTAATATTTCATTTGGGGCTAAACATGCACTTAATGGCCAACCAAAATATGACAAACATTACCTGTCCAAAAATAGTCTGATGCTTGCTTCTGCTTGGATTCACATGTTTTGCATAGACCACCATCTAGTGGTTGGTGTGGAGTATTACTTTCTTTTGGGAGTCGAAAATAGGATGGGGCGTTCCCATAATATTATCCCTACTGCAATGTGTACAGTACCCATGATCTTTCACATGTCAAGGTCCTTAGATCTTTATATTCTTTCTGACCTTAGGCTGCACAGAGTGTATAGTGGAAGTGTGAGTGTGCTTAAAAAGATGACAAATGTCATGAACCATCTTGTTTGCGATACCTTCAACTCCGCAAGTGAGGAGGATAGGTGGGCACATGTGAATCAGAAAGACTTTCACAAGCATCAGAAAGTATATTAATTAAGGTAAAGTTTGTATTGTGAGGCCTGTGGATCTGCTTAGAATCACATGTTTTGCATAGATTAGCAAGCACTACCTGATAAAGGAGACGGGTAGACTGAAGGAACAGAAAAAAACATGTTTAAGCACCGCTTGTTCCACCGGTGAATCACTCCTGGCTTGTGTTGCAACACAATGCTGCGTGAAAATGTGAACTGAACTCCAAGAAGCTGCTTAACAGATAGCTTCCAATGGTACATTTGCAATGAAAGCTAAGGCAGCGCCAGAGCTACGTGTAGTATGCCCTAGGTGCGTTTGATAGGTTGTGTCAAACTGTTGGATAAGCCTAACAAGCTTCCTGGCAATGGAAGCCTTTGGAGACAGGGTCCCCTTTGTTAGGCAGAATCCTGTGCAGTGCCCTTAGGGACCACTACAGACAATTAAGACTACAAGTGGTAATACAAGTTCACCTTTGGTACAAGCCTGTACTACACTGTTAAAGTGGTAGCAGTAGCGGAGCAGCCAGACTTATCTCAAGAGCAAATGAGCAGTAGTAGAGATTATACAAAGGACCACAATTACTGTGACTCAAGCAAACACTGACTCAAGGTTTCAAGTAAAAAATATAAGTACATTTATTTTAAACCATTTGTTTGCAAAACACTTCACTTCTATAAATTCGAAGCCACACGTAAAATACACTACACACAACCAATTCCACTTCTGCCAGTAAATTCAAGGTAAGTACATTAGGATTTGACAGACCGGTGTTGCGATACTAACGCGTACCCGCGGATAGAAATGCTTAAAAAGTTAAAACACACTTTGTACTTAAGAATTACAAACAAGGAAAAAGTGAATAAAAATCATAGGCAATACTTTTTCAAGGCAAGGGGACTCGAGGACTTGCACCAGTGTCAATGGAGCAGATGCGCAGTTGCAGAGGATCACACGCTGAACAGTTCGAGATTCGAGATGCCAAGAGTACTTTGATATTGTCAGATGGAAGGAAAAGTTATAAGAGGGAAGGAAGAAAGAACAAATCTTTGTGGAGGAAAAGGGTTCACTCAGATTCCATATGGTCAGACAGAACGACCAAATGTGCACAGTACCTTAGTCCGTTGGAGAAAAGCTGGTGCCACAGCAGTTGTTCCTGGTATTTCCTGCGGCTTCAGTCGTGGGGAGAAGGAAGATGTCTGGAGCAATCTGCACTACCCAGGGATGAGGCCAACAGCAGCGAAAAAGACAACGATGAATAAAAGGTGCGTTCCTTCAAATCAGGAGAGGGTTCTTCTGATGGCTATCCGGACCACTACAGCACAGCAGTGATTTCGACCCAGGAGAGGATTCTCTGACTGAAGAAAGGGTGAGCTGGTTGGTCCCACCAGGCTCAAGGGAAGAAGACTCTGGACTGGATCTTCTCTTGTCGTTGAAGGGTAGATAGCTCAAGAATGCAGCAGGGCTTCACCGGGACTCTGGGTTGCAGCAGCCGTCGTCTTCTCTGCTTCTCTTCGTTTACTTGCAGTTCCAGTGGCGACGCACTTCTAGCCCAAGAGTACTGCCTTTTATGCCAAAATACCCCATTCACACAGCCTGGCTGTCAATCACTCCGCAGGGGGGTTTGTCCAGCCCGTACAACCACCTCAGCCAATCGACACAAAGTGTGACTTGGGTCTCCAAGGAGACCCTGTGCAGGGGTTGACTACAACCCTCCCTCACATTCAGCCCACCTAGACACCCAGACGCCAAAGGAGGGCTTCTGGTCAGAAGGTCGGCGAACAAAGGAGGCAAACCTGGTTTGCTGCGCAAAGAAAGACCTAAGAAGGATGTTAACAAAAAGAAATGGCGATTAAAGCCAACTGGAGCAGACATAAAAAGTATTTGGGCTAGCGGGTTAAAGTTCGAGGCTACTAAAATAGCCTAAAATGTTACCACGTTATGGAACAATCATGGTAGGAAAATTAAGGTAGATACCACTGCCACCAGCGAAGTCTTAATGTTAAAGGAGCAAAACAATAATCCAAAAGGCACAGATAGAAAGGGCTAAGAATTAACCCTTTCCAATACTCCATGTAAGATGGGGGTGTACTGGATCTGTGGTTAAATGACCATGTAAAGTTAATGGCAACTTTGCCCTTTTCTGGGGGACAGTAGTCGGCCCCAGAATTGAGTCGGTGGGAAGTCTAAAAGACAACCCTATGTCACTGCACTGAAGGTGCTGTGTAACACACAAAAGTGTGGGGCAACTGAAGTGGTGCACTCCAGAGTCCACAATCACAAAAACAGATGAAATACACATGGCAAAACACAGGTAAGAGTGGGGAAAAGCTCACACTCTTACCAAGTGGAAAAAATGAACTCCAGAAATCCAGCAAAGCTGCCGGGGAACTCACTAGGTAAGGGAAATTAGCCATAGAATGAGAATTCTCCCTAACACCCTTCTCTTCCTGCAACGGGAGAAACTATGTACAGATCTGTTTCCCTTAATGGTTTTGTATTATTAAGGTAGTAAATGACTGCCCTATGTACACCTAGTTTGCAAAGAGCCCTTTTTCCTGAATGTTGGGCGTCCTGCAAGCACATTGGTAATTTAATGGATTGGTTTGCATGAAACCTGGAAATGTATGTAGGAGAAACACGTGGAATGTGTCAAAAGAACAAGTTACTCTCTTACCTGGTAATGTTCTTTCGATGGGATGGTCTGACGACATATTACATATCTATGACAGTAATCGCCACAGCTGTGCTGCTTCGGAAAATCTTTCTGCGTCCTATGTCGATGACATCGATATGCTACCCTCGAGGACCTCCTCCAATGGCTGACATCACTGGATGTTATAAGTAAGACGCACAACGCCCATAGCCTCAGTGGTAGTTTTTTCCCCAGAACGTGTGGCACCAGTCTTCTGCCAGTCTGTACAATTCTGTAGCGGGGAAGGCAGGGAGAGAGCGATATGGAATACGTTGTCAGACCATCCCATCGAAAGAACGTTACCAGGTTAGAGAGTAACTTGTTCTTCGAGGGGATTGGGTCCTACAACGTATTCCATATCTATGACAGACTCCCAAAGCAGTACCAATGCAAGGAGGTGGGAAAAGAATTTAGAACAAGAAATTTAAATGCCCAATCAAATTGCGGAGCAAAGGACCACCTTGCCAAAGGCCAGATCCTGCCCACGGATGGAATCGAGGGAGTAGTGACGTACAAAAGTATGGACCGAAGCCCAGGTGGCTGCATCACAGATGTTACAAATAGGAACCCTCTGTAGGGCAGTAGAGGCAGCCATACCCCTGGTAGAATGGGCCCGCAAGCCTACCTGTGGGTCCTTACCCACCAAGCGATAACACTCAGAAATAGCCAGAATAATCCAGCGAGACAATGTCTGCTTAGTCACAGCTTGTCTCAAACGCTTTCCAGCATAAACAATGAAGAGTTGATCGTCCACTCTGTCCCGGGACATGCGTGAAATATAAAAGCTTAAAGCTCTCCTAGGATCGAGCTTATGGAGCCTCTCCTCTTCCTTACCAGGATGTGGAGGAGGATGAAATGCTGGAAGAACAACCTTCTGGCCTACATGAAATTCCGACACCACCTTTGGAAGAAAGGAAGGACTAATTCTAAGGACAACCCTGTCCTTCGGAAATACAGTGAAGGGTGGCTTAACTGAAAGTGCCTGTAACTCACTCACTCTGCGAGCGGAAGTGACCGCAACCAAATATACAGTTTTAAGAGTTAACAGTCTCAAAGGGCATGAATGCAAAGGCTCAAACAGAGCACCCATCAGAAAATTGAGGCCAGGGTTCAAATCCCAACCAGGCACCTGGAAAGGTGACGGAGGGAACACATTAGTGAGCCCTTTCAGAAACTGAGAAATTAAAGGAATTTTAAAATAAGAACACTCTTCAGACGAGCGCTTAAATATGGACAGCGCCGCCAGGTTACCTTTAACAGTACCCACTTGCAAGCCCCTGTGGGCTAAAGAAAGCAAAACAAACAGAACCACAGGAATGTCACATGCAAAAGAATCCACATTCTTAACCCTGCACCAGTCGCAGAACTTTCGCCAACGACAATGGTACAGGGACTTTGTTGCGGGCCTTCTGGCCGAAAGCAACACCTCCATCACGTCTTCAGGGAGATCCCAATCCTTATACCTCAACCTTTCAGAAACCAAGCGTGAAGGTTGAGGGATTTGACCTCTGGATGGAGAACCTGACCCCACCCCGTGAGAGCAGATCGTCTCGGTAGGGAAGACGACGAGGAGGGCAGATGGACAAGTCGAGAAGGTCCGGGAACCACGTCCTCCGGGCCCACGCCGGAGCAATGAGGATCATACAGGAACCAAACCTTCGTAACCTCCGCAGCACTGGAGGAAACTTTTACAGCAGTGGGAATGACTACTCCATCACGAACGCGTCTCCTAAGGCTCCTTTTGGAGGAAATTCCTGCAAGCAGAACCTTTTTCGCACTTCCGGTTGACACTGGAAGGGAAGAGATCCACTTGAGGGGTCCCCCAAAGGGCGAAGATCGCCAGGAGAATCTCCTGAGCCAACTCCCACTCGTGAGAGATCACGCTCTGCCTGCTTAGAGCGTCCGCCGTCTTGTTTTCGTCTCCGGCCAGATGAATTGCCGAGATCGAAACTTCCTGCTGGGCTGGATTGCCCAGAACCAGAGCTGCATCGCCTCCCTGCACAGAGGAAGTGATCCCCCCCCCCCCTTTTTGCTGAGGTAGTGCATGGCCACCGCGTTGTCCGGCAGGATCAGGACATTCTTCCCTCGCACAGTCGGCAAAAAAGCCTTCAGGGCTAGCCTGACGGCCCTCAGCTCCAACAGATTGATATGGTGTCTGGACTCCGACAGAGAAGAACGACCGCTGACAGACAATTCGTTGGCATAAGCTCCCCATCCCGTGAGGGATGCGTCCGTCACGATCATCGCCTCCGGCCAGGGTAGCCAAAATGAAGCCCCCTTTATCAGATTGCCTTTGACGGCCCACCACAGAAGGTCCTGGCCAACCGAGGACGGCACCTGAACAGGGTCCGACATCCTGCCGGAGGACAGACCACTGGAGCTTGAGTGTCTGTTGCAAAGATCTCAACCGCAACCTGTCCTCTGGCACCAGAAGAATGCAGGATGCCACGAGGCCGAGCAATCTCAAGAACTCGAACGCTGGGAATCTCTGGACAAGCTGAAACTTGTGCACCATCTGCCGAATGTGATGAGCCCTCACCTGGGGAGGAAAACACTGCCCCCCAGGGAAGTGTCGAGCACTGCTCCGATGTACTGGAGACTCTGAGTTGGTGTAAAATGGGACTTCTTTAAGTTGAGGGAGCAGCCCAGCTTGTGGAGGGAGTGGAAGGTGACTGACCGATGATCCAGCACTTGCTCAGGAGAGCGCGCCCTGATCAACCAATCGTCCAGGTAGGGGTAGACATGAATCCCCCCTTTCCTGAGGTACGCTGCAACCACTACCATGAGCTTCGTGAAGACCCTCAGGGCGGAGGTCAATCCGAACGGCAGGACCCAAAATTGAAAGTGCGAGTCCCAACCGCAAACCTCAGGTACTTCTTGTGCTTTGGATGGATAGGCACATGAAAATAAGCGTCCTTGAGGTCGAGAGACAGCAAACAGTCCTGAACTTGAAGGGCCTGGAGGACTTGAGAGAGAGTAACCATCTTGAACTTGTCCTTACTGGAGGAGTTTGTTCAAACCGCGAAAGTCCATGATGGGTCTCAATCCCCAGTCTTTCTTGGAAATCAAAAAATAAGGGGAATACCATCCCTTGTTCCTCTCCGCTACAGGCACCAGTTCTATGGCGCCTTTCTCCATCAGGGATTGAATTTCCTGCTCAAGGAGCGGATCCGGACTCTTCAAAGAGATTCCCGGGTGGATTGTCGTGAGGCCTCTGCCGGAAAGGAAGACAGTAGCCGTGGGCTATGATCTCCAGAACCCACACATCTGAAGTAATGGCACGCCACTCTACAAGATGTTGTGCCAGCCTTCCCCCAACCGGCGAACCATGGGACATGGCCTCATGACTGAGCTGAAGCAGCTGCGGCATTGCGGGGGGGGGGGAGGGCAAAGAGGCAACTGCCGAGCAGCCTTGGCACCTCAAGTACCTTGTTTTCCACCTCTGGCACTCCTACGGTGGCCTCATTGACTGGCACCTCATCTAGCTTTACCAAAGGATGAGTAATACCGAAAGGAACCTCCCCTCCATTGCTGTGCCCTAGGACGAAAAGGCGGAGGTTGTCGGAACTGCAGCGCCCAATGACTTCGCTGCAGCTTTGGAGGTCTGCAACACCTCAAGGCTCTAGTCAGCCTTGCTGCCAAAAAGATGTTCCCCGTCAAAGGGCATGTTGAGGAGCCGGGCCTGCACATCAGGAGCAAACCCTGACTTCTGCAACCACGCAAACCTGCGTATTACGGTGCTCGCCGCCATGGACCGGCTGACGCAATCTGCCATGTCCAAACCTGACTTAACGGCCTCACACATGGCATCCTTGCCATCCTGGACCATAGCAAGGAAACCATCCCATTCGTCCCCTTCGGGAATATGTTCAGCCGCTAAGGAAAAACAGTCCCACAGAGTGTGCGTGAAACGAGACAAGGCACATACGGAGTTGGCTGCCTAAAGCGCCATACCCCCTGAAGAAAACACTTTTAGCCCAACCGTCAAAACGCTTGTCGTCCCCATCAGAAGGGATGGTAGGATATGACGCCTGCTTTGCCGGGGCCGTAGCCGCCTGCACCACCAAGCTCTCCAGAGTGGGGTGCTTGGTCAAGTAGCAGGGTTCGCTACTGGCTGGGCGGTATTTTTGTGGCAAAGACTTGCCCACTGCCGGGAGACTCTCTGGAGCAGTCCAAGCTGCCGCCACCCTCCTCCTCTGCAGAGCCATATGGAACGGCAGTACCGGGTCAGTTGGTGGACCGTGGTCGAGGATATCCGTAAAGTCATCCTGAAGAAAATCCCCTGGGGGAGTAGACCACCCCAAGTACTCAGTGACTCTAGACATAAGGCGCCGGTACGAGGAGTCGGCATGAGTAACAGGCTCAGGCTTACAAAACTCCACCTCCGGAGAGGTGTCCAGACCACTGGCGTCGTGCAGGGACTGACACAAGTCCTCAATTTGACTATGGCCCGAGAGAATCTCATCTGGCACCGTATCAGGAACCATGCCATCATCAGAGCCCTCATCTACCTCCGAAATAAACTCAAGATGGCGGTAAGAAGGCACAGAATGTGGAACAAAGCCATGCTTGACCTTGGCCAGAGCCTTTCTAAGAGGCTCCACCATGCCCCGGGGCACCCTTGTCGAAACAGCCTCGAAAGGCGTCGAGTGAATCGGCGTAAACACCGAATGCGGCGCTGACAGCATAGACGCCGTCGACACAGGCCTTGAGGGCGGAGCCCCGAGCATGTCCCTCGACGACCTCGGCGCCACAGGCGTTGACAACTTCCTCGAAGACACCACAGGTGCACAGGGTCTCGAGCGCGTCGAGGACCGGAACCTGGATCGGGCATGACGAGAACGATTCCCCTTGTCCAAGCAGGACCTTTCCCGCGAATTGTGCCGACCACCTCAGCCCGAAGGCGTACGAGCGGTGTCTCTCGACCAATCACGACCGTCTCCACTCGGAGGCGCGGACGGACCAGTGCCCTGCGATTCAAGAATCGCTAACATTTTCTTCCCGAAGGAAGCCCATTCCTCCGGCGTCGCATGCTTGGTGGCATAAGCGACCCACCGACGGGCGGAGTACTCGGATGAGAACGGGGAAGGCGACCAATGACGGCGCTTCCGGGAGTGCCTCGAAGAGGCAGAGGAGTGGCGGGACCTACTCCGGGACCGAGACCCACTGGACTTCCGACGATTATGCGGAGAGTCACCCCTCGAATCGTCCGTCGAAAGCCCCGCAGACCTCGACTTCCATGGCTTGGACACCTTACCTACCGACAGTTTCTTCTTGCGCTCCCGCAAGGCTTTGGACGTAAGCGACTGGCAGTCCACACAATCATCTGTGTCATGGGCCTCCCCGAGGCACCAGAGGCAGGCGTCGTGCGAGTCCGTCACCGACATCTTGGACCTGCAGTCTCCGCACTTCTTAAAGCCTGGACGCGGGGTGGAAGACGAGGTAGACATCTTACGAAGGAAAACTTCACAAACAAACAGGTTCGAAGAACCGATAGAGAACAGAAACTCCAAAGAGTTGAGGCGCGCCAAGATCTCCGAAGCGAACACGTTCGCGGAAAAAAACTAAACTGAGGCTACGGGCACTGTGCGTCCTACTTCTAACATCCAGTGACGTCGGCCGTCTGAGGAGGTCCTCGAGGGCGGCTTATCAACGTCATCGACGCAAGACGCAGACGCCGAAAGATTTTCCGAAGCAGCACAGCTGTGGTGATTACTGTCAGATATGGAATATGTCGGAGGACCCAATCCCCTCGAAAAATAAATTAATAAAAACTAAGTCTATAAATAAAACCACCTTGTTTTCATGTACTGTTGGGCAGAATTATATGTAGTACCCTTTGGGAACACTATACGCAAATAAGACTACAAGTGACAGTACAATTTCACCTTTGTTACAAGCCTGTACTACACAGTTATAGTGGTAGAGGAGCAGCCAGACTTCTCAAGAGTAAGTGAGCAGTACAAATAGTTACACAAAGGACAGCAATTACTATGATTCAGGCAAACACTAACTCAAGGTTTCTAAGAAAAATAATATATATTTATTTACTCAACAGTTGTATAACAATTCACTATTCTAAGCACGTTAAAAATCACAATCATAAATACACCACACCACTTCCCTTAAATTCCAGACATGTTGAGCTCACAAAATGAAGTGGGAGCAAAATGGCACTCTGGCAATTTAAAAAGGGAGGGAAAGAAAGTTATTTTTATTTTTTATTTTGTTTTAGTTTGTTTGGCTGTAAGCAACAACCTTTCAATAAAACATAATGTATCATCAATGATAGATTTACAAATCAATTCATAAAAACATTTTACAATATTTCATACAAAAATTAAGAGCAGAATTATATAATCTTATGAATACACTCTCTAATGATTTAACATCGACTTTGAGAATAGTTCATTTAAAAAGCCAATTGTCGCTAATCTGATTGACATTCGTCTTGCACCAAAAATTTGCAGCCATAATTCCCCAGGGTCAATTATCATTTGTCCTTTAAAACAATGCATGAAATATTTACAACGAACCACATACAGTGCTGGACAGTAAACGATAACATGTTTCAAGGTTTCTTTAAACTTATGATTTTCACTAAACCCACAGACATTCTCACTGGCATCTTAAAGTTTCAGTCGAACCAGTATGTCTTTAGTATGCCACAGATTGCATACTAACTCTAAACCTCTTATGACCGAATTGGACTGGATTCCAGTCTTTAAGATGGTGACATTCTTCAAGAGTGCATATCCAATCTCTTCGATAAAGTTTAATTTTGGCTGGTTCTGGATTTTGAAGGAGTGTGTCCAAAGAGATGTCGGCGTCAGTAAGGATATTTAGTGTTGTGTTTAACCAGTATTTTGGGCATTGGTGCTCTGGCCCAAAATATAGGATATATCCTTGCATTGTAACGAAATTATACACTTTCTAAAAAATGCTATTAATTTCCAGGCCACGGCACTTTATAGGGCAATAAACCCAGTTCAAACCGAAGAATTGGAATAGGTACACAGGTAGGAAGTTTAAAAAGTGCACGCCAATACTTGCCTTCCATACGATCCCAGAATATTCGCGGCAACATTGGAGCAGATTCTAAACCATATGTAATAATAGGTTTAACTTTCATAGTGTAGAATGTGAATAAATGGTTACATGTACATTTTCCAAACTTATATAAGATAGCCTTTGATTGAGAGATCAGGGCCTGTAATTTCAAATCAAGGTCCATCTGAAATACATTACCATTTTCAATACAACTAATCATAGTACCTAAATATCTATATGTTGGAGTAATCAGGATTTGTTCTCCTTTAATAGACCAATTAAATTGGAAATGATTTTATGGTTATGACAATGATTTGTGTTTTAGTTAGATTCATGGTCATAGCATTTTCTAAGGTGTACTCAACCAGACCACCAATCAACCTTTGCAAACCAGCAGGAGTTTTGGAAAGCAATATGAGGTAATCTGCATAAAGGATCCACGGGATCTGCTCCAGGCCTAATTTAGGGGCGTCAGAATTAATATTCTTAAATTTTCCACCCATATCTAGGATAAACAGATTGAATATTGTGGCAGCCAAGATGCATCCTTGTTTTAATCCTCGAAATGTCAGGAGAGGGGGAGCCAACATGCCATCAATAGTTTGTCGAACGCGAACTGATGTATTTTCGTGTAACAGGGCAATCAGTTTGACCAGGGAGTAAGGGCAACCCATTAACATCAGTTTATGCAACATTAGGTGACGATCTATAGAGTCAAATGCCTCTTTGAAGTCTACGAAGGCAATAAAAAGGGGTTGCTTTTGTGGATGACAAAGAGCTTTGATGTCAGGGTGACGATGTTAATAGCCATGCCCTTGCCCGCGACAAATCCTGTTTGAAATCTATCTCACATGTGATGAAATAATCCATTGCTGCAAGTCTCTCAAAATTAGAGACGCAAAAACTTTTCCCTGGACGTCCAAAAGGGCGATAGGTCTATAGTTGGTTGGATCATGCCTATCAACCTTTTTGTAGATGGGGACAATCAATGAGGTGCACCATGAGCTTGGAATCTTTTGGGCAGCTAAGACATGCGAGAATATTTCAAATAGGATTGATGCCCATAGGTCTGGAAACTGTTTTAACCTAACATTGGACAGCCCGTCCGGGCCCGGCGCTCGAGATCTACTTGCCTTATGAATGTAGTAATGTCGTCAATTATAAAATAAATTGAGAAAGTAGGTCTAAATTCACTGGGGGTGTATGGAGAACAGGAGAGGGTTAGGCATAAAGATGAGAAAAATGAGATTGCCATACAGATGGCGCAACATCGTTAATCTGCATTCGGGGCTCGGAACATTTGTACGTTTCCATTATTAGAGACCAGCACCCCGCAGAATTTTTTTGATAGAACTTTAGTCAACATTGCTTCACCATCTTTCTGGAATAATATAGATCGGTAAGATCTTCTCCAGTTTCTATATTGGGTCTTAATCGCTTTAAGGGCCGGCCAACGTTGGTCGACTGGTAAAGACTGTCAATTTCTTTTTTTTCCGAAATATTGTTTTCGCGTTCTGCATATTTAAGTCAAAACCATGAGCTGAAGCAAACGATCTTGTTGACTTGGTTGTAGCAGCAAACTGATGCATTAATTTTGAATAATCAAGGTCGCAGTTTGTAGCGTTTCTCGAGATCGTACAAGAGGTTTGGAGGCTCTCCGTAAAGTGTAATAACTTTGATCTAGACCACCGTAATCTGTTCCGAGCACAATTAACCTGGACCGTACCTGTCAAAGTCATGAACATGGTGGAAGGAGTAGCTTCATGACCATTTGGTCCACATAGCCAGTTGAGATTCAGCATATTGTGGTCACTATCAGTAGTTACCAAGACCTGAAAACCTTTTACATGATGGAATAGTGTGCAACTAGTATAGATAAAATCAATAATTGCTATGGAGTTTCCTCTCTTCCAGGTTGGATGAGGCGGACAGTCCTCGGGTAAAGAACCATTCACCATTAGCATGTCTTTTGAATGGATAAACATATTCCAACATCGCAAGCGATCATCAGAAGATCGTTTGAATTTATTTAAACAATGCAGATTCAAATCGCCTGCTAATATTACATGACACTACTTAGGATGTTGGTATATCTTTTCCCATAAGTACTCAAGAGTTCTCAGATATGATTCAGTTGACAAAGCAGCAGGAATCCAATATGTATAAATTATAAAATAATGGGATTCAGCAATGGTCAGTTGAACAAGTTGGATATATGGAGTCAGAGCTTCATATGCAACAAGTGACAGAGTCAAAGAAGTTTTTAACAACAGTAGCAAGCCAGACATGGGGCGACCCTTAGCAGAAGAGATTGCAGGATTTAAGATGGAATGGTAGCCATCCCAGGGCGGACAAAGGGTCAGCCATGTTTCCTGAAGTAGGATAATATCGTAGTCTCTCAATTTAGTGGAGGCTGCAGAAAAAAGATGTTTGAAACCTCTAGTATTCCAACTTAGTAGTGGTTGATAAATTAGGCTTGTGAGGAAGGGCACCAGCATTTGCACTGCTGCTTACTTTGAAAGGTACTAGAGTTTAAATTTGAGAGGTCACTTGGTAATTGCTGCCCAATCTTACGCAGAGCTGGTTTAGGAATATATCTTTGATTGTCCGTCGCAAGTTCAAATCCCATTTCCCACAGAGTATTTAATACTACTCTTGAGCGGAGCCAGATTCGCGCTGTGGAGAGATCATGGCTAAATGGGAATTCCACTTGTTCAATGTCTCCCGAGTTAATATCCTCAAGAGCATAAATATCACAAAAGATGGGCAATAAGCTAGAACGATTCAAATCGTAAGAAGTAAACAGCAGGGCCTACATTTGATGATTAATGAATAAAGATTGTTTTTTGCGTCAGATTTCTTTTGACTGGTTAGTTTGTTTTCATCCTCAATAAAAGGCACAGAAAGAGGCGCAACCAATTCCGTAGAAGACGGAATTTGATTTTGATTGGGAATAGTATTAGGTTCCGACTGCTTAACTACATCATCATCACATTGCGCCACCAGTCTATCAGAAGCCGGTTGCAATTTCAACATATGTTTTATGGCTAAAGATATGATGTGGTCTAGGGCAGAACGAACAGATGTAATGTTAAATTGTTCAGCTTTATTCAAGGCCATCAGGGGAGCAGAGAGCAGCACAGGAGGAAAAATCTTTGGATTAGGGCACTGCTGTGATTGGGACGACATCACTTCACGAGACACCATTGGGGCAGCATCTTTCAAATTATTAACATCGGCAACATTGAGATCTGTAAGGGATGGGATAGAGGTTTTCGAACTCAAATAAAGGTTGATCTCTTTTCGCAACGCAGCACGTTTCAAACTCATGTCAACAGCCGCTGAGTCATTTAGTTTTGGGACATTCAACTGAGATTGGTCTTGCGAGTTAGCAGAAAGCACAGGGTTCTTCTCAATCAGAGCCACAATATCATTCAAAGGAGAGTATTTTATCAGGTTTCTCTCAACAAGGAGCTCCTTTGACTTTTTCAGCAGTAGGTTTAGCATATTTATTCTGTACTACTTTGGCTGCCATAGTAATCTTTTGTTTTGCAGGTAGCTTCAACCCCTTAAAAAAGGATTTGGCAATAGAAGAAGGAATCTGTTTGGGACGATTTTGTTTTTTTTTCCCCCATTTTAACAGGGTTCACTTTAGCAAGCATGGTTTGTTTAGAATGGGAAGCACCAGAAAAGATATTAAAAAGTTCCTTAGGTGACTAAGAATTAGCCTCCGGAACGTTGGTGGGAGGGGGGTTCGGTAACAAACATTCAGATATACAATTCTGGTCAGAAGAGCAAACTTCCTGTACTATTTGTGAAAAAAAAGGGGGACTAGTAGTTGGGGAGGACCCGGAATTATTGAAGTTAAATGCGATTTGTGAGGAGAGTTTGGAACAATTTTCATAGGTAGTTTATTCTGTTGCGAGACCAGACGGGATTGCCATCTGGTTAGTTTCATAAGTTGTTTGTCTTGCTTTTGAAGCTTATCAGATAAAGTTTCAAATAATTTAAATAATGAAGATATAGCTAAATTCATCGCATGTAGGATAGTTTCAACCAATATTGATGAAGAGAGTCTCTCAGCAGAGGACTGCGGCAGGTGGGAAGGCGGAAGAGGGGGCCGAGTGCCATGAGTGGGTACCGCTTGAATTCGTCGTGGTGTAGGAGCAGTATAGGAAGAGACTGACATAGGTTTCTCATCAACAGAGTAAATTTGGGAGACCTCTGGTAGATCGTAGTCGGACTCATATCCTACATTATCATCAATAAAGGAGGAATTAGAGTGAAGTTCAATTACCGCCTGATCCCTTGAAAGCACATCTGCTATAGGTACATCAATAGGTTTAGCAGATACAGGCAGCATAGATGAAGGGCATAAAGCAGGTATAGTTGCAGACTGTTTTAGACCTGGCACAATAGGGATAGTTTCAACCAATATTGATGAAGAGTCTCTCAGCAGAGGACTGCGGCAGGTGGGAAGGCGGAAGAGGGGGCTGAGTGCCATGAGTGGGTACCGCTTGAATTCGTCGTGGTGTAGGAGCAGTATAGGAAGAGACTGACATAGGTTTCTCATCAACAGAGTAAATTTGGGAGACCTCTGGTAGATCGTAGTCGGACTCATATCCTACATTATCATCAATAAAGGAGGAATTAGAGTGAAGTTCAATTACCGCCTGATCCCTTGAAAGCACATCTGCTATAGGTACATCAATAGGTTTAGCAGATACAGGCAGCATAGATGAAGGGCATAAAGCAGGTATAGTTGCAGACTGTTTTAGACCTGGCACAATAGGGAGATTGCTAGAATGACCCAGATTAGATTCCTGCGGGTTCATAGTTACTGGAAAGGGCAGAGATGAAATATCATTAATACGTGGTAGTATTTGAGCTAATAGTAGGGGCCAACAAGGCAATCAGTAACTGTGGCTCCGGTTTAGGTAGCAAAAATATTTCACTACCTTTCAACATTGTAACATCAGAGACAAGGCACATAGGATTATGCGAGGCAGAAGCTAAAGGGTTATTGGTGACAGCATAGTTTGAGGAAAGAACAGAATTGTGTACCTTATCGCCCTGGCCTAAGGTACGAAGCATCTGCTGGATGTCACGCGATACTACTTTGGATTTAGTTCCACCAATTTTTGGAACTCGTGAGCACGAGGTGGAACGCGGTTGCGAGTACTTCCCATTTGCTTTCTTTTCTGATTGACTGGGGGAGGCGAAAGCGGGATAGACTCCAGCTTATTCAATCTCAAGGAGTAGATGCGACGTCGCATTTGTGGCACAGTTGAAAAGCAGTTCCATTAAAATCACAACCACAGTAATATATAAAAAAAAATTCTACTACGGGGTAAAAAGTGACGCTGCACGCTGAGCGCTACACGCTGCACAGCGAACAGCCAACAGTCACTTAGGAATCACTTGTGAAGCACGCACTGAAGCGTGTTGCCAAGGTAGTTGTAGGCAAGCTGGGATAGTGAGCAGGTGCAGGAGGGGCCAACCAATCTAAAAGCAAGATACAATAGATTAGCCATACGCAGCAATAGAAGTTCAATAATTTGTTAGGAGCGTTGGAGAAAAGTTCATCACAGGCGAATCGAGGCGGGGCATACCATAAAATCCAATAGTATGTCACTCGGTCGCACTCGCTGTAGCGAAGACCAAAGACCGTAGAAGCCGGGAGCACAACAGCCCACAACAGCCAACAGTCACTTAGGAATCACTTGTGAAGAAAGTTATTCGAAATTAGGCAAAACCAACAGGTAAGTACTCAGAGCAATTGAACAAGAGAGACTACAGTGAGGAGATCAGATAGAAAAGGCTTAGGGCCAAAGTCAGTGGGTCAAAAGTCTTTTGCTCAAGATAACAGAGTTCAGGGTAGTTTGCAGTAAAGTTCGTGGCACAGATTCCAGATGAGGTTGTTTGGTAGAAAAGTTAGGTCAAAGAGAAGAGAAGGACAAGCCCTCAGATTGGAGAAAGATTTCAAACACTTTCACCGCGGCTGACCGAAAAAGACAACCAGATTTGCACAGTACCTTAAAACGGAGAGGGAGCTATAGCTGAGGCAGACGTTCCTGCAGGCTCACAGTTCCTGAAGCGACTGTCAGACTGACATGAAGTAGGAAGACTGGAGGGGCCTGCGCCACCCAAGGAAGAAACCAGCAGCAGAGCAAAACAACAAATTAAAGGTGCGCTACTTAAAACCCAAGCAGGGTCCGACCTTCCTGGCTATCCGGCCCACCGTAGCTCTGAACAGCTAATTCGACCAGAGGAGGGGTCCTGGCTTGTACTTTGGGCGAACTGGTTGGTCCCACCAGCTTAAGGGAAGAAGTTTCCTGGAGGATCTTCTCGGTCGTCGGATTCTGGAAATTCAGACCTGCAGCAGGGTTTCACCGGGCAGTTCAGTCGTGGTAGGGGTCCTCTTCTTCCAGTTCCTCGTTGGTTCTTTCGTTCCAGTGGTGACTGTCTTTCCAGTCCCAGAGACCTGCTTTTTATGCAACTTGGGTTACCAAGGGAACCCATGGCAGGGGTCCGAAGATCCCTCCCTCACACCCTGCCTACCTAGACTATCAGGTGCCTTAAGGAGGGCTTCTGTGCAGAAGCCCGCGAAAAGACAGCGAACAAAGGAGTCATCCCCGGTTTGGCGCGCAGAGAAAAACACGAGAAAGACTAACAAAATGAAATGGTGACTAAACCCAACCAGAGCAAAAATAAAATGTATTTGGTCAAGCAGGTTTATGGTCGAGGCTAATATAATAGCCTAAAACATTACAACGTTTATACAAGATAATCGCGGTAGAAAAGTTAGGGTAGATTCCACTGCCACCAGCCAAGTCTTAAAGTTAAGGGAGCAAAACAAGGCTCCAAGAGGTACAGACAACTCCATGTAAGATTAACAAGTTAATTACCTTCTCTGGTAACGTTCTTTGATGGGATGTTCCTCCGACCTATTCCACATCTAGAACAGGTAATGACCACAGCTATGCTGCTTCAGAAACTTTTCGCCAGAGGGTGTCCTGCGTCGATATGTTGTTCCTCGAGGGCCTCCGTCGAGCGTCGACGTCACTGGATGTTATATATAGGACGCACTGCGCCCGTAGCCTCAGTTGTAGTTTTTTCCCAGAACGTGTGGCACCAATCTCCTGCCAGTATGACTGCAGAAAGACTTGCGGAAATGTAAGCTGCAATCGCATAAGAAATTCTGCAGAGGGGCAGGCTGGGAGGGTTCGATGTGGAATATGTTGGAGCAAACTCCCATCGAAAGAACGTTACCAGATAAGGTAAGTAACTTGTTCTTCGAGGGGATTGTGTCCTCTGACATAGTCCACATCTATGACAGACTGCCAAAGCAATACCAATGTATGGAGGAGGGAAAAGGATTTACACATTTGGAATTTTATAATGCCCAATCAAATTGCTGAATAGAGGACTGCTTTAGCAAAAGGCCAAATCCTGCCCATGGATGGAGTCCAAGGAATAGTGTCTCACAAAAGTATGGACAGAGGCCCATGTGGCTGCTTCGCAAATATTGGGAATTGGAATGCCCCTCTGTAGAGCCGTGGAGGCAGCCACACCCCTAGTAGAGTGAGCCCGTAAGCCTACTGGAGGGTTCTTTCCCGGCAAACGGTAACACTCAGAGATCGTCAAAATCATTAATCTGGACAAGGTCTGCTTGGAAACAGCCTGATCTAAACGCCTTCCAGCATAACCAACAAAGAGCTGATCGTCCATTCTGACCCGGGACATCCGTGAGAGATAGAAACTCAAAGCTCTCCTAGGATCCAACCTATGGAGCCTCTCCTCTTCCTTACCAGGATGTGGAGGATAAAACGCTGGAAGAATTACCTTCTGGCTCAAATGGAATTCCGACACAATCTTGGGAAGAAAAGAAGGCCGCACCCTAAGGACAACCCTGTCCTTATGGAACACAGTGAAGGGTGGCTTGGCGGAAAGTGCCTGCTACTCACTCACACTGCGTGCGGAAGTAACCGCAACTAAAAATACAGTTTTAAAGGATAACAGTCGCAACGGACAATAATGTAAGGGCTCAAATAAAGCTCCCATCAGGAACTTTAAAACCAAATTCAAATCCCATCCCAGCACCTGGAAAGGTGACGACGGCAACACATTAGCCATTTTACAAACTGAGAAATCAAAGGAATCTTAAAAATAAGACCATTCCTCAGACGAGCGCTTAAATATGGACAGCGCCGCCAGGTAACCCTTAATGGTACCCACTTGCAGGCCCTTGTGGGCTAAGGAAAGTAAAAAAGAAAACCAAAGGAATGGAACATTGAAAAGGATCGACATTCTGTACCCTGCACCAGTCGCAGAACTTTCTCCAACGGCAACGGTACAAGGATTTTGTTGCGGGCCTTCTGGCCGAAAGCAACACCTCCATCACGTCTTCGGGAGATCCCAATCCTTATACCTCAAACTTTCAGATACCAAGCATGAAGGCTGAGAGACCTGACGTCTGGATGGAGAACCCAACCCCCCTCCCGTGAGAGAAGATCGTCTTGGTTGTCTAGAAGGTCCGGGTACCACACTCTCCTGGCCCATGCCGGAGCAATGAGGATCATTCGGGAACCGAACCTCCGTAACCTCCGCAAGACTTGCGGAATGACGGGGACTGGAGGAAACGCGTACAGCAGTGGGAAGGACCACTCCACTATGAACGCGTCCCCTAAGGCTCTTCTGAGGAAATTCCCGCAAGCAGAATCTCTCGCACTTCCCGTTGATACTAGTGGCGAAGAGATCCACTTGTGGGGTTCCCCAAAGGACGAGCATCTCCAGAAGAACTTCCTGAGCCAGCTCCCACTCGTGAGAGAACGTGCTCTTCCTGCTCAAAGCATCCGCCGCAGAGTTTTAGTCTCTGGCCAGATGAACTGCCGAGATCGAAACTTCCTGCTGGATGGCTCAGAACCAGAGCTGCATTGCCTCCCTGCACAACAGGAGTGACCCTGCCCCCCCTTTTTTTGAGGTAGTGCATGGCCACTGTATTGCGTCATAATCAGGACATTCTTCCCCCGCACAGACGGTAGAAAAGCCTTCAGGGCTAGCCTGACAGCCCTCAGCTCTAACAGATTGATGTGGTGTCTGGACTCCGACAGAGACCAACGGCCGCTGGCTGTCAACTCGTTGGCATGAGCTCCCCAACCCCTGAGGGATGCGTCCGTCACGAACGTCAACTCCGGCCACGGTTGCCAAAATGGAGCACCCTTCATCAGATTGCCTTCAACGGCCCACCAAAGAAGATCCTGGGTGACCGAGGGTGGAATCTGCTCGGGATCCGACATTCTGCCGGAAGAACTGCGACCACTGCATCTTGAGAGCCCACTGTAGGGATCACATCCGCAGCCTGGCCTCTGGCAACAGGAAAATGCAGGATGCCATGAGGCAGAGCAACCTCAAGAACTCGAGACTCTGGGCACATTGAAATTTGTCCACCATCTGCAGAATGTGATGAGCCCTAACCTGGGGAGGTGAACACTGCCCCAGGGATGTGTCGAGCACTGCTCCGATGTATTGGAGCCGCTGGGTAGGTGTCAAATGGGACTTCTTTAAATTGAGGGAGAAGCCCAGCTTGTGAAGTGAGAGGCAGGTGATGGACAGATGATCCAGGGCTTGTTCGGGAGAGTGCGCCATGAACAACCAATCGTCCAGGTAGGGGTAGATGTGAATCCCCCCGTTCCTGAGATACGCTGCCGCCACCACCACCATCAGCTTGGTGAAGACCCTCGGGGTGGAGGTCAATCCGAATGGCAGGACCGGAAACTGAAAATGCATGTCGCCAATCGCGAACCTCAGGTACTTCCTGTGCTTGGGATGAATTGGGACATGAAATAAGCATCCATGAGGTCGAGAGACACCAACCAATTCTGAAGTTGAAGGGCCTGGAGGACTTGAGAAAGAGTGACCATCTTGAACTTGTCCTTCCTGAGGAACTTGTTCAACCAACGCAAGTCCATGATGGGTCTCAATCCCCCGTCCTTTTTTGGGATCAAAAAATAAGGGGAATACCATCCCTTGTTCCTCTCTGCTACAGGCACCAGTTCGATGGTGCCTTGCTCCAGCAGGGGTAGGATTTCCTGCGCAAGGAGCAGATCCTGACGCTTCAAAGAGAGCTTCCCCGGTGGATTGTCGTGAGGCCTCTGCCGGAAGGAAAAACAGTAGCCGTGGGCTATGATCTCCAGAACCCACACATCTGAAGTAATGGCTCGCCATTCTCCAAGATGCTGCGCAAGTCTGCCCCCAACCGGAGAACCATGGGACATGGCCTCATGACTGAGCGGACGCGGCTGTGCCTGAGGGCAAAGAGGCAACTGCCTGAATGGCTTTGACACCTCGAGTACCTTGCTTTCCACCTCTAGTAGTCCTACGTTGGCCCCTTTGACTGGCAGCTCCTCTCGATCTACCAAAGGAAGAGTAGTATCGAAAGGAACCTCCCCTCCCCATTGCTGTCGCCTAGGACAAAAAGGTGGAGGTTGACGGACTTCAGCGTGCAAAGACTTTGCTGCAGCTTTGGAGGTCTGCAACCTCTCAAGGCTTTCGTCAGCCCTGCTGCCAAACAGATGGACCCCATCAAAGGGTATGTTGAGAAGCCGAGACTGCACATCAGGAGCAAACCCCGACTTCCGCATCTACGCAAACCTGCGTATCACGGTGCTCGCAGCCATGGACCAGCTGACACAGTCTGCCATGTCCAGACCCGACTGAACGGATTCACACATGGCATTCTTGCCATTTTGCACGAGGGCTAGAAAACCATCCCGATCTTCCCCTTCGGGAATATGCTTAGCTGCCAAAGATGCACAATGCCAGAGTGTGAGTGAATCTCGCCAAGGCACAAACGGAGCTGGCTGCCTTCAGAGCCATACCCCCAGAAGAAAATACATTCTTCGCCCAACCATCAAAGCGCTTCTCGTCCCCCATCAGGAGGGATGGTAGGGTGCGCAGCCTGCTTCGCTGGGGCCGTAGCCGCCTGCACCACCAAACTCTCCGGAGTAGGGTGCGTCGACAAGTAGCAGGGGTCACTACTGGCTGGGCGGTATTTTTTCAGAAGCGACTTAGCAACTGCCGGGAGACTCTCCGGAGCAGACCAAGCCGCTCCCACCCTTCTTTGCAATGCCATGTGAAATGGCAACACCAGGTCAGTGGGTGGACCTTGGTCCAGGATGTCCGTCAGATCATCCTGATCAAAATCAACTGGTGGAGCAGACCACCCAAGTATTCCGTCACCCTGGACATGAGACACCTATAGGAGCATTCGGCATGAGTTCCAGATTCAGGCCTGCCAAACTCCACCTCCAGAGAGGTGTCAAGACCACTGGCGGCATGCAAGGACTGACGGAGGACTTCCATCTGACTGTGACCAGACAAAAGGTCATCAGAGACATCAGGAGGCACAACCAACTCCTCATCAGACCCTTCCTCCACCTCAGAAATATACTCCAAAGTTTGGAACAAATCCAACAGAGTAGGGCTCAAAAACAGGCCTCAGATTTACTGAGAGCCTTCTTTAGAGTTTCCACAGCCCTCCGGGGCCCCTCCGGCAAATCCTCCACAAACAGCGTCGAGGGCGCCGATGGAATCAACACCGCCCGAGGCGCCGATGACTGACAATTGCTTCGAGGCCCGAGCCCAGAGAGTGTCCTTCGACGGCCTCTGCGCTGATGGCGTGGACGCCTTCTTGGAAGGCTTCACAGGTTCCAACGGTCTCGATGGCGTTGAGGACCAGGACCTGGATCTGGCATGGCTATGGCGATCAACCTTGTCCGATCGGGACCTACAAGGCTCCCGATGATCACGGCGACCCCCGAGCCCGAAGGCGTGCGAGTGGTGGACTGAGCCCATTCCCTGCCGGCTTCTTTCGATTCAAAAATCACCATCTGCTGGCAGAATACATCCCATTTTGCCCACGACGGACAAGTGAACCGTCGTCTGGCAGAGTCCTCCAACAAGGACGGGGAGGGCGACCGGTGACGGTGCTTCCGAGAATGCCTCGAAGAGGCAGAGGAATGGCAGGAACCACTCCGAGACCCCCCCTGGAATTTCACCGACACAGAGAGTCGCCCCTCGAGTTGTTGGTCGAAAGCCCAGCAGATTTCGACTTATGAGGTTTAGACACCCTAGCTACCATTAATTCCTTCTTCCGCTCCTGCAAGGCCTTGGATGTCGGGGACTGGCAGTCATTGCAGTCGTGGCTTTCGCCGAGGCACCAGAGGCAGATGTCATGCGGGTCCGTGATGGACATTTTTGATCCGCAGTCCCGACATTTTTTAAAGCCAGACTTCGGGGTAGAAGAAGATGAAGACATTGCTTTCGAAGTAGAAGAATCGAGCGCGCCGAGAATCCGAAACAAACACGTTTGTGGAAAAAATGGAACTGAGGCTACGGGCGCTGTGCGTCCTATATATAACATCCGGTGACGTTGACGCTCAATGGCGGCCCTCGAGGACCAACGTATCGACGTCATCAACGGAGGACGCCATCTGCCGAAAAGTTTCCAAAGCAGCACAGCTGTGGTCATTACCTGTCATAGATGTGGAATACGTCGGAGGACACAATCCCCTCTCAAAGGGGTGTACTGGGTCTGTGGTTTAAAGTAACTATATAAAGTTAATGGCAACTTTACCTGTTTCTGGGGGAACAGTAGTCAGCCCCAGAAAAATGGAGTCAGAGGGAAGTCTCAAAGACAACCCTGTGTCACTGCACTGAAGGTACTGTGTAAACACACAAAAAGTGGTGCACATGGAGTAGGTGAGGCTCCAGTGCCCAAGATATCACAAAAAGTGAAAACACACACAGCAAAACACATGTTAGAGTGGGAAAAAGGC
This sequence comes from Ambystoma mexicanum, assembly GCF_040938575.1. Taxonomy (NCBI): domain Eukaryota; kingdom Metazoa; phylum Chordata; class Amphibia; order Caudata; family Ambystomatidae; genus Ambystoma; species Ambystoma mexicanum. The sequence goes on along the minus strand of NC_090930.1, from coordinate 251,350,233 downwards.
TCACACTCTTACCAAGTGAAGAAATTAAATCCTAGAAATCCAGCAAAGCTGCTGGGGGACTCTTTAGGTAAGGGAATTCAGACATTTATGAGAATTCTCCCTAACAACTGTTACAAAGTGCTCAGTTCCAGACAAAGCTTGAAGCTTGCTCATTCTATGAATAGAAGTGATGGATACAAGAAAGGTCACCTTGTAGGGATGCTTTATGCACTGGTTCAAAGGGAGGTTCCATGCAAATCTCTTCCTCTTTGATAAGCGGTTCCCTCGCCTCATCAACTTCCTCTGATCTCCAGCTGCCCCCTACCCTCTACCCCTGGTCACCTTGCGCTCCTGCACTTCCTCCCTGGTCCATCTCAAGCTCCTTCCACACCTCCGCAGGGCTTACCTATGATTTGTACCCCTCCCCGGAGGGTCTTTAAGGCTGGTAACCTTCTCCAATCTGCAACTCTCATCTCTCGCTTGGCTGTTAAACACTCCTCTGACATCTGTCACCTCCTAGAAGAACTTGACCTTGATGTCCTCGGTCGCACCGAGATGTGGTTCACGAGCAGCTCTGTCACGAGTTTTGACACTCTCCTCCCCGACGACTAAAAGATCCTCTCAGCCCCCCAATCCAACCGGCCAGGCGGGGTGTAGCCCTGATCTTCCCCGAGTGAATTCCTGCCTCTCTCATTCCCACTTAGGCTTACTCCTCTTTTGAATGCCTAGTCTGCAGGCTCTCTCTCTCTCCTAGCCACTCTCTTACTGTTGCTACTCTTTACTGGCCCCCTGGTCAAATCACCTCTTTTCTCTCTGAGTGGGCTGACCTGTTGCTGTCCTCCCTATTGGCCTCAACCACTCAACTCTCCTCCTCCTCCTCCTCCTCCTCCTCCTCCTCCTCCTCCTCCTCCTCCTCCTTGGTGACCTCAACATCCATCTTGATTCTACCTGTCCTTCACCTGCACTCTTTCGCGAATTCTGCGATTCACTCTCCCTCTCTAGCCTTCCCTCCGGCTCGACCCACTCTGCTGGTCACACACTTGATGTCTTGATCTGCTCAAGCATCCCCCTCTCTACCCTCCCCATACCACTACTCTCTCTTGGAGTGATCACTGCCTCCTCTCTTCTCATCACTCCACCCCCCCCCCCGCCAAGCCCACTCCTAGATTGCCACCCACCTTCTCGGATATTCGGCCCATGAAGCGTGCGTCAGTCAAGGCCTTTGCTGCTACTCTCGACGCCCCCCCCCTCCTCCACCCAAGGCTGACTAACATCCTGACACAGCCCTCTCTCTCTTCTCTACTCCTTTATTTCTGCTACTCTCGTTACTCTGGCTCCCATCATGTGGATCCGTTTGAAGTCCAAAGCCAAGTGCAATTCTTGGTACGACTCTAACCTAGCTACGCAAACATAAGTGTAGGGTGGGGGAGAGGAAATGGAGGGCTTCTTGGCCATCCTCTGATGAACTGGCCTGCCGCCTGCTCCAAAGGCAATACCAACTCGCTGTCCGCACTAAGAAGAGAGTCCACAGGCAAGCTTGCGTCTCTGCGGTATTTAACAATTCGACCGAACTCTTCAAAATCTGCAAGGCGCTGGCCAACCCTGCTGCAGTCTCCACCCGTCATCTTGCCTCTTAGGCTCTTTGCAATGCCCTGGCCTCACTTCATCTCTAAAAACCCAGGACATCCTGTCCTCCCTCTCCTTCTCGGCTTGCTGACCTCTTCTCCCCTACCACCGCCCCCCCCACTACCTCCCCTCCACCTTTCTCCTCCTTTCCTCTTTTCTCCCCTGATGAGGTAGCTAGACAAGTCCGATCTATGAAAACCTCATCAAAACAGGTCCATCACTGTTCCTCTAAAACCATTAAGGACCACAGACACCCTTGCCATTTTCTGCAACCTTCCTTTGCCTCTGGCTCTTCCCCTCCCCTTAAGCACTCCCTTGTGCATCCTCTCAAGAAATCCACTGCTGATCTTTCATGACCGTCAAACTACCGCCCATTACTTGTTTTTTGGGTAAGCTTCTGGAAAAGCTGGCCATCTCTCAGCTTAATCTTCAGACTGTTGGCTCCCTCCATGACCACCAATCTGGCTTCAGAGCTGCCAGAAGCACGGAAATTGCTCTCCTGAACATCTGTGAAGACCTGCTCTCCAAACCCCGACTCTAACATTCCCTCTGTCCTCATCCTACTTGATCTTCCTCTGCGTTCGACACGGTCAACCATAGCACCCTGCTCAATCGTCTCTGTGACAAACTGGGTATCACTGATCAGGCTCTGGCCTGGCTGACCTCTTTTCCTTCTGATCGACCCTCCCAGGTAACAACTTGGGTCCTTCCTATCTTCTATCTCCCTCTCCACCCGTGGTGTCCCCCAGGGGTCTAACCGCTCCCCCTGGCTTTTTAACCAATACCTGGCAACTCTCGGCTACTGCATCTCCATTTTCTGCTCAACTTTACAGTGCTATGCTGATGACATCCACCTCATTTTCAGGCTTCCTTCAGCCTCCTCCTCTCCATCCCTCATCTCTGATTGTCTAATCGCCATTCAAAATTGGTGTGCCGCCAACGATCTTTGCTTAAATGCCAACAAGACTGACATACTCCTTATTTGTATACCATCTCCATCCTTTCCTCTCAGTCTCTGGCCGGCCTCCCTTAGCCCTCTTCCTAACCCCACTTGCATGGCTAAGAACCTCAGGGTTGTCTTCGACTCCACACTTTCCCTCTCTGCACACATCTCTAACAAAGTCAAACTTTTTATTCCACCTCCTTAGAGGCACTCTGCCTATCCTCTCCTTCCCTCAAAAGCTCACTATCTCCCAAGCTCTGGTTCTCTCCAGACTGGATTACTGTAACAGCCTCTTTTTAAATCTACCTGCCTCCACTCTCCGCCCTTCAGAACAAATCCATAATAGGACTGCAAGACTTGTCCTTGGCCTCAAGCCCTGGGATCGTATCTCCAGCCCTGAAATCCCTTCATTGGCTCCCAGCTGATTTAAGGATTACATGTAATACCCTCAGCATTGTCCACAAGGCTTTCTGGGGCCTGGGTCCAAAATACCTTCAACTATCCCTCCATAAATACGTCCCCTCTCAAGCCCTTCGCTCCTCTACTTCTAAGTCCCTCAGGGTTAGTGGTTTGCAAAGAAACGATGTGGAGGTAGATCTGTCTTCGGCTTGGGCCTCCCTTTGGAACATCCTCCCGGCCACCTTGAAACTTGAGGAAACCAATCTCCAGTTTCGAAAGCACCTCAAGACCTTCCTCTTTGCCTCTGCCTTCGCCCCCTTCTCCCCTGTTGATCCATTTCTTCTCTTGGCATTGTTCACCTGGCCACCCTCAGTCACGCGGGCCCAGGTACCTGCTCACCCCAGACAACCACCTGCACTGCCTCCAGGCCACCCCCTGCACTGGGGTTCTGTATCTGTACCCATACAATCCCTCTCCCACTTTTCTTCTGCACTTATCAGATATACCCTGTCTGACTAGCTTTCACTAGCCACTTGCTGGCCGCACTACCATGGTTTATTGCCTTTATTTATTTAGTATTTATTCAGTTCTCTCCGTTAAGACACTTTCCAGTTCCCCCCCCCTTTCAAGGCACTTTTTCCCCTTTTCCATGCACTTGCACCTTCTTAAACGTCACTGGGCCTAGTAAGATCGCCGTTTTCTTTTTGTGCTCCCTTGTTCCCCTCCCTTTTGCCTGGTCGGGCTCTGAAACACTTGTGTACGAGCGTGATAAATAAAATATTTAATTTCGTGAGCTTGCTTTGTAGCTCATTTAAATTCCAGCCTGGCAGGTGGGTTAGCAACTGAAAGATGTAATTGTTTTACTTCTTCCATGAAGGCTTTAATGGCTGGAACTTTCCGCCAGGATAATTTGTTTTGAGATATTTGGTATGCAGAAAGTAGCGATAAATGCACCTTTAATGAGTTAAAGAAAAGCCCTGAATCCAATAAATGCAACAGATGATGCAAAATGTGGGAAGGTGATCAATTGGATTGATGTTAGAATTCCTACAACACAAGACAAACTTCGCCACTTATTAAAAGTAGCAGTATCTAGTGTTTGGATTACGCGCTCCCTCAATTGACATGCACCTAGCCAGTAAATTGAGGTGTCCACATTCTCTGACCTCAGGAGCAAAGCTGCTAAAATGGCTTATGACGCTGAGGCTGTAGAATTTAACCTGGACTATTGACAACATGTTGACAGTGGGAACCAACTTTTTTAGTGGGCACAGGGATATGTTGCAAAGGTGGCAGTACCATGCTTGAAGTGCCTACATGGGTGCATGTTCCTGGTGCATGTTGTGGCTCGCATTGTTCACACTGAAGTCAGTGGAAAACCATAAGCAAATATCCCTGACCAATTGATCCATAATGAGTTCCATAGCAATCTCTTCTGTTTGAATCTGGATGAGTAGTTTTGGCATTTTGTGTTTTTGCTGTTGCGAAAAAATCTATGTCTGGTTATTAGGTTGAATTTCCTTTTTTTGGATGCATTTCCCCCACGTCAGTGTCCCTTATGTGGAGTATTAGGCAGAATTGCATCAGTACCCTCTGGGACCACCACATACAATTAGGACTACAGGCGTAAGCAATAACCAACCTTTGGTATAAGTCTGTACTACACAGTTTGTGGTCGCGATCTGAGCTGCCAGGCTTATCTCAAGAGGGAATGTGAGCAGTAAAAGGATGTTACACAGAGGTCTTACAATCACAGTGGTTCAAGTAGTCACTTACACTCAAGGTTTCTTGGTAAAACACGTATTAATTTATTACATAATCATTTATAAAACATTCACTACAAGGAGGCAACTTCATATCACAAATATACTTCAATACCAAACCGTTTGAGTAAATTAGGCTCCCCTGAAATAGGAGCAAAATGGTATTTGTCACTTTAAATAGGAGTAAAAAGGCCCAAGTTAATAAAATAGATCTGAAATACATTCTTAGGCAGTGCAAATAGGTTCAGTTCACTAGAGGACTCGATTCAGTTCAATAGGCCTAGGCCAAAGTCAATGGGCTAGTGTCTTGGATAGGAAAGAGCAGTTCTGTAGTAAATGGTAAAGTCTTTGCCAAAGTTCTCCGAAGTAGTTTGTACGAAAAAAGGGTTGTATGTTGGGTCATAAGCTGATTAGGGCTGTAAATTGGGAAAGTTTCATAAACTTTCAGCGCAAGAGTTAAGTTCTCTCAATCGGGTTGGCACGGTACCTTAATATGAAGAAAAGATGCAGCTGAAGACGTTGGTTCCTGGCAGTTCCTACAGATCTCGCTGTTCCTGAGTCTCAGTTGTGAGGACAAGTGGGAGGACGTCGGGGGACTCCTGCACTGCACGGGGACTGGTCAAACAAGCTGGAAAATGGAAGCTCTTCGGTAGCTGTCGTCAAGCATACAACCTGGTGTCCTTCCCCCTGGTTAATCCTAATCAGCTCCGAGAAGTGTATCCATGTGGTTTATGAGTTGATTGGTCCCACCAACTCAAAAGGAAGAAGTCGTCCTTGAAGGGGCTTCTCTGTCGAGATGCACTTGGCAATTTGGACCTGCAGCAGAGCTTCACCGGGCAAACCAACAGTCCAGGAGTTGCAGCAGCTGTCCTCTTCCAGCTAATCTTTGGTTCTTTCGTTCCAGTGGTCAACTCTGCTTTTCAGTCCAGGAGACTCACCTTTTAAACAGTTTTCTCCCTTTCAATCGAGCTTAAGTCACTCACCCAGCAAGGTGGCTGTCCTTGCCGGACAGTCAGCCATCCAATCACGCCAGAGTGCATTTGGGTCTCCTAAGAGACTAAGCACAGGGAGTCGGGCACCTCCATCACTTCCTGCCCACCCGAGACACTCAGACGCCAGAGGCGGTCTTCAGTCCTGAAGCCTGGCAAAGGCATAGAAACAAAGGGACCAAACCTAGTTTGGCGCGCAGAGACAAACACTAGAAGGACCTTGCCAAAAAGAAACGGTGAAAAAAGAAGACCGGGACTTGTTTAAATAAAGGGGCTGACGGCACCATCTTGAAAAGCATGGCTCCCGAGATTTTTAGCTAGCGGTGTTCGCGGTCGGGAAAAATCATGGTAGTTGAATTGTAAAACCACTGCCACCAGCCATTTCGATAGGAAAGGGTAGCATTTGACTGGTACATGCATTTCTAGACACGGGATACTAGGTAACCCCGCCAGCCCTCTATAGGAAGATAGCGTGTGCTGAGTCTAGGAATTTAAAAAGACTAGTAAAGTCAATTTAACTTTACATTCTCTGGGAAACAGTAGTTTATCCCAGAGAAGGTATTTAAACCTTTTGAAAGTCTAAAATACATCCCTGTGTCACTGCACTGAGGGTGCTGTCTAACACATGAAAAGATGATGCCTATGGAGTCATCTAAAACTCCATAATCAAAGAACACAAGAGTAAAACACACATCAAAATGCATGAGAGTGGGAAAAAAGGCTCACACTCTTTACAGGTAAAATAATAAATTCCTCAAAATCCAGCAAAGTTGCTGGGGGTCTGTAAGGTGAAGGAAATAAGCACATGTATGAGAATTCTCCCTAACATGGAGTGCAGAGACACATTGTATCCCTTTTTCAACTTTTCATGTAACTTTCTAGTTAAAGTGACAAGTTCATCTGAGTAGCTAGTGGCAGTGGACATTTTCTACCAACTGGTGTGAATCTTAAACGCAGGCTACTGCTGCGGTAGAGGACACATGGGTCACCAATGACCTAAAATGGTGGCTGTACTTTTTTTCACCAACTCTTGATGACATGTCCTTTACTGAGCCTTGTTCTGCCTAATTCGGTGGGAGAGGTCCCGCTAGTTCTTTTGTCTTTGGCGGGTTTCCTTGCGAAAGCCTGCCAAGGCTCTCTGTATGCCTGAAATGACAGGTAGTGGGGGAGGAGACCGAAACTGCCCTGGTCTTCGCCCTGCAGTGTGTCTGCAGTGTTCTAGTTCGAACTTTTTGTCCTTTTGGACAAGCCAGCCCCCAGATTTGCATGAATGGTGATTGGTGAAGTCCGAAGGTTTTCCTGCATAAATGGCAAGGGTCCTGATGCAGAAGGCAGTCTCGACCAATGGAAATAAGAAACGTAAGGATGTCTGCAGCCATTTCCAGCAACTGCCAGAGCCGAATGAGTGACCCCTGCAGTTCCAGCCCTCTCTTCTGATCGACAGGGAAGATCCAGAGCAGACAACTTCCTCCCATGGACTGGTGGGCATAAACAGTCTCGAGACCACCTGCATTTTGAGCTGTCCCTTGAAGAGCTGTGACCGTCCTGGGCTGCAATTTCCCAATACCCTGGGACCTGGACCATTTTGCTGCACATCGTCTCCTGAAGGGCATCCTCTGAGACAACAGTGACTCTTTACCACGGTCTTCTCAACCAAGGAAGAGACAGAGAAACAGAAGTGTGGCGTGTGACAACCGTCACTGAACCAAAGCCTACGTCAAGTCCCAACGAGCCAGTATCGTGAAGATAGTCTGCTGGGCGTTCCATCCGAAAAACCTGACCATCTGCTCCCACCAAAAGTTATTTCTTCAGCCTCCAGGCCAAGAATCCGAACCGGAGCGTTTGTTGCCTCGCCTTGGGGACCCGCAAAAGACATTGTTGTTCTTCATCAGTAAAGGTACTGTCCCACTCCATGGTGCTTACCTGGGTGTTTGCTGTGTTGAATCGGACTCCTCCTGAGACACTTTGGGGTGAACAACCCAATAGTGTTCTTCCAGGCCTAAAAACAACCCTTTGGGCTTAAAATCCTCCAGGTGGTCTAGCCGACATCCCTGAACCTTCTTTAAACTAAACATTTTGCCTACTTGCAACCGTGAAGAATCCTGCTAAATTTAACAGTGTCTGCCTTTTGTTTTATGCCCATGGGCCCTGGTCATCCAATGTGACTTTGAAACTCCTATCCATCTCGCCAGGAGCTCACTCGAGGAGAGGGCAGGAGCCCCTCCTCACGCGCAGCAGCATCCAGGAAGCAGTTCCAGCACACCACATGCTTTGGCCTCCACATCTGCGGCACCATGCATCGACAGCCTCGGAAGACCTGCTCTGTTTGGGTTAAGGCCTAAAACCCCCAACCTGCCTAAACCCCCAACCTCACCCTCCCTCCACCTGCAACACTGAAATTTTGCTGCCAACGGGCAGACTTCCCTCGAACCAGCACTGCCTGACCCTCCCGCCTGTGCGGCATGAAACCGAGGCTGAGGCCTCGTTGCTAGGATACTAGCACCAACTTCTTCTCCACACATCCGCCGGTAGGCGAAGCGCCGGCCACACGAAGGCCCATACAAAGGCCCCTGTTTGCACCCTGTTCGCACCATGGAGCGTGAGGGGGTGTCCAGTTGTGAACGTTGGGTTATGTAGCATGGGCACGTACCAGCTTTATCGGACATTCGTGAGGCTCGATGAGCAACCGCTCGTAACTATCCCTTACGGCCAATCTGCGCCTCAAAAGCATTGTACTGTCTACTCCCTAATCCCTGTATGCTAAATCACGCCGCTGTATCACCTGCCCCATGGCTGTACCATTGGTAAACTCACCTGTTATTTGATATTAACTTGTGTGGCCTGCCTTGAACCTCCGTTATTCCTGCTGATTATCTGTGCAAAATAATATGTACTACCTAGATACTTTATCTAATATTACAATTTTAGATCCTAGATGGTACCCTGCTTTGTGCTTCTTAGCCTAACTGTGATTTGTCATATCTAGGTGCTGCTCTGCCCTGTTTTTTTTTAGCCTACTTTGACATTACAATTCTAGTTGGTGCCCTGCTTTGTGCTCTTTAGCCTAACTGCGCTATGTCAAATCTAGGTGCTGCTCTGCCCTGTGTTTTTTAGCCTACCATGACATTACAATTCTAGTTGGTACCCTGCTTTGTGCTTCTTAGCCTTACTGTGATACTGCAATCTAGATGGTGCCCTGCTTTGTGCTTTTTAGCCTAACTGCGCTGTGTCAAACCTAGGTGCTACCCTGCCCTGTGCATCTCAGCCTACTGCTGACTTGCATTGCCTAGTTAAACTTGAACCCGCCTACTGTTGATTTTGCTCCGCCTTAGTATAATCAATTTACCTACTACCACAACGCACCTCCTCCTAGGTGCCTACCCACCATGCTCCTTAGGGCACTCTTCATACTGTTCCACATCCTGCCTGTTGAAGTAGCAATTATAACCCAGCCATTCATACAGCCAACACACCCCCAGCCATCAGCCACCTTATTTCACCCTAGCCTTGTCCACCAAACCCTGCGCTTGGTGACCCCCACAATGGAACCTATGACTCCTACCACAGACCTTCAGCACCCCAACACTGACATTAAACCATACTTTAATGACCCAGCCCTCTGGCTGAAACATTTCGCTAGCAAACCTACTCCGAATCAACCGCGCACCTTATCTCTCAGAAACAAAAGACTAGGCACCAGATTCCGCATACGCACTACCCATAGTAATCTCCCCAAACAAACACAACACACTCCACCATGCTCATCTACTGCACCCACCAATAGCAAATCCCCCTCTACGGAGGTGAAACTGCCAATCATCAAGGGCGCCCTCATCAACGCCAGATCCCTCCCAGCACACGCGCTAGACATTGCAGACCTTATAATATCATCTGATCTCGACTTCATTGCCGTAGCTGAAACTTGGCTATATGCGGCATCTGGTCCCTCCTTATCCCTTGCCATACCACCCGGCTTCAACATCATGAGATGCGACCGCACCTCCACCTCACACACCAGAGGTGGTGGCCTAGCCATCATCCACAAAACTACTCTCGACCTAAGAATACCGACAAACACCAAACTCGAGCCCGCCGAACTACTATCAGTCAAACTCTCACTAACTCCTAATCAAACAGCCACCCTTCACCTAATTTACAGGCCCCCAGGCCCCGCACCCTCCTTCGTCGGCGAAATCTCTACCCTCCTCCTTGATAACGCAAAAACTAACTCGCAAATTATAGTCCTTGGGGACTTCAACCTAGGACTTGGCGACCCCAAAGACCCCTTTGCATTAGACCTGGAAAACGCCCTCTCTAACTCTGGCTTCACCTTGCACATCCAAGAGCCCACACACTCCAAAGGTAGGACCCTTGACTGGCTAGCCAGCTCTAACTGCAATATTAATGTCTTGTCTCATACCCCATGCCTATGGACGGACCACCACATCATCACTTTTAATATTGAAGCTTCCCCTTGCATACATTTAAGCTTCCCCTCGCATCCCGACCTCGATAGCACCTGCCCTCCCGACCAGAAACAAAAAGGACATAACCAAGGAGAAACTCCTCCCTCTGCTACTCCCCTCGCTTAAAAACGGCCATCGACTCCAGCAATGACCCCACCATTCTAGCTGACATTTACAACTCCAACATGCTCACAGCTATAGACGTCATCGCCCCTATCAAACTGAAGAAGGCCAAACCACGGGCACACCTTAACTCGTGGTTCACACCACAGCTAAGAGCACTCCGTAAAACCAAACGCTGTGCCGAAAACCGTTGGAAAAGTCACCCTTCTGACACGCACAAAGACGATTTTTTCCTGGCTTTGCTTACTTACAAAGCAGCAGCAAATGGTGTTATGACATTCAGGCAGCATTACTGAACAAAATCACTAGGCTCCAATCTAAAATTATAGCTAAACAAGTCAGCCTGAAATTGGACAGTCGCCCTCCCATTTCAGCATTTCAGCTGGGGCCCTCTCCCCTGACTTACCCAATCTCAAACGGTTTGCCTTCACTCCACTCACCATTGCTGAGGCGGAGTCTGCTGCAGAGTCTTTTGGTTGTGGTTGTGAGAAGAGACTACAGCGTTTTCTCCTGTACCTGTGAGGAACTGTGACCTGCTTCTAGTCCTCTTTTTGTTTCAACTGGTGCTTCCTTTAAAACACCCAGAAAGCCCGCGGAGCGGCCGTGGAGTCTGCTGCAGAGTCTTTTGGTCTTTAGGCTCTGCAGGCTCCGCGGCGCCCGCCAAACCCTGCCTCCGGGCTCGCTGGAAACCTGTGCAGATTGACTGGCTTTTACTGCTGGCTGCAACGCCTTGACTGCCTTCCCGGTGAGACACACTCCTCCCCCCCCCCCCCTCGGGGGTGATATCCCCTTCCTCATCCCTCCCCCCTCATCCCTATCCTCCTTTCTACCATTCTCTCCTTTCCTCCGTTTCCTCCCTCTTCTCTCGCGCTTCCGTGCATTCCCACCCTCCCATCTGTTTAGTTCAACTCTTCGTTCCCCCTTCCTTCCTTTCCTTCCTTCCATCCTTCTACGCTACTCCACCCGGACCCCCTCCTCTCGCCCTTCTTTCTCGGCTTTCACCCCTCCGGAGGTTACTTTCTGCTCCGACATCAGCAGAGACCGCCCCCTTTACCCACCCCATTGTTTGTGCTCCCTGCGGGCCCCTTGGATTCCACTCTCCCCCTCTCTGCACTGCTCCACCTCAGCAATCTTACCTGCCCATCTCCGACGCCCACAGCCTTGCTATTCTCCAGCATCCGACTGCCTCCTGCTCGACGGCAGTGCAGACGGCGGGCCTGCGTTTGCACTGCTCCGGCTCACCGCTCTGTACTGCTGATCCTCGGCGCCTACGGCCTCGCCGCCTTACAACGTTTGTTTGCCGCTGTGCTGCCCTGCCTCAGCACCTTTGCCTGTCGATCTCCGACGTCCACAGCCTTGCTGTCTTCCCGCGTCTGCCTTCCTGCTGAGCAAACGCCTAGCGGACAGCGAGCTCGCGCTGCCACCTCACCTCCACGGATCAGGATTTGTTTCTTCACCTAGATTGGCAATCATCACCTTCCTAAAAACGTTTTAAGAAGAGTAACCAAAAAAATAAAAAATGGAATAGAAGGAAAGAATCAATGAAAGACGTCCGCCCCTAAAGAACTCACTGGGCCAGTCTTCTATTGTGCCCACAAAACACCAAACTTCCAACATCTGCCTCCCTGCTGACACCTTCCCCGAAACAAAAGCCATCTTTAACATCATACTTTCAAATTGAAGAAAGCGGCGATCAGTGCGAAATACAAACAGGAGACCGAAAGGGTTTACCCCCTTGGATCCTGCACCACTGACCATTCCCAATATAAAAGCGAAACCAGTAGAAGATCCTAAAGCTTCATTTTAGCGAGCTGAAACAACGAAAACCGACATCTACACGCCAACACCGGCCAGGAGAACGAAAGGTTTCGTCCCTTGGATCCTGAATACCACAACATCTATACCATACCTTCAATTACTGCTACGAGACCGAAAGGAAAACATCCTTGGTTCCTGTCGCTGTCCAGTAGACCCAAAGGGTTCGCCCCCTTGGATCCTGAACGCGACACCATTTAAATCCTAGCCTCAACTACTGCTGGGAGACCGAAAGGAATCACATCCTTGGATCCCAACACACTCTGATCTTACCATTGCTCAGAGGACCGAAAGGGCTCACCCCCTTGAACCGGAATTCTTCATCAATAAAACCCTATCTGCAAAAACTTTTGGGAGACCGTAAGGACAATTTCCTTGGACCCCAACTGAATACATAGTGACCCGACGATGATGACGACAACAACTCGACCCACCAAGCAACATCTCATCCAACGTCCAAAAACAAGACAAACAACCAAACTAGCAACAGCTAGTACTACGGAGCAAGATCTATCACAGCTAACAATGGAACAATCTTTTAACAAAGCAGCAACCCTTAAAGGAAACCTAAAACCACTGCTACTAAACCCTCAACCCACACAAGAATCTCAGTTCATCACAGAAATCGACTCAGAAAATGACAACTTTATCCAGGAAATTTCCAAACCTCCGCCTGAGACACAAATTACTGTAGACAGCCAACAACTCAACAGAGCTGCTACCTCTGGAAATCAATGCACAAGTTCACAATCCGTGCTCTGAATTTCAACAAGACACTTCACCCGCTGCACCCTCATGCACTTCGCGACCCCGATCTGAAAGGCCTGAAAATGATCCTTCTGCCAGCCTTAGCAGAAAAGCGCGACCTCCAAATCACAATTCCCTTGGTAACAAGACACATGAACATACACCAAATACTCCAACCAACAATGAAGAGCATACAAAAACGGCATCTGAACAAATCCAAGCAAGTGCAACAAATGGCCAAACTCCTGAAACTAGTGTCACATTATACGAAATGAGCACCAAACAAAAAGCAAAAGATATCCCCAATCACCCTGTTGGTAAAGACACCGCACAACACCATCAGACTGAACTGCGAGAAGACACAAATACCCAACACTCAGCACCGATAACATCCCAACAGACGAAGAAAGAAAAAGACTTGCAAGACTTGCGTGGCTTCATACCCACAACTCTATCAAATCCACACTTTCACTGGACTCTACAATCCCTAAACCAAGAACCAAAGTGGCAAGATTATCAATGGACATTACAGAAATCGAGTCAATAATGACAACCATAGAAAAAAGAAATATTTGGAAACATAACAGAACCAAATCGACATCTTGCACGGCACCCAAAACAAACCGGTGAAAAAAGAACTGCAATCTGATCTCGCTGAAGGAAAAACAACTCATACACGCTTCAACTATGACTCAGATGACTCTTATTACACCCCAGATCCCATAACTAAGAACTCAAAATCAAGCAATCCCCAACAAAAGAATGTCAGCGCCACGCAAAATCATGATCCTTCTGAAGAAAACAAACCCGAGGATTCCTACAATAATGCTAGATTTGCAAAATATGCTCATCGCAACACTCTCCCAAGCGATGATCCCTTTCTTGAAATTACACAAAGATATGAAAGACACTATGAAGGATCAAGCAACTCTCCTAGCTTTAATTCACTCGAAACAGATTCACATGGAACACTTTGTTTCAACAGTTTAAACTCGCCTGTCAGTCGAATCAGACAAAACACATCAATGGCAACAAAGACTGGCTGAAATAGCGAGAGATGACCGGCAAGAAAAAACAAAGCTCAAAGCAGAATTACTACAGATGCTTTAAGTACATCACCAGCAACAATCGAACATACCAAACGACCAAGGAACCACGAGCCTCCTTCATCCAAACCCAGCACAATATCCAACGGAAACAAGTGCGCCTGGTAAACAACAAGCACCAAATGATCCAGACAAAACCACCACCACTCAAAAGCCAGAGGCAACCAACTTAAATAAAACAACTAAGAAACCAACAGAAGCCTACCAGATCTTTGCAAAGGAAAAAACAATAAATGATGCAAAACCCACACAGCAGAAAAATATCAAAAAACGAAAAACGGGATCGCAAGCATTTCTAAGAACCGTGAATCAGAATACTCAACCTCCACAACCACCAAAGCAAAAAACCACAACCCGTACAATACTACCACCTACCAGTACACAGAGAGATCAAGAGCCCACAATTCAGATACACACTCAAGTATCGCAACTGATCCCACCACAATCGCCCATTGACGAAGAACTGATCAACCTATCCACTCATGGGGGGGCGTGGCCAGCGAGCACGGGATGAGGACGTGATTCCTCGGAGCTCCCGCGGCCGTCAGCTAAATCCTGGAAATATCCTTTAATTTGGGTACCACAACGGCGGAAAATACATCCAGGTGCAGCGGAGCCTTGGGCGCTCGGATCGTTATAATATCGACCCGAACCGCAGCTCCAGTCGGGAGCAATTGGTCCGAGAAGTTCGAGACGCCGGCAACGGACAAGATGGCCGCCTGAACGGCGACCTAGAAGAGGACGCGTAATACGGCGCCGACTGCAGGAGGCGGACACCCTGCCCCGCTGGGGCCCGGAGCAGCCGCGCGGAACCACAGCGGAGAGCGGAGGGGAGAGACGACCTCGTGGACTCCGGCCGGGCGGAACGAGCGAGAGCCGCCTGCGACTGGGAGGGTAGGCGGTCCCCGCTGCCGGCGACCACACCACGCCGTGTGCTTCCGAGCGCACACGAAACCGACCCCCGCAGCCCCCGCGGATGCGTTTGACCGCCGGAGCGGCAGACGAGAAGAGGACGCGTTGCACGGCGCCGACAGAGGAAGGCGGGCACCCCGCCTAGCTGAAGGGCGAAGGGGGGACACGAACCCGTAAGAGAGCGGGTAGACGGCCCCGCTCCTAGAGAACACATCCTCCTGTGCGTTCTCGGGCGTGCATGGGCCCGGCCCCCGCGGGAGCGCTGTCTCGCCGGAGGCAGACCTGGCTCCGTACCCCGCCCCGCGTGATAGAGCTGGTGGAACTTGGAGACCCTGGGGATCGGATTTGAGAGAGCGGTACTGAGGCGCCGGAGACGACGCGCCAAGCCAATGTGATATCCATCATTAGACACTACATGAGTAGCGACTGGAGCGCCTGCATACCTGAGATGACCTGTGGCTTGGTGCTTGGGACGCAATTTGTAGACTGACCTCTTAGCAATGCCACAACGAGAGACCAACAACCAAACACACAGTGCGGCAATAGAGGAATAGAGGCAAACCAACCCACCCATCAACCGCTGGGCGTCACCATACCCTACGAGCTCCGAAACGGGGCGCCGCACCTACCTGCCCTACAAGCAGCCTTAAGAAGCATACGTCGCAAAGCCTTATAAACGGTGCGTGAGTGGGGCCGACCTCCCGAGGTCCACTAGATACCTTCAGATATGGGTAAGGATAAGGCAAGAGGCACGACAACGCAGAGCAAAATAGAACAGTATGCGACCCCCGCCCAAGCCCTCCCGCCGGAGCAACCCGGTACTACCGCAACACCAGAAACAGAGGAGAACATTTCGCTGAGAGATGTCATGAACGCCATAGCAAGTTCGGGAACTTCCATGGAAAAAAAGATGGATGGCATCAGCGCAGATGTGTCATTATTACGCCACGACCTCCAAAAACTCACAGCTCGTACCGGAGAAGCTGAGGGTCGAATATCTGAAACAGAGGTCAGTTTAAGGACGGTGAACCAGCAAATGTCAGGAGCGCTAGCTCGTCTCAAAGCATTGGAAGAAAGGGTGGAAGAGGGGGAGGGTAGAGCGAGACGAAACAACATTCGGATCCTCGGTCTGCCGGAGAAAACAGAAGGAGCAAGCATGGAACTGTTTCTAGAGAAATGGCTCGCAGATATCTTTGCCCCCAAGACCTTGTCGAACTTCTTTTCAATTGAAAGGGCCCACCGAATGCCAACTGGCAGGCAAATCCCAGGTGCCCCACCCCGCACAGTGATTGCTAAACTTCTGAACTATAGAGACCGAGACGCAATACTCCAAATGGCCAAGGGCACTATAACGTTCAACGGCTCCAGGATAGGTTTCTTCCCGGATTTCACTAGAGAAGTGCAAAGAGCTAGACAATCCTTTGGCCCTCTCAAAAAACGTCTCCAGACCCTCAATGTAAAATACGGACTCCTATTCCCGGCGCAGCTGAAGATATACTTTAATGGAACAACTGTGCACTTCACGGACCCAGCTGAGGCATGGAGTTGGGCGGCAAGACACCTGGAGGGTGACTGGAGGCCAGACGGAAGACAGGGTAACGGTAGGAATCGCCCGAGACGAGACAGGGCACCTCCTGAACCCCCGCAGCACCAACCCCAGGAACAGCCAAACAGGGACAATGACTGAAATGGAGAATAAGGTACCCACGCGCAGTTACGCTTTGAATCCTGGCGCCATGTTATTAGCCCATGCTAACAGCGAATTAACTGTGAACCCAATGTCTGTGTAACTGACGGCCCGGTCCACGCAACCCCCACGGCCGAAACAGGGCAACTTAAGACTAAGTAGTGTTATACCAATTGAGGAATAGTCATAGGTTGATGAGTTGACTGTCCCCTGACAGTCGGTTGTATTTGTATGTTCGGGCGACAGGTACTTCAAGTTGGGGTGGAGTATAGGGTGGGGGATGAAAGGGAAAGTTTTAATGTTGTTTTGTTAGTTCGAACTCATAGCATGTCCAACCACAGACCTAAAATCAGTCCGCGGTACATTACACCCTGCAGTACTCTGTATTGGAACCATATTCCCAACAGACGCACTAAGGGGAGGCAGCTCTCCCGACCCAGACACCCTGCGTGTCCTCTAACGGAAAGCTCTAGATGACACACCCACAAACACACCCACCCCCATCCGATCGCCCCAGGTCCCTTAAGCTGCTCAGTTGGAATGTGAACGGAATGGGCTCTGGGATTAAAAGACGTCTGATTAAACAGCTGTTGAATAGGCACTCTCCCGACTTGGCCCTCCTATCAGAAACGCACCTAGCGGGAACACACTGCACCCTTTTTCAGAGAACAAATTACAGGACCGCATTCCATGCAGGGTACACGATGGGATCCAGGGGCACCCTTATTCTTATACACAAAAGGCTCCCGTTCTCCCCACAGGTGGTGGAATTGGACCCACGGGGTCGCTATGTACTAATTCTAGGTTCACTCTGGGGCGAAACACTGGCCATTGTGTCAATATACTCCCCACCCGGACTAGGACAGGGACTCTTGGAGGACGTCACCGCTCTCCTGGGGACGCACCGCCCAGATCGATGGGTCCTGGGGGGAGACTTTAACGACGTCATGTGCAATACCATGGATCGTACCCATCTTAGAGGGCGTAACCCGGATGCTCCCACGAAACTCTCCAACTTTGTGTCCGCCTTGGGCCTCTGAGATGTGTGGCGCGAATTACATCCCCAGGGTAGAGGCTACTCGTTCCACTCGGGAGCACATGGCTCCCTCTCTAGACTGGATTACCTCCTGGTCCCGAACACAGACCTACACAGGGCAATATCCGCTGAATACCTCCCTCGTGGAATCTCGGACCACTCCCCCCTACTGATTGAAATACGAACGCACTCTGTAACTCCCCCTAGAACGTGGAGGCTAAACAGCTACCATCTTGGCTTCCCAGAGTTGGTAGACCGCCTTACGGACCTGTCCGATGAATACTTTGACATAAATATACCAGCAGTGGATGACCCGGTGGTGGTGTGGGAGGCTTATAAAACGGTGTTGCGTGGGGAAATCATCTCCTGGGTGGCAAACAAAAAGCGGGAGAGACTCCAAAAGATAGTAGAGGCGGAGGCAGAAATGGTCCAGGCCGAAAGCACGCACATTCTTGACCCCACCCCGCAGACTCAAAGGTCCCTCAAACAAACCACAGAAACCCTCAGAAATATCATGCTAGATAATGCTAGACAGGCTCACTGGGACACCAGAGCGAGGATATACGAACTGGGAGACAAGGCGGGCAAGATGCTGGCCTGGCTGGAGAGGAGGGAGGAGGGGAGACGTCATGTCAGGGAGATTGTTGCCCCAGCTGGTGTTTAGTACCAGACGGATGCTGAAATAGCAGAAGCATTTGCCCAGTTCTACGCGGAACTCTACCGAGCCCCGACAGCACCTTTCGACCCGACCCTATTAGATGAGATTACGCTCCCAGCACTGACACCACAACAACGGGAGGAGCTAGATTCGGATCTCACTGAATCCGAGATAGCCGAAGCCCTAGCGCAACTCCAAACAGGGAAAACACCGGGCCCCAATGGTTTCCCGGCCGAGACCTGGCAAAAACTTGGAGGGAACAAAATGGCGACCCCCCTATACCGGATGTTTCTTGGTGCCCGCGACCAGGGCACCCTCCCACCTGACCTATGTAAAGCCACTATTGTGGTCATTCCCAAACCCGATAAGCCCCCGGAGCAGTGCGCCTCTTATCGGCCTATCTCGTTAATTAACAGCGAAACCAAGGTTCTTGCGAAGCTCCTTGCCAACCGGCTGCAATCAGTGATCCATACCCTGATCCACCCGGATCAATGTGGCTTCATGCCACACAAATCAACGCGTATGAACCTGCGCCGGCTCCATCTGGCACTGGAGCGGGCCCCGATCATTGACACCCCTCTCGCCCTACTGGCAGTAGATTTTGAAAAGGCCTTCGACTCGGTTAGGTGGGACTGCCTTTGGGAGGTCATGAGGCGTATGGGGTTCGGGGACAACTTCCTGAAATGGGTGAAACTACTCTACACTAACACTCGAGCGGAGGTCAAAGTGAATGGTTGGTCATCCCGGTCCTTCCCGTTGGGAAAGGGCACGAGACAGGGGTGCCCCCTTTCTCCCCTTCTCTTTGCCCTGGCAATTGAACCTCTAGCCCTTTGGCTTCGACAAGACGCCGCATGGACGGGGTTCGGATGGCCTGAAGGCATGAGGACCGTGTCTCCTTGTATGCAGATGACCTCCCGATTTACCTGGGAGACCCAGCTCGGTCCTGCCCCAGGGTGACGCAGATGCTCACCCGCTTCGGTGTCTTTAGTGGGCTTAAAATCAATTGGGGAAAATCAGTTCTCTTCCCGGTGAAAGGCAGCGTGCAGGCTGACCCTCGGGAATGCCCGTACCGAACAGAACCGCAAGGTTTTCGATACTTGGGGATCTGGGTGACCACAAACCTGAACGAATACACACTACGCAATTTTCAACCGGTCCTTGACCGTTTCGTTAATGACGCCCACCATTGGAAACTTCTTCCTCTTACGCCCATGGGAAGAGCCGCACTCTTTAAGATAACTCTCCCAAGGTTCCTCTATGTCTTACAAAATGCCCCACTAAGGATCCCAGACTCCGACTTTAGGCGGGTTGAATCCCTTTTTCGGGAACTAATATGGGGGGGCGGTCAACCGAGGATAGCGCTCACTACGCTCCAAAGATCGGTCTGGGAGGGTGGGATAGGGGCTCCGCGCCTCCAAACATATTATTGGGCCGCACAGCTGGCAGTAGTTAACGACCTGCTTCATGGAGATAGGGAGCTCCCCCACATCAAGGCCGAGGTTGCAGCCATGCACGATACCGATCCGTGGCAACTGCTATACCAAACTCTTCCGAGACCCCTCCCACCAACGACCATGGTTCATACTATGGTGGTTTGGAAACAGGCGCACAGATTCGTTGGGTGGGAAAATAGGGTAACTGTGGCACAACCCTTGTGGAGAAATTGTAACCTGCCCGAGATAAAGAAGCTTCAACCATGGCCTCGATGGGTAAGGGCTGGAATTCTGAGGGTTGGGGACATTCTTGAGGAGAGGGATATAGCCTCGTTTGAAACTATTCAGCAGAAATTCCAACTCCCGGATACTGAGCGATACCACTATGTACAGCTGGCCCACGCCCTAAGAAACCACATACCTGCAGGCACCAACATCCCGGATTACACACCAATAGAACGTAATATGTTACCAGCTCTTATCCCCACCAAATGCACCTCCATCCTATACAATGCCATTACATCCTTTGCTACGCCGGAACTCACGACCCTGAAAACTAAATGGGAGGCGGATGTGGGGGTGATGGATCCAGAAGACTGGATTCAAGTACTAATGCACCCACGGGAGGTGGCCATTTCTTCCAGGATTCGGCTGGTTCAATTAAAGATCCTGCACAGGGTCTATTACTCCAGGACTATACTATATAGATGGGAAAGAGCTTTGAATCCGAACTGTCTCCGCTGTGGGGATGAGGAGGGGACCTTCTTCCACACCCTGTGGGCATGCCCCCAAATCCGCACCTTCTGGAATGAATGCTGTACTGTACTCGGCAACGTCTTGGCGTGCCGCATACCACTAGACCCGAAGATTCTCATTTTGGGGGCTCCGGTTGAGATTGAACTTACTAAATGGGGCAAGCGGCTCCTGAGCACAGCAGCGGGACTGATGAAGCGCAACATAGCGCAGAAATGGGGAGCCCCGGAGTCCCCAACGATGGAGCAATGGGCAACAGATATGAACATTTGTGCCACCATAGAGCACCGAGTATATGCCGCCAGAGGATGCCCTACTAAGGCGGACAAGATATGGGGGAGGTGGGAGGAGATTGGTCCCTAGAACCGGCTGGACCCGGTCGTATGCAGTGAGAGGGATATGGTCGGATTGCACTAAAACCTGGGGTAATGTCTTGAGTGATTGATACATGATCTATTATGGGTTGTACTTTGGGAGGACATGCTAATTCATGAAAGCTGTTGTTGTGTAGTTTGGAATGTTTAAAACAATAAAAAAATGTTTTATCAAAAAAAAACCTATCCACTCATGAAGAACAAGCATTAGAAAACAACCCATACTCCTTTCAACCAATAAACCAGGCGGGCTTCATAATAATTGATGAATACTCTTCAGCTTATGAACAACAGCCAAATAAAAATCAAGACAAAACTACAGATTTCTCATTAGAAGAAATCTCAGACATTTCAATGGAAAACAAGACAATAGAAGAAACGAGAGACGAAACCTATGATCAAATCTCATCGGTCTCGCTAATGAGAACACTGCAAGATTATACTGAGCATAACCAAATCCTCCCAATATTTGTCAATCCACTACGACAGAATGAAATATGTGAAATCCACATTGAAAATGAAATCAAAAGACTGGAACAAATAATCCTAAATAGAACCAACCTACTTCGTCTCTTTGGCGCAATACCTCACCTGAATAAACTAACAAAAGACATTGATCTCATAACCTTCAAAGACGACTCAAATTTAGATAAAATTGTTATAGAGATACCTGATCTTGACAATCAATACCTCATTCTATCAATGCGAGCCCAATTACAAAAACTTGGTTTCACATGTTGGGCCTCAACATATACAAGACTACCCAATAAACCGAAGAACAAAGAAACCACAAGGAGCGCGAAAAAGAACTACTACCAAACAAAATCAGATACGGTAAATCAGTTACCCGAACATAACAGACTTGACAGATGCCTAAGCAACCCGCCACAAACACGTCAGTCATGCAGAAATGATCTACCGAGTAGAAGAAACTACGACTCCGACACCTCTTTCACAGACACTGTATCTATGGAAGACTTAATACGAACAAGTCAACCTCTCAGAGCCGAACAAGCGATCAGAAGAACCTATGACTCTGAAACTTCGTTCACAGATACCGCATCTACAAATGACTCTACAATGTCCAATTCATAACTAATTAAGCTCGGGTTCACGTGGTCCCCCTGCTCGTGGAACACTAGAGGGAACATACACCTTTTTACGAACCCATCGACTGATCTTGACCAATACCAAATCATATGCCTTCAGGAAACCTGGCTCAGTGACCCACCAGCATGCGACGGTTTTATCACATTTCTCAATCCGGCTATTGTGCAAAAACAAGGAAGACCTGCATCTGGACTCCTCACCTTAATCAAGATAAACCCTTACAGCACAGTAATGATGTCTGAAAACATAAATCCTTGAACCCAACTCACTATACTGACCTGTACAAAGATTGATCAAACGGAGAAATTAAAATTAACTCAATACTTTTAATCCTATACCTCTATTGGAACCCAGCAGCAATAACAATGGATGCTTTCCTAGATGGAGTGTTCCTGTCAATTGACAAAGCTACAACAAAACATCAAATACTGGAAATAATAATCTGTGGCTACTTGATCAAGCTGCACAACAAGAATGGCTGCCTGCTAACCCTCTCAGAACTCTCCCCGAAAGCAAGGAGATGGATTAAAGAAATCACAACACAAAATCTGACTCTCTTGAACCATGCAACTACCTCTACACCCTACGCCCCAACATGGAGCAGAGGATCATCTCATGCAATTATTGATTATATATTTCTATCTGACAGCCTACAGCAATCAGTCACAAAAGTACAAACGGTACCCACCGACAAAAGCGATCATAATCAACTCACTGTTCACTCTCAACCTTTCACCCAATTAAGTGAACCAGCAATATCACCGGCGCTCGAGCTAAATGGTACAACATCAAGACTAAGGATTCCACAACCAACTCTAGCCACTCTGCCAAAAGAATTTCAAGATGCCAACTTGACAGACCATGAAAAACTCAACTATGAATGGATCTTACTTCCTTTCCAACAAACCATCAAAACACATCTTCACAAAGACCACCGTCACACATACAATCAAGAAATTGCTGAAAGAAAAAGATGTCTAAACCGAACAATACGACAGCTAAAGAAAACCTCACCTGCACAGAGTAGGAACCAGATCAAATCCTTGAAACAGAAACATTCCAATTGGATCAAATCCCAAAAAATCGTCATTCAACAAGCAGACACGGAAAACATACTGAAACTCCATAAGACTCAATACCAGAGAGCTCTGGAACTTGCTCAATGACAACCACCAAAAACAACAAACTTACAGCTAACGTACCACAAGAAACTTGGATAACCCACTTTGCGAACAGCTATGCATCACGAAGAACAGACCCTCAGAACACACTGTAATAGAACCAACATGGAAAGTACATGTGGAATTCGAAGACTTCATGCAACTGATTAAAAATGTGAACACCTCCAGAGCACCTGGCCCCGACGGCCTATCCAATGCTGTCATTAAACAAGACCCAACTGCCTGTGCGAACTTCTTGTGCCACATTACAATTTTGATCAACACACTTCACCAAATACCCAACTCTTGGAGGTCGGCAATAATTGTACCAATTCACAAGCAAGGACCAAGGGAAGATCCTCAAAATTTCTGACCGATTGCCCTCCTCGATCCGTTAGGAAAACTATTTGCTGCAATACTCTTAAAACAACTAACCACATGGGCTACAAAAAACAACAAATTCTCAACTAGGCAAACAGGATTCACGGCCAACGTTGGAACAAATCTCAATTTGATATTATTACAACTAATTAAACATGAAGCCATCAATTCTAACACCGAAATATACGCAGCATTCATTGACCTAAAGATGGCCTTTGATGCAATCTCACGTGAAAAACTATGGGCGAAACTTAGAGCATGGAACTGTCCGCCGAATATCCCTGAACCGATCATCCTACTGTACTCAGAAACAACCATAAAAGTAAGATTATCGAAACAAGGAGCCACAACTTCTGCTATACCAACAGCAAATGGACTAAAACAAGGATGCCCTCTGGCAGCAACACTTTACAACCTGTACACTGCTGACATTGAAGAGCATCTAACATCCAAAAAAACCAACCCTCCAAAAATCAACTCGATACCAGTTCCGGCAATGGCATATGCAGACGATATTGTTCTGCTAGATAAAACACCAACTGGACTACAAGCCTCTCTGACAGCCTTGAGTCCATATATGGGAACTAACGAATTAATCAACACTGGGAAAACCAAGACAATGATTCTCACGAAACCACTCACAAAAAAATCATACCAACCGATTTTTACCATCAACGACTCCAAAATTGAAAACGTGAAATCCTTTAAATACCTTGGCATTCCAATAAAACAATCGAAATCAGAAGACCAATGGATAGACAAAAATGATCAAACAGCCCAAACCCTATTAAGACAAGGATGTATACTTCATAGAAAATATGGCAAGTTTTTTTTCAATCCCATCACAGAAGTACATACTGATATTAACATACGGAACAGAGGCAATGTTGAATGCCCACACAATTAACTGGACGAAATACGAATCAATATTTTGGCGAAAAATCCTTCGGCTTCCACAAACATACCCAATGCCAAGAATACGCTACGAACTGGCAACCTAGTCAATCGACTCCTTTGTACAATGGAAAAGATTAGACATTTACCGCAAAATACTCAGATAAAAAAACACCAGCTATCCAAATTCTACGAGCAAAAGAAAACACCTTTAATACTACAATACTACAAAAATGGAAATCCTCAATGAGAATTGAAATGGAAAACGAAGATATATCAGAAGAACTCCTCACGCTTCGACCACAACATGCAAAAATAAAACTCTTGCATAACGACTGGATAAAGACCATTCAAAAAAAGAATACCTACAAACAGAATCTTCAATGCTCAAAAGACAATAGAAAAATTCATGAACCACCAGCCTACTTGCAAATCTTCCCAGACCAAACCATTCGTACAATGTTTCTAAAAGTACGTCTAAACATTCTTCCCACAAATTCATACTTATCTACAACAAGACAGATTGATGCTGTAAACTACTACTGCCGGTTCTGCAAAGACAAAGAAATAGCTGAAACTATTTTCCACTTGGTCATGGAATGCAAAGAACTCTCCCCTCAATGTAAACAATTTGGAACGTTCTTTCAACTGTCAGCCAAACAAATGACCACTAAAGAAAGGTGGGCCACACTCCTTAGCGGCAATAATAACAAATACACCTACACAATTGCTCTTTTTTTAGGCTCTATACTCGAACTAAACAAAAAAAATAAATAAACAACAATAATTGCATTTTAAAGCACTAGGCTTACATACGAACAAAATCTGGGAAATGATGAAAGTTTACAAATAAACTATATCATCAAAAAAAAATGTTTAAAAAAATTGCTGAGGTGGAAAATATTATCCTGAGGCTCAAACCATCCAACTGCCAGGGTCATCCCTGTCCTGCCCCAATCATTAAGGATTTGGCACATGATTTGGCCCCATTCATCACATCCTTCATTAACGCCTCCTTTAAAACAGGAACTGTCCCTGACAACCTCAAGGATGCATGGGTGATGCCCCTGCTCAAAAAACCCTCCCTGGACACGAGCATACCCACCAACTACAAACCCATTACTACTGTCCCGTTCTTGCTAGAAATCCTTGACCGCGCAGCATATCTGCAAATCCAAGAGTACTTGGAAGCCAATAATCTCCTAGGTCTCAGACAATCTGGCTTCCGCCACAGACACGGAACTGAGACAGCTCTACTAGACTTAAAAACTCAAATTGAAGTTCTAAAGGACAACGGCAAACTGGCCCTGCTACTCCTACTCGACCACTCTGGGGCATTCGATCTGGTCAATCACCAAATCTTATGCAAGCATCTGCACTCTGCCGCCCATTTCTCCCCGTCAGCTACAGCTTCGATCAAATCTTTTTTAAGTAATAGATCTATGTGGGTCTTTTCTCAATCTGCAGCTGCTGATCCCTCTCCCATTCATTGTGGCGTCCCCCAAGGCTCCTGCGTGTCGCCAACTCTCTATAATGTCTTTACAAAACCGCTCTTTGATGTACTTGACTATCTGGGTGTCTCCTATACGAATTACGCGGACGATACCCAGATACTCATCCCCATCACTGGAGACTACTTGGGGGACAACAAGGCCCTGAATGATGTCTATTTAGTCATCCAAGCTTGGATGGCACAACACCTGAATAGCTCCTCATCCTGGGCACTACGCAACGTTTTAGTAAACATGAACTGTCTTACCAATCGTTCATCATTGATGGCAACACCATCCAAGTCTCGAAAGACACAAAAACCTTAGGCGTTTACCTTGATGCCACCTTATCCCTATCCCAACAAACAAATGCAGTTAGATCAGCCTCTGCATACACCTGCAAACTCACTGCAGCCTGCAGGCCATTTCGGACCACGCCAAACACGGTCACACTGGCCAGAACCCTCATCATGGCCAAAATCGACTATGGTAGTGCCCTCTACCTAGGAACTAGCCAAGAGAATCTGCACAAATTGCAAATCTCTCAGAACAACGTCATTAGAGCGGCTCTAAATATCCCAAGAAACCACCACATTTCGGAATCCAGCTCCAATCTACACTGGCTACCTGTCAAACAGGGAATCTCACTGAAAGCTTTAGGCCTCACCCACAAATGCCTAGCCAACCTAGCCACCCCCCATATCTCTGCAACCGGCTATCCCGCCACGTGCCTACCCGCCCTCAAAGAACCGCCCAAACCCACTGTTTAACCATCCACAGGTTTAAACTACAAAAAGCGGGTGGATCAAGCTTCCCCGTCCTAGCTTCCAAGCTTTGGAATGCTCTCCCCCTCACCATTAGATCGGAAGAATGCTTCAGTGCCTTCAAGGCCAAAACAAAAGCCTGGCTCTTCAATCAGCCCTGAGATTTTGACTGCTGACGTGTCTGTAATGTGCCCGCGCTAATCTTTAATCTGTAATTATGTATATAGCTGTATGTTCTGAATACTTTGCATTGTACCTATAGTTTGAATTTATGTATGTTTGCTATGTAACCTTTCTAAATTGCACCCTGATGCCTCCGGGCCCGAGGGAGCGCGCTACAAATAAAAACAATACATATAGGGCTGGACTTTCTAAAGTGTAGGCTTCCTAAAAGTTACTCATCAGTATCCTTGCGTTAACTTAAATGTTGGTTGAGGAATTGGTCTGCTAACGTTTATACTACTCTAACTACTTACCAACACATCATATGAGAATCTACTACTGAACTGAGTAATGTTTAACAAATGTCTTACTGTATTATAGATGTGAATACATTTTATTACCTATAATTCTAGTATTGTATTGCGACGTTAGTGTTTATAATAAACTTTTAGTTAATAAAAGTACAGTGTGTAAGTGTATTCTTGGCTATAGGAGCGCACAGAGGTCTATGTACTTACCTACAACAGGTTTCCCTCCTAGGCTAAGCCTGGCTGCTCGACCATAGCTACCAAACCTTTTGGGTAGTGCATGCCAAACATAAGATTTGGAGTCTTGCACACCCAAGAGTGAGTATTCCACAGTCCTACTGTATGTGGACTTTACTAAAACTCTCCAACAATGGTTGCTCGCATTCCGTAAAGATTTGATTGAGAATGTCCAAGTGTAATTCCCATTTGTGTTTAAAGCTGAGATATGCTTAGGGTTTATACAAGGCAATTGTGTTCTCCTGCAACATGTTGGGCCTGGAGAAGACAATTTGCATAGCTTATGGGCTAGTATGGACAACCTTGGGGGGAGTGTGATCCGCCCTGTTCGATGTAAAGCATGGCTGTTGTGCTGTCTGTTGTAATTAGCACATGTCTCCCCTTGTGAGGTTGTTGGAATGCATGAAGTGCTCTGTAAACTGCTAAAAGTTCCCAAACATTTATGTGCCATTTTTTCTAGTGGGAGATAACATGTTCCCTGCGCTGTAAGGTGTTGGCTATGGGCTCCCTACCCTGTTAGTGATGCATCCGTTGTGATCTTCATGTGAGATGGTGGGCTGACAAATGGTTTTCCTTTTAGCATTCTCTTTTGTCCACCATTTTAAGGCCAACACCAGTGTGCAAGTTAAACGTCCACTAGATCGCCCCAATTCCCCTCTGCTCAAGACTGTTCTGCTAATCATTCGTGTACTGGATGTATGTTTAGCCAGGCGTGTGGCACAATAAAAATTCATGCTGTCATGCTGAGCAGACGCATCACTTTTCTGACTTATCTGGTGAGACTTAGGAAATATTTCTCTTTTTGCAACTTTCCCACCACAGGTCCTATAAACCCCATGCCACCCATTATTTTTGCTCGGTTTATAAACCTGTACTGACTTTTTTGAAGGAAAGCAAAGACTTCAGCTTCACTTCTCTTGCCTTTGTTCATTGTTATGGAGAAACTCATCAGTCCTTCAGACTATCAATACGGGGAAACTGTCTTTAATTCTTGTACTTTTTAACCTTGCACACAACACCTTACAGTACAGTGCAATATAAGGAATATGTTACTTACCTGTAACTCCGGTGCTACGCCATTGGAATCTTTCATTGATTCACATGCTGTCAATATTCCCCATCGTCCGGCTAGGAAACCTCGATAACATAGAACAGTTTAAACTTGAGCTGAAAAAGTTTGTCATTTTGAGTCATACTGCCCACAGCCAATAGGAACACCTCCCTTAGCCCCTCCCTGTCAGCCATCTTCAGATTTGCCAAGTGCACGCGAGTGGCAGTAAGAGCCAAAAGACAAGCCATGCAGGGTAGAAGGGAGGTTCGCATGTGAATCTATGAAAGATATCAATGCTGGAAACCGGAGTTACAGGTAACTTATTCCTTCTCCAGTATCGGATCTTTCACAGATTCACATGCTGTGAATAGAATACAAAGCAATGTTACAACAATACATACGGGCAGAGGCAAGTTTCCAGCATGAATTACCACGGGAGGACTTAATAACCTCACGCAAAAAGGTTCTGCAGAATCGAATGGCTGACTCTGGACTCTTCTGCGGAATCTGTCGACACAGTAGTACCTGGTGAATGCATGCACCGATCTATAGGTGGCTGCACGGTAGATGTCAGGCAGCGGGATTCCAGAGAGGAAAGCAGAAGTTGCATCCATTGCTCTGGTGGTGTGCAGCCGAAGCCTGCCAGGAAGCGCCCTGCCAGCCTGTTGATAGCAGAATAAGATGCAGGCTGCAATCCAACTTGAAAAGGAGGACTTGGAGAGAGCCTTTATGGGCCCAGAAGGTCCAAATGAAACAAGCAATTGATCCATTGTACAGAGTGTCTTAGTATGTACTACATAGTACTTGAGGGCATGCACAAGAACACTGGCAAAACAACCTGCTGATTGAGGTGAAAAGAGGATGGCACCTTTGGCATAAAGGTCAGGTTAGTACGTAAAATACCCTTATCCTTGTGAAACGTCAACTATGGCAATTTAGAGGAAAACGCCTGAATGTATTCCACGCGCTTGGCCGATGTTATGGCCACCAAGAACACTGTTTTTCAGGAAAGATGTTGAATTGATGCTTGGTGCAAGCGCTCGAAAGGCGGCCTCATGAGCCTTGCGAGTAGCACATTTAGCTTCCCTGCTGGCGCCTGACCGCTAAAAAAGACAGGAACAGCACACGCAAGACGACATCACCAGCCGGTGGGACCACAGGGATGGCACCCCTGTGGAGTGGTTGTACCTGGAGACTGCCGCCAGGTGCACTTTAATGGAAGAATGTGTTAAGTCAGACTGAGCCAGGGACAACAGCTAAGGCAACACATCTTCCGGCCAGATGATCTGAAGTTGCAGTTGATGGTTCCTGGACCATACTTGAAAAAATGTACACTTGCGATTGTAGCACTTTAAGGTGTACAGAACTCTTGCAACGGCAAGGACTTCCGGGAAATCTCATGGCAGGGACAGAGCAATGAAGAGGAAGAACACATTAGCCAGGCCGTCAGATTGAGAGGGGCTGGGTCGTGGCACAGTACTGCCCCCTGGTTCCTGGACAGGAGCGTTTGTTGTGGGCGCAACTTGATCCGTGCCATTGACAAGAGGGTAAGGAGGTCAGAGACCCAAAACTGTTGGGACCACGCAGGGGGGTCTAATATCAGTTTGCACAGATACAGTCTGAAGGTGTGCAGGGCTCTAGGAATTGGGGGAAATACATACAGAAACTTTCCCTTCCCATGGAAACGCAAAGGCGTACCCAAGGCTCTCTGGATGGGGAAGCAGCTGGCAAAGGTCTAGAAGCGACTGTAGTCGTAGGTGGCAAAAAGGTTGATCTACCGATTACCCCACGTCTGAAACAGGTGAAGATGGTCGTCTTGCAGTTCCCACTCGTGACAAGAGTGCACCTCCCTGCTGAGGGAGTCCACCAGAGAGTTCTGAATCACCAGTAGATGGAGGGGAATGAGAAACATCTGTTGTAGAGCCACAGGGCTTGTACCTCCCTGGAAAGCGGTGAAGACCTTGTTCCTCCTTGCTTGCAGCCATAAAACATGGATGGTGTGTCGTCGGTGTAAACTGGAACCACCATTCCTGTCAGGAGGGGGAGGAAAGACTTCAGGATCACCCACAGCTCCAGCAGATTGATGTGCTGTCTCTTGTCCTCCTCCGACCAAAGACCTCGCAGTGTGCTGGTACCGACAGTGGGCACCCCAGCCTCCCAGTGAAGGCCTGATGGTCAAGCAAACTGAAGGTGGTGCGGTGCACTAGATGCTCCGTTACTGACAAACAGTGAAGGCTTCGCTTGAAAAGTGGTGCAAGAGCAATTTGGTCGTCCCAAGATCCTGAGATTTGTATGCAGCGGGCACCCAGGAATTCCTGCACTGGCCTCATGTGTAACCGGCAGTTGGAGATCAACGGGATGCACAATGACAGCATCACCAGGAGTTGTAGTTGCGGACTGGCATTACCTGGGCGCTGTTGATAGTCACCTTTTCCAGAAGAGGGGCCACATTTTCGTCCGAGGGTCTGGCCATCCGAGGGCAGTTCCCTAGCCCTACAGTGGGTTGGCACTTGTACCACAGGGTCCCTTTTTTTTGTATATTTTGTCCACCTAATTCCATGAATCAGAAGTAGGGCAACCCCTCCCCCCCAGCCTCCCCCCTGCTCCTCGCTCGCCACACCCCCGGTTCGGTATAATGCATTTCAGCACTATCATTACTGTCGAAAGTGCATTCAGCATTTTATTTCTGTTATTTTTTAAAAATACCACTTTTTTCAATTTTATGCATCATTTTCAGTGTACACATTCATGTTTACAGTGTATGGCTACTAAACATGACCAATTACCAAA
This sequence comes from Ambystoma mexicanum, assembly GCF_040938575.1. Lineage (NCBI taxonomy): Eukaryota > Metazoa > Chordata > Amphibia > Caudata > Ambystomatidae > Ambystoma > Ambystoma mexicanum. Next base: position 251,319,077 of record NC_090930.1, on the reverse strand, counting down.
AATGGCCATGCCACAAACATTTTCGCTTGTTCTTTGGAAATTTTGTTTTTTGGCCTTATTCCTACCTTTACAGGTCAGGCAATACCTTATAAGATCATGCACTTGCATAGGACAGATGCAGCTCGAGTGCGTGCGTCTGTCTGCCTACTTTAATGTTATCGAGGTTACCAAGCCTGACCGGAAATATTCAAGACCATGTGAATCCATGAAAGATCCAATGCTGGAAAACCTCCTTCACTGAACAAAAATGTGATCCTTAATAGTTGGTACTGGTCACCAGTTGTACTCACAAGTGTGTGCATTAACAGATTGGATAACAAATGAACCAGGTACCTTCACTCGTGTGTAGTGAAGATGCCCGGTACTGAATGCATTCTGCACTCAGATTAGGTAATTTATAGAGAAACAGTCCGATACTGATCGCAGATAAACCTCTTGCTTAGTGTTAAGGGGAGGGGATTCATGAACTTTAGGTTTGCAGCAAATGGGTGGAATCCTTAGAATTTAGGGCAAGCGGATACAGCCGAATAAGTTAATGTAGCTGTTTAGAGATGTTATGTTATGTCAGGTCAGGTGGTATTTGTATAGCAGCTGCTGCCATTGGTATGGCCTAAAGTGCTGTGAGAGTTAACACCCTTCAGAATACCGTAGTCTGTGTTACAAAGTGTGCATGCGGCCCCCGCTCCCTCTGAGGCAGGAGCCTTCACTAGCAGAAGACAACAGATTAACATCAGAGCCGTTTACCTGACATGTACCAAGACAAGGGTCAGGAAAAGTCAGGCAATTGACCAGATTCACATGCGCCCAACGGCCCGTTGCCTTCCCCCGCTGGGATAAAAGGTGGAGCACACGAACACAGGACGAGCAAGGCAGACCGCACAACGCAAGAGTTAACTCAGGACAGCAATTCAAGAGAAGGAGAATAACGGCACATACTGAGTTGGTGACTAGTAGAGAAGCGACGCTGCACTTTCTGACCAGGCCCACGAATTCTCCACAGAAGGAATCGTAAAACCGCGAATAGCCAGCGTGTGTTGCAGCAGATGTCAATGGTACATAATGCCCTCCTCCGCTGATGGCCAAGTCGGGGAGAGACGCTTATCTCCTTGGTACCATTCTTGACTCCAAAGACAAAGGAAACCAAGCAATTCATCAGAGCCGCGCAGTCAAGGTGAAAATCTATAAGAAACTGAACTGTGTAGCAAACGGCTAAATTGAACTGTGAACGGCCGATCGAGCTATTGATGCAAGAGGGAACAAGTCAATTACCTGTAACTATTGTTCTCCAGCATGGCTCTGGCATGGATTCACATGCTCATTAGTATTCCCCGTCGTCAGGCCGGGAATCCTCAGAAAAGAAAGAAAAAAAAAGTCATTTTTAAACTTTATTTCTCCTCTAACCCAATCACTGTACTCGGGGTCGTACTGCCCCCAGCCAATGAATGCCCTCTCCCTAAACCCCCCTCTGTCAGCCACATTCAAATTTGGCAAGCACGTAAAGTGGCAGTATGACCCAGAGTACAGTGATTGGTTTAGAGGAGAAATACAGTTTATAAGTGAAAGTGAAGAGCCGCAGAGGGGTAGGAGGGAGGGATCGCATGTGAATCATTGCCAGACTCATGCTGGAGAACAATAGTTAGAGGTAAGTACCTTGTTCCTTCTGCAGTATGGGGTCTGGCATGGATTCACATGCTCATGAATAACAAATACATAGCAGTACAACATTACACAACCACGGGAGGTGGCAAAGCTTAACAGAAGCAATTACTCTTACCTCCGGAACAGGCTCACCTTTCAAGCAAACATGTTGCGTAGCACTGCTTGGCCGACCCTCGACTCCTCTCTGGAATCCCTGTGGATGCAGTAGTATCTGGTGAAGGTGTGTGTGGACCTCCACGTAGCAGCCCAGCAAATGTCCAGCAGGGGAACACCAGACAGGTACGCCGTCGACGTAGTAATGAATCTGGTGGAATGGACTCTCAGACGGACAGGCAGCAGTCGGTTCCCCAACTGATGACTGTGCAATGCAGCCAGAGAGCTTCTTGATATGGAAGCCTTGGACAAGGCCTTCTCATGGTTCACAGGACCAAAGTTCAAGAACAGTAGAGACGTCCTCCGAAAACTCGTCATGCATGCCACGTAGAACTCCCGAGCACAAGCAACGTCCAGCGAGTGCAAGGTCCTTTCAGCCGGTGATTAAGGTTTCGGAAAGAACACAGGTAACACCAAAGGCTCGTTGAGGTGGAATTCCGACTGAACCTTGAGCATGAAGGAGGGGTGCGTCCGTTGCACCACTCTCGATTTGCGGAAAGTCAGATACAGCCTGGGTCTCACCCCCCATCCGGGCAGAGGCGATTGCCACAAGGAAAACCGTTTTCCACAAGAGGAATTTAGAGGGGCCTAATGCATAGGCTCGAAGGGAGCTCCTATGAGCCTTGTCAGCACCACGTTGAGTTCCCACGGCGGGGCAGGAGCCTTTACCAGCGGGAAAGATCGAAACAAACCCTTCATGGAACTTGACGAGACAGTGCAACCACAGAGAAGAACGTCCTGGAGACCTGATGTAGCGGGAAATGGCCGCCAGATGAACCTTGAAGGGGGCGTGCGCCAGTCCCGCCTTGGCCAAGGACAATAATTAAGGAAGAATCCAAGGGGCCTTGACCCTAAAGGGGTTGATCTTCTGCGACCGGCACCACCCGGCGAAAAACTGCCAGTGTGTCCGTAGCACTTTAGAGTCAATGAGGCTCTGGCCCCGGCAAGGACCTCCCTGCAGTCCACTGGTAACTCTTATCCTCCAAACTCTAGGACTGCAGGATTGTGCCTCCTTCTCTGGTGAGCAGATCCGCAACCAACGGCAGCTTGACTGGAGGCGACACTCACAGGCTGAGAAGGTCCAGGTGGCAAATCAGCCTCAGCCACCCAAGGCTGAATAGTATCATCCCGCATCAGCACTGTGAGTAGATTTATAACTCGCAGTAGGAGGAACAATGGAGAAAACGCATACAGGAACAGGCAATCCCACGGGAAGGAGAATGTGTCCCCCATGCTCCTCGGCTCGAGGACACTGCTGGAAAATGTCTGGCATTTGGCGCTCACCACGGTGCACCACTTGAAGACGACGCTGTCCACCTGGTCCTGCCGCAGTTCTCACTCGTAGCAAGACCGCAAATTCCTGCTGAAGGAGTTGGCGATGGTGTTGACTCCGTCCAGGTGAAAGGGGATGAGGAACAGGTCTTGGCCGATGGCCCAGAGCCACAAGTGCAGCGCCTCCCTGGAGAGCGCCAGGGATAGAGTGCTCCCCTGCTTCCTAATGCAGAACATCTTGGTGGTATTGTCCATGAAGATTCTCACCACCTTGCCCTTCAGGGACGGAAGGAATGACAAGAGGGCCCAGAACACAGCCTGCAGCTCCAGCATATTGATGTGGAGATCCTTTTCTCCTCCAGGAGACACAAGCTTCTGGCGTGGAGACGTCCGGTGTGGGATCACCAGCCCTACAGGAAAGCGTCTGTGGCGACCATCTCCTAGTAAGGTGGGGGTTTTGAAAGACTGCACCCCGGGCAATCTTTGTGTGTACGCTCCACCACCTTATCACTCGACGGAACTCCTCGTCGAGAGGGATCTTGTCCGTGAAGCTTCCTGACATTTGTATCCAGCGGGCGTCCAGAAACTCCTGAAGAGGACACATCCGCAACCTGCATAGTTGGATTTGGTAGAGGCAAGACAACATCATGCCGAGCAGAGACTTGATGGTCTGCACCGTGGCGGTCTTCAGTGAAAGCTGTTGCGCCTTCCCCAGCACGGCCGTTACCCTCTCCTCTGAGGGAAACGCTAGGCAGGCGACCGCGTTGAGCCTGGCTCCCAGGAATAGTGTGTTCTGCGATGTTGTCAAGCAGGATTTCAGATAATTGATGGATAACCCCAGATCCGTCAGTAGCTGCACGGTCCTGTGGTCCTGTCCGTGTGTTCGATGGCTACCTCTCTTGACTTGGCACGGATGAACCAATTGTCAAGGTACGGGTACACGTGTTAAGGAGAATTCTCAGAAATGTGTCAATTCCCTATACCTTAGAGACCCCCAGCAACTTTGCTGGATTTTGAGGACTTGATTTTTTTAACCTGGAGAGAGAGACCCTTTTTCACACACTATGTATTTTAATGTGATTTTTTTTTTACACTGTTTCTTTTTGGTTGTGGAGTCCATAGGCATCGTCTTTTACATTGTGTCACACAGCACCTTCAGTGCAGTGACAGGGAAGTCTTTCAGATTTCCCAAAAGTTTAAATACCTTCTCTGGGATAAACTACTGTTTTCCAGAGCAGTAACGTGAAACTGACTTTACTTACATTTGTAGCTTTCTAGACCCATCACACACTATCTTTCAATAGGGTGCTGGAGGGGTTACTTAGTATCTCCATTGTCTAGCTTCTCATGTAACATTTTTATGTTACCCTTTCCTCACTGAATGGCTGGTGGCAGTGGTTTACGTTTTACTACCATTATGGGATTTTACCGGGGGCTACGTTCGCAGCAACGGTAAGGCACCCATGGGTGCCATTTTTGTCAAAATGGCCCCGGTCGTCCTTTTTCACCATTTCTTTGTGGAAAGGTCCTTCTTGAGATTTACTCTGCACGCCAAACCAGGTTTGGTCCCTTTGTTCATTTTGCTTTTGGCGGGCTCCGGGGTGGTGTTCTGATTTCTGGAGTTTATTTTTTCCACCTGGTAAGAGTGTACATCTTTTTCCACTCTTACATGTGCTTTGGCCTATGTGTTTTTACTCATTGTGTGATCTTGGGCACTGGAGCACACCACTCCAGGTGCCACTCTTCTTGTACAGGTTACAGAGCACCTTTAGTGTAGTAACCCAGGGTTGTCTTTAAGACTTTCCTCTGACTCCATTTTGCTGGGGCTGACTACTGTCCCCCAGAGAAAGGTAAAGTTGGCATTTACTTTACATAGTCATTTTTACCACAGACCCAGTACACCCCATCTTACATGGAGTACTGGAAAGGGCTAATCTGTACCTCTTTTCTGTCTGTACCTCCCTGAGAAATGTTTTGCTCTTTTAAAATTTAGATTTGGCTGGTGGCAGTGGTATCTACCCTAACTTTTCTACTGTGATTATATTAAACGTGGTACTGTTCTTGGCTATTATATTAGCCTCGAACATAAACCCGCTTGACCAAATCGTCTTTCTTTTGGCTCCGGTTGAGTTTATTCGCCATTTCTTTTTGTTAAAGTCCTACTTGCATTTTACTTTGCGCGGCAAAATAGGTTCGCCTTCTTTGTTCACCGTATTTTAGCGGGCTTCTGCAGAGAAGCCTGCCTCTTGGCAGCTGGGTGTCTAGGTAGACTGAATGTGGGGAGGGGTGTAGTCACCCCCTGCACAGGGTATCCTAGGAAACCCAAGTCACACTTTGCCATGATTGGCGCAGGTGGTTGTCCCGGCTGGACAACCCCCCTGCTGTGTGATTGAAAGCCAGGCTGTGTGAATGGGGTTTTCCGCATAAAAGGCAGGTCTCTTGGGCTAGAAGTCAGAGTCGCCTCTGGAACTACAAAGAACCGAAGAGAAGCAGAGAGAACGACGGCTGCTGCTGCAACTACCCCATCCCGGTGAAGCCCTGCTGCAGTCCTGAGCTATCTTCCCTTCAACGACTAAGAGATCATCCATTCCGCAGTCTTCTTCCCTTGGGCTTGGTGGGGGATAACCAGCTCATCTTCTTCAGCCAGGGATCTCCGCCGTGGTCGAAATGGCTGCACACTGCTGTAGTGGTCTGGATAGCCACCTGCTGAGCCTCGCCTGATTTTAAGGAGCACACTTTTTCGTTGTCGCTGCTGCCGGCTTCTTTCCTGTGTGGTGCAGACAGCCTTCAGACGTCGTCCTTCACAACAAAGCTCCAGGAATCGTGGGTCTGCGGGAAACCAACAGGAACAACTGCCAGGGCACCAGCTGCATCGTTGGAATAAGGTACTGTGTTCTACTCGAGGAAACTGGGTGAATCCCTTTTCTTCATCCTCAAGGCTCGTCTTCCCTCCTCCTCATAACTTTTGCTTCCGAACATTGACAATATCCAAGTACTTTTGGGCTACGCTGAATCGTGAACTAACGGTGTGATCTTCGGCACAGGTCTCCGGTGTCACCCAAACCTTGCTCCGACCCTTTGACCTTTGAACTCTTGTTTATGAGTGTTTCTCGATACTGTCTGCCTAGCCTAAATATTGCCTGTGATTTTTGCCTCCAACTCCCTCTGGGTATCTCAGGTGCCAAGTGTGCTTTTGCCCCGGTAGCATTTCATGTCACGGATACGCGTTTATTGAGTAGACCGAACTGTCAAAAAGTGATCGCAACCGTATCCACGGTATTGTGTTTTGTTCATAACACCGGTTCATTCAAACACAGGGTACTTACCTTGAGACATACTGTACAAAGTGAATTGGTTAGTTGTAGTATATTTAACGTGTGGTTTTGTTTAAAGTTTAATAGAGGTGTTGCGCTTATAACTGATAGTTTAAAAATAAATGTACTTCTATTTTTTACCTGAAACCTTGTGTTTGCTTGAGTCAAAGTAATTGTGGTCCCTTTGTGTAATCTCTGCTACTGCTCATATACTCTTGAGATAAGCCTGGCTGCTCTGCTACCACTATAACTTACTAGTACGGGCTTGTACCAAAGGTAAACTTGTATTGCCACCTGTGGTCTTAATTGTGAGTAGTGGTCCCGAAGGGCATTGCACAAGATTCTGCCTAGCAACAGTCTACCAGTGGAGGAAGGAATACGAAGAATAACTTGAAGAGGACGCCTGCTGCAACTCCTGGACTGTTGGTGTGCCCGGTGAAGCCCTGCTGCTGTGCTGAACTCCAAATTCGTAGCGACAGAGAAGCCCATGTAAGGGCGACTTCTCCCTTTGAGTTGGTGGGCCCAATCAACTCCAAAGTAAGCCACCTGGACATCCTCTCAACGCTGGTCGAGTTTCCAATGCAGTCGCTGCTGGAACCGGATAGCCAGGGAGAGGAACAACAGTTTATGTGCGTTGCTTTTAAGCTGGCCAAGAGCTCCAGCAAAATCCTCGGACTCCCAGGAAGCAAGCAGGGCTGACCAAGCCTGAGCCCCCTCAACAGAGTGACCCCAGACGCAAGAAAAGCCCATCTAGACAGCTAGGAACCGCTGTGTTGCCATTTGCGGTAGACGCGAGAAGCTGAAACACCGAAGTGCCACTAGTTTGAAGTTTGCTGGTTGGCCGTCCAATTGCAGTGCAGGAGTCCCCAGAAGTCCTCTCTCTTGTACCCATGACTGAGGCCCAGGAACAGCGAGATCTGCAGAGCTGCACAGGAACAGAAGTCATCTGCTGCACTTTATCTTCAACCAAAAAGTACTGTAAAGTCTAAGCGAACTTACCTCTTGTTGTGTAACCACTTGTCCTCCTTGGAGACTTGCCTGCATCCATGTTTAGAGTTGCCATCATCTTTGTTACTTCACAAGCCTTATCAGCTTGTGGCCCTACTTTGATTTTCTTCTATTCTACAAAGACTTTTTAAACATTGGAAAAGATGTTCCACTTACCGGCAAGAAGAGCTTCAGTTCACCTTGACTTTTTGCTAACTTAACATTGGCTGGCCTGGCTTTCTGAATGACTTCTCTCTTCTACTCATGTGTTTTGCCTTCCTTCCAGGAAAGGGTTAACTAACTTTGCATGGGGGGGGGGGGGGGGGGAGAGTTGTTGGAATGTACTCACCTTCTTAAGAATAACTGTGTTGAGCACAGGTCTGGTGATTGGTCCGGAAGACTTCACAGAACGCCCGCTTCCAGCTGGTACAAGTTACATAGGACATATGTGACCCTGGTGGTGCTTCGGGCAATGAACAGGGAACTGTTGGATGAATGTCCTAGGTGTGGCATGCAACAGGCAGGGTTCTGGCACATTATATGGGAGTGTGAGATAATAGCCGAGTATTGGGACAAGGTTATTAAAGGCGTGAATGGGTTGTTGGGGACCAGATGTGAAAGGAGTCCGGGAATATGTATATGGGGTAAGCTCCTGGGGGATGGGGGTGTGGGAGGCACAACATACGGAACAAGATGGGCCGGTTCCTGTTGATACTGGCTAACAGATGAATAGCAATAGCATGGAAGCACCCACAAGGGCCAGCGATAAATATGTGGCGGGTGGATGTCAGGAGATGGGGCATGGCGGAACTAACGATTTTGCAGAAGGCAGAAACTGAGGTGGAAGGGGAGGGAGTGTCGATACATTGGACTGAATTGCTGAATGACTTGTCAAAGGCGAATGATCTACAGCCCCGTGAAAAGTGACTAGGTAGGGGCAGTGGGTGGGGGCAAGAACGAACGGCGAGGACATGGACCAAAGGAGTGGCGGTGGAGCCGCCCGATTCTTAGGGATACTATAGACTATGGAGAATTGCTTGCCGTGACCTATGGAAGGAATGGATGCCCGGAGGGCATAATTTGGACACTGGCAGGGGGAGGGGGCCCGGTGGGGTTGTGTTCTCGATGATGCTATAAAATGTTAATATAAATGTCGGATGGGAGTATGAGGATTGTTATCGGTTTCTGGTTTGTTATTACAAAATGCCAATAAAGATTATTAAAAAAAAAATTCATAACTGTGAATACTTGTTTAATTCTGAAATCTCTTCTCTCCCAGGAATACTCTAAATGCAACAGATATATATTAATGCCAACAGCACCCTAGCTATTGAAGTCATCTGAGGGTGTAGGTACTGCCTGTGTGACATCCCAAATGGGTATTTGCTGATTTAGATAACTAAGAGATTGTATTTTTGGAGTGTGTTGCTTTATATTGCTCCCTTCTGAAGAAGGCTTATTATAACTGACTGGTAAATAAATTAATAATTGTTTACTCAAGAAACCTTGGGTGTAACAGTTTATTTGAATACTTGTCGCTGTGAATCTATGTATAACTCCCCTACAGCTCACATTGACCCCTCTTGAGATAAGCCTAGATGCTCAACACGCTACCCAGCCTATGTAGTGCAGACCTGTACTAAAGGTTGGGTTCCTATTGCCAGGTGGTCAGAGTTGTTGTAGTGCACATAAAGTGTACTGCATACAATCTTGCCTAACAACCTGTATCCCTTGTAGACGTAGATGGACAGCCACTGGTGGCCGGCACTTTGTGAACACCCTGGGTGCCAACTTTAGATGGAAAGGGAGGGCCTTGAATTGGTAGTGTCTTCCCCGCACTACGAAACATAGGAATTTCGATGTTTCCTGTGAATGGGGAAGTGGAAGTAAGCGTCTTTCCGATCTAGCGACTTTAAGAAGTCTCCTTCCTCCAGTTCTCCGAGCACATGCTGCAACGTGACCATCCTTAACGTTTGGGACTTTAGGAACTATGAGACACTGCCGGTCTAAAATGGGCCTCCAGTGTTAGGGAGAATTCTCATAAATGGCTGATTTCCTTTACCTTAAAAGAGTCCCCCAGCAGCTTTGCTGGATTTCTAGGATTTATTTTTTCCACCTAGTAAGAGTGAACCTTTTTCCCACTCTTACATGTGTTTTGCTGTGTGTGTTTTCACTCTTTGTGTGATCTTGGGAACTGGAGCCTCACCTACTCCAGGTGCACCACTTTTTATGTGTGTTACACAGCACCTTCAGTGCAGTGCAACAGGGTTGGTCTTTGAGACTTCCCAATGACTCAATTTTTCTGGGAGCTGACTACTGTCCCCCAGAAACAGGTAAAGTTGCCATTAACATTATATTATATAAACGTGGTATTGTGCCAGGCTATTATAGTAACCTAAACATAAACCCGCTTGACCAAATACATTTTATTTTGGTTCCGGCTGGGTTTATTCGCCATTTCTTTTTGTTAAAGTCTTTCTCGTGTTTTTCTCAGCGCAAAACCTCTTGGAGCCTTGTTTTGCTCCCTTAACATTAAGACTTGGCTGGTGGCAGTGGAATCTACCCTAACTTTTCTACCACGATTATCTTGTATAAACGTTGTAATGTTTTAGGCTATTATATTAGCCTCGACTATAAACCTGCTGGACCAAATACATTTTATTTTTGCTCTGGTTGGGTTTAGTCACCATTTCATTTTGTTAGTCTTTCTCGTGTTTTTCTCTGCGCGCCAAACCGGGGATGATTCCTTTGTTCGCTGTCTTTTCGCGAGCTTCTGCACAGAAGCCCTCCTTAAGGCGCCTGATAGTCAAGGTAGGCAGGATGTGAGTGAGGGATCTTCAGACCCCTGCCATGGGTTGCCTTACTAACCCAAGTCACACTCTTGTCTGATTGGCTAAGGGGACTGGCCTTGCCAGGCAAGCCACCCTGCTGTGTGATTGACAGCCAGGCTGCATGAATGGGGGAAAACTGCATAAAAAGCAGGTCTCTGGGACTGGAAGAGCAGAGTCGCCACTGGAACGAAAGAACCAACGAGGAACTGGAAGAAGAGGACCCCTGCAACAACTGAACCGCCCGTGAAGCCCTGCTGCGGGTCCGAATCTCCAAATCCGACGACAGAAGATCCTCTAGGAAACTTCTTCACATGAGCTGGTGGGACCAAACAGTTCACCCAATCTACAAGCCAGGACCCCTCCTCTGGTTGAATTCGCTGTACAAAGCGACAGTGGGCCGGATAGCCAGGAAGGTAGGACTCTGCTTGGGTTTTAAGGAGCGCACCTTTTATCTGTTGTTTTGCTCTGCTGCTGCTTTCTTCCCTGGGTAGTGCAGGGCCCTCCAATCTTCTTACTACGTGTTAGTCCGACAATCGCTTCAGGAACCATGAGCCTGCAGGAACCACCAGGAACGTCAGCCTCAGCTACAGCTCCCTCTCCGTTTTAAGGTACTGTGCAAATCTGGCTGTCCGTTTCGGTCAGCCGCGGTGAAATCTTTCTCCAATCCTTCTCTTTGAGCTAACTTTTCTACCAACCAACCTCGTCCGGAATCCATGCCACAAACTTTACAGCACACTACATTGACCCTATTATCTTGAGCAAAAGTCTTTTGAACCATTGACTTTGGCCCTTAGTCTTTTCTATCTGATTTTAACCTTGTAGTCTTTGTTCAATCGCTCTGCTTACTTACCTGTTGATGTTGCCCAATTTCTAATAACGTTGTCTTTCCCTCCTTTTAAATTGCTGGAGTGCCATTTTGCTGCCACTTCATTTTGTGAGTTTAACTTGTCTGGAATTTAAGGGAAGTGGTGTGGTGTATTTATGATTGTGATTTTTGACTTGCTTAGAATAGTGAAATGTTATACAACTGTTGAGTAAATAAATATATATTCTTTTACTTAGAAACCTTGAGTCATTGTTTGACTGAATCATAGTAATTGCTGTCCTTTGTTTAACTATTTGTACTGCTCGCTTACTCTTGAGATTAAGTCTGGCTGCTCCGCTACTGCTACCACTATAAAGGTGTAGTACAGGCTTGTACCAAAGTTGAAATTGTACTGTCACTTGTAGTCTTAACTTTGTGTAAGATCCCAAAGGGTATTGCATATAATTCTGTCTAACATCCAGCCCCCAGTTTCATTACTAATAAGTATCTGGAGTAGACTCCGGAGCCCCTGAATATTCTTGGAACTTACTCTATCGCCCCTTTTTTTTTAGCATTGCCTGTTCCTCCTGCAGTAGCTGAAGCATGTGATGTTCCTGCCGGGTCACCGGAGGGATCCGCTGACACTTTTGCTGAAACTCCAGGGTATGTGTGTGGGAGAGAGCGTCCAGCACCCATCTGTCGGCGGAGATCTTTTCCCATTCGCTAACCAATGCTGTCAGCTGGCCTCCCACCGGGGTGCATGGGTGGGGCCCAATGTCCTGGTAGCCAGTACAGTCCTGCTTCGGCCCCTACATTCCACTTTGTGGGTGACGACAGCACTGACCACCTCCATCGAAAGCCTTGGAACAGCCTCTGTAGGCCTCCTGAATCATGGACCATGAGGGTTGACTGTACAACGAGGAGCTTCCACCAAGACCTTTCATCGATCTGCCTGCCTTTTCTCCGGAGTTACGAAAGGAAGAGATGCTGCTGTTATAGAGGTCCCAGGGCACGAGGTGTCTGTGTCAGTCTTGATGACCTGTAAGGATTTGTCGACTGCTTTCCGAAGAGGTTATCCCCGTCTAAGGTTATGTCCAGTACCCTCATCTGGACATCCTGCTGTAAACTGGTGGCCTTCAGCCAGCCTCGATGACGGAGGCAGACACTGTTCCACATCTGTCGGAAACCTGTTTCGGCGATGTCCAGGGCCACCGTGATGGCATGGTCCAAAGCAACTTGCCCCTTCTGGAGGAGTGTGATCGCCTCCACCTGCTTGTCGTCAGGCAGGAACTCCAGAATTGGGGCCAGTTTGTACCACAGTTCCATGTCCATGGCCTGGAACGCCAGTGCATTGGCCGCCTTGATAGTCGATGCCACAGAGTAGATCTTTCTCACCATGGCGTCCAACTTCTTCCCTTCGCTGTCCGGAGAGACTGAGGATGACAAGGGGTTAGATCTATAGCTCGCACCCGCTGACACCGTTCAGAGACTGTTGTGACCGTAAGCACTTGGGTGTGGACTCCGGCACCCATTACCTTTTCTCTAGCCCATCACGCGTGGCCGGGGCCGGGTTTTTCAATAGGGCCAGGCCTTCCTCCCAAACGCCGTCCAGGCAGGGCACCAGCATGGTCATCCTTTTGGCTTTGCGCCTCTGGTAGAAGCCTTCCTTTTTGGTCTCCTCGTTTGTTAGCTAGAAGACCTCGGATGCTCTGAAGACAATTGCATGAAACATTCCCACCTCATCCAGTGGGAATGCCTTTGACTTCGGCAATCCGCACGCCGTGACGTTGTGTCCATCCCAGTGTCTGGGTCCCTCGGGGGGAGGGCGCCTGGCGGGGGTGTGGACGTTAATGCTGATCAGGGACCACCATCATTCTTTTCTGGATTTCAGACACCAACCTGTGTAGTCTCGAAAGGATGTCCAGCGATACATCTCTTGGCAGAGTTGGGGCGGTAAACCTACTATGCCACGCACCGTCGTCGCAGCTGGCATTTCGACCAACATCGGCCCCCACGTTATTGTGGATTGTGTGCGTGGACTTCTGGTCCTCCTCGTCCAAGGAAGAAACCTACATGACTTGGTTTACGACTTGTGGCTGGCCTGAGGCCTCCTCACCCACCCCCCTTTTTTGCATCCTGAGGAGGCATAACCGGGCTCAGAGATGGCATTCTCTTTTCCAGTGTGTAGGCCACGGCCGAGGGCTCCAGCCAAGGGGACAGGTATACCCTGGGCACAGTCGGGGCTACCTTCACTGGGCCAGCCTCTTTGGCCTTCGTGAGAGCGGTAACCACCATCTCGATCATCGACGATTGTTCTAGCGCCACATGGGCCTTCTTGGGCAGGCTGCCCGCCTTTTCCTCCATGCTAGGCATCTCAGGCTTCTCCCGCAGCTTAGCCGGGTTGGGCGATTTCCTTTTTGAGTAGCTGGATCGATTGCTGAGATGGAGGCAGATGGTGAGGTTGATAGTAACCGGCTCATTGCAGGACCCACATACGCGGCAACCCCGAACGGAAACGGACTTGCAGTGCTTGGCCTCGTCTTGGGCCCCCATGGATGGGGTGCCGTCAAAGGACCTAGAAGCCTGCCCCTCAGACCGGCCAGTCCTGGGTGAGGCATGACCCTGCTTGGGGCACAGGGAAGCCCTTGGCGCTGAGCCATGCTGCCAGTCTACTGTGACTATCCTTCATCGTTCTCCAAGAGAACCCGAGGCAGATTTCACAATCTCATTCTTTGTGGTCCGGGTGCAAACAGTAGAGGCACTGAAGGTGTTTGTCCTACACAAACACGATCTGCAGTCTGCATCTGGAGCAGAGCTTGAAAAGGGAGTGTCCCTCTTTCTTCACCAACAACATGGTCGGAGGTGCGGCGTAGGCCCAATGGCCTGGAAACTTCAACGAAACTCGACGATCCTTGCCCATGAGGGGCGCTGAAATTCACTGACAAATGGATCCCCGCCTGTCGGCCGATGGAGAGAAGAGCACACAGGCTCTGTTTGACAAGAATAGGACTTTCTTGAAAAAAACACAATCCGTAGAAAAGCTCACAGAGCAAAACACCAGGACTCCCAACACTTGAACGTACAGTAAAACTCTGAAGATGGCTGCCAGAGGAGGTGCTTGGGGGAGAGCAGACATTGGCTGGAGCAGTATGACCCAGAGTACAGTGATTTGTTTAGAGGAAAAAACAAGTGAAAGTGAAACTTTCTTTTACCGAGGATTCCCGGCCTGACGACTGGGAATATTCATGAGTATCTGAAACCATGCCAGACTCCATGCTGGAGAAGGGGGAAAACAAGCAACAGAGGAGTTTGACAAAACGCAGGTGCTCACTCAGGGATCGCTGGCCGATTACCAGATTGTTGAAACTACAACTAGAAGGTCCTGGGAAAATGTGAAAAGAGGTCAAAGTGGTCATACAGGGGTCTTGTAAAATCCTCTGTACAGTCGAAAGTCTTTGACCGACAGTGGATTGTGAAGCTAGGGGAAATTAATTTCACATGGTGAAAATAGCACATGAACAGTGTGTTGGAAAGATTGGCAAGAGTGAACCCGGCAGAGGGATGCTAAGGAACAAGTTACTTACCTGTAACTGTTGTTCTCAAGCATGGGTCTGGCATGGATTCACATGCTCATGAATATTCCCCGTCGTCAGGCTGGGAATCCTCGGTAAAGAAAAAACCAGTATCAGTTTCGTTTCTGATCTGTCTTTCGTAGTAATAACCAATCACTGGTCTCTGCGTCATACTGACCACAGCCAATGACTGCCCTCTACCTAAGCACCGCCTCTGGCAGCCATCTTCAGATTTGGAAGCACGTGAAGTGGCAGTATGACCAAGTGAAGAGCCGCAGAGGGGTAGGCGGGAGGGTTCGCATGTGAATCCATGCCAGACCCATGCTGGAGAACAACAGTTACAGGTAAGTAACTTGTTCCTTCTCCAGCATGGGGTCTGGCATGGATTCACATGCTCATGAATAAAGAATACATAGCAGTACACACATGCACAACCACGGGAGGTGGCAAAGGCTCAACATTAAGCATTGCATCAAACTCAACATTAAGCATCTTACCTCCTCACCAGGCTCACCTCAGGCGAACAGGTTGCGCAGCACTGCTTGGCCGACCCTGGACTCCTCCCTGGAATCCCGATCGACGCAATAGAACTTCGTGAAGGTGTGCGTCGACCTCCACGTAGCAGCCCTGCATATGTCCAGCAGGGGCACACCAGAAAGGAACGCCGTGGTAGCTGCGATTGCTCTGGTGGAATGGGCTCTCGGACGGCCGGGCAGCGGTCGGTTTGCCAACCGATGACAGTACATGATACAGCCGGAGAGCCATCTGGAAATGGAAGCCTTCGAGAGAGCCTTCCCCTGATTGACAGGTCCAAAGTTCACAAAGAGTTGTGACGTCTTCCGAAAACACTTCGTGCGGTCCACGTAGAACTTCAGCGCTCTAGCCACATCCAGCGAGTGCAAAGTCCTCTCAGCCGGCGACGAAGGCGACGGGAAGAACACAGGCAACACCAAGGGTTCGTTGAGATGGAAGTCCGACGGTACCTTGGGCATGAAGGAGGGGTGCGTCCTGAGCACTACCCTCGTGTCGTGAAAAGTCAAATACGGGGCCTTGCAGGAAAGGGCCTGGATCTCTCCCACCCGTCGTGCGGAGGTGATGGCCACAAGAAACGCTGTTTTCCACGACAGAAACTTCAACGGGGCCGAGTGCAGAGGCTCGAACGGAGGTCCCATGAGCTTGGTCAGCACCACGTTGAGCTCCCACGCCGGGGCCGGAACCTTCACCGGCGGGAACGATCTGAACAGTCCCTTCATGAACTCTTTCACCAGACGATGAGACCACAAGGACGTCCGTCCCGTGGTTTTGGTGTATCGGGAGATCGCAGCAAGATGAATCTTGATGGACGCGTGTGCCAGTCCAGCTTTGGCCAGCGTCAGCAGGTACGGCAGAACTTGGGGAGCCGTAATCCGTAGAGGGTTAATCTTCTGTGCGTGGCACCAGACAGAGAACCTCTTCCATTTGTGTCCGTAGCATTTAAGAGTCGAGGACGCCCTGGCCTTTGCAAGAACCTCTCTGCAGTCGGCCGGTATGTCGTATCCTCCAAACTCTAGCGCTGCAGGAGCCAGGCCTGCAAGTTCAGCGATTTCGGGTCGTGGTGGAGGATGGCGCCTCCTTCCCTGGAGAGCAGATCCGCGTCCACCGGCAGCTTGATTGGCGGGGACGCTGACAAGTCCAGAAGGTCCGGGAACCATATCTGCCTTGGCCACGCATAGCGCCTTGAGCCATCCACGCCGCCTAAGGCACACGCCGTTGCCCAACTGGCGAAACCCAGTGTCGGCGATGTCCGTCGCAATAGTGATGGCGTGGTCCGACGCCACCTCACCTTCCTGTAGGATCTCCAGGGCATCCGCCCTCTTGTCGTCCGGTAGGAAGTCCAGCAGGGGAGCCAGTTTGTACCATAGCTCCCTGTCGTAGCGGGCCACGATAGCCAAGGCGTTGGCCGCTTTAATCGTCGTCGCTGCAGACGAGAGGACCCTGCGTCCCATAGCGTCCAATTTCTTTCCCTCGCCGTCCGGTGGGGAAGTCGATGTGGAGGCCGCACCCCCCCCCCCGCTTTCTTCCTGGCCGCCGCGGAGACGACGGAGTCCGGGGTAGGCTGCGCCCGGAGGCTTAGGGGGGCCGCGTCCGGGACCCGGTACTTCTTTTCGTACCGGTCTCTTCTAGCTGACGTTGTGGAAGGGTTCTTGAGGAGGGCGAGGCCCTCATCCCAAATGTCGTCCAGTAGAGGCACCGCGAGGACCGTCTTCCTCTTGGCCTCGCGCCGTTGATAAAGGAATCCTTCCTTTTTCTTCTCCTCAGGGCAGAGTTGGAAAAGCTCGGATGCCCTGGCGATCATGGAGTGGAACTATCCAATCTCGTCGGGCGGAGAGGCCCTGGTGGGAGGTGACGACGGGAGATCCTCGTCGTATACCTCGTCGTCCGTACCCGTCGCTGCCGTGTCAGTCCCCGTATCATCCCCTCGGGTGGACGGGTCGCGACGGCTGAAAAGGAGGTGGAGGGTGAATCCTTTTCTTGGGAGGGGGAACACCCGAAGGTCCCGGTTCAGGATCCCCCGACGGGAGAGGCTCCTCCGTCGGCAACGGTAGTCTCGTCCTTATCTCTGAGCATAAGGACTGTATAGCCAACAAAATGGCCGCCGAGTTGTCTTGCGGCGCTGGCAGAGGGGAATCCGACGGGCGATCAGGGGCCCCGTCGGCACCCTCGACACTGTCGTCGTCACCTGCGTCGGGCTCCATCCCGACGGGCCGGTCTTCATCCACGCCAAGGCCGTGGCTTAAAACCTCGATCAGCTCTTCCTCTGAAGCCGAATCTACGACGACGCCCTGCCCCCCCTTTTTCTTCCCCGCCGGGGATTTCACGGGGGTCCTATCGATGGGCACAAAAGAGGACTCCCTCCGAGGTGGCAGGGAGACTGAGCCCCGAGGTCGCCACCACTGGTGTAGCCTCCACAGGCTGAGCCAGGGCCGCCGCGACAGTATCGATAAGAGGGCTTGGCCGGATGGATTAAGGCCTTCACCACCTTAGGTGCGCTCACCGCCTTATCCTTAAGGGGGGGGACACTGCCTCGCTCCCCCTCCGATGGGGCCTTCGAGCTCGACCGGGGCCTCTCCAGGAGCTTTGCCGGGTGCTCGCCCTTCCTCTTACCCGACCGAGAGCGTTGGCTCGTGGCTGAAGGTGCCGGGGAGGGTGCGCCCTGCCTGGCGCCCGTAGAGCCCGACCGTTGGGCGCTCCCGGTGCCAGCGGACTCGCGGTGCTTAGCCTTTTGTTGGACCCCCGTCGCCGGGGCGTCCTCAAAGGTCCTAGAAGACCGCTCGGATTTCTTCCTCTTCTTCTCGCCTGATGGGCTCTTCCCTTCCAGCCAGTTGGCGAGGCGTTGGTGGCGGTCCTTCATGGTCCGCTCCGACATATTGCCGCAAAACGCACAGTCCTTCTACACGTGCGTCTTGTCCTCATGTAAGCAGTAGAGACAAAAGGAGTGTTCGTCCTCCTTAAAGACGTTCTGCAGCTGGCATCCAGGGCAGACCCTGAACAGCTTTCCGGGCGTCGAGCTTCCCTTCTCCTGGGCCATGTCCGGGCCTGAGAAGCTTCTGGAGTCCTCCAAAACGTAGCTCGACGAAATCTTCACCCTTGAGGGGCGCAGACCAATCCGACACGGGTCCCCGTTGATCGGATGGAGAGTCGGTGGAGCTTGAGGCTCTTTTGACCGGAAAAAACGAAGTTTTGAGAAAAAAACGTGAAAAATTAGCACTAACGCTCGAGAGCAATAGCACGAGGATCCCAACACATGAACGTGCAGTAAAAATCTGAAGATGGCTGCCAGAGGCGGTGCTTAGGTAGAGGGCAGTCATTGGCTGTGGTCAGTATGACTCAGAGACCAGTGATTGGTTATTACTACGAAAGACAGATCAGAAACGAAACTGATACTGGTTTTTTCTTTACCGAGGATTCCCAGCCTGACGACGGGGAATATTCATGAGCATGTGAATCCATGCCAGACCCATGCTGGAGAACAACAGTTACAGGTAAGTAACTTGTTCCTTACACACACTCCGTGGAACTGTGCGTCTTTGGCGGTTGAGCATATTCTCAAAGGGGAGGAACGGGATGGCATGCCAGACCCCATGCTGGAGAAAATGTGGTTCTATAGGTAAGTCGCACCAAGGCCATTCAGGTGTCATTTTTAAAGCATATTCCAAGGCAGGTCTGTTGCCTTGACTCTTCAAAATCTGGATTTCGGAACTCAAGTTACAATCGAAAATGTGATTGTAGCTTCGCAGAAAAAGGTCACGAGACCAACATTCAGCGAGGTAATGATTAGTGAATGTGCGAAAAGTCACAGTTCGCACCTACATCCTGCTGAGATGGGAGTCATTTTAATAATTCCGCCACAAGAAGCAGAAACGGAATATATATGTTATGTTTATTTGCAAAACCTACATTTTAGTCACTTAGGACTTTTCCAGTGCAAAATGATGTGTACACATTGTTTTATCCAAGTGGGTGGATTAATCCCTCCCTTCAACTCAACTTCTTAACTCCAAGGGCCTATCTGAAGAGAGGGGCTGGGCCTTGAGTGAGGACCAGGGAATACATCTCCAATGAAAAGTCAGAACCACTAAATTTGCAACTTTTAATTTTAATATTTTGAAGGTGCAACCTGGAGGATAAAAAGGCCTCTCAGTATGCAGAAGAGGGGACTGGCTGAAAAACCATCTGGGCGAATCCTGAGATAGCTGCTTGAAATCATCTGGGAAGACTGCCTGAAACTACCTGAATTTGAATTATTGAAGATTGCTGCAAGATTAACTTTGCCTGGGAGACAATGAGAAAGTCTAAAAGCTGACAAGGCCCTATGACCAATGAGAGCCAAATAGAGGAATTCAAACGTGTGGCTATCTTCGACTGGAGTACCTGAACCAGATCCCTGTGCTTCCAGAAGAGAGGGTTCTGAAACGCTGCTGACTTTCCAGAGCACCAAAAACAGATGTCCAATTGTTAGGGGAGTTTTCCTAAAGTCCTACTTGGTAGTAAGGCTTTAGTAAGCTATCCCAGTGCTTTGTAGATCTCGAACTCTTAATATCAGTCTGTACTACTCCCGAGATCTTGGTAGAGTGGCAGAGCAGTCGGGCTCATCTTAAGAGGAAGATGTGAGCTGTACGCAAGTACACTAAACCCAGTTAGTAAAGTACACTCAAAGAAACACACATGAATTTATAATAAAATATAGATCATATTTACACAAGACTCACTGTTAAATCAAGACACATAGGTATACTTTAAAATACTTTCAAAGAGGATCCAAGATGGCCGCTGTAGAGCGCTCCCGGAATCCCCAACGGGAAAGGTGAAATAAATGTGGCAGATCCCCCTCCCCGTGTGCCTCCATCTGCTGGGCTTCGATGCTTGGTGCCTTTGTGGAGCGGTGGTGGTGCTGCCTCTGCCCACAGAAGAGGGTGACACAGCCACAGAGGAGAAGGCAGCCGGGCAATGCAGGGTAACAGCCTGTTGAGGGTCGCCTCGGAGGGAAGAAACACCCCTTCCGTGTGTCGGAGGAGCAACGATTGCACTTCTACGAGTGGGAGAAACACAGCTGCGGGAGCAAGAGGTGGAGCTGAAGGAGAGTCGGAGGGTCCGGGCGGCGATCCGGTGGTGTGGGACCGCTCCCCTCCCTGGGAATCTGGGCCCAGCTCGCTTGGAGTGGGAGCAGCGAAGCGCGAAGACACAGCCGCCAGTGGGAGCAGAGGAGGAGGCGCCCCTCCTGGGAGAAGTGATCAGCTGCGCTCCGGGTCCTCGTAGCAGGAGGGGGAGGTGCCCTGTGGTGGAGGGCAAAGCAGAGTAGCTCTGGGGGAAGACCCGGAGCTCCAGCGTTGGAGAGGGCTCTTCGGAGGGAGTGTCTCAGGCCCACTCTGGGGAGCTTCAGGGAGATCAGAGCGAACAGCCCGAGGAGCGGGCCTGCGGCAATTGGCAGTGCGTCGAGACAGGAAGACAGGGCAGTGGCAAGACAACAACCAAGTTGGCAGGTGAGTGTGGGGAGCAGGAGGGGGGGCACAGCTTGATTTAAAATAAACATTGCAAGGCAACTGTGGCAAGTTCCTTACCCTTTGACCCTCCCTCAGCCCCCCCACCTTAAATGGGACAGTGGTCGGCTCGGGGAGAGAGGCAGGAACGAGCCGACCAACTTAAGTATTGTATGCAGACCTCTGGACATTTCAAGGATCAGGAGGCCCTGACCTACCCAGGGGAAAGCGGGCATTAACTAAGGAGCCCTCTGGCCGGTTCCAAGGGGCTCCAGGACATTACCTGGGCGTACTTAGAAGCAGGAAGACACAGAGCACCCAGACGTGCTGAGCAATACTACTAGGGGTGCATCCAATCCTGCGGACTGGGGGGAAGGTGGTCCGGAGTTCCTCTCAGTGCCCAGGGAGGTCTAAAGCAAGCCCTGGGTCTGACAACAGGGGGGCTGAGAACGGCAGTGAGAAGACCATTGGGTGGCACTTGGTACCTTCCCCAGGGCCGGACTGTCTGCCAACAAGGGGGGGTACTCTTCACAATAACCCCTGTGCCTGGAGCTCTGAAGAAGCAACCAGTCGAGGTAGGAGGAGGACCTGGACCCAGGCGAGGGAGCAGAGCGGCACCAGGAGGGCCCAGCTATGACAAATATGTCCAAAAACAGAGGATAGACCCCAGCAAAAGGGGATTAGAAATCCCCAGAGGGTATGCTTCAGAAACTGTGGAGAAAGGAAGAGGGAGCACTGCCCGAAGGAGGGAAAGTGGGAGACAGGATCGAGGAGGAGACTGGCCTGGGAGTCTATCACGAGGACAAAAGGGTCACAAAGAAGCTACTAGGAGTGCTTTCAGACCTTTGGCGACAGAATAGCCAATGTAATGCAATCACAACTCGATAAAATGTAGGAGATCACAGGTGCGACCCGGGAGGTTAAGGGTGATCTGACCAGTTTGGGTATAAGAGTGGACATCAACGAAAGGGACCTCCAAGACTTAGCGGAGGACGGTCACAAAGTACAAGAATGGGTGGAGAGCCTTGCCAAAGCCAACCACAATTTGGAGCTTCAGACCGAGGATCTTGAGAATAGATCGAGAATGGCCAACATCAGATTGAAATTTTTGCCTGAGAGAGTCAACGATGCAGACCACCTACAGACAGTGAAGCTATTGTTGCCCCCCCCCCCCCACATGGTTGATGTCACAAACCCAGAAGAGGTCCGAGTGGACAAGGCTGACAGAGTGGGGCACAGAAGGGAAGAACCCGGTGCTAGGCCGCGGAATGTGCTTGTGACGCTACATGAGTATACGAAAAAGAGAAGATCTTACGGGCCGCAAGGGGGGCGGATGTCCTTGGCTTTAACGGATCTTCCATTCAGCTGTACCAGGATCTGTCTGAAATCACTCTTAACAAGAGGAGGCAGATGCACCCGATAACGCAGGCGTTACAGAAGCGGAGCATTCGATACAAATGAACTTTTCCATTTGGTTTGGTGTTTGAGCTGGACAAAAGGCAGAGAAGGGTCACATCAGTGGAGGAGGGGTCTACCATCCTTGAGATAGAGGTGGATCATTCCTCAAATGAGTTGCCGGACAGGGGGAAAGTCAGCCCCAAATGAAGGGAGTGGGAGTGGTCGATGCAGGCACCAAGAAGGAAAGCGAGGAGAAGGGGGCCAGCGGGTCCGGTGGGCATGTCCCCCCTGCCATGGTACTCCGGCCCGGGAGGGGGAGATCTGGGGCTCGTCACCCAGTTGAAATCTTGGTCGAAGCAAGGGATGGTTTTGGGGTTCCCGGGGAGGGGTGTCTAGAAGAGGCAGCGGTGGCTGGGGTAAGGGGTGGGGAGGTTCGGATTGAATCACCAAAGGGTCAGGGGTGACCCACAAATGAGTTCACTCAGTTTGGGAAATGGCACTGCCCCTGAGGAGGTGGTGGTGGTTTGGGGGGCGCATACCCGTGAGGGACGGGGGGGGGGGGCACAGGTCTAGTGGTAGGAAGCAGAGTACTATCGTGGTTCTGTCCGGAGGGACACTTCGGCTTCCCCCGTAAATGGATAGAGCGCTGAAAATATTATCCCTTAACATTAGGGGATTGAATTCGCCGGTAAAGAGGAAATAAACTAGAGCTAATTAATACTGGCGAAAGAAAACCCTGACATAACCTTTCAGGAAACTCACATTCAAGAGAAAGATAGTCAGAGGCTGAGAATGAAAGGATTTAGCCGCCTTCACCAATCAAATGGTCATGGGAAGAAGCCCATAGCCTTGAAAAATGGTCTAGACCTATCTGTCACGGGTTCCTCTCGGGACACCGCGGGCAGATTCCTGGTTCTGAATCTTCAAAGAGGAAGGGAGGTGTCATCAGTGGCAACCCTCTATGCTCCAAACACAGGACTCGACCACTTCATACAAGCAATGTTGTACAAATTGGAGAGGGCCGCTAAGGGTAACATAATACTTACAGGGGACTTCAATTTCGCTTGGGACCCAGCGAGGGATAGGAGTGCGAGAATTTTCCAAGCCCAGACTAAGCCATCTAAAGAGCTGCAGAGCAAAATAGAGAACCTGTCTCTGGTAGACGCATGGCGGGAAAAGAGGGGTGAAGATAGCGGGTATAATTATTATTCCGATGTGCATAGGTCGGCTTCCAGGATTGATTATGTCCGTTTGTCACGTCCCCTGGTAGGTAGGCTTAGGGAGATTTAAGTAGGCGCGATCACGATATCGCTCTCATCCCCATCGCAGGCGGTGGGGCTGTGGAAATGGAAATACCCGTCACACATTTAAAGATGAGGTTTTGCAAGGGGAACTGCGCGAGGAACTTGTCCAATACTTTCAGGGGAAAGATACATGGGCCATGGATCCAAGTAAAGTCTGGGATGCTATTAAGGCCACCATTAGGGGGACGAATATTGGGATTAAGGTTCGGAGGGGCAAGGAGGTTAGGAGACTAGAAGAGGACCTGGAGGCTAATTTGAAGGCAGTTATGCAGGAGCTTGCCATTAGACCCTCTGCAGGGACTAGAAAGAAATACAGGGCAATCAAGGGCCAATTAGAAACAATCTTGGCCAAGGCAGAGAGGGCACTGATGCACCTTAAGCAGAAGTTCTATGTGAAGGCCAACAGGGCAGATAGGCTACTGGCAAGAAAACTGAGGGGCGAGGAAAAGGATAGAACGATATTGAAAATTAAGACACCAGCAGCAGGAAGAGAGGTTACAGGGCTCCAAGAGATTAAAAGCGAAGTACTATGGGGATGTCTATAAGTCGGATAACCCAGCGGAAGGGGATCAGGGGAAGTATTTGGAAGGGTGCCACCTGGCTGCGATATAGGAAACAGAAAGGGAGGAGCTAGTGAAAGTTAACTATAGAGGAGGTTCACAAGGCCATTGCGGCTCTCCCCCTTAATAAAGCCTGTGGCCCCGACGGGTTTACAGCGGATTTCGATCAAACGTTTAGGGACATATTTGCCCCGCGTATGGTAGCCCTATATAATGTATTTGGGGGAGTGGGATAACCAAATCTATGGAGGAGGCAAAGGTTGTACTACTCCCTGTGAGAGACGGCCTCAACGACCGGTGGGGGGTGTCTGTACTTCTGCTCCCTATATGGTGGAGGAGAGGCACAGGAGACCCCAGCCAAGATTCTCTATTCGGTAGCAATGGTCGAGAAATCAAGGCCTAGCTTCTCAGGAGGTGATGCAGGCTGGTTCTTAAGTACAGTGTATCCCCCAAACCCCCACAAAGGAATATCCACACTCTGTATTGGTTAGAACACAGTCTTTATATAATCAAAAGTTAAGGTTATGTACATTTATCATGATAACTCACTTTGTACTCTGGCAAAATCTACAATGACAAATATTTACAATCCTAAAGTGGTACCACCCTAGATCTCATTGAAGTGCATGAACAATACTGTACAATGTCACACAGACCAATAGAGTGAAACCAGCAATAGAGAGAGGAGAGAAAATAAGATGGTTGAGCAATAGGCAGAATACTGACCCCTACCACTAGGCACAGTTCTATGTGGAGATCCCCCCCCACCTGGGCAACCTGTAAAGAAAGATATAGCACAAGCCCAGTCCATATATTGCTCTGCAAGTCTTATTCTCTCCTATAATGTTTTTACCCCCCCCCCAATGTACCTGGTGGAGTCGAGCTCCTCGAAGAGGCGTCGACAAAGGTTGAGGGACTCGCTGTTCGGCGACGGGGAATCGACGGCCCTTCTTGAATGCCTTCCCTTTCAAGCGGGAGGCACGGGGCGTCGAACGTCCGTCGACAAACGAGGTAGAACGATGTCGAAGAGGCGGCAGCTTCGTCCGAGCGGTGCTAGTCGGCGTCGGGGGGTCGGCGTCCTGCAAGGCGGAGGTGTGCGGGGCACCTCGATGACAATAGTTCTGGACCGCAAAGATTGTAGAGACGGAAGCCCAGCAAGGGCGTCGAGTCGTCCGAGTCTTTGAGGTCGTCGGGTGGCGGGAAACCCACCGGCAGGTTTCTCCGCGGCGCGTTGGTCGGCCTCGACTTTCTCCGGCAGGATAAGCGGTCGACGATGCGGTCGAGAGAGTCCTTCGATTGAATGTTCTTAGGCAAAGGAGCGGACGGCTCCGGTCGTCGGCGGCACGGCGTCAAGTGGTTCCCACGGCTGGGCAACACAACTTCGACGGGCCTCCAGCGGTTTCACAAACCTGCGAACCCTGGTCGACGGCAATGGACTTCGACGGCGTCGATGTCCGGGTGCTTCACTTCGATCCCCTCAGCGGTCCCGTCTCGGGTCGACAGCCTTTCGAGGGTCTGTCTTCCAGGGCGCTTCGGCGAAGATGGAGCGGTGCTCGATGGTCCCTCGGAGCACGGGAAGAGGGCGCCTTACCAGGTCCTCTCTCGGGTCAGCCCTCGACGATCTCGTCAGCCTTCGGATCGGTCGAAGCAAATGCCACAGCAAGTCTTCTTCCAGCTGGACGTCGAGGATCAGCAGTTCCAGTTACTCGTAGAGTGGAGACTCAGCTCCCTGGCTGCTTTAGGAGCACAATGGTCGCTTCTCAACCAAAGGTCCCTTCTGAACACTTTTCCAGTGGTGAGAGGTCCCCAGATATACTATCCTCTCTCTCATCCACGCTGCTGGCACACACTCAGCAGCCAATCATACTGCAGGGCATTCATGCAGTCAGTCAGCCAATCAGGCACACAGTGCATTCAGGCCACACTCCTCCCTTCCAGACACTCACAACAAGAAATGTGGATTGGGACAAGTACCCAGCCATTCAACACTACACACTGCATTCAGGCCAGTTTCGGGCAGGGCTGTCTCAGTCTTTGTCTCTCATGCCAGAAACCAGACAACCACAAGTGTATATTGGTCACACACTCCATTCACCCAGGTCTCACCCACAGGAGGTACCCACAACATACAGTCACTGGGAAGGCTCCAGCCAGTCTAGCTGGGCCTTCACAACAATACCATACATGGAACTTCCACCCAACAGCCAGTCAGGGGGAAGGGACAGAGACAGGGCTTCCCAGGACTTTGGGAAAACAAGATAACAGGCAATAGACAGCAAGAGGCCACAGGGGCCATCTTGTTTCCTATCAGGAATCAACAGATCCCAATGGCAGGGCCGGGGTATCCCAAAATGGAGGACACCCGGAGCACCTGTCAAATTCAGCACGGAGCTGCCACCAGCCCATACCCTGCTCTGGGGTCACCCACAGGTGCCCAAAAACATACACTAGGGGCACAGGGTTGTACCCCTACCCATGGGTGCCATAAGGGTATCCCATGGGTCTGTTCACCAAACCAAAAGAGCTGCACTGCCAGGAGTCCCACATGGCCTCCGGGGCAGAAAACATAACAGAACACACGGTAAAAACAGAAAAAGGACAAGGATTCAGAGGCCCTGTCCCTCAGATGCATTTCCAGCATCACACTCCCTTAGCAGGGGAATGATCCCACAACACGTGGGGCTTACAGACCGATTGCACTGATCAATCTGGAAGCGAAGATCTATACTAAGATTCTGGCGGCCAGGCTAGAACCCCTCCTCCCATTCTTGGTGGAAGCAGACCGGTTTGGATTTGTGCGGGGGAGGCAAACACATGATAACACCAGGAGCACTGCCCATATTATAGATAAAGTAAACAAATCCAGGATTAAGGCTATTGTGGTGGCCCTCGACGCTGAGAAAGGGTTCAATAGGGTAGAATGGGGCTCTCTTTTCACCACCCTGCGCAAAATGGGATTTGGGGAAATGTATATGAGCAAGATAGAGACGAATTATCAAAACCCCACGTTGCGCCTGATAATCAATGGGGAGGCATCAGATCTGGTGGCAGTGTCTAGAGGCACGAAGCAAGGCTGCCCGCTGTCACCGTTACTCTTTGCAATATACCTAGAGCCGCTTCGGTCTAAAATCTGGCTCCACCAGGCGATTATGGGGGTGGTGTTTGGAGTAAGAGCACATAAGGTAGCCGCCTTTGTAGATGACATGTTGACCCTGACAAACCTCCAGGAGTCACTGGAAGCAGTCGAGGGAGTCATCGCGGAGTTTGGCCGGGTTGCAGGGCTACGGATCAATAAAAGTAAGTCAGATGTGCTGTGCCTACAGATGTCCCCCGGGGCGGAAAGGGAGTTAAGGAAGTGCTCAGACTTTGCCTGGGCTCCGAGTAGGATCAAGTATCTGGGGACGGTCATTACGGGGACCATAGAGCAATTATATGAGGTGAATTACCCCCCCAGTTACTGGGGAAAATAAAGGGGATGTTCCAGGGTTGGGGCCCGCTGACTGTCATGGCTAGGCAGGATTAATGCCCTGAAGATGGTTATCCTCCCAAAAATATTGTATCTGTTTATGGCGCTCCCAGCCAGGGTTCCGACTCCCTTTTTAAGGAAGTTAAACAAACTCACTCAGGCCTACATCGGGGAGAATAAAAAACCTAGAATACCCCGGAGGCTGATGAAACTGGCCAGACAGAGGGAGCATGGGGGAGCCAAACATGGTAAACTACTACCGGGCAGCTCAGATGCCGGTGCTACGAGACTGGGTGAAGGATGACAGGGGGAAGGTGTGGAGGGAACTGGATAGGGCAGTGGTTGGTGCTGGACTGGAGTTTTTTTTTGGCTTCCCTGGGAGGACAGGCCCAGGAGGATGTACTGCAGTGCAATAGAGACACTGGTGGGTAGGTCATGGGACGAGGCAGTGCGCAGATCAGGGATTACCACCTTTCCTTCACCTTTCACGCCCATCTTTGTTAACCCTCAGTTCGCCCCTGGGCTGGGAGTTGACTCCGGTTTCGACGCATGGCACGAGGGACTGTAGGTACTTAAGGGACCTCTATGATGGAAGGCAGATAAGGGATTTTCTCACTTGCAAGAGCATATTTGGGGTGGGGAGGAAGAGGAGCGCTTTCGATATATGCAACTAAGGCATTGGGCCTTACATCCGACTATAAAGGAGGCGGCCACCAGGGAACTTACCCAATTCGAGAAATAGATTACGACTAGCGCAGGGGAAGGCCATCTAGTGGGGGACCTGTACAGGCAGATCAAGGAGGGCGAAGGGGCTGGCGGGTGGAGATTCATGTCCAACTGGGAAAAAGAAACTGGGCACTCATTGGGCTAGAGCAATGGCAATCCCTGTGGGTGAACATTCCCAGGTTGACGAACTCCCTACAGATTCAAGAAATTTGGGTGAAGATGATGTACCAGTGGCATCTCACCCCATGTAAGATAGCTAAAATGTATTGGTCCAAGACTGCCCTGTGCTGGAGAGGATGTGATGGGGAGGGTTCCTGGGGACATATCTGGTGGCAATGCCCGAAGGTTGCCCCGTTTTGGGAAAAGGTTTGTGAAGCGCTTCATGACATGATGGGCGCAGACATCGCATGAAGCACAGATACAGGGCTGTTTATCAAGGGGCTGGATGGTACCCTAGACGGGCTACACACGAGGGCCCAAAAGAAGGTATAGCCGACCCTGGTGATGGTGGGGGCATGGTTAGTAGCACAAAGGTGGAAGGCGAAAGAAGCACCCGCAGAGCATGATTAGGTAGGAAAGGTATGGACCCTGGTGGCGCTGGAAAAAGTGACTAACTTGCTAAGGGCAGAAAACCAGAAGTTTCTCTTGGATTGGGAATTGGTACTTCAATTCCTTAAAAGAGACTCCAGGGCGGCCTGTTGCTCGCGTAGCATGAAGCTTCTGGGCTTGGTGTAAATTGGGGCCCTGGATGGGCTCAGTGAGGGGAGGGGATAGATGGAAGGACGGAAGGCGGACCCGGGAGGCCCTGATGGCGGAGCTTGGAGTCCTCGGCAGCGTGGAGGAGGGAGCGGCGGGGGGTGAGCGAGGACACTGCTCAATCAAGGGACAGAACTTCAGAGGGATGGACCATGACCTGGGGGGGTGGGGGGATAGAGGTTGTTGGGGGGGGCAATAGTTTGTTTTGTCAAGGTTGTTTAAAAATACCAATAAAAATGTATATGAAATAAATACTTTCAAAAGGTCATTTAGTACTGGCTGAACGCATACAATTGTTACAGGAGTTTGACAGTTCTATCGGTAATACTGCGCACCCAAGAATAATACGGTAATTGTATTCAGTTTGCACACACATATAAGATAGTGATTTTGGTAAGGAAAACGATTGGTTAGTGTTATCCTCGTAGAGCTTAAGATTCAAGAGACAGTTTCGTGGAATAGCAACTCTTTCAAAGTCCAAAACGCTACACTAGCTAATTTATTTTCACATTTGTGTATTGCCATTTGTAAACAAACACTGGTACAAAAAATCATTGTGCATTAGTTACAGGTATGCATTAAGCTTACTTGGTGCATTCTGGCAAAATAATAAGCAAACAAAATAAGTCAAAAAACCCAACAGCAGTTCTCCATACATGTCAACTCTATCTTCACATCATCAGTTCTGTGGTCAGGCCCGGAGTAAAGACCAGCAATATTCCAATCGTACACAGTTGGGCGATGGTAACTAAGTTCCTACTCAATCTGGGAATATTAGAGCTGGTGATAGGGTGAAAAGAGTAGCAAATCCTGCTATTTATGCAACACCTTAAGCTGCAACAGGATGTTCACGGTGGTTTATCTGAGAGGTGAAACATATCCCAAACCAATTGCTTCCATAACTTGTAAGCTCCTCCCAACCTGGCCCACATTCTAGTCTCCGCCTCAGCCCAAGTTTCAAAGCCCCTATGCCAGCGTGAATACTGCAGACCCCCAGCCGACTTCCATGACATAGCAATGCAACGTTTAACAAAGATACATGCCAGATCCATGAACTTGAAGTGCTTGTGTTTACTATTCCTCGGGTATGCACCTAATGGGCACTCCAATGGATTCCAGGAATATCTTGTGACCACAGCTTTCCTACATGCTTGCTCAACCCGGTCATGACCCTTGCCCCTGGCCCTCACTGGCAAGTTAGACATCCAGTTAGGGCCAGGTCAAAGGCCTTAAAACCTCATCCAAGACTCTCTTGGAGTCAGTCCTGGCGCTTTTGGAGCTAGGCTCAAACATCATGAAGACCAACATTAGAATGGGACTATTTAACTTGGGGGGGGGGGGAGGGAGATTCAGTCAACATGGAGGCACACAGCTTAGTTACAAGGAACTGAGCTATGCAGTCTAGTCTTTTGGGTGTGGCAGGCCTGGGACTACTTTACCTGAGACTATTTAAACCACACCCAAACAGCAGAACGTGCTTTGCGTTATTCTGCTGTGGGCAGCGTAACGCTCACCGTGTCCAGTTCGTTGATGCCAGCTTACCTGAAACCAAGGACCTGCAGAGAGAAAACGAACACTATGAAACTCACCTGGAACAGTATCCTGTCTTCAATCCATCCGGCACTGCATGCATCCTGGAAAACCATAACCTGGAAAGAGGAGAAAGAAAGACGGCATTACTAAGCGTTTACTCACGTTTCCTCCCGAATGAAGAAAGCCACACAATTCTTACCTGGGTAGTCCTCTCCTGGTCAGTATCATTGCTGGAACATTACGGCGCTCGGCGAGGAACATCGCAACCTGCAAGGAGAGAAAAAACACAGATTAGCAATATAAAAAGCGAAACAGCGCCACACATTACTTACCGGACAGCAACGCGCACACCGCGCTTTCGCCTACCGGCCCATGCTCATCTTCAAACTGCATGACAACACCAAAATACCTTTCCATACCTAAAAGGAAAGCAGCAAGACATTATTCAAACTAAGAGGAACATAAGAACTGCATATAAAGACTGTAAAGAAGCAAACCTACGGAGTCGCAGCAGGCCTGGATTCCCACAGGGGGACTTGCACCAGTGAAGTAACTAGGTCGCTGCTCGCCCCCCACATCTACGTGCCCCTGCCACGAGGAGCAGGATGGAGAAGGAAGGAGTTGAGGCCAAGGGAGGTGGGAAAACAAAGAATCTGGTATTGAATCCAGCTCTCCTATATTACAGACCCATCTTTAACCAGACGCCTTACCAAGGGACCGGGAGAGGGTTCAAGAGTACAAATCATCCAACTAGGGCTGGGTGGTGTCTCCGTTGATACCAGGTGAGCGCAACAACCCGGGACCAGAGACCCTGCACCTTTGTGCAACACCAAAACATGTGTACCAGATCGGCCCCATCATCCAGACACCAGGGACAGCTGGACCGTTTACCTCTATTGAATTTGGCTACTTCACTAAGTCCCATATAGGTGCAGTGAAGCACATTTATTTGGATCACCTTGAAGTGGGCATTCCTGGACGCATCCTTGGGAAACCAGAGAATACGTTCCCACTGCTGCTCCCCAATCTCCACTCCTAGGTCTGATTCCCAGCATGTTTTTAGCTTGGAATTCTGGGGATTAGGTCTATCCATTAAGGCACCATACAGTCTAGACACTGGTCGCCAGCCATCCTCCAGGGAGAACATTAAGACCAGCAGCGCTGTTGCCACAGGTTCCTACGGCCACCCAGACAATTTCCGTTTAGCAACTCCCCCACCCCCCTATTCTCATATTGCAGGAACTGCCCACCAGGAAGTCCAGTCTGCTCAATCAATTATAGTGGCCAGTTCTTAAAATGTACAATTTCCGAACATGGTGCCCCAGGTAGAGACTCCCCCAGCCCTCCCAAAGGCATGCCACTGCATGATTATCTCTGTTCCTGCATACATCCACCTCTATCGGTACATCAGGCGAGTAAGGGCAGTCTATCTTCAGTAATTTCAGTGATCTATGCCACACCTACCTGCCCAAGCTGATTAGTAAGGGTGTAGTGTCTAGGCAGTTCAATTGTAGCCATATAGCGTCTCTGAGGTGAGCAGGGAATCACCAGCTGCTGTAGCAGTAGTGACTCAGATGTAATCATATGACTAAAGTGTGCCGCCAGGTAGTAACATTCCAGATTCGGGAGCTGCACACCGCCCTCCTTATAGGGTAGACAGAGCGTTGCAAGGGCAATCCTATGACGGGAAGATCCCATAGAAAATCCCTCACCAGAGAGTCCAATAAGCAGAAGGAGACATTGATATAGTGGTGGTTATTGGTGAAGAAGTACAAGAATCTAGGCAGGACAATCATTTTTATAAATCGCTACTCTACCCATCAGCGAAAGTGGGAGCCTAGACCAAAAAGACAAGGACCTTCTCAACCCTTACACCACCCTACCCGTGTTTCATGCATGCATGCATGTCTTCAGGCGTGTGCATAATGTGTACACCTAAGTATCTAAAAAGGAACCCACTTCCCACGTGAGCCCCATTCTCAGCAAAGCCTCAACCTCGAACCCACGGAGTCCCGCCAATGGAATTCTCTATTAAAGGTTATCCTGGACAATTTAGCAAAGTTGTCCAATACTTCCATGACCATTGGCAGGTTGTATTGCGGCTCTCATATATAAAGCAGGACGTCATCAGCATACAACAATATTAAGTGTCTAGTGCCACCAATCCAAATGCCTGTTTCTGAAAATTCTTGGGATAAGTAGACCGATAGGGGCTCTAGCGCAAAAAACATACAACATCGGTGATAGCGGGCATCCTTGTCATCTTCCCCTTTGAATGTCCCACGCCACAGACACCTGCCTCCCAGATTGGACTCTGGCAGTCGGCGATATATACAGGATCCTTACCCACTTTATGAACTGTTCACTGAACGCAAATCCCTGTAGTGCGGCAAACCACGATTCCCAATAAAGAGAATCAAAAACTTTGATCGCTTCAAGCGATACCACCACGCACTGTTTGGGGCATTCATTGATCTGTGCACTAATGTGTTGCAGTCGGTGCAAATTCAGGGCAGTGCTTGGGCCTCGTGGTTAGGTTGTAGAGGGTGGGCACAATGCACGAGCCCTGTGGGACTTCGCATTTGATGTGACTTGGAGTAGCACAGGCAGCGTCATAGCCCTTTCCTGTAGAAACAAGTTGATCCAAGCACCTGCCCTCGAGGAGAGGTTGGCCACAGTGGAGAGGTGGTGGCATAGAGTCTTGTGATCCACTAGGTCAAAGGCAGAAGATAAATAAGG
Source organism: Ambystoma mexicanum (assembly GCF_040938575.1). Taxonomy (NCBI): domain Eukaryota; kingdom Metazoa; phylum Chordata; class Amphibia; order Caudata; family Ambystomatidae; genus Ambystoma; species Ambystoma mexicanum. The sequence goes on along the minus strand of NC_090930.1, from coordinate 251,285,985 downwards.
AGCAGAAGGAGCGCCGGTTTGCCTGCGTTTCTGCAATCATGAATTTGATTTTTTAGGTCTCAAAGAGCCGTTTCGGTGCCATGTTGTGGACGGAATCCCGGCTGCCGAAGGCCAAGAAGCCGGTTGTCTTCAAGGAATTTTTGGTCTTGCAGGTAAGCTGCTTTGTCCAGGATTTTTAATAGAAAAGGGACAGTAGTAATGGGTCTATAGTTCCCTGGGACTGTTGGGTCAAGTGAAGGTCTCTTAAGGAGTGGGCGTACCCAGGCTTCCTTAAGGCCAGCGGGGCCTTGACCGGCACAAAGGAGTTCCTGGCCTTCTGAACCTCTGGTGTGTAGCCTGAGTAGATGGTGACTTTAGACTTGTCTCTCTGGATCTCACTGCCTTTCCTGGAGTGTTTCAATATCACCTTCCTATCATGGAAGTTCAAAATCTTTGCAATGGCAGGTCTGGGATGGGAGCCCTGTGGGGGCCGCTTCTGTAAGGAGCGGTGAGCATGCTCAACCACAAAACCCTGCGATAAGTTCCCAGGCCCTTTTTCCTGCAGTAATAAGTTCTCAACATACTGAGTGGGGTCTGAGCCTTCCAAGCCTGCTGGGAGCCCAAGCAGCCTAACGTTGTTCCACCTGGCCCTCCCTTCGGCAGCCTCAGCCCACAGCTCCAAGGCAGTGTTCCTTTTCTCCAGATCCCGAACCAGTGTCCAGGTCCTTTGTAGAATCTGTTTCCTTCAGCTCCATCTCAGTCGTAACTCGTTTGGCTAGTTGTCGAACATCCTGTCGTAGCAACTGAACGTCTACCTTGACCTCATCTATTTTCATCTCCAAGGAGGATCTCGGCGCAGCTATTGCAGCCAGTACCAGATCTTCCTGAGAGCCTGTGCCATATACACACGCCTCTGATTGCGTTGCAGGTGCACTATGTGAAAGTTTACAGGATTTACCCGTAATAGCAAACAAGCCCATAATTGTGGCTTTACCCGTACCCTTAGTCGGGGACATTATTCCACGTGAAGGCCAAAGCAGACGTGGATTCAGGCCTCAGCAGGGATTCTGGCGCGTAGCAGGCAGCAAAAAGTGGACCGATAACCCCAGACAATGTCGTGGAATCGTTGTTCACTTGCGCCTTGATATGCCTGGTCCGGTATCGGCATGCGCCGCCCAGGAATCTCAGGAACCACCAGACAGGAGGGGGCACCTAGTGCATTCTCCAGCCCCTGGGAGGACTGTTATGCACACTCCCACTGACACAACAATATTAGCACAACAGCCAGCAGTGACTAGCCACAGAGGAGTATCGTGTCTTAGCCTGCGCAGTGAACGGTCTACCCTCTCATAATGCAAGATCCAGAGTCAGGTGGTGTCTTAACCAATCACATAACTGTTGGGTACCTGCCTCACCATAGTACAGCTTTCCTCCGTTCAGGCGACGCCACGCGGTAGCCGTCTGCCTGGCAAAGTTCAGCTTGCTGTTTAGTACAAGTGGAGGTGAATCCACAGCTCTCGTCATCAGGTGAGCCTTTTGCGTTAATTGCCCAAACCCTCACATCTAAAGGCTCCAGCTACTGCCAGTCGCGTGGTAATGCAGCCTTTCCACCAGGTTCACCTCCTGGTCTGTGTGTCTTCTGACCCAGGTAGTTGCAGGAGTCGTTTGTGGCAGTTCCACTATGCAAACACTGCTGTCCTTCAGCTGCTCAATCTGTCGTCCGCGCCAGCAACTGCCATCGCCAACAGCCAGTCAAACGCGATATCAGCCGCCCTTCCCTGGCTGCACACCACTATCCAGGATAGTCTTCATCCAGCGTCTGTCTGCTGACTCGACAATCCACGCAGTGCACCGGTGCAGGTCCCGCCTCCAGTGCAGTCCAGCCCACTGTTAGGGAGAATTCTCATGTATGGCTAATTTCCCTCACCTAGTGAGTCCCTCAGCAGCTTTGCTGGATTTCAGGGATTTTTTTTTTCCACGTGGTAAGAGTGTGAGCCCTTTTTCCCACTCTTGCATGTGTTTTGCCATGTGTATTTCTACTGTTTGTGTGATCTTGGGCTCTGGAGCTACACCACTCCATGAGCCCAACTTTTGTGTGTATTACACAGCACCTTCCGTGCAGTGACACGGAGTTGTCTTTGAGACTTCCCTTTGACTCAATTTTTCTGGGGCTGACTACTGTCCCCCAGAACCAGGTAAAGTTGCCATTTACTTTATGTAGTCATTTAAAACTACAGACCCAATACATCCCATCCTACATGGAGTATTGGAAAGGGTTAGTTGCAATCCCTTTTTGTCTGTACCTCTCTGAGCTTTATTTCACACTTAACACTAAGACTTGGCTGGTGGCAGTGGTATCTACTCTATATTTTTTACCGCAATTCTACTATATAAACATGGTACTGTTTTAGGCTATTATATTAGCCTCAAACTTAAACCCACTTGACCAAATACTTTTTATTTCGGCTCAGGTTGGGTTTTATCGCCATTTCTTTTTGTTAAAGTCCTTCTTGTGTTTTACTTTGCGCGGCAAACCTGGTTTGCCTCCTTCGTTCGACGACCTTTGGCGGGCTTAAGTCCAGAAGCCCTCCTTTGGCGTCTGGGTGTCTAGGTGGGCTGAATGTGAGGGAGGTGTGTAGTCACCCCCTACACAGGGTATCACAGGGTATCCTTGGAGACCCAAGTCACACTGTGTCTTGATTGGCTGAGGGAGTTGTCCGGGCCGGGCAACCCCCCTGCTGAGTGATTGACAGCCAGGCTGTGTGAATGGGGGATTTTGGCATAGAAGGCAGGGCTCTTGAGCTAGAAGTCGGAGTCGCCACTGGAATTGCAAAGAACCGACGAGAAGCAGCGAAGACGGCTGCTGCAACTGCCGAGTCCCGGTGAAGCCCTGCTGCAGTCCTGAGCTATCGACCCTTCAACGACAAGAGAAGATCCAGTCTGGAGTCTTCTTCACTTGAGCCTGGTGGGATCAACCAGCTCACCTTCCACAGGCAGAGGATCCTCTTCTTGGTCGAAATGGCTGCACACAGCTGTAGTGGTCCGGAGAGACATCTAAAGAGCCTCTCCTGTTTTACAAGAGCGCACCTTTTATTCACTGTTGCTTTTGCTGCTGCTGGCTTCATCCCTGGGCAGTGCAGATCGCTCCAGACGTCCTCCTTGTCCCCACGACTAAAGTTTCAGGAACCGTAAGTCTGCTGGAACAGCAGCTGTGGCACCAGCTCATCTTCATACGAATAAGGTACTGTGTCTGACTTCAAGAAACTAGGGTGAATCCTTTTCTCCACACCAAAGGCTTGTCCTTATCTTCCTTCCCTCTTATAACTTTTGCTTCCCTATTGACACTATCCAAGTACTGGCAATCTCGAATCATGAGCTGTTCTAACCTTGTGATCCTCGACAACAGGACCCATGTCCCATTGACACTGGCGCAGGCCTGTTGACTTACCTACGTTTTAGAAAGTGTCTCTTGATTCTATCTGCCTTTACAAAAGTATTGCCTATGATTTTTATCCCCAACTCTTGTGCTAATTCATGTGCTAAGTGTGTTTGACGACGATAACATTTCTGTTCGCGGGTACGCTTCTCTTTCGTAAGACCGAACTGTCATTACTGTTACAAAGTGATTGCGTGATAACCCCCAGTAACGTCTTTGTTTCACATCACTGGTCTGTCAAATCCAAAAGGTACTTAACTTTAATAGTTCTGCACAAGGGGAATTGGTTGTGTGTAGTATATTTGAAGTGTGGTTTTAATTTAATAGAAGTTAAGTGTTTTGTGAACAGATGTGGTCTAAACATAAATGTACTTTTACTTTTTAACCAGAAACCTTGAGTCAGTGTTTGCTTGAGTCACAGTGATTTTAGTCCTTTGTGTAATCTCTACTACTGCTCAATTGCTCTTGAGATAAGTCTGGCTGCTCCGCTACTGCTACCACTCTGTGTAGTACAGGCTTGTACCAAAGGTGAAATTGTACTACCACCTGTAGTCTTAATCTTGTGTTGTGGTCCCTAAGTGCACTGCCCAGGATTCTGCCTAACACCCACCAGCAATCGCCAACCGCTGCCTCCTCAGTCCACGCAGCACCCCGATGGGAGTACTTGCACGCGGCATAGCCCGGCACACAGGCAGCTCCTAGCAAAGTCCACTCAGCCAAGTCCAGCACAGCACAGGCGACGACAGGAGCGCTATCCAGCGCGGCTGTGTCGCTACCCAACCTCCTCCTCTTCACTGCAGCAGCCGCCATTTTTTCCCCAGACGATACTCCGGCACCCACAGTCCGATTTATACCGGGGCAACGACTCGCAACATGGCAAAGGTGTCCCCTGCCAATTAATGTTCTTATGTGTGGTCACAGCTTTCTGTAGCCGCTGAACCAAGGATCAATGCAGGATCACGACGGGAGCTCTGCAGATTCACAGCCACACCACATGGGCTCAGGACACCCCTCTCCCCCGAACGCTACAGTAGCTAAAAGGTAGTTTTCACGATTTAAAGTCTTTCAAAGCAACAGAAATCAAAAGTTCCTGCGGATACTTCTTAGTGTCTAGGAAGGAAGATACAAGAAGGTGTTAACCAATGTTGGAGACCCTGTTAAAGGACTCTCAAGGGAGACAAGCAACGGCTTGGGTCGGAAGAGGGGGTTGCCCTGGACAGCTCTAGGTGCACTCCAACACTCTGGAGCAACTTTCTTGGATCAGGTACGCAATACCTTTTTCCCACTGTACCTTAGGTTAGAAGAACATGTTTGTGGTGGATGCTCTGCGATATTGCAGCTCTCGACTCGACATCCGAAAGGCAGGACAAATCGAGGCGATTTCTCAGCCACAGTCTCAAGGGAGGCTCTCTGGCATGACTTTCAGCAACTTCTCTGGCGACTCTGGTTTTGAAGCCTTTTCTGCAGCACCAACATAGGATGCAAATCGCCTGGTCAATCTTATTCGCTTCCTGCAGTCCTGCACTCTGATGAGGGGGTCTGGCTGAGTTGGATCGGATCTGTGTAGCGTCCTCGAAGGCTCAGCAAATATTTGGACTTATTCAGCCTTTCCATGATGATGCACTCGAAATGGGCAGCAGGTCTCCTGATATTGGGTTTCTGTAGCTCTGGAAACTCACAGGACCGCGGAAGATGGCTCAAATCGAAGTTCATCTTGAGACAAATAGTTGCCACCAGCCAAAGGGAAAGAGTCGCCCTCTTCGGAGCTCCTACGTCGGACAGAGAATAGGATCAGGATAGCAGTGGTCGCTACACAGTGTTGCAAAGAGTCTGCAGGCTTCTCTGGTCACCTTCGGTTACTTTAGCCTCCAGTGGTTGACTTGCTTTTGACTTCAGGAGCCTAACCTTTTATACAGTTCAAGCACACACTCCTCTGCAATCTCTCAGCAATTTATAGAAAAGGGCATTTGGCTAGCCAATCAGGACAGCCAGACCCCAATGAGAGCTGGTACTATTCAGGCACTATGGCAGACAAAGGACTCGGGTGCGGGTTGGAATCCTCCTGTCCCACTTCCCGCCGAGGCTCCAGAGTGTCTGGGCAGGCAGGGACACCCAAAGGTTCCTGCCAAAGGCAAAACACACACACAGACCTCTCCCCTCCCAGAATGGTAAAAGAAGGGCTAACAAAGAACATCCACGCTAGTGATGGTGAAAAAAGAAGGGAGATCCCAAGTTGGTACTTGGGTGCCCCTATTGCGCGCTACTGAGGCTATGGACATAGCCTGCGGTATAAAAAATAGACAATAGTTGGTAGAACACGTCCACTGCCACCAGGAGATTGTCTAAGTGACTATAAAGTCACAGGAGCAGAGAGAAGGGGAATATTAGGTATCCCTTTGGCACTCAACATAAGGTGGTGTGTGCCAATCTCTCAGACTATAATGTTTTAGGAGAGATACTAAGTATCTGTCCATCCTTAAGAACTATAGTTATTCTAAAATAAAGAAAAACTCTCAAAGGAGAGCCTATAAGGAGTTCTGCGTTGCAATAGTAAAATGCAGATACCTTTAAGAGTTTTGGAGCAAGTAGACTCCATAATAATTGTAAAGGTAAAATACAAAGAATAGAGTTCCAAAAGACAGAGCCCACAAGAATGAATGAGGGTAAACAGGCTCCACTCATTCACGAAGAAAAAGGTCCAGAAGTCCAGCAAAAAGTGCTGGGGGTCTCCCTAGGAGAAGGGATGAAGCATAACAAATTAGAAGTTATTCACCGTAGTGACTAACTTACTCTTAGTCCATAGTCCTCTGTCCTCCATACTGTATGGGCGTCCCTTCTAGGGACGGGAGACTGAACCTTTTTCACTATAAAAAAAAAACCTTCCCCTTTAAATGTAGAGGGGCACAGGGGTGCGGCCCTGGGAGCATTCGCTCCCCTGACTCCGTCCACCGGCGCCCCTCCTTAGTCCCCATAGACTTGTCAACAATATTAACATTGCCTAGTGACACTAGTTTTATTAGGGGGGAGGATGGTGGGACATATGGAGGAAAGGGGACTATGGATGAAGAATGTTAGTCACTACAGTGAGTTACTTATAATTACTCCTACGTCCCGTCCCCTTTCCTCCATACTGTATGGGAGATTACTACTGAATGTAGCCCCGGGGGGGGAGAGGTGACCCTCCTTAAGAAAACAAGTTCCTTAATACGGCCTGCCCAAATGCCGCATCTGACCTGGAGCTGGCATCCTAACAGTAGTGCTTACAAAAGGCAGAGGGAGTGGCCCACGTGGCCACCCTGCTAATGACCTGCCACGGAACTTGTCTCTGCAATGCAACCACTGTGGCATTGGCTCTGACAGCATGGGCATGCATGTTTGCCAGAAGCGGCTTGTGCTACCCCTCATATGCCTACTTAATGGCTGCCACCATCCATCTTGCTATGGAGGCCTGATATCCGGGCCTTGACATACCAAAGGTGATAAATAGAGCCTCAGATTTGCAGAAGCTTTTGGTCCTGTCCAGATACAACTTTAGTGCTCTCCTAATATCTAAACAGTGCAGAACCCTCTGAGCATCGTCCTTGGGGTTTGCAAAGAAAGTAGGGAGTACTAGCTCCTCATTTAGGTGGAGTTCGGAGACTACCTTAGGAAGGAACACAGGATGTGTTCTGAGGACCACCTTGTCCCTGTGAAAGGTAGTGTATGGCTTAGGGGCCACTAGAGCTTGTATCTCGCTGACTTGATGTGCAGATGTAAGACCCACCAAAAAGGCGGTCTTCATGGTGACCAGCCTGATGTACGCAGATGCCATAGGCTCAAAAGGTTTATGCGCCAAGGCGCCCAACACTATATTGATGTCCCACACGTGGTGTGGGTTCTTGATCGGCGGTTAGAGCCTAGTGAGTCCTGTCAAATATCTTAACCACCGGATTGGCCGACAAGAAAACCACCTCCTCCGAAAGCCGGTAGGCTCTGATGGCCGTTATATAGGTGCGGCATGTGTCTAGCTACACTTCAGAGTGTGCTAGGTGTGCAGAGAAAGATAGCACATCGTCCAATGAGCAAGTGAGAGGATCTATTTCCTTGGACTCAGTCCAGTGGCACATCCTAGTCCACTTGCTTTTGAACTGGCTCCTAGTGTCATCGCTCCTAGCCCCCTGAATGTCTAGATTATCCTGTGAGAGGCGAAGATGCTTCAGAGTGACCCGTTCATGAACCACACTGCAAGGGCTAACTTCTGTGGGTCAGGGTGCATCACTGTGCCCCCCTGTTGTGACAGTAGAGGAGCTGGGCTCAGCGGAAGGTGCATCGGAGGTTGGTCCGACAGGCTGAGTAGCTCCGAGAACCATGGCCTCGCCGGTCACCATGGAACCATCAGAATGATGGAGGGGCTGGGACTCTCTTATCTTGCATATCACCCTGTGTACCAGTGGAGGGGGGGGGGGGGGCATTGGCTGTTCCACTGAATATGTAACACATTGCCCAGTGAGCCTAGACCCTGTCTCTGCCAAGATGTGAACTGAGGGCACTTCCTATTGAATCTGTTGACAATCTGCTGAAGGACCTGGTCGTTCAACTGCCATTCGTAATTGTCCGCCTCCAGCCTGCTGAGACTGTCCACCTCCAGGTTCGACTCCCCCGGAAGGTCGATTGCTGCCAGGTGAATATCGATCTCCAGGGCTCATTCCCAGGTGCTGACCGCAAGGGTGCATAGAGGTGACCTGGTGCCAGCCTGCTTGTTGAGGTAATATATGCTGGTGGAGTAGTCTGTCTGAACAAGGATCTCTTTGCTGCTGATAAGCGGTAGGAAGGCATCGAGAGCCAGCCAGATGGCCTTCAGCTCTAACCAAGTGATACATGCTTCCTGTTCCTGCCAGGACCAAACTCAGTGGACACTGGTTGTCAGGGTAGCTCCCCAGCCCTCCAGGGATGAATCTGTGGTGATGGTAACCTACAGTGCTGGTTGACGGAAGGGCCTACCTATCCTCAGATTGTAGTCCGTGCTCCACCAGACTAGGTCCTGGTGTAGGAACGAGGAATGCTGACTAGTTAAGCCTGAGAACCCCGCTCCCGATGCCATGAGGCTGCAAAGTGCAGCTGTAATTTCCTCATCTTGAGTAAGGTACCGCCAAGAGAAAAGCCACCAGGATACCCAGGAGGTGCTGGTACCACCATGCTGAAGTCACCTCTCTGCTGAGGGAAAACTCTCTCGGAAGTCGTATCCCAGGGGAGGCCCAGAAATGTTAGACTCTGCGTCGGTTCCAGCTGAGACTTCTTGAGATTGATGAGAATTCCATGTCGTGTAATGTGTTCATGAGGGCGGAGGGCGGAGGAGGTGTGATGGATCGCCTCCAGGGATCTCGCCCTGACAAGCCATTCGTCTAGGTATGGATAGATATGGTGACCTTGGGCTCTGAGAAGGGATGCCACTGCGTTCATAAATCTGGTAAAAACCCTTGGGGCTGAATTGAGGCCAAAGGGTAGCACTTTGTACTGGAAATGGAACCCCATGATCCTGAACCTCAGTAAGGACCGGTGGGGCTGCTAAATCGGGACGTGCAAGTAAGCATCCTTCAAATACAGGGAGCACATTCAGTCTCCCCTGCACAGTGTCTCCGCAATAAGCGCTGGGGTAACCATCTTGAACTTTTGAAGTGGGAGGGAAAGGTTCAGGGTTGAAAGGTCCAACCACTCACAGGCCAGTCTGGTTCTTCTTGTGTATGGCGAAAATCCTGGAGTAGAAACCCATAACCCACTGGGAGGCCGAGACTACTTTCACTGCCTGGCTCGCTACGAGCGATCGAGTCTCCGCCAACAGAGTTGCTGTCCCAATATGTGGGAGGGAAGAGGGAGGGACCAGTAGACAGTAGCCTGTGAAAACTACTGAAAGGATCCAGGGATCTGCGAAGTTTGCGCGCAATTGTGTGCGTGGAGAGCAAGCCTGCCCCACACTGGAGACATGTGGATCCTAAAGGGAAGTGTCATGCCTTCTTTCTCTCTGAGGAGGGGGACTGAAAGAAGCCCTTATTCCCTGCCTTGTGCTGCTTATGGCGGTGTTGGCTCAGAGAGCAGTCGGGCTGCTTGGACCATCGTTCGTGGAAGCCCCGGAACCCAGCAAAGGCCCGACCCTTGCCGGAACACTAGTGCGTTGGACTGAAAGTCTTGGGTGTTGACTTTGTAAGGATGGATAACTACTTCACAGTCTGAACTGTTATTTTCCAATTCCTCATCCGTGGAGGAATGACTGAGGTCGCTACCCACTCATGTCCGTGGCCATGCAGATGGCACAGCTTGAGGTATCGATATGCGAAACGGTGTACTCCATTATGTCCTGAGCAAGCATCTTTGCTTCAGCCAGGCCCATCTTGAAACGTGCCTGACTGTACACCAGAGGTTCTGGAAGAAAGTCTGCATCCACATTCGCTTGACGAAGGTGCAGCGAGGTGTTGGAGTAGACCTTTCCATATGCCTCCAAGATCTGCTCCTCCTTGTCTAGCAGTACCGAGGACAAGGTGACCGATGAGGATTGCAGCTTAGAATATATGAAAGCCACAGCAATCAGACAACAAAAGTGTATCCCCCTCACCCCTAACTGTCTGTACTTGCTGTTGTGGCGCCTGTTGGTGGGCTGCACTGAGTAGGGTTTCAGCCATTCCTTCTTGGCCAAGGCAACAACGTCCTTCTGCATCGGAAACCCTGTTCTTGCCGCAGGGCATAGAGTGAGGACTTCGGCCAAGACGCCCTGCCTCAGGTCTTTCAACCTCAGGTTGTGGAAGCCCCAAGTATTCAACCATACCTGCAAGTCGATTGTGGAAGGCCTTGGCTGGTGAGGGTTTGTCAGGGTCCTCCTCATCGGTGTCTGACAGTTCTGGCGCCGGTGGAGGAGTACTAGGAGCCATTGGCTGAGGTGTGGTGACCGGAGCTGGAGGCTGCTATGGAACGGCCTGAGCTATGGGCGGCAGGGGAGCCGGAATCGAAGGAGCCGGCGATGGCAGCTGAGGCTGCTGCGGAGCCCGAGGCGCCGGGGTCATAGGCAGAATTACTATGGGTGCTGGCCACTTGACTGGTGGAAGCATGTCCCTAATAACATCCTGAAGTATGCAGCTCATCTACGAGGACCTCATCAACGTGAGGAACTTCTCAAAAAACCTGTCCTCAAAGCAGGTGATATTGACGGAGTCGCGACTGGCTGCTGGGGCCTGTGCATACTCTGCCTAGGTGGTTGCAAGGAGTACTTGCCTTGCGATGTACAATGATCAGCTGTAGGCCACATACCTTGTGAGACCAGTACCACCTGGACACTCAATCTCCTACTTGCTCCCTAATCGGGGTCAGTGTCTGTCGAGAGGCCATATTGTCTGGCGTGGCTGCCATTTTGCCGAGCTGCATGCCACGTGCCCGAGTCGTGGTGCCCGACTCGCTGAGACCGGCCTACTCGTGGAAACTCGGCAGTGGATTCTGAGGCCTACCCTGCACCTCAGGACCAGACCTGGTAGGCGTAGAGCCCTCGGACGGGAAGGCTGGTAGTGCTGCATACAGGCGCCCCCTGTTATATTTATTTTATTTATTTCTTTTTAAATTCAAATGAAAATCAAACAGATTCAATTTAGGGCAGCAATCACCAGTGTGGTGATAATTACAAAGCAAAACAATAATACACTTAATTTAACTTTCTGACATCGGATACATCAATGCAAATATGAATGGAAGCAAGATCACATTTTGGCCATACTTAAAACTGTTATACATTCCCCCTGCAACACTCCCCCAAATCCCTGTTAACTATGTTTTGTGTGGGTGGAAAAGAGTAGCAAGGAGTCAGATATAAGAGGAAGAAATCGGATTTTAAATTTGATCTAGCAGGTCAGTTTACATGTGCGGTAAAATGGATAAGACAGGAATTCCTGTGGCTGGGCTAAAGAGGCAGGAAAGCTTACAAGCTACAATGCAAGGTACTAAACATGAATACAGGTGAAAAAATCGACTTTGGGAAGGAAAGCAGTGCAGCAAAAATCACGTGGCAGAATCGCAATTTCTTATTTTTCACAGGTTTAAAACAAGCAAACAGCCTACGAAATGAGCTAAACGGTCAAAATCGGAAATCGTTTTTTCTAATGAGGTACAAAAGGCACATAACAGGTATGAGACTGAAGTGAAAGGATGACTTCTTATGGATGACAGTATGGGATTCTTTATAGGAAAGGAAAATCGGACTTTAGAATGAAAGAATTTCACGGGCAAACATAGTAATCAGCACTTAAACAAAGGACTGAAATGATTTGAAAAGAATCACGCTAACACAGACGAACACAGATTCTTCTTAGGACAGGATACCCAGAGGATTCTGACAATTTAAGAAGTTACTAGGGTACTTATAGGATTTTTATACGTTTGGACAGAATGCGAGGTAACGGAGCGGGGTATGCCATTTTTGGATTGGGGAGGGTGATACTTACAAAATGCACTTAATTTGGGTAGTTTAGATAGCTAACCGGATCTCTGGACAGCGGGACAAGGATCTGGTCACCTGGGCAGTGGCTGGGCTCTCCTTTAAGGGAACAGCGGGGCAACAGGGGTCTAGTCACTGGACAGCACGATGCATCAGTTGGGCAAAGAAAGGTCTAGTCACTGGATTCTTTCAAAAGGATCAGCAGCCTTTTCACCTTTCTCCCTGAATTATTGGGCTGCCTGGATCTGGATCAGGATAGGTGGTTCTGGATCTTGGATTCGTTCAGGGTGGATTTTTGAATGTCGAATCTCTGAAGATCTGGATTTTGAATGTCCTTGTCTGTCCCTATGCCTCCCCTCCTATATAAGCAGGATGCAATAAGAGAATTTTTACTATGTGGGCGGATGTAAACTGGACATACCTCTAAGATGGGATAAGTTAGACTGTGGATGTCGCCAGCTCCCTGCAGGCGGACTGGTTCCAGGGAAGTGACATCAGTTTTCGTGTGTGTGCTTTATGACATGCTTTGTTTCACCACAGTTACTTTTGCAAAAATCAGTTATGAAACAAAACCCTTATGTTTACAATCGTTATCATCATGAAAATCAAATAGGCAGATCCCATATTTTACAAGTAATATGCCATTTCAAACGCCAAGTTCTGCTTTGCCCTTCGGGCACCATTTCGCAGTTTTTCACGAGAAACATTCACGAGAAACATTTTACCAAAAATTCTACAAATAGATACACATAAGCCTAACAAATTGTACATCTGTGTCATGTACGCTTTCCCCAGAAATGCCTCTTTAATGCCATTCACATCTACCATATCCCAGAAAGACCCACATAGTCTCAACTGGCATATACAAAAGTTACATTAAAAACCGTAATTATTTCACATGTCTTAATGTAAAAAGTCTTCATTCGAATGGGCTTCATTTGTTCTCAAATGTGGGCAGTATTTCCAACCCCCCCAGCCAAATGTCTTCCCTTGGTCAGCTGGCACAGGGGTTGCCATGGCTCCCCCTTTTGAAGTCCTCCAGTTTGAATGCAGGGGAACTCACACTTCTGTGGCAAACACATTGGTTTGAATCTTCCTTGGTCCCAGGGAACATCTCTTCCAGGCAGTCTGAGGCAACCTGTAATTATCACGCTTGTCAGTACATAGAACAGGGTCCCTGCCCTGGCAGTATCGGATCACTGGGAGGTGCAACATTAGCCTTTAAACTAAACTGGTCTAACAGGAATGCCCGAGCCTCATCCAGGCTGCTGTTGTTCTTACAATATACCTTTGTTTGCAGCAGCCTCTCTTCCCAAAATGTGCAGTTGTGTTTCTGTGCATTTTACAGTATTATTTCCCATTTAGCTTTCATAATGTCATTTCACTACTTTGCAAAGCAGGTTAACAAGGATTCCTTTTTTTCCATGTTCATTTAACAAAATGCGGTTTTCCTCCCATTTACTTTCTGAATGCTTCCATAGCTCTGGAGCATTTCTCTACAAACAGATATGTTTGGAAGATGGATTCTTAGAAACTGATACCAGGCAACAGAGAGAGAGCAAGCTTCTTTTGAAGTGCTTTGTGTGTGTTAATTTGTTTCCAAAGTGAATGCTAGCCGTGCGGACTGAAATGAAATTCCCTGCTTTTCACAGACTGACAAAACAATACTGTTCAGGGAGTGATGGCTCTCATTTGATGGTGTTCAACCCGAAATAGATGGACATGGCTGTGTTTTACTAGAACCAAACTGTGTGATATTTAAAGATAGATGTAGCACCAGTACAAGGTCGTTTTAAACACAGGACATTTTCTTGTGCAGTTTTAAGCTTTTGAGATTACAGCACAGCAGCGCAGAGCCATTCTGCCTTTGAATTCTTCTCTTTCAATTCACAAGAAGAAAATAAAATGCAGCCATTGTCGGGGGCAGGTCCTATGTTCCATCTCACCCCATATGTGCTCAGCAGACACAGCGCAGCCATTATTTATTTAACTGCTAAAATGCAGTTTTGTGATGCAGGGGATTTCTGTTGGGCTGGTAAATGTACCTCACAGACCGTTATAGCAATCAGCCGCTATTAGTAAAATACAATAGTGCATCTCTGTCGGCCAGCCACGTGGACCATTAGTCCACCGCCAACGACTGCCACGCCTACCTTGACCACGGTAACTGGCTACAAAAAATGCAATCAGGCGAGCATCTCCATACCTTCACAGACCTGCCCTCCCACTAAGGCATCATGGTACCTCCCCGACAAGCGCCTAAGGCGCCTCCATCCACTACTAATAGCGGTGTAACTACCACAGGTATCCAGACCCCTAATCAACCTTTCCAGACTGCAGTAAAACCGGCCATAAAAGAAACCCTTTATCGCCCCCCCCGCCCCCTACAAATTGCCATTGCATATTGCACATGGCCAAAGTGCTCCCTAACCCTCTTACCATCCCACCATCACTCTTCCTTCCCCAGACACACCCTTTCAAACCACCTACCCTACCTTTAGGACTACCCGACCTATTAATAACCGGGAGATGGTAACACCCAACACAGGCCTCGTTCACCAGTCCCATAACCTCCTCAGACTCCACACGGCCGAGTTGGGAACACAAAAGCCCTGTACCTGCAACTAAATCTTGCCCGGCAGACCTTAAGACTGGAACAACCCATACACCGCCACATTGCATGTCACGCTGACATAGTTACAACTTCCATCCAGGCACCTCGCTGAGAAACGAAAGACTCAGTAACAGGACGAAAGCCCCACCTCCCTCCAGAAACCGACCTCAGCCCAGAGGCTCCAGCCCCCCCCGCTTAAACGTCTCCCAATAAAGAAAGACTGGCCTAACTGCCCCTTGTGAAACCACTTGATTGAACTCTCCCACAAAAAATAAACTTGCAGCCGCCTTGAGAAAACCCAACCTTAAATCGACAACGTTGTCCAGCAGGACCAATGAACGACACATCAACACATTAAGGGTGCCCTCAAACGCCAGATCCCTCCAAGCTCATGCCCTCGACATTGCCAACCTCATTACCACGGAGGACTTGGACTTTATCGCCATCACCCAAACTTGGCTGCACCCTGCAGCCGGCCCAGCCCTTGCACTAGCCATACCCGATGGTTATTCCATCATCAGAAAAGATAGAACATCCAAAGGAGGCAGAGTTGCCTTCATCACCAAAACAAACCTCTGTCTAAGAGAAATTGCCAACCAAGCCTTCCCGACAGCAGAACCGATATCTGCTAAATATATTTAAGCATTTCAGCCACATCGTCTCTCTCCTTATATCTCATCTATAGGCCTCCAGGCTCCACTTCCTCATTTGAAGAAGACATAGCCTCTTCTGGCAACAGACAAAGCCCACCTCCAAAGTTATCATTTTAGGAAACTTTAACCTAGAATTGAATGACAGCTCTGACACGCAAGCTCTTGCAGTAGCCAACACTATCGAAGCACAATGCTTCACCCTGCTTAACTCAAACCCAATTCATTCTAAAGGCCGCACCCTGGACTGGCTTGAGGACCTTAACTGCATCACCAATATTTCCAACAATGACCCATGCCCTTGGTCTGACCACAATATTATACTTTTCTCCATCAGCAACCAGCACAACTCAGCACTCCCTCCATCCTCCCCCCCGGAGGCTCCCACATGAAACCATTGCAACATCACTCCTGACAATATGCTTCCCCAGCTACTGCCTCTCCCCTCCCAAACGGCTCACGCTGCTAATCCGACATCTTTAATAACTCTCTTCAACCAAACTATGGAGGCAGCTATTAACGAAGTGGCACCCTTGGGCATCCGCAAAGCTAAACACAGCCCATATCAACCCCATGTTCACCACAGATTTTAAAGATCTGTGCAGCAAAAAAAAATGCAGAGAGTTACTTGAAAAACACACCCACTCATATCAGCAAACAATACTTCACCACTCTAGCCACTGAATACAAAGAAGCCACTTGCCAAGCTAAGAGTAACACATACAAGATGAGAATTGAGAATGCCAACTCAGGCACGAGAGAGCTCTTTTCCATCCTGCAGGAATTGGAATCACCCTCCCCGGCCCCTGACCACTGTACTAAGGACCAAGCATAGTACGAAAATATTCAAAAGGCCCTCACGGATAGCTCCAACTCAAAATCAAAGGGGAAAAATGAAATCAAACTCACCCAGCTGTTCAGCCCCAAGTTGCAGAACTCATGACACTAACTTCACACCCTAGGTTTGAATTCACACCCATCAACACCGAAACTATCAAAATCATAAAGGGTTTAAAACCCTTGAGGTGTCACTGTGATATCTGCCTGGCCTCACTTATCAAAGAGTGTGCAGACAAACTGGCCCCATTTATCACAACTATGATCTATAAGTCCATTGCCACCAACAAAGTACCCGAAAACCTGAAGGAAGCTTGGGCACTCCCACTGCTCAAGAAACCCATATCAGACCCCAATGTACCCACAAACTCCAGACCTATTACCACTGTTCCCCTTCTACTAAAAATAATAGACAGTAGCTTATGTACAGATCCTCCTCCTCCTCCTCCTCCTCCTCCTCCTCCTCCTCCTCCTCCTCCTCCTCCTCCTCCTCCTCCTCCTCCTCCTCCTCCTCCTCCTCCTCCTCCTCCTCCTCCTCCTCCTCCTCCTCCTCCTCCTCCTCCTCCTCCTCCTCCTCCTCCTCCTCCTCCTCCTCCTCCTCCTCCTCCTCCTCCTCCTCCTCCTCCTCCTCCTCCTCCTCCTCCCTCCTCCTCCCTCCTCCTCCTCCCTCCTCCTCCTCCCTCCTCCTCCCTCCTCCTCCTCCCTCCTCCTCCTCCTCCTCCTCCTCCTCCTCCTCCTAGTAAACAACATCTTGTGCCAACAACTATCCCAGGTAGGCCACGTCTCAAATAATGCCATAAACTGAATAGAATCCTTCCTTTACAGCCACACCACGAGAATCTTTTCCTCGACTGCCGCATCACCTCCCACACCCATCACTTGCGGCGTCCCACAAGGGTCCTGCATCTACCCAACATTGTACAATGTATTCACAAAATCTCTCTTCAACCTCCTTGACAAAATGGGTATCACGTACACCAACTCTGTGGATGACACCCAAATACTTCTGCCTATCTCTGGATATCATGACATAGATTCCAAGTCCTTGAATACCATCTACCACACTATCCAAGCCAGGATGGAACAACAAGAACTCTGTCTTAATGACGATAAAACAAAGATCTCATTGTGGGTAGCTCACCAAAGCTAAAGAATTTACCAGCAGCCTACAAATCCTTGACACAGACTGCAACAGTATCTTGGTAGCCAAAGAAGTGAAAAACACCAGGGGTGTATTCGGATTCGTCATGCTCTCTAACTAGACAAGTCAATGCCATCACATCGGCCTCAGCCTACACTGCCAAGCTCATCACTGCTTGTAGACCCTTCCAAACTACAGACAACTGCATCACGCTTGCTAGAGCACTTATCCTCTCCAGAATTGATTACTGCAATGCCATCTTTGCAGGATCCACTGCGAAAAACAAAAAAAACTCAAGACAGTACAGAATAATGCAATCAGAGCTGCTCTCAATATACTCTAAACAGACCACATCTCCACGATCAGAAGTAACATCCACTAGCTACCAGTGAGAGATTGCATCAAATTCAAAATACTGTCCCCAACACATAAATATCTATCCAACACTGCCCCGCGTTACCTGACCAAACAAATCTCCAAAACACAATCTATCCTTACCAACCCGGTCGACATATGTCGGCCACCTGCCGACCCAAAGATTCAAACAACAAAAAGAAAGAATCTCCAGCTTTCCGATGGTCGCAGCCAAATATTGGAATGCTATACCCTTGGAGTTAAGAATAGACCCATCACTTTGCTCCTTCCATAAAAAACTAAAAACCTGGCTATTCAGCCAAGATATGGGGAACTGAACCGAACCAATCACTGAGCATCAGGACCATGGGTAACAAGATGCTCAACTTCGGTACGCAAGAATTTACACTCGAACTGCTGATTCCCATGTATGAATTTCCTGTATCCTGACCAACAATGTAACGCAGCCGATTAAGTATGTTATGTACCCATCTGCACCCTACCTAACAATGCAATGTAACTGACTAAGTATGTAACCGTCTTAAGCATAAGCACCCAGATGCCTAACGGTTAGGTGCGCTCTATAAATGTAATAAGAAATAAAGAAGCTTTGCATTGTGCCACAGAGAAGGTGGTGTGTGCAAACATTTAGTGCAAATATTCAAGGAACCTCTTGTTAGGGGAGTTTCCTAAAGTCTACCAACAGGTGAGAATTTATAAATCTAACCCTTGGCATACAGGCCCCAACTCCTAGCATAAGTCTGTACTACCCAAAGATCTGGTAGAATGGCAGAGCACTCAGGTTCATCGTATGAGGAGGATGTGAGCTGTAAGTTAAGTACAATGAACTCAGACAATACATAGCCTCAAAGAAACCCTCACACACCTTTAGTTATAATAAAATAGACATTTACTTTATATAGTCAAGTTGCACAGCGAGTAGAGCGCTCGCTTTGACATCCGTGCAGAGCTAGCTAACGCAGGTCCGAATCCCGGCGGGGCCAAACTCAGCCTTTCATCCTTCCGAGGTTGATAAATGAGCACCACACACCGTGGGTAATAAGCAGCGCTCAGATACCTGAGGGTTCGTAGCACTATATAAATGCCAAATTTTTATTATTATATATTATATATAGAAGTCAAAGGTATGCAAGTACTATTCAAACTAATCAACACAATAGAAAACATCAGCAACACTTCAGGTGAGTAAACCAAAAGCAATGGAACGTACCAGTCAGGATCACAGCTCAATTCACTTATTAAAAGTCACTCAATGTTCTGTTATAAAGAAAAAGGGTTATTCAGCACCAGTCATAGCAATTTGCTACTTTGTAAAACTTTTCAATGATTCCAATACTTTAGCAGTCCATTCCCTAACGAGTTAAGAGTTCTTCAAAGTCAGTTCAGGAGAGGTGCAAAGTGATGTGCAGAAGCAGAAAAGAAGGTTCCACAGGATACTTCAATTACTTTCAAGTAGTATGCTTTGGTAGAAAAAACTTATCAGGGACCTTGGAAAGGACTTCCCCTTGGGTGCACAAGCATTTGGCCTGGACAAGTGGTATGGTTAAAAAACCAAACACCCGATACATCACTCTAGTAACACAAGAACGACAACTTGGCTGGACATAAGTACCCAGAACCCCCAGTACCAGAATAGTGTTAAAGATGCAGCTGATTTCCTTCCTATGCAGCAGCAGTGGACACAGTCTCCTGTTCCTTGTTCATGGTGACAAAAAGAGGGACTCTAGAAGTGATGTTGTTGGGTAAGATTTTCATAGCAATGATAAATCTTCCTGACCTGTGTCAACCCCAGAACATTTTGATTTACTGGTGGTTTATTCTTCCCTATACCTCAGTGAGTAGGAACCTTTTCCACACTCACAGCACGTTTTACTCTTTTTATGGGCGTCAAGACTCTCCATAGTGTCTTAATTGTATGCTGTGCCAACTTTTGGTATATACCTTTATATTGTTGCAGGGTTGCCCTTGGGGTTCCCATTTAACTTTCTCTGGCTAACCTTGTGAAAACTACAGTTCCCAAGGGTAGAAAGGATCTTTGCATCCCTTTTACATTTTGTTAGGTGAAACAAGCACATCCCTCCTTCTGTGGAGTGTTGGGAAGAAAGAGGATACATTGTAACATTTGTTACAAAAGCAAACTTACCTCAAATGACTGGTGGCAGTGAGTCAGTTTCCTTATTCGGTGCACCTTTACCGCGGGCTGTTTTCACAGTTGAGGTAAAGGCACCCAAGGGTGCCCATTTGACCAAAATGGACCGGCCTTCTTTTATCACCATTTTAGTGTTCCTTGTCCTTTCTTTTTCCATCCCCTGACCTCCAGGGCAGGAAAATTCTTTGGGTCTATTTTAACATTGGCGGGATAACTCGGTCAAGCCTCCCAGGGCTCCCGAGTGTCTGCGAATGCACGAAGCGAGGGAGGAGTCCAAAACTTTGCACCCCTTTGTCTTCCAGCCGATTGAGAATCCAGTTCAAACTGGGAGACTGGCTGTCCTGAAAGGACTGCTTACCCCCTCCCCCAAGTTTGAATGTTGCAAAGCTGTGTGATTGGCTAGGTTCCTGCATAAAAGTTCAATCCTGGAAGCTGAAGAGGTAGTTGACCACTGGAACCAAATCCGAAGAGGAAGAAGAAAGCAGTTGAGACGATTTCCAGCGACCGTATAGCCAAAGCCTGCTGTAGCCCTTCCTTCCAAGCGACCCGAGGACTCCGGAAACAACAACCCCCGAACCAGAGTTTGATAAGATCCACTAGACTCAAGAAGACCTGCCTTTTAAGCCATCCCACGTCATACTGCGACCTTGCAGGGCTGCAATACACTAATACCCTGGAACCTCGAGCTATTGCGCGGTGCACAGTCTTCCGAATCTTACTGAAACTTTGCAGGCATCCTACTGGACCCCCAGAGACGTGAATCAAGCCCAAAAAGTCCCCTCAGCCGAGTGCTGAACCTTGCAAATGATCAGAATCTGCCCTGTGATATTCGGTCGCCTTCAGGCTCCTGAAAAGGGTGCCAAAACTATAGAGCCGAAATCCAGCCATAAAAACTTTTGCCAGGAGCCTTCTCCATCAAAACCCGTTAGGCAGAAACCTGTGCAGTTCCCTTAGGGACCACTGCAAAAGATTTAAGACTACAGGTGTTGGCAGTAAACCCACTTGGTAGCAGTCTGTACCACCCAGATTTACCTGGTAGCTGTGGCTGAGCAGTCAGACTTCCCTCAAGAAGAGTTAGGCAGTATGCAAAGTATACTCAATAGGCACTCAGATACAATAATACAAGCAAACACTGACCAGAGCTTTGGTATCAAAGTATATAATTATTTATTTAAAAACACACAGTTGAAACACTCCAGCACTCTTATTGTAAAATATTCTAAACACAGTTACTATTATGATATATACACCCCTTTTACCCTATTAGAAAATCACAGTAAAACACCACTTATTTTCATACAGAGGTGAGTGCTAAACTAGATTGCACTCTAATAAGTTTGTGAAAAAGGGGGGGAAAAAGACAGAATATGAAAAGGTACACCACTCTACGATTCCAGAACACTTAGCAAAGCAGAGAGCAAAAAGTCACTGGTGAGCCAAAGTCCAAAGGCTGGGCCCACTCTTAGAGAGAGCAGAGCACAAATGTGCCCAAGATCAAACAGTTACACTAGGCTTAAAAAGTCTTGCAGAGGGTTCAGAAAAGCGTTTGGAGAGGCTTAGAAAAGTTTAGCCAAGGTGTCCCAGGCTAACTCAGGTTCGAAAGCCGGGGGCTAAAACTACCCCGTACAGTCGGTAGCAAGGGACGCCAGGCGGGACACAGTACCTTAAGTGGGAAGGATCCTCCAGCGGTGGCAGTTGTTCCCGGTAGTGAGTGCAGGTTGTGTTGTCGTCCAGGGGAAGAGAAGATCTCGACTTGGAGGAAAGATGAAGGTCGTTGCACTACCAGGGCAGAAAACAGCCGTGGAGTTTTCCGGTTAAAGGTGGTACCTTTGTCTCGCGGTTGTGGTAAAACGTGGTATCCCGGTTGTCGGGGTGCTTGGCACGGGCAAGGCGGCCACGAGGTACGTCGGGAAAGCGAAAAGACGGTGAAACTGGTTATCCCCACCAGTCAAAGGAAGAAGACTCTCCGGCGGGAGATCTCCTCTGTCGTTGGGGAAAAGTGGTGAGGCAGTCCAGCAGGGCTCCACCGGTGGTGGTGTCGTGGCAGGTCGGCTCAGCTTCTCCCTCGTCGGATTCTTAGGTCCTGTGGCGACTTCTGAAGTTCCAGTCCCCAAAGCCCTGCTTTTATGCAGCAAACCCCCATTCACTCAGCCTAGCTGTCACTCAAACATGCTAAGTGGTGAGCCGGCCGGCTCACCACTTGGGCCAATCATGACGGAGTGCGACTTGAGTTGCCTAGACAACTCAGTCCAGGGTGCCTAAATTCCCCTCCACCCCTCCTAAGTACCCCAGACATAGTGGCACCACTTTGGAGGGCTTCTGTGGAGAACGCCATTTTAGAATCAAGTTTTGGCAAAAAAATACCAACCGGAGAATTAATATTAATTAAATAAACCGGCGGTATGTTCGAGGCTACCGTAAATAATTAAATAAAGATAGTAGCCTAAAACAATGGGAAATCCCATAGGAAAATATTTGCGGTTGAATATAAAAAGTAGTATCCACTGCCACCAGCCAAAACTCGATCAGGGGGGACGGAGACGTGCCCCCTCGACTGACAGACCCTGGGGCAATCGAATTGCCCCAACCAGTACGTCCACAATATGATGGTTGGTACTGGTTCTGCTCAGAATTTAAGACTAGTAAAGTCAATGGTGACTTTACATGCCCTGGGAGACAGTAGAAAGTCCCAGGGTATGGAGTCTATACTGGGGGGTCACTATGACACCCCTGTGTTACTTCACTGAGGGTGCTGTGTAACATCACAAAAACACATGAAACCCTACGGAGTAAAAGACCCCATAGCCCATTAAACACTTCTAGATCCAAAGAAACACACTCAAATCATGTCCAAGAGTGAGGGTAAAAGAGTCTCACCCTTGGCAGGAGAAAAAAATAAACCCCAAAAATCCAGCAAAGCTGCTGGGGGACTCACTGGGTTAGGAAATTCAGCCTAAACAGAGAATTCTCCCTAACAATACCTGCTGCAGAAAGCCCTTCAGTGTACAGTCATCACAACAAGGAATTCAGCGACCAGGTTTTTGGCTGCAGATCATGAAGTTTCCACCTGTTGCAACTTCTTCCTTCTGTGCTGAGTAAACCATGTGAAGATCCTCTTGGCTACAGCCTTCGCAATGATCCCTGCTGCAAAAGTCCTTCGAGTGTCCTGTCTTTCGTCTTCATGATAAAGGAATTCAACGGCTCAGTTTTTGGCTGCAGATCCTGAAGTCTTCTTGCTGGCACTCTTCTTCCGTGCTAAGGTACTGCGTTGGCTGCCTTATTTACTTACCTTAAGCCTGTGTGATTTTATGTAAAACTTTGGGGTGTTCTTGTGATTGGGAGACCTACCATCCAGTGCACTCAGGCCCATTGCTGGTATCCTCATAGGGTGTCTTCTCAGAAGTCTCTGGACCCAACTAACTTTAAAGTGAAATTTATACTTAATTGAACAGTCTTCCACAGGAACGCTGGCTTTTGCTCTTCAACAGAAGCCTATCTCACCATGCCTACAGCTGACTCCTAGACCACTAATGTCTCTCTTCTGCCTTCGAGTGAAGTCCTGCAATAGAATTGGAAAGGACAGGATAAGTAAAGAATTTGGTCCGGAAAAGTAAAACAAGTGTTTAAAAGTACTTACTTGTGAAAGAGCTGGTTGTTAACCAACTCAGAGTGAACAATTACAAAAGTTCTTACTTACCTTGAATGTGTGTTGTGCCATTCTGAAAAGTATATACAAGGTTAATTTACTCAACTCAGTATTGGTTGTGCCTAATCCCCCTAAGGTAATGCTGTTGTCTTCACTTTACTATTCCTGTTAGGCTATAAATGTATGAGTGACCCAATTGGGTCTTGCTGTTAGCCTGTCTAGAATAAGTCTGCCTTAGGTTATACTTCCCTCTAAGTTGCTGGTAGCTCCTTTAAAAAGTCTATTGGTTTTACTTAACTTGATTTAGCGGTGTGCCATCTTAAAATAAGCTAGAGTTATTGCTTACCTCAATCTGTGTTCCACTGATTTGAAAAGCCACTGTAATAGTATATTACAACATTAGGTTTAACTGCCTATAATAGCTTTGTGCCATTCTTAAATTGTTCTTTAGGTGTAGCTGACCTTGGTCTGAATGGTGCAATCTGGCTTATGTTACTATGAGTTTCACTGAGCTGAAAAGCAACTGTAATTGTACATTACACTCACCTAATATAACTCATCATAAACGTAGTTAGAGGTATATACTGATCCTTCAATCTATAGTCCACTATTCAGAAACGTATCCTGGTAACAGGCTTGATAATTTGATTTCTTTGCAGAGTGTCTGTGCATAACTGACAGGGTCTACTACCCTTATATTTACAGAAAGTAATCTAAAATGAACTAATGGTTTTTAATACCATGAATAGGTGTGGCCTATACTAAATGTGTACCTTCAAGCGTTGTTTTTTTATAATGTGTTCATGACTATCACCAGTACTTACCCAAAGGCTTAACTTGGCCTACTTGTATTTAAAACAAACCTTTATTTTTTTTATAATACTTGTGGTTGTCAGTATTTCTATTGAGTCCTTGGTTTAATAAAGGTTCAGTGTACTTTCCTAAAGCACTCTTGCCCTCCTACAATGAGCCTGGCTGCTCTGTCTATGCTACCATACACTCAGGTGGTACAGCCTTATACCAAGAGTGGAGTTTTGTACTGTCTCAGTTGAATGGTTTTACTAAGCCCTTAGTTGTACTTCAACATCTGTTAGGATAGTTTCACAAGCGGAGCAGTCGCGAGAAAGGAGCCTCTGTACTCGCACGTAGTTCTGCAGTTTTGACACATTTTTACACACACCAACGAGGAATGCTCAGCGCCCAGTCGAACTGCCTCTATTCTCTGGTCCTGCACACTGGTGAGGAGACTTTGAGGAGGGAGATCTCGTCTCTGGAGGTCCAACTACAGTGCAACGTTCTGAGGGGATTCATTCACGGGAAGACAGTGCACTGCAATTCTGTCAGAGGTCCCCTAGTATTGGCGGTTTGCAGCCCTGGAAGGTCACAGCACGTCAGGGGATGGCCCGTTCAGTAGGTCGCCTTATGGCTAGTTGGTCCCAAAAGCCAAAGAATAGGAGTCCTCTTTGGAGCTCCTCTGTCGATTTGAAAACAGGGTCAGGACAGCAGTGGTCTCTTCGCAGCCTCAAGAACCTCACCTTTTATCAGGATTTCCCATTCATTCTCTGCAAACTCTCCCTGCACTTTACAGAAAGGGACGGGTGTCTGAGCAATTAGGACAGCCAGCCCCCCAATAGGAACTGGTTCCTTCCAGGCACATCAACAAAGGAGCGTGGAGTTTCAGGATCCTGCCATGCTTCCTGTCCTTGCAGACACACTGGAGCCTTGGCGGGCTACACAAAGGATTCCGGCCTCAGACAACTCTCATCAAGACCCCTCCTCCCCTCCCAGGAAGGCAGAAGGACCAAGAAATAACAACCACACAAGAAACAGTGAAAAAAGAAAGAAGCCACCATGTTGGAACATAGGTGATCCTCTAGTGCATAACCGCAGCTGTGAATACAGCCTGTGGTGAATAACTGGACAAAAGTCTGTCGAAAACATCCACTGCCACGAGCCATAACTATAGGGTTGTTACTGTAACAAAAAAAGAAAGTTACAGGAGTAGAGCGAAGGGGGATACCAGGTATCCCCTCAGCACTCCACATAAGATGTGTGAGCTGATCTCTCAAAAGAAAAGACTAGGAATATAAAAAGTATTCTTATACCCTTAAGAACAGTCGTGTTACGGAAAAATAAAAGAATATAAAAAGGTGAGCCCAAAGGGCTCCGAGCAACACTGCATATACGTTGCTCTGTGCTGCGAAAGTGAAACACAGATGCCTTTAAAAAGTATGGAGGAAAGCAAGACTCCATACAATAAAGCAAAACATGGTTCCTGTGATTAGAGCAGATGAGAATGAATGAGGGGGAAAAGGTGCCTCTCATTCAGCAGAAGACAAAGTCCCAGAAGTCCAGCATAAAGGGCTGGGGGTCTCACTAGGAGAGGGGATTATGCATAAAACAGATAAATCTCTCTCGCACCTCTTCATAAATATATATTCTTTCTGTACCCCGGCATGGCTCTTGGCTCATTAATGGCACAGGGGGTGGGACCTACGTGGCTCTATACGAGTCAGACAGGGCTAGCTTAAATAAAACAAAAATAACAGATGTGTTGTGTGGCACCTTAATGGGGGAGGAGGTATTGTCCTCATGTTAGAGGTGGTCCCCTAGTATATTTCTACAGGACAGCAACCGTTCTTCATCTGGTGTCTTCAAAAGGATGCCAAAACAAAAAATAAAGGAGCTGTAAGAAGCGACAAAGCTTCCTTTCCCGGGAGCCTTTCCACTCGCATGCTGCTGCAAATTCCCATCCAGTGTCCTTTGTTTCGTCTGAAGACGAAGAATTCAAAGACAGGTCCTGAAGCTGCTGCATCGTGAGGGCGTCCACCTGCGTCATCATCTTCAATGCTAAGGAACTGTGAGAATTAAGATAATACTTACCTAAATCGTTGTGGTGCTCCTGTGTGGCTAGGGTAGTAATTCAAATGTTTGCGAGTTTGCTCATGCACATTCACCCAGGCCTAACGCTAGAACGCATTTAAGGAGCCTTCAACGAAGTCACTGTACACCTTTACCCACAAAAACTGTTACTTACCTGCTACCGAAGATTTCCACAGGAACCATTTTTATACAGCTTTTGCCTGCCTTTTTGATGTCCAATCTGACCCTGACCTAAAAGACTAGAACCAGATAGGGAAGGACTCTTAAAGCCTATGCTCTGTGAAAAGATTGCTAAGTAACTTACATTGTGTTGGTGTTGTTTCTGTCATAAGGATCTCAAACAAAGTATTATAAAATTATTACTTACATTTGCAATTACTTTTCAGAAGGGCAGTATGCAATTCAAAGTCGTTCCCTACCTTTGAATTGTGTTTACTATTCTAAAAAGTAACTGTAAATTAGTCTACTTGTTTCATGAGAAATCCTCCGGAACTTTCATACAGTTGTGCCAGATCCTGTTCTACCTGCTGCTGGCCGCTGGCCCCCTATGCAACTGAGAACACTCAAGTCTACATTTGGGAAGGACTGAAAGTATAAGGCTCTTTGAAGAAAAGTACAAGTGTAATGTTGTTAGTATAACTATTATTCCTGAAACAAAATAAGTCCCATAGTTCTTACCTTGAATTGCATACTGCTATTCTTAAAGTTTTTTACACTGTGGTTTACTTTCCAGAAGTATTGAATTGGTTTTTATATTGCGTTATTTGCTTTTCATAGTACTTATCTTTCTAAAGAATTATCTTTGCCTGTGTGCATATAAAATAAACCATTACTTTTTCATATATATAAAACTGTATTTCTTAGGACCCTATGTATCAAACAAGTTCTTTGTAACTTCCTACAACCCTCTCTCCCTCCTAAAATAAACCTTGCTGCTCTAAAATAGCAACCTCTGTATTGAGTTGTACAGGCCTATAGTAAGAGTTGGAGTTCTGTATTGCCCAAGGAATAGTGTGAAAGTCTTACATAGGTGGACTTTTGAAGAAATGTCCTAACATGTACAGTTGGCTTGAATCTTAGAGAACCACATTTTAGGTGAAGAGGATGTCGGGTCATTCTGATGAGATTAGGTCGAATATATTGTGACCTCTTTTTTACGACGTTCAAGTAGGATAGTCAGTTGACTGTTTCGTCATTCATTTAAAGTCAAGGGGTTAAATTCTGGGTGGATGCTGGGAGAGGGGAAGTTGTGACCATTGAGGGATAGGGTTGGGTCGATGCAGTGGTCGGGAGAGGCCCGATGCAGTTATAGTGATTATGAAAGAGGGTGTCAGGGGACCGGAAGGACATGGGCTGCACGGAACTAATGACAGAACTGAATAGAAAACCACTAAACCAGAAACAAAAGCACAAACAGATTGGAAATGGACCTGTGCTACTTGCTATCCATCAACACGTATCAGCCACAATACCCTTCACAATAGACCTTACAGAGTTTTGCTTTGTCCTTTTTGCAGGAACAATCATCACTGATACCTCAAAACGACATTACCCAAGCACACCGAGCATCAGAACTACAACACGGCAGCCATTTTGGACATGCAACATCACCAGGTTTGAACACGCAGCCCCAGCACAGGGCTTGTGCTCGAGCTTCCAGCCCGACAAGATGAGTTTGAGAGCTCCGCACACTGAAACAAGCGTGAGGGGCCAGACCCCACCAGACAGACAACAGACCCTCGCTCCCTGAAACTTAAGCACTGCAGTACTGCAGCTCATGCTTGGGCACACAGGTGGCCCCACTGGAGAGGCACAGAGGGCCCCTGCCCAGAGCACAGCTAAGTGCCAGCGGATGAGGGGGAGCAAGCCACGCGCAGCTGATCAACACACCAGCAAACCTAACAGTGCAACAGACCTGCTAACGCCACCAGCCCCACTAACACTTAGTCTAAAGTCCATTGCAAGAAATTTCAGCAGAGACACAATAACAGACTGCGCAGTGCATGTGCTGTTAATCTAACTCACTAACCTAATTCCGACTACATGTAAAGCTGCAAAAATGGCAGATGAGTGTGCCACGCACAACACGTGAACACACATTAATGTTCCCCTTCTTGCAGCCTCATACAAGCTAAGACTAGGCGCCTCCTGGAAAAAACAAAGGACACTCCATCCAAAAAAGCAACGTGCCTTTCTATGGTTTATATATTTTCATTTTTCGTGTGATTTGTTGTACAGTCTCAGGGTTAAGTCCCATACTATGTAGAGGAGGGAGGGGCTGGAATGTGCAGTCAGTTTGAGGTGTGGCAGAGGGGGAAGGTTGAGCTAGGTGCAGGGTCTGACTTTTGTGTGTGGATTCGGTGTCTGTAGGGGGAGGCAGTTGGTACCCAAAGGAGGGTGAAAAGACTGGGGGCCTACGTGATGGCTAGGATGGAGGAGGAGTTATGATGTCAGATGGTAATGTGAATACGAGGGATGGGCCATGGGTGGGGTGCGTGGCTAATGTTACCAGAGCTGTGGCCACGTCGGTTAGTGGAAGTGGGGGGGTGGGGCTGGGGGGAGAAGGTGACGCAAGGTTTGAGATGTAGTCGAATTTCCAGTCGGGAGTGAGGAGTCCAGTGACCGTCTCAATGAGTTTGGTGTTTTAAGGAAGGAGGCAAGGGTGTATGTGTGCAAATTATGTTTTATGTCTCAGTGTTAAGTAGGGGGGGTCTTGCTCTATAGGAATGGTGCTGGAGGTGAGGTGTATAATCTTTAGGTATTTTGAGGGAGATGGGGGCATGTGGGTTAGGGTTGGAGGCTCGGTCGAGTGGGAAGTGGCTGCAAGGACTGCACGTAATGTGCTTGTATATGCAAAGTGTGGATCAGAATGGGGTGGTTGCAGTGCAGTTGGTAGTGTGAAGCTAGTAGCGGTGGAATGGTGCAAAGTCGGGTAGGCCTCGTGTGAGGGAGTGAGCTGGATATTCAGCCTTTGTGAGGCAAGGTGGATGATGGAGGGGGTGCAGAGGGGTGGGTTGTCTCAATGGGAAGGGGGGTTGGTCCTTGCTTCTAATGAGTGTTAGGTTGGGAGGGGGTGGCAGCATGCAAGGATGGTGCCTGATCGGGTGAATAGGGGCCTTTCTGGTGTGCCATTTGAAACCTCTCATTTTGGAGCGGTAAACCTTAGTGAGAGGTTGTGAGTGTGGAGTGACTTATTTGAGGTGTAAGGGGTGGAGAAATGAGGTAAAGGCAGCTTTGCCTGGCATTGGACGGGTGCCCCAGAATGTTACAGTGACTAGAAGTAAAGTTATGAACCCAAATAGGGAACAAGATGCAAATAGGAGGCAAGATGCAGGAATGGTAAAATACAACAGCGAGATTGACATTGGCAAACCGATCTTTGGAATATTCTGGGAAGAACAATGCAAGAGTGACAAAACACAACAGTGGCGAGAAGAACAGCAGGTGTTCCTTACCTGACAGTAGCTGTTGGAGAGCATGGCATCTGGCAAGGCTAGGGGGCCAGGCGGACAAGGAAGGAAAATGCCCTTATACACCGCACTTCGCCGGCTGTCGGGCAATGGCTGCCCAGAGTGTCACCTATAAATGGGGTTTGTTTCCTGGATCAGCTGGCTCAAGGGTGTCGGACAGAGGGATAAGGGAAAGGCAGGCAAGAAGGGAAATGTTGAAGGAAGGACTCACTCGTGTAGCCCAAGGGACAATTGCAAAATTCAACAGCATATGGTCTCTATTTTGATCATCGAGGCAAAAGACTTCTCAAATCCAATATATCCTACCAGATTGGGAACACTCGGATGGGTGAAATTGACAGCCTCGACAAGTAGCATCTTAGAATACGGATAGTCGTTTACTACAACAGCATAAGAGTACAGTGTTAAGGGGACATAAAGAGTTACATTGCTGTAACTACGATTGTTTGTAATTTTGGTCTACAAAAACGATTGAATTATAAGCAATATCAGGGTTACTCCTCAGTTCGGATCCATGAAGGTTAAGGTAAGAGCCTAAGAGTCTGTGAATCCAGGAAGCATTGAATACCAATGAAATGCTTGTAAACTGCTTGGGTGGTAGTGCACCGCCGAATAGTAATGCTCAACTGACAAGGATGGCTGCTTCTGTTAGTTAAATGTGCACACTCACAGGGCAATGCCAACAACAAATCTTACACACCAATTGCAAATGAGGTGATTGGGGACAGCGCCAACTGTCAAAGGGGCCTCAGACTTTGATAAAGTGTATTTAGCAATTATTGGTACAAAGTCCGCTATAGCACACCTATGATTCCGCCCACTGCTATATGTGTTACCCAAAGCAAAAGCTACTTTGAGTCAGCTATTATTTTGTAGTGAGATTAAAGTTATTCCAATATTTCGTTAATTTACACAACTGTTATGGGGGGTCCATTAGATTTAAAAGAAAACCATTTTCTCAAAACAGGGAAATAATTGTTTAAATATGGCTTAACAAACCTTCTAGCAAAAAGAAATGAACATTTAAAAGAGAACAGGGCTTACAATGTTTATTACACATGTTCTGAGCTTGTTCAAATGGCTCATTACTGAACTAAACCTTTACTTCAACAGTGGATGAAAAATAACTTATCTGACGGGAGCTGGTGAGTAGAGGTGGAGGCGTAGCCTGGACATAGGTGGGGCATCTCTGGACTGTGGAACTCAAATGGCTAAATAATATGAATCTGCCTACAACATGGAGTAACTTACTGGCTTGGTGAAAAACTGCATTCAATTTTAAAGTAATGGCAGAAAAAGCAATTCTGACAGAAATAATTAAATGTACTAACTTTGCAACCAGTCCGAGATCGTTGTATCATCATGCTTCATTCTTTCCTTCTCAGGGTTAGCAAGAGCCTCAATAATACAATCTTATTTTAATGTTAAAGAAAATCATGGATTTCATATTGATATCTGTAGGGATGCATAATCATTGCTGACTGCATTAACACCAACAAGTCTATAATGATTACTGAATCCATCTTGGCAAAAAGGAGGCACAGCGTAATTAGACATTTTATTGACATTCTTATTTCAATATATGTATTTTTTTTAACAAACATCAAGCCTTGCACTGATAAATTGTAGAACTGAAACTCCCCAAGAACCAGTTACATCCAGTAACCTAATAAACTAGAAATGCATCAGTTAACAAAAATTGAGGGTGGAGGCTTAGGCTCATACCAATTAAAATTGAACTGTACACTATAATATCAGTGTGTTCGCCACACTACCGGTTTCCCCTTGTTGAACACATCATTTGTATTACTTAAGTTGAGCACAGCCTAGATGTTTCCACTAGAAGCCCCATATTAAATCCAGTATTAAGCACAACAGTCAGTTTGTTCCCAAGAGCGATAAGCATACATATGTGCCCATATATTGTCATGGCTTTCGTCTGGCTCATGGACAAGTGGCTACAGGTCCAGGAATCAGAAATTATCAGTGGTGTGACTCTGTTGGAGATACAAAACTAAAAAGACAACTTGGGAAATAAAAAGAAAAGTAACCTTCAAATGATGAATGTGCAAAACAACCACTGACTGGGCAGCTGGCAGAACGTTGAAACAGATACAAGCCTACATTTCTGATATGTTAAAACCAATGTTCCTTATTACAAGTATGGAGGTGCAGGAAAAATGAGCTGTAATCCAGTGGTAACTCAGTTACCACCGCATTACTGGCAAATTACTGCACTGCTGTACAACTGGTGGCAAGATGGAGGATTTTCCTCCAGCAAAAATGCAGGAGGTATATCCTCCACCTTGCCGCCAAAATTGGCAAAATCAGCAGACTTAATGCTGGTGGAATTAAACCATGGAGCCCTATGGACTCCAGAAAATGGGGACTTACACCACATGACGCCAATTGCAATCCTAAGTAAACCAACAGGACCAAGTAGCAGTAACAGTAAATCTGTTTGGCAGATTTCCCATCAAATTTGTAAAATCGGGCCAACATTTTTTAAAGGAAAAGGGTGACAGTGGGATACTTGAAAGAAAGATTTGGTGTAAGTCCTCTGGAGAGGGATTAAAAATAAATAAGTTACTCCTCCATACTGCATGGGCCTCCCTACCTAGGGACGGGAGGCAGAACCTTATTCACCAGACAAAACATTCTTCCCCTTTAAATTAAGGTTTGCAGGGGTGCGGCCCCGAGGAGCATGCGCTACCCTGACAACGCCCACCAGCGCCACACCTCAGTCCCCATTGACGCATCAACAATATTGAACATTGCCTAATGACACCAGTATTATTAGGGGGGGGATGGTGGAACTTATGGAGGAAAGGGGACTAAGGACAGTCACTACGGTGAGTTACTTATAATTACTCTTACATCCAGTCCCCTTTCCTCCATACTGCATGGGCGATTAAAACTGAATGTAGCACCAGGGTGGAGAGGAGACCCTCCTTAAGAAAAACGATTCCTTAGAACCGCCTGTCGAAAGCCGCATCTGAACTAGAGCCGGCATCCAAAGAATAATACTTGCAGAAGGCCGAAGGGGCAGCCCAGGTGGCCGCCCTCCTGATGACCTGCCATGGAACCTGCCGTTGGAATGCAATGGCCAGGGCCATGGCCCTGACTGCGTGGGCATGCATGTTAGCTGGAAGTGGCTTGTGCTGCCCCTCGTAGGCCTCCTTGATGGCCAAAACCATCCAGCGTGCAATAGATGGCTTCGATGCTCGACACCCAGGCCTTGACCCCCAGAAGTTGACACAAAGTGCGCCTGACTTGAGGAAGCCATTGGTCCTGTATAGATAGAATTTCAGAGCACGTCTGACATCCAGACAATGCAAAAACCTCTGAGACTCGTCCTTTGGATCAGCAAAAAACATAGGAAAGACTATTTCCTCGTTCAGATGGAAAGCGGAGGGTACCTTAGGTAGGAACGTGGGATGTGTCCGCAGGACCACTTTATCCTTGTGAAAGGTAGTATAGGGCTCTGAGGCCACCAGAGCCTCAATCTCACAGACTCGGCGTGCAGAGGTGAGCCCCACCAGCAGAGCTGTCTTAATGGTGACCAGCCTGATGTCCGCGGACGCCATTGGCGCAAACTGCTTTTGCGCCAAGGCACCCAACACTACATTGAGATCCCACACCGGATGTGGTCTTTTGATGAACAGGTAGAGTCTGGCAAGGCCCATCATATGTCTCTTGACTATCGGGTTGGAGGAGAAGACAACTTCCTCTGAATTTCTGTAGGCTACTATGGCTGCCAAATACATGTGGGTTGTGTCCACCTGCACGCCTGAGTGAGAGCAGTGCGCAGAGAAGGCGAGCACATCGTCCAACGTGCACGTAAGGGGGTCGATTTCCTTAGAGTCTGCCCAGTGACAGAACCTGGTCCATTTACTCTGGTACTGGCTCATAATAGCCTTGCTCCTGGCACCCTGAACAATCTCTATGTTAGCCTGTGAAGGGCGAAGGTTCTTCAGCCAACCTGCTCAGGAACCACGCTACAAGGGCTAATTTCTGAGACGCGGGGTGGATTACCCTGCCCCCCTGTTGCGCCAGCAGATAAGCTGGACCCAACGAAAGGTGAATGGGTGGCCTGTCCGATAGGCTGAGACGCACCGAGAACCACAATCTCGCCAGCCACCACAGAGCTATCAGAATGATGTTGAGGTGGCAAGACTCCTTTATCTTGTAAATCACCCTTTGGACCAGGGGGTTGGGTGGGAAGACGTATGCTTTCATGCCATTCCACTGTATCTGGAATGCATTGCCCGGGGAGCCAGGGCCCTGTCCCTGCCAGGACGCGAACTGATGGCACTTCTTGTCGTCCCAGGAGGTGAAAAAAATCCACCTGAGGATGCCCCCATCTGCTGAAGATCTCCAGCAGCACCTGTTCGTTCAGTTGCCACTCCTAATTGTCTGCCCCCAGTCTGCTGAGCCTGTCCGCTTCCAGGTTTGACTCCCCCTAGAAGGTGGATGGCCCTCAGGTAGATGTTCTCCAGGGCCTATTCCCACATGCTGATCGCTAGGCTGCATAGTGGAGGAGACCTAGTCCCATCCTGCTTGTTGATATAGTACATGCTGGTGGAGTTGTCGGACTGGATGAGGACGACTTTGCCCCAACGAGCAGTAGGAAAGCTGTGAGCGCTAACCAGATGGCCTTCAGCTCCAGCCAGTTGATATGGGACTCCTGCCGGGTCCAGACCTCATGAACACTGTGGCTGCCCAGTGTGGCCCCCCCCAGACTTCGAGCAATGAGTCAGTCTTAATAGTGACCTGCGGAGCCGGCTGCCGGAAGGGCTTGCCCATCTGTAGGGTGCAGTACCTGGACCACCATGTGAGGTCAGAGTTGAGAGAAGGAGGAACATTGACCAGCTACGATTGGGTGACCCGCTCCTGATTCCAAGACGCTGCAAAGTGCAGCTGTAATCTCCACCTCCTGAGTCTCGTGTGGGGTATGGCCAGTAGGACCGCTGCCATGAGACCCAACATATGCTGATACCACCAGGCCAAAATCAATTGTCGGGTGAGGAAGTGAGTAGTGGAGTTCTTGATGGACGTGATCTTGTCGTCCGAGGGGAAAACTTTCTCGCTCGGGTCCCATCCCATATGAAGCCCAGTAAAGTCAGTCTCTGTGTAGGATGCAGCCGAGATTTCTTGAGGTTGAGCGAAAATCACAGGTAGTGGAGTGTGCTCATAAGGTCAGAGGAAGTGTAGTGCACCGTCTCTAGAGATTGGGTCCTGTCGAGCCATTCGTCCAGGTCGGGATAGAGATGGTGGCCCTGAGGAGGGCTGCCACTGCATTCATGAGTCTTGTAAGCACCCTGGGAGCCAAGGTGAGGACTAAGCACCCTGGCAGCCAAGGTGAGGACTAAGGGTAGAACCTTGCATTGGAAATGGCAGCCCATGGTTCTGAACCGCAGGAAGGTATGATGCGGCTGCCAAATAGGGACGTGTTCTTTTGTATGGCGAAAATCCCCTTACTTGAGAAAGTAGACAAAAGGGGATTATAAGTAAACCCTCCAGCATGGTTAGGGGGAATTCTAATAAATGTGCTAATTCCCTTCACCTTGGAGACCCCCAGCTACTTTGCTGGATTTTGAGGACTTAGTTTTTTTTACCTGGAAAGTGTGTGAGCCTTTTTTCCCCACTCATGTATTTTCATGTATGTTTTACACTGGTGTTCTTCAATTATGGAGTTGTAAGATGAATCCATAGGAATCTTTCCATGTGTGTTACACAGCACCCTCATTGCTTTTTAGACTTCCCAAAGGTTTAAATACCTTCTATGGGATAAACTGTTTCCCAGAGAATGTAAAGTCAAATTGACTCTACTAGTCTAGACCCAGCACACACTATCTTCCTATAGAGTGCTGCAGGGGTTACCTAGTATCCCCTGTGTCTAGAAACCCATGTAGCAGTCAAATGTTAACCTTTTCTATCGAAATGGCTGGTGGCAGTGGTTTAAAAACAAACTACCATGATTGTTCTCGACCGCGAACACCTGTAGCAAAAAAAAAGAAAAAAAAGAAATCGCAGAAGCCATGTTTTTCAAGATGGCGCCTTAAACCCCTTTGTTTAAACAGGTCCCGTCGTTCTTTTTTCAGCATTTCTTTTTGGAAAGGTCCTTCTAGTGTATGTCTCTCTGTGCCAAACCAGGTTTGGTCCCTTTGTTTCCATGTATTTGGATGGCTTTAGGACTGAAGACCGCATCTGGCGTCTTAGTGTCTGGGGTGAGCAGGAAGTGAGTGAGGGGCCCGAAACTCCATGTGCTTAGTCTCATAGGACACCCAAACGCACTCTGGTGTGATTGGCTGGCTGGCTGACTGACCGGCAAGGACAGCCACCCTGCTGGGTGAGTGCCAGCTTGGCTGGAATGAATGGGAGAAAACTGTTTAAAAGGCGAGTCTCCTGGACTGGAAAGCAAAGTCGACCACTGGAATGAAAGAACGGAAGACGAGCTGCAAGAGGTCAGCTGCTGCAACTCCTGGGCTGTTGGTCTGCCCGGTGAAGCCCTGCTGCAGGTCCGAATTGGCAAGTTCATCTCCACAGAAAAGACCCTTCAAAGACAACTTCTTCCTTTGAGTTGGTGGCACCAATCAACTCATAAGCAACCTGGATACCATTCTCGATGCTGGTTAGGATAAACCAGGGGGAAGGACACCAGCTTGTGTGCTTGAAGAACAGCTACTCAAACTGAAGTGACTCCTTTTTGTCCACCTTTTCCGACGATCCCGTGCAGGAGTCCCCCGACATCCTCCCTCTTGTCCCCACGACTGAGACTCAAGAACAGTGAGATCTGCAGGAACTGCCAGGAACCATAGTCTTCAGCTGCATCTTTTGCTTCATACTAAGGTACTGGGCCAACCCGAATGAGAGAATGCTTCTCTCGCGTTGAAAGTTTGTGGAACTTTCCCAACTTACAGGCCTAATCAGCTTGTGACCCAACATATGATTATTTCTCGTACACAGTACTTTTGAGAACTTTGGTTAAGACTACCATTTACTTCAAGAACTGCTTTTTCCTAACCAAGACACTAGTCCATTGACCTATGCCTATTTAATTGAATCGAGTCCTTTAGTGAACTAACTATTTGCACTGCCTAAGAAAGTAATTGTGATCTATTTTGCTAACTTGTGCCTTTTTGCTCCCATTGAAAGTAACTGAAATGCCATTTTGTTCCTATTTTGTTCCCATTTCAGGGGAACCCAATTTGTTCAGAAACTTATTGGTTTGCTAATGAAGTGCGTTTATGTATAATATTAAGTTGCCTCCTTTTAGTGAAACGTTTTCTAAACGATTGTGTAATAGATTAAGTGTATAAGTATCTACTTGAACCAGTGTGATTGTAGGACCTCTAACCTCTTGTACTGCTCACATTCCCTCTTGGGATAAGCATGGCTGCTCAGCTCGCTACCACAAAACTGTGTATTACAGACTTATACCAAAGGTTGGTTTTTGCTTACACCTGTAGTCCTAATTGTAAATGGTGGTCCCAGAGGGTACTGCATGCAATTCTGCCTAACCAGCATTCTATGTAAGATAGTGTGTGCTGAATCTACAAAGTTACAAAATGTATGCAAGTCAATCTCACTTTACTGATCTGGGAAACAGTGGTTTAAACAAGAGAACGTTTTTAAACCTTTGGGAAACCTGAAAGACTTCACTGTACCACTGCATTGAAGGTGCTGTGTGTCACAATGTAAAAACATTATGCCTATGGAAATTGTCAGACTCCAAAACCAAAAGAAACACAGTGTTCAAATTAAAGAAAAATACATGAGATTGGGAAAAAGGTCTCACTCTCTCCAGGATAGAAATCAAAAGTCCTAAAGTCCAGCAAACAGAGCTGGGGATCTCTAAGGTAGAAGGGAATTAGCATATTTCTGAGAATTCTCCCCAACAGGAACTTTTCAAAGGACCTGTCCTCACAGGCCAGTGGGGTGGCAGGTGATGTTGACAGGGTAGTGGGTGGCTGCTGGGGTCAGTGCATACTCTGTCTAGCTGGCTGCAGGGTAAACCTGCCCTGCGATGCCGATGGATAAGCAGTAGGCCACGTACCAGGTTGACACCAGTCCCACCTTGTAACTCGTTCTCCCACCTGCGCAGTTCCAAGGGGCGGTATCAGAGGCGCGGCCATTTTGTCTGGTGCAGTGTCCATCTTGTCAAGCTGAATGGCACGTGGCAAAGTCGTGGTGCTTGGCTCACTGGGCCTGGCCTCCTCCAGGACTCTTGGCGGTGAGACCTACCCTACACCTCAGGACAGGGCCTGGTAGGTGTGTTGCCTTCAGCGGTATTGCGGGTAGTGCTGCATGCAGGTGCCCCCTCGTAAAAAAAAAAAAGAAAACTTGCGCCCCTCAGCACCGTCTCCGGAAGGATCTGATGACCACTCGGCCTGAGGGCCAGTAGCTGGTATAGCCTTGTCAGCAGTGCTGGTGCAAGAACCTGAAAGGTTACTCCTGC
This sequence comes from Ambystoma mexicanum, assembly GCF_040938575.1. Classification (NCBI taxonomy): domain Eukaryota; kingdom Metazoa; phylum Chordata; class Amphibia; order Caudata; family Ambystomatidae; genus Ambystoma; species Ambystoma mexicanum. The sequence goes on along the minus strand of NC_090930.1, from coordinate 251,247,895 downwards.
TCGGGCGCTTCTTAGGGAAGGAGAAGCCCTTGCGGGGTGCGATGGAAAAAAGCGGCCCTCTTTTGGGCCTCGACTTATGCCTGACAAAGTCCTTCAAGTCCTCTCGAGGCAACTTCTTGAAGAGCTCCCTCAACCGAGCTAATCTGTTCTTCAGAGCACGCGGTGTAAGCGCATTGCACACGGTATTACCCTCCCAACTGTTGTTGGGCCAAGGCAGAGGAGGCAAAGAGCGTGGGGACCAGATGTAAGGAGGAGCCCCTCGCAGGCTGGACACCTGCTAAAGGGTGCTGGCATTGACACGTGCCGGGGAGGAGCGGGGCGCCAGAGGATCGAGCACCTGATTGATAAAAAAAAGAAGACAAAAAGACAGAGGCAAGTATCTGGGGAAGCGCATGGTATTACAAGGCCGAAGCCAAACCCAGGAGCACTGGTGAAATCAGCCCGTTCCAGTCGACGCAGAAAACGGAATTGGGAAGTGCCGCCGGTGGGCGGAATCAGGGGAGCCCAGGGAGCCCATGCTCCAGGTGCACACCCCCAAGCGCATCTAAATTTACAGGACGAGAAGATTCTTTCTAGTGAAAAGGGTTACGTCTCCAGTCCCTATGCAGTATGGAGGAAAGGGGATAAGTAGGAGTACCTAGGGCGCGTTCTTAATAACAATTTGTCCTTGTGGAAGACAAAGAATGGGTCTTGCACTGACAAAGCTTGAAGTTCACCAACTCTTCTTGTGGAGGTGATAGCCACCAAGAAAGCAGTCTTATGTGAGGTGTTTAAGACTTGACTTATGCATAGGCTCAAAGGAAGGCTCCATGAGCTTTGCAAGTACTACATTATTGCATCCTGGCGGTGGGTTTGAAATAGGAGGATGGAGTCTCCTCACACCCTCCATGAATGCCTTAATGACGGGAACTTTCCACCATGATACTTTATTGTGAGAGGTGGTGCATGCTGACAAAGCCGCCAAGTGAACCTTTATAGAGCTCAAAATTAACACTGAGTCTAGCAAGTGGAGCATGTACTGAAGAATGTGGGATGAAGTACATTCTATGGGGTTTATTTGTTCAGACTGGCACCAAATTATAAATCTCCTCCAGTTGTCGAACTAACAGTGTCAGGTGTTTGGTTTTCGTGCCTCTTTGATGATATCCATACACCTTTGTGGTAAATTAAGATGCCCGAACTCTATGACCCAAGGAGCCAAGCTGCCAAGTTCATTGACTGAGGCTGAGAGTGTAATGTTGTCCCCCCGTGCTGGGAAAGCAAGTTGGTCTGGCACAGGAGCTTGGTTGGATCCCACATCGCCAGTTTGCACAGATGTGGATACCAAGGTTGTCTCGCCCACATGGGAGAAACTAGGATTAGCGTCATCTGTTCTCTGTGAATCTTGTTCACCACCCTGTTCATTAGAGGAGTTGGAGGGGTTGAGGGTGGAACAGTAAGCGTAGGTGAATTTCCCTGACCAACTCATCCATAGGGCGAGTCTGGTTGGGGAAACCTGGACACAAAGTCTGGGCATTGCTTGTTTTCTCTTGTAGCTAACAACTCTAATGTGGGGTAACCCGTGGGGTAGCCCCACTGTGAGAAAATGAGATCTATGACATTTCTGTTGAGTCAACACTCGTGATCTTCTGCTAGAGCATCTCTCCTAGCGAGTCATGCGAGGGTTTTGAGTTCCTCTGGAACTTGTTGGGAAGTCAGGAACATACCCGTTTGAGTGGCCATTTCCACATTTCCTGTGCTAGCCTGGAAAGAATGTGGAGAATGTGTGCCCCATGCTTGTTGATATATAAAACATTGCAGTGGAGTGGTCTGTGAAAATTTGTACCAACTCATTTGTCAGGTGCGCTTCAAAGGCTTGGAGCGCTTTGAATACTGCTAGAAGTTCCAGCAAGTTGATGTCGTTCTGTGCTGGGATTTTGAGGCCACAGAGCATGTGCTGTGAGATGGAGGTGATGGGCCCCCCTGAAGAGGAAAAATCGAGATCAAACTCCTGCCCCCTCACCCCAGGCACATCAACAGAAACAGCAGGAAGAATCATGAGCACACTCATTTTGCAACAGGCCCCAGTGCGCCTATGGGTGACAAATATGCTGAAAGACACCAATTTCACCAACACTGCAACCTAAAAGTAACAAACCTTGCCCAGAGTGGATGAAGATCTCTGGGTGCCAGCAGAGACATTTCAATTGACAGTGCTGGCTAAAAGCGCTAAGCAGACATGCTAACATTAGCCTCAATGCAGCAATACAGCAATGCAGAATCTACAAAACACAGGAATTCCTGTTTAAAGGCTTGCAGATGCCCACATGAATTAACCCCACTGAAAAACAAATCATTGAGCCATGCAACAGCACTATAACTCATCAATTCATGTTTTATCGAATAGCAAAGTGTAAACCATGACTGGCTTTGGAAAATCACAGTAAAATACACTCGTCTGTGCAGCATTTGTACGAGACACTGGAATGCATCTTGCAGGCCCAGCTCAGCCAAGGTTGTCTCTAATCAGATAAACTCTTTCTTTGCAACAAGATGAAATGCCTTCGTTCTGAACGACAGTGAACAGAGCGCAGGCAGCTTCAATAATTCTCATTAAATATAGCTAATTCAACAAGGCAAGCTCAGGCAGTGGCGATTCACAGTTATGACGCACAAGAGAAATTTACTTTTTCAATCTCGGAGAAGAGTTGTCTTGGGCTTGGAGACCTCCACTCTGGACAATCATCACTGAGGGCCCAGGGGCGAAAAGCCTGCTTAGCTAAAACTGATGGGAACAAATTCACAATGCAACATTTTTAGAAATAGCTCACTGGGAATAAGAGCCAAGCCAGCTCCCTGACAACGGAGGTCCAATTATCAGGGTTTCTATAAGGGAACTTTTATGTGACCAATCACTCAGCAGCCAATCTCAGGATGAGATAGGTTTCTGGGAGCTGGCCCAACTTTGTGATGTCAGACTGCATGCAAGCCAGTCCTCCTGAGAGTGCCTCTGGATTTTCTTTGTGCACAAATCCCTGTGCGTTTGTTTGCTGCCCAGAAATAAAACAGTTTGGAACATGCTGCTTGCTTGGACTCTGCTGCATTCCTTTGAGGAAAATGGGAGGTGTTGGGGCCTCCCCTACCTGGGACCCCCAGAAGCCTGGTGGGGGGGGGACCAACTTCTCCCCAACACCACCCACCCGGACAGTGATGCATAGAGCTTGTAAATTTGGAGGCGTTTCCCCTGTGATCAGCCAGTCGTCCAGGTAGGGGTACACTGCGATTGCCTGCAAGCGCAGGTTTGCTGCCACCACCGCCATTACCTTGGTGAATACCCCTGGAGCGGAAGCTATTCCGAAGGTAGCACCTTGAATTGGTAGTGCTGGTTTGCATCTTGAAACGCAAGAATTGTCTGTGCGCTAGGAACATTGAAATATGAAAACCGGCATCTTTCATATCCAAAGTTGCTATGTAGTCCCCTTGCTTTAGCAGTGGAATTACTTCCTATAGTGTTATGCAGAATTTTTGTGGCTTGACATGGGTGTTTTCGGTGCGCAGATCTAATGCAGGGCGGATTGTTAGATCTTGTTTGGAAGGAAGTACAACATTGAATAGTTACTCTTGTTTACCAGGTTCGCCGCAATGATTTCAACGGCGTCCTTTAACAGCAGCGCTTCTACCAATTCCAAAAGTATGAGCTGTTCCTCCTTTATGGTGGTTCTTTGTTGCAGGGAATGGTAGGAGGGTCGTAGCAGCTCTATGCAATAACGGCCTGCCACGGTACAAAGCACCCACTTGCCTGAGGTGATTCCCTCCCATGCGTGGGTGAGGTGTGTTATGCGTCCTCCAACTGGAGTGAAATGGGAAGGTAACTGAAGCGGGTGGTCATTGCTTTCGGGGTGTGGATACACCTCTGGAAGAGGAGAATCTGGCCAATGCCGTGAAATCTTCACGGGCCCCTCTGGAAGCCTTGCGAGAAATGGCCTTGAGTAGAACCCCAGGATGAACCCCGACTGGTTGTATCCGGATCCCCTGTGAGAATTTTGTCCCCTGAAACGACAAAAACTATATCCGCCCCTTTGACCTGGGAGTTTGTTGGTGAGCTGCCCAGTGACTTTTAGAGTGTCGTACTCTTCTTTTGCACTTTTCAGTGCATCCTCTAATGCCTTGCTGAATAGAACATTAGGCTTGATCGGCATGTTTAGAAAAGTTGCTTGTGTCTCCAGCTTAAAGCCTGAATTGAGCAACCATGGGTGGCGCTTGATAAGTGTGCCCTCCGCAATAATTTGCCCTGCGTTATCAGCTGCATCTAAGTTGTTTTTTAGAAAGCAGTTGGAAACAGCTTTCCCTTCCAACACTGCGAGGTAGAGTTGGGATTTCAATGGCTCTGGGGCTGAGGCCATTAATGTGGCTATTTCGTCCCATGTGATCTAAGCAAATTCCACAAACCCCAGGAAAATAAATTCTCACAATGGCGGAAAACAACAATCTGAGGGACCTCGATGCGTGAAGGACCATGGGTACAGTGGACGTCACACTAGGGATAGCATTACTGGCACGCCCTGTCAACGTCCCTTTTCGAGTTTTGAAAACAACAACTAATACTCTGCAGCTTCCACTATATGTCGGCCTATGCATAGCATGTGATCTAAGCAGATTCCACAAGACTCAAATATATATAGGATACATTACTCCCCGTAATCGTATTTCTGATGCTTGTATCTGCTTAGATTCACATGCTATGCATAGGGCGACATATAGTGGAAGCTGCGGAGTGTTACAGTAGTTTTAGAAACTCGAAAAGGGACGACAGGGCGTGCCAGTAATAATATCCCTATTGTGACGTCCACTGTAACCATGGTCCTTCACGTTTCGAGGTCCCTCAGATTGTTTGGTTTCTGACATGAGGTAGGCATGAAGTGTAGCGCGAGTACAAATGTATCCAAGCAGATAAATATCAGAAGCTCATAACACCTATGCACCTTCTCTCGGGAGGAAGGGTGGGCGCATGTGAATCTAAACAGATACAAGCATCAGAAATACGATTACGATGAGTAATGTATCCCTTCTGAGGCTTGTGGAATCTGCTTAGATCACATGCTATGCACAGATGAGCGAGCAGTGTTAGAAGATGGTGGGTTGTGAGAAGGGTCAGCTGCAAATAGATATTTTAGAACCGCTTATCCCACCTGTATATCTGCTTTGGGATGAGTGTCAATGCAGTAGTGCCGAGTGAAAGTGTGTACTGAGCTCCATGTAGCTGCTTTGCAAATTATGTCTAGGGAGACATTTACGATAAAAGCCAGAGTAGCTCCTGTGTTCCTTGTGGAGTGAGCTCTTGGTGTGAAAGGCAGTGTCTTGTTTGATAATGAATAGCACAGTAGTAGGCAGCCGACTATCCATCTGGAGATGGCATTTTTGGAAATGCGGTCTCCTTCTCTGCCTGGTGCTACAGAGACAAACAGTTGGTCTGTTTTCCTAAGCGTTCTGGGCTTGTTTACATAGTAAAAGACCACCCTCCTTACATCAAGTGTGTGGAGTTTTACCTCCACTGAGCTAGTTCGATTCTGGAGGAAAGCCAGCAGCTCAATGGATTGGTTCACATGGAATTTGGAAATGAACTTGGGAGAGAACCTAGGATGGGTATTGGTCTTTGTGTATGACAAAGAAAGGGTACTGCACTGACAATGCTTGCAATTCACTAACTCTTCTTATGGAAGTAATAGCCACTAAGAAGGCAGTCTTGTATGTCAGGTGTTAAAGACTTATGCATAGGCTCGAATGGGGGCCCCATGAGCTTTGCCAGTACAACATTGAGATCCCAGCCTGGCGGTGGGTTTCAAATTGGAGGGTGGAGTCGCTTTACTCCCTCCATGAATGTTTTAATGACTGGATTTTTCCACCACAAAGCCTTAGTTTGAGATGTGGTGTAAGCTGATAAAGCCGCCAGGTGGACCTTTATGGAATTGAATACTAACCCAGAGTCTAACCCAGAGTCTATGAAGTATGTAATTTAGAATGTGAGATGGAGTACATTCTATGGGATTTATTTGGTTAGACTGGCATCAGATTACAAATCCAGTTGTTGAAATAACAGTGTCTGGTTTACTTGCCTCATTGAGGATATACATACACTGTTGTGGTAGATTAAGAAGTCCAAACTATGATGTCAGGAGCCATGCTGCTAAATTCATTGAGTGTGGCTGAGGATGCAGTTATTCCCGTGTTGTGTCAATAAGTTGGTTTGGCACAGGAGTTTGATGGGATCGCACATCGCCAGTTTGCCCAGATGTGAATACCATGGCTTTCTTGCCCACATAGGAGAAACTAGGATGAGCGTCATCTGTTCTCTCTGAATCTTGTTCACTACCCTGCTCATTAAAGGAGTTGGGGGGCAGCGGGGCATAAGCAAATTTCCCTGGCCTGCTCATCTATAGGGCGTTCCCCTTCGAGTGTGGTTGGGGAAACCTGGATGCGATGTCTGGGCATTGCCCATTTTCTCCTGTAGCGAACAAGTCTAGCATGGGGTAACCCCACTGTGAGAAGATGTGGTCTACAACGCTTGAGTCCTGTTGCCACTCGTGTTCCTCTGGTAGGGGGATCTCTGCTCAGAGAGTCTGCTAGAGTGTTGAGTACCGCTGCAACATGTTGGGAGGATAGGAACATCCCCTGTTTGAGTGACCATCTCCATACTTTGTGCCAGCTTAGACAGATTTGGAGAGTTTGCCCCCCCCCCCTTGCTTATCTGGGGGTGCCTCAGATGAGGCGAACGGTGTTCCTGCCCTTTTATGGGCTGTGGTAACCAAAAGCGAATCTGGCTTAAGCTGGGGACCTCTGCTCAGTGAGACTGCTAGAGAGTTGAGTTACCCTGGAACTTGTTTGGAAGATGGGAACATCCCCCGTGTGAGTACCCATGTCCATAGTTTCTGTGCTAGTTTGGACAGATTTGGAGAATGTGTGCACCCCCCCCCTGTTTGTTGATGTAAAACATTGCAGTGGTGCGGTCGGTGAGGATCTGTACCGACTGATTTGTCAGCTGTGCATCGAATGCTCGAAAAGCTTTGAATACCGCCAGAATTTCTAGCAGGTTGATGTGGTTTTGTGCCATGATGCGAGTCCACAGACAATGCGCTGTGTGATGAAAGTGATGAGCTCCCCCCACAACCCGGAGAGTGATGCGACTGTTTTAACTACGTCTTGCTCTGCCGCATCGTGGAAGGGGTTCCCCTTCAACAGATTATCCTTTGTCCATCAGCAAAGGTTTTCTACCAGTGTTGGCGAAACGACCAATAGATCGTCCCACGGACCGCTTGCTGAGACCATCGTTTCGCCAAACACTCCTGCATGGGGTGCATGCGCAAACGTGCGTGTGGGACCAGGCAAATGCAATATGCCATCATGCCGAGCAAACGCATTGCTTTGCATACGCTTACCTGGTGACCAGCTTGATACTGAGGTATTTGCAGTAGCATATTCTGAACTCTTTCCATTGATGGAAAGACTAACCCTTCAGCTAGGAACCATTTGGTTGTGCTTGGCACAAGGCTTGATTATTTTTCTCATTTATAGAGATTCCCAATTGGAAGAGAAGGTTCAAGGTTCTTTGAGTGTTTTGCCTGCAAAGTTGGGGTGACTCCCCTGTAATCAGCCAGTCGTCCAGATAGGGGTACACTGGGATTGTTTCCCAGCGTAGGTGCGCTGGCACCACCACCAGTACCTTGGTGAATACCCTTGGGGCATATGCTATTCCGAAGGGTAGCACCTTGAATTGGTAGTGCTGGTTTGCCATCTTGAAAAGCAAGAATCTTCGATGCGCTGGAAACATTGAAATATGAAAATAGGCATCTTTCATATCCAATGTTGCCATGTATTGGGGAGAATTTTCAGAAATGTGCTAATTCCTCTCTACCTTAGAAACCCCCAGCACTTGTGCTGGACTCTAGGACTTTTTGATTTCTAACATGGAGAGAGTTAGACCTTTTCCCCCCACTCTCTCATGTATTTTTTCTGTGATTTGGCTCTCTGTGATTCTCTTGATGTTGGAGTCTGACAAACTCCACAGGCATCATCTTTGCATTATGACACAGCCACATTGCAGTGGCACAGGGAAGTCTCATTGATTTCCCAAAGGTTTACATACCTTCTCTTGTTAAAACTGTGTCCAAGAGCAGTGAAGTGAAATTGACTTTAATTACCTTTTGTAACTTTCTAGACCCTGCACACACTATCTTACCATAGGGTGCCGGAGGGTCTAGTTTCTCATGTAACATTTTTATGTTACCCTTTCTACAATTAATTTCTGGTTGTAGTGTTTTTCAAATGTTCTATTACCATTGTGTGCTTTTACCGAGGGCTGAGTTCGCAGCTGCAGTAAGGCACCCATGAGTGCCCATTTTGTTAAAATGGGCCTGATTCTATTTTTTGCCACATCTTGTCGGAAAGGTCCTTCTTGAGATTTACTCTGCGTGCCAAACCAGGTTTGGTCCCTTTGTACGTTTTGTCTTTGGTGGGATTCACAAGTGACGACCGCCTCTGGCTCCAGTATGTCTGGCAGGGGCAGGAAGTGAAGGAGGTGCCCGAAACTCCCTGCGCTTCATCCCCTTCGTTACAGGAATGCACCCAAAGGTGACTGGCCAGCTGGCTGGCAAGGACAGCCACCCTGCTGTGTGATTGACAGCTAGGCTGGAATGAATGGGATAAACCTGCATAAAAGACAAGGCTTTTGGCTTGGAAGGCAGAGTCAACCACTGGACGAAGGAATCGGAAGAAGAACTTGGAAGAGAAGCCTGCTGCAACTCCTGGACCGTTGGTTTGCCCGGTGAAGCCCTGCTGCTGTGATGAAGCTCCGAATTAGTTTTGACTAGAGAAGCCCTGCAAGGACGACTTCTCCCCTTGAGTTGGTGAGACCAATCAACTCCAAAGTGAACTCGTTTTGACATCCTCTCAGAGTTGGCTGTACTTCCACTGCTGCTGCTGGAACCAAAGTGCCAGGAAGAGGAACACCAAATTGAGTGGATCGCTTTTAAGTCAGACCCGAGAGCCAGGAAGATCCACAACAGAGTGCTGGACCTCAGATGCGAGCAAAGTCTGAAGTGGTATCCGAGAACCGCAGGGTTGCTATTTGTTATAGGCCCGAGGAGCTGAAACGCTGAAGTGCCACTGAATTGAAGTTTGCCCATTGCTGCCGCTGACCTTCCCATTGCAGTAGTTCCCAGAGGTCCTCCCTTGTGTCCCCATGACTGATGCCCAGGAACCCCTGGATCTGCAGAGCTGTACAGGAACAGAAGCTAGCTGGAACCATTTTCTTCTAACCAAAGGTACTGTAAAGTCAAAGAGAACTTGCCTCTTGTTGTGTAGCCTTATTGCTCCTAGTTGAGACTTGTCTTGGTTACCCTTGCAGAGTTGCTTACAGCTTTGCCCCTCACAAGCCCCCCAGCTTGTGACCCTTCAAGTGAATCTTATTTCTCCAAACATTTCTAAAAACATTGTGCAATACTTTCTTACCTTCAAACAAGATCTTCAGCTCCCTTAGACTTTGCTCAACTAACATTGTCTGTCCTGGCCCCCTGAGAACTCTTCTGCGTCTGACTACGTTTTTACCTTTCCCCCAGGAAAGGATCAATTTACTTGGCATTGGAAGGTTTTAAAAAGTGCTTATCTGTTTATGAGGGATTTGTTAACCTTTGTTTTATTCCCATATCTAACCTTTGCACCAAACTCAGTATTGCTCTAAATGTGCCAGTGGTAAATCAATGTCCAAAGTGTCCTAGCTATTTAAGTCACCTGAGGGTGTAGGCAGTGTCTGTGTGCCATCCCCAATGGGCATCATCTGATTTAGATAAACTGAGATTGTGTTTTGAAGTAGATTATAATTGTTACATGTTTTTCTCCCTTCTGAAGAAGGCTTATGTAACTGACTGTTAAATTAATAATTGTTTAATCAAGAAACCTTGAGTGTAAGTTTTTATTTAAATAAAGGTCACTGTGAAACTTGTTACAACCCTACTGCTCACATTGACCCCTTCTTGAGATAATCCTGGCTGCACAGCCACACTTCCAACCTGCGTAGTACAGACTTCTACCAAAGGTTGGGTTCCAATTGCCAGGAGGCCAAGGTTGTTGAAGCGCACCCAAAGGGTACTGCACACCATCTTGCCCAACACCATGCACTCCCCCGCTTTAGCAGAGGGATTACTTCTTGTAGCATTGTCATGCAGAACCTTTATGGCAGGTGTTTGCAGGGCACAGCTCTAATACTGGGCGCATCGTTAGATCTTTCTTTGGCATAATGAAGTATGTTGAATAGATAGCCTTGTTTACCTGGTTCGCAGGGACAATTTTTGATGGAGTCCTTGAGTAACAGCATTGCAACCTCCTCGAGAAGGATGCGTTGTTCTTCCTTTGTGGTTGTCTTGATGCAGGGGGTGGTTTGTGGGTCACTGAAGAAGCTCCACGCAATAACTGCCCGCTACGGTCGATAGCACCCACTTGTCCGAGGTGATTTCCCTCCCATGTGTGGGTGAAGTGTGTAATATGCCCTCCTACTAGAGAGGCATGGGAGGGGACCGGAAGCGGGTGGTCATTGTTTTGGAGGTGTGGCTCCACCTCTGGAAGTGGAGGACCTCCCTAGGCCACGAGAACGACGCGGTCTTCTCTGGAAACCTTGTGAGGCTTGCCCCTGATTATTTCCCCAGGAAGAGCCCTGACTTTGGTTATAACCTGAAACCATTTGTGAGCTTTGACCTTGAAAAATCGATGAAAATGACTTTCGCTTCTTTGGCCTGGTGGCTTATTAGTTAGCTGGCCAGATTGTCATACTCTTTTGCAGATTTTAGTGCGTCCTCCACGGCCTTCCCAAACAGAACATTGGGTTCTACTGGCATGTTGAGGAGTGTTGCCTGTGTTTCAAGTTTGAAACCAGATTGGCAAAGCCATGCATGGCGTTTAATGATGGTTCCTTCAGCAATGATCCTGCCTGCATTAACTGCAGCATCCAAGTTGTTTTTTTAAGATGCAGCTTGATACCGCCTTGCCATCTGCTACTGCTAGGGACAGTTGAGATTTCAGTGGTTCTGGACCCTTCTCCTAGGAGTGTACAGTTTTTTTACTTTCCTTATCGGGGGTTGCTTCCGATGAGGCTGTGTTGGCGCTATTTTTTCGAGTTGTGGTGACCACAAGAGAATCTGGTTTTAACTGCCCCATGATATACAGTGGGTTTGTGGGTGCTGGGCGGAACAATTTTTCAATACATAGGTTGACTGCCACGTCTGGTTAGGGGTTTCCAGAGAAGGTTGCATCCTTCTTTGAATGGACTAAAGGATTGGTATAAATTGGATGACAGCTTTCCTGTCCCCCAAAATATCTTACAAAGTCTTTACCTAGCTGAGTTTCTTAGCTCTGAATTTTAAAGTGCTCAGCTGCCTTCATGAGCATATAGTTATACAGGGGCTGATTATCCACGGGTGAATCTGCCCCAGGTGGGTCTAGCTTAACGGGAGTGGGTAAGTTGTACACATGCTCTTCATCATCATCATCATCATCATCGTACTATTGGTCTTTCTACTGTATTGTATCATTGTCCTCATTGTCTGTATTTGGATCATATAGATCCATATGGACTGGGTCTTTTTGGGAGAAATAAGAAGGATGTCAGGACGCAACATCTTTTGTGGGGGGTGAGAGGATGAGGCAGCAATTGTTGGTAGCGTGGTTTGTAAACTTTGGACAACTTGTGGGATTTTTAGCAAAGAAGTCTCCCATGAATGCCATTCTTCTCATAACCCTATCAAGGTCCTCAAGGGTCCATTGAGAGGAACTTGGAAAAGCCACAGTTCTGAGGTGTAGATTGACCCGGAGGTGTAAGCTGATCCTTGTTCTTCAAGACTGCAGTTAAGGAATCCTCCACATGGGAATCAGAGTGTTTTTCCCTGTGAGATGTGCTAGAGTTCTCTTTGTGAGAGTGATGGATCTTTGAGGAGTGTTTATTTGATTTTGTGGCTTTAAGTAAGCTTCCATTTTTTTTAACCAAATGGGTTATGCTTAAGCTTTTGATGTTTTTGGCCGATTTCAACGTTTGGGTAGATTGTCGAACTTCGGCGGTAGTGAGAGGCGAAGCCGCATCTTCCAATGTTCGGCTGATGGTTTAGACATGGCGTCTTCATCGTTTCTCGACTTTGGAGGCCTGTCGTGTGGCGATCAAGACCTCAAGTACCCAGAGGACAGGGAACTGGTAGACCTCATCCTCAACGCTGTGTGCAGGCGTGCGGATGACGTAGGCGACGAGTCTCGGACCCTGGGTATATCTTTAGTGCGGGCTGTAGGGTGAGTGCTGCCGCCGGGTGTCGTCCCAGTAACAGAGCCGGCGTCCTGTCTATTGGCCTCAGCCTGCATGGCGTGATGGGCCCAGCGCTTGCTTTTAAGGTCCCTAAAGGTTTTCGGCTTGAAGAGCTAACGGGCTCGACAATGGCCCTCGTCGTGGTCCCGTGCTAGACAAAGGTTGCAGACCCGGTGCTTGTCTACCCAGGGGTATTTCTTACAACTACGGCAGAATTTTAATGGAGTGTTTTCCATTGTTAGTAAGAATGGCAGCAAGGCAAGAATGGAGACGGCAAAGGGGGGGGGGGCAGCATTTTCTTAGTTCCTAAGAAATGTCCACCCCCACTCTCCCTACTGTGCAGGCCCAGGCCCGGTGCGGCCTTCCAATGCAGAAGGGGACAGTCAAATCAAGGTCTTTGTCCGACATTCGTCCTTTTCACCACCGAAGATGTTGAAAGTCGGTGATCAAAAGGATAGAAAGAGCAACTATATGTAATTAAATATAATGAATGGCGCTAGCCAAAATAGGAAATCTGCGGTTAAGCGTCCGTCTATGATGGCAGAAAAAAACAATCTGAGGGACCACAACGCGTGAAGGACCATGGGTACAATGGACGTCACACTAGAGCTAGTATTAATGGCACGGCCTGTCGACGTCCCTTTCCAAGTTTCGAAAACAACAACTGTAATACTCTGCAGCTTCCACTAGATGTTGGCCTATGCATCGCATGTGATCTAAGCAGATTCCACAAGCCTCAAATATAAAAATATTCATTCACTGAAAAAACGATGTTAAAAGGGACGTTGATGGTTAAGTTGCCGTTAGGCAATAATTTATGTAGTAACCCTGTGAGAGACTACACAACACTTGTCCTCTTGGTATTAGGTAACCCACCTTTTGGTATAGGCCAGTAGTACACAAGTTGGTAATGTGATTGACCAGCCAGGCTTATCTCAAGAGGGGTAAATGTGAGCTGTTGCAATGAAATTCGCAAATACAAGTAACCAAGTAACACCTATACTCAAGGTTTTAGTTATAAATAGTTATTTAACATCAGTTTTTAAATGAGCATTCTTTAAAAAGGGCAATTCTTCTAACAATCAAATATGCTTTAAAATACTTTTCACCAAGCTAGTAGATACTCTTTAGAGATGCTCTCCACACACTCCCTACAACCTGAGGAGACTGCACCAACTAGGACAGTAATAGTATTTATATATCACTAGTACACTTTGTAGATTGTGAGGTTAATGGAAGGAAAAAGGTTAAACAGGTTCTCAGAGCATGCAAGCACTTAAATCTTCCAAAGAAGTCCAGACAAAAGCCTTTCCAAGCAATAATATTTTAAAACCAAGTTATCACCTCTTAGGGACAGTAATGATCAAAGTCAAATGGACTAGAAGAGTCTTCAGGGAGCCAGGACAGCCAAAGTCAATTGGAGCACAGTCTATGGACCTGTGCACTTCTTAGATAAAGTCTTGCACAAAGCTAAAAAGTTTGAAGAAAAATCACTGTAGGGTCACCAGCTGTTACACTTGTGAAGGGTAGAGCCAAAAATAACTCTAGCAAAGTAGCTACTGCAAGTCTCAACTGAGAAGAGCAAAGCTAAAGACACTGAGATAAGTGCCCCAAGTTGGAACAGTACCTTTGGTTAGAAGAAGAGTGGTCCAGCTAGCTTCTGTCTGGTTGCAGTGATGCAGATCCTGGGCTTCAGTTGTGGGGACAAGAGAGGACATCTGGAGGACTCCTGCGGTAGCAATTCGGAGGTCGGCGGTAGCTACAGGCTCTTTTCAGATCAGCAGCACTTCACGGTTAAGGCGCTCGGTAAACAGCACCACCGCGGATCTTGGACTCCACTTGGGCTTGCTTTACTCCTCAAGTCCTGCAGTCTGTTGAGTGTACTCGAGGTCTGGTCGTTCTGCTTCTGGAGGGTACTGGGGAGGCTCCTGGAGCTTCTGGCCAGATTGCAGACATTGCACTCGACTGCTGCTGCAAGAACCGAGTGCCAGGGGTCAAGAAATCTGTAAAGAAGTACAGCCGGTCAGGGAAGATGTTGCAGTGGAGTTCATCTCAGGGTTAGTTGGTCCCGCTAACCCAAGGGAAGAAATCGTACCTTCGGGAGCTTCTCTTGTCGATCAGAAAAAGGATTTTCAGCACAGCAGCAGGGCTTCACTGGGCAATTCAAAGGTCCAGGAGGATGCAGCAAGCTTTGTTCATGCCTTCTTTGCCGGGTGTTCCTCCTAGTGGTCGACTCTGTCTCTAGTCTCAAAACCCTCACCTTTTAAGCAGGTTTCTCCCATTCATACACAGCCTACCTGTCACTCAAACAGCAGGGTGGCTTTCCTGAAAGGCTCATCTTAAAAGGGGCAATGTTAGCTGTAGAGCGGTACAATGAAATCAGTAAATACAGGTATCCAAGTAAACACACACTTACCCTCTTAAGTGCCAAGGACGAGATAGCTTGTCCTTTTAGGCACTTTGTTTTGTGTGATCCAACCCCTGGGCTATGTGAGGGGGAGGTCACTCCTCACTGCCCGGGGGTTGGAACACCTTCAGTTTCCCGTCGGCGTGAGTAATGCACGCCGACATGGAACAAAGTATTTTCACTGCGGCAGCCATTTTCGGCTGCTGCAGTGAAAAGCAAAAGTGGGTACCCTTCTCCCTCTCTCTGCCTGTATTTCAAGCCGGAGATCGAGGGAGGTGTTAGAAAGGGGGAGATGCTCCCCTTTCCAACGACACCTTTTGTGAAAGCATTGCTGGTCGCCGATTGGGCGCAGAGCGCTCGATCCGCGGCAAGCAATGCCACTGGACCGCCAGGGATATGTTTGTGAGGTGGGGGAGGGGGCTGCTTACAGTAAGCAGCCCCTCTCCCCCACCCCCCGCCGGCCCCCAAAGCATGGGTGCACATGTATGAAGAACCCTGGGGGCAGATGGATGATCATCTGCCACAGGGAAGGGGGCAGCAAAAAAAAAAAATATATATATATATATATCAAAAAGCAAAATGAGATGTGGGTGGGGGGCCACCAGGTATTTTCTTTTACATGAAAGGGGATGGACCTCTCCCCACCACCCCAATTGGAAAGGGGGAATACACCTTATAGCCCTCCCTGGGTGCAGATTTCTGCCGCCAGGGAGGAGTAAATTAGGTGCTCCCCATCCATGTGGGGGAGGGGGAGATCCACCAGGGAAGTGTGGGCAGGGCCCCCCCAAAGGATGGGGCTTGCATGTTAGGGCCCCCCTGAGGCATATTTGGTGCCCATCTGCCCCTAGGGATGGGACAAAAAAAAGAAAAATAAATAGATGGTTTTTGGGGGAGTGCACCCCCCCCCCCACTACACCACCAGGGAATTTTTTTTATGCAAAGGGGGTGACCCTTCACCCCCCCCAACCAAAATGGACTGGGGGCCATGTTATGCAGCCCTCCCCGGGGGCACTCATCTGCTCCTAAGAAGGGGCACCTGACCCCAGTGAGGCCTGCATGAGACGCCCCCCCTCCATTTGGTGTGGGGGGAAAGGGCCACCCCCCCTTTGCTTTACAAAATTCCTAATGTGCCCATCTGCGCCAAGGGAAGTTTGGTAAACAAAGAAAACAAATTAAAATGGTAGGCTACACTTTAGGGGGGGGCTGAGGGGGACCCTAAACCGCCGGGGAATTTTGTAATGAAAGAGGTGGCCCTCTCCCCCACCCAAAATGGAGTGGGGGCCATCTCATGCAGCCCTCGCTGGGGGCAGATATCTGCTCCTAGGAAGGGGAACCTGAACCCATGGAGGACTGCATGAGATGCCTCCCCTTATCTGCCCCTCGAGGGCTGCATGACATGGCCCCCCAGTCCATTTTGGGTGGGGGTCGGGGGGTGAAGGGATACACCTTCGATAAAAAAAAATTCCCTGGTGGTATAGTTAGGGGGAGGGAGGGGGGCACTCCCCAAAAACAAACCATCTATTTTTTTTCTTTTTTTGGTCCCATCCCTAGGGGCAGATGGGCACCAATCTGCCTCAGGGGGGCCCTAACATGCAAGCCCGTCCTTTGGGGGGCCTGCCCACACTTTCCTGGTGGACCCCCCTCCCAAATGGATGGAAGAGCACCTAATTTACTCCTTTCTGGTGGTAGAAATCTGCCCCCAGGGAGGGCTGGCTACAAGGCATGCCCCCCTTTCCATTTGGGGTTGGGGGAGAGGGCCACCCCCTTTACATTACAAAATTCCCCGGCTGTTTAGGGTGTCCCTCAACCCCCCCCGCCCCCTAAAGTGCAGCCTTCCATTTTCAAATTTTGTCTGTTTACCAAACTTCCCTTGGTGCAGATATGTCACCTCATGCAGTCTTTCGAAGGAGCCCCAGGGCAGCCTGCATGAGGTCCCCCCCCCATCCATCCATCTAGGGTTGGGGGGAGAGGGCCACCACAAAACGTCAGACAAGCCCCTCAATGGATGGGGCAGTAGGGTTTGGGCATACTAATGTGCCCATCTGCGCCAAGGGAAGTTGGGTAAACAAAGAAAAAAGGCCTTGGGCAGCTGTCTCCCATATGGCTTCACCAGGCCGAAGCTCAGCAACTGTTTCAGGGAGCTCCAGCAGGGTCCCCGACCTTTCCCAGAGGGAGACGCTGTAACGCAGGCCAGCCAGAGCTCCAGGATGTTAGGGGGTGATATTCCTGGCCTTGGGCAGGTGACTACCATTTGGGTTGAACGTCTCCATGCCCAGCGTTGGTTCCAGGGAGGGCCGGGACATTCCCCGTCCTTTCCCGGAGGGAGAAGCTGTAACTGAGGCCAGCCATAGCTCCAGCAAAGTTGGTGGTAATGTCCCTGGCCTTGGACACCCTTCTTTCACGTGGATATTTGGCAGGACTTGTGGGTAATACATTCTGGGGATATGTGCGCAAGTCAGACATCTTTGGATTCCTACGGGTGTCTTCTTTTCAGAAATGCATGGGATTCCCTGTTGTCCTTGGTGGCTTCAACACCCTAGGCACAATTCCATAGGCTGTCTTCCCACACCCGTTGGGTGTTACCAGTGGGTTAGCCTTTTCCCTTTGCACCCAGGTTAGGTGCACCCACACATGTGAGGTACCGTTTTCATCGGGACACGTGGGGGGACGTGGGAAGGTAGGACATGCGTTCTTGGCGGCGTGTTCTGGTGGGTGGCCATCACAAAACTGTTGATAACCATATCAAAAACCTGGTTTGCACTCAACCAGTTCTTGAAAGCCAGGAAAATGGGGGATTCAGCACAGCAGACCATTTGTTCCTAGCTCTTACAAGGAAAAAAAAACACAGGCTTCTTTGTACATAATTTTATTGGCCTTTTTTGAAAAAACTCAACATTTCTCCCTTTTTGGTTATTTTCTCTCACAACCCCCACCCCCCCCCCCCTACAGCAAACTAAGATTCCTGGGTGGTGTTACGACAAGAGGGACCAAATTTGGCTGAGATATCTTGTGTAACAAAAAAGTTACATAACGAAATCACCAAGAAGGGCCTTGGCACTTTGGGGGGGGGGGGGGGGGGTAGGAGGGGGGGTCAATGGCAGTTACGGGGTCCAACCAGCACGAAACAAGTGTCTGGGGTTGCTGTTGGTACTCTTGTTCAGAGGAGAATTGCCTAGCATTTTGGTGCTGAGGGCAGGACAAAGACTGATATGTTTGGGATATTTCTTCTCTGTCAAAGATAGTGAGCTAAAGACTCTGGGTAAGTCTCTCGTAACCAGGACAAATGTCTGGAAGAGGGACTCCCAGGACCCCCTTGTTAATTTGCATACTTAAAGTTATAATATACATTTGTTTTTATATCTACACAAATATATTTAAAGCAGTCTTTAAAAGGCAGCAACTAACAGTAACATTATTCCCAAGTTAGGATTCAATCAAAAAAGTGAACAATAAAGCAGGCGAGCAATTCTTTCATAGGTTATACATTTTCCAGCATATAGAGTGACGCCATTTGAGGTCAGTAATAACACTTTTTTTGTATCACCTTTGCAGTATTGAGTTATATGGTAGGGAAAGGTTATAGTTACATCAGAACATACTGGTATTCTACAAAAATAGTTAGATTTTCCCAGAGGGATGCAGGCAGTCTTTTATCCCAGCAATAATAGTGTTCAACAATTAAAACCTCCAAGCAAACACGCACTGCCAAAGCCAATAGGTTAAGATGGGAGCCTTTTTTTATTTATTTTTTTATTACTTGATTTAATTCTAAAACAATTTTTACAAGAATGCATTTTTAATACATGTGTCCGTGTCCATTCCCGAATCTTAGTAACTGAGGAAGGAAGCGGAGATCCAGAAACCATGAAGCCTCTACAATGGATAAGGCCAATGAGGACTAGGGTAGTCTCGCTAATGTCCCATATTAGGTGCAACTTCCACTGCTTCACTCAGGGACCCAGAGATGTGATCCAAACCAATATTGTGAAAAAACCATGCAACTGCAATCACCCAAGAAGTCTTTTCTCCACTCATTAGGCGGGCACACCATTCCTCTTCTTCGTAAGAGTGTAAATCCTTAAAAAAGTGACCACAGTAGGTAGTACGGTCTTCTTCTGTGCCCAGGCATGATAGGAGGCGTCTTGTTGTTTCCACTTGGTCTGTCTGTTTACAAAACAGACATTTGTTGGAACTGGATTGACCTCTTATGGCTAGTATTTCATTTGTATTTAACAAATTTAAACTTGTCAGTAAGAAACCATGTCGTACACCTTTATCAGGGAAATTTGTCAGGTAAGGCAATACTTGGCTTACTTTCTTGGTATTGATTGGGAGGCTTCTATTTAGCTTGTTTTTCGCTGCTGCTTCCAGCGCTTGTATCAAATCGAACTCCAACAGTCTCCTTTTGACTTAGGTAGGGTTGTTCATCAGCTCTTCTTCTGAGCTTCCTATGTTGTCCAGGAGGAGCTTGTTCTCAAACGTCCACTTTGTAAGCGTTCTGATTTCGCCCCCGTCTATTTCTCTTTTAATCAAAGAATGGGGGCGAAGGGAGGATAACCTTTCTGTAGAGCATTAAGATGTTGCATGCGACGATCGCACTCAGTGACAGACTCAATTCCCAACGGATTAGTAGTACAGGTGTCGACTGTGGTAGGACCAGGACTTCACACCAAAAGAGGCCATCCATTTTTTGCCAAAGGTCAGCCGGAATGTTGGGCATTGCTACCACACCGTAAATTAGCCCTTCGACCACCCTTCGCCTTGCAGAAATTCAGGACTGGACTGAGCGAAAAGCAGCCTTACTTCCGATCTACGGCTTTGGTCTGAGCGATCAATACTTTGGATCTTCGCATATAAACATTCCTGCACCAAGATTCAGCGGGGCTATTGTTCAAGGTTATTCCCAAGTATTTCAAGCTCTTGACCTTTTCCATTTGTACTCCGTCGATGTACCATTTCTGTTCCGTCTTTTTCATAGTTTTTTCATGAGACATTTTTGTTTTCGCTTTATTAAGTTCCAGATGATTTTCATTTATGTAGGCTAGCCAGTTCTTCAATTGCCTCTGTAAACCTACGGCCGTCTGATCCATTAGGATGTGGTCATCGGCATAAATGAGTCTTGACAGTTTTGAATCATCCAGTGTTGGAGGAAAAGCTCAGATCCTTTGTTCGAAGTTCTTAAAATCTGCAATGTAAGAATCGCACAGGGCTTGCGCCAGGGGCCATCCCTGTTTGACTCCTCGTGCCGTGGTCAACGGCTCCGATAAGAGCCCGCTTCTGCACAGAATAGAGAGCCTTTATTGGTTCCAAAATTGAACTCTGGCACTTCAGATTGTCCAGTTTCCTCCATAGGGTTTCTCGGTTGACCTGGTCGAAGGCCTGGCACAGGTCAACGAAGGCCATAAAGACGCAGGGTCTACCCTCCATGACCTTGGCCTTCAGTGCTCAACAAACCAGGCCTGGAGAGCGTCCGAACACCCGACCTGTTTTGTACATTCCTAAAAGTTGCCCAGGGCCAATGAACCTAAGATTAAGTGCAATTGGACGGTAATGCTCTGGGTTATCGGTCTTCCAAGAAACTGGTATTTCTTTCTTATACAGTTCTGAAACACCTCACTAATGAAGGAAGCCCACTCCTCAGGATATTTTTTATTAGTCAAAGTTTGTTACCCCGGCAGGTCCCAGGGCTCTTAAGCGTTTTAACTTCAGGATCTTTGTAAATATCGTCTGTGTCATGTGGGACTTTCCAGGGACTGTCTCATTGTAATTGTGAATTCAGTGGTTCTCCGAACATTTTTTTTTATATAGAGCCATGAAATGGTCTACCCATTTCTGCTCCCCATGTTGTTTTGTAAGGTGACATTTACATCTTTTGCACAGGACTTTATTAAGGTCCAGAAATCTTAGGGTTTCCTTCCACATACAGCGTGTAACATTGCCTCTGAATCCACTTGATATTGTCGATGTCTGTAGTTGCGCAACACATTTCGGTAGCTTTTTTCAGCTTCTTTGGCCTTTCTTTTTGGCAGAGTGATTTTTTTCACTATTCACTTTATTTGCCTCAGTGTCCGTTTATCAACCAATTGCTGGTTATACGTGTGGGTTGTTGGTTTTGGGGTGGATTGGCCCTTTCCTTTTTTTGATCTATAGACGATCAACAATGGTTGATAGTCAACTTCTCGACTACCCTTCCTGCTTGTCTGTCGAATTGCGACCCAAATATTGTTTTGTCAGTTGTTTAACAGAGTCTTCCGTTAGCCTAAGATGGTTGTCGCCATCGCAGATTTCTACTTCGGTCGACATTTGCATTGCAGGGGTCCGTGAAGTTTTCCATGTTGTTGTCAACATTTTATGATCGCTGTGTTTAGTTCTTAGTACTTCAAAGCTCTCAATTAAAGTGAGAAATTCTTGTGATACACAACTGATCAATGATGGTTCCTGATCCATCACACGCCCATGTCAGCACAATTGGATGGATTCTGTCTGTCATCCAATGCAGATTATGTAGGTCCATGGAATCCATTAAGGAGGCCCATAGACGCCCTCTCTCTCTCGAGTGAATATGAAGATCTTAGTTGGGGACGCTTAAGACTCCCTATATCGGGACTAACTGCGTTGAGATCGCCATTAATTATGGTGTGCTTCATTTGGTAAAGGTTGTTCGCCTCGTCAATAATGTTTCCATAATTCTTAGATAAGGCTGGTTATTTATGGCATTTCGATTCCAATAAGTGTTCACCTTTAACATATCGACCATCTTCATTGTCGGATAGATTTGGGCGTTGCCAAGTGACCAAAGAGGCCTGAATTAATTCTGTTGAGAATAATACTCTTTTCAACTGCAAACCGCTGCCTGAACGAATAGCTGTAAAGAGGTCAGATGTTGGGCGACCTTTAGGTACCTTCGAGGCAGGTGTGAAGGCTATAGCATAACCATCCAGGCCTGGTTTCGACCGCAGCCAGGTCTCCTGTAGGCAGAGCACGTCACAGTTCCCCAAGTTGACGTCGCTTTGTGAAGTCAAATGACCAAACCGCTGGTGTTCCAGAAACCCATGGTCAAATTTTCAGTTCGTAGTTTAAGCATTTCAGGTTCCTTTCTTAGGGCCAAGTGGCTTGCTGTGCTATTTTCCAGTGGCTAGTTGATTGGGCAGCAAAAGGGTGTGGAAATCCAGGTCCACTTTCTTTGATCTTCTTTGCTTTTTGATGTTACCACTGTTGTTTAGCCTTGCAGGTTTCGGATCTGCCGAGTCTTGATCAAAGGTTATTTTTAATTGGGGCAGTGGTCCCTGAGGCATCCTATCCATATCCCTGCCGTTTCACCTCCTCTTTATCTTTAAGAAGCCAGTACAGCCAAAGACAATGGGCCAGTTTTGATACTCTTATAAAACATTCTTAAATAGTCAGAAGTTCAAATAGAATATCACAGCAAGTCTAGTGGAGTCACCTTGAAGAAGCATAAGCTAAGAAGCCAGTGCAAGCGAGATTAGGTCAACTCAGAGTAGGGTAAAATAGCACTCCCCACAGTGGTAAAAACCACAAAGGGCAAAAAGTTGATAAACCCCTGTGAACTGAAGAATTTTTTCCAGCTGGATGCCTTCTGGTTGCAGGGCAGCAGACCCTTGTTCCTGGTCCTTGGTGACGAAAGGGAGGACGTCTGGAGGGCTCCTGCGGCAGAGGTCGAGAGAGAGGGACGCGGCAGCCATGGATTCTCCTTGATTTAGCAGCACTTTGTGGTTTTGGCCCCTTTTTCTCAGCGCCAAAGAAGAAAGAACAGCTCGGGTTAGAAGAACAAGTTACTTAACCCTGGTAACGGTCTTTCGACTGGATGTTCATCCCACATAGTCCTCATATGATATATGATATGGCATTTATAATGCGCTTATACACAAGTGTTTCAAGGTGCGATGAGGAAAGGGAGGGGGAACAGTGGGAAGACAGACAACAATCCTACTAGGCCAGGTGACATGCAGATCGCGCAAGTGCATAGGAAGGGGGGGGAGGGGAAAGTGCGGGGGGAGTGGACAGTGCAGTACATGGGATAGTAGATAAAAACAATAGGAAAAGGTACGGCCAGCTGGTGGCAAGTGCAACAGTCGTCTTTGATATAAGATATCCAACTGCTTCGGAGGAAAAACCTTTCAGCAGAGGGCACTGTGCATCGATGCAGTCGGCTCAATGTCTTTAGAGGGCCTGTGTCTCGAGGATGATGTCATCAAAGGTATATGTAGAACCTGCAGCGCCTGTTGGCTTCAGTTCTGTTTATTCTTTACAGCAGAAATACCTGCATAACCACAGCAATGACCATACTCAACTATGAAGGAGCGAAAGCTCTAATAGCATGGGAAATTATACTCTGGGGTAGGCTGCGAGCGCGATGAGGAATGTGTGGGAGGAACATCCAGTCGAAAGAACATTACCAGGTGCAAGTAACTTTCTTCAAATGGATTGTGTCCTCCCACGTATTCCTCATCTTTGATAGACTCCCAGAGCAGCATTAGATTTGCTGGCGGGAGTAAGAATTAGTTTTTCAGAGGTTTTCCTGAACAGAGTGCAGGACTGCTTTTCCAAAGCTCCCCATCCTGACCGAGGGAAAATTTCAGGCAGTAATGTTTGGTGAACGTGTAAATAATAGACCACGTTGCTGCCTCACAAATACTTTATAGGTACACCCCTTTGAAGGGCTGTAAAGGTAGCCATGCCTGTGGTGAAATGGGCTCTTAATCCTTCAGAGTGATCCTTGCCTGCCAATCTAACATTCCGAAATTGCCAGAATGAGCCACCTGGACAAGGTCTGTTTCCTAACAGCCTGACCCAGTTTGTGGCCTGTGTAGCCAATGAAAAGCTGATCATCAATGCAAAGTGTTGCCAGTCTGGATATATAAAAGCTCAGAACTCTACAAGAGACCAACCTGTGTAATCTCTCCTCCTCCTTACCATGTGGGGGATAGAAAGAAGGTAAAATAATGTTGTGCCCTATGTGAAAATCAGAAATGATTTTGGATGGATAAGAATGGAGGCTTAACCCTCAGAATAATCCTATCATCATGAAAGATAGTAAAGGGTGGCTTGGATGAAAGGACCTGCAATTCACTCACTCTACAGGCTGAAGTTAGAGCTACCAAGAGAATGGTTTTAAAAATTAACCTTAAAGGACAGGAGTGTAAAGGTTCAAAGGGAATACACATTAGAAATGTTAGTACCAGATTAAGGTCCCAAATTGGAACCTGGAAAGGAGATTGGAGGGACAGACATTGGAAGGGACCCTTTAGAAATTGTGTCACCAGTGGAAATATGAACACTTCAGAAAAGCGCTTACAGATGGATAGCGCCGCCAAATAGCCCTTAATAGCTCCAGATTGGCTAAAAATAGCAGAAAGGATAACACTTCAGGTGTTTTACACAGAAAAGGGTTTACATTCTTGTCTCGGCACCAGTTGCTGAATTTGTTCCAACGGCAACTGTACAAAGACTTTGTTGCTGGACTTCTGGGCGAATGCAAAATCTACATTATGTCACCTGGGGTGGGGGGGGGGGTCCCAATCCTGTATCTCAGCCTCTCAGACACCATGTGTGAAGGCTGACTGTTTTGACCTCTGGATGGAGAACCCTGACCCTCCACTCACGAGAGAAGGTCCTCTCTTAGTGGAAGACGTATTGGAGGACAGATGGACATGTCCGGAAGGTCCAGGTACCACGTCCTCCTGACCCAATCTGGGGCAACTAGGATCATGTGTTTCCCCAAACTTTCGCAATCTCTGATCACGTGAGGAATGACGGGGACTGGAGGAAACACGTACAAGAGTGGAAACCCCCAGTCCACTACAAACGCGTCTCCTAGAGCCCCTCTTGGGGGAAATTCCCTGGAGCATTACAGTTTGCACTTCTGGTTGACACTTGTCGCGAACAACTCCATTTGAGGGCTTCCCCAAAGGGTGAAGGACTTCCTGAGCTATTTCCCACTCGTGGGACACTGTGCTCTGCCTGCTCAGAGCGTCTGCTGCCCTGTTCTATTCTTCGGTACGTGAACTGCCCATCGAGAGATTCCTTCTTGAATTGCCCGGTACCAGAGCTGCATTGCCTCTCTGCACAGTGGTAGTGACCCTACACCACCGCTTTTGTTGAGGTAGTAAATAGCAAATGTGTGGTCTGTCATTAGGACATTCTACCCCCACACAGAGGGCAAGAAGGCCGTCAGGGCTATTCCGATTGCCCTCAGCTCTAAAAGCTTGATATGTAGTTTGGTCAGATTGTTGGCTCCCCACCCTGTGAGTGAGGCATCCGTCAATACTGTTATCTATGGCCATTGTTGCCAAAAGGGTTCTCGCTTCAGAGTGTTGTCCTCGCAAGCCTACCACAGATGATCCTGTGCGACCCTGCTTATAAACTGAATTAGGTCTGACATCTTTCCTGAGAACTGGGACCATCAAGTTCGGAGAGCCCACTGAAGGGATATCATTCTCAGGCGGGCCTCTGGCAACAGAAAAATGTAGGATGCCATGGGGCAGAGCAACAGCAAAAATAAAAATTACAAAAAAATAAATAAATAAATGGAAGGCAGGGAGACGCTGGGCACTTTTGAGACCATCTGTAGAATTTCTTGAGCCCTCACCACGGGTGGCAAGCTCTTTCCCAAGGATACATCCATTACAGCTCCAATGAACTGGACCTTTTGAGAAGGTGCCATAAGGGACTTCTTGTAATTGAGGGAGAAGCTGAGTCTGAAGAGCGGCAGGTGACGTTGAGATGATCCGGACCTTTTCGGGAGAATGCGCCCTGATCAGGGTACAAGTGAATCCCCCCTCTCCTGAGACTCGCTGCCACCAATGCCATCAGCTTGGTGAAAACCCTTGGGCGGAGGTTTGCCAAAATGGCAGAACTCAAAATTGATAATGAGAACCACTAACTGCAAACCTCAGGTATTTCCTGTGCTCGAGATGGATTGGCATATGCAAATAAGCATTCTGACGGTCCAATGACGCCATCCAATCCTGGAGTTGGAGGGCCTGAAGGATCTACGAAAGTGTGACCATCTTGAATGTATCCTTTCTGAGGAACTTGTTCAAGTATATCAAATCCAAGATTGGTCTCCATCCTTTTGGGTATTAGGAAATACGGAGAATACCATCCCTTGTTCCTCTCCGCTGAAGACAACGGTTCTATAGCGCCTTTCTCTAGGAGGGTTAACATTTCCTGCACAAGGAGCAGATCTGGAATCCCCAAAGAGTGGCTCCCAGGTGGATCGCTCTGAGGTCTCTGTATGAAAGCAAGGCAGTACCCGTGGTCTATGGTTTCCAATGCCCAAGATCCCAAGTAATGTCTCGCCATTCATCTAGATGCTGAGTCAGTCTGAACCCCCACACCCCACTGGTGAACTGTGACTCAAGACCTCCGATACAATTTGAGGCAGCTGATGCAGTGGCAGATGGTAAAGAAGCCCCTGCTTTAGCTGGCTTTGCACCTCTCCCACAAGGAGGGAACTTTCTTTGGCCTCTTTAACCAGCCATTCCGCTCGCTCTTCCCACTGAGTAGTAGCGGAAAGTTCTACCCCTTCAAGTCTGCCCACTAGGATGAAAAGGCTGAGGCTGCCCAATAGCGGCCCATAAAGATTTGGCTGCCCCCTTAGAGGTCTGCAACTTCTCAAGGCTTTAGTCAGCGTTGTTGCCAAAAAGGTGAGACCGTCAAAGGGCATGTTGAGGAGTCTGGATTGCACATCCCGTGCAAAACCAGACTTCTTAAACCACGCAAATCTGCATGTAACGGTGCTAGTAGCCATGGCACTGCTGATGCTGTCAGCATAATGCAGACCGGACTGAAGAGACTCGCACATGGCTTCTTTGCCATCTCGAATTATGACCAAGAACCTGTCTCTTTCATCCGCCTGAGGAATGGAACAAGTTACTTACCTGTAACTGTTGTTCTCCAGCATGGGTCTGGCATGGATTCACATGCTCATGAATATTCCCCGTCGTCAGGCTGGGAATCCTCGGTAAAGAAAAAACCAGTATCAGTTTCGTTTCTGATCTGTCTTTCGTAGTAATAACCAATCACTGGTCTCTGCGTCATACTGACCACAGCCAATGACTGCCCTCTACCTAAGCACCGCCTCTGGCAGCCATCTTCAGATTTGGAAGCACGTGAAGTGGCAGTATGACCAAGTGAAGAGCCGCAGAGGGGTAGGCGGGAGGGTTCGCATGTGAATCCATGCCAGACCCATGCTGGAGAACAACAGTTACAGGTAAGTAACTTGTTCCTTCTCCAGCATGGGGTCTGGCATGGATTCACATGCTCATGAATAAAGAATACATAGCAGTACACACATGCACAACCACGGGAGGTGGCAAAGGCTCAACATTAAGCATCACATCAACTCAACATTAAGCATCTTACCTCCTCACCAGGCTCACCTCAGGCGAACAGGTTGCGCAGCACTGCTTGGCCGACCCTGGACTCCTCCCTGGAATCCCGGTCGACGCAGTAGAATTTCGTGAAGGTGTGCGTCGACCTCCACGTAGCAGCCCTGCATATGTCCAGCAGGGGCACACCAGATAGGAACGCCGTGGTAGCTGCGATCGCTCTGGTGGAATGGGCTCTCGGACGGCCAGGCAGCGGTCGGTTTGCCAACCGGTGACAGTACATGATACAGCCAGAGAGCCATCTGGAGATGGAAGCCTTCGAGAGAGCCTTCCCCTGATTGACAGGTCCAAAGTTCACAAAGAGTTGTGACGTCTTCCGAAAACCTTTCGTGCGGTCCACGTAGAACTTCAGCGCTCTAGCTACATCCAGCGAGTGCAAAGTCCTCTCAGCCGGCGACGAAGGCGACGGGAAGAACACAGGTAACACCAAGGGTTCGTTGAGATGAAAGTCCGACGGTACCTTGGGCATGAAGGAGGGGTGCGTCCTGAGCACTACCCTCGTGTCGTGGAAAGTCAAGTACGGGGCCTTGCAGGAAAGGGCCTGGATCTCTCCCACTCGTCGTGCGGAGGTGATGGCCACGAGAAAAGCTGTTTTCCACGATAGAAACTTCAACGGGGCCGAGTGCAGAGGCTCGAACGGAGGTCCCATAAGTTTGGTCAGCACCACGTTGAGCTCCCACGCCGGGGCCGGAGCCTTCACCGGCGGGAACGATCTGAACAGTCCCTTCATGAACTCTTTCACCAGACGATGAGACCACAAGGACGTCCGGCCCGTGGTTCTGGTGTATCGGGAGATCGCAGCAAGATGAATCTTGATGGACGCGTGTGCCAGACCAGCTTTGGCCAGCGTCAGCAGGTACGGCAGCACTTGGGGAGCCGTAATCCGTAGAGGGTTAATCTTCTGTGCGTGGCACCAGACAGAAAACCTCTTCCATTTGTGTCCGTAGCATTTAAGAGTCGAGGACGCCCTGGCCTTTGCAAGAACCTCTCTGCAATCGGCCGGTAAGTCGTATCCTCCAAACTCTAGCGCTGCAGGAGCCAGGCCTGCAAGTTCAGCGACTTCGGGTCGTGGTGGAGGATGGCGCCTCCTTCCCTGGAGAGTAGATCCGCGTCCGCCGGCAGCTTGATTGGCGGGGACGCCGACAAGTCCAGAAGGTCCGGGAACCATATCTGCCTCGGCCACGCAGGTGCGACGAGGATCATCCTGCACCGTGACCTCTTGAGCTGTTTGACGAGCCGGATTAGCAGAGGCAAGGGAGGGAACGCGTAGAGGAACAGGCCCTCCCAGGGGAACGAGAAAGCATCGCCCATGCTCCTCGTCTGGGGAAACCTGCTGGCGAACCTCCGGCACTTGGTGTTCGTCGCCGTCGCGAACAGGTCGATCTGGGGTGTGCCCCACCGTCGGAAGAGGCGATCCACCAGATCCTGCCGTAGTTCCCACTCGTGGCACGAGCGCAGCTCCCTGCTGAGTGAGTCGGCGATGGTGTTTTTTATCCCTGCCAGATGAAACGGCACCAGAAGAATCCCTTGGGCGACGGCCCAATGCCACAGGTCCTGCGCCTCCTTGGACAGCGCTGGGGACCTGGTTCCGCCCTGTTTCCTGATGTAAAACATGGTGGTGGTGTTGTCGGTGAAGATCCTCACCACCTTGCCCTTGAGGGACGGAAGGAAGGACCTGAGGGCCCAAAACACTGCACGGAGCTCCAGGACGTTGATATGCAGGGACTTCTCCGTCGGGAGCCAGAGTCCCCTTGCGTGCAGGTTTTCGGTGTGCGCTCCCCACCCTTCTAGGGAGGCATCCGTGGTCACAGTCACCTGGTGGGCTGGGGTCTGGAAGTCCATGCCCGCCGTCAGATGCGCGCGGGTGCCCCACCACCGTATCGCTCGTCGGAAACTCTCGTCGAGCTTGATCCTTTCCTCGAAGCTGCCCGTCGTCTGGATCCAGCGCGCATCCAGGAACTCTTGCAACGGGCGCATCCGGAGCCTGCACATGGGAATGAGGTAGATGCAGGAAGACATCATCCCGAGGAGGGACTTGATGGACCTCACCTTGGCCGCGTCGGCCACCAACATCCGTTGCACCTTGCCCAGGATGGTCCTGGTCCTCTCCTCCGACGGGGAGGCCAGAAGGGACACTGTGTCGAGCCTCGCTCCCAGAAACAGTGCGACTTGCGCGGGCACCAGGTGGGATTTGGCGTAGTTCACGGAGAATCCCAGGTCCGTGAGGAGTTGGACGGTCCTTGCCGTGTGGACCACGGCGAGCTCCCTCGTCTTGGCGCGGATGAGCCAGTCGTCCAGGTAGGGGTAGACGTGAATCCCCTCGCGGCGCAGCTGCGCCGCCACCGGTGCGAGGCACTTGGTGAAAACCCTGGGTGCCGACCGCAGTCCGAAGGGAAGGGCTTTGAACTGGTAATGACGCCCTTGGACCACGAATCTGAGGAATTTTCGGTGCCCCTTTAGGATGGGAATGTGGAAGTAGGCATCCTCCAAATCCAACGACGATAGGAAGTCTCCTTCCTCCAGCTGACCCAGGACGTGCTGGAGGGTGACCATCCGGAACTTCTGCGCCTTGATGAACTTGTTCAGGCGTCGCAGGTCCAGGATGGGGCGCCATCCTCCCGTCTTCTTCTTCACGAGGAAGTAACGCGAGTAGACTCCGGAGCCCCGAAGCCTCTTTGGGACGAGTTCGATGGCGCCCTTTCTGAGCATCGCCTTTACCTCCAGGAGAAGTTGAGGGACGTGAAGTTCTTTCCTGGCCACGGGGGGGACGCGCGGGCACCTTCTTTGAAACTCGAGCGCGTGGCCCCGGGCCAGGGCGTCCAGCACCCAACGGTCGGTGGAGATGGACTCCCACACGCTGACGAAGCCCGCCAGCCGGCCTCCCACCGGGGTGCTTCGGTGGGGGCCCGACCCCACGGCCGGTTCAATCCTGCTTGGACGCGGCCTTGCCGCCTTGGCCTCCTTGGCGACGACGGCGGGGTCCGCCAGACTTGCCTCGTCCTCTGTAGGCCTCTTGCGACGACGAGCGGGCCGCTTGACGGTAGGAAGCGAAACCGCCGCCGGAACCTTTGGAGGCGCCCTTGCCTCCGCCGCTCCGAAAGGGCGTCCGCCGTTGCTGCAGTACTCCAAGGGCCCGGGCCGTCTCAGTATCCGCCTTGATGGCCTGAAGGGAATCGTCCACTGTCTTCCCAAACAGGTTGTTCCCGTCGAAGGGCATGTCCAGGACCCTGGTCTGGACGTCCTGCCGAAAGTCCGTAGCCTTGAGCCATCCGCGATGTCGAAGGCAAACGCCGTTGCCCATCTGGCGGAACCCAGTGTCGGCGATGTCCGTCGCCACGGTGATGGCGTGGTCCGAGGCCACCTCACCTTCCTGCAGGATCTCAAGGGCCTCCGCCCTCTTGTCGTCCGGCAGAAAATCCAGCAGGGGAGCTATCTTGTACCAGAGTTCCCTGTCGTAGCGGGCCACGATAGCCAAGGCGTTGGCCGCTTTAATCGTCGTCGCCGCCGACGAGATGACTCTGCGCCCCATGGCATCCAATTTCTTTCCCTCGCCGTCCGGCGGGGAAGTCGACGTGGAGGCCGCACCCCCCCCCCGCTTTCTTCCTGGCTGCCGCGGAGACGACGGAGTCCGGGGTAGGCTGCGCCCGGAGGCATAGGGGGGCCGAGTCCGGGACCCGGTACTTTTTCTCGTACCGGTCTCTTTTCGCTGGCGTCGTGGAAGGGTTCTTGAGGAGGGAAAGGCCCTCATCCCAAATGTCGTCCAACAGAGGCACTGCGAGGACCGTCTTCCTCTTGGTCTCGCGCCGTTGGTAAAGGAAGCCTTCCTTTTTCTTCTCCTCAGGGCAGAGTTGGAAAAGCTCGGATGCCCTGGCGATCATTGAGTGGAACGATCCAATCTCCTCGGGCGGAGAAGCCCTGGTGGGAGGCGACGACGGAAAATCCTCGTCGTATGCCTCGTCGTCCGTACCCGTCGCTGCCGTGTCAGTCCCCGTATCATCCCCTCGGGTGGACGGGGAGGAGGGCTGGACGGGGCGCGACGGTTGAAAAGGAGGCGGTGGATGAATCCTTCTTTTCTTGGTAGGGGGAACACCAGAAGGTCCCGGTTCTGGATCCCCCGACGGGAGAGGTTCCTCCGTCGGTAACGGTAGTCTCGTCCTTATCTCGGAGCATAAGGACTGTATAGCCAACAAAATGGCCGCTGAGTTGTCTTGCGGCGCTGGCAGAGGGGAATCTGACGGGCGAGCAGGGGCCCCGTCGGTATCCTCGACGATGTCGTCGTCGTCACCTGCGTCGGGGCCCATTCCGACGGGCTGGTCTTGTTCCACGCCTAGGCCGTGGCTTAAGACCTCGATCAGTTCCTCTTCTGAGGTTGAGGCCGAATCTACGCCGACGCCCTGCCCCCCCTTCTTCCCCACGGAGGGTTTCACGGGGGTCCTATCGATGGGCACGAAAGAAGACTCCCTCCGAGGAGGCAGGGAGATTCTGGGCCCCGAGGCCGCCACCACTGGTGCAGCCTCCACAGGCTGGGCCAGGGCCGCCGCGACCGTTTCGATAGAGGGCTTGGTCGAATGGATCAAGGCCTTCACCACCTTAGGTGCGCTCACCGCCTTATCCTTGAGGGAGGGGGCACTGCCACGCTCCTCCTCTGCCTTAGAGCTCGACCGGGGTCTCTCCAGGAGCTTCGCCGGGTGCTCGGCCTTCCTCTTACCCGACCCAGAGCGTTGGCTCGTGGTTGATGGTGCCGGGGAGGGTGCGCCCTGCCTGGCGCCCGTAGAGCCCGACCGTTCGGCGCTCCCGGTGCCAGCGGACTCGCGGTGCTTGGCCTTATGTTGGGCCCCCGTCGCCGGGGCGCCCTCAAAGGTCTTAGAAGACCGCTCAGATTTCTTCTTCTCGCCAGACGGGCTCTTACCCTCCAGCCAGCTGGCGAGACGTTGATGGCGGTCCTTCATGGTCCGTTCCGACATGTTGCCGCAAAACGCACAGTCCTTCTCCACGTGCGTCTTGTCCCCATGAAGGCAGTAAAGGCAGAAAGAGTGTTCGTCCTCCTTGAAGACGTTCTGCAGCTGGCATCCAGGGCAGGCCCTGAACAGCTTTCCGGGCGTCGAGCTTCCCTTCTCCTGGGCCATCTCCGAGACCGGGCCTGAGAAGCTTCTGGAGTCCTCCGAAGCGTAGCTCGACGAAATCTTCACCCTTGAGGGGCACAGATGAATCCGACACGGGTCCCCGTTGATCGGATGTAGGATCGGTGGAGCTTGAGGCTCTTTTGACCGAAAGAATCGAAGTTTTTGTGAAAAAGCGCGAAAAAATAGCACTAACGCTCGAGAGCAATAGCACGAGGATCCCAACACATGAACGTGCGGTAAAAATCTGAAGATGGCTGCCAGAGGCGGTGCTTAGGTAGAGGGCAGTCATTGGCTGTGGTCAGTATGACGCAGAGACCAGTGATTGGTTATTACTACGAAAGACAGATCAGAAACGAAACTGATACTGGTTTTTTCTTTACCGAGGATTCCCAGCCTGACGACGGGGAATATTCATGAGCATGTGAATCCATGCCAGACCCCATGCTGGAGAAGTGCTCTGCCGCCATGGAAATTCAGTCCCATAGAGCGAATGTAAATTTTGCAAGGGCACATGTAGAGTTGGCTGATTTGAGCACCATACTCCCTGCAGAAAATACCTTCCTTGCCAATCCATCTACTCCCGTCGTCCCTATCTGGAGGGATGGTAGGATAAGCTGCTTGCTTAGAAGTTGCGGTAGCTGCCTGTACCACCAGACTCTCTGGAGTGGGGTGTTTAGACAGATAGTAGGGGTCACTACTGGATGGGCGGTATTTCTTGATCAGATGTTTTATTCACAGCCAGATTGGTTTCTGGCATCTCCCAATTCTCTGCCACCCTTTTTTTGGAGAGCAATATGAAAAAGGTAATATAGAATCTGTCTATGGACCCTTATCCAGGATGTCCATCAGATCATCCTGCTCAAATGTTTATGGAGGCCTAATCCACCCCATATATTCCACCACCTTGGACATTAGCTGTCTGTATGACACATCAACATGCTCCCCAGTTCTGGTCTGGTGTCTACCTCACGGACCGTCTGTAAATTGTCAAAGTTTTTAACTTGACTCCTCAGAAATAAAACTTTCAGGCACATTTGGCATACCAAAATGCAGCCCAAAGGGTGCATCATGATCTGAGGGTTTATTTTCTTCATATTGAGGTAAGGGACTTAAAATAGTCTTTCCTATGTAAAGGCATACGTTTTCTCAGGCATCAAGGGTTTGATAAATAGTGGATGGCGCCATAAATTTAGATGGGGTGCTCGACAAGCTGCGCAGTCGGCGTCAATGTCGATAGCGCACGTGGTATTGATGGAGCAGCTAGCGTCAATGCCGTCAGCGTCAAAGGTGACACCGATGTAGAGAGTTTGGCTGGCATTGAAGGCGCAGCTGGGGTGGGGGACCTAGACGACCTCGACCTGTGCTTATGCTTACTGCTCAATGGATCCTCCAATGACTCGTCATCGCATCGAGGACTCGACTGCTCCCGATGAGGATCAGGCCTTCGTTGCAGGCTCGAGGGCGTACAAGATTTAGGTTGAGCAACTTTCCGTACCAACTTCTATGGAAGGTGCCGTAGGAGCATGGCTTGCTGCGAGTTTCTGCTTTTCAAATATTTTCAGCATTTCTGCTCCAAAAGCTTCCCATTCGGCAGGAGTGGATTTTTTTTGTGGGGCAAGATACCCTCTCAGGGGAGGTATCCAACGAAGTCAAAGAAGGCAACCTATTGTGCCTCTTATTGGACTTGCTCAACGAGTGGTGGGAGCCACTCCTCGATCTTTTAACTTTCTTCCTCCGAGAAGAGTCGCATCTCGACTCGTCGGTCGAAGGTATTTTGGTTGGGTAGATTTGGGGTTTTGGCTTACCGCTAATTTCCCCTTTTGCTCCTTCAGGGCCTTTGCAGTCATCGACTGGCACTTGGAGCAGGACGAGGTCTTCAGCTCCACCCCGAGACACCATAGACATACAGTGTGGATCAGTCAACGACATATTCGATTCACAATCTCGAAACTTCTTGAACCCGGTTCTTCAGGGTAGTCTGTGTCGACAAAGAAGACCTACCCGCATATGAAGTAATAAAGCGTGCCGTATTTCTCAAAGCAATAGCATTTGCAGAAAAACTGAACTCAAGCCACCGGGCGCTGCACGTGCTATATATGCCTTCAATGACTATCCTTGAGACGGAGGTCCTCGCGGGACATTGGGTCTACTACATCGACGGACAGCACCCTCTGCCGAATTTTAATTAAAAAGCAGCAGAAGCTGGATATTGAATATCAAAGATGAGGAATATGTGGGAGGACACAATCCATTCAAAGTTACTTGATCCCTCGGTCCTGGACTCTGGTGAGCTGGTGAGGGGACTCTGGATTAAGACAACCTGATTCTGTAGGATCCTCTCCGAAGTTTTGGCCCGATTTGCACTTAGTAAAACAATGCACTCTAAGATGGTGAGGGGCCCCTGGGTATTGGAATTCTGCAGCTTCGGAAAGTCACAGCAAGTCAGGGGTTGCGCCAAAATGGAATTTGTCTTGAGGCTAGTTAATCCCACCAGCCCAAGGGAGAAAGTAGTCCATGCAGGTCTTCCCAGTTGAAACAAAAACGGGTTCAGAAGACGTGCAGGGATTCATCGGGCACTTCGCAGTCCAGGTGAGTTCTGCTGGTGTCCCTTCACATCTTCTTTGTCGTATGTTGTCCTCCAGTGGTCGACTCTGCCTCTAGTTCCAAAAAGCTTGCCTTTTAAGCAAGTTCCCATTAATTCACAGCCCTAGGCTGTCAATCACCTAGCAGGGTGGTTGTCCTCCTGGACAGCCAGCCGGCCAATCATAAATGGTTTCACTTAGGCATACCTAGAAACAAATGACAGAAGTTTCGGGCCCCTCCCCCACTTCCTGCCTTTGCATACACACTGGAGTCTGGGATAGGACACTCAGTGTCAAAGCTTTCCATAAGAAAACGCCATGTTTAGGTTACTGAGGTTTTCCCAGCCTGACAACGGGAAATATTCTCAGCATGTGACTCCATGAAAGATCCAATGCTGGAGAATGTTACATGTGTAGTGGGTTAAAGGAGTTACTATGTAACCCCCAGCACTCGACAGGGTTGTGTGTGCTGGACCCACAAAAGACAAGGTAAGACAAGAGTCATCTTACTATTCTTGTTAAGTTTAGTTCACCCAAGAAAATGTAGTTCAATATAAAGCGAAGTCCAAGGGACTTCTCAGTGGCACTGCAAAAAAGTTTGTGCGTCAATGCAAAAAACAAATGCCTATGAGGTTTACCAGCCTCCATTAAACAGTAAGAAAAACAAGTTACTTTCTTACCTGGTAACGTTCTTTCGATGGGATGGTCCGACGACATATTCCATATCTATGACAGGTAATGTTCACAGCTGCGCTGCTTCGGAAAATCTTTGGCGTCTGCGTCGATGAGCCGTCCCCGAGGACCTCCTCCGACAGCCGACGTCACCCGATGTGATAAGTAGGACGCACGACGCCCATAGCCTCAGTTATAGTTTTTTCCCAGAACATATGCCATCAGTTTTCTGCCAGTCAGACACACAAGGCCTTGCGGAACGCAAGCTGCAATCGCCAAAGAAATTATGCAGCGGGGAAGGCAGGGAGGGAGCGATATGGAATACGTCGTCGGACCATCCCATCGAAAGAACGTTACCAGGTAAGAAAGTAACTTGTTCTTAGAGGGGATTGGGTCCTCCGACGTATTCCATATCTATGACAGACTCCCAAAGCAGAACCAAGAAAGGAGGTGGGAAAGAATTTAGAATACAAATTTAGCATGCCCAATCAAATTGCGGAATAGAGAACTGCCTTGCCAAAGGCCAGATCTTGCCCTCTGATGGAATCAAGGGAATAGTGATGTACCAAAGTATGTACTGAAGCCCAGGTGGCTGCATCACAGATGTGACGAATAGGAACTCCCCTTTGCAGGGCAGTAGATGCAGCCACTCCTCTGGTAGAATGGGCCCGCAAGCCAGCCGGAGGGTCCTTACCCGCCAAGCGGTAACACTCGGAGATAGCTAAAATAATCCAACGAGACAGACTGTTTCGTCACAGCTTGTCCCAAACACTTTCCAGCGTAACCAATGAAAAGTTGATCGTCCACTCTGACCCGGGACATGCGCGAAATATTAAAGCTCAACGCTCTCTGAGGATCAAGCCTATGGAGCCTCTCCTCTTCCTTACCAGGATGTGGAGAAGGATAGAACGCCGGAAGAACAACCTTCTGGCTCAAATGAAATTCCGAAACCACCTTCGGAAGAAAAGAAGGACGAACTCTAAGGACAACCCTATCCTTGTGAAACACAGTGAAGGGTGGCTTAACTGAAAGTGCCTGTAACTCACTCACTCTGCGAGCGGAAGTAACCGCAGTTAACAGCCTCAAGGGGCAAGAATGTAATGGCTCAAATGGAGCACCCATAAGAAACTTAAGAACAAGGTTCAAATCCCAGCCTGGCACCACAAAAGGTGACTGAGGGAACACATTAGTGAGCCCTTTCAGAAACTGCGAAATTAAAGGAATTTTAAAATAGGAACACTCTTCAGACGAGCGCTTAAATATGGACAGCGCCGCCAGGTAACCTTTAATGGTCCCCACTTGCAAGCCCCTGTGGGCCAATGAAAGCAAAAAAGACAGAACCCTGGGAATGTCACATTCAAAAGGATCCACATTCTGAACTCTGCACCAGTCGCAGAACTTTCTCCAACGGCAACGGTACAGAGACTTAGTTGCCGGCCGCCTGGCCGAGAGCAACACCTCCATCACCTCTTCAGGGAGGTCCCAATCCTTATACCTCAACCTTTCAGAAGCCAAGCGTGAAGATTGAGGGATCCGACCTCTGGATGGAGAAACTGACCCCCTCCCGTGAGAGCAGATTGTCTCGGTAGGGAAGACGACATGGAGGGCAGATGGACAAGTCTAGAAGGTCCGGGTACCACGTCTTCCGGGCCCACGCCGGAGCAATGCGGATCATCCGGGAACCGAACCTCCGTAACCTCCGCAGCACTTGCGGGATGACGGGGACTGGAGGACACGCGTACAGCAGTGGGAACGACCACTCCACCACGAACGCGTCTCCTAAGGCTCCTTTTGGAGGAAATTCCCGCGAGCAAAACCTTTCGTACTT
Source organism: Ambystoma mexicanum (assembly GCF_040938575.1). Lineage (NCBI taxonomy): Eukaryota > Metazoa > Chordata > Amphibia > Caudata > Ambystomatidae > Ambystoma > Ambystoma mexicanum. The sequence continues at coordinate 251,210,557 of NC_090930.1, read as the reverse complement.
CCGGTTGACACTGGAGGCGAAGAGATCCACTTGAGGGGTCCCCCAAAGGGCAAAGATCTCCAGGAGAATCTCCTGAGCCAGCTCCCACTCGTGAGAGATCGTGCTCTGCCTGCTCAGAGCGTCCGCCGTCTCTTTGTCGTCTCTGGCCAGATGAACCGCCGAGATCGAAACTTCCTACTGGATGGCCCAGAACTCGAGCTGCATCGCCTCCCTGCACAGCGGAAGTGACCCTGCGCCCCCCCCTTTTTGTTGAGGTAGTGCATGGCCACCGTGTTGTCCGTTAGAATCATGACACTCTTTCCGCGCACAGTCGGCAGAAAAGCCTTCAGGGCTAGCCTGACGGCCTTCAGCTCCAACAGATTGATATGGAGTCTGGACTCCGACGGAGACCAACGACCACTGACTGTAAACTCGAGGGATGCGTCCGTCACGATCGTCACCTCCGGCCAGGGCAGCCAAAATGGGGCCTGCTTCATCAGATTGCCCTCGACGGCCCACCACAGAAGGTCCCGGGCTACCGAGGGCGGCACCTGAACAGGGTCCGACAGCCTGCCGGAGGACTGAGACCACTGGAGCTTGAGTGCCCACTGCAAAGATCTCATCCGCAGACGAGCCTCTGGCACCAGAAGAATGCAGGATGCCATGAGGCCAAGCAGTCTCAAGAATTCGGACGCTGGGAGGTTCTGGGCAAGCTGAAACTTGTGCACCATCTGCTGAATGTGAAGAGCCCTCACCTGAGGAGGAAAACACTGCCCCAGGGACGTGTCGAGCACTGCTCCGATGTACTGGAGCCGCTGCGTTGGTGTCAAATGGGACTTCTTTAAATTGAGAGAGAACCCCAGCCTGTGAAGGGAGTGGCAGGTGACGGACAGATGTTCCAGGACTTGCTCGGGAGAGCTCCCCCTGATCAACCAATCGTCCAGGTAGGGGTAGACGTGAATCCCCCCTTTCCTGAGATGCGCTGCCACCACCACCATGAGCTTGGTGAAAACCCTCGGGGCGGAGGTCAATTCGAACAGCAGGACCCGAAACTGAAAGTGCGAGTCATCAACCGCGAACCTCAGGTACTTCTTGTGCTTGGGATGGATCGGCACATGGAAGTAAGCATCCTTGCGGTCAAGAGACACCAACCAGTCCTGAAGTTGAAGGACCTGGAGGACTTGAGAAAGAGTTACCATCTTGAACTTGTCCTTCCTGAGGAGCTTGTTCAAACCGCGCAAGTCCATGATGATCCCCCGTCTTTCTTTGAAATCAAAAAATAAGGGGAATACCATCCCTTATTCCTCTCCGCTACAGGCACCAGTTCTTTGCCGCCTTTCTCCAGCAGGGCTTGAATTTCCTGCGCAAGGAGCGGATCCAGACTCTTCAAAGAGGTTCCCCGGTGGATTGTCGTGAGGCCTCTGCCGGAAAGGAAGACAGTAGCCGTGGGTTAGAATCTCCAGAACCCACACATCCGAAGTAATGGCTTACCACTCTACAAGATGCTGCGCCAGCCTTCCCCCAACTGGCGAACCATGGGACCTGACCTCATGACTGGGTGGTAGCGGCTGCGGCGTTGCCTGAGGGCAAAGAGGCAACTGCCCGAGCGGCCTTGGCACCTAGAGTACCTTTGTTTCCACCTCTGGCACTCTTACGATGGCCTCTTTGACTGCTAGGTCCCCTCGCTTTACTGAAGGACGAGTAATAGCGAAAGGAACCTCCCAGCCATTGCTGTCCGCTAGGACGAAAAGGCAGAGGTTGGCGAACTGCAGCACCCAACGACCTCGCTGCAGCTTTGGAGGTCTGCAACCTCTCAAGGCTCTCCTCAGCCTTTCTGCCAAAAAGGTGTTCACCGTCAAAAGGCATGTTGAGGAGCCGGGACTGCACATCAGGAGCGAACCCAGAATTCCGCAACCACGCAAATCTGCGCATTACGGTGCTCGCCGCCATGGACTGGCTGACACAATCCGCCAAGTCCAAACCCGACTGAACGGCCTCACACAGCATCCTTGCCATCCTGAACTATAGCAAGGAAAGCATCCCGTTCGTCCCCTTCGGGAATATGATCAGCCACACACAGTTCCACAAAGTGTGTGTGAAACAAGGCACATATGGAGTTGGCCGCCTGAAGCGCCATACCCCCGAAGAAAACACTTTCTCCGCCGAACCATCAAAATGTTTATCGTCCCTATCCGGAGGGGTGGTAGGATACGTCGCCTGCTTTGCCGGGGCCGTAGCCGCCTGCACCACCAAACTCTCCGGGGTGGGGTGCCTAGACAAATAGCAGGGGTCGCTACTGGCTGGACGGTATTTTCGCGACAAAGACGCCCACTGCCGGGAGACTCTCCAGAGCAGTCCAAGCCGCCGCCGCCACCCTTCTCTGCAGAGCCATATGAAAAGGCAAAACCGGGTCAGTGGGTGGACCGAGATCAAGGATGTCCGTGAGATCATCCTGAACGAACTCCCCTGGGGGAGCTGACCAACCCAAGTACTCGGTAACCCGAGACATAAGGCGCCGATATGAAGAATCAGCATGAGTGCCAGGCTCCGGCCTACAAAACTCCACCTCCGGAGAGGTGTCCAGTCCACTGGCATCATGCAGCGACTGCCGCAGGTCATCAAACTGGCTATGACCCGAGATAATGTCATCAGGAACCGTAACCGGAACCAAGCCGCCATCAGAGCCTTCATCACCCTCTGAAATATACTCCAGGCGGGGAGAGTAAGACCTCTGGGGACCAAAGCAGTGCCTGACCTTAGCCAGAGCCTTTCTAGGGACAAACCCCGTGCCACAGGGCCCCTCCGACACCACCGCCTCGAAAGGCGTCGAGGGCGTCGAACGAGTCGGCGTCGACAGAAAAGGCATCGACGTCAGCTGCAGTGCCGCCAGCATCGGCGGCGTCGACACAGGCCTCGAAGCCGGAGCTCCGAGCGTGTCCCTCGGAGGCAGAGCCTTGAGAGAAATTGTCGATGACCTCGGCGCCACAGGCGTCGACATCTTTTTCGAAGACGGCACAGGATCACGCGGTCTCGAGCGCATCGAGGACCTGGAACGGGCATGGCGAGAATGGCTACCCTTGTCCGAGCGGGACCTCTCCCGCGAGCCGTGCCTACCACCCGAGCCCAAAGGCGTACAAGCGGTGTCTCTCGACCGGTGCCAACTGACCCCACTCGGAGGCGTGGACAGAGCGGTGCCCTGCGACTCAAGAATCGCTAGCATCTGCTTCCCGAAGGAAGCCCATTCCTCCGGTGTCGCTTGCATGGAGGGATAAGCGACCCGCCGACGGGCGGAATCCTCAGAAGAGGACGGGGAAGGTGACCTATGCCGGCACTTCCGGGAATGCCTCGAAGAGGCGGAGGAGTGGTGAGACCGACTCCTGGAAGGAGACCCACTAGACTTCCGACGATGACGCGGAGATTCGCCCCTCGAATCATCCGTCGAAAGCCCCACAGACCTCGCCTTCCGGGGCTTAGACACCTGGCCTACCAAAAGCTTCTTCTTGCGTTCCCGCAAGGCCTTTGCCGTGAGCGACTGGCAGTCCGTATCGTGGGCCTAGCCGAGGCACCAGAGGCAGGCGTTGTGCGAGTCCATGACAGACATCTTGGACCCACAGTCCCCACATTTCTTGAAGCCCGGATGCGGGTTTGAAGACGAAGACGACATCGCCACAAACAGGTCTTCACAACAAACCGAACAGGTTCAACGAACCGAGAATTGAAAACAGCAACCTCCAACGAGTCGAGGCATACCGAGATTCACGAAGCGAACACGTTTGCGGAAAAAACGGAACTGAGGCTATGGTCGTCGTGCGTCCTACTTATCACATCGGGCGACATCGGCGGAGGTCCTCAGGGACGGCGCACGACGTCATCGACACAGGAGCCAAACATTTTCCAAAGCAGCGCAGCTGTGGACATTACCCGTCATAGATATGGAATACATCGGAGGACCCAATCCCCTCGAAACAAAGGTCTTAGTCAGAAAAAAACACATAAGCTTGAGAAAAAAATAGTCCCACTCACTGAGGAGTTACAAATTAAAAAGCCCTGTGTCCAGCAAAAGCGCTTTGGGTCGCGAAGATTAAAGGGAATTGGCACAGAAATTAACATTCTCCTCAACAGAGAAGAGAGGACTAAGAAGAGGAGGTGAAGGAGAGGAGGTAGAAAAAGAGCCTACCTCTAGCACCCAGAAAGAATCATGACTGTGGAAGTTCTTTACCACTGTTGGGAATATACCAAAAGCTAAAGCTACCAAAGTGAAATGCACGGAGTGCAGTCCGGACTACCTGGACAGTACTCCTACACAACCACCGCCACACCAAATCAAACCATGCAGTGCTCAGAAAGGTTGTTCCTTTCTTAGCTGGTAGTAGGCTGTCTTCCTCATCTTCCTCAACCAATACTGTAACCACACAGCCTACTTCTGTGGTACACAAAGTCCCACCAGCTACCTTCCAAGCGATAAAAGAGACTGTTCATCCATATCTTTCGAAAACAGTACTCTGTATATATTGCAAGACACCACCCTGCGGGGGGCCAATTTCCAAGTGCTTTTGAAGCTGTAATGAAGGAGCATGAGAAACACTGCCCCCTACCTTAGATGTAACACACTCCAACATCTTCCCCTTTCCACCAGCCCCTCGTCGTGTGTGGTTGGTGCATCTACCCTCATATCCCTCCCCAAAACAACCCAAAAAAAGGTTCCTTTAGGAACCACCTTTCACAGTTAAATACAACAAAATGATCTTATAGACTCCACCTACTTTACATTTCTGTGTAAAGTAGTTCGACTCAATAAGATTCACCAACATTCCCATTTTCTATTATGCTAATGTGAACAATGGACAGTTGTATACTAGAGAGAAAGCATGAAATAAGGAAAATCGACAGCCCTTTATAACTATCCGCGGTCTCTACAATCCACTTTCCACGCCATGGATTCTTAAAAGACCTGGATGTCACATGCACACCATCGCACAGGGCAGCCCTTCTACCCTTTTTAATTTTATATTTTCAACCCTGCGTTCTTAGGGCGAATTTTCATTTTTAGGGTTGAATTCCTCCCACCTTAGACACCACCAGCTCTTTTGCTGAACTTTGGGACTTTGTACTTCTAATCTAATGTGTTTTTCTGGTTTCTTTTGCCTTTGGAGTCTGAAACTCCATAGGCACCATCTTTGCATTGTGACACAAATCACCTTCAGTGCAGTGACACAGGGAAGTCTTAGATTTCCCAAAGGTTTAGATACCTTCTGTTGGTGAAACTACTGTTTCCAAGAGCAGTAAAGTGAAATTGACTTTACTTACATTTTGTAACTTTCCAGACCCAGCACACACTGTCTAACAATCGAGTGCTGGAGGGGTTACTTAGTAGCCCCTTTGTCTAGTTTCTGATATAACATTATTATGTTACCCTTTCTACAATTAATGGCTGTTAACAGTGGTTTACTATTATCTACTGTTACGACAGTTTTTCTAAACTAACTAAGGGTTTAGTAAAACCAATCAACTAAGGAAGTACAAGACTTTGCTCTTAGTATAAGGCTTTACCACCTAATAACATGGTAGCGCAGTAAGAGCAGCCAGGCTTATCTTAGGAGAGAGAGAGGGCTGTAGAATCAATACAAATGAAATTGCAATACAAATGGTCCAAAGAAACACTGAAACACTATGTATGTAAAAATAAATGATTTATTTAATTACAAGTAAGCCCAGATAAATCCAGGGGATAAGTAAGTACTAACACATTATATGAAATCACAATATAAAAACACAACACTATACTAGAAGGCACACAGACCCAAGTGTAGACCTTATTTTAAATACCCAACAGTAGTTCTAGTAAAGTCAAAACTTTTTCATACACATTCAGTATAGGTCACACCTATTCTTGGGGAGTAAAAACCAATGGTTACTTTCACAATTGCATTCAGTAATACAAGGGCAGTAGTCCCTATCAGTTATACACTGACTCTTAGTACAAATCACTTAATCGGTAAACTGGACAATATACTTTGTGAATAGTGGAACACTTATTCCAGGTGCAGTAAAAACCTATAACTACTTTTGTGATAACGATATACTAGGTGAGTAAAACCAAAGGATGTAATATTCAATTACAGGTGCTTTTGTGACCAGTTAAACACAGATAAATATAAGAAGTAACACAAGGTAAGTAAAACACATACTTTTTATTTCTCACAAGCAGTACAGGTAAGATCTTTCTCAGCTATAATGATAACTGAAGTACGACTTCTCAGTGACAGTTAGAACCACAGAGTCTAGGTTAGATAGCACAGGGAAAGTAAACCCTAATGTTAACATTTTTCTGAATGACTCAGTTATTCTACATAGGCAACAACCTAATACATACTTATTCTGGACATGCTAGCAGCAAGTCAGGGGAAGCAAGACCCAGTTGGGGGACACTCATGCAATTACCCTGCAGGAATAATCTGGTGAAATCAACACTTTACTTTTGGGAAGAAGCACAACCTAATCACAGGAGAAAAAAATACATTCACATCTACTTTCTATTAGACTGGCAAAACAGTTTCCAAGGAAGAAAAATAAGAAAAGAAGTTAACCATACTTATAAGAATAGTGCATCACACAACCAAGGTAATTAAGAATTGTGTAACTGTTCACTCTTAGAATTACAGTTACCAACCAACTGTTTACAAGTGAATTACTTTTAAACGCTTCTTTTCAAGGCAAAAGTCCCAACCCCTTGAAAGTCTTTCCCTTATTCTTGGAGCATGGGTGTTCTCAGTGGCAGAAGGCGGTTCACTAGGACTAGTGACCAACAGGCAGTGTCAGGATAGGTTCTTTAGTAGCAAAAGTCATAGTTGTTTAGGAAAACTGGGCAAACAGGTGAGTACTTAACTTCCAGGGTTAGAAGAGGGTCCAAGGGCTTCGCAGAAGACACCCTAGCAGGAGACTAACAGTGGGAGTGGGTGCACTGGATGAGATGCCTCCCCATCACAGGAAACGACACACAGCTATACAGAAATCCTAACAGGCTTAAGGTAAGTACATACCCAAGCTAACACAGTTCCTCAGCATTGAAGATTTTGCAGCAGGAGGACTTCAGGGTCTGCAGCCAAATACCCGGTCAGTGGATTCCTTGACGTGGTGATGAAAAACAAGACCTCAGATGGAACTTTGCAGCAGGGTTCGATGAAGGCGGGTCTAAGCAAGGTTTCCCCCGCAGAACAGAATTCAGCTGCGAATTTGGCGCCTTTTCAAGGAGCACAGAAGACAACAGAAAATTGTTCCAGCACTCTGTTGAGGGGATTTTTCGGACTCGATTTGAGTCTCTGGAGATCCACCAGGATGCCCATGAAATTTCAGCGAGATTCGGAAGACTGCACAGTGGCTCAAGGTCCCAGGGTATTGGGGTATTGAAGCAACGCGAAGGATGGCTCAAAATGCAGGTCTTCTTGAGTCTAGAGGGTCTCAACAGGCTCTGGATCAGGGTTGCCGTTTTCGGAGTCCCCAGGTCGATTGGAAGGAAAGGCTACAGCAGGCTTCGGTTACATGGCAGGCTCTCCGGTCGCTGGAAATCATTTCAGCCGCTTTTCCTTCATCATCCGCTTCTGTTTCGGTTCCAGTGGTAGACTTTTCTTCAGCTTCCAGGTTCACAGTATTTATCAGGAACTACAGCACAACCTTTGTATTATCTACCTGCATTTTACAAGAAGGGGAGGTCTGGTTGTCCAATCAGAACAGCCAGCCCCCCACTGGGATTTGTTCCCATTCAAGCAAGGAGTAAGACAAAGGGTTTAAGAGTTTTGGACTTCTCCCTCGCTTCCTTGCCTTCACAGACAGAATGGAGCCTGGGTGGGGAGTCCAGGGGACTCCCACCGAAGATAAAAATCACACAAAGGAATCTTCCACCCTGGATGTAAGGGAAGTATTAAGAACGGACAAAAAAAAAACACTAAAATGGTGAAAAAAGACGAGCCATTTTGGAAAAAATAGCACCCTTAGGTGCCTTTACTGTACCTGTGAACACAGCCTGCGGTAAAGGTGCACCAAATTAATACAAGGTAACACTTTCACCAGCCATTGAAGGTAAGCTTGTCCCTATAACAAAAGTATTACAGTTTTAATGTGAAAGGGGATACATTGCATCTCCCCAGCCCTCCACATAAGGTGGGGTGTGCTGGCTTCACATAATAAAATGTAAAAGGGATCCAAAGAGCCTTAATACCATTGAGAACTGTAGTACTCAGGTTTAGCAAATGAAAGTTAAAAGTGGAGCCCCTAGGGCAACCCAGCAACAGGCACCTATTGCCAATAGGTTGGTAAAGAGGATAACTTTAAAAAGACACTATGGAGTCAAAAAAATGACGCCCATAAAAAGAGTTAAAGATTATGTGAGTGTGCAAAAAAAGGTTCCCACTCACTGAGGTATTAGGGAAAAATATCCCCCTAGTAAAGCAAAAGGTTCTGGGATTAACCCAGGTCAGGAAGATTTACCAGTTCTGTGAAAATCTTACCCAACAACTACCATTGTGTGTTTTTACCGCGGGCTGCAATTGCAGCTGCACTAAGACACCCATGGGTGCCCATTTTGTCAAAATGGCACACGTCTTCTTTTTTTGCCATTTCTTGTTGGAAAGGTGCTGCTTGAGATTTACTCTGCGCACCAAACCAGGATTGGTCCCTTTGTTCATTTTGTGTTTGGCAGGATTCACGAGAAGCCCGCCTCTGACTACAGCATGTCTGGCACGGGCAGGAACTGAGCGAGGTGCACAAAACCCCCTGTGCTGAGTCTCCTTGGTTAAAGAAATGCACCCAAAGGTGACTGGCCCGCTGGCTGTCTAAGGAAGACAGCCACCCTGCTGTATGATTGACAGCTAGGCTGGAATAAATGGGAGAAACCAGAATAAAAATGCGAGGCTTTTGCCTTGGAAGGCAGAGTCAACCACTGGACGAAGGAATCCAAAGATGAACTTGGAAGAGACGCCAGTTGCAACTCCTGGACTGTTGGTTTGCCCGGTGAAGCTCTGCTGCTGTGCTGAAGCTCCGAATTCGCCTCGACTAGAGAAGCCCTGCAAAGGACGACTTCTCCTCTTGGGTTAGTGGGACCAAATCTACCACAAGACAAGCTCATCTGGAAATCCTCTCGGAGCTGGCTGTACTTCCATTGCTGCTGCAGAAACCGAAGTGCTACGGAGAGGAACACCAGAATCGAGTGAGTGTCTTCAAGTCGGACCCGAGCTCCAGGGAGATGCTCTGGACTCCCAGGAAGCAGGACTGACCAAGCCTGAGCCACCTCAACAGAGTGCTCGACCCCACATGTGAGAAAAGTCTGAAGTGGTATCCGAGAACTGCAGTGTTGCTATTTGCTATAGACGCGAGTAGCTGAAACTGCGAAGTGCAGCTGAATTGAAGTTTGCCCATTGCTGCCGCTGACCTTCAAGTTGTAGTGCAGGAGTTCCCAGATGTCTTCCCTCTTGTGCCCACAGCTGTGGCCCAGGAACAACAGGATCTGCAGAGCTTACAGGAACAGAAGTCAGCTGGAACCATTTCTTCAATTCAAGGGAGCTTCACTCTTGGAGTGCAACCTTGCTTGTTCTCAGTTGAGACTTGTCTTGGTTGCTTTTGCAGAGTTGCTTGCAGCTTTGGTTTTCACAAGCCTCCCAGCTTGTAGCCCTTGTGTGATTATTTAATTCTACAAAGATTTCTAAAACATTGTGCAAGATATTTACTTACTTACCAGACGTGCTTCAGTTCACCTAGACTTTTGTTCAATTGACATTGGTTGGCCTGGCTCCCTGAAAGACTCTTCTTACCTCTGACTTTGTGGTTTACCTTTCCTGCAGGAAAGGGTTAATTTACTTTGCATTGGGGGGTTAAAAGTACTCATCTGCTTCAGAATATTTGTGTAACCTTTATTTTATTCCAAAACCCTTTTCTTTGACACCAACTCAATATTGCTCTAAATGTACCAGTGATATATTAATGTCCACAGTGTCCTAGTTACTTAAGTCATCTCAGGGTGTAGGAACCATCTGTGTGCCATCCCAAATGGGTATTGCTGATTTAGAGAACTACGTGTGTATTTTGAAGTGTAGTTGTGTGTTGCTTATATATTGCTCCCTTCTAAAAAAGGCTTATTGATCTGATTGTCATATACATTAATAATTGTTTAATCAAGAAACCTTGAGTGCAAGAGTTTGTTTGAATACTTGTCACTGTGAATCTGTGTAAAAACCCTACTGCTCACATTGACCCCTCTTGATATAAGCCTGGCTGCCCAGTCACACGACCAACCTGTGTAGTACAGACTTAAACTAAAGGTTGGGTGCCTATTGCCAGGAGGATAAGGTTGCTTTAGTCTCCCAAAGGTTACTGCACACAATCTTGCCTAACAAGTGTCTTTGCCTGCTTTCAGTCACACATCCATCGACCAATCACTTCCAACACCTGTACATATAACCCTATGACCATATTAAGCTTCCAGACACCAACGGCCACTTAATCTTCTACAAATCTTTTGCATCTGCATTTCCCTTACTTATTCAAACAAATTGTACACAGTGCTCCTATAAAGGCACTGTGCAGTGAGAGAAGTGCATAAATAGAAGGGACAGTAGGGATGGTCAAGTGCTCATGAGTACCCAGGAGGGAACTGCCAAGGGATGCCAAGGTGTGACGCCACTGGCTAACTACTGGAGCAGAGGAGTCCCAAGGGTGGGATGCATCTTAACCGTAACATCCCGTTAACTAAGTGTTTTGTCACTTTAATAGGTTTTTGCAAGTGAAAATGTTTCATGGTGTTATTTCACTGTATATAAGATAATATATATATATATATATACCGCCTTTAAAAAATGTTTTTGCAACACATACTCATGTCTGTCGTTATCAGCAGCGCATGCTGGGGATGCAAATCATCATTCAATTACCTACAGCATAAGGCTTAACCATGACCCCAGCACAACCAAACCACCCCTATTATTCCATGCACCTATCCTGCACCCTAGCTCTGTGTCCACTGTAGCCTAATAATCTAACCAATGGCCAGTCTCCTGGCTTACAGCCATGGTCAGTTTCCAAATTCATGGGGCATGGGCTTTGGCCATGCTGCATTCCCCAATAAGCAAATTAGAGTACACATTTGCGTCTGCTGTGGACCAGGCCTACTACCCAGACACCAAATGTATATCACTAGATTTCTACTTATATTCTTACACTTTTGAAAAATAAAACACCACCTATTTCCAAAAACATGCTTTCAGGTCCTTGCTGATGCTCACCTGAGTCTAGGCCTTACTGATCAGTCACCTACCTTGATGGAGTTTGTCTAGATTTTAGTGCGTTTTCCCTGCTCACTATAATAGGTGGCCTTTAATTGCCTACTTGTGGGCATTTAATTGCCTACTTGTGGGAGCTGAAGAGCGCTGAGATACGCTCCTTTATTTGTTTTCCCTTTGAACTTGCTGCCGCTCCCCCTCCGAACAGCACTGCGAGCACAGGGCTCTTGCTGTCCAGAAGGAGGCGGGGCCGTCGAGGATCACGTGACTGGCACACGTGACTGCCAGCTGTGCTACTAATCTGCCGGGAAGCCGCCCGAGCGGCGTTGACTGCAGGCATTTAATTGCCTACTTGTGGGAGCTGAAGAGCGCTGAGATACGCTCCTTTATTTGTTTTCCCTTTGAACTTGCTGCCGCTCCCCCTCCGAACAGCACTGCGAGCACAGGGCTCTTGCTGTCCAGAAGGAGGCGGGGCCGTCGAGGATCACGTGACTGCCAGCTGTGCTACTAATCTGCCGGGAAGCCACCCTCGCGGCGTAAGCCCTGGTGGTAGAAGGGCTGGTGCTGTTTGGCTGTTCGGCGTGGTCGGCTGGAAATATTGTCTTCACGATTCATCCAACTCTGAGTAAGAAAACTATAATTAACTATTATTTAAGCCGGTCTTTGGGGAGGAGAGACGGACTAAGGCTGCTCCTTAAGCCATCGGGCGTTCCCTAGACGGCATAGTTATATATGTATCCATTGACCAAGCTAACTATTTAGGTACTGCTCTTAGTCCCTTTCAAGATTCCTGCTCAACTCTCTACTTTTAAAGATTTTATCTTGTTATCGGATCATCTCTTTTAGCAGCACCTACTTACCCTGTTTTTACAACTACTTGTTTATTCAAAATTTTACCCTAACTGTATAGTTCATTTGGTGACTGTACTAGTATAAGGTGATATGCGTACCTTAAGTAGTACAAAGATGAATGGCCCAATATTAGTCCAGGAAAATGTTGAAACCCAGAAACAACAATTAATGGGTAGTACGCCCCGAAGGCATCACCCTGTTAGTGCCTCTAACCTTAATAGGCATACATCTTCAGGTGATATAAAACGCTACTTCTTTGAGACAAAACCCCTATCCTGTGACTTCACTGGGAAATCAATTGATTCTTGCTTTAAGTTTACTACAAACGCCCAAGGCTCTAATGCAAAAAATTCTTTGGGAGTTTCTGATAACACCCTTATTAAAGAGGGCGACATCCCCCTTTTAAAAGAGCCTCATACAATGCCTATAATATGTGAAGCACCAGGATCCCCAGGCTCTATTATCGATCCCAATAGAAATCAAGAACCTCAAATTCCACGTCCGAACCCTTTAGGTCCCACCGGGGGGGTCCGAGGTGGGAGTATATTACCACACGATTGTCATGCTCCCCCGCCCCTCCCCCTGATTAAAAGCGGTGCTGGTTTAGCTGACTCTCAACCTGCAGTAATTGAACTGAGTTCAAACTCTTCTCTTTTGGCAGGAGATGATTGTCGGAACTCACTAGAGCTACCTGAAGTTTCTTTCATATACTCAGACGCAGCACATAGTTTAGTCGCTTCATTTGCTGCTCCCACTCCTAGACGCATTCCGGATGTTCCGGTCCTACCATCTGATGGCCCTATTTTGCCTCCAGCTATTTCCCCGTCTATTTTGATTGAGTCCACGTTGCATGCCATGAATTTGGCCATTTCCTCTCTTTTTAAGCTGTTTGAAACACTCGATCGAAAACTGCAGACACACGATAAACAGATTGAGAAATTATTACATTGGCAGGCAACGCTTAAATACAGTATTGAAATGAATACCCGAAAAAAACTAAAATTAAATTCTGAGCAATCACTGATCCTTGATAAATCCCCCACCGAGCCCATTACACAAACACTACCTATGAAGTTCACGCCCTTACCTGCCTTTTCAAATGTAATTCACGACGATTTCTCATTGCTCCAAAAAATTGAACCATCAAAAGATAAACCGCTCTTAGACCCGATAGTGCCCGAAGACAAACAAGTGTTTAAGATATTCACATCTAACGGACCTAAACCACCCGAAATTACATCTAAACCAAAAAAGAACCCGAGTAGTAAAAAAACAAAAAATGTTAAAGATATAACTAAAACGACAACCTCAGCAACTAAAGCATTTATTAAAGCCCTATCCTTGCCTAGGAAACATACCATCATGGCTGCGGAAGCAGTACAAAAAAAATATAACACCTTGGCTAATGGTAAGAAAAATAGTACACAGCCAACAGCATGCCCGGCCCAGATAGTAGCCTATGGCCCATTAGACGCATTGGTCGAGGCTGCTGAACATGATAAGGTGGTAAACTCACAAGCTTCACTTCCCCTAGTACCCTTATGTCCTGCGGTACAAGTAAAAGAGTGTGATACCCTTGTAGCACCATCATCTTGTTCTCCTGAGCTGATTATAGATAAGGATGCTGAAGCCAGACGGAACGAAATTAGAAAGGAGATTGATCACTATATGACCAAACAACGACCCTCGAATGTCCAAGTAGAGATACTGAAAGACCCTAACATTCGAGAGAGATCCCATATGACAGATCATACAGAAAAGAACCATGTGGCACAACCACTTATTACGCCCTTGATCTCTGGGTCACCTTCTTCAAAAAAAATGTCTGCTCCCCTCAAAATTACTACTAACTCGGCTGATACAGCTTCTTCCAAACAACCCATAATTGATGTATCCGAAATATCCATACAACAAGTAATTAAAACCGCAGTACAAGATTACATGACTAACCTAAACAAAAATGCTACATTACTTACAAAGTCAGAGGTTGTCCAGCATACCTTACATTCACAATCAAAAGATCTGAGTCGTTATCCAGCTGGCCCTGTTGCAAAGATTAATATACATCCTCAACAACAAAATCACTCATTGGGTACAAGCTGGCCGTACTCTGACAAGTTTTCGTCTGTACCATCAAAAAATTTGAAAATACCATCCAAACAACCGCTATATCCATTGATCATTCGGTGCAGAGATTTACCTTATGCGAAGTATGACTTAAATCGCTCTAGTATACTTGCAATTTTAGCTGAAATCCCTGCGTTAGATGATCTGCAATCCTCCGATATTGATTTGGTGGAATTTATCTGCGATAATGATCTTTCTGTTGCACGGTTTTGGGTGTCCTCACGAGTGGTGTTAAACACATTGTGGCTTGCTAAACACGAAATATATGAACTAGGTTTTGAGCTTCTCACCGATGTGTCAAACCAAGTTCCTTTTCCTGCGGTGCAACATCTTGCAATGCAGCCCTATATTTCTAACCAGAGACAGGGCTTATGTGCTCAGTCGAGTAATCAAAATTATTACCCAATGCTACAATCTATATCTAAGCAGTCATAACTAACCTTGCAACACCTCCCACCATTTTTATCTATGATAAGTTGGAATACTCGAGGACATGGGCATTTACTGAGGAATAGTTCTAATGAGATATCGAAGCATGATATTATCTTATTTCAAGAAACTTGGCTCACGGAGCGACCAGTGTGGGATAACTTTGAAATAGTCTTTAATCCAGCAATACGATCTATGAAAGGTCGGCCCATGTCCGGTCTCCTTGTGGCCCTAAACAAGTCCTCCGAAGTTGTTCTAGAACACCAGTCTGCTCCAAATCGATACATTCAACTGGTAATCATCACAATAAGAGAACAAAAATATGCGATTGTAAATATATATTGGAATCCAGTTGCAATATCCACTAAAACATTTTTTAAAGATCTGGAAGAGTTATGGTCAGAGATTATTAAACTCCCTATATACCCGCATATTATTTTGGCAGGCGACTTAAATTTACACTGCCTGGATGTTCTCCATAATCGCAGAGATAGCAGACTGGTCTTATGGAACACCTTTATCGAGTCAAAAAACTTGGTTATGTTAAATGGTTCATGCTCGGCCGATAGTCCACCACATTATACGTGGAAAAGAGGTCATTCCGGTGCAATTATTGACTATATTTACGTTAATCGTGAACTATTCTTTGATATTAAGTTGTTTTGTGTGATCTCTACTAAGGACAGTGATCACAACATATTGAATGCGAAATGGCACTGTACGGCTCCACAGCGAAAAGAGGAGATATACAATACATACCATCCTCTACTAGTGAATAGAGGTATGAATAGACTTCACTGGACTGGACCCAACCTGACAAAATTTGCCAGAGTCTTCGAACAATCAATTGTGTATGAAAAGACACTAGGAACCAACAAGTCACTAGAGTATAGTGACTTATTGCATACATTTGCCACAACAAATAAGGTGAAGACAAAGTACTTCCCTTTGCATTCTTTTAACAAGGAAGTACAGCAACAAAAGTCCTGGTTTAGAAGAGAAAAAAAAGTAGTTTTAGCTTTGCCCTCCCAAATTAAATGGCAAGCCCTTAAATCATTGAAAACAAAACATAAAAACTGGATGAAGGCCCATCGAGCTACTCTTTATCAAATTGATGGAGAATGCATGCTCCAAAAGATGGGCTCAAAAAACTCTGCGCAAATATGGGCTCTAATTAATAAGACTAACCCTAATACGCAGATTTCACTACAAATCAATGATGTGGCAGAGGCTCAATGGGTTGAACATTATGCAAATTTGTATGCCTGTCCTGAGACTACAAACACATTACTTAGTCAGTGTGATCCAGGAGCTTTTACCTTGCAATTCTCAGTAGCAGACATCTTATTTTACATTACCAAATCTAGTAGCTCACGTGCTCCCGGTCCAGATGGGATATCTAATTATATGATGAAACAAGATCCGAACCTATGGGCAAGGATTTTGTATCAACTTTATACTACAATCATACGCACTCAACAATTGCCTAGATCATGGTCTCTCTCAATTATTGTCCCGGTGTTCAAGAAGGGTAATAGACAAGATCCGTCAAATTATAGACCGATTGCCCTTCTTGATACACCGGGCAAGATCTTCGCCCGGTTGATTCTTAGAGACTTGCGAGCATGGATTGAAACTGCTGGTAAAGCTGATGTATTTCAAACCGGATTTGTTGCGGGAAAAGGCACGGCAATAAACATTACAGCAATTAATGCGATTAAAGCTAAATGTGAATATCTCAACCAGCCCTTGTTTTTAGCTTTCGTAGATTTTAAAGAGGCTTTTGATTCAATCGATAGACACCTGCTAATTAACAAATTGATCAAAATGGGCTGCCCTAGTTCAGTGGTTAAATTGATTGCGCTTCTTTATACAAACACCGCAATTCAGATAAGAACCACTTTAGCTGGGCATCTAACTACTAAAATTGCGACAGCAAGAGGTCTGAAACAGGGCTGTATTCTGGCAGCTACTATTTTTAACCTATTTATATTGGACATGGGTAAGAATTTTATTGATATCAACTCAGATGCCCCAAAACTTGGGCCGCATCAAATTGCATGGCTATTATATGCGGATGATCTTATTTTAATCTCTAAAACGCCGGCCGGTCTACAGCGGCTACTACAAGGGCTTTCATTGTATGTTCAAAGAAACCATATGGCTGTTAACTTAAGCAAAACACAGATCATGCAATGTTATAATAATAAAAAAAAATGTCGCCCCCTAAAATCATCCGTCTGGACTTTTCAGGAAGAGATTATCTCTATCACCCCGCAATACAAATACTTAGGAGTGATTATTAATAATCTGAAGTGTGACACCCCCTATGTGCAGGATATAAAACAAAAATTGCAAACATTAACAAGTCAAGCTAAAGTCCTTTTGCAAAAATTTGGTAAATTCACATGTTCGCAGATATTGTTATATTATACGCAAAATGTTTTACCAATAATAACATACGGCTCAGAATGTAAATTACCAAGAGACCGTATGTTTTGGGATCGACTGGAGGCAAAATTCTGGCGGTCAGTGCTTAAGTTACCGAATTCAACACCAGGGCCTTTGATACGATATGAGTTGGGTGCTCTTTCAATGTTTGTATTTTATGAATGGAAACTGTGTTCGCTAATGAAGAAATTTCTGCTGTGCACTAATTGTTCGGATTTATCTTATATATTGGCCACATATATGTTGAAATCCACACACTTTT
The DNA here is from genome assembly GCF_040938575.1 of Ambystoma mexicanum. Classification (NCBI taxonomy): domain Eukaryota; kingdom Metazoa; phylum Chordata; class Amphibia; order Caudata; family Ambystomatidae; genus Ambystoma; species Ambystoma mexicanum. Next base: position 251,193,190 of record NC_090930.1, on the reverse strand, counting down.
TTCCCAATAAGTGGAGAAATTCTGTTACCAATCTGTTAGTAGAGGCCGATATAACCATTGAACTGCTTCTAACTAATCCCAATCGTGCCCAGAGAAAATTATATCAGCATGACTGGATCTGCACTTTAGAGCTTTGCTCACAGTACAAAGATTATTGCAGCCTGCCTTTTGGTACGAAAAGAATGAGAGTTGCAGCCTCCTATTTACTTAAATTTCCCTCGCACCATTTTAGAAACAACTATCTTCGATTTAGATTTAATTTGTGGCCCACTAGAGAAATTTTAGCTCGAAGAGGTCAAATAACAAAACAAGAAAATAAATGTCGGTTTTGTCAATTACCAGAGTGCGAGGAAACTTTAAAACATTTGATAGTAGGTTGCCCCTCACTAAAGGATTTACGTTGTAAATATTTTAAAAAACTGTACGAAAACTATACCTGTTTAACTAAAGATGTACTGTGGTCTAGAATATTCTCCTCACCTCTCCAAGCTGTTCGTATAGCCACAGTCCAATTTCTGCTAGCCCTAAATCTTGAGACGAGCCCCTAAATAGATGACATGTGTTTTCCAACTAATACCTCCTTGCTGGTGGATCACTAGTGGTTCCAATGATGTGGAATTTGAATCTATTTGGATTGATTTTAGATGAAAACTCAGATGATGTATACATATGAATTGTGATTTTATTATTTTTTTTTGCTGTTAATGAGAAACAATTGAAGGTTGAAGTGGTGAGTTTGTAGGGTTTTGTTGAATGCAGATTTTGAGCTTGATTCTATCCTGTTTTAATTTGTGATCAATTATGTTATATATTAAATTGAAAGGTTGATTTTCAACCAACCAATAAAATAAAAAAAAAAATAAATAAAAAAATAATAGGTGGCCTTTCAGAATCTGCCAACAGGGTCATTTTAACAGTGAGACAAGTCTTCCCCGGCAAGTAACTGTTGCCTAGGGCCATTTCCATTTTGACCTTTCACGTGGCTTGGTGGTCTAGAATACTTTATACCTCTTGAACTGCCACCTCCTTATTGGATTTACATAAAGTTCTGCTTAGTTTAGCACAATAGTGGCTAGACCAGACCTGTGGTGTACGGTCCGAATTTCTGGGGGTCCTTCTCTTGGACCCGAGGTGTGGTAGCTGCTTCCCAGAACTTTAAAATTGAATTTAGGACCCATAAGGTCCTTTTCACACCTACTACTTTTGCTCTCAAATAGGTTCATTGTCCTCCATTCGCTAGTTGATAGGGCTCTCCAACACAACTCAACCTTTGACTCTTGGGAACCTTTTTGCGACATCTAAAGAAAATTGGAGGGTCCGCGCAGGCTATGGCTGCAATTCTGAAGACTAGCTATATGGTGCTGCCATGCCTTTTAAGTGTAAGGCTTATGTTCTCAGTTTTACTTCTATCTGTGCATCATATTATTTAATAACTGCTTGTGATTCTGAAGTAGTTTGTGTTAGGTAAGATTTTCATAGCAATGATTGCATCTTCCTGACCTGTGTCAACCCCATACATTTTTGCTTTTAGTGGTGCATTATTTTTTCTTATACCTCTGAGTGGGTACCTTTTTCCATACTCACAGAATCGTTTACTATTTTTATGGGTGTCATTTGTAAAACTATCCATAGTGTCTTTTAAAAGTTATCCTCCGACAACTTTTTGGCAATGAGTGCCTATTGTTGCTGGGTTGCCCTAAGGGCTCCCCTTTCAACTTCCTCTGGCTAACCTTGTGAGAACTACAGTCCCAAGGGTAGAAGGGATCTTTGGATCCCTTTTACATTTTATTAGGTGAAACCAGCACCCCCGAGAGCTGGGGAGATACAGAGTATCCCCTTTCTCATTTTAAATGTAACATTTATGTTACAAGGACAAACTTACTTTTAATGGCTGGTGGCAGTGAATCTTTTTATTAATTCGGTGCACCTTTACCGAGGCTGTTTCCACATTTTACCAAAATGGTCCCAGTCTTCTTTTTTTGCAATTTTAGGGTTGCTTGTCCTTTCTTGTTACTTCCCCTGACCTCCAAGGCGGGAAAGTCCTTTGTGTGATTTTGATCTTTAATGTGAGTCCTGTGTACTCCCCCCGGCAAGGCTCCAGAGAATCTGTGAAGGCAGGAAGCGAGGGAGGAGTCCACATCTCTGCAGCCCTTTGTCTTCTAACCTGCCTTTGAGAATCCAGTTCAAACTGGGCTGCTTGCTGTCCAGAAAGGACCGCCAACCCCCCTAAGTTTGATTGCTGAATGGCTTTTTGCTTAGCTGGGTTCCTGCTTAAAGGTTCAATCCTGGAAGCTGCAGAGGTAGTCGACCACTGGAACCAAAACCGAAGAGGATGATGAGGGAAACTTGTCTGAGATGATTTCCAGCTATCAGATAGCCTGCTGTGTAACCGGAGCCTGCTGTAGTCCTTTCTTCTAATCGACCCAAGGACTCTGAAAACGACAACCCCGATCCACAGCCTGGTGTGGCCGACTAGACTCAAGACGATATGCATTTTGAGCCATCCCACGTCGTGCTGCGCCCTTATGGGGCTGCAATATTCCAATACCATGGGAACTTGAGCCATTGTGCGGTGCACGGTCTTCCTAACTCTGAATCTTGCTGAATCTTTTTGGGCATTGTGCTAGACCTCCAGAGACCCGAATCATGTCTGAAACGTCCCCTCACCAGAGTGCTGGACCTTGCAAATCACAAGAATCCGACCAGCAATATTCTGTCTTCTTCTGTGCGCCTGAAAAGGTGCCAAATCCAGGATCTGCATCCATCTGCGAAGAAACCCTTGCCTGGAGCCTACTGTGTTGAGCCCTGCTGAGAAAACCCATCCAGGGTCCTGTCTTCGGTCTGGCTAACAAGGAATACAGTTCCTGGGTTTTTGGCTGCAGACCCTGTAGTCCTCTCATACTGCAAAATGTTCTGTGCTGAGGTGATGTGTTGTTTTGGGAAGTTACTTTAAGTCTCTTGTGATTCCTGTATAGTTTTGGGGTGTTTTCTGTGATTGGGAGGCCTCTTGTCCAGTTCACCCAGGCCCACTGCTGGAATCCTCCTAGGGTGTCTTCTGAGAAGTCCCTGAATCCTCAACTAACCCTAAAGTAAAATACTTGTTTGAACCGTCTTCCTCTGGAACGCTGAACTTTGCCTGCAACTGAGTCCCATCTACATGCAATTGTTGAAAAGTGTACTTACTTGTAAATGAGTTAGCTGGCAATTATAAACTCTCAGAGTAAATAGTAACACAAAGTTACTACTTACCTTAGATATGTTTCGCCATTCTGAAAAGTATCTATAGGATTTATTTACCTTAAATAAGCTGTGTGTCTTCTTAAATAAGTATTCTCAAAGTATTAGTTTCCTTAGAAACGGTTTTGACATTCTAACAGTAGTTAAAGGGTTAACTATCTCACCTGTGAATAGGGGTCCCCTCTTCCCAAAAGTAATGTTGGTTTGGCTTTATTATTCCTTTTAGGAGAATTGTATGAGGGTCGCCAATTGGGTCTTGCGCCCCATGACTTGCTGTTAGTCTGTCCAGAATAAGCCTGTGTTAGGCAAGATGGTATGCAGTAACCCTGAGGGAGACTACACCAGTCTTGTCCTCTTGGTATTAGGCAACCCACCTATTGGTATAGGTCTGTACTACAGAGGTTGGTTGAGTGACTGAGCAGTCAGACTGATGTCAAGAGGGGTAAATGTGTGCTGTAAAGCTATAGCATCGAAATCCATACATACAAGTATCCAAATAACACTTGCACTCAAAGTTTTCTAGTAAAATAATTAATGGTCAGTTTTAAACAATCCTTCAAAAAGGGCAATTTGCAGCAATAAAAATATGACATGCATTACTTACCGTAATAGCATTTCTGATGATTCTATCAGCTTAGATTCACATGCTGTGCATATAGTCCGACATCTAGTGGTAACGGCAGAGTATTGCATCTTGTCTTTCAAGGATCAAAAGGGGGCGTCAAAATGGGCGTGCCTGTAACACTATCCCTAAAGTGTCGTGTAGTGTACCCAAAATCCCACGCGCTTCGAGGTCCATGCGATAGTATTTCTTCTGCCGTGAAGGAGCCTTATGACTATCTTGAGTGAGTACAAGAGAGAAGTAGTAAGAAGTGCACTGCAAGTAGTGCTGTTGCGCTGCCCTGACCTGCGTTGTGCTGTAGAATCCTTGTGGGACCTGTGTCCGTAAGAGGAAGCCACGCTGATTCGGAATTCAGCTAAACACTCTGTGGACGATTACGTCAAGTAAATATAAAACTGGGACTTAGAATTTTTAGCAAAGTACTGGAACTTTCTTGTTGGGACTTCTATGTCTCCTATGCTTATGTTGTCTTTGTTCTTTGAAACCTAGAATCACTGTTCAACTTGTGGCCCCACCCCCAGGCTCCCAGCAAGCATTCATATTACATGGTGCACGTGCATCAACGCGCGCACCCGGAAGTGCACTGCAAGTGATGTTGTGCTGTTTGGCTGTGCGCAGGGCGCACAGTGCCTCTTTGTTCCGGTGCATGGGCCGTGTAACTGTTAATTTGTTATAGCCCCCGTTAGACCTCTTGGCCCAGGGTAAGTTCGTATTTACTTACTGTGACCCAACTTCTATGGTGGCTCAAGACACGGAACCTGTATCACATCCGTTTTGAAATATTACTACGGACATAACTTCATTGCTTTCTTAATCACTGTTTGTGTGCAATGTGAAAAGATCTTGAAGTTTGGAATTACTACCCATTGTCTATTTGTGATTATTATCAATTCAAAATCCAATTGTCAATGCTTCATGCTACACTCCTCTTTAACGCAAATTATCCATGAATACTCTCATTTCATTTTTGAAAGAGCTTTGTGAAACCCTTAATTTGGGCACCTTACAGTAATTTGACATTATTCACATAATACTTTCTGCAGAGGAGTATACCATCCATTATGGAGGGTGGACTACATAGTGGGCGTGGTTGTAATGACCCTTCAGTCCATACTTCAAACATGCCCAATTCATCTGATGAGATAGTTAATACTGTAGAGATGTCAGGGGAACCTGCTATCAGAGCATTTCCTGATGAAGAGCTCCCCGTAGCACCATGCATTATTTCTTATAACGCGAGTGCACAGGTGAGCCGCTCACACGAATGCAGAAACATGTTGGCGACTCCCGGACTGCCCAAACTGTTGGATGAGGTACTTACTCAACGCATCCACTTATTTTGCTTACATGAGGGCCACGACAGAGCTCCCCGCTCATCCAATACCTTTGCAGTAACCCTCCTACAGCAAACTACAACATGGGACTCAATATCGGACATTTCTATGTTCGCTCCTGCCGTGTTGGCAGAACTTGGAAAACGAGTACGTCTTTCCCTAGGACCTTCTACAACGGTTATTGCTTCTCGCTGAGGCATTGATAAAGCAATTCTTTTCAACGAGATACAATTTCAACCTCATCCAATGTTGGATTACAATACATCTGTAAATCTCTTCTAAAAAGCCATTCAATCCCTCTGTGAGCTCTTAGTTTTCGAAACCTAATATTGTTCAGGAGGAAAGTCTGCTGCACGATTCTTTTATCCGGCCTACGATACCCCCTTCTAAACACAGCGCCGGTGACCATCAAAGCGGTATCCAAATGCTGTATCCTTTGACTTTCCCTGATTTCAATCATACTGATCATGAGTTTCCAGTGTTAACCCGAATTTTAAATCTGCTTGACAAGGGTCACAAGGTCACACACTTGGAACTCAGAGGCAAAGTCTTCAATGGTTGAAATAATGGCAAAAGCCAATAAACTCGAAGGTTTCATATGTGCCACTGAACTCTTCACCACAACTAATGCATTACACTCATCACGGCTACTAAAGCCTGTGTTCGTATCCCTGACTACCCAAACTTCAATAAACAAGAGTAATCAGTCTCCACTTCTTAAAGCAAATTCACCACAAGTTGAGGCGACAAAAACCTATGCCCAAGGCCTCATACCTGATCCGGGAGTGATACAGCATAACAAAATGAGGGATTCATGGTACAAGGTCTTAACTAATTATGCGGAAATTCATGAGATGCAAAACAAAATTGAAATAGATAAGGATACAAACCTTATGCACTCACCAAATGGCGAGTTGCAAAAGGGCTCGACAGTGGAGGGGACGGATCCACCTACTTATATAGTTGATAGTCCCTTGGCAAAACAGGTTAAGTGGAACCACCAAGGAGCATAATGGCGACTCTGAGGGACCTACATTGCCCAATCTGCATCTGTCTTGCAAAGCCAGACAGCGTCAAAATCGGGCCATAAAAAGATTAGCTCATAATAAAAGATGCAAAGGGCCAAGGCTCTTAAAAAAAAATAATCAAAAAATCAAACCACACCTAAAATGAAGTCCCAGAGCTCAAACCTTAAAAATCTTTCGAATTTTTCTAATGAAGACATAACTCTCGATGTAAACCAATTAAATGATGAGAGCCGTATTGCCCTTCAAGTCTATTGGAAAGACTCTTGTTCTAAAAAAAAAAAAAAAAAAAAAAACAATTCCACCAAACCAAATAGGAAAAACCATCACCACTGGAAATTATCCAGAGACATTCACCACTAAGTCAGTTGAGACACTGATAACCTATCAGGGCACGACCCCTGGAGATACACTTCCTGCTTCTGATAAATCCAACTCGAACTCACCCCAGGCTCACTTATTTATGCTTCCCACTAAACAGTCCCAATTGTCATTTTTTTTCTCCAATTGCATCAATTAAAAAAAGTTGGTCTGAATCTGAAGACGACTGATGTTATCTTCCAATGATGTGCAGAACCTGCCTCCCCGGGTGTTCATTCCAGCGGCCTTACCCAAGAACCCCAGGTTAAGTGCCGCTTCTAACACAACTGATAACATCAATACCACTCACCCTCTGGGTGCAACTATCCCTGATGCAACCACTGATTCTGGTCATAACAGTCCTGAGACGACTCCTCAGGCGGTGGACACCATTCAATCTGCTGATGGAACCATCTCTGATGCGACCACTGCTCCCGGTCGTAACAGTCTTGAGACATCATCTCAGATAGCACTTGGGCGAAATTCTGTCTCACCCGATCTAGCTAAAAATACTCCAACTAAATTTACCTCAGAAACCATTAATACCATTGGTTGGTTCAGTGACCCAACAATTAATGGTGACAAGAGAATAAACGGAGCATTTATGTTGCATGCTTTCATGATATACCGCCTCTGAGAATCCTTAACTCAGCTGATCTTGATTGGCTAACTCTCAATAACAAACAATCATCGAATGATTTCCCATTTTCACTCTGCTAATATTGCCAAATAGTCTGGGATTATTGTGCCGATCTAATACAGTTGGGCTTAACAGCCTCTCTAGTTTCCTCAAACAATGAAGCTGACGAATGTATTACCTATGTAGAGCCTGATCACACCTCGGTGGATGTTCCAAAAAACATCCCGACTGCCAATATTCCTGATGAGTCTACTATGGCACACCTTGTTACGCTTGCCAAAGTAATAAAAGACGGCTCATGGCTTGAACAGTAGGCAAAAAGTTTGAGTCTTATAAAAGATTCCAAACTCCCTTAGCCACTTCAATCTTATAATAAGGTCATGACATTTTTGAGGATTTAATAACTTGCCATCATGGCTTAATGCTAGATCATCTGCCTTAGACTTTTCGATTTTATTTACCCAAGAAACCATGACCCTTAATCATTTTCATGTTAATGGCTACACTACGTACTCCGTTCCAGACAAAATTGGACCACTTGGTAGGCCTTATGATGGTGTAGCGATCCTTCTCAACAATAACTTTAAAATTCTCTATACTGGAACCCGCTCGACATTCTCTAGTGCAAATGTTTGCAGCTCTTCATACATTTGAAGAGGCATTCATCTGCAACTCCAATTACAATATTGTTGTTGCCAGTGATTTTAACTGGATATGCTCCCCTGAATTGACAAAGCAAACATATACTTTTGATTATGGTAGTCAATCCACTTCTAATGAAAGGGGTGGAAAGTGTGTAGAGTTTTTTGTCCAATGGGATTTATTTTTTTCTTGAAAAATCTCTGAATGGTCTTCCTTTCACTTGGCAGAGGGGGAAGCTGAACTCACTGACTTTTTGATAGCTTCCATGAATATTAGAAAGTCTGCACCCCACAGCTGACTATTGTCCCGGGCCTTGGTGACCATCTAATTATATCTCTCTTCATAAAAATATTGCATCATATTTTACATGTAAAAAAAATAATGTTGCACATATTGAGATGAATCGTTGTGCGTTATCCATTCGTTGGAATCCTTTGTTATTCAAGAAGCTGAATTCCATGATTCTGAAGGCGCATACTTCCGAAACAACTTAAGTGAATGACCCATTACAATTAGAAATTCAGGAAATGCACGTTCAACTTCATAAAAAACACAAGACAAGACCACAGAAACTACGCATACACACATTTAACCGACAAATATATCACCTAAAGAAGGAAACATTTCCTCAGTTAAGAGCCCTTTAACGTGGCAATTTATCCATGGAAGGGTTCATATTCCAAAAGAAAATGATTGTAAATGCATATAGGAATAGAACGAAAGCAATGAAACACCTTGTATACACTAATGACAACCAAACAGTCTATTGTTCTTGCATAGGTCATCTAGAATATCTGTTTGGGCTGATCTCAGAAGAGTTAACATCCTCTACTACTGGCGTTTTTCAAATTTCTATTTCAGGCGATTTATGGACCTCCTATATTGCCAATAAGTGTAAGATCCCCAGGAACTTCATACATGTTAAGCCCCCTTGGAGATTGCCCATGGTCTTGCAGAGACATACAATGGGCAATTTCCCAACAATCACTCGAAAGCTGCTGGCCCCGATGGCATCCGGCCCTGTGTACTGAAACAAGATCCTAGGCTGTGGGCTCAAATTCTGAAAATTAAATTTGACAATATATTCTGCACCGACATTCTTCCCGCTACATGGTGTACTGCCATAATTGTGCCGATTTATAAAAAAGGGGACCCAGCCGCTCCAGCAAACTTTCACCCCATTTCTTTATTGGATGCGTCGGCAAATGTTTTTGCAATATTGTTTTTCCATGTTGGCCCATATTTTAGAGAGATCTAAAACTCGTTGGGCATGTCGTCCGCTTTCGATTGTATTATTCGAAACATACTTTGGAATAAGTTGGTGGCCTTCGGCTTTCCTTTGCACCATATCATTCTAGTCGTGAAACTCCATACCACCAAAAGCTACATGATTAGAATAAATGAACAGGGAGCACTTACCGAACCCATACCGACGTATGTAGGGGTTAAACAGGGTAGCAACTTAGCAGCTACCCTTTTTAAACCTCTACCTGTCGGATTTGGATAAAATTTGTGACTCAGCCATTTCCTTTCCAGTGAGAATCGGTGGTCTAAATCTTAATTGGTTGGCATTCGCAGACAACATTTGATAGCACTTCTTTTGGCCTTCAGACAAAACTATATTTGCACAGTATGCAAATGACTTAAATTTAATATCCAATGCAAAGTCGTCAAGGATCGTTATTTTTAACAATTTAAAACGAAAAGTGGTCTCTTATACATGGTCTGTTAACAAACTTCCTGTACGACGTACACAGGTGGTCCGTTACTTGGGTTACAATCTGACTGATACACAATCAGTGTTAATGAGGAGAACTACTCTTAATTGCAAAGTCAAATCGTAAATTTCTCAAATGAGGATCATTTATAAAAAAACTATAGGAATTCACAATGGGCCCGCTTTTCCAATTCTATCTATTAAAAGTAGAACCCATAATCTTGTACGGTTTATATTTATGCTTAGCTAAAATTCACCCCTTCTTGGACCATATCCAGGTAGAAATTAGAAGCAGTGCCTGAATCTGGCAAACTCTCTTCCGAATATCATGAACTGGGACTCGTTTCCCTTGCTGTACGATTTCAGTGGAGGCTTCTTAACAATTATGGCAAAATGAATGGCCATCCATCAAACTCTCTATGTGGAATTCAATTCAATGTTAGAACGAGGACAACCTCCTTCTATTGCTTCATTTCGATTGAACGTGGAAAATCAGCTTACAGAAATAGGCGTAATGTTGGACAATTTATTGATAACACCTGGACATGTGAAAAAAAAACTTTTTGACTTTGATTGGGGTGGAACTGTGGACTCCTTGAGTAAATATACATGCTATAAAGAGAATGCAACTTTCCCTCTTAAAAGACATCCACGTCAGCTATATCTCCTACGTTTCCCATCTAACAAGGCATTTGAGACTTATTTAAAATTTAAGCTCTACCAGATGCTGACTTATGAATAAATTAAACATTGGACTCATATGCAATCACATTTGACTTCTGAGCAGTGCATGTTTTGCAAGTCCACCAAACACCTGGTGATCTTTTGTGTATATTTTATTCACCACAGAATTTCTGTGTTTTGTCAAGAACTCATTGGTGATTCACTTTTGTCACGTGAATCATTGTGGGCACGCTGTATGACTGGTACTAATCTCAAGATTATGTTGGCACTAACGCAGTTACTTTTTCACATCAATGAGGCACTGGCTTTAAAAGCCAACTTAGTTATTAGATAGAATGCCTTCTTTCAAACTTAATTGCAAAGGTACTCTGTTGAGTCCGACATATTTCTTCAGTAGGTGTGTTCAACCTATTGACATCAGCGGAATTAGATTGCTGCAGGATATCAATGGCTCTAAATTTTCGCAGCGAAGGCTCCTTCATCAAAGTATTCTGAATTATTTTTACTTAGCTACCGATATATATTTCACGCATAGAATATAATGTCTGAAAACTTTGATTGGATGCATATTAGTGTTCTTCTGTGGAAACAAGTATTGGAAATGTTAAAATATGACCAATTCTTAGAAGTGATGAATTGGCATCTTATGCGTTAATGATAGACTGGTGTTCTTTTAAATTATGATGCCTCTCAAGGATCATCCTGGAATAGATGCAAAACATAGAATGCACATTTTCTTTTTTTGTTTGCATTAACGTTGGTCTTGTTTAGCTACAAGACTAATCAGCATACGTGGAGTTTTTTTACTTTCACACTGAAGATAAATCGCACATATTTTATTACGTTTTATTTGTAAAACAGTTTGCTATTTTTCACAATGAGCTACATACTTAGTGATTTCGTATGCACTTATGTTTGTTTTTATGAGTATTACCTGTCTACTACGAAAAGGTGTTACACATTTTTCTATGAATGTCTATTTCTGTACACCTCGAATGTGACAATATGAGGTACCTTTGCAATTTTGGGATGACTGATATCTTTGCACCTATACCTAAATGTTGTAAAGGTTTTGATGTTTAAACTAAATCCAAATATAAATAAAAAATAAATAATGTTCCTTCCATCCGAGTGGGGAGGAAGGGCGGGCACATGAGAATCTAAGCAGATACAATCAACAGAAATGCTATCACGGTAAGTAATGCATGTCTTTTGATGCTTGTGAGTCTGCTTACAATCGCATTCTGTGCGAGCAGTACCCAGAGTTGGTGGTGGGATGTGAGAAGTAACAGTAGTGAAAAGGTCTTAGTACTGCTTGTCCACCCAAGAATCAGACCTAGAGTGCCTAGGTAATAGTGTTTTGTAAAGGTGTACACAGAACTCCAGGTTGCCGCTTTGCAAATGGACTTGAGGAACATTTACAATGAATGCTATGGAAGCCCCAATGCCCCGAGTAGAGTGTGCTTTAGGCTTGAAGAGCAGATCTCTCTTGGCAAGAGTGTTTGTTTGTTTATTCATTCATTTGTTATGTGCACCAGACTCATAAGTAAAAGGGTGCAGCGGTATGAAGATGCAAAGCTTACAAAGTTGGAAATATATACATCAGAAATAATAGTTACATACTTTACAGAATACACACAATGTACAAAATAGGAGCAGAAAATGGAGGTGGCCTCTGTCTATATAGAAGTAACAGTAAATAATGTGCTCAAATATGTATAGTCCAAATAGAATCCAAGTGTTTTTACCTCTTTGGAGACTTTGGTGGTGTTCCCGTCAATATCAAATGAGGACAATTCTTGACCGCATCTGCCGAGGGAGAGAAGACTCTCATAGTTCTCTCACTCAGGAAGGACTCAATCCATTTGATGGCTTCTGGGAAGAAGTGGGCCCTGGAGTCAAGATGTCAGCATAGGATCTTACCAGATCAAATGCGGCATAGAGGTCAAGTAGGAGCAGGAGTTCTGTTTTACCTTTGTCTCTCTGGTCGCCTATTTGGGACTTAAGATCGATTAAAGCTGTCTCTGTTCCGTGTAGAGGACGGAAGCCAGATTGTCTATTGCCTAAGAGTTTGTACAGTTCAAGGTGTTTGTGAATTTGGATATAAGTGGCTTTATCCAGTATTTTAAGTAGAAATGGGACCGTGGTAATAGGCCGGTAGTTGGTAGGGATAAGGGGGTCTAAAGACTGTTTCTTGAGGAGAGGGAGCACCCATGACTGTTTGAGGTTAGCAGGGATGGTGCCTGTGGCAAAGGAGGCATTTATCAGTTTGGTGATGAATGGGGAAAGTTCTCTGGCAGCAGCTTTTATTAGTTGTGCTGGGCAAAAATCACCCTTACAGTTCAAAGTCTTTAATGACAGGATGATTCTTTCTACTTCCAAAGTAGACCTTTTGGAAAAGTGGAAGGTAGTATTGTGTGCTGGTGGTGAGATACTTGGCAAAAGGGTATTGGGCGAGTGCTGAAGCTTCAGTACTTTATTTTGTTGAATTTTATTTTGGAGCGTATTAATTTTATTAGTTAAAGCATGTTGGATGGCTGTACCCCCAAGATGTGTCTTTGGTACAAACATTGGGTACAGCTATTGGTGACTCTAGCTCTTTAAGTATGGAGAAAAGTTCTTTCATACTAGAGTTAGATTTAGCAATATGCTCATTGCATGAGTTGCGTTTTGCCCGGCAGATTTACTTCTTGTAATGAAGAGAGTTGGGTTAGTTTAGTTTTGTTCTTGCTGGAAGGGCAAAGTCTCCAGTTAGTTTCACTTTTCTTTTTTAAGATACGAAGGTCTTTAAGTTGTGGTGTGAACCATTTGTTTAAGTGGGCTGTATGTTTGCTGGGTCTAAGTTTAACAGGGGCAATTTTATCCAAGGTAGTGAGCATACTATTATTGAATTCCTGAACTAGGATCAAGATTTTCTCTCAGTGCATTAAGGGTGGGCAGGATAGCAGGGATAACTTTCTCTGTGATACTTTGTTTTACTTCTAGTTGAACATGGTGGCACTAATGGTTGAGCTAGTGGAGTGGGTCTTATAGTAGATAGGTAGAAGGACACCAGATAGTTGTCTGTTCACGATAACGGCAGGATGGATGAGATAGTAGTTGAACAGTTATAATCCAGTATCCAATCCAGTATCCTCCCTTTTAGGTGGGTAGGTTTGGGATAGACCTAGTGCGTTGAGTATATTGACTATGTCTATGGCATTTTTATCTGTATGGTCATTAAAACCTAGGTTGAAGTCTCCTAGTAGGAGTAATTGCGAGGAAGGTTTAAGGTTAGTTCTGATTATGTTATGCAGATCCTCCTCAAAGGTGCCAAGAGGACCAGGCGGTCGATATATTAGGTGAATGGTGAGTGATTGTGAATGATTTATCTGGAATTTGGCAGAGAGAACTTCACATGATTATGACAGATGGATGGGGGCTAGTCTAAGGCACAGACATGTTTTAGAAATTATGGCAATACCGCCTCCTCGGGCGCTGTCTCGGTCTTGTCCGACTATAGTATAGCCATCCGGAATAGCTAGCATAAGCGCCGGTCCTGCTGCATTATGGAGCCATGTTTCTGTGATTGCAAGGAAATCCAGATTACCTTCAGTGATTAAGTCAGCAATGTCAGTGGCATGGGCGACAAGCGATCTTGCATTGAGAAGAGCTCCTATGAGGTGGGGAACCTCGGTTACTTTATTGGCTGGGATAGGTTTGTAGAGTTTATTATTGCATGACTTGTGCTTTTGATTATTGATCAGATGGTCATTCATATTTGAGGTGGACAGTGGTGGAGACAACTTTGAATGAGTAGGTGTCAAGCTAAGCTTGTAGTTAATTTTGAGGTTAGAAGCCGGCTGTGATCCTCAGAGGTTCATATAGTTTTGTTAATCTAGCACAGAGTCTGGCATTTCTGCTAGACGTGGTGCAGGGTAGAGAGGCGTAGGATATTGTCTCTGAGGCCCTCGTGGTAACCGTGTTTGTTGGGGTGGTCAGGCTGAGGCCGAGGATAGGTACTGGCAAAGACTGAGCAGAGTATTCTTGGCTTCTAGAGTTCACATGCATGCAAGCAGCCATAGTGCAAAACAATATTACTAAGTTTAGCATCTTTCCAATTATAATGACAGTTGATGGAAAAGCGCAAGGGCCATGGTCACAGCTGGGAGACACGGAATAGTCAATTAACCAGTATAGGAAGGAGTTGCAATTCCTAGGGGTCGAATGGTTACTTGGGTCTAAACACACTTATATAGCTGAGATGGGGCAGAAGTGTATGGAAGCAGTACAATAAAGCAATCAGGATAGAGACATGTGGCAACAAGCGATATAGACCCAGATAGTGCAGAAGGTCGGGATAGTCCAGTGCGTTGAATCAAAGTGGGCTACAGTATAAAACCACAACTAAACAAACTAGGGCAATGAAACAATACAGAATTAGGATATGGGTCAGAGTGGCATTCAATGTGAGTGGCGGTATAGTGCCGCAGATCAGCGTATGGTAGGAGCAGCGTACAGCAAATATTCAAATTAGGGTAGGCAGCAACACAATATGGGGATAAAGGGTCAGGGCTAACATTCCGTACCGTGCAGCAAATTAAGAGGCAGCAGCAAAGACATCAGCTTAAGAGAATGGGGCACAGCAAGATACGACGTTCAAGGTACGTTCATGGTTTTGCGTACTTGATAAGTCATGCAGGATAACAGGCCAAGATGTGGCAACAACAAATGCATCGGCTTAAAGGAGTACGGCCCAGCAAAATGCGGCATTAGAGCCAAGGTCATAGGTAACGTTAGAGTGTGAGGCAATTGACAATCCACCTGGATATGGCTCATTTAGAAACAGGGTCCCCTTCTCTACCAGCTGCCACTGAAACAAAAAACGGGTTTGTTTTCCATAGTGGTTTAGTTCTTTCCAAATAGTACATGACTGCCCTGCGCACATCCAGTGTGTGTAGGCTTCATTCCACTACGTTAGTGGGGTTATGGAAGAATGCGGGTAGTTCCATTGACTGGTTCACATGGAACTTAGAAATGAATTTGGGCGCAAACCAAGGGTGAGTGCGCAGAACCATCTTCGCTCTGAATTGTGACAAAGGGGTCTATAATTGAAAGGGCCTGTAGTTCACTGACTCTCCTTATTGAAGTGACTGCCACTAGGAAGGCGGTCTTGTGAGTGTTTTGAGGCTTGCCTTTTACATAGGTCCAAAGGGAGACCCGATATGTCTGGTTAATACCACATTTAGGTCCCATCCAGGAGCTGGGTTAGAAATAGGGGGATGAATTATTTTAACCCCTTACATGAAAGCTTTAATTCATGGGATCTTACACCACAACACCTTTTGCTGGGATGTGGTATAGGCTGAAAGTGCCGCTAGGTGGACCATCAGGGAATTAAAAACTAGACCTGAGTTTGGTAGGCAAGTTAGGTATAGTACAAAATGAGTAGGAGAGAAGTCAATGGGATTGATGCTCTTGGAATTGCACCAGATGAGGAAGCGTTTCCATTTATTGGAGTAGCAATGTCTGGTGTTAGGCTTTCTTGCTTCTCGAAGTATATCCTTGCATCTCTGAGGAAGTTGGAGATGCCCGAACTCTAGGAGCCAGGCAGCTAAATTGAAAGTCTGCGGGCATGGATGAAGTGTTTCCCGCTTGTTCCGAGATAGCATGTTGAACGGGCAAGGTAGTTTCATCGGAAGAGAGCGACATCTCCATCAGATGGGACAACCAGGGTTGGCGGGCCAACATCGGGGGCCACCAATATCATGTTGACTGGTTCCTGGTGCATCTTGCGCACAATCTTATGAGTAGGGGAGACATGGGGGAAAAGCATAAACAGATTTCCCTGACCATGTTATCCAGGGACCGTTCCCCTTGGATCGGTTCCGAAGGTACCTGGAAGAGTAATCTGGGCATTGCGAGTGCTCAAGAGTTGCGAACAAGTCCATCTCTGGGAAGCCACATTCTGCGAATACGTTGGAGACAATGTCTACATGTAGTTGCCATTCTTACTCTAAGGGTAGTGGGAAGTCCCTGCTGAGCATGTCTGCCAGAAGATTGCGTTCCCCTGGAACATGTTGAAACAGTAGGAACATCTTGTGTTTGAGAGCCCACTTCCAAATGTTTTGGGACAGTTTGGATAGCCCTGGAGAGTGAGTGCCCCCTTGCTTGTTCAGGTAGTACATGGCCGTGGTGCTGTCAGTGAGGACCGGTAATGTCTTTCCTTGCAACTGTGTCTGAAAAGTCTTCAGAGCTTTGAACACTGCTAACAGCTCCAACAGGTTTATGTGGTTGGATGCTACTGCTGGGGACCAAACGCTGTGCGACGTCTGCTGAAGGAGGTGAGCACCCGACACAGAGATGCAACCGTCTTGAGAGTGGCTTCTACTGTGGGGGTGGTAAAGGTTTTCCCCTTAAAGAGGTTTTCCCTCAAACACCCCTGCAGAGAGAGAACGAGGGCTGCCGAGACAACCACTACATCGTCTCATTGTCTGCTGGACTGACACCACTGGCTGTTGAGCCATTCTTGCATGGGCGCAAACGTGCGTGAAGGACCAAGTATATGCAGGATGCCATCATCCCTAACAGTCGCATGGCCTTGCATACCATCACCTCTCAACTGGCTTCATACCGAGGGATCTGAAACAGCATGTTTTCAACCCTTTCGATGGAGGGCAAGACAAGGCCGTCTTGTGTCCGAATTAGGGCCCCAGAAATTGCTCGACTTGGCTGGGGTCTAGGCTGGATTTGTTCTCATTTATGGAGAATCCCAGGCTGAAGAGTAGTTCTATCGTCCTTTGGGTGTTTAACAGGCATGTTCCGTAGTAGTACCCTGTTATGAGCCAGTCATGGAGGTAAGGATATACTGGGATGGATTGCCTGCGCAGGTGAGCTGCTGCAACTGCCAGCTCCTTTGTAAATACTCTTGGGGCTGAGGCAATGCCGAAGGGAAGGACCTTGAACTGATGGTGTTTGTTCTTTATCATGAACGTTAGGTAGTTCCTGTGTGCCGGCAACATTTAAATATGAAAGTATGCAACTTTCATGTCCAATGTTGCCATGTAATCCCCTGGCGTTAGAAGTGGGTTAACTTCTTGCAGCATTATCATTCGAAACTTTTGCGGTTTGTCAAATTTGTTCGCTGGTTGCAAGTCTAGTACAAGGTGCATGGTGAGATCCTTTTTGGGTACAAGGAAGTACACTGAATAAATACCCTTGTTTACCTGTAGAATGGGGACGACCGATTGCGGCCTTTTCATGCAGGATCTCGAGCTCTTGTGGCAGGATCTTCAGGTGTTCCAGTGTTAGACGCCTGGAGTTTGGTGGTCTTAATCGAGCTGGACGGCCGAACTTGATGCAATAACCGTGGGCGATGGTCTTGAGCACCCACTGGTCTCTGGTAATCCCATGCGTTTAAGAATGATTTTATAAGTCCCCCGACCGGGGAGGCATGGGAGGAGACCCAGATCTGCAAGTCATTTCTGACTGGAGTCCAGGGAGCCTCTAGGGGTGGCATTGCGACCCCTTCTTTTCCTACAGCGCTGTCCTCTAGGTGGATACTGATTTGAGGTAGCGGACCCTTGCCCTGAGGAGTTGTGTTACCTATTCCATATTGGGTATGTGTGGAACATGAATAGGACTGTCTGCGAAAAGGAGCAGCAAGAACGCCCACCTCGCTGCTGAAAGGGCCTTTCAGTGATCGGGTTTAAAGATTTCAAAGTCTCATGTTCTTTTTTGCAGTTTCCAGCGCCTCATCAACAGCATTGCCAAACAGGTTAGACTACTCCACCGGTTTGTTGATGAGACGCTTGTGCCTCCGGTTTGAACCCTGAGTTTTTTAACCAGGCGTGCCTTTTCAAAAGGGTTCGATGGGCCAGCGTCCTCCCTGTTGTCTCTGCAGCACCTAGGGTGTTCTTAAGGATATTATGATTTACTTGTCTACCCTCTGACACAATCGTGAGCAGACATGAACATTATGGTTCCACTGAACATTGCAATAGCTGGCCAACAGCGTGGTATTGTTGGCAATCCTGTAAGAATACGCTGCTGCAGTAGTGACACGCTTTCCTAGAGCATACAGTTTTTTGCAGTTCTTGCTGTAGTGACCACGAGGGAATCTGGGGTGGCATGTCCCCGAATATAGAGGGTCAGTAGGTGAGGGGCGAAAAGGTTTCTTCACCCGTGGGTTCACAGCCCCTGTCTGAAGGTGTCAGTAAAGAAGGGGCGATGAGCCACTTAATGGAGTTTAGCAAAGGGATAGCCTAATTGGCAGGTGGCTTTTCCTTTAGAATATCCTCCACAAAGTCAGTTTTGCACTGCTTCTTGCATGGCCATTTGAAAACGTTTGGCTGCTTTCTTCAGAATGGCATTAAATGCCATCTGGGAATGCAGGATATAGGTGGGCACCAAGTG
Source organism: Ambystoma mexicanum (assembly GCF_040938575.1). Lineage (NCBI taxonomy): Eukaryota > Metazoa > Chordata > Amphibia > Caudata > Ambystomatidae > Ambystoma > Ambystoma mexicanum. Next base: position 251,174,535 of record NC_090930.1, on the reverse strand, counting down.
GTTTGATTAACTTATTTATTTCCACACTCTAAATATAATGTATTTCAAATTTCTAGTTTTAGCCTGGAGATACCAGTCAAGAAAAAGGATCCTATGGCATCAGGACCCGAAAATAGGCACAGAAGAAAATAAGGTGCTCTCAGTGAGCCCGTCAGGGCTGCACAATTATGTAGTCTAGTACTTGTATGGCTTGAAAAATAATAATAATTTACTTGCAAAAAAGGCCATTTAAATTTATCATAGGAATGGTTTTATTCACATTCCTCTGTTTGTACTTCATTTAGTACTTCTATTTCATGAGGCCAGGCAAACATAATAGTTAGCTTTTTCAATGTACATGTGCCAATGCATTTCGGTCAAACCATCTTCAGGGATGCACATATTATAAGTTATTGCCATCGGTACTCTTCTGGAATATAGTGGTTTGATATTCGGTATCTGTGATATTGATTTCAATGTCCAGGAAATGTATGGTGTTACATGAATATTCATGCGTGAACTGAATCCTTGTATCCATGGCATTCAGGAAATTAAAGAATTCCAGAAGTCTGTATTCTGTGCTTGTCCATACCATACTCCAAAAATGTAATTGATGTATCTGATCCAGATGGCTAGATCTTGATGCCACAAATGATTGAGGAGTACATGCTCGGTCTCAAACTTATGCATGAAACCATTCGCATAATTAGGGGCCATAGTGGCCCCCATTGCTGTGCCTGCAACTTGTAAGTGCTACACACGTTTCAAGAAGATTTACATACTTCGAGAGGTACATTCTTTTAATCTGACTAGGTCCCCTTACCAAGTGAGTATCTAATAATAGCCATGCTAACATTAAGTTTCCTCTCTCTCCTAAATCAACACATTGGGATATTGTCGTGGATATGAACACTATTGGTATGCAATTTAAATTATTACGGCTCATCCACTGCACTAACTTTAACCTTGTTCTTTTGAATTATGTTTGGCATTGAAAGTATATGTTTGGCTAAGCAGAATTTAGAATCTATACAATATGTACAGCCCTGAAGATGGTTTATGACCGAAATGCATTGGGCACATGTACATTGAAAAAGCTAATCATTATGTTTGTCTGGCCTCATGAAATAGAAGTACTAAATGAAGTACAAACAGAGGAATGTGAATAAAACAATTCCTATGATAAATTTAAACAGCCTTTTTTGCAAGTGAATTATTATTATTTTTCAAGCCACACAAGTACTAGACTACATACTTGTGCAGCCCTGACAGGGGCCAACAGAGCACCAGTTATAATAGGGTGGATTCACCTTATTTTCTTCTGCGCATTAAATGCCATCTGTTCATCTATGGGAGATGCCGGTCACAGAGGTGGGGAGGCGGGAGGATCCATGCATATCATATTGTGTCAGGGTATGGGGTATTGGTAGGTGACAACCATGGTGAGTTATCCACCAGTGGCTCATCTCCCCAATCTGTGGCCTGGTCAGTGGGATCCTCAAAGGGATCATCTTCCTGTAAATAGGGGCCAAGCGGAACCTCTTCTTGGTCCGTCAGGTCAAAGACCTCCTCATGAAGTGGGGAGGAGGTCCTCTGGAATTTAGACACTGTGGGGTAAAGGTCCTCAATACTAGGCCTCTTGGGCATGATAAACTTTTCTGAGAAGTCCACAAACTTTGCAACCCTTTTCATATACCCCTCAAACCTACCCCTGGTCCACAAAGAGGAGCCAGAGGGATTCATAGGGCGGAAAGGGCTCCTGGGAATCTACCTGCTTATAACGTTGAGATCTATCTGCAAGAGTTTTAGATAAGGGTTGGGGGCTCTCAGAATATTCTTCTTGCTTTTCCCGATGTGTGGACCTGTCTTTTGACCTGTCTTTGGGCTAATTGGCTGCCGAAACAATCTTTGCAAGACTCTCGCGGATGTTTAGCGTCTCCGGGAGGGGTTTCAGCTGTTCAATCGGATTTGCCAAAGATTTGGACGTTGCCAGAACCTTATGCTTCAGCGCCCTCTTAAGAGGCATCTCGATGGCCTTGTGACTTTTAGTGCTGGCGCCCTTGTCTGTGGAGTGCCCGGACGCCTGCCGCTTACGCGGTTGCAGGGAGCGCTGTGGACTGCATGGATCGGAGGGTGCCGTCGAGGGGCTTGGCGTACCCGTTGGTGTCTTGGCCCATCCCGACAAATCTGTTGAGGCACTACTGGGGTTGTGTACTTGTCTCTATGGGTAGCGGGTGCGTCCCTGTTGCCGGATGTGCACTCCCCATAGCAGAACCATCGTTCTGCCTGCAGGGGCTGGGGACGGACATTTCAGAGCACGATCGTGTCGAGGAAAGGTCGATGGCATCCGTATCAGAGCCACGGCAGTCACTCTCGGTGCCTGTGGCGGCGGGGAGCTACCTTCAACCTGCATCATGGCGTAGGACGCCCACTGTTTAACTTGACGCTCCTTTATCGTCTTAAGGCACAAGAGCTGACAAAACCAACCGGACGCCTCATGGGGATCTCAAGGAAGACGCTTATTGCACCTCTGGTCCGTGTCCTTCCAAGGGTACTTGCCTTTACAAGAAGGGAAACATTTAAAGGGTGTCCTGTCCATAGCTCAGATTTATAGCGACGGCAAAGAGAGGGGAGAAGGAAATACATTCTTGAAAGAAACGGAACTCTACCGGACCCTACTCTCCCTAATGTATAGGCCAGCCAAAAGGCCCAACGAGACGGTCGAAAGGAGAACCAGCTGTCGAAGTGAGTGGTTGTCTTCCGCTGTCTTCAACCGTGGCAGAGAAGTAATCATCGAAGAAGGGGACGAATATACATAAACAACCGGAGGTCACGGGGAAGAATATCCTTTTGCAATTTTTAAGATCTCCGCATAAGACGACCAGCTAGCTGGGCGGAAAAAACTATCTGAGGGACCCAGACGCGTGAGGGATTTTGGGTACACTACACGTCACGTTAGGGATAGCGTTACAGGTACACCCATGTTGACATCCCCTTTCGATCCTCAAAAGACAAGATGCAATACTCTGCGCTTTACAACTAGATGTAAGACTATATGCACAGATTCTAAGCAGATTCATAAGCATCAGAAACTTCATTACATGTTCTCAGAATCAAGAAAAGCAAGTAAACACTCTTTAGAGATGCTTCATACACACTGAGGTGACTTCAATTACTAGGACAATATTGGCATTTATATATCACTTTTTGCACTTGGTAAAATTCTGAGGTTTTGGAAAGAAAAGGGTTCTCAGAGCATGTGAGCACTTTTCAATCTCCCAATCAAGTCTAGATAGAATCTTTCCCAGCAATAACAGTTTCCAACAAGTTACCACATATGAGTGACAGTTGGAATCAAAGACACTGGGTCAGAAAAGTCTGCAGGGAGCCAGGACATTGGAAGTCAATCTGAACAATGTCTATGGAACTGAGGCACTTCTTAGATAGCACAAAAGTCTTGCGCAAAGTTAGAGAGTTTGTAGAAAATCACTGTGGGGCCACAAGCCGTTAGGCTTGAGAAAGGCAGAAGATCGACTCTGCAAAAGGCAGCTACTGCAAGTCTCAAGTGAGATAATGCAAGCTACAAACAAAAGAGCTAAGTACCCCTTAGTCAGCACAGTACCTTAAGCTTTGAAGAAGATGATCCAGTTGGCTTCTGTTATGGTTGCAGGCATGCAGATCCTGGGTTCCAGGGCCTCCGTCGTGGGGACAAGATGGAGGACGTCTATAGGACTCCTGCACTGCAGTTTGAAGGTCAGCAGCAGCTACAGGCTCTTTTCAACTCAGCTGCACTTGGCAGTTTCAGCTACCGGCAAAAAGCACCACAGCGGATCTTCGACACTTGGACTTTCTTCACTCCTTGAGTCCAGCACTCTGGTGAGGTGACTCCATCTTAGGTCGTCCTACTTTGATCCTCAGGATCTTCCTGGAGCTTCGGTCCACCTTAAAGTTGTTGCACTCTACTACGGATTTCTCAACCCCTGGTACTCGGTTCCAGCAGCAGCAAGTACGTACAGCCAGTTGTGGAAGGTCCTCCAGCAAACTTGGTCTTTGGGTTATTTGGTCCCACTAACCCAAGGGAAGAAGTCCTCTTTGGAGCGTCTATTCGATTCGGAAAAGCAGTTTCAGCAGCAGGCTTCACCTGGGCAGTTCAATGGTCCAGGAGGATGCAGCAAGCTTCTCTTCATGATTCCTTCGCCTGAGGTTTCATCCAGTGGTCGGACTGCCTTCTGTTCAAGAAGGCTCACCTTTTATGCAGGTTTCTCCCATTCATGCACAGTCTAGCGGTCACTCACAGCAGGGTGGCTGTCCAACAAGGACAGCCAGCCAGCTAATCATGACTGGGTGCATTCAGGTTACCAAGGAGACTAAGGACAGGGAGTTTTCGCGCACCTCCCTCGCTTCCTGCCCTGCCAGACACTTCAGAGACGGGTTCCAGTACTGAAGCCTGCCAAAGGTAAAACAAAAAAGGGTTAAACCTGGTTTGGTGCGCAGAGTAAAACCCAAGACCTCACATACGAGAAAGTGTGAAAAAAGGAGAGCGGGGCCATTTTGACACAATGGTCACCCATTGGTTGCTATACGGCAGCTGAAAAAAAAATCACAATGGTAGGATAATTAAACCACTGCCACCAGTCATTTAAAGATGTGAGGGGAACATAAAAAAATGCTACATGAGTAAGTAGGAAAAGCGGCTACTAAGTAACCTGCCCAGCACCCCCCATAAGATGGGGTGTGCTTTGCCTACACATGAAAAAGGTAAGTAAAGTCATTTTCACTTTTCTACTCTTGGTAACAGTAGTTTACCCAAGAGAAGGTATTTAAACCTTACGAGAAATCCAAAGGACCCCTCTGACACTGCACTGGAGGTGCTGGGTGTCACCATACACAAAGTAGATAACAATGGAGTTTGTCAGACTCCAAAAACAAAGAAAACACAGAGTCGAAATCAGATCAAAATACATGAGAGTGAGAAAAAGATCCCACTCAGTCCAGGATAAAAATTAAAAAGTAGTAAAGTCCAGCAATAGAGTTGAGGGTATCTAAGGTTGAAGGGAATAGCACAGAAATGAGAATTCTCCTTAACAGTATGCCTAGGTCAATCTAACCTTTTAGGTTGCTGGTAGCTCCTTACAAAACGTATATAAATTTGACTTAATTCATAGCTGTGTGCCATCCAAAAATAAGTTAAGTTATTGCTTCCCTTAGTCTGTGAACTGAAAAGCAACTGGAATTGAATATTATACCCCAAATATTCAATTCCGGTCCACTTCCCCTAGATTAACTGTTATCCTGAACCAGAGTTATAGGTTGTTATTATTCCTAGAATGAGTGATCCACTATTCAGAAAAGTATATTGTCCAGTTGATTAGGGGATTTCTGGCTGAGAATCACAGTACAACTGATAGGGTGTACTACCCTGGTATTACTGAAAGTAATCTAAAAGTAACTATTGGATTTGACTTCCATAGAACTACTGTTGAGTGTTCCAAATTAGGTTATATGCTTTGGTCTGTATACCTCCAAGCACAGTGTTGTGTTTTTCTATGATGTATTTATATGATCCGTCATAGTACTAATTACCCCCAAGATTTACCTGGGCCTACTTATATTTAAATAAACCATTTATCTTTACAATACTTAATGTTTCAATTTTTCTTTGGACCATTTGTATAACATTTATTTGTACTGATTCTAAGGACCTCTCTCCCTCCTATGATAAGCCTGTCTGCTCCGTCTAGGCTACCCTATGCTCAGGTGGTACAGCCTTAAACTAAGAGTGGAGTCTTGTACTGCTTCAGTTGAATGGTTTTACTAAGGCCTCAGTTGGACTTCAGAAAAACTGTCCTAACAGTTTGCAACACATAGTGGGTTACATAACTGTGAGCTACATGTATGTAAATTGATATGTTCATTTATCTTAGAATAATAAGATATTTAAAGGGCACCTTATAGTAGTACTGTAATAAGTTAGTGTTCCGTTTGTACTTCCACGGTTTACTGTATTTACTATTTCTTTTATGCGTTAACTATACTACACAGCCGTGCCCATTTCCTCGTTGGTGTAGCCTTACTGCTTCGTCAAAGCTACTTATGAGGGAGGGTTAGCTCCTCTGGAGTTGTGAAACCCTTGCCAACTCTAGGTTGGCTATTCCAAGTCCTGCCCCAGATACTGACTTTGAAAACATCTCCTAACTGGGTCCCATAGAAGGAGATTGCAGAACCCTCAGTGGAATTCTGCCCCAAAAATGAGGATGCGCTTTTTTGCAGGCTGGGCATAGATGTATGGCTCAGAAAGATGATGCTGTATCCACAGTACCACAATGTGGGTAATCATAATGGTAACTGAAACTTGTTACTAAGAGCTTTGCAACTGGTGCTAAAGGAAACATCAGAATTATTATTCATTATTACAGCTTCTCCTGTGACCATGGAAAAAGGATTCAATTTGGACAAGATGGAGGTGGGTAATAACATGCATACAATTCTCAACAATTAAATTAAATATTTTGTCTACTTAAAGTCTTTAGTGGCTTTAAAAATGATAGTACTCTGTTTACTTGCAACCCCTAAAATAGAAGTTTGAATAACGATTTAACACATTACTTTTGAACTTGCACAAAATAAGCAGAGAGGAAGACGCAGGGATAAAAAGCAAAACCCGTTTAGGTTTATTTCTTATACATTTGTTTAGCTACGTCTCCCGAATACAAATAAAGCAAGTTTGTTACTAGAATGTTTTTGATTTTAAAGAAAAAGGATACAAGCCAAGACATCATAGTTCAACGAAGTGAGGTACTTAAGGGAGTCCACTACTGGCGTGATTAAGTTGTCATACTTTTGTATCTGTGATAAAATCTGAAAAAAAATTAAGGACACAATTAACTGAAAGTAATCAAGCAACCTAGGGCACAGTGACCTAAACAAATAACCAATAGTACATAATGTGCTACTAAGACATTTTACTCTTACAGTAAATCGGCCTACAAAACGAGAAAAGCTTTTTTTACATGAGGCCTACCCAATGAGGTGGTCTTTTCTGACGCCACACTAAAGTTCATTGCACATGAATTGTGGACATACTGTACTACAGCATTTTTTCACTTCCGTGTACGATTTCCTGAAAATTCACCATCAAAGCAGTGCAGGTTTGAACACAGAATGGGCTCATATTGATTAGACGAAATAATAGCAAAACGAGACTGCTGAACGACACATTTAAATACTCCCACAATTATGGTCAAAGCAGGAAGGATATCGGAGATGCCTGCATATTCATTTATGTGCCAGAGAGCAATCAACATGTTAAAGGCACAAATGTTTGTTCTGGGCTTTGTCATGTGCAGTTTTGGGCAAAAAGACTGCTACGGCAAGCTGATCATGCCATGTGTTAAGCTGAAATAGCCTTTTCCCCTGACACATAAGTGTGTCTAACCATGTCTAGGCCATGCTTAAAGTAACATTTTGAGTCAAAACACAAGCCATGATGCGAAAGCTTTCATATTTAATAAAATGCAGGCAGCAATATTTGCTTTTGCAAAGTTAAAGTACAGGTTTTTTTCCAATAGTCTGGGCTGAGCGCCAGCAACCTTCAGCCTGGCACAACACATTCCTTTTGTATAAACAAAAGCTGTTCACTGTGATATAGGCTTTTTCTAGGACAAGAGCCAATGTTCTAGCAAATAGAATACAAGAGAAAGCACTTCGGGGGGGAACTACAAATCTCTATCCGAACTGTAGTTTGTCCACTTAAATTCTATTGGAAATATTCCTAGCGCTGGATGCCAATTTCATCCTTGCTATTGCTTACACTAAAAAAAAATGTGTTTCACAGATACCACTGCTATGGAGCAGTTTTACCCCTCCTCTAAGAGCAGACACCTTCAGTGGTTGTAGGGCTGGGACAGAGGAAGGCCAGATACTATAAATATGACCGGCTTCAAGCCCGACATACAGCTGTTCGGAGATGTAGCTAGACAAGGGGGCAGAAGACGAGGGCTGAAGATGGAGGCTTTCCAGACAGAAGGGGCCAACTCCTTTTTTTTCTCCATTTACAGGATTTTAAAGCCACCAGGCTGGATTCTGGCTGTTTTGAAGCATGTTTAGTCCCCAAAGGACTCTGCCTATTGACTTTTGACCAGCACCCGGAACTATTTGAGCTGCTTGGGTAACATTTGTTTTTCTCCCCTAAGTCTAATCAGCTTATTCTGGATTACCTATGTGCTGGCACAATGAATCCCAATGGACATGTAATTCTTTGTGGCATCACTTTATCCTATTTGTGGTGCTTTTTTGATGAAACTATCATGATGCAATAATGGGTGGCTTTTTAATATTTTATGAATATTAAAATGTGTCCAGTCTTCTCCAGCCCTCTCAACTATATACCTTCTACAGTGAGTGAGTATGGGAGCCTTTTTACCCTTCATTTGATTTCACATTGAGAAAGGATTTGAGTTACCGATTGAGGCAGATGCGTCTAGGAGGTTGCCCATCATGATTTGGTGCGGCAGGTGCTAAATTGCCTAGCATGATTTGTGAGGTTGCCTATCAAGACCTGGTAAGGCAGGTAGTTGGTTTTTAAGGAGACTATGATTTCTTGGAAATCAGTCTTAGTCTTGATTTGAGGTAGAGGCAACGGCAATGATTTCAGATTTTACATCAATGACGTTTTGCATTTTAAGTGTGGTGTGTATAGTGGCGATAATGGAAATGTTTATTACAAATTTATCATTTATAAGATTTTTACATGAGTGTAAGAAGCATTCATCGAGTGTTTATCACTGAGTGAGAAGTAGTTGAACATGAATTTAACAAACGGGGCATCTATCTATGCATTGTGTATTGATGTGTTATGTATGGTACAATACACATATGAAGGGTTACTGGATGGTGTGAGCAGTGGACTATCACAACTTTATGTGACATTGGTAAACCCCTCCTATGCTGATGAATAAGTAGCAGCCACACACTGCACAGGATTGATGGGCTGCTCTCATTACAGATGGGCTGTGATGGGTATATTCTTTTTCCTACCCCTACCACAGCCTCTGACGGGGGGGGGGAGGAAGGGGGTGTTCAGGTGTGGTCTTGGACACTCCGCGAGGGGTGGAGGGAAGGCTCTGGAGTTAGGGGTGATAAAAACCATGCCACCCACAGTTTGTTGTCTTGGCTCATTAACCTTATTTTTGTGGTCATGCGTCTCTACTGAAGTCACCCCTTGCAACTTCAACCCGTTTTGATGGGGGCTCTTTTAGGAAAGTTCTCTTGGAAAAACTATTCCTGCATATTTTATGGACCCCTAAATGTTTTGCTTTTGTTTTCACACCTTGTTCTGAGTTTTTACAGTGACTCCAACAGCCTTTTGCATGTTTTGTTAGGGGGAAACTAAATAGTCCTTAAGGCCGTCAGTACTTGGAAACTATGTTTCCCTTTTCTTGTTTCATTCTGGGCAACTTTTTCATGTTGCTCAATCCATCTTCCAATGCAGTGCAATGGTGATACTTTTATATCACCCTAGATTACACACAAAGGATGTTTGGTTATTTTTAAATGTGCCTAAAGAGAAGCTGGTGGCAGCAGCTGCATTTTTACTTTATTTTCATTTAATCTTCTCGCATTTATGATGTTTGGCTACTGACCATGTCTAGTGTCCTAAAGGCCATGCCACAAGGTTTTCCCATTTGTTCTTTGGCCAATTTGTCCTTTGGCCTTCCTGCCTTGCCAGGCCAGGAATCTCCTTTCATGGTCATTCCTTTGCCCTGGAAAGCAGTGTTTATTTTGCGGGCTAGTGCAGGCTATGTGTTTTGCAAGTCAGGAAGTGGGTTGGGACTGGATGGTCCAGATCCACGAACTGGTTTCAGTATGTCTGGAGGGCATGCATGAGTTTCACTAACAGTGGTCCCTGATTGAAAAACGTAGCATGTGTGCCAGTGACAGATCTTCATTTGTTGGGCTGAGTTTCTGTGCTCACCTGAACTTTAGGATAGGAAGAGTGTTAGGTAAGATTTTAACTTTAGTGCGCAATCTCCCTCACTTGTGAGACCCCCCCCACCCAGAACCTTTTGCTAGACAGGTGAATAATTTTTTCCATATAAGTCAGTGAGTGGGAACCTTTTTCCACACGCGCAGATCCTTTTACTCTTTTTATGGGTGTTGTTTTTGACTCTCCATAGTGCCCTTTTAATTTTATTCTCTGACAACTTTTGCCATATAGTGCCTATTGTTGCCGTGTTGCCCTTTGGGCTCCCACTTTTAATTTTCTCTGGCTACCCTTGTGAGAACTACAGTTCCCAAGAATAGAAAGGATATTTTATCCTCTTAACTTTATTTAGTTGAGACCAGCACACCCCACCTTATCTGAAGTGCTGGGGAGATACAATGCATCTCCTTTCTCATTCTAACATTTCTGTTACAGGGACAAGCTTACCTTTAATGGCTGATGGCAGCAAAATGTTTTCTTAATTCAGTGTACCTTTGCTGTGTGCTGTTTCCACAGCACCAGTAAAAGCACCCATGGGTGCTCATTTTACCCAAATTCCAAACCCCGCCCCCCCAACGTCTTCTTTTTTTTGCCATTTTTGCATTCATTGTCCTTTTTTTTAATCTTCCCCAGCCCTTCAGGGCAGAAAAGTCCTTTGATTTTTTTCTTCCTTGGGAGGCCTTGGATAAGACCGTCCAGGCCCCGGAGTATCTGTGAAGGCAGGAAGCGAGGGAGGAGTACAAACCTCTGCATCCTTTTGTCTTGGCGCCCGCCTGAGGAAAGTCCAGTTCAAACTGAGGCTGGCTGTCCTGAAAGGACTGCCAACACCCCAAGGATGAATATTGCAAGTCTGTTTGAATGGCTTGGTTCCTGCATAAAAGTCCGATCCTGGAAGCTGAAGAGGTAGTCGACAAATGGAACTGAATCCGAAGAGGAAAATGAAGAAAACGCGGCTGGGACGATTTCCAGCGACTGGAGAGCCTGCTGTGTAACCAGAGCATACTGTAGCACTTACTTCCAAGCAACCCTGGGACTGAGAAACATACAACCTGAGCCTGGTGAGATCCACTAGAATCAGGAAGACCTGTATTTTGAGCCATCTCGCACTGTGCTGTGACCTTGCAGGGATGTTCAACACCGATACCCTTAGACCTCCAGCCATTGTGCGGTGCACTGTCTTCCAAAGTCCGAATCGAGCGGAAACTTTGGTGGCATCCTGCTGGACCTCCAGACACACTAATTGAGTCCTTGAAGTCGCCTCACCAGAGTGCTGGACCAGATAAGCAATGAGAATCCGACCAGCGATATTCAGTCTTCTTCTGGCTCCTGAAAAGGGTGCCAAGACCACAGAGCTGCATCCAGCCGCAAAGAAACTCTTGCTTGGAGCCTTCCCCATTCATTCCTGCTGAGAAATCCCTTCCAAAGTACTGTCTTCCGTCTTCATGACAAAGGAATCCATAAACTCTTTCTGGATGCAGATCCTGAAGTCTCACTTGTTTCAACTCTTCTTGCGTGCTGAGGTACTGTGTTTTCTGGGGTATTTACCTACCTTAAGCCTTGGTGATGTTTCTTGTGATTGGGAGGCCTCTCATCCAGGTCACCCAGGCACACTGCTGGAATCCTCCTAGGGTATCTTCTCAGAAGTCCCTGGACCCAAACTAACGTTGGTTCCATGTAATAATGTCCCCTCAAAAATGTCCCCTGCTCCCCTTGTAAGAAACAATTTTTGCACAAAAAACAGCAACATTTTGGTCAGGGGAGCAGGGGACATCCCCGCAACCCGTACCCATACATAATTTCATCATATATAATGTCGCCAATTGCTTTTCCCGGCGACATTGTGTATGAGGACATTATTACCCCGATACCCTAACATTAAAGCGAAATACTTACTTGTTTGAACAGTCTTCCACAGAAACTGAATTTTTCTGCAACAGAACTCTATCTCCCCCTGCATACAGCTGGTACCTAGACCACTAGGCTCCCCCTTCTGCCTCTTAGAGAACTCATACAATAGATTAGGGAAAGACTCGATAATAAAAGGATTCTGCCTTGAAAAGCATAACAAGTGTTTAAAAGTGACTTTCTAGTGAAAGAGTTGGTTGGTAACTGTCACTCAGAGTGTGCAGTTACAAAAGTTCTTACTTACCTTGAATGTAGTTTGTCATTCTGAAAAGTTATTGTAATCACCTGTGAATAGGATGGGTCTCTTCGGCAAAAGCAATCCTGTTGGCTTTACTTTACTATTGCCGTTAGGATATAAATGTACGCCAATTAAATTAATGCCATCTAGGTCTTGCTTCCCCCTGACTTGCCGTTAGCCTATCTAAAAAAGTCTGCCTTAGGTTTTACTTATGAATAGCTGTGCGCCATCCTAAAATAAGTCAAAGGGTTATAGCTTACCTTAGTCTGAGTCCCACTGATCTGAACAGCACTTTTAATAGTATATTACACCCTTAGGCTTTACCTACATAGAATAGCTGTGTGCCATTCTTAAAAAGTCTCATGTAGGTGCAGCAGAACTTGGTCTGCCTGGTGCAATCCTAAATTAGTGTAAAGAGTTCTTGCTTACCTTAGTCTGTGTTCCACTGAGCTGAAAAGCAACTGTAATTGTATATTACACCAAAAGGTCTTACTCACCTATTATAATTGTTATCCTGAATGTGGTTATAGGTTTCTACTGCTCCTTGAATGAGTGTTCCACTATTCAGAAAAGTATACTTACATGTTGGTTTACTATGTGATTCCTTAACTGAGTGTCACTGCATGACTGACAGGATCTACTACCCTTCACTTGGTGTAAGTAATCAGAAAGTAATACATGGTTTTACTCCCCATGAAGAAGTGTGTCCTATACTAAATGTGTTTGATAAGGTCTGACTACCCTAGAAATGCTGTTGCTTTTCTGAACAGGGTCTAAGCTTTTGTCTGTGTACTTTAAAGAATTGTGTTGTGTTTTTATAATGTGTTTATAACTATGACAAAGTGCCTACCCCAAGACTTACCTTGGCCTATTGTATTTATAATAAACCTTTATTTTTTATAGTAGTGTTTTTGTTGAACCCTTAGTATACTACAAGTTCTTTGTACCTTCTTCAGGCATATCTCCCTCCTAAAATAAGCCTGGCTGCTCGGTCTACGCTACGATATATTCAGGTAGTACAGCCTTATACTAGGAGTGGCGTCTTGAACTGTCTCAGTTGTATGGTTTTACTAAACACTTAGTTGGACTTCAGAAAACTGCAACCCTTTCCCAATGAACTGAAGCAGAGCCAAGTATCCAGAGTAGCCGAGCAGGAGGAGGAAGAAGAATCGAGGAAGCATCCTAAATATGCCTGGCGACCAACTCTTGCTGCTGTGCGGGTGGAGCACTGCCCGGCTACTGAATTTAGAAAGACCCTTGTTGGTGCTTCAACCCTCTAGACCGCTGGGAACAACCAGTATTGACGTTGTATTGGTGCCCTGTGAATTGGAATCTTTGGACGTTTCCATGAGCCATCCAGTAGGTTGACAAACTTCCGATTTGAGCTAACGCGATAGAGGCATTACCGTTCTGTGTTTTGTCTGGGAACTTCAGGGGGTCTTCAGCTTGTTCGATAAGTAGCATTTGTGCAAGACTTTGGCGTCCCAACATGGAGGGATCCCAAGATAGAAGGCTGTCTCTAAAGGCAACAAAATGTGCCGGCTGTTGTCACCGTGCATCAGTGGCAATTGCTGAAACTGGCTTTCCTGCATCTAGGCAAGGATCCTGAAGGGTCCTGTATTGGTGCCTGCTGCATTGTTATACAAGAAGAGGTTGCACACAGCTCCTGTACCCGATTGGAATTCCTCTTGCACCCAAAGATCTTGGGCTACTTTGACCGTACACCAAATGTGGGAAAACCCACCTCTGGCAACCCCTACTTTGACCTGACAAGTCGAAGGAAAAATCGGAGAATGGGTGTCGAGTAGTAACAATAGGTGAACCTATCGCCGTACTTTAAAAGTTTGTGATTGACTTACTTAACTCTTAGCTTTGCCAAAATCTTTTGCAAAAGCCCTTCAAAAGCTATAAAAGCATTGTACTCACCAGTTTACTACTTGGACAACATTTTGGACCCATCTTCACATCCTCAAGAACATTACCCTCTCCCCACCCCCAACTCCTAAAACTCTTTGCGAACGTTTGGGCACAAGGCCCCATTCAACCTAGGGTTGGTGTTCATAAGTTAGGGTTGCAATTCCTATGGACATTTGGTTTAATAACTAATTACTTCACTTCCCTTTCAAGCACTGTGGTGGTGAATTGATAACTGATTGTAGGACATATATTACACACCGTTTGTCTGGTGCTTGTATCGCATGATGTGCATATAGTCTGACATCTAGTGGTAATTGCAGAATATTGATTCTTTCTTTCAAAGATCGAAAAGGGACATTGACATGGGCGTGACTTCAACACTATCCCCAACCTGACGTTTAGTGTACTCAAACACGCTGAGGCCCTACTGGTTGTTTTTGTTCTGCCGTGAGGGACCTTATGGAATGCTCGAGTGAGTAGAGAGTAAAAGAAAGTGTAAGAGGTCTATGTTCCTTCATCTCCAAAGGGGGTGGGAGGGGGTGGGGGGGGGGGGGGGTGAGAAAGGGTGGGCGCATGTGAATCTAAGCAGACGCAATCACCAGAAATATGATTATTTTGAGTAATACAAGTCTTCTGATGCTTGTGAATCTGCTTCAAATCACATGCTGTGCATAAACCAGCGAGCAGTAACAGGAGATGGTGGTGGAATGTGTGAAGAAACAGTAGGAAAAATATGTCTTAGCACCACTTGTCCCACTTGAGAATCAAACTTGTAATGTGTGTCTAAGCAGTAATATTGAGTGAAGGTGTAACCAGAACTCCAGGTAGCTGCTTTGCAAATAGAATCAAGAGGAACATTTGCAATAAGGGCTACATTAGCTCCTGCGCCTGGAGTAGAATGTGCTCTAGGAATAAAGGGTAAATCTCATTTGGCAAGACTAACAGTGCAATGCCTTCAACAATCCATCTAGATATGGCCGACTTAGAGACGAGGTCCCATAGGGACAAAGAATTGGTCTTGCCTTTCTTAGTGGTTTTGTTTAATCAAGCAAAAACAAAGAGGTGATGGCTGGAAGGTTTAGACTTAATCTTAACCACTGGCAATGCTCTGGGCAACCCTCCAGACCACCGTTCTTCGCCTGCCAAGCCATTACAGAAGGGAAAGACCATATGCAAATCAGGCTTGGCCCCACCCCAAGAGGGGCAGTCCAGCCCGAACTGCTAGGCCACATCCCTTCTGCACGAGACCACAAGCATCCCCAAACATGTTTCGCCCTTGTTGGGGCTCATCAGTGAGGAGTACCTTCCAGCCGTCAACTCTTTTGTTGTTTTTTTTTTTTTTTTTTGCTATTGTCACCCCAAGTGGGAAGGGTATGCCCAGACGTGGGTCCCTTGCCTGCTGGGCCTAGAGACCCAAGCTACTCCTCACTGATGACGCCCAACAAGGCTGAAACATGTCTGGGGATGCTTGTGGTCTTGTGCAAAAGGGATGTGACCTAGCAGTTCGGGCTGGACTACCCCTTTGGGGGTGGGACCAAGCCTGATTTGCATATGGTTTTTCCCCTTTTGTAATGGCTTGGCAGGCGAAAAACGATGGTCTGGAGGGTTGCCCAGAGCAATGCCAGAGGTCAAGATTTATTCTAAACCTTCCAGCCGTCAACTCTTTTGTTTTGCCTTTGTTTAATCAAGGCAATACACCATTGCACACTACACATCGAAAATATGGAAGCTTCATTCAGCTGAATTAGTGGGATGCTGAAAAAAAGTTGGAAGTTCAATGGATTGGTTCACATGGAAGTTAGAAATGTATTTATTTTATGTATTAGTCACTTGTAAGGTGCTTATACATCAGGTCATTTTGATTCAAAGCACCCACAGGACAGAGGGAAGGGAACAGCAAGCCAATGGAAAATGATAACAGATTAGCAAAATATAGATGTGGTCTTACTAGGGCTTGTGAACATTTGCATTGTGCAAGTGCAGAGGGAGAGAAGGGGAAAGTGGTAAATGCTAGAGGTTACACAGAGGGGTGAAGTGCCATAGAGCCAGTTGCAACAGGAAAGTGCCAGACAGTGACCAATAGATGGGAGATGGGTCACCAGCCCATACAATAAGTGTAGGCCTGTGAGACAACACAGGCCAAGTGGTGCCCTAAGGAAAGTGCAGGAGGAGGGCGGATGCTGCGGACGATCGGACAAAAGGCCAGGACACAGAAGCACACATCGGGGCCCAGGCTACCAATAATAGCAATGGTGAGGTTTAGCACCAGAGGGAGGGAAGGACGAGGAGAAGAGGAAAGTCTAGAGGTCCTTGCAGAACTTGAGGAGATAAGGCTCAAGACAGAGAAAGGGGATTCTGTTCCAGAGGAGGAAGCCAGCCGAGTATTTGGTGAGAGTGAGTTGCAGATCTAGTCTGGCCCCAGACAGCCTTATGGCCTATGCAGAGGGATTTGAATTTGATCTATACAGCCACTCGAAACTAGCAGAGATTTTAGGGTTGGAGAGATACATTCCCTTGTGCTTAAGGCCAAGGATAAGTCTTGTAGTGCTATTCTGGATTAGCTGGAGGGGGCAGAGAGAAGAGGAAGGTAGATTAAGGAAGACAATGTTACAATAGTCCAGCCTATAGAGTACCAGAGCTCTGGAGGCATTAGGCTTCTGCGAAAAAGTGAAGAAAGGAAGAGTGCGCCTGAGGAGGTAGAGTTTGAAATGGGCCTTCCTGGCAAGTGTTAGGTAAGAATTGGTGCAGTCACACTGTGTGAGACTACATAATACGTATCTGCTTGGTATTAGGTAACCCACCTTTTGGTATAGGTCTGTGCTACACGCGTTGGTAGTGTGAGTGAGCAGCCAGGCCTATCAAAAGAGGGGTACATTTGAGCTGTAGAGATGTAAAAATGAAAAACAGCAATACAAGTAACCAAGTAACACTTACACTCAAGGATTTCAGTTATTACTTAACATCAGTTTTACATAAGCCTTCTTTTAAAAGGCATTTGATTGTAACAATTCAAGCAAGCTTTGGAATTACTTTTCCGAATCAATCAAGCTGGTGAATACTCTTTGAATATGCTGAATACATTTCTCCTACACCCTGAAGTAACTGTTAGGTAAGATTTCCACAGAGCTGGTAAATCTTCCTTTCCTGGTTCAACTCCAGACCTTTTTGCTTTTCTAGTGGGATATTTTTCAGTAATACCTCAGTGAGTGGGAACCATTTTCCACACTCACCTGTCTTTAACTCTTTTTATGGGTGTCATTTTTAAGACTCTCCATAGTGTCTTTTTTAAAGTTATCATGTCTAACAGCTTATTGGCAATAAGTGCCTCTTGTTGCTGGGTTGCGCTAGGGGCACCCCATTTAACTTTCTTGTGCTAACCTTGAGTGAACTACAGTTCCCAAGGGTAGAAAGGATCTTTGGATCCCTTTTACATTTTATTCTGTGACACCAGAACACCTCACCTTATGTGGAGTGCTGGGGAGATACAATGTATCACCTTTCACATTTAAACTGTGACAATTCTGTTACAGTGACAAGCTTACCTTTAATGGCTGGTGGCAGTGATACCTTTTACTAATTTGGTGCACCTTTAATGCAGGTTGTAATCACAGCTGCAGTTAAGTCACCTAAGGGTGCTCATTTTTACCAAAATGGCCCGTCTTCTTTTTCTGCCATTTTAGTGTTTCTTGTCGTTTCTTGTTCCTTCCCCTGACATTCAGGGCGAGAAATTCCTTTGTTTGAGTTTTGTCTTTGGCGGGAGTCCTCTGGACCCCCCCCCGCCCAGGCTCCAGTCAGTAAGCACAGGAAGTGGGGGAGGAGTCCAAAACTTCCCCCTCCTTTGTCTTAGGCCTTCCTTCAACTGGGCCAAATCCCAGTGGGGGGTTGGCTGTCCTGATTGGACAGCCAGACGTCCCTTTCTTGTAAAATGCGGGGAGAGAATGCAGAGGTTGTGTTGCAGTTCCTGATAAATACTGGAAACCTGGAAGCTGAAGTCATGTCGACCACTGGAACAGAAAACCGAAGAGGATGACTAAGGAAAAGCGGCGAGAGCCTGCTGTGTAACCGGAGCCTGCTGCAGCCCTTCCTTCCGATCGACCTTGTGTCTCCGAAAACGATAACCCGAACCCAGAGCCTGGAGAGACCCACTAGACTCAGGACGACCTGCATTTTGAGCCATCCTACGGTTGCTGCGACCTTGCGTTCTTGCAATACCCCAATACCCTGGGACCTCCAGCCACTGTGCGGTGCACGGTCTTCCGAATTCCGATATCTTGCTGAAACTTCGTGGGCATCCTGGTGTATCTCCAGAGACACGAATTGAGTCCAAAATGTCCCCTCACAAGAGTGCTGGACCTTTTAAACGACGAGAATTCAACCGCGATTTTCTGTCTTCTTCTGTGCTCCTTGAAAAGGGACCAAGCCCGCAGAACCGCATTCAGCCATGAGAGAAATCTTGCCTAGAGCCTTCTTCATCGATCCCTGCTGCAAAGTCCCTTCTGAGGTCTTGTGTTCAGTCTCCAGGACAAGGAATCCACTGACCGGGTATTTGGCTGCAGTCCCTGAAGTTCTCCTGCTGCAATCTCTTCTTCATTGCTGAGGTACTGTGTTGGCTTGGGTATATACTTACCTTAAGCCTATTGGGATTTCTGTGTAGTCCTGGGGTGTTTTCTGTGATTGGGAGGTCCCTCGTCCAGTACAGTCCCACTGCTAGAATCCTGCTGGGGTGTCTTCTGTGAAGCCCCTGGACCCTCTTCTAACCCTAAAAGTAAAGTACTCACTTGTTTGCCAGTTTTCCTAAGGAAACTCTGACTTTTGCTACTAAAGAACGTATTCTAACATTGCCTGTTGGTCACTAGTCCTAGTGACCCCCCTACTGCTACTGAGAACACTCATGCTATAAGGGAAAGACTTTAAAGGGATTGGAACGTCTGCCTAGAAAAGAAATCAAGTGTTTAACTTACTTATAAAGAGTTGGAGGGTAACCGTAATTCTCAGAGTGAACAGTTACAAAAGTTCTTACTGATCTTGAATGTGTGATGCACTATTCTTAAAAGTATGGTTAACATCTTGTCTTCCTTAGCCACTGTTTTGCCAGTCTAAAAGAAAGTAGATGTGAAGGTATTTTACTCTCCTGTGATTAGGTTGTGCCTCTTTACAAAAGTAATGTGTTGGTTTCACCAGATTATTCCTTTAGGGTAATGGTATGAGTGTCCTCCAATTGTTGGTATCACCAGGTTAGTCCTGCTAGGTTAACTGTACGAGTGTCCCCCAACTGGGTCTTGCTTCCCCTGACTTGCTGCTAGTCTGTCCTTAATAAGTCTACATTAGGTTGCTGCCTACCTAGAATAACTATTCAGTAAAGTGTGACATTGGGTTTTACTTTCCCCTTCATTGTGAAGTTAAAGTAAGTGGGTTTTTCTTACCTGGTGTTAGCTGTGTGCCATCCAAAACAAGTTACCATAGTTATTGCTTCCCTCAATCTGGGGTTCCCTGATTTCCAAAGCATCTGTAATTGTACATTACATCCTTCGGTTTTACTCACCTGGTACAACTGTGTGCTATGACAAAAGTAGTTATAGGTTTTTACTGCACCTAGAATAAGTGTTTCACTATTCACCAAAAGTATATTGTATTATGTGAGTTGTTCCAAGAGTCACTGTACAAATGGAAGGGCCTACTGTCCTTGTATTACCAAAAGTAATCTGAAAGTAACCATTGGTCTTTTACTCCCAAAGAATAGGCTTGACCTATACTAAATGTGTAAAACAAGGTTTTGACTTCCCTAGAACTACTGTTCGGTGTTCCAAATAAGGTCTATACTTGGGTCTGTGTACTTTCAAGTATAGTGCTGTGTTTTATATTGTGATTTCATATAATCTGTTAGTACTTCCTTAACCCCTAGATTTATCTGGGCCTACCTGTATTTAAATAAATCCTTTATTTTTACAATACATAGTGTTTCAGTGTTTCTTTGGATCGTTTGTATTTCAATGTTCACTTGTACTGTATCTACTGCCCTCTCTCCCTCCTAAAATAAGCCTGGCTGCTCTGTCTACGCTACCCTAAACTCAGGTGGTACAGCCTTATACTAACAGTGGAGTCTTGTACTGCCTCAGTAGAATGGGTTTTCTAAGCCCTTAGTTGGACTTCAGAAAAACTGTCCTAACAGTAACTTCAACTACAAGAATATTAGGAACAAGTTACTTACCTGTAAGGAACAAGTGACTTACCTGTAACTGTTGTTCTCCAGCATGGGTCTGGCATGGATTCACATGTTCATTAATATTCCCCGTCCGGCCGGGAATCCTCGGTATAGAAAAAATCAGTATCAGTTTCGTTTCTGATCTGTCTTTCTCAGTAGTAACCAATCACTGGTCTCTGGGTCATACTGCCCCCAGCCAATAACTTCCCTCTCCCTAAGCCCCGCCCCTGGCAGCCATCCTCAGATTTGGTAGCACGTGAAGTGGCAGTATGACCAAGTGAAGAGCCGCAGAGGGGTAGGCGGGAGGGTTTGCATGTGAATCCATGCCAGACCCATGCTGGAGAACAACAGTTACAGGTACAGGTAAGTAACTTGTTCCTTCTCCAGCATGGGGTCATGAATATAAGAATACATAGCAGTATACACATGCACAACCACAGGAGGTGTCAAAAGGCTCAATATCAAGCAATACAACAACTCAACATTAAGCAACTCTTACCTCCTCATCAGGCTCACCGTAGGCGAACAGGTTGCGCAGCACTGCCTGGCCGACTCTGGACTCCTCCCTGGAATCCCGGTTGACGCAGTAGAATCTCGTGAAGGTGTGAACTCTTCGTGCGGTCCACTTAGAACTTCAGCACTCTATCTTCATGCAGCGTCCTCTCAGCCGGCGACGAAGGCGACGGGAAGAAAACTGGCAACACCAAGGGCTCGTTGAGGTGGAAGTCCGACGGCACCTTGGGCATGAAGGAGGGGTGCGTCCTCAGCACCACCCTTGTGTCGTGAAACGTCAAGTATGGAGGCTTGCAAGACAGGGCCTGGATCTCTCCCACTCGTCGTGCAGAGGTGATGGTCACGAGGAATGCTGTCTTCCACGACAGAAACTTCAAAGGCACTGAATGCATAGGCTCGAATGGGGCCCCCCCATGAGCCTAGTCAGCACCACGTTGAGCTCCCACGCCGGGGCAGGGGCCTTCACCGGTGGGAATGATCTGGACAGTCCTTTCATAAATTCCTTCACCAGTCGATGAGACCGCAAGGACGCCCGTCCTGTAGTTCTGTTGTAACGTGAGACGGCAGCCAGATGTACCTTGATGGAAGCGTGAGATAGGCCAGCCTTGGCCAAAGACAATAGGTACGGCAATACTTGAGGGGCCGTAATCCGCAGAGGGTTAATCTTCTGTGCACGGCACCAGACAGAGAACCTCTTCCATTTGTGTCCTTAGCACTTGAGAGTTGAGGATGCCCTGGCCTTCGCGAGAACCTCTCTGCAGTCGGCTGGGATGTCGTATCGTCCAAACTCTAGTGCTGCAGGAGCCAGGCCTGAAAGTTCAGCGACTCTGGTTCGTGATGAAGAATGGCGCCTCCTTCTCTGGAGAGAAGATCCGCGTCCGTCGGCAGCTTGACTAGTGTGGACGCTGACAAGTCCAGAAGGTCCGGGAACCAGATCTGCCTCGGCCACGCCGGTGCGACAAGGATCATCCTGCACCGGGACCTCTTGAGCTGGTTGACGAGCCGGAGTAGCAATGGCAATGGCGGGAATGCATAAAGGAACAGGCTGTCCCAGGGGAATGAGAAAGCATCGCCCATGCTCCTCGGTTGGGGAAACCTGCTGGCCAACCTCCGGCACTTGGAGTTCGCCGCCGTCGCGAAGAGATCGATCTGGGGTTTGCCCCATTTTCGGAAGAGTCGGTCCACTTGATCCTGGCGCAGTTCCCACTCGTGGCACGAGCGCAGCTCTCTGCTGAGTTAGTCGGCGATGGTGTTTTTTATCCCCGCCAGATGAAAGGGTACCAGAAACATCCCTTGGGCGACGGCCCAATGCCACAGATCCTGGGCTTCCTTGGATAGGGCAGGGGATCTGGTTCCGCCCTGCTTCCGAATGTAAAACATCGTGGTGGTGTTGTCGGTGAAGATCCTCACCACCTTGCCCTTGAGGGACGGAAGGAAGGACCTGAGGGCCCAGAACACTGCACGGAGCTCCAAGATGTTGATGTGGAGAGTCTTCTCCTCCGGGAGCCAAAGGCCTCTCGCGTGGAGACCCCTGGTGTGCGCCCCCCAACCTTCCAGGGTGGCATCCGCCCTCACCGTCACCTGGTGGGCCGGGGCTAGGAAACCTGTTCCCGCTGTCAGATGAGAGCAGACACCCCACCATCCTATCGCCTGACGGAACGCTTTGTCGAGCGGGATCCTGTCCTCGAAGCTGCCGTCTGGATCCAGTGGGCATCGAGGAATTCTTGCAAGGGCTGCATCCGAAGTCTGCAGTGGCGCACCAGATAAATGCAGGAGGACATCATTCCGTCGAGGGACTTGATAGAACTCACTCTGGCCACGTCCGTGGCCTGCAGACGTTGCACCTTTCCTAGGATGGTCCTTATCCTTTCCTCCGACGGTGAGGCCCGCCGCACCATGTGACGAGCTGTGCTCCCAGAAACAGGGCGACGGGACCAGGTGGGATTTTGGAAAGTTGATGGAGAACCCTAGGTCCTTGAGCAGCTGGACGGTCTTCGCAGTGTGTTCCACAGCGAGCTCCCTTGTCCTTGCCCGTATGAGCCAGTCGTCCAGATAGGGGTCGATGTGGATCCCCTGCAGGCGCAGCCGCGCCGCCACCGGTGCTAGGCACTTGGTGAACACACCCTGGGTGCCGATTTTAATCCGAACGGGAGGGCCTTGAACTGGTAGTTTCGCCCTTTGACCACGAACCTGAGGAACTTTCGGTGTCTCTTTAGAATAGGGATCTGTAAGTAAGCATCCTCCAAGTCCGACGACGACAGGAAATCGCTCTCCTCCAGCTGTCCCAGCACGTGCTGGAGGGTGACCATCCGGAACTTCTGTGCCTTGATGTATTTGTTTAGTCGTGGCAGGTCCAGGATGGGACGCCATCCTCCCGTCTTCTTCTTCACGAGGAAGTATCTTGAGTAAACTCCGGAGCCCCGAAGCCTCTTCGGGACGAGCTCGATGGCACCTTTCCTGAGCATCGCCCTTACTTCCAACAGCAGTTGAGGGACGCGATTTTCCTTCCTGGCCACGGGAGGAATGTGGGGGCACCTCTTCTGGAACTCGAGGGTGTGCCCCAGGGCCAGGGCGTCCAGCACCCAACGGTCGGTGGAGATTGACTCCCACAAGCCGACGAACTTCTTCAGCCGGCCTCCCACCGGGGTGCTTCGGCGGGGGCCCGACCCGACGGTCGGTTCAATCTTGCTTGGAGGCCGCTTTGCCTCCTTGACCACCTTGGCGACGACGGCGGGATCCACCTGACTTGCCGCTTCCCCTGTAGGCCTCCTGCGACGAAGACCTTGCCGCTTGACGGTACGAAGAGGAGCTGCTGCCGGCTCCCTTGGAGGCACCCCGTCTGCCTCCAGAGCTCCGAAAGGACGGCCATCGCTGTTGGAGCACACCCAGTGCACAGGCCGTCTCCGTATCCGTCTTGAACGCCTGAAGGGATTCATCAACCGCCTTGCCAAAAAGGTTGTTCCCATCGAAAGGAATGTCCAAATCCTTGGTCTGAACGTCCTGGCGGAAATCCGTCGCCTTGAGCCATCCTCGTTGTCTCAGGCAAACGCTGTTGCCCAACTGACGGAAACCGGTGTATGCGATGTCCGTAGCCACCGTAATGGCGTGGTCCGAGGCAATCTCACCTTCCTGTAAGATTTCCAGGGCCTCAGCCCTCTTGGCGTCCGGAAGGAAGTCCAACAGAGGGGCGATCTTGAACCACAACTCCCTGTCGTAGCGGGCTACGATGGCCAGGGCGTTGTCCGCCTTGATGGTCGTCGCTGCAGATGAGATGACCCGTCGTCCCATCGCATCCAGCTTCCTACCCTCGCCGTCCGGAGGGGAGGTTGAAGTCGAGGCCGATGCCCCCCGCTTTCTTCTTGGCCGCCACTGAAACGACCGAGTCCGGGGTAGGTTGCGCCCTAAGGCACAAGGGGACAGCGTCCGGGACCCGGTACTTCTTCTCATACAGGTCCCTCTTCGCAGGAGCCGTGGCAGGGTTCTTGAGGAGGGCGAGCTCCTGATCCCAGATGTCATCAAGAAGCGGTACGGCGAAGACCGTCTTCCTTTTAGCCTAGTGCCGTTGGTAAAGGAACCCCTCCTTTTCTTCGGGGCAGAGCTGGAAGAGCTTGGATGCCCTGGAAATCATAGCATGGAAGGATCCAATCTCGTCAGGCGGGGACGCCCGGGCAGGGGGCGACGGGGGACACGTCCCATCGTGGCCTCCGTCCTCATCCGTACTCGTATCCATGCCTGCATCATCCCCATGGGTAGTGGACCGGGGGGAAGGCAGAGAAGGCCCCAGAGGCGGGAGAGGAGGCCTAGGATGCATCCTCCTCCTCCTCTTAAGTGGTGGGCTCTCCGAAGGTCCTGGCTCAGGTACCTCCGTCGGGGGAAGGGGCAACCTAGTCCTCATCTCCGAGCATAAGGACTGGATGGCTGACAAAATGGCCGCCGAGGTCTCCTGCGGCGCCGGAAACGACGGGAGCGAGGGCTCTCGAGGAGCCTCGTCTGCGTCATCGTCGCCCTCGTCGGGATCCCACCCGATGGGCTGGGCCTCCTCCACGACTTGGATGAGCTCCTCTTCAGAGGTCGTGTCCGTATCCACGATGGCCACCAACCCCTCCCCCACCCTTTCCAACAAGGACTTCGTGGGGGTCTTCTCGATGGGCCTGAAAGACGACTCCCTCCGCGGTGGCAGGGAGACTCTGGTACCTGAGGGCGCCTCCACTGGTGTAGCCTCCACAGGCTGACCCAGGGCCACAGCGACATCCTCAATCGAGGTCTTAGCAGGGTGAATTAAGGCCAACGTCACCTTCTGTACGCCTGGGACCTTCACCTTGGGGGGAGGGTCCGAGCCTCGCTCCCCCTCTGCCGGAATCTTCGAGATCGACCGGGGCCTCTCCTGAAGCTTCGCTGGGTTCTCTGACTTCCTATTACCCGAGCCAGAGCGTTGGCTCGTGGTCGATGGCGCCGGGGAGGATGCGCCCTGCCTGGCAGCCAAGGAGCCTGACCGTTCGGCGCTCCCGGTGCCCGCGGACTCGCGGTGCTTAGCCTTTTGTTGGGCCCCCGTCGCCGGCACCCTCACAGGACTTAGAAGACCGCTCGGACTTCTTTTTCTTCTTCTCGCCTGGCGGGCTCTTACCTTCCAGCCAGTTGGCGAGAAGGAGGTGGCGATCCTTCATGGTCCGCTCCGACATGTTCCCACAAAACGCGCAGTCCTTTTCCTTGTGCGGCTTGTCCTCATGGAGACAGTAGAGGCATAACGAATGCTCGTCCTCCTTGAAAACGTTCTGAAGCTGGCATCCAGTGCAGGTCCTGAACACCTTGCCGGGTGTCGAGCTCCCTTTCTCCTGGGCCATGTCCGGGGTAGGCCTCGGAACTTCTGGAATCCTCCAAAAGCGTAACTCGACGGAATCTTCACCCTTGAGGGGCTTAGAAACTCCAAAACGGATCCCCGTTGATCGGAAGTAGAAACGGTGGCGCTTGAGGCTCTATTTAACCGAAAAAATAAGAAAATCTCCTGAAAAAAGCGCGAAAACGCAGCAAAAGCTTGAGAGCTAAGCACAAGAACTCCCAACACTTGAACGTGCTACCAAATCTGAGGATGGCTGCCAGGGGTGGGGCTTAGGGAGGGGGCAGTCATTGGCTGGGGGCAGTATGACCCAGAGACCAGTGATTGGTTACTACTGAGAAAGACAGATCAGAAATGAAACTGATACTGATTTTTTCTATACCGAGGATTCCCAGCCTGACGACGGGGAATGAGCATGTGAATCCATGCCAGACCCCATGCTGCAGAATTTGCATTTATATATCACACCAAATATACTTTGTAGACTCAAGAGTTGCATAAAGGAAGGGTTAAGGAAAGTAAAAAGATTCAAACAGTTTCTTAGAAAATGTGAGGACAACTGAATCCTCCAATGAAGTCTAGATAAGCCTTTCCCAGTAAAAACAGTATTCAACAAGCTAGAACCTATGGAGGGATAAGCAATAGCAAAGTCAAAGGATTTAGAAGAGTGCCTTTAGGGAGCCAGGACAGCCAAAGTCACTTGGACAAAGTCTATAGTTCAGATTCACTTCATGGATAAAAAGTCTTGCACAAAGTCAGAGTTCAGAAAATCACTTGTAGGAACACAAGCTGCTAAGCCTGTGCAAAGGGAGTCAAAATCAACTCAGAAAGTTTAAGCAGGTGCCAGCCTCAAGTGAGATAGCACGACTAAGGCAAGAAGGTAAGTACCCCCAAGCCCAAACAGTACCTCTGCTTAGAAGAAAAGTGGTCTAGCTGGATTCAATCTTGCAACAGCCAAGCAGACCCTGGTTCCCGAGCCTCAGTCGTGGGGACATGAGGGAGGCCCTAAGGAGGGCTCCTGCGGCAGTACTCGGGAAGGTCGTCGGCAGCTACGTGCTCTCTTCAACTCAGCAGTACTTTACAGTTTCAGCACTTCACAAACAGCACTGATGCAGAACGGTTGACACTGGTCGGGCTTTCCTTGGTTGCTCGGTCCTGCGCTCTGGTGAAGGGACTCTGGATCAGGATTTCCTGCTTCTGGAGGGTCCTTAGGAGGCTCCTGGAGATTTAGCCGGATTCGTTCCACAGCAGACGTTGCATTCGGTTATGGACTCTCGACCCCTGGCATTGGGCTTCTGCAGCAACGGAGAGGCGCAGCAATGGAGAGGCACAGCAGGTCAGGGATTGCGCCAAAGATGAGTTTGTCTCAGGGTCAGCTGGTCCCACTAACCCAAGGGGAGAAGTTCCGTCCGGAGTTTCTCGGTGGAGGTGAAAAAGAAGTTCAGCACAGCTGCAGGACTTCACCAGGCAATTCAAGGTCCAGGAGGTTGCAGCAGGCTTCTCATCGCGGTTTCTTCATCGGATGTTTCTTCCAGTGGTCGGCTGCCTGTAGTGCCAAGAACCCCACACTTTAAACAAGTTTTTCTATTCATGTACAGCCTAGGCTGTCAATCACACAGCAGGGTGGCTGTCTTTCAATGAAAGCCAGCCGGCCAATCAGGGCTTGTTTTGTTCAGGCACTCCCAGAGACAAAGGACAGGGGAGATTCGGGACCCTCCCTCACATCCTGTCCTTCCAGACACACTGGAGATAGGGGCGGGCTTCAGGGCTGAAGCCCACCAAAGGCAAGACAAACAAAGGGCGCAAACCACGCACAGAGTAAAAGCCAAGAAAGACCTCACAAACAGAAAATGGTGGGAAAAAAGACGAAGGCCATTTTGACAAAAAGGTTGCTCACGTACTGCAGCTGAGGTTTCAGCCTGTAGTAGAAACGTACAATGGTAGGAAAAGGTAAACCACTGCGACCAGCCATTTAAAGTAGTGAGGGTGCCATAACATTTTTTACATGAGTAAGTAGGAAAAGGGGTTACTAAGTAACCCCCCAGCACTCCACATGAGATGGTGTGTGCTGGACCTACAAAGAGAAAGGTAACTAAAGTCAATTTCACTTCACTATTCTTGGGAACAGTAGTTCGCCCAAGAAAAGTTATTTAAACCTCAAGAGAAATCCAACAAACTTCTCAGTGACACTGCCCTGAAGGTGCTGTGTGTCCCTAAACAAAAAGTAGATGCCTATGGAGTTTGTAAGCCTCCAAAAACTGTGAAAACATACAATCCAAATCAAGGAAAAACACAACAGCGCGAGGAAAAGGTCCCATTCAGGAGTTAAAAATTAAAAAGTCCTAAATCAAGCAAAAGAGCTGGGGGTCTCTAAGGTGGGACGAGTTTAGCATTGAAATGAACATTCTCCCTAACAGCAATGCCCAGGATGTGAGGAATGAAAGAGAAGAGTCGAAGATGCCTCCCAGGTTTCTGGGTTCAGCGGAAGCAGAGGGGTGAGGGCCCTTCGAGGTTGGCCAGAGTGAAGGGAGAAAAGAGGGAACAGGAGTGCCTATAGGAAGAATTGCAGTCTTGCTGGCATTGAAACCAAGATCATTATTGGTACACCAGGACTGGAGGGCGGACAAGCAATCGGGAATGACGGAAGTCGTCAGAAAAGATGCAGAGGTTAGTCTGAAACGGAGTTGGGTGCCATCTGCATAATACTGGAGAAAGTGGAGATAAGGTGAGCGAGAGGGGTGAGATAGATGTTAAAGAGTCAAGGCAAAAGGTTAGAGGCCTGGGGACCTCCACATGTGGAGATGGAGGCATTGAGGAAAAAGAACCCAGGATAACCTGGGAGGGACGATCAGTCTGGAAGAAGGTGAGCCAGTCCAGTGCCTGCTCCGTATCATGGAGCAGTTTTAGGAGTATGGCGTGGTTAACCATGTCAAAAACAGAGGAGAGATGCAGTTAATGACAACAGCAGGTGAGTTCGAGTCAAGAGATGCAAGCAATTCTTCACAGGTTTTCAGGAGAACAGTTTCTGTTCCTCTGGATGCTCGGAATCCAGATTGATGGTGGTGCAGGCAAACAACAAGCTCAGTGTGCTGGATCAGTTTGGTGAAAACCAATTTCTACTGATGTTTCCCAAGGGAAGGAGAGATCGGGCGGTAGTTATCCAGACATGAAGGGTCGGCAGAAGGATTTTTCTGGAGGGGGTGCACAAGGGTGTGCTTGAGGGAAGAAGGGAAAGACCCAGTGGCAAGACAGATTACAGAAATCTGTGAGTGCAGGGGCAAAGGAGCCGATGTTGTTCTTAAAAAGTTCTGCAAGAACAGGGGGAGACCTGTTTGGAAGAGACCTTCATAGAGCGGACAACTCTAGTGACTTCGTCTGACATGATAGGAGAGAAGGAGGAAACAGTGGATGGAGCAGGAGGAGGGTGGGCTGAGGGTGGCAAGGGAGAGGGAGGAAGAAAGCAAACTCAGGATGTCCAGCGTTTTAGCAGTGAAGCGGGTGGCCAGTGCAGTGCGGAGGGACTGGGAGAGTAGAGGTGAGGTAGAGACTGCAGATGGATTGGCTAGCTCCCGGCAGATTTGAAAGAATTCAGCAGTGTTATTAGAAGCTCCAGAGATGCCTGCCTGGATGAGAGACCTTCTTGGAGCGAATGTAGAGACTATTGCCTTTGGAGAAGGCAGCAGGCCAGTTTATCAGAGGATGAGCTCAAGGTCTGCCACTTCCGTTCAGCAGCTATGCACTTGCGTTTCAGGGCTGCTAGATCAGACTTGTAGCAAGTGTTCCGCTTGGTGGCAGGTTTCAGACAAATCCTCATGACAGGAGCAAGAATATACAGAGTGATAGCAAGATTTAGATTATTGAGAGCAGAGTCAATAGTTAAGTCAGCAGTTTGAGGAGGGGTCGACGGGAATCCAGCAACTGACACTTGTCTCATCTGACGTATGTCCACGAACAAGGCTGGCAGAGCTGGGGAGGTTGGGTGAAAGGAAGAAATCGGTATGGAGGTAGGCATTGGGAGTGTGTTCAGCCGAGTGGGTAAGGCCAGAGGGTAGAATAGAGAGGGCGATAGAGGTGCAGAGGTAAAAGAAAAGACTGCAAGCCAGGATTGAAAAATCCAGGTGAATACTGAAGTCACCCAGAACAAGTTACTTACCTCTGGTAACGTTCTTTCGACTGGACGTTCCTCCCACTTATTCCTCAATTTCGATATACAATATCCAGGTTCAGCTGCTTCGTAAAATGAATTCGGCAGAGGGCGATGTGCGTCAATGCAATCAACTATGTCCCTCGAGGGCCTCCGTCTCGAGGATGCCATCGAAGGCATATATATATATAGCACATCAGCGCCCTTTGGCTTCAGTTTTTTTCTTACAGTAGAAACTACTCACATAACCACAGGTTTGACCGTACTAAACTTTGGAGGAGCAAAAGCTGTAATAGCATGGAAATCCTACTTTGGGGTAGGCTGGAGGGGGGGGGGGGGGGGCAGAAGGGTGATGAGGAATATGTGGGAGGAACATCCAGTCGAAAGAACGTTATCAGCGGTAAGTAACTTGTTCTTCAAATGGATTGTGTCCTCCCATGTATTCTTCTTCTTTGATAGACTCCAGAAAGCAGTGTTTGTTTGATGGAGGGAGTAAGAATTTAGATACCAATGGTTTCCATGAACCAAATGGAGGACAGCCTTTCCGAAGCTTCCATCCTGACCAAGGGAAGACTCAAGCAGTAATGCTTTGTGAACCTGTGTATAGTAGACCAGGTAGCTGACTCTCAAATGTTTTTGATCGGGACACCCCTTTGCAGAGCCATAGAGGTAGCCATGCCCCTGGTGGAATTGGCCCTTAATCATTCTGGAGGATCCCTGACCGCCACCCTGTAGCATTCTGAAATTGCCAGAATGACCCATCTGGAGAAATTCTGCTTTGTCACCTTGACCCAGTTTGTGACCTGTATAGCCTATAAAAAGCTGATAATCAAAAACAAAGTTTAGATAATCTAGATATGAAGGTTAGAGCCCTAGGTGGATCCGATCTGTGTAATCTATCCGTCTCTTTGCCAGGATGAGATGGAGGATAGAAAGTGGGCAAAACAATTTTCTGTCGCTCATGAAAATCCGAAATGATTTTTGGTTAAAAATTAAGGCTTAACCCCCACAACAACTTATCCTTGTGGAAAATAGTAAAGGGTGGCTTGCATGATAGTGCCTGCAATTTACTCACTCTACGGGCTGAGATTAATGCAACCAAGAGAATGGTTTTAAATGTTAGCAACCTTAACGGACATGAAAGTAGAGGTTCAAAAGAGTGCACACAAGAAATGTTAATACCAGATTAAGCACCCAAACTGCAACCTTGAAAGGAGATTGGGGTGGGGCAGGGGTGTGGGACACATTGGTGAGTCCCGTTAGAAATTGTGTTACCAGTGGGATCTTGAAATATGAAGATTTCTCTGACGAGCGCTTAAAGAAAGATCACGCTGCCAAACAGCCCTTAATTTTTCCAACCTGGAGCCCCAGATTGGCTAGGCATAGTAGAAAAGATACCAATTTGTCCGTTTTGCATAGTAAAAGGTCCTTGCATACCAGGTCTGGCCGAAAGCAAAATCTCCATTACGTCACCCGGGAGGTCCCAATCCTTGTAACTCAGCCTTTCAGGAACCATTCGTGAAGACTCAGTGTCTTGATCTCTGGATGGAGAACCTGGCCCTCCTCTTGAGAGAGAAGGCGTTATCTTTGTGGAAGACTTATTGCAGGGCAGAAGGAAATGTCCTGAAGGTCCGGTACCATGTCCTCCTGGCCCGATCCGGAGCAATTAGGATCATGGATTTCCTGAATGTTCTCAACCTCCTGATCACGTGAGGAATGACGGCGACTGGAGAAAACACGTAGTGTGTGCAATCTCCCAGTCCACTATGAACATGTCTCCTAGAGCTCTTCTTGGAAGAAATTCCCTGGAGCAGTAGAGTTCGGACTTGCGGTTGACACTTGTCAAGAAAAGATCCACTTGAGTGATCTCCCAAAGGGTGAAGATCTCTTGAAGGACTTCCTGAGCTAATTCCCACTCAAGGGAGACTGTGCTCGGCATGCTCAGTGCATCCGCAGCATTGTTCTCCTCTCTGGCTAGGTGAGCAGCGATAGAGAGATTCCTTCTTCAATTACCCAGTACCAGAGCTACATTGCCTCTCTGCACAGTGGTAGTGACCTTATACCTTCTCTCTTGTTGAGGTAGTACATGGCCACTGTGTTGTCTGTCATTATCAGGACAGTGTTTCCCTGTATAGAGGGCTGAAAGGCCTTCAGCGCAAGTCTGATTGCCCTCAGCAGTAAATGATTGATGTGTAGTTTGGACTCCGATGGAGAACAAAGGCCGCCGATTGTCAGATCGTTGGTGTGGGCTCCCCACCCCATGAGTGAGGAGTCCGTCACTACTGTTATCTCCGGCCATGGTTGCCAAACAGGTTCTCCATTCAGAATGCTGTGCTTGCAGGCCCACCACAGGAGATCCTGTGCAACCCGGATTGGAACCTCAAGTAGGTCTGACATGTTGCCCGAAAATTGTGACCATTGTGTTCTGAGGGCCTCTTGAAGGGATCTCATTCTCAGGCGAGCCTCTGGCACCACAAAAATGCAGGATACCGTGAGGCCAAGCAACATCAAAATAATTTAAGGCTGGTCGATGCTGGCAGTCTGAAATTTGGAGACCATCTGCAGAATGTCTTGAGCCCTCACCTTGGGTGGCGAGCTCTTTCCCAAGGATGTATCCAGTACAGCTCCGATGAACTGAAGCTTTTGAGAAGGTTTCATAAGGGACGTCTTGTAATTGAGGTAGAAGCCCAGTCTGTGAAGAGAGTGGCAGGTGAGGTTGAGATGAT
The DNA here is from genome assembly GCF_040938575.1 of Ambystoma mexicanum. Classification (NCBI taxonomy): domain Eukaryota; kingdom Metazoa; phylum Chordata; class Amphibia; order Caudata; family Ambystomatidae; genus Ambystoma; species Ambystoma mexicanum. The sequence continues at coordinate 251,142,095 of NC_090930.1, read as the reverse complement.
CCAGTACTTCTTCAGGTGAATGCATCCTGATCGGCAAATCATCCAGGTAGGGGTAGACGTTCATTCCCCCTCTCCTTAGACTCGCTGCCACCACCACCATCAGCTTGGTGAAAACTCTTCGGCGGAGGCTAGCCCGAAAGGCATAACTCAAAACTGATAAGAACCGCCGACAGCGAAACAGGGATTTTCTGTGCTTGAGATGGATTGGCACATGAAAATAAGCATCCTAAAGGTCCAATGAAACCATCCAATCCTGTAGTTGGAGGGCCTAAAGGATCTGAGAAAGTGTGACCAACTTGAATTTGAACTTCCTGATGAACTTGATGAAGTATCTCAAGTACAAGATGGGTCTCAGTCCTCCGTCCTTCTTGGGTATTCGGAAACATGGAGTACCATCCCTTGTTGCTTTCCCCTACAGGCACTGGTTCTATAGCGCCTCTCTCTAGCCGGGTCAACATTTCCTGCACAAGGAACAGATCTGGAACCCTCAAAGAGTGGCTCCCCTGTGAATGGTTCAGAGTTCTCTGAATGAAGGGGAGGCGATTGTTAGGCAGAAACCTGTGCAGTTCCCTTAGGGACCACTGCAAAAGATTTAGGACTACAGGTGTTGGCAGTAAACCCGTTTGGTAGCAGTCTGTACCACCCAGATTTACCTTGTAGCTGTGGCTGAGCAGTCAGACTTCCTTCAAGAAGAGTTAGGCAGTATACAAAGTATACACAATAGGGACCCAGACACAATAATACAAGCAAACACTGACCAGAGCTTTGGTATCAAAGTATATAATTATTTATTTAAAAACACACAGTTTGAAACACTCCAGCACTCTTATTGTAAAATATTCTAAACACAGTTACTATTGTAATATACACACCCCTTTGTTTCCTATCAGATAAATCCCAGTAAGACACCACTTATTTTCATACAGCGGTGAGCGCTTAACTAGATTGCACTCTGATAAGTTTGTGAGAAAGGGGTGGGAAAAGACAGAATATGGAAAGGTACACCACTCCAAGATTCAGGAACACGGTTAGCAAGGCAGAAGAGAAAAAGTCACTGGTGAGCCAAAGTCCAAAGGCTGGGCCCACTCTTAGAGAGAGCAGAGCACAAATGCGCCCAACATCACACAGTTACAGGCTTAGAAAGTCTTGCAGAGGGTTCAAAAAGAGTTGAGAGGCTTAGGAAAACTTAGCCAGGGTGTCCCAGGCTAACCCAGGTTCGAAAGCCGGGGGCTAAATCTACCCCGTACAGTCCATAGCAAGGGAAGCCAGGCGGGACACGGTACCTTAAGTGGGAAGGATCCTCCAGCGGTGGCAGTTGTTCCTGGTAGTGGGTGCAAGTGGCGTCGTTGTCCAGGGGAAGAGAAGATCTCGACTTGGAGGAAAGATGAAGGTCATTGCACTACCAGGGAAGAAACCAGCCGCAGAGTCTTCCGGTTAAAGGTGGTACCTTTGTTTCGCGGTTGTGGTAAAACGTGGTATCCCGGTTGCCGGGGTGCTTGGCACGGGCAAGGCGGCCACGAGGTACGTCGGGAAGGCGAAAAGACGGTGAAACTGGTTATCCTCACCAATCAAAGGAAGAAGACTCTCCGGCGGGAGATCTCCTCTGTCGTTGGGAAAAGTGGTGAGGCAGTCCAGCAGGGCTCCACCGGTGGTCGTGTCGTGGCAGGTCAGCTCAGCTTCTCCCTCGTCGGATTCTTAGGTCCTGTGGCGACTTCTGAAGTTCCAGTCCCCAAAGCCCTGCTTTTATGCAGCAAATCCCCATTCACTCAGCCTAGCTGTCACTCAAACATGCTAAGTGGTGAGCCGGCCGGCTCACCACTTGGGCCAATCATGACGGAGTGCGACTTGAGTTGCCTAGGCAACTCAGTCCAGGGTGCCTAAATTTCCCTCCACCCTTCCTAAGTACCCCAGACAGAGTGGCACCACTTTGGAGGGCTTCTGTGGAGAAGCCCGCCAAAAAGTGGAACAAAGGGCTCGACTTGGGTTGGAGTCACAGAAGAGAACACAAACGCCATTTTAGAATCAAGTTTTGGCAAAAAATACCAACCGGAGAATTAAAATTAATTAAATAAACCGGCGGTATGTTCGAGGCTACCGTAAATAATTAAATAAAGATAGTAGCCTAAAACAATGGGAAATCCCATAGGAAAAATATTCGCTGTTGAATATAAAAAGGTAGTATCCACAGCCACCAGCCAAAACTCGATCAGGGGGGACGGAGACGTGCCCCCTCGACTAACAGACCCCGGGGCAATTGAATTGCCCCAGCCAGTACGTCCACAATATGATGGTTTGTACTGGTTCTGTTCAGAATTTAAGACTAGTAAAGTCAATGGTGACTTTACATGCCCTGGGAGACAGTAGTCAGTCCCAGGGTATGGAGTCTATACTGGGGGGGGTCACTATGACACCCCTGTGTCACTGCACTGAGGGTGCTGTGTAACATCACAAAAACACATGAAGCCCTATGGAGTAAAAGACCCCATAGCCCATTAAACGCATCTAGATTCAAAGAAACACACTCAAATCATGCCCAAGAGTGAGAGCAAAAGAGTCTCACTCTTGGCAAGAGAAAAAAATAAACCCCAAAAATCCAGCAAAGCTGCTGGGGGACTCACTAGGTTAGGAAATTCAGCCTAAACAGAGAATTCTCCCTAACAGTGATAACCTTGGGCTATGGTTTCTAATGCCAAATCATCCGAAGTAATGGCTCGCCATTCTTTCAGGTACTGAGACAGCCTGCCTCCCCACTGGTGGTTCGTGACAAGACATCCAAGAGTTTGGTAAGGATGCCTCTGCTTGAGCGGTCTTTGCACCTCTCCCTCGTCCACCATGAGGGAATCTTATTTGGCACTTTTGACCAGCGATTTCTCTCGCTCTTCCCACTGAGTAGTAGCGAAAAGATCTACCCCTCTAAGGCCGTAAAAGCACTGAGGCTGCCTAATCGGGATTTGGCTGCCACCTTTGAAGTCTAACTTCTCAAGGCTTTCGTCAGTCTTGTTGCCAAAAAGTTGAGACCCGTCAAAGGACATGTCAAGGAGTCTGGACTGCATATCCGACGCAAATCCAGATTTCCTCAACCATGCAAATCTGAATATTACAGCGCTCGTTGTCATGGCTCTGCGGATGCAGTCAGCAGAATCCAGACACGACGGAGGAAACTTGCACATGGCTTCTTTGCCATCTCTGACAATAGCCAAGAACACGCCTCTTTCCTCCCCCTCATGAATGTGCTCTGCTACCATGGAAATACAATCCCATAGAGTGAATGAGAATTTTGCAAGGGCACATGTAGAGTTGCCTGATTTTAAGAGTCATGCTCCCTGCAGAAAATACTTTCCTTGCCTATGCATTTACTAGCTTGTCTGTCATCCCTATCTGGAGGGATAGTTGGATAAGCTGCCCGTACCACCAGACTCTCTGATTAGGGTGTTTTGATAGGTAGTTTGGGTCCCTACTAGATGGGCAGTATTTTCTTCTCAGGTTTTTGTTTACTGCCCGATTAGACTCTGGCATTTCCCAAATTGCTGCCACCCTTTTTTGGAGAGTAATGGGAAATGGTAAAATGGAAGCCATTTGCTGCCCCTTATTAAGGATGTCGGTTAGATCATGCTGCTCAAATGGGAGGGAAGGCCTAATCCACCCCAACTAGTATACAACTTTAGACATTGTCTATATGGTGGATCTACATCACCAGCTTCAGGCATACCAAATTCTAGCTCTGGTGAGTTGTCTACCCCACTGGCTGTTTGCAGATTGTCATAAAGATGTTTTAATCTAGACTCATTTGAAATAAAACTTAGGCACATTTGGTGTACCATATAGAAGGCCAAATGGCGCATTATTATCTAATGGCTCATTAACCTCAAATTGAGGTTAGAGATTTTAAGTAATATTTCCAAAGTAAAGTAATAAATGTCTTGTCTGGAATAGGCCTTGAAAGCATAAGAAATTGTAAATTCGACGCTCTAGGAGTCAACGAAATCTTTACTAAAATCTTTTTGGGTTTCAATGGTGTTAAGGTGCCATTGGTGTAAATGGCATGGCTGGCGTCTATGGCGACGCCGGTGTCTAGGGCAAAGCTGGCGTCTATGGTTTCAGCGACCTCAATCTAGACTTACACTTCAATTTACGGTTCAAAGGATCCTTCAATGATTTGTCATTGTGTTGAGGCCTCAACAGCTCTCGATCAGGATCTGGCCTTCTTACCGGGCTCGAGGGCGCCCAGGATTTGGCTAGAGCCCATTCCTTACTGGCTTCTTTGCAAGGCGCAGTAGGAGCATGGCTTGTCGATGGTTTTTGTCTCAAATATTGTTAGCATTTCTGATCTAAATTTTTCACATTCGGCAGGTGTGAAGGCCTTAGTGGGACAAGATACCCTCTTAGACACCTCCCCTAACGACAAAGTTATAGAAGACAACCTGTGGTGCCTCTTTTTCAATTTCCTCAACACCGAAGTGGAGTGGTAGGAGCCACTACTCGACCTGGATCTTTTAACCTTCCTTCGAGGAGTCTCGCCTCTTGGCTCGTCCAAAGGAGGTTTAGTTTGACAGGGTAGTCTATGGAGAATTTTGGGGGTGGTAGGCAAGATTGTGTGCAGTACCCGTCGGGAGACTACAGCAACATTGTCCTCCTGGCAATAGGGAACCCAACTTTTGGTATATGTCTGTACTACGCAGGTCGGTAGTGTGGCTGAGCAGCCAGGCTCATCTCAAGAGGGGTCAATGTGAGCAGTAGGGGTTTTACACAGACTTTCACAGTAACAGTTATTCAAAAACACATACTCCAGGTTTCTTGATTAAACAATTATTAATTTAACAGTTATATAAGCCTTCTTCAGAAGGGAGCAAAACATGTAACAATTATAATACACTTCAAAACACACTTTCTTTAAGTCAGATGATACCCTTTGGGGATGGGACACAGACACTTCTTACACCCTCAGGTGACTTAAATAGCTAGGACACTGTGGACATTGATTTATCACTGGTACATTTAGAGCAATATTAAATTTGGGTGTAAAGGATTAGATAGGGGAATAAAACAAAGGTTAACAAATCAATCACAAACTGGTAAGTACTTTTTAACCCCCACCCCGCAATGCAAAGTAAATTAACCCTTTCCTGGAGGAAAGGCAAAAGCACAAAGTCAGATGTAAGAATAGTCTCTCAGGGAGACAGGACAGCCAATGTTAGTTGAGCAAAGTCTAGGGGAGCTGAAGGTCTTCTTGCAGGTAAGTAAAAGTCTAGCACACTGTTTTTCGAAAAGTTTGTAGAGCTAAGATTCACTTGAAGGGCCACAAGATGGGAGGCTTGTGAAGGGCAAAGCTGCAAGCGACTAAGCAACAGCAACCAAGACAACTCCCAACTGAGATCAAGGAACAAGTTACTTACCTGTAACTTTTGTTCTCCAGCATGGGGTCTGGCATGGATTCACATTCTCATGAATAAAGAATACACAGCAGTACACACATGCACAACCACGGTAGGTGGCAAGGCTCAACAGAAGCAATCTCTTACCTGCTCACAAAGCTCACCTTCAAGCGAACAGGTTGCGCAGCACTGCTTGGCCGACTCTGGACTCCTCCCTGGAATCCCTGTTGACACAGTAGAATCTCGTGAAGGGGTGCGTCGACCTCCACGTAGCAGCCCTGCAGATGCCCAGCAGGGGCACACCAGAGAGAAACGCTTTAGTAGCAGCGATCGCTCTGGTAGAGTGTGCTCTTGGACGGCCAGGCAGCCGTCGGTTTAGCAACCAGTGACATTGAGTGATACAGCCGGAGAGCCACCTGGAAATGGAAGCCTTGGACAGGGCCTTCCCATAATTCACAGGACCAAAGTTCACAAAAAGCTCAGAAGTTTTCCGGAAAAACTTCATGCAGGCCACATAAAACTTCAGTGCTCGAGCCTCAGCCAGCTAGTGCAAAGTCCATTCAGCCGGCGACGAAGGCGTCGGAAACAACACAGGTAACACCAAGGGCTCATTTAGATGAAAGTCCGACAGCACCTTGGGCATGAAGGAGGGGGCGTCCGCAGCACCACCCTCGTCTTGTGGAAAGTCAAATAAGGTGGTATACAGGATAGGGCCTGGATCTCACCCACTCGTCACGCAGAGGTGATGTCAAGAGAAATGCTGTCTTCCAGAAAGTTGAGTGGAACAGAATGCATAAAATCGAACAAAGCTCCCTTGAGCCTATTAAGTACCAGATTGAGCTCCCACGTCGGGGTCAGAGCCTTCACTCGCGGGAACGAGCGGAATAGTCCCTTGATGAATTACTTGACTAACCAGTGTGACCACAAGGAGGGTCAGCCTGGGGATCTAAAGATAGCTGCCAGATGAACCTTGGAGGTGTGAGACAGCCTTCATTTAGCCAACGACAGCAAATATGGAAGTACCTGAGGAGCTGTGACCCTCAAAGTCGTTCTTCTGTGAATGGCACAAAATAGCAAATCTCTTCTATTTGAGTCTGTAGCATTTCAAAGTAGACGACGCTCTGGCCTTGGTGCGTACCTTCTTGCAGTCTGCCGGATGATTGTAACCCCCAAATTATAATGCTGGAGGAGCAAGGCCCTCTGGTTCAGCGATTCAGGGTCGTGGTGCAGAATTGTGCCTCCTTCCCTGGCGAGAAGATCCGTGACCACTGGCAGCTTGACTGGAGGGGAAGCTGACATGCTGAGAAGGTCCAGGTACCAGATCTGCCTCATGCTGGTGCGACAAGGGTCATTCTGCACCGGCACCATCTGAGTTGATTGATGACTCGAAGAAGCAACAGAGGGAACACATACAGAAACAGGCCCTCCCATGTTAATGAGAATGCAGCCTCCATGCTCCCTGGCTGGGGAAACCTGCTGGCGAACATCCGGCACTTGGTGTTCGGTGTAGTTGCAAACAAATCGATCTGGGGATTGTCCCATTTGCCGAGCTGGTGGTCCACATGGTCCTGCCTGAGCTCCCACTTGTGGCAAGAGTGTAGATCCCTGCTGAAATAGTCAGCAACTGTGTTCTTTACTCCTGCCAGGTGAAATGAAATGTGGAAATTCGCCTGGGTGACTGCCCAGTGCCACAAGTCCTGTGCCTCCCTGGAGAGCGCCTGGGATCTGGGGCCCCCATACCTCTGGATATAAAACATTGTGGAGGTATTGTCCGTGAAGACACTCACCACTTTGCCCTTGAGGGACGGCAGAAACGACTTGTTAGCCCAAAACTGCCTGTAGTTACAGCACGTTTATGTGTAGCATATTCTCTTCCGATAGCCACAGTCCTCTGGCGTGAAGACGTCCAGTGTGAGCGCCCCATCCTTCCAGAGATGCATCCGTCGTGACTGTCTCCTGGTACTGGGGCTCTGGAAATTCGAGCCTCTGGTGATATTGGAGTGAACGCCCCACCATCTGATCGCTCATTGGAACTCCTTGTCGAGCACAATCTTGTCCTGGAAGCCTCTGGACACTTGGACCCAACAGGCGTCAAGGAACTCCTGCAGAGGCCGCATCCGTAACCTGCAGAGCCTAATCAGGTAAATGCACGCCAACATCATGCCGAGTAGTGACTTGATGGTCTTCACCATGGCTATCTTAAGTGCCAACAGCCGTTGCCCCTTGCCCAAGATGGCCGATCTCCTTTCCTCTGACAGGGACGACAGACATAACACTGTTGAGGCTGGATTCCAGGATCAGAGAATCCTGCTATGTAGTTAAGCAGGACTTTCCATAGTTCACTGAGAACCCAGGATCCACCAGATGACGGATGGTCCGCTCTGTGTGGCCTGGGTGAGCCACTCGTCCAGGTAGGGGTAAATGTGTATCCCTATCAGTCGCAGATGGGCCACCACCGGAGCCTAGCACTTGAAGACTCTGGGCGCCGACCGTTAGGCAAAGTTTGTATGCAGTACCCTTTGGGACCGCTACACACAACTAGGACTACAGGTGTAAGCAAAACCAACCTTTGGTATAAGTCTGTACTACACAGTTTTGGTAGCATTGCTGAGCAGCCAGGCTTATCTCAAGAGGGGAATGTGAGCTGTAATGATGTTACACAGAGGTCTACAATCACAAGTATTCAAATAGACTCTTCTACTCAATGTTTCTTGGTAAAACACTTATTAATTTATTTCAGAGTCAGTTATAAAACATGGTTTGTTTATTTCATATAGCGCAAAACCAAACCCGCAGGTAGCCGGGCGCAAACATTACAAGGATACTTGAGGACTTGGTTACAGTGAGCACACAAGCCATGGCAATAGGAGCAGTTCTAAACATTATAGTCTGCATAGGTTTATACAATTAGTGCAGGCGTGGGGAGCAGAGGAAATAGGTTATAGGACAATTCAAATAGCTATACAGTCTAAATGTAGTAGTGTAGTTGAGTGCCTGGAGTCAGGAGACAAGAGGGATCTGAGTGGTAGACGACCAGGGATAGAGGTCGCAAGGGTCCAGTGAAGTGGCTGGGTGCTAGCAGTGGTGGTCGGAGTTCCCAGGGGACAGGTTTGCAAATGCAGGTCACAAAGGTGTCGCTCAGGATGAATGGTTCTATTCGGGAGATGGATCACATTAGATGTCATTGGAGTGTAACCATGAGAGCACTTTGCGCCTGAAACTTGGGTAGGGTGGTCCTTTGAGTTCTAAGGGGAGTTTGTTCCAGGTTTGAGCAGCTGTGACTGGAAAGCTGGCGCCGCCAGCTGTGCTCTTTTTGTATCTAGGCACCAGCAAGGTGAAGGCATTGGTCTCTCTTGTGGGGCAGATTGAAGTTCTCTTGTTGATTCCATTTGCTAGGTAGGGAGGAGCTACATTGTTGAGGCATTTGTAAGTGAGTGAAGAGTTTTGAGGGTAATCCTGTCCTTCATTTTTAGCCAGTGGATGTTCCTTCTGGCAGTGGAGGCATGGTCTCTGTTTGGAATGTTTAGGGCTACTCTAAGAGCGTTATTTTGGAGAGTTTGGAGTTTGTTGAGGATATACTTGTTAGATCTTGCATATAGGGCATTACAGTAGTCCAGTCTGGATATGATAAGTGCATTGGCTAGGGTAATGCAGCTGGCCTCCGTTAGGAATGGCCTGCATGCTCGGATCAGTTTGCAAGTATAGGTTGTGGAGGAGGCTAGGGAGTTTATTTGTTTCTTGAAAGTGAGAGCTGAGTCCAAGTAGACCCTAAGGGTTTTGACAGGTGGCATCACTTTGATGTTCTTGTTGTCTATGTTAAATGAGGCATAGTTAGGGTCGAGTTTTTTAATCGCTGTCTCTTTGCTGAGGATCAGAATCTCTGTTTTGTCGTCATTCAGACAGAGGCCGTGGGATGCCATCCATGCCTGAATGAGGAGGTAGATCTTATTTACCAAGGCTTATATACATTCACTAGAAGGAGGCAATCTATATCACACAAAAATATACTTCAGTACTGTACACGGTACGGATCGGAGGCATTTAAACTACGTTGGAGGAGCAAAAAGGCATAGGTTAATAAAAAGAAGCTTACAGTTATTCTTAGACAGTGCAAATAGTTTCAGTTCACCAGAGGAGTCAATTCAATGCAATAGGTTAGGCCAAAGTCAATGGGCGAAAGTTTTGTATAGGATAGGCAGTTCTGGTAGTACAACGGAAAAGTCTTTGCCACGGTTCTCAGAAGTAGTTTGTAAAAGAAAGATTCATATGTTGGTTCACAAGCTGACTAGACCTGCAAGTTGCCAAAGTTTCAAGCACTTTCGCAGTGAGAGGCAAGTTCTCAGTCGTGTTTTCACAGTACCTTACAATGAAGAAAAAGATGCAGCTGAAGACGTCTGATCCTGCAGATGTCGCTGTTCCTGAGCCTCAGTCGTGGGGACAAGAGGGAGGACGTCGGGGGACTCCTGCACTGGGACTGGTCAAAAAGCTGGCAAGATAAACCCACAAACTGGTGTCCCTCTCCCTGGTTATTTGGTTTCCTGCAGCACTCTGAGGAAAATACAACCAGCTCCGAGAATGGTATCCAGGTGGCTTACGGGTCGAGTTGATTGGTCCCACCAACTCAAAGGGAGAAGTTGTCCTTGAAGGCCTTCTCTGTCGAGATGAACTTGGTGATTCAGACCTGCAGCAGGGCTACACCGGGCAAACCAACGGTCCAGGAGTTGCAGCAGTCGTCCTCTTCCAGCTCGTCTTCGGTTCTTTGGTTCCAGTGGGCGACTCTGCCTTCCAAGCCAAGAGACTTGCCTTTTATCCAGTTTCCTCCCATTCATTCCAGCCTAGCTGCCACCCACCCAGCTGGGTGGCTGTCCTTGCCTGACAGTCAGCCAATCACGCCAGAGTGCATTTGGGTCTACTAAGAGACTAAGCACAGGGAGCTTTGGGAACCTCCCTTACTTCCTGTATACCCTAGACCATCGGGCGCCAGAGGCGGTCTTCAGTCCTGAAGCGTGCCAAAGGCATAGGACCGAAGGGGCCAAACCTGATTTGGCGCGCAGAGAAACTCTAGAAGGACCTTTCCAAAAAGAAATGGCGAAAAAAAGAAGACCGGGCCCTGTTAAAACAAAGTGGGCTCAGAAGCCATCTTGAAAAACATGGCTACCGCGATTTAATGCTACCAGTGTTTGTGGTCGGGAAAAATCATGGTAGTTTGTTGTAAAACCACTGCCACCAGGCATTTCGAGAGGAAAGGGTAGCATTTGACTGCTACATGAGTTTCTAGACACCGGGGATACTAGGTAACCCCTCCAGCACAACTATAGGAAGTTAGGGTGTGCTGGGTCTAGGAATTTGAAAAGACTAGTAAAGTCAATTTCACTTTACTTTTTCTGGGAAACGGTACTTTGTCCCAGAGAAGGTATTCAAACCTTGGAAGAGCCTGAAAAGGTTTCCCTGTGCCACTGCACTAAAGGTGCAGTGTGACACAAATGAAAAGATGATGCCTATCCATAACCAAAGAAAACACACAGAGAAAACAATTAGAATGAAAAGTACAAAGTCCCAAATTTCGGCAAAAGAGCTGCGGGTCTCTAAGGTAGAGAAGAATTGGCACATTTATGAGAATTCTCCCCAACACTGACTTCAGCCCGAATGGAAGGGCCTTGAACTGATGATGCTTCCACTGAAAGACAAAGCGCAAAAACGTGGTGTCCTTTTTGTATGGGGATGTGGAAATCCACATCCTCAAGATCCAGCAACGACAGAAAGTCCCCCTCCTACACCTGGCCAAGCACATACTGAAGCGTGACCATCCGGAACTTCTGGGACTTTATGTATTTGTTGAGCCGTCGTTGGTCGAGAATGGGCCTCCAACCTCCGGGGTCTGTCTTACGAGGAAGTACCTCGAGTATACTCCGGAGCCCCAGAGCCGCCGTGGAACCAGCTCTATCGCCCCTTTCTGTAACATGGGCCGAACCTCCAGCAGCAGCTCAGGGACGTGGTTTTCCTTCTGGGCCACCGGTGGTCTTCGCGGGCACTTTCGTTGAAATTCTAAGCTGTGTCGTTGGGCGAGAGCTTCCAGCACCCATCCGTCGGTGGAGATGGTCTCCCACACCGACTAAGTTTGCCAGCCAGCCTCCCACTGGGGTGCATGGGTGGGGGCCCGATGTCGTGGCTGGATCAATCTTGCTTGGAGGTGGACAGGCCCCCTTGCGGTCCCAGACGACGATGTCCGCCCAGAAAGGCCTTGGAGCGGCCCCTGTTGGCTTCCTGGGTCAAGGAGCATGAGCGTTGGTGGTAAGAAGAGGAGCCCCGCCGAAACCGGACAACCAGCTAGACTTCCCTCCTGAGGAACGAAAGGATGGCTATCATCGTTGAAGCATGCCTAGGGCACCTGCTGTCTGTGTCCACCTTGATGGCTTGGAGGGATTCATCTACAGCCTTTCCGAACAGGTTGCCCCCATCAAAGGGCATGTCCAAAACCCTTGTCTGCAATTCCTGCCTTAAAGTTGGTGGCCTTGCGCCAGCCACGAAGGCGAAGGCAGATGCTGTTTCCCATCTGGCGAAAGGATGCTGTGATCCGATGCCACCTCGTATTCTTTAAGGATATCCAAAGCCTCAACCCTCATCGGGAGAAGTCCAGGAGTGGAGCCATCTGAAACCACAGCGCCGGGTCTTATCTGGCCACGATAGCTAGGGCGTTAGCAGCCTTGGCAGTCATTGCTGCTGAGTAAATAACCTTTCTACCCATCAAATCCAATTTCTTCCCCTCGTTGTCCAGAGGGCTGGAAGACGCAGAACTTGACGATTTCATCCTGGCAGCCGCCGATGAAAGCTGAGACCGCAAGCACTTGCGTGCAGTTTTCGGCACCATGTACTTCTTCTCCAGACGGTGCCTCTTCGCTGGGGCTGTATAGGGGTTCTTCAGCAGAGCCAGCCCTTCACCCCAAACGTCATCCAGGAGAGGGACCATTAGGATGGTCGTCCTCTTCGCCTCCCGGTGCCAATATAAGAAGCCTTCCTTCTCCTCCGGCGTGAGCTGGAAAAGCTCAGAAGCTCGGGAGATCATTGCATGGAAAGATCCTATCTCGTCTGGAGTAGAGGCTCTTGGTAGAAGTGACGGGAGGTCCATCATCCATGCCCGTTGTCACTGTGTCTCTAGGTGGTGACAGGGGCGTAGGACCCAGGCCCTCGTCACCCTAGGGCCACTGATCGGCATCACGATCGCAATAGTCGCACCCGTCGTGGGGCGAGTCCCCAGCGTTTCCCTAGTCAACGCCCTCCAGGACAGTGTGGATGGAAACATCTTCCTCCACCGAAGAAATTTAACTTTCTTCACCGCCCCGCCCCTTCTTCGGGTTCAGAGGGGTCAGTCTCGGGCTGAGGTCCGGCATCTTCTTTTCTGGAGTTTTCTCCACGGGCATGTTCGAAGCCTCCCTCCTGCAGGGGAAGAGTCGCGTTCGCCAGGGCACCCTGCGGGTCTGCCCCTACGGCCTTTCAAACTGACGCCACCTCTAACTTGAGGGAGGGTCACTATTTTGGCTGGTGTACCGGGGCCTTTACAGACAGGCTGGGTCCCCTGTCCGGTTTGGGCTTTTCCTTCCTGGCCATGTCGGACACCTTGTCCTGTCTGGCCTTCTCCTTCGCTGCCTTGTCGGGGTGCCTTGTCGGATCCCTTGTCCACCTTGGCCTTCTCCGTTGCGGGCAGGTCAGACACAGCACCCTGTTTGGCCTTCTAAGGCTTACCTCTCAGCTTCCCGGGGGTAGCTGACTTTCTCTTGGACGATGATCAAGAGTGGTGGCTGGAGACCGATGACGATCGCGCCCTGTCCGTCGCGGGACCGGCAGCAGCGGCGACCCAGACGGAAGCGGAATCGCAGTGCTTGGCCTTGTGTTGGGCCCCCATGGGTGGAGCGCTCTCAAAGGACTTAGAAGCCCGCTCAGCTTTCCCGGATCTGGGAGAGGCATGACCCTCGGTATCACCCGGAGCAGAGGCCTTGGTCTACAGCCACGCTTCCAACAGTTATGCCGATCCCTCAACATGCGCTTCGAGAAGCCATGGAAAAACAAACATTATGTGTCTGGTGCAGGCAAGAGAGACTGGGACGGTTTGTCGTAGGAGTATATACATTTCGCAAACCGCAGTCGGAGCACAGAGAGACGGGCTGTCCTCGTATGACATGATCCACGTACTGTAGGTCTGAAGAATCTTCTGGAAGCCTCCAAAATGAACACTGAACTAAAAACAGCCCTTGAAGGGGTGCTGAAAAGTCTGAAAAACGGGTCCCAGTTAGTTGGAAGAATGTTCGATGGAGCGCATGGGCTTGCTTGATTGAAAAACGCAGCAAAAGATTGTAGAGCAAAGCACGTGGACTCCCAACACTTGAACGTGCTGTAAAAATCTGAAGATGTCTGCCAGAGGAGGAGCTTAGGTATAGGGCAGTCATTGGCTGGGGGAAGTATCACCCAGACCTCAGTGATTGGTTTATGGGAGAAAGAGTTTGGAAACAAAACTTTTCTCTATTACCAAGGATTCCCAGCCTGATGATGGGGAATACTAATGAGCATGAGAGTCCATGCTAGACAACACAACAAGAAGTCCTCTTAGGTTTACAGTACCTTTGGTTAGAAGAAAACGTTCCAGCTGGCTTCTGTTCCTGTACAGCTCTGCAGATCCTGTTGTTCCTGGGCCTCAGTCGTGGGGACAAGAGGGAGGACGTCTTGGGACTCCTGTTTTAGGAAGAATTCTCATAAATGTGCTAATTCCCTTAACCTTAGAGACCCCCCAGCAACTTTTCTGGATTTTGAGGACTTTACTTTTTTACCTGGGGAGTATGTGAACCTTTTTCTTCCACTTTCTCATGTATTTTGAATGTGTTTTACTTGTGTTCCTTTGGTTATGGTGTTTTTAGATAAACTCCATCAAATCGCGGGAGCCATGTTTTTCAAGATGGCGTCTGAGCCCCCTTTGTTTAAACAGGTCCCGGTCGTCTTTTTTGCCATTTTTTTTTGGAAAGGTCCTTCTAAAGTTTGTAAAAACCCTACTGCTCATATTGACTCCTCTTGAGATAAGCCTGGCTGCTCAGCCACACTACCAACCTGTGTAGTACAGCCAAGGTTTGGTTCCTATTGCCAGGAGGTCAAGGTTGCTGTAGTCTCTCAAAGGGTACTGCACACAATCTTCAAGTTGTTCTTCGGCTTCCTTCGTCCAATGGTCGGCAATGCCTTCCAAGCCAAAAAGCCTTGCCTTTTATGCACGTTTCTCCCATTCAGTCCAGCTGTCAATCACACAGCAGGGTGGTTGTCCTTACCAGACATCCCAGCTGGCCAATCACCTTTGGGTGCATTCCTGTAACCAAGGGGATTAAGCACAGGGAGTTGGGGGCACCTCCCTCACTTCCAGCCACTTCCAGACATACTGGAGCCAAAGGCGGGCTTCACTCGCAAATCCCACCAAAGACAAAACTAAGAAAGGGACCAAACCTGGTTTGGCGCATAGAGTAAATCTCAAGAAGGACGTTTCCAAAAAGGAATAGCGAAAAAAGAAGACCAGGGACATTTTGACAAAATTGGCACCCAATGGTAGTAAAAAGTAAACCACTGACACCAGCCATTAAATGTAGAAAGGGTAACAAAATTGTTACACGAGAAACTAGACTATGGTAAGATAGTGTGTGCTGGGTCTATAAAGTTACAAAATGTAAGTAAAGTCAATTTCACTTCACTGCTCTTGGAAACAGTTTCACCAGGAGAAGGTATCTAAACCTTTGGTAAATCTAAGACTTCTGTGTGCCACTGCACTGAAGGTGCAGTGTGTCACAATGCAAAGACGATGCCTATGGAGTTTGTCAGACTCCAAAGGCAAAGAAACACTGAGTCCAAATCACAAAAAATGCATGAGAGAGTGGGGAAAAGGTCTCACTCTCTCCAGGTTAGTAATTAAAAGCCCTAAAGTCCAGCAAAAAGAGCTGGGTGTCTCTAAGGTATAGAGGAATTAGCACAATTCTAAGAATTTTCCCTAACGCTCCCCCCCCCCCCCCAGACTAGGAGACATGAGGATTTAATCCACTCCTGGATGAATCTCCTTACTCCAATCGGGCATACTTTCTGGAGAGGCCATAAGCATTTTGGTGATTACATGCTGACCTGTGTTCCATGGTGAAATCAAACCCCTGAAGGCTGATTGACCATCGCAACAATTTAGGATTCTCCCCCTTCATGTGCATTAACCATCTCAAGGGTTGGTCTAAACTTCTTCAAAGACCACACAATGGCAAAACATTCACTTCTATGGTTGTCCACCTTGATTCTCTGTACTTAAGTTTCCTACTGATGAAGCAGATAGGGTGTTCCCTGCCTTTCTCATCCAGCTGACTCAGAACTGCACCTATTCCTGTATTTGAAGCACCAGGATTGATTGTAGTCAGGAGCCCTCAAGACTGGAGCTTGACAAAGGGATTTCTTAAATCCTTGAAATGCCTTACTGCACCCCTCATTCCACCTTACCTTCGTGGGGAATTTGGGTGAGATCACCACATTTAAGGGGGAAGCTATGGTCCCATAGTTCTCTATGAAGTTCCTATAGTAACCAGTGAGACCTAGAACGGCTCTCACCTGGGTTTGAGTAGTAGGGCTAGCCCAGTCTTTTACAATTTGTACCTTGCTAAACAAAGACATTATTTCACCTCCTCCTACCTCATGTCCAAGGTAGACCACTTTGCTCTGACCAATTTGACATTTACTTGCCTTTATGATCAGATGGGCCTGCTCAAGAGCCTGCAACACATATCCTAGGTGGTCAATATGCCCTTCCCAAGTGGGGCTGAACACTGCAATGTCATCCAAGTACGCCATGCCAAAGTCCTCCATCCCATTTGAAACATGTTTTACCATCCTTTGAAGTGTAGCAGGTGCATTCTTTAGTCCAAAAGGCATTGCGTTAAACTGGTAGAGTCCTCCTGGGGTGGAAAATGCAGCTTTCTCCTTTGCATGGTCTGTCAGAGCTATTTGCCAATTGCCTGAGGTTAGGTCAAATGTACTGAGGTACTTGGCTGAACCTAGTTTATCCACCAATTAATCTGTCCTATGTAAAGGATAGGCATCATTCGTAATGACTGCATTAAGAGCTCTATAGTCAACACAGAATCTCAACCCCTTGGATCCTGCCTTTGGTACTAGTACATCAGGAGTAGCCCATGGACTTGTAGATGGCTCTATTACCCCAAGATCAAGCATCTTTACCTCCTCTATGTGGGTTCTTACATGATCTGACATTCTGTAACCCCTGCATTTGACAGGTAGTCACCAGTGAGGATATCATGCTGGCCCCAAAGGGTCAAGCCTGGTGTCAGTGAAAACAGGGAGGAAAACTGATTTAACAGAACTTTGCACTCCTACATGTTTTAGAGTCAGATCAGAAGATCAATTAACTCCTAGTTTTCTGTCTAAAGGCTGTCCATTAGAAGGTCCGGCAGAGGTTCACTCGCCGCCACCTACACCTCCTCCACTTGATCAGATGCTAATAGCAAAGCCTCCATGGGATTGCCCAAGTGCACCAAATAATTGACCCCCCCAAGTTTGCCCACCGCTTTGAAGGGTCTAATCCATTTGTCCTGTAAGGCCCTGTCTTGTAGGTACTAGAACTAGCTGTTCTTGAGTAAATTCAAACATGTTGGCCTTCTGGTCATGCCAATGTTTAACCAGAGCCTGACCTGCTTTCAAGTTATCTGAAGCTTCTGTCATGTGCTTCATTGTCCTCCGGAGACCTAACACAGTCAGTGACTCTCACTGGCTTGTGGGAAGGAGCAATCTCCGACCCTTCATTGATAAGGGCCAAAGGGCCTCTAACCCGGATGATCACAGAGGAATTCAAAGGGGCTGAAGCCAACCCCTTCCTGAGGGACTTCTCTAAAAGCAAAGAGAAATAATGGCAGTAGAAGGTCCCACTTCTAAAGGAGTTCTTCTAAAGCACCCATCATGCTCTTCATGGTTTGATTAAACTTCTCCTCCAACCCATTGGTATGGAGATGGTAGGCTGTTGAGAACTTGTAGGTCACTCCACAGTTTTTCCACATGGCTTGCATGTGGGACATAAAATTGGTCCCCCTGTCCGAGATAACACTCCTGAGGAAAATCTACCCTGGTAAAATACCAAGGAGGGCCTGAGCCACTGCCTGAGCAGTAACAGTTCTCATAGGTATAGCTTCAGGATACCTTGTAGCATTGTCTACCACAACCAATATAAAATCAATTGCCTGAAGATGTGAGCGGGTCTAGGGGACCAACAATGTAAATCCCTACCCTCTCAAAAGGAACTCCCACCACTGGGAGAGACACCAAGGGTGCCACGTTCTTGGCTCCACTCTTGCTAGAAGTCTGACAAGTGTGACAGCTTCTACAGAATAGATCTACATCAGACCCCATCTTAGGCCAGTAGAAATATAGAGCAATCCTTTCCTTGATCTTCTTAAAACTTAAGTGACCTGCTAAAGGAATCTCCTGGGCTAACTGTAGAAACAGGGTTCTCACCTCCTGAGGCACTACAAGTAGTCTTCCCCAGAGGGCTGCAGAATATCGGCTCACTGTAAAGGAAGCTATTCGCCCAGTACAGCCTGTGCTTCCCTGGCTCTTGCCCTTCCAGCTGGGAAGCTGCCTGTTGGTGAAGTCCTTCAAGAGTAGGACACTCTTTGAGCTCTGCTGAAGTCTGCCCTACAGGGACCACCTTCTGCAAGCAACGTCTGCAGCTCAGGATTGTCTTTAGGATCTCCAACAGGGGGAAGGGCTTCTTCCATTGGGGTCAATTGTGGAAGGGAAAGAACTTTTCTCCAAAAGATCCCTCCTAACTTTTGCCATATCTTTGGATCCAAGGGGGCGTGGCTAACCGCCATGTAGAGTGGACGCGTCTTCGGTGAGCTCCGCTCGATGGGTAATGATAAGCTGCTCTACGGGACACAGAAGCTTCATCTGTACCCGCTGACACATCACGAGAGCTGCTGAAGCCTTGGAGAGGTCCCCGGGCTCCCCACATACGAGGGTTGGAGCCCTAAAGACCTAAACGCGGCTCGCGAAAAACCCGCGTAACTCGAGGCCAAGATGGCGGCTTCCGCCTGCTGAGCCCGGGGAGTCCTACGCTGGCCCAGCGATCCGCGGAAGCGGCGGACCTTCACGGCACTTCGGAGAGGAGGAGCATCGGAGAGCGGCCGAGGGGAGTCCTGCCGGGATCGAGACCAGCCCTGGTGGAAGCAGGTGCAGAGGGGGCGCCGCCGGGCCGCTGGGGTGCGCCGTAGGCCCCGCGGCGGAGACCAGCGAAGATCAGAGACCAGACCGGACCCGCCTGCTGAGGAGAGGGAAGTGAGAGGGGGACCGATCTGGGTGCGGACGCTGACTGCCCTGCCCCGCTCCGGGACTCGACCCGCCATCGGCGCCTCCTGCCTGCCGGGCCTGCGCTGCGGCCCGCAATACACTTATATCTCAGACGGCGATAGCATTGAGGCGGATTGAAAGCGCCCCAGGGAGACTGGAGGAGCTGGCGACTGTCCCCCCGCGGTGCGAGATCGCGCACCGCCCCATCCGGGAGCCCCTTCACATATCGAGGCCGAGACCACACCCGGGGGCCGCGACCTGGAGCCTTCGCCGTAGGACCCGTGCCGGCGCCTGAAGTTCACAGAACCGCAGAAATGTCTGGCCTGGATAGATCAACGGGAAGGGGAGCTAGGTCCAAGCAGCGACAGACCACCCTGGACACTTAAACAGCCAATGAACCCCCCGACCCCGGGTGTCCAGACACGGCAATGGCTAGTAAGGAAACAGGCCCCACCGTAGCGCCAACTGAACCCAGCAACACCCAACTCCTGGAGGCCATCACACTATTCCAGGCAACTATGGTGAACAAAATTGATGCTGTGGCCATAGATCTGGGCCTCCTACGCCAGGACGTCCGCTCCCTGGCGGGCAGGACCGAGGCACTTGAGACCCAAGTACGGGAAAACACTGAAGCGAAAACCCAGCTCCTGCACGACGTGGATGGCCTGCGGCAGAGGGTCAAGAACCTAGAGGACAGGGCAGAGGAGGCCGAAGGGAGGGCTCGCCGGAATAACATCCGACTGCTTGGCGTACCGGAGGGCATCGAGAGCCCAGACCCCACGAACTACACAGAGAACCTCCTGCTACAGGAGATTGGAGCGGAGAAGCTATCGCAGGGTTTCTCCATCGAAAGGGCACATAGATCACTCGCCAAGAAACCTCCTCCAGGCGGCCCACCCAGGCCTATGATAGCAAAAGTACTAAACTATAGAGACTGCGAGATCATTCTAGCATTCTCGCGCTCAGGGGGTCAGATCCTGAGGAACTCAGCCAAGATTCCGATCTACCCTGATTATACGTTTCAAGTACAGATGGACAGAGCTCAGTTCATACATACTAAGGCCAGATTGAAAGCTGCCGGAGTGAAATACATGCTTTTGTACCCCTCTAGGCTAAAGGTGATATATAAAAATAAGACCCACCTGTTTGATACCCCGGCGCTGGCTCGGGACTGGATGGACGAGCAGCAGTTACCGGACATTGAAGATAAAAGACGTAAGCCGCATTGAACCACCCTCCACGACTGCAAAGGAACGGTTCTTACCCAAAGTGCACAGCAACAATAAATTGAGCCCTATGAGCAGCTGAATTGATCCTCTACGCGGAACACCGAAGCAATAGCCCCCTCAACCCCCAGGATGTTTTTGTTTTCTTCTTCAGGGTACATTTACCCGCCCGTAGGGCACCCGAAGACCATGCTTGGTCTCAAGGAGCGGAAACGGGACAGTCATGACGGGGATCGCCCCGTTGGACCAGTTCTATGTTGGGGAAGTTTATTAGGGGGGAGGGAAATACAGGGAAGTTACACCCACGTTGGGACTTTTGAACAGAAAATACTGAGACCTCAGGATGACCTCACTACAGACGCACCACTAACAGGACCCCGATTGAGACAGTGGGAGAACATTGGGCACATTCACGCTTATGGCTGAAACAATAAAAATAATGACGTGGAATGTCAGAGGCATGAACAGTTATGTGAAACAAGACCGGATTCGCACATATCTGCGACGCTGCAAGGTCGGAATTGCTATGCTCCAAGAGACACACCTAACAGAGGAGAAACTGAAGGCGCTAGCCAAAACATGGCGAGGGACCATGATCGGATCCACTTATTCCTCATACGCAAGAGGGGTCCTAATATGGATCGACCCGACCGTCCCCTTCATGATAATGAGCACCAAGACGGACGAGGGTAGGATGGCACTTGTACAAGGTACGATGGAGGGGAGAGACCTGTGCCTGGTTAGCACTTATGCACCCAATCACGACGCCAGCCCCTTCTTCCACTCCCTATATTCCAGACTAGGCCCATATGTAAACTGTGCTGTGATTTGGGGCGGTGACCACAACTGCACCCTCGACCCACTTAAAGACAGGTCCGATGCCAGACACTCCCGCCCATCCCCCCCGGCCAAGATATTGTCCAAACTGATGACCCAACTATCACTCTGTGATCTGTGGAGGGAACTAGACCCGGAGCGACGGGAATACTCCTTCTCCCCACCGCACAAAGTCCACACCAGGCTGGACTACATGCTGGTCAGCCAGGAGCAGCAAGCCACCTTTCGTGAAGCACAGTACTTACCTAGAGTACTATCAGATCATTCCCCCTTGATTGTCACGTGGGAGGTATACCCGCCCAGACCCCCGGTCCCCACGTGGAGATTGCGGGCCGAGGCCCTGCTGGACGCTGCCTTTCGGGATCACATACAAGACAGCACTGACGAATACTGGCAAAATAACCTAGGCAGTGTAGACTGTATCAGCACCGCATGGGAAGCATATAAAGTGGTCATGAGGGGGGACATGTTGGCAGCGGGAGGAGGGGCTCAGAGATCCATTATGAACTCCCTAGTAGACGCAGAAAAGAAGCTGGGGGAGCTGGAGAACAGAGTAGACGTGAATCCTGAGTGCCTACAGGAAATAATCAAACTGCGACAAGCCTGTCTGTCCCACTGGGAGACACTGGGGAAATTAAATTATGCCAAACATGTAGAAAGGTCACACGCCCTGGGAGATAAACCTGGCAAACTCTTAGCTTGGCTGTACAAAAGGGAGACCCCTAGCACCCCCATTTGCCACATACGCAAACCGGACGGCACCACCGCGCGCACACAAGCAGAGATTAATAAGGTTTTTTCTGAGTTCTACCGGGACCTCTATTCCCAGACCCCTTCCTCATCCGACACCGGGATCGAAGACGCCCTAGATTGCATTAAGTTACCCAGGCTAGACCCACAACCGGCTGAAGCCCTAGACTAACCGATTACTCCTGACGATGTGAAGGCAATAATTAGAACACTACCCTCCGGAAAGGCGCCGGGCATGGATGGCCTCCCTGGGGAGTTCTATAAGACATACGAGGAGACCCCCGCCCCCCTGCTTGCACAAGTATATAACGAGGCTTTCGAGCGAGGCTCTCTCCCGAATTCCATGAGTGAAGCAATAATAATTCCCATATTGAAGCCTGGTAAAGATGGGACAGATTGCGGGTCGTATAGTCTGTTAAATGTTGACAGCAAAATATTGACGGCACTACTCGCCAATAGACTACGCAGAGTGATTCCCCTTCTAATCCATCAGGACCAAACGGGCTATGTGCCCGGGCGTTCTATTACCGAAAACTTACGTAGATTACACCACATCATATATAGCACCGAGAGGAAACCCCAGAAATACGCCGTAGCGTCACTTGACGCCACCAAGGCCTTCGACTCGGTTAGATGGGAGTGGTTGTATGCCACCATGGTTAGGATGGGGATCGGACCCGCCTTCCTTAAATGGACTAAACTGATCTACACTAACCCCACCGCCAGGGTGCGCACCAACAAGACCTATTCTGACAAATGGCCCCTCCATAGAGGCACACGGCAGGGATGCCCCTTATCCCCCATGCTCTATATCATAGCCGTAGAGCCGGTGGCCGCATATCTCTGTCAGGAATATGGTGACGGAGGCATCGAACTAGACGGGGTGTCACATCTCATCTCCATGTATGCAGACGACACGCTACTCTACTTGCATGATCCCGAGCTCCGTCTGCCCTACATTCTGGAGACATTAGATTGCTTCCACACACACACACACATGCATACAGATAAATAGGGACAAGTCCTGCCTCTACCCCCTCGCTGCACTGTATAGCGGGGAGTACGGATCCCTGCCCCCACTAGACCTCCAGTGGCAAGTAACATCCTTTAGATACTTGGGTGTCACCATACACCGCAACCCGAGTACCGAACACATCCTTAACACGGGTAGGGCAAAGGACGCTCTTGCAAAATCCATGGAGTTTTGGGGGAAGCTCCCTCTCTCCGTGGCTGGGCGGGCGGGACTCCTCAAAATGGTAGCGCTCCCACGCCTTCTACACTGCTTCACTAACGTCCCCTTCAACATCCCCGCCGCTTTTTTCAGAGACCTGAACAAGCTCTGTAGGGGATTCCTGTGGCGGGGGGTAAGCACAGGGTGGCGCTGGACATTCTCCAAAGACCCTATGAGAAAGGGGGATTGAAAGTCCCCAATTTCGAACTGTATTACCTGGCTAGTCAACTGAGGCACGTAACGCATTGGATGGCGGATGAAGCCACCACTGACACCCGACTCCTCCAACCGGCCCTGCCGCGACTGCTACTCCGAGACCTGCTCTGGGTCGAGAAGAGGGCTCTTCAACATCACCCTTACCTAATTAAACTAGGAACTCAGCTCTGGAAGCGAGCCTGCAAGGCAGTGGGGGTGACAGACCCATATTCCCCGCAGATCCCCATTGCGGCTATCATGGTGAAACCTTCATGGGGATATATAGACACGCGCACCCAGTGGGAACCCTATGGGGTGGCGGTACTCGGAGACCTCATCCACGAACAAGAGCTCATGACGTTTACTGACCTCAGCGAGTCCACGGGCCTGCCCACGGGCCAGTTCTTGCTCCATAGAGCAGTAATGAAGGCCCTGAAGGAGAGATGGCTAGAGGCCGCCAACCAACTCATGGAGAATGAAGCCATCGAAACATTGCTGGACACTGCCAAAGGAGGCCACGAAACCTCCAGAATTTATGAAGCTCTACTGCAGAGTACAACAAAGGACGCACTAAAATGCAAAAGTAGATGGGAGAGTGAAATGGGCCTCGAATTTGAGGACAAAGCATGGGAGGAAATAACCCATTACCATAAAAAGGTCTCCAGAAATGCTCGCCTCCAACTTATTCAGCTGTACATCACCAATAGAGCCTACCTTACGCCCGACGCCATCTCTAAATTCAAAGGAGCCACGATCCAGACATGTCCCAAATGTCATGAGCCAAGGGCGGGTATGACCCACATGTTTTGGAGCTGTCCGATAGTCCAGAGATTCTGGGCCCGAGTGAAAGGAAAAGTGGCGACAGCTGATTTTGAGGTGGAGATTCGGGAGCCAGCAGCCTGCATATTGGGAAGTTATAAGCGAAACAGCAAAAATAAGCCCCTAAATAGACTCACTGACTTGATATACATAACAGCAAAAAAGCGCATAGCCATGGGTTGGAAGAGCGCAGGGGGGCCGAGCGAAGCCCTTTGGTGGGACGACCTCAAGAGATGGATAGCCGCCGAGACTGCGGCTTGGGAAACGGCGATTCAGGTACAAAGGCTGGACTCCAGCGCAGACCTACTCCGATGGGTAGAGCTAACGGTGCCACTACTCCACCCAGTGACGCACGACGGCGCCTCGAACAGCACTGACGGTCCCGACCCGGCTAGCGCCTAAGGAAATCTGAGGACTTCTCTGTGGTCTCGGGGGGAGGGGGGAGGGGCGGGAAGGTTGGGTACGTTAAGACATGTTGTTCCAGATTCATACACATTGCATTGTCTAACCTCTGTTTCATATGTGTTAAAAAACCAATAAAGAAATTTAAAAAAAAAAAAATCTTTGGATCCAAGTTCATCATGGTCTCTCCTCCGTATGTTAATATGGCTGTTGTTACTTTTTGCCAATAGAAAGTGATAATCGGATGCATAGAGAATTTTCCATGTTCATAGTGAAGCATTCGTCCTTGTCTGGCCAGAGAGTGAGCTTTGACTTTTAGGGAGAGCGACCAATCATTTACTGTAGGGGATTGATTTACCCAGATTCCCAGATATTTGGTGGTCTTTACCTGGCTGAGCTTTTCTTTAAACAGGAAGAGAGCTTTATTGCTTTTCTTTGTTGGTTGCTTGTGTGTCAAATTAATTAATTTAATTTTCTGGATGTTGATTTTTAGGTTCATTTCCATATGTTTCTATGTTGGAAAAAGCCAGACCTCTGTGGTTTTGGGAGAATAAGACTCATCTGCGTATGTTATGAAAGGTAGTGGTGTGCTGTATAGTTTAGGAGGACTTGTCTCTGGCATGTAGATGCTGCTAAGGGGCAGCCTTGTTTGAGGCCATTCCATGTGGCGATTGAATCTGTTAGTATACCTGATCTAGACATCCTTACCCTTATGGATGTGTTGGTATAGAGTTGTTTAATCTGTTCCAGTATATTAAGAGGGCATCCAAGCAAGCAGCTTTTTCCAAAGTAATTCTCTATTCACAAGATCAAACGCCTGTTGTAGGTCAACGAAAACAGCAAGTAAAGTGGTTTGAGTTCTAATTGCTTCCTGTTTTGCGAGGTTCAGCAGAAACAAATTGATGTTGGTACCGATATATTTCACAAATCCAGTGTGTCTCGTCACGCAGATGTTTGCTTCTTTTGCCCACGTTTGGAGTTGTTCTAAGAATTGCTGCAAATATCTTTTCAAGCGGATCCAGGAGGGCAATTGGTCTGCAATTGCGGGGGTCTTTGGAGTCTCCAGGTTTATATATTGGAATTAATACAGCCAATTGCCAGGTTCGTGGAATCATGTTAGTTCTTGAGATTATAGTGAACAATTTTTCACAGAGTTCCTTCTAGATCTTCAGATTTTTTAAAATTATCTGATTGGAAAGAACATCCAGGCCGGGGCCTCTGGAAGGGTTGAGTTTCTTGATGGCATCTTCAATGTCCATCAGGTCCCATTCAAGCTGCCAAGTTGCTGTGGTGGTTTTCGTCCTGACTTGAGCTTGGGTTGAGTCGTTTTTGTATAAGTCAGTTGTATAGTTTGTCCATGAGAGTTCTGCGACATCTGCTATCATCTTTTGGAGAATTCAGGAGAATCCATAAAGTTCGAGTAGTAGTATTCTTTAGGGCAAACATAGTTTGTGTCGTTTTGATCTTGCATCGCTCTATTCTTTTTCCTCGAATGTCTGTAAGTTTGATTTTTTTTTATAGAGTCATGATCGATGGGAACTTTAAGTTTGCTTCGTTTGACCTGTCTTCGCAACTCCATCTTTTTCATTTTTATCACCTCATTGTAAGCATGCCTATGTGTCATGGCTTTGTGCTGAAGATTCGTTTTAGTAAATCTATAGGGATGTAAAAGCCATGTGTAGTTGAGTTTTTCATTGTTCTCAATGTTTTGTGATTGAAACGTTCTCGGAAGACTTTTGAACACATGGGTAGGAATTTTCAATCTGTTAATCCCGGTGTTGACCAGTAATTCCGGCAGAGAGAATATTTTGTTTTCTGGGGTTTGCATGCTCCAGTCAATCCCCAAGATGTCGTGGTCACTTTTTGTTGTTTTGATTTTTCTTGATTTAATTAATTTGGTATACAGTTCGGCTGACAAATATAGTCTATTGTGGCCGTTGAGTTGCCCCATCCTCATGTACAGTTTGGGAAGTCAGAGTCCTTGTCATGAATGGGCACTCTGTTCAGGGATCTCAGTTCCTTTTCTTGTTGTCATTGTCGGGCTCTCAGGGCTAGCATGTGATGTTATAGTAGTAGTCCCTTTTTGTTATACATATGCATGTTAAGATTGCGGCATAAAATAACCTCTATACTAGAGTATGACAATGAAACTGTCGATCGCTGAGCATACTAGATCTATGTATATTTGGTCCGCAATGGCGGCAGGATTCCAATACAAATGTATCACTGCAAGGCATTCTTTTGGAAGGAGGGTTTTAATAGCCGATATATTCACCGTGTGTGGTCTTATTTGTCTGAGTATGGTAATTTGAATCCCTTCTTGAACATTAGTCGATTCTATAAGTTCCAAATTGATGCCCGTTTTGAATAAGGTGAGAAGACCTGCAGAAGGACGGCTTCTTGATTTTCTCAAAGCTGGATTCATGAAGGTCGTGCAGCCATCGCATAATGGTTGCTCAGCAATCCATGATTCTTGGATACAGATGATAAAGTGGGCTAAATCCTGATTAGGTTGATGAGCATTTCCACAGGTGTTCCATGTACATAAAGTGATTGTTTTGCAGTTACTTTTAATGGCTAATGGTCTTGTGACCAGTTCAGATCCCTCCAGATGAAGTGCTTTGTATAATCAGTTTGTGATCTACATTTATATTGTTCATCTTGAGTTGTGATCTCAGGATATCCTGTGGGTACTGGTTTGGTGTTCAACCTTTTTGGTATGAATTCCATTTGTTTCACCGCTGTTGAATGAGATTTGTCTGGCGGTTTTTGAAATCTTCACTAATCTGTTTCAGCTTTTCACAATTCAGTACAGTGAATCCTAAGGAGAGAAGATGTTTCTTACTGCTAAGGATAAGCTATTGGGTGTCAGATGCTTTTAGAGTTATTTGGATTTGATCAAGTCTAGAGAGCTCTGTAAATTCAATGGTCTGTATGTCTTTTGATTGGATCTTCGCCAGTATTGGAATAACTTCAAATAATCGAAGTAGATTTGTCCTATTTGGTATCAATTCATCATCAGACTAATATCCAGTGAAGCAACAGGCTGAAGGTTTTAATCTGGTTTGAGCTGCGAGGATTAACAAATCTGGGGGCACGTAGAGAGCGAGTTGGAGTAGAGGAGGCCGAGAGTCTTAAAAGGGGATTCACTGATGTAGGATAAATTATGAATGTTTGTCATCCTGCTAAATGAGCATATAGCTTGAAATCTCTTCGCAGGTCAGCGTCATCTGTGAAGTTTGAGCAGGCTGAGATTTTTCATATTGATCGAGTACTATGAGCAAGGAGTCACTTGGCTGGGCTTGCGCTTCTTCAGATGGTTCTGGAAAGTCTTCCAGGTGTTGTGACAATTCCAGGACCATTTGCATATTTGCCTCTTCATTGCTCAGGGCTATCGTGCGTTCCTGGGAACGTTTCACAATTTTCACAGGCTTTCCATTTTCAGTAGTAGCCATCTGCTGAGCGGTTTGTTTGAATCTCTGTTGAATTAGTGGAGCTTTTGGGATGTTAAGGTGTCGTAGAAAAGCTTGGGATCCGTTTTGTCTTTTGTTTTTTTTGTCGCGTCCTTCTTTGGATTAATAATTACATCTTTGATCGGTTGACTGAAAATGTGATGGTTCTCCTGTGTAGTGATGGGTGACCTGATCCAAGCTTCCGTGTTGGTTTGGTTCCAATCTTTCGGTCCATTCATAGTTCTCATCAAGGTGAAGAGCACTTGTGTAAGTTCTTTTTTTTCATTCTGTCACTCCTGGCGATCTCAACAAGTCTATCTTGCCATTTGAGTCTTCAGCTGCTTGATTAAGTCGTTCTTGTAGCTTCTCGATGAAGACCTCCATCAGGATTTGATTGTTGAGCATTGTGGATAACAGCGATGCTTGTTCTTTAATTGCATCGGCATTGGTTTCTTGAAGTTTGATAAATGGAATCATGGAGTGAGGTGATGGCAACTAGCATATTTTGCAAGTCCAGCATGGTCATTGGAATTGCCTCCGTTAGTGCCTCATTCTCTATACAGGTACATTTCAAAATGTGTTGATCATTACGTGCGGATCTCTCTCTGCATGAGCTTCTCTTTTCTTGTTTGATCACTCGGGGATGTCCCGATGATATTTGAGGTAAGTTGTAGATTTTGCAGTTTTCCCTCAATGATGTAAAATAGGTAAACCAGGTATTGTTGGATTAGGGCTTTGGGAGAGAATGTCTGTTTTCCTTCTATTTGGATTCGTATATGAGAATACATCTTTTCCATTTTGTTTTGCTGGTAATCCAAAGACCTCCCTTCTCCTATCCTGGTTCTACATAACTACCTCAATCTCCAGTATTTATAGTGATAGAAGAGCCATTCGTGCAGTTTGCTGGTTAACAGCCGACTGAATCATTTCCTCAGATTGTCTTCGTCGTTGGTATAATGTTTACCATCTTCTTTTTGCAAGTATAGCTTTATCTTTCTGGGAAATGCTAAATGGAATAATCTGTTGAGATTGTGGCAACTTTTTAAGCACAAAATCACTTTGTATGAATGTTGAATCCATCCATGTGTATGTTGGCAATGCGATATTATCCTGTGGCGCATTTAAGGATATATTTTGGCTTTGGTCTTCTTGTGTTGTCATCTTGCTCTCTGCACCATCCATCGTGGGTGTTGTATGTGGAGTGGCGGTATCCTTATCATAGCAGAGTATAAGTTCCTTCTCTCAGCCGAATTTTGATAGATCTTGGTGGGTAGAGGGCACGGTATTAGTGGGGTCAGATAGTTTTTCTGCAGATGTTTGTTCAATTATGTTTTCTATTGTTAAGTCCAAATTTTCTTGATTTCTTAGTAGATCAACTCATGGTAAAGGGTTTAGAGCTTTGGACTCACTGGGTTGGATCTCTTCAGTGATCCATTCTTCTTGTGGTTCTATTTGTTGTGAGGTTTCCAGGGAATTCTGATATTACATGGGGGTAGTTAAAGAAAGGTTTGCAGGTGTAAAAGTAATGGCTAATGAGGTAGCCATAGTGGAATGAGTCTTTGAGCAGTGCCGTGCAGCGGGCCCGTTTGGTAGTCTGTTTTGTTCTCATGTGATATCGTTTTTGTCATCGTGGGATCTGAAACAATGGGATATGGAGACTTTTCTGGTTATCGCCTTTTTACCCAGCGAGCTAGATTGATGTGTCTGTTGTGGCTTGCTATTTCAATTTATTTTCAGGTCAAAGGCATTGGCCCGCAGTCCCCTGAAATAGGCTGACGTGATGTAGTGGTCTTAAGTTGAGAATACAAGAAACCAGGGTCCAGTGCGGTTGTCTAAGGACCCTTGGATTGAATTAGCGTGGTATGCTGGAGCCGAAGTCACACGCTACATGAGTTAAAAAAGAAGAGATCTGGTTGAAAGAACCTGTTCCTCTGTATATTCGAGTGCTGCTATGACCAGTGAGCACTAGCGATAACTTCAGATCCTCAGTCAGTTTATCTTGACACATTTAAAGACTCTGCTTGGAGTAATGTATTCTAAGGTGTCCAGTGAGTCTAGGGGGCGGCGGGCTCGGGGGCTAGGCAAGTAAACTAGTTGCTCTGTGATGAATAGGGGGCGGTAGACTTCCCGGGCTGAGTGTGGAGTCCGCGTCAGGTTTCTGCTGTGGGTGGTCTTACCTGTGTGTATTCCGCGCCACCACGCCAAACAGCGAAACAGTAGACAGAGCCATTTCGTCGCAGGGCTTTCGCCGCAAGCATGGCTTTGCCTAGTTTTTATAGTCAGCTGTTATGAAGCTGCTCGTAGCACGCTGAGTCGGGGTTAAAGAGGCCTGAACTCCTTATTCTGTGGTTATATTCAGCAGCCGTTCATTGGTGATGTCACGGTTAGTCACACAAGTAATGGCAAGTGTAATAGATGCAGGTATCCGCTCCGGAGCACACAGCGAAACAGTAGACAGAGCCCTTTCGTCGAAGGGGTTACCCCAGCATTAGGTATTCCAAGGATCCATCTCCAAATACTTCCCTCAGTTTTATTTAGAGTGTCTACAATCGTGCCGAGGTAAAATTCCAAACCATATATTAATTTAGGAAGAATCTTAACCCCAAAAAACATTTGTGCTGGTTTTATCGAGAACCTGCTAAATTTTCTGTATCTTCACGATCTGGGATTCCAGAAGCTTGGCATTGTGTAAGAGGATCTCTTATGCGCATTACTTCCCCTGTGTGACCCAAAATGGAATCCCAGATATGTTACACTGGTAGATTTACTCACCAAAAGTCCTTCAATATGCCATGACGGGCACAGATTCTTTCGTGAAAGACAATATTTTTGTCTTGCTCAGGTTTATTAGGAGTCTATTTTCTCTCACATATTTAGAGAAAATGTCTAGTAGGCGCTGTAGACCCATACTTGTACGATTGAAAATAAGGAAATGATCTGCATACGCTAGCCATATGATTTTACTTTGGCCTATTCTAGGTGCTAACAACCCTTCCTACATCAGGCTCTCCATCACATCTGACACATATTGGTTGAAAAACCAGGTTGCTGGGAGACACCCCTGTCTAAACCCCCACCCCCCCACCACCACCACCCGGTACGATCGCACTCTTTGATACATCATCTTTCTGGCTCATTCGCACCTGGGCCCCACAATTCTTGTAGACTCCTTCAATTAGTTTCAGGAGACCCAGTGGCAGACCCCATGAAGCAAGTTATTTCCATAATTTGCTGCAATCAACACACAAACGTTGAGAGGTCAACTGAGGCCATGAATATACAGCATTTCTCTTCCCTCCATGCGTCCTCTTGTATGCATTTCAGGGTAAGCCCATTTATGTTTGGTGAGTGTCCCTTACAGCAACCCGTCTTGAATTTACTAAGTGGAAACTGTTTTTCCAATTCCTTCAAGTGTGTCAGTAACAGAGCCGAAAAGAATTTACAGTCTGCATCGATTAACGAGATTGGCCGATAAGTTTTCAGATCCGACCTACTAACGCACTTGAAGATGGGTACTACATGCGCTGTACTCCATGATGGTGGAGTAAAACCGGTCTTGAAAATATCCTTGAACTCATAAAACAGGATATTTGCCCACATATTTGGATCTGCCTTAAAGGTTTTATTGGTCAGACCGCTCGGTCCCACGGCACAAGACCATTTGCATTTTGTTATCAAATCCTTGACTGTATTGATCTCAAAGGATGGTTCGCATTTATCATAATCTAATTTAAACATATTTGCTTTTCCCCTCTCCCCTAGTGGGCTTATTGGGTTGCCAAACGTTTTACCAAAGAACTTTATCCATTCTAGATCGGATTCAATTGTAAGACAGCGTAGTTGGAATCTGGTCCATTCACCAGTGTCCAAGAGGCACTAACTTGAGCCTTAATTAGTACTCCCAACTTAACTTCAGGACCTTGTTGCAATAACTGATTTTTTTTATTGCCTTACAAAAGTTTTTAAATGTTATCAGCTTAATTATCTTTTTTCTAATGGGATCATCCAACTTCAATCTCCTAGTTCTAAGTAGATCATTCCTCAGAAGTTTTAGCCAAGGCTATATCATGATTATAGCAATGCATATGCCTAATAAAAGTTAGGCGTGAAAGTCCTCTCACTCATTGAGGTAATACTTGCCGGTAATATCTGCCACTGCAGTGCTGATAAGTCTCTGGATCTCATGGATATTCAAATTGATAATTTTCCAATTTAGAGTGGTTTTATTCAAAGAAGCCCACAGATTATGGTTTAGTTCCTCAATATTTCTAGTGGTCCATCAGACAGCATTTCCCGACACTCACTTTGGTCTGTGGTTGAACTATATAGTCTCTAGTAGTTAAGACCATATCAAAGCATGCAGTCAAAATGAAATGGTCGCTCCACACATTTGGGGTGACCATGAATGTAGTACATCTATTCCTTAGGTATTGGTCAGGATATAGTCCAGCACAGAGGAACTTTTCAATCTGTGCCAAAGTATGCCACAATGTTATCCCATGTTCCTCGTTTTTTGATCCCATTCAATGGTAAGAGGCCCAGGTTACCTAGCCCCACAGAACATATTTTACCCATAATTCTTTTTAGTGGGATTCCCTTTTGTTCCATATTCATAATACAAATTTCCCTTGGCGTATTTTCGAATACACATTCTGCATTCAAATCTAGCTTCACATTTTCATACTCCAATCTTTCAAGTTCCCCCACCTCCATTACAGCATCAGTTGCAACCTGGGGGGGGGAGGGGGGGGCTAGACAAAAGCCAAGGAATCAACTTATTCCCTATGAAACCCTGAATCCCATAGTTATATTCAAAAGCACCCAACCAATGCAAAATATCAAGTTTCACATAATACATACTCA
Source organism: Ambystoma mexicanum (assembly GCF_040938575.1). Taxonomy (NCBI): domain Eukaryota; kingdom Metazoa; phylum Chordata; class Amphibia; order Caudata; family Ambystomatidae; genus Ambystoma; species Ambystoma mexicanum. The sequence continues at coordinate 251,109,592 of NC_090930.1, read as the reverse complement.
CTGTTTATTTGGGCAGGCGAGGCCTCTTGGTACAGGAAGACCTAGAGGACTCTGGGAGGGAAACATTTTCAAGAGACAATATTTTCATTTCAAGAGCATGTTGCATTTCCAATTCCCTGAGTTTGATGTCCTGATGTTTGGCTTCAGCTTGAGCTTGCAACCTTTTAAATTCCATTTCAAGTCTCATTTTCTCAAGAGACACATTCTGGACTCAGTATTGGACCTTGGGGGGTCCCGGTGGATAAAGGTTGAGGCAAAGGGCTTGCTGAGGTAAAGAGGGGCTCCTATCCTGGGGATCCTCTCCTAAGACATCAGAGTTAGACTCTAAATTATCATCCTCATTATCAATTTCCACATTTTCTGGAGTAGTAGAAGTTACAGGCCTACTATCCAACCTTTGGTGATTAACAACCTTGTAATCAATTCATTTATCTTTCCTTTAAAAGGGAGATTCCTGACTTTTCACATTTCTTTCTACTGTTAGAATGAGCAGGGCTTCCTGCTTGAAGTTATCCACACTATGCATGTTACAGTTGCTATTCTAGTGGAGCTTAGACTTGTGAGGGATTTTAGTTGAACAAAAGTATAGCAAACACTTAATGTAACAAATCTACAATAGATCCTCACAGACTGCCACCAGTGGTAAGCAAGATTGTGTGCAGTATCCTTTGGAAGACTACAGCAACCTTGACCTCCTGGCAATAGGAACCAAACCTTTGGTATAAATCTGTACTTCACAGGTTGGTAGTGTGGCTGAGCAGCCAGGCTTATCTCAATAGGGGTCAATGTGAGCAGTAGGGTTGTAACAGAGTTTCAAGGTTTCTTGAAAGGTTTCTAGATTAAATAATTATTAATTTAACAGTAAGTTATATAAGCTTTCTTCAGAAGGGAGCAAAACATTTAACAATTATTATACACTTCAAAACGCGCTCTGTTTCTCCAAGTCAGATTTATCACTGGTGCATCTATAGAAATACTGAGTTTGGTGCAAAGGTTAGCTATGGGAATAAAACAAAGTTTAACAATTCATAAACAGATAAGTACTTTTTAAATCTTCCAATGTCCAGTAAATGAAACCCTTTCCTGGGGAAAGGTAAAGGCACAGAGTCAGAGGTAAGAAGAGTTTTTCAGGGAGCCACGACAGCCAATGTTAGTGGACGAAAGTCTAGGGGAGGCGAAGATCTTTGCAGGTAAGTAAAAGTCTTGCACAATTGTTTTTAGAAAGGTTTCTAGAAATAAGATTCACAAGCAGGGAGGATTGTGAGGAGCAAAGCTGGAAGCATCTCTGTGAGGGCAACCAAGACACGTCTCAACTGATAGCAAGTAAGGCTACACAACAAGAGGTAAGCCCTCTTAGGTTTACAGTACCTTTCTTAGAATAAATGGTTCCAGCCTGCTTCTGTTCCTGGGCCTCAGTCGTGGGGACAAGAGGGAGGATGTCTGGGGACTCCTGCACTGCAACTGGAAGGTCAGCGGCAGCAACGGGCAAACTTCAATTCAGCGGCACTTCACGGTTTCAGCTCCTCGCGTCTGACAGAAAATAGCAACACCGCAGTTCTGGGATACCACTCTTGACTTTCCCAGCATCTAGTGTCCAGCACTCTGATGAGGTGGCTCAGGCTTGGTCAGTCCTGCTTCAATGAAATCCGGAGGATCTTCCTGGCGCTCGGGTCCGACTTAAAAGCTAGCCACTCGGTTTGGTGTGCCTCTCCCTGGCACTTTCGGTTCCAGCAGAAACAGCAGACGTACAGCCAGCTCCGAGAGGATGTCCAAACGAGTTCACTTTGGTGTTGATCCCACCAACCCAAGGGGAGAAGTCGTCCTTGCAGGGCTTCTCTAGTCTAAACGAATTTGGAGCTTCATCACAGCAGCAGGGCTTCACCGGGCAAACCAACGGTCCAGGAGTTGCAGCAGGCATCTCTTCCAAGTTCTTCTTCGGATTCCTTCGTCCAGTAGTCAATTCTGCATTCACAGCCAAAAAGCCCTGCCTTTTATGCATGTTTCTCCCATTCATTCGAGCCTAGCTGTCAATCACACAGCAGGGTGGCTTGTCCTTGCCGGACAGCCAGCTGGCCAATCACTGTTGGGTGTATTCCTGTAACCAAGGGGATTAAGCACAGGGAGTTTCGGGCACCTCCCTCACTTCCTGCCCCTGCAGACATAATGGAGCTAGAGGCGGGCTTCACTCGTAAATCCTTCCAAAGGCAAAACAAACAAAGGGACCAAACGTGGTTTGGAGTGCAGAGAATCTCAAGAAGGACCTTTCCAACAAGAAACGGCGAAAAAAGAAGACGGGGCCATTTTGACAAAATGGGCACCCATGGGTGCCTTACTGCAGCTGCGAACGCAGCCTGCGGTAAAAACATACAATGGTAGTAAAAAGTAAACCACTGCCATCAGCTGTAGAAAGTGTAACATAAAAATGTTACATGAGAAACTAGAGAAAGGGGATACAAAGGAACTGCTCCAGCACCCTATGGTAAGATAGTGTGAACTGGGTCTAGAAAGTTGCAAAATGCAAGTCAAGTCAATTTCACTTCACTGCTCTTGGAAACAGTAGTTTCACCAAGAGAAGGTATCTAAACCTTTGGGAAATCTAAGAGACTTCCCTGTGCTACTACACTGAAAGTGCTGTCGCAATGCAAAGATGATGCCTATGGAGTTTGTCAGATTCCAAAAAAGGAACAGTCCAAATCACTAAAAAATACATAAGTGGTAAAAAGGTCTCACCCTCCCCAGGTTAGAAATTAAAAGTCTGAAAGTCCAACAAAAAGAGCAGGGGATCTTTCAGTTAGAGAGGAATTAGCATTGCTAAAAATTCTCCCCAACAGTCCTTTTTATTTCTCAGCCCAAGATGCAGAGAAGAAATGGTAGGTGACAACTTCAGATACTAGAGCCCTATAGCAGGGCTTCTCCATTGATCTTACGTAAACCAGATACACCATCCGACACATTTTATTTATTTTTACCTAGATCCAAAGAATCATCTATAACCAAACGTCTTTGATAACAACTTCCCACTGCCTATAGCACACCAGTGTCCTGAGGAAAGTTTGGAGGCTTTTGTTTCAACCTGGGCTAACCAGAAAATGTTTTCTGCTTGACCCCTGAACTGGAAACACGCAATAGTGTCAACAGATGTAATGTGCTGTTATTGTTTGCAGTATATAAAATCACCCTTCTGTTACCAACCTCACTGTTTTAGAACCCAATGTTCTCATGTTGTGAATGACAACTCAACTCATATGTTTGTTTTTAATGTGATACTTTATTCAGAATAAATGTTTTAACAGTACTTTAACTTGTTAATTTGATCGTGAATAGCTAAGTAAATACATCTTAGCCCTCTGTAGGTTGTGTGCACTACTTGTGCGTTGGAGAGGGGTAGCCTTGACTCATTTGTTCTTTTGTTGAACTGGGGCGCTAAAAAGGTGCCCCATGCTTGGAACCACTTTTGCCAGAGGTCTGGCAGGTGTGGCAGCTCCTACAGTATTTATCAACAAAGGCACCTATCTTGGGCCAGTAAAAGTAGAGAAAGCCTATTTTTCGTCTTTTTGGAAGTGACCAGTCAGAGGTATCTTATGTGATAGTTGTAGGAGCTTGGGTCTAACACCCTGGGGTACTACCAGTCCCCTAAAGTCACCTGGGGTAGACTCTGTATGATCACTGTAGATAGGACCATCTTCCCAGTAGAGTCTATGCTTCCCTGGCTCGTGCACGTCCAGCTGTGAAGCTGTCTGTTGTCTCAGACATTCTAGAGAGGAACACATGCGGTCCTCTGCTGAAATCTACCATAGATGGTCCACCTTCTGCAAGCAAAGTCTGCAGCTCAGGATGGTCTCTAGGATCCATATTTTCTAAGCAGGAAAGGAACTCCTGCAGGTCTGTCTCACCAGTAGCTGGTTCTTCAGGAGTTAGTTTGTCCACACACTCAGCCTCAGCTGGGGATGGGGTCACTGGGGTGACCTGGGACTGTCCTCTGGGGGAAGTCCAGGTTTTCAGAGCAGGTTTTCGTTTTGAGACCCTTTTTCTTACCAGAGTCTCTGGGTTTCATCTTGGTCTCTTATTCTTTGTTGAAGAGGAAGGTTGGCCTGCCTGATGGTTTGAGATCTCTGGCCAATCCAGCCAGCTCCTGTTTCTTTTTGCTAGGAGGCCTGGGGATACTGGAGACTACTCCAATAGTTTTTAAGTCAATACCCAACAGGGCCCACCCAGGTACTTCCGATTGCACACTAACCAGAATTCACAGTGATGTTATTGCACTGGATAAGGGCTGGCAAAATGGGAACCATTTGTATAGGGCCTACAGCAGGTTTAGTGGGAGTGTTGGGTGCCTTCGCTACATCCTAAGGTTTGAAGAAACTTTCATCAATCACTGTAATGCAGGTCCCAGTGTCTCTGATGGCAGGAGCCTCCTGGCTATCTACAAGTACAGTGTCCTTGTAATATTAGTGTTGTCAGGTACGGTATTATACACATATATATTCTGTTGGTCCCACAGAAGTGAACACTTGCCATTGGAGCTTCATCCTCAGGAAGGAAGGCTAAGGACAGTGTGGACCCCTGAAGGTTTACCCTTGCATCTGGGATCCCTTTCATATGGACACTAGACCCACAAACCACACATTTAGCAGCGCTTTTCTGGAATGGGTGTTTCTAGTACCCTCCCTCTTATTTGGCCCCAGAGGCTTCACTAGACCTGTATGGCTTCCCTTGGTATTTACCGTTATGGTTGTTGTGGCCCTCTTTTGGTAGTGAAGAATTTGAATTTTCTTTACTATCTTTCTTGTGCTTCTTTACCTCATCCTTTTTCTGAGTTGTCCCATGTATGGGAACATTCTCATCTATGTGCAAATTCCATTCAACCTTAAGACGCCCAGCTCTTTTGCTGGACTTTAGGACTTAGAAATATTTACCCTGGAGAGAGTGAGCCCTTTTTCTCACTCATGTGTTACAACCTGATTTGGATTATATGTTTCCTTTGTTTTTGGAGTCCAAAAAACTTCATTACACTACCAACTGGTGTAGTAGAGGCCTATACCAAAAGGTGGGTTATGTAATACCAAGAGGACAAGTGCTGTGTAGTCTCCCACAGGGTTACATCAATTCTTGCCTAACACTCCAGATTGCTTAAGAGTGGCACTGTTGGCTACCCATAAGTCAGCAGCTTGAGCTAGCCTCTTGGGATCAAGTTCCTTGGAGTCAGCCAGGCGCTGTCTCAGTTCAGGGGAGAGGTATCAAAAATATTCTCTACCAAAAATAAATGTCCAATTTCTTCAAAGGAGTTCACTTTGTAAACCTTAATCCAACCATGTACGTTTTTCAGGCATTCACAAACCCATGGACTCTAAATCTTAAGTTATTGAGATGGAGTCTTCTCAACCCTGGCTATAAGAGGCTGTTTGACTAGTTCATAATCTTTCCTGTCATTAGCATTTAACTAAATAATAGCATCACAATAATTCTGGGGGAGTCTAGATGTGTATCCATGCAACTAAATTCCCACAAATATTATGCAAACCATAGATGAATTCAAGAGTACTCAACCAATTGAGGTACAAATTGTCCCACTCAATGGCATTGCCCAACATCACTAAGCTGCATTTGTGCAGAAACAACCAAAAAGGGCTGCGCTGGCTCCTGTGCGCGCCAGGACCTCATAACTGTTTTGGCAGCAACAGAAAGATGGCTGCACCATCCTGCCTAGCACACTTCAGGCAAGATGGAACAAGGGGACACACTGAAAAAGTATGCCAGTGTGTTCTGAAACATGAATGAAATCAAGTAAAAAGGCAGCACTACTTGGCGGTAAACCAAAAATTGATGACAGGCCCAGTCAAACCAACTCAGAGAAATCAATAAGCAACTTCACTTTCACTCGCACAGGAACACACGTTTATTTCTTTCCAAAAAGTATCCAGGCTCAGCAGTTCAAAGAGACTAACTCTCTGAGCCAAGTCGATGTCAATGTATCTACGCTTTAGATACAACTCATGCATTCAAGGAAATGACTACAGCTGCAAAGACAGTGTGGGCATCTGGAGGAGCTACCAAACCGAATTTAAAGAAAGAATTGCTAGCAGTTTTAACACGTGGAAAAATGGGCTTTGCTGACTGAATAAGAAAATGGCCTGTTTAAACATCAATTGTTGAATGAAAAACTGCTTACTTAGCAATGTAAAGGGATTATGTTAGTGGTGATAAAACACGCACAGGCTATCTTCTTTCATAGGTTTGTTTTAATTCAGGACCCAAAATAAGAAATTAAAGCGCTTAAAACACATGGGCTGAATTTGCAAGCTCTCAAAAAAAGAAATAAAACGTATTCCAGTTGCCAGCCATGAAACTTAGCCAAGGAAGGGAGGCACACCATAAACTTCCAGGACACGAAAGTGGTAATTGCCAGCTTGAAAAACTTTGAAAGTTCACACGCTCGTCAGACATTAGTCTGTGATCCAGGCTGGGACAATAGAAGTCCTGGGACACTAACCTGTGAAGTGTGAATGGGCAATAAAACCTTCAATTAAACTGGGAACCCCCACCCCACACAGGGGTGAAGAGACTTATTTCTGCAGCAACAATTAGTAAAAAATGTAAATATTTTGCAGTTTTAAATATAATTTTACGGGCTTTCTTTAAAGACTAGGAACAATTCAGTGACACCTTGGGGACAGAAATGGAAAAGTAGTGAGGATAAATCGAAAAGTATTAATGTTGTAAACGTAAAATTATGTACATACATCCAAGGGCAGAATTTGCATCAGTGTACAAAATTGTGGAGTTTCAGGCCAAATCTTTCATGTTTAAAATTACCAAAATGTTTCAGAAAGGTGAAACAAGGTCCCACAGACTTGAGCATTGGACTGATATGTGCTGAACATAATATGTAACCTGTGTATATAATTTGCTAAGAGATTGCAATTGTAGAAATGTAGGTTTTTGGCCAAATCAGATTTCCAGTAAAGTAAATGTGGGAGTTTTTGGACATTGTAAAACTCGCCTCATAAACCGGACATCATTCCCTTGGAAATCCAACCAGTTAAGATCAAGGCGGAGACTAGCACACCTGCCCAATCCAAGTAGTTAGGTGGTGTGCATAGTTAGCCCTGCCCAGCCTATACTTTGATTATGTCATTTTGTACTATAAATAAGGGTCCCTGACAAGACTCTATAAACACACTACCCGATTTCCTGCGCTGCGTTCCTGTTCCCGTCATCTTCCAGATCTAGACTCCAACTACAAGGCCAAGCATTGCTGATCCTACTCCAGGGCCCATTGCAAAACCCAAGCAGTGCCGATCCCATTCCCAGCAAGCCCTACAATATAAACAAACACACTACATTTCCCATTAACAAGGGAGGGGGGGGACTGTGGTACCTTTGGCATCTGGATCCAGCCTGGCTTGCTACGACTCACAGCATGCTGCTGCCATCCTGCTACCTTGACCTATACTATCCAGTGACCAGACTTGCCAGTCCAGAAGCGCCACAAGGTAACCAGTCCCTGCCCAGCTGATCCTGTCTGGCTGATTTTGTCCAGCTTTCCTTTGTTAGACCAGATCGTTGACTGTCCAATATCCAAAAACTAAAAAGTGGACAGTGAGTATCAATTGCCACCCCACCTAAACCCATAGCCTATCTTGTTCTTTGTCCTCATACCTCTCTCCATGTCATCCTATCCTTACCCTGATAACTTGTAATACCGTCAGAACCATTCTTGCAACCCTGCCTTTGATTTCTAGTGCTAGCGCCAGCTCTGTAGTAATTTTGTCTTGTGAAATCCTAAACCATTAATCCTATTGCGAGTGATCGGACTGGTTCTGCCAGGGTAGGCGCTGGGGAGCTAGGGTTGAACTCGCAAATCAACACTGGAGCTTACTGTGTCCCTCTTTGGTGGACTAGCCTGAATGCTCTAGTGTAGAGTAAAACTGTTCTTGTCAAAACTGATTTCCTTTCCTTTTTCACCACTCCATTTTATTCAAAACACACCTTTATAGATCTTGCATAACCCAATTTACCAGCTAGAGACTTAATTTCACCTCTATATTGTGCCTGTGATCTATAGCTATTCCCCAAAATAAAGACTGCACTCTAAATCAGTGTATTTCACCCATTTTTATTAAAAACGTTTGGGTAATTTCAGGCTGGAATTGCAAAGTTTGCAAAGTTTCCAACATGTCATTTGCTGCAATCTGTTTTAAATCTTCCACTCACTTTTCCAACTGTATGCTCTTGCTAACCCAATGCTTGTGATTGTTTGCACTTTTACACTGTTGCTTACGTGAAGAATCGTATCTGCTTCAAGGTTTTTACACACATTTATTATTTTATTCATCCATTTCAGAGTGTCATTTTTAGCATTGCCAGAGTTTAAAATACATTTTTCTCTCTTATTTGGGGAGGGAAGTCCGATTTCAATTCCGTTTTCAATTGGTCATTCCTGATTACTTGCTGCTTCTGTTTATCCACTCAGAATTGATTATTTGTGGGTTGAGGGAATATTGCCGGGGGAAATTCTGAGTGCCATCTTTCCTAAAATCAAAAAGCGCTCCTATTCCCTGGTGTTTTGTCGAGGCGTCAATAGAAGGTTAAATTAAATGCATTGCTTACATTCCTATTGTTATTATCACCCCATTGGTGATTGCTGCTGTATGATTTCTTTTGATTTAAAAATAAAAAAATATCATTTTATCAACCAGCCTGGTTCATGGTCCATTGTGACCCGGGGTATTTGAAAAAGGGATGTGATATGAGTGGTGTACCATCTCAATATCGAATCTAACATAAAAATAAGCATTTCAGTTGTGCGCTGCATACTAGGCCGAGACTAAGGTGTGCGTCGTCTGATTGAAATCCTTAACACAATTCAACACATCAAGTTTAGGATCATACATACTTGCAGCCTCTTTTGGTAGGCGAGGTCTCTTGGGACTAGTAGACCGAGAAGATCCTGTAAAAGAAGCAGAATCAAGGGAAATCTTTTTCATATAGTACTCTTGCTGCATTTCCCCTTCTCTGAGCCTTCTCTCTTGGTCTTTGTCCTCAGACTGTACTGCAAGCTTCTTGAAGTCTAGATCCACTCTCATTCTTTCACGTGAGAGATATTCTGGGTTTACATTGTGTTTGGGAGAATTCTCAGAAATGTACAAATTCCCTCCACCTTAGAGGCCCCCAGCAACTTTGCTGGATTTTTAGAACTTGATTTTATTTAACCTGGAGAGAGCGAGACCCTTTTTCCCCACTTCTCTCGTGTATTTTAATGTGATTTTGAACATGGTTTCTTTTGGTTGTGGAGTCTGACGAACTCCATAGGCATAATCTTTTACATTGTGTCACACAGCACCTTCAGTGCAGTGACAGGGAAGTATTTCACATTTCCCAAAGGTTTAACTACTTTCTCTGGGATAAACTACTGTTTTCCAGAGCAGTAAAGTGAAATTGACTTTACTTACCATTGTAACTTTCTAGACCAAGCACACACCATCTTACAATAGAGTGCTGGAGGGGTTACCTAGTATCCCCTTTGTCTAGTTACCCTTTTCTCATTGAATGGCTGGTGGCAGTGTTTTCGTTTAAACTACCATGGTGTGCATTTACCGCAGGCTGTGATCACAGCTGCTGTAAAGCAACCACGGCCGGCATCTTTAGTCAAAATGTCTCCCGGTCTTCTTTTTTCGTTATTTCTCTTCGGAAAGGTCCTTCTTGAGATTTACTCTGCACGCCAAACCAGGTTTGGTCCCTTTGTTCCTATGCCTTTGGTGGGCTTCAGGACTGAAGACCGCCTCAGGCGCCCAAGTGTCTGGGTGTAAGGCAAAGGTTGCACGCAGTACCCTCTGGGACCACAACACACAACTATGAAGGGGGGCGTGGCCTAGATCCATGGGCTGAGGACGGACTTCTCCTGAGCTCCTGCCCTGATCCTGAGACCGATCCTTGTAAGAACTTTCAGCCCGGACCGAGGACGGAAATCAGCATATCTCCAGCTGCCTCATCCGAGCCTGCACCGCCGGAGAGAGAATCCAAACGAAAAACGGACCCGACAACACCGAAAACGCGACCTCCGTGCTGCGGCCCCAGGGAATCAAAGATGGCGGCCGCGACTTCGCCCGAAGCCCGCAGACGAGGAGAGCCCGGGAACTGAAGGAGGCGACACCCGCGGCTCCGGATGGCGATGAACTACTGATCATCTGTGCCACAGACGGTGCGCAGACTACTACACCTCCCATCCCGGCACTGAGACCATCGCGGGGCGCACACCGCCGCTGCGAGGAGAAGAGGAGAAGGCAGGGGCTGGTGGCCCGGGCCGCTACGGGCCCCCAAACAGAAGAGGAACGCCGCGCGGAGGGGCACACTGAGCCTTCCCAGCCCTTCTCTGGACCCGGCGGGTGGGGGCTCTCGCCGCTGGGCGATACTCGCCCTCGGTCCACGGTGCCCCTAACAGACGCCGGCGGGCCCTGCAGGCAACCACCACTTGGCTTGCACACATGATATGGGCCCCCCAAAACACCAAGAATCACCCGGACCATAACGGGGGCCTGCGAGCCCCGTGGCGGGGGCCACCACACGGCCCATCCACATAACGCGGACGAGAAGACCGATAACTCCACAACGCCGAGGTGCCGGGCCCCAGCACAAGGAACGTCCCGCACTGACGGCCAAGAGTGGCTTCACCCCAGCGGACACTTCCCCACCTTCTGCCCAAAAAGATACACCCATAGCCGGGGAAAACGCACTGCACCATAACCCCCGCAGCCCCCAAGAGGAGGAACCACCCGCAGGCAACCACCTGACCAATATCCTAAAACAACGAGGCGAGTGAAGGGGAGCACCTTACTGCATGCAAGATGGCAGCGCCCATAACAAACCAGTGAACGGCACCCTCCCATACAATCACTGAAAACGACCTGAGGAGCCATCGGGCCACAAAGCCCACTAAACCACGACGGCCCCATATTCCTGACAACCAGTGGTCTCGGGAAAAGAAACACTGCGGGAAGAAAGCGTACCGGAGAACTAGGCCGTTGAGTGGGGCCATAACACTATGCGAACCAGCCCCAAAACATGAGAACACGGTCTGGCCCAACAACAACAAGAAGCAAGAGCAACAGTAGCACAAACGACCCAACGGACACGCTACCACTGCAGGCAGCAACGACATTGCACATACCTCTCGGAATACTCTGCTGAGAGCCCTGGTGGACGAGCCTGAAGCGGACATCATATAGCACCCCACCAAAAAGCCCTCTTTAGAAGGAATGCCACCTCCAAAGCACAAACCCAAACTTGTCACAATGGATGCCTTCACCTCAGTCCGACCAAAACATCAGATTCCACATGAGATGAGCGCTGTTCAAGGATCTCCGACTCAGGCAACAGATCCTCGAGACTCCCAAATCCTACAAGCGATAGCAGCACTGCGAACATCCATGGAAGACAAGATCGGCGAAATAAAATCGGACATTCAACTGATGAGACAAGACGCGCGAAACCTAACCGACAGAATGGTCACTGCTGAAGCCTCTCTGCAGGACACCGCGGAGACCACACAGGAACTTAAGGCGAAGGTCAAAGAGCTGGAATCCACAGTAGCTCGACTGGAAACGCGCTCAGAAGATGCGGAAGGCCGGGCCCGTCGCAACAATGTCCGAATACTGGGGATACCGGAGGATTCAGAGGGCCCCGACCCTACAGAATACATTGAAACGCTGTTCTTGCAGGAAATCGGGGCAGGCAAACTCACCCAGGGCTTCTCTGTGGAACGAGCTCATCGATCCCTTCAAAAGCGACCTCCCCCCGGCTCACATCCGAGACCTATAATAGCTAAAATCCTAAACTTCAAGGATCGGGGGGCCATTCTGAGGTTTTCGAGAGAAGGCGGAGAGATCAAAAGGGGCGCGGCGTCAATAGTCATGTATCCTGATTACACCCCAGCAGTACAACGGGCGAGAAACTCTCTTATACCAGTGAAGGCCACTCTAAGGAAACTCAACCTTAAATATATGTTGCTATACCCAGCGAGACTCAAAGTGCTTCACAACGGGAAGGCGATCTTCCTTGAAACCCCGGCGGCGGCAAATCTATGGCTTGAGCACAACAATCTGGCTGAAGATGCGGAGGTAATAGCGAGAAACAATAAACACCAGGGCAACGACAAAGATCACGCGAGAAGTTGAAGGACACATCAACCATGGTTACTACCTCGGAATGAATCGTATCGCCGCACCAAGAAGGCGACGCAATCGGGCAGGAGCTCAGAGGCTCTTGTGCATAAACACTGACGACCCGCCCCAATCGAAGCGGTGCAGGTAAAATGCCTACACATCACCCGGGCTGGAAGACCTGGAGAGGACTGGAAGGCCCGGGAGCCCCCGAGCGTTGTGAGTTCATAACAACTGCTGGGGGCAGTTTACCGTTGTTCTTTTTCGTTGATCCATCCTACGGGATGGTGGTTGTTAATGTTGTTGTTAATGTTGATAAATCTCCGAAGGCAAAACCACAACTGACGGGTGGGGGAATTGGCTGGAGGGCCAGGATGGGCAAGACCGCACAAAACAGCGCCGAACTGGCGACGCCGGCCGCCACCATCCGCATTACTGGAGGAAGCGGGGGCTCTTTTAGTGTTCTGCGAAAACAAGATGGCTACACACATTAGACTATTGACTTGGAATGTAAGGGGCCTGGGCACCTACCACCGCAGGAACAGGATTAAATCCTATCTACAGAGAAAGAGAGTGGACATCGCTCTCCTACAAGAGACTCACTGCACCGCTGAAACGGATGAGAAGCTCAGAGAACACTGGGGGAGACAAGGCTACGGAGCCCCCTACTCTAAATTCGCCAGAGGAGTGTTCGTCTGGTTCAACCCCCAGGTACCGTTTCTCCTACGCAGGTTGGTGAGGGACCCTGAAGGTAGATATTTGATCATATGGGGAACGGTGGAATAAAGAAATATGTAAAGTAAACTCATATTTCCCCAACAACAATATCCCAGCCCATTTAAAAACACTTAGCGCCCAGATGTCACAGTATCGGGATGGCCTCTTCTTGTGGGGAGGCGATTTTAATTGCGTTTACAATCCTGAACTAGATAGGTCTTACCCAGCTTTCCCGCTGCCACCTCATCCCTGAATGTCATGGTCAACGAACTTGATCTGATTGATGCTTGGCGGGACCTCCACCCAAGCGAAAGGACACACTCATATTACTCATCCCCACACAAACTTCACACGAGGCTAGATTATTTTTTCATAAGCAGAGAACACATGCCTCAGACTACTAACACACAATATTTAGGAAGGACCATCTCCGACCACTCCCCACTCCTGTTAGACTGGCAACACAATAGCCCTAGACCGCCCATCCCTATGTGGAGAATGTCTGCTGAGGCTCTGAAAGACCCGACCTTTAGGGATGAGCTACAGGAGTCCTTGGAAAACTATATAGCAGTAAACACAGGCAGTGTGGACCAAATAGGCACGCTATGGGATGCCCTAAAGGTGGTAATACGGGGAGAAGCAATTGCAAAAGCAGGGGGTATCAGGAAATCACTACGGGAGGAATTGAACCAGAAAGAGCTGGAAGTCCAACAACTAGAGTCCACCCCTATTGACACGATGGGGAGGGAGGAAGGACTGAGCTCTCTCAGAGAGGACTGCTCCAGGGCATGGGACAGGCTGGCCAAGTTCGATTTTAGCGTTAGAACTAATAGAGCACATGCAGAGGCCGACACACCGGGTCGACTACTAGCGTGGCTCTGCAAAAAAGAACACCCCAGGCAGGCTACTACAGCACTACAAAACGAACAAGGCATAGAACACAGGACTCAACAAGACATAAACAACACCTTTCAGCGTTTCTATGCACAACTATACTCCCACACACACAAGGTCCCACAGGACCAGATATTAGACACTCTGGAGGAAATTGGCCTGCCCAAATTGTCGCTAACGCAGTCCGAAGCTCTAGACCCTGACATCACACCGGAAGACATAACAGAGGCTATCAAGTCCCTCGCTACTTGTAAGACCCCAGGATGCGATGGACTCCCCCCAGAATTCTACAAGGAATACGAACCCACCCTGACGCCCCTGCTACACCAGGTCTTTTCTGAGACATTCGAAACTGGTATCCTACCTGACAGTATGAGGGAAACCTTACTGGTCCCGATGCTCAAACCCAATAAACCCTCCGATAAATGCGACTCCTACCGCCCGCTCGCCATGCTTAACTATGATGTGAAAATATTGACGACAATACTGGCGAGCCGACTATCCAAAGTGATTGGTGACATAGTGCACGAAGACCAGAACGGCTTTATACCTGGACGTAACACGTCCCTAAACTTACGCAGGCTTCAGCACATTATAGCTGAAACCAATACAAGCGAAAAACAACTCGCATTACTCTCCCTAGATGCTATCAAAGCATTTGATTCCATTTATTGGGAGTGGCTGGTGGCGGTCCTGGAGGGTTTCGGACTCGGCCAACGATTTATCAGATGGGTAGTGATCCTATATAATGAACCTAGGGCCAGGATAAAATCCGAGAAATATGTATCGGACACATGGGATATTCGCAGGGGCACTAGGCAGGGCTGCCCACTTTCTCCCATGCTCTATATCCTGGGTCTAGAACCCATTGCAATCTTCCTCAGGCAGCAATTCTTTGACGCAGGAATTAGGCTGGGCGGGACTGACCATATTGTTTCATTATATGCAGACGATGTCCTAATATATGTTAACAACCCTCATCTCAATGTCCCGACAATACTGGAGATCCTTGATAACTACGCCAAAGTTTCAGGTACACAATTTAGCAAAACGAAATCCTACATGTTTCCATTAGCATCCCTGAAAAATAAATCTGCAGAAGAGCTTCCCTCAGTGGGCATAAAGTGGGAGACCGAATCTTTCCGTTATCTTGGGATCCAGATAATGCACACCCCAGAACAAATGAATACAACGAAACACGATGGCAGCGATACCCAAATTGCGCAAATCCATAAATTTCTGGTCTAAGCTTCCATTATCCATGCTGGGCAGGGCCTCAATAACCAAGATGATCATTCTCCCTAGATTCCTATATGGGTTCCAGAATGTGCACTTTTATATCACCAAACCCTTCTTCCAGCTTCTAGACACAATAATAAAGGAGTTTCTATGGGGTAAGGGCAGATATCGGGTGGCACTATCTACCTTAGTATTACCATACAGCCAAGGAGGGATTCAGTTACCAAGTCTAGAGAAATACTACCTCGCAGCTCAGCTGAGCCATGTAACCAAATGGCTAGCGGACGGGACCACTTCGGAGAACCCCCTCCTACAGGCCATGATCTCCCCAATCCGCCTGAGGGAATTACTCTGGGCCCCTCAAACTCTGCTACACGATCAGCCCTTTCTGACAACCCTAGGCAGGAAAATATGGTGTAGAACCGGGACGATGTTACACTTGAAGCAACCATACTTCCAAGAAGTACCAATACTCTCGGGACTCGACAAATCTGTCACCACCCTCCACACCATTAGGCACTGGGAAGAAAAAGGTGTATACACCTGGGGCGATCTATACTCCGGAGGCACATTCAGGGATTTCGCTGAGCTACAAGAGGAAGAGGGCATTCACGCTGGCCAATTCCTGTGGTACCAAAAGATCCGCAAGATAGCACGCACTAAATGGGACACCTGGCCAGAGGAACCAGAGGCCACCCCCCTCTTGTCATTAATGTACACCCTGAGCGAAGAGGGGAAAGCAATATCTCAGATATACAAACTCCTTGTTGACATCCCTAATCCCCGCGGTGATATACTGAAGACCCGCTGGGAATCAGACATGGGACAGGAGTTGTCCGAAGAGGAATGGAGTAGGGCGCTATCCTTTCCGAAAGAGGTCTCTAGAAACCAGAGATTTCGGCTAATCCAATTAAATGTACTCTATCGCACCTACTTAACACCGAGCAGGATTGCGAAGTTCAACAGGACCGCCCAGACACAATGCACCTGGTGTGGGATGGAGGGAGCAGATCTAATCCACATGCTCTGGAACTGCACCAAAACCCTCTGGTCAACGGTGAAAAAAACCTGCGAAGAGGCAGAAGTCACTAGATATAAGTGGACCCCAGCCGAATGCCTCCTAGGCTGCTACCCCAGATTGGCCAAACTCAAATATGCAGTTAAGCTGATGGACTTGCTATGCATAACAGCCAAAAGGACCATAGCCATGGCATGGAAACGGCCGGCAGGACCAAATCAAAGGGCATGGCGCAAAGAATTTGAAAGATGGGCGATCGCCGAAACAAGAGCTTGGGAGGACAGCGTGGCTAGATCCACGGATGAGTCGAGCATGGCCCTTGCTGCTTGGAAAGACACCATGTCTAGACTGTTTCACTCCTCGGATGATAAGCCCCCCTGAACCATCCACCGGCCCTAGCACAGGACCCGAATGATTGCCTAAGACACTCGAAACCAAACCCCTCCAGCATTAACATTTTTGGAAATCCCATACCTGCGTCCATGTTGTCCGGCCACTCCCTCCCCGCTCACGATCCAATCAGTCATCACCCACCCTTGAATCGGAGATAGTTAATGTTTCCAATGTTTTTTTTTTAAGTTCTTGTTATGTTAAGATTGTTGTTTAATCACAAAGGCTGAATGACGCTGACCAACCGGTCACCTTGCAATATGTAACTATAACTAAAATGCCAATAAACAAACTTGAAAATAAAACACACAACTATGACTACAGGTGTAAGCAAAACCAACCTTTGGTGCAAGTCTGTACTACACAGTTTTTGGTAGGGAGCTAAGCAGCCAGGCTTAACCTGGTTTGGCGCACAGAGACAAGCTCTAGAAGGACCTTTCCAAAAAGAAATGATGAAAAAAAGAAGACCGGGACCTGTTTAAACAAAGGGGGCTCAGACACCATCTTGAAAAACATGGCTTCTGCGATTTTTAGCTACCGGTGGTCGGGAAAAATCATGGTAGTTTGTTGTAAAACCACTGCCAGCCGCCATTTCGATAGAAAAGGGTAGCGTTTGACTGCTACATGAGTTTCATCATGAGTTACTAGACATGGGGGACCCCTCCAGCCCTCTATTGTAAGATAGGGTGTGCTGTGTCTAGGAATTTGAAAAGACTAGTAAAGTCAATTTCACTTTACTTTCTCTGGGAAACAGTAGTTTATCCCATATAAGGTGTTCAAACTTTGGGAGAGCCTAAAAAGGCTTCCCTGTGCCACTGCACTGAGTGTGCAGTGTGACACAGATGAAAAGATGATGTCCATGGATTTGTCTAAAACTCCATAATCAAAGAACACAAGAGTAAAACACATCAAAATACACGATTGTGGGGGGAAAAAAAGGCTCACATGCTCTCCAGGTAAAAAAATCAAGTCCTCAAAATCCAGGAAGGTTGCTGGGGTGGTCGCTAAGGTGAAGGGAATTAGAACATTTGAGAATTCTCCCTAACACTGCGGGAGGCAGGAAGTGAAGGAGGTGCCCGAAGCTCCCTGTGCTTAGTCTCCTAGGAGACCCAAATGCACTCTGTGGTGATTGGCCGGCTGACTGTCCGGCAAGGACAGCCACCCTGCTGGTTAAGGGGCAGCTACGCTGGAATGAATGGGAGAGAACTGAATAAAAAGACAAGTCCTTTGGCTTGGAAGGCAGAGTCGACCACTGGACGAAGGAACCAAAGAAGACCTTGAAGAGGATGCCTGCTGCAACTCCTGAACCGTTTGCCCAGTGAAGCCCTGCTGCAGTGCCGAAACGCCAAGTTTGCATTGACAGAGAAGCCCCTGCAAGGACGACTTCTCCCTTTGAGTTGGTGGGACCAATCAACTCCAAAGTAAGCCATCTGGACATGCATCTCGGAGCAGGTTGAATTTCCACAGAGTCGCTGCTGGAAACTGCATAGCCAGGGAGAGGAACACCAGATTGTGTGCGTTGCTTTTAAGCTGGCCTAGAAGCTTTTGGAAGATCCTCCGGACTCCCAGGAAGCAGGACTGAGCAAGCCTGAGGCCCCTCAGAGTCCGGGACCCCAGAAGCAAGGAAAGTCCATCTCGACAGCCATGATCTGTGGTGAGCTGCAACACTGAGCAGCCACTGAAAGTGAAGTCTGCCGATTGAGACTTTTGACCGTCCCAGTGCATTGTGAGTACCTCGATGTGTCATCCTCTTAACGCGGGGTACATCACGTGGCCGTAACCCTGCCCTCCTTAGCTCCGCTCCACACATCGCCCTTCAGTCCTTTTCTACCGCCAGATCTGAGACGATTTAACCAATAATAGAGGATACTTATTAGAGGGGACAGTGGGCGGGCGTAAGGAGGAAAGGGGACTATGGACAAGGAGTAAGGTAGTCACTACAGAGAGTAACTTTGTTATACTCCTACGTCCCGCCCCCTTTCCTCCCTACTTTTGGGAGATTACCAAGCACTCCTCACAGGAAAACTGGTGGATGAAACTCCTTTACTGAAAGAGGTTTTTAAGAACCGCCTGGCCGAACTGAGCATCGGCTCTGGAGCTCGGATCTAAGCAGTAATGCTTACAAAAAGCTGATGGGGAAGCCCACGTAGCTGCTCTGGCAATGGTTTCCCAGGGAACATTTCTGGAAGGCAACAGCAGCCGCCTAACCCCGCACAAGATGGGCATGAATTCCCTTTGGAGGCTGAAGGCTCTGAATGGTATATGGCCCCGAAAAACAGCAAGCAATCCATCAAGCAATAGTTGCTTTTGAGGCCAGCTTTCCTTTCAGGTCTCCGAAGTTCACAAAGAGTTGGGAAGAGCTCCTCAGTTTACATGTTCTATCCAAATAAAACTTTAGAGCTCCTCTGACATCCAAATTATGCAACACCCTCTCGGCATCTGAAGCCGGGTCTGGAAAGAAAACGGGTAATGAAATAGACTGGTTCAAATAAAAATCAGATACCACCTTTGGAAGGAAAGAGGGATTGGTTCAGAGGACAACTTTATCCTTGTGAAAGGTGAGGAATGGATGTTCTACAGACAAGGAATGAAGCTCGCTTACACACCTTGCCGAAGTCACTGCAATCAGAAAAGCCATTTTCCACGAAAGGAACTTCCAAGTCCACCGTAGCCATGGGCTCAAAAGGTTTATGGCATAAGGCAATAAGGACCACATTCAGTTCCCACTTTGGATGCGGATTGCGCACAGGTGGATAAAGATGCAATAGACCTGCAAAGTGTCTTTTGGTTTGCCAATGAAAATGAGCAAGAGTCCGTGGACAGGTAAGCAGCGATAGCCGACAAGTCCTACAAGACAAGACATGTATGCCTGAAGTTGCCAGATGAGAAACAGATGACATGACCGTGTCGACGGTAGCTTCTCTGGGGTCCAGCTGCTTTGCTAAACACCAGTGACAGAAACAGAGCCATTTGCTCCTACATTGAGACCTCGTTGAAGGTTTTCTAGTCACCTGGATAATGTGGATCTTATCCGCTGACAAGTTGAAACTTTCTAAAGATTTGAACTCAGGCACCAGGCCATCAAGCTGAAAGATTGTGGGGACAGGTGCCACATCTGCTGATCGCGCTGGTGAAGCAGGTCTGTAATCAGCGGAAGCCTGATCGGTGAGCAGACTGACAGATGCTGACGCGCCAAAAACCAGAATGTGGCTGGCCACCATGGGGCTATGAACAGGAGAGTGCAATTCATGGTGTTCCTGATCTTGCATAGCGCCCGGTGAATCAGAAGAAGAGGTGGGAAGGATTAGGCCCTCGGGTTGTGCCACGGAATCTCGAGAGCATCCCCCAGGAAAGAAGCTCCAAGCCCGTTCCTGGAAGCATAAAGAGGAAGTTTCCTGTTTGATGATGTCACAAAGAGGTCCACTTCTGGAGTGCCCCAATGGTGAAAAAGGTCGGAGAGGATCTCCGTGTTCAGCTCCCAATCGTAGCCGACCACCCCTCGCCAGCTGGGAGAGTCTGCAGTTACATTCAGCTGGCCCGGAATGTGCACAGCCAGCAGCCAAACGCCATGCTGAATGACCTATTCCCAAATCTGAGCGGCTAGATGTACATGGGGATGGATCTGGTATCCCCCTGCTTGCTGATGTAAAACATGGATACTGCATTGTCTGTGCGGAGCCGGATCACTTTGTTCACAATCACTGGCTTGAAAGCTTTGAGTGCCAAGAAAATCGCCAGAAGCTCCAGATAATTTATGTGAAATTGTCTGCCTGTAGCGTTAAAGGTCAAAAACCTGAAGATGATCCATCGTCACGCCCCGACCGATAAAGGAGGAGTCAGTTGTAATGGTCACTTGAGTGGAGGGATCCTGAAAAGGAGCACCCACCAACAGATTTCGGGAAGATGACCACCATAGGAGATCTGTCATCATGCAGAGTGGGACCGGAATCATTTTGGTGTCCGGAGTTCCTGGCTTCAGGCAGTGGACCCGAAGAGCCATCTGCACGAGTCACATTTTGAAATGAGCAAGGGGAAGAGCAAGCACACACGAGGCTATGTGGCCTAGAAGCCTCTGGAACCACCAGGCCAACATGATCTCTGACTGAATTAAAACTTGACACATGCTTAACAGATCCGCCATCCTGTCCACAGTCAAGTAGGCTCTGCAGTCGATCGTGTTCCAACGAAACCCAGGAATATAAGGTCCTGAGAGATCATCATGGAGCATTTCCACCAGTTCACAGACAGCCCAAGAACCAACAGGACCCGAAGGAGAGACTGAAGATTGCTCGAGGCTTTCACTGGACAAGGAATGTGCAGAAGCCAGTCATCCAAATATGGATACACATGAATAACCTGTAGCCGTAGAAAAGCTGCGATGACCGACATCTCCATGAAGACACGCAGCGCTGAGCTGAGACCAAAAGCGAGCACTCTGAATTGGAAGTGCTCCTCTTCCAGGGAGAACTGCAGATATTTCTGATGCAGGCTCAAGATCAGGATATGCATATATGCGTCCTGGAGTTCCAAAACGCTGAACCAGTCGCCCTTCTGAAGAGGGGACCTTATTTGGCAGGATGTGATCATCTTTAATTTCTCTTGCGGAAGAGAAAGGTTGAACTAGGAAAGGTCTAGAATGGTGCGCAGGCCAGCCATAAACGGACGAGAGTAGAAGCCCTCCCCTCGTTTCTATTGGGGAACGGGTTCCACCGACTTGAGATTTAGAAGCTTCTGGACCTCGGCTCTGAGGGAGGGAGTCCCCCACTGCTGAAAGGGAGGATTGAAGGGTGGGGTAGGGTCAAGCGGAAGCCCACCCGAGCAATGGACAAAACCCACCAGTCTTCGGTGATGGTTTCCCACGCCTCCAGATGAGACGAGATTCGTCCTCCCACAGGAGTCTCGTGCGAGTACCAAAAAATATCATTTTGCAGACTTTTCGGCAGAAAGACTACCTGTCCCTGAAGTGGAAACGTGAGACCGAGAGAAAAACCGACCTTGTTGCTGTCTCTGATGGGAGTAACCTCTCAGCAGATCAGTCTTACGAGACCTGGGTGTTGACTGGGGGCTTCACTAGCACCGACAGACTTGGCAGTTTGCATGCTCGCCTTAGTCTTTGTAAGCTCGTCATCCGTTGAAGAATGAAACAGCTCTTTGCTATCAAAAGGCAGGTCCAGAACTTTATCTTGGACCTCCTTCGAAAACTTTTTTGCATGAAGCCAAGCTTGACTAGGTGTCCACCCCCAGCATGAGGCCTCAAGCTGAGGTGTCAACATGGTGACCAGCAGCCTCCAGAATAACCTGCGCCAACACCCTGGCGTCTGATAAACCGCCTTTAAAGTCTTCCAGCCTATCAACAGGAATGAGCTCCTGGAAGTCAGCCAAATCCCTCCACAGTTTCATATTCGCTGACACCAAAATGAGCTCTGTGTTAGCCAGACGCAATTGCAGCGCCAAGTTGGCAAAAGCGGGCATGACGCCAATGCTACTTCCTCAGATGTGTAAAGCCTCTAACGTCCGTCGATTCTTTTACTTATGTGCAGCCCAGTGGGGTTTTCCCAGACCATGCGGGCCTCGGCCAGGATGTCCCTCTGAATGAACAGGCTGGTGCGTTCTTGTGGAGACACGGTTAGTGCCCCCAAAAGCACCGCTTCCTGCTGAGCGGGTGCCTAAGGTACCGGTATGTCAAGGAGTGACATGTCCAGTAACCGGTTGTGGAATGCTCGTACAGAGCGGGCTGGTCCTCACTATCCTGTTCTGCCTGAGGGTCGTCTAGTGCATCTGGATCCATCTGCTGCAAAGCGACTGGTGTCAAATTGATGTCTCGCTCTGCTGGAGTCTGTGTGAACCGGAGACAAGGGAGGCAGAGGCGGAGAGCTGTAGGTGGCCGGGGAGGCGGAGGTGGCACCCGAGGGCAGATTTCCCTAAAGAGCCCTTTAAAGTAATCCCTCATGGGATCAGAGTTCATAAGGCTATGTAATGTCACAAAAAAGGCATCCTCTGCCGAGACCTTAGGCACTGGAGTGGGCAGAGGCCGCTCAAGAGGGGCATAACCCCACGAAAGTAGTGAGGAGGGCTGCAAAGAGGGCCCGCCACCAACCGGGTCTACATAGACCAATGGGGCAGATTTAGGAGGAAGCGATACCAAATGTGGTAGTGGCATCCGAGCACGCCAGTCATAAGAGGGGCAGAATGGATTCACACTGTCGCGTGGAAAAGGTTGTTCACCAAAAGGAAGTTACCCAGCACCCGCCGTCGATAGCTTGGGTGTGAGGTAAGAATCCAAAATGGCCGCCGTAGACCACGCGGGAAGGCCTGCCATTTTGTGAGTATCTGAGAAGAACGGCGTCACATGTGGAGATGAGACAGGTGACTCCACAGACTGGTCAGGGGACCTGATCGAAACTTTAGCCTTGACACAAAGATCCTCAGCAGAGCCGGTACTATGGGGTCTTGGATTTTTACTGGACATCCTGTCCCTTGAATTAGCCTCAAAAGGAGGAACCGCGGCAAAGCCGGTAACAGAGGAGTTCCAGTCAGTGACCTCTCCATGTGCCCCCTCAAAAGAACCAGTAACACCGCGAGCGCAGGAAAGGAACAAGTTACTTACCTGTAACTGTTGTTCTCCAGCATGGGCCTGGCATGGATTCACATGCTCATGAATATTCCCCGTCGTCAGGCTGGGAAACCTCGGTAAAGAAAAATCAGTATCAGTTTCGTTGCTGATCTGTCTTTCGTAGTAGTAACCAATCACTGATCTCTGCGTCATACTGACCACAGCCAATGACTGCCATCTCCCTAAGCCCTGCCTCTGGCAGCCATCTTCAGATTTGGTAGCACATGAAGAGGCAGTATGACCAAGTGAAGAGCCGCAGAGGGGTAGGCGGGAGGGTTCGCATGTGAATCCATGCCAGACCCATGCTGGAGAACAATAGTTACAGGTAAGTAACTTGTTCCTTCTCCAGCATGGGGTCTGGCATGGATTCACATGCTCATGAATAAAAGAATACATAGCAGTACACACATGCACAACCACGGGAGGTGGCAAAGGCTCAACATTAAGCATTAAATGAAACTCAACATTAAACAATTCTTACCTCCTCACCAGGCTCACCTTAGGCGAACAGGTTGCGCAGCACTGCTTGGCCGACCCTGGACTCCTCCCAGGAATCCCGATCGACGCAGTAGAATTTCGTGAAGGTGTGCGTCGACCTCCACGTAGCATCCCTGCAGATATCAAGCAAGGGCACACCAGATAGGAACGCCGTGGTAGCTGCGATCGCTCTGGTGGAATGGGCTCTCGGACGGCCAGGCAGCGGTCGGTTTGCCAACCGATGGCAGTACATGATACAGCCGGAGAGCCATCTGGAAATGGAAGCCTTTGAGAGAGCCTTCCCCTAATTGACAGGTCCAAAGTTCACAAAAAGTTGTGACGTCTTCCGAAAACACTTAGTGCGGTCCACGAAGAACTTCAGCACTCTAGCCACATCCAGCGAGTGCAAAGTCCTTTCAGCCGGCGACGAAGGCGACGGGAAGAAAACAGGCAACACCAAGGGTTCATTGAGGTAGAAGTCCGACGGCACCTTGGGCATGAAGGAGGGGTGCGTCCTGAGCACTACCGTTGTGTCGTGAAAAGTCAAGTACGGGGGCTTGCAGGAAAGGGCCTGGATCTCTCCCACCCGTCGTGCAGAGGTGATGGCCACAAGAAACGCTGTTTTCCACAACAAGAACTTCAACGGAGCCGAGTGCAGAGGCTCGAACGGAGGTCCCATGAGCTTGGTCAGCACCACGTTGAGCTCCCACGCCGGGGCCGGGCCTTCACCGGCGGGAACGATCTGAACACTCCCTTCATGAATTCTTTCACCAGACGATGAGACCACAAAGACGTCCGTCCCGTGGGTCTGGTGTATCGGGAGATCGCAGCAAGATGAATCTTGATGGAAGCGTGCGCCAGTCCAGCCTTGGCCAGCGTCAGCAGGTACGGCAGTACTTGGGGACCCATAGTCCGTAGAGGGTTAATCTTCTGTGCGTGGCACCAGACAGAGAACCTCTTCCATTTGTGTCCGTAGCATTTAAGAGTTGAGGACGCCCTGGCCTTTGCAAGAACCTCTCTGCAGTCGGCCGGTATGTCGTAGCCTCCAAACTCTAGCGCTGCAGGAGCCAGGCCTGCAAGTTCAGCGACTTCGGGTCGTGATGGAGGATGGCACCTCCTTCCCTGGAGAGAAGATGCGCGTCCACTGGCAGTTTGATTGACGGGGACGCTGACAAGTCCAGAAGGTCCGGGGACCATATCTGCCTCGGCCACGCAGGTGCGACGAGGATCATCCTGCACCGTGACCTCTTGAGCTGGTTGATGAGCCGGATCAGCAGCGGCAATGGAGGGAACGCATATAGGAACAGGCCCTCCCAGGGGAACGAGAAAGCATCGCCCATGCTCCTCGGCTGGGGAAACCTGCTGGCGAACCTCCGGCACTTGGTGTTCGTCGCCGTCGCAAACAGGTCGATCTGGGGTGTGCCCCACCGTCGGAAGAGGCGGTACACTAAATCCTGTCGTAGTTCCCACTCGTGGCACGAGCGCAGCTCTCTGCTGAGCGAGTCGGCAATGGTGTTTTTTATTCCTGCCAGATGAAACAGCACCAGAAACATCCGTTGGGCGACGGCCCAATGCCACAGATCCTGTGCCTCCTTCGACAGGGCTGGGGGATCTGGTACCGCCCTGCTTCCTGATGTAGAACATGGTGGTGGTGGTGTCGGTGAAGATCCTCACCACCTTGCCCTTGAGGGACGGAAGAAACGACCTGAGGGCCCAAAACACTGCACGGAGTTCCAGGACGTTGATATGGAGGTACCTCTCCGCCGGCAGCCAAAGGCCCCTCGCGTGCAGTTTTTCGGTGTGCGCTCCCCACCTCTCCAGGGAGGCATCCGTGGTCACTGTCTTCAGGTGGCCCAGGGTCTGGAAGTCCATGCCCGCCGTCAGAGGCGCGCGGGTGCCCCACCACCGGATCGCTCATCGGAAACTCTCGTCGAGTGTGATCCTCTCCTCGAAGCTGCCCGTCTTCTGGATCCAGCACGCGTCCAGGAACTCCTGCAACGGGCGCATCCGGAGCCTGCACAGGCGGATGAGATAAATGCAAGACAACATCATTCCGAGGAGGGACTTGATAGACCTCACCCTGGCCGCGTCCGCAACCAGCATCCGCTGCACCTTGCCCAAGATGGCCCTCGTCCTTTCCTCCGACGGAGAGGCCAGAAGCGACACTGTCGAGCTTCGCTCCCAGAAACAGTGCGTCTTACGCGGGCACCAGGTGGGACTTGGCGTAGTTTATGGAGAATCCCAGGTCCGTGAGTAGTTGGACGGTCCTTGCCGTCTGCTCCACGGCGAGCTCCTTCGTCTTTGCTCGGATGAGCCAGTCGTCCAGGTAGGGGTAGACGTGGATCCCCTCTAGGCGCAGCCGCGCCGCCACCGGTGCAAGGCACTTGGTGAACACCCTGGGTGCCGACCTCAATCTGAAGGCAAGGGCTCTGAACTGGTAGTGACGCCCTTGGACCACGAATCTGAGAAACTTTCGGTGTCCCTTTAGGATGGGGATATGGAAGTAGGCATCCTCCAAATCCAACGACGCCAGGAAATCGCCCTCCTCCAGTTGACCCAGGACGTGTTGGAGGGTGACCATCCGGAACTTCTGTGTCTTGATGAATTTGTTCAGTCGTCGTAGGTCCAGGATGGGACGCCATCCTCCCGTCTTCTTCTTCACAAGGAAGTATCTTGATTAAACTCCGGACCCCGAAGCCTCTTTGGGACGAGCTCGATGGCGCCTTTCCTGAGCATCGCCCTTAGCTCCAAGAGAAGTTGAGGGACGTGATGTTCCTTCCTGGCCACAGGGGGACGCGCGGGCACCACTTTAGAAACTCGAGCACGTGACCCTGAGCCAGGGCATCGAGCACCCAACGGCCGGTGGAGATGGACTCCCACACGCTGACGAAGCTCGCCAGCTGGCCTCCCACCGGGGTGCTTCGGTGGGGGCCCGACCCCACGGCCGGTTCAGTCCTGCTTCGACAAGGCTTTGCCGCCTTGTCGTCCTTGGCGACGACGGCGGGGTCCACCCGACTTGCCTCGTCCCCTGTAGGCTTCCTGTGACGACAAACGGGCCGCTTGACGATAGGTGGAAAATCCGCCGCTGGAACCTTTGGAGACACCCTGTTTGCCTCCGCCGCTCCGAAAGGGCGGCCGTCGTTGCTGGAGAACACCAAGAGCCCGGGCCGTCTCCGTGTCCGCCTTGATGGCTTGTAGGGAATCATCCACTGTTTTCCCAAACAGGTTGCTCCTGTCGAACGGCATTTCCAAGACTCTGGTCTTCACGTCCTGACGGAAGTCAGTAGCCTTGAGCCATCCACGCCGCCTAAGGCACACGCCATTGCCCAACTGGCGAAATCCAGTGTCAGCGATGTCCGTCGCTATCTTAATGGCGTGGTCCGACGCCACTTCTCCTTCCTGCAAGATCTCTAGGGCCTCCTCCCTCTTGTCGTCTGGTAGGAAGTCCAGCAGGGGGGCGAGTTTGTACCACAACTCCGTCGTAGCGGGCTACGATAGCCAAGGCGTTGGCAGCCTTAATCGTCGTCGCTGCAGATATGACTCTGCGTCCCATCGTGTCCAATTTCTTTCCCTCGCCGTCCGGCGGGGAGGTTGACGGTTGACGTAGAGGCCGCACCCTCCCCCCCCCGCTTTTTTCTTCCGGGCCGCTGCGGAGACGACCGAGTCCGGGGTCGGTTGTGCCCGAAGGGATAAGGGGGCCGCGTCCGGGACCCGGTACTTCTTCTCGTACCGATCCCTTCTAGCTGGCGTTGTGGATGGGTTCTTGAGGAGGGAGAGACCCTCATCCCAGATATAGCGAGGACTGTCTTCCTCTTGGTCTCGCACCGTTGATAAAGGAAACCTTCCTTCTTCTCTTCCGGGCAGAGCTGGAAAAGCTCGGATGCCCTGGCGATCATGGCATGAAACGATCCAATCTCGTCGGGCGGGGAAGCCCAGGTGGGAGGTGACGACGGGAGATCCTCGTAAACCTCGTCATCTGTACCCGTCGCGGCCGTGTCAGTCCCCGTATCATCCCCACGTGTCGTGGACGGGGAGGAGGGCTGAGCAGGGCGCGATGGTTGAAAAGGAGGTGGAGGATGAATCCTTCTTCTCTTAAGTGGAGGGCTCCCAGAAGGGCCTGGCTATGGGTCCCCCGTCGGGAGCGGTTCCTCCGTTGGTGGTAATGGCAGTCTCGTCCTTATCTCCGAGCATAAGGACTGTATAGCCAACAAAATGGCCGCCGAGTTGTCCTGCGGCACTGGTTGAGGGGGTTCCAACGGGCGATCAGGAGCCCCGTCGGCACCCTCGACGTTCTCGTCGTCTCCCACGTCGGGGTCCCTCCCGACAGGATGGTGGTCTTCCACGCCAGCGCCGTGGCCTAAGACTTCCATCAGCTCCTCCTCAGAGGTTGAGGCCGAATCCACGACGACCTCCTGCCCCCCCCCCTTTTTCTTCTCCGTCGGAGGTTTCACGGGGGTCCTGTCGATGGGCATGAAAGAGGACTCCCTCCGCGGCGGCAGGGAGATTCTGGGCCCCGAGGTCGCCACCACTGGTGTAGCCTCCACAGGCTGAGCCAGGGCCGCCGCGACTGTCTCGATAGAGGCCTTGGCCGGATGGATCAAGGCTTTCACCACCTTAGGTGCGCTCACCGCCTTCTCCTTGGGGGGAGGGTCACCACCTCGCTGCCCCTCCGATGGGGCCTTCGAGCACGACCGGGGTCTCTCCAGGAGCTTCGCCGGGTGTTCGGCCTTCCTCTTACCCGAGCCAGAGCGTTGGCTCGTGGTTGAATGCGCCGGGGAGGATGCGCCCTGCCTGGCGCCCGTAGAGCCCGACCGTTCGGCGCTCCCGGTGCCAGCGGACTCGCGGTGCTTGGCCTTCTGTTGGACCCCCGTCGCCAGGGCGCCCTCAAAGGTCTTAGAAGACCGCTCGGACGACTTCTTCTCGCCTGAAGGGCTCTTTCCTTCCAGCCAGTTGGCGAGACGCTGATGGCGATCCTTCATGGACCGCTCCGACATATTGTCGCAAGACGCACAGTCCTTCTCCACATGCGTCTTGTCTTCATGCAGGCAGTAAAGGCAAAAGGGAGTGTTCGTCCTCCTTAAAGACATTCTAAAGCTGGCATCCAGGGCAGACCCTGAACAGCTTTCCGGGCGTCGAGCTTCCCTTCTCCTGGGCCATGCTCGAGAAAGGCCTGAGAAACTTCTGGAGTCCTCCAAAAGCGTGGCTCGACGAAATCTTCACCCTTGAGGGGCATAGAAGAATCCGACACGGGTCCCCGTTGATCGGATAAAGAAACGGTGGAGCTTGAGGCTCTTTTGACCGAAAAAGAGAACATTTTCCTAAGAAAAAGCGCGAAAAAAGCACTAACGCTCGAGAGCAATAGCACAAGGATCCCAACACTTGAACGTGCGGTAAAAATCTGAAGATGGCTGCCAGAGGCAGGGCTTAGGGAGATGGCAGTCATTGGCTGTGGTCAGTATGACACAGAGATCAGTGATTGGTTACTACTACGAAAGACAGATCAGAAACGAAACTGATACTGATTTTTCTTTACCGAGGATTCCCAGCCTGACGACGGGGAATATTCATGAGCATGTGAATCCATGCCAGACCCCATGCTGGAGAAGTCGAGGAATCTACCTCACAGACAAGACCTTAACAGGTCTTAGAGTTCCGTTGGTACACACCTTCGCCTCGATAAGAGGAACCTCGGAACAGAGTCCGGTCTTTATAGCTCCCCCGACAGGGGCCTCGAACCGTGGTTCGGTACAGAAGAACAATTTACTTACCAAACTGGTAACGTTCTTTCGATGGGATGTTCATCCGACTTATTCCACATCTATGACATGTAATGTCCACAGCTGTGCACTTCGGAAACTTTTCAGCAGAGGGCTTCTTGTGTCGAGCCGATGTCCCTCGAGGGCCTCAGTCGAGGGTCGACATCAGCGGATGTTATATATAGGACGCACGGTGCCCGTTGCCTCAGTTTAGTTTTTTACCCCAGAACACGTTAGGGAAAAACATGGAAGTTTCGACAGCTCCTCTTGAAGGAAATTCCCTTGAGCAGAATCTCTTGCACTTCCGGTTGACACTGGTGGCAAAGAGATCCACTTGTGGGGTTCCCCAAAGGGCGACAATCTCAAAAAGGACTGCCTGAGCCAACTCCCACTCGTGAGAGACCATGCTCTGCCTGCTCAGAGCATCCGTCGCCACATTTTCGTCTCCGGCCAGATGAACTGCCGAGATCGAGATTTCCTGTTGGATGGCCTAGAACCAGTAATGCATGGCCACTGTGTTGTCCGTCATTATTAGGACAGTCTTCCCCCGCACAGAAGGCAGAAAAGCCTTCAGGGCCACCCTGATGGCTCTCCGCTCTAAAAGATTGATGTGGAGTCTGGACTCCGACAGAGACCAACGGCCGCTTGCTGGCATGAGCACCCCATCCTGTGAGGGACGCATCCATCACGATCGTCACCTCCAGCCATGGTGCCAAAACGTTGCCCCCATCAGATTGCCTTCGTCGGCCCACCATAGAAGATCCTGGGCGACCAAGAGCGGAATCTGAACGGGATCTGACATCTTTCCGGAGAACTGTGACCACTGCATCTTGAGTGCCCACTGCAGGGATCTAATTCTCATCAGCAGTCTGGCCTCTGGCACCAGAAAAATGCAGGATGCTATGGGGCCGAGCAACCTTAAGAATTCAAAAGCCGGGAGACTCTGGACACATTGAAACTTGTCCACCATCTGCAGAATGTGATGAGCCCTCACCTGGGGAGACGAACACTGCCCCGGGGACGTGTCGAGCACTGCTCCGATGTATTTGAGCCGCTGGGAAGGTGTCAAATGCGACTTCTTTAAATTTAGAGAGAAGCCCAGCTTGTAAAGGGAATGGCAGGTGACTGATAGATGATCCATGGCTTGCTCGGGAGAACGTGCCCTGATCAACCAATTGTCCAGGTAAGGGTAGACGAGAATTCCCCCCCCCCCCCCCGCTCCTGAGGTACGCTGCCACAACCACCATCAGCTTGGTGAAGACCCCTGGTCAATCCGAATGGCAGGACCCAAAACTGAAAGTGCGAGTCGCCAGCCGCAAACTTCAGGTACTTCCTGTACTTTGGATGAATGGGCACATGAAAGTAAGAATCCTTGAGGTCCAGAGACGCCAACCAATCCTGAAGTTGAAGGGCCTGGAGGATTGAGAAAGAGTGACCATCTTGAACTTGTCCTTCCTGAGAAGTTTGTTCAACCAACGCAAGTCCATGATGGGTCTCAACCCCCAGTCTTTCTTGGGGATCAAAAAATAAGGGGAATACCATCTCTCGTTCCTCCCCGCTACAGGCACCAGTGCTATGGCGCCTTTCTCCAGCAGGGATAGGATTTCCTGCGCAAGGTGCAAATCTGGACGCTTCAAAGAGCTTCCCCGCTAGATTGTCGTGAGTCCGCTGAAGGAAGGGAAGGCAGTGGCCGTGGGCTATGATATCCAGAACCCACCCATCTGAAGTAATGGCACGCCATTCTCCAAGATGCTGCGCAAGTCTTCCCCCAACCGGCAAACCATGGGACATGGCCTCATGACTGAGCTGAAGCGGCTGCGGCAAAAGAGCCAACTGCCTGAGTGGCTTTGGCACCCCGAGTACCCTGTCCACCACGGGTACACTTACGTTGGCCCCTTTGACTGGCAGCTCCTCTCGATCTACCAAAAGAGGAGTAGAAACAAAAAAGGAACCTCCCCTCCATTTCTGTCCCCTAGGACAAAAAGGCAGAGGTTGACATACTGCAGCGTTCAAAGAATTTGCTGCAGCTTTGGAGGTCTGCAACCGCACAAGGCTCACAAGGCTCTCGTCAGCCTTGCTGCCAAATAAATGAACACCATCAAAGGGCATCTTCAGAAGACGGGCTTGCACATCAGGGGGCAAACCCCCGACTTCCGCAACCACGCAAACCTGCGTAGGACGGTGCTCGCAGCCATGGACCGGCTGACACAGTCTGCCGTGCCCAAACCCGACTGAAGGGATTCACACATAGCATCCTTGCTGTCACGCACGAGGGGCTGGAAGCCATCTCTTTCCTCCCCCTCGGGAAAATGCTCAGCCGCTAAGGAAGCACAGTTCCACAGAGTGTAAATCTTGCAAAGGCACACGTGGAGTTGAGAGCTTTTAGTGCCATGCTCCTTGAAGAAAAGACATTCCGAGGCCATCCGATGGACCGCAGAACCGGAGCAGGATAGGACAACGGGAAAAGAAAAAGATCTTCCCAGTGATGCAAGTGCGTCCAGCCCCAACCGCGCCAGTAAAAAGGACTGAATGGCAATGCGCGGGCAGAGCTAAGGAGGGCGGGGTGACGGCCACGTGCGGTACCCTGTGTAAAAAGAGAAGTACACATTTTTCAATTTGATGCATTTTTACAAAAAGTGCTTCGGTGCCGTCCCACAGGACGGAATGTCCCAAAAGTATGAGGAAAGGGGACGGGACGTCGGAGTAAGGGATACATTACTCACCGTAATCGTATTTCTGATGCTTGTATCTGCTTAGATTCACATGCTGTGCATAGGCCGACATCTAGTGGAAGCTGCAGAGTATTATGGTTTGTGTTTCAAAACTCGAAAAGGGGCGGACTAGGGCGTGCCAGTAATACTATCCCTAGTGTGACGTCCACTGTACCCATGATCCCTCACGTGTGTAGGACCCTCAGATTGTATTTTTTCTGACATGAGGTAGCATGAGGAGTAGCACGAGTACACAGTATCCAAGCAGATAAGATAGATAAAACTAAAAGCATCCATGCGCCTCCTCTCAGAGGGGAGGAAGGGCAGGCGCATGTGAATCTAAGCCGATACAAGCATCAGTAATACGATTACGGTAAGTAATGTATCCCTTCTGAGGCTTGTGGAATCTGTTTAGATCACATGCTGTGCATAGATTAGCGAGCAGTGTTAGAAAAAGGAGGTGGGATGTGAGAAGGGTCATGAGCCAACAAATGTCTTAGAACCGCTTGTCCCACTTGAGTATCTGTCTTGGAATGAGTGTCAATGCAGTAGTGCTGAGTAAAAGTGTGAATAGAGCTCCATGTAGCTGCTTTGCAAATGGTGTCAATGGGTACATTTGCAATGAAAGCCAGAGTGGCCCCAGTACCTCTTATAGAGTGGGCCCTTGGCATAAAAGGCAGTGTTTTTTCTGAAAGGGAGTAACACAGCTGGATACATTTGGCTATCCATTTAGAGATGGCACCTTTAGAGACGCGATCTCCTTCTCTGCCTGTAGCTACGGAGACGAACAGTTGATCTGTCTTTCTTAGCAGTCTGGTCTTGTCTACGTAGTAGAGGCCCCCTCTCTTCTCACATCTAGTGGGTGTAGTTTCACCTCACCAGAGCTTTTGGGTTCTTGGAAAAAGGCTGGTAGCTCAAAGGACTGGTTAACATGGTATTTAGAAATAAACTTAGGTGAGGACCTAGGGTGAGTTCGTAGAACCAGTTTATCCTTGTGAACAGTAAAGAAAGGATCCTGCACTGCCAGAGCTTGAATTTCACGGACCCTTCTTATGGATGTAATGGATACTAAGAAGGCAGTTTTAGAAGTCAGGTGTTTGAGACTAGCTTTATGCATGGGTTCAAAGGGGGGTCCATGAGTTTAGCAAACACCACATTAAGGTCCCACCCTGGTGGTGGGTTAGAAATTGGAGGGTGGAGTCTTTTTTACCCTTTCCATAAATGCTTTCACAACTGGCACCTTCCACATGACACCTTGTTATGGGAGGTGGTGTAGGCTGACAGCGCTACCAGGTGTACTTTGAGTGAATTAAATACCAACCCTCCGTCCAGTAAGTGGAGCATGTAGGTGACAATATTGGAAGGAGTGCAATCAACTTGGTTGATTTGTTTATTCTGGCACCAAATAACAAATCTTTTCCACTTATCAAAGTAACAGTGCCTTGTGTTAGGTTTTCTTGATTCCTTTAAGATATCCATACATCTCTGGGGTAAATTGAGATGGCCCAACTCTATGACTTCAGGAGCCATGCTGCCAAGTTCAACGAGTTAGGTTGAGGATGCACTGTTTATCCTTCATGCTGGGAGAGTAGGTTGTACCAGCACGGGAGTCTGATGGGGTCGCACATGGCCAGTCTGTGTAGGTGTGGGAAGCATGGTTGTCTCGGCCACATAGGAGCAACTAGGATGAGCGTCATCGATTCCCTATGTACCTTGTTGACCACCTTCCTCATCAGAAGGGTTGGTGGAAAAGTGTAGGCAAACATCCTTGACCAGTTCATCCATAGAGCGTTGCCCTTGGAGCCTGGCTGGGGGAACCTGGATGAGAATTCTGGGCATTGTCTGTTTTCGCTTGTGGCGAATAGGTCTATAGTGGGGAAACCCCACTGAGAGAAGAGATCTTCTATGACTTCTTCGTGTAGACACCATTCGTGTTCTTCTGGGAGGGGATCTCTGCTCAAAGCGTCCGCTTGTGAATTGAGATCCCTTAGAACATGTTTAGACGACAGGTAAATGTTCCGTCTGAGTGCCCATATACAAATTTTCTGGGCAAGCCTGGACAGATTTGGCGAACGAGTGCCCCCTTGTGTGTTTATGTAAAACATAGCCGTCGTGCTGTTAGGATCTGCACTGACAGGTTGGATAGGTGGCGTTTGAACGCCCGAGGCGCTCTGAAGACCGCCAGAAGTTCTAGCACGTTGATGTGATTCTGAGCCACTGTGTGAGACCAGAGACCCTGAGCTGTGTGGTGAAGGAGGTGTGCTCCCCACCCAGACAGGGACGTGTCTGTTGTGACTACGGCCTGTATTCCTGGATCGTAAAAGGGTTTCCCCTTTGCAAGATTCTCTCTTGTCCACCAGCGAAGACACTGCACTAGTGTTGGCAAAACGACCACTAAATCGTCCCACTGACCACTTGCCCGAGACCACCGTTTCACCAACCATTCCTGCATAGGTCGTATGCGCAGGCACGCAAGGGGAACCAGGTAAATGCACAATGGCATCATGCCTATTAAACACATCGCTTTGTGCACCCTTATCTGGCGACCGGACTGATATTGAGGAATTTGCAGTAACAGATTCTGAATGTTTTCCTCTGATGGAAAGGCCAACCCCTCTTTGGTGTCTAGGACAGCTCCTAGGAACTGTTTGGAGGTGCTTGGCACCAGGCTTGATTTTTACTCACTGATTGAGAAGCCCAATTGGAAGAGGAGGTTGATTGTTCTTTGAATGTTTGATCTGCAAATTACGGGGGTTTCACCTGTGATGAGCCAGTCGTCCAGGTAAGAGTACACTGGGATTGCCTCCGTGTGTAGGTGCACCGCTGCCACCGCCAGTACCTTGGTGAATACCTTTGGAGCCGAGGCTATTCCGAAGGACAGCACCTTGAACTGGTAGTGCTGGCTGTCTACCTTGAAATGCAAGAATCTTCTGTGCGCTGGGAGCATGGAAATATGAAAATAAGCACTTTTCATAATCAATGTTGCCATGTAATCCCTTTTTAGTAGGGGGGGGGGATTACTTCCTGTAGTGTAGTCATGCAAAGTTTTTGTGGCTTGACATACTTGTTTGCAGGGCGTAAGTCTAATAATGGGCGCATCGTTTAATAAATACCCGTGTTTACCTGGTTGCCCATGACAAGTTCTATTGCGTCATTTGCAAGAAGAATGGCGATCTCCTCGAAGAGGATAATGCGGGAGACGTAGCGTCTCTACCTGGGCTGCCTCTCCCCATACCGCAGCCCCTCTTTTGACCTGGTGAAACCTTGGGTAGCCGCCCCACGAATTACCTTGGTTCTGGTAGTAATTTGACCCTCTCTGGGAATTTTGGCCACGAGAGCGACAAAAATCATTATTTCCCTGCTGATTTGTGGGCTTATTTGTTAATTGGCCAAGGGACTTTAAGGTGTCCTATTCGTCCTTAGCCGTTTTCAGCGCTTCCTCCACTGCTTTCCCAAACAGGACATTAGGTTCTATCGGCATGTCTATGAGGGTGGCTTGGGTCTCAGGTTTAAACCCCGACTGCCTTAGCCAAGGGTGTCATTTAATTACAGTGTTTTCTGCTATCAGCCTCCCTGCATTTTCTGCTGCATCGAAGTTAGCCTTGAGAATGCATCCAGACACTGACCTTCCTTCTGACACAATCTGGGCGAACTGGCTCTTTAGAGGTTCTGGTGTGGAGGCAATGAGGGCAGCTAACTGTTCCCATTGGTGGCAGTTGTAGCTTGCTAGCAGAGTGGTGGTATTGGCAATGCGTGCTTGGTATGCCGACGTGGATGCCACCTTCCTACCTAGAGCGTATATTCTCTAGCTCTCATTGTCCAGGGGAGCTTCTGAAGATGCTAATGATGTTCCCGCTCTTTTCCTGGTGGTTGTAATCACTAATGAGTCGGGTTTTAGCTGACCCCTTATGTACAGTGGGTCGGAAGTAGCAGCGCTGAATCATTTTTCTACTCGTGGGTTAACGGCCCGAGTAAGATTAGGGGTCACCACGGAAGGATCGATTCTACGATGAATAGATTTTAGAATGGGGATAGCCTGGGCAATTGATTTTTTATCCCCTAGAATTTGCTCTGCAAAATCTCTCTGCCTGGGCACCCTGTGTGTCAATTTGGAAATGGGCTGCCGCCTTGGCTAAAACTTCATTAAGCAAAGGCTGATTGTCAATAGGTGTGTCATTCACAGGGAGGTCCTTGGGAATAGGGGAGTCAAGACTATAGGCTTCCGCCACGTCTTCCTCCTCCTCTTCCTGGTCCTCATCTCCATAGTAATCAACCCCGGCCTGGTCGTCTAGCATTTGTACTTCCGAATCCTCACCGTACTGTTGGTAAGGTTCAACACTGAAAGGGTCTGAAATCAGCCCCTGAACTGGAGTCTCAGTACGGAGTCTCTTAGTAGGAGGTTGAGGGTCTTTGGATCCCGAAGGGGCAGAGGTAGCAGGAGTACTCTGATAACTATGGAAGTAGTTTGGGTCTTTTTCGTAGAAATCTACAAAAAAAGACATTCTCCTCATTACTCTGTCAATGTCCTCCGAGTTCAATTCCTTGGAACTTGGAATAATCCTTCCCTGCTGTGGTTCCTCATCCATATCCATACCCTGAGTGGAAGGGACAATTATTTGTCTAGGGACAAGGTCAGGGGCCTTGGACTTTTCTAAAGGCTGTTTGTGTTTCTCCTTATGAACCTGGTGTTCAGAGGCTTTCTTCGGTTTTTCCCCTTTACCATGTATAGAGGAGTGTTTTCCTGACCCCTTGGACTTTTCTGAATCTTTTGACGCTTGGTGTCGAGATTCGGAGTATGGGTCGCGAGATTCGGGAGTGTTGGACGATGGGTGTTGAATCTCAGAAGCGGACGTCGAACGCACTACCGGAGTAGCCTTCGAACGTGCTGCCTGGGGGTAGAGGTCGGATTCGTCTTCCGACGACCATACCTCCTTGACTTCAGGTACTGTGGCACTCTTAGCAATCGTAGACGGTTGCTGTGTGTCATGGGGCGACCGTGACCTGGAACGCCCAGAGGACACCGATTCTGCGGACCGCTCTCTGTGCCTTCTGCCGATCAGTCGACACGAGTGTCGCATCTCAGGTGGGGTGTGTGTTTAGTGGAAGATGTGTGGGTAGCGTTCTTGCTGCCGGGTGTTGTCCCCATAACTGACCCACCAATCAGTCCTCCGAGGTCGGGGGCTTGCGTGCCTGACACCCCGGTGCGCTCGCCGTCCGATACGGCGGCATTGCTGTCATCGCTGAAGGAACCCACTGCGTCCATGGCCTCGAGTTGCTTGGCATAGTGGGCCCAATGCTTGGTCGAGCGGTCCTTAAGTGTCTTGGCTTTGAAGAGCTTACAAGCTCTACAATTTGCCTCGGGGTGGTCCCTTGGAAGACACAGCTTACAGGTATTATGTTTATCTACCCAGGGGAACATACGGTTGCACTTCAGGCAGAAGTTAAATGGAGTACTCTCCATATGTCAATATCTGGCAGAGGGCGGGTATATGTAGGAAAACTAGTGTGCAAGTATTTCCATCCCCCACTCTCCCTACTTGGCAGGGCCGGGGCCAGAGGCCTTCTGAGGCCCGGGCCGAGGCCAGAGGCCTTCCAAGGCCGAAAGTCTGTCATGTAGTCCCGACGGCTGTTCTTCCTCGGTCTCAAGTACCGACGTCGATCTTCGGCAATCTTCGACGTAGGGTTGGAGAACTGGGATTTTTTGATTATATGATAAATGGCTAAAAGCCAGGGAACTCTGTGATTATGCTTCCGACAAGTATGACAGAAAAAAACAATCTGAGGGTCCTACACGTGTGAGGGATCATGGGTACAGTGGACGTCACACTAGGGATAGTATTACTGGCACGCCCTAGTTCGACGACCCTTTTCGAGTTTCGAAAAACAAACTAATACTCCACAGCTTCCACTAGATGTCGGCCTATGCACAGCATGTAATCTAAGCAGATTCCACAAGCCTCAGAAATATAAATACAAGAAGTTGGAGATTAATCCATGGAGCTAACTGATGTAGATGGTCAACAGTTAACTGATTGAATTAAGATGATATTCGAGAAACCGATTATATTATACCCATAACACCACCATGTTTAGTTACCATCATTGCCACAATTCAATGTATTGTTGAGTCATGTGGTTTGTGGGAATTAGTTTATAGAGACAAAATGTGTTATATGAATGGTCATGTATGTATAAACAAAGATGCTTGTGGTAGGTTTGACACATTGTGATTATCTTCAGAGAGTTGGGGAGAATTCTAATTTCAGTGCCCATTCCCTTCAACCTTTGTTATGTTACTTTGATTTGCATTTATATAGCGCCCCTTATAATACTCTAATTTAACAGTTTTATGTTACCCTGACTACTTTAAATGGTTGGTGGCAGTGGTTTAATTTCTTCTACCATTGTGCTTTTCTACCGCAGGCCGAACCCTCAGCTGCAGTACATCACCCATGGGTGACCATTCTGTCACAATGGCCCTTGTCTTCTTTCGCCATTTTCCGTTTGTGAGGTCTTTCTTGGGTTTTACTCTGTGCGTTTAGACAGGCTTGTTTGTCTTGCCTTTGGCGGGCTTCAGCCCTGAAGCCAGTCTCTAGATCCAGTGTGTCTAGAAGGACAGGATGCGAGGCAGTGTCCCAAAACTCCCCGGTCCTTTGTCTATAGGAATGCCTGAATGCAACCAGTGCTGATTGGCTGGCTGGCTGTCCTTTCAGGACAGCCACCCTGCTGTGTGATTGACAGCCTAGGCTGTGCATGAATGTAAGAAACCTGCTTAAAATGCGAGTGCTTTGGGAATAAAGGCAGAGTCGATCACTGGGCAAAACAGATGAAGAAACCGTGAACGAAGCTTGCTGCAACCTCCTGGACCTTTGAAATGCCTGGTGAAGCCCCGCTGCTGTGCTAAATTCTCTTTTTCACTTCGACAGAGAAGCTCCAGACAGAACAACTTCTACCCTTGGTTTAGTTTGACCAAATAACCCTGAGACAAACGCCAATGGACCACCATCCCCGAATGACTGCTTCATTGCTGTAAGAACCTAATCCCACGGGTTGAGTGTCCATAGTAGAGTGCAACATTTGCCGGGGAACGAATCTGGGTAGAAGCTCCAGGAACCCCCTGAGGACGATCCCAAAGCAGGACCTCCAGACCCAGAGTCCCCTCACCAGTGTGTAGGACCGAGGGAGCAAAGAGAATCCAACCAGTACACAAGATTTGCATGGTGCTGTTTGCTAAGCGCTGAAACTGAGAAGTGCCGCTGAACCAAAAGAGCCTGTAGCTGCTGCGACGACCTCCCAACGCACGCCCCAGGAGCCATCCAGACGGCCTTCTCTTGTCCTCATGACTGAGGCTCAGGAACAAGGGTCTGCACCGCTGCAGTAAGACAGAATCCAGCTGGACCACTTTTCTTCAAACCAGATGAAATGTTTAGGCTTAGGGTACTGACCTAATTGTCTTTTAGCAGTGCTCTTCTCAGTTGGGAATGGCAGTAGCTTACCTTTTAGAGTGGATTCCAACTCTTTCTCAGCTTGTGAACATACAGGTGATTTTCTACAAACTCTCTAACTTTGTGCAAGACTTGATCTAAGAAGTGCAACAGATCCATAGACTCTGTTCTAATTGACTCCGGCTGTCATGGCTCCCTGAAGACTCTCCTAGTCCATTGACTTTGATACGGTTTGTCCCTCAAAGGTAGTAGCTTAGTGTATACTGTTACTGCTGGGAAGGCTTATCTAGATTTTATTGGAAGATTTAGCTGTCCTCACATATACTGAGAAACTGTTTCACCTTTTTTCCCTAACCTTTCCTTTCTGCAACCTCAGAATCTGCAATACACAAATGCCATTAGTGTCTTTATGATTTCAGTCAGCTCAGGGTGTAGGAATTGTGTATGAAGCATTTCCAATGATTATCCACTAACTTGTTTTGATTCTGAAAAGTAATTTTAAAGAAAATGTGCATGGTTACACAAATTGCCTTTTTAAAGAATGCTTATTTAAAAATTCATATCTATTTATAACTGAAACCTTAAGTGTAATTGTTACTTGGCTACTTGTATTCATGGATTTCATTTGTACAGATCTACAGCTCACATTTACCCCTCTTGAGATAGGCCTGGCTGCTCAGTCAGACTACTAACTTATGCAGTACAGACCTATACCAAAAGAACTTCATCATCAGAAACGGCATGGATGTGCAGGCTCTAGGGAAAAGGGTT
The DNA here is from genome assembly GCF_040938575.1 of Ambystoma mexicanum. Classification (NCBI taxonomy): domain Eukaryota; kingdom Metazoa; phylum Chordata; class Amphibia; order Caudata; family Ambystomatidae; genus Ambystoma; species Ambystoma mexicanum. The sequence goes on along the minus strand of NC_090930.1, from coordinate 251,069,403 downwards.
TTGGTCAACAAGTAGGGCTACCAAAATTGTAAAGGTATTCACATTGTCTTAGAGCATCATTTTCTGAATAAAAATATGAAAATACAGATGACATATGAACAGAGAGTGTAACCTACTGTTCGTGATGCAATGAAATGAGTGTCGCAATATAGGACCAACAATCCTCAATGATCAAAATCAAGAAAGTCTTGTGGGAGCTAGTTTCCTCCAATGAGGTCCCATCTTGCTCCACTCTTGATTGCATTCCGAACAGTAGCTCTCACTCTGTTCACATGTCCATCTGTAGAAAGACTATTTGGTAGAAATAACCACCCTCCTCAAACACTGGAAAAAGTGAATGGGGTCATACACTGAAAGAAATGAAAGTCATCAGAAACATAGGTTTGGCTTTGTAGGACAATGAAGAAATTGCACAGATGTACGTGGGACAGTGGAAAGAATCACCCCTCTAAGCCGCTTCACAACCTCCACAAAAGTAGGCATTAAGAGCTTGGGGTGATTGGCTTACTGACATCTTTGAAGCCTACGCTGGAATGCATGACATGAATTTAAGGTTGGGGATTAAGAGGGGGAAAAAGACCAGTGACTGCCTGCGATATTGCAAGTTTCTGAAGGTATTACCCCCTCCCAATCCCAACACCCACTTTATTTGAAGACCTGCTACATTTGTATAGATACTAAAGATTTTTACACTGCAGACGAGACCGGGTTATAGTAGTAACATGGTACATTTTCAATTCCAAATAATTAAAAACCTACATAATCAAATAAAATAGTCGGGTTACTATGACTCAGCTTTCCAATCTGTCTTCCAGAAGGTTTTACATTCTCCTTGGTTAGGCGCCTGAAAATAGAAAAAAGGAAAACTTTCACACAAGTAATCAATTTGCATTTTCAACTTAAAATGGGTGGAATTTCTCACAACGCAGGTTGCACATACAGATTCAAATAACCACTGCATGTTCAGAAAACCCTCATCATTTAAAAGACTTGATCTTGTAAAATAGTATAGTTGTGTCAAATATTCAATTTCTTTTCCTAGCATACATTAAGACAAAAACATCACTTACCACGTATTGAGTCGTAATTTCCATTTTGTAAATTCAATGGCTACTTTTTGTAGCTTCAACATTTTGCTTTATTCTCCCCATCATTTAAAAGGCCAGAGGGACTTTTCCTCAAGTCCCACTAGCATTACAGCGCTTTTTACCATACTTTTTGTATATGGCATTGGGTTGCCCCCAAGGTGCACAGCTATGCAGGTGCCTTGCAGGCTCCCCATTTTTGCCTTGGGGTGATTTTATCACGCAGAGAATGTTGGTGGAAGCTAGACTTTAGTTTCATCTTTTAACGCATTGGTAGCCTAAAGTGTCTTTTTAGTGGCTGCTGGAGTACTATCTATTTAAATCTTGCTCTCACTCAGCAACTTTAGGGTTTCAATTAGTTCACATGACCAAGATCAAAATTGACCTTCTGTCCACATGGGCTCTTTGTGGACGCATAATGCAATCCTACATATAGGTCTCATCTGGTTTAGGCACCATGGACTATGCCACTAATTTTGTGCGTGGCTGGCTAAGACTAAGTGGGAGCCGTACTGACCAAATAGAATGGTGGTTCATCTGATCCCTTGTCCTCCCCCAAGACTCCTTTAATGACTAGCTAAATGGCAATTGATCAGCCTCCTTTTCAGGGGTATTTAAGTTATGCACGGCTGCTGCTTTTTTCATAAACTTGGAGGCGCAGGTCTGTCGACATGCTTAACGGGTTTCCCCAAACTTCCCACAATTTTTGCCATTTAAAAAGCCCTCACTTGGCTAAGAGTTGCCTGTACTGTATAAACTGGGGGACAAAGCCTGCAGAAGAATGGCATGGCTGTAGAGGAGGGGTGGGAGATGAATAAGTGACATAAATGGACACAAATGGGGGTTCCGGGGAGCGGATAGCAGTGGAATTCGCTGACTATCAGCAGAAGTGATTGCAGAAAATAGAATGGTTGTTGGGTAGCTCCTGCTCACTATTCCACTAACCCAGTTGACTGCATAGCAAACTGCTGAACTAGAGAAAGTAATCTTTGTAGAAGAAATTGAGCAGCACTAAAACTACAGTCTGGGAAACCCCCCAGCCCCAAAGGATACCCAATGGGAGTGTGAAAGCGACGGGGAGAGTGTCACTCAAAGATCACTAGATTCGTTTACACAAATTAGGTAAGAGGGGTGATTACCAGAAAACCGCTGCGATTGTAGATACAAAAGGGAAACCGCGCCAGATTCTTGCTGCGTTGATCAGCCCAGCTCCCGGTTAAATGGGTAAATCAAAATCATAGCTACCAATTAAGTTAGAATTTTCAGTATCAATGTGGATTTCTCCCAGGAAGGGACACAAATTAATATAAGGTGGTTCCTGTGATGCTGGAAATGAAGCAGAGGGACAGGGCCTCTGTATCCTTGTCCTTTACTGCTTTTTATCGTGTGTTCCGTCATGTTTTCGCACAGGAGTTCTTGTGGCACTCCTGGCGGTGCAGCTCTTTTGGTTTGGTGTACAGACACACTGGATACCCTTATGGCACACATGAGTAGGGGAACAACCCTGTGCCCCTATTGTATGTTTTTGGGCACCTGTGTATGGCCCACCGAGCATGGTATGGGCTGGTGGCAGCTCCATGCTGAATTTGACAGGTGCCCCCCGAGCGCCCTCCATTTTGGGATGCCCAGGCCCTGTCATTGGAATCAGTAGATCCCCGATGGAAACAAGATGGCCCCATGGCCTCTCGCCTTCCATCACCTGTTACCTTGGTTTTCCTGAAGTCCCGGGAAGCCCTGACTCTGTCCCTTCCCCCTGACTGGCTGTTGGGTGAAAGTTCCATATATGGTAGTGTGGGGAAGTGCCAACCAGACTGACTGGAGCCTGGGAACAAGGGGACACACTGAAGGAGTGTGCCAGTGTGTTCTGAAACATAAATGGAATAAAGTGAAAAAGCAGCACTGCTTTGCTGAAAACCCCAAATTCCCCTTCACAATGAAACTTTCGCCAATTCCATCTTTTCTCTCTTAAACAGGTGTGATCTGTAAGGCCCTGTCTTGCCCAATATATTTCATTGGGCCTCAGCAAAACCAGGTATGATTTCTGAAAGGACTGGCCCCGTCAAACCAACTCTCAGAGAAATTAACAAGGAACTCCACTTTTACTTGCACAGGAACACACATTTATTTCTTTCCAAAAGTATCTAAAGCTCAGCAGTTCAAAGAGACTCCAACTAGCTGAGCCACGCAAGTTTCAATATATCTGTGCTTCAGACAAAACTCCTGCATTTAAGAAAATGACTAGCTGTAAAGCCAGTGTGGCAATCTGATGGAGATACCAAACCGAATTTAAAGAAAGAAAGGATAGCTTTTCACCATACATGTAAAAATGGGCCTTTGCAAACTAAAGAAAAAAAATGGCCCGTTTAAAAAGTAAATTGTTGAATGAAAGCTTGCATTACCTAGCAATGTGAAGGGGTTATGTTGTTGGTGATAACACACATGGGCTATTTTATTTCACAGGTTTGTTTTACTTCAGGACCCAAAATAAGAAAATAAAGATTTTAAAACACATGGGCTGAATTTGCAAGCTCTCAAAAACAAGTTATTCCAGATGGCAGAGCTAAAAGCTTCCCCCTAAGGAAGGGAGCCACCATAAACTCTCAGCAGATACCAACACATAAATGATAATTACTAGGGTGTAAAGAATCTAGGCTAGGCTAACCCACTGACAATGGAACTCCCAGGGCAAGGAGGTATGAAGTGTGAAGGGGCAATACAGCTTCAATCAAGCTGAGAAAACCCCCATCTTGCTTTGAAAGAAATTACAGTTGTTTGCAGTTGAAGGAAAAAAATGATCCAGTGACAAAGGACTGCAATTTGTTTCCAAAGATTATTTCACATTGGGGACAGAAATGTCCAATTATGGCGGATTACAAGGAAAGCATCCATGTTACAAATGCAATTTGTGTACATACATCCCTTATGATAATCCACACCCATGTATAAAGTTAGAGAATTTTGAGAAATATAAATCCCATTGAAAAGCGAGAAAAACTGGTAGAAGGGCGAAACAAGGTCTCACGGACTGGAGGATTGGACTGCTTGTGCTGCACAAAATATGCAACCTATGTATATCATTTGCTAAGAGATTGAAATTGTATAAATGTATGTTTGTGGCAAAATCGGATTTTAGTTAAAGTAACTAAGGTTTTTGGACATTGTAAAACTCGCATCATAAATCTGACATTTTCCTGAAATCCAACCAGTGAGAGCGAGGCAGAGACTATCAACCTTGTCCAATCCCGTTGTTAGAGGCGTGTTTACTTAAGCCTGCCCCAGTAATATAGTCTATGATGTCACCATGCTCTATATAAAGAGTCCCTGACAAGGCTCTAGACACACTCTTCCTGACGTTCCTGCGCTCCGTTCCTGCTCCATCCATCCAGATTCCAGATACCAACTACAAGGCCAAAGCATTGCTGACCCTACTCCTGGACCCACTGCAAAACCCAAGCAGTGCTGATCCTATTCCCAGCAAGGCTTCAAATCTGAAAATCCACTAATCTCCATTAAAAGGGGAAGCTGTGGTGTTTTTTAGAAGCATCCCGATACCACTAACTGCATGCTCACTGCAATCCTGCCATCCAGCTGATCTTTAGTATCCAGCTGACTTTTAGTATCCAGTGACCAGAATTGCCAGTCCAGAAGTGCCATCTGGTGACCAGAACTGCCCAGCTGTTTGCCAGGCACGCTGTCGTGTGGTGACCAGAATCTATTGACTGTCCAAAAATCTCAAACTAAAAGTGGACCGAGCATCATTGCCACTCCATAGAGACCCATAGTATATCTCGTCTTTGTCCTCCTCTCACACTCTATCCTATCCTCACCCTGCTAACTTGTTAAACCTGTCAGAATCATCCCTGCAACCTTACCTTTGATGTCTAGTGCTAGCGCCATCTCTTTAGTAATTTTGTCTTGGGTAATCCTACACCATTAGTTCTATTTCAAGTGATCGGACTGGTTTCCTCCAGGGTTGGGCTCTGGGTTGATCGGGTTGAACTCGCGAATCAACACTGGAGCTTACTGTGTCCATCTTTGGTGGCCTAGCCTGAATACTCTAGTTTAAGTAAAACTGTTCTTGGCACAACTGATTTCCTTTCCTATTTCACAGCTCCATTTTAGTCAAAGCGCACCTTTTTTGTATCTTATATAACTCCTCCAATTTACCAGTTAAAGACTTAATTTAACTTCCATATTGTTCCTGTGATATACCTCTATACCCCAACCAAGACCACATTCCAAATCAGTGTATTTCACCCGTTTTTATTAAAAACGGTTTGTAACGCTACGCCACCCGATCTGGCTGAACTGCATCCGACCTGGACCCACTCCCTTTGGTTCTTGTTCTGCTGAGGACTAGGTTCTGCAATACAGGATTTCTGATTTTAGCCTATAGTCTATTTTTCCCTGAGCCCACCCCACCTCCCTTGTGGACCCAACAACCCCTTAGTGTTTTAGATATAGTGCGATCTCCTTCCTACTATTCTGTGCAGGGGTGCATCGTGGATGGGCGCGTCGCAACCGAGTTGCTTCACTGGTGCAGGCCCTGTGAGTAAAGTCCTGCTGCGACTCAGTTCCTCAGGTAAGTCTGCTGTTTTGACAACTTGCCCTCAATTACAGTTGACCCTGTTAATGTCTTTCCTTCTCTCTTAGGTGCGGACAGAGTTCTGAAGGTGCCGTGCTGGCCGGGGCTGTACTCGCGATGGTAAGTGAAAGCGCAAAGGGCGCTGCAATGCGCTTTTCTTGCAGTGTGCTAACCTGTGTTGTCCCTCTCTTGCAGGCCACCGTGATGTGCCAGATGATAAACTGCTGAGAGGATGCAGAGCGGTGAGTCGGTGTTCTTCGAATTGCCTCCAAGTAATTATGCGTGTTAATCAGTCTTGCCTTTTCTCTTGCAGGTTGTAAGAACACCGGAAGGGCCTTGAACCAGAAGCAAGTTCAACTCAGGTAAGCGTGAGACTGCCGATCATTGTTTAAATGTGAAGAATAAACGCTTACTAATGTTGCTTTTCCATTTCTTCCCAAAGTTGCAGCTTCCAAGAGGGAGAGCGAGCGTTCGCCGATATGCTGGATGTTCTAGAGCAGATGGCAGGAGCTGGACTCGCTAACAGGTAAGAGTACTAATGGTGGTGGTGGTGGTGTTCTTCTTGCAGGTGTGCTGAAGAAGATCCGACAGGTTGTGGTGAACGTCACGTTGCGAGAGCAGAGCAACACAAAGTGTGTTCTCCAGCTTGGGTGTGGCTTATATAGCCTGCTGGTATCCTGGGTGCCTTCAGGCAAGAAAACACCCGAAATGCTAGACCGCATGGTTCAGTTCTGAAACTGAACCATGTGGGGGCATCCATGTTGGGACACTGCCATTGTGAACTCCAGTTCCCCTTCTGCCATATGAGCCTGGCGCCAAAGGAGCCCAGACTGACGTCAAGAGTCTCTTGGGGAACATGATTGGGCCCTTGGGGCCATGATGAGACACTGTGGTGCGGCCCGGGGGGGTCTGACTGCCAGGGCGAGGGGTAGTGGTCATGACACCGTTGGGGTAACTTCAGGCGGGAATTGCAAAATTGCAAAGTTTCCAACGTGTACTTTTGCTGCAATCTGTTTTAAACTTTCCACTCATTTTCAAACTAAATGCTTTAGGTAATCTATTCTTTGTGATTGTTATTGTCTTTGCATTGTTAATTTAGTGAGGAATTATATTTGCTTCACGGCTTTTAAACACACATTCATAATTTATTTGTCCATTTCTGAGTGCCATTTCCTAACATCGCAAGGGGTTTCTCTCTTATTTTGGGAGGGAAGGTCAGATTTTGATTCAGTTTCCTGTTTCTTATTCCCGATTACCTGCTGCTTCCGTTTATCCACTCAGAATTGATTATTTGTGGGTTGAGAGAACATTGCAAGGGGAAATTCTAACTTGGGTGCCATCTTTCCTAAATCAAAAAGTGTTCATATTCCGTTGTGTCTATGTTCCACTAGCAGGTTAAACCCAGTGCATTGCTCACATTCTCATTGTAATGATCACCCCATTGGTGATTGCTGCCCATATTAAAAAGAGTATTTCTTTTGATTTTAAAATAAACATTGTATTTTACCAACCAACCTGGTTCATTGTGTGTCACCTGATTGAAATCCTTAACACTACACTGTACTTGAGAACCAGACCGCATCACCACCTGAGAAGCTAGGCCACGATTGCTCAACTACGTTACCAATAATAGAGAATCTTGGCTAGGGTCCTCTGTGCCTCTCCTCTGCCATATAGAGAGCAGGAGTACATACACTCCCCTCCAGTCTTTACAGTTCCACAATGCACTAGCAAAAGCGACCTAGTGATGTCGTCACTTGATTCAGAGAAAGCCTTAGGCTCGATATACTGGGATTTCCTCTCGGCAGTATTCAGATGGATTTCTAAAATCTGGTCCTGTGGACAGTTTTAGGAGGGCAACATAGTGCTAGTGAACAGGGAACTCGTAGGTTAGCCAAAACCCAATCAAGGTAGCAATGGAGAGCAATCAAGGCTACTACAAGGAGAGTGTGTGGGGTCGGTGCGCCTCAATGAGCCCACTCAATTGAACGGATTTCAATTTAAAACAGGCAAGTATAAAAATACAATTATTCATTCTAGGCATTCTGCATGAACTGAAAAATGAAAGGTAGTATTACAATACTTCCATCATATAAATATATACATGCACTATATGGGATACATTACTCAACGTAAGAAACAAGTTACTTACCTGTAACTGTTCTCCAGCATGGGTCTGGCATGGATTTGCATGCTCATGAATATTCCCCGTTGGGTTGGGAATCCTCAGTAAAAGAAAAAATCAGTTTCATTTCTGAACTGTTTTTCCCCCTAACAACCAATCATTGAGCTCTGGGTTATACTTCCCCCAACAAATAATTGCCATCTACCTAAGCCCCTCCTCAGGGAGCCATCTTCAGATTTGGTAGCACTTAAAGCGGCAGTAGGACCAAGAGAAGAGCAACAGAGGGGTAGGCGGGAGGGTTCGGATTTGAATCCATGCCAGACCCATGCTGGAGAACAACAGTTACAGGTAAAGTAACTTGTTCCTTCTCCAGCACGGGGTCTGGCATGGATTCACATGCTCATGAATTAAGAATACATAGCAGTACACACATGCACAACCACAGGAGGTCGCAAGGCTCAACATAAGCATCCCTTACTTCCTCACCAGGCTCACCTTCAAGTGAACAGGTTGCGCAGCACTGCCTGGCCGACTGTGGACTCCTCCCTGGAATCCCTGTCAACGCAGTAGAATTTTGTGAAGTGTGCGTCAACATCCACTCAGCAGCCCTGCAGATGTCCAGCAGGGGCACACCAGACAGGAATGACATTGTAGCAGCAATTGCCCTGGTGGAATGGGCTCCGACCGCCAGGCAGCAGTCGGTTTGCAAATCGGTGACAGTAGGAGAGCCACTTGGAAATGGAAGCCTTGGAAAGGGAATTCCCATGGTTCATAGGACCAAAGTTAACACAAAGCAGAGAAGTCTTCCGGAAACTCTTTGTGCGGGCCACATAAATTCAGCGTTCGAGTCACATTCAGCGAGTGCAAAGTCCTTTCAGCTGGCGACAAAGGCATCAGAAAAAACACAGGTAACACCAAGGGCTCGTTGAGATGAAATTCCGATGGAACCTTGGGCATGGAGGGGTCCGTCCGCAGCACACCCTCGTCTCGTGGAAAGTTAAGTAAGCCTGCTTGCAGGACAGGGCCTGGATATCACCTACCCTCCTGGCAGAGGTGATCGCCACGAGGAAAGCTCTCTTCCAGGAGAGCAACTTGAGCGGAGTTTGATGCATAGGCTTAAATGGACCTCCACCCCCCCCCCCCCCCAAACCCCATGAGCCTAGTCCGCACCACGTTGAGTTCCCTCACCGGGGAAGGTGTCTTCACTGGCGGGAACGAACTGAACAGTTGTTCGATGAACAGCTTCACTAGATGGTGTAACCAAAGAGAAGTCCTGGAGCCCTGGTGTAGCGGGAGATAAAGCCAGATGCACAATGGAGGTGTGCCCCCAGCCCCGACAACAAGTACGGAAGGACCGGGGGGGGCTATGACCCTCAGAGGGTTAATCTTCTGTGACCGGCACCAAGTCACGAAACGCTTCCATATATGTCTGTAGCACTTCAGATTCAATGACGCCCTGGCCTAGGCGAGGACTTACCTGCAGTCCGCAGACAGCTCATAACCACTGAACTCTAATGCTGCAGGAGCAAAGCCTTCAGGATCAGCGATCCTGGGTCGTGGTGTAGGCATGCACCTCTTTCACTGGCGAGAAGATCCGCGAACACTGGTAGCTTGACTGGAGGGGGTGCTGACATACTGAGAAGGTGGTGCAGGTACCAGATGTGTCTTGGTGACACTGGTGCAATGAGGATCATCCGGCACCGTCTGAGATGACTGATGACTCGTAATAGCAGCAGCAAGGGAGGGAACGCGTACAGAAAAGGGCCTTCCCAAGGGAAGGAGAATATGCCCCCCCCATGCGCCCCAGCTGGGGAAACCTGCTGGTGAAAATCAGTCACTTTGTGTTTGTCGCAGTTGCAAACAGATTGATCTGAGGTCTGCCCACATGAGGAAGAGGTTGTCCACTTGATCCTGCGAAGCTCTCACTTGTGGCAAGAGCGCAACTCCCTTTGAGGGAGTCGGCAACTGTTATTGACTTCCACCAGGTGGAAAGCAATGAACATCCCCTGGACGAGAGCCCAGTGCCACAACTCCTGTGCCTCACTGGAGAGTGCCAGGGAATTGCTGCACCCCTGCTTCAGAATGTAAAACATTGTGGTGGTATTGTCCATGAAGACCCTCACCACCTTGCCCTTGAGGGACTGAAGAAATGACTTGAGGGCCCAAAACACAGCCCGTAGTTCCAGCACGTTGATGTGTAACATCTTCTCCGGCAGCCACAGCCTCTGGCGTGGAGACGTCCGGTGTTTTCTCCCCATCCTTCCAAGGAAGCATCCGTCGTGACCGTCTCCTAGTATGGAGGGCTCTGGAAATCTGTGGCCCTGGCGATGTTGGAGCGCACGCCCCACCACCTTATTGCTCAACAGAACTCCTTGTCGAGCATAATCCTGTCTTTGAAGCTTCCAGACACCTGGATCCATCCTCAATCTGCAGAGCCAAATCAGGTATATGCATGATGACATCATGCCGAGCAGTGACTTGATGGTCCTCAATGTGGCGATCTTCAGTGCTAACAGCCATTGCACCTTTCCCAAAATGGCTGCTATCCTCTCCTCTCACTGAGCCGCCAGGCCGGATACCGAGTTGAGCCTGGACCCCAGGAACAGCGTGTTCTACGATGGAATCGAGCAGTATTTTGCATAGTTCGACAGAGGTCCTTTGACTTGGCCCAGATGAGCCAGTCATCGAGGTATGGGTAAACACGAAGGGGAGAGCCTTGAACTGGTAGTGCTTCCCTTGTACAGCGAAGCACAGGAACTTGCAATGTTTTATGTGAATGACGACGTGGAGGTACGCGTCCCCTAGATCCAATAACAAAAAGTCTCCCTCCTCCAGCTGGCCAAGCATGTGCTGCAACGTGACCATCCCGGATTTCTGAGACTTTATGAACTTGAGTTGTCGTAGTTCGAGAATAGCCCTCGAGCCCCCGGTCTTCTTTCTTACTACAAAGTATCTTGAGTAAACTCCGGAGCCCTGGAGTCGCTTCGGAACTAGCTCCATCACCCCTTTTCTTAACATGGCCCGAAACTCCAGCAGCAGCTGAGGGATGTGTGGCTCCTGCCGGGCTACCGGGGGTATTCACGGACACTTCGCTGAAACTCCAAAGTGTGTACGTGGACGAGAGCGTCCAGCACCTATCGATCGGTGATGTTTTCCCCACACACTGACAAAGTTCGCCAGCCGTCCTCCCACCGGAAGCAGGGGTGGGGCCCGACATCCTGGCCGGTTAAGTACTGCTTGGAGGCCGGCAACCTGCACTGGGAGCCTTCACGACGATGACGGCAGCCACCTCGGAAGGCCTTGGAGCGACCCCTGTAAGCTTCCTTGGTCATGGAACAGGAGGGTTGGCGGTAAGAGGACGATCACCTGCGAAACCGTTCTGCCAGACTTCCCTCCTGAGGAACGAAAGGACGGAGCTATTGCAGCCTGGCCAGGGCATGGGCCGGCTCTGTGTCGGTCTTGATGGCCTGAAGAGATTCTTCGACGGCCTTTCTGAAAAGGTTGTTGCCGAACAGCATTCCAGGAACCTCATCTGAAACCTCTTGCCTAAAGTTGGCAGCTCTCAGCCAGCCATGACGATGGAGGCAAACCCTGTTTCCCATCTAGCGGAACCCGTGTCAGCAATGTCAAGGGCCACGGTGATGGCGTGGTCTATCGCCACTTTGCCCTCCTCAAGAATCTCCATCGCCTCGACCAGTTTGTCCTTGGGGAGGAAATGCAGTAGCAGGGTCATTTTGTACCGTAACTCGCGTACCTGGCCAGGATTGCCAAAGCATTCGCCGCCTTGACTGTCGTCGCAGAGTAGATGACCTTTCCACTCACGGCGTCCAACTTCTTGCCCTTGCTGTCCGGGGAACGGAGGCTGAGAACGATGGGTTGGATGACTTCTTCCGCGCAGCCGCCGAGACAACTGAATCCAGCGATGGTTGTGACCACAGACACTTGGTTGCAGACTCTGGCACCCAGTATTTCTTCTCCAGCAGGCCTCTTTTTGCCGGGGCTGGTGCAAGGTTTTTCAGCAGCGCAAGGCCCTGATCCCAGACGTCGTCCAGGAGGTGCAATGCCAGGATGGTCTACGTTTTTGCCTCCTGGCACTGATAAAGGAAGCCCTCCTTCGTCTCCTCCAGCGTGACCGGGAAGAGTTCCGATGCGTGGGCGACCATGGAGTTGGAAGAGCCCACTTAGTCTGGGGGGAAAAGCCCTAGGGGGCGGAGAAATGTCACAGTCGTTGCTGTGTCCATTTGCGTATCCCTAGGAAGTGGGGGAGAGGGCACGTGTGGCGGCCGGTGAGCCGGCATAGGGTGCTGCATCCTTTTCTTCAGCAGTGGTGGCCCCAATGTCAGTGGGAGTAGGCTTGCTGGGCCCAGCACCTATGTTGTCCCCGCCGTCGCTACCTCCGGCACCAACCACTTCCGGATCGTGTGGATGGAATCCATGTCCCCTTTGTCGGAAAAAGAAATATCCGTACCCTGGAGCTCTTCCACATCCCCAGACCCCTCTTTTTAGTCCTATGGGGTTGGTCTCGGGGATAGGGCCAGCATCCTCTTTTTCCAGTGTCCTTTCCACTGGTTTGGTCAAAGCCTCCCACCTGGGAGAAAGGGCCACTCCGGCCACCGTTGGGGCACCCAGGACCGGGTCAGCTCCTTTCACCTTTGAAAGGGCAGCCGCCACCAACTCTAAAGTTTAGGATGATTTAGCCTGGATTACACGGACCTTCACGGGTAGCCGACTTCTTATTCAACGAAGAACTGGAGCAATGGCTGGAGACTTAGGCCAATGGAGAGGATGAGCGAGCCCTGTCCGTCGCGGGACCAGCTAGCATAGTGACCCCGACGGAAACAGACTCACAGTGTCTGGCCTTGTCGTGGGCCCCCACGGGTCGAACGCCCTCAAAGGACTTAAAAGCCTGCTCTGACTGGCTGGATCCAGGTGAGGCATGCTGCTGTAATCCACACAGGGTAGAGAACTTGGTCTTGATCCACGCCTCCAGCCTGCTGTGCCGATCCTTCATGGTGCACCTGGTGTTAGGTAGAATTCTCATTCTATGGCTAATTTCCCTTACCTTTAGAGTCCCCCAGCAGCTTCGCTGGATTGGAAGGGTTTGTTTCTTTTTCCTGCTAAGAGCGAGACTCTTTTTCCCACTCTTAGGCATGTTTGCCATGTGTGTTCTAGGCTATTTTTGTGTTTAATGTCTATGGGATTTTCTCACCCCAATAGGAACCATCTTTATTCACATGTGTTACAAAGCACCCTCTGTGCAGTGACACAGGGGAGTCGTAGCGACCCCCAAACAGACTCCATACCCTGGGACTGACTACTGTCTCCCAGGGCATGTAAAGTCCCAATTGACTTTACTAGTTAATTTTTATGAACTAAACCAGTACAACCCATCTTACTATGGAGGTACTAGAAAGGGTTAATAGTTTTTCCCTTATGTTCATTTTTGAGAGGGTACCGTACAGTCCCTCCCTCAAATTTTTCTGGCTGGTGGCAGTGGTTACTACCATAAATATTCAACTGCAAATATTTTCCTATGAGATTTTCCCATTGTTCGAGGCTACCACATTTTCTGACAGCCTCTAACATACCACCGGTGCATTTTAATATTTACTTTAATATAACTTCTTTCTCGTGTCTTTTTGTAAACTGCTAACCCAGGTTGGGGATCCTTTGTTAGTCCGTTTGGCGGGCTTCTGTCAAGAAGCCCTCCTTTCAGGGCCATTGAGTCTGAGGTGGGTCCATTGTGTGGGAGGGGGGAGTAGGACCCCTGGACAGGGTTGCCTCAGGGTCGCACTCTATCCTGATAAGGCTGGAGGGTCTCCCGCCAAGATGACCACTCCACTGTGTGAGTGACAGCTAGGCTGTATGAATGGAGATCTTTTTGCATAAAAGCAGGGTCCTGAGGACTGGAAGAGCAAGACGTCGCCACTGGAACTAAGAAGCCGGAGAGGAGAGAAGCCAAAGACATCTGCAATGACTGAACCACCAGTGAAGCCCTGCTGCAGTGTCTCACTACTTTTTTTCCACACAACGAGAGAAGATCTTCATCTGCAAGAGCCTTCTTCCCTTGAGCTGGTGGGGCCAACCAGTTTGCCAATCGCCATCCCGGACCTGCCTTGGTCGAATCTCCCGTACCCTGTATCCGGAGGCCAGATAGCCAGGCACCAGTCCACCTGGACCGCGATTTAAAGGAGCGTACCTTTTATTCGTCAGGCAGCACCGCGGCTGGTTTCATCCCTGGGTGGTGCAGTCACTCGGACCTTCCTCCATGACAAGAGCCTCTCTTCCTCTGCTGGATCCCCCGAACTGCAGGAGCCGCTTCTTCATTTTAAAAGGTACACTGTTCCGCCAGGGGGCCCTTTCTTTGCGGTAGCACTAAAGGTGTTTTAAATCCTTTACCTACCTGTTGGGTTGGCCGCCCCTCTCTCTTAATATTGTCGTTCACCTTCTGCATCCACCTTTTCAAAATCGTTAACCAAAGACTTGACTGCAGCTACAAGAACATTTTGCTCCTGGGCCCTTGCCCTGTACCACTGACTCTGGTACAAGCCTACTGACTTGTTAAAACTGCCTTCTCTAGATTGCTTCTCAACTAGAACTGTGTTGGTGCACCTACTTCTTATAACTACCCTTTGCTTCCCCTTTCTAAACCTTGTGAAATGTCATTTTGCTCAGTTTCCATTTAAGTATTGCCTATACTGATGCACTGTCTTGCTTAATCTGGTTCACACAAACGTATGGGAAGTGTTGCTAGGGTGTGTAAGAAACTATTTCTATATAACTTGTGCTTTCCCTCCCTTGTGAGAAATTGCTAGAGTATCCCTTGTGTGTGGTTTTCACTGTCGTTTTGCTCAGTTTTCACTCTGGTTCACTTGGTCTACAATTTAACTAGTGAGTGTGTATATTTTTCCTTGACTTAATTTAACTTGCTTGATGACCGTGATAAATGTGTTTTAGTAGAAGTGTATAAAATAAATGACAATGCATTACTTACCGTAAAAGCATTTCTGATGGTTGTATCTGCTTAGATTCACATGCTGTGCATAGTCCGACATCCAGTGGTCACTGCGGAGTATTGCATTTTGTTCTTCGTAGTCGAAAAGGGGACGTCGACAAGGCGTGTCTGTAACACTATCCCTATAGTGACGTGCAGTGTACCCACAATCCATCACGCGTCGAGGTCCCTCTGTTTGTATTTTTTCTGCCCTGAGGGAGCCTATTAGACGTGAGTACAGAAAAGAGATATAGAAGAAAGTCTATGTTCCTTCCATCCGAGCAGGGAGGAAGGGTGGCGCATGTGAATCTAAGCAGATACAACCATCAGAAATGCTTTTACGGTAAGTAATGCATTGTCTTCTGATGTTTGTTAATCTGCTTAGAATCACATGCTGTGCATAGACTAGCGAGCAGTACCCAGTGTTGGAGGTGTGTTGTGAGAAGGAACAGTAGAGAAAAGATGTCTTAATACTGCTTGCCCCACCTGGGAATCAGATCTAGAGTGGGCATCTAGACAGTAGTGTTTTGTAAAGGTGTGAACAGAACTCCAGGTTGCCGCTTTACAAATGGACTCAAGAGGGACATTGCAATGAAAGCTATGGAAGCCCCGGTGCCTCGAGTGGAGTGTGCTCTTGGCTTGAAGGGTCTCTCTTAGCAAGAGAGAAACAGAGTGATACATTGAACAATCCATCTAGATATAGTGGACTTTGAGACTGCATTCTCTTCTCTTCCTGCTGCCACGAGACAAATAACTGATGTCTTTCTCAATAGTCTAGTTCTTTCCATATAAAACATCACGGCTCTGAACATCCAGTGTACGCAGGCTCTTCTCCCCTAAGTTTGAAGGATTTTGAAAGAACGTTGGTAGTTCTATTGACTGGTTGACATGGAATTTAGGGATAAATTTTGGCGCAAACCTAGGATGTGTGCGTAGAACCACCTTATCCTTGTGAACTGTTACAAAGGGGTCTAGTACAGAGAGCGCTTGTAGTTCACTTACTCTCCTAATGGAGGTGATTAGACAATCAGTCTTAAGAGTGAGGTCTTTAAGTGTTGCTTTGTGCATGGGTTCAAAGGGTGACCCCATGAGCCTGGTTAGTACCACGTTTAGGTCTCATCCGGTAGCGGGGTTAGCTATGGGAGGGTGGATCCTCTTCACTCCTTCCATGAAGGCTTTAATAACTGGGACTTTCCACCATGACACTAAGTTGGGAAGTGGTGTATGCGGAAAGTGCAGCTACATGGACTTTAATAGAGTTAAACACCAAGCCTGAGTCTAGTAGGTGAGTCAGGTACAGAACAATTTGTGTGGGAGAGCAGTCAACTGGGTTGATGCTTCTTCCCCTACACCAGATGACTAATCGTTTCCATTTGCTAGAATAATAGTGACGAGTGTTAGGCTTTCTAGCCTCCCTGAGAATGTCCATGCATCTCTGCGGGAGTTGTAAATGTCCAAATTCTATGATCTCAGGAGCCAGGCTGCTAAGTTCATGGTCTGAGAGCATGGATGTAGTGTCCTGCACTTGTCCTGTGACAGCATGTTATACGGGCAGGGAAGTTTCACTGGAGGAGATAGGGACATCTCCATCAAGTGAGCGAACCAAGGCTGTCTGGCCCACATAGGGGCCCACCAGTATCATGGTAACTTGTTCCTGGTGCATCTTAAGCACTATCTTGTTGAGAAGGGGAGTCGGGGGGGGGGGGGGGGCGGAGCCTAAACAAATTTTCCTGACCATGGTATCGAAAGACCATTCCCCTTGGATTGGTTCTGGGGGTACCTGGAGGCGTAATCTTGGCATTGGGAGTTCTCCAGAGTTGCGAACAGATCTGTTTCTGGGAATCCCCATTGTGTGAAGAGGATGTCTTTGTGTAACCGCCATTCGTACTCTGAGGGCAGAGGGAAGTCTCTGCTGAGTTCGTCTGCTAGCAGATTGAATTCCCCTGGTACATGTTTTGACACTAGGAACATGTGTTTGAGAGCTCACTTCCAGATGTTCTGGGACAGCTTGGACAGTCCTGGAGAGTGAGTGCCCCCTTGCTTGTTGAGGTAGTACATGGCTGTGGTGCTGTCCGTGAGAACCATCACCGTCTTCCCTTGCAGGTGTGCTTGGAAGGCTTTCAGTGCCTTGAACACAGCTAGTAGCTCCAGTAAGTTTATGTGTTTGGATGCTATGCTCGGATTCCAAACTCTGTGAGAAGTCTGATGGGATAGGTGAGCCCCCCCCCCCATCCTGTGAGGGATGCGTCTGTGGTTAGAGTGGCTTCCACTGCGGGGGTGGCGAATAGGTTCCCTATTACCAGCTTTTCCTTCGACCACCACCATAGCGAGAGAACCAAGGCCTGCGAGACCACCAATAGATCGTCCCATTGTCCGCTGGCCTGACAACAGTGGCTGTTGAGCCACTCTTGCATTGGGCGCATGCGCAGACGCACGTGAGGTACCAAATAAATACATAAATAAATAGTAAGCGCATTGCTTTGCGTACCGTCACCTCTCGACCGGCCACATATTGAGGGATCTGAAACAGCATGTTTTGGACCCTCTCGTTGGAGGGGAAGATGAGACTGTCCTTTGTTCGAATTAGAGCCCTTAGGAATTGTTTGATCTGGCTGGGGTCCAAACTGGACTTCTTCTCGTTGATGGAGAAGCCCAGTTGAAACAAAATGTCTACCGTCTTTTGGGTATTTGAGAAGCATGTTTCATAAGAATCCCCTGTTATGAGCCAATAGTCGAGGTAAGGGTATACTGGGATGGACAACCTGCGCAGGTGAGACACTGCCACTGCCAGTACCTTTGTGAATACTCTCGGCGCTGATGCTATGCCGAAGGGTAGCACTCTGAACTGGTAGTGTTTGCCCTGTCTCATGAACCTGAGGTATTTCCTGTGCGCTGGCAACATTAAAATATGAAAGTATGCATCTTTCATGTCCAGTGTTGTCATGTAATCTCCCTGTGAAAGCAGGGGGATCACCTCCTGTAAAGTCACCATACAAAACTTTTGAGGTTTGACAAATTTGTTCGCTGGGCGCAGATCTAGTACAGGGCGCATGGTTAAGTCCTTTCTGGGTACAAGGAAGTACACTGAATAAATACCTTCCGTTACCTGAGATAGAGGCACCACCTCTATAGCTACTTTTTCTGGTAGTTGGTCCACTTCTTGAAGAAGGATGGCGAGGTGTTCTGGTGACATGTGTCGTCCCCTTGGGGGTCTGTACGTAGGAGAACTGTTGAATTGTATACAGTAACCGCGGGCTATGGTTGATAGTACCCAGCGGTCTGATGTTATACCCTCCCATGCTGGAAGAAAGGATGTTAACCGGCCCCCGACTGGCGATGCATGGGAGGGAACCCGAATCTTTGAGTCATTTGGTGTTGGTGGCTTGGGAACTTCTAGGGGTGGGACCCCAACCTCTTCCCTTGCCACAACATTGTCCTCTTTGGTTGTATTGTCCACTGGTGCCTTGGTTAGGGGACCAGTAACCTGCAGAGTCTTGCTGCGGCTGTTGTTGCTGCTGCTGGCGTTGGCCTCGAAAAAAGCGTTTGTTGCCATAACCACGTTTTTTGGGAGGCCTTGAAATTTGGTCTAGGGTTTTGATGGTGTCAAATTCCTTCTTTGCAGTCTCTAGTGCCTCATCCACCGCCTTACCAAAGAGGTTGGCGTCTTCTATAGGTTTGTTAATTAGCGATGCTTGTGTTTCAGGTTTAAAGCCTGAATTACGTAGCCATAAATGGCGTTTGAGGAGGATTCCTTGGACTAGGGAACGGCCAGACGTTTCTGCAGCATCCAGAGTGTTTTTAATGATGCTTTGGTTGACTAAGGTCCCTTCAGTCACCGTGGCTAGAAGCCAAGTACGTAGGGGTTCCGGTCCCTCCTCTGTCCTTACGTAGTTTGTTCCATTGTGCATCTGCGTAACTTGCCAGCAAAGAGTTGTTGGCAATTCTTGCGGAAAAGGCAGCTGAGGCTGTAATTCTCTTTCCTAGGGCATACCATTTTTTACCCTATTTATCTGGTGGTGCCTAGCTAGTTGACAGCGGGACCCCTGCTTTTTTCCTTGTATTTGTCACCACTAAGGAGTCTGGTACAGAGTGGCCCCTGATGTAGAACGGGTCCGATGGGGAAGGACTAAATAATTTTTCTATCCTCGGGTTGACCCATCTGATCAACACGGGTGTAGATAGTGAAGGAATAATTAGTCTCTTTACTGAGGCGAAAAGGGGAATGGTTTGGCTGACAGGGGGTTTCTCCTTAATGATCTTTTCTACAAAGTCGATGTCAGGAAAAGTTTCCCCGGTCTCGATTTCTAAATGCGCTGCTGCCTTGCATAGTAGTGCATTAAAGGTAGGTTGATCGTCTATAGGTGATGTATTCCTAATAGGTGAATCCTTGGGTGGGGACAGGTGTAACGCTCACCTGATTCCCGCAGAGGCGCCGGTCTTGACTGGGTGAATGCCGTATCTTCAAAGGTGATGTGTAACACACGGTTGGCTCTTTGGGCTGGACCTCTATGCGCTGTATGTCTGACTCGAAGAGTAATATGTCTGCAGATAGAAAATATGGGATTAATGAACTGGGGTTATTGGGTGCCTCTCTCCTCTTCCCTTTCTCCTCTCCTGTAGAACCCCAAAGGTTAACACCCTCACCTTCGGTAAGTGAACGCCGAGCTCTCCATCTGCCTCGGGGCAGGGTGCCGTAACCAGTTTCTTCACTGGATAAGGGTGCAGGCCTCTTGACCTCAGAGGACTGCTGTCCGTCGTTAACCGCACGAACGGTAAGTTCTGGGCACTTCAAATGTCTTAAAAGTCTTTTGTAACGATATCTCTTGTTTTGCAGGGTTCCGGCGATGGCGGATGGCGGGCTGATGAGAGCTGAGGATCGAACCCGCGTGAGGAATAGAAGCGCCTGGAAGCACGTAAGTAAGCGCTTGTAGCCTGCTTCACGATGCGCACTAACTGTCCCTTTTATCTTACAGGTACAAGTTCGGAGCTTTAGAGAAGCTGAAGGGTGCTGGAATACCCACGGGATTCGGCGTGGGAAGGAGTAATGGCACGTGAGTAATAAAGTTGCCCAATGTCTTTAAATGCACCTTCTTTTGTCTTTCAGATGCGGGATGCAGCGCCGAAGGCCTCCGGAGCGTGCGAAGAGCTGGTAAGCTTTTGTCTTTCAGATGCCGGAATGCAGCGCGAGGCGTTGGGTACAGCCGATGGACCAGGTAAGAGATGCGCTGCCACTGAAGACCGTAGTGCTAACCTGTTCTTTCTTTGTCTTTACAGGTGCTGCTGATTCCAGGATGGTAAGCCTTTGTTCCCTTAGGCCCAGGATCAGAAGCAGAAGACACGATGAGCGTTCTGCTGCAGAGAATGCAGAATAACGCACATCCATCGGGTGTGGTTTAAATAGCCTCCTGTAGTGCTTAGGTGTCTCCTTCCACAGCCACGCCTAGGTAAGAAAAGAGTTCCTGCTTTCCAGAAGAGTTCCAGTGTTCTGAACCTAGGGAGTGGCTCCTGCCCCACCCAACAGGAAAAGTAGTCCCAAACAGAAGAGGATCAGGGGTTCAACTGGCAGGTAAGTAAGCAGCATGGTCTGCTGCAGGTAAGTCCACCCAAGCATTATGAGCCCGGCGCTTCCAGCGCTGGGACTGGGCATCTTTATGAGCCTGGTGCCACTGGCGCCAGGACAGGGTCCAAAAGGTCCCAATTGGGACTGGCTGGCACTCGGAACCGGGGTTATGGGTCTGCTTCCAAGGGAGTCGGGCAAGTCCTGATCTTTTGGAAGCAGAGATCATGACAACAGGTTTAGGACGTCAGGGTCTGAAAACACTGATGGGGACTGCCAGGGCTGTGAAGCGCCCTATTCTATCAAACAGCCTAGGGTACTTGGCCCTGAGATCCTCCTGAGGTCCCCCTCTTCATCTCTTGGGTGCTGGGAGGTTCTGAGTCTCCAAAAACCTCTCCATTTTGTCCATACAAAATTGGAGTCTCTCTAGGGTTTCTCAAGGTACCCCAGAGCGGTCAGGGGTGGGAAAAGGGAGGGTCTTCCGTTTGAAAACGCTTTGACCTATCCCATAACGTCAAAGACAGGTTCCCTCGCCTTCTGAAAAGCCTTCTGGTAGGCTAGTAGTCCCTCTCGACGGAGGGGGCAGTTCCTGCCTTCCTGCTGACCTTTTTGGCGTCTCCCGGGCCTGTTGAGCGGTGATAGAAGTTTCTTTCGCCATCTGTCTCTGGCTATCGGTGGAAATAATCCGCGCCAGGCTCTCGACAACTAAACTGTCGAGGGTACCTCCGGCGTCGACGTTACAGGCTTCGCTTGCTCTACGGCGACGGGCGCTCTGACGGTGTGCGTCGTCAGGCGGTTTAGTGATAGCACCCTCATCTGGGGGGAGCCCAGTCGCTGGTCGCGTTTGCAAGGGGGGGCTTAACACTTACGGTCTGAGGAGGCCGCCGGTAGGACCTTCGTCTCGGTTGACGCTAATGCTCTCTTCGTCTTCGACGAGGAAGAGCCGTGGGTTGTGTGTTTATGGGAGTGTTTTTTCTGTGCGTCAGGGTCGCCGGGGTGTTCATCCCCATAAGCAGGGTGTGAGTCGAGGTTGTCGGGGCAGGGGACATACGAGCGTGAACGCTCCTTAGAGAGGTCTACGACTTCCGAAACGGACATCGGGTTATCACATTCAGCGTCACTTTCGGCGGCGGCAGCAAGTGAATAATCAGACCTAGACATGGCGTAGGCTGCCCACCTTTTGACCATGTGGTCTTTTAAAGTCTTCGGCTTAAGAAGCTGACAGGCCACACCGCCGTCTTCTTTGTGGTCGAGGGGCAAGCAACGGTTACACTGTTTATGCTCATCTTTCCAGGTAAACTTGCCCTTGCAACGCAGGCAAAACCTAAAGGGTGTCCTCTCCATAACTGAGGAAACGATTGCATGTGACAACAACCCCGAAGGAAAGGGAGGGGAAAGGGAAAGGCATTCTCAAAGAGAAACAATAAATGTCCACTACCCCACTCTCCCTACTGTATTTGGCCGTCGAGGTCAGGCCACGTGTCCGGCAAACGTTGAACAACCTCCTCCGTCGAAGGCACCGCCATCGGAGATCTTGATCGGCGGTGAACAGCTTTGCAGCTACGACGCCGAAGGAGGGATGTAAAAGTAATAACGACCAAAGGTCGAATAATGTTTTTGCAATGTCTATCGAGGAGCTCCGCATAAACGCGACCAATATCTGGGTGGAAAAAAACAAGTTGAGGGACCTCGACGTGTGAGGGATTGTGGGTACACTGCACGTCACTATAGGGATAGTGTTAGACACCCCTTGTCGACGTCCCCTTTTCGACTACGAAAAACAAAATGCAATACTCCGTAGTGACCACTGGATGTCGGACTATGCACAGCACGTGATTCTAAACAGATTAACAAACATCAGAAATATATCTACTTTTTAATACAAAGCTTTGGTCAGCGTTTCCTTGTGCCATAGTATTGTAGCCCTATTGTGTAAACCCTGAATACTGCTGATCTCCCTCTTGAGATAAGTGACTGCTCAGGCACAGCTACCAACTAAATCTTTGTGGTACAGACTGATACCAAAGGAGATTTATTGCTCTCACCTGTAGTCTTAATCTCCTGTACTATTCCCTAAGGGAACTGCACAGGATTCTGCCTAACACCTGGTAAAGCCACGACTGATATCGCAATCTTCCTTGTGTGTCGGGTGAAGACAAACGCACTGGGAATGCTTGTCCTCCACGTATACCTATCACAAACTGCAGCTGGTGCAGAGCTTGAAGGGATGCTACGTCCTACTTCTCATCCAACATGGTCCGGCGTGCGGTGTAGGCCTGATGGCCTTCTGGAAACTTCAAAGAAAAAAACTTGATTATTGTGCCCTTAAGGGGAGAAGAAAGATGCCGACAACGGGTCCCTGTTATGTCGGATGAAGAAACGATAGAACACACTGGCTCGATCGAAGAAAAATAGGCATTTCCAAGCGAAAAACGGAGAAAGCTCTTACAGCGAAACACAAGGACTCCCAACACTTGGACGTGCAGTGAAAATCTGAAGATGGCTGCCAGAGGAGGGGCTTAGGGAGAGGGCAGTCATTATCTGGGGGCAGTATGACTGAGAGCTCACCGATTGGTTTATAGGAGAAAGACAGTTTATAAGTGAAAGTGCAACTTTTTTTACTGAGGATTCCCGGCCTGACTGGGAATTTTCATCAGCATGTGAACACATGCCTGACCCCATGCTGGAGAATTCAATTTATACAATCAAGTACAAAAATACTGTATTTATTCTAGGCCAAAAAACCCACTAAGAAATGAAACAAGCAGGTGATGTAACAACACTCAATTATATACATATACAGTCACGTGTGGTTCTTAGGAATGCATTCAACGACTTGCTCAACAAAAAGGAAGGTAAGCAATTGTGGGGGTGGCAGTGCCAGGCCCCTCTGCGATTCAGGACCACGCAAATGTAGGAGGTGTTGTAGCGGAGCTGGGGGAATGGAGGTGGGAAGGGGTCACCCTTAGAAGCTGGATTTGAGTGGAAATATAGGTAATCCTGGTATTAATATCACATGTAATGAATCTCCATTTAAGAAGTTAGATGCCATCTCGAAATTGAGGCCTATTGCCATAGCTATGGCAGTATGCCCAGTACTCTTCCTGAGGGGTAGACGGTGTGTTTGAATCTTCTGCTCGCAGCCCTGGCAACCCTGCAGATGGTTAAGTCACTGAAGACGCACAGTTCCCCAATGTGTCATCATTAGTGCATGTAACCCAGAAGGCATGTACCCTGCAAGGCCAAGAGAGGGCTGGAATTGACCTTTGGAGAGGTAGCCCACTAGAAGTGGGGGCGAGGGCTTTAGGCCTTCACCAGTCCAGCTCTTGAAGTTATCGCGGCCAGGGACTCCGGAGCCAAGGCCCCAAGTATTTGAAAACTGCAAATTAGCCAATCGATCAGGAAGATCAGAGTGTGGTTTGTGCTTCCCAGAGGACAAGTTAACAAAATTAGGCTGTGTGTGGGAAAGTTATCGAGGCGCCAGCGTGCCTGGGATGAAGAAGGTGTTGACGTAGTTCTGAGAAGTTAACACAACCTTGAAAGTATCTGCCTCGCTCATGTCCTTTACCAGGTGCACCGTAGAGCTATGAAATAATTAACTGTGTAACTAAATTGCAAATTAGATACTTTGTACCAGATGACAGAAGATGATCCCCCACACGAAAGGAGATGGACAGATTATCCTGGGACCAATCCCCTGGCAGCCAGTATGGAGCAGGCTATGTGTATATAGGGTCGCGAACAACCAGTTGACCAATTCGTAACCTATGTAATGAACGTCACTTGTGATGTTGTGCATCTTTAAAACCCATTGCATATGCTGTTTTTGCCAGAGCGCTCTGTGGCAACTGAGACCTTTGCTGGCACGTACTTGTATTATTTTGTGAGATTAAACCGTTTTGTCCTTGCAAGAGGTGTGCTGGACCTTTTTCCCTAGTGGGTTTTATTTGTAATGGTGTGTGCGTTCAAGGGTTACTCTACACAATGATGCACTAGAACGCAACCAAGTTGCAAAGAATATGGCCTAACTTTAGAATTCCAATCTGAACGAAGAGTGGGGTCTTGTGCCTAAGAGTTACAAAGCTTCTTGTCAGAAAAAAAGGGTCTGGAGTAGGAAGAGTTCTTGTGTTGGTGAAGTGTTCGAGGTAAGTATAATAATGATCCCATCTTTCACGTTTAGCTGCTTTTAGATGCGATGATCAAAAAAACAATGGAATGGAATAACCAAAGTTTATTACAAGGAGAGCAGGAAGAGACTAATGTGATGTGTGAGGGGTCGGAGTAAGGAGACAGACACAGGGTTGGTGGATCTAAAATGTTTTATTTAATTAAAAGGGGATGGAAAAATGCCTCACTAGCTGTAACTCTATGAGGGGTGTCCCTTAACTCAACAAAACTTAATGAGACTGTCGTCGTCAGGATGTCCAAATGAATGTTCACCATCCTGTGTCAAAAACCTATTCTGACCCGCACACTCTAAATGCTTCAAAGTCTCCTATAGAGTGAAAATAATGTTTGTTTTGGCTGCTATCCTGCAGACTTTCTTTATAGCACAGACGCCAACATCCAATTTGCAAAGTATGCCCACCCTTAACGTATGAGGAAGTGACTTTCTTCGCCTAGATAACAAAAACAATGCCAAGGAGAACCCTCTTCCATGGACTGTACAGTTTAAATTAAGCGGTTAACTATTGTCGTCGTTGGTACCTTTGCTCTCCTGTAAAGTGCTGCTAATAATGTAATCCAAAGCGACTGGGACGAGAAAGATCAGGCAAAGTTTCAATGTGTCCCTCTATTGACTGCAGTGTTAGTGCATTGAGGGCATAGGTCACCGTTTTCAGTTATCTTAATGTGCTAAATCATTCTTTAGCAGCTCTCTGCGTTAGGGAGAATACTCATTTATGGCTAATTTCCCTCACCTAGTGAGTCCCTCAGCGGCTTTGCTGGACCTCTGGGGTTTTGTGAGCCTTTTTCCCACTCGTACATGTGTATGTCTACTGTTTGTGTGATCTTGAGCCCTGGAGCTACACCACTCCATGAGCCCCACATTTTGTGCGCGTTACACAGCACCTTCAGTGCAGTGACACAGGGGAGTCATAGTGACCCCCCAGTATAGACTCCATACCCTGGGGCTGACTACTGTCCCCCAGAAACAGGTGAAATTGACATTTACTTTATGTAGTCATTTAAACCGCAGACCCAATATACCCCATCTTACATGGAGTATTGGAAAGGGTTAATTCCTATCCCTTTTTGTCTGTGCCTCGCTGAGCTTTATTTTGCCCTCCTAACACTAAGACTTGGCTGGTGGCAATGGTATCTACCCTAACTTTTCTACCGCAATTATACTTTGTGTTAGGGAGAATTCTCTGTTTAGGCTGAATTTCCTAACCTTGTGAGTCCCCCAGCAGCTTTGCTGGATTTTTGGGGTTTATTTTTTTTCTCCTGCCAAGAGTGAGACTCTTTTACCCTCACTCTTGGGCATGATGTGAGTGTGTTTCTTTGAATCTAGATGTGTTTAATGGGCTATGGGGTCCTTTACTCCATAGGGCTTCATGTGTTTTTGTGATGTGTTACACAGCACCCTCAGTGCAGTAACACAGGGGTGTCATAGTGACCCCCCAGTATAGACGCCATACCCTGGGACTGACTACTGTCTCCCAGGGCATGTAAAGTCACCATTGACTTTACTAGTCTTAAATTCTGAACAGAACCAGTACAAACCATCATATTGTGGACGTACTGGCTGGGGCAATTCAATTGCCCCGGGGTCTGTTAGTCGAGGGGGCACGTCTCCGTCCCCCCTGATCGAGTTTTGGCTGGTGGCAGTGGATACTACTTTTTATATTCAACCGCGGATATTTTCCTATGGGATTTCCCATTGTTTTAGGCTACTATCTTTATTTAATTATTTACGGTAGCCTCGAACATGCCGCCGGTTTATTTAATTAATATTAATTCTCCGGTTGGTATTTTTTGCCAAAACCTGATTCTAAAATGGCGTTTGTGTTCTCTTCTGTGACTCCAACCCAAGTCGAGCCCTTTGTTCCACTTTTTGGCGGGCTTCTCCACAGAAGCCCTCCAAAGTGGTGCCACTCTGTCTGGGGTACTTAGGAGGGGTGGAGGGGGATTTAGGCACCCTGGACTGAGTTGCCTAGGCAACTCAAGTCGCACTCCATCCTGATTGGCCCAAGTGGTGAGCCGGCCGGCACACCACTTAGCATGTTTGAGTGACAGCTAGGCTGAGTGAATGGGGGTTTGCTGCATAAAAGCAGGGCTTTGGGGACTGGAACTTCAGAAGTCGCCACAGGACCTAAGAATCCGACGAGGGAGAAGCTGAGCCGACCTGCCATGACACCACCACCGGTGGAGCCCTGCTGGACTGCCTCACCACTTTTCCCAACGACAGAGGAGATCTCCCGCCGGAGAGTCTTCTTTCTTTGACTGGTGGGGATAACCAGTTTCACTGTCTTTTCGCTTTCCCGACGTACCTCGTGGCCGCCTTGCCCGTGCCAAGCACCCCGGCAACCGGGATACCACGTTTTACCACGACTGCGAAACAAAGGTACCACCTTTAACCGGAAAACGCAGCAGCTGGTTTCTGCCCTGGTAGTGCAACAACCTTCATCTTTCCTCCAAGTCGAGATCTTCTCTTCCCCTGGACGACGACGCAACTTGCACCCACTACCAGGAACAAATGCCACCGCTGGAGGATCCTTCCCACTTAAGGTACCGTGTCCCGCCTGGCTTCCCTTGCTACCGACTGTAAGGGGTAGATTTAGTCCCCGGCTTTCGGACCTGGGTTAGTCTGGGACACCCTGGCTAAACTTTCCTAAAACCTCTCTAAACTCTTTTTGAGCCCTCTGCAAGACTTTCTAGGCCTAGTGTACCTGTGTGATCTTGGGCGCATTTGTGCTCTGCTCTCTCCAAGAGTGGGCCCAGCCTTTGGACTTTGGCTCACCAGTGACTTTTGCTCTTCTGCCTTGCTAACAGTGTTCCTGAATCTTAGAGTGGTGTACCTTTCCATATTCTGTCTTTTTCTGTCCCTTTCTCACAAACTTATTGGAGTGCAATCTAGTTAAGCGCTCACCTCTGTATGAAAATAAGTGGTGTTTTACTGTTACTTATCTGTAAAGGAAAAAGGGGTGTATATATTACAATAGTAACTGTGTTTAGAATAGTTTACAAACAGAGTGCTGGAGTGTTTCAACTGTGTTTTTAAATAAATAATGATATACTTTGATACCAAAGCTCTGGTCAGTGTTTGCTTGTATTATTGTATCTGAGTGCCTATTGTGTATACTTTGCATACTGCCTAACTCTTCTTGAGGGAAGTCTGACTGCTCAGCCACAGCTACCAGGTAAATCTGGGTGGTGCAGACTGCTACCAAGTGGGTTTACTGCCAACACCTGTAGTCTTAAATCACAACCCCCCCTGCTGAGTGATTTGACAGCCAGGCTGTGTGAATGGGAGATTTTGGCATAAAAGGCACGACACTTGGGCTGGAAGTCAGAGTCCGCACTGGAACTGCAAGGAACCGAAGAGAAGCGGATAAGAAGACGGCTGCTGCAACTCCCGAGTCCCGGTGAAGCCCTGCTGCAGTCCTGAGCTATCTACCCTTCAACGACAATAGAAGATCCAGTCCGGGGTCTTCTTCCCTTGAGCCTGGTGGGATCAACCAGCTCACCTTCCACAGTCAGAGGATCCTGTTCTAGGTTGAAATCGCTGCACACAGCTGTAGTGGTCCAGATAGCCACCTGAAGAGCCTCTGTTTTAAAGGAGTGCACTTTTATTCACCGTTTCTTCACTGCTGTTGGCCTCATCCCTGGGTAGTGCAGATCGATAACCAGACGTCGACCCTGTCCCCACGACTGAAGCTCCAGGAACCGTGAGTCTGCAGGGACTACCAGGAACAACTGCCTAAGCACCAGCTTTTCTTCTTACGAATAAGGTACTGTGTCCAGCTTCGAGGAATTGGGGTGAACCATTTCTCCTCACCCAAGGCTTGTCCTAGTCTTCCTTGCCTCTTATAACTTTTGCTTCCCTTTTGACAATATCTAAGTACTCCTGGCAATCTCGAATCGTGAACTGTTCTAACTTTTGGATCCTCGACAACAGGGCACTGTCCCACTTGACACTGGCGCAGGCCTATTGACTTATCTACGTTTTAGAAAGTGTCTCTTGATTCTATCTGCCTTGACAAAAGTATTGCTTATGATTTTTATCCCCCATCTTGTGTTAATTCATGTGCTAAGTGTGTTTGACTACGGTAACATTTCTTCTCGCGGGTACGCTTTTCTTTCGTAAAAACCGAACTGTCATTTCAGTCAAAAAGTGATCGCGTAACCACCCCCAGTAAAGTCTTTGTTTCACAACACCGGTCTGTCAAATCCAAAGGTACTTACCTTGAATTGTTCTGCACAAGGGGAATTGGTTGTGTGTAGTATATTTGAAGTGTGGTTTTAATTTAGTAGAAGTGAAGTGTTTTGTGAACAGATGGTCTAAAAATAAATGTACTTTTACTTTTTAACCAGAAACCTTGAGTCAGTGTTTGCTTGAGTCACGGTAATTGTAGACCTTTGTGTAATCTCTACCACTGCTCATTTGCTCTTGAGATAAGTCTGGCTGCTCAGCCAATGCTACCACTTTATCTTTTTCTGTGTAGTACAGGCTTGTACCAAAGGTGAAATTGTACTACCACTTGTAGTCTTAATCTTGTGTAGTGGTCCCTAAAGGCACTGCACAGGATTCTGCCTAACACTCTCCAAAACAACTGGGATGAGTGTTAGTCAAGATTGTATGGGTGCACTACAGTAACCTTGAACTCCTGGCAACAGGAACCCAACCTTGGCTTAAGTCTAAACTACACAAGTTGGTAGTGTGGATGAATAGCCAGGCTTATCTCAAGAGGGTTCAATGTGAGCAGTAATGTTGTTACACAGAGTTTCACAGTAAAGTTATCCAGATTAACTCTTACACTCAAGGTTTCATGATAAAACAATTATTAATTTATTTCAGTCAGTTATATAAGCCTTCAGAATGGGAGCAAAATATGTAACACTTAAATATACTTCAAAGCACACACAGTTTCTCTACATCAGATCATACCCATTGTGGATGACACAAACACTTCCTACACCCTCATGTGACTTAAATAGCTAGGAAACTGGACATTGATTTATCACTGGTACATTTAGAGCAATACTGAGTTTGGTATAAAATATAGAAGAGAGGGATAAAACAAAGGTTAACAAATAATTCACAAACCAGTCAGTACTTTTAAAAACCTTCCAATGTCAAATATGTTTAACCCTTTCCTGGGGAAAAGAAAGCAGAGTGAAAGGTAAGAAGAGTCTTCTCAGGGAGCCAGGACAGCCAATGTTAATTGCACAATGTCTAGGGGAGCTGAAAATCAGGGAAAAAGTCTTGCACAATGTTTTTAGAAATGTTTGTAGAAAATAGAACACTTGAAGGGCCACAAGTTAGAAGGCTTGTGAGGGCAAAGCTATAGCAACTCTGCAAGGCAACCAAGACCGGTCTCAACTGAGAAAGTAAGGCTACACAACAAGAGGTAAGATCTTAGACTTTACAGTACCTCTGGTTAGAAGAAATGGTTCCAGCTCGCTTCTGTTCCTGTACAGCTCTGCGGATCCTGTTCTTGAGCTCTGCAATGGCGGCAGCAATGGGCAAACTTCAATTCAGCGGTCCTTCAGTGTTTCAGCTCCTTGTGTCTGACAGCAAATAGCAACACCGCGGTTCTTGGATTTATTCTTTTTTCTTTTGGCTGTGGAGTCCGACAAACTCCATAGGCATCATCTTTACATTGTGACACAGCAACTTCAGTGCAGTGGCACAGGAAGTCTCTTAGATTTCCCAAAGGTTTAAATACCTTCTCTTGGTGAAACTACTGTTTCCAGGAGCAGTGAAGAGAAATTGACTTTATTTACATTTTTTAACTTTCAAGACCCAGCACACGCTACCTTACAATAGGGTGCTGGATGAGTTACTTGGTATCCCCCTTGTCTAGTTTCTCATGTAATAATTTTATGTTACCCTTTCTACAATTAATGGCTGGTAGCAGTGATTTACTTTTTAATACCATTGTGTGTTTTTACCGCAGGCTGCAATTGCAGCAGCAGTAAGACACGCTTGGGTGCCCATTTTGTCAAAATGCCCCGGTCTTTTTTCGTAATTTCTTGTTGGAAAGGTCCTTCTTGAGATTTATTCTGCGTGCCAATCCATGTTTGGTCCCTTTGTTTTGTCTTTAGCAGGATTCACGAGTGAAGCCCGCCTCTGGCACCAGCATGTCTGGCAGGGGCAGGAAGTGAGGAAGGTGCCCGAAACTCCCTGTGCTTAATCCCCTTGGTTACAGGAACGCACCCAAAGGAGATTGGCCGGCGGGCTGTCCGGCAAGGACAGCACCCTGATATATGATTGACAGCTAGGATGGAATGAATTGGAGAAACCTGCATATAAGGCAAGGCGTTTGGCTTAGAAGGCAGAGTCGACGTTGGGACGAAGGAATCCGAAGAAGAACTTGGAAGAGATGCCTGCAGTAACTTCTAGACCGTTGGTTTGCCCGGTGAAGCCCTGCTGCTGTGCTGAAGCTCTGAATTCAGCTAGACTAGAGACCTGCAAAGGACGGTTTCTCCCCTTGGGTTGGTGGGACCAATCAACCCCCAGACAAGCTCATCTGGAAATACTCATGCAGATGGCTGCAAGGAGCTGAAACCGCGAAGTGCAGCTGAATTGAGTTTGCCCATTGCTGCTGCTGACCTTCCCATTACAGTGCAGGAGTCCCCAAACGTCCTCCCTCTTGTTCCTCGGCCTCCGTCGTGGGGACAACAGGATCTGCAGAGCTGTACAGGAACAAAAGTCAACTGTAACCATTTCTTCTAATCAAAGGTACTGTAACACTAAGGGGACTTAACTCTTGTTGTGTAGCCTTGCTTGTTATCAGTTGAGACTTGTCTTTGTTGCCCTTGCAGAATTGCTTACAGCTGTGCCCTTCACAAGCCTCCCAGCTTGTGGCCCTTCAAATGAGTCATTTCTACAAACATTTCTAAAAACATTGTGCAATACTTTTTTTGCTTACCTACAAAGAAGATCAGCAGCTCACCTAGACTTTGCTCAACTAACATTGGCTTCCCGGCTCCCAGAGAGACTCTTCTTACCTCCGACTCTGGGCCTTTCACCTTTCCCCCATGAAAGGGTTACATTTAGTTGGCATAGGAAGGTTTAAAAAGTACTTGCCAGTTTATGAATTTTGTTCCCCAATCTAACCTTTGTACCAAACTCAGTTTTGCTCTAAAAGTACCAGTGATGAATCAATGTCCACAGCGTCCTAGCTATTTAAATCTCCTAAAGGTGCAGGAAGTGTCCATGTCATCCCCAATGGGTATGATCTGATTTAGAGACACAATGTGCGTTTGGAAGTATATTATAATTGTTATATGTTTTGCTCCCTTCTGAAGAAGGCGTATATAACTGGCGTTTTAATTAATAATTGTTTAATCAAGAAACCTTGAGTGTAAGTGTTTATTAGAATAACTGCCACTGTGAAACTCTGTTACAACCCTACTGCTCACATTGATACCTCTTGAGATAAGCCTGGCTGCTCAGCCACACCTGTGTAGTACAAACCTATACCAAAGGTTGGGTTCCTATTCCCAGGAGGTCAAGGTTGATGTAGTCTCCTAAACGATACTGCACACAATCTTGCCTAACAAAACGCATGTCAAGTAAACGTGCCTGGACATCTGCAAAAAAAAAAACGGATTTTCTGAGCCATGACCGTTAGAAAGATTTATCATTTGTATGCTTCATCTGCTCTCCTACTGGCCTTCTGGACCTTTTTCCTTAATCCTGTATGAGTTGATCCTTTTTCCACTCATTCACTATTGTGGGCTCTGTCTTTTGGAACTCTGTTCTTTGTATCTTACCTGTACTATGGAGTCTATTTTGCTCCTTACCTCTTGAAGGCATCTGGATTTTACTATTGCAGCATGCAGCTCCTTCTGGGCAATGTTGCTGGAGACCCTTTGGGTCCCCCTTTTAGATCTTAGAGGAAGTACAGATAGATAGAGAGACATTTAGTTTCTCTCCTAAAACTTTATAGTCAGAGGTTGGCACACACCACCTTCTGTGGCGTGTCAAAGGGATACCTAGTAGGCCCCATCTCTCTGCTTCTGTGACTTTTTGTCACATAGACAACCTTCTAGTTACGGCTGGTGGCAGTGGACGTGTTCTACCAACTATTGTGTAATTCTTCTACCGTCCATATCCTCGGTGGTGCACAATAGGGGCACTCAATTACCAACTTGGGGTCTTCCTTTTTTCACAATTTCTAGCGTGGTTGTTCTTTGTTAGCAACTCAAGGACACTCCAGAGACACAATCCAACTCGTCCAGACCCAGTCATAAGAGTGTGGGACTGCAGGAACCGAAGAAGATTGACCGGGCGAATCGAGTCCTTTGTTGGTGCTGCAGAAAAGGTTCCAGAACCGCAGAGTGAACAGAGAATAACAAGTTACTCTCTTACCTGGTAACGTTCTTTCGATGGGATAGTCTGGCGACGTATTCCATATCTATGACAGTAATCACCACAGCTGTGCTGCTTTGGAATATCTTTTGGCGTCTGCGTCCTGTGTCGATGACATCGATAAGCCGTCCTCGAGGGCCTCCGTCGAGCCGACGTCACCGGATGTTATAATTAGAACGCACGACACCCGTAGCCTCAGTTGTAGTTTTTTCCCAGAACGTGTGGCACCAATCTACTGCCAGTATGACCACAGAAAGCCTTGCGGAAACGTAAGCTGAAATCGCATAAGAAATTCTGTAGCGGGGTAGGCAGGGAGGGTGCGATATTTAATAAGTCGTCGGATCATCCCATCGAAAGAACGTTACCAGGTAAGAGAGTAACTTGTTCTTCGAGGGGATTGGGTCCTCCGACGTATTCCATATCTATGAAAGACTCCAAAAGCAGTACCAACGTAAGGAGGAGGGAAAGGAATTTAGAATATACACATTTAGAATGCCCAATCTAATTGCAGAGTAAAGGACCGCCTTGCCAAAGGCCAGATCCTGACCATGGATAGAATCAAGGGAGTAGTGACGTACCAAAGTATGGACCGAAGCCCAAGTGGCTGCATCACAGATGTTACGAATAGGAACACCCCTCTGCAGGGCACTAGAGGCAGCCATACCCCTAGTCGAATGGGCCCGTAAGCCTACAGGAGGATCCTTACCCGCCAGGCGGTAACATTCAGAAATTGCCAAGACAATCCATCTAGACAAAGTCTGCTTAGTCACAGCTTGTCCCAAACGCCTTCCAGCGTAACCAATAAAGAGCTGATCGTCCACTCTGACCCGGGACATGTGTGAAATATAGAAACTTAAAGCTCTCCCAGGATCTAACCTATGGAGCCTCTCCTCGTCCTTACCAGGATGCGGAGCAGGATAAAATGCCGGAAGAACAACCTTCTGGCTCAAAAGAAATTCCGACACCACCTTCGGAAGAAAGGAAGGACGAACTCGAAGGACAACCCTGTCCTTATGAAACACAGTGAAGGGTGGCTTAACTGAAAGTTCCTGTAACGCACTCACTCTGCGAGCGGAAGTGACCGCAACTAAAAATACAGTTTTAAGGGTTAACAGTCTCAAAGGACAAGAATGCAAAGGCTCAAACGGAGCACCCATTAGAAACTTGAGAACAAGGTTCAGATCCCAACCGGGCACCTGGAAAGGTGACAGAGGGAACACATTAGTGAACCCTTTCAAAAACTGAGAAATTAAAGGAATTTTAAAATAAGAACACTCCTCGGACGAGCGCTTAATTATGGACAGCGCCGCCAGGTAACCTTAATGGTACCCACTTGCAAGCGCCTGTGGGCTAAAGAAAGCAAAAAAGACAGAACCACAGGAATGTCACATGAAAAAGGATCCACATTCTTAACCCTGCACCAGTCGCAGAACTTCCTCCAACGGCAACGGTACAGGGACTTTGTTGCCGGCCGTCTGGCCGAAAGCAACACCTCCATCCCGTCTTCATGGAGGTCCCAATCCTTATACCTCAACCTTTCAGAAGCAAAGCGTGAAGGTTGAGGGATCTGACCTCTGGATGGAGAACCTGATTTCCCCCTCCCCCTCCCGTGAGAGCAGATCGTCTCGGTAGGGAAGACGTCTTGGAGGGCAGATGGACGAGTCGAGAAGGTCCGGGTACCACGTCCTGCGCTCCCATGCCGGAGCAATGAGGATCATACGGGAACCGAACCTCCGCGGTCCACTCCACGATGAACGCGTCTCCTAAGGCTCCTTTTGGAGGAAATTCCCGTGAGCAGAACCTTTCGCACTTCCGGTGGACACTGGAGGCGAAGAGATCCACTTGAGGGGTCCCCCAAAGGGCAAAGATCTCCAGGAGAATCTCCTGAGCCAACTTCCACTGGTGAGAGATTGCGCTCTGCCTGCTCAGAGCATCTGCCGTCTCGTTTTCGTCTCCGGCCAGATGAACTGCCGAGATCGAAATTTCCTGCTGGATGGCCCAAAACCAGAGCTGCATCGCCTCCCTGAATAGATGAAGTGACCCAGCCCCAACCTTTTTGTTGAGGTAGTGCATGGCCACTGTGTTGTCCATCAGGATCAGGATATTCTTTCCTCGCGCAGTTGCAGAAAAGCCTTCAGGGCAAGCCTGACGGCCCTCAGCTCCCACAGATTGATATGGAGTCTGGACTCTGACAGAGACCAACAACCGCTGACTGTCATATCGTTGGCATGAGCTCACCATCACTTGAGTGATGTGTCCGTCATATCGTCACCTCTGGCCAAGGTAGCCAAAACTGAGCCCCCCTCATCAGATTGCCTTTGATGGCCCACCACAGAAGTTTCTGGGCGACCGAGGATGGCACCCGAACGGGGTCCGACATCCTGCCGGAGGACTGTGACCACTGGAATTTGAGAGCCCATTGCAAAGATCTCATCCGCAACCTGACTCTGGCACCAGAAGAATGCAGGATGCCATGAGGCTGAGCAACCTCAAGAACTCAAATGCTGGGAGACTCTGGGCATGTTGAAACTTGTGCACCATCTGCTGAATGTGATGAGCCCTCACCTGGGGAGGAAAACACTGCCCCAGGGACGTGTCTAGCACTGCTCCGATGTACTGGAGCCGCTGAGTTGGCGTCAAGTGGGACTTCTTTAAGTTGAGGGAGAAGCCCAGCCTGTGAAGGGAGTGGCAGGTGACGGACAGATGATCCAGAACTTGCTCGGGAGAGCGCAACCTGATCAACCAATCGTCCAGGTAGGGGTAGACGTGAATCCCCCCTTTCCTGCGATACGCTGCCACCACCACCATGTGCTTGGTGAAGAACCTCGGAGCGGAGGTCAATCCGAACGGCAGGACCCGAAACTGAAAGTGTGAGTCACCAACCGCGAACCTCAGGTACTTCTTGTGCTTGGGATGGATCGGCACATGAAAATAAGCATCCTTGAGGTCTAGAGACACCAACCAGTCCTGAAGTTGAAGGGCCTGGAGCACTTGAGAAAGAGTAACCATCTTGAACTTGTCCTTCCGAAGGAGCATGTTCATGATGGGTTTCAATCCCCAGTCTTTCTTCGAAATCTAAAAATAAAGGGAATACCATCCCTTGTTCCTCTCCGCTACAGGCACCAGTTCTATGGCACCTTTCTCCAGCAGGGATTGAATTTCCTGCACAAGCAGCGGATCCGGAACTCGTCAGAGATACCCTGGTGGATTGTCGTGAGGCCTCTGCCGGAAAGGAAGACAGTAGCCGTGGGTTATGATCTCCAGAACCCTCACATCTGAAGTAATGGCACGCCATTCTACAAGATGCTGCGCCTGCCTTCCCCAAACCGGAGAAGCATGGGCCTCATGACTGAGCTGAAGCGGCTGCGGCAGTGCCTGAGGGCAAAGAGGCAACTGCTTGCGCGGCCTTGACACCTCGAGTACCTTGTTTTCCACCTCTGGCACTCCTACGGTTGCCCCTTTGACTTGCAGCTCCTCTCGCTCTACTAAAGGATGAGTAATAACCAAAAGGAACCTCACCTCCATTGCTGTCCCCTAGGATGAAAAGGCAGATGTTGACAGACTGCAGCGCCCAACGACTTTGTTGCAGCTTTCGAGGTCTGCAACCTCTCAAGACTCTCGTCAGCCTTGCTGCCAAAAAGATGTTCACCATCAAAGGGCATGTTCAGGAGCCGGGTTGGCACATCCAGAGCAAACCCCGACTTGCGCAGGTTTGCGTGGTTGCGGATTACGGTGCTCGCCGCTATGGACCGGCTGACGCAATCAACCATGTCCATACCCGACTGAACAGATTCACACATGGCGTCCTTGCCATCCTGCACTATACCAAGGAAACCATCCCGTTCCTCCCCTTCGGGAATATGATCAGCCGCTAAGGAAATGCAGTTCCACAGAGTATGCGTGAAACGAGACAAGGCACAAACGGAGTTGGCAGCCTGAAGCGCCATACCCCCAGAAGAAAACACCTTCGCTCAGCCGTTAAAACGTTTATCTTCCCTATCAGGAGGGATGGTAGGATACGACGCCTGCTTTGCGGGGGCCGTAGCCGCCTGCAACTCTCCCGAGTAGGGTGCATAGTCAAGTAGCAGGGGTCGCCACTGGCTGGGCGATATTTCTTCGGCAAGGACTTACTCACTGCTGGGAGACTCTCCGTAGAAGTCCAAGCCGCAGCCACCCTTCTCTGCAGGGCCATATGGAATGGCAGCACCGTGTCAGTTGGAGGACCTTGGTCCAAGATATCAGTCAGGTCATCCTGCTGAAAGTCCCCAGGGGCGGCAGACCAACCCAGGTATTCAGTGACCCTCGACATGAGGCGGCGATATGAAGATTCGGCATGCGTGCCAGGCTCCGGCCTACCAAACTCCACCTCCGGAGAGGTGTCTAGAAAACTGGCGTCGTGCAGCGAGTGACGCAGATCCTCAAGTTGACTGATCAGAAACAATGTCATCAGGAACCAATGCAGGAACCTCACCTTCCTCAGACCCCTCATCCACCTCAGAAATGTAATCCATAGGCTGGAAAGAGGGTACAGAAAAAGGCACAAAGACATGTTTAGCCTTAGCCATCACCTTTCTGGGGGTGCCACCGTGCCACGGGGTACCTCCGACAAGGCTGCCTCGAAAGGCGTTGAGGGCGTCAACGCCCATTCCGGCGCCAACAGCTTCAACGGCGTCAACACAGGCCTCAAGGGCAGAGCCCCGAGCATGTCTCGACAGCCTAGGCATTGACGACTTCCTCGGAGGCGGGGCCTCGAGAGAGTCCGTCGACGACCTCGGCGCTGCCAGCCGCGATGTCTTCTTCGAAGACATCAGAGTCTCGCGGTCTCGATGGCATCGAGGACCGGGACCTGGAACGGACATGCCTAGAGCAACCATCCTTGTCCGACCGGGACCCCAAAAGGCGCCCGGTGGTCGCGACGACTGCTCGAGCCTGAAGGCGGACGAGCAGTGTCTCTAGCGCGGCCTCGACCGGCGGCATCAGACGGCGTGGCCAGACCAGAGCCCTGCGACTGAAAAATCGCCAACATCTCCTTTCAGAATGAATCCCATTCCTCCAGAGTGGAATGCTTGTTGGGACAAGCTACCCACCGATGGGCTGAGTCCTCGGAAGAGGACGGGGAAGGCGACCTGTGACGGCGCTTCCTGGAGTGCCTCGACGAGGCAGAGGAATGGCGGGACCGACTCCCAGACCGAGAACCCCCAGACTCACGATGACGATGCGGAGAGTCGCCCCTTGAATCATCTGTCAAAAGACCAGTGGAACACGACCTCCGGGGCTTGGCCACCTTACCAACCGACAGCAGCTTCTTACGCTCCGGCAAGGCCTTCGAAGTGAGCGATCGGAGGTCAACACAGTCGTCGGTATCATGGTCCTCCCCAAGGCGCCAGAGGCAAGCATCGTGCATATCCGTCAGGGACATCTTGGACCCACACACCGTGACCCGACACTTCTTAAACCCGGACCGCGGGGTGGCAGAAGCCGAAGACATATTCGAGAGCAATGAAGAAACAGGTTCGAAGAACCGAAAGAACAGGATTCAGTAGAATCGAGGCGCTCTGAGATCTCCGAAGCGAACATGTTCGCGGAAAAAAACAGAACAGAGGCTACGAGCGTCGTGCGTCATAATTATAACATCTGGTGACGTCGGCTCGACGGTGGCCCTCGAGGACGGCGTATCGACGTCGTCGACGCAGAAAGATTTTCCGAAGCAGCACACCTTTGGTGATTACTGTC
Source organism: Ambystoma mexicanum (assembly GCF_040938575.1). NCBI lineage: Eukaryota > Metazoa > Chordata > Amphibia > Caudata > Ambystomatidae > Ambystoma > Ambystoma mexicanum. Next base: position 251,030,783 of record NC_090930.1, on the reverse strand, counting down.
ATACATATGGAATACGTCGGAGGACCCAATCCCTTCAAAGTTGATGAAAGCCGTGTCAGAGGTCCTTCCCTCCCTCGAGACTGCTGCCAAGATATCTCATTCATTCTCCTGCCTTTCGTCATCAGACGAAGAAATCCAGAGGTCGGGTCCAGGGCTGCACCATCGTGGAGCATCCAGCCACAACACTTTCTTCTAACCAAAAGGTACTGTGGGGAAAAGGTATTGCTTGACCTTATTCCAGAATGTCGCTCCAGTACTTTGAGTGCACGTCGAGGCGTACCCCCTCTTACCTCTGACGCAAGCTGCTGCTTGTGTCCCTTTAGCAAGTCCTTTCACAGATTCGCTGATGTTGGTTAAGCCTTCCTTTCAAGAGACTAGAAAGTATCCACAGAAACGTTTGATTTCTACTGCTTTGCAAGATCATAAGCCACTACAAACTGCCTATTATCGCTCTGGTTGAGTTTTTGACTTTAAAGGACTTGCTATGCCACACAACTGCCTCTAGAACCAGAAGCTCTGCTAAGATAACATTATCCAACTGTTTCCTTTCCCAAAAATCACTATTATATGTGTATGTTGACTAAATGCAATTACTGTATTACTTAGTGGGTGTGCCCTATTACCGGTAACATGGTAGACCTGTCAAACTCCTGTAACAATTGTGCACACTCAGCAAACTACCAACTAAGAAGTATTGCAAAGTAAATCTATTTGGGTTGGTTTATTGTGCTAAAGTATTTAATAGTGACCCTTGTGTACATAATAAATCTATATTTTAATATAAACGTAAGTGTTTCTTTGAGATGCATTACTAACTGGTTCAGTGTACCCACTGACCGCTCACATCTTCCTCTTAAGATAAGCTTGACTGCTCTGCCACTCTTCCAAGGTCTCTGGGTAGTACAGACTGATACTAAGAGTTGGGGGATCTACTGGGATGGCTACATCCCAAAGGGTGTGTGTGTATTTAGCTAAAGCACTCATAGCATTGGCTGATTTTAGCACCATGCTTCCTGTACTAAATACTATTTTCCCCAGAGAGTCAACTATTCCATCTTCTTTGTCTGCAGGATTAGAAGGATAAACTGCGAAATTAGATGAGTTGCCATATGAACAACCTGGCTCTCTGGTGAAGCATGCAGCAATGCGGAAAAAACAGAACTGAGGTAACTGTCAACGTGCGTGCTTCATATACCAGCTTCGATGTCACGAGGGATGCTACAGAGTCCATCAAAGACCAACACTCGACCCTATGAAAAAAAACAATTTTCCAAAGCAAGCTGCAAGCAGACGAAAATATCAAAGATGAGGAATACGTTGGAGGACACAATCCATTCGAAAAAGATTTACTAAACTCGGTCTTCTCGTCAATCCTGAATTTCAGTGTCAAGCGATGTGGATTGTTTTTGCATTTAAGCAGCATTAAATATATAAAACAAGGGCATTGGTTCTTTAAAACAAACAGAACATTAAAGAATGTAACTTACTTCATTATATACTTGGCTCTGTCCATAGTTTGAGCTTTAACTTTCACAAGCAGTGGATGACTGTTATAAGTGTCATTCTTCCATTGCCCATAAAGACGATACCTGCAAAGAAACCAGTTATAAATCAAACAAGGAAATAAAAAGAGGAAAAAGAATACCAAGAGATAAAACTTGCAAGTCTATTTACACCAATATACGCTTAGTCATTTTAAACTGGTTTTTAAAGGGGTTTTGAAGTTATACCTATGCCACATATAATGCTTTGGTATTAAGATTACCAACGTATGCACACACTCCTGCCAGGATGGTCTTGACTATATGGACCCAGTCTAGATTACACAGCAGCGTATTAAATTGACATCCTGAGGAATTTTATTAAATTCTACTTAATCTTTTACAACTATATGGAAATACCTCTGCACAGTCAAGCCTATGTAGAGACCTATTTTTTCAGATAAAATTAATGGTGTCCCGTCAAAGTTTCGAAAACAGTTTCGAAATACAATAGTTTCGAAACAAAAGCATTGAAGAAAGAAAATTCTATTGCATTGTTTATGTACATTTTTTTTTTGGTTCGTATAGTAAAATTTTTTTTTTTTTTTGGCAAAAACCACTAAAACAGGTTTGGGGGGCCCAAAAATAAATAATGCATTTGAAAAAAAATGTTTTGATCCTTTTGTGTTGAAACATTTGCATTTCCACACTATGACTTTCGAACAATTCACTATAAACCAAATTAATACTACAGAGGAGCTAAAGCAGGGCTGAGTCTTGGCCCTGATTTTATTCAATCTGTACCTGGCCGATCTACCTAATTAAATCAATGCAGTATGGTGCTTTTATCCTAAATTAAGGAAAATGTATGTAAATTGGCACATTATTTGTTCCTGATGAAGCACACTAATGTAGGACTCTCCCTTCTGATCTAGAGTGGCCACTTATTCAGAAGTAAATTGTACATAATTTAAAAAAAACACTAAAAGGATGCGTTATTCTACTAAAAAGAATGTAACAGGCCTCTGAAGGGGATTAGGGTTGAAGTAGTGAGAATTCCTATTTTTCGTAGTATGATACACAATTTTAAAAAAGTGAAACCGCTATTAATGCAGCCATATCTCGCTTAGTTAAAATTCTTATGGCTATTACTGTAGGAATAGACAAAAATGAGGGTGGTTATTCTTCAAGTCCAAAGATAGCATTCTAGATAGCACCTACTACATTATATCGGAGTCAATAATACCTGCCACATACAAGTAGCTTTGCACACAAACAGTTTTTTCTTTATGGGACTTTTCATTTCATCTTCCACCTCGTGTCTATCTTATACGATAACTGAACAAGCACTTTCCTCAGATACTCTTCAGTATTAGACTTCCTAGGCAGCATTTAAAAATAATATCATGTGGATAATATATTATTCTTGAATTTGCAGGATTGTATTAAAGGAAAAATCATTTAATATCCTGAATATACATGTAAAGAATGTAGAAGAGTTTAGTGCTACTGTGCAATGGAATATTTGCTTTTCTATGAATTAATAAAAACAGTGAAATAAATCTAAAACAAAAAAAAATATAACGGATACAAAATGAAATTGCTTTGATAACTACAGTATTGGCTCAAGAACATAGATCTGCACTTGCCCGATCTGAATGACAAGGCCTAGTAAGATCATTGTTTTGTCTTCCTTCCGTTTCCCCATCCATGTCTTGTCGCACCTAGAAACACTTGTGTACAGGCGCGTTATGAATGCCATATATCAGATCTTAAATATGTGGCAGCTCAGTGTGAAGATCGATTTTCAGAATCCACCCTGAGGGGGGATTCTGAGAGGCCAACCTATTGTGGTGAACAAGTAAATACACCGATATATAGTCAAATACACACCAAGCGTATTTCTGATGCTTGTATCTGCTTAGATTCACATGCTATGCATAGGCCGACATCCAATGGAAGGGGCAGAGTATTAGTTGTTTTCAAAAATCGAAAAGGGACGTCGACTGTGTGCCAGTAATACTATCCCTAGTGTAACGTCTACTGTACCCATGGTACTTCACGCGTCGAGGTTCCTCAGATTGTTTGTTTCTGACATGAGGTTGCATGAAGTGTAGCGCAAGTACAGGTGTAGTAAGGCAGATTATGTATCAGCTAAAGCCCAGAAAACATTTATGCACATAATACTCCTTGGGGAGGAAGATGGGCGCATGTGAATCTAAGCAGATACAAGCATCAGAAATAAGATTCCGGTGAGTAATTTCTTTTTTTAATTTTTTTTCCTTTATTGTATATTGGTTTAAAAAACCTTTACAAATTTTTCAATATCAAAACACAAACATACTTTTTTTACATTAAAATATCTCAGACAATTCTTGAATTCCTCTAATTCAATAAGGATTCGTTATAATTCAATTTCAATTACAGATATGCACTTGCTACAACCCTAAGTTTCCTTCCTAGAAGTATTTCATATCACAACTATCATAACTCTTTTTAAGTCAATTTACAGACATTTGTCAAAAACGCTATGGCCCTTAACTTCAGTTTCATATTATGTCCATGAAGCATTTCATACCATACTTGATCTCCAAGTACATAGGAAGTGCCATGTACAAAATCCGAAAAGTAAGCAAGTCTTTCTTTCATCAACATCAGGCAGCCCAATAACAAATGCGACAGTGTTTCTGGAAAATCCTTGTTCCTACAAAATCTACAGACCTTCATTGTCGCGGGAATCAACTTCCTCATCACTCTAATCTCATTAGTATTCATCACATTAAAGCGGAATCTCATAATACTCTGACGTAGTTTCCGTGAAGGAGATTTAACGAGATAGTTCCGGCACCAGGAACCATTTCCATGCTGAAAAGACTTGAGCATACAATTTTGAATTCATTATTGCCGCATTATTCTCCACCCAATCAAATGCTTTCATCAATGTTTTAGTTTTGGTCAGTCTCTCCAAAAGGCATTTCATAGTGACACCAATATGGCTCAGAGTGTTCACCACCTCGATTTTCAGGTTCAGCATGTATTTCCCTGTGTCATTACAGCATACTTGATACAGAGAGTTATGCTTAGATAAGACACTTTCGATATAGTATCGCTTTTTTGCAATCCATACAGCATTTTAAGGAATTCATGCCAAACCCATATCTTATTAATTCAAACGGTACACATTTTGGCAGAAAAAATAGCTTTTTCCAGATTTTGGATTCAATAGTTTTTAACTGCAATACTTCCTTCTCAGGATAGAATTCTAGACCATATATCAATCTTGGAATCACCTTCATCAGGTAGAAGTCCCTGCACGCACTCATTGAAAATTTACCATACTTACTTTCGATTACTCTTATTTGTTTAGCAGCATCAGAGGCTTTGAGTTCCAGACATTTCTTTACAAAACTATAGGACATATTGCTTGCAAAAGAATAGCCTAAATACTTGAATACTTTCTGTAATCGAATTGCTATGCCTTCTACAAACCATACAGGATTAACAGTTATTAGTATTACCCAGATTAATCACAACTGTTTTCTGAGGATTAATTTTCAATTTCAAATCTCTGATAAAGCTGACAAAAGCGTCTTTAAGCCTTTGCAGCCCAATTTTAGTTTTATCAAAGAGCATGAAGTCATCCGCATAGGCCACCCACTTGATTGAAATTCCTCCCACCTTGGGAGCTAGCAAGCCTGAGGAATCCAATCTAGCATTTGCTCCCGAAACATACAGGTTAAATAAAATTGCTGCCAGGGTGCATACCTGTTTCAACCCATTCCTGAAAAATATGTCCTTAGACATCAAGCCTTCTGAGTTAAGTCAAACCTTTAAAATGGTGTTTGAGTACAGATGAAGGAGCATAGAAAGCAGCCCCCCATCTATGTTTAGTGTTACCAGTCTTTGCCATAAAAGCGGCCTGTCCACCATATCAAAAGCTGCCGAAAGATCCATTGATGCAGCATAAATAGGTACATTCCCTGTTTTCGATATTTGATTCTGCAGATTATTAACTAGCAAACTCCCGGTATCAGTACCTAGTCCTTTCCGAAATCCGATCTGACGGACATCAAGAATATCTTTGTCCTCTATCTATTTTAGCAAATTTTCTAGAATTATGGCAGAAAATATCTGTCTCAATATTTATAAGGGATATAGGTCTGTAATTTTTTGGATTCTGGCGATTGCGTTTTTTATATATCAATATTACATATGATACTTTCCACGATTCTGGCATGGATTTTAGCTCAATTACATCTTTAAAAATCATATGTAATAATTTTGCCCACAGAAGTTCGTTATCCTTAATCAGAGCCATAGATAAAATTATTGGGTCCCGGAGTACATGAGGCTTTCATTTTCTTAATTATTGATAATATTTTTCCAACAGATACATCAAGAATCCAATTGGATTGTACCTGTCCTATCGCAAAGTCATCACTATTGGAACGTGCATATAATTTCTCAAAGTGTTCGCACCAGACCTTTTCACTAATAGGATTTGCATTTAATTGAATTTGTGCGCTCTCCGTACTATTAATCAGATCCCAATAGTTTCTCGAGTTGGATTCCCTCATAGCTTTAAGCATGGTTTTACCATCCTTCTGTAATAAACAGGCATAACGATGGATCCTCCAATTCCTGTAAGCCTGTCGCCTCACTCTACACAGATTCTTGAGTTCCGCTTCAGGCATCATCTGTTTTTTTAAGGTACGCAGGTCCCTAAATAGCCTAGTTCTTTGCAGCTTAGTTTCAAAATCAAATGTGTGTTTATGACTTTTTTTCTGAGAGGCTCCCCCCGATCGAGGATACTCAAGCTTAGCTAGCGTTGACCCAGATAGCTCACCAAATTTATCAACCGAGTATAGCTTCTTTTTCTCCTCTAAAGCAGTATTCTCGAAATCAAGCAACATTAGCATGTTGAATTGGGATGTTCTTTTTCTATTCCACTTTATTCTGGATCCTCTAGTATTTACCACCATTTGAGCACAATATTCATTGTTGGAATTGGTGTGTTTCCTTACATTCATGTTCATGGATAACATAGCCTGATCGCTTGCAGGATTTGTTTCCACAAGCATATTTGCCTCATTTTCAATTAGGTGCTCACTTGCAAAAATATAATCAATAGTAGAAGATATGCCTCAAGCTTTGCATGTGGGTTTATCATTATATAACCGTATCAAGCCACAAGATTTTGCAAAACTACACTATAAAGACCCTCTGTACAGTTTGTTATCTATACGCGTACCTTTATTACTAGGTCCAGATAGACTCCATGCATTCTCACTACTTGTTAGGGTACAATCCGCATTCATATCGCCTGCCAAGATTGTTAAACCCTCTGGGGTAGATATCATCCATTCTTCTAACGCTAAATTGAGATCACAAATCAATTTTTCAAGCATGGTAACATCATTGTCTGCGTCATTCCAAAAAACATTAATAATCATAAAATGGACAATATCCTTCACGGTTGATATTCTAAAAGTAGCAACGATACAGGACGCATGCAAGTGCAACTCGTTTACCCGTGAAATATCTTTGTTGTTACGATATGCAACGGCCAACCCACCCTTGGGCCGCCCTCTTGGGCCTTTCGTACCAAACAGACCAAGGACAACAAAGCCGTCCCAAAACAGCGGTCCACAAGCCCAAGTTTCCTGTATTAAAACAAAATCAAATTTCTCTAAGGACTTGCAGACAATTTTGTTTAGGACCAAATGAAAATGTCCTCTGGAATTCCAGGACACCAATTTATAGGAATTATCGGCGCTAAAGGGATTTACGCATACATTTTAGTTCCAAAGATTCCTTAAGTGAAACCGCCATTGATCTCCACTCTTTCATTTCACTCAGTGTTAGGTTATCCGCAGCTACTTGATTCATGTCCCGTTGATTTTCTCTTAAACTATTGTTTCGAGATAAATGATCCTCATTTCTCATTGAAACATTATCACTATGATCCACAAATTCATACGTATCGAAACCCCTCTTCTGCGGAGCCCCAGCTTCCTTCAGAATCATAGCACGCACGATTGGGGAGGTAATCACCAATCATACAAAATTCATCCTAAATGAGTGGATATAGTCCACTAGTTGGATGTCACAGGATGATATGAGGGCTAGCTCTTGTATGTCACGAAATAGACTCAGAATGTATGGTCTGTTTAAGATTGGGGAATAACCATCCTCAAACACATAGTATAAAATCAAGCTTGGTTCATTAGGCCAGTGCGGCCTCCTGAGTTTTTTCATTAGGGTTACTAAACTGTTTATTCCCTTTCACATAACTCTCGTATGAAAGCTCTCGAGATCTGTGGGCATACGAGGTATCCTGAGGTGCCTCACGATCTCTCACAACATCACTGAATTGAAGGTTATCACTCGCCTAGACTCTAGGTTCGCATTTTGCATTTAGGCCAGAGCTTTTGCCGGGATTGCAGTGACTATTATCGTTCGGCATGATGTTTCCAGTAGTTGTGGTTTCTGTAGGAGACGTCCTCCCGAAATTATTCATCAATATTTCCTTTATTTATGTTCTTACATGTTCATCAGTCAAAGGACGATCTCCATCACGAGAATCATCCTTATTGAATGATGAATGATCTTTGTAGACGATTGTGGTATATTTGGCATTTCATTACGGACAGGGTTATTAAGCAAAGAGTCAATATTAGCTTGCACCTCATTACTCATACATGCCTGTGCTTTGTCTAGGACTACTTTATTTGTACCGTCAGTACATCTCTTTTCATTCATAACTTCTAGTGCAGAACCAGAGGACTACACATGAATTTGGTTCGCCTTTCTGATACTCTCATTGTCCACATAAGTCTTTTGAACCCCATTCCCATCTCTAGGAGGTATCATTCTCATCGGAGCATCAGGGTTCTTAAATAAATCAAAAATGTTGAGCATCCCCAGCTCAATATTTTTTATGTTAGTATCAATTCTATTGGTAACAATTTTGTTTTTCATAGCATCTGAAGGTTTATTTACAGCATCGGAGTATCCGGTCACATTTATTTCTTTAACTGTACCGTCATACCCTGTCACATTTGGTTCAATTCCAATGCCGGTATACGGTGCAGGCTTAACAGTTTGCGCCTCAGACCCAGCCTTAGACTGTGCTGTATCCTTTTTCTCTATGATCATCACATCTGGGTCACGTATGTTAATGTCTCTTAGGAACTTTAAAGATGATGCGTTCAATGCCTTTTGAGCACGCACCTGTTTTTGCCTATTTTATTTCTTTTTTTTTTAGATAACTTAATGTTAAATATTTCTGCGACCTTGATCGGTCCATTAGCTACATTTGGAATTTGTAAGTCCTCCACCTGGCTAGTGGTAATCACAGTGTTTGTTACATCAATAATACTGTGGTCCTTAACTTCCATCTCGCTCCTAGGTATAAGCAATTGCTGATCACCAGGTACTAGTAGCCCATTGTCTGCGGTAGCAATTAGCTTATTAGGGATACACTCACCTGTTGGTACATACACCTTTGCCATATTTTCAGCTAGCATTTCAGGGAATGCTATCATGGCTAGCAACATTTCTTTCAAAATACAGGTCTGCGATTTTATTTATTTTAATATGTTACCTTGTATACCCTCAGTTCCCTCAATATTCCAAGGCATACCAATCCTCCTGATTTCACTCATCACCTCAGCTGGATTCACCAAGTTGCATCTTGAATTAGAACATTGTGTAGATGACTCAAGATGCTCAGATAATCCTAACATAGCTGTTTCACCTGAGGCAAAAATAGGCAGGTGTGTCCATAAGAGATACAGCAATCTGGCTTTGTGTTTCTTCAATAGGGTCATTCCCACCCGTTTCCCTCTCAACTCCTCCTTCCAATCTCGGTTCCTCATTGAATAGAGACTGCGAGGAGGCAGAGATGATATCTTCTTGCCTTTCCAACATCATTTTTGCAGATTCATTTTGCGCACATACAATGAAGTCCTCATCAGAATCAGAGGATACAGGGAGTGCTAGTGCATTAGCATGTGCTATGCTCATTCGTCGAGTTTTAACGTTAGTCGCCATTGCTGCGTAACGTTTACCATCAGCAAGCTTTCTTTTCATTACTCTAATCACCCGAATTAGGCAAAAAAAATTCCACCCTTTAAGATGCACACACCAAAACAGCTTATTATGCCTAGAATAGCACTTCTCAGGGCCAGATCGCTCAATATCAATACAGGCTAAGCTCTTAGCATGCCAAAATGCCTTGTTCAAAAGGGCTCAAAGAGTCTAACCATATCTTAGTTTTTAGTCTGCGCACTGCGCAACGCAGCCAACAGCCGTACTTTTTCGTACTTGTGTGTGCGCTACACACAGATTTTGAAAGTGGAGGGGGCGGAGTCAGAGGCAGGCTTTTGCCGCAATGGCCCAATCAGTATAGGATCAGTCAAATGGGAAGTCAGGCAACTTCCGTGTTCATGAAGGGGACGTCCGCTCGGCGTTACTCTCACCGCACGGCAATGGAAATCCTTTCAAGTCTGGGACGGCAGGCAAGTCCAAGGTAGTGCTTCCAGCCAACAGCCGTACTTTTTCGTACTTTCGTGTGCACGCCAGCAGTGAGTAATTTATCCCTTCGGAGGCTTGTGGAATCTGCTTAGATCACATGTTGTGCGTTGGGTAAGATTTTCATGGAAATGGTAAATCTTCCTGAACTGGGTCAAACTTTTTGCTTTACTATTGGGATATTTTTCCTTAATACCTCTGTGAGTGGCAATCTTTTTCCACTTTCACAGAATCTTTTACTCTTTTTATGGGCATCATTTTTTTGACTCTCCATAGTTTCTTTTTAAAGTTATACTATAAACAACTTATTTGCAATAAGTACCTGTTGTTGCTGGGTTGCCCTAGCGGCTCCCCTTTTAACTTTATTTTGCTAACCTTGAGAGAACAACAGTTTCCCAAGGGTAGAAAGGATCTTTGGATTCCTTTTACATTTCATTTTGTGAAACCAGCACACCTCACCTTATGTGGAGTGCTGGGGTGATACAATGCATTACCTTTCACACTAAAACTAACAATTCTGTTACAGGGACAAGCTTACCTTGTATTCATTTGGTGCACCTTTACCACGGGCTGTGTTCACAGCTGCAGTATAGGCACCCAAGGGTTCTCATTTTACCAAAATGCCCATTCTCCTTTGTTCACCATTTTAGTGTTTCTTGTCCTTTCTTGTTCCTTCCCCTGACAACCAGGGTGGGAAATTCCTTTGTGTGATGTTTATCTTCGCCGGGAGTCCCCTGGACTCCCATCCAGGCTCCAGTCTGTCTGTGAGGGCAGGAAGCGAGGGAGGAGTCCAAAATTCCACAGTCCCTGCCTTCCTCCTTACCTGAATTGGGACAAATCCCAGTGGGGGGCTGGCTGTCCTGATTGGACAACCAGACCGCCCCTTCTAGTAAAATGCAGGGAGAGAATGCAGAGGTTGTGCTGTAGTTCCTGTTAAATACTGCAAACCTGGAAGCTGAAGAGTAGTCGACCACTGGAACCGAAACTGAAGAGGATGATGAAGGAAAAGTGTCAACCGATTTCCAGCGACCGGAGAGCCTGCTGTGAAACTGGAGTCTGCTGTAGCCCTTCCTTCCAATCGACCTGGGGACTCCAAAAACGACTGCGACCCACTAGACTCAAAACCACCTGCATTTTGAGCCATCCTACGCTTTGCTGCGACCATGCGTTGCTACAATACCCTGGGACCTCGAGCCACTGTGCGATGAACGGTCTTCCGAATTCCGAATCTCGCAGAAACATTGTGGGCACCCTGGTGGATCTCCAGAGACATGAATCGAGTCCGACAAGTCCCCTCAACAGAGTGCTGGACCTTTATAACGACGAGAATTCCACCACGATGTTCTGTCTTCTTCTGTGCTCCTTGAAAAGGCACCAAATCCGCAGAACCGCATTCAGCCACGAGGAAAACTTTGCCTAGAGCCTTCTTCATCGATCCTTGCTGCAAAGTTCCTTCTGAGGTCTTGTTTTCATTCACCATGACAAGGAATCCACTGACCGGGTATTTGGATGCAGACCCTGAAGTCCTCCAGCAGCAAAATCTTCTTCAATGCTAAGGTACTGTGTTGGCTTGGGTATGTACTTACATTAAGTCTCTTAGGATCTCTGTGTAGCTGTGGGGTGTTTTCTGAGATGGGCAGGCCTCTCATCCAGTGTACCAGTCCCACTGCTAGAATCCTGCTAGGGTGTCTTCTGTGAAGCCCCTGGACCCTCTATCTCAGAAGAGAAGTACTCACCTGTTTGCCCAGTCTTCCTAAGGAACTCTGACTTTTGCTACTTAAGAACCTATCCTGACACTGCCTGTTGGACACTAGATCCTAGTGACCCCCCTTCTGCCACTGAGAATACTCATGCTCCAAGAATAAGGGAAATACTTTTAAAGGGATAGGGCCTTTTGCCTAGAAAAGAGAATACATGTTTAAAAGTTAATTACTTGTAAAAGAGTTAGTTGGTAACTGTAACTCTAAGAGTGAACAGTTACACATGTTATCACTTACCTTGGATGTGTGCTACACCATTCTTAAAAGTATGATTAACATCTTTTCTTCATTAGCAACTGTTTTGCCATTCTAATAGAACGTAGATGTGAAGGTATATTCCTTACCTGTGAGTAGGATGTGCCTCTTCCCAAAAGTAATGTGTTCGTTTTACCAGATTAGTCCTGTTAGGATAATTGTATGAGTGCCCCCCAACTGGGTCTTGCTTCCCCTGACTTGCTGTTAGCCTGTCCAGAATAAGTCTGCTAAGTCTGTATTAGGTTATTGATTACCTAGAAATAACTGAGTCATTCAGTAAAGTGCAACATTAGGGTTTACTTTCCCTGTGCTATCCAACCCAGAGTCTTTGGTTGCAACTGTCCCTTATAAGTCCTACATCAGTCACTTGAATAGTTGAGAAATATCAAACATGGCTCCTTGTGAGATTAAAAAAGTATATGGGTTTTACTTACCTTGAGTTAGCGGTGTGCCATCCAGAAATAAATTACCAGAGTTACTGCTAATCTCAATCTGTGTTTCACTAATCTCAAAAGTTATTTGAATGTTACTACATCCTTCGGTTTTATTATATTTATTTTATTAGCACCCGGGGACCCGGGGAATCAAACCTGCGTTGCTTCGTGTCGTCTCGCTTCCAAGGCGAACACATTGCCACTGAGCTATCCTACCGGGACTCACCCAGTATAACTGTGTTATCACAAAAGTAGGTATAGGTTTTTACTGCACCTGGAATAAGTGTTCCACTATTCACATAAAGCATACTGTCCAGTTGACCGATTATGTACTTTGTACTGAGAGTCACTGTACAACTTGTTAGGGTCTACTGTCCTTGCATTACTGAACGTAATGGTGAAAGTAACCATTGGTTTTCACTACCCAGGAATAGGTGTGCCCTATACTGAAAGTGTATGAAAAGGTTTTGACTTCCCTTGAAGTACTATAAGGTGTTCCAAATAAGGTTTATATTTAAAAAATAAAATTGAATTTTAGTGGATATAAATCAACTTTTTTTCAATTTCCAAGTTACAGATAAGAGATTTCACATGTTTCAATTTAACAAAAGAAAAAAAAAAACATCGAAATTATTATTTACAAGGGATAGAATTCATGAATTCATAAACAACTGGTAAGCTTTTATGTCTGGTAAGGTAAATCATAACAATCATCATACATTGCTACATACATATTGTTTTACACTAATTACACTTTTTACCACCATGGACATAGCAAATGCAAATTTCAAACTTATTGCTACCACATTCGCTCAAGTATTGATACTTTTAGCAATTGTTTAACAGTTATTTTATCATATACCAAGGTAACATATTTACATTTCTTTCAAGTGTAATGCATTTAGGAAATTTACCGTAGCTATTCTTATGCTCATATGTGGTGAGCCTAAGATCACAGCCCATCTAAATGTTGGCATCACGTTACCAATTGAAAGCAGATGTGTCTCAAAGTACTTATTTCTCAGAATTACCAAAGCTAAACATTCAATAATGAGATGTTCCAGTCTTTCTTTCATTGTTAAACTCTGCTGGTATTTTCTGCTGCGCTAATTTGATTACGTTGAGCCAAAACATCATGGGTGAGCCACAGATTAAATCAACTGTAGTCTCATGATGGCTAACCAAATTTGAGGTGAAGGAGCTTTGATCAGATAAGGCTCTGGAGTTCCCATTTTCTATTCACCAAAACATTGACCATTAAAATGTTTATATTTGCAACAGGTTGACCGTGTGTCAATCCAATCTTGCAAAAAGATATTTTTTTTCGCTCTATCAGGATTCATAATCAAGGTGTCTAATGTAACTTCGCTGTAGCCATGATTTGATACACACATTTGGTCCATTTCTGGACAAAGCTATGAGTGGATGACAACATAAGTAGACAATAATGTAAGAACTGAAGCTTCCTTAGTGTAAACAATACATTTGCAAAATAAAGCGCACAATTGCCAATGATATTTTGCTTTTAGAGATGTAACACCCAACTCCCAACAGCCAAGGTGCATGAGTGGACTGAGGAACGGTTAAAATTTGCCTCCAAAATTTGGCCTCCAATTTGTCCAAAGAATCCGAGATATTTCTCTTTTCCAAACCAGATAATAAGGAAGGAGATATTTTTGTCGCCAAAATAGAAGATCAGTACTAATTGAAAATGTACCGTACTTATATAGCACTAACCTGGTCCGAGATAGGGCTTGGTTCATTTTGTTTCCTAACGTAGACATTTGCAGTTCTAGTTAACAATTTCCATCAAAAGGTAGGCCTAGATATTTATAATTTGGTACAATGTCTAAATTGATGTCCTTGATTCGCCATTCAAATTTATTTCTATTGGACAGTTTTGAAGTATACGACATGCATTAGTTACCATAAAAGCATTTCTGGTGATTGTATCTGCTTAGATTCACATGCTGTGCATAGTCCGACATCCGGTGGTCACTGCAGAGTATTGCATTTTGTTTTTCGTAGTCGAAAAGGGGACATCGACATAGGCGTGTCCGTTATACTATCCCTATAGTGACGTGCAGTGTACCCAAAATACCACACGCGTCGAGGTCCCTCCGTTTGTATTTTTTCTGCCCTGAGGGAGCCTTCTTAGACGCGAGTATAGAAAAGAGAAAAGTAATAAGATGTCTATGTTCCTTCCAACCGAGCGGGGAGGAAGGGTGGGCGCATGTGAATCTAAGCAAATACAATCCTCAGAAATGCTTTTACGGTAAGTAATGCATGTCTTCTGATGCTTGTTAATCTGCTTAGAATCACATGCTGTGCATAGACTAACGAGCAGTACCCGGAGTTGGAGGTGGGTTGTGAGAAGGAACAGTAGAGAAAAGATGTCTTAATACTGCTTGTCCCACCTGGGAATCAGAACTAGAATGGGCATCTAGATAGTAGTGTTTTGTAAAGGTGTCTACATAACTTCAGGTTGACGCTTTGCAAATGGACTCAAGAGGGATGTTTGCAATGAATGCTATGGAAGCCCCAGTGCCTAGAGTAGAATGTGCTCTTGGCTTGAAGGGTAGTTCTCTCTTTGCAAGAGTGTAACAGAGAGTGATGCATTGGACAATCCATCTAGATATAGTGGATTTTGAAACTGCATCTCCTCTTCCCGCCGCCACCGAGACAAAGAACTGATTAGTCTTTCTCAGTGGTCTAGTTCTTTCCATATAAAACATAACTGTTCTGCGCACACAGTGTGTGTAGGCTTTTTTCTCCCAAGTTTGAAGGGTTTTGGAAGAACAAAGGTAGTTCTATAGATTGGTTGACATGGAATTGAGAAATGAATTTAGGTGCAAACCTAGTGTGTGTCCGTATAACCACCTTGTCTTTGTGAACAGTTACAAAAGGATCTAGTTTAGAGAGCGCTTGTAGTTCACTTACTCTGCTAATGGGGGTGATAGCTATTAAAAAAAGAGTGAGGTTCTTAAGTGTTGCTTTGTGCACGGGTTCGAAGGGAGAACCCATTAGCCTGGTTAGTACAACATTTAGGTCCCATCCGGGAGCTGGGTTAGAAATACAAGGGTGGATCCTTTTAACTCCATCCATGAAGGCTTTAATGACTGGGACTTTCCACCGCGACACCTTATGTTGAGACGTGGTGTATGCGGAGAGTGCCGCTAGGGAAACATTAATAGAATTAAATACTAATCCTGAGTCTACCAAGTGAGTCAGGAATAGAACAATCTGTGTGGGAGAGCAGTCAATGGGGTTGATGCTTTTAGCCCTACACCAGATGACGAACCTTTTCCACTTGCTAGAGTAGCAGTAACAAGTGTTCGGTTTCCTTGTCTCCGCAAGGATGTCCATGCATCTTTGTGGGAGTAGCAAGTGTCAAAATTCTATGACCTCAGGAGCCAGGCTGCTAAGTTCAGGCTCTGTGGGCATGGGTGCAGCGTTCTGGCCCTGTCCTGTGAGAGCATGTTGTACGGGCAGGGTAGTTTCACCGGAGGAGATGGAGACATTTCCATCAGGTGAGCGAACCAGGGTTGCCGGGCCCACATTGGGGCCACTAGCATCATGGTAACTGGTTCCTGGTACATCTTGTGCACTATCTTGTTGAGAAGGGGAGTCGGGGGGCAGGGGGTTTAGCTTAAACAAATTTCCCTGACCATGTTATCCAGAGACCGTTCCCCTTTGAGCGGTTCTGGGGGTACCTGGGAGGTGTAATCTTGGCATTGGGTGTTCTCCAGAGTTGCGAACAGATCTATTTCTGGGTAGCCCCATTGTGCAAAAATGTCGGAGACGATGTCTTCTTGTGATCGCCATTCGTACTCTGCGGGCAGAGGGAAGTCTCTGCTGAGTTCGTCTGCCAGCAGATTGAGTTCCCCTGGTACATGTTGTGACAATAGGAACATGTGTCTGAGAGCCCACTTCCAGATGTTCTGGGACAGCTTGAACAGTCCTGGAGAGAGAGTGCCCCCTTGCTTGTTCAGGTAATACATGCCTGTGAGGACCAGCACTGTCTTCCCTTGAAGGTGTGTCTGGAAAGCCTTCAGTGCTTTGAAGACCGCCAGTAGTTCCAGCAAATGTATGTGTTTGGACGCTACACTCGGAGTCCAAACTCTGTGTGCAGTCTGATGGGATAGGTGAGCACCCCACCCTGTGAGGGATGAGTCTGCGGTTAGAGTGGCTTCCACTGCGGGGGTGGTGAATGGTTTCCCTATTATGAGGTTTTCCTTCGAACACCACACCACCGCAGCGAGACAACCAAGGCCTGCGAGACCACCACTAGATCGTCCCATTGTCCGCTGGCCTGACACCACTGGCTGTTGAGCCACTCTTGCATTGGACGCAGTCGCGCTGAGGTACCAAATATATACATGACGCCATCATTCCTAGCAATCGCATTGCTTTGCGTACCGTCACCTCTTGACCGGCTACATATTGAGGGATCTGAAACAGCACATTTTGGACCCTCTCGGAGGGGAAGACGAGGCCGTCCTTTGTTCGAATTCGAGCCCCTAGGAATTGCTTGACCTGACTGGGGTCTAGGCTGGACTTCTTCTCGTTGATGGAGAAGCCCAGTTGGAACAAAAGGTCTACAGTCTTTTGGGTATTTGATAAGCATGTCTCGTAAGAATCCCCAGTTATGAGCCAATTGTTGAGGTAAGGGTATACTCGAATGGACAACCTGCACAGGTGGGCCGCTGCCACTGTCAGTACTTTCGTAAATACCCTCGGCGCTGAGGCTATGCCGAAGGGTAGCACCTTGAACTGGTAGTGTTTGCCCTCTATCATGAACCTGAGGTATTTTCTGTGTGCTGGCAACATTGAAATATGAAAGTATGCATCTTTCATGTCCAGTGTTGCCATGTAATCCCCCTCTGAAAGCAGGGGAATTACTTCCTGCAAAGTCACCATATGAAATTTTTGAGGTTTGACAAATTTGTTCGCTGGGCGAAGATCTAGTACAGGGCGCATGGTTAAATCCTTTTTGAGTACAAAGAAGTACACTGAATAAATACCCTCTGTTACCTGTGATAGAGGCACAACCTCTATTGCTCCTTTTTCTAGTAGCAGTTTTAATTCTTGAAGGATGACTAGGTGCTCTGGTGATAGGCGTCTTCCCCTTGGGGGTCTCAACGTGGGGGAATAGACAATTCTATGCAGTAACCGCGGGCTATGGTTGACAATACCCAGCGGTCTGTGGTAATTCCCTCCCATGCTGGTAGAAATGACGTTAACCGGCCCCCGACCAGAGATGCATGGGAGGGGACCCGAACCTGTGTTGGTAGCCGGGGAGCATCTAGGAATGGGACCCGACCCCTTCCCTTGCCACGACGTTGTCTTCTGAGCAGATTGTCCGCTGGTTCCTTGAGTGGAGGACCAGTTGCCTGCTGAGGAGTATTGTTGTTGCTGTTGGCTTTGTCGTTGGCCACGAAAAAAGCATCTGTTGCCGTAACCTTGCTTATTAGGAGGCCTTGTGATCTGGTCTAGAGTCTTAAGGGTATCAAAATCCTCCTTAGCTGTCTCCAGTGTGTCATCCACCACCTTACCAAACAGGTTTGAGTCCTCAATTGGTTTGTTGATGATTGACGCCTGGGTTTATGGCTTAAAATCAGAGTTCCTGAGCCAGACATGACGCTTGAGAAGTACCCCCTGAACTGAAGACCGGCCAGCCGTCTCCGCAGCATCTAGCATGTTCTTATTGATGCTCTGGTTAACAAGAGTACCTTCTGTTACAGTGGCTAACAAACAAGTTCGTAAGGGCTCAGGGACTTCGAGGTCTTGGCGTAACTTTCCCCATTGGGCATCAACGTAGCTTGCCAGTAAGGTATTGTTATTGGCAATTTTGGTGGCGAAAGCTACTGAGGCTGTAATCCTCTTTCCCAAGGCGTAAAGCTTCTTTCCCTCCTAGTCTGGGGTTGCTTCGCTACTAGATAGCGGAACCTCTGCCCTTTTCCTTGTGGTGGTTACTACAAAGGAATCAGGTATTGAGTGACCCTTAATGTATAATGGGTCCGACGGTGAGGGACTAAAAAGTTTCTCAATTCTTGGGTTGACCCCTCTAACCAATGTAGGTGTTAATAAAGATGGAATAAGTCTTCACTTAACTAAGGCGAGAAGGGGAATGGCCTGACTAGTAGGTGGTTTCTCCTTAATGATTTTCTCCACAAAGTCTATTTCTGGAGTAATTTCCCCTGTATCAATTTCAAAATGTGCTGCTGCTTTACGTAGCAGCGCATTGAAAGTGGGTTGGTCATCTATAGGTGATGGGTTTCTGACTGTTGACGCTCCTGGAGACTGCCAAGGCTGTGAGCCACCTCCGTCTGGGTCTTCTTCTAAGCCCCTTCCACCCATGTCTGGGTATTCCTCAAAACCTTCTTCAGGGTCTTGTTGATCCTCAATATTTAGGAACTCTTCATCCTCCTGAAAGTGAGAGTCTTCTTCAATGAGGTCATATGTATTAACCTCCTCTTGAAGTGGGTCAAATAGTCTTGGATATTTGGCCCTGGGGTCTTCATGAAGTATCTCTCTTGACCTCTTGGGTGTAACATGTTCAGGAGTGGACATAAACCCATCTACTTTGTCCATACATGATTGAAATCTTTCTAAAGTCCACTGGGGTAACCCTGAACGGTCTGGGGGAGTAAAGGGAAACTCTTCCGCCTGTAGCCGTCGAGATTTGTTCCATAGCGTGGAGGATATACTCCCTTTGCCCTCTGAGAAACCGTCTCGTGGGCTAGGTCTTTCCTTCGACGGAGGGGGGAGGTTCCTGCCTGCCTTGCGTCTGTTTCAGCGTCTCCCTGGCCTTGTGAGCGGGACTCGGCGACTCCTTCGCCATCCGTCTCTGAGCGTCAGTGGAGACTATTCTAGCCTAGCTCTCGACGACTAAACTGTCCGTCGAGGGCTCGTCTCGCATGGTCTTAAGCGGTGCCGAGACATTTTCACCGACGGGTGCTCTCTTTAGAGGCACGTCATCTGCCATTTTGGTGGTAGCGCCCTTATTTGTGGACGGCCCAGTCGCTAGTCGCGTATGCGGTTGCGGGGAGGGCTTGCGACCCTTACGTCGGCGGAGGCTGCGGTAGGTCCAGCGTCTCCGTTGGCGCTAGGGCTTTCTTCGACTTAGTCGGAGTGCAGAGGGTTGTGTGTTTATCTTTAAGTTTTCCATGTGCGTCGGCGTCGCCGGGGTGTACATCCCCATAAGTAGGGCGTAAGCCAAACCTGTCGGGGCCGGAGACAGACGTGGAGGAGCCGGAACGCTCCTTAGAGAAGTCAACAACCTCCGATATGGAGGTAGTGTTATCACTGTCACATTCGGCGGCGGCGGGTGAGGAATCAGCCTTAAGCATAGTGTAGGCTGCCCACATCTTGACCCTGCAGTCCTTTAAAGTTTTTGGGCGAAGATGTTCACAGGCCACACAGCCGTCCTCGTTGTGGTCGAGGGGTAAGTAGCGGTTACACTGCTTAGGCTTATCCTTCCACATGAATTTACCATTAGAACGCGGGCAAAATCTAAAAGGAGTCCTCTCCATAGCTGAGGATACAGTTGAAAGTAATAACGACACAGAAGGAAAGGGGGGTGAAAGAGAAAGGCATTCTAGAAAGGAAACAGAAGTGTCCCCACAACCCCCACTCTCCCTACTGTATAGGCCGGCGAGGCCGGGCCACGTGTTAGGCAGCGCCGAAGGATCGCCTCCGTCGAAATCACTGCCGTTGAAGATCTTGATCAGCGGTGAAACAGCTTCGACGTCGAAGGAGGGTTAGGATTTATCGATAACTGACAAAAAACGACCAAGGGTCGAATAAATGGTATTGGCAATTTGTCTCTAACGAGCTCCGCATTAGGGCGACCAGTATACTGGGTGGAAAAAAACAATCGCAGGGACCTCGACGCGTGAGGGATTTTGGGTACACTGCACCTCACTATAGGGATAGTATTACAGACACGCCTATGTCGACGTCACCTTTTCGACTACGAAAAACAAAATGCAATACTCCGCAATGACCACTGGATGTCGGACTATGCACAGCATCAGACATTACTATTTGTGATTTTTTTCTATTTATTCCGAGTTAATTTTCATCAATATATTTATTGAGGGCAGATGGTAATTTTTGCAGAGCAATTAGCGTCTTTGAAATTAGAACCAGGTCATCTGCTTACCATAAGGCTTGGACCACTGTCTTGTTAAATTTGGGTGAAAAGGAAGTTATAGTAGAAAACACTTCTCTTACATCGTAAATAAATAAGTTAAATAGGGCCGAAGCAAGGATACAACCTTGCTTCAGCCCTCTTGCTGTTCTTATCATTGTGGATAATAGGCCCATGGCAGAGAGTCTAACCTGGATAGATGTAGAGGAATGTAACATGTATATAATATCAATAAGACTTGTAGGGCATTTTGCAGCAATTCGTTTTTCTATTAATTTAACTCTTGAAACTGAATCAAAAGCTGCAATGAGGTCAATAAATGCAAAGAACAGTGATGTTTTGGTATTGTGAGCTTGTTCTTTTAAGGCATTAAGTGTCAATAGATTGACTGTCGTGCCCATGCCTGCAACGAAACCTGTGATTCTGATCACGATGTTTGCCAGCTTGTGTCCATCTATTAAAGTCTCTTAGGATTAAGCGAGAACATTTTTTACCAGGTGAATCTAATAAAGCTATGGGGCGGTAGTTAGATGGAATGCCACGGTCGCCCTTCTTAAATAATTGGGACTATGAGAGAAGAGCACCATGAGTCTGGTATCTTTTGTGTGTAAAGGACATGTTGAAAGATGTTATTTAGGATAGACGCCCAGTACTTGGGATGCTGTTTGAACATGTCATTTGTGAGTCCATCAGGCCCCGCCGCACGGGAAGAGGATGACTTAAGTATACATTCTTCCACTATAGATTCTGAGCACTCTATCCTCCACGATGAATCCGTCTGAACTCTGTACTGATATGCATCAATATTTTTATCAGCATATAATTCTAAAAAATGAATTACCCACTGATTCTCTGGGACCCCATTTAATTGAGATTGCACTTGAATATAGTCTTTTTAATTTAAAAGTTTCCAAATTTGAGATGCATTTTTATTAGCCGACACAGATAAGAAGGTTTCACCATCTCGTTGGAACATGTTTGCTTTACGTGCTCAAGACAAGTTCTTGTATCTACATTTGATGGTTTTGCATGCTTGAAGGAAGTTGATAGGTGCATCTCAATTCACTCCGGAGAGTTTTTTTTGCTTGTTGAATATGGGGATCAAACGCATGCTTGCGTTTCTTCAAACTGTGCTCATTTGGAACGAACATATTTTTAAACAGAGGCAGGGCTCCCGTATAGGATTCGAAATGGGACCACGATTGTTGCATACTCAATGCATTGTTCCGAGATAGTAATTTATTAGGGGACCATTTGAAACGAGACTTCGCACTATTGATGGTTAATCTCTGAGTCATCCACTGTGCACCATGTTTGTTTGAAGTCTCACTCCATGGCCACGTTAGTTTGAGCATATGATGGTCACTTGCTGTTTGTGTTATTACTTCAAAACTAGTTGCCAACATGAATACGTTTTCAGAGAGAAATGCATAATCAATGGTGCTCCTAGAAGTTCCTCTCTCCCAAGTTGATTTCGATGGAACATCTCCCGGTAGAGAGCCACTTGCCATCCTCATATTGGTGTTCTTCACGAAGTTGTTCCACTTGTTGATCTCATGCATTTTTTGACCCTTTGTTTGTCCTAAACAAGATTGACATCTCCAACCAATATCGTCAATGCAATTCCATTTGTTTTTGCTATTAATGCAAACAGATGCGATAGATCCCTGGAGAATGTTTTATCAGCGATAGCTAAAGGGTTTCTATACAAATTAATGAGCGCAAGATCTTGAGAAGTTGGATAAAGTTGTTGGGGGACACTCTAGGGTGTAATTTGAGGCCAGAGCTGATTTTCACTGAAACTATTAAACATGCCATGGGATGCCCCTTCTAGGCAGGTATCACTGGAAGTACCACCAAGTCATGATCATCCCACACTGGCATTGCCGATATCCAAGTCTCTTCTAAGGCTACGATGTCAGCTTCATTTAGATTGGAATTTTGATCCCATTGCAAATGGGTATGTCCCCTGGTATTCCAAATCCCCAATGACACCATTTGTTTTGTGCTCTCCTGAAGTAATGGTTATGCACTCGCGAAGGACTGCAAAGGGCTGTTTGCTGGTCCTCGCTCTGCCGCCCACTTGACTTTGCTGGACATTGGACATTTTTTCATCTACCATTGAGTGTCTGCACGCCGACTTCACTCTGGAGGAAGTATTTCTGTGCAACACCGCTTTTGCCTGACTTCCACGGAATCAGGTGCTTTAATTGTTGCCTCGGAAATTGTGTTTTGAGAATTGTGTATTTAGTGGCTGGTGTTCTTTAGGAGGCTAACTCGCCTTACACTTACCAGTTATTAATACACTTTATTTTTTATTTTTCATATTAAAGGTGACTGGCGACACGTTTCCTTTCCCCTGAACTGGAAACGCCTTCTTTTCTGTGCCTATTTCAACACGGACCCTCAGCGCACACGCGCTGCGCACTCGCGAAGGACTGCAAAGGGCTGTTTGCTGTTCGCGGTGCTGGGCGCTGTGGGGGTCGTGTTCTGTTGCGAGTATGGCATACTTCATGGATACAGGATTCTCAGTGTAGTACTGCAAGTTTGTTTAAGTAGTTCTTCTAATTGTTTTGCTGTATCGGCCTGAGCTAGGCAATGAGTTATGTGGAGGGCACATTGTTGACTTTAAGAAGTGGTAAGTGTTTGAGAAGCACTACAAAGTCTTTGGTAAATATGGAGCCTCTCCCGACTTTAGAAGAAAATCATTTGCCTATATGTGTTGATGTAACCTGCACTGATGACATATGAAACGTGTTGTTGCAAGGCTTAGGGCCTCCTCCCAACAGCACTTTATTGCACGAGTCGGCAGCGCCCTCTAATGCATTTCCCCTTTTTACATTGAAATCTGCCAACGAGGCCAATGTATCGGTGGTAGCTTTTGCAGATGAGACGGGGAAATCCTATCCACCGATTTCTGACATATCAATGTTAGCACCTGGGATAATCGATGCTTTAGAAAGACGCATTAGTCTATCTTTGGGGCCATCAACCCCAGCGGCAGTGTCTTGTGGCCTGCGCGATCAAGTACACTTTCATCCTTTACCTTTATATAATATGGATGTGTCTCTTAGTAGCAGGGAAGTTCCCCAGGCTCTTGCTAATATGTGCAGTAATCTTCCGGGTGGTTTGCATTCACCTGGGGTATCCAATTTTGAAGAAGCCTCAAGGGTGAAACCTCCGGTTACACAGCTCCCCCAGGCTTCCCCTATGGAGCACGCTTTTCCCCACACCTCAAGCTCTCCTATCCTCAATATGGGAAATTCGGTGTTTCAAACAGAACAGGAATTACAATCTTTTCCTGTTCTGACACGAATTCTAAATCTGCTTGATAAAGGGCACGAATTTACTCATGTACTCCTAAAAGATTTGAAAGATTCTGTTGTGGCAAATTCACTTCATCTGGCCAAGATGGAGGGTTTTATGCTGGCTCAAGAAGCCTGTCATAATTTCCATGTAAAATGTCCAGAGCGTATGGTGGAACTTGTAAGGAGGAATGTGTTTCCCTCTCCTGCTCCGCAGGTCTTAACCTCTCAAAGCACTCAAACAACCAATGCCTCACTTTTACTACATGGTATGCCTACTTCATTTGCATCTGCGGTAGCCCAAGCGGCGGTTGAGGGTCAGCCTAGTGTGACTTCTCCGCCTATAGAGCTTGTACATCTTGCTAAATTACATCATGAAAGAATATTGCAAATTGAAAATATTATGTATAATTCTAAGCTCTTTAATCTAGATATGTGTGAGCCTTGTATCAGTTCACCTACATGTATGGCAGATCAGATTACGCCTGACAGTCCTTCGGCTCTCACGAATATCATCGAATCTACCGAGTTGCAGGTAGTAGCCGAAGAAAATGAATTGAATTATCACACGTATCATGCGTCCCGTAAAATGAAGAAGGCATTCCAGAGAGCAGTAAAACGTAAAAACAAAGCGAACAAAAACAAGAAAGGTGCCTCTAATATCTTCACCACAGAACATGTCACACAGAATGAAGTTTCTAAGGAGGTAGTGACCTTGGACTCTTCGACTATATTACCTATTGGAGAAGTAGATCTTCAAATTAATGCAAGTCAATTAACTGACGAGAGCCAAATTGCATTACAAATAAAAGATGCTAAAAAAAATCAAAAGAGTAAATTAAAGGGTACTAACAGTGTAAATAAGGGTTTGTCTCTGCAGCAGAAGGTAGATGACATATGTACTGCTGTATTCAGCCCTAGTACTGTTGAAGAACCTCCACCAGCTGTTATCAGCCAAACAAATTTGAATAAGTTTTTTCCTATGATTGAGAATAAAAAATCTGTTTGTCACACAGTGTTAACCGGGGAGATGCATGTAGCAAGTGCGGATGATGTATCTACTACGTCCTTAGGGCAGGCAATGTTTGCTAAGCCTGCTCCTTGTAGTTCTCAGCCTCCTTCTCAGCCTTCGTCTGAGACATGTCACGAAGCTTGTGTTGTGAGGCCAGATGCTCTTAAACACCTGCCTATAGTAACGAAATGGGAGCATGTAGCAGTATCTGTCGATAATATGGCTAAGATGGTAATGCCGACTCTGGGCTTGGCATCTATATCTTCTGCCCAGGTTGAACAGCAAGGAGGGCCTCCTCTATCCATATATCCTGCTATAACTGGGCAGTCTTCAGTTCTAAGCTCTATACCTGACAAGAGCTTACTTGAATTTAATGATATCTCTGAAGAAAATCAGATACTTATTGGATGGATTAGTAATCCAAAGATTAATGGCACGGCCCCTATCAATCGTGGCTTTTTGATGAATTCTCTATATAAAATTCCTTCCTTACGTAATCTGGTCTCACATGATGTAGATTGGATTAAATTACCCTTGGAGAATAACAATCGGATGTTGTGCAAAGTAGTCTCTCCGATTATTGCGAGACTGATTTGGGAACATAAATCCGATTTGTTATTTTTGGGACTCGAATTACAAGCTTTCCACTCTGTGGAAACAGCTATGAAATTCTTGGAATATATCTTGCCTGTGGTGAAGAGACAGGAGCCCAGTGTGGAGGGTTTACCAGCTGTCCATAGTGAGAATGCACAAATCTTAACACACTTAGCTTCGCTGACTGCTGCATTGAATGGAATATTGGTGAATTTGTCGAATGCAGCCCCTCCGACGAATCTATCTTCCTTAGGTGGAAGTTCCATAGTTTCGTCATAATGTGAAAGCCTTACCATTTGCTCATGGAACTGCTGCGGTTTTCATAATATTTCGAAATGGTTTCTAGATAGGCATATGAGTGCTTTACCTTCGATCTTGTTGTTACAAGAAACCATGTGTGTTCATGATTTACATGTGGACGGTTTTACGGTTGTGCAACAAGGTGCTGCTCGTTCGGTGTCTGGCCGGCCTGTAGGTGGAATTGCCATTCTACTTAATAATGATCTTAGATTTGTAATAAATCACACATTTGCGACCCAACTTTTTCTTTTGCTGGATGTTACCTTTAACGTGGGTGTGCCAAGAAGGATGTTGTTGATATCATTGTATTGGAATCCTCAATCTCTCCCTCTTGTGAATGCTATTAATATGTTGAATGATTCGCTTTTAGAATTCTTTCAGATACAGCCAACGATAGAGTTATTGATCGGTGGCGATTTTAATTCTTATTTAGATGCATCGTCTAAGAGCTCCACTCCTTTGGTATCTTCGCAACATTTTAAAACATCGTTTCAGAATGGCCTAAGTTGGTGCAACTTTTTGTCTAGTTGGCACTTGTGTATTATCAAATTTATTCGATCTAATTCATCTTGCACTTGGCATAGGGGTAATGCCTCTTCGACCATTGACTATATAGTGAGTTCTAAAGAGCTTTCGGGTTTACTTTCTCTGGTTAAACCATCTTTCCTGCCTTATGGAGACCATGCCATCTTAGAATGCACGTTGTCAGGGCCAACTGAGTTATTTGATAGGGCCCACTTGTTAGCTTTGGCCCAGGGGGATAGATCGTTTATTTCTATCCGTTGGAACAAGTCCATTTGTCGTCGTTTGACTTTTTTAGTCAATCGTGATTGGTGGCCCGACATGTTTGTTTGTGACACGTCGCTGGGCACAATCCTCGAATGGAACATGCAAATGATTCAGTTTCATCTTAAGGATCTTGCTGATGAAGCTTTGAATCATACCCAGAATCTACATCCTTTTAATGCATTGTCAAATAAACTCTCGAAATTGAAATCTGAAAAGAACACTGCATTACGTGCGCTAAAAAAAGAATTTGAGTTCAAGCACAGGCGATTGGCTTTGTGCGCAAAAAAGAAGGTGCTCAGATTATATAAATCTAAGATAAAGGCTACTCGGTGCGCTTTTCACTTGTCTATGAATCAAAACATGGTTCAGCTATTATGTAATCACAACATTCTTGATATTTGGAAAATGCTTAGAACACCAGACAATTCAAACGTAGCCCATATGGAACCTGCAATTGATGGTAATACATGGTTTTCATTCTTTGAACAAAAATATCGTCTTCTGACGAGTTTCTGTGAAGAAGATATGTCATATCTATTGAAATATATACCCGAGCACTGTCCGTGGGTGCTCAATGATGTCATAGCAGCAATTGAGAAGCTGAAACCGCCAAAGTGTGCTGGCCCTGACGGTTTACCGCCATGTGTCATAAAAGATGACCCTATTTTTTGGGCTAATGTCTTTTTGAGGATATTTAGATCTATTTTTTCAACTAAATCTCTTCCGAGCTCCTGGGTCAAGTCGATATTATTCCCTTACATAAAAAAGGACCCTGCACCGATCCCAATTCCTTTAGGCCAATTGCCCTTATTGATGTCGCTGCCAAGCTTTTTGCCCTTCTTCTACTCAATGAAGTTGAGAAACACATCAAAACAGAAAAAACTCTAAATAAAGTACAGACGGGTTTTAGGAAAAATATGGGGACTCAGCTGAATGCTTCCGTCCTTGCTCATCTACTTGCGGAGGCTCATAATTCTGCACATGGTCCGATTTTTATTGCATCACTCGACCTATCTTCAGCATTTGATTCTGTAATTCGTAATAGGTTGTGGAAAAAAATGATAAATCTTAATTTTCCACAAAGTTTGGTGGCGCTCATTGCTCTTTTGCACCAACATACTTCCATCAGAGTACGTATTTCAAGTAAAGGTATTGTAACAGATTCTATTCCAACGGCAATTGGCGTTAAACAGGGATGCAATCTCGCAGCAGTGCTTTTTAACTTATACCTCCATGATATTGAAGGTATTTGGGATTCTTCTAAATCTTACTCTGTGAAGTTGGGGAAGATTCATCTCTCGTGGTTGGCTTATGCCGATGACATATTACTATTTGATAGTACGCAATCTGGGCTGCAAAATAAATTAGAGACATTTTTGTTGTATTGTAGAACAAATAATCTTACTATAAATCCCTCAAAATCAAATATCCTGATACTTTCTTCGAAAAAAAAGATTCGCAAGTTTCGGTGGCACTTAGAGTCCTCTATCATTCAAATTGCAGTCCAGATAACCTATTTGGGATATAATCTGGCAAACAATTCATCTGCACTTTTTTGGCAACGTGCGATTGCAGAAAAAGTGATACCTTTACAGAATCCAATGAGAATTATTTGCCGTAAACTTTGTAAATTTTCTCTAAGTCCACTATTTGAATTTTATTCAAAAAAAGTTGAATCTATCATTCTTTATGGTTTGGACATGAATTTAAACGATCTAGCAAGCTTTTTGAATAAACTGCAAGCCAAGCTATGGAAAACAACGTTATGTCTTCCTTCTTCTCTTCCGAATGCAATACTTCGGCATGAGCTAGGTGTAAACTCACTGGCAGCACGCTATAATTGGTGTCTTCTGAAAACTTATTTAAAAATGAGTTTCCCAGAGGAAAATTCGCTGTATGAAGACTTTTGTCATATGCTAAGAGCATCACAACCGAGATCTATTGCTGACTTTAAGCAGCGTATATTGTCTGTCCTTGAAAGTATTAATATTTCTGCTGAAGATCTTCAAAGCAGATTCCATATTGCACATAAGCGTGTTTTTTTGAATGACTGGGCAGAGACTTGCACTCAAATATCGAGCTACTCTTCTTTTTCTGAATATGCACGTTTTAGGCACGCTCAGGTACCTCGGCAGCAATATCTCATTCTTAGTCCGAGTGCTGAAACTCGTTCAGATTACATGCGCTTTCGACTGGACTTACTGCACACGAAAGCAAGAACGAAACATTGGGGCACCAGAGTTAGAGAAGAGGTTGATATTAGTTGTAGATTTTGTAAAAAACTTGAATGCACAGAGACTTTGAAACACCTTTTTTTGTTCTGTACAGTTTTTGAATTGGCGAGAGTAAAAAACATTTCATTATTCAGTACTACTAATACCCACATGGGAAGAGAATTAATCTGGACCCGTTGTATGTGGGGCTCTAGTAATTCCATAATTTTTGCAACGGTGCGATTAGTGAAAATAATTGAGTCCGCACTTTTTTCTCTGTGTGATGGTAAATGTGTGGTTGGGACAATTTGAGGCTGTTGCTGAGCCCCTGTGTTTCTGCGTTTTATGTTTTTATGTTTGATGTGTTTATATGATGTGATGGGTTTTGTGGCCTTTGTTTAAGTAAAGAATATGTTTGTGGTTAAGGAACAGTAAGGGAATATAAATGCTTGTTTTATGTAAATGTTAGTTTTTAAATAATATGTATTAATGTGAAATGTAATTGGTTGTAATTGTTGTAAATTAATTTTGTAAAGATGCGTTTGCATCAAAAACAAAATAAAAAAAAGAATAATAATGAAAAAAAAATGGTTATGCTTGAGCATTTACATTCTTTCCTGTATGTATTTTTAGAGCCAATTCAAAATATGAGCATCAGCATTCTATTTAACTGTTCTTGATGGATGTTTAACGTTCAGATGTTTTCTCATTAGTCACTCGTTCCGGATCTTGG
Source organism: Ambystoma mexicanum (assembly GCF_040938575.1). Lineage (NCBI taxonomy): Eukaryota > Metazoa > Chordata > Amphibia > Caudata > Ambystomatidae > Ambystoma > Ambystoma mexicanum. Next base: position 251,001,217 of record NC_090930.1, on the reverse strand, counting down.
GCCAGCAGAAATCCCACTTTGAAGAGTTTATACTTTGCTCTGTGCACCTTCAATTATGGTGGTGTGTTTTTATAATTGGGATTCCATATAATGTGTGATAGTACTTATTTACCCCTAGATTTATCTGTGCCTACCTGTATTTAAATAAATCATTTATTTTTACATACATAGTGTTTCAGCGTTTCTTTGGACCATTTGTATTCCAATTTCATTTGTACTGATTCTACAGCCCTCTCTCCCTCCCAAGATAAGCCTGGCTGCTCTGTCACCATGAAGGTGGTACAGCCTTATACTAAGAGTGGAGTCTTGAACTGCCTTAGTTGAATGGTTTTACTATGCCCTTGGTTGGACTTCAGAAAAACTGTCCTAACACTATGCAAGCAGTGTTTGGAGAATGCAAGCAGTTTTTGGAGAAGGTGGTGGGTTGTGAGAAGGTACAGCAGCAAAGAATAAGTTACTCACCATATCTGGTAACGTTTTTTCGATGGGATGTTCCTCCAACATATTCCACATCTATGACAGGTAATGTCCACAGCTGTGCGGCTTGGGAACATTTTCGGCAGAGGGCATCCTGCGTCAATCGGTTGTCCCTCGAGGCACGACGTCACCGGATGTTATATATAAGACCTGTAGCCTCCGTTATAGTTTTTTCCCAGAACGTGTGGCACCAATCTCGTGCCAGTATGACTGCAGTAAGCCTTGCGGAAACGTAAGATGAAATCGCATAAGTAATTCAGTAGCAGGGTAGGTTGGGAGGGCGATGTGGAATACGTCGGAGGAACATCCCTTCGAAAGAACATTGCCAGATATGGTACGTAACTTGTTCTTAGACGGGATTGTGTCCTCAGATGTATTCCACATCTATGACAGACTCCCAAAGCAGTACCATATTTATGGATGTGGGAAAAGAATTTCCAATTTTAGAATGCCCAATCAAATTGCTGAATAGAGGACTGCCTTACCAAAGGCCAAATCCTGCCCATGGATGGAGTCCAAGGAATAGTGTCTCACAAAAGTATGGACAAAGGCCCATGTGGCTGCTTCGCAAATATTGCAAATAGGAACGCCCCTCTGTAGAGTAGTGGAGGCAGCCACACCCCTAGTAGAGTGAGCCAGTAAGCCTTTCCAGCCAAACGGTAACACTCAGATAGTCAAAATGATCCATCTAGACAAGGTCTGTTTGGAAACAGCCTGGCCCAAGCCCGTTCTAACATAACCAACAAAGAGCTGATAGTCCACTCTGACCCGGGACATCTGTGAGAGATAGAAACTCAAAGTTCTTCTAGGATCCAACCTATGGAGCCTCTCCTCTTCCTTACTAGGATGTGGAAGCTAAATCACCGGAAGAATCACCTTCTGGCTCAAATGGAATTCCGACACAACCTTCGGAAGAAAAGAAGGCTGCACCCGCAGGACAGCCCTGTCCTTATGGAAAACAGTAAAGGGTGGATTGGCGGAAAGTGCCTGCAACTCACTCACTCTGCGTGCGGAAGATACCACAAAAAACAGTTTTAAAGGACAACAGTCGCAATGGTCAAGAATGTAAGGGCTAAAACAAAGCTCTCATTAGGAACTTTAAAACCAAATTCATATCCCATCCCGGCACGTGACAGTGGAAGCACATTAGTTGGCCCTTTTAGAATCTGAAAAATGAAAGGGATCTTAAAATAAAAACATTCCTCAGACGAGCGCTTAAATATGGGCAGCGCCGCCAGGTAACCCTTAATGGTACCCACTTGCAGGCCCCTGCGGGCTAAAGAAAGCAAAAAAGACAAAATCAAAAGGAATGTAACATTAGAAAGGATCCACATTCTGTACCCTGCACCAGTCACAGAACTTTCTCCAATGTTAACGTTACAGGGATTTTGTTGCGGGCCTTCTTCGCCAAAATCAACACCTCCATCACGTCTTCAGGGAGGTCCCAATTCCTATACCTCAACCTTTCAGATACCAAGCATGATGGGTGAGAGACTGGACCTCTGGATGGAGAACCCAACCCCCCTCCCATGAGAGCAGATCATCTTGTAGGGAAGACGGCATGGAGGGAAGATGGACATGTCTAGAAGGTCCAGGTACCACACTATCCTGGCCCACGCCGGAGCAATGAGCATCATTCGGGAACCAAACCTCCGTAGCCTCTGTAACACGGGGACTGGAGGAAACGCGTACAGCAGTGGGAAGGACCACTCCACTATGAACGCGTCCCCTGAGGCTCCTCTTGGGGGAAATTCACGCAAGCAGAATCTTTCGCACTTCCGGTTGACACTGGTGGCGAAGAGATCCACTTGTGGGGTTCCCCAAAGGGCGAAGATCTCCAAAAGAACTTCCTGAGCCAGTTCCCACTCGTGAGAGACCGTGCCCTGCCTGCTCAGAGTGTCCGCCGCCGCATTTTCGTCTCCGGCCAGATGAACTGCGGAGATCGAAACTTCCTGCAGGATGGCCCAGAACCAGAGCGGCATCGCCTCCCTGCACAACGGGAGTGACCCTGCCCCCCTTTTTGTTGAGATAGTGCATGGCCACTCTATTGTCAATCATAATAAGGACATTCTTCCCCTGCACAGACGGCAGAAAAGCCTTCAGGGCTAGCCTGACGGCCCTCAGCTTTAACAGATTGATGCGGAGTCTGGACTCCGACAGACACCAACATCCGCTGGCTGTCAACTCGTTGGCATGAGCGCCCCAAACTGTGAGGGATGCGTCCATCACGATTGTCACCTCCGGCCATGGTTACCAAAATGGTGCTCGCTGCATCAGATTGCCTTAGTCGGCCCACCACAGAAGATCCTGGGCGACAGAGGTCGGAATCTGAACGGGATCCGACATCCTACCAGAGAACTGCAACCACTGCATCTTGAGAGCCCACTGCAAGGATCTCATCCGCAGCCTGGCCTCTGGCACCAGGAAAATGCAGGATGCCATGAGGCCGAGCAATCTCAAGATTTCGAACGCCGGGAGACTCTGGGCACATTGAAACTTGTCCACCATCTGCAGAATGTGATGAGCCCTCACCTGGGGAGGTGAACACTGCCCAAGGGATTTATCAAGCATTGTTCCAATGTATTGGAGCCACTGGGTAGGTGTCAAATGTGATTTCTTTAAATTGAGGGGGAAGCCTAGCTTGTGATGGAGTGGCAGGTGACTTACGGGTGATCCAGGGCTTGCTCGGGAGAGCGCGTCCTGATCAACCAATCGTCCAGGTAGGGGTAGACGTGAATCCCCCCTTTCCTGAGATACGCTGCCACCACCACTATCAGCTTGGTGAAGACCCTCGGGGCGGAGGTCAATCCGAACGGCAGGACCATAAACTGAAAGTGTGAGTCGCCAACCGCAAACCTCAGGTATTTCCTGTGCTTGGGATGAATCGGCACATGAAAGTAAGCATCCTTGAGGTCTAGGGACACCAATCAATCCTGAAGTTGACCACAAGACTCTCACGTCACACCTCACACACTCGGCCAACTTCTCTAAAGAATCAGCTCTTTGGGTCATCTCCTTCCTTGAGGGAAGAGCCATGAAAGTCTTCTCGGACATCGCCAACGCCACTCCGATGACAATCCACTGCCGGGTCCCTCAAGGATCATGCACTGCACCCACACTTTACAACTTGTTCACTAAGCCCCTCTTTGACAAACTAGACTCACACGGTATCACATACACGAACTACGCGGATGGCAAACAAGTACTTCTACTCCTCTCAGGATCATACAACAAAGACGCCAAGGCACTCCACACAATCTACTCCATCAATGCCTGGATGGCAGTTAATGGCCTCTGCCTCGATGGAGACAAGACTGAAATCATGATATTAGGTCAACAGAACACCCTTGACAAACTGTATGCTAACTTCTCCATGGACAACTCCATCATCCCCGTATCCACAGCCGTAAAGACACTGGGAGTATACCTAGACTCTTCACCATCTATGACCAGACAAGTCAGCACAATCACCTCCTCATCTGCGCATACCATCAAACTCAAACGCCATCAAGCCGTACCTCTCTAAACCCAACTGCCTCGCTATAGCTAGAGCAACCATTGGAGCCAAATTGGACTACTGCAATGCCCTCCTAGGAGGCACATCAGCCAAAAACCTAAACAGACTTCATGTCACGCAGAACAAAGCTCTCAGGGCCGCTCTTAGCATTCCTAGAAGAGAGCATATCTTCCTTGCCAGGCACTCAGCCCAGTGGCTCCTGGTCAAAGTGCAGATCACTCTCAAAATCCTCACACACAAATGCCTCTCTCTCTACCTCTCTGCCCCCTCCTATCTATCAGAGACCATCCTCAAACCATCCTCATCCCGTCCCACCAGGACGCAATACTCCAACCTTCTCTACACCCCACGCATCAAAAAAGCCAAAGCCGGAGGTCTAAGTTTCCCCTACATTGCAGCCAAAACTTGGAACACCGTTCCTGCAGACATTAGAGCGGAAAACTCACTCACGATCTTTCGCAGGAAACTGAAAACCTCATTCCTGGCAAAACAATAGGAAACTCTCGGGAATCCATGTAAATATACTGCATTTCAAACTTGTACAAATGTCCATGGCTTCTGTAAATATTTTATTTGTATGAAAATATTGTACATTGTATCCTATGTAACTAAGATATTGTCTGTAACACGCGCCACGATGCACCCGGGCTGACGTGCGCTCTACAAATCTGAATGAATAAATAAATTGAAGGGCCTGGAGGACTTCAGAAAGTTACCATCTTGAACTTGTCCTTCCTGAGGAGCTTGTTCAACCAACGCAAGTCCATGATGGGTCTCAATCCCCTGTCTTTCTGGGATAAAAAAATAAAGGGAATACCATCCCTTGTTACTCTCTGCTACAGGCACCAGTTCTATGGCAACTTTCTCCAGCAGGGATAGGATTTCCTGCAAAAGGAGCGGATCCGGACGCTTCAAAGAGCTTCCCCGGTGGATTGTCACGAGGCCTCTACCGGAAGGGAAGACAGTAGCCGTGGGCTACGACCTCCAGAACCCACACATCTGAAGTAATGGCCCGCCATTCTACAAGATGCTGCGCAAGTCTGCCCCCAACCGGCGAACCATGGGACATGGCCTCATGACTGAGCGGATGCAGCAGTGCCCGAGGGCAAAGAGGCAACTGCACAAGCGGCTTTGGCACCCAGAGTACCTCGATTTCCACCCCTGGTACTCTTAAGGTGGCCCCTATGACTGGCAGTTCCTTTCGATCGACCAAAGGAAGAGTAGTACCGAATGGAACCTCCCCTCCATTGCTGTGTCCTAGGAAGAAAAGGCAGAGACCACGAACTGCAGTGCTCAAAGACTTTGCTGCAGCTTTGGAGGTCCAACCTCTCAAGGCTCTCGTCAGCCTTGCTGCCAAACAGATGAACACCATCAAAGGCCATGTCCAGAAGACCCGATTGCACATCAGGAGCAAACCCTGACTTCAGCAACCACGCAAACCTGCGCATCACGGTGCTCGCAGCCATGGACCGGCTGACACAGTCTGATGTGTCCAAACACGACTGAACGGAATCGCACATGGCATCCTTGCCGTCTTGCATGAGGGCTAGAAAACCATCCCGTTCCTCCCCTTTGAGAATATGCTCAACCGCCAAAGACGCACAGTTCCACGGAGTGTGTGTAAGGAACAAGTTACTTACCTGTAACTGTTGTTCTCCAGCATGGGTCTGGCATGGATTCACATGCTCATGAATATTCCCCGTCGTCAGGCTGGGAATCCTCGGTAAAGAAAAAACCAGTATCAGTTTCGTTTCTGATCTGTCTTTCGTAGTAGTAACCAATCACTGGTCTCTGCGTCATACTGACCACAGCCAATGACTGCCCTCTACCTAAGCACCGCCTCTGGCAGCCATCTTCAGATTTGGAAGCACGTGAAGTGGCAGTATGACCAAGTGAAGAGTCGCAGAGGGGTAGGCGGGAGGGTTCGCATGTGAATCCATGCCAGACCCATGCTGGAGAACAACAGTTACAGGTAACGAACTTGTTCCTTCTCCAGCATGGGGTCTGGCATGGATTCACATGCTCATGAATAAAGAATACATAGCAGTACACACATGCACAACCACGGGAGGTGGCAAAGGCTCAACATTAAGCAGTACATCAAACTCAACATTAAGCATCTTACCTCCTCACCAGGCTCACCTCAGGCGAACATGTTGCGCAGCACTGCTTGGCCGACCCTGGACTCCTCCCTGGAATCCCGATCGACGCAGTAGAATTTCGTGAAGGTGTGCGTCGACCTCCACGTAGCAGCCCTGCATATGTCCAGCAGGGGCACACCAGAAAGGAACGCCGTGGTAGCTGCGATCGCTCTGGTGGAATGGGCTCTCGGACGGCCAGGCAGCGGTCGGTTTGCCAACCGATGACAGTACATGATACAGCCGGAGAGCCATCTGGAAATGGAAGCCTTCGAGAGAGCCTTCCCCTGATTGACAGGTCCAAAGTTCACAAAGAGTTGTGACGTCTTCCGAAAACACTTTGTGCGGTCCACGTAGAACTTCAGCGCTCTAGCCACATCCAGCGAGTGCAAAGTCCTCTCAACCGGCGACGAAGGCGACGGGAAGAACACAGGCAACACCAAGGGTTCGTTGAGATGGAAGTCCGACGGTACCTTGGGCATGAAGGAGGGGTGCGTCCTGAGCACCACCCTCATGTCGTGAAAAGTCAAGTACGGGGCCTTGCAGGAAAGGGCTTGGATCTCTCCCACCCGTCGTGCGGAGGTGATGGCCACAAGAAACGCTGTTTTCCACGACAGAAACTTCAACGGGGCCGAGTGCAGAGGCTCGAACGGAGGTCCCATGAGCTTGGTCAGCACCACGTTGAGCTCCCACGCCGGGGCCGGAGCCTTCACCGGCGGGAACGATCTGAACAGTCCCTTCATGAACTCTTTCACCAGACGATGAGACCACAAGGACGTCCGGCACGTGGTTCTGGTGTATCGGGAGATCGCAGCAAGATGAATCTTGATGGACGCGTGTGCCAGTCCAGCTTTGGCCAGCGTCAGAAGGTACGGCAGTACCTGGGGAGCCGTAATCCGTAGAGGGTTAATCTTCTGTGCGTGGCACCAGACAGAGAACCTCCTCCATTTGTATCCGTAGCATTTAAGAGTCGAGGACGCCCTGGCCTTTGCAAGAACCTCTCTGCAGTCGGCCGGTATGTCGTATCCTCCAAACTCTAGCGCTGCAGGAGCCAGGCCTGCAAGTTCAGCGATTTCGGGTCGTGGTGGAGGATGGCGCCTCCTTCCCTGGAGAGTAGATCCGCGTCCACCGGCAGCTTGATTGGCGGGGACGCTGACAAGTCCAGAAGGTCCGGGAACCATATCTGCCTCGGCCACGCAGGTGCGATGAGGATCATCCTGCACCGTGACCTCTTGAGCTGGTTGACGAGCCGGATTAGCAGTGGCAAAGGAGGGAACGCGTAGAGGAACAGGCCCTCCCAGGGGAACGAGAAAGCATCGCCCATGCTCCTCGCCTGGGGAAACCTGCTGGCGAACCTCCGGCACTTGGAGTTCGTCGCCGTCGCGAACAGGTCGATCTGGGGTGTGCCCCACCGTCGGAAGAGGCGATCCACTAGATCCTGCCGTAGTTCCCACTCGTGGCACGAGCGCAGCTCCCTGCTGAGTGAGTCGGCGATGGTGTTTTTTATCCCTGCCAGATGAAACGGCACCAGAAACATCCTTTGGGCGACGGCCCAGTGCCACAGGTCCTGCGCCTCCTTGGACAGTGCTGGGGACCTGGTTCCGCCCTGTTTCCTGATGTAAAACATGGTGGTGGTGTTGTCGGTGAAGATCCTCACCACCTTGCCCTTGAGGGACGGAAGGAAGGACCTGAGGGCCCAGAACACTGCACGGAGCTCCAGGACGTTGATATGGAGGGACTTCTCCGTCGGGAGCCAAAGGCCTCTCGCGTGCAGATTTTCGGTGTGCGCTCCCCACCCTTCCAGGGAGGCATCCGTGGTCACTGTCTCCTGGTGGTCTGGAAGTCCATGCCCGCCGTCAGATGCGCGCGGGTGCCCCACCACCGGACCGCTCGGCGGAAACTCTCGTCGAGTGAGATCCTCTCCTCGAAGCCGCCCGTCGTTTGGATCCAGCGCGCGTCCAGGAACTCCTGCAACGGGCGCATCCGGAGCCTGCACATGGGAATGAGGTAGATGCAAGAAGACATCATTCCGAGGAGGGACTTGATGGACCTCACCTTGGCCGCGTCGGAAACCAACATCCGCTGTACCTTGCCCAGGATGGACCTGGTCCTTTCCTCCGACGGGGAGGCCAGAAGGGACACTGTGTCGAGCTTCGCTCCCAGAAACAGTGCGTTTTGCGCGGGTACCAGGTGGGACTTGGCGTAGTTCACGGAGAATCCCAGGTCCGTGAGAAGTTGGACAGTCCTTGCCGTGTGCTCCACGGCGAGCTCCCTCGTCTTGGCTCGGATGAGCCAGTCGTCCAGGTAGAGGTAGACGTGGATCCCCTCGCGCCATCAGTGCAAGGCACTTGGTGAATACCCTGGGTGCCGACCGTAGTCCGAAGGGGAGGGCTTTGAACTGGTAGTGACGCCCTTGGACCACAAACCTGAGGAATTTTCGGTGCCCCTTTAGGATGGCAATATGGAAGTAGGCATCCTCCAAATCCAACGACGACAGGAAGTCTCCTTCCTCCAGCTGACCCAGGACGTGCTGGAGGGTGACCATCCGGAACTTCTGCGCCTTGATGAACTTGTTCAGACGTCGCAGGTCTAGGATGGGGCGCTATCCTCCCGTCTTCTTCTTCACGAGGAAGTATCTCGAGTAAACTCCGGAGCCCCGAAGCCTCTTTGGGACGAGTTTGATGGCGCCCCTCCTGAGCATCGCCTTTACCTCCGGGAGAAGCTGAGGGACGTGAAGCTCTTTCCTCGCCACGGGGGGGACGCGCGGGCACCTTCTTTGAAACTCGAGCGCGTGGCCCCGGGCTAAGGCGTCCAGCACCCAACGGTCGGTGGAGATGGACTCCCACACGCTGACGAAGCTCGCCAGCTGGCCTCCCACCGGGGTGCTACGGCGGGGGCCCGACCCCACGGCCGGTTCAATCCTGTTTCGACGAGGCTTTGCCGCCTTGACCTCCTTGGCGACGACGGCGGGGTCCGCCAGACTTGCCTCGTCCTCTGTATGCCTCCTGAGACGACGAGCGGGCCGCTTGACGGTAGGTGGAGAAACCGCCGCCGGAACCTTTGGAGGCGCCCTTGCCTCCGCTGCTCCGAAAGGGCGTCCGTCGTTGCTGCAGAACCCCAAGGGCCCGGGCCGTCTCAGTGTCCGCTTTAATGGCCTGAAGGGAATCGTCCACTGTTTTCCCAAACAGGTTGTTCCCATCGAACGGCATGTCCAGGACTCTGGTCTGTACGTCTTGACGGACGTCCGTAGCCTTGAGCCATCCACGCCGCCTAAGGCACACGCCGTTGCCCAACTGGCGAAACCCAGTGTCGGCGATGTCCGTCGCAATAGTGATGGCGTGGTCCGACGCCACCTCACCTTCCTGTAGGATCTCCAGGGCATCCGCCCTCTTGTCGTCCGGTAGGAAGTCCAGCAGGGGAGCCAGTTTGTACCATAGCTCCCTGTCGTAGCGGGCCACGATAGCCAAGGCGTTGGCCGCTTTAATCGTCGTCGCTGCAGACGAGATGACCCTGCGTCCCATAGCGTCCAATTTCTTTCCCTCGCCGTCCGGTGGGGAAGTCGATGTGGAGGCCGCACCCCCCCCCCCCCCCCCCCCGCTTTCTTCCTGGCCGCTGCAGAGACGACGGAGTCTGGGGTAGGCTGCGCCCGGAGGCACAGGGGGGCCGCGTCCGGGACCCGGTACTTCTTCTCGTACCGGTCTCTTCTAGCTGGCGTCGTGGAAGGGTTCTTGAGGAGGGCGAGGCCCTCATCCCAAATGTCGTCCAGTAGAGGCACCGCAAGGACAGTCTTCCTCTTGGCCTCGCGCCGTTGATAAAGGAATCCTTCCTTTTTCTTCTCCTCAGGGCAGAGTTGGAAAAGCTCGGATGCCCTGGCGATCATGGAGTGGAACGATCCAATCTCGTCGGGCGGAGAAGCCCTGGTGGGAGGTGACGACGGTAGATCCTTGTCGTATACCTGGTCGTCCGTACCCGTCGCTGCCGTGTCAGTCCCCGTATCATCCCCTCGGGTGGACGGGGAGGAGGGCTGGACGGGGCGCGACGGCTGAAAAGGAGGTGGAGGGTGAATCCTTCTTTTCTTGGGCGGGGGAACACCAGAAGGTCCCGGCTCAGGATCCCCCGACGGGAGAGGTTCCTCCGTCGGCAATGGTAGTCTCGTCCTTATCTCTGAACATAAGGACTGTATAGCCAACAAAATGGCCGCCGAGTTGTCTTGCGGCGCTGGCAGAGGGGAATCCGACGGGCGATCAGGGGCCCCGTCGGCACCCTCGACGATGTCGTCGTCACCTGCGTCGGGATCCATCCCGACGGGCCGGTCTTCTTCCACGCCAAGGCCGTGGCTTAAGACCTCAATCAGCTCTTCCTCCGAGGTTGAGGCCGAATCTACGACGACGCCCTGCCCCCCCTTTTTCTTCCCCGCCGGGGATTTCACGGGGGTCCTATCGATGGGCACAAAAGAGGACTCCCTCCGAGGTGGCAGGGAGACTCTGAGCCCCGAGGTCGCCACCGCTGGTGTAGCCTCCACAGGCTGAGCCAGGGCCGCCGCGACAGTATCGATAGAGGGCTTGGCCGGATGGATTAAGGCCTTCACCACCTTAGGTGCGCTCACCGCCTTATCCTTGAGGGGGGGGGACACTGCCTCGCTCTCCCTCCGATGGGGCCTTCGAGCTCGACCGGGGCCTCTCCAGGAGCTTCGCCGGGTGCTCGCCCTTCCTCTTACCCGACCCAGAGCGTTGGCTCGTGGCTGAAGGTGCCGGGGAGGGTGCGCCCTGCCGGGCGCCCGTAGAGCCCGACCGTTCGGCGCTCCCGGTGCCAGCGGACTCGCGGTGCTTGGCCTTGTGTTGGACCCCCGTCGCCGGGGCGTCCTCAAAGGTCTTAGAAGACCGCTCGGATTTCTTCCTCTTCTTCTCGCCTGACGGGCTCTTCCCTTCCAGCCAGTTGGCGAGACGTTGATGGCGGTCCTTCATGGTCCGCTCCGACATATTGCCGCAAAACGCGCAGTCCTTCTCCACGTGCGTCTTGTCCTCATGTAAGCAGTAGAGACAAAAAGGAGTGTTCGTCCTCCTTAAAGACGTTCTGAAGCTGGCATCCAGGGCAGACCCTGAACAGCTTTCCGGGCGTCGAGCTTCCCTTCTCCTGGGCCATGTCCGGGCCTGAGAAGCTTCTGGAGTCCTCCAAAAGCGTAGCTCGACGAAATCTTCACCCTTGAGGGGCGCAGACGAATCCGACACGGGTCCCCGTTGATCGGATGGAGAGTCGGTGGAGCTTGAGGCTCTTTTGACCGAAAAAACGAAGTTTTTGAGAAAAAACGTGAAAAAATAGCACTAACGCTCGAGAGCAATAGCACGAGGATCCCAACACATGAACGTGCGGTAAAAATCTGAAGATGGCTGCCAGAGGCGGTGCTTAGGTAGAGGGCAGTCATTGGCTGTGGTCAGTATGACGCAGAGACCAGTGATTGGTTACTACTACGAAAGACAGATCAGAAACGAAACTGATACTGGTTTTTTCTTTACCGAGGATTCCCAGCCTGACGACGGGGAATATTCATGAGCATGTGAATCCATGCCAGACCCCATGCTGGAGAAATCTCGCTAAGGCACAAGTGGAGTTGGCCGCCTTCAACGCCATACCCCCAGCGGAAAATACCTTCCTTGCCCAACCATCAAAGCGCTTATCGTCCCCATCAGGAGGGATGGTTGGGTACGCAGCCTGCTTCGAGGAGGCCGTAGCCACCTGAACCACCAAACTCTCCCGAGTAGGGTGTGTTGATAAGTAGCAGGAGTCGTCACTGGATGGGCGGTATTTTTTCGGAAGCGACTTATTAACTGCCGGTAGACTCTCTGGAGAAGTCCAAGCAGCCACCACCCTCCTTTGCAAAGCCATGTGAAACGGCAACACCGTGTCAGTTGGTGGACCTTGATCCGGGATGTCCGTCAAATCATCCTGAGCAAAATCAACACATGGAGCAGACCACCCCAAGTATTCTGTCATCTCGACAAGAGACGCTGATAGGACGAATCCACATGCGCCCCAGGCTCAGGTCGGCCAAACTCCACCTCCGGAGAGGTGTCGAGGCCACTAGCGTCATGCAATGACTGACGGAGTTCCTCCATCTGACTATGCGCAGACCAAAGATCATCATGGACATCAGGAGGCACAATCGTCTCCTCATCAGACAGTTCCTCAACCTCTGAAATATCCTGCAAAGGTTGGAAAAAGTCCAATCTAGGAGGAGGAACAGAATAGGGCTCAAAAACAGGCCTCACAGACCAACAGAGCATTCCTCGGAGGTTCCATAGCGCTCTGGGGCACCTTCGGTAAATCCTCCACAAACGGCGTTGAGGTAATCGTAATCGTCGTCGACCAAGGTAACGAGAATTTCCTCGAGGGTGGAAACTCGAGAGTGTCCCTCGACTGACACGGCACCGATGGCATCAGCGCCTTCCTCAGCGGCTTCACAGGTTCTGACGGTCTCGATGGCGTCGAGGACAGGGACCTGGATCTGGCACGGCTATGGGGATCTCCCTTGTCCGAATGGGACCTCGACAGCTCCCGATGATCGCACCGACCGCCCGAGCCCGCAGGCGTGCGAGTGATGGACTGAGCCCGTTCCTTGCCAGCTTCTTTCGAAGGCGCAGACGGAACTGTGCCTTGCGACTCGAAAATCGCCAACTTCTGCCGGCGGAATAAATCCCATTCGGCCGGCGACAAAGACTTAGTGGGACAATTCAACTGTCTGGCAGAGTCCTCCGACGAGGACGGCGAAGGCGACCAGTGACGCCACTTACTAGAATGCCTCGACGAGGCAGAGGAATGGCGGGAACCACTCCTATATCGAGACCCCCTGGATTTTCACCGACACAGAGGCACCCCTCGAGTCATCGGTTTCGATTTATGGGGCTTAGACACCCTACCTACCTTCAATTTCTTCTTCCGTTCCTGCAAGGCCTTAGACGTCAGGGACTGGCAATCCTCGCAGTCGTCGGTGGCGTGAATTTCACCAAGGCACCAGAGGAAGATGTCATGCAGGACCGTGATGGACATCTTCGAACCGCAGTTCTGAAATTTTTTAAAGCCCGACTTCGGGCTAGTAGAAGAAGACAAAGACATCGCTTTCGAAGAGCAGTATCGAGCGTGCCGAGATTCCGAAGCAAACACGTTTGCGGAACAAACGGAACTGAGGCCGGGCGTCCTATATATAACATCCAGTGATGTCGCCCCTCAACGGAGGCCCTCGAGGGACAATGAATCGACACCATTGACGCAGGACGCCCTCTGCCAAAAGTTTTCCAAAGCAGCACAGCTGTGGACATTACCTGTCATAGATGTGGAATACGTCAGAGGACACAATCCCCTCGAATAGATGTTTAAGCACTGCTTGTCCCGCCTGGAAATCTGCATTAAAGTGAGTGTTGATAGAGCTCCATGTAGCGGCTTTGCAAATGGCATCCAGTGGGACGTTTGTGCTAAAGGCCAAGGTAGCTCCTGTACCCCTGGTGGAGTGAGCTCTTGGTGTGAAAAGCAGTATATTTGATAGAGAGTAGCAGAGCTGTATGCATCAGACTATCCATCTGGAGATGGCGATCTTGGAAACACGATCTCCTTGCCTACCAAGGTTGCCTCGCCCACATAGGAGAAACCGGGATTAGCGTCACTGGTTCCTGGTGCAGTTTTTTCACTATTCTGCTGTGTTAGGGAGAATTCTCTCTTTAGGCTGAATTTTCTAACCTAGTGAGTCCCCCAGCAGCTTTTGCTGGATTTCTGGAGTTTGTTTTTTTTCTCCTGCCAAGAGTGAGACTTTTTCTCCCACTCTTGGACATGATTTATGGCGTTCCTTTGACTGCTAATGTGTTTTATGGGCTATGGGGTCCTTTACTCCATAGGGTCTCGTGTTTTTTTCTATGTGTGTTAAACAGCACCCTCCGTGCAGTAACACAGGGGTGTCATAGTGACACCCCACCATAGACTCCATACCCTGGGACTGACTACTGTCTCCCAGGGCATGTAAAGTCACCATTGGCTTTACTAGTCCCAAATTATTAACAGAAACCAGTACAAACGATCATATTGTGGTCGTACTGGTCGGGGCAATTCGATTGCCCCGCAGTCTGTTAGTCGAAGGGGCACGTCTCCGTCCCCCCTGATAGAGTTTCGGCTGGTGGCAGTGGATACTACTTTTTATATTCGACCGCGAATATATTCCTATGGGATTTTCCCATTGTTCGAGGCTACCAACTTAAATTATTTAATTCTCATAGCCTCGAACATACCGCTGGTTTATTTATTTAATATTAATTCGCCGGTTGGTATTTTTTGCCAGGACTCGATTCTAAAATGGCGTTTGTGTTCTCTTCTGTGACTCCAACCCAAGTCGAGCCCTTTGTTCCACTTTTGGCGGGCTTCTCCACAGAAGCCTCCAAAAGTGGTGCCACTCTGTCTGGGTACCACAGGGGGTGTGGGAGGGGGTTTAGGCACCCTGGACTGAGTTACCTTGGTAACTCAAGTCGCACTCTTGTGTGATTGGCCCAAGTGGTGAGCCGGCCGGCTCACCACTTAGCATGTATGATTGACAGCTAGGCTGAATGAATGGGGGTGTGCTGCACAAAAGCAGGGCTTTGGGGACTGGAACATCAGAAGTCGCCACAGGACCTGAGAATCCGACGAGGGAGAAGCTGAGCCGACCTACCACGACACCACCGGTGGAGCCCTGCGGAACCGACTCACCACTTCCCGACGACAGAGAAGATCTCCCAGCTGGAGAGGCTTCTTCCCCTGACTGGTGGACACAACCAGTTTACCTTCTTCTCTTCGCACTCCAGACCAGCTTGTGGTCGAATCGCCCGTGCCAAGCAACCCGGCAACCGGATAGCCACTTAGCACTGGACCGCAAATAAAAAGGACCACTCCTTTTACCCGAGAACTCCGCGGCTGGTTTCTTCTCTGGCAGTGCAACGGACCCCTGTCTTCCTCCCTGACAAGATCCTCTCTTCCCCCAGAGAAAGCACCGACTTGCATCTGCTGCCAGGAACTACCCCCGCTGGAGTATTCTCACCACTTTAAGGTACTGTGTCCGCCAGGCCTCCCTTTCTAAAGATTACTACAAGGTAGTAATAATCCCTTAACCTTCTGGACTGGGCTGGCCGCCTTGACCCTCTAACTGGTCTCTTTCTTTGGTCCAACTCTTTTTGAACCTTTTCAAGACTTTTGTGCACTGCAACCGTGTGACCTTGGACACATTTCGTTTTGATCCCCTTAAAGTGGATTCGGCCTACTGAACTCTAAACTCACGGTGTTACTTTGCCTTCCTCTCTTGTTGTGTTTGTGAAAAGGTGTTGAGATCTGTTTCAATTTATTCTCTGCTTTTCTTTCCCTTTTAAAATGAATTATTAGAGTGCCATCTACGTTAAGCGCTCACCGCTGTCTGAAAATAAGTGGGGCTTTACTTAAGACTTGTCTAATATTCTTCTAAGGGAGTGTATATCTTTTAGTGACCGTGTTTTTGAATTGCTTACTATTAGTGCCCGTGTGTTTTTCTAGATGTGGTTTTAAATAAATAATTATATCTCTTTTCCACCAAGCCCTGGTCAGTGTTTACTTGTTCTGTTCTAGTGTGTTCTTTTGACCTATTGTGAATACTCTGTATACTGCCTAACTCTTGTTGAGGGAAGTCTGACTGCTCAGCCACAGCTACCAAGTGAATCTGTGTGGTACAGACTGCTACCTAGTGGGTTTACTGCCAAACACCTGTAGTCCTAAATCTTTTGCAGTGGTCCCAGAGGGCACTGCACAGTCTTCTGCCTAACACTCAGTAGCGGTAATGGGGGGAAAAAGAGTAGGCAGATTCCATGACCAGCTCATCCACAGTGCGTTCCCCTTGGACCCGGGTTGGGGAAACCTGGATGCGAAGACTGGGCATTGTGTGTTTAGGCTTGTGGCTAACCAGTCTAAGGATAGCCCCAGAGAAAAAAAATATCCTGAGATTTGTCTGCCGAGCTGCCACTCGTGATCTAGGAGTAGAGGATCTCTGCTTAATGAGTCTGCCAGAGAATTAGGTTCCCGTGTGATGGGGAGAATTCTCTGAAAAGTCCCAATTCCCTTCTACCTTAGAGACCCCCAGCTCTTTTGCTAGACTTCAGCATTTTGAATTTTTACCCTGAAGGGAGTGAGATCTTTTTCCCCCCCAATCTCTCATGCATTTTTCTGATTGATTTGAACACTTGCTTCTTTTGACTTTGGAGTCTGACAAACTCCACAGGCATCATCTTTTTACATTGTGTCAAATAGCACCTTCAATGCAGTGACACAGGGAAGTCTTCCAGATTCCCCAAAGGATTAAATACCTTCTCTTGGTTAAACTGTTTCCAAGGGTAGTGAAGTGAAATTCACTTTTACATTTTGTAACCTTCTAGACCCAGCACACACAATCTTTACCATAGGGTGCTGGAGGGGTTACTTAGCATCCACTTTGTCTAGTTTCTCATGTAACATTTTTATGTTACCCTTCCTACAATTAATGGCTGGTGGCAGTGGTTTACTTTTCCCTACCATTGTGTGTTTCTACCGTGGGCTGCAATTGCAGCTGCAGTAAAGTACCCATGGGTGCCCATTTTGTCAAAATGGACCTGTTCTTGTTTCATCATTTATTGGAAAGGTACTACTTGAAACCGGTTTGGTGCCTTTGTTTGTTTTGTCTTTGGCGGTATTCACTGCTGAAGCCCGCCTCCAGCATGTCTGGCAAGGCAGGAAGTGAGGGTAGGTGCCCGAACCTGCCTGTCCTTAACACCCTTGGTTACAGGAATGCAACCAAGGGTCATTGGCTGGCTGGCTGTCCTTGGAGGAAAATCACCCTGCTGTATGAATGACAGCTAGTCTGCAAATGAATGGGAAATACCTGCATCAAAGGCAAGGCTTTTGGCTCAGAAGGCAGAGTCGACGACTGGACGAAGGAATCGGAATAAGAACTTGGAAGAGACGCTTGCTGCAACTCCTGGACCGTTGATATGCGCGGTGAAGCCCTGCTGCATTGCTAAAGCTCTGAATTTACCTCGGCTAGAGAAGCCCTGTAACGGACGACTTCTCAACTTGGGTTGGTGGGACCAATCAACCCCAAAGCTTCTGGACATCCTCTTGGAGATGGCTGTACTTCCATTGCTGCTGCATGAGCCGATTGCCAGAGAGGAACACCAGGATTGAGTGCATCGTGTTTAAATCGGACCCGAGCTCCAGGAAGATCATCTGCATTCCCATGAACCAGGACTGACCAAGCATGAGCCACCTCAACAGAGTGCTGGACACCAGATGGCAGGAAAGTCCATAATGGTATTCGAGAACCGGAGTGGTGCTATTGGCGAGAGCCACGAGAAGCTGAAACCGTGAAGTGCTGCCGATCTGAAGTTTGTTCATTGTTGCCGCCAACCTTCAATTTGTAGTGCAAGACTCCCTCTTCTCCCCACGACTCAGGCACAGGAACAACAGGATCTGCAGAGCTACACAGGAGCAGAAGCCAGCTGGAAGCACTTTTTTCAAACCTAAGGTACAGTAAACTAAGGGGTACTTACCTCTAGTTGTGTAGCCTTGCTAGCTCTCAGTTGAGACTTTTCTTGGTTAATTTTGCAGAGTTGCTTGCAGCTTTGACCATCACAAACCTCCCACCTTGTGCCCCTACAGTGATTTCATTTTCTACAAAGACTTCTAAAATGGTGTGCAATACTTTTTACCTCCCTGCAAGAAGTGCTTCAGCTCACCTGGTGGGATATATTGACCCACTGAACAGTATTTCTCCACATCACCAACTGCAGTTGCCCTGATATAGCAAAACGGCGGCGCTGGCTCCTGTGAGTGCCATGGCCTCAAAACTGCGTTTTGCAACAAGAAATGGCTGCACCGTCCGGCCAAGCACACATCAGGCAGGATGGAACCAGGGAACACAGAGTGCCAGTGTGTTCTGACACATACAAATGAAATAAAGTGAAAAGGCAGCACTGCTTTGCTGAAGCCCCAAAATCACCATTGAAAAGCAAACTTTTTCACCTTTAAAAAGCTTTTTCACCTTTTTCACCATCTGTTCTTTCTTAAACCACTGATCAATACGGCCCTGCCATGTCCAGTATATCTCATTGTGCCTCAGCAAAACCAGGCATGAATTCTGATTGACAGGCCCTGTTGAGCCAAATCTGAAGGAAAAAAAAAGGCCCAAGAAACTTCACTTTCTGCTGTGCACGGGAAATGCTTTATTTTGTGCTACAAAGTGTCAAAGGAATGAACCCTGCAAAAGAAATCATAGCTCTGTGCACATGTCAATTCCAGGGGACCTTTGCCTTGTACAGAAGGTTGTGTTCAAGAAGCTAACTATGGCTGCAAGATAATATTGGGAAGTCAGATGATAAAATCGAATTTTAAAGGAAATGCTAGCAGTTTTCACCACATGTGTAAAATGGGCTTCGCAAAATCAAAGAAAAATAAATGCCCGTTTTAAAGAAAAAGAAATATGTTGATGGAAAGCTCGTCTGTGCCTAGCAATGAGAAGGGGCTTTATTTTTATTCCATAGGCTTTTTTTTTATTCAGGACCAAATAAAAGAAAATAAAGGTTTTAAACTGACTTGGCTAGATTTTGCAAGCTTCCAAAAACAAGTTCTTCTAGTTGGCAGAGCTAAGGCTTCCCCCAAGGAAGGGAGCCACCATAAACTTCCAAGCCACAAAAGTAATAATTGCTAGCTAGGTTGGAAAACTGACTGACTAGGACAATGAAACTTCATATACTAATCAGACTTCAGTCTGGGCAGGGGCCTCTCAATAGAAATTCTGGGACATCAATGTGCGAAGTGGATAAGGGGCAATAAACGTTCAATCAAGCTGGACAAACCCATCCTCCCTTTGGGAAAGTGACAGTTGGTGGCAGCTGAAAAAGAAAGCAAATGGTCCAGTGTAAGACAAAGGACTGCCATTTGCTTCCAAAGACTATTTTATAAATAAACTTTAAAAATGTATCTCCGCAGTAAGACATTGTAAAAATGTAAAAGTCTCGCAGTTTAAGAGTGATCAAGTCACTGACACCTTGGGAATAAAAATGGCAAAGTATTGGGGATTATAAGAGCATCAATGACACCAATGCACATTTTTATGCTTACATCCCTTATGATAAACCACACATTTGTACAAAGTTATGGAATTTTAGGCCAAATCTTTCAGACTCAAAATTACCAAAATGTATCAGAGGGGCAAAACAATGCCTCAGTTCAGAGTTGGAGTGGAATGGTCTGCATAAAATATGTAACCTGCTCATGTCATTGGGTAATATGCCACAACTGTACAAATGTGTACATTCTGTTATGACTGATTTTTGGCAAAAAAAAGTCTGTGGGAAGTCTTTTCACCTCATCAAAGTACAACCCCTAAACTGAGTCACATCCTAGGGGAGGCAGCCAACATTGATTGCCCAATCCAGTTGGTAGAGGCGTGTTTAGCAGACCCTACCCAGCCATATACTTGGTGACGTCACTAGGCATTATAAATAAGAGTCCATGAGAAGACTCTAGACGCACACTCTTCCTAAAGTTCCACGCTGCATTCCTGTTCGTCGTCATCGAGATTCCAGACCCCAACTACAAGGCCAAAGCATTGCTGACCCTACTCCAGGGCCCACTGCAAAACCCAAGCAGTGCTGATCCCATTCCCAGTAAGGCCTCAAATCTGAAAACCCACTAATCTCCCATGAAAAAGTGGAGAGCTGTGGTACCTTTTGCATCCTGAACCAGCCTGGTTTGCTGCCCACTAACTGCATGCCCGCTTCAATCCTGCCATCCAGCTGACCTTCAGTATCCAGAATTGCCAGTCCAGAAGTGCCATCCGGTGACCAGAACTGCCCAGCTGTTTGACAGGCGTGCTGCCGTGTAGTGACCAGAACTGTTGACTGTCCAAAAATCCCAAAACTAGAAGTGGACTGAGCATAAATCACCACCCCATAGAAACCCATAGTATACCTTGTCTTGCCTTTGTCTTTATCCCACTCTCTAAGCCATCCAATCCTTATCCCGATAACTTGTTAAAACTGGCAGAATCCTTCCTGCAACCCTGCCCTTGATTTCTAGTGATAGCGCCATCTCTCTTTTCAATTTTGTCTTGTATTAACCTATGCCATTAGTCATATTTCGAGTGATAGGACTGATTTCCGCCAAGGGTGGGCGCTGGGGTGATAGGGTTGAAATTGCGAATCAACCGTGGATCTTACTGTGTCCGTCTTCGCGGGTCTAGCCTGAATACTCTGGTTTAAGTAAAACTGTTCTTGTCACAACTGAATTCCTTTCCTATTTCATGGCTTCATTTTACCCAAAGCGCACCTTTTTATATCTTGCATAACTCATCCAGTTTCAAAGCTAGAGACCTATTTTGAACTCTATATTGTCCCAGAGATGTATATCTATCCCCAACCCAAAGACTGCACTCCAAACCACGCGTTTTTCACCCGTATTTATTAAAAACCGCGTGGTTAATTTAAAAAACAGTTAAGAAAATGCAACTTTGACATGTGTCATTTTGCCGCAATCCGTTTTAAACTTTCCACTCATATTCAAACTGTATGCTCTTAGTAATCCATTCTTTGTGATTATTAGTGTATTTGCATTGTTGCTTTAATGAGGAATTATATTTGCTTCAAGGTTTTTAACATTTTCATTATTTGTCCATTTCCAAGTGTCATTTCATAACATTGCAAGGGGTTAGAATCTGTTTCTCTCTTATTTGGGGAGGGAAGGTCAGATGTGGATTCAGTTTCCTGTTTCTCGTTCCCGATTACCTGCTGCTTCTGTTTATACACTCAGAATTGATTTTTTGTGGGTTGAGGCAACATTGCAGGGGGAATTCTAACATGGATTCCATCTTTCCCCTAAACCAAAAGGTGCTCATATTCCGCTCTGTGTATATGTTCCACTAGAAGGTTAAACCCAGTGCGCATTGGTCACATTCGCATTGTAATGATCACCCCATTGGTGATTGCTGTCCATATTAAAAAAGTGTATGATTTCTTTTGATTTTTAAAATAAATAGATCTAGTATTTTACCAACCAGCCTGGTTCATGGTCCATTGTGACCCGTGGTATTTCAAAAGGGGGTGTGATATGAGTGGTGTACCATCTCAAAATTGAATCTGCATGAAATAAGGAGAAAAGCATCTCAATTGTACGCTACATACTAGTCCCAGATCTAGCACATAGCTAGCACAGAAAATGTGGAAGCGGGCACTCACGCGGATCATGTCCCCAATATCGCAACCAATTCAAGGGCGTTAGGCAAGATTGTATGAAATACCCTGTGGGAGACTGCACAAGCCTTGTCCTCTTGCCAATAGTTAACCCAACCTTTGGTATAAGTATGTACTACACAAGTTGGTAGAGTGACCGAGCAGCCAGGCTCATCTCAAGAGGGGTCAATGTGAGCTGTAGGGTTGCAACAGAGTTTCACAGTGACAAGTACCCAAAAAAACACTTACACTCAAGGTGTCTTGAGTAAACAATTATTTATTAATTTAACAATCAGTTTGAATAAGCCTTTAGAAGGGAGCAAATACGTAACTTAAAACATACTTCAAAAATACATACTTAGTTTCAATAAATCAGTAGATACCCATTTGGGATGGGACACAGACACTTCCTACACCATCAGGGAATTTCAATAACTACGACACTGTGGATATTGTGTTACGCTCACCTGATATCCACGGGGGCGCCACACAATGCTGGATGGAGGTCTTAGCGCTATCCCGGAGCCCTCTCTGCTTGGTTATATGCCAGACGTTGGGTAGCGCCTTAGGTTTTTGTGCGTTGAATCTCCGTCCTGTGTCTCTGTGCAGGGTTGCGTGGTTGGTGCGGGTATTCCGTGGACCTAGTTGCTTCACTGGTCCGTGTGCCCTTATGTCGGGTCCAGACCGGCTGTGACTGACTCTGCTTGCTGTCTTCCAGGTGAGTTATGTCTTTTCCGTCTGTCTTTCTTTCCCTCCGTTTTCTCCGTCTTCTCTGCGTCTTGCTCCACTACGCTGTTCCATAACAATGTCTCTGTTTTCACAGGGATGGTTGCGATCTCTGAGTTGCCGCACTGATGGCGAAGACCACAGTGAGTTATTGATGCGTGGAGCGCTGTTTATTGGTGTTAATTGCCAACCTGTGTTCTCTTCCCTTCTTTGTACAGGTTGCAGTGATGTTCCGGAGTGATGAGCGATCGAAGAGCTGCTTGCCCAGGTAAGTGCTTTGTTAATGCTGACCTTGTTCCTTCTCCCTTGCAGGTTGCGGTGAAGCCCAGAGATGGGCGAAGTAAGAGAAAAGCAGGGTGCTGCCAGGACTCGCTGCTTGCCCAGGTAATAATTCTTATTAATGTGGTCCTTGTTTCTTTACCTTTGCAGCGAACTCCAGAGATGGGAGAGTTAAGCGAAGGGCAGGATGGATTCAAGACCGGTTACTTCACAGGTAAGTGTTCTTGCTCGCTAATGCTGTTCTTGATCTTCCAGGTATTAATGGAATCCGGATCTAGGGCTTCAGGATCGGGCCGTCGGAGAAGCAGATGAGCAGGAGCTGGACACGGTGAGCGTTACGCTGCAGGAGTTCAGAATAACGCGAAGCGTGTTCTGCTGTTTGGGTGTGGTTTAAATAGCCCAGGCCAAGTAGCTCCACTAGACCGCATGGCTTGGGTCTAAATAACTGAGCTGTGTAATAGGCCTCCATGTTGGATTAAGGTCCAAAACTGGTATTGCTTTATTCCCGATGAGCCGGGTGCCAAAGGCGCCAGGACTGACTCCATGTATGTTTCTGATAGAGTTTTAAGCCCCTTGCGGCCAGTGTGAAGGGGTTTAGCCCACCCCCCCTTGCTGCCAAGGGGCTGTTATACCTGAGGGGGTCAGGGGCATGGATCATGAAACATTGATATATCACTGGCACTTTTAGGAGTTCACTGGCACTTTTAGGAGTTTGTTTTATTTCCTAACCTTTTCCTTTTGACACCAATGGTTAAATATCCTTAAGCAGGGAAGTACTTTTGAACCCCCCCAATGAAATGTAGATTAACCATTTCCCAGCTATACCAGTAAAGAATGTATCACTTTTTGGAGGGACAGTTAAAGCACAAAGTCAGAGGTTAGAAGAGTCTTTCAGGGAGCCAGGACAGCCAATGTCAATTGAGCAAAGTCTAGGGGTGCTGAAGCACTTCTTGAAGTCAAGCAAAAAGTCTTGCACAATGTTATAGAGAGCGTTGGAGAAAAAGAAATCACTGTTGGGCCACAAGCTTGTGAAGGTCAAAGCTGCAAGCAACTCTGCGACAGGCAGGAAAAGCAAGTCTCAACCGAGAGCAAGCAAGCTACACAACAAGAGGCAAGTACCCCTTGGTTCACAGTACCTTAGGTTTGAAGAAATGGGTTCCAGCTGGTTTCTGTTGTAGTATGGCAGATCCTGTTGTTCCTGGGCTTCTCATTAGGACAAGAGGGAGGAAATCTAGGGACTCCTGCACTACGATTCGAAGGTCGGCGGCAGCAATGGGCAAACTTCAGATCAGTGGCACTTCGCGGTTTCAGCTTCTCGCGAATAGCACCACTGCGGTTCTTGGACGCCTTGTGGACTTTCCTTGCTTATGGGGCCCAGCACTCTGTTGAGGTGGCTCAGGCTTGGTAGGCCCTGCTTCGAGGGAGTCCAGAGGATCTTCCTGGAGCTTGGGTCCGGCTTAAAAATTATGCACTCTATTCTGGTGTTCCTGTCCCCTGGCACTCAGATCCAGCAGTAGCAATGGAAGTACAGCCAGCTCCGAGAGGATGGCCAGACAAGTTCACTTTGGGGTTGATTGGTCCCACCAACCGAAGGGGAGAAGTCGTCCGTTGCAGGGATTCCCTAGTTGAGGCGAATAAGGAGCTTCAGCAATGCAGCAGGGATTCACCAGGCACACCAAGGCACACCAATGGTTCAGGAGTTGCAGCAAGCGTCTCTTCCAAGTTCTTGTTCGGATTCCTTTCCCCAGTGGTCGACTGACTTCCAAGCAAAAAGCCTCACCTTTTATGCAGGTTCCTCCCATCCCATTCATTCGCAGCCCGTCACTCACACAGCAGGGTGGCCAGCCGGCCAAACACCTTTGGGTGCATTCCTGTAAAACAAGGGGATTAAGCACAGGGAGTTTCAGGCATCTCCCTCACTTCCTGCCCCACCAGACACGCTGAAGCCCGCCAACCTGGTTTGTCACGCAGAGTAAATCTCAAGAAGGACTTTTCCTACAAGAAATGCTGAAAAAAGAAGACCAGGGCCATTTTGATGAAACGGGCACCCATAGGTGTCTTACTGCAGCTGTAATTGCAGCCCGAAGTAAAAACACACAATGATAGTAAAAAGTAAACCACTGCCACCAGCCATTAATTGTAGAAAGGGTAACATGACATGCATTACTTACCGTAAACGCATTTCTGATGGTTGTATCTACTTCGATTCACATGTTGTGCATAGTCCGACATCCAGTGGTAACTGCAGAGTATTGCATCTTGTCTTTCGAGAATCGAAAGGGGACGTAGACATATGTGTGCCTGTAACACTATCCCTATGTGACGTGTAGTGTACCCAAGATCCCTCATGTGTCGAGGTCCCTCCGATTGTATTTTTTCTGCCAAGAGGGAGCCTTATGACTATCGTGTGTACAGAAAAGAGAGAAAATGGTAAGACGTCTATGTTCCTTCCATCCGAGTGGGGAGGAAGGGTGGGAACATGTGAATCTAAGCAGATACAACCATCAGAAATGCTTTTACTGTAAGTAATGCATGTCTTCTGATGTTTGTTAATCTGCTTAGAATCACATGCTGTGCATAGACTAGCAAGCAGTCCCCAGAGTTGGAGGTGGGTTGTGAGAAGGAACAGTAGAGAAAAGATGTCTTAATACTGCTTGTCCCACCTGGGAATCAGATCTAGAGTGAGCATCTAGACAGTAGTGTTTTGTAAAGGTGTGTACAGAACTCCAGGTTGCCGCTTTGCAAATGGACTCAAGGGGAGTCATTTGCAATGAATGCTATGGATGCCCCAGTGCCTCGAGTAGAGTGTGCTTTTGGCTTGAAGGGTAGTTCGCTCTTAGCAAGGGTGTAACAGAGAGTGATGCATTGAACAATCCATCTAGATATAGTGGACTTTGAGACTGCATCTCCTTCTCTTCCTTCTGCCACTGAGACAAAGAACTGATCAGTCTCTCTCAGTGGCCTAGTCCTTTCCATATAAAACATGACAGCTCTGCGCACATCGAGTGTATGCAGGCTCTTTTCTCCCAAATTGGAAGGGTTTTGAAAGAACGTTGGTAGTTCTATTGACTGGTTGACATGGAATTTCCATATGAATTTTGTGCAAACCTTGGGTGTTTGCGTAGAACCACCTTATCTTTGTGAACTGTTACGAAGGGGTCTAGATAGAAAGAGCCTGTAGTTCACTTACTCTCCTAATGGAGACGATGGCTATTAGGAAAGCAGTCTTAAGAGTAAGGTCCTTCAGTGTTGCCTTGTGCATGGGTTCAAAGGGTGAGCCCATGAGCCTGGTAAGTACCACATTAAGGTCCCAGCCGGGAGCTGGGTTTGCTATCGGAGGGTGTATTCTCTTTAGCCCCTCCATGAAGGCTTTGATAACTGGGACTTTCCACCATTACACCTTAAATTGAGAGGTGGTGTATGCAGAAAGTGCCGCTAGATGGACTTTAATAGAATTGAACACTAGACCTGAGTCCAGTAAATGGGTCATGGTAAAGGACAATTTGTGTGGGAGAGCAGTGCATCTCTGAGGGAGTGTAAATGGCCAAATTCTATGATCTCAGGAGCCAGGCTGCTAAGTTCATGTTCTGTGGGCATGGGTGTAGTGTCTTGCCCTTGTCCTGTGACAGCAAGTTGTACGGGCAGGGCAGTTTCACTGGTGGGGACAGGGACATCTCATCAGGTGCGCAAACCATGGTTGGCGGGCCCACATCGGGGCTATCAGTATCATGGTGACTGGTTCCTGGTGCATCTTGTGCACTATCTTGTTCAGCAGAGGAGTCGGAGGAAAAGCGTAAACAAATTTCCCTGACCATGGTATCCAGAGAACGTTCCCCTTGGAGCGGTTCTGTGGGTATCTGGAGCCGTAATCTAAGCATTGTGAGTTCTCCAGAGTTGCAAACAGGTCTATTTCTGGGAAGCCCCATTGTGTGAAGACGTCGAAGACGGTGGCTTTGTGTAACCGCCATTCGTACTCTAAGGGAAGTCTCTGCTGAGTTCGTCTGCTAGCAGATTGAGTTCCCCTGGTACATGTTGTGACAATAGGAACATGTGTCTGAGAGCCCACTTCCAGATGTTCTGGGACAGCTTGGACAGTCCTGGAGAGTGAGTGCCCCCTTTCTTGTTGAGGTAGTACATGGCTGTGGTGCTGTCTGTCAGGACCATCACTGTCTTCCCTTGTAGGTGTGTCTGGAAGGCTTTTAGTGCCTTGAACACCGCAAGTAGCTCTAATAAGTTTATGTGCTTGGAAGCTATGCTCTGAGTCCAAACTCCGTGAACAGTCTGATGGGATAGGTGAGCCCCCCCCATCCTGTGAGGGATGAGTCTGTGGTTAGAGTGGCTTCCACTGCGGGGGTGGCGAATGGTTTCCCTATTACCAGGTTTTCCTTCGACCACCACCGTAGCGAGAGAACCAAGGCCTGCGAGACCACCACTAGATCGTCCCATTGTCCGCTGGCCTGACACCACTGGCTGTTGAGCCACTCTTGCATTGGGCGCAGGCGCGCATGAGGTACCAAATAAATACATGACGCCATCATTCCTAGCAAGCGCATTGCTTTGCGTACCGTCACCTCTCGACCGGCCACATATTGAGGGATCTGAAACAGCATATTTTGGACCCTCTCGTTGGAGGGGGAAGGCAAGGCTGTCCTTTGTTCGAATTAGAGCCCCTAGACATTGTTTGATTTGGCTAGGGTCTAAGCTGGACTTCTTGTTGATGGCGAAGCCCAGTTGGAACAAAAGGTCTACTGTCTTCTGGGTGTTTGAGAAGCATGTCTTGTAGGACTCCCCTGTTATGAGCCAATCGTCGAGGTAAGGGTATACCGGTATGGACAACCTGCGCAGGTGGGCCGCTGCCACTCCCAGTACCTTCGTGAATACCCTCGGTGCAGACGCTATGCCGAAGGGTAGTACTCTGAACTGGTAGTGTTTGCCCTCTATCATGAACCTGAGGTATTTTCTGTGCACTGGCATCATCAAAATATGAAAGTATGCATCTTTCATGTCTAGTGTTGTCATGTAGTCCCCCTGAGATAGCAGGGGAATTACCTCCTGTAATGTTACCATACGAAATGTTTGTGGTTTTACAAATTTGTTCGCTGGGCGCAGATCTAGTACAGGGCGCATGGTTAGGTCCTTTTTGGGTACAAGGAAGTACACTGAATAATTATCTTCCATTACCTGAGAGAGGGGCACAACCTCTATTGCTCCTTTCTGTAGCAGCTGTTCTACTTCTTGCAGGAGGATGACGAGGTGTTCTGGTGACAGGCGTCGTCCCCTTGGAGGTCTGTAGGTAGGGGACCGATTGAACTCTATACAGTACCCGTGGGCTACGGTTGACAATACCCACCGGTCTGATGTTATTCCCTCCCATGCTGATAGGAACGATGTTATCCGGCCCCCAGCCGGAGACGCATGGGAGGGGACCCGAACCTTTGGGTCATTTGGGACCCTTGCCACAGCGTTTTCCTCTTTGGTTATACTGGTTACCGGTACCCTGATTAGAGGGCCAGTTGCCCGCAGTGTATTGCTGCTGCTGCTGTTGGCGCTGGCCACGAAAAAAGCGCTTGTTCCCAAATCCCCACCTGTTTGGAGGCTTTGAGATTTGGTCTAAGGTCTTTATGGTGTCGAATTCTTTCTTCGCATTTTCCAGCGCGTCGTCCACTTCCCTTCCAAAGAGAATTGACTCTTCTATTGGCTTATTAATGAGTGACGCCGGCATCTCTGCCTTGAAACCGGAATTGCAAAGCCAGACATGACGCT
Source organism: Ambystoma mexicanum (assembly GCF_040938575.1). Taxonomy (NCBI): domain Eukaryota; kingdom Metazoa; phylum Chordata; class Amphibia; order Caudata; family Ambystomatidae; genus Ambystoma; species Ambystoma mexicanum. Next base: position 250,973,081 of record NC_090930.1, on the reverse strand, counting down.
TCAGCAGAATTCCCTGCACCAAAGAACGGCCAGCAGTTTCTGCCGCATCAAGAGTGTTCTTAATGATGCTCTGGTTGACCAGAGCTCCTTCTGTAACTGTAGCCAATAAACGAGTACTTGGAGGTTCAGGGGCTCCTTCGATGTCCTGCTTACGCTTTCCCCATTGAGCATCAGCATGGCTCAAGGCATAAAGCTTTTTCCCGTCTTTATCTGGGGGTGCCTCGCTGGTTGACAGTGGAACCCCAGCCCTCTTCCTTGTGTTAGTCACCACGAAGGAGTCCGGGACTGAATGACCCCTGATATATAATGGGTCTGACTGAGGAGGTGAGAACAATTTCTCGATTCTTGGATTGACCCCTCTTACCAGCGCGGGGGTGGACAGCGATGGGGTGATTCGTCTCTTAACCGAGGCGAGGATAGGAATAGTTTGACTAGTGGGAGGTTTTTCTTTAATAATCCTTTCGACGAAATCAGTATCTGGGGTGACCTTCCCAGTATCAACTTCAAAATGCGCTGCTGCCTTCCTCAGTAGCGCATTGAAGGTGGGCTGATCGTCTACTGGAGATGGGTTCCTGACCGGTGTGGTCTGAGGAGAAGAAATGTCTATAATGTCGGGGTCTGTAGACCCTGATGGCGACTGCCAGGGCTGTGAGCCACCTTCACCTCGGTCCTCCTTGTAGCCCTCCTCACCTATGTTAGTGTCATCATGAAAACCTTCTTGTTGGTCTTCATTATTCACAAACTCATCCTCTACCTGGAAGTGAGAGTCCTCTTCAGTGAGGTCGTAAGAGTTCATGTCTTCCTGTAGGGGGTTAAAGAGCTTCGGGTATTTAGCCCATGGCCCCTCCTGGAGTACCTCCATTCGCCTCTTGGGTGTCATTTTCTGGGATGGCCATGAACCTTTCTAGCTTGTCCATACATGACTGGAACCTCTCTACAGTCCAGTAAGGTAGGCCAGAGCGGTCTGGGAGTGAAAAGGGAGGTTCCACTCCCTGTAGTTGCTTATTTCTGTCCCTTAGCGTCGAAGATAGAGTCCCTTCGCCTTCTGAGAAACTTCCTCACTGGCTAGGGTCTTCTGTCGACGGTGGGAGCCGTCCCAGCCTAACCTCCGGAGTCCTCTGTGTTTCTTTGGCCTTGTGAGCGGTTTTCGACGTATCACCCGCCGTCCGTCTCTGGCCGTCTTTAGAAGCTATACGCGCGAGGATTTTGGCGATCAGCTTCTCCGTCGGGGGATCACTCGCCGTCACGCTAGGCATTGCAGAGTCTTTACTGGCAACGTACACACTCTTGCGAGGCGTGTCGCCTGAGGATTTGGGGTTAGCGCCCTTATCTAAAAAAAGCCCAGGTCGCCGGTCGCGGAAGCAGTGGCGGGGAGGGCTCGCGACACTTACGGTCGGCGGAAGACGCCGGTGGACCCCCGACGCCTCCGTTGACGCTATGGACGCCTTCGTCTTTGACGAATGCGTGCCGTGGGTTATGTGTTTATGTGTTTTTCTGTGTGCGTCCTTGTCGCCGTGTTGTTCATCCCCATAAGAGGGGCGTGAGCAGGGCTTGTCGGGGCCGGGGACGGACGAGGAGCGGGAACGCTCCTTCGAGAGGTCTACAACCTCAGTTGCGGAGGCCGTGTAATCACTGTCCTCATCACATTCGGCGGCGGCAGCTGGCAAGGAGTCAGACCTAGACATCGCATAGGCTGCAAAGTTTTGGGTTTAAGTAACTTACAGGCCGCACAGCCGTCCTCTTTGTGATCGAGGGGCAAGCAACGGTTACACCGTTTGTGCTTGTCCTTCCAGGTAAACTTGCCCTTGCAACGCGGGCAAAACTTAAGGGGCGTCCTCTCCATAGCTGAGGGCATGAAATGTGATTACGACCTCGAAAGAGAGGGAGGGGAAAGAGAAAGACATTCTCAGAGTGAAACAAAGAAATGAGCAACAACCCCACTCTCCCTACTGTGTTAAGCCGGCGAGGCCAGGCCACGTGTTCGGCAGCGCCGAAGGATCTCCTCCGCTCGTCCCTCCGTCGAAGATCTTGCTCGGCGGAGAACAGCTTGGCAGGGAGGGAGGGGTCTATGTGTTAGTTAATAACGACCAAGGGTTGAGGAAATGATTTCGCAATGTCTCTCGAAGAGCTTTGCATAAAGGCGACCAGTAACTGGGCGGAAAAAACAATCTGAGGGACCTCGACGTGTGAGGTGTTTTGGGTACACTGCACGTCACTATAGGGATAGTGTTAGACACGCCTTGTCCCCTTTTCGACTACGAAAAACAATATGCAATACTCCGCAGTGACCACTGGATGTCGGACTATGCACAGCATGTGATTCTAAGCAGATTAACAAACATCAGAAATATATTTATTTTACACACTTATAGTTCAACACATTAATCATAGTTAATAAAGCAAGTTAAAATCAGTCAAGAGAAGTATACACAACTCCCTAGTTAAATTGTAGACGAGTTTGAGCAAGAGTGAAAACTGAGCAAAACATCACAGAAATATCTTCTTACACACCCTAGTAACACTTCCCATAAGTTTGTGAACAAGTTTAGGCAAGGCAGTACTTTAGTATAGAGAATACCAAAATGAAAACCGAGCAAAATGGCACTTCACAAGTTTAAAAAGTGGGAAGAAAAAGGTGAGAAGTAGGTGCACAAACACAGTTCTAGTTGAGAAGCAATCTAAAGAAGGAAGTTCTAACAAATGTAGCCAGAGTCAATGGGCCTGTGCCAGAGTCAGTGGTGCAGGGCAAAGGGCCCAGGAGCAAAATGTTCTTGTAGCTGCAGTCCAGTCTTTGGTTAACAATTCAAAAAGGTGGATGCAGAAGATGAAAGAATCTTTAGAAGATAGGGGCGGCCAACCCAACAGGTAGGTAAAGGATTTAAAACACCTTTAGCACTACCACACGAAAAGGGCAGCGTGGCGGAACAATGTACCTTAAAATGAAGAAGTGGCTCTTGCGGTGGCGGTTGTTCCTGGTAGTTCCTGCAGTTCAGGGGATCCAGCAGAGGAAGAGAGGCTCTCGTCGTGGAGGAAGGTTCGAGTTACTGCACTACCCAGGGATGAAACCAGCCGCGGTGCTGCCCAACGAATAAAAGGTACGCTCTATTAAATCGCGGTCTGGATGGACGGGTGCCTGACTATCCAGTCTCCGAGTACAGGGTACTGGCGATTCGACCAAGGCAGGTCCAGGAAGGTGATTGGCAAACTGGTTGGCCCCACCAGCTCTAGGGAAGAAGGCTCTTGCAGATGAAGGTGAATATCTTCTCTCGTTGTGTGGAGAAAAGTGGTGAGACGCTGCAGCAGGGCTTCACCGGTTGTTCAGTCGTTGCAGATGTCTTTGGCTTCTCTATTCTTCGGCTTCTTAGTTCCAGTGGCAACGTCTTGCTCTTCCAGTCCTCAGGACCCTGCTTTTACGCAAAAAAATCCCCATTCATACAGCCTAGCTGTCACTCACACAGTGGAGTGGTCATCTTGGCGAGAGACCCTCCAGCCTATCAGGGCAGAGTGCGACATGGTTTGCTGAGGCAACCCTGTCCAGGGGTCCTACTCCCCCTCACACACAATGGACCCACCCCAGACTCAGTGTCGCCGAAAGGAGGGCTTCTTGGTAGAAGCCCACCAAAAGGACGAACAAAGGATCCCCGACCTGGGTTAGGAGTTTAGAGAAAGACACGAGAAGGAAGTTATATTAAAGTTCTGGCAAATAAAACCTACCGGAGTAAAGTTAATCATAAAATAAACCGGCGGTATGTTAGAGGCTGTCAGTAAATGTGGTAGCCTCAAACAATGGGAAAATCCCATAGTGAAATATTCGCAGTCGAATATTTTTTAAAGTAACCACTGCCACCAGCCAGAAACTTGAGAGGGATTGTACGGTACCCTCTCGAAAATGAACACCAGGGAAAACTATTAACCCTTCCCAGTACTTCCATAGTAAGATGGGTTGTACTTGTGTAGGTCAGAAAAATTGACTAGTAAAGTCAATGGGGACTTTACATGCCCTGTGAGATAGTAGTCAGTCCCAGGGTATGTAGTCTATGTTTGGGGGTCACTATGACACCCTGTGTCACTGCACTGAGGGCGCTGTGTAACATGTGTATAAAGATGGTTCCTATGAGGGTGAGATAAACCCCATAGACATTACACACAAAAAATAGCCTAGAACACACGTAGCAAATATGCCCAAGACTGGAAAAAAGAGTTACACTCTTAGCAGGAGAAAAAAACAAACCCTTCAAATCCAGCAAAGCTGCTTGGGGACTCTATAGGTAAGGGAAATTAGCCATAAAATGAGAATTCTCCCTAATACCCATGCTTGAAGGATTTTGAAAGAACGTTGGTAGTTCTACGGACTGTTTCACATAGAACTGTGAAATGAATTTGGACGCAAATCTAGGGTGAGTGCACAGAACCATATTGTCTTTGTGAACTATTACGAAGGGCTCTAGGATCGAGAGCGCTTGTAGTTCACTTACCCTCTTGATGGAGTTAATAGCTATTAAAACAGCAGTCTTAAGGGTGAGGTCTTTAAGACTTGCCATGTGCATGGGCTCGAATGGAGCCCCCATAAGCCTAGTCAACACCATGTTGAGGTCCCATCCGGGTGCCAGGATAGAAATGGGAGGGTGAATTCTTTTCACTCCCTCCATGAAAGCTTTAATAACTGGTATCTTCCACCATGACACTCTGTTGCGATGTAGTGTGGCCTGAAAATGCAGCTAAGTGCACCTTTATGGAGTTGAAGACCAGGCCCGAGTAAAGTAAATGAGTTCGGTACAACACAATGTGTGTGGGAGAGCAGTTCATCGGGTTAATGCTCTTTGAGTTGCACCAGATGAAAAACCGTTTCCATTTACTGGAATAGCAGTATCTGGTGTTCGGCTTTCTTGCTTCCCTGAGAATGTCCATACATCTCTGAGGGAGTTGCCGGTGTCCAAACTATGACTTCAGGAGCCAGGCCGCCAAGTTCAATGTCTGCAGGCATGGGTGAAGCGTCTCCCCTTTGTCTTGCGACATGTTGTACAGGCAAGGCAGTTTGATCGGAGATGGGGACATCTCCATCAGATGAGCGAGCCAGGGTTGGCGGGCCCACATGGTAGCCACCAGTATCATCGTGACTGGTTCCTGGTGCATCTTGTGCACAATCTTATTGAGAAGGTGAGTCCGGGGGGGGGGGAATTTCGGGGGGGGGAGAAGTAGACAAATCTCCCAGACCATGTGATCCAGAGTCCATTCGCCTTGGAGCGGTTCTGGGGGTACCTGGAGGCGTAATCTTGGCATTGAGCGTTCTCCAGAGTTGCGAACAGATCCAACTCTGGGAAGCCCCATTCTGCGAAAACCTTGGAGACGATGTCTTTGTGTAATCGCCATTCGTACTCTCTGGGTAACGGAAAGTCTCTGCTGAGTACGTCTTCCAAATGTTCTGAGACAGTTTGGACAGCCCTGGAGAATGAGTGCCCCCTTGTTTGTTCAGATAGTACATGGCTGTGGTGCTGTCTGAGGATTAGGATCGTCTTTCCCTGCAGTTGTGTTTCGAAAGCTTTCAGTGCTTTGAACACTGCCAGCAGTTCTAGCAGGTTTATGTGGTTAGACGATATGTCTGACGCCCAAACTCTGCTTGCTGTTTGCTGAAGCAGGTGGGCTCTCCACCCTGTGAGGGATGCGTCTGTAGTTAGAGTGGCTTCCACTGCGGGGGTGGTGAAGGATTTCCCTTTCAAGAGGTTTTCACTCGACCACCACCGCAGCAAGAGAACTAGGGCCAGCGAGACTACTACTAAATCCTCCCACTGTCCGTTGGCCTGACACCACTGGCTGCTTAGCCACTCTTGCATTGGGCGCATGCGCAAGGCGCGCGTGAGGACTAAGTAAATACATGACGCCATCATTCCTAGCAGACCCATCGCTTTGTGTACTGTTACCTCTCGGCTGGCTACATATTGAGGGATTTGAAATAACATGTTTTGAACCCTCTCACTGGAGGGGAAGACGAGGCCGTCCTTTGTTCGAATTAGAGCCCCTAGGAATAGTTTGACTTGACTGGGGTCCAAGCTGGATTTGTTCTCGTTGATAGAGAATCCCAGACTGAATAAAAGATCTATCGTCTTTTGAGTATTTGACAGACATGTCTTGTAAGAGTCCCATGTTATGAGCCAGCCGTCGAGGTAAGGCTATACTGGAATGGATTGCCTGCGCAGGTGTGCTGCCGCTACTGCTAGTACCTTTGTAAATACCCATGGTGTAGATGCTATGCCAAAGGGTAGTACCTTGAACTGATAAGTGTTTGTTCTGGATCATAAATCTGAGGTATTTTCTGTGCGCTGGCAACATCTAAATATGTAATCACCCTGTGTGAGCAGGGGAATTACTTCCTACAGGGTGACCATGCAGAACATTTGTGGTTTTACAAATTTGTTCGCTGGGTGTAGATCTAGAACAGAGCGCATGGTTAGATCCTTTTTGGGTACAAGGAAGTACACTGAATAAATACCTTCTTTTACCTGTGATAGGGGGTACGATCTCTATGGCTCCTTTTTGTTCCAGTATCTCGACTTCTTGAAGCATGCAAAGATGTTCTGGTGTTAGTCTTCGTTGTCTTGGAGGTCTGAATTCTGGGGACCGGTTGAACTCTACACAGTACCTGTGGGGCTATGGTTTTTAGCACCCACTGGTCCATGGTCATTCCCTCCCATGCCTGAAGGAACGACGTAAACCGGCCCCCAACCGGGGAGGCATGGGAGGGGACCCGAATCCTCGGGTCATTTGGTACCAGAGGCTGGAGAACCTCTGGGGGTAGGGTTCCTGCCCCTTCCTTTACCACAGGGATGTCCCCTTTGGGGGTACGGGGTGGTGTAAGTGTTGGTTCCCTGTGGAGAATTCCAGTTGGTTCCTGAAGAGCATTGTTGAAGAGTGAAGCGTTGGGCACAAAAAATTCTTCCGTTTCCAAAACCTCGTTTTATGGAGGGTCTGAGTAATTTGATCCAGAATCTTTAGATTGTCATGTTCCTTTTTTGCGGTCTCTAGGGCCTTGTCGACCGCCTTCTCAAAGTTGGATTCCTCCACAGGTTTGTTTATAAACAACACTTGCGTCTCAGGTTTAAATCCGGAGTTACGAAGCCATGCATGTCTTGAGGAGTATGCCCTAAAGCCAGGGCTCAACTGGCCGTCTCGGCAGAATCCAAAGTGTTCTTTAAAATGCTCTGGTTAACTTGCCTACCTTCAGAGACTGGTAAGGAGACGGGTACGTAGAGGTTCTGGAGCCTCTTGTAGGCCTCCTTGTACTAAAGCCCATTCGCATCGGCGTAAATGGGCAATAAAGTTGAGTTATTGGCAATATGCATAGAGTACGCTGCTGCTGTGGTAACCCTCTTCCCAAGAGCGAAAAGTCTTTTCCCTTCTTTGTCAAGGAGTGCCTCGCCGGTTGACAAAGGGACTCTTGCCCTTTTTCTTGTGGTAGTGACTACTAAAGAATCTGGGGTGGCATGACCTCTAATATATAGAGGATCCGAGGGAGAAGGGCGAAAGAGTTCTTCAATTCTTGGGTTTACACCTCTTGTGAGAGCAGGTGTTGCTAAGGAGGGAGCCAGGTGTTTTTTAATCGAATTGAGGAGCGGGATACCCTGGCTGGCTTTTGGCTTCTCTGTGTATATCTTCAACGAAGTCGGCTTCAGGGGCTGACTCTTGAGTGGCAATTTTAAAGTTATCAGCTGCCTTACGTAACATTATGTTAAACGTCAACTGATCATCAATTGGAGAGGGGTTCCTTGTGGGGATGGTTTGAGGGGAATCCAAAGTCAGAAACCTGTATCTGGATCTTCTGGATCTGGGGACTGCCATGGTTGGGGGTCACCCAAATCTGGGTCCTCCCCCCAGCCTTCAATGGGCTCATGTTCTTCGTTAGAGAAAGAATTTTCTACAGTAACCGGTGGAATTTTTCCTCAGTAACGTCATAATGATATATGTCCTCTTCTCAAGGGTCAAAAAGCCTTGGGAATTTAGCTCTAGGGTTAAAAGGGCTTTCATCCCGTGGCCTTCTTAGTGTAGGTTGTTGTTACGCTCACCTGACTCCCACGGAGGCGCTGGCCTGGTTCGCGCTGCTGTGACCTCTTCTAAGGTGATGCGCAGGGTTCGCAAGAGGGACTGGACCGGACCCCCAAATCTGGCTTGTCTGGCTCGCAGAAGTATCCTTCTGTAGGCGAAAATAGGGGATTAACTGTCTGCGGGGTAATGCAATCGGTCTCCCACTTTCCCCTCTCACCCTCCTTGAAACCCTTCTGTGATTTCTCGTAGCGTCTCACCTTAGGATCTAGAAGGACGAGCTCTCCATCCTGCTTCTGATGAAGGGACGCGTTGGTATCCAGTTACTTCACTGGATTTTCAGATTGGTGAGAACCAAACTTGCTTGGCTTCCAGGTAAGTTTTTTGATAAGAGGTTCCCCTTGTGTCCATGCATTAATGTACTAATGCTAGTGTCTTTTTCCCCATAGGGGCCGGGGTACGGAATGCCGGGGAACAGGCACCGACCCGAGATGAGAGGTGAAATCAGGTAAGTCTTTAATGAGCGTTTTTTGGTAATGTCTTTTCATTCGCTCATTAAAGCTGATGCCTCTTTTTCCCCTTAGGGGCCGGGGTCCGGAAATGCCAGGATGCGGCGCGGAGCCCGAAATGAAGAGGGAATGAATCAACAGGTAAGTCTTAACATGGAGATTTAGCTTTCCTTATTCCCTTCTCTCTCTCACCTTTTGTTCTGGTCTTTTTCTCCCTAGGCGCTGGGGCGTGACTGCGAATCCGGATGATCGCTGCTGAACATGGAGGCGCCCTGTAAAGGTGAGTGGAATGCGGCGCTGCAGCCATCGACGCGATGAGCTTTTAAATTAAAGTCTTTCTTTTCAGGATTGTCGGTGAGATGTCTCCGGGATGCGGATTTAGCAGGTAAGGACTTTTCCTTCTTCTGTTCTCTTCTTCTCTTCCTTTGCAGGTGATCCAGGATGCTGGCAGGCATGGCAGAAGTCAGGATGCAGGAGCAGACACGGTGAGCGTCCAGCTGCTAGATGCAGAACAACGCGAAGCACGTGTGGCTGTTCGGGTGGGGTTTAAATAGCCTTGGAAGAAGTTCCAGGTATGTATCCTTCCTCCAATCAGGTATCTATCCTTCCCCGACCACGCCCGGATGGTAAATTAGTCCCACAGGTAAAGTAGTTCCTTTCAGGCCTCAAGGAGGCTAGGATCCTGCAGCATGGTCTGCATCAGGTAAGTGCACCCAAGCATTCCCATAATGAGCCCGGCGCCTGTGGCGCCAGGACTGATGTCTTTTATGAGCCTGGCGCCATAGGCGCCAGGACACTGTCCAAAGGGCCCCTATATGGGGTTGCTGGGTCCTTCCTTGGGGACTGGATGTCCGCTTTCGGGGACGCCAGGCTTGAACCGGCTCCCCGGGAGCGGGCATCATGACAGTTGTTCAGAACGTGAAACAAACCTGTCCAGTCTTTCCATGCAGTCCTTAAACTTTCTCTAGTCCAGACTGATAACCTAGAATGGTCTAGAGGCGGGAAAGTGTCTCTAGCACTGTCTTCCGTCCAAAACTGTAGAGATTTGTGCCTTAGCGTCAAAGAAAGCCCTTCTCCTTCAGAGAATTTCTCTGGCGGGAAATTAAGGTGGGGTATCCCAGAGTGTTTCCCTTGACTTATGTGCGCTCTCCTTAGATCTCGGCGGATCTTTGAAACTTTCGAAGAGTCCCTAACCTGCCGTCTTTGAGAATCTGTGGACACAATTCTTGCCAGGCTGTCTTCGACGTCCTCCTAAGACAGGAGGCATGTAGTTACAGCCGGCGATTGTAGGGGTGTCTTTCGGCGGAGCCGGGGCCTTGCCTTTATCAGCCATCTTTTCCGGAAGTGCTGTAATTTTCGACGGTATTAAGGCCTTGTCTAGAGTTATCGCATTCCTCGGCGGAGCCAGAACTTTGTCGTCGCCGTACGCCTTCTTGTGATGAGTATCGACGGAACTATGTATTTTTGGGGTGGCCCCTTTGTCTTGAATTGCCCAGTCGCTAGGCACGTTTGCGGCTGCCAGGAGGGATGCCAATCCCGGCGATTGGCAGGTATCGCTGGAGTTACCGGCATACCCGTTAGCGCCGAAGTCGTCTTCGACGTAGCCGAAGTAAGCCTGGCACTGTGTTTTTAGTGCGTGCACGTGTCCGTCTTTGTCGCCAGGGTGTGACTTACCCATAGCAGAGCATACGCCGTGCTCATCGGGGCTGGGGACAGACTATGCGGAATGCAAGCGGTCCATCGAAAGGTCAACAACCTCCGGTTTGGAGGTCTGATAGTCCCTCTCGGCATCGTCGCATTCAGTGGTAGCGGCAGTGGGAGAAAACTCGCCCTTGGACATACCGTAGGCCGCCCACCATTTTACCTTACGCTCCTTTAAGGTCTTGGGGCGGAGGAGCTTACAAGCCACACACCCTTCCTCTTTGTGATAGAACGGCAAGCACCGGTTACACCGTCTGTGCTTATCCTTCCATCGGAATTTCCTCTTACAAAATAGGGCAAAATCTAAATGGAGTCCTCTCCATAGCTGAGGGTACACAGAGTGACTAAGACCAAACAGAAAAGAGGAAGGAAAGGGAAAGGCATTTTCAGTTTGAAAAGAAATGTCCACCCCGACCCCACTCTCCCTACTGTAGATCGGCAATACCAACAGGATCACCGTCCGTCGAGGTTCTCGCAGGTCTTCATCGGAGACTGGAACAGCCGTCGAGATGAGGGACAGAAGGCGTGATCTTAACTATTTTCTAGAATTATTCGATCAAAGGTCGATTGGACAATAGCAATGTTCTTTACGAACTCCGCATAAGGGCGACCAGATATCTGGGTGGAAAAAAACAATCTGAGGGACCTCGACGCGTGAGGGATCTTGGGTACACTACACATCACGTAGGGATAGTGTTGCAGGCACGCCCATGTCGACGTCCCCTTTCGATTCTCGAAAGATAAGATGCAATACTCTGCAGTTACCACTGGATGTCAGATTATGCACAGTATGTGATTCTAAACAGATTAACAGAAAAAAAGGTTACCCGAGAAACTAAACAACGGGGATACTAAGTAACCCCTCCAGCACCCTACTGTATGATAGTGTGTGCTGGGTCTAGAAAGTTCCAAAATCTAAGTAAAGTCAATTTCACTTCACTGCTCTTGGAAACAGTAGTATCACCAAGAGAAGGTATTTAAACCGTTGGGAAATCTAAGACTTCCATGGGCCACTGCACTGAAGGTGCTGTGTCACAATGTAAAGATGATGCATATGGAGTATGCCAGACTCCAAAGTCAAAAGAAACAGCACAATGAATTAAAAGTACAAAGTCCCAAAGTTTGGCAAAAGAGCTGGGGGTCTGTAATGTGAGTGGAATTTAGAAATTAAATGAAACTTCTCCCTAACAGAACTTGACTGGAACCCCTCTCCCTGCTGGCTTTGCTTCCTTGCTGCTGCTGGAACCGAGTGCCAGGGGACAGGAACACCAGGAACGAGTGCATCGTCTTTAAGACGGACCTGAGCTCCAGGAAGATCCTAAATACTCCCTCAAAGCAGGACGACCCAAGCCTGTGCCACCTCAACAGAGTGCCGAACCCCAGAAGCAAGAGGAGCCCACAAGGTGTTCAAGACCCGCGGCGGTGCCATTTGCTGGTAGCTGAAACAGCAAAGTGCGGCAGATCTGGAGTAAGTCCATTGCTGCCGCCGTTAGGCAAGATTTGCAGCAGTACCGTTTGGGTGCACTATAACAACCTTGACCTCCTGGCCATAGGAACCCAACCTTTGGTATAAGTCTGTACTACACAGGTTGGTAGCATGATGAGCAGCCAGGCTTATCTCAAGAGGGGTCAATGTGAGCAGTAGAGGAGTTGCACAGAGATTCACAGTGACAAGTATTCAAATAAACTTATACACAAGGTTTCTTGATTAAACAATTATTAATTTAACTGTCCGTTTGATAAGCCTTCTTCAGAAGGGGCAATATAATAGTGTCTATTTTGGAGTTTGTGTGTGTTACTATTAGTTTCTCTAAATCAGCAAATACCCATTTGGGATGGGACACAGACACTTCCTACACCCTCAGGTGACTTAAATAGCTAGGACACTGTGGACATTAATATATCACTGTTGCATTTAGAGCAATACTTAGGAGAATGTAAAAAAAAAAAAAAAAGGTTATTAGAACACAAGAGATCACACAAATATTCTGAAGCAAGTAAGTACTTTTGGCAACCCCCAATGCAGAGTAAGTTAACCCCTTCCTGGAAGGAAGACCAAACACCAAGTCCGAGGGAAGAAGAGTCATTGAGGGAGCCAGGCCAGGCCAAAGTTAACTGGACAAAAGTCGTTAGTCCCCTTTCCTCCATACTGCATGCATGGGCGCCCCTTGCAAGGGACTGGAGGCAGAAACTTTTTCACCAGAAAAACCTCCTTCCCCTTTTAATTTTGAGGCGCACGGGGTGCGGCCCTGGGAGCATGCGCTGCCCTGACTCCGCCCTCCGGCGCCACACCTCAGTCCTCATTGACGCGTTGACAATAGATTTAACATTACCTAATGACACCAGTATTATTAGGTGGGAGGATGGTGGGACGTCTGGAGGAAAGGGGTCTAAGGACAAAGTACTTAAGTCACTACGGTGAGTAACTTATAATTACTCTTATGTCCCGTCCCCTTCCCTCCATACTGCATGGGCGATTACAACTGAATGTAGCACCAGGGTGGAGAGGAGACCCTCCTTAAGCAAATAGGTTCCTGAGAACCGCCCGTCCAAAAGCCGCATCAGATCTAGAGCCGGCATCCAAACAGTAATGCTTGCAGAAAGCCGAGAGAGTGGCCCAAGTCGCCGCTCTGCTTATGACTTGCCAAGGGACATGGCGCTGGAATGCGATGGCCATTGCCTTGGCTCCGCCTGCGTGGGAGTGCATGTTCGCCTGAAGCGGCTTGTGCTGGCCCTCGTATGCTTCTTTGATGGCCGAGACCATCCAGCGGGATATGGAGGCATTGGGGGGGCCCGATAGCCTGGTCTTGCACCTCCGTGACAAACAGGGTGTCTGATTTGCCAAAGCCCATGGTCCTGTCAAGGTAGAATTTCAGGGCACTCCTGACATACAGGCAGTGCATAACTCTCTGTGCCTCGTCCTTGGGATCGGCAAAAACGTAGGAAGTGCTATTTCCTCGTTCAAATGGAAAGCAGACAGCACCTTATGCAGAAATGCTGGGTGTGTCTGCAGGACTACTTTGTCCCTGTGAAAGGTAGTGTATGATTCTGAGGCGACCAGCACCTGGATTCTGTTGACTCTGCGAGCCGAGGTGAGGCCCACTAATCAGGCCGTCTTAATGGTGACCAGCCTGATGTCCGTGGACGCCATTAGCTGAAACGGTTTGTGCGCCAGGGCACCCAAGACTATGTTCGGGGTGCCACACAGGGTGTGGCCTCTTGATGGGCGGGTAGAGCCTTACGAGCCCCGTCTAATGTTTCTTGACATTCGGATTGGAGGAGAAGACCCCCCCTCCTCAGAGTTCCTGTAAACCCGTATGGCTGCGAGGTAAGTGCGGCATGTGTCCACCTGCTCTCCAGAGGGGCGAGGTGCGCCGAGAAGGAGAGCATGTCGTCTAAAGTACTTGCCAGGGTGTCTATCTCCCTGGAGTCTGCCCAGTGGCAGAACCTGGTCCATTTACTCTTATACTGGGCCGTGGTAGCCTTGCTCCTTGCGCCCTGTATGATTTCCAGATTAGCCTGGGAGAGGCTGAAGTGCCTTAGCGTTACCTGTCCTGTGGTGGATGAACCTGCCACCCTGCTGCGCCAGCAGATGTGCTGGGCCCATCAGAAGGTGAATGGGTGGCATCTATGAGAGGCTGAGCCGCTCCGAGCACCATGGTCTGGCCAGCCACCAAGGAACTATTAGAATGATGTTGAGCTGGCAAGACTCTGATTTTGCAAATCACTCTGTGAATCAGCGGAGTGGGCAGGAAGGCGGACGCTGTTATGCCGTTCCACTGAATCCAAAATGCATCACCCAGGGAGCCGGGGCCCTGTCCCTTCCAGGAGGCGAACTGAGGGCACTTCCTGTTGTGCCAGGTGGCGAAGAGATCCACCTGGGGGAGACCCCATTGGCTGAAGATGTCCTGAATAACAAGGTTGTTTAGCTGCTGCTCGTAATTGTCCGCTCCCAACCTGCTGAGCCTGACCGCCTCCAGGTTGGATTCCCCTGGAAGGTGGACTGCCATAAAGAAGATGTTGTCCAGGGCCCACTCCCACATGCTGATTGCCAGTCTGCAGAGTGGAGGGGATCTGGTGCCTCCCTACTTGTTGACATAGTACATGCTGGTCAAGTTGCCTGTCTGGATGAGGACAACCTTGCCCCTGAGAAGTGGAAGGAATGCTCTGAGCGATAGCCAGATGGCTAGCAGCTCCAGCCAATTGATGTGGTATTCCTGCTCCTGTCGAGTCCAGGTGCAGGTGCCGTGGACCGAGAGATCGTCCAGAGTGGCTCCCCAGCCCACGGGCGAGGAGTCTGTGGTGATGGTAACCTGCAAAGTGGGAGGCCGGAAGGGCTTGTCCGTCCGTAGGTTGCAGTCCCTGGACCAACATGTGAGGTCCGGGCGGAGAGATGATGGAACGTTGATCATCTCGGATTGAGAGCCCCGCCACTGGTTCCATGAAGCCGCGAAGTGCAGCTGAATCCTTCTCATCCTCAGTCTCGTGAGTGGGAGAGCTCACAGAAGCTCTGCCAAGAGACCGAAGAAATGCTGGTACCACCAGGCTTAGGTCACCTCTCTTCTGATAAATTGACTGGTGGCCCCCTCCTGATGGCCGAGATCTTGTCCGCCGACGGAAACACCCTCTCGGAGCATGTGTCCCAGATAAGGCCCAAGAATGCCAGTCTGTGTGGGCTGCAGCTGCGGCTTCTTGAGATTGAGCGAAAGGCAGAGATTGTGCAGTGTGTTCATGAGGGCATGGGAAGAGTGGTGAACCACTTCCGAAGATGTAGCGCTGAGGAGCCAGTCGTAGAGGTATGGGTAGATGTGGAGGCCCTGCGCTCTGAGGAGGGCAGCCACAGTATTCAAGAGCCTGGTAAAGACCCTGGGGGACGAGTTGAGGGCAAAAGGAAGGACCTTGTATTGGAAATGGTAGCCCATGATCCTGAACCGCAGGAAAGAACGATGGGGCTACCAAATCGGGACATGTAGGTATGCGTCCTTCAGATCCAGGGAGCAAATCCAGTCTCCCTTGTACAATGTCTCTGCTATAAAGGTTGCCCGAGCGCGCGAAGGGCATCGGAACTGTGGATTACTGCACTGTTGTGCTGTGGCTGCGACCCCTTCACCTGCTGAGGCCTTTCTTTTTTTGTCTTTTTCAGCGGTTGAAAGCCGCGAGATACGAAGGTCAGGAAGGTGTGGACGAAGGTAAGAGAGCCGCGCCGTTGTGCTGGCTGGCCACACCCCCTGCCCGCCCCCTGATTCAACCGCCCCCTCCAGGAAGTCCTATTTAACAGCTACCCAGACACCCTTGCGGCGCTAAACCCGAGCGCGCGAAGGGCATCGGAACTGTGGATTACTGCACTGTTGTGCAGTTTGGCTGCTTGGATGTGGATGTGATAGTAACCTAACCAGTCAGTCCCCAGATCCCGTCAAAATTAATAACGTACCAAACAGAGGAGCTGCACGACACCATGAAGACAGTCCCAGCCCCTCAAGACCCATCAGCACCAAGTTTGAGAACTCGCCTCCAGGTAAGGGAAAGATTCGCCTCACTTCCAGAGGCAAATGGAAGTCCTGATCATGCATCAAAAATAATGTATAAACAGTCCCGCTTGCCCTTTTGTGCTGAAAAGCGCAAGAGCGTTTCAGTGGGAGCTAACACTGCTAGTATGGAAATGGACACAAATTAATCACTATTCTTGGGAAAAGAGGACACAGTACGGCTGGCCCCAAAATCCCCTGAACTACCCATGCCGTGTACAATACCTGCTGTAGTAGGGCCATTTAATGAGCCACCCAAAACCCCTATGCCATCCAAGCTGTCTGAACAGGGAAATGTGGTTGGCTCAAAGGTTGGGGAATTGGATGTAACTACCCCCACGAGCTGCCCTGTTCCCTCAAAGGAGCTGGAGAGAACCCTGGAGCAAACTACCGCACTCTTGGGGGAATCAGTTGAGAAAATCCCAGAGAATCAGAACTCTGACTTGGATACCGAGAGGACAGAATTAAGTGATAAAACTGATGAGATGATTGGATTAATTCTGTGCTGTTCTCCACTTGAAGGCATCAAGGGTGGTACTCACTGGACAAGACGGAATGTGAATTAGTCGGGAGTACTAATCTCGATACTCCCGAAATAAGTGAGTCCATGACGGAGCACCAGGACTTCCCTCCAGAGGTGGAAAAAGAAAGCAGAGTAAGGGAGAGCCCAAAGAGACACCTAAAGGACTCGAACCATGTGTTGGCTCCCCTTAATCAAATCCCAAGATGCCACCCAGCTCCGGAGACCTCTTGGGAACAGGGAGATCAGTGGGATGTGAATGAGCCGACTCAATGGGATAAAGCCCTACAGAACTCATCTATCGACACAGGGAAGACATTGCAACAGCTAATCCCTAAGGAGGTGGCCCCAGAAAACTTCGATATCTTCCAGCCATACAGGAGTGAAGATCTGGATAAGGCCGCTAAGAGCCTAGGGGAAAAGCTACCTAAGATTCACTCGGAGATGGCATCTTCATTGGGGAGTCTAGCATCTAATGAAAAGATCGTACCGACACCTGCCAGTCTAAGCAACTCATGTCTAGCAAATAAAATCATGCAAGACATAACATTATTAACGGGAAAAATTGAAAGAGAAAAGAAAAAGCTTCTCTCTAATAAACGAGCGGATGGCAGCATTGGACAAAAAACAAACAGGGAGATCTTTTGAGGCAGAGACCCCCCGAAAAATATCAACAAACCATCAGGGAGGTCATTTACCATTGAAAATGCCTCTAACCTTTGATGAGGGAAACTTAAGATCTGGAAATCCATTGAGGGAGCTAAACCCACAATTGTCAGCTTGTAAGGTGCAAACGGCAAGGAAAATGACTCAGACTACAATCATGAATGATGCAGCTGTACATCCAGATGACTGGTCGAAAGATCAAGTTGCATCTACAATTAGCGAAACCTGTAAACTAGAAAGAGGAAAGGATATGGAACACATACAAACTGTGGTCATGGCCTCACTAAACATTGCAATGGCCCCCTTTCTCAAACTTTATGAAGTGATCAAAGCCTCGATCCAAGAAGTGACTACCACTAACATACAAATAAAGGAGGCTTCTGTGCAAATGGATCTGTCTTTGCAGGGTTTGAATACACGAATAAAAAAGAAGCCGAGCAATCGCAAATTTGGCAAAATCGATTGGGCGAACTAGCAAGGAGAGACGCCAATGGCAAATCATTATTGATGGAGGCTGTTCTTGAGGACTGCAAATGGATGAGGGCCCAGCATAAACGAAACAACGAAGGTGACCTTGTGGGAGAAAACCACAAAGGAGGAAAAGGTCCTATGCAATTGAAACAAGGGAATGTCATCAAACCCAAACAAACTGAGCTACCATGCGAGTTAGTAATCGTGATCTCCCAGAGGAAAGAGGGGGTTGAAACATGATCAAAAACCTCAGTCGGAACAATCCAATTTTGCCATCTTTGCTGGAGGAACGCCAAAGCCGCAAGTCCAGCAGAAGACACAGGTGGGACAAAAAAAACATGAAAATGAGAAGAAACCAAAAAATGAAGCCTTAAAACGCAAGGTAAATGGCTCAAGAGCATTCCTGAGAAATCTAAGAACAACGCCCAGAAGAGAAACCATACAGCCCGCAAAGAAGCCCAGAAGAGAACTGATAATGGGCAATGTGGAAAGCTTAGAGGTTGAGGGGGAACTCGCCCTAGGCAATACTGCTCAATCAGTAGATGATTGGGATGAACGGGAACACCCAACTGATTTAAGCAATTTGATTGAATGTATGGGCGAAATAGTGAAGATGAGGACTGGGAAAGTATTAGCATATCGGAGTGGCAAACCATTGATAACTGGGATACTTCTGAATTGGCCTCAAAACCTAGAGCTTGTAAGACCTCTCAAGGAGAGGCCTTTCTTAAGACCCCCAGAAAATCAGCAAAAAGGACTGATTTGACAGAAAGTAAGTTGGTGAATGAGGATGAAAGAGAGCTTACCCCCTTTAGAACTCTTGAACAAAAAAGGCAAGAGCTGGCCAACAAAAAGAACAATCCAAAAACACATCAGGAAAACCTCGGACCAAGCCAGCAAAAAGAAAAAAATAATAACAGAGAAAAAGAACCTAATGTCTCCAAGAAAAGGCAAAGAATGTCTGCCCTAAGCCCAAACAAATCTAGCCTACCAAAAGGATTCTACTTAAAACTAGAAACGGCATCCAATGGCCCCAGACGGGCACTGTTAAACAGAAGTTTTGTAATGTCACTGTGTAACCAAACCTCAGCCCTACGCTCGATATCAACGGATGATATAAAAGTAGTGGAATTCCCAAGGGAACAGAGGTTGGATCAAGTTATACTACACTTAACTTCTAAGAGGATCAAGCAGAAATTTTTAGAGGCAAGCGATATCCTTAGGAAAAAGGGCTTCCGAATCGTGGATCTTGTTGATGGCTCCAAGCAAGATGAACCAAAATCAACAATGAGAGAGGGAGGGGAACCCAATGAGCTGATCTCTCTGTAGGCGCTAAGGATAAAGCGACTGAAAAAAACATCGGCAAAAAAGACAGACCAACTAATAAGGATGTCGTAAAAAAGGATTCAACAGAAAAGGAAAAAAAATGGGAAAGAAGGTCAAAATGCAAAGTTATCTGCAACAAAGGAAATCGATAAACTGAAAACCTTGAGGTTTACGATCGACAATTCAGAGAACCCAAAGAAAGACGAACTCAAACTGAACAAAGCAGGTAACAAAGAAAAGGATCGGTCATGGATGGCGAATCCCTTAAACGCTAAGAAGAAACAATAGAATAAGGATGGCCAACTTGGACCCATCCATTGTGCCTCTTGGAACACCAGAGGCTTCCAACATTTGTTCTCATTTGTTCAAAAGGGTCCAAAAGGAAGACCATATGCGGGCCTCATGATAATGAAGAGATTGGATAGCCCCTTGCAAATCCTCGAACACTCCATCCCAAATCCCTATGTGCAATTACTAAAAATAGCATATAAAATAGATGAAAAGGTGGAGCCGGCAAAAATGCTTCTGATAAACACCTACTGGAGCGAAAAAATGCAGAGCCAGGCAACCTACTTAAAATCCATCATGAATGAAATTGACAAATCTATGATCGAGGAAAAAGATCAATTGATATTGCTAAATGGGGATCTAAAGATCAAATTGTTGGACAAAGAGGGAAAAATTAAAGAAATAGAAAATCTACTGGGAAAAGAAAAAATATGGATGAAGGAAATGCAAATTAGAGATATGAGGATGTTAAATAGCCAAACAAGAGGAGACCTAACGGGCGCTAATACATGGCACAGCGGAAAATCTGGAGCATGCCTCGACTACTGCTCCGTGGGTGGCAACACACTCGCCTGGATAAATTTGTTTACAATAATCAAACAAGCAAATAGTGATCATAGCTTGCTTGCAACAGAACTTGCTTGGGAAAAACGAGTGATCACAGGGAACAAAAGAATGATGGAAACTGAAGTATCGTGGGGAAGAAACAGACTAAGGCTGAAAAATCAGATCATACCAAAATTGGTACAGGAATATAAGGAAGCTACAGAGCCACGAGACGAGAGGGTCGAATACAAATGGCTATTGGAAGCCTTTGTGGTGAAGCATGATCCAACTAAATTAAAACAAATTGAAAAAAAGCATGCCTTTGATGAACTTGTAGTTGCCAGGCGAAGACAATATAGAGCAGACCTCAGACTCATACACCAGACCAACAGCATTGAGAAATGTGAACTTCTGAGAAAATGCCGGCAAAGATATAAAAACTGGCTGCATTCAAATAGACATCTGAGACTACAAAGAGATGCAGAGAAGATGCTAGCTGCACTATCGACTAACAACACAAGAAGTACGTGGGACCTAATTAACAACAGGGACCTGAATCAATCCGCTATAGGTGTGAACCAAGTCTCGGAAGAAAAGTGGTTTCAGCACTATACCTCATTATATGAAGGGAAAACCCAAGGAAAAACCATAGAGAGGATCCCGGCTGCTACCCCATCGGCCTTGATATTCGATAGAGATGACATCCTTATGCTAATTAAAAAACTTAGCACTTCTCGGGCGACAGGCCCAGATGGCATTTCGAATAAAATGCTGAAAGACAACTGTCAAGACTGGTACGATTTAATACATGCGCTCTTCGAACAAATAATAAAAGCAAGGCAAAGTCCAACCACATGGACTGAGGCTTATATTGTGCCTATCTACAAAAAGGGGGATCGAGGGAATCCCAGGAATTACAGACCAATAGCGTTGTTAGATTCAATCGGCAAGCTATTCGCGTCTATCCTCTTAAGGGATCTAAAAAAATGGGCTACCCAGATTAACATCCTGGATGGGAGATAAACAGCTTTCGTAAGCGGTGTTGGCACCGCCCTCAACTTTTTGAAGGCAAAGGCTTTGGAAGGAAAAAAAACGACCTACCTGGCCTTCATTGACTTTGAACAGGCGTTTGACGGTATAAATAGAGAGCGCCTGTGGTCAAAATTGAGGAATTGGGGGTGTCCAAAGGATCTGCTGGAAGCTATCCAAGCCCTATACACCGATACCTCAATACAGATCCAAATTACTGCTAATGGAGGACTTTCCAGGAAGATAAAAACTTTTAGGCATAAAACAAGGATGTGCTGTAGCCCCCTTCCTCTTTGTCCTATATATGGCAGACATGAAGACCACCCAGGATCAGATCCGGGCTTTCCCTCCGAAGATCAACGGAACTGAGGTACCATGGATGATGTATGCGGATGACGCGGTATTCGCAGATCAAACGCCGATAGGACTGCAGCGACGGATTGTGGCCTTTAATAAGTATCTAAAAAACGACATGAAGATCAATGTAAAAAAAAAATTTTAAAAAAATTTGATGTTTCTATCCATGAGGGCCTGCCGTGGAAAAAAAATCATCAGGAAAACTGCAGACGTGGTCCTTAGACAAGGAAAAACTGGAGGAGGTGGATACCACAATATACCTTAGGATAAGGATTAATAAAAACAGCAATGAACAGGCACATTACATGCTGATCCGAGAAAAACTATCAGCCTTGACCAACCAAGGAATACTTCTATACCACAGATATGGCAAATTCTCACTGGTTCCGGTAACAACTTTTTATAAACAAAAGGTGGTGGCAGTAATCGCGTATGGAGCAGAGGCACTTCTAGCCCTAAGATGGGAAGTTTGGAATTTATGCGAAGCCTACTTTTGGCGAAAGATCTTACGCCTCCCGAACTCTCTCCCGATAGAGATCATAAGGACAGAATTAAGGCTCCAATCTATGGCTTCAATCGCAATATGGAAAACCTTGTCCCACTGTAGAAAGTGCATCCTTGACAGCCCAGCCGTTTAAAATCTTAATACAGACCGAGACGCAAAATGGAGATAAGATCTTACACGAATGGAAGATAAGATGTGAAGCGACTTTGGAAAAGCTAGACATCTCGGAAGAGACCTTAAAGTGTAATCTAGATAAGGCCAAAAGATCTGCTCTGGAAAAGGATTGGGAAGAAACACAGGAGAAAAGCCTGTCAAGGAATCTGTGCCACATCATCATCTGGGAAAGAAAGGGTTTAAATATGCTCCCACCATACTTGCTGAAATTTCCATCTGCCCATTACTGAGACTTGTTCATGCGTTGCAGGCTTAATGTATGGTATTCCCGAGAGGTAAAATGGAGAAGACGACATTGATAAATCGATGGCATACTGCAGGTTCTGTAAAAACAGGACCCAAATAGAATCTATCAGACATGTGATGCTAGTTTGTCCGACGCTCGCACTGAAACGACAAGTATACATGGGAAGCTATACCATCAATATTACTGAGGAGACGGAAGAGGAGTACTGGGAGCGGCTAATGACAGTCGAAAAGGTCGGTAAGACCTTAGATGCATTGAAATATGTCGAAGCACTAAAACTGGACCAGGAGGTTGACTATCCTGAAGTGTGAGCTAAATTGACTAAACTGGACAGACCAAGAAAATTGGTTGTGGGAAAAGTCACTGCATCTATGTAACTTTGGACATGCACTCATCTAATATTGATGAACTGACATGAAGGAGTGTTAAAGGTTTAAATTTGATTAACCAATAAAACAAAAACAAAAAAAAATAAAGGCTGCCATAACCATCTTAAATTTGTGTAGAGGTAAGGAGAGGTCGAGGGTGGAAAGGTCCAACACAACTCTCAGGCCCGCCTGATTCTTTCTGAATGGCCAAAATCCTGGAGTAAAAGCCCTAGCCTCGCTGGGAGACTGGCACTTCCTCCACGGCCTGTCTCTTTACGAGCAACTGGATCTCCGGCAGAAGAGTTGCTGTCCCAACTTGAGGGAGTAGATGGGAGGAGGAAGTAGAGGCTGAGATGGGTAGGCGGTACCCCGTGGATACTACGGAGAGGATCCAGGGGACCGTGGCATTCTGGTGCCAGAAATGTTCATGGAGAGCAAGCCTGCCCCCCACTGGTGACACATGGACCCAGAGGGACGTGTCATGCCTTCTTTCCCTCAGAGGCTGTCACAGAGGAGGGGGACTGGAAAAAGCACTTACTCTCTCCCCCCACACTCCCTTTTTGTTGCAAGCGCCAATTTGGAGTCGGCGAGCGGTCCAGCTGCCTGGACCTCCGTTCCTGGAATCTGCAGAACCCTCCGTACTTATGCCCCTTGTCGGAGCGCTGCTGTGACTGGGTGTACGATTTGAGCATGGTCTTTGTCAAGATGGATAAGACTTGGCCGTTTGTGAGCTGTTTTTCTTTTTGTCCAGCTCCTTGTTCGTGGTGGAGTGGAAGAGGTGCCGCCCCCCACAACCCCTCCTCGAACAGCAGGTCTAATAGGTGTTCCTGGACATCCGGGTTGAATTTCGTTGAACAGGAACCTGGCTGTCCTCATGTCCGTGGCGAGGCAGATGGCACGGCCAGAGGTGTCAATATGGGCCACAATGGAATCCATGAGGTCCTACACCACCAGCTTGGCCTCAGCCAATCCTGCCTTGAAACGTGATCGGCTCTGCGTAGGGAGTCCTGGGAGGCAGTCCGCAATCTCCCGCCATAAACTTTGGTTAGCGGCAGCCAGCATGGCATCAGCGTTGGCCTGACAAAGATGCAAGGACGCGTTGGAATACAGTTTCTTCCTGTACGCAACCAAGATCTCCTCCTTGCCTAGCAGCGTTGCAGAGGAGGAGGCTGAGGACGACTGAGGCTTGGAGAATAGTGATACCGCAGCGATCACCGAGGAGTGTGGCTGAGGATGGGCCGATAGCAAGAGTATCCCCCTCCATCTGCCTGTACTTGGCGTACAGGCATCGATTGACCGGCTGGACAGAGTGGGGCTTGAGCCAACGCTTTTTGGCCGGGGGAAACTAAATAGGTCTGCAGTGGAATTCCTGTTTTGGCAGAGGGGCGTCGCGTGAGGACCTCAGCAAGCACCCCCTCTGCCGGTTGCTCGAACTCCGGTTAAGGTAGGCCCAGATACTTTGCCAGCCCTGCAAGACGTTCGTGGAAGGCCTTGGCTGACAAGGGCGTGTCAGGGTCCTCCAACTCATCCGTATCCTGTGGATCAGGAGGCTCCTGCGTAGGTTGGGGAGTAGCGAGAGTCAGAGGCTGGGGTACAGGGACCAGAGGCTGTGGAGGGGGCTGGTACTGTACTGCCTGAGGAATCTGCTAGGGGGCTGGAGGCAGAGGCTGCGCCGGGGCCATGGACGCCGGCGGAAGAGCCTGAGGTGCGGGAAAGCATTGGAGGGAGCACGTCCCTGATGGCATCCCTGAGGATAACCCTCATCCGAGGGGACTTCATGAGCCCAAGGAACGTCTCAAAGAACCTGTCTTCACAGGCCAGAGAAGTGGTAGGGGATGCAGACCGGGGCGCGGGAGGCTGCTGGAG
The DNA here is from genome assembly GCF_040938575.1 of Ambystoma mexicanum. Lineage (NCBI taxonomy): Eukaryota > Metazoa > Chordata > Amphibia > Caudata > Ambystomatidae > Ambystoma > Ambystoma mexicanum. Next base: position 250,948,949 of record NC_090930.1, on the reverse strand, counting down.
CCGCTGCATACCCTGCCCGTACAGACGCAGCGGGAATCTGCCCTGCACAAATGAAGGATATTCTGTAAACCACGTACCTGGCTGAGGCCAGTCCCACCGTGACACTCGTCCTCGCCAAACTCCTGGAATGGAGTCAGACGGCTACCGATGTCTGGGCCGGCAGCCATCTTGTCGAGCTGCCTGCCACATACCTGTGTTGTGTTGCTCGGCTCGCTGGGCCCAGCCTCCTCCAAGACTCTTGAGTGGATCGCGAGGCCTACCTTGCTCCTCGTGCCTAGACCCGGTAGGTGCAACACCCTTGGCCCGGGGGCCGGTAGAGCTGCGTTTAGGCGCCCCCTCGGATGTATTGCTGGTACTGGACGTGGCCCTATCGGACAGAAGGCCGGTACAAGGATGGAGCTCCTTGGGTGAAGACCCGGTAAAAGAACGTTCCGGTCCCTCAACACTGTCACCGGGAGGATCTGGGGATCCCTTGGCCTGTAGCTGGAGCAGCCTCGGTGCACATGCTGGTACGAGGACCTGAGCGGTCCCTCCCGCGCGGGCGGGCCCGTCCTTGGGAAGGAGTCTCCCTTGCGGGGTGCGATGGAAAATAGAGGCCCCTACCATGGGCCTGGATCGATGTTTCACAAAGTTCTTCAGGTCCTCTGGAGCGACTTCTGGAAGAGCGCCATCCATCTGGCTGTTCTTCAGAGACCTCAATGACAGGGCGATGCACGCTGTACAAGCTTGCCAACCGTGGTCTGGGCCAAGGCAACACAGGCAGAGGGCGTGAAGTTGGGAAGAGCCCATCGCAGAATGGACACCTGCTGAACCCTGTAGAAGTCGATATGTGCCGGGGAGGAGTACGACGCCTGAAGACCGAGTACCTGAATGATGAAGACAAAAAAAAAAAAAATGGGGACTGAGGTGTGGCGCTGGAGTGCAGAGTCAGGGCAGTGCATGCTCCTAGGGCTGCACACCTCTAAATTTTAAGAGGAAGAAGGTTTTTTTATGGTGAAAAAGGTTCCGTCTCCAATCCCTTGCAATGGACACCCATGCATGCATACCCATGCATGCATATGGAGGAAAGGGGACGGGATCAAGTATTGCACAATGTTTTAGAATTCTATGTGGACATCAACGTAGGGCCACAAGCTGATTAGGCTTGTGAGTTAAAAAAGCTGTTAGCAACTCTAGAGAAGCAACCAAGACAAGTCTCAACTGCGATCAAGTAAGGCTACTACAACAAGAGGTAAGTTCTCTTAGACTGTACAGCACCTTTGGTTAGAAGAAATGGTTCCAGCTGGCTTCTGTTCCTGTGTGGCACGGCAGATCCTGTTGTGCCTCAGCCTCAGTCGTGGGGACTCCTGCAACACAAAGGGACAGTCGGCGACAGAAAAGGACCAACTTCTATTCAGTGGCACTTCGCTGTTTCAGCTCCTCTTGTCACAGTAAATAACACCTCTGTGGACTCTTGGCTGTCGAGATGGGCTTTCCTTGCATCTGGGGTCCAGCACTCTGTTGAGGCGGCTCAGGCAGTCCTGCTTCCTGGGTGTCCAGAGGATCTTCCTGGAGCTCTTGACAAACTTAAAAGCAATGCACACAATCTGGTGTTCCTCTCCCTGGCTCTTCGGATGCAGCAGCAGAAGAGAAATGCAACCAGCTTCGAGAGGATGTCCAGATAGGCTTAATTTGGAGTCGATTGGTCCCACCAACACAAGGGGAGAAGTCGTCCTTATAGGACTTCGCTAGTTGAGGTGAATACGGAGCTTCATCACAGCAGCAGGGCTTCACCAGGCATACCAACGGTCCAGGAGTTGCATCAGGCGTCTCTTCCAAGTTCTTCAGATTCCTTCGTTCAGTGGTCGACTCTGCCTTCCAAGCCAAAAAGCCTTGCCTTTTATGCAGGGTTCTCCCATTCATTCCAGCCTACCTGCCAGTCAAAGAGCAGGGTGGCTGTCCTTGCTTGTTGGGTTGGGGGGGGGGTGTTGTGTGTGTGGGGTGGGTGTGTGTGTGTGCGTGGGGTGTCATCCCAAAAGGGTATCTTCTTACTTAACTGAAGTGTATTTTTGAAGTGTATTTTATTGTTGCATATTGCCCTTTCTAAAGAAAGCTTATTTTAAAACTGGCTACTAAATTAATAAATTATCATTTTACTAGGAGACCTTGATCATAAGTGTTATTATAATGCTTGTCACTGTGAATGTCTATGTTACACCTCCATAGCTCACACCAACACCTCTTGAAATGTGTTCGAATGCTCAGTCACTCTACCAACTTGTGTATTACAGACCTATACCAAAGGTTGGCTCGCCTATTGCCAAGAGGACAAGGTTGGTGTAGTCTCCCACAGGGTTAATACATACAATCTTGCCCAACACATCTTCATCCAGAGTCCCCTCACCAGCATCAGGGGTCAAGGAACCTCTAACTGGAGCGGTCCATTCTTAGGTGCTGAGAAAAGGGCATCAAAACCACAATGAGTCGCTGAATCAAGGAGAATCCATTGTTGCTGAGTCACTCTCTCGAGTGCTGCCACGGAGCCCGCCAGACATCCTCCCTTTCGTCACCACGACAAAGGACCAGGAACAAGGGTCTGCTGCGCTGCAACCAGAAGGCATCCAGCTGGAACACATTCTGCAGTGCACAGGTACCGTTGGGCCTGGGCTACATCATCCTTTTGCCATTTGGGGTGCTTCCTACCTTTGGGAGTGTCATTTTATCCTACTCCGAGTTTACCTCAACTTACTTGCACTGGCCTTTCAGCTTGTGTTTCTACAGGGTGACTCCTCTTGAGTAGCTGTGATTTTCCATCTGAAATACTATTTAAAAACTTTTACTAAGAAGACTGCATCAGAACTTTGACTTTGCCCATTGACTTTGGCTGTCCTGGCTCCCTAAAGGCCCCTTTCTGAACCTATTGGCTTTGGCAGTGCTTGTTCCCTTATTGTAATTGTTGAACACTTATTTGCTGGGATACAAGACTGCCTGCATCCCTTTGGGAGAATCTATAAAACACCATTATGTTCTGGTCTAACCCTAACCTTTCCCTCCTTGATAGTTTAATACTGCAAAGGTGATACAAAAGTGTTTACTGACCTCAAATGACGTCACACTTGGTGCTGGGAAATGTATAACATAAAAAAAGCCCTCTGCTGCAAAAAGGGTGCAGCATTTCTCCAGAAGGAATTCCTGAGTCAACACCCACTCGTGAGAGACTGCTCTGCCTGCTCAGGGCGTCTGACGCCACATTTTCCTCTCCAGCCAGATTAACTGCTGAGAGTGATATTCCCTGCTGGATTGCCCAGAACCAGAGCTGCACCGCTGCTCTACACAACGGGAGTTACCCAACCCCCTCCCCCCATTTTTTGTTGAGATAATGCATGGCCACTGTGTTGTCCGTCATGATCAGGACACACTTCCCCCTCACAGACTGCAGAAAAGCCTTAAGGGCCAGCCTGATGGCCCTCAGCTCCAACAGGTTGATGTGGAGTTTGGACTCCGAAGGAGACTAACGACCGCTGGCGGTCAAATCTAGGGCATGAGCTCCCCTTCCTGTGAGGGAAGCGTCCATCACTACTGTCACCTCCGGCCACGGTTGCCAAAAGGGCTCCCCTTTCATCAGGTTCCCCTCATTGGCCCACCACAGAAGATCCTGTGAGACCAAGAGTGGAAACTGAACGGAATCCGACATCTTGCCTGAGAATTGTGACCACTGCATCTTGAGGACCCATTGCTGGGATTTCATCCGCAGTCAGGCCTCAGGCACCAGAAAAATGCAGGATGCCAGGAGGCCGAGCAACCTTAAGAATTCGAAAGCCGGGAGACGCTGGGCATGCTGAAACTTGTCCACCATCTGCACAATGCGATGGCCCCTCACCTTGGGAGGCGAGCACTTCCAAGGACGAGTCCAACACTGCTCAGATGTACTGGAGCTGTTGGGAAGGTGTCAGATGCAACTTCCTGAAATTGAGGGAGAAGCCCAGCTTGTGAGGGAAGCGGCAGGTGAGACTGAGATGATCCATTGCTTGCTGGGGAGAACGCGCACGAATCAGCCAGTCGACCGGGTAGTGGTGAATCCCTGCTCGCCTGAGATACGCTGCAACCACCACCATTAGCTTGGTGAAGACCCTTGGGGCGGAGGTCAATCCGAAGGGCAGGACCCGAAACTGAAAGTGCGAGTCGCTAGCCGCAAACCTCAGGAACCTCTTGTGCTTGGGATGAATCGGCACATGAGAGTAAGCATCCTGTAGGTCCAGAGACACCAACCAACCCTGAAATCGAAGGGCCACGAGGACCTGAGAAAGAGTGACCATCTTGAACTTGTTCTTCCCGAGAAGTTTGTTCAACCAACGCGAATCCAAGATGGGTCTCAATCCCCTGTCTTTCTTTGGAATCAAAAAATATGGGGGAACACCATCACTTGTTCCTCTCCGCTACATGCACCAGTTCTATAGCGCCTTTCTCCTGGAAGGTTTAAGATTCTCTGCACTAGGAGCGGATCTGGAAGCTTCAAAGAGATTCCCCCGTGGATTGTCGTGAGGCCACTTTAGGAAGGGAAGGCAGTATCCGTGGGCTATTGCATCGAGAACCTACACATCCAAAGTAATAGCTTGTCATTCCTTGAGATGCTTAGACAGTCTGCCCCCAACTGGCGAACAATGGAACATGGCCTCATGATTGTTTTGGAGCGGCTGCGGCAGTGCCTGAAGGCAAAGAGGCAGCTGCCTAAGCAGCTTTGGCAGCCCTATTTGCCCGACCACCACAGGTACTTTTACGCTGACCCCATTGACTGGCAGCTCCTCTCGTCCTACCAAAGGAGGAGTAGTAACGTAAAGGACCTCCCCTCCACTACTGTCCCCTAGGACAAAAAGGCGAAGGCTGTTGCACAGCTGCGCTCAAAGATTTTGGCGCAGCTTTTGATGTCTGCAAGCTCTCAAGGATCTCATCAGCCTTGCAGCCAAACAAATGCGCACCCTCAAAGGGCATGTTCAAAAGACAGGCATTCACATCCTGAGCAAAACCTGACTACTGCAACCATGCAAATCTGCGCATAATAGTGCTCACAGCCATGGACCGGCTAACACTGTCGGCCGTGTCAAAACCCGACTGAAGGGATTCACACATGGCATCCTTGAAATCTTGCATGAGAGCAAGGAACTCATCCCTTTCTTCCCCTTAGGGAATATGCTCTGCCGCTAGGTAAACAATTCCATAGTGTGTGAAAATCTTGCTACAGCACTAGTGGAGTTGGCAGACTTCAGCGCCACACTCCCTGCAGAAAACACCTTGCGTGCCCAACCATTGAAGCGTTTGTCGTCCCCATCTGGAGGGATGGTAAGGTACGCCACCTGCCTCAAGGTGGCCGTAGCCGCCTGAACCACCAAACTCTCGGGAGTGGGGTGAGATGAAAGGCAGCTGGGGGTCGCTACCAGAAGGGCAGTATTTTTTAGTTAACGATTTGTTAACTGCCGGAAAAGATTTCGGGGTCTGCCAAGCAGCTGCCACCCTTTTCTGCAACTTCAAATGAAAAGGAACACCGGGTCAGAGGACTGACCTTGATACAAAATATCTTAAATCATCCTGAACAAAAGCTTCTGGAATACTAGACCAACCAAGATACTCATTGACCCTACCCATCAGTCGCCTGTAGGGCAACTCAGCATGAGCCCCAGGCTCAGGTCTGCCAAACTCCACCTCAGCAGATGTGTCCAAGCCACTGGCATCATGAAGAGATTGCCGCAACTCTTCCAACTGACTGTCCCTGGAAAAGACAGGAGCCACATCAAGCTCAACAGGATCAAATTCTAAATCGGACCTCTCCTCATCCTCAAAGATGTCATCCAGAGGGAGGAAAAACTCCTGCCTCGGGACAGAAGAGGGTCTGGAATCCTTAACAGGCCTCACAGAATTGGAAGTAGCCTTCCTTGGAGGATCCACAGTACCAGGGACCTCCATCGGCAAATTCCAGCCAAAAGGCCCCAAAGGCGTCGACAGCTTTGGCGTCGACAACTGCGCCGAGGGCTCATGTGAAGGCAAAGCTTCGACATTCGTATCCGACGGGCACGGCGCTGATGCAGACCTCGAGCTCTTACCAGAGTTCTGAGGTCTCGCTGGGGACGAGGACCGAGACCTGGAAGCATGTCTCTTGTGATCAGCCTTAACCTTGTCCAAACGGGACCTCTAAGGTTACCGATGAGAATCGCGCAGAGGACCCGATGCTGAAGGCGCACAAGCCACAGACCGAGACCGTTCCCTGCCGGCTTCTTCCAAAGGCGCGGACGGAACTGTGCCCTGGGATTTGAAAATCACCAGCATCTGTTCCCTGAAGGCTGGCCATTCCTCCGGAGTCGAGGACTTAGTAGGACAAGCCACTATCCTGACGGCACCATGCTCCAAGGACGATGGGGAAGGCAGCCGGTGGCGGCACTTCGTAGAATGCCGATCTGAGGACGAATGGCGGGAACCACTCTGGGACCGAGATCCCTGTGACGCCTTTGGACGCGCAGAGTCGAACCTCGAATCGTCTATGGACATCCCCTTAGTAGTTTTACTAGACTTATTGGGTTTAGAACCCCTACCAACCTGTAACTTCCCCTTACGTTCCTGCAAGGCCTTAGCAGTCAGCGACTGGCACTTGGAACAGTCGTCGGTGTCATGGTTCTCGCCCAGGCACCACAAACAGAGGAAATGTGGTCCGTAATCGACATCTTAGACTTGCAGTCCCGGCAAGTCTTCAAGCCAGACAAGAAGACATTCACGAGGAATGCACGAGGCATGCAGAGTGTCTGAAGCAAACATGTTTGCAGAAAGAACGGAACTGAGGCTACGGATGCTGTGCGTCTTATTTATCACATCCGGAGACTTTGCCTCGACAGAGGCCTTCCAGGGACATCGACCCGACGCCATCGACGCAGGACGCCTGCTGCCGAAAAAGTTTCCAAAGTACACAGCTGTGGACATTACATGTCAAAGATGTGGAATACGTTGGAGGACACAATCCGTTTGAACACTGCAACGTAAAGGTAGGTGTAATGGCAACAGTGTGGAAACTGAGCCTAAGGTACAAGTAATAATCATTGGGGTGGAAAAGGGGGCTCCAATGGACTGTGGGCACACTCCAGGGAGTGAGGGTTCACACGCAGGCAGTTTCCAGGCAATATTGGTGTTGGTAAAGGAATATGCTCCTTAGGGGTAGACATTGGTATCCAAACAGATCCATTGCCCGTAATTCGAGCTGCGGAGGAAATAAGAGGATATGCTGTGGATAGGGTGTCTGTTGCATGAATTACCACACATGAGGAAAAACAAATAAATGCGACAACTAATAACTAGAACCCTATGAACTCAACGGCAGCAGCAGCTGGTCCTATGGTCCCGCTAAAACAGTTGGCCCCGAATCAAAAAGCCCTATACTTATTTGTGCTGCTTCAGCGAGACGATTATTTGAAGATTTTCAAAGTCAGAAAAGCCAGCTGGCAGAAGGGCACCCTAGAGTGACTGCTTCTTCTGTGGTGGATTCCGGGCGGGAACCAAAATTCCTGGGTGAACTGTACGCCAACAAATATGCGGAGAAATTATGGGCCAAGGATAATAATTTTAAGTCTCAGTCAAAGTCAGTGTCAGGGAGAATTCTAAGAAATGTGCTAATTCCTCTCTACCTTAGAGATCCCCCTTGCACCTTTGCTGGATTTTGAGCATCGTTTACCTGGAGAGAGCGCGACCCTTCCCCCCCCCCCCACTCTCTCATGTATTTTTACTATGACTTGAGCACTGTTTCTTTGGGTTGTGGAGTCTGACAAACTCCATAGGCATCATCTTTTACATTGTACCACACAGCACCTTCAGTGCAGTGGCACAGGGAAGTCTTTCAGATTTCCCAAAGTTTTAAATACCTTCTCTTGGATAAACTACTGTTTATCTCACTTATCAATGTATACTGTTTACCATCATGTAACTTTGTAAGCTTCGCATTTCCTTGCTGCATCCTGCTACCTTCGGGTCTGGTGCGCTCTACAAATTTAATAAACAAACAAGAGCAGTAAAGTGAATATGACTTTACTTACATTTGTAACTTTCTAGACCCAGCACACATGATCTTACAATAGTGTGCTGGAGGGGTTACCTAGTATCCCCTTTGTCTAGCTTCTCATGTAACATTTTTAGGTTACCCTTATCTCACTGAATGGCTGGTGGCAATGGTTTCAATTTAACTACTGCGGTGTGCATTTACTGCGGGCTGCGTTCGCCGCTGAAGTAAGGCACGCAAGGGTGCCATTTTTGTCAAAATGGCCCTTGTCGTCCTTTTACGCCATTTCTTTGTAGAAAGGTCCTTCTAGAGAGCTTCTCTGTGTGCCAACCCAGGTTTCGTCTCTTTGTTCATTTTGCCTTTGGCAGGGTTTCTGAGAGAAACCCGCCTCTGGCTTCAGAGTGTCTGGGGGTAGGCAGGAAGAGAAGGAGGTGCCCAAAACTCCTTGTGCTTAGTCTCCTATGAGACCCAAATGCACTCTGTCGTGATTGGCTGGCTGACTGTCCGGAAAGGACAACCACCTTGCTGTTTGACTGACAGCTAGGCTGGAATGAATGGGAGAGAACTGAATAAATGGCAAGGCTTTTGGCTTGGAAGGCAGTCGACCACTGGACGAAGGAACCAAAGAAGTACTTTAAGAGGATGCCTGCTGCAACTCCTGGACCGTTGGTTTGCCCGGTGAAGCCCTGCTGCTATGCTGAAACTCCAAATTCATATCGACTGCAAGGACAACTTCTCCCCTTGAGTTGGTGTGACCAATCAACGCCAAAGTAAGCCACTTGGGCATCCTTCTCAGAGCTGCTGCTGGAAACCGTATAGCCTGGGAGTGGAACACCAGATTGTGTGCGTTACTTTTAAGCTGGTCAAAAGCTCTAGGAAGATCCTCTGGACTCCCAGGAAGTAAGACTGACAGAGCTTGGGCCCCTTAACATAGTGCGGGACCCCCGGAAACAAGGAAAGTCCATCTCGACAGTCAGGAACCACAGTGTTGCGGTAGTCCCGAGGAGCTGAAACACTGAAGTGCCATTTGTTGGACAACATTGACGGTTGCGAGCAGTGAACGTCCCATTGCAGTGCAGGAGTCCTCAGAAGTCCTCCTCTTGTCCCCACGACTGAGGCCCGGAACAGAGAGATCTGCAAAGCTGAACAGGAACAAAAGTCATCTGCTGCACTTTGTCTTCAATACAAAAAGGTACTGTAAAGTCTGAGAGAACGTGTATCTCATTGTAGAGTTGCTTGCATCTTCTACTACTCACATGTCTACTCAGCTTGTGGCCCTACATTTCATTATTCTTTCCTTCAAAGAGTTCTAAAACATTGTGCAAATACTTTTCTACTTACCTACCAGCAGTGCTTCATCCTATATAAGACTTTTGCCCATTGACTTTGGCCTAGCCTGGTGTACTGAATGACTTTTAGGGGGATCCAAAAGTATTTGCCTACTTAAGAATATTTGTGGTCTCATGGTCTAATAATCAAATCCTTTTACCAACCTCTCAGTATTCTAAATGCCAACAGTAATATTAATGTCCCCAACACCCTAGCTATTGAAGTCACCCGATGGTGTAGGTTATGTATGTGGGCCATCCCAAAAGGGTCTTTACTGATTTAGAAAGTTAAGAGTATGTGTTTCTGAAGTGTATTTGAGTGTTACTGTTATATTGCTCCCTTCTGAAGAAGGCTTATTCTAACTGATAAATTAATAATTGCTTATTCAAGAAACTTTGTGTGTAAGAGTTTATTTAATATTTGTCAATGTGAATCTCTGTGCAACTCCCCTATAGCTCACATTGACCCCTCTTGAGATAAGTCTGGCTGCTCAACACACTACCAAAACTGTGTAGTACAAGCTTATGCCAAAGATTGGGTTTCCTATACCTATAGTCGGAGTTGTGTGTAGTGGTCCCAGAGGGTACTGCATACAAACCTTGCCCAACACCTTTCCAGCACCCTAACCCAAAGTTGTCTTTAACCTTTGAAGGACAAGATCGGGATGTTCATCCCTGATGAAGCCACGGAAGAAGTCTTACTACCAGGGAAGAAACATGGTAAATCAGTCAGTAAAAACAAAGCAGCCTTGCACTGGTCTGTTATGACTTAAGCATTCACGCGAATCGAGATGCATTTACACATGACAGTGGCTCTTTAAAGTATCAATTACAAGGTCCTTTAAGGAAAAGGATGGTAGAAAAAGATGAACAGTAAAACATATATAGGGGGTCTCTATACTAAATCTTCAGATTGAACCCTATTCTTCACACTATTTTAGGATAGAATAACTCATAGTTTAGTTGCATCTTGCTTTAAACTTTTTGGCAATGTTAAACAATCTGAGAGATCAATCTCAATGAAAATGTGATGCTTCTACTACAAATCTGACCTAGGTCTCCAACATCAGTGCAATACCTAACAAAAAGCAGTCTGTTTAAAAGAAAAAGAGCAAAATGCACATTTATCGCTAAACGTTTACCTGTATTGGTATGGAAAGGTTTTAAACATCCCCCACAGTTCTTCAGACATGCATGCATTGCACTCCATCAAGGATAAAGAGGGCAGTAGTACTTGGTCAGTAATACTGAGCAAACAGCTAAATAGTGTCTCCTAAAAGAAACAAAAAGGGCACATATTACAATGTATATAAGATATTTATTTCACTTTGAATGACAAATGGCAGTCACCAAGTATTTGCTGAGAACATTCTGCATCTACCAGGCATTGGAGGACACATGGTACCACACCTACCTCCCAGGTGAGTTGGAACCAGAAGTGTCCCCAAAACGACAACTGATCATGGATTCTAGCGCCATGGGTAAAATGAAAAAGACATGAACTGCGGAAAGAGGCCCTTGTGATTTTTGCATTTTCCCAGGCCTCTACCTTTCCCTTGGGAGACCTAATCTGAGGGGGCTCATCAGTGACACCCTTGCTCTTGTGTCTTGTGAGAGCGTAAGCCTCTCGGGGTCAGAGTGCATTATGTAACCTATTATTAGGCAAGGTTTGAATGCAGTACCCTCTGGGAACACTACAAACAATTAGGACTACAGCTATAGGCAACCCAACCTTTGGCATAAGCTTGTACTACACAGTTTTGGTAGCTTGTTGAGCAGCCAGGCTTGTCTCAAGAGGGGAAATGTGAGCTGTAGTGGAGTTACACAAAGATTCAGAGTTACAGGTATTCAAATACACTCTTACATTCAAGAAATCCAAAGGACTTCTCTGTGACACTGCACTGAAGGTGCTGTGTCACAATACAAAAAGATGCCTATAGAGTTTCTCAGACTCCAAAACCAAAAGAGAAACAGGGTTCAAATCAGACAAAAATACATGAGGGTGATAAAAAGGTTTCCCTCACTGCAGGGTTAAAATTAAAACGTCCTAAAGTCCAGCAAAAGAGCTGGGGATCTCTAAGGTTGAAGGGAATCAGCACAGAAATGAGAATTCTCCCCAACAGGTGTTTCCATTGGTTAACTGTACTCCACTTCCAGGCTTACTCCTTCCCTTGATTTAAGTCGGAATCCCCTGCCATAGCTATCCCATTAGAGTCTGATCTTTCCTTTTGATGACAATCACTTACACATTTATGTTCGAATGTGACAAAGCCCTCTCCTCATTTTCATCTGCACGCACTTGACTCTAGTTTACTGTACTTTAACAGGGTCCTCTGTTGCATTACCTCTGCCTTCTCTGGTTATGCCCGAGCCCCACATATGATCAAGCACTCTGCAAAAAATCAATGGGGCATTCTAAGCACGTTGCACAAGAGTGCACCCTCAGGACAAAAATAGGCGTTGGGAAGAATTCTCAAAAATGTATTAATTCCCTCCACCTTACAGACCCCCAGCAACTTTGCTGGATTTTGAGGACTTGAATTTTTTTTTTTACCTGGAGAGAGTGAGGCCCTTTTTTCCCCCCACACTCATGCATTTTAATGTGATTTGATACACTGTTTCTTTTTGGTTATGGAATCTAACCAACTCCATAGGCATCATCTTTTACAATTGTGTCACAAAGCACCTTTAGGGCAGTGCCATAAGGAAGTCTTACAGATTTACCAAGGTTTAAATACCTTCTCTGGGATAAACTACCGTTTCCCAGAACAGTAAAGTGAAATTGACTTTACTTAGCATTGTACTTGCTAGACCCAGCACACCCTATCTTACAAAAGAGTGCTGGAGGGGTTACTTAGTGTCCCCTGTGTCTAAATGCTCATGTAAAATGTTTTATGCTACCCTTTCCTCAAATGACTGGCTGGTGGCATTGGTTTCATTCTGAACTATCTTGGTTTGCATCTACCGCGACTGTTCACGGCTCCTGTAAAGTACCGCGTAAGCCATCTTTTTCAAAATGGCGTAAAGCCATCTTTGCTAAAATTGTGCCCGGTCTGTTTCGCCAGGTCTTTGTAGAAAGGTCCTTCTAGAGAGTTTCTCTGCGCGCCAAACCAGGTTTGGTCTCTTTGTTCATTTTGCCTTTGGCAGGGTTTCTGAGAGAAATCCGCCTCTGGCTCCAGAGTGTCTGGTGTCGGCTGGAAGTGAGGGAGGTGCCCAAAACTCCCTGTGCTTAGTCTCCTAGCAGACCAAAATGCACTCTATGGTGATTGGCTGGCTGACTGTCCGGCAAGGACAGTGTTAGGGAGAATTCTCTGTTTAGGGTGAATTTCCTAACCTAGTGAGTCCCCCAGCAGCTTTGCTGGATTTTTGGGGTTTCTTTTTTTCTCCTGCCAAGAGTGAGACTCTTTTACCCTCACTCTTGGGCATGATTTGAGTGTGTTTCTTTGAATCTAGATGTGCTTAATGGGCTATGGGGTCTTTTACCACATAGGTGTTCATGTGTTTTTGTGATATGTGTTACACAGCACCCTCAGTGCAGTAACACAGGGGTGTCATAGTGACCCCCCAGTATAGACTCCATACCCTGGGACTGACTACTGTCTCCCAGGGCATGTAAAGTCACCATTGACTTAACTAGTCTTAAATTCTGAACAGAACCAGTACAAACCATCATATTGTGGAAGTACTGGCTGCGGCAATTCAATTGCCCCGGGATCTGTTAGTCGAGGGGGCAAGTGTCCGCCCCCCCTGATCGAGTTATGGCTGGTGGCAGTGGATACTACTTTTTATATTCAACCGTGAATATTTTCCTATGGGATTTCCCATTGTTTTAGGCTACTATCTTTATTTAATTATTTACGGTAGCCTCGAACATACCGCTGGTTTATTTAATTAATATTAATTCTCCGGTTGGTATTTTTTGACAAAACTTGATTCTAAAATGGCGTTTGTGTTCTCTTCTGTGACTCCAACCCAAGTCGAGCCCTTTGTTCCACTTTTTGGCGGGCTTCTCCACAGAAGCCCTCCAAAGTGGTGCCACTCTGTCTGGGGTACTTAGGAAGGGTGGAGGGGGATTTAGGCACCCTGGACTGAGTTGCCTAGGCAACTGAAGTCGCACTCCGTCCTGATTGGTCCAAGTGGTGAGCCGGCCGGCTCACCACTTAGCATGTTTCAGTGACAGCTAGGCTGAGTGAAGGGGGTTTTCTGCATAAAAGCAGGGCTTTGGGGACTGGAACTTCAGAAGTCGCCACAGGACCTAAGAATCCGACAAGGGAGAAGCTGAGCCGACCTGCCACGACGCCACCACCGGTGGAGCCCTGCTGGACCGTCTCACCACTTTTCCCAACGACAGAGGAGATCTCCCGCCGGAGAGTCGTCTTCCTTTGACTGGTGGGGATAACTAGTTTCACCGTCTTTTCGCCTTCCCGACGTACCTCGTGGCCGCCTTGCCTGTGCCAAGCACCCCGGCAACCGGGATACCACGTTTTACCACGACCGCGAACAAAGGTACCACCTTTAACCGGAAAACTCTGCGGCTGGTTTCTTCCCTGGTAGTGCAACGACGTTCACCTTGCCTCCAAGTCGAGATCTTCTCTTCCCCTGGACGACGACGCGACTTGCACCCACTGCCCGGAACAACTGCCACCGCTGGAGGATCCTTCCCACTTAAGGTACCGTGTCCCGCCTGGCTTCCCTTGCTACCGACTGTACGGGGTAGATTTAGCCCCCGGCTTTCGAACCTGGGTTAGCCTGGGACACCCTGGCTAAACTTTCCTAAAGCCTCTCAACTGTTTTTGAACCCTCTGCAAGACTTTCTAAGCCTAGTGTAACTGTGTGATCTTGGGCGCATTTGTGCTCTGCTCTCTCTAAGAGTGGGCCCAGCCTTTGGACTTTGGCTCACCAGTGACTTTTGCTCTTCTGCCTTGCTGACAGTGTTCCTGAACCTTAGAGTGGTGTACCTTTTCCATATTCTGTCTTTTTCCCTCCCTTTCTCACAAACTTATTGGAGTGCCATCTAGTTAAGCGCTCACATGAAGTACAGAAAGTGGTCCCGACAGACATCCTACAAGGTGCAGCAGAGGAAAAGCCTCTGCATTCACCCAAGAATTGCCATATCGTGGCCCTCAGTGCCAACAGAAATGTGGTAGGAGCAAGGAAGTGTGTAGTTGATCAACCAGACATGCTTAAAATCAAACCAAGCAATGCTCAGAAAAAAATATCAAAGTCTAAAAAAACAGAGCTGCATGCAAAAATGAAGGCTCTAGGAAATACCTAACGAAAGCAGAATGCCTCACTATTTGAGGCAACCGCACAGACATATGCTGCCCAACTACAAACCCCAAACAACTGCAGGACATAAAAAGCAAACACCCACTGCTTGATATTGTCTCCCAATTTGACCTGTGTTATCATTCCTATGCTCAAATTTCTGTCAGGCTAAAACATCCTCTAGAGGCTTTGGAGCAACTGATCTCCTGTGCTGAAAGTATACAAAACTGGAAGTTTGAGAATAAACTCCAACTGAATCTGCTAAAAACAGATTATTGTTTATGGCTCAAAAAACCAAGTGGAAATGTTTTAAATACTGTCCCGTGTTCAAATTTGTTTGGGTTTCAACAAAACACACTGAGAAAGTAAAAATCTAGGTTGCATTTGACAGCTTAGTTTGAGCTGCAATCCTCATGCCAATCAGATCATGAAATCAGTCTATCTTCAACTCAAACTATTAAAACCATTGCTGCCTCTTATTCTGGAGAAAGATCGACCGATGGTGGTCGGAACACTAATCAATGCCAGGATAGATTATTCTAATACCCTTTTGATGGGCACTTTTTTTTTTTACTGGTTTATTTTTGATCAGCACACAGGAGACCAATGCATTAGATATTCAGGTTCATGTAGCTTATTAAGCCAGATATTCAAATTCCCTTAAGCTCTCCCTCCACCCATTGATCGCTATCAAGTTCTCGCTCCTCCAATCTTTGGAGCGGTTCCTTGTCCTCGACCAGCAGGGCTCTAGCCACCAACCGTGGTTTATAGTTTAGTGCTGGGTAGCTCTGGTCATAGTGCATCACGGGTGACCAGATGTTTGTGAAGCGGTCAAGGAGTCCCCCATTTGCTGCCGTGATCTTTTCCGCTATGAAGATGTCCCAGAGTTTCAGCCACCACAGGATCATTAGGGGGCCCTCCAGGGATTTCCAGGTGTGTGCCACTGTGATCTTAGCGGCCAGGAGAAGATGAGTTATGTGGGCCGCCTTCTTGCCAGATCTTGGATATATACCTGGGATCGGGACTCCTAGCAAAATAGGTTCTGGCTCCAACGGCAGCATTATCTGGGTGATGTCTGCTATGGTGGCTATGCATTGGGACCTGAAGTTCGCAACCACAGGACAGGACCACCTCATATGCAGGCAAGAGCCCAGGAGACCACAGCGGTGCCAACATAGGGGATCCAGGGCCTGGTTGAAGTGATGTAGTCGGAGCGGCGGGTAGTACCACCTTAGAAGTAATTTATGCACGAACTCCCAGTTGGTGATGCAGAAGGAGGATGAATGAGTCCTTGACCAAATGTCTGCCGAGGACTGGTCCTGTATCGGGTGTCCCAAGTCTGCTTCCCACTGTGGCATATAGGACGCTTTAACCACGAGAAAGCGTGTCTGCAATAGTCTATAGAGCGTTGAGATTCATCCCCGGTTCGGTGGATTTGCCGCTGTCAGCTTGATGGGTTCTAGCTCTCGTGTGGCCGCTAAGCGGATCAGTGGGTGTGAGCACCAATGTCTTAATTGCACATATGAGAACCTATCCGTTACCGCTAGGCGAAAAGCGCTCGTGCATGGTTCGAAGGTGAGCGGTTGGTTCCCCTCAAAGAGCTGACCCAAGCAGCCAAGACCACCAGCGATCCAATTTTTGAAGTTCGAGGGGCAGGCTCCCGGTGAGAAGGCCGGGTTATAAAACACTGGGGCGGATGGGCTCAAGTCTCTCGGGATGCCTCTATACTTATGCGCTCAATCCCATGCTTTTAAGGTGTGTTTGGTGGAGGGCATGGTGGCTGGCCATGTCCTACGCAGGGAGGCAGGCAGATGCAGGAGGAAGCAGAGGGGAAGGGGTAAGCGAGATTATTCAATCTCTGCCGATTTTGGGCACCTCGAGGTGATGGTCCAAGCTTGAGTGTGAGCAATCTGTGCCGCTATCTGGTACTTCTGGAGATCGGGAACCACCAGGCCTCCTAGGTTTGGGCTGCTCAGCACGGTTCTCTGTGGGATCCAAGACTTTTTGCCTTTGCAGATAAAGCGCAATACCTTCCTTTGGAGGCGCTGGAGCGGGGGGCGTGGGATAATAATGGGAAGGGCTGAGCAAGCATAAAGGAACCATGGGAGGAGGTTCATTTTACAGGCCACGATAGGACCCAGTAGTGAAATCTCCTGTGAGAGCCAGCGATCGAGGTCTCTCTCCAAGTTCTTGAATAAGGGAGGGAAGTTTGTCCGATAGGTGTCTTCCGGGCGAGCGGGGATCTGGACCCCTAGGCAAGGAATCGACTTTTCACTCAGCTGGATCATGCAGTGGGATCTCAAGGACTGTCTTCTGGTTCCAGCCCCACCCCCAGGGCTGATTTCACAAAGTTGATATAAAATCCTGATACCCTCCCGAATCTATGAATTTCTGCTAGGGAAGACCTCAGTGACTGAGAGGTGTCAGTTATGGTTAGCAACACGTCGTCCGCCTACAGACCGATCTTGTGTTGAGAGGGGCCTACATGGAGGCCTTTATTCTAGGGTTGAGGCGGATTCGTTGGGCTAGGGGCTCCATAACTAAGGCGAAGAGTAGGGGGTTTAGGGTGCATCCCTGCCTGGTGCCACATGTTAGAGGGATTGGACTGGATAGTAGGCCATTGACCCGAAGGGTTTTCGGGGCCTGGTAGTTTGCTAGGATGAGTCTTTGGAAGGAGGGCCCAAAATGGAAGGATTCCAAGGTGAGTCAGGGGAACGACCAATCCACTTTATCGAAGGCCTTGGTTGGGTCCAGGGCTAGCACGGCTAATTTCTCTGAATCTAAGTTTGCGACCTCGATCAATTTGAGGACCCTGCATATGTTGTCTGCGGTTGCTCGATTCATTATGAATCCCGTCTACAAGATCTGGGAGTACTCTCACCAGTCGGTTTGCCAGGACCTTCAAATATATGTTAGCGTCCAGATTCAGTAGGGAGATGGGAAAATATACGCCGTGTTGTCTCTGGTGTCTTTTCCAGGCTTGAGAGCGAGGACTGATCGATTCTTGCATTGACGGGGTGATCGTCCCTGAGGTGGCGAAGGAATTAAAAAGCTTTGTCAAGGGGGTCAGCAACTGGGTACCAAAGATTTTGTAGAATCGGGTCGAGTACCGTCTGGTCTTGGGGCTCTTGGTTTGAGACTCTTGATGCGCGCGTCAACGTCTTTGCATGTGATCTGTGCCTCTAGTTCTTCTCTCATCGAGTTTGTGATGTGAGGGAGGGCTGCGTCTCGTAAGTAGGTTTGTTGCTCTTCGTGCGATCTCGGGGATGCAGACATAGTATCTGTGAGGTGGGCCACTGCTAATCGTAGCTTGTCACAATCAGCAAACTGGACTCTACCCTGAGGCTCACGTAGGCCCAGGATGGTGTTCCTCTTCTTGACTCGTTCCTCAGGATGCAGGACTCTCCAAGTAGGTAGGTTCTCGGGGTCCAGTTTTTGGCTTTACAAACTGTTTCTGCCTCCTACACTTTATCTTCCAGCATTTGGCGAGCTTGCCGCTTAGGTTTGTGGTAAGCTGCTCCTTGAGAGATTAGGGCTCCTCTCACCACTGCTTTCATTGCATCCCAAGTATTAGCTGGGGGGGGGTATCTTAGTTTTTGTTTTCCTTAAAAAAACTGCTCGATAGATTTCGCCACAGCATCTCTCAGTGACATGTCTCCGAAGATCGGATCATATAGGGTCCCACTTGCGTTTTGGATCAGGGTGAGGGTCATGGGCCCTAAGCGTTAAAGTGATTGGGGCATGATCGGAGAGCACCCTAGGACCAATGATCACGTCATCCGTAAAAGCCAAGACTGGGGGGGGGGGGAGGGGGGGAGCCAGCAGGAGGTTGATGCGAGAATAAGTTCTATGCACATATGAGTAGAACGAATAGACTCGTTCCTCAGGATGCAGGACTCTCCAAGTGTTCACCACATCTAGGGTTCTGAATATTTGGAGAAGTGTTGGAGAAGTGTTGCCGCCAAGCTGAAATCTTTGCGAGCAGGAGGGTGTGATCTGTCCTTGAGTGGATTTGGGACACCGTTGAAATCTCCCCCAATGATAGTATGGTCCTTAACAAAATGTGGGAGGGCCTCTTCTAGGGCTAAATAGAACTCCACTTGTTCGTCATTCGGTGCATAGACCAAGATGAGTGAGTATAGTTCATCATAGATCCGGCATTTGATTGCTACAAAGCGGCCCTCAGGGCAAAGCAATGTGTCTAAGATTTGTTGTCTGAGGCCCTTAGCAAAGAGAACCGAAGCCCCACATTTCTTTGTGGCATTCGATGCCAAAAACTGCAACAGAAATTGTCTATCGCAAAGCCGGGTGAAATCTGCCGGGATCAAATGAGTCTCTTGGAGGAAGACTACAGAGGCCTCTTCGTTCTGCAAGCGCCGCAGCGTGGATTTCATCTTCTGCGGGGGAGTTCAAGCCTCTGACATTTATCAGGAAGTTCAGTTTTTGGTGTGGAGGGGGATTCCCCTCCCCCAGCCCCCCCCCCCTCCAGCTCCCTCCGGCACTCGGAGCTGATCCTGAGGGGTGGGGGGGGGGGTGGTTTACTCAGTCATCATATAAAGGCTTCCAGTCAGTGCAGTTCTCCTGTGGCTGGGTTTTGTAACCTCTCCAACGGTAGAGTAAACTTGTGGTGATGCGGGAAGCCGATTTTTCCAGCTTGGCATCTCCCATGGCCAACAAGGCCATATCTGTTTTTCCAGCCAACGGGGCCAGGACAGTCCAACATAACTGAGCTCGCCTCCAAGGGTAGTTTGATGGCATACACCTTGGAGTGGGGTATGGGCCGCTAAGGGCCCACAGCATTGTTGTTTCCATATTTGGTTCTGCTGTCAGTAGTTTCCCAACCGTGGGTCATAGCAGTTCTATCTCATCTTCCGGAGCCTCTGCACCTTGGATCAGGCAGGTTGAGGCCGTTTCAGGGGGGGCTGGTTTGGTTCTTCTGGTGGGCGGTGTGGACTGGGGGTGGGCAAGTTCCTAGGAGAGACCGGGTGCAAAATAGTCGCTACGTCTTCCAGGCGGCTTATTCTGCGTTGGGTTCCCTGATAGGTTAATTGGAGAACAGTGGGGAATAGCCATCGGTAACAGATTTGCCGGTTCTGCAGAAATAGGGTTAAGGGTTTGAGGGCTCTTCTTTTTTGCAAAGTTAGCAGGGCGAGGTCCTGGTAAATCTGGAGCGGGGCGCCCTGAAAGGACAGCTCATCTTTGGTGCACCCTATTGCCGAGATGGCCTCTTTGATGGTGTAAAAGTGGACCCTAGTTATCACATCCGGTGGAGCGTCCGAATCCACCCCTCGTCTTGGGCACAGCCTATGGGTGCAGTCTAGGATGAGTTGGGCCTTGTCTATGTGTGGGAGCAGGGATTGGAAAAAGTTGCCTATATATTCAGGCAGGTCTTTCTCCTGTACTGTTGAGGGTACCCCTCGGACCCAAGATTGTTTCATCGAGCCCTGTTTTCCTGGTGGTCCTGCTTAAATTCCAGCACTTCGCTCCTGTTCTGCAGAGCCTGAATCGCGCGTTGCATTTCTATCAACGTTGCGTCGGACTCTGGGTTAGGTCCTCGACCTCCCCCAGCCTTTGCTCTGGCTCCATGACTCTTTGATCAGTTTGTTCCGGCTTCGTGGAGAACTCTGCCATGCAGGATCTAAACTCTGCTTTAATGTCTAGCATGAAGGCCTGAATATCTTCCTTGGTTGCTAATCTTCCCTGCACTTCGGGGGTCTTCTGTGGGGCGAGTTTGGGGGGGGGTTCGATTTCTTCGCCTCTTCCGCTGCTAGCGGCATGGTGGAAATGTCTGAGCTTTTGGCTGCTTTAACGAGTTTCGCCATCGTTCTTGGTGTCCGATTCGGGACCTCCTGTGACGGCTTTGGTTTCGCTGATGAAGCCGGCTGGTCTCAGGACGGTATTCCCGGTACTGCACGCCGGATCTGCGGCTATCTGTATATCT
The DNA here is from genome assembly GCF_040938575.1 of Ambystoma mexicanum. Classification (NCBI taxonomy): domain Eukaryota; kingdom Metazoa; phylum Chordata; class Amphibia; order Caudata; family Ambystomatidae; genus Ambystoma; species Ambystoma mexicanum. Next base: position 250,928,404 of record NC_090930.1, on the reverse strand, counting down.
CGGACTGAAGCACGTGGTAGCTGGCTTGAGTGCGTGATATCTCGTGTGAGGTGGGGGCTTCTGTTATCGGAAGGGCTTGTCTTGGGGGCTTTCGTGTTGCTAGATGACATTAAGGGGGAAGCCTTAGTTAGGGTTTGCTGGTAGTTGGAAGTCAACCTTGGGAGGTTTAAGTGAGCAGATCTCCAGGCTTGCTAGTGGCTTGGTAGCTAGTAGTAGAATGCACTGATGGTAGGCATTGGGTCGTCGGTGGTATGAGGGGAATGGGACGGGGCGCCGCAGGAAGCAGCCGGACCGGAGGGCCCAGTGAGTCCACAGTAAGAAGGGTGGCGCCTAACGATGGCGCTGCTCGAAGACCTGGGCAGAACCTGCAGCACAAAGGGTCGACTGACCAGGTGCTGCCGTTGGATCAGGATGCTGCAGCTGGCGGTAGGCTGTGGGTTAAGTTGCTTTTCTGCTGCCAGGAGGCTGACTCCAGAGCCCCTCCGGCGTTGCTGCCCTGTCCGCCCCTCCGGGATCCGCAGAGCGGCATGCAGCAGGCGCCTCTGGGGGTTCACCGAGCATGATATGGTTGGGGGAGTGGGTCTCTGGTATGGGGCTTCAGGGTCCGGGCGAGCTGGGGATGTCGTTGAGGTAGGGCTCTCACCTTTAGATTGTCGGGTGCCCCGGGCTGCTGCTGATAGAGGGTCAAGTTGCGGCAGGCTCCAGAAGAGTCAGGCTGGGCACGGCTATGGGGCCGTCAGCTGGCTCGGCACCTGATGAGCACAGTCTGCTACCTTCCTGGAGAGTAGCGTGGATTCCGCTTCGTTGGTGAGATGGACCTCCTCCATCATCACGAACGTCACGCAATGGTGAGGGTCTGCGGTTCCTCGGGCCGAACTTCGGCTTTCGCTTCAAGTGGGTGGAGGGTGGTGGGGGGTGCTTATCATGCCGCTTTGCAGCTGGCTCGCAGTTGGGCTCACAGTTCTTTTTTCTGGTCTGTCCTCCATTCAGGGCCCATTCCGGGCTATGTTCCAGCCGCTGCACATTTCGGAAGGGCTCTCTCCTTCCAAGTCTTCACATGTCGGGCGGAGTCAGACTCTCCCGCCCCCCATCTTGGAAATGCTACACCGGGTTAGGGGGCACACGAGTCCGCTGCGTTTCAGGGCTTCCCAGGGGTTCTAGGAGCCCCTCCAACCTGTCGAGGACGCCCCTGCCATTCTTGTTGCCGTTGTTGTCGAGATCGCATCTGTCTGACCGCAGAAAGTTCAGATTATTGTTAGATGCTGCAGGTCCCGAACGGAGGCCATCAGAGGAGCAGCCACATCGCTGGCACTCCTGGCCGCGTCCCCCCTTCTGCCTGATTGGCTTTCCTAAATACCAGCTTCCGAGATTACAGGTAGCACAAAACTCAGCGGTTCGACTGATCTTCAATCTACCAAAGAAAACTGCTATTTCTTGTTTTCGAAGGAGACTCCATCAGCTCTCTGTGCAACACAGGTTCATGTTCAAGATTTTGTGTATGGTCTTTAAAGGAATAGTGCGCTCAGAAATATTTTTGTCCCGAGGGTTCGGGTATGTATTTTAAGCATACGTTGATTGATCATACAAACATTTCCTATGCACCGTACCGTCATTTTTCCGTTTTGTACACATGCGAAATCAGGCAAGAGGGCGCAGCCATTTTGTGATAATCTTATCCGTTGCCGCATCGCCCAAGCAGGACTGCCCTTGCAGCACTAAATCATATCCCCCGCCCCTCAACCTGACATCACTACACACGTACCGCCCATTTCACAACGCCAAAGCACATCTTGTGTCAAAGTTCTCTGCGCTTCAGCAAATCACGTGTCGCCATGGAAATGGCAGGACGCCTCTTTCCTCAACAGACCGCTTCACAACAGACATCAGATTTTCTTTTTCCATTCCTCTCTTCTTTGAGTTTTCTGTGCCCAGTTTCTGTGCTCTGGTCAGCTCCCTTTGTTGCTTGTAGCCTGTGCGAACAGATACCAGTACCATTACTATACAATTATTTTTGTTTCTCCCACAATGGCAACAATACAGCCCTACCAGTACGAGCTGGAGTATTCCGAGGTGGAATTACTAGAAAGAGAAAGATGCGGAAACGATTGGGCTTCGGACGACAGTTGGTAGGACGATTCAACAGATGAAGCCTGGTCCTAGTCGCATGGACGGCATTCCCACCTGGTGCACCTGCAATCTGTGCGCACTAATGCCAACTGATGAGGAGAACTTCTGCTGCCGAGAAAACTCTGGATGCTTGTTCTACATATCGCAAGGCGAGACACGGCCGCAATGAGTTACCAAGCTGCGAGACTTCAGGGCAGCCTGCCTCACACAGTCCATGTTGAGGATTTTGATGGTGCTTATTCACGAACTTCGCGCAACAGTTCGCCCTAGGAATCCAAGTAACGAGTAAGTATACTCTGGTTGTGATGTCACTTAGGCAACTATTATTTCATAGTTGTCTCCTATATTGTCGTAACTTCAATATATCATTGTCAAACCAATTTAGTCTTGCAATTCTCTAGTAATAGTCGTATAATAGTCGTTCAATATTGTACAGTGTCTAGGTAGCATTTGTACTGGCAACAATGCCATTGGATACAAGAATTGTCTTTGGCAACTAAAGTTTAATACACTTATCTTGGTCATTTAAAAAGTTTGTATCTTTCGCTTTCACAGGTGGTACAGGCTGGTGGCCTATAGTTCATACACATGGTGGCTTCATGGGAGGCTTGGACACCGCGTTCGACGAGTAATACCCGCCCGTGTCGTTGGTGCCATTAGAGACACATTCCCCAGTGACAGCGGTCAATTACAGGGGATTTTCCCTCACTGTGCTGCAACCTGAACTCTACAATGTGTAGTATATGTGTGCCATAAAATTAAGAAACAAAATAAAGCACAACAGACCTTTATCAATGGTTGTTTCAGTTTTTCAGTGAATCAAGTGTGTCTCCATTCAGCAGTGTCCCGGGCCATGTCTGCATGCCTCAGGCCCATCCATCCCCCTTCATTATCAAAGGTGGTTGGCACAAGTGGATGTGCGCTGCCAAAGGGTGCTGGCAGGGGCGGGAACCGCCAAGGTGCCAAACACCATGTACACTTCAAAAGTATCTTAGGCGCAGGGGTCATGGTTCACATGCCCTCCTCAGACCCCATGTCTCCAGGCAGGATCCCCTGAAGCAGGCCGCGCCCCTGCAATCTACCTAAGACCACGACATATACACGTCATTCATTCACATACACACCCTCTTTTCTAATTCTTTATAAACCACTTGATATTTATCATGAGAACATCTCGGAGCACTGCAAGTCACCTCGTGAACGTGCTACCTGAGAACCTCGGTGACCAATGCGAATCTGCTCGTCGTTGTGCTACCCGAGAACCTCGGTGACCACTGCAAATCTGCTAGTCGTCGTGCTACCTGTAAAAATCTCCCTGTTCTCCTGCCACTAACTACCCTGCTTGCTGAATCTAACTATTTGTTGGTCAAGGTAAGGGCATGTCTCCTAATCAGATCTCCTTGATCTCTAAATACCTATCTATTTCGAACGAACGTACCCAGTTGTGTTATGTTCATTCGGCTCATTGCCATGAGTTTAATTTGTTATGTTATCGATATATCAATTGTCAACAGTTTTAATTGGCATCGAATTGCATCCTTATCGGACAGCGTCTATAAAATAAGCATGTTTCCTTTTGATGCACGATAGTACATTCAAGGTAGAAGTAACATGTTCTGATTTTTGTCACATCAATGAATTGTTTATGAAAGTTATCCTATAATACAGCCGACCCACGCTACACTGGTTTTGCTGTGGTGACCAAAACATACCTTGCATGGAACAATGTATGGTATAATTCATTCTCATGTTTTTATGCAAAGTAATTTTCTAACAAAGTTGACCTTTTTTTCGCAGAATTTCCAACAATGCCTGCATGTCCGATTTTCGGTTCCCTTCTAAGTCCCATGAGAAATCTGAAAGCACTACAATGCATGTATTCACAAAGACTGTAGATCGAATAAGAGAATGGGTCAGATATTGTGGATTTGAGCCGGCAGAGCTTGAAAGAGTCAAACAAGTCTTGGAGGACAAGAGGGGTGATCGATTCCGCATCTGCAGCCTGCACTTTACCCAGAATATGTACAACTCATCCACGTACACAAAGAAGAATCAACTGAGAACGACTCGAAAATTGCTCCAAAATGCAATTCCAACTCTATTCATTCACATGCCGCCTCAGGTGAGTCACGGTTCCGGATTTAAACTGTAGCCCTTGGGGTAGTTGTTAGGCAGAAACCTGTGCAGTTCCCTTAGGGAACACTGCAAAAGATTTAAGACTACAGGTATAGCAGTAAACCCACTTGGTAGCAGTCCGCACCACCCAGATTTACCTGGTAGCTGTGGCTGAGCAGTCAGACTTCCCTCAAGAAGAGTTAGGCAGTATGTAAAGTATACACAATAGGTACTCAAATACAATAGCACAAGCAAACACTGACCAGAGCTTGGTTTCAAAAGTATATAGTTATTTATTTATTAAACACACATAAGTTGAAATCACTCTAGCAAAATATAGTAAAAACACTTCAGACACAGTTATAATGAAAGCAGTTTCAACCCTTTCTCCTATCTAGACAACTCTAGGTTAACACCACATAATTCGAACAGAGGTGAGTGCTTAACGTTAGATGACACTCTAGTAGATTCAAGAAAGGGATAAAAAGAAACAGAAATAGGTTAAACACACCACTCTAAGGTCCAGAACACTTGCAATAGGCTCAAAGAAGTACAAAGTCACAGGTGAGCAAAAGTCACTAGGCAGGGCCCACTCTTAGAGTAGCCGGAGCGAAAATGTGCCCAAGATCACACTGTTATTGGGGATTCAAAGTCTTGCAAAGAGTTAGAAAGAGTTTAGAGTGGCTTAGAAAGTTTAGCCAGGGTGTCCCAGGCACTCCCAGGTTCGAAAGCCGGGGGCTAAATCTACCCCGTACAGTCGGTGGCAAGGGAAGCCAGGCGGAACACGGTACCTTAAGCGGAAAGGATCCTCCAGCGGTGGCAGTTGTTCCAGGCAGTGGCAGCAAGGCTCGACGTCGGTCAGGGGAGAAGAAGTTCTCGCTGAAGAGCAGAAGAAGAAGGTCGTTGCACTGCCCGGGAAGAAACCAGCCGCGGAGTCCTCCGGTTAAAGGGTTGTACCGACTTTCGCGGTTAGGGGTAAAAGTGTGGTATTCCGGTTGCCGGGGTGCTTGGCACGGGCAAGGCGGCCACGAGATACCTCGAGAAGCGGAAAGAAGGTGAAAACTGGTTGTCCCCACCAGTCAAGGGAAGGAGCCACTCTGTTAAGAGTTCTCCTCGGTCGTTGGAAAAAGTGGTGAGACGGTTCAGCAGGGCTCCACCGGGTGGTGTCGTCGAAGCAGGTCGGCTCAGCTCTTCGCTCGTCGGATTCTTGGTCCTGTGGCGACTTCTGAAGTTCCAGTCCCCAAAGCCCTGCTTTTATGCAGCAAACCCCCATTCACCCAGCCTAGCTGTCACTCAAACATGCTAAGTGGTGAGCCGGCCGGCTCACCACTTGGGCCAATCAGGACGGAGTGCGACTTGAGTTACCAAGGTAACTCAGTCCAGGGTGCCTAAATCCCCCTCCACCCCTCCTAAGTACCCCAGACAGAGTGGCACCACTTTGGAGGGCTTCTGTGGAGAAGCCCGCCAAAAGTGGAACAAAGGGCTCCACTTTGGGTCAGAGTTACAGAGGCGAACGCCAACGCCATTTTAGAATCAAGTTTTGGCAAAAAGTCCCAACCGGAGTTATAATAATAAATATATAAACCGGCGGTATGTTTAAGGCTACCGTAAATAAATAATTAAATGTGTTAGCCTAAAACAATGGGAAATCCCATAGGGAAATATTCGCGGTCGAATATAAAAAGTAGTTTCCACTGCCACCAGCCAAAACTCGATCAGGGGGGACGGAGACGTGCCCCCTCGACTAACAGACCCTGGGGCAATCGAATTGCCCCAGCCAGTACGTCCACAATATGATGGTTTGTACTGGTTCTGTTCAGGATTCAAGACTAGCAAAGTCTTTGGTGACTTTACATGCCCTGGGAGACAGTAGTCAGTCCCAGGGTATGGAGTCTATGTTGGGGAGTCCCTAGGACACCCCTGGGTCACGGCACAGAGGGTGCTGTGTAACCCACATCACAAAAATACATAAGGCCCTATGGAGTAAAAGACCCCATAGCCCATTCAACACAAGGTTTAACCAAGAAAACACACTTCAACATGCCCAAGAGTGAGGGTAAAAGAGTCTCACTCTTGGCAGGAGAAAAAAAGAAACCCCAGAAATCCAGCAAAGCTGCTGGGGGACTCACTAGGTAGGGAAATTCAGCCTAAACAGAGAATTCTCCCTAACAGTAGTGAACAGGTAACTAAATGGACGGATTGGTGTTTTAAGTGTAAATGTCCCTTATAATACTTTTCATATTTACAAGATTGTATTGCTTTTTAAATAAAGACCATTTTGCTAAACACCTGTCCTTAGTTTTAGAAGCCTCATAGAAAATTGATTTATGGGCACAGTTAACTATGCTATAGTGTCCTTTGAAATAAGCATAATGTTTTCGTAATCTGTCTCCTTCCATGCCAATTTTTAAGATTAACATTTCTAAATCAAATATTTTCCCTTTACAACTCCATGACGATGCATTGAATATGAAGGAGCAAGATTCAGCATCCATGTCTTGCCTGGCGTCAACAACCACTTCGAGCGCGTATCAGGTAGTCTTACTTGGCTATTCAGTTCCGGAATTGTTTTATGCATGCAATTTGAGATAATCTGATCATATTTACATATCATTTTGTTCGTTTACACAATGTTTCATTTGTGTTTTTTTATAGATATGTACCATTGTTTCGGTCACATTTTGTGTGTTAAATTTCAAATTTTTTCATCCATACTAATACAAGTACTGTGTTTCAGGGAGATGCTGAAGCTTCGACTACTATTACATCATCCCTTGTAGTTGAGCCAGAGGTATGCGTACGTAGTGACAGTTCCCTCGAATGAAAGAAAGTACGTCCTAGATCAGATACTATTAGACAGTGACAATATGAGAAACAAGCAGTTTTTGCAAATTGCTTGAGTGCAACATTTCGAAGAGTATGCTTCGCACAGTCTACTTTGATCGAGTAAACTAGCCATCAATCAGGTGAAATTTCAAATGTAAATTTTGACTAAATGACGTACACGATGTACGAATTTATCTGTGTAAGCCATGTGTGCGAAGGAATCATTTGATTTCTAATACAAATGACTTATTCTAAATGGATACTGTTTTCTAGGGATGCATACAAGATCCGGATATAGAAGAGGAGGCACGTGGATCTGAGTCGGTGGACCAGCTTGCTGTTGCTGACATGACAGTAAAAAAGGTTTCAACGAAAAGCAAGAAACATAAGGTAATGTATTAAAAATTTCAATTTTTAAACTGTTTTTGTGCTGGGGCCTTCATGAAATGCTATTTTTTTAAATGTAAATTGTCCAATACTGTATGTTGGATTCACATTGAACATCTTTTTCCAACCTGTCTTCTAGTTGCCGGATGGTGTACGGACTATGCAGACAGACAGCGACGCAAATTAGACATGCTGCTTGCCAAACTGATTTCACCATGGGGAAACTATTAATTGAGGCGCAGCGTGTTCAGACTCGAGATGTATTTGCCCAATGGCCAGAAAATTAATTTAATGTGACCGGCGAAGCTAGCAAAGTGTTTTTGGACCATTGGTACAGTGCTCCAACGGATGAAGATGAAACTGAATGTATTGAAGATGCTTTTGAATTAGTCGCCGACCACGTGACACAATCGACACCCACCAAAAAAGGGCCACCCAAAAATCAATAAACATTGATGTTTTCTCCGATTCACGTTCAAGCAACAGATGCTGAAATGACAGACTGAAGCATCAAAACAATTGACAGAGGAAATAGACAAATATCTCGACTACAGTATGTCCAGTTTGGCTGATATGTCAACCACAGTTCAGTCAAACAACAATAATGCAGGATGACAGTCTAATAAAGGAGGCCAAATGCATAGTATTCGACAGCAGCTTGATGGAGATTATAAAGATGCTGAAATGTGTGCATTCAGTGAGAGGGGAAGTATGTGGGAAGCCATTGGGGAATATGACTCGTGTATCACAAGCCAGTAAACTGAAAATAAATGCCACCTGTGAAATGCTCCATGAAAAGTGTTCATGGTCCGCACAAACGATGCTGGGTAAACTGCCAGCTGGGAATCTAGTGTGTGCAGCAGCTTTACTTTTTAGTGGCTCTAGTTTCATTAAGTTGTTGGACTCCAATTCCTATCTAAAACGCAGTACTACAAATATCAACGTCTATCTATTCTCTGCCATTGGTGAAGCTTGGAAAATTGAACACTTGTCCATTCAAAGTACATTCTCTGAAAAATGGTTCAGGCTCGCTGGCGATTGACAGTGTGACAGCCCCAGATTTTCAGCAAAGTACTGCACATACCACTTTCAGGACATCGAAACTAAAAAAATTGTGAGTTTGGTGGTCGTGCATGTGTCTGAATGTAAATCCTCAGTTGCCAAGGGGAAACTTGGTTTTATAAAATCACTGTAAACTCTACAATCGAGGGGGATGCAAATCGACCTCATACCCACGGATAGACATTTCAATATCCAAGAAAATGAGCGCCCTTTCCAAATAGTCGCCATTCATTTGATGTATGGCACGTTGCCAAATCCATCAAAAAAATCTCAGCTGCAGGGGAAAAAAAAAGGTTCTGAAAGTATTTTACAGTGGTCCCAGTTTTTCAGCAAGCATCTTCGGTGGAGCTCCAAAACTTGTGATGGGTCTGTGGAAATTCTACTAGAAAAATGGCAGTCACAAATGCATCACTGTTCAAACGTTCACTCTGACAGAAAACCAACATTTCCACTGATGTGAACATGGCCCTTTGTCGCAGGAACGGAAGAAGAAGCGGTCGATTCCATCTTCACAGCCACAGAAAGCCCTTGAGAAGATTGTGGTTGATAAAACTATCAAGAGATCAGAAGGGACTCACAGAATTCAGTCACACAGGAGATTTGGAGGTGTTCCACAATATGTGCCTAAAGTACAGGCCAAAGAGATTGCATTTCGGCATTGAATGGATGAAATATAGGACATTACAAGCGGTATTAGCGCATAACGAGAATTTAGGCCATGAACAATCAAGGACTGCAGGAAACTTTCGGATGCTTCTCTACACTATGGCCTTTAGGAAAAGAAGCAAACAATGGGTGGTCAAGCCAGTATATGAGGAAATGGAATTTGATTTTGTGAAAGATCTTATTATTGTGTTGGAGATGCATAATCACGGAATTGCCCGCGTTTTTGTTCCGAGTACACATACATTGCCAACGTGCCCTGTCCACCTAAAGCAGAGCTCGTGGAACAGTTCAAATCCAGGTACAAATGATTACCATCTGTTTTTTGGATCAACAATGCTTTTTATGAAGTGTCAAAATAAAGCATCCAATTTGTCTTTTAAAATGTATCCTCTTTTTAAATTTTTTTTTCAACTAGTGCCATTTTTAACATCGACATACAAGGTAACACTGCTTTTACAGTTCAGTTTCGTCGAGCTACGGTGGGACCTTCACTGATCGTGGGAGGGCCAGATGGATAACAGAGTGAAAGAAAATTTGGGGTTCGGCAGTTGCCTTACAACACAGTTGCCCAAATAGCTGAATAACTGCTCGTCCCACAAAAGTGATAAGACCTAGGCTACATAAGATACTCAGCACGCAAGAAGCACTGACTGAACAAAACAGTGCATCAAAGTGCGTTGTTGGTGAGAAATAGAAGCACTCTGACCAATATATTCCTGGGGGCATGGGTTGGGGGTCAAATGTAAGGAAGGGGTGGGTTTGGTTGAGCCCTCGGCCAACAAACCTTATACGTTATATTGCACTCGCGGTGGGCGCCTCCTTTGCCAATCTACTGCCATGGGGAAGGAGGCCGTGACATAAGCAGAGGTGGGGCTACTGCTAGACACAATGACTCCATATTGTGTACCTTAGACTCCAATTTTGAAGTAGAGCGCATTGTCATTGCAAAGTTTCTCTTAGCCCTCAGCAGCGCCACGAACAGCGAGCAATGACAGCCCCCACATTTTTCCTCCTTTGCCCGTGCTTCACAATTGCAGTCTTCATGGATGCAGTGAGACAAGATGTTGCAAACTAAGAATGTATCTTCATTCTGAGTGAAGGTCACCAGCTTTGAATTTTTGCTTGCGAGCTGAGGAAGCCCACGCATCGCACACACAGTATAAGGTTCAATTGTTTTTTGACCTTGAGAGAAAGGGACCATTCTGAAAGGAATTCAATTAAAGGAGGGGTGTAATAACCTAAGATATGATAAGGTTCTCCATTCCAAAACTGGACTAAGGAACATGTAAGTTCAGTTTATGAAAAATCGTTGAGCCACACGGAGTCTGCGTTACGCCAAGAGAATGAAAATGTTGAATATAATTTAAGTTTGACTTGACTTTCAACGATTTTATACCCGAACGATTTAACTTATTAGCTGACCGTTATTGCTGGGTTATATTGTACTCGTTTGTTCTGTGTGGCATATTGCAATGAAACGCAACTACAAACTGTGTGTACTGGTCTTTCAACCAGGCACACGGGCAGTCCAGCATCGACATGGATGTAGACCACCACTCTGTTCCCCCAGGTTCAACGCTAATATTTCATTAAAATGCCACCTATGTGTATCTCGCATTGTAGTGTCACAGCTTCTGCATCCAATGTAGAGCTGAACATACTCCATAGCACTATCCTCCGAAGCAAATTGTGGAGTACTTTCCACGTTGTTTTCCCTCTGTTCACATTGTTTCACGTCTGTGCTAATCGTTAGTTTAAACTCTATGCCGGATTAATAGATAAAATTGTAAATTGTAGTAAAGATCAGCTACTGAGACACATTTCTATTATGTTTTCCAAACAGGTACATCCTGCCATTCTGCGATTGTCATCGATTCCAGCTACCAACTGATGGCAGTTTCAACCGGCAGCTGCAGATACATGTCAATAACTGGATATATTTGACTCTTCTTTGGTGTGATCGCCAAGGGCTGATATGCCCTTACGCGGTACCAGCGATTAGGAGCAACATAACATCCTTTACGGTGGTTTAGCGCCAAGTTGATGCACAAGCCTTGCAATTCACTGTGCGACCAAAGCGCTTCTTTTACCCAAAACGAACACCTTGTGCACCCCAAAGGAACACCGCATGACTCATTTGCGGATCGAGAACAAAGAAAAAAAAATCCAATTTGATGGCAATCGCCAGATGTTCTCAGAGCTTTTATTGTGAAATAAAAGTACTTTACAAATTGTACAGTCTTGCTGTTTCCTTTTAAAGTACAGTTTTATATTCCGAATTGTGACGCGCTGTGTTGTGAGACGATGTGTGTTGATTTCCGGGTTCTGCGTCACATCACGTAGGTGATGACTTGGCGCATTTGACTACGCTGCCCAGTAACGTCACGGAGAAAGGTGGGGAATATCACTAGGTTTGATGATGTTAGGCTCAGGGGCAGGGGATATGATTTAGTGCTGCAAGGGCAGTCCTGCTTGGGCAATGCGGCAACGGATAATATCACAAAATGGGCGCACCCTGTTGTCTGATTTCGCATGTGTACAAAAGGGAAAAACGGTAAGGTGCATAGGAAATGTTTGTACGATCGATCAACGTAAGCTTAAAAACACATGCCCGAACCCTCACGACAATATTTCTGAGCGCACTATTCCTTTAAGTGTGTTCATGGTTTGGCTCCAGCTTATCTGTCATCCAAGATTACTACTTATCGCCTTAATCTTATGCTACTATATTCAGGACAAGGTTTGTTGGTGGTTCCTTCTTCCAGAACATCTGCATGAGGTGACAGATGTTCATCTTTTACAGGTCCTCGAACTTGGAATTCACTTCCAGATAAATTAAGACAAAGTGAGTCCCTGAGCATATTCAGCAAACAATTGACAACTTATCTGTAGATTCCTTTTCCTCAGTACTGTTTCAATTTCTGCTAAGTACTATATGCGCCAAGATGCAGGTTTCTGCTGGGTCCCTTTGGGGTATGCACAATATTAACTTACAAAATCACATCAAAATCTGACAACTTCAAGAATGTCTGAGGGTTATAGCATGAATCACCAGCTGATAACTCCTTCAGCAAAGTTAAAGTTGGGAAAGGTCTCCATCAAATATATGCTGCATATTTCTCAAAAAAGAAGTGGACAAGTTTGATCTACACAACCTTTCTCAACTTACAATGTACTCTGGGGAACTAGAGGAGTTGCTGAAGTAGGACTGAAAGTAGGCGTAAACCCACGCTGGAGGCTGACGTTAGGCATGAATTGATGTAGTGACCCTGTGGGCGACTATGCAACCCGTGTCCTCTTAGTATTGGGAAACCCACCTATTGGTATACGTCTGCACTACACAAGTTGGTAGCGTAACTGAGCAGCCAGACTTATCCCAAGAGGGGTAAATGTGAGCTGTAGCAATGAAATCCCCCAATACAAATATCCAAACACCACACACGGTTTGTAGATAATGATTTAACGTTATTATTAAATAAGCATTCTTTAAAAAATGGCAATGTGCAACAATCTAAATACACTTCAAAATACGTTCTCAATCAACCCAGAGCAAGTAGATACTGGGTTATATTGTACTTGTTTGTTCTGTGTGGCATATTGCAATGAAACGCAACTACAAACTGTGTGTACTGGTCTTTCAACCAGGCACACGGGCAGTCCAGCATCGACATGGATGTAGACCACCACTCTGTTCCCCCAGGTTCAACGCTAATATTTCATTAAAATGCCACCCTGAGGTGACTTCACTAACTAGGACAGTGTTGGCATTTATACATCACGTGTATACTTTGTAAATTCTGAGGTTGGCAGAAAGGAAAGGCTAGAGGACGGAAAAAGGTTAAACAGGTTCTTCGAGCATGTGAGCACTTTAGATCTTTCAATGAAGTCTAGATAAAAACCTTGCCCAGCAATATTAGTTTAAATCCAATGCATCACCTATGAGGGGCATTAAGAATCAAAGTCAATGGAATTGAAGAGTCTGCAGAGAACGAGGGCAGCCAAAGTCAATTGGACCAAAGTCTAGGGAGCTGAGGCCCTTCTTGGATAGCAGAAGTCTTGCACAAAGTTAGAGAGTTTAAAGAAAAATCCCTGTAGAGTCACAAGCTGTTACACTTGTGAAAGTTAGAGCAGAGAAACTCTAGAAAACACAGCTACTTAAAGTCGCAACTGAGCAGATCAAGCTACAGACACAATGAGATAAGTACCCCATAGTCAGAACAGTAGCTTTGGTAGAAGAGGGTCCAGCTGGCTTCTGTCTGATTGCAGCGATGCAGATTCTGTGTTCCTGGGCCTCAGTCGTGGGGAAAAGAGGGAGGATGTCTGGGGACTCCTGCAGCAGCAATTTGATGGTCTGCCACAGCTACAGCTCTTTTCGGATCGGTGGTACTTCGCGGTTTATAGTGCTAGGTAAATAGCACCAACCAGGATCTTGGACATCAGTTGGGCTTCCTTCACTCCTCAAGTGCAGCACTCTGGTGAGGTAACTCAAGCTTGGGTCATCCTGCATTCAGGAGGGTCCTCAGGAAACTCCTGGGGCCTGTGGCTGGTTAGGCAAGATTGATTATAGTAACCCTGAGGGAGACCAACATCAGCCTTGTCCTCTTGGCAATTGGTACAAGTCTGTACTACACAGGTTGTTCAAGTGACTGAGCGGCCAGACAGATCTCAAGAGGGGTCATTTTGAGCTGTAGAGGTACAATGAACAAGTTACTTTCTTACCTAGTAACTTTCTTTCGATGGGATGTTACGACGTATTCCACGTCTATGCCAGGTAATCACCACAGCTGTGCTGCTTCAGAAAATTTTTGGCGTCTTCGTCCTGCGTCTATGAAGTCGATACGCTGTCCTCGAGGGCCTCCGTCGAGCCGACGTCACCGGATGTTATAAGTAGGACGCACGACTCCCGTAGCCTCAGTTGTAGTTTTGTCCCAGAACGTGTGGCACCAATCTTCTGCCAGTAGGACTACAGAAAGCCTTGCGAAAATGTAAGCTGCAATCGCATAGGAAATTCTGTAGAGGGGCAGGCTGGGAGGGTTTGATGTGGAATACGTTGTCGGAACATTCCATCGAAACAACGTTACCAGGTAAGAAAGTAACTTGTTCTCCCAAAGCAGTACGAACGTATGGAGGTGGGAAAAGAATTTAGAATTTTAGAATGCCCAATTAAATTACAGAATAGAGGACCGCCTTTCCAAAGGTGAAATCTTGCCCATGGATAGAATCCAGGGAGTAGTGCCTTACAAAAGTATGGACAAAGGCCCATGTGGCTGCTTCACAAATGTTATGAATGGGAACACCCCTCTGCAGAGCAGTACAGGCAGCCACACTCCTGGTAGAATGGCCTTGTAAGCCTACCGTAGAGTCCTTAGCGGCAGGGCGGTAACATTCAGAAATTGTCAAGATAATCCATCTAGACAAAGTCTGCTTAGTAACAGCTTTTCCCAAACACCTTACAGCATATCCTACAGAGAGCTAATCGTCCACTCTGACCCGGGACATGCGTGAGATGTAGAAACTTAAAGCTCTCCTAGGATCCAACCTATGGAGCCTCTCCTCTTCCTTACCAGGATGCGGAGGAGGATAGAACGCCGGAAGAATGACCTGGCTTAAATGAAATTCCGACAGCACTTTCGGAAGAAAAGAAGGACGAACCCCAAGGACAACCCTGTCCTTATGGAACACCATGAAAGGTGGCTTAGCGGATAGTGCTGCAACTCACTCACTCTGCAGGCGGAAGTAATCGCAACTAAAAATGCACTTTTAAAGGTCAACAGTCGCAAAGTACAAGAACGTAAAGGCTCAAACAGAGCTCCCATTAGGAATTTTGGAACCAGGCTCAAATCCCAACCAGGCATCTGGTAAGGTGAAGGTGGGAACACAGCGAGCCCTTTCAGAAACTGAGAAATCAAAGGAATCTTAAAATAAGAACACTCCTCAGACGAGCGCTTAAATATGGACAGCGCCACCAGGTAACCTTTAATGGTACCCACTTGCAGGCCACTGTGGGCTAATGAAAGCAAAAAAGACAGAACCAAAGGAATGTATGAAAAAGGATCCACATTCTTAACCCTGCACCAGTCGCAGAACTTTCTCCAACGGCAACGGTACAGAGACTTTGTTGCAGGCCTTCTCCGAAAGCAACACCTCCATCACATCTTCAGGGAGGCGCCAATTCTTATACCTCAACCTTTCAGAAGCCAAGCATGAAGATTGAGAGACTTGACCTCTGGATGGAGAACCTGACCCCCCCTCCCTTGAGAGCAGATCGTCTCGGTAGGAAAGACGGTGTGGAGGGCAGATGGACATGTCGAGAAGGTCTGGGTACCACGTTCTCCTGGCCCATGCCGGAGCAATGAGGATCATCCAGGACCCGAACCTCTGCAGCACTTGCGATATGATGGGGACTGGAGGAAACGCATACAATAGTGGGAAGGATCACTCCACTACGAACGTGCCCCCTAAGGCTCCTCTTGAAGGAAATTCCCACAAGCAGAATCTTTCGCAATTCCGGTTGACACTGGTGGCAAAGAGATCCACTTGTGGGGTCCCCCAAAGCGCAAAGATCTCCAGGAGAATCTCCTGAGCCAGCTCCCACTCGTGAGAGACCGTGCTCTGTCTGCTCAGAGCATGCGCCGCGTCGTTTTCGTCTCGGCCCAGACGTACTGCAGGAATCAAAAATTTCCTGCTGGATGGCCCAGACCTAGAGCTGCATCGCCTCTCTGCACAGAGGGAGAGACCCTGCCCCCCCCTTTTGTTGAGGTAGTGCATGGCCACTGTATTGTCCGTCAGAAGCAGGACATTCTTCACCCGCACAGACGGCAGAAAAGCCTTCAGGGCTAGCCTGACGGCCCTCAGCTCCAACAGATTAATATGAAGTCTGGACTCCGACGGAGACCAACGACCGTTGACTGTCAACTCATTGGCATGAGCTCCGTATCCCGTGAGGGATGCATCCGTCACGATAGTCACCTCTGGCCAGGGTAGCCAAAATGGAGCCCCCTTCATCAGATTGCCTTAGACGGCGGCACCTGAACAGGATCCGACATCTTGCCGGAGGACTGACCACTGCATCTTGGGAGCCCACTCCAGAGATCTCATCCTTAGCCTGGCCTCTGGCACCAGGAGAAAGCAGGATGCCATGAGGCCGAGCAACCTCAAGAACTTGAACACTGGGAGACTCTGGGCATGTTGAAACTTGTTCACCATCTGCAGAATGCGAGAAGCCCTCACCTGGGGAAGGAAACAGCCCCAGAGATGTGTGGAGCACTGCTCCGATGTACTGGAGCCGCTGGGTAGGTGTCAAGTGGGACGTCTTTAAGTTGAAGGAGAAGCCAGCCTGTGAAGGGAGTGGCAGGTGACTGACAGATGATTCAGGACTTCCTCGGTCGACATGAATCCCCCCCCCTTCCTGAGATACGCTGCCACCACCACCATGAGCTTGGTGAAGACCCTCGGGGAGGAAGTCAAGCTGAACAGCAGGACCTGAAACTGAAAGTGCAAGTCGCCAACCACAAACCTCAGGTACTTCATGTGCTTGGGATGAATCAGCACATGAAAGTAAGCGTCCTTGAGGTCGAGAGACACCAACCAGTCCTGAAGTTGAAGGGCCTGGAGGACTTGAGAGAGTTTTGCTACTCCAAAACTATTAAGGACCACATCAACTCCTTGGCTCCTGCCCTTGCTGACTTCTGCAATCACTCCTTCACCTCTGGAGTCTTCCCATCCCCTCACAAGCACTCCCTTGTGCACCCCCTTCTTAAGAAACCCTCCTCCGACCCGTCCTGCCCAGCTAACTATCGCCCTATCTCTATCACTCCTTTCCTGGGCAAGCTCCTGGAGAAACTTGCCATCTCCCAGCTTAATCTCCATGCTGAATCTGTTGGTAGCCTTCATGACCACCAGTCTGGCTTCAGAGCTGCCAGAAGCATGGAAACTTCTCTCCTGAACATCCGTGAGGACCTGCTCTCGAACCTTGACTCTAACATTCCTTGTGCTCTCATCTTGCTTGATCTCTCTTCTGCCTTTGATACGGTCAACCATACCATCCTGCTCAACCATCTCCGTGATAACCTGGGTATCACTGGTCAGGCTCTGGCCTGGCTGACCTCTTTCCTCTCAAATCGACCCTCCCAGGTCCAACTGGGGTCTTTCCTGTTTGACATATTTTTCTCTACCTGTGGTGTCCCCCAGGGTTCTAACCTCTCTCCCTGGCTGTTCAACCAGTACCTGGCACTTCTCGCCCACCGCATTGCTGCTCTCTGCCCCTACTTTCAGTGCTATGCTGATACCCAGCTCATTTTCAGGCTACCCTCGGCCTCCTCTTCTCCTTCCCTCATCTCCGACTGTCTTTCTGATATCCAGGAATGGTGTGCCGCCAACGACCTCTGCCTTAATGCCAGTAAGACCAAGATTCTACTCATCGGCACACCCACTCCCACCTTCCCTGCAGCTCTCTGGCCGGCCTCTCTTGGCCCTCTTCCTGCTCCTACCTGCAAGGCTAAAAACCTCAGGGCCATCTTCGACTCCACTCTCGCCTTCTCACCACACATTTCTGACGTTTCTAAGAAGTCACACTACCTGCTGCACCTCCTCAGAGGTATCCTTCCTTTCCTCTCCTTCCCCCAGAAGCTCACTGTCTCCAGAGCCCTGGTTCTCTCGAAGCTGGACTACTGTAACAGCCTCTACCTAAATCTGCCTGCCTCTACTCTCCGCCCTCTGCAACTCATCCAGAACAGGACTGAGAGACTTGTCCTTGGCCTCAAGCCCCAGGACCGCATCTCTCCAGGACTGAAATCGCTACACTGGCTCCCTGTGGCTGCGAGGATAAAGTCCAAAACCCTCTGCTTTGTCCACAAGGCCTTCTGGGGTTTGGGGCCAAAATACCTTCAACGCTGCCTTCCTAAATATCTTCCTTCTCGTGCACTTCGCTCATCCGCCTCCAACTCCCTCAGCGTCAGCCGCTTCTCTAAGCAACGAGTTGGTGGGAGATCTCTCTCTGCTGCAGGGGCCTCCCTCTGGAACAGCCTTCCTGCCTCCCTAAAACTTGAGGAGAACCATCTCAGGTTCCGGAAGTGCACAAGAAGGAAGATATTTAGGAAGGGAGAATTGAAGGTATTTTGGCCCCAAGCCCCAGAAGGCCTTGTGGACAATGTAGAGAGTTTTGAACTTAACCCTCGCAGCCACAGGGAGCCAGTGTAACGATTTCAGTCCTGGAGAGATGCGGTCCTGGGGCTTGAGGCCAAGGACAAGTCTTGCAGTCCTGTTCTGGATGAGTTTCAGAGGGCGGAGAGTAGAGGCAGGCAGATTTAGGTAGAGGCTGTTACAGTAGTCCAGCTTCGAGAGAACCAGGGCTCTGGAGACAGTGAGCTTCTGGGGGGAAGGACTGGAGACAGTGAGCTTCTGCTTTCTCTCCCTCTCTCCCCTGCTAAATCACTGAAATTGTACTAAATCAGCAACTGGGCCACTCACCAATCTCGGTCCTTGGCCCAGTCACTCTCCCCTGCACTGCCTTCCCAGCAACCCCTGCACTGCGGGACTGTCTCTGGATCGCTATAGCCCCTCTGCCCAGCACTTGTCTGCACTTATCTTGCACTTGCCACCAGCTGGCCCTTATTATTTATCTTGTTCGTTACTAACCGTGTACTGCACTTTCCCCCCTCCCTTTCCCCTTTGCACTTTTCCCGTCCCCTTAACCTTGCACTAGTGCGATCTGAATGACACCTGGCCTAGTAGGATTGTTGTCTGTCTCCCTTTGTCCCCTCCCTCCCTGCCTCGTCGCGCCTTGAAACACTTGTGTATAGGCGCGTTACAAATGCCCTATCATATCATTTAAAACCCGTTAGGAAAAGAGCAATGCAAAAGCAGCATTACGCCATGATCAGGAGTGACTCAGCACAGCCTCTTGACAGCACTGAGTTGCCTCCTTTTAAAACACTTGCAGAAAAGAGCTACTCAAAAGCATTACTTTACAGGGGGATCGAGTGATAAGCAGACCAATCTTCATGATAGCAACATGTCAGAGGGGTCTTGGGCCAATTTAGTTTGTGTGGAACCTGTATTTGCAGATGAGCAAAAAAAAAACAAAAAAAATGAGTGATCATTAATTTTATATATCTAATCTATTGGAATCCAAGTTATTAGATGAAGCCCCTGCACTGTTAACGTTGGAGTATGAAGTGTTCCCCCAGTATGGCTAAGAAGTCCTTACCTCAATGGCCTCTCAGGAGAATAAACACTCTTTCAGCATGCATTTGGGGCTTACAAGAGGACCGTACGTAATGGTTTAGTGCTCGATTCTTCAACGTGCAAGTAAGACGAGGATAGAATCCAAGCCCTGGTCTCGACTCTGCATGATAGAGAATAGTCATATCATGTGTCCCACTGAGGACAGATTTTTATTATCTCATGGAATGCCCGGGATACTTCCACTTTACTAATCATAGTCAAAATTCAAATAATTTAGCAACATTTGACATTGTGCTTTTACAAGAGACTTTGCTAATTGAAAAGCCAATGTTGGATGGTTCTGCAGTGTTTCATCAACCAGCTGTGAGTGGTCCAAAAGGTCATACCTAGAGGGGACCTTCTCATTGCTGTAAACTCTAAGTTGCTGGTGCAATAACTCCTTTGGTTATGAACGTTTGATCCTTGCATTAAAACATGCCTGAAGAAGCATACGATTGGATCGAGGTGGGATTGCTTTTAATCAACACACATCGGAACCCTACGAATATCTCTGCACATTTATTTTTTTACTCCATCAGTAAATGAATCGAAATGCCTTCAAGAGAAGAAAGCTGAAGACTTGAATACCTCCTGTCCCGACTAACACGTATGGTGATACCTCCAACCAGGGGTCTCAAAAAGTGGTGACCCCTTAAACTTCTTTGATACTTGGCGACTGACCATGGTGAATTTAAAACAGATATCCCATCCTGATCCACTTGGTCAAGATGAGAGTTCTTGGGGATTCCAAGGTGGCTGCCGTGGGGAGAGCACCATGATCGATGCTCTCCCGAAGCTCGGGGCCTCCAAGAGAAAATCTGCATGTTGAGCCCTCCTCAGGCAGCGAACGCGGAGCACCCAGGCAGCAGGGGGCTATCCATTAGTCTCAACCTCACAGCAACTTAACAGGATCATTCGGAGAGAGAAAAGCCAGCGATTAGCTTGGGGTACGGGCCAGCATAAGTCCGAAGTTAAGCCTTGCCTTTGCAGGGACATCTGCGAGGGCGGACGCAGTGAAAACTTCGGGGCAGTGAGGAGAGCGAGCATAGTGGAGGACCAGCCGGGAGACTGATAATGTAACTAAGCACTTGGGCAGAGAGTGAGCCTTGGGAGCCCCAGAGAGGGTCCGGACGACACAGAGCCTCCAGCAACGTGGGAGGCTCAGATCGGCAAGGAAGTAGCCTCAATGCGAGAAGACCGTGCATCGAGGGGGACCCAGGGAAGACTTGCCGTTTGTCAGGTTACAGGCTTTCAAGAAGAGACCAGGCCCCCGGCGAGGAATGAAATAAACTACAATGTCCAAAACGAGTGAAAAGGAACTGCCAGGACCCTCCAAGGGTCCCAAGAAATCTTGCGAGTGCAATCTCCAAAGAATGTGGGGCAAGGAAGTGCTCTACCGCCAGGGCACCCAAGGGGGTCAAGACCAAGCGGATCGGAGCAAGCCCCGAACAGAGGAGGGCATGGATCAAAATGTGACACAGTCAGTTATCAAATAACACTTTATGGACTTTGGTGACAAAATATCGGAAATGGTTCAGACACAAATGGCCATCATGAGAGAGGATCTGGCGACAGGCCTCCAGGAGATAAAACAAGGTTAATAAAATGGAGGAAAGGCTGGACACGAACGAGAAAGCAATACAGGAATTGACAGAGGACCTGGGTAGAGCAACTGGCAACTGCAACCTACAACCTAGAGCTTCCGACATAAGATTTGGAGAACAGGTCAAGGAGATCTAACATGCAGGTAATTGCCAGAGGAGGTCCCAGATATAGAACTTGTAGCAGTTGAGGTTTTTTTGAGGATTTTCTGGATTGCGAGGAAAAGTTAAAAGTGAAGACAGACAGAATTCACAGAATCTGCCCCCGTAGAGCGCGACCAGGGGCCCAGCCTAAAGAGGTTCTAGCTACACAGCAAGACTATAAAATGAAGGAACAGATACTACAACTAGCGAGGAAGGCCAAAAAGATTACATACAATGGAGCCGATGTGATGCATTTAAAAAACCTATCCAAGACAACCCTGCCCAAGAGGAGGAAGATGACCCCCGTCATTCAGGCACTTGGAGCCAAGGACATTAGATCTAGGTGGACGTTTCAGTTTGGAAGGGTAAGCAATATCGGATCACCTCATACGAGGAAGTCCTGAGGATCCCCTTTGTCTAGTTTGTCATCTAACATTTTTATGTTACTCGTTCTACAATTAATAGCTGGTGGCAGTGGTTTACTTTTTACTACCATTGTGCGTTTTTACCGTGGGCTGCGTTCGCAGCTGCAGTAAAGCATTTTGTCCAAATGGCCCGGTTGTCTTTTTTCGCCATTTCTTGGTGGAAAGGGCCTTCTTGAGATTTACCCTGCGCGCCAAACCAGGTTTGGCCACTTAGTTTCGTCTTTAGCGAGGTGCACCCCCCTTCACATTACAAAATTCCCCGGCGTTGTAGGGTGCCCCTCAGCCCCCCCCCCCCCCCCCCTAGAGTGCAGCCTGCCATTTTCAATTTTTTGTTTACCAAGCTTGCCTTGGCGCAGAGGGGCACATTGGTCATTGGTATGCCAAACCCTACTTCCCCATCCATTGGGGGCCTGTCAGACGTATTGGGGTGGGCTTCTCCCGACCCCAAATGGAGGGTGGGGGCACCTCATGCAGCCTTCCCTGGTGGCAGATATCTGCCCGTAGGAAGGCTTGCAAAGGGGGTAGGGGGGTGGGCATGCGTGAAAAGTATGGATTTGTTTTTGCTGGTGTGACTGTAGGTAACCTGTTTTTTTGTTTTGTTTACAGCTTTTTCTACGCGAGCAGCTGCAACGTTATGAGAGTACCGTTTTTTATTATTCTATTGTTAGGGCCCACTGTCAGTGGGGTAGGTGAGACTGGGACTGGGTTGTAGGTGGTGTGGGTGGGAATGGGCCATCTGGGAAGATATTTGGGTTGGCTAGGACACAATTGCAGGGGCAGGCCACAAATTGTCCCCCATGCCAGCAGAACACTGGTGTTTCCCGGGGAGCGGATGCCTCCCTTGTGGGTTGTCTGTCTGCCAGCGAGGGCTGCAGCTCTGGCTGTGCTACGTTATAGGTGTCACCTCTGGGAAAGAATGGGGATCCTGCTGGAGATCCCTGGAGCTGCCGCTGTGCTTAGGGGACGGTACACCCACATGGTGCATGGATGTCCAAGGCCGGGGACATCACCTCCAACCGCCCTGAAGTTGCAGCTGGGCTGCATTACAGCTTTTCCATTCGGGGAGGTATTGGCACACTGCCGGGACTCCCTGATGGGGAGAAGCTGTAACGCAGGCCAGCCAGAGCTCCAGCAAAGTCGGCGGTAATATCCCTGGCCTTGGGCACCCTTCTCCCATGTGGGTTTTGGCGGGGCTTGTGGGTAATCCATTCTGTGGAGATTTGCCAAAGTCACAACTTTGGATTCCCATGGGTGTCTTTTCAGAAATGCTTGGGGTTCCCGGTTTTCCCTGCTGGCTTCAACACCCTAGGCCCAAATCTGTAGGTTGCCCACACAAACAAAATGTGCTGTGCCGAAAGGCTTGGGGTGATCAGTGGGTTACCCTTTTCTTTTTGCCCCCGGTAGGTGCACCTACACATGAGAGGTACCATTTTCGTCGGGACACCTGTGGGAACGCAGGAAGGTATGACATCTGTTGTTGGCGACGTGTTTTGGTGAGTGGACAGAGGGAAATGTCTCTGAACTTGGCTGGAAATAAAAGACAATTCTCAGACATTTCGCTCTGGCCACCCACCGAAACACACTGCCAACACCACATGGCCTACCTTCCCGCTTCCCCACACGTGTCCCGATGAAAATGGTACCACACATGTGTGGGTGCACCTACCTGGGGCGCAAATCGAAAAGGGTAACCCACTGGTAACCCCAAGCCTTTCGACAGCAGATTTTGTCCATGTGGGCAACCTACAGATTTGGGCCTAGGGTGTCGAAGCCAGCAAGGAAAACATGGAACCCCATGCATTTCTGAAAAGAGGACATCTGTGGAAAACCAGGGGTCTGACTTGCGCAAATCGGCCCAGAATCTACTACCCATAACACCCGGCAAAGTCCAAATTCGGGGGGTAAAAAACACAATTTTCAGACATTTCACTCTGCTCACCCACCAAAACACGCCGCCAACAACATATGTCATACCTTCCCGCATTCTCACAGGTGTCCCGATGAAAACGGTACCTCACATGTGTGGGCGCACCTACCTGGGTGCCAAGGGGAAAACCTAAAACAAGGGTAACCTCAAGTCTTTCGGCACAGCATCATTTCAGGAATTCTGCTCATGCGCACACCCTACAGATTTGGGCCTAGGGTGTCCAAGCCACGAAGGAAAACAGGGAAGCCCATGTCTTTCTGAAAAGAGGACAACACGTGGGAATACACAGAGGTCTGACTTGCGCGAAGCGGGCCAGAATTTATTACCCAGAACCCCCGACAAAGTGAATTTTGTGTTTTTTACCCACCAAATATCACATTTTGTCAGGGATTGTGGGTAATAAATTCTGGGCCGCTTTGTGCAAGTCAGACCTCTGTGCATTCCCACGGGTGTCCTTGTTAGGCAGAATTATATGCAGTACCCTTTGGGAACACTACACACAATTAAGACTACAAGTGAGAGTATAATTTCACCTTTGGTACAAGCCTGTACTACACAGTTATAGTGGTAGCAGTAGCGGAGCAGCCAGACTTATCTGAAGAGTAAGTGAGCAGTACAAATAGTTACACAAAGGACAGCAATTACTATGATTCAGGAAAACACTGACTCAAGGTTTTTAAGTAAAAGAATATATATTTATTTACCCAACAGTTGTATAACATTTCACTATTATGAGCAAGTTAAAAATCACAATCATGAATACACCACAACAGTTCCCTTAAATTCCAGACAAGTTAAGCTCACAAAATGAAGTGGGAGTAAAATGGCACTCCAGCAATTTAAAAGGGACGGAAAGACAAAGTTATTAGAAATTGAACCACAGCAACAGGTAAGTACTCTGAGCAATTTGAACAAGAGAGACCACAGTGAGGAGATACGCTAGAAAAGGCTTAGGGCCAAAGTCAATGGGTCAAAAGTCTTTTGCTCAAGATCACACAGCTCAGGGTAGTTTGCAGTAAAGTTGGTGGCACAGATTCCGGACGAGGTTGGTTGGTAGAAAAGTTAGTTCAAAGAGAAGGACAAGCCCTCGGATTGGAGAAAGATTTCAAACACTTTCACCGCGGTTGAACGAAACAGACAACTGGATTTGCACAGTACCTTGAAAACGAAGAAGGAGCTGTAATCTGAGGCAGACGCACCCGATTGTTCCTGCAGACTCACGGTTCCTGAAGCGACTGTCGGACTGATCAGAAGTAGGAAGGATGGAGGGTCCTGTGCCAACCAGGGAAGAAGCCAGCAGCAGAGCAAAACAAATAAAAGGTGTGCTCCTTAAAACCCAAGCAGGGTCTGACCTTCCTGGCTGTCCGGCCCACTGTATCTCTGTACAGAGAATTCGACCAGAGGAGGGGTCCTGGCTTGAAGTTTGGGGGAACTGGTTGGTCCCACCAGCTCAAGGGAAGAAGTTTCCTGGAGGATTTTCTCTGTCATCGGATTCGGAGATTTGGACCTGCAGCAGGGCTTCACCGGGCGGTTGAGTCGTGGTAGGGGTCCTCTTCTACCAGTTCCTCATTTGTTCTTTCGTTCCCATGGCAAGACTGTCTTTCCAGTCCCAGAGACCTGCTTTTTATGTAGTTTTCCCCCATTCATACAGCCTGGCTGTCAATTACACACAGCAGGGTGGCTGGCCTGGCAAGGCCAGTCCCCTTAGCCAATCAGACCAAAGTGCGACTTGGGTTACTAAGGCAACCCAGGGCAGGGGTCCGAAGATCCCTCCCTCACATCCTGCCCATATAGAATATCAGGCCCTTTAAGGAGGGCTTCTGTCCAGAAGACCGCAATAAGACAACGAACAAAGGAGTCATCCCCCGTTTGGCGCGCAGAGTAAAACACGAAAAAAAAAGACTAACAAAAAGAAATGGCCAATAAACACAGCCAGAACCACAATAAAATGTATTTGGTCAAGCGAGTTTATGTTCGAGGCTAATATAATAGCCTGGAACAATACCACGTTTATATAATATAATCGCGGTAGGAAGGTTAGGGTAGATACCACTGCCACCAGCCAAGTCTTAGTGTTAAGGGAGCGAAACAATGCTCCAAAAGGCACAGACAAAACGGGATAAGAATTAAACCTTTCCATGACTCCATGTAAGATGGCGTGTACAGGGTCTGCAGTTTAAAGTGACTATATAAAGTTAATGGCAACTTTACCTGTTTCTGGGGGCCAGTTGTGAGCCCCAGAAAAATGGAGTCAGAGGGAAGTCTCAAAGACAACTCTGTGTCACTGCACTGAAGGTGCTGTGTAACACACAAAAAGTGGTGCACATGGGGTAGGTGAGGCTCCAGTGCCCAAGATCACACAAACCGTGAAAATACACACAGCAAAACACATGTAAGAGTGGGGAAAAAGGCTCACACTCTTACCAGGTGAAAAAAATAAATCCTATAAACCCAGCAAAGCTGCTGGGGGACTCTTTAGGTAAGGGAAATCAGCCATTTATGAGAATTCTTATGAGAGCCCTCTTTTCAGATATGCATGGTGTTTCGAGTTTTCCTTGGTGGCTTGGACACCCCACACCCAAATCTGCATGGTGTGCACATTAGTCAAAACCCTGCAGTCCTGCTGTGCCAGAGGAGTTGGGGTTACCAGTATTTTTGGCTTTCCCCTTGGCGTCCAGGTAGGTGCACCCACACATGTGAGGTACCGTTGTCATCGGAACACCTGTGGGAACGCGGGACGGTAGGCCATGTGTTGTTGACGGTGTGTTTCGGTGGGTGAGCCAAGTGAAATGTGCGGAAAATGGGCTTTTTTTTCCAGCACATTTCGGGCTTTGCCAGGGTTTCTGTGAAATACATTCTGGGCCGATTTGCGCAAGTCAGACCTCTGCGGATTCCTACACGGATGTCCTCTTTTTGGAAATGCATGGAGTTCCCCTTTTTCCTTGGTGGCTTGGACACCCGAGGCCCATATCTGTATGGTGTGCCCGTCTGCAAAAATCGTGAAATTCAGCTGTCGGAAAAGACTTGGGGTTAGGGGTGTTTTAGGCTTTCCCCTTGGTGCCCAGGTAGGAGCACCCACACGTGAGGTACCGTTTTCAACAGGACACATGCGGGAAGGTATGACATTTGTTGCGTTTGTGTGGTTTTCATAACGTTTCAACCCATTTACTGGTGCCCTTTGTGACACAACCCTTTCATTTCCCAAATGTGCCCTACACTTACTCGCTGCTTTAGGCACCATACACTTTTGTAACCTGCACAGGTCATCTACCCTTGAAAAGGTCTGCCTGTGCTCTTTCAAAAAATGTATGCTTGCCGTTCCTCCCCACATTGGTTTTCCTGATTTACACATGCTAAGTAAGTCTGTTCAGGCCGCAAGCATAAAACTCCTGTGTACCACTGCTTGGCTTGTGGCATTGCTTGTTTTGCGAAACGCTTAAAAAATGTGTGGTTTCCTAACTGCAAGAGTCGGGGGGAATGCAGCAGAGCATTGTTTTTCTCAAAATTCATAGAAGCCATTGCTGTACCGAGCCAACCATGTCCACCACATACCTTTTTTTCCTGTCATTTTCCCGCTTTTTCCCCAAACTATGGCATTTTCCCCTTCCTAGTTGTGGCCCGACCTGTGCAAATCACCCCTTCCTAAACTTGGAATTTTGTCTACTTTTCAGAAATGTATGCCTTCTGTCCTCCAATTTGTCTTTCCTACCATTCCGTCCATGCATGTCTCATTGGCAAAAATTGCCAAAATCGCCTACCTCTCACAAAACGGTTGATAACCACATCAAAATATTTTTTTTTCGTTCCCACTCAACCTATTCTTCAAAGCCAGGAAATTGGGGAATTCAGCACAGCAAACCATGTGTTCCTAGCTCTTACAAGGAAAAAAACCACAGGCTTCTTTGTACATTATTTTATTTGCATTTTTTGAAAAACCAAAATTTTCACCCTTTTTGGTTATTTTCTCTCACCCCCCTCCTACAGCAACCTTGGATTCATGGGTGGCGTTACAACCACCTACATGTGGGGAAAAAGGCTGAGATATCTCATGTAACAATACATTTACAAGGCATTGAATGGCGAAATACCGAAATCACCAAAAAAGGCCTTGGCACTTGGGGGGAAAAACCCATGGCACTTAAAGGGCTGAACACATCAATCTTTTATATAAAAAAATCTAAAAAGGATTTCCTATTAAAACTAGATCATGTTATTACAAAGTGCCAATTGATAAATCTTTTAAAATCGCTGAAACAACTTCATTGAATTTCATCATATGAAAAATCAAATTCATATCATTACCACACAACAATGATTCCCATATCATTTGTGATCAAATTTCTTCTAGAGTTATCATAAGCTAACACGTATTTTATACGCAAGTTCTGCAGGCTTTCACACTCAAATAAAATGTGTTTGATTATTCGTTATTTGCCATTCCACAAAGTCTACAGTACCTAATTTGTTTAGGTATATTCAGTTTCGCCCCTAAGATTTCCAAGGTATCCCTCATGGTGAATTTAAGCAGCAGGTATCGTCTAATAGTCACACAATCAGGAAATGCCATGTGGAAGCCAGGTTTACACATTACTTTGGACCAGAATTCCAGATACAACCCACCATTACTTTTTGTTGCAAGGTTTACCATATTTTGTTCTCTACTTTGGTCATATATTGACCATTTCAGTGATCGTTTAAGTTTGGCAGTAGAGAATGTTAGCCAACTATTAGCATCTTCTTTGACCCATTTATGATATATACGACTCAAACTATCAAATATTCTTAGATCTTGTTGCTTATTCAAGTTTAAAAAGATTCAGTTCCACAATAAATGTGCCATTGTCTAATTTAGCTAATTTCATGCAGAGTGTAGCCATCTTTACTTCTACTAGATCGCTCACACTATTCACATTACATTCTAGCAATATTTATTCGCGAGGTAAACATTTCGGCGTTCTCAACGATATCCGTAGCATTAGCACAGAAATTAGAATTCTCCCCAACAGGCATACATCTGATTAATCTCCCTAACATTGCCCCCCCCCCGTAGGGGGGCCAGCCCCACAGATTTAAGTAATCTTGATCATGTGCCTCAGGCTCTCCAACTGGAAGTTCTTTCTTTTGTTGCATTGCAAGTTACTCTGCATATGACTAAGCTATTTCACAGTTTATATCACATTTAAGACTATCGATTTGGGGTTTGTTTAAAATAAATTATGTTTAAGAATCCGGATCAATATTACATAAGAACTACTCCACTAACCAATCTTTCTTTATCTTCTGGTTTGCTGCTTCCATCCGATTGAAACTGAAAAGAAAATGAGAACAGGATTTAGTGTGCATGAATAGTCAATATATGCCCAAGCAGGATTAAAAAAAAATATTAAACATAAGCAATGTGTTTATTTTTAAAGATAGTGTACCTCTTAACCGAATATGTAGACTAGATCATGAATATCTGAATTGGCACCTAAGCGACTTGATATCTAGCTATTTCATGATGCCAGTGGCAGATGTTGCTCAGCTGGTTTATAGACTCCCTACATCAACATCAGAGTGCGCTCCAAGACAGAAAACTAACAAGATTAATTATCCCTAGCCAGAGTGCAAACGAAATTCTACACTGAGAGATGTTCAGAATATGAGTAACTAGTTCTTGGCAAAGTCCAGCAACTGATCAGACCTATGCAGATGTGGGAATGTGGTGTGAATTCCTGTATCCCACAAAAATCATGCAGCTCTGACTGCGATAGTGTGGGATCCCTTCCTTTGTGTGAAAGCCCATCTTATGATATGGTATGGCATTTATAACATACCTGTACACAAGTGTTTCTAGGCGCCATGGGAGTTATCCGAGAGAATGTCTGCCACTGGCTGAACATCCCTCTGCTTGGATGATGTATGGTGTGCGATACTCACTGTCCACAAATGGAAAACAAAGCAGACCCCTCAGCCACTCACCTTGCCTACAGCTGGATTTCTGTACCTGCACTCCTGGAAGGTCTGCTGCATAAGGAAGGGGTGAAGGTTTGCATCAGCATCTACTTTAGGCTACACTGTCTGATTTGGAGAAGCTCTACCTCTTAAAAAAAGACCAGAAGGACAGACTGAAGTGCTCCCTTTCTCCCTGATCTGCTGGGACAACTGGATCATAGTTCCTGCTTGAATGCCTGGTCTCTGAGAAGCTCATGACTATGCCAGATTGCTTCCATGGCTGCTCCTCTATGGCTTACCATACCCTCTAACGGCCCTTCGAGCCAACCCCCAAAGTCCAAAGCCGCATCATGTGCCAGAGGACGACCGTGGAACCTTGAATTGAGGCTACAGTCTCCCCGCCGTTCAGCTCCTCTGGCTCAGACCATTGTCCAGGAAACCAATACATTTCAAATAATCAGCCTTCCCCAGGGGTCTTAGGGTCAAATGCACTAGTGTATCGTCACTGGAACCTAAAGTGCTCGCAAAAGAATATACACAGTAATAGCCTGTTAGGAGGTATTTTCAAAGTCACTACAGTGGTATGACTTTGAAAAGCCAATCTAGTGTGAATTAATCACAATCCAGTTCAGCTAAACCACTCCCTTAAGTAGCAAAGACCAGGAAGTAAGGCTGAACTAAGGAAGGGCCACTGTTGTGTGGTTGAGTTAACATTTATCGAAATTGTAAATATATAGACCCACACAGTTAAGTACACAAATAGCACTAATTTATTACAGTATCTCACTAAGACATGTTTTAAATATTCAGTATGACAAACATTACCTTTCAGTAGTCATCTTTCTGATTCTTGCATCTGCTTAGATTCACAAGCTTTGCATGGGCCAAAATCTAGTTGTTGGTGCAGAGTATTACATTATTTCTTTTCAAAATCAAAAATACATCGCCCAGGCATTACCGTAATACTATTCCTAATGGTGACGTGTGCAGTACCGATGCCACTTCGCGCGAGGTGGTCCAGATTGTTATTGTTCATGACCTGAGGATTCATGCAGTCTAAAATGTGCTGTTAGAATGTCAACGCTCTGGGTACAGAACTAATGAAAAACGCATTATGAGGCCTTCAACTCACAGTACAGAGAGGATGGGTGGACGCATATGAATCTAAGCAGATACAATTAGAAGAACAAATCACTTAGCCCTGGTAACGTTCTTTCAACTGGATGTTCCTCCCACGTATTGCTCATCTTTTGATATCCTTACAGCTTTAGCTGCTTCGGAAAACATTTTTCGGTAGAGGACGGTGTGCGTCAATCCAGTCAACTATGTCCCACAAAGGCTTCCACCGCAGGGGCGTAAGTATATATAGCACATGCAGCACCTGTTGGCTTCAGTTCTGTTTTTATGCATTCCTCTTCTAGAATACCAGTATCAGTGAGTCCCAGACAGGACCAGACTTTGAAAGAGAGTAAGTGAAATGCCTGGAAATTCTACAGTGGGGTAGGTTGGGAGGGGTGATGAGGTATAAGTGGGAGGACCATCCAGTTGAAACAACGTTACCAGGGGTAAGTAACTTTGATTGTGTCCTCCCACGTACTTATCTTTTGATAGACTCCCAAAGCAGTGTTTGGGTTTGGAGAAGGGAGTAAGAATTTTCAGATTTGATATGGATTGAATATAGGACAGCTTTCACAAATCCTCCTTCTTGCTTAGAGGATGAATCCAGACAGTAATGCTTTGTAAATGTGCGAATGGTAGACCAAGTGGCTAGCGCACAAATGACTTTAATAGGGACCCCCTCTTTGCAGAGTAGATGTCGTCACCATGCACCTTATGGAATGAGCTCCCAGGCCTTCAGTGGGATCTTTTCCAGCCACTCTTTAGCATTCTGTAATAGCAAGAATTATCCAACTGAACAAAGTTTGTTTTGTAACTGGAAGCCCCAGTATGTGTCCAGTGTACCCGATGAAAGGCTGGCCATGTTGACATATTTTCGCCATTCTTGAGATATAAAAGCTCAAAGCCCTTCTGGGATCGAGCCTATGCAGTCTTTCCTCTTCCTTGCTAGGATGAGGAGGCGGATCAAAAGTAAGTAGAACAATTTTCTTGGATAAATGAAAATCTATACATTTTTGGCCAAAAAAATAAAATAAAAGGACAAACGCGTGTTTATGACAAATAGTAAATGGATGCTTACTAGATAAGCCCTCAACTCACTCACCCTGCGGGCTGATGTCAATGCAACTAACAGAATGGTTTTAAATGTTAGTAGTCTTAATGGGCATGAATGGAGTGGCTCAAAGGCAGTGCATATTAGAAATGTCAACATAATTGAGATCAAAATGGCACTTAGAAAGGTGTAGGAGGGAACACGTTAGTGAGTGCCTTAAGCAATTGAATATTTAACAGCATCTTGAAATGAGATACATTTTTCAGATGTGTGCTTGAAGATTTGCAGCACTACCAAATAACCTTTCATTGTTCCAATCCGGAGTGCCAGATATGCCAAGTATAACAAAAAGGACAATACCATAGGTGTATTGCACTGAAAAGTATCCACATTTTTGCTATCTGCACCAGCTGCAGAATTTTTCCGAAGGGCAGAGGTACAAGGATTTAGTTGCTGGCCTTCTGACCGAAAGCAAAATCTCCATTATTTTATTCGGGGGGGTCCCTATCCTTATAACTCAAACTCCCTTACATCTCAATCTCTCAGAAACCATGTGTGAAGGTCGAGTGTCTTCACCTCTGGATGGAGAACCACACCCTCCTCTTGCGAGAGGTCCTCTTTGTGGAAGACGAATTGGAGGGCAGATGGACATGTCCAAAAGGTCCGGGTACCACATTCCCCTGGCCCAATCCGGAGCAATTAGGATCATGGATTTCCCATACTTTCTCAACCTCCTGATCACGTCAGGAATGATGGGGCTAGAGGAAACACGTACAGCAGTGGAAACTCCCAGTCCACTACCAACGCATCCCCTAGAGCTCCTCTTGGAGGAAATTACCTGGAACAGAACGCTTTGCACCTCCGGTTAGCACTGGTCGCAAACAGATCCACTTGAGGGGTCACCCAAAGAGTGAAGATCTCTTGAAGGACTTCCTGAGCTAGCTCCCACTCGTGGCAGACTGTTCTCTGCCAGCTCAGAGCTTCCACCTTGGAGTTCTCCTCTCCGGCTAGGTGAACTGCAGTTAGGGATTGCTTCTTTAATTGCCCAGAACCAGAGCTGCACTGCCTATGCACATTGGTAGTGACCCTACTCCCCCTCTTTTGTTGCGGTAGTAGATCAGGACATGCTTTCCCCTACAGAGGGCAGAAAGGCATCCAGCGCAAGTCTCATCGCCCTCAGCTCCAAAAGATTGATGTGTAGTTTGGTCTCCGATGGAGACCAACGACCGCTGATTGTCAGATCATTGGCATGGGCTCCCCCCACCCCATGATTGAGGCGTCCGTAACTACTGTTACCTCTGGCAAAGGGTGCCAAAAAGGTTCTCAATACAGAATCTTGTCCTCCCAGGCCCACCACAGAAGATCCCGTGCAACCCTGTTTGAAACCGGAAGTAGGTCTGACATCTTGCCTGAGAATTGAGAACACTGTGTCCTGAGAGCCCATGGAAGTTCTCATTCTCAGGCGAGCCTCTGGCACCAGAAAAATGCAGGATGTCATGAGGGCGAGCAACCTCGAAAAGTTGAAGGCCGGAAGACGCTGGGCTTGCTGGAATTTGGTGACCATCTGCAGAATGTGTTAAGCCCTTCCCTTAACTCCGGTTGCAAGGCTTTTCCGAATGATGCACCCAGGACCGCTGTGATAAATTGGAGTCATTGAGATGGTATCATGTGGGACTTCTTGAAATTGCTGGTGAAGTCCAGGTAGTGGAGAGATTCACAGATTATGCCGAGATGTTCCAGGGCCTGTTCGGGAGAAAGAGCCCTGATCAGCCAATCACCCATGTAGGGGCAGACGTGAATCCCCCCCCTCTCCTGAGACTCGCTGCCACCATCGCCATCAACATGGTGAAAACCCTCGGGTGGCAGAATTCAAAACCGATAATGAAAACCACCAACGGCGAACCTCAGGTACTTTCTGTGCTTCTGATGAATAGGCACATGAAAATAAGCATCCTCAAGGTCAAATGACACCATCCAATCGTGTAGCTGGAGGGCCTGAAGAATATGAGAAATGGTGACCATCTTCAACTTGTCCTTCTTGAGGAACTTGTCAAAGAATCTCAAGTCCGAGATGGGTCTCAATCCTCCATCCTTCCTGGGGGATTAGGAAATAGAGTTTGTTCCTCTCCATTACAAGGACTGGCTATATAGCACCTTTCTCTAGCATGCTCAAAATCGCCTGCAAAAGTTAAGGCTCCAGAACATTGAACAAGTGGCTCCCCGGTTGTTAGTTGGACTTTAGAAAAACTGTCCTAAGGGCTTAGTAAAACCATTCAACTGAGGCAGTACAAAACTCCACTCTTAGTATAAGGCTGTACCACCAGAGTACATGGTAGCGCAGACAGAGCTGCCAGGCTTATTTTAGGAAGGAGAGGGCTGTAGAATCAGTTCACATGAAATTGAAATACAAACGATCCAAAGAAACACTGAAACACATTGTATTGTAAAAATAAAGGATGTATTTAAATACAGGTAGGCCCAGATAAATCTAGGGGTAAGTAAGCACGAACACATTAACCTCCCCTGTGCATGGCTTTTATCGACTTATCGAAAGCATTCGATATAGTAAACAGAGAGAAGCTTTGGACAAAACATACTAACTGGAACTGCCCCCCATCCTTGTTGGATCCTATACAAGAACTTTACTCTGAAACATCTACGAGAGTGAGACTCAACGGCACAGGTCAACTCTCCTCTTCAATAGGTAAAACTTGTGGAGTAAAGCAGGGATGCCCTCTGGCACCGGCACTTCACAATGCCTACACCGGCGACTACCAACACCCCGAAAGGAACGTTAAAGCATTCCCCCCCTCTCTAGGGTCTGAAAAGGTCAGCAGACTGCTCTACGCAGACGACATCATTTTAATCGACCAAACGAAGATAGGGCTCCAGCGAATATTGGATAATTTGAATGAATACCTTCATACCAACGACTTGGAAATCAAAGCCTTGAAAACTAAAGTGATGCGACTGACAAAAGCGGCCAAACGAAAAGCTTCAGAGGCATGGTTCTTTAACAATACCCGCCTCAAAGAGGTGGACGCCTTTCGATACTTGGGCACCATGTTTAGTAACAAAAATAACGAGCAACCAATGCTAGACATCCTGATCAACAAAAACAAAACCCTGACAAATCAAATGATTATCATGGACAAAAAATGTGCCCGCTTTTCAATAAAGGCGGCTACTAATTTTTACAGGATGAAAGCCGTTCCAGCGCTTACTTATGGCATGGCATGGCATGTTTGTCATTCCGGACTCAATTTGGCCGAAAGTGGAGGATTCACTTTGGAAAAAAGTCCTCCGACTGCCTACCTCGACCCCAATAACTTTGATAAGGAGAGAACTCGGTCTTACCTCACTTCAAGGCACAGTATCCCTCAACAGTTTGATGTTCTACAGAGAAGTGATATCATCCATTGAGAAAATGTACACACTGATCCAGGAAGAAATTGAGAACGGCTCAAACAAAATGCTCAAAATCTGGATGGACAAAAATCAAACTCTCCTAAAATCAATAGTTAGTTCAGAGGACGAGCTTTTGGTCAATCCGAAAATAAACAGCAAAAAAACTGAAAGAATCAGACTGGTGTGACACCCAACAGAAAGCAACCAACTATAAATCTGCGGCCCATCTCCCGCCCTTTGCACAAAAACTAAACAAGCCTACCAGTTATCTACTGAAATTTCCGAATAAGACCTTTCACTTGACTTTCTTGAGAGCAAGACTGAACATCCTAAAGACTAATGAGGTCCTGAAAACCCGAGGCAAATCGGTTAAGCCAGAACCAAGACTCAAAGGAGAGTCTAAAACACCCGATTCTCCAATGCCCAGGAACCACTGGCAACAGAGATACCCATTTAGGTCCCCTCCATTCAACTCTCTCAAGAATGGACGAGGACTACTGGTGGTCATACCTAATGAAGGGGCTAAGTCGAAGACCAGTAATCGCAGTGGTAAACTTCTTGCACAGCTTGAAGTTGGACGTTATCTGTGAATGATCAGAAAGACCCTGAAAGGACTTAGCCCTTTGGTAAGCAACTGGGAAAAGGGATGTTATTTTGTAAAAACTGCTAAAACAGTTAAACATAAAAAAAATAAACAATTTAAAAAATTATATGAAATCACAATATAAAAACACAACACTATACTTTAAGGTACACAGACCTTATTTGGAACCCCTGACCGTAGTTCTAGGGAAGTCAAAACCTTTTCATACACATTCAGTATAGGTCACACCTATACTTGGCGAGTAAAAACCCAATGGTTACTTTAACAATTACATTCAGTAATGCAAGGGCAGTAGACCCTACCAGTTATACACCGACTCTCGGTTCAAATTACATAATCAGTCAACTGGACAATATACTTTTTGTGAATAGCGGAACACTATTCAAGGTCCAGTAAAAACCTATAACTACTTTTGTGTTAACACACATTTATACTAGGCAAGTAAAACCTAAGGATGTAATATTCAATTACAGATGCTTTTGAGATCAGCAAAACACAGACTGAGATAATCAGTAACTCTTGTAACTTATTTTTGTATGGCACACAGCTAATACAAGTAATACACATACTTTAACCTCACAATGAAGGGGAAAGTAAAACCCAATGCTACACTTTACTGAATGACTCAAAGCTGTTCTAGGAAGGCAACAACCTAATACAGACTTATTCTGGACAGGCTAACAGCAAGTCAGGGGAAGGTAGACTCAGTTGGGGGACACTCATACATAAAATTATCCTCCAAGGACTAATCTGGTGAAATCAACACTTTACTTTTGGGAAGAGGCACAACCTAATCACATGAGTAAAAAACCTTCACATCTACTTTCTATTAGAATGGCAAAACAGTTTCAAAGGAAGAAAATATTTTAACCATACTTTTGAGAATAGTGTAACCGAACGCTATACAGAAATCCTAAGAGACCTCAGGTAAGTACGTATGATATGATATTTTATTTATATCACTCTCATACACAAGTGTTTCATACACAAGCCAACACAGTACCTCAGCATTTAAGAAGATTTTGAAGCAGGACGACTTCAGGATCTGCAGCCAAATACCCGGTCAGTGGATTCCTTGTTGTGGTGACTGAAAACAAAACCTCAGAAGGAACTTTGCCGCAGGGATCGACGAAGATGGCTCTAGGCAAGGTTTCCCTCGCGGCTGAATGTGGTTCTGCGGATTTGGCGCCTTTTCAAGGAGCCCAGAAGACAAAAGATTGTGGTTGAATTCTCGTCGTTAAAAAGGTCCAGCACTCTGTTGAGGGGACTTTTCGGACTCGATTTGTCTCTGGAGATCCATCAGGATGCCCCCGAAATTTCAGCGAGATTCGGAATTCAAAAGATGTGTACCGCACAATGGCTTGAAGTCCCAGGGTATTTAGGCATTGCAGCAACGCAAGGTCGCAGCAACGCGTGGGAGGGCTTAATATGCAGATCTTCTTGAGTCTAGTGGGTCTCACCAGGCTCCGGGTCGTTGTTTCCGGAGTCCCCAGGTCGATTCTCCGGTCGCTGGAAATCATTTCTGCCTCTTTGCCTTCATCATCCTCTTCGGTTCCAGTGGTCGACTTTTCTTCAGCTTACAGGTTCGCAGTATTTAACAGGAACTATAGCACAAGCTCTGCATTCTCTCCCCCCATTTTACAAGAAGGGGCAATCTGGTTGTCCAATCAGGACAGCCAGCCCCCCCCCCCCCCCCACTGGGATTTGTCCCCAAGGGTAAGACCAAGGGCTGGGGGAGTTTTGGACTCCTCCCGCACTTCTTGCCCTCACGGACAGACTTGAGCCTGGGCGGGGAATCCAGCCGAAGATTAAAATCACACAAAGGAATTTCCCACCTTGGATGTCAGGAGAAGGAACACAAATCCACAAGTAACAATAAAATGGTGAAAAAACAAGACAGGGGGCATTTTGGTAAAGTGAGCACCCTTAGGTGCCATTACTGCAGCTGTGCCCACAGCCCGTGGTAAAGGTGCACCAAATTAATACAAGGTATCACTGCCACCAGCAACTGAAGGTAAGCTTGTCCCTGTAACATAACTGTTACAGTTTTAGTGTGAAAGGGGATACATTGCATCTCCCTGGCACTCCACATAAGGTGGGGTGCGCGGGCCTCACAGAATAATATGGTAAAGGGATCCGAAGATCCTTTCTACCCTTGGGAACTGTAGTTTTCTCAAGGTTAGCAAAAAAAAGTTAAGGGGAGCTTTTAGGACAACCCAGCAACAACAGGCACTTATTGCCAATAGGTTGTTAAAGAAGAAAACTTCAAAAAACCATGGAGAGTCTAAAAATGACACCCATAAAAAGAGTTTAAGATTCTGTGAATGTGGGAAAAGGTTCCCACTCACTGACATATTAAGGAAAAATATCCCACTAATAAAGCAAAACATTCTGGGGATGACGCAGGTCAAGAAGATTTACCAGTTCTGTGAAAATCTTACCCAACACCGGTGGAGTATTCTGAGGCCTTTTTAAAAAGGCAAGCCAGTAACCCTGGGCTACTGTTGCCAACGCCCACACATCTGAAATACTAACCATTCTTTCAGATGCCGTGAGAGTCTGCCTCCCACCGGGGTATTGTGGGCTAAGGCCTCAAAGAGGTTTTGCGGCGGCTGATGGAAACGTAGCGATTGCTTGGGTGGACTTTTAACCTCTCCCTCATTCACCACAAAGGAATCTTCTTTGGCCCCTTTGAGGAGTAGAAGCGAAAGGACCTACCCCTCCAATATGGTCCACTGGGGTGAGAAGATTGTGGCTGTCCGATATCGGCACCAAGGTATTTGGCTGCCCCCTTTAAGGTCTGCAGCTTCTCCAGGCTTTTGTCAGCCTTGCTGTCAAATAGCTAGGTGCCGTCAGAGGGCATGTTGAGGATCCTAGACTGCACATCCGTTGCAAACCCTGACTTCAACCAGACAAACGTGTATTACAGCGCTTGGCACCATGGCTCTGATGCTGTAAGCCGAGTTCAGTACTGATTGAAGAGACTCACACATAGCCTCCTTACCGTCTCTTACAATATTCAGGAAGCCGTCTCTTTCTTCCCCTTCGGGAATATGATCAGTCGCCAGGCCCACAGGGTGAATGTAAACTTGGCTAAGCCGCAAGTGGTGTTTGCAAACGTGAGAGCCATGTTACCGACAGAAAATACTTTCCTAGCCCAAGCGTCGAAACGCTTGACATCCCTGTCTGGTCGGATATGCAGCCTGTTTGGAAGCAGACATCGCTGCCTGAACTACTACCAGGCTCTCTGGTATTGGGTGCTTAGACAAGTAGCTAGGATTGCTACTTGAAGGTCTGTATTTTCTGGTTAGATTCTTATTAACCGCTGGAGTAGATTCTAAAACCTCCAAATTTGCCATAACCCTTTTAGAGGGCAACATGAAAAGGGAGTACGGAATCCTTCTGTGGACCTTTGTCAAGAATGTCCATTAGGTTGTCGTGCTCGAATGGTGGTGCAGGTCTGACCCTCCCAGGAAATTCATAACCCTGGTCATGAACTGCCTACAAGAGGCATCAGCATGGTCTGCCGGGTCTGGCTTGCCAAACTCAAACTCGGATGAAGAGGCAATCCCACTAGCTGTTTGAAGATTTTCACATTAATCTTTTAGTCTAGACTCTGAGATAAGAGCATTTGGGACATTACGAGTGCCAAACTCCAAACCAAAGGAGTGTCCTGGTCCGACGGCTCTTGTTCCTCAAATAGATGTTAAGGATTTCAAGATATCCTTCCATGGCAAAGTATTATATGGTTTTCCATTGGAATTACTGGTGGTTTTGAGGGCAAAGGTACCGATGACGTTAATAGCTTGGATGCTAATAGCGCCGATGACTATTTATGTACCAATTTAGGTGCCTACTGAACGCTAGAAGGGCTTGACCCTCGACTCAATGGAGTCTTCGACATGTCGAGACCCCAACGGTTCTCGAGGGGCCTCTGCCTACGGCCAGGGCTTGAGGGCGCTCAGGATTTGGCCTTCGCTCATTCCCCGTTGACTTTCGACTGCCTGACAGGAGCATTACTTTTTTTTCTTTCAGTTTATATGGGATCGGGGCCTCTTTCTCAAATATTTTAAGCATTTCCTGCCTGGACAGTTTCTCATCTCAGGAGAAGATTCCGAAGATCTAGAAGGCAATCAATAGCGCCTTTTCTTAGTTTTCCTCGATGAGGCCGAAGAATGGTGCAACCCACTGCTGGAGCATGAACGTTAATTCGATATTTTCCTACAAGGAGAGAAGTCACTCGTCTCGGACAATTGTTTTTCCGACAGTCGCTGAGGGGGATTTCGTTGGTGGCCTACCCAACACTAATTTCCCTTTACACTCTTTCAGAGCCTTACCATTCATGGACTAATGGGCCTCAGAGTCCACCGTCTCATGCTCCAAGCCAAGGCACCACAGACACACTTGGTGAGGATCCGTGAGGGACATCTTGGCACTGCAGTCGCTCTGTAGACATTTTTTTAACCTGGTCATCGAGGTTGATGGAGTTTGGGATATAGTCATCGTACTCTATCACAGTTCTGACAAGAACACAAGAACGAAGCGTAACGCATTTCTCGAAGAATTAGCTCACATGGAAAAGTCTAACTGAAGCCAACAGGCGCTGCGTGTGCTATATATATATATATATATATATATATATATATATATATATATATATACACACACACACATACGACTTAGACCCTGGGATGGAATCCCTTAAGGCACATTGAGTCGACTTCATCAACGCACAGCTTCCAAAATATTTTCAGAAGCAGCTAAAGCTGGAAAGATATCTATCAAAAGATGAGGAATACGTGGGAGGACACAATGATTCGAAAGATGATTACTGAGAAGGTTTGTCTTCTGAAGCTTGGTGAATCTGCTTAGAATCACTTGTTTTGCATACACTAGCAAGTAGTACATAGAAAGTGGAGAGTTAGTTGAAGGTGTAGATTAAGATTGTAATAATGATAAATCTTACTGACCTGTGTCAAACCCAGAACCTTTTGCTTTTGTTCCCATATACCTCCATGGGTAGGAACCTTTTTCCACACTCACAGAATCTTGTACTCTTTTTATGGGTGTCATTTTAAGACGCTCCATAGCGTCTTAAAAGTTCTCATTGACAGCTTTTTGGCATTAAGTGCCTATTGTTACTGGGTTGCCCTATGGGCTTCCCTTTTAACTTTCTTTGGCCAACCTTGTGAGAACTACAGTTCCCAAGGGTAGAAAGGATCTTTATATCCAGTTCACATTTTATTAGGCGAGACCAGCACCCCCACTTTATGTGGAGTGCTCAGGGGTGGTGGGGGGGGTTTCGGGGGGACTGAGTATCCCCTTTCTCATTTTAAATTTAACATTTATGTTACAAGGACAAACAACTTTAATGTCTGGTGGCAGTAACCCTGTTTATTTATTTGGTACACCTTTACAGTGGGTTGTTACCACAGCCCCGGTAAAGGCACCCATGGTTGCCTATTTTACCAAAATGGCCCGGGTCGTCTTTTTTTGCAATTTTAGTGTTCCTCGTCCTTTCCTGTTCCTTCCCCTGACCATCCAGGGTGGGACATTTGTTTGTTTGATTTTTATCTTCAGCGGGAGTCTTGTGAACTCCCCACCCAGGCTGAGTGTCTGAAGGCAGGAAGTGAGGGAGGAGTCCAAAATTAATTAGTCCTTTGTCTTCCAGCCAGAGTGTGAGAGTCCAGCTCAAACTGGAAGGTCGCCTGTCCTGAAAGGATTGCCAACCTCAATGTCCACATCCCCCTACCACCCCGGACCTCCATCCCCCAGGTTTGAACCTTGCAAGACTGTTTGATTGGCTGGGTTCCCGCATAAAAGTCTGATCCTGGAAGCTAAAGAGGTAGACGACCACTGGAACCAAAACTGAAGAGGAACATGAAGAATTCACGACTCAGATTATTTCCAGCTACCTGAGAGCCTGCTGTGTAACCAGAGCCTGCTGTAGTCCTGCCTCCGAATCGACTTGGGGACTCCAAAAACGACGACCCTGACCCAGGGCCTGGCGAGTCCCACTAGACTCAAGAAAACCTGCATTTCGAGCCATCCCACGCAATGCTGAGACATTGCGGGGCTGCAGTACCGTAGGACCTCAAGCCTACTGGACCACCAGAGTCGTGAATATAGTATGAACAGTCCCCTCAACCGAGTACTGGACCGTGCAAACAACGAGAATCCGACAAGCGATATTCGGTCGTCTTCTGTGCTCATGAAAAAGGCCCCAAATCCACAGAGCCACATTCAACTGTGACAAAAACCTTGCCTAGAGCCTTCCCTGTGATCCTTGCTGCCAAAGTCCTTCCAGTGTCGTGTCTTCTTGATGAAGGAATTCAACGACCAGGTTTTTGGCTGCAGATCCGGAAGTAGTTCTGCTGCAAAATCTTCTGTGCTGAGGTAGTGTGCTGGGTTGGGTATTTACTTACCTTAAGTCTCCTGTGATTCCTGTGTAGTTTTAGGGTGTTTTCTGTGATTGGGAGGTCTCTCGTCCAGTTCAGCCAGACCCACTGCTGGAATCTTGCTAGGATGTCTTCTCTGAAGTCCCTAGACCCTCAACTAAGCCCAGTGACCGCATCTCTCCTGCCCTAAAAAGCCTCCACTGGCTCCTGTTTGCTGCACAGATCAAATTCAAATCCCTCTGCATCATTCACAAGGCTGTCTGGGGCCAGGGACCACACTATCTGCAACTTTCTTACCAAATACTCTCCTTCTAAACCACTACACTCTTCTGGCACCAACTCTGTGTGTAAAGCGTTTCGCTAAACAGAGACCAGGCGGTCCCTCGCTTTCATCAGCTGGATCCCTCCTCTTTAACAGCCTCCCTCTCCCGCTGCGTCTTGAGCAGGACCTTCTGAAGTTCAGAAAGCACCTCAAGACTCCTCTTTGCCTCCTCCTTCCCTTCTTCCTTCCTCTGCTAATTCCGCAGTTGCTGTGAATGGTGTCTTGGGCCCTTAAACATCCTCTAGGTCTGACCATTCTGACGCAATCTCCCCAGCATCAGTCTTCCTCAGCACACCCTCTGCCACTAGAGATTCGCACTTTACACCCAACGGGGCTCCTGGCTGCATAGCACTTACCTTACCTTGCACTTTCCTTACCTCGTACTTCATCTGCGGCTCACCCTCGAGCATGGACACCAAAGCACCCAACCCCACTGCCCTCTTCTTCCTGCAATTCACGTTCTGAATACTCATGAGGCATAGTAGGTTCAACCATCCCTCCCCCTCCATTCTCTTTTTTGTATTTATTTGTGCTGCTATCCCATGTTGCCTACCTGCTGCCCTGTGGGTGATTTCAAACAGAATTTACTGTACAAGCACCTAACAAGCAAACAAATACAAATAAATAAACTCTAAAGTAAAATACGTACTTGTTTGAACAGTCTTCCTCTGGAACTCTGAACTTTG
This sequence comes from Ambystoma mexicanum, assembly GCF_040938575.1. Lineage (NCBI taxonomy): Eukaryota > Metazoa > Chordata > Amphibia > Caudata > Ambystomatidae > Ambystoma > Ambystoma mexicanum. Next base: position 250,885,378 of record NC_090930.1, on the reverse strand, counting down.
CCTGCAACTGAGCCCCATCTCACCCTGTCTAGGTAGCTCCTTACAAAAGTATGTAGAGGTTTTACTTACCTTGAGTATAACTGTTTAATGGAAAAGACTTCTTGCTTCTTTTAATCTATGAACTGAAAAAGCAACTGTAATTGAATATTACATCCTAAGCTCCAACTCCCCTAAAATAACTTATCCTGAATCAGAGGTGTAGGTATATACCGTTCCTGGAATAAGTTTTCCACTATTCTGAAAAGTATATTGTCCAGTTGACTTACTATGATTTCTTGCTGAGCGTCATGGTACAACTGCTCAGGTGGACTACCCTGTATTAGTTTAAGTAATCCAAAATTAACTATTGGTTTGGACTTCCCTAGAACTACTGTTAGGTGTTCCAAATAAGGTTATACACTTTGGTCTGTGCACCTTCAAGCATAGTGTTTTATTTTTATAACTGTGGGTGTATACTTATTTGCCCTCAAGATTTATCAGGGCCTACTTTTATTTAAATACACCAGATACCCCAAGGCTGTGGGGCTTACCTTATTGAAACAGGTGTTGCAGGACTGCACGTCCCATCTGTACATCTGCACCATGCATGTTCCAGGCAATAATGCCGAGTAAATGTATGTGGCACCGACCAGGAGACCGCCTGGCAGATGTCCACCAGAGGAATCCCGGACCATAATGCTGCCTACAACGCAGTGGATCTCGTCAAGTGTGCCTTCGGGCGCCTCTCCAAAGGCTTTCCCGCCTTGGAGTGACAGAAGGAAATAGCCAATGAGACCCAGTGAGATAGTCCTTGTTTGGAGATTGCTCTTCCCTTGACTGAGGATCCATAAGCCACAAACAGTTGTCTTGAACGTCTGAACTCCCGAGTACGACTCAGATAAAATTTCAATGCTCTTTTTACATCCAGCGTATGCAGCGCCTTTTCTGCCGATGAGGAAGCAGAAGCGAAGAATGATGGCAGCACGATGGAAAAGAGTTTATGAAAAGTAGTTGACACCTTTGGAATAAAGTGCGGGTTAGTAGCCAACACCACGTTGTCCTTGAAGAAACGCAAGTGTTAGGGAGAATTCTCTGTTTAGGCTGAATTTCCCTACCTAGTGAGTCCCCCAGCAGCTTTGCTGGATTGCTGGGGTTTATTTTTTTCTCCTGCCAAGAGTGAGACTCTTTTACCCTCACTCTTGGGCATGTTGAAGTGTGTTTTCTTGGTTAAACCTTGTGTTGAATGGGCTATGGGGTCTTTTACTCCATAGGGCCTCATATATTTTTGTGATGTGGGTTACACAGCACCCTCTGTGCCGTAACCCAGGGGTGTCCTAGGGACTCCCCAACATAGACTCCATACCCTGGGACTGACTACTGTCTCCCAGGGCATGTAAAGTCTCCAAAGACTTTACTAGTCTTAAATCCTGAACAGAACCAGTACAAACCATCATATTGTGGACGTACTGGCTGGGGCAATTCGATTGCCCCAGGGTCTGTTAGTCGAGGGGGCACGTCTCTGTCCCCCCTGATCGAGTTTTGGCTGGTGGCAGTGGAAACTACCTTTTATATTCGACCGCAAATATTTTCCTATGGGATTTCCCATTGTTTTAGGCTAACACATTTAATTATTTATTTACGGTAGCCTTAAACATACCGCCGGTTTATAGATTTATTATTATAACTCCGGTTGGGATTTTTTGCCAAAACTTGATGCTAAAATGGCGTTGGCATTCGCCTCTGTAACTCTGACCCAAAGTGGAGCCCTTTGTCCCACTTTTGGCGGGCTTCTCCACAGAAGCCCTCCAAAGTGGTGCCACTCTGTCTGGGGTACTTAGGAGGGGTGGAGGGGGATTTAGGCACCCTGGACTGAGTTACCTAGGTAACTCAAGTCGCACTCCGTCCTGATTGGCCCAAGTGGTGAGCCGGCCGGCTCACCACTTAGCATGTTTGAGTGACAGCTAGGCTGGGTGAATGGGGGTTTGCTGCATAAAAGCAGGGCTTTGGGGACTGGAACTTCAGAAGTCGCCACAGGACCTAAGAATCCAACGAGGGACGAGCTGAGCTGATCTGCTACGACGACACCGCCGGTGGAGCCCTGCTGAACCATCTCACCACTTTTCCCGACGACCGAGGAGAACTCTTAACGGAGTGGCTCCTTCCCTTGACTGGTGGGGACAACCAGTTTTCACCTTCTTTCCGCTCTTCGATGTATCTCGTGGCCGCCTTGCCAGTGCCAAGCACCCCGGCAACCGGAATACCCACCACTTTTACCCCAACCGCGAAAGTCGGTACAACCCTTTAATCGGAGGACTCCGCGGCTGGTTTCTTCCCGAGCAGTGCAACAACCTTCTTCTTCTGCTCTTCAGCGAGATCTTCTTCTCCCCTGACCGACGTCGAGCCTTGCTGCCACTGCCTGGAACAACTGCCCCCGCTGGAGGATCCTTTCCGTTAAGGTACCGTGTTCCGCCTGGCTTCCCTTGCCACCGACTGTACGGGGTAGTTTTAGCCCCCGGCTTTCGATCCTGGGATTGTCTGGGACACTTTGGCTAAACTTTCTAAGCCTCTCTAACTCTTTTCCGAACTCTTTTGCAAGACTCTGAATCCCTACCAACTGTGTGATCTTGGGCACGTTTTCGCTCTGTCTGCTCTAAGAGTGGGCCCTGCTTAGTGACTTTTGCTCACCTGTGACTTTGTGCTTCTTTGAGCTTACAAAAAGTGTTCTTAACCTTAGAGTGGTGTGTTTATCCTAATTCTGCTCCTTCTCCCTTCTTTTTACCTACTAGAGTGTCATCTAACGTTAAGCGCTCACCTCTGTTTTGAATTATGTGGTGTTAACCTAGAGTTGTCTAGATAGGAATAAGGATTGGGACTGCTTTCCATATAACTGTGTTTAGAGTGTTTTACTATATTTTTGCTAGAGTGTTTTCAACTTATGTGTTCTTGAAAATAAATAACTATATACTTTTGAAACCAAGCTCTGGTCAGTGTTTGCTTGTGCTATTGTGTCTGAGTACATATGGTGTATACTTTGCATACTGCCTAACTCTTCTTGAGGGAGGTCTGACTGCTCAGCCACAGCTACCAGGTAAATCTGGGTGGTGCAGACTGCTACCAAGTGGGTTTACTGCTATACCTGTAGTCTTAAATCTTTTGCAGTGTTCCCCAAGGGAACTGCACAGGTTTCTGCCTAACAGCAAGTACGGAGGATCAATCACTAGGGCTTGCAACTCCGATATTCTTCTTGCTGAAGTAATGGCCACTAAAAACGCCACTTTCCACAACAAGAACTGGAGGGGCGTCAACGACATAAGTGCAAACGGGACCTTCATCAGACCCGACAGCAGCAAATTGAGGCTCCAACCAGGCGGGAATTTCTTGGCTGGAGCAAAGTCTGAAACAATCCTCTTAGAAAATGTTTGACCAGACGATCACTGAACAGAGGGGTAGCATGCCTCTTCCGAGTCAATCTAGAAATGGCCGTCAGGTGTACTTTTATGGAGGAGAACGCCAATCCTTTCTTTGCCAAGTGCAACAAGTAGGGCAGAATTTGCTCCGATTAAATACTTAAAGGGTCCATCCCAGGCTGACCCTTGCACCACACACAAAACCTTTTCCATTTGCATTCATAGACATTCGTGGACGGAGCTCTAGCCGCCTCCAAAATGCAGCGACAGTCACTAGGAATGTTCATTAGGCCAAACTCTGAGAAGTCAGGAGCCACGCCGTCAGGGTGAGAGCGCCCGGGTCGTGGTACCAAACTGCACCCTTGTCTTGAAACAGAAGGTCTGGCGTCACTTGTAACCGCACTGGTTCTGCTACGGATAGATGGAGATGGTCTGAGAACCACGACTGCCTGGCCCAGTACAGGGCCACCAGAATCACACGGCATGGGTATTTCTGAATCCACTGGAGGGTTCGCTGAATTAGTGGAAACGGAGGGAATGCTTACACGAATCTGCCCATCCACGGGAACGAGAACGCATCTGCTAGCGAACCTGGCTGAGGCCATCTGCTGGCAAACTCCTCGCACTCTGTCCTCTCGAGTGGCAAAAAGATCCAATGAAGGACGACCCTGGAAAATGCTCAACACCTGCTGTCCCTTCAGCTGCCACTCTTGGAGTTGGTTTATTTCTCTGCTGATAGAGTCCGCCTGCACGCTCATCACAGCCGGAGGATGAAACGACAAAATATTGATGTTTTGTTCCAGGGCCCAATGCCATGTTCCTGAGCCTCTCGTGAGTACCCTGGAATGGTGCCCCCCTGCTTCCTGAGGTAAAACATTGTGGTTGTATTGTCCGTCAACACTCACCAGAGAGCCGCGTATGCGCAGCAAAAACGATTTTAGAGCCCAATGAACCGCTCTCAGTTCCAGCACATTGATGTGAAGACTCGATTTGACAGACCTTGAACCTGGAAGGTCCCCAGGTGTGCTCCCCTCCCTGTCTGAGAGGCATCCGTCACAATTGTAGCTTGAAATTCCGGCTCCAGCAACAGCACTCCTCGAGTCAGACTGTCCGAGAGCTGCCACCATCGAAGAGATTCCTGTAAATCGCTGTTGACCACCGCCTTGTCGGACCATAACCCGCGACTTTGAGCCCACTGGTCCACCAGAAACTCTTGCACTGGCCTCATGAAGAGACGACCGTCCTTCACCAACGGAATACTTGACGCCATGGCTCCCAACAGCAACATATACTTTCTGACCGATACTTTCGTTCCGACTCTCCACTCTGCCGCTTTCAGCTTGAGTTTTTGAATTCTCTCGACGAAGGGCTTCACCAGGCCTGACTGAGTTTGAAATTCTGTGCCCAAAAATACCAAGCTCCTGGAGGGAAATGGATATGACTTTTCGAAGTGGACGGCGAAGCCTAGTCGTAACAGCCGCATGGTAACGTTGAGACTTGCCTGCGTCGCCGCCGGAGACAAGCCGCGTATCAGCCAGTCTTCCAGGTAAGGGTAGAAACGATTGCCTTATCGTCAGAGCGACGCCGCCACCAGCGCTAAACATTTCGTAAATGTCCTGGGGGACGATTTTAGACCGAACGGGAGCACTCGGAATTGGTAATGATTTTGACCCACCACAAATCGCAGGAATTTTTGGTGTCGTCGACGCATAGCTATGTGGAAATATGCGTCCTGCAAATCCAACGACGCCAGAATTCCCCCGGCTGTACCGACCAAATGACTTCTTGAAGTGAGAGCATCTTGAGCTTCAGGCGTTGCAGAGTCTTGTTCAGTGCCTGAAACTCCAGAGTGGGTCACCGGTTTCCGTTGGGTTTCTTCACCACGAAGTAACGAGACTAAACCCCCTGACCTCTCTCGGCCACTGGAACCAATTCTATAGCCCCTTTCTGCAGCATAAGTACAACCTCCTGCTGTAAGATGTGAAGATGAGGCTGCACAGAATAGACGGGAGGAATGGGAACCGGTGGGTCCTTGAATTCCAGAGAGTGGCCCAACCGTACCGTGTCCAATACCAAACGGTCTGATGTAATTTTGTCCCATTCGTCGACATGTCGAGCTACTCTGCCCCCCCAGCACAGTTCCACAAAGACCATCATTGCTGCGATTTTGTTTGTTTACCTTTGGCGGATGAGGGCTGTCGTCCTCTCCTTCTGGATGCCTGAAAATCACAGCTTCTTCGTGCAGACTGTACTGCCCATCTATATCGTTGTGAGGAGTATCCAGACCGATTGTAACTCCGGTCTCTGGAGGCAGCAAACCGGGTGTTTCCTGATGCTCCATAAAAGGGGCGAAACGACCGCCCGCTTTGCAAAGCTCCCAATGACCTCACCGTATCGGAGTCCTCTTAAATGCCCTTGAGGGCTTCATCTACTTTTTTTCCCCAAACAATTGTTCCCCTTCACAGGGCATGTCCAGTACCTTGTAATGAACCTCCGGTCTAAAGTCTGTGCACTTTAGCCAGGCCTGGCGCCGTAGCACCACCACATTATTAATCTGCGGGAAACAGATTCCGGTAAATCTACAGCGATGTTAATGCTGTGATTTGACGCCTCCTCACCTTCCCGCACCAGCAACATGGCCGCCTTTCGGTGTTCCTCAGGTAGATGTTCTAACAGAGGGGCTAGCCGATGGCACATTTCACAGTCGTAGCGCGCCATAATCGCCAATGAGTTGGCAGCTTTAATTGTCGTTACCCCCACTGTTAAAACTTTTTTCCGAAGGCATCTTGTCTTCTAGCATCGCTGTCAGGAGGTGCAGTGCATTTGTGCTGTGTTCTGGCTTTCCGGCTAGCTGCCGCTGACACCACTGATTCAGGGTTGGGTTGTGCAACCAAACCCTTTGGCGTAGAGTCCGGGGTCTTACATTTTTTCCTCTAACCTGCCTTTACCTGCAGGCTCTGAAAATGGGTGGCGCATGGTGCGAAGGCCTTCTTGCCAGACCTGGTCCAGGACTGGAACGGAGAAAACCGCCTTCCTTCTCTTTCCGATGTGGTCAAATAGGAAGCATTCTTTTCGTTCTTCCTCTGGGGTCAGACCAAACTCGACACAGGCTTTTGCCATCATGGCATAAAATGCCCCAATGTCATCCGGGGGCCACGGTTGCGCCGGACTCCTACGAGCCTCCATTTCCACATCAGATACCCATGTCGGGTCTCTTGATGGCGACGACGATATATCAGAGAGGAGTTCCTGGGACCCTGGTCGGAATCAGAGTCCTGCAGCTCTCCCTCCTCTGGGTGGGAACGAGGAGGCTCTGTGCTCATCGGCCGTGAAGCTGGCAACTCAGCTGTGGACGCTGAACGCAGAGGGACACCTGCTGCGTCGACGGTAGGGGTTACCGGGGGCGTACCCACGGGAGACAATCTTGAATCCAGTTGACTTAAAAAGGAGTTTAGGTAAGACCTGGAGAGACAGCACAGACTGCGGGTTCAGCAGAGGAGACACAGGTGGGACATTCTGTACTCCCGCCGTCGCCTAAGGGCCAACGCACTGTATGCCGAGGCTTGTTGGGTTCACCACAGGCTCTCGTTCCTCCTCCATTGACTACACTGAAAGGGCGGACTCCTGCTGTAATAAGGTTTCCAGCAGAAGGGAGTCGTACGCCAAAGGCTGCCAAGCTCGACTCGCTGGTAGCACGTCGACGACGAAAACCTCGGGCCTCTTCGATCGCAGTCACTGGAGCAGACACCACTGTGGAGGCAGATACTGTAGGCGGCAGTGAAGCATTCGACGAGGGGATTCACGCCAACGGTGCTGGCAGCTGTGACGCAGATTTTTCAGGCGAGCCCGCCTTTTTTTTACTCTCTGGATAGGTGCTTCGAAGATTCTCTACTCAAGGAAGACCTATGATGGTCTCCTGAAGGAGCGTTTTCGAAGAGTCCTTTTTCGAAGATGATTTCTCAGGCCTTTGGTACTGGTCAGCCTGACCATGTTTAGACGATGAAGGAGCCCCTTTCGTCAGGTATTTCCCCGAAGAGGGGCGGCCACTCTTTTCTGTTGGACACAATTTCTTAGTCGATGGTTCAGCCACCACCGAGCGGCGACAAACTGCAGGAGCAGGTCTCTCTGATGCTAGGCTGCGCACCGATCCTACCTCAGATGAAGGGTAGGCCCCATCGTTCAGCCACGATATCAACTGCCGATTGCGGTCTTTCAATGTTTTCTGCGAGAAACCCTTGCAGATGTCGCAGGCATTGACGGAATGATGAGGGTAGTGGTAGTACGTGTGCCCGTCCCCTTCATATACCTTTTTCATTCTGCAAGTAGCGCAGGGCCGAAACAAAGCTTTTCCCGACATTGGGAAAAAAATGACCACAACACACCAATGTGTAGAAAGCACAAGGTGATCCCGACACTTTGGGGACGGTTGAAATCTGAGGAGAAGCCGCAGGTCTATTTATACCCCATGTCCTATTGGGTGGTAGTTAAGCACCGCAAAAGGACGTCGATAGGACACTAAAGTGTCAAAGTTTTCCAAGAGAAAACGCTATTTTAAAAAAAAAAAAAAAAAAAAAAAAACACAGGTTTCCAGCCTAACGACGGGGAATATTCAAAGCATGTGAATCCATGAAAGATCCAATGCTGGAGAACTGAAGAAAACAAATTAACAAATACTGATTGACCCACCTGAGAATCATGTCAAGCTTGTATCAACACAATGTTGTTCAAAAGTGTGCACTGCTGTTGGAGGGACACCTGATGGACAGAGCCGTACTGTTCTACTCCATACTAAAGATTGTTATTTCTCAAAAGGAAATAAGGCTAACAACATGCTCATCACGAAACCTAGGAACATTGACGCCCCCACCAAATCACATGTCTGAAAGAAACACAAGGAGAAAGAATAATGTAAAATGAGGGGAAGTTAGCAGTCATGGATGAATTTTATTAATCCGTGGTGGCCGAAGTGAGGTTGAATGTTCGAAGAATAGAGGACTTTTTAGCACCTGTTGGTCTTCCCTGGGTATCCGCGAGCGACAAGGTGGGACTGGATGGCCCTGATCACGCTGGTGAGATGGAGCAAGCCATTAAATCACTTCCAGGCTGGGGGGGGGGGGGAGGGAGATTATGGGGCCTGACTGGTTCTCTAAGAGGTTTAGCACACAATTGGCGCCTCACTTGACTAAGCGGTTTAATACATTTCGGGAAAAGGGCTCAGTCGCACCCTCCATGGCGGAACCGGACATGATGATCTTATTGAAGCCTGGGAAAGATTTGAAAGAATGCGCATCTTACCATCCCATATCACTTCTTAAAGGAGACACTACGATTTATGTGAAAAATATTGACCACAAGGCTGATGACAGTTCTGTCGGATCTGATCAACTAGGAACAAACAGGGTTTAGCATGGGCCGTAATACTCATGATAATATTAGAAATATGGTGAATGGAGGCAAACTCTCAGATGGGTTGTGGTTCTGAAGGGCTAGCATTAGATGTGCATTAGGCGCTCAAGAGAATAAACTGGGTATATGTGGCTCACAGGTTAACAGTCTTGGATTGGGCACACGCATCTTGCAGATAATGGCACATTTCTGGAGCCGTGTACCAGACTGAAGATCAATGGCTTAAGGTAGGACCCTATGCCACTACACAGTGGCACTCAACAGGGGTAGACTCCTTCACCCTTGATCTTTGCCATGGCGATGGAGCTACTGGCTCAATACAATAGTCAAAACCGACAGAATTACAGTGGTAGCGATCTGGGACAAAGTCCATTAACTTGCATTCTATGACGATGTGATGGTATTGGAGACCTCTATCCCAGCCCAGATTGCGACACTCACAAGTTTGGAGGACCTTTCAGGCTTCAATATGAATATGGCCAAGTCCATGGCATTAAATATTTTGGTTCCACAAGGACGAATGTACAGGGTACGCGACAGACTCCCGTTGAAAATGGGACGTGTAATAAGTGAAATATTTTGGGTGTGCGGATTACACGTACATACATAGAGCTGAACCAAGAAAATATTCCTTCATTATGGACAAAAGCAAAGGGATTTTTGGAGGCTTGGAATATCCAGGAGACATGATTAGGAAGAATAGCAGCGGTTAAAATGGTATTGGATGCAAACCTTCTGTATGTGTTCCAGGCTCCGGTAATACATGTTCGGTTAGATTTTCATTTCTATGCTAAATCTCCCTCCACTTTGAGACCCCAAGCACTTTTTGCTGGACTTGTGGATTCTGTTTCCTGTTCCAAAGTGAGTGGGAACCTTTTTCCTCGCTCACCCTTTCTTTCACTCTTTTTATGGGTGTAATTTTGCTGACTCTTGTTGGGGTGGTCAGGAAGGGTTCCATGATTACAAGGGATTTATGTTGCAGATTTGGATGGAGGTACGGCTGCTCTTCTAGATGGCTTTTGGGCCTGTGGACAGAATGCATATAGGCAGTTGCCTCCAGCTTGGTGAGGTGGGTGCAGTTTCTCTACTCTTCCTCTGCCTGTTCTAGTAATCCCTGAACCAACCTAGTTTGGCACGTCCAAAGCCTGCAGTTACATCTGTGCCCACTTTGTCCCCTGCACCCCTTGAATCCCTTTCATCATCTTACATGGAGAAACCAAAGACTATGTAACGGCTAAAGTCAGAGCAATTGGAGCAAAGGAGGTTATCCAACTACCTTTCAGCAGCATCAACAAAGGCTTCAGCAGATATTCCCAATCGATACCGGCTGTTTAGCCACAGCAAGACTTTTTTCGCCTCCCTTCTGTCACCGGCACCCAAGCAGCGGCCAATGCTAAATGGCTCCAAGGTGACCAGATATAAACTTTTGCTTTTCGTGAACACTTCAGAGTCAGTGTTTAGTGCCATTACGGAGTAGTTGCAGGCACTCAGACTCATGACTTTGCAGAACCGGTACATACTCTACCTCCTGACAGCAATGGAGGGCAGTGTATGCCAGAAAATCAGGAGCACATGTTGAACATTTGTGCCTCCCAATGATACAGAGAACGGTACCCTCAACAGAACCATTGCTGACTTACATAAACTCAAAGTGATCATGGAGACTGAAGCTTGGATTGTCAAGTCGTGGTTCGACTCACTGTTCTCCTGGGGACCTTCTTAGTTGAGCCTCGAAGATTTAGTTGCCTATTTTTGTCTTTTTTCTTATACCTTTCCTGTTCCTGTCAAATGCACTTACAATGTTGCTCTGCCCAGGTACCAACAGCTGCTGCCATGACTGTAACCCTGTCCAAGACTAGGATCACCACCTCTTCACATCCCATATGGATACTCAAACTGAAGCTGACTTGTGTCCATAACCAAATCGGCATGCTGGCATGGAGCATGTGGGTAGATTGCGGATATGGTGGGGAGACGAGCTGGGTTTGTTCGGCGGAGGAGTATGCTTATATTTGGGGCAGGTGTGAGATGACTGTAGGGTTGTTCCACAAGAAGATAATGATTAGTTATAGTATTAACTAAAGGGAGGGACTGTTGGGGTGGCCAGGAAGGGTACCCATGATTATGAGGGGTTTATGTTGCACACACCGTATTGATGACTGGGGTGGCAGCAAACAGTGGGATGTTGCAATTTTATATATACCGAGTGTAGGTAATTATGGATGGGTAATGTTACTTTTAGAGTTACTGTGTGTCTAGAATTGATACATATTAGCTTGCATGCGCGCAGAAAGAAAATGCTAAAACCACCAAATTTAACAAAAACAATTCGCACATGGGGACTTCATGTATCTCAATATAGTGGGCTTTTACAAAAGACGGTAGTCAGGCTGTTATGCAAAGTGAACTTTGACTGTTGAGAAACTGATTCTGTGAGGCTTCAGAGTCCAGGGATGGGCAATAAGTAACTTCACAACCTTTGCGGTCAGCTCAGCTACATAAACTAGTTATGATTGTAATGGTCTGATAAATACTGCAGACGGCAGATGTAATTTCCAGATGCAAAGGAGTATGACAGAAGGGGTTTCACCATTTTTTGTGGCCAGCAGTAAAACAGTGAATCAAGGCCCAAGGCCAAATAATGGGAAAACCAGGAGTTCGAGATGTACTATGTGTGATAAGGAACAAGTTACTTAACTGTAACTGTTGTTCTCTAGCATAGCATGGGCCTGGCATGGCATGGATTCACATGCTCCTGAATAATCCCGGTTGTCAGGCTGTGAATCCTTGGTAAAAGAAAAAGAGTTTCACTTACGTTTATAAACCGTCTTTCTCCTACAAACCAATCACTAAGCACTGGGTCATACTGCCCCCAGCCAATGACTGCCCTCTACCTAAGCCCCTCCTCTGGCAGCCATCGTCCCATTTGGTAGCACGCAAAGTGGCAGTATGTCCAAGAAGAGCCGCAGGAAGGAGGGTGACCAGGAGGGAGGGTGACCTTCTCCAGCATACCACATGCTGGAGAAAGAACAAGTGACTTACCTGTAAGTGTTGTTCTCAAGCAGGGGTCTGGCATGGATTCACATGCTCATGAATAAAGAATACATAGCAGTACATAATTACACAACCACGGGAGGTGGCAAGGCTCAACAGAAGCAATTACTCTTACCTCCTCACCAGGCTCACCTTAAAGCAAACAGGTTGCGCAGCACTGCTTGGCCGACTCTGGACTCCTCCCGGGAATCCCTGTCGACGCAGTAGAAGTTTGTGAAGGTGTGCGTAGACATCCACGTAGCAGCCCTGCATATGTCCAGTAGGGGTACACCAGACAGGAACGCTGTTGTTGCAGCGATCGCTCTGGTAGAATGGGCTCTTGGAGGGCCAGGCAGCGGTCGGTTTGCCAACCGGTGACAATGAGAGAAGCAGCCGAGAGCCACCTGCCGATGGAAGCCTTGGACAAGGCTTGGACAAGACCTTCCCATGGTTCACAGGACCAAAGTTCACAAAAAGCTAAGACGCTAAGAAGTCTACCGGAAACTCTTCGAGCGGTCCACATAAAACCTCAGTGCTCGAGCCACATCCAGAGAGCGCAAAGACCTTTCTGCCGGCGACGAAGGCGCCGGAAAAAACACAGGAAACACCAAAGGTTTGTTGAGAGGCAATTCCGACTCAACCTTGGGCATGAAGGAGGGGTGCAGCACCACCCTCGTCTCGTGGAAAGTCGAATAAGGCCGCTTGCAGGACAGGGCCTGGATATCACCTACTCTCCTGGCAGAGGTGATGGCCACGAGGAAAGCGGTCTTCCAAGACAGAAGCTTGATGCATAGGCTCGAATGGAGCCCTCCATGAGCCTAGTCAGCACCACGTTGAGTTTCCACGCCGGGGCAGACGCCGACACCGGAAGTAACAATCAGCACAGTCCTTTGATCAACTCCTTGACTAGACAGTGAGACCAAAGAGAAGACCGTCCCGGAGACCTGGTGTAGCAGGAGATGGCCACCAGATGCACCTTGATGGAGGCGTGCGCCAAACGCGATTTAGCCAACGACAACAAGTACGGCAGGACTTGAGGGGCGGTGACCCTCAGAGTGTTAATCTTCTGCGACTGGAACCAAGTCACAAAACGCTTCCATTTGTGTCCGTAAAACTTCAGAGTCGATGATGCCCTGACCTTGGCGAGGACCTACCTGCAGTCAGCAGGCAATTTGTAACCCCCAAACTCCAACGCTGCAGGAGCCAAGCCTTCAGGTTCAGCGATCCTGGTTTATGGTGCAGGAGCCCCTCCTTCCATGGCGAGAACATCCCCGAACAATGGTAGCTTGACTGGAGGGGATGCAGACATGCTTAGAAGGTCCGGGTACCAGATTGGTCTCGGCCACGCTGGAGCGACGAAGAGAATCCTGCACCGTGTAAGTTTCTTGTTGGAAAGGTCCTTCTTGAGATTTACTCTATGCACCAAACCTGGTTCGGTCCCTTTGTTCGTGGGAATGGGAACGACTTGCATAAAAGGTGGTCTTTTGAAAGAAAGGCATAGTCGACCACTGGACGAAGGAACCGAAGAAGCAGCCTGCTGTAATCTCCTTTACTGTTGGTTGGCCTGTCGAAGCCCTACTGCATTGCTCAAGTAAGAATTTATAATCGACTAGAGAAGCCCTGCAAGGATGACTTCTGCCCTTGGGTTGGTGGGACCAATCAGCCCTGAGACTAACTCAACTGGAACCCCTCTCTTTGCTAGCTGTACTTCTTTGCTGCTGCAGGAACCGAGTGCCAGGGGACAGGAACACCAGAATCGAGTGCATCAGTTTTAAGTCAGACCAGAGCTCCAGGAAGATCCTCTGGACTCCCTTGAAGCAGGACTGGCCAAGCCTGAGCCACCCCAAGAGAGTGCTGGACCCCAGAAGCAAGGAAAGTCCAGAGTGTCCAAGAACCGCGGTGGTGCTATTTGAGAGTAGCTGAAACAGCGCAGTGCCGCTGATCTGAATTGTGCCCATTGCTGCCGCCAACCTTCGAACCGTAGTGCAGGAGTCCCCAGACGTCCTACCTCATGTCCCCACGACTGAGGCCAAGGAACAGGATCTGCAGGACTACAACAGGAACAGAAGCCAGCTGGAACATTTTCTTCAATCCACTGGGTACTATGAACTAAGGGGTACTTGCCTCGTGTGTAGCTTGCTTGCTCTCACTGGAGACTTGCATTGGCTGCCCTTTGAAGAGTTGCTTGCGGCTTTGCCCTTCAAAAGCCTCCCAGCTTCTGGCCCAACACTGATTTCTTTTACAACAAAACTAACATTGTGCAAGACTTTTGTGCTAATCCTCAAGAAGTGCCTCAGCTTCCCTAGACTTTGCTCAATTGACATTGGCTGTCCTGGCTCCCTGAAGACTATTCTTACCCTCTGACTGTGTTGATCTGCCCCTCAAAAAAGTCATACATACCTTACTTGTATAGCTGGGAAAGGGTTAACCTACATTGCATTGGGGGATTCTAAAGTGCTTACCTGTATGAGAAACTTGTTAACCTTTGTTTCCTTCCCTAACCTTTACTTTTTTGCACAACTTCAGAATTACCACTTAAGTGTGAAAAGTGATATATTAATGTCCACAGTGTCCTAATTATTGAAGTCACCTCAGGGTGTAGGAATTTCTATGTGCCATCCCAAAAGGGTATCTACTTACTTTATTTAACTGAAGGAGTGTATTCTGAAGTGTATTTTAAGAGTTGCATATTGCTCCCTTCTAAAGAAGGCTCATTTTAAAACTTAATTTAATAAATCATTATTTTAATCAAGAAACCTTGAGTGTAAGAATTATTTGAATATCTGTGTTGTATTAGTTTAAGTACTTATGTAATTCATTTAGTTGGAATCTTCATTCATTATATGGGGCACCCTGCCTGCGGATGCGTGAGGTGGAATTTTGTGATTCGCGATGTGAGTGAGGTTCGAAGAACGGTGAAGAGTGTAAATGAACTGGCGGCAAAGCGGTTGTGTGCAGGGCGCCGGGTCAATTTTGTCATAAATAAACTGGAGTTGCTGATACCTTTTTAAGAGTCGTGCCAATACTTCAATTGGCGACGAGGATTTCCCTTGCGCCTGAACCCACGACGGAGGAGAGAGCTGTTGCTCCGAGCGAACATTGGAGTTTGTTTGTGCTGTTTTCTTTGTGAAACCGCCCCAGAGGCAACAAGGCCAGGTATTCGCCTTCTCAGAGTGGAACCTTTCTACGGATGACTTTGGGTGACGCGCGCGCACAGAGTACAACTTTGTTTTGGTAAACATTTTAGAAGAAAGGACATTGTTGAACGTCACGCACGTCACATGACGCCATTTTGTCGAGAACGAGGAAGTCAGGCATAGATGTTGCGAGACACGCTTCATCTTTGTCCCAGTACTTGAAAAAAAAAGTTTTTTTGTTTTCTGAAATTCGCTTCCAGCCGGTATTATAAAACTCCACAATGCAGCATTTTTTGCAGACAGAAGTTACATTAGCCAGAGACTGGAAATAAAGCAATTATCAGTCAAGTGGACTCTACCGGAGTGTTTGGGAAATGCATAGATCCCGACATCTATCCAAGCTATAGTAAAATAGTAAAAATAAATAAATAAATAAAAGAATTGGACTTAGGACTTTTTTTTTTTTTAGAGAGTAAACCTGGAACAAGGTCATCACAATTCAAGAAGAAGTTAACAGTAATCGTCAAAGTGTAGAGTATGGCGATGCAGGGTATTAGTATTCAACCGCCAGCAAGTTTTCTCCCTAACCCTGATCAGCCTATAGTAGTTTGGTCCGAATGACAGGAGTTTTGGTTAAACTACATTCAGACAGTGGAACAAGGAGGACTGACTTCGCGCAAAAAGAAGCTTCTGCTACTCCATGCCTTAGGTTTGGAGGGTCAAAAGGAAATATAGAGAGCTTCCGGAATTGTCAGTCGATGAGGCTGGTGATAGTAATTAGCACGATAGAGCCCTGAGACAATTGGATAAATATTAAGCCCCAGAGACGAATGTGGCAATTAATAGGTTCCATTTTTACACCAAGGTTCAAAAAGAGAAGGAAAACAAAGAGGGGTATGTCCCAGCTTTGAGATTGTTGGCCCGTACATGTCATTTTGGAAACGGGATAACCCTTGATGAACTTAGAGACCAGATCATAATCCATACAAAGGACACACTGATACAAGATAAGTTATGGATGGTGGGGAACCCACCCTTGCCAGAGACTATTGCCACTGCAAAAAAGGATTGAGCACAGCCAGTTGTGCTCCAAGGAGATGAAGAAGAAGCAGGAAGCTACACAGAGCATGCTACATACCAGCAACAAGAATACGCAAGAAGTGGAAGACCAAAGTTTAGTTAATGCTGTACGCACTAGAGAACAAGTTGATTTTCCCATGAATAAAGGCAACAGGCCCAAAGGATCGGAAACAAAAAGCAATTTTTCTAAAGGAAAGTTTTGGGCAAAGACTGAATCCAGGGTCCAAACCCTGCAGACAAGAGATGGCGACAGATGCTTTAGTTGTGTTAGGTTGGGCCACTACTCTTACTGCAGGAACTGTCCTGCTATTGGGCAAAAATGTGGAAATTGCAGGATTAAAGGACATTTTGCGGTTACTTGTAGACGAAAAAGAGAATCTCAGCAATTCAAGAAGAGGATGAAGAATCCGATGAAGCGTGTTTCTAATTCATGAACCACCTGGAGGGAGTTTAAACGTCCAAGTTGTGAAGTCATTTAGACAATTGTAAATTGAGAGTAAAAGTTGATAGTTGTTCTCCCTGGACTATCATTACGAGAAAGACATGGCAGAAATTGGTTGCAGAATGCAAATTGAAAGCATCGGACAAAGAATCCAGGTGGATTTGAAGGATCAAAAATGCACATTGTGGGTTAGTTTTCAAGCATTATTCAGTTCAAAGATAGGTGTGCTCAAATAAAAGTTTACATGGCTGAAAAAGGTGTGAACGTAATAGGATGGAGAGATCAGGCAGGAATGAGAATGAGACTGGATCCGTGTGGAGAAGAACAAGTTACTCTTACCTGGTAACGTTCTTCCGATGGGATGGTCCAACGACATATACCATATCTATGACAGTAATCACCACAGCTGTGTGGGGCTTTGGAAAATCTTTCGGCGTCTGCATCCTGCATCGATGACGTTGATACGCCGTTTTTTTCCCAGAACGTGTGGCACCAATTTTCTGCCAGTATGACCACAGAAAGCCTTGCTGAAACATAAGCTACAATCGCATAAAAAAATTGTGTAGCGGAGTAGGCAGGTGAGGGAGCGATATGGAATACGTAGTCAGACCATCCCATTGAAACAATGTTACCAGGTAAGAGAGTAACTTGTTCTTCGAGGGGATTGGGTCCTCCGACGTATTCCATATCTATGACAGACTCCCAAAGCAGTACCAACGTAAGGATGTGGGAAAAGAATTTAGAATACACAAATTTAGAATGCCCAAACAAATTGCAGAGTAAAAGACCACCTTGCCAAAGGCCAAATCCAGCCCACGGATAGAATCGAGGGAGTAGTGACGTACAAACTTATGGACCGAAACCTAGGTGGCTGCATCACAGAGGTTACGAATAGGAACACCCCTCTGCAGGGCAGTAGAGGCAGCCATACCCCTGGTAGAATGGGCCCGTAAGCCTACCGGCGGGTCCTTACCCGCCAAGCGGTAACATTGATAAATTGCCAAAATAATACATTCAAAGTCTGCTTAGTAACAGCTTGTCCAAAACGCCTTCCAGCGTAACCAATAAAGAGTTGATCGTCCACTCTGAACCGGGACATGCGTGAAATGTAGAAGCTTAAAGCTCTCCTAGGATCCAGCCTTTGGAGCCTCTCCTCTTCCTTACCAGGATGTGGAGGAGGATAAAATGCCGGAAGTATAACCTTCTGGCTTAAATGAAATTCCGACACCACCTTCGGAAGAAAAGGACGAACTCTAAGGACAACCCGGTCCTTATGAAACACAGTGAAGGGTGGCTTAACTGAACGTGTCTGCAAATCACTCACTCTGCGAGCGGAAGTGACCGCAACTAAAAATACAGTTTTAAGGGTTAACAGTCTCAAAGGACAAGAGTGCAAAGGCTCAAAGGGAGCACCCATTAAAAACTTGAGAACAAGATTCAGATCCCAACCGGGCACCTGGAAAGGTGACAGAGGGAACACATTAGTGAGCCCTTTCAGAAGCTGAGAAATTAAAGGGATTTTAAAATAAGAACACTCCTCAGACGAGCGGTTAAATATAGACAGCGCCGCCAGGTAAACTTTAATGGTACCCACTTGCAGGCCCTTGTGGCACAAAGAAAGCAAAAAAAGACAGGAGGAGAGGAATGTCACAGGAAAAAGGATCCACTTTATGAACCCTGCACCAGTCGCAGAACTTTCTCCAACGGCAACGGTACAGGGACTTTGTTGCCGGCTGTCTGGCTGAAAGCAACACCTCCATCACGTCTTCAGGGAGGTCCCAATCTTTATACCTCAACCTTTCAGAAGCCAAGCATGAAGGTTGAGGGATCTGACCTCTGGATGGAGAACCTGACCCCCCTCCCGTGAGAGCAGATCGTCTCGGTAGGGAAGACGACGTGGAAGGCAGATGGACAAGTCTAGAAGGTTCGGGTACCACGTCCTCCGGGCCCATGCCGGAGCAATGAGGATCATCCGGGAACTGAACCTCTGTAACCTCCGCAGCACTTGCAGAATGACGGGGACTGGAGGAAACACGACCAGCAGTGGAAAGGACCACTCCACCACAAACGCGTCCCCCAAGGCTCCTCTTGGAGGAAATTCCTGCGAGCAGAACCTTTCGCACTTCCGGTTGACACTGGAGGCGAAGAGATCCACTTGAGGGGTCCCTCAAAGGGCGAAGATCTCCAGGAGAATCTCCTGAGCCAGCTCCCACTCTTGAAAGATCGCGCTCTGCCTGCTCAGAGAATCCGCCGTCACGTTTTCGTCTACGGCCAGATGAACTGCCGAGATCGAAATTTCCTGCTGGATGGCCCAGAACCAGAGCTGCATCGCCTCCCTACACAGAGGAAGTGACCCTGCCCCCCCCCCCCCTTTTTGTTGAGGTAGTGCATGGCCACTGTGTTGTCCGTCAGAATCAGGACATTCTTTCCTCGCACAGTCGGCAGAAAAGCCTTCAGAGCAAGCCTGACAGCCCTCAGCTCCAACAGATTGATATGGAGTTTGGACTCCGACGGAGACTAACGGCCACCGACTGTCAGCTCGTTGGCATGAGCTCCCCATCCTGTGAGGGATGTGTCCGTCACGATTGTCACCTCCAGCCAGGGTAGCTAAAACGGAGGCCCCCTGCCGGAGGACAGACCACTGGAGCTTGAGAGCCCATTGCAGAGATCTCATCCGCAACCTGGCCTTTGGCACCAGAAGAATGCAGGATGCCATGAGGCAGAGCAACCTCAAGAACTCGAATGCTGGGAGACTCTGGGCATGTTGAAACTTGTGCACCATCTGCTGAATGTGGTGAGCCCTCACCTGGGGAGGAAAACACTGCCCCAGGGATGTGTCGAGCACTGCTCCGATGTACTGGAGCCGCTTGAGTTGGCGTCAAGTGGGACTTCTTTAAGTTGAGGGAGAAGCCCAGCCTGTGAAGGGAGTGACAGGTGACGGACAGAAGATCCAGGACTTGCTCGGGAGAGCACGCCCTGATCAACCAATCGTCCAGGTAAGGGTAGACATGAATCCCCCCCCTTTCCTGAGATACGCTGCCGCCACCACCACCATGAGCTTGGTGAAAACCCTCGGGGCAGAGGTCAATCCGAACGGCAGGACCCAAAACTGAAAGTGCGAGTCGCCAACCGCGTACCTCAGCTACTTCTTGTGCTTGGGATGAATCAGCGCATGAAAATAAGCGTCCTTGAGGTCGAGAGACACCAACCAGTCCTGAAGTTGAAGGGCCTGGAGGACTTGAGAGAGAGTAACCATCTTGAACTTGTCCTTCCTGAGGAGTTTGTTCAAACCTTGCAAGTCCATGGTGGGTCTCAATCCCCCGTC
This sequence comes from Ambystoma mexicanum, assembly GCF_040938575.1. Taxonomy (NCBI): domain Eukaryota; kingdom Metazoa; phylum Chordata; class Amphibia; order Caudata; family Ambystomatidae; genus Ambystoma; species Ambystoma mexicanum. Next base: position 250,865,569 of record NC_090930.1, on the reverse strand, counting down.
TTTCTTCGAAATCAAATAAGGGGAATACCATCCCTTGTTATTCTCGGCTACAGGCACCAGTTCTATGGCGCCTTTCTCCAGCATGGAGGTCTGCAACCTCTCAAGGCTCTTGTCAGCCTTGCTGCCAAAAAGATTTTCACCATCAAAGGGCATGTTGAGGAGCCTGGCTTGCAAATCAGGAGCAAACCCTGACTTCCTCAACCACGCAAACCTGCGTATTACGGTGCTCACCGCCATGGACCGGCTGAGACAGTCTGCTATGTCCAAACCCGACTGAACGGACTCACACATGGCATCCTTGCCATCCTGAATAATAGAAAGAAAACCATCCCGTTCGTCCCCTTCGGGAATATGTTCAGCCGCTAAGGAACTACAGTTCCCAAGAGTGTGCGTGAAACGTGACAAGGCACATACGGAGTTGGCTGCCTGAAGAGCCATACCCCCCCTGAAGAAAACACTTTCTTCGCCCAGCCATCAAAACGCTGACCCTCGACATAAGGCGCCGGTACGATGACTCGGCACGGGTGCCAGGCTCAGGCCTACAGAACTCCACCTCCGGAGAGGTGTCCAGACCACTGGCGGCGTGCAGTGACTGGCGTAAGTCCTCAATCTGGCTATGATCAGAAAGAATCTCATCTGGTACCGTGTCAGGAACCAACCCATCTTCAGAACCCTCTTCCACCTCAGAAATATAATCCATAGGCTGGAAAGTGGGCATTGAATAAGGGAGAAAGACATGTTTTGCCTTGGCCAGAGCCTTTCTCGGGGGTTCCCCCGTGCCACGGGGTACCTCGGCACCACAGCCTTGAAAGGCGTCGAGGGAGTCGACGGAAGCAGCGGCGACGTCGAGCGTGGCGCCGACCGAATAGACGGCTTCGACACAGGCCTTGAGGCCGGAGCCCCAGCGTGTCTCGACAGCCTAGGCGTCGATGTCGACAACTTCCTCGGAGGCGGGGCCTCGAGACAGTCCGTCGACTACCTCGGCGCCACATGCGGAGATGTGTTCTTCGAAGACTTCACAGGTTCACGCGGCCTCGAGGGTGTCGAGGACAGGGACCTGTAACGGGCATGACTAGAACAATTCCCCTTGTCCGAGCGGGACCTCTCCCGCAAATCGTGCCAACCACCCCAGTCCGAAGGCGTACGAGCAGTGTCTCTAGCACAGTCACGACCGACCCCTCTCTGAGGCGCGGCCAGACCTGAGCCCTGAGATTCAATAATCGCCAACATTTTCTTCCCGAAGGAAGCCCATTCCTCCGGAGAGGAACGCTTGGTGGGATAAGAAACCCGCCGACGGGCGGAGTCCTCGGAGGAGGACAGGGAAGGCGACCGATGACAGCGCTTCCAGGGGTGCCTCGAAGAGGCAGAGGAGTGGCGGGACCCACTCCTGGACCAAGACCCCCTAGACTTACGACTACAATGCGGAGAGTCGCTCCTCGAATCATCCGTCGAAAGCCCAGTGGACTATGCCTTCCGGGGCTTGGACACCTTACGTTCCCGCAAGGCCTTGGACACAAGCGACTGGCAGTCGACAATCATCCGTGTCGTGGGCCTCCCCGAGGCACCAGAGGCAGGCGTCATGCAAGTCTGTCACCGACATCTTGGACCCGCAGTCCACACACTTCAAGCCCAGACGCAGGGTGGAAGAAGAGGAAGACATCCCGATAATACTTTTTCACAAAACGAACAGGTTTGAGGAACCGAAAGAACAAACTCCAACGAGTCGAGGTGCGCCGAGATCTTCGAAGCAAACAGGTTCGTGGAAAAAATGGAACTGAGGATATGGGCGTCGTGCGTCCTACTTATAAATTCGGCCGTCGGAGGAGGTCCTCAAGGACGGCGTATGGACGTCATCGACGCAGGACGCAGAAAGATGTTCCGAAGCAGCACAGCTATGGTGATTACTGTCATAGATATGGAATACGTCGAATGACCCAATCCCCTCGAAGAACAAATGCTGATGGTAAACAGTAGCAGTGAACAAACCAAGAAAATAGACTCGAGTACAGGTGATGGTTTGCAAACACGTTTGGGATTGCTAAAGAACTTTGCTCATAGAATACGACTCATACGAGGAGCATTACCGGTAGCACACACGAAAGCCAGACCAATAACGTTTGCCATTGTCGATAAAGTTGAACAAGAATTAGGGAGACTGGAATCGGAAGGGGTGATCGAAAAAAGATTGAATCACCACAGTGGGTGAGTCCCATTGTTGTAGCAATAAAGAAAAATGGGAAGCCAAGAATTTGCGTGGACTTGAGAGATGTTAACAAAAACATCACAGATATATTTCCTTTGCCAAGAATATCGGAGATGCTGAACCGCATTGGAGTGGCAGATACATTCTCCGTGTTAGACTTATCAAGTACATACCACCAGATATCACTCCAGAGAATTTTTACTCATGTTCTGAGGGGTTTAGCTGGAACATTAGTATATCAGGATGACATTGTTTTTGGCAAGGTTTCTGAAGAACATGACAGGAGGTTGAATGAGGGGTTGACCAGGTTGGATGCCGTTGGGTTGAAAATAGAGCAAAGTAAATGCAAGTTCAAGGTAAAAGAGGTTGAGTATTTAGGTCACATGGTGAATGGACGAGGATACAAACACAAGTTAGAGGCCATGAAAGCGATTAGAGATTCACCTAATCCCACTAATAAGGATGAGCTCAGGTCGTTTCTTGGTTTGTGTGAATATTACAATAAGTTTGTAAAAATGTTTGCCAGTGTGACTGAACCTTTGAGGAAATTAAAGAGAAAGAATGCAAGGTTTGAGTGGGAGGAGTGTAAGAAAGCAACAGAATGTATTAAAACCGAGATTTGTGGAGCTGTAGAATTGGGAGGGTTTTTATTCGGAAGACAGACCAGAGTCACGGTGGATGCCAGTGGAAGTGGTTTAGGAGCGGTGTTGTCACAGATCACTGATGATGGTTATGAAAAAGTCATAAGGAACAAGTTACTTATCTGTAACTGTTGTTCTCCAGCATGGGTCTGGCATGGATTCACATGCTCATGAATATTCCCCGTCAGGCCGGGAATCCTCGGTATAGAAAAAAATCAGTATCAGTTTCGTTTCTGATCTGTCTTTCTTAGTAGTAACCAATAACTGGTCTCTGGGTCATACTGCCCCCAGCCAATGACTGCCCTCTCCCTAAGCCCCGCGTCTGGCAGCCATCCTCAGATTTGGTAGCACGTAAGGTGGCAGTATGACCAAGTGAAGAGCCGCAGAGAGGTAGGCGGGAGGGTTTGCATGTGAATCCATGCCAGACCCATGCTGGAGAACAACAGTTACAGGTAAGTAACTTGTTCCTTCTCCATCATGGGGTCTGGCATGGATTCACATGCTCATGAATAAGAGAATACATAGCAGTACACACATGCACAACCATGGGAGGTGGCAACAGGCTCAACATTAAGCAATACAACAACTCAACATTAAGCATCTCTTACCGCCTCACCAGGCTCACCTTAGGCGAACAGGTTGCGCAGCACTGCTTGGCCGACCCTGGACTCCTCCCTGGAGTCCCGATCGACGCAGTAGAATCTTGTGAAGGTATGAGTCGACCTCCACGTCGCAACCCTGCAGATGTCCAGCAGGGGCACACCAGACAGGAACGCCGTGGTATCAGCGATCGCTCTGGTCGAATGGGCTCTCGGACGGCCGGGCAGCGGTCGGTTTGCCAACCGGTGACACTGCATGATGCAGCCGGAGAGCCATCTGGAAATGGAAGTCTTCGAGAGAGCCTTCCCTTGATACACAGTCCCAAATTTTACAAACAGCTGTGACGTCTTCCGAAAACTCTTTGTGCGGTCCACGTAGAACTTCAGCGCTCTAGCTACATCCAGCGAGTGCAAAGTCCGCTTGGCCGGCGACGAAGGCAACGGGAAGAAAACTGGCAACACCAAGGGCTCGTTGTGGTGGAAGTCCGACGGCACCTTGGGCATAAAGGAGGGGTGTGTCCTCAGCACCACCCTCGTGTCATGAAAAGTCAAGTATGGAGGCTTGCAAGATAGGGCCTGGATCTCTCCCACTCGTCGTGCGGAGGTGATGGTCACGAGGAAAGCTGTTTTCCATGACAGGAACCTCAAAGGCGCCGAATGCATAGGCTCGAATGGGGCCCCCATGAGCCTGGTCAGCACCACATTAAGCTCCCACGCCAGGGCAGGAGCCTTCACCGGCGGGAATGATCGGAATAGTCCCTTCATGAATTCTTTCACCAGGCGATGAGACCAAAAGGACGCCCGTCCCGTAGTCCTGGTATATCGGGAGATTGCAGCCAGATGTATTTTGATGGAGGCGTGAGCCAGTCCAGCTTTAGCCAGCGACAGTAGGTACAGCAGTACTTGAGGGGCCGTAATCCGCAGAGGGTTAATCTACTGTGCACGGCACCAGACAGAGAACCTCTTCCATTTATGTCCGTAGCACTTGAGAGTTGAGGACGCCCTGGCCTTTGCAAGAACCTCTCTGCAGTCGGCCGGGATGTCGTACCCTCCAAACTCTAGTGCTGCAGGAGCCAGGCCTGCAAGTTCAGTGACTCCGGGTTGTGGTGAAGAATGGCGCCTCCTTTTCTGGAGAGAAGGTCTACGTCCGTCGGCAGCCTGACTGGTGTGGACATTGACAAGTCCAGAAGGTCCGGGAACCAGATCTGTCTCGGCCACGCCGATGCGACGAGGATCATCCTGCTCCGGGACCTCTTAAGCTGGTTGACGAGCCGGAGCAGCAACGGCAGCGGAGGGAACGCATAGAGAAATAGGCCGTCCCAGGGGAACGAGAAGGCATCACCCATGCTCCTCGGATGGGGGGAACCTGCTGGCGAACCTCCGGCACTTGGAATTCGCCGCCGTCGCGAAGAGATCGATTTGGGGTTCGCCCCATCGTCGGAAGAGTCGAACCACTTGATCCTGGCGTAGTTCCCACTCGTGGCACGAGCGCAGCTCCCCGCTGAATGAGTCGGCTATCGTGTTTTTTATTCCTGCCAGATGAAGAGGCACCAGAAAAATCCCTTGGGCGACGGCCCAATGCCACAGATCTTGGGCTTCCTTGGATAGGGCCGGGGACCTGGTTCCGCCCTGCTTCTGGATGTAGAACATCGTGGTGGTGTTGTCGGTGAAAATCCTCACCACCTTGCCCTTGAGGGACGGAAGAAAGGACCTGAGGACCCAGAACACTGCGCGGAGCTCCAAGATGTTGATATGGAGTGACTTCTCCTCCGGGAGCCAGTGCGCTCCCCAACCTTGCAGGGAGGCGTCCGTCGTCACCGTCACCTGGTGAGCTGGGGTCTGAAAGTCCGTGCCCGCCATCAGATGGGAGCGGGTACCCCACCACCAGATCGCCTGACGGAACGTCTCGTTGAGGGATCCTGTCCTCGAAGCTGCCCGTCGACTGGACCCAGCGGGCGTCGAGGAACTCTTGTAAGGGGCGCATCCGAAGCCTGCAAAGGTGCACCAGATCAATGCAGGAGGACATCATCCCGAGGAGGGATTTGATAGATCTTACCCTGGCCATGTTCGTGGCCAGCAGCCGCTGCACCTTGCCCAGAATGGTCCTGGTCGTTTCCTCTGACAGCGAGGCCAGCCGCGCCACTGTGTCAAGCTTGGCTCCCAGAAACAGGGAGACTTGCGACGGAACCAGGTGGGATTTTGGAAAGTTGGAGAATCCCAGGTCCGTGAGCAGCTGGACGGTCTTCGCAGTGTGCTCCATGGCGAGCTCCCTTGTCCTTGCCCGGATGAGCCAGTCGTCCAGGTAGGGGTAGACCGGTGCGAGGCACTTGGTGAACACCCGGGGTGCTGACTTCAATCCGAACGGGAGGGCCTTGAACTGGCAGTGCCGCCCTTTGACCACGAATCTGAGAAACTTTCGGTGTCTTTTCAGAATGGGGATGTGGAAGTACGCATCCTCCAAGTCCAACGACGACAGGAAATCGCCCTCCTCCAGCTGTCCCAGCACGTGCTGGAGGGTGACCATACGGAACTTCTGTGCCTTGATGTACTTGTTCAGTCGTCGCAGGTCCAGGATGGGGCACCATCCTCCTGTCTTCTTTACGAGGAAGTACCTTGAGTAAACTCAAGAGCCCCGAAGCCTCTTTGGGACGAGCTCGATGGCACCCTTCTTGAGCATCGCCCTTACTTCCAACAGTAAGGGAGGGACGTGATTTTCCTTCCTGGCCACGGGTGGAACGCAAGGGCACTTCTTCTGAAACTCGAGGGCATGCCCTTGGGCCAGGGCGTCCAGCACCCAATGTCCGGTGGATATGGACTCCCACACGCTGACGAACCGCGCCAGCCGGCCTCCCACCGGGGTGCTTCGGTGGGGGCTCGACCCCACAGTCGGTTCAATCTTGTTTGGAGGCCGCCTTGCCTCCTTGTCCTCCCTGTCGACGACAACGGGCATCGCCTGACTTGCCGCGTCCCCTGTAGGCTTCCTGGGACGAAGATCTTGCCGCTTGGCGGTACGTGGAGGAGCCACTGCCGGATCCCTTGGAGGCACCTTGTCTGCCTCCGGAGCTCCGAAAGGACGGCCGTCGTCGTTGGAGCACTCCCAGTGCCCGGGCAGTCTCTGTGTCTGTCTTGATGGCCTGAAGGGACTCATCAACCGCCTTCCCAAACAGGTTGTTCCCGTCGAAGGGCATGTCCAAAACCTTGGTTTGTACGTCCTGGCGGAAATCCGTTGCCTTGAGCCATCCTCGTCGTCTCAGGCAAACGCTGTTGCCCAACTGACGGAAACCGGTGTTGGCGATGTCCGTTGCTACCGTGATGGCGTGGTCCGAAGCAATCTGACCTTCCTGTAGAATTGCAAGGGCCTCAGCCCTTTTGGCATCCGGAAGGAAGTCCAACAGAGGGGCGATTTTGAACCACAACTCCCTGTCATAGCGGGCTACGATAGCCAGGGAGTTGGCCGCCTTGATAGTCGTCGCTGCGGATGAGATGATCCGTCGTCCCATCGTGTCCAGCCTCCTGCTCTTGCCGTCCGGCGGGGAAGTGGATGTCGAGGTCGATGCCCCCCCTCCCAGCTTTCTTCTTCGCCGCCGCCGAGACGACCGAATCTGGGGTAGGTTGCGCCCGAAGGCACAAAGGGGCAGCGTCGAGGACCCGGTACTTCTTCTCGTACCGGTCCCTCTTTGCCGGCGCCGTGGCAGGGTTCTTAAGGAGGGCGAGCCGCTCATCCCAGATGTCATCAATAAGCGGTAGGGCGAGGACCGTCTACCTCTTAGCCTTGCGCCGTTGGTAAAGGAACCCTTCCTTCTTCTCTTCTGGGCAGAGCTGGAAGAGCTCGGATGCCCTGGAAATCATGGCATGAAAGGATCCAATCTCGTCGGGCGGGGATGCCTGAAGCAGGGGGCGACAGGGGACACGTCCTGTCGTCGCCTCCGTCATCTGTACCCGTCGTAGCCGTGTCCGTGCCTGTATCATCCCCGTGGGTAGTAGACCGGGGGAAGGCAGAGCAGGTGGCAGAGGTGGCGTAGGATGCATCGTCCTCCTCTTATGCGGTGGACTTTCCGAAGATCCTGGCTCCGGTACCTACGTCGGGGGGGAGGGGCAACCTAGTCCTTATCTCCGAGCATAAGGACTGAATCGCTGACAAAATGGCCGAATTTGCGGCGCCGGAAACAACGGGCGCGAGGGCTCTTGAGGAGCCTTGTCGGCGACACCGTCGCTCTCGTCGTCGCCCTCGTCGGGATCCCTCCCGATGGGCTGGGCCTCTTCCACGACTTCGATGACCTCTTCTTCAGAGGTCCTGTCCGTATCCACGATGGCCACCAGCCCCTCCCCCATCTTTTCCAACGAGGACTTCGTGGGGGTCTTCTCAATGGGCCTGAAAGACTACTCCCTCCGCGGTGGCAGGGAGACTCTGGGTCCTGAGGTCGCCTCCACTGGTGTAGCCTCCACAGGCTGAGCCAGGGCCGCGGCGACATCCTCAATCGAGGTCTTAGCAGGGTGAATTATGGCCATCGTCACCTTCTGTACGCCTGGGGCCTTCACCTTTGGGGGAGGGTCCGAGCCTCGCTCCTCCTCTGCCGGAATCTTCTAGATCAACCAGAGCCTCTCCAAAAGCTTCGCCGGGTTCTCGGACTTCCTGTTACCCGAGCAAGAGCGTTGGCTTGTGGTTGATGGCGCTGGGGAGGATGCGCCCTGCCTGGCAGCCAAGGAGCCTGACCGTTCGGCGCTCTCGGTGCCCGCGGACTTGCGGTGCTTAGCCTTTTGTTGGGCCGCAGTCGCCGGGGCGCCCTCACAGGACTTAGAAGACCGCTCGGACTTCTTTTTCTTCTTCTCGCCTGACGGGCTCTTCCCTTCCAGCCAGTTGGCGAGATTCTCCGTGTGCGTCTTGTCCTCATGGAGACAGTAGAGGCATAACCAATGCTCATCCTCCTTGAAAACATTCTGAAGCTGGCATCCTGGGCAGGTCCTGAACAGCTTCCCAGGCGTTGAGCTTCCTTTCTCCTGGGCCATGTCCGGGGTAGGCCTCGGAACTTCTGGAATCCTCCAAAAGCGTAACTCGACGAAATCTTCACCATTGAGGGGCGTAGAAAACTCCTAAACGGATCCCCGTTGATCAGATGTAGAAACGGTGGAGCTTGAGGCTCTATTTAACCGAAAAATGAGAAAAATCTCCTGAAAAAAGCACGAAAACGCAGCAAAAGCTCGAGAGCTACAGCACGAGGACTCCCAACACTTGAACGTGCGGTAAAAATCTGAAGATGGCTGCCAGAGGCCGGGCTTAGGGAGAGGGCAGTCATTGGTTGGGGCAGTATGACCCAGAGACCAGTGATTGGTTACTACTAAGAAAGACAGATCAGAAACGAAACTGATACTGATTTTTTTCTATACCGAGATTCCCGCCCTGACGACGGGGAATATTCATGAGCATGTGAATCCATGCCAGACCCCTTGCTGGAGAAATCGCGCTTCCAGAGCGATTTCTGATACTGAAAGTAGGTATCCAGTTACTGAAAAAGAAATGTTGGCTTGTGTTTGGGCAGTTAACTATTTTAGAAAGTTTCTATGGGGGAGCAAATTTATAATACAGATGGATCACAAACCATTGCTAGAAGTACTTATTGTAACGTGGGATGTGTAGAGCTTCTCCCAGATTGGCCAGATTGAGTCTCAAATTGCAGGATTATCACTTTATAGTAAAGCATGTCCCGGGAAAAAGAAATGTAATAGCTGATTATTTGTCTAGGTTGCCTTTAATAGTTGGTAACACTGGCTGGTGTTGAGGAAGATTGTGAAATAGTGGCAACAGTGTTTGAAGTGATGTCAAAATAAACGTGATTAAGTGAACTTGTGAAAGATGAGACTCTACAAGAAGTTATGAAGTATACCAAATCAGGTTGGCCTGAAAAGAGGTTGATTGGTGAGGAGTGTGTGAAGTTCTGGGAGATCAAGAGATGAGTTTTCTATTGAAGATTAATTTTTAGTGAGAGGTGACAAGTTAATTCCTCCACAAGTTTTGCATAAGGAATTAGTTGAAAAGGCTCACCAAGGGCATCCAGGAATTACATGGACAAAAAACAAAGTAAGAGCAAAGTATTGGTGGCCCGGTATGGATTTGATAATTGAAAGGTTTGTCAGAAATTGTTGGCCATGCCAAAATAGTGAAATGTTGCAAAAGTTTTAAATTGGAACCTATCAACATGTCTAAGGTTGAAGCACCATGGGACAGCGTAGGTATGACATAGTGGGTCCTTATGGGGATTTGATGCATGAAAGAACATTGATTGTGTTGGTGGATTATTACTCAAGGTGGTTGGAAGTCAAGTTAGTGAGTAAAGTAGATTCCAACGAGGTGATAACATTTTTGACGCAAGTTTTCAGGAGGGAGGGTTACCTAAAATTATGATCAGTGACAATGGAGTACAGTTCAGGAGTAAAGAAATGATGGAGTTTTCCAGACGTTCAGGGATTGATTGGAGATTTGTCGCTTTATCACCCTCAGACCAATGGTTTGGTGGAGAGGTGCAATAGGGTCGCTGTTGAGACAGTGGAATTAGCGTTGAGGAAAAATATGCCTGCTGATGAGGCGCTTAAGGAGCAGTTATGGAGCGTCAGAATCTCTGTGAGGAGGGACACGGGAAAGTCGCCATTTGAAATTATGAGAGGCAGGGTACCTAAAACTTCTCCTGTGTGGGTGAATTATAGAAAAAAAAGGGAGTGTGATGAAAAAGTAGCATGTGTGGAACAAAGCAGGTTAAAAATTTCACCTGGTGATTTTGTAAGAATCAAATTAGGACGCAATGTGAGAAAAGGTGAGTCTAAATACTCCAGTCCTGTTAAAGTGGTTGAAGTATTTAGAAGAGCTGTTTAAGTTCGTGGTGGGTCAGTTTGGAATTTTGATAGGGTCAGTAAATGGAATTGGAAAGGTGAAGGTAACATGGAAGAAATGATGAAGAGAGATAACAAAAGGGCTATCGAGCTACTTTTTAAAACTATTGAATTTTGCAACATGTGAAACAGAAAAAGAAAGTAACCATTCCCCCCTCCCCCCAGGCTCTCCCACCCCCATGCCCCCAAGGCAACGAGCATCAACCTCCCAAGTCTCCATCGTGCCGGGCAGTCACTCCACGTTCATTGTAGGTCCAACAGTCTCAGGTGCTGCGGACACCACATCACCCTAAAGTCATCCTTAATAAAGTTCAACATTTCGCCCCAGTCCGCCGCAAAACTCTGTACATTATTGTTCATGGCATAAGTCGCCCACTCGAGAGCCACTATTTCCCACATTTTCCGGAGCCAGTCTTGACACATAGGGACTTCAGGGTGCTTCCATCTCTGAGCTATTAACATCATAGCAGCCAGCGTCAGTATCGCTTTTGCCTTCTCCCTTCCTCTAGGATCTCCCACCCCCGCTGCCTTTCGAATGCCTAAGAGAATGTGAACCGGCGTTCTTTCATTTCCCGGGCCGAAGGCCTGCTCTTGTGCTTTCCGTATCTCCCCCCAAAATGGCTCAATCCTTGGGCATGACCACCATATGTGCTCAGCTTTACCTGCCATTCCACATCCCCTCCAACACTTCCCCGAAATTGCTGGGTACATCCTATGGAGCCGGGCAGGGGTATAGTGCCACCCATACAATATCTTATACCAAGCTTCTTGCAGCTTGGACGCCTTAGCCAGTTTAGGTATTCTCCTCCATAACCTCTCCCATTCTGCCCCATCAATCTCCCACCCCAATACCCTTTCCCATTCCCGCATAAAGGTCCATTGGATGCATGCGTTAGCACTATCCAGAATCTTATAAATATTGGAAATGAGGCCTTTCGCTCCATCATTAGTGAGGAGGAATCTCTCAAATTGCGTTGGTTCTCGAGGGGCCGCCCGTTTAACCCCTGGGTGTAGAACCGAGTGTCGGTTCTGCGCGTACCGCAACCTCTCGCTCTCTTGTATTGCGAATTCCCTCCTACAATCGTGAAAAGACAATTACCCTCTCCGGAACATATCAGCCAGTATCCTGCAGCCCCCTTCCTGCCATTTCGCAAATGCCCCTTTCTCCAAACCTGGGGTAAGTTCCCCATTATCAAAAATGGGAGTGAAGGGGGGCGGGAATGTGGTTATACCTTTAGGGACAGCCAGCTTTTCCCAAGCATCAGCCATAAGTTTAGTAATAGCACTTTCATAAAGATGCCGGGGCCTATGCGGTTTAGGAAGCCATAATACCATCGCCCTAACCATCCTCACCCAAAGTTTGTCTTGCATGCCCTCTTCACCCTTCAGCCATTCCCTGATGATCCGGAGCTGTGTAGCCTCATAATATCGCCGAACATTCAGCAGTGCTAGCCCTCCCTCTCCCTTGGATGCCATCAGGTGCCCGACGCCCACCCTAGCTCTTTTCCCTTCCCAGATAAATCCCTTGGTCAGTGTTCCCATCTCTTTAAAGAAGCTTGACGTAACTGGCAGCGGGATCGCTTGAAATAGATACAGCAGCCTTGAGAGTGTGACCATCTTGACCGCGGCTATCCGCCCCACCAATGACACCCTAAATCCTCCACCTTTGGAAGTCCTTTTTTAAGCGCCTTAAGAAGTGGGGGGAAGTTGGCTGCATACCACCCTGCTAACGTTGCCATGATTCTCACCCCCAAGTATCTGATCCCTCCCGGGCTCCACGAAAAAAAAGAGTACTCTCCTTTAGCCTGTCCCGTTCCTCTGCCCTTAGCGTCAAGTTCAGAACCTGCCACTTATTAGCATTGACCTTTAGGCTTGAGGCTTCCCCGAAATGTCTCCAGCAGAGTCACACTTACTTGAAGTGATTCCTTTGGTGCGGTCAGCATCAGCAACATGTCGTCTGCAAAAGCTGCAACCTTCTGTTGCTCTCCTCCGAAGGGAATGCCCTGCATCTCCGCAGCTTCCCTTATTGCTTGGAGAAGCGGTTCTAGGTAAATCTCGTAAAGTATTGGGGAAAGTGGACAGCCTTATTTAATTCCTCGCCGCAGATTTACCAGCCTTGAAGCTATCTCCTTCACCATTATTCTAATGGTGGGGTCTTGGTAGTTAGCCCGAACCATTTTCATGAACTCCCCCCCCCCCCCCCCCCCCCAACCCCTCCACTCCAAAACCCATCTTTTCCATTACTCGGAACAGAAAGGCCCACTCCACGCGGTCAAAAGCCTTTTCCGCGTCTAGGGCCACCAAGACCGCAGGAGTCTTCGTTTTCTGCACTTTTTCAACTATGTGGGCCACTCGCCTAATATGGTCTGCCCCTGATTAACCCGGCCTGATCGGGGTGGATCAAATGCGGGAGGATGGAGTCAAGTCTATATGCCAGGATCTTTGTATATATCTTTGCATCGATATTAATAAAAGCTATGGGGCGAAAAGAAGATCTCTCCTCCGGATTCTTATTTGGTTTAAGGATGAGGGTAACCTTAGCCTCCTCCATGGATGGAGCAATTGTACCTGTCTGACAAAATGAATTAAATAAAGATGTCAATTGCAGGGCCAGCTGTAAGATAAACATTTTATAAAATGCAGCTGTGTAGCCATCTGGGCCAGGCGCTTTATGTGCCAGAAGAGCCCTAATCACCCCTCGCACCTCCTCCTGTGAGATTTCTTGGTTGAGGGCTTCCCTCGTGTTTCTACTAATTTCCCTCAGCTGTACCGTTTGCAGGAATTTCTCCTGAGTGTCACTTTGGGGGTGCTGAGAGGCATACAGGGAGTCGTAATACGCTGCTATGGCCTCCTGTAAATCTTCTTGCCTTGTGATCCGAACACCTGATCCTGATTTCATCGCCATGATAGCGTTTCTCGCCCTTTTACCTCTTAATGGACGTGCCAAGAGTGTCAGGTTTATTGGTTTTTGTGTAGTATTTTTGCCACACAGCCAGCAGCGCTCCTTCAGCCTTTTTGGTGCACAACAGTTCCAGTTGCCCCACTGCTTTCCTATATGCCCACATTGCTACCCGGGAGGGGGTACCACCCGCTGCCTGTCTAGCTGCTTCCACCTCAGCCTCTAACTGGGATTCCAATATCTTCAATTTCTTCACTCGGTGGGCAGACGCCGCAATTATTTCCCCCCTAAGAGTAGCTTTAAAAGCATCCCACCTTATACCTTCTCCAGTGTCCTCCCTTCTATTGGTATTGAAAAAAAACTTGATCCTCTCTTCGATGTCCCCCTGAACCTCTGGGTCCCTCAAGACAGCCCCTTAGAATTTCCATCCCCAAACTCCCTTCACCCTCCGGCCTAGATCTAGCACAGCAGAAACAGTTTTATGGTCCGCTATCCCCATCGGTCCTGTATGTACCTCCCGGATGCCACCCACTAGACCTACCGACACCCATATATAATCAATTCTCGACTGCAATCCGTGGACCCCTGATAGAAAGGTATGACCCTCCTCATCTTCCTTTAATTCCCTCCAGACATCAAGCAGCCCCATCCTACCAATCCTATCTTTTAACTCTGCAGACATTACTGTTCCCCTCCCTCCCGCCCGCCTTCCAGCCCTATCCCTCTCCCATGCTATTGTTGAGGTCTCCCATAAGAACGATCTGCCACCAGGCTTGGTCTTCTAGCACCTTCAGAACCCAGTGCAAGAATTGCTCCTGACCAGAGTTAGGGGCGTACACTACCGCCACTGTATATGGGGCTTCTTGGTACTTCCCCCTGACCACTAAATACCTCCCTTCTTTATCCCTAGTTACATCGCATATTCTAAAATCCACCGTTTTTCGAATAGCCAGGGCCACCCCCTTGTTTACATTGACCTGAGGCATGGAGAATCCGGTCAAAGCCGCGTAATTTTAATCTGCCCTGATCCTTACACACTAAGTGTGTTTCCTGAAGCCCCATAATGTCTGGCCCCTCTTTCTGCGTGAAATGCTCCTGTTTCATTTCTTTTATGAGGGGTATTCAACCCTCTTACATTATGTGTTAGCCATTTGAGAGTACCCCTGTTAAGTGGTCACCACTACGTAGCAGCACCCTTCTGCCCCTCCCTCCAGTTGATTGCTTGTTGCCACCCCCCTAAATCCCACCTTTTCCCTCCCACCTAGAGCCCCCCCCCCCCTGAAGGATAACACATTCCCGCACTCTCTCCACTCCTAACTCGGGCATCTTTGCCCTTTCTGTTCCCAAAATGGCTGCTCCACCCGTGACCCCAAGGCTTTCACCCTCCTTTTAGAGGCCCACCACCCCTGTTTCTAACATTTCTGCTCAGGGTCTCGCTTGAGTTTCATTCCTCTCTTTGCTGCGCTTTCCTGGTCTCTGTAGGCTGTCTTTTGGTCCTTTTCTTCTTTTATCTCCAACCGTCGTCCACTCCCAAGGCCTCACTCTGGGTCAGCCACTCGTGCCTCTTAGTCTTGAACTCGAGGGATCGCCCTCCAAGTCTATGGGCAGAAGGTCAGCTCCTTCTTGAAGTGAAGTGATACGCCTCTGGGCGCCCTCCCATTCAAAGAGAAACGGAAAGGTCAATTTTTTGATCGTATTGCTTTCTCATTTAAGAGCTTTAGTAATGGGCCCATTTGTCTCCTCTTCAGGGGTGTACTGCTCACCAGATCTTGAAATACAGCGATCTGTTGACCCTCGAACATAATGGGTTCCCGTTGTCTTGCTGCCTTGAGGACCGCTTCCTTCTGGGCATACCTAGTGAATGCCGCCAACACGTCCCTCGGCCTCGCTGTCTGGCCTTTGGTCAATCGCCCGGTTCTATGTACCCGATCTAGCTCTATCACTTCGGGGTTGCTCTCGCCCAGAATATCGGCAAAGATGCCTTGGAGCACGACCTCCAATCTCTTATCAGGTACCGATTCCGGCAGCATTTTCACTCTGATGTTGATCCTACGGGATCGATTTGCCAAGTCCTCCAGCTGAATTTCGAGGTTTCTGGTAGCAACGTCCAACCTCTCAATTGCTTCACTATTAGCAGTAGTGTCTTTAACCACTTCTTGGAGGCTTTTCTCCAAGGTGTCCGTCCTTTCCCCTAGTTGCCGCATTTTGTTTCTCATCTCTCCTATGGCTTCATTTAAATCAGCTCGCATCAGCTGGAATTGCTCCTGAAAAGTCTTTCCTAAGTTCGCTTGCAAGGCGTGCAACTCCCCTAGGAATTCCTGCCTAGGCATTACTGCCAAATCCTCTGTGTCCCCCTGGGGGGAGCCTTCACCTGCGTTCTCCCTGGAGGCTTCTGGTCCTCCTTTCAGAGTCTGCGCCGGCCATATTGCATGGAGGGTGCCCTGATTGTCACCTGAAGCTTGAGGCTCTTTCCCCTTGATCTTTGTAGACATGGTGCCTGCCTCCCTCCTCGAGGCCAATATAGTTCACCTGTGGGGAGACCGCGAGCCAGCTGCGCCACGCTAGGCCCCTCGTGTCCGGGTGGTTCAGGCTCTCAAATGCAGGGGTTCACTCTTTCTGGATAGCGGGGCTAGCTTTCTGTTTCCCCACTAGGCCCCCCACTAGTTCACCAACAGGGATCCAGCACGTCTTTTCAGGCACCACTCGGTGTGGAAGAGTGGCCCTACCCCTTCCTCGGCCAGGGTATGACTAATTGTGGACGTGCTTCCTGTTGATCCCTCTGTGTCTCCTCCCTGGCCTGGGCCTGCGGCCAGCTCTGCCTTGGGCCCTTGTTCCCGGCACCTCTGCTCCCAGAGTTTCTTTGCCCCCCAGGGGCTCTAGACTAATCTGGACTAGACTCCAGTTTACTGGGGCAAGTAGGGGTGCTGCCCCTGAGGCCTCCAAGGCCACAGCTCCAAGTCAAATAGCGCCTCACGGTGGTCGGATAGGGCCCCCCCTCCACTCAAACTGGCCTTGTACCTTCTTTACCGCCGGTAGCCTCCCGGCGCGTTGATTCAGGGAGTCGGAGGGGGTCCACCAGTGCCGGCGCTTCCCTGTTGCTTGCGGGCCGTCCTTCCCTCGCGAGCTCCCCGGACCCCCGGTCGCGTAGCTGCAGGTCTCGTCCCAGCCGCAAGCTCTGTCGCAGTCCGCTCGCAGGTGGACCTCCTCTGTGGGCCAGCTACTCGCGGACTGTCACCGTAGGCTTCCTCCCCTCACTCGGGGGTCTGGGGCTCACAGGTCCCTTGAACGCGCCCTGTGCTCAACCGGCAGGGGCAGGCTGCCCACAGGAACGCTGCCACCGACGCGGCCACTCACACTCCTGGTGGACACAGGTCTTCCGTGGCTCCCTCGTTGCGCTGCACGCCGCGTCGGCCGCGCACCAGACCCAAACTGCCTTTTCTATAGGGCCTCAGCCCTGCGCCGTCCCGGGCGCCGCGATCACTGAGTTGCTCCAACAAACCGCTTACTGGGGCCGATCGGCTCCGCTGGTCTTCACTTGTCTCTGCCAACCCCGCAGGGGTCGGACGTAGCCTGTACCGGGTCTGCTGATGGGGTGGTGGGCACCTTTACCAGACGGGTCCGGAGAGCGCCGTCGGCACGTCTACACAGGGCCGGTGGCCATCTTGGAATGGCGCTATCTAGCTATTTGAGGATGATGTGTGCTCCCAATATGGTGGCATGAGTGAGAAACACGGAAGTGAAGTGGGAGAAGTGTATGTGCATCGAGAGAACAATTATTTTGTTGTTGGTGATGGAAGGATTGTTTGAGATTCAAGAGTTAGGAAACTACCAGTTTGGTCAAAGATTACGTCATGGACAATTAATTATGTTGGTTCATGGGATTACGTCTTGGACAATTATTTGCATTCAATTGAACATATTTATTGGGAGCCATGTATATATTTATTCTTGTGAAATGTTTTGTTGCCATGTTTTTTTTTGATTTTGGTTAACTTCTGGCTTATCGTTTTGTTAAGTTTGTTTTAAGGAGGGGGATAGTGTTGTATTTCTTTAAGTACTTATGTAATTCATCTAGTTGGAATCTTCATTCATTGTATGGGGCACCCTGCCTGCGGATGCGTGAGGTGGAATGTTGTGATTCGAGATGTGAGTGAGGTTCGAGGAACGGTGAAGAGTGTGGATGAACGGGCGGCGAAGCGGTTGTGTGCAGTGCAGGGCGCCAGGTCAATTTTGTCATAAATAAACTTGAGTTGCTGATACCTTGTTAAGAGTTGTGCCAAAACTTCAATCTGCCACTATGAAACTGTTACAGCCCTACACTTCACATTGACCCCTCTTGAGATTTGGCTGGCTGTTCAGTCACACTACCAACTTGTGTAGTACAGGACTACACCAAAGGTTGCGTTGCCTTTTGCCAAGAGGACAAGCCTGGTGTAGTCTCCTACAAGGTTACTACATACAATCTTGACTAACAATCTACTCAGCGGTGATGATGGTCAAGGCGGCCAACGCTTTAGCGATCCTGGCCGGGAGCTATGGCACAAGATGGCTCCGATCCTGGATTCCCTCCCAGAGGACAAGCAGGTCGAGGCAATGGAGATCCTTCAGGAAGGCGAGGTGGCGTCGGACCACGCCATCACTGTGGCCCTTAACATTGCGGACACAGGGTTTGCCTCATTCGTCGTGGCTGGCTGAAGGCCACCAACTTTAGACAAGAGGTCCAGACGAGGGTCCTGGACACGCTGTTCAGAGACAATCTTTTCGGCAAGGCCGTCAATGAATCTCTTCAGGTCAGACAGAGAATTCTCAGAAATGTGCCAATTACCTTCACCTTTGAGACCCCCAGCAGCTTTGCTGGATTTTGAGGACTTGATTTATTTTTTTACCTGGAGCTTGAGACCCTTTTCCTCACTCTGTCATGTATTTTAACGTGAATTTTACGTCTTTTTTGGTTGTGGAGTCTGACAAACTCCATAGGCATAATCTTTTACATGGTGTCACACAGCACCTTCAGTGCAGTGACACAGGGAAGTCTTCCAGATTTCCAAAAGGTTTAACTACCTTCTCTGCGATAAACTACTGTTTCCCAGAGCAGTAAAGAGAAATTGACTTTACTTACCATTGTAACTTACTAGACCCATCACACACTACCTTACAAGAGAGTGCTGGAGGGTTTACCTAGTATCCCCTTTGTCTAGTTTCTCATGTAACATTTTTATGTGGCAGTCGTTTCGTGTGAACTACCATGGTGTGCATTTACCACGGGCTGCGTTTGCAGCTACAATAAAGCATACACTGGAGCCATCTTTGTCAAAATGGCGCCCGGTCTTCTTTTTTCACCATTTCTTTGTGGAAAGGTCCTTTTTGAGATTTTCTCTGCGCGCCAAACCAGGTTTGGTCTCTTTGTTCAATTCGCCTTTGGCAGGATTCAGGAGTGAAGCCCGCCTCTGGCTCCAGGGAATCTGGGGTGGGCAGCAAGTGAGGTAGGTGCCCGAAACTACCTGTGCTTAGTCTCCTAGGAGACCCAAATGCACTCTGTGGTGATTGGCCGGCTGACTGTCCGGCAAGGACGGCCACCTTGCTGGGTGAGTGGCAGCTAGGCTGGAATGAAGAGCAAACTGAATAAAAGGAGAGTCCTTTGGCTTGGAAGGCAGAGTCAACTACTGAACAAAGGAACCAAAGAACAACTTAAAGAGGACGCCTGCTGAAACTCCTGGACCGTTGGTTTGCCCGGTGAAGCCCTGCTGCAGTGCTGAAACTCCAAGTTCTGCATCGTCAAGTTCTGCATCGACATTTGGCACCTGCGACAGCACCAACATCATTTATGGTATTAAATGCCCCTGTGGAAAATATTATGTGGGCCAACCCACCAGAACTGCTAAGATACGGTGGAATGAACATCGGTCCTGAATCTGGAATTTCAACCCGAACTCAGCCGTGGCCCATCATTGGGCCTCAAACAACCACAACCTTTCACAGATTAAGATTCTGGTGCTGGAGGTCTTAACCAGAAATAACCCTCACGAAGATCTAGGCTTGCGCCTAAACCGAAGGGAAACATTTTGGATCGATAAACTCTGTAGTCTTGTCACGAATGGTTTGAATGAAGAGATTAATTACCACTGTTCCATATGAATCTGATTTGGAACATCACGACATCTTTGTTCATCCCATTGTCATGTAAATGCACTTCAAGCGTGAAGTTTGGTGTTGACTCGGTTCTGTTACCCTTTCAATTGAGTAACATGTTTTCCATATCTTGTAACATCTTCTGTGTTACCTCAACAACAACCTCACTGCAAGTCCAAGGTGCCGCCTGTAATGGGCGACACCGACAACGACGAGGTTGTGTCGTACTTTCAACCATTGCTGATTTTATGTGATTCCATGCACATTCCATTCCATCCTTTCTGATGCAAATTAATGTACCAGCTAAAGTTTAATTATCCCTCAATAGGAATGCCACAAACGAGCCTCAGGTTAATCTATGTGTTTTTATTCACCAATTGTTTGTTGCCTTTTATGTAACTTGATATGCCTAGGTGTTTTCTTTCTGTTTACAACGGACCCCATTGTGGTCCCTTTAACACGAGTATTTTTTCTATTTCCATGTATTATCTTCAGTGATTTTCTTTAGTTTTGGGCTAACTACATTTTTCACACAGAACATTATACTGGTATGCCCGTAAATTATAAACTTCTCTTAACTGTGCAGGCTTACACCTGCCTTACACTCTGCTGCGTGACCGTCGGCCACCCAATGGCGCGTGTCGGTCACGTGCAATATAAATTAGCCATAGCCCTGGCAATCGCCTAACACGGCATTCTGAGATTCAGCCCGGCAACTGCACGCAGGAGCTTTCACACGCTCCGTGTGCTCAGAGGTATGAGACACGATAGCAATATTTGCAAACCACCGTTTGAAATCCTGGTTCGTTACGCTGTCTCACTCACACTGAACCTTTCCCTTCATTAGATTCCATTTGCAAACACAATTGTGTTTAACAATATAGCCGCTGTAACCACGGCTCATTGTTGCGACCCATGCTGCTGTGGGCATTGACAACGAACGTTCCCATCTATGCAACGCTATTAAGGTAACCACAGTTTCTCACACATCTGTCTGTTTTTGTTATCTACAATACAATTTACTTATTTCTTTCTATTTTATTTCTCGTTTAATCCTTCTGGAAACTCTACTGACTGGTATGTTGACATCGTTATTATTTTCACAAATATATGCAATTGTTATGCTGACATTGGTGCATTATGTTGTTTATGTGCAATTGACTAGACTTGCCCTGAAGAAGGAATCATTTCCGAAATGCATCGGCTTTAGTCTGTATTACATATGAGTTGCGGCAACTGCTCCCTCACTAAGAAGATATTAGTGACAGCTTTGTTTTTCTTCAGATAAATTACTATTTAAAAATCATGTTTATTTTTTACTTTGTACTTTTGATACTTGAAAAAGAATTACATTTTCGAACAATGAAAGAATACCAAACCTTGTCTGGGCCCCATTGAGAGCGGCTGTGTGACCTGGTATTCTTACTTGGTCTCTAGCTTTTTGTTGTGTCTGTGGGCCATCCCAAAAGGGTCTTTACTGATTTAGATACAAAGTGTCACAGTATCGAAGTGTATTTGTGTTATTATATTGCTCCCTTCTAAAGGCTTTATAACTGACTGATAAATTAATAATTGTTTATGCAAGAAACCTTGAGTGTAAGAGTTTATTTGAATACCTCTACTGTGAATCTTTGTGTAACGCCACTACAGCTCAAATTTACCCCTCTTGAGATAAGCCTGGATGCTCAACACGCTACAAAAACTGTGTAGTACAAGCTTATACCAAAAGTTGGGTTGCCTATACCTGGGGTCAGAGTGGAGTGGAGTGGTCCCAGAGGGTACTGCATACAAACTTTGCCTAACAGAGACCAACACAGACAGCCCATGCCGTGGGTATGCTGCAACAGCACCGTCCGTTCTTTCGTTCCTTAAGAGGGAAGTCGGGCAGATCTTCGGAGAACTTGGGTCAATGGATCGTCCTCTTAGCGGCTACCCTCCCATTCCACGACCCAGCAAGCCAACAGGGGTCGTTCCAAGGCCTTCGGAGGTGGCCGCCATTGTCAAGGCTCCCAGAGCAACACGCCAGCCTCCAAGCAGAACTGAACCGGCCAGGACATCTGGGCCCTCATCCCCGCACCTCGGTGGGAGGCCGGATGGCGAACTTTGTCAGCATGTGGGAAAATATCTCCATGGGTGCTGGACGCTCTCGTCCACGGACAGACTTTGGAGTTTTAACAAAAGTGTCCGCGAATAACACCGGTGGCCCGGCAGAAACACCACATCGCAGAGTTGCTGCTGGAGGCTCGTGCCATGTTTAAAAAGGGGGCAATCACGCTGGTTCCAGAGCGACTCCGGGGCCCCAGAGTTTACTCAAGATAATTTCTAGTAGAAAAGAAGACCGTGGGCTGAAGACCCATTCTCGAACTACGACGATTTAACAAGTATGTCAAGTCCCATAAATTCAGGATGGTCACGTTGCAGCATGTGCTCGGCCAACTGGAGTAGGGAGACTTTCAATTGTCGGATCTAGAGGACGCGTACTTCCACGTCCCCATTCACCAAAAACATTGCAGTTCCTGTGCATCGTTGTGCAAGGGAAGTACTTCCAGTTCAAAGCTCTCCCCTTCGGACTGAAGTCGGCGCCCAGAGTCTTTACAAAGTGTCTGGCTCCGGTGACGGCCCATCTGTGAATACAGGGAGTTCATGTGGACCCATACCTCGATGACTGGCTCATCCAGGCCAAGTCACGTGTCATTGCCGGCGATCACACAGAGGACCGTCCGGCTGCTGACGGATCTGGGGTTCTCTGTGAACTATGCTAAGTCTTGCTGGACTCCATCGCAGGACGCACTTTTCCTGGGATTCAGGCTCAAAAAGGTACTGTCTGGCAGCTCCCTCAGAGGAGAGGATAGCGGCCATTTTGGGCACAGTGCAACGGCTGTTAACAATGAAGAATGTTGCAGTGAGGTCCATCAAGTCGCTGCTCGGCATGATGTCTCTGCAGGTTGTGGATGCGACCGCTCCAGGAATTCCTGGACGCCCGTTGGATTCAGGTGTCTGGAAGCTTCAAGGACAGGATCGTGCACGCCGAGGAGTTCCGTCGAGCGTTAAGGTGTTGGGGCATGCGCTAGACATTGCCGAGGGCATAGGCTTCCAGAGCCCCCCGTACCTGGAGACTGTCACGACGGATGCTTCCCTGTAGGGCTGGGGAGCCCACACCAGACGTCTCCACACCAGAGACCTATGGCTGCCGGAGGAGACGACGCTACACATCAACGTCCTGGAACTACGGGCAGTGATTTGGCCCGCAATTCGTTTCTTCCGTCGCTCAATGGCAAAGTGGTCAGGGTCTTCACGGACAATATCACCACAATGTGGTAATGGCGTAAAAAGAAGAGCGGGCCATTTTGACAAAATGGGCACCCATGGGTGCTATACTGCAGCTGCAACGGCAGCCTGCAATAAAAAAATTGTAGGAAAAAGTAAACCACTGCCACCAGCCATTAATTGGAGAAAGGGGAACATAAAAATGTTACATGAGGAGGTAGACAAAGGGGATACCAAGTAATCCCTCCAGCACTATATGGAAGATAGTGTGTGCTGGGTCTACAATAAGTAAAGTCAATTTCACTTTACTACTCTTGGAAACAGTTTCACCAAGAGAAGGTATTTAAACCTTAGCAGAAATCCACAGGATTTCTCTATGACACTGCAATGAGGGTTCTGTGTGTCACAATGTCAAAGATGATGCCTATGGAGTTTGTCAGATTCCAAAACCAAAAGATAGTGTTCAAATCAAACAAAAATGCATGAGTGTGGATAAATGGTCTCACTGTCTCCAGGATAAAAATTAAATATCCTACATCCAGCAAAAGAACTGGGGGTCTCCAAGGTAGAAGGGAATTAGCACATTTTTTAGGAGAATTCTCCCTAACAATCATCATCCTACCCACGGCGTCCAATCCAATTCCTTCAACTCGCTGTCTGGGGCGGGGGGTTTGGGATTCATAGGTTGAGGACGACTGGTTGGACGACTCCTTCCGAGCGATGGCTGTGACCGCAGACTTTCGGGTGCAGACTCCAGCACCCAGTATTTCTTTTCTAGGTGGGCTCTCTTCGCCGGGGTTAAGGTGGGATTCTTCAGCAGTGCCAGCCCCTCATCCCAGACGTCCTCCAGAAGTGGTACAGCCAGAATGGTCTTCCGTTTCACCTCCCGACGCTGATACTGGAAGCCCTCCTCCTGCTCTTCCGGGGTGTGAACTGGAAGAGTACCGATGCACAGGCTATCATGGAGTGGAAGAAGCCCACTTTGTCTGGCACAAGCCCACGAGGGCGTAGAAATTCCGTCATATCCCTAACGAGAGGGGGTGGGATGGCAGCGGGGGTTGGAGAGGAGGCATAGGGTGCCTCCTCCTTTTCTTATGTGATGGTGGCTCCAGTGTCAACAAGGTCATTGCCAGTGGCGCCGTTGGCAGTGCTGTCGACAATCTCTTCTGAATCTCCAACACCAGTGTGTGGAGGGTCAAGAGACCATCATGCGACAAATCCCTGGGAGGTGCCTGGGGAACAGGGTCACTGGGCCCAGCACCTATGTCATCGCCCCCCTGAAGTTGTTGCCGTCATCTTTGGCGGGCATCACCTAGTCGTTGTCCCCACCCTCGTCTGGGATGATGTGGACAGAAACTATGTCTTCCTCATCGGAAGAGATATCCGTGCCCTGGAGTTCTTCCACCCCCTAACCCCCCCAACCCCTTGTTCGGGTCCTAAGGGGTCAGTCTCGGGCTAAGGTCCAGCCTCCTCTTTTCCAGGGTCTTCTCCACTGGTTTGGCCGAAGCCTCCTGCCTGGGAGGAAGAGCCATCCTGGCCGCCACAGCTGCACCCTGGACCGGGTCAGCCCCTTTCGCCTTTGAGAGGGCGACAGCAACTAGCTCGATAGAGGAGGACGATTTGGCCTGGATAACCTGGGCCTTCACGTGCAGGTCGGACACCTTATCTTGCGGTTTCTCCCGCAGCTTCCCCAGGGCAGCTGACTTTCTCTTTGACTAAGAACTGGAGCGACTGGGTGAAGATTCAGGCTGATGGAGACAAACGCACCCTGGCCGTCGCGGGACCCGCTTGCACGATGACCATGACGGAAGCAGAGTCGCAGTGCTTGGCCTTGTCTTGGGTCCTCCACAGAAGGCATGCCCTTAAAGGACTTAGAAGCCTGCTCTGGCTGGCTGCATCTGGAGGAGGCATGCCACTGGTCCACACAGGGTAGAGGCCCTAGCTTTGAGCCACGCCACCAGTCTAACGTGCCTATCCCTCATCAAGCCCTTGGAAAAAGCCACAACAGATCTCGCAATCTTCTTCCTTGTGCATGGGTGAAAACAAAGGCACATGGAATGCTTATCGTCTGTGAAAACCTTCCACAAGCAGCATCTGGTGCAGAGCTTGAAGACGAAAACCCTGTCCTCCTCCTCTGACATGATCCAGCGTGGTGCAGGCCCGATGTCCTTCGGGAATCTTCCAAGAAGAAATTTGACGTTTCCGTTGAGGGGCGACGAAAGATGCCAAAAAACAGATCACCGTCAATCGGATGAAGAAACTATGGAGCACACAGGCTCAACTGAACAAAAACACGGCTTTCCTAGCCAAAAAAAGCATGAAAAATGCTGAAAGCTCTAAGTGCGAAACACGAGGACTCCCAACACTTGAACGTGCTGTAAAAATCTGAACATGGCTGCCAAAGGAGGGGCTTAGGAAGAGGGCAGTCATTGGCTGGGGAGCTCAGTGATTGGTTTATAGGAGAAAGACAGTTTATAAACTAAAGTGAAACTGTTTTTTTCTTTTACTGAGGATTCCCAGCCTGACGGGGAATATTGATGAGCATGTGAATCCAGGTCAGATCTCATGCTGGAGAAAGTGGTGGTTATTTAAATTGGAATTTTCCAATCAAACAAGTGACCTGGGGAATGACATAATATTGAAATCTTTACCCAGCCTTCCTCACATCGCTTGAAATATTTACACGGACTATGTGCAATTAAAAATTGAAGTTAAAAGGGCTTAGGCAAGTTATTGCTAGTAATGAATTTTTTGCATACACATGTTTAAATGAATGAGGTTTGTCATGAACCACCACAAACTAATCCCAAGAGACCTGTTCTACACAAGCTGAAGATGGTATTTAAGATAAGGGCTATCAATCAAAACAGGAATTGGAGAAAGATGGGATATCTTTGAAGAGGGTCTTGTCCAATCACATATTGAGGGGGATTGTAATATTTTTGTATTTGTTTATTATTTATATCGCAGCTCGAACCCTGAGGTAACTGGGAGCTGGAACGACTTGCGAGTTACATACATGGACAAAAATAGAGCCACAGTTGCAGTTTAGAGGGACCAATGGTTACAGATAAGTCTGGAATCAAGAATCATGTATAACACACACAAATGCAATCAGGCAATCATAACGAGGAAGTTCAGGGCGGTAGCAGGATACAGCCGAAGGGTCCTCATTGGGAGGCTTGTTGCTCAACCAGTTTTTAATTCCAGATTTGAATGATGGGAAGGAGGTTTCTTGTCTGTAGGGAGTATGGTGTTCCAGCATTTGATTGCTTGGACTGGGAAGCTGCCTCCTCCTACAGTTTTTAGGTTAAACTTATGAACTGTAAGGCAATGTGATAGGGCAGATCTAGTGGTGCGGGCAGAGTGGTGCTTACAGATTTTGTCAGAGGTATTTGGGTGCTGTGTTCGTGCATGATTACTAAGGTGTGTAAAGTGATTGTCGCAAACTGACAGTCAGTTGGTAGTGTGTCTAAGAGTTGAGATGTGGCTGGATCTGGGTAGGTTAAGTGCTGCTCTCAATGAGTTATTTTGCAGGACCTGGCGCCTGTTTAGGTTAAGTTCAGAGGAGCCTAGAAAGAGTGTTGCAGTAGTCGATTTTTGACAGTGCTAATGCTCTGGCTAGCGTTCGGCAACTACTGGTGTACAGGTAGGATTTGCAACTATAGATAAACTTATTGGTATAGGCTGTGGAGTCCGCCACCAAGCTGATTCATTTCTTGAGGGACAGTGTTGAGTCGAGATAGACTCCCAATGTTATTATTTTCTTAGAAACCTTGATTGCATTACCGTCAAAGTTGAAGGATGTGTACCTATGGTCAAGCTTATTCAAACGTGCCTGGGTGCCGACAATCAAGAGCTCGGTCTTATCATTGTTAAGGCATAAACTGTTGGTGGTCATCCAGGCTTGGATTTCTAAATAGATATCATTCAATGGTTTGGAGTCCTGATCATTGTAGCCAGTGAAGGGGATGAGGACTTGGGTATCATCTGCGTAGTTGGTATACATGGCACCCAAGTTGTCCCAACAAACGAATAGGAGCTTTGTGAATAAGTTATACAACGTGGGTGACACGCACAAACCTTGAGGGATGCCACAAAGTGTGGGGCTTGGGTCTGCTGAGGCTGATGGAGAAAAAAATTCTGGTGGTCCGATTGGAGAGAAAGGAGTTGACCCAGTCATAGGCATTGGTGGAGAAGGCTGCAGCTGTGGTGAGGTGCCCGTTAGAATTTGGTGGTTGACAAGGTCGAAGGCAGCTGACAAGTCTAGGAGTAGGTGGATCACTAGCTTGCCTTTGTCCTTCACCTCGTCCATTTGGATCACCACGTCTAGGAGAGCTGTCTCTGTTCCATGCCTCGGCCGAAAGCCAGATTGTCTGAGGCCTAATATGTTGTTTTCCTCGAAGTGCTTCAGAATTTGCAGATAAGCAACTCGGACCAGAATTTTTAAAGAGGAATGGGACGGTAGTAATGGGCTTGTAGTTTGTTGGAATGTTTGGGTCTAGGTTGTTGTTTTTTTTTTTTAAAAAAACATTTTTTAGGAGGGGCATAACCCAAGCTTCCTTGAGATTGTTAAGGACTTGATTGGAATTGAAGGATGAGTTATCAATGAGGTGATGAAAGGGGCGAAGTCTTTAGCTCCTTAATGATGGAAGCTGGACAGATGTCACCTTGACAATGAGAGGGTTTTAGACTTTTGATTATGTCTTCCACTTCCTTTGGTGTTATTTGGGAGAATGTGAAAGGTGTGCTTTGCGGATGACTTTTCTCTAACGCAGGTTTAGGGCGGTGGCAGCTTGAGAGACTAGTCTTTTTAGATTCAATCCTATTTTGTAATAAGGTGATTTTGTCAGATAGTGCTTGCTGGATTTTTGTGCACCAGGCAGCATCCGTAGTGCAGTCCTGGGAGGGAAGTGCTGGGGATTCAAGCTCTTTAAGGACAGTAAAGAGCTCTTTAGTGCTTGATTTGGCGTTGTGGATTCTTGTGTTGTAAGCTTCTTTTTTTGTGGATAATATAGCTGCTTTATAGGTTGCTGCTACTGAAGTGAACAGGATTTTATTATGACTGGTAGGTGATTTACGCCCTATGGTTTCCACCGTCCTTTTGGTGTTCCTTAGGATTGTTAATTCTGGTGTAAACCACTTGTTGAGACGGACGATAGGTTTAGCTTTTCTTAGTTTAAGAGGTGTGGAGGTGCCTAGAGCTGATATTATATAGGTCGACCAGCTTGTTAGAGTCAAGGTTCTAATAAAGTATCTGTAAGTGTTTTTACTGTTTCAAATATGTATGTAAGATGTCAATTGATTTGGTTTGTTGAGACTTGGATTAGTTTGGTACTACAACACCATCTAATTGCTCCCCAGATAATTGTACAATAAAATTGCTTTATGTACAAAACGTGCACTGGTTCTTCAAGTAGTGGGCCCACCTGGGTTGAGGTGATTAAGGGGCCTGCCCCTAGACTCTCCATAGTATATTTTTGAATATATGCTTTCCTATAACTTTTTGGGCATCTACATTTATTTATGGCAGCAAACAGTACTCTCTGTGCAGTGTTGTTAGTTTGCCCCTTGGGCTTCCCTTTTTTTTCTCTTGACGTACCATTGAAAACTACTGTTCAAGGGTAGAGCGGTATTTTCATCCCCTTTACATTTTATATAATGAGACAAGCACAGTCCACCTAATGTGGAGTGCTGGGGAGATCCATGCTATCCCCTTTCTCACTGTTCCTGTAAAATGTATGTTACAATGACAAGTTTACTAGTATGGCTGGTAGCAGTGGACAAACTTTACTTGTGTTAATATTGCACGCAGGATGTCAAACCAGCCACAGTAATAGACTGAAGGATCACCATTCTGCTGGAATAGTGGCTTTTCTTTTTTCAGAATTTTTAATGTGCCTGTCATTTCTTGGTCCTTCCCCTGCTGCCGTAGGTCCTGGTGGTTTTTTCTTGGGCAAGAACATTTTGTGTAGCCCACCGAGGCTCCAGCAGGACCGTGGAGGTAGGAAGTGAAGGAAGAGTTTGAAACTCTGCTCACCTTTGTCTTCTGGTGTGCCTACGAGAAACCGGTTCCCACTGGGGGGCAGGCGGTCCCAATTGGTCAGCCTCCCACCCCTTTCTGTAAACTGCAGGGAGATGTTTGCAGAGGTGTGTGGGTTCCTGTATATCAGGCCTGGATCTTGGAGCTGAACACAAGTCAACCAACTGTTAGGCAAAGTTACCCTCTGGGACCACACCACAACTCTGACTACAGGTATAGGAAACTCAACCTTTGGTATAAGCTTGTACTACACAGTTTTGGTAGCGTGTTGAGCAGCAAGGCTTATCTCAAGATGGATCAATGTGAGCTGTAGTGGAGTTACACTGAGATTTACAGTTACAGGTATTCAAATAAACTCTTACACTCAAGGTTTCTTGATTAAATCATTATTAATTTATTAATCAGTCAGTTAGAATAAGTCTTCTTCAGAAGGGAGCAATATAATATCAACACACAAATACACTTCAATACTGTACAGTTTCTAAATCAGTAAAGACCCTTTTGTGATGGCCCACAGACACAACCTACAACCAAAGGGGACTTCAATAACTAGAGTGGTGGGGGACATTAAAATCTTACTGTTGGCATTTTAGAAGTTGGCAACTTTTTCCTTTTGCCAACTCTTAGAAGTTGGCAAAAGGAAAAAGGTTATTAGAACAAGAGACCACAAATATTCATAGCCAGGCAAATACTTTTGGATCCTCCAAGAAGAGTCATACAATTCAATAGGCTACGCCAAAGTCAGTGGGCAAAAGTCTTGTATAGGATGAAGCACTTCTGGTAAATAAATGGAAATGTCTTTGCACAAGTTCTTAGGAGTCTTTGATTAAAAGAAGAATCAAATGTAGGGCCACAAGCTGATTAAGACTTTTGAGCTGTAGAAGTTGTAAGCACTCTACAGTAAGAGGTAAGCTCTCAGACTTTTTACAGAACCTTAGAAATGAAGAAAAAGATGCAGCTGATGACACCTGTTCCTGTGCAGCTCTGCAGATCTCGCTGTTCCTGACCCTCACGTGTGAGGACAAGAGGGAGGACATTGGGGTGTGGGGGGACATGCTGGGGAGGGGGTCAGGGAACTCTTGCAATGCAATGGGACGGTCAAAACTCGCAACCGGCAAACTTCACTTTCCGTGGCTGTTCCGTGTTTCAGCTCTTCACGTCTACCGCAAATAGCAACACTGTGGTTCCTGGCTGTCGAGCTGGACTTTCCTTGCTTCTGGGGTCCCGCACTCTGTTGAGGGGGCTCAGGCTCGGTCAGTCCTGCTTCTTGGGAGTCCGGAGGATCTTCCAAAAGCTTCTGGCCAGCTTAAAAGCAACTTACACAATCTGGTGTTCCACTCCCTGGCTATATGGTTTCCAGCAGCAACTCTGTGGAAATTCAACCAGCTCCGAGATGGATGCCCAGGTGGCTTACTTTGGATTTGATTGGTCCCACCAACTCAAGGAGAGAAGTAGTCCTTGTAGGGGCTTCTCTGACGATGTGAACTTGGAGTTTCAGCACTGCAGCAGGGCTTCACAAGGCAAACCAACGGTCCAGGAGTTGCAGCAGGCGTGCTTTTCAAGTTCTTCTCTGGTTCCTTCGTTCAGTGGTTGACTCTACCTTCCAAGCCAAAGGACTCCTTTTATCCAGTTTGCTCTTCATTCCAGCCTAGCTGTCACTCACCCAGCAAGGTGGATGTCCTTGCCGGACAGTCAGCCGGCCAATCACCACAGAGTGCATTTGGGTCTCCTAGGAGACTAAGCACAGGGAGTTTTGGGCCCCTACCTCACTTCCTGCCCACCCCAGACACTCTGGAGCCAGAGGTGGGCTTCACTCCTGAATCCCGCCAAAGGTGAAATGAACAAAGAGACCAAACCTTGTTTGGCGCGCAGAGAAAATCTCAAAAAGGACCTTTCCACAAAGAAATGGCGAAAAAAGAAGACCGGGCGCCATTTTGACAAAGATGGCTTCAGTGTATGCTTTACTGTAGCTGCAAACGCAGCCCATGGTAAATGCACACCATGGTAGTTCACACGAAACCACTGCCACCAGCCATTAATGGTAGAAAGGGTAACAATGTTACATGAGAAACTAGACAAAGGGGATACTAGGTAACCCCTCCAGCACTCTCTTGTAAGGTAGTGTGTGATGGGTCTAGTAAGTTACAATGGTAAGTAAAGTCAATTTCTCTTTACTGCTCTGGGAAACAGTAGTTTATCCCAGAGAAGGTAGTTAAACCTTTGGGAAATCTGGAAGACTTCCCTGTGACAATGTAAAAGATGCTGGCTATGGAGTTTGTCAGACTACACAACCAAAAGCAACAATGTACAAAATCACGTTAAAATACATGCGAGAGTGGGAAAATGGGTCTCACTCTCTCCAGGTAAAAAAAATCAAGTCCTCAAAATCCAGCAAAGTTGCTGGGGATCGCTAAGGTGGAGGGAATTAGCACATTTCTGAGAATTCTCCCTAACACCAACTGGAACAGAAGATCTGATTAAGAAAAAGAGGAGAAGACTGCTGTAACAACTTCCAGTGAGCAGAGATGGCTGCAATGTAACCTCTGCCTGTGCTGACCCCCTCTTTGAAGCGGCATATGAGTCCTGAAGACAACTGTTGCGACCCATCAGCCTTGAGACACAACCTGCATTTCCAGCCATCCCATAAAGAGCTGTGACCTTCCTGGGCTGCAAGCCACCAATACACTTTGAGCATGAGTGCTGAAGCTTTGGTGGACTCCTGCTGGACCGCCAGAGAGACGATTGCACTCCTTGAAGTCCCCTCACTAGAGTGCTGGACTGAGATATCGAGGAGAATCAGATTGCTGACAACCGACCTTGATCTGGTACCTTGAAAAGGGCACCAAATCCACAGACGCGCAAAAAACACCTTAGAATCCTTTGTTAGAAGCTTTTTCTGCCAACGGCTGCTGCAAGTTCCCATCCAGTGTCCATTCTTTCGTCACCATTACCAAGGATCCAGGAACCGGGAACTGGGTCCTATGCTGCTGCATCATGTGGGCATCCATCTGCAAGCTCTTCTTCACTGCTGAGGCACTGTGTGGCTGAGGGTAATACTTGGCTAAAGTCTTGTGTCGCCCATGTGTAGCTGATTGGGTGATTGATATGTTTGAGTGTTCGCCCAGACCTAACACTGGAATGCATCTAGGGAGCCATCTAGAAAGTCCCTGAACATGTTCTACTAACTTTGAAGTATGTGCGTACTTGCCCAATGAAAAATCATCTGGAACCCTAGCTTAACTGCATCTGAGCCCTATCCAGACCTGCCTACTGTTGGCTCCTGGACCACCAGGGTCCCTCTTCTACCTCAGATCTCTGATTCCTTAGAATAGGGAAGGACACTCAAGTATAAGGCAAGTGTTGCAAAGTACTTACTTGTAAAGGTGTTCGTGTGTAACGTAGATCCCTGAAACAGAATAAGTTCAAGTGTCACCAAGTTCTTACTTAACTTTGAGTTTCTTATTGCCCCCTCTGAAAAGTATATAGAGTTCTTACTTCACTTAGAATTGTATTCCACTCTTCTGCAAAGTAAAATTGGTATAACTTTTCTGTTAAACGAAATGGTGAAAGAGTTTGACCAATAAGGTTTTACTAACCTTGAACACCTTTGTCCCATTCTAAACGTGTATCCCGAGTTTTTACGTATCCATGAGTTGCTTACTGACCCTCTTAAAAGTAATTCACAAGTTAGTGCATACCTTAGAATTGTGTTCCACTATTCTGAAAACTATTGTTAATATAACTGTATCCATTCTGAAAGTAGATTGAGTTAGATATGTTGCAAGTGTGTACTTGTAAAAGAGTTGGTATAACCTTAGTATTCCAGAAACAAAACAAACACTAGCTTATTACCAATAGGGCCAGCTTAACTTTAATTACATACTGTCATTCCAGAAGTCTACTCATTTGGTTTTACTCCCCAAGATTAGCATTCTGCCATTCTAATTCTGTATCTCTAGATTTTGTTCATACAGTTTATACTTTGGTTTGCATACCATAGGTTTTGTGTTAGTTTTTATATTTGTGTTTATGAATGATAATAGTACTTACCTTTCTAAAGAATTCTCTTTGCCTGTTGTCCATCATACTATACAATAAAAGGGAAGATCTATTTTTGAACAAAGCCGTCCTGCCCGCTTCGCCTGTTAGCATCACTAGAGGGAGGTGTTGCCATACGCATACAACAAAAAAGCTTCAGTTTCATCCAACAGGCGAACAAAATGGGTATATCAACAATAACATACAATTAGCCGCAGAAAAGGCACATGAAGAAAATATATACGTTTAAGAAAAAAACATCTAAACAGAAATTCATTTAATTAAGCACTATTTCTCTAACTGTTAAGTATGATTTCCTATTTGTGATACATCTTCCTGACCTGTGTCAACCCCAGAACGTTTTGATTGGACTTGGTAACTACTTTACATTGTCCCCAGGTGAAGGGGAATCTTCTTCCCCTCTCAGCTAGCCTTTTACTCTTTGACCTTTGTATGTCTCTCCATAGTGTATGGTTGAAGTTATAGTTTCCTACAACTTTTGGCCTTAGGCTGGATTGCCCCTTTGGGCTTCCCTGTTAATATTTCTTTCATGTACTTGGATGAACTACTGTTCCCAAGCAGTAAATTTTTTTTTAATTTAAAATGATATAGTTTTGTTACAAAACTTTTCATTTGTACTTTAACATGGTTTACACTCACTATACAGAAAAACTAGAAAAGGAAGAGACAAGAAAGAAAAGGTGAAACTCCAAAAAGAAAAAATGAAATGTGCATTTCAGATGCTTCCTAAATAAAAAGGAAAAAATAAAGTAATCAAAAGACTTGAGCAGCAAAAATTAACTTTCATTCAAAGAATGGCAGAAACTATTAATTTCCAGTTATATTATTCCAAAAGTGGATAATAGTGATTATAAAGTTTTTGTTGTCACCTGCCAAAATCTGGGCCCAACGATTGTGTGGCGTTCTTTGGGACACATGATTTGTGAGTCTTTCTCTGAATAGGTTTCTTTTCTCAGTAAGTTTAGGACACTACATGATGATGTGGAATAAGGTTTCAACAGTGTTCTCTTGTTCACAAAAGCGGCAAAATTTCATTGTTTTCGGCAGTTGTCTGGATGTGGTGAGAGCTTCACGTGTGGGTAAGAGATTCAGACCGAATCTGAGAAAGCGATCTCTGATGTTTCGATCAGGGAAGATAGCTAAATATGAAGGAAACTGGTTAATGGCTCTAATGTTTATATCGCAGTTGATATTCATTTTGTATTTATTTTTAAAGGCGATAGTCTTTATCCAGTCATTCTGTAACAATAGTTTTTTTGCTGATTGTGGACGATTGACTAAACACTCCACGGTTATGTCGTTGTCCCTCATTAACTGCTCTATGGAACTTTTCCATGCCTTGAGCACAGTATCAGCTGTCGAGTTCTCTCTTATGCGGAGAATGTCAAGTGGCAGAATATCGTCGTCGTTTACGATTTTTCTGTATTGGTCGAGTTTTTTCCAGGTGACAATGGAGCTAGGGGATTGAGTAGCTATCTCATGCCGGATTCTTACAGCCGGGAATGAGTTAGTGAGTTAAGATTTTCCGCCAGAAGATTCCTTCTAGTATATCCCAAATGGCTTGATCGATGTTAATCAAGGTTTCACTCCCATAAGTAATAATAGCACTCACCTTTTGTCGGTAAAATGCTATAAATGGTTTCAACAAAAACTTCCCATATTTGAAGTGTATTGAGGAACCTTGCCGCGCGAGAGAGGCTGTCTTGATTTGAAGATGTGAGATCCATTCTTTCTCTATCTCAGAATGATTCAATAGAATTCCCAAGTACTTGATTGATTTTTGCCACTAAAGTTTTTTGTTATCCATGAAGAACTATTTGGTTTTCTGTTTTGTTTGCCCGTTATTGGTCAGACATAATCTTGGTTTTGGTGATGTTGATCTCTAGATCGTTCTGCTTCACATACTTCTCCATCTGGATAAGGCTTCTTTGTAAGCTTACTGGGGTAAGGTCTAGGATCACTGTCATCTGCATACAGTAAATGTGGAACGGGGATGGCATTAAGTTTCGGTGGGTTGGCTGAATGGAAGCGATCTTCCTCCGGAATATCTGAGATATATACATTGAATAGAGTTGCTGCCAATGGACAGCCTTGCTTCAAGCCATTGTTAGCATCAATCGGCAGGGATAACAGTCCATCACGGGAGAGCCTAATTTTGATGGTGGTATTAGTGTATAGTTGTTATGGACAGTTCCACAATCTTAATTTTTGCCAAATTTCTCTGTTAACCAAATCAAATGCTGCATGTAAATCGATAAAGGCGGCATAAATAAGCCTTTTTTCTAGCAGAGCTTCATGTTTAGGAATGTGTCATATCAAGAGATTAACGTTGGTTCCTGTATTTTTGATGAAGCCAGTTTGGCGGATGTCAAAACGCTTGTTATCTTTGATCCAGCTATTGAGATTTTTTAACAATAACATGGCGAATATTTTGCCAATGGGGTCCAATAAGGCAATTGGGCGATAATTGTTGGGATTGTTTCGGTTGGCGTTTTTGTATATTGGGATCAAGATAGCAGACTTCCAAGAGCTCGGGATTTGTTTGCATTTTTCCTATGTTGGCAAATAGATTAGTGCATAAATTCGCCCATTCAACCGGATTCCGTTTCAAGATGGCATTACAGAGGCCGTCGGGGCCGGGGGCTCTTGAGGCATTTAATTTCCTTATTAGTAGCAGGATAGTGCCTTGTTCCCATATAGCTGGCCATTTCAATTCAACTCGAGCTGCCAGTATAATGTTGCTCGGCTTTCCTGTATAGATGGCTGAGAAATGGGCTAGCCAGATGTTTTCTGGGATAACCTGTGTCAATTTTTCCTGTTGGACCTTCTGTGCGTTTAATAGATTTCATAGGCCTCTTGTGTTATACGATTTAAGAAAGCTAAATACCAATTCAGCATCTTTTTGAAGTAACAGAGCTTTGGCACTCTTTACCCAATTTCTGTGTTTTTGTTTGGCCTTTTTCATCAGAATCATGCTATTCGGTTGTTTTGATTTTTTTTAGACAAGTGAGTTCTTTCCGTAGTTCTCTTTTGTTCTCCATCATGAGTGGATTATAGGAGTATAGGTTTTCTTGACTACGTAAGTATGATTATGTTTTGAAGAAATGGAGTAAGTATCCATTCATAGTTAATTTAATTCAACATCTGCCGCTTGGAATCAATGTCGTTTTCAACAATCTGGTTGACTTGAGATGGATTAATGCGGAGTCTGGTCGCCGATTTATTTGTTTCCATCTGGATAGTGGGGAAAGTCTCTGTGCCAGCCCAGATGGTTTCCCATTCTATACTGATAATGTGATGATCACTATATTGGGATGTTACATTTCCAATGTTTGTTCTCTTTTTAATTACTGGCGATTTATAATTATAATCCAGTGTAGCTGCGTGAGTCCCACTCGACCAACTTGGCTTGGTTGAACTTTCTAGAGATGACAGTGTATTATAAAGCATTAAGTTTCGGATCTTCATCTCTTTGCCCCAATTTTTTGCTCGTGAGGAGAGAGTGGATTCTGGTAGCAGATTTCCTTTATTATCAAAGAGGTGTAAGTTGAGATCCCCACCAATGATAAGTTGAATGTTCTGGTCACGAACAAGACCTCATCAATAGCAGTAAATACTGAGTCGATGAAGGCATCTGAGTTGATTGCTGTCGGATTCCAGTATAAATTAAAGATCCCAAGAATCTTTTTGGGGTGTTTTATCAGTTGCGTAATCTTTGGATGGAGTAAACCCGTTAGATTCGCATATGGTAAACTGCGCCCATGGGTTCAGATTTTTAGTTTCAACAAAGAGTATTGCTGGAAGATTCTTAACCAAGGTGAGTTGGCCGGAAGAGGGACGGCCTTTCTTGCGTTGTATGGCTGGGTTGATCAGGATGTTGTAACCATCACCTCCGGGCAACGATGAGAGCCATGTTTCTTGTAGACATATGAATTGATGAGTAAGAATAGAGTCCATCACATTGTGAAATAAATGATAGGACCCTCTGGTATTCCATGAGCAGAGTGAAAGAACCTTGTTGTGTAGAGGTGTTGATGGTTATCTTTGTGAATTGATCGTAGAGTTGCATGAGGAGTCACTGTAGTTTAGGTCTCTCCAGAAAAGATGTTTTGTATAATTTGTTGTTACTTGTTGAGTTCGGGCTTGGTGGTGTACCGTGGGTGAGTTTCTCGATTTGTTCTGATACGAGCAGTGTTCCTTGCTATGCAAATAAGAGAATCCATCTGATTTTCTTAGGTCATTTTGAGAGTGTTTTCTTGCTTAATATCAAGGGAGCCTTGGATGAATTTTCAGTTGCGTGAGTGAGTCATGATACATTTAAATCTTAGTTTATGAAAATGGGGCTTAGCTTCTAGGATTTTTCTGTGATGTCTGGCGAAGTGAATTCCACTAAGATCGAGTCCATGATGTTATCATTAGTGAATTCTACTGATATGACCCGTATTGATCCATTTAAGTGTCGGAATAGCTTGCAAGACGTAAGGCGTTAGATCTATTAAGAATAAGGGAGTCTGGGGACGTGGCTAGCTGCGGGATGAGAAAGACGTAGGTCTCCTCGGATCCAACGACCGCAGCAAATATCCTGATAAAATAGCCTGAAATTCGACATAAGAGCTGGTAACAACCCTGTAGGGTGTCGGATACCCTTGGGCACAAACGAGGCGTAGAGCAGAGGAAACCACAGCCGATTCCAAGAAATACGACCATGAGACGTTTCGAGGCGATTAACATCCAGCTTCCAAAATGGCCGCCGGCGCGCACGGACGAATGCCCTGAAGTGAGTCCGTGCGGCATCGGAATCCAGCCTGTTACTGTTCCGCAGTCGACATCGGAGGATGAGAGTGGTCCCGGCGGGGTGGTGTCCCTCCCAACAGGCAGACTATAGCGGACCAGTGCGGAGGTGAGAGCGGAGCGCGTATCCACCCGCGTGGGACGCCGCGACCCCCGCCGACAGCACTGCTAATCGCGAACGAGGGGCACCCTTCCCGTGCGACCCATTGTGTGAGGCAAACCTGTGAGCCACGGACGGGGAAGAGGTGCCGGAGCGGCTGTGCGGCGTGGGCAAGTGTTTCTCCCCCCCCGCCCCGAGCTCTGCTCCAGGAGGCGAGTGCCCCCTCCCCCCCCCGAGCTCTGCTCCAGGAGGCGACGGCGTGCAAGAGAGGCCAAGCACGCAGCCCCATACGCAGCTAGTGATATTGGTACCATGGGAAAAGACAAGGCAAGCAAACTTCCCACACAAAGCAGGATGGATCAGTATACCATCCAACCGCCCCTGGCGGCAGACCCCCATCCGCAATCCGCGGACGAGATGGAAACGGACCAGGGAATTTCATTGAAGGACATTATGGCCGCAATAGCCGATTCACGTACATCAATGGAGCAGAAAATGGATGGGATAAGCATGGATGTATCCCTCCTCCGACACGGTCTTCAAAAGCTAACAGCACGCACCGGGGAAGCAGGAATTGCATATCCAACACAGAGGATAGAATGCATAATATGCAACACCAGCTCCAAAACGTAACAACCAAACTGAAGGTACCGGAGGACAGAATTGAAGATGGAGAGGGCAGATCAAGGCGTAACAACGTGAGTATACTCAGTGCTAGGCAGAAACCTGTGCAGTTCCCTCTGGGACCACTGCAAAAGATTTAGGACTACAGGTGTTTGGCAGTAAACCCACTTGGTAGCAGTCTGTACCACACAGATTCACATGGTAGCTGTGGCTGAGCAGTCAGACTTCCCTCAAGAAGAGTTAGGCAGTATACATAGCATTCACAATAGGTCAAAAGAACACAATAGAACAAGTAAACACTGACCAGGGCTTGGTGTAAAAGAGATAATTATTTATTTAAAACCACATCTGGAAAAACACACAGGCACTAATAGTAAGCAATTCAAAAACACGGTCACTAAAAGACATACCCTCCCTTAGAAGATTAGACAAGTCTTAAAGTAAAGGCCCCCTTATTTTCAGACAGCGGTGAGCGCTTAACGTAGAACGCAGTCTAATAATTAGTTTTTAAAAGGGAGAGAAAAACAGAATAAATTGAAACAGGTCCCAACACCTTTACAAGAACACAAGAGAGGAAGGCAAAGTAAAACCGTGAAGTTAGAGTTCAATAGGCTGGATCCACTTTAAGAGGATCAAAACTAAATGTGTCCAAGGTCACATGGTTACAGTGCACAAAAGTCTTGTAACGGTTCAAAAAGGAGTTGGACCAAAGAAAGCGACCAGTTAGAGGGTCAAAGCGGCCAGCTCAGTCCAGAAGGTTAAGGGGTTCTTATTACCTTGTAGCAATCTTTAGAAAGGGAGGCCTGGCGGACACGGTACCTTAAAGTGGTGAGAATACTCCAGCGGGGGCAGTTGTTCCTGGCAGCGGATGCAAGTCGGTGCTTCGTCCGGGGGAAGAGACGATCTTGTCGGGGAGGAAGACAGGAGTCCGTTGCACTGCCAGGGAAGAAACCATCCGCGGAATTTCTCAGGAAAAAGGAGTGGTCCTGTAATTCGCGGTCCAGTGGTAAGTGGCTATCCGGTTGCCGGGGTGCTTGGCACGGGCAATTCGACCACAAGCCGGTCTGGGGTACGAAGAGAAGAAGGTAAACTGGTTGTGCCCACCAGTCAGGGGAAGAAGCATCTCCAGCCGGGAGATGTTCTCTGTCGTTGGGAAGTGGTGAGTCGGTTCCGCAGGGCTCCACCGGTGGTGTCGTTGTGGTAGGTCGGCTCAGCTTCTCCCTCGTTGGATTCTCAGGTCCTGTGGCGACTTCTGATGTTCCAGTTCCCAAAGCCCTGCTTTTATGCAGCATACCCCCATTCACTCAGCCTAGCTGTCAATCAAACATGCTAAGTGGTGAGCCGGCCAGCTCACCACTTGGGCCAATCACACAAGAGTGCGACTTGAGTTACCAAGGTAACTCAGTCCAGGGTGCCTAAACCCCCTCCCACACCTCCTATGGTACCCAGACAGAGTGGCACCACTTTTGGAGGCTTCTGTGGAGAAGCCCGCCAAAAAGTGGAACAAAGGGCTCGACGTGGTTTGGAGTCACAGAAGAGAACACAAATGCCATTTTAGAATCGAGTCCTGGCAAAAAATACCAACCGGCAAATTAATATTAAATAAATAAACCGGTGGTATGTTCGAGGCTAAGAGAAATAAATAATTAAAGTTGGTAGCCTCGAACAATGGGAAAATCCCATAGGGATATATTCGCGGTCTAATATAAAAAGTAGTATCCACTGCCACCAGCCAAAACTCGATCGGGGGGACGGAGAAGTGCCCCCTGGACTAACAGACCCCAGGGCAATCGAATTGCCCCGACCGGTACGTCCACAATATGATGGTTTGTACCGGTTTCTGTTATTAATTTGGGACTAGTAAAGCCAATGGTGACTTTACATGCCCTGGGAGACAGTAGTCAGTCCCAGGGTATGCAGTCTATGGTGGGGTGTCACTATGACACCCCTGTGTCACTGCACGGAGGGTGCTGTGTAACACACATAGTAAAAACACATGAGACCCTATGGAGTAAAGGACCCTATAGCCCATAAAACATTAACAGTCAAAGGAACACCATAAATCATGTCCAAGAGTGGGAGAAAGAGAGTCTCACTCTTGGCAGGAGAAAAAAACAAACTCCAGAAATCCAGCAAAGCTGCTGGGGGACTCACTAGGTTAGGAAATTCAGCCTAAAAAGAGAATTCTCCCCAACACTCGGTATACCTGAGAAGGCAAAAGTTCCCTGCATGGAACTTTTTCTAGAACAATGGCTGACTGATCTGTACGAGCCAGACGCCTTCTCCAAGTTCTTCTCCATTGAGAGGGCACACAGAGTGCCCACGGGCAGACCTCCACCCGGTGCATCTCCACGCACGATAATTGCACAATTCTTCAATTACAGGGATTGCGATGCCCTACTGCAACATGCACGCGCAAAAGGCGCCGTCATATTCAACGGTTCCAAAATTGCCGCCGCCCCCCCCACCCCCCGACTACACCAGGGAAGTGCAAAAGACGAGACATTCCTTCGACCATCTCAAAAAACAACTGCAGACAATGGGGGTGAAGTATGGCCTGCTCTTCCCTGCGCAACTCAAGATTTACCATAAAGGGACAACAGTCCACTTCAATGATTCCAAGGAGGCTTGGCGCTGGGCTGAACAAAAGCATAGATGGAGACTGGTCGACCCCCCCGCGACAACAGGGGAAGGAACCGAAGGCCTCCACCAGACCAACAGCCAGAGGTCCGCCAACCACCAGCGCAGGACCCACCGGAAGAGCAGGGAGGCTGACCACTGCCCCGAGGCCTGCCAGATGCCCGAGGTCCCGTTGGGTCACCCAGGTTGAGCTACTGTTTTGCTCTGTCTACACGCACATGCGCAACACTAGGCTACACACACTTACCTGATGCGGTAGCGGTATGCCCCAAGACCGCGACGCAAGGAGAGCCCCCTCCACGGGTATTATTCGTGACAGTTCCCCTCCTGGCCACCCCCCCAAGAGGGCTCTCTCCCCCTGGGATCCAAGCCGGGGGAGACTATCTGTACTTGAAGTTAAGTTAAACACATGTAAGGTGTCCAGTTGACACCGGTGGTTTTTTGTTCGGGAGACCGATGCTTCTGGTTGGGAGGAGTATAGGGAGGGGGGTTGGGGATTTGTGAAGTTTAGTTACAGACAGGACCCGTCAAACGCATAGGATGATAAGGCTAGATAAGACAGAGTTCGCCTACGGGCGTATCTGCAGCTGGCGTATAACACCGTCAGTGGCAACACAGGCAGTGAACATCAGGAGCACCCATGGCATCACATAGTGGTAGTAGCGACGCTCTCAGAACACTGAGGCTCATGACTTGGAAAATTAATGGGCTGGGCAGTGCAGTCAAGCGTCGGCTGGTGCGGCAATTTCTCAACAGGCGGGGGGCGGACAGTGTTCCTGTCTGAGACCCATCTTGCGAGCACAGACTGTACCCTATTCAGACGCACAAACAACAAGCTGGCACTTCACTCAGGTTTCACGATGGGCTCAAGAGGGGTCATGATCCTGGTACACAAAAACCTCCCCTTCCACCCCACAACGGTGACCCATGACGCAGGCGACAGGCAAGCTATGGGATCACTCCATCGCTCTGATAGCTACCTACGCACCCCCTACCCTACTTGAGCCGCTGCTTACTGACATTGCCCTGTTAATCGCAAACGACACATGCAACCTCATGATCCTGGGAGGTGACTTTAATGAAGTCATGAACGCAACCCTTGATAGATCACACTTGAGGAATAGAAACCCAATGTTCCACCAGACTTGCCACATTTGCCAACGCACTAGGCCTATGTGACGTGTGGAGAGAACTCCACCAGGACACGAGAGCATACTCTTTCCACTCAGGGGCACATGCCTCGCTCTCCAGGCTAGATTATTTCTTCATCCCAGCAACTGATTTACATAGGGCGCAAGGAATAAACATTCTTCCCCGAGGCATCTCTGACCACTCCCCATTAGAACTGACACTCATAACATCCAGGCGGTTTCCACCGCCGAGCTAGCGCCTAAATAGCTACTACCTGGGTGACCCTGAGCTTGTGGACAAGCTACAGGAGACGACCAATACATACTTCGAGCTCAACTCACAGACCGCAATGAACCCAGGAACACTGTGGTAGGCCTACAAGACTGTGTTAAGAGGCGAACTAATATCGTGGACGACCGCGAAAAAAAAAAAGACAGCACTGGAGCAAGACTCTTGAGGCCGAACAACAGGTCAAGCAAGCAGAGGAGAGGCACATAATTGAGGACACACCGGCCTCGAATCGGTCGTTGCTACTGGCACAGAAAAAGCTGCAAAACATAGCGATGGACAATGCGAAACAAGCGCATACTGCAATGCGGGTGGGAATTTATGAAACAGGTGACAAGGCTGGCAAGATGCTGGCTTGGCTGGAAAGGATGGAGCAGGGACGCAGTCATGTCCGAAGGTTCGAGACAGGAGGACCGAATCCAGGGGTGACCGATCAGGAAATAAGCCAAGGCTTTGCGGATTATTACGCTGAGTTGTACAGAAAGCCCACGACACAGATGGACGTCATGATCATGGAACAAATTAACATCCCCACCGTAACGGAAACGCAACTGCAACTGCTGGAGAGTGAGATCACAGAAGAGGAGATCCTACGTGCCATGTCGAGCCTCCGATCCAGTAAATCCCCAGGACCTAACGGCTTCCAGGTGGAGCTATGGCGAAAGATGGGGACCAATATGGTGCCCCCCCCCCCCACCCCCAACTACTCCAAATGTACCAATGTGTACAAATGTGGCGAAATTACTTGCCGACCGCCTGCAACAGGTTATTCCCACCCTGATACATCTGGACCAGTGCGGCTTCATGCCCCAGAGATCAACACGTATGAACCTCCACAGGCTATATTCGGCCCTGGAAAGGGCCAACAGCATACAGGGCCCGCTAGCCCTGCTAGCAATTGACTTTGAGAAGGCCTTTGACTCGGTGAGATGGGAGGCTATCTGGACCATAATGCAACGCATGGGCTTCGGTGAGAACTTTATGAAGTGGGTGAGCCTGTTGTACGAATCCCTGGTGGCCAGGACCAGAGTTAATGGCTGGCGTTCGGACCTCTTCAATCTGGGGAGGGGAACGAGACAGGGCTGCCCGTTGTCGGCCATGATTTTTGCTATCGCCATCGAACCATTGGCAATCCTCTTGCGAAACACGCCAACCTGGGAAGGCTTCGGTTGGTCCGAGACCAGGGAAGACAGAATATCTCTCTATGCAGACAACCTTCTCATATATCTGAAATACCCGAGCAATGCCTGTCCCAGAGTCATGCACCTGTTAGAGCAATATGAAGCATTCAGCGGATTGCGAGTGAACTGGTCCAAATCCATCCTCTTCCCTCTAGGGGACACCTCGTTGGCCAACTTGACAGCTGGTCCTTACCAGATCGAAAGAGAACAGTTCAAGTATCTGATGATACGTATCACGAAGCATTTGACTGAATACACAACCGTGAATCTCTCCCCCCTCATAAGATTTGCAGAAGATACTCTCCATTGGATCTCCTTGCCATTAACGCTGATGGGCAGAGCGGCCCTGTTCAAAATGATTGCCCTTCCTAAATTCTTATGTATCTTGCAAAATGCCCCAATATACATTCACCAGCGAGAATTTCACAAAATAGAGTGCACCCTTCGGAAGCTGCTATGGGGGTGGGGGGGGTGGGGGTGAGGGGGACACCCACAAATTGCTCTCGCCACGCGCCAAAGGTCTATCTGGGAAGGAGGCATTGTACTGCCCAGGATACAGTCATATTACTGGGCCAGCCAGATGGCGGTAGTAAATGATATGCTTCACAGAGACGGAAGAACTCCCACATATCAAAGGTCTTATCTTTAATGCCACGACCATGCCTCTAGAGCATCAGAATGGAGGCCTGAACCGCACATCACATACGGAT
The DNA here is from genome assembly GCF_040938575.1 of Ambystoma mexicanum. Lineage (NCBI taxonomy): Eukaryota > Metazoa > Chordata > Amphibia > Caudata > Ambystomatidae > Ambystoma > Ambystoma mexicanum. The sequence goes on along the minus strand of NC_090930.1, from coordinate 250,821,382 downwards.
ATGGCAACCCATATAGTGAGAATATGGAAAGAAACACATTGGAACCTAGGATGGGGCGGGAAGCTAACGCTGGCACAACCCCTATGGAACAACTGCAACCTTCCCGAAATGAAAGCTGCCCAGATGGCCCGAGTGGGCCCAGCGAGGAATCGCCAGTATAGGAGATGTGGTTCACGAGGACAACCTGGTACCATTCGAGACATTGCATGAAATGTTCCCCATTAGAGAGAAACATAGTTTTGAACCGGGTGGACCGGAAAGTCACCTCTACCATGTACAATGTGATAACATCCTTTGCAACACCGGAACTAACCAGCTTGAAGGCAAAGAGGGAACGAATGTGGGTCCCCTTCAACCGGAGGACTGGGTGGAGGCCCCGATGTACCCGCGAGAAACGACCATTTCCTCAAGACTTAGACTGGTCCAACTGAAGATCCTGCACCACACCCATTACCCAAGAATGGCTCTCTTCCGATGGGGCAAATCCTCGGACGCACGATGCCTACGCTGCAAAAGTGAAGGTACCTTTTTCCATATTTTGTGGGAATGTAGTAGGATACAGCGGCTCTGGCAGAGATGCTGTGATAAACTGTCTGGCTTTATAGGTAAAGAGATACAGAGATGCCCAAAACTACTCCTCCTGGGGATCTCCAGTGACACGGACCTTTCCCGTTATGAGAAATTGTTCTGGTCGACTGCGGTAGCAGTTCTCAGGCGGAACATTGCGCAACCGTGGGGATCGGAACGTACGCCAAGCTTTGAACAGTGGGTCACGGATGTGGACATATGCGCTATAATGGAACATAGAGTGTACGCAGCGAGGGGTTGCCCGCAGAAAGGGGACAAAATATGGAGAAGATGGGAAGAGGCTAGCTAAAGGACAAGGATGGCTCCACAGCCTCTGTGACAGAGATGCCCTGGGAGAGTGGGGGAAATGCCTCTGCCGAGAAAAGCCTATGCCACGAGGTCATCTGTTGTCAAGTTGACGGTCTGTCGGACCATGGTCCCGGAAGTTGAGTTTTTGAATGTTTTTTTTTCTTGATCGTCTGTCTCTCTCTCCACATCCTATCACATGTACCTGGAAATGTAGATTTTGCATATGTTCCTCTCCCCTCCAGACCACCCCTTTCCTTCCCTTCCGCTATTGCCCCAAACTTTCCCCCTCCTTTCTCACGTCCCTACCCGGTATTGCAGAGAGATAAGTGTAATGTTTTATGTTTAAAATCAAAATCTTTGATCAAAAAAAAAAAATAAGGGAGTCCTTCCTGCTGTCTATACGCTCAATCATCACTTATTTTTTGTGTCTATTCCATGGGATCGATAAACGTTGGCAGTTGTAGCTCGTGGTCTTGGATCGTTGGAGACTCTACCAAAGTCATCATATGTATTCCGATACGTATCATCAGAAAGAAAAGCTGACTGTTCATCACTGACTGTGGAAGTGTCACTAAATGATGAGACATCGGAAAGAGAGCAGTGTAACTCAGCGTCTGAAATATCCACACAGGATAAAATGGTGTGTTCAGACTGTCTGGATTTGCCTTCTTCATATGTATCAATTATAATGAGTGATTGATCAATGTCAGAAGGACTGAAGTGATGTGACATTTCATGACTTTCAATTGTGTAAGTAGATAAGTTCAGCAGAATGTCTTGTTGTTGTTCCTCTGCTGAACAGGGTGTATCCAGAATAGTTATGATTGTATCTCTTTGCGTTTGTTCAGGAACCTGACTTGGAATGTCAAATAACTTATCCGTGGGGATAGGTTTTGATGTTTTTATCACTTGCTGTTTGTCGTTATGTTTCGGCGTTGTAAGTTTCCTCAAAAAGGCTCACGAGCCGTTTGACTTTTTTCTTTGTTATAGGGGCAGGATTTAGTTGTTTAGCTGTTTTCTTGTTGGATTTAGCATTATCAAAGATTGGAAAATGTTCCATGTCATCAATGTTGGACGTAGCGCTCGTGTGTCGTATGGTTTGATGCTGTGTGGGCGCAGAGGATTGTTCTTTTTCTAGTCCTTTGTCAATAGTCGTTGGTGGGGCTCCAGCTTCAATCTGAGAGTTTGAGGTATTATCTTGTCCTAGGTCCATCTTCAATGGATCTTTAATATTCGAACTGGACTTTTCTCTAGAGGGAAGGGTTAGTATAGATGTTGTCATGGAGGCTCTCTCTTCACGGTCTTCCCTCGCAATTTCAAATAAGCGGGCTTGCCATTGGGCACGTGTTTCAGCTTCTATGTTGTCGTTTAAGAATGGTGTTAACAAATGATTCAAGATAAATCTTTGAGTAAATCAGTGCTAGCAGTGTTGCTTGATCCTTTTCAGCTACTACAGTGGCTTCCTGTAATTTCATGTATGGAATAAAGGCTTGCAACGTCACTGCTATAAGTAGGCTTTGGAGGTCTACCATGGTGGTGGGTATGGACTACTCTTGTCTCTCGGGAAGTCCTTTGTGACATTGGCATTTGGATTGGAACAACTCCTCTTTGATGGTAAGGGGTGCATGCCAAGGCTCACATGGTAGGTTGGCTGTCACATTAGGCTGAGATGTCAAAGGAAAAGGGGGGTGGTTGGATCTTGGGGTAGAAGCCTTCCAGGTGTCAGTGTGGATATGTTGATTAGGAGAGTAGAACACTTCATTTCTTTTGCCTTGGTTGATCATCAAGTCCTCCATCTCCGTAATGTCTAGAGATCGACATTCTTTTCTTACATCAACAATATTTCGACTGGACATGATTTCTGCTGCAGTTTTAGGAGCCCGCGTGTATTTCTTTTCCCATTTTTTTTTTGGCAATAGCAGCTTTCTCTTTTAAGGAAACTAATGGAATTCTATCCCTCGGGTTAGATACTTGGTCTATGTCAGTGTTAGGAGAGGTCTGTTCCAATACTTTTGCAGAATGGGGAATCGAAGTTAGGTTAGCTGCCTTGGTTGATTTAGATGTTCTATCAAGAACTGGAGGGACTACAAGATTGTTAAGTTCCGTGCATCGTTTCCCTAATTTTTTGGACAGATCCTCAAGGATGTTAGTGCTGGGCAAGTTGGATGCAACAGTTTTATGCTTGGCTGCAACAAGGGATGCACTATTCTTTTCTGCCACTAGAAAGAGCTGCGGCCATGGCGATTGCAGCGCATGCGCAGGAGGCAGCTGAGGACCACCCCCGTCACACAGGGAAGGAGGAACGGCCGGTACCGCCGACGCCACTGATGCCAGGAGCAGGAGGGCAGCCGGCTCCTAAGTCGCGCGGCAGGCCCAGCAGCCTCTGCCATCTCAGATGCAGCGGCGAGCAAAGGTAGGCAGAGAGCGGTCAGGGGCGGGTGGCACCGGGAGTGGATGAAATATAAATAAGCACCTAAGGATCAGCCCAGCGCGGTTGTCTCGCTCGGGAGTATGTAGTAGAGGAGGACTTTCACACAATGGCACAGTAGGCAGCAAGAGGCGGGCAGGTTCAGAAAGACTTGCCCGGTAGTTTCCCGCCTACTGGGTTGTATTCAGGTGGAATTTATCACAAGGCAGTGTCTCTCAATAACAAAACCAAAACAAAAAAAGTTAAACGCGCATAAGTAGGTAATGAAGGCAAAACGGGATCAAAGGGACTCGCCCGACAGTCTCCTGCATGTGAAGTAGCAAACAGAAGATTGCAGTCAAGTGAATCTTTCAAAGAACGGTATCTTGGTACTGCACCGAGGCAGCAAATCTCTTAGCTCAAGATATCACGCACAGATCGATGCAGGGTGCAAAACGGGATCAAAGGGGATTAACCAGGCAGTCTCCCGCTCACAGCACAGCAAAAACAGGTACAAAGCACGTGGATTCGGATTACCCTCCTGGGCAAACGTTTATTGGCTGCACAGTGGTTGTGTCTGCAGTCTTCTGGGCACCAGCGGCACACTGTAAAGTGGAGTGGTGGTGGGAGGCAGGGGCACTGTGTTTGAAACTGATGTGTTCACGGAGACGTAGACCCGCACAGCCAAAGACTCTGCTGTCTGACTCCGCGGCCCGCTCCGCGCTGTGCTGGCGGTTTTATAGACGAACAGGAAGTTGCAGCAGGTAGGCAGTGAAGACAGACTCAGTTATCCAGGTGCTCCAAGAGTCCAAGCAGAAAGGGTAGACCAAAGACTCTGCTGCCTGATTCCGCAAATTATAATTTACTCGCCGTAGTGACTAACGTACTCTTAGGCCATAGTCCCCTTTCCTCCATACTGTACAGGCATCCCTTCCAAGGGACAGGAGACAGAACCTTTTTCACCAGAAAAAAACGGCTTTCCCCTTTAAATTTAGAGGCACACGGGAGTGCGGCCCAGGGTGCATGCGCTGCCCTGACTCCGCCCTCTGGCGCCACACCTCAGTCCCCATTGACATGTCAACAAAAGATTTTACATTGCCTAATGACCAGTATTATTAGGGGGAGGGGGGGTCGTTGGTGGGACGTATGGAGGAAAGGGGACTAACCACTACGTCAGTCACTACGGTGAGTAACCTATAATTACTCTTATGTCCCGTCCCCTTTCCTCCATACTGTATGGGCGATTACAACCGATTGTAGCCCCAGGGTGGAGAGGAGACCCTCCTTAAGCAAACAGGTTCCTGAGAACCGGCTGTCCGAAAGACTCATCAGATCTAGAGCCGGCATCCTAACAGTAATGTTTGCAGAAACCCGAGGGAGAGGCCCAAGTGGCCACCCTGCTAATGACTTTCCAAGGGAAATGGCGCTGGAATGCGATGGCCATTGCCTTGTGCCTGACTGCTTGGGCACGCATGATGGCCGGGAGCAGCTTGTGCTGGCCCTCATATGCTTCTTTGATGGCAGAGACCATCCAGCAGGATATGGAAGCCTTAGAGGCCCGATAGCCTGGTCGTGAGCCTCCGAAAGTGATACACAGGGCGTCCGATTTGCAGAAGCCCTTGGTCTTGTCCAAGTACAATTTCAGGGCACGCCTGACATCCAGGCAGTGCAGCATTCCACGCTTCGTCCTTGGGATCGGGAAAAAACATAGAAAGGACTATTTCCTCGTTCAAGTGGAAAGCAGGCGGAACCTTGGGCAGAAATCCCGAGTGAGACCGCAGGACTACTTTGCCCTTGTGAAAGTTAGTATATGGTTCAGAGGCGACCAGCACCTGGAATTCGCTGACTCTACGAGCAGAAGTGAGGCCAACTAGTAAAGCAGTCTTGATGACTAGCCTGATGTCCACGGATGCCATTGGCTCGAACGGGTTGTGCGCCAAAGCGCCCAAGACTATGTTAAGGTCCCACACGGGGTGCGGTCTCTTTACGGGCAGGTAGAGCCTTGCGAGTCCAGTCAGATTTTTGACGATAGGATTGGAGATGGAGAAGATGCCTTCCTCCGTGTTCCTGTAAGCTGCAATGCCTGCGAGGTATGTTCGGCAGGCGTCCACCTGCACGCCAGAGTGGGCGAGGTGCACCGAGCAGGAGAGCACGTCGTCTAAGGTGCATGCCAGGGGGTCGATTCCCTTGGAGTCTGCCCAGTGGCAGAATCTGGTCCAGAACCTGGTAGCCTTGCTCCTGGCGCGCTGTATGATTTCCAGATTAGCCTGTGAGAGACTGAGGTGCCGAAGCGTTACCTGCTCAGGTACCACACTGTTAGGGCTAGTTTCCCTGGCACAGGGTCGATGACTTTGCCCCTCTTGTTGTGCCAGAAGATGTGCTGGGCCCGTCGGGAGGTGAATCAGGGGCACCTCTGAGAGACTGAGAAGCTCCGAAATCCATGGCCTGGCTGGCCACCATGGAGCTATTAGAATGATGAGGAGTTGGCGAGACTCCTTGATCTTGCAAATTTCCCTGTGAATCAGGGGTGTGGGCAGAAAGGCGTAGGCTTTCATGCCAGTCCACTGGAAGTGAAATGCGTCACCCAGAGAGCCGGGGCACTGACCTTGCCAGGATGCAAACTGGGGACACTTCTTTTTGTGCCAAGTGGCAAAGAGATCCACCGGGGGTGACCCCACCTGTTGAAGATCTCCTCAACGAGGTTGTTTAGCTGCCACTCGTAATTGTCTGCTCCCAGCCTGCTGAGCCTGTCCGCTTCCAGGTTGGATTCCCCTGGGAGGTGGACTGCCTTGAGTTAAATGTCGTTTTCCAGGGCCCACTCCCACATGCTGACCGCCAGACTGCATAGAGGAGGGGATCTGGTGCCTGACTGCGTATTGACATAGTACATGCTGGTCGAGATGTCTGTCTGGATGAGGACAACCTCGCCAATGAGATGTGGTAGGAAGGCCCTGAGTGCCAGCCAGATGGCGTTCAGGTCTAGCCAATTGATGTGGTAATTTTTGCTCCTGTCGAGTCCATGTGCCGTGGACAGAGATCGTTCAGGGTGGCTCCCCAGCCCTCGAGCAAGGAATCCGTGGCGACTGTTAGGTAAAATTTCCACAGAGCTGGTAAATCTTCCTTTCCTGGTTCAACTCCAGAACTTTTTTTTTTTTGCTTTTTTTAGTGGAATATTTTTCATTAATACCTCAGTGAGTGGGAACCTTTTTCCACACTCACCAACTCTTTTTATGGGTGTCATTTATAAGGTTCTCCATAGTGTCTTTTTAAAGTTATCATGTCTAACAACTTATTGCCAATAAGTGCCTGTTGTTGCTGGGTTGCCCTAGGGGCTCCCCATTTAACTTGTGCTAACCTTGAGTGAACTACAGTTCCCAAGGGTAGAAAGGATCTTTGGATCCCTTTTACATTTTATTCTGTGAAACCAGCACACCACACCTTATGTGGAGTGCTGGGGAGATGCCATGTATCCCCTTTCACATTTAAACTGTAACAATCCTGTTACAGTGACAAGCTTACCTTTAATGGCTGGTGGCAGTGATACCTTTTACTAATGTGGTGCACCTTTACCGCGGGCTGTAATCACAGCTGCAGTAAAGGCACCCAAAGGTGCTCATTTTACCAAAATGGCCCCGGTCGTCTTTTTCTGCCATTTTAGTGTTTGTCGTTTCTTGTTCCTTCCCCTGACATGCAGGGCGGGAAATTCCTTTGTTTGAGTTTTATCTTTGGCGGGAGTCCCCTGGACAACCCACCCAGACTCCAGTCAGACTGTAAGCACAGGAAGTGGGGGAGGAGTCCAAAACCTCCCCCTCCTTTGTCTTATGCCTTGCTTCAACTGGAACAAATCCCAGTGGGGGGTTGGCTGTCCTGATTGGACAGCCAGATGCCCCTTTCTTGTAAAATGCAGGGAGAGAATGCAGAGGTTGTGTTGTAGTTCCTGATAAATACTGGAAACCTGGAAGCTGAAGTCATTTCGACCACTGGAACAGAAAACCGAAGATGATGATGAAGAAAAAGTGTCAGGAATGATTTCCAGCGACCGGAGAGCCTGCTGTGTATCGACCTGGGGTCTCCGAAAACGAAGGCCCGAACCCAGAGCCTGGTGAGACCCACTAGACTCAAGACGACCTGCATTTTGAGCCATCCCACGGGTTGCTGCAACCTTGCGTTCTTGCAACACCCCAATACCCTGGGACCTCCAGCCACTGCGGTGCACGGTCTTCCGAATTTCGAATCTCGCTGAAACTTCGTGGGCATCCTGGTGTATCTCCAGAGACACGAATCGAGTCCGAAAAGTCCTCTCACACGAGTGCTGGACCTTTGTAACAACGAGAATTCAACCGCGATTTTCTGTCTTCTTCTGTGCTCCTCAAAAAGGCGCAGAACCGCATTCAGCCGCTAGAGAAATCTTGCCTAGAGCCTTCTTTATCGATCCCCACTGCAAAGTCCCTTCTGAGGTCTTGTGTTCAGTCTCCAGGACAAGGAATCCACTGACCGGGTATTTGGCTGCAGTCCCTGAAGTTCTCCTGCTGCAATCTCTTCTTCATTGCTGAGGTACTGTGTTGGCTTCGGTGTATCCTTACCTTAAGCCTGTTGGGATTTCTTTGTAGCTTTGGGGTGTCTTCTGTGATTGGAGGACCCTCATCCAGTGCACCCAGTCCCACTACTAGAATCCTGCTGGGGTGTCTTCTGTGAAGCCCCTGGACCCTCTTCTAACCCTATAGTAAAGTACTCACTTGTTTGCCCCGTTTTCCTAAGGAATTCTAACTTTTGCTACTAAAGAACTTATTCTAACACTGCCTGTTGGTCACTAGTCGTACTGACCCCCCTTCTGCCACGGAGAACACTCATGCTCTAAGGGAAAGACTTTGAAGGGATTGGGACTCCTGCCTAGAAAAGAAATCAAGTGTTTTACTTACTTGTAAAGAGTTGGTGGCTAACTGTAATTCTCAGAGTGAACAGTTACAAAAGTTCTTACTGATCATGAATGTGTGATGCACTATTCTTAAAAGTATGGTTAACATATTTTCTTCCTTAGCCATTGTTTTTGCCAGTCAAAGAAAGAAGATGTGAAGGTATTTTACTCTCCTATGATTAGGTTGTGCCTCTTTACAAAAGTAATGTGTTGGTTTCACCAGACTATTCCTGTAGGGTAATTGTATGACTGTCCTCCAACTGTTGGTATCACCAGGTTAGTCCTGTTAGGATAACTGTATGAGTGACCCCCAACTGGGTCTTGCTTCCGCTAATTGCTGTTAGCCTGTCCTTAATAAGTCTACATTAGGTTGTTGCCTACCAAGAATAACTATTCAGTAAAGTGTGACATTGGGTTTTACTTTCCCCTTCATTGTGAAGTTAAAGTGGGTTTTACTTACCTTGTGTTAGCTGTGTGCCATCCAAAACAAGTTACCATAGTTATTGCTTACCTCAACCTGGGGTTCCCCGATTTCCAAAGCATCTGTAATTGTATATTACATCCTTAGGTTTTACTCACCTGGTATAACTGTGTGTTATGACAAAAGTAGTTATAGACTACACCTAGAATAAGTTTCACTATTCACCAAAAAGTATATTGTCCAGTTGACTGTTTATGTGATTTGTTCCAAGAGTCACTGTACAACTGGAAGGGCTTACTGTCCTTGTATTACTAAAAGTAATCTAAAAGTAACCATTGGTCTTTTACTCCCAAAGAATAGGCTTGACCTATACTAAATGTGTATAACAAGGTTTTGACTTCCCTAGAACTACTGTTAGGTGTTCCAAATAAGGTCTATACTTGGGTCTATGTACTTTCAAGTATGGTGTTGTGCTTTATATTGTGATTTCATATAATGTGTTAGTACTTACTTAACCCCTAGAGTTATCTGGGCCTACCTGTATTTAAATAAATCCTTTATTTTTACAATACATAGTGTTTCCGTGTTTCTTTGGATGATCTGTATGACAATTTCATTTGTACTGTAACTACTGCCCTCTCTCCCTCCTAAGATAAGCCTGGCTGCTCTGTCTGCTCGACCCCGAACTCAGGTGGTACAGCCTTATACTAAGAGTTGAGTCTTGTACTGCCTCAGTAGAATGGTTTTGCTAGGCCCTTAATTGGACTTCAGAAAAACTGTCCTAACAGCGACGGTGGGCTGCAGAGTGGGCAGACGGAAGGGCTTGCCCATCCGTAGGTTGCAGTCTCTGGACCAAGTTAGATCCGGGTGCAGAGATGGAGGAACGTTGATCAGCTCGGATTGAGCCCTACTCCTGGTTCCACGAGGCCGCAGTTGCTTCTCTGCTGAGAAAGTGGGTGGTCGCCCTCTTGATAGCCGAGATTTTGTCAGTCTGCATAGGTTGCAGGTGCGACTTGAGGTTGACTGATGACCCTTGCCCTCACTGGCAAGTCAGCCTTCCAGTTAGGGCCAGGTCAAAGGCCTTAAAACCTCATCCAAGTCTCTTGGAGTCAGTCCTGGCGCCTTTGGCACAGGCTCGTAACCATATGAAGACAAACATTAGAATGGGACTATTTAACTTGGGGGGGAGGGGGTTCAGCCAACATGGAGGCACACTCATAGCTCAGTTACAAGGAACTGAGCTATGCGGTCTAGTCTTTTGGGTGTGGCAAGCCTGGGACTACTTTACCTGGACTACTTTGGGTGTGGCAGGCCTGGGACTACTTTACCTGGACTACTTTACCTGAGACTATTTAAACTGCACCCAAACAGCAGGACATGTTTTGCGTTATTCTGCTGTGGGCACCGTAATGCTCACCGTGTCTGGTTCTTTGATGCCAGCTTACCTGAAACCAAGGACCTGCAGAGAGAGAAGGAACACTTCAATCCATCGCTGACTTCAGTTCCACTCACCTGAAGGTACGAACTCCCATCACCCAGCAGCGCATGCATCCTGGAGTACCATAACCTGGAATGAGGAGAAAGAAAGACAGCATTAGTAAGCGTTTACTCACGTTTCCTCCCGAATGAAGAAAGCCACACAATTCTTACCTGGGTAGTCATCTCCTGGTCAGTGTCAGTATCATTGCTGGAACATTACGGTGCTCGGCGAGGAACATCGCAACTTTCAAGGAGAGAAAAGACACAGGTTAGCAATATAAAAGACGAAACAGCGCCGCGCATTACTCACCGGACAGCATCGCACACACCGCGCTTTTGCCTACCGGCCCATGCTTCTCTTCAAACTGCATGACAACAACAAAATACCTTTCCATACCTAAAAGGAAAGAAGCAAGACATTATTATTCGAACTAAGAGGAACATAAGAACTGCATATAAAGACTTTAAAGCAGCAAACCTACTGAGTCGAAGCAGGCCTGGATTCCCACAGGGGGGCTTGCACCAGTGAAGTAACTTGGTCGCTGCTTGCCCCCCCCACATCTACGCGCCCCTGCCACGAGGAGCAGGACTGAGTATCCACCTTTTACAATATTAAGGTGAGGAGAGTTGAGGCCAAGGGAGGTGGAAAAACAGACAATCTGGTATTGAATCCAGCTCACCTATATTGCAGACCCATCTTTAACCAGAGGCCTTACCAAGGGACCGGGAGAGGGTAAGAGTGTGCAAATCATCCAACCAGGGTTGGGTGGTGTCCCCGTGGATACCAGGTGAGCGTAACATTGACCGAAAAGCCCAGATAGTGCAGAGTGTTCATAAGAGCATGAGAAGAGTGGTGAACCGCTACTGGAAAATGTAGCCCTGATGAGCAAGTCGTCAAGGTATGGGTTAATGTGGAGCCCCTGCACTCTGAGGAGGGCCGCCACTCCATTCATGAGCCTGGTGAAGACCCTGGGGGCCGAGTTGAGGCCAAACGGAAGGACCTTGTACTGAAATTGGTAGCCCATAATCCTGAACCGGAGGAAAGAACAATGGGGCTGCCAGATCAGGACGTGCAGGTACGCGTCCTTCAGGTCCAGGGAGCACATCCAGTCTCCCTTGTCCAATGTCTCCGCTATAAAAGCTGCCGTAACCATCTTGAATTTCTGCAGGGGTAAGGAGAGGTTGAGGGTGGAAAGGTCCAGCACAACTCTCAGGCCCACCTCGTTCTTCTGAATGGGGAAAAATCCTGGAGTAAAAGCCAAAGCCTCGCTGGGACTTCCTCCACTGCCTGGCTGTCTACGAGCGACTGGATCTCCACCAAAAGAGTAGTCCCAACCTGTGGAAGGGAGGAAGGAGGAGAGGCTGGGATAGGGAGGTGGTACCCCGTGGATACTACGGATCCAGGGGTCCGCGAAATTCTGGCACCAGAAATGTGCATGGAGAGCTAGCCTGCCCCCCTCTCCCCCACCGGAGAGACATGGACCCGAAGAGGCGTGTCATGCCTTCTTTCCCTCGGAGGCTGTCGCGGAGGACGGGGGACTGGAAAAAGCCATTACTTACAAACCTCAAAACCCTTTTTGTTGCCTGGGCCGGTTCTGAGACAGCGAGCGGTCCGGCTGCCTGGATCTACGTTCCTGGAAGCCTTGGAACCCTCCATAAGTACAACCTCTCTCGGAACGCTGCTGAGATTGTGTGTACGCTTTGGGCGTGGTCTTTGCAAGGATGGATAAAGACTTGGCCGTTTGTGAGCCGTTTTTCTTTTTGTCCAGCTCTTCGTCCGTGGAGTGGAACAGGTCCCTCCCCTCGAACGGTAGATCTATTATGGGTTCCTGGACGTCCGGGTTGAATTTTGTTGCCCGGAGCCAGGCTGTCCTTCTCATGTCCGTGGCAATGCAGATGGCACGGCCAGAGGTGTCAATATGGACCACGGCGGATTCCATGAGATCATGCGCCACCAGCTTAGCCTCGGCTAGTCCCGGCTTAAAACGTGATTGGCTCTGGGCAGTGAGTTCCGGAAGGAAGTCTGCAATTTCCCCCCATAATCTTTGGTTGGCGGCAGCCAGCATGGCATCTGCGTTGGCCTGAAGAAGATGCAAGGATGCATTGGAATAGATTTTCTTGCCATACGTCTCCAAGATCATCTTCTCCTTGCCTATCAGTGCTGCAGAGGAGGCAGCCGAGAACCACTGAGGCTAGGAGTACAGTGATGCCGCAGCGATTACCAAGGAGTGCGGCTGAGGATGGGCCAACAGCAAGAGTGCAACCCCCTCCATCTGCCTGTACTTGGCGTCCAGGCATCGATTGACCGGCATGACCAAGTGGGGCTTGAGCCAAGCCTTCTTGGCCAGAGAGACTACATCGGTTTGCATAGGAATCCCCGTTTTGGCAGAGGGTTGTTGTGCGAGGACTTCAGCCAAGACCCCCTCCGCCGGCTGCCCGACCTCAGGCAGGCCCAGATACTCTTCCAGCTTAGCAAGACGTTCGTGCAAGGCCCTGGCTGAGGATGGCGTGTCAGGATCCTCCTCCTCCTCCTCCTCATCCGTATCCTGTGGATCTGGGAATCCTGATGAGGAGTAGTTGCCGACGGAGGCTGGGGTACAGGGTCACGGCTGGAGGCTGAATAGACAGCAGAGGCTGGTACGGAACCACCTGAGGAGTCGGCTGGGGAGCCGGCTGCGCCGGGGCCTGGGGCGCTGATGGAGGAGTCTGTGGTGCGCTAACATTGCGTGAAGGACTTCCCTGATGGCGTCTTTGATGATAACCCCCATCCAAGGTGACTTCATGAAGCCGAGGAACTTCTCGAAGAGGACCTCTTCACTGGCCGAGGAGGTGGCAGGGGGTGCTGACGGGGTAGTGGGGAGCAGCTGGAGCCGCTGCATAACCTGTCCATATGGACGCAAAGGAAGGCTGCCCTGCACAAAAGAGGGTTAGACTGTAGGCCACGTACCTGGTTGAGGCCAGTGCCACCTTGACACTCGTTCTTCGCTGAATTCTTGGAATGGCGTCAGACCGGTGCCTGGCTGGCGTGGCGGCCATTGTGTCGAGCTGCCCACCACGTGCCTGCGACGTGTTGCTCAGCCCGCTGGGCCGGCTTCGTCCAAAACTCTTGCATGTGGATCACAAGGCCTACCCTGCTCCTCGGGCCTAGGTCCGGTAGGTGTGACAGCCTCGACCCGGGGGTCGGTAGAACTGCGTTTAGGCGCCCCCTCTGACATATTGCCAGTTTTAGGGCGTAGACCCTCGGCCATGGTGCCAGTACAAGGGCACAGCCCCTCGGGTAAAGACCCGGTAAAAGAACCTTCCGGTCCCTCAACGCGGTCACCGGGAGGATCCGAGGATCCCTCGGCCCGGAGGCCGTTAGCTGCAGCAGCCTCAGTGCACATGCTGGTAGAAGGAGTCCTTCCCGCGCGGGATAGTCCCTGGGAAGGAGACTCCCTTGCGGGGTGCAATGGAGAACATCATCCCTACCTTGGGTCTGGTATGATGTTTCACGAAGTTCTTGAGGTCCTCTGGAGGCGACTTCTGGAAGAGCTCCCTCCACCTGGCTAGTCTGTTCTTCAGCGCTTTCGAAGACAGCGAGCCACACGCTGAAAAAGCTTGCCAACCGTAGTCTGGGCCAAGGCAAGGTAGGCAGAGGGCGTGGGAGTCTGAAGTTGGGAATAGCCCGTTGCAGGCTGGACACCTGCAAAAACCCTGTAGAAGTCGACATGCGCCGGGGAGGAGTGTGACGCCTGAAGAATGAGTACCTGATTGACAAAAAGACTAAAAAGAAGAAAGTATCTGCACGTGGAATTACATGGATGAATCCAAAACCAGGAGTGCTGGTGAATTCAGTTCATGTCTAAATTTAAAAGAGAAGGTTATTTCTGGTGAAAAAGGTTCCGTCTCCCTCCTCCTTGGAAGGGACACCCATAAAGTATGGAGGAAAGGGGACGGGACGTAAGCGGGATTTTCATCCTTCTTAAATTTTGTAGAAGTGAGCAAGCACACCCGACCTTAAGTGGAGTGCTACGTGGATACAATGTATCCCCTTTCTTACTTACCCGTTACATTTTTGACACAATTGCAAGTTTACTTGAATGGCTGGTTGCAGTGTAACTACTTTTATGACTAAGTCATCATTACTTGCAGGCTGTTAAATTAGCCTTGGTAATGCAGAGAAGGGCCACCATTTTGCTGAAATGGTGGGCTCCTTTTCTCACCATTTATCGTGTGCTTGTTTCTGAGGACTTCCTGTGCCATTCTAGGCGGGAACGACCTCAGGGGCAATTTTATCTTCAGCAGGAATCCTTTGGACTCCCGCCTAGGATCCAGAGTGTTTGATAAGGCAGGAAGTGAGGGAGGAGTCCAAAACTCTGCAGCCCTTTGTTTTTCACTTTGCCGGAAAGGAACCCTCTCCCAGTGGGGGGCTGGCTGTCCTGAATGAACAGCCAGAATGCCCCTTTCTGTAAACTGCAGGGAGAGATTGCAGAAGTTCTGCTGTAGTTCTTGATAAATACTCCAAACCTGGAAGCTGCTGACAAGTAGACCACTGGAGCTGAAACCGAAGATGAAGAAAAGATGGCTGTGGTGACGTACAGCAACCGGAGAACATGGTGTGTAGCCAGAGCCTGCGGTAACTCCTCCTTCCAATGAAGCTGGGGGTCCCGAATGGGACTCCTACCCAGGGGCTGGTGAGATCCACTAGTCTCAAGACGACCTGCATTTTGAGAAATCCTATGGCATGCTGCGACCTTGCTGGCTGCAATAACCCAATACCTTGGGACCTTGAGCCATTGTGCGGTGCATGGTCTTCTAAAGTCCGAATCCGTCTGAAACCTTGGTGGCCTCCTGGCTCTCCTGAAAAACTATTTGAATCCCTAAAGTCACTGTTATGCAGAATTATATGCAGTACCCTTTGGGAACACTACACACAATTAAGACTACAAGTGACAGGACAATTTCACCTTTGGTACAAGCCTGTACTATACAGTTATAGTGGTAGCAGTAGCGGAGCAGCCAGACTTATCTCAAGAGTAAGTGAGCAGTACAAATAGTTACACAAAGGACAGCAACTACTATGATTCAGGCAAACACTGACTCAAGGTTTCTAAGTAAAAGAATATATATTTATTTATTCAACAGTTGTATAACAATTCACTATTATAAGCAAGTTAAAAACCACAATCATAAATCCACCACACCAGTTCTCTTCAATTCCAGACAAGCTAAGCTCACAAAATGAAGTGGGAGCAAAATGGCACTCCAGCAATTTAAAGGGGAGGAAAAGAAAGTTATCAGAAATTGGGCAAAACCAACAGGTAAGTACTCAGGGCAATTGAACAAGAAAGACTACAGTGAGGAGATCAGCTAGAAAAGACTTGGGGCAAAAGTCTTTTGCTCAAGATCACACAGTTCAGGGTAGTTTGCGGTAAAGTTTGTAGCACAGATTCTGGATGAGGTTGTTTGGCAGAAAAGTTAGTTCAAAGAGAAGGACAAGCCCTCCGATTGGAAAAAGATTTCAAACACTTTCACCGTGGCTGAACGAAACGGACAACCGGACTTGCACAGTACCTTAAAACGGAGAGGGAGCTGTAGCTGAGGCAGACGTTCCTGGTGGTTCCTGCAGGCTCACGGTTCCTGAAGCGACTGTCGGACTGACACGAAGTAGGAAGACTGGATGGTCCTGCGCCACCCAGGGAAGAAACCAGCAGCAGAGCAAAACAAAGAATAAAAGGTGCGCTCCTTAAAACCGAAGCAGGGTCAGACCTTCCTGGCTATCCGGACCACTGTAGCTCTGTACAGCGAATTTGACCAGGGGAGGGGTCCTGGGTTGTTGTTTGGGCGTACTGGTTGGTCCCACCAGCTCAAGGGAAGAAGTTTCCTGGAGGATCTTCTCTGTTGTCGGATTTGGAGATTCGGCCCTGCAGCAGGGCTTCACCAGGCAGTTCACTCGTGGTAGGGGTCCTCTTCTTCCAGTTCCTTGTTGGTTCTTTCGTTCCAGTGGTGACTGCCTTTCCAATCACAGAGACTTGCTTTTTATGCACTTTTCCCCCCATTCATACAGCCTGGCTGTCAATCACACAGCAGGGTGGCAGGTCTGGCAAGGCCAGTCCCCTTAGCCAATCAGACAAGAGTGTGACTTGGGTTACCAAGGGAACCCATGGCAGGGGTCCGAAGATCCCTCCCTCACATCCTGCCTACCTAGACTATCAGCTGCCTTAAGGAGGGTTTCTGTGCATCCCCGGTTTGGCGCTTAGAGAAAAACACAAGAAAGACTTAAAAATTAAAAATGCAAATAAACCCAGCCGGAACCAAAATAAAATGTATTTGGTCAAGCGGGTTTATGTTCGAGGCTAATATAATAGCCTAAAACAATACCACGTTTATATAATATAATCGCGGTACAAAAGTTAGAGTATTTACCACTGCCATCAGTCAAGTCTTAATGTTAAGGGAGCGAAACAAGGCTCTAAGAGGCACAGACAAAAAGGATAAGAGTTAACCCTTTCCAATACTTCAAGTAAGATGGGGTGTACTGGGTCTGTGGTCTAAAGGGACTATATAAAGTTAATGGCAACTTTACCTGTTTCTGGGTGACAGTAGTCTGGCCCAGAAAAATGGAGTCAGTGGGAAGTCTCAAAGACAACCATTTGTCACTGCACTGAAGGTGCTGTGTAACACAAAAAGTGGTGCTCATGCAGTAGATGAGGCTCCAGAGCCCAAAATCACACTAAAAGTGAAAAACACAAAGCAAAACACATGTGAGAGTGGGGAAAAAAGGCTCCCACTCTTATGTTAGTGAGAATTATCTGTTTAGACTGAATTTCCTAACCTAGTGAGTACCCCAGCAGCTTTGCTGGATTTTTGGGGTTTATTTTTTTTCTCCTGCCACTCACTCTTGGACATGATTTCACTGTGTTCCTTTGACTCTAGATGTGTTTAATGGGCTATGGGGTCTTTTACTCCATATGGCTTCATGTGTTTTTGTGATGTGTGTTACACAGCACCCTCCGTGCAGTAACACAGGGGTGTCATAGTGACCCCCCAGTATAGACTTCATACCCTGGGACTGACTACTGTCTCCCAGGGCATGTAAAGTCACCATTGACTTTACTAGTCTTGAATTCTGAACAGAACCAGTACAAACCATCATATTGTGGATGTACTGGCTGGGGCAATTCGATTGCCCCGGGGTCTGTTAGTCGAGGGGGACGTCTCCGTCCCCCCTGATCGAGTTTTGGCTGGTGGCAGTGGATACTACTTTTTATATTCAACCACGAATATTTCTCTATGGGATTTTCCCATTGTTCGAGGCTACTATCTTTATTTATTTAATTCCTATAGCCTCGAACATACCCCCGGTTTATTTATTTAATATTAATTCTCCGGTTTGTATTTTTTGCTAGAACTCGGTTCTAAAATGGCGTTTGTGTTCTCTGCTGTGACCCCAACCCAAGTCGAGCCCTTTGTTCCACTTTTTTGGCGGGCTTCTCCACCGAAGCCCTCCAAGTGGTTCCACTCTGTCTGGGGTACTTAGGAGGGGTTGAGGGGATTTAGGCACCCTGGACTGAGTTGCCTAGAGTTTTTTTGCCTAGGCAACTCAAGTCGCACTCCATCCTGATTGGCCCAAGCATGTTTGAGTGACAGCTAGGCTGAGTGAATGGGGGTTTTCTGCATAAAAGCAGGGCTTTGGGGACTGGAACTTCAGAGGTCGCCACAGGACCTAAGAATCCGACGAGTGATAAGCTGAGCCGACCTGCTACGACACCACCGGTGAAGCCTTGCTGAACCGTCTCACCACTTTTCCCAACGACACAGGAGATCTCCCGCCGGAGAGTCTTCTTCCTTTGACTGGTGGGGATAACCAGTTTCACCGTCTTTTCGCCTTCCCGACGCATCTCGTGGCCGCCCTGCCTGTGCCAAGCACCCCGGCAACCGGGATACCACGTTTTACCACGACCGCGAAACAAAGGTACCACCTTTAACCGGAAAACTCCGCGGCTGGTTTCTTCCCCAGCAGTGCAACGACCTTCAGCTTTCCACCAAGTCGAGATCTTCTCTTCCTCTGGACGACGCCGAGACTTGCAAACGCTGCCAGGAACAACTGCCACCGCTGGAGGATCCTTCCCACTTAAGGTACCGTGTTCCGCCTGGCTTCCCTTGCCACCGACTGTACGGGGTAGATTTAGCCCCCGGCTTTCAAACCTGGGTTAGCCTAGGACACCCTGGCTAAACCTTTCTGAGCCTCTCTAAACTCTTCTCGAACTCTCTGCAAGACTTTCAAAGCCTAGTGTAACTGTGTGATCTGGGGCGCATTTGTGCTCTGCCCTCTCTAAGAGTGGGCCCAGCCTATGGACTTTGGCTCACAAGTGACTTTTGCTCTTCTGCCTTGCTAAAAGTGTTCCTAAATATTAGAGTGTTGTATCTTCAAATATTCTGTCTTTTTCCCTCCCTTCTTCATGAACTTATTGGAGTGCCATCTATAGTTAAGCGCTCACCTCTGTCTGGAAATAAGTGGTGTTAACCAAGACTTGTCTGATAAGGAATAAGGGTTGTATAGATCATAATAGTAACTGTGTTTAGAGTGCTTTACAATAAGAGTGCTGGAGTGTTTCAAACAGTGCGTTTTTAAATAAATGATATACTTTTACACCAAAGCTCTGGTCAGTGTTTGCTTGTACTACTGGGTCTCTCTGTACCTATTGTGTATACTCTGTATACTGCCTAACTCATCCTGAGAGAAGTCTGACTGCTTAGCCACAGCTACCAGGTAAATCTGGGTGGTACAAACTGCTACCAAGTGGGTTTACTGCTAACACCTGTAGTCCTAAACCTTTTGCAGTGTTCCCAAAGGGAACTGCACAGGTTTCTGCCTAACATATTACCAGGTGAAAAAAAATAAACACTAGAAATCCATCAAAGCTGCAGATGGACTCATTAGGTAAGGGAAATCAGCCATTTATGAGAATTCTCCCTAACAGTCCCCTCACCAGAGTGCAGAACCGAGAGAGTGAAGCGAACCCAACCAGCAATATTCTTCTTCATCTGGCTGCTTGTTAGGGAGAATTCTCAGAAATTTGCTAATTCCCTTCTACCTGAAAGACTTACAGCTCTTTTGCTGGACTTAAGCACTTGTAATTTCTAACCTGGAGAGAGAGACCTTTTTCCCCAGTCTTTCATGCATTTGTATTTGATTTGAACACTTTATTTTGGTTTTGGCATCCGACAACTTCCCTAGGCATCATCTTTTTGCATTGTGACACAGGGAAGTCCTTTAGATTTCCCAAAGGTTTAAATACCTTCTCTTGGATAAACTGTTTCCAAGAGCATTAAAGTGAAATCAACTTTACTTACCTTTTGTAACTTTTTAGACCCAGCACACCCGATCTTTCATAGAGTGCTGGAGGGGTTACTTAGAATCCCTTTTGTCTACTTTCTTACGAATAATTTTTATGTTACCCTTTCTACAATTAATGGCTGGTGGCAGTGGTTTACTATTTCCTCCCATTGTGCATTTTATCACGGGCTGCATTCACAGCTGCGGTGAAGCAGCCAGGGGTGCCCCTTTTGTCAAAATGGGCCGTCTTCTTTTTTCGCTATTTCTTGTTGTAAAGCTCCTTCTTTAGATTTACTATGCGTGCCAAACCAGGTTTGGTTCCTTTGTTCGATTTGTCTTTGGCGGGGGTTCACTGCTGAAGCCCACCTCTGGCGCCAGCGTGTCTGGCCGGGCAGCAAGTGTGCGAGTGGCATCTAGGCCGTGAATAAATGGGAGATACTTGCATAAAAAGGAGAGGTCTTTTGCAAGGAAGGCAGAGTCGACCACTGGACGAAGAAATCCAAAGAAGAACTTGGAAGAGAAGCTTGCTGCAACTGCTGGAACATTGGTTTGCCCGGTGAAGCCCTTCTGCAGTGCTGAAGCTCTGAATTAGCCTAGACTAGAGAAACCCTGCAAAGGACGTCTTCTCCCCTTGGTTTATTGGGACCAATCAACCCCAAGAACTGAGTGCCATGAGACAGGAACACCAAAATAGATTGCATCGTTTTTAAGCCGGACCCGAGCTCCAGGAAAATCATCTGGAATCCCTCAAAGCAGGGCTGAACAAGCCTGAGCCACCTCAAGAGTGCTGGACCCCAGGAAAGCCCACAGGATGTCCAAGAACTGCAGTGGTGCTATTTGCGAGAAGCTGAAACTGCAAAGTGCTTCTGATCTGAACTTTGCTTATTGCTGCCGCCGACCTTCGAATCGTAGTGCAGGAGTCCCCAGACGTCCTCCCTATTGTCCCCACAACTGAGGCCCAGGAACAACAGGATCTGCCATACTACAACAAGAACAGAAGCCAGATGAAACCAAATTCTACATACCTAAGGTACTTTGAACTAAGGGTTGCTTACCTCTTGTGTAGCTTGCTTGCACTCAGTTGAGACTTGCAGTTGCTGCCTGTTAGGACAGTTTTTCTGAAGTCCAGCTAAGGGCCTAGTAAAACCATTCAACTGAGGCAGTACAAGACTCCACTCTTAGTATAAGACTGTACCACCTGAGTACATGGTAGCGTAGGCAGAGCAGCCAGGCTTATCTTAGGAGGGAGAGAGGGCAGTAGATACAGTACAAGTGAAAATTGTAATACAAATGATCCAAAGAAACACTGAAACACTATGTATTATAAAAATAAAGGATTTATTTAAATACAAATAGGCCCAGATAAATCTAGGGGTTAAGTAAATACTGAAACATTATATGAAATCACAATATAAAACACAACACTATACTTGAAAGTACACAGACCCAAGTATAGACCTTATTTGGAACACCTAACAGTAGTTCTAGGAAAGTCAAAACCTTGTTATACACATTTAGTATAGGCCAAGCCTATTCTTTGGGAGTAAAAGACCAATGGTTACTTTTTAGATTACTTGTGGTAATACAAGGACAGTAGGCCCTTCCAGTTGTACAGTGACTCTTGGAACAAATCACAAACAGTCAACTGGACAATATACTTTTGGTGAATAGTGAAACACTTATTCTAGGTGCAGTAAAAACCTATAACTACTTTTGTCATAACACACAGTTATACCAGGTGAGCAAACCTAATGGATGTAATATATCATTACAGATGCTTTGGAAATCAGGGAACCCCAGATTGAGGTAAGCAATAACTCTTGTAACTTGTTTTGGAAGGCACACAGCTAACACAAGGTAAGTAAAACCCACTTACTTTAACTTCACAATGAAGGGGAAAGTAAAACCCAATGTCACACTTTACTGAATAGATATTCTAGGTAGGCAACAACCTAATGTAGACTTATTAAAGACCGGCTAGCAGCAAGTCAGGGGAAGCAAGACCCAGTTGGGGGACACTCATACAGTTATCCTAACAGGACTAACCTGGTGATACCAACAGTTGGAGGATACTCATACAATTACCCTTCAGGAATAATATGGTGAAACCAACACATTACTTTTGTAAAGAGGCACAACCTAATCACAGGAGAGTAAAATACCTTCACATCTACTTTCTTTTAGACTGGCAAAACAGTGGCTAAGGAAGGAAAGATGTTAACCATACTTTTAAGAATAGTGCATCACACATCCAAGATCAGTAAGAACTTTTATAACTGTTCACTCTTAGAATTACAGTTACCAACCAACTCTTTACAAGTAAGTAAAAACACTTGATTTCTTTTCTAGGCAGAAGTCCCAATCCCTTCAGAGTCTTTTCCCTTAGAGCATGAGTGTTCTCAGTGGCAGAAGGGGGTCACTAGGACTAGTGACCAACAGGCAGTGTTAGAATAGGTTCTTTAGTAGCAAAAGCCGGAGTTTCCTTAGGAAAACTGGGCAAACAAGTGAGTACTTTACTTCTAGGGTTAGAAGAGGGTCCAGGGGCTTCACAGAAGACACCCCAGCAGGATTCTAGCAGTGGGACTGGGTGTACTGGACGAGGGACCTCCCAATCACAGAAAACACCCCAGGACTAACAGAAATCCCAACAGGCTTAAGGTAAGTATATACCCAAGCCAACACAGTACCTCAGCAATGAAGAAGAGATTGCAGCAGGAGAACTTCAGGGACTGCAGCCAAATACCCGGTCACTGGATTCCTTGTCCTGGAGACTGAACACAAGACCTCAGAAGGGACTTTGTAGCAGGGATCGATGAAGAAGGCTCTAGGCAAGATTTCTCTCGCGACTGAATGCGGTTCTGCGGGTTTGGTGCCTTTTCAAGGAGCACAAAAGAAGACAGAAAATTGCGGTTGAATTCTCGTCGTTTAAAAGGTCCAGCACTCTTGTGAGGCAACGTTTTGGACTCGATTCGTGTCTCTGGAGATAGACCAAGATGCCCACGAAGTTTCAGCGAGATTCGGAATTCGCAAGACCGTGCACCGCACAGTGGCAGGAGGTCCCAGGGTATTGGGGTATTGCAAGAACGCAAGGTCGCAGCAACCCGTGGGATGGCTCAAAATGCAGGTCGTCTTGAGTCTAGTGGGTCTCACCAGGCTCTGGGTTCGGGTTGTCGTTTTCGGAGACCCCAGGTCGATCGGAAGGAAGGGCTGCAGCAGGCTCCGGTTACAAAGCAGGCTCTCCGGCCGCTGGAAATCATTCCCGCCGCTTTTCCTTCGTCATCCTCTTCGGTTTTCGGTTCCAGTGGTCGACATGACTTCAGCTTCCAGGTTTCCAGTATTTATCAGGAACTGCAACACCACCTCTGCATTCTCTCCCCGCATTTTACAAGAAAGGGACGTTTGGCTGTCCAATCAGGACAGCCAACCCCCCACTGGGATTTGGCCCAGTTGAAGGAAGACCTAAGACAAAGGAGGGGGAAGTTTGGGACCCCTCCCCCACTTCCTGTGCTTACAGACTGACTGGAGCCTGGGCGGGGTTTCCCGCCCTGGATGTCAGGGGAAGGAACAAGAAACGACAAGAAACACTAAAATGGCAGAAAAAGAAGACAGGGGCCATTTTGGTAAAAATGAGCACCCTCCGGTGCCTTTACTGCAGCTGTGATTACAGCACGCGGTAAAGGTGCACCAAATTAGTAAAAGGTATCACTGCCACCAGCCATTAAAGGTAAGCTTGTCACTGTAACAGAATTGTTACAGTTTAAATGTGAAAGGGGATACATTGTATCTCCCCAGCACTCCACATAAGGTGGGGTGTGCTGGTTTCACAGAATAAAATGTAAAAGGGATCCAAAGATCCTTTCTACCCTTGGGAACTGTAGTTCACTCAAGGTTAGCACAAGAAAGTTAAAGGGGGAGCCCCTAGGGCAACCCAGCAACAACAGGCACTTATTGCCAATATGTTGTTAGACATGATAACTTTAAAAAGACACTATGGAGAGTCTTAAAAATGACACCCATAAAAAGAGTTAGACAGGTGAGTGTGGAAAAAGGTTCCCACTCACTGAGGTATTAATGGAAAATCTCTCACTAGAAAAGCAAAAAGTTCTGGAGTTGAACCAGGCAAGGAAGATTTACCAGCCCTGTGGAAATCTTACCTAACACTGCCTTTTGCAGAGTAGCTTGCAGCTTTGCCCATCACAAGCGTCCCAGCTTGTGGCCCAACAGTGATTTCATTTTCCACAAATATTTCTAAAACATTGTGCAAGACTTTTTACTTACCTTTAAGAAGTGATTCAGCTCCCCTAGACTTGGCTCAATTGGCATTGGCTGCCCTGGCTCCCTGAAAGACTAACCCTCTGACTGTGTTTGATCTGCCCCTCCAAAAAGTTGTACATTCTTTACTTTTATAGCTGGGAAAGGGTTAATTTACATTGCACCAGGGGATTCAAAAGTGCTTACCTGTTTGAGCAACTTGTTAACCATTGTTTCCTTCCCTACCCTGTTCTTTTCCCTTTTGCAACAACTTCAGTATGACCAATTTAGTATGAAAAGTGATACATAATTGTCCACAGTGTCCTAGCTATTGAAGTCATCTCAGGGTGTAGGATCATCTGTGTGCTATCCCAAAAGGGTATCTACTTTACTTTATTGTAAAGTACTCTATTGTAAAGTACTTTATTGTACTGAAGGAGTGTATTTTGAAGTATTTTTATTGTTGCCAATTGCTACCTTCTAAAGGAGGCTTATTTTAAAACTTAGTATTCCATTAATAAATAATTATTTAATCAAGAAACCTTGAGTATAAGTGTTATTTGAATACATGTCACTGAATATCTGTTGCAACCCTACAGCTCACATTGACTCCTCTTGTGCTTGGCTGCTCAGTCACTCTACCAAATTGTGTAGTACAGGCCTATATTAAAGATTGGGTTACCTATTGCCAAGACGACACGGCTGGTGTAGTCTCCCACAGGGTTACTACATACAATCTTGCCTACCATTGCAGAAAGAAAAAAGGTGCCCAATCCAGAAAGCTGCGACAATCTGCGAAGAAACATTTGCTGGAAGCCTCCTCGGACAACTGCTGCTACAAGTTCGCATCCAGGGTCCAGTTTTCTCTCCACACCAAGAATCCAGGGCAAAGGTCCGGTGCTGCTGCATCCTGAAGACATCCACTCCGAAGCTGCTCTTTTCTCTTAAGGTACTTTGTGGGCTTAGTAATACTTACCCTAAGTCTGGTGTGCATCCTTTGAGGCTGAGTGGGCGATTCTTGTTGGTGGGAGTTTGCCAATACCACTTGCCCAAGCCTAATGCTGCAACACATTTAGGGAGTTGTTAGGGAGATGCATCATTTGTATGCTTCAACCCTCTCCTAGCGAGACCCCGCCCCGGCACTTGTTGCTGGACTCCTAGACCATTTTCTTTAAATCCTAAACGAGTGGAGCCTTTTTCCACTCATTCATTCTTTTAGGCTCTGTCTTTTGGCACTCTGTACTTTGTGTTCTACCTGTACTATGGAGGCTGTTTACTCCATAGCTCTTACAGGCATCTGTATTCCTCTAATGCAGCACGCAGCTCTCTATGGGTAGTGTTGCTAGGGACCTCCTTTAACATTCTTTTTTAATATCCCCAAGTAACTACAGTTCTCGGGGATACTTAGACTAGCCGGGGAGGAGAACACGGCAGCGGACGCTCCGAGCAGGCAAAACAGTTTCCCATGAGTAGGGATCAACTACTGTTTCCCACAGCAGTGGAGTGAAACTGACTTCACTTAGTCCTGTAAAATTCTAGACCCAGCACAACCTATATTACAATAGAGTGCTGGGGGGGTTGCTTAGTATCTCCTATGTCTAGTTACTCATGAAACAGTCAAATGTTACCCTTTCCCCTTAGAATGGCTGGTGGCATTGGTTTTACAAAGAACTACCATGATTTACCCCAACTGCAAACTATTCGAAGTTCCGGTAACGTTAAATCACAGGAGCCATGTTTTTCAAGATGGCGCCTGAGCGTCTTTTGTTAAAACGGTTCCTGGTCTTTGTTCGTCATGTCTTTGTGGAAATGTCCTTCGAGTCTTTCTCTGCGCGCCAAACCAGGTTTGGTCTCTTTGTTCATTCGCCTTTGGCGGGCTTCAGGAGTGAAACCCGCCTCTGGGGCCAGAGTGTCTGGGGTGGGCAGGAAGTAAGGGAGGTGCTTGAAACTTCCTGTGCTTAGTCTCCTAGGAGGCCCAAACGCACTCTGTGGTGATTGGCTGGCTGACTGTCCAGCACGGACAGTCCCCCTGCTGGGTGAGTGACAGCTAGGCTGGAATGAATGGGAGAGAACTGAATAAAAGGCGAGTCCTTTGGGTTGGAAGGCAGAGTCGACCACTGCACTAAGGAACCGACGAAGAGCTTGAAGAGGACAGCTGCTGCAACTCATGGACCATTGGTTTGCCCACTTGACCGATGGGTGCTGGACGCTCTTGCCCACGGACACACTAAGAGTTCCATCAGAAGTGTCAGCGGATACCACCGGTTGCCCGGCAGGAGCAGCATATTCCTCGGCTCCTGCAGGAAGTACAGGCCATGCTAAGAAAAGGGGCTATAGAGCTGGTTCCAAAGCGACTCGAGTATACACCAGATACTTCTTGGTCAAGACCGGTGGATGGAGGCTCATTCTCGACCTGCAGCGTCTAAACAAGTTCCTCAAGTCCCAAAAATTCAGGATTGTCACGTTGCAACAGGTACTCGGCCAAATGGAGGAAGGGGACTTATGTCGCTGGATTTGGAGGACGCTTACATCCATGTCCCCATTCACAAGAAGCATCAGAAGTTCCTGCGCTTCATCGTACAGGGAAAGCACTACCAATTCAAGGCCCTCCCCCTTGGACTGAAGTCGGCGCCCATGGTGTTTACGTAGTGCCTGGCGCCAGTGCCGGCCAATCCATGTCTGCAAGGGATACACCTGTACCCGTACCTCGACGACTAGCTCACCCAAGCTAAGTCAAGGGAAATCGCAGTCAAACACACCGACATGACCGTCCGGCTGCTGACAGATCTGGGATTCTCAGTGAACTATCCAAAGTACTGCTTGATTCGATCGCAGAACGCGCTGTTTCTAGTGTCCAGGCTCTACACGGTCTCCTGCCTGGCGGCCCCCTTTAGAAGAGCGAATAGCAGCCATTTCGGGAAGGTGCAACGGCTGTTGACACTGAAGATTGCCATGGTACGGACCATCATGTCGCTGCTCGGCCTGATGTGTAATTACCTGATCAGGCTCTGCAGGTTGCGGATGCGGCCCCTTCAAGAATTCCTGGACGCTCGGTGGGTCCAGGTGTCCGGAAGCTTCGCAGACAGGATTGTGCTCTATGAGGAGTTCTGTCTAGCGATTAGGTGATGGGGCGTGCACTCCAACATCGCTGGGGGCACAGATTTCCAGAGCACCCCATACCATGAGACTCACCACGGACGCTTCCCTGGAGGGCTGGGGAGCCCACACCGGACGTCTCCACGCCAGAGGCATGTGGCTAACAAAGGATAGGGATCTCCACATCAATGTCCTGGAACTGCGAGCAGTGTTCTGGGCCCTCAAGTCGTTCCTTCTGTCCCTAAATGCAAGGTGGTGAGGGTCTTCACAGAGAATACCACCACAATCTTCTAAATCAGTAAGCAGGGAGGTACCAGGTCCCCAGCGCTCTCCAAAGAGGTGCATAACTTGTGGCACTGGGCTGTCGCCCAGGGGATGTTTCTCATTCCTTTTCACCTGGTGGGAGTCCAGAACACCATCGCCAACTCCCTCAGCAGGGAGGTGCACTCTTGCCCCATAAGGGGGCTTCGGCAGGATCAAGTGGACAACCTTTTCCTCAGGTGGGGCAGACCCCAGATAGATCTGTTTGCGACGAACTCCAAATGTCAGAGTTCCACCAGCCTAGGAGCATGGGGGACGCATTCTCCTTCCCGTGGGAATGCCTGTTCCTGAACGCGTTCCTGAACACGTTCCCGCTGTTGCTTCTCCTGCTGCGAGTCATCCACCAACTCAAACGGTGCCGATACAGGATGATCCTCGTCGACCCGGCCTGGCTGAGGCAAATTTGGTAACCAGACCGTCTCAGCCTGTTGACATCACCTCCATTCAAGCTACCAGTGGTAGCGGATCTGCTCGCCAGGGAAGCAGAGCCTCGGGATTGAATACGGCTCAAAGCTTTAACACAAAATTTCTGTTACTTTTGTTAGGGGCAGTGACTGTGGGCATATTGCCTTTGAGCCGCACCAATTGTATCGGCAGGTCAAGCAGAGCTTTGGCATTCATTAAGCCTTCGAATCTTTAACACCTATTTGCTGTTCCTTATGTTTAAGGCGTCGACTGCAGAAATATTGCCTTTGAGCCGACCCACTAATAAAAATTGAGATAATCAACCATATGCTGACCCTATAATTAACCCAGTCATGCCCTCATTGAAGAGCGGGAATAAAGGTCTGGAAAAAATATCGACCCAAGCAAGAAAAAACAAAACAAACAGGGAAGAAACACAGGACTGAAGGGTTGAGTATCTCCCCCATTGCCAGTTTGCAGGTGCAAGTACGGAAATCAAACCCTTTCCAGCTAAACAAGCAACAGCAATTGTAGACCGGACCCATGTCTATGACATTAGTACGACTGATTTTTTTTAATGTCATCTCATCAGCAGTTGCAGAACCAGAGATATGTTTCGACTGCGGACAGTCTCGTGCAACAGACATGTATCAGCCATGGCGTCCCCAGCAGACTTAACTGCCAAAATTAAAGCAGAACACTAGGGTTTCAGTGGCATAAGTATCACCTCAGATGACAGATTCCCTGACTTCATTACACATTAAGAAAAGCGGATGAAAGGAAACGGTTGACCTCTTCCACCGTATCAGCAATGAATGTTGCATTGAGCTAGTTTGAAAATCTATACGACAGTGTGTGGGATGAGGTCAGAGAACAGACTGGATGGACGAAATCAATCTGAAGTTGTATTCTTTGTGTGCCTGCTCCCTCCCCCCACAAGGTGCTTCCAAGATCTTATCAGACAAAATATGTACAAAGCAAATAGGAAAGTTGGGCCATCAGTCAGTGCATCATGATGGCTCTCTGACCTTGAAGAGAGTAACTGATGTAACCATGCATAGTGCACCCCGGAAGTGAAGTGAGGCCCCAGAAGAAACAGTAATCCAAATCCAAAGAGAAGCCAAATCTAACCTCCAATGCCCGTCATGATCGGACATTCTATAAATGGCTAAAGCAAGAGTAGAAAAGAAACTGACATTTTGTGTTTTCTCGAGGCCCAGACAGATTTATAAATTCACTGCACCAAACTGAAAAGGCGCCAATGGAAGTAAAAGGAGACAAACGCTCCCAACGTATCCAAATCTACCCAAGGTCAGCATTAAGTACCATCATACATTGGAGCAACAAAGATTAAACAGAAGAAAGGTAACAAGTCCTGTATCAGTGAACATGGCCCTCAGATAGGGCCGGAGCAGTGTTGACTGTGTACCCACAAGAATCCGACTGAAGGCTTACTAAGAACTGAACATGAAGCATCAAAGGTTACAAAGCCTTGTGTGGAAATTATTGACCGGACATTGCCCATAAACTGAACAATCACCACACAGGAAGTGTGGTGGAGAATGATGAGCCTTGCGACTGTAATTATGCTAAGGCTGTATCACCAAGTAAACCAGGAATGAGACAGGGGTCTGTCTTGGAACAACAAAGGATGGAAGGAAACAATTCTGGTGGAGGGTGTGGGATGAGGAAAGCTGGGCCCAAGGGAGAGGTCCCAGAGAAAAATGGGGTAGGACATCAAGAAAAATCAGAAGATCTTGCTAAGTATAAAGATCGGTGCACCCCCATGATTTTGAGCACTGAGAACTTAATAGACAAATGGCAACAGTTTAAAGAAAAAAGTTCTTTTCAATCACTTTAACCTTCGTTGGGGAACAGCCGTGGAACAAAGGTCCATTATGCAACATGAGTGTGGGACCTCTGGACTGGTTGCTAGAGAACTTGAAGCTCGACTAAAAAGATACCTCATTGAGCCAAAAGGTCCACGAGAACAGGTTTATTCCCAAGGGTCCTTTGAAACAGACACCAAAGACTGGTGATCTGATTCGGCTTGTCCGATAGAATATCTACTCGACCCTCGTCTGTGGCCTGGTCTAGTCCTAAACCGAAGTAACATTTTATTGTTATTTAAGAAAATCTTGGCATTGTGCTTGATATCAAGTAAAGATATTGTGCAAGTAAAATTACACAATAGAAATACGTTTGAAACAGCCGTGATGAATGTTACATCAAAGGTCGTTTACACAATGTTACTAAATGAGAAAATAATCCATTCAAACTTTGGGCTTTGAAATTAAACCATGCCCAAACCGCAATATGGCTAATTTTCGTGGTATTGGAAATAGTAATCTTTTGGAAAAACTGAGAAATAGGGAGAGGAAGAGTTCCACCCAAGATTATAAGGGTGAAGCTCCTAGGTCCCTCCCGTATTGGAGTAGGACACCCCCATATTCTGTGTACAAGCGTGTGGCCATTTACCACCAGGTTAGTACAAAGTAGTCTACCAAGCGGCTTAGCTATTCCTTCGAGGTGAAGGATTAAGATGTCATGATCACTAGCTTTAGAGTTCTTCACCTCGAGCTGTACGGTCTCTATAAATATGCGCTCAGACCCTGCAATATAATCCAACTATGATCTTGATTTGTTTCTGTGCCAGATGGGCCTTGGCGGAATATCCCCCAAAATCTGTCCATTTCTGATTTGCAGTCCCCAACCCTGTAAGAAGTTCCACCACTTATAGCCCTAAATAATCTGACTTAGTTCGTAGTCATTCTTGGGCCCTTTATCGGTCTCCAATTCCATGGAAGGTGGGAAGCAGTGAGAATTAAGATTCCCCACCAAAATGATTTCTGAAACCAGGTATTTCAATTTGTACCTTTCAATAATATCTTGAAATTCCTCCAGGCAAAGCGATAGAACATAATGAGTTGAGTTCCAGTAAATGTTAATCAGTAGTACATTTATACAAGTCTGTTCAATTTTTGACTCAATATTACTTACAAGTAAACCCCAAAAAGCATCAGTGATCAGGGTTCCCTTGAAGCCCAAGTTGTATTTAAGTGCTATGTATAAACCGCCTGATGGCCTGCCTCCATTTTGTCTAATTGCACCTTAGCAAAAGGTAATGTAACCATCCCAGATCAGGGGCCTCATTGCATGTGTTTCTTGAAGGCACACTATGTAAAATGTGCTCATATTGGGGCGTGGCTTGGAGCGCCACTGATGCGGTCGCTCCCTTGAAGCCTCCCGTAGAGAACCCGCCGCCACCGCGATTATCATGCGGTTCCAGCGAAGCTCGTGATCGCCAGTACCATCTTTGGTGACCGGAACCTCTGAAGCATGCCGAGGTCGAGGATGATCTGCTAGCGCGCGCGCGCGCGCGTTATGCCTAAATTTGCCCCTCAGACCCAGCACCCAGCGTCCTCCTAGGAAAACAAGATGGCGGAACGGGCCGAGATGAGAGAAAAAGGCAGAGGACAAAGAGGAGGGGCACTCTGACAGCCGACAGCGCGGACAGCAGCGATCCCGCCTACGGAACCCGGCCGGGCCCAGAAGGAGGCAGAGCCGGTCACAACCCTGGTGAGAACAGCGGCTACAGCTATTCCTGCGCAGCCACCAGGGGCCCTCTCACCCCCGGAACCCTGTCGTCAGAGCCGAGCGGCGACGAGACCTTCCCCAGCAGTAGCCGTCGGCCACAGGCCCAGACCGAACTTAGCGACAACGGGGGGAATGCCCTCGGCCCCTTAAGCAGCGCAGGGGCACAGCCCAGAACCTCCGGAACACAGCCTACACTCCCCACGCAAAGAGCGCAGACCCTTCCCGGTGAAGGACTTCCAGCTAAGCCCCATTTAGATACAAACCCTCACCCCCCACATTCTTCCTGGTGCCCGGCCCACATCCTCGCCCAAGCACGCATCCAGCGCTCAAAGCAACTGACCTCTGGTGCCCCCCCCACGCAAATCGCCTCACAATAGCCACCACTCGACACACTTAATCAACCAGCCCGTCAACACTCAAGAAGTCGCAAGTCCTGGCCCTTGGGGCGAGCCCACCAGGAGAGTTCACCTACGAGCCCTCCGTTACACTCTTGGGGCCCCCGCCGGAGCCTCCCCAAAGCAACCCCTCCGCACAACCATCATGTCCAGGCAAACAAAAGCCGGCAAAGCCGCGGACATCCCCTTCATGCTTGCAGGGGCGGACAAAGGCAAGAAACAGGACCCTCTCAAATTGACCCCACAGAAACAGCCAGAGGAAAAAGACGCTCTTGCCACTAAAGGGGATCTGGTAGCCTTTATGGCGGACATTAAGGCTGAATTTCAATCTTGCCTAGTGGAACCCACCTCCAAAGTAGAGCAGACAGACCAGAGGGTAACAGAGGTTGAACAACGGCTGGGGGAGGGCGAAGATCGGACACAAGCCCACACCGCCTCCCTTGGAGAAATCCAGCAATCTATCAACACCCTGCAAGATAAATATGAGATTCTGGAGTTTAAACAGGAGGACCTTGAAAATAGGGCCCGTCGAAATAATCTCCGGATCCGAGGGGTCCCATCCTCTGTCCCCGACAACAAGTTAACGGAATACATAGGGGATTTCTTTCAAGCTCTGCTACCAGATTTAGACAAATCCCAACTACTGCTAGATCGGACCCACCGACTGCGCCCGCGCCGGGGAGTAGACTCAGACCCTCCCCCAGATGTGATCACCAGGGTTAATTTCTTTACAACTAAGGAGGCCATCTCAGCGATTAGCCGTACGGGAGACTCCCTCTCGTTCCAGGGCTCCCCTCTTCAGATTTTCCAGGACCTCTCTGCGCTCACTCTACAAAAACAGAGGGCCCTCCGCCCCTTAACACTCTTCCTCCAAGACCAACAGGTGCGGTACAGGTGGTTGTTCCCAATGGCGCTACAATTCTCATACAGAGGCACTGTCCGATGAATCACTCATTTGGAGGACGCAAACTCAATCATACAGCCAACCTCACCCAGAGACACCTCACTGAATTCGGAAAAGGCGGGGGACTCTGAACCACCACCCCCCCCCCCCCCAAGCCCAGGCGGTCCTCTTGGTCGAAGATTCAGCAGAACCACAGGAGGAGATAACTAGGGGCGATGTGCACTTCAGAAATCTGGGCCACACTGACCTCGGCCGGTTCACCCTCACTCACTACAGAACCGCCAGCTCATCCCTGAATAAATAGAGCTCTTCGACGGTGGCGGCGGGACACACCCACGGTCCATACCCACCCCAGGGATAGTTCTACCATCATGTCCTTGGAAACCCACGATACTTTACACCTTGACATCTCCATCGGCCCAGTTGGCCAAGGGTGCGTCCGCACACACAATGTCGGCCCACCCGTTAATTAAGGTTATGCATGTTAAAAACTCAAGTGCAGGATGGCACACATCTAAAGCTCAATAGTAATGGCAGTTGACCCACCTCCGCCCAGCTCCACCCCCCTCTCTCCGTCAGCTTAACTCATGGAACATGACCGGTTGGCAGACCACCAAATCCTGAGACTCCTCTCCTTAAACGTCAATGGGCTGAACTCGCCTGCCAAACGGAAAACAATTCTGCTCAAACTTCAGGATGAAGAGGCGGCAATAGCCATGCTTCAGGAGACGCACTTACTACAGTCGGACACCCGCCGGCTCCGCTCCCGATCATTCCCCTTCCAATTCTTCGCCTCAGGGGGAACTAAAAAAGGGGGCACTGCGATCCTCTTCCGGAAGGACCTGAACCCACCGATTTTTGAACCAAAAGCCTGTTCAGACGGCCCTTTCATAGCGGTCAAATGCCTTCTGCTAGGAGACCTATACACCTTCATCTCGGTTTACGCCCCCAACACCGGGCAGTCACATTTTTACGACTCACCGAGTACCTCCCTCTCATCATTTATAGAAGGCCAGACAATCGGAGGAGACTCCAACGCCGTTCCTGATCCCATAAAGGACAAATTGCACCCCCCCCCCCGACCTCGAGCGACTTCACCCAGGCACTGAGCCTCCTCAAGACGTTCCATTCACTGGAGGTTGTAGTCACTTGGCGGGTCCTTCACCCCACCGAAAAAGACTTCTCCTTTCATTCGGGCGTCCATCGAACCTTCTCGTGGATTGACCTCCTCTTAACCTCCCCCCAGACTCTAGCCTTCGTCAAGGAGGTGGCCATCGGTACGAGAGCCCTATCAGATCATGCCCCAGTGATCCTGGAAATCCGGGCGCAGAACCCAAAATCTGACAGCCCACACAGATGGACTTTATACGACCCCATCCTCAATGAGATGGCTACAAGAGACAAGATCGCGAAAGCTATCAAGAGCTTCTTTGAAGAAAACCCAGCATCCGATACCTCGGTGGGGAACACCTGGGATGCAATGAAAGTAGTCAGAGGTACCCTGATTGCCCAGGGAGCAGCCTACCATAGAAATAGGCGACAAACTCGGACTGCCTTGGAAGACTAACTGAAGCCCGCAGAAGAGACCCACAAGAGGAAAGGTTGGTCCCCTAAGACACAGAAAGCCTTGCGCATAGCCAGAAAGAAATTAGAGGCCCATTATGCAGAACAGACCGCCCTACTCATGGCTGGAGCTAAACAATCGTATTACGCAAAGAACAATAAGCCAAATAACAATAAGCCAAATAAAATCTTGGTGGCCAAACTGGCCAAACTAAAACGGACCAAATTTATTACGGGCCTACGTGACCCCAAAGGAGTCACCCAATTCTCGGAACCCAAAAAGCAACAGCTAGCGAGGGACTACTTCGCCAAGATCATGATGGCCAATCCACGAAACCAACTGCAACAAATGGAATACCTACGTAAAGCAGCGCTACCGTGGCTTTCTGACACAAGGCGCCCATCACAGAAGAGGAGATTGAGGAGGCCATCAAGTCACTTAAACCACGAGCCCCGGGCCCAGATTAATTCTCAGCAAAGTTCTATAAACTATTTAGGCCCCAACTGGTTCCCCACCTGGTCACACTTTTTAACTCTTTCAGAGAGACAGGACCTGTGACGCCCTCGATGCAGGAGTCGACCACCATCCTCCTCCCCAAACCTGGGAAAGACCCACGAGACTTAGCCTCGTACAGGCCGACTGCTCTATTGAACATTGATGCGAAGCTATACTCTAAAATTCTGGCAAACCGCCTGGGACCCATCCTACCAGGGATCATTCAGCCAGACCAGGCAGGCTTCATCATACATCGGGCGGCAGGAGACAACATCCGGAGGACTCTCAACCTGGTGGACCTTACTGCCCGGAACTCCCAGAAGTTGGTCCTAATGGCCCTAGATGCGGCCAAGGCCTTCGACAGGGTGGATTGGTCGTTTATGAAAAACACCTTGGGGGCCTTCGGCTTTGGGGCAACATTCCAATCAATAGTACTAGCTAACTACACTGGCCCGAAAACTCTCCTAAGAATCAATGGACACCACTCGGCCCCTATCCCCCTGACCTGCGGGACTAGACAGGGCTGTCCGTTGTCCCAACTGCTGTTCGCCCTGACCATGAAGCCCTTTGCCCAAATAATCAGACTCAACAATCAGATCAAAGGCCCGAGGATCGGCCCCTCGCAACATAAAATCGCTCTGTATGCCGATGATGTCTTTCAGAAGCCAGCTCATCCCTCCGACACGCACTAGAAGAGATGGACAGCTATAACGAGTTTTCCGGATTTTCGGTAAACTTCGCAAAGTCTATGGCCTTAAGCATCGGCCTCACCCCGGGAGAACGGGAACCACTGGCTAAAATGTGCCCAACCACGTGGGAAGAAAGGGTGATCCCCTATCTGGGGGTCTATATCCCAGGGGACCCGAAAGACACATACAAGGCAAACTTTCCCTGGCTGCTCGGGGAACAGGAAGGCGACCTGAAACGATGGACGACACAGGAGATCTCGCTGCTAGGGCGCATAACAGCGTGCAAGATGAACCTCCTCCCGAGATTCCTCTAAGCCTGCGCCTCCCTCCCAGTGGCGATCCCCGCTCCAGCCCTTCGCAACCTACAGAGGAAGATATTGAAATTTATCTGGAAAGGTAAGAAGGCGAGAATCCCCTTAAAAACGCTATTGGGGGCTCCAAATTCAGAGGTCTGGGAGTCCCGGACCTACAAGCTTACAGGGTGGCAGCCCAATTAGCGCAAATCCACACATGGCAGACAATCACAAACCGCCCTAGATGGGTGGAGCTGGAACAGTCACGGACACCACTACCACTTTGATTCTTGCCAAACATCCCACCCCCTCTCCGAACACACTGGGGAGACCTTCTCCTGGCAACTAAGCACACCCTAAAGTCCTGGGATTGGGCGCTAAAACGGAAGGGGGTCCAGAGAGGCCTGAACCCTCAATCCCCTGTCGACTTTAACCCGGCCTTCTCGCCTGGCACGAGGCCCCGCAACTTCCAAAACTGGATAAACGGCGGCCTGGAAACCATAGACCAGCTATACGGGGAGGGGGCGCCCCTGATATTCGAGCAATGTAAAGAAAAATTCCAACTCCAGGAAAGAGACAGATACATTTATATTCAACTGCGCCACTGGTGCACACACCCCTAAACTCTGCAGGCGGCAACGCGCCCTCCCCCCACCGCCCTGGAACTGACACTCAGGGACCTCCCGGCCCGCGGGAAAATGTCTACCCTATACAGGCGATTCTTAGGGGACTTCCTGAGCACAAGAACGCGCTGCATGGCCCAATGGGAAGCGGACCTGGGTCGACTGATAGAAGACCGGACATGGGTGGACATCTGGACCCAGACACACACCTCGTCCACCTGCATCACAAACATGGAAAGTACCTATAAAATCATGCTACGGTGGTATTACCCGCCCCTCAGACTTCATCATATGAATCCCCAAGTGGACTATCTCTGCTGGAGAGGGTGCGGCCTCCCAGGCTCTTTCTTCCACATGTGGTGGACATATCCACGGATTCAGCAATTCTGTAAAACATGCTTAGAGACCATTGCGCAAATCACTGGATCAGCGATCCCGCTGGAGCCGGAGCCCGTCCTGCTGGGAGCTCCGATCCCAGCGATCTACCCACGGGTCGGCAATCGGGCGAAGTTGCTGACGCAGTGCCTGCTAGCCAGGAAAACAACCCTGGCCCGCACCTGGTAGGCCCCAGAAGGCCCCTTGATGGCCCAGTGGTGGATGAAACTTTGGGACATACTGGTGGCGGAAAAGGTAACGGTGGCAAAGGCGGGTGCCCTACACAGATTTCAGAACATCTGGGCCCCAGTTCTGGAATATGACCGGCGATTCCCAGCCCTGACCTATAAACCCATTAACGTTCGCTGGTCCCTGAAAGACCACGAAAACCCCGAAAGGGACACATAGTGGCCGGGGTATGGGACAGACGGCCCCGGAGGGGGGGTGCCCAGACCTGGGAGGGAAGGGAGGGGCACGGGAGGGGGACTGGGGGTTAACATGCTTAAAATGCTTTTATGATGTTGTTGCAAGTGGTTGTGTAATTGTCATCCTGCCTTGTTCAAAAATAAACAAAGTTTAAAAAAAAATGTGCTCATATAAAAATCTGTCAATGCTGGGGAGAATTTGCATTTATGTGCTAATTCCCTTCAACCTTCGCGACCCCCAGCTCTTTTGCTGGATTTACGCTTGCGACTATTTCCATATGAGTGAGTGGGACCTTTATCTCTCTCACTCATGTGTTTTTCTGGACTAGGATTTGAGCGTTTCACTGTTTGATGGAGCTGACAAACTCCATAGGCATCTGCTTTTTGTATAGTGACACAGCACCTTAGGTGCAGTGCCACTAAGTCCCTTGGATTTCTTTGAATGTTTAAATACATTTTATTGGGCGAACTACAGCTCCTAAGAATATTATGATCCCTGCCTTACTTTTCCCTTTGTGGGACCAGCGCACCACCCTAGTGGTTTAATTTTTACTACCAATATGCATTTTTACCGCAGACTGAACACTCAGCTGCAGTACAGCACCCATGGGTGTCCATTTTCCCCAAATGGCTTGCGTCTTCTTTTTTCGCCATTTTCTACTTGTTAGTTTCTTCTGGGCTTTTACTCTGTTAGTTGGTGCAGGCTTCAGTGTGTCTGGAAAGGCAGTGAGTGAGAGTCCTGAAACTTCCTGTCCTTTGTCTCTAGGTGCGCCTGAATAAAAGCAGTACCGATTGGCCAGCTGGCTGTCCTGAAAAGACAGTGTCATAGCCACTGTGCAGGAACCCCAGTTCACAACCCTTAAAGGGTCCAGTTGGAGCCAGTCCTGGTGCCTTTGGCACCTGGCTCATAAGAAAGTGTGCTCTGCACACTTTTCCCCTTGGGCGCATGTCATTCCATCTCATATCAGTCAACCACGTGTATCTGGGCCGGGCGTGGCCATGGGAATCAATGAAGCTGCACGTGCAGCATCATTTGGGAGTGACAGGATGGAACCATCTAGCAGAGCAAGGGAGGCATGGCCGGGACCAGGATATTTAAGCCTGCCCCTCCCGCAGGCCAAGGCTTCACGTTATTCTGCCTAAGCAGCGTAATGCTCACCGCTGCCTGAAGCATCTTACCGGTTTTCCAGTGCAACCATCTCGGAGAAGCCTCTTGCCCGTCTCCCAGCAAACCATCTCAGAGAAGCATTTTACCTGTCCTCCAGCGAAACCACCTCGGAGAAGCTTCTTACCTGTCATCCAGTGAAACCATCGCGGAGAAGCATCTAACCTGCATAGCCAGCCAAACCATCGTGGAGACGCAACTTACCCTTTTTCTCCATCAGAACCAGCTGAATCATCACTGACGCGTCTCTTACCTGCTCGTAGAGACTCCATCCGCGATCGACCAGAGCGCATTTACCTGGCTCGTGGAATACAATTACTGACTGCACGCCTTACCGGACCTTCAGCTCGGACACCAACTCCGAAGTTCTACACGGCCAGCTTCGTTGCGGTCGCAGGCATCCTTCACCCGCCGCCAGGTCCGTGCACCGCAACTCTTCTCCAAGCGCCACCAGACTATACCTGCAGGGGGAAAGAACAAATAAGGTTAGAAACCTAATTGAGACATTTGCTTAGGTCGCGCGCCTTCCCATCTAGCGCTTACCTTTGGATTCCAACTAGTCATCTTCTTGGGAACACTTCGAAGTTCTCCACTGGCGTAACAGCTCCGCTGGGCTGCCATCACATATAAGGGAGAAAGACATTAAGAGTACAAACTTAAATCATGTGACAAGACATTAATACTTCTATGAACACTAATCATCACAAAGACTCCTACACTCAAAGTGGTTCGGTCACAGCCGGCCTGGGCCACCACATCTATGGACCAGTGAAGCAACTGGGTCATCTTGAAGCGCCCCTGCTGACGAGAAGCAGGACGGAGAGCTCGCCCTAACTATATATCAGGTGAGCCTATATGGCTAAACGCTTACTTACCTAATTTTGGCACGAAAGGTCCGAGGGGAGTCACGATACCTCCACACCCTTCTCATTGCCTCTCGTGTTCCGGCAGGGGCAGTACCAGCATCCAGAACAGTATACTTGGCAGCAGCTGGGGGTGAGAACCGATCCCGGGGAGCTGAATAAAAGGGGG
Organism: Ambystoma mexicanum; assembly: GCF_040938575.1. Lineage (NCBI taxonomy): Eukaryota > Metazoa > Chordata > Amphibia > Caudata > Ambystomatidae > Ambystoma > Ambystoma mexicanum. The sequence goes on along the minus strand of NC_090930.1, from coordinate 250,782,335 downwards.
GGGGGAGTGAAGGGGGGAGCTCCAACCGTGCCCCAGCGTCCCCGCAGAGACTAGGTGAGCTTAACAGACAGCCACTGTTTGGGCAAATTCTCATAAATGTGCACATTCCCTTCACCTTAGAGACCCCCACCAACTTTGCTGTATTTTGAGAACTTTATTTTTTTACCTGGAAAGAGTGCGAGTCTTTTTTCCCCCACTCATGTATTTTGATGTGGGTTTTATTCTTGTGTTCTTTTTAGACAACCCCATAGGCATCTTTACATGTGCGTCACACAGCAACCTCAGTGCAGTGACACAGGGAAGCCTTTTCTGGCTGTCCCAAGGTTTAAATACCTTCTCTGGGATAAACTACTGTTTCCTAGAGAATGTGAAGTTTAATTGGCATTAGTAGTCTCTTTAAATTCCTAGACCCAGCACACAGTATCTTCCAATAGAGTGCTGAAGAGGTTACCTAGTATCCCCTATGTCTAGAACGTCATGTAGCAGTCATATGCTACCCTTTACTATCGAAGTGGCTGGTGGCAGTGGTTTTACAACGAACTACCATGATTTTTCCCCGACCACGAACACTGGTAGCTAAAAATCATAGGGAGCCATGTTTTTCAAGATGGCGTCTGAGCCCCTTTTGTTTAAACCCATCCCGGTCATCTTTTTTCACCATTTCTTTTTGGAAAGGTCTTTCTTAAGTTTGTCTCTGCGCGTGAAACCAGGTTTGGTCCCTTTGTTCCTACGCCTTTGATGAGCTTCAGGACCTAATACCGACTCTGGCGCCCGAATGTCTGGGGTGGGCAGGAAGTGAGGAAGGTGCCCGAAACTCCCTGTGCTTAGTCTCCTAGTAGACCCAAATGCACTGTGGCGTAATTGGCTGGCTGACTGACTGTCCAGCAAGGACAGCCACCCTGCTGTGTGAATGGCAGCTATGCTGGAATGAATGGGAGAAACCTTTTTAAACGAGTCTCTTGGACTGAAAGGCAGAGTCGACCACTGGAACGAAAGAACCAAAGATGAGCTGGAAGAGGATGCTGCTGCAACTCCTGGACCGTTGGTTTGCCCGGTGAAGCCCTGCTGCAGGTCCGAATTGCGAAGTTCACCTCGACAGAGAAGCCCTTCAAGGACGACTTCGCCCTTTGAGTTGGTAGGACCAATCAACTTGTAAGCCACCTGTACACCATTCTCGGAGCTGGTTGTATTTCCTCAGAGTGCTGCAGGAAACCGAATAACAAGGGAGAAGGACACCAGCTTGTGCGCTTTAGGACAGCTACCGGAATCCAAGAATTGCCAGATTTGTGACCAGTCCCAGTGCAGGAGTTCCCCGACGTCCTCCCTCTTGTCCCAACGACTAGGCTCAGGAACAGCGAGATATGCAGGATCTGCCAGGAACAGAAGTCTTCAGCTGCATCTTTTTCTTCTATACACGGTACTGTGAAAACCCGACCGAGAGAACCTACCTCTCACACTGCAAAAGTGCGTACAAAACTTTGGTAACTTGCAGGCCTAGTCAGCTTGTGACCCGACATATGAACCTTTCTTCCATGAATTACTTCCAAGAAACGTGGCAAATACTTCTCCGTTTAAATACTAGAACCGTTTTTACCTTTGCAAGACACTAATTCATTGACTTTGGCCTACCTATTGCAGTGAATTAACTCATCTGGTGAACTCAAACTATTTGCACTGTTGAAGTGTAACTCCATTATTTGTTTGATTAACTTATGCCTTTTTGCTCTTACTTCAAATGCTCTGAGTGCCATTTTGCTCCTACTTCAAAGTAGTTTAAATGCCTCAGAACCCGATAGTGTAAAGTACTGTAGTATATTTCCGTGTGATATTGATTGCCTCCTTCTAGTGAATGTTTTCTAACTGACTGTAATAAATTAAGTGTTTTTACCAAAGAAACTTGGTTATAAGTGTATCTGAATACTTGTAATTATAGACCTCTGTGTAACACCCTTACAAGCTCACATTCCCTCTTGAGATAAGCCTGGCTGCTCAGCTCGCTACCAAAAACTGTGGTACAGACTTCTAACAAATGTTGGTTTTGCTTACACTTGTAGTAGTCCTAGTTGCGTGTAGTGGTCCCAGAGGGTACTGCATACAAACTTTGCCTAACAGCCACCCTGCCGAGTGATTCACAGCATAGACTTTGAATGAATAGAAAAAGGCATAAAAAAACAAGGTTTTGGGGACTAGAGGCAGAGATGACCACTGGAAAGGAACATCCGAAGACTACGACATGACGAAACGCCAGCAGCACCCTCCTGGACCACGAAGTGCCCACGGAACTCCTGCAGCTGTGCTGACCCAGTTTTCATATCGAGAAGGCCCGTACGGGACGACTTCCTCCATTGGGCTGGTTGGACCAACTAGCCTCAAGACAAGCTTCCATTTGGCGCAACCCCCGACTTGCTGTGCCTCACCAGCCCGGATTGCTGTGACCATTGATGAGTGCATTGTCTTGTGAAGTCTGAATCCTTGAACTCTTTAAATAAAAACTGACCCGTCTATCAAAACAGGTGAGTGTCCATGATTTTATTTAAACTTAAGAGTCCAGGCTGTTAGCCCTGTGCGGGTTGGACGCCGGCTGATTATCTCACTCTCTTTTTTGAACTAGGGATTGTAGTCATCCCAGTTCTTTTTTGTCCTTTGTCTCGACAGATCAATTTATTTATGTCTGTCCTTTGAATTGAGCTCGACATGCGAAGAAATGTTTTGCCGAGTTCTACCATTTGGGTTGAGAATATGGTATATAACAGTTCTCCCATTCATTTATATATTTCACTGAATTTCAGTTTGGTTGTGCTGAGAGGACGGCTCATTTCAGCGTTTTTTTAATATACTGTTTTTGTAGGTTTACTGTTTTTCACAGAATGCGCGTTTGTATTTGATCACAAAACTGCTGATTAAAGATTGGAGCCATCCAAGAACAAGCAGCGAAATGTCAGTATCAGAAATTGGCAATTCGAATGGGATTTTATTTTTTACTGCTTTGTCCTGAGGAAGACGTGCATCAGTCGTTACTGACCAGATTTATCCAACCGCCGAAACTACTAATGTAATGATCTATTTGGGCGACATGTTTCTATCCACAATGTCCCCAGTACTTGTAGTTGACTCAATACACCTCAATGGATTCTAGATTGAACGCATTATAGATTGAATGCACTTTAATGATTCCGATGCACTTTACATTGACTTTAGACTTTATGCTTTGTAGATTTAGTACACTTATGCCAATTAACTAGATATATTCTAGTAATGTTGCATCTTAAATCCATTTAATACCATGTTTGACTGAAATTCTTCACACCTGCATGTTGCCACATTATACAATTCTGAGAGGTACAGTCTGTTTCCCTGTGAATACCCTTCACGCGGAGCAAGTTCTGTCCCTCGGCTGTCTGCCATTTGGGTTAGCTTGTACAACAGCTTTATATTACAGAATGTTATGGCTTCAGACACTTTATGTTCCTTTATCTATTGTGGCAGCCCTACATGAATTATGGGCAGAATATTCAGATCAACAGTTCGTATTTCTTAATAAAAAATATTTTTGCAATTGAATCTATGTCTTTACCTACTTTGCTTTGATTTTGCCTCCCTCTCAGCCATCCATTGGAAATCTGTTAGATTATTTAATTCACTTTTTGTAGAGTTCCGGACAAAAAAAAAACAAAAAACTATTGCTTAAAGGACTCTAAAAGGGACTTAATCAGTGGTTTGCGTCTGAGGTAAGCGGGGATTGCCATGGACACCTCTGGGTGCACTCCAATGCTCTGGAGCGACTTTCTGGAATCAGTTAAATACCTTTTTTCTCCCCACAGTACCTTAGATTAGAAGATAATGTTCTTAGTGGATGCTCAACGATGTTGCAGCTCTGGACCAGTCCTCCGGATTCCTTGGTCTGATGACTGAAGTCAGGACAATGGATGTGATTGCTCAGCAGCAGTCTCGAGGGAGGATCTCTAGCACGACTTTCAGCAACCTCTCTGGTCACGCTACGGTTTTTGCACCTTTTCTGCAGCACCAACAAAGTACGCGATTTGCCCAGTCAATCTTCCTCGCTTCCTGCAGACCCGCACTCTGATGAGGGGGTCTGAGCGAGTTGGATCGGATCTCTGGAGTGGCCTTGAGGGCGCCTTTACACGACGATGCACTCGAAATGGGCAGCAGGTCTCCTGGTATTGGGGTTCCACAGCTCTGGAAACTCTCAGGACTTCAAGAGATGGCTCAAATCAAAGTTAGTCTTGGGACTGGTTGTTCGCCCAAGTCAAAGGGAAGGAGGAGTCCTCTTCGAAGTTACTCTGTTGCACAGAAAACTGTATCAGGAAAGCAGTGGTCGCTTCACTGTTTTGTAAAGGGTCTGTAGGCACCTCTGGTCATCGCCTTCTTCGGTTACTTGAGATTTCAGTGGTCGACTTGCTTTAAACTCCAGGAGCCTCACCATTTTATACAGTTCCAGCACACTCCTCTGCAATCTCGCTCAGCAATTTTTAGAAAGGGGTGTTTGGCTGTCCAATTAGGATAACCAGACCCCCTGTAGGAGTTGGTTCTATTCAGGCACTCCAACAAAGGACAGTGAGGTGGAAACCCCCCTCCCTTCCTGCCTGCCAAGACAATCTGGAGCCTAGGCGGGGACATCCAAGGGTTCACGCCAAACGCAAAGCACACATATGCCTCCCTCTCCCAGAATGGTAGAAGGGCTAACAAAGAACAACCATGCTAGTAATAGTGAAAAAAAGGAGAGGCCCCAAGTTGCTACTTGGGTGCCCTATGGTGCACTACCGAAGCTATCGAAATAGCCTGTGGTATAAGAATAGCACAATAGTTGGTAGAACATGTCCACTGCAACCAGTCAAAACTAGGATATTGTCTATGTGACTAAAAAAAGTGTGTCAGAAGCAGAGAAGAGGGATTCTAGGTATCCCTTTGGCGCTCCACATAAGATGGTGTGTGCCAATCTGTCAGACTATAAAGTTTAAGGAGCGATACATCTTAAGAACTGTAGTTACTCTAGGAAAAAGATAAGAATCTCAAAGGCGGACCCTAAGGGTCCTCAGCAACACTGCCCATAAGGAGCTGTGAACGGCAATAGTAAAATACAGATGCCTTTAAGAACTATGCAGAAAAATAGACTACATAGTACAGGTAAAAATCGAAAGAATAGAGTTCCAAAAGACAGAGCCCACAATAATGAACGAGTAGAAAATTCATTCTACTCATTCAGGATTAAAGAAAAAAGGTCCAGAAGTCCAGCAATAAGTGCTGGGGGGTCTCACTAGCAAAGGGGAATAAGCATTAAAATGATAAATTCCCGAACATTGCATTCCTACTGTTCTACAGACTACACAGCATCAAGTACGACTAATCTTAAAGCATTATAAAGCCACATTTAGGAAGGAGGCTAATTCGAAATATTATTTTCATGTTTTCTTAAACCTTTATCTGTCCAGAAGTATACAACTTAAATTGGTGGCTGAATAGGGGCAAAGGTGGCAGGGATTGACTAATTTATGTACCACAACATCAGCAATCAACTCAGACATTTTGAGAATAGACTGGAACTGAAAAGGTTCAGAATAAGCAGATGAAGATCTTTCAATAAATAAAAAATAAACACTGAAGGATTTCATAGTGAGTAAATAGTTGAGCTGGTGGATACAAATATTAGTCTTGAATAACCTATGGAACTGTTGAACAAAATTAATGGTCATATTAATACCAACCTCTTTCATTAATGCTTTTCCTAAACGCACTATTTTCGCCAATAAAATGGGATCATGTGAAAGGTAAGGACCAAGCGAGCACAGCATGCTGAAAACATCTTTCCTTAAATCTTCAAAGACTTCAGCCGGTTTTGGTGCTTTTTTGTTCCGTAAAGGGGAAATTTTGGATCCTCTGGCACCTTTTGGAACGCCAACTCTAAAAGTATAGAAATGCATGGCTTAGTAACATAATACCCATGCTCCAAACAGACACTACCTAGTGGAAAATTAAAAGCATATTCAACAGGTAAACAGCAAAAAAACTTGATCAAAAGACTTGCCTCGTCATGCACAACTAGATAACATGACCGACATACAAAACATTGTTCTTTGTGGTTCAGAAAACACGCACATGTACATGATGACTCGGAGAAAAAGTCAAATGACTTATTTCAGTCCCAGTTCTTGATCACATGCATTTTCATTAAATACAGCAGAGAAGTGTTCAATAAATTACCATGCCTATTTGGAGAACATTTTCTGCTGATAGCCATGCTGTTCTACTATCCCGTTAAGCATCAGCTTAACACTAGGAGTATTTGTTCACATACTGCAGAGGGAATATATCATACTTTCTTTAGGCAAACATTCTTCCTGGAAATTATGGTGCGGGACAGTTATGAATATATACCCATAATATAGTGCTACAGTGGGGGCGCAGAGAAATGGCTGCCTGTGCCGAAAGCTACGCTCTCCCCCATGCTGTAAAGGCGCAGAATGGCGGTGCCCCGCACGCGATGGAGGCGCGAGAGAGGGGCAGAAGTGTGGTAACGCATGTTGGGCCGTCGTGGGCAGAAAGGAGTAAAAACTGGCCGTGGCAACTGGCGCCGACCCGGAAACCTGCCGAGCGGAGCGCCGATGCTCCTGTCCTGGCGCTACTTCAAAGGATGAGGAGCCGCCACAAGGTCGGGGAAGACTAACGCACCCCAAGTAAGGAGTGGTGGTAGCTTGCGGGTCCGATCCCGGGAGTGCTGGTGCAGCAAGGGATTGAGGCGCAGTGCAGCAGGGGAATCCTCGCTCCACACGGCCGCCCGTAAACCTAGCTTACAGCCGGAGACGCAGGAGAGAGCCGAGCAGGGTGCTGCATGGCCCTACCGCGGGCGAGTCCTGGACTGCAGGGGGTGGCCGGTGCATAAGCCCAAAGGATTCACCTTAGCCGCTGTGAGCCTCTGGATGCACAGAGGACGCGCGGGGGGGGGGGAGGGACCTGGAGGCGGAGAGGAACGGCTCTCCAGCAAGGAGGTGGGCCACCTTGTAGGACTGGCTGGGAGAGCCCAAGGGGAGGAGCGCGCACCACTACTGAAGCGGCCGGCTGGGTGAAAGGGACGTATGGGGCAAGATAGTGATGGCTGTAGCTTGGAGGAAGATATGATGGCCAAGGACACAAACATAGGAGTGAAGGACACTCCTGGGACAGTGAGCTTGTGAACACACAAGCACAGCGGATCATAGCACCCTAGAGCGGAGGCGAAGCAGGAGTAACCGTGGGAGCACCAGAGAGCGGTTATTCGTAATATCTGCCCCACTGATCTGGTCTACAGGCAGGAAAGCACCAGCGAGAGGCGCCTGAAGCCACGTGGACATCCTGAATCCTCGCTGAGGGACTGCACAGCCGGACACAAAGGGTCCATCCGGGCAGGGGGCCCACGCCTAACCAATTAGTCCGCACATTGTCCCGACCTCGAGCAGAGTGGGCCACCCACACTGTTAGGCACTCCAGCTGCGAAGGGGATGTTGAAGGGAGTGGAGAGGTGCAAGGCTAGGTCGGGGGACATCAAGACAGTGTTGGGAATCCAGGAGAAGGAAGGAAACACTAGTGGAGATCCACTCACCCCCAGTAGAGATAGCGACAGCAACATCTTTCACGAAGGATGACCTAGTGGAAATGCTTTCACTGCTGAAACAAGATCTCACTAAAGAGATAAGACACAAAGGATGCCATGTTGAAGACAGTGGCGGACCTAACTCCCACATGATAGGCCTGAAAACGAGGGTAAATGAGGTGGAGGATACACTGTGCAAACAAGCTCATGGTCAAGCGGAACTCACTAACCGAGTTCTCGGCCTGGAAGAGCAAATGGAGATGTGGGCCAAGCAGGAGGATATCGAGAAATCGCTCTCGTCGCAACATCAGGATCCATGGAGTGCCGAGGGAGGTGTTGGACTAAGATCGGGGAAGTTATGTGGAGGACCTATTCCAGATTCTGTTGGACCTTCCAGAGTCTGCTGCACTGGAGCTAGACAGAACACACAGAGTGTACTCTTCACAACAGCAGCGTCATAATCATGGCAGCGGCAAGGAGGGTGGAGCCGGTGCAGTTTCGAGGGAGCCAGATCTCGCTTTTCAAGGATTTGGCACCACGTACCCTGGCAAATGGGCATAAGCTGAATGTCGTGATGGTCTGGCTACGGGCACATAAGATTAAGTATCGAGGGGCGGGGGAGTTTCCCTGCATGCTATTTCAGTTCAAGGGTCAAAAATACACCATCGGATCCGAAGAAGTTGGTAGTGTGACTGAGCAGCCAGGCTCATCTCAAGAGGGGTCAATGTGAGCTGTGGGGTTGTAACAGTTACACAGTGACAAGTATTCAAATAAACACAATCAAGGTTTCTTGATTACACCATTATTTATTAATTTAACCGTCAGTTGTAGAAGCCTTCCTTAGAAGGGAGCAATATATGCAACACAAAAATATACTTCAAAAATTCACTCAGTTTCAATTAATCAGTAGATACCCATTTGGGATGGGACACAGATACTTCCTACACACCAAGGTGACTTAAACTAGAACACTGGACATTAATATATCATTAGGACATTTAGAGCAATACTGAGTTTGATGTCAAAAGGGAGTATGATGTCAAATGGGAGTACTTTTGAACCCCTCCAATGCAAAGTAGATTAACCCTTTCCCAGCTACACAAGGTATGTAATGTGTGACTTTCGTTGAGGGATAGTTAAAGCACAATGTCAGAGGTGAGAAGAGTCTTTCAAGGAGCCAGGACAGCCAATGTTAATTGAGCAACGTCTAGGGGAGCTGAAGCACTTCTTGAAGATAAGTAAAAAGTCTTGCACAAAGTCTTTGTAGAAAATGAAATCACAGTTGGGCCACAAGCTGGAAGGCTTGAGAGGGGCAAAGCTGCAAGCAACTCTGCCAGAACAAGCAAGATACGTCTCAACGGAGAGCTGGCAAGGCTATACAACAAAAGGTAAGTACCCCTTAGTTTACAGTACCTTAGGACTGAAGAATTTGGTTCCAGCTGGCTTCTGTTCCAGTTTTAGTATAGCAGATCCTGTTCCTGGGCCTCAGTCGTGGGGACAAAAGGGAAGACGTCTGGGGACTCCTGCACTATGGTTTAAAGTTCAGTGGCAGCAATGGGCAAACTTCAGATCAGCGGCCCTTCGTGGTTTCAGCTTCTCACAAATAGCACCACCACAGTCCTCGGATGCCTTTTGGACTTTCCTTGCACCTTTGGCTCCAGAAATCTGTTGTCGCTCAGGCTTGGTCAGTCCTGCTACATGGGAGTCCCGAGGATCTTCCTGGAGCTCAGGTCCAACTTAAAGACAGCACATTTGATTCTGGTGTTCCTCTCCCTGGCAATCGGTTCCTGCAGTTGCAATAGAAGTACAGCCTACTCCGATAGGATTTCCAGATGAGTTTGTCTTGGGGTCGATTAGTCCCACCAACCCAAGGGGAGAAGTCGTCCTTTGCAGGGCTTCTCTAGTCGAGGCGAATTCAGAGCTTCAGCAATGCAGCAGGGCTTCACAGGGTACACCAACAGCCCAGGAGTTGCAGCAAGCATCTCTTCCAAGTTCTTATTCGGATTCCTTCATCCAGTGGTTGACTGTGCCTTCTGTTAGGGAGAATTCTCTGTTAAGGCTAATTTCCCAAACCTAGTGAGTCCCCCAGCAGCTTTGCTGGATTTTTGGGGTTTATTTTTTTCCCTCTCCTGCTAAGAGCGAGACTCTTTTTCTCCCACTCTTAGACATGATTTGAGGTGTTCCTTTGACTTTGAATGTGTTTTATGGGCTATGGGGTCCTTTACCCCATAGGGCTTCATGTGTTTTTTGGTATGTGGGTTACACAGCACCCTCCGTGCAGTAACCCAGGGGTGTCATAGTGACCCCCAAACATAGACTCCATACCCTGGGACTGACTACTGTCTCCCAGGGCATGTAAAGTCACCATTGGCTTTACTAGTCCCAAATTATGAACAGAAACCAGTACAAACCATCATATTGTGGACGTACTGGTTGGGGCAATTCAATTGCCCCGGGGTCTGTTGTTCGAGGGGGCACGTCTCCGTCCCCCCTGATCGAGTTTTGGCTGGTGGCAGTGGATACTACTTTTTATATTCAACCGCAAATATATTCCTATATGATTTTCCCATTGTTCGGGGCTACCATTTTTTAATATAGCCTCGAACATACCGCCGGTTTATTAAATTAATATAAAATCACCGGTTGGTAATTTTTGCCGAAACTCGGTTCCAAAATGGCGTTTGTGTTCGCTTCTGTGACTCCAACCCAAGTCGGGCCCTTTGTTCCACTTTTTGGCGGGCTTCTCCACAGAAGCCTCCAAAAGTGGTGCCACTCTGTCTGGGTACCACAGGGGGTGTGGGAGGGGGTTTAGGCACCCTGGACTGAGTTGCCTTGGCAACTCAAGTCGCACTCTTGTGTGATTGGCCCAAGTGGTGAGCCGCTCGGCTCACCACTTAGCATGTTTGATTGACAGATAGGCTGAATGAATGGCGGTTTGCTGCATAAAAGCAGGGCTTTGGGGACTGGAACTTCAGAAGTCGCCACAGGACCTAAAGAATCCGAAGAGGGAGAATCTGAGCCGACCTGCAATGACGACACCACCGGTGGAGCCCTGCTAAACCGTCTCACCACTTTTCCAGACGACAGAGGAGATCTCCAACCCGGAGAGTCTTCTTCCTTTGACTGGTGGGGATAACCAGTTTGCCTGTCTTTTCGCCTTCCCGTATCGTCTCGTGGCCGCCTTGCCTGTGCCAAGCACCCCGGCAACCGGAATACCACGGTTTTTCCACTACTGCGAATAAAAGGGTCTTACCTTTTAATTGGAGAACTCTGCGGCTGTTTTCTTCCCTGGCAGTGCAACGACCTTCAGCTTTCCTCCATGTCGAGACCATCTCTTCCTCTGGAAGACGCTGTGACTTGCACCTGCTGCCAGGAACAACTGCCTCCGCTGGAGGATCCTCTCCACTTTGAAGGTACTGTGTCCGCCTGGCCTCCCTCGCAACGGTCTGTGTAGGGTGACTCTTAAAGCCTCCACTTACAACTTGGGTTGGCACTAGGCTGGCTAACTGAACTTTTCTGAGCTGACAATTCTTTTCTGAACTCCCTGCAAGACTTTAAGACTTTTTAGCTGTGTGATCTTGGGCGCATTGGTGCTCTGTTCTCGCTAAGAGGGAGCCTGGCCTCTGAACCTTTTTGCTCACAAGTAGACTTGACTTTCCTGCTTGCTGGGTGCTTCTAGAGTATTGTGTTGTGTGCTTTTCCTAATTTCTGCCTTTTTCCCTCCTTTTTTCTTAACTTATTGGAGTGCCATCTTTAGTTAAGCGCTCACCTCTGTCTGGAAATAAGTGGTGTTAACTAAGACTTGTCTAATAAGGAATAAGGGATGTACATCTAGTAATAGTGACTGTTGAATTTATTTACCTCTTTGTGCTAGTGTAATTTACAAGCGTGTCTTTAAATAAATAATTATATACTTTTACACCAAAGCTCTGGTCAGTGTTTGCTTGTACTACTGGGTCTCTACCTATTGTGTATACTCTGCATACTGCCCAACTCATCTTGAGAGAAGTGACTGCTCAGCCACAGCTACCAGGCAAATCTGGGTGGTACAGACTGCTACCAATTGGGTTTACTGCCAACCACCTGTAGTCCTAAATCTTTTGCAGTGGTCCCTAAGGGAACTGAACAGGTTTCTGCCTAACACCTTCCAAGCAAAATACCTGGCCTTTTATGCAGGTATTTCCCATTCATTCACAGCCTAGCTGTCACTCACACAGCAGGGTGGCTATCCTGCAAGGACAGCCAGCCGGCCAATCACCTTTGGGTGCATTCCTGTAACCAAGGAGACTAAACACGGAGTTTCGGGAACCTCCCTCGCTTCCTGCCCTGCCAGACACGCTGGAGCCAGAGGCTGGGTTCACTGGTGAATTCTGCCAAAGACAAAACGAACAAAGGGACCAAACCTGGTTTGGCGTGCAGAGAAAATCTCACTTTACTACAGCTGCAATTGCAGCCCGCGGTTGAAACACACAATGGTAGGAAAAAGTAAACCACTGCCACCAGCCATCAATCTTAGAAAGGGTAACACAAATGTTACATGAGAAACTAAACAAATGGGATACTAAGTAACCCCTCCAGCACCCTATTGTAAGATGGTGTTTGCTGGGTCTAGAAAGTTATTAATGTAAGTAAAGTCAATTTCACTTCACTGCTCTTGGAAACTGTAGTTTAACGAAGAAAAGGTATTTAAACCTTTGGGAAATCTGGAAGACTTCCCTGTGTCACTGCACTGAAGTTGCTGTGTGACACAATGTAAAAAGGAGGATGCCTATGGAGTTTGCCAGACTCCCAAACCAAAAGAAACCGTGTTCAAATCAATTAAAAATACATGAGCGAGTGGGAAAAAGGTCTCGCTCTCTCCAGGATAAAAATGAAAATTCCTAAAGTCCAGCAAAAGAGCTGGGGGTCTCTAAGGTAGAAGGGAATTGGTACATTTCTGAGAATTCTCCCTAACAGTGGAGGAAAGGTTTCAGAAGAACAGCTGATGATAGGATATCATAGATGAGGAATCTGCTGTGCCAACATCCATCAGAGAATATTACCAAGAGGTAATGAATGTATTGGTCGCCACCAATGCCGTGGTTGATGTCTATCAAGCACATCACTCTCATAAGTGTATAATCTGTGGTGTGTACTAGGCATGCTGGTACTTTTGAGCGGACTTTGGACAAAGCGGTACATAACCCCGCCTGCCCAACTTCCTCAAGCACACTAATGCCAAGGATGAAGGCTCTCCGTCGAAGCGTGGCCTAGGATGCTTCCCACCCACCTGGCCGTCAAGGTACCTAGGTCCCACCACATGCAGTTTCATCTGCACACTCACGCTTGCAACGTGTTGCATGGCCGGTGTGATGATGCGGCTCTTCAAGCACCGGTGGCATGGGAATAACTGGAAAGTCAGCACTTCTTTTCTATCCCTTTCACTGTTGACTAGGCAGCCACGGTAGAAAGTTTTGGACAACTAATAAACCTACGATGTATTTTTAGTGGAGACCCTCTCGTTTTCCTTTCTTTTCAATACAAATAACTTCACAACTAACCATTGACTAACTTCTTGGACATCTATAAAATTGGCAATCACTGCCTATCTCGACGCTTTCCCAAATTTTCCCTCTTACCAGGTTTTCTTTTTTCTGTGTTGCAGAACTTGATCATCACTGCCCTGATGAAGGCGGAATACTTTATTTCTTCACACCTTTTAGGTCTCTACCTGCCGAAACACAAACTGTGAGGGGTGTGTGGGTGTTACCACATTCACCCACACAAAGACTTATTTTTCTTATTTGAACTCCGTTCCACCACTGCTTTTGCAAACCTTGACCTCGGAAAACAAAGCTACACCAGAGAAGAAATACCATTATCATTTTTGTTGGCATTCTAATTTCAGATTAACTGGGAGTAACAAAGTGATACTCCCTAGCTTAAGCTTTACAAATTGTGTTTAGCCTAATGATTTGTTCTTAGCATTCTGTTAGGACAGGAACGACTGTCCCACTTTTACTGCTATCACCACTTAATGCTTCTCCCCTACTTTTGCTAATTATTCTACTTCCTTCTCTGCATGCTTCCCCTTCTTATCCCACACCACCGCCCAGATTCAAACTTACATTCTTTGTGATCAAAGAACATGAATGTATTAGGTGTGTGTTTTTCCCTTATGTTTTTAATAACAAACAATTCTTTGTTTTTTGTTTTGATTCATACTACTGTTACTAGTTGCACACCCTGCATGTCTGGGGTGGAAACCACCACTTAAGACATCTTCTATATTTTCTTATGCAACCCAATACTGAATTGTTTTATTTTATAGACTCAGTTTCTTGTCTTTGGTGTCCAACTTGTTTTGTCAACAGGACTAGATGTGATATACATCAACGCATTTATTGGAACAATATTGGGTTGGCAAGGGGAGGTTACGGAATAATATTAACCCATTCATGCTTCAAAAACCCATGGCACAGCAATACTCCTTATCCTATGATTTAAGGAGACAGCAAGTGACAATACCATAACAAGGTCACACATGACGGTCAGTGGAGTTTCATGTATTTTATTGGGCCAAAAAAGAGGCAAGGTTTTATTCCCTCATCTTTTCCTTTGGACACAAACCTCAGTATTGCTCTAAATGTGCCAGTGATATATCAATGTTCGCAGTGTCCTAGTTATTTATGTCAGCACAGGGTGTAGGAAGTATCTGTGTGCCATCCCAAATGGGTACCTAATGATTTATTGAAACCGTGTATTTAAGAATATTTTTGTGTTTAGTTCCAACACTGGGGCAGGCGCCTTCACCAGCGGGAACAATCGTAACAGTCCTTTGAGGAAATCCTTGACTAGACGGTGTGACCAAAGACCACTGTCCCAGAGACCTGGTGTAGCAGGAGATAGCCGCCAGATTCACTTAGATGGAGGCGTGCGCCAGCCCCGCCTTGGCCAAGGATCGTGACCCTCAGCAGGGTTTGATCTTCTGCATCCGGCACCAAGTTGCTAAAGGCTTCCACTTGTGCCCGTAGCACTTAAGAGTGAACAACGCTCTGGCCCTGGCAAGGACCTCCCTTCAGTCCACCGGTAGCTCTTACCCACTAAACTCTAAGGCTGCAGGAGCCAGGCCTTCAATTTAAGCGATCCTGGGTCATGGTGCAGGATTTCTTCTCCTTCCCTGGTGAGCAGATCCGCGACCACTTGCAGCTTGAATGGAGGTGATGTCTACAGTCTGAGACGGTCTGGGTATGAAAATTTGCCTCGGCCGTGCCAGGGCGACGATCATCCTGCATCAGCATCATTTCAGTTGATGGATGACTCGCAGCAGGAGAAGCAACGGCAGGAATGTGTACAGAAACAGGCCTTCCCACGGGAAGGAGAATGTGTCCCCCATACTCCTCAGCTGGTGGAACCTGCTGGCGAATCTCTGGCATTTGGAGTTCATCACCGTCGCAAACAGATCGATCTGGGGTCTGCCCCACCTGAGGAAGAGGTTGTCCACTTGATACTGCCAAAGCTCCCACTCGTGGCAAGAGTGCAGCTCCCTGCTGAGGGAGTCGGCGATGGTGTTCTTGAGTCCCACCAGGTGAAAAGGAATGAGAAACATCCCCTGGACGATAGCCCAGTGCCAAAAGTTATGCACCTCTTTGGCGAGTGATAGGGACCTGGTGCCCCCCTGCTCAATTATCTAGAAGATTGTGATGGTATTGTCCTTGAAGACCCTCACTACCCTTCCTTGAGGGATGGAAGGAATGAACGACTTGAGGGCCCCGAACACCGCTCCCAGTTCCAGGACACTGATGTGGAGATCCCTATCCTCTGTTAGCCACAGGCCTCTGCCATGGAGACGTCCGGTGTGGGCCCCTCAGCCCTCAGCCTTCCAGGGAAGCGTCCGTGGTGAGTCTGATGGAATGGGGTACTCTGGAAATCTGTGCCCCAAGCGATGTTGGGGCACACGCCCCACCACCTTATCGCTAAGCAGTACTCCTCAGAGCACAATCCTGTCTGCGTCCAGGAATCCTTGAAGGGGCCGCATCCGCAACCTGCAGAGCATGACCAGGTAAATACATATCATGCCTAGCAGCGACATGATGGTCCGTAACGTGGCGATCTTCAGCGTCAACAGCCGTTGCACCTTGCCCAAAATGGCTGCTATTCTCTCTTCTAAAGGGGGCCGCCAGGCAGGAGACCATGTTGAGCCTGGACCCTAGAAACAACGTGTTCTGCGATCGAATCAAGCAGTACTTTGGAGAGTTCACTGAGAATCCCAAATCCGCCAGCAGCCGGACGGTCCTGTCCGTGTGTTCGACTGCGATTTCCCTCGACTTAGCTCGGGTGAGTTAGTCGCCAAGGTACGGGTACATATGTATCCCTTGCAGAAATAGATTGGCCGCCACTGGCGCCAGGCACTATGTAAACACCCTGGGCGCCGACTTCAGTCCAAGGGGGAGGGCCTTGAATTGGTAGTGCTTTCCCTGTACGACGAAGTGCAGGAACTTCCGATGCTTCTTGTGAATGGGGACATGGAAGTAAGCGTCCTCCAAATCCAGCGACAAAAGGAAGACCCCTTGCTCCAGTTGGCCGAGTTCCTGTTGCAACGTGACCATCCTGAATTTTTGGGACTTGAGGAACTTATTTAGATGCTGCAGGTCGAGAATGGGCATCCATCCACCGGTCTTTACCAAGAAGTATTTGGAACCAGCTCTATCGCCCCTTTTCTTAGCATGGCTCGTACTTCCAGCAGAAGCCGAGGGATATGCTACTCCTGTCGGGCAACCGGTGGTATCCGCTGACACTTCTGCTGGAACTCTAGAGTGTGTCCGTGGGCGAGAGCGTCCAGCACCCATCAGTCAGTGGAGATCTTTTCCAACTCACTGGTAAAGCCTGCAAGCCGGCCTCCCACCGGGGTGCATGGGTAGGGGCCAGACGTCCAAGCCGGTTCAATGTTGCTTTGGGGCCTGCATGCCGCCTTGGGAGAGACTACGGCAGCCACCTCCGAAAGCCTTGGAATGTCCCCTGTAGGCCTCCTGATTTGTGGAACGGGAGGGTTGGCGGTACGAAGCTGATCCCCCACCAAAACCCTTAGACCATCTTCCGGATTTGTCTCCTGAGGCACGAAAGGAAGGGCAATGTTGCTGAAGCGTGCCCAGGGAACGGGCTGTCTCCGTGTCGGTCTTGATTGCTTGCTACGATTCATCAATAGCCTTCCCAAAGAGATTGTCCCAGTCGAACAGCATGTCTAGGACCTTCCTGCCAAAAGTTGGTGGCTTTCAACCAGCCACGACGACGTTCCCCATGTATCAGAACCCCTGTGTCTGCGACGTCCAGGGCCATGGTGTTGGCATGGTCTGATGCCACCTCGCCCTCCTGTAGGATCTCCAGCGCCACAACCCGCGTGTCCTCGGGGAGAAAATCCAGCAGTTGGGCCATCTTACACCACAGCACCCTGTCTTATATCTGACCAGGATCACAAGAACATTCACTGCTGCCGAGTAGATCACCTTCCTCCCCATGGCGTCCAACTTCTTCCTCTCACTGTCCCAGGGAACTGGGGCTGAAAACAATGGATTTGAGGACTTCTTCCTCGCAGCCGGCGAGACCACCAAGTCCGGGAAGGGGTGCGACCGCAGACACTTGGGAGCAGACTGACCCCCAGTATTTCTTTTCCAGCCTGTTTCTTTTTGCCGGGGCTGAGGCGGGATTCCTCATCAGCGCCAGGCCTTCATCCCAAACGCTGTCCAGGAGAGGCACTGCCAGAATGGTCTTCCTCTTTGCTTCTCGGCGCTGGTAAAGGAAACCTTCCTTTTTGGTCTCTTCTGGCATCAGCTGGAAGAGCTCAGACGCGCAGGCAACCATGGAGTGGAACAATCCAACTTCGTCCGGTGGAGAAGCTCCCAGCGGTGGGGAAACGCCGCCGTCATCCGTGTCCATCGTCGCATTGTCCGTCCCCGTAGCCCTAGGGGGAGAGGGCATGTGAGGCGGTTAATGAGGTGGTGTGGGATGCAGTTTCCTCTTCTTCGCCAGCAGGGGGCCCGCTACCACCGGGGCCAGCGCCGAGGGTACCGTTGGCATCCTCCTCTGGACCACCGACACCAGCATGTTGAGAGTTGACATGATGTCCAGTGATATGTCCCTGGGAGGTGGCGGGGGGGGGGGGGGAGGTGGCAGGCGCTTGCTGGGCCCAGTTCCCACGTCATCAGCTCAGCCGTCGTCCCCCTCTACGATTCCACAGTCCTCTGTTTCAGCCGTCGTCGTTCACTATGTCCTACGGGACCATGTGAACGGACACCATGGCCTCTTTGTCCGAAGAAGAAATCTCCATGCCCTGGTGCCTCCACTGCCCCGCCCCCTTTTTTGCATCCTGAGGGGTCGGAGCCGGACTCAGGGATGGCATCCTTTTCTCTGGTATTTTCGCAACCAGGTTGCCTGAAGCCTCTAACCTGGGATGGGCCACTCTGGGCACTGCAGGGGTCCCCCGGATCAGGTCAGCCCCTTTCACCATTGAGAGGGTGGCTGTCACCAGCTCGATCGTCGAGGATGACTTCTCCTGGACTAACTGCGTCTTATGGGGTAGGTCGGACACCTTACCCTGCGCCTTGGTCTTCTCCAGCTTCTCCCACAGTTTTCCGGGGTTAGCCCATTTCCTTTTTGAGGAGGATCTGGAGCAATGGCTTGAGATGGAGGCAGATGGCGAAGATGAGCATGCCCATGCTAGACGCGTGACCCGCTTGAGTGGCAACCCCAACAGAAACTGACTTGCGGTGCTTGGCCTGGTCTTGGGCCCGCACGGATGAAGCACCCTCTAAGGACTTACAAGCCCGCTGTCATGATCTCTGCTTCCAAAAGGTCAGGGTTTTCCCAACTCCCTTGGAAGCAGATCCATAACCCAGGTTCCGAGTGCCAACCAGTCCCAATGGGGACCTTTTGGACCCAGTCCTGGCGCCAGTGGCACCAGGCTCATAAATATGCCCAGTCCCAGCGCTGGAAGCGCCGGGCTCATAATGCTTGGGTGGTCTTACCTGCAGCAGACCATGCTGCTTACTTGCCTGCCAGTTGAGCCTCTGATCCTCTTCTGTTTGGAACTATTTTTCCTGTTGGGTGGGGCTGGAGCCACTCCCTAGATGCAGAACACTGGAACTCTTCTGGAAGGCAGGAACTCTTTTCTTACCAGGAACTCTTTTCTTACTTAGGCGTGGCTGTGGAAGGAGACACCTAAGCACTACAGGAGGCTATTTAAACCACACCCGGTGGATGAATCTTGCTTTGCGTTATTCTGCATCCTCTGCAGCAGAACGCTCATCGTGTCTTCTGCATCTGATCCTGGGCCTAAGGAAAAAGGCTTACCATCCTGAATCCAGTCTTCAGCAACACCTATAAAGACAAGAAAGAACAGGTTAGCATTCCGGCATCTGAAAGACAAAACAAGGTGCGTTTAAAGACATTGGGGAACTTTAATACTCACGTGCCATTACTCCTTTCCACATCTAACCCAGTGGGTATCCCGGCACCCTGAAGCCGCTCCGAACTTGTACCTGCAAAATAAAAAGACAGTTAGAGCCATTGTGAAGCTGGCAACAAGCGCTTACTTACGTGCTTCCAGGCGCTTCTATTCATCACACGGGCTCCATTTTCAAGGCACTTCAGCCCGTCATCCGCCATCGCCGGAACCCTGCAAAACAAGAGACATCATTATTAAAGACTTTAAAGACATTTGAGTTACTCGAAACTTACCGTTCGTGCAGTAAACGACGGACAGCAGTCCTCTGAAGTCAAGAGGCCTGCGCTACCTATCCGGTGAAGAAACTGGTTACAGCACCCTGCCCCGAGGCAGATGGAGAGCTCGGCATTCACTTACCTAAGGTGAGAGCGTTAACCTGTGGGGGTCTACAGGAGAGGAGAAGAGGAAAGAGATAGGGACACCCCAATAACCCCAGTTCATTAACCCCGTATTTTCTATCTGCAGACATCTTACTCTGCACGTCAGGCATACAGGGCACAGAGGTCCAGCCCAAAGAGCCAACCGGGTGCTGCACATCACCTTTGAAGATACGGTAGTCGCCCAGTCAAGACCGGCGCCTCTGCGAGAATCAGGTGAGCGTTACACCCGCTCCTCGGACTGGCCGCTTCTGGGTGAGGCATGTCTGTTTGCCACACAGGGTAGAGGCCTTGGCATTGAGCCACGCCGCCAATCTACTGTGCAAATCCTTGACGGTGTGTTTGGTGAAATCCAGACAAATTTCACAATCCACTTCCGTGTGGTCCGGATGGATACAGTAGAGGCACTGGGAGGGTTTGTCGTCCACAAACATACCTTATTTCCACAGCTGGAGCAGAGCTTGAAGAGAGAACCTCTGTCCTTCTCTTCCTCCTGGCCTTCTTGAATCTTCGATGAAACTCGACGATTCTTGCCCTTGAGGGGCGATGAGACGCTGACAAACAGATGCCTGCTTGCCGGTTAAAGGAATGAAAGAGCAGACAGGCTCTATTTGACAAAAATAGGAACTTTTTAACAAAAAAGCGCGAAAACGTAGAAAAGCTTGGAGCAAAACATGACTCCCTCCCCCCCCCCCCCAACACTTGAACGTGCAGTAAAAATCTGAAGATGGTTACCAGAGGAGGGAGCTGGGAGCAGTATGACCCAGAGCTCAGTGATTGGTTTATAGGAGAAAGACAGTTTGTGAGCGAAAGTGAAACTTTCTTTCACAGAGGATTCCCAGCCTGACGACAGGGAATATTCATGAGCATGTGAATCCATGCCAGACCCCATGCTGGAGAAGTCTTGTTTTGTTAAGCAGGAGCTAGTGCCAGTACTGCCAGAAATCCGAAGCAGGCCAAAAAGTGTTTTGAATAAAGAGGCAACATGCAGCCAAAGAGAACATATGTAGGACACCAAACTCTGAAACGGGCGCTCAAGCTTTCACCAAGAGGTCTCCGCCGCCCTAGGGCATATATACCTGGCTGACCAGAAATTAAGTAGTGCCGAGACTGTAAGGTTGAGTGAGGCTGGGATGTGAAGGCAGACCGCTCACTAGATCAAGAAAGAAGTTTGAAAACTTGCAGGGGCTGGACTGGTGGTGCAGATGAGAGCATGGAGCAACAAAAATTAAAACGTACTTGGCCATGCAGGGGCCATCGGAGTCAGTCTGCACCGCCATTGTATGAAGGCTTACAAGACTAGAGATATGAGAGGAACTTGTATGTCCATGTAATCATGAAGGCGGCACCCAGGCTACCCAGTTGTGGGGATGCACTTGCAAAGTCAAGACAATTTAAATGTGTCCAGGTAGCAAGTAGGTCAATGCCCACCCTGTATGTAATCTGCCTAGAACCTAATAGTGGAGGAGGCCCCACTCATGGCAGGAATGGATTTCCCGATAAAGGGAATTGGCTCTAGAGTTGTGGATGCCTGGTAGATGGAAAGGCAAGACTATCCCCTAAGAAAGAAGCCATTTTCAGATTGGTTGGAGTCTGACAAACTCCAACAGCCATCTGCTTTTTGTATAGTGGCACAAAGCACTCTCAGTGCAGTGTCACTGAGAAATCCTTTGGATTTCTCTTAAGGTGTAAATACCTTTTCTTGGGTGAACTACTGTTCCCAAGAATAGCAAGATGAAATTGATTTTACATGTTTTCTCTTTGTAGGTCCAGCACACACCATCTTATGTGGAGTGCTGGGGGGTTAGTTAGTAGCCCCTCATCCTACTTTTTCATCTAAGATTTTTTGTTACCCTCTCTACTTTAAATGGCTGGTGACAGTGGTTTAATTTTTACTACCTGTGTGCTTTCCTACCGGAGGGTGAAGCCTCTTCTGCAATACAGCAGTCATGGGTGTCCATTTTGTCAAAATGGCCCCGTCTTGTTCTGCCATTTTCTGGTTCTTTGGTCTTTCTTGGCTTTTACTCTGTGCATTGACAGATTTGAGCGCTTTGTGCGTTTTGCTTTTGGCAGGGTGCAGCCCTGAAGCCCGCCCCTGACTCCAGTGTGTCCGGAAGGGCAGGAGGTGAGGGAAGGATCCTGAACCCCCCCCCTGTCCTTTTTCTCCAAGTGTGTGCCTGCACGAAACCAGTCCTGATCGGCCAGCTGGCTGTCCGGGAAGGACAGCCACCCTGCTGTGTGATTGACAGCCTAGGCTGTGCATGAATGGGGAAACTTGCTTAAAAAGACCAGGGTTTTGGGACTAGAGGCAGAGTCTACCACTGGAAGAAACATCCTATGAAGAAATCGTGAAGATAAGCCGCAGCAACCCAATGGACCTTTGAATTTCCTGGTGAAGCTCTGCCGCTGTGCTGACCTTTATCATATCGACGAGAAGCTCCGGATAGATGACTTCTTCCCTTGGGTTAGTGGGACAACTAACAGTGATACGAGCTCCACTTTGGCACAATCCCCGACTTGCTGTGCCTCTCTGTTGCTGCGCAAGCCCAATGCCAGAGGTTGAGTGTCTATAGTTGAGTGCAACATCTGCCGCAGGACAAATCCAGCTAAAAGCTCTAGGTGCCTCCTCAGGACACTCCAGAAGCAGGCAATCCCGATCCAGAGTCCCCTCAACAGAGTGCGAGACCGAGGGAGCAAGGAAAGTCCAACCGGAATTAAGTGTTCAACATCAGTGCTGTTTACGAAGTGTTTAAACCGCAACGTGCCACTGACTCGAAGAGAACCCGTAGCTGGCGACGACCTTCCACAGTACTGATGCAGGAGCCCAACAGACGTCTGCACTCTTGTCCCCATGACCAATGCTCGGGAACCAGGGTCTGCTTGACTGTAGGAAGACAAAATCCAGCTGGACCACTTTTCTGCTAACCAAAGGAAGTGTTTTGAGCTTGGGGGTACTTATCTTCTTGCCTTAAGTCGTGCTGTCTCACTTGAGACTTGCACCTGCTTAACTTTCGGAGTGGATTACAACTCCCTTTGCACAGGCTTAACATCTTGTGTTCCTACAAGTGATTTTCTGAACTGACGTTGTGAAAGACTTTATACAAGCAGTGCATCAGAACTACAGACTTCGTCCAAATGACTGGCTGTCCTGGCTCCCTAAAAGCACTCTTCCGAATCGATTGACTTTGGCATTGCTTGTCCCTTGTATAGGCGTACTGCTGGGAAAGCCTTACCTAGAGCTCAGTGGAGTACAGACCTACACCAAAAGGTAGGTTACCGAATACCAAGCAGATACGTCTTGTGTAGTTTCACACAGTGTGACTGCACCAATTCCTACCTACCAGTGTGCAGAGCAGACAATGAGTGTAGATTGGGCCAGAGTTACGGATGCCATTTGCAAAGGATAAGCACAGAGCACAAAGGGAGTATGTGGATAAGCTAATCTCTGAATGTGGGACATTCTTCATAGATGGAAGAAGAAGAAAACATCCGTGAGAGCCAAATAGCTTGTCAATTAAAAGTAAACAAAGTTCATGTGAAATAGAGTGAGCAAGTGTCGAGAGGTTATGGGGAGCAACAGCACCCTGCATAATTAAATCAAATAGTAAATAGAAGGTTGAAATGGACACATTTGTGGTCTTTACCCATGCGACTCAAATAAAAAAAAAAAAGCTATTCATTAGAGCCTTAAGCTAAGATATTATAAATTACTCACTGTAGTGACTAACATACTCCTAGTCCATAGTCCCCTTTCCTCTATACTCTATCGGCGTCCCTCGCTAGAGACAGAAAACAACCTTTTTCACTAGAAAAAAAATTGTGTTCCCCTTTAAATTCAGATGCACGCAGGGGCACAGCCTTGGGAGCATGCGCTCCCCTTATTCCGCCCACCGGTGCCACTCAGTCCCCTTTCACGAGTCGACACTATTAGGATTGCCTAATGACAATGAAATGTTACGGCGAGGGGATGGTGGGATGTATAGAGGAAAGGGGACTATGGACTAGGAATACGTTAGTCATTATGGTGAGTAACTTATAATTACTCCTATGTCCCGTCTCCCTTCCTCCATACTTTGTGGACAATTACAACTAAATGCAGCCCTGGGGAGGAGAGGTGCCCCTCTAAGAAAACAGATTCATCAAAGCCGCCTGTCCGAGTGCTGCGTCCGACCTGGCATCCAAGCAGTAGAGTATGCAAAAGGCTGATGGGGAAAGCCCACTTAGCCGCCTTGCTGATCGTCTGCCATGGGAAATGTCTTTGGAAGGCCACAGCCAAGGACTTGGCTCTGGTGGCATGGCCGTGCAGGTTTGCTGGCACAGCCCTGTGCTGTCCCTCATACCCCTACTTGATGGCCATATGCATCAACCTAGCTATAGAAGCCTTGGAGGCTTGACAGCCCGATTCTGACCCTCCAAAAGTGATAAACAAGGCATCCTATGCACAGAAGCGCTTTGTCCTGTCCAGGTAAAATCTTAGAGCATGCCTGACATCCAACAGTGCAATGCCTTCGGAGCCTCGTCCTTTGGATCCACAAAGACAGTTGGGAGAACTATCTCCTAGTTAATGTGAAATGAGGAAACTACCTTAGGGAGAAAAGCAGGATACGTCCTCAGCACCCACCTTGTCCCTGCAAAATGTGGTATATGGCTCTGAAGCCACCAGGGCCAGAATTTCACTGTTCCGGCTTGCTGAAGTAAGGCCAACGAGTAAGGCCGTTTTTATGGTAACCAGCCCGTGGGTTAGAATGACTTGTGAGCCAGGGCGCCCAGCACCACGTTAAGGTCCCAGACTGGATGTGGACATTTGATGGAAGGATGCAATCTGGTCAGACCCGCCAACCACCGTATTGAATGAGGAGATGTCGCCTCCAGAGTTCTTGTAGGCCCCTATGACCACCAGACACATAATGGCAGGTGTCTACAGATGTAGACACCAGAGTGGGCCAGATGCACAGAGTAGGATAACACATCGTCCAGTGAGCAGGTCAGCAGATCAATCTTATTCGTCCTGGCCCAGTGACAGAACCTTGTCCACTTACTCTTGTATTGACTCCTGGTGGAGTTGCTTCTTTTCCCCTGTACGATTGCCAAATTGTCCTCCGACGAGTGTAAATGCTTCAGGGGAACTTGTTCAGGAACCAAGCTGTCAGGGCTAACTTCTATGGAGCGGGGTGATCCACTGTGCCGCCCTGCTAGGAGAGTTCGTGGGCTGGACCCATCAGGTGGTGTACCGGGGGCCAATCCGCCAGCCGGAGGAGTTCCAAGAACCAAGGTCTTGCCAGCCACCATGGCGCTATCAAGATGAGCTCCAAGACTCCGTGACACCCTGAATGCAGATGACCCTGTGAAGGTGTGAGGGTGGGGGGGATCGTATGCATCCAGCTCGTTCCACAGGATTTGTAACGTGTCCCCCAGAAATCCCCTGCCTTGCCCCAACCAGGAAGTGAATTGGTGGCATCTCCTGTTACTCGTGGTGGCCAAGCGGTCTACCTGAGGGTGGCCCCATCTGTCGAAGAGCCCCCTCAGGACCTCCTCATTCAACTGCCGCTCGTAGTTATCGATCCCCAGCCTGCCAAGCCTGTCCGCCTCCAAACTGGATTACCGCGAAAGGTGGACTGCTGAGAAATCAGGTTGTTCAACAGTGCCCACTTCCAAACGTCAATGGACAGCCTGCAGAGCGGAGGGGACCTGGTACCTCCCCGCTTGTTGTTGTAATACTTGCAAGTGGCACTGTCTGTCTGGATGCAGACAGACTTGCTGCTGACAATGAGGAGGAAAACAGAGCCAGCCAGATGGCCATCATCGCTATCCAGTTGATGTGTTCCAGCTGTTCCTGCTGGGACCATACTCCATGTACACTGCGGCTGTCCTGTGTAGTCCCAGCCCTCTAGGGATGAGTCTGAGGTAAAGGTGATCTCGGGTAAACACTGCCTGAACGGCCTGTCTGCTAACAAGTTGGTCTCTACACTCCAACAGATCCTGGTGGAGGTGGTGTGGGTACGCGGACTAGAGCTGCCTGGGAACCCATCTTCCGATTCCAGTATTCTGAGAAATATATGTGCAGCATCCTCTGAGTCTTGTGTATGGGACAGGTTGGAGACAAGCCGCCTTTATTACGAGCAGGTGCTGGTACCACCATGCTGAGGTCACTGGTCTGCTCAGAAAATGCCTTGTGTCCTTCCTCATTGCTGTGATCTTGTCTGCAGAGGGGAAGTTCCTATTTGCCCCCATATCACAAATTAGCCCCAAGGAATGTCAAGGACCGAGTGGGGAGTAACTGACTTGAGGTTGATCGAGAACACCAGATCATATAGTAAGTGCTTGAGTGCTGAAGCTGTGTAATGTACTGCTTCTGGCTACTCCGCTCGGACAAGCCAGTCGTCAAGGTATGGATAAAGTGGTGGCCCTCCACCCTGAGTAGGGGATGCTACTGTGTTCATTAACCTTGTAAAGACACTCAGAGCTGAAATGAGGCAAAAGGTAGGACCCTGTATTGAACGTTAAAGCCAATGATCCTGAACCTTAGGAAGGAACGATGGTGATCCCAAACGGGACGTGCAGGTAAGCATCCTGCAGATCCAGGGAGCACATCCAGTCTCCCCAACACAGTATTTCGGCAATGAGTGCTGGAGTAACCATCTTGAACTTTTGAAGGGAAAGGTTCAAGGAAGTAAGGTACAACACAATTCTCAGGCCAGCCTGGTTCTTTTTCTGTATGGCGAATATCCGGGAATAGAATCCCATGCCTCGCTGTGAAGCTGCTGCCTCCGCCACTGCCTGACCCTCCATGAGTCCCAATATGTGGGGCGGGGGGGGAGGAGGGGGAGGGTGGGGAGAGGAAAATGGAGGCAGACAGAAACCAGTGGAAACTACAAAAAGGATTCATGGGTCCACAAACCTTGCCCGCCAGGAGTGGATGTGAAGGGCAAGCCTGCCCCCCACCGGAGATTTGTGGATCTGAATGGCAGCGGCACCATTTTTTGCTCCCGAAGGCTGGTACCTGGGAGGGGGACTGGAAAAAACCTTTGGGAGCAGATTTGTGCTGCTTGCGTCTGTGCTGGCTAGGAGAAATGTCGGGTTGTTACAACGTCTCTCTTGAAAGTCCCTGAAGCCACTGAAGGTATGACCTCAGTCAGAGCATTTGTGAGCTTAGCTATAGGCATTGGGTGCAGATTTGTCGAAATTGACAAGGACTTCACGGTTTGTGATCTATTCTTCTTGTCAAGTCCCTTGTCTGTGATAGAGTGAAACAAGTCGCCCCCCTCAAATGGCAGGTCGAGAATGCGCTCTTGCGCATCTGGGTTGAACTTGGTTGCCCTAAGCCGAGCCGTCCTTATGTCGGTGGCCACACAGATGGCTCTACTCACGGTGTCTATGTGAGCCTGTGTAGACTCCATGATATCCTGGGCCACAGGTTTTGCCTCTGCCAACCCTGCCTTGAATCGCGCCCATCTATGCGCGGGGAGCTGTGGAGGAAGTCCGCAATCTCCCACCAAAGCTTTTGATTCACTGCTGCCAACATAACAGCGTTGGCCTGACGCAGGTGGAGCATGGCATTAGAGTGCATCTTTTTGCCGAACTACTTCAAGAGCTTTCCTTTCTTCCCTAGGAGTGCTGATGTGGTGGCAGATGAAGACCGCGGTTTGAAATAAAGGGAGGCTGCATGCAATAACAGAGTAATGCGGTTGGGGGTGCACCAACAGTATGAGGGAGTCCCTCTCCACCTGCCTATACTTTGCATAAAGGCACTTATTGGTAGGCTGCGTGGAGTGCAGCTTCACGCAGCCCTTTTTGGCCAAGGATTCTACATCCTTTTGTAGAGGGATGCCAGTTCTTGAGGCAGGGCGGATGATCAGCACCTCAGCCAAGACGCCTGCTTCAGGCTGTTCAATCTATCGCTGAGGTATCCCCAGGTACTCTGCCACACCCGGCAGCCTCTTGTGGTAAGCCTTAGCTGATGAGGGAGTCTCTTCATGTTCGAAGACCTTGGCCGTGAAGCCAGCGGTGTGGGCTGCACTCCTATGCCCACTAAATAGTGGATTCCTTTAGTTAGTAATGGATTTGAGTCCCAAAAATTTAAGAATTATATGCACTACAATTCTTTTTCATGTAGTTAGCTTTAATTCAAAATATAGTGAGGTAAATAAAACTCTGTTCATGCAGGTGCCTATAGGGGTGGCCAATGCATTTCGGAATACTACTTCCTTCATCAGGGCCTAGTAAGGGTCATCATAACACAAATACAGCATAATGACATCACCATTGTAAAACAACATTGAGATCAAACAGTATTGACCCGCATTGTATATATCAATTTCGCGCATAATGTTAGTATGTCACATGGATTCCAGCATTATTTACACCATTTTTTGTCCATTAGGGAGTCTCTTCATCCTCATCCATTTCACCCAATGGGTCCTGGAGGTCGGGAGCTGCTGGAGAGGTGCTGGGTGAGAGCAGCTGTGGGGTGCTGACTGGCAGGGGCAGAGCCACCATGACTGGTGTGAGCGTGGACACCAGGGACAGCACTGGAAACGAGGTCTGGACCAGCGTTGGACCAGCGTTGGGGCTTGAGGTGGTACAGTAGGGGGTATGTCCTTGACCACCCCTGAGGATGGTGTCCATCTGAGGTGATCTCATGAGAGTAAGGAACTTTTCGAAGCACCTATCCTCGCATGCAGGGGAAGGCTTGGGAGGCATAGGAGCCATGCCCTGTGGCTGCTGGGGTCTTGCCGGTCCTGGTCGCACTAAGCTTGAAGCGGTGTACCGCCCCAGTGATGATGTGGTTGGGTATGACGTGGATCAGGTAACTGGCATTGTCCAGTCCCATCTGGACGTGCGTTACCATGCCTGCTATCCCAAAGGAAGTGGCTCTGGGCGCGCAAACCTGTCTGGTCTGGCGGCCATTTTGTCATGCCCTGCACTATATGCCTGCTGCGTGGCGCCCGATGAGCTGGGCACAGTCTCTGCCTGCATGCTTAAAAGCAAAGGCTCGGACCTTCCCTACACCTCAGGAAGAGACCTGGGAGATGGTGCCTTGTCCATGACACCGGAAGTGCAACTGCTGCATAAAGACCCAAGACCGTTGTTAGAGCAAAGCCACTTGTGGAGGACCCCGGTACCAGAGCCTCGTGGCCCCTCATCAGCAGAACCGGGAGGATCATGTGACTCGCTCAGTCAGTTGGCCGCTAGCTCTAGAAGTCTTAGTCCCTTGGGAAGTAGTCGCCCTCTCGGGGTGCAGAGGAGAACAGGGCACCTACATTGGGCCTGGCCTTCCGACTCACGTATGCCTTGATGTCCCTCTGGAGGTGATCTTTCTAAAGGCTCCCTCCACCTGGCCAAACGATTCTTCAGAGCGTGCGGGGCAATGAGTTGCATGCAGAACAACTGCTTCAGGTGCCTTGGTTGGGGCCAAGGCACCTGAAGCAGAGTGCGTAGGGATCTGACGTGGGGAAGGAACCTTTGCAGGCCAGACACCTGCTGAAACCCGCCATCAGCATGCGCCGTGGCACCAGAGGACAGAGTATTATCTCTGACAATTGTTATGAGAAAAAAAGGATAAAAGAAAATCTTCTGGGGAAGAGCACATGGAATTACAAGGCCAGAGGCCCAACCCAGGACAGCTGATGAAAGCACTCCTCTCCCGCCGATGCAGAAGAGGAGGGGGGAGTGGCGCCGTTGGGCAAAATCAGGGGAGTGCATGCTCCCCCGGGGATGCCCCCCCAACCCCCAAGTGCCTCTAAATTTTGGGAGAAGAATTTTTTCTGGTGAAAAAGATTGTTTCCAGTCCCTAGGGGGCCCATACAGTATGGAGGAAAGGAGGGGATAGGGCGCAGGAGTAAGTGGTGTGCTCACACTACCTTGAATGTTTCAGGACAGTGAACAGGCAGGGTCAACTACAGAGGACAGTGGCTTATGGCGATGAGATGGAGTAATTGGGAAAATGGGTAGTAGTGTGATGGGATACAAAGCACCTAGGTTTCCCGTACATGCTGCTAAGGAGCCAAAAGTCCAAGGCTGGGATAGTATGCCAACTAATCCGTGGGGTTGATGGACAAGGAACAAGTTACTTACCTGTAACTTGTTCTCCAGCATGGTTCAGCATGGATTCACATGTTCATGAATATTCGCAGTCGTCAGGCTGGTAATCCTCAATAATAACAAAAAAATTCACTTTCATTTATAAACGGTCTTTCTCTTTTCTCCTATAAACCAATCACTGAGCTCTGGGTCATAGTGCACCCAGCCAATGACTGCCCTCTCCCTAGGCCCCTCTGACAGCCAGCTTCAGATTTGGTAGCACATAAAATGGGAGTATGACCAAGAAGAGCCACTGAGGGGCAGTAGGGAGGGTTTGCATGTGAATCCATGCCAGACCCATGCTGGAGAACAACAGTTACAGGTTAAGTAACTTGTTCCTTCTACAGCATGGGGTCTGGCATGGACTCACATGCTCATGAATAAAGAATACATAGCAGTACATAATTACACAACCACGGGAGGTGGGACAGCTCAACAGAAGCAATTACTCTTACCTCCTCACCTGGCTCACTTTCAAGGGAACAGGTTGCGCAGCACTGCTTGGCTGACTGTACGCCTCCCTTGAATCCCAGTTGACGCAGTAGAATTTTGTGAAGATGTGCGTAGATCTCTAGGTAGCAGCCCTGTGTATGTCCAGCAGGGGCACACCAGACAGGAGCACCGTTGTGACATTGATCGCTCTGGTAGGATGGTCATTCGGAAGGCCAGGAAGCGGTTGGTTTGCCAACTGGCGACAATCCGTAATGCAGCCGGAGAGCAACCTGGAGATGGAAGCCTTGGACAAGGCCTTCCCATGGTTCACTGGACCAAAGTTCACAAAAAGCTGAGAAGTCTTCCGGAAACTCTTTGTGCGGGCCACATAAAACTTCAGCGCTCGAGCCACACCAAGGGAGTACAAAGCCCTTTCAGTCGGCAACCAAGTCGGAAAAAACACAGGCAACACCAAGTGTTTGTTGAGATGCATTTCTGACGGAACCTTGGGCATGAAAGAAGGGTGCGTCCGCAGAACCACCCTCGTCTCTTGGAAAATCAAATAAGGCTGCTTGCAGGACAGGGCCTGAGATCGCACGTACTCTCCTGGCAGACGTGATGGCGACAAGGAAAGCTGTCTTCCAAGACAAACTTGAGCCGAGCTTGATGCATAGGCTCGAAAGGGGCCCCCATGAGCCTCGTCAGCACCATGTTGAGTTCCCACGCCGGGGCAGGCGCCTTCACCAGCAGAAATGTCAATAGTCCTTAATGAGAGAAAACCGTCCTGGAGACCTGGTGTAGCGGAAAATAGCCGCCAGATGCACCTTGATGAAGACGTACGCCAGTGCCAGTCCCAATTTACCCAACGACAACAAGTACTTGAGGGGCCATGACCGTAAGAGGGTTAATCTTCTGCGTCTGGCATCAAGTTGCAAAACGCTTCAACTTGTAACACTTTGGAGTCGACAAAGCCCTAGCCTTAGCGAGGACATGCCTGCAGTCCGCAGGCAGCTCGTAACAACCGAAATCCAATGCTGCAGGAGCCAGGCATTCAGGTTCAGCAATCCTGGGTCATGGTGCAGGAATATGCCTCCTTCCCTAGCGAGAAGATCTGCAACCACTGCTAGCTTGACTGGAGGGAACGCTGCCATGCTGAGAAGGTCCGGGTACCAGATTAGCCTCGGCCACACTGGAGCAACGAGGATCATCCTGCACCGGCACTGTCCGAGTTGACTGATGACTCATAGTAGTAGAGGCAACGGCGGGAACGCGTACATGAACAGGCCATCCAAAGGGAAGGAGAATGCGTCCCCCATGCTCCCCAGCTCGGGGAACTTGCTGGCAAACCTCTGGCACTTGGTGTTCGTCGCCATCGCAAACAGATCGATCTGGGGACTGCCCCACCCGAGGAAGAGGCTGTCTACTTGATCCTGCCAAAACTCCCACTCGTGGCAAGCGTGCAGCTCCCTGCAGAGGGAGTTGGCAACTGTGTTTTTGACTCCCGCCAGGTGAAAAGGAATGAGAAACATCCTCTGGGTGCCGACCCAGTGCCACAATTCTTGCGCCTCTCTGTAGAGAGCCGGGGATCTGGTGACACCCTGCTTATGGATGTAAAACATTGTGGTGTATTGACTGAAGACCCTCACCGCTTTGCTCTTAAGGGACAGAAGAAATGACATGAGGGCCCAAAGCACTGCCCGTAGTTCCAGGACGTTTAAGTGTACGGTCTTCTCCGGCAGCCACAGACCAGTCTCTGTCGATGGCCTCAAGAGATTCATCAACGGCTTTGCCGAAAATATTTTCTCCGAACGGCATGTCCAGGACCCTTGTCTGGACCTCTGTCTAAAGTTGGTGGCCTTCAGCCAGCCACGACGACTGAGGCAAACCCTGTTTCCCATCTGGTGGAACCCTGTTTCCACAATTTCCAGGGCCACAGCGATGGTGTGGTCCAATGCCACCTCGCCTTCTTGAAGGAACGCCATTGCCTCGACACGCTTGTCCTCGGAGGAGACCCAGGATCGGAGCAATCTTCTACCATAGCTCCCGGTCTCACCTGGCCAGAATCACCAAAGCGTTGGCTGACTTGACCGTCAATGAGTAGATTATCTTCCTACCCACAGCGTAAAATTTCTTCCCCTCGCTGGGGGGGGGGAGTGAGGTTGAGGACAACGGGTTGGACGACTACTTCTGAGCAGCCGCCGGGACCACGGAGTCCAGCGATGGCTATGACCGCAGACATTTGGGTGCAGACTCCAGCACCAGGTATCTCTTTTCTAGCCGGACTCCATTTGCTGGGGCTGAGGCGGGGTTAATCAGCATCACCAGCCACTCATCCCAGACGTCGTCCAGGAGTGTTACTGACAGAATGCTCTTCCTTTTCACCTTCAGCGCTGATACAGAAAGCCCTCCTCTTCCGGGTGAGCTGGAAGTGTTCCGACACACGGGCCATCATGGAGTGGAAGGAGCCCACTTCGACCCGTGGAGAAGCCCTTGGGGCGGAGAGATTCTGCTGTCGCCAGGTTTGTCCCTGTATCCCTATGGAGGGGAGGGCAGTGGCGGTTGGAGTGGAGGCGTAGGGTGCCTCCTTTTCTTATGAGGTGGTGGCCCGGGTGTCAACAGGGTCATCACCAGTGGTGCCGTTGGCGGTGCCGTCGGCATCCTCTTCTGAATCTGACACCAGTGTGTGGAGGGTCAAGAAAATATTATGCGACAGATCTCTGGGAGGTGCCTGGGGAACAGGGTCACTGTGCCCAGCGCCTATGTCGTTGCCCCCACAGACCTAGTCATTGTCGTCGCCGCCACCACCACCACTGCCTCCGGCGGGCATTCCATCGACGTCGTTGTCTTCCCCACCCTCTTCCGGGATGATGCGGACAGAAACCATGTCTTCGTCATCGGAAGAAGAGATTTCTGTGCCCTGGAGTTCTTCCACCCCCCCCCTTTTTCGGGTCCTGAGGGGGGTTGGTCTTGGCCAAGGTCCAGCATACTATTTTCCGCGGTCTTCACCACTGGTTTGGCCAAAGCCTCCCACCTAGGAGGAAGAGCCACCCTGGCTGCCACAGACGTAGCCTGGACCGGGTTAGCCCTTTCGCTCTGAGAGGGCAGCAGCAACCAGCTCGACAGATGACTATTATTTGGCCTGCATCACCAGGGCCTTCACCGGCAGGTCGGACACCTTGTCCTGCTTGGCCTTCTCCGATTTCTTCCGCAGCTTCCCCGAGGTGCAGACTTTCTCTTTGATGAAGAACTGGAGCGATGGCTGTAGATTGAGGACGATGGACATGCCATCGCAGGACCGGCTTGCGCTTAGACCCCGACCGAAGCAGACTCGCAGTACTTGGCCTTGTCTTGGCCCCCACGGGTGGAGCGCCCTCAACCGACTTAGAAGCCCGCCCTAGCTGGCTGGATCCACATGAGGCAAGTCCCTGTGGACCACATGAGGTAGAGGCCCTGGCTTTGAGTCACGACGCCAGTCTGACATGCCGATCCTTCATAATGCGCTTGGTAAAGCCACGGCAGATCTCGCAATCTTCTTCCTTGTGCGTCGGGTGAAGGCAATGGAAATGCTGGTCGTCCATGAAACCATTCTGCAAACCGCAGCTGGTGCAGAGCTTGAAGAGGGAAGACCTGTCCTCCTCCTCCTCCCCCTCCGACGACATGATCCGACGCGGTGTAGGACTGCTGGTCTTCTGGAAACTTACAAGAAGAAACACTCGACGATTCTGTCCTTGAGGGGCGATGAAAGATGCCGGAAAACGGATCCCTGTTAATCGGATGAAGAAACGATGGAGCACACGGCTTCAATTTAACAAAAAGTGGGCTTTCCTAGCCAAAAAAGTGCAAAAAATGCAGAAAGCTATAAGAGCGAAATACAAGGGCTCCCAACACTTGAACGTGCAGTATAAATCTGAAGATGACTGCCAGAGGAGTGTCTTGGGGAGAGGGCAGTCATTGGCTGGGGGTAGTATGACTCAGACCTCAGAGATTGGTTTATAGGAGAAATACAGTTTAGAAACCAAAGTGAAACTGTTTTTTCTTTTACTGAGGTTATTTCTTTTACTGGCTATTCATGAGCATGTGAATCCATGCCAGACTCCATGCTGGAGAACCTAACGTGCAATGTAGCATAAACCAATCCACGGTTTTGTCCGCTATAATCGGTACTATAGGTATTAAGAGGTAGTTTCAAGACGTTCAATGCAGATAAGGGATAGCCAATGATGTACTAATCTTTACATGTAAGTAGATCAGTTTCCTGATCAATCCCTTCCCTTGATAGGTTTTGTATAATGCCACATAGAATGAAGTCATAGATGACGCACATTGGGGTATAAGACCTCCATGCAATCAAGCTGCAATGCAAGTGTGCATGCATCAGTCAGATATCTGCGAATTCTGCTACTTATACTTGAGTCTGTACAATTATTTGGTTTGAGATCCTAGCACTAATTCCATCTAGCACAAACAGATGGTTCAAGGTGCTAGAGCATACATTTTTAAGAAGAGACAAAAGTATCCACTGTAACTTGCTGTTCGGCTGCTTCTTTGCTTCTTAAGACTAAGCCTTCTCCGAATTGACATTTACATAGTGTTAGGGATCAGATTTTAAAATGGTTAGTTTGCTGGGAAACTGCCTCTAGAACCTTAAGCTTTGCTACTGTTTCACTAACCAAACCTTTTCCTTCAAAAGATATTGAGATATGTGGTTTTGCTAACTAAATACACTACTGTATATCTGTGCGGGAGTGCATGGTTTGAGAAACCAGAGGGTGTTCTCACTTCCACTCCCTTGGGATGTTTTGCACAGGTGCCCAGGGAAAGGCCATTGCTCTTGATTCCCGACATTGGGGGTGGACAAACGAGGGAGTATCACCTGGGTGGAGGATCCTTGAGGACTGGAAGTGAGGTGCCATTAGGCGAGACACGGTTTTCCCCACTTCAGTTCCAAGGAGAAACCTTTATTCCAAGGGCAGTTATGCAATATTGATATCCATGTCCCATTGAACATGAAAAGGATAGGAGATGGTCTCAATCCAGAAATACCAGGAAGATAGCTAAAAGTGCTAAATATAGGATGGGTAGAGGTTCACTTGAGGAATGGGATGCCTTTGGGAGAGACATGGTGTGAGAGACGGGCCTCTACGACCGGTGGGGGGTGTCTGTACTTCCGCTCCCTATATGGTGGAGGAGAGGCACAGGAGACCCCAGCCAAGATTCTCTATTCGGTAGCAATGGTCGAGCAATCAAGGCCTAGCTTCTCAGGAGGTGATGCAGGCTGGTTCTTAAGTACAGTGTATCCCCCCCAAGCCCCAACAAAGGAATATCCGCACTCTGTATTGGTTAGAACACAGTCTTTATATAATCAAAAGTTAAGGTTATGTACATTCATCATGATAACTCACTTTGTACTCTGGCAAAATCTACAATGACAAATATTTACAATCCTAAAGTGGTACCACCCTAGATCTCATTGAAGTGCATGAACAATACTGTACAATATCACACAGACCAATAGAGTGAAACCAGCAATAGAGAGGAGAGAAAATAAGATGGTTGAGCAATAGGCAGAATACTGACCCCTACCACTAGGCACAGTTCTGTGTGGAGATCCCCCCCACCTGGGCAACCTGTAAAGAAAGATATAGTACCAGCCCAGTCCATATATTGCTCTGCAAGTCTTATTCTCTCCTATAATGTTTTTACCCCCCCAATGTACCTGGTGGAGTTGAGTTCCTCGAAGGCGTCGACAAACGTCGAGGGACTCGCTGTTGGGCGACGGGGAATCGACGGCCCTTCTTGAATGCATTCCCTTTCAAGCGGGAGGCACGGGGCGTCGAACGTCCGTCGACGAACGAGGTAGAACGATGTCGAAGAGGCGGCAGCTTCGTCCGAGCGGTGCTCGTCAGCGTCGGGGCGTCAGCGTCCTGCAAGGCGGAGGTGTGCGGGGCACCTCGATGACAATAGTTCTGGACCGCAAAGATTGTAGAGACGGGAGCCCAGCAAGGGCGTCGAGTCGTCCGGGTCTTTGAGGTCGTCGGGTGGCGGGAAACCCACCGGCAGGTTTCTCCTCGGCGCGTTGGTCGTCCTCGACTTTCTCCGGCAGGATAAGCGGTCGACGAAGCGGTCGAGAGGGTCCTTCGATTGAATGTTCTTAGGCAAAGGAGCAGACGGCTCCGGTCGTCGGCGGCACGGCGTCAAGTGGTTCCCACGGCTGGGTAACACAACTTCGACGGGCCTCCAGCAGTTTCACAAACCTGCGAACCCTGGTCGACGGCAATGGACTTCGACGGCGTCGATGTCCAGGTGCTTCACTTCGATCTCCTCAGCGGTCCCGTCTCGGGTCGACAACCTTTCGAGGGTCTGTCTTCCAGGGCGCTTCGGTGAAGATGGAGCTGTGCTCGATGGTCCCTCGGAGCACGGGAAGAGGGTGCCTTACCAGGTCCTCTCTCGGGTCAGCCCTCGACGATCTCGTCAGCCTTCGGATCGGTCGAAGCAAATGCCACAGCAAGTCGTCTTCTTCCAGCTGGACGTCGAGGATCAGCAGTTCCAGTTACTCGTAGAGTGGAGACTCAGCTCCCTGGCTGCTTCAGGAGCACAATGGTCGCTTCTCAACCAAAGGTCCCTTCTGAACACTTTTCCAGGTGTGAGAGGTCCCCAGATATACTATCCTCTCTCTCATCCACGCTGCTGGCACACACTCAGCAGCCAATCATACTGCAGGGCATTCATGCAGTCAGTCAGCCAATCAGGCACACAGTGCATTCAGGCCACACTCCTCCCTTCCAGACACTCACAACAGGGAATGTGGATTGGGACAAGTACCCAGCCATTCAACACTACACATGGTACCTCCTTTCCAACAATGAACAATCCAACCCTTTCTCCCTTCATGGGGAGTTTCGAGCCAAATCTCCTGACTTCTTCATATACGACTACTAACAGTACTGAGACGAGAAAGAGGCAACGGGGTGTAGTGAAGATTAGGTGCTTTTACCACACTGGTACTGGGACGATGAAGAGGTCTGCTGAGAGTAGTAGGTTAGGCATGTCCCCTTAATGATCGTCAGGCAGGGCTAATTGTACATTGGCACATGCAGTCTGTTAAAGGGCTGCAGGTGCATAAAAGGCCCAACCCAATGAGGCCAAAAGAAGCGGCGGGGAGATGTATGTACGCAGCACGCCGGCAGTTCAAATGAGAGCAGCCCGGGAGCTGGGGCTCTGCGTAACCGAGCGAACGTTGAAAGATGAGCAGTACCTGGAGGCTGCCCATTTTCCCGGTGTTCCTAGTGCTCGTTCCCCTGGGGTCAGAAGCCGACCCAGGAGTGGCTGAGTGGCAGAAGGTGGAGCCCTGAGGCGGAGAACCAACGGAAGAGAGCTCTGCGATGCTTGAATGCTGAAGAAGCAACCAGTGAGTTTATGTGAGAAAGCAAACCCGGTATACAAGTGTTTGAAGTTGCACAGAGGATTACTTTGTATCGGAGTGGTCGCGTGTGTTAGGACAGTTTTTCTGAAGTCCAACTAAGGGCTTAGTAAAACCATTCAACAGACCGTACAAGACTCCACTCATAATATAAGGCTGTGCCACCTGAGTTCATGGTACCGTAAACAAAGCAGTCTGGCATGTCTCAGAAGGGAGAGAGGGCTGTAGAATCAGTACAAAGACATTGCATTCCAAAAATGGTCCCAAGAAACAATGACACTTTGTATTGTAAAAATAAAGGGTTTATTTCATATACAAGCAGAACAAGAGATTATTGGGTAAGTAAATCCTATTAGAAGGCATATAAACACATAAAAACTCAACACTATGCTTTAAATACACAGATCAAAGCACAGATCTTATTTAGAACACCTAACAGTATTTCTAGGTAAGTCAGACCTTTGTATACACATTCAGTATAGGGCACACCTATTCTTGGGGAGTAAAACCATAAGTTACTTTCAGATTACTTTACAGTAATTCAAGGGTACTAGATGATAGCAGTTGTACCGTGGCACTCAGCAAGAAAATCACATAGTAAATCAACTGGACAACATACTTTTCAGAATAGTGGGACACTTATTCCAGGAACAGTAAAAACCTAAAACTAAATTTGTGATAACACAAAGTTATACTAAGTGAGTCAAACCTAAAAGTGTAATACTATTACAGGTGCTTTTTTGAGATCCGTGAAACACAGATTGAGAGAGGCATAACTATTGTAACTTATGTTAGGATGGCACACAGCTAACTCAAGGAAAGTAAAACCTATACACTAGTTAAAAGGAGCCATCAACATCTTCAAGGCAGGTGTAAACCCAAGACGTTTTGAGTCCGTCTAAAACAGACCAGGGAAAGCAAAGCCGAATGTTACTCTTTATGAGCAACTGAAGGTTATTCTTGGCAGGTAAAACCTAAGGCAGGCTTATACTGGACAGGATAACAGCGAGTCAGGAGAAGCAAGACCCAGTTGGGGGGACACATACATTTCTCCTAACAGGAATAGTGAAGTGGAACCAACAGCATTACTTTTGGGAAGAGGCACAACCAAATCACAGGTGAGTAATTTAACCTTACATCTACTTTCTGTTAGAATGGCGAAACAATTTCTAAGGAAGGAACAATGTTACATATGCCTTTCACAATGGCAGAACATTTCTAAGCTAAGTTTTTGTAACTGTTCACTCTCAGAGGTACATTTACCAATCAACCTCTTTTAAACGCAAGTAACTTTTGCATACTTGTTATTCTTTTCAAGCCAGAACCCTTTTCTTATGCAGTCCTTCCGTTATTCTATAGTAGCATGAGTTCACTCAGAGGCAGTAGAGAGCCCCTAGTTGTGTAGGTGCCAGCGGTAGGCAGGTTGAGATAGGGCTCAGTTGCAGGCAAAGTCAGAGTTCCAGAGGAAGACTGTTCAAACAAGTAAGTATTTCACTTTAAAGTTAGTTGAGGGTCCAGGGACTAGAGTAGACACCCCAGGAGGATTCCGCAGTGGGCCTGTGTGAACTTGACGAGTGGCCTCTCAATCACAGAAAACACCCCAAAGCAATATAGAGATCACAAAGGCTTAAGATAGGTAAAATACCCCAGCCAACAGAGTACCTCAGCACAGAAGAGTTGCAGCAGCAAGACTTCAGGATCTGCAGCCAAAAACCTGGTCGATGGATTTCTTAATCAAGAAGATGGAAGACAGGACTTCAAAATGACTTTTACAGCTGGGATCCCAAGAGAAAGCTCCAGGGAAGTGTTTCCTCATGCTGGGTGCGGCTCTGTGGGTTTGGCACCTTTTCAGGAGCACAGAAGACTCTCTGGTCGGATTCTCATTGTTTGCAAGGTCTAGAACTCTAGTGAGGGGACATTTTGGAAGCGAATCGTGCCTCTGGAGATCCAGCAGGATGCCCACAAAGTCACAGCGACATTCGGAAGACAGTGGACCATACAATAGCTCGAGGTCCCAGGGTATTGCAGCCCTGCAAGGTCGCAGCACAACGTGGGCTGGCTCAAAATGCAGGTCTTCCTGAGTATAGTGGGTGTTATGCACGACTGTATGTAGTAACCCTTTGGCAGTCAACACCATCCTTGTCCTCTTGGCAATAGGGAACCCACCTTTGGTATAGGCCTGTACTACACAGGTTGTTAGTGTGACTGAGTAGACAGGCTTATCCCAAGAGGGGTCAATGTGAGCTGTAGCGGTGCAGATTCACAGTGACAGGTATTCAAATAACACTTAAACTCATGGTTTCTTATTAAAAATAATTATTTATTCATTTAGCAGTCAGCTTTAGAATAAGCCTTCTTTAGAAAAGGCAATATGCAGCAATAACATACACTTCAAAAATGCACTCCTTCAGTTTCAGTTAAGTAGATACCCTATTGGGATGTGTCACAGACTTCCTACACCCTGAGGTGACTTCAATAGCTAGGACACTGTGGACATTGATATCATTTTTAGCACAATGCAATACTAGAGGTTATGGAAAAAGGAAAAAGGTTAGGTAAGGAAACAAAGGCTGACAAGTTCTCTGAACAGGTAAGTACCTTACAATCCCCCAATGAACTATAGGTTAACCCTTCACAAGCAATACAAGTAACCTATGTATGACATTTGGTGGGACAGATAAACAAAGTCAGAGGGAAAGATGAGTCTGCAGGGAGCCAGGACAGCCAGTGTCAATTGATCAAGTCTAGGGGAGCTGAGGCACTTATTGAGGATAGCACAAAAGTCTTGCACAATGTTACATAGAGAGCTTGTAGAAAGGATCACTGTTGGGCCACAAGCTGTGAGGCTTGTGAAAAGCAAACATGTAAGCAACTCTGCAAAAGGCAGCAACTACAAGTCTCCAGTGAGAGCAAGCAAGCTACCAATATAAGCGATAAGTACCCCTAGTTAAACAGTACCTTCGGTCTAAAGAAAAGGGTCTAGCTGGCTTTTGTTCCTGTTGTAGTCCTGCAGATCCTGTGTTCCTGGGCCTCCGTCGTGGGGACAAGAGGATGGATGTCTGGGGCTCCTGCACTATGGTTTGAAGGTCAGTGGCAGCAATGGGCTTACTCCAGATCAGCGGCACTTGGAGGATTCAGCTACCGCTCAATAGCACCACCGCGGTTCTTGGAGACCCTTGCTTCTGAGGTCCAGCACTCTGTTGAGGTGGCTCAGACTTGGGTCGTCCTGCTTCGAGGGAGTCCTTAGGATCTTCCTGAAGCTCAGATCCAGCTTAAAGATGAGGCACTCGTTTCTGTTGTTTCGGTTCCCTGGCACTCAGTTCTACAGCAGCAGGAAGTACAACCAACAGGGAGAGGGGTTTCCAGTCAAGTTCGTATTGGGGTCACAGTTGGTCCCACCAACTTAAGGGAAGAAGTCGTCCATACTGGGCTTCTCCATTCGATACGAAAATTGGAGCTTCAGCCTGCAGCAGGGCTTCACCGGGCAAACCAATGGTCCAGGAGGGTGCAGCAAGCTCCTCTCAGGTTTCTTCTTCGGTTCTTTCGTCCAGTCGTCGACTCTGCCTTCCTTGCAAAAGACCTTGCCTTTAATGCAGGTTTCTCCCATTCATACGCAGCCAAGCTGTCACACACACAGCAGGAGAGACCAAGCACAGGGAGTTTCGGGAACCTCCCTCGCTTCCTGCCCTGCCAGACACGCTGGATCCAGAGGTGGGCTTCACCAGTGAATCCTGCCAAAGACAAAACGAACCAAGGGTTCAAACCTGGTTTGGCGTGCAGAG
Source organism: Ambystoma mexicanum (assembly GCF_040938575.1). NCBI lineage: Eukaryota > Metazoa > Chordata > Amphibia > Caudata > Ambystomatidae > Ambystoma > Ambystoma mexicanum. Next base: position 250,741,180 of record NC_090930.1, on the reverse strand, counting down.
TAAAACCCAAGGACATCACAAGCAAGACATAGCAAAAAAATTAGACCAGGGCCATTTTGACATAATGGGCACCCATGGGTGCAATACTGTAGCTGAGGAATCAGCCTGCGGTAAAAACGCACAATGGTAGGAAAATTAACCACTGCCACCAGCCATTAACTGTAGTGAGGGTAACAAAAATGTTACATGAGAAAGTAGACAAAGGGGAAAGCTAAGTAACCCCCCCAGCACTCCACATAAAATGGTGTGTGCTGGGTCTACAAAGAGAAAAAGGTAAGTAAAGTCAATTTCACTTTACTACTCTTGGAAACAGTAGTTTATCCAAGAGAAGGTATTCAAACCTTAACAGAAATCCAAAAGACTTCTATGTGACACTGTACTGAGTGTGCTGCGTGTCACAATACAAAAGGTGATGCCTATCAAGTTTGTCAGACTCCAAAACCAAAAGAAACCGAGTCCAAATCAGACAAAAAACACGAGTGAGAAAAAGGTCTCACTCCAAGAGAGAAAATCAAAAAGTCCCAAAGTCCAGCAAAAGAGTTTGGGGTCTCCAAGGTAGAAGAAATGAGAATTATCCCTAATAGCGGGTCTCATCAGCTCTGGGTTGTGCATTTCAGGATCTCCAGGTCGATTGGAAGAAAGGGCTACAGCAGGCTCCAGTTACACAGCAGTCTCTCGGGTCACTGGAAATCGTCTCCGCTGCGGTTTCTTCATCTTCCTCTTTTGTTTTGGTTCCAGTGGCCCACTATCACTTCAGGTTCTAGGATCACACTTTTATGCAGGAACCCAGCCAATCAAAAGGCCATGCAACCTTGTAACAAATCGTACATTTAAAATGAGAAAGGGGATACTCAGTATCTCCCCAGCATTCCACATAAGGTGGGAGATGCTTGTCTCACCTGATAAAATGTAAAAGGGATCCAAAAATCGGGAACTGTCGTTCTCAAAAGGTTAGCCACAGAAAGTTAAAAGGGTAGCCCCTCTAGGGCAACCCAGCAACAACAAGCACTTTTTGTCAAAATGTTGTCAGAGGATAACTTAAAAGCGAATATGCAGAGTATTAAACATAACACCAATATAAAAAAAAAGAGTAAAAGATCCTGTGAGTTTAGGTTCCCACTCTCAGAGGTATAAGGAAAAATAATCCACCAGTAAAAGCAAAATGTTCTGGGGTTGACGCAGGTCAGCAAGATTGATCATTGCTATGAAAATCTTAAAAACCTGTACATGAAGACGCGTTTTCAAATGTCTGAGTGCTGGGCACGTTATTAAAGACATTCTACAACAATGAATTGAGTGAAGGTCTTTAACACTTATTGAATTCTGAACTAAGGGAAAAGAATTCCCAACATATCTTTATACTTAAATAGCGAACTGAAAGAAAACCTACCTATGAAGATCATAAATGAAGGAAGCTTTAAAATGCAAACTAATCCATTATGTGTCAAGCTAAAAAATGAACGCAACTAAAATGTATATGTTGAATCCACAAGTAAATAAATGAAAAGAACTTCCGCAATATAAATGCACCAAATATATATTGGACTCCAGAATGAATGGAACTATGCAGATCGCTAGGGAGAATTTTCATTTATGTGCCAATTCTCTACAACCTTAGAGACACCCAGCTCTTTTGCTGAACATAGGATTTTAATTTGAACCCTGGCGCGAGGGAGACCTTTTTCTCACTCCCTCATGTGTTTTCTTTCACTGTTTTTGGAGTCTGACAAACTCCGTAGGCATCTGTTTTTTGACTGGTGACCCAAAGCACCTTCAGTACAGTGTCATGAAGAAATCCTTCAAATTTCTCTTAAGGTTTAAATACCATTTCTTGTGTGAACTAGAGTTCCCAAGAAGAGTAAAGTGAAATGTATTTACCTTTTCTCTTTAGGGTCCAGCACACACCATCTTATGTGTGGAGTGCTCGGGGGTTACTTAGTAGCCCCTGTTTGGTAAGAATTGATGTAGTCACAATGTGAGACAACACTCATCTGCTTAGTATTAGGTAACCCACCTTTAGACATAGGTCTGTACTACACAAGTTGGTAGTTTGACTAAGCAGCCAGGCCCATCTGAAGAGGGGTAAATGTGAGCTGTACAAATGAAATCCATAAATACAAGTAGCCAAGTAACGCATACAACTCAAGGTTTCTATTATAAAGTTTATTATTTAACACTTTTTTTTAATAAGCTCCCTTTAAAAAGGCAATTCATGTAACTGTGTAAATATACTTTAAAATCACTTCAGAATCAGTAGACGTTAGTGGATAATCTTTGGATATGCCTCTTACACAATTGCTACACCCTGAGGTGACTTCAATCACAAGGACAGTAACGGCATTTATATATCACACTAGTTATAGTTATACTTTGCAGAAAGGAAAGGTTTAAGGAAGAAAAACAGTTAAACGGGGTCTCAGTAAATGTGAGGACAACTAAATCTTCCAATGATATCTAGACAAGCCTTTCCCAGCAGTAACAGTCTAAAACAAGTGACCAACTATGAGGGACAAACAATATCAAAGCCAGTGGGGTAGAAGAGCCTTCAGGGAGCCAGGACAGCCAAAGTCAATTTGAAACAGTCTATGGAGCTGAGGCACTTCTTAGAATCAACAACCTGCACAAAGTTAGAGAGTTTGTTAGAAAATCATTTGTAGGCTCACAAGCTGATAAGCCTGTGAAAAGTGTTGGAATCAACTCTAAAAGTAAGCCACTGCAATTCCCAACTGAGAAAAGCAAAGCTACAAGACAATGAGGCAAGTACCCCAAGTCTAAACCGTACCTCTGGTTGGAAGAAGAGTGGTCCAGCTGGATTCTGTCTTGCGGTGCGGACCCCATGTTCCTGAGCTTCAATCGTGAGGACAAGGGGGAGGACGTCTGGAGGGCTCCTGCAGCGGTACCTGGGAGGTCATCGGCAGCTACAGGCTTTTTTAAGTTCAGCAGCACTTCGCTGTTTCAGCGCTTAGCTAACAGCACCGTTGTGGATCTCGGATACCGGTTGGGTTTCCTTCACACCTTAGATCCTGCACTCTGGTTCAGGGGACTCGAGCTCTGGTCGTCCTGCTTCTGGAGGGTCCTTAGGAGACGTGGAGCTTCTGGCCAGAATTCAGACTACGGATTACTCGACCCCTGGCACTCGGTTCTTACAGCAATGAAGAAGTAAAGCCAGTCGGGGAAGCTGGTCCAGTGGAGTTCGTCTCAGGGTTAGTTGGTCCCACTAACCCAAGAGGAGGAGAAGTCCCTTCTGGAGCTTCTCTGTCGAAATTAAAAAGTAGTTTCAGCACAGCAGCAGAGCTTCACTGGGCAATTCAAAGGTCCAGGAGGATGCAACAAGCTTCGTTCACGGTTTCTTCAACGGGTGTTTCTACCAGTGGTCAACTGCCTCTAGTCCCAAAACCCTCGCCTTTTTAGCAAGTTTCTCCCATTCATGCACAGCCTAGGCTGTCAACCACAGCAGGGTGGATGTCCTGAAAGGACAGCCAGCCATACAGGACTGGTTGCATTCAGACATTCCTAGAAACAAAGGACAGGGGAGTTTCGGGACCCTCCCTCACATCCGGTCCTTCCAGACACACTGGAACCAGAGCAGGGCAGAGACACGAATAGTGTCCGAAAAAGTCCCCTCAACTGAGTGTTGGACCTTTGTAATGACGAGAATTCAACCGCAAATTTGCATCTTCTGTGCTCCTTGAAAAGGCGCCAAATCCACAGAACCGCATTCAGCCACGAGGGAAACCTTGCCGAGAGCCTTCTTCATCGATCCCTGATGTAAAGTTCCTTCTGAGGTCTTGTTTTCAGTCACCACGAAAAGGAATCCACTGACCGGTTATTTGGCTGCAGATCCTGAAGTCGTCATGCTGCAAAATCTTTAATGCCGAGGTACTGTGTTGGCTTGGGTATGTACTTACCTTATGCCCATTAGGAATTCTGTGTAGCGTCTTCTGTGATTGGGGGGTCTCTCATCCAGTGCACCCAGTCACACTGCTAGAATCCTGCTAGGGTGTCTTCTGCAAAGCCCCTGGACCCTCTTCTAACTCTAAATTAGAGTACTCACCTGTTTGCCCAGTTTTCATACAGAACTCTGACTTTTGCTACTAAAGACACAGCCGGTTGGTCACTAGTCCTAATGACCCCCTTCTGCCACTCAGAACACTCATGCTCCAAGAATAAGGGAAAGACGTTCAAGAGATTGGGACTTTTGCCTAGAAAAGAAAATGTGTTTAGAGTTGGTTAGAACAGTTACAAAAGTTCTTACTTACCTTGGATGCGTGATGCACTATTCTTAAAAGTATGGTTAACATATTTTCTTCCTTAGCAACTGTTTTGCCAGTCTAATAGAAAGTAGATGCGAAGGTATATTACTCTCCTGTGATTAGGTTGTGCCTCTTCCCAGAAGTAAAGTGGTGGTTTCACTTGATTAGTCCTTTGAGGATAATTGTGCCACCCCCCACCCCAACTGGGTCTTGCTTCCCCCGACTTGCTGCTATAGGCTGTCCAGAATAAGTCTACATTAGGTTGTTACTTACCTAGAATAACTTTGAATCATTCGGTAAAGTGTAACATTGGATTTTACTTTCCCTGTGCTATCTATGATAGAGTCTGTGGATCTAACTGTCCCCGATAAGTCATGCTTCAGTTATCCTTACAGCTGGGAAATATCTAACCTGGACTGCTTGTGAGAGATAAAAAGTGTATGGGTTTTACTTACATTGTGTTAGCTGTGTGCCATCCAACATATAAGTTACAAGAGTTACTGCTTATCTCCATCTGTGGTTCACTGGTTTCAAAAGCACCTGTAACTGAATATTACATACTTAGGTTTTACTCACCTAGTATAACTTATCACAGAAGTAGTTGTAGGTTTTTACTGCACCTGGAATAAGTGTTCCACTATTCACAATAGGTACATGGTTCAGTTTACTGATTACGTGATTTGTACTAAGTCAGTGTATAACTGGTAGGCTCTACTGCCCTTACATTACTCCAAGAATATTCTTGACCTATACTGAATGTGTACGAAAAGGTTTTGACTTCCCTAAAACTGTCAGGGGTTCCAAATAAGATCTATTGTTTGGTCTGTGTACCTTCAAGTATAGTGTGTTTTTATATTACGATTTCACATATAATGTGATGTGATTTCCAATTCCTTCCCATTCCAATCCTGAGACCCTTCCTATAGGATGGGATGTGATATTCAACTCCTTCCAATACCAAACCTGAGGCCCTTCCTGCAGCATTAGATGTGATATCCAGCTCCTTCAAATTCCAAACCCGAGACCCTTCCTATAGAATGAGATGTGATATCTCGCTCCTTCCCATTCCAAACCTGAGACCCTTCCTAAACAATGGGATGTGATATCCAACTCCTTCCAATACCAAACCCTTCCAATAGGATTAGATTTGCTATCTCATTCCTTAACTTTAGCCTGCCTCACATCTAGATATTGGAGATTAGCAAGTGCCACACTCAGATGGAATAGTGAATGATAGCAAGCATCACACCTAGACATAATTGCAAGGACAGCAATGCCAATTAACCGATCCACTAAACTGTAACCAAACACAACCACAAGCCTACAACACAACAATCCGCACAAACTTCACTACACTGCAACAAAACAATCCACACCACACAGACTCGTACTACAGCACACAACTACTACCGACCGTAAAACACCCCAAGCACAGTCAATGGACCCACCGGGCTGAGGCTGCCAACAACACATCACTGCTCTCTTGCACTTTTCCAGCTTATTCCCACTAACTCACACCCCCCCCCCTTCCCTTTTTCAGAGCCGCCAGAGTGCCAGGGGACCACTGCGGTGGTGATGGTGCGCAGTACAAATATCCTTTAACATAACACGTTAGTGCTTACTTACCCCTAGATTTATGTGGGCCTACCTGTATTTAAATAAATACTTCACTTTTACAATACAAAGTGTTTCAGTGTTTCTTTGGATCATTTGTATTACAATTTCATGTGTACTAATTCGACAGCCCTCTCTCCCTCCTAAGATAAGCCTGGCTGTCTGTCTGCACTACCATGTACTCGGGTGGTACAGTGGAGTCTTGTACTGCCTCAGTTGAATGGTTTTACCAAGCCCATAGTCTCAACCCAGTCCGCCCTAAAGAGAAACCTCTTCACAATACCCAGTCTTTGCACAAGTTCTTCCACTGTTAGCTCTAAGAAAGCCAATACAGACTTCATTTTAGAACAAAATTCTTGCACAGAAGAAACAGTCCTCATGCATAACCAGACCAAGTGTCTCGTAAAGAGTTCTTCGGGGTGGGGGTCACTTAATTTCCTAAAAATGGTTAGTTTCCAGACATCTAGCTTTCAAAGAAACAAAGCCCATGTCTTATGACAGCATTAGGTACTGCCATAGACAAACCCAACAACTCCTTCCACAGTTTCCCTTGTATCAAATTCAGGGTAGAACCCATAATATGAGTGGAAAGATCGAGACCATATAAGATAATGGGGTCGAACTTGGCAAGATAACGCCTAAGTGGAAGTATTGAAAATGTGCATACCTTTTGCTTTAGAAATTTCAATTGGACTTACTGGGCAGGTCTTTTCAGACAAACTAGTTTTCCAGGTTTCAAGGCTGACCCTATTTAGGTGGTTATACCCAAGATAGGTAATAGCCTTGACATGTTCCACTCGTTTCTGGCCCATAGTCCAGTCATATGTCTGTACCTTTCTACCCCTAGAGGAAACAAGTACCTGAGATTTGGAAGCATTAGGAAAGATTGTTTGCAGTAGCATATTGAAAAAAACTGCATTTTCATCCTAAGACCTATCGGCGTACGATCTAGAAGGATAAAATCACCCACAAAGGCCATCCATTCTATCCTAGTACTACCCCAACCTGGCCGGTGCGATGGAAGGTCCCTGCCACAGTCCCTCCACATCGCACACATACAGGTTGAAGAGTATTGGGGCTAACGTACAACCCTGTTTGACCCCAACAAAAGGAAGAAATCTGTGAAAGTGATCCCTACACTGTCAGTCGGACGCGTATAGTGGTGCGGGTATGCAAGAGTGCAATACGTTGCACAAGCATTCACGGGACATTCATCGCTGGCATTTTAGACCATAGCCTTGACCTGATAACACCATCAAAAGTACTGGACAAGTCCAGTGAGGCGAGAAAAACATCCCCAACACGTATTAAGTACATAGTGTCTCAAATGTGCTAATACAGTTGCATTAAGGGCAGTGCTCATTTCTTGTCTGAATCCAACTTGGAATTTACAAAAGAGAGCTGTCCTTAACCACACAATTAAGGTCCATGAGAAGCAGGATGGAAAACACTTTGCTCGTGGCAACGTTAAGCACTATGGGCCTAAAATTGTTGGGGTCAAGTGCATCTCCCCGTTTGTAAATAGGAACAATAATGGACTGGAACCAAGTGGCAGGAATAGTATGGGTATTGAAGATGTAGTTAAAGAGAGGCTTCAAAATTACGGCCCACAAACACGGATCCTCCTTAAGTACAAAAGGGGGGATGCCATACGGTCCTGGGGCACAAGAAGGCTCGAGTTTTCCTATGGCCCAAAAATTGTCATTGTGATCCCAGGGACAGTGGCCTGCAACAGGGGAACCTAAGTCAGAACCTCCAATTTGAATATTTCTTTGGGCCAAGGCAAATTTCTTGGTATAATATGTAACCCAAACATCAGCCATTATGGGGCAGTCGAGTCTCGCCTTATTGTTGTCGAGTACCATTTACTATAGACCAGATTTTACCCTCCTTCCCTTTGCAAAGATGTTCCAACATAGTCTGGGGAGACCTGAGATATTCATAGATCTTTAAAGATCTAACAACATTTTTGTGCCTTTGTATGACTTTTCTTTTTGAGGCCAAAAACTCGTATGTTGTGAGATCCTGTCTTTTGAGGGCAGCCAATTCCCTGCGTTTGAAAATCTTATCACCCACGCGTCTACCAGGCTTTGTGGTATCATTTGTGCTGGATTTGCTGACCTTATAGATGCATGCCAGTAATTGGTTATGGTGTCCAGTCAAAGTAGCAAACACATAGTTTTGAAGTGCAATATTTACGAAACAAAAGGATCGGAAAAAAAAAGTTTGAATGACTTTTTTTTACATTTTTTTGTTTGTTTTCATATAGAAAATAAATAGTGGTATTTCCCTCAAAAACGGGTGTGGGGGTGGTACACAGTTCCACAGAGTGTGTGTGAATCCTGCCAAGGCACAGAGTTGGCTGCCTTTAAAGCCATGCCCCCAGATGAAAACACTTTCGCCCATCCGTCAAAGCTCTTGTCGTCCCTATCCGGAGGGATGGTAGGGTACGCAGCCTGCTTTGCTGGAGCCGTAGCTGCCTTCACCACCAAACTCATCGGAGCGGGGTGCGTAGACAAGTAGCAGGGGTCGCCACTGGCTGGACGGTATTCTTTCGGTAGCGACTTATTCACTGCCGGGAGACTCTTCGGAGCAGTCCAAGCCGCCGCCACCCTTCTTTGTAAGGCCATAGGAAATGGCAGCACCGGGTCAGTGGGTGGACCTTGGTCCAAAATATCTGCGGTTCATCCTGCAGAAAATTCACAGGTGGCGCAGACCACCCCAAGTACTCAGTCACCCTCGACATGAGACACCTGTACGACGACTCGGCATGTGTACCAGGCTCAGGCCTGCCAAACTCAACCTCCGGAGAGGTGTCCAGATCACTGGCATCATATAAGGATTGACGCAAGTCTTCCATCTGGCTATGACCCAATAACAGGTCATCAGGAACCTCAGGAGGAACAAAGCCCTCCACCTCTGACCCTTGATCCACCTCTGAGATGTAATGCAAAGGCTGGAATAAATCCCTGGATGAGGGTACAGAAAAAGGCTCAAACACAGGCCTCACTGATTTACTCAGGGCCTTCCTCTGACTTTCCACCGGCCTCCGGGTCACCTCCGACAAAGCCTCCTCAAAAGGCGTCGAGGGAGGCATCGACGACTTCGACAATGGCTTCGAGGCCGGAGCCCCGAGCATGTCCTTCGACGGCGTGGATACCTTCTTAGGCCTCACAGGCTCCAACCGTCTTGAGGGCGTCGAGGACCGGGACCTGGCACGGCTAGTGCAATCAACCTTTTCCTATCGGGACCGCAACGGCTCCCGATGATTGCGCCGACCGCCCGAAGGCTTGTGAGCGGTGGCCCTAGCGCGTTCCTTGCCTGCTTCTCTCGAAGGCGCAGACGGAACGGTGGCCTACGATTCGAAAATCGCCATCATCTCCTTGCGAAATTCGTCCCATTCCGCCGGAGATGAATGCTTGTTGGGACAAGCTACCCGCCATCTGGTGGAGTCCTCGGGCGAGGAAGGCTACCGGAGACTGCGCTTCCGTGAATGCCTAGAAGAGGCAGAAGAATGATGGGGACCACTCTGGGACTGAGACCCCCCCTGGATTTACAATGACGTGGAGAGTCGCCCCTCGAATCGTCAGTCGAAAGCCCCGGGGATCTCAACTTGCGTGGTTTGGAAACCCTACCTGCAGACAACTTCTTCCGCTCCCACAAGGCCTTTGACATCAAGGATTGGCATTCATCGCAGTCATCAGCGGCGTGGCTCTCGCCGAGGCACCACAAGTAGACGTGGTGAGGGTCCGTAAGCGAAATCTTGGAACCGCAGTCCGGGCACTTCTTGGAGCCCGACCTCGGGGTAGAAGACGAAGACATATTTCACAATTAACCAAGTACGAGGAACCGATTCAACAGGAGAAGAACCGAGGCGCGCCAAGATTCCGAAGCGGAATTCGTTCGCGGAAAAAACGGAACATCCAGTGACGTCGGCTCTCGACGGAGGCCCTTGAGGGACAGCGTATCGACGTAGGACATCGAAAGTTTTTACGAAGCAGCACAGCTGTGGTGATTACTGTCATAGATGTGGAATACTTCGGAGGACACAATCCCTTCGAAAATTGTATTCCATTTAGGAGTTTGTTAGTTAAGATTTTCACAAAAATTGTAAATATTCCTGACCTGGATCAACCAGAGAACTTTTTTGCTTTACTAGCGGGATATTTGTCCTGAATACCTCCGAGTGGGAACCTTTTTCCACATTCACAGATTCTTGTACTCTTTTCAAGGTTGTCATTTGTTTAGACTCTCCATAGTGTCTTTTTAAAGTTATCCGCTTTAACAACTTATTGGCAATAAGTGCCATTTGCTTGGTTGCCTTGGGGGATTTCTCTGGCTATCCTTGAGAACTACAATTCTCAAGGGTAGAAAGGATCTTTGGATCCCTTTTACATTTTATTCCGTAAAGCCAGCACACCGCACCTTATGTGGAATGCTGGGGCGATGCAATGTATCCCCTTTCACACTAAAACGAACAATTCTGTTACAGGGACAAGCTTACCTTCAATGGCTGGTGGCAGTGATACCTTGTATTCATTTGGTGCACCTTTACCGCAGGCTGTGTTCACTACTGCAGTTAAGGCACCCAAGGGTGCTCATTTTACCAAAATGGCCAGTCTTCTTTTTTCGCCATTTTAGTGTTTCTTGTTCCTTCCCCTGACATCCAGGGTTGGAAATTCCTTTGTGTGATTTTTATTTTTGGAGGGAGTCCCCTGGACTCCCCGCCTAGGCTCCAGTCTGTCTGTGAAGGCAGGAAACGAGGGAGGAGTCCAAAACACTGCAGCCCTGTGTCTTCCTCCTTGCCTGAATGGGGACAAATCCCAGTGGGGGGCTGGCTGTCCTGATTGGACAACCAGACCGCCCCTTGTTGTAAAATGCAGAGAGAATGCAGAATATGTGCTGTAGTTCCTGTTCAATACTGTGAACCTGGAAGCTGAAGACAAGTCGACCACTGGAACCGAAACCCAAGAGGATGAAGGAAAAGCTGCTGAAACTATTTCCAGCGAACTGAGAGCCTGCTGTGTAACCGGAGCCTGCTATAGCCTTTCCTTCCAATCAACCTGGGTACTCTGAAAACAACGACCCAGAGCCTGGTGAGACTCACTGGACTCAAGTTGACCTGTATTTTGAGCCATCCCACGCGTTGCTGCGACCTTGCAGGGCTGCAATAACCCAATACCCTGGGACCTCGAGCCATCGTGCAGTGCAGTCTTCTGAATCTCGCTGAAACTTCGTGGGCATCCTGGTGTATCTCCAGAGACACAAATCGAGCCCGAAAAGTCCCCTCAGAGTGCTGGACCTTTACAACAACGAGAATACAACTGCAATTTTCTGTCTTCTTCTGTGCTCTTTGAAAAGGCGCCAGATACGCAAAACCGCATTCACCCATGATGAAAACCTTGCCTTGAGCCTTCTCCATTCATCCTTGCTGCAAAGATCCTTCTGAGGTTTACTTTTCAGTCACCATGACAAGAAATCCATTGACCGGGAATTTGGCTGCAGATCCTGAAGTCCTCCTGCTGCAAAATCTTCAATGCTGAGGTACTGTGTTGGCTTAGGTACGTACTTACCTTAAGTCTGTTAAGATTTATGTGTAGCTGTGGGGTGTTTTCTGTGATGGGGAGGCCTCTCATCCAGTGCACCCAGTCCCAACATTAGAATCAGTTAGGGTGTCTTCTGTGAAGCCAAGGACCCTCTTCCAACTCTAGAAGTACCTGTTTGCCCAGTCTTCCTAAGGAACTCTGGCCTTTGCTACTTAAGAACCTATCCTGACACTGCCTGTTCGACACTAGATCCTATGATTCCCCCTTCTGCCACTGAGAACACTCATGCTTCAAGAATAAGGGAAATATTTTTAAAGGATTGGGCCTTTTACCTAGAAAATAGAATATGTGTTTAAAAGTTACTTGTAAATGAGTTGGTTGGTAACTGTAACTCTAAGAGTGAACAGTTACAAATGTTCTTACCTTGGATGTGTTGTGCACTATTGTTAAAAGTATGGTTAACTTGGAGAGGGGGCGCTGTTCCGCGACAAGATGGCCGCTTAGAAGAGGAGCTCCTCTCCAGAACGAATCCTGCAGTAATAAACTCCTGTTTCCAGCCCACATTGTGCTGTTCTAATTAGCGGCGCCGCTCCTGCAATTGACGCTGCACCCACGGGCGAAGTCCCGACTAAAATTGGACTTTCTAACCCTGAGAAACCTGGCAGCTCCTGGCGCCGCGGCTCCGCGAGTACCTACGAGAGTGCCGCGGCTCCTCGGCTACGTCGGGCCCGGCGGCAGGCCGAACCTCATATCCTTGATGGCGGCGTCCCAGCTGACGTGTGGCGTCCTAGAACTGCCCCCCGGGCCTGGGTGAACATCAGCGGTGGGACCTAGCACTCGGATCCCCCCCCCCCACCTCGTATCCTGCAGCTGCTGCGTACCGGCCTTCCCTGCAAACCTGCGGCCGAGGTCCATTGCCGGCCTACTCCAGCAAAGAGCGTACACCAGCGTAGGACCACGAACCCCCGACAAGGATCCTGTGGCGGCCCGGCGACCAGAGGTGCTCCCCCCTTGACTCTGGTCATTCTCCTGAAGGTGGGTGCTGTGTGGGGCCCAGGCTCGGGCTGTCATCGCGGTTGCCCTATTCTGCAAAGGCCCGGCGCGGCGGCATCTCTCCTATCCCGGGGCACCCATTGCCTGCGGCCGAGCGTTGGGAGGCGGCGGTGAGTGGGAGCCCATCCCACATCAGGGGCCCGCTCAGATGCCATCCGGCCATCCGCCAGTCCTGCAGGGCCCCCCCTGAGCCGCGTACTATATACTGGGGGCCTCAGCGACACCCTGACTTGCACTCGAATCTAGGAGGCCGCGATACACTCTTGGTAGACTAGCGGATGTGACCGACTAACTCATCCGTCGTTACCCTTAAGCGGCCTGGGGCACCCGTTGCCTGCCCACACACCCCACCCTCGCCTGCCACCGGCCTGCGTGTCCCACGAGACACATTGACTTGAGGTGGTCGTGGACCTAAACACTTTCCTCCGGCTGCGAGTCCTACGCTCCCTTTGCACATATTTCGACGGACCCCCGCAGCACGGTCCCCTTGCACCGAAGGGCCCCTGGCCGACTTTAACTGCAAGTTCACCAAGCCGGCAAAGACCCCGGGCAAAGCCAGGAAAACGGGCCCGATGGATTCCTTCATAAACTTGCAGGCTTCACCTGGGGGCCCGGATCCTCAATCCTCTACTTCGCCCTTCGATGCAGAGGACACCAAATTTGATCAATTATTCACAACTGTTCAGAAAGGATTCCTTGCAATAAACGTTAAGCTTGATGACATCGTCTCAACGATAGGTTCTCGGAAAACGCGCCTGGACAGGGAAAGTGCCAGAATTACAGACACTGAAACTAGAATTGGTGCAAATGAGGATTCCGCTAGGCAAAACACCCAGGCGATTGCACAAATTAGAGGGAAAATGAGCAAGCTCCGTGACAAGTGCGACGATTTGGAGTCCCGTTCCAGACGAAACAACATCCGTATAGTCGGCCTCTCGGAGAACTTCTGCAAGGGCCCTATGGAAACACGCCTGGAGGACCTCTTGAGATATCTCCTTGGGGAGGAGGCGTTCTCGCCCCAATTCCTTGTGGAGCGGGCACATCGCTCAGCCGTCCCGCCACCCAGGCCGGGCGCACCTCCCCGCACGGTGATAGCCAGATTGATGAACTACAGGGACAGGGATGTAATCCTTAAATTGGCGAGGGAGAAGGGTCCTCTCAGGTCCGGAACTGACAACATCCACACCTACCCGGACTTCTCTGCAGGGGTCCAGACCCAGAGATGGTCCTACGACACTGTCAAGCGTCAACTTCGAATGCGACAGGTTCCCTATGCTACCCTTTTTCCGGCGAAGCTTCGCATCCAGCACGGGGGAAGAGCCCATTTTTTCGAATCCCCTGCAAATGCCCTCACCTTTGTGGAAGCCTCGATACCCCTTCCACCCGGGAGACGGGAGCCTGATCAAAATGATCTGCAACAACCAGTCTGATCGGCCTCTTCAACACACTTGCACTAGCTTCAGGAGCGGCTAGCCCGCGGTGACATTTGAGAATACTGGAAACAGGACAGGAAAGGGGGATGACCTATGTCCCCCTCGTATTATAAAAACCGGATGAGTCGTGCCCGATTCGACGCGGAGTTGCTGGACTCGTCCACTTCTTTGGGGAACACCCGAGGATCCACCCCGTCTCTTCTACGAGGCCAACCAGATCACCATATACTAACATGCTCTCTGTGCCATTAGTAAAAAAAGTCAGAGCGGGCGGATCCAGCTTCCCATATCTCGCACCCACGCACTGGAACGCCCTACCTCCCACAATCAGAGGCGAGTCCTCCCTCAGCACCTTCCGCAAAACCTTGAAAACAATCTTATTCACATAAGATGCGTTGCACTAGTCGAATACATCTCATATATTCCTAATGCATAAACTGAACTGTAATGACATACTGTACCAACCAAAATGTCAGCTCTATGCTTTGTCGAACTCATACTGTACCTATGAATGACTATATGCCTGTAACTAAGATTTTTGCAAGTAACAGCGCCTCAATGCCCGTGGGTTACTTGCGCGCTATATAAATATAAATAAAATAAAAAAATAAATAAATTACTCTTGGGGATCATCATCAAGTTGGGTACGATGGTGTGGGTGGGGGTGGGAACGGGTGAGGGAATGGCTTCACTGTCTGGAAACCATGTCAACGCCAAGGGTAGCCCCTCCTGGGCGCCGGATAAGTGGTGTGGTTGACTTACCCAGGTTAAGACCTCAGGATGCCCCGGTTGGGCGCAAGGCACAAATGTTCATCGTTGTTTGTTGTTGCTGGTTTACTGATAAAATTGCACTCACGGGTTTGCTCGCTGACACTCTTTGTAAGAATGCTTCTCCTAATGTTATAATGATGCACGAAAATGGCGCAAAACACTAATGTACCCAAGGGGCTTCAACTGAAACTAATCACTTGGAACATTCGAGGGTTAAACAATAGAGCGAAGGCTAGTAAGGTGGGTGCATATATTAACAGGCACCACCCACATAGCGCATTGCTCCAGGAGACCCATGCATTGAAGGCCACACACGAAAGTATCCTCCGGCAATGGGGCAGCAACAGGTATTACACAGAATATTCCTCTCAGAGCAGGGGGGTCATTACATTAATACACGGCTCATTGGGGTTCTCCACTGAAAAATGCAAGATAGATCCACAGGGTAGATATGTGGTGGTCTGGGGCACGTTGGCTGGAGTTAAACTTTTGTTAGTTAATACATATGGTCCAAATCTGGACGACCCGGAGTTCTACATACAGCTTCTTACAGTGATAGGCTTGACAACAGATTACTGGATCCTGTGTTGGGGGGGAGATCTCAACACCATCCTTGACACTACACTGGATAGGTCCTCCAGTAGACCCAGACACCTCTCCAAAGCAGCGAACATTATTCGCCACGCCCAAGAGGAACTTGCCCTATCTGATGCTTGGAGGGGACCCATCCCACTGACAGAAAATATACGTTCTTCTCTTCAGTCCATGACACTGAATCCAGAATAGATTATTGGCTCATTTCATCCCCCCTGGTTAACTGTGTCGAACGTTATGAAATCTTCCCGCACACACTCTCGGACCACTCTCCAGTCACCTTGGACATTCGGTTCCCCAATATAAACCGTCCAGCGCGGCGATGGAGGATGTCCTCCAACATATTAAAAGATCTGAGTGTTGTAGATACTCTCCACGCTGACATGGAAGAATTCTTCCATTTGAATAAAGGCTCTGTAGACAGGTGGGCGATGATATGGGAGACGTTTAAGGTATGGGTAAGGGGTAATTTGATGTCCAAGACGACTGGCCTCCTTAAAGCGGTCAGGACCCAACTGGACGATACAGAATCTTGCCTGCAAACACTAGAAACTGAATATAGTATGACCCAAGACAAGCATATCTTCTCAGACATTACTGCATATCTCCAAACTTTCAGAGACCTGGCAACCAAAGAACACCAATACATGGCCATCCCAATCAGAGCACGCAGATACAGGGAGGGCAATAGAGCAGGCCATCATCTTGCCCGCATGCTACGTAGTGAGCGCACCCATTCTCGCATCATGAGCATCCTAACGGAGGATGGGACAGTTGCGAATGGAGAAAGCGAAATAAAACTCGAATTCTCGCATTACTACTCTGACCTGTATGCTAATCATGACAGTCGTACATAAAACAGTATACGGACATATCTGAGTGATATTGACATCCCCAAGCTGAGCCTGGAAGACAACTGGGCCCTCGAGCAACCCATAACAAGCGATGAAATTGCAGAGGCAATCAAATCGCTGTCCTCAGGTAAAACCCCGGGCCCAGACGGCCTGTGTGCCGAACTATAAAAACTTTTTGCACAATTCTGGCCCCGATACTTGCCGCAGTTTGGGAAGAGGCCATTGATGTTGGTTCACTCCCAGAATCCATGACGGAAGCAGTCATCACGGTACTTCTGAAACCCAGATGCCCAGCCCACGAACGCTCCTCATATCGCCCCCCCGTCCTTGATCAACACTGATGCGAAAATATACGCAAAAGTACTGTCCGCTAGACTACTCCCTAAGATGACAGCTCTGGTACATCCTGACCAATGTGGATTTATACCCACCAGATCCACGGCTCTAAACTTGCGCAGAATCTACTGGCACAGATTAAACCAGAGGCGCAGGCTGTAGCCATTTCGTTGGACGCAGAGAAAGCGTTCAATTCGGTTTCATGGATATATATGTTTGAGGTTCTCCGCAAGTTCGGATTTGGCCCCTATCTGACAGGATGTGTCAGGCTACTCTACTCGTCGCCCAAAGCTAGAGTACTTACTAACCGAACTCTAACTGAACAGTTCTCGCTACACAGAGGAACTAGACAGGGGTGCCCCTTTTCTCCTATACTCTTTGCTCTGACGATTGAGCCGGTGGCGGCCGCAGTCAGGGCCGAACAAGAGCTGAGAGGCATATATATGTCCGAGGCGTACCAAGCCATCTCACTGTACGCGGACGATGCACGGTTATATGTCCGGGAACCGGAGAAGAACCTGAGTCCCATACTGACCGTGATAGACGACTTTACCTCATATTCAGGATACAAGATTAACACTGCCAAATCCGATATTTTTCCTTTGACTGCCGCCACTACTTGCCCCACAAACACACACGGCCTCACATGGGCACCTGACCACATCAGATACTTGGGAATCCTGGTCTCCCGGGATAGTACCTCCCTTTATGTTGACAACCCCGAGGCTACTTTGCAAACCATATACTCAAAACTTCAAATCTAGCTGGCCGTATTGCAGTGCTCAAGATAACAGTACTCCCTAAGCTCCTCTACGTCTTTTGTAACATTCCTATTTGGCCGGGAAAGCCCTTCTTCGATAACCTCCGATCTATGGCTATCACCTTTGTCTGGAACGGGGGGCAAGCAGAATCAGTTGGACCAAGTTAGTCGAACCCTATGAAAAGGGTGGCTTTGCGGCCCCCGACTTCGAGCTCTATTATTATGCAGCACAGGCACATTATGCAAAATTCTGGCAAGACCCCTCGGATACAACACCACATATACCCATTGAGCGACATTCAGTTCGCCCAACAGACTAGTGTTCAATCATATTCACGAAAAAGTATAGAGATAGCTGCAAGTTTGATCCTACCTCTTGTACAATTGCAGCATGGGCGGCGATTGGCAAGCGACTTCAGATAGACAACCCCTATGACTCGCAAGCTCCCCTCTGGAATTTCCCAGGGATTACACCTACCTATGATACTGACATCCAGAAGAGCTGGCTCCCGGATTATGAACTCACCATGAAAACCATGTTCCCGAACGGTAAATTAGTTACCCCTGAGGACTTCACAGAATCGGTTGGTGGAAACCAACTGCTCACCCTTCAGTTCCATCGCATGAAAGCAGCGTTCAAGAAACGCTGGTCCACATTTCCAGATGAGCCCCCCGAACATGCATGTTACCAATCATTGTACTCTCAGGCGGGCACAGGAATATCCAAACTATATAACATTATTCAGACACATACGGAAACTCAAAACACCATTAGGACATCATGGGAAGAGGACATGGGCACTGCTATTGATGCGGGGAAATGGACTAGATACTGTCTCCTATCCAAAAAAGTGTCATTGAATGCAGGTCTGAGACTAATACAATTCAAGATACTGAATAAATTACACTTCACCCCGGTAAAAATGGCAAAATTCTATGTCACCTCATCTGGTAACTGTCCAAAATGCCTGGCTCCAGGCACTAACTCCTTTCACATGTACTGGGCTTGCCCCCATGTAGCGGAATTCTGGCGCATGGTGG
Organism: Ambystoma mexicanum; assembly: GCF_040938575.1. Classification (NCBI taxonomy): domain Eukaryota; kingdom Metazoa; phylum Chordata; class Amphibia; order Caudata; family Ambystomatidae; genus Ambystoma; species Ambystoma mexicanum. Next base: position 250,722,925 of record NC_090930.1, on the reverse strand, counting down.
CTAACATCCTAGAGGAGATCACAAATTCCTGCAGTCCTTAACCTTCCGAAATACTTGTTTGAGGACATCGGTAAAGTCTCCGAAAAAAATCAGGAGACTGTTCAATGTGGCATGCGCAGTCGCAAAGAAATGCATCCTCCAGAAATGGAAGAGCGCACAGGCACCGGCGGTAGATCAGTTCCTCTTTGCACTGGTTTACGTCAATGAATGCGAAGAAAACTATGTGGAAACGATACCCTCTCCATGTAAACCGAAAGACATTTGGGCACCATTCAGGGCGTACCTAACTGAAACATGTACTGATACATAAAATTCTGATGATGAAAGTGTGAACTGAATGTAAACTCTTCGTGGTTCTACATATGAGACTCTATCCCCTATTAGTTGCATTGTGTCTACTGTACCCATAACAATAACAGCCTGACGTATAACATCAGCTTGATAAAATCTGTACGATTATGAAATGCATAACATACTTGTAACTTCCATGGGAGATTGGAGGGGAGTGTATCGTGATGTGCAAACCAAAAATAAAGTTTATAAAAAAAAAAAAATAGTATGGTTAACATCTTTGCTTTCCTTAGAAACTGTTTTGCCATTCTAACAGAAAGTAGATGTGAAAGTATATTACTCCCCTGTGATTAGGTTGTGCCTCTTACCAAAAGTAATAATTGTATGAGCGTCTCCCTCCCCACCCCCCACCCCCAACATTTGGTATCACCAGATTATTCCTGTTAGGCTAATTGTATGAGTGTTCCCCAACTGGGTCTTGCTTCCCCTGACTTGCTGCTAGCGTGTCCAGAATAAGTCTGTATTAGGTTGTTGCCTACCTAGAATAACTGAGTCATTCAGTAAAGTGTAACATTGGGTTTTGCTTTCCCTCTGCGGTTGTAGACACAGAGTCTCTTTGGTTCCAACTGTCCCTCATAAGTCATACATAAAGGTACTTGTATAGCTGGGAAAGATCTAACCTGGATTTCATTTTGAGGTTAAAAAAGTATATGGGTTTTACTTACCTTGAGTTAGATGTGCGACATCCAAAATAAGTTACAAGAGTTACTGCTTATCTCAATCTGTGTTTCGCTGATCTCAAAAGCATCTGTAATTGAATATTACATCCTTAGGCTTCACTCACCTAGTAGAAGTGTGTGTTATCACAAAAGTAGTTATAGGTTTTTACTGTACCTAGAATAAGTGTTCCACTATTCACAAAATGTGCACGGTCCAGTGGACTGATTATGTGAAGTGTCTACTGCCCCAGCATTACTGAATGTAATTGGAAAAGTAACCATTGGCTTTTACTCCCAAGAATAGGTGTGACCTTTACTGAATGTGTATGAAAAGGTTTTGACGTACCTAGAACTACTGTTGTGTTCCAAATAAGGTTTATACTTTGGTCTGGGTACCTTCAATTATAGTGTTGCGTTTTGCTAATTGTGATAACATAATATGTGATAGTACTTATTTACCCCTAGATGTATCTGGCCCTACCTGTATTTAAATAAATCATTTATTTTTACTTGCATAGTGTTTCTTTGGACCATGTTTATTACAATTTCATGTGCACTGATTCTACAGCCCTCTCTCCCTCCTAAAATAAGGTTGACTGCTCGGTCGACGCTACCATGAACTCAGGTGGTACAGCCTTATACTAAGAGTAGAGTCTTGTACTGCCTCAGTTGAATGATTTTACTAAGCCCTTAGTTGGACTACAGAAAAACTGTTTTAATAAAGTGGATCAACCTGTGCCAAGAGTTCAATGATACCTTTTTTGTCAATCTACATATTTGCAACCAGTGAGTGTCAGTGAGTGACATCAAGATCCCTTTCCCATTTACTCCTATGTCCACTGTTTGCACCCCCCCCCCCAAGAAATCTGAGCAAGTTTACATAGCGCAGAGTCTGATTTTTTCCTTGTGTCTAACGACAGTACATAATTAAGACATGGATGTGATGCAGGTTCTTGTGTCAATTCAGGCCACGGCTGATCGAATCCGACAATACTGGAGCCTGCGGAGTAGTGTATCCCCCACGTGCACTTTGACCTGATCCCATGAAACAAATGTCCCCTCATAAAACAAGTTGCCCAGGTGCACAATGCCAGCCTCCCGCCAATGTGTTGCCAGCAGCTTAACTCGTGTTGGGCTCAAAAAGGTGCGCTCCAAATCGATATGGCTTGGTTATAGAACACTGGGCGCATGAATAGCCTAGTCCAAGCCTCCAGTGTGGCTTTCACCGGGTCTAACTGATGAGTATGACGACATGTTTTCCCTACAAGTGTATATATCAGTAATGTCAGAGCAACCCCGTCTCTCCAACCCCATATGTGATGACTGCTGGCCTCCATCCACCCAGTATATCACATAGTAAAACTCAAAATCTGATGCTGTACCTGAGATCGTATGGTAATGCGAGTTGTTGCAAACTGATGCAAATCTGTCTCCTCCAAACAAAAGAGGAGCATGCCCGAGCCACTCTAGCGAAAAGAGACCCGCCAGGCCTTAGCAGTATATTGCTAAAGAAATAGAAAAGCTTGGGCAAGATGGTCATTTTTATTCATGCGACCTGTCACATCAATGAGAGGAGTCTTGTGCTCATTTTGGTAATCAGGGATTAATAATTAAGCGATTTGACAAGGGCGGGTGAGCTCACAGGTTAGGCAAGATTGTATGCAGTAACCCTATGGGAGACTACACCAGTCTTGTCCTCTTGGTATAGGACTGTACTACACAAGTTGGTAGAGTGACTGAGCAGCCAGACATATCTCAAGAGGGGTAAATGTGAGCTGTAACATCGAAATCCACACATACAAGTATCCAAATAACACTAACTCTCAAAGTGTTCTAGTAAAATAATTATTTAACGGTCAGTTTTAAATAAACCTTCTTTGGAAAGGGCAATATGAAACAATCAATACATTTCATACCACTTTCTCAGATTTAGTTTAAGCAAGCAGATACTTGTTAGAGATGCTGTCAATTTCCTACACCCTGGGGTGACTTCAATTACTAGGCAGCATTGGCATTTATATATAACTTTTTTGTACTTTAAATTGAGGTTGTGAGAGAGGAAAAGGTTAGGGAAAGAAAAAGGTTAACAGGTTCTCAGATCATGTGAGGACTTTCAATCTCCAAATGAAGTCTAGATTAGATCTTTCCCAACAATACAAGTTTAACTAATGCACCACCTATGGGGGACAGTTAGAATCAAAGTCAATGGGTCAGAAGAGTCTGCAGGGAGCCAGGACAGCCTAAGTCAATTTAAACAATGTTTTAGGAGCCAAGACACTTCTTGTAGATAGCACAAAAGTCTTGCACAAAGTTAGAGTTTATAAGGATTCACTGTTGGGTCACAAGCTGGTAGGCTTGTGATGGTGAGAGCTGAAATCAACTATGAAAAAAGCAGCTACTGCAAGTCTCAAGTGAGATAATGCAAGCTAAAGACAAAAGAGGCAAGTAGCCACTTAGTCAGCACAGTACCTTTAGTTTGAAGAAGAGTGGTTCAGCTGGCTTCTATCCTGTTGCAGCGATGCAGGTCCTGGGTTCCTTAGCCTCAGTCGTAGGGACAAGAAGGAAGACGTCTGGAGGACTCCTGGTCTGCATTTCGAAGGTGGGTGGCTGCTAAGGGATCTTTTCAGATCAGTGGCATTTCGCGGTTTCAGTTACTGGCAAATAGCACCACTGCGGTTGTTGGACACATGATTGGCTTCCCTTGATTCTGGAGTCCAGCACCATGGTGAGGTGGATTGGGTCGTCTTGCTTCAGGAGGGTCCTCAATATCTTCCTGGAGCTCTGGTCTGGCTTAAAGACGATGCACTAGACTACGGATTTCTCGACACCTGGCACTTGGTTTCAGCAGCAGCAAAGATGTACAGCCAGTTGGGAAGGTCCACCAGCAGAATTAGTCATGGGGTTAGTTGGTCCCACCAACCCAAGGGAAGAAGTCGTCCCTTCCGGGCTTCTCTAGTCGATTCGGAGTTGGAGTTTCAGCACTGCAGCAGGGCTTAATGGGGCAGTTCAACGGTGCAGGAGGGTGCAGCAAGCTTATTTTCCAGTTTCCTTCGTCAGATGTTTCGTCCAGTGGTCGACTGCCTTCAGTCCAAGAACACTCGCCTTTTATGCAGGTTTCTCCATTCATGCACAGCCTAGGATGTCACTTGCACAGCAAGGGGGCTGTCCTGCAAGGACAGCCAGCCAATCAGCACTGGGTGCATTCGGGTAACGTGGGAGACTAAGGATAGGGAGCTTCAGGCACCTCCCTCGCTTCCTGTCTCGACAGACAGTGGAGCCAGAGGCAGGTTTCAGCACAGAAGCCTGCCAAAGGCAAAACGAATAAAAGGGTTGAACCTGGTTTGTCACGCAGAGTAAAACCCAAGAAAGACCTCACAAGAAAGAAATGGCGGAAAAAAAGAATACCGGGCCATTTTGACAAAATGGGCATCCATGGATGCACTACTGCAGCTGAGGACCCATACCCCGATTTGCCTTTAAAAGAGCGAAGATCATCAGGGAGTATGTGGTTCACTCATCCTTTACCAAAACCGTACCACGAACAGGTCTTTGGAACTTACATAAAGTGATTGGACACTATCCCTGTGGGTCATGCACAGTATGTAAATTCACCAGAAAACTACGAACATTCATGTTTGGCACCAAACAATGGGTCCTGAATAATCTGACCAACTGCAAGACTAATCAAGCAATATATTGCATCGAATGCCCTTGTGGGCTTCGATATGTGGGACAAACCACACGGAGCGTAGGCACCCGAATCTCGGAGCATCGCGCGAGAATCCGGTGCAAGAACACCACTTCTCCACTAGTCTCATTTTTTGGACAACCACCACACACCCGATGACATTCTTTGGTGGGTTTTAGAACGGATAAACTCTGGTCAGAACATACAGACCAGATTACTGGAACTTGAAAAGAGATGGATTTACAGATTGGACTCCTTGGAACACGGACTCAACGAACAATCTCCTTTTTAATATTTAATATTCCATTTCCCTGTCTACTTTTTAATATTAGACACCCCAGGCCATACCAAAGCTTCGTATTAATTCCAATCACCTTCTGAGATGCACTGTCTCACTCTGCTTCCCCCCCCCCGCTCCCCCCTTTCCCTTTTTCCTCCCCCCCTCCCCATCCCAACACTGACCCCTATACTTCCCCCCCCCCCCCCACCCCCACCGCTTGCATCTCCCTTGACTCTCACACTCAGTCTCAACAGGTGCCTTTTTCGGGTAGGCACCCCGCGTATTAAACCGTTTCCCTCTGACGCTATACTCATCTGAGTAGAACTAACCCATGCGTCCACGTCACGCATTCCCTTCAACTCCCAAACTTGGATTCCCAGACAGACATTTGTGCTCCATGCGCGCACAGGGACACACGGAACATTTATGTTGTTCCCCCCGGTTTTGAGTTCGGCACCCCGCAAAACGGGACAAACAGTTCTTTCAGACCACAATGTGCAACAGTTCTCTAGCCACAGCGGCTCTCTACCCTTTCTACTCACGCCTCTCGCAGGCCCAGGTTCTCTGCACACGGGCAAAGAATCCTTCTCTGCTGCGCATGGAGCCTGCAGACAACTGGAACTAACATTCAATCACTTGTTTCCCGGGCTGCAAGCAATTCTGACAACCAGCGCCGGCCCAGCCATACGACACTCCTCCCGACTTCCGACCTTACCATTGGTCCGACACAGTACACACACCCTTCTTTACTCGACCAGGCTTGGCTTCCCATTGGATATCTTATTTCATGGAGGCTTTTTCTCCTCCCTGTCGAAGCCTGACGCACAGTCCGGTTGCCCAGACAACCACAAACTAGCCTCTATTTTCCAGCCACAGCCTGCATTCGAGCTGCCGGCGGCCGTGAGGCTTGACGTGCAGGGACGACTCTGCCCTCCCCAACTTCATGTCAATACCACCAGACCTGACACATCCTGTTTACCAAGCACAGGTAACAACGTGGGCCCTATTACGCTTTTCTGTTTTCGGCCCCATTTATTCAAAAAGTTTTGATATCTCATTTCCTCCTTTGGTTCATTGTCTCGTCCTCCAACACAGCCACGCACCCAGGGATCACCACTTCAAGACGCACCGCGAGAGGGTGCTCCCAGGCGGACATTTGTTTTTCCGGGTTCTGCTCCCCCAGACCTGTCTTCCCAACGACAGATTGCCTTGACAAGACACCCTTGCAGGTAATCCTTTACGTACCTTCCATGTCCCCCAGGGCAGGACTACACCTATCACTTCAGATTAGGTCTGATGTTTTTCCTTTTTTCTCTATTTTATTTCTCCAATATAGGCATTTTTCTGTTCTAAAACTCAGCCGAGTCTCCCTCTCTCCCTCCCTCCCTCCCTCCCTCCCTCCCTCCCCCCCCCCCTTGTGTGCCGCCGGACCGACAGATCTGTACGGAGACCCTTGCACTGCATTACCGAAGGGGACCCAATACCATTATCTTATGTTTTCAGGAGAGGTTGGTCCATCAGCACTGTCTGAGGACTCCCGATCTTTATAAACATTTAGACTTGGTAGCGTGAGACATAAGGCAGACAAGACTAATGTCTTTTGCTCTGCCCATATTCTAGCATGATATTCTAGCCTGCATGCAGATTTTTGATGTATAAGTTGTTACCCTCCACTTGTTCCTACAACTCTGTATAACACTTTTACATCCTGTTCTTTTCTCTTCATTTTACTGGCTCTCCCCCTTTTTCACAATTACAGGGTCCTGCTATTTATTGCCCTGATGAAGGCGGAGTATTCTCTCCAGAGACGCAGATCATTATTCTTTTGAAGTCTGTACCGCCGAAACGCATTGTTAACCAGAGGGGATACAAGATCCATCACAATACTGTGTCATCTAGGATCATGTCTCATTTGCAACCACCAACCGAAGGACAAGGATACTTTTTCCACAAAGCTCCTTTTATGTCAATCTGTCTCCTTACTTCATCCCCCTGATGCGTAGGCAGACCCAATCCCAATATATAATAACCTTTTGATTTTGGGATACAAAAATAACTAATTTATTTGTTTCATTACAATTGCACAACAATAAGGGGCATTTGTTTTCCTTATGATAAACTAGTAAGAACACAGTTATCAGTAACAAAATTGTCTTTTCAATTCTATTTTTTTATTTGTTAAGACTTTATGTGTACTCCAAAAAGTGACGAACAAATTTATGTTAATGTTCCCCACTAAGTGTTCTTATCTTTCTACACCAAATAATACGTATGTACCATTTATATCACCGATTTTATATGTTTGTACATGTTAGATTTCACCATGTATGTTATTCTTGGTTTTTTTTGACATAAAGCTTTTACTTTGCATTTTCCATAATGCTTATGCCTCATTTGTGAAGGAATGACTTCTACTTTTTACCGCATGCAATATGTATAAATTACACTAGTTGTACAGGTTTTGGACCAGATAAGCAATTATAATTCATTTATACCTTACATGGGCCAACCTTCTGATACACCAGGACTTTGTTTTGTTGTAATCTATAGATGATTCTTGACCCCCCCCTGGTGTGTCACTCCTGGGTCAGACCACTGCTGCTACATGGTGGCACTCTTTTTGTATATAGAGGATTCAGTCAGCGGCAGAAACGCACAATGGTAGGAAATTTAAACCACTGCCACCAGCCATTAAATGTAGTGAGGGTAACAAAAAATGTTAAATGACTAGGTAGGAAAAGGGGCTACTAAGAAACCCCCCTAATATTTCCACGTAAGGTGGGGTGTACTGGACCTACATAGGAAAAACAGGTAAGTCAATTTCACTTTAATACCCAAGAGAAGGTGTTTAAACCTTATGAGAAATCCAAAGGACATTTCTGTGACACTGCACTGAGGGTGATGTGTGCCACCATACAAAAGTAAATGCTATGGAGTTTGTCAGATTCCAAAAACAAAGCAAAAGAGTCCAAATCAGATCAAAAATATGAGGGTGAGAAAAAGGTCTCTCGCTCCCGGATTAAAATTAAAAGTCCTAAAATCCAGCAAAAAAGCCGGGGGGCTCCAAGGTTGAAAGGAATTAGCATAGAAATGAGAATTCTCCCTAACAGTGCAATCTCAATACCGAGGTATCTTATATTCGAGGGTGACCACCGCAGTCCAAACATATTACTTGGTTCTTGTGCAACGTCCATTAACGGAAAGACCTAGGATGTGTTACTATTTAAGCGCAAGCCAGAATACTTCTGAACATGTGAAAAGCGGTTATAATCTGCAGGCAGATATTTCCCCGGGTCTCTTGAATACATCATTATTTCAGTTCCACCTGGCCGGTGTTGATGCCGGCACTAGCATATTGAGCTCTCTTGAAGTCAGCCAGTGGTTCTATCACTAAGGCGAACAGCAGGGGTGACAACGGACACCCCTGCCTGATGCCGCCTTCCAGTACCGATACCGTCGCGAGTACCTCACTTACATACACTTTAGCATATAGCTGTGTATATAAAGTCTTCAACGACTTGGTCAAATTTGGCCCAAACCCATAGTTGTTCAGCACCCTGAACAAGAAGGGCCAGTACACTGTATCAAATGTTTTCTGCATGTCTAAAGAAACAGCAACCCTCTGAATGTCCTGTGGTGTCCATTAAACATCTAGCATATGTTAGATGCCGTCGACCTCCCCAATATAAATCCCGCCTGGTCCTCATGTACCATATATGGCATTAACGGGTTCAGTCTAGATGCCAGAATTTTTGCTAAAATATTCACATCAGTATTTATTAAGGATATCAGCCAGTACGACCCGCAATCATCTGAAGGCTTGCCATGCTTAAATAATAGAATAATTATTGCTTCATGCATAGACTCTGGAAGAGTCCCCAGTTCCAGTGCCTCCGACCATACCGATAATAGCCGGGGAGATAGCACATCTGCAAATTCCTTTTAAAACTCTGCCCCTAGTCCATTTCACGCTGGGGCCTTCCCACTCGGAAGATCCCGAATAGCATTTTTTATTTCAGTCAAATTTATCAGCTCCTCCAGGATACTGCGCGCCTCTGCCGACAAAAGTGTTGAAGTGTTGCAGGATATTCATCCATCTCCGTTGTTGTAGCCACACTTCTAGGGGAATGTCCCTATAGAAGTCGTAGAATACTGCACACACCCGATTTACCTTGTTGCCCACTGTGTCGTGCGACCTAATTATACTTGGGATATTAGAGCTGCCCTTCTCACTGCAAACTATTTGCCCAGCCGTTTCCCAGGTCTGTCCTGTTCCCCATATCCGCGCACCGCTGCAGGCCTATCAAAATATCTCAACTCCCCGTTGGCTGCGTCACAGTATTTGTCTAGTTATGTCTATGTTATTTCTGATACACAGTGACGGATCGCCAGAGCTTTCCTTTTATATTTGCGCTAATGTCTCCTCGTTGCTCTTCAATTCTCTCCTAATGTCGCGCTTTACACCAAATTCAGTTGACATTGCAATACCCCCGATATATATTTTAAACCCTTGCCAGAGAGTGGCATGTGTAATCATAGAGCCCTCATTAATGTCAAAATAGCTGTGCATTTGTTGCATCATGTTTGCCTGGAAGGCCAGTTCCTCCAACAATGTAGTCTTAAAGCGCCATTGCGGTCATGGTGCCATATTCCCGGGAATGTCTAGCGAGAGCAATATCGGGGAGTGCTCCGACAAGGATCTAGGTAATATTCGGCACTCTGTCACCCAGTTCAGTAACTTGTGTGATACCAACCATAAAAGCAGTGCGTGAAAGCACATCATGCACCGATGAATAAAAGATGTATGTGCGCTGCGTGTTAAGTGTTCGTCACACATCTCATCCCCAAGTCCTCAATGTGCATGTGTATGATACGTGCACCGCTGGCTAACGGGCCTGGATGTTGAGGTGCAATCTAAATGTATGTCCAATATAGTATCTTCTCTGCAAATAACTGACGCGGTAGGATACTTACCACATTTTTTAAATAAAGTGTCAAATTTTGAGTCATCCACATTAGGTCCATAAACATTTATCAAAAGAACCTCCAAATTTCCCAACTTCCCATGAACGACAACAAACATGCCACAGTCATCCCGCACGGTTTCCAAGTGGACAAATGGTAATGACCGGTGCACCAAGATCATAACACCCCCTGCGGACTGGGGGAGCAAGACGTATAATAGCGTAGGTCTCCCAACCCAGGGGTAACCTTACGTGCTTGATGTTCTAGCAGATGGCTCTCTTGCAAAAATAGAAGCATGACCCCTAGCCTGTTAACATATGAGATTACCTTTCGCATCTTCATTGGGAGCCCCAGCCCACGCACATTCCAACTTAATAGTTACACATTACCCAGATCATTCCCTGCCAACATTTCCAGGGTATATCAAACTGCGCTTCCCTATCCAGCAACCCATCATGGCCAATCCAAGTTGTACTGTATTTACCATGTGCATTTCTATAACATTTACAACCCAACTCCCCCCCACATAGTGCCCCGAACTTGACTATGCATACCCCCACCCGCCTACCCCCCCCCTTGCCCTACCCTCCCTAACCAGTATATGCACTCACATTGGGGGAAGCTGTTACCGCAGCGAGTGGAGTTCCACGCAACAATACATCTCCTTGATACAATATAAACAGGAACAGAACAAACATTGCCATCAACACATCCGTATTGCATAGTCGTGGGTGAGAGATTCTGCTACAGCCCTATATCATTTAGCCCCTGGCTCTCACCCTACAGGGAGTGGAATGTTGGCCTCCAAGAATGATATGGTTTCCTCAGGAAATGTAAATAAGTAGGTATTATTGAATTGTAGTCGCAGCGGGGCAGGATAGAGCATAGCGTAGGGTATTTCATGCTCCCAAAGGAGCTTTTTAATACCAACAAATGTACCTTTTTCCTGCTGTACCGCCAAAGTAAAGTCTGGGAAAATGCGGACCACGCTAGATCCCATCCTCAGCTACTGCTTCTAGCGTGCAGCCTTCAGTACCAGGTCTCCATCTCTGTAGTTAATTAGGCAAGCAATTATCCGTCTGGGATACACCCCACCACACCCGGCCTTGGATTTGCCATTGATGCTCTGTGCGCACGTTCCACTACAAACAGTGGGGACCACCCAGGATCGACCATCAGCTCTTACAGTAACTCCACCACTGCAGTTTCCATTGCACCTTTCAGGGCGTCCTCCGGAACGCCTTTAATGCAGTCGCACTTCCGCCTCAACCTCACCTCCAAATATTCACACTTAGTCTTGATGTTGCCCATGTCCTTAGCAAGGGACGTCACAGTCCCCCCTGTAGCGCTGTTAAGGCTTCTTCTGCAGTGCTGATCCAGGTTTCTGTCTCCATAATCCGCTATGTTGCCTTCTCAAGTTGAGCGCGTATGGTTGTGACATTAACAGTAATGCTGTCCAGTTTATTAATGGAGGCAAATCCTTGCTGCATAATGGCCATGACAAATTGGAGATCAAAATGCGGTGAGGATAAAATTCCATCCGCGCACACCGGATTGCTCGCATCTTCACACACTATTTCCGCAGGTTTCGGGGTGGGTTTCGAAAATTTGTCCATGGAACCACTTTTCTTAGGTCCAGCCCCCTTCGGCATAGTGCATCACCATTCAGCTGTCTCACACAGTTCATACTGCAGTAGGGTACTGGTCCCCAACAGCAGCACGAGATCTAGCACTGCCTTATGCTTGCTTGGATATGCAGAAAAGGAAAGTGTCAGTCAGCTAAGGAGGCAGCTATGTGACAAGTCACTAGCATCACCACCACCCAACATCCCAGGCGTGTCCAAAGTATGTAGTACAGTGGCCCGTTCAAGAACTGCTTGTCAGACCTGAAAGTCCAACTGACCTGGGGTGTAACACAGGGCTATAGGTGTACCACACACCTCGCCCCTCGCTTCTCAGCACACATGGCAAAGGTGCAGTGTTGAGAGGGCCAGGCCACCAGCTGTCATGAGCGCTACTCCCGAGGAGCCAAGACTGGCCGAGCGTCCCCGGAAGCAGGCTCATCCACACCCCCGGTTCCAGCAAACCCCTACAGGGGCCCTTTGGACAATGTCCTGGCGCCTCTGGCGCCAGGCTCATAAGGAACCACAGTCCCGGCGCCATGGGCGCCGGGCTCATATTCTTAAAGTGTGCAGTAGCGATTGGGTGGACTTACCTGTGGCAGACCATGCTGCATACTCACCTAGAACAATCCAAGCTGGGTGAAGTCCGAGCCACTAGCTGGGAGGGGCCAATCCTCTGTTCCAGGAACTCTTTTCTTACCTGGGTGGGGCTGATGCTAATCCTCTGACACTGGAACTCTTTTCTTACCTGGGTGAGGCTGGAGGAAGAATACGCACCAAAGCACTATTTAAACCACGCCCGATAGAATTCACGTGCTTCGCGTTACTCTGCAACAGCAGCAGGACCCTCACCAAGTCGGCTCCTGCATTCCAGGTCCAGACACACACTCAGCTTCTCGAGCAGCAACCTGTGGATGAAGAAAAGGCACAGGAACATCTACTCACCAGAATTCAGCCACAAGAGTCCAGTCTCCGACAACCTGCAAATAAAGACATAAGGTTTGAAAACGTGCAACACGCTTGCTTACCTTATCCATCCGTGATCACACCGGAGTTCACCGCGGCCTTCGCTTCGGCAGCATCCCAGCACCTGGAAGACAAAAGACATTGTTAGTGGTGTCCGAGCCGAAGGGTTCGCAACTCAGTTATACTTACACGCTTCTTCACGCGCAGCAGCATCGCCCTCAGCATTTAGGCATCTGAAAGACAGAAAAGGACATTATAAAAGGGTGCTCTTTTAGAAGCGGCCTCAGATCTTCTATACTCACGAGCCTCTTCTTGCACAGCAGTGGTGGTGTCGCCAACAGCTCCTCGGCACCTGAAGGACTATTACAAGCCACAAAAGGACACTGAGCCTAAACACTGAAATCATCCAGTGACGTAACTGGATTCCACGCGCCCCTGCACCAGAAGCAGGATGGAGAGCTCGGCTTTACTAAACCAAAGGTGAGAGTTTGTGGAGACCAGTCGAGAACCAAGAAGTGGGAAAAGCAGAAGATTGGTGGGAGAACTTATCCAACCAGCTTGTAATTACCCCTTTTTCTTCCACCTGCAGAAAACTCATCTTACAAGTCAGACAGTCAATATTCGGAGGTCCTGCCCAGAGCGTCTTCTGAGTTCTACGCCTCATCATAGTCATAGAAGCAACTGTAGCAGTCCAGTTTGGGTCAGCGCCTCCGTGGGAATCAGGTGAGCGTTACACCAGCCCTGTGAACCAAGCTCTCCACTGGAACACTTGCATAACTCCGCCACCTCAGCCGACAAGAAGCAGTGTGAGATACTGCACGTGATAATGCCCATGAGGGGGGTCCGTATCTGTGTGTCCCAATCTATTTGTGCCCTGGGCAGCCCCTGCATTGGGGGTTCTGTCTCATACATTCGTCCACCACAGGGCTACTCAGAGGCCCCTCGCCTGGACTTCAACCCAACCCAGGCAGCGCTCACCTCCATCTGTCCAGAGGCTCCAGCTCTCAGCAGCAATCCGTAGAAATAAACTGCTACGAAGGGTCAGCCCCCGAGAAGGGCCAACTAATCACTCTCCCAACGCTGCGTCCATGCTCTTCCGATATGTAGCTCCCTTCTCGGGGCCACCACACAGGCAACCGCCCTTCCGTTACGGCACCAGACGGGGCCTCCAGCCGCACAAAGGCCTCACTACATCCAGTTGGTGTCGCCGCGGTCCGCCAAAGTTCATTGACCAGTAACGCAGCTTCAATGGTCGCTCCACTGCATGTAATGAGCACCAAGCATACCCTCACCTCTCAATGGGCTTCTTCCTTCAAGGACGCCTCATTTCCAGCCCAAGGGCTCACAGGGATTCTGCACTCTGAACGGAGGTCACGCGAAAGCCACCATCTTGGCAATCACGCAACAGCACCCCCCTCAAATAGTTTAGTTAACCGATGTGTAATTCTCCGGGCCAACCACCATGGTGCACTTTGTATAGCATGTCAATCTACCTTAAGATTCACAAGCTTCCGTAGCTTCACTAGCTGCATAAAGGAAGGGGGCACAGATTGCCCTTCAATCAATCTAGGCTTAATTGGTAAGCTCTTATGTCCTTCCTTAGAACTAAGAAAGCCCCGTTTGTTTATAGAAGTTGACAGAATTCAAAAGCAGCACGTTAAAATGTGTAGAGAATCCTGCTTCATCTGAAGAAGCTCCCTCTCACTACTTCTCTCTCCTGGAATGATCACTGTTCTCACTTGAAGCTCTCATCGCCTCTTGCATCGGTAAGGCCAGCACGGCCCCCCCCACCCCATCTACAAGGTCATTCAACCCATGTAAAGTGTGTCAGTAGCTCCCTTTACCTCTACCTACTCTGCTCCTACTCCTGCGACTGACTCCCACCCTGACACAGCCCTCTAACTTTAACCTCTCAGTTTCCAACACTCTTGATATTCTTGCCCCTGTCATGAGGATACAATTGAAGCCTACCAAAAAGTGCAACTCTTGGTACGACTCCGAACTGGTTGCAAGTGCAGGTCAGCCGCAGGGAAATAGGACTTCTCGGGTGCACCCTCTGACAAACTGGCCTGTCGCCTCCTTCAAAGGGAGTACAGACTCTGCATTCACTCCAAGAAAAGAGTCTTTATTCAATCCTGCATCTCGGCGGCATCCAATAACACAGACAAACTTTTCAAAGTCTGCAAGGAACTAGCCAACCCTACCACAGCCTCCTCCACCATTGCACCCATCCAGCCTGCCATGGCTGTACACTTTACCTCAAAAATACAGGATATCCCATCACCCCTCTCTCTTCCTCACCACCTCAATCACCAACATCTCTTGTACCAACCTTGGCCACCCACAGCCCTCCCCTTCGGTCTTCTCTTTCCCCGTCACACCTGAGGAGATCACTAGTCAAGTCCAGTCTATGAAAGCCTCCTCCAAACAGGTGGACCCCTGCCCCTCCAAAACTATCAAGGACAACATTCACTCTCTCGCCCCAACCTTGGCAGACCTCTGCAACCTCTCCTGCGCCACTAGAGTTTTCCCCACTGCTCTTAAGCACTCTGTGCACCCTCTCCTCAAAAAACCTTCTGCTGACCCTTCCATTCTGGCAAACTATCGCCCGATCTCCATCACTCCTTTCCTGGGCAAACTCCTGGAGATGTTGGCCATTTCTCAGCTTACCCTCTACACTGAATTTGTCGGTTGCTTCCATGACCACCAGTCTGGCTTTATAGTATCCAGAGGCACAGAAACTGCTCTTCTGAACACCTGTGCAGTGAAGATCTGCTCTCAAATCTGGATTCCAACTCTCGCTGTGTCCTCATTCTACTTGACCTCTCCTCCGACTTCGATACAGTGAACCACAACACCCTGATAGCACGTCCGACACCCTGGGCATCACTGACCAGGCCTTGGCGTGGCTAACCTTTCTCTTCGGCCTCCGATCCCAGTTGGCACTGGGGTCCTTCTCCCCCAGTTCACCTCCAACTTTCAGTGCTATGTGGATTACACCCAGCTCTCCTGCAGGCCACCCTCTGCCTCCTCCCCTTCCTCACTCAGACTGTCTGCAATTCAGTGGTGGTGTGCTGCAAACAAGCTCTGCCTCAATGCTAGTAAGACCGATTGTCCTCGTTGGGAACGGTGTGGTACATTTACCCACCTGGCAGAATTCCCCTCGATCACCAATCTACACTTCAGCAGTTACCAGCAAAATCGCTGCGCTGGCTCTGCAGAGCACCATTACCTTGCATCAAAACTGTTTTGCAGCTACCAAAAATGATGGCTGCGCTGTCGTTGCCAAACACCTATGGGGCAAGATGGAACATGGAACACCCCGAGAAAGGCTTCCAGTGTGTTCCTTATGTGTACACAAGAAAAGAATTGAAAAGCAGCGCTGCTCTGCCAGTTCAAAATTTCCCATTGAAAAAGGAAATATTTTACATTTAAAAAATGCTCTTGTCCAAGGTTTTCAGCCGTACACAGTTTTGTTCATTGTTCCTGTGCTTCAGGAAGAGGGAGCATTTCTCAATGAATGACAGGCTGTGCCAGGCATGATCTGTGAAATAACAAAGAAACTTCACCCTCAGCTGTATGGAAAAACGCTCGACTTTTGGCAACAAAATGTCATAGCTAAACTCTTCAAAAGAAGCCCTATATCTCTCTGTGCTTAGGTCAGTTTCAGTGGACCTTCACCTTGAACAGATTTCTGTGTATGAGAAATTGACTAGGGCTGCAAATAATGTTTAGAATCTAGATGTAAGAGAAAACCGCATTGGAAGTGACAGCAAAAGGAAGATTCACCATGTGTAAACATGGTTGTGCTTTTTTACAAACAAGGAAATGTCTGTTTGAAAGTAAATTGTGGCCTTAAGGCACTGTCTTGCACAGAATGTGATGGGGGTTGGTTTTAAAAAATATGTAGGATATTTAAGTCCTACAGTTTGCTTCCTGGTTCAGAAAAAATAAATAAGTGTGCTGAAGCCACAGAACAGGTCTTCCTGGCCTGGCTACAAAGGACATTTGCTTCCTGAGAACAAGACCTGCCTCCCCCCAAGGGGACCAACATCTGGAAACTATGAATAGACCAATGGGGAGAATGTAACACGCTCGTCGGACTTTCTGGCATTCTGCAGCCGAGAGACAAAGGATTTCCAGGACACTTGGGTGCGACTTTGTGAACAGCACCACCCCTCAACTTCAACTGGGGAGCCTCAAAGCAAACTCCAGAGCAACCTTGGAAGTTATGCCCTTATATGGGAAACAATGCTGGCCATTTCGGGCAAAAGACTTGAATTAATAAACTTTAAGGCTTTATTTCTACAACCGGACAACACAGTAATGCGGGAGATTAACAGTTTAAATATGATTTTGGGGGCATTAAAACAAGATATTGTGGCTTTCCCTAGCATGTATGGGACGCAAAACGTAGAATAATGTAATTCATGGGAAAAGTGTTCATGGGATAACTTTGAAATTTAATGCAACCATGCTATGTGATAATAGGTACACCTGCATAAAATTGCAGAATTATAAGGAGTATTTCCCGCCGAAAAGCACTAAAGATTATTAGACGAAACAATGGAGTTGGACTACCATGCTCTGCATGAAATATGTCATTTGTCTGATTTGCAAAAGTGCCACAACTGTAAAAATGTGCAATTAAGTCGGAACTGATTTTTGGCAAATATAACTGTGGGATGGCCCTGTACCTCATAAAAACACACCCACATAAAACTGAGTTTCCTCCTTCAGTCAAATCTGCTTCTAGGAAGGAAGCAACATACACAGGCTAACCTATCCAGTTGTTAGAGGCATGTCCAGCCTAAGGCTGCTCCAACAATAAATCCTGTGATGTCACCCGCCTTATAAAAGGGGGAAGCTCAGAGAGGCAAAGGACAAACACTCTTCTGAATTTTCCAGCTCCTGCGTATCCAGACATTCCATATTCATCCTTCCAGACTCCAGATTCCCAATTCCGATACCAGGCCAAAGCATAGCTGACCCTATCCAGGCAGGACCATTGATCCAGAAAAAGAAACCCCACTGCAAATCCCAATAACCCAGGGAGAAAGGGAGGAGAATCGGTGGTACCCCTTTTGAGAGTATCCAGTGACCAGACCGGCTTCTTGCCCCACTACCTGCATTCCAGCTGTACCCTCCAGTGACAAAAAAGCACCAGCTGTTTACTTCTAGGAGAGCCCCGCCTCGGTGACCAGTGGCCAGATATTGCCTTGGTGTCCAGAAACCCGGTTGGTTGTCCCAAATCCCAAATGAGTACCACCCCATCCTATAGCAACACATATCATACCCCATCTTGATACCTTGTCTTTGTTCCACTCTCTCAGTAATCCCATCAATACCCTGATAACTTGTTTCAAACTGTCAGAATTCTCTTTGCATCCTGTCCTTGATTTCCAAGTGGTAGCGCCATTCTCAATATGATAGGATATATGATAGTTTATATAGCAAAGCGCTTCAAGGCAAGAGCGGGAACAAGGGAAAATACAATGACATTCTTACAGGCCATGAACAGTAAGGATGTGAAATTAACCATCGTACTCTGCCTGACGACATTTCAGATAGTGCCAGAGCTAAGACATAGATAAGGAAGGGAGGGGGAGAGTGGGAAGGAAATGTATACAGACAGGCGACTACCGTACTAGGCCTGATGACATTTGTGGTAGAGCCGGAGAAAAACAAAAAAGTAAGGGAGAGGGGTGCAGAAATGGAGGGGAGGAACAAAACAAGCGACTATCATACTAGGCCTGACGACATTTCAGATAGTGCTGGAGGTAAGGGGTGAGGAGGAAAAAAAACAGTAATGTGAGAGTGGAGGAAACAGACGAGGTTGCTATCATATTAGGTCCAGGGACAATTCTGATAGAGTAAGTGCATAGAAGAAAGTAAGGGGAGGAGGTGGGAGAAGGGAAAGGAGGAGAGAACAGAGAGTAAGCAATCAAAAGAATGGAGAAGCAAGAATGGAGAGCGAATACAATTGCAGAAGTCAGTAGTAACACATAATGTTGCAAGCCAAGATACAAGAAGAAGATGGGAACAGCATGATTCAGGGCTACCATGAGTACAAGATGCAAAGGAAGTCCAGCATGAGAGTTGAGAAAGAGTGACGCACCGTGAATGAATGAAGTCCCTAAAAGTAAAATCCAGCATTGGCCACAAGACGGTGATGGTGAAACCAGAATGTATCAGGACAGACTCCTGCAGAAGTAGGCTGAAGGAGGTTGAGGGGGAGAAGGGTAGAAGAATCATGCGAAATAGGCAACACCTGTGTGCGAGAAGGGGGGGGGGGGGGGGGGCACAAGGGAACATCACTGTTCCACTCATTCCCGTCATTTGGAATTCCTAAAAAGAGGCACACTGCGTGAAGGGTTACAACTGCAGCGTAATCTTTCTATTCAAGGGTGAAGTTCCTCTTTTCTAGCCTCTAACACTAGTTTGAGTGAAACTTGTCCTTTCCGTTCCAAACAGATTTTCTCTGTTAACTGCTTTTATTTTTAAAACCAAATGTACTTTCCCCTTGAGAATCTCATCCTGTCATTAAGTTAGAGTTACTCTTTCACTTGCACATTATACTTGTGATGTGAATCTTTCAGCCAGCATAAAAACCACATTCCAATTCTGTCTATTTCACCCGTTTTTCAAACCTCTGACATTTTAACCCATGAAAGTAAGAAAGTAAAATTTCTATGCGTGTGATTTTGGTCTGCACTGTGTTGTCACTTCAAAGTTGATTTTCGAACTGTATGCCCTTTGTTTTTACCTTGCCTTGTAGTTGCTAGTGTTCTTACATCTCCGATATGGTATAACTCCTATTTACCTCATTTATTCAAATGCACATGTAAATTATTTACCAATTCAGAGTGCGATTTATACAATTGCAAAGGGGTTTTGCCTCTCATTTCGGCGGAGGGGGCGAGAGAGGGGGGGAAAGAGGTCAGATTTTAATTCCGTTTGCTGCCTAGTGTACCCGACTTCTTGCTGCTCCTTTCCATCCACTCGAAATTCGATTAACAGGGGTTTGAGGGAGCATTGCAGGGAAAAATCTTAACTCAGGTGCCATCTAACCGAACAGTAAAATTGCTCCCATTCATTTGTGCTTTGGATGCGTTATAGTAGGTCAAATTAAGTGTACTCCATCATTCTACAGTGTAATTATCACCCCATTGGTGATTGCTGCCCAGTATTAAATGTGTGATTTTCTTTGAATTTAAAATAAATATTGTGTCATCACCCACCGGCATGGTTCATGGTCCATTGTGACCCGGGGAATTTGTAAAAGGGGGTGTGAGACGGGTTGGATGCCAGCTCAATCGAATTCTAGGAAATAAAGAAAACGTATTTTGATAGTGTGCTCCCTCGGAGGCCAAGGGCAAGAGTCCTGGTCTGGTGTGCGATGCCCGATTGGAATCCTTAACCGACCCCTGCTACCGCTGTCCCTCTTTCTGTCAGGCCAGCCTAGCCATTGGGCCTGCGCCTCCGCCTACCAACGAGGCAAAAAATGTGGGGGGTCATCTTAGACTCCACTCTCTCCTTCGCGTCTCACATCACGGACATCTCTAAAAAAAAAAAAATCCCATTATGAACTGCACCTCATCGGATGTATTCTACCTTTTCTCATCTTCCCCCAGAGTCTTTCAGTCTCCAGAGCCCTGGGTCCTCTCTAGGCTAGACTATTGCAACAGCCTCTTTCTCAACCTGCCCTCTTCTACCCTCTGCCCTCAACAGAACCACAAGACTTACCCTTGGCCTCAAGCCCATGGCCTGCATCTCTCCGGCTGTCATGATGCCTGCCTCCAAGGAGCCAAACCAGGCCCGGCACCCTCAGAGACAGACACCATGCATTCAAAGGAAGTCCCAGCAGCCTCAGATGGGGGCCCTTTAGACTCAGTCCTGGCGCCGTTGGCGTCAGGCTCATAGGGGACATCAGTCTGGCGCCATCGGCGCCAGGCTAATACAGAAGTAGGTTGGGAGTAGTGCTTGGTGTAAACTTACCTGTGCAGACCATGCTGCAACTTCCAAGACTGGAAGGAACTATTTTTCTAGGGATTACTTGATCTCTAGGGTGTGACCGGTGGAGGAATACATATTTCTGGGGGAAGAATACATACCTGGAACTACTTGAAAGGCTATTTAAGCCACACCCAAGCAGCAGACCACGCTTCGCCTTGTTCTGCACTTAGCAGCTGGACGCTCACCGTGCCTGCTCCTGCCTTGGTCCTCCATCACGCCTGCCAGCATCCTGGAAACACCTAAAGAAGAAAAGGGAAGAGAACAGGTGAAAACAAGAACCTTACCTGATACATCTGCACTCCGGATTCTGCACGCCGACGATCCTGCAAAGAAGGCAAACATTTTAAAAGCGCATTGCGTCGCGCGCAGCACGCTGCATTTCACTCACCTGCACGTGGCGTTTTCGAGTCCTGCGACGTCCATCCGGAGCTTCCACCGCCATCCAGCACCTATTGGAAGGAAGGAGAAAGAGAGGTGAGAAGGGAAACACGAATCTAAGTAGAACTTACCTGTGGTTCAATTCCCTCTCCGCCTTCGGGTTTGTGCCATACCTTCGGCATCTCAGCACCCCGGCCCCTAAGGGGAAAAGAAACAGACATTGTATTAGTGAGAGCATGCGAGAACATTAGCAATACGCTCACTCAAGACTTACCCATTTGCAAGAGAGACACAGCAGCTCTTTTCGGGTCGGCGCCTTACCTCCGGCATTGCCGTACCCCGGCCCCTATGGGGAAAAAGACATTGGACATTAAAGGAGATACTTAAAACTGCAAAGGAATCTCTCATCGGAATTCTTACCAGAATTTGGCTTCATCCAAATCGCCTGCAGCCCGGAATCTTCTCCAGCACCTGCGAAAGAAAAGAACAGATGAGTGAATATAAACCCAAACTTGCCATAAACATTTGCGGTACGACGGGAATGGACAAACTAGTTTAAACTCATCAATCCAGTGAAGTAACTGGAATCACAACGCGCCCCTGCATCAGAAGGAGGATGGAGAGCTCGTCATTTTGGTTCCTAAGGTGAGTCTTCGCAGGGAATCCCAAAAGGGTTTCACAGAGGGAGAGAAGGGAAGTGGGAGGTCGGAACATCACCCGCAGACTATTAACCCTTCCTTTTCTCACACAGTGGGATATTCCTCCGAGCCAGAAAAGCCAGGTTGGGGAATCCAGTCCATCTTCCGGGTCTTACACATCTCTGCAGAAGAGGTCACAGCAGTCCCAGCCACGCCCGCGCCTCAGTGGGAGCCAGGTGAGCGTTACACCGGCTCTGAAATCCCTTCACTGGCTCCCTGTGGCTGCTTGAATTAAGTTCAAGACCCTTTGCGGTGTCCACAAGGCTTTCTGGGGCCTGTGCCCACTATCTGCAACGCACTCTTCCTAAATAATCACCTTCCCAAGCCCACCGCTCGTCTTCCACCAACTCTCTGCGGGTGAGTCACTTCTCCAAGCAGAGACTTGGATGGGGGAAGAGGGGGGGGGGCTGGGAGATCAATATCAACTGCAGGTGCCTCCCTCTGGAACAGCCTCCCTGCCTCTCTCCGTCTTGAGCCGATCTAGTTAAGGTTCGGAAATTCCTCAAGGCTTTCCTCCTTGCCTCCTCCTTCGCTCTCCCTCTCCCCTGCTAGCCACCTCTCTGTTCTCTTGCTCTGCCTCCTACTTCTGCTCCGTTTTGCTGACTGGCTGCATAGTGTACCTTCAGACCCTCCCAGGTCCCAAGCTCTCCTTGCCAGTCTCCTGCACTTGCCCCCAGTCCTTGCACTTGCCGCAGCACTACTGTACTGTTACGCTTACCTGGTTCCCACAGGGGCGTCGATCGGACCCGGACAGCTGCGGTCTCCACCAACGTGATGCGTAGTGCCGAGATGACTGTCTGGACTGGCCCGCCTAATCTCGTCTGCTTGATCCGTAGAAGTATTCTCCTGCAAGTGGAGAAAGGGATTAAGCCACCCTAAGCCACCCGTGGTTATGAGTGATAGCCCCCTCCCACTGTTCTCATTCTCTCTTCTTGTCACCTCCGATATCCCCTTTTAGGAACCTCACCTTATGTTTTTAAATGAGGAGCTCTCCATCCTGCGTGGATTGCAGGGGCGCGTTGATGCCAGTTACTTCACTGGTTTGAAGGCGTGGGAGAATTCCGGAGAGTATGGACTCTGAGGTTCCTGGCAAGGTTCGGTAAGTATCAAGTTCATAGAGTTCAATATGTCCGATGACTCACTCTTGTTCGCCCCTTCCTTCCTTGTCTTGCACTAAGATCGTGAGAAGATACCCCTCGTGGCAGTTGGTGGCGCTCAGGTAAGAGTCTATTACCCGACGCCGTCCGGTAAATGTTGCCGGTGTTTAACGTGTTTTCTCTTTGCAGGTGGGCACATGAAGATGTGGAGAGTTATAGAATAATGCCTCCGGTGGTAATCAGGTAAGTGAATGATAGGTGTTTTATTTGTTGGTTTTCTCGGCTCACCTTGTTTTCTTTTGTCCCTCCGGTGCCGGAGTTCGGCGAAGAAATTATGGAGGCAGCGCCGAATCGAAAGATGCTGCAACGACTAGTGAGTATGGCGCGGCGCAGCGGCTGGAGATGCGACACGCACTGAAATGATGTTCTTTCCAGGACCGAAGGCGAGATGGATCCGAAGTCATGTGAGAAATTCGAAATAGTTTGTTTTCTAATCTTGTCCTTTTCTTTCCCCTTGGTTTTAGGAGCTCCAGATTCGAGGTGGGCGTGGCAGAAGACTGGATGCAGACTGCAGGCACAGTGAGCATTACGCTGCTTGATGCAGAATAACGCGAAGCGTGTGCTGTTGTTCAGGCGTGGTTTAAATCACCTCCAAAGTAGTTCCAGGTAAGAAGTTCCCTAGAACCACGCCCGAGTAAAAAATAGTCCCTGTAGAAAAATAGTCCCATCCAGGCCTCACGTTGGCTTGGACCCACTAGCAGCATGGTCTGCATCAGGTAAGTAAAGTCTATGAGCCTGGCGCCTAAGGCGCGATGACTGATTTCCATGATGAGCCTGGCGCCTAAGGCACCAGGACTGAACCCAAACAGCCTCTGGATGCCTGCTTCCGGAGCTGATGGGCTTGGTCCTGATGCCCGGGGGTAGGCATCTATTTCGACCCATGAGAGTGATCATTCTCTGCACTTAACCTATGTTCTGATGGGACTGGGCGCAATTAACCTCAATTGCCCCTTTCCCCAGGCACTTCTTTTCTGATCGCCTGCATAATCTGAATGTACCATGACAATCGTTTGTCTCGTCTTCCCTATGCCTTCCCCTTCCTTGCATGGTTGTGCTTTGAAAAACTTGTGTATAATATTGGCCTCTCTCCTTGGCTGTTCAACCAATACCTGGCACTCCTTGCCCACCGCATCGCCGCCCTCTGCCCCAATTTTCAGTGCTCTGCGGATGATACCCAGCTCATTTTCAGGCTACCCTCGGCCTCCTCCTCTCCTTCCCTCATCGCGGTCTGCTATCCAGGAGTGGTGTGCCGCCAACGACCTCTGCCTTAATGCCAGTAAGACTGAGATTCTACTCATCGGCACACCCTCTCCCTCCTTCCCTTCAGCTCCCTGGCCGGCCTCTTGGCCCTCTTCCTGCTCCCACCTGCAAGGATAAAAACCTAGGGGTCATCTTCGACTCCACACTCTCCTTCTCTCCGCACATCTCCGACGTCTCTAAGAAGAAGTCACACTATCAGCTGCACCTCCTCAGAGGTATTATTCCTCTCCTTCCCCCAGAAGCTCACCGTCTCCAGAGACCTGGTTCTCTCTAAACTGGACTATTGCAACAGCCTCTATCTAAAGCTGCCTGCCTCTACCCTCCGCCCTCTGCAACTTATCCAAAACAGGACTGCGAGACTTGTCCTTGGCCTCAAGCCCAGGGATCGTATCTCTCCAGGACTGAAATCTCTGCACTGGCTCCCGGTGGCTGCAAGGATTAAGTTCAAAACCCTCTGCATTATCCACAAGGCCTTCTGGGGCCTGGGACCTCATTACTTTCAACTCTTCCTAAATACCTTCCTTCCTTGGCACTTCGCTCATCTGCCTCCAACTCCCTCAGGGTTAGCCACTTCTCCAAGCAACGAGTTGGTGGTCGATCTCTCTCTTCGGCTGGGGCCTCCCTCTGGAACAGCCTTCCTGCCTCCCTGAAACTCGAGGAGAACCATCTCCCGGTTCCGGAAACACTTCAAAACCTTCCTTTTTGCTTCTGCTTTCTCTGCCTCTCTCCCCTGCTAAAATTCCCTGCCGATTCTGCACCGGTTACCTGGCCACCCTTTCTGATCTTGGGGCCAGGTCCCACCTTTTGCTCACCTGCCCTGCCTCCCAGGCAACCCCCTGCACTTGGGGACTGGTTCTGAAATCTCTTCAGTCCCCTTACCAACACTTATGTCTGCTCTTACCTTGCACTTGCCACCATCAGGCTGTTTTATTTATCGTATTTATTCTTCTTTCCCCATGTACTGCACTGCAATTTTCCCCTCTCCCTTCCCCTTGCACTTTTCCCTTTCTCCCTACCCTCGCACTTGCTCGATCTAAACGACACCTGGCCTAGTAGGATCGTTGTCTGTCTTTCACTGTTTTCCCCTCCCTTGTCTCGTCGCGCCTTGAAACACTTGTGTATAGGTGCGTTATAAATGCCATATCATATAAGCGCATAATAAACAAACCATCACCTATAGATTTCCTTTATAGTATTCCACATCTTAATTATAAATCCCATACTCCTGGAAGGCAAAGTATTCTTATAGCTATCCTCAGGCTGGGAGGAAAGCTCAGGGGCAACGCGTTTGTATATGAATTAAAACCGCACATAGCAAAACAGGTTTGAATCCTAGTCTCACTCTTAGAAACAGATCTTCGGTATTAAGCACGTTATAAAAGAACAATTATAATGTGTCTTGAAGAGCAGTTCACAGTGCCGAGGTTATCGCAATGCATTCTTAAATTTAGCATTTTTTAACATCACTGTCCAGGAAGGTGCCAGGCATACTGTTCCTGTCATGTCAATGTCCTTGTTTGAGCACTGAATAAAACTAAACTGTGTTCCTTTAAACATCTAATAAAGCAACATATTAAAAGTAAACAAATAAGGGACGATGACTTCCAGCAGGGACAGGAAGAAGAACGATAGAGCCCGGGGGAGGGGAGGGAAGTGCAACCAGCTGTATCCTTTTTATGCCATTTGTCGTGTTTGATCAGACGTTGTATCGCTTTATCCTGCCTGTTTAAAATAAATATTTAAAAAAAAAAAAAGTAAACAAATATTTCTGTCCTATGTGAAACTAAAATTCATTGAACCTTCACAAAAACAGAATGAGTTAAAACCTAGCTAAGAGAAAAGGGGCAAACAATCTGAGAAAGGAGATCGAAAAAGTGCTCCTCGAACACATATCGGGGCTGTTCCGGAACTATCAACTAACTCAAGAGATAACATATTACCATCAGATCAGAGCATTCAGTTCATGTTCAGTAATTTCTAATGTATTTTAAATGTAACCAATGAAAACATGTTACCTTCGGTATAGAGGGTCAATCATAACATGAATCAGTTCACAAAGTGCAAGAGATATAGGCTTGTGTGAAGTGGCATAAAAAGGCGGCATTTGATCCATGATGCTTTGTGCATGCTGCCAATCTCCAATCCTCAAAAGGGCTTCTAATAAACCAAGTTTTTGGTTGTCAGGAGGCTGGAAATATAACAAATAGACAGAAATAAAAATTGTAGTCACTTCAGTATCATTGAGAAATATTTCAACAGCATTCAAATGGCTGAATAATAAATAAAAACTGTAAAAGCACCGATTACCATCTTAGTTATTTTGGGACTACCCTGAAAATCTATTGCTTTGTAATATAGAAATCTAATGAAGACATGTACAAAATGTAACTACAGGTTTGACACATGGTGGTTTGTATGCGTCCGTTAGGAAGATCATTTGTATGCTTCATCCCCTGTCCTAGTGAGATTACAAGCACTTTTTGCTGGACTTCTGGACATTTTTCTTTATAATCTGAATGATTGGAGCCTTTTTCCGCTCATTCATATTTGCTCTGTCATTTGGAACTCTGTTCTCTGCTTTTCACCTTTACTATGGAGTCTACTTTCCTCCCCATCTCTTTTAAGGCATCTGTGTTTTACTTTAGCAGCGCACGGCTACTTATATGGGTAGTTTTGCTGGGAATCCTTTGGGTTCTGCTTTGAGATTCTCTCTTTATCCTCAATTACTACCATTCTTAAGGGTATCCCTCCTAAAACTTTATACTGAGCTATTAGCACACACTGCGGTATGTGGAGTGCTAAGGGGAAACCTAGTATCCCCCTTCTCTCTGCTCTAATAACATTTTAGTCACAGACAACCTTCTAGTTATGGCTGGTGTCAGTAGACCTGTTCTACCAACTATTGTGTTTTAGTTTTTTTTACCACAGACTGAATTCACAGTCTCGGTGGTGCACAATAGGGGACACCTATGTTCCAACGTGGTGGCTCCTTTCTTTTGCCATTTCTAGCGTGGCTGTTCTTTGTTAGCCCTTCTACCGTTCGAGTGTGTGTGAGAGTGGGAAGAGGGGGGAGAGAGGGGAGAGGGGGGAGAGGGGGGAGAGGGGGGAGAGGGGGGAGAGGGGGGAGAGGGGGGATGCGAGCGAGCGCCGTGGGGGAGGAGTTTTTCACTCCCCTGTTTTGTCCGCCCAAATGGAACCAGCTCCCACTGGGGGGGTCTGGCTGTCCTGATTGGACAGCCACAGGCCCCTTTCTGTAAACTGCCAAGAGAGATTGCAGAGGAGTGTGAGCTGAAACTGAATAAAAAGGTGAGGTTCCTGAGGTGAAAGGTAGTCGACACCGGGAAACTAAATTAACCGAAGACGATGACCAGAGATGCCTGCAGACCCTTTGCAACCCCGTGAAGCTGCCACTGCTGCCCTGACTCCATTTTCTAAGCGACAGAGGAGCTCCTAAGAGGATGACTGCTTCCCTTTGACTGGTGGGACCAACCAGCCCTGAGGCAAACTACAATCCGAACCAAATCCTGAGGTGCAGACCGCGAATACCAGGAGAACTTAGACCCATTTGTCTTGCCGACGTGGAATCCGTCCAAGTCTTTGTGAGCTTCAGGTGCACCACCAGAGACGCAATCCGACTCATCCAAGTCCCCTCATCAGAGTGTAGGACTGCAGGAATCAAAGAAGAGTGTACTTTGTTGGTGTTGCAGAAAATGCGGCAAAACCACATACTGACCAGAGAAGTTGAAGAAATCTGACATGGGGGTTTGTCTCTCTTCTCCCCCACGGGGTAAAAAGTTATTACTTAAACCGAGAAAACGATCCAGGGCGTTTGCGTGCACGAAGGTGTCCACTCTTAGCTATGACCCAAGCTGCTAGCTCGTGTCCCTTTTGCGAGTCCTTTCACAGGGTCTTCCCCATTGTGTTATTTCTTCAAGCATCTGAAGGCGGGCACCCAAAACACGCAACTTTCCAATAGACCAAAGTAAGGAACACACCCAGTCAGGGAATGAGACCAGAAGATGAATTGCAAGGATAATAAACTTTATATAAAATAAAGTTAGCAAGCAAAGAACTCTGCTGCCCGAGAGCGCTCTGCCAAATAATACACGGGCAGCACATTATAAGGGTAGAAATCGTCAGAAAATACATCACATAGGGCACACATTCGGGGGGGGAAGTTTGGAGGGGCAATGTGGCAGACTTTGTTCTATAGGGGATACCAGGCTGTGATTGGCCGCTGTGTCCCCGTCAGTCTGGTGGCACGTGGGTCAGCTGTGCTCATCTCTACGGTGAAGGTCATGACAAGTATGAAACATTCCCAACTGTCTAAGCTGATACAACAGGAACTGATGATACGAGAATAACGGCAACTATAAAATACTTGCATGAATGGGGGAACCTTGGAGTAACATGGGTGAATATATTGGTATTCCGACCTCTGCATTCGGCCCTTCTTTGATACCGGGGTCCTGCACCAGGTGTCTTCCCGTGATGGTTTAATCTACTATTTTATGCTTCACCATCGCTCATGACACCGATAGACGTGTTTTGACTTTTAGGGAATATACTACTATACAGGATTAAGTTTAGGGTGTGTGTCCTGGAATGGTCAGTATGAGGAGGTCAGATGGGTATCAGCATGCAAGAGTGAAGGTTTGGGGACTGGTGGTCCTTGGCCTGGCGGGGTGGGGGTTGAGATGGATGGATACATGTGCAGAGGACTGCTTCAATCTCACGCTCCGCAGAGAGCATATTCTGGGGAAGTGATGCTAAGCAATTGCAACAATAACTGATTGGACTTCTGTGAGAACAAGGCTTGCGCATAGCTGGCGTGGAAGAGAGGTGGCAGTGACTTGGGCTCTATGTACGAGGCGCTGGGGATGGGAGAGCTGGGATTTGCAGAGTGATGGGTTTCTGGTCTAGCAAAAGATGGCATCTATTCTAATACAAAAAGGCGTCTATCAGTGGCACTGTGGTTATGTTACGCAAGTACATCTCTGTTATGCCTTAATGCGACGTGCCGTGGGCGGGGGGTCTCTCTCCCTTTGTTTAGACGTGATCTCTTCACTGCGGGAATGATGGAGGTGGGATCGTACCACCTTCCCCCGTACACATCCTTAACTAGAGACTGAAAGTATCCACTGGAACTTTTTCTGTTCTGCTGGTTCTTAAGACTGAGCCCTCGCCGAACTGACTTTTGATTAGACTTAGGGATTGGACTTTAAATGCTTCAGTTTGCTAATAAACCACCTCTAGAACATCACGCTCTGCTACTGGATGACTAACCAACCCTTTTCCTTTCTAAAAGACATTATCTTATGTGGTATTGCAAACTAAATACAATTATATCTTTGTCTGTGCGTGGTATTACTGATAATACGGTAGAACTGTCAATGTCAAACACAGTAACAATTGTAACAGCAAGCAACTACCAACTAGGCAGTCGCCTTTGAAAAGTATAAGTGATCCTGTGTGTGTTGGTTAAGTGTAATAAGTATGTTAAGAGCTTCCTTGTGTAAATAATATATATTTTAATATAAGTTTATTGGCGCGTTTATTTGACCTGCTTTACTAACTGGTTCAATGTACTTACCTACAGCTCACATCTTCCTCTTTTGACAAGGCTGACTGCTCTGTCACTCTACCAAAGTTCCTTTAGTACAGATTGGTAGTATGAGTTGGGGACCTGTATACCATAGGCATAGTTATATAAAGTCTTCCTAAAGTCCACTTGAGATAAAACTCCACTAACAGTGTCATGCTCCAAAAAAACTCACATCTTCATTATCTGAAGAATTTTGATACTATTGTGAATGTTGATGGATGTTAGCCTTGGGTTGGAGTCTGAGAGGCTAACAGGATCAGGTATGTTATGGTGAACATGATAGACACTGTAGTCTAGCCAAACACAATCAGGGTACTGTAGGAGTGCAGTAAGGCTTAGACTCTGTAGGTGTGCGAGTGGTCTAGGGCTAAAATGAAATCGAGCACACTCCAATAATGCCAGTTAGACTGCACTATACAAATAGACATTTATTTGACCTTGAACCTGCAATCTAAGCAATTCAAAACTGCAGTTAAGTAATACAACACAACTATTATCAAATACATATGCAGGGTGGAAAAAATGTACGCTTGCCACTAGCTATTGGATAGTGATATTTGACTCTTTGCGAGTAAGTCATGGTGTGCTGTAAGTATGTATAGAATTGAGGTGGGGGTGACTTCATGGTTGGCAAGTGGCATGCATTTTTGCCGCCTGACATACCTTCACCTTTTTGGGGTGGTTTCACTAACAGATCACCAACACTTACTTTTAGAAACATTATGCAATTATTGCAGAAGTGGTACACTCATTAACTGTGTAATAAAGGAAGTGTTAAACAGAAAGAACAGCTCATTTCAGTATGAGTAGACACAGTTAAGTAATTTATGCATGTAAAGAAGGATTTCAAAAACCAGCCCAGATGCAAGGATTTTTGGGGGCCAACCTATTTATGGCAAACAGGAAGACCCGAAAGGTTAACGAAAACCCAATCGAGTTAAGTTAGCTGAGCAGTCAAGGCTTGGTCTCAGAAAAAGTGTGATTGGTCCAGGGCTACAATTAGTCCCTGCAGAACACCACCAGTTCTTCAAGTTAGTCAGCAAGCATGTAAAGATAGTTATTTATTAGGCCTTCAATTGCACACTAAGAATATAAAAAAATCAGTTCAGTATTGTCACACAATGGGATACATAATGTAATTGTATTGCTGATGCTTGTATCTGCTTAGATTCACATGCTCTGCATAGTCCGACATTTAGTGGTAGTCGCAGAGTAATATAAGATTTGTTTTCGAAAATCGAAAACGGACGTCGACAGGGCGCGTTAGTAATACTATCCCTAGTGTGACGCGTACTGTACTCCTGGTCTTTAAGCATCAAGATGCCTCAGATTGATTGTTTCTGACATGAGGTTGTATGAAGTGTAGCGCGAGTACAGATTTGATAAAGCAGAAACAGCGATAGACCAGAAAACATATGCAACTTCGACTCCAGAAAGGGAGGAAGGGTGGGCGCAATGTGAATGTTAGCATATACAAGCATCAGAAATATGATAACACTGAGTAATGCATCCTTTCCAAGGCGTGTGCATCTGCTTAGATGACATGGTCTGCATATATTACCAAGCAGTATCTGGAGAAGGAGGTTGGATGTGAGAAGGTAAAGTGGCAAATAAAGTTACTCACCGTAGTGACTTCCTTACTCCTAGTCCATAGTCCCCTTTCCTCCATACTTTTGGGACATTCTGTCGTACGGGACAGGACCAGAGCACTTTTTGTAAAAAAAAAAAAAAGCCTCAAATTGAAAATGTGTCCTTTTTACACGGGGTTCCGCACACGGCCGTAAACCCACCCTCCTTAGCTTCACCCTATGCATCACCCTTAAGTCTTTTTCTATCACCAGGTCTGACACCATTTAATCAATAATAGAGGATACTTATTAGAGGTGACGGCGGACGGGCGTATGGAGGAAAGGGGACTATGGACCAGGAGTAAGGTAGTCACTACGATGAGTAACTTTGTTATACTCCCATGTCCTGTCCCCTTTCCTCCATACTTTTGGGAGATTACCAAGCACTCCTCACAGGAAAACGGGTGGATGGAACTCCTTTACTGAAAGAGGTTAGGAACCGCCTGCCCGAACAGAGTTTCGGCTCTGGAGCTCAGGTCTAAGCAGTAATGCTTACAAAAAGCTGATGAGGAAGCCCACGTGGCAGCTCTGGCAATGGTTTCCCAGGGAACATCTTTCTGGAAGGCAACGGTAGCCGCCTTGCCCTGCATAAGATGGGCATTCATTCTCTTTGGAGGCTGAAGGCCCTGAACGGTATACGTCTCCAAAATACAGGAAGCAAGCCATCGGGAGATAGTTGTTTGAGGCTGGCTTTCCTTTCAGGTCTCCGAAGGTCAAAGAGCTGGGAAGAGCTCCTCTGTTTAGATGTTCTATCCAAATAAAACTTTAGAGCTTCTCTGACATCCAAATTATGCAAAAACCTGTCAGCATATGAGGCCGGGTCTGAAAAGAAAACAGGTAAGGAAATAGACTGGTTCAGATGAAAATCGGATACCACCTTTGGAAGGAAAGAAGGATTGGTCCGGAGGACAAGCTTATCCTTGTGAAAGGTGAGGAATGGATGTTCTACAGACAAGGCTCGCTTACATGCCTTGCCGAAGTCACTGCAATCAGAAAAGCCATTTTCCACGAAAGGAACTTCAAGTCCACCGTAGCCATGGGCTCAAAAGGTTTATGGCATAAGGCAGTGAGGACCACATTCAGTTCCCACTTTGGATGCAGGTTGCACACAGGTGAATAAAGACGCAGTAGGCCTGCAAAATGTCTTTTAATGACAGGGTTCGTCAATGAAAAAGAGCAAGAGTCCGGGGACAGGTAAGCAGTGATAGCGACAAATAAGTCTGACCAGACATGTATGCCTGAAGTTGCCAGATGAGAAACGAATGACCGGACCTTGTCGATGGTAGCTTCTCTGGGGTCCAGCTGCTTTGCTAAACACCAGTGACAGAACCTGAGCCATTTGCTCCCATACTAAGACGTCAAAGGTTTTCTACCTGCCTGGCTAGTACGAATATCATCCGTGGACAAGTTGAAACTTTCTAAAGATTTGAACTCTGGCACCAGGCCGTCAAGCTGAATGATTGTGGGGAGGGGTGCCACATCTGCTGATCGCTTGGTGAAGCAGGTCAGGAACCAGCGGAAGCCTGATCGGTGAGCAGACTGACAGATGCTGAAGCTCCGAAAACCAGACTCCGGCTGGCCACCACAGGGCTATGAACAGGAGAGTGCAATTCGTCATGTTGCTGAGCTTGCTTATCGCCCGGTGAATCAGAGGAAGAAGCGGGAAGGCGTAGGCCCAAATGTTGTGTCACAGAATCTCGAGAGCATTCCCCAGGGAAGCAGCTCCGGGCCCATTCCTGGAAGCATAAAGGGAAAGTTTACTGTTTGATGATGTCACAAAGAGGTCCACTTCTGGAGTGCCCCAATGGCGAAAAACATCGGAGAGGATCTCTGTGTTCACCTCCCACTCGTAGCTGACCATCGCTCGCCGGCTGAGAGAGTATGCAGTTACAGTCAGCTGGCCCGGAATGTGCACAACCAACAGCCAAACACTATGCTGAATGGCCCATTCCCAAATCTGAATCGCTAGATCTACAAGGCAAGGTGACCTTGTACCCTCCTGCTTGTTGATGTAAAACATGGATACCGCATTGTCTGTGCGGATGCGGACCACTTTGTTCACAATCACTAGCTTGAAAGCTTTGAGTGCCAAGAAAATCACCAGAAGCTCCAGATAATTTATGTGAAATTGTCTGTCCTGTGGCGACCACAGATTGAAAACCTGAAGATGATCCTTCGTCGCAACCCATCCGATAAGGGAGGAGTCTGTCGTAATGGTCACTTGAGGGCAGGACTCCTGAAAAGGAGCACCCACTGACAGATTGCTGGAAGATGACTAACATAGGAGATCGGTCATCATGCAAGGTGGAACCGGAATCATTTTGGTGTCCGGGTCCACTGCCTCAAGCCAGGAATTCCGAAGAGCCATCTGCGAGAGTCGCATTTTGAGGCGAACAAGCACGCACGAAGCCATGAGGACTAGAAGCCTCTGGAACCACCAGGCAGACATGCTCTCTGACTGAATGAAAACTTGACTGTTTAACAGATGCTCCATCCTGTCCACAGTCAAGTACACTCTGCAGTTAATCGTGTTCCAATAGAAACCCAGGAGTATCAGGTCCTGATAGATCGTCATGGAGGATTTGCACCAGTTCACCAACAGCCCAAGACCGAACAGGAGCTGAAGGAGAGACTAAAGATTGCTTGAGGCTTTCACTGGACAAGGACTGTGCAGAAGCCAGTCGTCCAAATATGGATACACATGAATACCCTGTAGCCATAGAAAAGCCGCGATTAGCATCATCTTCGCGAAGACACGCAGTGCTGAGCTGAGACCAAAAGGGAGCACTCGGAATTGGAAGTGCTCCTCTCCCAGGGAGAACCGCAGATATTTCCGATGCAGGCTCCAGATCAGGATATGTATATACGCGTCCTGAAGGTCCACAACGCTGAGCCAGTCGCCCTTCTGAAGAGAGGACTTGATTTGATCTTCAACCTTTCTCTTCCCCAAGAGAAATTCAACTGGGAAAGGTCTAGAATGGTGCGCAGGCCAGCCCGGTTGGGTTTGGGCACCGCAAACAGGCGAGTAGAAGCCCTCCCCTCGTTCCACTAGGGGATCGGGTTCCACCGCCTTGAGGTCTAGAAGCTTCTGGACCTCGGTTCTGAGGGAGGGCGTCACTGACTACTGAAAGGGAGGGTTGAAGAGTGGGGCATGGGGGGAGGGGCAAGCAGAAGCCCGCCCGAGCGATGGACAAAACCCACCGGTCTTCGGTGATTATTTGCCGCGCCTCCAGATGAGGCGAGCTTCGTCCTCCAACTTGAGTCTTGTGCGAGCGCCAAAAAATATCATTTTGCAGACTTTTCGGCGGAGAGACTACATGTCCCTGAAGTGGAGGCTGAAGACCGAGAGAAAAACCGACCCCGTTTTCTCGGACAGGAATTACCTCTCGGCGGATCAGCCCTACGAGACCTGCGGTAGTGGAACCCTCTGAAGCCTGAGGAGGACCGAGGCTGGGATCCAGATCTCTGAGCGTTGACTGGGGGCTTCACTAGCACTAACAGACTTGCGTGCTCGTCTTGGTCGTTGTAAGCTTGTCATCCGTTGAAGAATGAAACCGCTCTTTGCCGTCAAAAGTCAGGTCCAGAACTTTATCGTGCACCTCCTTTCAAAAAAATGTGTTGCATGAAGCCAAGCTTGACGAGAGGTGTCCACCCCCCAGCATGAGGTCTCAAACTGAGGTGTCAACATGGTGACCAGCAGCCTCCAGCATATACTGCGCCAACACCGTGGTGTCTGATAAACCGCCTTTAAAGTCTTCCAGCCTGTCTACAGGAATGAACTCGTGAAGTCAGCGAAATCCCCCCCCCCACAGTTTTATATTTGCTGCCACCAAAATGAGCTCTGCGTTAGCCTGACGCATTTGCAGCACAGAGTTGGCAAAATTCTTCTTGCCCAAGGAATCGAGCAACTTGTCTTCCTTGGCCAGAACAGGAGACGCAACTGCAGAGGTCGTAGAGGCCAGCTTGGATTGCAGAGTGACGGCGGCTACCACCGCCGAGGACGGGAGCGGGCATGACGCCAAAGATACTTCCTCAGAGGTGTGAAGCCTGTAACGGGCGTCAATTCTTTTATTAATGTGCAGCCCAGTGTGGGGTTTATCTCAGACCTTGCGGGCCTCGGCCAAGACGTCCCTCTGAAGGAACATCCCGGTGGCGTTCCTGTGGAGACAAGGTTAGTGCTCCCGAGAGCACCCCTTCCTGCGGAGCGGGTGCTTCAGGTACTGGTATGTCAAGGAGTGACATGTCCAGTGTCCAGTATCCGGTCGTGGAATGCTCTGACAGATCGGGGCTGATCCTCACTATCCTGATCTGACTGAGGGTTGTCTAGTGCATCCGCATCCACCGGCTTTGATGCGACCGGTGTCAAATTGACGTCTCGCTCTGCTGGGATCTTGTCAATCGGAGACAAGGGAGGCAGAGGTGGAACAGCTGGAGGTTGGCCGGGTGGCATAGGCCGCGACAGGTGCCATGATCAGAACTGTCGGGGCAGGATGCAGCACCTATGTTTCACTAAAGAGTCCTTTAAAGTACTCCCTCATAGGATCAGAGTTCATAAGACTGACATTTCCCAAAAAAGGCATCCTCTGCCGAGACCTTAGGCACTGGAGTGGGCAGAGGCCGCTCATGAGGGGCATAACCCCCTGAAAGTAGTGAGGAGGGCTGCCAAGAGGGCCCGCCACCATCCGGATCTACATAGACCAATGGGGCAGTTGTAGGAGGAAGCAAGGGTGAATGTGGTAGTGGCATCCGAGCATGTCAATCATAAGAGGGGTGGAACGGATTCACACCATCACGTGGAAAAGGTTGACCACTAAAAAGAAGGTTCCCAGCACCTGCCGTCGAGAGCATGGGTGTGAGGGAAGAATCCAAAATGGCCACTGTAGACCACGCGGGAAGGCCCGCCATTTTGTGAGCATCTGAGGAGAACTGCTTCACATGTGGAGATGAAGCAGGTGACTCCACAGAGGTTAGGGGACTTGATTGAAACTTTAGCTTTGACACAAGGATCCTTGGCAGAGGTACTATTGGGTCTTGGATGTTTACTGGACATCCTGTCCCTTGAATTAGCCTCAACAAGAGGAACCTCGGCAAAGCCAGTAACTGAGGAGTTACGGTCAGCGACCTCTCCTTCGCCCCCTCAACAGACCGCTAACACTGCGAGCGCGGGAAAGGTGAGGAATCCACCTCACAGACAAGACCTGAACCGGTCTTTCAGTTCTGTTGGTACACACCTTAGCCTGGATAAGAGGAACCTTGGAACAGAGTCAAGTCTTTATAGCTCCCCCAAGAGGGGCCTCAAACTGTAGTTTGGTACAGAAAGCCCCAACAAAGGCCTCAGGGCGCACCCCGGTGTCTGTGTAGGAAGCTCCAAACAAGGAGACCTCGGAGCAAAGTCCGGTACCCAATGCCTCAGCACGACTATGCTGGCTATTAGCACCTGATTGATGAACCTCGGATCGTGATCCAGTATCGGCAGGCCCCTCGCGGGAACCCTCGGTGAAAACCCTGGTATGTCTATTAGGCCTGCTAGACACCTCAGGAGAAACCTTGGTAGCAGAGCTTTTGAAGCCCCTCCCGGACCTGGAGGACCCCGGGAAGGAGTCCCCCTAGCCGGGGTGCCCTGAAAAGCAAGGAACTTACCCGGCATCTTTTCTTTCCGAAGAGTTGAAAATGCGATGGAACTCTGGAAGATCTCCTCCCACCGATGAAGATGAAGTGCCCGGACCGAAAGGGAGTCGCAATAGAAACACAAGTCCCAATGGTGATCCTGTTCCAGACACTCCAAACATAGAGAATGGGGATACTCCATAGCGAAGCGGCATTCGCAAGAGGAACAAGCGACAAATCCCAAACGATCTGGCATAGACTGAGGACTATGCGACCGCAGAACCGGAGCAGGAGAGAAGGACAACAGGAAAAGAAAAAGGTCTTCCCGGTGATGCAAGTGCATCCAGCCCCGACCGTGCGGAGAAAAGGACTGAAGGGCGATGCGCTGGGCAGTGCTAAGGAGGGCGGGCTTACAGCTGCGAGCGGTACCCCACATAAAAAAGAGAATAAGGACACATTTTCAATTTGATGATTGTTCCAAAAAGTGCTCCGGTCCCGTCCCGCAGGACGGAATGTCCCAAAAGTATGGCGGAAAGGGGAGGGGACGTAGGAGTAATACATTTTAGAACCGCTTGTCCCACCTGTGAATCTGCGTTAGAGTGTGGGTCAATGCAATAATGCTGTGTGAAAGTATGAATGGAACTACATTTAGCTGCTTTGCAAATGGCGTCTAGATGGACGTTTGCAATAAAGGCTAGGGTAGCGCTGGTACCTCTGGTAGAGTGAGCCCTGGGAGTGAAAGGTAAAACTCTTTTGGATTGGGAATAGCAAAGCTGTATGCACTTGACTATCCATTTGGAGATGATATATATCACCTTCTC
Source organism: Ambystoma mexicanum (assembly GCF_040938575.1). Taxonomy (NCBI): domain Eukaryota; kingdom Metazoa; phylum Chordata; class Amphibia; order Caudata; family Ambystomatidae; genus Ambystoma; species Ambystoma mexicanum. Next base: position 250,685,224 of record NC_090930.1, on the reverse strand, counting down.
TACCAGGAGCTATGGAAACAGTAGGTCTGTTTTCCTTAGGGGGTTTACTTTTGTTCACATAGTAAAAGACCGCCCTCCATACATCAAGGATATGGAGGCTTCTTTCAGGTGAGTTAGATGGAAGGTAGTAAGTTCTAGGGATTGGTTTACATGGAACTTCGAAATGAATGTAGGTGAAAACCTAGGGTGTGTTCAGAGGACAACCTTTTCCTTGTGTATAATGAAAAAGGGGTCTTGTACGGACAAAGACTGTAGCTCACTTACTCATTTTATGGGGCGATAGCTACCAGGAATGCAGTTTTATAGGTAAGATGCTTTAGGCTGACCTTGTGCATAGGCTCAAAGGGCGGACCAATGAGCTTGGAAAGCACAGTATAAAGATCCCAACCTGGGGAAGGGTTGGAATTTGGGGGGTATAGCTGCTTTACCTGTTTCCTCGAATGACGACAGGGACTTTCCACCAGGACACCTTCTGTGAAGTGGTGTAAGCCGATAGGGCCGCCAGGTGCACTTTTAATGAATTAAATACTAGGTAGGAATCTAGTAAGTAAAGCATGTAGTGTAGAAAGTTACCTGGAGGACATTTTAATGGGCTTATTGATTGCAATAATAATAATTTCGCATTTATATAGCGCTACGAACTCGCAGGTATTTGAGCGCTGCTTATTATTATCCACGGTGTGTGGTGCTCATTTATCGACCTCGGAAGGATGAAAGGCTGAGTTTGGCCCTGCCGGGATTCGAATCTGTGTTAGCAGGCTCTGCACAGATGTCAAAGCGAGCGCTCTACCGTTACGCTCACCTGGACCCCACAGGGGTGTCGATCGGACCCGGACTGCTGCGGTCTCCGTCAACATGATGCGTAGTGCAGAGATGACTGTCTGGACTGGCCCGCCCATTCTTGTCTGCTGGACCCGAAGAAGTATTTTCCTGCAGGTGGAGACCGGGATTAGCCATCTGTGGGTTTTAGTGATGGCCTCCCAACTGTTCTCGCTCTTCCCCACTAATCACCTCCGATATCCCCTTAGTAACCTCACCTTATGTTTGTAAAAGATGAGCTCTCCTTCCTGCGTGTCTTGCAGGTGCGCGTAGATACCAGTTACTTCACTGGTTTGAAGGCGTTGGGAGAGTTCCGATAAGCATTGACTCTGAAGTCCCAGGCGGGATTGGTAAGTAAATGTGCCCGATGTTCACTCTTGTCCCCTTCCTTCCTTAAGTTGCAACTGAGTTTGTGAGAAGGTCTTGTAGCTGCTGCTGGCGTTCAGGTAAGAGTCCGTGTTACCCAACGCTGTCCGGTAACTATTGCATGCGTTAACGTGTTTTTCTCCCTCTTTACAGATGCGGCATATGAAGATATGGAGAATAATACTGCCAGTGGTAAATCAGGTAAGTCTATGGTGGTAAGAGGTATTTGTTGATTCCCTTGGCTCACCTTGTTATTCTTGTGCCCCTAGGTGCCGGAGTACGGCAAAGAAATGGACAGTGCTGGATCGAAAGATGCTGTGAGAACTGGTGAGTATGGCGCCGTGCTGGAGCTGGCGAAGCGACGCGTGCAGGACTGATGTACTTTCCAGGTCGGGAGATGAAATGGATCCGGAATCAGGTGAGGAATTTGAAATAAGTTCGTTTTCTAACCTTGTCCTTTTCTTCCTCTTTATTCTAGGAGCTCCCGATTCGAGGCGGACGTGGCAGAAGACTGGATGTTGGCTGCAGGAACGCGGGCGTGGCAGAAGACTGGATGCTGGCTGCAGGCACGGCGAGAGTCACGCTGCTGGATGCAGAATAACACGAAGCATGTGCTGCTGTTCGGGCGTGGTTTAAATAGCCTCCAAAGTAGTGCCAGGAAAGAAGTTCCCCAGGACCACACTGGTAAAAAATAGTCCCTGTAGTAAAATAGTCCCATCCAGGCCTCACGTTGGCTTGGATTTATTTGCACCATGGTCTGCATGAGGGAAGTAATGTCTATGAGCCTGGCGCCTATGGCGCCAGGACTGATTTTTATTATGAGCCTGGTCCCTACGGCGCCAGGACTGAACCCAGACAGCCCCTAGCTGGGGCTGCTGGGGTTTTTGTAAATGTCTGGATGCCTGCTCCCGGGGCTGATGGGCTTGATCCGGATGCCCGGGGGTAGGCAAATGACATCTACTCGCTGTGCCACTTGACCGGCAATGTGCACCATTCCACAAATCGTTGCCACTTATTAAAAGAACAGTGCCTGGTGTTTGAGTTTCATGCCTCTTTTAGGATAGCCATACACCTTTGTGGAAGGTTTAAGTAGCCAAACTCTATGACTTCAGGAGCAAAGCTGCCAAGTTCATGGAATGTGGGTGGAGGGATGCCCCCATGTGTTGTGTCAACATGTATGGCACGGGAGCTTGATTGGGTTGCACATCACCAGTTTGAGCAGATTTGATTTTGGGAATTTGTAACACGCTCAAAACAGAACAAACCGTATAATGGCGTAGATGACTTTTGGTGAAACGAGTATCCAAAATTGTAATATTATCACATTTCATCCATAAGTGCAGCACAGTCCCGTCCAGAGGACATGACCATTGTACAAAACTGACTAGAGTTTAAACAAAAATGTTTTCAGGGCTTTACGAAATTGACACAGGGACTAGATAGTCCTAAATTCCCTCGGTAGGCTGTTCCAAAGTCTAGGTCCAAAAACCAGAGAATCTTCTATCCCATCCCCTCTTGACACAAATGTAGATGGGGGATGACTAAGAAAGCCTGGTCCCCGGAACGTAGGCATCTGAACAGTTGATACTGCTCACGTTTATCCAAGTAATCTGGTGATAAATCGTTGACACCTGAATACCACGCAGACTATTTTAAATTTGATGCGGTCCTCAGCCGATAGCCAGTGAAGCAAACGGCATGACGGTGATACATGGGAGGTTTTGCTTAACCCACAGACCAGCCTGACCTCTGCCTTCTGCGCCCTTTGCAGTCTACTGAGCTGTTTTTTTGGGATGCCCACCAATTGGCTGTTATAGTAGTCTATGTGGGCATTTCTAAGTGCTCCCACCACCATAGCATGATCCCAATTCGGAATATATAGGAGAGTTTGTCGGAGGAGTATCAAGGAGTAGAAGATGGCTTTCACCTTGGATCCAACCTGGCTATCACTACCTAGATTGTCCTGCCAAATGCAGCCCAAGATTTTTAACTTTAGTTGAACATTTAAATTCAACTCCCAATAGCTTGGGAAGTGGCTGTTTTTTTTTTTTCGTTTTTAGCTGAATGTTGCTCAGGGCCAAAAAGAAAAAAATCTGGCTGCATTCAACTGCAGTTGTTTGGAGGTCATCCATTCGCTAATCTCCTGAAGGCAGTCACCGATTTTAGCAAAAGATTCCTCAACCTTATCAACTGTGATAAAAATTTTAGTATTGTCAACATATGATTGGAAAGTTATTATATGACGTCTCAAAATGTCCATAACCAGTCGAAGATATAAGTTGAAGAGAAGTGGCGACACCGATGAGCCCTGTGGAACACCACAGTCCACAATGCATGGATCGGACGTGAAGGCTCCTAATCTAACACAGTGTTGGCGCTGTTGTAAAAAAGATCTAAACCACCGAATGGCATGCTCAGAAACCTTCCCAACTGTCCTCAACCCCTCTATAAGGATTGTGTGGTTGACCGTATCAAAGGCGGCGGACAGGTCAAGCATCACCAAAAGTGAAAGCTTGCCTGATCAGCCACCTTCTAAAGTTAATCATAGACTGCCAACCAAGCCGTCTCCGTACCGATGTGGAAACCAAGGCTGTCTCACACACATAGGAGTAACCAGGATCAAGGTTGCTTGTTCCTGGGGTTGCTTGTTCCTGTGCATCTTGTGTACTATCCTGCTGAGGAGTGGTGTTGGGTGGGGGTGGCATTTGTGGCGAGGGGGGCATAAGCAAATTTCCCTGACCAGTTCACCCACAGGATGTTCCCCGTGGATCCTGGCTGAGGAAACCTGGACAGGAAGTTGGACATTGTGCATTTTGCTTTGTGGCGAGCAAGTCTAATGGGGGTGTCCCCAAAGTGAGAATATTCTGTATAGAATATCTGTCGAGTTGCCACTCGTGTTCTTCTGGCAGTGGGTGTCTGCTATGTGTCTCTACCAGAGAATGGAGTTCCCCTGGAACGTGTGGAGAGGTTAGGAACATGTTCCGCTTGAGTGCCCACTTACATAATTTTTGGGATAGCTTGGACAGACTTTGAGTGTGTGCCTCCCTGCGGGTTCAGATAGAACATGGCTGTGGTGCTGTCTGACCCTGTAGATGTTGCTCAAAGGCATGAAGAGCTTGAAGGACTGCCAAGTGCTCCAGGAAGTTATGTCTCAGGGCAGTATTTATTTATGTGAATTTATAAAGCGCACAACTGCCCTAAGGCATCGTGGCGCTGTTATAGAAGGTTTACTTGTATATTGGAAGGGAAAACATTGTATGTTGATTGAATGAACATACTGGTGTGTTCCTTGGTTACAGTGGAGAACATGACATGGTTCATAGTAAAAACATATTTGGTGTGATCCTTGGTGTTAGGCAAAGTTTGTATGCAGTACACTTTGGGAGCACTAGAGACAACTCGGACTACAGGTATAGGAAACCCAACCTTTGGAATAAGCTTGTACTACACAGTTTTGGTAGCATGTTGAGGAGCCAGGCTTATCTCAAGAGGGGTCAATGTGAGCTGTAAGGGAGTTACACAGATTCACAGTGACAAGTATTCAAATACATTCTTGCACACAACGTTTCCTGAATAAACAATTGCTAATTTATCAGTCAGAGTAAGCCTTCTTCAGAAGGATGTAATATCACAATATCACAGTAACACTCAAATACACTTCAAAAAACACAATATTCTAAACCAGTAAATGCCCTTTTGGGATGGCCCACAGACACAACCTACACCCTCAGGTAACTTCAATAGCTAGGGTGCTGGGGACATTAATATCTTAACTATTTGCATTTAGAATACTGTTGAATTTGGTAAAAGGAAAAGGTTATTTAGAACATACAAGAGATCACAAATAATATTAAGCAGGCAAATAATTTCAGGTCCTTCAAGAAGAGTCATTCAGTGAAAAAGGCTAAGCCAAAGTCAATAGGCAAAAGTCCACCTGAGCTGAAGTAGTTCTTTGCAGGTAAGGAGACAGTTTTTGCACAATGTTTTTAGAAATCTTTGAAGAAAGAAGAATCAAATGGGCCACAAGCTGTTAGACTTGTGAAAGCTAGAAAATGGAAGTAACTCTACAACAAGAGGCAAGTTCTCTCAGACGTTACAGTACCTTTGTATTTAAGAAAAAGTGCAGCAGATAACTACTGTTCCTGTGCAGCTCTGCAGAACTCTGTCCCTGGGCATCAGTCGTAGGGACAAGGAGAGCTTCTGGGGACTCCAGCACTACAATGGGACGGTCACAGCTCGCAACTGATAATCTTTCCAACAAGTGGCACTTCAGTGTTTCAGCTCCTCAGGACTACCGCAAATAGCAACACTGCGGTTCCTGTCGGTCGAGGTGGACTTTCCATGCGTCTGGGGTCCCGCACTCTGTTGAGGGGGCTGAGGCCCGGTCAATCCTTCCTGGGAGTCCGGAGACCTTGCAATGCACACAATCCTCTCACTGGCTATATTGTTTCCAGCAATTCAAAAAGCTCTGAGAAGGATCACTGCACTGAGGGTGCTGTGTAACACATCACAAAAACACATGAGGCCCTATGGAGTAAAAGACCCCATAGCCCATTAAACACATCTAGATTCAAGGAAACACACTCAAATCATGCCCAACAGTGAGTGTAAGACAGTCTCACTCTTGGCAGGAGAAAATAATAAACCCCAAAAATCCAGCAAAGCTGCTGGGGGACTCACTAGGTTAGGAAATTCAGCCTAAACAGAGAACTCTCCCTAACACTCCCCGAGTGAGATGCGGATGCATCGTCCACCGTTGCAGAGCCTGCAGGAATGCCTGATTGAGAGCAATCTTGTCTGTCCAAATGCCTGTGATCTGCTGCCACCTGTGTCTAGGAATTCCTGGAGAGGCTGCATCTGGAGCCTGCAAAAGGGGACCAGATGGATGCAGGAAGACATCATGCCCAACAGGGATTTGATGGAGCGGAATGTTGCGATGGACGCTGCTGAACTTTTCCCTAGGATTGCCTTCACCCTCTCGACCAAAGGGGTTGCCAGACATACAACCATGTTGAGACCGGTGCTCAGGAACAGAGCGGCATGTGATGTCACCACGCAGGACTTCTGATAATTGATGGAGGATCAGAGCGAAGTCTCCACTGGATACTGGGCCGCCAGTGCTTGAGAGCGGGAGTGAATGAGCCAGTCGTAGACGTTTATGCCCCTGCATTTTGCAAATACCCTCCGATGATTTCAGGCCAAAGCGCAGGGCCTCCATCTGGGAGTACCGTCCCTGGACTACAAAATGCAGGAACTGCTGATGTTTGCGATGATTGGGGATGTGGAAGTATGCGTCCTACAGATCTAAAGTTGCCAGAAAATCAACTTTACCCAGCTGATCAATCATGTGCTGCAATGTGACCATCCTGAACTTTTGGGACTTCAAATACTTGATTAGGCATCCTAGGATAGGTCATCACCCTCCTGACTTTTTCCATACCAGAAATTATCTGGAGTACACTCCGGAGCCCGAAGGTGCTGAGTGACTGGCTCTATAGCCCCTTTTTCCAACATAGCCTGAAGCTCCTGTAGCAGTTGGGCCATGTGAAGTTAAGTTCTTGACGTGCTACAGGAAGAATACGAGGTCACCTGTCTTGAAATTCCAAAGCGTGCCCTTGCTGAAGAACGTCCAGCAGCCATTTGTCTGTGGTGATCTTTCTCCACTGCTCGACAAAGTTTGATAGCCGTCCTCCCACTGGGGTGCAAAATTGGGGGTGTGGATTGACGGCCGGTTCAGGCCTGCTTGGGCACCTGCTTCCTGGCCTGCGGATGACAACAATGGCCTCCACTGCCGTAGGCCTGCGAGTTGTCTGTGTAGGCTTCCTGGGCGGAGGAGCCGCAGGGCTGACAGAGGGCAGAGTACCCATTGGAAGACCTGGAAACTCTCCCCCTCTGGGAATGAAAAGGTGACCTCCTTTGCTGCAGGGTCAGCAGAGAACATGCAGTCTCTGTCAGTCTTGATCGCCTGGGGAGTCTCATCCAGTGCCTTCCCAAACTGGTTGTCTCCATCAAAAGGCATGTCTACAACCTTGGACTGCTCGTCTGCTGGAATGTTTGTGGCCTTCAGTCACCCCTGGGACGAAGGGCCACACCATTCCCCATCTGACAGAACCTTGAGTCTGCTATGTTCAGTGCCACTGTAATGGCGTGATCCAAAGCCACCTCACTTTCCTAGAACAGGGCCAGGGCCTCTGACTTCTTGTTACCAGGAAGGAAATCCAGTATAGGTTCTCGGAACTATTGAGGGCGGCAAGACTGCAGCTTAGGTAAGCTGAAGGAAAATTGTGTGCCAATTACGATCCGCAGCTTAGGACCGTGTATAAAGCCAGCTCCACGGCCTACTCTGCTGCAATTACAGCAGCTAAAAAAAAATCTTATTTCACCCAGAAAATTGAAACTTCTCTGGGTCAGACCAAAGCTCTTTTTTAAGTCTCGGTCTTCTTCGGCAGATTGTTCACCTACTGTTAAACCAACCCAAGAGTTGTGCGATTCTTTATCCTAGTTTTTCATTAGAAAAATTGAGATAATTCAGGCGAATATCTCCATTAACACTATCAGCTGCCAGTGTGTCGATTCCCAGCTATACTTCTTAGGACACGGCTATGAATACTATGCACTTTGGCTGGTCCTTCTTCCCGCTCTTCTTCGAAGAGTTGATTTTTAAGGCCCTTCAGCAGATTAAATCGAGTGCGCCCTCTGATGTGGTGCCAGTAAGGGTCCTGAAGGAGATTTCACCTGAACTTTTAGGGCCGATTACTGAGGCTATCAATACCTCCGGTCAAACAGGGTTTATTCCACCGGAGTTAAAGGCTGCTACGGTAATTCCACTCCTGAAAATGCCCTAGCTGGATTCTTCCTTACCCGCTTCCGGCCTCTCTTCTTCCTGCTCTCATGACACACTTGGAATAACTGGTCTCCCCTCTTTTGTCTTTTTTTCTTGAAACATCGGACTGTCTTGACCCAGCCCAGTCTGGCTTTCGGCCAGGCAGAGGTACTAAGAGCGTCTCGCTCTCTGTCCAGGATGACATGGCCAGGCAGGATGATGCAGGTGGGGAAAGGGGGGACGGAGCCCTGATATTATTAGATCAGCGGCCTTCAACACGGTTGATGATCTCACCCTGCTATCCCACCTGGCCCAAGTTCTAGCCTGGTTTTCCTCCTTTAAGGACAGATCTTAATCTCTCTTGCTTTCTCTTTTTCTTTCGAAACCCTCCTATCTCACGTGTGGTGTACCCCAGGGTTCCGCTTTGTCACCTATTCTCTTTAATATATACATCTAGGCTTTAGAGTGTCTCATCCGCTCCTTCTGAGTCAGGTGCTTTTCGTATGCCGACGACACCCAGATCATGATCCGGCTAGATCTTGATCAGACTGAGGTGTCGTCGTGCCTTCATCAGTGCCTGACAACAGTGGGGGAGTGGGGGAGTGGGTGGGCCTTAATTGGCTAAAGTTCAATGGTGACAAAAAGGAGGTGCTGGTGGTGGGTTCCCCTCCTGACCCTTCACTACGGATCTCAACCTTGTGGCCCTCTTCCCTGGGTTCCTTTCCTGTTCCCAAGACGAAGGTAAAGAATCTGGGAGCTATGACGGCCACCTTATCAATGGATGCTCAGGTATTATCTGTCAGTCTGGGTTTTTTCATTTGAAAATCTTGAGACAAGTCCTCCATCTCATACCGTCTGCCTTGTGGCCACTGGTTGTAGCTGCAATGATATCTAGTCGGCTTGTCTATTGTAACTCTCTTTTATCTTGCACAGCCCAAGGGGCTGATTCTCTGCCTGCTGCGCCTTCAAACTTCGCAACCCGGGTGGCGACTGGATTACTTTATGGTGCCCATGTCTCTTCTGTTCTGCGTCGTCTGCATTGGTGACCAGTGGCCCAGAGCGTTGACTTTAAGGCACTCTGTATTGTGCACCGCGCTCTGCATGGAACGGGTGCAGAATATTTTCATACTAAATTCTCCTGCTACCTTCCCAGGCACTCTTTGAGATCCGAGTCGCCCGGCTTACTGTGTGTTCCATCTTTCCGCCGTGCTCGGCTTGGTGGACGTGCTTTTGCTATCACTGCAGCACAGCTGTGGAACAAGCTGCCTGCTGAACTGAAAAATACCCACAACCATTTGGCACTTAGGAAGGACTTAAAAACACACCTTTTCTAATTATGATGGCTGTAGGGTTGATGGTTTCTGCTTCGGAGTCTCTTTTTCCTCTCCAGTGCCATCATGCCTTTGGGCGACCGTGCGCTATACAAGAAATCCTAACATAACATAGGCCTGAGCGTGTACCAAAGCTTCCTGTCGTAATGAGACAGGATGGCGAGGGCATTGGCATCCTTGATGGTGGAAGCTGCCGTGTCGATTATGCGATTTCCAAAAGCATCCAGCTTCTTGCCCTCCTGGTCCGGGGGCACCATGGACAAAGATGAGGAATTTGACAATAGTTTCCTGGCAGCAGCAGACACCATTGAGTACTGGAGAAGGATGTTATCCGAGACACAAGGGAGCCGAGTCCGGGACCCAGCATTTCTTCTCCAGCGTGTCCCCGCTTCGATGGCGTGGTACTTGAAGTTTTCATAATGGCCAATACGTCCTCCCAAACATCGTCCAACACCATAACCGACACACTTGAGGACTCACGTCGTTGAAAAAGGAGACCTTCCTTCTTTTCTTCTGGCACCAGACTGAAAGGTTTGGACACCTTTCAGATGATGGCGTGGAAGGAGACACTTGTCTGGTGGTGAAGCCATGGCAGTCTCGTAAATATTCAGAGGTTACCCGTCAGCAGGGACATGATACTCATACTCATCAGTGGGAGTAGTGGGATCTGTGTCAGTGCTTGCACGCACTGGCTCTTCCTCCACTGTGGACAAGGCCCCACGTCCAGATCCAGATGCAACAGGCACCCTAAAGGGCAGCAGCGGGCGATGCCTTGGGCAGGGAAGATTCCAGCCAGGTAGGCTAACCGTCTACAGAGCAGGCGACATGGACCAACCTCTTTCCGAACTTGATCCTGCAGCTGCCGCAACCTTTGAGGGACCTTAACCTCTTCTCGGGGGGAGCATGTTCATGGGACCCGCCAGTCCTGGATGAGGCATGACAGCGCCCGAAGGCCGCGTCAGAGGCCTTCGCCTGGTCAATCCAAGCTACTAACCTCTGGTGGCGATCCTTCCTGGTCTTCGATGAGAAGCCGCGGGCGATCTTGCATCCTTCCTCGTTGTGATCCAGGCAAAGACAATAAGGGCACTTTAGGCGCCGATCCTCGACAGAAATGTTCTTCAGGCCACAGGATTTGCAGGCCCTCAAGAGAAACTTCTGAGCCACATCGGACATGGTCGAGGTGACATGCATGGGCTCAAGCCTCGGCCAGTGACAGTCAGGGAGCGAAGATCCAATGATGGAAAGACTATATTCGCCAACAGGTTCCCGCTGCCAGTAGTCACAGTGTGACGGTAGACTAAAAAGAGATGGACGAAAACTATCGAAATTTTACAAAAAAATAGCAAAAAATCCACAAATCTCGAGGAGCAAGGCACGAGGACTCCCAACACTAAAAAAGTGCACTAGAAATCTGACGATGGTCACCAGGGGTGGAGCTTAGGACGAGTCTCATTAGCTGGGGCAGTATGACCCAGAGGACAATAATTGGATATAGAGGAGACAAGCAGTTTTTTCAGTTCAAAGCAAAACTGCTTTCTTTCTACTGAGGATTCCCAGCCCGACAACAAGGAATATTCATGAGCATGTGTATCCATGCAAGACCCCATGCTGGAGAACTAACATCTCCACACCATAAGAACAGGGTTAAAAAATTGAGTTAATCGTTCCATTAAGGAAAGCACAAAATTTGGCAATCTAGAATATACACTTTCACTGGAAACTTTCCACAGGTTGTTGCTGAGCAATCTTTTCTCCGACAACCTCAAATATCTTCAGTTTCCAGAATTCAGGATTGACACTGCGTCTCAGTAAGAAAAAAATGGATTGCTGAGAGTTTTCCAAGGAGGAAAAGACTGCTCTGCCTCATAAAGTTGAAAGAATCCAAAGAAGACAAAAAGGGGAAGGCTGACATTTTGACCTACCTTTATCCAGGGAACAGCAATTTCCCAGAGGAGACAAGCGAGAACACTAATTTTGTATTTTTTATAGCGATCGCAAAATGGCTATATGCTGGATCGTCTGCTCTGCACATCTGTCAATTTATCCCAAATGGTATATCCTGTAGCAGGTGGATGAACACTGGTGCAGCCGTGTTAGGTTTTGGGAACAAATGCTGGTTTCACGCAGGTTCCCCCCATTACAATTACTACCTGGAGGCCACTAGGGGGCGCAGGCAAGATGGCCGCCTGAGCTTGTTGCTCCGTCCGAAGCCCCGAGGACCCAGAGGAGTTCATGCAGAGAAGGGGATCCAGCTCCAATAAAAGCTCTAGAAACATGTTGCGTAACCCAAAGCCTATCTAAGGGGACGACTCCGAAGTCTGGAGGTGCCCCTTGAGTCGAGATAACTCGGTGGGGGCAGCCCCTCCCCCACGCCTGCATCGCACATGAAATAAGGGGAAGGATCGAGACCTACGGCCGATACACCAGTGAGCCGCGGGGCCGTGGAATGGGAGAACCAGCCCTCACATGCACCGGAGTCATCTGATGGATGTTGCCGCATAATCGCACAACCCCAGGGGCATATTTACTGGTTTGGGCCTGATCGCAACACCGCAGCAGCGCGGCTCCCCCCCAGTGCCCCAGCATGGAGCCGACACTTGCCCGCGGGCCTGAAAAAGGAGGCAGGCACTTGCAGTGCATACCGCCGAGTGGGCAGAGGAGCTGAGCTGTGGCAATCACGCGGTGAGCGGGGTCCCTCCTCCCCCCTCCGCTACTGCTGCATATGCACAGGCCCTGCCCGAGGCCCACACCGCGATCCCATCTGGTGCCTGCTATGGGCCCCGGAGACGAGGGTACACAGACGGCGCCTGGAGGTGTACAACGCCGTAATTGCAACTACGGCTAGCCCTGGGGCTGTGCCCAGCTCCCCCGCTGTCTGCCCCTGAGGCGCACCTCCCAATCCGGCCTAAGTGACTTAGTCGGTACACAGAGGGTGCGGAGCGGACGGTGGGGTGTCCCCCCCCCCGCTCCTGCTGAGACAGGATGACATGTTACCAGTGGTGTCGTTTCACAGTGATGGGGCAGTGAGCAACGAAAAGAATCGGAGCAAAGGAAGGAAGGCACACACGCCCGTTGCACCTAAAAGGTCCCTCAGGGGAACGGCTACCTGGCCCCACAAGGGAACACCTGAACAAAGCTGACAAATAACCGGACTACTTTGTAGAATCCCTGAAACCCTCACCCGGTTGCTACTCTGTGATAGAAGCCTCTTCGTAACAGCTGAACCCGTGAGACGCCTACCTCAGTGTCGGGCCTGCCAGCATGGAGTCCGGAACTATTTTACACGTACTAGCCAAGAGGGGGTTTGTTAACACGGGCAAAGAAGGTTGACACTCGACAAACCAACTTTGGCGAGCGGGTCCATAAGGGAGTGCCACTGGGTCTGAGGCCAGTCTTGCCCCAAAGCGCAGGGCAGACGGCGCCACTTCCTGTGTGCTACTGGGCTCGCATACCTTCATGCAAGAACCCTCCCGACCCTGAACAGTCCTGCCCCCCCCCCCCAACCAGCCGGAGGTGGCGGTGGCGGGGTGGAGGGGGGTTTGGGGCACCACATCAGAGCTAAAAGGCAATTGGGGACTCCGTGCGGGGACCCAGAATCAGGCGAGCTGGGTGGAACCCGCAACTCCCCACGGATCTGATCCTCCCTTCGAGCTGACACCTATAAACGTGACGCCCCACCCATTGGGACTACCGGAGCACCACAGGGGAGACAAATACGATCTCGGGGGCGACGCGCCCACGACCGCGTAGTGGACCCGGGGTCATTGCTATATCCGGCGGCCCTGACAACGCTGCGGCACGACTCCCATGAGTTGGAACAAAGTCCTGTCTAAATACCAGTTCCAGGCCGACAACGGTGAGATGGCATCCGGGGGCCTTCCCACCCCTTCCCCCGATCTGGGTGCCATGCAAAACAATATCCAGATGATCCTAGAGGCGATCCAGGGGATAAGGACAGACATGGAGGCCAAACTGGCGGATCTCACGACGAAAGTAACCATGTTAGAGGATCGCATGGAGGGGGTCGAGAACAACCAGCTCTCCACGGCACTCCTGGAAACCCAGATGGAGGCAAGGTTCATGGAGGCACAACGTCGCGAGGAGGAACTGTGCTTCAAGGTCAACGACATGGAAAACAGGGAGAGGAGAAATAACTTGTGCATCTTTGGCCTGGGGGAAATCGGACGGCGAAAGCCCGCTTGGCCTGGAAGGCAAGGTACATGACATACGTATTGTCTTGGGGACAGACGCCAGAGAGAAGATCATATTGAACAGAGGGGGAGGCAAAGGCCCTCGCTCAGTGTTGGCTCGGCTACACTACTACAGAGACAAGGCTAGGATCCTGGACAAGGCCAAGATTCTTCACAGCATACAGTATGAGGACTCTAAGGTGGCCATCTTTCAGGACCTCTCGGCCCTCACCCTGTTGATGAGGAAAAAAAGTGGCAATCTCACCAGATGGCTGCAGGAGAAGGGGGTCAGGTATCGTTGGGGCCATCATTTCTACCTGGCGTTTGAATGGAAGGGGGAGAAACACCATCTTGTGTCTGAGGAAGACATTCAGAGGGTCACGGGGGATCTGGTGAGTGGTCAAGCCAGCTCCTCCGGTGGCCGGAATGGAGGGGACCGAGATCCCGCCCAGGGTCCCAGTGGCCTGGATATGTTTAAAGGCAAAGCCAAGGTGAAAGGGGCCCGCAAGTATAAAAAAAATAGACACCCCTCCTCTACCTCTCAGGGACACTTAAAGTGACTCTGAAATTGTTTTCCAAGAGTTGGGCATGTTGCATTTGGTTTTGTTGCCCCACACAAGGGCATTGAAGATACAGGGGGCTGAGGTGCCTGGGCACCACAGGCAAATGGGCTTGCCCCCCATGCTGTGTTGGTACTGCGTTTATTCCCGAAGTTGGGGAGCCAGTCGTTGATTCTTATTGGTTGCCGCAGTGTTGATGGGCTCATGGCCCAGTTGGAATCTTATTAAGATGGGGGGAGCGGGATGGGGGAAATGAGAGACCCTGACTTGGGTTCCTTGAGACATGCAGATTGGGAATGGTATAAACATGAAGCTTGGGGTGGAAACCCCGCTAACTGAATGACTCGGACGAGCCCCTGGTGGTTCGTTGACTAACCCAAACAAGTCTTGGGGGATGGAGACAGACGCCTTGAAAAGGGGGATGGGAGGGAACAAGGGATGGGGAGGTGGTGGGGATGGGTAGCACTGGATAGGGAAGATTGAAGTGGGATCAGCCTCGAGCCATTGCTTTATGCTTCACAGTGGGCTCCGTAATAGGAACGTGAAGAGGTATATACAGAAAATTAGATCAAAGGACGACAATGGTTGAAGGAAGGATAGGCACACTGAATCTTAAAAGGCTTGAACTCTCAGAATAAGAGATCTTTGACTAGCAACATGTTTCATAACCAGCTAATGGTCCTTTTCTTACAGGAAACCCACTACAAACAAGGGAAGGAATCGATGATAAAGGGAAAGGAGATTGGGCGGAATTTTTGGGCTTCCCATAGGAGTGCTAAGAAGGAGGGGGTAGGCATACTCCTGGGCAAATCACTTCACCTCAGGTAGGCATACTCCTGGGCAAATCACTTCACCTCACAGAAGTGGAAACTAAGAGGGGTTTTAAGGGGGTTTCTCTGGGTTAAGGGTACTTGTGAGGGTGAACGGATTACATTGGCCACCCAACACAGGGCAGATGCGGTTTCTGACCCAGATTTTCAGAGTAATGGACGAATGGGGCAATGATACTGGGCGGTGATTTCAATCTCATTATGGACCCCCAATTGGACTAGTGGTCAGCAAAGGGTGTGGGGATCAAGGGGGCTACCAAGGACAATATAGCCCTGCAGACTCTCTTAAGGGAACACTATTGGGTAGATGTATGCGTAGATCGTGGCTGGGCCCGGGAGATACACCTCCTCTCCCCCACACCACACATACACAAGAATTGATCTTCTATTGATCTCGGAGGAAGGAGGAGTTGTGGCTGATGTACCAAGGGTGGAAGCAATCACGTGGTCCGATCACAAGCTCCTAGTGGTAAATTGGTTGTTGCCCGTGACCCTGAGGTCTTCTCGATGGCGTTGCAATGATACACTCCTAAGGGACCGGGTTTACAGAGATTTCCTAAGGGAAGAAATGATAGCCTACTTTGAGACAAATGACAATGTGGACACTGACATGTTGATGGTATGGGAGGCGGCAAAAGCCACTTTTCGGGGTCTCCTTATAGCTGAGGGCTCCCGGCGCAAGCAGGAAAGGGGACTTATTGAGAGCAGGATTCATGAAGAATTGAGTTCTCTACGGGCCAGACTCACTCTTGAGGGGGGGGGGGGGAGACCGTGAAGCCCTCCTGGGGGAAATGCGAGAGAAGAGGCAGGCCGTACATACGGTCCTCATAGGAGAAGTGATCAAGAAGCTGAGCTACACGCAACAAAGATACTATGAATGGGGGGGACAGAGTGGGGACTCTCTTGGCACGCAGAACGAGGGGAGGCAGAATGGAAAGGAGGGTAGGGCTCGTTAGAGACAAAGGGGGCAACATGTGTAAGAAAGGGGAGGAAATAGTGGAATGTTTCGCGGACTTCTATAGAGAGTTGTACACCAAACAAGGGGGCGAGTCGATGAAAGGGATCCGGGAATACCTGGCCGAACATCCCCTACCCTGACTGACCTATTCAGAACTTGAGGGCCTGGAGGGGGAAATATCGGAGGAAGAGGTGAAGGGTGCCATTTAGAGGTTAAAAGCGAGAAAAGCCCCTGGAGGTGATGGGTATACGGCAGATTCTTATAAACAGTGTCAACCCATTCAGGTGAAACCATTGGCCAAGTTGTATAACCAAATTAGGAACCAAGACTCAATCCCGCCTACGTTCTTACATGCCCCGATTACCGTGATACCTAAACCGGGAAAGGACCAGGCAGATTGTGACTCATACAGGCTTTTCTCCCTTCTAAATCTAGACGCCAAGATCTTCGCCAGAATCCTGGCGACCCGAGTAGAGAGGTGCCTCCCCCGTTTGATCCATCCAGATCAGGTGGGATTTGTGCTGGACAGACAAGGCTCCGACAACATGTGTAAGACCTTTCATGTGTTGAACTCGAGGGTGGTCTGTGAGGAGGGGGCCCACTTATTGGCTTTGGCTGCCGAGAAGGCCTTCAACAGGGCCAGCTGGGCCTTTATGGGGGAGGTCTTCTCATCGCTGGGGATGGGACCGAGGTGGCTAGGCTGGATGTTGGCTTTATACTCTACTCCCTCAGCTAAAGCGGTTGCAAATGGGATGGAATCAAAAGCGTTCTCCTTGGGGAGGGGCACGAGGCAGGGCTGTCCACTATCCCCCCTAATATATGCGCTGGTCATGGAGCCCTGGGCTATTTCTGTCTGCAATGATGAAGCAATCAGTGGGGTATGGATAGGGGACTCACATTGTAAGATCGGCTTGTTTGCCGATGACGCACTGCTTTATATCACAAAACCAACCCAGACAGTGCCTCAGGTACTGCAAAGTCTAGCACGCTACGGAGATCTCTGGGTTTAAGGTTAACTTCGGGAAGTCGGTGGCATTCATAGTGGGCAATTTGCCAGACGCAGAGGTGAACTATGTGGGAGGACTCCCCTTCCGGATGCAGAGGGACGGGTTTCGATACCTGGGTATTCAAGTGACACACAGCCCTGACGACCTTTCCCCAACAGTTTTCTCCCCCTCTGGTCAGAAGTCAAGAGGGATATGGAAAGGTGGGCGAGATGGGGACTCTCATGGATGGCATGCCTCAATTTGGTGAAAATGGTGATTCTCCCCAAGTTCCTATTCTTGTTCCAAATGCTCCCGGTGCAGGTGCCCAAGACATTCCTAACAGAGGTAAAACGAGCCCTCCTACGGTTTTTCTGGGCGGGCAAGAAACATAGGATCTCCTATGAGGTACTAACTAGGCCCAAGGAAAATTGAGGTGTGGGGTTCCCGGACCTGGAGACATATTATAACACCTTCCAGTTGAGGGTGCTGGTGGAACATTTCACCCCGGGGACGGAAAAGCAGTGGGTAGTGATGGACAACAGAGTTCTTGCCCCGGTAACATTGGATGAATGGCTGTGGGTCCCCAGGGCGTGCTTCTCGAGAAGGGTCCTACATTACCCGGTGTCGGGGGTCTTGTGGTCGGTGTGGATGGAGGAGGGTTACTATAGGTGGCTCACAACATGGCCTTCCCCATTGAGCTGCATTTGGGGCCCCCCCCGTTCATAGATAAGGTTGCGGAACCAGCCGCATTTCAACAATGGTACGAGGCTGGTTTTAGCAGGGTGGGCCAGCTGTGGGTGGGGGGTTCCTTTATACCCCTGAAAGCCGTGGATGAGGCCCTGGGGTTAGGCAACCTCTCCCATTCCGTTATCTCCAGCTCATGGGAGTTCTCACCAAACGCTCATTGGGGGGGGGGGGGACACATTCAGAAGGGACCTGGCAGACTGAGAAACTACTCATTTCAAGACAGGATTCCAAGGGAGTGATATCTCATCTCTACAAACTCCTCCTTTTATCTGCTCCAAGGGATCCTCCGCCAGCACGGATACAATGGGAGAAGGACCTGGGGGGGTAATTGATGAAAAAAGATGGTCCAGATGTGTAGACAAGCTAACCGCTCAATGGCCTTGCTCCAATTCCAACATTAGGCTCCGACGGTGCTACACAGGTGGCACTACCCCCCTGCAGAGGATTGCTAGGATGAGGGTGGGATATGACCCACACTGTTGGAAATGTCGGAAAAAGGTGACTACATGCATATGTGGTGGAAGTGCCCAATAGTGCAGACATATTGGGGAGAGGTGTTATCCTGGATTAAAGGGGTTGATGGAGTGGGGAGGACCATGTGCCGCCTCCTTTTCGGAATTGATGTGGGTGATGACCATTAGGAGACCCAAGGTCATATGTTGCAGATCTTGTTGGTGGCGGCAAGGTGTTGTCTAGCCCAGAAGTGGAAAAGTCCACACATGCCAGGAGAAAAAGAATGGGTCACCAAAGTCAGGGCTATCTATGACATGGAGTTCTTAACACATCTCATTGAGGAGTCTAAATCGGACATTGAAAGACTGTGGCTCCCCTTTTTCGACAAGTATGGACGCCTGGCCTTCGTGACAAAATCACGCTTGGGGACGACCCCGAATATGAAGGACCACCAGGAATTGTACATTGATCAGATGGTGTGCTACACGAGATATGTGCCACAGGGGAGACAGAGTCAAGCCCAAGGCTCCAGTGTGCAAATGAATAAGGTTCTGATTGTACCTTGAAATGTTCTCTGCAAGCTCTATAGACGCTGCAGATACTTGTGCTTGATCCATGGCTGTGGGAAAGGGTGGGGGGGGGGGGGTTGGGAGAGGGTTACTGTTATAATTGTACCGAGGAGAAGAGTGTTGATATACATTGCATGATGTTCTAACCTAAAATGGCAATAAACTTTGATTTAAAAAATAAATAAAAAATTACTACCTGGATTTAAGAGTGTAATATGGCCCTGGCCTTCCTCAGAATCCTGGTTGGGAATTAAGGGCATTTGTGTCCACATTGAGATGAATCCTGCAGAATCATCAGAATCCCCAAGCCCCATTGTGTGGGGCTTGGGGATTCACTGTACCCAAGAACCAGCCTGCATCACCTTCCTTGGGTCTCAGCCTTGGCTGCTCGTCCAGTGCTACCAATAGAGAGCTTTGGCTGGGGTGCCTCTCCCACAACCATGTAGTGTGTAGTAGTACAGACACCCCACTCCAGTCTTTACAGTCACTCCCCTAAAAATCTGTCCTGTCGATTACATATCTGCAACATGTGTAACAATTTTGTCAAAGCTATATATGTTTTAATAAATTATACTGTGCAGACATACCCCTACCATTTGCTGTTATATGGTATTTAACTTTGGAGTTGATTGGTCCCACCAACTCAGGGGGAGAAGTCGTCCTTGCAGGGACTTCTCTGTCGATACGAATTTGGAGTTTCAGCACAGCAGCAGGGCTTCACCAGGCAAACCAACGGTCCAGGAGTTGCAGCAGGCGTCTCTTCCAAGTTCTTCGGTTCCTTCGTCCAGTGGTCGACTCGGCCTTCCAAGCCAAAAGCCTTGCCTTTTATTCAGTTCTCCCTTTCATTCCAGGCAAGCTGTCAGTCACTCAGCAGGGTGGCTGTCCTTGCCGGACAGCCGGCCAATTAGGCCAGAGTGCATTTGGGTCTCCAAGGAGACTAAGCACAGGAAGTTTCGGGCACCTTCCTCACTTCCTGCCTACCCCAGACACTCGGCCACCAGAGGCGGTCTTCAGTCCTGAAGTCCACCAAAGGCATGGAACAAAGGGACCAAAACTGGTTTGGCGCGCAAAGACAACTCTAGAAGGACCTTACCAAAAAGAAATGGCGAAAAAAGAAGACCTATTTAAACAAAGGGGGCTCAGGCGCCAACTTGAAAAACATGGCTCCCGCGATTTAATGCTACTGGTGTTCGCGGTCGGGAAAAGTCATGGTAGTTAGTTGTAAAACCACTGCCACCAGCCATTTTGAGAGGAAAGGATAGCATTTGACTGCTACTTGAATTTCTGGATATAGGGGATACTAGGTAACCCCTCCAGTACTGTATTGTAAGATAGTGTGTGCTGGGTCTAGGAATTTGAAAAGACTAGTAAAGTCAATTTCACTTTACTTTCTCTGGGAAACAGTAGTTTATCCCAGAGAAAGTATTTAAACCTTGGGACAGCCTAAAA
Organism: Ambystoma mexicanum; assembly: GCF_040938575.1. Classification (NCBI taxonomy): domain Eukaryota; kingdom Metazoa; phylum Chordata; class Amphibia; order Caudata; family Ambystomatidae; genus Ambystoma; species Ambystoma mexicanum. The sequence goes on along the minus strand of NC_090930.1, from coordinate 250,665,143 downwards.
GGCTTCCCCTGTGTCAATGCACTGAGGGTGCTGTGTGTGACAAATGAAAAGATGTCTAAAACTCCATAATCAAAGAACACAAGAGTAAAACACATCAAAATACAGGATAGAGGGGGGAAAAAGGCTCACACTCTTTCCAGGTAAAAAATCAAGTCCTCAAAATACAGCAAAGTTGCTGGGGGTCTCTAAGGTGAAGGGAATTAGCACATTTATGAGAATTATCCCCAACATGAGCTGAGACTTTGGTAGCTGATAGAAAACTCCAGATCGAATAGGGTCGAAATAAGCCTGTCCGCTGAGTCTCGAACCTGCTCCGGAGAAGAGCCCCTGACTAGCCAGTCGTCAAGGTATGGGTAGACATGCAGCCCTTTCGACCGGAGGAGAGCCGCCACTGCATTCATGAGCCTCATGAAGACTGAGCTGAATTTAACCCAAAGAGCAGAACCTTGTACTGGAAATGTGGGCCCATGAACCAGAACCTGAGGAAGGCCCAGTGAGGCTGCAAAACTGGAACGTGGAGATGCATGTCCTTCAGGTCCATGGAACACATCCAGTCTCCCCCACACAGTGTCTCGGCAATGAGCGCTGGAGTCACCATCGTGAACTTCTGCAATGGTAGGTTAAGATTCAGGGAAGACTGATCCAACACCATTCGCAGGCCCATGTGGCTCTTCTGGATAGTTAAGATGCAGAAGTAAAAGCCCTGTCCCTGATGAAGAGGGGGACTGGAAGAGCCCCCTTATTTGATGCCTTGTGTTTCCTTCGGTGCCGACTGTGAGACCTGTCCGGCTGCCTGGCTTTGCAGTCCTGGAAATAGTGAATCTGCCAAGTGAAAGTCCCTTGTCCGATCAGGACTGTGCCTGTGAGAAAGGTTTAGCTGCCTGTTTGGTAAGAATGGTCAGTGACTTTGCTGTCTGAGAGCTGTTCTTATCAAGCGCCTCATCAGTTGAGGAGTGGAAAAGATAACCCCTCCCCCCCCCTCCAACGGAAGGTTGCAGGTGCAGATTCTATCCTGCACGTCCGAGTTGAACCTGGTAGTTTTGAGCCAGGCTGTGCACCCGTCTGTTGCCAGACAGACTGCTCTGTTAGCTGTGGCAATATGGCCTAAAGAAGACTCCATAATATCCTGAGCCACGAGTTTAGCCTCAGCTAGGCACGCCTCGAAGAAGGCTTGCTTGTCTTTAGGGAATGTCAGGTAGAAAGTCAGCGATTTCCATCCACAGGCGTTGATTAGCTGCAGCAAGGTGGGTGTCTGCGTTAGCCTGTCTGAGGTGCAACCCGGCATTCGAGTAGACCTTCTTGCCATATGACTACAGTCCTTTCTTCCTTGTTCAGAAGGGCTGCTGTGGCAGTACTAGACGAAGCCTGGGGCTTGGCATACATGGATGCTGCAGCGATAACTGATGTGGCTGCGGGTGTGTAGAAAGCAGTATGCTGTCGCCCTGGGCTTCTCTGAACCAAGCATCAAGCTTTTCGTTGACGGGTTGCGTGGAGTGGGGCTTGAGCCAACCCTTTTTGGCCAAAGCCTTAACATCCTTCTGTAGGGGGATGCCAGGCCTCGCCTTTGCCCTGATGGTCAGGCTCTCCGCCAGTAACGCCAGTCACCTTTTGAGGCTCGACTGTGGTGGGGGTTCGCACCTGCACCGGGGCTGCTGGGGCCTCTGGAATGGGCTGCTGTGGAGGTGGAGCCGGAGGAGGGAGCATGGGCTGTGTAGTTGTGGGTTGCGCCGGTAGTGGCCATGCATAAAGGAGCCCCCTCGGGTAAGGACCTGGTATCAGGGCAACACCCCTCAGGATGGGTCCAAGTCGTAGTAGAGCTCACAGGCACCTTGCCTGTGGTACCGGTAGGGACCTTGGACCCCTCGGCCATGAGGCCTGTAGCTGCATGAGCCTCGGTGCACATTGAGCCAGTGCGAGTTCCAGACTGACCCCTCCCGCCAGAGGGCTTCCCCGGGAAGGAGTTGCCTTTGCAGGGTGCCTTCGGACTTAGTCGTTGATGTTCCGAGGAGGAGTCCTGTTGAACAATTCCCTCCAACGCTCAAGTCCGTGTTTAAGTGATTTAGGCGTGAGGGAGTTGCACACGGACCATCCGTCCCAACCGTGGTCCTCACCAAGGCATCCGAGGCAGAGTGCGTGGGGATCTGTTGTAGTGAAGCGCTGGGGACAAACTATGGCACCAGTGGACAGTGTTCCCAAATCTGCAAAAGAAAACTAAAATAAAAGATTCAGTGGAAAGTGCATGGAATTACAAAGTTTTGAGGCCTTACCCAGGAGCGCTGGTGGAGCGGTCCGTTCCAGTCAGCTGCGGAAAAGGGGACTGAGGTGTGGCACCGATGGGCGGGGTTAAGGGAGCCCATGCTCCTGGGGCCGCACCACTGCACTCCAATAAATTTGAAGGGGAAATGTCTTTCTGCTGGAAAAGGGGTTCCAATCCCGTCTCTCGCAAGGGAAGCCCATACAGGATGGAGGAAAGGGGACGGGACACATGAGTAAATTATTTTACAATGCCTCCAGCACATCTAGAATGGGTGGAGGATGAGAAGGGGGAACTAGCTGTCGTGTCTTTGGATGCGGTTAAAGCCTTCAACGCGATGTACTGGAGTTGGCTTACAAGTTTTGCCAGAGTTTGGGATAGGCCTAAACAGGAGGAGATGGATCAGCCAAAATGTCTCGAGAGCATGTGGCGAGGGTTCGAAATGGCAGGAGGCCTCTCCAAGGTGGCAGTTGGGTAGGGGCACACAACAGGGCTGCCCTCTGTCCCCACCCCTCTTCACATTAGAACCATTGGCACACATCTTTAGAGAGCAATTCCGAGATGCCGGAATAACGGTGGACGACCAAACTCATGTCATCTCACTCTATGTGGATGATGCTCTTCTCTACATTCATACACCAGACTTAAACGTGCCTTATATGCTACATATGATCGACCATGTAGTCAACTGGTTAGGTTACCATGTCAATATAGGGAAGTCATTGGCGTTTACGCATGGAGCCCTTAAGAGGAGACTCTGCAGTGACCTACCTGACAGGCATACGCTGGGAATCTTACTTGTTCCGTTGCCTGGAGATTCAGTTGTATCATGATGTGGCCGACACGTTTCTGCATAATGTAGGAAGGGCAGAGAATTCAGTTTTGGGAGAGTCTTACTCTAGAGCTCTCGGATGAGGAAGTTAGCGATTTGTGAAATGGTAATTTTACCTAGATAACTATACTTATTTGCTAATATACCGTATCCGATTGGACCTCCCCCCTTCTTCAAGACGTTGGACAGTCATCTGATGGAACTCTTCTGGGCAGAAGGGTGACACTCGCAACGCTTCGGAGGGGACATGAGGAAGGTGGACTCACCCTTCCAGAACTCAAGCTATATTATTTGGCATCTCAGGTACAACACACAGCCAGATGAGATATCAGGGATGAGGTGTGGACAGACCTATTAGGTAAACCCCCGAAACCTCAGTCACCAGGCCCTCTGGGGGTCTACAGATGGGGATTCCCGGCGCCAAGCATCACGAGGGTGGTCCAGGAAGCATGGAAGCAGACAAAGTAAATTGATGTTTGGGGAGGGGTACTGCCCTGAGATGACCCCAAGGGCAGATCCCAGGATAGCAAGGATCCCTACAGATATGGGTGCGGATAGATGTACCCGGGTGGGTCCGCACATGATGGGACGGACTGTTCGAAGGATTTTAACACCCTTTGAGGAATGGGCGATGAAGTTCCAGGTGCCTTGGGGACAGTTATAAAATTTCGCACAGCTAAAACTTCAGCAAGCTAAAGGGCCTCAATATAAGAGCCCCCCCACCACACCAGCCCTTCAAAGCTATGCAGACCATAGGCGCAGAACGTCGAGTCATTTCGATAATATAGATGGCACTGCAAAAAAAGTGTGAAGTCACCCTGCCTTAAAGTAAAGGAAAAATGGGAACAGGACTTAGTGAAGGTCATGGACGAGAAAGCATGGTCCAAGTTTTGCACCGGAATCAGCAGTTATAATTAAATCCACGCTTTAAACGTATACTTACACAGTGCCCGAGATGTAAGGGGGGGGGGGGGGCAGTGGCTTTCTGGCACATGGTAAAGGAAAGCCCCATAATAGCACGTTTTTGGCAGACTATAATCAGGGGTAGGCAGTTAAATGTACACCCCGGATCTGCCTGCGTGAACACTACCAGTAGGTAAAAGGAATTACTCGAGCAAGATGGCGTCCTTTCTGATCATATTAGCGAGGTGGTGCATGGCCATCGCCAAGAAGAGCCCCCTAATGAGCCAATGGTTCCAGGATATACTTAAATGGACTGCTGAAAAGACTACCACCCGAGCAAATGACACACAAGGACTTGGACACAATGGAATTCCAGTGGGGAACACGCTTAGCAGACTTGTAAACTTCCCCAGATGACCTTCCTCTGTGATACCCTGGATGCAATCTGTAATAATACTGTATTACATCTGTATCAGCTTTCTTTCTAGTAGGTTTTTCACAGGAGAGTTGTGCCATGCCATCATGCCAAAACACATGATGTGCTCCTTTTTAACATATCATTTTTGAAACACTGGGAATATCCTCAGGGCTGGGACAGTGTGAAGGGTCTCTTAGCTTTCTATTGTACATCCGAGTTGAAATGGGGGAGGGAGGAGTGGGAAGAGGGTTTGGGAGGATGACAGAAGGGATTTGACAGATTGTATTTGTTTGCCACATGTTTGCTGTTTTGTTGCTTAAAAACCAATAAACAGATGTACACAAAAATAAGACAAAAAGAGCTATGGAAGCCAAGCAGACTGCAGAGAATGCCTGCAAATTAAACAAACCAATGCTTTAAATCTTACTTGAAAAAAATGGTTGTGTCCAACTAATTTAAGAAATGTTTGAACATAGCCAATAGCAGCAGGACATAGATGAAACAACACAAACATTACCAGTTTGGAAACTAACTATACAGAGAGGGGAGCCACTATACAAAGTGGGGAACCACATGTTATGGGCCCACTTTGAGCACAATTGATAACCTCAAAATTAAGTCTATGCATGCCTCTGCTGCCTACAAGTAAATACAAGTAACCTTACCATGCGTGATACAATTTTATTTTAAATACATATGCATTGAAAATGTATGCGTTAGTGCAAAATGTGAACGCAACTATAACAACCTTTTATAAATGCTTTGCAGATGCTATCTAAAGTAATATTTCTTTGATACCTTTTCAGTTTTCTCCTCTTCTTTATCTTTCTCCTTTTCCTTCTCATCGTTTTTTTCAGATGACAATATAAAACATGTAAGTTTCCGAACAATTTGCTTTGCCTCCAAGATTTCTTGTTTGTGTTCTTCCAGAATAGTATTATCCACCGGAAGAAGCTAAGAGTAAAGTTGCAATTTTAACTGCTGATAATATTACAAAAGCAATGCTTGATAAAAGGTAATTTTACCTAAGTAATAAACAATATATTCAATTGCCCAATGCAGATTACAAAAAATCTTTTTTAAATGTACAAAAAGTTTAAAATCTGATTATCAGTGCTCCTCAAGACTTTGTGCTTTATGTAACACCTGTTTGTAAAATCTTTTTTAAAAAAAAAAAAATTATTTGTTTTTTGGTGAAAAAAGAATGTACACCTTTACAAATATGTATCCAAAATACATATAGCTAAAAGGATTACAACGTTACTATTTTAAACAAAACATTTGTCAACACATTTGAAATAAGACCATTACTCACACCACAGTTTGTTAGAGATAAATCAACTTTCTCTTTTCACATCAGGGTTCAACACAGAGTAAATAGGACACATTTCCTAATTAAACATTATCCTTCATAATCATATAGTAGTCATCATATCAGGTGAAGGTGCATTAGTTGTAGTACTTCTATCCAGTCTAGAATGTTCCGAATTGTAATACAAAGATTCCACTACCTCAAACGTTTCATGCTTTAGTCTCTTAGGCGCGTCATACACCATCCCAAAAGCAATACAGTCAGTCGGACCGTATGCCAAAAAAATGAAGATGTAAAGATGGTAATACTTAAAACCTGTCACAAACATTCCAAGTTCTAACACAGAGAGTCTACTGCAACAAATAGTTAATTAGTCCCTTTAAGCCCATCATACAACATCCTAAAGTAAATACATTAATTCTGTCTTTGTACCAATAAGGTGGAGAGGAATGTAGTAGAGAGTTAGGCTACCCAAGTCAACATCTCACGGCATGTTCCAAGGTCCATATTTAAATTGAGCATCTAAAATGGTGACGACTTTTCCCCTCAGGAGGTTGGCTTTCCCAGACAGTAATAAATAGATATTGCACATACTAGCACCATCTGCTAACCCTATGTTTTTCTTTAAGAGCAGCTTCGATCTTACCCACAAGTCACACCATGGCCAGTATGATCGAGTTGGTGCTGCCCCACATACAGCGTGACCAGACAGCATGGCATGCATGATTTGAAGCATTTCCTATATATGCGCAAAGACATGTCTTTCTATCGCTTTCAAAAAAGGGGCAGTATAAGAATAGATGCTGTAGGGTTTCCGTTTCATTTGTGTTTGTACAAAAGTGGCATGAGTGCCCAAGGTTGCATGCACCGTAGCCATGCCATTTACTAATTCGAAAGCCTGTATGAATTAGATCAAGTCGAAATCTCATGTAGGTTGCCCGAGCTTTATAGTCGGGAAAGCACAGGAGATAACGATTGCGCGGTTTCTGCGCGTGTCTACAATGGGCTTAATTTGTGAAGGTGGCGTATCCCGCAATGAGCTCTGAATTGCTGTCCCAAGCATTCAGATGAAGTAGTTTTTGTACCATCCCCTGGTTGATCGATGGTGTCTTGCTTGGTAAGTTTAAGAGAGCATCTTTGTGTGAGCAACTCGACTCAGCCCTGTGGTTTGCTTCATTCATCGAGATTCTTTTATCATCATTCACCTCTGACAGAAAACGAGGGCATAATCTGATCAAGATTTGTTTTAAGGGGTGAGAGTCCTTCCCTACGTTCAGGTAGAGTAACAGGAGGCAGAGTCAAATCACCCTCTGTAGCTGGCAGACTTGACACTGGAGTGATAAGGGCTGACATGGATAGAAGGGACTTTTTGCTGGAAGGAAGCAAGGCGAGTGTGACATTAGCTGGTTTGTTAACCCTGCCTTTAGTGGGGCCAGTAGGGGGTTTATATACAGTAAGTGTGTAGTTTGAGCCAAGGGACCTCGCTATGTAGCTAACAAAAATGTGAGGGCTAATTAGCAACTATGTTGCCCAACAGTGAGTTATATAAATCTTATGGCAACAATACAGAATGGGATATATAACTGGTCGCAAAATCCCCTGCCTCCCCCCAAAGCTCAGGCACAGTCCCTCTACAACCAGGATTGCCCACATTGGACGCACAGGACCCTTTTGCTAGACAATAAGATTTGAGGGTTCCAAAGCCTGCAGAAACCCTCTGTGGTATAGGACAAATTGAAAAAAAACAGGAGCCTGCTGCAGCTCAACATTCAAAACATAGATGCCCACAATCTTCCCTCCATTGCCCAAAAAGTCAATACCTAAAGGGTAGGCTTAGCCAATATAGATCATCCCAATAGGGTTCGAGAGCTTCACTGCCCGCAGGCACCGTCTGAGACAAAGGCTCAAGTCGGTCAAGCAGGGACCTCTAGAGATGCTGGGTCAAAAGCACAAGTAACAGTCTTCCCTTCTTCTGTCTGAAAGGCGGAGACCCGGAACATGTATACAGTAGTCACTGTGTCTGCGGATTCACAGATACACAGGTCAACAATCATCCTCACTCCAAAGACAGCAATAATTTTCAATTTGGCAGACACCCAACTTCTACGTGTCAACCTTCTGGGGTTCAAAGGCTCCAAGGTCCGGAGTCATCCCTAGGATAATATCCATAGAGAAACATATAAATAGAGCTGTAAATGCACAACATATGCCCAAGATCAGGAATCAGAGATGCTCAGACCGACAATCACCGGGACTCGGATGAGAGCAATAGTTTTCAATTCAGCAATCACCTAGCTTCTGCTTCACAACCTTCTGGGGGTCTAAGGCCCGCAGTCAACCCCTAAGGAGGAATCCTGGATTGTGTACAAAAAATTAAAAAGAAAAAATCACTGACTGCAAATTCACAGATACACAGGTCAACAATCATCTGCACTCCCAAGACAGCAATTGCTTTCAATTTGGCAGACACCCAAATGCCGCATCACAACCTTCTGGGGTTCAAAGGTTCGAAGGCCCGCAGTCACCCCCCCAACGTGGTATCCTTGCCAGAGCATATACAAATAAAGCTGTGCAAGCACAGCGTAAAGCTTTGTGAGCACAGTGTAAACAAGATCTGGGATCATAAGGACTCAAACCCACCGACACTCCAGAAGAGGCAACAGTTTCCAATTTAGCAGGGACCCAACTTCTGTCTCTCAACCGTCTGGGGCTCAAAGCCTCCAAGGCCCACAGTCACCCCGTAAGGTCATGGCTTTACAAAAGCTTATTGAGAAGGTTACAGATGCACCGCATTAGCACACGGTAGGGAGTCACAGATCAGAGCTAAAACTAACGTGACAGACTTTATGAGTAGCGTAGCTCTGGTCACAGGCACAACCAGAGTCAGCTTGATAATACAGGTTGGAGCGCATAGACTGTGCCCGTGAAAGACAACAAAAAATCCAAAGATAAGCACACCCTGTGATGCGGCACCACACACAGGAATCACAGAGCCACAGTTTCGTCACCGCGCTATCCGGATGAAGTGCAGTTCAGAATCTCACGAGGCGTGAGAGTACAGTCAGCATGTAATAACAGACATGCGGCAGGTCCATGACATCAGAGACATTCACTTAGTTGACAGGTTCCAAGTGAGAAAAGTCTTACCAGGCAAACCAATAGATGCAAGGAAAGGTGTCGCCACAGCCACGTTTCCACTCTCCCACCGAACACGAAACACTTAGCGAGGATGCTTCTCGTGCCCAAAGAGTTTATAAGGCACCGCCTACTCACCTCCTCGCGAAAATTAAAGGGTCCTTAACACCAGTTTCCTTTCGCGTTGCCCGCAATGTAGTAATTGTGTCAATTTCCATCTGTTTGGTCTGAAAAAGCGAGGAATACAATCCACACCGTCAAAGAGCCTTCAAAACACCAAACACTTAGCGAGGACACTTGTACAAGCATTTGTCTTTAATGCCTTCTGGTCCCTGTCCATCTCTGACATTCTCGAAGTTGTGTTCCCAATGCGGACCTCTGCCGGTCTTTCAGCCTAGTGCCTTTCCCCCCCCAGTGTTGCTAATCCCACAGCTTCAAATTCATTAACAAGAGCATCAGAGGGGGGTGGAGGTGGGGGGCAGGGTGGGGGTGGCTAACCGCCATGTAGGAAGGACGCACTCTCTGCGAGCTCCGCTTGATGTGCCCTTGATTTGCTGCCAAAGTATGCTTTAGAGATTAATGAAATGTCCACTGAACCACTAAAACATTGCTAAGGGTCTCAGGCGGACACGACTGCAGTGTCCCAGTTTGAAGAGCCCTCATCGGTGTGGAACACCTTGAAACACTGAGCCGAAACTCAGGAGGCAAAATGGCGGCTGAGGTGCGAAGAAACGAGACGAGCCGCTGTGACCTACCCTGTCTGCAGAGAGGAGCGCCAGTTGGCCCGAGCGGGCAGGAAAGTGGATTGCGGTCCCCGAGCCGTTGGGAGTGGAGCACAAGCCACCTTAGTACAGGATTGCAGGCAGGGGAGCCTGTGTGAGCGGCCCAGTGCCTGTGTCCCCGGAGGTAGAGGACCGCGACTGGAGAGGCCAGCCAGGACTGGACCGTAGAGAGACGCACAGAGGGCCTGCTGAAGCGGGTGCGGCCGGCAGCGGAGCGTGCGGGCTGTGAGGCAGTCGCACTTAGAGATCACAGAGCAGCAGCCAAGTCGAGGAGACGAACTGCAGCTGCGCCGGAGCCCGGGGGACAGAAAGTCATCAGGCCAGTAAGGAAGAGACGTGCCACCGCCACAGGCGAGAGTGAAGAGATCAGGCTGAGCAGCGAGAGCAAGGTGAGGGGGCTGGCGGGCAAGGGCGACACGGCTTTAACGATACGTTGGGAGGCCCCGAAGCACGGCAGGCTTCCCCCCTGCCGGGCCGGGTGAAGCACAGGAGTAGCGAATCCTGTGGCACACGTGTAAGGTGCTACAGATCACCGGCGGAGGCCACACCGCGGCTAAGAAGAAAGGCGCATGGGGCAGCCCAGCCTGAGTGAAGTTGCAGGCTCTGGGCTGGAAAGTGCGTGAAAACACTAGGCAACCCGATCCGTTGCCGACACGATCCGCCCCTGGGGAGCAGAGTGGGAGTCATGACAGACCTCTGCCTTGTCCGCAACAGGCTGCTTGCCTGGCATCCTTTGTTGGGCTGGGTGCCCACGAGTGTGGGAGGTTCACCCTCCCACATAGACATCACTATGGAAGCACAATAAGAACTGCTTAATACACTTGCTTTGTTTTGGGAGCTGGATTGTATGAACTTGCTGGCGGTGCACCGCACAGCCTGAGCGCAGCTGACTGCTTCACCGACAGGACCCACCAGCCCGGGACGGCTCTATACATTGAAGAAGGCTGGGTGGAGCGCACATCGCTGGAGCGGGGTGCCCCCATCGGATAGTCAGAATTCACACCAGCACAACAGGGTGCAGCGGGAGACGCATCAGTCACCCTCAGAGGAGGCATAGCTCATTAAGGGGAGGAGCAGGGGACTACGCCCACCGCCCTGGTACTGTTGGGGCAGCGCCGACAGTCTCCACTGCAACAGCACCCACAGTGGGCGGAGGGGAACAAAGCTGCCTGGTAGCAGTGTGACGCTCACGGCTGGAGGTTTGCCCCACCTCGACACCCATAGGACCCCTTGTCCTTGGAGAAATGTCCTCAAGAGGAGCAAAACCTAAGCAAAAGAAGACCACCATTGAAACCTTTGCAGCCAGTGGCCCAACTAGACCCGACACCAGCACTAAAAACACTGCGGTCAGGCGGCCTGGGTCTCCCGAAACCACGGAAGAACCATGCAACTCACAGATCCTGGATGCCATCAAGACGCTCCAGGTAACCCTGGAGAACAAAACTGACGCAGTGGCCATAGACTTAGGACTGCTGCGACAAGATGTCTGCACGATCGCAGGAAGGACAGATGTCCTTGAAGCCGAGGTGCGGGAAAACACTGAAGCCAAAACATAGCTCACGAAGGATGTAGATGAATTATCACAAAAAGTGAAGTTTCTAGAAGACCGGGCCGAAGAATCCGAAGGGCGCGCACACCGAAATATCAGAATCCTGGTTTCTGCCCGATGGAATTGAGGGAACCGACCCAACTAACTATATAGAGAACCTATTAATCCAGGAGATCGGAGCACAGAAACTTTCACAAGGCTTCATTATAGAACGAGCCCACCGCTCACTAAGCGACCACCACCTGGAGCCCCACCCAGAGCAGTGATAGCTAAAATGCTTAATTACAAAGTTAGAGAAACGATTTTGGCATTTTCAAGAACGGGAGGTCAGATCCACAGAGATGCCGCAAAGGTTTCCATATATCCTGACTACACCTTCCAAGTCCAAATGAAGCGAGCACAATTTATCTACACGAAAGCTAGATTGAAGAAAGCAGGACTATGGTACATGCTCCTTTACCCAGCAAGACTAAAGGTGTTGCACAACAATCGGGCACTGTTGTTCGAGACTCCCATTCTCTGGCTTCAGCAGATGGACAGCGAGCAGATTCAAGATAATGAAACTAAAGCACGCAGACCACACTGATGGCCGTCTAGGGGGACCACAGGCCAGACTGGCCCGATCGCGGCATGAAGTGGACCTAATTCACGCAAATAACAGACGGAATTGTCATCATATGCGCAGCAAGTTTGATCCTGTACAGGAGCCATGTCAGAGATAGTTAACTCCTGGCGTGAAAGCAGACAACAGCAGACCTTTTCCGCCCCCAGAAACTACTCGGGTACAGTTAACCCACCCGTAGGGCACCAGGAGACTACTATAGGGTCAAATGGAGCGGAAACGGGATAGTCATAACGGGGTTAACCCCGTTGGACAAGTTCAGTTACTGGGAAGTTCACAGTCGAGGGAGGGAAAAGACGAGTTGAAAAAGGTTTGGGGAACAAAGGGGAAGAAAACAATACCACACAGGACGTCGATGATCAACAAATCTGGAAAAGACCCACCATCTACGCCACCCACACGGCCTACTGGGTTTCCAAACACTGTGGCTGACAAGATCAAAATTATGACATGGAACGTTTGTGGAATGAACGGTTACTTCAAGCAACGCCGAATCCACAAACACATTAAGCGAAAGAAGATTGGAATTGCCCTGCTCCAAGAGACCCACCTAGGCACACGTAAGCAAGCCGCTATAGCCAGGTCCTAGAGAGGTACATTGATTGGCTCTACCTATTCCACCTACGCTAGGGGGGTCCTGACCTGCGTGGACCCAAACATCCCCTTTAATGTCATCACCAGTAAAACACCTCAAGCTAAGGGACCTGTGGAGAAAGCAGCACCCAGACGACCGAGAATATTCATTTTACTCTCCCCCACATGCCGTCCACACTGGGCTAGACTACATATTTGTAAGCGAGGAGCAATAGGACATGTTCGGAGACGCACAATATACAGCCAGAGTGCTATCAGATCACGCCCCACTCTTTGCCACCTGGACGGTGTTTGCGGCTAGACCGCCCATACCAGCGTGGAGACTCCATGGTGAGGCCCTGCAAGATGCCGCCTTTCGCGAACAAATTTGCGAGAGAACGCTAGAATAGTTGGTGATCAATGAAAACAGTGTACAACACGTGGCCACAGTCTGGGAAGCATATATGGTCGTCATAACGAGAGAAATGATTGCTGCATCTGGGGGAGTGCGTAGATCTATTGAAAACACATTGGCTCACGCTGAAAGGGAACTGAAAGAGCTAGAAACAAGGGCCAGCTAAAACCCAGATCACTTGATGTGGTAGAGCTCCGACAGGCTTGTTTGACGTACTGGGAAAAATTGGGCAAACTCAGCTATGCTTAACACATCGAAAGGAGCCATGCCCTGGAGGACAAACCAGGGAAACTTTTAGCTTGGTTATACAAACGCGAAGCCCCTAGAGCACCTATATGTCATATCCATGACACAGGGGGTAGATTAGTGCACACACAAGCTGAAATTAACTGTCTTTTCTGTGTTCTACAAGGACCTCTATGCCTGCACCCCTTCAGCTACAGACACTGACATAGAGGATGTCCTAGACATCAAACTTCGCAAACTAGATGCACAAATGGCGGAGGCCCTGTACGAACCTATTACTCCTGAAGAGGTCCTGGTCACCGTTAGATCCATACCATCCGGAAAAGCCCCTGGGACCAGACGGACTCCCAGGAGAGTTTTATAAGGCTTACGAAGAGGTCCTTGCGCCACTCCTAGCCAAGGTTTTCAATGCAGCATATGAGGAAGGCACCCTCCCAGACTACGAGGGAGGCGGTAATTATCCCCTTACTTAAACCTGGGAAGGATGGGGATGAGTGTGGCAAATATAGGCCCTTGTCTATGTTAAATCAAGACCACAAGATCTTGACTGCACTACTAGCATGGAGACTGCGTAAGGTGATCCCTCTATTAATCCATCAGGATCAGACAGGGTATGTGCCAGGACGAACCATGACAGAAAACTTATGTAGACTACACCATGTTATATACTGCACGAATCGCAGACCTGAGAAGTGCGCAGTGGCGTCATTGGACGCACCAAAGCTTTCGATTCAGTCAGATGGAACTGGCTTAATGCCACTATGATGAAAATGGGGATTGGACCAGTTTTCCTAAAATGGACCAAACTCATATGTACTGGCCCTATGGCCAGAGTGCGCACGGGCAAAACATACTGATAAATGGCAGCTACACAGGGGCACGCGACAGGGATGCACACTTTCCCCCACTATTTACATCATTGCCACTGAACCGGTGGCCGCCTACCTTCGACAGGAATATGGGGATGGGGGTATTGTTATAGACGCTGTTGCCCATTTGGTGTCGATGTACGCAGACGACACTTTACTTTTCCTGAACAACCCCAAACACATACTACCATACATACTAGAGATGCTAGATGGGATTTCTAGATACACAGGGTATGAACAAAGATAAATTATGCCTCTTCCCCCTGGCTGCCCTTAGTGGGGACAGTACCATGAAACTCCCTAGCGTGTCCCTCCAGTGCAAGACTACTTCCTTCAAATACTTGGGAATTACCATCCACCGTAATCCCAAAACAGAACACACCTTGAACACGGTGAGAGCTAGAGAGGGCCTAGAAAAATCAATGGATTTCTGGAGTAAATTGCCATCGTCAGTGGTGGGAAGGGCCGGCCTCCTCAAAATGGTGGCACTGCCCCGATTACTACATCGCTTTTTTAATGACCCATTTAATGTTCCCCCACGGTTCTTTAGCGAATTAGAGAAGCTCTGCAGACAATTTCTTTGGCAGGGGGAAAGCACAGAGTGGCACTGCAGGTATTACAGACACCCTACGAAAGAGGGGACCTAAAAATTCCTAACTTTGAACTGTACTATCTGGCTGGGCAACTGCGGCACGTGGTGAAATGGATGCCGGACGAGATCACAACGGACACTAGACTTTAACAATCTGCCATCCCACAAATGCTATTCAGGGACCTACTCTGGGCCCCGGCACGCACATCGCAAAACTACCCCTACCTAGCTAACCTTGGGATTCAGATTTGGAAACGTGTCTGCAAGTCCATGAAGATAGCAGACCCAATCTCCCCTCAGATCCCTATTGCAGCAACCATGGTGGGCAGACCCTGGGGACAAGTGGAAATTAGAACTGGATGGGAGCCCTGTGGTGTAGCCACATTTGGGGATTTGGTGAGCAACCAAGAGATCCTGACCTTCGCCAAATTGCAAGAAACTACGGAACTGCCTGCGGGACAGTTCCTGCTACACAGAGCAATCATAGCAAGACTCATACTAAGGTGGCCTGACATCAAGAACCAACAAACAGAACATGAAACCATTCTAAATGTCGCTGAAGGGGGCCATGAAATCGCGAGACTGTATGAAATATTATTAGACAGCGCGCAGCTCAGATGCAAAGCAAAATGGGAAGTCAAATTGGGCATGGAATTCGAGGACTTGTCTTGGGAAAACATAACGAACTACCACAAAAAGGTCTCCAGGAATGCTAGGCTTCAGCTAATACAATTCTATATCACCAACAGAGGGTATCTCACACCGGAGGTGGTTTCTAAATTTAAGGGAGCGTAAACTAAAGAATGCCCTAAATGCAAAGAACCAAGTGCAGGAATGACTAACTTATTTTGGGTGTGCAGATTACTACAATCCTTCTGGTCACAGATATCCACAAAGCTGGCAGAAGCAGACATCAAATTTGACATACAATCCCCAGGAGCATGTATCTTGGGCATGTACAAGAAAAGCTGTAAGAACAAACCGCTGAATAAACTAAAAGACCTAATGTACATATTAGCAAAAAGACGCATCACCATGGTGTGGAAAAACACCAGGAGCCCAAGTGCCGGACTGTGGTGCGGAGACCTTCATAAATGAGTGGCGGTGGAAACAGGGGCATTACGGGAACAGAAATTAGACAATAGTGAAGACCTACAGCAATGGGTGGCGCTCACGGTACCATTATTCAACCCTAGAAACGAAGACGCTACCACGGATGAAGCAGGCAGGCAACATTAGCGGAGCCTGGTAGCGGTAGACTCTAAGCGATAAGACTCGAAGGACGGACTGTGGTCTTGGGTGGGGAGGGGGAAGGAAGGGTGGGACACATACGGCAGATAACTGAGTGACGTATTAAATGTATGATGTTTTGGTTGGTAAGGTTTAAAAAAAAAAAAATGTAAAAAAAAATAATACAAGAGCATCAGAGGTTAAAGCCTCCATATGCTTGCTGTTAAAATGGATATCTAAACTCTAGCATGGTGGACAGAGTTTAGGGGGACATACTAGTTATAGTGAACAGAGGGAACAGTGGGAGTTTAGCCAAACCAATCAAGGTAAGCGTGGAGTGTTAAGGGTTAAGTCTCAGGAGAAGTGAGTGGGGCCAGGGAACCGCAATGAGCCCATAGGTGTTAAACAATTACACTTGGTAAGTACAAAAATACTTTTTTATTGTAGGCCAAAAAACATTAAAATATATCAAGCAAGTAATGTTATCACACAACTCTAAATATAAAACACATACAGAAGTCACAGTTGGTTAATATAATGCATACAGTTCACCACGTACCTGAAAGGAAAGGTAAGTAGTTAGGCAATTGTATGAACAGTCCACAGGAATAGAAGCGCAAAGGTTGTGCCCAAATGTTCACAAAGTACATTTAAAAGTTGGCAAAAAGTTTGAAAATGTGTTTTGTGGGTGTGAAGATTGGTCCAAAAGTCTTTCAAAGAGATTTACAGGTAAGTAAATGTTTCCTATCCTCTAGAGCAGCGTTTGTAACTAACCTGTTAAAAGTAATGAAATGTAATATAAACCAAAGTTCTTTATAACAGAGGTGATAGGGGCACTGGTAAGTATTGAGAATGCTCACCACCCTTACTCGGATTTTCCCCCAAAGGACTTAGCATGTCAAATGGGAGTCGCTGGAGATGGGCTTTCCTGACGTTGCCCAGGAGTGGCAGGTGCAAGCACAATTCTGGTCGCGTCCAGGAGCTGAACGCAATCCATTGCATTGGAGAAAAGCAGCAGTCACAGCAGGATTCTTCAGTACACAAGTAGAACAGGGATGACAGGTTCCAGCTACAGTCAACGCATGGGTGACAGCAGGCGTCTCAGTAGTTGTAAACGAAGGAAGCCTTCCAGAACATGATCCGTGAATGCTGGGACTCTGATACTTGGAACATAGGCGACTTGCACGGACTAGCTGGTGACCCCGGAAGTGATCGGCCAAAACATGGAACGGGCACGCTTTTGGCATGCTACCCCAAAACAGAAATGGTCAGTCCAACAGGTGGTCCAGGGACACTTCTGAGGGTTCCAGGCTTCAGGATCATTATAATGCGTCAATACCGGTTGGTCCCACCAGTCCAAAGGGTCAAAGCACCAGCAAGGGTATTCAGTGAACCGGTAGTCCAGCAGGAGTTTTATCGCTACAGCAGCTGGAATGGTCGCCAGGCCTCTTCAGGATTCATCCTCTGGTCTTCGATCATCTGCGCAGCTACACAGGATACTTGGCTCCTCCTGTGACCTGCTGGAATGGCTGCAGGACTCCTATTATTCTAAATTCAGTGGGTGATCAAACTCAACCTACCAATAGGAAGTGGTCCAATCAGGGACTAGTGTGGGGCTGACTCACGCATGCACGCTAGACATACTGAAACCAGTATGCGGATTGGGACCAGAAAGTCCGAGAACCCTTCTTGAGCTCATGCACACATGCCATGCACTAGCCTGCAAAGAACAGCAGGTTTCCTGGGAAAATGCATGACTATAAAAGTTCATTCCTGACCTGAAGGAAGTAGGACAAAGAACAAAATGTCCAAAGAACAAAAAAAATCTCATGGCACGGCCACCTTAGGACACGAGACACAGTTAGTAGAAAACACAGTAAACTCAAATGAACCACCTCAAAATATAGCAAGAATTATAAAAATATAACTGCTGCCACCAGCTTGTCTTTAGGCACATTTGAAAGTAACCAAACATCCCTTTGGAATAAGTCTACGGTGATACAAAAGTATCCCCATTGCATTGAAAGATGCTTTTTGCAATATGAAAAAGTTACCCAAACAGATAACATGTCAAAAGACAAAAAGGGGAGAGAGACTGCTAGGGGGCACGGACCAAGAGGGACGCATGAGCTGGGGGATATTCACCCGGTCGAGCATGGACAACTGATAAAAGCATTAAAACCCCAGCAAACGAACCCGCGAGGTGCAGCACCACAATAAGGAAGGTGCGAGCGGCTGAGAAGGTCCAAAGAGAGGAGCCACGCTCTTCAGGAGGGGATAGAAACACCAAGGCCAGGCAAGCTGCGGTGCAGGAGAAAAGATGAGCACGGCAGCGTGCCCCCAAGGAGCAGAAGGAAGTCTGTTGGAGGTCGCAGCCACCAGGGGATTGAAAGGACCCAGTGACCGATACCCCCCCAATGCAGCAGCAAGGCTGGGCAGGCACATGGAGGAGAGCGGTTGAGATCCGATGAAACACGTGGACACCACGAGGAGGCTCAACGGGCCCCCGCAGAGGAAGCTAGCACCTTGTGGAGGGCGGCTGAACGCGAGGAGACTGGGCATCATAGAGATGAGAGGGAGCCCAAGAAAGCTATGAACAACAGTTACAAGGTTTTCCTCTTCCTCTTCTCACTCTTCCTCCTCCTCTCACTGTGCACTGGAGAAAGGGACCACCCAGTGTTAGGCAAGAATTGATGTACTAACACTGCGAGACTACACAACACTTGTCATCTTGGTATTCGGTAACCCACCTTTTAGTATAGGCACAAGTTGGTAGTGTGACTGAGCAGCCATGATTATCTCAAGAGCGGTAAATGTGAGCGGTAGCAATGAAATTCACAAATACAAGTAGCCAAGTTACACTTAAGGGTTTAGTTATAAATAGTTATTTATTTAACTTCAGTTTTTAAATAAGCATTCTTTAAAAAGGGCGATATAGGTAACAATCAAATATACTTTAAAATACTTTTTCAGAAATCAGCATAAGTTTAGTAGATACTCTTTAGAGATGCTTTGTACACCCTTCCTACACCGGAGGGGACTTCTTTCAAAGGGACAGTAATGGCATTTATATATCACTAGTACACTTTGCAGATTGAGTTTGCAGAAAGGATAGGTTAAAAGACGGAGACAGGTTCTCAGGACATGCGAGTATACTTAAATATTTCAATGAAGTCTAGACAAAACTTTTGCAGGCAATAATAGTCTAAAATCAAGTCATCAGCTCTGAGGGACAGAAAATATCGAAGTCAATGGGCTAGAAGAGTCTGCAGGGAGCCAGCACAGCCAAAGTCAATGGGAGCACAGTCTATTGAGCTGAGGCAGTTCATAGTTAATAAAAGTATTGCACAAAGTTAGAGAGTTTTTGTAGAAAATCACTGTAGGGTCACCAGCGGTTACACTTGTGTAGGGGAGAACGGAAAAAGTAGCTACTCCAAGTCTCAACTGAGACGAGCAAAGCAAATGACACTTAGGTAAGTACGCCAAGTCTGAACAGTACCTCTGGTTGGAAGAAGATTGGTCCAGCTGGCTTCTGTCCTGTTGCAGCGATGCAGGTCCTGGGTTCCTGTGCCTCAGTCGTGGGGACAAGAGGGAGAACGTCTGGAGCACTCCTGCGACAGCAATTTGGAGGTCGGCAGCAGCTACAGGCTCTTTTCGGATCAGCGGCACTTTGCGGTTTCAGCACACGGTAAATAGCACCACCGCAGAACTTGGATACTGGTTGGGCTTCCTCGAGTCCTGCACTTTGGTGAGGGGACTCTAGCTCTGGGGATCCTGCTTCTGGAGGGTCCTGGGAGACTACTGGAGCTTCTGGCCAGATTGCCAACATTGAACTTGACTACGGATTTCTCAAACCCTGGCACTCGATTCTGAAGCAGTAAAGTAGTACAGCCAGTCGTTGAAGATGGTGCAGAAGAGTTCGTCTCAGGGTTAGTTGGACCCACTAACCCTAAGAGGGGGTGGGGGGAAGAAGTCGCTTCCGGAGCTTCTCTTGTCGATCAGAAAAAGGAGTTTCAGCACAGCAGCAGGGCTTCACCAGGCAATTCGAATGTCCAGGAAGATGCAGCAAGCTTTGTCCCCGGTTTCTTCATCGGGTGTTCTTCCCAGTGGTCGACTGCTCCTAGTCTCAAAACACTCGCCTTTTAAGCAAGTTGCTTCAATTCATGCACACCGTAGGCGGTCACTCAAACAGCAGGGTGGCTGTCCTGAAACATAGCCAGCCAGCCAGCCAGCCAGCCAGCCAGCCAATCAGGACGGGGTGCATTCAGGCATTCCTAGAGACAAAGGAGAGGGGAGTTTCGGAAACCTCCCTCACTTCCAGCCCTTCCAGACACACTGGAGCCAGAAGCGGGTTTCAGGACTGAAGCCTGCCAAAGGCAAAACAAATGAAGGGCTCAAAACTGGCTTGGCACGCAGAGTAAAACCCAAGAAAGACCTCACAAATAGAAAATGGCAAAGAGAGAAGACGGGGCCATTTTGACAAAATGGTCACCCATAGGTGCTATACTGCAGCTGATGATTCAGCCTGCGGTAGAAAAGCACAATGGTAGGAAAATTAAACCACTGCCGCCAGCTATTTAAAGTAGTGAGGGTAACAAATTGTTTTTACATGAGTAGGTAGGATAAGGAACTACTTAGGTAACACCACCCCCAGCACTCCGCATAAAATGGTGTGTGCTGGGCCTACAAAGAGAAAAAGGTAAGTAAAGCCAATATCACTTTACTATTCTTGGGAACAGTAGTTCACCCAAGAAAAGGTATGTAAACCTTACGAGTTATCTAAAGGATTTCTCTGTGACACTGCGCTTGAAGGTGCTGTGTATCACCATACAAAAAGTAGATGCCTATGGAGTTTGTCAGACTCCAAAAACAAAGGAAACATAATCCAAATCAGGTCAAAACACGAGAGAGTGAGCAAAAGGTTTCACCCATTCCAGGGTAAACATTTAAAAGTCCAGCAAAAGAGCTGAGGGTCTCTAAGGTTAAAGAGAATTAGCACAGAAAGGAGAATTCTTCTTAACACCCAGGCACACAACGGTGGGATGAGGAAGTAGGAGGCCAACGTTTTAAATATACTCGGAGTGACTGCCTGGGAGTAAAAAGGATATGAGCAAAGGAAAGTCTTGCCCAGGGTGAAGCAATCCCGTGACACAGCGGAGTGAAAACCCTGAGGATAGAACCATACTGGGGGCCTGAGGAGAGCCACTGGCATAGACTGCGAACGTAGAGATCAGGGCACACGCAGCAGCCTGGAATTGCGTGACAGGAAACGACAAGTAGAGTGAAAGCTGCAAGAGCCCCCCCAGAGAGATAACAGGAGGGTGGCAGCAACGGGTGGCACCCTGCGAAAAGTGCACTCGGCCACACAGGGGAGGAGAATAAAGCACCGAGAACTGCAGACCCACAGACACACAGACAGGACAGACCATGGCAGCGGGAGGCATGGAGACCCTGAAACAAGACATGCAGGCCATCCTTCTGGGACTTAAAGCGTTCAGGACAAAGGTGCAGACATCCCTGGGGGTCATTGTAGATAGGGTCTCAAAGGTGGAGGACCGGGTGGAGACCCTTGAGCACAACCAAAGATCAGCCGACAATTCTGACGTGGCCCTGGAAATGAGCATCAAAGAGCTGGAAAGCAGAGAGAAAAAGGCAAGGGCCAAGCTGGGCGATGTGGAAAACGAGATCCAAAACAACCTGCGGATATGGGGACTCCTAGTACGGAAACAATCTCCAAGAGATCTGGAGCTATTATTGCTGACACATCTGGGGAGACAACTGCTGCGATGAGAGGCAGGGAGATCAGTTTTGATAGCGTCCACAGAGGCACCGGATCAGCGGGAGAACCGAGCTCAGTGGTGGCAAAGTGCCACTACTACAGCGACAAAGAGGAGATCCTTCGGAAAGCCCGGGAGATGGGCAAAATAGAGTGGGAAGGGGCCTCTGTGACCATCTTTCGGGACTGATCTTACACCCTAGAGTAGAGTGAATGCAGGCCCCTAATTCAATTGCTTCCGGGGCGGAGGGGAGTTCGGATACAGTTGGCAATTCCCTTTTGCACTGTCCTTCGACTACGAAGGAGAACATTACAAATTGTTACAGTCAGAGGAAGGAGGTCCGCTGTTACAAAAGTTTCAGAAAGGGGAGCAGCAGAAAGACCACGAGAGCCAACATAAGCTAAGGAAACGCTTTAACAATGCCTTTGCCCAACCAAAAGGCTGCAAAAAGACAGCAGTGCGAGGAAATCCAGGAAGCCTCAATCCTCGCAGCCCAAGGGGCACAGATTAAGTAGGGCTACGCCCTGAAGTTGGAGAATTCCTGTAAGGTGGGGAGGAGGGTGGAAGACCGTTATGATTAGTGGTTTTGTTCATGTTTGGGCAGGGTGGGGGATCCCACACTGTCCTAGTAGCCCGGAAATGTCCAGGTGTCTCAGGGAGGCTGGGTTGTTGACCAAAGCCAGGCTTGTTCTTCACAGGCCACTTTCGGGGATAGTTCAAATCAAGGGAAGGTTGGAAGGGGGTAGGATGAGGGAAGGGAACACACCCAACACTTGTCAATGGAGTCAGAACAAAGCTCACTCGAAGGGGACTCGACAGATACAGAATTCGTCCGGCTAGGCTACGGATACATTTATAGTAGCGACACTAAATGTAAAGGGGCTAAATTCCCCAAACAAGATTTCCCTCACAGGCAACACATTCCATAAAGGTTAGGACAAATATATTGGGCCTTGCATGCAGCCTCAAAGAAGGAGGGAGTAGGCATAGTGCTAGCAAAGGCCAGGCACCTACAGGAGGACCAAATTAAGAGCGTCTTCGGAGCCAGATTTATTGCAGTCAAGGGCAGATTGGAGGGGGAAATGGTCACTCTAGCCTCAGTCTACACTCCAAATGTCAACCAATTGACACTCCCAAGAAAGGTGTGTGCAGTGTTGGAGTACTGGGGGAAAGGACTACGATGGTGCGGTGGAGATTTTAACATGATCCTAGATCAAAATCTGGATTGGTGGTCCGCTCAAGGGGACAGGGGGAAAACGAAAGATAGGACCCACAGGGATTTCACACAGCTGCTGAAAAACTACTTCTGGGCAGATGTATGGAGATTGCACCACCCACAGCAAGGAGGTTACATAACACCAAACGTACACTAAAATTGATATTTTGCTGACATCACAGGATGTTTTGCTGACATCACATGAACAGAGACCCAACCACTTATCCCAGGGTTGAAACAGTAATGTGGTCAGACCACGAGATGGTAGGGTCGGAATGGAGTGTTGGGACGGACAGGGGGTAATCCAGGTACCGCTGCAACAACGGTCTCCTGCGAGAACCCACCTTCAAGGAATTTATGGGGAAGAAATGCACTGCTTTTTCAACACAAACAACGGTGAAATCCATTTGAAATGTGTGGGAGGCGGCTAAGGCTACTTTCAGGGGCTTCTTGATAGCAGAGGGGGCGCGACAGAAGATGGAGAGGGCTTTGATAAAGCAGCTGCTACGAGGAGAACTACAAAATATGCGGACCCGGCTAACAAACCAGGTACTGACAGGGAGGGACTCCTGAGGGACATGAGGGACAAAAGGCAGGAGTTACATTTGCTCCCGATAGGCGAGGTGGTCAAGCAGCTGCGTTACGATAAGCATAGGTACTATGAGAAAGGGGGCCGAGTGGGGACACACCTGGCAAATAGGATCTGTGAGGCAAGGGTGGAGAGGAAGGTCGACAAGATCAGGGACGGGGAAGTCAGATGCACATGACAATGGACAACATACAAGATGGAGGGCGATATCCCGGCGAAGGAGGTGCGACAGGAAATAGCTCAGAATAAGTCAGGTAAAGCCCCGGGTGGGGACGGGTACACCTCAGATTTTTATAAACCTTTTTAGGAACAGTTTCAGGAATTCCTGGAGGCACCGATAGCGGTCATCCCCAAACCAGGAAAGGACAGAAAGCAGTGGTCCACAAACATACCCATCTCACTACTTAACACGGATGCAAAGATATTAGCGAGAATATTGGCATCCAGACTGGAAGTCTACCTCCTCAAACTGGTCCACCGGGACAATAAGGTATTTGTGCGCAATAGGCAAGGATTGGAGAACACGCGAAAGACTCAGCACGTCATGAATGCGCCTGAGGTGAGATGTAAAAGGGGCGCCAATTCTGGCACTTGACACAGAGAAGGCCTTCAATTGGGTCAGCTGGGCCTTTATGACGGGGGTCCTGGAGAAAATTGGTATGGGAGCCATGTGGTTGGGCTGGATTGCGGCCCTATACTCACCAAAGGCTATAGTGCTTAATAGGGGAATATAGCGGTTCCTGGGGGTACAAAGGGGCACTAGACCGGTTTGCCCCCGTCACACCTGGTGATGGAACCATGGGTGCTGGCGGTACAAGGGGATGAGAATATCACAGGGGTGCAGATTGGGAAGACTCGTTACAAAATTAGCCTTTACGCTGACGCCTTGCTCTATATCACAAACCCACACATGTTGGTTCCCCCGCCTCCAGCAGACATTGGAAGAATATGGTGCATTATCCAGTTTTAAAATAAGTTACTTACCTGTAACTATTGTTCTCCAGCATGGGTCACGCATGCTCATGAATATGCACGGTCACGCATGCTCATGAATATGCACAGTCGTCAGGCCGGGAAACCTTGGTAAAAGAAAAAAGTTTCAATTACACACTCCTTTAAACCAATCACTGAGCTCTGGGTCATAATTCCCCCAGCCAATAACCGCCCTCTCCCTAAGCCCCTACTATGGCAGCCATTTTCAGATTTGGCAAGCACGTAAAGTGGCAGAATAGCTGCAGAGAGGATGGTGGAAGGGTTTGCATGTAAATCCATGCCAGACCCATGCTACTGAACAATAGTTACAGTTAAACTCTTTCCTTCTCAAGCATGGTGTCGGGCATGGATTCACATGCTCATGAGTAAAGAATACATAGCAGTACAACATTACACAACCACGGGAGGTGGCAAGGCTCAACAGAAGCTATTACTCTTACCTCAGGAACAGGCTCCCCTACAAAACGAACAGGTTGCTTAGCCCTGCCTGGCCGACCCGGGACTCCTCCCTGGAATCCCTGTCGATGCAACATGCAGAATCTCTGAGGTGTGCGTGGAATCCACGTAGCAGCCCTGCAGATGTCCAGCAGGGGCACACCACACAAACGCAGTAGTCGCAGAAATTGCGCTGGTGGAATGGGATCTCGGACGGCTGGGCAACGGTCAGTTTGACAACCGATGACCGTGTGTGATACAGTAGGAGAGCCATCTGGAGATGGAAGCCTTGGACAAGGCCTTTGCATGGTTCACAGGACCAAAGTTCAAGAACAGTTGAGACGTCTTATGGAAACTCTTCGTGCGTGCCACATAGAACTTCAGAGCACGAGCCACATCCAGCTACAGCAAAGTCCTTTCAGCCAGCGGCAAAGGTTTCGGAAAGGAAACTGGCAACACCAGGGGCTCGTTGAGGTGGAATTCCGACAGAAACTTTGGCACGGATGAGGGGTGCGTCCGCAGCACCACCCTCGTGTTGTGAAAAGCCAGATAAGGCTGTTTGCAGGATGAGGCCTGGATCTCACCAACACTCCTGGCAGAGGTGATAGCCACGAGGAGAGCCGTTTTCCACGAGAGGAACTTGAGAGGGGCCTGATGCATAGGCTTGAAGGGGGCTCCCATAATCCTCGTCAGCACCATGTTGAGTTCCCAGGCTGGGGCCGGGGCCTACACTGGCGTGAACAATTGAAACAGTCCTTTGAGGAACTCCTTGAGACGGTGGTCCAAAGATAACACCGTCCTGGAGACCTGGTGTAACGGGAGATAGCCGCCAGACGCACCTTGACAGAGGTGTGCGCCAGCCCCAACAAGGAAAAGTACGGAAGAATCTGCTGAGCTGAGACAATCAGGGGGTTGATCTTCTGCGTCCGGCACCACATTGTGAAACGTTTCCACTAGTGCCCATAGAAGTGTAGCGTCGGCGACGCTCTGGCCCTGGCAGAGACCTTCCTGCAGTCTGCCGACAACTCGTACCCTCTGAACTCTAAGGCTGCAGGAGCCAAGCCTTCAGGGTCAGCGATCCTGGGCCATGATGCAGGATTGTGCCTCCTTCTCCGGCGAGCAGATCCACGACCACCGGCATCTTGACCGGGGGCGACACGGACAGGCTGAGAAGATCTGTGTACGAAATCTGCCTCGGCCACGCTAGGGCGATGTTGGGGAAAATTCTCAGAAATGTGCATATTCCCTTATACCTTAGATGCCCCCAGCTCTTTTTCTTGACTTGTAATTACTAACCTGGAGAGAGAGACCTTTTTCCCACGGTCTCGTGTTTTTCTGTGATTTGGACTGTCAGACTCCAGAGTCAACAGAAGGAACACGTTACTTACCTGTAACTGTTCTCCAGCATGGGTCTGGCATGGATTCACATGCTCATGAATATTCCCCGTCGTCAGGCTGGGAATTCTCGGTAAAGAAAAATCAGTATCAGTTTCGTTTCTGATCTGTCTTTCGTAGTAGTAACCAATAACTGATCTATGCGTCATACTGACCACAGCCAATGACTGCCATCTCCCTAAGCCCCGCCTCTGGCAGCCATCTTCAGATTTGTTAGCACGTGAAGAGGCAGTATGACCAAGTGAAGAGCCGCAGAGGGGTAGGCGGGAGGGTTCGCATGTGAATCCATGCCAGACCCATGCTGGAGAAGGGAATAGTTTCTTACCTGTAACTCCATTTCTCCAGCATTGGTATCTTTCATGGATTCACATGCTTAGAATATTCCCCGTCGTCAGACTGGGACCCCTCGGTACACATATATAGCCTTTTCCAATAGGAAAACTTCCGACACTTTTGTGTCCTATCTACGTCCTTTTAGGACCCTCCTACGCATGCTCCGTAAGACGTCCCCGTATAAGAGGCCCGCCCCCGCGGTTCCCCTTCAGATTTCGGCCCCTCCAAAGTAGGAAGGGTTAAATTTATCAATCAAATAAATTACATTCCGGGGAGGTTGGCGGGTGCATGTGAATCCATGAAAGATACCAATGCTGGAGAAATGGAGTTACAGGTAAGAAACTATTCCCTTCTCCAGCATTGGATCTTTCATGGATTCCCATGCTTAGAATAGATTGTATAGCAGTAACACTTGAGACGGTGGTGAGAATGTAATGTAATATACCCTCAACATACTACACAATGCATATGTACAGTAGGAATAAGTTACCTCATATAACCTTACCCACATAAAATAAACTGTCATTAAAAAGGTAGACAACAGATTCTCCACAGCGTGGAGCTTATCTTACTGAAACAGATGGCGCAGGACAGCTCTTCCCATCTGCACCTCGTCGGCATGCTGCCTGGCAAGGCAGTAGTGGCGGGTAAACGTGTGGGGCACTGACCATGCCGCAGCTTGGCATATGTCCGTCAGCGGAATTCCTGCCCATAAAGCTGTTGAGGAGGACATTGATCTTGTAGAATGGGCTCTAGGATGTCCTTGCAGTGGCCTTCCGGCCTTAGAGTGACAAAACGCAATCGTCGATGAGACCCATCGAGCCAATCCTTGTTTAGAGATTGCTTTTCCTCTCGTCGACGGACCATATGCGACGAACAGTTGTCTAGTAGACCTGAGTTCCTGTGTACGATGTAGGTAAAATTTCAGAGCCCTCTTAACGTCCAGGGTATGAAGAGCTTTTTCTGCTGCCGATGATGGTGTGGCGAAGAAAGTAGGGAGAACAATGGACGAGTGTTTGTGATACACTGTCGGAACTTTTGGGACGAACATAGGATTAGTTGCCAGGACTACTTTGTCCTTAAAGAATCTTAGGTATGGCGGGTCTACGACCAGTGCTTGCATTTCCGAGATTCTTCTAGCTGATGTGATAGCAATCAAGAATGCCAACTTCCACGAAATGAATTTTTTGTTGGACGTGGCCATAGGCTCAAAAGGCGGTTTCATTAAGCCTGCCAACACTGTATTGAGACTCCAAGTCGGGGGGAAACGTTTTTCCGGGGGAAAAGCTCGAAATAAACCCCTCATGAAGTGTTTTACAAGTCTGTCGCTAAATAGAGGAGACGACTGCCTTTTCCTTGTGAACCACGAGATGGCCGCCAGGTGCACCTTTATCGATGTGAAGAATAATCCCCTCTCCGCCAAGAGGAGCAGGTAAGGTAGAACTTGTTCCGGCGTCACCGACAACGGTTGTAGGCCCTGTTGTCCCCTACACCATTCACAGAACCTCCGCCACTTATAGGAGTAGGATTTGTTTGTAGAAGGGGCTCTAGCCGCCTGCAGAATTTTTTGACAATCCTCCGAAATGTCTAAAGCACGGAACTCCGAAAAGTCAGGAGCCAGGCTGTAAGGTTGAGACTGTCCGGGTCGTGATGCCACACTGTGCCTTTGTCCCGGGATAGTAGGTTCAGGGTTTTCGGAAACCCTATGGGATGTTCCAGTGACAGGTGAAGCAGGTCGGAGAACCACGGTTTCCTTGGCCATTATGGTGTCACTAGAATTACCCGACAATTGTATCTGCGTATCCACTGTATTGTCCTCTGTATGAGGGGGAACGGGGGAAAACCATAGAGGAACATGTCCGTCCATGGGAAGGAGAATGCCTCCCCCCTGGAGCCCTCTTGAGGCCATCTGCTTGCGAATTGCTCGCATTTCTAGTTGTCTTTGGTCGCGAAGGCGTCTAGAGGGGGGTGACCCCATTTCTCGAACACTTTCATCAGGTGAACTGTGTCTGGGCCATGCTTCTGCTGAGGGAGTCTGCTTGGGAGTTCCTCACTCCTGGAAGGTGATGAGCCACGATGGAAATTTCGTGCTTTAATGCCCAAAGCCATGTTTTCTGGGCTTCTATGGAAAGAGTTCTTGATTGCGTCCCTCCTTGTTTCCTCAGATAAAACATGGCCGTTGTATTGTCGGTCAGTATTCGTACTCGCGAGCCCTTGATGTGTGGTAGGAATGCCTTCAAGGCCCATGGTACTGCTCTGAGCTCTAACACGTTTATGTGTAAGAGTGACTCCGTTGGAGACCAGCGACCTTGCGTTTGGAGAGCACCCATGTGAGCTCCCCATCCGGTTAGGGACGCATCCGTGACTATGGTTCGCTGAAACTCCTGTCGGGGTATGCCGTTGTTCAGATTGTGGAAACTCTGCCACCACTGAAGGGTCCGAAGCAGCTTGTCGTCGTCGATGGTTATCTTGTCTGACCACGATCCTTGAGCCTGCGTCCATCGGTCCGCGAGGAATTCCTGGACTGGCCTCATGAATAGACGACAGTTTTCCACCAGATGGATGCAGGATGCCGGGTACAAGGATGGAGAAAGCTGAGGCGCCAACTCTGGTGGAGTGGTGCAGTAGAGTAGCTAGGAAAAGAGCTGAGCCTGATCAGAGGTTTCTAGGGACTGGAAGTGGATGATTTTAAACCCGAAAGATTGAGAGCTCAGTTTGAGACGCACATGGCTTTGATGGTTGCTCTCAGGCTAACTGGGAGCCAGTGCGGAGGTGATGCATTCTCTGGGTGAGGAGCAGTCTGGTTGCCACGTTTTGGATACGTTTAAGTTCCTTAGCTGGCATGCTGGGATGCCCAGTTAGAGTGAGTTGGCTTAGTCCAGATGCTAGGTGATAATGGCCAGTATAGCAGTAATTCTTTGTGGGTGAGGTATCGAAAGATTTGTTTTAGGACGCGTAGGTGGAAGCGGCAGGTTCTGGATACAGAATGAATGTGCTTTGAGAGAGATAAGTCTGTTTCCATGGTGCATCCAAGAAATTTGGCAGGTGGGGCTCCAAGGGCAGGCGCCACAGTAATGGTTGTAGGATTAGAGCGGTTTTGCCACATATTAGAATCTCTGATTTGCCCGGGTTGAGGATTAGGTGGTTGTTAGTCATCCAATCGGCGAACTCTACGACAGAAGGCAACGTCAGGATGTGACGAGGCTTGGTTTTTGTGAATTATGAAAATCTGGGTATTGTCTGCGTAGTTGTAGCAGGTAAGGTTGTGTGAGTAGCTGAGGGCTGGCTAAGGTAGAGATTGAAAAGGAATGGGTGGGGGAGGCTCCTTGTGGCACTCCTTTTGTGACTTGGCGGGGGACAACTGGGGAAGAGGACCGATTTGTGAGCAGTTGGAGATGAACGCAGAGATACAATTGAGGGAAGTCTCTTTGATGCCTAGGTTGAGGAGCCGGTAACTCAGCATTGTGTGTCGACTGTATCGAAGGCCTCGGACAGATCCAAGAGGATGAGTGCAGCACACTCTTAGTTGGTGGTTCTTTTTCCCATCCCAGATCGAGAGACCAGAGAAAGTTCTGTTCCACAGAGGAGTCATAACCCTGTTTCGGCAGGGTTGAGGAGGTTATTGGCTTCAGTGTAGAGGCCAATTACTCATATGCCGCGCGGTCAATTAGTTTGGCAATGAAGCTGGTGTTGGAGATTGTTAGTTAGCTGGAAAGCAAGGGTTGAGAGGTTAGGCTTTTTGAGAAGTGATTTTACATGAGAGGTTTTGAAGGCTTCTGGGAAGAATATGTGGTGTCTCAAGCGCGACTTTATGGAAAAGGTTTGCTAGCTTGTCACAGAGTTTGGGGAAAGTGGGGTTAAACATCTGGGGGAATTAATTTTTTTTTAGCTCTCTTAATTTCATACATGTACACCCTATTCAGTCTTGCAAGGCCCATTTTATTAAGGGGCAGAGGGTGGTCCTCTAGGTGATGCTTGGGGGTTTTGAACACTGAGGGCAGGGGTGTGCCACTTTTGGTGTGGGGTGGATCATCTGGAGGGGCGACGGGATGGTGTGAGGGGGGACATTCCATCGCCAATCCAACTGTCTAAGAGATCGTTGGAAGGGTGTCCTTCCTTGTGGGAGAGGTCTGGAAGAGTAAAGGGGGGAGGGAATTGGCCAGGTCTGGAATGAGTCTTTTCCAAAGAGGGGCGGTGGTTGAGGGGGGGGGGGGGGGGGGGGAGAGTATTTAAGTCTGAATAGTATAGTGTTAAGCAACGTTTGTATGCAGTACCCGTTGGGACCACTACACACAACTAGGACTACAGGTGTAAGCAAAACCAACCTTTGGTATATGTCTATACCACAAGAGGGGTCTTGGCTTTAGACCATGGAGGAGGACGTGCTAAAGCGGAGCTCCCAGCCTAGATCCTGAATGGATATTGAAATAGCATAGTAAATGTAGACGAAACAAGATAATCGAAGACAGCAAGCACTCCTCCACTGGATCGCGAACAAGCAGAGTAAAATCGGTGCTGGGAACCTGCAGAACAGAGCCTGTAATCTAACACCCCGTGGGTACGCAAAATGGCGGATAGCCCGAGGGCTTGACGGAGCGAAGGAGGGGCCGGAGGACGACGACATTGTACCTGCCTCGAGATAGGAAGACGGGTGATGTCCACGGAATAAGACGCACTGAACGGAGAAGTGGCCCTGATAAACAGAAGGACAGAGGAATAGCCGAATGTAACCGGTGAGGACCCTCCCTCCAGTCTCTGAGACCCCGCACAACCGCCGCGTACTCCGGAGGCGGACGAGGGTAGAAACGGGACTGGGCTCAGGGAAGGAAGTGCCGCCAAGAAGAAGAACTGCCTGGGAGACTGGAGAAGCCACTGCAGTGGAGGGGAACGTGCACGGACGGCATTGAGAGGACCCAGGTGGAACCCGAAGTGTGGCGGAGGAGAAACAGAGCAATAGGACGACATCACGCCGGGTGATCGAGGAAGCTGGAGCCAGCACGGGGATGGAGAGCAGCCACCCCCCTTTGGCAGGAACGGGAACGTGCAGACTGAGGTACAGCAGGGCATCCAGAGCCAGCGTTGCTTCCCGAGGGAGGCTCAGCAAGCGAACGCCACACACAGAGTAGGGCCACAGAATAAACAAAGAAAGCACAGTCACCGATGTAACGACCCAAGGGAAGCCGGAAGAAGGTAAGCCAGGGGGTACCTTCGCAGCCCTCCCTTGCTCTCTGGACCCGTGGCGTGGATCCCGCTTTGACTGCCTGCGGGTGCCCCACGTGCGGGTGCCCCACGTGCGGGCGCTCCGACTCTGCTGGGCCGCTCGGTGCACGGCGGCGCTCCTGTGCTGAGTTCTTCCCGCTTGGAGCTGCGGCCTACAGGTGAGGAGCCCCCCCCACCACCCCCCGGACTGCCTGATAGCGACTTCGATCCCCACGGGGCTGTGACCCATTGGAGCTGCCCACGTCAATGAAGGCCTCCAGGTGGCTGCGCAGTCGGGCCCCCTGAGGTTGGGACCCCTCCATGATTCAACCAACTGGATGGTCGGTTAGCTGCATATCACATTATAACTGGCTGCTCTCATTACGCCTAGTTTAATCTGCTGACACTGTCACACCTGCTGCGGACCCTCCGCTGCACAGAGGCCCGCTTCCTCCTCATCGCCATCTCCCCCCGCGGCGCGACCACTCCGCACCCAGGCCCCTATCTCCTGCAATGTCGGGCCGCTCCAGAGGAACTGCCAAAGGGGGTACCATTGATAAATTCGCTAAGGCGATACCTCGAGCTGAAGCAGCCCACATGTCGCCCCCACGAGAGGAGCTTGATAATGACACTATTCCTGGGGCTGTGGCGCCAGATCTTACCACTCTAATGGAATCGATGGCCAAAAACTTCGCCTCATTTCACGAAAAGCTTGACGACATCAATGCAAACGTTGCCTCACTTAAAACTCGTGTAGATCAGGCGGGATCTAGAATTACGGAGGCCGAAAATAGAATCTCCACCAATGAAGATGCCATACACACGCTCCAAGACACTGGCCTCCTTGTCGCGTGACATGAGGAGTGTAAGGGCGAAATGCGATGATTTGGAATCACGTTCCCGCAGGAACAATCTGCGCATCATCGGGGTCCCCGAGAATGCTCTCAAAGGCCGGATGGAAGACGCCGCGTGGAGAAATTGCTTAAGACCTGCTGGACAACCCGGCCCTCTCCCCATATTTCACGGTGGAGCGAGCTCACCGGGCCCTATCACCACGACCCAAACCGGGCGACAGCCCTAGGCCCATAATAGCCAAGATTCTCAACTACCGCGACAGGGACCTCATCCTCCGCCTGTCGCGGGGAAGGGTAACCTACGAATGGAGGCCCATACCATTAGAATCTTCCCAGACTTCTCTGTGGCGGTGCAACAGGAGAGACGTCAATTTCTCGGCGTCGAGAAACTGCTCAGGGAGCGCAACGTCCCATATGCCATCCTGTTTCCCACACGGCTTAAGATTACCCATAACGGCAAATTATACTTCTTCACCGTTCCAGAGGAGGCGGTAAAATTCATCGAGATGCAAATACCGCTCCACAATCCGGAGGACGACCAAGCTGGTGGCATCTGAACACGCACTGTGTGGCCCAACGGATCTTACTGATCCCTGATGGGTGATATGTTACTGGCAGCATGGTTCTGTTCACTATGATGTTGTGGTTTGCTACTGCATGCATTTAGGTCGCGGCCTGGCTCCCGAGGGCGGGTGCTGGTCACTCCTTTCTGCCGGACTCTGAAGCTGGCCAACCGCCCCGGCCTTTGGCCCTGACTGACCGGGGGGGGGGGCGCCCTTGGTCTCTGGGGTCCGACCCAGTAATCCGCCTGTTGCAGTGGCATGCCCCGACCTGCACATGCTGCCTTTGTTATGCTTAAATTGATGGCTGCGTGGTGTCAACTCATCCCACTGGGACGCAGCCGTGCCCCCTGCCTTTCAGGTGCTCTGTTTACATGAGGCCTAGGGATCACACTGAGCAATGCTGGCACCCCCTACTAATATGGAATGAGAATGCATTACTTACCGTAAAAGCATTTCTGATGGTTGTATCTGCTTAGATTCACATGCTGTGCATAGGTCCGACATCCAGTGGTCACTGCGGAGTATTGCATTTTGTTTTTCGTAGTCGAAAAGGGGACGTCGACTAGGCGTGTCTGAAACACTATCCCTATAGTGACGTGCGTTGTACCCACAATCCCTCACGCGTCGAGGTCCCTCTGTTTGTATTTTTTCTGCCCTGAGGGAGCCTTATAGACGTGAGTGAGTACAGAAAGAGAGAGATATATAAAGGAAGTCTATGTTCCTTCCATCCGAGCGGGGAGGAAGGGTGGGCGCATGTGAATCTAAGCAGATACAACCATCAGAAATGCTTTTACGGTAAGTAATGCATTCTCTTCTGATGTTTGTTAATCTGCTTAGAATCACATGCTGTGCATAGACTAGCGAGCAGTACCCGGAGTTGGCGGTGGGTTATGAGAAGGAACAGTAGAGAAAAGGTGTCGTAATACTGCCTGTCCCACCTGGGAGTCAGATCTAGAGTGTGTATCTAGACAGTAGTGTTTTGTAAAGGTGTGCACAGAACTCCAGGTAGCCGCTTTGCAGATGGACTCAAGGGGAACATTTGCAATGAATGCTATGGATGCCCCCGTGCCTCGAGTAGAGTGTGCTCTTGGCTTAAAGGGTAGTTCTCTCTTAGCAAGAGTATAGCAGAGAGTGATGCATTGAACAATCCATCTAGAAATAGTGGATTTTGAAACCGCATCTCCTTCTCTTCCTGCTGCCACCGAGACGAAGAACTGATTAGTCTTCCTCAATGGTCTGGTTCTTTCCATGTAGAACATGACCGCCCTGCGTACATCAAGTGTGTGCAGAGTCCTTTCTCCCAAATTGGAAGGATTTTGAAAGAACGTTGGTAGTTCTATAGACTGGTTTACGTGGAATTTAGAAATAAATTTCGGAGCAAACCTAGGGTGAGTGCGTAGAACCACTTTATCTTTGTGAACTGTAACAAAGGGGTCTAGAATAGAAAGAGCCTGAAGTTCACTTACTCTCCTGATGGAGGTGATAGCTATTAAAAAAGCAGTCTTAAGAGTAAGGTGTTTAAGGGATGCTTTGTGCATGGGTTCGAATGGAGAGCCCATGAGTCTGGTAAGTACCACATTAAGGTCCCATCCGGGAGCAGGGTCAGCTATCGGGGGGTGTATTCTCTTTACTCCCTCCATGAATGTCTTTATAACTGGGATCCTCCACTACGACACTTTGAGTTGGGAGGTGGTGTATGCAGAAAGTGCCGCTAGGTGGACTTTAATGGAGTTAAACACTAGGCCTGAATCCAAGAGATGGGTCAGGTATAGTACCACATGTGTGGGAGAGCAGTCAATAGGGTTGATGCTTTTACTCCTGCACCAGATGACAAATCTCTTCCACTTGCTAGAATAGCAGTGGCGAGTGTTCGGTTTTCTGGCTTCCCTGAGGATGTCCATACATCTTTGCGGGAGTTGTAGATGTCCGAACTCTATGATTTCAGGAGCCAAGCTGCTAAATTCATGTTCTGGGGGCATGGGTGCAGAGTCCTGCCCTTGTTCTGAGATAGCATGTTGTACGGGCAGGGGAGTTTTACTGGGGGAGATAGAGACATCTCCATCAAGTGAGCGAACCATGGCTGTCGGGCCCACATTGGGGCCACCAGTATCATGGTCACTTGTTCCTGGTGCATCTTGTGCACCACCTTGTTGAGAAGGGGAGTCGGGGGGAAAAGCGTAAACAAATTTCCCTGACCATTGCATCGATAGACCGTTCCCCTTGGATTGGTTCTGGGGGTACCTGGAGGCGTAACTTAGGCATTGAGAGTTCTCCAGGGTTGCGAACAGGTCTATTTCTGGGAATCCCCATTGTGTGAAGACGTCGAAGACGATGTCTTCGTGTAGACGCCATTCGTACTCTTCGGGCAGAGGGAAATCTCTGCTGAGTCTGTCTGCCAGCAGATTGAGTTCCCCGGGTACATGTAGTGACAGTAGGAACATGTCCTGTTTGAGAGCCCACTTCCATATATTCTGGGACAGTTTGGACAAGCCTGGAGAGTGGGTGCCCCCCTGCTTGTTGATGTAGTACATGGCTGTAGTGCTGTCCGTAAGGACCATTACTGTCTTGCCTTGTAGGTGTTTTTGGAAGGCTTTTAGCGCCTTGAATACTGCTAGTAGCTCCAGTAGATTGATGTGTTTGGATGCTACGTTCGGAGTCCACACTCCGTGAGCAGTCTGATGGGATAGGTGAGCACCCCATCCTGTGAGGGATGCGTCTGTGGTTAGAGTGGCTTCCGCCGCGGGTGTGGCAAAGGGTTTTCCTTTTTCCATGTTCCCCTTTGTCCACCACTGTAGCGAGAGAACCAAGGCCTGCGAGACCACCACTAGATCGTCCCATTGTCCGCTGGCCTGACACCACTGGCTGTTGAGCCACTCTTGCATTGGGCGCATGCGCAGGCGCGCGTGAGGTACCAAATAAATACACGACGCCATCATTCCTAGCAAGCGCATTGCTTTGCGTACCGTCACCTCTCGGCCGGTCACATATCGGGGGATCTGAAACAGCATGTTTTGGACCCTCTCTTTGGAGGGGAAGACGAGGCCGTCCCTTGTTTGAATTAGAGCCCCTAGGAATTGTTTGATTTGACTGGGGTCTAGACTGGACTTCTTTTCGTTGATGGAGAAGCCCAGTTGGAACAAAAGGTCTACCGTCTTTTGGGTATTGGAGAAACATGTTTCGTAAGAGTCCCCTGTTATGAGCCAGTCGTCGAGGTAAGGGTAAACTGGGATGGACAACCTGCGCAGGTGGGCCGCAGCCACTGCCAGTACCTTTGTGAATACCCTTGGTGCTGAAGCTATACCGAAGGGTAGCACCTTGAACTGGTAGTGTTTGCCCTCTATCATGAACCTTAGGTATTTTCTGTGCGCTGGCAACATTGAAATATGAAAGTATGCATCTTTCATGTCCAATGTTGTCATGTAATCTCCCTGCGAAAGCAGCGGGATCACCTCCTGTAAGGTCACCATACGAAACTTTTGGGGTTTGATAAACTTGTTCGCTGGGCGCAGATCTAATACAGGGCGCATGGTTAGATCCTTTTTGGGTACAAGGAAGTACACTGAATAAATACCTTCCGTTACCTGAGATAGAGGCACGACCTCTATGGCTCCTTTTTCCAGCAGTAGTTGTACTTCTTGAAGAAGGATGGCAAGATGTTCCGGCGTCAACCGTCGTCCCCTCGGGGGTTTGTAGGATGGGGAACTGTTGAATTCGATACAGTATCCGTGGGCTACGGTGGAAAGTACCCAACGGTCTGACGTTATCTCCTCCCATGCAGGAAGAAAGGATGTTATCCGGCCCCCGACCGGTGTTGCATGGGAGGGGACGCGAATCTTCGCGTCACTTGGAGTTGTTGGGGGCGGATCCCCGACCTCTCCCTTTGCCCCGGCGTTGGCCTCTTTGGCTGTACTGTCCACTATTGGCTTGGTAATTGGTGGCAGGGTATTGCTGATGCTGACCTTGTTGTTGTTGCCGTTGGCCACGAAAAAAGCGCTTGTTGCCATAGCCGCGTCTGGTAGTGGGCTTAGAGATCTGGTCAAGAGTCTTGATAGTGCCGAACTCTTTTTTGGCCATCTCTAGGGCTTCATCTACCGCTTTTCCGAAGAGGTTAGCGTCCTCGACAGGTTTATTTATTAAAGACGCCTGTGTCTCCGGTTTAAAGCCTGAGTTGCGCAGCCATACATGGCGCTTTAGGAGTATTCCTTGTACCAGGGAACGTCCTGCTGTTTCTGCCGCGTCCAGAGAGTTTTTTACAATGCTCTGGTTCACTTGTGTTCCTTCGCCAATAGTCGACAGTAGGCGTGTACGTAAAGGCTCCGGTGCTTCCTCTGCGTCTTTGCGCAGTTTGGTCCACTGCGCGTCTGCGTAGCTCGCAAGCAAGGAATTGTTGTTGGCAATTCTTGCTGAGAAGGCAGCCGAGGAAGTAACTCTTTTTGCAAGGGCATATAGCCTCTTGCCCTCCTTGTCAGGGGGTGCCTCACTGGTGGAAAGTGGTACCCCTGCCCTCTTTCTAGTATTAGATACAACTAGGGAGTCCGGTATGGAATGTCCTCTAATGTAGAGCGGGTCTGAGGGTGAAGGAGCGAAAAGTTTCTCAATCCGTGGATTGACCCCTCTGATCAAAGCGGGAGTGGACAGCGACGGGGTGATCCTCCTTTTAACTGAAGCGAGGAGAGGAATGGTCTGGCTGACAGGGGGTTTTTCTTTAATGACTCTTTCTACAAAGTCTAATTCTGGAGAGAGTTCTCCCGTGTCCAGTTCGAAATG
The DNA here is from genome assembly GCF_040938575.1 of Ambystoma mexicanum. Classification (NCBI taxonomy): domain Eukaryota; kingdom Metazoa; phylum Chordata; class Amphibia; order Caudata; family Ambystomatidae; genus Ambystoma; species Ambystoma mexicanum. The sequence continues at coordinate 250,627,290 of NC_090930.1, read as the reverse complement.
CGCTGCTGCTCTGCGCAACAGTGCATTGAAAGTAGGCTGATCGTCTATTGGAGACGTGTTCCTAACTGGAGAATTATCCGGAGGAGTTAGATTTAGGGCATCAGTGTCGGAACACACTGATGGTGATTGCCAGGGGTGCGAAGGTCCTTCTCCTGGGCTAATCCCGAAGCCTTCTTCTATAATGTCTGTTCTGTCTTCTAGACATTCCTCCTGGTTCTGTCCTTCGTTGTCCATGAAATCATCTTCTTCTTCGACGTATTGTTCCTCCCCAGTGAGGTCATATACGTCTTGGAAGTCTGAGGCTGTGTCCAGCAGGGGATCGACCAGCCTCGGTTTTTTGGCTCTGGGGTCGTCTTGAGGCCCTTCTCTAGTTCTTCTGAGAGTTAGAGGGGCTTGGGTACTCATAAACTTTTCCATCCTCTCCATACAGAGGTGGAGTCTCTCCATAGTTTCATGGGGTACCCCAGAGCGGTCTAGCGGGGGAAAACTCGAGTTGTCTACCTCGAAATGGCTCGACCTCTCCCAAAGCGTCGAGGAAAGTGTCCCGTCGCCCTCCTCAAAACCCTCAGGTGTGTAGGGAGACTCCCTGACTGAAGGGGGTAATCCCTGCTTTCCTTCGGGTGTTTTCGGCGTATCCTTTGATCTATGCGTAACGCTCGACGAAATTTTCGGCGTACGCTTTTGGGCGTCGGCTACAACGATCCTGGCTAAGCTATCGGCGACATTCTTGTCGGCGGAAGCTTGAGTTTTCGACGCTATGGGTATCGAGCGGTGTACGGCGGTATGCGCCTTCTGTTGATGCGCACCGGCCGGTGGTTTGGTGGTGGCGCCCTTGTTTGCCGAAAGCCCAGTCGCAGGTCGCGGCTGCGGTTGCGAGAGGGGCTTCGAACCCGAACGGTCCGAGGAGGCCGCCGGTGGAACCTGCGTCTCCTTGGGCGCCGAAGCTCTCTTCGACTTAGACGAAGAAGAGCCATGGGTTGTGTGCTTATCTTTATGTGAATCTTTGTGTGCGTCAGTGTCGCCGGGGTGTTCATCCCCATAAGCAGGGCGTGAGCCGAGCCCGTCGGGGCCGGGGACAGACGACGAAGCGCGTAAGCGCTCCTTAGAGGGGGTTTCGACTTCCGTGGCGGAGGTCGTGTCATCGCGTTCCTCGTCACTGTCGGTGGTAGCAGCGGCGGGTGAACCTTCGGCCTTCGACATCGCGTAGGCCGCCCACCTTTTAACCCTACGGTCTTTTAGAGTTTTAGGCTTCAGAAGCCGACAAGCCGCGCACCCTTCCTCTTTGTGATCGAGGGGCAAGCAGCGGTTACACCGTGAGTGCTTGTCCTTCCAAGTGAATTTGCCTTTACAAAGTGGGCAAAACCTAAATGGTGTCCTCTCCATAGCAGAGGCAATAAATCGCGATAAACACCCCCAGGGAAAGGAAGGGGAAAGTGAAAGGCATTCTCAGAAAGACCCAGAGATGTCCCACGACCCCACTCTCCCTACTGTAAGTGGCCAGCGAGGCCAGTTTTTGCTCGGCGGAGAACAGCTACACTGCGTCGAGGGAGTGCTGTATTAATCTTCGTAGAAGAAACGACCAAAGGTCGAGGGTTGCAATGTCTCTCGAGGAGCTCCGCGTGAAGGCGACCAGAAGCTGGGCGGAAAAAAACAATCTGAGGGACCTCGACGCGTGAGGGATTGTGGGTACAACGCACGTCACTATAGGGATAGTGTTTCAGACACGCCTAGTCGACGTCCCCTTTTCGACTACGAAAAACATGACACATAGTTCTGGTACGCTCACTACAATTGTCACCTCGGCGACACACTCTATGGGGCCAATTCATCTCTGATCCGGCCTGCCCCTTAACAATTATCGCCACTTGCTACTTAAATCGCAATGCTCCGATGCCTCTGCGACAGCCCTTGTGTCCCATTGGCGATGAGGGGGCATCCACCACGAGACTACTGTAAATGTTTGTATTGTAACCGAATTGCTATGACGCATGTGTTGATCCCTGTCTCCCACTTAAACAGGCGGGACCATACATTGCGTGACCGCCGACACTGCTCGTCTTGTAACGGAACCATTTGGTTCCAAGCGTGCCTGCACGGCAACGACGCACCCCGCTGCGATTGCACTGTTCTTGGATACACCTCTGTTGTGGGTTAGCCCCTGTTGGGCTTTTGGACTGTCTGAGCAAAGTTGGGGACGGCTCGACTGCGCACAGTTCGGGGAGGGTGATGTTCACACTACTAATCTTGGATCGGTGGTGAGGGTGGCGGGTGGGAATGGGGTGTTATTTCAAAAAGGCACACAAGGTTTCGCGGCGCGCGTACTGAAGGGCAGCGAGTGCATTGTCAATCCCAACTCCTTGGGCTCACACTGTCACTGGACATGGGATGTTCACTGAGGCGTGCATTGTGCGATTAGATATTTACCAATGAAATGTCTACCGTTATAATGTCCTGGAACATCCGGGGATTAAGTAATCACACCAAGGCCCGCAAAATCATGGCCTATGCTAATAGGCATAACTGTAGGGTACTATTTCTACAGGAGACACACTGCACTGGTCACATCCCACGGACCATGGCCCCATCATGGGGCACCGCCAGATTCTTCACCTCTTACTCCTCCCAGGCTAGGGGCGTACTTACGATGATCCACAAATCAATCAAATTTATATTGCATAAAAGCTACATAGATCCTGAGGGACGGTATGTTATATTACACTGCACTCTGGTTAATAAAGAGTATCTTTTAGTCAACACTTACTGCCCAAACAGACTCTCCCGAATTCTTTGACGCTGTGGCCACCGTACTGCTGGGCTTCGCGGGAGTACCAATTATATGGGGAGGAGATCTGAACCTTATTCTGGACACAATCCTGGACAGAACGGGAACTGCTACCAGAGCTCTGTCCAGTGCTGCTCGTCAGTTACGCAGCCATATACAAACACTGAACATCTGTGACGTCTGGAGGACACTGCACCCCCAGCGGCGGGAGTACACCTACTACTCGTCTGTGCATGACAGCTTGTCTGGGATAGACCTGTTCCTGGTGTCAAGGGAAATTATGGGCAGAGTTGGGGGCTCATGGATCCTGCCTCGCACACTATCAGACCATGCCCCAATCACAGTCTCGGTGGAACTGGGGATGCCCATCCCGACGTTTAGCACCTGGCGTTTTAAATCCGAGGCCCTCAAAGACATTGTCTTCAAGGCTGAAATATTAGCTGACATTGAATCTTTCTTTGAGTCCAACTCTCTTCAAGATACATCAGCCGCGGTGCGATGGGACGCCTTTAAAAAGTTTATATTAGGGGAATGTCTATCTCCCGAGAGGCTGGGTTCTGAAAGCAATAAGAGCTGCCCTCGGGCGCTCTGAAGCGAAGCTGAAACAACTGGAGTTGCAATGAACCACGGCTGCTGACCCCGGTACACTTGCCCAAATCAGTGATGAACTTCAGATATATAACTCACTTGCTACCAACGAAGTCCAATACTTTAGCCGCCCACAGGCCGCCAGAAAGTATGGGGAGGGAGACAGACCCGGGAGAACACTGGCAACACTGGTGAAAAGGGAATCTGGCCTGACGCAGATTACCTCCATCAAAGATCAACATGGTAACCCACAATGGGCGGACCAACGTATATTAGACATATTTGCAGAATTTTATAGATCCCTCTACTCCCAACCTGCCGAACACACCGAACAACACATGCGCAAGCTCCTTGACCAGATCCCCACCACTGAGATATCCTCTCATACTCGGGACCAACTGGACTTCCCGATTACATTGGACGAGATAGTGACAGCCATTTCAGACCTACCCAAAGGTAAAGCCCAGGGTCCTGACGGGCTCACCACTGAGTTTTTCCAAGAGCACATCGCTATTCTGGCCCCTAGGCTGCTCGAGGTTTGGGACGAAGCACTGCGCGTCTCCATCCTTCCCCCTTCCATGCGTGAAGCAGTCATCACGGTGCTGCTCAAACCTGGTAAACCTGATGATGAATGTGGGTCTTACAGACCTCTTTCCCTTATGAACCTTGACACAAAGATCTTTGCTAAGATCATAGCGAACCGCTTTTTGCCCATCATGACGCACTTGGTTCACGAGGACCAGGCAGGCTTCGTCCCCGGTAGGTCTACCTCTCACAATATCAGAAGGTTGTTGAACGTCATGTCCCGTATAGACCAGGACGTCCAGGCTGTAGCAGTCACTCTGGACGCTCAAAAAGCCTTTAACATGGTCTCCTGGAACTATATGTGGCTGGTACTTGAAACTATGGCCGTAGGCCCGAACATGATCGGGTTCATCAAGTTACTATACACTTCCCCTATTGCAAGAGTAAGAGCTAACTCACTGACATCTGACCTCTTCACACTTTCCAGGGGCACCCGACAGGGTTGCCCCTTCTCCCCGATCCTTTTTGCACTAGTGAGAGCCGATGGCGGACTATGTCCGTTCACGCCACGCCCGCAAAGGAATAAGATTGGTCGATGATCCTGAAATCATCTCTCTATACGCTGATGATGTTCTGCTGTATATTAGGGAACCCTCGGCCCATCTTGACCCTATACTGAGGGATATCACTCGCATTGGCACCCACTCCGGGTTTACAATTAACTACTCGAAGTCTGAGATCTTCCCTCTCACTAAATCCACCACACAACCCACCACCGAATACCCCCTCCATTGGTCTCCGGATGGTGTCAAATATCTGGGTGTTCAAATATCTCTAACCAAATCCACCCTGCTCGCCAATAATTACTCAGCTGTAGCACAGTTAGTCGAGGCCAAGCTCTTACGGTGGCGCACCCTCCCAGTATCCATGACAGGTCGTCTCTCCCTCATTAAAATGATTTTGCTGCCTAAGCTCCTCTATACTTTCAACAACATACCCGTGTGGCCTGGGATGGAATATTTCTCTAAACTACATGCACTATGCGCACAGTTCTTATGGCACTCCGGTGCCGTACGCAAGAAGTGGACTGATATGGTGCTTCCATACAAACAAGGGGGAATCTCTGCTCCGGACCTGTTGCTATATTGGATTGCGGCCCAGGCCCAACACGCCACTCATTGGTACCCCGGTTCCCCTGCCCGCCCACATGTTAAATTGGAACGACTGGCAGCCGCCGGCACTAACATAATGGCCCTCATACTGCATCAGCACTATATATCTGACTCCCCCATAGATCCTATCAGCGTGACCCTATATGCCTGGGCACGCCTGTTATGTCTGACATCTGACCCCTTCCCTTACTATAAATGGCTCCCGGTCTGGGCGTTCCCGGGCCTGGAACCCACGCATGACACTGCTCTTGCCCGTCACTGGGGCACATTGGGGTACCAGGCATTATCGGACTTCTATCCGGAAGGCAGGTTCATTGATCCTCAAACATGGAAACAGGGGCACACCAGATCCGCTCTAGAGACCCTCCAATACTATAGGCTCCGAGCTGCGTTCCGCACCAGATGGCCCTCATTTCCAGATGAGCCCCCTGATAATCCAGCGATCGCATATATCACTAACTCGGGCGGCGCTCGCGGCGTCGTCTCCTCATTGTATAAGATCCTACAAGACATCACCCCGATCCCAGTGCTCAGGGCACGCGACGATTGGGCAACTGAACTGGGCCTAGAAATACCCGATGGGGTCTGGGAGGAAATATGCCTACACACCCAAAAGGTCTCTCTCAATTTCCGTCACCGGGCCATGCAATACAAACTCCTAAATAGACTTTACTATACCCCGCACAGGACTTCGAAGTTCACTCGCACCATGGTGCACCCCTGCCCGCGTTGTGGAGCAGAGGGAGCTGACCATCTACATATGTTTTGGTCCTGTAATAGTCTGTCTGACTTCTGGGATAGCATCCTAAATATACTCGCCGAGATTATCGAATCGGTGGTTGACCCTGACCCCTTAGCAGTACTTTTCGGAGTCTGGAAAACAGAGGACACTAGACGTCTGGCTAAATTTCTAAACATAAGCTGTATGATAGCCAAGAAATGCATACTCCAGAGTTGGAAGTTCCTCCCCTCCGCCCTTTAGGAAATGGCTGAATTTGCTTACCTGGTCGCGAAACTGCGAGGAGGAATACCTGTCCACGCTCCCAGCCCACTCCCGCCCCAAGAACATCTGGGTTGAATTTAACACCTATCTTAACAACCAAAGTGAAACTACACCCACAACTGACTTGCCCCATGCCCCACAAGGGACACCCCCTACACCATGAGACCCTATATCCTCTGCCTAAGACTCGCCCTGATGCTATTGCTATGACTACTGTATTATGATTAATGTGTTGCTCAAGTATAATATGTCATACAAATGTGCTGCCTTGATGTATGTGCCTTGTGAACCTCTGCCGGAAAAAATAAAAGTTTTAAACTTGGAGTCCGGATCCACATCCACAGCCTGAAGCCAAGAACTCCGAAGAGCCATCTGAGTGTGCCTCATTTTGAGACGGGCAAGAGGAAGAGCCAACACGCACGAGACCCAGAAGCCTCTGGAACCACCAGGTCAACATGCTCTCCGACTGCGCAAACATCTGACACGAGGCTAACAGATCCGCCATCCTGTCCCCGGTCAGGTACACTGCAGTCGATTGTGTTCCAGCGAAAACCCGGGAAAATCAAGTCCTGAGAGACCGTCATGGAAGATTTCCACCAGTTCACCAACAGCCTAAGGTGGAACAGGAGCTGGAGGAGAGTCTGAAGATTGCAGGCGGCTTTCAAAGGGCACAGGCTGCGTAAGAGCCAGTCGTCCAAATATGGATACACATGGATACCCTGCAGACGAAGATAGGCAGTGATCACCGACATCTTCGTGAAGACATGCGGTGCCAAACTGAGGCCAAAAGGAAGCACTCGAAACCGGAAGTGCTCCTCTCCCACAGAGAAGCAGAGATATCTCCTGTGTGGACTCCAAATCAGAATATGCATGTACGCATCCTGAAGGTCCACCACGCTGAGCCAATCGCCCATCTGCAAGGAGGACCTTATCTGGCCGGGCGTGATTATCTTGAATTTCTTTTGGGGTAGGAAACGATTGAACTGGGAAAGGTCTAGGATGGTGCAGGTCAGCCTGGTTGGGTTTGGGCACCGTAAACAGCTGGGAGTAGAAGCCCTCCCCTCGTTCCCCAAGGGGAACGGGTTCCACAGCTCTGAGATCCATTCATTCGGTAGCACCAAGCCCAACCAAGGCCTAAAGGTGCACCCTGGTTTTATTTTTGAGGGAAGCCGATAAAGAGGCCTCAGAGATAGCTCCGGTACCACAAGACTCGGTAGAACTGAGTCTACAAGCAGCCCCCACAGGAGGGGCCTCGGAGTGAACTCCGGTATCCACAGACCCCTTACAGAGACCTTCGGAGAAAACTCTAGTACAATTATTAGGCCCAAAAGCCACCTCAGGGCAATCCCCAGTGACAGAGCGGCTAACGCTCCTCCCGGCTCGGGAAGAGCCCAGAAAAGTATCTCCCGGCCGGGGTGCTCTAAAAAGTAATGAATTTACCAGACGTTTCTTCTTTTCATCGATAAACACTTGAAAATGCAAAGGAGTACGACGTCGAAACACCTCCTCCCAGCGCTCCAACCGAAATTGAAGTGCCCTGACCGAAAGGGAATCACAGTAAAAACAGGCGTCCCAACGGTGGTCCGGACCCAAACACTCGAGACAAAGAGGATGGCAGTCCGCCCTCGCGAAGCGTCGGTGCCACAAACAATCTAGAAAGTCTAGTTTGAACGATAGACTAGTACACGATCGCTAGCGAGAGCCAGAGAGGAAAAAAGGGAAGAGAATCTTCCGCGGATGCAAGTGCGTCCAGTCCCGAACAAGCAGAGAAAAAGACTGATGGGCGATGCGTGGGGTGGAGCTGAGACGGGCGGTGCTACGGCTGCGTGCCGGGCCCCGCGCAGAAAGAGAGTAAGGACTAAAAATGTTTGCAACATTTTTGGATGCTTTTTACAAAGTGCTCTGGTCCCGTCCCACAGGACGTAGGGATGTCCCATAAGTATGGAGGAAAGGGGACGGGACGTAGGAGTACAGACAAAACCAGGGGAGGGACAGGTCACGCCACAGGGCAAACACCACAAGAGGCTGCATGAACAAACTACAGCAAACACCACTCAGAGCCCAAAGACACTGCCCTGCCTCTCTCGAGAAGAACATTACCAGAAAGCAAGGAAGGTGACGGGGGTGGACTGCCCCTACTCCCGCACCATCATGAGGCGAGGGCCTTCAGAGTTAATAAGCGGCGAAGAACGGAGCCCAAAAACAAAAGCAAAGCGAGAAGACACCTGCAGTAGTAAACAAACGAGCAGACACCCAGCCCACAAGAACTGCAGCCAGACCGGACAGGTCACGATACAGGGAATGCCCTCCTCCAAAGGGAAAAATAAGGTAAACACCACGGAATCCTTCGTTGCAGTCAGGCCAAAGGAACAGAGACCAGAGATGAGAGAGACGGCACTAACCCACCAACCTGCTGAGGAACAACACAAAGATGAGCAAATATTAGAAGCTACATCTGGGTTGCGCTCAGACACTAAAATAGAGAAGGTGAAATCGGACATGCAGCTAATGCGCCAGGACATACGTAACCTCACGGAACGGGCATCAACTACAGAAACAGAGCAACGAGAAATGGCAAAAACGCTAGACGACATACAGAAAAGAGTGGTGGAGCTGGAAAGGCGCAACAGGATACTAGAAGAATGGGGGGAGGATGCAGAAGGGCGGTCCAGACAGAACAACGTCCGCTTGCTGGGCATTCCGGAGGGATCTGTGGGCCTCAACCCAACGAAGTTCATTGAAACCCTACTGCAACAAGAAATAGGAGCTGGCCGGCTCTCACAAGGGTTTGCGGTTGAGAGAGTGCACCAAACCCTCCAGAAAAAACCACCGCCAGGCTCATACCCATGCCCAATATTAGCAAGAATCAACTTCCAAGACCGGGAGGTCATACTGCGCCACTCACGCGAGTGAGGAGTAATAAATGGAGACAATGCCAAAATCACCATATACCCGGACTATAATCCAACGGTTCAGAGGGCGAGAAACTCATTTGCCCTAGTGAAAGCTAGGCTACGGCAATTGAACCATAAGTACATGTTGATGCACCCGTCTAGTCTCAAGGTTATACACATAAAGGGTGGGCCATCTTCCTGGAGACACCAGCAGCCGCCAGCATGTGGCTTGAGCACAATAACATGGCTGGAGAAGAGGCTATGGAAGCAAGAACCGCAGACTGACGAAAGAAGGAGTGCATGAACAAGAATACCAGACGAGGTAAAGGGAAAAACCTATGCTAACTCAATTTACGCTGAAATGGCGGGGGACTCTCCGGAGCACCCGACAAGGACAGGACGGCTCAACCCGGCGACAGGACCGGTGCAAGTCTGTTGCTACCGCACCACTAACTGCCCGTGATGACCTGGATGGGCCGGAATCTGGCAGGGGCACCCGAGCGTCACCCACAAGGCGCACCTGCTAGGTGAAGTTGGATTTGTTTGACAAGTTGTTGTTTGAAATCTTTTTTTAGTCTTCAATACTAAAGACATTAAAATGCTGAAGATACTGGAGCTGGGAAAAGAACACTGCGACACAAGGATGGCGGCTAACATTAAGGTACTGAACTGGAATGTCCAGGGAATGGGCCCATACATGCGCAGAAATAGGATTAGATCCTATCGAAGGAGGAAGCACATCTCAATCGCACTCCTACAAGAAAAGCATCTCAATGCTAGCAACTCCACTAAAATATCAGAGTGGTGGGGAGGACAAGGTTTTGGAGCTCCGTACTCCCAATATGCGAGGGGGGTATACACATGGATATACGGGGCAATACCATTCTGACTCCTATCAAAAGAGGTGGATACAGAGGAGAGATACCTGATACTGAGGGGGCACCATTGAACACCTAGATGTTTGTATATTGAAATCCTACCTCCCCAACAATGGAACTTTTGCATACTTGCTCAAACTGGGAGCTAAACTTACATCTTACCGAGACTGCTGCTTCATATGGTGGGGGGGATTTTAATTGCATACGAGATCGCACATTAGCCAGATCTCACACCACCCAGCGATGCTGCCCAACCTGACCCCATCCGCACTGAATAAGGTCAGAGCATCTAGACCTGGCAGAGGTATGGAGGGAATTGCACCCTACAGACAGAATACTCCTTATTGTCACCCCCCCCCCACTCCATCTACACTAGAATAGATTATTTACTAATAGATAGACAGCACCTACCCCAAGTGGAAGCAGTGTCCTATTTGGGAGGATCAATATCTGACCACTACCCGCCCTCTATGAAATGGAAAATACGAGGGCCTAAACCACCCATACCAATGTGGAGAATGCCAACAGATGCTCCAACTGATAGCGCCTTTAAAGAGGACCTCTGAGACAGAATAATAGAGTACCTAGACAGCAATGTGGGAAGTGGGAAGGGACACGATCTGGGAAGCATTAAAAGTGGCGATTAGGGGGGAAATTATAGCTAATGCAGGGGGTGGGATCAGGAGGACACTGAGGAGGGAGCTAGAGGATGGAGAAAGAAATCACACAACTAGAGGCAACTGCCCCAAGGTAAAGGGTGGCTGAAATGGAACTGTCCGCAGCAAGGGGGCCTGCCAAGAAGCGTGGGCTAGATTGGTGAAATTTGACTTTGGGGCCAAGACCGCAAAGGCACACACGGAGGGTGACAAACCAGGCACACATCTTCTGTCCTGGCTATGCATGAGGGAGCACCCAAAGCATCCTATTACTGAGATCAAAGGCTACGCGGGAGAGGTCCTCACCAGGAAGACAGGCATTAATGACACATTTAAGATATTCTACTCCCACCTGTATGGCCACGCCAGGCTAACCCAGAGGGAGGACATCCTAGACACCCTGGAAGAGATATGATTACCGACCCTGAGTGATACCCAACGAACCACCCTGAATGAAGATTTGACCGCTGATGACATAGCCGAGGCCATCAGATCACCGACCACTTGTAAGACCTTGGGCAGTGACGGACTCCCTCCCGAGTTCTACAAAGCTTATGTGGAGGAACTGACCCTCTCCCTACTAGAAGTGTTTCAAGAACCGTACGAAAAAGGGATACTATAGAAAAATATGAGGGAGACAATAGTGGTGCCGATACCCAAACCAGGTAAATCAAGAGATGAATCGGGGTCATACAGACCACTGGCCGTGCTAAACTATGACATTAAAATATTAACCATACTGGCCAAGAGACTAATAAAAGTGATAGGGACACTGGTGCACCAAGACCAAAATGGGTGGATACCCGGCCGAAGCACTTCAGCGAATTTACGCAGGTTGCAACATGTAATAGCACAAACTGAACACTCACAAGCATCATATGCGATTGTATCCCTAGACGCTGTAAAGGCGTTCAACTCTATATATTAGGAATGGCCGTTTGAGGTCCTACAGCAATTTGGCTTGGGGGAACGCTTTATTAGATGGATAAAAATCCTATACAAATCTCCAGTGGCCAGAGTTAAAACAGGGAAGACAGTGTCCGAGCCATAAGAAATACAAAGAGGCACCAGACAAGGCTGCCCACTATCCCCAATGCTTTACATTCTAGGCCTTGAACCACTTGCAATTTACATGAGAAAACAGTTTTTTGACGCAGGCATTAGAGTGGGGAGGGTGGGAATACCACATTTTATCCCTATATGCATATGATGTGCTATTATAACCAAGAGACCCACACCTTAACATACCAACGATAATGGAGGTCCTGGAAAACTTTGCATGGGTGTCAGGGATAGCATTTAAAGAAAAGTCAAATGTGTTCCCACTGGCGAGGTTGGCTGGGTGTGCAGAGGCAGGACTCCCAGAGGTAGGAATCCAATGGAAAACACATACGTTTAGGTACCTGGGGATCAACATATGGCATAAGCCCTAACAGACGCATGGTGGTAACACCCTAGTTGAGGTCCAGGGGTTAAGAAACTCAACGAAATTCTGGTCCAGACTGCCGCTGTCGGTGATGGGCAGGGCGGCAGTAGTCAAAATGATAGAATTGCTACGGTTCCTATACTCTTCAAAACGTACACTACCTTATCCCCGAGTTCCTTCTTCAGATTACTTGAAAAGCTAGTAAGAGACTTCCTATGGTACAACGCTAAACACAAACTATCCCTTACCACACTGACACTACTGTACAAAGCTGGTGGAATACAACTCCCGGACCTGGAGCGATACTACCTAGCGGCTCAACTGAGCCATGTGACTAGGTGGCTAGCAGATGAGTCCACCCCCGAGAACAGACTACTCAAACAGCTAGTAGCACCGGTGAATCTGAAGGAGGCACTATGGACCCCACTAGAGTGCTTGGGGGAGACCCCAATGATAGTCTCATTAGGCAGGAAAATATGGGACAAGGCCATGGAACTGTCTGGGGAGAAACACCCCTACTCACCAGAAGTCCCGAACGCAACAGAAGTGTGCAAAACCAAAACCGACCGAGCTCAAATGAGGAATTGGGAAGGGTATGGCATCTACACCTGGGGAGACGCATACAACGATGGGACATTCAGGAAATTTGAATCCATGATGGAGATAGAGGACCTGCCCAAAGGCCAATTCCTGTGGTATGGTAGAGTCAGGAAGTGGGCCAGAATGAAATGGAAGGAGTGGCCAGGAGAACCAGAGCCAGATCCACTGATGGCACTGCTCTACAACCTTGGGAACGGGTGGAAGCCGGTGTCCAGACTTTATGCACACCTAGCAGACAGGGCCAATCCAAAAAGGCAAAGCACTGAAACAAAGATGGGAGGCTGACCTGGGGAATGATGTAACAAAGAATGGGAGAATATTAGCCTTTCCACGAGAAGTGTCAAGAAATGCCAGGTTCAGGCTGATCCAGCTGCAAATCCTGTACAGGACATATATGACACCAGGTAGAATTGCCAAATGCAATAAGACTACAAAACCCCTATGCCCCTGGTGCACTGTAGAAAGGGCAGGAATGCTTCACGTTTTGGGGGTGCCTGAAAATAGACTTTCTGGACCAAAATGGAGCAAGCTTGCAGGAAGGCGGGAGTAAAGAGGTATAAATGGACCCCGAAAGAGTGCCTTCTAGGAGCATACCTAAGGACGAACAAAGTGTGACATGTAGTGCAACTCATGGACATGGCGTGTGTACTACCTAAGAGCAATAGCGATAGCATGGAAATCCAAAAAAGTGGCATGGGGAGCTGGAACACTGGGCAGAGGCGGAAACCAAAGTCTGGGGTGGCCAGGGCAGGAGGAGCGGCCAGTACAGCGTATGTCGACTGGAGGGCCCTAATCTGGGACATGCTCCACCCATCGGATGACAAACCCCCATGAGACCGAGCCAAACCAACGAAAAGATAACAGCTACTTGACGCCGCCCGCATCCCAAGGCAAGTCACTTAAACCAGCCCATGCAAACCAAAAAACACCCAAGGCCCGGTGCACAGAACACTTAGCAAAAGGGAAGGAGCCCCACCGCAGGAGCCTTTTGAATGAAGACAAGTTATTGTTTATTTGTTTAAGTTATTGTTACCTATAACTTTATGTAATAATGATCATGCACCAAGAATGTTTGCAAATATATACTACAAATGCCAATAAAGACATTTAAAAATACAATCTTTTTTTTTAAAATTAAAAAATAAATAAGACTGTACCACAAACTTTTTGGTAGCGAGCCGAGCAGCCAGGCTGATCTCAAGAGGGAATTTGAGCTTGTAAGGGTGTTTACACAGAGGTCTATAATTACAAGTATTCAGATAGACACTTATACTCAAGGTTTCTTGGTAAAACACGTCTTAATTTATTACACAGTTAGAAAACATTCACTAGAAGGCGGCAATCAATACCACACGGAAATATATTACAGTACTTTACACTATCAGGATCTGAGACCTATAAACTACTTTGAAGTAGTAGCAAAAAGGCATAAGTTAATAAAACGAATATCAGAGTTACTCTTAAACAGTGCAAATAGTTTTTTTTAAACCTTTTTTTAGAACTGCACACACGTAGGTTTTATACACATCATGCATTAAATGACGAGACATTCACCCTACTATCATTTACTTTTCTCGTCATTCTGGGTTGTCGGTTACAGCTTTCTCAGACAGGTATTGTCTGTATCTGGCCCAAATGTTCCTGGGTCTCGAGGTGGGCTGTACTGAGTCTATGTATAACTCTTCGGTGTCGCTTATTCATATATCATATCTGTATCCCAATCTCGCTTGGTGGGCGGGTGATTAGATTTCCACTTCAGCAGTATGGCCCTCTTAGCTATCAATAAACTCAAGTTCAGTAGCTTCCTCCAGGTTGGATTCATCTTGCCTGTTACACCCAACAAACATAGCATTGGTGACCATTCGATGGGTTGATCAGCCATTTCGTCAAGGGCTGCGCAACCCTCCGCCCAGTACTCCTCCTTCAGTTGTATGCATGCCCACAACATATGGAAGATGTTTGCTTCTTCGGAATGACATCTTGGGCATGCGCCTGCTATGGTTGGGTATATGCGTTTCAGTTTGGCAGGAGTATAATGTATTCTTTTGACAATTTTATAATGTATTAGTTTGTATCTGGCATTGCATGATATATATTTGATCAGAGTACATATCTGTTGCCATTGGTAGTCCTTCTGGTGGCCCAGATCTTGTTCCCACTTAGTTTTGGCGTTCCGTTTTTCTGGTGGGCGAGACTGAATGGTCTTGTACAGTGTGGATGCCAACATTTTCCCTTTCTCTGCAGTGAACATGTATCACAGACCCAGGTTTATCTCTGGTTGAGCTGCGAAGTCGGGCCATAGATTTGCCAGGGATGATTTTATGTGCATGTAGTACAGCCTGTGTTTGGCCACATCACCCACTATATCCTTGAGGTTGTCCCAGGTCGCACATCATTTGTCTGGGAACAATTGACCCCACTGAACAATACCTTTGGCGCCCCAGTATGTAGCTGCCTCCCTGTCCAAGGTGGGTGGTATTTGGGGGTTGCCCCAGATTGGCATGCTCGGGTGGTACAGCTTATCCGTACCGTATATCTCTGCGATTCTGGCCCAAGCTGTGGTTGTGACCTGTGTTGGGTCGATGGAGGTGTGGCGTTTGGGATGAGGTTTTGTCATTGTGGAATAGTGTGCTGGGTTTCGTTGGGTGATGCTCGTTCAATGCGTCCTTGGGGTTGAGAAAAACCATAGCCCATTGGGCGGCATAGTGTGCTTGTGCAGCAAGATAATAGAGCTCAAAGTCTGGTGCCGCTAGGCCTCGTTGTGCATAAGGATCGGTTAGCACCCTCCAACTTAGTCTAGAGTGCCCTCCCCCCCCCCAACCATGTGAATATGGTGCAGGCCCTCCTTATTCTGGCAAACAAAGTGTGGCCGGGCCACACTGGGACTGTAGTGAATAGATAAGAGTTTAGGGAGGATTATCATTTTTATAAGGGCGATTCTACCCATCAATGAGATAGGGAGAATGTTCCAGCGTGTCATTTTCGCCCATAGTGCGTCTGCCAAGGTGTTATAGTTCAGAGCACGGGTTAGTTGAGCAGTTCTAGCCACATACGCTCCCAAATATTGAATATGTATCGGGCTCCAAATGAATCCGTGTAGCTCACTTGGTGCAACCGTTGCTTCTGTAAGCGGAAAAATGTTGGATTTGTTGGCGTTGAGTCTAAGGCCAGAGAACTCGCCGAAGGTCCTCACCTCCGACAGGACTTTCCCTAGCGTGCAGTCTGGGTTTTTAAGATATAATAGGATGTCATTGGCGTGTAGTGCGATGATTTCCAATTTGCCTTTGGGCCACAGCCCATATGCGCTATACCGAGCCCGGAGTACGTCGGCCAGGGGCTCAATCACCAATGCGAATAGTAAAGGTGATAGTGGGCATCCTTGCCTGGTGCCGCCATGGAGCTCCAGTACGTTTGATAGGGAGCCATTGACCCTTATCCTGGTGTAGGGGCGTGTATAATATTTTAATCCACTTAATATTAGGGGCGAACCCATAATTCTTTAATACCCTGAACAGAAAGGGCCAATATACTGTGTCAAATGCCTTTTGCATATCAAGTGAGCCTGCCACCCCCTGTGTTTCGTCCGGTATTGCCGCCATAATTTTGTGACAGCGTCTGATATTTGTAGCAGTGGATCTGCCGGTGACAAATCCTGCTTGGTCCTCATGAACCATATAGGGCATTAGCGGGGTTAACTGGGTGGCCAGAATGTTTTAGCGTCTGCGTTTATTAGTGAGAGTGGTCTGTAAGAGCCACAGTCTTCCGGTGGCTTCCCCGGCTTAAGCAGTAAGGTGATGACCGCTTATCTAGTTTCGGGTAATTCCCCTTTTTCTAGAGCCTCCGTCCATACTGCGTGTTGCCTGGGTACGAAGAGCTGGCTGAACTCTTTGTAGAATTCCACATCGAGGCCATCGGTGCCCGGCGCCTTCCCATTGGGTAAAATTTGTATAGGTTATATTATCTCGGGCTTTCAAAAGTCTCTCTAGCGGCGTCTGCTATTAATGTTGTAGGTATGCGAGAGAGATTTTGGTCTATTTCCTCGTCAGTGGCATTGCTATGAGGAGAGTATAGCCGCTTGTAGAAATCATTAAACGCCCCCATCACTGTTTGTCCGTGGTCACAGTGCCGTCTGTTTTATGCATGGGATATTAGTCAGACCCCACGCTCCTCGCACCAGTCTGGCCAATAGTCTCCACGGGCGCTCGGTTTACCCATAGCGACGTGCCGCAGCAGGCCTGTCTAAGTAGCGGATCTCGCGATCAGTCGCTTCCTTAAATTCATCTAATTTCGTTTTGATCTCTAGTGCTAGTTGTGGGGAAGGTGACTGTGCATACTGGGTTTATTGGCAATATCTGCCTCTCGGCGGACTAAATCTCTGCGAATATCTTTAAGGACTCCGAATTCAGTGGACATAGCAGTACCTCTAATACAGACTTTAAATGCTTGCCATAATACCGCTTGACTGGACACAGAGCCCTCGTTAATTTCGAAGTATTCTCGTATATGTTAGGCTAATGACGTCTTATAGACCAAATCCTGGAGGGCAGCTGATTTGACCCTCCAGGGGGGGGGGGGGGGGGGGGGTCTGCCTATTTTTACGTCGGGGATGCGGAGCGTTAGTTGTATAGGTGCATGATCGGAGAACGTCCTTGGGTATATGTGAGCATCAGTCACCCAGCTTAATGCGTAGTTAGCGATGAGCCACAAGTCCATTCTGGAGTGCATGTCATGCACTGACGAGTAGTACGTAAATGCCCTTTTGGTGGTGTTCAAGGAGCGCCATGTGTCCCTTAAGTTCAAATCAGACATGGGTAAATATCGTTTGGGTGGATCTAGATAGTGCCCTTGGTTGATCCGACGTGCGGTCTAGTCGTATATCCAGAATAGTGTTGATATCACTGCTGCATATCAGGTGTGCCGTTGAAACTTCGCCAGTTTCCCGAATAAAGTGGAATAGAAGTCAGGGTCATCTGTGTTGGGGTCGTATATGTTGAGTAATAGCACCTCCCTGTCGTGAAG
Source organism: Ambystoma mexicanum (assembly GCF_040938575.1). Classification (NCBI taxonomy): domain Eukaryota; kingdom Metazoa; phylum Chordata; class Amphibia; order Caudata; family Ambystomatidae; genus Ambystoma; species Ambystoma mexicanum. The sequence goes on along the minus strand of NC_090930.1, from coordinate 250,609,747 downwards.
GGTGCCATGGACCAGAACATATCTGCCCTCTGTGTCACATTCAGAGTGGAGACTTCCGAATGGCAAGGTTTTGCGTATTAGGGTCGCCACCCCTCTCGCACGGCTAGAGTACGACGGGTAGTATTGGTGTGTTCCCCAATTGGGGGCGAGCTTACCGGCTTGCTGGTGTAGTAAGTGCGTTTCTTGCAGGAAGACCACCTTGGGGCATAATCTATTAATGTATGCAAGAATTTTCCTTCTTTTGATCTGAGAACCTAGGCCCCGGACATTCCAGCTTAGCATTTTAATATCTTAATTTCTTGATTCAGCCATTCTCCCAGGTATGTGTGTAATTATGTTCAGTGTGTTCCATTTTTAGTGTGGTCTTGACTGTGCGTGTGTTCTTTACCGGTGTGCTTTTTATTTTAAGTTCTTTTCCCCCTGAACTAAACCCCAACAAACTCACTCTGCTGCCTTCCCCCATCATAGTTCCCCGAACTTTAGCTAGGCCTGCTTGTCCCTCCCCATTAACTCTTAGTGCACTTGCTACAGGGGGACTGTAGCGGCATCTGAGGCCGCCATTTCTTATGTTCTCATACGTTGCAGCCAGTTCTGCGTGTTGTTGCTCTAGCTCATCATGAACAAAAAGGGTGCTCATTTCTTTATTGGGGGTGGACTGGATTGAGCTTGCCTTTTTTCTTTATGGGGCTCCCACTGGCGGGGTGGGTGGGGTGGTTTTCACATCATTGTTCCTTCCTCTTGTTTTTTCCTCATTGTAGGGTCTCATAACTTTAAGAGTCCTCCTCATTACTCGGCTAATGTGTTGGTATGGGAATATGTGTCTTGACAAAGTTTGCTGCTACTTCGGGAAATGTGAAGTAGGTTTTGTTCTGGTGTTGTATTTTTAGCCTGGTAGCAGTATGCTAGTATAGCATGGCATAGGGAACGTGTCGTTCGCGTAGTAGTTTCTTGACCCCTGTAACTAGCAGTCTTTCTTGTTGTACTGCTAATGTATAGTCTGGGAAGATGCGGACATCCCACCTCAGTTCTTGTTTTTCTCTGGCAGTTTTCGACACTAAGTCTCTATCTCTGTAATTCATCAAGCGCACTATGATGTGCCTCAGATATGCTCCAAGCTTGGGTTGTGGTGCCAAGGATCTGTGTGCGCGCTCCACAATGAACATGGGTGACCATCCGTGATCCCCCAGTAGATCACGTTAGAGTTTTTCCACTGCTTGTTCAATGGGTTCTTTCAGGGCTTCCTCTGGCATACCAATTATACGTACGTTTTTCCGTCGGGACCTAGCTTCTAAATCTTCGCACTTGATTTTAACCGTTCCCAATTCTTTAGCCATAATTGTCAGTGCTCTTTAATGCTTCCAGTCCATCTTCCGTGTTGGATATTCACGTTTCTGCTTCAGTGAGTCGGGTTGTGGTCTTGTCCAATTGCGTTATGATAGAGGCGACATTGGCAGTTTTCCCGTCTAATTTCTCATTGATTGAGGTAAACCCCTGCTGCATGGCCAGGAAGACTGCTTGTGGGTCCATCACCTGGGGAGTTGTAGCCGGTTGTGTCTGCGGTGCTTATTCCGTGGACATCGTGGCGTCTGTCTTTCCTCGTGGTCGTTTATTTTTCTATGGCTCCCTTCCCTTTCTTTGGGCCAAAGCCCTTGGGCATCATACTTTGCTTCCTTTGCTGTCTGTGGTGCTGTTATATCTTGCGGTTCTTTACGACCAGAGGCCAGAGGGTGGGGGGTTGTGATGGTCACGTGCTGCTCCGGGGCCTCTCGTGTGACCTGGATGCTCCACCTGGTTGAGTTCCGTGTGGCTATTTCTAGTTGTCTACATGATGTGGATCTGTCAGATTCTGCTGTTCTGGGGAGAGGCGGGGTATTCTCAGTGTGTTCCTTTTCTTCCCTCTGATCTGTCTTGAGAATGTAACTATTTGCACTGGGGTGCGTGCGTTCAGGTTGGGACGGCTCAGCAGGACCCTTATGTCCACTTTTCTGTAGTTATTGCTTTATGTATTCATTGGTTAGCATGTCCCCAAAGTAGCATTGGGTGAGCCTTCTCTCGTAATACGTAGAGGCTCCACCTCTGTGGTTTGAGGTAGGTTATGCTTTGGCTTGCTCGCTTTCCTCCTCCACTGTTCGTTCTGGGATTGTGATTACCCGGACATGGGCGTGGGTACGTTGTGTTGAGCCAGCTTGGGGGTGCCCTCCCTTGATTTAGCTGTATTCGCTGCTCAGCAGGAAGTGTGTGGACTAGTTCCTGCGGTAGTATTGGGTGAGCCCTGTGGATCTATGTATAGTATACTATACACTGAGCGCCTGTGTCGTGTTACTGTATGGAGGTGGATATAGTCTCTTTATCCTTTCGGTGTTGTCCGCTGGGGTAGTCACTGCTGTGCTTGGGGTCACTGGCTAAGGATTAACTTGAGGGTCAATGCCTGTGGGCCTCTTCACGAACAGTTATTTTACTGATGCAGGCTGGGAGTTACTGTTTGTGGTGGTTCTTACTTTTCTGCCTGGAATTTGAATGGGGCATGGTCCCCCCAGTGCAATGGGGGGTGTGCGTGGGGGCGCCCATGCCCCTGGCTCCCGTAACTGTCACTAACTTCCTCCGTTTGTCGCGCCTTCCACGCTACATTTTCTGGTGCGGGTTAAGTTGTGCCGCGTGTTTATGTTGGCAGGGGAGTGGGGGGAGATTCCCGATGGGTTCTCCCTTGCTTTTTATGGTGCCTCACTTCGAGGGGGAAGGCAGGGAGAGGGGGGGGAGCATGGGGGAATGGCAGCCGCCAGTCAGGGAGCCACTCGCCGGGGCCCGTGTTGGTAAGTAGTGGGCCGGGTATTGCTCTGTCTCCACCCGCCCCCCCCCCCCTCATATGGTTTCGAGAATGCTCCTTGGGTGCCTCAGCCTGGCCGGTGCTCCTGGTCGGGTGCCAGACGTACTCTGTCAGCATGCACTCGGCGAGATTCGGAGCGGCCGCGACCACCCTCTGGGTATAGGCAAGCTGCCTTGTCGGGCCTCTGGTCCTCGATTCCTCACACCGCCGGGCTCCTCCCCTTACACAGTGGTTCGCAGAAGCTGGCCTCACTCGCTGGCAGCATGGCACCTTTGATACAGTGCATCTCAGTGACCGTTGGTCCGGATTTAGTCCAAACTTCGCGGGGATGTTTATTTGTAGGCAGAACCGACTTATATTAACAACGTTAGTCGTATTACGGCCCAGGATGCCAGCAGAGCTCACACGGGAGTTTCCATTTCTCCTCGTACGCAACAGCGCCCCCCCAAACATTGCAAATAGTTTGAGTTCACCAGAGGAGTTGATTCAATGCAATAGGTAGGCCAAAGTCAATGGACTAGTGTCTTGTATAGGTAAAAATGGTTCTGGTATTTAAACGCAAAAGTCTTTGCCGCGTTTCTCGGAGGTAGGTTACGGAAGAAAAAAGTTCATGTGTCGGGTCACAAACTGACTAGGCCTGCAAGTTGCCAAAGTTTCAAGCACTTTCGCAGTGAGAGAGGAGTTCTCTCGGTCAGGTTTTCACAGTACCTTACAATGAAGAAAAAGATGCAGCTGAAGACATCTGTTCCTGGCAGTTCCTGCAGATCTCACTGTTCCTGAGCCTCAGTTGTGCAGACAAGAGGACGTTGGGGGACTCCTGCACTGGGACTGGTCAAAAAGCTGGCAAAACAAACCTTCAATTACGGTAGCTGTAGTCAAGCACACAAACTGGTGTCCTTCTCCCTGGCTATTCGGTTTTCTGCAGCACTCTGAGGAAAATACAACCAGCTCCGAGAATGGTATCCAGGTGGTTTACGAGTTGATTGGTCCCACAAACTCAAAGGTAGAAGTCATCCTTGAAGAGCTTCTCTGTCGAGATGATCTTGGCGATTCGGACCTGCAGCAGGACTTCACTGGGCAAAACGGTCCAGGAGTTGCAGCAGCCGTCCTCTTGCAGCTTGTCTTTGGTTCTTTTGTTCCTGTGGTCGACTCTGCCTTCCAAGCCAAGAGACTCCTTTTAAATAGTTCTCTCCCTTTCATTCCAGCATAGCTGCCACTCACCCAGTAGGGCGGCTGTCCTTGCCGGACAGTCAGCCAGCCAATTACGCCAGAGTGCCTTTGCATCTCCTTGGAGACGAAGCACAGGGAGTTTCAGGCACCTCCCTCACTTCCTGCTCACCCCAGACACTCGGGCGGCACAGGCGGTCTTCAGTCCTGAAGCCTGACAAAGGCGTAGAAACAAAGGGACCAAACCTAGAAAGCGCAGAGACAAACTCTAGAAGGACCTTTCCAAAAAGAAATGGCGAAAAAAGAAGACCAGGCCCTGTTTAAACAAAGGGGGCTCAGGCGCCATCTTGACAAACATGGCTCCCATGATTTTAGCTACCGGCATTCGCAGTCTGGAAAAATCACGGTAGTTCGTTGTAAAACCACTGCCACCAGCCATTTTGATAGGAAAGGCTAGCATTTGCCTTCTACACGAGTTTCTAGACATAGGGGATACTAGGTAACCCCTCCAGCACTCTACTGTAAGATAGTGTGTGCTGGGTCTAGGAATTTAAAAACACTAGTAAAGCCAATTTAACATTCTCTTGGAAAAAGTAGTTTAACCCAGAGAAGGCATTTAAACCTTTGGACGGCCTTAAAAGCTTCCCTGTGTCACTGCACTGAGGGTACTGTATGGCACACATGAAAAGATGCCTATGGAGTTGTCTAAAACTCCATAATCAAACACCACAAGAGTACAACACACATCAAAATACATGAGTGGGAAAAAGGCTCACTCTTTCCGGGTTAAAAAAAAAAAAGGAAATCATGTCCTCAAAATCCAAAGTTGGAGGGGGTCTCTAAGGTTGAGGAAATTATCAAACGTCTGAGATTTCTCCCTAACACCCACCAAGTTTGAATATTGCAAGGCTGTTTGATTGGCTGGGTTCCTGCATAAAAGTACTATCCTGAAGCTGAAGAGGTAGTCTACCACTGGAACCAAAACTAAAGAGGAAAATTAAGATTAAGAATCTGCGGCTGATGGCAGCTCTAAAATAATATGGGATGGGATCCAGGTACCTGAAGTGGGTGAAATTACTATACAGTTCACCGTTAGCCAGAGTCAAGAAAGGAGCGGTCATTGCAGAGAGGTGGCAACTCAGTAGAGGCACTAGACAGGGATGCCCTTGGTCCCCAATGCTGTACATTCTAGCACTGGAACCCCTGGCGATACACCCGAGACAACAATACGAAGAAGTGGGGATTCACACAAAAGGGGGACCACACTTGATTTCATTATACGCAGATGACATGTTATACTTGAGGTGCCCTGAGGAAAATCTGCAATACATTCTAGAAGTAATGGAGCGATTTGCGTTGCTCTCTGGTATTGCAGTTAATCCCAGGAAATCGTGTATATTCCCCCTGGGGAGGTATATAGGGGTCCCGCTGGAGCAATAGCCAGTTTTACAAATACCCTGGGAGACCAGTACTTTTAGATACCTGAGGATTGACATCTATCACACGGTGGAAGCAGAATATAAACATAACACAGAGAAAGCGGTAGCAAACATTGAGAATAGCATGAGTTTCTGGACTAAGATCCCCTTGGCCATGATGGGGAGGTGGCGCTGTTGAAGATGATCGCATTGCCTAGGCTACTACATTGATTTAGGAACTTACCATACATGATACCCAAGCGCTTCTTTGTCAAACTCCAGAGCATATGCAGGGGCTTCATCTGGCATGGAACTAGGAAGCCCTATGGAAATTACAGAACACGTATGACAAAGGGGGTATAAAACGACCGAACTTTGAGATCTATCATTTCGCCAGTCAACTGCAATACGTGGCTAAATGGTTAACGGAAGACTCGACATCAGAGTCCAGACTCTTGAGATCTGAGTGTGCCCCGTTTTTTTGAAAGAATGGATATGGCTGCCCAAACCCGAGCTAAAAGGGCGCCTGGGGATGTTGGAATTGGGATGGAAGATATGGCGTAAGGCTTGCCAGGCTATGGAGATCCCAAACCAGTGTTCTCCGCAAGTGCCGTTAGTGGCATTGACCGGAGGAGACATCCAAAGGCATTGGGTACGTGTTGGAATCGCAACAATGGGAGACATATGGCAAGAGGGGGAAGTAAAGGAATTCGAGGTGCTGGTAGAAGAAAAGGGTTTACACTTAGGGCAGTATATTACTTATACCAGATTGGTACGGCAGGTGAGAGAGACATGGCCTGAATTAATGCTGGAAGATCAACCTGACACTGCCATTGAAACGATGTATGATGTCGCAGAGGGAGGGCATGAGGTTTCCAGAATCTATGAGCTGCTGAGGTCCAGGGTGGGAAAGAAAGTGGCCCAATTAAGACGGGATTGGGAAGAGGAAGCAGGGGAACTCAAGAAGGGTAGGTAATGGGAGCGGGTTTAAGGTTATCGCAGAAAAATGTCTTGGAACGCAAGGCTACAACAAATACAACTATATGTACCCATAGGGCATACATGACCCCCAGAGGATAGTTCTGTTCAAGAGCGCTGGACGAACATGCCCCAAATGCAGGGAAGAAAATGCAGGGATGATACACATGTTTTGGGCATGTCCACAAATTGGGAAGTTCTGGGTAGAAGTAGCCCACCAATTAAATGAGAAAGGGATCAAGCTAAATGTTGAATCAGTGTGGGCATGCATGGTAGGGGGGTTCCCTAGACAGCGTCAATTTAAACATGTGAGCAAACTTAAGGACTTGGCTTATATACTTACCAAGCACAGCATTGCCATGGGGTGGAAAGCATGCAACAGACCGAAGGTAGAGGTTTGGTTGAATGATCTCCAGAAATGGACCGAAGCCGAAGCAGCAGTATGGAATGAAGCGATCAGTAGGTGAGGGGAGGAGGAAGCAGAAACCCTGACGGCCTGGAAACACTTAGGGGCCACACAGTCGGGGTCCACCCAGGACTGCTCAAGCGATCATACTGATGGGGAGGTACCCCTAGAGGGAAAAAAAGAGTGCGTAGTGGAGTAGGCTCGAGTTGGGGGGTGGGTAAGGGGTAAGCAGTAGATACTTAATATGTACATGATGCTAAAATATTATGACAAGTACTGCTGGATTTGTTGAATGTTGTAAAAACTAATAAAAATTATTAAAAGAAAAATAAAAAATAAAAATTTGCTGCTGGAACTATTTCCAGTGACAGGAGAGCCTGTTGTGTAACCAGAGCCTGCTGTAGCCCTTCCTTCTAATCGGCCTGGGGACTCCATAAACAACGACCCAGACCTGAGCCAGATCCTGGTGAGACCCACTTAACTAAAGACCTGCATTTTGAGCAATCCTACGCCATGCTGCGACCCTGCGGGGCTGCAATACCCCAATACCGTGGGACCTCGAGCCATTGTGCGGTGCAGTGTCTTCTGAATTCCAAATCTCGCTGAAACTTCCAGCACTATGCCCACGATCACCAGAAACACAATGCCAGTCTGAAAAAAGTCCCCTCACCAGAATGCTGAACCTTGCAAACAGCGAGAATCTGACCAGTGATATTCTGTTTTCAGTGCTCCAGAAAAAGGCACCTAAATCCAGAGAGCTGCATCCAGCCGCAAGGAAAACCTTGCATAGGTCCTTCCCCGTGCTGCTTGCTGTAAATATGCTTCCGGTGTCCCGTCTTCTGTGTGCTTGATGAAGAAATTCAACTACGGGGTTTTAGGCTGAAGATCCTGCTGCAAAATCATTTTCTATTCTGAGGTACTTTACTGGCTTGGGTATTTACTTAGCGCAAGTCACTTGTGATTCGTGTATAGTTGTGGGGTGTTCTATGTGATTGGGAGTCCTCTCGTCCAGTGCACACAGGCCCCTGCTGGAATCCTCCTAGGTTGTCTTCTGTGAAGCCCCTGGACCCTCAACTAACTCTAAAGTAAAGCACTTACTTGTTCCAACAGTCTTCCTTAGGAACTCTGACTTTTGCTACTTAAGAACCTATCCTGATCTGCCTTTTGGACACTAGACCCTAGTGACCCCCCTTATTCCACCGAGAACACTCATGCTCCAAGAATAAGTGACTTTTAAAGGATATGGCCTTTTGCCTAGGAAAGAGAATAACTCACATGGAATTTGGTTGTGCCTCCTCCCAAAAGTAATGCTGTTGGTTTGACTTCACTATTCCCGTTAGGATAAAAGTATTAGTGTCCCCTTCTGGGTCATGCTTCACCCGACTTGCTGTTCACCTGTCCAGAGTAAGTCTGCCTTAGGTTTTACCTACCTAAAATAACAGTCATTCATATAGTGTAACACAGGTTTTTGCTTTCCCTGGTCTGTTTTAGACAACAGAAAAACAGTCTTATGTTCATACCCGCCGTTAAGTTGCTGATAGCTCCGGTAAAAAGTTTATAGGTTTTACTTGCCTTGAGTAGAACAAGTTACTTAGCAATCTGGTAACGTTCTTTCGATGTGATGTTCCTCCGACGTATTCCACATCTATGACATGTAATGTCCACAGCTGTGCACTTTGGAGACTTTCAGCAGAGGGCGTCTTGCACTGATGGCGTCGAGCCCATGTCCCTCAAGGGCCTCTGTCGAGGGTCGACGTCACCAGATGTTATGTATAGGACGCACAGCGCCCGTTGCCTCAGTTCAGTTTTTTCCCCCCCGAGGAACGTGTGGCACCAGTCTCCTGCCAGTATAACTGCCTACAGCCTTGCGGAAACGGAAGCTGCAATCACAGGAAATTCTCCAGACGGGCAGGCTGGGAGGGTGACATGGAATACGTCGGAGGAATATCCCCATCGAGAAAACGTTACAAGATTGGTAAGTAACTTGTTCTTCGAAGGGATTGTGTCCTCCAACGTATTCCACATCTATAACAGACTCCCAAAGCAGTCCAGACTATGGAGGAGGGAAAAGAATTTAGAATGTAAAATTTAGATTATCCAATCAAATGGCGCAATAGAGGACCGCCTTCCCAATGGCCAAATCATGCCCATGAGTAGAATCCCGGGAGTAGTGTTTAACAAAATGGACAGAGGCCCATGTAGCTGCTTCACAAATATTCCAAATAGGAAGCCCCTGTTGGACAGCAGCGGAGGCAGCCACACCCCTAGTAGAGTGAGCCCGTAAACCTACCGGAGGGTCCTTGCCCACCAAACGATACACTCCGTGATAGTGAGGATAATCCATCTGGACAAGGTCTGTTTGGAAACAGCCTGACCCAAGCGGTGTCCAGCATAACCAACAAAGAGCTGATCATCCACTCTGACCCGGGACATCCGTGAAAGATAAAAGCTCAAAGATCTCCTAGGATCCAACCTATGGAGCCTCTCCTCTTCCTTACCAGAATGTGGATGAGGATAAAATGCCAAAAGAATTATCTTCTGGCTCAAATGAAAATCAGACAACCTTCGGAAGAAAAGAAGGCCACACCCTCAGGACAAACCTGTCCTTACGGAAAACAGTAATGGGTGGCTTGGCAGAAAGTGCCTGCAATTCACTCTGCGTATGGAATTGACCGCAACTAAAAACAGTCTTGACAGACAACAGTCTCAAAGGACAAGAGTGCAAGGGCTCAAACGGAGCTCCCATCAGAAACTTTAAAACCAAATTCAAATCCCAACCCGGCACCTGGAACAGGGATGGTGGAAACACAGTCAGTCCTTTCAGAAACTGTGAAACTAAAAGGAATCTTAAAGTAAGAACACTCCTCAGACGAGTGCTTAAATCTAGACAACGGCGCCGGTTAACCCTTAATGGTACCCACTTGAAGGCCCTTATGGGCTAAAGAAAGTAGAAAAGACAACACCAGAGGAATGGAACATTGGAAAGGATCCACATTCTGTTCCCTGCACTAGTCGCAGAACTTCCACCAACGGTACAGGGATTTTGTTGAAGGCCGCCTGGCTGAAAGCAAAACCTCCATCATGTCATCCGGGAGGTCCCAATCCTTGTATCTCAACCTCTCAGATACCAAGCATGAAGGTTGATAGACCGGTCCTCTGGATGGAGAACCTGACCCAACCTCCCATCAGAGCAAATCGTCTCTGTAGGAAAGACGGCGTGGAGGGCAGATGGACATGTCGAGAAGGTCCGGGTACCATGCTCTCCTGGCCCAATACGGAGCAATGAGGATCATGCGGGAACCAAACCTCTGCGACACCTGAGGAATGACGGGGACTGGAGGAAACGTGTACAGTAGTGGGAATGACCACTCCACTACGAACGAGTCCCCCAAGGCTCCTTTTGGGGGAAATTCCCATGAACAAAATCTCTCGCACTTCCGGTTGACACTGGTGCGAAGAGATCCACTTGAGGGCTCACAGCTCTGACAGACTGATGTGGAGTCTGGACTCTGATGGAGACCAATGGCCACAGGATGTCAACTCGTTGGCATGAGCACCCCATCTTGTGAAGGAAGCATCAGTCACGATAGTCACCTCCGGCCATGGTTGCCAAAATGGTTCCCCCTTCATCAGGTTTCCTTCGTTGGCCCACCATAGAGGATCCTGGGCGAACGAGAGCAGAATCTGAACAGGATCCGACATTTTACTGGAGAACTGCGATCACTGCGTCTTGATAGCCCACTGCAGGGATCTCACCCACAGTCTGGCCTCTGGCACCAGAAGAATGCAGGAAGCCATGAGGCCGAGCAACCTTTAGAATTTGAAAGCTGGGAGACTCTGGGCGCGTCGAAACCTGTCCAACATCTGCAGAATGTGATGAGCCCTCACCTGGGGAGGCGAACACTGCCCCAGGGATGTTTCAAGCACTGCTCCGATATACTGGAGCCGCTGGGAAGGTGTCAAATGCGGCTTCTTTAAATTCAGGGAGAAGCCCAGCTTTTGAACGGAATGGCAGGTGACGTTGAGATGATCCAAGGCTTGCTCAGGAGAACGCGCCCTGATAAGCCAATCGTCCAGGTAGGGGTAGATGTGAATCCCCTCTCCCGAGGTATGCTGCCACCACCACCATCAGCTTGCTGAAGACCCTAGGGGGGGGGGGGGGGGGGGGGAGGTCAATCCGAATGGCAGGACCCAAAACTGAAAGTCTGTGTCGCCAGCCACGAACCTCAGGTACTTCTTGTGCTTGGGATGAATCGGGCACATGAAAGTAAGCATCCCTCAGGTCCAGAGTCACCAACCAATCCTGTAGTTCGAGGGCCTGGAGGATGTGAGAAAGAGTGACCATCTTGAACTTGTCCTTTCTGAGAAACAGGTTCAACCAACGCAAGTCCATGATGGGTCTCAATCCCAGTCTTTCTTTGGGATCATAAAATAAGGGGAATACCATCCCTTGTTCCTCTCCGCTACAGGCACCAGTTCTATGGTGCCTTTCTCCAGCAGGGATAGGATTTCCTGCACAAGGAGCGGATCCGGACGCTTCAAAGAGCTTCCCCGGTGGATTGTCGTGAGACCGCTGAAGGAAGCGAAGGCAGTAGCCGTGGGCTATGGTATCCAGGACACACATCTGAAGTAATGGCACGCCGTTCTGCCCCCAACCGGCGAACCATGGGACATGGCCTCATTACAGAGTTGGAGCGGCTGCGGCAGTGCCTGAAGGCAAAGAGGCAACTGCCCGAGCAGCTTTGGCACCACAAGTTCCCTGACCACCACGGGTACTCTTACGTTAGCCCCTTTGACTGGCAGCCCCTCTCAATCTACCAAAGGAGGAGTAGAAACGAACGGAACCTCCCCTCCATTGCTGTCCCCTAGGATGAAAAGGCGGAGGTGGGCGTACTGCAGCGCTCAAAGACTTTGCTGCAGCTTTGGAGGTCTGCATCCCCTCAAGGCTCTCGTCAGCCTTGCTGCCAAATATATGAACACCATCAAAGAGCATGTTCAGAAGACGAGCTTGCACATCAGGAGTAAACCCAGACTTCCGCAACCATGCACAGCTGTGTATCACGGTGCTCGCAGCCATGGACCGGCTGACAGTCTGCCGTGTCCAAACTCGACTGATGGGATTCGCACATAGCATCCTTGCCGTCACGCACGAGGGCAAAGAAGCCATCCCTTTCCTCCCCCTCGGGAATATGCTCATCCGCTAAGGAAGCACAGTTCCACAGAGTGTGCGTAAATCTTGCCAAGGCACATGTGGAGTTTACAGCTTTCAGTGCCATGCCCAATGAAGAAAAGACCTTTCAAGCCCATCCGTCGAAGCGGTGGTCGTCCCTATCCGGAGGGATGGTAGGGTACACCTGCTGCCTCGAGGTGGCCGTAGCCGCCTGAACCGCCAAACTCTCAGGAGTTGGGTGAGTGGACAAATAGCTGGGGTCGCTAACAGATGGGCGGTATTTTGACATCCTTATTCACGGCTGGAAGAGATTCCGGGGACTGCCAAGCCGATGACACCCTTTTTTGCAATGTCAGATGAAACGGTAAAACCGGGTCAGAGGGGGGACCTTGGTCCTAGATGTCAGTAAGTTCATCCTGAATAAAATCCTCAGGAGGATTGGACCAACCAAGGTACTCGGAGACCCTAGACATATCCACCTCCTCAGGGAACTCCTGACACATTACGGGCAAAAAGCACAGAGACAGCCAAGGGCTTCAACGCCGGAATCTGCGCCATGGGTATCGACGCCGAGACCTTCAGCATAGACGCCACTACAGGCGTGGGCTGGTAGGACAGTACATCATCATCCGAGTCAGACTAGCGTGGTGCTGAACGAGTCGGCATCTATACCACCACAGGCCAGAACGGTCTCGCTGGGGACGAGGACCGAGACCTGGACTTGCGTCTCTTGCGACTGCCCTTGTCCACACTGGACCTCGAGGGCCCCCCGTGCGAGTCACGGCGCGAGTGGCAGTTCGAGAGTGTTCTCTGCTGGCTTCGTGAGAAAGCGCTACAGGAACCGTACCTTGCAACTGGAAAATCGCCATCATTTGCTCTTTAAAAGCCGCCCACTCCTCCGGAGTCGAAGACTTCGTGGGACACGCCACCTTACGCACGGCGCCATCCTCTGAGGAGGACGGTAAGGCGACCGTTGCCGGCGCTTCCGATAGTGCAGCGAGGATGAAGAATGGCGGCAAATACTCTGGGACCGAGAACCTCGAGCCTCCTCCCGACGCGGAGAGTCGCCCCTTGAGTCGTCGGTGGAAACCCTAGACTTCAATCCAGACTTATGGGACTTCGAGAGCTCCCTACCTACCTTGTGCTTCCCCTTCCATTCACGCAAGGTCTTGGCGGTTAGTGACTGGCATTTCAAACAGTCTGTGTCGTGCGACTCCCCCAGACACCATAAACAAATACGATGCAGGTCGGTCAACGACATCTTGGACTTGCAATCCCTGCAAGTCATGAACCCGGACCTTGGACAATTGGGCTGTCAGATGAGGACGTGCAGGTGGCCATCCTTCAGATCCAGGGAGCACATCGAGTCTCCTGCGCACAATGTGTCTGCTGTAAGCGCTGAGGTAACCATCTTGAACTTTTGAAGAGGAAGGGAAAGCTTCAAGGTGCAAAGGTCCAACACATCTCTCAGGCCAGCCACGGTCTTGTGTATGGCTAAAATCCTTGAATAGAAGCCCAGACCCCACTGGGAGGCTGAACTTCCTTCACTGCCTGACTCTCTACGAGCGAGCAAATTTCCACCAACAGAGTTGCTGTCCCAAGCTGTGGGAGCGGAGAAGGAGGGATAGGGAGCCGGAAGCCCGTGGACGCTACCAAGAGGATCCATTGGTCTGTGAACCTTGTCGGCCAGCGTTGAGAGTGAAGTGCAAACCTGCCCCCCCAACGGAGACTCATGGATCTGGATGGCTGTGTAATGCATTTTTGCGCGCTGAGGAGGGGGGGGGACTAGAAAAAGTCCTTCTACGCTGCCTTGTGCTGCTTGAGCCTGTGCTGACTCTGGGTTCTGTCCGGTTACCTGCACCGTCTCTCCTAGAAACCCCTGAAACCTTCGAAAGACCAACCTTTGTCTGAGCATTGGGGCATCTGGCTATATGCCTTGAGGGTGGCCTTAGTGAGGATTGAAAGTATTTGGCAGTCTGAACTGTTTTTCTTAAGTTCCTCGTCCGTAGTGGAATGGAACAGATAGTCCACACTCGAAAGGAAGGACAAGTATACGCTCCTGGACATCAGGGTTGAGCTTAGTTGCTCGCAGCCAGGCCGTCCTCACGTCGGAAGCGATACATAGGGCACCCCCTGAGGTGTCAATGTGAGCCACCGAGGACTCCATTATATCCAGCGCTACAATTTTGGCTTCAGCCAGACCAGCCTTGAAGCGTGCCTGGCACTGCAGAAATTGGTGATCTCTCACCAGAGCCTCTGGTTGACAGCAGCCAGCATGGCATCAGCGTTGGACTGACAAAGATGAAGAGAAGCGTTGGAATAGATATTTTTTCTGTATGCTTCCAGTGTCTTCTCCTTACTCCGGAGTGCATAAGCTGATGTAGCAGAGGACGATTGTGGCTTGGAGTAGAGTTAAGCAAGTGTGGCTCTAGGTGTGTTGACAGCAAGAGGGGGTCCCCCTCGATTTGCCTAAACTTGGCGCTGAGGCGCCTGTTGGGAGGCTGTGTGGAATGAGTTTTGAGCCATCCTTTTTTGGCAAGCGCCGCCACGTCCTTTTGCATTGGAATCCCTGTTCTAGCCATGGGGCGTAGAGTGAGGACCTCTGCCAAGACCCCCCCCCTCTGGTTGTTCCACCACAGGCTGTGGGAGTCACAAGTACTCTGCCAGGTCTGCAAGCCATTTGTAAAAGGCCTTGGCCAACGAGGGCATGTCATGGTCCTCATCCGTGTCCACCAATGTGTCCAGTTGGTCCGCTGCATCTGGAGGAGTTCCTGGCGCAGGGGGCTGTGGCATACAAACAAGTGCTGGAAGCTGCTGCGGCAGCGGATACAAGGCTGCTGTGACTGACAGAGGCATCTGAACCAATGTCGTGAGGACTGGCGAAGGCAGCTGGGGCTGCATTGGACCCGGAGACACTGGATCCAAGGCCAGGGTGGCTGTGGATGCTAGTACCGGAGGACGCATGTCCCTGATAAAATCCTTGAGGATGATGCCCATCTGCGGAGACCTCAATGAGAGTCAGGAATCTTTCAAAAAAACCTGTCTTCACAGGCCGGCAGAGCGTTTGGTGGAGAGAGCCCTGAGGTTGCTGAGAGCTGGACACACACTGTCTTGCTGTATGCGGGGTGTATTTGCCTGCGACGCTGAAGGATATGCCATGGGCCACATGCCAGGCAATGACTTGTCCCACCTGGAAACTCTGTCCCCTACCTGGTCCATTTTGTCTGGGCCGGTGGCCTTTTTGTCAGGCTACATGCCACGTGCCTGTGTCTGTGTCTTGGCGCTTGCCGCGCTGGGCCTGCCTCCTCCAGGTCTCTTGGCGGTGGAGGTTGAGGCCTACCCTGCACCTCAGGATAGGGACTAGTAGGCAGAGTGCCCTCGGCTGTGGTGTCGGTAGTGCTGCGTAAAGACGCCCCCTCAGACATCTTTTCAGCATTAGGGCGTAGCCCCTCGGGTTGGAATCCGGTAATAAAACCTTGCATCCCTCAGCATAGTCACCGGTAGGATCTTGCAGCCTGGTGGCCGGTAGCTCAAGCAGCCTTTTGAAGACAAAAGTACTTCTCTGGAGAAGAGCGCATGGAATTACTAGGCCAGAGGCATAACACAGGAACGCTGGTGAAAGCAGTCTGTTCCAGTCAATGCAGAAAAGAGGACGGACGAGTGGTGCCGGTGGGCTTATTACGGGAGGCGCATGCTCCCAGGGCCGCCGCGTCAATGCACGCACCTAAATTTAAAGTGGAAGATAATTTTTCTGGTGAAAAAGGGTTCCATCTCTAGCGAGGGACGACCATACAGTAGGGAGGAAAGGGGACAGGCGTAGGAGTATTGAAAATAACACCCCAAGGTCCAACTCCTCTAGAATAACTTCTCCTGAATCCGAGATCTAGGTTCATACTGTTCCTAGAATCTGTTTCACTAGATCAGAAAAGTAGAATGACCAGTTGATATTACCATGATTTCTTACTCCCGAACATCACAGTACAACCGACAGTGCCTACTACCCTTATATTACTGAAAGTAATCTAAAAGTAACTATTGGTTTGACTTTCCTAGAAATCCTGTTAGGTGTTCCAAATAAGGTTATATGTTTGGTCTGTGTACCTTCAAGCATAGTGTTTTTTTAATGTGTTTATATGATCTGTGATGGTACTCATTGCCCCCAAGATTTATCTGGGCCTACTTGTAAAAAAAATGTTTTATTTAAATACAATACATAGTATTTCAGGGTTTCTCTTTTTCCTAATATGTGCCTGGCTGCTCAGTCTACTCTACCCTGAACTCAGGTGGCAAAGCCTTATACTAAGAGTGGAGTCTTGTACTGCCTCAGTTGAATGGTTTTAAAAAGCCCTTAGCTGGACTTCAGAAATACTGACCTAACAGCCGTCAGCAAATTTAATGCCATTTGTATACAACGTTCTCACACTCCACGCTGCCAATCTGCAATGCAATGTGCCTATGATGTATGAGTGACATCACAGAACCGGACAGAAAGACCTGTTTTTCTGTTTTTTCCCCATTTTTATAAATAAATACAGACAGACAGAAAGCAGATTGATTTCGGTCTGTATCTAGATGCAAAATTCTGTAAAAACAGATAATTTGAAGCATTAATTATAATGAAGGCAAATAATATTAGTCAAATGTGAGCACAGGGCTAGTCTGATCAGGCATTACACAAACCAAGAGCTACGACAACTTTTTAACTGGTTTTAAAATGTAATTTGTGATTCTGCATGTTACGCTCAACATTTACGACATGTATGCCACTGGAACCTTCTGTGTAAAGAAAGTTGGGGAGACAAGAATGCAAACTGGAAAATGCAAACTGATGAAGAGCCCAAGTGCAATAAACACAACCCAAGGTAATGCTCTGGTCATAGAGGAAAATCCAAAAACAAATGCCACCTGTTATCCAAAAGGACAAGGACTACCCGCTTTACAATACTAATGAAAACTTTCAGACAATTAGCAACAAAATAAATGTATCCCAAGTCACAAACAATCTCAATAAGGACTTTAAAATGACTTACATGCGTATACAGGTCATCTAAATCTATGAGATTATGCTGAAGTAGTACTGCTGCTACTCTGTACAAAGAGGTTGGAGTCTCTCCATTAGGTTCCTACAACAGAAAAAAGTTCATTAAGTTTATTACCAGAATGAAAATGCTACACAACATACTTTTATAAACATTAAGAACTACTTAGAATACCAAGGAATTAAGCAAGCATACATAAACACTAGCACATATTAAACAAGTGTGCTAGTCCAACATGCATAGCATCCCTATTATGCAAAAAGGTACATGTGGCTGTGAGGGTCTGTGCATGAAAAGCTGTGGTTTGTAGTCAACAAGTGGAGTCCAACCCAGGGCATTTCACAGAGAATCTTATTTGTTTGTTCATTTTCTTCTGCGGCTGTACTTTTATATTATCACCTCTGTATTTTCTGAAGGCGTCCAAGAGTTTTTTTTCAAAGATGTTATATAGCTAGTGTACCAACATAATTCATATTCTCATGGATTATAAGGCCACTTTATAGTGTTGGGGAGAATTGTGAATTATGTGCTAATTCCCTTCAACCCTAGAGACCCCAGGTTCTTATGCTGGACTTTAGGACTTGATTTTTATCCTGGAGTGAGTGAGAGAGGCCTTTTTCTCACTCTCTCATGTATTTTTATCTGATTTGAACTCGGTTTTCTTTGTATTTGGAGTCTGACAAACTCCATAGGCATCTACTTTTTGTATGGTGACACAGCACATTCAATGCAGTGCACAGAAATACTTTAGATTTATCCTACGGTTTAAATACCTTTTCTTGGGTGAACTACAGTTCCCAAGAATAGCAAAACAAAAAATGTACTTTAAATACCTTTTTCTTATGTAGGTCAAGCACTTCCGATATTATGTGGAGTGCAGGGGGGTTATTTAGTAGCCCCTTTTCCCTCTTACTCATGTAACTTTTTTGTATGCAACCCTCACTAATTTAAATGGCTGGTAGCAGTGGTTTAATTTTCCTACTATTGTGCTTTCCTACCGCAGGCTGAATCCTCAGCTGCAGTATAGCACCCATTGGTGACCATTGTCTTTTTTCACCATTTCTTGTTTCCGAGATATTTCTTGGTGTTTTACTCTGCGCACCAAACCAGGTTTAACACTTTGGTTCGTTTTGCCTTTGGCGGGCTTCAGTACTGAAACCAGCCTCTAGCTCCATTGTGTCTGACAGGGCAGAAAGCCAGGGAGGTGTCCGAAACTCCCTGTCCTTAGTCTCCTTGGTTACCCGAATGCAATGAGTTAGACGTTACACTTGGGCCAACCAGACACCTCACGGAGGGCAAATAAATTGTCTGAATCCTGACGCCCAGTACCACATGAACTGTCTGTTTGACTAAAGTGTGCAGTCGGGAAACGTGACACAAGAGAGACAATGGTAACGCCCTACCTAGGCAAATCTAGCTTTCAGAAGCTTCCTAAAGAGGAGATGGCTATTTTCATTCCACAAATCCTCTGCAAGCTTGTTCCAGGGCCTGTGCAGTAAAAGTGGGGATTGACCTCCCATTCCCCTGGGTTCTCTTAAAGCGGTTGATGTATAAACTGTTCACCAGAGGATCCCAGATTTCTAACTGGCTTGTAAGATTCTAGTTTCTCCTTCAGGTACCACGGTGCTGTTCTGAACAGACACTTCTAGCCTAGATAGAGTATCTTAAACTGCACTCTGACTACCACAGGGAGCCAATGAAGCTCCCTGTGGCCCGTAGATAGTGGGTCTCTGCGTGCAATATTGTACACTATACATCAGCATCATTTTGAAGCTTTTGACGCTTGCTCAGACGTTCCTTACTGAGATGCAGTAATCAAGCCGAGGTAGAATGATAGCTCTAACCAACTTTTCACGGTTTGGCTTAGTGACCAGAGGACAGATTTGTCTCAGGACTCTTAGATAGTAGTTGGAGTTGACTGCATAATTCACGTGGTCATCCGCATTCAGCGATGCCTCCATGAAAATGCCAAGGCTTTTGACCTTGCCTGTCACAGGAATACTTCCTCCGTCGATAAATAAACTCTTATGTTCCCGGCTCAGGCCCTCACAGGCATACTTAAACCTGTACACCATAAACTCAGTTTTAGTTACATTTAAGCAAAGCCAGTTAGAGGACATCCAGCCTTTAATGAGCATATAGATTCTATTTAGCTTCTCCTGGTCAGTTTCGTAATCCCCAATTAATTCCATGGAGCGCTGGCAATCATCGGCACAATTAGCAAACAAATACCCAGTTTCATCACAGTGACTATCTGAAATGTCGTCAGGCCTAGTATGATAGTCGCTTGTTTTGTTCCTCTCCTAACTTTCTGCACCCGTCTCCATCACCTCTTGTTTTTCTCCGGCTCTACCAGAAATGTCGTCAGGCCTAGTACGGTAGTCACCTGTCTGTTTCTATTTCCTTCCCACTCTCCACCTCCCTTCCTTATCTATGTCTTAGCTCTTGAACTATCTGAAACATCATCAGGCCGAGTATGATAGTTAATTTCACATACTTACTGTTCATGGCCTGTAAGAATGTTATTGTATTTTCCCTTGTTCCCTCCCTTGCCTTGAAGCGCTTTGAAACACATTGTGTATAGGCACTATATAAATAAACTATCATATATCATGTAAATGATAGAAATGTAATGGGGTTACGCATACCCCCTGCAGAACACCACACAGGATTGGCTCTAGCTCCGAAGAAGCATCTCCACAACAAATTCTAGCGCTCCAGGAACAGAGGAAGGAGTCCATCCATCCTATGGCTTTCACTGAGAAACAACCAATGTTGGTCGGTGTTAAGTAAGAATAAGTGCAGTCCAACTTGTGAGGACTACACAATACTTATCGCTTGATATTAGGTAACTAACGTTTTAATATAGGCCTGTACTACACAAGTTGGTAGTGTGGCCGAGTATCCAGGCTTATCTTAAGAGCTGTACAATTGAAATCAGTAAGTACAAGTAGCCATGTAACGCTTACACACTTAGTTATATATAAATATTTATTTATAATATACAGAATGTTTAAATCTGCATTCTTTAAAAAGCTTTATCTAATAGTAACATTCATTCTAAGTATGGATTCAGTTTGTAAAGGACAATAGCAGTTGGTAAATACTTTATGCTAACACATATTCCAGCACACGGATGGGACTTCAGTTAAGGTCAGTATTGCACTCATTTTCAGTTACCAATCAATTATTGAGTTTGTAAAGGAAGGAAAGGTTAGAATCAGATTTAAAACATGCTTTCCACAATGTAAAATATGTACAAATCTCCCAAAGGAAGGCAGATAACTAATCCCAGCAATAAGAGTGTCCACAATTATAACCTAAAAGGGAACAAGTACTGGCAAAGCCGGTACGGTTCCTTTAGGGAGTCAGGACAGCCAACATTAATGAACAAAGTCAATAGTTTGATTGCACTTCTTAGCTAAAGTCTTGACAAAGTTACTAAGTTCAGGAGAAATCACAGTAATTCAAGTGAGCTACTTTGTAGAGAGCACAAGCTGTTCAGGCCAGTGTAGGAGAGTTGGCATCAACTCTAAAGTGGAAAAAAAGCACTTCGCAAGATAGGAAGCACAACTTAGCCTAAAAGGTGACCACCCCAAGCACCACAGTATCTGTAATTCGAAGAAAAATTTTCCAGCTCGATTCCTTCTTGCTACAGGTTGGCAGGCCCTTGTTCCTGGACCTTGGTCATGGTGACAAACGGACAGACATCTGGCGGGCTCCAGCAGCAGTAGTCGGGAAAGACTCCTCAGCTACAGATTTCCTTTGTATCAGCTGCACTTCTGTGTTTTGGCGCCTTGTCCTCGGCGTCAATGAAGAACGAATATCTCTGGTTGAAAGAAGCTTGCTTCCTCGGTCCTGGACTCTGGTGAGGGGACTCCGGATTAAGATTTCCGGTCTCTGTAGGATCCTCGGGATGCCCACGAAGATTTGGCCGGATTCAGACTTTGCAAGGCGATGCACTGGGCAATGGTCACAAGACCCCGGGCATTGGGCTTCTGCAGCTCTGGCAAGGCACAGCAAGCAAATCAGGGGTTGCGCCAAATGGAAGCTTCTCTTGAGGCTAGGTGGTCCCACCAGCCCAAGGGAGGAAGTTGTCCCATATGGGGTCTTCCATGTCGATATGAAAATGGGGTCAGCACAGCTGCAGGGCTTCACCGGGCACTTGACGGACCAGAAGGGTGCAGAAGTCGTCTCGTCACGTCTTCTTCAGATGTTCCTCTCCAGTGGTTGAATGCCCCTCGTCCCAAAAACATCGCTTTTTATGCGATTTCCCATTCATTCATTCACAGCCTATGCTGTCAATCACAGCAAGTTGGCTGTCCTTTCAAGACAGTATGCCGGCCGATCAGGACTGGTTTCACTCAGGCACACAGGGAAGTATCGGAAACATTATTGGAGAGAATTTTCAGAAATGTGCCAATTCCCTCCACCTTAGAGACCCCCAGCAACTTGCTGGATTTTTGACTTGAGTTTTCTTAACCTGGAGAGAGCGAGGCCCTTTTTTCCCCCCATTCGCTAATGTATTTTAATGTGATTTCTGAACTTTGTGTTTCTTTTGGTTATGAGCCTGAAACTCCATAAGCATCATTTTACATTGTGTCACACAGCTCCTTCAGTGCAGTGACACAGGGAATTTCAGATTTTCCAAAGGTTTAAATACCTTCCTCTTGGATAAACTACTGTTTACCAGAGCAGTAAAGTGAAATTGACTTTACTTACATTTGTAACTTTCTAGACCCAGCACACACTATCTTACAATAGGGTGCTGGAGGGGTTACCTAATATGCCCTTTGTCTAGCTTCTCATGTAACATTTTTATTTTACCCTTTCCTCACTGAATGGCTGGTGGCAGTGGTTTTGCTTTAACTACCGTGGTGTGCATTTACCGTAGGCTGCGTTAGCAGCTGGAGTAAAGCACCCAAAGGTGCCATTTTTGTGAAAATGGCCTGGTCTTTTTTCGCCATTTCTTTGTGGAAAGATCCTTCTTGAGATGGACTCTGCGCACCAAACCAGGTTTGGTCCCATTGTTCGCTTTGCCTTCGCGGGATTCATGAGTGAAGCCTGCCTCTGGCTCCATGGTGTCTGCGGTGGGCATGAAGTGAGGAAGCGCCCGAAACTCCATGTGCTTAGTCTCCTACGAGACTCAAATGCACTCTGTGGTGATTGGCCGGCTGACGGTCCGGCAAGGACAGCCAACCTGCTGGGTGACTGACAGCTAGGCTGGATGAATGGGAGAGAACTGAATAAAAAGGCAAAGCTTTTGGCTTGGAAGGCAGTGTCAACCACTGGACGAAGGAACCGAAGAAGAACTTGAAGAGGGCGCCTGCGGCAACTCCTGGACCATTGGTTTGCCTGGTGAAGCCCTGCTGCTGTGCAGAAACTCCAAATTCGCATCGACAGAGATGCCCCTGCAAGGATGACTTCTCCCCTTGAGTTGGTGGGACCAATCAACTCCAAAGTAAGCCACCAGGACATCCTTCTCAGAGCTGGTTGAATGTCCACAGAGTTGCTGCTAGAAACCGAATAGCCAGGGAGAATAACACCAGATTGTGTGCATTGCTTTTAAATTGGCCAAGAACTTCAGGTAGATCCTCCGGACTACCAGGAACCAGGACTGACGGAGCCTGAGCCCCCTCAGAGTGCGGGACCCCACAAGCAAGGAAGGTCCATCTCGACAGCCAGAAACCGCTGTGTTGCTTTTTGCGGTCGTCTCAAGGAGCTGAAACACCGAAGTGCCACTTGTTGGAAAGATTGCCGGTTGCGAGCAGTGACTGTTCCATTGCAGTGCAGGAGTCCCCAGAAGTGCTCCCTCTTGTCCCCACGACTGAGGCCCAGGAACAGTGAGAGCTACACAGGAACAGGAGTCATCTGCTGCACTTTTTTCTTCAATACAAAGGTACTGTAAAGTCTGAGAGAACTTAACTCTTGTTGTAGAGTTGCTTGCATCTTCTATCTTTCACAAGTCTAACAGCTTGTGGCCCATTTGATTCTTCCCGTCTTCAAAGACTTCTAAAACATTGTGCAAAGATTTTGTCTACTTACCTGCAAAGAATAACTTCAGCTCATATAGACTTTGGCCTATTGACTTTGGCTTAGTCTTTTTCACTGAATGTCTCTTATTGGAGGATCTGAACGTATTTGCCTTCTTAAGAATATCTGTGGTCTCTTGTATGTTCTAACTATCTTTTCCTTTGACTTATACCTACATGATTCTGAATGCAACAGTGATATATTAATGTCCCTAGCAATTGAAGTCACCTGAGTGTGTAGGATAGCCATCCCAAAAGGGTATCTACTGATTTAGAAACATTCAGAGTGTATGTTATGGAGTGTATTTGAGTGTTAGTTACATTGCTCCCTTCTGAAGAAGGCGTATTCTAACTGACTGATAAATTAATAAGAGTTTATGCAAGAAACCTTGTGTGCAAGTGTTTATTTGAATTCTTTTCACTGTGAATCTTTGTGCAACACCCCTACAGCTCACATTGAACCCTCTTGAGATCAGCCTGGCTGCTCAACAAGCTACCACAACTGTGTAGCACAACCTTATACCAAAGGTTGGGTTTCCTATACCTGTAGTCAGAGTTGTGTGTAGTGCACCCAAAGGGTAATGCATACAAACTTTGCCTAACAACCATCCCTCACCTCCTGCCTTTCCAGGGACACTGGAGCCTGGGCAGGCTTCACAGCTGAAGCCTACCAAAGGCAAAACACACAACACACTCAAACCTACATCATCTAACAAAGTAAAAGCCCAGAAGAAAACAGAAAATGGCGAAAAGAGAAGATCAGGGCTATTTTGGGAAAATGAGCACCCATGTGTGCTAGCTGTACTGCAGACGAGGGTTCAGCCTGCGGTATAAATGCACACAGATAGTAAAAAATTAAACCACTGCTATCAGTTAGTGTAACAAGATATGTTATGTGAGAAGTGGGATAGGAATGACTAAGTAACCCCTCCCCCAGTACTCCACATAGGGTGGTGTGTGCTGGTCCCACAAAGAGAAAAGTAAGATAGGGATCATTTTACTATTCTTGGGAACTGTAGTTCACCCAAGAAAATGTATTTAAACATTCAGAGTAGTCCAAGGGACTTTCCAGGGGCATCGCACCTAAGGTGCTTTGTTTCAATATTCAAAAAGCCGATGCCTATAGAGTTTGTCAGACTCCATAAAACAGTAAAACACAAATCTCAGTCAGAAAAAACACATGAGTGAGAAAAAGGTCCCACTTAAGTGGAAAAAGTTACCAGCTCCAAGTCCAGCAAAAGAGCTGGGGGTCTCTAAGGTTGAAGGGAAATAGCACAGAGGAACAAGTTACTTACCCCAGGTAACGTTCTTTCGACTGGATGTCCCTCCCACGTATTCCTCATCTTTGATATTCCATTCTCACCAGCTTTGCTGCTTCGGACCAAACAAATTCGACAGAGGGCACTGTGCACGATGTTGTGGCGTCGATGACCGCCGAGGGCCGCCGTGGATGCATCAACCTCAACAGTAGTATAAATAGCTTGTGCAGAGCCCATTTGCTTCAGTTCTGTTTTTTGCTCCATAAAGCGAGGAACTAACCAGGCGTACCCCTGCCCGCAAGCTCTCAAGTAACGCAGAGTGTACAACACGTAAATTGTACTGTGGGGTAGGCTGGAAGGGGCGGTGAGGAATACCTGGGAGGACCATACAGTCAAAAGAAAGTTACCATGGGTAAGTAATTTGTTCTTCGAATGGATGGTGTCCTCCCACGTATTCCTCATCTTTGATAGACTCCCAAAGCAGTGACAATTTGGAGGAGGGAGTACTATTTAAATTAATCATGAATGGAATGAAGGACTGTTTTAGCAAAAGGACCTGCTTGAGTGGAAGAGAAGTCCAAACAATAATGCTTAATGAATTCCACCTAATCTCTAAATCTCAAACTACTAAATTGGACCTACTTACAGCACAATGGGAAGGTGCAAAAGAAGAAATAAGAAACTTATCTTCGACAGAGGCAGAAAATATGAAAAGATCTGTTCATGACAAAAGTCCCTTTCTCTTGCCTCCTCCCCGCAAATAATCCGATAAATAGCAGTCTGAGTGATACTCCTTTGTCGGCCTCCACAATGGAGTAATTTATACGATTGGCATAATTGGCGGAATTTGAACCAGGCTGCCCCCTGGACCGTGAACCATCAGGATCGGATGAAATATCAGCTCAGAACACCCCGGGTGAGAAACAAAAGAAAAAATTCAAATCGAAAAACTAAAACGGAAAAATAAAGAAACAAACTTTTAATAAAGGAACCAACAATTCAAACATCCCAACAATTGAAGCAACAAAAAAAGAAGAAAGGTACTGAACAGTTTCATTAAAAATATAAAAGGAAAGATGGCTGACGACCAAAAGCATGAGGAAACAAAGGAAGGTCACTCATAAGGGGAAACATGCTAAAAAAGGTCATAAGGAGAAAGACATGAGAAAGGACAATCCAGTGAAGAAAGAAAAACAGTGGGAGCCAAACAAAGGTGCCTCAGCCACCGAGGAAGGTTGCCCAGATCTTTTTGAATTTGAAACAAAAAACGAAAACAAAGAATTTAGACTAAGATTGCATTAATATTTTTGAAACAGAGTCAAAGTTCATATTAAGAAAGTGGGAGAAAAATCCCTGGAGGGAGAGTTAAGTCAGATAAATTAAAAAGATTCCACAGGGACACAATCTGGTGGGATACAACAGTATCCAATAATAAAAAATAAACTCCCTATTTTGTCTCAAAATTCATCCGCAACACACAATAGCCAGTGAAAAAATGTCGACTACTCTAAAGGTCCCTCTTTTAATAAGTAAAGTGGTTCGGAAAAGAGAAAAAGGAGCCCTCAAGA
This sequence comes from Ambystoma mexicanum, assembly GCF_040938575.1. NCBI lineage: Eukaryota > Metazoa > Chordata > Amphibia > Caudata > Ambystomatidae > Ambystoma > Ambystoma mexicanum. The sequence continues at coordinate 250,583,886 of NC_090930.1, read as the reverse complement.
TCTGTCTCCCGACCTGAAGATTTTTCTTATCAGAAGGAACGTGCAAAAAAAGGATATGCCCCCGTTACATCGCGCTAGACTACTTTCTGAGATGAAATATATCTCTTCCCTAAAGTTTCTCTCATCAGCCGATATAGAGTGTGTGAGTTTTCCTTGGAATCCCAATATAAATATTGTGGAAGTAATGATGAAATCAAGATTGGGGCCGGAGAGGATACTAGAAGCTAAAGAAGATTGGGAGAGAAGGGGTCTCCTGATTTCCAAAGTGTGTCCTCAATTAGATGAAAGATCCCTCAGTAATGAATTAATTTAAAATTCGACTCAAAAACAACGGAACAACAAGACCACCTGTAGGTCGACACCAAATATTTGGGATTTGGTTCTGGATATTGGCTCCCAGATTTTCATTAAAATGGGTATCCCCGATCAGAGATTAGCCAGTAAGATGATTCAGATTCTCTCCTGGAATACCAGAGGTCATAACTCTTTTAATGTGGGCCCTACAAAGGTGTTATATTTTTGAGGGCTTTGACTCCTGACTTTCCAGGAGACCTGGTTGACGTCAGTGGTGGGATGGATGGTTTTTCTATTTACCAGCAGTTGGCAATTGGTCAGGGTATTGGTCGTCCGAGTGGAGGCTTGCTAATTGCTTGTAGAAATTAGATGTTTGATAGCTCTAAAACCCTCTCAAATAGGTTTCAGGGTATATTGATGGTTAGAGTAAATAGAAGCGGGACGGCTTATACGTCAAACTGGATTGTGGTAACTCTTTATTGGAACCCTGTTTCAATTCCACTTGCTAGCTTCCTGCAAAATCTTTGACTTTTGGAGTTTTCTTCTCAATTCCCAGACGATGAAATAATAATGGGTGATTTAAATAAGCAATGTATGACAACAAATTAAATTGTATCTGGGACATGTAATTGTATGTCTAACAATGGTCATGCATCACCTTTATGCGAGAAGAACAAGTTACTTTCTTACCTAGTAACGTTCTTTCGATGAGATGGGAAGAAAATAACTTGTTCTTTGAGGGGATTGGGTCCTCCGGCGTATTCCATATCTATGACAGACTCCCAAAGCAGTACCAAGCAAGGAGGTGGGAAAAGAATTTAGAGCAAAAATTTAGCATGCCCAATATATTGCGGAATATAGGACTGCCTTGCCAAAGGCCAGATCGTGCCTTCTGATGGAATCGAGGGAGTAGTGACGTACAAAAGTATGTACTGAAGCCCAGGTGGCTGCATCACAGATGTGACGAATAGGAACACCCCTCTGCAGGGCAGTAGACACAGCCACTCCCCTGGTAGAATGGGCACGCAAGCCAGCCGGAGGGTCCTTACCCACCAAGCGGTAACACTCAGATAGCTAAAATAATCCGACGAGACAAAGTCTGTTTCGTCACAGCTTGTCCCAAACGCTTTCCAGCCTAACCAATGAAAAGTTGATCGTCCACTCTGACCCGGGACATGCGTGAAATATAAAAGCTCAATGCTCTCCTAGGATCAAGCCTATGGAGCCTCTCTTCTTACTTACCAGGATGTGGAGGAGGATAGAAAGCCGGAAGAACAACCTTCTGGCTCAAATGAAATTCCGAAACCACCTTCGGAAGAAAAGAAGGACGAACTCTAAGGACAACCCTGTCCTTATGAAACACAGTGAAGGGTGGCTTAACTGAAAGTGCCTGTAACTCACTCACTCTGCGAGCGGAAGTAACCGCAACCAAAAACACAGTTTTCAGAGTTAACAAGCCTCAATGGGCAAGAATGTTAAGGCTCAAATGGAGCACCCATAAGAAACTTAACAAGGTTCAAATCCCAACCGGGCACCAGAAAAGGTGACGGAGGGAACACATTAGTGAGCCCTTTCAAAAACTGAGAAATTAAAGGAATCTTAAAATAGGAACACTCGTCAGACGAGCGCTTAAATATGGACAGCGCCGCCAGGTAACCTTTAATGGTCCCCACTAGCAAGTCCCTGTGGCCAAAGAAAGCAAAGAAGACAGAACCATGGGAATGTCACATTCAAAATGATCCACATTCTTAACTCTGCAACAGTCGCAGAACTTTCTCCAATGGCAACGGTACAGAGACTTTGTTGCCGGCCGCCTGACCAAGAGCAACACCTCCATCACGTCTTCAGGGAGGTCCCAATCCTTATACCTCAACCTTTCAGAAGCCAAGCGTGAAGGTTGAGGGATCTGACCTCTGGATGGAGAACCTGAGCCCCCCCCCCCCTCCCGTGAGAGCAGATCGTCTCGGTAGGGAAGACGACGTGGAGGGCAGATGGACAAGTCGAGAAGGTCCGGGTACCACGTCCTCCGGGCCCACGCCGGAGCAATGAGGATCATCCGGTACCCAAACCTCCGTAACCTCTGCAGTACTTGTGGGATGACAGGGACTGGAGGAAACGCGTACAGCAGTGGGAATGACCACTCCACCACAAACGCGTTAAGTGACTTCAATTCAGCAATCCCACTAAGTCAGTGCCTCGTCTGGGACGCCCAAGGGAAGCCCTTATTTATATATTTTTATGAAAAGTTATACTCTGGATGATAAAACCTTATATAACGCCCTCTCTTTGAATCCCCATGACCTCACTGAGCCAAGAAGTAGGTTTGTTTTGCAATTTAAAAGATTTATTGGAAAAATTAAACAATATATATATATCACACTTTTATGAATAAATTAATATTTGATAGCACCCTTATGAATATAATGTTGATCAACAATAGATAATCTGACACTAGCACACTTCTTTACAATGAATGAGGAGTTAGTATAGGAAGGATAAGGTAGCAGAAAATACTTTTATGGTTTCAAGGAAAAGCAATGAGGGAAAAATGCAGCACAGAAATAAACTCGATAAGATTTCAACAAAAGATAATATGATCACTTTTTCTTTGACAATTCCCTCCCCCCTATGCAAGATAAGGAGATGGAAGGGGAGCACACAATTCTCAGGAATACAAAATTCAATACAAATTTCCAGTTCCCCCCAGCAAGCTTAGAGGAAAACGGGTATGATTTTAAAGCAGGCAAGATCCTTTCAAATGTGGTGGAAATGAAGTGAAAAATATGCTGAAAATGCTTTTAATTCCCTCTTGAGGTTCAGAGTGAGTGAGAGATACTTTAAATCAGTTCAGGTCAGCCCTACGAATGATTCCGGGATGGTTATCAGGTTGAAAACGTGATTCAGTAATGGAAGCAAAAGACAGATATTTTTACACGTGGTTGAAATGAAGCAAACTGTCAATTCTCGGCAATTTTTTCTGAGTGCGTCGATCGCGATTACGGAGGAAGGAACAAGTTACTTACCTGTAACTGTTGTTCTCCAGCATGGGTCTGGCATGGATTCACATGCTCATGAATATTCCCCGTCGTCAGGCTGGGAATCCTCGGTAAAGAAAAATCAGTATCAGTTTCGTTTCTGATCTGTCTTTCGTAGTAGTAACCAATCACTGATCTCTGCGTCATACTGACCACAGCCAATGACTGCCATCTCCCTAAGCCCCACCTCTGGCAGCCATCTTCAGATTTGGTAGCACGTGAAGTGGCAGTATGACCAAGTGAAGAGCCGCAGAGGGGTAGGCGGGAGGGTTCGCATGTGAATCCATGCCAGACCCATGCTGGAGAACAACAGTTACAGGTAAGTAACTTGTTCCTTCTCCAGCATGGGCTCTGACATGGATTCACATGCTCATGAATAAAAATACATAGCAGTACACACATGCACAACCACGGGAGGTGGCAAAGGCTCAACATTAAGCATTACATCCAAAACTCAACATTAAGCATTCTTACCTCCTCACCAGGCTCACCTTAGGCGAACAGGTTGCGCAGCACTGCTTGGCTGACCCTGGACTCCTCCCTGGAATCCCGATCGACGCAGTAGAATTTCGTGAAGGTGTGCGTCGACCTCCACGTAGCAGCCCTGCAGATGTCCAGCAAGGACACACCAGATAGGAACACCGTGGTAGCTGTGATCGCTCTGGTGGAATGGGCTCTCGGACGGCCAGGCAGCGGTCGGTTTAACAACCGATGACAGTACTTGATACAGCCGGAGAGCCATCTGGAAATGGAAGCCTTCGAGAGAGCCTTCCCCTGATTGACAAGCCCAAATTTCACAAAAAGTTGGGACGTCTTCCGAAAACTCTTTGTGCGGTCCACATAGAACTTCAGCGCTCTAGCCACATCCAGCGAGTGCAAAGTCCTTTCAGCCGGCAACGGGAAGAAAACAGGTAACACCAAGGGTTCGTTGAGGTGGAAGTCCGACGGCACCTTGGGCATGAGCACTACCCTTGTGTCGTGAAAAGTCAAGTACGGGGGCTTGCAGGAAAGGGCCTGGATCTCTCCCACCCATCGTGCGGAGGTGATGGCCACAAGAAACGCTGTTTTCCATGACAAGAACTTCAACGGAGCTGAGTGCAGAGGCTGGAACGGAGGTCCCATGAGCTTGGTCAGCACCACGTTGAGCTCCCACGCCGGGGCCGGGGCCTTCACCGGCGGGAACAATCTGAACAGTCCCTTCATGAATTCTTTCACCAGACGATGAGGCCACAAAGACGTCCGTCCCGTGGTTCTGGTGTATCGGGAGATCGCAGCAAGATGAATCTTGATGGAAGCGTGCGCCAGCCCAGCCTTGGCCAGCAGGTACGGCAGTACTTGAGGAGCCGTAATCCGTAGAGGGTTAATCTTCTGTGCGTGGCACCAGACAGAGAACCTCTTCCATTTGTGTCCGTAGCATTTAAGAGTTGAGGACGCCCTGGCCTTTGCAAGAACCTCTCTGCAGTCGGCCGGTATGTCGTAACCTCCAAACTCTAATGCTGCAGGAGCCAGGCCTGCAAGCTCAGCGACTTCGGGTCGTGGTGGAGGATGGCGCCTCCTTCCCTGGAGAGAAGATCCGCGTCCACTGGCAGCTTGATTGGCGGGGACGCTGACAAGTCCAGAAGGTCCGGGAACCATATCTGCCTCGGCCACGCAGGTGCGACGAGGATCATCCTGCACCGTGACCTCTTGAGCTGGTTGATGAGCCGGATCAGCAGCGGCAATGGAGGGAACGCATATAGGAACAGGCCCTCCCAGGGGAACGAGAAAGCATCGCCCATGCTCCTCGGCTGGGGAAACCTGCTGGCTAACCTCCGGCACTTGGAGTTTGTCGCCGTCGCGAACAGATCGATCTGGGGTGTGCCCCACCGTCGGAAGAGGCGGTCCACTAGATCCTGTCGCAGTTCCCAATCGTGGCACGAGCGCAGCTCCCTGCTGAGCGAGTCGGCAATGTTTTTTTTATCCCTGCCAGATGAAACGGCACCAGAAACATCCCTTGGGCGACGGCCCAATGCCACAGATCCTGAGCCTCCTAGGACAGGGCTGGGGATCTGGTACCGCCCTGCTTCCTCATGTAGAACACGGTGGTGGTGTTGTCGGTGAAGATCCTCCCCACCTTGCCCTTGAGGGACGGAAGAAAGGACCTGAGGGCCCAAAACACTGCACAGAGTTCAAGGACGTTGATATGGAGGGACTTCTCCGTCGGCATCCAAAGGCCCCTCGCTTGCAGATTTTCGGTGTGCGCTCCCCACCCTTCCAGGGAGGCATCCGTGGTCACTGTCTTCTGGTGGTCCGGGGTCTGAAGTCCATGCCCGCCGTCAGATGCGCGCGGGTGCCCCACCACCGGATCGCTCGTCGGAAGCTCTCGTAGAGTGTGATCCTGTCCTCGAAGCTGCCCGTCGTCTGGATCCAGCGCGCGTCCAGGAACTCCTGTAACGGGCGCATCCGAAGCCTGCAAAGGCGGATGAGAAATGCAAGAAGACATCATTCCGAGGAGGGACTTGATGGACCTCACCCTGGCCGCGTCCGCAACCAGCATCCGCTGCACCTTGCCTAAGATGGCCCTCGCCCTTTCCTCCGACGTAGAGGCCAGAAGCGCCACTGTGTCGAGCTTCGCTCCCAGAAACAATGCGTCTTGAGCGGACACCAGGTGGGACTTGGCGTAGTTTATGGAGAATCCCAGGTCCGCGAGTAGTTGGACGGTCCTCGCCGTTTGCTCCGCGGCGAGCTCCTTTGTCTTTGCTCGGATGAGCCTGTCGTCCAGGTAGGGGTAGACGTGGATCCCCTCCAGGCGCAGCCGCGCCGCCACCGGTGCGAGGCACTTGGTGAACACCATGGGTGCCGACCTCAATCCGAAGGGAAGGGCTCTGAACTGGTAGTGACGCCCTTGGACCACGAATCTGAGAAACGTTCGGTGTCCCTTTAGGATGGAGATATGGAAGTAGGCATCCTCCAAATCCAACGACGACAGGAAATCGCCCTCCTCCAGTTGACCCAGGACGTGCTGGAGGGTGACCATCCGGAACTTCTGTGCCTTGATGAATTTGTTCAGTCGTCGTAGGTCCAGGATGGGACGCCATCCTCCTGTAGTCTTCTTCACGAGGAAGTATCTTGAGTAAACTCCGGAGCCCCGAAGCCTCTTTGGGACAAGCTCGATGGCGCCTTTCTTGAGCATCGGTGGAGATGGACTCCAAAACGCTGACGAAGCTCGCCAGCCGGCCTCCCACCGGGGTGCTTCGGTGGGGGTCCGACCCCACGGCCGGTTCAGTCCTGCTTCGACGAGGCTTTGCCGCCTTGTCCTCCTTGGCAACGACGGCGGGGTCTGCCCGACTTGCCTCGTCCCCTGTAGGCTTCCTGTGACGACTAACAGGCCGCTTGACGATAGATGGAAAATCCGCCGCCGGAACCTTTGGAGGCACCGTGCTTGCCTCCGCCGCTCCGAAAGGGCGGCCGTCGTTGCTGGAGGACACCAAGAGCCCGGGCAGTCTGTGTCCGTCTTGATGGCTTGTAGGGAATCGTCCACTGTTTTCCCAAACAGGTTGCTCCCGTCAAACGGCATGTCCAAGACTCTTTTCAGCACGTCCTGATGGAAGTCAGTTGCCTTGAGCCATCCGCGCCGTCTAAGGCACACGCCGTTGCCCAACTGGCGAAATCCAGTGTCAGCGATGTCCGTCGCTATCGTAATGGCGTGGTCCGACACCACTTCTCCTTCCTGCAAGACCTCTAGGACCTCCGCCCTCTTGTCGTCTGGTAGGAAATTCAGCAGGGGGGCGATTTTGTACCACAACTCCCTGTTGTAGCGGGCTACGATAGCCAAGGCGTTAGCCTTAATCGTCGTCGCTGCCGATGAGATGACTCTGAGTCCCATCGTGTCCAACTTCTTTCCCTCGCCGTCCGGCGGGGAGGTTGACGTAGAGGCCGAGGCCCCCCCTGCTTTCTTCCTGGCCGCCGCGGAAACGACCGAGTCCAGGGTCGGCTGTGCCCGAAGGCACAAGGGGGCCGCGTCCGGGAACCGGTACTTCTTCTCGTACCGATCCCTTCTCGCAGGCGGTGTGGATGGGTTCTTGAGGAGGGCGAGGCCTTCATCCCAGATATGGTCCAGTAGAAGTACAGCGAGGACCGTCTTCCTCTTGGTCTCGCGCCATTGATAAAGGAAACCTTCCTTCTCTTCCGGGCAGAGCTGGAAAAGCTCGGATGCCCTGGCGATCATGGCATTAAACGATCCAATCTCGTCGGGCGGGGAACCCCGGGGAGGAGGTGACGTGAGATCCTCGTCGTAAACCTCGTCGTCTGTGCCCGTCACGGCCGTGTCAGTCCCCGTATCATCCCCACGGGTCGCGGAGGAGGGCTGAGCACGGCGCGATGGTTGAAAAGGAGGTGGAGGATGAATCCTCCTCGGAGGACTCCCAGAAGGGCCTGGCTCCGGGTCCCCCGTCGGGAGAGCTTCCTCCGTTGGTGGTAACGGCAATCTTGTCCTTATCTCCGAGCATAAGGACTGTATAGCCAACAAAATGGCCGCCGAATTGTCTTGCGGCACTGGTTGAGGGGAGTCCGACGGGCGGTCAGGAGCCCCGTCGGCACCCTCGACGTTCTCGTCGTCTACTACGTCGGGGTCCCTCCCGACGGGCTGGGGCTTAAGACTTCGATCAGCTCCTCCTCAGAGGAGGAGGCCGAATCCACGACTACCTCCTGCCCCCCCTTTTTCTTCTCCGTCGGAGGTTTCACGGGGGTCCTGTCGATGGGCATGAAAGAGGACTCCCTCCACGGTGGTAAGTAGACCCTGGGCCCTGAGGTCGCCACCACTGGTGTAGCCTCCACAGGTTGAGCCAGGACTGCCGCGACTGTCTCGATAGAGGCCTTGGCCGGATGGATTAAGGCTTTCACCACCTTCGGTGCGCTCACCGCCTTCTCCTTGAGGGGGGAGGGTCACCGCCTCGCTCCCCCTCCGTTGGGTCCTTCGAGCAAGACCAGGGTCTCTCCAGGAGCTTCGCGGGGTGCTCGGCCTTCCTCTTACCCGAGCCAGAGCGTTGGCTCGTGGTTGATGGCGCCAGGGAGGATGCGCCCTGCCTGGCGCCCGTAGAGCCCGACCGTTCGGCGCTCCCGGTGCCAGCGGACTCGTGGTGCTTGGCCTTCTGTTGGACCCCCGTCGCCGGGGCGCCCTCAAAGGTCTTAGAAGACCGCTCGGACGACTTCTTCTCGCCTGACGGGCTCTTCCCTTCCAGCCAGTTGGCGAGACGCAGATGGCGGTCCTTCATGGTCCGCTCCGACATATTGCCGCAAAACGCACAGTCCTTCTCCACGTGAGTCTTGTCCTCCTGCAGGCAGTAGAGGCAAAGGGAGTGTTCGTCCTCCTTAAAGACATTCTGAAGCTGGCATCCAGGGCAGACCCTGAACAGCTTCCCGGGCGTCGAGCTTCCCTTCTCCTGGGCCATGATCGAGATGGGCCGGAGAAACTTCTGGAGTCCTCCAAAAGCGTGGCTCGACGAAATCTTCACCCTTGAGGGGCGTAGAAGAATCAGACACGGGTCCCCGTTGATCGGATGAAGAAACGGTGGAGCTTGAGGCTCTTTTGACGGAAAGAGAAATTTTTCCTAGGAAAAAACGCGAAAAAAGCACTAAAGCTTGAGAGCAATAGCACGAGGATCCCAACACTTGAACGTGCGGTAAAAATCAGAAGATGGCTGCTAGAGGCGGGGCTTAGGGAGATGGCAGTCATTGGCTGTGGTCATTATGACGCAGAGATCAGTGATTGGTTACTACTACGAAAGACAGATCAGAAACGAAACTGATACTGATTTTTCTTTACCGAGGATTCCCAGCCTGACGGCGGGGAATATTCATGAGCATGTGAATCCATGCCAGTCCCCATGTTGGAGAACTGTAAGGAGTTTTAGGCTTGTTGGACATCTTAGAATCTTAGCTTTAAGATGAAAGTTAAACCACGTTCCTAGCACACACGGTTCAAAAGATACGGACGATTTAATGGAGGTAGATTCTCAAAATAAAAGTAAAGCTCAGAATGACAGAGGACAGTTTTGCAGAATGGACACACAATTTCTTATGATGCAGTTCTAAATAGTTTAAAATAATCTAATTCAAACTATTTTAACCTAAGATCGGCTTTGCACAGTTCTGACGGAGTACTCACATTATGAATTTGAAATAGGCCGTCAGGGTCTGGTCAGCAGGTTTGGACTGGACTCCGGTCGGTTTCTGGTACTGGTTCTCTAGTTCTGGATCTCTGGTTCTGGTCTGGTCTGTGGTTCTGCTGGTCTGGATCAAGTGGATTCTGGATACAGCACTGCTTTCTGGGTCTGCAACCGGTCCTGGCAAAAGTTCTTGGCAAAGAATCCAACAGCTCGCCTGGCTGTAGAATAGTTTGGTTGGATTGCTGGATTCTGAAGGCCTGCTAAGAAGAGTTCTCAGCTTGTGGGTTAGGCCTTCGCTTTAAGTTCTGTAGTCTATCTGGAGTCTAAGTTCTGGATGTTCCTTCTAGATGCAAAATGCTCCGCAAGAAAATGGAAAATGAATCCCTTGCCTGTCCAAGCAGTCTCTTTTTATGTGTTTTGAAAATGGGTGTGTGCGTGGGCGTAACTAAGCCTGCCCCTCACAACTTATTGGCCAAGCTCTCCTCTCTCCCTTGATTGGGGGAAGGAATGGAGTGTCATCAGGCATTAATTTTATGGCATACAGAAAGAACACTCCCCTTTGCATTTACTTAGAAAATGCAATTTTACCCAAAACACATATTTCCCAGATAGAGTTTGTTGAAATTACATGTACACATTGCAGATTAATTAAGGTACATTCTTGTCCAACTCTGATCCCCCTCAGAGCCTGGGTTCAAAAATTGCAACATTTTGTGCTTTGGTGACTTTCACCATATTGGTTTTTCCTCAAAATGTACACAGACCTGCACCCCTTCCCTGAGCATATTACTAGAAATTACTATGTCTCTATCCTAAACACAGTGTCTGCAATATTAATAAATAGCGGGGTTCGGTCCCAGAACACTGCACAAAGTGGAGTTTGGTCTCAGATCGTGAGGGCATTTTCCATGTTGAGGACCCCCAAATTGTATATTTCTGTGAGCTTAATACATGATTTTATAAGCAATTTAACTTAAACATATATTTGCTGCAATATGAATCCACAATCCAGTCTGGCCCGCCCCCAGAAGCTTGGTGAGTCAGAGATCACAGGCCTCTCCTCCTTGGCAGGGCGGCTGTTGCCAGCTACACCCTAATCTGCATTTTTATTCAATTAAAAGGTTCTATTGTGTTGGGTCCTGCAAGCTGCAGGGGAAACGCCTCCCTCTCAATCAACAGGGCCATGTGATATACTGGGCTGTTTTGTGTATCTGAGGTGTTAATGGTTCTCGGGAAAAGCAAGTCTTTTGAACTTTTAATTACATAAGACCCCCTTCTGTTCACTGCACAGATCTGCAAGACAGCTCTCCGGTCAGGATTTATAGAGCGCCAGCGCCGGTCAGTGTCCAATGCCGGTACTGCACCTATTTTTGACAGCTGTCTTGAATTAATACATTTCAAAAAGAAAGGATTTTACTTGTTAGTATATGATCCTTGCTTGACATGGCATCGATGTGGATCTGCAGTAGAGTAAAGTAAAACACTCAACCATAGTTGGATTTTTGTTTGGTGGTTTCGGGCCCATGATTTTAGCAATTTTTGACATTAATAAAAACGGATTTTGAACAGACCCATCTTTCTTTGCACTGGTGGGTGGCAGGTCAGGGGACCATTTTGGTGTGTGCAAAACTGCACGGTTCTCCTGGATTCTGGCGCAAATGTGGGCTTTTCCGCCATCTTGGATTTCCTAAGCCCACAGCACCAAATGTTGCAGCATAATAGTCCAAACGTGTGTCAGGACACCCAACAGCGTCTCCTAAGGCTCCTTTTGGAGGAAATTCCCGCAAGCAAAACCTTTCGCACTTCCGGTTGACATTGGAGGCATAGAGATCTACTAGAGGGGTCCCCCAATCAGAATCTCCTGAGCCAGCTCCCACTCGTGAGAGACCGTGCTCTGCCTACTCAGAGCGTCCGCCGTCTCATTGTCGTCTCGGGCCAGATGAACAGCCGAGATTGAAACTTCCTGCTGGATGGCCCAGAACTCGAGCTTCATTGCCTCCCTGCACAGAGGAAGTGACCCTGCCCTCCTCTTTTTGTTGAGGTAGTGCATGGCCACCGTGTTGTCCGTTAGAATCAGGACACTTTCCTCGCACAGTCGGCAGAAAAGCCTTCAGGGCTAGCCTGACGGCCCTCAGCTCCAACAAATTGATATGGAGTGTGGACTCCGACGGAGACCAACGACCGCTGACTGTCAACTCGTTGGCATGAGCTCCCTATCCCGTGAGGGACGCGTCCGTCACGATCGTCACCTCCGGCCAGGGCAGCCAAAATGGGGCCCCCTTTATCAGATTGCCTTCGACGGCCCACCACAGAAGGTCCTGGGCGACAGAGGGCGGCACCAGAACAGGGTCCGACAGCCTGCCGCAGGACTGAGACCACTGGAGCTTGTGTGCCCACTGCAAAGATCTCATCTGCAGACAAGCCTCGGGCACCAGAAGAATGCAGGATGCCATGAGGCCGAGCAGTCTCGAGAACTCTGACGCTGGGAGATTCTGGACAAGTTGAAACTTGTGCACCATCTGCTGAATGTGAAGAGCCCTCATCTGGGGAGGAAAACACTTCCCCAGGGCTGTGTCGAGCACTGCGGCGATGTACTGGAGCCACTGCGTTGTTGTCAAATAGGACTTCTTTAAATTGAGGGAGGAGTCCAGCTTGTGAAGGGAGTGGCAGGTGACGGACAGATGATCCAGGACTTGCTCGGGAGAGCACCCCCTGATTAACCAATCGTCCAGGTAGGGGTAGACGTGAATCCCCCCTTTCCTGAGATGCGCTGCCACCACCACTATGAGCTTGGTGAAAACCCTTGGGGCGGAGGTCAATCCGAACGGCAGGACCCGAAACTGAAAGTGCGAGTCGCCAACCGCGAACCTCAGGTACTTCTTGTGCTTGGGATGGATCAGCACATGGAAGTAAGCATCCTTGAGGTGGAGAGACACCAACCAGTCCTGAAGTTGAAGGGCCTGGAGGACTTGAGAGAGAGTAACCATCTTGAACTTGTCCTTCCTGAGGAGTTTGTTCAAACCGCGCAAGTCCATGATGGGTCTCAATCCCCAGTCTTTCTTCGAAATCAAAAAATAAGGGAAATACCATCCCTTGTTCCTCTCCGCTACAGGCACCATTTCTATGGCGCCTTTCTCCAGCAGGGCTTGAATTTCCTGCGCAAGTAACGGCTCCGGACTCTTCAAAGAGAGGTTCCCAGGTGGATTGTCGTGAGGCCTCTGCCGAAAAAGAAGACAGTAGCCGTGGGTTATGATCTCCAGAACCCACACATCTGAAGTAATGGCTCGCCACCCTACAAGATGCTGCGCCAGCCTTGCCCCAACCGGCGAACCATGGGACCTGGCCTCATGACTGAGTGGTAGCGGCTGCGGCGTTGCCTGAGGGCAAAGAGGCAACTGCCCGAGCGGCCTCGGCACCTCGAGTACCCTTGTTTCCACCTCTGGCACTCTTACGGTGGCCTCTTTGACTGCTAGCTCCTCTCACTTTACTGAATGATGAGTAATAGCGAAAGGAACCTCCCCTCCATTGCTGTCCCCTAGGACGAAAAGGCGGAGGTGGGCGAACTGCAGCGGCCAATGACTTTGCTGCAGCTTTGGAGGTCTGCAACCTCTCAAGGCTCTCGTCAGCCTTGCTGCCAAAAAGATGTTCACCGTTAAAGGGCATGTTGAGGAGCCTCGACTGCACATCAGGAGCGAACACAGACTTCCGCAACCATGCAAACCTGCATATTACGGTGCTCGCCGCAAGGGACCGGCTGACGCAATCTGCCATATCCAAACCCGACTGAACGGCCTCGCACATGGCATCCTTGCCTGAAGCGCCATACCCCCTTAAGAAATCACTTTCTTCGCCCAGCGGTCAAAACGTTTGTCGTCCCTATCCGGAGGGATGGTAGGATACGATGGGGCCGTAGCCGCCTGCACCACCAAACTCTCCGGAGTGGGGTGCCTGGACAAGTAGCAGGGGTCGCTGCTGGCTGAACGGTATTTTCGCGACAAAGACTTGCCCACTGCCGGGAGACTCTCCGGAGCAGTCCAAGCCGCTGCCACCCTTCTCTGCAGAGCCATATGAAACGGCAAAACCGGGTCAGTGGGGGGACCAAGATCAAGGATGTCCATGAGATCATCCTGAACGAACTCCCCGGGGGGAGCTGACCAACCCAAGTACTCGGTGACCCGAGACATAAGGCGCTGATATGAAGAATCGGCATGAGTGCCAGGCTCCGGCCTACAAAAAACTCCACCTCCGGAGAGGTATCCAGTCCACTGGCATCATGCAGTAACTGCCTCAGGTCATCAAACTGGCTATGGCCAGAGATAAACTCATCTGGAACCGGAACCAAGCCGTCATCAGAGCCTTCATCACCCTCTGAAATATACTCCAGGCGGGGAGAGGAAGACCTCTGGGGACCAAAGCAGTGCCTGACCTTAGCCAGAGCCTTTCTAGGGGCTAACCCCTTGCCACGGGGCCCCTCCGACAGCACCGCCTCAAAAGGCGCCGAATGAGTCTGCACCGGCATCTACAGAAACGGCGTCAACCGAATCGGCATAGACGGCGTCGACACAGGCCTCGAAGCCGGTGCGGGTCTCTTGACGACCTAGGCGCCGACAGCGTCAACGACCCCCTCGGAGGCGGAGCCTTGAGAGAAATAGTCGACAACCTCGGCGCCACAGGCGTCGACATCTTCTTCGAAGACGGCACAGGATCATGCGGTCTCGAACGCGTCGAGGACCGGGACCTGGAACGGGCATGGCGAGAACGGCTACCCTTGTCCGAGCGGGACCTCTCCCGTGAGCCGTGCCGACCACCTGAGCCCGAAGGCGTACGAGCGGTGTCTCTCGACCAGTGCCAACCGACCCCACTCAGAGGCGCTGACGGACCGGTGCCCTGCGATTCAAGAATCGCTAGCATCTGCTTCCCGAAGGAAGCCCATTCCTCCGGTGTCGCTTGCATGGAGGGATAAGCAACCCGCCGATGGGCGGAGTCCTCGGAAGAGGACGGGGAAGGCGACCGATGCCGGCGCTTCCGGGAATGCCTCGAAGAGGCGGAGGAGTGGCGAGACCGACTCCTGGAAGGAGACCCACTGGACTTCCGATGATGACGCGGAGAGTCGCCCCTCGAGTCATCCGTCGAAGGCCCTGCAGACCTCGACTTCCAGGGCTTAGACACCCGACCTACTGACAGCTTCTTCTTGTGTTCCCGCAAGGCCTTTGCCGTGAGCGACTGGCAGTCGACAGTCGTCCATATCGTGGGCCACCCCGGGGCACCAGAGGCAGGCGTCGTGCGAGTCCGTGACCGACATCTCGGGCCCACAGTCCCCACATTTCTTGAAGCCCGGACGCGGGGTTGAAGACGAAGTAGACATCGCCATGAACAGGTCTTCACAAAAAAACAAACAGGTTCAACGAATCGAGAAGAAAACCGCAAACTCCAAAGAGTCGAGGCGTACCGCGATTCACGAATCAAACACGTTCGCGGAAAAAACGGAACTGAGGCTATAGGCGTCGTGCGTCCTACTTATCACATTGGGTGCCGTCGGAGGAGGTCCTCGGGGACGGCGCATCGACGCAGGAGTCGAACATTTTCCGAAGCAGCACAGCTGTGGACATTACCTGTCATAGATATGGAATACGTCGGAGGACCCAATCCCCTCGAATGGAACCTATGGATGTTGAATGGCAACGTTGGAGGTGATATTCCACCTGCCTCTGCTTGGCAGAGGGGATCAACATCAACAATTGACTATATATTTGCCTCAAAGTCAATATTTGAGAGTTGTTCCCAGTTTATCATGTCTGAAGGCAACCAGGGTGATTATGCAATTCTGGAAGCACCATAGAGTAAGTCTGCAGTGTTCCATCTACCCTTATCAATTATCAGTCAGTTCCTCTGGGAATCGAATAAAGCGCTTCGACAAAGGTGGACGTACTCTTACTAGGAAACTGGAGGATACTCTTGAAAAATGGACAGATCAGCAACTGTTTATGGCAAGTAAACCAAGGAATTTTGTGAATATTCTCTGGGATATAAATCCTTCAAATGGCAGTAAGACGGTCCAAAAGATCGCAATGAAGCTTTTTCTTATCCTTTAATTTATAGTAAGAAAAAAATTGAAAAAATCTCAACTGAGCCAATAAAAATTTGAAAAAATGGCAAATGACTATCAGAGAATATGTTAAAGAATACAGATCAATAATTAACAATTCTAGAAATTAGGTAAGGTCCAATAAATATATAATTCTCCAGAGAGACAGTGAGGAAATGTTAAAATCGCTTTCCCAGAGAAAATCAAGAATGTTTTGGCCCATTGTAGGTTCTATTAACAAAATCGACAAATTCTGCTCAAGATGCGATGATTCAGGAACAAGTTTGGATGGCGCATTTTGCTAAGGTGTATGGTCCTTCTGACATTTCGGTACCCATGATCCACTGAGACTCGCACTGGCCCCTCTTGTATACTACTGATGACCTACAATCTTTAATAAATTAAGTCATCTTCATCAAGGGCGGCGGGTCCAAATGGACTCAGAAATGCTATTTTAAAGATAACACCGCCCTTATGGGCTAAGGTATTAAAACTTAGTTGGATGCTAATAGACAATCTCCTTAATTATGCAATCGAACCTATCGTCCAATTTCGTTATTGGATGCAGATGGAAAAATCTTTACAGGTCTTGTACTGGGCAAATTTGAGACTTGGGCAAAGCAGCAGGGAATTATTCCAAAGCAGCAAATTGGTTTTAAGAGGGTGCCATCGACCATATGATAAACAGAAATTTACTTTGGAAAAGTTGGGGAGTGCCGGATAACTTACTGGCAATCATAATTGAACTCCATCAAAACTCCACTATGAGAGTGAGAATGTCGACATTGGGAAATCTTTCAATATCTATTAATATTAAAAGGGGAGTCAGTCAAGGTTGCTTGATGGTGCCTCTCCTTTTCAAATTATTTTTAATATTTATGTCAATGGGTGGAGAAGGTGGTACTGATTAGTCCAAAAGGTGGAAATATCAAACTAAACTGGCTCGCGTATGCCAATGACATTGTCGTCATTGGCTACATACAAGTCCTGCTCCAACGATTATTAACTGCACTTGCTAATTATGCCCTGAAGAATGATCCATCTATTAACCCTAAAAATCTGAAATAGTTATCTTTAAACATCCTATGAACATCATTAAACCCTTCAGTTGGCAAATTAATACTTTTACTATCCAGATTGTAAAATAACTGACTTATCTAGGCTCACAGATAAGAGCCAGTCCTAGTAAAAAGCACCTCCTCCTATCCTTAGATCTAAAAATAATAAACCTGGCTTCCCAAATGAAGAAGATCTGTATACTTTATTTCTAATTCAAGTTCTCCATCATGCCAGTAATTAAGTTTTATGTCAGTAAGCTTGTACCGATTCTTCTTTTTGGTTTCGATGTTAATACTCAATCTTTTGACCTGGAGTGGGAGAAAATTGAAACAAAACTCTGGAAGAGCACGCTGAACCTTCCCAATTGTGTCCCTATTGGTCCGGTCAAATAAGAGCTTTGTCTCACTTCTTTGTTGGGATGGTCGGAGTGGAGATGAGGTCTACATATAGGTTAATACTTGATCCTCCTCGCTCTTCTTTATATGAGGATCTGGCCTTATTAATGTATAGATCAGAATTGTTTTTTTAAACATCTTAGAACAAAATCTAATTAAATTTGAAGTGAGTGACTGTACTACTGAAATGTTGATTCAGAACCCAGATAAAGTAAAAGAGTCCATGAAAAAAATGGGCTGTATCAGAACTATAAGAAATATGAGGCAAGCTAATATATCACCATCACTTACTCTGATGGATAAACTAAGGTCTTTTCCATCTATGTATTTTAAGAAATCGCCTGATCCGATTATGAGAATGGATTTTATGAGGCTAAATCTTCTGACTTTAGAGATTCTCTATATTAGAGATAAAGAAAAATTTGTGTGATAAATATGATGATTAAACACATGCTGTCAGAAGGTACAGGAACATGGACTCAGTTGTGAGATTCCACAGTTTCGTGCATGATGTTAGACTCTTGAACTCTGGTGTTCTGGGACAGACTTGCCTCAGGATATGAAATCTTTCTAATGGCTGAAGTTGTCAACCTTTTGAGAGACATGAATTTGGCTGGAATGACAGATACCTCAGATTGATGGATCGGGGAATCCCACATGAACTCTTAATGATCTTTCCAGTTGGTTACATATTGTACTTTGATGCATTTTGCTTTTTAGAGATTCTCTTGTCTTTGTTTTCTTTTTGTTTTCCTTTACTCTATTACTTTTCTTCCTTTGAATTATAAAATAGTTTATTTCATATGTATGTATTGTATCTGTATATGTGATATGTGTTTAAAGTCATCATTGTGTTGTGGCTATGGCACATTAAATAAAAACCATTAAGAAATAATGCTTAACAAATGTATGAACGACAACCAGGTTGCTGCAAAGCAGATATCAATTAACGGGACACCCCTTTGAAGAGCCGTGGAAGTTGCCATGCCCCTTGTTGAATGAGCTTGAAGCCCTTCCGGTGGGTCCTTGCCCGCTAACCTGTAGCATTCGCCAATAGCTAGTGTAATCCACTAGGATATGGTTCATTTAGTTACCGTAAGCCACAATTTAGCCCCAGTGTATCCCACAAATAGTGGATATTCATGGCAAAATTCTGCTATTCTTGCAGTATAAAAGATTAGAGCCCTTTTCTGGATGCAGCCTGTGCAGCCTTTCCTCCTCCTTACTTAAATGCTAAATGAGGAGGCAGATAGAAAAATGGAAGTGTAATCTTCTGCAACAGATGGAAGTCAGAGACTACTTTCAGCAGGAATGATGGTTTTACTATGAAATGTTGTATGAGGAGGCTTGCACGAAAGGGCCTGCCACTCACTTACACTGCGAGCTGATGTTAATGCCACAAGTAGTGCAGTTTTCATAGTTAAGAGCCTTAACTCCCTCATGGTCAGCCGCTTCTCGAAGCAACGAGCTGGGGGTAGATCTCTCTCCGCAGCAGGGGCCTCCCTCTGGAACAGCCTTCCTGCCTCCCTGAAACTTGAGGAGAACCATCTCCGGTTCCGGAAGTACCTCAAAACCTTCCTCTTCGCTTCTGCCTTCTCTCTCCCTCTCCCCTGCTAAACCTGCTTACTCCCCACTGAGTTCTGCACTAAACCTGCATCTGGGCCACTCTCAGCGACCTCGGTCCAGGGCCCAGCCACTCTCCACTTGCACTGCCTCCCTGGCTCCCCCTGCACTGTGGGACTGTCACTGTATCCCTACAGCCCCCCTTCCCAGCACTTCTCAGCACTTGCTCTGCACTCACCTTGCACTTGCCACCAGCTGGCCCTTTTTATTTATTATTTTATTACGCTACTTACCTTGTACTGCACTTCCCCCCCACCTCCTCCCCCTGCACTTTCTCCTTTTCCCCTTACCTCTGCACTTGCGCGATCTGAATGACACCTGGCCTAGTAGGATCGTTTGTCTGTTCTTCCCCTTGTTTCCCTCCCTCCCTGCCTCGTCGCGCCTTGAAACACTTGTGTATAGGCGCGTTACAAATACCATATCATATCATATCATAACTGGCAGGAATGTAAAGGTTCCAAAGGGGAACAAGTTAGAAACTTTAACACAAGGTTTAAATCCCAAGCAGGGACATTAAATGGGACTGGAGGGAACACATTAGTGAGTCGCTTCAGAAATTGAACAATTAAAAAGTACCTTGAAATAGGAGACCTCCTCAAAGGAGCGCTTAAAAATGGAAAGTGCTGCCAGGTATTCTTCTATGGTTCCAATCTGGAGCTCCATATTAGCCAGATGCAACAGGAAAGAAAGCACCATAGGATCCACATTCTTGTCCTTGCACCAGTTACTAAACTTATTCCAACGGCACCGGTACAAGAATGTTGTTGCTGGCCTTCTGGCCGAAAGCAAAATCTCTATTACATCATCCGGAAGGTCCCAATACTTGGATATCAGCCTCAGAAACCATGTGTGAAATCTGAGTGTCTTAACCTCCGGATGGAGAACCCGACCTCCATCTTGCGAGAGAAGATCTTTGTGGCAGTTGTACTGGAGGGCAGATGGACATGTCCAGAAGGTCGGGGTAACACGTCCACCTGGCCCAATCTGGGGCAATTAGGACCATGCATTTCCTGCACTTTCTCAAACTCCTGATCACATGAGAAATGACAGGGACTAGAGGAAACGCATACAGAAGTGGAAATTCCTAGTCCACCATGAAAGCATCCTAGAGCTCAGGGGAAATTCCCTTGAGCAGTACAGATCACACTTCTGTTTGGTACCAGTCGCAAACCGATCTACTTGAGGGGTTCCCCAAAAGGTTAAGATCTCTTGAAGGACTTCCTGAGCTAGTTCCCACTCATGGGAGACTACTCTGCCTGTTCAGAGCGTCCGCTGCTTTGTTCTGCTCTCCGGCTAGATAAACTGCCGATAGAGAGATTCCTTCTTGTGTAGCCCAGAAACGGAGCTGCATTGCGCCTCTGCACAGTGGTAGTGGTCATACACCTCTTGTTGAGTTAGTACATGGCCACTGTGTTGTCCGTCATTATCAGAACATTCTTTTCCCGTAAAGATGGTAGGAAGGCATTCAGCGCTAGTCCGTTTGCCCTCAGCTCCGAAAGGTTGATGTGCAGTTGGACTCCGATGGAGGCCAACAACTGCTGATTGTCAGAACGTTGGTGTGGGCTCCCCACCCCATGAGTGAGGTGTCCGTCACTAGCGTCATCTCCGGCCATGGTTGCCAAAAAGATTCTCCGTTGAGAACGGGCTAAAAGACGGTGGTGTGGAAGGTTGCCCAGAGCAATGCCAGTGGTTCAGATTCATTCAAAACCTTCCATCCATCACTTCTGTGCTTACTGTTTGTCTCACTATGTGAGAGGGTATGCCCAGACATGGGTCCCTTGCTCGCTGCGTCATAGGGAACCAAGCTGCACCTCACTGAGGAGGCCCAACAAGGCCGAAACATGTCTGGGGTTGCTTGTGTTTCCGTGCAGAGGGACCTGGCCTAGCAGTTCGGGCTGGGCTGCTACCATTGGTGGCAGTACCCGACTGATGACTGGTGTGGAAGGTTGCCCAGAGCAATGCCAGTGGTTCAGATTCATTCAAAACCTTCCACCCATAACTTTTGTGCTTACTAGTCTTTGCACGCCCACCAAAGAATGTCTTGAGAAACTGCTCGGAACTTGCAGTTGATCTGACATATATCCCTGAGAATTGAGACCATTAGGTTCCGAGAGCCCAATGCAAGGATGTCATCCTCAGTCGGGCCTCTGGCACCAGTAAAAATGCAGGATGCCATGAGACTGAGCAACCTCAGAAAATCGAAGGCCGGAAGATGCTGGGCATTCTGGAATTTTGCTAGCATCTGCTGAATGTGTTGAGCTCTCAACTCGGGAGGCAAGGCTTTTCCTGAGGAAGTATCCAAGACCGCTCCAATGAATTGGAGACTTTGGAATGGTATCATATGGGACTTCTTGTAATTGAGGGAGAAGCCCAATCTGTGTAGGGAGTGGCAGGTGATAGAGATGTTCCTGGGCTTGCTCAGGTGAAAAAGCCCTGATCAGCCAATCGCCCAGGTAGGGGTAGAAGTGAATCCCCCGCTCCTGAGACTCGCTGCCACTACCACCACCAGTTTGGTGAAAACCCTCCGAGCGGAGGTCAGCCCGAACAGCAGAACTCGAAACGGATAATGAGAGCCGCCAACCGCGAACCTCAGGTACTTTGTGCTTGAGATGGATTGGCACATGAAAGTAAGCATCCTGAAGGTTCAATGATGCCCACCAGTCTTGGAGTTGGAGAGCCTGAAGGATCTGAGAAAGGGAAACAATCTTGAACTGGTCCTTCCTGAGGAACTTGTTCAAGTACAAGATGGGTCTCAATCCCCCGTCCTTGGGAATGAGAAAATAGGGGGAATAACAACCCTTGTTCCTCTCTGCTACAGGTACATGTTCCTTTGCACCCTTCTCTAGCAGGGTTACAATTTTCTGCACAAGGAGCAGATCTGGAATTCCGACAGAGTTGGCTCCCAGTGGATGATCTTGAGGTCTTTTTTGAAAAGGAAGGCAGTAACCTTAGGCTACTGTTTCCCAAGCATCTGAAGTAATGCCTTGACATTCATTTAGATGCCGAGAAATTCTGCCTCCCACCGGGGTCTTGTGGGTCAAGGCCTCAGAGTGGCTTAGAGGCGGCTGCAGCAGAGGCTGAGGGTAAAGATGCTGCTGCTCGGGCTGATTTAGCACCCCTTCCTCATCCACCACGAGGGAATCTTCTTTGCCCCCTTTGTCCGGCCTGTCCTCTTCCAACTGAGTAAAAGAAGCAAAAAGAACGACCCCTCCAGGAACATGTGCCCGCGTAGGGGTGTTGAGGCTGTCGAATGGCGGCACTAAGGGATTTAGCCGCCGCCTTGGAGGTGTGCAGCTTCTCCAGATTCATACACCTTGCTGCCAAACAACCTCAACCCGTCGAAGGGCATGCTGAGCAGTCTGGCCTGCACATACGGTGCAAACCCAGACTTTCTCAACCACGCACACCTGCACAGTACGGTGCTTGTAGCCATGGATCTGCTAATGCGGTCAGCAGCATCCAATCCTGATTGGAGACACTCTCCCATCGCCTCCTTACCATCCTTAACTATATTCAGGAAGCTGTCCCTTTCCTCACCTTCCGGAATGTGATCAGCCGCCATGGCAACAGTCCCACAGGGTATAAGAAAATCTAGCCAAGGTACATGTAACGATAGTAGACTTCAAAGCCATGCTGCCTGATACTGTCCCCAGCCAATGACTGCCCTCTCCCTAAACCCCTCCTCTGGCAGCCTTCTTCAGATTTGATAGCACGTAGTGGGAGTACGACCAAGAAGTTCCACAGAGGGGCAGGAGGGAGGGTTTGCATGTGAATCCATGCCAGACCCCTGCTGGAGAACAATAATTACAGTTAAGTAACTTGTTCCTTCTCCAGCATGGGGTTTGGGATGGATTCACATGCTCGTGAATAAAGAATACACAGCAGTACATACAAGCACAACCACGGGAGCTGGCAGGGCTCAATGGAAGCAATTACTTTTACCTCCGGACCAGGCTTCACCTTCAAGCGAACAGGTTGCGTAGCACTGCTTGGCCAACTCTGGACTCCTCCCTGGAATCCCTGTACACGCAGTAGAATTTCATAAAGGTGTGCGCAGACCTCCACGTAGCAGCACTGCATATGTCCAGCAGGAGCACACCAGACAGGAAAGCCGTTGTCGCATCGATCGCTCTCGGACGGCCAGGCAGCGGTCTTTGCCAACCAGTGACAATGAATGATGCAGCCGGAGAGCCACCTGGAAGTGGAAGCCTTGGACAAGGCCTTCCCATGGTTCACAGGACCAAAGTTTACAAAATGCAGAGATGTCTTCTGGAAACACTTCATGCAGGCCACATAAAACTTCAGCATTCCAGCCACATCCAGCAAGTGCAAAGTCCTTTCAAGCTGGCGACAAAGGCGTCAGAAAAAACACAGGCAACATCAAGGGTTTGTTGGGGCCACTTGCAGGATAGGGCCTGGATCGCAGGGGTGATGGCCACGAGGAAAGCAGTCTTCCAAAACAGGAACCTGAGTGGAGCTTGATGCATGTGCTCGAAAGGGCCACCCCAGCCCATGAACCTAGTTCACATTGAAGGGGCCTTCACCGGCAGGAACAATCGTACCAGTCCCTTGATGAACTCCTTGACTGTGTGACCAAAGCGAAGACCGTCCTGGAGACGTGGTGTAGCGGGAGATAGCTGACAGATGCACCTTGATGCAGGCATGCGCTAAACCAGATTTTGCCAACAACAACAAGTACGGAATCTCTTGCGGTCGGGGGGCAGGGGGGCAGTTGTGGTCCAGAGTGTGTTTTTTTCATTTGTGTCCATAACACTTTAGAGTCGACAGCACACTGGCATTGGCAGTCGGCCGGCATCTCGTAACCACCGAATTCTAATGCTGCAGGAGCCAGGCCTCCAGGTTCAGCAATCCTGGGTCATGGTGCAGGATTGCGCCTCCTTCCCTGGCGAGAAGATCCGCGACCACTGGTAAATTGACTGAAGGTGACGCCGACATGCTGAGAAGGTCCTGGTACAAGATCTGCCTAGGCCACGCTGGTGCGACGAGTATCATCCTGCACCGACACACTCCGAGTTGACTGATGACTCCTAGTAGTAGAGGCAACAGAGGGAACGCGAACAGGCCTTCCCACGGGAAGGAGAACACGTCCCCCATGCTCCCTGGCTGTGGGAACCTGCTAGCGAATCTCCAGCACTTCGTGTTTGTCACCATCGCAAACAGATCGATCCGTGGTCTGCCCAATCTGACGAAGAGGTTGGTCCACTTGATCCTGCAGAAGCTCCCACTCATGGCAAGAGCATAGCTCCCTACTGAGGGAGTTGGCAACCGTATTTTTGACGCCTGCCAGTTCCAAAGTAATGAGAAACATCTGCTGGGTGACGGCCCAGTGCCACAATTCCTGCGCCTCTCTGTAGAGCGCCAGGGATCTGGTGCCCCCCGTTTCCGGCTGTAAAACATTGTGGTGGAATTTTCCGTGAAGACCATCACCACTTTGCCCTTGAGGGATGGAAGAAATGACTTGAGGGCCCAAAACACTGCCCGTTGTACCAGGACTTTGATGTATAGCGTCTTCTCCTCCGGCAGCCACAGCCCTCTGGGTTGATGGTGTCCGGTGTGGGCTCCCCAGCCCTCCAGGGAAGCATCTGTCGTGACCATCTACGGGTACGGCACGCTCTGGTAGTCCGTGCGCACAGTGATGTTGGAGCGCACGCCCGACCACCTTATCACTCGACGGAACTCGTCGAGCACAACCCTGTCCTTGAAGCTTCCGGAACTCTGGATCCAAAGGCATCCATGAATTCCTGGAGCGGTCACATTCGCAACCTGCAGAGCCGGATCAGGTAGCTATATGACCATGCCGAGCAGCGACATGATGGTCCTCACCGTGGCTATCAGTGCTAACAGACGCTGCACGTTTCCCAAGATGGCCGCTATTCGAGGGGGCCGACATGTAGGACACTTGAGCCTGACCCACAGGAATAGCACGTCCTGCGATTGAGCCGAGCAGGACTTTGCATGGTTCACTGAGAACCCCAGATCCGTTCGAAGCAGGACAGACCTCTGTGTGATCGACGGCGACGTCCTTTGCCCTGGCCCAGATGAGCCAGTCATCAAGGTACGGGTGCACACGTATCCACTGTAGGCGCAGATGGGTCGCCACCGGAGCCAGGCACTTTGTAAAGACTCTGGGGGCCGACTTCAGTCTGAAAGGGAGAGCCTTGAACCGGTAGTGATTCCCTTGTACAACGAAGTGCAGGAACTCGCAATGTTTTTTCGCGAATGGGGACATGGATGTACGTGTTGTCTAGATCCAACAACAACAAAGTCTCCCTCCTTTAGTTGACTGAGCACGTGCTGCAACGTGACCATCCTGAATTTCTGGGACTTGATGAACTTAAGTCGTAGATGAAGAATGGGCCTCCAGCCCCCGGTCTTTCTTACTAGAAAGTATCTTGACTCAACTCCACAACCCTGGAGTCGCTTCCGAACCAGCTCTATCGCCCCTGTTTTTACCATTGGTCTGAACAGCTACCAGCAGCTGAGAGATGTGTTGTTCCTGCCAGTCCACCAATGGCATCCGCGGACACTTGCTGTGTAAGTGGGCGAGAGCGTACATCACCCACCAATCGGTGGAGATGTTCTCCCACACACTAACGAAGCACGACTCCCACCGGGGTGCAGGGGAGGGGCCCCCCCTGACGTCTTAACCGGTTCAGTCCTGCTTGGAGGCTGGCACACCACCCTGGGAGCCTTGACGATGATGGCCACCTCCGAAAGCCTTGGCAAGACCGCTGTTGGCTTTCTGCCAGACTTCCCTCCTGAGGAACGAAAGGACTGACTGTGCTGTTGAAGCATGCCCAGGGCACGTGCCAACTGTTGGTCTTGATGGGCTGAAGAGAATCATCGATCGATAGCCTTACCGAAGAGATTGTCTGTCCAACGGCATGTCCAGGACTCTGGTCTGAACCAGTTGGTGGCCTTCAGTCAGTCACGACGATGGCGGCAAACATAGTTTTCCATCTGGCAAAACCCTTTGTCCAATATCAAGGGCCACGATGTTTGCATGGTCAGACGCTACCTCGCCTTCCTGAAGGATCTCCATCACCTCGACCAGTTTGTCCACGGGGAGGAAACCCAGAATCTGTGCCATCTTGTACCATAACTCTTGGTCGTACCTGGCCAGGAGGTCTAAAATTTGCCACCTTGACCGTCGTTGCTGCTGAGTAGATGACCTTTCTACCCACGGAGTCCAGCTTCTTCCCCTCGCTGTCCAGGAGAGCAGAGGCTGAGGACGACATCTCCCAAGCAGCCGCCAAGACCACCGAGTCCAGTGATGGCTTTGACCGCAGACATTTGGGTGCAGACTCCGGCAACTAGTATTTCTTTTCGAGCCAGTTACTTTTCGCCGGGGCTAGGGCAGGGTTCTTCAGCAGCGCCAGACCCTTATTCCAGACGTCATCCAGGAGTGGCACCGACAGAATGGCCATCCTTTTTGCCTCCCGGCGTTAATACAGGAATCCCTCCATCATCTTTTCCGGCATGACCTGGAAGATTTCCGATGCATGGGCGATCGTGGAGTGGAAGGAGCCCATTTCCTCTGGCCAAGAAGCCCTTGGAGGCGGTGAGATGCCGCCATTGTTGCTGTGTCCGTCCCTGTATCCTTAGGCGGGGAGGGCAGTGGGGGCTGGAGTGGAGGCATAGGGTGCCTCCTCCACTTCTTCGGCAGTGGTGGCCCTGGTGTCAACAGGGTCGTCGCTGGTGGCAGTGGTGCTGTTGGAATCGTCTTCTAAATCTCCGACACCAGTGTGTGGAGGGTCGAGAGAATTTCAAGTAACAGATCTCTGGGACGTGCCTGGGGAATAGGGTCGCTGGGCCCAGTGCCTATGTTGCCCCTGCCAACGTAGTCGCCGCAGCCGCCACCTCCGGCAGGTACCTCCTCAAAGTTCCCATCGTCCCCAACATCTTCGGGGATGGTTTCGACAGAACCCTCATCCTCCACGTCGGAAGAAGAAATATCCATGCCCTGGTGGTGTTCTACACCCCACCCGCCCTTTTCGGGTCCTGAGGGGTCGGTCTCAAGCTAAGGGGCGGCATCCTCTTTTCCAGGGTCTTTTCCACTGGTTTGGCTGAAGCTTTCCGGCTGGGACGAAGAGCCATCCTGGCCGTCGTAGGAGTACTGTTGGGGAGGAGCGAGAGGCTTTGGCTAGCCCTCTCTGCACCACTCTAGCGCTTTACAATTAGTCAAGATTTCTTAGCAGTATAGCACTGGAAAAGCTTTCATGCAAAAATAATCACAGGCATGGCCAGTCACTAAATATAGGTTGGTAATATTTAAAATATAATGTACAAATAAATTAGTTGAAAATGATGTGTAAATGTTTTTTCTGTGTAGTTTTAAAAATCAAATGTCAAAGCACACGGTAAAAAGCAGGCTCTCTGGCATAAGAGGAATGTGCTTGCGCTAAGAATAGATCGCAGAGGTTGTGTGCAGTGTTGCATCACTGAGTGTAAGAATGGAAGAGAGAACGGAGTGGATGATCAACTGGTCCTGTCAATCACAGGCCAATGGAGACTTCGACTCAGCACAACATAGTATTAGAAAAGTGTTTTTCTGTAGAAGTTATTGGACCACATCAAATATAATTTTATTGAGTTAATGTTGCGAGAATGGCGGGAAGATGTGTTTATAACATATTAAATTATGATAAACAAGAGCGACAAAATTTTCTTGCATATTCAGCATACTGTTATGTAGATTTTCCCAAATGGAACATGACCATTCAACACTGGAGCCTCTGCAACATTCCTTGTATGGCAAGAGGGATAAGTTTGGAGGAGCTCTGCGGGTATCCAGTGACAAACTGAAGAGTATTTAAGCTGCCGGCCCAGGAGGAGTCTTCGGGAATTGGAAGCCAGCAATGACTACGACGGAATGCTGACCTGAAATGGCAGAGCTCTCTGCCATTTCCCCAAACCTCATGATCTGTAGAGTTTAAAGTCTTGTCATCACATGCAAGACAGCCTCATGACTTGATTCCCTAGAGGGGTGCATTTACTCTTGTTTATGGTGATTATGGGTCCCCTGTATTTTAGGGGTGTGCCCCTATAAAATGGGGCTCGCTTTCAGTACCCTAGACCAGGTCAGCCCCTTTTGCCTTTGAAAGGGAGGCCACCACCAACGCTATAGAGGACGCCGATTTAGCCTGATCACCTGGGCCTTCACGGGCAGGTCAGACACTTTGTCCTGTTTGGCCTTCTCTGGTTTCTCCCGCAGCTTCCCTGGGGTAGCTGACTTTCTCTTCAAAGAAGAACTGAAGCGATCGATGGAGATGGAGGCCGATGGAGATGATGAACGCACCCTGGCTATCGTGGGACCCGCTTGGGCGACAACCCTGACGGAAGCAGACTCAGTGCTTGGCCTTGTCTTGGGTCCCTACAGATAGAGCGCTCTCAAAAGAAGCCTGCTCTGGCTGGCTGTATCTTGATGAGACATGCCCCTGTGGCAACAAGGTAGAGGCCCTGGCTTTCAGCCACACCGTCAGTCTGATGTGCCAAACCTTCATAGTGCGCTTGGTAAAGGCACGACAGATCTCACAATCTCCCTCCTTGTGCGTCGGGTGAAGACAATGAAGGCACTGGGAATGCTTGTCGTCCATGAAAACATTCTGCAAACCGCAGCTGGTGCAGAGCTTGAAGAGGGAAGCCCTGTCCTTGTCCTCCGACATAATCCGGTACTATGTAGGCTTGATGGCCTTCTGGAAACTTCCAAGAAGAAACTCTCGACGATTCAGCCCTCGAGGGCTGATAAAAGATGCCGAAAAACAGATCCCCATTAATCGGATGAAGAAACTATGGAGAATACAGGCTCGATTGAACAAAAAAGGTTTTTCCTAGCCAAAAAGCACGAAAAACGCAGAAAGCTCTAAGAGCGAAACACGAGGACTCCCAACACTTGAACGTGCAGTAAAAAATCTTTCGATGGCTGCCAGAGGAGGGGCTTACAGAGAGGGAAGTCATTGGCTGGGGGCAGTGTTAGGCAAGATTTGGAGCAGTGCCCTTTGGGTGCACAAGAACCACCTTGACCTCCTGGCAATAGGGACCCAACCTTTGGTCCAAGTCTGAACTACACAGGTTGGTAGTGTGGCTGAGCAGCCAGGCTTATCTCAAGTGGGGTCAATGTGATCAGCAGGGTGTTTACACATAGATTCACAGTGACAAGTATCCAAAAGAATCTCTTGCACTCAAGGTTGGGTCCCTACTGACAGGACTCAAGGTTTGTTTAGTGCACCCAAAGAGTACTGCTCCAAATCTTGCCTAACACTGGTGGAAGGCGGTGAGGATCTATTGTAGAGTTGTTACACTAAGTATTTGCTTTGCTTTTGTTCAACTAAAAAACTTCACAAGGCTAAGCGCGACTAGAACAGAAATTGTAACATGCCAAATATGGATAACTTAAGTAGTCATGAAGCCCTGATCATTTTAACAGTAGAACTGAAAGAAATGTGTAAAGTCAGGAATCTCCCGGTTATGGAAAGAAAATGAATTGCTTGCAAGATTGTTGAATCATCAAAGTCTGGGTAGTAGGCCTGTGACACCTACCAACCCATGAAATGTGGAAATTGATGATGATAATTAGGAGTCCAACTCTAACGTCTAAGAAGACCCAGGATTGGGAGAACAGTCCCAAAAAGGAAACCCCTCCATGCCTCAGCAGGCCCTTCTTCCTCATCCTTTAGCCACTGGGACCCCCCACAAGGTCCATCACAGAGTAGAGAATGTGTGTCTCTGGAGGAAATGAGACTTGAATTGGAATTTAAAAGGTTACAAGCCCAAGCTGAAGCCAAACATCAGGGCATCAATCTCCATGAAGTGGAAATGCAACATGATCTTCAAATGAAAAGGTTGTCTCTTGAAAATGTTTCCCTCGCAGTGTCCTCTAGGTCTTCCAGTCCAAAGAGGCCTCGCCTGCCTAAAGAAGCATTGAGTATGTACAATGTGAAACTTGATATACTTGAAACAAGGCGAACCAGGAGAGTACTGTCGGAAGCGGCTGAAGTGCGTTTGATCAGCGCGGCTTGACGATCCGCGGCGTGTGAGCACTGTTGCGTGCAAGGTCCTTTCCTCTTTCTGTTTCACAGGCTCGACCCAAGCGGATAGCTGCTACGCCGGAGTCAGGGTTGTGTCGGAGCCTTGTGCCTGCGCCCGTGCCGTGCAGTACAGCAGAGCACCGTGGGTGTGAAAGCAGAGGATTGGAGGAGTGTACGTGGTAGAGGCTCCTTCCAATTAATTACCCACAGGCTGGCTCGTCGCTTCCTGCTCCCTGGGCCCTGTGGAATCTTTGACTATGACGGAAAGTCAGCCACAGCGGGAGTTGGTAAGTGTGGGGGGGTGAGGTCCGTTGGCTGCCCTCTGCACCCTGCACGTCTGGCTTATTATTTCCTTATTAGTTTCTGTGTTGGCACGGTTTTAAAAAAGGTGGCGAAGGATTTGGGCTACTGCCCTTGAGCAGGTCCCGGGAACTATGGGCTGATAGTGAATGTGACGAAAAAAATATTGCCACGTGAAAACAAACTGATGGTGTGTAAAGCACACTGGTTATCTCTCCTTTTCTATCATACCCTTTTTTGCTTTTTCTGTGTTTTTTTGACTTGGGGACTGCCGGCATTTTTGCCTTTGACCTGAGGTTAAGGAGGTGTGGATTTCCTGCTTAAATCAAATATTTTAATAAGAAAGGGAGAAATGTATGACATTCGCAGTGCGGCTTTACCTTTAGAAGCCTGTGCGACATTGCAAATTGTGCTGGTGGAAATGGGCAAGAAGCCCCAGCGTGAAGGGAATGGATGAAGCGTCATTGTTCAAACCCTATAAAATCAGGAGGGGGGCATCTTCCTGCCACCGCCTAGTGTCTATCCTTCAGATAACCAGTCACCAACAGGGTCGGGATTTCGGGATTTATCACCGCAGATGAGGCAGATGGGAGGGCGAGTCAATGCCTTTAAACCATCCCATCCATGCCCTCTTCCAAGGTAATCTCGATTTTACCCTGAGGACTACTACCATGAAGAATGCGATTTCAAACCATCTAGTATCCACAAGTGAGCCATTCTTGATTGATACTACGGCTGCTTTGTTAGCTCCAGGGGTGGGCTCAGCTCAACCAGAGGCTCCTTTGGCTCACTCCTTTGGTGATCTTGGTGAGCCTAGAGACGATGATATGTGCAGTTGGAAGCGGTGCTCTCGGCTCCCATTTTTGGGGCTGCACTGAGACCAGATGAAGAGGAGTAAAGGGAAGTCATATGATCCACAAAATTTATCATCTTAACAAGAGAGGCCTTCTGACCATGCTCAGAACACCTCCCAGGAACTCGTGCCTCCAACCATAACAGCTCTAAATTTTATATTCTCTTCTTTGGTTAAGGTTTTAGAAAATTTGAAAACTGAGGTTTACCAGCACACGGGCATACTATTGGAGATCACAAAAGATTTGGAATTAAATGAAATAACCATGGTGGCTCTAAAATCTGCAATTAATGACTCAATGGGAGGGACCTGGGTGAACTTCATAAAGAAGTCAAGGAGCAATCCTGTAAAATGGATCACTTGACCGAATTAGGTGGGGACCTAAAAAAGGGGTCTATGATTCTACTAGAAAAAGCAGAACGTCATGAGTTACAGACTCAGGATTGACTACTAGGATCTCCCGCCCTTATTCTACCTGAGGCTACTCTAAATGACACTCCTCTCTCAGCATCTGTGATGGAGGAGTTTGAGATTAGCCTTGATGGCGGACAAGGAACTTCAATCTAAGGATCCGGACTTGGGGCCTCCAATTAACATCCAATCCTCTGATTCGGATCTGGTAGTTCCCCGGAGAAAAACTGAATGGAAAGTCTAAAGGGAAAAGAAAAAGAGGGGCAATAGTAGCCGCTGAAATCACCTCCCCACCGAACAAACAGCACAAACAGAAAAAAAAGCAGATTGCTTCAGAACCCAACCAACCTCTGCGAAAGTTAAAAGATGTTTTAAAGAACTTTGAAAAATCTCAAAAGGAAAAGGTTGCGATGCCCTCAGATTCTTAAAAGGGGAAGAAAATCCCAAAAATTGAAAGCCCAAAAAGACCATGTAATGGCCGAAATTGAAGTGCCTGGAAGTAAATTAACTGTGGGAAGTCAAACCGAACCTATAGAGCAACCAAAGAAAATTGCACCCATCTTAACTGGCAAAACAGAAGAGACACCGCCCAACCCTCTGGTGAAAATTGCACCTATTTTTTTTTTTAACTTGATATTTTGGATTGGTTGGGAGCTTTTGAGTACAATCATGGGATTCAGAGGCGCACAGGGAATCAGTTGATTCCTTGGCTTTTGTCCTTCCCAGTAATTTAAGAGGTTTAGGACCCTCAAAAAGACTGATGGTACCCCTTGTGCCACCTGGGTGTGTGAATGTGTGAAAAACGTAGATGGTTGGGTTAAGGGTTACAGAGTTAACTCCTTTGAAGGAATGAGAACTCTATTTTTGTTGGAATCTATTTGTGATGCCTGCTCTCCTGGGCTGAGACAGCACTTGGCTGACTCAAAAGAGATTGATCCCAAGAAGCTAGCAAAGGCTGCTGACTTGTGGGTTGCCAAAAGGGCTACTCAAGGATTCTGTGGCCACTCACAAAAAGGATGAGGGGAAGCAGCAAAATAAAGATGACAGAATTCTAAAACCTCCTATCCAAATAGGGCCACAAATGTAGGGGAAAGTCACATGGGAAACCAAATCAGTCTAGTGAAACCTCTGGTGCTAAACCAGAGGGAGGTCAGCAGAAGCCCCCATTTGTGGGTCAACTGACCATGTGGAAGGGGATCCCAGATGGAAGGGTAAACCTTCAGGGCTCCACACTGCCTCCTTAGCGTTCATCCCTGAGGGAGAAATACATATGGCAAGTGGAAACTCATCTATTGGCTGAAGACCACATTGGAGTCTCCGCCAGTGTTTCCTTAGTATCCCTGGATCTGTGGGAACAACAGAATGTAGATGTGTATAACTCTACTCCAGATAATACCAAAGAATATTACAAGGACAGTGTACTTGTGAATGGGCAGGAGACCCCTGCCATTAGAGACACTAGGACCAGCATTTCAGTGGTGGATGAAACCTTTTTCTTTTTTTCCAACAACATTTTATTGATTTTTACAAGATTGAATATTACATGTAGCAACGCAATACAGGTCAATAAGCGCGTTAATTAAAGCCTTTATAGTCTATTTTGAGTCGTAGAGTGGAGGAGAAAGTGGGTGGTTCCTGAAAGCGGCGGTTGGGCGGGCAAGATCTGAGTGAATGTTCCCCTATGTTCTGGAGT
This sequence comes from Ambystoma mexicanum, assembly GCF_040938575.1. Lineage (NCBI taxonomy): Eukaryota > Metazoa > Chordata > Amphibia > Caudata > Ambystomatidae > Ambystoma > Ambystoma mexicanum. The sequence continues at coordinate 250,550,944 of NC_090930.1, read as the reverse complement.
GTTCGGGGTCCGGTCGGGGATTAGTAGAGGGGGCTGCATTTGAGCCATCTGGTGAGCGGCGGCCTCCTGGTGAGGGTTGGGTATTTGGCCGCGTAGTTAAGGAATGGGTCCCATATATTTAGGGTTCCATTTAAGGAGTCGGAGCGGATTGCAGTGATTTTTTCTGATACTGCAATCTCCCAGCATTTGGCCCACCATAGGGCAATCGATGGGCCATTTTTGTCTTTCCATAATCGAGCCATTGCAATCTTCGCGGCCAGCAGTAGATGGTTGCAGAGGCGGGAGATATGGCCTGAAATTGGGAACGCTCCATTGCCGGTTTCGCCCAGAAGGACGATTCCTGGGTCCCATGGGATTGAGAGGCCAGTTATTTCCTTAATGTGCTTCAGCACTTCTTTCCAATATATTTCTGCCTTTGGGCATGTCCATACTAAGTGGTAGAGGGATCCGGGGGTTTGACAGCCTTGCCAGCATGAGGCGGGAAAATCCGGGTTGGCTTTATTGATTTGTGTGGGGGCGATGTAGTATCTGAAGCACAGTTTATAGCCTCCTTTATTCATGACGCATTGCGAGCTTTTATGTAGTCTAGTCCAAATTTGCTCCCAGCTTTCTACTGCTATTTCCCAGCCAATATCCTTTTCCCATTCCGTCATATATCTTTCTTTCTTTGCTGGGTCCGATCTGTCGAGGAGCCGGTATAGGGTGGATATTCTACGTTTGTTGGTCGGGGATGTTAGCGTGAGTTCCAGGGCTGTTGGTTCTCTCGAGCATTTGTCCCGAGTCCTTCTGTGGGACATCCAATGCCTAATTTGCGAATATCGGAATCTTTCCCGTTCACCCACTCCGAATTTTGTTTTACAACTCTCGAAGGTGATGGGGGAGCCATCTTACATGAAGTCGCCAGTTTTTGCCAGGCCCCCTGCTATCCATGCGTGGAAGTCTCGAGGCGGGTTTCCAGGGGTGAAGTCTGGGTTGTTCCAGATGGGAGACATGGGTCCCAGGTAGCTGCGAAGTCCCCATTTCCGCGCTGCGGTTTTCCAGCAATGGGTCGTGGTAGTCGTGGCCGATAGTGGCCCTGAGTTGGGTTGTGGTGTAGGCAGGTGTGGGAGATCATGTAGTGGGACTGGGCACCAGGATTCTTCGATTTGACGCCATAACGGTGGGTCTACTTCTTGCACCCAGGCGAAAGCGTCGGATAGTTGAGCCGCTAGCGAGTATCTGGCAAGGTCAGGGACTCCCATTCCACCTAGGGGTTTGCTTTTCATCATGATTCGTTTATTGATCCTGGGCCCCTTCCCTCCCGAGACAAATTCCATTAATTTCTTCTGTAGTGCTCGTATGGCCGGGGGTGGGATTTGCAGTGGTAGGGATGCACATTGAAATAGCCATCTGGGTATCAGGTTCATTTTCACGGCTGAGATTCGACCGAACCATGAGATTTCTTGTTGTTTCCATCTTTTGAGATCGTTTTGCAGCGCACCGAGTAATTGTGGGATGTTTGAGTATAGGCGCGTTGGATCTCCGGTGATCTGTACTCCGAGGTATTCTATGGCATCTTTGGCCCAGGGAATCGGTGAGAGTGGAGCGAGCGCGGCCTCGTCTAGGTGAGATAGATTGATGGGGAGTGCTGAGGATTTTGTTAGGTTGACTTTAAATCCTGACATGGTGCCAAATGTCTTGATCTCTCCATAGGGTCCCCAGGGAGGCCCGTCATCGTTAACATCACGTCGTCAGCATAGAGTGCAATTTTATACTCGCGGTTTCCCACCTTGATACCTTTTATGGTTTCACTTCGTCTGATTCTGGCGGCGAAGGGCTCCATGGATAGGGCAAAGACCAGGGGTGAGAGCGGGCAGCCCTGTCTAGTGCCTCTCGTGATACGGATGTGGTCGGATCTCGTGCCATTAACTCGGAGTTGTGTAGTGGGGATTTGATAGTTGGCCATGACCCATGCTGTAAAGTTAGGGTCGAAGCCAAAGCGTTGGAGGACTTGGTGTATGTATCCCCAGTTCACTTGATCAAAGGCTTTGTGGGCATCTAGTCAAATTACAGCCATTTTTGTTTTGGATTTGTGAGCGCATTCAATTAGATTTAGTACTCGCCGTATGTTGTCATGGGTCCCTCTGCCAGGGATAAATCCTGTTTGATCACGGTCGATTAGGCTTGGGAGAGTCGGGCCCAATCTTCTGGCTAGCACTTTGGCAAAGATCTTCCCGTCATTGTTCAGGAGCGATATGGGACGATAGGAATCTGGCAGTTCGGGGTCTTTTCCGGGTTTGTGCAGCAGGATCGTGATTGATTCAGCCATGGATTTAGTGACGGTTTTCGTGGATAGGAAGGAATTGAATAAGGCAGATAGTTGTGGGGCCAGGACTCTGGCAAATCTTTTGTAAAAGGTTGCGGTTAGGCCGTCTGGGCCTGGTGCGGAGGGTTTGAGAGCTTTGATGGCTTCGATAATTTCTTCTTCTCCGATGGGAGCCTCCAGGTGCTTCAGGTGGTCGGTATTGCGGGGCGGTAGTGTGTTTAAGTATTCTGGTAGGTCTTTTAGATTTAACAGATCGCTGGACATTATAGAAGTATGGTATCTCAGTAGTTCGCTTATTTTCTCCGATTGGGAGAAGAGCAGTTTTCTATTTCCCCCTCGTAATTTGAGTATGTTGTTCCAACTACGGAGCGCTCTTAGCTTCTGTACTAATAATTGCTTTGTGTATGCTAAGGATTTGGCTGTCCGGTCGGCGCAGTGCATTTCTAAGGCTGTTTTTGCCTTCCTCAGGGCTCGCTCGGTTTTCCTTGAGTATTGCATTTTTAGCTGTGACTGGTGGAGGGCTACTTCCTTTTCTAGTTTGGAGGAGGCTATGTTTGATATTCTTCGCTGCTCTGCTCCGGCCCCTATTAATACGCCCCTAACCACCGCCTTCATTGTGTCCCAGATTATGCTGATGGGAGATGTTTGTGTGGTGTTCTCTTCTAGGTATTTTATCAATGAGCCCTCCACTTCGGCCCTTATGCTCATGTCTAGAAGGAGTGAATCATTCAGTTTCCAGTACCTTTGAGGGGAGGGGGGGGGGGATTTCTGGCCTGAGATGGCTACATTTACAGATATCGGGTAGTGGTCGGAGATCATGCGTGTGTGGATATCCGTGTTGATGACACAGGGGACGAGGATGCCGGGGATTAAAATTAGGTCAATTCTTGAGTATCCCTTATGAACGTTGGAGAAATGTGTATAATCTCTTGTGGTGTCGTTTTGTATTCTCCATGCATCTACTGTCTCTGTTTCTCTGAACAACTTGAGTAAGGCAAGGGCCTGTGTGTAATCATTGTTCGTGGCGGGAAGAGTTTTGTCTAGCAATGGGTTAGGGATGGTATTGAAATCTCCGCCGATGAATAGGTGGCCTTCACGGAAGGATAGGATTGTTGGTAAAATGTTTTTTAAGAACTTGCTTTGGGAGGTATTGGGGCTGTAAATTGAGGCAAACGTGATGGGAAGTTCTTCGAAGATGCCTTTGAGAAGCAGGTAACGGCCTTCTGGGTCTCTTCTTATTGTGATGTTGAGTAGAGGAATTTTGTCGCTGAGCAGAATTACCACCCCCCTTTTCTTTGAGCCAGAAGTGGCGAAGGACTGTTTGTATCTCTTGCATTTTATGCGGCGTTCATCCTCTGCGAGATGATGTGTTTCTTGCAGTAGGACAATGTCTCCGGCCAATTGTCCCAGGCGGTGTTCTACCGATCTGCGTTTTCTTGGTGAGTTCATCCCCTGTATATTCCAGGAGAGAAGTCTTAACTCGCTTGTGTTAGTCATCTCTGGCGGCGTGGCGATGAGGATGCATCGTGGGATTTATCCCTGGACTGCTCTGTGGGATTTGAGTAAGTCCTGTTGAGTGTAATGAGTTGTGGGCTTGTTTTCGTATGTTGTTGCATGTTGTATTGCGGAGTCTTTGAATGACTCTGGGGACGGTGAATAACCGTGCTGCGTAAAGCATTCTTTTAAGTTTCCGATTTTTTCCTGTATCTTTTACTTCTTTCCCAACGTTGAACTGGTAGATGGAACTACCTACTGCCACTGGGGAACTTGTGGCACCAATGCGCTCGTTGTGGCCAACTGGGCCGTCGAGACGAACCGGGTGCAAGCTCGTCGAAAGACCTGCCTCTGTGTGTGAGCGTATGAGTTGCTTGCGATGATATCAGAGGGGCTTCATGCTTCATTTGGTCTTGGGAGACCACTGCTTGAGGAAACGATTGTTTCCCGGACCGGTGAGCTGCTGCTGTGTGCTCAGCCCCTGTCGCCGTCTTTTTTCGGGGGGCCTCTGAGTCTGCGGCGTCTGTTGGACTTGGACCATGACCCTCCTGCGGAATCGTCTCGGGGAGGGTGAGCTGGTTCCTCCGCCTCTCTCAACGACTGTATTTGTCTCTGAGTTCCGTCCCATTTGAATTTTACTGAAGTGGGAAATCCCCAGTGGTATGGGATTTTCTTCTCTTGTAGCCAGGTTGTCGGGGGCCGCATTGCTTTCCGTTTCAAGAGTGTTGCGCTCGCCAAGTCTTGATAAACGGAGATCGTAGACCCTCTGAAGGTGATCTGTCTCATTTGCCTTGCTTCTCGCATAATGTCCTCTTTTATCTGAAAGAAGTGTATTCTAGCCAATACATCAGGGGGGAGAGTGGAAGTTTTACTTGAGTAGTTCTGTTCACCCGGTCCAATTCTAGGGGGAGGAGGGGGCGCGTCTGGGAGGGTGATGATGAATCGAAAAAGATCTGATATGTAAGCTTTCAGGTCTGGTTCCGGAATGGTGGTCGGGATGCCTCGGACTCTAATGTTGTTCCTCCTTGATCGATTTTCAAAATCCTCCTGTTTTGCCTCCAGGATGTTACATCTTGCTTCGAGGGCAGCTATCCGGTCTTTGTTATGTTCATCTTCGAATCTGTGGTCTCAGACTTCGGCTTCGATTTCCACGTCCCCCATTCTTTTGTCAAGTGTGTTTATTTTCTTAGTGATTTCCTCAGAGCTTTTTTGGATTTCCCTGGTTAGGGCTACTAATAGGTCTTGCAGGTCTGCTTTGGTTGCAGTTGAGGCGAAGTGGGATCTGTTTCTGCGGCTGGTGGAGTGCTATTTTTGATAGTATCCCCCGGTGGGTCGGCTTTCTTAGCTCTTTCGGTAGCAGCGGAAGACATGAGGGTGATAATGTCAGATTGTTTAGGTGCCTTCCCGCTTTTAGACATTGTCGTGGGGGATTGAGGAGAGTGATGGTACCTCGGTGTTAGTGAGGTGATGAGAGCTAAGTGTTGTTCGGGAGATTTTAGGGCTGGGTCTCTGAGTCCAATGGCTGAAGTTGTCTGAGCCAGGGGGGAGAAAATCTGGGTTTGGAGGGGTTCCGGAGGCGTGAAGGCGCAGCAAACGGAATGGGGGTTGCATCGGAATCCCAGGTGGATCAGGAGAGATTTGGATATATGGGATCTCAGAAAGTCAGGCCAGCGAGTCCGTGGAGCTTCTCTGCACACCCCCGGTGCGAGTAGATTGCCCTCCCACACTCCCCCCCACCCCCCACCCCCCTCCCACCCCCCCAACTCCTCACCTCCCGACTCTGGTGCTGGGGTGTTGTGCAGCTGTAGTGAACACGTGCGACCAGGAGCAGCCTGCGGAGATGTTGGGGGTACCAACCCCAGCAGGACTGTGGAATGATGGTCCAGGAGGGGGGCCGGAGCCGTGGGAAGCAGGTAGCAGTTGGCCTGGATGTGATTGATGTGGTGGCTGGGGGGAGGCGAACCAAGGCGTGTTCCGATGTTGTGGGGGAGGTTTGGAGGGGGGGCAAGGGGCCCCGTTGTTGCGGTGAGTGCTTTGGGCTCTGGCAGAGGTCCTCAAGATGGGGTCCTAGGGCCGCTGAGTTAGTCCAAGAGGGTGGCGCTGTGGTGAGCCGGGAGTCCCACCGGGAGTGCCACCGTTTATGTAGTGATCTGATAAGGGCGAGGGAGGCCTGGGAGTCGGAGCCTCAGTGGATCTGATGCAGGGCTTGGAGCGCAAACCCCCCTGGCGGGCTTGATAGCCGGCCGAATTGCGGGCCCTCGAGCTCCGGCGGCGAGGAGGAAAGCTGATGGCCTCCTGCGGCGGGCTGAATGCGTGGAGGCAGGCTGGCCGTGCGGCAAGCGGCGCCGTTTGATTCCGGGCACAAGAGGGAAGGGGGCTGTCCAGCGGCTGCGTGCCGGCCAACGGGCGAGAAAGAAGAGATAATTGTACCTCTGTCCGGGGTGTAGTTCTGCTTCAGGCGTGTGCGGGGCTCGCTCTCGTCGGGCTCAGATGCCGTGGGTTCCCGTCGGGGCCCCCGCGTTCGTTGGTGCCGTTAGGAGCTTGGAGGGTGCCTGTGGTTGTACGTGTGCAGGTCCTCAGCGCGGAGCAAGGCCGATCCGCTCCACACCAGGGCTCGGACGCGCAGATGGCGGCCAGCGGCCGCGTCCCGGCAGGCGAGGGGAGGATCAGAGTTGGCGCCTTTGTTTCCTCGGGCACGACGCTGCTTCAGGCAATGCTTAATCGGGAGGCTGGGAGATGAGTCCAGGGGCAGTGTGGCACCACAGCAGGCGACGAGCAAGCAGACACCGGATCATCACGGACGGATGCCGATCGGCAGGGCTTTTGTGTCTGTTCTGCCCCCTCCTGGGTAGGCTCCGGCTCTCACAGCTGCGGGGGCCATTTTACCGCCGAGTGGGCCCCAAGGCTGTTGAAAGGTCTCCCTCGGCCGTCTCAGAATGAAACCGGGACCCACTCGGTCGGTGGGTGCTGGGGAGGTTCCCCCACAGGTGGCTTCAATCCCGGGAAAAAACAGAGGCTGGAAACGGGGATTTTGTGGAAAGGTGCATTGGGCCGGACGGGAGAACTCAGGAAGTCATTCCAGACGAGTCGGCTCCAGGCCACGCCCCGGATGAAACCTTTTTCAAACCGGAGGCTGTTGCTTAGGCACCCAAAGGCCCCACTAAGCTGACTGGAGGCCCTGTCTAGATAGTTCCAATGCTACCAGCTCTCATCCAGTGCAACAATAGGACAGTAAGAATACCTGTCAGTGTACAGAATGAGGTGCCTGGGAGAGTCCTGTTGGGGAATGACTTTAAAGCTCTTGGAGTGGTATCAAGCACCCCCAGGCCTCCCAGTAGAATGAAGCAGGAACAGACTAGACTGGCCAAAGAGCAAACACTGCATGACTTTCAATGGGAAGTTACAGAGGTACCGATAACTCCCAGTCCACAGGAAGAACAGTCATCTGATTCCAGGAAGAAGCAGACAAAGGGGAAACCCAAGGTCTCAGGAAGAAAGAAAAGTATCACCCTGTGCACAAAACAAGGACATCCCCGAAAGGACAGTACAAGGTCACACCTGTGACCCCTCCACCAGCTGAGGCTGAGTTAAAGAACCAACCAGAGGATGGTGAAACGGCTCCTGGTGAAAAAGGGCTGGAAGAAGCCCTTCTCCCTGTTAGAGATCTGGATCCTAAAGACCATCCTCCGCTGCAGACTTTGCTTACAGAAGGTGGCCCCTGTAACTCCGACTTCAGCAGAGCTCAAAGAGTGTCCTACTCTTGAGGGACTTGGTCAACAGGCAGCTTCCCAGCTTTAAGGGCAAGAGCCAGGGAAGCGCAGGATTTACTAGGAGGATGGCCTCCTTTACAGTGAGCCTATAGAGTCTACCCCAGGGGACTACAGAAGACTTGTACAGCCTCAGGAGGTGAGACATCAGTTTCTACAGTTAGCCCACAAGATTCCTTTAGCTGAATTTCCTCAGAGTTGCTGCAGGAAACCGAATAGCCAGGGAAATGAACACCAGATTGTGTGTGTTGCTATTAAGCTGGCCTAAAGCTTTTGGAAGATCCTCTGGACTCTCACGAAGCAGGACTGACCAAACCTGAGCCCCCTCAACATAGTGCGGGACCCCAGAAACGAGAAAAGTGCACCTTTTTTTTAATAATTCTTTTTTATTGTTTTCATCATCATAATCAGTAACCAGAGAGAAAAAACAAACAAGAAAACACAAATGAACTCGATTCATAAACAGTAACCCACTAAACTAACCCCCCCTGCCCCCTATATAGCCAATAGATCCCCCGCTCAACCCTATCTCCCGCCATGGATTATCCATAAATGTCCAAAAGCTTAAACCTCTGAAGGCACCATTGCTCCCTGAAGTCCCCTTTGAGGTATGCCAGCGTCTCACCCCAATCTACCGGGAAGCTTTCCAGTCTGTTATTTACTGCATATGATGCCCATTCCAACAAAACTATGTCCCACATTTTCCTCAACCAGTCTTGCTCCGTCGGGACCGTGGGGCTCTTCCACCTCTGAGCTATGAGGGCCATCGCCGCCAACACGAAGATAACTTTTGCCTTGGTTCTACCCCTCCCTTCTTTCTCGTCCCCTACACCCATTTTCCCTAGGAGAATCTCCCGCGGGTCCTGGTTGGCTCCCTCCCCCAATGCCTGGGATAGGGCTTGTCCCACCCCGCTCCAGAAAGGCTTGATGATGGGACAATCCCACCATATGTGGGCCGCTGAGCCCTCTTCCCCACAACCCCTCCAGCATTTCGCCTCGGACTCCGGGTACATCGCATGCAAGCGGGCCGGAGTATAGTGCCAGCCATACAAATATTTATACCACCCCTCCTGCAGTTGGGTCGCCCTCGCCGCCCTAGGGATCAACTTCCAGAGCCTCTCTCAATCCTCCTGTGCCATGCCGAGCCCTGGGTGTTGCTGCCAGCTCCTCATATACGCCCAAGTGGTTATTGGGCCTGCCTGCTCTAGTTGTCTGTACAGATCCGAAATCAACCCTTTGGAGCCCTCATGAGTGGTAAGACATCGCTCAAATTGCTTGAGGCCCCTCGTCGCCGCCTTTCTCATCTCCCCAGACATTACCCAGTGCCTAATCTGGTAGTAACGGTGCCTCTCCCGTTCTCTCACCCCAAATTCCTGTTTACATTCCTCAAAAATGTTTTCACCCTATCACCACTAAACATATCCCTCAGCGTTCTGCAGCCCCCCTTCTCCCACTGTTCAAACGCCCCTAGCTCCAACACCGGTGTGAAGTCCCCGTTATTAAAGATAGGTGTGAATGGGGACGGAAAGGTTGTGATCCCAGCTTCTCCACAGCCCTGTCCCAATTATCAACCACACCCTTAGTAATCACACTTAAATATAAATGCGATGGCATCAATCTTCGCGGGAGCCACAATACCTCCCCCAAATGATGTTGAGCTACAGCCCTATCCATTATTACTGAATGTTTAATGTAGGAGTCCGAAAACCACTCTCTGATCACCCTTAGTTGGGCAGCTTTGTGATCGCGTCGAAAGTCAGGGAACGCCAGGCCCTCCCTCTCTCTAGAGGCCACTAACAGCCACCTAGACAGGCGCGGCCTCTTCCCCTCCCAGACAAACTCTTTGACCACCTTATCTAGTCTCTTAAAAAAACTTTCCGGGACTGGAAGGGGAATGGCCTGGAATAGATAGAATACGCGAGGAAGCACGACCATTTTGAGGACTGCACTCCTTCCCAGCCAGGACAATCGCAGAGCGCCCCATCTTCTTAAATCTTTTGTAATGTCCAGCAGCAGGGACTCATAATTGGCCCTGTACCAACCCGCCAATGATGGTGTAACCCTAACTCCCAGGTAACGCAGACCGGTAGGGCTCCATTTAAATGGGGAGGTCGCCTGTATTTCTTCCACCTCCTGCCTCCCTAAGGACAGATTCATAAGTTCTGATTTCAAAAAATTGACCCGCAATCCTGATAGTTCGCCAAATCTGGACAGGAGTTCTATACTCGCTCTAATGGAAACCTTAGGGTTCGTGAGGGTGAGCAACATGTCATCAGCGAAGGCTGCTACTTTATGCTGCCTCCCCCCGAATGGTATTCCCTGAATCTCCTCCGCCTCACGAATGGCCACAAGCAGTGGCTCCAGATAAACTGCGTAGAGTAATGGAGAAAGGGGGCAGTCCTGCTTTGTCCCCCGCCTCAATCTGAACGGCTGGGACACCTTGCCATTGACCAGGATCCGCGAGGTAGGGTTCTTGTAATTAGCTGCGACCATTCGTATAAATCCCGTCCCCAGGCCCATCCTTTCCATCACCTGAAATAAGAACGACCACTCCACCCGGTCGAATGCTTTTTCGGCGTCGAGCGCCAAAAGAACCGCCGGAGTGGACGTCTTGCACTATTTCTCCACCAGGTGAGCCACCCTCCTGATATTGTCAGCAGTCTGCCTCCCCACGACAAAGCCGGATTGGTCCTGGTTGACCAGCAGAGGCAGATGCCTCTCCAGGCGCTTCACCAGGATCTTAGTGAAAATTTTTGCCTCCGTATTTCTAAGGGCAATTGGGCAGTATGAGGTGCATTCCTCTGGGTCTTTCCCCTCCTTGTGAATAAGAGAAATCTTTGCCTCCTCCATCGAGCGGGTGATTCCGCCCTCCTCACCAAACGTGTTAAATAGTTGTGTTAGGTGCGGAACCAAAAGGTGGGAGAAAGCCCTGTAGAATGAAGCCGAGTAGCCGTCAGGCCCAGGAGCCCCACCGAGGGGAAGCGCCGCTATTATGGCCCTAACCTCATCCTCTGTAATCGGTCGGTCTAACTCTTCGCCTTCCTCTTTGGATAATCTCGGGAGGGGGAGGCCCTCCAGAAACTCTCTGTGGCTGGGTACGCGGGCTCTGTGAGGAGTACAGCTCCCCGTAAAATTCTACCAGCCCCCCCCTTATCTCTTCAGCCTGGGTAAGCCTACGCCCTCCCGCGTCTTTAATTGCCGTTATAATCTTCTGCTCCCTTTGTCCCCTCAGGAGGCGTGCCAGAAGCGAATCTGCCTTATTGGCCTTGGCATAAAATTTTTGCCTGACCCGGAGCATAGCCTCTTCCGCTTTTTTAGTGCGCAACATCCCCAGCTGGCCCTCCGCCAACCTGTATTTCCTATGCGTCTTCCGAGTTGGGGTCTCCTGCACGCACGCCCTGGCCTCTTCGACCTCATTTTCTAGCTGAGTTTCCAGACTTCTAAGCAATCTACTTCTCTCCGCTTTCATAGCAATGATTTCCACCCTCAAGGTCGCTTTAAAGGCATCCCACCTCACACTCTGACTGGTGTCCCAACTGGTATTCCTCTCAAAGAAACCCCGGATTTTGTCCCCTAGCTCCTCTCGTAAAACCTGATCCCTCCGGAGCTCCTCCAGGAACCTCCAAGTCCACACCCCTGGCCTGCGCCTCCCGAGCCGCATGTTCAGTTGCACCACTTTGTGGTCTGCTATCCCCAGGGGGCCCACCTCAACATCCTCCACCTGCCCCACCAAACTAGCCGAGATCCAGATGTAGTCAATGCGGGACTGTGTTTTATGGACATCTGACAGAAAAGTAAATCCCTCTTCCTCACCTCGTATTGCACGCCATGCGTCGCGCAGCCAGGCCTCCTCCCATTTCCCTCTTAGTTGAGGAGAAGCAATGGCGCCACCCCGTTCCCGGTCACACCGGGACCTGTCCCTCTTTCTGTCCCAGGCAAGGTTAAAGTCCCCCATCACTATCACCTGTCCCCTGGCGAAATTCTCTAGGGTGCTCAAAGTATCCCGCAAGAATTGCTCTTGACCCACATTGGGGGCATATACTGAGGCTATAGTATACTGGGATCCCAAAATCTCCCCCCTCACCATAATGTATCTTTCATTTTTATCCTTAAGGGTGTCACCAAGTCGAAAGTTAACTTCCCTTCCAAAGGCCAGGGCAACTCCCCCCCCCTTTTAGTAGGCCCTGATGCGAATATCAATGGGAAGCCCCTCAGGCGCAAGCGCCTTGGTCTCGTTTTAATAAGCGCGTCTCCTGCAGAGCCAGCACGTCCGTCCTTTGGGACTTAGTAAATAGCTCCAACTTAGTACGCTTAAGGGGGGAGTTCAGACCCCTCACGTTATGAGTCAGCCACTTGAAAGTTGTGCAAACAAACAGCTTGTCTGCATACCCCCATGGTAACTTTACCGCGCCTCCCCACCGCCACCCGGGAGAGATACCGTACCCCCCCCCCCTCTAGTTTCCATTCTGCTCCGTCCAAGGTACCCTTCCTCTCTATTGGCGACACCCCACCCCTCCCTCCCTCCCAACCCCCCAGCCCCCTCCACCCTGAAACCCCAACTGTGGGTGAGAACTCCCCCCTCCGCCCCTGCCCACTCCCCCCCCCTTCCCCTGACGTAGTCCTACCATTCTTCCCCATCCTGGGGCTAGGACTCCCTCACCACCCCTCCAACCCCCAAGCCAGAGAAAAAGCCCATTCCGCTCCTCCCCCTTCCCCCTACCGGGCCACATTGCCCTTACCGATCCCAAGATGTTGCTTCCCCTTCCCCAAACTCCTATACCAACCTTTAGGGTCCACCACTCCTTGCATATCAAAACTCCAACTCAGGTACTCTCCTTGCTGCCATTGGCTCCCTCCGCCCCACTCCCTTCCCCTTCCCTCAGGAAGCCGTTACTCCTTCTCGTGCCCTTCCCCTTCTTATCTCCCACCGTGGTCCATTCCCACGGCCTCTGCCCTGGCCTGTTGTCTCCGACTCGCCGAGCACCACTCAAGGGGTCCTCCTCTAGGTCAAGTCGCAGCAGTGCAGACCCCTCCTGGACAGACGTAATCCCTTTCTGCGAGCCTTCCCAATCGAAGATGAGGCCAAATGGAAATGACCACTTATATCTGACGCCGCGACCCTTCAACACCTTCAGTACCGGCGCCATTTGTCTCCTCTTGACTAGAGTGATGTTCGCCAGATGTTGAAATAGAGCTATCTGCTGCTCTTTATACACTATTGGTTCCTGTTTACGCGCTGCCTGGAGAACTGCCTCCTTCTGCGCATATCTAGCAAAAGCGGCTAGCACATCTCTCGGTCTCGAGGTGGGCCCCTTAGCGGGTCTTCCGACCCTATGGACACGATCTAATTCGATGGCATCAGGGTCCTCTCTTCCTAAAATGTTCGCGAATATGGCCTGGACCTCCCGTTTCAAGACCCCGTCCGAGACCGACTCCGGTAGTTGCTTCACCCTAATATTGATTCTTCGCGACCTATTTTCGAGAACCTCCATTTGGATCTCAAGATTCTGGATCTCCACATCAAAGCGCTGTATAGCCTCACTATTGGCTGTGGTGTCCTTGTCTATTTCCTGAAGACCCCTTTCCAGGAGGTCAGTCCTCTTCCCCCAGTTGCCGTAAGTCCCGCTTGATCTCCCCGAGTGCCTCATTGAGATCTGCCCTCATCAACTGAAACTGGTCCTGAAATGTCTTAGCCAAATTGGCATGAAGCACTTGAATCTCTCTCAGCACATCCTGCCTAGACGCCGGGGACGCTCCTGCTGTGCCCCCACCGCCGCTCTCCCCTCCTCCGAGTCCTCAGCACCTCCATCCGAGCCTTCGCCCATATCCTGCACCGACCACAAGGAATGAAGGGTGCCCTCTGACTCCCCAGGGCGCTGCAACACCTTCCCACTCTTCCCCCTGTGGCGGGTGGCCATCTGTCCGGAGTGAAACCCACTGGGGGCAGCTGCTCCTTGCGCTCGGCACTCCCGCGTCCCCCCGGGTTACACCCCCCACCAGACACGTACAATTGCCACCCGGCTGCCACACATCAAGCGCAGTTCAGAGTGGTGCCCACCCCCAGAAGCCAGGAACCACGGAAGAGGCCCAGCGCCAGTGATCCTCAGATGCTGGAATCAGTAGTAATCGAACCAGTGATATAGCCCCGGCTGGGTGGAGGCATACACTGGGGAATACCACACAGTACTGTCCTCCCACGAAGAATCGACAGGGTCGTGGACTGCTACCGTCACCAAGACATAGGGGGCGGCCCCAGCCCGCCAGACTCCCTGGGGGAAGCCGAGCACTCCTAGGCCAGAATTGCTGCCGCTTCCTGGGCCACCACAACACATTTAAAAAAAATAAAAATAAAAAATAAATTAAAAAAAAAATAAAAAGGGGTCGGAGCAGCTCACACCTACCGCTCCGTTTCCTCTGCTGCCAGGCTTCTAGGGGCCCGCCCGCCCCCGTGGCGCCACTACCGCCGCTTCCCAGGGCAGCCACACTCCTCCAAGCCACTCCTCGGTCGCGGTGCGCTGATGTCGCAAGCCGCTCTCGCCCTTCCTCCTCCGATCTTCAGGGGGGGAGGGGCCCGCCCTAGGCCGCAATGCCGTCGGCAATCTCCACTTGTGCCGACGCCCCCTCCACCACCTCCACCGGCGGGGCAGATGTTCGGCCGGGGCGGCTCACCGCACCTGGCCCGCCGCCCGCAAGCCCCCACAGGGCGCCGCTCCCGTGCGTGCACCGCTCCCGCTGGCTCTGCAGTCGGGGGCCTCTCACCGGGGGCTGTCCGGCACCCCCCTCCTCAGCCTCGGCCTCTGCCTCTCTCAGTAGCCGTCGGCAGGCGCGCCGACGGCGGCCCGCCACACTTCTGGGCTCAGCTTACAAAGCCCCGACCGCCGGGGACTGTTTGAATCGCTCCCGTAGGCTTCGGGAGCCCCGCCACTTCACACAGAAGTTGCTCCGCGAAAGCGGGGTGGTGGACCGCTTAGTGACTGTTCTGGGGTCAGGAGCCTCGGGCAGCACGTCTACTCCGTGCTGTCCACCATCTTAGAATAGAAAAGTGCACCTTGACAGCCAGGAACCACATTGTTGCTATTTGCGGTCGCCGCAAGAAGCTAAAACGCAAAACAGCCACTGAAAGTGAAGTTTGCTGGTTGCAAGTTGACAGTCCCAGTGCATTGCAGGAGTCCCCCAACGTCCTCCCTCTTGTCCCCACGACGGAGGCCCAGGAACAGTGAGATCTGCAGAGCTGCACAGGAACAGAAGTCATCAGCTGCATCTTTTCTCCTTTACCAAGGTACTGTAAAACACGTATAAGAGAACTTACCTCTTACTGTGGAAGTGCTTATAGCTTCTGCAACTTACAAGTCTAATCAGCTTGTGGCCCTTCATTTGATTCTTTTTTATCAAAGACTCCCAAGAACTTGTGCAAAGACATTTCCATTTACTTACCTGAAGTGCTGCATCCTATACAAAGACTTTTGCCTATTGACTTTGGCTTAGCCTACTGAATTGTAGGACTCTTCTAAGAGGATCTGAAACTATTTGCCCTGCTTAAAAATATCAATGATCTCTTGTGTTCTAATAACCTTTGCCTTTTGCCAACTTTTAAGTGTGTTCTGAAAGCCAACAGTAAGATATTAATGTCCCCAGCACTGTTATTGAGGTCACCTGTGGGTGTAGGTTGTCTCTGTGGGCCATCCCAAAAGGGTCTGATTCGGAAACTCAGAGTGTACAGTATTGAAGTGTATTTGTGTGTTACTAGTATATTGCTCCCTTCTAAAGAAGGCTTTGTAACTGATAAAATAATTGTTTATGCAAGAAACCTTGAGTTTATTTGAATACCTGTAACTGAATATTTGTGTAACTCCACTACAGCTAACATTTCCCCTCTTGAGATGAGCCTGGCTGCTCAACACGCTAACAAAATGGTAGTACAAGCTAATACCAAAGGTTTGTTCGTTTTATTATTTATAATGCGAGCCAGACCCAAGGGAGTTAGGGAGAATTCTCAAAAATGTGCCAATTCCCTTTACCTTAGAGACCCCCAGCAACTTTGCTGGATTTTGAAGACTATTTTTTTTACCTGGAAAGAGTGTGAGCCTTTTTTCCCCCCACTCATGTATTTTGATGTGTGTTTTACTCGTGTCCTTTGATTATGGAGTTTTAAGATGACTCCATAGGTCTCTTTTCATGTGTTACACAGCACCCTCATTGCAGTGACACAGGGATGTCTTTTTAAGACTCCCAAAGGTTTAAATACCTTCTCTGGGATATACTACTGTTTCCCAGATAATGTAATGTTAAATTGACGCTACTAGTCTTTTAAATTGCTAGACCCAGCAAACACTATCTTCCTATAGCGTGCTGGAGGGGTTATCTAGTATCCCCTGTGTCTAGAAACTCATGTAGCAGTCAAATGCTACCTTTTTTAATCGAAATGGCTGGTGGCAGTGGTTTTACAACCAACTACCATGATTTTTCCCGACCGCGAACACTGGTAGCTAAAAATCGCAGGAGCCACGTTTTTCAATATGGCGCCTTAAGCCCCTTTGTTTAAATAGGTCCCGGTCATCTTTTTTCGCCATTTCTTTTTGGAAAGGTCCTTCTAGTGTTTGTCTCTGCGCGCCAAACCAGGTTTGGTCCCTTTGTTTCTATATATTTGGCGGGCTTCAGGACTGAAGACCGCCTCTGACGTCTGAGTGTCTGGTATGAGCAGGAAGTGAAGGAGGTGCCCGAAACTCCCTGTGCTTAGTCTCATAGGAGACCCAAATGCACTACTGCTGGGTGAGTGGCAGCTAGGCTGGAATGAATGGGAGAAAACGGTTTAAGAGGGGAGTCTTGGATTGGAAAGCAGAGTCGACCACTGGAACGAAAGAGCCGAAGATGAGCTGGAAGAGGACGGCTGCTGCAACTCCTGGACTGTTGGTTTGCCCAGTGAATCCCTGCTGCAGGTCCGAATTGCCAAGTTCATCTCGACAGAGAAGCCCCTTCAATGACGACTTCTTCCTTTGAGTTGGTGGGACCAATCAACTCATAAGCCACCTGGATACCATTCTCGGAGCTGGTTAGGATTAACCAGGGGGAAGGACACCAGCTTGTGTGCTTGAATTACAGCTAATGGAACTGAAGGGACTCCATTTCGTCAGCGTTTGACGATCCTGTGCAGTGCAGGAGTCCCCAGATGTCCTCCCACTTGTGCCCACGACTGAGACTCAGGAACAGTGAGATCTGCAGGAACTGCCAGGAAACGTCTTCTGCTGCATCTTGCTCTTCATATTAAGGTACTGTGCCAACCCGATTGAGAGAACTTACCTCTTGCAGTGAAAGTTCGCAGAACTTTCCCAACTTGCAGGCCTAATCAGCTTGTGACCCAACTGTTAGGGAGAATTCTCATAAATGGCTGATTTCCCTTACCTTTTGAGTCCCTCAGCAGCTTTGCTGGATTTCTAGGATTATTATTTTTTTCACCTGGTAAGAGTGTGATCCTTTTTCCCACTCTTACATGTGTTTTGTTGTATGCTTTTTCATTCTGATCTTGAGAACTGGAACCTCACCTACTCCATGGCCTCATATTTCTATGCGTGTTACACAGTACCTTCACAGTGCAGTGAAACAGGATTGTCTTTGAGACTTCCCACCGACTCCATTTTCTGGGGCTGACTACGGTCCGCCAGAAAAGGGTAAAGTTGCCATTAACTTTACCTTAGTCACTTTAAACCACAGATCTTACATGGAGTATTGGAAAGGGTCAACTCTTATCCCTTTTTGTCTGTGCCTCTTGGAGCATTGTTTCGCTCCCTTTACATCAAGACTTGACTGGTGGCAGTGGTATCTACCCTAACTTTTCTACCGCGATTATCTTATATAAACGTGGTATTGTTTTAGGCCATTATATTAGCCTCAAACATAACCCCGCTTGACTAAATGCATTTTATTTTGGCTCCGGCTGGGTTTATTCGCCATTTCTTTTTGTTAAAGTCTCTCATGTTTTTCTCTGCGCGCCAAACCAGGGATGACTCCTTAGTTCGCTGTCTTTTCACGAGCTTCTGCACAGAAGCCCTCCTTAAGGCGCCAGAAAGTCTAGGTAGGATGTGAGGGAGTGATCTTCGGACCCCTGCCATGGGTTCGATTGGTAACCAAAGTCGCACTACTGTTTGATTGGCTGAGGGGACTGTCCTTTCCAGGACAGCCACCCAGATGTGGGATTGACAGCCAGGCTGTATGAATGGGGGAAAACTGCATAAAAAGCAAGTCTCTGTGACTGGAAAAGCAGAGTCGCCACTGGAACAAAAGAACCAATGAGGAACTGGCAGAAGAGGACCCCTACAACGACTGAACCGCCTAGTGAAGCCCTGCTGCAGGCCCAAATCTCCAGAATCCGACGACAGAAGATCCTCCAGGAAACTTCTTCCCTTGAGCTGGTGGGACCAACCAGTTCGCCCAAACTACAAGCCAGGACCCCTTCTCTGGTCGAATTCGCTGTACAGAGCTACAGTGGCCCGGATAGCCAGGAAGGTCGGACCCGGCTTCGGTTTTAAGGAGCGCACCTTTTATTTGTGGCTTTGCTCTGCTGCTGGTTTCTTCCCTGGGTAGTGCAGGACCCTCCAGTCTTCATACTTCTTGTCAGTCCGACAGTCGCTTCAGAAACCGAGAGCCTGCAGGAACTACCAGGAACGTCCGCCTAATCTCCCTCTCAGTTTTAAGGTACTGTGCAAATCCGGTTGTCCGTTTCGTTCAACCACGGTGAAAGTGTTTGAAATCTTTCTCCAATCCGAGGGCTTGTCCTTCTCTTTCAACTAACTTTTGTATCAACCAACCTCGTCCGGAAACCGTGCCACGAACTTTACCGCAAACTACCCTGAACTGTGAGATCTTGAGCAAAAGACTTTTGACCCATTGACTTTGGCCCTAAGCCTTTTCTACCTGATTCTCCCTCTGTAGTTCCTCTTGTTCAATTGCCCAGAGTACTTACCTGTTGGTGTGGATTCATTTCTAATAACTTTGTTTTTCCCCTCCCTTTTAAAATGCTGGAGTGCCATGTTGCTCCCACTTCATTTTCTGAGCTTAACTTGTCTGGAATTGAAGGGAAGTGGTGTGGTGTATTAAGAGTGTGATTTTTTAGACTGCTTATAATAGTGTACTGTTTAAACAACTGAAGAGTGAAATAAATGTATATTCTTTTACTTGAATACCTTGAGTCAGTGTTTGCCTGAATCATAGTAATTGCTGTCCTTTGTCTAACTATTTGTACTACTCCTTACGCTTGAGATAAGTCTGGCTGCTCCGCTACTGCTACCACTAGAACTGTGTAGTACAGGCTTGTACCAAAGGTGAAATTGTACTGTCACTTGTAGTCTTAATTGTGTGTGGTGTTCCCAAAGGGTACTGCATATAATTCTGCCTACCACCAACATAGGATTCTATTACGTACAAACTACTTCTGACAACTTTGGCAAAGACTTCACAGTTTACTTCAAGAACTGCTCTTTCCTATCCAAGACACTAGTCCATTGACTTTGGCCTATTGAACTAAATCGAATCCTCTAGTGAACAAAAACTATTTCCACTGCCTAAGAAAGTATTTGTGATCTATTCTGCTAACTTGTGCCTTTTTACTCCCATTGAATTTAACTGAAATGCCATCTTGCTCCTATTTCAGGGGAGCCTAATTTGTTCAGAAACTTATTGGTTTGGTATTGAATTGTGTTTGTGTATAATATTAAGTTGCCTCCTTCTAGTGAATGTTTTCTAAATGATTATGCAATAAATTAATAAGTGTTTCACCAAGAAATCTTGAGTGTAAGTATCTACTTGAACCACTGTGATTGTAAGACCTCTGTGTAAGCTCTTGTATGGCTCACATTCCCTCTTGAGATAAGCCTGGCTGCTCAGCTCGCTACCACAAAACTGTGTAGTACAGACTTCTACCAAAGGTTGGTTTTGCTTACACCTGTAGTCCAAATTGTATGTGGTGGTCCCAGAGGGTACTGCATGCAATTCTACCTAACACAGGGTATCAGGACGCAGGGGAGCTAGACAATTTTCAGCTTGGGTTACAGAAATGTAGAACTATATATAAAGAGATACAAAGGTATGTTCATTCAGTACAGTAAAAAGATGAGATAGACGTCCGATGTTATTTACAAAGCAGGCTAGTGAGGGCTAGCAGCAAGGGTTGAAGCAAGTCTGTATAAAATGCAGAGGGTGAGCAAGCAAGAGCCTTACGTGATTAGCAGTCCTTTTCTTTGATCCAGATGATAATGTTAAGTCTAAAGTACGGATAAGTTTGATGAGCCCTCAGGGAGGGGGGGTAAGGAGTTCCAGAGCTGGGCAGCTTTGACTGGGAAGCTACACCCTCCCGCTTTGGTAAGTTTAAACCTTGGAACCATCAGGCAGTTTGTGTTGGCAGTTTTGGTGGGCTGATTGGATGTTTTTCTGTTGAATCTTTCGGTGAGATATCGTGGGGCGGTGTTGTTAAGGCACTTATGCGTTAATGAGGCGGTTTTTAGTAAAATGTCGTTGGTGGTGAGCCAGTTCTTCCATCTTATCTCAGACAGGTGTTCTTTTTTAGAACTACCTAGCGTAGCTCTAAGGGCGTTATTTTGAAGAATCGGAATTTTGTTGGTAATATACTTGTTGGCCCCTAGATATAGTGAGTTGCAGTAGTCCAATTTCGATAAGATTAGAGCTCTAGCCAGAGTGGTGCAACTACTCGTAGAGAGGAAAGGCTTAGCAGCTCTAATGAGCTTGCAGGTGTAAGCGGTAGGGGAGGCCATGGAGTTTACCTGTTTGGTAAAGGAGAGGGTGGCATCTAAGTAAAATCCTAATGTTTTATCCTCTTTGGCTACTTATAATGTTGCTGCCGTCGATGTTGAAGGTGGTGTATTTGTGTCCCAGTTTATTAAGGTTAGAGGTGGTGCCAAGGATGATTTCGGTTTTGTCATCATTCAGGCATAGATTTCCTATACCTGTAGTCATAGTTACTTGTGGTGTTCCCAGAGGGTACTGCATTCAAACTTTGCCTAACAATTAAAATGACCACCAAATGTTTCCAGAACACTGACGTCACAAGACTGGTATTACCCTGTGCGCATGTAAACTAATGCATAGCCATACAAGGTCCTGGTTTTACTACTTTTTAGGCAATAATTGATGTAGTAACACTGTGGGAGACTACACAACACTTGTCCTCTTGGTATTAGGTAACCTATCTTTTGGGATATGCCTGTGCTAAACAAGTTGCTAGTGTGACTGACCAGCCAGGCTCATCTCACTACTCATGGTTTTAGTTCTAAATCGTTATTTAACTTTTTTTTTTTAAAATAAGCTATCTTCAAACAGGGCAATATTTGTAACCATAAAATATACTTTAAAATATTTTTCCAGAACAAGCACAAAGCTAGTAGATACTATTTTGAGATGCTTTTCACACTTCCTACACCCAGAGGAGACTTCCCTAACAAGGACAGTAATGGCATTTTTATATCACTAGTACACCTAGTAGATTCAGAGGTTTGCAAAAAGGAACGATTAGAGGAAAGAAAAAAAGGTTAAACAGGTCCTCAGGGCATGCAAGTATACTTCAATCTTCCAATGAAGTCTAGACAAACCTTTCCCAGCAATAATAATTAAAAACCAAGATATCACCTCTGAGGGACAGAAAGTGTCAAAGTCAAATGGACTACAAGAGTTTGCAGGGAGCCAGGACAGCCAAAGTCAATTGGAGCACAGTCTATGGAGCTGAAACATGTCTTAGTTTACAAAGTCTTGCACAAAGTTAGAGAGTTTCTGAAGAAAAATCACTGTAGGGTCACAAGCTGTTACACTTGTGTAAAGTAGAGTTAAAATCAATTCCTACAAAAATAGCTACTGCAAGTCTCAACTGCAAAGAGCACAGCTACAGACACTGAGGTAAGTACCCCAAGTCTGAACAGTACCTCTGGTTAGAAGAGTGGACTAGCTGCCTTCTGCCTGGTAGCAGCAAAGCAGGTCCTGGGTTCCTGAGGCTCAGTCGTGGGGACAAGAGGGAGGACTCCTGCGGCAGCAATTTGGACATCAGCAGCAGCAACAGGCTCTTTTCAGATCAGCGGCAGTTCAGTTTCACCACGTGGAACAGCACCACCGCAGTTCTTACATACCGGCTGGGCTTCCCGCACTCCTCGAGTCCCGCACTCCTTGAGTCCCGCACTCTGGTGAAAGGCCTCGAACTCTGGTCATCCTGCTTCTGGAGGGTCCTTAGGAGACTCCTGGAGCTTCTGGCCGGATTGCAGACGTTGCACTAGACTATGGATTTCTCGACCCCTGGCACTCAGTTCCTGCAGCAGCAGAGAAGTACAGCCAGTCGGGGAACATAGTTCAGTGGAGTTCGTCTCGGAGTTAGTTGGTTCCACTAACCCAAAAGGACGAAGTTGTCCCTTCTGAAGCTTCTCTGGTCGATCAGAAAAAGTAGTTTCAGCACAGCAGCATGGCAATTGAAAGGTCCAGGAGGATGCAGCAAGTTTCATTCACGGTTTCGTCAGGTATTCTTCACAGTGGTCGACTCTGCCTCTAGTCCCAAAACCCTTGCCTTTTAAGCAGGTTTCTCCCATTCATGCACAGCCTAGGGTGTCACTCAAACAGCAGGGTGGCTACCCTGAAAGGACAGCCAGCTGGCCAATCAGGACTGGGTGCATTCAGGCATTCCGAACGACAAATGGCAGGGGAGTTTTGGGAACCTCCCTCACTTCCTGCCCTTCCAGACACACTGGAGCCAGAGGTGGGTTTCAGTACTGAAGCCTGCCAAAAGCAAAACGAAGAAAAGGGCTCAAAACTGGCTTGGCGCACAGAGCAAAACCCAAGACCTCACAAACAGAAAATGCAGAAAAGAAGACCAGGCCATTTTGACAAAATGGTCACCCATGGGGTGGGTATACTGCAGCTGAGGATTCAGCCTCCGGTAGAAAAGCACAATGGAAGGAAAATTAAACCACTGCCACCAGACATTTAAAGTAGTGAGGATAACATAAAAAAGGTTACATGAGTAGGTGGGAAGAGGGGCTACTAATTAACCACCCCCATCACCCCAGCACTCCACATAAAATGGTGTGTGCTGGACCCACGAAAAGAAAAGCCAAGTAAAGTAAATTTCACTTTACTATTCTTGGGAACAGTAGTTCACACAAGAAAAGGTATTCAAACCTTTTGAGAAATCTAAAGGATTTCGCTGTGACACTGCACTGAAGGTGCTGGGTGTTACCATACAAAAACAGATGCCTATGGAGATTTTCAGACTACAAAAATGAAGGAAATATGTAATCCAATGTCAAAACACGAGTGAGAAAAAGGGCTCAATCACTCCAGGGTTAAAATTAAAGAGTCATAAAGTCCAGCAAAAGTGCTGGGGATCTCTAAGGTTGGAAGGGATTAGCGCAGAAATGAGAATTCTCATTAACATAACTCAGAGTAGCCATGACAGTACCTGCATTTATGTATGAATGGCAGTATGGGATTCATTGCTCAATTTACATCCCAAGCTTTCCTTGGAAGAAGCCCCTGATTAAATGACCACCAAATGTTTGGATGGTGCTGTGCACCTGCTTGGAAGCTGGATGGGCATTTATCCAGAAGCTGGAAGAAATGCTTTCATGAAGACTAAGGCTCTGCACTGAATGTCCTGCAAGGACTAGCAGTAGGTTGGATCTGTATAATACAACTGCCCGATTGGATGCTACATTGGCTGCCAAGAATGCAAGCCGAGTTGCCAAATTAGCACCATTGTGCCCTGTATCCAGTTCTCCTCTGCACTCCAGCAGGGTCTTCCTTGGCCATAGATCGCTATTTGCATATCATTCACCTTGGTAACTGAACCATGACTGACTTATGTCTAGAACCACAAAACTAGCTGCTTGTCTAACAGACAACAGTGGATGCAAGTTGTGTCAAAATTGTCTTGTGCTGAAACGTTTCACAATCCCTTTTGCCTCCGAGATTCTTTTCATTTATATCTCAATGAATTACACTGGGTTTTGCGTCAAATCTAAAATCCTGACCAAAACACTGCAATTAGATACAAAATAAAAGCACTGAAAATGAAGTGATCTCTGTGCAATTAACTGGTCTTCTTACTGTATTAAAAAACTTGCTGCACAAAGGCTTCATGAAAAATATATTTTACAAATAAAGTAAACTTTTAATAATGTTTGTATTATGGACAAAAAGTAAGCAGGTTTAGAAGCTTTTCAGTAACTATCAAGGCACCAAATCTGCACTACTTATTAACAGTGTTACAATGGACTGACTATAGAGTCTAATGCGAAAACACATTACCTGGTAGAACTTGAATTTGAATCCAAGAATATGACACAGAGTCTGTGGTTCACACATGGACATGTAAGACTCAAGCAGGGGTACAAAGAATTCGTCAAAATCCGGCCGACATTCATATACTTCTAGCAGGATATCCAAAACTCTGTTTGGATCCAGGTTAAAGCACCCTAGTGCAGAGAAGAAATGCAAACAAAATATTGAATTACATATAAAACAGCAAAATGAGCTTCAGCAATACCAGGTAGCCCAGAAAAGAGCTTAATCAATCCAAAAGAGTCTTCAGACAATGAACATTTGGACCAGCATTAACTGGTATATGCGTAAGGGAAAGGTCTCCTTCTCTGTGTTAGGACAGTATTTCTGATGTCCAACTAAGGGCTTAGTAAAACCACTCAACCGAGGCAGTAGAAGACTCCACTCTTAGTACAAGGCTGTACTACCTGAGTTCATGGTAGCATAGAAAGAGCAGCCAGGCTCATCTTACGACGGAGAGAGGGCCGTAGAATCAGTACAAATGAAATTGGATTACAATTGGTCCAAAGAAACACAAACACTATTTATGTAAAAATACACAATTTATTTAAATACAAGTAGGCCCAGATAAATCTTGGGGGAAATAAGTACTATCACATTATATGTAATCACAATTATAAAAAAAACACTATGCATGAAGGTTCACAGACCAAAGCATAAACCTTATTTGGAACACCTAACAGTGGTTCTAGGGAAGTCTTACCTTTTCATACGCATTCACTATAGATCACACCTTTTCTTGGGGAGTAAAAATCAATGGTTACTTTCAGATTTCATTCAGTAATTCAAGGGGAGTACACCCTACCAGTTGTAACGTGATGCTCAGAATCATATAATCAGTCAACTGGACAGTATACGTTTTGTGAATAGTGGAACACTTATTCTAGGTACAGTAAAAACCTATAACTACATTTGTGATACCACAGTTCCACTAGGTGAGTAAAACCGAAGGATTTAATATTCAATTAATGGTGCTTCGATATCAGCGAAATACAGATTGAGATGAGCAGTAACTCGTGTAACTTATTTTTGGATGGCATGGCAAACAGCTAACTCAAGGTAAGTAAAAGCCATATACTTTTTCAAGGAGCTATCAGAAACTTGGGGCAGGTATAAACCGAAGACCCTTTTTGTGTCTGTCTAAAACAGACCAGGGAAAGCAAAACCCAATGTTACTTCATGAATGACTCAGTTATTCTAGGTAGGTAAAACCCAACACATACTTATTCTGGACAGGCTAATAGCAAGTCTGGGGAAGCAAGACCCAGTTGGGGGACACTCCTATATTTATCCTAACCGGAATAATAAAGTAAAATCAACAGCATTACTTTTGGGAAGAGGCACAACCAAATCACAGGTGAGTAATATAGCATCAGATCTACTCTGTTAGAATGGAAAAACAGTTTCTAAGGAAAGAAAGAGGTTCCATATACTTTTGAGAATAGTCCACACATTCAAGGTACGTAAGAACTTTTCTAACTTTTTACTCTCAGAATTACAGTTACCAACCAACTCTTTTTCAAGTAAGTAACTTTTCAACACATTCTCTTTTCTAGGCAAAAGGCCAAATCCCTTAAGTCTTTCCCTTATTCTTCAAGCACGAGTGTTCTCAGTGGCAGAAGAGGGGTCACTAAGGTCTAATGTCCAACAGGCAGTGTCAGGATAGGTTCTTTAGTCGCAAATGTCCCTCAGGAAGACTGTCCAAACAGTTGAGTATTTTACTTTGGAGTTAGTGGAGGATCCAGGGGCTTCACAGAAGACACCGTAGTAGGATTCCAGCAGTGGGACTGGGTGAACTGGACGAGAGGCCTCCCAATCACAGAAAACACCCCACAACTACACAGGAATCACAAGAGACTTAAGGTAAGGGCATACCTTAGTCAACACAGAAGATTTTGCAGCAGGACGACTTCAGGATCTGCAGCCAAAAACCTGGTTGATTGATTCCTTGTCGTGGTTACCGAAAACAGGACCTTGGATGGGACTTTGCAGCAGGGATACACAGGGAAGACACTAGGCAAGATTTTCCCTCGCAGACGGATGCGGTTCTGTGGATTTGGCGCCTTTCACAGAAGACAGAATATCACTGGTCGGATTCTCGTTGTTACAAAGGTCCAGCACTCTGGTGAGGGAACCTTTCAGACTGGATGTGTGTGTCTGGAGATCCAGCAGGATGCCCAAGAAGTTTCAGGGATATTCGGAAGACTGTGTACCGCACAATGGCTCAAGGTCCCAGAGTATTGGGATATTGCAGCCCTGCAAGGTCGCAGCACGGCATGGGATGGCTTAAAATGCAGGTCATCTTGAGTCTGGTGGGTATCACCAGGCTCTGGGTCAGGGTCTTTGCTTCCCGAGTCCCCAGGTCGATTGGAAGGAAGGGCTACAACAGGCTCAGGTTATGCAGCAGGCTCTCCGGTCGCTAGAAATGGTCTCAGCTGCTTTTCCTTCATCATACTCTTCGGTTTTGGTTCCAGTGATACTTGTCTTCAGCTTCCAGGTACGGAGTATTTAACAGAAACTACAGCACAACTTCTGCATTCTCTCCCTGCATTTCACAACAAGGGGCGGTGTGGTTGTCCAATCAGGACACCCGCCCCCCCCCCTGGGATTTGTCCCCATTCAGGCAAGGAGGAAGACAAAGGGCTGTGGAGATTTGGACTCCTCCCTCACTTCCTACCTTCACAGACAAGATTGGAGCCTGAGCGGGGAGTCCGCCGAAGATAATCACGCAAAGGCATTTCCCACCCTGGATGTCAGAGGAAGGAAGGTGGTCAAAAAAACACTAAAATGGCGAAAAAACAAGACAGGGCCCATTTTGGTAAAATGAGCATCCTTGAGTACCTTTACTGCAGCTGTGAACACAGCCCGCGGTAAAGGTGCACTGAAATAGTAAAAGGTATCAATGCCACCAGCCATTAAAGGTAAGCTTATCCCTGTAGCAGAACTGTTAGTTTTAGTGTGATAGGCGATACATTACACCTCCCCAGCACTCCACATTAGGTGGGGTGTGCTGGTTACACCAAAAAGAATGCAGAAGGGATCCAAAGTTCGTTTCTACCCTTGGGAACTGTAGTTCTCACAAGGTTAGGTAGAGAAAGTTAAAAGGGGAGCCCCTAGGGCAACCCAGCAACAACAGGAACTTCTTGACAAAACATTGTCAAAGAGGATAACTTTAAAAAGACAGTCTAAAAAAATGACACCCATAAAAAGAGTAAAATATTCTGTGGGTGTGGGAAAAGGTTCCCACTCAGAGGTACAAGGAAAAATAATCCACCAGTAAAGCAAAAAGTTCTGGAGTTGACAGGTCAGGAAGATTTACCATTACTATGAAAATCTTAGCCAAGACTCTGCAACAGTATTTTTGAAACTTCTATCTGATTAAGATGGAAATCATTTGGTAAATTAATCTAGTGTATAGGGCAAAGTATTACACTTTTTGTACTCGACTATATTCTAGACGTCAACTGGGCATGGATAATAGCCATTTGCATTTATTTAAAAAACAGGGATGCAAACTATTAGCATATTTACAAACGTGAAGATTCCCAGGAAGGGTAGCTATACAATAGAACAAAATGAGAACAAGTAGTGAACCAGTTTATAAGGGTGCGAACAAGGAGAGAGCGAGACCAAGGAAACGCAAGTGGCATTAACCTGTGGGGCAGGGGGTGATGCAAACGCACAAGGTCTGTACACACACAGAAAAGTATGTTAATGTTATTACACAACACTGGAGGGAGTGGTCGTGCCAGTGATTTCGGGCTGTGGGGTGCTCTCTCTTAGCTTAGCATTGAAGCAGTGCTTTATATAGATAACAAAACTGGCTTTCATTGTGATGAACAGTGGGGGTCCAATAGTGCATGGGAGCAGGATCAGAAGCGAGAAGCAGCACAGCAGGGCCATGGGACAGGAGTTGAGAGCAGAGGAGGAGCGGAGATAGCAAGATGGTGAGTGGACAGATAGTCAGCCAGACAGAGGAGCAAGACAATCGACCACGGATTAGGAAAAGGAAATTGCGGGGGGCGCTGTTGAGCAGCCGACAAGATGGCCGCCTAGCTACGGAGCTCCGAGACCCACAGATCTACATCGGCAGACAACGGCGGAATCCATACATCTCCAACCCAGATAATAGTACCGGATAACTCCCCTAGCTGCGGGGTACATACTGTGAAAAATTTGCTGCCTGGGACTTAGCTGCTGCCGAGATACGACCGACTGCGCCGGCCTGCCCCGTTGGGCCCGTCTCCTGGACCTCGGAGAGCGGGGCGCTGTGGCATCCGTGTGCGCCGCCACCGGGCCGGAGACCGCGCTCCCACCCTGGGACAGCAACGGGTGCTTCTTCTGGTCTGCCGCCGCGAGGCCCGCTGACCACGGGCGGAGGAGGTGAGTGCCTGGGGGGGCCGGTAGCAAGAATGACACTACGCCCAAGAGGGCCCCACATCCATTGAACTTATCCAAGTGAGCCTCAACACCACCAAACACATTTCTGGCTACTCTGGAGCCCATCGAACCTCTCCAGCTATCTCCGCCGACTGTACCTGCAGCGGTCACGGTGATCCTGCTAACCCCACTCTACACGCCAAAACTACTGGTCAGCTGCCGCCCCCACTACTGCACTCCTGTACTGAGTTCACTACTAATCTGCCCATCTGAGACAGCAATGTCAAACAGAGCAAGAGGAGCGAACAAGGTAGGCACCATGGACAAGTTCACCAAGACAGCGCCCAGGTCAGACCAGGCGTCGTCCTCCATGGTGCAAGAAGACGCTGAGGCCCTGCCGGATCCACCTCTGCCTGATTTAACTGTAATGATGGAGTCTATGGCCAAAAACTTTGCCGCCTTCCATGAAAAACTGGATGATATAAACGCTAACGTAGCCTCCCTCAGAGCCAAACTGGACCAACATGGTGCAAAAATCACAGAGGTAGAGCAAAGAATAGGAGCCAACGAAGATAATGTTCACACCTTACAGGGCACCGTCGCAGAGCTCGTCCGAGATATGAAACAGGTCAAAGCCAAGTGTGATGACCTCGAATCGAGGTCACAGAGAAATAATATACGCATAGTTGGGGTTCCCGAAACGGCTCTAAAGGGTCGCATGGAACAGGCGGTCGAACAACTCCTCAAGGACCTACTTGGCAACCCAGTGTTACGCTCACCTGGCTCCCACAGGGGTGTCGAGCAGAACTGGACAGCCACGGTCTCCACCAACGTGACGCATAGTGCAGAGATGACTGACTGGACTGGCCCACCTAGCTTCGTCTGCTTGACCCATAGAAGTAGTCTCCTAAAGACGGGGAAAGGGAATTAGCCACCTGTAGATTTGAGTAGTAACACCTCACTGCGTCCCCACTTTTCACTTCTGACATTCCCTTTCACAAATCTCACCTTATAGTTTTGTATGATGAGCTCTCCATCCTGCGAAGAATGAAGGGGCGCGTTGATGGCCAGTTACTTCACTGGCTTGAGGGTATTGGAAGAGTTCTGGACAAATCTTGGCTCCAAACCTCCGGATGAAAGGCCGTAAGTATATAGTTCTAAAGAGTTCAAAATGTCCGAATAACCACTCTTGTCCAATTCCTCGTTTCTTTTGCAGCTTAGACCCAAAAGATGATCGTCTTGTGGCAGCTGAAAGCGTTCAGGTAAGAGTCTGTGTTTTGTAACACTGTCCGGTAAATGATGCCAAGGTTTAACTCGCTGCTTTCTCTTGTCTTGCATGTGCAGCGTAGGAAGATTTGGCATGCTGGTGGATAATACCTCCTGCGGTAAAATCAGGTAAGCATATGGAGGCAAGAGATTGTCCTTGTTTGTTCCCTTTGGCTCACCTTGTTGTTTTCTTGTCCCCCTTAGGTGCTGGAATGCGGCAACCTGGTGATGGAGACAGCACCGGATCGTAGAGATGCTGCGAGGAACGGCGAGTATGGCGTGGCGCTGCTGCAGGCGATGCGACATGTTTAAAATGAAGTCTGTTTCTGGATCGAAGATGCGCTGAATCCGAAATCAGGTAAGAAATCCAGTAAAGTTCTTGTTCTGGCCTTTCTTCTTCTTTCCCTTCTTTCTAGGCGCTCTGGACTCGAGGTGGGCGTGACAGGATGCTGGATGCTGACTGCAGACACGGTGAGCGTTACGCTGCTGGATGCAGAGTAACGCCTAGCATGTGCTGCTCTTCGGGCGTGGTTTAAATAGCCTTCAAAGTAGTCCCAGGTAAGTATTCCTCCACAACCACACCAGAGTAACAAAATAGTTTCTAAGAGATAGTCCCTTCAAGCCTCACATGGGCTTGGATGCTTGGATCCCTTGCAGCATGGTCTGCATCAGGTAAGTTTTAACATATGAGCCTGGCGCCTATGGCGCCAGGACTGATGTCCCATATGAGCCTGGCGCCATTGGCGCGAGGACTGTACCCAGATAGCCCCTAACAGGGGTTGCTGGGTCTGCTCCAGGTAACATGATGCCTGCTTCTGGGGTTGATGGACTTGGTATGGATGCCTGGGGGTAGGCATCATGACACCCAGAGCTATCTCCATTCTTCATCGTGGAAAGAGCACATCGCTCCCTGGCATCCTGACCCAAACCTGGACTTTCCCAGACCAATAATTGCAAAACTGCTAAGCTACAAAGACGGACCATATACTCCGCTTAGCCAGAGAGAAAGGGGAACTAAGGCTGGACTCACAAACAATTAGAATCTTCCCTGACTTTTCTGTGGGAGTGCAGATGGAACATCGTCGATTTGGAGGAGTCAAAAAGATGCCGAGAGAGAGGAAAATAGAGTATGCAATGCTCTTCCCGGCTCACCTAAAGTTTACCCATCGTAACAAGATCTACTTCTTTACTGTTCCAGACGAGGCAGTTAAATTCATTGGAGGCGCAAATCCCGTTAGCTGACCAAATGGAGGAACCAATGAATGATAACTGACAACCAAGTCCATAGTCCATAGTATGACCTTACTATGGACTATGCCTCTTCCAACTGGTCTCGAACCTCGTCACCTCAGCATATTAGTTGGGGACCAGACCACTCCAACAATGGCTTGGTTCTCATGACCCAAGTACTTACTTGCCTTCCTTGTAACCCTATGTTTCATTAGCCGTGTAAAATATTTATGATGTATCATCATAACATGTGTTAACAAATGTGGGTCTTCGGCAGCGGTAGCCCCCACTGCAGCTGCA
The DNA here is from genome assembly GCF_040938575.1 of Ambystoma mexicanum. NCBI lineage: Eukaryota > Metazoa > Chordata > Amphibia > Caudata > Ambystomatidae > Ambystoma > Ambystoma mexicanum. The sequence goes on along the minus strand of NC_090930.1, from coordinate 250,519,879 downwards.
ATGCCTCCTGAGGCAAAGTGTTTATGGTTGAGCCCTCGTTGGGCTGTTGCCAAATTGGGAACGGCACACGGTTGGTTGTATTGGGGGAGGGTATTTTCACACTGCTAGTTCCTTCCGGGCGGTGAGGTTGGGGGGCGGGAAAGTTGTGGGAAGTTATAAGAAAATCGGCAAGAAAGTGAAGACGAGGCTCGAAGTGAGGCGCAACAACGCCACAACTGCACATCTTTTGGTAAGCAGACAGATTTGTAAGCTCTCACGATAGGGATGTCCCATAACATGTCAACATGGCTATTAAAATGTTAACATGGAATATCTGGGGTCTGACAAATTTTACAAAGTCCCGTAGGATCACAGCATATACACAAAGACACATGATTAAGGTAATCCTGCTGCAGGAGACACGCCCAGAAACTCCTAGCATCCAATCTTGCACAATCCTTGGGCCCCAATAGATTTTATACCTAATTCTCCACTCAATCCAGAGGAGTCCTAACACTCATTCATAAATCGGTGAAGTTTAAACTCCATGCATCCCACATTGAGAAGGAGGGTAGGTATGTGATCCTTCATTGCACCCTGGCTAACGATGAATGCCTACTCGTGAATTCTTATGCCCCCAACACCGACTCCCCCCGAATTCATAGATGCTGTGACCGCCATTATCATGAAATATGTGGAAGTTCCCATTATATGGGGTGGGGATATGAATCTTATACTTGACAAGGACATCAACAGGACAACCTCGACCCGTAGGAGCGTGTTCCAAGCCACCAAACGGCTCCTCACACACATGAATTCTCTGAACTTACATGATGTGTGGAGAACGCTTCACCCCCAGGACAGATTACACCTTCTATTCCTCAGTGCACGATAGCTCTTCACGAATAGACTTGTTCTTATTGTCAGGGTGCCAAGTGGGTAGGGTGTCAGATGTTACGATTCTCCCTCGCACGCTCTCTGATCACTCCCCCGAGCTGCTGCAGATCCAACTGGGTAACACTCCAACCGCCCGATCAGCCTCGCGTTTTAAGTCGGAGGCCTTGTCTGACATCGTCTTCAAAGCTGAGATATTATCGGACATAAACACCTTTTTCGAAAACAATAACACGCAAGACACCTGAGGGGACCCGCTGGGAAGCATTTAAAGTTTACATCAGAGGGATGTGTATCTCGAGGGATGCTGGGGTTCTTAGCGCCATAAGGCAAGCCCTACACTGCTCCGAAACGAAGCTCAAAATCCTAGAACATGCTGCCCCCCAACCCCAGCCACCCTTGCAAAAATTAGAACAGAACTAGAAAGGTTTGAATCCCACGCCTTGAACGAGGTGTGTTATTTTGCTTGCCCCGTGGCCGCCCGACAGTACGGTGAGGGTGACAGACCTGGTAAAACCCTGGCCAAACTGGTACGCGAGGAGGGTGGCAGATCCCGGATAGATAGCATTCTAGATGAACAAGGCAAATGACATTGGTCCGACCAGGCCATAATTGACATCTTCGCTGGCTTCTATGCCAGGCTCTATGGCCCCAACCAGAACACAATGCTCAAGATCTAGACGACATGTTAGAACGCATCCCTATGACCCTCATCTCCCAGAGTACCAGGGAACAACTTGACATCCCGTTCACCCTGGAGGATATAGTCCAGGTGATTTCTGACCTTCCGAAAAACAAGGCTCCGGGTCCCGATGGGCACACATCTGAGTTCTACCGTGAACACGTCGCTATCCTAGCCCCCATATTGCACGGGGTATGGACCGAATCCCTTTGATTGGCCACTCCACCCTCCGCCTCTTTAAAGGAAGCCCTAATCACTGTTCTCCCCAAACCTGGGAAACCCCCAGATGAATGTGCATCCTATAGGCCCCTATCACTTATCAACACGGACATGAACATTTTTGCCAAAATAATTGTGAATAGATTCCTCCCATTTATGCCCCATCTGATCCATGCAGACCAAAGCTGATTTGTTCTAGGCCGATCCACTGCTCTCAACATCCGCCGATTATTCAATATAATTCCCAGAATTGACCCAAAGGCGGACGCAGTGACTGACACTAGAGGCCCAGAAGGCATTTGACATGGTTTCCTGGAAATACCTATGGGCGTACTGGAAAAAATGGGAATAGGTCCGAACATGCTTTCGTACATAAAATTGTTAAACACTAACCCGAGGGCCAGGGTGCTTGTTAATTCCATCGTTTCCTCCCCCGTTGTGCTACACAGGGGCACTCGTCAGGGATGCCCGTTCTCCTCCATCCTTTTTGCACTTGCCATCGAACCCATGGCAGATCACGTCAGGGACAGACATACTCTCAAGGGTATTCGCCTACAGGGCACGCCGGAAATTCTCATTGTATGTCGATGACGTACTTCTATATATCAGAGACCCCTCCACACATCTTGACCCGATTATCTGAGACATAACCAAAATAGGAACATACTCTGGCTTTACCATCAATTACTCTAAATCCAAGATATTCCCCCTTACCGCGGCAACCCAGCAGCCAACATGTGAATTTCCCCTACGATGGTGCCCGGGAGGCATTAGGTACTTAGGGGTACAAGTTTCACTGACCAAGTCGCCTTACTGGCTGATAATTATGAGGCAACGGCACAGCACATTCAATTTAAGCTGCTCAAATGGCGCAATCTCCCTCTCTCTGGCGGGCAGACTGTCACTAGTCAAAATGATTGCGGTTCCTAAGCTCCTTTACATCTTGGACAGATTTAGAAGGAACTTTTGGGTTGATATCACTTAGAACCCCCGCGACCTGATTAAATGCAAAAATTTGCACTGTCGCATTGGTGTGCCATAGAACGGAGACTTTGAGTTCCTCAACTCTGTTTGTTTAATTAGGAAACCAGGCTGTTGTGGTCACACCTTATTACTGTGCCAGAAAAAATAAATTCTGCTGGAGACTAAGTCCAATTGATGTTGTGTGATAAGAAAGTTTAATTGATCTGCCCTATGGATTACACGTATTTCGCAAGGTGCCTTTCTCAAATCAGGGCTTATCCAACTTTATTTCTCTTGATCATTACTGGAAGTGTAATAACGGGAATCAATCCCAACTGCAAATATCATTGCCGGGTCCCGCGTTCAAGTGAAGTGTTGATCAAGAGAAATAAAGTTGGATAAGCCCTGATTTGAGAAAGGCACCTTGCCGAAACACGTGTAATCCATAGGGCAGATCAATTAAACTTTCTTATCACATAACAGCAATTGGACTTAGTCTCCAGCACAATTTTTTTTTCTGGCGCAGTAATAAGGTGTGACCACAGCAGCCTGGTTTCCTTTACATCTTTGCTAATGTTCCAGTCTGGCCCGGGAAGCAATATTTTAAGAGACTCCAAGCCACGTGTGCCCAATTCCTCTGGCATTCTGGGGCAGTCCGCAAAAAGTGGTTACACATGACCCCTCCCTATGATAAAGGGGGTTTCTCAGCTCCGGATCCAACCCTATATTGGATTGCGGCACAGGCCCATCATGCCACACATTGGTATACACAGCTGAACCCACTTCCACATGTCAAATTGGAGGAACTGGCGGGGGACGGGACTAACATTATGACCCTGTTACACCATACGTTCCAGGCGGAAGCACCTGTAGACCCCGTGGCCACTACGATTAGAGCATGGAATATGATTTTGAACCCAGCACAAGGGCACCGCCCATACTATAAATGGCTACCCTTACGTCAATTCCCAGGTCTCTCCCCCACGCAAGATCATCATTTCATCCAACACTGGGAAGCCCTGGGATACCGAGCACTCGCAGACCTATATCCAGATGGTAAATTCATTACCCCCCCAAACATGGAGACTTGGGCACTCTAACTCAGCACTTGAGCTACTACAATACTTTAGGCTAAGGGCGGCGGTCCGTGCAATATGGCCGTCATACCCAGACGAGCCCCCAGATTTGCCCGAACTCCAATACATAGCAAACTCCACAGGTAGTAGGGGTATAGTGTCCTTCCTGTATAAAATGCAGCTAAAGCGAGAGAACACGTCCCTCAAACCACGGGAAGCCTGGGCCAGAGAGCTGGGAATGGAAATCACTGATGGCATGTGGTACAACATGTGTGCGCACACGCGCAGAATCTCCCTAAGTGCTAGATTCCGCTGCATACAATATAAATTACTCAATAGACTATTACACACCGCTCAGAGTAGCGAACTTCACACGCTCCCCTACCCACAAGTGCCCGAAATGCAACTCTGAAGAGGCAGATCATATGCACATGTTTTGGTCCTGTACTGCGCTGAGGGAGTTCTGGCTGGAAGCAACAAGAGCGCTCACAGAGCTAATTGGGTCCCCAGTAGACCTCGACCCGCTGGCCCCGTTTGGAATATGGTCTGAGAAAAGGCTAAAAAAATGTCTAAATTCTTAAATGTGTGTGCTATTGTTGCTAAAAGATGTATCTTGCAAGGTTGGAAACGCCGCTATCCCCCCACCTTTGGAATGTGGTTGAAGGCCCTCACCTGGGTACAAACCTGTGAGGAGGAGTATATCAGATCCTTGCCCATGCCATCTCGTCCAAAGAATGTGTGGACGGAATTCTGCACGTTTCTGAACAATAAAGATGAGGTTCAGTGGGGCCCCGCTCCCCCGCCGGTCAGCCTGTCACACTACCATAAATACTAAACATCTTGCCTCCTCTCGAGTTGTCAATACCCCCCCCCCCCCCACTCTGGAGCCATCTCAAAATGTATGATATAATTCCCAACTGTGCTGTTGCGATTTTTGTATATCTCTGTGCAAATGTGCTATTCCTGTCTTAACTTTCTACCAATAAACAAAAAGGAAAAGAAAATTGAAATGGGAGTTTGTGTGCATGAAGAGCCAACCAGCAAGGTGTTGGTAGGTAGAAGTGGAGAAGGATCTGAGTAGGTTGCAGAGTGAGCAGGTAGCAAAGTTGAGGATTTTGTCTAGGAGAAAGGAGAATAAAGGAATGCCAAAGAGCAGTAGTTTGCCGAGCACAAGAATGGAGATTAAATTTGTTTTAAAATGTTTTTATTTATTGAGTTAGTCAAAAATATTTCAACTTTTCACAAAACATAACCGACAGGATAACAAACTTGGATCATTAAGATACAGTAATACAGTAATGTACATAACATCAATATTTGAGGGGAAGTTAGAACACAGAATCCCAAAAAAAAAAACTGAACACAAAACCCAAATAAACTAACCCGACTTTACCTTGCTCCCAATGACGTAAACCAACCAGCTTCCCTTCTTTCAGCAATTTAAAAACTTCAGCTGTTAGAAAAACCTCATTACCTGAGCCTAACCTTTCCCAGAAACAATCTGTGTCCAGCCACCAATTGTGACAGAACCCCCCCCCCCCCCCGCCCCCAAGGCTCGAAGAGTTTGGTCGGGCGAAAGGGTGGGGGTAAATGACCTATTAGGATACAAAGGTTATTAAGCCCCAAGAGGGGGAAATTGCCAGAGGGAGCAAGGCCCACACCAATCATACAGGTCAACAGCAAACTAAGGGCCCTGGCCAAGCGATTGGTGGGCTAGACATAGGTGCATAATGTCCCAGGAGGTGAGGAGCCAATAAACGCACTCCCCCTAAGGGGAAAGACTATACTTGTAAAAAGCACCCAGAACACATCATGAAAAGGCTGTCAAAAATAAGCTTCAAAAACAGATACCTTCAGAAGACCAAGCCAGAGCACACCTCCCGCCAGCACAAGGGAAACGGAGGAAACAAGGTTGGAAATGATAAGTAACACTCTTCAGTCGATACGGAGAAGGCACAGGGTATTTATTTAAGTATAACAGTATAAACAAGGACCTCCAGCTGAGAAGCCGCTTCCATGTAACTCTCACTCCAGCAACGAACAAACTTAGAATCTTGTATGAACATAAACAAGTGCATCATAATCACATAGAAAGTTGCTTCCATAGGTAGTATGTATGGGTTCCTCACCTGACTAAGCTACTGTGCATTGCACCTGTGACATACTATGATAACAATGCACTGATACTATAAGTTGACAACAAAGCATATAAATAAATAACTTCTCTGTAATGTGACAGCAACTTAAAGCTTCAACTATATAACACATCTCCCTCCTTTCATCCCATTTACTATTTAAACCTCCTCACAATAGCAACACGATTCCAATTCCATACTTGGCCTCCAGTTACCCGAATTGTACCTGGTAAAACTGCCACCACTCACAGGGTCAGAATAGAGCGGTTCTCCCTTCTTTAAAACTCCTTTCTTTATTCTGACCAGATCCCCCCCCCCCCCATTTAATACTTAACGGTTTCTTTCCACTCCTCGCATTCACCAGTTCCACCCACCTTCTTTACTTTCATTTCTCTTCTTACACCCTCCATTACAAAATCACTCTTCTTTTACCCAGCCATGGTGGGCTAACCACCGTATTGGGTTTACGACCTATCAGTTCAAAAGGTGATATGCCTGTAACAGAATGGGGTGACATGCAAAGACCGAATATCCTGTCTTGAATGGCAACCTTCTTATCACAACCTGTCTCATTCGCCATCCGAATGCTTTCCATAATACACCTATTCATTCTCTCTAACACAACCATTCGACTCTGGATTATATAATGATGTCCTCTTGTGATTGATGACTGTTAGGGAGAATTCTCTGTTAAGGCTAATTTCACAAACCTAGTGAGTCCCCCAGCAGCTTTGCTGGATTTTTGGTGTTTATTTTTTTCTCCTGCTAAGCGCGAGACTCTTTGTCACCCACTCTTAGACATGATTTGAGATGTCCTTTGACTTCGTAATGTGTTTATGGGCTATGGGGTCTTTTACTCCATAGGGTCTCACGTATTTTTGGTAAGTGTGTTACACAGCACCCTCAGTGCAGTAACACAGGGGTGTCATACTGACTCCCAAACAGACTCCATACCCTGGGACTGACTACTGTCTCCCAGGGCATGTAAAGTCACCATTGACTTTACTAGTCTTAAATTGTGAACAGAACCAGTACAAACTATCATCTTGTGGAAGTACTGGTAGGGGTAATTAGATTGCCCCTGGGTCTGTTTTTCAAGGGGGCACTGTGCAGTCCCCCCTCGTCGAGTTTCTAGCTGGTAGCAGTGGTTACCACGCAAAATATTACACCGAATATTTCCTATGGGATTTTCCCACTCATTTTAAACGCACCACTTTTTTTGGTGCAATATTAAAGATACCGCTGGGTTATTTATTTAATATTTATTCCCCGGTTGGGTCTTTTTGCCAGGACTCGGTTTTAAAATGGCGTCTGTGTTCGCCTCTGTAACTTCAACCCAAGTCGAGCCCTTTGTTCCACTTTTTGGCGGGCTTCTGCACAGAAGCCTCCAAAAGTGGTGCCACTCTGTCTGGGTCTACAGGATGTGTGGGAGGGGGGTTTAGGCACCCTGGACTGAGTTGCCTTGGCAACTCAAGTCGCACTCTTATATGATTGGCCCAGTGGTGAGCCGCCTCACCACTTAGCATGTTTGAGTGACAGCTAGGACTGATGAATGGGGGTTTTCTGCATAAAAGTAGTGCTTTGGGGACTGGAACTTCAGAAGTCGCCACAGGACCAAAGAATCCGAAGAGGGAGAAGCTGAGCTGACCTGCAACGACGACACCACCGGTGGAGCCCTGCTCAACCGTCTCACCACTTCCCAACGACAGAGAAGATCTTCATCCCTGAGAGTCTTCTTCCTCTGAACTGGTGGGGATAACCAGTTCTCCCTCTTTTTAGCCTTCCTGGATCGTCTCGTGGTCGAATCGCCCGTGCCAAGCACCCCGGCGGCCGGATAGCCACGCTTCACCACTACCGCGAATAAAAGGGTAGTACCTTTTAATTGGGAAACTCCGCGGCTGGTTTCTTCCCTGGCAGTGCAACGACCTCCAGCTTTCCTCCACGTCGAGATCTCCTCTTCCCCTGGATGAAGCACCGACTTGCACCCGCTGCCAGGAACAACTGCCCCCGCTGGAGCTTTCTCACCATTTCAGGTACTGTGTCCCGCCAGGTCTCCCTTACAACAGACTGTTCAAGGTATCCAGTAAATCCTTGACTTTCTATCCTGGGGTGACTTGGGACCTGCAAACTAACTTTTCCTGACTTGATCCAACCCTTTTTGAACTCTTTGCAAAGACTCTTAGTACTATTCAACTGTGTGATCTTGGACACATTCCGCCTAGCTCTACCCAAGAGTGGGCCTGGCCTATGACTTTCTTGTCCCTCAGTAGACTGCCTTTTCTGACATGCTCTGGTTCTCTTAAAGTGTTGGTATTGTGTATTTGCCTAATTCTGCTTTTCCCCTCCCTTTTTAACTAACTTATTGGAGTGCCATGTTAGGTTAAGCGCTCACCTCTGTCTGAAAATAAGTGGTTTTTTAACTAAGACTTGTTCAATAAGTGATCAGGGATGTATGACAATGCATTACTTACCGTAAAAGCATTTCTGATGGTTGTATCTGCTTAGATTCACATGCTGTGCATAGGTCCGACATCCAGTGGTCACTGCGGAGTATTGCATTTTGTTTTTCGTAGTCAAAAAGGGGACGTCGACAAGGCGTGTCTGTAACACTATCCCTATAGTGACGTGTGTTGTACCCACAATCCCTCACGCGTCGAGGTCCCTCTGTTTGTATTTTTCTGCCCTGAGGGAGCCTTCTAGACGTGAGCGAGTACAGAAAAGAGAGAAATATAGTAGAGAATGTCTATGTTCCTTCCATCCGAGCGGGGAGGAAGGGCGGGCGCATGTGAATCTAAGCAGATACAACCATCAGAAATGCTTTTACGGTAAGTAATGCATTGTCTTCTGATGTTTGTTAATCTGCTTAGAATCACATGCTGTGCATAGACTAGCGAGCAGTACCCGGAGTTGGCGGTGGGTTATGAGAAGGAACAGTAGAGAAAAGATGTCTTAATACTGCCTGTCCCACCTGGGAGTCAGATCTAGAGTGTGCATCTAGACAGTAGTGTTTTGTAAAGGTGTGCACAGAACTCCAGGTAGCCGCTTTTCAGATGGACTCAAGGGGAACATTTGCAATGAATGCTATGGAAGCCCCAGTGCCTCGAGTGGAATGTGCTCTTGGCTTGAAGGATAGTTCTCTCTTAGCAAGAGTGTAACAGAGAGTGATGCATTGTACAATACATCTAGATATAGTGGACTTAGAGACCGCATCTCCTTCTCTTCCTGCTGCCACTGAGACAAAGAACTGATTAGTCTTTCTCAGTGATCTGGTTCTTTCCATGTAGAACATGACAGCTCTGCGTACATCTAGTGTATGCAGACTTTTCTCTCCCAAGCTGGAAGGGTTTTGAAAGAAATTTGGTAGTTCTATAGATTGGTTTACATGAAATGTCGAGATGAATTTTGGTGCAAACCTTGGGTGTGTGCGAAGAACCACCTTATCCTTGTGAACTGATACGAAGGGGTCTAGTACAGAAAGAGCCTGTAGTTCACTTACTCTCCTAATGGAGGTGATAGCTATTCGGAAAGCAGTCTTAAGAGCGAGGTATTTAAGAGTTGCCTTGTGCATGGGTTCGAAAGGAGTGCCCATGAATCTAGAAAGTACCACGTTTAAGTCCCATCCGGGAGCTGGGTTAGCTATCGGGGGGTGTATTCTCTTTACCCCTTCCATAAAGGTCTTGATAACTGGTATCTTCCACCACGACACTTTCAGTTGGGAAGTGGTGTATGCGGAAAGTGCCGCTAGGTGGACTTTAATGGAATTAAACACTAGGCCTGAGTCCAGTAAATGGGTCAAGTACAGAATAATGTTAGTGGGAGAGCAGTCAACCGGGTTGATGCTCTTACCTCTACACCAGATGACAAATCTTTTCCACTTGCTAGAATAGCAGTGGCGAGTATTAGGTTTTCTGGCTTCCCTGAGGATGTCCATACATCTCTGCGGGAGATGTAAATGTCCAAATTCTATGATCTCAGGAGCCAGGCTGCTAAGTTCATGGTCTGAGGGCATGGATGCAGTGTCCTGCCCTTGTCTTGTGACAGCATGTTGTACGGGCAGGGAAGTTTCATTGGGGGAGATAGGGACATCTCCATCAAGTGAGCGAACCATGGCTGCCGGGCCCACATTGGGGCTACTAGTATCATGGTAACCTGCTCTTGGTGCATCTTGTGCACCACTTTGTTGAGGAGGGGAGTCGGGGGAAAAGCGTAAACAAATTTCCCTGACCATTGAATCAACAGACCGTTCCCCTTGGACTGGTTCTGGGGGTACCTGGAGGCATAACTTTGGCATTGTGAGTTCTCCAGGGTTGCGAACAGGTCTATTTCCGGGAAACCCCATTGCGTGAAGACGTCTAAGACGATGTTTTCGTGTAATTGCCATTCGTACTCTTTGGGTAGGAGGAAGTCTCTGCTGAGTTTGTCTGCTAGCAGATTGAGTTCCCCTGGTACATGTTGTGATAGTAGGAACATGTTGTCTTTGAGAGCCCACTTCCATATATTCTGGGACAGCTTGGACAGTCCTGGAGAGTGCCCCCTTGCTTGTTGAGATAGTGCATGGTTGTGGTGCTGTCTGTGAGGACCATCACTGTCTTTCCTTGTAAGTGTTCCTGAAAGGCTTTCAGTGCTTTGAACACTGCTAATAGTTCCAGCAGGTTTATATGCTTGGATGCTAAGCTCGGAGTCCACGCTCCGTGAGCAGTCTGATGGGATAGGTGAGCCCCCCCATCCAGTAAGGGATGCGTCTGTGGTTAGAGTGGCTTCCACTGCGGGTGTGGCAAATGATTAGGTTTTCCTTTGTCCACCACCGTAGCGAGAGAACCAAGGCCTGCGAGACCACCACCAGATCGTCCCATTGTCCGCTGGCCTGACACCACTGGCTGTAGAGCCACTCTTGCATTGGGCGCATGCGCAGGCTCGCGTGAGGTACCAAATAAATACATGACGCCATCATCCCTAGCAAGCGCATTGCTTTGCGTACCGTCACCTCTCGACCTGCCACATATTGGGGATCTGAAACAGCATGTTTTGGACCCTCTTGTTGGAGGGGAAGACGAGGCCGTCCTTTGTTCGAATTAGAGCCCCTAGGAATTGTTTGATTTGGCTGGGGTCTAAGCTGGACTTCTTTTCGTTGATGGAGAAGCCCAGTTGGGACAAAAGGTCTACGGTCCTTTGGGTATTGGAGAAGCATGTTTCGTAAGAATCCCGTTATGAGCCAGTCGTCGAGGTACGGGTAAACCGGGATGGATAATCTGCGCAGGTGGGCCGCTGCCACTGCCAGTACTTTCGTAAATACCCTTGGTGCAGATGCTATCCCGAAGGGTAGTACTCTGAGCTGATAGTGTTTGTTCTCTATCTTGAACCTGAGCAATTTTCTGTGCGCTGGCAACATTAAAATATGAAAGTATGCATCTTTCATGTCTAGTGTTGTCATGTAATCCCCCTTTGATAACAGTGGGATTACTTCCTGCAAGGTCACCATACGAAACTTTGGGGATTGACAAAGTTGTTCGCTGGGCGCAGATCTAATACAGGGCGCATGGTTAAGTCCTTTTTGGGTACAAGGAAGTACACTGAATAAATACCTTCTGTTACCTGAGATAGGGGGACAGCCTCTATAGCTTCTTTTTTCAGTAGCTCTTCTACATCTTGAAGAAGAATAGTGAGGTGTTCTGGTGTCATGCGTCGGTTCCGTGGGGGTCTGTATTTCGGGGAACCGTTGAATTCGATGCAGTATCCGTGGGCTATGGTGGATAATACCCAGCGGTCTGACGTTATTCCCTCCCATGCTGAAAGGAACGATGTTAGCCGGCCCCCGACCGGTGATGCATGGGAGGGGACCCGAATCTTTGGGTCATTTGTTGGTATTGGGCGTGGGGCCTTTTGGACTGGAGCCGCGCCCTCTTCCTTTGCCACGACGTTGGCCTCTTTGACTGAACTGGGTGCTTTGGTTAGAGGGCCAGTTGGTAGCAGAGTAAAATTGTTGTTGGCTTTGCTGCTGGCGTTGGCCACGAAAGGAGCGTCTATTGCCATAGCTGCGTCTGTTAGGAGGCCTAGAAATTTGGTCAAGAGTCTTGATGGTATCAAACTCCTTCTTCGCATGTTCTAGGGCCTCATCAACTGCTTTCCCAAACAGATGTGTTTGCTCTATGGGCTTATTTATTAGGGAAGCCTGAGTTTCTGGCTTAAATCCCGAATTGCGCAGCCAGACATGGCGTTTGAGAAGTATTCCCTGAACCAGGGAGCGGCCAGCTGTCTCTGCGGCATCTAAGGAGTTCTTTACGATGCCCTGGTTTACAAGAGTTCCCTCTGATATAGTAGCCAACAGGCGTGAACGCAGGGGTTCTGGTGCGTCCTCTGCTTCGCTGCGCAGCTTGCTTCGCTGCGCAGCTTGCTCCACTGTGCATCTGCGTAGCTAGCTAGTAGGGAATTGTTATTCGCGATCCTGGTTGAGAAGGCGGCAGATGTCGTGATTCTCTTCCCAAGTGCATAGAGCTTCTTGCCCTCTTTGTCAGGTGGTGCCTCACTAGTAGATAGTGGTACCCCCGCTCTCTTTCTTGTGTTAGTCACTACCAGAGAGTCCGGAATAGAATGTCCCCTGATGTACAAAGGGTCAGAAGACAAAGGGCTGAAGAGCTTTTCTATCCGAGGGTTGACCCCTCTGACTAAGGCCGGATTGGAAAGGGAAGGAGTTATTCTTCTCTTTATAGAAGCCAGGAGCGGAATGGACTGGCTGACCAGGGCTTTTTCTTTAATAACCTTTTCTACAAAGTCTATGTCCGGAAGGGTCTGCCCTGTGTCTATTTCAAAATGCGCTGCTGCCTTGCGCTATAGTGCATTAAGTGAAGGCTGGTCATCTATGGGGGAGGTGTTCCCAATAGGTGAGTCCTTGGGAGGAGAAGGATGAACGACATCAGGGTCCGAGTGCACTGATGGGGAGTGCCAGGGCTGTGAGGTAGCTGTATCTTCTTCAAAAGCTCCTGCGCTAGTGTAAGGGTCTTCCTCACACCTCTCCTCCTCAAGTTCTTCCTCTCCATCTAAACACTCCTCATCTTCCTGGAGGTATTGCTCCTCTTCAGTGAGGTCATATGCGTCTGTAGAAGGGGGAAACAGCCTAGGAATCTTGACCCTAGGGTCATCCTGGGTCAATTCTCTTGGTCTTTTGGGTGTGGGTGGGTTTTGGCCACCCAAAAACCTCTCCATCTTTTCCATACAAGAATGGAGTCTTTCCAGGGTCTCATGGGGAACCCCTGAATAGTCTAGAGTGGGGAAATCAGTGTTTTCACCTTCAAAACGCTTCGAACGCTCCCACAACGTCGACGAAAGGTTTCCGTCGCCCTCAGAAAAGCCCTCCGGTAGTTCAGAAGTGCCTTTAGATGGATGGGGCAGTTCCTGGCTACTCTTGTGCTTTTTCGGCGTTTCTATATCCTTGGGTGCGGTATTCGACGTCTGTTTCGTCGTCCGCTTAAGTTTGTCCTCGGAAACAATTCTCGCCAGACTCTCGACAACGAGTTTGTCAGTCGAGGGTTCTGGAGTCGGCATTGCCTGCGTTGCGCGTTGTTTTTCGACGGCCGCTCTATGGAGCGTTACGTCGGATGTTTTTGAGGAAGCGCCCGTATTAGATAAAAGCCCAATCGCTGGTCGCGGCTGCGTTTGCGGGTGGGGCTTGAGACCCTTGCGGTCTGAGGTCGACGCCGGAGTGCCCTGCGTCCCCTTCGGCGCTGGTGGATCCTTCGTCCTGGACGAAGAAGAGCCGTGGGTTGTGTGCTTAGGCCTATGGGGTCTGTGTGCGTCCTTGTCGCCGAGGTGTTCATCCCCATAAACAGGGCGTGAGCCGAGCCCGTCGGGGCCGGGGACGGACGTCGAGGAGCGCAAGCGCTCCTTCTGGGGGTTAATGACTTCCGTAACGGACGTCGAGTTATCACCCTCCTCGTCACTTTCTGTAACAGGGGCGGCGGGTGAGGAAACTGACTTCGACATCGCGTAGTCCGCCCACCGCTTAAATTTCCGTTCTTTAAGAGTTCTTGGTTTCAAGAGCTTACAGGCCGCGTCACTGTCCTCTTTATGATCGAGGGGCAAGCAACGATTACAGAGCTTGTGTTTGTCCTTCCAAGTGTATTTGCCCCTACAGCATAGGCAAAACTTAAAAGGTGTCCTCTCCATAGCTGAGGCAATAAAAACTGGTGATAACCCCAAGGGAAAGATAGGGGAGAAAGAAAGACATTCTCGACGAGAAGGTAAAAGTTGGAAACCCCCACTCTCCCTACTGTATGTTGGCCAGCGAGACCTGGCCATGTGTTCGGCAGCGCCGAAGGATCTCCTCCGTCTCTTCTCCTCCGTCGAAAACTTGCTCGGCGGAGAAACAGCTTCACAGCTAACGTCGGAAAAAAACAATCTGAGGGACCTCGACGCGTGAGGGATTGTGGGTACAACACACGTCACTATAGGGATAGTGTTACAGACACGCCTTGTCGACGTCCCCTTTTCGACTAGGAAAAACAAAATGCAATACTCTGCAGTGACCACTGGATGTCGGACCTATGCACAGCATGTGATTCTAAGCAGATTAACAAACATCAGAAATATATATTAATAGTGACTGTTTGAACTTGCTTGCCATATTAGTGTTAGTGTATATTACAAAATGTGTTTTTAAATAAATAATCATATACTTTCATACTCAAGCTCTGGTCAGTGTTTGCTTGTGCTACTGTATTTTGGTACCCATCTTGTATACTCTATATACTGTCTAACTCTTCTTGAGACACGTCTGGCTGCTCAGCCACAGGTAAATCTGGGTGGTACAAACTGCCACCAATTGGGTTTACTGCCAACACCTGTAGTCCTAAGCCTTTTGCAGTGGTCCCTAAGGGAACTGCACAGGTTTCTGCCTAACAATAACACACTCCCTCAAATATCTCTTGAAAATTTCACTGGTAAATTGTGGTCCGTTATCCGTTAACACACTTTCAGGAACACCCTCAATTGAAACCATCTTCTGCAGAAATTTCACCATAGCTTCCCCCGATGTGTCTCTAAGCACATCAAATTCACACCACTGTGAGAACAAGTCTGATTACTACAACAAATTTTCCGCGTCCATATGCCAAATCGACCAGACCCAAAATATCCATGGCAAAATCCTTCCATACTCCATTAGGTACCTTAACCTCCACCATTGGTTGTTGTTTGGCAACCTCTCCTTTTCCAACTTTCTTGCACACAACACACTCCAAAAGCCTTCTCTCAATATCTTTATCAAAACCTGGCCACCAGTAATCACTTCTTAAGACTGCCATCGTTTTGGTGATGCCTATGTGTCCCACATGTGCTAGATCAACGACCCTATTGCGCAAAGACTTTGGTACAACAGCCTGTTCCCACCTGAATAATATACCATCCACCACACTGAGCTCATTCCTCACTTCCCAAAATGGTTCTATACCAAAATCTTATTCCGCTTTTCTGGGCCAAACACTGGACTGAACATATGTCTTTACCAATGTTAACTCCTCATCCTTACACAGCTCATCCAGCCATTCCTCCCTAGAATGTATGCCATCTATGTTGACAAAAACCATTTCCATTTCATTACTCGCCAAACTCAATTCTACTCCTTCCTCACTTCTTAATCTCAGACAATCTGCCAACACATTTTCTTTTCCACTTATCACCTTGACTGAAAATTCGTGACCTTGCATTCGGGTAATTCAACCCGCAACTCTTATGGAAACCTTGTCCAAACCTTTGTTTTCTAGGATTTCTTTTAATGGTTTATGATCGGTGCACAATACAAAATGCGTACCCCAATTAAAGTTCCTAAATCTCTCTATGGCCCAATGGCACGCTAACGCCTCCTTTTCCAATACAGAGTAGTGATTCTGCCCCTCTCAATCCTCGCAACACATGAACTATGATGTGCTCCTTCCCACCATCATCCACTTGGGATAAGACTGAACCAATCCCCATAACCGAAGTAGCCACTGTAAGTTTACTCTGGCGACATGTATTAAAATGTCCTAATAGTTGGGCTAAGTTTATTTCCATCTTCAAATTCAAAAATTCCTTCTCACACTCAGGACTCCAAACCAATTCACATCCTTTCTTTAACAATTTTCTTAACTCAATTACCTTGTCGGAATAATTCCGTACAAACTTCGTATAAATTTCGGTCATTCCCAAAAATGACCTTAACTGGGCTTTATTCTCTAGACTCTCGATCTTTCTTATGGCGTCCACAAGGCTTTCTTTTGGTCTCACCCCTTCGGCTGTTATTTCATGTCCTAAATATTCAACTTTCTCAACACCCAATTTACATTTCTCCTCTCTCAGTACAATTCCATTCCTTTCAAATACTTTGAGTACTCTATCTAAAATGCAGTCATGCTCCTCGATGCTTTTCCCACATACTAACACATCATCCTGGAAACAATACACAACGGCAATGTGACCCAAAAGTCTATCCATAAACTTTTGAAAAACAGCTGAAGCAGACACTAGAGCAAATGGCATGCGTCTAAATTGGGAAAACTCCTAAATTGGGAAAACTCCTAAATTGGGAAAACTCCTAAATTGGGAAAACTCCTAAATTGGGAAAACTCCTAAATTGGGAAAACTCCTAAATTGGGAAAACTCCTAAATTGGGAAAACTCCTAAATTGGGAAAACTCCTAAATTGGGAAAACTCCTAAATTGGGAAAACTCCTAAATTGGGAAAACTCCTAAATTGGGAAAACTCCTAAATTGGGAAAACTCCTAAATTGGGAAAACTCCTAAATTGGGAAAACTCCTAAATTGGGAAAACTCCTAAATTGGGAAAACTCCTAAATTGGGAAAACTCCTAAATTGGGAAAACTCCTAAATTGGGAAAACTCCTAAATTGGGAAAACTCCTAAATTGGGAAATAAAAGCAGTCAATTTGCGGCATCGCTCCTCTGGTTCCACCTGGTGGTACGCAGATGCCATATACAATTTAGAAACATTTTTTGCCATGACCAATCATCGACAACATTTCTGCCATGTTTGGTAAAGGATGCCGGTCCACAATCACGGATTTGTTTAGCTGGCGTAGATCCACACATAATCGAAGATCTCCTGAACTCTTTCACCACCAACGACGATACCCAATCTACAGCTCCTGCTTTTTCAATAACACCAGCCAATAACTTGGAAAGTTCCTCTTTAACCCTTTCTCTTATTGCTAGTGGCACAGGCCTTAGCTTTGCTGCTACAGATATGCTTCCTTTTCGCAACACGATTTGATGTTGGATACCTCTAATTTTTCAAATCCCTTTCCTGAAAACTTTGGGGCGTTTGCTTATGATAGAATCACTAACTTGCAAAACTTGTTCACTAGTGTTGGGGTCAAGTTTGATCTTAAGTTTCTTCTGTTCCCTCCACCCCAACAAAGTGAGACCTTTCCTACCAACATATATTTTTCCTTCACACATTCGATTCTTAAATTCAAACTTATTTATGCTATATCCCAACAGCTCAGTGGGTTCTTGGTTATAACCACATGGACTAATGTCGGGTTTGCTCAGATTGCGAATATCACCCTTCACCTCTTTCATAAACATCCTTTGACATTAAGGTAATCTTTGACCCCGAATCAGCCATCATACGCACTTGCCTTCCATTCATTCTAATGTCAGCATACCGGCGTTCACATTCACTGTCAACATTACCCTCATCCCCCACTACATTTGTTATTGTGTTAACAATGACATTTTCTAATATTTGTTTTCAGCATTGGAAGACTTCCTTTCTTCCTCTTCATTCACATATAGGACCCTTTTTTGGCCACTGTGTTAATTTTTGCAGCAATTTGCAAAATGTCTGCGTCTTTTGCATTTATTACACATCGCTCTCCTCCCTGAACAAACAAGAGGCTGCAAAATGAGAATTGCTAGCACATCGATAGCATAAAGGTTCCTCCTTTTCTCCCTTCTCCCCTTTTTCTTCACTCTTCTGTTTCCATGACTTGTTATCGCCGCCGTAACCGCGACTTCTCTTTTCTTTCTCTTTACCTTTACCTTTTTTCTTTTGCTCATTGACGTTCACTACATCCGACTTTGCCCCCATTTAATTCCTTTTTAGTTAATTTAGCAATGCATGCCAAAGAATGTTCCACCCTGCGGGCAATAACTAACACCTCATCCAGACTAGGTTCGTCCTTTAACCACGGTTCTTCACGTATGTGATCAGCACTACAGTGTGTCAAATTGATCACAAAGATGATCATATGAACCTTGAAATGTGCAAGTAGCTTCTAATTGTCGAAGAGCTGTGATATATTCTTTCACCGATTCACCTAGCTCCTGAATTCTCTGGAAATTATCTCTCTCAAGAACAGTACTAGTTTTCGGATTAAAATGAAGATCCAATCTTGCCAAAGCACTTTCCAGTTCAGAAATCTCGTCTCCTTCACCCCCACTCGCCAACTGCGGAAGGGTTTCAAAAATTCTTTGACCCTCATATCACAAATGATGCATCAGCGCAGCAAGTTTCCTGTCAGAGGAAAATTAATTTCCCCCAACCGCCTTGAGATTATGCATGAATCCTTTTTTCCACTGAGCCAATTTGATTTTTGCTGGGCCTGGGCTCGCCATAAACATGGGAGGGCTGTGGAGGTTTGACATTGAACATTTTTAGCGGTATAAAATGGCTGAGTTCATGCAAACTATAAAGTACACTATAAAGGTTGGCTACTCTGGAACACTCCAGTTAACAAAACTACTTTTGACCGATGTCGTCCTTCTAACACTGTTGCTTCAATTTACTTTTCCTCTTTTGCAGCTCAAATATTGTCTTGCACTCTTACAGCCCAAAACATTCCATATGCCACTTTGTGCCCCCCTGCCTGCTGCCGTGTTCAGCTTCTGGCCTCACAAACTTTTGTAATCTTCACCCCCCCTCCCATAGGCATAAAGCTCACTTCACTGACAGCTTGCACATGGTGCGAAACCCATTTTAGCACGTGCGCGTATAAGCATATATACGGTATCTTCTTTAAAGCAGGCAGCAAGAACGCCGTTCGAAGGAGGGAGGAGGGAACTTCGGCCGTGCAGGAGGTTTCAGAAGCGCGTAAACCCAACGCCGAAAAGGTGAGAAGGGGAACGGGCACAAAGCGCAACGAACGGGCAGGCACAGGACTTACTTTCCAGCCGCTACTACGTTCCGCGGAACGGAGTGGCTGCTTCAGGCACTGCATGCTGCTGGAGGTCCTCGGCCAGTGCAAATCCTCATCACCAATGATAAGTAACACACTTCAGTCCACACGGAGAAGGCACAGGGTATTTAAGTATAACAGTATAAACAAGGACCTCCAGCTGAGAAGCCGCTTCCATGTAACTCTGACTCCAGCACTTAAATCTTGTATGAACATAAACAAGTGCATCATAATCACATAGAATGTTGCTTCCTCACCTAACTTAGCTACTGTGCATTGCACCTGTGACATACTACGATAACAATTCACTGATACTATAAGTTGACAACAAAGCATTTAAATAAATAACTTTTCTGTAACGTGATAGCAACTTAAAACTTCAACTATATAACACGAACCCTCTTACCCTTACTGATGGAAGGAAGCAGGGAGGAAGACCCAGTTGGAAGGAAGCCTTGTATCCGAGAGGGAAGGCATATTTAAGAGGAAAGGCGGCAAGCAGAAATGTTCAGGTCTAGGGGAAGGACCCTCCACCGGCAAAGGGACCCAGAAAAACCCCTGAGAGCAACCTTCCAAAGATGTGAAGCAAAGACATTAGCTCTCCTCAGGGGACACTGCTGTGCCATGAGCAAACGGAGCCAGGAGGTCTCCAACTGGAAGACTGTCAAGACCAGAACGTGATGCAGTCACTGCTCAAACAATAGTTTAGTGACTTTGGGGATAGAATCGTTGACAGTCCAGAAACAAATTACCATAATGAGAGGAGATCTGGTGGCAGCACAGCAGCAGATAAAGCGGCACGTGAATAAAATTGAGGAAAGGGTGGACACCAACGAGAAAGCAATACTACAAGAATTGACAGAGGACTCCAGGATGACGGAAACCTGGATTGAGCAACTGGCAATCACGATGCGGGGGTGGTGAAGGATTTCCCTTTTAGGAGGTTCTGCCTCTACCACCACCGCAGCGAGAGAACGAGGGCCGGCAAGACAACCACTAAATCGTCCCATTGTCTGCTGGCCTGACACCACTGGATGTTGAACCACTCATTGGACGCAAGCGCAAGTGAGGAACCAAACAAATGCACAACGCCATCATTCCTAACAGTCCCATAGCTTTGCGTACCGTCACTTCTCGACTGGCTACATATTGATGGATTTGAAACAGCATGTTTTGGACCCTCTCGTTGGAGGGGGAAGATGTGGCCGTCCTTTGTTCGAATTAGAGCCCCTAGGAATTTTTTGACTTGACTGGGGTCTAAACTGGATTTCTTCTCGTTGGAGAATCCCAGGCTAAATAAAGGTCTATAGTGTCTTGGGTATTTGACAGACATGTTTCGTAGGAGCCCCCTGTTATGAGCCAGTCACCGAGCTAAGGATAAACCGGGATGGATTACCTGCGCAGGTGTGCTGCTGCCACTGCTAGTACCTTTATAAATACCCTTGGTGCGGAGGCTATGCCGAAGGGTAGTACCTTGAATTGATGTTTGTTTTGTATCATGAATCTGGGAGGTATTTTCTGTGCGCCGCCAACCTTGAAATATGAAAGTATGCATCTTTCATGTCCAGTGTTGCCATGTAATCTCCCAGCAAGAGCAGGAGAATTACTTCCTGCAGAGTGACCATGCAGAACTTTTGTCGCTTTAATTTGCTCGCTGGGTGCAGATCTAATACAGGGCGCATGATTAGATCCTTTTCGGGTACAAGGAAGTACACGAATAAAAACCTTTGTTTACCTGTGAAAGAGGTACGACCTCTATGGCTCCCTTTTCTTGTAGAGTTTCGACTTCCTGAAGAAGGATACGCAGATGGTCTGGCGTCAGTCGTCTTGGGCGTGGTGGTCTGAACTTTGGGGACTGGCATAACTCTATACAGTACCCATGTGCCACGGTCTTCAGTAGTCAATGGTCTGTAGTTCTCCCTCCCATGCCTGAAGGAACGATGTTAGCTGGCCCTCGACCGGGTAGGCATGGGAGGGGACCCAGATCTTCGGGTCATTTTGAACCTGAAGCTGGGGAGCCTCTGGTGGTAGAGTTCCGACCCCTTCCTGTCGCACGACGCTGACGCCTTTAGGGATACAGGGTGGTGTATCCGCTGGTTCCTTATGGAGAGGACCAATTATTTCCCATGGTGAACTGGTTTAGAGGGAAGTGAAATGCGTCTTGTGGAGGGCTTTTGTGTGATTTGCTCTAGCGTCTTAAGGGTGTCGTGCTCCTTCTTTACAGTCTCGAGAGCTTCATCGACTGCTCTCCCAAATAGGTTGGATTCTTCCAACGGTTTATTAATAAGTGACGCGCAAGTTTCTGGCTTGAACCCAGAGTTTCTTAAACACGTGTGTCTCTTTAGGAGGGTGCCCTGAGCCAAAGAAGTGTTATTGAGGATACTTTGGTTTACTTATCTGCGATGCGCGTAGAGAAAAAGCCACTGCAGCCTTGATCCCCTTTCCTAGGGCGTAGAGTTTTTTTTTTTATACCCCTTGTCAGGGGTGTGCCTCCCCAGTTGACAGGGGAACCCCGGCCCTTTTCCTGGTAGCGGTCACCACCAGTGAGTCTGGAGTGGAGTGACCTCTGATGTAATGGGGATCAGAGGGGGAAGGCCGAAATAGCTTTTCTATCCTTGGATTAACGGCTCTTGTGATGGCAGGTGTTAGTAACAAGGGGGCCAGTCGCTTCGTAATTGAGTTTAGTAGATGGATAGCCTGGCTGGCCGGCGGTTTCTCTTTAAGAATGTCCTTTACAAAGTCAGCCTCAGGAATAGCTTCATCGGTGGCGATCTTGAAATTTTCTTCTGCTTTGCGCAACATGGTGTTGAGCGTCATTTGATTGTCCGTTGGAGAGGACTGTCTAGTGGGAGTGGTCTGGGGGGAATCTAAACACAGGGCATCAAGATCTGGTGAAGGATTAGGAGACTGCCAAGACTGAGGGTCACCCACATCAGGGTTTTCCCCCCCACCCCTGTATGGAGTCATGCATATCCTCAGGGTCAATGAAGGGATCATCCTGAGTGTATGGGTATGCAGGGACCGCCTCCTCAGTGAGGTCGTAAGTGTACACATCCTTCTCCTGAGAGGGATCAAAGAGTATTTGAAATTTAGCCACAGGGGGGCAAACGGCCCTCTTCCCGTGGTCTTTTGGGGGGTGGATTGCTCTGAGTGGGTTACAAACCTGTCAAGTCTTTCCATACAACTCTCACATTTTCACAGAGGAGTTTAGGTGGAAAGTGCTCTTGTATACAATCCTCTGACGCCAAATGACGATTTTTGTTTCAACGACGAAAAAATACCTTCTTCGCTGTCCGAAAACTATTTCCGGGCGACCGACAGAGGTTGTGTGTCCCTGTGCTTCTCCTTAGGCTTGGCGGAAGGTTCCGGTATTTCCTTTAGCCTATCTTTGAATCTCGACGAATCCTTGGGCTTTCCCGTGGGCGTCGGCGAATCCTTTAACTGACGCTTCTGAGCGTCCGCCGAAACAATTCTCGCAATGCTTTCGGTAACGTCCTCCGCAGTAGGGAGACGTGTAGCCTGGGCCTGCGGTTGTATAGTCTTTGGCGGAACCGAGGCCTTGTCGGTGAACGCCTTCTTACAATGCGTCTCGACGGTTCTTGGAATATTGGGGGTAGCGCCCTTCAATTTAGAGTGCCCGGTCACTAGGCACATCTGCGGCTGTGTGGGAGGGCTGCTGATCCAGACGGTCTGTGGACACGGCCGAAACTTCCGGTGTGCCCGTTGGTACTGTGGTCCTCTTCGACTTCGTCCAAGACTGGCCGGGGGTTGTGTGTTTAGTGTTCGTCTTTGTCACCAGGGTGTACAGTCCTCATAGCAGTGCCCGAGCCGTGTCTGGCGGGTCAGACGCAGAGCAGGAGCGCTCCGCCAAAAGGTCAACGACCTCCAAGTCGGAGGCCTGCTCATCACTGATGCCCTCGTCGCAATCTGCGGTTGTGGCAGAGGATGACCTCGACCAGCCTTTGACATCCCGTAGGCCGCCCACGACGCCGTCCTTCAGACGGAGGAGCTTGCAAGCCGCACAACCTTTTTCATCGTGATCGAAGGGCAAGCAACAGTTACACCTTGGATGCTTCTCTCCAAGGAAATTTGCCCTTGCAAATGGGGCAAAACCTTAAGGGAGTCCTCTACCTAGCTGAGGATATGGAAAGGGGCGATGACCAGAGAGGAAAGAGGAAGGAAAGGGAAAGGCATTCTTAGGATTTTACAGAAATGTCCACACCGACCCCACTCTCCCTACTGCGTAGGCCGGCTGGAAGGCACGGCAGCGTGGTCGGCAACACCTACTGGATCACCGTCCATCCATGGTCCGGTGAGTTTTCGGCGGATATCAGGAACTGCCGTCGATATGAATGACGGTCAGGGTGATCTTGAACAATAATATATTCGACCAAAGGTCGATGGAACAATTAGCAAGGTCTCTGGACGAGCTCTGCATAAGGCGACCAGTATGCTGGGCGAAAAAACAATCTGAGGGACCTCGACGCGTGATGGATTTTGGGTACACTACACGTCACGTTAGGGATAGTGTTACAGGCACGCCAATGTCGACGCCCCCTTTCGATTCTCGAAAGACAAGATGCAATACTCCGCAGTGACTACTGGATGTCAGACTATATGCACAGCATGTGATTCTAAGCAGATTAACAAGCTTCAGAAATCAATGTCCTAGTTATTTAACCCCTTTAGTGCCAAGAACGAGATAGCTTGTCCTTTCTGGCACTCTGTTTTGTGCGATCCCTGCAAAGCAGGGATCGCACAAAACTTAAATCCAACCCCTGAGTTATGTGAGGGGGAGGTTCCTCCTCACAGCCCGGGGGTTGTATTTCTTTCAGTTGCACGTCGGCGTGCATAATGCACGCTGACATGAAACAAAGTAAATTTCACTGCGGCAGCCATTTCGGGCTGCCTGTAACGCTCACCTGATTCTCGCAGAGGCGCCGGTCTTGACTGGGCGACTACCGTATCTTCAAAGGTGATGTGTAGCACCCGGTTGGCTCTTTGGGCTGGACCTCTGTGCACTGTATGCCTGACGTGTAGAGTAAGATGTCTGCAGATAGAAAATATGGGGTTAATGAACTGGGGTTATTGGGGTGTCCCTATCTCTTTCCTCTTCTCCTCTCCTGTAGACCCCCAAAGGTTAACGCTCTCACCTTAGGTAAGTGAATGCCGAGCTCTCCATCTGCCTCGGGGCAGGGTGCTGTAACCAGTTTCTTCACTGGATAGGTAGCGCAGGCCTCTTGACTTCAGGGGACTGCTGTCCGTCGTTTACTGCACGAACGGTAAGTTTCGAGTCATTCAAATGTCTTTAAAGTCTTTAGTAATGATGTCTCTTGTTTTGCAGGGTTCCGGCGATGGCGGATGACGGGCTGAAGTGAGTTGAAGATGGAGCCCGTGTGATGAATAGAAGCGCCTGGAAGCACGTAAGTAAGCGCTTGTTGCCTGCTTCACTATGCGCTCTAACTGTCTTTTTATTTTGCAGGTACGAGTTCGGAGCGGCTGCAGGGTGCCGGAATACCCACTGGATTAGATGTGGAAAGGAGTAATGGCATGTGAGTATTAAAGTTCCCCAATGTCTTTAAACGCACCTTGTTTTGTCTTTCAGATGCGGGATGCAGCGCCGAAGGCCTCCGGAGCGTGCAAAGAGTTGGTAAACTTTTGTCTTTCAGATGCCGGAATGCAGTGTGAAGACCTCCGGAGCGCACGAAGAGTAGGTAAGCCTTTGCCTTTCAGATGCCGGAATGCTAACCTGTTCTTTCTTGTCTTTATAGGTGTTGCTGAAGACTGGATTCAGGATGGTAAGCCTTTGCCTTTCAGATGCCGGAATGCTAACCTGTTCTTTCTTGTCTTTATAGGTGTTGCTGAAGACTGGATTCAGGATGGTAAGCCTTTTTCCTTAGGCCCAGGACCGGATGCAGAAGACACGATGAGCGTTCTGCTGCAGAGGTTGCAGAATAACGCAAAGCAAGATTCATCCACCGGGTGTGGTTTAAATAGCCTCCTGTAGTGCTTAGAGGTCTCCTTCCACAGCCACGCCTAAGTAAGAAAAGAGTTCCTGGTAAGAAAAGAGTTCCTGCCTTCCAGAAGAGTTCCAGTGTTCTGAATCTAGGGAGTGGCTCCAGCCCCACCCAACAGGAAAAGTAGTTCCAAACAGAAGAGGATCAGAGGTTCAACTGGCAGGCAAGTAAGCAGCATGGTCTGCTGAAGGTAAGTCCACCCAAGCATTATGAGCCCGGCGCTTCCAGCGCTGGGACTGGGCATATTTATGAGCCTGGTGCCACTGGCGCCAGGACTGGGTCCAAAAGGTCCCAATTGGGACTGGTTGGCACTCGGAACCTGGGTTATGGATCTGCTTCCAAGGGAGTTGGGAAAACCCTGACCTTTTGGAAGCAGAGATCATGACACTGCCGCAGTGAAAATGAAAAGCGAGACTCCACCTTTCTCCCCCTCTAACTGAACGGCTATTTTGTCGTTCGATCGAGGAAGGTGTCGGTGGAAGGGAGAGTCTCTCCTTTTTCCAACAACTCCTTTTTTTGAAGCATTACTGGACGCAGATCAGGCACAGAACAATCAATCTGCACCCAGGAATGCCACTGGACCACCAGGGATGCATACAAAGGGGGGGGGGGTGCTGCTTACTATCTAAGAAGCCCTCTCCCCAATGCCCCCAAAGCATGTATTGAGACCCCTGGGGGCAGATGGGTTATCATCTGCCCCCAGGGAAGTGAGCACAGAAAAAAAGCATTACAAAATGAAAAGGAGATATGGGTGGGGGTCAGGGGCCACTAGCCAAGCCACCAGGTTTATTTTTTTTCTTTACTATGAAAGGGAGTGGGGCCCTCTACCCCCCACCCTAAGTGGATGGGGGCACCTCTTGTAGCCCTTCCTGGAGGCAGATTTCTGCCCCTCAGAAGGGGCAAATGTGTTTTTACTGGGGGGCGAGGATCAGTAGACCCTCCGGGAAGGCTTGACAGGGGGGGTCCGTGATCTGAGATTAGCAGTTATGATTTGTTGTTGCTGGGATGACCGTAGGTAACAAATGTTTTTTGTATCATTCACAGCTTTTTCTACACAAGCAGCTGCAACGTTATGAGAGTACTGTTTATTATTCTACGATTAGGGCCCATTGTCAGTGGGGTGGGTGAGACTGGGGATGGATTGTTGGTGGTGTGGGGCGGGGAGGGCCGTCTGGGGAGATATTTTGGTGGGCTGCGACAATTACAGGGGCAGGCCACAAATTGCCCCCCCCATTCCAGCAGCACATTGGTGTTTCCTTGGGAGCGGTCTCCTATGTGGGTTGACCGTCTGCAAGTCCTGGCTGCACCTCTGGCTGTGCTGAGTTACACATGCCACCTCAAGGGAAGGAATAGGGGATCTTGCTGGCGCTCCCTGGGACTGCCGCTCCACTTGGGGATGGTCAACCCACATGAGAAACGGGTGCCCAAGGCCAAGTATGTGATCCCCAACCATCCTGGTATGCTGGCTGGCCTGCGTTACAGCTTCTCCCTCCCGGGAAAGGACAGGGAATGTCCCGGGCCTCCCGGGAACCACCACTGGGCTTGGGGACGCTCAACGCACAAAGGGAGTCAGCCGGCCAAGGCCAGGGATATGACCCCCGTACCGCCCTGGAGCTCAGGCTGGGTTGCGTTAGGGCTTCTCTGCTCTGGGAAAGGATGGGGACCCTGCAGAGGCTCCCTGGGACTGGCGCTGCACTTCAGGATGGTCAACCCTCATGGGAGACAGCCGCCCAAGGCCAGGGACATTACATTCGACTTTCCTGGAGCTGTATGGTTCATTTTCACGATTTGTCCCCAAACTTTGTAATGTTTCCCTACATAGTTGTTGCATGACCTGCGCAATTCACCCCTTCCTCAACTTGGAATTTTGTCTACTTTTCAGAAATGTATGCCTTTCTGTCCTTCCATTCAGCTTTCCTACCATTTTCTTCCATTGCGTCCACGCAGGTCAATTTGGGAAAAGGCCAAAATCACCTACCTCACAAAACGGTGGGTAACCAGATCAAAATTTGTATTTTTGGTTTCCACTCAACCTGTTCTTGAAAGCCTTGAAAATGGGGAATTCAGCGCAGCAAACCATTTGTTCCTAGCACTTACAAGAAAAAGAAAAATCACAGGCTTCTTTGCACATCATTTTATGGGCATTTTTGGAAAAAAACCAAAATGTTCTCCTTTTTGGTTATTTTCTCTCCCCCCCACTACAGCAAACTAGGATTCCTTGGTGGCGTTACGACCGCCTACATGTGGGGAAAAAAGGGGCCAAATTTGGCCGAGATCTCATGTAACAAAGAAGTTACAAGGCATTCAACGGTGACATACCGAAATCGCCAAAAAAAGGCTTTGGCACTGGGTGTGAAAATCCATGGCAGTTAAGGTGTTAAGTCACCTCAGGGTGTAGGAAGTATCTGTGTGCCATCCCAAAGGGATATCTATCGATTTAAAGAAACTGTGTGTATTTTGAAGTATATTTTTGTGTTACATATATTTGCTCCCTTCTAAGGAAGGCTTATTCATGACAAATTAATACATTATAGTTTAATCCCGAAACATTGAGTGCAAGTTTTTATTTGAATACTTGTCACTGTAAAACTTTGGGTTACAACCATACAGCTCACATGGACCCCTCATGAGATAAGCCTGGCTGCTCAGTCACTCTACCAACTTGTGTAGTACATGCTTATACCAAAGGTTGGGTTAACTATTGCCAGGAGGCCAAGGCTGGTGCAGTCTCCCACAGGGTACTGCTTACAATCTTACCCAACACACCATCTCATCTTTCCTTGTCACCTTGCCTGCACAAAATGACCCGACTCCATTCTCACCGCCCACAACCCCCCCGATACTCCACACACTTGACTCGTGCACCTCTCAAGACCACCATCCAAAAGAAACCGCACATATACAACTGGTTCTCCGACAAAATGATCTCCTTATGCAAACACAAGTGAGCCTTACAACACCTTTGGAGAAAAAAAAACCTCCTTTCACACTGCAGCTAAAACATACAAAGTTGCTGTCATCACTACCAAATCATCTATCTATAACTCTAGAATTAGCAAAGCCAGCTCAAACACCAAAGAGCTCTTCAAAATCTTGAAAGAACTTGAAGCCCCAGCCCCACCTACCACCAACTTTCCCAAAGATAAAGCCTGGTGCACTACTGTTCAAGCAGCTCTATCTAACAAAATCACCAAACTGCGAGACAAAACCATTCTCAAGAAATCACTGCTCACTACCATACACACCCCCCTCTCCATCCCTCAAGAACTCTGACATCCATTCCCGCATTCCAGTTCTCCCCAGTCTACCCCACAGATGTCCTCCACATCATACAGCACCTTACACCTTAAAACTGCAAGGGTGTCCTCTGCCCCGCCCACATCATTAAAATGTGTGCCAACCTGGCACCCATCATCTCAAATTTCATCAACGCCTCCTTTCAAACGAGCTCTGTCCCAGCTTCTATCAAGGAAGCCTGAGTCACCCTCTCTAATCAAAAAACCCACCACGATCCCACCCTCCCCACTAACTACTGTCCCATACCTACTCAAAATCCTTGACCGCACTGCATACTTCCAAGCCTACCTAGAATACAACAATTTACTAGGCACCCCCCAATCAGGTTTCAGACCCAGCACAGAGGCTGCCCTCCTCAACCTCAAAATCCATCTCTATGGCATCTGCGATGCTGGCAAACTAGCCATCTTCCTCCTCCGCCTCCTTGACCTCTCAGCAGCCTTCGAGCTTATGAATCATAACATATTGTGCCAACACCTCACCACCAAATTTAACTTCAGCGGAGAAGCCACCAGCTGGATCAAAGCCTTTCTCAGCGAGCGATCAACAGTGTTCGCAGGCAGGGAAGCTGCCGACCCCATGCCTGTACCCTACGGTGTCCCTCCAGGTTCCTGCATTTCACCCACTCTGTACATGTACACCAAACCCCTGTTTGACCACCTCAACAACCTTGGTATCCTCTATACCAACTTCGCTGACACCCCCATTTAGCTAACACTTACTGTTAACCACACAACTGACTCTGCAAACATCAATCAAGTCAACAGCATCATTCAGGCCTGAATGGCAGATCATCTACGCCTGAATTAAGACAAAACCGAGCTCCTCATAGTAGTCTCCCCGTACCATCTCAAACATCTAGACCCCGCAATGCATCCTTCTGCACTGACGGAAACACTACCAGCGTCTCAAACCATGTGAAAACATTGGGTGTTCACTAAGATGACAATGCATTACTTACCGTAAAAGCATTTCTGATGGTTGTATCTGCTTAGATTCACATGCTGTGCATAGGTCCGACATCCAGTGGTCACTGCGGAGTATTGCATTTTGATTTTCGTAGTCGAAAAGGGGACGTCGACAAGGCGTGTCTGTAACACTATCCCTATAGTGACGTGCGTTGTACCCACAATCCCTCACGCGTCGAGGTCCCTCTGTTTGTATTTTTCTGCCCTGAGGGAGCCTTCTAGACGTGAGTGAGTACAGAAAAGAGATATAAAAGGAAGTCTATGTTCCTTCCATCCGAGCGGGGAGGAAGGGTGGGCGCATGTGAACCTAATCAGATACAACCATCAGAAATGCTTTTACGGTAAGTAATGCATTGTCTTCTGATGTTCGTTAATCTGCTTAGAATCACATGCTGTGCATAGACTAGCGAGCAGTACCCGGGGTTGGCGGTGGGTTATGAGAAGGAACAGTAGAGAAAAGATGTCTTAATACTGCCTGTCCCACCTGGGAGTCATATCTAGAGTGTGCATCTAGACAGTAGTGTTTTGTAAAGGTGTGAACAGAACTCCAGGTAGCCGCTTTGCAGATGGACTCAAGGGGAACATTTGCAATGAATGCTATGGACGCCCCGTGCCTCGAGTAGAATGTGCTCTTGGCCTAAAGGGCAGTTCTCTCTTAGCAAGAGTATAGCAGAGAGTGATGCATTGAACAATCCATCTAGAAATAGTGGACTTTGAAACTGCATCCCCTTCTCTTCCTGCTGCCACCGAGACGAAGAACTGATTAGTCTTCCTCAGTGGTCTGGTTCTTTCCATGTAGAACATGACCGCTCTGCGCACATCTAGTGTGTGCAGATTCCTTTCTCCCAAGTTGGAAGGATTTTGAAAGAACGCTGGTAGTTCTATAGACTGGTTTACGTGGAATTTTGAGATGAATTTCGGAGCAAACCTTGGGTGAGTGCGTAGAACCACCTTATCTCTGTGAATTGTAACAAAGGGGTCTAGAACAGAAAGAGCCTGAAGTTCACTTACTCTCTTGATGGAGGTGATAGCTATTAAAAAAGCAGTCTTAATAGTGAGGTGTTTAAGAGATGCTTTGTGCATGGGTTCGAATGGTGAGCCCATGAGTCTGGTAAGTACCACATTAAGGTCCCATCCGGGAGCTGGGTGAGCTATCGGGGGGTGTATTCTCTTTACTCCCTCCATGAAGGCCTTTATAACAGGGATCTTCCACCACGACACCTTGAGTTGGGAAGTGGTGTATGCAGAAAGTGCCGCTAGGTGGACTTTAATGGAATTGAACACTAGACCTGAATCCAATAGGTGGGTCAGGTATAGAACAATATGTGTGGGAGAGCATTCAATTGGGTTGATGCTCTTACCCCTGCACCAGATGACAAACCTCTTCCATTTGCTAGAATAGCAGTGGCGAGTGTTAGGTTTTCTGGCTTCCCTGAGGATGTCCATGCATCTCTGCGGGAGCTGTAGATGTCCGAATTCTATGATCTCAGGAGCCAAGCTGCTAAGTTCATGTTCTGGGGGCATGGATGTAGGGTCCTGCCCTTGTCTTGTGACAGCATGTTGTACGGGCAGGGGAGTTTCACTGGGGGATAGAGACATCTCCATCAAGTGAGCGAACCATGGCTGTCGGGCCCACATTGGGGCCACCAGTATCATGGTTACTTGTTCCTGGTGCATCTTGTGCACCACCTTGTTGAGAAGGGGAGTCGGGGGAAAAGCGTAAACAAATTTCCCTGACCATTGTATCGACAGACCGTTCCCCTTGGATTGGTTCTGGGGGTACCTGGAGGCGTAATTTAGGCATTGTGAGTTCTCCAGGGTTGCGAATAGGTCTATTTCTGGGAATCCCCATTGTGTGAAGACATCGAAGACGATGTTTTCGTGCAGTCGCCATTCGTACTCTTCGGGCAGGGGGAAATCTCTGCTGAGTTTGTCTGCCAGCAGATTGAGTTCCCCTGGTACATGTTGTGACAGGAGGAACATATTCTGTTTGAGAGCCCACTTCCATATATTTTGGGCCAGTTTGGACAGTCCTGGAGAGTGGGTTCCCCCCTGCTTGTTGATGTAATACATGGCTGTGGTGCTGTCTGTAAGGACCATCACTGTCCTGCCTCGTAGGTGTTCCTGGAAGGCTTTTAGCGCCTTGAACACCGCTAGTAGCTCCAGAAGATTGATGTGTTTGGATGCTACGTTCGGAGTCCGCACTCCGTGAGCCGTCTGATGGGATAGGTGAGCCCCCATCCTGTGAGGGATGCGTCTGTGGTTAGAGTGGCTACCGCCGCGGGTGTGGCAAAGGGTTTCCCTTTTCCCAGGTTTTCCTTTGTCCACCACCGTAGCGAGAGAACTAAGGCCTGCGAGACCACCACTAGATCGTCCCATAGTCCGCTGGCCTGACACCACTGGCTGTTGAGCCACTCTTGCATTGGGCGCAGGCGCGCGTGAGGTACCAAATAAATACACGACGCCATCATGCCTAGCACGCACATTGCTTTGCGTACCGTCACCTCTCGACCGGTCACAAATTGAGGGATCTGAAACAGCATGTTTTGGACCCTCTCTTTGGAGGGGAAGACGAGGCCGTCCTTTGTTTGAATTAGAGCCCCTAGGAATTGTTTGATTTGGCTGGGGTCTAGGCTGGACTTCATTTCATTGATGGAGAAGCCCAACTGGAACAAGAGGTCTACAGTCTTTTGGGTATTGGTGAAGCATGTTTCGTAAAAATCCCCTGTTATGAGCCAGTCGTCGAGGTAAGGGTAAACTGGGATGGACAACCTGCGCAGGTGGGCCGCTGCCACTGCCAGCACCTTCGTGAATACCCTTGGTGCTGATGCTATGCCGAAGGGTAGTACTCTGAACTGGTAGTGTTTGCCCTCTATCATGAACCTGAGGTATTTTCTGTGCGCTGGCAACATTAAAATATGAAAGTATCCATCTTTCATGTCAAATGTTGTCATGTAATCTCCCTGTGAAAGCAGTGGTATCACTTCCTGTAAGGTCACCATACGAAACTTTTGGGGTTTGATAAACTTGTTCGCTGGGCGCAGATCTAATACACGGCGCATGGTTAGATCCTTTTTGGGTACAAGGAAGTACACCGAATAAATACCTTTCGTTACCTGAGATAGAGGCACGACCTCTATGGCTCCTTTTTCCAGCAGTTGTTGTACTTCTTGGAGAAGGATGGCAAGATGTTCCGGTGTCATGCGTCGTCCCCTCGGGGGTTTGTATGTTGGGGAACTGTTGAATTCGATGCAGTATCCGTGGGCTATGGTGGAAAGTACCCAGCGGTCTGACGTTATACCCTCCCATGCTGGAAGAAAGGATGTTATCCGGCCCCGACCGGTGTTGCATGGGAGGGGACGCGAATCTTCGCGTCACTTGGTGTTGTTGGGGGCTTGGGAGCTTCTGGGGGTGGAACCCCGGCCTCTTCCTTTGCCCCGGCGCTGGCCTCTTTGGCTGTACTGCCCACTATTGGTCTGGAAATTGGTGGCAGGGTACTGTTGCTGCTGGTTTTGTTGTTGTCGTTGGCCACGAAAAAAGCGTTTGTTGCCATAGCCGCGCCTGGTAGAGGGCTTAGAGATCTGGTCAAGAGTTTTGATAGTATCGAACTCTTTTTTAGCCATCTCCAGAGACTCATCCACCGCTTTCCCGAAGAGGTTTGAGTCTTCAACAGGTTTATTTATTAAAGACGCCTGTGTCTCCGGTTTGAACCCTGAGTTGCGCAGCCATACGTGGCGTTTTAGGAGTATTCCCTGAACTAGGGAACGTCCCGCTGTTTCTGCAGCATCCAGAGAGTTCTTTACAATGCTCTGGTTGACCTGGGTTCCTTCGCCAATAGTTGTAAGCAGGCGTGTACGTAGTGGTTCCGGCGCTTCTTCGGCGTCTTTGCGCAGTTTGGCCCACTGCGCGTCCGCATAGCTCGCGAGCAAAGAATTGTTGTTCGCAATTCTTGCCGAAAAGGCAGCTGAGGATGTAACTCTTTTTGCAAGGGCATATAACCGCTTGCCCTCCTTGTCAGGTGGTGCCTCACTGGTGGAAAGTGGTACCCCTGCCCTCTTTCTTGTATTGGTTACTACCAGGGAATCCGGAATGGAATGTCCCCTGATGTACAGCGGGTCTGAGGGTGAAGGAGTGAAAAGTTTTTCAATTCTAGGATTGACCCCTCTGATTAGTGCGGGTGTGGACAGCGACGGGATGATTCTTCTCTTCACCGAAGCGAGGAGGGGAATGGTCTGACTGACCGGGGGTTTTTCCTTAATTACCCTTTCCACAAAGTCTAATTCAGGAGAGAGCTCCCCAGTGTCCAGTTCGAAATGTGCTGCTGCTCTGCGCAACAGGGCATTGAATGTGGGCTGATCGTCAATGGGAGACGTGTTTCTAATAGGTGAATTGTCAGGAGGATTTAGGTTCAGGACATCAGTGTCGGAATATATTGATGGGGATTGCCAGGGGTGAGAAGGTCCTTCTTCTGGATTTTCTCCGAAGCCTTCTCCTACCAAGTCTGGGCTGTCTTCCAGACCTTCCTCCTGGTTCCGTCCCTCATCGTCCATAAAATCATCCTCTTCCTCAAAGTAATGTTCTTCCCCAGTGAGGTCATACACACTATGGAAGTCTGAGGCTGTGTCCTGGTGGGGATTGAATCGTCTCGGAATTTTGGCCCTGGGGTCCTCCTGAGGCCCTTCTCTTATTCTCTAGAGACTGGGAGGGTTCTAGGGCACCCCTGAGCGGTCTAGCGGGGGAAAAAATAGTGTCTTGTAGCTGAAAACGGCTCGACCTCTCCCACAACGTCGAGGAAAGTGTCCCGTCGCCCTCCGAAAAGCCTTCAGGTGTGTTGGGGGTCCCCTCGACTGAAGGGGGTAGTCCCTGCCTTTCTTCGGGCTTTTTCGGCGTGTCTTTCGACCTTTGCGTAGCGCTCGACGTGTCTTTCGGCGTACGCTTGTGGGTGTCGGCTACCACGATCCTCGCCAAGCTCTCAGCGACTCGTTTGTCAGCGGAGGGCTGTGGTTTCGACTTTATGGGTGTCGATCACTCTACGGCGGCATGCGCTTTCTGCTGATGCGCGCCGGCCGATGATTTGGGGGCGGCGCCCTTATTTGCCGAAAGCCCAGTCGCTGGTCGCGGCTGCGGTTGCGAGAGGGGCTTCGAACCCGAACGGTCCGAGGAGGCCGCCGGTGGAACCTGCGTCTCCTTGGGCGCTGATGCTCTCTTCGCCTTCGACGAAGAAGAGCCATGGGTTGTGTGCTTATGTGTGGTCTTGTGTGCGTCAATGTCGCCGGGGTGTTCATCCCCATAAGCAGGGCGTGGGCCGAGCCCGTCGGGGCCGGGGACAGACGACGAAGCGCGTGTGCGCTCTTTAGGGGGGTTTTCGACTTCCGTAGTGGAGGTCGTGTTATCACGTTCCTCGTCACTGTCGGTGGTAGCAACGGTGGGTGAAGCGTCGGCCTTCGACATAACGTAGGCCGCCCACCTCTTGACCCTATGGTCTTTTAGAGTCTTTGGCTTAAGAAGCCGACAAGCCGTGCAACCTTCCTCTTTGTGATCGAGGGGCAAGCAGCGGTTACACCGTGAATGCTTGTCCTTCCAAGTAAACTTGCCCTTGCAAAGCGGGCAAAACCTAAAGGGTGTCCTCTCCATAGCCGAGGTCGCCACCACTGGTGTAGCCTCCACAGGCTGAGCCAGGGCCGCCGCGACAGACTCGATAGAGGGCTTGGCCGGATGGATTAAGGCCTTCACCACCTTCGGTGCGCTCACCGCCTTATCCTTGAGGGGGGGGGGGGGACAGTGCCTCGCTCCCCCTCCGAGCTCGACCGGGGCCTCTCTAGGAGCCTCGCCGGGTGCTCGGCCTTCCTCTTACCCGACCCAGAGCGTTGGCTCGTGGTTGATGGTGCCGGGGAGGGTGCGCCCAGCCTGGCGCCCGTAGAGCCCGACCGTTCGGCGCTCCCGGTGCCAGCGGACTCGCGGTGCTTGGCCTTATGTTGGACCCCCGTCGCCGGGGCGTCCTCAAAGTGCTTAGAAGACCGCTCGGATTTCTTCCTCTTCTTCTCGCCGGACGAGCTCTTCCCTTCTAGCCAGTTGGCGAGACGTTGATGGCGCTCCGACATGTTGCCGCAAAACGCACAGTCCTTCTCCACGTGCGTCTTGTCCTCATGTAGGCAGTAAAGACAAAAAGAATGTTCGTCCTCCTTGAAGACGTTCTGCAGCTGGCATCCAGGGCAGACCCTGAACAGCTTTCCGGGCGTCGAGCTTCCCTTCTCCTGGGCCATGACCGGGCCTGAGAAACTTCTGGAGTCCTCCAAAAGCGTAGCTCGACGAAATCTTCACCCTTGAGGCGCGCAGACGAATCCGACACGGGTCCCCATTGATCGGATGGAGAGTCGGTGGAGCTTGAGGCTCTTTTGACCGGAAAAACGAAGTTTTTGCGAAAAAACGTGAAAAAAATAGCACTAACGCTCGAGAGCAATAGCACGAGGATCCCAACACATGAACGTGCGGTAAAAATCTGAAGATGGCTGCCAGAGGCGGTGCTTAGGTAGAGGGCAGTCATTGGCTGTGGTCAGTATGACGCAGAGACCAGTGATTGGTTACTACTACGAAAGACAGATCAGAAACGAAACTGATACTGGTTTTTTCTTTACCGAGGATTCCCAGCCTGATGACGGGGAATATTCATGAGCATGTGAATCCATGCCAGACCCCATGCTGGAGAACCAGAGATGTCCCATGACCCCCACTCTCCCTACCGTATATGGCCTGTGAGGCCAGGCCACGTGTTCGGCAATGCCGAAGGATCTCCTCCGCTCGTCCCCTCCGTCGAAGATCTTGCTCGGCGGAGACAACTTCACAACAGCGTCGAGGGAGGGATCGATATGTTCTATATTAATATAGGAAAACGACCAAAGGTCGAGGAGATGAAATCAGCAATGTCTCTCGAGGAGCTCCGCGTAAAGGCGACCAGTAGCTGGGCGGAAAAAAACAATCTGAGGGACCTCGACGCGTGAGGGATTGTAGGTACAACGGACGTCACTATAGGGATAGTGTTACAGACACGCCTTGTCGACGTCCCCTTTTCGACTACGAAAAACAAAATGCAATACTCCGCAGTGACCACTGGATGTCGGACCTATGCACAGCATGTGATTCTAAGCAGATTAACAAAATTCAGAAACAGAATTATCTATGCACAAACACGTCAAAGCCCTCCTCAGCGGCATACATAACTAGACACAACCTCAGCAGAAAATTCCTAGCAAACTAGACTACTGCATTGCCATCCTGGCAGACACCTCTATAAATCTGTTCAAACTCCAGCTGATCCAAAACAATGCCCTCCAGGCTGTTTGGGGCCTCAAAAGCTCAGACCACATCTCTTATGCCAGACGCGACGCCAACTTGTTGCCCATCAAAGCATGCATCAATTTTAAGATTCTCTCCCTAACACACACATGCATCCACAAAAGAGCTGGGGGCAACTGCTTCATGGTCATTACCCTCCACCCTATGGAATGCCCTACCTCTCCATATCCAAAAGCAGGCTTCCTGCCTCATCTTCAGAAAGCTGTTAAAAACCTGGCTGTTCAACAAGTACAACTAACCCGATTTTGGGGCACCCCTTGGTGCCACCCACCTGTCTCCCTACAAGTACCATATTCTGTTTAAGTTACCAGCGTTTTGATACTTATGGGTTTGGGCGGTCAATAAATGCAATAAATAAAGTCTAATAAATATATGACTTTTTATCCATTCTGCCAAACATGAATTATTAAGAGTGCTCTAGGGGTGCTTAATTAACCCCTTCACCACTTATCACACTTCCTAGGTCTAGGTCTTACTGTTCAGCCACACTACCTCAATAGAGATTGGCTAGAGATTAGTCTCTTTTCTTGTTTAGCAGAACAGGCTGGTCTCTCAATCTTCGTACAGGGCCGATTCTGAAAATCCATCTCAATTTGTACTGCGCAGTGCGAGAAGGTTTTACCCTGACCGTCCTATGGGCTCCCATGGCGACACATGACAAATGCAGTTGCAGTACTTTGAAAGGCTTTGAGGGAAGTCTTGCTGGGGGAAAAATGGGTCAGTTACATAGAATGGTCCAGCAAAAATACCAGTTGTTTCACTCAGTTGAGAAAGGGGACCTCATACCCTAACAGCAATATTCAAAGAGGCATGCGCATTCACCAACAAGATTTTGCTCAAATTCAAGGAACCCTTAAAAATGAAGACTTCATATTCAGTCTCTAGATTCAGTAGATCCTTGAAGAGTTCTCTCACTATAAGAAAACAGACGATAGTACCACATCACTCCTGTACAAGGCAGCAATCTAGATCAGGAGATGGGTTCCTTCATTATCAAAAAGCAAAACCAAGATCAGTCAAAATCATAAAATGTTAAGATTATTTAAGAACTGTATGTGAAAAGAGTTTACACAGTCGATTGTGATCATTGAAGATTTCATTTGCACTTACCTATCAAAGACTTTATATTTTCTAAGATTAGTACACTGGTTATGCTTCCAGATATATCTTGTCCAAGTTCAGCTATCAGCTTTGCATAGCCTTCATTTTCTTCCCTTAAAAGATTAAACTTCTGCTGCTTATAACTGCAATTAGAGAATCAGAGACATGTTTAAAAAAGGATGAATTTACAACTGTAGCTGAAAACACCAAATTAACGTCACAATTATTTTAGGTAATTCCATTTGCTGATCAGAGGTTAGTGTGGCTGTATACCACAGCATCAACCAACTGTTCAACTATAACCGACTTCCTGTGTTCATGCAATTGCGAGCATAGTGTTGCAGACTTTCTATAGCCAGGAATAATTAGCAATCTTAAAACAGTATAGCTGAACCCGCCTCTATAGTCCATCACCCCCACTGCATCTCTTTTCGTAGATTTTCTTTGTGTGTGTTGTGTAGTCTGTTCTTAAGTAGAATGTGTACACATTGTTGGCTACGGTTGGTCTTGGTACCCTCAATGTGTGGAGCCTAAGCACTAGATAAGGTACATTTGGGTGTCTAAAACTTTGGGGGATTTTTGAACAACCCTCTGGTGATGGAAGTGTAACCATTTAACTTAATGGTATAACTGAGTCACCAGAAAGGTAAGCCAAAACTCTTACGGTAAACCTAGCAGAGAATTCAGGCTCAACTTCAGGCAAAGGCGAGCAGTAAGGTACAATTATTACCGGTAGTCACCACAAAAACACTCCAAGTTGGTGTACTGAAACCTATACATAGAGGAAAATAAGTAAAGAGATTAAACATAATAGGGCATACCGTAGTTAAAAAACACTAAGTAGTTAAGACAACTCCCCCTCTTGAAATGTTATTTCTATCGTACACGAGAGTTTCAGAGCGTGGCAAGGGAGGGGAACAGGGAAGAACAAAACAACGATCTTACTATGCCCAGTGACAATGAGAAAGCCCAGTGCATGGGAGAGGGGAAAAGTGCATGGAAGGGGGGGGAGAAGTGGAAAGTGCAGAGCAAAGGAGAAACAGATGAAAAATAAATAAATCAACAGTGGTAGTGCAGCGCACAAATGGCAAGTGCAGGGTTTAAGGCAGCAGACGGGGTAGGTCAATAAGTGCAGGAATAAAAAAAGAGGGGGCTGTATGGGTACAGATACAGACCCCAGTGGAAAGGGTGGCCTGGAGGCAGTGCAGGAGGGTGGCAGGGTAAGCAGGTAGCTGGGCCCGGAGGACAGCGAGTGGCCAGGTGCACGGTGCCAATAGAAAACAGATCAGCAGGGGAGAGGGGAAGCAAAGGCAGAAGCAAAGAGGAAGGTCTTGAGGTGCTTCCGGAACCGGAGATGGTTCTCCTCAAGTTTTAGAGTGGCAGGGAGGCTGTTCCAGGGGACAGATCTACCCCCAGCTCATTTCTTTGAAAAACGACTGACCCCGAGGGAGGTAGAGGAGCAAAGAGCTCGAGAGGGGAGGTATTTGCGGAGGGATAGATGAAGGTATTTTGAACCCAGGCCCCAGAAAGCCTTGTGGACAATGCATCCACTGGGAGCCAATGGAGATTTCTGGCAGTTAGACAAAGATCATTGGCGGTACACCAATCTTGAATCACAGTTAGGCAATCAGAGATGAGACAGAGCAGCCGAGGGCAGCATGAAAATGAATTGAGTGTCATCAGCGTAGCACTGGAAATTTGAGCAAAAAATAGCAATGCAGTGGGCGAGAGTTGCCAGGTATTGATTGAAAAGCCAGGGCGAGAGGTTAGACCCCTGGGGAACAAAACAGGTAGAGAGCGAGCTAGATGATAGGAAGGACCCAAGTTGGACCTGGGAGGGTCGATCAGAGAGGAAAGAGAGGAAAGAGGTCAGCGAGGCCAGAGCCTGATCAGTGATACCCAGGTTCTCACGGAGACGGTTGAGCAGGATGGCATGGTTGACCATGTCCAAGGCAGAAGAGAGATTGAGTAGGATGAGGACAGAGGGAATGTTAGAGTCAAGGTTGGGGAGCAGATCTTTACGGATGTTCAAGAGAGCAGTTTCCATGCTTCTGGCAGCTCTGAAACCAGACTGGTCGTCATTGAGACAGCCAACAGAATCGGAATGAAGGTTAAGCTGAGTGATGGCCAGCTTTACCAGGAGTTTGCCCAGAAAGGGAGTAATGGAAATTGGGTGATTGTTAGCTGGACAAGCAAGATCAGCTGTGGGTTTCTTGAGAAGAGGATGCACAAGGGAGTGTTTCAGAGGGGAGGGGAAGGATCCTGAGGCAAAGGAGTGGTTGCAAAAATCGGCAAGGGCCGGAGCAAGGGTGTCAATGTGGCCCTTGATGGTTTTAGAGGAACAGGAATTAACCTGTTTTGACAAGGCTTTCATAGGACGGACTTGTCTAGCGACCTCATCAGGGGAGACAAGAGGAAAGGACGAGAAGGAGGGTGTGCGGGGTGGCTGAAGATGGGCCAGCAAGCACAGACACAAGGGAGAGGAAGGTGATGAGAGGGTGAACAGGATGTCCTGGGTTTTTTAGAATAAAGTGAGAGGCAAGGGCACTGCAAAGAGGCTTGGAGGCAACAGGAGTTGTAGAGACTGCAGCAGGGTTGTCCAGCTTCTTTCAGATTTTGAGGAGTTCGGCCGAGTTGTTCGATGCCGCAGAGACACAGGCTTGAATGTGGACTCTTCTTGGTGAGGACAGAGTCGGTACTGCCTTTAGAGCAGGCGACAGGCCAGTTTGTAAAGAGGATGAACAAGAAGCCCTCCATTTGCTCTCAGTCGCCCTACACTAACGTTTAAGTGTAGCTAGGTCAGAGTCATACCAGGAATTGGACTTGGCTTTGGACTTCAAATGGATCCTCATGACAGGGGCGAGAGCATCAAGAGGATCAGAAATTGAAGAGTACAGCAGAGACAGGGCTGGTTCAGGATGTGAGACCCGCTTCATGGGCCGGATGTCCGAAAAGGTAGGTGGCAATGTTGGGGTAGGTTTGGCGGGGAAGAGAGGGAAAGATGGGAGGAGAGGAGGGAATGATCGCTCCAGGAGAGAGGAGTGGTCAGAGGGATAGAGAGGGGGAGGTCAGGTGATCAAGACATCCAGTGTGTGCCTTGCAGAGCGAGTCCGGCCAGAGGGGAGGATGGACAGGGAGAGGGAGTCGCAGAGGTCACGGAAGAGTACAGAGGAGGAACAAGGAGACTTGAAATGGATATGGAGGTCACCGAGGAGGAGGAGTTGAGTGGTAGAGGCCAGGAGGGAGGAGGAGTGGTGCACTCACTCCTAGAAATAAGGTTATTTTTTTAATTTTAAAAAAAATGTATTTATTGTGCAGTAGCCAAGAATTTGACTTCGGTTATTTGACCAGGAGGCCAGTAGATGGTAGCCACAGTAACAATGGGTAGGAGAGCGAGGCAGAGCCTACAGACAAGACATTCAAAAGAGCAGTAGGTCTGAGTGGGAATGACAAGAGGCAGGAGTCCACTCAGGAAAGATCAGGGCTACCCCTCCCACCCACCGGACCGGGAGGATCTGGGTGCGAGGAGGATATTGTAGCCATCAAGGAGGAGTGTGTCAAAGCTCGTAACAGAGCTGGCCATGAACCATGTCTCCATAAGATCACGGTCTAGTTCTTGAAGGAGGCGGCAGATGTCAGGAGTGTGACAGCAGAGCGAGAGTTGAGAGTGGTCATATGAAGAAGGTTGCCAGCCTTAAACACAGATCAGAGGTACGGCCTGCGGAGGAGAAAGAGCCCTAGTAGGGGCAGAGGAGGAAGAGAGAGAGAGAGGGTAAAGTAGCCAAGGGGAGAAGAGGATAGAACAGCAGATGATGAGGGAATTGATTAGGCGAGGGAGGCGCCTATCAAAGAGGAGGAGATTGGCCTGAGGGCCTTGGACCATGACAGTGTCATTAAGGTAGACATTAGGAGCTGAAGGAAGCCATGAGAACTAACCAGCGAGCGCCACCATTAATGGGAGAGGAGGAGATAGGACAGGGCACAGAGATCATATGAGTCCATAGCCCTGGCAAAGGAACGACAAATAGGATTTCCGAGAGGGTCTGTCTGGAACAGGCATTGGAGAAGGTGTCGGCGATAGGAAGACCAGGGTTAGAGGCCAAGATATCCTTTTTGAACTTCTTCCTGCCAGACGACTTGGTGAGAGGGAAGGATAGTCAATGGCGAAGCAGTTGGAAAAGATAGGAGAAACAGAAAGCGCCATGGAGGTGGAAGTGAGGAGAGGATGGAGAAGCTGGGGGGCTAAGGCAGGTAGGTGTAGGACAAAATGATGAGGTCACTGAACTGGCAAGTCAGAGAAGCAACAGTATAAAAGCAAAATAGAAAATTTAGCAATGGGCAGAAAGCTCTGACTTTCTAGTAAAAAGCAAAAACAACAAGATCTGACCTTCCAATCAGGGATTCAGATGTTAGCAAAGGGATTTAAGAAGCAATGTGCATCACAATGACAACATGGGAGTGTTGGGGAGAGTTC
Source organism: Ambystoma mexicanum (assembly GCF_040938575.1). Classification (NCBI taxonomy): domain Eukaryota; kingdom Metazoa; phylum Chordata; class Amphibia; order Caudata; family Ambystomatidae; genus Ambystoma; species Ambystoma mexicanum. The sequence continues at coordinate 250,477,554 of NC_090930.1, read as the reverse complement.
TCAGAAATGTGCTTATTCCCTCCACCTTAGAGACCCCCTCCCACACCCCCGCCCCAGCAACTATGCTGGATTTTGAGGGCTTGCTTTTTTTTTTACCTGGAGTGACGGAACCTTTTTTCCCACTCTCTAATGTATTTTAATGTGATTTTTTTAACACTGTTTCTTTTGGTTGTGGAGCCTGACAAACTCCATAGGCATCATCTTTTACACTGAGTCACACAGCACATTCAGTGCAGTGGCACAGTAAAGTCTTTCAGATTTCCCAAAGGTTTAAATCAGTTGTCTTGGCTAAACTACTGTTAAAGTGAAATTGACTTCACTTACATTTGTAACTTACAATAGGTTGCTGGAGGGGTTACCTAGTATCCCCTTTATCTAGCTTCTCATGTAACATTATTATGTTACACTTTCCTCACTGAATGGCTGGTGGTAGTGGTTTCATTTGAACTACTGTGGTGTGCATTTGGCGCAGGCTGCGTTCGCAACTGCAGTATAGCCCCCAAGGGTGCCATTTTTGTCAAAATGGCCCCGGTCGTCTTTTTTCGCCATTTCTTTGTGGAAAGGTCCTTCTTGAGATTTACTCTGCACGCCAAACCAGGTTTGGTCCCATTTTTCACCTTTGCCTTTGCCGGGATTCACAAGTGAAGCCTGCCTCTGGCTCCAGGGTGTCTGGGGTAGGCAGGAAGTAGGGAGGTGCCCAAAAACTCCCTGTGCTTATTCTCCTAGAAGACCCAAATGCACTCTGTGGTGATTGGCCGGCTGACTGTCTGGCAAGGACAGCCACCCTGCTGGGTGACCGACAGCTAGGCTGGAATGAATGGGAGAGAACTGAACAGGCAAGGCCTTTGGCTTGGAAGGCAGAGTCGACCACTGGACGAAGGAACCGAAGAAGAACTTTAAGAGGAGGCCTGCTGCAACTCCTGGACTGTTGGTTTGATCTGTGAAGTCCTGCTGCAGTGCCGAAACGCCAAGTTTGCATTGACAGAGAAGCCCCTGCAAGGACGACTTCTCCCCTTGAGTTGGTGGGACCAATCAACTCCAAAGTAAGCCACCTAGACAGTCATCTCGGAGTTGGTTAAATTTCCACAGTGTTGCTGTTGGAAACCATATAGCCAGGGAGAGGAACACCAGATTGTGCGCTTTGCTTTTAAGCTCGCCTAGAGCTCCAGGAGGATCCTCCAGACTCCCAGGAAGGACTGACCAAGCCTGAGCCCCCTCAGAGTAGAGGACCCCAGAAGCAAGGAAGGTCAATTTTGATAGCCAGAAACGGCAGTGTTGCTATTTGCGGTAGTCCCGAGGAGCTGAAACACCGAAGTGTCACTTGGTGGAAAGATTGCCGGTTGCTAGCGATGACCATCCAAGTGCAGAGCAGGAGGCCCCAGAAGTCCTCCCTCTTGTCCCCATGACTGAGGCCCAGGAACAGTGAGCTCTGCAGAGCTGCACAAGAACAGAAGTCATCTGCTGCACTTTTTCTTCAATACAAAGACACTGCAAAGTCTGAGAGAACTTACCTCTCATTGAAGAGATGCTTTCATCTTCTACTACTCACAAGTCTAATCAGCTTGTGGCCTTACATTTGATTCTTCTTTTCTTCAAAGACTTCTAAAACATTGTGAAAAGACTTTTCTACTTAACTACCAGAAGTGCTTCAGCCCATATAAGACTTTTGCCCATTGACTTTGGCTTGACCTGTTATACTGAACGACTAATTTGAGGATCCAAAAGTATTTGCCTGCTTAAGAATATTTGTGGTCAGGATTCCAAGATGGCCGCCGTGTAGAGGCGGCGCGCTTCTCTGACCTCCGACCGAGCGGGAATGAAGAAAGGTGAAAACAGAGCTAAAATCTACCAAACACCAAAACTACCAAAGTCGGAAGCTGAACAAGCTGAATCCCAGAAGTGGTATCGCGGATTAGGCGAGAGGCACCCGCCTACGAGGTAACAGAGGGGCTACAGCTCCATAGCTGCAGCGCGGAAAAAGGCCCCAAGTAATGGCGGTCCGTGGCGGGGGAGACTGCCCTGAAGGTAGCAGAGGACTCACTGGCCCACAGCACCGGGGCTCTGCACTCATTGCAGCGTTGCGGAGTCGTGCAGAATAAGAAGTTACAGTCCGAATGTGGCGGCCGGAAAGGAGCAGAGCCGCGAGGGACCTGCACTGACCTGCGCCTGGTGGAGCCGAGGGTACTGGAGCGCCTGTTACCGCTGCGCGACGGCCCGCGCTGGGCGGGTGAGGAGAGGTGCCGGACCCCTGGAAGCTGGACCGACCCGGGACCATGAGGCATGGGCTGCCAGATAAACCCCGGCAGTGCCCGGGCTAGTACCCGCCCCCGCCGGCGTATGACCGAAGACTGGTGGTGAGGGCACGCAGCGGGGATCGGCCCACCAGTCAGTGAAGCAGGGTTGGATCCAGGTGGCACGGATGCCACTCTGCAATGCGAGGCCCCCGAAAACCACTCCTGGGGGGCACGGAGAAGCTCCCATCCACAAGAGGCCTTGGTCGGGGGAGATGCGAGCTGGCGCTCCTGATATGGCCTGCAGACAGAAGCGGAGCCTGCTCGGCCGGAGAAGGGTGGCAGGGGAGGGGCCCGTGCTGCTGGGCCCCCGCAGCGAATCAAAACAGCATCCGAGAGGCACGAGAACCTCGGGCCCTGGAAGACCCTACTGATGAACTACCCTGTGGGGCACTTAAATTACGCATTCCGCAGCAGGGCTCACACAAAGGAACCAGAAAACGGAAGCCGCAGAGAAAAGTGGGAAAGCAGTCTGGAGCGACATAGCCAGAGGCCACCAACAGTAGCACTACACAGCCCGCAGCGCACCAGAGGGTGGATGAGCCAGGCGATGCAGTTGTGCACGTTAGGCGGGGGTGAGGTGGGTACGGCGGGAAGTAGCAGGCTCTAGTGGGTCCCCCAATACCTGCTGGTTGCAGCGCTTGCAGGAGCATGGTGGCGCTCCGTCCCCCCTGGTCGGCCCGACACCAGTAGCTGGGCCCTGGGGGTGGACGAGCCCACTGTCGGCGCCCTCCCCCGTTTGCCCCCCATAAGTGGACACGTAATCAAGAGGGGGCTCAGATGGCATAAAGTGCCCCACCCTGCAGACAGGGGGTGTGGGTGGCGTGCCCCCCCCACCCCCAACGAAGAGCCACACATACAGGTGGGGCCAACTGCATAAGCCTGTGGTGAGCACTAGCGCGGGACTCACTGCTGGCCACCCCACAACACAGGGGCTGGGATGAGGAAACACTAAAAGACTAGGAACTGGACGCTTAAGTCTCCATGAGTTGACACCTCTCATAGCACATAACTTATCAAGAATCTGGCCTAAGCTGGCCCCACTATACCCAAAAAAGTGCCGTAAGTACTAGCCCAATAAGGGTCCTGACCCACTCGTCTGCATCGCTGGGGTCTTCCCTCCCGCTTTTGGTGCAGACACAGATGCCAAGAGCCAAGCCCAAAGAAGCCCGGTCAAGAGCCAAAAACACACTGAAAGCGCGAGAAGGAACAAGTTACTTACCTGTAACTGTTGTTCTCCAGCATGGGTCTGGCATGGATTCACATGCTCATGAATATTCCCTGTCAGGCCGGGAATCCTCGGTATAGAAAAAATCAGTATCAGTTTCGTTTCTGATCTGTCTTTCTCAGTAGTAACCAATCACTGGTCTCTGGGTCATACTGCCCCCAGCCAATGACTGCCCTCTCCCTAAGCCCCGCCCCTGGCAGCCATCCTCAGATTTGGTAGTACGTGAAGTGGCAGTATGACCAAGTGAAGAGCCGCAGAGGGGTAGGCGGGAGGGTTCGCATGTGAATCCATGCCAGACCCATGCTGGAGAACAACAGTTACAGGTAAGTAACTTGTTCCTTCTCCAGCATGGGGTCTGGCATGGATTCACATGCTCATGAATATAAGAATACATAGCAGTATACACATGCACAACCACGGGAGGTGGCAAAAGGCTCAATATCAAGCAATACAACAACTCAACATTAAGCAACTCTTACCTCCTCATCAGGCTCACCTTAGGCGACTCTGGACTCCTCCCTGGAATCCCGGTCGACGCAGTAGAATCTTGTGAAGGTGTGCGTCGACCTCCACGTAGCAGCCCTGCAGATGTCCAGCAAGGGAACACCAGATAGGAACGCCGTGGTAGCTGCGATCGCTCTGGTGGAATGGGCCCTCGGACGGCCAGGCAGCGGTCGGTTTGCCAACCGGTGACAGTGCATGATGCAGCCGGAGAGCCATCTGGAAATGGAAGTCTTCGAGAGAGCCTTCCCTTGATTCACAGGTCCAAAGTTCACAAACAGCTGTGATGTCTTCCGAAAACTCTTCGTGCGGTCCACGTAGAACTTCAGCGCTCTAGCTACATCCAGCGAGTGCAGAGTCCTCTCAGCCGGCAAAGAAGGCGACGGGAAGAAAACTGGCAACACCAAGGGCTCGCTGAGGGGCAAGTCCGACGGCACCTTGGGCATGAAGGAGGGGTGCGTCCTCAGCACCACCCTCGTGTCGTGAAACGTCAAGTATGGAGGCTTGCAAGACAGGGCCTGGATCTCTCCCACTCGTCGTGCAGAGTTGATGGCCACGAGGAATGCTGTCTTCCACGACAGAAACTTCAAAGGCACTGAATGCATAGGCTCGAATGGGGCCCCCATGAGCCTAGTCAGCACCACGTTGAGCTCCCACACCGGGGCAGGGGCCTTCACCGGCGGGAATGATCGGAACAGTCCTTTCATAAATTCCTTCACCAGTCGATGAGACCACAAGTACGCCCGTCCTGTAGTTCTGGTGTAACGCGAGACGGCAGCCAGATGTATCTTGATGGAAGCGTGAGATAGGCCAGCCTTGCCCAAAGACAATAGGTACGGCAATACTTGAGGGGCCGTAATCCGCAGAGGGTTAATCTTCTGTGCATGGCACTAGACAGAGAACCTCTTCCATTTGTGTCCGTAGCACTTGAGAGTTGAGGATACCCTGGCCTTCGCGAGACCCTCTCTGCAGTCGGCCGGGATGTCGTATCTTCCAAACTCTAGTGCTGCAGGAGCCAGGCCTGCAAGTTCAGCGACTCTGGTTCGTGATGAAGAATGTCCTGCGGCGCCGAAAACGACGGGAGCGAGGGCTCTTGAGGAGCCTCGTCTGCGTCACCGTCGCCCACGTCGTCGCCCTCGTCGGGATCCCTCCCGATGGGCTGGGCCTCCTCCACGACTTGGATGAGCTCCTCCAGAAGTCGTGTCTGTATCCACGACGGCCACCAACCCCTCCCCCACCCTTTCCAACGAGGACTTCGTGGGGGTCTTCTCGATGGGCCCGAAAGACGACTCCCTCTGCGGTGGCAGGGAGACTCTGGTACCTGAGGGCGCCTCCACAGGCTGAGCCAGGGCCGCAGCGACATCCTCAATCGAGCTCTTAGCAAGGTGAATTAAGGCCAACGTCACCTTCTGTAAGCCTGGGGCCTTCACCTTGGGGCATAGGGTCCGAGCCTCGCTCCCCCTCTGCCGGAATCTTCGAGATTGACCGGGGCCTCTCCAGAAGCTTCGCCGGGTTCTCGGACTTCCTCTTACCCGAGCCAGAGCGTTGGCTCGTGGTCGATGGCGCCGGGGAGGAGGCGCCCTGCCTGGCAGCCAAGGAGCCCGACCGTTCGGCGCTCCCGGTGCCCGCGGACTCGCAGTGCTTAGCCTTTTGTTGGGCCCCCGTCGCCGGAGCACCCTCACAGGACTCAGAAGACCGCTCTGACTTCTGTTTCTTCTTCTCGCCTGGCATGCTCTTACCTTCCAGCCAGTTGGCGAGATGGAGGTGGCGATCCTTCATGGTCCGCTCCGACATGTTCCCACAAAACGCGCAGTTCTTTTCCTTGTGCGTCTTGTCCTCTTGGAGACAGTAGAGGCATAACAAATGCTCGTCCTCCTTGAAAACATTCCGAAGCTGGCATCCAGGGCAGGTCCTGAACAGCTTCCCGGGCGTCGAGCTCCCTTTCTCCTGGGCCATGTCCGGGTTAGGCCTCGGAACTTCTGGAATCCTCCAAAAGCGTAACTCGACGGAATCTTCACTCGAGGGGCGTAGAAACTCCGAAACGGATCCCCGTTGATCAGAAGTAGAAACGGTGGAGCTTGAGGCTCCATTTAACCGAAAAAATGAGAAAATCTGAAAAGCGCGAAAACGCAGCAAAAGCTCGTGAGCTAAGCACGAGGACTCCCAACACTTGAATGTGCGGTAAAAATCTGAGGGCAGTCATTGGCTGGGGGCAGTATGACCCAGAGACCAGTGATTGGTTACTACTGAGAAAGACAGATCAGAAACAAAACTGATATTTTCTATACCGAGGATTCCCGGCCTGACGACGGGGAATATTCAGGAGCATGTGAATCCATGCCAGACCCCATGCTGGAGAACTACAGGAATGCCTACAAGGAATGGAGAAACGTATGATGGACTCCCTGTAGGATCAATTGAGAAATATAAAGCATGAACTAGGCTCATCCCTTCAGGCATCACAGAACTAGGAGAGAGGGTAGACAACGGAGGCAGGGCTCTCCGAAATTGCTGAAGACTCCAAACAGATGTGTGCTCCTGGAACAGATTGCTAAGGCAACGTACAACCTGGAACTCCAGGCAGAGGACCTGAAGAACAGATCCCGCAGGTCCAACATACGGGTGAATGGATTGGCCGAGTCAATTGGGGACAAGGATCTGAAAGAGACAATGCAAACTTGCTTCAGCAGCCTCCTGCCGGGTGCCCAACCGGAGGACATACTCACAAACAGTGCACAGAATTGGCCCGCACAGAAAAGACCCAGGGACGTTCTACTGGCAATGACCTCCCACACGATGGAGGCAATCCTCCGTGCAGCGAGAAACCTACAACCGATCACTATCAATTGCACCCAGGTTCACCTGTTTCAGGATCTGGCCCGGTCTACCTTACATAAAAGAAGACAAATGGCGCCAGTTACAAAGGCATTAAGGGACAAAGGGATGATCTACAGATGGGCATACCCCTTCGGCTTGCAGTTTACCTGGGAGAACAAACTACAACGCATCACCACTTGCGAGGAAGGAATGACTCTTCTACACCTGGAGGAAGAGGAACTGCACCCGGCCCATACCCTGCTCGCAGCCTCAGAAGTGGAAACCCCCGACAGTGGGAGTGGTCATCGAACCGAACTAGGAAACTGGGAGCGGAGAGAAAACGAGAAGCCCTCAACCAAAAGGTTTGCGATAACCTGGTAGAACCAAACCATAAATTAACTAAAGAGGCGTTGAATGGGGTGCGGCGAAGGAGGAAGAGATCGTAGCCCTCGGACAGAGGGAGGAGATTATCCATTTTGGAGTCAATGCAGGACAGACAGGTCCTGGCAAAGCACACGTGGGAGGCGAGATGATACCCAACACCCCTAGAGGGGTGCAGAGAAAGCACAGAGGAGCTTTGATCTGAAGGGTACATGGGGGAGGGAACTAGAGGGGGGGGGGGGTTGTTATAAAGTTATTACATTTTGGGGAATGGCATGGACCAGTATAGGCAAATGGGAAGGAAGACTGATGGGAAATGGCAAGCCAAAGGACAAAATTCTACAAACACATACTAGATGGCTGAACTGAACCTAGTCTCACTTAATGTGCAAGGCCTAAATTCGCTAGTCAAACACTGATCCATTCTGACTAGGCTTATAGACTTGCAGGCTTCAATCGCCTTCCTGCAGGAAACACACCACCTCCCTGAAGATGAAGGAAGGCTGAATTTCCCGCCAATATTTTGCCTCGGGTAGGAGGAAAACCAAAGGGGTCGCTATTCTGATTGGGGCCAGGATGACCTTTAAAAAACGGACAATACACAGGGACCCGGAGGGGATATATCTAGTACTAAAGGGCATGATACAGGAACAACTATACACACTAATAGCTATCTACGCCCCAAATGAGTGAAAGGACATATTCCTGAGGGACTCACTGAAAACTCTGGGGAGCTTGTGTGAAGGTCAGATAATAGTTGGAGCTGACCAACTGTGTCATGGACCCCGCAATGGACAAAACCCTTTCATCCACGGCAGCAGATGCAAGAAATAGGCAGGCACTAGGCAAACTCTTCAGAGATCTGGAGGTGATAGAGACATGGAGGTTTTTTCACGGTCAGAGGGAATTCACCCATTATTCAGCGGTCCATAAGGGGTATTCAAGAATTGACATGGTGCTGGTGTCAACCACTCTGATCCCGTATATTAGTAAGGTAGAGATAGAGGTCCAATACGTTTCAGACCACGCCCCAGTCCTAGTACAAATAGAGATGGCCCAAAACACCCATAGAAGCCGCAGGCCCGGGAGACTGAACGAGATGATCTTGAAAGACCTGGCTCTTAGAGCGCACATAGAGGAGGCGATCCAAAATTACTTCCAAGAAACTTACAATGGAGAGACAAAGTGGGCGGCAATTTGGGATGCTGGAAAAGCAGTGATCTGGGGCAAATTCATCTCACAAGCAACAGCGTGTATGAGGGAGAGCAGACCTATTAGAAAGAATCTGGAAACATCACTGAATGAGGCAGAAACTCAACACAAGGCCAGGCAATCCCAAAAAAAACACTTGGAGCGTTCCGGAGAGCAAGAGCTCAATTAGAAGAACACGCAGCAGAACGCACAGCACAAGCACTAATCAACACCAAACAGACACTACGTCCAGGGTAGTAAAGCAAACAGGTTCCTAGCAGCCAAACTCTGCAAGCAAAACTCCTGTAACTACATCGTCCAATTGAAAGACGAAAAAGGGGAGCTATGTGCAACAGAGGGGAAATTTAGGATAATGGAAAGATTCCATCAGGGTTTGTTAGAAAGCGAACATCTAAACCTTCAAACACAAAAAGAATATATTTCAGTGATTCCCCTTCCCCAGATCACAAAGGAGGATAACGCTCTGCAGGCCCCTATAACATGCCATAACAGCAATGCCCCTCAACAAAGCAACGGGCCCGGATGGATTCGGAAGCGGATACTATAAAAACATTCCGCAACTAATTGCTGGGCCCCTTAACAAAATTATTTAAACACATAAGAATCAGTGGCACAGTCACACCTCCGCCACTATCCTAATACTCAACCGGGCAAAGACTCCACAGACTGCACCAGTTACTGGCCAATCTCCCTACTTAATACTGATGCAAAGCTTGCTTTATGATAAAGTCCTTGCAACTAGACTCGCTGAGGTCCTGCCCAAAATAATTAATACCGACCAAGCTGGATTTATAAAAAGGAGACGCAGCCAAGACAATATTAGGCGGGCAGTGGATATAGTAGATCTGGGAAGCAGGACAGGACAAAAGGTTCTCCATATCCGCCCTGATGCCAGGAGAGCATTTGACAGCCTGCAATGGAAATATCTAGAACTAGTGCTGCAGAAATGTGGATGCGACCCCAGCTTTAGCAGAATGGTTTTGGCAAACTTCCGCCTCCCGAGCACGACTTTTATGGTTAATGGGAACACCACAGCAATAAAAAGAATATATAGAGGGACAAATAGCACCAATGTTAGCCTGGATGAGAGCGGACATGTCAAAGGGATAGGTGGGAGTAGAGCAAGGGGTGACCACGATCCCACTGAGGGCACTACACGGGTTGCAGGTGGGGGATGGGGAAGCAGAGGGGAGTCTGCTTGAAGCAACTAAGATCCCATTGAAAGGTTGGGACCGAGCAATGAGAAAACGAAACATTGACCCGGGGCTGGGTCCCTTCACTCCAATGGCCCCCAAAAAATTAAAAAAAAAAAAAAAAAACTTTACACCAGGCAAACGACCCAGTTTCTAGAAGTACTGGGGACAGGAACAAATACTATATCTGACGGACTTCTTTCAGGAGGGAATCCAGTTGCAGTTTGAAGAGTGCAAACAGAAATTTGGGGTAGGGGAAGCAGATATACCTACATCCAGATCCACCACTGGATAATGCATAAAGAAGTCAATAAAGCAGCCACTAGGGCACTGATAGGCCTGGAACTAGCGAAACACGAAGGGGACGAGGCACGAGTGGTCTCCAGAATATACAAGCTGCTGGACAAGCCACAAAAGAGCGACACTTTCACATATATGGAATGGACAACTGGGGAAAAGACATAGGCGACCCCATCAATTAGGGAGAGTGGACTCAAATCTGGAAAAGAACAGAGATCCTCCAAATGCACAGCCATTAGAGAGACCGCACATAAGATTTGTTTTAGGTGGTACTTGACCCACCAAGAGGTTGCACAAAATGAACCCCAGTTACCCACCTATGTGCTGCAGAAATTGAGGAAGCAAAGGATATGTATTCCACATGTGGTGGTCCTGTTCTAAAGCGACCATGTACTGAAGGAAGTCCTGGGTCGCATAAAGGAAATCACAGGGAAACAGCTGCCAGCAGCGCCGAAGGTTATACTCCTGGGCACAACGGTTGAAGATATATATGCGGCATCTGGCAACAATGCAACACTTATCACTCACTTGCTAATGGCAGCAAAGATGACTCTGGCACAAGCGTGGGAAAACCCAGAAGGTCCAATAACAGCATGGTGGTGGGTGAAAACCTGGAACGTGATGGCGAAGGAGAAGGTGGGGGCCCTGAGGGAGGGCAAGTACCTGAAATTCCGGGCAATTTGGGACCCCTTCTTCAACTATGTCAGAGACAGAGAAGCATAATTCTTTAGGCCAAATCTGTTGAGAGCGTTCCAAAAGTGAGCACTGACCAATTGATCACGAAAGCCTTGGCTTAATGCAGAAGTCATCTAATCGGAACACAATGAACTCATCGGAAAGCAGCAAGACTGGTCCATGCCACTGGGGAGCCGGGAGGGGGTGGAAGGTGGCAGGGGAAGGGTCATTGAACGGTTGCAGTTCAAATTAAGTTAATGATTAAAGCTAGCCCTAATAATTGTAAAACCAAAAAGTTAACAGGTGGCCTTATCAAATGATACGTGTTAAAATTACTTGGATCTTGGGCCAATACAGTAACTGTACATGACTATGTTTGAATAAATAAAGTTGGTTAAAAAAAAATCATATTTATGGTCCGTTTGTTCTGATAATCTTTTCCTTTGACCAATTTCTAAGAGTATTCTAAATGCAACAGTAAGATATTAATGTCCCCAGCACCCTAGCTATTGAAGTCACCCTAGGGTGTAGGGTGTGACAGTGGGCCATCCCAAAAGGGTCTTTACTGATTTTGAAACTAAGAGTGTACAGTTTTTGAAGTCTGTTTGTTGCTTTTATATTGCTCCTTTCTGAAGAAGGCTTATTCCAACTTATTGATGAATTTATAATTGTTTATTCAAGAAACCTTGTGTGTAAGTGTTTATTTGAATACTAGTCACTGTGCATCTCAACTCCCCAACAGCTCACATTGACCCCCTCTGGAGATGAGCCTGGCTGCTCAGCCACACTACCAACCTGTGTACTACAGACTTATACCAAAGGTTGGGTTCCTTTTGCCAGGAGGTCAAGGTTATTGTAGTGAACGCTAAGGGACAAGCAGAAAGAACAGTGATAGTTAAAAGGTGGTAGGAGTGAGTCCAGAAGGACGGAGATAACCCATAGTCATGGAGGTGACAATGTCAAGGCAGTATGGATTTCTTAGAGGAGTGAGGTGGCAGCATCATTGTGGTTAAGGAGCAGAGACGACCCCAATTAGCGTTCTGGAAGCCGACAGGGGCTTTAGAAGTGGGCCTTTGCTAAGAGGGCCGGCTAAAGCCTGCCGGTCCATGGTTGGATGAAGACAGCATTCATCAACCAATGTGAGTGCTGCACAGGGAAAGGCAGCTCAGCCAGCCTGCCTTCATATCAAAGAAAAACAATGGTGGCCATCTTGGAAGGGCCAAAAATCTGTCAAATAAGCAGGCAATAGCGGGAAAACTTTTTCTATCAGAATAGCAAGGCAGTTTCAGGTATTAAAAAGCTCACAAAAGGGCGGCGCAATGAAAAAGCGCAATAAAACACTACTTTTCCGACAACTTTTTTCAATTTTTCAGGTTCAATTGACATTGGCATAATTCTAAACTGTCAGCATCATAACATGGTGGTAGTCACTAAAGAACACATTTTGTTAAAAAAAAAAACGTAAATGCCTGGAGGGTACCCGTTAGGCAAGATTGTATCCAGTACCCTGTAGGAGACTGCACCAGCCTTGCCCTCTTGGCAATAGTTAATCCAACCTTTGGTATAAGCATGTACTACACAAGTTGGTAGAGTGACTGAGCAGCCAAGCCAGCCTTATCTCAAGAGGGGTCAATGTGAGCTGTAGGGTTATTACACAGATTCATAGTGAAGGGTATTCAAATAAACACTTATTCTCAATTGTTTCTTGATTAAACAATTATTTATTAATTTAACAGATAGTTGAATAAACCCTCTTTAGAAGGGAGCAAATATCTAACAAAATAAAATACTTTTTAAGAAACACTCAGATTCAATAAATCCATGGATACCCATTCGGGATGGCACACAGACACTTCCTACACCCTGAGGTGACTTGTGGACATGGATATATCACTGGCACGTTTAGACCAATGCTGAGGTTAGTGTCAAAAGAAAAAGGTTTTAGGGAACAAATATTCTTAAGCAGGCAAGTACTTTTGAACCATCCAATGCAAAGTAAATTTAACCCTTTCCTGAGGAACTGTTAAAAGTACAAAGTCAGAGGTACGAAGAGTCTTTCAAAGAGCCAAGACAGCCAATGTCAATTTAACAAAAAAGTAGGTAAAAAGTCTTGCACATTGTTTCAGAAATCTTTGAAGAAAACGAAATCACTGTAGGGCCACAAGAGGAGAGGCTTGTGATGGGCAAAGCTGCAAGTAACTCTGCAAAAGCAACCAATACAAGTCTCAACTGAGAGCAAGCAAGTCTACACAACAACAGGTAAGCAATCCTAGTTTTACAGTACCTTTGGTTTGAAGAAATTGGTTCCAGCTGGCTTTTGTTCCAGTTGTAGGTCTGCAGATCCTGTTGCTCCTGAGCCTTAGTTGTGGGGACAAGAGAGAGGACGTCTAGGGACTCCTGCACTATGAATTTTAGGTCGGCGGTAGCAGTGGGCAAACTTCAGATCAGCGGCACTTCGTGGTTTCAGTTTCTCGCACCTCTCACAAATAGCACCACTGCAGTTCTCTGATACCTTTATGGACTTTCCTTGCATCTGGGGTCCAGCACTCTATTGAGGTGGCTCAGGTTTGGTCAGTCCTGCTTCATGGGAGTCTGGAGGATCTTCCTGGAGCTTGAGTCCGACTTAAAAACAATGCACTCGATCCTGGTGTTCCTCTCCCTGACAATCGGTTCCTGCAGCAGCAATGGAAGAACAGCCAGCACCGAGAGCTTTGGGGTTGATTGGCCCACCAACCCACGGGGAGAAGTCGTCATTTGCAGGGCTTCTCTAGTCAAGGCGACTCTGGAGCTTCAGCAATGCAGCAGGGCAAACCAACGGTCCAGGAGTTGCAGCAAGCGTCTCCTCCAAGTTCTTCTTCGGATTCATTTGTCCAGTGGTCGACTCTGCCTTCCAAGCAAAATACTTTGCCTTTTATGCAGGTTTCTCCCATTCATTTGTAGCCTAGCCGTCAATCACACAGCAGGGTGGCTGTCCTCCAAGGATAGCCAGTCGGCCAATCACTTTTGGGGGCGTTCCTGTAACCAAGGAGACTAAGCACAGGGAGTTTCAGGCACCTCCCTTGCTTCCTCTCCTGCCAGACACACTGGAGCTAGAGGCAGGCTTCACAAGTGAATCCGGCCAAAGACAAAGCAAACAAAGGGACCAAATCAGGTTTGGCGTGCAGAGTAAATCTCATGAAGGACCTTTCCAACAAGAAATTGTGAAAAAAGAAGACCGGGGCCATTTTGACAAAATGGACAATTGCAGCACGCGGTATAAACACACAATGGTAGGAAAAAGTAAACCACTGCAACCAGCCATTAATTGTAGAACGGGTAACATAAAAAAATTTGCATGAGAAACTAGACAAAAGGGGATACTAAGTAACCCCTCCAGCACCCTATTCTAAGATAGTGTGTGCTGGGTCTAGAAAGTTACAAGACCAAGTAAAGTCAATTTCACATCACTGCTCTTGGAAACAGTAGTTTCACCAAGAGAAGGTATTTAAACCTTTGGGAAATCTAAGAGACTTGCCTGTGTCACTGCACTAAAGGTGCTATGTGTCACCCAACAAAAAGTAGATGCCTATGCAGTTTGTCAGACTCCATAACCAAAAGAAACACAGAAAACACAAAATTAAACGTACAAAGTCCCAAAGTTCTACAAAAGAGCTGGGGGGTCTCCAAGGTGGGAGGCATTTAGCACTAAACTGAAAATTCTCCCCAACAGTGCTGGACCTACAAAGAGAAATGGTAAGAAGTCAATTTCACTTTACTATTTTTGGGTAACGGAAGTTCACACAAGACAAGGTATTTAAACCTTGGGAGAAATCTTAAGGATTTCTCTGACACTGCACTGAAGGTGCTGTGTGTCACCATAAAAAAGTAGATGCCTATGGAGTTTGTCAGTCTCTAAAAACAGAGGAAACCTACAATCTAAATCATGTCAAAACACATGAGAATGAGCAAAGGGACGCACTCTCTCCAGGGTTAAAATTAAAAAGTCCCATACACTGGCCACCAGGGGGCGCACGGATGTGGAAGCTCTCCTTGTGAGCTCCCGTTACGCAGCCCCAAGAAGTGTGTTGAACCCCCACTTTTTGGCCCCCCCGTGCGTACAAATTGGAACCTGGCAGTGAGACACAGCCCCCCGCCGGTTGGTCGAAAAACGGACCTTCCTTCGCGGAGAAACAGCGTGTGCACAGAGACACCCCCTCTCCCTCACAAAAGTGAGGAGTATGGAGAGGCCCTGCAGAGCAACGAGGAACCCCGTCGCAGAAGCGTTTGAACTGCCGCCCGTGCTCCGTTGCGAGCCCGCATCCCGCCGGCTCCGGGAGCACAGTTGTTGTAATAAGCTGAGAGGCAGCGTGTGGAAAGACGCCCGCCCCCGGGCCGCGCTGGAGCCGGGTCACGGGCCCATTCCCTGAGCCCACTCCAGACCCCGGCACCCCATCTCAGCTTGACCGTGCGGCGTGGACTCGCCTTGGTTTTGGCACCCGCGGAGGTCCGGGGCCCCCAGTGAGGGGGCGGGAGCATAACGGAGCCCAAGGAACGCTGCGCTGATCCAAGAAGAGGCTCTCCTCACAGACACTCAGCAGGCTGCGTAATGAACACCCGCCTCGGACACAGAGCGGGCCCGTGGTAACTGGAAGCGTGGATCCGCATGTCCAAACCTTGTGCCCCCTCTACACTACCCCTCACGGACCCACGAGAGAGGCATCCACGAGGCCCCAGAGAACCCCCAGGCACGTTCCAATATCCCACGCGTAGAGATTATCCACACGGCAGCAGTGACTAAGGAAGCCTGGAAAACTAGATAGTGCCCTAAAACTACAAACACTAAAGGCCTCCCACTATAGCCTGGCACGAAGTGCCCCGCGTGAGACACCCCGCCTTCAACCACGCATTTTGAGAAAGGGGGGCCCCCCCGCAACACCGGAGGCAAAACAGGAGGCGAGACCCAGAACGCCTACCCTACACAGGCGGCAAACCGCTAACTGAACAGCACCGCGCCCCCCGAGAACACACAAAGGACGCTCTGAGCTTGGTGGTGCCTCTGGAAGGACACCCCACTTGTTGAAATAGGAACCACAACGAACGGAGGGTACGGCCCCTGGAAACAGGGCGAGTGCCGCCTCCTACCACATGGACTACGGTTATCACTGCCCTCGACACCTCGGCAGCATATCCCTGACACTCTAGCTCGGCGCTGAAGTTGTTTTGCCGCCACTGAGGAGGCACAAGTCTGCAAATCCTCACAACGTACTAGCAGGGAGGTTAAGGCCCCCAACACAGGGGCGTGTGCCTCCTCTGCCTAGCCTGTCGGGACAAGGAACCCACAAACCCGACCAGAACAACTGGCAAGTTGATCACGCTGCCGGAAGATTACATGGACATTAGGCACAAGTCGGCCTCCTTTGCCTACACCTCCACTCCACGGATACCAACTGGGTCTACGATGGCAAACAGAGTTACCACGGTGAATGACTTGGCCGCAGCAACGAAAAGTGACATCGCTGCCTTGCTAGGAGAAATTAAAAATCTGGGCGCCAACATAGGGGGTAAGATAGATAAAATCACCCAAAGGCTGGACAATATGGAAGACAAGCTTGAAGAGTTAGAGAACAATCAGGCCTCCATTGACACCCTCGAGGTCCAACTCGATCAGAGACTATGTGAACTGGAGAACAAGGAAGAAGAGTTTAAACTCAAACTCGATTTGGAAAACAGAGCGCCGTAATAATCTACGCATCTTCAGAATCCCGGAAAGAGAGGGCGAAACAGAGGCGGACCTGAGGGAAACCCTCCACAATATCATCAAACTTCTTGTAGCTGATGATGTGGTGGATGCACCAATGACAGAAAGGATCCATAGAGCCGGTGGCCCGCCGGGGGTCCACGATCAGTCCTCGCCCGGTTCCACCGATTCAGAGACAAGGCCCGAATCCTCGAAAAAGCAAGGGAAAGCGATGAGATCACGCTGGGAGGGGCCCGGATCTTGATATATCAAGACCTCTCCTCCTTAACATTGGCCCTCAGGAAAATGTGTGGCCCCCTCACAAGGAAACTCAAGGAGAAGAACGTCCGATATAGATGGGGTTACCCTTTCTCTCTCACATTTGAATACGAGGGAACCCAATTTAGATTGCGATCTGAAAAAGAAATAATGAAATGCATCTCAGACCTCCTCCGACCCGGACCAGACGGGGAAAGCGAAAAAAAAGAGAACACGAATGGCAGATTCAAGGAGCCAGTAGGAAGAAAGTAAAAGGATCTCGAAAGTACCAAAGAGGTAACCTCTCTCCGGATGGAGACAATTGAAATTGATCGACTCTGGTAAGATGAACACACATATTTCACCTGCCAATGCTACGATGAGAAGTTACCGTGTATATAGTTCCAAGATGAGAATGGAGAAAATTAGGAGGAAACCTACAAGTGGTTCGATGCCGACTCGGTGCTGTCAACTGAGTTCACTCGAACGCCTTCAACAAGGGAGAGGGGAGGGTCAGGAGGGGTCGAAAGGAGGGAAATGGGTCCGAGCAGTATTAAACGTACTTCAGAACAATCGATGCAGCTCACAATCTGAGATGGACGAACGTTGTCGATCACATGGAAAATGTTAATATACGGGAGCTTGCCTCCCTAAGAATCGGGACACTCAAGATCAAAGGGCTCAATTCACTGACAAACGGTCCCTTGTGGCCAGGGAATTTCGTAGAAGTGGTCTAGACATCCTACTACTGCAGGAAGTAAAATACATAAAAGGAGAGGAACGACAGATCCTGGGGAAACGAGTCGGGATCGAGTTCTGGGGTTCGGGCCCGTTCAGGAGGGGAGGAGTGGGAATCCTCATTAGAAAAGGTATAGACTTCACACTAACCAAGACATGGTCGGATGTAGAAGGACGAGCAATGCTGGTGAACGGTCAATTGGGCAAGCTGAGTGTCACCATTGCTACCCTGTATTCTCCAAACACAGCCCAACCTAGATTTCTTTGCAGAACGATCCCTAAGATACTACTCGAAGCCACAGGGCACATTATCCTGGGAGGGGATTTCAACCAATGGGCGAATCCGGCGAAAGATCGAAAGCCTGGGAACCCTAATAAGGTGCAACAAGACAGGCCCGAACTGTCTGAGCTGGCTCATATGATGGACTTGTGTAACATGATAGATGCATGGAGGGTCCGCCATCCGGAAGAACAGGGCTACACCTTCTATTCAGCTCCCCACAATACATTCACCCGTATCGATTATATATATCTCTCCAGGGAACTCTGAGGTAATATCACAGGCACAGATTACGCCGATCACCTGGTCTGACCATGACATGGTCCTCACAGACATCCAGTGGGCTGATTTGCCAGAAAACAATGGAAAATAGCGGTGTAATGAGAGCCTCTGGAGGGATCTCGTGTTCAGAACAGAAATGGAGACAGATCTCCAAATTTTTTAAAATAAACGACAATGGTGAAGTGTCTAGACAAACGGTGTGGGAAGCGGGGAAGGCCATCTGGAGAGGGATTCCGATAAGGGAGGGTTCATCGAAAAAGAGAGAACGTGCCCTTATCGAACAAAGGCTACGAACTGAAATTTGTCAGTTAGAAAGCAAACCCAAACTGGGTGAAGAATTAGACCTGCAGAAAATAAATAAGGCCAAAGAGAAAAGAAGCAAACTGAAACTCCTAGAGTATTAACAGGTTGTGCGCAAACTGAGACTGTTAAAACAGAAATTTTATGAAAAGGGCGATAAGGCTGATGCACTTCTCACCGCCAGGCTAAGTGAGCAAAGGGCTGAACATAGAGTAATAGAGATTAAGGACGATTCCTCCCCTACACCATACGCCCACGCCACTATTCCGGAATGCTTCGCCAACTTTTATGAAAAACTATACTCCTCCGAGGTGGACTCAGAGCCATCAGAGATCGAGTCTTAACTGTCCTCAATAGATTTACCCTGCATGCCTGACATAGATGCCGAATCCCTAGAATCTATCACGGAACTGGAGGTCCAGGCTGCCATAAAGAGGTTAACTTTGGGTAAGTCCCCGGGCGAAGACAGCTATACCGCCGGCTTTTATAAAACTTTCATATCCACACTAGCTCCCTTTCTAACACTCCTCTTCAACGAAATAATGGACACAGGAAAGCCCCCGGATTCTTTCACCAGGGCACCGATTACTATCATCCCCAAGGCTGGGGGGACCCCACGAATTGCGCCTCATATCGCCCCATCTCACTACTTAACCTTGATGCAAAGATATATACCAGAGTCTTGGCGGCACGACTCTAATCCCTTGTCCCTCAACTCATACACTGATCAAGTTGGGTTCATATTAGGAAGACCGGGGGCAGACACGATCCGCAAAACCCTCCACCTAATTCACGCGTCCCAGTCTATGGAGAATGACCCAATCTTACTCTGTCGACGCAGAAAAAGCTTTCGACAGGGTGGAGTGGGGATTCCTAAAGGCAGTACTACGAAAGGTGGGATTGGGCGCTAAATTCAGGCAAGCAATACATGCAGTGTATACGGACCCCAAAGCATCTATATTTGTGAACGGTGAATACTCGCGGTGTTTCAATCTCCAACGTGGGACCCGATAAGGGTGCCCCCTTTCGGCGATTCTATTCACCTTCTCACTGGAGCCCCTGGCGATAACGATGAGAGCGGACCCCATGCTTGAGGGTATCCAACTGGGGACAACAGAATATAAAATTGCCCCCTATGCCGATGACATCCTCCTTCATATCACGAACTCCTCCTCTTCTGTCCCCAGGGCTCTATCCATTATAGAGGAATACGGTAAACTCTCTGGGTTTAAAGTAAATAGAACAAAGTCGACACTCTTTCCTCTCCAGGGCCTGAAAGATGACAATACCACCAAATTTTCTTCACTCGGCCTACATATTGAGCATTCAAAACTACAATACCTGGGGATACAAATAACAAGAAATTTGGAGGAACTATTGCAAGCGAACTTTCCCCCTCTACTGAAACAATTTAAGTTAGATTTGATCAGATGGGATAAACTCACAATCTCCTGGCTAGGTCGGCTAAACGCAATAAAGAGGGTTTCACTTCCCCGCTTCTTATACCCCTTCCAGACAATACCCATTAGGATTCCGAAAAGCTTCTTTACTGAAATCAAAAAGGCCATGCTCCACTTTCTATGGCAGGGGAAGAAAGCGAGGATCCCATATAAGACTCTAATACTTTCCAAAGACAATGGAGGGGTGGGTCTTCCCAACCTCCAAAAATACTATGAAGCCGCCCAACTCAGAGTATTGATCCCACACCTGCGCGACCAGACAAACATCCAGTGGGTCAATATGGACAACCATTACTTTTCCCCAGCCACAGTATCTGAATGGCTCTGGGCACCCAAGAAACGAATCTGTCAAAAACTCAAAAATCACCCGATACTGATGACCACCTGGGACATTTGGACATATGGCACGAACATGCAAGACATTACCACCTGGCCGAGCCCCTTGAGCCACTTATGGTCCCCAGGAATCAACGACCACATTCCAGATGTAGGAAGGTTCCAAAACTGGTATGAGGCCGGTTTAGAGAGAGTAGGCCAACTACAAAGGAAAGACGCCTTCATCTCACTCCCTGAGCTGACCGAGGCCCTAGGGATAGGCCCATTATCCACATTTCAATACCTACAAATTAAAGGGGTCTTGACAAGAGCCATGTGGAGACCCAAACTGATGAGAACTCACCCCTTTGAGAAAATACTGGACTCTAAAACTGTAATGAAGGGTCTAATATCAGATATGTACAGGGCATTGATAGGAGGGAGAAGGGGTGAACACAGACGCACTAAAAAGCAGATGGGAAAAAGACTTCGCCGAACAGTTCACACCCGAACTTTGGGACACCATATGTCAAGCAGCCACACGGATATCCATTTCAAATCAGTACAAACTTCATGCAATCAAATTATTAGACAGATGGCAATATGACCCCGTCAGACTATCCAAAATGTTTCAGACCGCAAGCCCGGAATGCTGGCGTGGATGCGGGCAAAGGGTAGACTACTGGCACATGTGGTGGGGATGTCCGAGATACAAGTATTTTGGTCGGAAGTTCTAGGCTGGATCAAAGATGTTAAACATTGTCAGAACATCTACCCCCTACCTCATACTTTTTGGCCTCGAGAAAAATGAAGACGACTGGGTCAAAATCAAAGACATAGCCCGCAACTGCTTCTAGCTGCTAGGGCAACGTTGGTTATGAGGTGGAAGGCTCCCACAAGCCCTACGAAAAATGAATCGATCCATGTATCCACTAACATTTGTATAATGGAACATATAACAGCATTGCTTCATGGTAAACCAAACCTTGTGGATGGAATATAAAAGCATATACCTACCAGACGGCCTGTCCCTTAACAAAGCTCTCACTTTGATGGCAGTGGACCAACGAACGAACTAGACGATGCTTAAATTGAACTCTTTGACAGACTCTTACGAATAATGTGATCCCGACAACGAATACTGACTCTGATCGTTACACGATGAATGCTGCGTTATCTGTGATAAAGGCTCTGACCATGGGGGAAGGGGGTGGGAAATGGAAAGGGGGGGAAAAAGCGAACATTATGCTTGCAGAAAGTTGCCAAGAGACTGACGCAAAATACAAGGGATTCTGGGGGTTTGCTTAGTATAGTACGATTTTTAATTGTGTAACTATTGTATACTTTTTCTGCATAACCTGTATTTGCGAAACCAATAAAACCAAATGTACAACAAAAAAAATTAAAAAGTCCTAAAGTCCAGCAAAAGAGCTGTGGGTCTTCATGGTTGAAGGGAATTCACACAGAAATGATAATTTTCCCTAACACATAGTCCAGAGGGGCATAGTATATAGCAAGACAACAATACAATGTATAGACAGAGGCAGGAACTTCATGCATGGATTTAAAAATACAGAAGAAATCAGGAGTGGTGATTGAAAAAAGAGTTTAGTGGAGAACTCCATGGATCTTAAGGGGACCCACCGTAGAAAATTGTCACAGCTCCGGTAATTACCTTGCAGTGCCACTTTGTGTTTTGGTGTTGCAGAAAGTGCACCATAGGAAACAAGAGAACCAAGTCTGTCGGTGGGCCTGCGGTTAATGCAGTAAGTGACGTCCCAGCTCCTCCACATGAGTATAGAGGATGCAGCCTATCCCTGTGGAGAAACTAAAGCGATCCAATGCTGGGTTTGAGGTCCAGCAGCAGAAGCAGACAAGAAGCAAAGCAGGATTCACCACCAAATGCAAGGAGACATGCAGTTGGCAGGATCTGCAAAACCCCAATATCAAAGATGCTCCCATATGCGATTCACAAACATTAAATATCTGGCCCTGGCAACTGTTAGCTTTGCTCTGCTAAGCCAGCAGTAGTAATTACCAGGCATTGCCACATCCATATCGCAATACACGCTTTCAAAGAAAATTATATCTAGCCGAATGTACCACATGGGTGGCCCCACTATACAGCACCCCCATTATCACCCAAAACCACAAAGAGTTTGCCACTGACAAGTTCAGCCAACAAGCTGTACGAGGAAATTGAAATGGAAAATAGTGTACATGTTACACACAGATACTGTGGGCTTAAGTTTCTGATGAGTTCTCATTTGGGGAAAAAGTCAGGTAAGCCAGGAAGTACAAAACACAAGGTTTACTCTAGTAGCAGGTTGAGACCTTCAGGCTCAGTCCATCTGTTGGTTCTTCAACCTTGATGTCTCAATACGTATACTTTTGAAATTATCTAGGTGCACAGCAAATAAAATGTTTGTTATTAGGCATATGAAACTAAATGTGTATACTTACAAAAGTTTTGTCTTAATTTTAACCGATTTCTGATTGAACTGCTGCGACTGCTTGATAAGTCCCAATGATTCCAATGTTTCTGGGTCAAGCCGTTCCTTCAGGATTGTATCAGAAACCAAACACTGACAAAAAACAAACATTTTATAAATTCAATAATGACAAGTACATTCTAGTCGAATACAGTGTTAGTGGTTCAGTAAACCATTTTAATTCAAATATGCCCACTTTCATATTCTCTTAAGGGTACAAGGTTGCAGACTTCAACAATTGCAATAAAATGTTTTCTTATTTCATATTAAATACACATGCAATAAACATGACTTGTTGAAACAACACAGATTCTTACCCCCATAAAGTAAACACAATCTTAATCTACATATACCCACTGACGAAGCAGGATTTTGTCCCCCCCCCACCACCAGCCCCGCAAGGTGGACAACCCCCACCCCCTGTTAGGCTCGAGAGGTGGGCCTGCTCTGCAACACTCCTTAAGGGTCAAGACAAATGGAACCCCATCAAGATAGATTCCCCCTTTGAGGACAAGGACTCCGGGGAGGTTTCTGCTCTAAGCGCTTTGGGGAGCCTATTCCAAAGTTTGGCAGCTATGTAGGGGAAGCCTAACCCACCTGCTTTGGCCCTGTTGGTGTGTGCAGTAGGTTGGAGTATCGAGTTCGAGTGGGGCGTGTGGAGGAGGATCTTGTGATGGTCTCCGATAGGTAAGAGGGGGCTGTGAGGGATAGGCATTGTGTGTGAGGGTAAGGATTTTAAAAGTAATGCAGTCTTTTACAGGGAGCCAGTGTGCTGACTGTCTTGCATGGGAGATATGGTCCCCTTTAGGAATGCACAGTGCATCTCTTAGAGCATTGTTTTGAGTGATTTGGAGTCTTAGTTTTTCGCTGAAATACCGGCTAGGAGGATGTTGCAATAGTCAAGTTTGGCCCCTATAGTTGCTCTGGCTATAGAGAGGCAGTTGGGCTTGGAGAGGTAGGGTTTTATTGAGTTGATGAGCTTGATGGTGTGTGCCGATGCTGAGACAATGGCGCCGACTTGTCTGGTCATAAAGACTGCTGTCTATGTAGACCCCTAAAGTCTTTACAGACAAGGAAACTGGTATAATAGTGCGGTCTATGCTGAAATTGGCGTATAGGTTATCTAGTTTGGCTTTTTTACTGAGGATAATTGCAGTCTTGTCACCATTGAGGCAAAAGCCATTGGCCGCCATCCAGGCTTGGATAGTGGCATACATTAGGTGTAGTGCGTTGGCGTCTTGGTTATAAGAGCCGGATAGTGGTAGGACTACTCGAGTGTCGTCAGCGTAGTTGGTATACGCTATACCCTGTGCATCTAGCTTGTCGAAGAGGGGCTTCGTGAATAGGTTGTACAGAATGGGGGCTGTGCATGATCCCTGGGGAACACCACAGTGGATGGTGGTGGGGGCCGCATTTGCTATATCGGAGAATACTTTCATTGCTCTTCCTTCAAGGAAGGAGGTGATCCAAGAGGCTGCTTCTTTGGAACATTTTGCTAAGTGGGTGAGGTGTGTGGTGAGAGTCTTGTGATCTTTTGTGATGATTTGGGCGATTTGGTTTTTTTTAGAGCTACCAATGTAGTTTCTGTGCCATGTCCTTTGCGGAAGCCCGATTGTCTTTTCCCTAGGAACAAATTGGATTCAAGAAAGTGTTGGATCTGACTGTGGGTTGCTTTGTCCAAAATTTTGAGGAGGAAAGGGACAGTGGTTATGGTCCGGTAGTTATTGGGCTGAGCCAGGTTTAGAGTAGGTTTTTTTAGTAGGGGGCGTACCCACGTTTCTTTGAGGCTGGCAGGAACAATGCCCATTTTAAAGGATGCGTTTATGAAGGCCGTTATGAGATGGGCGAGGGAATCGGCATAGTCCTTGATGATCTTGGGTAGGCAGATGCCTCCTTTACACATGGATGGTTTAAGGTGTTAAGGAGATTGATGACTTCTGGTTATGTGATGTTTCGGAATGAGAATAGGTTGAGTGGGCTCGAGAGAGTGGGGACTGTTTGAGTGGGTGGCTGTTGATTAAATAGTGCTTTGTAGTGATCCTGAATTTTCTTTTGGAAGAGGTCAATTTTGTTAAGCTTGGCAGATGGATTGTATTCTTGCACACCAGGTCTCGTCTTTGATGATCTCATATCTGGGTTTGTGGGAGGAGAGAGGAGTTTGTTAAATATGACGAAGATTTCCTTGGTTTGGGGGTTGGCATTAGTGATCCGGGCGTTGAATGAATTTGATTTAGCTTTGGTAATGGCATCTTTGTATTGGTGGGAGATCTGGTTAAAGCTTTTCTTGGTGCCGTCACAAGGGTTGGCATGCCAGTTTTTGAGGGCTTTCCGTTTGTTAGTGCATAGGGCCTGAAGTTCTTCTGTGAACAATGAGTTGCTATGCAGTGACTTTGTTTTTTACATTCAAGTGGGGCTATGGAGTTGATGGCTTTAGAGAAGGTGTTGTATAGATCTGCTAGGGTGTTCGGGTCATTGGCGAAAGGGGGCGAAAGTCCAGGGATATCTAGATAAGGGCAGAGTTTTTTGGAACTTCTCACTAGCGCTTGTGGGGCATGCGAGAGAGCTTTGGTAGTGCGGGCTAGGGGTATTGTGAATTGAATACAATTGTGGTCAGTCCACAGGTATGCAGTAATGGACGTGACGGTGGAGGAACAGTTGTGGTCAGCGACCCAGACTAAGATGCAGCCTTTTGAGTGGGTAGGGCTGAGGACTTTTTGTGTGAAGCTTAGATCCTTGAGTTCTTTAGCGAGAGTAGCGGCAGCTTTGTCTTTCGGATCGTTGAGACCTATGTTTAGGTCGCCCAGATGTAATGTTTTGGTGGAGCTTTTGATATTATTGCTAAGTAGATGGATGAGGTGTCCCTGGAAATCTGAGGGAAGGCCTGCGGCTGGTATAGGACGTGAATGTTAATGGTGATGTTGGGCGACAGGTTGAGTTGGGCAGATAGTATATCAGAGTTTCCCTCCCATGGGCAGCTATTCGGCCTTAGGGATATGGGCATCCCTTGTGATGAGCGCTACCCGACCTCCTATTTGGGACTGCCTGTCTTGTCTGAGGAGGGAAGAGCCTGGTGGAAGAGCTAAGGCAATGGCAGGGCAAAAAGCTTTGTGTAGCCATGTTTCGGTGATGACAAGTAGGTCGAGGTTGTTGCTGGATAGGAAATCGTATATTTCTAGGGCATGAGCAGGAAGGCAGTGAACAGTGAGTAGGGCACAACTGAGATGAGGTATGTGTGGGTTATTCTTGACTAGGGGTGTAGGTGGTAGGGCTGTGGTAGAGGTTGGGAGGTGCATACTGGTAGTGTATGTATGTTTGGGAGCAGTGATACACCGTGGAGAGGAAGGTAATGATTTAAGGACATGGAGGTGGGTGTAGTGGGATGGGTGTATGGGTTGTGAGCGGGAGCCCAGTCTTAGATTCCTGGACTTGATAGAGGTAGGAAAGCAGGTCAGTGGCTGAGGTAAGGTGCAGGTCCTGAGTCTTGAGAGTCTGCTGGCTAGGTTGAGCAGGCTAGACAAATGAGAGGGCGGCAGCATAGAGGCATGGAGTGGCCCGAGAGCAGCCATGAGTGAGGGCGTGGTGAAGTGCTTTGTGGAGAAGTTATGTTGTTGTAATTGTAAGCAGGCGGGGCTCGTGGAGCAGGTGGCTTCAAAGATGGTGGAGATAGAGTGGAGAAGGGCTGTCGCCGAGATATGGAGGGTGAGCACGGTTGCAGTGGTAAGGCGGATGTTTGGGTAAGTATATAAGATCCTGGATGGCATCATGGTGCGATTTCAACTCTGTTTTTGTAATCTGACAAACTCCATAGGCATCTATGTTTGTATTGTGACACACAGCACCTTCAGTGCAGTGTCAGAGAAAAGTCCTTTGGATTTCTCATAAGGTTACCTCCTCTTGGATAAACTTCAGTTTCCAAGAGAAGTGAAATTGCCTTTAACTTACCTGTTTTTCCTATGTAGATCCAGTACACCCCATTTTATGTGATCTCATAGTTTATAAAATGATAGTTTACTTATATAGCGCCTATACACAATGTCTTTTAAAGAGCTTCAAGGCAAGGGAGGGAACAAGGGAAAATACAATAACATTCTTACAGGCCATGAACAGTAAGGATGTGAAATTAACTATCGTACTCAGTCGGACGACATTTCAGAGAGTGCAAGAGCAAAGACATATATAAGGAATGGAGGGGGAGAGTGGGAAGGAAATGGAAACAGACAGGCGACTACCGTACTAGGCCTGACTACATTTCTGGTAGAGCCAGAGAAAAACAAAAGGTGAGGGAGAGGGGTGCAGAAAGGGAGGGGAGGAGGCACAAAAAAGCGACCAACATACTAGGCCTGACAACATTTCAGATAGTGCTGGGGGAGGGAGGCCTGGGTGGGAACAAGTAAGGGGAGGAGGGAGGAGATTGACGAGTTTGCTATCATAATAGGTCCAGGGACAATTCGGATAGAGTAAGTGCGTAGAAGATGGGGGAGGGAGGGATGAGTGGAAAGCTGTTTTTCCTTGAGTTAACTGGAATACTGATAAGTGGATACTTAAAATCCCCCCCACCTAGTTACCCGATAACAAAGAAGTAAGTGCGCATTTTTTAACAAAAATTAACAACAATATTGTATAGTGCACTGCAGAGGCACTGAGCCGTCTGTATGTTGGTAATAACTATGGACTGTACATAGTATGTTTACCATTGCTGAAATCATTTAACGTTTTCAACTTTCTTTGGGGATATATTGATCATTTGACAGATGGGTTCAGGAACACACTCATTCTCAAAGTAGTTCCAGAGTTGTTTTTTTTTTTTAATTAAAAAGCTTGAGAAGATGCTCACTAAGGGCTGTCCCGCCGTCTGTCTCTCTAGTCTCCAGTTGGCTTTTCCCTGCCTAGCCCAGGGTCTTCTTAATCCCAAGAGGGTCACTAGAAATCTGTAACTATATTCATACAGACAATTGTGGAAGGAAATGTACAATTTTGACATGCACACTGCCTCTTTCATACAATGTGCCAATCTCACACCCTCCAGTGATGGCCTAAAGGCAAAACACGTAATCTAGCAACCCGTGTGATTTCCTCAGTCCCACAAGAATAACTGAATTTTTCAATTGGAACAGGTGACTTCCAATTGCTCAAGATCCACTTTTTCCTTCTAAAGTTCTTCCTTGCTCTGGTCTTTTCTCATTCTCCTTCCACATCTACAACCCTACTGCCGGCTCTTCCTCAAACAGTTTCCCCTCTCTCTCTCTTCCATCCCTCAGATCTATTCACTACTACTCCCTCTCCTCCCACTTCTATCCTGATACTTGTGGTCCTAGGGAAAAAGAGAAAACACTGGCAGCATGTTGCTTAACAGGTATGGAGCAAGTGAAAGTGGTACTTTGATTGTTTAGCCAAGCACATGTAGATGGAACAGAGACCTCCCAACTCCCACACCATGCCGCTAGCAGTACTGGCTCTGGCAGGTATCCCGTTAGACACCTGTCACACATGTGAGAGGTCTCCTATTCACTCTGGACAGGGTCAGATCCCGGTCTGTGTCAAAATGGGCAATAACAATGTTGTAAATGCATGTTGTTGAGTTCCACGAAAGTTCAAAAGATAGCTTGTGGAAGTACTGGGGGTTAATTAGTAGCTCCTTTTCCTACTTGCTCATGTAACATTTTTGTTATGTTACCCTCACTACAATTAATGGCTGGTGGCAGTGGTTTAAATTTCGTATTTTATACCGGAGACTGAATCCTCAGCTGCAGTAGTGCACCCACGGGTGCCCATTTTGTCAAAATGGCCCCCGTCTTCTTTTTTCCCCCCTCATTTCTTGCTTCCAAGGTCTTTCTTGGGTTTTACGATGCACACCAAATCAGGTTTAACCCTTGTGTTTGATTTGCCTTTGGCAGGCTTCAGTGCTGAAACCTGCCTCTGGCTCCAGTGTGTCTGGCAGGGTAGGAAGCGAGGTAGGTGACCGAAACACCCTGGCCTTAGTCTCTTTAGTTACCTGAATGCACCCAGTGCTGATTGGCTGGCTGTGCTTGAAGGAGAGCCACCATGCTGTGTGATGGACAGCTAGGATGTGCATGTATGGGAGAAACCTGCATAAAAGGTGAGGTTTCATGGACTGAAGACAGAGACCCCCACTGGACGAAACATCCAATGAAGGAAACTGGAAAAGAAGCTTGATGCACCCTCCTGGACCGTTGAACTGCCCGGTGAAGCCCTGCTGCAATGCTGGAGCTCCATCTCCGAATTGACTGGAGAAGCGCGGAACGAACAACTTCTTCCCTTGGGTTGGTGGGACCAACTAACCCCAAGACTCACTCTGCTGGAGGACCTTCCCTAACTGGCTGTACTTCTTTGCTGCTGCTGGAACCGAGTGCCAGGGGTCGGGAAATCCAGTCTCTAGTGCATCGTCTTTAGGCCAGACCAGAGCTCCATGAAGATCCTGGAAGATCCTGAGGACCCTCCTGAAGCAGGACGACCCAAGCCAGAGTCAACTCACCAGAGTGCTGGACTCCAGAAGCAAGGGAAACCCATCAAGTTTCAACAACTGCAGTGGACGGTGGCTGAAACCTCGAAGTGCCAATGATCTGAAAAGAGCCCGTAGCCGCTGACGACCTTCGAACTGCAGTGCATGAGTCCCCCACATTTCCTCCCTCTTTGCAGAGTTGATTTCAGCTCTGACCCTCACAAGCCGAACAGCCTTTGGCCCAACTGTGATTCCTTACAAACTCTCGAAGTTTGTGCAAGACTTTTGTGCCATCTACAAGAAGTGCCTCACTGTTCAAATTGACTTTGGCTGACCTGGCTCCTTGCAGACTCTACTGAGCCATTGACTTTAATTCTAACTGTCCCTCATAGGTGGTGCATACATATAACTTGCATTGCTGGGAAAGATCTAATCTAGACTTCATTGGGAGATTGAAAAGTGTGCACATGCTCTGATAACCTTTTTCCTTCCCTAACCGTTTTTTTCCCACAACCTCAGAACGTTACCAAGTACCAGAAGTGATATATAAATGCCAATACGGCCTAGTAATTGAAGTGACCACAGGGTGTAGGAAATGTATTGGAAGCATCTCTCGTATATACTTGCTTAAACTAAATCTGAGAAAGTGGTATGAAGTTTATTTCAATTGTTGCAAATTGCCCTTTCTAAAGAAGGCTCTTTTAAAACTGATTGTTAAATAATAATTTTACTAGACAACCTTGAGTGCAAGTGTTATTTGGATATTTACCCCTCTTAGTTAAGTCTGGCTGCTCAGTCCCTCTACCAACTTGTGTAGTACAGACCTAGACCAATAGCTGGGTAAGCTAATACCAAGAGGACAAGACTGGTGTAGTCTCCCACAGGGTTACTGCATACAATCGTGCCTAACGGAACCATTGTATAAAGATTCCTGTGAAGCAATACCAGTGTGTGCTACCGTCAACCAGAAACTGTAAATATTCCTAGATTGAAAAACGAAACACACATCAATAAACCAGTTCATACATACAATCAAATTCTGGTCACTAGAAGGCTCCTACTCAAGAAATTAAAGAGAAGATCTGTGAGAGACAGATCCAAAACTAACAAACAGGCCCTGATCATTGAGACAAGGAACTATAAGTCCTGGCTAACGGAACTTCGGCCCGCCTTGTATCAAAAAGATTCAGAGGACATGTTGAGATGTGTGTGGCAAAAATCCTCGTGAATTCTGTGCTCTGATCAACGCAACCGAACGGACCAATTCTGACTGGCTAATCAATGGTATTGGCGAAGAAACCTGAATATCACATTTTGAAAATCTCTTCTACGATCCCTCTGCAGCAACTACAAATACACAGGATCTAAGCATATTGCCCTGGGCAGAGCTCCACCATTACGAAGACATATTGGAAATCTTGAAAAAATTGAAAAACTCAAGGGCTCCAGAACCAGATGGTCTGACTAACATGCATCTGAAAGAGCACCCGGAGGCCTGGGCAGGGTTCATTAGTGAAGTATTCCGAAGAGTCACAACAGCGAAAGCACTACCTGAATCCTGGACCAGTGATGTACTGGTACACATTTATAAAAGAGGAACGAGAGATGACCCAAAGAATTTCCAGCCCATCGCCCTGTTAAATGTGATCGGTAAAGTTTATGGCTCACTAATTCTGCGACACTGTCAAAGCTGGGCAAGTGGGGCACCTTGAAACGACACGTTTCAATCTGGTTTCAAGAGGAAAGTGGGGACAACTATCGACATCTTAACGGTTAACATCTTAAAAAGCAAGTCTCTAGCTGGCGGACCACGGACCTATATGGCTTTCATCGACTTGATCCAAGCTTTCGACCAAGACAACAGAACAAGGCTTTTGGAAAGGTTAAGGTCCTGATGTGCCCTGCAGCTATATTACATCCTCTTATAGCACTCCATACGGACACAAGAATTCAAGTGAGGCTCAACCATCAAGGTTCATTATCTGAAGAAATCCCGACAAATCAGGGGGTTAAGCAAGGTTGCTCATTGGCCCCGGCGCTTTTCCTGAGCTTTATAGGGGACTATAAAGAAACAGTACAAGGTCAGATCGTTCCCACCCCTAATTGGAAACATGAACATTTTCAGAATTTTGTATGCGGATGATATCATCCTGGCCGACCAAACTGCAATAGGGTTGCAGAGACAACTCACCAATTTTGCTGAATATATCTCTGAAAACGGCCTTGAAATAAAGAAGCCAAAAACCAAAATCCTAATCTTTGGAAAGGGGAAAGAAAAAAGCGATACCTTCACATGGTCTATGGAGGGAGAGTACATTGAGAAGGTCACAGAATTCAAATACCTAGGTATTATGGTGGACAACTCGCAACAAGAAAACGCAATGCAAAAACATCTGCTGGCGAAGAGCTTAACCTCCCAGGCAAATGTGATAAGAAATTTGGTCGCTTCTCTCTTATACCAATTGTGGACTACTACCAAGCAAAGGTCGTCCCATCACTTGCTTATGGTGCTGAAGCCATGTCGGGGCTACCTAAAAAAATCTGGATTAAACTGGAAAGCTATTATTGGAGGGAAGTTCGGAACCTACGAAGCTCGACGTCAATGGTCTTGATAAGACGTGAAATGAGCCAGCTCTCTTGTATTGATAGTGGAAATAAACACCATGATGCTGTTTAGGAAGCTACTGGTGGAGAATCTGGACCAAATTCAATGTTCCAAAAAAGAACCAATGGGAGAATCCCATGAGAATCCATAAAAAACTAAACAAACTTGATTGGATCAACACCTTGGACCAGGCCGCATCTTACAAATTGGTGTCACATTTGCCTCACATGACTTACAAATTTCATGAACTACAAGCGTTCTTGAAAAAATATCCAAATTGCAAGCTGAGGAGCACTTTAGGAGCCCGCCTCAACCTACTACACACCAATGAAAGTCTGAAGATACAAGGCCTGGCTCCATCAAACAAATGCAGATTCTGTAAAGACATGTCTGCAGTCGAAACAACGAGACATCTGCTTCTATCATGTCGAGGAGTGGAGGCCACAAGAAGACCCTATCTGAAGACGGTTCTAGCTACAGCTCACACCTTTGACGAGGAGACCTGGTGGTCGAGGCCAATTGGAGGTGGCCGCACAACATGGGTCACAGCCAGAGCGAAAACCTTGGACGCAAGCCTTTCAACATCTGATAAAGAAAAGTAACCTAACAGACTGAACACATGAAGGAATGCAACAAAATCTTTTTAAAACCTTCAGGTTAAGTATTAATATATATATATATATATATATATATATATATATATATATATATATATATATATATCCTTTAACTAAGAAAGCCCCATTAACAGACAAGGATGACTACCTGTAGAGGAGAAGAGAAGCCATGGCAGACAAAGGAAAGCCAAGCTACGCCGATGAAGTCCCAGGACTGTGTAGCATATGAAAAGAGAGGAGCCTGTAGACGAGAGGAGGAAGCCCACGAGTTATGAAGCAGCTTGCATGCCAGCACTGAGCAGAGGCTGGTTGTTCTGCGTCCTGACTGGAGGGAGAGCAGGAACCAGAGGGAGAATTGCAGCGTCTCATAACGTTGAGAAGGAGAGAAGTGAACTCAGAAACAGCGTTCTAGAAGCCGGGAAGAGAACGAGACAGAGTAGTTGAGCTGCCACAAGAAGCATGTGGCCCCGGTGGGCCTGTAAACATTGCTGATATTGCATTAACTGTTAGGCAGAAACCTGTGCAGTTCCCTCTGGGACCACTGCAAAAGATTTAGGACTACAGGTGTTTGGCAGTAAACCCACTTGCAGTCCGTACCACACAATCACTTGGTAGCTGTGGCTGAGCAGTCAGACTTCCCTCAAGAAGAGTTAGGCAGTATACAGAGTATTCACAATAGGTCAAGAGAACACAATAGAACAAGTAAACACTGACCAGGGCTTGGTGTAAAAGAGAATTATTTATTTAAAACCACATCTAGAAAAACACACAGGCACCAATAGTAAGCAATTCAAAAACACGGTCACTAAAAGATATACACTCCCTTAGATGAATATTAGACAAGTCTTAAGTAAAG
The DNA here is from genome assembly GCF_040938575.1 of Ambystoma mexicanum. Taxonomy (NCBI): domain Eukaryota; kingdom Metazoa; phylum Chordata; class Amphibia; order Caudata; family Ambystomatidae; genus Ambystoma; species Ambystoma mexicanum. The sequence continues at coordinate 250,444,577 of NC_090930.1, read as the reverse complement.
CCCCACTTATTTTCAGACAGTGGTGAGCGCTTAACGCAGATGGCACTCTAATAATTCATTTTAAAAAGGGAGAGAAAAACAGAATAAATTCAAACAGGTCCCAACACTTTTCCAAGAACGCAACAAGAGAAGAAGGCAAAGTAAAACCGTGAAGTTAGAGTTCAATAGGCTGGATCCACTTTAAGAGGATCAAAACATAATGTGTCCAAGGTCACACGGTAGCAGTGCACAAAAGTCTTGTAATGGTTCAAAAAGGAGTTGGACCAAAGAAAGGGACCAGTTAGAGGGTAAAGGCGGCCAGTCCAGAAGGTTAAGGAGTTAATACCTTGTAGCAATCTTTAGAAAGGGAGGCCTGGCGGACACAGTACCTTAAAGTGGTGAGAACACTCCAGCGGGGGCAGTTGTTCCTGGCAGCGGATGCAAGTCGGTGCTTCGTCCGGGGGAAGAGAAGATCTCGTCGGGGAGGAAGACAGGAGTCTGTTGCACTGCCAGGGAAGAAACCAGCCGGGAGATTCTCAGGTAAAAGGAGTGGTCCTGCAATTCGCGGTCCAGTGGTAAGTGGCTATCCGGTTGCCGGGGTGCTTGGCACGGGCAATTCGACCACAAGCCGGTCTGGGGTGCGAAGAGAAGAAGGTAAACTGGTTGTGCGCCCACCAGTCAGGGGAAGAAGCCTCTCCAGCCGGGAGATCTTCTCTGTCGTCGGGAAGTGGTGTCGTCGTGGCAGGGCGGCTCAGCTTCTCCCTCGTCGGATTCTCAGGTCCTATGGCGACTTCTGAAGTTCCAGTCCCCAAAGCCCTGCTTTTATGCAGCATACCCCCATTCACTCGGCCTAGCTGTCAAACATGCTAAGTGGTGAGCCAGCTCACCACTTGGGCCAATCACACGAGAGTGCGACTTGAGTTACTAAGGTAACTCAGTCCAGGGTGCCTAAACCCCCTCCCACACCCCCTGTGATACCCAGACAGAGTGGCACCACTTTTGGAGGCTTCTGTGGAGAAGCCCGCCAAAAAGTGGAAGAAAGGGCTCGACTTGGGTTGGAGTCACAGAAGAGAACACAAACGCCATTTTAGAATCGAGCGCTGGCAAAAAATACCAACCGGGGAATTAATATTAAATAAATAAACCGGCGGTATGTTCGAGCCTATGAGAATTAAATAAAGTTGGTAGCCTCGAACAATGGGAAAATCCCATAGAGATATGGTCGCCGTCGAATATAAAAAGTAGTATCCACTGCCACCAGCCAAAACTCCATCAGGGGGGACGGAGACGTGCCCCCTCGACTAACAGACCCCGGGGCAATCGAATTGCCCCGACCAGTACGTCCACAATATGATGGTTTGTACCGGTTTCTGTTAATAATTTGGGTCTAGTAAAGCCAATGGTGACTTTACATGCCCTGGGAGACAGTCAGTCCCAGGGTATGGAGTCTATGGTGGGGTGTCACTATGACACCCCTGTGTCACTGCACGGAGGGTGCTGTGTAAGACACGTAGTAAAAACACATGAGACCCTATGGAGTAAAGGAGCCCATAAAACACATTAACAGTCAAAGGAACACCATAAATCATGTCCAAGAATGGGATAAAGAGAGTCTCACTCTTGGCAGGAGAAAAAAGAAACTCCAGAAATCCAGCAAAGCTGCTGGGGGACTCACTAGGTTAGGAAATTCAGCCTAAAGAGAATTCTCCCCAACATTAACCAATACAGAGTAAGCCGTAAACTAAGACCGGAGTACCTTAAAAACACAGTGACACGGAGAAAGACGCTGAGGAAACCGCAGAAGTCAACCTGGCGAGCCGAAGAGATGACCAAGAGAACCGAGAACACAGTGACAATATCCCTACCAGCCAAAAGTTAACAGGGAAGACAAGAGAGCAGGGGGGGGGGGGTCATACTCATGACCATACGTGTCCCAGTACAGATAAAAGATACTATAATAGTAAAACCCAGTGAAGCAGACAAGAATAGTTTTTGGAAGGCTCATACTGATCCCAGTATAGGAAAATGTACTCTAATAAAACCCAGTGAAGCAAATCGGCGTCATTATTGTCAAGGTCAAAGAGCTACCAACTGAAGAGCCAATAGAAATTATTATTTCAAAGTTCGTACTCCTTCCAGTAAAGGAGAAGAAAAGTACATAACATTATCTAGAAAAGTGAATACGAATCACTACTGGAATACTCATTCTCATCTCAGTGAAAGAAGAAAATAGCCAGAAGAGCAAATGAAATTGAGTGTTGGAATGTTCATAGTCTTATCAGTCAAAAAAGACTGATAAGGGAGAGACAAAGAATAAGAAGCTGAAGAAAAGATACAAAAGAGACTTGCAGTATTCAATAATGATATCAGGGGAATGAGATAGTGTCAAAGAATAAGAGAAAAATCTGAAAAAAAGGCTGGACCATATAATAGATACAAAGGATGTTTTCAGAATTGTGAACTTAGAAATATCAAGTGTAAATGGAGGGACTTGTAATATTCGATAACTCTACCAGGGGAAGAGAGAAAACCTATTCATGAAGAAAGTCAAAAAGGAAAAAAGGGGTGGTGGACGCCGAGGTGGCAGGCTGAGCAGATGTAGATGGTGTGAACACCTGACTCAAAGAAAAACAGAGCTAACCCCCATCTCCTTCCATCTAGAGAGGCTGTGGGAGAGCCTCCTGGAGTCGTGTGCAGACTCTGGCTTGACAGTGTCTCTGCCGCACCTGTTGTGTATGGTGCAAGCGGCAGGAAGATCAATGATTAGTGCTGCCTATTGGCAGCTGGGAGTTGCAGCGGCAAGAGCAGTCCATCGGCCCCACCAGTGTACTTGGAGGTCCTGGGGAGCTGGTTCCCCCTGAGCGGTTGTGGCAGGAGGCCCCATCGTGGGGCAGCCCTCTGAGGCAGTGGACTGCCATAGGAAATAAAGGCTGGTGAGAAGCTGGCGGACAGGAGCACATCGATATCCTGCAGAACTGAAGGCAGAGGCAGGCTGGAGCCGTGACGGCAACCGTAGGCTGCAGAAATTGGGCAGTGGTGCAGGAGGCGGCATGGGGAGCTCACCTGTGGAGGAGTGCCTCCGCTGACCATTGGGAGAGGCTAACTGGCAGTGAAGGTGGTTTGGGGAGGAGAGGGGCGGGGGGACGGGCCAGCACCATACTAGCAGTGCTCATCTGTGACGAAGTTAATGTTAAAGAATATTTATATCGTGCACCTTCACGCAAAATGCCACGAAAACGGCCGTTTTTCGCAAAATGCCACAAATAAAGGCCGTTTTGTGCAAAAATAGCATCTTTTTAAGTAATCTGCAAAAATGACTGTTTTTAAAAAAATACTCAGGGTGCCAGGTTCTCAACTTTTTTTTTTTTTTTTACACAAGAAATGAAATGCGCTAACACATCTCATCACTTGCACCCCAAAAAAGTGCAGCCCAATCCACAAGGGACACATTTTATATGAGCGCCCATTCAGATGGCCTTTTTCACCACCTTGATCAAATAAAGTGGCATTTCTGTTAATTTAAAAACGCATCCCTCATTTCCAAGCAAGATGCACTTTAAATGTGCAGAAATTGTAAGAAACCCTACGCGCACGGGATGTGGGGCTGCCACTGCATGACAGGGTCTTTCCTGACCCTGTCATGCATTTCTTTTAAGGTATGAACCGCTGCTGTGTCGCTTGCATTTCTGTTCCTCAAACAGGATAAAAAAGCATTTTTTGGGTCGCATTTTACAGTGGCACGCACCTGGAGGGCCTGTCCCCGTGAAAGGTGCTGGGAGCTTGCAGAACACTGTCAGGAGAGCGGTTCTATTCAAAGTACTGCCCATTTTGATGGCAAAAATCGATCGAATGTTACAATTTGACCTATTTCATCCAGTACTATTCGATTGATTTTTATAAATTCTAAACATTGTTGCGGGGGAGTCAGCCGCTCCCCATGTTCAGTATTTTTGGTCTAGGGTGGTTGCAGAAGTGTTTTCCCCTTTTTCCTCAAAATTGGAGGCAGGGACAGAAAAAAAGAAAATTACGAAAAAGGGACCCTGCAGAGTCGGATCCGACTTGCGTTAGAGGGATGGATCTGGAACCGCAGGGTTACAGGGGAATCAGCAGCTACCGAGCAGTTTAAGTAGGGGCGGGGGTGGGGTGGTGGTGATGGGTACATTTTGGGTTGTTTGGCTGAAGTGCAAATCAATTCATAGCGAAATTGACTACGGTCAATTCTGCTGCAAATAATTACACTTCGGTCAAACAACCCAGAACACCATTCAAGGCAGCTGGCAAGCGCACAATTTGCGCTACAGCTCAAGCCTGTGGAAATTTGTCAGTCACCTTTGAGAATAAGGTGACCTGCTCATTTCCAAAAATGGGTTGTCTAAAAATAGCAGATCCTCTGTTCTTTTTTTAACTGACCCATTTTTTGAGGAACTGGGTCAAAATCTACATTTAAAAAAAAAAAAGAAATGGTTACACTATGAGAGAGAGGGCGAGTGATGGGTGAGATGTGACGCGATAGGTAAGAAAGCAGAGGGAGAGCAGTGGGTCAGAAGAGAAGCGCTGCACAAGAGAGCAGAAGAGGCAGAGATGTGATGGCCCAGAAATCTGAGAGCGAGCAGAGGTACAGAAAGTAGAGGGAGCGTGTGGTCAGTGAGCCAGAAAGCAGAGAGGAAGCGGTTGGCCAGAAAGAGGCAGTGAGCTGCACATTTGGAAAAAGGATGAGGGAAGAGTGCGATAGAATAGGAGAAAGGATGCAAGATGCAGAAGCAGCACAAAAGAATGAAGGACTGTATTTTGCTGGAGGAATTGTAGAGTGTAAGATGTGAGTTGGGAGTATGATTTGGAGTGTGGCAGGGGCTGGGCAGTGCAAATTATGACGACAGTGTGACATAGCACGTGAGTATTTGTATGACAGAATGAGAGGTTATGGAATGCAAGTTGTGATGGAGAGTTGGTGAGATGTGTGTTGGTGAGAGGTGTGTGGGTGTTCGGGGGATTGGAGAACATAGAAGGGGAATATTTTCAGCATTACAACTGATAATGATCAATTTAGTTAATTCTATTAAATAGCCATGAACATTAAACCAGAAATGTAGCCAAATCAAACGCTGTTCTGCCAAGCCAGAGACATCTGAGACTCTTCCTATTAAATTAATACAAAAGATGCATAATAATGATAACCTGGCTCTCTTGTAGCATTGCACTCTGCCTATTTCCTGCAATGTGGCAATCTTACACCCTCCAGTTAATATAAAATGTCCCGCAAAAATGCCGCAATAAATAAAGGTTTGTGCCGCAAAATTTGTCATTTTATGCCGCAAAATTCACCATTTCATGCCGCAAAATCCTGGAAGGTCGGGTTAGTTGGACAGAGCAGGAGCAAGAGCTGGTATGAGTTATGGTTGTGTTTACGTTTTTTTATTAGTAGGGTTAGTTTTAGACATTGCTATCTAGATGTGACGCAGGCTAGATGTTCACATTGCTATCTAGTTGTGTCGCAATGTTAGGCAAAGTTTGAATGCAGTACCCTCTAGGAACACTACAAGCAACTATGACTACAGGTATAGGCAACCCAACCTTTGGGATAAGCTTGTACTACACAGTTTTGTTAGCGTGTTGAGCAGCCAAGCTCATCTCAAGAGGGGAAATGTGAGCTGTAGTGGAGTTACACAAAGATGCACAGTTACAGGTATTCAAATAAACTCTTCCACCCAAGGTTTCTTGAATAAACAATTATTAATTCATTTATCAGTCAGTTATAACGCCTTCTTTAGAAGGGAGCAATTTACTAGTAACACAAATACACTTCAATACTGTACACTGAGTTTCTGGATCAGACAAGGCCCTTTTAGGATGGCCCACAGACACAATCTACACCCACAGGTGACTTCAATAACAAGGGTGCCGGGGGCATTAATATCTTACTGCTGGCATTCAGAACACTCTTAAAAGTTGGTAAAGGGCAAAGGTTATTGGAACACAAGAGATCACCAATATTCTTAAGCAGGGCAAATACTTTCAGATCCTCTTAAGAGATCTACAATTCAAAAGGCTAAGCCAAAGTCAATAGGCAAAAGTCTTTGTCTAGGATGCAGCACTTCAGGTAAGTAAATGGAAAAGTCTTTGCACATGTTTTTAGGAGTGTCTGATAAAAAGACGACTCAAATGTAGGGCCACAAGCGGATTAGAGTTGTGAGTTCCAAAAGTTACAAGCACTTCCACAGTAAGAGCTAAGTTCTCTTAGACTTGTTTTACAGTACCTTGGTAAAGAAGAAAAGATGCAGCTGATGAACTCTGTTCCTGGGCCTCAGTCGTGGGGACAAGAGGGAAGACGTCAGGGGACTACTGCAATGCACTGGGACTGTCAAAACTTGCAAACGTCACTTTCTGTTTCGCGTTTCAGCTTCTTGCAACTACTGCAAATAGCTACTACGCAGTTCCTGGCTGTCAATGTGGACTTTCCTTGCTTCTGGGGTCCCGCACTCTGTAGAGTGGGCTCAGGCTTGGTCAGTCCTGCTTTGTGGGAGTACAGAGGATCTTCCAAAAGCTTTAGGCCAACTTAAAAGCAACGCATATAATCTGGTGTTCCTCTCCCTGGCTATTCGGTGTCCTGCAGCAACTGAGGAAATTCAACCAGCTCCGAGATGGATGTCCAGGTGGCTTACTTTGGAGTCGATTGGTCCCACCAAAAAGGGAGAAGTCGTCCTTGCAGGGGTTTCTCTGTCGAGACAAACTCTGCAAGTTGGCACTGCAGCAGGGCTTCACCGGGCAAAGCAATGGTCCAGGAGTTGCAGCAGGCGTCCTCTTCAAGTTCTTCTTCGGTTCCTTCGTCTAGTGGTTGTTAGGCAGAATTATATGCAGTGCCCTTTGGGAACACTATACACAATTAAGACTACAAGTGACAGTACAATTTCACCTTTGGTACAAGCCCGTACTACACAATTATAGTGGTAGCAGCAAGACGTCTCTCAAGAGTAAGTGAGCAGTACAAATAGTTACACAAAGGACAGCAATTACTATGATTCAGGCAAACACTGACTCAAGGTTTCTAAGTAAAAGAATATTTATCTACACAACAGTTGTACAACATTTCACTATTCTAAGCAAGTTAAAAATCACAATCAAACACACCACACCACTTCCCTTCCCTTAAATTCCAGACAAGTTAAGCTCACAAAATGAAGTGGAAGCAAAATGGCACTCCAGCAATTTAAAAAGGGAGGGAAAGACAGTTATTAGAAATTAGGCAACAGGTAAGTACTCTAAGCAATTTGAGCAAGAGACTACAGTGGGGAGATCAGCTAGAAAAGGCTTAGGGCCAAAGTCAATGGGTCAAAAGTCTTCGGCTCAAGATCACACAGTTCAGGGTAGTTTGCGATAAAGTTCGTGGCACAGATTCCTGGCGAGGTTGGTTGGTAGAAAAGTTAGTTCAAAGAGAAGAGAAGGACAAGCCCTCGGATTGGAGAAAGATTTCAAACACTTTCACCGCAGCTGACTGAAACGGACAACCGGATTTGCACAGTACCTTGAAAACGGAGAGGGAGCTGTAGCTGAGGCGGACGTTCCTGGTGGTTCCTGCTGGCTCACGGTTCATGAAGCGACTGTCGGACTGATCAGAATCAGGAAGACTGGAGGGTCCTGCGCCACCCAGGGAAGAAGCCAGCAGCAGAGCAAAACAACGAATAAAAGGTGCGCTCCTTAAAACCCAAGCAGGGTGCGACCTTCCTGGCGATCTGGCCCACTGTAGCTTGGTACAGCGAACGCGGTCAACGCGAGAAGGCCAACAATAAGTACAGTAAAAATGGTGAAAAATGTACTGCACCAGTTTGTCTTTGGTTGTTTTCCTTTTGTTTTGAACCAAATTAACTATAACCCAGTATCAAAGCCATGTACTTCACATGAAAAGAAACATACCCTTTGTTTTTTTAGCACGTTAGGTGTACTTGGATTTGCATTTGAGATGAGCTTGTAGGGGGCCGCCGCTGCAGAGGAGTCTGATATGTTTTCAATTTGCTATAGACAACGTTAGTTGTTTTTGTCCAGATTTGTCATCCTTTAACCCTGAGGAAGGGGGCCATATTTCTTTAGCATTGCCAAAACTAGTTGGTGGTGTTTGGGCGCAATGTTGGTTATTTTATCAAAGCCTTTAAATGATAGGAATTTAACAGTCAGTGCATTTCTTGATTTATATTTTCGAAACAGTGTCAGGGTTCTGTTTGATACATGCTGTACCTGGTGGTGGTATTCAGTCACACATTGGTGTATGCAGATATATTTTTTGTACAATTGTTTGTTATGCGTTTGATATATATTAGTAAACCAGTCAGACTTGCTAGCGGTCATGCGCCTTTTCTTCCACAGCATTTGTATAAGTTTATATTCTGACCTTGACTGGCAGTTACTTTATATGACATGCATTACTTACCATAATAACATTTCTGATTATTGTATCTGGTTAGATTCACATGCTGTGCATATAGTCTTACATCTAGTGGTAATGGTGGAGTATTGTTTCTTTCTCGAGGATCGAAAGGGGACGTCGACATGGGCGTGCTTGTAACACTATCCCTAACGTGACGTGTAGTGTACCCAAGATCCGTCACACGTCCAGGTCCCTTAGATTGTTTTTTCTGCCATGAGGGAGCATTCTGACTATTGTGAGTGAGTACAGAGAGAGAAAGGTGTACGATGTCCATATTCCTTCTACTCCAGAGGGGAGTAAGGGTGGGCACATGTGAATCTAAGCAGATACATTCATCAGAAATGCTATTACGGTAAGTAATGCATGTCCTCTGAAGGTTAATCTGCTTAGAATCCCATGCTGTGAATAGACTAGCTAGCAGTACCCAGAGATGGTGGTGGGATATGTGAAGGAACAGTAGAAAAGCGATGTCTTAGCACCGCCTGTTACACCCGAGAGTCAAACCTAGAGTGAGTATCTAGGCAGTAGTGTTGTGTAAAGGTGTGTACTCGGCCTTGGCTGAACGATGCCACGCACCGATTGGATTGGGAATGCTCTCTGGGCCAGATTTGAAGGACGGACAAACGCCTGCCTGCCCCGCATACAGACAGGCATCACATAGGTGGCCCGGGCCGAAGTTGGGCAAGGTTATGAATGAGTGGATGCCATGTGTGAAAGAGTGTTGGACGGCCCCAGGTCTTGGCGGAGAAGCAGAGCTGCTTGTGCACCCCACCCGGAGACAATACGGAAGTTTAGCGCCTCGCTTCCAGACAGCTATGCCAATTAACCAATCCACTAACCATTTCAACCCTCTGCATACACCTCTCAAACTCTAACCAAACACAACCACAAGCCTACAACACAACAATCTGCACAAACTTCACTACACTGCAACAACAAAACAAACCACACAGACTCGCACAACAGCATACGACTACCGACCGGAAAACACCCCAAGCCCAGCCAACGGAGGTACCGGGCTGAGGCCACCAACAGCACATCAAAGCTCTCTTGCACTTTTCCAGCGTATACCCACTAACCATTCGCCCCCCTCCATTTTTCAGAGATGCCAGAGTACCAGGGGAACACTCCGGTGGTGACAGTGCGTGGTACAAATATCTGTTAACATTAACATAGTCCAGGTTGCTGCTTTGCAAATAGACAAATGAGAAACATTTGCAATGAATGCTATGGAAGCCCCAGTGCCAAAAGTAGAGTGTGCTCTAGGCTTGAAGGGTAGATCTCTCTTGGAAACAGTGTAGCACAGTGCAATGAAGCTTTTCGATCCACTTCGAGATGGCCGATTTAGAGACATGGTCCCCTTCTCTACCAGCCGTGACTGAGACGAAAAACTTGTTCATCTTTAAGTGGTTTAGACTTTTCCAGATAATATATCACAGCTCTCCTCACATGGTGGAAGCTTCTTTCTGCCACGTTAGTGGGATTCTGGAAAAAGGTGGATAGTTCTATTGATTGGTTCACATGAAATAAATGTAAGTGCAAAACGTGGGTGAGTGCGCAGAACCACCTTATCCTTAAGAATCGTGACAAATGGGTCTTGAACTGAAAGGGCCTGAAGTTCACCAACTCTTCGAATTGAGGTGACTGACACCGGAAAGGCTGTCTTGTAAAGAGTGCTTTAAGGCTAGCCTTATGCATATGTTCAAAGGGAGGACCCATTAGTCTAGTCAGCACAACATTCAGGTCCCATCCGGGAGCTGGGTTGGAAATAGGGGGATGAAGTCTTAACACCTTCCATAAAAACCTTGATCATTGGAATTTTCCACCACGAAACCTTTTTCTGAAAGGTGGTGTAAGCTGAAAGTGCAGCAAAGTGGACCTTTAGGGAATTGAAGATGAGACCTGAATCTAGTAGGTGAGTCAGGTATAAGACAATATGTGTTGGTGATCAGTCAATGGGATTGTGGGATTGGCTCTCTTGGAATTGCACCAGATGACAAAGCGTTTCCATTTGTTGGAGTAGCAATGTCTGGTGTTAGGCTTTCGTGCTTCTACAAGTATGTCCATACATCTTTGAGGTAGTTGTGGGGTGTCCGAACTATGACCTCAGGAGCCAGGCGGCTAAATTTAGAGTGTGCGGTCATGGATTGAGTGTTCCCTCTTGTCCTGTGACAGCATGTTGTACGGGCATGGCAACTTCCTCGCAGGTGAGACTGACATTGTAATCAGATGAGAGCCAGGGTTGGCGGTCCCACATCATAGCCACCATAAACATTGCGACTGCTTCCTTGTGCACTATCTTTTTGAATAGGCGAGTCGGGGGAAGGGAGGGCATTTCCCTGACCGAGTTATCCATAGACCATTCCCCTTGGAGCAGTTCTGCGGGTACCTGGAGGCTTAATCTGGGCATTGTATGTTATACAGAGTTGCAAACAAGAAGATCTCTGGGAAGCTCCAGTCTGCGAAGACATTCAGAACAAGGTCTTCGTGTAATTGCCACTCACTCTTTACGGGTAGTGGGAAGTCTCTGCTGAGCACGTCCTCCAGAAAATTGAGTTCCCCTGGAACGTGTTAAACGTGATGCTCTCAAACATCTTGTGTTCGAGAGCCCAATTCCATATGTTCTGAGACAGTTTGGATAGCCCTGGCGAGTGAGGGCCCCCCCCTTACTTGTTCAGGTAATACATAGTCGTGGTACTGTCCGTGAGGACTAGGACCGTCTTTCCCTGCGGGTCTGTTTGTAATGCCTTCAGGGCTTTCAACACTGCGAGCAGCTCCAACAGGTTTATGTGGTTAGTTGCTACCGCTGGGGACCACACGTCATGCGCTGTCTGAAGGTGGGGAGCCCTGTACACTGTAAAATGCGTCCACAGTAAGAGTGGCTTCTACTGCAGGGGTGGTGAAGGTGTTCCCCTGCAAGAGGTTTTCCCTAGACCACCACTGCAGAGACTGAACGAGGGCTGCTGAGACAACCACTAGATCGTCCCATTGTCCGCTGGCCCGACACCATTGGCTCGAGAGCCACTCCTGCATGGGGCGCATTGCACAAACGTGCGTGTGGGACTAGATAAATGCAGGCGGCCATCATCCATTACAGTCGCATGGCTTTGCGTACGTCACCTCGCGGTTGGCTACATAGTGAGGGATCTGCAACAGCAGGAGGGGAAGACGAGCCCGTCTTTGGTCCGAATTAGAGACCCCGGAAATTGTTTTACTTGACTGGGGTCTAGGCTGGACATTTTCTCGATGATCGAGAAGAACAAGTTATTTTCTTACCTGGTAACGTTCTTTCGATGGGATGTTCCTCTGACGTATTCCACATCTATGAAAGTAATCACCACAGCTGTGCTGCCTCAGAATTTTTTTTTCGCCATAGCCTTCGTCGATGTCGATTCGTTGTTCTCAAGTGCCTCATTCGAGGATCGACGTCACCGGATATTATATCTAGGATGCACGGCGCCCGTAGCCTCAGTTGTTTTTTCCCCAGAACATGTGGCACCAATCTCCTGCCAATATGACTGCAGAAAGCCTTGCGGAAACGTAAGCTGCAATCACATAAGAATTTCTGTAGAGGGGCAGGCTGGGAGGGTGCGATGTGGAATACGTCGGAGGAACATCCCATCGAAATAACGTTACCAGGTAAGAAAGTAACTTGTTCTTCGAGGTGATTGTGTCCTCCGACGTATTCCACATATATGACAGACTCCCAAAGCAGTACCAATGTCAGGAGGCGGGAAAAAGAATTTAGAATTTTAGAATGCCCAATCAAATTGCAGAATAGAGGACCGCCTTACCAAAGGTCAAATCGTGCCCATGGATAGAGTCCAGGGAATAGTGTTTTAAGTATGGACAGAGGCCCATGTGGCTGCTTCACAACTATTACAAATGGGAACACCCCTCTGCAGAGCAGTAGAGGCAGCCACACCCCTAATAGAATGAGCCCGTAAGCCTACCGGAGGGTCCTTACTCGCCAAACTAACATTCAGAGATCGTCAAAATGATCCATCTGAGCAAGGTCTGCTTGGAAACAGCTTGACCTAAACGCCTTCCAGCCTATCCTACAAATAGCTGATCGTCCGCTCTGACCCGGGACATCCGTGAGAGATAGAAGCTCAAAGCTCTCCTCAGATCCAACCTATGGAGCCTCTCCTCTTCCTTACCAGGATGCGGAGGAGGATAGAATGCCGGAAGAATAACCTGGCTCAAATGACATTCCAAATACAACCTTAGGAAGAAAAGAAGGACGAACCCTAAGGACAACCCTGTCCTTATGGAACACCGTGAAAGGTGGCTTGGAGGAAAGTGCCTGCAACTCGCTCACACTGCGAGCGGAAGTAACCGCAACTAAAAATACAGTCTAAGGTAAACAGTCTCAAAGGACAAGAATGTAAGGGCTCAAACGGAGCTCTCATTAGGAATTTTAGAACCAAGTTCAAATCCCATCCCGCCACCTGGAAAGGCACCGGTGGAAACACATTAGTTGGCCCTTTTAGAAACTGAGAAATCAAAGGAATCTTAAAATAAGAACACTCCTCAGAAGAGCGCTTAAATATTGACAGCGCCGCCAGGTAACCCTTAATGGTACCCACTTGCAGGCTCTTGTGAGCTAATGAAAGCAAAAAAGGACAGAACCACAGGAATTGAACACTGAAAAGGATCCACATTCTGAACCCATCAGAACTTTCTCCAACGGCAACGGTACAGGGATTTTGTTGCTGGCCTTCTGGCCGAAAGCAACACCTCCATCAAATCTTCAGGAAGGTCCCAATCCTTGTACCTCAACCTTTCAGATACCAAGCATGAAGGTTGAGAGACTTGACCTCTGGATGGAGAACCCAACCCCTCTCCCGTGAGAGCAGATCGTCTCGATAGGGAAGACGGCGTGGAGGACAGATGGACAGGTCGAGAAGATCCAGGTACCACGCTCTCCTGGCCCATGCCGGAGCAATGAGGTTCATTCGGGAACCGAACCTCTGTAACCTCTGCAACACTTGCGGAATGACAGGGACTGGAGGAAACGCGCACAGAAGTGGGAAGGACCACTCCACTATGAACATGTCCCCCAAGGATCCTCTTAGAGGAAAGTCCCGCGAGCAGAATCTTTCGCACTTCCGCTTGACACTGGTGGCGAAGAGATCCACTTGAGGGGTCCCCCAAAGTGCGTTGATCTCCAAATGAACTTCCTGAGCCAGCTCCCACTAATGAGACCGTGCTCTGCCTGCTCAGAGTGTCAGCCGCCCGTTTTCGTCGCCGGCCAGATGAACTGCTGCGATCGAAATTTCCTGCTGATGGCCCAGAACCAGAGCTGCATCGCCTCTCTGCACAGTGGTAGTGACCCTGCCCCCACTTTTTAGTTTAGGTAGTGCATGGCCACTGTATTGTCCGTCATAATCAGGACATTCTTCCCCCGCACAGACGGCAGGGTTAGCCTGACGGCCTTCAGCTCTAAAAGATTTATGTGGAGTCTGGACTCCGACAGAGACCAACGACTGCTGACTGTCAACTCGTTGGCATGAGCGCCCCATCCCGTGAGGGATGCGTCCGTCACGATAGTCACCTCAGGCCAGGGTAGCCAAAATGGTGCTCCCTTCATCTGATTGCCTTTGTCGGCCCACTAGAGAAGATCCTGGGCAACCGAGGGCAGTACCTGAATGCGATCTGACGTCCTGCTGGAGGACTGTGACCACTGCATCTTGAGAGCCCACTGCAGAGATCTCATCCGGAGCATGGCCTCCGGCACTAATAGAATGCAGAATGCCATGAGGCCGAGCAACCGCAAGAACTCGAATGCCGGGAGACTATGGGCATGTTGGAACTTGCCCACCATCTGCAGAATGGGATGAGCCCTCACCTGGGGAGGCGAACACTGCCCCAGGGATGCGTGGAGCACTGCTCCGATGTACTGGAGTCGCTGGGTAGGTGTCAAGTGGGACTTATTTAAATTGAGGGAGAAGCCCAGCTTGTGAGGGGAGTGACGGGTGACAGACCGATGATCCAGGACTTGCTCAGGAGAGCGCGCCCTGATCAACCAATCGTCCAGGTAGGGGGAAGACGTGAATCCCCCCTTTCCTGAGATACGCTGCCACCACCACCATTAACTTGGTGAAGACCCTCAGGGCGGAGGTCAATCTGAACGGCAGGAACCAAAACTGAAAATGCGAGTTGCCACCGCGAACCTCAGGTACTTCCTGTGCTTGGGATGAATCGGCACATGAAAGTAAGCATCCTTGAGGTCGAGAGACACCAACCAGTCCTGAAGTTGAAGGGCCTGGAGGACTTGAAAAAGAGTAACCATCTTGAACTTGTCCTTCCTGAGGAGCTTGTTCAAACCATGCAAGTCCATGATGAGTCTCAATCCCATGTCTTTTTTTGGGATCAAATAATATGAAGAATACCATCCCTTGTTCCTCTCCGCTAGAGGCACCAGCTCTATGGCGCCATTTTCCAGCAGGAATAGGATTTCCTGCGCAAGGAGCGGATCCGGACTCTTCAAAGAGAGCTTCCCCTGTGGATTGCCGTGAGGCCTCTGCCGGAAATGAAGACAGTAGCCGTGGGCTATGACCTCCAGAACCCACACATCTGAAGTAATGGCACGCCATTCTACAAGATGCTGCGCCAGCCTTCCCCCCCCAACCCGCGAATCATGGGCCATGGCCTCATGACTGAGTGGAAGCGGCTACAGCAGTGCCTGAAGGCAAGGAGGCAACTGCCCGAGCAGCTTTGGCACCTCGAGTACCTTGTTTTCCACCTCTGGTACTCCTATGTTGGCCCCTTTAACTGGCAGCTGCCCTCTATCTACCAAAGAGAGAGTAGTATCGAAAGGAACCTCCCCCTCCATTGCTGTCCCCTAGGACGAAAAGGCAGAGGTTGAAATACTGCAGCGCTCAACGACTTTGCTGCAGCTTTGGAGGTCTGCAACCTCTCAAGGCTCTCGTCAGCCTTGCTGCCAAAAAGATGGACACCATCTAAGGGCATGTTGAGAAGCCGGGACTGCACAAAAGGAACAAACCCCGACTTCCGCAATCATGCAAACCTGCGCATCACTGTGCTCGCCACCATGGACCGACTGGACGGTTTCACACATGGCATCCTTGCCATCCTGCACGAGGGCTAGAAAGCCATCCCGTTCCTCCCCTTCGGGGACATGTTCAGCTGCCAAGGAGTGAATCTTGCTAAGGCAAGAACGGAGTTGGCTGCCTTTAAAGCCATACCCCCAGATGAAAATACTTTCTTCGCCCAGCCACCAAAGCGCTTGTCATCCCTATCCGGAGGGATGATGGGGTACGCAGCCTGCTTCGCTGGGGCCGTAGCCGCCTGCACCACCAAATTCTCCGGAGTGGGGTGCGTAGACAAGTAGCAGGGGTCACCACTTGCTGGACGGTATTTTTTCGAAAGCGACTTACCCACTGCCGGGAGACTCGCCGGAGCAGTCCAAGCTGCCGCCACCCTTCTTTGTAAGGCCATATGAAATGGCAGTACCGGGTCAGTGGGCGGCCCTTTGTCCAATATATCCGTCAGGTCATCCTGCAGAAAATCAACAGGTGGCGCAGACCACCCCAAGTACACAGTTACCCTCGACATGAGACGCCTGTACTAGGACTCAGCATGTGTGCCAGGCTCAGGCCTGCCAAACTCAACCTCCTGAGAGGTGTCCAGACTACTGGCGTCATGTAAAGTCTGACAAAGTTCCTCCATTTGGCTGTGACCAGACAACAGGTCATCAGGAACCTCAGGAGGCACAACCCCCTCCTCATCCGACCCTCCTTACACCTCTGAGACGATGTCCAAAAGCTGGAATAAATCAATAAATCAACCCTGGGGGGTGGGGTGGGGTTGACCAGAGAAGGGCTCAAAAACAGCCCTCACTGACTTGCAGAGGGCCTTCCTCTGAGTTTCCACCTCCATCCGGGGCACCTCCGGCAAATTCTCCTCGAAATGCGTCGAGGGCGCAGATGGAATCAGCGACTTCAACAACGGCTTAGAGGCCGGAGCCCCGAGCGTGTCCTTCGACGGCCTCAGCGCTGATGGCGTTCTGGAGGCTCTGAGGAAGTAGTCAACGCCATGTCAGTCGAGGGACTCTCTCGAGGCTCCGAGGGAGTCCCGACGGACATGGCGCTGACGGTGTCGATGCCTTCTTCGAAGGCCTCACAGGCTCCAACGGTCTCGAGGGCGTCGAGGACCGGGACCTGGCCCGGCTATTGCGATCAAACTTGTCTGATCGGGACCTCGACGGCTCCCGATGATCGCGCACCGCAGTCCTGACACTTTTTGAAGCCCGACTTCGGGCTAGAAGAAGACAAAGACATATTCTCAAACTGTCACAAAGTAGAAGAATCGAGCGTGCCGAGATTCCGAGGCGAACACTTTCGTGGAAAAAATGGACCTGAGGCTACGGGCACCGTGCGTCCTAGATGTAACATCCAGTGACGTCGAACCTCGACGGAGGCCCTCGAGGATAGCGTATCGACGCAGGACGCCTACACCGAAAACATTTCCAAGGCAGCACAGCTGTGGTGATTACGGTCATAGATATGGAATACGTCGGAGGACACAATCCCCTCGAATCCCAGACTGAAAAAGCAATCTATCGTTTTCTGATTATTTGATAGCCATGTTCCATACGAATCCCCTGTTATTAGCCAGTTGTCAAGGTAAGCATAGACTGGAATTGACAGACTGCGCAGGTGAGCTGCTACTTCCGCAAGTACCTTGGTAAACACCCTAGGGGCTGAGGCAATGCCAAAGGAAAGGACCTTGAACTGATGGTGCTTGTCCTCTATCATGAATCTTAAGTACTTTGTGTCGACAGCAACATTGAAATATGAAAGTATGCATCGTTTGCATCCAATGTGGCTATGTAATCCTCCTGTGTTAACAGGGGTATTACTTCCTGCAACGTTGTCATTCTTAACTTTTGTGGTTTTACAAATTTGTTTGCTCGGCGCAAGTCTAGCAACAGGACGCATGGCGAGATCCTTTTTGGGTACAAGGAAGTACACTGAATAAATACCCTTGTTCTTGACAGAGTACAACAGGGCGATTGCCTGACTTGCGGGTGGCTTTTACTTTAGGATGTCCTCCACAAAGTCAGTATCTTGTACAGCTTCCTGCGTGGCAATCTGGAAATGTTCTGCAGCCCTTTTCAGGATTCCATT
This sequence comes from Ambystoma mexicanum, assembly GCF_040938575.1. Classification (NCBI taxonomy): domain Eukaryota; kingdom Metazoa; phylum Chordata; class Amphibia; order Caudata; family Ambystomatidae; genus Ambystoma; species Ambystoma mexicanum. The sequence continues at coordinate 250,427,027 of NC_090930.1, read as the reverse complement.
AAATTCCATTTGATCCATCAATGGGTGAAGCTCGTCTTGGTAGAGATGAGGAGGGAGGATTAAGACAAATGGCATCTGGGTCAGGTGTTGGGGTGTGGGAAAGCCAAGGTGTTTCCTCTACAGGCTGATCTCGGCCCCAATCTGGACATGGGTTAGGTGTATCCTGCCCAAAATTATAGTCTTGTTGGTCATAGGGATCCTCATAGACCTCAGGTTCCAAGTATTCAAAAACCTCTTCCTGTGGAGTCTGGCTGGAGAGTTTTTGTACCTTTGGAAAACTAGGGCGGGAATCATCCTCTCTAGGTCTCTTAGGGTTAAAATATTTGTCAGAGAAGTCTACAAACAGCTTGTCCGTACAGCTCTCAAACCTTACTCTGGTCCATGTAGTTCAGAGGGGTCAGGAGGAGGGAAATGCTCTCCAGGAGAAAAGGGTTCTCTAGAGGGAGTAGCCTTGTCAGACAGTTGTGGAGAGGGACTAAGACTCATCTGAATACTCCTCTTGACAAGAGAATGGACCTTTTGGCTTATTTCCCACCAAGATAATGTTAGCGAGACTCTCGCATAGCTCTGATGGGTTCGGGAGAGATTCCGACGCGCCTGTAGGCGCTGTCTAGGTCTTCTGCACTGCTGAAACCTCTATGGTGGACGCGCTCTTAGACAGGACGTCAGCGCTCTTGTGTTTTTTAGCAGGGACACCCTTATGGGTTGAATGCCCGGACGCATGCCGAAACATATGATGCGGGGAGGGCAGTCGATCCAGAGGATCGCAAGGCGCCACTGAAGCTTTTGACGGGCTCGTTGGCATCTGTTTCTTCCTTGACGTATCAGTCGAGGGAGCACGTGGTGGTGTTTCTTTATCCTGTGGTGCGGGTGCCCCTGTCGCCAGGATGTAGTCTCCCCATAGCAGTACCGGCGGCCTGCTTGACTGGGACAGGCAACTGGGAACCGGACGGTTCCGCAGGTAAGTCTATGGCCTCCACATCGGAGACATGGCTGCCACTTGATACCTCGTCACTCGAGGCGCCTGCGCCGAAGGGGGATGCAGACTCGGCATGCATGGCGTAGGCCGCCCACCACTTCGTCCGCCTATCCTTTAGCATCTTCAGAGGGAATAGTTGGCAGGGTTGGCAGGATTTGCAGGATTGCTCGTCGTGATCACAATGCCGACACTTGTTACCCTTTCGGCGAGTGTCTTTCCACAGGAACTTTCCGTTACAAGACGGCCAGATCTTAAAAGGAGTCCTCTCCATAGTAGAGCTAAAAGGCAGGAGCCAAACAAGAAGGGAAAAGAAAATGCATTCTTAGAGAATCAGCCCACCACAACTTTCTGAGATGTGCTATACAAAACCACTTTTCAATTCATTATAATATCATTAAATTCTCAGGCAATATAAAGAAGTGATTACATACACTAGAGAGCTTTTATATAGACACTTACTGAAAAACATGAAACGGTAGCCAAGTATAACTTACCAAACATGAAGACACAAGCACTGTAAAGTAATCCCTCTTACATTTTTCTTCCAAACAGCTGGTTTCAATATCTGTAATAAAAAAAATATATAAATGCCAACAGTTTTTACACACTACTTATTTTGAGAGGTTGTATGTTTTACATATGAGTGATAGTTGGGAGCTTAGGCATTACAATATGCAAACAAAATTGCCTTTCAGTCAGCGCGCCAGACGTAAATTTTTCAAAGACCAGACAATTTCAGATTACTATAATTTCCGGAAATATAAACACAAAATCAAATGTGTGACTTCTGCGGCCTTTGTCAGGAGTTTACTCATCCTTTCCCCCCCCCAAATAGCTCTGCCTCCTCCGGTCCGCTACCCTCTCACCTAGACACTTCTCCCTCTGCCATACACCCTTCCATTCCAGTTCAACCTATCTGCTGCTCCGCTCCCAAAGTACACTTCTTGGTCTGCCTTAGCCAAAATATCATCCTATCCAGAAACCAGGGATGTCTTGTTTCCAAAATTGGCAAAGAGCCTGAACAATGTTTTGTCCACGACCAACCGCAAGTTTACAAATGTATTTTAGCAGGCCACCACCGTCGTCACTAAGGAAGATACGCAATGGGGCAGAAATCATTAAAATCACAGGCTGTTCAATGAGAGAGGTTACCACAGATCGTTTCATATCCGATAGGGCCAACCGGATTTCCAGGCAAATAATGATTTGTAAACGTGGTCCATTTATGATTCAGAACGAGATGCATTGCTTTCAAAATGTTTTAGTGATACACATCCATCAACATTAAGCCCCGCCCCATCAATCATCTAAGGTGGATCTCTTTTTGACACATGTATTCTCTCAGCTGGGTGGTAAACCAATTTGAAGGTTGCTATCTCCTCCATTTTTCCAACAACAGGAAAACACCCAAACCATGGGATTTTTATAGTGGGTCTCATTCAAGGATAGCCTTGACTGCACATACATGCTGAGCCCTTGGCGAATCGAGCAATATACCAAGATGCCATGAAAGCTAAAGTGCCAATGTAGCTTCCTGATCATCATGTCTGGCAAAATCCTGATTTAACAGTAGTCCTTTTAAGCACTCAGTCCAGATTACAGCAGTTAAAGGTCACTCCTTTAGTAACATAATTCCTTGGATAGGAATGAAAAGATTTATGTAGGGTGCACAAATAGATCGCCTATGGCCTGTATGTGCGGAGGAAACATCTTTTTCCATTTCTTTGTTAACTTTGGAAAGACGACTCTGGTATGCAGTCCCTCAGCCAAGATATTCCATCAACTCAAAATAGTAGTAAACTAAGGACTAACAGTGCAAAGGTACTCCCAAACACCTAATGATAGTATTGACTCAAGGCATCTTACCTAATATACAGAACACATCTGCTAAAATTGAAGGCATATCCTCCCGAAGTTCCTGATATAGGAAAAAAGAAAATGAAGATAAATTAGAAACGCCACATTTATATGGGAGCGTTCATTGTCAAAGTCAGAAACGAAAGCAAAACAATTAAAACCAAGCAGCTTCTCCTTCATAATGTTAAATGCAAAAAGGTGATTAAACAAATTAAAATGACTTGCTTGAATATAAAACTTCCTCCAGAAAACCCATGGATCATGCAAAGGGAGGGGCACAGTTTAAATAACAGTAACAATGACAGAAATGCGCATATGGGGAAAAAAAGCAAGGAAAGACATGATGCAGCTCTAAAATGTAGCTATCTGTTTGATGATCAACAAATGATACCTTGAGTAACTTGCTGATCATGTAACATCGTATAGTTAATTCCAATTCTAAATATCATATGTATCTTCAATATAATAACCAGTGAATACTGCCTGTAAGCAGGATTTCAAAATACTTAAAATATGTAATACTTATTTTCAATGAGGGTTTATTTTTCTGCCTTTTATACCTCATTATAAAAAACAAAAATCCTCAAAAACGCTTTTCAGTGGTGCTCCAAGCACCTACCCTATTTACAAACCATTAAAAATAGGGAAACCAGAGAGACCGATAGGATGCCGTGCTATAACAAAAAGGGCACTGCCACTAAACAGGCTGCAGCAGCCTCCAGTCTTGCACCTCATTGGCAGTTTGAGCTTAGTTAATTTTATTAAATAATGTTAGGATGGATCCAATTTGTCCTTGTCCCGCTTTTACTACCTTGTTTGGTCACTCTGGGGGAAACGACATGCATTACTTACCGTAATAGCATTTCTGATGATTGTATCTGCTTAGATTCACATGCTCTGCATATAGTTGAACATCTAGTGGTAATTGCAGAGTATTGCATCTTGTCTTTCACATACAATAACGAATTGGGTTTACAAGATGTTACATGTTCCTTTGCTATTATTCATAGACCGCTACAAGAATCTAAAGTATATACAGACAGGCTGAGGGGAGAACAAAAATCTTAGAGAAGAAAATAAATATGAAGCAGGAAACAAATTCCCCAGCTTTCATTAGGCAAACTGATTCCTTGGAGCTGATGCCCAAGTGGACCAAACTACCCTATCATCTGAAATCAGGCAATGTGTCACAAGAATGGACAAATTCCATATGGCGGCATTACAAATCACCAAGTGAGACTATTCCTTATTTGCACTGCAGCAGATGTCTTCTGCATAGTGGAATTAGGTTTGCCTAGAAAATAAAAGGTCCATTACACTTTCGGTAACCAATTCAAGTACCTATGGTGACGAATCGAGGGATTCAGTCACGCTCCCCAGGCGCCCCTTCCTGTGGGGCTAGGTAGGTGAGCCCACTACACAATATTCCCCCTAGGAGATAAAGATTCCCTTTCCAGTGATGAACTCCATTTTTATTATCCTCATGGACCCAACACCAGCTTATCAGTAGACAGACAATCAGGTTCCTTTTACATATGTTACTGTGATACAATACCTGAAGTAAAGCATCAACCTGGTAATGTGAAGAATAAGAGCACAGGAGTGATGAAGAATACCTGTCAATTACTGAGATGTGGAAACCTAGGGGTTAAAGATAAATATAAGGAAGGACTGTACTGAGAAGCTGGGGAAGCACCAGCGTTGCATGATGAAAGTGGGTGGATCAAGAGAACCAGAAAGAGACCCAGAGTTTCAAACCTGCAAGCACGAAAATGCTGGTAACTCAAGAATAACTGGTCTGCACAGGGGCAAACCGCAACAGAGGGACCCCTGGACTTCAAGACAGAGAGCTGTGCAACGTTTTCCAATGAACAAATCTCGCTGGACTCCTGTTGGACCTCCCGAAGCAATTTTCCACTCCTCAAAGTCCCGTCACCAGAGTATAGCGAGGCGAATCAGACAACCGTTCCCCATCCGATACTTTGAAAAGGGTGCCGAATTCACAGAGCTGCGAGAAGCACTGAAGAAGCCTTTGTCGGGAGCCTTTTCTGTCGGTTGCTGCTGCAAATTCCCATCCAGTGTCCTTTCTTTCATCACCACGGTTAGGCAAGATTGTATGCAGTACCCTGTGGGAGACTGCACCAGCATTGCCCTCTTGACAATAGTTAACCCAACCTTTGGTATAAGGATGTACTTCACAAGTGTTGGTAGAGTGACTGAGCAGCCAGGCTTAACTCAAGAGGGGAAAATGTGAGCTGTAGTGTTGTAACAGAGTTTCACAGTGATAAGTATCCAAATAAACACTTTCACTCAAGATTTTGTGATTAAACAATTACTTATTAATTTATTAATTTAACAGTCAGTAAGTTAACAGCCTTTTTTTAGAAGGGAGCAAAAACATAACACTTAAAATATACTTCAAAAATACACACTCTCAGTTTCAATAAATCAGTAGATACCTCTTCGGGATGGCACACAGACACTTCCTACACCCCAAGGTGACTTAAATAACTAGGACACTGGACATTGATATATCACTGGTCCATTTAGAGCAATACCGCGTTTGGTGTCCAAAGGAAAAGGTTAGGTAATAAAACAATGGTTTACCAATTTTCTTAAGCAGGAGTAATTTTGAACCCACTTATGCAATGTAGATTAACCCTTTCCCAGCTATACAATTAGAGAATGTATGACTTTTTGGAGGGATAGTTAAAACACAAAGTCAGAGGTTTGAACAGTCTTTCGGGGAGCCAGTACAGCCAATGTTACTTGAGCAAAGTCTAGGAGAGCTGAAGCACTTCTTGGAGTTAAGTAAAAAGTCTTGCATAATGTTTTAGAAAGCTTTGTAGAAAATGAAATCACTGTTGTGCCACAAGCTGGGAAGCTTGTGACGGGCAAGGCTACAAGCCACTCTGCAAAAGGCAACCAAGGCAAGTCTCAGCAAAGAGCTAGCAAGGCTAAACAACAAGAGTTGAGTACCCCTTAGTTCACAGTACCTTAGGTCTGAAGAACCTGGTGCCAGCTGGCTTTTGTTTCGGTTGTAGGTCCTGCAGATCTTGTAGTTCCTGGACCTCAGTCATGGGGACAAGAGGGAGGACATCTGGGGAATCTAGCACTACGGTTTGAAGGTTGCCAGCAGCAATGGGCAAACTTCAGATCAGCTGCACTTCGTGGTTTCAGCTTCTCACGAATAGCACCAGCGCGGCTCTCAGATACCTTATGGACTTTCCTTGCATCTGGGGTCCAGCACTCTTTTGTGGTGGCTCAGGCTTTGTCAATCCTGCCTCATGGGAGTCCAGATCTTCCTGGAGCTAGGGTCTGACTTAAAGACGATGCACTCAATTTGGGTGTTCCGCTCCCTTGCAATCAGTTCCTGCAGCAGCAATGGGAGTACAGCCAGCTCTGAGAGGATTGCCAGATGAGTTCGTCTTGGGGTCGATTGGTCCCACCAACCCAAGGGGAGAAGTCGTCCTTTGCAGGGCTTCCTAGTTGAGGCGAATTCAGAGCTTCAGCACTGCAGCAGGGCTACACCGGGCAAACAAACGGCCCAGGAGTTGCAGAAAGCATCTCTTCCAAGTTCTTCTTCGGATTCCTTCATTCAGTGGTCAACTCTGCCTTATGTCCAAAAGACCTCACCTTTTATGCAGGTTTCTCACATTAATTCGCAGCCTGTCACTCACACAGCAGGGTGGGTGGCCTCCAAGGACAGCCAGCCGGCCAATCACCTTTGGGAGCATTCCTGTAACCAAGGAGACTAAGCACAGGGAGTTTCGGACACCTTCCTCTCTTCCAGCCCTGCCAGACAAGCTGGAGACAGAGGCGGGCTTCACCAGTGAATCCCGCCAAAGACAAAACAAACAAAGGGTTTGGCGCGCAGAGTAAATCTAGAAGGACCTTTCCAACAAGAAATGTCGAAAAAAGAAGATCAGGGCCATTTTGACAAAATGGGCACCCATGGGTGCTTTACTGCAGCTGCAATTGCAGCCCGCGGTAGAAACACTCAATGGTAGTAAAAAGTAATCCACTGCCACCAGCCATTAATTGTAGAAAGGGTAACAAAAATGTTACATGAGAAAAGTCTTCAAACTGTTGGGCGCGCCCCCGCCATGGGGGCACGGTGCATCCTGGAGGGGGGGGTGAGGTGGAGGCGGGGTTGGGGGGGTGGGGGGTGTGGGGGAGAGCCAGAGCCCAGCATGAAATGTAAAAAAGAAAATATTTTAAAATATATTTTTTAGATTGGAGGAAATGGGAAGGGGCAGCTCACATGTTCAGACTGGACCATAAAACGGTCCTAGGCACTAATGAAAAAGTGGCCAGCAGTTGGAAATGGATATTCAGTCCTTTAGTCACAGACTGTTTGAATAGTACCCAAGGGGTTGTTTTTTGTTCAAATGTAAACAAATTGTGATATTTAAAGAATATTTATTCAGCAACAATGGTCAAAACTACTAGCTGCATAGTGAAGTAACTCCTCAAACTGGTCCACATTGGCCCAAAAAGTGGGCCATTTCGACGGGCCTAAACTAGCATTTTGCATTTTTGGTACGGTCATCGCCCTATTGCCCTACAGGCCAGTCCAAGCCTGCCAACTCATCCATAATGGGTGAGGGGGCGTCCACCCACTGGCCACCTTACCCATTATGGAGGAGCCAAGGAGCCAGCCCAGTGAAACACTGAGCACTCCCTAAGCTGCTTTTTCCAGTTGAGGGAGTGCTCCTGGGCTGGCTGAACTGTCAAAGGGAAACACTGTTTGCCTTTGAAACTTCATTTCCCCAGCCGCACATGATCACTGAGCCATGCAATGCTGGGTGTGTTTTGTTTTGCCAGCCTTGCATAGCTCAGTGGAAATTCTGGCTGGGGCACTGTATGTATGTGCGAGGGGGTGCTCCTGCGCCTCCTCGCACATACGGGCAGAGCAACCTGGAGCAGGGCATTCTAGCAACCACGCGCAGGTCCCTGCAGAAGGTACGTTTATGGCGATTTATTTTTTATTTAAATGTGTATGGATGTGTGTATGGCTGTGTTCCGGGAATGTGGTGGGAGCAGGATGGGCGGCAGCACTGGGATAGTGGTGGGAGTAGGGTGGGGAGAGCCCAGGGTCTGTACTGGGAGTAGGGTGCGGTGATGTGATGGCACGCAAAAGGTTCATAGCGATTTCTACATACTGTTCATTTTCACTTCACTGCTCGTGGAAACAGTAGTTTAACCAAGAGACGGTATTTAAACCTTTGGAAAATATTAAAGACTTCCCAGTGCCACTGCACTCAAGGTGCTGTGTGTCGCAATGTAAAAAGGAGGATGCCTATGGAGTTTGTCAGACTCCAAAACCAAAAGAAACAGTGTCTAAATTTCATATTTTTCTGTAAGAGTGGGAAAAAGGTCTCCCTCTCTCCAGGATAAAAATTAAAAGTCCTAAAGTCCAGCAAAAAGAGCGGGGGATCCCTAAGGTATACGCGAATTAGCACATTTCTGAGAATTCTCCCTAACCACCACGACCAAGAATCCAGACACTGGGCCCTGTGCTGCTGCTTCGTGAAATTGTTTGTCTGCAAGCTAACTGCTGAGGTACTGTGTGGCTAAGGGTAATACTTACCTACATTCTTGCGTCGCTCCAGTGTGGCTATGGTGGGGATTGGTGTGGTTGAGAGTTCGCCCATACTGTTCAACCAGGCCCAACACAGGAACGCTTCTGGGGAGCCTTTTTAGGAAGTCGCTGAACACTTTCTACCAACTCTAACGTCTGTACTTGCTGGACATCAAATCCTCTTTAACTCTGACTTTCCTGCATCTGTGCCTTACCCTGACCTACCTACTGCTGGCCACTGAACCACCAATGTGCCCTTCTGCCTCTGAGATCACTCGTGCCTTAGAATAGGGAAGGACTTTAAAGTAAAATAGAAGTGTTGCAAAGTAGTTACTTGCTAAATGTGTTAGTGCTGCAACTGATTATCTCTGAAATAGAATACGTTAAAGTAAGTTAATGTTAAAGGACATTTGTACCGCGCACTATCACCACCGGAGTGGTCCCCTGGCGCTCTGGCGGCTCTGAAAGAGGGAGGGAGGGCGGGTGAGTTAGTGGGTGGAGGTTGGAAAAGTGCAAGAGAGCATGATGTACTGTTGGCAGCCTCAGCCCGGTGGGTCCGTCGGCTGGGCCTGGGGTGTATGCAGCCGGTAGTCATGTACTGATGTGCTTGTTGTTGCAGTGTGGTGAGGTTTGTGCCGTTTGTTGTGCTGGAGGTTTGTGGTTGTGTTTGGTTTGGAGTTTGAGAGGTGTATGCGGAGGAGGAAATGGTTAGTGGTCTCGGTTAGTTGGCATCTATATCCTGGTTGACCAGTTGTACTTGCGTAATCTCGCTCGATGGGGTGCTTGGGCATCATGTGCCTCTGGAGGTTCGTGCTCGTTTTGTATACGAGGCCTCTTGAGCATCTCACTGCCTCTTCCGCCCATTCTGTCAACAGCGTTGCATGCTCCCAACCCACATGGCCTGAGCACCTGCCAGTGTCCATATCTTAGTTAGTGCGGTGATTGGTGGTATCTCACTAGTTCCATAACCCAGTGGTACCTAGTTGTAGCTATACGGCAGTTGGGGATGGTAAGAATTGGCTGGGGTTGTTGCCTCCGTGGTTCTCGCATGTGTACCACTCTGTCTGGCGTCACCCCTCCTGGTGCCCTGAGTGCTTATCAGTCGGATCTGGGGCTTGTCAGTGTCCTTTCCGGTTTAGTTGTTTGTCTTACTGTTGCTTTGGTTTTAGTCTCTGATATCGAAGAGCCAGGTTTTTAGTAATTTTCTGAATTTAAGGTGATCTTTGGTGTTCCGGATTTCTTTTGGGATGCTGTTCCAGGTTTTTGCGGCTAAGTGGTAGAAGGCGGTGCCTCCGAGTTTTTTCTTGATGTAAGGTTTTAGTTCCAGGCGGATTTAGTTGATCCGAGGGGTCTCGTTGGCTTGTAGATTGTTATCTTTTGAAGGAATTCTGCTCCTTGTCCGCAGATTGCCCTGTGCTTTATGCACATTGTTTTGAAGGCGATACGTTGTTTTACTGGGAGCCAGTGTAGTGTTTTTAGGGCAGGGGTGATGCAGTCTCTTCTGGATAGTTTGAGGAGTAGTCTGGCTGCTGTGTTTTGGATCCGTTGTAGCTTCTTTAGTAGGTATTCTGGTATTCCTAGGTAGAGGCTGTTTGCATAGTCGATACTTGACATGATGAGGCCGACGATAGTGAGTGTTTTGTGTGTGAAGGAGAGGAAAGGTAGTATGTACGATGGTCATAGCTTTCAAATGAACTTGTGCTTCCACTGGGAGCCAGTGTAGACTCTTCCTCTGTATAGTGATGGACTGATGTCTAGGCACAGCATCGTTTTGGAGTACTTGGTGGAAACTGCATGAGGCACCTCCATCTCCAATCATTAGAGCATTACATTAATCGATCCTCACCATGATTATCTCATGCACAAGGATCTTGCAATGGGCCTCGGTTACATAAGGTTTCACTCTCCTGAGTAACCTGAGAAGATATTGTGCCTTATTACATACCAAATTAATGTGCGCATTGGAGCTCAGAGGGGAGTAAAAAAATAACACCTGATGTTTTGATTCGGTCTAACATTTTGATAACATGTTCATCAATAGAGAAGCTCTCATACTGGCCAACCAATTTAGATCTGGCTGGGGTATATACAAAGAGCACAAGTTTTGTTTTAGTGGAGTTCAGGCACATCCCATTAATAGCCATCCAATATTGGATTGCCGAATAAAATGTATATGTTCCGCATCCTCTGTATACGTGCCGCTCATCTCAAAGACAAGCTGGGTGTAATCCGCCATAATTTGTATAATGAACACCCAGCCTGTCTAAGGAGGTCACAGACAGAGCGGCAAAAGATATTGAAGAAAGATGGGGATAAACACGAACTTGTGGGACTCCATGTTCCAGTAATTCATATGGGGAATGAGCATGACCCCACACTATGCAAGATTTACGACCAGTCAAAAAAGACTAACCATGTCATAGCCTGAGTAGAATAGGAGCCATCTATGGCCAGACCAGCAAACTGTTTCCCATAGTCAACAAAGTCAAAGTGGTCATGTCAAGGGGAACTATACTCAAATACATACATATATTTAACAGACTTCAATGGAACGGCTGGGGAGTCCTCTTCGGCATGTAGTACGATAGTTATCAATAAAAAGCTCTGGACGCTTAAAGACCATACCACATGCAATTCTAAGAACGCGATTTATCCCGTGACTTGTCCCTGCAATAAAACATATGTAGGTAAAACATCTAGACCAGTTAAATCCAGGACTACTGAACACAAGTCTAAGATTAGGACTAAAAATGTCTCTTCTCCATTGGTCTCCCACTTTGTTAGAAATAATCACAGTTGTGAAGAACTAAAATGGTGGGCATTAGAACTTGTTAAAGGTGTCAACACCTACTCCACCGCTAATAGACACCATTCGCGAACAGTGGTGGATTTACAATACACAGAGCTATTTGGTGGGACTAAATCTCTAAGAACAACAAGTTACTTTCTTACCTGGTAACGTTCTTTCGATGGGATGGTCCGACGACGTATTCCATATCTGTGACAGGTAATGTCCACAGCTGTGCTGCTTCGGAAAATCTTTGGCGTCTGCGTCGATGACGTTGATGCGCCGTCCCCGAGGACCTCCTCCGACGGCCGACGTCACCCTATGTGATAAGTAGGACGCACGACGCCCATAGCCTCAGTTATAGTTTTTTCCCCAGAACGTGTGCCACCAGTTTTCTGCCAGTCAGACGCACAAGGCCTTGCGGAACGCAAGCTGCAATCGCAAAAGAAATTTTGCAGTGGGGAAGGCAGGGAGGGAGCAATATGGAATAAGTCGTCGGACCATCCCATTGAAAGAACATTACCAGGTAAGAAAGTAACTTGTTCTTCGAGGGGATTGGGTCCTCCGACGTATTCCATATCTATGACAGACTCCCAAAGCAGTACCAAGCAAGGAGGTGGGAAAGAATTTAGAATACAAATTTAGCATGCCCAATCAAATTGCGGAATAGAAACTGCCTTGCCAAAGGCCAGATCTTGCCCTCTGATGGAATCGAGGGAATAGTGACGTACAAAAGTATGTACTGAAGCCCAGGTGGCTGCAGCACAGATGTGACGAATAGGAACTCCCCTCTGCAGGGCAGTAGACGCAGCCACTCCTCTGGTAGAATGGGCCCGCAAGCCAGCCGGAGGGTCCTTACCCGCCAAGCGGTAACACTCGGAGATAGCTAAAATAATCCAACGAGACAAAGACTGTTCCGTCACAGCTTGTCCCAAACGCTTTCCAGTGTAACCAATGAAAGGTTGATCGTCCACTCTGACCCGGGACATGCGCGAAATATAAAAGCTCAACGCTCTCCGAAGATCAAGCCTATGGAGCCTCTCCTCTTCCTTACCAGGATGTGGAGGAGGATAGAACGTCGGAAGAACAACCTTCTGGCTCAAATGAAATTCCGAAACCATCTTCGGAAGAAAAGAAGGACGAACTCTAAGGACAACCCTATCCTTGTGAAACACAGTGAAGGGTGGCTTAACTGAAAGTGCCTGTAACTCACTCACTCTGCGAGCGGAAGTAACCTAAACCAAAAACACAGTTTTCAGAGTTAACAAGCCTCAATGGGCAAGAATGTAAAGGCTCAAACGGAGCACCCATAAGAAACTTAACAAGGTTCAAATCCCAGCCTGGCACCAGAAAAGGTGACGGAGGGAACACATTAGTGAGCCCTTTCAGAAACTGCAAAATTAACGGAATTTTAAAATAGGAACACTCTTCAGACGAGCGCTTAAATATGGACAGCGCCGCCAGGTAACCTTTAATGGTCCCCACTTGCAGACCCCTGTGGGCCAAAGAAAGCAAAAAAGACAGAACATTGGAATGTCACATTCAAAAGGATCCACATTCTGAACTCTGCACCAGTCGCAGAACTTTCTCCAACGGCAACGGTACAGAGACTTAGTTGCCGGCCGCCTGGCCGAGAGCAACACCTTCATCACGTCTTCAGGGAGGTCCCAATCCTTATACCTCAACCTTTCAGAAGCCAAGCGTAAAGATTGAGGGATCTGACCTCTGGATGGAGAACCTGATCCCCCCTCCCGTGAGAGCAGATCGTCTCGGTAGGGAAGACGACGTGGAGGGCAGATGGGCAAGTCTAGAAGGTCCGGGTACCACGTTCTCCGGGCCCACGCCGGAGCAATGAGGATCATCCGGCAACCGAACCTACGTAACCTCCGCAGCACTTGCGGGATGACGGGGACTGGAAGAAACGCGTACAGCAGTGGGAATGACCACTCCACCACAAACGCGTCTCCTAAGGCTCCTTTTGGAGGAAATTCCTGCACGCAAAACCTTTCACACTTCCAATTGACAATGGAGGTGAAGAGATCCACTGGAGGGGTCCCCCAAAGGGCGAAGATCTCCAGGAGAATCTCCTGAGCCAGCTCCCACTCGTGAGAGATCGTGCTCTGCCTGCTCAGAGCGTCCGCCGTCTCGTTGTCGTCTCCGGCCAGATGAACCGCCTAGATCGAAACTTCCTGCTGGATGGCCCAGAACTCGAGCTGAACCGCCTCCCTGCACAGCGGAAGTGACCCTGCCCCCCCTTTTTGTTGAGGTAGTGCATGGCCACCATGTTGTCCGTTAGAATCAGGACACAGTCGGCAGAAAAGCCTTCAGGGCTCGCCTGACGGCCCAAGCTCCAACAGATTGATATGGAGTCTGGACTCCGACGGAGACCAACGACCGCTGACTGTCAACTCGTTGGCATGAGCTCCCCATCCTGTGAGGGATGCGTCCGTCACGATAGTCACCTCTGGCCAGGGCAGCCAAAATGGGGCCCCCTTCATCAGATTGCCCTCGACGGCCCACCACAGAAGGTCCCGGGCTACTGAGGGCGGAACCTGAACAGAGTCCGACAGCCTGCCGGAGGACTGAGACCACTGGAGCTTGAGTGACCACTGCAAAGATCTCATCCACAGACGAGCCTCTGGCACCAGAAGAATGCAGGATGCCATGAGGCCGAGCAGTCTCAAGAATTCGGACACTGGGAGATTCTGGGCAAGCTGAAACTTGTGCACCATCTGCTGAATGTGAAGAGCCCTCACCTGAGGAGGAAAACACTGCCCCAGGGACGTGTCGAGCACTGCTCCGATGTACTGGAGCCGCTGCGTTGGTGTCAAATGGGACTTCTTTAGGGAGAAGCCCAGCCTGTGAAGGGAGTGGCAGGTGACGGACAGATTATCTTGATCCAGGACTTGCTCGGGAGAGCTCCCCCTAATAAACCAATCGTCCAGGTAGGGGTAGACGTGAATCCCCCTTTCCTGAGATGCGCTGCCACCACCACCATGAGCTTGGTGAAAACCCTCGGGCGGAGGTCAATCCAAACGGCAGGACCCGAAACTGAAAGTGCGAGTCGCAAACCGCGAACCTCAGGTACTTCTTGTACTTGGGATGGATCGGCTCATGGAAGTAAGCATCCTTGAGGTCGAGAGACACCAACCAGTCCTGAAGTTGAAGGGCCTGGAGGACTTGAGAAAGAGTTACCATCTTGAACTTGTCCTTCCTGAGCAGCTTGTTCAAACCGTGCAAGTCCATGATGGGTCTCAATCCCCCCGTCTTTCTTCGAAATCAAAAAATCAAAAAATAAGGGGAATACCATCCCTTGTTCCTCTCCGCTACAGGCACCATTTCTATGGCGCCTTTCTCCAGCAGGGCTTGAATTTCCTGCGCAAGGAGCGGATCCGGACTCTTCAAAGAGAGGTTCCCCGGTGGATTGTCGTGAGGCCGTGGGTTATGATCTCCAGAACCCACACATCCGAAGTAATGGCTTGCCACTCTACAAGATGCTGCGCCAGCCTTCCGTCAACCGGCGAACCATGGGACCTGGCCTCATGACTGAGTGGTACCAGCTGCGGCGTTCCCTGAGGGCAAAGAGGCAACTGCCCGAGCGTCCTTGGCACCTCGAGTACCTTTGTTTCCACCTCTGGCACTCTTACGATGGCCTCTTTCACTGCTAGCTCCCCACGCTTTACCTAAGGACGAGTAATAGCGAAAGGAACCTCCCCTCCATTGCTGTCCCCTAGGACGAAAAGGCAGAGGTTGGCGAACTGCAGCGCCCAACGACTTTGCTGCAGCTTTGGAGGTCTGCAACCTCTCAAGGCTCTCGTCCGCCTTGCTGCCAAAAAGGTGTTCACCGTCAAAAGGCATGTGGAGGAGCCGGGAGAGCACATCAGGAGCGAACCCAGACTTCTGCAACCACGCAAACCTGCGCATTACGGTGCTCGCCGCCATGGACCGGCATCCAAACCAGACTGAACGGCCTCACACATAGCATCCTTGCCATCCTGAACCATAGCAAGGAAACCATCCCGTTCGTCCCCTTTGGGAATATGATCAGCCGCTAATGCAACACAGTTCCACAGAGTGTGTGTGAAACGAGACAAGGCACATATGGAGTTGGCCGCCTGAAGCGCCATACCCCCCTGAAGAAAACACTTTCTTCGCCCAGCCGTCAAAACGTTTGTCGTCCCTATCCGGAGGGATGGTAGGATACGACGCCTGCTTTGCCGGGGCCGTAGCCGCCTGCACCACCAAACTCTCCGGGGTGGGGTGCCTAGACAAGTAGCAGGGGTCGCTACTGGCTGGACGGTATTTTCACAACAAAGACTTGCCCACTGCCAGGAGACTCTCCGGAGCAGTCCAAGCCGCCGCCACCCTTCTCTGCAGGGCCATATGAAAAGGCAAAACCGGGTCAGTGGGTGGACCGAGATCAAGGATGTCCGTGAGATCATCCTGAACGAACTCCCCTTATGTCTCGGTAACCCGAGACATAAGGCGCCGATATGAAGAATCGGCATGAGTGCCAGGCTCCAGCCTACAAAACTCCACCTCCGGAGAGGTGTCCAGTCCACTGGCATCATGCAGCGACTGTCGCAGGTCATCAAACTGGCTATGACCCGAGATAAGGTCATCAGGAACCGTAACCGGAACCAAGCCGCCATCAGAGCCTTCATCACCCTCTGAAATGTACTCCAGGCGGGGAGAGGAAGACCTCTGGGGACCAAAGCAGTGCCTGACCTTAGCCAAAGCCTTTCTAGGGGCAAACCCTGTGCCACGGGGCCCCTCCGACACCACCGCCTCAAAAGGCGTCGAGGGCACTGAACGAGTCGGCGTCGACAGAAAAGGCGTCGAGCGAATCGGCGTCGTCGTCCGCTGCAGCGCCGCCAGCATCGGCGGCGTTGACACAGGCCTCGAAGCCGGAGTTCCGAGCTTGTCTCGACGACCTAGGCGCCGACGGCGTCGAAGAGCCTCGAGAGAAATAATAGACGACCTCGGCGCCACAGGCATCGACGTCTTCTTCAAAGACGGCACAGGATCACGCGGTCTCGAGCGCGCCGAGGACCGGGACCTGGAACGGGCATGGCGAGAACGGCTACCCTTGTCCGAGCGGGACCTCTCCCGCGAGCCATGCCGACCACCCGAGCCCGAAGGCGTACGAGCGGTGTTTCTCGACCGGTGCCGACCGACCCCATTCGGAGGCGAGGATGGACCGGTGCCCTGCGATTCAAGAATCGCTAGCATCTGCTTCCCGAAGGAATCCCATTCCTCCGGTGTCGCTTGCATGGAGGGATCAGCGACCCCTCGTAAGAGGACGGGGAAGGCGACCTATGCCGGCGCTTCCGGGAATGCCTCGAAGAGGCGGAGGAGTGGCGCGACCGACACCTGGAAGGAGACCCACTGGACTTCAGTCGATGACGCGGAGAGTCGCCCCTCGAGTCATCCGTCAAAAGCCCCGCAGACCTCGACTTCCAGGGCTTAGACACCCGACCTACTGACAGCTTCTTCTTGCGTTCCCGCAAGGCCTTTGCCGTGAGCGACTGGCTTTCGACACAGTCGTCCGTATCGTGGGCCTCCCCGAGGCACCAGAGGCAGGCGTCGTGCAAGTCCGTGACCGACATCTTGGACCCACAGTCCCCGCATTTCTTGAAGCCCGGCCGCGGGGTTGAAGACGAAGACGACATTGCCACGAACAGGTCTTCACAACAAACCAAACAGGTTCAACGAACCGAGAATTGAAAACAGCAAACTCCAACAAGTCGAGGCATACCGAGATTCACAAAGCGAACACGTTCGCGGAAAAAAACGGAACTGAGGCTATGGGCGTCGTGCGTCCTACTTATCACATCGGGTGACGTCGGCCGTCGGAGAGGTCCTCGGGGACGGCGTATCCAAAGATTTTCCGAAGCAGCACAGCTGTGGATATTACCTGTCATAGATATGGAATACGTCGGAGGACCCAATCCCCTCGAAGAATGGATATTGGGTCCTTAAAATACTTTTGTTGTCCATTTTCACCCTTCAGATCAGTTTCATAATGAGCAACTTGGCACAAATTAATGTGCGTCTTTCTTTACATTTTGCATCCGATCCAGCGGTACGTCGCAATATTGATGTAGCCCCAAACATATGCAGACTTTGACAATCTTGACATATTTTGAATGCCTCTACGTTTTATTGTAGACATTAAGATCAGTATTGATACTTGACAATTACATCTGTGCCCATTGGTAGAGTCTCCATCTTGCTTAGATTCAGCCTCAAACATTTGGAGCTTTTTCGATTACTTTGACCTCTTTGCCAGTCTATATATTCAGGTTTGTATTTGAGCGCAAAAGCCTGCGGCTGTCTCTGCAAAGTCGAGATCGGCTGCTTTTGTTCCACTGTAGTTTGTTCACTTCCTAGTGCCACGATCCCCAGTGGCTATTCACTATATGTGAAAAGAAAAAATGGAGCTCCTTTGTGTGCATCCGTGCCATTTTCTGGCCTGATGCAGTGTATGTATTGTTGCCATTTAGATACATCTTTAGGCCAATCAATATTAATACCATTTAAGGCAATTCACTTGTGTCTGAACCATACAGCCATCCGCGTTAGGACGCTATATGAACGAGTTGAAACTGCAATTTTAAATACAGATGGACCATGCCTTTAAATCTTGATTAGTGGCAAAGTTTTGCAGACGGGTTTACTAGTATGAGAAGGCACGGTTCACGTGACCAATTGCAGCGGTCTGCTGACTGACGTTCACGTATGTATCACGTCATGTTTCATTTAGACGTTATCCAACACTAGAGATGCGCATGTCATGTCTGCAACCGGATGCGATGGGAAGCTGGAATGCCAAACGTCTTCATATACGAACAGTGAGTGTAATTTGAGGCTAGAGATCCTCTCCTTAACTTGCACCTTCTATTTTGCTTTACGATACAGACGCATTGGTACAAAGTATTATTACTCAGTTTCAAGCGGATGTCGTCTTGCTAATTATGCAGCAGGTTGCCTAGGATTTTGTGCTAGGGGACAGACGGTGAAGTGACTGAATGACCATCCTGATACGATGTAATCTTTACCAACAGCCGCTCAAAGACAACAATACATATTTGTTGGTAGCCACATATATAAAAGGGTGTACTGCACTTGACACGCGATTCAAGTCCATAATGGCAACTGGTAACAGGCGGGCCAATGGAGTTACGTAGGTGTTCTAGTATATGGATTTCTCTAATCCAGCTGATGCAATTTAACATTTGGCATGGACAAGGGAGCGTAGTCTGGACTGATTCAGGGGCTTTTTTTGATTTTTTAGTGTTTAAACAGCGCGATACTAAGGAACTCGCAGGGATCATTTTGAATAATGATATACACGTTCCCATGACCCGTTATTTGGAGTTACCCCTGTCTGAGCGCACAAAAGGCATGGAGTTGGATTAATTCCAGCATCCCCAGACAGGTGAGTTTGCCATCATCATCTCACGTCTGGTTGGGCTAGTGTCCAGGTGCAGGGAAAATGTAGTGTGTTTGTTCCACAATTTGATTTAGGGAAACATTTTTCCAGTTCAATCAGTTGTCCTTGTTATTTGTCTCCACAGACTTATTCATTGGGGTCTGTTCTTTTCATGGACGACACATCATTGGAAACAATCATATGATGTCAGTCCCAGCTTTTGGTTGAGAAAATGGTATTCATCATTCTCCAAAGTTGTAAGGAGACTTTCAGAACCTTGTTTTTGGAACATGCTTTTTGGTAGAGGCTCACTCAGGCCATTTTAACTGGCTTTTTGGTTTTTGTCTCCCGGTTTTAGATTGACAATATCCATTTAGGTTTAATTCTTTTGATGATACACTGGTTTTAGGAATTAACATTACTTGACCTATTCATACTTTAAGGTCACTTTGTGGCACTCAACAAGAGGGAGTGCACTGTCCTGAAGAAGACACGCTTCAGCTGAACACCAGTTAGAAGCATCACTCTGTCGAAACTACTAATGTTATGCGAAAGTTCCGTTAGTGTGACTTTTGAAAAATATTTTATCTTGTGGTGCCTAGGACATTATAGTTGACTTAGGAGAGAGGTGAGGTTGTCCGAGCTGGACTGCCATTATAAAGCCCCTCGTTCTTTTAGAACTGCATTTCGTGTTTTTATTATATGCTTTTACTACTACTGATTGACAAATTGCTAAACTGCTGCTTCAACTACATTTATTCACGTGTGTTTCACGTTATTAGGACACCGCTAGGTCGCCCAGTCCTCCTCCTGGTTTCTGCCAGTGGGTGGATATCGCCTCACTTGCAGCTGTGCTCGGCATTTCTGGGCCGGTACACACGCCGTGCAACGTATGGGTGCAGCGGGCACGCAGTCAGTGCGCCAAAGGTGCGCTTAAGGCAAGCCCGTCTGTGCCTGTCCATGACCTGGATGTGCAGGATGTAAGGCTGCAAATTAGTAGAAGATCCATTTTAGATCTTGCACCCTCACACACCATCCTCCCTAGGGGATGGAACAAGGCACCATAACCAGCCAAACCCTGTAAAAGCCAATCTCCCCCCACCCATACAATCTGCCAATATCAGCATCAAAGATGCAGTGCTGATGCTGCTTAATACGCGTTCCCTACCGGCCCACGCAGCTGATGTCTACAACCTCCTGACAGACCATCTGCCAGTGTTCATCGGTATTACAGAGACATGGCTCAGAGATGGTTCTGGCCACGCACTCGTACAGGCAATACCTAATGATTAAAATGTAATCTCGATCGGCCACCACCACAAATAGGTGGGGGGGTGGCAGTCTTAAATCTGAATATACTGTCTCTAGACTTACCCTTAACCATGAATTAAGCATGGAAGCTTTACTGGTTAAACGTATAAGCATTCTGCATATAACCTTCCATCATCTTGTTTATCGTCCACCTGGGTCTTAAACTAGGTTTCTTGCTCCATTTGTTGACCTAGTGGCCGAACTTCAGCTAAAATATACGAATTTGATTGTCCTGGGCGATTTTAATCTTAAAACTAATAGCCCTAGACCTCCGGCGTTCGAGCATTTTTTCACTAGTCTAAATGCCCTTAACATTCAGCAGCTGGTGACGGAACCCACACAAATTGGGGAACGCTCTTAATTTAGTGTTGACTAATGCTAGTTTGGTGGTCGTCTCCTCTGTAGAACAGATACCGTGGTCAGACCACTTTTTAGTTATATGTTTACTTAAAAATAATTATGCCCCGCTTAAAACTCTTCTACCGCAAGTCTGGCAACGTAGCTGGCGCTCTGCTGATCTACAGGACCTTTCTAAACTATTAAAAGTAAGCACCAGACACACACCCACCCCTCCTTTTCTACCCTACTCTGAGTGAAGCTGTGGACATAATTACCCCTCGCCGGCGCATTCAACCATGCAGGCTTCCCACTCAGCCTTGGTTCACTCCAACACTTAAAGCGGCTCGCCTTAAGCTTAGGCAGACAGAACGCAAATGGCACATTGCCTATGATCTTAATGTGAAAGCTCAATATAAAGCCTGTTCTGCTGCCTACTTTTTGGATATTCGCTAAGTAAAAAGACTATTTCACTCAGACAGTGGTGTCAGCCCTCTACCTAAAACTTTTTCGGTGGTTCGCCCTTTCCTCTTCTGAGAAAATTACACCCGTTCTCCGTTCCACTCAGGAACGCTGTGATTCTCTTGCTCAATTCTTCATATCCAAGATTGATATCATTCGTACTGCCATTCAAACATCCTTGCTGCCTTCAACCTCTAATGGTTCTATTCCAGCAGGTAGTTCTACTATAATTGTCTACCTTCCCTCTATTTTCTGAACAAACAGTTGTTGGGGGCGTACAACAGATTAAATCTGCCTCTCACTCCGATGTGATTCCATTAGCAGTTATGAAAGAAATTGCCGGCAACATCTTTACGGAACTTACATCTGTGAATGTCTCCTGCCAGACCGGAACAATCCCAGCTGAACTTAAAATTGCTACTGCCATCCCTTTGTTAAAGAAACCGTCACTTGACCCTTCTTTCCTTTCCAACTTCTGCCCTATTTCTCTTTTCCCGTTTTCCATGAAATTGCTGAGTCCTTGGTCTCCCCTTTTCTCTCTTCTTTTTTAAGAGTCATCTTCACTGCTTGATCCTGCCCAATCTGGCTTTAGGCCTGGTCGGGGTACGGAAAGCGTATTGGTGTCAGTTCTGGATGACATGGCCAGGCTGGTTGATGCTGGTGGTGTTGGGGCTCTGATTTTGTTGGATCTTTCAGCAGCCTTTGATACGGTCGATCATCCCATCTTGCTAACCCGCCTGTACAAAATTGGTATTACGGGGCAGGTCCTCTCGTGGTTCTCTTCTATCTGATCGCATCCAGGTGCTCTCTCTTCCTCCTTTTCTGTCCCGCTCCTTTAACCTCACTTGTGGAGTGCCCCAGGGTTCGGCATTGTCACCCATTCTCTTCAATATATACATCTGGCCTCTTATCCGTCTCACCCACTCCCTCGGTGTCAGGTGCTATTCTTATGCCGACGACACCCACTTTCTAATTCGAGTGGCTAAGCCGGAACTGGTTGAAGCTGAATGGTGACAAGACCGAGGTTTTGGTGGTTGGCGCCCCGCCGCCCCTGATCCTTCACTTTGGTCCCTCTTTATGGCCCGCTTCTTTGGGCTCTCTGCCGGTCACGGTGACAGAGTTTAGGAATTTGGGTGTTATTCTCTCTGCCTCTTTTTCAATGCATGACCAGGTCTCTGCTGTGTGCAAGACAGGCCACTTCCATTTTAAGATTTTGAAAAAGGTTCTACTGCTTCTTCCTGCCACTCTCCATCCTCCAATTGTTGCAGCCATGGTGCTTAGCCGTCTCGATTACTGCAACTCGCTGTAGCTCACGCAACCTAAGGGCTTAATCCAGCGGCTGCAGCACCTCCAAAATCTGGCTGCTCGTATCGCTACAGGATCTCCGTATGGAGCTCATATTTCCCCGGTGCTGCGTGCTTTGCACTGGCTTCCGGTCAGTCGTAGAATTGAGTTCAAGTCATTGTGCATCGAGCACTCCACAGACTGGCAGCAGAATATCTTGAGTCCAAGTTTGTTCGCTATCACCCTGCTCGTATGCTGCATTCCTCCTCGGCGGAACTGCTGGAAGTCCCCTCATACTGCCGCAAACAGAGGCCGGGCCTTTTCGGTTGCGGCGGCTCAAATGTGGAACAAACTTCATCCTACGATCAAGGCTATATCCAACCATCTAGCCTTTACAAAATCTCTGAAGACCCTGCTATTTTAATTATATGTGGTTTCTTCCAGCTGTTCTCCTCACTTCCCCTCAGCGCCAAGATACCTTCGGTGACCACGCACTTTGAAAAGTTCAATTAAGAAAACATAATTGCACCCCATTTTACTACACTGTGGATTTGTATTTTTCTATTTGATATGATGCTACATCTGATTGAATATGTTCCATGTATATTTGTGGAAGTTACCTTGCAGGTGCACTTGTGGGTATCAGTCCTCATCCACGTGATCTTCATTTGGTTGGAGGATCTGGTATCCCAACTGCGTTCTGTTGGTGCAGACCTTCTAGTCAGGTCTGCATGAGGGATATATTAGCACTTTAATCTGTATGCACTTTATCTTAATTATGAAGACCAAATATGCATTATGGGCCATTATAGATTCAATATGTTTTTATCTACTTGTTAACCTTGAAGACACTTTTGGGCCAAAGAAAGAACGAACCATAGGAATGGAACACTGAAAAGAATCGACATTGCGTCCTCTGCACGAGTCGCAAAACTTACGGCAACGGTACAGGGATTTGGTTATTGTTATTTTGCATTTATATAGCTCCTTATATACCACTGGTATGGTCTGAAGGCGCTGGTAGGTTGAAAGCCCTTGGGAACCCAAGTTCAGATCAGGGGAGAGTCAAAAGGTACGTGTGAGCACCGGGTATGTGTGCAGCTCGTGCGGTATCCGTGTAATAGCTGCTTTGTAGCGGTAGGTGTAAAGGTTGAGAGATCAGGAGTATGTTCGTTCTGGCAGGATTTATCCAAATCGGAGGTGGCTGCGTTAGGCCTGAGGAGAACGCCTGGCTGGGGGGTGTGTAACCAGCAGTGATTACTTAGAATGATGTGGAGTGAGCGGCGGATGTTGGTATGAGAACAGTTATACCGAATGGTGTCATAGTAGCTCTGTGTTCTAGTTGAGTGGTGATGTAAGGAGAGATTAAGCGTGGTGGTGAGATATGGTGGGTTATATGCCCTTTCAGACGTTCTCTGCATTCCAAACCATACTATATATGTCACGCAAATTCTATGCGCTCCCATGCATGCACACCTGTCTGCCTCTCGCATGCACTCCTGTCTGCCCCATGCTCTACGCACTCATCAGTATTGGATGCAATCTGTGCTTGTTCGTTCTACGTACTCGTCCGCTCTACGCAACACATCCGTTCACTCTGGGCACTCGTTCGCTCCAGGCACTCGTTCGCTCCAGCATTCATCCGCTTTATGCCCTCACATGTACTAAGCATTCACCTGTTTTACGCCCTCATCCGCTCCCCGCCCTCAAGCACTCGTGCTTTTCACGCATTTCGACAGCAATATCCTGTTCTATATATTCATCTCCACACTCATCTGGTCTATATCTTCATCCGTTCTGTACACTCATTCTCTCTGAACACTTATCCACTCCTCCGCCCTATACACTCCCCCACCCTATACACTCATCCATTCTGTACATTCATCTGCTCCAGTGATCTACACTCTTTACACTTCCGTAATTCATCCGTTATCCATACTGATGTGCTCTACATACTCATCTGCTCCACATACTCAGCTGTTCTACACACTTATCCCGTTTACGCTCATCCGTTCTGGACCTTCATCTGTTTTACACACTCCTGCGTTCTACTTGCTTCTCTGTATTTACGCACTCATCCGCGCTACACGCTCGTCCGTTCTACACACCCAGCCGCTCTACACACCCAGCCACTCAACATGTTCATCCATTCCATACACTCATCCGATTTACATATTCATTCTATTTTCACATTCATTCGAACTATATAGTTATCTGTTCCAAGTAATTCATCCACGCCATTCACTTAGTTCACTCTGCATGCATTCTGTCGATTTCAGGAGTTTAAATCTCTTAAGTGTTTCCGTATAATTTACTCTTATTAACCATTTCACTGCTTTGATCTACTTTATTTGTTTAATTCTGTTTGTCCTTCTAGTTTATATTAGGGGTTGTTAGCTGTCAGTTTCTCGCATCAGGTGGTTTGATTGATTGGTGTCATTGAGTTACTGTTGGTCTGTTTAGGTTAGTTTGGTACGGGTTGGTTTTAGGGGAAGAGCCAGGTTTTCAGCAGTTTGCGGAAAGACATTAAATCCTCAGTTAGGCGGATGTGGAGTGGGAGTGAGTTCCATAGCGCGGGGGCCAAAGCTGAGAATGATGATCCGCCTAACCTGATTGAGTTTGTCTTTGGTATGACTAGGAGGCCGGCTGAGCTTGATCTTAAGGTGCGTGGGGGGAAGATATTGATGTCCGGTTTTATGCAGTGCTCGATGGAAGATGCACACGGTTTTGAAAGTTACCCTTCGGGCTAATGGAAGCCAGTGCAGCGTCTTAAGGGCTGGGGAGATGTGGTCTCTTGGGCCGAGCGCAAGAAGCAATTTGGCTGCCGCGTTTTGTGCCCTTTGGAGTTTATTCAGTTGGTACGCGTGGACTCCGAGGTATAGGGGGGGTTGCGTAGTCCAGTCTTGATATAACGATTGATTGGACCGCAGAGAGTCTGTTGGGAAAAGAGAGATATGGAAAGATGCGCCTAAGGGTTTTAAGGTGGTAGGGGCAGGACTTTGAGACGTTGCTGACTTGGCGCAAGAGTGTTAGGTCAGAGTCAAGGGTGCATCCAAGATTTTTCACTGAGTTGGAGGGGGTCGGTGAGTTGCCCATGGCGGATGGCCAGGGTAATGGTTGTGGAAGAAGTTCCGGGTTGCCACATACCAGGATTTCCGTTTGAGGTGTTTAACAGGAGGTGGCTTTGGGTCATCCAGAGTTCTAGGTCAAGGAGGCAGGAGGCCAGCAGTTGGGTTTTGAGTTCAGGAGTTTTAGAATTAGTTTAGCGTCGTCGGCCTAGTTGTAGCACAGGATGTTGTGCGAACGAATTATTGGTGGGAGGGTGATCAAGTAGAGATTGAACAGCAGGGCGGATAGGCATGCTCCTTGTGGGACTCCCGTGTCGACTGGTCGGGCTTGGGAGGTATAGGTGGAGAGTATTGTTATTTGGGATCGATCTTTGAGGAATGAAGCTATCCATTTAAGAGCGGTTCCACAAATTCCTAGGGAGTGGAGGCGATCTAGGAGGAGTGATTGATTGTGTCAAAGGCGGCAGATAGGTCAAGAAGGATTAGTGCCGCGCATCCTGCGGAGTCTGCCGTCATTTTAAGGTCATCCCAAATTGACGTTAGGGTGGTTTCAGTTCCGGGACGCGCTCTGAAACCTGATTGAGCGGGGTCTAGGAGAGTTTTGGCTTCGATAAAGGCATTTAGTTGGTAGTAGGCGGTTCGGTCAATGAGTTTGGAAAGGAATCTGGTGTTTGAGATGGGGCGGTAGTTTTTGGGCTCGAGAGGGTCGAGCGAAGATTTTTTAATTAGAGGTTTGACATGAACCGTTTTGAATGCGTCGGGAAAGATACCAGAGGAAAGGGAGGCATTTATGATGGATCTTGCGTGTTCACCTGCGCAAGTGGAAGCGAACATTTCTTTGAGGGATGTGGCTGGGCAAGGGTCCAGCGGCGAGCCAGATGGTTTGCGGGCAGATAGAAGTTTGAGAAATTGCTCTGGCGAAATTGGACTAAAGGATTCAAACGTTGGTTGTGTAGTGGTCGCAGCTGGTGGGGCGGCCGGTATGGGGGGAGAATTGCTTGGAGGATGTAAGAGAGCTAGTTTGGTGGCTAGAGTATTTGTTCTTTCGAGAGCCGTGGTGAAAAACTGGAAGGAGAGTGAGTCGCACAGTGATTGTGAGGGTGTCGGGACGTTTGTGTTGCAAGCCGGATTGGTGAATTCGGATTTTGTGGAGTTCTTTGCTTGGGTTTTTGCAGTTTAGGATTCGGGAGTTGTAGTGGGCTTTTTTTGCTTTCCAGATTTCGGCTTTGTGCTGATAAAGGTGTCGGGCCAAGGTAGCCCTATTCTCCTGGGTTTTGTCTTTCTGCCATTTGCGTTCTAGGTATTTATATAGTTGTTTAGTGATTTTCAACTCAGGAGTGAACCATCTGGGGAAGAGGCCATGGCAGGTTGATGGTTTGCAAGGGGGTGTGAGCCGCATCCGAGATAAGTTGAGCCATGAGTCAAAGGCGTCAGGGGTTAGTTGTTTGTTGAGTTGGCAGGTAGGTGGCAGAGACTGGAGGAGTGCATCTGCTAGGTCCAGGCCTATTATTCGTTTTTTCCAGCATGTGTAGATTCAGAGGTTCAGATTAGAGTACAGGAAGGGAGGGTCGGGTGAGTGAATGGTGAACGAGAGAATGAAGTGATCGGACCAGAGGATAGGGGTGGGGGGCTTTAAATGAATCAGGGTGTTGGAGCTAAAGATGGCATCAAGAGTGTGTCCTTTATAGTGAGATGGGCCATTTATGTGGGTTTGGAGGTTAATTGCGTCCAAACCGTCAACCAGAGAGTGTGTCATAGGGTTGGTGGGGATGTCGAGCCACATGTTGAAGTCTCGAAGAAGGGTGAGGTTGGGATGGTTTAGTTGAAAGGTGGCATTAGAGTCGCAGAGGTTGTTTGCGAATTGTCGATCGTAGCCAGGAGGCCTGTAGATTATTAGAAAGGTGTGTGAGAGCGACGGGGAGAGGGATAGTCCAATGAGGAGAGATTTGCAGGAAGAAATGGAAGGTTAGCTGTCGATTGAGGCGTGGAAGAGAGACTTGAAGACGAATGCTACTTCCCCTCCTCTGGAGGGATGGTTCAGTGGGATGAGGGAGTAGTCAGGGGGGGAAGGCTTCATTAGCAATTGGGGCGAAGTCGTCAGAGAACCAAGTTTCAGTGATAAAAACCAGGTCTGGTTTGTCAGAGGCGAGGAGGTCAAAGATGCAGTGTGTTTTTTGCTACGGATCTGGCATTAAATAAGTTGCAGCTCACATCGGCAGGTGAGGTTGGTCTCGGAGCTGGAGCGGAAGGGGGTGGTGGCAGAGAGAGCAGAGACTGGGGAGGGAGAGGGGTAGGAGGATTGATGCACTATGGGAATAGTGGGCGAGCAGTAAAATTGGCGGGCTTCGGGCGGGATTGGGTAGTTGCGTGTGTTAGGATGATCGGGTTTGGTTCGGTGGATTTGAAGGTGGGGTGTGGGTGGTTAGGAGTTTCAGTTGCAGCTGATGAGAAATCGAGGGAGAGGGGTTTTAGGAGGGGTGAAGCCACGGGGGAAAGATGTGATTGCGGGAATGAGGTGGTAAGTGTTACGCTCACCGGCTCCCACAGGGGCGTCGGTCGGACCAGGACAGCTGCGGTCTCCAGCCACGTGATGCGTAGTGCAGCTATGACTGACTGGATCTGCCCTCCTAATCTTGTCTGCTTAACCCATAGAAATATTCTCCTTACATTCTTGAAAGAGGAGCTCTCCATCCTGTGTGGATTTGCAGGGGCGCGTCGATTCCAGTTCACTGGTTTGAAGGCTCGGGAGAGTTCCGGAGAGTATGGACTCTGAGGTTCCTGGTGAGGACCAGTAAGTATTAAGTTCATAGAGTTCAATACGTCCGATGTTCACTCGTTTCCCCTTCCTTTCTTGTCTTGCAGCTGGCTCGTGAAAAGATGCTCTTGTGGCAGCTGGTGGCGCTCAGGTAAGAGTCTGTATTACCCGGCGCTGTCCGGTAAATGTTGCATGAGGAAAACGTGTTGTTCTGTGTCTCTTTACAGATGCCGCACGTGAAAATATGGAGAGTCACAAAAGAAGCCTCCGGTGGTAAATCAGGTAAGTCTATGGTGGTAAGAATTATATTTGTTGGTTCCCTCGGCTCACCTTGTGGTTTTCTTTTGTCTTCTAGGTGGCGAAGTTCGGCGAAGAAATGATGGAGGCAGCGCCGACCCTAAGGATGCTGTGAAGACTGGCGAGTATGGCGCGGCGCTGCAGCTGGAGGTGCGGCGTGTGCAGAAATTATGTGCTTTACAGGTCCGGAGACAAGATGGATCCAGAATCAGGCGTGGAATAGAAATAAGTTCGTTTTCTAATCTTGTCCCTTTCTTTCCTCTTTGTTTTAGGAGCTCCGGATTCGAGGCGGGCGTGGCGGAAGACTGGATGCAGGCTGCAGGCACGGTGAGTGTTACGCTGCTGGATGCAGAACAACGCAAAGCGTGTGTTGCTGGTCGGGTGTGGTTTAAATAGCCTCAAAAGTAGTCCCAGGTAAGAAGTCCCTAGAACCACACCCGAGTAAAAAATAGTCCCTGTAGAAAAATAGTCCCTTCCAGGCTTCATGTTAGATTGGAGTCATTTGCAGCATGGTCTGCCTGAGGTAAGAAATGACTATGAGCCTGGCGCCTTAGGCGCCAGGACTGATTCCTGCTATGAGCCTGGCGCATAAGGCGCCAGGACTGAACCCAGACAGCCCCTAGCCGGGGCTGCTGAGGTTTTACTAAATGTCTAGATGCCTGCTCCCGGGGCTGATGGACTTGGTCCGGATGCCTGGGGGTAGGCATCATGACAGTAAGTCGAGACAGGGGAGGTGAGGAGTGCTGAGAGATTGAGGGGGGTGGGGGGAACAGGTATGTTTCCTCTTTAGTTTCTTTGTAGCGATTGGAGTGTGAGAGGGTGGGGGGGTCAGAGGGAGAGAGGGATGCAACTTTGGTTCTTGCTAGGGCTAGGTGTGCAGTTTTTAGGGAGGGGAAAGGGTGCGGTCGGGAGGAAGGAGGCAGGGGTTTGTGGGCAGGGCGTGGGGTTGATGAATGCAGGACGGGGTGTGCCTGTTATGATAGTGAAGGGAGGGGGCATGGTTAACATTGGCTGGTCGGTGGTGGGGTTCGGGGGAGGAGTGGTCATAGGTGGTTGGCTCGCCATTGTGCCCCTCTGGCTTGGTGTTTGGAAAGGGGAATGGTAGGGAATGTGAAGGGGGTGGAATTTTTTCGGCAGGGGGGACGGGAAGTAAGGCAGATCAGGGAGTGGGGGCCGTCCACGGTGGTCGTTTCCGGCAAACTCTGGTGGAGTGGGTGTACTCATGCTTGGTACAAGCTTTTAGGTGGATTTTAGGAGGGCTTTCTAATTGTTGTTCTAAATTTAGTGGGGGCACGCTTTTAGGCACACTTAGGTTGCCCAACGCCTGGCCGAAAACAACACCTCCATCACGTCATCCGGGAGGTCCTAATCCATATATCTCAACCTTTCAGAAACCATGCGTGAAGGTTGAGAGTCTTGACCTCTGGATGGAGATTGAGAACCCCCAACTCCCCCCTGCCCCACCTCCTAACCTCCTTAGAACCTGAGGAATGACAGGGACCAGAAGAAACACGTACTGAAGTGGGAATTACCAATCCACCACGAACACGTCCCCTAAAGCTCCTCTCAGAGGAAATTCCCTTAAGCAATATCTCTCGCACTTTCGGTAGCCACCGGTCACTAACAGATCAACTGAGGGGTTACTCAAAGGGTGAAAATCTCCTGAAGGACTTCCTGAGCTAACTCCCACTCGAGGGAGACTGCGCTCTGCCTGCTCAGAGCGTTGCAGCCGCATTCTCCTCTCCTGCCAGATGAACTGCCGAGCGTGTGATTCCTTGCTGTATCACCCAGAACCAGAGCTGCATTGCCTCTCTGCACAGCGGCAGTGACCCCTACACCTCCCTTTTTGTTGAGGTAATGCATGGCAACTGTGTTGTCTGTCATGATCAGGACAGTCTTCCCTTGCACAAACCGCAGAAAAGCCTTCAGGCCTAGCCTGATGGCCCTCAGCTCGAAAAGATTTATGTGGAGTTTGGACTCCGACAGAGCCCAACGACCGCTGGTGATCAGCTTGTTGGCGCAAGCTCCCCATCCTGTGAGGAGCATCCATCACTACCGTCGCCTCTTGGCACGGTTGCCAAAAAGGCTCTCCCATCAGATTCCCTTCGCTGGCCCACCACAGAAGATCCTGTGAGACCATGAGTGGAATCTGAAGGAGATCCGACATTTTGCCTAAGAATTGCGACCACTGCGTCCTGAGAGCCCATTGAAGGGATCTCATCCTCAGTCTGGTCTCTGGCACCAGAAAAATGCAGGATGCCAGAAGGCCCAGCAACCTTAAGAATTCGAAAGCCGGGAGACTCTGGGCAGGTTGAAATTTGTTGACCATCTGGACAATGTGATGAGACCTCACCTTGGGGAGCGAGCACTTCCTCAAGAACGTGTCCAATACAGCCCTGATGTACTGGAGCCATTAGGAAGGTGTCATGAGACTTCTTGAAATTGAGGGAGAAGCCCAGCTTATGAAAGGAGTGGCAGGTGAGGATGAGATGATCCAGGGCTTGTTCAGGAGAACACGCTTGGATCAGCCAGTGGTCCGTTAGGGGTAGACGTGAACCGCCACCCCTGCCCCTCTCCCGAGACACGCCGCCGCCGCCGCCGCCACCGCCACCACGAGCTTGGTGAAGACCAGAGGTCAACCCGAATGGCAGGACCCGAAACTGAAAGTGCGAGTTGCCAGCCGCAAACCTCAGGTATTTGCTGTTTGGATGGATCGGCACATGAAAATAAGCATTCTGTAGGTCCAGTGACACCAACCAATCCTGAAGTCAAAGAACTGAAGGACCTGAGAAAGAGTGACCATCTTGAACTTCTGCTTCTTGAGGAACTTCTTCAAGCAACTAAGTCCAAGATGGGTCTCAGTTCTCGGTCTTTCTTGGGAATCAAAAAATATGGGGAATACCAACCTTTGTTCCTCTCCGCACAGGCACTAGTTCTATAGTGCATTTCTCCAGCAGGGTCAAGATTTCCTGCACAAGGAGCGGATACGGAATCTTCAAAGAGCTTCCAGAGTGGATTGTCGGAAGGCCGACTTAGGAAGGGTAGGCAGTAGCCGTGGGCTATTGTTGCCAGAACCCACACATGTGAAGTAATGGCTCGCCACTCTTCGAGATGCTGAGACAGTCTGCCCACGACCAGCGAACAATGGGACCTGGCCTCATAGCTGTTTTGGAGCGGCTGCGGTAGCGCCGGAAGGCAAAGAGGCAGCTGCTCACGCGGCTTTGGCACCTCTTCCCAGTCCACCACTAGGAACTCTACGGTGGCCCCTTTGACTGGCCGCTCCTCTCGCTCTACCAAAAGAAGAGAAGTAACGAAGAGTAGTAACGAAACAAACCACCCCTCCACTGCTGTCACCTAGGACGAAAAGGCAGAGGTTGACGCACAGCTACACCCAAAGATTTAGCAGCTGCTTTGGAGGTCTGCAACCTCTCAAGGCTCTCGTCAGCATTGCTGCCAAACAAATTAGAACCAGGCCTGCACATCTGGTGCAAACCCGACTTCCGCAACCACGCAAACCTGCGCATCATGGTGCTTGCAGTAATGGACCAGCTCACACCTTCAGCCGTGTCCAACCCGGACTGAAGAAATTCCCACATGGCATCCTTGCCTTCCTGTACAATAGCAAGAAACCCATCCCTTTCTTCCCCTTCGGGAATATGCTCAGCCGCCAGAGACAATTCAACAGAGGGTGCGAAAATGTTGCTACGGCACAGGTGGAGTTGCCCGATTTCAGTGCCATACTCCCAGCTGAATATACCTTGCGTGCCCATTCATCGAATCGCTTGTCGTCCCCATCAGGAGGGATGGGTGGGTGGGTATGCCGCCTGCCTCGAGGTGGTCGTGGCCGCGTGAACCACCAACTCTCAGGAGTGGGGTGTGTGGATAGGTAGCTGGGGTCGCTACTGAATGGGCGGTATTTCTCAGTCAACGACTTGTTGACCGTCGGAAGAGTCTCCGGGGTGCTCCAAGTAGCAGCCACCCTTTTCTGTAACACCATATGAAAAGGCAATACTGGGTCAGTGGACGGATCTGGATCTAAAATGTCAGTCAGGTCATCCTGATTGAATTCAACTGGAGGGCCGGACAACCCTAGGTACTCCGTAACTCTCAACATCAACCTCCTATAGGAAGATTCAGCATGAGCCCCAGGCTCTGGCCTTCCAAACTCCATGAGATGTGTCAAGGCCACTGGCATTATGTAAAGACTGACGCACTGTCCTCCGAAAAGACAATATCAGGAGCTTCAGGTGTTTCATCAGGAATATCAAAAGGCTCCAACTCCTCATCAGACCTCTCCTCATCCTCATTTTCTGTAGAGAATGAAGGAACTCCTTCCTAGGTACAGGAGCAGACTTGGATTCAAGAGTAGGCTTCAGTCTTAGACCGAGCCTTTCTCTGAGGATCCACAGCCACAGGGGCCTCCAACAGCAAATTATGGCCGTTAGGCCCCAGTGGCGTTGAGGGCGCTGACTGCTTTGGCGTCGACAAGGGCGCTGAAGGCTCCGAGGGCAAAGCCCCGACAGCCGCACTCGATGGACACAGTGCTGATTGTGTCAGCGCCTTCCTCAACTTCCCAAACTTCGACAGTTTCGT
Source organism: Ambystoma mexicanum (assembly GCF_040938575.1). NCBI lineage: Eukaryota > Metazoa > Chordata > Amphibia > Caudata > Ambystomatidae > Ambystoma > Ambystoma mexicanum. Next base: position 250,394,278 of record NC_090930.1, on the reverse strand, counting down.
TGGGGACAAGGACTGACCTGGATCTGGCACGGCTCTGGCGATCTACCGGAGCTTTGTCCAAACGGGACCTTGACGGTTCCCGATGTTTACCTCGCCGACTGCCCGGGTCCGAAGGCACGCGAGCGTCGGACGGAGACCGTTCCCTGCTGTTAAGGAGAATTCTCTGTTTAGGCTGAATTTCCTAACCTAGTGAGTCCCCCAGCAGCTTTGCTGGATTTTTGGGGTTTATTTTTTTTCTCCTGCCAACAGTGAGACTCTTTTACCCTCACTCTTGGGCCTGATTTGAGTGTGTTTCTTTGAATCTAGATGTGTTAAATGGGCTATGGGGTCTTTTACCCCCATAGGGCTTCATGTGTTTTTGTGAGGTGTGTTACACAGCACCCTCAGTGAAGTAACACAGGGGTGTCATAGTGACCCCCAAGTATAGACTCCATACCCTGGGACTGACTACTGTCTCCCAGGGCATGTAAAGTCACCATTGACTTTACTAGTCTTAAATTCTGAACAGAACCAGTACAAACCATCATATTGTGGACATACTAGCTGGGGCAATTCAATTGCTCCGGGGTCTGTTAGTCGAGGGGGCACGTCTCCGTCCCCCCTGATCGAGTTTTCGCTGGTGGATACTACTTTTTATATTCAACCGCGAATATTTTCCTATGGGATTTCCCATTGTTTTAGGCTACTATCTTTAATTATTTACTGTAGCCTCGAACATACCGCCGGTTTATTTAAATATTAATTCTCCGGTTGGTATTTTTGCCAAAACAGGATTCTAAAATGGCGTTTGTGTTCTCTTCTGTGACTCCAACCCAAGTCGAGCCCTTTGTTCCACTTTTGGGCGGGCTTCTCCACAGAAGCCCTCCAAAGTAGTGCCACTCTGTCTGGGGTACTTACGAGGTGGAGGGGGATTTAGGCACCCTGGACTGAGTTGCCTAGGCAACTCAAGTCGCACTCCGTCCTGATTGGCCCAAGTGGTGAGCCGACCGGCTCACCACTTAGCATGTTTGAGTGACAGCTAGGCTGAGTGAATGGGGGTTTTCTGCATAAAAGCAGGGCTTTGGGGACTGGAACTTCAGAAGTTGCCACAGGACCGAAGAATCCGACGAGGGAGAAGCTGAGCCGACCTGCCATGACACCAGTGGAGCCCTGCTGGACCGTCTCACCACTTTTCCCAACGACAGAGGAGATCTCCCACCGGAGAGTCTTCTTCCTTTAACTGGTGGGGATAACCAGTTTCACCGTCTTTTCGCCTTCCTGACGTACCTCGTGGCCGCCTTGCCTGTGCCAAGCACCCCGGCAACCGGGATACCACGTTTCACCACGACCGCGAATAAAAGGTACCACCTTTAACCGGAAAACTCTGCGGCTGGTTTCTTCCCTGGCAGTGCAACGACCTTCATCTTTCCTCCAAGTCGAGATCTTCTCTTCCCCTGGACGACGACGCGACTTGCACCCACTGCCAGGAACAACTGCCACCGCTGGAGGATCCTTCCCACTTAAGGTACCGTGTCCCGCATGGCTTCCCTTGCTACCGACTGTATGGGGTAGATTTAGCCCCCGGCTTTCGAACCTGGGTTAGCCTGGGACACCCTTTCCTAAGCCTCTCTAAACTCTTTTTGAACTCTCTGCAAGACTTTCTAAGCCTAGTGTAACTCTGATCTTGGGCGCATTTGTGCTCTGCTCTCTCTAAGAGTGGGCCCAGCCTTTGGACTTTGGCTCACCAGTGACTTTTGCTCTTCTGCCTTGCTAACAGTGTTCCTGAATCTTAGAGTGGTGTATCTTTCCATATTCTGTCTTTTTCCCTCCCTTTCTCACAAACTTATTGGAGTGCCATCTAGTTAAGCGCTCACCTCTGTATGAAAATGTGGTGTTTTACTGTGACTTATCTGATAAGGAAAAAGGGGTGTATATATTACAATAGTAACTGTGTTCAGAATATTTTACAACAAGAGTGCTGGAGTGTTTCAAACAGTGTTTTTAAATAAAAAATTATATACTTTGATACCAAAGCTCTGGTCAGTGTTTGCTTATATTATTGTGTCTGAGTGCCTATTGTGTATACTCTGCATACTGCCTCACTCTTCTTGAGAGACGTCTGACTGCTCAGCCACAGCTACCAGGTAAATCTGGGTGGTACAGACTGCTACCAAGTGGGTTTACTGCTAACACCTGTAGTCCTAAATCTTTTGCAGTGTTCCCTAAGGGAACTGCACAGGTTTCTGCCTAACACCTGCCGGCTTCAACCGAAGGAGCAGATGGAACAGTGCCCCGAGATTGAAAAATCACCAGCATTTTCTCCCCGAATGCCTCCCATTCTTCCGGAGTAGAGGATTTAGTGGGACAAGCCACTTTCCTCACAGAGCCATCATCCGTCGAGGGCGGGGAAGGCGAACAGTGACGCCGCTTCTGAGAGTGCCTCGACGAGGAGGATGATGATTGGTGGGAACCACTCTGGGACCGAGATCCCCTGGACTCCCTCCGACAGGGAGAGTCACCCCTCAAGTAGTCCGTGAAAAGACCAGTAGTCTTGTTGGATTTACGGGGTTTGGACACCCGACCTACCTGCAATTTCTCCTTATGCTCCCGCAAGGCCTTGGCAGTCAATGACTGGCACTTCGAGCAGTCGTCTGTCGAGGCTCTCGCCCAGACACCACAAGCAGTGTGGGTCCATGATGGACATCTTGGACTCACAGTCCCGGCATTTTTTTTAAGCCAGATTGCAGGGTCAGCAGGGTAGAAGACATCATCGAAGTAGATAACACGGGGCGCACCGAGTTCTCGGAGCAAACATGTTTGCGGAAAAAACGGATCTGAGGTTATGGGCGCTGTGTGTGCTACTTATAAAAATCCACTGACGTCACCCTCGACAGAGGCCTTTGAGGGACGTCGACCCAACGCTAATCGACGCAGGACGCCATCAGCTGAATATTTTACAAAGCAGCACAGCTGTGGACATTACATGTCAAAGATGTGGAATATGTTGGAGGACACAATCCATTCGAGACGGCTGCTCAGAGTGAGGACTCTGTGCAACCTATTAATGTTTAGCAGCAGAAGGCACCCGCATTTAATGGAGTCCAAAAAGACCCTTGTCAGGTCAGAAAAGGGACTTTTGGTATGTAAAACCCTGAAGGAATAGTCTTAAAACAAGATTACTTAATATACATCCCTATTGAAACACGCACTAGAGGGGGTATCATTTTGTTAGGGAGGATGTGGATATCTGTGCTCTAATAGACTTGGAGTCATGATGCAGCAGGACCAACCTTAGCTTACTGCAACCATAATGGATATAATATGATGCATGAGGATAAAGAAGGACGAGAAGGTGTGGCATTTATTTTCAAATCCAAATTGGATGTTTGGGAGGTAGAGATACCAGCTTTTTTTTCTTGCAATTGGTTTAATCAAACCTTTACAATTTAGAAGAATTAAAAAAAGCAACAGACCTCTATTACAGTAAACAGAATGAAAACAAAAAAACAATTCTTAATACAATCTTAATGCATTAAATCAAGAACAAACAATTTCACAGTATATGTACTAAAGATAAGACTAAGATCAGTCAATCAGATCAGCTATAAAAAAATATTAAAAAGTAGCAAACATACTTCGAAATCCATATATAAAAATTAATTACAGTTCATACCTGAATCATACAATTCTTTACAACTAAAATAATCTTCAAAATAATAAGAGAATCAAGTAATAGGGTCCAGATTTGAGAATTAGCCTACTAGGCCACCTATATACTCTGGCTTTCTCCATACCCTACCCCATCTTAATACTCTCTAGAAAGCCTGAGTGCCAACCCTTCATGCACATTTTGAATGTTAAGGCAACGTTTCCATATTGAATCAATGGAATAGCATTCCCAATACATCTTCAATCTAGCTAAGAATACATTCTCATCATTCAGGACCTCACATTCTAATATAAGATGTTTTGCAGTTTCATCTTTCACATCACAGAACCTACTTTCTGCATTATTTGTTTCCTTCTCACTAAAATATCCTTTGTCGGCAGAATATTCCATCTTAGCCGCAGTAAAATCCTGCAATAATATCGATTAGGAAACAAGAGTAGGATTTTAGAGAGGGATCCTCGTTTATGTTCATGAGCCAAATGGCTCAATGAGTTACAAGTATGAAATAATTCTGTCGTTCGAATCCAGTCATGTTCAAACAGCTGTTTTCTTTAGTTAACATACGGTTGTCAACTAATGTTTCCAAATTACAGTCAATATTTTGGAGAATAGTTTCACACTTGTATTTAAATTCTAGGAGGAATGTGTTACACTATGTTAGTACCCATCAGTTTATATAAGTTTTTCGGCATAGGAGCCACAATCTTTGCAAAAAGTGTTAACATCCTCGATTGGACTCAGGCCCAGAGTGAAATCAAACCGGATGGCTGCTATTGGGACAGCCTTAGGAATACCGAGGATGTTATTCAACTTGTTTCCTATCGAACTAGGGCAAAGTTCTAAGCCGTATGTTAGTTTAGGCACACATTTTACCCTCAAAGAACATCAATGCCAATTTTAGCGAGAACCTACAGAATTTCCGGTCAATTTTCACAATCTGAGATTCCAGGAGCTTTGCTTTATGTGATAAAATATTCAGAAGGGTTTTGATTCCCTTATGTGACCCAAAATGAAAACCCAGATACGTCAGGCTGGTAGTGGTACACACCGAGGCTCCTTCAACATGTCACGATGGGCATAGTCTCCTGCGTGCCACTTTAGTGAAACGATTTTTGTTTTATTTGGGTTAATAAGAGCATTTTCTTTGGCGTATTTAGCACAGATGTCTAGAAGGTGATGCAGACCTAGTCTCGTACAATCAAACAGCAAGAAATCATCAGCATACGCCAGCCAGATTTTATTATTGCCAACTCACAGTGCTAATAACAATTCATTCTTCAAACACACTGCCACATCTGACAGATATTGATTAAAAATCCAGGGTGCAAGAACTCATCCCCGTCTAACCCCTTGTTTACATTGCACTCTTTCAGACCAAAGTCTCCTTGCTGGCTAAGCCGCACCTGGATTCCACAGTTCATACACACCTTTAATACATTTCAAAAGGCCCAAAGGTAACCCCTAACCAGCCAATTTGATCCATAATGTATTGCAATTAACAGTCAAATGCAGCTGAGAGGTCAACTGAGGCCATAAATGGCTGTCCCTTTTTCTTTCATGCATCCTCCTGTAAACATTTAAGGGCGAGCCCATTGATATTTGTTGAATAGCCCCAACGGAACCCCGTCTGGAATATACTAAGTGGATGGTATAGCTTTTCCCAATCTAATAAGTGCGTTAGTAGGAATGCTGAGCAGATTTTGCAGTCAGCATCTATTGAAGAAATAGGTAGATAGATTTTTGGTTCCGCCCTAGTCCCGCACTTAAAGATTGGTATTACATGTGCAGTACTCCATGTTAATGGGGTACTTCCCGTCTTAAGAATGTCCTTAAACTTGTAGAACAAGAGGTTTGCCCAAAGATTAGGGTCAGACTTGAAGGCACTGTTTGTAAGGCAATTAGGGCCAGCCGCACGTGATCAATTTCTTTATTAAACCCCCTACAGTGTTGATATCACGTAAGGGATCACATATCTCATGTTCAAGTTTTTACCAAATATCTTCCTCCCTCTCCACTTCTATACTTATTTGGGGCCCAAACCTATTAGCAAAATATTCCAGCCATTCTCGCTCCGAGATCGAATTCAAAAGTGAAACATAGTTGGGATCCTGTCCGTTCATCAGAGTCCAAAAAGAGCCAACTTGGATTTTGATTAGAATCCGCAGCATAGCTTCAGCATCATGTTGTAATAACTGATTGTTTATTGCTTTGCAGACGTTTCTAAACTTGTGTTAATTAGCCTAATACATGTTTTCTGGGCGATATCTAAATTAGCTTGCTTAATACTTCGAGCATCTCTCCTCATAGTAGTCTCTGCCAGGGCTACTTCTTCGTTGAAACAATGAGTCGGTCTAATATTAGAACCGCTTCTCTACGGTGATAGACCAATATCCAGCATCGCAGACCCAAACAGTGTCTGAATTTCATGGGCATTGACATTATACATCTTCCACTCTAAGGTGGAGTTATTTAGAGAAACCCGCAGGTTATGATTTAATGCTTCAATATTTCTGGTAGTCCATCTCACTGCATTCCCCGACATGGTTGCAACCATCCCAGTTTGTGCTCTATATTCTCTAGTGATTACAGTCCCACCAAAGGCTGGAGTCAGAATTGAATGGTCACTCCAAAGATTAGGTGTGACCGTAAGAGAGATACATTTATTCCTTAGAGCGTTAACCAGGAAGATGTAATCAAGCATGAGGAACTCTTTCCTCTGTGCCACGTATGCCAGTCCGTAGCCCCAGAAGCTTTAGTCTGTGCCCCCATCAATGGTAAAAGACCCATATTTCCCAGTCCCACATACTGAACCTTTTTTAATGAGGTTCCTCTGAGCCATATCATCCTCACAGGTTTCCCAAGGTGGGGTTTCAAAATCACATTCTGCATTAAGATCACCTGCGACAAGAATGCCCCCCCCCCATGATTCAACATCCATTTATTACGCTGCACACCTTTACAACAAAATCCTCAACAGGTGATAGTCCACTGTGCCAATAAATATTTACTATCAACATCCCAGAGGCACCATCCCAAGAGCTAAGATCTATCCCCAACAAATCCAAAGGGAAGGCCCTCTAGGATTATGCCTCCCAAACCAAAGTTATTTTCAATCGCTACGAGAAGGCCCCCAGAAGGTCTGCCCCCACTATTAGTTTTGGCATATTGGTCATATATCCTATAGCCATCTACTGTAGGAGGAGAAGACAACCAAGTCTCCTGTAGGCAAATAATGCTAGCCTCTCGTAAGTTAAGCAGGCAGTCAGGGTTACTCAGTAAGTGATAATGGCCTCTAGTGTTCCAAGAAGTCAAGCAGTTTAATATATTTATTAAGGAAAGGTCCCTTTATGGACTCAATTTCTGCCAAAGGGTAGAGATAACTGCGGCCCAGTCGATTTCTTTGACCAGTCCCTTTTCTGGCTTAGTACTGTGTTCACTACTCCCCTTATCCATCAAATTACCCATAGGTTCCTCCAAGTTAATCCGTTTCCTTTGTAAGTCAAGTCGATCTCCCTCCATCGTTGTCCTTGACTCAATTTCAAACCTCATATTCCACAGTATCTCTTTTTGGGTAAGAACACTTTTTTTTAACTAAGGGGGAGTCGAAAGTCATGAAGCTTATATCTGACCGATTTCTATCCAGAAAGGTCACTCTGAATATATCTCTAGATCCCACTAGCGCCCATGCCCGAATTTCTGCAAATATTGTCAAAATATTTGTCCTATTTAAACAGATCATTTTATCTGGACCTAGCAGCCTTCTTATTCTTATTAAGTGGGCTACTCCCCCCCCACCCCATTTTTACTAATTTAGGAGTAATCCTGCCTTTCAATTTATGTCCTCCAATCAAGCCTACTTTCCCTTCTCATGAATTACTTGCACTAGGTCCTCCAGAATTATTGGGAAAGGCGAGGGGGGGGTGGGTCTGTGAAGCCTATTTAACAGATTTTTTATTCCTGAAGCAATTACAGGGTAGGCAATCTCTAAAGGAATATGGAGCACCCGGGATTTGCCTTGGCCAAATCCCCTTTCAGACATTTCTTTTACCACCTCAAAATAAAGCGATTGGTTAACTGAGCTGGTTGCCCCCTCAGGAGGTACCCAAATGGATTCAGGGGCCGCTATTTTCCCCAGAGTCCCAGATAGAAAACGGGGTTACTGTTTTGCTTATGCCCCCGAGATGTTCATATGCTGCAGGTTTACCTAGACCACATATAGTGACTGCCATGAATCGCCCCAATGAGTTAGGACAAAGGCTCAATTTGGTTGCCCCCTCGCTCTGACACTGAAAACGTCTTGGATTTCCCTGGCCAAAGCCCCAACCCAATCTCAGTAACAAGTTTCAATTTTTTTCCTCGGTTATTTGGACAGGTTGAGTCCCATTGACAGATCCTCCTAGCATTGTCATGTGTGCGCCTTCCCTACCCACCCGGGCTCCATTAATCTCCACCTGGTTGTTTGTACTGAACACATCAGTTTGTACTGACGAGTCCAGACAGCGGTTTTATGGCTATATCCCCCTGCCCGTTAGAGATTACCCCAGTTGGCGTGTGTTTAATCCTCAACAGTGCAGTATGGGCAGTTTTAGCAGCTGAAGCACGCTGCTTTTCACCACTAGCTTCCAGCCAATTTGTCTTTTATATGAGGGATAGGTTTCACAAACATGGGTACCTCTCCCATTAACCCCATCCGCCCTCATTCTCTCAATCAGGCTGAAGTTGGTCATCAGTGTCACCAGCCATTGATCATTGTCGCATGCCATTTGGTCACAATTCACATTATCATCCACCAAGGTTTTCCTCACCATAGGGTGTAGCATCACATTTTTTGCATCTGCATTAGGTAAATCATAACTCTTAACATACCAGTATTTGAGGGTTTAGAACATTGGAGATCACGATTATCTGAGGAACCAGCAACCGTAATGGGGTTAATTTGGTTACAACCCTCCTCCCTCTCCATAGTCGGGTCCTAAAGTAGTAGTCTGGGTCTTAACTCTAGGCCAATACCATCTAATTTTCTATTGTGCTCAGCCATCAGCTCTTAGCCAATACAATCCACTTTAGTATTAATCTCAGCCATTATTAACTGTATTGATGTTAATTTGGCCCATATGTTATAGCGTTCGACAAAGCAAGTCGGCACTGCATTTAGTGAAGACGCAGTAGGAAGAGATAACCGTATCCGCTCATCCACTACTTGCAGCGTATGATGCATTTTTGAAAGCTCACGATATGCCCTTGAATCTCCCGAAGTTTCATTCCTAGGCTCATCCTCATCATCCAAGTAATTACCCTTATCAGATTCCATTTCTTCCAGTATATTTGTGAGCGCAGTAGGCGTATCATGCGCTGATGCATCACACGTTTGCTGCATCACACATTCCATGTTACCACCAGTCTTATCATTATCTACTGCTTTGTCAGCACATTCTATAATGCTGATGTCCATAATATCATTCTGCCCCCCCCCAAAAAATTGAGTAGTCATGACAGAGTGGTCCAACAGCGCATTGCCTCAGATTGCTTGTGGCACTTTAAGCTCGGCACTAGTCGTTGCCGACTTTACTATATAGTGGTCCATATATCTTTGTCCCGATATTGGTTTTAATACTTTTGATCCTCTCTGTGTTATGGGTTGGTGTTTAGGAGATAGAATCAGGGGCTCAATTAGAGCTGGGTCCTGGATAGCATGTACCATGGATTTACAAAATGGTGCCGGATTAAATTGATCATCCAGTTTGAGTGTTAATTGGGGGTACTTGTTGAGTTTGATCAATTGCGACCCCCTTCCCTCCACCCAGTGGTTTATCAGAAGCACTGTTAACAGGAGAAAGTCTGCATAATGACGTTAAAACAGCCGGCTGAATATGATGTTTTTTAGCCACTTTCTCCATCGCCATCTCGGTATTCATCACCTCCTGGGTTGGAGAGAGTTTTTCCTGATTGCGTACACGCTGCCATTTGGCTTCATAGTCCGGAACGCATAATAATCGTAGCGCTTCAGGTGTTGCAGGGAAGTGATATTTCCGAGATCAAATGGTGTGGCACACAACCTCACCCCGCAGTCTCTGGGAGAATCACCTAGAAAAACCTTGTTAGTAAGCAAGTAGTTCATCCAGCCACCGCAACCCAGATCAAAGGGCTCACCACCTAGAGCTACCCCGCAGTCTCTGGAGCGGTATAATAGGAAATAGTAGCAATCGTGGGAAATATAATATTTATCTTTTTCCGGAGGGCCAAGGCCACGCGGTCGACGGTGTCAACCGGAGCACCAGGCGCTGAAGTCTGGAGTTGTCTGGAGTTGTTAGGGAGAAATCTCGCTTTAGGCTGAATTTCCTAACCTAGTGAGTCCCCCAGCAGCTTTGCTGGATTTCTGGAGTTTGTTTTTTCCTCCTGCCAAGAGTGAGACTCTTTCTCCCACTCTTGGACATGATTTATGGTATTCCTTTGACTGGTAATGTGTTTTATGGGCTATGGGGTCCTTTGTTTTTCCTATGTGTGTTACACAGCACCCTCCTTGCAGTAACACAGGGGTGTCATAGTGACACCCCACCATAGACTCCATACCCTGGGACGGACTACTGTCTCCCAGGGCATGTAAAGTCACCATTGGCTTTACTAGTCCCAAATTATTAACAGAAACCAGTACAAACCATCATATTGTGGACGTACTGGTCGGGGCAATTCTGTTAGTCTTCGTCCCCCCCTGATCGAGTTTTGGCTGGTGGCAGTGGAAACTACTTTTTATATTCGACCGCAAATATTTTCCTATGGGATTTTCCCATTGTTCGAGGCTACTAACTTTAATTATGTAATTCTCATAGTCTCGAACATACCGTCGGTTTATTTAATTAATATTAATTCTCCGATTGGTATTTTTTGCCAAGACTCTATTCTAAAATGGCGTTAGTGTTCTCTTCTGTGACTTCAACCCAAGTCAAGCCCTTTTTTCCAATTTTTGGCGGGCTTCTCCACAGAAGCCTCCAAAAGTGGTACCACTCTGTCTGGGTACCACAGGGGGTGTGGGAGGGGGTTTAGGCACCCTGGACCGAGTTACATTGGTAACTCAGGTTGCACTGTTGTGTGATTGGCCCAAGTGGTGAGCCGGCCGGCTCACCACTTAGCATGTTTGAGTGACAGCTAGCCTGAGTGAATGGGGGTTTTCTGCATAAAAGCAGGGCTTTGGGGACTGGAACTTCAGAAGTCGCCACAGGACCTGAGAATTCGACAAGGGAGAAGCTGAGCCGACCAAGTTTGAGATTTGATTTGGGCAATTTGAGATGCAAACTCATTGTGTGATTTACAAAGACAAACTTTGGCAGCAAATATTACAGGAATGTGAATTAAACAATTCCTGCCAAGAATCAAACAATTCTTTGAATTTCATTACTTTCATATTGAAAACTTGATACTTAATCTACAGCATACTAAATATTAGCAACCTAACTGGGGCTAACTGTGAAGCGCCTTTCCTAACAAAGTGGAGTCACTGTTTCCTGGAGGTTTTTTTGAACCATTGTTTTATTCCCTTATCTTCTCCTTATTTAACACAGCCTCAGTGTTGCTCTAAATGTACCAGTGATCTATTAATGTCCACAGTGTCCTAGTTATTTAAGTCACCTCAGGGTCTAGGATGAATCTGTGTGCCATCCCAATTGGATATTTGCTGATTTAAAGAAACAGTGTACATTTTGAAGTGTATTTTCCTGTTACTTCTATATTGCTCCCTTCTAAAGAAGGCTTATTCAACTGACTTAAATTAATAATTGTTAAATTAAATAAAATGTAAATAAGAAACCTTGAGTCTAAGTGTTTATTTGGATACGTGTAGTACATGCTTATACCAATGGTTGTGTCAATTATTGCCAGGAGGTCAAGGCTAGCGCAGTCTCCCACAGGGTACTGCATACAATCTTGTCTAACACAGGCTTAGAAGGATACCAACAATGTTTCAGGTGAAACAGTGCTTCCTGAAGCAATGCACACGACCCCGGGTATTGGGAGTTTGCAGGCACTGTGGGGTGGTGGGGACAGGGGGGGGGGGGGGGGGGGGGCGGGCGCAGATCCTGTACATGTGCGACATTTGTCTTCTTCAGATCTTCTCTGTCGACTGAAGTGGCGAGGTCAGGACAGCAGCGACTCCGCAGGCTCTGGCAGTCGCTGGAAGGGCTAGCGATGTCGTTTCTTAAAATACTTCTGTTTCAGTGGTCGACTCTTGGTTTCTGCTCCAGGACCACAGAATTTATCTAGAACACCGACTGAGTCCACCAATCCTGTCCCATGCACCATTCAAACTTGGAGATGGCTGTCCGATGGGGACAGGAGGCGGGGGGGGGGATGGTGGGGGACACGGTGTGGGGGGGGGGGGGGGGGAGTTGGTTGACCTGTCCCACCAGGCACTCAAAGACCCTTCACAGGCTTTCCAACCGAAGCCCGGCAAAGACAAAGGGACAAGAGGACCCTCCCCACACAGCATGGTAGAAGAAGACACCAGAAAGGACAAGACATCTTTGTTAAGGGTTTTAAAAAGTAGGGCCTCCATTTTGGGTATGGGGTCGCCTACGCGCCTTCACTGGAGATGCGCAAGTGAAAAGTACAGAAACAGTTGTGTAAAAGGTACCTGCCACCAGCCTGAATTTCCCCCAATTCCCTTCGCTCCCATTAAACACTATAAAAAAGAATCCAGATAGCCCCCGCCAACTCAGTTTTACAGTGTTAAGTGGACAGCCTTCGTTAGTACTTCTGCGTAGATGTACTAGATCAGAAAGCATATGACTGATCAATAAACTCTCTAAGGGAGTAATAGAATTAACCCAAACAATGGAGAGAAATATTTCCCTAGAAGACCATCTACTTACGTGTTGCAAATAGGAAGGGCCACTCCCATGGTTCAAAATTGGGGGGAGCTATTGCTTGTAGCCTAGAAGAGCCTGGGTAGCTTGACCGCAGCTACTAGGAGCTACTTTTGGCTCCACAGGGCAACTGATGCCCAACAAATACACCAACTCTCTGCATTTGAGACAACAATCTATAAATAAACAGTTGAATACATCTATAACATAAGCATAAGGAGTCATAAATAATGGAGACAATTATGTTTTTGCATTTTATGTGAAAGTTATCTACTAGCTCCTCGTTGCTAAGTGGTAACCCCTGGTGACTGGTTAATGCTGGATACCCAGGAGGTGCTTTTAGCTCTCGCTTATTCATTCTTCATTTTGATCCCTGCACTCCACTCGGTCGAATGCCTTCTGGGCATCCAAGGTTTGACAGCACTTTATAAATCCAGACAGATACGCGTGAATCAAAGTGTGTCGAAGGGGATTTAGCCTATTTGCCAGTACTTTGAAATAGATTTTTGCATCTATGCCGATTCCAATGAGTGTAGGGCCGCTGGGGTAGACATTTTCCTCTACCTTTTCTTTTTAAAGTGACAATTGCAGTGTGGAAATTTAGAGAGCAGGTTTCTTAGTTCTGCTGAAGTCCTTTCTGGGTTTTTCCTCTTACTCATCTCGGTTATCATGGCTAGCTGGACTGGCTTGTCTCTTCATGATACTATTTCTGGTCCATTGCTCGGTCTCCCTTGTTGGGAAGGAGCTAACGCCTTCCTTCATTCCCAAGCGCTTTAGAATTAGGCAAGACTTCTGTTAACGGTTTCCAGGCACTACAACAGACCGGGTGTTACGCTCACCTGGCTCCCACAGGGGCGTCGATCTGAAGTGGACAGCTGCGGTCTCCACCAATGTGACGCCTAGTACCGAGATGACGGACTGGGCTGGCCCACCTAGCTTCGTTTGCTTGGCCCGTAGGAATATTCTTCTGCAAATGGAGAAGGGGAATTAACCACCTGTGGAGTTGAGCGTTAACCCCTCCCCACTCCCGCTGTTCTCCCCACTGATCACCTTTGATGTCCAGTCTTATAGTCTCACCTGATGGTTTAGATAGATGAGCTCTCCATCCTGCATTGAGCGCAGGGGCGCATATAGAACCAGTTGCTTCACTGGCTCGAAGGAATTGGTGAGTTCAAGAACAATATTGACTCAGATTCCCAGCAAGCCGCTGTAAGTATGTAGTTCGTAAGAGTTCAAATGTCTGACTTTAACTCTTGTCCGATTCCTTGCAGGTTGCAGCTTGACCCTAGCAAAGAGTTCCTTGTGGCAACCGGTAATATTCAGGTAAGGATTTGTATTATCCAACACAGTTCGATAAAATAATGTCAATATGTAACCTGTTACTTTCTCCCTTATTCAGGCACTGAGAGAAAGTATGAAGTCTCGGGGAAATAATGCCTCTGGCGGTAAGATCAGGTAAGTCTATTGTGGTGAAGAGGTTTCCCCTTGTTTGTCCCTTTGTTTCACCTTGCAGTCCTTTTGTTTCCCCTTAGGGGCCGGGGTTAGGCGAGGATGCAGTGGAAGCTGCGCCGACCCGTGAAGAGGAATAGTATCCCCGGTGGTAAAATCAGGTAAGTCTCTGGGGCGTAACTAATATTGCCTCTATGTATTCCCTTGGCTCACCTTGCTGTTCTCGTCTTCCCCTTAGGTGCCGGAGTGCGGCCGGAACATGCAGAAGGATGCAGTGGAATGTGAAGATGCTGCGAAGGCCTGTGAGTGTAGCACGGCGCTGCAGCAGGCGAGGCGACGCGCATAAAATAACTTCTTTCTTCAAGCTCGAAGGCGCGATGGATCAGGAATTCAGGTAAGGATCAAAGGTATTGCTCTTGTTCTAACCTTTTCTCCTTCTTTCTCTCTTTCTAGGAGCTCCAGACTCGAGGCGGGCGTGGAAGAAGACTGGATGCAGACTTGCAGGCACGGTGAGCGTTACGCTACTGGATGCAGAATAACGCGAAGCGCGTGATGCTCTTCGGGTGTGGTTTAAATAGCCTCCAAAGTAGTCCCAGGTAAGTATTCCTCCCCAGCCCCACCCGAGTAAAAAAATAGTCCCTAGGTAAAGTAGTCCCTTCCAAGCCTCTTTTGGCTTGGCGCTCTTGCAGCATGGTCTGCATCAGGTAAATTTTAATCTATGAGCCTGGCGCCTATGGCGCCAGGACTGACTCTCCATATGAGCCTGGCGCCAGGACTGCACCCAAATAGCCCCTAGCAGGGGTTGTTGGGCTTGCTTAGAATAACTTGATGCCTGCTTCTGGGTTTGCAGGACTTGGTCTGGGTCCCCAGGGGTAGGCATCATGACACCGGGGGAGGAGGGGCATTAAGAGAAGGCAGTTATTTAAATAGAAGGTCCAAATAACTATTAGCGGAATAAATTGGTAAATGTTAAAAAGCATGGTACATGCAAGCTCTCTGCTGGGAGGAATGTGGCCTGCACTAAAAATGGATCCTAGAGCATGCAGTGTTGCGTCACTGAGGCTAAGCTCTGGCAGAGCACACAAAGTGGCTGATCAGCTGTCTGCTGTATCAAAAGCCCACGCGGACTAAGAATAGGGGATTGAAATGCTCAATGCACGACATGCAGAATTATGGAAGACAAGGTTTTAAGGGGATTACTGGACCAGATAAACATTTGAGTATAATGAGTGAAGTATTGAGAGCATGACGGGAAAATGTGTTTACATATAAATGTTCATAAGTAAGAAAATGATGAAAAATGAAGCTACAGTATATTCTTGCATAGGCTACCAATATGTTAAGTAGCATGGCTGCCAGAAATCGCTGATAAATAAGAAAGGAATACTTTGCAGCGCCCCTTGTAGGGAAGGACAATTTTGGATGGAGCCAGGCCAGTATCCAGTGACTAAGTCAAGAAGTATATAAACTCCTGTCTGGCTCTAGTCTGCAGGAGCTTGGAGAGGTTGAGGAACACAATATGCCGTTCAGGGAGCAAAGTTATTTGCCACAGCCTCAATTCTGTAAAGAATAAACTTGTTATCCTTGCAAGATAAGACTCTTGGCCTCGCTTCCCTAGAGGGGTGCATTCATTCTGGTGTGAGCGTGATTAGGGGTACCCGTATAATTAAGGTGTACCCCTGTAAGTTGGGCTACCTTTCACCCTATAAAATCCTACTGGACCTAAACCTTGAGGTAAGGAGGCTACCGCCTGGGAGAGTGGTGGGTGGCTGCTAATCCACTTCAGCTCAGATTTGGGCCATCCTGGGTTCACTACATCAGTTTGAGCAGTTGTGGGTCCATTCTTTGTTGGCTGGTTGCTCCTTCATAAGTCACCAGACACAACAACTTGAATTCAGCAGATTCTGGTAGGCGGATAAACCACGTGAAAACCACATGGTAGCCACTAAACTGGAACATCTTGCCTATTTGCTCTGTTAACCACTACACATTAAAACCATCATCCATTCAACTAATAATAAACCACTAATGCTACTATACACTTTCCACATCAGCCCTGTATGGGAGTTGAAAGCATAATTATCCAGCATCCACCCCACAGCAACCACAACGTATAGACAGTACCAATCCACAGTATGCCTTAACAAATGCCTGGGAACCTGTTTTTGATTATATCAAGTGAAAAAACAACTGCTTCCACCTCTGTACATAGTAACATCTTCCTCCAACACTGCCTTTTATGTGACAGAAAAGGCAACCCAACATGGTTTTTATATTAAAAAAAAAACATGTTGATCTTTCATTTACTTCAATTAATATCCTTTGGCTGATCCATCTGGGAAAGCTTGTCTTAAAATTGCTTGATCAAAAGGGAATGCGAGAAAAGCTACAAAAATCCAACCCGTATAGAACGGAAACCCTGCAGACTAAAATCCTAGGGCTGTAGAAAACTCACAAGATTAGCTTTTAACTATTTGATCAAGTACCATAAAGCAGCTCTGTGCGATCTCTTAGAAATTATATCAATTCAGCTGGGAAAATTCCAGTAGCATTTAACAAGTGTACTTTAGATTAAACCAAGGGGCATTTTTAGTTTGGGCTGATCATTTATGTATCCTATCTGGTCTGTATTTGGTTTAATTATTTAATCACTCATAGGCAGCTTTGCTGAACTTCAATGTTTTCATTCTGGCAACAATTTGATCAGTACCATACCATAAGATTGAACATATCCATCTTTCTTATGTCCTGGTAATGTAACACTGTTTCAATTTATGATGTTTAGTCTGTTGTGCACATTAGGGCGAAAAAACAAAAATACAAATAAAATCTAATATCTACAAAGTCTTGCTATTGGATTTTAATTGCAATTTGCCATTGGTGTACAAGGCTGAGAGAGGAGACTTCTAGGGTATCTAATTTCATGGGAACACTCAATTTGGTTGAGAATGAACATTGGGTAAGATGCAACTGCCATCACCAACGGTTATTTGAAGCACCAAGATCAGGCTCCATTTGTGTTTTCTCAATAATTCTGATATATTTGTTGATATTAGGACACAAACATGCATTCATGGTGCCATCGTTTACCCACCTGTTTAATATATTAAGTCAAACAGAAAACAATTTGGATAACACAATGTATACTTACTATAATATCTGTGAGAGCATTAGCTGCTAGATCTGGCTTCAAGTGTCCACATACGACAAAGTAGGCAAGCTCATAGAGAGCCTGCTGGATAGCTGTAAAATATTAGAAAAAGTATTTTAAGCAAGCCTGCTTTATACTCTAGACTTAAATCATCCTAGTTACAGGACATTTAATAGGTGGCTAACAACAAAGGAAAACTGAGAAATTTGGTTCATTGAAACAAGCAGACATCACACGGTTTCCCTTAATTCACCAGCCTACACAAAGAAAACATTTCAACCAACGAAATGGGTATATACAACCTACTGTTCACAACCATGCAGTTACTTTGGACTTTGTTTTTATATTAAGTGATTGGCTTAAAGCAAATCTTTCGCAAACATACATCATGGTTAAAATACAGTTGCATAGACAATATATCCAAAAAGGAGGAGTGTTACAATACCAATTTCACATTATTAAAATCATCACAGTACGTGTTCAAAAAAACAAAACAAAATTCATATTAAAAAAAATACAAGGAGCCATTATCAGAACAATGCTAGCTTCTAGACATACTAAAACATTCTTGCAGGGAAAGATCTTTTAAAAACCTAACTGCAGCTAAGAAAAGACCAGTGTGACTCCCACAACACAGAACAGGCCACCATAATTCCACAGTAAGTATTCTACATTGGGACATAAAACTGCTGCAATGCAATGGTCTCAGTTTGGCCAAAGAAGGGCAGATTACTAATCATGTGTACACGGCGAGTGGGGGATCTGAGGGCAGGCCTCCCAGCCAATGAGGAGGCTCAGAATGGGTTCTTACACCACACAGTATAGACGCGGTTCCAAGTCTGCTCAGAGCGGGAGGCCACCATCTTCCCTCTCCAGGAATCAGTTAAGTGCGCTCCCCTGCACTGCCCTGCGTCCCCATTCCCCTCCTCACACCCACTTACCTTGTGCTTCATCGTTTCAATGATTATAGAGACTTTACAAAATCTGCAAATGGTGGCGGTTTTATCAAGTTTATAGCTTCATTCAGTACATAAAATGAAGTATTTCTTTTAGGGTTCAAACATTTCCTAAAGAAGGAAAACTTCCAGTGCACCATAGTACACAGATAACAAGCCCAGCTCTTAACGAATGAGCTGGATAGGGACTCCCTTCAGCATGTACAACACTTTTCTCCAGAACAAACCTAAGAAGGCGATTTCTGCTCAATAAACAAACGCAGGTACAACTATCTTATAAAATTGCAACAGCTCGGCAATTGAGAAACAGCCACATTTCTAACTTAAAGCGATTCCCTGGGCAGGCGATAAAGAAACTTGTGTTTAAGCATCAAAATTTTACGAGCAAACTTTGCACTTCCCACCATACAAAATCCCCAAGTACGTAAAGGATGCTACCCTATCCAAAGCAACGTTCTTCAAATACCATTTGTAAAATATTTTCTCTTTTTCCCTTGCCGATCTTAACACCATCACTTTGGATTTGGCCACATTAACGGAGCGATCGCTCATAGCTGCGTATTGATGCACCATATCAAGCCTCAAGTCTTAAAATAAAAACATAAAACCGCAGGGCATTTAGATGCTAAAATACCCAAACATCTTTCTTCCAGGGAAGCCATGAATTAATTTTTATATATTTGTATAGCGCACATCGAACATGCAACCAAAGAATTGCATCTGGGCACGATGACGTAGCAAGGAGAAGCAGAAAGTCAGCATTATCAATCACAATTTAATCAAAAGAGATACACGTTTAGCTGTTTCCTAAATTGAAGTAGAGAGTCAATTTTCCGAAGGTCGTGGGGCAGGGCAGTCCATGCTCGGGGCCATGCACAGGAAAAAAGTCTACCACCCCAGGTCACAGATCTTGAAGGTGGAACCAGCAATAAATGCTGTCCTGACGATCGAAGAGAGCAATTCGGGTGATATAAGAAGATTTTTGAGACAAGATATCTCAGGGCAGTCCCATGGAGACATTTACAAGTCAAACAAAGGGTCTTAGACAACACCCTTTGCTGTATTGGCAACCAATGAAGATTTCTCCAGAACTGGGAAAAAGTGTGAACGTCGAGGCAATGCGAAAACCAGCCAAACGGCTGCATTTTGAGCAACCTGCAGACAATGGATTTGACTTTTTGGACTTCCCATTAAGGGGGCACTGCAATAGTCTAACCTGGAATGTACCAATGCACCAACAACCGATGGTCGGTCTTTATGTGAAATCAGCAGTAGCAAAGGTTTTAGCAGTTTAAGGTGGTAATATACAGATTATACCATATTGTTTACCTGCAAATTACAGCTTTGATTTGCCTGCTAATTGCATCCAAGATTATTTACCTTAGTTGCAAATGATGTGGGGACCAAAGAGTTTAAGGCAGATGTAGAGTTTTATGCCATTTTTTCTTGATCCAAATAAAATGATCTCTTGCTTTATTTGGATTTAGTTGGAGTTTATTAGCCATCATCCAACTTTTTCTTTTGCTAGCACATCAGAACACTCATTTCTTTCATGGGTTCTTTAAACCGAACATGGATCTGTGCGTCATAGGAATGGTAATGGAAGCCGAGAAAATATCCAGCAAAGTGCGAATATAAATGTTAAACAACAATGGCGACAGGGAAGAGCCCTGGGCCACTCCACACTTAACTGATAAGAAATCGAAAATAAAAGCCCCCAATTTGACTTGCTGGTTCAGATTACTCAGAAAACATGTAAACCATTGCAGTGATTCATTGGATACATGAGCCACGGCAGAAAGTCTTGTCATAAGAACCTCAAAATCAACTGTATCAAAAGGCTGCCGAGAGGTTCAGCATAACTGGCATGCTGATTTCACCCTCATTTGCTGCCTTAAAAATATCATCCCGGACGGACAAATGCCGTCTCGATCCCATGTCCAGGTCTAAATCCCGATTGGTGCAAATCCAGTATCCCCCGGTCTTCCACCAATTCTTGCAATAGCACCAGGACGATATGGTCAGGGGAGGCCTGCAATCGGAGAATAGTTTATTTTATTTTTACATTTGTATAGCGCACAAACAGCCCATATGCATTGCAGCGCTGTTATTTGCAGGGAGCTTAGTTACAGGGAGGTACAATATACATATTTTACATAAATTACATTGGTAACACATTAATGCAGTCAGCTAGTTGCAGATACATTTGCAGGTTTATCGAGAGAGGTGGCACAAGGTCCTATAGGGACTGTGGTGTTGATCAGGCGAACAGAGTGGTTTTCATGGCTTTGCGGAAGGCAAGGAGTGAGGCTTCGGCACAAAGCGTCATAGGAAGAGCATTCCAGTGTAGGGAGGCAAGGTAGGGGAAGCTAGTGCCTTCTGCCCTGGCTTTTTTTACCCTGGGCATAGTGAGCATGTTTGCGTAGGGTGTACTGGTTGGCCTTGCAGATGCGGCGGGCTGGATTCTTTGTTTATAGGTAAGCTGGTGCAGAGAGGTGGATGCATTTATGGGTAAAAGTCAGGGCTTGGAATATAACCCTCTCCTTTATAGGGAGCCAGTGGGCTGATATTCTGGCGGCCGATGTGTGTTCTCTTTTAGAGATACCTTGGGCTGCATGCAGAGCATTGTTCTGGATTACTCGATTTTTAGTGGAGGTCCCTAGGAAGAGCATGTTACAGTAATCCAACCTAGAGCCGGTGATCGCTCTGGCTATGTTGGTGCGGTCTCTCTTTAGAGAGAAAGGGCCTGGCAGCGTTAATGAGTTTTGCATGGTATGCTGCAGAAGAGGCATCGTCAGCGTAGTTCGTGTAAGAGATATCCATGGCGTCAAGGATGAGAAAGCGAGGGTGTGTAAAGAAGTTGTAGAGAATAGGGGAGAGGCAGGAGCCTTGGGGCAATCCGCAGAGCATGATGGTGGATGAGGGTGAGGCTAGATCAGAGACAACTTGCATGGTCCTGCCTTGTAAGAAGAAGGTAATCCATGCAGTGGCGTCAGAGGAGAATTTGGCTGTGGAGGTGAGGTGGTGGCATAGGACATTATGATCTACGAGGTCAAATGCCGCAGAGAGGTCCAGAAGTAGGAGTAAGACCGGTTTACCTTTGTCTCTAGCATCGTCCATCTGGTTTTTGAGGTCAAGTAACGCAGTCTCGGTCCCATGCCTGGGGCGAAAGCCAGATTGTCGTAGCCCTAGGAGTTTGTTTTCTTCTATGAAGTGTTGCACTTGCAAGTATGCTGCTTTGTCCAGTATCTTAAGTAAGAAGGGAACAGTGGTGATGGGCCTGTAGTTATTGGGTGAGGTGGGGTCAAGTGTGTTTTTTTTTTTATTTTTGGAGGGGTCAAACCCAGGATTCCTTGAAGCAAGAGTGGACTTTCCCTGTAGCAAAAGAGGCGTTGACAAAGGCTGTTAAGAATGGGGTAGAGTGTCATCACAGTTCTTAATAATTGTGGCCGGGCAGGAGTCACCCTTGCAGTTGGAAGGCTTTATAGTTAATGAGGTCGATTATGTCCTGCTCCTGTATGGGCTTAAATGAGAAGAGGGGAGAGGTGTCAGGGGGAGAGGAGGGGATAGGGGTGTGAGGGATGGTGAGTGCGTGTTTGGTATTCAGGATTTTAGTTTGTAGTGAGTTCAGCTCGATACGCATGGCTGTTCGGATGTTGTCACACCATGTCTTGTCTTTGGTGACATTTGGGTGGGGGGGGGGGGGTGGAGTGGGTGTAGGGGTCTCGTTCTCTGAATATGGAGAACATTTCTTTTGTGTTAAACTTAAGGTCAGAAATTCTGGTTTCGAAGGATTTAGCTTTGGCGTGAGTGATGGCTTTCTTGTACTCCTTTGGATGTGCTTTAAAGTTTTTTGTCTTGGTTTTTTGTCTAGGGTGTGAGTGGCTTGCCAGAGGGTTAGGGCGACACGTTTGTCAGAACGGAGTTTGATGAGGACTGGGGTGGACCATGCATTGGTGTGGCTAGTGGGTTGGCAAGTACACCTTGTGGTCTAAAGTATTGAAGTATTTTACTTAATAGGGGTGGTAAGATAGGATTTTTTCAACTCCATTGCGAAAAGCCATCCCGAAAAGATGCATAAAGTGTAAAAACACATACATTCTACAGTGGGATAGGCTGGGAGGGGTGATGAAGAATAAGTGGAAGGAACATCATTGAAAGAATGTTACCATGGGTAAGTTCTTTGAATGGATTGCGTCCTCCCACGTATTCCTCATCTTTTGAGACTCCCAAAGCATCAGTCTTGGTGGTGGGAGTAAGAATTTAGATCGGTCCTTAAAGGTCATCATGGACCAAATTAAGGACATTCTTTTACGAATCCTCCTTCCTGAGTGGAAGTTGTGTCCAGAGAGTAATTTACAAAAGTATGGATGGTTGAGGGGGGGGGGGGGGGGGGGAGGGGGGGGAGGGGACCTGTTCAGTGCGACGCAGATGGCCACCTGAGGGGAGAGCTCCGGCCCGAAATAAATCCTTAACGAAATTAATCCTTGTTGGGGCTGCCGTTCCGCCGGGGGCACACACGGTCCGTTGGAGGAAGGTGTGGAGCTCTACATGTCCGAGGGGGGGGGGGGGGGGGCTGCTGGCTGCGGCCCCTGCCGAGGTGTGGGATTACTGCTTTTTGGAACAACGCAGCATTTACTCCTCTACACCCGGATCCTGTGTGGTTGCCCCAGCGGCTGTGTCCTTTGCGAGGGAAGCGGCCTTCCCGGGCTCCTGCATCCCACACGGTAATACTCCTCTACCCCTCACTCCTTACCTTAAAGCTTGCAATCGAACTTGGTGTAACCCTTATTAACCTCTGGGGTCCTGGACTCTGGGTCCTGGCGGCACCTGCGACGTGGTAAGGGAATAATGAATATACTGATTACCGACTGGTCTGCGTGGACCCCCGTGTGACCCATATACTAGCCTTGGTCCGCGGTGGTGGGCAGTTCACCGGACTCTGGGGCCATAGACCCGGAGGACAGGGGGAGTCTATGTGATCTTCTGTACACCGACCCGTCCCGAAACAGTTGGCCGTCACGGTCTTGGAGGTGCGGGCGTGCGGTGCTGTGGCACATCTGCATACCCGTCCTTATCAGAGTCAACCATCGGCAATACAACTCACACTGAAGTGACGTGGGAGAGCACAATCCACCGGTTATATGGGCCGCCACGACAAACGGGGACTGGGCCCCAAGAAAACTGGCCCGATGGACTCTTTTACCAACTCCCAGCCGCAGGGTTCCATCACACCGCCGCCGGGAATAGCGGATAGCCAAGCTGAACCCCCGATGGATGAAAGAGTGGCTAAGCTGATGTCGATGGTACAAAATGGCTTTCTGGCAGTCAATAGCAAGCTGGATGATATTGGAGCTACTATTAGTTCCCTGAAGGCAAGGGTCGATAAAGAGAGTGCTCGAACTACGGAGGCGGAGGGCAGGATCAGCGCCAATGAGGACTCGATAACTCAACATAGCGAGACATTGCCCAATTGAAAGGTGACCTCCAGAGAACCCTAATTAAGTGCGAGGACCTCGAATCACGGTCCAGGAGGAACAATATCCAATTGGTGGGCGTGGCCGAGACCTTTGGCAAAGGGTCTATGGAACGACATGTCGAGAACCTTTTGAAATCTCTCCTGGGCCCAGACTCCTTCTCAGACCACTTCCTTGTGGAGTGAGCTCATCGCACTCTGGCACCCCCTCCTAAACCAGGCGCACCGCCCCGTACAATCATTGCTCGCCTCCTTAACTATAGGGACAGAGACGCTAGCCTGAGAATTTCCAGGGAGAAATGCTCCTTATTTTACGAAAACAACAGAATACATATATACCCGGATTGTTCAACGAATGTGCAATCACTGAGAAGATCCTACGAACCAGTTAAACAGTTGAGACTACGCCAGATTCCATATGCGCTCGTCTTCCCGGCCAAGATGAGGATCCAACACGGGGGCCGAGCGCACTTCTTTGAAAACCCTATAGAAGCCATGCTATATGTTGAAGCTGTCATTCCGCTTCCCCCAAAGAGACCGGGCAGTACACCAGAGCTTACCGCCCCATCTGCCGGACGAACCGGACGAACATGCTGGCTGACGGTCCTCGGCTAACACCGAGCTACCGTGATGCTGCAATTCCCATGATCGGCGTGGCAGCTCTGACTGCTGTACATGTTAAAGTAAGGCCGTGAGCCCCTCTCAGTGAACGGCCCCATGAGTACAGCTCTTACCCCCAAGAGATTCTTATCCGTGTTATGTTCCATGGGTTACATCGTCATGTTGGGGTTGAGGGTGGGGGTTGGTGGGGATTTCGGGAAAGGGTCCACCCCGTTACTGGGTTGGAAATGTTTGGGGAAGTTATATTGTTAAAATCAGAGAGCGCTTTTACAACAGGTCACCCACACCACTTTCGGTGGGGACATTGCCATGGTCATTGGATTAACCCGCGGCACAACTATGACACAGGTTAATAAAGGCTTAAACATTAGGCTGCTTTCATGGAACATCCGTGGCCTTAATAACCCTGTTAAGGCACAGAAAATCGCAGCATACATTTCACGCCATAACCATCAAATCCTTTTTATACAGGAAACGCACGCACTGGGGACCGTCAACACCAACTTCCTCTCACGGTTGGGCCCCCACAGATACTACACGGAATACTCAGCGCAATCCAGGTAGTGCTGACCCTCATATACCCCAAACTGGGTTTTAAATATTGCTCTAGTACAATCGACCCTCAAGGTAGATATGCATTGGTGCGGGGGGAACTGGCGGGACATCAGATAATTTTGATCAACATGTATGGACCCAATATAGATGATCCACAGTTTTATTGCACAATACTCTATATGTGTGTTTGTTTTCCTGCCCATTCTTGGGCTGCTGCCATTGTTTTTCCCCGTGTGTTCTCCCCAGCCCCCCTCTCTCCCCTTCCGTGTTTCTCCTTGGTCCCCTCCCTCCCGCCTCCAATCCTCCCAGCTCCCCCCTGATTGGCTGCTGGCCCGTGTCTCCTCCTCCTCTTACTGGTGCTACCAGGGCAGCCCCTGCCCGGCAGCCCCAGCGGCTAAGGGCCCCCTTAGGCAAAGGGCGGCTCCCTCCTTTGCGGCTCCCGGTGTGTCTGCAGGTGTCCGCAGGGGACGCCAGGGCCATTCCACAGCTTCATCTTGTGAGCTCCACCTGCTCCCCCGGCCCACCCCACCCCTACCTGTTCACTTCCTCGCAGTGCGGCTACACTTCTTTGTGTTCCGAATTTGTGGTAAACTAGGGTTTTTTCTCCCTCTGCAGGATTTTCAAACTTAGGTGGCCTCTCCACTGTGTACCCGATACCCCTTACTGTGTTCACCGTGTTCCGAATTTGTGGTAAACTAGGGTTTTTCTCCCCCTGCAGGATTTTCAAACTTGGGTGGCCTCTCCACTGTGTACCTGATACCCCTTACTGTGTTCACCGTGTTCCGAATTTGTGGTAAACTAGGGTTTTTTCTCCCTCTGCAGGATTTTCAAACTTAGGTGGCCTCTCCACTGTGTACCTGATACCCCTTACTGTGTTCTGAATTTGTGGTAAACGAACGCCTGCCGCTCTCTTCCTATCCACTTGCGCTTGTCCTGTCTTCCCCCACCCCCTCCCTCCTATTCTATGGTGCTCTCTATCTCACCAATCTTTTCTAACTGCTTCTCCATTGACTATCCTGCTCTCCTCACTAAATCTGGTAGGAAAAAGTTTAAAAAGGACATCCTGGTCTCCAACCCAGGCCTCCCTATCGCTGACACCTACACTAGTGCCTCCTCCAAGGAAACTCTCACTGACATCCTCTTTTTCATGCCTTCTCCTGACCTATGGACCCTTCATATGGTCTCTGTGCTCTCTCCTTTCTCCTCTTCCCCCATTAATGGTGGCACCCGTTGGGATGTCCTCTTGGCTTCCTTCCACTCCTCTAAGGCCATCATTAATGTCTATGCTAATGGGACCGTCTTGGTCCAAGGCCCTCAGGCCAACCTTCACCACCCGATAGACGCTTCCCACGCCTCATCAACTTCCTCTCCTCTCCTGCTGTGCCCCCTCCTCTGTCCTCGACTAACTTGCCTCTTCCCTCCCTCCCCACCCCCTCTCATGCTCCTTCACCTCCGCAGGGCGTACCTCTGATCTGTACCCCTCCCCGGAAGTCCTTCAAAGATGGCAAACTTCTCCACATTGCCACTCTTAACTCTCGCTCTGCCGTCAAACATTCCTCTGATATCTGCCGCCTTCTTGAGGAACTTGACCTTGACGTACTCAGTCTCACTGAGACATGGTTCACGGCCAGCTCTGTCACCAGCTTTGACACACTCCTACCCGACGGTTACAAGATCCTCTCTGTGCCCAGGCCCGACCGTGCGGGGGGAGGTGTGGCCCTTATCTTCCCTGAGTGGATTCCTGCCACTGTTACTCCCATGCAGACCTACTCCTCTTTTGAATGTCTTGTCTGCCGACTCTCTCTCTCTCTCCTAGCCATTCCCTTACCGTGGCTACTATCTATCGGCCACCAAGTCAAATTTCCTCCTTCCTCTCCGAGTGGGCGGACCTCTCCTCCTCACTCCTGTCCTCAACCACTCAACTCCTCTTTCTTGGAGACTTCAACATCCACCTGGATGCCTCCTGTCCCCCCTCTGGACTCTTTCGCAACCTCTGCGACTCTCTCTCACTCTCTATTCTCCCGTCTGGGCAGACTCATTCTGCAGGGCACACTCTTGATGCCCTGATCTCCTCTGACCTTCCCCTCTCTGTCCCTCTCTCCACTCCTCTCTCCTGGAGTGATCACTTTCTCCTCTCCTCCCACCTCACCCTCCCTACCCCACAGGCAAAGCGACCCCCATCACTGCCACCTTCCTTCTCGGTCATCCGACCCATGAAGCGCGTGTCAGTTGAGGCTTTCGCTGCCACCTTCTTGCCCCCTCCTCCCCCTTCGGTTGACTCCCACCCTGACACAGCCCTCTCCACTCTCCACTCCGCTATATCTGATACTCTTGATATCCTTGCCCCTGTCATGAGAATCCGCCTGAAAGCCAAATGTAACTCCTGGTATAACTCGGATCTCGTCACCCTTAAGTGCAAGTGCAGGGTGGCAGAGAGGAAATGGCGTGCTTCATGTTCATCCTCTGACAAACTGGCCTGTCGCCTGCTCCAAAGGCAATACCGGCTCTCCGTTCTCACCAAGAAGAGAGCCCTTATCCAAGCCCGCATCTCTGCGGCATCTAACAATTCGGCCGAACTCTTTAAAATCTGCAAGGAGCTGGCCAACCCTGCTGCAGTCTCTACCTCTCCTGTCCCCTCCCAGGCCCTCTGCACGGCACTGGCCTCTCACTTCATTTCAAAAACTCAGGACATCCTGTCCTCACTCTCCTCCTATAACCTCCCCCCCCTCTATTCCCTGCCCTTCCTCTGGCTCTTCTGCAGCCACCCCTCCTCTCTCCTTCTCTTCCTTTCCCCTTTTTTCTGCTGACGAGGTTTCAAGACAAGTCCGATCTATGAAAGTCTCATCAAAACAGGTCCACCCCTGTTCCTCCAAAACTATCAAGGACCACATTGACTCCTTGGCTCCTGCCCTTGCTGACATCTGCAATCACTCCTTCGCCTCTGGAGTCTTCCCATCCCCTCTCAAGCACTCCCTTGTGCACCCCCTTCTTAAGAAACCCTCT
The DNA here is from genome assembly GCF_040938575.1 of Ambystoma mexicanum. Taxonomy (NCBI): domain Eukaryota; kingdom Metazoa; phylum Chordata; class Amphibia; order Caudata; family Ambystomatidae; genus Ambystoma; species Ambystoma mexicanum. The sequence goes on along the minus strand of NC_090930.1, from coordinate 250,366,563 downwards.
TCCGACCCTTCCTGCCCAGCTAACTATCGCCCAATCTCTATCACTCCCTTCCTGGGCAAGCTCCTGGAGAAACTGGCCATCTCCCAGCTTAATCTCCATGCTGAATGTGTTGGTAGTCTTCATGACCATCAGTCTGGCTTCAGAGCTGCCAGAAGCACGGAAACTGCTCTCCTGAACATCCGTGAGGACCTGCTCTCGAACCTTGACTCTAACATTCCATGTGTTCTCATTTTGCTTGATCTCTCGTCTGCCTTTGATACTGTCAACCATACCATCCTGCTCAACCGTCTCCGTGATAACCTCGGTATCATTGGTCAGGCTCTGACGTGGCTGACCTCTTTCCTCTCAAATCGACCCTCCCAGGTCCAACTGGGGTCTTTCCTCTCTGACATCTTCTTCTCTACCTGTGGTGTCCCCCAGGGATCTAACTTCTCTCCCTGGCTGTTCAACCAGTATCTGGCACTTCTCGCCCACCACATCGCCGCTCTCTGCCCCTACTTTCAGTGCTATGCGGATGATACCCAACTCATTTTCAGGCTACCCTCGGCCTCCTCTTCTCCTTCCCTCATCTCTGACTGTCTTTCTGCTATCCAGGAATGGTGTGCCGCCAACGACCTCTGCCTTAATGCCAGTAAGACTGAGATTCTACTCATCGGCACTCCCACTCCCTCCTTCCCTGCTGCTCTCTGGCCGGCCTCTCTGGGCCCTCTTCCTACTCCTACCTGCAAGGCAAAAAACCTTGGGGTCATCTTCGACTCCACACTCTCCTTCTCTCCTCACATATCCGACGTATCTAAGAAGTGTCACTACCAGCTACACCTCCTCAGAGGTATCCTTCCTTTCCTCTCCTTCCCCCAGAAGCTCACTGTCTCTAGAGCCCTGGTTCTCTCTAAGCTGGACTACTGTAACAGCCTCTATCTTAATCTGCCCGCCTCTACTCTCCGCCCTTTGCAACTCATCCAGAACAGGACTGCAAGACTTGTCCTTGGCCTCAAGCCCAGGGACCGTATCTCTCCAGGACTGAAATCACTACACTGGCTCCCAGTGACTGCGAGGATCAAGTTCAAAACCCTCTGCATTGTCCACAAGGCCGTCTGGGGCCTTGGGCCAAAATACCTTCAACTCTCTCTTCCTAAATATCTTCCTTCTCGAGCTCTTCGCTCATCCGCCTCCAACTCCCTCAGGGTCAGCTGCTTCTCCAAACAACGAGTTGGGGGCAGATCTCTTTCCACTGCAGGGGCCTCCCTCTGGAACAGCCTTCCTACCTCCCTGAAACTTGAGAACCACCTCCGGTTCCGGAAGCACCTCAAAACCTTCCTCTTTGCCTCCGCTTTCTCTCCCCCTCTCCCCTGCTAATACTACTGAAACTGCACTGAATCTGCAACTGGGCCATTCACCGTTCTCGGCCCAGCCACTCTCCCCTGCACTGCCTCCACGGCAACCCCTGCACTACGGGACTGTGTCTGTATCCATACAGCCCCCCTTCCCAGCAGTTGTCTGCACTTACCTCGCACTTGCCACCAGCTGGCCCTTGTTATTTATCCTGTATGCTTATAACCCTGTACTGCACTTTCCCCTCTCCCTTCCCCCATGCACTTTTCCCTTCCCCTCTACCCTTGCACTTGCGCGATCTGAATGACACCTGGCCTAGTAAGATCGTTGTCTGTCTCCCCTTGTTCCCCCCCCCTGCCTCGTCGCGCCTTGAAACACTTGTGTATAGGCGCGTTACAAATGCCTTATCATATCATATGTTGGCCACTGCGGGGAAGGCACGGGTGCTCTGGGGTGGGGACTTTAACACGATATTAGATCAATCCCTAGATCGTTCCTCAGCCGCTCCCAGGCCCCCATCCAAGGCCGCACTGGTCGTGAAACAATTAATGGAACAGGTGGACATGACTGATGTGTGGCGTGCATTACACCCAGAAGAAAGGAAGTTCACCTTTTACTCCTCCGTCCACGACTCCCACTCGCCATTGATTATTGGCTCATCACCTCCACTCTAGTTGGGACGGTCTCTAGGTGTGAAATACACCCCCGCACCCTCTCGGACCACTCACCGGTAACGCTTGATATTACCCTAGGAGACGCTCCACCCGCGGTCAGAAGATGGAGGATGCCTCCCGCGATCCTGAAAGATCCCAATGTCTTTGAAACTCTACATACGGAAATCACAGAATTTCTGGAATTAAATGAGGGCTCGGTATCCACCTATGCACCCTATGGGAGCCATTCAAGGTCTGGATCCGTGGGACCATCATGGGCAAGTCCACGGGTATGCTGAAGTCCGTGCGGAGGGAACTGGGAATAGCCGAAACCAAGTTACTCGTTACAGACCGAATATGGCGTCACACAGGACAAGGGTACCCTCTCGAAAATTCAGGCTACACTAGAGGAATTCAACGAATTGGCCAGAAGAAGTCTTGTACATGGCTGCACCAGCCAAGGCCCGTTGATATGGGGCAAGTAATAAAGCTGGGAATTTTTTTAGCTAATATGCTTAAAACTGATACCACAACCGGCATCAGGACACCGTCCGGGGCAATAGTCAACAGGGAACAGGACATCAACTCCACCTTTGCTGAGTTCTATTCCTCCCTCTACTCCAACCATGATAAAAAAGTATAGGTGAAACTTCCCGGTATTTGAACGATCTAGACCTAACCACCGAGACTCGCAATATACTAGATCAACCTATTACAGTAGAGGAGCTCACAGAAGCCATTAAATCCTTATCCGGCGGCCGCTCCCCGGGATCGGACGGCCTCAATGCGGAACTATACAAAGAATTCCATAGTGAGCTAGCCCCGATAATACTGAAAGTATGGGAGGAGGCGATGAATAGCGGGGTACTACCAGTCTCAATGCGCGAAGCAATTATCACTGTCCTTCTGAAACCTCGCAGACCGGCACAGGGCATGACATCCTACAGGCCCCTTTCCTTGATTAATACTGACGCGAAGATTTTCGCTAAGGTACTGGCCACCAGACTCCTCCCATACATGCAGATCCTGGTCCACAATGACCAGGCTGGCTTTATACCTACTAGATCCACAGCTCTTAATCTTAGGCGCTTATTCAATGTAATGGCGCAAATAGACCCGGAAGCAAAGGCGGCTGTAGTGGCCCTAGACGCCGAAAAGGCATTTGACTCCGTCTCCTGGACATACCTCTTTTTGGTGCTCGAGCGGTTTGGTTTTGGCCAGTACTTTATTAAATGTGTGCGACTACTATACACCCAGCCGTCCGCCAAAGTCCTAACTAATGCCACCATATCCTCTACATTTCAACTGCACAGGGGACTAGGCAGGGCTGCCCCTTTTCACCTATACTTTTTGCACTCACTATTGAGCCCATGGCAGAATTTATTCGCCAGAACCATTCACATAGAGGTCTCAGGATGACTGGGCCCCCCCAGATCATATCATTATACGCAGATGAAACCCTGCTATATGTCCGGGACCCAAAGGAGAACGTGCAGCACATCATGTCAGACATGCACAGTTTTTCAGAATACTCGGGATACAGAATCAATGTCCCCAAGTCCGAAATGTTCCCTTTGACCGATGCTACGGGCGACCTATCCGGAATAGTGGGGCTTAGACCCGCTCCTACCCAGGTCCGTTACTTAGGTGTCATGGTTGCTAGAAACAAACAACTGTTATACACACATAAGGATGGTGAACTGCTACTTAATCTGACAACTAGGTTCCAGTTATGGGCTAACCTTCCACTGTCCCTGTATGGCCGGGTGGCATTACTCAAAATGGTAGCCCTCCCAAAACTTCTATATTATTTCAGCAACATCCCGATCTGGCCTGGTAAGCCCTTTTTTATTGAAACTTAAATCGCTTGCTTCCTCCTTCGTCTGGAATGGGAAGACGGCTAGACTGGGGTGGGATAAGATGGTTGAACCCTTCTCGCAGGGCGGTATCGCTGCACCGGATTTCAAACTATATTACTTAACTTCACAAGCACAATTCGTGAAACATTGGTTTGACCCCGAAGACACGGCCCCACACATACCCCTTGAGAGACATGCTGTCCGTCCCAATGACATACGCTCAAGTCCTCCTTCATCCCATCTATGGTGAAATCTGCCCGTTTGACTCAGTGTACACGACTGCGCATGCATGGTCCAGAATCTACAGACGGATCGTTCTGGAGACCCCCTATGACCCACAGGTTCCCCTTTGGAATTTCTCCAGTATCTCCCCTACATTTGATAGAGCCCTTCAACAAACCTGGGACCCCAATAAACACTTCACCTTGAGGGACATGTTCCCGGACGGCACGTTCTGTGAACTCACAGACTTCATTGCGGCAGTGGGAAGGGGCCAACTCAAGCGCCTCCAATACTATCGCATGAGAAGCGCCTTCGCTGCTAGATAGCCGACATTTCCCTTAGAACCCCAGACACATGAGTGTATCAGGGCGATGGTATCCTTAAATGGTCTTAAAGGGGTCTCGATGCTATATAGCTTAGTGCAAACCCATACCCCATCCCGTAATACTATCAAAGAGACCTGGGAGCGAGATTTGGGTGCACAGATAGATGTTAGGTGGGCCCGCTACTGCCAACTCACTAGATCAGTCTCCATGAACTCTGGGCTCCGACTGAGCCAATTTAAAGTCTTGAACCAACTGCACTATGCCCCTGTTAGGTTGGCTAAATTTGTGGATAACTGTACAGTAGCCTGTCTCAAATGCAATGCCCCGAATGCTGGGCTATTTCACATGTATTGGTCATGCCCCATGATGGTTGATTTTTGGCGAGAGGTGGCTGAGCTTCTTGAGGACATAACGTTGATACCGGCGACTCTATCCCCTTTGAAGTATTTGCTTGGAGACATTGGTAAAGTAAAGGAAACCACGAGACGTCTATTTAATGTCTCATGTATTGTCGCCAAGCGCTGTATCCTCAAGTGCTGGAAATCTTCAACAGGTCCAAGCCGGGCCAACTTCTTAAGGGACCCATGTATGGTAAACGATGACGAGGAACTTTTTGTGCCATCAGTCCCATCGCCCTGTCGCCCCCAAAGACATTTGGACGCTATTGCGCCATTACCCATGTGACCTTCTGCCTGATGTAGATGTGACACCCTTGTCTACACCCTGATTATTTTTCTTTTTTCTGATGTTTCTTTACCATTGCGTACATATAAGTAAAGTAACTGCTTTTGAATTATGTTACAATGTTTATACAACTGACCTTGTTGTGAATTTGCACTCTTAATAAAGAAAAGTTTAAAAATTTGAAAAAAGTATGGATGGTGGACCAGGCTGCTGCCACACAGATGTCCTTAATTGGCACCCCTCTCACTAGAGCAGAAGATGTTGCCATGCCCCTCATACAATGGTCCCTAATGGCCCTCCGGAGGAACTTTACCAGCTAATCTATAACATTCCCCAATAGCCAGAATAATCCATCTGGATAGGGTCTGTTTTGTTACTTCCAAACCTAATCTATGACCAGTATAACCAATAAATAATATCTTGGCGAATTTTAAACATTAGCGAGATATAAAAACCGAGAGCCCTTCTTAGGTCCAGTCTACGCAACCTCTCCTTCTCCTTTCCTGGATGAGGAGGTGGGTAAAAAGTTTGTAATACGATTTTCTGAGACAAATTAAGTCTGAGACTATTTTTGGCAGAAAAGAAGGCATCACTTTAAGAGGCTTTATATAATACAGTGTATGGAGGTTTACAAAGTGCCTGCAATTAGCTCACCATGCGGGCTGAGGTTATTGCTACTAGCAAAATGGTTACATGAATGCAGAAGTCCAAATGGAATACATGTTAGAAATGTTAGTACAAGGTTGAAATCCCATACAGGGAACTGAAAAGGAGTAGGTGGAAACACATTAGGGAGACCCTTAAGAAATTGAATGATTAATGGGATTTTAAAGTAGGACATTTCCTCCGAGGAGCTCTTGAAGAAAGTGCTGCCAGATAACCCTTCATGGTTCTAATCTGAGGCCCTAGATTCGCTAAGTGTAACAGAAAATATAACACTGTAGGTGTATCGCATTGAAAAGGGTCCACACTTTTCCCTGCACCAGCTGCTGAATTTGTTCCATCGGCAATGATACAAGGATTTTGTTGCTGGAATTCCACCCAAAAGCAACATCCACATTAAGTCATCCGGGAGGTCCCAATCCTTATATCTCAACCTCTCAGAAACCATCCATGAAGGTGGAGTGTCTTGACCTCTGGAAGGAGAAGCCCGGCCCTCTCGCGAGAGATGGTCCTGTCTTTGTGGAAGACGTATTGGAGGGCAGATCGACAAGTGCAAAAGGTCCGGGTACCAAGTCTTCCTGGCCCTATCCGGAGTTATTAGGATCATGGATTTCCCAACCTTTCTCAACCTCCTGCTCACGTAAGGAATGGCAGAAGCGCGTACAGCAGTGGAAACTCCCAGTCCACCACAAACGTGTCCCCTAGATCTCCTGTTGGGGAAAATTCCCTGGAGCACAAAAGTTTGCACTTCTGGTTGACAGATCCCCTTGCAGAGTTCCCCAAACAAAAAGTAAAAATCTATTGAAGGACTTCCTGAGCTAGTGCCCACTTGTGGGGAGACTGATCTTCCTGTTCAGAGCATCCACCAACGTGTTCTCTCCAGCTAGGTGAACTACTGATGGGGAGATTCCTTCTTGAATTGCCCCGAACCAGAGCTGCATCGCCTCTCTGCACAGTGTTGAGGTAGTACATGGCCACTGTGTTGTCTGTCATTATTATGACATTCTTTCCCTGTACAGAGGGCAGCAAGGTCTTCAGCGCTGGTCTGATTGCCCTCGGTCTCCATCGGAATCCAAACGACATAACAATCTTTTGGAGCCAACGACCGTTGATTGTCAGATCGTTGGCATGAGCTCCCCAACCCAGGAGTGAGGCGTCCATATCTACAGTTATCTCTGCTCATGGTTTCAAAAAAGGTTCTCCCTTCTGTGGTGGGACTGCGAGGACAACATCCTGAAGGTCCTGTGCGTCTCTGCTCCGAACCTGAAGAAGGTCTTACATCCTGCCTGAGAATTGGGACCATCGAGTCCCGAGAGCCCATTGTAGAAATCCAATTCTCAGGCTAGCCTCTGGCACCAGGAAAATGCAGAATGCCATAAGGCCGAGCAACCTCAAAAAGTAAAAGGCCGGAAGGCGCTGGGCACTCAGGAATGTTGTGATCATTGCTAATTAGTTGAGCCTTCACCTCGAGTGGCAAGGCTTCTCCCCCCCCCCACCCCCCCCTCCCAAGGATACATTCAGGACCGCTATGAATTGGAGTCTGAGATGGTATCATGTAGGACTTTTTGTAATTGAGGGAGAAGCACAGTCTGAAGAGAGTGGCAGTTATGCCGAGTTGTTCCAGGGTTGTTCGAGAGACCAAGCAATCGTAGGGGTGACGTGAATGCCCCCCCCCCCACCCGAGACTCGCTGCCACAACCACCGCCAGCATAGTGAAAACCCTCAGGCGAAGGTCCAATGACACCATCCAGTCTTGGGGTTGGAGGGCCTTAAGGATCTTAGAAAGGGTAACCCTCTTGAACTTGTCTTTCCTGAGGAATGCGTTCAGGTTCTTTAAGTCCAATCCTTCGTCCTTCTGAGGGATTAGAAGGAAAGGCTACTCTCCGCCTACAGGCACTGGTTCTATAGCACCTTTCTCTAGCAGGGTCAACATTTCATGCACAAGGAGCTGATCTGGAATTTTGAATGAGTTGTTCCCCAGTTGATGCTCCTGAGGCCTTGTTTGAAAGGGAGGACAGTAGCCCAGGGCAACAATTTGCAATGCCCATGCATCTGAAGTAATGACCCGCCAATCTTTCAGATACTGTGCAAGTGTCTCCCACCAGTGTCTTGTGGGCTAGGGCCTCAAAGGTTTTGAGGAGGCTGAAGGCAAAGTAACCGTTGCTTGGCCAGACTTAGTACCTCTCACTAGTCCACCACGAGGGAATCTTCTCTGGCCTCTATGACTAGCCTGTCCCCTCGCTCTTCTAACTGAGTAGAAACGAAAGGACTTAACATTCATACCCTATTACATCATCTTGGAGGGTTGAGGCTGTCCGATTGCGCCACTGAGAGACTTTGCTGCCGCTTTAGCAGTCTGCAGGCTTTTGGCAGCTTTGCTGCCAAACAGCTGAGAGACATCAAAGGTCTCATTGAGAAGCCGGGATTGCACGTCCGGTGCAAACCTTGACTTTCTCAACCACACAAATCTGCGTAGCATGGTACTTGTCGCCATGACCTGCTAATGCCATCTGCAGTATCCAGACCGGACTGTAAGCACTCGCACATCGCCTCTTTACCATCTTTAATGATGGCCCGGAAGCCCTCTTTTTCCTCCCCTTCGGGAACGAGGTCAGCCCCCATTGCCATTTACAGCCTTCAATGCCATGCTTCCGGCTGCAAGATCTTCAGCACCTAAGCGTATACACGCTTCTCCCTGTCTAGCGGATTAGTGGGGTATGCTGACGGTTTAGTGGATGTTGCCGCTTGTACTACTAAACTTTCCAGTGTAGGATGTTTAGTCCAGAAATCGGGGTCAGTGCAGGACAGTCTATATGTCTTGGAGAAGTTTTTGTTAACTGCAGAAATAGTTTCTGGAGTTTCCCCATTTGTTTTGATCCTTTTTTGGAGAGTAATATGAAAAGGCAACATGGGATCTTTCTGTGGACCTTAGTCCAGTATATCAGTTAAATCACCTTGCTCAAAAAGGAAGAGTAGGCCTGCTCCACAACTACTTTGCTCATTAACTGCCTATATGGAGGTATCAGCAAGTTCAGAAGGGTCTTGTTTCCCAAGCTAACTCATGTGATTTATCCACATCACTGGCCGTCTGAAGACTTTCATATGGATCTTTAATTCTAGACCCCTCTGATATTAATTTGTCAGACACATTTGGAGTACCTTATTGTAGGCCAAAAGGCAGAGTATTGTTGTCAGAAGGCTCATGGTCCTCATAAATTGAGGTTGGTGTTTTAATGAAATCCTGCTTTGGTAAGTCTTTTCCTGTGCCATTGGTAGCTTCGAAAAAGTCGTCAATAACTGCTTCGAGACCAATGACGTAGTAGTTTGACACAAGCGTCAGAGTTTTCAATAGAGGCAATGGTTCTGATGCCGAATGTGTCAATGGAATTGACTGTTATTGTCGAAGTTTGACTTCTTTTTCTTCAAAGAAACCTTCGAAGGGGTGGATTCTTGACTTGTCGAAGTCCGAAGATTTCTCTTCAGTTCAAGGACTTGACGGCTCTCAATGAGAATCTTTGTGTCCCAGACTCAAGGGTTCTCAGGGTTTAGCCTTAGACTTGCCTTTGTCTTCTTTATGCAGAGCGACAGGTGCACGGTTTTCCTTTTCTTTCGAGGGTCGGGCCTCCTAGAACATTTCAATCATCTATCTCCGAAAGGCATCTCACTTAGCCAGGGAGTCGGATGTACACAGGCATGTAATTCTCTTAAGCAAGTAATCACTTGATGTCAAATGAGATCCAGGACGTATTTTCTTTGCCTTCTTAGACGAGGATAGAGTGACGTGATATCCTCGATCACGATCTTTTCTTGGATCTCTAACATCAAGGAGAATCCCTCAACTCGGAAGATTTTAGTTATCTTTTTAAATACTAGTAGGGGACTTCGAAGGGATCCTACCCACCACAAATTTGCCTTTATGCTCCCTTAGAACCTTCTGTCATAGCCTGACCAGAACTACAATCCAGTGTGCGATGTTCCATGCCAAGGCACCAAAGACATATCTGCAGTGTTGAGCAACAGAGGTGTGTAGGTGACACTGCCCGATTAAACATAGCATGCTTCGCTACGTCCACGCATCATGCCTATAAGAACCGAGGTACGGACACACTGCTGCAAAGACCTAGCAGGACAAGGCTGCGGTGTTGAGCGCCGTAGGGGTTTGGCAGCGAAGGGGTTAGCGGCATAGACAGAGTGTGGACAAATTCACCCTCCTGTCTGTGGCCCCAAGTTAAGGTGGTACTGGGAGAGATGGCTTGCTTCTCTGCTCACAACCCTCCCTACCCGGTGCCCCTTTTCATTCTTGCACAGGCGTCGTTTCCGCACGCCCCCCCCACATGCTCACTCTCCCCTGCCGGCATGCACTCCCTCGCAACTTAGGCCGGCATGCGCTCCCCTCCTTTCTTAGTTGCCGTGCTCCCTCATATTTATTTTTTATTTATTTATTTAAATTTATATAGCGCGCAAGTAACCCATGGGCATTGAGGCGCTGTTACTTGCAAGAGCTTAGTTACAGGCAAAGAAGCATTCATCAGTACATTATGTATTCAACAGGCATAGAGCTGCTGTTTTGGTTGGTACAGTTGGTCATTACAAACAGTTTATGCACTGGAACATAGGAGATGTATTCAGCTGGTGCGAGGAATCTTATGTGAATAAGATGGTTTTTATGGATTTGCGGAAGGTGCAAAGGGAGGCCTCACCTCGGATTATAGGAGGTAGGGCGTTCCAGTGAGTGGGTGCGAGATATGGGAAGCTGGAGCCGCCAGCTCTGGCTTTTTTTACTAATGGCACAGAAAGCATGTTAGTATATGGTGATCTGGTTGGCCTCGTAGTAGAGACGGGGTGGATCCTTTGGGAGAGGTAGTCGGGGGCAGCAAGGTGAAAGCACTTGTGAGTCAGTGTAAGTGTTTTGAAGATGATCCTTTCTTTTATTGGGAGCCAGTGTGCTCGTTTTCTGGCTTCCGAGATGTGTTCTCGTTTGGCAATGCCTTGGGCTGCCCGGAGAGCGCTATTCTGAATGATTTGTAACCTCTCTAGGTTTTTGTTGGATGTACCTAGGAAGAGTACATTACAATAGTCAAGCCTAGATCCAGTGATGGCTCTGGCTATGTTAGTGCAGTTCTCTTTGGAGAGAAAGGGCCTGACTGCGTTGATTAGTTTGGCATGATATGCAGCTGCAGAGGCTATAGCGTTGACTTGTTTAACCATGGATAGGTTGGAATCTAATCTTATGTCTCCACATTCCCTGTGTTCCCTTCACTCCCCTCTCCTTCGTGGCTCCCACCCCTGATCTATTGTGTACTGTTGTGACGTTGTTTCTCCACGGTTGTTAGCTTACTTTGCATTGCCTGCATTCCTGTTGTGTTCTTTCTTTACTTCTAGGTTCCTTTGTTGATTTTACTGTTCGTGTCGGTTGTTTCTCACCGGCTGTTGATGCTGTGCTTTTTCCCTCCTAGGTCCCCTGCTGCGCCCTATGTTTTGTTGTTGGTCCACATTTCTTATTCTTCCCTTCCAGGTCCCCGACTGTGCTCTGTGCCTTTTTAGATCTTTACATTTGCATCCTTCTCCAGGTTCCTTATTGTGCGCTGGACGTTGCTGTTGTCTATGCATTGCGTCTGATTTTCTGTCTGTCGTCCTGTCCACTGTGTGCCCCTCCTCCTACTGCCCCCCGCCGCCTACCTGCTCCCCAGCGCACCACCCCCCCCTTGCCTGGGCTCTCCGCCTTCTCTTCATTCTCGGCACCCTCTATGGTGCTCTCCATCTCACCTATCTTCTCCAAATGCTTTTCCATCGACTATCCTATCTGTCTCAATAAGTCTGGCAGGGCGAAGCACAAAAGGGACATCCTGGTCTCCATCCTAGGCCTCCCTATCGCTGATACTTACACCAGTGCTTCCTCCAGACAGACCCTTACCGACATGCTCTTTGTCCTTCCCTCTCCAAGCCTATGGACCCCTCCCCCCCACTTATGGTCTCTGTGCTCTCTCCATTTTACTCTTCTCACATTAATGGTGGCACCCGTGGAAGGCCCTCCTGGCCCCCTTCCACTCCTCCAAGACCGGATTTAAAAAGTCTACCTAAATGGCTCGGTCTTGGTCCAAGGGCATCAGGCCAACCTCCTTGATAGACACTTCCTGCGCCTTATAAACACCCTTCCCTCTCCTGCTATCCCTTCTTCCCCCTCGCTGGCTCCTCTGCCGCCTCGGTCGCCTCTCTGGCCACCCTTTTGCCTCTGTCCTTCACCACTGCCTTGGCAACCCTCCTTGCTGCTCTGCCTATCCTCAGGCACCTCCAACACTTCCAAAGGGCGTACCTCTGACCTGTACCCCTCCACGGAAGTCTGGCTCCAAATTGGTGCACTCAACTCTTGCTCATCTGTCAAACACTCCTCCGACATCAGCTGTCACCTGGAAGAACTTCATTTGGTTGTACTCTGTCCCACCAAGACTTGCTTCACGGCCAGCTCTGTCACAAGCTTTGACACTCTCCTTCCTGGTGGCTACAAGATCCTATCCGAACCCAGAACCAACCATCCCAGTGTGGTGTAGCCTTGATGTTCCCGGAGTGGATCCCTGCTTCTATATTCCTATGCAGCACTACTCCTTTAAATGCCTGGCCTGCAGTTCCTTCTCCCTTGCCCCTAACTCCCTCTCTCTCCGCCTCTCTCTCCGCCTCTCTCTCCGCCTCTCTCTCCGCCTCTCTCTCCGCCTCTCTCTCCGCCTCTCTCTCCGCCTCTCTCTCCGCCTCTCTCTCCGCCTCTCTCTCCGCCTCTCTCTCCGCCTCTCTCTCCGCCTCAACCTCCCTCCCTCCTGTGTACCCTGCAGTGGGGGAGGGCAGTGAAATATGGTGTCCTGATGAAAGCTTCTAGGTCATCTGTGATAGAGTATGTCATGCGGTTTGAGCGGGGGGGTTGGGAGGGGGTGGGGGATGAGTTAGGGAGTCAAATCACATATTGAAGTCACCTAGAAGGAGGAATGTTGGATATAGGTTAAAAGGTAGGATAGAGCGTCGCCGAGTGTCTGCAACGTTTCTGTTGTGGCCAGGGGGTCTATAGAGGAGTAGGAAGCTGTGGGACGTAGAGGGTGAGAGATGGGATTTTACAGGGCGGGATTCATGATCTGTGGTGTTGGCCAAGGTGTCCTTGATAAGCAGAAGAAATTGGTGCTTGTGTAGGATTGCTAGTCCACCTCTTCTTGACCGATTCTGAACAGTCAGGTAGCCGGAGAGGCCTTGTAGGCAAAGAGTGCCTAGTCAACTAACCAGGTCCCTGATCAAAAATTATTTCTTGGTTTTTTTTTGTCCGATATATGGTCAAAGATGTTAAATTTGTTTTTAGAGACAGACCTGGCATTGATGAGAATGCGTGAGATTTGGTGGGATGCGCTGGACGGCATGAGCTTGCCTGGGTCATGGTGGGGATTGTTGTTGGGGTGGGGAGTGTGGTGGTGGCAGGGTGAGGGATGGGGTGGCTAAGGGAGGGCATCATGGCCTGACGACATTTCAGATAGTGCAAGAGCGAAGACATATAAGGAAGGGAGGGGGGAGAGCGGGGAGGAAATGGAAACAGACAGGCAACTACCATACTAGGCCTGATGACATTTCTGATAGAGCTGGAGAAAACAAAAAGGTGAGGGAAAGGAGTGCTGAAAGGAAGGGGAGGAACAAAACAAGCAACTATCGTACTAGGCTTGACGACATTCAGATTGTGCTATAGGGGGTAGGGGGTTCTGAGAAAACAACAAGGGGAGGGGGAGGAGACAGACAAGGTTGCTATCATACTAGGTCCAGGAACAATTCTGATAAGTGCATAAAAGGGGAGGAGATAGGAAAAGGGAGAGAAGAGAACAGAGAGTAAGCAGTCAAAAAAAGTGGAGAAGCGAATACAATAGCAGAAGTCAGTAGTAACACAATGTCGCAAGCCTGGATACAAGATGAATATGGGAACAGCATGATTCAGGGCCACCATGAGAAAGGATGACGCACCTTGAATCAATGAAGTCCATAAAAGTCAAATCCAGCATTGGCCAAAAGACAGTGATGGTGAAACCAGAATGTATCACGACAGACGCCTGCAGAAGTAAGACTGGAGGGAAGGGGGGGTGGGAGGAGTTTGGGGGGCAGGGTAGAAGCATCAAGAAAAACAGGCAACACCTGTGTGCGAGAAGGGGGGTCACAAGGGAACATCACAGGGGGGCCAGAAGGGTGGGGATGGCCTGTGGGGACAGAGTGAGTAAACATGTGGGTGCATGCTTATTCTTCCGACCCTTGTTGTTTCTGCAAAAATGTCAATTAAAAACATTTGTTTTAAATGCAAGGTTCGATGGGAAGCAACATAGTGCTCGATATAGTGAACACGCTTCAGAGATTGCATATAGGGCACAAGAGTTTTAGGGGTAGCTGGGATGGGTAGGGAGGGAGTAGAGCCGATTTGTGCAATTAACAATTACAATGCTCTTTAAAAAGTATGGTCTTTGGGTCCTCCGTGAAGAGTAGGATGGAGGGCAGGGGCTAATCTGCATTGGTAACTTGTTCCAGAGACAGGGGACAGAGCAGGAAAAGGCACATGTCATTGTTTCTCCTCCTGCATCCTCCGACCCCCTCAGTTCTTTTTCTGCAGTAGACAGGTCTTGGACTCTGTTGGTGTGTTGACATACAGAGATAGCAAATTTCTCAGCTAAACAGAAAGGCGTTTTCGTTTTGACAAATGTATAAGTGATGCATTTGTAACATGATGCATGTTTGACGGAGTAGCACGTACAGTTCAAGACAGTGGTCATGTGGTTGAATGTTTTCGCTCCTGCAAAGAGGCATGCTCCAGCATGCTTTACCACTTCCAGAAAGTCTTAGCTGGCATATGTAATAAAACTCAACTCTAAACTCCCACTACTCCATTTCTCGTCCACCTCCTTCCAAACAAACAAATCAAACGAGCTAACCATACCTCCTCCTAGTCTCTCTTAAGCTGAGACTCAACTTCTCTTTCTTATCTCATCAACTGAACATTGCACTTTGGAATGCTCAGTCTGTATGCAACATAACGTCCATCGCCAACTACTTTCACTCCAGCTCTCCTTCCCTAGACCTTCTTGCCATCACTGAAACTTGGATTTCTCCATCTGACACTGCCAATCTAGCAGCCCTACACGACTCCAAACTATGCTTCGTTCACTCTCCTCGACTGACTGGTAGAGGTGTCCAACACCTACTCTCTTCCCGCCTCAATCCCTCACAAATCTCCCCTGTCCTCTCCTTCCTCTTTGAATTCACCATCTCTACTACTGCTCTGCATAACTCGGTTCACATTATCTCCATCTATCACCCTCCTGGTCCCGTTGGGCCATTCCTGGATGACCTTGGGCATCGCCTTGATTCCCTTTCCAATAATCCAATAAACCTCACCTCATTCTCTTAGGTGACTTTAACCTTCCCTCTCCAACCACTTCTCAGAAATCTTAACTTCAGTCTTTTCTTAGTGACCACACTCTTCACTCTATCCATAACCTACCTACCCACACAAGGGGTAACTGTGGATCACTAATTCATCTCCACCTCTCTCTCAGCCACAACTACTACTGTCACACCATCCATATCAGATCAATCGTTTCCACCACCATCTCCTTTCCACCCTCTGACCTTTCCTCGCCTATTACTAAAAGCACATTTTAAACCTTCTGCCATTCCCCTCATTCTCTGACCTACAGCAGCTTCCAATCCCTAGCATACGCCTCATTCGACCCCCCCCCCCCCTCTCAAGTCTCAGCATCCTCAACCATGGGTTACCCCTTATATAAGCTCTCTCCGCACAGACATGCATCGGCTGCTGTGCAAATGGGAGGCGTACCCACTGGCAGGAGGACCTGCAACTCTACCTCTCTGCCCTAAACTCTCAAGTCCAGTCTTGATAGAGCTAAAAGGGAATTCTATCTAACCCTCCGACTCATGCCAACCAGCCACCCTAAATTCACTCATTCCTCCTAAGTCTAGGACTATCAACTGCTCTCACCGCTAATGACCAAGCTGAATACTTTGCTGCAAGAATTACCAAAATTAGAGACCCTCTCCTGACTTTCCTCACACTTTATCCTCCTACATTTTACACCTCGGCCTACTCTATCATCATCCTTGGCCTCAATCTCTCACTTTAGTCACACCAATACTGATGAAGTGCTATGAAGGCTAACCCCTCTTGTGCCTAATGAGACCCTCTTGGTCCTCAGCTAATCAAGCCTATTGCCCATAGAGGCCTCTCACCAAGCTCAACTCTTCAACCTGTCCTTCGACACTGCTTGCTTTCCTTCTTATCCAAACAGCCACAGTCATCCCTCTCCTAAAAAACCAAGGGATGACCGGAACCTACCACATAACGTTTGCCCTGTGCTCTGCTTTTTGCACTACTCCAAGTGCTCAAAGATTTTGTGTTCAACCGTTTTACCACTCTTAGACATCGACAACCTTCGAGATGCCCCACAAGCAGGTTCCTGCACCGGTCACTCCACGGAACTGCTCTCATTAATTTGTCCAACTTCATTGCCTCTACCAAGCATTCAAACCTATCCTCTAACCAAATTCTCCTTGAACTGTCTGCTGCCTTTGACACAGATCACACTGACCTCCTTAATTCTCTGTCTACTTGAGCAACAACACCTCAACTCACTCCTAACTGTTGGTATTCCACAAGGCTCTGACTTGGGTCCGCTCCTCTTTACATTCTACACTTCTGCTCTTGGGGCACTAGTCTGCTCCTTTGGGTTCTCGTATCAACTCTTTGTGGACAACACCGAACTCCTCTTCTCTTTTACTCAACCTCCTCAGATTTCTCCATCTAAATTTCCAACTGTCTCTCTGCCATCAAATATTGGAAGGCTTCGCACACTCGCATGTTAAACTCTACCAAAACAGAGGAACTCTTATTCCCTGCCAAAATCTCATCTCTTCCTCCGCCTATCCAGTTCCCACCAGACACTCTTCCCTACTCTTCTTCAGCTAGAAACGTCTGCGTCATCTATGGCCCTTCTCACACCCTCTATGTTCCTCTCCAAAACTGCAACAGCAGCTTGCCTCAGGCTCCTAAATATTAGGAAAATCAGGCACCTCCTTCCTTTCAACACTGCCAAGCATCTCTTAACCACTCTTGTCGTCTCTAAACTATAGTACTGTGCCAGCATCCTCTTTGGTCTCCCCAACTAGGCTTTCTGTCCTCTCGACAAGATCATTCACTTTGCTACCAAGACTCTCGTTGAACTCTCACTTCACACCTACTTCGAGCCATGCGGGCGCACGGCTCTCAGCTGCACCATATCCCTCATCAGAGTCCTCCGCCTTGGTAAGGCACCTTTTGCCCTCATCCACCTCGGCCCACACAAAGGCACCTGATCCTGCACTCCCCACAGAGCAGGCAACGTCGAAATCGTCCCGCCTGACATTCTTTGCCTGACCCCGTGATGTCAGGCGCGGCACCAAAACGAGGCTGGTGCCTCGTTGCTAAATTACTAGCGGCATTTAGCAGTGGCCACATCCGCAGGCAGACGGAAACGCCGGCGGCCGCTCACGAAGGCCCATACAAAGGCCTGTGTTTGCCCCCTGTTCGCACCATGGAGCAGATTAGGAGCTCCCCTCGTCTGTTACGGGCGCCTCTGCCTTCCTGCCTACGAGCCCGTTAGTGCCACGCTCCACTACCAATAAGGTAACTTTGATCACTAATGCTACTCCCACACCCCTGGCAACCATAGTCTATGAACACTAAGACCCTGCCTAAGCACGCTTTGAACCTTTGTATATTATTTACTCAGCCTATCTCACGTGTTTCACATGCTCTCTAAACTAAGGCTTGCCTGCTGGGTTGTATCTAACCCCGACTACTACTCTGCATTAGAGGCGCACTATGCTCCCTAGCCGTCTTGTCACATTTAAACTAATTGTCGCACTATGCATTTAGCCTTTCTGGCTTTTTCAAATTCTAGATGCATTTAGCCCTGTTTAACCCTGCTGCCTTGTATCAAATTTAGATGCATTTAGCCTTGCTGCCTTGTTTCAAATTTGATGCACTTGGCCTGCTGCCTGGTTTCAAATTTAGATGCATTTGGCCTGCTGCCTTGTTTAAATTGAGATAGCAACCCAGTGCTTCTATTCACATTGTGGAACCTCCTTCCCAGGCCCAGAGTATAAGTACACACCAGCCCAACTGGCGCCAGCTTAGCTGAGACTTATACCTACCTATACTCTCACCTCCACTTAGAATCTGTCTACCTACTGCCAGTGTGTTTGCCTTTGTCCTCATCTTCCTGAACACTGCTATTCAGTTTAAGATGGCACCACATTTACCCAACATGCCTCCTCCTACCATGCTTAACAACCAGGCACCTTCCTACCCAGACACAGTCAACCTACAGTTATTACCCAGTCTTCCTCGTACCACCTCAGATAGGAACCTAGGACTCAGAGCTACACTAGCTAAAATCTACGAGCCTCTCGCCCGCTCACTGCCCACTCCACAGAAGTCCATAGAGTTGTCGTCTCAACTAAGCCCTAACACTAAAACCTCTAATCTACCCTACAACAACACCTCTAGACCCTTACACAACCGCCCCAGTCAGAGCATTCTTGATCTAACTCAAGATAAACGTCACACAACCTCCACTATAAACACAACTACCATCAAAAACACAGCTAGCCCCAAAATCAAGGGAACCCTGATCAAGTTGAAGGCCATGTGAAGGGACGTGCCATTGGGAGAGCTCCCGGAGATCCTTAATTCATCCTGAGACAAAGTGCAGTTGCAGGAACTTTTCGATGCCAGAAACATAGGCATCTGCTTATGACAGTACTGGGAACAATTGCAGAAGATCCGGGACCCATGCAACCCAGGGAATGACAGATTTAAAGAAAAGCTCCTGGAGACACGGACTGGCAGGGACAAAATGGCGGCCGTGTGGAACAAGGGACTCTGAATGATGTCGGGCCCTGGGCGCGGACGGCTGAGGAGTGGGCCGTGTGGGCACCTGCGCGCCTCTGGAGAGACATTGCCGTGTAGGGCGGAATCTCCAGTAGCTTCTGCTATCGTGAGCGGGCTCGGAGAACCACCCGTGTGACAAAGCGGTCGGCACTGAGGCCCGGCCGTGCTGGCGAGTGAGGCAGTCCTTTGAACGAAACACAAGAGCTCAAATAAGCACGGAGCTGGCCGCGCAGGCGTTCACGTGCTCCTGGGGAGAGATTACTGTGCTGGGCTGCGTCTCGGGTGGACCCCACTGCCTTGTGTTGGCTCAGAGAAAAGCCCGGGAGGCTGGCACTAGGGCCCGGCCGTGCTGGTGAGCGAGGCACACCTCGCAGTGGAAACAACGTGGCGCTCTGATTTTCTTCGGGCTGGCAGTTGCGAGTGGCGAGCACTGGGCTTGCACGGCTACATTGCAGCAGCTGTGGCGCTGCACACAAACCCCTCAGCCTGTGAAACAGAAGCGGCCTGGAGGGAAAGTGTGCAGGGGCCATGGCCCACAACGGGAAGCAGAATAAGTCAGTTAAAATAAACACTGCCATTACATTGTAGCAATCCCCTTCACTCATTACTCGTGGAATAAACACAGACCATTGTGTTGAGGTACCTCAAGCACTTAAACATTGCCCTTAATAGAAGAAGGAAGAAAACGAACTGGCAAGCTACTGCAAGCTGCCTCTGAGGGTACAATTGAAAGACTGGACGGGACAGGGTATTGATAGTGCCCCCCTGCCTGGGCATCAAGATAAGCGGCTGTGCCAAATAAACAAGCAGCGCGCACCATAGAGCTGGTGAAGCAGGGAGAAGAGGCTCACGCGGCTACGTGAGCGGACACAATCCATTCCTGCACTCAAATGTAGCTTTGGGGTGCTTCTGGGCAGCCCCTCTGGGCCCAGTTAACAGAAAAGGTTTGCCCCTGCTGGGGTGGGAAACCCAAAAAGTTGGCACCAGCCTAAGGATCCTGGTTGTGGTGCCATGTCAAATATACCTCCAAGGCTGAAAAACAAGCAGCCCAGGACATCCCCCAGCTCGGAGGGGGCAGGGAATAAGGACAAGACCCCCCGGTGGGAGCATGGCAGCCATGAGCACGAGCCAGGAGGTCCTTGCTGCAATTGCTGACCTGAGGGTAGCCTGGGAGACCAAGCTGGAACTGGCTGTGACAGAACTGAAAACAGCGCTGGAGCTCAAAGTTGGGGTGGTGCAAGAGGACTTGGAATTTTCTCAGACAAAGATGTTAGGTCTTTGGCGGAGCGCACAGAGAGCCTGGAGAAGGAAGTAGGCCCGATCACAGCGGACTGTGATGCACACAAATCGGAAATTCACGCCCTGGTGCAGCATATGGGCAACTTAGAAAACAGGGCGGAGGAGGCGGAAGGATGCGCCCAGAGGACCAATATCCACATTGTTGGCTTGCCGGAGGGAGCGGAGGGTCACAACCCCACGGAGTTTATCGAATCGATGCTGCTGCAGGAGATAACGGGAGGAGTCTTGTCCCAGGGGTTCTCGGTGGAAAGGGCGCATAGGGCTTTAACGAGGAGGCCACCACCAGGCAACCCACCTAGGTCGGTGATTGCTAAGATCCTCAACTACCCCTTACTATCCACCTGATCTACCGCCCATCAGGCCCCATCGGCACCTTTGATGAAGACCTTAACGCCATTCTAGCCAGCAATCTCAAAAGCTTGTCTCAAATCCTCACCTTGGGGGACTTTAACATAGGATATAACGACCCTGCAGACCCAACAGCTAGTACCATTGTTACCACTCTTGCCGAACTAGGCTTTGCGCAAAGAAGCATGGTACCTACCCACTCAAAGGGCAGAATACTTGATTGGGTGGCCGACCACAATTGCCTAGCGAACATCACCAATCTCACCTCTAATCTGGACTGATCATCACCTAGTTTCGTTCTGGTTATCCATCGACAGACCCACACCTCAGCCCATCTCAATGCCCCCCCCTACTCTTACCAGAAACAAGAAACAAGAAGAACATTACACTAGAAAGACTCACCCCGAATTTACTCCCCAAACTCGACACTCAGACAACCTGGATCCAGAGATCCTAGTTGAAGAATATAACAAGGCTATGGCCACAGCATTGGACCTCATCGCCCCACGCAAACTCAGACCAAGTAAACCGAAAACACGCCATTCCTCAAAAACTTAAGGCAACAAAAGAGAAACTGCGAAGCTACATGGAAAAAAATCTCCCTCAGATGAAAATAAACTCAAACTATCCAAAATAGCTGCACTCTATAAAAAAGAAATCTACATGGCCAAACAAACCTCCTTTGACTCCTGCATATCCTTAGCTAAATCCAACATGAAAGAACTCTTCTCTATTCTTACAGAAGTGGAAACACCTATACTATCCCCCCGATACCTGCACTAAAGAAAAATTGGTGTTCAGAAATTCAAAAATGCCCTGGCCAATAAGATCAAGACCCTACAAAATATAATTTCCAGTAAAAATGCGGCCCTAAAAGACATGCTCCCATCGAAAAGTCCAGATAATAACAAGACCATACATCCCTCCCCGCTTCAAGTTCTCTAAAGTCAACACTCTTTAAGTGGAAAAAATCATCCTGTCTTCCAACTGCCAGGGAGATCTGTGACCAGCTCAACTTATCAAAGATGCCGCCCGTGATCTGTCACGTTTCATCACTAAATTAATCAATGCTTCCTTTACCACCTGCTCCATCCCCACAAATCTAAAACAATCCTGGGTACTGCCTTTATTAAAAAAAAACCTACCCTTCATCCAGCCACACCTACAAATTACCGACCTATAACGACCGTTCCTTTCTTACTAAAAATCCTAGACAAGGTTGCTTATGTACAAATACAGAAGCACTTGGAAGAACACCACCTTTTAGGATCCAGACAATCATGGTTCCGCCCGCAACACGGGACTGAAACTGCACTTATTGATTTGAAAGCTCAAATAGACACTCGGGGACAAAGGGCAAGTTGCCCTACTCCTCCTCCTCGACCTATCTGCAGCTTTTCACCTGGTTCACTCTGTCCTATGCTCACACCTCCATACAGCAGCACACTTCTCCTACGAGGCCATCACATGGATTACCTCTTTTCTTAACGGAGGAACTATGAGGGTCTTCTCTCCCACTGCAGCAGCAGATCCGATACCCATTACCTGCGGTGTCCCACAGGGCTCTTGTGTCTCCCCGACGCTAAGCGCCTTTTCGATGATTTGGATCATCTCGGTATCACCTACACAAACGATAACCAGATCCTCCTTCCGCTTTCAGGAGATTAGGAAAAGGATTTGGCCTTGCTAAATAGGGTGTACACAATCATCCAGGCATGGATGGCCACTCATGAACTATGCCTGAGTGATGAGAAAACTGAGCTTATCATCTTGGGTACCACGTCTAGCCTAAAGAAACTTAGCCCGGCCTACATCTCCTTCATGATAGATAGGAACAATATCTTAGTTGGACAGGAGGTCAAAACTCTGGGATTCTACTTAGATTCCAACCTTTCCTTCAAAAGACAACTGAGCATCCCTGGCATCATCATCGGCATGCACATGCAAATTGATCCGTTCAGCTAAACCATTCCTTTCAGACACTAGCTGCGTCACACTCGCCAGAGCCCTTATACTCTCCCGCCTTGACTACGGCAACGCCCTTTACCTGGGAACCTCCAGGGCTACTACCAACAAGTTACAAACCCTTCAAAACAATGCCATGAGAGCAGCCCTAGGCATCCCTAGAAGAGAACACATTTCAGGACTCAGCCAACAGAACTGGCTATCAACTGGAAACAAAATACTCCTAAAAACGGCATCACTTACCTATAACTCTCTCAACAATGCTGCCCCGATCTACCCGATCAACAGATTCCACAGACAAGCCTCCTCGAGACCCCTCAGAACTGCGTACAAAGACTGCCTTTCCATTCCACATTTCAAACTTGCCACTATAGGAGGCAACAGCTTCATGGTAAAAGCAGCAAAACTATGGAACTCCCTGCCTCCTAACCTGAGAATACATGCCTTATTTGCACTTCCGCGCTAGGGTAACATCATGGTTGAAACTGAATGACCACCCAGAAATCTAATGCTATGGCTTCTTTCATGCCTTCCGCACACCGTGTAACATGTGTGCCCACCCTTGTAATTATGTTGTTACTGCTTACATCGTTTGCCCTCCCTACCACTTTGTATATACTTACTGTCAATGTGTACCTCTATACCTGTAACTAAGCTTCGCATATTCTTGTAACTGCTGCGCCCTGATACCCGTGGGTATAATTGCACATTATAAATAATAAAACAAACAACAAAACAACTCCCTCGTACTAGTACCAGGCTGGATGGCTGATGATGCAAAACAAGACCGGATTGAAATTCCTTCTCCTGGTTTACAAATTCCACCACAGCAAGGCACCACTGTATCTATCCTTTTCTATCCAACTCTATATGCCTTCTCGAAATCTCTGCTTTGCCTCCTCAAATACTCTTGTGGGTCCTCGCCCTCCCTGTGCTTCTTCCCGGTTCCACCCTCTTCTTGCTCCACCTGCATGGAATTCTCTTCCTCAGACATCCGAGAAACTGTCCACATGAATTTCTTCAAAAACCAAACTAAAGGCCTACCCACCTCGCCTCCGAGTTACCATCTTCACCTACATCTGCCCGCTAGCTAACATTTTCCCCCCTCGCCTCCTTAACCTGCCTCAGTCTCTCAATTCATCTGCCTCCATTCTAGCACTTCGCCCATCATGGTCATGTCCCAAGCACAGCTGGCCGTATCGCCTACCTGCACTTAAAAAAGGTCCATATGTAGGTCCATTTATGCATTGTTCCTGATGAATGTTCCATTTACCCCCCTCCACAACCTGTTCAGAATGTCCGCCCCTAAAACTCACCCCATTGTAAGAAGTTCACTGCTTCCCGTCAAATCTGATTTCTTATCTATGAAATTACCAGAACTTGACTGAGACTTGAGGGCATGTAGCACTTGACTTTGCCGAGGGCACAAGTTGACACTGTGCATTTCCAACATACTTGGTGATGTTTGTTCTAAAGAAGTCAGTCAATTCTAGACATTTTAGACATGGGAAGAGGGGAGGTGTGAAACTATCAAGTTTCCATCTGTTAATTCTGGTCTTGGGAATGCTTAGTCAGGTTTCCAGTGAGAAAGTGGTTTTGGCTGGGTTGTGCTTCACATAGGTGCAAGACAGCCACGATGGTGCAGGTCAGACTGTGTTCCAAGTTTATGGATACCTTTGAAGGAACCGATCTTTAGGTGAAGCTGCATGTTTGCTAATTCCCTCATCTCCGACTGTCTCTTTGCTATCCAGGAATTGTGTGCCGCCAACGACCTCTTCCTTAATGCCAGTAAGACAGATTCTACTTATCGGCACACCCACTCCCTCCTTCCCTGCAGCTCTCTGGCCGGCCTCCCTTGGCCCTCTTCCTGCACCTACCTGCAAGGCAAAAAAAACCTAAGGGTCATCTTCGACTCCACACTCTCTTTCTCTCCTCACATATCTGACGTCTCTAAGAAGTCTCACTACCAGCTACACCTCCTCAGAGGGATCCTTCCCTTCCTCTCCTTCCCCCAGAAGCTCACTGCCTCCAGAGCCCTGGTTCTCTCGAAGCTGGACTACTGTAACAGCCTCCATCTAAATCTTCCTGCCTCTACTCTCCGCCCTTTATAACTCATCCAGAACAGGACTGCGAGACTTGTCCTTGGCCTCAAGCCCAAGGACCGTATCTCTTCAGGACTGAAATCTCTACACTGGCTCCCAGTGGCTGCGAGGATTAAGTTCAAAACCCTCTGCATTGTCCACAAGGCCTTCTGGGGCCTTGGGCCAAAATACCTTCAACTATCTTCCTAAATATCTTCCCTTCTCGAGCTCTTCGCTCATCCACCTCCAACTACCTCAGGGTCAGCCTCTTCTCCAAGCAATGAGCTGGGGGTAGATCTCTCTCCGCAGCAGGGGCCTCCCTCTGGAACAGCCTTCCTGCCTCCCTGAAACTGGAGTAGAACCTTCTCCGGTTCCGGAAGCACCTCAAAACCTTCCTCTTTGCCTCCGCTTTCTCTCCCTCTCTCCCCTGCTAAAATAACTGAACCTGCACCGAATATGCTACTGGGCCACTGACCGATCTCAGTCCATGGCCAAGCCTCTCTTCCCTGCACTGCCTACCTGCACTACGGGACCGTCTCTGTTATCCCACAGCTCCTTCTCCCGGCACTTACCTTGCACTTGCCACCAGCTGGCCCCATTAATTATCTTGTATTCTACTAACCATGTACAGCACTTTCCGCCTCTCCCCTTCCCCTTGCACTTTTCCCAGTCCCCTCTCCCCTTGCACGGTCTGAATGACACCTGGCCTAGTAGGATCGTTGTTGGTCTCCCTTTGTCCCCCCCCCACCCCTGCCTCGTCGCGCCTTGAAACACTTGTGTATAGGCGCGTTACAAATGCCATATCATATCAATTAAATTGTCACTTGTGTAGCAGGATCTCTCCAGCCTCTTCGCTCTACAAGTTCAAAAGGGACTAACCGAGAGATAGTGCAGCAGAAATCATCTCCTCCACTACAGTTACCAAAGGCCTGTATTTGGGTGCTACCAAGAAAAGTTATTTCTTTTTCAAATGGAAAATCAGAAGTAATCCAGATGAGACTTTTATTAAGCTAACTATATTGGTGTGGCAAAGACCAGTACAAGTTTACTTTTTTTTTTAAGCAGTCCTGCAATTACATTCCTACAAATGCAAGTGGATATATAAAGCACAATTACAGTATGGCTGCTATGAAACACTGCATTGCCTGTTTTTAACTGAAGTTTAGGTTAGTGTAGCTAAATCTCATACTGTCAACTATATTTCATTTTGTTGGGGAAGGTGCATCATATAGATGAGTAAACAGTTTTGAAAATCTACATGATCACACAGCCAAATGTTTTTGATGGTAAAAACTAGTTCTGTGACCTGCTGGTTGCATTTATCTGTCTAACAGGTGCTCAAATCAGGGGCCGATCCCAAGCTCCTTGACATTGTATCTCATCACCCTGTTGCTTTATACCAACTACCCTGAAAATGAGATGGCCACAAACTACAATATGCCATCTAGTTTGCCCAGTTCTCTGCCTGATATGCCATCCACTCTGCTTGGTCTCACTTTCCTCTTACATAAATATACAAAGTAGACTAGATGTTCATGCAAAACAGTGATCAATCGTTCCATCCAGTCTGTACATTTGCAGATCTACTGCATTAATACATTGTGTTCCCGGCCTCTTCCACAGGTGGCAATCAGAATCTGAAACTAGCTGCTAGCATTTCATGACTTCACTGTCGTTGAAGGCGGTGCCCAGGGCAAGTTTCCACTAGAGTGCCACACCTCGACTTCTCCTGCACCCCTACCGACTCACCTGCGCGCCTCCTGGCTCACATCCGGATCCTGGCAATAAAATTGCAGACATGCATCATTTCTTTTCAAGGGAAAAACAATGTTCTTCCAACTGGATGTTCCCCCCACGTATTCCTCATCTTTGATATATATATCACTCATCTTTGCTGCTTCGGAATTTATTTTTTCCACCAGAGGGCGCTATCCTCAATGTCGTGTCATCGACATTCGAGGGCTCCCGTCACGTGTCGACGCCATCGACATTCGAGGGCTCCCGTCACGTGTCGACGCCATCGACATTCGAGGGCTCCCGTCATGTGTCGACGCCATCTGCATCATAAATCGCTCGAGCCGCGCCCGTTGACTTCAGTTCAGTTTTTTTGTCGTCATCAATTGACGAGTTGACCAGGCGTACCCCCAGACCGTAAGCTCTCATAAAGCACTGAGTGCAAGCACATAAATTGTACAGCAGGGTAGGCTGGGAGGGGCGATGAGGAATACGTGGGCGTAACAGCCAGTCGAAAGAACATTACCAGGGCTAAGTAATTTATTCTTCGAATTGTGTCCTCCCACGTATTCCTCATCTTTGATAGACTCCCAAAGCAGTGCCAATTTGGAGGGAGTACTATTTAATTTACTTAGGCACTGTGAGCAAAACAGCTTTTGCAAAAACACTGTTTGAGACGATGTTGAATCTAAACAGTAATGTTTTATGAATGTGTGCATGGAGGACCAAGTTGCTGCTGCACAGATATCACGTACCGGGAAACCCCTCTGGAGAGCTGCAGAAGTTGCCATGCCCCTAGTGGAGTGAGCTCTGCCTATCTGGTGGTTCTTTGCCAGCCAGTCTATAACATTTCTCCAATTGCTAAAATTCTCCACCTGGATATAGTTTGTTTTGTTACGGCCAAGCCCAACTTGTGGCCGGGTATCCAATGAAAAGTTGATCATCTTGCCTACATTTTGCAAGTCTTGAGATATAAAAGCTCAGGGCCCTTTTTAGATCTAGCCTGTGAAGCCTTTCTTCCTCCCTGCCTGCATGCGGGGGAGGATAAAAGGCTAGTAGTATTATCCTTTGTGACAAATGAAAGTCTGAGACTACTTTATGCAGGAATGATGGTTTCTTATGGAATACGGTGTAAGGAGGCTTACAAGAGAGCCTGTAACTCACTTGCCCTGATTCTAAAGCCACTAGTCGGACTGATTTTAATGTGAGTAGCCTTGGAGGGCATGAATGCAATGGCTCAAATGGAATACACGTGAGAAATTTCACTACCAAATGGCGTTGATGGAAACTTCAACGAGAGCGTCAATAAAGCCTTCGGCGTCGACGAAGGTTGATGGAAGCGCCGATTTACCTGACGCTGCCTTCGATTTATGTTTCGAAGGGTCTGGCTCCGATGGAGTCGACGACTGTCGAGTGCTTCGACAATTTGCTCTTTTTCCGAGATGACATGCATTACTCACCGTAATAGCATTTCTGATGATTTTATCTGCTTAGATTCACAGACTGAATATGGTCCGACACCTAGCGGTAACCGCAGAAGATTGCATCTTGACTTTTGAGGATCGAAAGGGGGCGTCGTCATAGGTGCGCCTGTAACACCATCCCTAACGTGATGTGTAGTGTACCCAAAATCCCTCACGCGCAGAGGTCCTTACGATTGTATTTGTGATTGTATTTTTTCTGCCATGAGGGGGCCCAAGGCTAGCGTGACAGAGTACATAAAAAGAGAGAAAGTAGTAAGACGTCTATGTTCCTTCCACCCGAGTGGGGAGGAAGGGTGGGCACATGTGAATCTAAGCGGATACAATCATCAGAAAGGCTATTACGGTGAGTAACGCATGTCTGATGCTTGTTAATCTGCTTAGAATCACATGCTGTGCATAGACTAGCGAGCAGTATCCAGAGTTGGAGGTGGGTTGTGAGAATGAACAGTAGTGAAAAGATGTCTTCGTACTGCTTGTCCCACCTGAGAATCAGACCTAAAGTGTATCTAGGCAATAGTGTTTTGTAAAGGTGTGTACAGAACTCCATGTTGCCGCTTTGCAAATGGACTCTACAAGAACATTTGCAATGAATGCTATGGAAGCCCCTGTGCCTCGAGTAGAATGTGCTCTAGGCTTGAAGGGCAGTTCTCTCTTAGCAAGAGTGAGACAAAGTATGATGCATTTGACTATCCACCTTGAGATAGCGGACTTGGGTGACAGAATCCCCTTCTCTGCCAGCTGCCATTGAAACGAAAAATTGGTTTGTTTTCCTCAGTGGATTTGTTTGTCCAGGTAAAAACATGACTGCCCTGCGCACATCTAACGTGTGTAGGCTTCTTTCGGCCATGTTAGTGGGGTTCTGGAAGAAAGTGGGCAGTTCTATTGACTGGTTCACATGGAACTTGGAAATAAAGTGTTAACGCACCAAAGTGGGAACAAGTGTACTGTTGGGCTGAGACTCTCTTCCTCCCCGGTCCTTGCTGTCCTTAAGAGGAAACCGACTTGTGCTGTACACTGACTGCAATCATCCTTTGAAAAGTAAATACCCATTTTTCTCTGCACAGATCCCCTAACATATGGTGAACTTTGTTAGTTCTGAGGACTTTCATTATATATCCTGTGCTCGGTTTACCCGTTCCTTGTTCTTTACTGCAGCGTCTCTTCACGTATACACTGGCGCCGCCCGCGCCCCCTCCCCCTCACAACTACCCAGCAAGCCTACAACTACCCACTGACACGTGCACCCGCACCCAAGTGGGAACAAGTGGACTGTTGGGCTGTTAGGCGTGGGGCTAGGCCAGCCATGGTAGCAGGTAAAACAAATACAGGCATTACGATTAAGTTAATTAATATTAATTAGTAATGTTACAAACGCCTCACTCAATGTAAATTGCAAAGTGAGGTGATCGGTAATCCGGTATTTGTGCGTGGGATCTGTGCAAATATTAGCATAGCGATCTCTTTTCTGTACATGTATCTGGCTGATAGCAATTGAATTAACAAAAGGATTTTAATTACCTTAACGTTGAAAAATTGTAATCAGGGATAAAATGATGAACGGCCTAAGGAGCGGTAGAAAGCTCACGGGCACTCCACTACACGTGAATATGGATGAGCAAGATTTAGTTGAATTAGAAGCATTGTGCATCCAAGAAAAATTTACGGAAGGTACTGAATGTATGGTCACAGAATTAGTTGCGCAAATACATCGTAGCCCGGAATTTAATGCTGATAAAAGTGAAATTAATTATTACTTTGAAGGGTTCCCAAATGAATGTTGCTGGTGATATTATTCCCCTAACGTACACATTAAAGGAAATGAATGATAGGTACCAGGCTGTTGGTGCAAAAAGTGAATGGGGGCAGGGGGGACACAGGGGAGTATGGGACTCTTATGTGGATGGAGCATTGCACGAACAGTTCAAAAATAAGATCTCGGACGGCTCCTTAATTGCTCCGGTTATAGAGGCGGAATTGGGAAGATGTATTTGCCTCTCTTTGGGCCCCTCCACTCCTGTCCTGCAGAGAGCGATAGGTGTTGAAAATGTTTTCATGTTTAAGAGTTAGAATAACATTGCAGCTAAAGTATCGACAAATGACACACTAAATTCAAGGACTGTGTTGGGTTATCAGGACCCCACTGTACAGCTAATGTTAAGTCGAGTTACCCTGTTCATGAGTTAAACCTAATTCCTGGGGTTATAGATAGTGCCCTGGAAACAAACTCAAATTATGGTAATGGGAGTAAGAGTAGCGAATCCCCAAATGATAGCTCAGCACGGGTAAGCAAAAGGCTCACCCATTTAGGTGGAAACACTCCTGAATGAGCATGCTTTCCCTACAATTACACGTATATTGAACTTGTCCACACAAGGGGCACGATCAAACCCATTGGGAAATAAGGCAATGAAAAACACATGGGCAGAAATTATGGCAAAATTAAACAGAATGGATGGAGCTATGTTTACATGTGATGTCATAGCGTCATTGATTATGGAACAGAAAGAAATCTAGTTGTGATCCATGCAAGAATTTACTGACCAATGGGGTACTCCCACAGGCTACAGCAGAAGTGATATACGATGATAAAGAGGTGGAGAAAAATATAGCCCTGGGAAATTTCCAAGACCTGGCCCCAGGACTAAATAGTAGAGGTGACGTGGAAGGGGGGAAGCGCTAAAGGATGGGGTTCTAATGAAAGAAGTAGCAGTAAATACTGAGAAAATCGGAGAGCTGATATTGCGAGTAACTAGTCTCATGGATGCAATAAAATCTTTGCAATTTATGCAAAGTATGGAAGCCACTTATAGTTCCTCCTCTCAAGAGGACATTGCAATGCAGGCTAGCCAGTCTGTTTTGACTGAATAGACCTGAACGCGGAAGTTGGTAAGGCTGGAATGCATAGTAATCAAAAGGAATGGGAGGGGGTGACTCATACTGATGGTACCCCAATTGTGGTACTCACTCAAAGAGGACGCTCTGCGAATCGTATAGAGAAACGCAGAGCAGAGGAAAGAAGCACCCAGTGGGGGAGAGACTTGATTAAGTAACATATAAAGGGGTGGTGGAAATAGAAAGGAGAATAAGGGCAGGGGGCAAAACATCATGGGATCAGCAAGGGCGACGAGGCACGAAGAGAAGAATGGGAGAGGAGAGAGGGGGTTGGATACCCAGCCAGGGGAGGGGAAGGGGCCGTGGGGGAGTGGAGAGGGACAGGGAGGGCAGGCAGTGACTACTACAGGGGGAGGTGCGGGGGTATACGGCAGGGAAAGGATCACGGGGGCCAAAAGCAGTTAAGGGAGGTAGCTGGATAGCCTACCATTCAGGTGGTTAACTCACAACGTTAGGGGGCTAAATTACCCCCCCAAAAAGGAAAAAGCTAAAACAATTCACAAGAAGAACAAGTTACTTTCTTACCTGGTAACGTTCTTTCGATGGGATGGTCCGACGACGTATTCCATATCTATGACATGTAATCAGCACAGCTGTGGTGATTACATGTCATAGATATGGAATACGTCGGAGGACCCAACCCCCTCGAAAGGAGGGGTTGCAGGAAATGCATCTCATGCTTAAGGACCAGGGGCGACTAAAGGTACGGGGATACGATCAGATTTTGTATGCGTCTGGGAGGAGTAAGATGGGGGGAGTAGCCCTAGCCATTAAAAGCACGGTGGAGATCCGAATCGCAGAAGTCCTGCGGGACAAAGAGGGCAGGTATGTCCTAGCCAAAAGGGGTACACCAGGACCGCCCATATACCATAGCGGTAGTGTACGCCCCAACATGGGAGAGGAAAAGTTCTTGAGGTATTTACTAGGAGTTCTGGAAGAGGCTCAGGGCCAAATAATTATGATGGGAGACCCAGTGAACGGGGGCGGGGGGTGGGTTGCAGTGATGACAGTGGAATTAAGGGACAGGATTGTGTGAGCAGGGCTGCGGGATGTATGGCGGGAGTTGAAGGGAGACGAGGAAGGTTTCACTTTCCTATTGGGAGTGCAAGGGTCACAATCCAGAATAGAGTATATCTGGGTTTCAATGGCCTTGGTGGGGCAGGTCCGGGAGGTGCAGACAGGTCCCATCGGAATAGCGGATCACAAGGTGGTGTCCATCCAAATAGTTTTAGGGCATAAGGGCAAAGGGGCAAAGGGGCATGGGGTTGGAAATACCCCAAATTTCTGATTAGAAACCCAGTAATCAGAGAAGAAATAGGAGGGAAAATCAAAGGCTTCTTTGAAACCGACACACGGGGGAAAATACAAGATGGGACGCATTCAAAGCTACACTCAGGAGAGAACTGATAGCGGCGAAAGCAAAGAGGAAGAAGCAGCTCAAGGCTTTGGAGGCACAGCTAGAGGTGGAGGTGGCAAGGCAACGGGCAGGTACAATCCCGACTCCCCATGAGGGAATACACACGGGCAATAGGGCAATTGGAAGTCCTCCGAACAAAAGGGCGGAACGGGCATTGCTCGCCATCTGCCAAAATTACTACGCTAAGGCAAATAAGGCAAATAAGGCGGGCGCCCTATTGGCGCGTCTACTGCGGGGGATGAAGGCAAAAAACGCGATCACAGCCCTGAAAACAGAAACTGGGGAGCAGGTCACGAGGGCGGGCGATATCCAGGAAACTCTTGCACAATTCTATGAATCCCACCTGCAGCCGGAATTCCTAGAAACAGATGCGATTGCACAGGGTCCGAAGGGAAGCCCAGGAAGCCCTTAGTTGGGAGATCACAGAGGACGAAGTGCGGAGGGTGATGGGTAACCTACCAACGAATAAGGCCCCACGGCCAGACTGTTACACTGTGGCCTTCTATAAAACCTTTGTATCCGAACTAACCCCTCACCTAACATATCTCTTCAATACATTCAAACACAAAGGTAAGATAACTCCATCAATGGAGGAGGCAAGACTAACCCTTATTTTGAAACCCAATAAAGACCCGGACGAGAGAACATCTTACAGACCCTTAGCATTGGTTAATGTAGACGCCAAGATCTACACAAATATCTTGACGAATAGGCTGGAGGCCATGCTCCCGGACCTGATCCACCCGGACCAGGCGGGGTTTATAAGAGGCAGGCAGGCAGCGGACAACAATAGGAGGGTGGCCCACCCACTGTAAAAGGCACAGAAAAATCATTGGATGCAGAAAAAGCAGTTGACCGCGTGGAGTGGTCCTTTCTGTTCCGGGTAATGCAGAAAATTGGTCTTGCGTGGGGGGGGGGGGGGGGGTCGGTGGTCCATCAGAGGGTCGACTTTACGAAGATGGTCCAGGCCAACTATCAGCAACCATCAACGAGAGTGGCAGTGAACAGAGCCAAATCCAGACCCTTCAGGCTGAGCAGAGGTACGAAACAAGGATGCCCACTATCCCCAATGCTCTATGCAATCTATTTAGAACCTCTGCTGCAGGCGAAAAGAGGAGCGATCGGGATACGGGGCATCCCATTTGGGGGGGAAAGGGGGGAACACAACACAAGGTGGCCGCGTTCGCGGATGACATGTTGCTCACTCTGACAGCGCCAATGGAGTCTATTAAGGAAAGCAGGGCCATGTTGGAGAAATTCGGTGAGGCCTCAAGCTTGAAGGTTAACATTGGCAAGTCAGAACTATTGAAGGCATTGAGGTCAGCCACCCCTTTCGTGTTGAGCCCAGGGGTAATTAGGTACCTGGCGGTGAAGATCACAGCCACTCTGGCAGGTTAGTATGCGGCTAATTATCCCGCACTACTGAAAGGTGTTACGCTGATTTCCATAAGTGGAGGACCCTCCGAGTTTCATGGGTTAGAAAGCAGGATGCAGTTAAAATGGTGACGCTTCCGCGATTGTTGTATCTATTCCAGGCGGTACCAGCAAGTTTTTTCAGGGAATTATAGGTCCTGACCAACGTGTTCCAGTGGACAGGAAAGAGTGCAAGGGTCAGTAGGCAGTTAATGGGCACCAAAGCAGGAGGGAGGGCTGGCGCTTCCAAACTTCCATCAATACTACGAGACTATACAGCTTAGAGTAATTAGGGAATGGCTCCAAAGGGAGGCGAGAATACGCAAAATAAGCGATGGGTCGCAATGGATAGGGCAGTAGTGCACCATAAACTGGCGGAAGTGCTGTGGCTATATAGTCCCAAGCACATGTATGAGAGCACCATAACCAAATTGGTAGCAGACAATTGGGACAAGTTGGTGGGAACTAGGGGCATCACGACCTTCCCATCCCCCTTCAGGCCAATATTCAATAACGGGGAATTCAAGCCCAGCTTGGAGAAGGGAGAATTCAGACCATGGCAAGAGGGAGGGTGCAGGAAGCTACGGGATATATTTAAGGGGGGGGAAGGACATACTCATTTGAGGAATGCAAAAGGTTCTTCGTGGTAAATGAAGGGGAGAGGCTCAGGCACGAGCAAATACGGCACAGAGTATTGCAGTCCGGAATCAAAGAGGCAGCGGTCAGGAAGACATCACAGTTTGAGAGATTCCTCTTAACCAATGATGGCTCCAAAGGGCTAATATCTAATCTGTATAGGATCTTAGACGCAACCCCCAAGAGCCAGTGGGCGTATATGCTGGAGTAGGAGTGGACTTTGGGGAGGGAGGAACGGGAGACTGTGGAGGAAAAATCCCCAAACTGGCCAGAGCATCCCAGTTACAAGAGTCATGGTATAAGACATTGCTTGACTGGCACTACACCCCGGCCCGCCTCTATAAGATATACCCAGAAACATCTGCGGGGACTGTTGGAGGGAGTGCGGGATGGAGGGCACGGCGGAGGTGCCCTAAAATAGAGCCGTTCTGGAGGGAGGTGCAAAGGGCGCAGGAACAGGCTTATGAGACCGGAGGAAGTAGACCGCCGGAACAAATTCTGCTAGGAATCAGAGGGGGCACGGCAACAGGAGAACCCAGATCTCGTGAAAAGGCAAGAGTGGTATCAACACTGGCGGCTATGACAATAATAGCACAGAGGTGGAAAAGTACAGAAGCCCCCCATGTTGCAGGACTGGCTGCGGAAAATAAGGGAAATCAGAGCTCTGGAATGGGCAACCTATGCCATGGACAACAAACTATGCAATTTTGCAGGAGACTGGGGAGAAACTTTAGCCTTTCTCAGAGATGATTTTCGGGTTGGGTGGTGTCCCCGGCGCCTAAGACTTTTGGACCTACAATGAAGCATGGCGCACCTTCCGCGAAACGAAGGGAACAAGGAAGGCTTAGGAGCTGCCCCAGGGGGACGGGAGAGGGTGGCTGAGGGGCAGGAGGGGAAGGGGGACCAGTTGGGGAATTGTTTAAAAAAAATCAGTTTTACAGCATGTTAAAGTGTTTTTTTTTAAAAAAAATGTTTGAAGAGGGGAGAGAGTGAAAAGAGAAAGACCAAAACCAGTAGTGTAGTGTTAAAAGACACCAATGAGAGAATTAGCCTTGGTAGCCTGCAGACCGATTATTTTTTTTATGTTACTGAGCTGCAAACCGCACGTGCTAGCAGGAGAAATGAAATAGTGAGTTTAAGGTGAAGGCTGGTAGTAAGAGAGCAACAGCTTGGCTCTGAGGCCTGCAAAACTCCTCACTCATTTTAGAATCTTCTGCTTTGGGTTATAAAAGGTTTCCATGTAATCTCCATGAAATAATTACTTTGTGGTAATTTATTAAATCCGGGTTGGGGGGATTATAATAATTTGAAGTAATATACTGCAAAGTAATTTCTTTTCATGGAAATGACATTGACCCCTTTATAACTCAAAGCAGAAGATTATAAAATGGGGCAGATGTTTTGCAGGCCACAGAGCCAAGCTGTTGCTCTCTTCCTACCAGCCTTCACCATGACCCACTATTCAAATTCAGCAAAAGGGTCAAGACCTGGGTCTTTAAACATTCCTTCTTCACAACGTCTTCCCCTTTTCTTGACATTCTAACTTTACTGTTTTGAAGTCACTGGTGCATTTAATGCACTACAAGCACAAAACCAAGCAATAGCAAAGTAAATCACTTTGGCTTTTGCAGTTCATTTCGTTGGATATGTATTGGCATGATTTGGTCAACATATGGGCCCAGCTCAAAATTACATGAGCAATTCGCCACTGCTGGCTGATTAAATATGTCTAACCTTTCACATTGCCAGTTGAGGCACGAAGCTTGCAGTTTATACAGCCTGTTGCAGAGCCTATACATTATACCATCAATGTTAAAACACTACTTCAGGCCCCAATTACAGAAGTCAACTGAACAGTGCAACCACCATCAGTTTACTACAGGGACAACTATTCTGAAACAAAATATAGATCTAAAGGATAGATGAGACCATGTGTAGAAGGGGCAGGTGAT
The DNA here is from genome assembly GCF_040938575.1 of Ambystoma mexicanum. Taxonomy (NCBI): domain Eukaryota; kingdom Metazoa; phylum Chordata; class Amphibia; order Caudata; family Ambystomatidae; genus Ambystoma; species Ambystoma mexicanum. The sequence continues at coordinate 250,330,651 of NC_090930.1, read as the reverse complement.
GCTTGATAACTATTGTATGCAGTAAAATGAGAACATTGTACTGTACAAATATCCAGCACCAATTTAGCAACCAGGCTAACACAAAAAGAGGGCATCAACAGTGTTGTAAGAATGCCATTTAAGAAAGAGCTGGTCGCTTTAAGGCCATATGCCCATTTCTAGCTACTCTACTCCGCGTTTGTCAGCAAGTTTCATATTTAAAAACAGGGTAGAAGCTCCATGTATACCACAAACCTTCCAACGAAGCAAGGACCCAGTTGCAAAATGTAGAAATACCAGGATGTCTCACGAGTGTTTAAGCATAATGAAGGGAAATTCTCATACTGTAGTTTAAATCACATATCTTCTCAGTTCCCAGTTCTCTTACAAAATCCCCACGCAGCCAATTGAGATCGGGTTTTATTTTTTGCATTCTGGAACTTTTACCTTTCCCATTATATGTTGTGAACTACAAGCCTCAGCATTTACAAAAAAGGTACGACATAATTATCTACTTGCACAGGAATTGGAGAAACAGAGTGCTCAGAAAGCCAAGAGAAGAGAGAGCAAGCCATGGAGAAAGCGAGAAAAAGAGGTATATGGAGGAGGAAGGGAGAAACGATTGACAAAAAGATACAGGTTGACTCAACCACGAGGGGCACTGGTACAAGGGATAATTTACTACGACTATAATAACATGGCTGTGCAGTTCCTTTATTTAATCATGCCTGTGGTCAGACATGCTGGCAGGAGGGAGAGTGGCAGGAGACAAAAATTACCCATGCTAAAAACAACGGTATTGCCAGATGCCACGCAAACCAAATATTATATTTCAATACCACTTTCCTTCCCTCTCCTACCCGTAGCATTGTTTTTCCAACAAGGTAGTACTGAAGCATCGCTATTTATTTGCCAAAAACAATAAATTGGAGGGATGGGGGGAGAAAGTAGGGCTGTGCAAAAGCACAATGTCCATTATGAGAATCAAAAGGAGCCCAACAAATGACCACACGAAAATCCCTCCTGGAACAAATATGACCTATATTACTTACCGTAATAGCATTTCAGATCTGCTTAGATTCACATGCTGTGCATATAGTCCGACATCTAGTGGTAATCAGGGAGTATTGCAGCTCGTCTTTCGAGGATCGAAAGGGGTCGTCGACATGGGCGTGCTTGTAACACTATCCATAACGTGACATGTAGTGTACCCAAGATCTTTCACGTGTTGAGGTCCCTCGGGTTGTGTTTCTTCTGCCGTGAGGGACCCTTATGACTAACTTGCGTGAGTACAGATAGAGATAAAGTAGTAAGAGGTCTATGTTCCTTCTACTCAGAGCGGAGAGGAAGGGTGGGCGCATGTGAATCGAAGCAGATACAATCATCATAAATGCTATTACGGTAAGTAATGCAGGTCTTCTGATACTTGTGAATCTGCTTAGAGTCACATGCTGTGCATAGACTAGTGAGCAGTATCCAGAGTTGGAGGTGGCGTATGAGAAGGAACAGTAGTAAAAAGAGGTCTTCGCACTGCTTGTCCCTCCTGGGAATCAGACCTAGAGTGAGTATCTAGGCAGTAGTTTTTTGAAAAGGTGTGCACAGAACTCCAGATTGCTGCTTTGCAAATGGATTTGAGAGGAACATTTGCAATGAATGCTATGGAAGCCCCAGTGCCCCAAGTAGAGGGCGCTCTAGGTTTGAAGGGCAGATCTCTCTTGGCAAGAGAGTAGTAGAGTGTGACGCAGTTTACAATCCACTTTGAGATGGCCGACTTGGAGACAGGGTCTCCTCCTCTACCAGCTGCCACTGAAAGAAAGATCTGTCTTTCTTAGTGGTCCCTTTTTTTCCAGATAATATATGACCGCTCTATGCACATCAAGTGTGTGTAGGCTTTTTCCAGCCACGCTAGTGGGGTTTTGGAAGAAGGTGGGTAGTTCCATTTATTGGTTCACATTAAACTTTGAGATGAATTTAGGCGCATATCTAGGGCGAGTGCGCAAAACCACCTTATCTTTGTGAATTATAACAAATGGGTCTTGAACTGAAACTGCCTGTAATTCACTGACTCTTCTAATAGAAGTGACTGCAGATAGATAGGCAGTCTTGTAAGCGAGAGCCTCAAGCCTAGCCTTATGGCTAGGTTCAAAGGGAGATTCCCATTAGTCCAGTTAATACCACATTTAGGTCCCACTCAGGGGCTGGGTTTGAAACATGGGAGGCATTCTTTTAACCCCTTCCATAAATGCTTTGATTACTGGGATCTTCCAACACGACTCCTTTTGTGACGTAGTGTATGCTGAAAGTGCAGCCAGGTGGACCTTCAGTTAATTAAAAACAAGACCAGAGTCCAGTAGAGGAGTCACGTGTAACACAATGCGAGTGGGAGAGCAGTCGATGGGATTGATGCGCTTAGAATGGTACCAGATGATGAAGCATTTCCACGTATTGGAGTAGCAATGTCTCTTTAAGACTATCCATACATCTCTGAGGAAGTTGGAGGTGCCCGAACTATATGACCTCAGGAGCCAGGCGGCTAAGTTAGCAGGCAAGGATGGAGCGTCTCCCCCTTGTCTTTTGAAAGCATGTTCAATGGGCAAGGTATTTTCATCGGATGAGGAATTAACATTGCCATTAGATGGGAGAACCAGCGCTGGCCAGCCCACATAGCGGCCACAAGTATCATTGTGACTGGCTCCTGGTGCATCTTGTGCACCATCTTGTTGAGTTGGGGAGTCGGGGGTGGGGGGGGCTGGGCTGGCGGAGCGTAGACAAACTTCCCTGACCATAGTATTCCAGAGACAGTTCCCCTTGGAGCGGTTCTGGGGGTATCTGGAGGTGTAACCTTGGCATTGTGCATTCTCCAGAGTTGCCATTAAGTCTATCTCTGGGAAGCCCCATTCTGCGAAGATGTTGGAGACGATGTCTTCAAGTAACTGCTATTCGTACTCTGTGGGTAGAAGGAAGTCTCTGCTGAGCACGTCTGCAAGAAGATTGAGTTCCCCTGGAAAGTGTTGAGACAGGAGGAACATCCCTTGTTCAAGAGCCCACTTCCAAATGTTCCGAGACAGGTGGGGGGTAGGAGGGTGCACACTTTCCAGGGCTATCCAAACTGGTTGTTCAGGTAATACATGGCCATGGAGCCGTGAGGACCAGTACTGTCTTCCCCTGAAGTTTTGTCTGAAAAGCTTTTAGGGCTTTGAACACTACCAACAATTCCAACAGGTTTTTGTGGTTGGATGCTACTGCTGGGGACCAAACGCAGAGATGCGTCCATAGTGAGAGTGGCTTCTACAGCAGGGGTGGTTAAAGTCTTCCCCTTCAAGAGGATTTCCCCTCAACCACCACTGCAGAGCGCACGAGGGCTGCCGAGGCAACAACTAGATTGTCCCATTGTCCACTGGCCTGACACCATTGGCTGTTGAGCCACTCTTGCATGGGGCGCATGGGCAAACATGCATGTGGGACTAAGTAAATGCAGGAAGCCATCATCCCTAACAGTCGCATGGCCTTGAGTACAGTCACCTCATAACTGGCTAAATAGTGAGGGATATGGAACAGCATGTTTTGAACTCTCCCGTTAGAGGGGAAGACGAGGCAGTCTTGTCCTAATTAGGCCCCCCCAGAAATTGTTTGACTTGCCTGGGGTCTAGGATGGACTTTTTCTCGTTTGAGAATCCCATACTGAAGAGTAAATCTAGTGTCTTTTGGGTGTTTGATAGGCATGTTCCATGAAAATCCCCTGTTATTAGCCAGTCACTGAGGTAAGGCTAGAAGACTGTGATGGACTGCCTGCGCAGGTGAGCTGCTACTACCGCCAGTACCTTTATAAATACCCCTGGGGCCGAGGCAATGCCGAAGGGAAGGACCTTGAACTGAAAGTGTTTGTCCTCTATCATGAACATTAGGTATTTTCTGTGCACTGGCAGCATTGAAATATGAAAGTATGCATCTTTCATGTCCAATGTTGCCATGTAATCCCCCGTTTTAGTAGAGGGATTGTGGGGGGAATGTTGGAAAGATTCACAGCGAAAGGAGTGGCGAGATGTACCTGCTCGCTGCCGATATTTGAGGCCTGGGAGCCTCTTGTGGTGGGAGCCCCTTCCAATGCCATGGCGCTGTCCTCTTGGCCGATATTGGTTTGAGGCAGCTGCCCCCTGTCCTAAGGACCAGGTATTTCCCATTCCGTACCAATTGTGGGGGGAACGTGGGAAAGATTGACCGCGAAAAGAGCAGCGAGATCTACCAGCTCACTGCTGATAGGGTCTCGGAGTTAACTGGTTTAGTGACTTCAAGGTCTCATGTTCCTTTTTTACAGTCTCTAAAGCCTCATCCACCACCTTTCCAAACAGGTTAGATTCTTCTACCTGCTTGTTAATGAGGGATGCCTGGGTTTCCGGTTTGAATCCCAAATTCTTCAACCATGCGTGCCTTTTCAACAAGGTACATTGAGTGTTCTTCCTGCTGTCTCTGCAGCATCCAGCGTGTTTTTAAGAATGTTTTGATTCACCTGCCTCCCCTCTGACACAACCACCAGCAGGCGTGACCGTGTTAGCTCTTGGACTTCCTGGAGCAGATTCCACTGGACATTGCTGTAATCAGCCAACAATGTGGTATTGTTAGCTATCCTGCTGCAGTTGAAATGTGCTTCCCCATGGCATACAACTTCTTGCAGTCCTTGTCCAGCGGTGCCACGGCCATGGACAAGGGTACTCCTGTTTTTCCTAGTTGTTACCACTAGGGAGTCCAGACTGGCATGTCCCCGGATGTACAGTGGGTCTGTAGGCAGGGGGCAAAAAAGTTTCGACCCGTGGGTTCGCTGCCCTGGTTTGCGATGATGTCAGCAAAGAAGGGGCGATACGCCGTTTGATGGAGTTTAATAGAGGTATCACAGGGCTTGAAAGTGGTTTCTCTTTCAAAATATCCTCCACGGAGTCAGCGTCTTGCACCGCCTCTAGAGTGGCAATCTAAAAGCGGTCTGCTGCTTTTTTCAGGATAGCATTGAATGCCATCTGGTCATCGATGGGAATTGCCCGTCTTATTTTTATTCAATTTATTTATTTTTATTTGGTTTAAATAAACCTTTACAAAATTTAAAACAGTATAAAAATCCAACATAACATCTATAAAAACAGGAGACAAGTATTACACTATCACAGTACAAAAACCATCATTAATTATTATTACTAAAGCCACCGCAACTGCTACATACTCAGACAATGTTGCAGACATCTTTCAGAAATCGAACAACCACTATCTTTAGTGCTATACCAGAACCATGCATCATTTCCCACCATAACATTGCCAAATTTGTAAACTCAACTGATCGTGTGCTAATGAAAAAGTATTTGATTTGTGCTGCCATTAATGGCTTACATTCTAGCAGGATGGGGAGGGGGATCGTGGTCAGCGTGCATGGCGTGAGGAAGGAAACCTACGGAGCTCCCGTCCTAGATCCTTCAACTGATCGCACTACGGCATCCATGTGCCAAGTTAAGCAATAAAACTTGCATCCACGGACGGAAGAACTCGTCCCCCTACACCCGGTCCTGACGCTGAGTAAAATCGGAGCTAGCAAATGGGAGAAAGAGGCATCTGCAGAAGCGCCCCTGCGGTCCTCAAAATGGCGAATGTGAAATGAGAACCACGCAAGGCGGAGAGGCAGCCTAGCTGAGCAGCAAGATCCATCTAAGGTGTGTGGGGGAACTGCTGGATTTAATATTCTTGCTGCCCAAACCGGCGATAGTTGCCTGCTGCATTCAAGACCAACGACAGGGACATCACGCCAGGCCACGAGTGACTGAGATATCGGACCCTGTGAGGCGGGGGCAGGGCGCTGGGACTGCCGGTTGGATCGCTCCGCGTATTGAGAGCGGGCACCGGAGACAAGGCAAGTCGCCCTGCAGCGAATCCCAGGAACGACAGAGCCCTGCGACTCGCTTGTGGGCAGCCGCGTCGGGCAGACCGAGCTAATCCCAAGAGAAGACGCAAGAAGCAGCGTGAGACTACTCGCCAGCAGCCACTGGGGATCGAAGGACAATAGAAGGTGCGCCGGCCATACCACGGCGCTTGGAGCAACACAGGAGAAGAGAACGTTGCCCCAGTCTAAGGACTGCCCACCAGTACGGACACTTTGGGCTCCAGACCGCAGTCAGACTAGCTGGCTCCACGGACACTTGCCCCGGAGGGGGATGAACCGTTTGCTTGGTGGGTCTGGGCATGCTGCAGGGAACGCTGAGGCGCCTGGCGGTACGCTCACAGATAAATGGAATACTGCCACACAGCACCACTCCCGCGGCGCACAGAAACTATAATGCAGAATGATATCTGAAACTCTGTTTAAGCTAGGATAAATTAGTACACAGCCACATGCCACGTAAAAGGTGCTTGGACCAGGTGCTCCAAGAGTCATAGTAATCACCAGTGGGTACAGAGACCTGGCCCATGGCGACCGAATGCAGCTACCACCACCAGCCCTTAAGCAACCGCCACAACTGCCTCAGGAGAGGACGCAAAGCACAGCCCTATCTAACGGTTGACGGGGGCCTCACCTCAAAGTACCAACCGCTGCCCCAGGGCCGTAGACATCTCTGACCGCTGCAACAATCTACGCCATATTCACAGCAACACGAAGCGGACTGTGACCAATGACAGGTTCTGGCTAGAATAAGTAACCAAACCTGCCACAACAATCACACTACCCGAGACTGTGGAAGGGAATAGAGTAATTTAAAGCTAGGCCACTAAGGGACGAAAGCACATCACGAACCATGAAGTGAAACATTTGGCTGATCCACACCTGCACGTCAAATTGGAGGAAGTCACCTGTCAAGGACTATGTGGTGGGAAACCACTCAGAAACGGACACAGTGAGAACCGTGGTGTAAGCCGGAGCAGAACCAAACCCATCCCACCCAGGAATCTCACACGGGCATAGTGCATTGAGGTGGGCCAACCTGTGCCCACGCAGCGAATCATCCGATCGCTTGACGGGCTAAACACAAGATGACCTCCAGGGAGGGTCTACCAACCACTGGTCACACCACCACTAACTGGCCAACGGGAACACCCACTCCACTACAATAACTCAGGAGACCCAAATAAGGATGTCCCCCTCCAAGAGGGAACCAAAATAGTCGATAATGGATTAATTCACAACCTTCAGGCCTAAACAACCACAACACGACACCATTATAGATGAGGAACCATCCAACCCTGATGAAGATCCCAAAGATGCACAAGTACTGCAGGCCATTGCAGCACTTAGATCATTTATTGACACCAAAATAGAGGAGGTCAAGTCAGACATGCAACTAATGCGTCAAGACGGCCGCAACCTGGCTGAGAGAGTGACCACGACAGAAGGTGGTCTGCAAGACACAGTCGAGACCACCTCAGACCTGAAAGCAAGGGTCCAAGAGCTGGAGATGAAGGTGGCACGACTCGAGGCAAGGTTGGAAGATGCAGAAGGGCGTGCTCGTCACAACAATATTTGCACACTAGGGATTCCGGAAGATCTGGAAGGATCGAACCCAACTGAATTCGTAGAGACTGTTACAACAGGAAATCAGGGCAGGAAAACTCTCCCAGGGATTCTCTGTAGAACGGGCCCATAGATCTCTACAAAAACAGCCCCCACCAGGATCATACCCATGCCCAATGATCGCGAAAATCTTAAACTTTCGCGACAGAGAAACAATAGTAAGATTCTCAAGGGAAGGCGGGGAGATTAGGAGAAACGACTCCAGGATTGTCATGTATCCAGACTACACCCCACAGTGCAGTGGGCAAGGAATTCTTTCGTACCAGTGAAGGCGAGGCTACGGAAACAACCTCAAATGCATGCTGCTCTACCCATCACACCCTTAAAGTGCTCTATAAAAGGAAAGACAATATTTCTGGAGACCCCAGCTGCAGAAAACATGTGGCTGGAACATAACCTAGCCGACGAGGAAATCTTAAAGGCTGACGCGCGATGAGAAGACAAGCTCCACACGATATACCAGGTGACATTACACAGATGCACGATGCAGGTCAACTAAGACCACCTAATGCTGTAATACCATTGGAAGCAACACCGGACGGGAGCTCAAGGAACCACACATGCAACTTGCTGCGACCCACCCTAATGGAACCTGTGCAGGCCTGTTGCCGGCACATTACCCGCATCAAATGGCCTCGAATGGCCCAGATGGCTCGGGAGTTGTCTGTTGGAAGCAACTGCTGGGGGCAATTTTTTGTTCGGTTTTGTTTTTTCATTCACTGGAATGAAGGTTAACACAGTTAAGAGGTCTCCAAATGACAAAGCAATGATCTGGCAGGGGTTAGGGGAGGGGGTGGGTTTGCTGGGGCTGGGCTTTGGGGCAGTGGGGCATTCTTATTGCCTGGACGCCACTGCGGGCATTGGCATCGAGGGGCCGAGAACCTTGAAACTTCCCCCTGAATCACCATGGCAGCAAAAATTAATGTGATGACAGGGAATGCGCAGGGATTGGGCACTTATCTCCGCAGGAACCGAATCAAATCCTACCTACACAGAAAGAGGGTTCAAATCGCTCTACTACAAGAGACCCATTGTACAGAGGAATCCATGGCCAAATTGCGTGAACACTGGGGCGGGCAGGGGTTTGGGGCCACCTACTCCAGATATGCTAGAGGGGTGTTCACCTGGGTCAACCCGCAACTCCCCTTCCAATTAATAAAGTCAGAGAAGGACCCAGAGGTCAGGTTTATGATACTATGGGGTCACGTTGAACAGATCGAGGTATGCATCGTGAACTCATATCTCGCCAATAACATCCCAGCTCACCTGAACTCAATGTATGCCAAAATTGCACAATACAGAAGCGGCTTCTTTATCTGGGGAGGAGACTTTAATTGTGTGTACAACCCGGAACTGGATAGGTCCTCACCGCACCCGAGTGGCCCAACGGCTGCCACAATCGCGCTAAACACCATGAAGGAGCACCTGGAACTGGTAGACACCTGGCGAGAATTACACCCTGGGGAAAGAGGCTATTTTTATTTCTCATCCCTACATGGCCTGTACAATAGGCTAGATTATGTTTTTATAAGCAAGAAACATTTATCCCAAATAGAAAGGGCGCAACAATTAGGGAGATCAATTTCAGACCATTCACCCCTGCTGGTGGAATGGAGCAACACTGGCCCCAGACCCCCCCCCCCTCCCCATCCCTATGTGGAGAATGCCTGTTGAAGCTCTGAAAGACTGGGCATTCAGAGACGACCTCAAGGACTCCATAGAGAATTATATTGAGGTAAACATGGGAAGTGTAAAACACACGAGTACGGTATGGGATGCCCTGAAAGTGGTAATACGAGGAGAAATCCTAGCAAAAGCTGGGGGCATCGGGAAACTATTACGGATGGAACTAGAGCAACGGGAAAAAGAAATTGAGAGGCTAGAATCCACCTCCCTAGACAACCAACAGGGGGAAGAACGCTTAGAGATGAATGCAAAGAAGCTTGGGGTAGGCTCGCTAAATTAGATTACACTACCAGAACCACCAGGGTACACACTGAAGCAGATCGACCCAGCCGCCTACTGGCATGGCTCTGCAAGGAACACCCTAGACATCTAACCACTGCACTGAAGATAACGGCACCATACACCAGACTCAACAGCATTAATGACACCTTTAAACTCTTCTATGCTCAGTTATACTATCACGAAAGACCAGGTTCCCCCAGACAAGATCACAGACACTAGAAGCCCTAGATGCAGACATCACCACAGTAGACATAGCTGAGGCAATTAAATCCCTGGTCACCTGTAAGGCCCCCAGCAGCGACGGCCTACCCTCAGAATTCTACAAAACCTATGAATCATCTCTGACACCCCTACTAGATAAAGTCTTCTGGGAGGCATACAAACAAGAGGTCCTACCCGAAAGCATGAGAGAAACCCTTGTGGTTCCAATGCTCAAACCCAATAAACCTGTGGAAGAGCGCGACTCCTACCGCCAACTGCAATGCTCAATTATGATGTAAAAATACTGACTACAGTACTAGCCAAGAAGCTCTCCAGACTTCTAGGTGAAATAGTGCACAATGATCAAAGTGGCTTCGTGCCGGGTCGCAACACCACTATGAAAACTACGCAGACTCCAGCATGTTATAGCACAACTAATTTAAACAGAGGCTTGTACGCACTACTATCCTTAGATGCCATTAAGGCATTGGATTCTATATATTGGGAATGGTTGATAGCAGTCCTTAAGTGTTTTGGCTTTGGGCGGAGGTTCGTTAGATGGGTTGAAGTACTTTACACCAAGCCAAGAGCGCGGGTGAAGTCCGGGAGGTGTGTCTCTGCAGCATGGGACATATGCAGGGGCACCAGGCAGGGTTGCCCGTTATCCCCATACTTTACATATTGGGATTAGAACCCATTGCCATTTACTTCAGGAAACAATTCTTCGATAGAGGCATACGGTTGGGAGCGGTAAATCACATTATCTCCCTTTATGCAGATGATGTTCTCCTATATGTCAGGGATCCACACCTAAATGTAGCAACCATACTAGAAGTCCTGGATAACTATGCCAAGGTTTCAGGAATACAGTTTAGCAGGCAACAATCCTGCTTGTTCCCTCTGGCAGAAGTGAGGGGCAAGAACAAGGAGGACCTCCCTTTGGTGGGAATACAGTGGCAAATAACATCATTCCGATTTCTCGGGGTCAATAGAATGCATACCCCGAACTGATGCACGAACACAACACTAAGGCAGCGCTTCCCACTCTGTGTAAATCAATGGACTTTTGGTCTAAACTCCCCTTATCAATGATGGGCAGAGCATCAATCATTAAAATGATTTTTCTCTGCAGATTTCTCTATGGGTTTCAAAATGTGCATTACTACCTCAATACCCCCTTCTTTCGCTTGCTTGAGACATTATTCCGGGAATTCCTATGGGGGAAGGGCAGACATAGGATGGCACTATCCACACTGGTCCTACCATACAGACAAGGTGGAATCCAACTCCCAAACCTAGAGAAATATTACTTAGTGGCTCAATTTAGCTTTGTGACTAAGTGGGTAGGGAATGAAGTTACGTCCGAGACTACCCTACTACAACACATGATTTCCCCGATACAACAAAAGGAAGTCTGGGCGCCCCAACACCTCCTGAGCAAAGCACCTTTATTAGTTACCTTGGAAATTAAAACATGGCACAGATCCAAGACACTCTTGCACTTAAAACATCCATATTCCCCAGAAATCCCAATGATCTCAGACCTATGCAAAACCAACGACGATCTGAAGAACATTAGACTCTGGGAAAGAAAAGCAGTTTACACTTGGGGAGACTTATACACAGAGGGCACTTTCCGGGAGTTTGCCTTGCTGCAGGCAGAGGATGGCATACCCAGCGGCCAATTCTTATGGTACCAAAAAAATCCATAGAATAGCACGGGCCAAATGGGAAACCTGGCCTGAGGAACCCGAAGCAGATCCCTTCACGACATTGCTATATAACCTTGGGGAGGGCTGGAAACCATTGTCCCAAATATACGGCCACCTAAGTGACATTCCTAACCCTCGCAGCGCCGAATTGGAATCCAGGCGGGAAGAAGATCTCAGGCTAGTGATGACCGCCAAGGAGTGGGACAGGGCTCTTGCTTTTCCCAAAGAAGTGTCCAGGAACTCCAGGTTTCGGCTAATCCAGCTGAGCGTACTATACCGCATGTATCTAACACCACACAGGATAGCGAGGTTCAACAAACAAATGCAATCTAACTGAATTTGGTGCAACACCGACAAGGCAGACCTCTTCCACATGCTATGGGAATGCGCAAAGGTGCAGTGCCTTTGGGCTAAAATAGAATGGGCATGCAAAGGGGCAGGCATGTCCCGGTATGAATGGTCTCCAGGCGAATGTCTCTTAGGAACTTATCCCAGGCTAGCCAAATCCAAACACACAATGAAACTCATGGACATAGCATGTGTGCTAGCCAAAAGGACCATCGCAATGGCCTGGAAACGACCTGCTGGCCCACAATACAACACATGGCACAGAGAATTGGAGCGCTGGGTGGGTGCCGAAACTAAAGCTTGGGAGGACAGTGTCGCCCACACGCCTGGAAGGAACTAACGTGGAGTATGTTTCACCCCTCTGATAAGCCCCCATGAACACATCCACCCAGATGTTACTGCAACTCATCACCCGCAGTGGCGAGTGTGGTGGGACACTCACGGGGTCCAGGTTGGGCCCCCTGCTCTCTCTCCCCCCTTGCCTCTCACGCTTTCCCCTACACTGGAACTGTTCAAACCAGACTATATTATCAAACACATGGAGACAGGTAATGTTGTTCTTTTTAAGTTACTGTTTTTGTTCCACATTGCTTGCAGACTTTCAAGCAATAACACGCTAACTATGACATGCTAAAGTTTTAACCATAACAAAATGCCAATAAAGAAATTTAAAAATAAATACATTCTAGCAGGAGATGATGATATGCATTACTTACCGTAAAAGCCTTTGATGGTTGTATATGCTTAGATTGTTTATTTAATATAGCGCAGACCAAGACCCTCGGGTAGCTGGGCGCAAGCAATACAAGGATACTTAAAAACCTTAGTTACAGAGCATACAAGAATACTTGGGAAGCTTAGTTACATAGGTAGGTACATACAATGAATAATATGCAGTTATAAACATGATATAACTTAGAATGCAACCATAAGTTAGCAGTGGTCCCAACAGAAATACCAAAATACAGGCAAGGGATGCCAGAGGGTTTACAGTTGGCAATGGTTAGCATAGCAATCCTTAGGAGGTCATTCAAGAGTGGGTAGGGCGGGGGAATCGGATAGGGTCAGAAGGGGCCAGATTAGGTGTCATTAGTCCGTAGCCAGGTCACAAGTTTCCGTCCGAATGTGGAGTAAGGTTCATCAGTTCTGAGATCTAGGGGGGAGTCCATTCCAGGATTGAGCGGCTAAAACCAGAAAGCTAGAACCGCCGGCTGCAATCCGTTTGTATCTAGAACCCTCTAGGGTGTAGGCATTGGACATTCGTGGGTCGTCAGAAGTTCTCTTGTTTACTTTTCTACAAGGTAGGGAAGCGCTATCTTATTAAGACATTTGGACGTGAGAGAAGGTTTTAAGGGAATCCGGTCCTTAATTTTAAGCCAATGTGCATTTCTTCTGAATGCAGAGATATGCTCTCTGTTCGGGGTATTTAAGGCTGCTCTGAGGGCATTATTTTGGAGTCTTTGCAATCAATAATGTACTTCTTGGATCCCGCATATAAAGCATTGCAGTAATCCAGTCTAGATAGAATAAGTGCATTGGCTAGTGTGATGCAGCTGGTCTCAGAAAGGAATGCTCTGTAGGCTCGGATCAATTTGAAAGTATAAGCTGTAGAAGAAGCTAGAGAGTTAATTTGCTTCTTGAAGGTGAGTGCCGAGTCAAGATAGAAACCAAAGTCTTAACAGCAGGCATCACTTTGATGACATTATCATCGATGTTGAATGAGGCGTAACTAGGAATACTTTTTTTATGGCCGTCTCTGAGCCCAAGATCAGTAGCTCCGTTTTATCGTCATTCAGGCAGAGGCCATGGGATGCCATCCATGTCTGAATAAGGAGATATATCCTATTTACTAAGGCCGAGTCTTCCAAGAAGTTGCTCGAAAGGGGATGAGGATTTGAGCGTCATCTGCGTAGTTAGTGTAGGTGACACCCAATCTGTCCAACTTGTAAAACAAGGGCTTAGTAAAGATATTGTACATGGTAGGAGATACGCATGATCCTCGAGGAACGCCGCAGGAGACTTGTATGGGGTCAGCGGCTGCTAGAGGGGAGAAGACTCTCATTGTGCGGTTGGCAAGGAAGGATTGCACCCAGGTTATGGCATCACTTGAGAAATGGGCAGCTGACCTAAGATGGTTGCATAAGACTGCATGATCCACCAGGTCAAAAGCTGCAGATAGGTCAAGAAGGAGTAGCATAGCTGATTTACCATTGTCCTTCAACTCGTCAATTTGGGTCTTGAGGTCGATCAAGGGCGTTTCTGTGCCATGAAGGGGGCAGAAGCCAGACTGGCATGAGCCTAGTAAGTTATTAGTTTCTAGGTAGTCCTGAATTTGTAGGCAGGCTACTCTGTCGATAATTTTAAGTAAGAAGGGGACTGTGGTAATAGGTCTATAGTTGGTTAGTATGGATGAGTCTAAGGTTTATTTTTTGAGCAATGGTAGCACCCAGGATTGTTAGGCACAAGATTCGTCTTAAAAGATGCGTTGATAATCTTCGAGATGAAGGGGGCGGAGTCTCTGGCTGCATCCTTTAGGATTTGGGCTGGACAGTTGTCTCCTTTGCAATTGGAGGGTTTAAGTGAAAGTATAATTTTTTCTGTCTCGACAATGGATATTTTTTTGAAACTGAATGGTGGGGGGTGGGAGGAGTTATGTAGTTTTAGAAGTGGTTGCTGCCGAGGTGAGGATTCAGCCGGTAGGAGCAGGGAAGCTTTCTTTTTTGCAATTTTAATTTGGAGAGAGCTACTTTTATCAGAAAGGGCATTCTGTATGTTGGTGCAACAGGGCTTATCTTTAGGAGTATTGTCAACCTGAGGTATTGGTGATTCCATTTCGCAAAGGATGGAGAATAATTCCTTAGTGTCTGATTTAGCTTTAGATATTCTATTGTTGAAAGGGTTCTTTTTAGTGCTGATAATTTCCCTTTTGTACAGTTGAGTGATAAGATAAGTTTGTTCTCCTCGGTAGGCGAATGGCGACAAATTGATTGCAGCTTTCTTTTTTGAATCCTTTGATCGGGCGATGGTGTCAAGTGCCTTTGTCAATAGCGCTATTGAAAACTTCCACAAGTAGGGTAGGGTCCGTATTGTTAACTAGATTGTCAAGAGTAGGGAGAAGATGTGGTAGTAGATTTTCCGCAGTAATGTCTTTTTTCCTCCTAGGAGGGAGTGGCGGTACCATAACTATTGGTTTAGGGCGGATAAGGTCAAGTGAGGCAGAGAAGGTGATTAAATGGTGATCGGTCCACAATTGAGGTGTTATATTAGTAATGCTAATGTTACAATTCAGGTCAGCAACCCAATCTAGGGTCCTTCCTTTAGCATGTGTAGAGACTTTTGGTGTCGGCCCATAATCCTTCAGTAGTGAGGCTACGGATAGGGCATGTTTATTATTGCTGTCGTTGAAACCAAGATTAAAATCTCCCAGAAGCAGAATTTGTGCATCGTCTTTGGTATTATTGGTCAGGATACTATTTAAATCATCCTCAAAGGAACCTAAAGGTCCAGGTGGTCTATAGATCACAGAGACGGCGAGGGTACGGTTACTAGAAAGGTGAAGTTAAGCGGTGAGAGTCTCACAGGAGTGGAACGATGGGGTGGTAGTGAGTCCGATAGGTAGGTTGGATTTATGGATAATAGCTAGACTGCCACCTCTGGTGTTTGGTCTGTCAGCTCTAGGTAGTTGGTAACCCTCTGGTACAGCTAACATAATGCAGGGCCTGCGGTCTTGTGGAGCCAAGTCTCGGTTATGACCAGCAAGCCCAAATTCTCATTAATTAGCATGTCCGCAATATCAGCGGCATGAGCCACCATAGATCTGACATTGATGAGTGACCCAGATAGTAGTAAGGTGCTTGTGGGTTTAGTAGTGGGAGGTTGTTTAGTTTTAGTTTGGGTGGCTTTTTGGACGTTTATTTGGGTTGTGGCTGGGGGGACAGAGGACAGATTATGGTTATGGTATCATGTACGTTTATTGGCTGATCCAATAGGTTGAGCAGCCTTACTTGAGAAGCCTCTAGTGGTATAGTTTGTTTAAGGTTCATGGAGGTGGGACAGTCTAGATCTCAATTTCATGTTTCGATCCTTGGGTGGGCATGAGGCAAGTGAGGCAGAGGCCATAATGGCAAGGAGGCCTAGTACCAGGTGTATTATCTGAATTCTTATGGTTTTCCTCATGATCATTGGCAAGGAAAAGCAGGTTATAAACAGTTGCAAGTTTAGGCTATAGCATAGTTAGGCATAATCTGATGCAACATTCAACTGTCGGGAAGATGTAGGCTAGATGCAGTATTCAATAAGCGGCTAATGCAACATCAAAATAGATAGGCAGTTATATACTAGATGCAACATTCCAATAATAAGGCAGATATGGGCTAATGCAGCATCAAAAATGGCAAGGCAGGTATATGCTAGATACTGCATTTAAATGGTAGGGCTAATATAGGCTAGTACCGCGCATAGGTAGCAAGGCATAGGCTAATGCAGTGCTGGGCTGGCGAGGCAAGCATGGGCTAGATACAATATTCAGATATCGTGGCAGATCAAGCTGAATGCAGCATTCAAAATGCAGGATAAATAGAAGCTAAATGCAATCATTGCAGTGTAAACAATAGGCTGGTTTCAGAAGTTGCAGCATGGGTAGGTACAAACAGTATGCGTACTAGGACGTGAGTCACAAATGAGTAACAGCACTGTGAAGGTCAGTTACGCACATATATCAGAGCATATTTGCAGAGCATAGGCTAGTAGCAACTCAAGGCAACATCTCATTAGTAGTGTAAGGACAATCATAGGGGATACAGGTAAGTTAGCTGTGCATAGTCTGACAACCAGTGTTAACCGCAGAGTATTGCTTCTTGTCTTTCGAGAATCTAAAGGGGACGTCGACATGGGCATGCCTGTAACACTATCCCTACATGACGTGTAGTGTACCCGAGATCCCTCACGGGTCGAGGTCCCTCCGATTGTATTTTTTTCTGTCAAGAGGGAGCCTTATGACTATTGTGAGCGAGTACAGAAAAAAGAGAAAGTGGTAAGACATCTATGTTCCTTCCATCCGAGCGGGGAGGAAGGGTGGGCGCATGTGAAGTAGATACAACCATCAGAAATGCCATTACGGTGATTAATGCATGTCTTCTGATGCTTGTTAATCTGCTTGTTAATCTGCTTAGAATCACATGCTGTGCATAGACTAGCGAGCAGTACCCGGATTTGGAGTTGGGTTGTGAGAAGGAACTGTAGTGAAAAGAGGTCTTGTACTGCTTGTCCCACCTGAGAATCAGACCTAGAATGAGTGTCTAGGCAATAGTGTATTGTAAAGGTGTGTACAGAACTCCAGGTTGCCTCTTTGCAAATGGACTCAAGGGGAACATTTGCAATGAATGCTATGGACGCCCCAGTGCATCGAGTGGAATGTGCTCTAGGCTTGAAGGGCAGTTCTCTCTTAGCAAGATAATAATGCAATTGACAATCCATCTAGAAATAATGGATTTGGAGACTGCATCTACTTCGTTTCCTATGGCCACAGACACGAAAAACTGATTAGTCTTCCTTAGTGGATGAGTTTGTTCCATATAGAACATGACAGGTCTGCGTACATCCAGTGTGTGCAGGGTGCTTTCCACCAGGCTTGAGGGATTTTGAAAGAACGTTGGTAGCTCTATTGACTGGTTCATATGGAACTTGGAAATTATTTTAGGCGCAAATCTAGGTTGAGTGCGCAAAACCACCTTGTCTTTGTGAACTGTTACAAAGGGATCTTTAATGGAGAGTGCCTGCAGTTCACTTACCCTCCTAATGGAGGTGATTGCTATTAAAAAAGCAGTCTTGAGGGTGAGGTTCTTAAGACTTGCTTTGTGCATGGGCTCAAAAGGAGCTCCCATAAGCCTAGTTAATACCACATTTAGGTCCCATCCGGGAGCCAGGTTAGAAATAGGAGGGTGAATTCTTTTTAACCCTTCCATGAAAGCCTTAATCACTTATCTTCCACCATGACACCTTCTGTTGTGAGGTTGTATATGCTGAAAGTGCTGCTAGTTGAAGACTAGGCCTGAATCAAGTAAGTGAGTTAGGTATAGGACAATGCGAGTGGGAGAGCAGGCGATTGGGTTGATGCTCTTTGAGTTGCACCAGATTACAAACCGTTTCCATTTACTAGAAAAGCAATATCTAGTGTTCGGTTTCCTGGCCTCCTTGAGCTGTCCATGCATTTTTGAGGGAGCTGTGACCGAATTCTATGACCTCAGGAGCCAGTGTCTGCGGGCATGTGTGAAGCGTCTCCCCTTTGTCTGCGCCAACATGTACGGGCAAAGCATTGACTGGAGGAGATAGGGACATCTCCATCAGATTAGCGAACCAGAGTTGACGGGCTCACATGGGGGCCACCAATATCATCGTGACTGGTTCCTGGTGCATCTTGTGCACAATCTTGTTGAGAAGGGGAGTTTGGGGGCGTGGGTGGGGGCTCTGGCATAGACAAATTTCCCTGACCATGTTATCCAGAGTCTGTTCCCCATGGATCGGTTCTGGGGGTACCTGGAGGTGTAATCTTGGCACTGGGCGTTTTCCAGGGTCGCGAACAGATCGATCTCTGGAAAACCCCATTATGTGAAAAACATTGGCGACGATGTCTGTGTAATCGCCATTCGTACTCCCTGGGCAACGGAAAGTCTCTGCTGAGTACGTCTGCCAGAAGATAAGAGTTCCCCTGGAACATGTGATAAAAGGAACATGTTGCGTTTGAGAGCCCACTTCCAAATGTTCTGAGACAGTTTGGACAGCCCCGGAGAATGAGTGCCTCCTTGTTTGTTCAGACAGTACATGGCCGTGGTGCTGTC
Organism: Ambystoma mexicanum; assembly: GCF_040938575.1. NCBI lineage: Eukaryota > Metazoa > Chordata > Amphibia > Caudata > Ambystomatidae > Ambystoma > Ambystoma mexicanum. Next base: position 250,312,067 of record NC_090930.1, on the reverse strand, counting down.
TGAGGATTAGGATAGACTTTCCTTGTAGTTGTGTTTCTAACGTTTTCAGTGCTTTGAACACTGCCAGCAGTTCCAGCAGGCTTATGTGGTTGGACGCTATGTCTGGCGACCAAACTCCGCTTGCTGTCTGCTGGAGCAGGTGGGCTCCGCACCGTTTAAGAGAGGCATCCGTAGTTAGAGTGGCTTCCACTGCGGGAGTGGTGAAGGATTTCCCTTTCAAGAGGTTTCCCCCCCCCAACCACCACCGCAGCGAGAGAACTAGGGCCGGCGAGACCACTACTAAATCGTCCCAATGTCGGTTGGCCTGACGCCACTGGTTGCTTAGCCACTCTTGCATTGGGCACAGGCGCGCATGAGAAACTAAGTAGATACATGACGCCATCATTCCTAGCAGACGCATAGCCTTGCGTACTGTTACCTCTCGATTGGCTACATAGTGAGGGATTTGAAACAACATGTTTTGAACCCTCTCGGAGGGGAAGACGAGGCCGTCCTTTGTTCGAATTAGTGCCCCTCGGAATTGTTGGACTTGACTGGGGTCTAAGCTGGATTTTTTCTCGTTGATGGAGAATCCAAGGCTGAATAAAAGATCTATCGTCTTTTGGGTATTTGACAGACATGTTTCGTAGGAGTACCATGTTATGAGCCAGTCATCGAAGTAAGGATAAACTGGAACAGATTGCCTGCGCAGGTGTGCTGTCGCTACTGCTAGTACCTTTGTGTAATACCCTTGGTGCAGATGCTATGCCAAAGGGTAGTACCTTGAACTGATAATGTTTTCTATCATAAACCTGAGGTACTTTCTGTGCGCTGGCAACATCGAAATATGAAAGTATGCATCTTTCATATCCAGAGTTGCCATGTAATCCCCCTGTGTGAGCAGAGGAATTACTTCCTGCAGGGTGACCATGCAACATTTTTGTGGTTTTACTAACTTGTTCGCTGGGTGCAGATCTAGAACAGGACGCATGGTTAGATCCTTTTTGGGTACAAGGAAGTATACGGAATAAATACATTTTACCTGTGATAGGGGTACGATCTCTATGGCTCCTTTTTGTTCCAGTATCTCGACTTCTTGAAATATGCAAAGATGTTCTGGTGTTCGTCTTCGTTGATGTGGAGGTATGTATTTTGGGGATTGGTTGAACTCTATACAGTACCCGTGGGCTATGGTTTTTAGCACCCACTGGTCTGTGGTTATTCCCTCCCATGCTTTCAGGAATTATGTCAGCCGGCCCCCGAATCTTCGAGACATTTGGAGCCTGAGGCAGGAGAACCTCCAGGGGTCGCGTTCCTGCCTCTTCCCTTACCACGCTGCTGTCCCTTTTGGGAGTACAGGGTATTGAAAGTATTGGTTCCTTGTGGAGAGTTCCAGTTGTTTCCTGAAGGGTATTGTTGATGAGTGGAGCGTTGGCCATGAAAAAACCTTCTGTTTCCAAATCCTCGCCTTGTGGAAGGTCTGAGTAATTTGGGTCAAACTCTTTAGGGTTTGATGTTCTTTTTTCGAGGTCTCTAAGGCCTCATTGACAGCCTTTCAAAACAAGTTAGATTCCTCCACAGGTTTGTTTATAAGAGACGCTTGCGTTTCTGGTCTAAACCATGAATTTTGAAGCCACGCGTGTCTTTTGGAGGAGAATGCCCGGAGCGAGGGCTCGGCTGGCTGTCTCGGCAAAATCCAAAGTGTTCTTGAAAATGCTTTGGTTAACATGCCTACCTTCCGAGACTGTGGTAAGTAGGCGGGTCCGTAGAGGTTCTGGAGCCTCTTTTAGGCCTTCTTGTATTAAAGCCCATTACGCATCCACGTAACTGGCCAATAGAGTAGTGTTATTGGCGATACACATGGAGTACGCTGCCGCTGTGGTAAGCCTCTTACCCAGGGAATAAAACCCTTTCCCTTCTTTGTCAGGGGGAGCCTCGCCTGTTGATAAAGGAACCCTGCTCCTTTCCTTGTGGTATTGACTACTAAAGAATCTGCAGGGGAATGACTAATATGACAATGCATTACTTACCGTAAAAGCATTTCTGATGGTTTTATCTGCTTAGATTCACATGCTGTGCATAGTCCGACATCCAGTGGTCACTGCAGAGTATTGCATTTTGTTTTTCGTAGTCGAAAAGGGGACGTCGACAAGGCGTGTCTAACACTATCCCTATAGTGACGTGCAGTGTACCCACAATCCCTCACACGCCGCGGTCCGTCTGTTTGTATTTTTTCTGCCCTGAGGAAGCCTTCTTTACGTGAGTGAGTACAGAAAAGATAGAGAGATGTAGAAATATGTCTATGTTCCTTCCATCCGAGTGGGGAGGAAGGGTGGGCGCATGTGAATCTAAGCAGATACAACCATCAGAAATGCTTTTACGGTAAGTAATGCATTGTCTTCTGATGTTTGTTAATCTGCTTAGAATCACATGCTGTGCATAGACTAGCGAGCAGTACCCGGAGTTGGCGGTGGGTTATGTGAAGGAACAGTAGAGAAAAGATGTCTTAATACTGCTTGTCCCACCTGGGAATCAGATCTAGAGTGAGCATCTAAACAGTAGTGTTTTGTAAAGGTTTTGTACAGAACTCCAGGTTGCCGCTTTGCAAATGGACTCAAGGGGAATGTTTGCAATGAATGCTATGGATGCCCCAGTGCCTCGAGTAGTGTGTGCTCTTGGCTTGAAGGGTAGTTCTCTCTTTGCAAGAGTGTAACAGAGTGATGCATTGAACAATCCATCTAGATCTAGTGGACTTTGAGATTGCATCTCCTTCTCTTTCTGCTGCCACCGAGACAAAGAACTGATTAGACTTTCTCAGTGGCCTAGTTCTTTCCATATAAAACATGACAGCTCTGCGCACATCGAGTGTATGCAGGCTTTTTTCTCCCAAATTGGAAGGGTTTTGAAAGAATGTTGGTAGTTCTATTGACTGGTTGACATGGAATTTCGATATGAATTTCGCTGCAAACCTTGGGTGTGTGCGTAGAACCACCTTATCTTTGTGAACTGTTACGAAGGGGTCTAGAATAGAAAGAGCCTGTAGTTCACTTACTCTCCTAATGGAGGTGATAGCTATTAGGAAAGCAGTCTTAAGAGTAAGGTCCTTCAGAGTTGCCTTGTGCATGGGTTCAAAGGGTGAGCCCATGAGCCTGGTAAGTGCCACATGAAGGTCCCAACCAGGAGCTGGGTTTGCTATCGGAGGGTGTATTCTCTTTACCCCCTCCATGAAGGCTTTGATAACTGGAACTTTCCACCATGACGCCTTAAGTTGAGAGGTGGTGTATGCAGAAAGTGCCGCTAGATGGACTTTAATAGAATTGAACACTAGACCCGAGTCCAGTAAATGGGTCAGATACAGGACAATATGTGTGGGAGAGCAGTGGACTGGGTTGATGCTCTTACCTCTACACCAGATGACAAATATCTTCAACTTGCTAGAATAGCAGTGGCGAGTGTTGGGTTTTCCAGCTTCTTTGAGAATGTCCATGCATCTCTGAGGGAGTTGTAAATGGCCAAATTCTATGACCTCAGGAGCCAGGCTGCTAAGTTCATGTTCTGTGGGCATGGGTGTAGTGTCTTGCCCTTGTCCTGTGACAGCAAGTTGTACGGGCAGGGCAGTTTCACTGGTGGGGACAGGGACATGTCCATCAGGTGCGCAAACCATGGTTGGGGGGGCCCACATCAGGGCTCTCAGTATCATGGTGACTGGTTCCTGGTGCACTATCTTGTTCAGCAGAGGAGTCGGGGGGGGGGGGGGGGGGGGGGGGGAGAAGCGTAAACAAATTTCCCTGACCATGGTATCCAGAGACCGTTCCCCTTGGAGCGGTTCTGTGGGTATCTGGAGGCGTAATCTAGGCATTGTGAGTTCTCCAGAGTTGCAAACAGGTATATTTCTGGGAAGCCCCATTGTGTGAAGACGTCGAAGACCATGTCTTCGTGTAACCGCCATTCGTACTCTGAGGGCAGACGGAAGTCTCTGCTGAGTTCGTCTGCTAGCAGATTGAGTTCCCCTGGTACATGTTGTGACAATAGGAACATGTGTCTGAGAGCCCACTTCCAGATGTTCTGGGACAGCTTGGACAGTCCTGGAGAGTGAGTGCCCCCTTGCTTGTTGAGGTAGTACATGGCTGTGGTGCTGTCCGTGAGGACCATCACGGTCTTCCCTTGTAGGTGTGTCTGGAAGGCTTTTAGTGCCTTAAACACCGCAAGTAGCTCTAATAAAAGTTTATGTGTTTGGACGCTACGCTCGGAGTCCAGACTCCATGAGCAGTCTGATGGATAGGTGAGCCCCCCCATCCTGTGAGGGTTGAGTCTGCGGTTAGAGTGGCTTCCACTGCAGGGGTGGCGAATGGTTTCCCTGTTACCAGGTTTTCCTTCGACCACCACTGTAGCGAGAGAGCCAAGGCCTGCGAGACCACTAGATCGTCCCATTGCCCGCTGGCCTGACACCACTGGCTGTTGAGCCACTCTTGCATTGGGCGCAGACGCGCGTGAGGTACCAAATAAATACATGACGCCATCATTCCTAGCAAGCGCATTGCTTTGCGTACCATCACTTCTCGACCGGCCACATATTGAGGGATCTGAAACAGCATGTTTTGGACCCTCTCGTTGGAGGGGAAGACGAGGCCGAATTAGACTTTGTTCGAATTAGAGCCCCTAGGAATTGTTTGATTTGGCTGGGGTCTAAGCTGGACGACTTCTCGTTGGAGAAGCGTTGGAACAAAAGGTCTACTGTCTTCTGGTGTTTGAGAAGCAGGTCTCATAGGACTCCCCTGTTATGAGCCAATCGTCGAGGTAAGGGGATACCGGTATGGACAACCTACGCAGGTGAGCCGCTGCCACTGCCAGTATCTTCGTGAATACCCTCGGTGCAGACGCTATGCCGAAGGTGCACTCTGAACTGTTAGTGTTTGCCCTCTATCATGAACCTGAGGTATTTTCTGTGCGCTGGCAACATCAAAATATGAAAGTATGCATCTTTCATGTCTAATGTTGTCATGTAGTCCCCCTGAGATAGCAGGGGAATTACCTCCTGTATTGTTGCCATATGAAATTTTTGTGGTTTTACAAATTTGTTCGCTGGGTGCAGATCTAGTACAGGGCGCATGGTCAGGTCCTTTTTGGGTACAAGGAAGTACACTGAATAAATACCTTCCATTACCGGAGATAGGGGCACAACCTCTATTGCTCCTTTCTGTAGCAGCTGTTCTACTTCTTGCAGGAGGATGACGAGGTGTTCTGTGACAAGCGTCGTCCCCATGGAGGTCTGTAGGTGGGGGACCGATTGAACTTAATACAGTACCCATGGGCTACGGTTGACAATACCCACTGGTCTGATGTTATTCCCTCCCATGCTGAAAGGAACAATGTTACCCGGCCCCAACCGGAGACGCATGGGAGGGGACCCGAACCTTCGGGTCATTTGGTGTTACTTGCCGGGGTGCCTCTGGGGCTGGAGCCTCGGCCTCTGCCCTTGCCACGGCGTTGTCCTCTTTGGTTATACTGGTTACTGGTACCCTGATTAGAGGGCCAGTTGCCCGCAGTGTAATGATGTTGCTGCTGTTGGCGTTGGCCACGAAAAAAGCGCTTGTTCCCAAATCCCCGCCTGTTTGGAGGCTTTGAGATTTGGTCTAAGGTCTTTATGGTGTCGAATTCTTTCTTCGCATTTTCCAGTGCATCGTCCAGAGAGTCCATAGCCTGCCGTTTCTGGGAATCGGCGGCCCCAATTCTTGCCAGGCTGAACTAGATGTCCTCACCAGTCGGGAGGCGCATAGGTACAACAGACGATGGTAACGGAGCCTGTTTCGGTGAAATCGGGCCCTTGCCCCCATCAGCCACCTTTTCCGGCAGTGCAGTAACTTTCAGCAGTGATAAGGCCTGGTCTTGAGTCCTTAGTTTGTCATCGCCGTACGCTTTCCAGTGCATCGTCCACTGCCCTTCCAAAGAGATTTGACTCTTCTATTGGCTTATTAATGAGTGACGCCTGCGTTTCTGCCTTGAAATGCAGGAATTGCGAAGCCAGACGTGACGCTTCAGCAGAATTCCCTGCACCAAAGAACGCCCAGCAGTTTCTGCCGCATCAAGAGTGTTCTTAATGATGCTCTGGTTGACGAGCGCTCCTTCTGTAACTGTAGCCAATAAGCGTGTCCTTAGAGGTTCAGGGGCTTCTTCGATGTCCTGCTTAAGCTTTCCCCATTGAGCATCGACATAGCTTGCCAACAATGTATTATTATTGGCAATGCTAATTGAAAACGCTGCCGAGGCGGAAATTCTTTTGCCCAAGGCAAAGTTTTTTCCCTTCTTTGTCTGGGGGTGCCTCGCTGGTTGACAGTGGAACCCCAGCCCTCTTCCTTGTGTTAGTAACCACTAAGGAGTCCAGGACTGAGTGACCCCTGATATATAATGGGTCTGACTGAGAGGGTGAGAACAATTTCTCAATTCTTGGATTGACCCATCTTACCAGCGCGGGGGTGGACAGCGATGGGGCGAGTAGTCTCTTAACCGAGGCGAGGATAGGAATAGTTTGACTAGTGGGAGGTTTTTCCTTAATAATCCTTTCGATGAAATCAGTATCTGGGGTGACATCCCCAGTTTCAACTTCAAAATGCGCTGCTGCCTTCCTCAGTAGCGCATTGAAGGTGGGCTGATCGTCTACTGGAGATGGGTTCCTGACAGGTGTGGTCTGAGGAGAAGAAATGTCTATAATGTTGGGGTCTGTAGACCCTGATGGTGACTGCCAGGGCTGTGAGCCACCTTCACCTGGGACCTCCTCGTAGCCCTCTTCACCTTCATGAAAACCTTCTTCTTGTTGGTCTTCATTATACACAAACTCATCCTCTTCATGGAAGTGAGAGTCCTCTTCAGTGAGGTCGTAAGAGTCCATGTCTTCCTGTAGGGGGTTAAAGTGCTTCGGGTATTTAGCCCTTGGCCCTTCCTGGGGTACCTCCCTTGGCCTCTTGGGTGTCCCATTTTCTGGGATGGCCATGAACCTGTCTAGCTTGTCCATACATGACTGGAACCCCTCTACAGTCCAGTAATGTAGGACAGAGCGGTCTGGGAGTGAAAAGGGAAGTTCTTCTCTTTGCAGTTGCTAATTTCTGTCCCATAGCGTTGAAGATAGCGTCCCTTCGCCTTCTGAGAAACCTTCTCGCTGGCTAGGGTCTTCTGTCGACGGTGGGAGCTGTCCCAGCCTACCCTCCGGCGTCCTCTGCATTTCTTTGGCCTTGTGAGCGGTTATCGACGTGTTACCCGCCGTCCGTCTCTGGCCGTCTTTCGAAGCTATACGCGCGAGGCTTTCGGAGAGAAACTTCTCCATCGAGGGAATCGCTCGCCGTCGCTGTAGGCAGTGCAGTCTCTTTACTGGCGACGTACGCACTCTTGCGAGGCGCGTCGCCTGAGGATTTGGGGTTAGCGCCCTTATTTACAGAAAGCCCAGTCGCGGAAGCGGTGGTGGGGAGGGCTTGCGACCCTTACGGTCGGCGGAAGGCGCCGGTGGACCCGACGCCTCAGTTGACGCTATGGCTGCCTTCGTCTTTGACGAATGCGTGCCGTGGGGGGTATGTGCTTATGTGTTTTCCTGTGTTCGTCCTTGTCGCCGGGGTGTTTTCGGACCCCATAAGTGGGGCGTGAGCCGGGCTTGTCGGGGCTGGGGACGGACACCGAGGAGCGGGAACGCTCCTTCGAGAGGTCTACAACCTCCGTTGCAGAGGCCGTGTAATCACTTTCCTCGTCACATTCGGCGACGGCGGCAGCTGCCGAGGAGTCAGACCTACTGCCCACCTTTTGACCCTGCGGTCTTTTAAGGTTTAAGTAACTTACAGGCCGCACAGCCGTCCTCTTTGTGATCGAGGGGCAAGCAACGGTTACACTGTGTGCTTGTCCTTCCAGGTAAATTTGCTCTTGCAGTGCGGGCAAAACCTAAAGGGCGTCCTCTCCATAGCTGAGGGTATGAAATGCGATTACGACCTTGAAAGAGAGGGAGGGGAAAGAGAAAGGCATTCTTAGAGTGAAGCAAAGAAATGACCACACAACCCCACTCTCCCTACTGTAATAGGCCGGCGAGGCCAGGCCATGTGTTCGGCAGCGCCAAAGGATCTCCTCCGCTCGTCCCTCCGTCGAAGAGCTTGCCCGGCGGAGAACAGCTTCTGCGTCGAGGGAGGGATCTATGTGTATGGTTATAAATAATAGTAAACGACCAAGGGTCGAGGAAATGATTTAGCAATGTCTCTCGAAGAGCTCTGCATAAAGGAGACCAATAACTGGGTGGAGTAAAACAATGAGGGACCTCGACGCGTGAGGGATTGTGGGTACACTGCACGTCACTATAGGGATAGTGATACAGACACGCCTTGTCGACGTCCCCTTTTCGACTACGAAAAACAAAATACAATACTCTGCAGTGACCACTGGATGTCGTACTATGCACAGCATGTGATTCTAAGCAGATTAACAAACATCAGAAATAGAGGGTCTGATGGAGAAGGGCGGAAGAGTTTTTCAATTCTTGGGTTTACACCTCTCGTAAGAGCCGGTGTAGACAAAGATGGAGCAATCGAGTAGAGGGATGGCTTGGCTGGTTGGCAGGTTCTCCGAGAATATCCTCAACGAAGTCGGCTTCAGGATCCGCCTCTTCAGTAGCAATTATGAAGTGATCAGCTGCTTTACGTAACATTACATTAAATGTTAGTTATCAATAGGAGAGGTATTTCTTGTAGGGGTGTTTTGAGGAGAGTGCAAAGCCAGAATATCTGGGTCTGGGTCTCGTGACTCTGGGGACTGCCATGGTTGAGGGTCACCCACATCTGGGTCCTCCCCCAGTCTTTAATGGACTCATCTCCAATGGACTCATCTCCAATGGACTCATCTCCAATGGACTCGTGTTCCTCCTCGTTATAGAAAGGATTCTCCTGTACCTTAACTGGTAGAATGTCTTCTTCAGTAAGGTCATAATTATATAGGTCTTCTAAAGAGGGGTCAAAAAGCCTTGAAAATGTTGATCTAGGGTTAGCAGAGCTTTCCTCCCTTGGCCTTCTTGGTGTAGGTTTTTCTGCCCGTGAAACAAACTTGTCCAGCCTTCCCACGCAGTCCTCAAACTTTTCCCTAGTCCAGACTGACGATCTAGAATGGTCTAGGGGTGGAAGGGTGTCTCTCACGTCTTCCGTCGAAAACGTGTGCCTAGCACCCTCTTCCATTGAAAAACGTAGAGATCTGTGCCTTAACGTCGAAGAAAGTCCTTCCTCCCTCTCTCAGAGAAGTTCTCTGGCGGGACCGATGGTGGGGTATCCCTGTGCCCTTCTCTCAACTTCTGAACACTATCCTTAGATCTCTGAACACTATCCTTAGATCTCTGCACATCTTTGGGTCTTTAAGAGAGTCCATAGCCTGCCGTTTCTGGGAATCGGCGGCCCCAATTCTTGCCAGGCTGAACTAGATGTCCTCACCAGTCGGGAGGCGCATAGGTACAACAGACGATGGTAACGGAGCCTGTTTCGGTGAAATCGGGCCCTTGCCCCCATCAGCCACCTTTTCCGGCAGTGCAGTAACTTTCAGCAGTGATAAGGCCTGGTCTTGAGTCCTTAGTTTGTCATCGCCGTACGCTTTCCTGTGATGCGTGTCGACGAACTATGTGTTTTGGGGGTAGCGCCCTTTGTCTTGGATTGCCCAGTCGCTAGGTGCGCATGCGGCTGCGGGGAGGGCTGCCAATCTCGCCGATCTGCGGGTATCACTGGAATTACTGGTGCACCCGTTGGAGCCGAAGTCTTTTTCAACATAGTCGAAGTAAGGCTAGGGGTTGTGTGCTTAGTGTCATGCACGTGTGTCTTTGTAGCCAGAGTGCGACTTCCCCATAGCAGAGCTTACGCCGTGCTTTTCGGGCCGGGGACAGACTGCATAACGCAAGCGTTCTGTCGAAAGGTCAACAACCTCCAGTTCGGAGGCCTGATAGTCACTCTCGCCGACGTCACATGCAGCAGTGGGAGAAGTCCCGACCTTGGACATACCGTAGGCCGCCTACCGTTTTAATCTACGCTCCTTTAAAGTCCTGGGGCGGAGGAGCTTACAGGCCGCAAACCCTTCCTCTTTATGATCAAGCGGCAAGCACTGGTTACACCGTCTGTGCTTAGGCTTCCATGGGAATTTGCTCTTACAAATAGGGCAAAATCTAAATGGAGTCCTCTCCATGGCTGAGGTTACACAGAGTGACTAAGACCAACTGGGAAGGAGGGAAGAAAGGGAAAGGCATTTTCAATTTGAAAAGAAATGTCCACCCGACCCCACTCTCCCTACTGTATAGGCCGGCGGAAGGCCCGGCCACGTGGTCGGCACCGCCGACAGGATCACAGTCTTTTTCGAATCTCGGAGGTGTTCAGCAGAAACTGGAACAGCCCTTGAGACGGTTCCATTGTCATTTCATCGCCTGCCTGTTCATCCCCAGGCTTTTTAACGTGCACATTTCATCGAATGTGCTCATCGTTTTTTTGTTGTTTTTTTGTGGGGTACCCCCCCAATCCTCCCTCACACACTTATTTTTTGCTATTGCCCACCCGCCCAAACCCTTACCTACCCTTTCCCACCCCCCCTAAAAATTTTGATGAGCACATTCGATGGAATGTGCATGTTAAAGCCTGGGGATGAACAGACAGGCGATGAAAGGACGTCGTACCGCCGAGACATGGGACGGAAGGCGTGATATGAAATATCTTTATAGATTAATTCGGCCAAAGGTCGTTGGACAATAGCAATGTTCTTTGCGAATTCCGCATAAGCGCGACCAGTTATCTGGGTGGGAAAAAACAATCTGCCGGACCTCAACAAGTGAGGGATCTTGGGTACACAAGTCACCTAGGGATAGTATTACAGACACGCCTATGTCGACGTTCCCTTTAGTTTCTCGAAAGACAAGATGCAATACTCTGCTGTTACCACTGGATGTCGGAATATGCACAGCATGCGATTCTAAGCAGATTGACAAACATCAGAAATAGAGTTTCTTTCACTTCAAGCTCATGAAAAAACCTGCAGAGAAACTCAATATTAGTTGCTTCTCTGTGTTTATTTCTGGAACGAATCTCCATGATTTCACCTGTATTACAAACATTGAAGCGAAATCACATGATCTCATTACAGAGAACTCGACTAGGATATTTTTGGAGGCACGGTTCCATGACCCCTGGTGGGCGATTAGGTGGGAGTATAATTTAGAATTAGCCACTTTAGCAATGGTGTTAGACCAATCTACACATTGTAGTAGGTTTTTCACATAGGCAGGATTTTCAATCAAAATGTCGGTATCCACCCCCAACTTTGAGAGGGTTTCCTTACTTGAGATTTTTAATTTTACCAATTGGTCAAGTCCAGGCATGCCAGTTTCAAGACCTTGTCCCAGAATTCTGTATAGGTTGTCTCCCGAGTCATGCACCATTCTTCTATAGAGGGAAAGCCTGCGCCACCTTATCCAGAAATTCAAAGTTAATAGTCCCAGCTCATAGTGCAGGACTTCCAATAGAGATGGATGATTTTGGAAGCCAGTACATAATACCTTTTAATACTTTAGATTCTATTTTAGCGATTTCTATCATTGCGGCATCTGGAAAATGTCTACACCATAGACCATTTTTGGAGTAACTTTTAACCTAAAATCTCGAAGTAGTGGAGTGATTGAAAATTTACCAAATTTATTATCTATTTTTAGTTGTGCTATAAGGGGAGTTCCATTGGTTCAGAGGTGCTCTCGATACAGCCCTAGATTATTTTTGTTAAAGATCGGGAAGCCCAAATATATCATTGCCGTTTGAACCTGCAATTTTTCATTATTAAAAAACCAATAATAAAGCTTCCTACTTTCCTTTCAATTCTTATTTGAGAGGGTAACTATTACAGTTTTGCTTGGGTCGATTTTAAGGTGATTTGCAACCGTAAATTCATGAAATGCCATAATCATACGTTGCAAGCCTTTAGGGGACTGGTCCATAAGAAGGAAATTGTCAGCATAAGCTATCCAGGCAATAAGAAGTAACACTGATTTTAGGAGGGATAAAAGGAACTTTTCTCCTGACAAGTACCCACTTCAGAAACATATAAATTAAAAAGTGTCAGGGCAAAGAGACATCACTGTCTTAATCCATTCCTAATTTCCAGAGGGCCGGAGAGAAGGCCGTCCATATTCAACCTAATCTGCACCCGAGAATGAAGTTGGAGGTGAATAAGAATCGACTGCAGATTTTTGAGCATCCCCAGACTTTTCAGTTTCCCCCAGATCATGTCTCTATCCACGCTGTCAAAAGCCATACTAAGATCTATGGCCGCCAGGTACATAGGAGTTGCATCCGTTTTCCAAGCACTAGATTGGAGAGTAGTCAAGAGAAGGCCACCCACTTCTGTCCCGATATCCTTTCTAAGCCTTATTGCTGAGGGGAAAGGATGGATTCTTGCTTCATCCATCGATTTATTTCCTTTAGTATCAGTCCCGCAAAGATCTTTGAGTCAGCGTCAAGAACAGCAATTGGGCGATAACTGTTTGGGGATCTCCTATTTCCCCTTCTTAAAAATTGAGACAATGTAGGAAAGATGTGAGGATATAGGGATGATTTTAGTTCTAATGACATCTTTGAACAGGAAATAAAGAATCTTTGCCCATCCTCTCGAATTCCCTTTAAATGTAGCATTCGACAGGCCATTGGGGCCTCCCACTCTCGAGGAGCTAGCTGATTTTATTTGTGACTCTATATCAGACACAGAGAAATGTACAGACCAGGGAGAAGAGAAGGTTGAGATCCAATTCCTACCTGAGGCTGGTTTTCTATATAGTTGATCAAAATGCCCTAACCAGAACCTGCTCGGAAATAGGATTAGTTTGGGAGGTAACTTGACGAGATTCCAGATTGTTGAGCAATAACCAGAATTGTCTGGAAGAACCATCCCTCGGGGATGTCTTCCTGATGGGAGTGCCTGTAATCGATAAGCCAGTTTTAATAAGATTGCTTAAACTTTCTGATATTAAAATTCAAGCTTTCAGCATCGGGAGAGGATCTCCTGAGTTGCCCGATTCCTTTCTGAAGGACCGCTTTCTTTACTCTTACCATTGCATCGTAAATGTGGGTAAGTTTAGCCCTGCACATAGGGGCCCACTTCTTGGTGGGAAAAGTGTCAAGTGTACATCTTACTAGTATACTAACATTTTTGTGGGAAAAGAGGACCGTCTTTCCTTCAATCTTTGATTCCTCTAGAACTTTCAGAAAGAGCCCGTTTGCCTTCTTGAAATTACCCTCATGCCAGATCAATCTATTGTTAGAGGGATTTAAGTGTACATTAATCGGATAAGTTAAACCAAGCGGGATTTGCCCCTGCAGGCAAAATGAGACTAAGTATACTATGATCACTAAAGAGGGACTTACGAATCTCAAACTTCGTCACCACCTCTAATAAATATTGAGACTTGTATGTAATCAAAGGTCGATGAGTATGCACCATTCGGCCATGTAGGAGTCAATCTTTCGTTATCTCGATTGACACACGGCGACGACAGTCCCCAATCCAGGAAAAATGTATACCACAATTTCCCATGCCTTAGTTTTCGGCTAATATTGCCTAGGACATTCGTCTCATTATGTTTGAAGTATTCTAGTTCCCACCCAGAGTGTTTATCAGACGAAAGATCTGCATTTAGGTCGTCCAAGACCATAATGGGTGGAGCTCTTCTTGGGACCTGCGTTCTTAGGCCGTCAAACCTTGCTTGAAATACTTCGAGGGGGGCTGGGAACCTTCAGAATATTCTTCCTCACCTTCGACGTCTGGACGTGCCCTTTGACGTGTCTTTAGGCCTATTTGCCACCGAGATGATGTTTGCGAGACTCTTCCGGATCTCCGGCGTATCTGGAAGGGATTTCAACGGCCCTAGCGGCTTCGCCATGGTTTTCGGCCTTGCCGAAACCTTATGCGCCGGCACACTCTTAAGAGTTGTCACAGCGCTCTAATGAACTTTGGTGCCGACGCACTGGTTTACTTGTGTGCCCCGGAAGCATGCCGCCTAGACAGTTGCGGGGAAGGCGGCTAACCCTGTGGATCTGTGGGTTCCATCGAAGATATCGCCATACCGATATGGCGTCTTTGGCTGCCCCGACGAGTCCGTTGAGGATGCCTGGGGGGGGTGCAGTGGGGAGGGGGGGGTTGTGTGCTTTCCTTTGTGTTGTAGTGTGTGCGTCCCTGTCACCGAAGTGTACACTCCCCATAGCAGAACCAGTGGCCTGCCTGCTGGGGACAGAGGCCTCGGAGCGTGGCTGCTCCGAAGATAGGTCAATGGCATCCGTGTCGGAGCCACAGCTGTCGCTCACTTCCTCCTCACTCGAGACACCTGCGGCGGCGGGGGAGCTACCCTCTGCCTGCTGCATGGCGTAGGCTGCCCACCATTTTACTCGCCGTTCGTTTATCGTCTTAGGACGTAAAAGCTTGCAAGACCGACAGGACTCCTCGTGGTGACTGAGGTAGATACTACCTCCGGTGTGTGTCCTTCCAAGGATACTTGCCGTTGCAAGAAGGGCAACATTTAAAAAGGTGTCCTGTCCATAGCTCGGGTTAATAGCAACAGCAAAACAAGGGAAAAGAGAGGGGAGAAGGAAATGCATTCTTGAAAAGAAACAGAGCCCTGGACCCCCACTCTCCCTACTGTGTAGGCCTGGCTGGCGGGCCGAGGTCGTGCGGTTGACAGCGTCAACCCGAGCCGAAGTGTGGAGTGGTCTTCCGTGGTCTTCGGTGTTGGTTGTGAAGTAATCGTCGGTGATGGGTGACGAATAATAAAGTCATAGACAAAGATCTACATTTGCAATTTTTCAAGCTCTGCATAAGGCGACCAGCTAGCAGGACGGAAAAAAACAATCCGAGAGACCTCGACGCGTGAAGGATCTTGGGTACACTACATGTCAACATCCCCTTTCGATCCTCGAAAGACAAGATGCAATACTCTGCGATTACCACTAGATGTCAGACTATATGCACAGCATGTGACTAAGCAGATTCACAACCATCAGAAATATATAGGATACATTACTCATCATAATCGTATTTCTGATGCGTGTATCTGCTTAGATTCACAGGCTATGCATAGGTCGACATCTAGTGGTAGCTGCAGAGTATTACAGTTTGTTTTCGAAACTCGAAAAGGAACGTCGACAGGGCGTGCCAGTAATACTATACCTAGTGAGACATCCACTGTACCCATGGTCCTTCACACATCGAGGTCCCTCAGATGGTTTTTGTTTCTGACATGAGGTTGCATATAGTGTAGCGAGAATACAGGTGTAGTAAAGCAGATTTATAGCAGATGAAGCCCACAAAACATCTATGCACCGTCTACTCCACAGGGGAGGAAGGGTGGGTGCATGTTAATCTAAGCATCAGAAATACAAATACAGTGAGTAATGCATCCTTTCTGAGGCTTGTGGATCTGCTTAGATCACACGCTATGCATAGATTAGCGAGCAGTGTCTGGAGAAGGTGGTGGGTTGTGAGAAGGTACAACGACAAATAGATGTTTTAGCACCACTTGTCCCACCTGAGAATCTGCTTTAGAATGTGTGTCAATGCACTAGTGCTGAGTAAAAGTATGGATGGAGCTCCAGGTAGCTGGTTTGCAAATGGCGTCCAGCGGGACGTTTGCAATAAAGGCCAAAGTAGCTCCTGTACCTCTGGTAGAGGGAGCTCTAGGTGTAAAAGGCAGAGTTTTGTTGGATAGGGAGTAGCAGAGCTGTATGAATTTCACTATCCATCGGAGATGGCATTTTTTGAAAAGTGATCTCCTTCCCTGCCAGGTACTATGGAGACAAATAGTTAGTCTGTTTTTCGGTTTTGTTTACATAGCAAAGAACCGCCCTCCTTACATCTAGTGTATGGAGGTTTTTCGAGCAAAGCTTGAAGGGTTTTGAAACCAAGTGTGTAGTTCAATGGACAGGTTGACATGGAACTTGGTTATGAACTTAAGTGAAAACCTAGGGTATGTTCTTAGTACCAACTTGTCTTTGTGGTTAACAAAGGAAGGGTCTTGCACTGACAAAGCTTGTAGTTCACGGACTCTTGTGGAGGCGATAGCCACCAGAAAAGCCATTTTATATGTTAGGTGTCTAAGGCTTGATTTGTGCATAGGCTCAAATGGGGGGGCCTATGAGGCTTTGCGAGTATCACATTTAGGTCCCACTCTGGAGGCGGGTTTGAAATAGGGGGTGGAAGGAGGAAAAGCCTTCTTACTACTTCCATGAATGCCTTAATGACAGGGACTTTCCACCAGGACACCATAAGGAACTCATGGGGCAACAGTAAAGACAGACACAAGTGAACTTTATAATGGGCGAGATAAATGCCTAATCTAATTCTAAATCCAAGATGGAAGCAAGCTACGACCATCAAATAATAGTAAGGCAGTCCTAGTGGCGTCTTGTCAAATAAAAAGGGCCTGTACCAAGAAAAACCCATTGCCAATCCTTACCGCTAAGTTTACTAAAAGAGTGTGGTATTATGTTCACCAGAAAAGAAGTGTTCACAAAATTATAAGTTAGGATGGTTTGGCTGGGTCTCCCTTCGTCACGTTTTAAGGACAGGTCTAGGCAGGACTTCTGAGCACCGCACACTCTTGGGCCTTGTCAGCACAAGGTTTACCGTTCCAGTTTAAAAATATCAAAACCTTCAGAGGCGAAGTTTCTTTCCTGCAAAAATCTCCTGCCTTGAAAAGGTCCGCTGATTCACAATGCCAAAACAAACAAAATGTTCTCTCGGTTGTTCTTGCACCTTGGGTAATTGCTCTTCACCCCTAGGATATACCTCTGCTAGGCTCGGATCGTCCTTGCAAAAAATGGGCCTCCCTCTGTCGAGTGCACTACGGCCTTCTTTAACACAGTTCATGTATTTTTAACAGTTCATGTATGTTTATTTTCATCAGAAAGCAAGGTTCCCTTTCCCTAGCTTTCTCATGGCAACAGGGCAGAGACTTTCAATTGTACAAGGGATTTGACGTGATCCTTGTAAGACCACTGACGCTTCTCGCCTCTCCTTTCCTGGGGCCTTCTGGTCATAGCAATTTCAAAACCAGGGTGCCAGCGAGAGTCCTTCGAATGAAAACCCGTCCGGTGCCGGACCACTCTGCAGCTGGTCCTTGTCTGGGCTTTCTTAATATTTCAAACACACAAAAGTTCTTTCTCTTCACGTTCCTTGCGTTAAAAATGTTGCTGCTTGCAACCATGGGCCCATCACAGTTCGATTTCTATCAGTTTCCTCTGACTCACCGGCTGTGGTGATCCCGTTGGTTTCTCTGATCTCTGGAGTCAAGGATAGTATCGCTTTAGTAGCTTGCCTCCCCGCCTGATTGATCCACGTGGGAGGCCGCCCCCCCCCGTCATGGTCATGAAGTCAGGGGCACAGGCATGCAGGGGTCGCAGGCACAAGAGACCTGGGTGGACACTGTCCTGGCACCTTTGGTGCCGGTCTCACAAACAAAGGTAAACGAGAACATCCATTTAACACCAAAAAGCTTTTAAGATGGACATAGCACTTCAGATGCATTAACCTTGAACATTCCCATCCATTAAGCAGGATACATTAACCTTGAACATTCCATCCATTAAGCAGCCCCAAGTGTATTCTTGGGTGTGGCTGCTAATGATTGCCTTCACACATGCTCACGCTCTAGGAGTATTCAACCCAAAGGAAGGGGGAAGTGTCCCAAAAGCAGTGATGGAGAGGGACTGTAAACGAAGTGAAACCAATATGGTCCATACTGCTATAAATTCAATTAGGGAGTTACTTGAATAAGTTATTTAATGAGTGTACCAAGAAAGTATCACTAAACCAATACATGTGGGCTACTGCAGACTCAGAAGGCAATCAGGGTAGTCTCATGTTGAAAACATGAAACATTTATTTTAAAAAAATACATCATAGACAAGAAAAGCATAAATAACTAAAAAGAAATGGTGTGGTGAACAGATAGAAACACTTATCTGTTGGTTAAACAGTTGAACATTAAAAACAAACAGAAGAACAAGTTACTTCTTACCTGGTAACGTTCTTTCGATGGGATGTTCCTCCGACGTATTCCTTATTTTAGATAATTCGTCTCCAGCTTGCTGGCCTTGGACATTTTTTCTCTGTAGAGGGCGCTGCGCGTCGACGTCCGAGTTGGTGTCCCTCGACAGCCACCGTATCAGCGCCGACGTCACCATGCCCATAAATAGCCACACGCGGAGTCCGTTGCTCAGTTCCGTTTTGTAGCATAAGATAAGTCTTGCATGAATTGGCTATTGACCGTGAAGGAGCGTGAGCTGCAACCACAAGGGAAGTATTACTGTGGGGATGGATGGGAGGGGCGATAAGGAATACGTCTGAGGAACATCCCATCGAAAGAACGTTACCAGGTAAGAAGTAACTTGTTCTTTGAAGGGATCGTGTCCTCCGATGTATTCCTTATCTTAGATAGACTCCCATAGCAGTGTTAAGTAATTGGAGGTGGGAGTAAGAATGTCATGCATCCCTTTTAGGAATGAACCGAATGTAATACGGCTTTGCCAAATCTGGCCTCTTGACTAGCGGAGGAATCCAGGTTGTAAAATCTTGTGAATGTATGTGCGGACGACCATGTGGCAGCCGCACATATGTCTCGGACCGGTATCCCTCTTTGGAGGGCCGAAGGGGCTGCGATACCCCTGGTTGAATGAGCCCTAAGATTTTGAGGGGTCCCTTTCCCTGCCAGTTTGTAACAATCCAGAATGGCCAAAATAATCCACCTGGAAATGGTCTGTTTTGTTTGGTAGTCCCAACTTGTGACCCGAGTAGCCTACAAACAGTTGGTCTGCTTGCCTAATCCTAGCAAGTCTGCTGATGTAAAAGCTTAGAGCTCGCCGTGGGTCCATCCTATGTAGCCTTTCTTCCTCTTTCCTCGGATGGTGGGGGGAATGGGGGGCAGAACGAAGGTAAGGTAATTTTCTGAGTAATGTGAAATTCAGAAACCACCTTTGGGAGGAAATTAGGCTTCATCTGTAGGACAACTTTGTCCTTATGGAAAATGTTATTGGGGGGGGGGGGGGGGGGGGGGTTTACAAGATAGAGCTTGTAATTCGCTCACCCTCCTAGCAGATGTTAGTGCTACTAATAGGACAGTTTTAAGAGTAAGAAATCTCAGCGAACAAGAGTGGAGTGGTTCGAAGGGAGTACCCATTAGGAAATTTAAGACTAAAATTTAAGTCCCATAAGGGAACTTGGAATGGTCTTGGAGGATAGACATTAGTTAATCCCTTGAGAAATTGTATTACTGAGGGTAATTTCAAATATGATGGTTCCTCCGCAGTGCACTTGAAGATTGATAGCGCAGCGAGATAGCCTTTTACAGTGCCAACTTGAAGGCCCGAGTTTGCCAAGTAGAGTAGAAACGATAACACCGTTGGTGTACCGCATGAAAAAGGGTCAATATTGTCCTCTCTACACCAGCTGCAAAATGTGTTCCAACGGCAGCGGTATAAAGATTTTGTTGATGGCCTTCTGGCCGAAAGCAACACCTCCATGAAGTCATCAGGGAGGTCCCAATCCTTGTACCTCAACCTTTCAGAAGCCAAGCGTGAAGGTTGAGGGTTTTGATGTCTGGATGGAGAACCTGACCTCCCTTCTGCAAGAGAAGATTCTCTGAGTGGAAGACGGATTGGAGGGCAGATGGACATATCCAGAAAGTCCGGGTACCACATTCTCCTGGCCCAGTCCGGGGCAAATAGGATCAGGGTTTTCCAGAATCTTCTCAACCTCTTGATCATTTGAGGAATAACAGGGACTGGTGGGAACGCGTAAAGGAGTGGAAACTCCCAGTCGAAAGGTCCCATAGAGCTCCTCTCGGGGCAAATTCCCCTGAACAGAACAGATCGCACTTCCTGTTGGTACTGGTGGTGAACAGATCCACCTAAGGGGTTCCCCAAAGGACAAAGATCTCTTGAAGGACTTCCTGAGCTAGCTCCCACTCGTGGGAGACTCTGCTCTGCCTGCTCAGATTGTCCGCTATCAAGTTCTTCTCTCCGGCTAGGTGAACTGCCGATAGAGATTCCTTCCTGAATTGCCCAAAACCAGAGCTGCATTAACTCCCTGCACAGTGGCAGTGACCCTACGCCTCCTCTTTTGTTGAGGAGGTACATGGCCACCGTGTTGTCCGTCATTATCAGGACATTTCTCCCCTGTACTGATGGCAGGAAAGCTTTCAGCGCTAGTCTGATCGCTCTCAGCTCTAATAGGTTGATGTGTAGTCTGGACTCCGATGGAGACCAACGACCGCTGATGGTCAAGTCGTTGGCATGGGCTCCCCACCCCGCGAGTGAGGCGTCTGACTACTGTTATATCCGGCCATGGTTGTCAAAACAGTTCTCCTTTCAATATGTTCTCTGGATAGGCCCACCATTGAAGGTCGTGGGCTACCTTGTCCGGAATCCAGAGGAGATCTGTCATTCTTCCTGAATATTGTGGCCACTGGGTTCTTAGTGCCCACTGGAGAGATCTCATTCTCAGGTGAGCCTCTGGCACAAGGAAGATGCAGAATGCCATGAGGCCTAGCAATCTCAAAAAGTCGAAGGCTGGGAGATGTTGGGCATTTTGAAACTTGACAATCTGCAGAATATCTTGAGCCCTCACCTCTGGTGGCGAGGCTTTTCCCAGGGAAGTGTCCAGGACCGCTCTGATGAACTGGAGTCTCTGTGATGGTATCATCTGTGACTTCTTTAAATTGAGGGAGAAGCCCAGTTTGTGAAGGAAGTGGCAGACATAATCTAGCTGGATCTAAGCTTGTTCCAAAGATGCAGCTCTGATCAGCCAATTGTCCAGGTAGGGGTAGATCCCTACCCTACTTAGACTTGCAGCCACTACTGACATTAGCTTGGTGAAGACCCTCGGGCGGAGGTCAGGCCAAATGGCAGAATTCGAAATTGATAATGAGAGCCGCCAATTGCGAACCTCCGGTATTTCCGGTGTTTGAGATGGATTGTCACATGGAAAGACGCATCCTGGAGGTCCAGAGATACCAGCCAGTCCTGGAGCTGGAGGGCCTGAAGGATCTGAGAGAGAGAGTTACCATCTTGAACTTGTCCTTCCTGAGAAACTTGTTCAATTCTCATAGGTCCAAGATAGGTCTCAGTCCTCCGTCTTTCTTCGGTATGAGAAAGTAGGGGGGGACAGAGTACCAGCCCTTGTTCCTCTCTGCTACAGGTACCGGTTCTATGACACCTTTCTCTAGCAGGTCTACAATTTCCTGCAAGAGGAGCGGATCTGGAACTTTCAGAGAGCTGTGCCCCGGTGGATGACTGAGGGAAGCGTAGAAAGGGTAGGCAGTAACCTTGGGCAACTGTCTCCAATGCCCAAGCATCTGACGTAATAGCCTGCCATTCCATCAGATGGTGAGTTAACCTGCCCCATACAGGTGTTTTGTGTGGAAAGACCTCAGAGTGGTTTGGGGGCAGCTGATGCAGATGCCGAGGGTAAAGATGCACCTGCTGCTGCTGCGGCCCTAGTACTTTTGACCCGCCCACCTCGGGTGGATCTCCTTTGGGCTCTTTGAGCCAGCTGTCCTTTGCCTCTCCCGAATGCGGAATAATAGCGAAAGGACTTTCCTCTCCCAGAGGTTCCGGAGGGGCGAAAAAGAGTTTGGCGGATTGCAGCTCCTAAAGATTTTGCTGCTGCTTTAGATATTTGCAACCTTTCCAGACTGTCATCAGCCTTTTTACCGAATAAAGAAGAGCTGTCAAAGGGCATATTCAAAAGTCTGGCTTGTACATCTGGAGCAAAGCCAGACTTTCGTAACCACGCATGCCTGCGGATTGTAGTACTTGCCGCCATGGCCCTGCTCATACTGTCAGCGGAATCAATGCCAGTTTGAAGAGATTCACACATGGCATCTTTGCCATCTTTAATGATGTTAAGGAAGGCTTCCCTTTCATCTCCTTCCAGTATACAGTCAGCCACTGATGAAGCACACTCCCACAGTGTGTGACTGAACCTGGCGAGCGTACAAGTGGCGTTGATGGATTTCAACGCCATACTACAAGCAGAAAAGACTTTTTGCCATAGAATCGTACCTTTTGTCATCCCGTCCTGTGGAACAGTAGGATAAGCGGATCTGCTTCTTGATGAAGTTGCCGCTTGAACCACCAGGCTCTCTGGAGTCTGGTGTTTTGATAAATATTCAGGGTCAGCCGCAGCTACCCTATACTTGGCTGACAATGTTTTGTGACTGCAGGGATAACCTCAGGAGTTTCCCAATTTGATGACATTTTCCTTTGTAAAGCTGTATGGAAAGGGACCACAGGATCCTCCTGTGGACATTTATCTAGTATGTCTGTAAGGTCATCCTGTTGAAAAACAGGTGAAGGCGCAGACCAACCCATGAATTCAATAATTCTTGCAATCAGGGTTCTATACGGAGTTTCGGCATGTTCCCCTGTGTCTGGTTTGGCAAATTCCACTTCTGGGGAAGTGTCCAACCCACTTGCCTCATGTAAGGATTCCTGTAGGTCTTTCAACCTTCTTTCCTCAGAGGTAAAAACCTCTGTAACAGGTGGTGTGGTCCTCTGCAGCCCGAAGGGTCTTTCTTGATCAGAATCCTCCCCTTCTTCATAGATTGAAGATAAGGTTCTGGGGTACTCTGACCTCGGAAATGGTGTAAAACCCATTTCTAAAGCAGAAGGAGCCAAACTTGTCATTATTGGTCGAAGAAAAGTCGATGTCGACGCTGATGTGAAAAGCTTCGAAGGCGCAGAGAAAGGCATCGAGAAAACTGGAAGAGGCCTCAAGGAACTCGAGAGGATTGGGATCCTGCTCGAGGATGTCGACAGCTTTCTCAGAGTCGTGCTGGAGGCCCTGGGTATAACCGTTGGCTGCGAAGTAGCCGTGGTTTTTTCTTTTGTCAATGATGGCGTCTATTCGATCGACCGATGCGTCGAAGAACCCTTCGATAACGGCCTTGATGGCGCCGATCCATGAGTCAAAGGGACTTTCGACATCGAAGAAGCTGCCTTGCTACCCGATGGCCCGTGGTGCTCTCAGGTGGACTCTTTTGCCGGGTGCAACGACTCGTGGCGTTTCGATTTTTTGGGTTTTTCACCCGGGGTATCACCCTCAGCTGTCTTCGAGGGGGTCGAGGCCGCCTTCTCGAAGACACTTAGCATCTTTTTCCTGAATTCCACCCACTTAGCCCGAGAGCTGTATTTTGTGGGGCAGGAGACCATTTCTGGGGAAACAGAAGAGGAGGAAGGGGATCTTCGACGTCTCTTTTTTGAGTGACTAGATCTCGACGAGTGGTGAGAGCTACTTTGAGACCTAGAATGGGAATGCTTTTGACGGCGAGGAGACGAATGCCTCGGCCGAAGAAACTTTTGAGGAGGTTTTAACCGACTTACCTCTCAAGCTTCCCCTTGCGCTCCTTCAAGGCTTTGCCGTCATGGACATGCAGTCCTCACACTCCGGACAATGGTGCTCGACTCCCAAGCACCACAAACAGATCCTGTGAGGATCCGTTAGCGACATTTTCTTTCCGCAGTCTCGACAGTTTTTTGAAGCCGGACCGTGGAGTCGTCGGTTCGGATGAGGAAGCCATCGAGTACGAGTTGGTTTTCTCGAGGAAATATAAGAGGTTCATCTGACTGAGCAACGATATTCCGAGGCCCCACGAAGCACGGAAAAATGGAACTGAGCAACAGATGCCGCGCGTGGCTATTTATGGGCATGGTGACGTCGGCACCGATACAGTGGCTGTCGAGGGGCAACGCCCTCTACAGAGAAAAAATTTCCTAGGCCAGCAAGCTGAAGACAAATTATCTAAGATAAGGAATACTTTGGAGGACACAATCCCTTCGAAATAGTAGTCTTACTTCAAAAATTTAAGAGAAAAATAAAACTGCAAATTCTAAGAGATGACCTAAAACTGAGCCAACACTCAGATTTGGCTTGTATTCAGCCAATACACAAGTTTTTTCAGGATTGGCAAGGTTGGATTATTCTATGTTCTATTTTGTTGACGGGTCTGCCTACGTGTACGTGTCAAAAAAATAATTTGCCAGACCGGTGGCTCTTTGCCAAAACGTGTTCAAGATGTCTACTTAATCTGCTGTTTTTAGTTTAGTATTTGATAATGCGCTCCAAACCCAGGGGTAGCCGGGCACAGCCGTTGCAAGAATACTTAAGCTTAGGTTGCCTACAGAAGTTACATATAGAGACTGCATTACATGTGTTATTGACGTTTTTACAATACAAGTATACACGAGATTCAAAATGTAGGTATCTCACATCCCAAGAGGCAACGAGTCTATGGTCAGGTTTCAGAGGTAACGTGGTCATTATTTGCAGTGGTTGATCCGGTCCTACAGTGGGGGATCAGTATGATTAGTCATCATTGGTCCAGAGCCAGCTTTTCACCTTGCATCTAAATCTAGAGTAAGGTAGATTAGCTCTCAGTGCAGTGGGTAGAGCATTCCATGCATGGGCGGCTCTAACAGGGGAGCTTGCTCCACCCGCTTTTGTTAGTTTGAATCTGGGCGTTTCGAGTAGGAAGTGGTTAGAAGCTCTGGTGTGGTGAGTAGAGGATTTTCTGGTCAGTCTGGCCAAGATGTATGGGGGCGCAGTGTTGTTCAGTCCTTTGTGGGTGAGAGATAGTGTCACGTAGGCAGACCTGTCAACAAAATAGAACAGAGTAATCCAAGCTTGCCAATCCTGAAGAAAAACTTGTGTATTTGCTGAATACAAGTCAAATCTAAGAGTGTTGGCTCAGTTTTAGGTTATCTCTTAGAATTTGCAGTTTTGTTTGTTTTCTCTTAAATTTTTGAAGTAAGACTACTATTTCTGTTTGTGTTTGTGTTTTCAATGTTCAACCAACAGATAAGTGTTTCTATCGGTTCACCACACCATTTCTCTTTAGTTATTTATGCATTTCTTGTCTATGATGTCTTTTTGTACCAACATGAGAGTACCCTGATTGCTTTCTGAGTCTGCAGTAGCCCAAATGTATTGGTTTAGTGATACCTTCTTGGTACACTCATTAAATAACTTATCATTCAAGTAACTCCCTAATTGAATTTATAGCAGTATGGACCCTATTGGTTTCACCCTCTAGGAGTGGCAGGGTGTGGCTGGTAAGCCGGCCTTAACGGGCGTGCCCATGAGCTCATCTATATAAGCTGCCCCGAGCCTCAAGACAGACGCTTCGCATTATTCTGCACTTGCAAGCAGCATAACGCTCACCGTCACCCGAGGTCAGACATACCTTTGAAGATCCTGCTTCCTAGGCATCCTGCTTCCTGCCAGCATACTTACCAACTGGGGGGAAGCTGTTCTTACCTTGCATCTCTTCGGCGTACCAAATACTCATCTTTACACTTTCCGGAACGCCGAAATCTTCATATTGGCATCGCAGCATGACACCCTCCATCGTCGACGACAGCGCCTACAAGGAAAAACACAAGACCAGGTTAGACATTGAAAAAACAGTTTAAGCTTGCGCTTCGCCATACTTCACACTTTTCCTTAAACCATCACTTACCTGCTGTCGAACATTGTGGTAGCATCCATCTTCCATCCCGCCGGGTCTCACATCTGCATTGTGGCCGCATTTCCATCTAAGGGAAGAAAATGAGAGACATTATCGCAGGCATAAATAGGAGCAACATATAAAAATATTAAACAGAAGGAACAGCCTCACAAGAGCTCAAGAAAGACTTACCAATCATAAGGAGAAGCATAATCGCAGCTGGACTGGACTAATCCTTATCAGGGATCAGTGAAGGAACTAGATCCAATTCGATGCGCCCCTGCCAGAAGTAGCAGGACAGAGAGCTTATCTTCCATAATTCACAGGAGCAGTATCCCCATGTACGACCGCTCACAGCTTTTCTACTGAGGGAGAGGCCTGAAGGGCGTGATTCATGTTCAGGGAGGGCTGCAACCATGCCCCAACGCCTCCGCAGAGACCAGGTGAGCTCAACACCCCCATGTACTGTTGGCATCTGCTGCTCCACATGCCAGCTGTAACTCCCGGTCTTACGATTCCCCTTTCGGAGGCTTTGCAAGTCTTGAGTTGAAAAGGGCAAAGGCAGTTCCTCCTTAGTCATCCTTCCCGGTCTTGCTGCATTTCTCCTCAGTTTGAACTGCTGGTTTGGTGTAGCCTTACCCTTGTGCGTTCGGCCTTGCTCGAAGTGTGCCTTCGTGCTCCGCCTTTCATCCCTGTGGGCAAAGTAAAGGGCTGTTGGGTATGCGTGGTTATTGTCAATTGCCTGGCTTTGCTTGACCCTTGTGGTGGTACAGGTCAGGAAAACTGCGTTGGTTGCAGTCCGCTGTCTGTCACGGTGTGACAAAGTGTTTGTGTCAAAAGAAGGGGGTGGTAGATTTTTACGATATCCTACGGGGTAGGATGGGGGAAAAGGTGTTGTATGGAATGATAGTACTAGCAGGGGGTCGGTACACTTACAAGGGTGAGATTGGTAGGGCTTATGGAGCAAACTGGAATGACCGGGATTATTATCTTGAAATGAACAAGGGGATTGTGGGAATGGTAGTGTTTGGTTAATTGGGAGTTCAAAAAATAATAGAGGGACGGTGAGAAGAATGACTCAGATCGGATAGACAACAGGACGACAGGGATTGGATTCCCAATAGGTTTACCAGATGTGGAGGAATTGTTGGATTTAGGTAAGGGAGATTCATTGGGTGGAAGGGTGCTTGATCTAGAACTGCCGAAAAAACCTAAGGGAACGGCGAGCGTGGATCCTTTTCCCACAAGTGGTGGGGATTCCCAACAGTACAGACCTTCTGGAAGGAGGTCCAGCAGATTGCGGAAGACATCACCCAACACAAACTGCCGTTGGACCCGGAGGTGGTCCTTCTCGGGGTAGCAGACCCCAGACTGCTATCCCAGAGCGGGCCGATCTGCTAAACTGCTCACACACCTACTGCTAGCAGCTAAGATTACAGTGGCTCGGAGGTGGAAAGCTCAGGAGGGTCCTCTTTTGGCCCTCTGGTGGATAAAAGTCTGGGAGATCCTGGTGGCAGAGACAGTCACAGCGGCAAAGGAGGGGTCTCTCCACCGCTTCACCGACTGCTGGGCCCCAGTATTGGACTACCACCCCCGATTCCCGGCGTTAACATTTCAATCCCGCCTGGTATCGAACTTTCTAGGCCCCCAAAGCCCTGACGGGTCGCCAACCCATTAGAGCACCACAGAGAGTGGGCAGAGGAGGGACCACGGGGAGGGGGTAAAGGACAAGCTGCATGCACATTGACTATAAAGCGAGTCAAGATATCTCATGTAACGCATAGATAACGCTGTAACCGAAATAAATAGTTAAAAAAGAAAAAACCTAAAAGGGACTTGTTCCTCCATGTCGTCTTCCCTTAGGTCTGACCGTGTCTCACCTGGGGTATTCTTCCTCCCCTCTCCCCCCTCCACGAGCACAACCCCGAGCTCCCCTACCCAGGAGATCCTCCCTTACTGATCCACCCCCAGGAAATATGGGTTTGCCCGGCTGTGAAATATATTTGAAAGGTCAAACAGGTCGGGGTACCAACAAAAATTAGCACACCATTTCTTACTTGCCAGGAGTCAAATATGAACCTCCAACGGCTAGTGCAAATTTTGCACTTCATCTATGGGACTCCAAAGTAGGATATTCACATATTCACTTTAGCCCAAACACTCACTTTGACAACTTCTGCTCAAATGTTTTATTTGGAATATTTTAAATGAAAGAAAGTGTACCCAGATTCGGGGGGGAACAGTGCCCAGTTTTATGCCACCTCATACAGCCCTCTCCCTTTGTCCCATCTCAGATAATCATGTACTTTAGTGGTGGATTTCAGAGAGACAAGATACCAGGCTATGCTAGAATGCAAATTTCATTTGCGAACAATATTGCTTTTTCCCCTCAATTAAAGCTATAAAATATGCACTTTATTTTGAAAAACTGGAGGTAGTTGAAATGCACAATTTTCATTCGTAAATTACTTTGTTTGTTGCACCTACTCACACACTATGGTCAGAACAGTTAAAAGCCTTTGAACATGTGGCTTTGTAGAATCTCTCAGAATGAAAACAAAAACACGTACCTGTAAATGTGAGATTTTCCTGGGCTTTATTTTCACTTAGACTGCGACATAATTGTAAACTGTAAATAAAAAAAATTAAAAACAGATTTAAAAGAAAACAAATTACACAAATTAGACCTAAAAATGAAAGGGTATTGGTTTATCAGCAGCACAGCATATCCCCTGCCACTCGCCTCATACAAGCATTGACAAAAACCTAATGTGTGATGGTATTAGTGGACCCGTTTTCATGGTGGATAGAGGTGAAGGTGTTGAGAAACCACAGTGAACGGTGAGCAGTTGTTCTTAGAGATCTTCACTAGGTAAGGGATACCATGTAGCATACAGGGCAATAGTCCCCAATTCACAAGTGATTAAATGTGAAAGGACAGCATTGTACCACTCCCAGAGCAATGGTGTGGTGTAGAGGGTGTAAATAGAGGTCTAATGGATGCTTTTAGGATTGCGGGGCCAAATGGGTGTGATTGGAGGGAAGCAATCCTTTCTATCAGCTTCCAATACCATAAGTGTCGGGTTGATGCCTCATACATGAAGGAAGGGTTACACACGCATAACTCCTGCGTAGTTGGATAGGGCAAGAACAGTTGTAGTCAGGGAAAAGGAGATTGGTGAGAAAGTGGCATACAGTAATAAGTGTGCCAATGATAGGTAGGATATGATCAAGTGCGTGAAAAGAGTGGAGGTTGAAGAAAGTCCTTTAAAATTGTTTGAATCATCAAGTGCAAAATGTGAGTTCCTTGTATATAGTTTGTTCAAACAAAGATAGAACTTATTGTGTTAATTTCCATTCAAGGAAAGGAGATGTGTTGTGATTATCGGATGTTGTTTTAGCCTCATGGTGATGGGGAGAATGTACAGTAGGAAGGATGGTTAGGGGAGTAGCAGTTGGACAGTTCAAATCACCATCCACAGCTCTGGGTGATTTGTGCATCTCAACCAAAACAATTTTTTGAAGCACTGAAAAATGCCCTCATCTGCTAGGATTGCAACTTCAATTAGATGAAGGTTTTTCCACAGAGTATGTGGTCAAAGCGGTCGGAACTGAACAGTCCCCACCCAGACCTACTTGAAGTGTCTGTATACCTTTGGCCTTCAGTTTACTTGGAGACACGCACACAAAATTACTAGCAATGAGGATGGGCTGAAAATTAAATACCTAGAAGGCGGAGCATTCCCAAAGAGATTACTTGGAGGTTACGCACCATGGCATTTGAAAAAGCTGAGTGAAAGATGCAACTCAGCATGCCACCCAAATGACTACTAATGAAACAATCAAGCCTCACATTATTCAATGTTTATGTGTGAATCTCTTGCTGGGGAGGGTAATGGAGAGCATGCATGAATGAAAGGAATAATGTAAGCAAATCTGTCCCATCAGGAGGTAGGTAACTGACGATTATCATTCTTAAGTTAGGGCTCAAGGTGCCGCTTTCAGCCGAGGTGGTATAGAGCATCATGCTATGTTATATACTTCCAAAGTCACCCGGCAGTACTGGGCTCTGGGTAGCCAACCGGGCATGCACCAGTTTGTTCCAAGTCAGTATCTCAAACCGTTTTGGAATCGGAAATTACCTTTTATCTGCTAGTTTATTTGGGTGTTTTTTTTTCTACTTTGGGGGTGAGGGATAGGTGGCGACCGGACAAAATGCAGTTTGACTCCTCGACATTCATGTGCATCTGACTTTACCACAGAGCCACATTTTGGTCTATCACAGCACAAAGGTGAACCCAGGATAGCTAAGCATCATCAACTACAGTCTTTCGCAAGGGGAGCCGAGAGGTTACAGCAAGGGGATCTACAAGCAACCAAGGGTAGGACGAGAAAGCAGATTTCCCAGTCTCGGGTAAATTGGGGCTTGGAGTGTTTGGAAGCAGCCATTCCTTGAAGAGGAGGGTCCTGGGTGCCTTCATAAAATGTAGAAGCAAAAGGGACGAGTCTTGTTTTGATGGGGAGGCGGTTGTAGCCTCTGGGGACGTAGACCAGTCTTCTGATTCATTCCTTCCTGCACTGGCAGAGTTCAGGTATGCAGTTGTCTTTACTTCTGCTGAGATGCTGAGCTTCTCAGCCAGGTAGTTTAGGGATTTGAGGGCGACAGCCTTGTATATGAAGCAGGTTTAGAAGGTGAGATGATTTGCAGAGTGAGCCGGTGCAGTTTCAGAAGTTGGGGTGATGCAGTCGAATTTGGGAGTTGTGATGAACCTAGCAAAATCGTCAGATTCTCTGGAACGAAGCTTCGCTTATGTAGCCAGGGAAAAGCAGAAGCTGCCCGACGCTGCCCCGGTGGGTGGTTATCTGCGAGAGGACCACGTAGAGAAGACAAACTCCAGGGAGTAAAAAGTATTAGATTTAAACCTTTAGTGGCAACTCCTAGGAACACCCACTGACTTCTACCACACTCCTATACAGCTTATTTTAATGTGGACGCTGAATTTCCACGCTTTCGTAGTCAACTATATATTGTCCCCCCCACACCCCTTTGCTAATACTGAGACGAGGAAGAGGGACGGAGTAATCAGGATGACTAAACATGGCAAACCAACACAGCATTCTAGTTGTTGAAAACTACCAAGTGAGACCAGGACAGTTAAAAGGCGCACCGCTGAGCATCAAAAGGAGGAGAGCCTGAGCATGCCACTGCATCCCCTTGTTCGGATGCTGTTTGGGACACCGGGGGAGGGGAGAGCGGAACGCAGCTCAGAAGCTGATGCAGACTGTTTGCAGCAAAGACAAGCCAGGAGAAGTTAATTGTGTCCCTGTCAAGGGCAGCTCAAGCTGCCAGACACAGAGGAAAGCCTAGCAGGTACATAGCGGCTCATGGCCAGTGTTTCCGGTCAACGGGCGTTAAGCGGAGAAGATAGAGAACCACGACAAACGCTGAAAGACACGGTTAACACTGGTAAGCCCAGGGAGAGCACATGGGTTACTGGGGCAATTCAGGGCGAATACTGCATGCCTGCACCATAATGATAGAGCCCAAACAGAGAAGGCAATATAATTAATAGAGACGAACAATACGAAAAAGCCCAAGAGAAGGAAATCGAAATGAGACTAACATTGCAAAAAGCATAGGAGAAGGCAATATAATTGTTACAGATATGAACATTGCGAAACGCATAGGTGAAAGTGATAGAATTGGAAACCTACAATTACTGCACCTTTAAAATGCTGACTCCACATTTACTGCACAGTCAGCATTTTAAGAAATTACGACTGCCATTACTGCGGCCAAATCGGAGCAGGATTGCATGGATGTCCCTCACTCCTCTTGGTTGCTGTAATGGGAGTCGGGTGTGTGCCCCGCATACTGCAAGACAAAAAAAAGATAAAGGACCCTGCAGCGTCAGCTCAGATCCACGTAAGTGGGAGAAACTGACGCTACAGGGATAGTGGGGAGTGGGTGTTGCACACAGAAATGTGCTGCCATAAAGGTAAGTGGGGCAGGAGTGTTTAGGACAATGTTGGTAGGGGGATGCAGGCAAAGTGATCCATCTGCGCCGTAGTGGGTGTCGACATTTTCGTCGACATTACAGGCAGCGCAGTGATCACATTGTGAAGAAAGGGTCTGGTATCCAATACTGGACAAGAATACTGGAAAAGTATTGTTTCTTGGATACAAGAAAGAGTGAAAAGAAAGCGAAGAAGCCTGGAAGGATAGTGAACCAGGAAAACACTGAGTCTGGAACTCACACCCAAATTAGAAAGTTGTGACACCCTGGCAGAAGAGTAAACTAGGTGTGAAAGAAGAAGTGAACATAAGGGTAAAAAATCCCCACCTTGAAAGTATGGAATATTGATCAAAGGGAGGACCAATACCACTTTGTAAAGATAAACTACAATACACTGGCAGGAGTACGGAGAACCAAGTCAAAGCTCAGGGGTCAGAACCCTTTCTTGGAATCATGGAAAAGTGATAAAATGGAAAAGGGAGAAACCAGATCCCAATGAGGTTAAGCTTAATTAAAATAAATGGTATACTGGAGAACATTCAAGGGACAAGCCTTCCCTTGGATACATTGGAACTGTATAAAACAATATATAAAGCCATAAAAAGAAATCTAGGGGAAAGGGAGAACCCCTTTCCTGGTGGAACATTCTTCCTTTTCGTTTCTGCACTTCAGATGTTTAAAACTTTAAGAACAAGCTACACGTTTATAGCTCGGAAATCCCCAGTTTTCACCTTGTATTTAGTTTAGCATGTAAGGGTCAGTTTAGGGTTTTGGACACAGGACTGGGTACACTTCATTTAACATCCCACACAGACATTCTTTTGTTGAGGCAGGGAAAACCCTTGTAGAGTTAGGGATTGATCAGATTTTCCCAACCACTCTTATTTTAACAATGAAAGTCTATAACCAACATTTAACATGCCACTGTGTCCGAGTCTTACTCTTGATCCCTTACAGAGTCCTTTGAGCTGTGCTGCATCATGTAGGATATATTTCAGGGGTGCCAGAGTGGTCATCGGAAAGCCTTCCAGAAGGGCATTGCCCCAATTAAGGTTGGAGAGATCCAAGGTTTAGACAACAGATTGGAAGTTGTTTGCTGGGATCGAGGACTTTATTGTCCCCGGAGAGAAAGTTGGTACCAAACTGCTTCCCTCCAGCCTCACCTGGTGGAACACATATCCCACGTCCCCTTTTGTTTCCATACAGGGTGTTTGTAAAGGTGCTGTTAACGCAACTATGAATGTAAGCAGTGGCTGGTTGATGCTTAGTGAGTAGTTTCACAATTATTGTAATCCGTTTTTGGCCGCCTTTATCTACGCTATTGGAGTGGTGCAAGTGTTTTTTTCAATTGTTTTTGGTGAGCACTGCATGCTAATCTGGTGGGTTTGTCTAGTGTTTTTGTGGCCTTTCACCCTGTCTTTCTGTGCTGGCCTGGCTCCAGAGGCTGCAGTCTGTGGGTTGTAGTCCTTTATGCCTGGCCTTTTACCAGTCGCACCCTCCCCCACCCACCTCCCCCAATTGGTACTCCCTCCCCCCCCACCCCGGTCATAACTGCCGTTCCCAAGGCAGCCCTCTTCCCAGCAGCCCCTGCGGCTAAAGGCCCCAAGGCAAGGGCGGCTCCCACAGAGGCAGCTCCAGATTGTGTCTGCAGGTGTCAGGAGGGGAAGCGAGTGGCCAGCCGTCAACCAGCAGCAGCCCCCAAAGTGTGGCACGGGTGGGGAGTAGAGCAATTACTCTATTCAGGAAAACCCTGCCACTCAACATTACCTTACCTCCCAAATGTGAACATTAGCCTGCGTCGCGTCTAGAAAGGATTGTGAATGTTAGCAATGGCGCACTTGGTCACAGTTGTGAACATTAGCCTGCGCCAGACCTAGTCAGCAATGTGAATGTTAAGCTGTCCATTTAGAGAGAATTGTGAACATTAGCCTGCACCAAACCGTGACAGAATTGAGGTTAGCCTGAATCGCTTCTAGATAGAAATGCAAATGTTGGCATGTCCCACACTTGGAGCTGTGAACATTAGCCTGATTCGCAGCTGGTTAGAAATGCGAATGTAAAGGTTAACATGCCCCACACGTGTATCGCTGTGTACCTTGCTTTCCTGTTCCCCATGCTGTTGCTATATATCCGTATCCCCCATCCTGTCGCTGCAAGCCCAGCCCTGTCTTTGTGTCCGTGTGTCGCTCTATTCCCTGCCATCCTGTTCACATGCCGGATCCAAGGCGCTTTAGAGATCACCATCACATCACTACGCTTACTCTCTACTATACACCATCATTCAACTAGAACACAGTTATACCCCCGATTAATTCGACCTAGCTGTTCACATATGAATACGACCCCATGAACACTTCATCACCCTAAGAGAACGCGGCTAGCCGAGCATATTCCGACCTAGTTGCTCACGTATGCGTCCTTTCAGGCCTATCACAACCAGAACCCAGTCTGGGTGTCCACCCACCAGACTGCACACATCCAACTGATATCTTCAGCACCAAACCTAGCGCTAGGATGCAGCTACCATCCAGCAATTACATCAGCTGCACACATCTGGTGCACCCACGCACCCTACGATACCATCTCGCTCTATTGATCAGAACTACGGTTCCCGAGGGGGCGTTCAACCTACCAGCGCTTTGAGGTCATACCAATTATATATAGAGCGCTATATAAATGCCAAGTAACATAACAAAGAAAAGAAAAAAAAAAACTTGCATTTTATAAAGTGCATTTGGCTCACTTTATAATTGATGAAAAATGCACAGGTTCAAAACCTCAAGCTTTGAGCCCACGTGTAAAATGGGGGGCCGCGTTTGCAAAAGTGCTTCTCCCCCCTCCAACCTCCCACCTCCCCAATTCACAGTTTGATCAGATGAGCTCATCTCTGGTTGCATATCCGTAGGGAATCTGCTTCTTACTGCTACTAAAGAAAAAAATGGACTTACTTAGGAATATTAATGGTACATTCCTGCAGGGGATCCACAGATGGCTTCCATAGTAGCGAGTGTGGGTTGAGGTAGATGGGGTGGACAGAGGTCTAGCATTGAGGGTGTGGGGAAGCGCTGGAGTGTCCTGCCTTCAGAGAAGCAACACTTCAGTGTGGTTTGGGGGTTAGTCGATACCCATGGGGAATTTCTAGGCCAGTCTGTTGATATTAGAAAGGCTATGTTATCAGCACCTGTAGCTCTTTGGGGATATTAGCTTATTGCACCATCACTCACTCGTTACCTTGATGCGGTTCCTCTCCCTGCCAGCACATGGGTGGGATGTGGGAGGTAGCAGATGCATCGCAGTTCTGGAGGTGAGGGGGATGTATCTGGATGAAGAAGTACAGGAATCTGGGAGTGCATCATGGGGGAATAGGGTGGGGTGTCATGGCAAGTTGTTGGTTACATGGACTGGACAGAAATTGGATGCAGCTTATCATAGCAATCTAGTGTTTGATTACCCTCTCCACAGAGTTGCCTGTGGGTAGGTGAAAGCGAGGGGCACTGAGGCTTGAAGATCAGAGGCCTTGTTTGGATTCAGATGGGGCGAGTTTGGAGGTGGAGGGGGGGCAAGGTGGTTATAGGGAACCCTGAACAAATGTTCAGAGTAAAATGGGTAGGTGAGAATTGGGAGTGTGGAAAACATTGGGTGAGGTGGGGAATACGATAAGAAGCAGAGGACTAGTGCAGCCTTTTATCGATGCCCAGCAGAAGGGTTATGTTGTGGGCTCTGCTGGGTTTACTTTTTATAAAACTTTATTGGCTTTAAACAAATAATAGAATGAGCAGCCGCCATAGTCAACCAGTTAGAGGAACTATCTTCATAGACAATTCAGACAATGGCATGGTACAAGCATATTGTCCATATGTTAAATAGTTTGAGTGGATTAGCCACCATTCCCATTCACCAATATTTTGTGAGATTTCACAGTGTAGCCCCTTGGGTTATAAATTATTTTTTCAAGAGACATACAAATATCCATATCTGTGACCAATTATTGTACCTGGGGCACTCGGGATTCCCCCATTTTATGGCAATATTGCGTTTTTCAAAGCGAGTGAAAGGTCTCCCCTCATATTCCGAGCTACATTAACCTTGGCTCGGGGAGCATATTCTCCCCACATAACTGTGCTCAATCTGCCAATGACACTCAAGTATTTGTGGGCAATCCCACAATATATTCCTTCTGTGCCATTACATTGTTAACAGGGTGTGTGTTCTGTCCATCCCCAGGTGGATTGTACACCCTATGTAGGATTATAAATTGGACTAAACCGAGTCTAGACGAAATTGTCACATCCTGTGGGACGATCAGTGCTTCTGTACAGTCTTCCGGAGTTACCAGGCCCACATCGACTTCCTATTTGCCCTTGAGATTGGACAACTCCTGGGTAGCGTTACAGTCTGGTACAGGGTAGAAACCTTGGCTGCAATACGCTCTGGCAGAATGTTAAGTCTCTAGTGGTGAGCAGGGCTGAATCTCCCCAGAATCCCTTATTTATGTGCTTAGAGTTGTATATAGTGGTATCTTTCAGTATCAGGTAAGTCATTTGTATGTTGAAAGT
The DNA here is from genome assembly GCF_040938575.1 of Ambystoma mexicanum. Taxonomy (NCBI): domain Eukaryota; kingdom Metazoa; phylum Chordata; class Amphibia; order Caudata; family Ambystomatidae; genus Ambystoma; species Ambystoma mexicanum. The sequence goes on along the minus strand of NC_090930.1, from coordinate 250,275,993 downwards.
CAAGGAAGAAAACCGGCCTCCCCTCCAAGGATATTACATCGGCCCCAAACCACAAGCATACCCATTTTGTGGACTTCAGGTAGCATTAAGTCATGTCACAATGGCTGCACCAGAGTAAGTTAATCACCCCCCCCCCCCCCTCACCGCAGCTAATGCTTTTGGGAACAACCCTCCATGACCCAATGGTGTGCCGTGTCAAGCACAGAAGAGCAAAGTCCTCCCCCCTCCTCCCACCCCCGTACAGGACCTTTGATCGGTTAAACCCACTGCATCCATGCACTTCCAGATTTAATGTGAGGGAATAGAGGGTCGCCATGTAACCGTCCCCAGTGGACTCGCCCAGTAGTAACATCTCACTTGGGGTTGTCCAATTTCCCCTCCCTCCCCCCACAACCCATACCGAACATTGTCGTGTAGATCGAGAATTAGGTGGTTGCGCTCCATCCAGAGAAGTACTCAGATCTGTGTTGACTTTGTCGAATTCCAATTTAGGGATGTGTGGGGTGTTTTGTAGTAGACTGTACGAGTATCTAGGTAACATCAGCATTTTAAAGAGTGTGGACCTCCTCAAAGTTATCTAAAGACACTTCCAGTGTGTCATATCGTGCTGTAATTGTTATGTAATGGTATGTAGATGAATGGAGGCAAACAAGGATCCAGCCCTATATGCATACTGAGGTATTTGAACACGTTCTGCGCTGTCAGTTAGGGGCAGTCGGGAGGAAGTGCAAAACCGTCCATGTACTGGTAAGCTAACAGACTTAGACCAGTTTACCTTGGAGTGTATCGTGCTCCCAAACTATCAGTAGATGAACTGCATTTAGCGACACTTTATCCTAGAGTGCCATCGGCCAGTGAAAACCAGCCCAATTCGGGTCATTCTTAAATCGTATCGCTAGTGGTTCAATGGCCAAGGTGAACAAAAGGGGAGAAAGTGGACACCCAGTCTAGTGCCACAACCCTGGGAGAACTTCTGGAAGTTATCCAATTTACCATAACCTCTGCGACCGGCGATTAGTACAGCAGACGGATCCAGCAGATGAAATTTCATGCCAAGTTTATGTTACCAGGGTTTCCCAAAGACAGTCCCAGAACACTGAATAAAACGCCTTTTTGAAATCCACAGCAAGGAGGGCCAGTGGTTCCCAGAGGGTAGAGGCCCCATTTATCGCCAAGTGTAGCTACTGTGTGTTCATGCAAGTTCATTTGTCCAGCAAGAACCCACACTGGTCTGGGTGAACTAGAGAAACAATGACGTAATAAACGGTTAGTTAATACTTTTACCAGTAGCTTAGCTTCCCTGTGAATAAAGAAAACAGCTCTATAGGAAGAGCACAGGTCAAGGTGTCTGCCTTTCTTTGGAAGGACCACAATGCCATGAATGTTACAAGGCCGATCTATTCTAAGTAGCCATAGTTTTTCTCCCATGAGCAGGCCCACTACTGCTTTTTCCATTTGCCCTCATCTCTTGTGTACGTTCTCCCCAAACCACTCTTTCATAACTTGTAGCTGTGATGCATGGTAACATTCCTGAAAATTTGGGAGGCCTACCACTCCCCCTATTTGGGGGAAGCATCAAGGTTTTCAAGGCGATCCGGGGAAATTTATTTGTCCATGTGTAGTTGGATACCAGTTTGAATAATGTGCAAAAGAATGCGGCCGGAACAGAGTATAAAATAGGTATAAGACCTGGGGCAAGACTACCATTTTGATGCAGTTAATCCTTCCAAGCCATGAAAGTGAAAGAGGGGTACACCTCTGCAATTGTTTTTGGATACTCACTATTAGTGGTTGGAAGTTTGCTGTACAAAGGTCCCTCAATGTTCGTGTAATAGTAACCCCAAAGATTCTAATACTTTTGGGAACGCATTTGAGTTGAGTCACCTCTTGCACCTTTACTAATTCGTCTTGTTTGACCGATGAACTTAATATTTCTGATTTTGTAATCTTCAGGCCAACAACCGAGCAGAACCGTTGCAATTCCTGCAGTGCCATGGGGAGTGATCTAACCGGGTCCATAACCGTTAGGTGCATGTTATCCGCATATGCCATCAATTTGTGGGTGCCCCTGCCAAAGGTTATGCCTTCTATCGCCTCCAATTGGCGCATTTGTGATTATAATGGTTCTAAATGTAGAGCATAGAGAAGAGGAGAAAGGGGCATCCCTGTTTTGTATCCCTCCGGAGAGGGACTGGAAGGGACAGCAGGCCATTTATCTTAAGTCTAGCCATTGGTTTGATAGTAGTTGTCTCGTACCATGGTGATAAATCTAGGGCCAAAACCCATTGCTTGCAGTGTATTAAAAACAAAGGACCATTCAAACCTGTCGAATGCCTTTTCCGCATCGAGCGATGCCAGCAAAGCAGGGGTTCGCCTTTTTGGTTACTTTTTCTATTAGGTGGCATACCCTCCTGAAGTGGGTTTGGCGATCTGTTATAAACCCAGTTTGGTCAGGGTGAATCCATTCGCCAGCTGATTCGCCAGGACTTTGTTCAGCTGCCTTCATTTTGTAGGTTACAGTGTTATTAAAGCAACATGAACATGTATTTCACTTCTTTAGAACACAGGTAGTATTGTGTAAAATGAAAAATTGTCTTAAACAAGGGCTGCATTTCTGCTTCAGTTTACTCTGTTTTAATCCGCTTTAATAGAGGCAGCGCAGTTTCAGCAACATGGGCATTTCGTACTTTGTTGTCTTTTCATCACAGAAGCACATCAATTGCATCCAATGGCTTGGGGTTCTTGATCTCAAACTTTTTAAGAGAGCATCCCAGCAAGCAATTGTTTTGCTTTCGTGAGAAGGAAAGATTTTTTGGTGTTCTATATGAAAATGCATTTCTTTTTAGTCTCAAAATTGCATGTGCTCGCATGCTTGAAAGGGCACTATACATAGTTTGTTTTCTTAGAGAGCAACAAATAGCTAGGCATGTGGTCTGGACTTGAACTCCCTTTTGGACCACCCACCGCAAGCAGGTATAATGGATAAAGGTAAAAGCAGTACTGTATACATTTTCAGTTGCACAGATAGTACCGTTACCTCTCAACGGAATTGCTATACATTCAGGCAAGTATCCCAATTTATCAACAGAGCTGCTATATGCATGTCATGGCACAATGCCACATATTCACAGCTGGGCTGATTGCATCATGCCCACATTTCTTAGCAGGACTGCTATGTTTTGGGACAGTATCTGAATTTCTTGAGAGCTGCTGCTAGGAAAGCACAAACATGTGTTGGCATTTTCTGCAGGAAGCTAAAGTACTGAGCAAGCAAGAACAGTGTGGGTTCTTCCCACAAACCACTGACACTGTGAAAAGATGGCATTGCTGTTATAGTTCAATCCCTTATACTCTGTCTTGCGCTTTTCAAAACCTCTGTTTCTCCCATGTCCGATTACTAAGTGCCAAAAATCTAGCACATTTCAAAGCCTTATCATCAATCTCCCGACTAATGTAGGATAGTCCGAACAGGCTTGGAGCTTTTGACAAGCCATTTATGTCAGGCAACCCTCACATGGAACTGTCAGTGCCCTAACATTGTGTGCCTTTCAGTGTCAGCTTGTTGGGAAAGGCAGCTCAGTGGATCAATAACGCTGCTGCAGATTGTGTAACCTGTTAGTTCAAATCCTGTTGATGGGCGAGTTAATGAGTCTGCATCAGAGATATGCATTTAAGATGCAGGTAACATTCAATTGTAAAGGAGTTGAAACTTTCGACTTATCAAAAGGGACTATGTTCAGAGATTCAAAACACACATTTAATCTGGGATGTTCTTCTTGTAATGGCTCAGAACACACCTCACCAGGGCTGCCATACCTGTGATGGCTCAGAAGACACACCTCATCGGGCTGCTATAGCTGTAATGGCTTAGAACATACAGCTCATATGGGCTCTTATACTTGTTATGGCATAAAGTGTTGGTAAAGCATCTGCATTCAAGGAAGTGCTGCATCTAGTCAGAAAACCTTCCAACTATAATTCCGAGTCTAATGGCCAAAAGAAGGTTTGCACCCATCTAGAAAGAAGCACCCAATGGTAAAGCTGCACTAGACTTAAATGGAAAAGGCATGTTCAGCTTTTTTAAAATATTTATTGGTGCCATGTTAAAAGACATACAGAAAAACAGGAGAGGAAGAGCAACTCTGAACCTAAGCAATACAGGAGAACACAGGCGGCAGAGGGGGGGCGAAGAGACAGAACATGCCAGACAATCCAAAACAGGCATTCGAGCAACAGTAGAAGAGCTACCACAACCGAGAAATGGAAAAAACAGAAAGCCAGAGTAATGACATGAGAGAGAAAGGAGAGTTATATCAACCGATAGAGAGATATAGGCGGGAAATGACAACAATAGAATGCAGAGATGGGAGAGGAAGTGTGACAGAAACAAACCGCAAAATGTGGCATCGCAACACTTAAGGGTGAGAGGCAGAGCGTCGGAGTGAGCGACAAGGGAAACGGTAGAAACGGTCAGGAGAGATAGATCAAAAACATGGAGTGGCTGTCAACAGGTAGTGTCAGGCAGCAACAGTAGGCCCGAGAGGCAGAGAAGTGATGCTGGTAGAGTGAGGGACTCTTTATGAATCACCCGATGCAACTAGCTGGCATCTGTAGTAGCTAACAGAGTTTGTGCCCAAGTATCATGAAGATGAACCTCGGTAGTATGCATCTACAAGTTTCTCGTGTGGGGAAAATGTTTTCCCCCCAGGTGCAATAAATTTAGAACCACTTTGAAATACTGCTGTTTTGTCACTGTTTTCTTACAGCGTTTTAATTTTACGCACAAATTGGATAGTTGTCAGACACTTTTTACTCTGCTGCAATCTAAAAATTGGGAGTAAAATACTCGCACTTCAAAATCAAATCTGGAGCAATGGTTGGAGTAATACAAAATGCGGGTAAAATACAAAAGGACTTCTACGGTACACCGGGGGATGCCCAGTGCATGGTCATAAATGTTGGAGAGCAAGTCAGAGAGAAGCCTTTAAGTTCCAAATCAGCGGTTGAACACAGTAGATGGACATGGGGAGACTGCTTCCTAAGCAGACAGGAAGCTGGCGAGTGCCAGAGTTGCCCTGCCAGAGAGACAGAGAGACAGAGAGACAGAGAGACAGAGAGACAGAGAGACAGAGAGACAGAGAGACAGAGAGACAGAGAGACAGAGACAGACAGAGACAGACAGAGAGACCCAGAGACAGACAGAGACAGACAGAGACAGACAGAGACAGACAGAGACAGACAGAGACAGACAGAGACAGACAGAGACAGACAGAGACAGACAGAGACAGACAGAGACAGACAGAGACAGACAGAGACAGACAGAGACAGACAGAGACAGACAGAGACAGCCAGAGACAGACAGAGACAGACAGAGACAGACAGAGACAGACAGAGACAGACAGAGACAGACAGAGACAGACAGAGACAGACAGAGACAGACAGAGAGAGAGACAGACAGAGACAGACAGACAGAGACAGAGAGAGAGACAGAGAGAGAGACAGAGAGAGAGACAGAGAGAGAGACAGAGAGAGAGACAGAGAGAGAGACAGAGAGAGAGACAGAGAGAGAGACAGAAAGAGAGACAGAAAGAGAGACAGAAAGAGAGACAGAAAGAGACAGGGAAGACTCTCCGACTGAACCACTTACAGAAAGGCATATGGGAGTGTGCTGGAAGGAGGAGTAAAGACGCCGTCCTGACAAGAAGAAAAGAGTAAGTGGTGCTGACTTGGTGATGCAGCCCCTTGGCAGAGAAAGTAATGGGAGAGCACACGAATTTAACGATTGGAGTAATCATACTCATCCCAGTAAGACACGAGTGTGAGAAGCATCTTGGGGCAACATATACTTGTACCAGTGAGATAGAAATTAAGAAGAAGAGTGGAAATAATAATTACTGGGTACATCATACTCGTCCCAGTAAAGAACAGTCTGAGAAGGAGAGTGAGAACCTTTACTGGGCTCATCATACTTGTCCCAGTGAAACACAAGTTAATAAGAAGGGTGAGACTCACCTTTGGGAAACTCATCCGAGTCACAGTGATATGAAAAGCAAGTTTCTTTACTGGACAGCTCATATTCGTCCCAGTGAGACAGGGAGTCATAAGAAGAGTGAAGAGCAGTATGGTTAGCTCTACTCATCCCAGTAATCAAGTTTACAAGAAGAGTGAAAAATCAGTATTGTTAAAAGTCTTAAGAAAAGTGAGACTAATAACTAGAAGAATATGAGTTGCCTTAATCAGCATAAAGATTGGACATTGAAATAAGAGACTTAAGTTTGTGGAAAGAGCAAAGGATTTCAAGAGGTCAAGACAAGAGAGGAGAAGACAGAAGGGGAAAAACCCAGTTGAGTGAAATGTACGACTTGAGAAACGTCATCAACAAGAACCATTTATTGATGGATACTGCTGAGAAAGCAGCCCACAGGAGACGGAATTATTGTCCTGTGCTTTAGTTGCTTTGCTACTAGTAGGGTTAGGTTAGTTTGGTTTTGGACTGTAGACAAGACTTTTCTTTTGGACTCACTTAGGACTGACTAGCACCCTAGTTAATTGTGTTAGGCAAGGGAATCCATAGTGCTCACACCCACCTGTTGCGCCTGCACCCACCAGCGAGGCAAAAAACCTCAGGGTCATCTTTGACTCCACTCACTCCTCCTCTTGCATCTCTAAAAAGTCTATCTATCAGCTACACCACTCTTCTGAGGTACTATACCTTTCCTCATTTTTGCTCAGCGACTCACTGTCTCTAGAAGCTTCGTTCTCTCTAGGCTTCACTATTGCAACAGCCTCTTCCTAAACCTCCCTTCTGCCGTGTGCCCTCTGCAACTCATCCAGAACAGAACTGCAAGACTTATCCTTGACCTCAAGCCCAGGGACTGCATCTCTCTGGTGCCGAAATCCCTTCACTGGCTCCCCTTGGCTGTGAGGATCAAGTTTAAGACCCTCTGCATTGTCCCCAAAGCTGTCTGGGGGCCTAAGACCGACCTACCTACAACGCTTCCTACCCAAATACTGTTCCCCACAGCCCCTCTGCTCATCTATCTCCAACCTTCTGAGAGAGAGCCGGTTCTCCAGAGATTTGAAGGGAGAAACTTGTCCTCAGCAGGTGCTGCCCCCTGGAATAGCCTCCCTGCCACCCTCTGTCTTGAGCCTTAGGTTTCGGGGATCTCTCCCCCCTCAATCTCTCCCCCCTCAATCTCTCCCTCATAGCTTGGTGACTGGCCATTGGTGTACCTCAAAGAGTTTCACTGGACCTGGGCACCCCCGCCAGTCCTCTCTCGCACTTGCCTCAGGGCCCTACACCCGCCCACCCTCACTGCACTAAGAAATAACCCAAGAGAGTGGCTATCTGCACTCTACCTATGTCTCTGTCGACTGTGTGCACATAGACCTCCGTGTCACGGTCTATGAACTTGCTCGATTGAAATGCAACGTGCATGAAGATCAGCTGTCGGTTCTCCCCTTAATAGCACTGGTAATACAGCAGAATCGTCATCAGGCCTATTTGCTGTGCCTCGACTGTTAATTGTAATTTACACACTTTCTCTGCCTGTGCAGACTGTTCTCGTCTCCAAATTTCAAGGGCCCCATGTTCCCACCCGCCTTGAGCGCTTTGAAACACTCACCTGTGTATAGGCGCTATATAAATAAATACAATAGTTTAGGGAAAGCTAGGTATTTTAAATAAACACAAGACACAAATGGGAGTACTGCCTCCTTCTGACCCCGCCACACCCCTCACCACCACACAGGAATTCCTGCTCAGCCCAGCTACCCATAGAGATCTTTTGTGTATGGACTGCCTCAGCACCATGGGTGCAACAATCTACTGCAGACTACACGGCTCATACATTTACATGTATCCACTTCCAAGACCTTACATTGGCAGTAGTTCTACCAACAGCAGTAGAAGCATATACTCCAGCCACACATGCTGAGGTTCTTGCCATACTCCTTTAATCACCAGGCAATAGTGAACCTATTGACACAAGTTATGCTAGTCTACACATTGCACAAAACAATTTCCTAGCATATTGCCCAAGATCAATTTGCTTAAACGACTATTCAGAAACCACTAAATGAATAACAAAGGCAATCTGACAAGCACTCGTGTTGGCCAGTTAAATCTACACATTTATCCACGTGTGTAAAAATTACATACATAAATCTGTTATGCAATGAATGGATTATACAAAAATACACATCGCTAACAAAGAAGCAGATAGACAACAAGTAAAACCACCAATACACATTCAAACAAGTTGTGCAATGTTGCATAGGTCTCTCGAGAGTCCTACTACTCTGACCGAAACAACTATAATTTAAATGGTGTGAATGAATCAATAGTGTGGCAGAGTCTACACGGCCTCTCCATGCAATACCCATATATTTCCTGTGTGGAAAGGCGGGGAAAGCAATTCCATCAGGCACCAATGTTTACAATGTGATTGATTTATGCTCATCTTTTTTCTCAGTACCTGTTGTACCCCAGTATCAGCCTTCAGTCAAAAAGAAAGTGTGCTTGCACATGTGAATGAACAAGCCATGGTCTCGCAGGTGTATGTGACATGGCGAGCCCCAGGGTTCCCTGTGGCAGCACAGAAGTCCGTTCTTCATTGTTCCAAATACCACCAATTTAATCCGTGGCCCATTTCAGTCCCTCCAAACTGACGCTGCCCACATGTCACCAACTGAGGTACTTGAACGGCACCCCAGCCGCTGATGCACGAGGGAAGGTCCAACAAACCCTACCTGCATGGACGGTCACCACATCGTGGGCGCGGACCATCTGCCTCCCTACCTGGCGCTGACTGCTCGAGTAGCTATTTTTTTTTTTTAAATATAAAATGTTTATTGGTTTAAATCAAAATAAGCAAGCCCACATACGCCTTTACAAATTAAATTAAGCATTTATATTACATCTCAATCTTCACATCATTAAAAACAAACAATTACTTTAAGGACGATGTCCAAAAGGTGCCGCTATTTACGTATTTGCTAGAAGAACGAACTTTAAAACTTTTTTGTAAAATTGCCTCGATAAATTTGAGCATTTCAAGGCATAGGCTGGTGCTTTCACCCATAAGCATCCAGTCCCCCCCATGATTCATCAAGGACCATAAAAACCAACATTTGTGTTTTCTTCAAATACAAGGAACGCAGAGCAATCAAATTTGGGCAAGCAATCACCCAGTGCATCAATGTTTCAATCAATTCTGGATTTAAGTTGCTTCATTTTGCAAAATGTGTTTCCTTTCCAGGGCAATTTCATTAGTAGGTAGAGGATTAAGCCTTAGAGAAAATCTCGATAAAAAGATTTCCTTCACCTATTTAAGTAAAAAGGCAGGTTGTTTAATCCTTTATCTGTTTCTCGCGATGGTCTTCTGGGATCTCGGTTTCTCAGCCTTAATGTTTCAAACCAGTCTTACTCAATAGGTTTAAAAATAAAATTATAGTGGGATTCAAAAGTAAGTCGTCTTATCACGCAATTTCCTTATTAGCGCAATTTCGCCCACCACTGTTGAAGAATGGTATCATTACATCCCTCGGGCGAGCAGAACATGTTCATAGGGGAGTTTGTTTCTGCCAGCTTGGTCTTTCTATATAATTAAATAGATTTCCATAATACCATACTCTCGAGAGACTGCAGTTTAAGTTCTTGACGAATTACTGCCATCTTAAGGGCATTAGGTAGATGTAAGCATGATCCCCAAAAGAGGCCTTCTAAAAGAGGGCAGATGTCCCATGGTAGGTGCATCATCCCTTCGGCACCATAGGTCAAAATGGCAGCAACTTATTGACGATAAAAGGTTATCAGAGGCATCAAGGAAAACCGTATTGTTGAAGGATTTTGGATCCTTGGGCAGCTAGAAGTTTCACTTTTAATCGAAGATTTTGATAGTGTGCACTTCGTTGATATTTTTATTAAACAGGACACCAAGCTATAGAATGGGGTTAACTTCTAGCTGCACAAAATTTGACCAGCAGCTTAGTTTCGTAGAGTTTGCAATTATTGCGGACGACATTTGGATGAATTTAGATTTATGGACATTTAAGGTCATATCGTTCAAGTCCAAATATTTTTTAAAGCAATCTAGTCGCCGTTGCTGACCCACAGGAGTATAATCAATGAAAACTATATCAGCATAGGAGTATCCAAGCAATAGCCTGGTCATTTATTTTCGTTGGAAAAGCTTCAACGTCAGTTTGTGAAGTTCCCAGGTCAGCTAAATACAGGCTAAAAAGGAATGCAGCGAGAGCGCACCCCTGTTTCAACTTCTATGTGTTGGTATTTGCTTTCAGAGAGCGTGCCAGCATTTGAAAGCCCGATCTGTACTGAAGTATTGGAATAAAGAGCTTGAATTCCTTCGATTAAGTCCCTTGGACAGTTCCACTTGGTTCGTTTCTGCCATAGTTTAGTACAATTTACACAATCTAATGCTTTTTCGAGATCTAAGAAAGCCATATATATTTTGGTGTTTTTTTGTAAGGCTTTGGCTTTCAGAATGCCCAACGTAAAGATGTTTAATGATGATCCGATCCCTTTAATAAATCCAGTTTGTTGTAGATCAATGATTCCAGCTTTCATTGTCCATTTGGATAAGTCTCTCAAAATTGAGGCAAATAACTTCCCCATAGAGTCCAACAATGCTATGGGGCGATAGTTATGCAGATATTCCTGTCCCTTTTATGAATTGGGACAATAATGGCTTGACACCAGGATGCTGGAATTTGCTTTGTTCTCAATACTTGATTGTAAATTTGCATTAAGATTCTACTCCATGCCGCAGGATTTCTTTTTTAGAAGATGATTAGATATCCCATCAGGGCCGGATGCTCTTGAAGAACTGAGCTTCTTGATTCTATATTCAACATCAGCTCTGTCAATTTCAATGGTCCACTTAGAGAAGGATTTTACTAATTCGATAGAAGTATTATTTGGGAGTGCTGAGAATAAACCTGAATAGTGATCACACCAAGATTTTTCACCAATCTGTGAAATCATTTTATCGGATCTAAAAAGGAGCCACCATTATTTAGCAGCTCCCAGAGATCACAGGTGTTTTTCTGGGCTATCACCTTTAGCACAATGTGAACTTCAGACTGAAGATGACGTGATTTTGTAGCGATTAGCCAGTTTTTGTATGTCCGCTTCTTTAGTCGAATTAAGTCTTGCTACCTGGCCGCTTTACAGTTTTTTTAGTCTGCGAATGTCAGCTCGCAACTTTTTCTTGGCTTCATATACTTTTAAATCAAAGTGATGCTGATGGTGGCCTTTGGATGGTTTATAAGGTTTGGAAAAGTCTTTTAAAATCCAGGTGTAATCAGCCTGCTTGATATCATGTGGGCAGTGGCTCAGAGTGTGCTCTATCCTTGCTATTTCTCTTTTGTGTCTATTCTTAATCTATTTATTCCCCAACATACTTCGACTGAACCCAGTTTTACAATGATTTTTCTTTCCTTCAAAGTCTAAGGCAATCGCGATTAAATCGTGATCGCTTACCCCTTGTGGTTTTACTTCTAGAAGATGGGCTCTCTTTTTCAGATTTCTAGATACACAAAAGTAATCCAGACAAAAAAGTAATTCAGACAATATCTCAGGTCACCTCTGCCCCAGCTAGCGTGGCCAGGGATATCCCCCCCATAGTGTCGCAATTGAGCATATGGAAATCTTTTACGTCTAGTTGTTGGCACCATTTACGAGCATTGCCAATTAAATACATGTCTTTTTTTGCGTATCCATAATTATCTAATAAATGCATATCAAAATCACTGCAGACGATTACTGAATCGTCATTCCAATTCTTGTTAATTTTATTTAGTTCTTCACATAGAGTTAGGAAGATATTTCACAATGAGCTTTCCAATAAACATTTAGTAATATTAGTTTTTCCGGACCGTTGTCAATTGATCCTTGGAGGTGTACAATCTGAATATAGGGATTTGAGATTCTGTGATGTATTACTTGATAGACAGAATCTGTTTTTATCGAAGTTATGAGGCTGGAAAAAGGGCGCCCTCTTTCTCCCTTGCCAGCTGGATTTAATAGGGCTTCATATCCATTGCATGCCGGTGGAGATCAAAGCCAAGTTTCTGGCATGCAAGAACCTCATTTTAATAGATTTGGTTTCTTATCCAAGAATAAAGATTAAAACCCTCTTGATTTCCAACTGGCTATCCATGTCCATGCGGGCGCAGCAACATTAGTCTATTGGGGTTTCGGGGCAGCCAAAACTCCAGCAAGTCAATTCCACCGGTTATCATTACATGTAGGATTCATTGCAAATTTATTTTCATTATTAAGTCTTGATTATCCTTTAAGTTGATTTTGTGGATTGGATAATTTAATGCAGGGTCTGACTGATTGTTTAAATTCATGGGCTTGGTGGAAATTTGGGCTTGTTGGTTTTTCAGGCACTTTACTAGATTTCCAAGTTTGCATTTTTGATTGATAAGACAGGCCTTTCTTGTGAACATTCTCACTTTTAGTGGCTTCATTTCGATTGCCTTGTGCATGCACTCTGGTGTTATTTTCACGAGATTCTTTGACTGGGTTAGATCCTTGTTCAAATCTTGGTCACTGAATCATAGGTTGGCGAAAGTCTTGGAGAGCATAACACAGTCTTAATAGATTCTCGGACTGCTCTAAAAGACGCTTCTTGACATGCAAAGAATTCAAGTGAATGATTACTTCGTCCATCGATTTTTCAGAGAGAAAAGTTTATTATTCTTATATCATCAGTAGATATAGATCTTAAACTGGGAAACTGTTGGAGGAGCTTCAAAACTGTGAGCCTATTCAAAATTGTGGCTTTTATCAGTGCGTTCCAAATGTATTTTTTAGGTGTTCTTTATTTTGTTCTTTTACGATGGGCCGAGACCTTGTGTTCATGTTCAAGCGCTTCAAGGGCGGTTTTTGAATTTTTTTTAAATTAGTTTAGCTCGCTTTTCCTCCACTGTAGAGAATGCACCAGGCGGTCTTAGTTTTTCAGCATAGGGCTTAACGAAAGAGGATTTAAAGTTTTGTTCTTTTTCCTGAGAGTGGTGAGATTTTTTTGCAGCAAGATTTTCAATTTCAGCCCATTCCGATTCAGATAGATTGTTCCAATGAGCATCATCTGCTTCCCGCTCTATTCATTCTACCAAATCACTGCGAGCACATGAGTGATCCAAGTAGTCTATAGTTTACTCATTTCTAGATGGATCTTCAGGAAACAGTTAATTTACTGCTTGGAATCGTTGGCGTTATCTGCCAACACCAGTTCTTTCTGCACTTTCTTGGCTGGTTGTTCTCATTGATTTTGGGGGGGGGGGAAGAGTATGTAGATTTCTTAAGAATGCACGCGAGCCAGTTTTGCGTTTTATTTTCAAGGATGACTGATTTTTAGTTTTTATTTTTCGTCTTTGGTTAGAGCTTTTATAATTGCCAAATCTTGGACAGGTTTAGTTTTATCCACTTTATCTGAAAAAAATTGAGAACATGTTGGTATCAACCTTGTTTACTTGAGCTGGAATTTTTAAAATCAACATTAACGACTGGAAGCAAGGATTCCTTCAAGGGTAGCACAAGGTCGGGAACTTGTTGGGATGGGTCATTAAATTTGACGACTTTCCACATAGATCGCATCCAGCAACAATCTTCTAAAATTGCTCTGATTAGCGTGGAGTTATTACATTCTCTCCATGCTAGATCAGAAAGCCTGTTTTGCCACATTAGTGACACTTCGGCTTCTTTATCTAGACGGGTCTCCACTTGAGTTGTAAAAGACTCCAGAGCTATTCATTTGTCTTGAAGCATGGCCGTCAAGGTAGACTGGTCTTTCATGGATTCATGTAATGATTCGTATAACTTTAAAAAGGGAGACAACGAGAGAGAAATAGAAGCCAAGATGATTCTCTGCAGGTCGGCGCTCTTCAAGTTCGAGGACATTGGGTTTGGCATTGCTTGATCTGCGGCCCAATCAGCATCATCTGAATTTGAGTTAAACAGGCTGCTCGAGTTAGCTGAATTTGGATGACTTTGAGAGATAAAGACATGAGGCATTCTTCGTATCCAAATTTATATCAGCAAACAGTGGCATAGGAGTTCTTTTGCAGCTGTGGAGATCAAAGGGCACGTCCTGCAGATTTCCTTCAGTGTAGTAGCTTCGGCAAACGCGCATTAGCACGCTATGCAATAATCCGGACTCAAGTGATTTTAGGCTGTGTAAGTAGGATTAATGTTACTTACAGTTGATGTTCCAACAGGAAAGTCTTTCCGCAAAGGTCAGGGTGAAGAAACACTTCGAAGGGCAGCGGGCAGGCAAGCCAGTGAGTGGCTCGGCTGTAAAACCATGTCACGTTCCACCTGCCTGCCGCCTTGACTCACTTGGCTCCACTCGAGTTGGTGCTTTTGAGTCAGTGGCAGCAAGCTGGTGGGAGGGGCGCACAGAGATCTCAGCATGCACAGCAGGATTAAAGAGAACAGCACTCTGTTGCAGCAGCATTTCCCAGCGTTGACAGCACGGTGGAAACGTCTGTTTTTAGCAGTACACAATAGGTCAAGTAAGGAGAAAAACAGCAGCACTTGACCCTGCCAACTGTCACTTGACCGCCCGCTAGAGGCCGTGATCAGCCGGACGCTGCCTCCTCCAGCCCACATGTAATTTGGTACCTGGGCTGGGCCCGGGTGCTGTCGTGACAGCACCGAGGGGACAGTGCTTACTGCCTTCGGGGGCAGGAGGATGGCCACTCGCCTCCCCCCTGGACGCCACAAATGGTAGAGGGCGACCCTGTGACCCATACCACTACTGCAGCGACAGGATGTTGGTGCGGCCTTTGCCGCATGAAGGCAGCGCACAGTCAACCTACCCACGTGTCCGTTGAGCCCCGAGCCCCCACCGTACCCCGGGCGCTCCCCAGCACACTGACTGTGCCCGCACACCCGACTGCAGCACAGTTTTTGGGGGGGGGGTGGAGGAGGAGGATAGCCCGCGACCCACGTGGTAGCCCTAAGGCTGGGTGCTGTCTGGTGACAAAATAAGGTAGGACTTTCACTATTATCTTGCCTGCAGTGGGGTCTGCACATCAGAAGCCCACGCACTGGGGGTGGACGCGGCTGCACGTGGCATCCGCCTGGCCCAGTATCAGACCGCAGAGACTAACCCACCCTACAGACATTGTCCCTCCAAACAACAACTTTCTGACCGGGAGTCATCAGCCCCCCCGGCCCCGAAATCAAAGTGCATCGGCTTGTGGACATAAACAGCGCGGCGCCGGACCTCTTGACCCCCTTGTGACTCGCTAAGCATACGCAGCACCGGAACCATGAACCCCCCCCACTAGATGGTGGTCCTACTAATCCAGATCTTACTTCGAGCTACACATCCAGCAGGCACTGATGAGTCTTCGCAATAGAAACCCCATATCACAATCTGCGATCCCGTTCACCCACGGTAACCTCTTCGTGGCCAGTGGGTTCCACACCACAGCTGCTTCTGAACTGTGGAGGAAGAACAATGACCAACCTGTTTAACCAAACAAAAGACACTGGAAAAACTCTAACCGTACTGCTGACATCTTCACTATACTGTGATGTGCCGAGGCCACAAACCCCTGGTTAAACAGCTTGGTGGCATGCGGAATCTCCATTAGAGTACCAGTGCCTCTGAAGTGGCTACTTTCAGCAGCGTCCAACACATTGTGACTTGCGCTCCATACACCATTAAACCACCATATTGACTAAAGGTGCTATTAAAAAAAAAAAAAAAAAAGAATAAAACATTTTTAAAAAAGGGCCCAATCGATTCCTTTACAGGCCCGAGATCCATTCTAGCCGAACCCCCCTCATTCCCCAGTAACTCGCAATCACAACCAATGGAGGGAAATTCAAGGGACAAACATTTACTACAAACCATGCAGAATGGGTTCCTCACTTTTAATGTGAAGCTAGACGATATTTTGGGCACAAAAGGATCGCTGAAAGCGAAAATTGAAAACGAAAGCGGCCACATCACAGAGGCAGAGGGGAGCATCAGCAAAAATGAGGACATCATAGCATGCCACGACCGTACACTAAATACTATACAAACAGAAATAATGAAAGTGGTAAATAAATGTGACGATTTAGAATCAAGATCCCGGCGCAACACCATAAGGGTGGTCGGAATCCCAGAGCCAGCAACGAAGGGCACCATGGAAGTATTCATGGAAAACCTTCAATCTCTCTTCGCCCCTGCAAGGTTCTCGCCACAGTTCTTGGTCAAAAGGGCGCATTGAACACTTGCTTTAGTTTTGAATTACCGGGACAAGGACATGATACGCCGGCTTGCCAGGAAGAAAGGCACAGTGCAATATGATTCCAGCAGGATACATATATATCCGGACTTCACAGCTGGCGTACAAATGCAAAGAAGAACTTATGATACAGTGAAGCGCCTTCTCCGTGCGAGAAAGATTACATACTCATTAATGTTCATGGCCAAGCTCCGAATACAACACAATGGAAAGGCCAACTTCTTTGAGGACCCCATGCAGGCAACAGCCTATGTGGAATAATACATACCTGCGCCCCGGCCGCTACCACACTCAGAGGCCGCAATACCACGGAATAATTAAGAGGAACATTCAGATGACAATTACTGAAGGTCGAATGATGCTGCACCTAAACCGAACAGACCCAGCATCATGTAATACAGGCGACGGAAACAAAACGTAGTCATTTGAGGGGCTTTGAGCTGAATGGGAGGCAGCACTGACTACATGACGTAACTCCCCCCACCCCCAGGGTTTATCCAAATGTTCTCGATGGTCACATCATCAAGTTGGGGTAGATGGTGATGGGGGTGGGGGTTTGCGGGCGGGTGTCGGGAGGTTCAGGGGAGAACAAGTATGTTCAATGTTCAAGTAGACCAGACCGCTGCTAACCTGGCTGTCAAGGGAAGTAAAGTTCATAAACGTTGGGGCAACAGTTGTGCAGCGAGTATCGTGTTCAAATGCTACTGAACTGTAACAGAACTGGAAGACAGAGATAATGCAACTGACAATATATCATGGCGCTCCACTTGAAATTGATCTCTTTGAACATAAGAGGCCTGAACAACCCAAATGATATGGGCCCATCTGGATCGCCACGCCCCTACCATTGTTATGCTCCAGCAAACTAATGCCTGGAACTTATACACAAGCAGATGGTGTATAAATGGGGGAAGAACAGATTTTACACCCATTACTCTTCTCAAGCTAGGGGTGTGATAACACTCATACATAGGAATATCGACTTCAGAATGGGAACTGCAAATATAGACCCGGGCGGCAGATTTGTGGTATTGTCTGGCACAAACAACAACAGACCAGTTACCATAGTGAATATTTATGGCCCCAACTCCAATGATCCCAGCATTATACATCAAGTTAGCGACACTGATAGACATTATCTGGGGAGGGGTTTTCAATACAATATTGGACCCCTCCATGGACACTATCGAGTGTAAAACATAGAAATATGACCAAAGCCTCTTTCAGAATAAACCAGATCATGACAATACATCTTGAGTACCCTACCCAGAAAGAATGCACATTACTCTACCGTACATGATGCCCACTACCGGATAATTACTGGCTGATCTCAGAATCATCCTTCAGTCTTCAAAATACGATACTCGACGCTGAAAAAGCATTCGACTCTGTATCATAGAACTTCGTATTCAGTGTCCTGAGAAGCATGGGGTTAGGGGAAGAATTCTGTAAATTTGTGAAACTACTCTACACTGACCCAGGGGCCAAGATTCGCACCAATCGAAACTACTCCAAAACAATAAAACTGGCTTGAGGCACCAGACAGGGTTGCCCGTTCTCCCCAATCTTATTTGCATTAATGATAGATCCCTTTGCAAGTAGGATGTGTGAACACATGGCCATAGGGGAATACTCATACAAGGACCCCCACAAATTATATCTCTATATGCTGACGACACTCTAATATACCTAAAACACCCAGAGGAAAACATTTCACCAATCCTAGATGAGGTTGAACTATTCACTCTACATTCCGGATACAAGATCAATATAAAATCTGAACTGTTCCCCCTTACCAACAAAACCACCAAACCCACTCAGTTACATGGGATGAAAAGGGGCGAGGGACACAGTGAAATATCTGGGTGTTCAGGTCGCACAAACACATAGGGGCCTGGGCCTATATGAACACAACCATGCAACCCATCTCAGCTCACTCTAGCATAAACTTACACTATGGGAAAAGCTTCCGATGTCACTGGTGGGCCGGGTCGCCGTCTTGAAAACGATTGTAGCACCCAAACTGCTATATTTTTTTTTACCACAATTCTGATTTGGCCAGGCCGAAATCTTTTTAACACTCCGTAGCCTGGCAACAGGGTTTTTGTGGGGAGGTAAGACTAAGAGTAAAATGGAAATCACTCACCGAACCTTACCATCGTGGCGGCCTAGCAGCCCCCGACTTTGAACTATATTACTATGCAGGTCTACGGTACAATCCCGATTTAAAAACACCCACACATCGCACTGGGAAAAACACTCTGTGGCACTTAATGACATGAAAACCACACTAATATGCTACCACAAGGCGAATCCCTGCCCATTTGATCCACTAAGCACAACACTGGACACTTGGAGACGCATAATGTCGAGACTTCTCATCACAAAACCTTACAACCGAAATATGGCGCTATGGTATACCCCAGATCTACCCCAAACCATGGATGCAGACATCCAAGTGCATGGAATCCGGCAAGGACAATTAAACTAGGAGCTCTGTTCCCAGAAGGCAGATTTGTCTCCATAACTGAATTTAGGGGAAAACTAGAGAACAGTGCTATAAGAACACTGCAATATTATCGAATGAGAGAAGCTGCACGACGACAATGGCCACCCTAACCGAATGAGCCAGAATCCCAACAAATGCATGGATTTGATAATACAAAATGATGGCAGGAAAAGACTTGTAGCTAGGCTGTACTCTAAAATACAGGATACAACCTCGCCTAGCCGCCCCAAATAAAGGAGCAATAGGAGAAAGACACTGGATCGATTATTGACGAGGTGAAATGGCAAAGGATGTGCAGCTTGACCTAGGAAGTATCACTCAATGCTCGTCTAAGATTGATTCAATACAAAGTACTCAACAGACTTCACTATACCACCAAACATAGAACGAGATTTAATCCTCAAGGGATACAAACTTGCCCGAAAAGCAAAACAGAAGAGGCAGATAATACACATGTTCTGGCACTGCCCTCCGATCGCCGACTTCTAGAAACTCATTGCACAATCACTATGCGAAATGCTACTCATAGTGCCGACGCTCCAACCATTAAAGTACTTACTAGGGGATATCGGCAAAGCCAATATATAAAGACCCGAAGATTATTCAACATAGGATGCATAATCGCAAAGAAATGCATACTACTTAAATGGAAAGCAAAAGAAGCGCCCACACCAAAACAATGGCTCTCCGAAATGGCAAGGATCAACAAAAATGAGGAAAGATATGCACAAACCATTGCAGCAACCTCACGACCAAAGGACATTTGGGTTCCTTTTCGCAAATTCACTGCAAAGGCGGCCCCCAGACAGCAGCCTACCTGAACTACATCATAGACTTTTAATGACTGTAAAAGGGCGGAGGATCGTTCCCTCTCTGAAACATATATCATTGACATTGCATCTGTTTAAAAACTGTGTATAGAATGTTTTGAGACCTACTGTACCTGTAATATTCTGATACTTCGCACTGTTTGACGTTGCCACAAAGAAATACCACAGTAGCAGGAGCACTCTTATCTCTCCCATTGTCCGAGTCTATGCTGCAGTACTTTATTTTATTGGACCTCCAGTCTCTTCATTTGCAGATCTTTGCCTTCTTTCGAGAATAGCCGACAGGGCCCACCCCATGACATATCAAGAACAGAGGGGGATCTTTCGTGCGCACTTGCATCATCACCTCCAGCAGCTCCTTTACAGACTGTAGCGACCTTTAGCGTGCAAGAAACCTAACAGTTACAACTTCGCATTATAATTGTAGAAGCAGGGAAAAATTACGTAGATGGGCACTGGAAGACAGCAAAGGTGACGAGTATATTGTCGATTTTCCTCAAACATACTCATGGTCCCAATGAAGATTCTATGTCAAGCCTGGAGGCTCACATTATGCTTTTCTTTCTTTAATTAAATACATAAAGAAAAAGCTCAGCAGCCAGGTAATTTTATGCACTTTTCTATACCAAACAACTCATACTAATGGTGCACTAAAAAGTACATATAACAGAACACTCAAATGTGCATCTAGAGTCCATAACATCTCGAAAACAGCAAAAAAAACGTAATTTCCCATGATGCTCCTAAAGGTCATCCACTGTCCATATGCATGCGACACTAGTCCTCCAATAGGCATGCAGGACAGTCCTGAATAAGAAACAACTTCCTCTGCTGCTCACAGCAAGAGATAAGTTCATTTCTTATTCAGAACTGTTTATGCAATATTTGTGCTTTATAACCTTATTGTTTATACTCATTTTATTTGAACATTATTTTGTAATGAGGAATATTTGATGGTTATTAACACACGTTGTCCGTAATTCGTTGGGGCTTTCCTTCTGGTTTGCAGACGCCAGCTGCTTCCTGCTGGTGTCGGAATCAACGTGTTAAACAAATGTTTTCGTTTGTTTTCTTTCCTCAGCTTGCGGTGTCCCTTTCTCTGTCACAGCGGGTCTGCCGTGCCTGTGCTTGCCTCCCTGGCCCGGTGTGGTCTGCTCAGCTTCGGGGGGACAGCGCAGCCTCTGGCAGGGCGCGGCGCGCTCGCGAGCCACCAAGGGAAGGTTCTGCTCTCCCGGGTCCTTTACTCCAGGCTCCGGCGCGAGTGCGAGTATTTCTGCCAAAACTAAATAGCGGTTGATGCGAGCGCTGGACCTGTCCATTTCAATAATTCTTCAGTCAATATCATACAAATTTTAAAAAGACGAGAAGCATAAGTCCTTGGTCATTCCTGCTGTCAGCAGCCTAAGCAATGACCAGGATCAGGAGATAGTACACGTGTAATACATACTCCTATATAAAAAAAATAAAAAGCAGAAAAAGAATACCGATCTGACTGGGTATCATTACAACTGGGCTGTGAGAGAAGGCGATCAGGGAGCCCAGAGAAAAAAATATATCATGGCAGCACATTACTCCCCTCAATCAAACCAGGCATGGTCCGAATGAGAGGAGGATTCATGCTATATTGACGAAGTGGCTAGGGAGAAAAGCCTTCAAAAAAGGTATTGGGATCCACCGTTGAGAACAGCATCAAAAAGGCTGCAACAGGCACGCTCCTGCCAATCCAGCAGCGCCTAAAGAACATGGAAGAGCGCATGCGAGGGGCATCTCCGACAAGGGGAAAAAAGACCCAGAAGAGAAAGCATCTTACTCAAGGGGGGTGTAGTCCGGCTCGCAAGAGCTCTCTGACCCGACCCTCCCACCCCCCGAGCCAATCGATTCCCACCACTGCTGCCACATCTAACGCCTTCTCCAGACTGAAACAAGCCTTTATGAGTAGGAAGGTAACCCCCTTCCTTTGAAAGACCCTCTATCCCCGAGGAAAAAAACAGGGGTGTTAGACCCTCAAGCCCAGAGGGAGATGGACAGGGCATAGAAGGTGAGCAAAGTACAAGATTGTATGATGATGAATCATCACACTTCTTCAGATGAAGATATTCAGATCTGGGGTTCAAAACCCTCAACCTCTGGGATTGCGGCAGCCCCCATCCCCAAGGGAAACACCGGGGAACAGCCACCTGCTAAGGGGATGTTCGCTCCCGAAGATGTAATACATCCCAGGTCCACCGACTGGGAACCATCAGCCAGAACAACCAACCATATTTTTAATAGGCTGCGTAAGCCCCTCGACAAAGAGATCAGGGCGAGACTTCGGGCCGAGAATGTCCACGTCCAGAGATACCAGACAAAGTGGCTATGACGCCGGAACTGGACTAAAAAAAGATCACATTCTTGGGAAAACACGTGAAAGATCCTAGAAAAGGCATCGACCGGGCCTGGAAGTAAGTTTGTTTATTGAATTTATAAGGCGCACCAGACCCGGGAGTAGCAGGGCGCAGCAAGGATATGCGAAGCTTACACATGTTACATAATGTACAGGCAATATACGAATAGTCGCAATACACAAGAAATAATACAATATACAAAACAAGTTGCGCAGAGAGGCAGAGTTATTTACATCTTCAGTACATAAGGATGTACAAAATTTACAATCTAGCCGCAAATCGTACTAACGTACAAAAATTTCAAAGGAGACTAGTTCTCAGTCAGATTGAGGTGGGTGATGAGGTTCTTTCTGGAGGAGTAGGGGAGGTCAGCTCTTAACTGGTGTGGCAGGGAGTTCCAAAGTTTAGCGGCCTTCACAGGGAAACTGTTGCCGCCAATCTTAGAAGATTTGAATCTGGGTACTACCAAGCAATTAGTATTGATCGTTCTAGACGGTCTGCTGGAAGTTCTTCTAGATATTCTGTCAATTAGGTAGCTCGGTGTGACATTGTGTAGTGCTTTATGTGTCAGGGAGGCGATTTTTAGTTGTATTTTGTTGTGGGTAGATAACCATTTGTGATGGCGTCCGATTACAGAGATGTGCACTCTTGTTGATACAGCTCTAATGGCATTGTTTTGTAGTATTTGGAGTTTTTGGATAATGGTTTTATTAGCACTACTGTAGAGGGTGTTACAGTAGTCTAGTCTTGATATAATTAATGCTCTAGCCAGTATAAGGCAACTGTCATTAGAAAGTAAGGGCCTACCTGCTCTAATCAGCTTACATGTGTAGGCTGTGGTAGAGGCCAGAGAATTTAGTTGTTTAGAAAAGGACATTTTTGTGTCAAGGTAGAAACCCAGTGTTTTTACCTCCTTGGAGACACTGGTGTTATTACTGTCAATGTTGAAGGAGGCATATTCAGGCCTAGTTTGGAAATGTTGGAGGGGGAGCCGAGGATGATCAACTCTGTCTTGTCATCATTCAGGCATAGGCCGTGAGTGGCCATCCATGCCTGAATGATGAGATTCTATTCACCAATGCCAGGTCCCTACCATGATCCTCAGAAAGTGGAAGGAGAATCTGAGTGTCATCTGCGTAGTTAGTGTAGGTGACACCCAGAAGGTCCAGATCATCGAACAGTGGCTTGATGAATATATTGTAGAGAGTGGGGGACACACAGGAACCCTGAGGGACCCCGCACATGGTAGGGGTGGAATCCACAGCAGCAGATGGTGAGAATACTGTGCTTGTTCCGTCACTCAAGAATGATTCTATCCGGGGGGGCGTGGCTAGCGCGCGAGCGATGCGGACGTGAGCTGAGTGAGCTCCCGTAAGCGCCGACACAATCCTGTACCTTTATCCTGATTCCTGGGGACATCGAGCGACATCAACGCCACGATTGTGCCCGTGAAGCTGGGGGCTACGACCGGCGGAGATCCGGGCTGTGGTCTGCCCGTTTGGAGGGCCATAATCTGCAATTTACTGAAGGCCGGGGGCCCCGAACTGCGAAACCAAGATGGCCGCCGGAGCTTGAGGGCAGACCACCTCCTGTCTGATTGGGGCTTGAAGCGGCCTGGTGTGGTGCGGCACACGCAGTGGACACTGACTTTTCTTACAACCGGAGGTCGCCCGGACAAACGGCTCCTGCTCTTGGGCTGTTTCGACCCAGCCCCGAGTGGTGGAGGACGGCAGCGGCCTGGCCCGACAGAGCTAGAGGTAGGTGGGATTAACTCTCCCCCCCCCCCTGCTCCATACAGACGGTGGATTCGTGGAACCTGCGTGTTGGAAGGTGTTTGGAGGACCCCGAGGCCTTCCACCTGGCCTGTTGCGGGGCTGCGACACGGTACACCGGAGTAGATCCATAAGGGCGTAATTAGCACTGTTCGACCTGCCGTGCCGGACGCCCCACGCCTCCCCGGAACTATGGGGAAAGAAAGGCAGAAGAAACCCTCCACACAGAGCAGCATGGACCAATTTGCCGTCGCCACCACCCCGGCCCCGGCGGCCCCAGCAACGCGACCGAACTCCCCCAATGGGGAGGGCCCTCTTTCTCTCCATGATGTAATGGCGGCCATTGCTAATTCCCGATCCTCCATGGAGACCAAAATAGATAGCATGGCGGCAGACGTCTCCTTCCTACGCCACGATCTACAGAAACTAACCTCCAGAACGGGAGAGGCGGAACAACGTATTTCTGAAGTGGAAGACAATATAGGCGGGATTAACCGCCAACTGTCCCAGGCCTTAAACCGCCTTAAGACCCTTGAATCAAGAGTGGAGGATGGAGAGGGGCGATCCCGTCGCAATAATGTCCGTATCCTGGGTCTGCCAGAAGGGGAGGAGGGACAGTGTATGGAGCTGTTCTTGGAGCAGTGGCTTGTAGACATCTTCGAGGCCACATCCTTTTCAAAGTTCTTCTCAGTGGAGAGGGCTCACAGAATGCCGGCGGGTAGACCACCCCCGGGTGCCCCGCCACGTACTATCATCGCCCGCTTACTCAACTACCGAGATAGGGATGCCCTCCTGCAACTGTCGCGGGCACAAGGCTCGATTACCCATAACGGCTCCCGAATCGCCTTTTTCCCGGACTACACCCGAGAAGTGCAGCGGGCACGACAATCGTTTGAGCCACTCAAGAGACAGCTGGCCCAACTAAATGTGAAATATGGCCTGCTCTTCCCGGCCCAACTGAAGATATATCATGGTGGAACCACGGTTCATTTCAGCGACCCGCAGGAGGCATGGAAATGGGCGGAGGCCCATATAGAAGGTGATTGGACTGCGAGACCGAGGAGGCCGAGAGGAAGACCGAGGCCCAGGCACGCCTCCCCGAGAGGAAACCCGGAGAGGAATGAACAGGGGGTCCTGGACCCCGATGCAGATCAGCGAGGACATTGACCGGACTGTCGCCCCTCTGGCCTAGTAATGGCGCTTTGAAGTATTCTTTCTTTGTTTGTATTCTTAAGCCGGACGCATGAGTAGTCCACCATGGAAGATGTTGACACTGGCGCATGGGAGGGGACTCTGGAGGAGCCTCTGAAAACCCCCCCCCCCTAGCCGAACTTCCTCCTTTCCTTCTCCTTCTCCTTCTCCCTTTTCCCCCCCCCCTCTTTCTTGTTTATCTAGACCCGGCTCTAGGGTCTGGGTTTTTGAGCTGCTACCTTAAGTTGAAGGTCCAGCTATGTTTGGGCGACAGGTACTTCGTGTTGGGGTGGAGTATAGGGTGGGGGTAAGTTGGGAATGTTTGGAAGTTTGTTTGTTACTTCAAGACTGTCATATGTTTATAACGGACACGAACCACTGTCTTTGGTCGAAGTTACCACTTCACCATCTCTCACTGATTGCTACAATCGTACAGACCCCCATCATGTGTGATAGATATCCTGTGCACAGACTCACGGGACACCCATGCGCCACACCAAATCCCTGAAGTTCCTCACCTGGAACGTGAATGGGATGGGGTCCGGGATTAAACGGCGCCTGCTTAGGCAATTTCTAAATAGACACTCCCCTGATGTGGCCCTTTTGACAGAAACCCACCTGGCCGGATCACACTGTGCCTTTTTTCAGAGGACTAATTACCACCTTGCCCTTCAGGCGGGGTACACAATGGGCTCCAGGGGCACCCTCATCCTGATACACAAGCGCATTCCATTTACTCAGCAATTGGTTGAGCGCGACCCAAGGGGTCGATACGTGTTCGTCATGGGGACCATCTGGGGTCAGACGATGGCCATTGCCGCAATTTATTCCCCACCCGGGTTGGGACAGGAATTACTGGACGATCTTACTACCCTTATAGGGAAACACCATCCTGATACGTTCATTCTGGGGGGTGATTTTAATGATACCATGAATGATAACTTTGACCGTTCCCATCTCCGAAATCGCAACCCTGACACCTCGACTAGATTGGCCAGTTTTGCGTCGGCCCTTGGGCTCCGAGATGTATGGAGAGAGTTACACCCGACTGATAGGGAGTACTCCTTCCATTCCGGCGCTCACGGCTCCATGTCCAGACTGGACTACTTCTTCTTGCCACATACCGACCTCCATAGGGCAATGTCCGCAGATTTACTCCCCCGGGGCATTTCGGACCACTCCCCCCTCTTAGTTGAATTGCGTATGCAGGGTCCCCTTCCCCCTAGAACGTGGAGACTTAACAATTATTATCTGGGGTCCCCGGAACTGATAGATCGCCTCGAGGAAGTTTCTGGTGAATATTTCGAAATTAACGAGAAGTCGGTGGACAGCCCCGTGATATTATGGGAGGCCTATAAAACAGTGCTAAGGGGTGAAATCCTTTCTTGGACGACACATAAAAGAAACATCCGGTTCCGGGAAATATTAAAGGCCGAAGAGGAAGTGAGAGACAGGGAGATTGAGCATATATCCGATCCTACGCCTGAGACCCACCGATCCCTCCAGCGCGCCCAGGAGTGCCTCCGTAACAGAACGATGGATGACGCCAAGCAGGCCCATTGGCAGGCTAGGGCGAGGGTGTATGAACTTGGGGATAAGTCGGGTAAACTGCTCGCTTGGTTGCAGAGGAGAGACGAGGGGCAGCGCCATGTCCGGGAAATTGTCACGGCACAGGGCGACACCCAACATTCGGACTCTGGGATTGCCGAGGCCTTCACAGAGTTTTACGCAGATTTGTATCGGGCTCCGACCTCACCGCTAAACCCCTGCCTCCTAGATGAGGTGACGCTGCCGATCCTTTCGGGGCAACAGAGGGACCAGCTGGACTCTGCTTTATCAGAGGCTGAGATTGCAGAGGCACTGTCTCAGCTCCAGTCGGGAAAGGCACCGGGCCCGAACGGATTCCCAGTTGAAACTTGGCAGAAGCTAGGAGTAGACAAAATGGCCGGTCCTCTACATAGGATGTTTCTTGCTGCCCGGGAACAGGGTACCCTCCCACCAGATCTTTGCAAGGCCACCATTGTGGTCATTCCCAAGCCTGGCAAACCTCCACATGATTGTGCTTCTTATAGACCTATATCGCTGATTAACGGGGAAGCTAAGGTCCTTGCTAAGCTATTAGCGAATCGGTTGCAGTTAGTCACATCCTCCTTGATCCATCCGGATCAGTGTGGTTTTATGCCTGCCAAATCGACTCGGATGAATCTGCGCCGCCTCCATTTAGCATTGGAGAGATCCCCGATTATAAACGAACCCTTGGCCTTGTTGGCAATCGATTTTGAAAAGGCGTTCGACTCCATTCGATGGGACTACCTTTGGGAAATAATGCGCCGCATGGGGTTCGGAGAGGCCTATTTAGGCTGGGTGCAGCTACTTTATGTTAACATCAAGGCGGAAGTGAGAGTGAATGGCTGGTCCTCTGGGTCCTTCCCCCTGGGCCGTGGTACGCGACAGGGATGCCCTTTGTCCCCTCTTTTGTTCGCCCTTGCTATCGAGCCATTAGCTCTTTGGCTTCGCCAAAACACCGCCTGGAGAGGATTCAGATGGCCGGAGGGACACGAGGATCGTACATCCCTGTATGCGGATGACCTCCTGGTGTACCTGGGTGACCCACTAACATCCTCTGCCATTGTAACGCAAATGTTAGTCCGCTTTGGGGAACTCAGCGGACTCAGAATCAACTGGGGGAAATCAGTCCTCTTTCCGGTGAAGGGTGGGGAACAGGCAATCCCCCAGGACTGCCCGTACCGGGTGGAACGACAGGGGTTTCGTTACCTGGGAATATGGATATCCGGGGATTTAACAAGCTATATAAGGAACAATCTCCGACCAATCACAGACCGCTTTATTGTTGATGTCCGGCACTGGAAACTCCTCCCCCTGACACTTATGGGAAGAGCGGCACTTTTTAAAATGATGACCCTTCCTAGATTCCTCTATGTCCTTCAAAATGCCCCACTTAAAGTCCCCGACTCGGAGTTCCACCAGGTGGAGACACTTCTCAGAGACCTCATATGGGGGGGAGGCCAGTCACGAATTGCGTTAACTACACTTCAAAGATCTATTTGGGAGGGAGGAATAGGAGTTCCCCGCCTTCAAACGTATTACTGGGCATCACAACTGGTGGTGGTTAATGACCTTCTCCACGGGGACCGAGACCTGCCCCATATACGGGCTGAGATAGCCACTATGCGCAACACTGACCCGCTGCTTCTCCTCTATCAGCCCCTTTCGAGAACCTCTCCGCCCACAACCACTACGCATATGATCACAGTGTGGAGACAGGCACACCGATTCATTGGGTGGGAAAATAAAGCTACTAGAGCACAACCCCTCTGGCGGAACAACAACCTAGCTGAGACCCAGAAGTTGGAGCCGTGGCCTAGGTGGGTGAATGCGGGGATTGCCAGGATTGGGGACATGCTTACACAGGGGTGTTTGGCCTCATTTGATGACCTACAATTGCGATTCCAGATTCCGAATACGGAACATTACCACTACATTCGCCTCGCCCATGCTTTGAGACCCTACCTGACAGCAGATACGCAGTTACCGGACTATACCCCCATAGAGCGTAACATCCTTCCGGCGCATATCCCTACCAAATGCACTTCCATCCTTTACAATGCTATATCCTCCTTTGCTACCCCCGAATTGAATGAACTAAAGGCAAAATGGGAAGTAGATGTGGGGGTGATAGATCCTGAGGATTGGATACAAGTCCTTATGCATCCCCGGGAAATCGCCATTTCCTCTAGGCTTCGATTAGTGCAGTTGAAAATACTACACCGGGTTTATTACCCTAGGACACGTCTATATGGCTGGAAACGGGCTTCTGACCCAAACTGTTTGCGGTGTGGGGATGGGGAGGGGACCTTTATTCACATTTTGTGGCTGTGTCCCCAGATACAAACTTTTTGGAACGCATGCTGTAGGGAACTCTCCCGAGTTCTGACTCGCACCATACCACTGGACCCAAGGGCTTTGCTTCTGGGCGTGCCCGATGAGATAGAAGCTAATAAGTGGGAAAGATTGCTCCTACACACGGCGATGGGGCTGGTTAAGCGCAATATCGCGCAGAAATGGGGTGCCCCTGACTCCCCAACGCTGGAACAATGGAAATTGGATATGGACATATGCGCTATGATGGAGCGTAGGATTTACTCGGCGCGAGGCTGTCCCAACAAAGCGTCGAAAATATGGGACAGGTGGGAGGAAGGTGTGGCCTGAGTGTCCCATGTACAGGCGGGGGAATGTGCACTGGGGGTTTTGTTTTGTTTTGTGCTTGTACCATACTATACATTATTGCATGTGATGAGATGATCGCTCAACTGTTGATGCTCAGGGTACCTTTTCTGATTGTGAACGACTATGACAGTCTGAAGTTGTTTTTGTTTGCTTGTTGCTTTGTTATTATGACCATTGTACTATGTTAATAACAATAAAATACTTTATAAAAAAAAAAAGAATGATTCTATCCACTTAACAGTGCCTATGGAGAAATGGGCTGCTGAATCAAGATGCTTACAGAGGACCGACCTTATGATCGACCAGGTCGAATGCAGCTGAGAGATCAAGTAGCAGCAATAATGCTGTCTCTCAACTCATCGATCTGAGTCTTCAGATCTAGCAGTGCAGTTTCCATCCCATGTAGTGGTCGGAATCCTGACTGTCGGACCCCTAGGAGTTTGTGCTGTTCGAGATGTTTTTGGATCTGCAAGTATGCAATTTTATCCAGAATTTTGAGTAAAAAGCGTACCGTTGTGATAGGGCGGTAATTGGTAGCGATAAGTGGTTCTAGAGTTTGCTTCTTGAGGAGCGGGAGCACCCACGATTGTTTGAGATTGGCTGGGACGGGGCCGGAGGCAAAAGGTAGCATTAATCAGTTTGGAGATGAAAGGGGGAGGTCTCTCACAGCCTCTTTTATAATGTGCGCTGGGTAGATATCTCCTTTACAATTGGACGGTTTGAGAGAAAGGACAGTTTTTTCCACTTCAAGGATCGTTGTTTTAGTGAAACAGAATGTGATATTTGGATCAGGGATATTTGCATTTGGTAGAGGGTAATAGTGAGTTGGTTGAGATAAATTCAGAGAGTCTCTTATTTTTATTTTAGTTTGGAGAGTATTGATTTTGTCAGTTAGTGCATGTTGTATCTCTGAGCACCAGTTCTTATCTTTGCTGCAGATATTGGGTGGAGAAATAGGGATTGTGAATAATTCTTTCATACTAGTGTTGGAACTAGCTATACGTTCATTGTAGGAGTCTTTTTGCCTGGCAGATTTCTTTTTTATAGTGTGATGCAGTGGACGCTAGCTTCTTTTTATTTTCATGGGAGGGGCAAAGGCCCCAGTCAGTTTCACATTTTCTTTTTAATAGTCGCAGGTCCTTTAATTGTGGAGTGAACCACTTGTTGAGGTGTAGTCTAGCTTTACTGGCTCTCAGTTTGAGAGGGGCGACTTTGTCCAAGGTGGAGAGCATGATCTTGTTATATTCTTGCACCAGTACATTCTTGGACCAGGGGGTCCAGGCTTTCTGGCAGAGAATTTAGGGTGGGTAGAATATTAGGGATCACACTATCCACCGTTATATTCTTTTTTAATCTGGTTAGACAGGGTGGCGCGACTTGGGGAGCTAGGAGTCTGTCTGGTAGTGGAGAGTGTCAAGGACATGAGAAAATGGTCAGTCCAGGATAGGGGAGAAATAGAGGTAATGGTTGCTATGCAGTTATGGTCGGCTATCCAGTCCAGGGTTCTACCCTTGATATGGGAGGGAGCGTTCATCTTTTGTATTAATCCTAATGCATTGAGGGGCCTGTTTGTCCGAAGGATCATTCAGGCCCAAGTTAAAAATCACCAAGCAACAGTACTTGGGAGGTGGGTTTGTGATACTAGCAATTAGGTTATGCAGGTCCTCTTCAAAAGGTGCCAATAGCCCCAGCGGGTCTGTAAACTACATGTCTGGTGAGTGATTGGGACTTCTTTAGTGGTAGCTTGATAGAGAGGGATTTGCATCATTGCAGGTCATGTGGGGCTACTATTCGCATAGATAAACTCCCTCTGGATATGATAGCTATTCCATCGCCTCGGGAACCATCTCTGGCTCGTCTGAAAATGGTGTATCCTTCTGGGATAGCTAGCGTGAGTGCAGGTCCTGCGGCCTTGTGTAACCATGATTCGGTTATGGCTAGGAAGTCTAGGCTGTCTTCTGTGATTAGGTCAGCTATATCGATAGCATGAGCCACCAGGGACCTTGCGTTAAGGAGAGCTCCTTTAAGTGGTTGATTATCTTCTGTGATTGCGGTTAGGCAGGGGGTAGGGCTATTGGAGGCTGATGCCTTGGAGGTGAGTGTAGGAGTGCGAGTATCAGATGTACGACAAGTGGGGAGGGTGGTGGGCCATTTGGCGCTAGTAGGTGTCATAATGTGGTAACAATTGGTTTTCTTATTGGAAGGTGGTAGCGATCTGGCAAGAGGCTCGTAAATTTTGGGAAGTCTGCTACGTAATTTAAGATTTCTAATGTACGTACTACAAGGGGTTGTAGTATATACTCCTGTGGATTGGTGGTTAGAATAGGCAAGACTGCTAGGCTTGGGTGCCATGCTAGGGGAGGTAGGAGGGAGTGATTTCTTCTTAGCTAGGAGGGTAGCGTTAGGGCAGGCTACTAAACTGATGAACAGTTGAGTGATAAGTAGCATAAGGATATGGGGTGCAGTAGCCTGGCATATTAATGGTGAGGAGTACGTCGCAGTGAGCAAGTTCTACTTTTAGCTAAGTGGGCCTGTAACACAGTATGCAAGTACACAGAATGCTGTAAGACAAATCACAATAGGCAGATTCGACTTTGGCTGAGTGAGCCTGAAAACACAGTCGGCAAGTGCATAGAATGCTTTCAAACAAATCAAATAATGGCAGGGCAGTATCAACACAGGCTCTAAGAGCTGGGCAGAGGCAATTCAGTGGCATGCTAAGGTAGGCTTATATGATGCCAGCAGTAATTGTAAATAATAGACAGTGGCAGCGTAGTGGGCGGGCATGTGTACTTGTGCTAGCATCCAGCTAATAGACAGTTGCAGGGCTTAAAGCCGGCAACAACTATGTGCAGTATGACAATAGCATTTGGTGTGAGTGCAAAGTTTCCCAAGACAGTACCTTTGACATTACTGCGTCCGAAAAATGAGATCCTCTGTTTGGAGATGCAGCGTTCCTGGCAGGCGGCAGGGATTCGGCTGGGACAGGCTTGGACAGGTCCAAGCCTTAGAAGTAATGGCCTTGGAAATTAAGTCCTGTCAGGACAAGTTGCCGGTTGTCACCAGTCCGCTTGCAAACATTTTCGACCTGGCGGAAGAAGCCTCCAGTTCTTCAGACGCCATTGACCCAGTAATTCTCTCCGGTTGGGCTCAGAGAGCCACCTGCCTACTGGGAAATGCGAGCTGTGCTATCTCCACCGAGCCCCGGAAGGCCATACTCTTTAAAATAGACTCGAAGTTAACAGAATTAGCAAACACAGAGTCTGGCGCTGCCGCTCAAGGCCTACTCTTTGGCGATCTGTTTATGAAGGAAATGTCTAAGTTTATAGGTACATTTACCGCACTGGACAAAGCCCAGGCCTCCATCAAGAGGGTTTTCGCATCAAAAATGTTCTCCGGTAGAGGCCAAGGTCGCTCTTCCGGCCGTTATTCCTTCGACAGAAGACCTCAATATCACAGGGAGCAACACAATGCCTGGCAAGAGCACACCGATACCTTCTTTCCCTCAAGAGGACGATGCAGAGGTCGCTACTGGAAGAGAGGACCTAAGAACGGAGCCCAGCAGCCCTCAAGTCAGTCTACTAATAGCAGCACCTGCGCCGCTCGCACCCATTCGGGGGAGGCTAGCGCACTTCACAAGTGCTTGGGACATTTTGTTAGGGGACGCCTGGGTCAGGGACTCAGCGCGCGGTCTGCGACTAGAATTTTTCGCGCAGCTCTTTCAGGACAGTCCCCTTGCCCCCATAATTATGTCAGAAATAGATCGGCGAGCACAAGACGGCGAAATTCACAGCTTATATCAGAAACGGGCGATCAGATTCTTCTGGTACGCAGGAAGGAAAATATGAGGCCAGTGATAAATCTGAGAGCGCTAAACGATTTCATAAATTAGCATCATTTCAAGATGGAAGGCTCAGGGATCTTCTGAGACCAAACGACTGGCTCATGCGCCTAGACCTCAAGGATGCCTATCTCGCGGTGCCTATTCATCAGGCACACGTAAGTTATCTAAGATTCTCTTGGGAAAACCAAGATTGGGAATTCACGAGTTTACCCTTCAGGCTCCCTTCAGCACCATGGGCTTTTACCAAGCTGATGAGACCGGTGGTAGCTCATCTAAGAGAGGAAGGCGTCCGACTGATAGTTTACCTGGACATTATTCTCATGGCTCAATCTCAGGAGCTTTTCCAGGAACAGGCCAAGTTAGCCATAGACTTGCTTCACAGTCTCAGCTTTCTCATTAATTGGGAGAAGTCAGTTCTTTGTCCTTCCAGAAATCTGGAATTTCTAGGGTTCGTAGTAGACACCCAAAATTTGCAGCCACGTCTACCAGCTGCCAAAATACATTCAACTAAAAGGGAGATTTGCAGACTCCTACAGAGGGACTTAAACTCTCTACGGGAGCTAGCGAGAGTAAAAGCCTTCTATCCTAGTCTATCCAAGCAATATTTCCAGGTCCCCTTCATTACCAAGAACTGCAGAGATTGAAGGGTCATCACCTGAGGCGCAGCCTCTCTTATTCTCAACGCCCGACAGTGTCTCCCCAGAGCTAAATTAGTGGCTCATACACATGGAGGCCTGGATCGGCAGGACCATCTTCGGTTCCACCCCAGATATCATCGAATCAGACGCCAGCCGCTCCGGTTGGGGAGCGAGATGTGGCACAGTAGCCACAGGAGGGACTTGGTCTCCACAGGAGTTGGAGATGCACATAAACTGTCTGCAGCTCCTTGCAGGATCATTAGCAGTTCACTTCTTTGCCAGGAACAAAGTGAGCTGTTGTACCTTACTAAAAACAGACAACGTATCCGCTGTAAGATACATCAATCATCTGGGTGGTACCAAGTCTCGTCCGCTAGCAGAACTAGCCAAAGACGTTTGGCATTTCTACCTAGAGCCCCAGATTTCCGTCACAGCGGACTATCTCCCGGTCTCAAGAATGCGATAGATTGGAACTCTCGCCATTACGTCAATTCCAGTGACTGGAGACTCAGCAGGAATACTTTTCTCCATCTGCAACAGATCTGGGGTCCAATGTCCAAAGATCTTTTTGCATCTCGTCTCAACACTCCGCTTCCAGTGTTCTACAGCTGGATACCCGACCCAGCAGCCTCGGCGACAGATGCATTCCTACAGGCTTGGACAAGGGGAGTTCTCTATGTGTTTACCCCCTTTTCCATGATAGCGAGGACTCTGGCGAAGGTCCGTCAGGACAAAACAGAGATAGTCCTCATAGCCCCAGTCTGGACTTCTCAGACCTGGTATCCAGTTATTCTGGAACTTTCTACGGATTCTCCAATCCTTCAACCCCAGTCTCCAGATCTCCTATTGAATCCGTGGAGACAAGCTCACCCCCCTGCTCCTCTCCGGGTCTCTGACTCTAGCGACTTGGAGGATTTCAGGGCGAGATGGAGGGAGGCGTGGCCTGCGCGCATGGAGTGAAGTCGGCAACCTGCGGTGCTCCTGCCCATGATCCTACAGCAGCCGATATAACGGCGTTCAAATTGAAAGTGCAGCGATATAAATAAGTGTGAGCACAGAAGAACCCTTTTGCTGAAATCGGCACTGGCAACGTAGAAAACGGAGCGTTCGAAAAGGCTCCACTGCGGCACCCAAGATGGCGGCCTCCACCGCCGTGACAAAGTGCACTGCCACAGTGAGTTCGTACAGTGTGCCGGCTGGTCTGCTGGATTGGACCGCTGACTGAGGCCCTTCTGTGAGCTGCTGAAGCGATACACAACTGATGCCTCTAAAGGAGGAGCACAACGCTGTGTTGCTACCCTGGTGCAGACACAGAACTATACGGGAAGAGAAGATCCCGGATAACGGACGAGCACTGGAGGACGCAGGGCATCTCAGACAGTGCAGGAGAGCGGAGAAGGAGCGGACCACCTATTACCTACCCCCGCAGCACAACAGAAAGAAGCGCCAGCACCAGATACGGGGACCGCCTGGTACTGGAAAAGCAGAGCCGTGTCATCTGGTCGGGAGACCGTGAACACGGACAGCAGATACCCCCTCGAGTCACGAACCGTAAGCTGCCACCCATCTGTTGGCAAAGGGACAGGAGGCGAGCTCGAATGGGGGAAGCAACCGGGACACAGCGGGTGCTGATCCACAAACAACGGGCCTCGGGCTGCTCCAAGCGGAAGGTGAAGCCATTACACCATGAAACACCTACAACGCGTGGTTAACGCAGGACATAGTCCCATGACTGCGGCTCGACGGGTACCGTGATACGCCATGCGCATCACTGAATTTGGCAGCTGAGGCCAGAACAGCCTATTTCGGCCCACGGCCACACATCACCTCGGGGCTACCCCGAAACCATCAGCAGTTTGCTACACGGTGAGGTACCGCTCCTTATTGTACTGAGTACCGCCCCTCAGTGGTGGTCACTATAGACCTTACCAAGGCAGAAAACACCTTTGGCCGGATGAGACCACCAGTAGTGGAGGTAGTTGAGCATTATTAGGGGGGTACTGGACAGTCACGTACACGCCTAGAAGAGCTTCCGCCCACCTGCCTGAATCAGATTGTGGAACACTGAAACACACGTCTGAAGGCTAGAGGCCCAAGACGGACCATAAGGCCCGGTGGAAAGGAATCTAGATCTGCGCTGGAATCTAATTTACAACCGCATAACACCCGAACAAGGGTTACCCACAGCAGACCACTAGACTCCTACATCGATCACAAGGCTAAAGCACGTGGCCCACTGCATAAACCTGGAACCCCCAAACGGGGCCATGTCACCTCCCAAAAACAGATCAAAAACTGCGACAACGGACTCTTTCACGACAGTCAGACCGAAGCAGCAACCACTGCAGGATGTCACTCCCATGATGGAGCCACCAGCTATGGCGGTTGACCCCTGAGACACTCAAAACCTGCAGGCTATTGCAGCCCTACGAACATCCATAGAAGACAGATTGGTGAAATAAAATCAGACATACAACTAATGAGGCAAGACGCCCGCAACCTGACGGAAAGAGTGACCAAAACAGAAGATTCCCTACAAGAAACCGGCGAGGACACACGTGAGCTGAAAGCAAAAGTTCAAGAACTGGAATCAACAGTGGCCAGATTAGAATCCCGCTTCGGATGTGGAAGGTCGTGCCCGGCAAAATAATGTTCAAATACTCGGGATCCCGGAGGACATGTAGGGCCCGAACCCCACCGAGTTCATCGAAACAATGATGCTTCAAGAAATCAGAGCAGGTACACTCACCCAAGGGTTCTCTGTGGAACATGCCCAGAGATCCCTTCAGAAACAACCACCGCCTGGGTCGTATCCACGTCCAATAATAGCAAAAATTTTAAACCTCTGTGACAGAGATAATATTACGGTTCTCAAGGGGAGGTGGAGTGATTAAAAGGAATGATTCTGCAATAGTCATTTACCCTGACTACACCCCCGTGGTGCAACGTGCGAGGAACTCCTTCATACCAATAAAAGCAAGACTACGGAAACCTTAAGTATATACTACTGTACCCAGCAAGACTTAAAGTACTGTACAAAGGAAAGGCAATCTTGCTTGAGACTCCAGCTGCAGCAAACATGTGGCTTGAACACAATCTTGCTGACGACGCTGAAGAAATCATGGAAGGAAATAAACGATAAAGGAGCTATTGGAACTGCACAGGAAGGTGATCACTGTACTATGCAAACACGGCATTGTCTATAAAACCCTACTTAACGCCGCAACGAGCAGACGTCCTAACTGGGCAGGGACACGAAGGCCCAAACACGAGATCGTTGACGACCCACCCCACCTTGAACAGTGCAGGCAGAATGCCTACACCACCCATACAGAAAGGCCTGGAGAGGCCCAAAAGGCTCGGGAGCCCCCCCCCCCCTAGCATTGTGAGTTTGAAACAACTGCTCGGGGCAGTTACTTGTTGTTTTCTTTGTTAAATTCATCCATCGAGATGGAAGTTGATAAAGTTGGTAAGTCTCTGAAAGGTAAAATGAGGACAAAGGATGGGTGGGCGGGCGGAAACAGTGAACTTGATGGGTTTGAACTGACAACTAAGGAGAGTTTGTTGGGACTTAACCATGAGAGCAGATGGCCCTTGGGGGAGGTGGATGGCCCTTAAATCCCCTGTGAAACCATCATGGCTATGCAAATATGGATAATGACATGGAATGTGCAGGGTCAGGGCACCTATCTCCGCAGAAATAGAATTAAATCCTACCTACATAGGAAGAGAGTGGACATAGCCCTGCTACAGGAGACCCACTGCACTACCGAATCAGAGGCAAAACTTAAGTAGCATTGGGTCGGACAGGGCTTTGGAGCCTCCTATTCCAGATTTGCAAGAGGGGTTTAGACCTGGATCAACCCTCAAATACCGTTCTAACTAACCAAGATGGAAAAAGTCCCAGAGGGCAGATATGTGGTAATATGTGGGACCTTTGAACAAATGGAAATGTGCATTGTGAACTCATACCTTCCCCCCCAATAATAATATCCCAACACACTTGAAAGTGCTGGGCACCAAAATGCTACAATAAAGGAATGGCTTCTTTATATGGGGAGGTGATTTCAATTGTGTCCACAACCCGGTACTAGATAGGTCCTGGACTCCATCAAAAGGCCCTTCAATGGCCACCACGTCCCTGAAAGCCATGACTGATGGACTTGATCTGGCAGATGTATGGTGGGAACTACACCCTGAGGAAAGGGGTTGTTCATACTTCTCGTCCCCACATGACCTTTACACAAGACTAGATTATTTCTTCTTAGGCAGGGAGCACTTACCTCAGATAGAGGGTGCGCAATACCTGGGAACAACTATTTCGGACCATTCTCCACTCCTAATAGAATGGAACCATATTGGCCCTAAAACTCCCATCCCCATGTGGAGAATGCCTGTTGAGGCCCTGAAAGATCCGGCGTTCAAAGAAGGGCTGCATGAATCTATTGATAATTTTATAACAGAAAATACTGGGAGTGTAGAAAAAGTAAGTACACTATGGGACGCCCTAAAAGTAGTAACACAGGGAGAAGTCATTGCAAAAGCTAATGGCATCAGGAAAGTACTGCGCAGTGAATTAGACAAGAAGGAACAGGAAATTGTGAGACTAGAAGCCGCCCCTATAGACTCCCCGAAGAGGGAGGAAGAACTTAGAACTCTTATAGAGAATTGTACTGAGGCAGGGAGCAGATTAGATAAATTCGACTGTCACCAGAACGACCAGAACACACGCAGAAGCAGACAAACCTGGCCGGTTAATAGCCTGGCTGGTTACTAGCCTGGCTCTGCAAAAAAGAACACCCCAGACACATAACCACTACATTGCAGGATGAGTTTGATGAGATACACAGTACCCAACAGGGAGTTAATGAAAGTGCTTCTACGCTCAATTCTACTCCCATGCAGACCGAGTCCCCCAAGATCAAATAATAGATACGCTCAATGAGATTGGTCTGCCCAAATTAACTCCTGCACAGTCCGAAGCCTTAAACATGGACATCACACCTGAGGACATAACAGAAGCAATTAGATCCCTGGCTACATATAAGGCCCCGGGCAGCGACCGGAATTTTACAAGGCATATGAACCCTCCCTGACACCGCTATTGCACGAAGTCTTCTCGGAGACTTATGAAAAAGGGACCCTACCTGATACCATGAGAGAAACTCTAGTTCCAATGCCCGCTTGCCATGCTTAACTATGACGTAAAAATACTAACAACAATCCTAGCAAAGAGGCTGTTCAGAGTAATAGGAGACATTGTACATACGGACCAAAACGGTTTCGTGCCTGGTCGGAACACGACCATGAATTTGCACAGGCTCCAGCACATAACAGCCCAAACTGACACAAGTGAGGAATGCAATGCACTTTTATCCTTGAACGCCATTAAGGCATTTGATTCTATATATTGGGAGTGGCTAGTGGCAGTTTTAGAGGGATTTGGCTTTGGCCAGGGGTTCATTAGATGGATTAAAATCCTCTACAATAAGCTGAGAGCACGACGGAAATCCGGGAAATGTGTCGGAGTCATGGGACATTTGCAGGGGAACCAGGCAGGGCTGCCCACTCTCACACATGCTTTATATATTAGGTCTGGAGCCCATTGCCATTTACTCTAGGCAGCAATTTTTTGACGCAGGCATACTGCTAGGTGGAGTGGATCACATCTCACTATACGCCGACGATGTACTGATATATGTAAGCAACCCTCATCTTAATGTGCCAACAATGTTGGAAGTCCTTGACAATTATGGTAAGGTTTCAGCCATACAATTCAGCAAAACCAAATCCTGCTCGTTTCCCCTAGCAGGCCTGAAAGGTAAGAATGCTGAGGAACTCCCATCAGTGAACGTAAAATGGCAGACCACTTCAGTCCGATACCTCGGGATTCGGATAATGCATACCCCGGAGCTAATGCATGAACATAACACGAAGGCGGCACTACCTGCACTGCGTAAATCTATGGGATTCTGGGCAAAGCTACCCCCCCCCCCCCATCTATGATGGGCAGGGCCTCAATAGTTAAAATGATTGTTTTCCCTAGATTCCTATATGGGTTCAAAAATGTGCACTTGTATATTACTAAACCCTTCTTCCAACTACTCGATACAATAATCCGAGACTTCCTATGGGGAAGATGCAGACACCGGGTGGCTCTATCCACATTAGTCTTACCATACAAACTAGGTGGTATCCAACTACCGAACTTCGAGAAATATTACCTTGCTGCTCAGCTGGGCTTTATAACCAAATGGTTAGACGAGACCACGACAGACCATGATCTCTCCGATACAATTGAAAGACCTAATTTGGGCCACCCAAAACCTGCTAAGCAACGCACCCTTTCTGGCGACCCTAGGTAGGAGAATATGGCACAGGACCAACACGGTCATGCAATTAAAGCAACCATACTCCCCAGAAATGCCATTAATCTCGGGGTGGAGTAAAACTGATGCGGATCTGAATAATGTCAGGCTCTGGGAAAGGAAAGGGGTATATACTTGGGGTGACATATACGCCAAAGGAACCTTCTGGGAGTTCTCCATGTTACAGGCGGAAGACAACATTAATTCCGGCCAATACCTCTGGTAGCAGAGGATTAGCAAAAAAGCACGAACAAAATGGGACACCTTGCCAGAGGAACCGGACACAGACCCCTTCATAACACTGCTATATAATCTGGGAGAAGGCGGGAAAGCAGTGTCCCAAATATATAGCCACCTAATTGACACTTCCAACCCCCGAAGTGCTGAACTAAGGACTAAATGGGAAACCGACATGGGACGGGAGGTGACGGATAAGGAATGGGATAGAGCACCATCATTCCCCAGAGAAGTTTTTAGAAACCACAGATTCTGATTGATACAGATAAATGTACTATACCGCACTTACCTAATCCCGAGCAAACTGGCTACATTCAACAAATCTACGCAACCGAACTGCACCTGGTGCGGGGCAGATAACGCAAACTTGATCCACATGCTATGGAACTGTGACAAGACACAGACCCTTTGGTCAAAAATAAAGCAAACATGTGAGGAGGTGGGTTTGACCAGGTATGAGTGGCCCCCAGCTGAATGCCTTTTAGGAACCTATCCCAGAATAGCTAAACTCAAGCACTCAGTTGAACTAATGGACTTAATGTGCATAATGGCTAAAAGAACTATGGCTCTGTCATGGAAAAAGCCCACAGGTCCGAACTACACAGTGTGGCGCAAAGAACTTCAAAAGTGGGCGAGCGCTGAAACGAGAGCCTGGGAGGATAGTGTAGCCAGATCCACTGAAGACTCGAGCAATTAAGTCACTTGAAGCAGGACCACCGCAGATCCAGATGACTCCTGAAATGGTTTTGCCCTTCCCACCTCCCCCCCACTATCCAGATACCCACCTTGCTGGTAGCCTGTAGAACATTATTTATGACAATCAAGGAGACAGTTAATGTTAATTTGTTGTTTGAATGTTACGGTTTATGTGTTGCAGCATAATTACGGGAAAAGAAATCTGACATTTTGACGCTTGTAGAAGCACCCGCCAGTGGCGTTTTGTAATCTTAACTAAATGCCAATAAACACATTTTAAAATAAATTCAGGGCGAGATGGAGGACTCCGGGCATGTTCCTCAAGGCAATCTATCTCATTGATGAGAGCTGGGCCCCCCCTACCCTCAAGCGGTATTCCAACTCCTGCAACGCTTGGAGGGTCTGGTGTCAAGACCGGGGTTTTCATCCAGTTTCAGCACCTTTAGAAGAAATTCTCAATTTCTTAGCCTCTTTAGTAGAAAGAGGTCTTGCATACAGAACAGTGAACACTTATGGGAGCATCATCTCGTTTGCAGATTGCTAAAAGGCGTCCGGCTTACAGTGCCGCCTCCGTCCCATCATAACAAGCTATGGGACATTAATAAAGTGCTTAATCTTTTCCTTTCTTGGCCGCCTAACGAAGAGCTATCACGTACGGCGCTCTCTGGCAAGCTTACTACTTTGCTTTGCCTAGTTTCTTGCAAGAGAGTTATGGATGTCAGAGCTCTAAACAAACCTTTGCTTAGTTTGGTGTTTAAAGGCCTATGAATAAGTAACAGCTCCTCTTAGGACCAAGCATGACAGTCAGCGTCTCATAGCTATTCGCAGACCCCATAAAGCAGTTTCAGCCCATACTTTGGCACAGTGGGAGCACTGGACTCTAGCTCAGGCGGGAATAGATACACTCCAATTCGGAGCCCACTCTGTTAGGGGAGCCATGGCCTATAAAGCTTTCCAAGTTGGCGTCCGTTTAGAGGACATCAT
This sequence comes from Ambystoma mexicanum, assembly GCF_040938575.1. Classification (NCBI taxonomy): domain Eukaryota; kingdom Metazoa; phylum Chordata; class Amphibia; order Caudata; family Ambystomatidae; genus Ambystoma; species Ambystoma mexicanum. The sequence goes on along the minus strand of NC_090930.1, from coordinate 250,234,017 downwards.
GAAGATGGCTGATTGGGCAGGCAAGTCGATATTTAAAGAGTTCTACCTGAAACCAGTAGATCAGCCTGCTTCAGTTGTGGTAAGTAAGCTTTGAACGAGCATAATGTGAGCCTCCGGTCTTGACATAGATTTTCCATAATAATTTACTAGAAAGTCTTAATTCTATTAAAGGAACAGAGGAGAGCATTATCCCACCCAGCGAAGGAAAAGCGTGACGCTTACCGCTTAAGAATGATTTTAACCATTGCAATAAACTTTTAATCGAAAATGCATGCATAGTTTTACACTAATACAATACTCTTTTCTCCCACCCCGCTAAGGGAACTAGGGTTATCATACGCATGAAGTAATCATAATTCTGTCTCCTTTCTTGACAGCATCTACAGACAAGTCCGCCTGATCCACAGTTCAACGCCTCTTCTTCTGGTTGACCACAGCTCGGATTCCTAACACTGAAGGACAGCCAAGTTTGCAGCTTCCAAAGAGGAAGTTGTTTCTTATTCAGGACTATTTATGGGAGCTCCTGCATGCCTATTGGAGGACTAGTATCACATGCATATGGACACGGGATGACCTTTAGGAGCATCATGGGAAAGTTTTTTGCCGTTTGAGATCTTATGGACTCTATATACACATTTGAGTGTTCTGTTATATGTACTTTAGTGCACCTTTAGTATGAAGAGTTTGGTATAGAAAAGTGCATAGAAAATACCTTGCTGCTTTCTTTATGTATTCAATTAAAGAAAGAGGCATAATGCTCGCTTCCATGTCTTTTTTATAGAATTAAGACTTTCTAGTAAGTTATTATGGAAAATCTTTATTATACTTGCATAGCACTAGGTGTAGGCCTCCGTGCTTGACAAAACATACAACACAATTTACAATAAATCAAATTAAAAAAAACAAAAAAGCATCCCGAAAAAAAACACTGCAAAAAAGTAGAAATGAAGTCTAAGGCAACAACTGCCAAATCCCACGGGTACACGAGGTAGATCAGTTTAGAATAATTCTCTCATTAGTAGGAGGTGGCATATTGCCCAGGTTCTTGCATAGGCTCAGGAACAATGGTGGATTACTTTGGCCGCACTCTAGAATACAATCTGTACTGCTCTCAGTGAACCAACTTAAGTTGCACCCTTCACAGTAACCTCAGATTTTGTGTTCCAATACAGTTCTGCCCCACTCTGACGCAAACATGACAAAACGTAGCTATCGCCTTCCTTGGATCAGGACCGAGCTGTTCCTCTAAATTGATCATATTTTGTAGGTCCATAAAAAAATCCCCTTATGTTCATATCAATAACTTCTTGCCATTGGGGATATTCTAATACAAATATCCTTAGGTGGCAAAGCACCACTGGAAATAACCACTGATCCAAAAGTTTTTGGACAAGATGGAGTAGCACCATGGTCATGTCTACCACTGAACTAAGAGCTGGGCAGATTGTCTCTGCCTGAAATGAAGCAGTTGCCACAATTTCAATTGTCAAGGTTCCCAAAACAGGGATTTCAGTTACTGTGGAAGGCAATTTGTCCGACAAATTGAGGTCGGCTGCACCCGGCAGATGAGACACGGATTGCTGGCACCCACATGACACGGGGCAAACGTGGTAGGAGGCAGCAGCCTGCCGCGACAGGGGAGGCGGTCCCCACCTACCGACGCAGCCAGAGCTACATACACCCGGAGGGAGGGAGCAATACTGATGATTCATCTCGAATTCCCACCCAAGAAGCAACGCCCGGAAGACCCCTTGTCTCCACCTCTTGGGCCGGCTGACCAAGAGGGCTCCACAGGCACCACATATGTGGAGCGCTGCAGACTCCATGGCCTAGTCAGCAGCGAGACCATCCGACTGAGTAGGCATCCCTGGAGTGCTGGAACTCCCATATTTAACACAAACTGGGGCCACCAGCAACAGAAGAGGGACATGGCGACATGCTGCACCAACGGTGTGAAAGCGTGGCGGTTTTGCGCACAGGACTGGGCGACAGAGACCCCAAGCACCTTAGGAGACCTAGTCAACAACTAGAGAGAAGACTCTGGCCCTCCACCCTCCGATACAATTGAAGTTACATGTGCTGAAGGGGGAACAACTCTGGAATCTAAGTGAGACTCCATACGGGGAGATCAATCGGAACTGTCTTGCAACCTGGTACGCGGAACCAAGTGGGCCATTAAACCCCCAGCATCAGGTGTGCAGGGAACCCGAATCATAACAGACAGCAGCACCGGATGGGAGTGCGACCAGCCGTGAGACACGAGAGAGCATGGGGATAAGATGGAGGCAGCGGCGGTCCACTGCATAGGGAGGCAGCGATCCTCTGGTCTTATTGAAACTAGAACCAAGTAAGATCGTAGAAAAGTAACAGCCCGGAGCGCTACTGCGACTGCGCCACACCCGACAGTGCTTCCCAGGCGTGTCCAAAGAAGGCAGGCAGGTGAGGAGAGGGGTTGATAGGTGGACATAACTTACCACAGCACCCTACCCTAAGGCAGGCAGAGTCTGCACAGTATCTACAACAAAGTAGGGATGGGAAGCTTCCAGTATGTTCCAGCTCTAAGCCATGGGCTCAAAAGAGAACATTGGTGTGAACTGAGCCGCCAGACTTGTGGGGCAACGAGGCAGCCTCTAGCATTCAATTTGGACCCCTGCTACCTATGGGAAGATCGATGCACCCTTTAAACAAGCAGCTGGAACAGCAGGCCCTCGGACGGAATTGGGACGTGCTTCTGAGGCATCATATATGGACACAATAACAATATACGAAGGCACAACTTCCCATGATTGGGACTGGTGAACACCTATGACAGGGGCTGGGAGCAGGACAGGTCATAAGGCGATCCACACGGAGGCAGACAGCGGTCTCCAGCAGAGGCCACTCGAGACACTCTGGCTGGGAAAGTGGGCCCCTCTCCTCGGCCCCCGGTCAGCATGGAAGATTTGGTAACCCAAAAGCACGATTTGACGGCCGTAAAACACTACTTGGGTGGGCAAACACCATGTCAGGAAACTGACCTGAAGCACCCGGCAGCTGAAACAGACAAGAGTGCACAGGCTACAAGCATAGGATGCAGCAAACACCCACGCCATGGGGTTGAGACTTGATGCCACGATTTCCAAGTCAGGTAAAGGGGTCTAACAAAAGACCAAACTACATTTTGATGTGCATTTTCGCAGGCAAAAAAACGACAGATGGAGGGATCTCAGAGAGATGTCCCCATCCAACCCTCTTAGATCCCAATGGGGCGTTTCAAGTTATCAAAGAAATGTTCAACCAACTACAGACAAGCATACAGTCCCTAGATGGGAAAATGGACACCCTTACCTGTAAAGTCAACCAAATGCAGGTCAGTTTCGACAAACACAGGAAGAAGCTAGACGAAGTGAATGGAAGTGTGTCCACTGTGGAGGACAAGTACGCGTCAGTGGCCGAGACAGGACACTTGTGAAACGTGCACTGAAGGAGCTTGCCGACAAGCAGCATGACTTGGAATCCAGGTCTAGAAGGAATAACCTGAGAATAATCTGTGTCCCAGAAACAGTGGAAGAGAGGAACATGGAGCCCCTGGTGGAAGAGATGCTCCGGGAGTCGCTGGGATCAGAGGAATTCTCGGCAGTGTGCATAGTGGAAAAGGCGCACCAGGTACCAGGCAGGAGATGACCAGTCCCGGGAGCCAAACCGCGCCCCCATCATAGCCCGGATGTTAAATTACCGAGACAGACACGGCCCTTCGCAAAGCCAGGGATAAAGGAACGGTAACTTATAAAGGGGACACCATCAGATTGTTCCCAGACTTTCGGACAACGTACAAGCCTCCAGGAGACCGCACGCAGAAGTCAAGAAAATACGAAGGGAGAAGGGCATCCACTATGCCATGCGGTTCCCGGCCAAGATGCGGATAGAACATGAGGGGAGGGCAATCTTTTTCCACACCCCAGAGGAAGCCAATGCTTTTTTGGAACTACAACCATGGAATCCCCGACACAGAGGGAATAATGGGTGACCACATAACTGTAGACATATCTTTTGGTAATGCAAGACACCCGAGAAAGTGGAGTAGGATCTGAAAGCAGTCGGGTCACAACCGCAAGACAGTGGAGGTGTGGTGGATGGCTGGACTCCAAGCTATCCCTCATGCGGAAGCTCAAGTTTTGTGAGAATGGGTTACAGCTGATGAGTATGGGTGATCGGCCGGGGGGAGGGGGGGAAGGAGGGCACTCTGATTACTGATAGATTGGGGTTGTCGGACGGTGGTGAGAGGAGGGGTGTGGGGAGGGCCAAGGGGGAGAAGTCGCTACAAGTTCAGGGATGAAGAGGGATCTAGGAAGCAAGTATCATGCTGGAAATGCGGGAGGAATCAAAGCACTGTGTGCAGAATAGGAAATGAAGGGATCTGCTTCCTATAGAACTTAATTGCATCACCTGGAACATGCAGGGGCTGAACTGCCTGTCCAAATGCCGTAAAGTTCTTTTATACATGTAGCGTCATCTGGTGGGGATCGCATTCTTCAAAGAGACTAATTTGGCACCGGGTTAGGAATCTAAATTCGGGAAAAGCTGGGTGTGCCACCTGTACTTTTCATCCTACTTCTCGTACGCAAGAAGGGTTTGTGTGTCGATTCATTGCTCAGTAGGGTTTCGCCAGACAAACATGGTTAAAGATGGGGAAGGGAGAAGCATGGTTTTGCAGGAAATCATACAAATCTACCCAAGTCAATTATTATGACTCAAATCAGGACAAAGTGGAAACACTGGACTGGATCGATCAACAACTGGGGAAAGTTATCTGGCCTGGGGACTTCAATGCAGTCATGGACCCAGTATGGGATCAGGGAGAAGCTTTTGCACGGTTCCCAGAAGGATGAGCAAACAACAAGGGATGTGCCTGACATGGGATATGTATGGGGCGTCAGGAACCGAGAGGCACGCCAGTTCACGCGCCACTCCTCAGCCCACCCCTTGGTCTCACGGTTAGAATTTCTTTTGGTTTCGCACATCCTGATGGGGGGGGGGGGGGGGGATACAGGGATAACGACACACACACACACACACACACACACACACACACACACACACACACACGGTTAGATCATGTCCCAGTTTTGAGGACAGTCGAAATGGCAGGCTGAGAGGGGACGGGGGGGGGGGGCTCTTATCAATTTAAGAGCGATAGCCTCACTGACCCGCTGTTTGGTGTGGTCTAGCTGGTGCGATAGACTAGTTCTTCAAAGTCAATGTCGGCTCAGTGAACTCAGCCGGGCTCTTATGGGAAAGCTTTAAATGTGTGATAAGAGGGGAGTGCATATTGAGAGAACCTGGGGTGCTGCAGAGGATTAGAAGGGAATTATCTCTTAAGGAACGTCACATACAATCACTAGCATCTATATCGCCCACAATCACAACCCAACAAGCCGAAATCCTAACACACTTGAGGGAATTTGAGGTGTTAGCACAAAGGGAGACTAAATTTCTATGGGGAAGGGCAGCAACAAGTCAGTACGGGGAGGGGCAGAAACCGGGAAGGATGCTGGTGAGGGCAGCCATACTAGATCTCAAAGGCTCAGTTCTGGCTATAGCAGATGACCAGGGGTTGGACACATTTGCAGAATCAAATAGTTCTAGTTTTACTGCTTTTATAATCGGTTATACTGGACTCAGACACAGGCCTCCCAGAGAGAATTAGATACCCATCTAGATCAGGTGGCCCTACACTGGTGTACAGATGAGGAGAGGGAATGGCTGTGGTGTCAATTGATGCTGGCCAAGGTGGTGAACCCAATTAAGTCCCTCCCATCAGGGTAGTCCCCCAGGCCAGATGGATTCATGGCGGAATTTTATAAACACTACGTGGCCAAAATCAGTCCTTACCTGCTGCAGATGTACCAACAGAGACTCAAGGAGGGTCAGCTACCTGGGTCTGTGAGAGGCGATGGTGGTGGTGCTACCCAAGTCGGGCAAGCCCTGCAATGAGTGTACCTCCTATCGGCCAATCTTACTAATTAATTTAGATGATAAAATATTGGCCAAAACATTGGCCTCTTGGCGAGCACCGCTGATGGTGTGGGCGGATCAATCTGGTTTCATACCGGGGCACTCCACCTCACACGGGCTAAGGCGAAAGTTTAGACTGACCTCTGAAGTGCAACAGGATAACCCAACAGTGGCTGCTCCGCTACATGCCACCAAAGCGTTGGACTCTGGAGTGGCCATTTCTATTCACCATATGGGGGAGCAATTCCAAACCATAGTGTCATTACTATATACACACAAGACAATTAGCTAGAGTCCGAGTGAATAGTCAGCTCACATCATACATTTCCTTAGAGAGGGGAACCCAGTGATGGAAAAAAAACAAAAGATAAAAAGGCCTTAGCCGCTATGGGTAGTTGTGTTAATAAGAAATCTGGACACTTCTCAATCCCCGTAGGAGCATTTTATTTTAAAAAGGTGTCCCCGAGTGAACCTAGAGTGCTGAGGTTTTATTTTCTGCTCTTAAAGGCCAATGGGGCAAGCTTGAAGGAGCCTTTTGGAGAAGAGTCCCGAGGTATGAACTGGGTATGGTGTCGGAAGCGATAACTAAATGCAAACACTTAAATGTCCTACAAAAGATTTGCACAGCGAAAGACAGTTCAATTTGGAACCTCTTAAAGTACGGGTTAGATTTGAATTCCCCAGATTGTCTTACTGATTGGTTCTATCAGTGCCTTGAAATTTTAGTTGCCATCGACTCCTTACTGGATTACCTAGTAACACACCCTTGCAAAGTGTAAAAAAAAAATAAAATAAAAAGGCGGTGGTTGTGGGAGGCAGATTGGATTGCTACAATTGACCAGGTGAGTAAGGACCTCACACACATTTTTACTAGACTGCAGACCCTAAAATACTTTACCAGAGATGTCCGGGGCAATACTGGTGTTCCTAGGGTTTACGTTTTTGTCTAAACTTGCTTCCCACAAATGAATTAATAGGTGCTCATGGGGAATAGAGCGAAGTTTGAAATATTGTCGATTCTGCAAAAAGTAGAATATCATCGAAACTCTATCACTTACTGGTAAATTGTCCTGAATTGTCAAAGTTGTGAGAACTGGACTTCACGCATCTGTTGAAGAACAGCCCATATGGGCTGGGTCTGGCAACGTATCTTCACAGACAAAACCTTCAAATGGTCTCTAGCTGCCATCAGTTTTATGAAAGAAACTTTAGCACCCGGTAAAATATGCCTCGTGTAGAGAGCCCCATTAGATTTGCACTAACTTGTAGACATTGTGAACATTTTAAATCTTATACTCTAAACCTTTCTTTTGACATCAACCTCAGGAGGGAAGTGGGTGGGGCACAAGATTGTTTTAAAATGGCCGTTAAATGTAAATTTGGAAAATTATGTTAACAGAAAAGCTGAGACTAATGTATGCTGATATGATATTTATCAGTTGGTGAATTGTTAATAATTAGTGTATATATATGAAAGGTTCCTTGAGAATCAAAACACACATTTAAAAAGAAAATAAAAGCTGAAAATAAATGTGGCTGCTCCAAATCTAGGCTTGATGCACTCTCTTAGGGCAATTAAGGGCCAATTTGATTTGTAATACAAAAAAAAAAAAATACAAAAAAATATTAAAAGCAGGACGACATAGCAAAGGTTATATATCAAATCTAACCAGTCCTTTTAGCTGTTACCAGGCCTCCAGATAAGGTGCATACTAGGCCTTTTTACACACGAACATCGTGTAAATACGACAGCTTTATTATTTTCCTGTGTACAATTACACACACGTTTAGAGCAGGGAGCAGTGCAAAGGTCAGGTTAGGTTACTTCACACAAACCAGAACGCTTCTTTTGATTTTTATCTATATGGATGTAATTGCAAGCCATGGATAAAAGCCTCAGAAACAGAATGTATTTCTCTGAAACCTTTGGAAAAAAGAAACTGCACACCTTGATAAAAATAATTCTTTCTTGCTATTCAGCTTCTGCTGTGTTAATGATCATAGAGCAAACAGAAGCACTGTGCATATTAATTTTCCTAGCATTTTAGGATTGTATAATTAAGATGGAAAACTAAGTTGCAATTGAGAACTAAACAATTATGCTTTTTTCAAGTGAAAGCAAACCAGTATTGCACAATTGTATTTGTCAGAGTTCCTGTGCTGTGTTCATAATCGTGCAGAGGCAGATCATTTTTACACATTTAATTTACACTCCAATTATAAAATCAGTGTGCAAAATTATGACTATGCACGGTCTAGTTTACATCCATTCAACCTTTCAGTCAATGGGTTACATTACTATAAATGGTCAGTGGCAGAAGAGTCTTTGCTTAAGGGTGAGTGCTTGTCATTACACCGATCGCAGGTGTTTCTAGCCTCTCAAATCTTCAAGACTACAATTAAAACATCCAAAACCTGACTGTCCAGTAAGTGCAAGCACTGTTCAAAAACAAACAAATTAAGGTTACACTTGTAATTGAAAAAGAAACACTGCAAACCCAGTTTCAGTGATAAGCCAGATAGGTATTTGACTTTATGGAGCGTTCATACATGGTTTGTCCAACATCTAGGCACTGTGATTATTATACCTCAGTCGATACTCAGTTAACTGACCGCTGAAGTATGCTAGCTAATAAGATAGCTCAGTCGGTTGAGCACTCGTTGCTGCGGTCTATGTTTGATCTGTAGGTTGCAGGTTCAAATCAGCCTTTCATCCTTTCGAGGTTCATAAAGGAGTACCGACTTCGGTTTGCTCATAATTCTGATAAATATGTTCTATGTACTGTGATTTGGAAAAAGCTCTATATAAATAACAATGTGACCATGATATTAGATAAAGAATTTAGCATGGGGTCCTTGCCTCCCTGCACCGTTGCATCATACCATTAGGTAGTAATAGCTCCAGGAAATGAGGACTCATTACATCAAAAGACAATTCTGCTCTCGAACTTCAAAACACACAATACAATTCATGTTTGCTTTACTATGTAATTGGCAAGGTTTTTGTGTTTTCAACATTTAAATATATACAGGAGAAATCAAACAGCCAGACCTTTAATAATGAAAGGTGTATTCTGTCACAATGCAGAGAGCTGCTGCGTAGTAATATTTTCCACACTGTCTTTGCACACGTCGGCTGGTTGTCACATACATTTTACTCTTGCAAAGGAGAAAAGTCATTTTTACTCTCTTAAAATCAAATTTACCCTCAAAGTTAAAAAATAGGGAGTACAATAGTCCCACCTCAAAAATCTTATCTGGAGTGCTGGCTGTAGGAAATTGGGTCATTAAGACATTACTGATTAATAAGATTCCCAGCATGGACGGCAATACTGAATTTTTATGAAACATTTTCTTCACTACTAGATCTGACGCTGACCAATATTTTTAACACATTTGCTGGGATGGCCTGGTTTACCTCCTCAATACTAGAAATTAACCAGTCAAACGTATTTCACATAACACAACAATATCAACTAATATTAATGCCAAACTCTTCACCAAGATACTCTCCACACATTTTAAATGCGTTGCGCCTTCTGTGGTAAGTGGAACTATTTGATTGTGTTCATGGATGACAACTACGCCAACATATGGTGGGCTATCCAATTAAGGGATGAATGATGTGGCAAAAACATACCCGCCTTCTTAGTGTGTGGTCGCCAACACCAAGTAGGCATTTGTTTGAGTAGGGTGGGGGGGGGGGGTTTTGGTTTCCCACCATGAGAATATCCTGCTGCGAAAGTTGCAATTGTGATAAATGATTGAGCTCATAAAGCCCCTCCTCCCCCTTGTCCAGAATAAAAAACAAACAAAGAAAAAGGCATCACGTGACCACTTTGCTATTTGAGTAGAGGGCCATTGACAAAGGACAGCACCAAGGCATTCATGACATTCCATTGCACAGACACCATAAACTAATTATGAACAAATTCTCTCATTAACTATGTCCCTATAGCCTGTGCCCACCCTGATGAGATAATTGATAAACATTCACTAAATAAATTAAGTTGTAACAAAAGGAATATAGCTCTGGAGGAGTGCAAGCACGAGTAGTGGCTAAATCACATACTCAGCCCAGCACTACTATTAAACCACTCAAAAGGTATACCTCCTTCGCCTTATGAGGTAGCACAGGCGGAGTACAGGCTTTATCTACAGGAGGGGTGAGGAGCATCCCAAAGAGCTATAGTGCAATAGTCCAAAATAAAAACTCCCAAAAAGGTTCTATAAAAATCTTAAAACATAGATGGAAGCAACTAAATTCACAAGCAGAACCCACCCCTGTAAACACACAGAAAATGCTAACTGTAGAGGAGCACATTGAGTGAATGGGCAGCAGTTTTCAGGCACTCATTAGCTCAATGTCAATGATCATGAATGTGTCTTGTAAGACGAAGGCGAGGGAGGCAGGTGGGATTAAAAGTCACTGTTTTAGGTGGACAATGGCTCTTGGATCTGTGTGATTTTACCGTCGCGGACCATTCTGTGAAGGAAGTGTCTGCATGGGAAATGTACGCAACACCGAAATGTTCATACATTTCCCATGCTGACATCCATTAAAATGACACAGACTCAAACTCACACACACTCACACCCCCACCACACTAACAGCACCCTACTACACTGTGTCCCTTTCACTACCGTGATTGGGAACCGGCACCGCAGGGTCCTTTTCTTTTTTTTTTTACTTTGGGTGAGCTGTGGAGGGTGTCCCCCACTTTCATGGTGTGCATTTTAGGTCTTCTGGAAAGGTCGGTAATTTCTATTTGACTCTTCGTCCGAAACCATGGCTCTTCACAGTGCCAGATTTCTTGACCTTGGGTGCTTGACAGCACCAAGCCAAACTGTATACACTTTTTGGCATAGAAACAGGTTCAATCGCATTGATCCGAAAGTGATTTTGCATCAATGACAGGGCTCTGCATTGAATGAGTCGGCGTGCAAGACAATGCAGTTGGATGGATTTAAATAGGTTCAAGACATGTCGAAAAGATAAATTCTGCTGAGTCGAGTCGGTGAGTGAGAAGATCATTTTAAGCAGTTAGAGTTACAGTAGGGAACCAGCGTTCAAATCAAGGCGGCAAGCTTCAGTGGTGCAAGGTGGCATGGAGGCGGCTCAAATGAGCAGCTTGATGTTTGCACAGTGCCAAAAGCAGCACTGCGGGTTCAAGGTCAGCTAGATCAGTCCAACCAACGAAACAGGATTTCATCTGCTCTTGCACTTTGAGTTTGCATTCAGTCCCACTCCAGGGGCTCTTCAGTCCAAGGAGCATGGCTGTCTCCAACAGGGGTTCCTTTTCCTCCAGCGAGGAGCATAGTTTCAGTTCAGCTGGCAGAACCCCTTAGTCCACAACAGTTCATTCTCACTGTTGCCAGGTGACAGAGCTATCCTCTGCCATGGATGACTTCTGTCTTCGTTTCTACAGCAGAGGATTCTCGAGTGGATTGCACTCCCAACACAAGTATGCATTTGCCTTCTTCCTGGTATCCAAAGATGAATCGAACAAGGGCGTGCCTCTCTCCTTTTGAAGCAAAATGCCACAAGGGCTTGAACCAAATCAAGCCTGATGTAATGGGTCCAATCCCCATGGTTGTAACTAGTGCCTTATGTCATCACACCCAGAGTGCATGCTTGCAGGAATTGGAGGGGAAAGGGAAGATACCGCTAACAGAAAGCAAGGGGTGACCCTTCTCTATGCCCACCTTTCCTCTGGCTACTCCCTGCTACCTTCAAATGCATGCTAGCGATCAGCACCCTAGCGTGAGGAATATTTACATCAGTGCTGCCTCTGAAGCAAAGTTTCCAAGAGACCGCCTGGTGAAGTTTATGCCATGGGAGGGAAGTTGTGCCCTGGACCAGCCTCCTCACCATTGATAAACAAGGGAGCTATAGAGCCACTCAGCCGAGACTGAACACACATCAGTCCTGCCATATCCGAGTTCTACCCTCAAAGCAGACACTGGTGTGGTATCAGATAAATACTCTCCCTCAAGACCACTATGTTCCTCTGGCACCAACTCTTTGTTTAGCAAAACGCTTTGCACACAGAGGATAGGTGGTTGTTCGCTTTCCTCACCAGGCTACCTCCTATGGAATAGCCTCCCCCTCTCTCTGCGCCTTGAGCAGACTTTCTTAAATTCAGGATGCTCCTTAAGACTTTCCTCTTTAGCTCCTCCTTCCCTTCCACTCTCCACTGCAAATCGCAAATTGCTGTTATTGGTGCCTGGGCCTTTATGCATCCTCAGGGTCCCTGGCCTCACACACCCAATCGGCCCAGCTCCTGTCTACGCTCAGCACTGGCACACCCCTGCCCCAGAAGTTTGCACTTAAACCTTAAGTGGCGCTGGCCGTGCAGCACTCAAACATGGCACTACATAAGTTGCTCAACCATAAGCTCGGACTCCCCAGCACTTACCCCCTCTGCCCTCTTCCTTCCTTCTTTCTTGCTGCACTTGCACATTCTGAATACTCTCAGGGCATAGTAGGTTTGTCCTTTTTCCTCCCACTGCTCTTAAATATTGTGTTTTGGCATGCGTTTTAACTCCCTTGTCCCCTCCCTTCGCCCTGTGGCGGCTGTAAGGAACTCATGGTGGCAATAGTAAAGACAGACACAAGTGATCACAGTTCAAAGGCGTTTATTGAACTTATAATGGGTGAGATAAACGCCTAATCTAAACCTAAATCTAAAATGGGAGCCAGCTACGACGAAATAATAAGGCAGTCCTAAAGGCGTCTTGTCAAATAAAAAGGGCCTATACGAAAAAAATTACCAATCACGACTACTAATCTACAGTGTGAGGGATAATCTTCACCAGAAAAGAAAGAAGTGTTCACAAAATGGATGGATCGGCTGGGTCTCCCTTCCCCACGTTTTAAGCACGGGACAAGGCAGACTTCTGAGCACAGCACACTCCTGGGCCCAGTCAGCACCAGGTTTGTAGTTCCAGTTCAACGAAATCAAAAAATCTTCAGATGCTAAGTCTCTTTGCTGCAAAAGTCTCGTCTTGAAAAGGCTTGCTGATTCGCCAATGACAAACTAATAAAAGTTTCTTTGGTACTCCTGTACCTTGGCCGATTGCTTTTCGTCCTTTGGATCTCCCGCCGCCAGGCTCGGATCCCTCTTGCGAGCTGGGCCTCCCTGTAAAGTTCACTACAGCCTTCTTTAACACAGTTCAATGTATTTGTAACAGTTCATGTTTTGCTCATTTTCAGCAGAAAGCAGGGTTTTCCTTCTAGCTTTCTTTCGGCATCCCTCCGTCATGTTCACTCTTGCCTTATTCCACAGTTCACAATCTTAATCAGAAAATGGGGTTCCCTTCCCCTAGCTTTCCTTTTGGCAACGGGTCAGACTTTAAATTGTACAAGGGATTTGACGTGACCCTTGTAGGCCCACTGTGACACCTCACGCCACCCTTTCCTAGGGCCTTCTGGTTCTTGTAGTTTCAAAATAGGTCCTGGTCAGAGTCTTTCGAATGAGCACCCACGTGGCGCCGGACCCCTCTGCACCTGGACCTCAACTGGGCTTTCTTTCTAAAGTTCAAATACACACAAATTCTTTCTATTCAAATTCCTTGCGTTAAAAATATTGCTACTTGCAAACTTGGGCTCAACACAGTTCAGTTTGCCATCAGCTTCCTCCTACTCATTGGATGTGCTGAACTCGTTGGCTTCTCTGGAGTCAAAGATAGTACCATGGTAGCCAGCTTCCCTCCCCACCTGCAGTATCAACGCGGGAGGCCCCCGTGTACTGTTGACATCTGCTGCTTCGCACGCCAGCTGTTACTCCGGTCTTATGATTTCCCTTTCGGAGGCTTCGGGCAATTTCCCCCTTCGCCGTCCTTCCAGGTCTCGCGACCTTTCTCTACCGTTTGAACTGCTGGTTCTGTGTAGCCGTCTCCTCGTGCGTTCGGCCTAGCTCAAACGTGCGCTTTCGTGCTATGCCTTTTATCCCTTTGGGGAGGGTAAAGGGCAGTCAGGTGTGCTTGGTTATAGTACTTTGCCTGCCTCTGCCAGATCTGTGTGTTAGGACATGTCGGGTAAACTGCTCTTGTGTTAGTCCGTTTTCTGTAATCGTGTAACAAACTGTTCGCGTGGGAAAAGGTGTGGGGGGGGGGGGGTTTAGGTTTCCAAGTATCCTACAGGGTAGGAATGGGGAAAGCTGTTACAAGGAAGGGGATACCGCGTCCAACCCTCAGTGTCCCACTTCCACTCCCCAAAAACCCCTCACCCAAGTGATCCTACCTCACTGATCCACTACCAGGAACTAGAGCCAATAGCGATGGCCATGTCCTGGCCGCCTGGATGCCAGATCGCCGGGGACTAGAGGGTGAGACCCCTTCGGGTTTCTCACAGCGCTTTGAAACATTATTTTACTAGCTATATAAGCGCCTAACAAGCAAACAATAAAAGAATTAAAAGATTATTGCGGTTTTCCAAAATGTGTGCTCTTCGAAGTCACCATGCAGTAATCTAGCATGGCTTTTATTTCGATATGTACCTGCCACCAAACTTTTTTTTTTTTAATTCATTCCTTGTGCATTTTTAATGTGCTTGTACAGCAATTGCGTTTCAAGGCGCCCATAGGGGAACAGGGAGGGAACACAGGATTGAAAAAAAGAAAGAATTAAAACATTGAAGGATAAAGATGGACCTACTAGACCGTGTGAGCATTCAGAACGTCCAAGTACAGATGGAGGAGAGGGGAAGAGGGTGTGGGGGTAAGTGCTACGGGTGCCTATGCTTGTGAGCAGCCGATGTAAGTGCCCAGTGGAGGGAGTGGTCATCTGGCAGTAATTGGGTAAGTGCAGGCACACACTGTCAAAGGCCAGTGAGTGCCAAGGTAATTGCTGGGATAGGGCGGAGGATGAATATGATTGGGTGTGGTCGGCCTGAGTCCCGGAGGACACACAAGGGCTCTTTGTCACCAATCTCAGCAACTGTGGAATTAGAAGAGGAAGGAGGAGGTGTAAAGAAAAGTCTTGAGGAGCTCCCGAAATTTGAGGAGAGCCGGCACAAGACGAAGAGGAAGGGGGAGGCTGTTCCATGATGAAGACAGAATTATTATCTAGCTACGGAAGTTAAATTACTAGCTCTGCCTTCATTGACTTGGTGTCCCAGCAGCTGTCAGGGATGATGGAGGTGACCTTTGAACCCGCTATGTGCCACAGCAGATCTAGTGCCGTCCCGTCTGTAGACTTGTTACAGCAAGGCACCACCCGTACATAGTTTTGACATGCAGCATTTTGAAGCACTTTGAAAAGAGGGAGGAGTCCAATTAGTAGACCTCCCTTTCAGAACCAAAAATTGCCCAGCAAACAAAAAAAATTAAAAAGAAGGTCAGTATCATACCTTCACCAGTTCACCAGATCGCATTCTGTCACGCATTCTGTCACAAAGGGTCACCTTACATAAATCAAATGCCAAATATTGCACTGTAAAAGGCTTCCATAGACCCATTTCCAAAACTCTACCTTTGCGCTAGGCAGTAAACAAAACTAAATATCCATACGCCCCACTTCACCCTCCCCTAGTTGGATTGTTTATTTCAAGCCAACTATGACCCACATGACAGCAACCCAAAGTGGGCTTCTCCAAATGGCATGAGGACCTCTAGAAACATAACGTCCGGACCATGTTTAGAGATGGTAAAAAGGAAATCAATGGGTGGATGGGGTTGTGACAAAGCCAGGGATCATGGAGGACAGATCGCTGCCAGCTCAGTTTCCCCCTCTAGTCCTCTTCTGACAAAAATTATACCCTACAAAAGCAGAGTGCTATTGGCCAGTGTGGATGCATCGCAAGGGTTCTAGGAGGCTGCAGCAAGGACACACCTTGACGGGAGTCCTTGAATTAAGACGGTGGCCGGAGCGGTCAGGGCCTCGTCCTCCAGGGAGAAGGCACCAGATACTAGCGAGGGGACTTCGATGGGGCGGGGTGCTGCCAGAGCTCCCGTTCTCTCAGATAGTTTGAGCCGTCTTGTTAGTCCCTGTGCTGGGTATATTGCTATACACGGAGCTTTGCGCATGCGAGAATAGAAGTCTGCTGAAGGGAACACAACTGTGAGGGGCTGTGGTAGTCTTGAACAATGTAAATGTGGGAATGTAAATGTGGGACTTGACAATGGCTTAGATTGAAGTCATGATTTGGGATATGATGCAGGCAGGGGTTTGTTGTGAGCAATATGAAAATATTGCATTTCTCATATAGATGAATTTTGTATAGGCTCAAGGAAGGGGGAAGGAAGAAGACTGCATTTGGACAGATGTTGGTAATAGCATGGTCATTTGAGGCGAGGACGAAATTGAGTGCCATTATGTCGTAGGTTTACGACTAGATGGGTTTGTGGATACAGGGAATAATCTTCCTGGGAGCACAGAGTCTTGTTAAGTCCAGCCAAACGGTGGATCGTATTGGAAGAGGTGCTGGAGGGTAGAGTTCGCCAGTGTTTTATGGGTTCATTTGCACTCTAAGCAGGACGCGTGCTGGAAGCTGTATGATCTGAGACAGTCGCAAATAAGGCTACGTGAAGGAATGCAGAAGGAATAATAGGGGACTCCCAGCTCGTCTGTATTGCTTGATCTCAAGAATAACTTTTTCTCACCCTTTTCTTGTTTTGAAGTATTCTGACAAAAACCTTGCACATCAAGTACGGGGATAAAGTGTCTCTGATAAATGGGACAAGTTAAAGGTTCTGAGTTAATAAACTCATTAGGTTTCAGGATGTTAGAGAGCATGTAAAAAGGGCACTACGCTTAGTAACATGTACCCAATGGGATTAGAGAATGTAAGGGATAAATACATTTTATGTACAGGTTTAGCCAATGAGGATCGTGGGATGACGTGGTAACTAGATTATGTAAATAATGTAACACTGTATAAAAGCTATAAGTGTTTTGAATTCAATAAGGAGTTGTATGTTTTCAGCTTCATGAAGCTGACTAACCACTCGGCCATGTGCATTAAACTCACTTGTTCTGACAAAGTGCATGGACTCTTGTGGAAGATGTTTTTTCACATTCACAACTAACATTAAGAAACTCAGCCAGGACTACACATCCTTCATTATAGATGGCCATGCAATCAAAGTTCCTAAGAAGGTAAAAACACTAGGTTTTTACCTCGACTCCAGCCTTACCCTGGCCAAACAAGTGAACGCTAGGGCATCATCCACAGCCTATACTTGCAAGCGGATTAGATCAGCAAAACCATACCTCTCCACAATCAGTTGCACCACGTTGGCAAGAGCACTAGTGCTGTCCAAACTGCAACACGCTCTACTTGGGATCTAATACATAAATTACTAAGAAAATTCAAATACTGCAAAATAACACCCTGAGAGTAGCCCTAGGAATACCCAAAAGAGAACACATAAACGATTAGAAGACAATCTAACTGGCTCTAAAACATTTCGTACAGACCCACCAGAGCTGCCTATACAAACTGCTTGACAGTTCCTCCCTTCAAAAAGACCACTATCGGAACTATTTGAATCCTGGCTGCCAAACTGCAGAACTGATCTTCCAGAAATGTAATTTTTGGTCTCAAAAAAACGATTCAGACACACTGATCATGACAGAGGAAGAGAAGAAAGGTTGTTCTACTCTGAACTGCTTTTCGAATTCCTGGTGGGCATTGGGGAAAGACTTAACTCGCCCCACTAGGCCTTCCTATAACAAGGGAATAGAGGGAAACTTCAGAAAGCCCAATAACCGCGCTAGAAATAGAAGCCATTATGAAACTGCCCACAGAGAAAGCCACAGGCCACGACGGCTTCTAAAGTGCATTTAAAAGGTGCACTAATCCCCAGACTCCTAAAGCTATTCAACTTGTTCCTAACCTCAGATTAGTGTCCAAGTCTATGCAGAATCCACCATGGCATTACTAATAAAACCAGGTACAAATCCCTAAACTGTTCGCTAAAATCCTGGCCAATACAATAAATGGAAGTCCTCCCCGTACTGATAGACCCAGACGAACAAACAGGGTTTATAAGAAACAGGGTTTATAAGAGGAAGAGCTACACATGATAATATATACCACGCAGTCAATTTGATACAGAACAGAAAACAAGCAGGTCACAAATGTGTACTTCTGGTGCTAGATGCAAACAAAGCGTTTGATAGCATTAATTGGGAATTCCGACAAATATTGGGAACATTTGGATTTTGCCTACATTTCACAAAACGTCCAAGTTCCAGATCGCATACACCAACCTCAAATGTAATGGCAAGGACACCAAACTCAAATAAGGAGAAGCACACGACAGGGTTGTTTTCGCTTTGAATTTGTACTGGCCAAGAAGCCATTCGCACACTCAATAACGATGAACCCCAAGATTGAAGGCATCCCAGCTTTATGGTCTATACATGAACTCTTTATATGCCCATAATACCTTTGCAGAGTACTACCTGCTCTCCACCAGAACTATGGCTATCTTTAAGTCCAAGCCAACTATTGTGCACACCAACACAAAATGAATGGTCACAAAACTCAATCAAATACCAAGGTATTTATCTTAGATCTCGTTAGGATACCTTATATGGAGCCAATATCCCAAAACTATGCAAAACAGCTATGGATCAACTAACTAGATGGGATCTTCAATAGATTTCAAGACTAGGCTTTATTACTGCGGTATAAGTTACCCTAATTCAGAAATGTTCATAGGTATTCCGAGCCCTACCAGTCCAAATACCATACAAAATGATCAAACTTCTATAAGGGGCCCATCTTCAAATTTATATGGGCAGGGGAAATTACCAAGAGTATCAAAATATTGACGAGAAGCACCTTTCTAGCCAGGTTGGTAGCAACCTCTCTAAATAGTTATTGGATTGCTTTGCAAATTAGTGACATGTCAGCATGGGCAAAAAACACACAAAAAATAATAATCAATGAGCTTACATTGGACATGGAATATCTAAAATCCCACTCATCCATCTCTCAATTGTATCCAGGTCATCATAGGCCCAGCAAGGATTCTTTTTATCATCTACTACAGGCACTATAAAACTATTGGGAAAGAGGCTGCAGGCTTCTGAAAATAGAATAGCACTCACGTCCACTTACCCAATCTCCCTGAGCCTAGAATTTACCCTAGGTCTGCAGGACGCTGCATTCCGCATAAATGGGAAGTGAACGGTCATCTTATTAATTATATTAAGGGAATTCTCCCTGCACATTCATCGAATGCAAAAGGAAATTCAATCTCCTTTAATCAGAAAGAACGAACAGAGAGATGCAAGAGGCAGGCAATTGGTCCCCTAAAAGTGTTGAGACGTTGTAGGCGAAAGGGTTCTCTGCTAAGATAGTTTCAAAATAGGAGAAAAATAAATAAAACAGGCAGATCCAAAAAGGAGGTGCTCCCGTACATCAATTGGTGGGAAAGGGATTTAGAAATTAACCATCCCTGTAGAATCCTGGTCATATATGTGAACGGTCAAAAAGAAGCGCCATATGTGTTTAAGATTGGTTCCTGCTGGCACATTACCATAAGTAAACTGGGGGTTAGGGGATGGGCAGCGGGGATGTGAGGAAGACGTGTCCTCTCGAGCTCCCTGAATGATCCTGCCATGATAAATAACTCATGCATTCAAATACTTTAGAGAACCTTGAATTAGTAGTCTATAGCCTCAACGCACCAGGACGCAACTTTCCGGAGCATACTTCTTAGTGGAAAGCGTCCAGTGCAGGAGAACGTAGACGCGAGTAAACCGTACCCGTGGCTTTCAAAATGGCAGGGGCACCTTCCCTGGACCGCCGATCCGATAGAGACTGTCGCCCTGGATCAGGAGAAGATTGCAAGATCCCAACAAATACCCAGGGAAGGCACCGGAGCACCACCAGAGCAATACTATGGAGCATGAGTCGGGAGAGCCATGACAATGACAGACATAAGTCGGGAGCTGCTTGCAGAGAGACAGAGAGAGACAGAGAGAGACAGAGAGAGACAGAGAGAGACAGAGAGAGACAGAGAGAGACAGAGAGAGACAGAGAGAGACAGAGAGAGACAGAGAGAGACAGAGAGAGACAGAGAGACAGAGAGAGACAGAGAGAGACAGAGAGAGACAGAGAGAGACAGAGAGAGACAGAGAGAGACAGAGAGACAGAGAGACAGAGAGACAGAGAGACAGAGAGACAGACACACACGCCTGGAGAAGTGAGAACAGGCAACTGCCGTCAACAGAAGAGACTACCCGGAGCATAACACCGGCAGGATTCTCAATGCAGGGCAAAGAGAGACGCTTCCAGGAATAGATATGAGCAGGCAAGGCTGAACAAAATGGAACTGCAAGACCCAAACATAAAACAAGGCAAAAGGCACAGCCACTGGGACCGGGAGAAGAGGTGGGTGCAGGCCGGGCATCAACATCTCCCAACCTGAGATCCAAAGCCCCAGACTATCTAACACAGCCTGCAAAAGTCACAGTCAGGGGGGGCACAGATGCCACATCAGGCGTACGGAAGATAAACAGGGGGCCAAGTACCGATACAGCAAACAAGACTGGGGCCACCCCCCAGAATGGGCAAAGGGGTGCCAACTGGAAGTGGGGAGCTAACGTGTGGCGAGGGAACAAACCTGAGGAGGTTGCCCAGCCCTCGCGAAGTGCAAAGAAGTTGTGCCTTCAGAGAAATAGGGCGGGGAAGAGACCCCAGCATGCCTGGAGGATAGGGTGGGGCAAGAAGGTCGCAGTGCAGTCAAAACAGACCACGATACAAACAGTGAACAAGCACAAGAGACCAAGTACATAGAGGAACAACTGGAAGCACAACACCAAGAACCTCAGTCAGACAATGCCAAGGACAGGATCCTTGAAGCGATAGCTGCCCTGCGAGCATCTGTGGAAACCCATACCGGGGAAGTAAAGTGTGTTGTGAGCATCTTACAACAAGATGTGTGCAATCTAGCAGGCAGAGTGGGAGATACGGTAAAGAAACTAGAAGATGTTTCAGCCTCCACAACAGAACTACAAGCCACAGTTTGGCAACTAAAAACACAGGTCTGGCTGCTACAGTATTGCACAGAGGATGCGGAGGGGAAGCTGAGAAGGAGCAACATCCTAATCCTGGGGCTGCAGAAGGCAGAGATCCCACCACTTACATAGAAAATATGCTCCTTCAGGAAATCTGCCTGGCAGATAGATCTCATCTCAGGGTTTCACAGTGGAGCATTAACAAGAACCCTCCACCCCCGGGAGCACCGGCCCATTATTGCTAAAATACTAAACTTCGGAGACAAGGAATAGATACTGGCCTTCTCCAGACTGGGTGGGGTGAGTTGAGGGATACACCGAGGGTCAGTGACACTGGCAATATACCCACATTATACCATGCAAGTGCAGAGGAAGAGGCCAATTTGTTTCCAACAAAAGAGGTTGCGTAGTCAGGGCTTAAAATGCATGCTCCTGTACCCTGCAAAAGTAATATACAAGCAGGAAGTCTCTTTTTTGATACCCCGGAGGAGGTGGGCGTGAACCAGATGTAGGAGAAGAAGGTGGAAAGTAGATATATGTTATTTGTAATTAATGCGCCTATACACAAGTGTTTCAAGGCGCGAAGGGGCAGGGGGGAGGGAACAAGGGCAGACAGACAACGATCCTACTAGGCCAAGTGTCATTCAGATCGCGCAAGTGCAAGGGTAGAGGGGAAGGGAAGTGCAATGGAAAGGGAGAGGGGAAAGTGCAGTACAGGGGAAGTAGAATAACAAGATAAATAATAATAAGGGCCAACTGGTGGCAAGTGCAAGATAAGTGCAGACAAGTGCTGGGAAGGGGGGCTGTAGGGATACAGAGACAGTCCCGCAGTGCATGGGTTGCCAGGGAGGCAGTGCAAGGGGAGAGTGGCTGGGCCGAGATCAGTGAGAGTGGCCCAGTTGCAGATTCAGTGCAATTTCAGTCAGGAAAATAGCAGGGGAGAGGGGGAGAGAAAGCAGAAGCAAAGAGGAAGGTTTTGAGGTGCTTCCGGAACCGGAGATGGGTCTCCTCAAGTTTCAGGGAGGCAGGAAGGTTGTTCCAGGGGGAGGCCCCTGCTGAGGAGAGAGATCTACCCCCAGCTCGTTGCTTGGAGAAGCGGCTGATCCTGAGGGAGTTGGAGGCGGATGAGCGAAGAGCACGAAAGGGCAGATATTTAAGAAGAGAGAGTTGAAGGTATTTTGGCCCCAGGCCCCAGAAGGCCTTGTGTACAATGCAGATGGTTTTGAACTTAATCATCGCAGCCACTGGGAGCCAGTGTAGGGATTTCAGACCTGGAGAGATACGATCCCTGGGCTTGAGGCCAAGGACAAGTCTCGCAGTCCTGTTCTGGATGAGTTGCAGAGGGCGGAGAGTAGAGGTAGGCAGATTTAGATAGAGGCTGTTACAGTAGTCGAGCTTAGAGAGAACCAGGGCTCTGGAGACAGTGAGCATCTGGGGGAAGGAGAGGAAAGGAAGAATACCTCTGAGGAGGTACAGCTGGTAGTGAGACTTCTTAGAGATGTCAGATATGTGAGGAGAGAAGGAGGCGCCAAAAGAAGAGACGTTAAATGCGACTTTGAATGCACAAACTTATAATGCGCACAAGAGTTTAGGGAAGATAGAGAGTTGGATGTGTGACTCTGATTACCCTAGTTTCATCCCCATAAAGTTGGGTTAAGTGACCAGAAAATTCAGCCCGGGGCTGTGTAGGCTTTTCCTCCCTTGTTGGGCGCAGTTAGGGTAGCAGCTAGTACGGAGGCCCCCAAGAAAAATAGGAATGAATTATGGTTGCGCCTCTACAGAGACGTTCTAGTGGGCGGTTTATGTTACGAAGGGTTGGTATTGTTTATTAAAGGGCTCAAGGCATTCACGAGGTAGGGAAAAGGCTAATATCAGTAGGTTGGCGAGATGGCAAGAGGTCTCTGGGCTACCCCACCAGGATGCGAGCACTGAGGGAAAAGCGGGATCGAGCGAATGGCTAAACTGAATCTCCTCTTGGAACGCTAGGGGATTAAATTGTTATGTTAAAAGAGTGAGAGTGGTACATTCTTGGGCCGTAAGGGAATCCAATTAGCCTTACAGCAGGAGATGCACCTCAGTGACTCAAAACAGACTCAGGGGTTGCGAAAGTGGGGAGGAAAGAGATGTGCGTCTACTTACTTCAATGATGCGAGGAGGGCGTCCTAGCTTGGATAGCCCTATGGTCCCTTTGCAGAAAATAGGTATTCATACAGATGCAGAAGGAAGTAAGTTCTGGTACATGGGTTCCTAGACAAGGAGGTTTGCCCGATTAATATCTATGCCTCTAATCACAGTGCAGCCACCTTTTTTCGCTCCCTCTACACAATACTGGCCCCTTTCAGAGGGATGACATGGATTTGGGGTGGGGACTTTAATTGCACACTAGACCCAAAGTTGGACAGATCGGACAATAGGTGCATGTAACTGTTCCCCCAACCAGAGTCTTGCGGACACTGATGAAGGACTTGAAATTACAGGAGAACTGGAGGTGGCTAAAAAGGACCCAAGAGAGCATTCTTATTCTACTTGGGCATGGATAAGATATATACGCGCATAGACTACTTCCTCACTGGATAAGAACACCTGGGGGAATTTGTGGGGGCTTCATACAAAGGGCGAACACTCAGATCACTCCCCCTTGGTGGTTATGTGGGTATTCAATAACGAACAAGCCCCGATACCTACATGGATATTGCAGCCGGACACACTACGGGACGCGCCATTCAGAGAGGATATGGCACAATAGATATTTCAATATAAATGAGGGTAGTGTTCGGGAAAAGGGGATGGTGCGGGATGCCTGCAAAGTAGTAATAAGGATTCCAAGATGGCCGCCAACACTAGATAGACGTGTTGCCGGCGCTTCACAGTCCATTAGCGTATACGGCCCCACCACCCCGTGTACAGTTCGCTGAGCCGGCAAGGAGCCCATGGCATACGTGGGGGGCGAAGTGATGGTTTGAGTCGGAGTATGCAAGCCCAGGAGAACAGCAGCACAGCCGCCCCCCCCCCCACCGGAGCCGAGCATACTGGAGGAAGGAGACTGCATGGGCCGAATAAGTGGCAGCCTGCCGGTGACACTGCGCTCCCCAGTAGAGCTAGCCCAGGGGATCAGCGACTAGCAGAGGGGTTAACCCCCCCCTACTCAGCAAGCAAGGAAGAGCGGTGTAGCGGCGGTATGTGGAGGAGGCTCCGTGGCCTCGGGGAGGACAGCAGTTGAGTGCATCGGTGGCCGCGGGAGACCAGGAGACGCCACAGGCTCCCGAGATCCTCGGCGCGGCGGGCGGCCAGAGCAAGCCGTGGCAACCAGGAGGCCGCGAGGAGACTCTGCCAGCGGTCTGCAGGGGGGGGGGAGCGGAACATGGGAGCCCGCTAGTGCAGGCGGTGCTGTGGGTTCCCCACCCCAGGAGCTTTTGGGAAGCGGGGAGCAGTGTTGAGGCAGACCACGGTCCCCTGGAACAGGGACAAGGCGTCTCTTGCCGAATTACCCGGAGTGAGGGAAAAGGGGGGCTGGGGGACCAAGGGAACAAACCCACCCCCAGAGAATCAGGGAGGACCATTGGGGCAGCGACGCACTTTCGGAAGCCACGGAGGGCAAGCCTGAAGATGAGGAGTTGGCGCTAGGGGAGGGGGTTGCGTAGCGACTTTGGAAGAGGTGGGACACAGCAAAGGGCTACAAGTGGCAGTGCCTGGCATCCTCCCTGCCGCACCGCTTGTAAGAGGTGCCCATGGCAGACCCCCATTCCACCGGAAAGGAAGACCTCGGAAGGGGGAAACTACAGCCGGGGAGGAGTGGTGGAGTGGAGGGCCTGGCAAATTGGAACCACTGCGGATCTAGCGGGCCTGTGGCTTTTGCAGGAAGAGGGGATCAACAGTTCAATATCTTCCACCCGAGCATGTCTTCAAAGAATAAAGGTAAACAGATCAAGGGTGGTCTGTCGCAGGCGGAAACTCTGGGAACCCTTCCGACGTTATGGCAGCAGAGAGAGCAGAGCGATGAGCAGGCTAACGCCCGTGAGAGAGGTCGGAGTCCAGGCCACCAATCGGAGGACGTCCCGCTAACCCAGATGTCGTGCCTGGGCCTCCATGGTGAGATGATAAACCTGCAGAGTAATCTGTCCAAGACCTTCCAAGACCAAATTCAGCTACTCAGATCGGACATTAACCAGGCTTTGGCTGAGATGAAACAGGAGGTGGCCCAGTTAGGAGAGAGGACGGACGTTCTCGAGAAGGGTCTGCAGGAAGTGGGCAAGGAGGTGACGGAGAACAGTGAAGCGATTGAACGATTGGACATAGCTACATGGAGTCTGGAACGGAGGATGGAGGACATGGAAAACAGGCCCAGAAGAGTCAACATAAGGCTGAAATGGCTGAAGAGGCCCAGGAAAGGGACTTAAAAAGCACACTGTAAAACATCTTCGTGGGACTCTTAGAGGACTCTCCCCCAGAATCCGTTGAATTGGATAGAGTCCACAGGATGGGCCGGATCAACAAAGGAGCAAATTCCAGACCAAGAGATGTACTGGCCGCCTTCGCCAGATACGCACAGAAGGAAGTAGTTTTGAGACCGGCCAGGCAGAGGGAACCTCTAATTCACGACGGCCATAAAATAGAACTGTATCAAGACCTGGCTAGCAGCTCCTTGGTGAAGAGACAGCAGATGGCCCCTATTCTGATGCTACTCAGGCCCAGGGGCCTTAAGTAGAAGTGGACCTTCCCCGTCGGGCTTCTCTTTGACTGGCAAGAAGCACAAAGAAGGATAACCTCTCCACAAGAGGGGGCGAACCTGTTGCATTTGGACCTGGATCAGGATGAGCTGACGGGGGAGGGGGAAATCGGATCACCCCCAGAGACCCAGACCTTGGGAATGGTCTACAGTGGGAGCGAAAAAGAGGAGGAGGCCCGCCCCGAGAGGCTCCCCCAGAAGGGGCGAGGGTGGAGAAATATCGGACGGAGTGGGGGCAACAGCCAAAGTCACAAAACCATGAAGACAAGGTACTGATTTGAAAGGGTGGTGGGCCTTGAAGCGATCAGAAAAGCATTGGGCAACAAGGAGCAAACATCATGGGATTGGGAAGGGAAGATGAGACCCTAGAGGGGACGGGGAGGGGGGGGGAACCCTAGTTGGGGAGAGGAGGGGTCAGGGGGGAGTTGCGGGAAAGGGGGGGGGACAAGGGCGGTATCTTTCAGGGAACGAGAAGGGTGGCATCATGGACCAACAGGGATATGATCGGGAGAATTTGGTTGAGAGTTGGGGGAAACGGGCTAAAAGGACAGAAGGGCTAAGGGAAGCAGCCATATGCAGGGGGGTTCACTATATGCTTGGGAGTAGTCAATACAATTCAAGTGGATTACCCATAATGTGAGGGGGCTTAATTCTCCCCCAAGTAGGAAAGAATTCAAGAGGTTTACGCGGAAGGAGGAGCCGGATAGGAAACATCTACTGTCCAAGGACCAAAAGAGGTTGAAGCTTAGGGGCTTAGACCAAATTCTGCATGCCGCAACGAGCACGAAAACGCCAGGAGCGGCCTTGGCTTTTAAGAACTGTGCACTTCAGGGAAGAGTGTACAGTTCGAGACAGGAGGGGGAGGGGGGACAGATACCTTATAGTACGGTGCATGTGTCGGGGCATGTGTCTAGGCACCGTGTACACAATAGCGGTTTTATATGCCCCAAATACGGGACAGGAAGCATTTTTGAGAAATTTTCTTTGACATCTTAGGGGAAACGACAAGAGGCACTGTGGTTTTATTGGGAGATTTCAACGTGGCATGGGTATAGGCAACCCTCCTTGGACGGGTAAAGGAGATTAAGGTGGTACCCCTCGGCATTGCAGATCATAAAATTGTTTCCATGCATCTGGAGCTAGGGAGAGACAACGGGGGATGTGGAGCTGGAAGTACCCTGCAGCTCTCATGAGTCAGTGATCAGGGAAGGAAAAATGGATACATTCATGAAGGAGAATAAGAGGGGGGGATACGCCAGAATATAAAGGTGGGATGCATTCAAGGCCACAATGAGAGGCGAGCTCATAGCACTCAAAGCCAAACGAGATAGGCAAAAGGGTGTGCTGGAGAGGCAATTAGAAGGCGAGGTAGAAACAGCTAGACGGAAAGCTGAGGTAACACCGAAGAGAGCCACCCTGAGAGAATATAGGAGAGCTGAGGGGCAGCTCCGTATTCTCCGGACTAAGAAAGCAGAGTGGGCCCTGCTAGCAGTGCGGCAGAAATTTTACACAAGGCAAACAAGGTGGATAATCTCCTGGCTCGGCTTCTGAGGGGAGAAGCAGCGGAAAATGTGATAGTTGCGCTCAGGTCAGAGGCGGGAGAGAAGGTAGCGAGCAATGAGGATATCCAGGAGCAGTAGCAGAATTTTATGAGAAGCTCTATACATCACAGTGTCCCACAGTACAATCCCAAGAGGAGTTTCTCGAGAAAGTTAACCTACGCAAAATCAGTGGGGAATCCCAAGAAGCCTTAGGACAAGAGATCTCAGAGGAGGAGGAGGAGGAGGAGGTGGTGAGACGGGTGATATCCAACCTCCCTCGAGGAAAGGCTCCGGGCCCCGATGGGTTTACTGCAGCATTTTATAAAACATTTGCATCTTTTTTGATACCGCATCTAACCCACCTTTATAACTCTTTCAAACTCACTGGGTGTATAACCCACTATGGAGGAGGCCAAAATGACCCGGATGCTAAAACCTCATAAAGAACCTTTGGAAAGGACGTCTTATAGGCCAATAGCTTTGATCAATATTGATGCGAATATCTACACAAAGATCTTGGCCAACAGACTAGAGGGGCTTCTCCCGGACTTCATCCACCGAGACCAGTCTGGGTTCATTAGGGGCAGCCAGACGGCGGACATTATAAGGAGAGTTGCCCACCTGGTGGAGAAAACACAGAAGACGTACACTCCCGCGGTCCTACTCTCCTTGGATGCCGAGAAGGCTTTTGACCGCACAGAGTGGTCGTATCTATTTCGCACCATGGAAGGGATGGGGCTGGGAGGTAACTTTCTAAAAATGGTGAGGGCTAACTATCAGAAGCCAAGAACTCTGATTATGGTGAATGGGTCTCTTTCACGCTCTCCAAAAGTCTGAGTAGGGACAAAAAACAGGGTTATCCCCTCTCACCTTTGCTCAATGCAAATTACCTGGAGCCGTTCCTACAATCGATACGGGATGCGGATAGGGTGCAGGGCATTCCATTTGGGGGACAGCAACAAAGTTGCAGCTTTTGCCGATGTTACGTTGCTTTCCGTCACTAACCCCGTAGAATCATTAGGTGCCGCCAAGGAAGCTCTGGATGCGTTTGGCAGGGCATCAGGTCTTTGCATTAACATGGGAAAGGCAGAATTACTGAGCCTTTCCCTGAGCAGAGAGGCTTGCACCAGGCTTAGAAATGAGACCCCATTTGTCTGGTCTCCAGGGGGAATTAGGTATTTGGGGGTTAGGATTACTCCTACGCTTAAGAGCTGGTATACAGCAAACTATCCCCCCCTTTTGGAAGGGATCAAAAAGTATCTTCGGAAATGGCGGTCTCTGCGCATATCATGGCTGGGTCGCATGGCCGCTATTAAAATGGTCACACTACCGCATTTGTTTTACTTTTTTCAGGCCCTACCGCAGGCGGTCCCCGGAAAAATATTTCAGGGAACTTCAATCCTTGACGAAGGAGTTCATTTGGGAAGGGAAACAGGCCAGAGTTGATAGATGCCTGCTAGAGGCTTCCAGGAGGGAGGGGAAGGGGGGGGGTAAAATACTAGCCCTACCAAACTTTAGACAGTACTATGAGGCAACCCGACTAAGGGTTATTAGGGAGTGGTTGAGGGGGGAGGAGGGACAAATATGGGTCAGCATGGATAGGGCGGTGAGCAAATTTAACCTTGGGGAGGTATTATGGCTGAGGAAGGAACACATGCCCAAACACATGTACGAAAGCTCCATTACGAGGTTAATGGCAGACAAATGGGACCAACTGGCTAAGAGAAAGTAAATTACAACCTTTCCGTCCCCCTTCACACCGATCTTTAACAATGCTGATTTCTCCCCCGGAACTGAGAAGGGAGCTTTCAGGAATTGGGAAGAGGGGGACTGCAAGAGAATACGGGACATGTTCAAGGAGGGTGAGATCCTCTCATTCAGAGAGTGCAAAGGAGCCTTTAGAATAGGGGAAGGGGAGAGACTCAGGTATTCCCAATTGCGCCACTGGCTACTATACCCGTCAAATAAACGGGCTGCCACCAGGGAGGTCACCTCTTGAGAAATTTCTGTTAACTAATGACAGTGCCAAAGGCCTAATCTCTAACCTTTATGGGATTCTTGAGGAGTCTACCCCTCGCAAGCGCTGGCCCTTTATGACGAGGTGGGAGCAGATAATGGGGAAAACTTTGGAGATGGAAGATTGGTTGAATCTATGGAGAAAAATCCCCAAGCTAGCTAGGGCATCACAGATACAGGAAGCTTGTTACAAAATAATATGGGTGGCATTACACACCAGAAACTCTGCACAGGAT
Organism: Ambystoma mexicanum; assembly: GCF_040938575.1. Lineage (NCBI taxonomy): Eukaryota > Metazoa > Chordata > Amphibia > Caudata > Ambystomatidae > Ambystoma > Ambystoma mexicanum. Next base: position 250,204,528 of record NC_090930.1, on the reverse strand, counting down.
GTACCCAGAGGTTTCAGGGGAATGCTGGAGAGGGTGTGGGCACGAGGGGTCAGCTGAGCACATCTGGTGGAGGTGCCGAAAATTGCTTTGTTCTGGTAGAAGTGCAGCAGGCACAAGACCAGGCATTTGGTGAAGGGGGGGGGAATAGAACTCCCGAACAGGCGCTACTGGCCCTGCAAGAGGGCGGGTCAGCAGGAGAACCTTGCAGTAGAGAACAAGCAAGGGCGATTTTGACACTCGCGGCTATGACTTTAATCGCCCAGAGATGGAGGAGTGCCGATGTCCCTTCCTTTCAGGACTGGCTGCAGAAGTGTGGGATATGTTGGCCCTAGAGTGGGTGACCTATGCTATGAATCGGGAAATGCTGAAATTTGCCGGGGACTGGGGAGAGACCCAGGCCTTCCTGAGAGACTATTATAGGGTGATTTGGTGCCCCCAACGCCTCAGGCTGCTGGACTTGCAGTAAGGTTGACGTACAGGCCTTAGGCAAGAGAAAGCCTCTAAAAAGGAGTGCCGAAAAACCGCCCGGGGGTGGGCGTGAATTGTTTTTTCTTTGGTTTCTATAATCATGTTATAAATTCAATAAAGAGATGTTTTTAAAAAAAAAATATATATATAGTAATGATAAGGGTAGCAGCTATAGCCACAGCAGGTGGGACTCAGAAGGAGCTGGAGCAGAAATGAACGAGCACAGAGGCAGAAATTAAGCAAATATAGGACTCAAACCTAAGGGAAAAGGAGGCGAAAGGGAAGCTTATCGAGCTCAGACAGGAATGCCTAAACACTGGGAGAGATTAGGAAGGTACAGCTTTGCAAAATACAGAAACGATTCACAGGCAGGAGACAAGCCTGGTAGACTACTAGCTGGGTTAACCGGAGGCAAGGATTACGGGGAGGGGATAGTGGAAATGAATGAATGTGGGGAAACGTGGAGGTCCCAAAAAGAAATCACCTTACAGACCTTATACTAGCGGCTCTACGAAGATCGGGGGGTGGGGGGGGGGGGAGAGTAAAAAGCGTGACATTAGAGGACCTAATCCTGATGAATGTTCACCACCAATAGGAACTAGAACAGAAACATGTCAAGTTCAAGCCTTTGCCAAAGAGCATAGGCGATGTTGTGTTAATCTCAACATCAGGATAAGCCATTAGCATCCCAAGGAGGTTGCAATGATTACACACCCATCTAGACATGAAAAAAACTCTATAGAGTTATTCTACCTAGAATAGTTTTAGTGACAGCCCTAGAACATTACCTCTTTAGGACCTAACAGAGCAGTCATGTTAAAGGTTTTCCTTTTATATTTCTTTCACCAGTACATCGACATATGTTTATTAGCAGTCCTTTGTTTGATAAACTGTTTGCAATTCATTTTACATGGTCTTTTAACTTATTTAATAAAGTTTCTATTTTGCTAAATTTGGTTTAAATTGTTCACATCTTTCCAGGCTTGAGCAGAGCTCTGGATTCCCCCCCCACCCCAACTTTCCCCTCCCGCCCATCTCCCCCGATTGGTACATGCACCTTGTCAGAACTCACCTTCCCTGGGCATCCCTCTGCCCGGCAGCCCTTGTGGCGAAGGGCAGCTCCTATATTGGCAGCTCCAAGACGTGCCTGCAGGAGAAGCCAATGAAGCCAGCAGTCAAGAGACACCAACAAAAACTAATTGTGGCATGGGTGGGGTGTAGAGCATTTACTCTACTCCAGAAAGCCCCCGCCACTCTACCTTACCTTTCCATAACGTAGACTGCCATAGACTTCCACCATGCATATTTAGAGAGATTTGTGACCACCAGCCTAAATCTATTCATGGCGGGACTATAAATGTTATATATGATTTAAGATATGGCATTTATAACGCGCCTATACACAAGTCTTTCAAGGCAAGGGAGGGGGAACAAGGGAAGACAACGATCTTACTAGACCCAGTGTCATTCAGATCGCGCAAGTGCATGGGAAGGGGGAAAGGGAAACGTGCGAGGGGGAAGGGGAGGGAAAAGTGCAGTACATGGGATAGTAGAATAAATAGGATAGTAAAACGGCCAGATAGTGGCAAGTGCAAGGTAAGTGCATACGTTAAGTGCTGGTATGGGGACTGTAGGGATACAGAAAAACAGTCCCCAGGTGCAAGGGTTGCCAGGAAGGCAGTGCAGGTGTGCAACGGGTGGGGGCCTGGTCCCAAGATCAGAAGGGTGGCCAGGTAACCAGTGCAGTTATCAGCCAGGAATTCAGCAGGGGAGAGAAAGCAGAAGCAAAGAGGAAGGTTTTGAGGTGCTTCCGGAACCGGAGATGGTTCTCCTCAAGTTTAAGGGAGGCAGGAAGGCTGTTCCAGATGGAGGTACCTGCCGAAGAGAGAGATCTACCACCAACTCGTTGCTTGGAGAAATGACTGACCCTGAGGGAGTTGGAGGCAGATGAGCGAAGAGCTCGAGAAGGAAGATATTTAGGAAGAGAGTTGAAGGTATTGCGGCCCTAGACCCCAGAAGGCCTTGTGGACAATGCCAAAGGTTTTGAACTTAATCCTCGCAGCCACTGGGAGCCAGTGCAGAGATTTCAGTCCTGGATAGATGCGATCCCTGGGCTTGTGGCAAAGCACAAGTCTTGCAGTCCTGTTCTGGATAAGTTGCAGAGGACGGAGAGTAAAGGCAGACAGTTTTAGACAGAGGCTGTTACAGTAGTCCAGCCTAGAGAGAACCAGGGCTCTGGAGACAGCGAGCTTCTGGGGGAAGGAGAGGAAAGGAAGTATACCTCTGAGGAGGTGCAGCTGGTTGTTGACTTCTTAGAGACGTCAGAGATGGGAGGAGAGAAGGAGAGTTTGGAGTCGAAGGTGACCCCAAGGTTTTTAGCCTTGCAGGTGGGAGCAGGAAGAGGGCCAAGAGAGGCCGGCAGAGAGCTGCAGGGAAGGAGGGAGTGGGTGTGCCGATTTGGAGAATCTCAGTCTTACTGGCATTAAGGCAGAGGTCATTGGCGGCACACCACTCCTGGACAGACAGAGATGAGATAGGGAGGGGAGAAGGCCGAGGGTAGCCTTAAAAGGAACTGGGTAATTCGCATAGCACTGAAAATTGGGACAGAGCGGCGATGCGGTGGGCAAGGAGAGCCAGGTATTGACTGAACAGCCAGGGAAAGAGTTTGGATCCCTGTGGGGCACCACAGGTAGAGAAAAAGATATCGGAGAGGAAGGAACTAAGTAGTACCTGGGAGGGTCGGTCGGAGAGGAAAGAAGTCAGCCACGCCAGAGCCTGACCAGTGATACCCAGGTTATCGCGGAGACGGTTGAGCAGGATTGCATGGTTGACCATGTCAAAGGCAGAAGAGAGATCAAGCAAGATGAGGACGCACGGGGTGTTAGAGTCAAGGTTGGAGAGCAGGTCTTCACGGATGTTCAGGAGAGCGGTTTCCGTGCTTCTAGCCACTCTGAAGCCAGACTGATGGTCATGAAGACAACCAACAGACTCAGTATGGGATTCAGCTGGGAGATGGCCAGTTTCTCCAGGAGCTTGCCCAGGAAATGAGTGATGGAGATTGGACGATAGTTAGCCAGGCAGGAGGGGACGGCAGAGGGTTTCTTAAGAAGAGGGTGCACAAGAGAGTGCTTCATGGGGGATGGGAAGACTCCGGTGGCGAAGGAGTGATTGCAGAACTCTGCCAAGGCAGGAGCCAGAGAGTCAATGTGGTCCTTGATAGTTTTGGAAGAACAGGGGTGAACCTGTTTCGACAAGACTTTCAGAGATCGGACTTGTCTAGAAACCTTCTGCTGAGAACAGGGGAAAGGTCGAGAAGGAGGGGGGGGGTGGCTGCAGAAGGGGCAGAGGAAGAGCAGGAAATAGAGGGAGGGAGGCGATAGGGGGAGAGTGAGGACAGGATGTCCTGAGTTTTGGAAATTAAATGGGATGCCAGTGCGGATCAGAGGGCCTGGGAAGTGACAGGAGAGGTAGAGACTGCGGTAGGATTGGCCAGTTCCTTGCAGATTTTAAAGAGTTCAGCCGAGTTGTTAGATACCGGAGAGATGCGGGCTTGAATATGAGCTCTCTTCTTGGTGAGGACGGAGAGTCTGTATTGCCTTTGCAGCAGGCGACAGGCCAGTTTGTCAGGATGTACATGAGGCACGGCATTTCCTCTCGGCCACCCTGCACTTGTGTTACAGGGTGCCGAGGTGTCAGTCATGCCAGGATTTGCACTTGGCTTTGGGCTTCAGACGGATTCTCATGACTGGGGCAAGGATATCAAGAGTATCAGATATAGAGGAGTGGAGAGGGCTGTGTCGGGATGACAGTCAGCCAAAGGGGTAGGAGGGGGTGAGAAGGTAGCGGCAAAAGCCTCAACTAACATGCGCTTCATGGGTTGGATGACCAAGAAGGTGGGTGGCAGTGATGAGATGGCTTGGCCTGAGCAGTAGGGAGGGAGAGGTGGGATGATAGGAGAAAGTGATCACTCCAGGAGAGAGGAGTGGTGAGCGGGGCAGAAAGGGGAAGGTCTGAGGAGATCAGAACATCGAGAGTGCGCCCTGCAGAATGAGTCAGGCTAGAGGGGAGAATAGTGAGTGAGAGAGAGTCACAGAGGTCGCGAAAGAGACCAGGAGGGGGGACAGGAGGCATCCAGGTGGATGTTGAAGTCTCCCAGAAGGAGGAGTTGAGTGGTTGAGGCCAGGAGTGAAGGAGAGGTCCGCCCACTCAGAGATGAAGGAAGAAATCTGACCAGGTGGCCGATAGATAGTAGCCACAGAAAGGGAATGGCTAGGGGAGAGAGAGAGCCTGCAGACAAGGCATTCAAAAGAGGAGTAGGTCTGCATAGGAGTGACAGAGGCAGGAATCGACTCAGGGATTGCATTGCATTACACACTAACTTACTTGCCAATGTTAACTAGTGCCACACCTAGAAAGAACTGAAGATTGGCCTGCGTCACATCTAGTTAGAAATGTGAATGTTACCTAGTGCCACACTTAAATGGAATCGTGATTACTAGCCTGTCTCACATCTAGATAGAAAATTAGCAAGTGCCACACTCATCACACCTAGACATAATTGCAAGGATAGCAATGCCAATTAACGGATCCACTAACAATTTCACCCCTCTGCATACACCTCTCAAACTCTAACCAAACACAACCACACGCCTACAACACAACAATCCGCACAAACTTCACTACACTGCAAAAACAAACCACACAGACTCACAACGACTGCCGACCATAAAACACCCCAAGCGCAGCCAACAAACCCACCGGGCTGAAGCTGCCAACTGCTCTCTTGCACTTTTCCAGCTTATTCCCACTAACTCACCCCCCCCGCCCCCTTCCCTTTTTCAGAGCTGCCAGAGCTCCAGGGGCCACTCCGGTGATAGTGCGCGGTACAAATATCCTTTAACATTATCATAGGCTGCACATTTTCTACCTCTACGTTTAATGTTAGATTGTATGAACTTGTACAGAGTGTATAAGGTTTTATTGTAACTATAAGGCATTCTATAAAATAAATATGTTGTTAAAGAGCGGGAGCATGTATTTGGGAATTGATTACAACACTTATCAATGCTATAGCTGTGGAAATAAGGATGAACCCTTTTGTGACCGTGTATGATCAAGAAAGCCGAAGGAGAACACTCAGGCTCAAAATTAGACGGAATGGATTACTAAAAACATATAGTGAAGAGGATGGAAAGATGAATAGAGGAGACGGTTGAGTGCACGGACAGATGGCATGGAATGTATGAGGGCATGGTATAAATGGAAACTACAGAATAGACGATTCAAGTTCACGAGACAGGGGTAGTGCATGGGAAAGATGGAGAGCACGGAACGGATCTAGTGCGTGTGACAAGTGACATAGGTTGAACCGATAATGCAGGATGAATGAACCAAGTGAGTGGAGCGGGCGAAGGGCATGGAGCGGATATAGGTTGTGGTGCGGATGTAGGGTGTTGAGCAGCTGCAATATGTGGTGTGTTGGGCCGATGTGTTGAGCGGATGTAGGGTATGGGGCGGGTGCCGAGCGAGCGCGGAAAAAGGTGGAGCATTGCGGCTAGAACGGGTGAAGCATTGCGGCTAGAACGGGTGAAGCATTGCGGCTAGAACGGGTGGAGCTGCATAGAAAAAGGATAACGTGGCTAGAACGAATGAAAGGAGCAGTGCATAAAATGGTTGGAGTGCATGGAATGGATTGGAGTGCATGGCTTGACTTACATAAAATGGTTTGGAGAGCATGGTACGTCTGGAAGAGCACTGAAAGGAGCGGTTGGAGTGCTTGGAACGGATGGAGTGCTTGGAACGGATGGAGTGGGCTCGATCTAATGTAAACCACCATAGTCACATCTCCACGCTAACTCTCTTCTCTACACCACCACTCAAATAGAACACAGCGATACTATGACACCATTCGGGATAGCTGTTCTCATACCATCATTTGCCACATACTCCCCGTCACCCTAACTAAACAATGCTGGTTACACACCCACCAGCCTAGGCATTTCTCCTCAGGCCTAACGCAGGCAAAAATCGGTCTGGATAACAACCTGCCAGAACGAACACATACTCTTGATCTCTCAACCTCCGCACCTACCGCTAAGAAGCAGCTATCACACGAATGCCACACCAGCTGCACACATATCCGGCGCTCACACGCACATTTTGACTCTCTCTGTCCCCTCTTCTGACCTGAACTTCGGTTCCTGAGGGCGTACAACCTACCAGCACCTTGAGATCATACCAATGGTACATAAGGCGCTATATAAATGCAAAGTAACATAACACATAACCAAGTTTCAGATCCATGACCCTACACCAATTTTATAGATAATGGTCCCAATGCACTAGATGGACCATATTAGTGTTGTTTGAAATGTCCTTTTAATTGGAAAAAAGGTGAGAAGCATAAAAAAGAATATCAATGCCTCACTTTATCTTTTCAAATCACGTCCACCAAATGTACAGTAAACTTTATTTTTTATTTTTTTTTTATTTCTTTTAACCCATCTTGACATGATACACCAGAACATTTTATGGAGAATAGAAGGGGGCAGCTGCCTCTACAACAATCTTCTGAGAGTGTCAAGATATCGGGGCCACCAGACTTTAGCAAATTTTCAGGACCCAGTGTAACGTAACGCAGCATAGAGTGGGTTGAGAAATGGAGGAGGCAAGATTTAGGATCCTGGGGTACATGTTTCACAATGAGGGGGTAATCTACTTTCCAAGACGCTGGAAGGAATTTGTAATGTCAGAAAAGTCTATATTACCATATCTACAAATTAGGCATTGGGTGATGAGCTCAGTTATCAAGGCTATCATCTGTAGAGGTCCAACCCATTTGAAAAATTGATACCAACACGTTCATCGTACCCGACCTCCCTTTGGTTTTGCAGAAGACTTTCGGGTGGGGATGGGAGACAAACTGGAACTTCATAGTTAAAATAGACCAACAATCAAGCAGGCAGGTCTCGGAGCAGGATTGGTGACAGTTGAGGCAACATGTGCACAAGTTGTTCAAATGTATGCAACATAAGCAAAAACAGTTTCAGGCTAATCTACGGTAGGCACATGGCCCCTGGAAAAGAAAGGTCTATAGCGTCCCCAACAGGTGAAGAAACTGGCCCTTGAAGGGGGGCGGAAGGGGAACCTTTTTGCGTTTGTTAGCCCTGGCCAAACAGGTTACTAGAAAAGGGTACAATTCAATGATGGGTATGACTGAACACGATTGAAGGTAGCAATCCTTAGATTTACAGAAAATTAGATCACTGTAGCTATGTGGCCCAAAGCAGAGAAACCACAAGTTGATTGGTCTGGCTCCACCAGTTTGGGAACCTCATGGCGTTTAAGTTGATTACATACTCCTGCACCTCTTTTAGGGCGGCTTTTCTTAATTGTTGGAGCCCAGTAGTGGATTCTCCAACTTTCACATTCACCTGACATACCGGTCTAGATAATGTATCTTTAACCTCTGATTGATCGCGATACAATGGAGATGGTTATGTGGCCGATAGAAAAACGAACTTCCTAGCCAATTGGATTGGCTGTCCTGGGTGACCGGTTAGGCAGTGATGTAAAGCAAGTATGGAAAGGGAAGGTTATTTCTTTGGAGTTGGATTATGTTTCTTGGGTTCTACCCCACCCCCCCTTCATCTTGTTTTTGATAAACACCTACATTAAAATTTTACTCATTTTGGTATATTATTCTCCGAAGGATACTTTCTTTTCTGTCATAGGGATCTCAGACTCTGCAATTTCACCAAGAGGATTCTAGATGGCTACATTAAACAAAAGGACGCACCGCTAATTTTTCATACTGTACATGAAACTGGAGTAGGATAGGCGGGGTGCCTCATTATCTGCGCTCCCAAACAGTATTAGTACTCCTCGTTTACTTAAGGGTAAATAAATGTATCCACAAGGTTCCCTTTGAAAGTAAAGGTAGCTGACAACAGTAATGTACTGATAATTACATCATTTTTAATCAATCCAAAAACGCCACTCCAACACGTGTTTCAGCCCTCTCTGGGCTGTCCTCAGGGCGTAAACAGATACGCCCTGATCTCCCATTATGTACATTTCAACGAATAAAGACCCGTCAACCATCCATATAATGACAGGGCAGGGATCGAAATTAAGATTGGATAAGCAGGAGCTAAAAGTAGCTCCTGGGTATCCAACATTAACCAATGACCAGGAGCTACCATGAAGGGGAAGGGAAATAGTACAGAGCGTTCTGCTAATCAAACGTCCCCATCATATGCAAATATATATATACATTATGTTCATTATTTATAACCCGTTATGCTGGGGGAAGCAAGGAGTGGGAGTGAGCATGATGCGCTACCTCTGCGGGTGATGGGGGGCTGCAGCATGACACGCTACCTTCCAGGGGAAGCAGGAGGCAGGACGCGGCACACGCTCTCCAGAGGCAGAGGGGGTGAGCGGCACGCTACCTCCGGGGGCGTTTTCAGTTTTCCCCAGATTCCTTGGCCACCTGGGAGCAGGGTAAGGCCAAGGCTATCGGATCCGGACCCTGGGGATGGATATGCGTGGAAGGACTGCCTGGGTAGAGGAGAATTGAGGAGTGGAAGTGAGGCACCCTTGGGTGAGATGCAGTATCCTCAATTTCCTTTTTATGTCCGACATCCCCCAAGCCTTTATAGGCTATTGCCAGCCCCCTCTCTATTTTTCCCAGTAAAACAACCCCCAATACGTTAGGTACTGGGACAAGGAAAAGACAAACCACAGCAATAGATCCTCTTTATTGACACACACCCCCCCCAACCACCCATGTACATACTGGGACAAGGAGGCGGCACGCAAGAGCAATGCCGAACTCCCAAGCCGGCAATGGGCGGTCTAGACCTTTTTGGACCAATCAACCTGGCGGGAGGTTTAAAAGCAGAAAGAACGGTGAAAACCGGGGGTCAGTTGTGGAAGCAGATATACAGACTACTGGACGAAAGCAGACCTCTTCTGGAAGGCGAGGCGTCAGATGGAATGCTTGAGAAGCCCAGTTAGATGCAAAGTGTATGCAGCGGGAAGCAAGGCTGAAGGAAGATGGAGGCCTGCGTCGGACTACAGAGAGTGAACCGGCGTGACCAGGCAAAGCGAGTGAGACCCGAGCTGCGAGAGACGCATCAGTGGTGGGAGTGAAGCCACAGAGAGCCGCTGTGAAAACAGAGCCAGGTGTAGCAGGGGCTTGTGGCGACCGGAAGCCTCGCTGGAGTGCCATAAGCACCGACCAGTGAGTCAACCTAGGCAGGGGGACAACAGACAGCAGGTGAGCATGTCATACCAGTGAGAACGTGTATGAATGTGGATATAAATGAAAGCAGGCATGTTTTGAATACCGATCTGAATCAAAGCCAGCATTTTTTAATACCGGTCTGAACAAAGCAGTTTTGTGGAATCTCACGATATAAAGGAACTGTGTAACTTGAGAGAACAAGCATTGGCAAGTCAAGCCATAAGAGTTTGCTAAAGTGCAACATGTGATTATTAGCAAAACAAGCAATGGTAACGCATCAGGAGAACGTGAAATAATAAACCAAGTTCAATGCATAAAATAAGCAGTGTTGCATAGCAATTGGCTACACAATTCTGAAGCTTTGGTCATTAAATTGACACTTGTGTAGCAATGTTAGCTGTTTAAGTTACCGCAATGAAAGCACTGCTCACCCCGAATGCCTCTCTAGCTCTCAAGGCTCTCGCCACACTCTTCTCCGCTCACTGCAGGTTCAAAGGGGATAATGGAGAGAGAGTGCAATAGTAATCATCTCCTTTCCTCTTAAGTGCCAAAGGCCTGTGTGGGAGTCTTAGGCAAGATTTTATTTATTCTTTCTCAAATAACTGAAAACCAGACGTAACAATACTAACTATATCCTCGTTGGCAAAACCAATATGTGTAACTTTAATTAAAAACAGTCATGTAACTCCATTCCTAACAGTGTAACTTGTTGCATAATGCATAGCTACAGTATTGCTTCTGTATTTGCGTTGGCGCCATGGTTTACAGTAAAATTTAGGTTAGTGTATCGAAATCTCAGTGTCAACTAGATTTGTTTTTTGTTGGGGAAGACTCATCACATTGATGAGTGAAAACGTTTGATAATGTACATGATCACATGGCTAACTGCATTTAATGGTAAATCTAGTTCTGTGGCTTGCTGGTTGAATTTATCTGTGCCAACTGATGCTCAACGCATGAGAGGTTTTATACCAGTTACCCTGAAAGTGAGATGGCAGCAAACTACAATATTCAACCTAGTTTGACCAGTTCTCTGCCTGCTATGCCATCTATTCTGCTTAGACTCTTACTTTCTTTACTCTTGCGCAGTTAATACACAAAGTTAACTAGATGTTTAGAGGAATGATCAATAGTTCCATCCAGACTGTACATACATCAACCCATCTACTGCAATACCACACACTGTAGTTAGCCTCCAGAGCTCACGTTGCTTTACGATTACGATTGCATTCTACATTAGCACCTGCTAGCCAAACTGTTTTCAGAGCCTTTTTATCTTATCGATTTGTGTCCATTCATGCAGCTAACTTTTTACTGACACTCAGCCAGAGCTAACAAAGTCTACTAGCCCACTCTCATAGTTAAGTAGATTTTAATAAAGGGCAAGTACCATTTGCAGGGGATGTTTGAACCTTTTCCTTAGCATTTACTTTTTGGCAGTTAATGTCAAATAGGTTTCATGCGCATAGCTGGCAGCAGTGTGCCAAATATAAAGTGGATTTGTGCTGACATGCTACATTTTACAGATGGCAACAGATGACAAAAAATGTAATTGTGCTATGTGTATAGTACACATTTTTTTTAGGTCGAGTAGGTAAACGAAATTACTTAACCTTATGGTCTAGTAGAATTTTAAAGAATTTGCAAGGCCTGATTCAACTCACTAATATCTTACTTCAACGGTACACAAAAATGCTGTATTCATATTCAATTTATGTATTGGATGCAACTACCTACTTGTGACATTAAAAATATTAGTACAACATTGCTAATCAAATCGGTGTGTTTGTTAAGAAAATGTTAAATTAGCAATCTCTGCTAATGAATTTTTGAAAACTAATGGATGCCTTGAAGTTCCACTGTAGAACTGAAACGTGCATATGAAAGAGAAGCAAGTCAGACGTGTTGGTTGCGTGACCTGTAATGGGTGGGCTGTGTGGTCCAACAACTGCGCCTATACCGAGGACACACCTATGAAAAAGACACTAAAACCTGCAAAGAAGATTGTGATTGAATATAAAGAAAATATTGTGTGATTAAGGAACTGAACTACGTGAAATTGGTGAGAGGTAACCAAACAAGAGCTGGGAAGTATTACAAAAAAATACGTTTTTGGAAAAGTTGAAAGCTTGGGGAAGGGAACCAGTTTACAAACAAAGAGCTGGAAGAAGTGCTGAACGGTTATTTAGAGACAATGGGGGTCATTCCGAGGTACGGTAAAAATTATGCCGGTAATGGATTACCGGCATCGCTTACCGCTACGGGCTATTCTGACCAACCAGACCGCTATTTACGGCATCAGCGGTACAGGCTCGCGTGCACGACACAACATGCTGGCATTACCGGCATGCCGTAAACTGGAGATGATCACAAGCCATGCGGACATGCAAATAACGGCCTACTGAAGCCCGAGAAGTACCTTACCGGCATGGAGTAAATACCCGCATATCCAAGAAGGTGTTAAGAACCCTGGGCAGTGTTACCAAGAGCCACAGGTGCACACAATCAGCACAGGTGGAGGCAATGGAGTCTGGCACAGCACAAAAGGAGCACACCCACACACCACACCCCCTCCCACACCAAGATGATACCAATAGTAGTAGCATTACTGGAGCTGGAGGCCCTGATTGCAAGGCAACAACAACAACCACAGCCTCCACCACAGGAGACACAGGAGGAGAAGGAGGGTGACACAGGCCCAGCATGCCCCACCAGTGCAGCCACCGTTACCACGCCGGCAGCCACCAATCCCTCGTATCAGAGCCACCCCCTTCAACCTAACACCAGAGCATATCCACACCCTGTACCGGCTTCACCGTGACACCATCACCACCATAGTGGACCTGATACATGACATAGTGAGCCTCATAGAAATAGGCACCGCCTTCCCCCACCCCCCCCCTCTACTGAAGGTAGTGTCTGCGCTCCACTTCCTTGCCACAGGCACCTACCAGCACACAGTGGGGCACATGCATGGCATATCACAACCCTTATTTTCCCGGGTACTGAACCAAGTGCTGGCTGCCGTCCTCAAGCACACAAGGGACTAGAAGATATTTGATACTAGAGTTGCCTTCCAGGCACGCCAAATTGTATAGGTGCCCTCGACTGCACCCACGTGGAGTTGGTGGTCCCGCATGCCATGGAGGTGGCATATCGCAACAGCAAGCAATACCACTCCAACGTGCAGATGGTATGCAATGCCAGCAAGATCATCACACATTGCTGTGCCCGATATCCAGGATCAACTCATGACTCTTTGGCCCTGCGGAACTCCACGCTACCACGCCATATGGGGCGACGTGCCTGGCTGCTTGGTGAGTTACCCGACTGGACCATGGCAGTTCATCGGGGCTGTGAGGCGGGTGGCTGCATACCTCACCTGGGTGGGAAGGGGGGGGTGCATACTCCACCTGGGTGGGGGGAGATGCATACTCCACCTGGGTGGAAATATTGACGCCAGTGGACGATGTGGTAATCCTCACCGAACACTGTGCGCCTAAGCAAGCGTAACGGCACATGACTACCAAATCCCACAGTGATATAGTAAGGCCGACACCTAACACTGTATGACTAACAGGTAACCAGGCCACAACACATGCACCACTCATCGGCGGCCCTCACACACCGTAAGGGCATCCTGCATTATGCACTGCATATGCACTATGTTGCTGCCTCCAGCATTTCACCACACAGGACAGTCATCCCTGGGAGTGCATTGAAGTGAGCCTAACAGGGAGTGCTGTTAGGCTCACTTCAATACCCATAGGAGTGATGCAAGTCACCATGGTACTGATCAGTGCAGAATGACAAATATGCTACTGACTACAGCCAACACTCCCTACTACCAAATCTCACAGAACACAACACATCAATGATTTCACTACAACACTACCTTCTCACCCCCTTCTACCCCTTTGGCTGACTGTCATCCCGACACAGCCCTCTCCACTCCTCTATATCTGATACTCTTGATATCCTTGCCCCAGTCATGCTGCCCCAGTCATGCATGCATGCATGCATGCATATACGATGCACGTGCAACAAGATGCGAGTGCACACCATAACCCATCTTGAAGATGCTACCCCCTCCATCATTCCATTGCACAGGACACATAGCGGGGCCAGAAATGGGGTCAATGCATCCAGGGACATGTGCTTATGGGCAGAAATCACCCGCTGCCATGTAAGACTAGTACAGTTGTCCGCCATGAATGTACGAACACTTACCTTCATTCCCCTCTCATGCAGGTGATGGCGCTATCCCTTGAAGCCGTGGCTCATGACCCCTGTCCGAAACCCACAGAACAGGCACGAGGAGGACTACAATCGTTCCCATACCCGTACACGTGTGGTGATTGAGCAGACATTTGGCCTGTTGAAGGCACGATTTCATTGCCGCAGCCGGTCGGGTGGGGCACTCATCTACAGCCATGAGAAGGTGTCCAAGATGACCATGGCATGTGTAATGCTGCACAATATGTGCATCCGTCGGAACATGCCCCTGCCCCCTGACATGGAACTGCTACCACCTGATGATAAAGGGGAGGAAGTAGTGGCAGGACAGCAGCACGGTGCCGATGCACAGGAGGGACGCGCCGTGCGGCTATCACTGATTGGACAATATTTCTGACACACAAGTCAGAGAATGTGAGGATGTCAGGACACTGTTCAAGGTGAGTAAACCCTATTGGTAGACTTTTACACTTATTCAGTTTTAGGAATAATAAAAGAAATACCAACTCAATTACTTTATACAATAGTGGAACACAATTGAAAGGTAAGTACATAACTTCTGATACTTTGAGGGCCAACAAGCAATTCAAAGGCAAGAACTTAATAACACTAACTTATTCTGTTAAACGAAACAAAGTTGCACACTAACACATTTACAAGTGAGTACTTTTATTTTGTAGTTGGAGGCCTTGTACTTTAAAAGTCCTTCCCTAATGTAAGGCATGAGTGATCTCAGAGGCAGAAGAGGGGCACTAAAGGCCTAGCGACCAACAGTAGGTAGGTTAAGATAGGGCGCAGATGCAGGAAACTCAAGAGTTCCAGAGAATTCCTCGTCCAACAAGTAAGTACAGACTTTAGAGTTAGTTGAAAGTGTTCAGAGACTTCTTAGAAGGCTCCCTAGATGCTTAACAACGTTAGGCCTGGACGAACTCCCAAACACACAATCACCCATTCAGCTACACAGGAGCGGCAGAAGACATTAGGTAAGTACTACCCTTAGCCACGCAGTACCTCAGCAGTGAAGAAGAGCTTGCAGACGGATGCCTTCACGATGCAGCAGCACAGGACCCGGTCTCTGGATTCTTGGTCGTGGTGACAAAAGAAAGACACTGGATGGGAACTTGCAGCAGCAGTTGACGGAAAAGGCTCCCAACGAAGGATTATTCAGGGCAGAGGTGTCGCTAGGGGGGGGGCTAAGGGGGCTATAGCCCCTGATCTTTTGGTTGTAGCCCCGGATAGAATCTCAGGAGCTACAACCAAAAGGCTAGCTAACCCCCAGTCCCGACAGTTACGATATTAGCTTAGCCCCGGGTCTTTTCCAGACCTAGCAACACCCCTGATTCAGTGCTTCTCGTAGCTCTGTGGATATGGTGCCTTTTTCAATGCACCAGATGAACGATTGTCGCAGAGCAGATTTGCCTCGCTATTTCGGTCCTGCATTCTGGTGAGGGGACTTACAAGGAGTGGAATAGTTTCTCTGAAGGTCCAGCAGGAGTCCAAACTTTCAGCGAGAATCTGACTTTGGAAGATGTTGCACTCAGGCTCGAGGTCCCAGGGTATTCGCAGTTTGCAGCCCAGGCAGGTCACAGCACGTTGTGGGTAAAGGGTCCCAACAGTCTCTGGGTCGGAAGTCGTCTTCGGGACTCCTAGATCACACGGAAGAAAGGGTCAGAACAGGCTCTGGTTAAACCACAGGCATCTCTGGTCGCTGGAATCAGATACATCGGTCTTCTCTTACTTTTCGGATTCAGCTTAAGCGGTCGACTTGTCTTCAGCTTCCAAAATCAGACAGGAACCTACACACACACACACACACACACACATACACGTTCTGCAAACTCGCAGTTTACAGAAAGGGGCGGGTGGCTGTCCAATGAGGACAGCCAGCCCCCCAGTGGGAACTGGTTTCACTCAGGCATACCAGAAGACAAAAGGCTGCAAGTTCCAGACTCCTCCCAAACTTCCTGCCTTCAAAGACAGTCTGGAGCCTCAGAAGACTATACAAAGGGTTCCTGTCGAAGACAAAAGTTCAACCAGGAACACCTCCACCCAGGTTGACAGAAGAAGGACCAAGAAAGGGGAAGCACACTACAAAGGGCGAAAAAAGAGAGATGCCACCATTCTAGCACAATGATCCTTCTGTGCATTACCGCAACTGATTTAACAACCTGCGTGCTATTTTAACCCAAAAGTAATTAAAGCATGTCCACAGCCATCAGCCATAACTGTAAGCTGGTCAAATTAACAAATGTTACTGAAGCAGGGAGAAAGGGGATATCACGTATCTCCCCAGCACTCGACATAAGGTGGGGTGTGCTGGTCACACTATATAAAATGCAAAGGGGATGAAATTCCCTCCGTTCCCTTGAGAATAGTATTTTGGTTAGACAAAAATCAACCTTCAACACTATAGAGTCACACACAAACATCCTAAAATACAGTAAAATAATCATTACAAATACATTCATCTTCATGAAATACTAGTCATACAATCATCCTAAATTCAATTACAACTAAACTTCATTACAAATACAACTCATCTTCATCAATTACATGATTTCAAAGCAAATTCACTCACTTCACACCCGTGTAAAGAAAGTCCATAGAGGTCATTATTGAGCAGGATCAAATGTCCCAGAAGTGTCTCATCCTTAATATCAACTATCACAATTGGTCTCCACAAGTTTTAGCTCTTGTTCCAGATATGTAAAGCTACTATTGTGAAGACTATCAATGACAACGTATATATTTACATATACTAGTTTCCACAATCGAACCGTACCAAGACTTCTCTCCATACATTATAGGCCGTGGCCACAATCACCAAACCAACAGGACTGCGCAGAAAATAGTGCTCCAAAATTCGTCTGACTTGATTCCATCCTCTGTTACAAACAAATGTCATGTAATCCTTCAGGTAATTGGGCCACAGCACTGGGCATTGTGTTAATGAATGACGGATAGTTTCTGTTGAATGCTGGCATAGTCTACAATGTCTTTCGTCAGATTGTATGCCTATCCATGCCCACAGGTATAGGAGGGTAAAAAGTTGGACCCGAGATAAATTACAAATCTCCCTGATTTGGAGGAGCATAATTTATTCAGGTAGGTTCAGAGAAGCCGTTATTAAAGCCCTGCTTACAATATTCAGTAGAACGTGTTTTGTTGTGGAGGGTATCCAAACTAGCTCAGCGATCCCAATCACAAGTCTTATTTTTCAAGGCAACATGCATGTTGGGAAGGCTAAGGACAGAATCCACAGTGAAGCCAATTACAGTTATGTGAAAAAAGAAGATTTTTTAAAGTCACAGCAAAACCGATTCGGTACACTCCCTCACCCCCACTAAATGCAGAGCCACCGGGCCGTTTGCAGCAGTACTAGACAAAATAAGTTTAAGATACAATGGTACACTGGAGGTCCATAGTGATTTGAGGGATTGTAGCCCCAGCTTCACTCGTAAGGCTGCATTTGGAATAGCTTTGGGTACACCCAATATGAAGCGCAGTAATTTGCCCTCAATTGCGTCTAGCCAGGAAAGTAGGCATTACCCACAGGCCATTAAGTATCCCTGGGATTATTCTTTTGATATAGATAGTACGAATACCTTCAGTGTTAAACCCCCCCTCCCTTGCTGGCAATACATGTTTTGATGATATTCTACTTCCTCACGGCCCATGGCACAATGTGCTCGCCCAAATATTGGGGAAATGAGCGTGATTTAATTGTTTACTTGTATTGCGGACCAGACCCGAGGGTATCAGGGCGCAGAGGTTACGAGATTCGCAGCAGCCAAGGTAGATATAGCTCAACTATGTACGTCTCGTTTGCCAGTTTACAAGAAAAATTGACTTGCTCCTGGTCCTTGCCCCCAATATCAGGATCTTTGACTTTGCTAAATGTATTTTCATGTTATTGACTGTATTATAGTCTTTTAGGGCATTGACAGTTGGAGACCAATGGGGGTAAGGTCCAGGAACACTCCATCATGTACACATGCTAACTATATGCAAGTTTCCTTGCCAAGCTTTGGAGGATTGTTGCGGCAGCTGCTAAGTGCCTCGCCCATATCCGACACACATATGCAAGGGTGCCAATACGCACCCTGGCTTCAAGCGCCCCTTTGTCTGGATAGAGTGGGTAAGGTCACCTGCCTGACTCATTCTAACAGTGACTGTCATCTCGGAGTGGAGAAGTTTAAGAAGGTGAGAATAATAATAATTTAGCATTTATATAGCGCTACGAACCCTCAGGCATCTGAGCTCTACTTATTACCCACAGTGTGTAGAATAGTTATTCTACAAGGTAAGTCATGAAGAAATAAAAAGGGAAGCCCCAGGGGCAATCCCGCAACACTGCACATAAAATGCTGTGTGCTGCCTTAAATGAATGCAGATGCCCAAAAAGTCAAAAAAAAGGATATCAAAAAGGCACCATGGAGAGTCTGCAAAATGACACCCATTGAAAGAGTAAAAGGGCGAGTGGGGAAAAGGTTTGCCACACTTAGGAATATGGAAGAAGAATCCAGAAGTCCAACAAAAAGTGCTGGGGATCTCACAGTGGAGGGAGATTTAGCATAGAAATGAAAATGTTACGTAACAGCGACATGTAGAGTCTGGGGGCATTGAGACATGCAGCCTCTGGGAGCAGTGCGAGTAGGAGGGGGGGAGACATGCAGCTTCTGAGAGCAGTGTGGGGAGGCAGGGGGGGAAAGACATGCAGCCTCTGGGAGCAGTGTGTTGGAGGGGGAAAGACAAAAGACATGCAGCCTCTGGGAGCAGTGTGTTGGGGGCAGGGGGAAAGACATGCAGCCTCTGGGAGCAGTGTGTTGGGGGCAGGGGGAAAGAGACATGCAGCCACCTTGGGAAGGGGTGCACCACGTGGACCTATAGCGGTGACACGAGCGAACGCTACTGGGGATGGAGGATGACACATGAGGTTGGAGGTGTATCGTGGGACCCCTGTGCAAATGGAGCTTCTATGCTAGGTGACAAACCCAAAATCTACACCAGGTGATGCGTGAAGCCTCCGGGAGGAGACAGTCGTTACGTAACAGCGACATGTAGAGTCTGGGGGCATTGAGACATGCAGCCTCTGGGAGCAGTGTGGGTAGGCGGGGTGGAAGAGACATGCAGCCTCTGAGAGCAGTGTGGGGAGGCAGGGGGGACATGCAGCCTCTGGGAGCAGTGTGTTGGGGGGGAAGACATGCAGCCTCTGGGAGCAGTGTGTTGGGGGGGAAGACATGCAGCCTCCGTGGGAAGGGGTGCACCACGTGGACCTATAGCGGTCATACGAACGAACGCTACTGGGGATGGAGGATGCCACATGAGATTGGAGGTGTATCGTGGGACCCCTGTGCAAATGGAGCTTCTATGCTAGGTGGCAACCCCAAAAGCTACACTAGGTGATGCGTGAAGCCTCCGGGAGCAGACAGTCGCTGACAGACCGAGCCTCCAGGGACGAGGGGGTGACACATGGAGCCGCTCAAGGGCTTGACTGGATGTACAGCACATTACGACTGGCTCCAATTGAGGTTACAATCACGTTCACTCCTTCGCACATACGGCGCAGAACAACACACTTCTTTACCATGCCAGAAGTAACGCACACAACTTTCCCACATTAAACCCCCACACTCACAAATCGTTCTTTCCAGATTTCTCCCAGTTCTTGATCCAATCAGCAGGAAGCGCCACCGACGCCATGTTCGCCACTCTCTACCTACGAGTCGACCGACGTAGCGAGCCCGGATGTTTAGCTGCGCGTCAGAGGCAGCATCTGAAGGGTCAGTAGGAAGAGCGCGCCGCAAATTGCATGCCGGGAAAAGTAGGCTTCATTCTCTAGTGGCGGGCGCGCTGTCGTGTTTACGTGAAGGCTAAATCAATTTGGTGCTTTCTGTGTTACTACGGAGTACGGATTCGTGGTGCTTTCACTAGCAATTAAATCAGGTGCTTAGTAGAAATTTATACGTGTCATTCTCGAACGTTTATCATTTTAGACAATATTTGATTGTTATGATATTGTGCGATGCAACAGGCGGTGTGTAAGTTTGGGCATCCAGACAGGGCATTTGAGTTCAAAGCGTTATGTTGCATTTTTAACAGAGATGTAGCCAAAATTGCGCTCAGGGCGATACACTAGAATGAGCCCCGCTAGCAAACACCTAGTGTCTCCAGGAGTTATGTTTATATATTCTACTTTAGAAAGAACCTCTCCGGCTTCCTGCCGACCCCGCAGCACTTATCCCCCACCTCCTCGTCCTAAAACGTAGCACTTCCTCCACTATCCCGTTATCTCACCATAGTGAGAGATCAATAAGCAACGTCAGAAGAACCATTATCCAGCGCACTGCATCCGAGACCAGAAAATGGAAAGCCCACTGTTCTGTCTTACTTCATATATCATTAGTTTATCAATACCATAAATAATGCACTGAGACGGTCTCCTGGTGTGTCATCCTTTATTCATCCTCTTCCATAGACCAACTGCCCTTTTCCTTCCCTCCTCCCTCGAGCCCCTCATCCCCTTCCAGGTTCCACCATCCACATTCCACCTTCTGTTACATCACAACAACCCCCCCTTACTTATCATTTAAGGTCATAACCCATATACCCACTAAGTCCCCATCTACACCCAGGCGCAGCCACTCCTGTTGCCATTAATCTTTAAGTGGATTGAGACCAACAAATCTCCATTTCCTTTTGGTAGATGTTAGTCCCCCTCCGCCAGGCATTGCGGGCCAGGCTGCCATGTAGTATAGGGAGCTGGGCGGCTGTATGCTCTCATCGTGAGGGGCGCGGGAGTCAGGCAGATCAGGGTCCCGTGCCGCTCACCCCGACTGCCCGGGATGCACTGGGAGTGCGAGGCCCCCGGAAGGGTTGGGCCGTCAGACACCATCTGAGCTCACCAGTGGGGCATGGCGACACCCACAGCGGCCCCCGGCACCATTCAAGAGTTGGGTGCGTCTTGTGTCTTCATCCACGGAGCCCGCTGATGAGGCCTTCTGGACATTCTTCCTCCAGGTCCACCAAGTCCGGTACCAATGGCTGTTTCCAACGGCCCTCCAATTTTCCTATAACGAGACCCTTCGAGGATGCAGAAGCGATCCTACGGCCCATTCGCCCGGGGGAGCAGAAAACCCCTCCTCTGACCGAACAGAGGGCGAGGCAGTCAGCTCTCCGCCTAAACCGAGGCGTGCATCCTGGATGAAACTACAAAGGAACTGGAATGTGAAATGACCATCTGCGGGTTTGGCATGCACCAGACGGCCTTAGAACATGGAGCGACACATAAAACCCTGCAAAGCTTCCCAAGGCTCAGGCCGAACTCTGGGGTGCATGCCACCACTACTCCCATGGAGACCATCTGCAGCCCCAGCTAAGAATAGTCGCCACTGGAACACAGAGCTACATCAACACGCTCTAGGCTTCACACGGCCCATGCCCAACTCCAGGGTGTATGCCACCAACATTTCCTTGGAGTGGAATACAGATTTTGTTGACTGTCTTAGCCCTGTTGGCTGGACTGACAGATTTGGCCCAGTGGGCCAGGGGGGCATGCCGGACCAGAAGAATTGGCTCCCCAAACTGTTATAGGTTCGGCCTCCCGTTGGAGGTCGATGTTAAAACCCCAGCCACAAGGTGACATCATGCTAACAAAACCACCAGGAGATGACTGACCCACGCTCATCCCAATTCCCTCATCCGGGACACCCAGAAGCCTCAACCTCTCCCCCTCCTCATCTGATACTGAAGTTTGTATTGCTCAATATCAGGAGTTTGAACTCCCCCGCCAACCGCAAATCCGCTTTACAGAGACTACATGAGGCGAAAACGCAGTGGCCTTTCTACAGGAGACACACCTTCTTCCAGCAGACTTCGTGCGATCACACTACCCGACCCGCAAAGATTTCAAACTCGCCATCAGCCTCCTTCATTTCCTCCATACTCTGGATGTAGTGGATACATGGAGAGTTACTTCATCCCGCAGAGAAAGAAGGCCTTCTCTTTTTACTCGCATGTGCATAGGACATTCTCCCGGATCAACCTCTTACTGGCCTCCCCACGGATCTTGGCCTATGTTGATGAGGTAACCATCAGATCCAGGATACTATCCGACCACGCTCCAATAACGCTGAACCTCCGGGCGCATGATCCGGACCCGATCCCGCAACGCCGATGAAACCTATATGATCCCATGCTCAACGAAGTGCCACTGAGAGATACGGTTGCCAAAACGAATAAAAATGTTTTCAAGGGGGGATTCCAAGATGGCCGTCGGTGACTGAACAGCTTGTCAGTTGCGCTCCCGACCCGTGGGCCCCCGCTGAGCTGACTGTAGTAAACAGCCCTCCACCAGTGCTTAAAAGCTTGTGGGGGTAATTTTGGGAGCGGGGTCCTGCTGGAGCGGAACATTGGGGTAATAGCGGCCCTCCAGGAGTGATTTGCTGCTGGCAACCGAGAGAAGGAGCCCGTCCTACGGAGTACCTGCGGGTGCCGACTCGGGGGCGGCAGACTGGAAGCAAGCGCACCATCGTACACCTAACGCCCGCAGCGGGTCCTTGGGGAAGATTCACCACTGCTGACAAGGACTGCACCACGCAGGGGGCCCCCAGCACTGCCTTGGTCGGAGGACGGGATCCGATGACCAATGCTAGGAACGTCGACTGGCAGAGCGAACACGGGATCCGGGGACCCGTGTAAGATGGCCGACTCGCCAGCCACGACCGATCGGCGAGTCAAGCTCTGGAACAGGCCCGCTGGCGCAGAACAGCAGAGCAGCACCAACGGAAGAGCCTCTCGGATTGAGGCATCGGATCGCCTGAAGCCGACCATGCCCCAATGTTAATAATTTTGTCCTGAAAAAGGGCCCAGTCGGGCTTGTGGAAATGGAATTATCCAACTCCCCTCTTCAAGGACGGGGTTCGGGAGCGGAGACAAAAGGGGAAATAGAAGCCTTCTTCGAAACCAATACAATAGGGGACACAACCCAGCAGACCCAGTGGGACACCTTCACCACAGAGGGAAGATAATAGCCATGAAAGCAAGAAGAAATAGGAAATTGAAGATAGAAGAGGCTAGGCTGGAAGAACAGCTGAAGGAGATTAGGGCAAAACTGGGTCCATGGCAGTCTTTAACTACTAGAAGGGAATACAGAGCTGTTAGGCAGCAACTTGATTTTATACAGACGAGGGCAGTTGAGCGGAATCTACTTCGGCTGAGGCAAAAATTATACATTAAAGCAAACAAAGCAAACCGCATGTTGGCAAGGATGGTTAGAAGGGAGGAAAAGGACAAAACAATAGCGAAAATAAGAGTGGAGGGAACCAGAATTAGCTCGAATAATGCAGACATTAAAACGGAGTTCACCCGATTCTTTACAGACTTGTATAGCTCGGGCAACCTACCGCAAGAGCAGCTGAACGAGTATCTGGAAAAAATAGATCTTCCCAGACTAACAGGGAGGAATATGAAGCATTAGAACAGGAAATAACAAGGGACGAAGTCAGAGCAGCCATCCAGTCCCTACACCCCAACAAAACTCCGGGCCCAGATAGTTTCGTAGCAGAGTTTTATAAGAAGCATAGGGAAACGCTCATTCCCCACCTCACAGCTCTATACAATCAAATAGGCAAGGACGGGGCCATCACCAAGTCGATGGAGGAGGCGAAAGTCATCCTCACACCAACAAAGAATAAGGACCCCACGGATTGTGGGTCGTGCTGCCCTATAGCTCTGATTAATGTGGATACAAAAATCCACGCAAATATTTTGGCGGCAGACTAGATCAGATCATCCCTAGATTAATCCAGCCCGACCAAGCTGGCTTCGTGAGGAGGCGACAGACAGGGGATAACGTCCGGAGGTTGGTCCACTTGATAGAAAAGTCCCACAAGAGGGAGATCCTGGCCATAGTTATGGCAATAGATGCTGAAAAGGCGTTTGACTAGGTGGAATGGGCCTTCCTCTTCGCGACAATGCATAGAAGCGGATTAGGCCCGAACTTCCTGGCCCGGGTAAGAGCAAACTACCAACATCCAACCCTCCGCCTGGCCATTAATGGGCAGCTCACTGAGCCGATTCCAGTGGGGAGGGGAACCAAGCAGGGGTGCCCGCTGTCTCTGATACTATACGCAATACATTTGGAACCCTTCCTTGAGGCGGTGAGGGCCAATGAAAATATAGCAGGAATTCCTTTTGCGGGGGTACCCCACAAGATGGCGGCATTCGCGGATGATATGATTTTGACACTAACTCAACCGGAGGATTCCCTAAGGGCAGTGGAAAGGGAGCTAGAGCAATTCGGGGGGTAGCGGGACTCAAAATAAATGCATCCAAAACAGAAATCTTGAATCTTACCCTTCCGCCGGCTAGAGCTCGCGACTTTAAAGCAGTTTCGCCTTATAAGTGGGTTGAGCACTTCATCCCCTATTTGGATTTTAAGTTAACTAAAACTGTTGAAGCGCTATACCAAGAGAACTATCCACCCCTTATAGAGAAGCTAAGGTCTAAACTGGTAGATTGGGGCCCGCTAGCGATCTCATGGCTGGGGCGCATTAACGTCCTGAAAATGATGATATTACCCCGGCTCCTCTACTGTTTCGCGGCCTTGCCAGTATGCGTTCCACAGTCTTTATTCAGAGCCCTTCAGAAAATAACAACTAAATTTGTGTGGAATAATAAGCACCCGAGAGTGGCGGCCAAATTAATGAGAGCACCTGTGGATAGGGGAGACATGGGGCAGCCCTACTTTAGAGCATATTATAGGGCAGCCCAGATGCGGGTCATACAGGACTGGCAGAGGGACCACCGTGAGAAGATATGAAGACCCATGGATCGGGCAGTGGCAAGGGAGGACCTGGAGGGTATATTGTGGAAACCTAAAGGGGACAGGCCGGCAAGGTTGTACTGTAGTTCTCTCTTCTCAGTGGGGGCTCAAGCATGGGATGAGGTAGTGATCGCGGCGTACCTCACAACATACCCGTCACCATATACACCACTGTTCGACGATCCTCAGTTTACTCCAGGGCACAAAACCCCCACATACGAAGCATGGCGGATGGGGGACCGTAGAGTGGTCCGCGATATGTTCACACAATGCCAGGTAAAACCCTTGGAGCAATGTAAAGTGGACTTCGGTCTGACAGAAAGAGAAAGATACCCCTACGTCCAACTGCGACACTGGCTACATCATCCAATCTTGCAAGAAGCAGCCACGCACCAGCTAACCCCTTTTGAGAAATATCTTAGCAGGCACTCAGGCGACAAGCACCTTGTCTCAGCAATTTACAATCACATTAAAGCTGAAGAGGACCCCCCACACAGGGAATACATAAGGAAATGGTGGGAGGCAACAGGGATAGAAGTAGAAGAACAGGAGTGGACAAAGCTTTGGAGGTATATTCCCAAACTAACAAGGTCACTTAAAATACGGGAGATATGGGTTAAATTAATGCACCAATGGGACATGACCCCAACAAATCTGTACAGGGTCTACCTGGGCACGTTGTCACTCTGCTTTCTGGACACAATGCATTGCCACCATAAAAGACATCACACAGGTGGCAATTCCATTAGAACTGGAACCCATCCTATTAGGAGCCCCAGTCCCAGGGATTTAGCCAAGATCTGGAAAACGAGCCAAGCCACTGACCCAATTTCTCTTGGCTGGGAGAATCACAATTGCCCACACGTGTGTCACGATCCTACTCGCCTGCCACCCAGCACCGCTACATGCATCTCTGCCTTTATTTCCTTGTTTGACCGCTGCAGTTTTGGACTAATCTAATTGCATGTTTCATTACGGCTTTTGGATTAAACCAGCAGATGCATTCTGGGACATGTATGCTGTCCAAACGGCAGAGGGCTGGAGGAGGCATACTAAATACATTTGTTTGCAGCAAGCTACTAAGAGCTGCAGAGCGCCTGATTGCATTCACCTGTTCTAAGTTACTGCAGGCTAGGCTGCCTAGAGCTGGAGAGCACTTGATTAGAAACCACTGCTGCAGGCTACTGAAGCCAGGGCTGGACTTAATTGAACACAGCTGCCAGAGTCTGCAATCAGCTCCACCCTGCTGGCCTGCTGGCTGGGAGGGCCTTTATAAGCTCACTTTGAACAGAAGCAGTTGTCAGTCCACTGCTTCCACTGGGAGTTCGTGCTGGTGCTCCTGTTACCAGTTTTTGACCTTTCCTGGAAATCCTCGTTTAGCCTTTTGATTCCTGTTGCTGTTGATGATGGCAGCTCCCTCTCCAGTCTGCTGCAGCCTTCTGCCCTGCTCCTCTGGGCTCTCATCTGGCGGCTCTGCCACACTCTGCTGCCTTCTGCCCCGCTCCTCTGGGCTCCAACCTGGCAGCTCTGCCACACTCTGCTGCCTTCCGCCCTGCTCCTCTGGGCTCCCACCTGACGGCTCTGCCGCACTCTGCTGTCTTCTGCCCTGCTCCTCTGGGCTTCCACCTGGCGGCTCTGCCACACTCTGCTGCCTTCCGCCCGGCTGCTCTGGGCTCCGACCTGGCGGCTCTGCCACACTCCGCTGCCTTACGCCCTGCTCCTTTGGGCTCCCACCTGTACCTTCTGCCCTGCTCCTGTGGGCTCTCACCTGACGGCGCTGCTGCACTCCGTTGCCTTCCGCCGTGCTCCTCTGGGCTCCCGCTTGACGGCTCTGCCGCACTCCGCTAACTTCCGCCCTGTTCCTCTGGGCTCCCGTCTGACAGCTTTGCCACACTCTGCTGCCTTCTGTCCTTCTGCTATGGGCTTCCCTGCCTGGCAGCCTTGCCACATTCCTCTGCTTTCTGCCCTGTTCCTCTGGGCTCCTTGCCTTGCTTCCTGCCTGTTCCAACTTCTGATATCCTATTCTGTCCTGTACCTGGTTATTTCTTTCAACACTGCTTTCTACTTGTATACATCTTGGTCCACTGTGGTGTCTCCACTTGAATCCGTTTTACAGTGTGACCCTGGGTTGGTCTCCGTTCAGATCAGATAAGGGAAGACTTCTGTTGCCTTCACCTAGTCCGTTGAAGTCGTACCTGCCTCAGTATATGGTCTTTCAGTTTTACCCTTGCACTGAGTACAACAGTTTCCTCGGCACGCCTAAATCATGACGTTGCTGTATGACTGTTGTTAAGAGTAATCTGCTGGTACCTATCCCAAGGGCTTTCCTTAATCCCTGGAGACCCCTTATCATATTCCAGTACACCCTTATTTCTGATCAATCCAAGTTGCCCAGCGTACTTGCTTGTCTTTGCCTTTTCTCTGTGTCTTTGTTTACAGCCTGCTCCTGCAGTTCCTGTGAATACCTGTTTTAACTAACAGCTTGGTATGTACCTTTAATCGGTTATATTCTAGCATTGTCTTCGGAATCTCCCTTAATCTACTTGCATACAGTGAGAGATAGCTTCTGCCCTGTACTCCGCCTAGACTTGTGACAACATGGAAGACCACTGAAGGGCCATTCATGTCTGTTTGATGGATAAAAATGTGGGACATACTGATCGCGGAAAAGGTGTAAGCAGCCAAGGCAGGCCGCCTACACCGCTTCTCGAACACTTGGGAACCATTCCTATACTATGACCAAAACTTTGCAGCTCTAACTAACAAGCCCCTCCAGGTCAGGAGGGTCATTGGGCCTCATTAAATGGTAGGTGGTAAGGGATTACCGGCACCGGTAAGGGCACCGGTGCCGGTAATCCCTTACCGCCCTACTACGAGGTACTTTAGCGGGTCCCTCCCCTAACGCCTGGTTTTACCAGGCATTATGGAAGGGACCCGGTAAGGGACTTCAGAGCTAATAACGGTACCGCAAATTGCGGTACCGTTATTAGCTCCTTCCCCATTCCCATTGAGCCCTATGGGGGCTCAAATGGGAATGGGAATTGGTTCCCAGAATGGGGACTTACCGGGTCCTCCAAGGTCGGAATGACCCGGTAAGTCCCTATTCCAGGAACACGGACCCGGAATGCGGTAAGGGGGTAGCCATGGCTATCGCCTACCGTGTAATGAGGCCCATTGACTCGGAAGGAGAACATCCGGTGGTGAATTCCCCATCGCCAGACCAGCAGGAGGGTGGAGACGGGGAGGGGGGAAGGGACTGAAACGGGGCCACAGACATGTGGGACTCACGCCCACTTTTGTGGAAAACCGAATGAGGGGTATATGATGTGTTCTTTATTTACCTGTATTACTGTCACCTTTGTGCTGGTTTAAAATAAATATATTAAAAAAAATGTCCAATTTGTTTGGGGCATTCTGATTTTCCACTGCCCTTAGGAACTCTTCAAGTTCGTCTACCCATTCCTGCCAACGCTGTCCATGATCCTCTTGTAACTCACGGTTGACTCACGGTTGAACGGGTTTGGCCGGTGTAGGTAACTGACTGGATTTGTGCTTTGGGTTAGGCTTATGTCCCCACTTGCATTATCAACAGACATCTTTACCTATTTCTGTGGATGCCACTCTTCACCCTTATGGATGTCGTTTCAGGATTGGGCAACTTTCTCCAATGTCTTATCAGTTTTATTGTGCAGACGCAACAACCCGGCAATTTATATGCAACTCTTATGTCACTACCTGTTGTATTGCTGTACATATATATCTCTTGCACTTGCAGTTTGCACAATCTTTATTTGTTTGAGCTTTTCTGCCTAATCCGCTTCACGACAACATACTGAGCTCAATTGCCCCTGAATTCCATGTTGTGGCCGTAACGCTTCTGCTTTGTAGTATCACGTTGCTATGGTGACATATACACTTTTATTGATCAAATTCAATATAGCAGCATGTTTTGCACGTTTCCTTTGGTCCTTCCTCTAATGCGGATGGAAGTTACACACTGCGTCACACTCTATCACTGTTTGGAACCTTCACTCCGGTGAGCAACAGCGCATTCTTTTAAAAATGTACTTTGATGCTAATCACGCATTGGCGTAACGTTTGTTTCTACGTGCATACATGCTTGATCCTGCAACAGCGTGTCTTTTAAAATGTCTTTTGATGCTAATCACGCAATAGGGTAAAGTTAGTTTCTACGCGCATACATGCTTGATCCCTTAAACTTTATTACTCAGCGCATCTTACCATCTGTCTTCACTTGCTGTCATCACCTTACTTTTTACATGTTGTCTGGCAATGCTTCAACACTCCAATCACAACCTCTTTTGTGAATCTCTTGCACCGCGACCTCCTCCATAGGTCTTCTGCACTGTTCCTGACGTTTTCGCCATTTAGCCACCTCCACCAACTATCTTTCTGTTGCACTGTTGCCGATGTTCTCTCCGACTAACCACCTCTGCAGCCTATGTTTTTTCCGTTGGGCACCTCCAAAGGCCTCTCACACCATTACACCGTTCCTTTACTTCTAGCCACCTCCATAGGCACATCAATAGTTCGCTTTAGCCACCTCCATAGGCCGATTATGAATCGATTAGTTTCTGTTGGCCACCTGCGGAGGCCCCTTAGCCACCTCCATAGGCTGATTACTAGTTCATTTGTTCTCCAGCTTCTCCTGGCCACCTCCGAAGGCCACCACAATATTTATTTTTCTCCGTCCCTCATCCAGTACTCTTCTCCATTTCCCAGCAGCGCAGGTCATCCCATCCTCTTTGCCAGTTGTTATGTCTTACTTCATATATCATTAGTTTATCAATGCCATCAATAATGCACTGAGACAGTCTCCTGGTATGTCATCCTTTATTAATCCTCTTCCATAGACGAACTGCCCTTTTCCTTCCCTCCTCTCTCGAGCCCCTCATCCCCTTCCACGTTCCACCATCCACATTCCACTTTATGTTACATCACAACACCCACCAACAACAATATGCACCGCAGCATTCAGGAATTCAAAGTGGGGAAAGAGAGACCATCAGAGCGAGAACAACACTGCAGCACCCGTATGAACCCACATCTCAACGTCCAGTGATCCTCAGCGGGGAAAGAGAGACCAGAGGAGAGAGAAATAAGCAGCAGCAGGTCAAAGAGCCCTGCAGTGCTGTCAAAGAACGTCAGCAAGCATGTGCAGCGGATATTAATCTCACTAGGCCTTCAGAGACTAAAAGGTGACACCATAGCCCGACACTATGGAACTTACCTTCGGGGCACCATGCACCAGTTCCCAGAACATAAACATTTGCTTTCCTTTCACAATGGCCCCAGGCAGGGAAAGTGGGTAGGTTTAGTCCCCTACTTGTAATATGCCCATTGTTGTTATTATTATTATATTTATGGTATTTATTGAGTGCGGACCTAGCTTCGAGAACCAAGGGAGCGCTTTACAGAGGTATATAACAGTATAGATACACAACGTAGCACTTTACAAAGATATACAACAGTACAGATGCATAACAAAGTGCTTTACAGAGGTAACAGCAGATATACAGGAGGGGGTAGGAGACAGGTACAAAGGAGGAATACAACTGTACAGGGTGGCAGAGAGGAGAGGAGCGGACGGCAGGCATCTAGCGAGGTGGGGGGTGACGTGATGGCCTAGGCATTGAGGAGGATAGACTCCTTGCAGAGGTGGGTCTTGAGTTATTTTCTGAATTGTAGGAGCGTGGTGGCGAGTCTTATGCTGACGAGGAGGAGGTTCCATAATCTTGGGGCATAGGCAGCGTGATGAATCTGACATTTATGTGGTCCTTGACCACGACCCCGCAAGCGCCATCATGTACAATTTACAAAACCTTCTTGACCAGGCAGAAGCCTTCAATTGGCTCAACGAAAAGACCCAAACCTTTCTGTTTAATGCATATCCAAAAGGTACCCGAATTCTATCTATTACCTAAAGTATATAAGACACTAGATCAGCCACCAGGCAGCCACATAGTATCGGCCACTGGTAGCATTTTACAACCTGTAGATACATATGTTGACACCATCCAGCAATCACTAATTGAAAATGTGACACACACATCAAGGATACTTATCACGTTCTAAGCCAGCTGACCATAAATGTAGGCGACACACTGGTGTCAATAGATGTAAACATCTTGTATACGTCAATACCCCATGACTTAGGCCAAGCAGCAGTGGAATGGATTCTTCTCAGAGAAGAAGAAGTAGGAGCCTCTAAAGAATTCATAATTTGTCTGCTTGATCTCATAGCACAAAAGTCACATGTTCTACACAAAACAACATTTTACTTGAAGACAAGCGGCACAGCCATGGGTGCCAATATGGCTCCGCCTATGCAAATGCCTTCATGCTTAAATTCGAAAACGACAATGTTATTCAGCATCCAATTTGGCACAATTACATCACATACTGGGGTTGCTACACTGATAACTTTTTTCTAGTATGCAAGGGTAACAAAGAGTAACTGACAGACTTCCTTCAATATTTAAATATAATTGACAAGAGAATTCAGTTTACCTGTGCGATTGGTCAACCTAGTTTGCATTTTCTTGATGAACTAGTAACTCTACAGGTTCCAAATATCTTCACCATGATATTCACCAAACACACTGATCAGAACAATTTATTACACACAATGAGTTTCCACCCACCATCTACAATATGAGGACTACCATCAAGTCAACCTGTAAGGACAAAAAGGATAATCAACAAACATGAGAAATACACGACACAATTAGACCAGATTCTATGCAGGTGTGCACAAAGATGTCATCATCAGGACGATCTGTTTTCAGCACGAGATAAGGCAGAAGAGAGAAACCGGTCCTCCCTTCTGATTGCAAAGAGCACACTGACGGGCCAAGAAGACACACCACTCATGTACATCAAGAAGTACAGTACACAGTCAGCATGGATCAAAAAGATCGTCCTCAACTAACATGTGACACCAAACTTCAGCCACTCTTTAGCGAGAAACTAATCTTTGCCCATGGCAGGAGCAGTAATTTGAGAGATCTTCTTGTCAGGACATGACTGAAAACACCATCTCAGCCTTCACCTAAACAAAAAGGTACAGTCCCACGCCTAAACTGCAATAGTTGCAACAGTATTATAAAAGGCATCCATCTTATGCACCTCAGGTCAGGCAAATAAATACCAATAATGAGATTGAAGGTGTGTCGGAAGTGGCTGCTTACCCATGAATCTGTGCGAAGTGAGATGATCGATTGCAGTGTGGCATGACACAGTCCTGCTATGTCATTAGAGCCCTTTCTTTAACGTTCCGAGTGTAGGCGAACAAAGATGTTGAAGTGGAGAGCCGTGAGCTAAAGTCTGCGCTCCGTCCCGTGTCCGTCCAGCGTCTGGTGTACAGCGCTCGGCCCCAAAATGCTTTTTTTGGTGAAGTCTAGTCACTGTTGCAGAGGTGTATTTCAGCAGCAGGTGCTCTCTAGCACCCCTCAGGTAACATCCAGGCTACACAAGGCCGGTAGTGCCATAACCTTGCTTTTCACTCCATCCTGTGGAAATTAGCCCTCCCCTGTTCCCTGATTCTCCCCCACACTCCCTTATATCCATCCATAGACACACATGGTCCCAACGCGGCAAGTGCATCCTGTACCCCGCGTATGGGCATAGGAGCCAGTGTAAGAAGGGAGCAGGACAGAGCATGAGGGCTGCTTCCTTTGATTACCTAAAAAGCGGTAAATCCGCTGTATTTTTCCTTCTCACTTCAAGGGGGGCATCTGCGGGCCTGGTTCCTTTGAGCCACTTTGCGTGCCTTATCTCCTCCTTTCCTCTCCTAGGGGTGACTGTTGGCTAAACCAGCCTTTGAACCCCTGTGAGAGAA
The DNA here is from genome assembly GCF_040938575.1 of Ambystoma mexicanum. Taxonomy (NCBI): domain Eukaryota; kingdom Metazoa; phylum Chordata; class Amphibia; order Caudata; family Ambystomatidae; genus Ambystoma; species Ambystoma mexicanum. Next base: position 250,171,888 of record NC_090930.1, on the reverse strand, counting down.
CCCTGTGAGAGAACCTGCTTATCTTTCCCTGAACATATGGATCTACGGAGAAGAGTGAAAACTCTGCAGACTGCGCACTCGGAAGAGTTGGATGCTTCGGCTGAATTGCAATTTGCAATAAACCTGCCTCTCCCTCCCCCACCCAACCCAAGAGTCGCTTTTCGAGATGTTGAAAGCCACATGGCTGCTATTAACAACCATGAAGAGGGTGGGATGCGCGGATTTAAGAAAGTCATCCCTAAAGCAACTGAGCTTAATGCTACTGAGCTGATAAGCTCTTTCTTTTTTTTCTAAACAGGCGAATAAGAACTTGCTGGCATTCTACGACCCTTCTACTTTGTGGTAGACAGAAGAGCTTCTGGGCCCTTGCAATGACCCACATACAAGAAATGGCACCTTCAACAGGCATTGATCTGACCTTTTTAGACGAAATGGAAGTCCTGAACGCTGGACAAGACAAAGATTTATTTCTTGATACCCCCCTGATTTTTCCAGAAGCTCAAGACTCTGATTCTGACTCCAACCCTGACTCTTCCATTACTTCTTACGAGCCCATAGTCGCGCCAGGTCAGCCAAGGAGGTTGTCACATGTAATAATAGCTTTAGATCTTCCTGTAGTAGGGGTTTCTGATTTAATGATAACCAAACTAAATCATGTTTTGAGTGCTTTACTTTCCCTGTTGGAAAATCAACAAAAGCACTCTAAGGCACAGGCCCATAAAGTGGACCTAATTTGGGGTGAGGTGCAACGATTTCAAGATCCACCATTGCCTGGGTTACATCAAATGGGTCATTCTGACCCATGCCCCAACATATCCCAGGTCGGTCAAAACAAGGAGCCGCAACAAAAGACCTATCCATTCCACTCAAACAAACTATTTGTCAGGGCTCGGATCCTAAGGTCATAGACTTGGTTTATGTCGATAAAGTCAGTAAAGCACAAAGTGAGGTCACGCTGAAAGCAAAAAGCAAGAGCAAAATTTCCCTAAAAAATCTAAGAACATGGACCCTGTGAAAATTCCCAACTCTATCGCCAAAGCCTTCTTTAAATCAGTGTGTCTTACTGGAGTGAGATCTTCAACAAAGAACCATTCTCCAAATTCTGTAAACTTTGCCACACAAGCGGATTCCAGGTTTTTTTACTTGATTGCTATCAACAGCGGAGCCCCCCACAGAACTGCTCCAGCTGGGCTTCATGAGCCACCTGTGCTCGCCAAAGTGACAGTGCCGGTTTCCAACAAAAGAGACTATGAATCACAGTGTGACCTTCCACTGCCATCCTTAGAGGCTCTCCAGATGGGCATTGGGGGACTGTCCCAAGACCGTAGCCTTTTAGACCTTCACTCTGGCCTCCTTCCTTGTTTAGGAACCCATTCTCGCCAACCATATAAAAATGAGGTGTGGCAGTGGGTGCTGGGAAATCCTTCCATTTGACCACGCAAGATGTGGGGAGGTCAAATATCAGCCTTACGCTGATTAAGCCCTCCACACAGCTCCCAGTCTCTGTAGAATCTGGAGGAGCGACTGCCCGCGTTGAGCACCCTCCCTCTCCAGATCAGTAGTGGCAAACAACGGAGGCAGAGATTAATAGTTCACAGGAGGGACCCTTTTCATCCACATTTGCCCACTCTTATTCCACTCTAGGCTTGGGGTCAAAACCAGTATACACGGTTAAGGGCCCTAGTAAACCCCTTGACCTAAGGTGGAGGGTCTCTTGTGCAGCTTATTAAGAGAGGTTCTTGGACGGTCGGCCACCAGGGGGCGCGGGATGAAGACCTAGTTCCACGTCGCTCCGCCAGGGCTGCCTAAATCCTTAAAAATCCTGCCGCTTCTTCGGTCCTTTTGCCGACTTGCACTGCATACAACTGCAGGGGAATACACCAGCATCCCCTCCGAAAAATCCCAGCGAAAATCGGGCCTGCCTGAGCCTCCTGCACCATGTGAAAGCCCCGCCGGTGACAGAGTCAGCAGGAAGGAAGCGCCGTCATCGGCGGTGCCCATCAGAGCCCCGCCGGAACTACGCCACGCTCACCAATCGACCCCCGAGGCTCCCGGGGCAGTTGCCGCAGAACTGGTGTCGCCGCCCTGCGAACTGAGAGGTGAGGACTTGCCCTACCCCCCCCTTCGGCCCCCGCTCCAGCCGCTGCCGCCACAGCCACCGACTGGTCCAGATCTCGGAGGGGCACCCAATTGGACCTGGGGCCGCCTCCTCCTTCCCCCCCCCCCCTGTGCAGCACCCGCACGGGCTCTCCCTCCCCGGTCCCCGCCGCGGGCGGGCCGCCTGGGTTGAGGGCTGCCCATGGGGAGGAAACATCGAGGCTGGAAGAGGGGGAGGGGATATCTCGGGGCGGCCGGCAACGAGGACTGAACACCAGCCGGTCGGAGCGGACCGGTCTGGGGATTGCTCCTGACCCCAGGCGCTGCAACTTGGGGTTGCCTCCTAAAAGGACGTGCAGCACAACTGGAATAGTGGAGGTACTCACTCCAAATACCAGGGAAAAAGCACCCGCCACGCACTGGGAGAGAGGCCAAGGACTCGCCCCCAGACGCCTGGACCCAAACTTGACACCTCGGCCGGAGTAAGCACGCCGAAACATCCGGCTTGCGCCACCCTCACCGCCTGCACAATCACCCCCCCCACCCCCTGAACTACACGTTAAAACATGCCCAGGGTTGGGTCACATTGGACATAAGGCCAGACTGCGCAGGCCAAGGCCCGATACGGGGCAAGCAACACGCTGGGATCCAGGGACAAGGCCACCAGTCGACAATCCACCGGAGGCCACAAAAACGGATCGAAGGCCTAAGGACCCCCCAGGAGGGAACCTCCGATCCAACGGAACCGCACCCAGTGCCACCCCCATAGGGTCAATATGGGGAAGGAACAGCCCCGCAGGGGAGCGACCCAAAACAAAATAGATAAATACACGACCAACACCCCGGCGGCTCTCCAGGACCCAACTAGTAGGGCGGACAACGAGTCAACGAAGGGGGACGCGGCCCAAACGCTGTCTCTCACCGACATCATGGCAGCAATCAACGACTCCAGAGCCTCGGTAGAGACCAAAATAGATGGCTTGGCCTCCGAGGTGTCCTTTGTGAGGCAAGACTTAAGGAACCTAACTACCAGGGTTGGGGAAGCAGAACAACGAATATCCGACACCGAAGACACAGTTAAAAACCTGGGAGACCGCCTTGAACAAATGGAACGGAAAATTACCACGCTAGAAAATAGAGCTGAAGACAGTGAAGGCAGGTCCCGCCGGAATAATCTCCGCATACTCGGCCTTCCCGAGAAAGAGGAGGGGCCCTCTATGGAGCTCTTTCTGGAAGACTGGCTGGCAGACTTGATGGCTCCCAAACAACTCTCTAAATTTTTCTCAATAGAAAGAGCACACAGAGTTCCGACGGGCAGACCAGTCCCGGGGGCCCCCCCACGAACGATAATCGCAAAACTCATGAACTGCAGGGACCGAGACACACTGCTGCACATGGCAAGGGAAACTGGCCCCATCACTTACAACGGTACCCGAATCGGGTTCTTCCCCGACTATACGAGAGAGGTCCAGAAGTCGCGACAATCCTACGACTCCATAAAAAAGAAACTGTCACCCCTGGGCATTAAATACGCACTCTTCTTTCCGGCAACATTCAAGGTATACCACAACAGCAAGGTTCATGTGCTCTACACCCCCCGCGAGGCCTGGGAGTGGTTAGAAACACAGGTCCTCTCTACACCATGCCCGAATAGACCGGCTGGAGGCACACCCCGCAGGCACGACGGAGACAACAACCACCCCGCTGGACAGGTCAACCCACCACATGAAGAAGCCGGAAAACCCGGATCTCCGATCAACATGGGACACACCTGAAATTGTGCAACTACTCACCGACAGGACTAAGGAAGCGGTATGAGATCCTCATAGCCGGTGGCCCTGGAGGGGCTGTGGGGGAAGTGGACAACTAACACCTCTACGCCCCCTGAGGGGGACTCTTCACTGTTAGTTCTACGTTACGTTTAGTGGTCACCTTGAACCACACGAGTTGCGGGGTAGGGTCCTCCTGACCCCTCCCCCCGCCACCGAGTTGGGGCCTTTGCCCCTTTAGCAGTTTAAATGGTTAGGGGAACAGGTACTTCTGGTTGGGGGGAAGTGCAGGGTGGGGGAAGTTTGGGGGTTTTCTTGGGGAAGGAAGGGAAAGGCCTCATGTCACAAACACCAGCAGTAATGGTCAGCAAAACAGAAAACCAGAGAAATCCTTGCATAAAATGTGAGAGGGACCGAAACGTCCCCCCCACTGACCAGCATATACCCATCTACACGGACATGGCCCACGGTTCACAGGTTAGGGTTCTAGAATTTGCACATGTAGTACACAAAATTGATCATCAAATAAGAACGGAAGGAGGGCTCAGATGTCAGTCACGCCTCAAAACGGCCGACAAAATAGAAACACAGGAAACACATTGCATCCTTCCATATAACCCCGAACCAAGACTCATGCCGATATAACACAAAAGAGACAAATATCTCTGTTGACCTGGAAAGTAAACGGCTTGGGGTCGGGCATAAAGCGTAAACTGGTACTTCAATACCTTAACCGCCATTCCCCAGACATTGCATTCATAACAGAAACCCACCTGATCGGCACCAACAGTGGGCTCTTTAGAAAAACAAACTACCCACACACATACCTCGCCGGGTTCTCCAGAGGTTCTAGGAGAGTCATGATCCTTATACATAAAAGATTCCCGTTTATCACAAAGAAAGTCAAAGCAGACCCTCGGGGCAGGTTTGTGATGGTACTGGGGGAACTGCGGGGGGAGACTTGGGGCCTCATGGCAGTGTATGCACCTCCCACGCTTACAGCGGAACTCCTTGCTGAGCTCCAAGATATGATACTAGAAGAGCGGGCGGACTCATGGGCAATAGGGGGAGATTTCAATGAGGTCATGGAGACAGCCTGGGACAGAACACACGTGGGCAGCAGAGCAGTAGACACCCCGACCAAACTCTGCACCTTTGCAGAAGCTATGGGGCTATCTGACACATGGAGGGCAGCCCACCCCACGGATCGGGGCTACTCGTTCTATTCCAACGCACACCGGTCCCTATCCATACTCGATTATATCCTCACCCCCATGAACATGGCCCACCAACTATTATCTGCAGAACTCCTGGCGAGAGGGATCTCTGACCACTCCCCCCTGTTGGTGAAACTCAAGGGTCTGACAACAAAACAGGAACCCACCTGGCGCCTGAACACCTACTATTTAGGGATACCCGAAATACTAGAGGGGCTTGCAAATAAAACATCGGAATACTTTGACCTAAATGAGGAGGCGGTGGACTGCCCAATAATAAGGTGGGAAGCATACTAGACCGTCATAAGGGGGGAAGCAATTTCCTTGGTGGCAGCTCACCGCAAACAGCACACCAAGGCAATCTACGAAGCAGAGGCCCAGGTAACTAGGCGAGAGGAGCAACTCCTCGAAGAGGGAACCCAGGAGGCACATGAGGCGTTGGTAACAGCCCAAACAATCCTGAAAGACAGGGCCTTAGACAACGCCGAATCGCCCACTGGCTGGTCCGGAGCCAGATATACGAGAGGGGAGACAAAGCCACCAAAACATTAGCCTGGCTGGAGCATAGAGAGCAGAGTAAAGGACAAGTACGGGCCATCCAAACCCCGGACGGGGATTTACTAATGGGGGACGCGGAGATTGCCGGGGAATTTGCAAACTACTACAGAGAACTATACTCCCCGCAAATACGAGAACCCCCAATAAACATCCCAAACTTTCTGGACGCGATCACGATCCCCCGCCTCTCTGAATCCCAGATAGAACAGTTAGACTCAGCCATCACCGAAGACGAGGTAGGGGAAGCCCTCTCTCAACTACAAACCGGGAAGACCCCTGGCCCCAACGGGTTCCCAGTAGAACTGTGGAAAAAACTGAGTGTGACCACAACGAAACATATGCACACCATGTTACTCCGGAGCAGAAAACAGGGCACCCTCCCCCCAGACCTCCGGAAAACGACAATAGTGGTGATCCCCAAAGCAGGGAAACCCCCGGAGCACTGCGCCTCCTACAGGCCTATCTCTTTAATAAATGGGGAGGCCAAAATACTAGCCAGAGTCCTCGCCGGCAGACTGCTGGGGGTGATGGGATCTCTAATCCACCCGGACCAGTGTGGATTTATGCCCGGTAAGTCCACACGAATGAATCTCCGCAGGGTCCAGATCGCTCTTGATCGGGCGGACGAGATCCGGTCCCCGCTGTCCCTCCTGGCGGTGGACTTTGAGAAGGCTTTCGACACGGTAGGATCGGAAGCCATGGGCTTTGGACAATACTTCATGTCCTGGGTTAAGCTCCTTTACTCCCTTCCCGAGGCCTCTGTAAGAGTCAATGGGAAATCATCCGCCACATTCCCGCTGAGTAGGGGGACCAGGCAGGGATGCCCCTTCTCTCCCCTGCTATTTATCCTCGCCATTGAGCCTTTGGCAATCCGGCTGAGAACTGATACACAATGGACAGGGTCCGCCTGGCCACGGGGCGGGGAGGAACGGGTCTCGCTGTATGCATATGACCTTTTGATATATTTGAGCAACCCAATAATCTCCTGCCCGATAGTGACCAGAACCCTGGAGGAATACCAACACTTCATGGGGCTCCGGGTCAACACACAGAAAACAATCTACTTCCCGGTACAGGGAGGAGAGGAAGCAATCCCAGATCCCTGTCCGTACTCCGTTTCAATTCTGGGCTTCACCTACCTAGGCATAAGAATTAATAGGACACAGGAGGACTTCCCCAAACTGAACCTGCATCCGATAATGGAAAAACTAGAGAACGATGTCGCCCACTGGCACTCCCTCCCACTTTCATTACTCGGGAGGGCAGCACTTTTTAAGATGCTGGCACTCCCGAGATTTCTGTACGTCCTCCAAAATGCTCCGCTCCCCATCCCGGCTACAACATTTGCAGATATCAACCGGACCCTCCGCACACTTCTATGGGGAGGGAAACAGCCACGCATTGCCCTAAAAACGCTCTACCGCTCTGTGTGGGAAGGGGGTATAGGACTGCCCAACATCCGCACATACTACTGGGCGGCACAAGCGGGGGTGGCGAATGAATGGCTACACAGAGACCCGCTGCTACCACATATCCGAGTGGAGACACGAGACACTGGCCCTCCCTCCCCTCTGCATATTCTATACGATAGCCCAAGGAACCTAAAAGAGGCAGCGACCGGGTCCCGTCACATAAAGCGAGTTTGGAGGGAGATACATAGGTACTTAGGCTGGGAAGACAGACCAATCATGATCCAACCCCTCTGGCGTAATGCACATCTCCCCGAAATACAAAAAATGGGCCATTTTGAAACCTGGGAGAGGAAAGGGATTTCCACACTGGCGGACATTGTCCAGGAGGGGAGACTGATAGACTTTGAAACCCTACAGACGAGGCACCCATGGACCGCTTTAGATACCTCCAATTTACGCACGCCATTAATACCCAATTCCCGAACCTGGCCGATATACCCGCCTGCTCTCCCTTGGAAACAAACATACTCCCACAAAGTATCCCACACAAGGTAACCTCCACCCTCTATCAGGCAATTAACTCCTTTGGATCCGGCGACTGGAGACAGAAGAGTGGGTGGAAGCCCTGATGTCCCCGCGGGAAATTGGGATCGATGCCAAACTCTGGCTAATTCAGCTCCGAATCCTACACAGGTCTTACTATTCAGAACGCAAATGGCCACTTGGGGTGGGGACGACAACCGAGAATGTACTCGATGCAAAAGAGCAGAGGGTACCTTCTACCACATGTTGTGGGAATGCGGGGTGCTGCAGGAGTTCTGGACCACGTGTTTACTCCACCTCTCCAGAATACTGGGCACCACAATCCCGAGAGACCCTAAACTTATCCTGCTAGGTATAGGAGGCGAAACTGACCTTAATAAACACGAAAGAATGTTTATAGGAGTAGCACTTGGTGCGGGAAAGAGACTCACGGCAGCCACATTGGGATAACCATTGACAGATGGTCCAATGAAATGGACAGATGCGCCTCCCTGGAGAGGCGAATTTACAATGCAAGGGGTTCCCCCCGTAAGTTTCAGAAAATATGGGGAAAATGGGGAATATAAAAGTTAAGGCCATAACAAGGGGCAGCGGCGACGCCTCGCGCAGCCACTGGGCGGGCGGTGCGGATTCTCGACCCCCACCCCGCCCTCCCTGCCGTACCACACAGAAGTCTAGAGTTATGTTACGCACTGCTATCTACTGTGACCTTGATGTTGGATCTCCTAATGTCTTTTGTGTACTCACGTTGAATGTGCTACCGCCTCTTTTTTCTTTTGTTCTCTGTTCAATAAACCAATAAAAAAAGATTTATAAATAAAATAAAAAAAGAGAGGTTCTTTACACTGAATCATAGTGGAATCTTAACGCTACTCTCCCAAGTCCCAAGCCTGAAAGCCATTTCCTCAAGAGATATAGAGTCCATTTTATTCCCCCACAAAGGTAGAACGTTGTTGTGATAACCATGGTTTCACAAATGGTATTTCACTTGGTGCTGGGTGAAATTGATTTGCTGCTTTCCCTGGGATTTGAATGTGGAATTGACATCACCAAAAAGAAGACTGTGTACTCTGACCATTTAACCGTTAAAAGAGGGGCTGATCAGCGTACATTCCCCAGGTCTGTTAATGGGCAAACGGGTATAGCTTTATCCAGTCACAGAATGGGAGGGGATCTGCTTGAGCATTAAAGTAGGAACCAGAATTGCCATTCTGACTTGACCTACTCAGGGTTCAGTTAGTAATATTGAGACATTCACAGTTCCTTCTTTGAATAGCTGTGGGCATGCTCACTTATTCACAAATATTGATTTGCTTCTATTCTTGCAGGACCACACTATCGTTTTTATTCAGGAATCTTGGTTAACTGAAACACCTGTAGTGGATGAGTATGTTTGCTTTGCTTACCCTGCTATTAGAGGTCCTAGGGGTCAACCTTTGTGTGGTTTAGTTATCCTTTTAAAAAAGACTGAAGGGTTGATTTTTGATGTGGTTATTTCAAACAAATGTCTATTAGGAGTTCAAGCTATCATGTTGCATGATGTTGAACACTTACTGGCATCATAAACTGACCACTGTTCAAGCTATTTTGGAGGAGGTTGTCGCCCTCATCTTAGGTTGGATGGATGGCTCTGGGGAGGGCGGTATCATTCTGGGGGGGGATTTAAATTCCTTTTGTTTCTCTCAGTCAAACTCATGCCCTGGGCTCATACGGCAACCTGCCCCCTGAAATGTCAAGCATGGAGTACGATGGCTTGACTCCTTGAAAGCATTGGACTTCTTCTGCTTAAATGGTTCAGTCCAAGGTGACCTACAATGTCAGAGCACTTGGTCAAAGTGTACAAAACAGACTATACTTGATTATATATATATCAATGAGCTTCTGTTGCATAAGTGTTGCACATTTAATGTTAAATCTACAGTGCTCATTGACCATGGGATGATAATTGCTGAGTGTGACTGGCCAGTTGCCAGGCCCACAACCTCTAACCTCCCATCAGTTTTTGTAAATCAAAGATCTAATCGAATAACTTGGAATCCACACAAGGCCTCTATGGTGAATAGAAGAGTAGGGAATCAACTGGCGACCAGTACACTGGATTGGAAAATCTTTACCTTCAATGTAAACCAGTTTGACTCATTTTTGTCCAATCATTTGGAGAATGTAAAGGAGAGAATTAAGACGCCAAATAGAAAACATCTCCATCTCTTTGACCAGGGCTTGCCCACGTGTAAGAGGGAGATTCGGAAATACATTTGGGATTTTAAGAATAATCATTCCGCCGATTTACACTACTGACAATGTGCAATTAAAAGGGAAAGACAACTTTTTATAGGCCACTGGTGTAGACAACACAAACGTATCCTTTATCAGAATGATGCTCAATCTATGATGGCTGCGTTGTGTCAAACATCTTCTGCATCATTTTGGCGGTTAATAAATCATTTGAGCCGTACCCAGAGTGATTTGCAGCTAAACCTCATTGACGAACAACATTGGGTTTCCCACTATCAATTTAAACTGGGGTCTAGTAAGACATTTGATTCCCCTAACCTCCTCCAAGGGGTGAGTGCAGACAAGTGGAATATTACTGTGGGATTTGATGAAATTGCTGAAGTCATAAAGGGTAGCAGTAATTCTAGAGCTCCTGGCCCCAACAAACTCTCCAATCTGCTCTTTAAGAATGATCCTGCTACGTGGGCCACTATTTTGACCCTTTACTTTAGACAGATTATTAAGAATCAAAGATTATCTCCAAGTTGGGAAACTGCCTACCTAATACCAATTTACAAGCGTGACAGCAAATCGGGGGTAGGTCTGCTTTCTGATTTGCTGTCAGTGGACGACAGTTTCCCAAGACTCTGAACTGCGTGAAGAAGAAAACAGGTAGTGCATACAGGTTGTACACCGGGCCACTGGCCGCCCATTCTGTCGGTTGGCTAACCATGATTGTATAAAGAAATCAAGTGAAATTGTCAAATACGCGGCTAATACTACATTGAAGGTGACGTGTCTTAAATAAGACCTAGGCCTCCCACCAGAAGCAGGGCAACTATTTAGCTGCTATGCCACTGCAGGTGCTGCTGACTCAATTGTGCAGGTAGTCTGTCTGGCACTACAGAAAGATAAGACATCAATACGGAAGTCTGCCTTTTATAAGCTCAAGTCCCTCAGTCCTTGTCATAAAGTGAAGCAACAATTGTTTGGCCGTATGGGTTAGGATTAACTTCCAGAACAGAAGCAATCCACTCGTCCTGAAGAAGTCCTTGTGAACATTGCGACCCAACAGCACTAGGGATAGTGCAGTATGGATCGTATAGGCCGAAACATATGTCGACTGTGTATGGAGCTTTAGTTTATGCTCCATCAATCTGATATTGTCAAAAACATAATATTGTTTTGCCCAGAAAACATTTTTTTTTGTGACTCACTTCAGTGTAAACGGAGACAGTAATAACAATGCTCTGCTAATATGTTGAGTTTTTGTGCAATTGAAATGTTTTCATGATTAATTCTTTTGGTGACTTATTGATTTGTTTGATGATTGTGAGTTACTCATTGACCCTTTCTATTGTTGTTACATGAACGTTCTATATGTGTTTTTCAGTATACCTCCCTGAATGCTGTCAAATTTGACTAGGTGCTAACGAAATATCTCAAATGAAATCGAGGTTTGGAATAGATATTTGAGTGGCTATGTAACTTCTGAAATACTAGTAGCACAACACTTCTCAGAGCAGGGACACAAGCTGTCACAAATCAGATTTAAAATCTTAGAAGTAGTCAATGAGAAGCATCAATAAAAGACTAGAGCAAAGGGAGACCTTTTTAATCAATAGGCTAGTGTCAGAAACCTCAGGGTATTCTCCCTGCTAAATGCCTTGGATCCTCTGCCCAGGTGGCCAGGGAAAGGCCATTGCTCTTGGATCCTGACCCTGGGGGTGGAGAAGCAAGGGAGGATCACCTGGGTGGAGGGTCCTTGGGGACTGGGAGTGGGGTACCTGTTACGCTCACCTGATATCCCTGGGGGCGTCTGGAAGGCTCTGAGATCTGGAACCCTGGATGCGTAGTTGCCCAGTGCTGAATAATGAATCTGTAATTAGAGAAGGGAGGATTTGTGATAACTGTCTCTAATGGGTGAATCTCCCACCTCCCTCTGAACGATTCCCTTCCCACTGGGTTCTTTTCTCACTTTAGTTATTTGTAGGGTGAGCTATCCGTCCTGCGTTTCTTGTGCAGGGGCGCTTGATGTTTGTTGGCGAGCTGCTTTACTGGTGCAGTATGCCTTCCTTGGGTCCAGGCCTGCTGTGCTGGTAGGCAGGTAGGTTTGTTAATTGTAAGTCTTTGTTCTGTTTATGGTGGGTATTCGGTAATGTCTTTATCTCCTTCCTTTCGGGTGCGAAGGTCTTGATGCTGGCATGCTGGATAGAGAGGTACGTTTCTAGGTAAAAGAAAGCGTGAAGCGCAGCGCCTTTATTGTCCTTTGAAGTTAACCTGTATTTTCTTATTCTTCTTCTCACAGGCCGCTGTGGTGCTGCGAGTGGATGAGAGCTTGATGAAAAACAGGCCCCCGGAATCCGTTAAGGTAGTACAGCACTGTGCGGTTGTTTAATATTGAAAGCGAACCTGAATATGTCTCTTTTCCTTTGCAGATGTTACTGTGGTGCTCCGGATGGAAGCGTGGCGTAGCACGATGGACTTCAGGTAAGACTGATGGAATTCGATGTTTTGGAAGCGCGCGTTCTAATATTGTTTTTCCCTTTCTCGTTATTGCAGGTCGCAATGTTCGAATAGCAGCTATGGTAGCGGTTCGCCGGAAGTCCTTAAGCTAGTACTCACAGGTGAGTGTTGTTTCTTCTTCTCTCGGTTTCCACAGATTGCAGCCCAGTTCAGATGCTGAGTGCTGGATGGTGTTTTCTCAGGTAAAACAGAATAATCTTGTTCTTGTTCTTGCAGGATTACAGGAAGATGCTGAGGACCAGGAGCTGGACACAGCGAGCGTCATGCTGCTGGTTGCAGAATAACACGAAGCATGTTCTGCAGTCAGGGTGTGGTTTATAAAGCCCAGGTAAAGTAGCACCAGGGAAAGTAGTTCCAGGCCTGCCACACCCAGAACACTACACCACATGGTTTGGTTCTTAGAACTAGACTGTGTGGGTGCTTCCATGTTGGATTTAAAGGCCCATGTGCATAAATGGGACCTAGTTTGAACAGCCCTTCCTTCCTACATATGAGCCTCGTGCCAAAGGCACCAGGACTGGCTCCAGGAGCCCTTTTGTAGTGGTATTAAGACCCTCAGGGTTCTGGTGGGAGCCTACTTGTGGCACAACCTGTGCCCACTCACAGTGGTCATGACAGCACTCTCCCCCAAGGCCCCTGCATGGTATCCTTCCTGTCCGGTCCGGGTTTCGTGGGGTTATCCAGGTGAAACCTCTTGATCAGACGTGGTGCGTGAATATGTTCACTTGGTTCCCACGTTCTGTCTTGAGACCCGTACCCTTTCCAGTCCACTAAATAGTATAGCTTAGATCTGGTACGTTTCGAATCCAGGATGTTTATAACTTCAAATTCAAGCTCACCAGCAACTAGCACAGGTTTTGGCGATGTTAAGACTCAGGTTCCTGGTTGTACAGGTTTTACAAGTGACACATAGAACACTGGATGAATTTGCATGCTTGGTGGTAGGGCTAACTTGGCAGCCACCGGATTTATCACCAATTCGATGGTATAGGGTCCTAGATATCTTGGACGAAAGGTCCGGGTACCTTTTATGGGCACATGTTTTGATGCCAACCAGACTTCGTCTCCAACTTGGTAATCAGGAGCTTTCTTTCGATGCCGATCCAAGAACGTATTTTGTCTGTCTTTGGCTTGCAGTAAATATTCATTTGCCCTTTTAAAGGCTTGGGTGTCACGATGCCCGCTCCCGGGGAGCCGGCTCAGGCCCTGCGTCCCCGAAAGTGGACATCAAGTCCCCAGGTAAGGTCCCAGCAACCCCTTATAGGGGCCCTTTGCACAGCGTCCTGGCGCCTATGGCGCCAGGCTCATAGAAAACGTCAGTCCTGGCGCCATAGGCGCCAGGCTCATTATGAAAGTGTTTGGGTGCACTTACCTGATGCAGACCATGCTGCAGAACCCCGGCCTCCTTGAGGCCTGAAAGGAACTACTTTACCTGTGGGACTCATTTACCACCCGGGCGTGGTCGGGGAAGGATACATACCTGATTGGAGGAAGGACACATTCTAGAAACTTCTTCCAAGGCTATTTAAACCACACCCGATCAGCCACACGTGCTTCGCGTTGTTCTGCATCTAGCAGCTGGGCGCTCACCGTGTCTGCTCCTGCATCTTGACTTCTCCCACACCTGCCAGCAACCTGAATCACCTGCAAAGGAAGGGAACAAGAGAACAGAAGAAGGAAAAGGCCTCACCTGCTAAATCTGCACCCCAGAGACATTTCGCCGACAATCCTGAAAAGGAAGACATTTATTTTTAAAAGCACATCGCATCGATCGCTGCAGCGCCACATTCTACTCACCTTTACAGGGTGCCTCCATGTTCAACAGCGACCATCTGGATTCGCAGTCGCGCCCCCGCGCCTAGGGAGAAAAAGACAAGAACAAAGGTGAGAGAAAGAAGGGAAAAGGGAAGCTAAAACTCCATGTCAAGACTTATCTGTTGGGTCATTCCCTTTTCATTTCGGGTCCGTGCCGCATCCAGGCATTTTCGGACCCCGGCCCCTAAGGGGAAAAAGACATCAGCGTTAATGAGTGAATGAAAAGACATTACCAAAACACTCATTAAAGACTTACCTGATTTCCACAAGGATTTCACCGCTCACCTCGGGTCGATGCCTGTTCCCCGGCATTCCGTACCCCGGCCCCTATGGGGAAAAAGACACTAGCATTAGAACATTAATGCATGGACACAAAGGGAACCACTTATAGAAAAACTTACCTGGAAGCCAAGCAAGTTTGGTTCTCACCCATCCGAAAATCCAGTGACGTAACTGGATACCAACGCGCCCCTGCATCAGAAGCAGGATGGAGAGCTCGTCCTTCCAGACCCTAAGGTGAGACGCTACGGGGAAGCACAGAAGGGTTTTGAGGAGGGTGAGAGGGGTAAGTGGGAGGCCGATTGCATTACCCCGCAGACAGTTAACCCCCTATTCTCACCTACAGAAGGATACTTCTGCGAGTCAGACAAGCCAGATCTGGGGCCCGGTCCAGTCCGTCTTCCGAACCCTGCGCATCACCTTAGACGAGGTCACAGCAGCGCCAACCAGGCCAGCGCCCCCGTAGGAGTCAGGTGAGCGTTACAGAACGCGAAGCCTTCCTACAAATTCCCACCCAGGCGCTATGGAAACTTCTGAGACTGATCAGTTGGCCCAATTACTGGGGGAATTACGGGCCGAAGTACATGCCGCTCGTCAAGAGACTAATGCCCTCAAGAGGGAATTAATAATATCAAAGGAAAGAACTGATGACCTGGCCAGACAGCTTTTGCAAGGTCAAGCTGGACAAACTCCTCTACCCTGTTCCGGAGGGAACCCAGCTCCTGTGGTTCCCAGTACCCTGTGCAGATTAATCAACCTGGAAACATGCCGCTGGCCCCACCTGGACGCTTTGCTGGGGACCCCAAACAATTCGCTGTATTCATGAATCAGTGTTGTTTGCACTTCCTATGCAGACCTGGGGCCTTCCCTAATGATCAGACCAAAGTAGCCTTTGTATTGTCATATCTCAGCGGCTGCGCTGCCGATTGGTCAGTTCCACTGGTTACTCAAGATGACCCGATTCTCCGTGATTTTCAAGGATTTCAAGCAAGCATGGAAAGGTTATTTGCTCGACACTCTCAGGGGCAGGCTCTGGATGACGAACTTCTATCCCTGCGACAGGGCAATCAGGACCTCCTATCCTATATTGCAACCTTTAATAGACTAATTGTGGAAACAGGATGGCCAGAGGATAAAAGAGTCATGTTATTTTATCGAGGTCTACGCGGAGAACTTAAAGATGTCTTGGCCCAAGTTGTAAATCCGCCCCAAGAATGCACAGAATATATAGACTTAGTGGTCCAATTGGATCACAGACTTCAAAACAGAAAAACAGATCGGTCCAGGTTTGAGACCCGGGTGTTGGTCAAGACCCACGCTAACCCCAAGGGAGTTGATGTCTCTGAGCCTATGCAAATTGGAGGGGTTAAAGAACCCTTAACTCAAAAGGAACGTGAAAGGAGGCGGCAGTTAAAATTATGTCTTTATTGTGGGAACTCTGGACACTTTCTACGAGATTGCCCGGCAAAACCGCCCCGAAAAGCGGTAGGAGCCGCTGATAAAAACCATGAAGACTCTGTTTCGGGAAACGGCTCAGCCCGACAAGCGTAAGGGTCCGCTTGCCGAGCTTGAAAACTAACTCTCAGACCTTGCATTTCATTGTGCCAATGGTTCTCGTAGATCCAGAAAAGCCTAAGCGGTTGCATGCAATAAAGGCATACATCGATAGTGGGGCTATTGGAAACTATGTGGATCGTGAATTGGTCTCTAGGATTAACCTCCCTCTCCGTCCTAAAACCAGCAAAGATGTTATCACCATAATCGATGGAACTGAAATTGCCTCTGGACCGGTAACACATTCCACTACTGAGGTGACTCTTATTGGTCCTGACGGCAGTTGTGTTTGATGTAATCAAGGCTCCACAGTTTCAGGTTATTCTTGGAATTCCTTGGTTAGAGACACATAATCCTCGAATTGATTGGCGAGCTAAGAGAATAACCTTCCCGGATTGTGCACAAACCTGCTACCCAGAAAACCTGAAGATTAATCTAGCATGTGTAACCTCTGCCTCCATGCAATTACCTCCGGAATACCAGAACTTTCAGGACGTCTTCCAAAAGGAACAGGCCAACACGTTACCTCCTCACCGATCGTACGATTGCCAAATCGATCTGGTGCCCGGTGCACAACCCCCTTGTGCAGGATTTATGCCCTTACCGAACCTGAGAACCTGCATTTGAGACAATATTTGGATCAATACCTCGCCAATGGTTTTATTCGCCCGTCAAAGTCCCCGGCATCCTCGGCTTTGTTCTTCGTGCCTAAAAAAGAAGGCGACCTTAGAACTTGTATCGATTACCGCGCATTGAACCAGATAACGGTTAAGAACCGTTATCCTCTGCCTCTGATTCCTGAACTCCTTGACCAGGTGAAGGACGCTTGCATATACACCAAGTTAGATCTCCGGGGGGCATATCATATGATGCGAGTAAAAGAAGGCGACGAATGGAAAACAGCCTTCCGTACAAAATATGGATTATTCGAATACCAGGTAATGCCTTTCGGGTTGTGCAATGCGCCTGCTGCCTTCCAATTCTTCATGAATGATGTCCTTCGGGAACTGATCGATGTTTGTGTTGTCGTCTATATCGATGACATTCTACATTCTAGTGTACTCCTCTTCGGAATCTGATCACAGAAAACACGTTAGGGCAGTTCTGGAAAAACTGCGCCAACACAAACTATTTGCTAAACTGGAGAAATGTGTTTTCCATACGACAGAAGTTGAGTTTCTCGGTTTCATCCTGACACCCAAAGGAGTCCGAATGGACTCAAGAAAAGTGGATGCCATCCTCAAATGGCCATCACCTAGCTCTGTAAAAGGGGTTCAAAGCATGCTCGGCTTTGCCAATTTCTATCGCAGGTTTATCCCGGAATTTTCACGCATAGTACAACCCATTACTGCACTCTTGAGGAAAAATAAACGTTTTGAATGGTCTGAAGAAGCCGAGCAGGCCTTCCAGGATTTAAAAGCTAAGTTTACCTCTGCACCTATATTGAAACACCCACGTCCAGATCTCCCGTATGTTGTCGAAACTGACGCGTCCAGCCTAGCCATGGGAGCAGTTCTGTCTCAAAGAGATCCTGAAACCAACCAACTGCATCCCGTAGCATTTTGGTCCAGAAAATTCTCGGCACCAGAGATTAATTACGCAATCACTGACAAAGAACTGTTAGCCATAAAGTCCGCTTTTAAAGCCTGGCGGCATTACCTGCTTGCCGCTCGACATACCATCACGGTGATCACTGATCACCGGAATTTACAG
Organism: Ambystoma mexicanum; assembly: GCF_040938575.1. Taxonomy (NCBI): domain Eukaryota; kingdom Metazoa; phylum Chordata; class Amphibia; order Caudata; family Ambystomatidae; genus Ambystoma; species Ambystoma mexicanum. The sequence continues at coordinate 250,154,191 of NC_090930.1, read as the reverse complement.
TATTTGAAAACCGCCAAGGCTCAGTCATCACGGCAGCTCCGCTGGGCTTTGTTTTTCGCTGAATTTGATTTCGTGATTACCTATCGACCTGGCTGCAAGAACGGCAAAGCAGACGCCTTATCCCGAATTGGAATGGGAGAATCTGATACAAACTCAGAACCAGTACCAATAATTCCCGAACAGAGAATTCTAGGCATGACTTCGTTACAGACGCTTGAAGACATTCAAGTCAGAGTGAAACAACTCCTGGACCCTACAGTCCTACAGGATTGGATACAAAAGGGATCAGGCTTTACCATAGATAATGGTTTACCTTATTACCAAGGACGCTTATTCCTGCCGCACAAGGATTTACACGAACTAATTATTTCAGGTTATCATGATACATTAATAGAGGGACACCCCGGTATTGCCAAGACAATGGAAAAGGTGAAACGACAATTCTGGTGGCCCTCTTGGCGAAAAGATGTTAAATCTTTTGTGATGTCCTGTGGTGTTTGCGCCCAAAATAAAGGTCAAAAGAAAAGACCAGCCGGTCTCCTTCAACCTCTAGACATACCGCCAGCACCCTGGCACACCCTATCAATGGATTTTATTACGGACTTGCCTCCTTGTTCGGGATACAATACCATTCTGGTAATTGTGGATTTGTTTTCCAAAATGGCCCACTTCATTCCTTTGAAAGGTTTACCTTCAGCTTCTGTCCAAGCCAAAGAATTCCTCGAAAATATTGTTCGGCTACATGGATTCCCATCTATACTAATCTCTGACTGGGGAAGCCAATTCATTTCCCACTTCTGGCGCAAATGTTGTCAAATGGCACAAATCGACGTAAGATTATCGACCAGTCACCACCCTCAGACCGATGGTCAGACCGAGAGGACAAATCAGACCCTTGAGCAGTACGTACGGTGTATGTTACAGCAATCTGAAAGCAACTGGAAAGACATTCTTTGGATAGCCGAATATGCATATAATAATTCGGTACACTCTGGAACTGGCCATAGTCCTTTTTATACCTTGTTTGGACATCACCCTCGAACCTCAAACCTCTACTCACCTCATAACCTCGGAGTGCCCGCAGTAGAACATCTGTATTCTACCATTACCCGAGCCTTCAAAGAAGCAACCACGCATTTACAACAAGCCAAGAGAAAATACAAGGCGAATGCTGACCTACAACGGAGTGAAGCACCTCCGTATCAGATTGGGGATCAAGTGTGGTTAGCTACCAGACATTTACCGCTCAAAGGGCCTCGAACCTTTAACCCAAAATATCTGGGACCTTATTCTATTCCGGCAATAATTAACCCAGTAGCGGTTAAACTTGATTTACCAGCTAATATGCGAATTCACCCTGTTTTTCATGTGTCACTTCTGAAACCAGTGGTACCCGGAACCCGACTACTCAAACCTCCAGAACCTATTCAAATAGATGGGGAACCCGAATTCGAAGTGAAGAACATTTTAGATTAAAAAATGTTTAGGTCAAAGCTTTTCTACCTAATTGATTGGAAGGGGTACGGACCTCAGGAGAGGTCGTGGGAACCCAGTGACCATGTGCATGCACCTCGATTAGTCAGGAAATTCCACCGACTCTTCCCAAACAAACCAAAACCCCCGGAGGGAACAACCTTGGGGGGGAGTGCTGTCACGATGCCCGCTCCCGGGGAGCCGGCTCAGGCCCTGCGTTCCCGAAAGCGGACATCAAGTCCCCAGGGAAGGACCCAGCAACCCCTTATAGGGGCCCTTTGGACAGCGTCCTGGCGCCTTTGGCGCCAGTCTCATAGAAAACGTCATTCCTGGCGCCATAGGCGCCAGGCTCATTATGAAAGTGTTTGGGTGCACTTACCTGATGCAGACCATGCTGCAGAACCCCAGCCTCCTTGAGGCCTGAAAGGAACTACTTTACCTGTGGGACTCATTTACCACCCGGGCGTGGTCGGGGAAGGATACATACCTGATTGGAGGAAGGACACATTCTAGGAACTTCTTCCAAGGCTATTTAAACCACACCCGATCAGCCACACGTGCTTCGCGTTGTTCTGCATCTAGCAGCTGGACGCTCACCGTGTCTGCTCCTGCATCTTGACTTCTGCCACACCTGCCAGCATCCTGAATCACCTGCAAAGGAAGGGAACAAGAGAACAGAATAAGGAAAAGGCCTCACCTGCTAAATCTGCATCCCAGAGACATTTCGCCGACAATCCTGAAAAGGAAGACATTTATTTTTAAAAGCACATCGCATCGATCGCTGCAGCGCCGCATTCTACTCACCTTTACAGGGCGCCTCCATGTTCAACAGCGACCATCCGGATTCGCAGTCGCGCCCCCGCGCCTAGGGAGTAAAAGACAAGAACAAAGGTGAGAGAAAGAAGGGAAAAGGGAAGCTAAAACTCCATGTCAAGACTTACCTGTTGGGTCATTCCCTTTTCATTTCGGGTCCGTGCCGCATCCAGGCATTTTCGGACCCCGGCCCCTAAGGGGAAAAAGACATCAGCGTTAATGAGTGAATGAAAAGACATTAACAAAACACTCATTAAAGACTTACCTGATTTCCACAAGGATTTCACCGCTCACCACGGGTCGGTGCCTGTTCCCCGGCATTCCGTACCCCGGCCCCTATGGGGAAAAAGACAGTAGCATTAGAACATTAATGCATGGACACAAGGGGAACCACTTATAGAAAAACTTACCTGGAAGCCAAGCAAGTTTGGTTCTCACCCATCCGAAAATCCAGTGACGTAACTGGATACCAACGCGCCCCTGCATCAGAAGCAGGATGGAGAGCTCGTCCTTCCAGACCCTAAGGTGAGACGCTACGGGGAAGCACAGAAGGGTTTTGAGGAGGGTGAGAGGGGTAAGTGGGAGGCCGATTGCATTACCCCGCAGACAGTTAACCCCCTATTCTCACCTACAGAAGGATACTTCTGCGAGTCAGACAAGCCAGATCTGGGGCCCGGTCCAGTCCGTCTTCCGAACCCTGCGCATCACCTTAGACGAGGTCACAGCAGCGCGAACCAGGCCAGCGCCCCCGTGGGAGTCAGGTGAGCGTTACATTGGGTTATGCTTGTGTGTAGAGTCTTTACCACTTGCATTTCCAAGGTCGTGGGGGAGTCTAGTTCAGAGGTACGTGGATGTCTTCCGTATATTGTGTAGAACAGGCTTTGTCCCGTGCTGGTGTGTATGGAGTTATTGTATGCGTATTCCGCTATCCATAACAAGTCTTTCCAATTCTTTTCCACTTGATGCAGCATGCAACGTAGATACTGTTCTAATGTCTGGTTTGTTCTTTCTGTTTGTCCATCCGTTTGGGGGTGATGGCTAGTGGATAATCGAACATCGATTTGTGCCATGGCACAACATTTCCTCTAGAAGTTGGATACAAATTGGCTGCCACGATCTGAGATTAGGACTGACGGGAAATCATGCAGTTTTATAATCTGTTCAAGAAATGCTTTTGCCAGACCGTTAGCGTTAGGAAGTCCTTTGAATGGAATGAAATGTGCCATTTTAGAGAACAGGTCTACAACCACCAGAATGGTATTAAAACCTTGACAGGGAGGTAAGTCCGTAAGAAAATCAAGAGAAAGAGTATGCCAGGGAGCTTGTGGAATATCCAGTGGTTGTAGGAGGCCAGCTGGTTTCTGTTTTTGTGATTTATTCTGTGCACATATCCCACAGGATAGAACGAATCGAGCAATGTCCTTACGCCAGATTGGCCACCAATAATTCCGTTTAACCTTGGCTAGAGTGGGGGCGTGGCTTGGCAGCCATGGAATAGGCTGGAAACCCTGTGAGCTCCGTGATCCGAAAACTTGATCCGACCAAGAAACGCATATTTCCTTGATTAGTGGCGGCCCCAAAAAGTATGTGCAGGCATGGGAAGGCACAGAGCAGAGCATGAGCAAGTTGACTGCAAATTTACAGCAGAGGAACGGTCGAATTGTTACTATGGACTGAGAGGCCGATCGCGGAAGAGACATCAAAATGGCCGCGGACGAGAACAAAGAGATCCCGAGGGGCGCATCCCTGAGACGGAGGAGCTGACTCCGTTCGACAACAGCCGAGGAGGATCACTAGGTATACGAAATAATCATCACATTGCCCATTCTAGGTGGCCGCAGTGAAAGGAAAGCAAAGGGTGAGATACTGGAGGAGTGCCCGGAGGACATCGAAAGAACCAGCAGATACTGTCGGCCCTTTGAGGATAGCGAGAATCCACTCTTGCTGGGACTGAAGACCACGGATAAAGGGGCTGACCCACGACACAGCACTATGTCTAATAAACCCCCAAGACTAAAAAGTAAGCAACCCACATTAGAGGAATACACTAAGACGTCGCCTGGCCCGGAAGGAGCCAGGAACAAACACAAAGCCCAAGTTGGGAGCAGTGCCACCATGGGCGCGAATCAGGAGGTCCTGGAGGTGATTGCCGATCTGAAGGCGGCTTGGGAGACCAAGCTCGAACTGGCGGTGACAGAACTAAAAACAGCGCTGGAGCTCCAGGTTGGGGCAGTGCAAGAGGATGTGAATCTGCTACGGCAAGACGTTCGGTCTCTGGCGGAGAGCACGGAGAACCTCGAGAAGGAGATGGGCCCTAACACGGCGGACTGTGCTTCCCACCGGTCGGAGCTTCACGCCCTGGTACAACGAGTGGGTAATCTGGAGAGGAAAATGGAGGAGGCGGAAGGACGAGCCCAGAGAAATAATATCCGTATTGTTGGACTACCAGAGGGAGCAGAAGGCCATAACCCCACGGAATTCGTTGAAACAATGTTGCTACAAGGAATCACTGGAGGAGTGCTGTCTCAGGGGTTTGCGGTGGAAAGGGCGCATAGGTCCCTAACGAGGAAACCACCACCAGGAGGCCCTCCAAGGCCGGTAATCGTCAAGATACTTAACTACAGGGATCGAGAAAGGATTCTGGAACACTTCCGCAAAGGTGGGACAATACAAAGGGGGTCGGCAAACATAACGGCTTACCCGGACTATACCCTGATGGTGCAGCGGAGCAGAATGAACTTTGGGGCAGCCAAGAGGAGATTGCGAGAGGCGGGTCATAAGTATATGCTGCTTTACCCGGCTAAACTGAAGGTTTTTCATAAGCACAGAACTTTGTTTTTTGAAACTCCGGAAGAAGCAATGGGATGGCTCGACATGTAGGGATGCCCCCAGGAGTCAGACGTTCGGACAGGAGAAGGAGGCGATGTGGATAAGTAATGAACGGGGGAGTGTCAGAACTTAAGACTATGGGACTGGAATATAGTCATTGAAGTAGCTTGTTGAAGGGTGTGATCAAGCTGGAAGAAACACATGATCTGCTACTATTGCGATCAAGATTTGGACTAGGAGCCTTGCAGGTCCAACCTTTACATCCCCCATTTAGAGTTTAGTTAGGTCGCCGATAGTGCGGTGACGCCCTGCTGGGGTCTTGCCCGGGGGAACCGGGTAGGCCCAAAAGCGGGGGAGCCTGAGATCCACAGATGGAGCTGGGCAGCTGTTGGGGTTGGGGTGTGGGGGGGGGGTGGAGGGAGGGAAGGGGTTGTGTGCTGTGGTTTGCTATAGTTGGAGGAGAGTTATGGGGTGAGCCTACACCTCACAGAAAACGAGATGAACCATGGGAGACCTTAAGATAGTCACTTGGAATGTTAGGGGGCTCAATAGTTATCTGAAGCGGAACAAGGTTATGATGTACCTACGCAGACATAAAGTGGATATAGCCCTGTTACAAGAAACTCATTTAACGAAAGACAAACTAGAAGTGGTACGGAAGAAATGGAGAGGGACAGTGGTGGGGGCAACATACTCTGCCTATGCAAGAAGGGTAATCACATGGGTGGCTCCACATGTTCCGTTTCAGTTGCTGAGCTCGCAGGTAGAGGCGGATGGCAGGAAGGTGATCATGAGAGGGATGGTGGAAAATAGAGAGATCTGCATCGTAAATACTTATGCCCCAAACCAAGATACAGCTGCGTATTTTAGGACTCTGTATAGTACACTCAGTGGCAGCGTGGGGGGAGCTATATTGTGGGGGGGAGACTTCAATTGTGTGTTGAACCCCACCATAGATAGATCAGATGATACAATAGTTAGACCTACCCCGGCTGCAAAGGCACTACATGCACTATTGGCGGATTTTGGGCAGACAGATGCATGGAGAACACGTCACCCGCAGGATAGACAATATTCACACTATGCAGCCCCACAGGGCCTATACACAAGACTGGACTATGTATTTGTCACGCAGGAGTTACAGACCGAAATACCGCAGGCGGAGTACAAAGCTAGAGTCCTCTCAGACCACTCGCCACTGCTGCTAACATGGCAATACCGCCCCCCTTTAGGGAAGGATACCCACATGGCGATTGCGTGCAGAAGCGTTTAAAGACAGCGTATTCAGGGAGGATATGGGAGAGGAAATAATAAGTTATTTCGAGATAAATACTGGCAGTGTCAAGACAGCGGGCACACTTTGGGAAGCCTTTAAAGTGGTAGTGAGAGGAATTGCCATAGCCAAGTCTAAAGGACTGCAGGATGGGATTCTGACCGCATTACAGGACTCTGAAAAGGAATTGGAGAGGGTATTGGAACGGGGCAGCAACACTAAGGCAGATACAGAAATGGCACTGGGCCTGCAGCAGAAATGTGCAGGATACTGGGAGAGATTATGTAATCTTAATTATAAAAAGTACACAGAAAGGCAACATACTGGAGGCGACAAACCAGGAAGACTCCTTGCGTGGCTCTACAAAAACGAGACTCCAAGGCCCCCAGTCAGAACAATAGTGAAAGACAATGGCGACGTAGTGGATACGCAAGAGGGGGTTAATCAAGAATTTGCAGACTATTATAGACGCTTGTACGGAGAGGAGACGGGAAGCAGAAGAGGGGAGATAGGAGACATACTGGAAGATATTGGGCTAGCCCAAATTAGTGTGGAAGAAAGGGAGGAGCTAGACGCCCCGATCACTCTAGAAGAGCTAGAAGAAGTGGTGAGGCAGCTGCCCACGTGTAAAACCCCGGGAACTGACGGACTCCCAAGCGAATTCTATAAGGCTTATAAAGCAGAGATTCTCCCCCCACTGCTGGAAATGTTTAACAAAGCATATGAAGTTGGGAGATTACCGGAATCACTGCGCGAAGCGGTTATTATACCACTCCCCAAGCCCAACAGGCCTGGTAGTGACTTCGGTTCCTATAGGCCCCTATCGATGTTAAACGAAGATAGTAAGATTTTAACAGCGGTTCTAGCAAACAGATTAAAGAAGGTCATAAACAAACTGATTCATCCTGATCAAACAGGAAATGTCCCAAATAGGAATATTTCGAATAATTTGAGGCAACTCCATCGAGTGATTGAACATACTGAAGGGGACACTAGCGAAATGGCGATAGTGTCGCTGGATGCGGTCAAGGCATTTGACTCGGTCAGATGGCCCTGGCTGAAGGCGGCCCTAGCCAACTACGGTATGGGACCAGGATATCTTCACTGGGTAGAACTCCTATATAGTGAGCTATTAGTGAGAGTGAAGACAGGATCTGTGATCTCTGAAAGGTGGCAACTTGGGAGAGGGACTAGACAGGGATGCCCCTAGTCCCCCATGTTGTAAATTCTGGCATTGGAGCCTCTGGCGATTTATTTAAGGCAGCAATATGACGCAATAGGCATTGCCATTGGGGAAACATCACATTTAATTTCACTATACGCAGACGCTATGCTATTGTATCTGCGCTATCCAGAGGAGAATCTGCAGTATGTGTTGGAAGTGGTGGGGAGGTTTGCTGAACTCTCAGGTATAGCCGTGAACCCAAGTAAATCCTGTGTGTTCCCGCTGGGAAGATATAGAGGGCTCTTGGCGGAGAATTTGCCGGTACTCCAGATACCGTGGGAGGCCACAACCTTTAGGTATCTTGGGATAGACATATACCATACAGCAGAAGCCGAACATAGGCATAATACAGAAAGAACGGTTCGGAAACTGGAGAACAGCATGAAGTTCTGGGCGAAACTCCCCTTAGCAATGATGGGACGTGGGGCGATGCTCAAGATGGTGGCATTGTCTAGACTGTTGCATTGCTTCGTGAACATCCCATACTCTATACCCGGGCAATTCTTTATTAAGTTGGACAGCATATGCAGGGAATTCCTATGGTACGGAATGAGGAACAGGGTAGCCCGGTGGAAACTCCAAAGCCTGCATGAGAAAGGGGCCATTAAATTACCTAACTGGGAAGTATATTATGTAGCGAGCCAGTTGCAACATGTAGCCAAATGGCTCTCTGCGGAGCCTACCTTAGAGCATAGGCTGCATCAAGGTGATTGCGCCCCATACTTTTTGAGAGAAATGATATGGTTACCCAAGCGGGAGCTAAGAGGTCCTCCGGGGATGTTGGGTCTGGGGTGGGGGATGTGGCAGAGGGCGTGCCGGTTGATGGACAAGCCGGCCCTGTGCTCTCCGCAAATCCCACTGGTCAAAATGATGGGGACAGAAAAGCAACTAAGGTTAATGATTAGGAAGTATTGGGAACCGGTAGGAATAGCAACATTGGGAGATGTGTGGCAAGAGGGGAAACTATTGGAATTTGAGGAGTTGGTGGAACAAACGGGGTTGAGTGCTGGGCAATATATTACGTATCATGGGATGGTGCAACGAATTAAAGATACCTGGTCCGAGGTGGAACTTGCAGAGGAAGCGGACACCACACTAGATGTGATATATGATATAGCTGAAAGAGGGCATTTAACGTCTAGAGTGTACGAGATGATGATGACTCAAGTGGGCAAGGAAGTGGTGCAACTTAGACTGGACTGGGAGGAGGAAGTAGGGGATATGATGAGTGATGGGATGTGGGAAAGGGCAACAAATACAGTTGTATATAACTCACAGAGCATATCTGACGCCACTTAAGATAGCCAAGTTTAAGAACGCCGGAAGCCAAGTGTGTCCCAAATGCAATGAGGAAAACGCAGGAATGGTGCATATGTTCTGGGCATGTCCACTGATAGCGAAATATTGGACAGATATAGCACAGAAAATGGAGGACAAGGGAATCCGCATGAAGGTGGATACGGTGTGGGATTGCCTGTTAGGAGGGTTCCCCAGACCGCGGAAGCTTAAACATGTGAGTAAATTGAAAGATCTGGCATATGTACTGGCGAAGAGAAGGATTGCAATGGGATGGAAAGCGTGCCACAAGCCCAATGCGGAGACGTGTTGGAGGGACCTGCAGAAGTGGGCGGAGGCAGAAACAGCGGCATGGCAGGAAGCGTGTAAAGGGGACATAGAGGGTGAAGCCGGAGCCCTAGCGGGTTGGAGACAATTAATAGCAGAGCTATTTGGGCCCTCGTATGATGGGCCAAGTGATGATGATTCAATAAGCGTGGCTGAAGAGGTCTCCCCACCACAAGAGGTGGAGACTGACAATGGGAGAAAGTAGGCTTGGGAGGGGGGTGGTACGGGAAATACAGTGGGCGGAAAAGTAACAATGTATGTGCATTTATGAGCAAGATATGTAACCACTGTAAGTTGAGTTGGGTTTGTTATTTGTTGTTTGAACAAAATTAATAAAATTGTTAAAAAAAAAAAACCTTGGCTAGAGTCTTAGCAATTACGGGATGGCCTTCGATCAGGGAATCGTGATAACCAGACATGACTAATTCTTGCAGGTCTTTACTTGGTAGATATAGTCGTTCCCTGAAATAGGGTAATCCAATCTAGAACTGTGTGATGTTCATTTTGGGAATTCCATTTCTGCAAGATCTCGTGTTTCATTAAGGTTCGAATCTTATCTTGAAGTTCACTCAGAGTCAATGTGGTGGTGAGTCCAGTAGTTTATCACTTGGGATGATGGCAACAGGGTCCCGGGTACTGTTTGTTTTCTCTTCAACACCCATACGAGACAAGGCATCGTCCTCCCATTCCGAACACCCGGTCGGTATGTTATTACGCAATCGTATTCTGCGAAGAATAGAGCCCACTGCAACTGTCGTGACGATTGGGCTTTTGCTGACTTTAGGTATTGAAGTTTTCGGTGATCTGTGATTACTGTGATGGTATGTCTGGCACCTAATAGATACTGCAGCCAGGCTTTGAAGGCTGATTTTATTGCCAACAATTCTTTGTCTGTAATTGCATAGTTAAGTTCTGGTGGTGAGAATTTCCGTGACCAAAAGGCCACGGGGTGTAATTGGTCTGTCTCTGGATCTCTTTGGGATAGAACTGCTCCCATAGCTACGCTGGAAGCATCAGTTTCCATTACATATGGGAGATCATGGCGAGGATGTCGTAAAATTGGCACGGAGGTGAATCTTTTCTTGAATTCTTGAAAAGCCTGTTCCGCCTCTTCAGTCCATTGGAATTTTTTGTTGTTTTTTTCTCATTAACAATGTGATTGGGTGGACTATCCATGAGAAATCTGGAATAAATCGGCGATAAAAATGTGCAAAGCCGAGCATGCTTTGGGTTCCTTTAAGTGAAGAAGGTGACGGCCAATTAAGGATGGCATCTACTTGTGTAAATCCATCTTGACTCCCTTTGGCGAGAGAACAAAACTGAGGAACTCAACTTTGGTGACATGGAAGGAACATTTCTCGAGTTTAGCGTATAGTTTGTGCTGGCAAAGTTTTTCAAGGACTGAGCGAACATGTTCCAAATGCTCTCTTTCAGAGGGGGAATACACCAGGATGTCATCAATATAGACCAGGGCACAGACATTAATTACTGTAATACATCATTCATGAAGTATTGGAACACTGCAGTAGCATTGCACAGCCCGAAAGGGATTACCTGATATTCGTATAGGCCATACTTGGTGCGAAATGCGGTTTTCCATTCATCCCCTTTCTTAACACGTACAAGGTGGTATGCTCCTCTGAGGTCTAGTTTGGTGTAGATTCGGGCATCCTTGACTTGGTCCAACAGTTCCGGATATGGGGCAAAGGGTAGCGTTTTTTTACTGTGATTTGATTAAGTGTGTGGTAATCGATGCAAGTCCACAAATATCCTTCCTTCTTGGGTACGAAGAATAAGGGAGAGGCTGCCGGTGACTTTGACGGGCGGATAAATCCATTAGCCAGGTATTGATCCAGATAGGACTTCAAGTGGAGATTTTCAGTTTCTGTAAGTGCATAAATTCGACCACAAGGAACCTGTGCGCCAGGTATCAGGTCGATCTGGCAGTCATAGGGCATATGTGGCGGTAATGTGTTAGCTTGTTCCTTCTGAAAAACATCTTGATAATCCTGATATTCGTTTGGTAAGGTGTCCATTGGTTCCGCGATCCCCGATGCTATTCCTTGAACAAATTTCAGGGTTTGCTGTGGTATAGATTTTGGATAGCAAGTGTGGGCACATTCGTCGGAAAAGGTCAGTCTCTTTGCATGCTAGTCAATGTGGGGATTGTGAGTTACTAACCATGGCATCCCTAAAATCAACGGGAACTGGCGAGCTTTGATGAGGTCAAACGTGATTGCTTCTTGATGTCCATCCTGACACAGAATGGTTAATTCTGTTGTGCATTGGGTTACTGGTCCCGAAGCAATTTCTGTACCGTCAACAGTAGTCACCTTTTCAGTTGTTGGTTTTGTGCATAAGGGAAGTCCCATTTCTGTTGCCAGATCTCGATCTATGTAATTACCAACTGCTCCGCTGTCTATATATGCCTCTATGGCATGCATCTATGCCATCCATCCGTGACGATCGTTGGTGATTGATCAAGGTTACTGGTAGGGCGAAATGTGAGGTCTGTGACTCATCCTTCTCGCTCGACAAGCGGACCTCTACGCTTGCCGGGCCTGGGAGTTTTCTGATTCCTTTCCATCAACTTCTTTCTCTGTAGCGCCTACCATCTTCCTTGGAGGTTTCACTGGGCATTCCTTGAGGTAGTGACCCAATTTACCGCAGTATAGGCATAACTGTAGCTGTCTCCTCTTGTCTCTTTCAACCTTGGTTAAAGGGGGTCGTACTCCTCCAATCTGCATGGTTTCTGTGATATTTTCTGATGGACATTGAACATTATCTTTTGAACGTACGTACATGGCACGATTTTCGAGTCTACTTCGGTCTGTTCTTCGATCCTGTAATCTGTGGTCCAACTGAACTACCAGGTTGATAAACTCTGCACAGTCTTTAGGTGGGTCTACCACTTGAGCAAGGCGATCCTTCAGGTCTCCTCGTAGGCCCCGATGAAACAATATAAATCAGCAAATCTTGATTCCCTTGGCGGAGTGACAGGAGTTCATTATCAAGAGGTTGTCCATGCAAGTGTCGAGCAAACAACTTTTACATCTCCTGTTGAAAACCCCTGAAGTTCTGCAGTAAAGGGTCATCCCGGCTCACTAAAGATACCGACCAGTCTGCAGCACTTCCACTCAAATATGATAACACGAAGGCCACCCTCGCCTGGTCGTTTGGGAAGCCCCAGGGCTACAAAGAAAATGAAGGCGGCACTAGTCCATGAATGTTGCATACCTTCTGGGGTCTCCATTAAACCGTTCTGGTGGTGCAAGGTGGTACTGTTCCCAGCAACGTTATCTGGATGACTGATGGATTGACTGATGATGGTGTAGCGACGGATGGGGTGAATCCGGGCAATGGAACCTGCCCCGCCTATGTTTGTAGTAGCTGTTTGCTTAGTTCATCAGTACGGTCTTTTGTGACTATTAACTCTAGTCTTAAGACATTGGTGTCCTGCCGGGCTGCGTGTACCTCAGCGCGTAATTGTCCCAAAATCTGGGCTAACTGATCAGTTTCAGATGTCTCCATGACGCCCAGGTGGATAAGGTTTAAAGGCTTTGTGTTCTGTTATGCTCACCTGATATCCCCGGGGGCGTCTGGAAGGCTCTGAGATCTGGAACCCTGGATGCGTAGTTGCCCAGTGCTGAATAATGAATCTGAAATTACAGAAGGGAGGATTTGTGATAACTGTCTCTAATGGATGAATCTCCCACCTCCCTCTGACCTCTTCCCTTCCCACTGGGTTCTTTTCTCACCTTAGTCATTTGTAGGGTGAGCTATCCGTCCTGCGTTTCTTGTGCAGGGGCGATTGACGTTTGTTGGCGAGCTGCTTCACTGTTGAAGTACGCCTTCCTTGGGCCCAGGTCTGCTGTGAGCCCGAATCTGCTGGTAGGCAGGTAGGTTTGTTAATTGTAAGTCTTTGTTCTGTTTATGGTGGGTATTCGTTAATGTCTTTATCTCCTTCTTTTCGGGTGCGAAGGTCTTGATGTTGGCGTGCCGGATGGAGAGGTATGTTTCTAGGTAAGAGAAAGCGCGAAGCGCAGCACCTTTATTGTCTTTTGAAGCTAACCTGTGTTTTCTTCTTCTTCTCCTCAAAGGCCGCTATGGTGCTGCGAGTGTATGAGAGCTCGATGAAAAACAGGCCCCCAGAATCCGTTAAGGTAGTACAGCGCTGTGCGGTTGTTTAATATTGAAAGCAAACCGGAATATGTCTCTTTTCCTTTGCAGACGTTGCTGTGGTGCTTCGGATGGAAGCGTGGTGTAGCGCAATGGAATTCAGGTAAGACTGATGGAATTCGATGTTTTGGAAGCATGCGTTCTAATATTGTTTTTCCCTTTCTCGTTATTGCAGGTCGTAATGTTCGAACAGCAGCTATGGTAGCGGTTCGCCAGAAGTCCTTAAGCTAGTACTTACAGGTGAGTGATGTTTCTTCTTCTCTCGGTTTCCACAGATTGCAGCCAACTTGAGATGCTGAGTGCTGGATGGTGTTTTCTCAGGAAAAACAGAATAATCTTGTTCTTGTTTTTGCAGGATTACAGGAAGATGCTGAAGACCAGGAGCTGGACACAGTGAGCGTCATGCTGCTGGTTGCAGAATAACACGAAGCATGTTCTGCAGTCAGGGTGTGGTTTATATAGCCCAGGTAAAGTAGTACCAGGGAAAGTAGTTCCAGGCCTGCCACACCCAAAACACTAGACCGCATGGCTTGGTTCTTAGAACTAGAATGTGTGGGTGTTTCCATGTTGGTGTTAAAGGCCCATGTACATAAATGGGACCTAGTTTGAACAGCTCTTCCTTCCTACATATGAGCCTGGTGCCAAAGGCGCCAGGACTGGCTCCAGGAGCCATTTTGCAGTGGTCTTAAAGCCCTCAGGGTTCTGGTGGGAGCCTGCTTGTGGCACAACTTGTGCCCCCTCACAGTGTTCATGACAGTACCCTTGGGCGAGACATGGTATCCCCCTTTTTCTACTGACAACCAACCCAACCCTTTCCCAACCTTCATGGATTATTGTTTCGCCACGTATGACAATTGACAGTACTGGAAAGAAGAAGAAGCAACTAAGAGCAATGAAGACTATAGTCCTTTACCACTCTGGTACTGGGACAAGGAAAATGCCTGCTAGGAGCTGTGAGGGTCAGGCATGTCCTGTTGATTGTGGTCAGGCAGGGTAAATTGGACTTCCACACCTGCAGCCTGTTAAGGGGCTGCAAGTGTATAAAAGGAGACCAGCCCAGCAGCAAAGAGAGCCACCACGGAATAACCTTGGAGAGTGACTGGGAGACCAATTGTACGAGAGCAGTAGGAGAAACAGCAAGAAGGCCGGTGTAAGCATTAGGGAACCATAGAAGTTAAGGCTTTGTGAAGCAGACTGGAAGTTGTTAAGGGAGACGTGTGGAAAGGCAGCCCGTTTCCGTGGGTTCAAAATGCTCATTTCCCTGTTTTCTGAGGTCGACACAGGAGTACCTGAGGGGCAGCAGTTGGACCCATGGCTTGAAAAGCAGAAGGCTGTGTGTTCCACGCTGCTGGGAAAGATGCAAACGTGACTGGTCAAAGGTCTCCGATTCAAACCCTTGTCAACTATTGAACTTTCAGTAATACTTAGTATACGTAGTATCGGAGTGGCCGTGTGTTGAAGATAAACACGTTTTTGAAAGTCTCTGAGTGCTGGGCATTTCATTTGAAGCAAACTAAAAGAATATTAAACAGCGAGTTGAGTTAAAAGTATGTCACAAGTACAACGCATGCCTATTGAATACCGAACTGAATGAAAACTTTACAAGTAAGCAGAACTGTTACATATTGAGTTAAAAAGGGAACAGAACTTTACTTTCAAGTAAAACCATCATATGATGAATTCTAACATGGAACTCTAACAATAAACTTTAAATCCAAGCAAAACCATTATATGCTGAACTTTAAAGTGAATGGAACTTTAACATGGAATTAAAGAGAGGTATATTGAATACCAAATTGTTTGAAAACTATCCATAACAGAAACATACTTTGAAAACAGGATTAATGGGAAACCTGAAGTTTAACACAGTGAAGATATTTACATGAAAACCAACCATAAAAAGAGGGCGCAAGTGTGGCAAAGAGCCCTAAGAAGACAAAGGATATTTTGGGGTATTGAAACTAAATTTTGGGGAAGGGAACCCTGAGACTTGTGTGAGAAACCTGAAGGTGCCTCCCTAGCTGGTCCCCGGGGATCTGTCATCCAGGTGGCCAGGACACGGCCATCGCTATTGGATCCAGTTCTTGGCAGTGGACCAGTGAGGGAGGATCACCTAGATGGGGGGTCCTCGGGGAGTAGGAGTGGGAGTGGGACACCGACTGGTGAGTTGCAGTATCCCCCTTCTTTCAACACCTTTTCCCCATCCTACCACATAGGGCATTCGAAACCACTGCCCCCCCCTTTTCCAACACGAACACTTTCGTATGACACATCAGAGAACGGACTAACACCAGAGCCGTTTACCCGACATGTCCCAATACACTGGTCAGGCAAAGTCAGGCAATTGATCGGAACCACACACACCTGACAAGGTGGAGCGAGAGAGCACAGGACGAGCATAGCAGACAGTACGACGGCACAGCTAACCGGGCACGGCAGTTAAAAAGAAGGAGAAAGGAGGCAAGAATCGAGAGGATGGCAAGGAGAGAAGCAACCTTGCCCTTTCCGTCCCAGGCCCGCGGAACCTTTGTGAAAGAGGACATAAGGCCGCCAACATTAGCACAAGTATCTTGCAGCAGCTTTCAACAGTGCACAGGGCAAGCTTACGCCAATAAGCAGGAGCACGGAAAGCTCCTGCGACCGTGGTACTGACCTTGACTCCAATGAAGCTGAAAGCCAAGCGGTTCATAACAGCTGGTGAGTCGAGGGGAGAGCCGATAAGAACTGGGCTGTGTTGAATGAGAATCGCAAAGTGGTAACTTTGAACCAAGTTCAATGAACTGTGAAAAGTGTTAAGGGGAGACCAGCTGTTGAAGGAAACTGGCACTACGTGGGTGCTAACTTGAGAGACTCTGGTCGATCCCCATCTGAGCGAAACTACAAGTATCAGAAGGTCGTACGAGAGCTGCCAAGATAGGTCAAAGTGGTCATACAGGAGGTCAAGCAAAATCCCTGTACAATCAAAAGTCTTTGATCTACAAACTGTTGAAAAACAAGGGGAATAAATGCTGCAAAGAGAGAAAGCAAGGGAAGTGAATCCCTCTAACAAGAAAAGCCAGGGTCTGCGCCCAGAAGAGGGGGACCTAGGGGTGATCCATTTTCACCCTGAACCTGTAAAAGGGAGGTTCACAGTGAACTGTGGAACAGACATTAAGATTGGTGAAAGCGTGAGCCATTATTAGACAAGGAGAAGTACACTGTTCTGCTTGTCATTTGGGATCTGAGCTCGACCAAGGGAGAAACCAAAGAGCAACCAAAAAGCAAAGAGGAGTGAACTATCTCGCTTGTCGTTTGAGGTCCGAGCCGGCCCGGCCGAGGGAGAACCAGGGGTGGAAAAGTATCACCCAAAGTTTATTAGAAAAGGAACTGTTTATATAACTTGAGAACAACAGTGAAGGGTCTACGCCCAGAAGAGGGGGACCCACGGGTGAAAGCATCACCCAATGTAGTGTCTGAAGGGTCGGCGCCCAGAAAAAGGGGACCTAGGGGTGAAGCCGTCACCCAAAGCATTTGTAGAACAGAACTGTGTGTTTGTTTGTTGGAACTATCAGGCCCACAAAAGCAAGATACTTTTAGTTGGAAAGAGACTTTTTCCCATCAGAGAACCTGATAGCTGGAGCAGAACTGTCAACTCATGCTCTGCTCAGGAGGCCCACCTTGTCAAGTGCAGAAAACGCGGGGAAGGGACACCCCTGGCAATCACATACTGACTATTATTTGAGAACACTTTTTTCTTTTCTTGAAAGCTATCCCACACCCTTTTTGTATTCGTTGAAAGGTTTGGCAATAGGTTTATTACTATACGCCTTTTTCATTTGACTTAACACCACTAGGACTGCCTTATCTTTCATTTGATGATCGACGCTTGCTCCCATTTTAGATGTAGGTTTAGATTAGGTGTTTTCCCACCCTGCATTCATTATTCAATAAACACCCTTGAACTGCGATCACTTGTGTCTGTCTTACTTGTTGCCACCATGAGTTCCTTACACTTGGAACATTTACTGCCTTGCGGACAGAGTCTCAAAGTGCTTTTATGTTTTGAAGTGTATGGCTTGGAAGTTGGGGAAGAGAACCCCAAGTATTGGATAAAACTGTATTATCCTGATCTTAAAGGTAACTTTCAGACTTTTGTAGGAACTGTTATATACTTGGGGAAGGGAGCTGAAAAGAAGCTGTGAGCTGAAAGAAGCTCAGAACTTTATGTTGGACACTATTTCTTTTGGTTACTGACATCCCTACACATTGTATAGATTGGTTATGAGGGCAAGTATATGTTTTGGATGCAGACATATTCTTTAGTGGAACTCTTTGACTCAGACTATCTTTAGTTTCATTTCAGTAGGGAAATCCTACCTTAGCATAGGGCAAGTTAGGCCTTTTTCCATCGTAACATTTAAGTGGATAAAGTACTTGTTAATGTTAATTTACACTCTGTTGTCTATCTCTTGCTTCTGTGTCTTGCTTCACAATGCCTTCACACTAGACACAGCAATTCCCAATGGTCTTAACGAAGAAGTGAATTTTTACGGTTTTCTGTGACTTTTTGTGAGATGTTCCTCAAGATGTTTAATCATATTTGTCTGTGATTATGTACCTACATGACCCAATAAGAGATGGTATTACTGAAAAGAGCAACTACCGGACAGTACGGTCATGGTTTATTGCAAGGAATGTTTGCAATATTTGTTAATAGAACTTAATGCCTTGTTTTACCACACAAGGGTTCTAAGCATCTTGTTCAAATGGATATCTATTAATTCATCAGACTTTTTGATTACACAAATCGGACCTCGCAATCACAGCACTTGCATGGGTTCACTTAATTGACATTCGTAAGGGGTTCCTTTTCCCTAACTTATCACACTTCCGGTCTCCCGCAGTCAGGCTCAGACCTTTTTCTGATGTTGAAGACTTTCGAATGTGCAAGGCTTTTACTATAGACCTCCACAAGACCACTTTGACTTTCTCTTCAGCTCACACTCTTATGTTATTTGCCCCAGTGTCTCTTGGTCTTGGTAGTTCAGTACCATAAGCACAAAAGTTCAAAGAAATCTTTCTCTTCAAGCATTCAGCCTTCCACTTCCCCTTTTGCCGTAGTTAATCTTGAACATTACGCATTTCAGAGTTTGTTCACTTTGACGCTTGTTAACAGAACATTTCGCATTTCTCTTGGACTTTCAAGTGGGCTACTTCCTTTCGCCAGACCACTCTGCTACTCTGTATCACTGGCTTCACAGTTATCAGCCAATTAAAAGGTCATCACTGGGTAGCTTTCTTTTGCGTCCCATCAGCATGTGCGCAACCTTCACTTATTAGATATATTGTTGCTGCTTCAATCTTTCCTTGACACAAACCGACCTTCCATGTCTTTCACTAACTCACTGGTTGTGTGTGTTTTTTATTGTCTCTTCGGCTTTGATTCATGTGTCGAGGTTAAAACCACAGGCTTGGCCTTGCCTCCCCAACTCTGTCGTTCACCCGGGAGGGTCGGTGGCATCCTTTAAACACAATGCAGGTTTCTTCTTTTCTGCAATTTGGCTTTCTCCCCGTCTCCTCCACAGTTTTCTGGAAGCAACATCCTTCTACAGGGATCTTGAGGGTTTCCCTACCCTTTGCTCTAGTTCCTCGATCAGTCGTCCTGCTCACATAGGTTCGCCTTCGCCCTGAAGATTTGCTCCTTCTCTTGTTCCACCCGGCTCAGAGTGTGTCTCTATGTTTTGCCATTTATCCGTGTGGGGACAGCTAATGGGTATCAGATATATGTGACACCGGAAGTGTCTGCAAGTGTCCTATGGCTGTTTGGCTGGACCATTGGATTTCCTGCCAGAGACAAAGTTGACAAGGCTACTGCAAGTTGCTGCAAGGGCTGTCTGCGTGAGGGAGCATTAGTGCTGTGGAACCCCTCACCCACGCCTACTGTGCCTGACTTCCTCAAGTAATTACAGAAGTCTCTGTTTTACAGAGACATCTTTCGTGATTGTGTTAAAGATTGTACTGTATGGTGTTCGAAGGACTTTTTTGTAACTGAAGCTTTGCTTCTCTTTCTGTTTTAGTTCCGCCTGTAGTGCCGCCCGCAGCCTCGCCCATCAGGCCCTCTCATTGGACTTTCTAACCTATATTAACTCCAGGCACGTGCACCGTGTGCACCGCGCGCACCAGAAGTGTCTGCAAGTGTCTGTGGCTGTTTGGATGTTCGGCGGGGCTGCTGGTAAGGGGCACTCTATAGTGCCCATTCAACGCTGTTTAGTTCCACTGATGGGGAGTTGCGGTAATAATGCAAGTAAGCCTGAAAATATGACTTGCTAGCACCGTTGGAAAGCGCTGCGCCTAAAGTTATCTTTATATGAAGAGAAAGGCATGTATGGGGCAGTGGTTTGAAGCATTATTGTTTTTGTTATTAAAGGAATGGTTCGGTCAAAAAATGTTATTGGGCCTCATTACGACCCAGGCGGTAAGTTACCGCCTGGGCCGTGACTTTACCACCATGGCGTAAACTACGTTTACGCCATGGTGGTTGGCGGACTTACCGCCCCATTCCGAGGTCGGCGGGGCGGTAAGTCCCCAATCCCCATTTACCCTTCCCCATTCCCATTTTTGCCCCATAGGGCATAATGGGAGTGGGGAAGGCGTTAATTACGCCACCGTAAATTACGGTGGCGTAATTAACTCCATGGTCCCTTAGCGCCATGGATTTTAACACCCGCTAAAAGCAGGTGTTAAAAGCGCCATGGCGCTAAGGGACCCCGTAATTGGCGGTAAGGGGTCGGCGCAGCTAACGCTGGCGCTAACCCCTTACCGCCAGGGTCGTAATGAGGCCCATTGCCCCTACGGGTCGGCCATGTGTTTTTAAGCCTAAATCGCTCGATTTTAGAAAACTTCCTATGGACCTTACCCGAGTTTTCGTCCATTAAACACACGCGAAAACAGGCAGTAGGGCACCCCCATTTTGTGATAATCCTATCACTTGCCGCATCGCCCTGCCTGACCTGCTTTTGCGGCACTAAATCATATCCCCCGCCCCTGAGCCTGACATTATCAAAACATTTATATTCCCTGCCTCTCTCTGTGACGTTTCTGTGCTGCGTAGGCAAACGCGCCCAGTCGTCTTCTATGCGACTTCACACAGAACCCGGAAACCAACACAGATGAACTCACAACACAGCTCGCCACAATTCAGAATATGAAACTGTACTTTAAAATCAAACAGCAACACGGTAAATTTGGTAAAGTACATTTATTTGACATTAAATGTTTATAGAATATTCAGCAATTGCCATATGAACTCCGAAAGTCATTTATTTTCTTTTATCTCTATCCGCAAATCCGTAAAAGTTTATCGTGAGTCACGCGCTGTTCCTTTATGGTACACAGGGTGTTGGTTTTCGTTCAAAGAAGCACTTTTGTCGCATGTTGAACCGCAAGGCTCTTCCATCGAGTAGGCACTAGGCCAGCGTAAAGGTTGATATGTTGCTTCTAGCCGCTAGTACCGCGTAAGGGCATATGGGCCCTTGGCAATCGTCCCATAAGATCATCAGGATTGTGCAGTTGTTTACATTAAGCTGCAGCTGGTGGTGTCTGAAACTGGTGGCAGTGGCAAAAGGGAAGGATATCCCTGTTTTGAAAACATAAAATTTATAATTAGTCTCGCCAGCCGATCTTTATTAATATTATTCATTTTATTTATTACGGCCGAGCTGAAACTATTTGCTTTTAAGGATAGTGCAATGGAGTATGTTTAGCTCTAAAATCAATGCGAAAACTAACAAAATAAATCGAGGTTAGTACAAAATGAGAAGCGACTTTTTGTCTACATGCGTGTGGAATGTGGACCTGCATGCCCATGTGCCCGCTACAAGGACGATCCCACAAACCTTTGCAAAGTTCTTCATTCATTCATTTATTCATGCATCCATTCATTAATTCTTCATTCCGGTATAAAAGCGCCTAAAGAGTTACTTACATTATATTTGCAATTTCCATTGTGTCTCTGAGTAATGCAGTCCGTAAATCCCACTGTGCTCTTGACAACGATTTTTCGTATACTGAACTAACATGAAACCCGGTCTAGTTTCAGAATTTTCTGCCTTATCGTCTCTTACGTTATTGCACCCCGCACCCCTCCTTCAAATGAAGTTCTTTCGGCATGATCCTTGTCTCTCAAGGTCAAAAAACAATAGGACCTTATACTGCCAGTGCGAGTTGTGGGCTTGTTCAGGGCGCGAGCTGAATATCAAAGCTGCTGACCTGCACTAGAAATGAGCATACATTCTTTCTTTGCAACATCCCGTAGTAAAGCCATCTGTGAGAACTTGAAGTTTCGAATCCATCTGTGTAGTGCGCCTCAATGTGCAAATGCGAACTGGCTTGTCTCCCATCTGCAACGGCTCGCTTGGCGCGTTCTAAGGCCCCCAATTTTGTCCTTGTTGTCTGCGAGCTTTGAAGCCCCAAAGAACCATAACTATTGAGACTTTTAATTTTTTGGGGAAGGTCAGGGAAAGTATAAAGTACCCGAGGAGTTGAGTTGAAAGTGAGATTTATTGTTTGTTTGTTTTATTATTTGCATTACGCAAGCCTCCCCTCGGTTAACAGTGCCCAGCATTTAGAAGAGATTGCGAAAATTAGTTACATCAACAGAAATATATACATACACATATAGACAAGGTCAGCAATATGAGGTGAATAGAGAGAGACTTCAAAGATGACATCCAGGTTGTTCGGCACCCAGGATGGCACCCAGGATGGTGAAGGTAGGGGTTATGGTTAGCGTACTTTGTATGCACACTGTACAATAACATTTATTTACAAAAAGACAATCGTATTACAATTATTTAAACCGGGATTTGTACTTCACAACCAGCTCTCCTTTGGGTGGACATGGCACAGTGGCAATGTTGGGTGGCAATGGATCAGTGCTTTGCACAGAAACGTTCAAAATTCCAAATCTGTGCTTCTCTAATACAGCAACAATAAGGCTTTTGACAAAGTCGAACTCCATTTCCTCATAGACTGGTTTGATCACCCATTGCTTAATTCTTTTTGAAAAGGCCTTAGTGTAGCGAGGCATCCTTACATTACCCTTAGTCCTAGATTGTTCACGGCCGAGATTCTCGTTATGGGCCAAGACCACTAATAGTCATATGTCTCATGCCCTGTATGCTGAAATGCAAGCGCTTTGGCCTGTACACCTCCAAACCTCCTGTGTGACAGAATTCTGTCAGTCCCCTCAATTCTGTCAGTCCCCTCAAATCTCTTGATAGAGTTTTATCAAAAACAATCTTCTCAATGGCTTTGTGTGTCGGTGAAGATGGATTCAACCACTTCTTCTTCCGTGCCTCCACTGGGGACAAAGGGCCATGTTCACATTGGTGGAAATGTGGGTTTTCTGACCAGCGGTGCACGTTGGTACAGTGGTGCATCAGTGACCGCCATTTTTCAAGTAGTATTTCCACTGACCCTTCACAAGTTTTGGAACTCCACCAAAGATGGTTGCTGATAGACTGGGACCACTCTGAAATACTTTCCAAACCTTTTTTTTCCCTGCAGCCGAGATTTTCTTATTCATTGATTTAGCAAGATGCCATACGTCAAATTGATGTTTGATATGTGGGAACTGCTCTCTGATTGATTTGGCAATTGAAACGTGTCTGTCCGTGGCTATGAGGTTGATGTGCATTCCCCTCGATTGCAGATATTCCACTGATTTTATAAATCCTAGTTTCTCCATGGCCACTGAGGATGTACATTGTGTTACCTGCACGACCACCGAACTCACAATTTTCTTACTATCCATGTCCTGACAGTGGTAGGTGCCGTATTTGGCAGAAAATCCAGGGCTGTTGCACTGTCCATTGCCGGCTAGCCTGAATCGTTTGCCTTCGAATGTACTTGCTAGAGACAATTGTTCAATTTTCCAAGCATCACTAATGGCCGGAAACAGATAATCATGTTGGTATTTGTAGTACTGCGTTTTTGAAATGAAATGGAGTCCCACAAACTGAAAGAAAGACTTTAACTTTCTAAAACCGGAGCCACTAAAAAGTGATGCAGCTGCACACAGTAGATTGCCTGCTGTCAGTTTCCCCAGCATCGGTTGTGCAGACCATGAGAACATATGATGTAATCTACAGGCGGCATGTATTGTGACGTTACTGCCTTGTTTTTGACGAGTCACATGAATCAATGGCTTCCCACATACTTTCCCTCTGACGGAATGCCCACATTTCAGCATACTTATAATATCCATCAAACAACTGTCGAATACTATGTATTTGCCCTCTTTCATTAGACTGTCATCTTGCGTCAAAGTTATTTCTGCCTGTGACGTTGAGGAAATTTCACCACATTTGAAAGAAATATCGCTGCTATCAAGTTCTGATACATCAGTGAATGCTGCTGCTGGTTCATTCTCTGTCATTTCAACATCTGCTACTTCAACATTGATGGGAGAACACAACAATGTCGACAGCTTTTTTGGTGGCAATTTTTTGGCGGTTGTAGATTGTGTGAATTGATCTGCGACTACTTCAGAGCTATCTTCAATAGATCCAGTATCATGTTGTTGCGGTGGTGAGGTCGCACTGTAGCAATGGTCCATTACAACTTTACTGGATTCTCCGGACACATTAATTTCATTTTCAGTACATTTGACATGAGCATCCCGAGTCTCAACACGCCGCGTCAGAATTAATAGTTCCTCCATAGCCTCCATAGTGTAAATGGTCTGGCAAGCAACATCTGTCATTCACTTCACTGTCTGTGTATGTATAGTTCGTAGACCCACGGGTAACTAGAGGACAGATTGGAAAAGGGATGTTCAGTTTAAACACAAGATAAAGTATAGTACAATTGATTTGAAAAAAACATAAAATAGTCCCCAGCACAAAAAAATGTCTAAAGTTATGAACTGTTTGTAACTAACCTTATTTTTGTTTCTTTTCTTTGCAACTTTTTTGACTCGACCGTCAACATCTGCACGCTGTTGCTCCGATACGTATCCGCATGTCTCCCCTTCCTCTTGCGCTGCAACTACTATATTTTCTGTATCCGCATAGACAGCACGGAATGAGGCTCCATCGACTCCCTGAAACATAGTATTTTCATTACTGTGTATCAAAATATTGTTAGCATAAAACACACGTGAGGACGAACACACATGTACATCTCAATAGCCAAACACGATTTAAACATTGATTGGAACAATCAAACGACAGGTATTCGAGCTCTGATGAACTAGTTTGATGGAGCTGTCAGTATCCATACCTCTGGCTCTGCATGGACTGCCACAAATGATTGTATTGAAGAGGAGGCATCAGCAACTCCCTGAAACACAGTACTTGCATTAGTATGGTTTTCAATATTGTAAACATAACACACACTTGGGGTCGACGGCACAGGTACATATAAAGAGATAACCACAAATGTTGCATTGTCTAAAAGAATCAAGGAATATTTAAATATGATCAGATTTAATCGACTTATTTCTCCGATTTCTTTACATCTGCATCATCTAAATGGGATCTTGTGATTGGAGTGGAAGCTCCATCATCTCCCTGAAACACAGTACTTAATAGGGAAGAAAGTATAGCAAATGGAATCACGTTATATGATCACGCTCGATGGAGCTGTCAGTATCCATAGCTCGTGCTGCTGAAGAACATCTAGGGCTGTTGTGAATGTGGTGCGCACTTCCGAAAGCTGTTGCGCCGATTCGTATCCGCATGGTCCCGCTTCCACCGGAATTACTTGAATGTCAGGCTCTGCATCAAGTGCGTGGGTTGACGATTCAACAACTGCCTGAAACATAGTATTTGCACTAGTAAGGATTACAATATTGAAAACACAACACACGCTTGCGGTCGACCACACAGGTACATATCAACGGCTAACCACGAATGAAACATGGTGCAGAACAATCAAACGACAAGTGTTCCAGTCCTGATGATCACGGTCGATTGAGCTGTCAGTATCCATACCTTGTGCTGCTGAAGAACATCTAGGGCTGTTGTCAATGTGGTGGACGCTTAAGCATCTCCCTGAAAGACAATACTTGCATTAGTATGGATAACACTAATTATAACTGAAAACAAACACCAGGGGACAACAACTAAGGTGTATATCAATTGGAAAGCAGTGACCAAACAATTGGTAAAATAATCACACGATACATACAAACTCTTACTTGACATGCATAAAACATGTCTGTATCGGAATAGCCAAGTATGATTACCTGATACGCGCTAGAAGTGGTTGATAACTGCGAGCACGTGACGGAAGTAGAATGTTCTTGCTTCAGATTCAAGGGATAGTCAAGAAGTTGTAAAGGTAAATTGTTTGATAATGAAAAGCCAACTTTTAAAATTGCCATGTAAGGAGACAGAATACTTGACTAATGCGCAATATAGCACAGTTCCCTGTGCCCATATATAGATTTCTGTTTGTGGGTTATGAAATCTAAAAATAATATATTGATAAATGTCATTATTCAAAAAGCTATACACTCATATCAATGTTTAAAGTATTACAAATTGGAAACAACACCTAAAATATCAATGAATCCATTCGGCTACCTACACACTACCGCAAGGCCTAAAGCTAAAAATGGACACTTGACTCACCAGTGGCGGATTGTGGACGAATAGAGTGGGAATAGCGTTTGCGAGCAATTTTCGTGTCGATCGACGTTTATTCTTCTTTGTTACCCAAGATGTGGTGTACATGTTCGAGGGAAAGTGCCGGCTGCAGATGCAGTATCGATCACCCCTCTTGTCCTCAAAGACTTTTTGGACTCTACTTTCCAGCTCATCCAGTGGATATCCGCAATGTATGACCCATTCTCTTATTCGATCAACAGTTTTTGGGAATACATGCATTGTAGTGCCTTCAGATTTAGCATGGTTCTTCGAAGGGCAACCGCTAATCGAACAGGCAGGCATTGTTGAAAATTCTGAAAAGTAAATATCAAGATTATTACAAAACCTTGATGAATAAAAATGTCATAAAAATGTAAATGAAACATACCATGCTCAATGCAAGGTTTGTTTTGGTCGCCGGAACTATACCAGTTCATCATGTGCGGCTTAGTATTTGCATAAATTACAGACATTTTTTTAAATTATGTGACTAAACTCTGAACATGTGACTCGTCCCTTGGATGTTCTGTCTTGCAGGAAAAGGAACCATGCTTACATTATAGACAGGACCCCCGAAGGATGCAATTTGATGACAATTGACACAGATGAAAATAAATAGATCTATTGATAGCATAACAATTGAAACTCAAGTCAATAGCAATGAGACCAATGACCATAGCTCTATTGGGTACTGTAATCGCAAATCGATAGAAATGTAAAAATGACCGAAATATGACTAGGATACATGGCCTTACCTTGACCAACAAACAGTTGGATTCAGCAGGTCGATCAGTATGTTGCAGGAGAACAGGTAGATGGCCACAGGTAGCACACTGATGAGTTTGCTCGAAGCGGTCACAGATAGCACGATGATGAGCAGATTAGCATAGATCTCAGTGCTTCTCAGGTAGAAGGATCAGGAGTTGACTTGCAAAGCACAAAGATGTTCTCATGAGACATATCAAGTGGTTTATAAAGTATTAGAAACAGGGGTGTGTTTGTGAATGAATGTCGTGGTATTATGTGGTTTGCAGGGGGGCGGCCTGCCTCAGGGGAGGCCTGCCTGGAGACACGGGGTCTGAGGAGGCCATGTGAGCGATGGCCCCTGGGCGTGGGATACCTTTTGAACTGTACATGCTGTTTGGCACCTTGGCCGTTTGCGCCCGTGACAGCCCCCCATGCCAGCGCTCATCCCCGGGTGCGAACCGCCTTTGATAGAGGGGGTGGGATGGATGGGCCTGGGGCGTGCAGATAAGGCACAGGAAAACCGCTGAATGGAGACACACTTATGTGGATTGCAGGGGGGCGGCCTGCCTCAGGGGAGGCCTGCCTGGAGACACGGGGTCTGAGGAGGCCATGTGAGCGATGGCCCCTGGGCGTGGGATACCTTTTGAAGTGTACATGCTGTTTGGCACCTTGGCCGTTTGCGCCTGTGACAGCCCCCCATGCCAGCGTTCATCCCTGGGTGCGAACCGCCTTTGATAGAGGGGGTGGGATGGATGGATGGGCCTGGGGCGTGCAGGCAAGTGTGTGGGAGCGAGGGGCCGTCAGGCCCCTCTCATCCTTTACTTCTTAGTAGAAACTCGTACCAAGTGCCTCCAGTAGTGGGTTCGCCCCTTGCCCTTATGTGATGTTAACTTTGGATGACATTTGCGTAGATGGGAACACTGAGCAGGACACGGGGCATCCATTTTTGGGAATACACGCATTTCGCCGACCTATTTTTGGTCGTGGTACTTTTCATCGCCAGATTTTACATTGCCAGAAACCCCGTTTTTTTTATTTTTTATTTTGGGGGGTGTTTTGTTGGGGTTGGGGTATTATTATAATAGTAAGGGGGGGTCTGAAGGGAGGAACACCCCCAGAATAAAAAAAAACAAAAACAGGGTTTCTGGCGATGTAAAATCCGGCGATGAAAAGTACCACAACCAAAAATAGGTCGGCGAAATCACGTAGAACCCATTTTTGTACCCCCTTTCCACTCCATCTTGGTGACCAGGCCTCACTGCGATAGTACAGCATGCAGAGCACATGGCTCACACCCTCGTTCCCACTCTGACTGGAAAACTCCAGAGGTATTTGCAACAGCTAATAAATGTAACACATCACTCTTCCTCTGAGATCACGGTCCTGCATGTGAACCAGCCTGAACCAAGCACATAGCTTGTTCATCTCCACAAACGTGTCCTTGCCAACGCACCCTCGCCAGTGGAAACTTACTGCCATTCTGACCCTGTGTCCCTGCAAGGTATTCTCTTCATGTGCCAGACCACTGACCACGCCATGATGCCCACCTAGCAGATCCCCAACTAATATTAGACCCCTACTGCAGTATATCGTTGCCTACCAATAACAAATGCCACATACCGGAGGTTCTTGTGAGCGCAGACCCACACTTCAAACAGTGTGTTATAGTGGTCAAGACCCTTGACCTAAGGCCTTTAAAATCCAATGTTAATTGATAGTATATATATATGTGTGACTTTTATAGAGACATAACCGACTGAAAGACTTTGAACAAGTGTTATTTAGTGCATGCATTATTGAGAATATATTATGTTAGCTTAGATAGTGACCACCCCGCTTCACAGCGACCTGAACTTCACCCATTCCGAGCACAGATGTCTGACGTCCATCCTTGAATGGAGACACACTTGATTAATTTAAAAAAATCAAAATAACCGTTGTTAAAATATATGTGGCGTTTTATTTTGTATCTTATTTTGATGACACAAAAATACAAGACTTTAAACATTGTACAGTTCAGGTTGCAGCACAGCGAGAGAAAATCCCCTGTACTGACCGCTGTCACTCGGGAACGTTTCTCATATGGCACGACTGGCACAGGCGGGTATCACTCTTTGAACGCGGTGTCCAAGCCCACCGTGAAGCCACCATGTAAAGGAACGATAGGCCACCAGCCTGTACCACCTGTGAAAAGGAATGAAACAAACTGTTTTTAAATGACCAAGATAAGTTTAATAAACGTTTGTTGTCAATGACAATTCTTGTAACTAATGGCAATCTGCTCGGACAAATGCTATTTAGACACTGCACACTATTCAACGACTTTCATGCGTTACAATGATATGTATATGTAATTTTGGATAAAGTAGAAGACCATGAAATAGGAGTGGCATGACAAGCAGAGTATACTTACTCGTTACTCGGATTACGAGGATGAACAGTTGTGCGAAGTTCGTGCATAAGCACCATCATTATCCTCAACACGGACCGTGTGAGGCAGGCTGCCCTGAAGTCTGGCAGCTCGGTGATGCATTGCAGTCATGGCTCGCCTTCCGAAATGTAGGCCACGCATCCCGAGTTTTCACAGCAGCAGCAGTTCTCCTCCTCCGTTGGCATTAGCTCGCACCGATTGCATGTGCACCAGGTGGAAACACCGTCCATGCGACTAGGTCCAGGCTCTTCAGCTGTTGAATCGTCCTCCCAACTTCCGTCCGAAGACCCATCGTTTTCGCGTGTTTCCCTTTCCAGTAGTTCCTCCTCGGTATACTCGGGCTCGTACATGTAGGGCATTATTGTAGCCATTGTGTGTTCAGAGCACAGAAACGAGTCACAGAATACTCAAAGTAACACAGAGAGAGGAATGGAATCGAAAATCTGCTGCTCTGTGTTGTGAAACGGTCTGTTTATACTTATTGTGGAAAGAGGCGTCCTGCCATTTCCATGGTGACACGTCATTAGCTGAAACGCAGCGAATGTTGACACGAGACGTGCTTTGGCGTTGTGAAATGGGCGGTACGCGTCTGCTGATGACAGGCTCAGGGGCGGGGGATATGATTTAGTGCCGCAAAAGCAGGTCAGCCAGGGCGATGTGGCAAGTGATAGGATTATCACAAAATGGCGGCGCCCTACTGCCTGTTTTCAAGTGCGTTTAATGGACGAAAACTCGGGTAAGGTCCATAGGAAATTTTTCTAAAATCGAGCGATTTAGGCTTAAAAACACATGGCCGACCCGTAGGGCCAATACATTTTTTTGACCGAACCATTCCTTTAAGAACACTAAATGCACTAAACATGCTAAATATACACACAATAGGACTGGTCCAGTGACTAGAAAGGAAACAATGGCTGGTGTTCGGGCATATGATGATATTTTGTCAGCACCGCTTGCGTTTACCCCAGTGCGCGGCACTATGAAAATGGCCCTAGCACTTCCCCTTCACCCCTCTCCGCCATTCTCTATGGATATTGCAATGATGAATTTAAATGAGGAGGAACGAGTGGGTGAAGAGTCTATATTGTTAATAGAATCTGGGGAGGATAACCAGTTTAAAAGTATAGAGCCACCCATGGAAAGAAATGACATGGATAATGCGATAGAGATGGGGGCACATACATTAGACATTGACAGCTCTCTGCTTGCTCTATTACAGTATCCAATGGGCAAAGAAGTAGAATGGGAAATATCACCAGCACAGGATCCAAGTCAAAGTAATGAATGGGAAGAAGGTGCTGACAATGCTATTAGTAGCCAAATTTAAGCCGAACTTCAGCTGCACACAACAATGCTTAAAAACGTAATTACTGCAGTTGAACTGCAAAAATATATGCATGTAAATAGTGAGAAAGTTATAAATTACTCTACTGGCACAAATAAGGTTTCAGAGTTTGAAAGTGGGGAGGGGGCCGTTGTTGTTAACAATGTATCTACCCAACAAATCCCTGCTCTACCTCCAGTTAACCTAGAAAAATCTTCTGATGCAGCAAAACATAATGACCATGGGATCTGGATGAGTGCGGGGAAGGAATGTAGCCCCAATGCAAAAAATCCTGAGCCGCAAAAAAAAAAGCAAAAAACTAAAATTGAACAAAAATAAAGTGAAGCAAGGGAAAGAAATGAATAAGGGCACCAAGAATAGTTGGCAAAACCTTTTAAAAGAAAATTATGTGACCGCCAACTTGGAGAGGAACTTGGACATGGATGCTGATGATGTATATATGTGTAAGGAGTCTGGGGGCATCACTTTGGCTGCAGACTCCATTTAATCTAATTTGAAGAATAAAGGGGGACCTAATAACTTTATTACATTTCTTTCCTAAAAAAAATTTCTAACGGACACAACGAGAAATAATGAGGTGGAAATGTTAGTGTCTATTACCACTAAGTCTAATAATGCTGATGCGATTCAAAAGATCCCACATGACACTTATATCCCCGACATTACGACTATGGTAAGATGTGAAGTTGAAGCGGGTGGGTATAAGAACACTCAGACCATAAACCTGGTGGAATCGCGTCCGTCATTTTGCCAGGTAGTATGGGTAATAGAGAGTGTATACAGCTGAGTGGTTCAGGGCTGGGAAAACATCTAATTATACCTGCCCACGCAGCTAGAAAGGAGGAGGGTGGCTTGGAGGGAATGAGTAAAAATGAGACGAAGGATAAAGTGGGGGGGGTCTAGTGATGGAGAGGACTTTAAGGAAAGTTATGAAGATAATGCTAGATGAACATCCTGAGGCACCTATTTTGATGCCTTCCCATGTGAAAGCCATTACTCAAAATAAAATAGGGATGGAAATCCTATTGGATAACCAAATAGTAGTATGTGACAATGCATCTGGATATGAACAGCTCCCTACTAAAACTCTAAAGGGGCCAGAAAATCTGAGAGTGAGCGATTATGAGGATAGATTACCCATTATCGCTCAAACTGAATCACAATCTAGTAATCCTATATTAGATACATATCTTGACTTTGCGGAAGAAATATTATTGAGACCCCCACGCTATCCTGAGAATCCTAGTGTCATACTACATTATCTATTTCCCTTCGGAGGCCCGCCTTCCCTTAACCGTTTGAGAGTTTTGGCACTTTTGAATTCAATTCTGAGTCTCTCGCTAATTACTACTGGTGATATAAAATTGGTGGATTTTGTGCACCCCAAACGTTATGGTTTTGTACGCATAGCTTTCCACTCATGTTTATCTTGTGAGGCTGTTCTTCGGGAAGCTGAGGCATTCCATCGATTTGGGTACGACATTCAGAGCATCAGTAAGGGTTCTGTAGACCCTGTAGTTGGTAAACAACCACCTAAATTTAGGGAAAGTTATTTGAGCAATGAGAGGCGCCATGAAGCTGGGAATAATGAAGAGGGTGATTTGAGGGAACCTAGCCTGAGGTGACTAGCCCTCTCATTGCGTGACTCGATTTCCAAGCTTCAGGGATTAAATACCTGTCAGAACCTGTCGACTCCAAGTTGCTTGCGTAGAGTAGTGGACGAGTTCTTCTGACCAATGTACCCCTCTGAGTGGTAAAACACGCAGAGGAGTCAATTAGCAGGAAGAAAGGAACACCAGCTGCAGGTCGGAGCAGTCTTCCTGGGTTACCACCAGATGTCATTCAACAAGGGGAATGACATCCCGGTAGATGGTTAGCCGTAACTATAACAAGGAAATATCAAGCAATAAATACCCCGTGGACATGAGATGGAATTGAAATATCACAACAAGGTGAATTGACTTACTAGAATAAGAACACTGTGCTTCGGGAGGTAGAAAAACCCAGGAGTAGAACTGATACGGGGTGTCGGCGTTCCTGCAGAATATAATGCAGAACTCGTCAATACTCAAACAAAAAAAAACAGAAATAAGTGGACAATAGTGAACAGGAATTACCAGAGGGCAATAGAATCCAAGAAGGATCAGTTGATGGCAGGTCAGACTAATATGCTAACCCGACGGCACGCAGATGCCTAAACTAGGGTGACCCAGTCTCTAGTTCCAGTGGAGGTCACCGGACCTGCCGGCACGCGGACGCCTGGAAAACCTAGCACACCACCAGCAGTCTCATGTCCAGGTATGCAAGCCACTGAGCCTTCATCAACCAACCAAAATCAAGATAACCAAATCCAAACAATGTCCAATGCAGTCCAGTGGGAGTTCCAATCAGTACACGCAGCAGCAAATCCAATGACAAAACAATATCCAGGGGCCGGTCCGTGAGCAATCCAGATCGAAACCAAACTAGCAAACAATCCTAATTCCATAAAACAGAAGAAGTCCAAAGCGGTCCGAGGTAGACAATAGGAAAATTACAAAAAGGGGCAAGGCGAGGCAATCCGTAGAACAGCAAAAGTCGGCAATAGGAAATCAAAAACGAGGTAACAGGAACAATCCACTTCCGTAGATTCAAAGTCAGTAGCACAGAGCACCAGAATAGCCGCGCTATTATTGGATGACAGCGTCACGTGATCGGGAAGGAGTGTGTGATGTGCAACGAGAACGTACCGAGGAAGCCAGTTTCCATGGCAACCTCCAACGCTCAATCTAGCTCGCCCAGTCATGAAGACCTGGGATCGGATCCCCTTGCACGTAGCAGTAGTAAGTCTCTTACGGTCAGAATGCCCGTGCTTGACCGCCATACCGCCCTTTGATGTAGAACCTGTGCCAAACATAGGAAGGCCATTAGAACGTGCATCTAGACGAACGGAGCGTGTCTTGACAATACCAATAGTTAACACGTTTGGTAAATTGACCCTGTTGTGTTGGAACACCAGGGGTAATGGTTTTTAAAGAACTCTACTGAACTATTCTCTGAACTGATGTTGAGTTCCATTATCTGTATTCAAGAGACAGGGTTAACTGTACCGTATGTCCTGGATGTTTATATAGTTCATTTGGTATTAGCCACGAAGGGCCTTAGAGGCAGACCCTCGGGGGGGCTCCTGACTGCAATTAGAGTAGATTTGGGGCCAATTGTTAAAAAGGTCTTTTGAATCTCCAAGTGGTGTTTGGCATTGTTAATTCAGTTTAACAATAAACATTTTGCAGGTAGATGTAACATTCTGATAATAAATATCTATTGGAGCCCTGTGTTTGATCTAATGGAATTTTTGGTCCTGTTGGGACGCATTTTGGAGGACTCTGAGGAAATATATCCTGATTTTATGATAATGGTGATGGGTGACTTTACTGTTGAAATCCCAAGAGAGTGATGGTCCAGATGATGGAGGATTGTCTTCCATGGGTACAACCATGAAAATGATACATGGACGTCTTTGGGGACATTTTATCAATAAATGGGGCATGCATAATGTGAGAGACTTGTTAAGTAATACCTCTGATCACATGTCAAGATCTGAGGTCCACGAAGTTAGGTATACCTCCGTTCCCAAGTACCAGTCAGAGGGATATAAAATAACTTGCTGACCGGTTATTGAGACCACTGGTGGTAGGAACAAGGAACACTGGATCCCGGGTGGCTGCAAGAAAAGGACTGGGTTAGACAAGTAAACTGCAACAACTACAGACAATGTATGTTTAGGAAAGCCAAAGACACCTACCTGTGTGAGGACCGATGTTTGATCTACACCTAGATGTTCCCCCCTAAGAGTGTAAAGAGATGGGAATAACTCTACAAGGGCCCACCTGAGGGGTTCTCTTCTTGGTTTGTGGGACTTGGGTACCAAAGTAAACTGAAATGTAACAGAACAATCCGTAGAAATGATCCTGTAGTTCGTAAGAATCCAGGCAAGCAGTTCTGAGTTCACCAAATCCAAAGGGGTAAACAAAGCAGTCCAATTTCAAAGTCCAGAGGTCGTAGCCGTGTGAGTAAACAAACCTAAGTTGCCAAATCAATAAGGGTAGTCCAAAACACTGCACGGTCAAAAACAGGTTCCAGGGTTCCAATATACAAGAAAAAGCAGGTCAGGAGCAATAAAGGGCCACGCGCCATTAGAACAGCTGAGAAGCTTTTGAATGAGAGCGTGAGCTTCTTTTATGGCGTACTTTCTGGTCAGGTGACCTAACGTGGCTTGCCCCTGATTGATTTCGGGCCCGCATCACGTGACCAATGCGTGAGCATAGTTTGTAAATACTGCGCGTGTGGTCACGTGAGCGGCCGTGAGGAAGGAAGGTCCAACGGGACCACAAGCGCCATGGCTGCTCCCATCCGTGCCGGCGCCACGAACGCCGGGATGCTGGTGGAATAGCACGGTGCCGAGCCGCCGAGGACAACAGCGGCGCGCGGCCAGGCTACGGGGACCCCCGAAGGCAGGTACGACGTTGGGCCGGGCCGCCCGCGCGCCGCCGCCGCAAGGTGAGTGTGGGCGGAGTAGGTACGGAGTGCATGACATCACACTACATGGTTTAGGGGGAAATCTACATGCATAATAGATCACATTTTTCTCTCAAAACCATTGATGGATCTTGCAACTGTTTACTGTTTAACAAAAACATTTTGTAGTGATCATAAGGTACTTGAGCTGCATTTTGAAGGAGAATGGGGACTAGTAAAATATGGATTATGATCCTCTGTACTTCAGGTAAATGCACCCAAGAAAAGAATTGTGTGGTACAGGGATAATGGCCCTCATTACAACCTTGGCGGAGGACCATGGTGCTATTAGCACCATGGTCCATGCCGCTAAGGTTACGATTCCGCCATGGTGGATGGCGGAATTACCGCCCCATTACAAGGTGAGTGGGGCGGTAATTCCCCATTCACCAATGGCCCCTTCCCCATTCCCATTTTTGCCCCATAGGGCATAATGGGAGTGGGGAAGGCGCTAATTACGGCACCGTAAATTACGGTGCCGTAATTAGCACCAAGGTGGCTTAGCGCCTTGCATTTTAACGCCTGCAAAAAGCAGGCGTTAAAATGTGAATCAGGCGTTAAGGGTTAACGGCGCCGACGGCGCCGTTAAACCCTTTACGCCTGAGTTGTAATGAGGGCCAATGTATGTAGAACTAATGCCGTTTTTCTCTCTGATTTTAATTCATCTAACCTTGGGAAAAAATTAACTCTCTATACTACTGACACTTTTTGTCATTATGCACAAAACATAATTAACAACACAGTGATCCCTTTGGAAGTAAATCGTAGAAACAAAAAACATGTTCATACTTTTGATGCATTAGTAAGACATTATAAGAACTGTAGATCTAGGGAAATAAGGCAAATCAGTAAATTGAAATTACCATCTAGTGGGAAAGTACTGATAAGAAAAGTGGAAGAATAAAATTAAAATGCAACCTGCTATATTATACCAGAAGGATGGTGAAAATATGTTATCCGCTCTTCGAAATAACTCCTTGAGATCATTTTGGGCTCTAGTAAACATCTGGCACATCAGTCTGCGGCTGTCTCTGCAAACCAGTGGGAAGGGTATTTTTGGACCTTATATGCCCCAGTAAAGATTAAGGATCCACTTCCAAAAGAATATACTAGACACAGAGGATATCCAAATATTGATACAGAAAGCATCTTCTTTGAGGGCTTCCGGTCCGAATTTCCTGGCTAATGTTAGCTTTAAAGAAAACAGAGATTAATGGTCTAAAATTCTTTTTATGTTGGTTAAGCACAACATCTCACAAGATCCGCAGGTAGGTTGCTCCATCGATGATCTTCAGGAGGAAAGGTACGGTGGTGATGGGTCTGTAATTGGAAGGGTTATTGGGATCAATGGATGGTTTCTTGAGAAGTGGCATTACCCATGCGTCCTTGAGGTTCGTATGGATGGTATTGGACTTGAAGAGGGCGTTGATAATAGAAGTGATAAACGGGGCGATCTCCTTTGCTGTTTATTTTATGGTTGGTGCACGGCAGATGTCGCCCATGCATCTGGAGGGTTTTAGGCTTAGTATTATTTCTTCTACTTCTTTGACACTGAGTGGGGTGAATTTGAATAGGTCGTGTTCAGCAGGGAGTGGTGTGCTTATTGTAGGTGCAGGAGGGTTGTTTGATAGGTTCGCTTTTTTGATTTCAATTTTCCTTTGTAGGAGCTCAGTTTTGTCTGACAACGACTTTTGGATGTTCTGACACCAGCTAGCGTCCTTAGAGCAGGTAGTTGGGGGAGGTGTGGGTGATTCTAATTCTCTGAGAATATTGAACAATTCTTTGGTATTCAATTTGGCATTTTGAATACGGTCGTTATAGGAGTTGGATTTGGCTAGGAAAATTGCAGATTTATAGATTGCAGAGGCTGCTAGGAAATTTTCTTTATTAGGAGCTG
The DNA here is from genome assembly GCF_040938575.1 of Ambystoma mexicanum. Taxonomy (NCBI): domain Eukaryota; kingdom Metazoa; phylum Chordata; class Amphibia; order Caudata; family Ambystomatidae; genus Ambystoma; species Ambystoma mexicanum. The sequence goes on along the minus strand of NC_090930.1, from coordinate 250,117,167 downwards.
ATGGGATATTTTTCCAGCTAGTTTCAGCTGCTATTTTGTTTTTGCGCAGTGTTTTCAGTTGTGGGGTGAACCAGGTATTTAGGTGGGCAGTGGGTTTGGCTTTACAAAGCTTTTGAGTTGTTATTTTGTTAATGGCGTTAAGCAGGGTGGTATTAAAGAGGTTAACCAGATGAGTAGGGTCCTCGTTAGGCTCGTGGGCAATGTCCGCCTGTAGGAGCGGTTGTAGAAGTGGGAGTAGGTTGAGGGATGTTATGTTTTGTGTATTTCTTGCTAATCTTGGCGGGGCTAGGATTTTCTCCTGGTTGGGGTTGATTCTAGAAATGGAGAAGAGAATGGCATGATGGTCGGTCCAGGCGAGAGGGTGGTTAGACGTGATAGAGGTATTGCAGTTGCAATCAGCGATCCAGTGTAGTTGTCGCCCTTTGGAGTGCGTGGATTGTGCAATTCGTTGGGTGAAACCTAGATTGGATATACTGTTGCTGATCTCAATTGCGTACTTGTCTTTGATGTCATGATGCCCAAGGTTAAAGTCTCAGAGGAGGAGGGTTTGTGTGCTAGGTTTGGCCTTATTGGATAGCAGAAGTGATAAATCTTCTTCGAAGGAGGAGAGTGAACCAAGGGGTCTGTAGATCGCGTTGTCTGTGATGGTTTGTGAGGGTGATAGGGGCAGTTTGAATGACAGGTTTTCAGCGGATAGGAATATTTCGCTTGATATCTGTCTGATGCCGATTGCGGATTTAGCGATGATAGGAAGTTCTATCTTGCCTAATAATTGTCTATTGGTCTGGGATGGCCAGTGATAGGAGGGGACCTGAGGGGGGATGGAGCCTCGTCTACGTGATGGCTAGGAGCTCTAGGTCATTGGATATTATGGGGTCATTGATATCGAGCGTGTGGGCTGTTAGTGACCTAGCGTTGATGAGACATCCTTTCAGTGTGGAAGCAGGATTAGTCTGTGATGACTGTAGGTTGGTGTTTTTGGCTGGAGTACTAGGGAAGGGGTGTAGGTTATTTGCAGTAATGAGCTTATTCAGGTCTACTTTGTGGAGATTCGTTGCTGAGAGATTGGGCGTAGATTTGAGATGTTTTTTAGTAAATCTGTAACCTAGTCTGGCGTTTCTGATGGAGGTAGGGCATGGCATATTAGGTGTGGGTTTCCGCACAAATATGTTTATCCATTGTTCAGGTGTGAGGTTTTGTCCTTGGCAGAAGGTGTTAGTTCTGGGTTTTGTAATGGTTTGTTCGATGGCTGGTAGGAAGACAATGGGTTTAATGTAGGTTGGGTAAGGCAAAGTAGTGGCCATAGTTAAGCTAAGGTTGCCCTCTGTTTCCTTTGATGGGCAGCTGTCTTTGGCATATTCCCCTAGGGGGCTGTTGTAGGCATCGTCGTCCCTAATATTTTGGGAACATTTACATGCACTTACGTAAGGTGATAGAGCGTAGGTCATAAGGCAGAGTAGTAACCTGACAGTGTTGGTAGGTTGTAGGGCCATCGATAGGTAGTTGAGGGTGTCGGGGCAGCCGGTAAAAGAAAAATCTTGTGTACCTAGGTTGGTTGTGTTATAGAGACTAGGGAACACAGGTCTTATTCACTAGGATAAGAGTATCAGGAGTTCAGTTTAAAATGGGGCAATCCCAAAATGAGTGGATGGGGTGAGCCTGAGGTTGGAGGGGGCAGTTGATCAGTACTGAGTATTAAGGAACCCTTAGAAATGGCTAGGTATACATACATTTAGGCAAACATATGGTGGAACATACGAAATGGCATATGAAATGGCACATGGAATGGCATATGAAATGGCATATGAAAAGGCATGCAGTTGGCAGGTTTAGAGCAGGTGTTCAATAGACGTAGAGGCGTAAACTATGCATTTAGTGCTAACAAGTGGCTAGTCAGTAGAGGCATTTCAATGCAGTTAATAGTGGTGGTTATGGGAGTTACCCTGGTTCGTCTGACGGCAACAGACCCAGTCAATCCGGGACACACAACACACTCTGTGCACCTCCTCCTTCAGCTCCAATGCGTTCTTGGTAAAGCAAGCTGTGAAGACTCGTCCCGCGAGATCTCAGGGCTCTGAGATCTTGCGAGAATATACGCGTGAAGCACGCATGGGAGTAGGAAAAGCGGCAGATGCGGAGTGGACAGTGTGGTCAGCGGTGGTGCCCCAGCGCTCTTCCTGAGCTGAGGCCCGAAACCTCCACTGAGCAGCCAGACACCCTTGTGCTGCTCATCTCATTGCAGAATGTAATTCCATGGCTGTCATGGCTATCATATAAAGCCTCTTGGGAGCTCTTGTAATTAGGTTAAGACACTAAGGTAGAGACTGATGCATCAGTGCAGTGAAGCCAACTGCACTGACCCATCAAGGACTTAACTGTGAGCACAGCAGATTCTCTGCATGTTAGAAGGTGCCAAATAAAACACCTTATGTTTATCCTGGGGTCCTGTGTTCATTGGGCCACCACATTATTGTCGACGAGGACCAGTGACAAACCCACGTAGCAACCATGCAATGCACCACACCGCCTACCTCCAGTCCCCGGGCAGGTTTGCTATTCCCTGGTAACAGTGGGAGCTGTTATTTACCACTTACTTGGAGGCTTTTCAGTTGCCAAGAAGAAAGCCGTGCCATGGGTGTTGAAGGACAACGCATCTTTGCATGCTTAAAGACTGAGCCTGCTGTGGGAGATGCAGACGACATGTACAAAGAGGCAGCTCAATGCATCATAAAGCGCTTCTCCTACAAAGAAAACATGGTCCTACACAGGCTCACATTCTACACAAGGAAGCAAGAAAGCAGGGAGCCAGTTGATGACTATATCACCCGCATGAGAGAGATGGCACCCCTGTGCGGATTCGGGGACAATGTGGAGCAAGTCGTATGTGACATGTTGGTAGTACAAAGCAATTGACGCAAAGTTCAGACAAATGAATCCCGGAGAAGGAGCTAGACCTGGACAAGGCAATTCAGATAGCAAGTGCTGAGTAAGATCCAGCGGGCGACGCAAGGAAATGGGCTGATCTGCGCCAGCCCCCGACATGGCGGCCGTCCAATGGAAGGGAGGCAGGGAAACAGTCTTAAGACTCCACCAAAGCGAGAGGACCCAAGTGGAGAGAGCCCTAGAAATGCTACAGGTGCACCAGCACCAGGCTCTTAACCAATGATCAGGACAGGGCTACCCTGCAAGGAACAAGGAGTGCTCCAAGTGTAGGAGAGGGAAAAGAAAGTTGCGTTCATCGAGGATGACAGAGGTACGAGTGATGAGGAGGAAGCAGAAGACAGACCCACAGTGATCATGGTAAACTTGACTCGTGCCAGGAGAGAGAAACCTCATTGCATCATAAAAGTGGACGTCAATGAAATCCGGGTAATGGCCGACTCAGGGTCAGATCTGAATATCCTCCCCATACAGACCTACAAAAATATGGTGGGCCATGACTTGGTAGAGATCAGAAGCACCAAGCAAAAGCCCACAATCTTCTGGGGGGCCAAAGTGGACCACTTGGGGTACATTAAAGCAAAACTTGAGACACACCACGACAAATGTTTATTCGGTTGGACTCCAACACTGATGGCCAAGTGCTGTTTGTCTCCTCAGGAGGAGAGTCAAACTTATAAAATGATTTTCCCATGTTGTTCTTTAAAGCGCCGGGGAAGATAAAGAACTATGTTCATAAGATTCAGCTGTAGCTGCATGTCGTGTCAGTGAAGCACAAAGTCAGACCTGTCCAAGCGACTGCAACCTCGGCATTAGAGTCTCAACTCTGCAAAATGGTCGAAGAGGGCATGATTGAGACGGTTGAATCCACAGAATAGCTAAATCCCCTTGTCCTCATCAAAAAGAGACCATCAAATAACTTGTGCATAGACCTGCGCAGCCTCAGCTTGGAAGTGGTCATAGACAGTTTTCCTTTGCCAAGCATCAATTAAATAATTCTGATGATGAAAGAAGTTAAAATCTTTTCCAAGCTAGACATGTGAGACGTCTACAATCAGTTTGACCTGCATAAAACCTCACGTCCCCTCACAGCATTCATCACGCCGTTCGGCACATACCAATTTACCTGCATGCCTTTCGGGTTGTCGTCAGCTGCATCGCCATTCCAGAGAATGATGAACTCCCTGCTCCACAGCATCGACAATATGTCTTATTTCCAGGACGATATCCAGGTGTATGTCAAGGACGTGAAGATCCATGATGGGATACTAAGACAAGTCCTCAACAAGCTCCAAGATGCAGGAGTCCACCTGCACTATGGAAAATGTGTATTTGGGGCGTATGAAGTGGAGTATCTGGACTACCGGATGTCGAATGAAGGGGTGAGCCCAAAAAAAGACCTTTTACAAGCCACTGTTTGATGCCCCGGCACCGACCTCGAAGGATGAGCTTTGGACGTTCTTGGGACTTGCAGAGTACTATGCTAAATTTGTACCCAGATTCTACGAAAGGACTTCTAAGGAAAGGAGCAGAGTACACATGGGACTCGCAGCAAGTGGCCACATTTAATGAAGTCGACAGGAGGATTCTGCATGCACGCCCCATGTTTGAAACCTTTAAACCCTGAATGTGAAACGTATGTGACGACCAATGCCAGCACCTACGGGCTGGGTGCCACACTCACCCAAACAAGCGGACACACAGAAAACATAGTCGGCTTTGCGTCCAAAGCGCTGTGCGAGTCTGAAAAAAATTACTCCACTGTCGAGAAAGAGATGCTCGCGTGTGCTTGGGCCGTTGAGTACTTCAGGTCATGTGTAGGGCACCAAGTTCCATCTGGTCACGGACCACAAGACCTTAGTGTACAATCAGAATTTTATTTTATACGTCAGTATATATATTCAAAATAAAATACTTTCATAAAATGTTGTTTCCTTTTATAAACCAGAAACGGAAACTTCGATTGGGCCGCCAGGTTTTTTTTGGGCAAAGGAGAGGAACAGGCCAGTCACAGCCAACAAGTTTAGGTGGGGGGTATTTTCAGAAAACTGTTACTTCTTCTAAAACCTGTACCACATTTATTGTTAGTGCTGTTTCATACCCAGAAATCAGTCTATCCCAGAACATATCTGATAGTATTCCATTAGCGCTGGCCCCGAATCTGTTAAGCAAGGCTGCTCTTATGGGCCAAGTGCCCTCACACTCCATTAACAGATTTGATTTGCTGGGTTTTTACATATTTCACACAATTTATGAGTACCCTCGCCTTGCCCCCATTTGCTGAGAACCTCTCCACTATGGGCCAGGTTCAATCGGATTCTGAGGACGTTTTTTCTAACCTTCCAATCCAGGAATTTCACAGAATATCTTGGGAGATTCCCCGGTTTCTTATCAACCATCAGAAATGAGTTTGAGAGGGCTAAATTCCGCATATTTTCAATTGTTGCTATGCAGTCCATCGATTCTAATGCCTTTTTTGCTTTTACAGGATTAGTGGTCAATGTCTCGAGATCTGTATCTGCCTTTACAAGGATCTCCTTGACCCTTGTTTCTAAATTAAAGAGTATCTTTGATTTGGAGTGCTCAAGATGAGCCTTGATACCTACGTATAGTGTGTGGTCCTGTGCAGTAGAAATCAGATGGAAGAGGGAGACCAATCTCCAATCTGCCAGATATCCCAAGGACTTCAGACCAAGCTCAAATCTCACGCCAGGGGTTGAGAGACCCATTGGTAGCCCGAGGACACTCTCCCAGATTAGGCGCTCCAGTTTTTGCCAATTTATGCTCTAACGTAGGGTTTTGGCCTCTAGCCCATATAAAATCACTGGGATTACATTTGCTACATAGTATTTAGTCAAAGGGAGTATTGAAAATGTACAGTATTTTAAGGGAACCTTTTTCATTTGGGGAATTAGCTGCATGATTTTACCATTCACGTCCGACTCTACCTTACTTATTGATGGTGACGCATAAACCATGTAGCCCAGATAGACTATTTCCTCCACTCTTGGTATGACCTGACCTTCCAGTGACCATTGGGAATAGTGAACTCTTTTTTGCATATGCCAGAAGACAACTCTTTTTGATTTTACTGGATTAACTGACAGTCCATTCATTTTTGCATATTCACCTAGCCTAGTTAGAAGACACTGCAGCCCCACTGTTTACTCCAGCAGGACAATATCGTCCACATAGGCTAGCCAGAGAATCTTATTCCGATTAATCTCTGGGCTAGCCAATGCTGCCGATAAGGAAAAGCCCATGTCTGCCCAGTACAGATTGAAAAAGAGGGGAGCCCCCAAGCAACCCTGTCTGACTCCTCTCTCCACCCTGATGAGTTCCGACAGATGTCTTGGTCATCAAGTCTCGCTCTCAGCGTAGTGTCCCTATGTAGTTCTACTAACATTGACTGGGTGCCTTCGGGGATTCCCCAACTTCTTAGCTTGTTCCAGAGGTGGTCCCTATTAACCTGATCAAAAGCTTTTGAGAGGTCCATCCATGGCCCATATAGTGGAAGATCTCCCTTTCCCCTGGGGATTTTACTAATGAGATTCAGGACCAGCCCATTCAGGGCAGTGGATAGGCCTCTTCTGAACTCTGTCTGAAACTTAGACAAAATGTGCGCACTCTCAACCCATCTTTCCATGTCTTTTAGCAAGAGTTTTATAAACAATTTGCTTTCAGTGTCAAGGAGGGCGATCGGGGGGTAATTCGCCGGTTGGAGCCAATCGCCCCCTTGAAGAACGGAAGGACTATTGCAGTTTTACACAATGGGGGGAACATTTGCCTCTTGAGGATTTCTTTAAAGAGCCAGTTTACCAGTCTAGACCATAAAACTATATTGCTCTTTAGAACTTGGTATGTCAGCCCATTCGGGCCGGCGGCTCTAGAAAGAGATTACTTAGTTATTAGGTCTGCTATGTCGTGTTCATTAAAAAGGTCAGATGCCAGGTTACTTCTGGACAGACTTTATGTGAATCGTTGTGGGGGTTCTCAAAATTTTGCTTGAGTTAATCAATCCACTTAGATTCTAGTACCAGGCTGCATTGAATGCTATTAGGATGTGATTCCAACTGGTTAATGACTGACCAGAAGTTTCTGGAATTATTTTTGCTGACTATACTCAGCATCATCTCCCCGTCTTGTTGGAGACGTAGCATTTTTCTACCTATTGACCAATGCTTGTATTCGCAAGTTAATTTATTAACTCTCTTCTAAGAGCCTCAGCACTAAGTTACGATCTCTGTAATTTTCCCAGACTTTGTCTTAGCATCTCTTTTTTCGCCACCAGGTTTCCTCATCAAATGTTTGGCAATGTTGTTGCCGCTTCACAGCTTTAACCAAGCTTGGTGGAAAGATGGACCAAATAAATGTTACAAATTTATCCGGCTGACAATTTTCTAGTTGGAAGTTTTCAGAGATTCTCAATAAATTATTGTTTAAAGCTTTGTCTTCCAATCTATACTTAGAGAGTCGCATTTTCCACTTCTTAGTTGTTATTTCCTGTGTCTATCTATCCAACACTATAATTGGCATATCAGAGAGCAGCAGCTCTAGGCGAGAGTGATCGCTTCCTCCATCAGACTTAATAGTCAGCGATGAGCAACGAGAGAATAGGCCTGCTGACAAAAAAATGTAGTCTAACGTAGGGGATGACTGTCCTCGATGCCAGGTCGATGCTGAAGGTATTTACCTCATAATCGACCCATTTGTCATTTTCAAGCCCTATGCGTCCATAAAGTCCATCCAACTTCTTCCCTTACTGGAGATTCTCTGAGGTCTCATTACTTCCTTCTCCTTTGATGATTGGACCCAATGGGTGTTCAAGTTCCCTGCAAAAATTATGTGGACTCCCCCAAATTCTAGTTTGATCTTATCTAGCAATGAGGACAGTATCGCTAAAAAAGCCTGAAGTTCGATCTAGGCGGGGTTCCAGTAGGCATTAATGATGACAAATTGGAGGTCTGGTTTGTGGGATCTTAAAAGGACTTTACAGGCCTGAATACCTATTTTATTATTGAATATGAGGGCTGTTTCTCTACTTGTGGAGCTCTTAAATGCCATCAGCAGGCTCCCTGATGGCCTTCCTTTAGCTTTTTGTAGAGCAGGTAAGGTGTGCACTGTATAGCCTTTAATTTCTATTGGGTTAACAAGCCAGGTTTCCTGAAACAGTATAATGTCGTTATTGCCAAATAAATGTTCTCTACTTTTTTTAGATTTAAAGGTACTGGAACCCCGCGTGTTCCAGGCGGTATTCATTCTGCCTAAAGAGATTGAACTCCCACCCCCAGTTTCTGGAGCACTTGAGTCAAAAGTTCTGAGAGGAGAGTAAGAGCATTTTCTTGTTGGTCTTCTCTGATGTCCTTTCGTTTTCTGATTGGACCAAGTCCTTCGGATTTTCCCCTGAGCCAGATGATTCCAACTTGGGGCTTCCCAATTCTAAGTAGCTTCCACTTTTTGCTTCTATTGGCAGTGTGGAGAAGGCTTTTAGACCTTGTCTCTCTAAGTCTCTTGAGGCGCCCAAAATAGCATTTTGGGCTTGTCTTGCTGTGAGACCAATTTCCACGAAATAGAGATTTTGGTTGAAGGCGAATCGCACAAATTCTATGTCCTTCAACGAGAAAAGGTAAAGATTCGACACTTTTCTGAAGTGTGATAAAATCACACTTCCACTGAGGGACTTATGCTTTGTGTTCTTTGCTAATAGCTTAAGCCAGACTCTTGGAACCGCAAAGGCAGATGTTCCTTCTTCATTGCTCTTCATGGGGGAGAGATATTCATATTGGTCTGTGCTGCCCTCTTCTGCTGGTACCAACTTCTCTATCGACTTTCCAGCACCATTACACTTCCCGGCAATAGCAGACTGTTTGCCTTGTCCAATCCACACTTCCTGGGCGCCAGGGATTTTTACTGGCTCAATGTTGGCCAAGTTGGCTTTTTGCATTTGTTTTAGGAAAATTGGGTCTAATTTCAGGTTTTCCCCCTGTGAATGAACTTTAAGTGACTCGATGGACAACCTAGAGTTCAGTGTGGGGCAGTTTTTCTTTAAAAATATTGGGGCCCATGGTAGCCCTGTGGCCGAAGGAGCTAACTGGCCCATAGATGTAGTTTTCTCTGTAAATCCTTTTCTGTTATTTTAGCTTCCATCAGGTTTTCTTTGTTATACAATGTACCCAGACCTTTTGAAGATTGCTCCTGCAAGTCCGTTTGGAGCCCCACACTCACAATTACAATCTCGATCACATGCTGTAGAGCTTCTATTTGATAACTCTTCACTTTCTTTTGCTTTTATCCTGTTTTTTCTGACTTGCTTTTCATAGGGGTTATTTCTTGTATGTCCTCCCGGGCCATTTCTGAAGGTTTAGATTTCTGTTTTCTGACTATTCCTTCTTATCGTGATGGTCTCGAAATGGTCTTGAGAAAGAAATTTGCCTCTGATTTCTTAATCCTTGGTTTCTTCTGGGTTCTTAGTTTAGTGGAGAGAGTGTTTTTCGATCTCTTCTTCCTGGCTTCTCTTCTCTTTGCTCTCCTTCTTCCTCGAGAGTTCTGTTGACCTACCTCTGTTCAGTTTGGGACAGCTCCCTCTAACGCCGGTGAATTTTCCTCTGGTCGAGTTTGCTGGATTCTGTTCCCCCCTCCACAACCCACTCTACTACATTGGCTAGCCTTCTAAATTCCTCTAGTATCGACTCAGATAGAGGGGTATCGTCAAATGGATAATTTGGCTCATCTTCCCTCGTACCCGACTCTTTCAACTGGGATTATTGGGGGTTTCAGATGGTTCAAAAGCTCTTGTAGCAAACGGCTGGTATCTTCCTCCTCTTTCTTCTTCACTCGAAGGGAGCCTTGTATTGCTGAAATGTCCAGCCCCTATTTTGCCACATCGAGCCTTGACTCTTTCATGGTGGGGATAATGATCGAATTGATGGCATTACTGATCCCTACCATTGATGATTCACAATTTGATGTTTCTTTGGTGAGCTCGAGAAGTATCCCTCCTTGGGATTGTACCTCTGCTTTGAGGAGTTCAAAGACTGAGACCAATTAATTTAACACAGAGTTCAGGGCCGATAGTGTTGCTTCGTTGGCTTGTAATTTGTCAGGCTTCTCAGTATCGGTTGGTGATACCATTTTCTCACTTGTATGTTCCCTTCTCCTCCCTTGTTCTGATATATGATACTGTTTCTTACTGGGAATCTCCTCTCGTGTGTTCAGATCTTGCGGTGCACTCCCTTCCATAGTATTTGTGCTGTGAACTGCAGCTCCCGCCAAAGGGTCTTGTTTCATTTCCCTTCGTGGGCATTGGGTAGATGGAGAGATGGAGGGTGTCCTGGCTCCCTCACTAGATCATTCATACTCCTGTTCCTTTTCCTCCCGAAGTTGTCCTTGATTTCTTAATTTGTTTTGCATTTTTCTGCTGGTGACTGTGTATTTCAACCCACATTTCCAGAGATGGGCTATTTCTGGTTGCCCCTCTTTATTAGTTTCCCCTGCTTGGGGGTGTGGTGGTGATGCTGTGCATGAACTTGGGCTTGGATCATTAGGGATGTGTTTGCTGGAGAGTGGGCTATGTTAGCTGGTGGAGTTTGAAATCCCAAAACATCTAACTATTCCACAAAGGACCCATCCCATTCTGGGGTTCTTATGTCATCTGAAAGGATTGCACTGTGCAGGTTCATTGCTTACAGCCCCTTGCTCCACCGCTCAGTATGTAACTGACCAAAGTAGGCAATGGAGTTCATAGTGCCGTAGGTCTTGAGCTTGCCCACAAAACAATTGAAGAGTGAGTTTTTTAAAAACACCAGCCTCTACCATAGGTGTCTCCAGAGTTGTTGTTTTAGTTATGCGCCTCTGGGACTTAAGTTGCCGACTGGAGGTACAGTCCTATAGTCAATCGCCTTCAAAAATAAGGGTAAATCTAATGTTCGAGTGATCGACCCAAGGTCGAACAAACTGGGGGCTTCTGCAGTGACAAAGGTACTGCAGAAGCAGCTGAGACCAGAGGGAAATGTTTCTTCTTTTTAGCGGCTGCCGCCCCAACACCTTAAGCGACCCCAGTCTTACCGCAACCTTGCTCTGCCTTTCTCCGCCTGTCCTTGAGAGAGGCGCCAAGGTGGCAATGTCTTCCCCTTGAAGCTGCCTTGCTGCGGGTCCTACAGAGCCAAAGACTCGTCGACCGACTCCGCGGCCGCTCCCCGGCGGGGGTCAGTTTATGAATGGTAGTAGGCAGCAAAAGGGGTCTGTTGTCCAACACACTCCGGCATAGCAAACAAGAAACAAATTAAGTCGCCCAAAGACTCATCGACCGACTCCGCGGCTGCTCCGTGGCAGGGGACGGTTTATGAATGGTAGTAGACAGCAAAAGAGAACTGTTGTCCAACACACTCCGGCACAGCAAACAAGAAACAAAGTAAATCGCCCAAAGACTTGTCGACCGACTCCGCAGACAAGAATTTCAGCGAAACTACAAGAATTCACATATGAAATCACACACACTGCTGGCTGGAAGAACGCCCAGGCGAACTATATGGGCCTCATTACACGGTAGGCGGTAAGGGTTTACCGGTACCGGTAAGGGCACCGGTACCGGTAAACCCTTACTGCCTTACTACGAGGTCCCTTTGCGGGACCCGACCTTAACGGCTGGTGTAGACCAGCCATTAAAGTTGGGACCTGCAAAGCGACCTTGGTGCTAATTACGGTACCGCAATTTGCGGTACCGTAATTAGCTCCTTCCCCATTCCCATTATGCCCTATGGGGCAAAAATGGGAATGGGGAAGGGCCATAGAGGAAGGGGGACTTACCGCCCCGCCAACCTTAGAATGGGGTGGTAATTCCCCTTTCCTCCATGGTGGTACCGGTATGGTACCGGCGGCAACCATGGTGCTAATAGCACCATGGTTTACCGCCTTCCGTGTAATGAGGCCCTATGTCCAGACTACTTGATCACAAAATACCAGGCACCACATTCCTCGAGGATGAGTGCGTTGTGGAGTCCATTGTGGACCTAAGAAATAGGGAGTACATGGAAATGAGCGAGTCCCAATCGAAGGAAGAAATAAGGCAAGGCGATTCCCTGAGCAGAGTAACAGAATGGGCCCGCTGTCATGGGTATCAGGCAGGTACTTGGGGCAAGCTGGGTGGAGGCTTGGCAGGCCTGGCATAGGCACACAAAGAACCCATAGCAGATCCCTCCTTTCATTCCTTCCTAGTGTTTGTAGTAACTTCCTGGTTACTACCTCATGTTGAGAAAAAATATGGGCAAAGGAACCCTCTTTTTTAGGGGGCCTGACTCTTGAGGGTAGAAAAGATACACAATTATAAGGGGATAGAGTCAACAGGCTTCCCTAGCCAGTAGCGTGATGGGTGGTCGGTAGGACCTTGCAAGAAAAATACTGTGTTGGTAGTTAACCACAGACAAAAATCACCACAATGTGCATGAAACAATGATCAGCATTTATTTTCAAAGAAAAGAGAAGAAGTTTTGTCTGAAGGAATTCTTATGTGCCGTGGCACAACATAAGTACATATAAAAGTGCATGTATACTCTGCACAGTGGTGGGTTAGTAAAAGGTGGTTGCAGAACATTCAGTGTATCGCCATTGTACAGTGAACATTGTTAAGTTGATAACAATCTCTTATACATATTGTTCAAGGTCACAATGTATCAAACAGTGTCTTAAGTTGATAACAATCTCTTATATATATTGTTCAAGGTCACAATATATCAAACAGTGTCGACACTTGGATGTGTGTTTCTGGTTCGGTAATTGGTTGGCGGAGCGCAGGGCTGGTAGACATGAGACAGCGCTGCAAGATGGATACCGAACTGTCTTCAGGACGTGTGCATCAGTGGTCAAAATATGGCGTCATCCTGCAGTGAGATGGACAACTAACGTTTAAAATGGTGAATTTGTCTAACATTGGTGAAAAAAGGGAATGCAAGGAACAAAGACCTACCAGGCAATGAATAAACGCTCTGGCTGTAGTCCATAGGTGGGGGCAGCTGCTTAAGATGCGGCTGGGGCGGAACTGCATAAATCAGGCGCTCGAGTCTATAATTGAGAGGAAAGACTATTAGGAAAAGGGCATAGAGGTTAAGCTCCTACTAAGTGAGGGAGTGCTGTTGGCTGAAAAAAGACTAAAACGGCTTTCACTTTGACTTTTTGTTAAACATCTCTCAATGTGTCCAAAATACCTCTCCAATGACATACATTGATTAAAACAAAGTGTAATAACCTTTTTTTGTTGTCACATGCAAAACAATGTAGTACAATATCATAAAACATCGTATATTTGAATATTGTCTTAATCGTTCTGTTAATATGTTGTTACGATTGCCCTTTTTTGTATTAATAACAAACGGACATCTAGCATTGATATCTTTGATACATGAGCCCAACACATCACATAAATGGCGCACGGCACATACACAGCCACCAGTATCCTGTCTCACACCGAGACTTGTCCACCACGCCTGCGCACAACCTCAGACCTACACAGCTCACTGGGGCAATGTGTGACTGTAATCTACTGCACACGGATGGCATATTCAAATGACACACCATGTAAAATACAAGGTCAAACAGTGTTTTTCCATGCCAGATTTATGGTAAGCTTCACAATGTCGGATATTTAATCATGTTTTTCAACGTGGTCGAACTGATTTAGTATACTGAACCGGTGCCTGATGGGCTGGCCCACTGGCGCACAACGTAGACATTACTCCCCGGCGCATGCGCACTGACAAACACCTCGACTTATACCGAGGCTTGTCCACTACGCTTGCGCACAGATTTCGACTGACACAGTTCACTTGGCCAACTAATAGGTAAGCTCACGGCCGCACTTTTGCGTTCCGTTTTACAATAATTGTCCGATACTATCCCCTCGGTCCTCCTTTCACTCTCTTACCGGCACTCGACCTCCGGCCCATATCTAGAACCACTGTCACGGCACCTATTGTTGATAACTCTGCCGACGAAGTCACAGGGCCTCAAATACTGGCCGTACTTCATTTTCTTCATATGCACAGCAGATATGAAACAACGTTGTACTGCAACATGCATACTTTATTTATTTAGTTTCCACCTTAACCACGTAATTTACTACTGTTGGGGTTTGTGCCGTTTTAGTCTTTTTTCAGCCAACAGCACTCCCTCACTTAGTAGGAGCTTAACCTCTATGCCCTTTTCCTAATAGTCTTTCCTCTCAATTATAGACTCGAGCGCCTGATTTATGCAGTTCCGCCCCAGCCGCATCTTAAGCAGCTGCCCCCACCTATGGACTACAGCCAGAGCGTTTATTCATTGCCTGGTAGGTCTTTGTTCCTTGCATTCCCTTTTTTCACCAATGTTAGACAAATTCACCATTTTAAACGTTAGTTGTCCATCTCACTGCAGGATGACGCCATATTTTGACCACTGATGCACACGTCCTGAAGACAGTTCGGTATCCATCTTGCAGCGCTGTCTCATATCTACCAGCCCTGCGCTCCGCCAACCAATTACCGAACCAGAAACACACATCCAAGTGTCGACACTGTTTGATATATTGTGACCTTGAACAATATATATAAGAGATTGTTATCAACTTGTATTTTTTTGTATTTTTATTTTGTATTTTATTTTATATAGCGCCGGTAGCCCGTGGGCAACTTAAGACACTGTTTGATACATTGTGACCTTGAACAATATGTATAAGAGATTATCAACTTAACAATGTTCACTGTACAATGGCGATACACTGAATGTTCTGCAACCACCTTTTACTAACCCACCACTGTGCAGAGTATACATGCACTTTTATATGTACTTATGTTGTGCCACGGCACATAAGAATTCCTTCAGACAAAACTTCTTCTCTTTTCTTTGAAAATAAATGCTGATCATTGTTTCATGCACATTGTGGTGATTTTTGTCTGTGGTTAACTACCAACACAGTATTTTTCTTGCAAGGTCCTACCGACCACCCATCACGGTACTGGCTAGGGAAGCCTGTTGACTCTATCCCCTTATAATTATGTACCACCTCATGTTGCCAAACAGGAAGTGCATGATAATTCATGAGCTCCCTAGTGTTTGGGTGTGGCTGGCTATATAGGCCACACCCAAGAATCTTCCAGTGCTTCGTGTAGCTTACTGTGAGCTGTATCAGCAACACACTTGCCATACTCTGGATCAGGCAGCAACAACTTACCTGCTCTGGATCATCTTGCTTCTGCTTACCTGCTCCGGATCATCCTGCTTCTGCTTACCTGCTCCGGAACATCCTGCTTCTGCTTACCTGCTCTGGAACATCCTGCTTCTGCGTACCTGCTCCGGAAGAACCTCTGTTCTTACTCCACGCCGCAGCTATCTCCAGTCAAGAGGGGACTTCTACACCGGCACCTGTAAGAACAAAGAAGAGCTGCGTTAACACGCACACATCAGTAACACTGCGCATACTCACTGAATCTTCCGCGACGCTGGAATCCAGGACAGTTGTACGAGCGCACAAACCCCTGCAAAAGAAAGAAGAGACATTATTTATTGCACTCGCCCCAATAACGCGGACACTTATTTCACTGCACTCTCTCTCTCTCTCCACGGTGCATACTTACCAAAAGCTTCCGTGCAAATTTACCCAACCACCAAGTCTCCAGTAGCGCTGAACCCGTACCCGAGACGCTAATACCACATAATTTCTCCTGCAAGGGAAAGGGAGAGACATTACCAGGCGCGCTCATATTGAAGGCGCTGCGCAAACCTACCAGCAGCTAACGTATACACGCAGCCCTACTCACCCACAAAAATACCGGCAAACAAAGACAATACGGACAATTTTGGACACTCAACATTCTCCGCGCAACGTTCACTTGTGGGAAGGACTTTCTAGCCAGTGAAGAAACTGGCGCCTTGAAGAACTCGGCCTCGCTGTGAAGGCATAAACCAGCACTTGGCATCTGAACTCAGCCTCCAGACATTGGCACCAATCACATGAGTGAATCGCGCCCCTGCGAATGCAGGATGGAGTGCACACCTTACTAAAGATCAAGGTAAGCCCATAGGTGGACATCACAGCACACAGTAAAGAGAAGGAAAGGGTCCAGGGGAATCAGGTGAATTCAGGTCTGAGTGTACAACTTGTATTTGACAGGTATTCCTCCGGGTGAAACAGGGGAAGTGAGGACTCAGGGTCAAGGGAGGCTCGTCCATCGCTCCTGCTGAGACACAGGTGAGTGTGACACCCGCAATGGTTGGCCCAGCGAGAGGGCGGTCCCGGATGGCCTATGCCCGTTCTGGAAGGTCAACGAAGAAATCGTAGAGATGGACAGTATGGTGATGAGAGGGGATCGGGTAATTCCCCCCAGAGGTATGCGGAAAGTCATACTATGCCGAGCTTGTGTGGGTCACCTGGGCAGCATAACACGACGCAGAGGGCGGGATGCCTAATGGTGGCCGGGTATGGACCAAGAAGTAAGGACAATGATTGAGAGGTGCCACGAATGTGCCAACAGTGACAAATGTGGGGCTGGACTTCATAGGCTCATTGGATGGCATGTCCATCGACAACTATGGAATGGTCATGGTGGACTATCTGTCCAAGTGGGTAGAGGTAGAATTTTTACCGGACATTGTGATGCTGGAAATGCATCGTAGGGACCGGGCCTCTGTATCCTTGTTCTTTATTGCTTTATCATGTATGCTCTGTCTTGTTTTCCGTGCAGGAGTTCATGTGGGACTCCTGGTGGTGCAGCTCTTCCTCTTTTTAGTTTGGTGAACAGACCCTTGGGATACCCTTATGGCACCCATGGGTGGGAGTACGACACTGTACTCCGAGTGCACATTTTTGGGCACCTGTGTGTGGCCCACAGAGCAGGGTATGGGCTGGTGGCAGCTCTGTGCTGAATTGACAGGTGCCCTGCACATCCTTCATTTTGGGATGCCCAGTTTCTGTCATTGGAAACAGTGGATTCCTGATAGGAAACAAGATGGCCCCTGTGGCCTGTGGGATGTCTTAACCCACTAATCCAAGCCCTGCAACATAACTGTGCATTGCTGGCAGCAGAAACATCATAATGGCCGCCGGAAAGCATGCTGCTCGCCAGAAATCACCAGAAAGTACGCAGTGAAACCTGAAAAATAGGCCACCATCTACTTTTGCCTATGTCAGTGGTAACACAGGAGACCACTGCCAAAACCCATCATTTGGCTGCTCACAGAGCAAAATCATTGCCAAAGAAACAGAGCTGGTTTCAAAAATCCCTTTTTATTTGGTGTCAAATTTGCACAAATCATGGCTCACAAACCACCCAAAAAGATCCAACCTCCTTGTTGGGTGGTCAACATCATTCCCCCGCAAGAATCTACATAAATATAAGGTCCACAGAAGTGTATCTATATCTGAACAAAGTCCACTTTTGAGGCTTGCTTGCTGGAAGAAACCTGTCAAAAATGGGTGTAATACCGTTACTCACCTCTACCAAAAGCCGGCGTTTTAAAACCATTGTGGGTAAAGTTGAACATAGAGCCCAAACTATGCCAAAGAAAGACTTGCTAAGAGGTGGATACAATTTAAAACTATATTCTGAAAAGGCTTGAAGGAAGAAATTGTTTAATGTATGTGTTAAAAATGTGAGTTATATTATAAGAAAAGACAATTTGTAGACATTGGGCCTCATTACACGTAGTGCGGTAAGGGTTTACCGGTACCGGTAAGGGCACCGGTACCGGTAAACCCTTGCCGCCTTACTACGAGGTCCCTTTGCGGGTTGGTACTTTAACGCCTGTTTAGCAGGCATTAAAAACCAACCCGCATTGGGACCAGGGTGCTAATTACGGTACCGCAATTTGCGGCACCGTAATTAGCGCCTTCCCCATTCCCATAGAGCCCTATGGGGCAAAAATCGGAATGGGGAAGGGCAATGGGGGAAGGGGGAATTACTACCCCGCCAACCTTGGAATAGGGCGGTAATTCCCCTTTCCTCCAAGGCGGTGCCGGTATTTTACCGGCATGGACCAAGGTGCTAATAGCACCTTGGTCCACCGCCTACCGTGTAATGAGGCCCATTGTGTTAAGAGTTAAAAGTTTCCCACACTGTGTTCAAACGAGTTCCACACTCCTCCCTGGACAAAAGAAACTTCCCCCTGCCCTTGGCTAAGAGATTGACATGCTGGTGTGAAAGGAAACTAGCAGCGGCACCCTGGCCTGTTGATCTGAGTAAAGACAAAGGAATCCTTGGGCTGAATAGAAAATGCTAATTCGGGTGTGACTGACAACAAACTGCTGGCAGAGAAGGCCATGTGACCTCTGAGTCAGCCCAGCCAGACCTTGGAGGCGGAGACAAACCGTTGTGTGGATTGAATTGGAAGTAAATGTGTGTTTGAGAAAAATGCTTATAACAAAGTGTACTGAACTGACAAAAATGTGAAACTTTGAGATTGTTAAAATGAAAAAAGGTGCTCATAGTTTAAGACTAAGCTGGACTCTGTGCGATGTTCTGAGACCAAACCCCGGAATTATTCATATTGTAGCTACTGTGTTTATGCTATGAACAGGAAAAATTACAGAAATGTGCTCAGATGGGGTGTGAATACATGTCTAAAAATTGGTGCAGAAATAATATTGAGAAACCCACCAAAAGCGCAAAAAGTGGTCATTTCTGAACCAAAGCTCTTAGGAAGATGAGAGTTGAACAGAAAGGCACCTTAGTTAATCTGGCATGTGATTTATGTAGTATTAACAAGTTGTGTATATTGTAAATATGTGTTTTATGAAAAATAAGATATACTGTACAGAGACCAAGGGGAGTGGTTTCCCCTAAGCCATAAAGATGATACCTCATGACACACAGTTCCTTTCTCCAATCAGGGGACAGGGAATTCTCTGACCTATAAGATCCTTAGGGGGTTGGGCATAGAGAATCAGCCTCCCCACCCACTTGGAAATACATAAATAGGGACTGCGAGGACAGACACACACACACTTTTCCACTACTCACTGTTTTCTTGGCAAAGCACCCTGCAAGAAGATCCAGACCAGATCCAGACAATATCCAGACAGAGACTCTAGAACCAAACTCTAGGACCTTGACGCAGAGAGGCCTAAACCACAAGCTGAACCTTTTTCAGAGGCCTCAGAATGTTCTGCAACCTGATTCTAACCCCTAAACTTCTACAGGGCCTAACCAAAGTCCAACAGCCTGGCTGAGCTGTTCTGCTTCTAGCTAGGGACCCTGTGCTAGAACCCAGATCCAGACCCAGAGAGCAGAGCTGTATCCAGAACCCGTCAGATCCAGTCCAAGAGGCTGCGCAGATCCTAGTGCCGTGCAGCGAGCTGAGACCAGAGTTCCTGAGACCTGTCCGGTGGCGAGAGAGAATCCCAGCCAAACCCATGACCAGTTCTTTGACGGGATCTATTCCATTCCAAAGCCATAGGAGTGAGTATCTAGTCTAGAACTGTCCATAGTCATCTCTTAGTCTTAAGTAACCCAATCCAACCATTCAACCTATCCATAACTGCATTATTGAATCTCTTTTAATCCCTTTTATCTATTCTAAATTCTTCTCTCCTCCACATAATCCTTGATCATTGTCGTGATAATCATCGTGGCGCTAATATAAATTTTTTGGAGAAAGGCAATCGTCTCATTCAGACAGAAACCATCCGGAGGCGCCTCTGGATAGGTGGCTGGGCTGTCGTGTAGTTTGCGGCTCCACAGACTCTTTAATGTTAAGAAATCTTTGTTTCAAATCTTCAATAGCGCATCTTTCATTTTGAAATCTTGACTTTATTTCTGAAAAATCTGCCTTCACAAAAACCTCTGTAACTTTTGAAACACACGTCCTAGAACCGGAATTTTACTGTTATTTCGAAGCTAAGATCCTAGATTTATAGTTTTTCTGCAATCGCGTTTCCCGCATGCGGTGCAGAAAAGTTGCCGCAAATTGCAATTTAGCTCAATTTCACCACATGTCAAAATAGCTGTTTCTTGTTTTCAACTGCTGAATTTCATTTTCAATCTGATAATTATTCATGAATCATTGCTAGTGTTGACCTGAACCAATCCAAAGTAACTATCACTTATCCTGAATCTGCTTTAGTGAATTAAAATCATTTTAGCAAATGTTCTCTTACATTGCAATCAAATTCAAAAGTATTTTTGCCTGTTTCAAAATCATACCTGTTTTCTCTAAGCTTGCTGGGGGAACTGGGATTGAACTGCATTATTGATGGAATTCCTGAAACCTGTGTGCCCTTATTTCCATCTCTTCATATTGCATAGTGGGGGGAGTGAGTAGTCACAGGGGAAAAAGTGATTATATTGTCTTTTGATTGAAACCATATCAAGTTTATTTCTGTGTTGCATTTTCCCATCCTAAGTGATTAAAGAGATTGTTGATATTGTAATATTACCTATTGCTGCTCACTGTTCATATTCATAATTGTGCTATTCAGATATTATTTTATTCATAAAAGTGTGATATAAATATTGTTAAATTCTTCAAATAAACCTTTTAATTTGCAAAACAAACCTACTTCTTGGCTCAGTGAGTTCAGGGAGATTCAAAGAGAGGCGGCGTTATATAAGGGTTCATCATCCAGATTTAAAGAACTTTGACATAAAAATATATAAATAAGGGCTTCCATTGGGCATCCCATACTAAGCATTGACTTAGTTGGAGCACTGGATTGAAGTCACGTACAGGCCTACAGCTTTCTATTGCCTGTTACCTTACTTTTCCCGAAGTCCCAGGAAGCCCTGACTCTAGCCGTCCCCCTGACTGGCTGTTGGGTGGAAGTTCCATATATGGTGTTGTGGGGCTGGAGCCTTCTCAATCACTGTATGTTGTGGGTACGCCCGTAGGGTGGTACCTGGATGAATGGAGTGTGTAATGAATACGCATTTCATGTTGTGGGTGTCTAGTATCTGGTATTTCACACAATGACTGAGACAGCCCTGCCCGAAACTGGTATGAATGCAGTGTGGAGTGCTGAATGGCTGGGTACCTGTCCCAATACACATTCCTTGTTGCGAGTGTCTGAGAGGGAGGAGAATGGCCTGAATGTCATGTGAGTCTGAATGGCTGCCTGCCTGCTGAATGCCCTTCTGAGTGATTGGTTGCCTAAGTGTGGCTCAGCAGGAAGAATGAGAGTCCAAACAGTATATCTGGGGGCCTCTCACTGCTAGAAATCTTTCAGAAGCTGAAGTTGAAACTGATGCTTAACTTTGAAGCCCACTGGAAGAACTGCTGCTGCTGTCCTTCGCTAATCTGAAAGCTGCTGTGCCTTCAAGGAAAGAGAGGACCTGGCTAGGAGACCTCTTCCCGAGCTACAAGGGACCATCGTGCACCAGCTGATCTTTGCCAAAGCTCCCTGGTAGACAGACCTACAAAAGGCTCTGGCCCGGAGAAGGAGACTGCCGAGGAGAACAAATAGAAGCACCGGACAGCCGTCCACCGTCACCGACCGCCGATGTCGACCAGAGCCGCAGTGCTCCCTTTGCCTAAGAACATTTTGATCCAGGGACTTCCTTGTTCATCCTCATCGACCAATTTCGTCCTGCCGGAGAAAGTCAAGGCCGCTGATAACCGAGGGGAATACACCGGTGGGTTTCCCGCCACCCGAAGACTGCAGAGACGCTGATGACTCGACGCCTTTGCTGGCCCAAAGTTCTTCATTGATTCCTTGCGGCAACAAACATTTGTTGAGGAGCTCCGCACGCCTCAGCTTGCAGGATGTTTTCGACCGATTGTCAACGAGTACCGCAAGAACCAAAGCTGATGCCACAACGACCATGTTCACCCTTTTTCCGCATGGGATCTCGATGATCCGTGACTCCTACCTTAAAGGGAGCCGCTCAAGAAGGATCCATCAATGACCCGACGTCAAACTCTGCTATTCTAGGTACATTGGGGTGTAGAGTGTAGAGCTGTTATAGAAGGAAATATGACTCATAGAGACAGTATATGGACTGGGCTTGCAGTACATCTTTATTTACAGGTTGCCCAGGTGGGGGGATCCTCATACAGAATTGTGCCTAGTGGTAGGGACCCAGTATTCTGCCTATTGTTTTAACCAACCTGCTTTCCTCCTATTTCTATTGTTGGTTCACTTTATTAACTGATTTGTATGTCATTTGAACTGAGTACAGTTGATGCATTTTAATGGAATCAAGAGTAATTGTGGTACCACATTGAGACTGTATATATTTACCATTTTAGATTTGTCGGAGCACAAAGCATGTTATTGTATGTGTACATAATCCAAGCCTTATTTATATAAAGACTGTTTTCACTAGCATAGTGTGTTGACATTCCTTTGTAGGTGCTTGGGGACTACACTGTACTTAAGGACCAGCCCGCATCGCCTCCTGAGAATTTAAGCCTTGATTGCTCGTCCACGTTCAGAGCAGGAGTACAGACACCCCCCTCCAGTCTTTACAGACATCACCTAAGCCACACGTCCTCAATGCAGTCTTTCAAAGAGAGGGGTTGAACAAAGAAATTGTGGCAGACAACAGAGTTCAGGTGGTCTCTAGAGACATAGAAAGTTTCCTCAAGTAGCACAACGTTCAGCAATTTAGAGCAAGTCTTTACCACCCCAAGCAAATGGTCTGGTTGAAAGAGCGAACCGTTTCGTCAAAGGAGCCCTACAACTAGCAAGTACAGCAGGGATGAACTCCTATAAGACGGTGAAAGAGGCTGTGGCAGAACACCGGCTGACCCCCAATGCCATTACGGGCGTCTCGCCGTTCCAAATGTTAGGCGGGAGAAGGCTGCATCCACATTGGTACCCCCGTAGCTACACAGTTAGGCAGGATGATGACATCGACATGAGTGAAATAGTGTGGAGAATACAGAAGAGCAAGGACGTCATGAAAGCATAGAGTGACACGCGCAGAGCCGTACAACGCACTGAAGTCAATTAAGGGGTTTTAGTAAAAATGGGACTGCCCCACAAGGACACCACAACTGGCTCCAGGTATAGCCAAGTCATTGAAGTTACCCAGAAATGCCCTAATCATGTCCATATCCGCAACAGGAAAAAGTGGAATCTAGAAAAGGTGGTCATGTACAAGAAGAAAATGCCAGCAAGCCGTGTTAGGGAGAATTCTCCAGAATGGCTAATTTCCCTTACCCACTGAGTCCCTCAGCAGCTTTGCTGGATTTCTAGGATTTATTTTTTTCACCTGAGTGTGAGCCTTTATTCCCACTCGTTCATGTGTTTTTTCTGTGTGTTGTACATTTCTGCTCATGGACTATGGAGTCTCACACACTCCATAGGCATCATCTTTTTACTGTGTGTCACACAGCACCTTTAGTTCAGTGACACAGGGTTGTCTTTTTCATACCTCCCACTTTAAGCTCCATTTTCTGGGGATGACTACTGTCTCCCAGAACATGTAAAATTGCTATTGATTTTAGTAGTCATTTTAAATTCACAGACCCAGTACAACCTATCTTCCAATAGAGTACTGGAAGGGTTAATAGTTATCCCTTTTCGTCTGTTTCTCATGGAACATTATTTCATTCCCCATTTCTCTACGATTTGGCTGGTGGCAGTGATATCGACCATTTTTATTCTACCGCGAGCTATGAAAATAGAGTTGGTAATGTTAGAGGCTATGGTGGTAGTGTTACGCTCACCAGGTTCCCACAGGGGCGTCGATCGGACCCGGACAGCTGCGGTCTCCACCAACGTGATGCGTAGTGAAGAGATGACAATCTGGACTGGCCCGCCTAATCTTGTCTGCTGGACTCATAGAAGTATTCTCCTGCAAGTGGAGAAAGGGATTTAGCCACCTGTGGACTTTAGTGATGGGCCCCCCCCAACTGTTCTCGTTCTCCCCACTAATCACCTCCGATATCCCCTCTTGGTAACCTCACCTTATGTTTTTAAATGATGAGCTTTCCATCCTGCATGGCATGCAGGGGCACGTAGATACCAGTTACTTCACTGGTTTGAAGGTACTGGAGGAGTTCCGGAGGAATATTGACTCCAGTGTCTATAAAGTTCAAAGAGTTCAATATGTCCGATGTTCACTCTTGTTCCATTCCCTCGTTAGGTTGCAGCTGGGTCCAAAAGTATATTGCCTGGAGGCAGCTGATGGCGTTCAGGTAAGAGTCTGTATTACCAAACACTGTCCGGTAAAAGCTGCATGAGTTTAACTTGCTGTTTTCTCTCCCTTTATAGGTGCGGCATAGAAAGATGCGGCGAATCAAAGGATAATACCTCCGGTGGTAAAGCAAGTAAGCCTATGGTGGCAAAGAGATTGTCTTTGTCGGTTTTCTCAGCTCACCTTGTTATTCCTTTTGTTTTCCCTCCAGGAGCTGGGTTTCGACGAAGAAAATGATGGAGGCAGCGCCGAGTTGAAAGATGCGGTGGACTGGTGAGTATAATGCGGCACTGCTGCTGGCGAAGCGACACGTGCTGAAATAATGTCCTTTCCAGGCTCAGAGATGTGCTGGGTCCAGAATCAGGTAAGGAATCAAATAATGTCCGTGATCTAACCTCTTCTCCTTTCTTTTCCTTTTGTCTAGGAGCTCCGGATTCGAGGCGGGTGTGGCAGAAGACTGGATGCTGACTTGCAGACACGGTGAGCATTACGCTGCTGGATGCAGAATAACACAAAGCATGAGCTGCTGTTCGGGCGTGGTTTAAATAGCCTGCAAAGTAGTCCCAGGTAAGAAGTTCCCCAGAACCACACCTGAGTAAAAAATATTCCCTGTAATAAAATAGTCCCATCCAGGCCTCCCATTGGCTTGGACTCATTTGCAGCATGGTCTGCATAAGGTAAGTAAAGTCTATGAGCCTGGCGCCTATGGCGCCAGGACTGATTTCTATGATGAGCCTGGCGCCTAAGGGTCCAGGACTGAATCCAAACAGCCCCCAGCCGGGGCTGTTGGGGTTTTAATGAGTATCTGGATGCCTGCTCCCGGGGCTGATGGACTCAATCCGGATACCCGGTGGGTAGGCATCATGACAGCACTCCCCCTGGCTTGTCTGGGAAGTCCCGATGGAATTTTTTCACCAATCGAGGAGCATGAACGTGGTCACTAGGTTCCCATTACCTTTCTTGTGGTCCGTAACCCTTCCAGTTGATTAAATAAAAAAGTCTTGATTTAACCATTTTAGAGTCCAGGATATTTTTTACCTCAAATTCAGGTTCTCCATCTATTAGGATGGGCTCAGGTGGTTTGGTTAATCTTGTCCCTGGTTGAACTGGTTTTAGAAGTGAAACATGAAAGACAGGATGAATCCGCATATTAGAGGGTCATTCTAATTTGACGGCCACTGGGTTGATAATGGCCTTAATGGTGTAAGGTCCCAAATATCTAGGTTTAAAAGTCTGAGTTCCTTTCAGAGGTATATGTCTTGTAGCCAGCCAAACTTGGTCTCCGATTCGATATGGTGGGGTCTCACTTCTATGCTGATCAGCATTTTTCTTGTATTTCGCTTTTGCTTGTTTCAAATGTTTTGTTGCCTCTTTAAAAGCTTGTGTAATAGTAGAATGCAGATGAGTTACTGCCGGCATTTCTAAATGCTGGGGCGAATCGAGTTCTGAGGTTCGAGGATGATGTCCATATATGGTATAAAAGGGGCTTTGTCCGGTTCCTGAATGTACAGAGTTATTGTATGCGAATTCAGAAATCCATAAAATGTCCTTCCAATTACTTTCAGTTTGGTGGAGCATACAACGTAGGTATTGTTCAAGAGTCTGTTTGGTTCTCTCCGTCTGACCATCGGTTTGGAGATGGTGACTGGTTGATAACCTTATGTCGATTTGTGCCAATTGACAACACTTCTGCCAAAATTGCTAAATGAACTGACTACCTTGGTCAGAGATCAATACGGAAGGAAATCCATGTATTCAAACAATATTTTCGAGAAATTCCTTGGCCAAGATTGAAGCAGAAGGTAATCCTTTTAAAGGAATAAAGTGGGCCATCTTGGAAAAAAGATCCACAATAACTAGAATGGTGTTGAATCCATTACATGGCGGTAGATCTGTAAGAATGTCTAAAGACAAAGTGTGCCATGGTGTGGGTGGAATACCTAAAGGTTGTAAAAGACCAGCTGGTTTCTTCTTTTGACTTTTGTTCTGGGCGCAGATGCCACAAGACAGTAAAAATGACTTTACATCTTTTCGCCAGGTGGGCCACCAGAATTGTCTTTTAATTTTAGCTTCAGTTTTTGCAATACCTGGGTGCCCTTCCATCAGAGCTTCATGGTAATTGGAGATGACTTGTCCTTTTAGTTCCTTGTGTGGTAGAAATAGACGCCGTTGATAGTAAGGTAGGTCATTGACAACTGAATAATCTGGGCCCTTTTTAACCCAGTCCTGCAGGGCTGCTGAATCGAAAGGTTGTTGGATCTTTAAATGAATATCTTCTAAGGTCTGTAGAGTAGTTATCCCAAGAATTCTTTGTTCAGGAATTATAGGCACCGGTTCCAGGTTCGAATATGCTTCTCCCATCCCAATTCGGTATAAAGTGTCTGCCTTACCATTCTTACAACCTGGTCGATAAGTGATCACAAAATCGAATTCGGCAAGAAATAAGGCCCATCGAAGTTGACGAGATGATTGGGCCTTGGCTGTTTTTAAATACTGCAAGTTCCTGTGATCGGTGATTACAGTTCTGATATGCCTGGCACCGAGAAGATAATGCCGCCAAGCCTTGAAGGCGGATTTGATGGCTAACAACTCTTTATCGGTAACCGCATAGTTTAATTTGGGGGCCGAGAATTTTCTGGACCAGAATGCTACTGGATGAAGTTGACTGGTTTCTGGATCCTTCTGGGACAGGACAGCCCCCATGGCTAAACTGGATGCATCGGTTTCAACTATATATAGGAGCTCGGGATGTGGATGCTTTAAGACAGGTGCCGACGTAAATTTCAATTTCAGTTCTTGGAAGGCTTTTTCAGCCTCTTTGGTCCACAAGAAGCGTTTGTTTTTTCACAAAAGTGCTGTGATGGGTTGTACAACATATGAGAAGTCAGGAATAAATCTGCGGTAGAAATTAGCAAATCCAAGCATGCTTTGCACACCTTTAACTGAACTGGGTGATGGCCACTTAAGAATTGCGTCCACCTTTCGAGAGTCCATTCGGACTCCTTTTGGAGTCAGGATAAATCCAAGGAATTCAACTTCTGTAGCATGAAAAACAAATTTTTCCAATTTTGCATATAACTTGTGCTGGCGTAGTCTCTCAAGGACTGCACAAACGTGCTTAATATGGTCTGATTCTGATGAGGAGTACACTAGAATATCGTCTATGTACACGACAACACAGACATCAATGAGTTCACGAAGGACATCGTTCATAAAATACTGGAAGGCTGCTGGTGCATTGCACAACCCGAAGGGCATCACCTGATATTCGAATAATCCGTACTTCCATTCGTCGCCCTTCTTTACACGTACCAGATGATATGCCCCTAAGAGATCTAATTTAGTGTAGATGCAAGCATCCTTTACTTGGTTTAGTAGTTCGGGGATCAGAGGCAATGGATATCGGTTCTTCACCGTGATCTGGTTTAATGCGCGGTAGTCTATGTACGTTCTGAGGTCACCTTCCTTTTTGGGCACGAAGAATAAAGCTGAATATGCGGGGGACTTAGATGGACGAATTAAGCCATTAGCAAGGTGTTGGTCCAAGTACTGTCGTAGGTGACGGTTTCCTACTGCATGGAGGTTGTGCACCGGGTATGAGGTCGATTTGACAATCGTATGATCTATGAGGTGGTAAGGTGTTTGCCTGTTCTTTTTGGAAAACATCCTGGAATTCTTGATATTCCTGAGGTTACTGCATGACTGGATTAGCGACTGTGGCCAGGCTTTTGTTCAAGGTTTTTTCCGGGTAACAGGTGTGTGCATACTCCAGGAAGGTTACTCTCTTCTCTCGCCAATCAATACAAGGATTATGTGTTTCCAACCAAGGTATCCCCAGTATTATTTGGAACTGCGGGGCTTTGATTAAGTCAAACACAATAGTCTCTCGATGCCCATCTTGACCCAACAGTGTCATCTCTGTGATGGAAAGATTTACAGGCCCAGAGGCAATTTCAGTTCCATCGACTGTGGTGATAACATCCGAAGTGGTCTTTTTGCAGAGAGGTAGATTCATCCTAGAAGCCAATTCGTGGTCCACATAGTTTCCTACGGCCCCGCTATCAATGTATGCCCTAACTGTGTGCATACGTGATGGCTGCCTTGGATCAATAAGGACCATTGGTATGATTAGGTGCGAGGTCTGAGTGTCCTTCTTTAAGCTGGGCAAGCTGACCTCTACGCTTGTCGGGCATGGTCGTTTCCCGAATCAGGCTCTGTTTGATTTCTGTCAGCAACTCCGACTACTTTCTTGGATGGTTTTATAGGGCAATCCCGTAGAAAATGTCCTGAGGCCCTGCAGTACAGACACAACTGCATCTGTCATCTCCTTTCTCTTTCTTTTTGAGTTAAGGGTCCCTTAACCCCCCCGATCTGCATTGGTTCTGATGCATCTGTTCCTTTGGGAGTAACATTGGGTTTAACCAATACCCGATTCTCGAACTGAGCTCGATCAGCTTTTCTATTCTGAAGTTGGTGGTCTAGCTGGACCACTAACAGGGTAATTCATAGAATTTCGCACAAAAGTGGCGCACACAGCTGGCGCACAGTGTGCGCGTGCGAATGTCTGCGCCAGCTGCGTGCGCTAAAATCGATATCCGCGCACAGTGTATTCATGGACTTTAGCCTCCAAAACCAGCCGTGGCGCAGAGTGGCGCAGCGACCCTGCAGCAGCGCCAGTTACGCCCCCAAGAACGCCCTCGTGCAAGGAAAAGTCATCAAAATTCCCAATTCAGCGCAAAGGGCTGCACTAACCCTGGACCAGTATACAGGGCTGCCAACCAGCAAACGCCGAGCGGGGAACGTGTATTACTGGGGTGCGTGGGAAGTTCCACATGCGATTTCAGCAGGGTACGTGTATTACTTGGGTGCGCGGGAAGTTCCACACGCGATTCCAGCAGCGTACGTGTATTTCTGGGGTGCGGGGAAGTTTAACACGCGATTTCAGCAGGGTATGTGTATTTCTGGGGTGCAGGGAAGTTTAACACGCAATTTCAGCAGGGTACGTGTATTACTTGGGTGCGCGGGAAGTTCCACACGCGATTCCAGCAGCGTACTTGTATTTCTGGGGTGCGGGGAAGTTTAACACGCGATTTCAGCAGGGTACGTGTATTACTGGGGTGCGCGGGAAGTTCCACACGCAATTTCAGCAGGGTACGTGTATTTCTGGGGTGCGGGGAAGTTTAACACGCGATTTCAGCAGGGTACGTGTATTTCTGGTGTGCGCGGGAAGTTCCACACGCGATTACAGCAGGTTACGTGTATTACTGGGGTGCGCGTGAAGTTTCACATGCGATAGGCCCTGTGCGAGTGGGGTACGTGTATTTCGGGGGTGCAGGGGAGTCCTACACGTGAATTGCCAGTGTGGGTCCTCCCAGGTGTTCCCTCTACACCCTCCACAGCCCCTGCAGGCAGCCCACACCACAGGGGACTACCCTGCACCCCTGGTCATGTCCTGCAGGCAGCCCATCCACCATGGGCATGCCCCCCCAGCCAAGCCACATGTCACCTTGCACTAGTGATCACCAACGCATTACCCCCTTCAACTCCCACCCCCCAGCAGTGCAGGCACCTGCCAGCAGGCCCCCACTCATGTCCCACTCATGTCCCCTTGCACCACCACCCCCCAAGCAGTGCAGGGCACCTGCCAGCAGGCCCCCACTCATGTCCCCCAGCACCCCCACCCCCAGCAGTCAGGGGCACCTGACAGCAGGCCCCCACTCATGTCCCACTCATGTCCCCTTGCACTCCCATCCCCCAGCACTGAGGGGCACCTGCCAGCAGGCCCCCACTCATGTCCCGGTGCACCCCCACACCCCAGCAGTGCAGGGCACCTGCCAGCAGGCCCCCACTCATGTCCCACTCATGTCCCCTTGCACCCCCACCCCCAAGCAGTGCTGGGTACCTGCCAGCAGGCCCCCACTCATGTCCCACTCATGTCCCCTGCACCCCCACCCCCCAGCAGTGCAGGGCACCTGCCAGCAGGCCCCCACACATGTCCCCTTGCACCCCCACCCACAACAGTGCAGGGCACCTGCCAGCAGGCCCCCACTCATGTCCCCCAGCACCCCCACCCCCCAGCAGTGCAGGAAACCTGCCAGCAGGCCCCCACGCATGCCCCACACATGTCCCCTTGCACCCCCACCCCCAGCAGTGCAGGGCACCTGCCAGCAGGCCCCGACACATGTCCCCTGCACCCACACCCCCCAGCAGTGCAGGGCACCTGCCAGCAGGCCCCCACATATTCCCCTGCACCCCCACCCCCCAGCAGTGCAGGGCACATGCCAGCAGGTCCGACACATTTACCCCAGCCAACATGTCATCACAATCTAGATCCCTGGCCCTTATGGCCAGCCTCCACATGCCAAAGACCCACCCAAGTATTGCATCCACCCACATAGAAATGCCAATTACATGATACAACCCCAATGGCAAGTATGTAAATTAACACATGTCTGTCACACACACACAATGGGTGCAAGTGAATGTCAAAACCCATATCATGACATGCATGAAACCAATGAGATAATACCACAAATGGAAGTATAAAAAAATATATATTAAAGATAACATGAACGTAAATCAAATTAAATTCACAACAATGGGAATAACAAAAGAAATGGTCCATGTCCGATAGATAATGAAAATCAAGAAAACATAAGCAAAAGAAATCCATGGTGAACACAAAAAAAATATTAAAAAAGATGAATCCAATGTAGACCTATGTAAAATTGAAGAATCCAGGGTCCATGAGCCCAACTTAAGAAATGGAACCTACCAAAAACTACTACCTAATAAAAAAACTATATGCAAAAATGTGGTGCATTGTCCAAGCGGTCAAAAATAAAGAAAAAACGAAGGGAAACCTAATACTAACTAACTATTTACAAGGGCAGCGGGCAAGTCCAACGGCTCACTTGTTGATGTCCCGGGCCAGGGCATCATCGAACTCCTGCTCGATGTCCCGGAGGCGGTCCTCTTCCATGGCCCCGAGGGTTCACAGCGACGATGACATCTGGATCTCCAGGTCCCTGCGAATGGCCTCAAGGCACTCGGCCCGCCTCAGGGCCCTACGCATGGAGTTCTCCGCCCTGACCATCGTGAGCCGTGCCTCTTCCGCCCGCTGCCGCTCCGCATCTATCGCATGGCCCAACCGCTGCCACACGGAAGACACTCCCATTCCTGGGTCCTCCTGCCCTATGGCCGATGCCTGCCCCTCCGACGTTGATGGCCCCGAGCCATCATTGCTCCCACCTACAGCCTGCTCCTGCTGCTGCTGCTGCCGTCCATGTGCCCTTTCGATGGTGCCTGCACATCCTCCATCTGCTGGTCTCCAGTTGTGGTGTCCACCCCTGCTGGACCACCAACTACCGAATGTGGCAGGGAAGGGATCTCCACCAAGCTGGCTGTGTTGGTTAGGCCAGGTCCACAGGGGGCCCTGGTGGAATCTGGGCCGGAAGACGATGTGGAGAATGACCGGCGCATGGCCTCCACAGAGGAGGAGAGGTCCGCCAGAGTGCGCGTCTCATGTAGGAACCCACCGACCAGGGCCCCTCCCAGCAGTGCCACGTCACGATGCTGCCTCTCGTGATGGCGTGCGTTCTCCGCCCAGGAAGAACACACGTCACCACGAATGTCCCGTGTGCGCAATGCGACACCCACCAGGACGGATCCCATACGGTCGCGGGACCCCTCGCCTGCAGGTAGTGGAGAGGCAGGTGATATGGCACTCTCCCCTACCTGCGGACGGGCCTGGGACAGGGCCTCCCTGCTGGTGCATGATGGTGCAATCACAGGGTCAAGGACAGCGACATGCACAGGCCCCTCCGCGGTGACCTGTGCTGCCTCCTGGCCCTGGACTGCACCACTTGCACCAGTGGTACTACCCCCACCAGGCCCCATGTGCCGCTCAGTAGCGGGCTCCTCCTCCTCTGTGGAGACCACCAACCTGGATGTCTCCACACCGTCTTCCGCCATTGGAAGCCCCAGCCGTTGTGGCAGACGCGGCACCAGCCCCCTCGCTCCCGGATGATGGTAATTCCTGGGAGGGTGGCTGGGCCATGCGTCGCCGCCCAGTAGAGGCATCCCCGCCGCTTGGCTCCACAGCGCCGTGTCCGCCCTCTTCTTCACTTGACGCTGCATAGAGGGAGACATAGAACACAAGCATCAGGGTACAGCACAAAATACCCTAGACAGGAAGCAATAACACGAGTGGCACTGTCAAATGTCACTTCCATCCTGTCCTTCCACAACACATGGGTCAATGCATGCAACACACATGCAGAAACACTCCCGGCGCCTGCAATCAACATCAACACCCATGTACAAGGGCCCCTGTAAACCAAGATGTTGCCTTCAAAGTCACATGCATCCATGGCATTTCAAAGTCAAACACACACTTCTCTGGCGCACACACACACACACACGTGCACCATACATGTATATGATATCAGCACCCATTGCTCACCCCCCCTCCATGTCCAGGAACAGAGACTGGCATGCTTTCAGGTGTACATTCTGCATAGAGGTCCCCATGTTGCATTAAAACACATGGACCTACCATGTGTTTCACACATAACTGGTCCAACATGCATGACCATGATGTCCCTGCACACACACATCCATACATGGCCTATGTCACACATACAGGCAAGTATCAGACTACCAGCACACTGCAACATGCCCTGTCTCACACAGCAATGCTTGGCCACTTACCGCTCAACTCCAGAGGGGTCTGCCTCCGAAGGATCTGGGCGTGGAGCGCTGGGCCTATGCGTTCCAGGACCCTCATCTGGATGTTGCTCAGGCTGACCCAGCCCCACTCCGCGAGGCGCCGGGCCTTGTTGAGGGTCCTGGACCTGAAGTCCTCCCAGCGCTTCTTGACATGATGGAATTCGCGGACTGCCATCCCCTCCGCGTTGATGGCAGTCACGATTTCCGTCCAGATCCTGGTCCGTCCTTCCTTGTTGGCGCGTCTTGTTCCGAAGAGGGAATCATAATGCCCCAGGACATGCTCCACCAGGACACCAACTTCGGTGGCAGTGAAGCTGGTGGCCCTCTGCCTCTCTGGCTGGGGGTTGCCAGTGGTGCCAGATGGAGATGTGCCCGACATGGCAATCCCAGAGGCAGGAGTGGGTGGGCAAACTGGGTCCTGGGGCTGGGCTGTGGAGAGTTGGAATCCCAGTCGGGAGTCTTCTGTTCCAGCAGGGGTGGACACAGCAACTGGACCCCTGCAGATGACTGACGTGCAGGCACCAAATAGCAGGGCACGTGGGCAGCAGGCAGACAGGCAGCAGCAGATGGCTGGTGGGAGCGTGCTCGGGGCTCATGGGGGCAGGAAAATGGCCTTCAGGGCAGAAGTGTGGTCTTCCGTGTGTGTACGCGTGGCCAGCTTGATACAGAGTGATTTGGCACGGGAAAATCTTGCACGTCAGCGTGTAATTCGAGGAAAGGCCCTTAGCGCGTAAGCGCGTCAGCACACGTACGTGATATCATTGGACCAAAGGCCCTTAGCGCGTAAGCGCGTCTGTGACGTATTGTGCATGGGCGTTGCCCTTTCGCATGTAAAACTTGCCGCGCACCCCTGAAATTCACGTACTCCCTCGAACAGGGCCCTTTCGCGTGTGAAACTTCATGCGAACCCCGTCATACACGTACCCTGCTGAAATTGCGGGTGAAACTTCACGCGAACCCCAGGAATACACGTACCCTGCTGAAATCGTGGGTGAAATTTCACGCGAACCCCGTAATACACGTACCCTGCTGAAATCGCGGGTTAAAGTTCACGCGAAGCCCAGGAATACACGTATTGCATTCTTGGTGAGGGACTGTTTGTGATGACACCTGCTGCAGTACCTACGCGCCCCGTTAAATTAAAAGGGTTTGTCCATGAGAGTTGAGGTGATGTTAAAGATCTTGCGTCGCACCAGGTTTAGCTACTACGGAGACTTAGAGTCCCTCCACTCCGTTTGTGACAATATATAATGGTTGTGTTGAGCTATCCCTTGATAGTGCGCCGAAAAATAATGGAATGGCAAGTAGTGATGATTAATCAATTCCTGTTTATTTTTGTGATGTTAGAGCCTTTGTGGATGACACGTGTTTCGGCAGAGCTGCCTTTATCGAATCCAGGCTTATTAAATGAAAAGAAAATGAAAAGAAAATGCCATAAGGGAGTTTGAAAACACACTAAGAAGAAAAAATATATACATATGTACGTATAGTCATCTTGCTGAGAAATACTACATACAGAAATATCTAAATTGAAATAGTGTAAAACATTGCTGAATTTATTGAAGAGACCCACTGCCTTTACAGGAGTATAATCACCTATTGCACCATTTGTAAAACGAATAAAAGAAGAAATTAACAGAAGGAAAATAAGGGTAAGCGATGAGTCTTGTGGTACATTATGTGAAAAGTTCAAAGCGAAAAAAGAGGGAGTTTAAGATCAGATAGTGCCCGAAGGGGACATAGGTCTACCTCTAAATGTGAGAGGAGTGAACAGGTTGGGAAAGAGTAGATAAACATGCACATGGCAGCTATTTAGTGACAGTGCAGGCGCTTTTTCTTACCTATATAGATAGCTCATAAGTCACTGCATAATGCATAAAGGTGCTGAAGTTCACAGGGATGAATCCCTCCTAAGTATAAAACATATAAACAAGTTGTTGGAAATGGATTCCAGGGATGTAGTGGCAACTTATTTGAACAAGTGTTTAAGTTTAAGTAAAAAAAAAAAAAAAAAAAAAAAACCCTACGTAGTGCGCAGGCACGCAATATGTAAGAGTAAAACTAGGTCAGTCATATGTTATGTTTCAACAATATACATAATAGCTAACTGATGGTTCATAAAAGCAACCCGTGGTGACATAAATTGTAACGGCTTCAAAATGCTAACCGTGGAAAAAAAAAAAAAAAAAAAAAAAAAACGAACGAAAATACATAGTTCTGGAACACGTGCATTTTGGTAAAGCACACATGTGAGGTTTAAGGAAAGCATCAAGTCTCAGAGGGAAGCCCCTGTGCTTGCCCACACAAAAGAAAGGGTCCTACCTGATACAAAGAAGTCCTCCGTATGTACGAGTGTCCTGTGTTTACCACATTGGGTGTAATGAATAAAAGGCAGAAAAGTCCTATGTCTGTTACTATTACTGGCGGCCATATTTTGGGAATGGGAAGCGTACTTGGGCTGCGCATAGTGGTTTATGTCCCATTTTGTGATGGGGTTGCCGCATTTTGAACTTGGAAACATATACTTAAGGTGTGGGATTAAGCATGAATATAGTCCTATAGGTGCCTGTATTGAGGTTAGAGAAATACATACAGAACACGAATTTGGTGCAAGTACAATATATTGGATGTAGCATGATGAGATGAATTCGTGGCTGATCAAAACGAAAATGGGGTATTATGGGAAACGTAGTGTGCAACTGTTGGTGGTGTTTCCCGCATGAGAAAAGGGGGATTATGGGAGATGTAGTCAGACTTCAATGTTTAGAATTGAAGAATCATGGGCGAATACGTGACTGATCAAAACGAAATAGGGTATTATGGGAAACGTAGTGTGCAACTGTTGTTGGAGTTTTCTGCATGAAGAAAAAAAAAAAAAAAAAAGGGGGATTATGGGAAATGTAGTCAGACTTCAATATTTAAATTGAAGGATAGTGGGAGAAAGGAAGGCAGTTTTAACAAGAGAAATAAGTGAGAAATCAAAGGCGTATCAAGTTACATGATTAACACAACAAAGTAAATTACATATCGTAGTATGTCAGAAGTAATTATAAAGTAATGCATATAGCAAATATAACAAGTTGCATAATTTTATAGAAAATGTATCATTTCATTGTCGGAGTTTAAACCCCACTCCACTGCTCGATGATGCCAAATCAGTCTTGCTTCGGCTCTTCTGAGAAAGAGTTCCTGGTTGCCTCCTCTTGTGGTAGTCTTGATTTTTTGTAGACCAATAAACTGAATGTCCAATTTATTGTCCATTTGATGCTTTGATTGCCAGTGTTGTGATAATGGCAAATTGCTGTCTTGACTTCCGATTACTGAAAGATGCTCTCTTATCCGAGTTCTTAGTTCACGAATGGTGGAACCAATGTATATCAATTGACATGTGCATTGAATTGCGTATACAACAGATTTAGATCGGCAATTAATTTGCTGTTTGATCAAAGTTTTTATCCCTTTTGCATCTGTAAATACAGTTGTTGGTGAGTGAGCATGTTTACACATGTTGCAGAAGCCACATTTTCTAAACCCAGTTGGTTGTTTAAGCCATGTTTCTTGGGTAATTTGTTCTTGTTCTGGTAAGAAAGAAGGGCTGACACACATTTTTAAAGTTTTGGCCTTTTTAAAGATGAGAGTAGGAGTCTCTTTGAGATTTTCTGAAATATGGGGATCAAGTTTGAGGAGATGCCAGTTTTTCTTTAGTGCTCTTCTGATTTCTTTGTTATTTTCACAATAAGTGGTGATGAATTGTACCACTTCTTGGTGTTGTTGTGGTTTTGATTTTGGAGTTAGTGTCATTGTTCTAGTCATTTGCATGGCCTTGGTTCTGGCCTTGTTGATGTCTTTTTTAGGGTACCCTCTGGCAATGAATCTTGTAGATAGGAGTTCACATTCTGCTTGAAAAGATGTGGTATTAGTACAGTTCCTTTTTGCCCTGATGAATTCTCCTTTCGGAATATTTTTGATAACTGGTTTGTAGTGACAACTTGTGGCGTAGAGAGTTGAGTTTACCTCTGTTTCTTTTCTGTAGGTTTTGGTTATTAGTTTATTTCCGGAGACAGAAATTGTGAGGTCTAAAAAGTCAATCTCGAAATCACTGGATTTACCTGTAAATTGAAAACCAAAAGTATTGTTGTTGGCTTGTACTAGAAAGTCCATAAGAGCAGTTTCTGGTCCGTTCCAAATAAAAAAAACATCATCTATATAGCGCGTCCATTTGACAATGTGATTGTTGTAGGCCGGTAATTTGTAGATAAAGAGGTCTTCAAACATGCCCATTACCAAGTTGGCAAGGGCTGGGGCAAATTTAACGCCCATTGCAACTCCACAAGTCTGCTTGTAAAAATGATGATCAAAAATGAAAATATTGTTTTCCAACGTAGTGAGTAGCATTTCTTTAAGCATGCAAACGTAGTTAAAGTGTGATGAGGATTCCTCCTGGAAAACGTAATCTATAGTTTGTAGTGCTAAGTCGTATCCAATTGAGGTATAGAGAGCTTTAACATCCCATGTTGCCAGGAGGAAGTGTTCTTGCCATTCAATTTGAGCCAGTGTATTAATAATGGAAGTACTGTCTTTTAAGTATGCTTGTACCTGAACCACCTTAGGTTTGAGTATGTTGTCAATATATTCAGCAATTGGTTCAGTGGCCCATCCGATGCCACTGACGATTGGTCTCCCTTCTGGGATTGTTTGAAAGGGTTTATGTACCTTTGGTAAAAAGTAAATGGTAGGTATCGTTGGTTTTGGTATGAACAAATGGGTTTTCTCATCATCAGTAATCAGTCCTTGCCTATGCCAGTTGTTGATCTGGCTCCTCAAATCTTGTATAATTGCCTTGGTAGGATTACTGGTTAGTTGTGCATAGCAATTTGGGATTGAAAGATGATTGTGGGCCATTTTGATGTAATCTGACCTGTTCATTACAATGATGTTGCCTCCCTTATCAGCTTCCTTTATAACAAGTTCTGTGTTGGACTGTAGGTCTGATAGGGCAGATATTTCTTGTTTGGTAAGGTTATGTGCTCCTTTTATCCACTTTGTACGGGAGAATCTGTTGAAACTGTGATATAAGTCTTGGGTTACAGCTTTATAGAAGGCATCTATCATATTGTCTGGTCCAAACTGTGGCAAGAATTTAGATTTTGGTTTGAATTCTTTGGTTGTTAGTTCTACTGGATGAATCTCTAATTCTTGCATAGTTGCATGTATTGGATAATCTTGTCTTTCTTCCAGCGATCTTAACAAATGAATGTTTCCTAGTTCCTCTATTGTGATATCACTAATTGTAGGTCTAGTATTCAGTTTTCTACGCTGTTCCACTTGAGTAGCAAAGAATTTTTTCAACTTAAGTTTACGAATGAATTTGAATAGATCTACATGGAGTTGAAATGGTTCGCAGAATGCAGTAGGGGCAAAAGACAAGCCTCTATTGAGGAGTGTAATTTCATCTTTAGTAAGAATATGGTCTGATAGATTCATGACAAGGTTATTCACTTTGGTTTCTTGGCTGCTTCCCTTGCTGCTGCCCTCGTTAGTCGTCGGTATGCGTCTAGATTGTCTGGATTTTCTTGATCCTCCTGATCCTCGTCTCCCTCTTTTCCGACTGAAAGTTGGGAAGTATCCGGTATTTTCGGTAATTGAAAACGGACCTGTTTCACAGGCATGTTTCTATTGCCTTTTTTGTAGCGTCTAATCTGATTAAGGAAATCATGTCCCTGTTTCTTGGTAATGATTGAAGTACTTGGTTCATTAGATTCAGCTTCTTCTTCAGCTTCTGAACTAGCTGAGGAAGTATTGGGAGTTGTCTCCTTGGATATTGGTTTCGTGAATTTGTTATATTTCTCCTGGAAAGTGTACACTCTGTCTTCACTATAATCCCGGTCGTCCCTATAAAATTTTCTTAGTTTTCGCAGTTTTATATCATCCTGATATTCTTTTAGTATTTCATACATTTTGAGAAAGTTTTTTTCCTTTGTAACCTCAAGAGCTTTGGCTTCATGTATTTCTTTCTTAATAGAATCTATTTGAGCTATAGATCTTGCTTGTTCTCTTTCAGCATGTTCAATAAGCATCTGGAGCATTTGTTTGGAGCAATGGTTAAGATTAGTTTCCCAGTTATTGGCTAGGTCATGGTCTTCATCTTTATTGAAATCAGGAAAAATGAGAATACGTAAACCTCTCGGTATTTGATCTTTAGAAAGATAGTTTTTTAGCGAGACAATCTCCCAAAATTTGTCGATTTCGCGGCGAGATACCCTTTCTAATCTAATGAATTTAGATCTGAGATCTTCTCTTTTAGGGGTAGTAGAGGTAAATGCATGTGTATTATTACCCCGTGGGGTGAAAAGGGTATCTGCTTCTTGTTCTCGATTTTCTAGGTATTCCGCCATTGTTGGCTTAGATAGAATTAGCTTGAGGGTCTTGCGTGGTACAGTGATGTCACAAGGACAAGTATTGCATTCTTGGTGAGGGACTGTTTGTGATGACACCTGCTGCAGTACCTACGCGCCCCGTTAAATTAAAAGGGTTTGTCCATGAGAGTTGAGGTGATGTTAAAGATCTTGCGTCGCACCAGGTTTAGCTACTACGGAGAC
This sequence comes from Ambystoma mexicanum, assembly GCF_040938575.1. NCBI lineage: Eukaryota > Metazoa > Chordata > Amphibia > Caudata > Ambystomatidae > Ambystoma > Ambystoma mexicanum. The sequence continues at coordinate 250,077,797 of NC_090930.1, read as the reverse complement.
TTAGAGTCCCTCCACTCCGTTTGTGACAATATAAAATGGTTGTGTTGAGCTATCCCTTGATAGTGCGCCGAAAAATAATGGAATGGCAAGTAGTGATGATTAATCAATTCCTGTTTATTTTTGTGATGTTAGAGCCTTTGTGGATGACACGTGTTTCGGCAGAGCTGCCTTTATCGAATCCAGGCTTATTAAATGAAAAGAAAATGAAAAGAAAATGCCATAAGGGAGTTTGAAAACACACTAAGAAGAAAAAATATATACATATGTACGTATAGTCATCTGGCTGAGAAATACTACATACAGAAATATCTAAATTGAAATAGTGTAAAACATTGCTGAATTTATTGAAGAGACCCACTGCCTTTACAGGAGTATAATCACCTATTGCACCATTTGTAAAACGAATAAAAGAAGAAATTAACAGAAGGAAAATAAGGGTAAGCGATGAGTCTTGTGGTACATTATGTGAAAAGTTCAAAGCGAAAAAAGAGGGAGTTTAAGATCAGATAGTGCCCGAAGGGGACATAGGTCTACCTCTAAATGCGAGAGGAGTGAACAGGTTGGGAAAGAGTAGATAAACATGCACATGGCAGCTATTTAGTGACAGTGCAGGCGCTTTTTCTTACCTATATAGATAGCTCATAAGTCACTGCATAATGCATAAAGGTGCTGAGGTTCACAGGGATGAATCCCTCCTAAGTATAAAACATATAAACAAGTTGTTGGAAATGGATTCCAGGGATGTAGTGGCAACTTATTTGAACAAGTGTTTAAGTTTAAGTAAAAAAAAAAAAAAAAACCCCTACGTAGTGCGCAGGCACGCAATATGTAAGAGTAAAACTAGGTCAGTCATATGTTATGTTTCAACAATATACATAATAGCTAACTGATGGTTCATAAAAGCAACCCGTGGTGACATAAATTGTAACGGCTTCAAAATGCTAACCGTGAAAAAAAAAAAAAAAAAAAAAAAAAACGAACGAAAATACATAGTTCTGGAACACGTGCATTTTGGTAAAGCACACATGTGAGGTTTAAGGAAAGCATCAAGTCTCAGAGGGAAATTGCGTGTGAGACTTCACGCGAACCTCGTAATACACGTACCCTGCTGAAATCGCGGGTGAAACTTCACACGAACCCAAGGAACACATGTACTCCGCTCAACAGGGCCCTTTCGCGTGTAAAACTTCACGCTGTACCCCAGAACTAGATGTACCCCGCTCGCTCGCACAGGGCCAATATTCGCGGGAAGTTCCACACGCGATAGGCCCTGTGCGAGTGGGGTACGTGTATTACTGGGGTTCGCGGGAAGTTTCACACGCGATAGGTCCTGTGCGAGTGGGGTACGTGTATTTCAGGGGTTCGCGGGAAGTTTCACACGCGATTTAGCTGTCAGAGCGGGGTACATGAATTTCGGGGGTGCGCGGAGAGTCCTACATCGTGAATTGGCAGTGTGGGTCCTCCCAGGTGTTCCCTCTACACCCTCCACGGCCCCTGCAGGCAGACCATACCACAGGGGACTACCCCGCACCCCTGGTCATGTCCCGCAGGCAGCCCATCCACCATGCCATGCACCCCAGCCAAGCCACCTGTCCGCTTGCACCACTGATCACCAACTCATGTCCCCCTGCACCGCCACCGCCCAAGCAGTGCAGGGCACCTGCCAGCAGGCCCCCACTCATGTCCCCTTGCACCACCACCCCCCAGCAGTGCGGGGCACCTGCCAGCAGGCCCCACTCATGTCCCACTCATGTCCCCTTGCACACCCACCCCCCAGCAGTGCAGGGCACCTGCCAGCAGGCCCCCACTCATGTCCCACTCATGTCCCCTTGCACCCTCACCCCCCAGCAGTGCAGGGCACCTGCCAGCAGGCCCCCACTCATATCCCACTCATGTCCCCTTGCACCCCCACCCCCCAGCAGTGCAGGGCACCTGCCAGCAGGCCCCACTCATGTCCCACTCATGTCCCCTTGCACACCCACCCCCCAGCAGTGCAGGGCACCTGCCAGCAGGCCCCCACTCATGTCCCACTCATGTCCCCTTGCACCCCCACCCCCCAGCAGTGCAGGGCATCTGCCAGCAGGCCCCCACTCATGTCCCACTCATGTCCCCTTACACCCCCACCCTCCAGCAGTGCAGGGCACCTGCCAGCAGACCCCCACTCATGTCCCACTCATGTCCCCTTGCACACCCACCCCCCAGCAGTGCAGGGCACCTGCCAGCAGGCCCCCACTCATGTCCCACTCATGTCCCTTTGCACCCCCACCCCCAGCAGTGCAGGGCACCTGCCAGCAGGCCCCCACTCATGTCCCACTCATGTCCCCTTACACCCCCACCCGTGCAGGGCACCTGCCAGCAGGCCCCCACTCATGTCCCACTCATGTCCCCTTGCACCCCCACCCCCCAGCAGTGCAGGGCATCTGCCAGCAGGCCCCCACCCATGTCCCACTCATGTCCCCTTACACCCCCACCCTCCAGCAGTGCAGGGCACCTGCCAGCAGGCCCCCACTCATGTCCCACTCATGTCCCCTTGCACCCCCACCCCCCAGCAGTGCAGGGCACCTGCCAGCAGGCCCCCACTCATGTCCCACTCATGTCCCCCAGCACCCCCACCCCCCAGCAGTGCAGGGCACCTGCCAGCAGGCCCCCACTCATGTCCCACTCATGTCCCCTTGCACCCCACCCCCCAGCAGTGCAGGGCACTTGCCAGCAGGCCCCCACACATGTCCCCTGCACCCCCACCACACATGTCCCCTGCACCCCCACCCCCCAGCAGTGCAGGGCACCTGCCAGCAGGCCCCCACTCATGTCCCCTTGCACCCCCACCCCCCAGCAGTGCAGGGCACCTGCCAGCAGGCCCCCACTCATGTCCCACTCATGTCCCCCAGCACCCCCACCCCCCAGCAGTGCAGGGCACCAGCCAGCAGGCCCCCACTCATGTCCCACTCATGTCCCCTTGCACCCCCACCCCCCAGCAGTGCAGGGCACCTGCCAGCAGGCCCCCACACATGTCCCTTGCACCCCCACCCCCCAGCAGTGCAGGGCACCTACCAGCAGGCCCCCACACATGTCCCCTGCTACCCCACCCCCCAGCAGTGCAGGGCACCTGCCAGCAGGCCCCCACTCATGTCCCACTCATGTCCCCTTACACCCCCACCCCCCAGCAGTGCAGGGCACCTGCCAGCAGGCCCCCACTCATGTCCCACTCATGTCCCCTTGCACCCCCACCCCCCAGCAGTGCAGGGCATCTGCCAGCAGGCCCCCACCCATGTCCCACTCATGTCCCCTTACACCCCCACCCTCCAGCAGTGCAGGGCACCTGCCAGCAGCCCCCCACTCATGTCCCACTCATGTCCCCTTGCACCCCCACCCCCCAGCAGTGCAGGGCACCTGCCAGCAGGCCCCCACTCATGTCCCACTCATGTCCCCCAGCACCCCCACCCCCCAGCAGTGCAGGGCACCTGCCAGCAGGCCCCCACTCATGTCCCACTCATGTCCCCTTGCACCCCACCCCCCAGCAGTGCAGGGCACTTGCCAGCAGGCCCCCACACATGTCCCCTGCACCCCCACCACACATGTCCCCTGCACCCCCACCCCCCAGCAGTGCAGGGCACCTGCCAGCAGGCCCCCACTCATGTCCCCTTGCACCCCCACCCCCCAGCAGTGCAGGGCACCTGCCAGCAGGCCCCCACTCATGTCCCACTCATGTCCCCCAGCACCCCCACCCCCCAGCAGTGCAGGGCACCTGCCAGCAGGCCCCCACTCATGTCCCACTCATGTCCCCTTGCACCCCCACCCCACCAGCAGTGCAGGGCACCTGCCAGCAGGCTCCCACACATGTCCCCTGCACCCCCACCCCCCAGCAGTGCAGGGCACCTACCAGCAGGCCCCCACACATGCCCCCTGTAACCCCACCCCCCAGCAGTGCAGGTCACCTGCCAGCAGGCCCCGACACATGTCCCCCAGCCAACATGTCATCACAATCCAGATCCCTGGCCCTTATGGCCAGCCTCCACATGCCAAAGACCCACCCAAGTATTGCATCCACCCACATAGAAATGCCAATTACATGATACAACCCCAATGGCAAGTATGTAAATTAACACATGTCCGTCACACACACACAATGGGTGCAAGTGAATGTCAAAACCCATATCATGACATGCATGAAACCAATGAGATAATACCACAAATGGAATTATAAAAAAATATATATTAAAGATAACATGAACGTAAATCAAATTAAACACACAACAATGGGAATAACAAAAGAAATGGTCCATGTCCGATAAATAATGAAAATCAAGAAAACATAAGCAAAAGAAATCCAAAAAGAAATTTTGTCCAAAGTCACAGTTCAAAAAATCATTGCTCCATGGTGAACACAAAAAAAATATTAAAAAAAGATGAATCCAATGTAGAACTATGTACAATTGAAGAATCCCGGGTCCATGAGCCCAAATTAAGAAATGAAACCTACCAAAAACTACTACGTAATAAAAAAAACTATATGCAAAAATGTGGTGCATTGTCCAAGCGGTCCAAAATAAAGAAAAAACAAAAGGAAACCTAATACTAACTAACTATTTACAAGGGCAGCGGGCAAGTCCAACGTCTCATTTGTTGATGTCCCGGCCAGGGCATCATCGAACTCCTGCTCGATGTCCCGGAGGCGGTCCTCTTCCATGGCCCAGAGGGTTCGCAGGGACGATGACATCTGGATCTCCAGGTCCCTGCGAATGGCCTCGAGGCACTCGGCCCGCCTCAGGGACCTACGCGTGGAGTTCTCCGCCCTGACCATCGTGAGCCATGCCTCTTCCGCCCGCTGCCGCTCCGCATCTATCGCATTACCCAACCGCTGCCACACGGAAGACACTTCCCGTCCAGGGTCTTCCTGCCCTATGGCCGATGTCTGCCCCTCTGATGATGAAGGCCCCGAGCCATCATGGCTCCCACCTTGTTCCTGCTGCTGCTGTGCCGCTGCCTGTGCCCTGGCTCCTGCTGCCTGCACATCCTCCTCCAGCTGAGGTGCAGTTGTTGAGGTGGCCACCCCTGCTGGACGTCGACTCCCGACTGTGGCAGGGATGTGTCCTCCACTAGCCTGGCCGCAGGGTCAGAGGCAGCTCCACAGGGCACCCAGGTGACACATGGGTGGGAAGATGGCACTGAGGACGACTGGCGCATAGGGGGTTCAGTTGAGGAGGGGGTCAGAACAAGGTCCGGACAACGGAGGAATCCGGCCCTGGTGAGCTGTCCCAGTGGGTCAACGTGGTCAATGAGCCATGCGAGAAGACGTGCAGTCTCCTCATGAAAAGACTGCAGGTCAGCTCACATGGCACGTTGACGCAACGCCACCCCACCCAGGACAGGCTCAACCCGGTGCCGGATAGCCACATCCGCAGGGAGAGGAAGGCCAGTTGGTGTAAGCCGATCTCCTCCCTGAGAACGGGTCTGGATGTAGGTATCCCTGCTGGTGCAAGATGATGCAGTCGCAGGATCGGGGACAGGATTACACACAGGCACCTCTGCGGGTGAAACTTCACGCGAAGCCCAGGAATACACGTACCTTGCTGAAATCGCGGGTGAAACTTCACGCAAACCTCATAATACACGTACCCTGCTGAAATCGCGGGTGAAACTTCACACGAACCCCAGGAACACACGTACTCCGCTCAACAGGGCCCTTTCGCGTGTAAAACTTCACGCTGTACCCCAGAACTACATGTACCCCGCTCGCTCGCACAGGGCCAATATTCCTGGGGTTCGCGTGAAGTTTCACATGTGATAGGCCCTGTGCGAGTGGGGTACGTGTATTACTGGGGTTCGCGGGAAGTTCCACACGCGATAGGCCCTGTGCGAGTGGGGTACGTGTATTACTGGGGTTCGCGGGAAGTTTCACACGCGATAGGCCCTGTGCGAGTGGGGTACGTGTATTTCAGGGGTTCGCGGGAAGTTTCACACGCGATTAAGCTGTCAGAGCGGGGTACATGAATTTCGGGGGTGCGCGGTGAGTCCTACACGTGAATTGGCAGTGTGGGTCCTCCCAGGTGTTCCCTCTACACCCTCCACGGCCCGTGCAGGCAGACCACACCACAGGGGACTACCCCGCACCCCTGGTCATGTCCCGCAGGCAGCCCATCCACCATGCCATGCACCCCAGCCAAGCCACCTGTCCGCTTGCACCACTGATCACCAACTCATGTCCCCCTGCACCGCCACCGCCCAAGCAGTGCAGGGCACCTGCCAGCAGGCCCCCACTCATGTCCCCTTGCACCACCACCCCCCAGCAGTGCGGGGTACCTGCCAGCAGGCCCCCACTCATGTCCCCTTGCACACCCACCCCCAGCAGTGCGGGGCACCTGCCAGCAGGCCCCCACTCATGTCCCACTCATGTCCCCTTGCACCCCCACCCCCCAGCAGTGCAGGGCACCCGCCAGCAGGCCCCCACTCATGTCCCACTCATGTCCCCTTGCACCCCCACCCCCCGGCAGTGCAGGGCACCTGCCAGCAGGCCCCCACTCATGTCCCCCAGCACCCCCACCCCCCAGCAGTGCAGGGCACCAGCCAGCAGGCCCCCACTCATGTCCCACTCATGTCCCCTTGCACCCCCACCCCCCAGCAGTGCAGGGCACCTGCCAGCAGGCCCCCACACATGTCCCTTGCACCCCCACCCCCCAGCAGTGCAGGGCACCTACCAGCAGGCCCCCACACATGTCCCCTGCTACCCCACCCCCCAGCAGTGCAGGGCACCTGCCAGCAGGCCCCGACACATGTCCCCCAGCCAACATGTCATCACAATCCAGATCCCTGGCCCTTATGGCCAGCCTCCACATGCCAAAGACCCACCCAAGTATTGCATCCACCCACATAGAAATGCCAATTACATGATACAACCCCAATGGCAAGTATGTAAATTAACACATGTCCGTCACACACACACAATGGGTGCAAGTGAATGTCAAAACCCATATCATGACATGCATGAAACCAATGAGATAATACCACAAATGGAATTATAAAAAAATAAATATTAAAGATAACATGAACGTAAATCAAATTAAACACAAAACAATGGGAATAACAAAAGAAATGGTCCATGTCCGATAAATAATGAAAATCAAGAAAACATAAGCAAAAGAAATCCAAAAAGAAATGTTGTCCAAAGTCACAGTTCAAAAAATCATTGCTCCATGGTGAACACAAAAAAAATATTAAAAAAGATGAATCCAATGTAGAACTATGTACAATTGAAGAATCCAGGGTCCATGAGCCCAACTTAAGAAATGAAACCTACCAAAAACTACTACCTAATAAAAAAACTATATGCAAAAGATGTGTTGCATTGTCCAAGCGGTCCAAAATAAAGAAAAAACGAAAGGAAACCTAATACTAACTAACTAACTATTTACAAGGGCAGCGGGCAAGTCCAATGGCTCACTTGTTGATGTCCCGGCCAGGGCATCATCGAACTCCTGCTCGATGTCCCGGAGGCGGTCCTCTTCCATGGCCCCGAGGGTTCGCAGGGACGATGACATCTGGATCTCCAGGTCCCTGCGAAATGGCCTCGAGGCACTCGGCCCGCCTCAGGGACCTACGCGTGGAGTTCTCCACCCTGACCATCGTGAGCCGTGCCTCTTCCGCCCGCTGCTGCTCCGCATCTATCGCATGACCCAACCGCTGCCACACGTAAGACACTTCCTGTCCAGGGTCTTCCTGCCCTATGGTCGATGCCTGCCCCTCTGATGATGAAGGCCCCGATCCATCATGGCTCCCACCTTGTTGCTGCTGCTGCTGTGCCGCTGCCTGTGCCCTGGCTCCTGCTGCCTGCACATCCTCCTCCAGCTGAGGTGCAGTTGTTGAGGTGGCCACCCCTGCTGGACGTCCGACTCCCGACTGTGGCAGGGATGTGTCCTCCACCAGCCTGGCCGCAGGGTCAGAGGCAGCTCCACAGGGCACCCAGGTGACACATGGGTGGGAAGATGGCACTGAGGACGACTGGCGCATAGGGGGTTCAGTTGAGGAGGGGGTCGGAACAAGGTCCAGACAACGGAGGAATCGGGCCCTGGTGAGCTGTCCCAGTGGATCAACGCGGTCAACGAGCCATGCGAGAAGACGTGCAGTCTCCTCATGAAAAGACTGCAGGTCAGCTCGCATGGCACGTTGACAAAACGCCACCCCACCCAGGACAGGCTCAACCCGGTGCCGGATAGCCACATCCGCAGGGAGAGGAAGGAAAGTTGGTGTAAGCCGATCTCCTCCCTGAGAACGGGTCTGGACGGAGGTATCCCTGCTGGTGCAAGATGATGCAGTCACAGGATCGGGGACAGAATTACACACAGGCACCTCCACGGTGGCCTGTGCTGCCTCCTGCCCCTGCACTGCACCACTAGCACCAGTGGAATCCCCACCTCCAGACCCCGTCTCTGTCCCTTGCACAGCCTCCTCCTCCACCAAACCCCCCACCAACCTGGATGACTCTGTGCCATCTTCCTCCGTCGGGCCCTGTGGGGTCTCAGCTGCCCCTTCGGCTGCCGAGGAGTCCAACTCCAACCTCCACCTCTTGGACTTCCCCTCGGCAGCTGCGACCTGGGACGCGGCACCGGACTCCTCACTCCCCGACGAGATGACAACCTGGGAGGGGAGCCGGGCCTTGCGTCTCCGGCTGGCGGTGCGATGCCTGCTGCTGTGCTCCACAGCACCCTCTCCGCCCTCTTCATCAGTCGTCGCTGCAGACAGGGAGAGATAGGACACAGGCATCAGGGTACTGTACAATGGACTCATACACACATGACAGTTGCACACGAGTGTCATTGTCAAACTTCAGACATGGCATCACAATCCCCAACACACATGTCATTTCAAATCACACACATGAGCTATTCCACAGCCATATCGCAACAGCCAGCACCATCCATACACATACAACAGCATGAGCAGGCAAAGGTGAGCCAGACATCACATGAGACACAGGGAGTGCACTAGACATGCACACACGCCACCACACTTACATGCATGTGTACACCTCCACCAAGTGTCGCAGTGATGAGATAGGAAACCATGTCACATCTGGCAATCAGTCTTCTACATATCAGTCTCACATGCATCCATGTTACATGACAGTTGCACACTTGTCAGATACACATACATGCACATGTACACAGTGCAGATACATGCAGCTGGAACCAACATCCATGTGTGACACCACAACCTTGACAACTGACCTACACAGTCATTCAAACATGTGTGCTCACACATCTGCATTTGGCCTGCATGCTTACCCACAAATACACAATCCATGTGTCTCACACATGAAACGACTTGCATGTGTCAGCTTCACGGCCCTACACATACACATCCATACATGGCCCTACAAAACCACATGTGCAATCTGCACACTACTGGCACACCACCACACGCACAGCTTCCAATGAGTATGCATGTACACTTACCGCTTGACTCCAGACGTGTGTGCCTCTCAAGGGCCTGGATGTGGAGCGCTGGGCATACGTGTTCCAGGACCCTCATTTGGTCTTCCGACAGGTGGCCCCGGCGCCCCTTAGCATCCGCTGCGTTCAAGAGGCGCCGGGCCTTGTTGAGGGTCCTGGACCTGAAGTCCTCCCAGCGCTTCTTGACATGATGGAATTCGCGGACTGCCACCTGTTAGGCGGAAACCTGTGCAGTTCCCTCTGGGGCCACTGCAAAAGATTTAGGACTACAGGTGTTTGGCAGTAAACCCACTTGGTAGCAGTCTGTACCACACAGATTCACTTGGTAGCTGTGGCTGAGCAGTCAGACTTCCCTCAAGAAGAGTTAGGCAGTATACAGAGTATTCACAATAGGTCAAGAAAACACACTAGAACAAGTAAACACTGACCAGGGCTTGGTGTAAAAGAGATATAATTGTTTATTTAAAACCACATCTAGGAAAACACACATGCACTAATAGTAAGCAATTCAAAAACACGGTCACTAAAAGATATACACTCCCTTAAAAGAATATTAGACAAGTCTTAAGTAAAGCCCCACTTATTTTCAGACAGCGGTGAGCGCTTAACGTAGATGGCACTCTAATAATTTGTTTTAAAAAGGGAGAGAAAAACAGAGAATAAATTGAAACAGATCCCAACACTTTTTCACGAACACAACAAGAGAGGAAGGCAAAGTAACACTGTGAATTCAGAGTCAGTAGGCCGGATCCGCTTTAAGAGGATCAAAACGAAATGTGTCCAAGGTCACACGGTTGCAGTGCACAAAAGTCTTGTAACGGTTCAAAAAGGAGTTGGACCAAAGAAAGGGACCAGTTAGAGGGTCAAGGCGGCCAGCCCAGTCCAGAAGGTTAAGGGGTTATTATTACCTTGTAGCAATCTTTAGAAAGGGAGGCCTGGCGGACATGGTACCTTAAAGTGGTGAGAATACTCCAGCGGGGGCAGTTGTTCCTGGCAGCGGATGCAAGTCGGTGCTTCGTCTGGAGGAAGAGAGGATCTCTTCGGGGAGGAAGACAGGAGTCCGTTGCACTGCCAGGGAAGAAACCAGCCGCAGAGTTTTTCAGGTACAAGAAGCGGTCCATTGATTCACGGTTCAGTGGTAAGTGGCTATCCGGCCGCCGGGGTGCTGGGCACGGGCAGTTCAACCACAAACCGGTCTGGGGTGCGAAGAAAAGAAGGTAAACTGGTTGTGCCCACCAGTCAGGGGAAGAAGCCTTTCCAGCCGGGAGATCTTCTCTGTCGTCGGGAAGTGGTGAGTCAGTTCCGCAGGGCTCCACCGGTGGTGTCGTCATGGTAGGTCAGCTCAGCTTCTCCCTCGTCGGATTCTCAGGTCCTGTGGCGACTTCTGAAGTTCCAGTCCCCAAAGCCCTGCTTTTATGCAGCATACCCCCATTCACTCAGCCTAGCTGTCAATCAAACATGCTAAGTGGTGAGCCGGCCGGCTCACCACTTGGGCCAATCACACAGGAGTGCGACTTGAGTTACCAAGGTAACTCAGTCCAGGGTGCCTAAACCCCCTCCCAAACCCCCTGTGGTACCCAGACAGAGTGGCACCACTTTTGGAGGCTTCTGTGGAGAAGCCCGCCAAAAAGTGGAACAAAGGGCTCGACTTGGGTTGGAGTCACAGAAGAGAACACAAATGCCATTTTAGAATCGAGTCCTGGCAAAAAATACCAACCGGCGAATTAATATTAATTAAATAAACCGGTGGTATGTTCGAGGCTATGAGAATTAAATAATTAAAGTTGGTAGCCTCGAACAATGGGAAAATCCCATAGGAATATATTTGCGGTCTAATACAAAAAGTAGTATCCACTGCCACCAGCCAACACTGGATCAGGGGGGACGGAGACATTCCCCCTCGACTAACAGACCCCGGGGCAGTCGAATTGCCCTGACCAGTATGTCCACAATATGATGGTTTGTACTGGTTTCTGTTACTAATTTGGGACTAGTAAAGCCAATGGTGACTTTACATGCCCTGGGAGACAGTAGTCAGTCCCAGGGTAGGGAGTCTATGGTGGGGTGTCACTATGACACCCCTGTGTTACTGCACGGAGGGTGCTGTGTAACACACACAGTAAAAACACATGAGACCCTATGGAGTAAAGGACCCCATAACCCAGAAAACACATTAACAGTCAAAGGAACATCGTAAATCATGTCCAAGAGTGGGAGAAAAATAGTCTCACTCTTGGCAGGAGAAAGAAACACACTCCAGAAATCCAGCAAAGCTGCTGGGGGACTCACTAGGTTAGGAAATGCAGCCTAAAGAGAGAATTCTCCCTAACACCACCCCCTCCGCGTTGATGGCAGTCACGATGTCCGTCCAGATCCTGGTCCGTCCTTGTTGGCGCGCGACCTTCCGAAGAGGGCATCATACTGCCCCAGGACTTTCTCCACCAGGACACCAACTTTGGTGGCAGTGAAGCTGGTGTCCCTCTGCCTCTCTGGCTGGGGGTTGCCAGTGGTCTCAGATGGTGGTGTGCCCGACATGGCAACCCCAGAGGCAGGAGTGGGTGGGCAGCTGGGTCCTGGGGCTGGCTGTGGAGCGATGGAATCCCAGTCGGGAGTCTTCGGTTCCAGCAGGGGTGGTCACAGCAACAGCACCCCTGGCTGACGTGCAGGCAGCAAATGGCAGGGCACGTGGGCAGGAGGCAATCAGGCAGCAGCAGACGGCAGGTGGGAGCGTGCTCAGGGCTCTGGGGGGCAGTAATTCGGCCTTCTGGGCAGGAGCGTGGTCTTCCGTGTGTAAATGCGTGGCCAGCTTGATACGGAGTGATTTGGCACGTGAAAATCTTGCACGTCAGCATGTAATTCGAGGAAAGGCCCTTAGCGCGTAAGCGTGTCATCGCACGTACGCGATTTCATTGGACCAAAGGCCCTTAGCGTGTAAGCACGTCTGTGGTGTGACGCGCGCGGGTGTTTCCCTCATAGCACGTGATGACAGAGCAAAACGTGGAAAAGCTGCACGTCCGAGTGTCTGCGCGTGTAATTGGAGGAAAGGGCGCGTACAGAGCGAGTGGGTGGATTCTGTACTTCTTGTCGGTTCACACGCGATTACTTCACAGCGTTTCAAGTTCGTACTCCCTGTTACCTCTGACAGCTTTCATTTTTCTACTTTTTTTGGGCCTGTTTCCTCAAACAGTGTCATGATGCCTACCCCTGGAGCACCAGGCCAGGCCCAGCACCCCCGGGAGCAGGCATCATGCCCCCGGGTAAAAGCCCAGCGGCCCTTTATAGGGGCTTTTTGGACTCTGTCCTGGCGCCGTTGGCGCCAGGCTCATGTTGGACATCAGTCCTGGCGCCATAGGCGCCAGGCTCATAAAGGAAGGTGTTTTGTGCACTTACCTGATGCAGACCATGCTGCAAGATTCAGGCCTCCCTGAGACCTGAAAGGGACTATTTTTTCATTGGGACTATTTTGCCACTTGGACGTGGCCAGGGAAGGATACTTAACTGGAACTACTTTGGGGGCTATTTAAGCCACGCCCAGACAGTAGCTCACGCTTCGCGTTGTTCTGCATCCAAGCAGCTGAATGCTCACCGTGTCTGCTCCTGCATCTGGTCTCCAGCCACGCCCGCCTCGTTCCTGGAACACCTGTAAGGAAAGAAGAGAAGAGAAAGGTGAAAACCAAGAATTTTATCAAACTTCTTACCTGCATCCGGAACCTTCACGCCAGCGTTCCTGAGAAAAGACTTTCATTTAAAAGCACCGCGTTGCTCGATGCAGCGCCGCGCTTCACTCACCTGTCCTCGGGAGTTCTTCTGGCTCCACCGCGACTGTCTGCACCGGTCGCCACATCTCTGCGCCTAGGGGAGAGAAGAAGAGACAAAAGGTGAGCAGAAGGAACATATGAGGAAAGCCTAATTTTCTGCCATAACACTTACCGGTCTTCTGTTGGTGGACCATTCCTCATTTCGGGTCGGTGCCGCTTCTTTGGTAGGTACCTCACTCCGGCCCCTATGGGGAAAGGACAAAAGACATTACTGGAGGAATATAAAGACATTAAGAGGGATCGCCCCCATCGCTAACTCACCTGAGTTTACCATCGGCAATTCAATCCCTCAACGCATCGCCTTCATTCTCCACCTGAAATAAAGGACAGATCACAGGTCAGGAAGGCAACATAAAAGGAGGCTCTACACTTGAACTTTTGTAATCTTCATACTTACGGCGTTCCGCTCGGAAAAGTCAAGTGGATTTTGCCAGCGCCATTCTGAAAACCAGTGAAGTAACTGGACAAACACGCGCCCCTGCACCAGAAGCAGGATGGAGAGTTCATCCTTTCAAACCATAAGGTGAGCTTCAACCGGGGATTTCGGAGGAAGTTAGAGAAGAACGAAGGGGGGGAGGGGGGAGCAAGCACACTATTCTGCAGACTGTTAATCCCCTTTCTCATCTGCAGAAGGATATTCCTACGGGCCAGACAAGCAAGATTTGAGGGTCCTGTTCAGTCGGTGTTCCGAGTTCTGCGCATCAAGCTCGAAGAGGCCACAGCAACCCAGACTAGACCAGCGCCTCCGTGGGAGTCAGGTGAGCGTTACAACAGTGTTCACTTCTCCTTTTGTCCTGTCTTCTCAGACAGCGTACAATTCTTCTTTTGGCGGGGGTGTTGCCAACGCGCACACGCGCATATTTTTCACATTCTTTTTCCAGGCAGACGGTGAGTTCCGCACGTACTTAGCAACTGTGCTTGCCCCGTGTGTCGCGTACCCCTTCAGAGGTCATTGTAGGCTGCGTGTATTACGCGTACGCTTATTTTTGTGTTTCTGGGTGCCACAGCGTAGTGCGGGTTCATTTTTCCACGCACGTGGTCTACGAGGGGTTGCGTGCACGTTTATTTTTGTTTTTGGGCTGCCTGTGTGTTGCGTGACCCGTCATCTTCCCCCAGGGGTCACAGACAGCCTTGTTAGAGCACTAGGGTACGAATTCCATCTAGTACCCTACCCCTTTGACCCCTAATTGCCCAGGACAATAGTTTACTCCTCCTCCCATACGTACAACAACATCAGTGCCATGGTTGGGAGGCAACAAAGCGGTAAGGGAGGCAAAGGTGGCCAGCTTTAAAAGGTGGACGGGGTGGGTGTGGTAGGGGACGTGGCCAGGATTTGCAGGGTGCCCGTAGACCCCCATGTGTGGAGGACCAATCAGGGACACCCATGCCACCCCCCCCCCATGTTTGAGGGAAACGTGGCTGAGACCATCCCAGCTCAACCCCTGTTGGACCAGCCCATTGTGGCACCTGACCTGGCACAGGATGACTCCCTGGCTGACTTCCAGGTCAGCATGTCTAGGCCACGTGTGGCGGTGCAAGTTGCCACCAAGGCACGTGGATCTGGGGCAGCTATGTCATCTGCTGCCCCAAGTATGCAGGGTGGTGAGGCTGCAGGGGCAGCTGCAGCTCCATCCGCCCCAGCTCTGACTCTCCCAGCCAGGACAGTGTCGGTCCTGGTCCATCATACTGATGTTCCCCCTGCCAACATCACACTTCAGACAATGCCTGCACCAAGTCCTATGGTCAATGTGCATTCGCACACTCCAACAACCCAGTCCACCGGTGATTCTGCCCCTACTGACCAGAGCGGCGTTAGCCACTCTGGCTCCGCTCCACCTTCTAAAAAGAGGAAGAAGGGTGCTCTGGCACGACAGGCTGAGACCCCAGGCACGGCTACACACTCCGGCACGTCAAGGAAGCCTTGCTTTAATGACGCGGAGCTTAATGCACTTGTGAGCTATGTGTTGCAACATAGACACGAAATGGTAGTGACTGCAGGGTCCAAGACCACACCTGGTCAACGTAAGGCACACTGGCAGACCATCGCCAACGACATAAGTGCCCTTGGATTTGTGAGGCGCTCAGCTGATGATTGCTACAAGCGGTGGAACGACCTGAAACGCAGAGCAAAGGACAAGCTGGCCTCAAGTAATGCCGTTACTCTGGTGACTGGCGGTGGGTCTCCAAAAGAGGAGAACAAACTCACTGAACATGAGTCTGTTGCTGGGACCTTCGTCACAGAGGAACAGATCCGAGGTGTGGGAGGACTACCCGATTATGAAACATTGTCCGGTGAGTGCCCATGCGTGTGTGTTTAATGCATGTGTATGTTGTTTAGGTGACGGGTTCTGATTGAGTGGCAGGTGAGGGTGTGTGTGACTGAGTAGTATGGGTCACCCATGTGCTTCATCCAAAACATTCTGCGGCCTTGAATTTGGGTGTGACACTATCCCTTCTGCCGACAGTAGTAATTTAGCGCAACATTACGCAGTTGCCCTTGAGGTGGCATCATGCAACAACATTGTTTGTATTTTTCAGTGTTCTTTCAGGCTGATTGTTTCAATTCTCCCACTTTTGCAACACATTCCTCAGCCCTATTGTGACATATGTGACATGCTTCTGTCAGTGAAGAACCCCACATAGGCCCACATGTGTCACCTTGGTAGTTGGAAGATTTGACCATTCAGGCTGAATGAGTATTGTCCTGATCACATGATGTTTTTGGGCCTGTTTGAATATGGAACATGCTAGCTGTTTCCTGTCATGTTGAAGTGCACAACCATTGATGTGTACATGGCCCTGCAATCACTGTATTTTTGTACACTGGGTGTGTTGCAGTGTGTGGCACATGGCGTATCTTTTCACACTATGTGGCATTTTTCATCTCTTCATGTCCATCTCACATGGATGGGTGACGGTACTCATTCACTGACATATGGATGTACTTGTGGAATGTACCATGGCTATGGTACATGTCATCTGTGTGATGGCATGTGTCATTTATGTGTATAGGACATGCCACTCACAGGCCAATGTGTGATGGCAATGCTACCCAGCATGCAGCAAATGTGTTACTCTTCCATCTTGGTGTCATCAGTGTCTGCCATTTGCCTCCCCTTCCAACTCTGTGACAGTGCATGCATGGGAGGGTTATAGTCATGTGGGACATGTATAAATCATGTACTGGTTCTGTAGCTTGTCAGGCCTATTTGTGTGCTATGGTGCTAATGCCTGTTTCCATTTTTTGTCTTTCATGTTTTTGCAGGGGATGACGCACTTGATGCTGGTGAGGTTGAGGAGACGGTGCAGACCCAGGAGGAACCTGTGGCACAACCGGCCACCAGTGGGGGACGTGGTGTGGTGGTGGGTGAGAACCCACTCTTGCTGCAGACGATACTGTCAAGGGGTGTCTCTGGGTAACCTCCTCAGACCTCTATTCAGGTGTTGATTCGGATGATGAGACCTATGTGGCGTCGCAGGTAAGTGTTTATGGAAGGGGTTCTGTTCTGTCCAACCCACCTGCACCAGGGGTAGAACCCTCTATGGGGATGTCAGTGTTGGTTAGTCAGCCTTTGGCGGTTACAGGTGCAGGGTCACACTCCACAATATCTGATCCTGTTCCTGGGCCAGCAGATCAGAGGGGGAATGCAGTCCTGCAGCCTCATGCAGTGCCGGCACAGCAAGGCGCAGATCGCCTTGCCCCAAACAGGTGTGGTGCCCGCTGACGCGGTGGCCATACGCCATCAGGCAATACCGCATGGGAACAATCCATTTACGGTATGGCAACCCAACAGGCAGCATCAGTTGAGATGATGGCTCAAGCAATGGAGAGGGTGGCCACTTCCATTGTCCCCCCTGAAAGGCAGATGGAGCTACTATAGCAGGCAACAGACTCCATTTGCCAATCACACAGGGAGGACATGTTGGCGTCCAACAGGGACAGACGGGCGGCACTGGAGACTCTACGCCAATCGATTTCAATAGAGTCCCAGGGCCACAGGGAAGCCCTGAGGGTAGAACTCCATCACCTCAGGGAGACTCTTGTTGACCTTGAGACTTCCACTAACTTGAGGACAGAACAGCAGCTGGAGCGGCTCACACATTTGCTCTCAGCTGAGATGCAGGCAACTCGGGAGGAGATCCGGGCATCACGTCAGGTGCTGCATGGGGATCTCTGCACTATAATCCTCCAGAACGAGACCTTCCACACCCGCATGCTTGCTGCCGTGGAGGACCATACCAGGGCTTTGCGTGGACTGCCTCCCATAGCACCACCACCTCCTGTGGCAGCAGCAGAGGGTGTTCAGAGCGACACCAGCAATTCTCCCACATTGGCATAGTCGTGCATGCCATGAACCCATGGAGGTGTTTTTTTTTTCCCAACATCCACACAGGCGGCTGTTGGTGCGCACCCTGTCCTCGGACCTCCTGGGTGGCCTCCCCCCCGTGCCCCCCACATGGCCATTTTTGATTTTTGATTTTTGCTTTTTTGATTTTTGATTATTTTTTGACAGTGTGTTGCCTTGTGTGGCTCCCGTGGGCATCCACTGTATTCCGGCTGGGCACATGCAGGCTTGTCTTGAGTTTGGGTTCGATGCTTGGGTTCGTGAGACACACACCACTCCTGCTTCCCATTTCCATGGGCTTGCAAAGGGTGTGACCAAGTGACAGTGATGTACACAGTGATGTTGGGCTCCCATGAGCTGTGTGGGCAGTCTGTAGTCAATACTGTGTAGACATTCCTTGTGTATATTGTAGTTGTATTGTACACTGCATGTTGGAATTATGTATGCTTCTGCTTCCATGTCTCCCTCTGAATTTGCAGGTTCATTCCTCACGTCTTCACAAGGCCGTCTACTTTGGAGATGGAGTTCATGTTGTATGCAGTACACAGACACGTTTTGAAGCCTGCAAGACTACAGTTGGAAGGGGGCGATGTGGTGGCATATTCAGGTTGTAAGACTACAACTACTTTAACTTAGTACTGTCATGTTTTAGTTATGTTTGAGCTTGTGTAGCTGCATTGTATTGTTGATAAGTATTTGGTCATGTGTGTTGTTAGTTCAACATTACTGGGAGCATATTGTTTGTGGCCAGTTTTCATTAGGGACACTGTACTTTGTGACACTTGTGTCAGGTTTTCAGGATTGCTTTGTTTACTCTCACATAGCATGACATGCCATGGTGTGTTGGGTGGTGGTGCTGGGGAGGGGTTGGGTGACATGGCACTGTTCTCATGTTGTATTTTGCAAGGGAGTAATGCATTTAGCAGCAGATGTGTCTTTTGGTGACACAGCATTGGTGGTGTTTCTGTAGGTAGGTATGCACACATTGCGACACTTCCAAGTGACCAATCCCAGGCTGGTATGGTCGTGACAGTTGACTGTCCCTTGAGTCATCATCATTGATTGTCAGATGGTATGTGCCAGGGCTGTGTACACTCCACAGGGGTGTGATTCTAAGTGAAGTAATTAGCCACCAGCTGTGTTCGGGCTGCCTCACCCCGTGCCCTTTCCCCTCCCATGCGCAGCGGGCGTGCATGTGGTTGGGGATGTGGGGGCACCACCATGTCCACCGGCAGGCCCCGTCGTGTTGCAACGTTGTGCAGGACACATGCTGCCACTATGATCCTGCACACTACTGGGGGAGCGTATAACAGCTGCCCGCCAGAACGGTCAAGGGAGCGAAAGCGTGACTTGAGCACTCCGAATATGCGCTCCACTATGCCCCGGGTTGCAATATGGGCTGTGTTGTATCTTACCTCGGGTGGCGTGGTGGGGTTCCGAATTGGCGTCATCATGTGGGTGCTTAGAGGGTAGGCACTGTTCCCTAGGGAGGTGGTGATGGGTATCATTAGTAGAGTTGTGACATTACTGAGTATCTGGCATGCATGCATGTGGTGTGGCATTTATACTCACCGAGCAGCCATGCATCGCCATGCCGGCCAGCTTCTATGTCCCGGTTTAGGGTTGATATTCTGTAAATGAAACTGTTGTGGGTGGACCCTGGATAGTTGGCATATACTGAGGTGATGATTCCCTTGGCATCACATACTACCTGGACGTTGATGGAATACCAGTGGTAGCGGTTTCTATAGGTGTGCTCTGATGCCCTGGGGGGACGTAGAGCCACATGGGTGCAATCAATGGCACCTAGGACTTTGGGGAATTGTGCCACCCTGTAGAAATCCTGGACGGCAGCCTGCCTTTCTGCAGGTGTTCTGGGCAGGTATATGTGCCTGCGGACTGATGGGCGTGCAGTCATGATGGCCAAGACCTGGTGTAGGCAGCGTGACTGCTTGGCCTGTGACCCCCCCGCCCCCACTATGGCACTTGTCCGCTGAAATGATCCAGTGGCCAAAAAATGCAGTACATTGAGGACCTTCTCCAGGGGGCTGAGTGCTTGGGAGCAGAGGGTGGGTGATGTGAGGTCATCCTCCCACTCACGGAACAGGTCGAGTATTATGTGAGGTGGAAACCTGCACCTCCCATACACCTGGTCATCAGGCATGCCAAAAAGGCTGGTTCTGGGTGTGAAAGTTCTGGGCCTGACTATTCTCCTCCTCCGCCTGCGGTATCCCACGACCACAGCTGCTAGGAACGGTATGTTCATCCGGGCGTCTGAGCTTGCTTGTTGTTTGCACTTTTATGCTGCGCGGGTCCATGTACGCCTGCTTCCTGCTGGCGTATGTGTTTCCGGATTAGCGCATCTTTTTTGGCGCGTGCGTGTGGCCGTTCCGCACATTTGCCTCCTGTACTTCCCCGCCCACCCCAGTAATACACGTACCCCGCTTGCCCAGGCCCAATCGCGTGTAAAACTTCCCGCGAGCCCCTGAAGTACACGTACCCCGCTCACCCAGGCACAATCGAGTGTAAAACTTCCCGCGAGCCCCTGAAGTACACGTACCCCGCTCACCCAGGCACAATTGCGTGTAAAACTTTTCGCGAGCCCCTGAAGTACACGTAACCCGCTCGCCCAGGCACAATCGCGTGTGAAACTTCCCGCGCTCCCCCGCAATACACGCTATTTTTGACCCAGCGGGTGTCTGTGTTTGTCCCGTACCCGTTTACACGTCATTTGTCCTAGAGGGCCTGGGACATTCATCAGAGCTGTATATACGGGCTTTTTGTTAGCGCAGGGACGCTACCGCCTGCCTTCATGTGGCAGACATGTGTTGATGTACATAGTTTTTTGGTTTGTGTCATGAGATCGCCATTTCACTGCTGGGGGGTGGGGGTGTAAGGGGACATGAGTGGGGGCCTGCTGGCAGGTGCCCTGCACTGCTGGGGGGTGGGGGTGCAAGGGGACATGAGTGGGGGCCTGCTGGAAGGTGCCCCTCAGTGCTGGGGGGTGGGGGTGCAAGGGGACATGAGTGGGGGCCTGCTGGCAGGTGCCCCTCAGTGCTGGGGGCTGGGGGTGCAATGGGACATGAGTGGGGGCCTGCTGGCAGGTGCCCTGCACTGCTGGGGGGTGGGGGTGCAAGGGGACATGAGTGGGGGCCTGTGTCAGAAAACGCTTCAGGTCTTGTGATACCCCTTCGGTTCTCTTGTCTTCTCGTAGCCAAAAGCGCCTGTCGCGTTCGAATATCAGACAGGAGGCGGGCTTGCATTATCCACGCTCTACTCGCGGTAGACATTTTCGTCGGGAACGTAGTTCCCGACGCCTCACGTGGAAGTTACCATGGAGGTTATGTCAGTGGGCGCGGCGTCTTCCACGTGATAGAAAACGTACTGGGTCACGTGACCATCTTGTTGCCGGTAGTTCAGGTACTTAATGATCCGGCGCCCACTTCTCGCTGCTTCTGATCCCATATTGACAGTGGCTCTTCTCGCTTGGAAATTATTGGTGTTTTTTGATCTCGGATTACGTTTATTGGATATGCTCACGGATTGCCCTTACCTGTTCTAGTATTTTGACCTCGGATTGTTTTTTGGTTATTCTTGCCTAGTGATTTGGTTAAGTTGATTTCGGACCTTGAAGGTTGGGAGACCTCTTACCTTCTTTCTTTCCTTCCTTCCTCTTCCCCTCCTATTCCTTCCCTGTCCTTTCCTCCAGGGTGCTGTAGGCGTCCTCGTGCCGGCGGGAATAGGCTAGGTGCTGGACTAGAGACTTCTTGAGCACCTTTTAGGCGTCCTCGTGCCGGCGGGAATAGGTTGTTGCTGGACTAGTGACTTCCTTGCACCATTGGATTATTTGGTTCGTCGGACAGGGGGCAGATACCATCACACAGTTCGTACAGAAAAGGAGAAGGAGATTTGCCAGAGACGACCACTTCCAGGGAAACCAGGGTAAGAAACTTAACTTTCCTTACCATTCTCTACAACTCACTATCTGGTACTGATTGTATTTTCTCTTCTTATGGTCTCCAGATTTCCCCAGTATTGAGGACATTCTTGCATGAAACACTTCTGGTTAAAACCCGTTTTCTGCAGGTTAGTCTGTTAATTATTTATTAAACGTTTATCCAGAAAGGGGTGTATTTGATTGTTAATCAGTGTAATATTCTGCAGTCGTTGAAAGGAACCTGGATTCTCCATCTATCGTGAAGTTTGCGGTCCGCTCAACTCTACCGATCCCAACGACTCTACACCATCTTCCGATCAATTAGTTTCTCAGCCTGTCCTTTCGTACTCCTGAGAATCACATTGGTAGGAAGAAATATATTCTTCACGACGGGTCAACACGGAACAGTGCTTCAGGATTTGTGACAGCCTGCTGGCAGGTGCCCTGCACTGCTGGGGGGTGGGGGTTCAAGGGGACATGAGTGGGGGCCTGCTGGCAGGTGCCCTGCACTGCTGGGGGGTGGGGGTGCAAGGGGACATGGGTGGGACATGAGTGGGGGCCTGCTGGCAGGTGCCCCTCAGTGCTGGGGGTTGGGGGTGCAATGGGACATGAGTGGGGGCCTGCTGGCAGGTGCCCTGCACTGCTGGGGGGTGGGGGTGCAAGGGGACATGAGTGGGGGCCTGTTGGCAGGTGCCCTGCACTGCTGGGGGGTGGGGGTGAAAGGGGACATGAGTGGGGGCCTGTTGGCAGGTGCCCTGCACTGCTGGGGGGTAGGGGTGCAAGGGGACATGAGTGGGGGCCTGCTGGCAGGTGCCCCTCAGTGCTGGGGGGTGGGGGTGCAAGGGGACATGAGTGGGGCCTGCTGGCAGGTGCCCCTCAGTGCTGGGGGGTGGGGGTGCAAGGGGACATGAGTGGGGGCCTGCTGGCAGGTGCCCCCTCAGTGCTGGGGGCTGGGGGTGCAATGGGACATGAGTGGGGCCTGCTGGCAGGTGCCCTGCACTGCTGGGGGGTGGGGGTGCAAGGGGACATGAGTGCGACATGAGTGGGGGCCTGCTGGCAGGTGCCCTGCACTGCTGGGGGGTGGGGGTGCACGGGGACATGAGTGGGGGCCTGCTGGCAGGAACCCCTCAGTGCTGGGGGTTGGGGGTGCAAGGGGACATGAGTGGGGGCCTGTTGGCTGGTGCCCCTCAGTGCTGGGGGCTGGGGGTGCAATTGAACATGAGTGGGACATGAGTGGGGGCCTGCTGGCAGGTGCCCTGCACTGCTGGGGGGTGGGGGTTCAAGGGGACATGAGTGGGGGCCTGCTGGCAGGTGCCCTGCACTGCTGGGGGGTGGGGGTGCAAGGGGACATGAGTGGGACATGAGTGGGGGCCTGCTGGCAGGTGCCCCTCAGTGCTGGGGGGTGGGGGTGCAATGGGACATGAGTGGGGGCCTGCTGGCAGGTGCCCTGCACTGCTGGGGGGTGGGGGTGCAAGGGGACATGAGTGGGGGCCTGTTGGCAGGTGCCCTGCACTGCTGGGGGGTGGGGGTGAAAGGGGACATGAGTGGGGGCCTGTTGGCAGGTGCCCTGCACTGCTGGGGGGTAGGGGTGCAAGGGGACATGAGTGGGGGCCTGCTGGCAGGTGCCCCTCAGTGCTGGGGGGTGGGGTGCAAGGGGACATGAGTGGGGCCTGCTGGCAGGTGCCCCTCAGTGCTGCGGGGTGGGGGTGCAAGGGGACATGAGTGGGGGCCTGCTGGCAGGTGCCCCCTCAGTGCTGGGGGCTGGGGGTGCAATGGGACATGAGTGGGGCCTGCTGGCAGGTGCCCTGCACTGCTGGGGGGTGGGGGTGCAAGGGGACATGAGTGTGACATGAGTGGGGGCCTGCTGGCAGGTGCCCTGCACTGCTGGGGGGTGGGGGTGCACGGGGACATGAGTGGGGGCCTGCTGGCAGGAACCCCTCAGTGCTGGGGGTTGGGGGTGCAAGGGGACATGAGTGGGGGCCTGTTGGCTGGTGCCCCTCAGTGCTGGGGGCTGGGGGTGCAATTGAACATGAGTGGGACATGAGTGGGGGCCTGCTGGCAGGTGCCCCTCAGTGCTGGGGCTGGGGGTGCATTGGGAATGTGTGGGGGCCTGCTGGTAGGTGCCCTGCACTGCTGGGGGGTGGGGGTGCAACGGGACGAGAGTGGGGGCCTGCTGGCAGGTGCCCTGCACTGCTGGGGGGTGGGGGTTCAAGGGGACATGAGTGGGACATGAATGGGGGCCTGCTGGCAGGTGCCCTACACTGCTGGGGGGTGGGGGTGCAAGGGGACATGGGTGGGGGCTTGCTGGCAGGTGCCCCTCAGTGCTGGGGGTTGGGGGTGCAATGGGACATGAGTGGGGGCCTGCTGGCAGGTGCCCTGCACTGCTGGAGGGGGGTTTGTAAGGGGACATGAGTGGGACATGAGTGGGAGCCTGCTGGCAGGTGCCCTGCACTGCTGGGGGGTGGGGGTGCAAGGGGACATGAGTGGGACATGAGTGGGGGCTTGCTGGCAGGTGCCCCTCAGTGCTGGGGGTGGAAGTGCGATGGGACATGAGTGGGGGCCTGCTGGCAGGTGCCCTGCACTGCTGGGGGGTGGGGGTGCAAGGGGACATGAGTGGGGGCCTGTTGGCAGGTGCCCTGCACTGCTGGAGGTGGGGGTGCAAGGGGACATGAGTGGGACGTGAGTGGGGGCCTGTTGGCAGGTGCCCTGCACTGCTGGGGGATGGGGGTGCAAGGGGACATGAGTGGGGGCCTGCTGGCAGGTGCCCCTCAGTGCTGGGGGGTGGGAGTGCAAGGGAACATGAGTGGGGGCCTGCTGGCAGGTGCCCCTCAGTGCTGGGGGGCGGGGGTGCAAGGCGACATGAGTGGGGGTCTGCTGGCAGGTGCCCCTCAGTGCTGGGGGTTGGGGGTGCAATGGGACATGAGTGGGGGCCTGCTGGCAGGTGCCCTGCACTGCTGGGAGGTGGGGGTGCAAGAGGACATGAGTGGGATATGAGCGGGGGGCCTGCTGGCAGGTGCCCTGCAGTGCTGGGGTTTGGGGGTACAAGGGGACATGAGTGGGGGCCTGCTGGCAGGTGCCCCTCAGTGCTGGGGGGTGGGGGTGCAAGGGGACATGAGTGGGGGCCTGCTGGCAGGTGCCCCTCAGTGCTGGGGGTGCAATGGGACATGAGTGGGGGCCTGCTGGCAGGTGCCCTGCACTGCTGGGGGTTGGGGGTGCAAGGGGACATGAGTGGGGGCCTGCTGGCAGGTGCCCCTCAGTGCTGGGGGTTGGGGGTGCAAGGGGACATGAGTGGGGGCCTGCTGGCAGGTGCCCCTCAGTGCTGGGGGGTGGGGGTGCAAGGGGACATGAGTGGGGGCCTGTTGGCAGGTACCCCTCAGTGCTGGGGGGTGTGAGTGCAAGGGGACATGAGTGGGGGCCTGCTGGCAGGTGCCCCTCAGTGCTGGGGGGTGGGGGTCCAAGGGGACATGAGTGGGGGCCTGCTGGCAGGTGCCCCTCAGTGCTGGGGGTGCAATGGGACATGGGTGGGGACCTGCTGGCAGGTGCCCTGCACTGCTGGGGGTGGGGGTGCAAGGGGACATGAGTGGGACATGAGCGGGGGCCTGCTGGCAGGTGCCCTGCACTGCTGGGGGTTGGGGGTGCAAGGGGACATGTGTGGGGGCCTGCTGGCAGGTGCCCCTCAGTGCTGGGGGGTGGGGGTACAAGGGGACATGAGTGGGGGCCTGTTGGCAGGTGCCCCTCAGTGCTGGGGGTGCAATGGGACATGTGTGGGACATGAGTGGGGGCCTGCTGGCAGGTGCCCCTCAGTGCTGGGGGCTGGGGGTGCAATGGGACATGAGTGAGGGCCTGCTCGCAGGTGCCCTGCACTGCTGGGGGGTGGGGGTGCAAGGGGACATGAGTGGGGGCCTGCTGGCAGGTGCCCTGCACTGCTGGGGGGTGGGGGTGCAAGGGGGCATGAGTGGGGGCCTGCTGGCAGGTGCCCCTCAGTGCTGGGGCTGGGGGTGCAATGGGAATGTGTGGGGGCCTGCTGGTAGGTGCCCTGCACTGCTGGGGGGTGGGGGTGCAAGGGGACATGAGTGGGACATGAATGGGGGCCTGCTGGCAGGTGCCCTGCACTGCTGGGGGGTGGGGGTGCAAGGGGACATGGGTGGGGGCTTGCTGGCAGGTGCCCCTCAGTGCTGGGGGGAGGGGGTGCAATGGGACATGAGTGGGGGCCTGCTGGCAGGTGCCCTGCACTGCTGGAGGGTGGGGTTGCAAGGGGACATGAGTGGGACATGTGTGGGAGCCTGCTGGCAGGTGCCCTGCACTGCTGGGGGGTGGGGGTGCAAGGGGACATGAGTGGGGGCCTGTTGGCAGGTGCCCTGCACTGCTGGAGGTGGGGGTGCAAGGGGACATGAGTGGGACGTGAGTGGGGGCCTGTTGGCAGGTGCCCTGCACTGCTGGGGGATGGGGGTGCAAGGGGACATGAGTGGGGGCCTGCTGGCAGGTGCCCCTCAGTGCTGGGGGGTGGGAGTGCAAGGGAACATGAGTGGGGGCCTGTTGGCAGGTGCCCTGCACTGCTGGGGGGTGGGGTTGCAAGGGGACATGAGTGAGACATGAATGGGGGCCTGCTGGCAGGTGCCCTGCACTGCTGGGGGGTGGGGGTGCAAGGGGACATGGGTGGGGGCTTGCTGGCAGGTGCCCCTCAGTGCTGGGGGGAGGGGGTGCAATGGGACATGAGTGGGGGCCTCCTGGCAGGTGCCCTGCACTGCTGGAGGGTGGGGTTGCAAGGGGACATGAGTGGGACATGTGTGGGAGCCTGCTGGCAGGTGCCCTGCACTGCTGGGGGGTGGGGGTGTGATGGGACATGAGTGGGGGCTTGCTGGCAGGTGCCCCTCAGTGCTGGGGGTGGAGGTGCGATGGGACATGAGTGGGGGCATGCTGGCAGGTGCCCTGCACTGCTGGGGGGTGGGGGTGCAAGGGGACATGAGTGGGGGCCTGTTGGCAGGTGCCCTGCACTGCTAGGGGGTGGGGGTGCAAGGGGACATGAGTGGGACATGAGTGGGGGCCTGTTGGCAGGTGCCCTGCACTGCTGGGGGATGGGGGTGCAAGGGGACATGAGTGGAGGCCTGCTGGCAGGTGCCCCTCAGTGCTGGGGTGTGGGAGTGCAAGGGGACATGAGTGGGGGCCTGCTGGCAGGTGCCCCTCAGTGCTGGGGGGTGGGGGTGCAAGGGGATATGAGTGGGGGCCTGCTGGCAGGTGCCCCTCAGTGCTGGGGGTTGGGGGTGCAATGGGACATGAGTGGGGGCCTGCTGGCAGGTGCCCTGCACTGCTGGGAGGTGGGGGTGCAAGAGGACATGAGTGGGACATGAGCGGGGGGCCTGCTGGCAGGTACCCTGCACTGCTGGGGGTTGGGGGTGCAAGGGGACATGAGTGGGGGCCTGCTGGCAGGTGCCCCTCAGTGCTGGGGGGTGGGGGTGCAAGGGTACATGAGTGGGGGCCTGTTGGCAGGTGCCCCCAGTGCTGGGGGGTGGGAGTGCAAGGGGACATGAGTGGGGGCCTGCTGGCGGGTGCCCCTCAGTGCTGGGGGGGTGGGGGTCCAAGGGGACATGAGTGGGGGCCTGCTGGCAGGTGCCCCTCAGTGCTGGGGGTGCAATGAGACATGAGTGGGGGCCTGCTGGCAGGTGCCCTGCACTGCTGGGGGTTGGGGGTGCAAGGGGACATGAGTGGGGGCCTGCTGGCAGGTGCCCCTCAGTGCTGGGGGTTGGTGGTGCAAGGGGACATGAGTGGGGGCCTGCTGGCAGGTGCCCCTCAGTGCTGGGGGGTGGGGGTGCAAGGGGACATGAGTGGGGGCCTGTTGTCAGGTGCCCCTCAGTGCTGGGGGGTGGGAGTGCAAGGGGACATGAGTGGGGGCCTGCTGGCAGGTGCCCCTCAGTGCTGGGGGTGGGGGTCCAAGGGGACATGAGTGGGGGCCTGCTGGCAGGTGCCCCTCAGTGCTGGGGGTGCAATGGGACATGGGTGGGGGCCTGCTGGCAGGTGCCCTGCACTGCTGGGGGGTGGGGTGCAAGGGGACATGAGTGGGACATGAGCGGGGGCCTGCTGGCAGGTGCCCTGCACTGCTGGGGGTTGGGGGTGCAAGGGGACATGTGTGGGGGCCTGCTGGCAGGTGCCCCTCAGTGCTGGGGGGTGGGGGTGCAAGGGGACATGAGTGGGGGCCTGTTGGCAGGTGCCCCTCAGTGATGGGGGCTGGGGGTGCAATGGGACATGAGTAGGGGCCTGCTGGCAGGTGCCCCTCAGTGCTGGGGGCTGGGGGTGCAATGGGACATGAGTGAGGGCCTGCTGGCAGGTGCCCTGCACTGCCGGGGGGTGGGGGTGCAAGGGGACATGAGTGGGGGCCTGCTGGCAGGTGCCCTGCACTGCTGGGGGTGGGGGTGCAAGGGGACATGAGTGGGGGCCTGCTGGCAGGTGCCCCTCAGTGCTGGGGGGTGGGGGTGCAATGGGACATGAGTGGGGGCCTGCTGGCAGGTGCCCTGCACTGCTGGGGGGTGGGGGTGCAAGGGGACATGAGTGGGGGCCTGCTGGCAGGCGCCCCTCAGTGCTGGGGGATGGGGGTGCAATGGGACATGAGTGGGGGCCTGCTGGCAGGTGCCCTGCACTGCTGGGGGGTGGGGGTGCAAGGGGACATGAGTGGGGGCCTGTTGGCAGGTGCCCTGCACTGCTGGGGGGTGGGGGTGCAAGGGGACATGAGTGGGACATGAGTGGGGGCCTGCTGGCAGGCGCCCCTCAGTGCTGGGGGATGGGGGTGCAATGGGACATGAGTGGGGGCCTGCTGGTAGGTGCCATGCACTGCTGGGGGGTGGGGGTGCAAGGGGACGTGAGTGGGGGCCTGCTGGCAGGTGCCCCTCAGTGCTGGGGGGTGGGGGTGCAAGGAGACATGAGTGGGACATGGGTGGGGGCCTGCTGGCAGGTGCCATGCACTGCTGGGGGGTGGGGTGCAAGGGGACATGAGTGGGGGCCTGTTGGCAGGTGCCCTGCACTGCTGGGGGGTGGGGGTGCAAAGGGACATGAGTGGGGCATGAGTGGGGGCCTGTTGGCAGGTGCCCTGCACTGATGGGGGTAGGGGTGCAAGGGGACATGAGTGGGGGCCTGCTGGCAGGTGTCCCTCAGTGCTGGGGGGTGGGGGTGCAAGGAGACATGAGTGGGACATGAGTGGGGGCCTGCTGGCAGGTGCCATGCACTGCTGGGGGTGGGGTGCAAGGGGACATGAGTGGGGGCCTGTTGGCAGGTGCCCTGCACTGCTGGGGTGTGGGGGTGCAATGGGACATGAGTGGGACATGAGTGGGGGCCTGTTGGCAGGTGCCCTGCACTGCTGGGGGGTGAGGGTACAAGGGGACATGAGTGGGGGCCTGCTGGCAGGTGCCCTGCACTGCTGGGGGGTGGGGCTGCAAGGGGACATGAGTGGGGGCCTGCTGGCAGGTGCCTCTCAGTGCTGGGGGTGCAAGGGGACATGAGTGGGGGCCTGCTGGCAGGTGCACTGCACTGCTGGGGGGTGGGGGTGGAGGGGATCATGCACTGGTGATCAGTAGTGCAAGGTGACATGTGGCTTGGCTGGGGGGCATGCCCATGGTGGATGGGCTGCCTGCGGGACATGACCATGGGTGCAGGGTAGTCCTCTGTGGTGTGGGCTGCCTGCAGGGGCTGTGGAGGGTGTAGAGGGAACACCTGGGAGGACCCACACTGCCAATTCACGTGTAGGACTCCCCTGCACCCCAGATATACACATACCCCGCTCGCCCAAGGCCAATCGCGTGTGAAACTTCCCGCGCACCCCAGATTTACACGTACCCAGGCCAATCGCGTGTGAAACTTATCGTGAACCCCGGGAATACACGCACCCCACTCGCACAGGACCTATCGCATGTGAAACTTCCTGCAACCCCAGATTTACACGCACCCCGCTCGCCCAAGGCCAATCGCGTGTGAAACTTCCTGCGTATCCCCGAAATCCAAGCACACGCTATTTTTGACACAGCGGGTGTTCGTGTTTGTCGCGTACCCCTTTGCACGTCATTTGTCCTAGAGGGCCACAGTATGGGACAATCATCATAGCTGTATATACGTGCTTTTTGTTAGCGCACATTTTGGCGCACATTTTTTTCATGCGCAGGGACGCTACCGCCTGCCTTCGTGTGGCGTACGTGTTTAGGCCTGTGCGCGTCTTCGCCGGTGTGCTGGTTTGCCCTATTCGATTCCATGAATACGTGTTGTAGGCGAGCGTGTGGGCGTTCCGTGCACTTGCCTCCTTTACTTCCCCCGTGACGCCCATATTTTCACGCGTTGTTCCCCATTCCGTGTGTCACGCCCCGTGTTACGCCTACTTTTGTTAGGTGTGCCGCGCTATGTGCGCTTTCGTTGTGGCTATAGCGCACGCCGTTAGATGACCTGTGCGCCGGCATGCGCCACGCAGGTTTTCAGCGCACATCCCACATTTTACTCGCGCACGGACTTCCAGGAATCGATGTGCGCAGATTTTGCTGCGATTTTTGCACTTGCACTTCAATTTGCACGGTTTTGCACGCTTGTGAGGGAATTGTCAGCGCACATTAATTCCATGAATCGGGCTGTAAGTCTATATATTCTGCGCAATCCTGAGGGGGGATCACAACTTGGGCCAAAACATCTTTGAGTTCACCCCGAAGTCCACGATGAAATAATGTAATTCGCTTTACCTCTGGCCATCCGATTTCCACCACCAACCTATTGAAGGTTGCGATATAAGTTAGCAGGTCCTGGTTTCCTTGTCGTAGGGATAGAGGTTCGTTATCCAGGGCCTGTCCCTGTGAATGTCTGGCGAATAGTCTTTCCATGCTCAATTGAAAACCCTGAAAATCCCGAAGAAGAGGGTCATCCTGGTTGACTAATGGAATTGACCAATCCGCTGCACTGCCACTAAGGTATGACAGTACAAAGGCTACTTTGGCTTGGTTGTTTGGAAAAGCTCCTGGTCTGCATAAAAAGTGCAAGCGGCATTGGTTCATGAACACGGTCAACCTTTTCGGGTCCCCAGCAAAGCGTTCGGGTGGAGCTAAAGGAATGCTCCCTGGTAGAACCTGGTAGAACCACTTGCACAGGGCTGCTCGATGAAACGGGGGTTGAATTCCCCCCAAGTCCAGGTAGTGGTGTTTGCCCTGCTTGGTTTTGCAGCAGTTGTCTGGGAAGATCATCAGTGCGCTCCTTTGACACAATCAGTTCTCTCCTGAGGGCATTAGTTTCTCGGTGCGCGGAGTGCACTTCTGCCCTAAGTTCTCCTAACAATTGGGCTAGTTGGTCGTTTTCTGAGGTCTCCATTACGCCCGGGTGGGGATTTGTAGATTGGCTTCATGTTCTGTTACGCTCACCTGGTTCCCACAGGGGCTTCGATCGGACCCGGACAGCTGCGGTCTCCACCAACGTGATGCGTAGTGAAGAGATGACAGTCTGGACTGGACCGCCTAATCTTGTCTGCTGGACTTGTAGAAGTATTCTCCTGCAAGTGGAGAAAGGGATTTAGCCACCCGTGGACTTTAGTGATGCCCCCCCTCAACTGTTCTCGTTCTCCCCACTAATCAACTCCGATATCCGCTCTTGGTAACCTCACCTTATGTTTTTAAATGATGAGCTCTCCATCCTGCATGGCATGCAGGGGCAGGTAGATACCAGTTACTTCCCTGGTTTGAAGGTACTGGAGGAGGTCCGGAGGAATATTGACTCCAGTGTCTATAAAGTTCAAAGAGTTCAATATGTCCAATGTTCACTCTTGTTCCATTCCCTCGTTAGGTTGCAGCTGGGTCCAAAAGTATATTGCCTGGAGGCAGCTGATGGCGTTCAGGTAAGAGTCTGTATTACCAAACACTGTCCGGTAAAAGCTGGATGAGTTTAACTTGCTGTTTTCTCTCCCTTTATAGGTGCGGCATAGAAAGATGCGGCGAATTAAAGGATAATACCTCCGGTGGTAAAGCAGGTAAGCCTATGGTGGCAAAGAGATTGTCTTTGTCGGTTTTCTCGGCTCACCTTGTTATTCCTTTTGTTTTCCCCCCAGGTGCTAGGTTTCGACGAAGAAAATGATGGAGGCAGCGCCGAGTTGAAAGATGCAGCGGACTGGTGAGTATAACGCGGCGCTGCTGCTGGCGAAGCAACGCGTGCTGAAATAATGTCCTTTCCAGGCTCGGAGATGTGCTGGGTCCGGAATCAGGTAAGGAATCAATGTCCGTGATCTAACCTCTTCTCCTTTCTTTTCCTTTTGTCTAGGAGCTCCGGATTCGAGGCGGGCGTGGCAGAAGACTGGATGCTGACTTGCAGACACGGTGAGCATTGCGCTGCTGGATGCAGAATAACACGAAGCATGAGCTGCTGTTCGGGCGTGTTTTAAATAGCCTGCAAAGTAGTCCCAGGTAAGAAGTTCCCCAGAACCACACCCGAGTAAAAAATAGTCCCTGTAATAAAATAGTCTCATCCAGGCCTCACGTTGGCTTGGACTCATTTGCAGCATGGTCTGCATAAGGTAAGTAAAGTCTATGAGCCTGGCGCATATGGCGCCAGGACTGATATCTATGATGAGCCTGGCGCCTAAGGCGCCAGGACTGAGTCCAAACAGCCCCCAGCCGGGGCTGTTGGGGTTTTAATGAGTATCTGGATGCCTGCTCCCGGGGCTGATGTACTCGATCCGGATGCCCGGGGGTAGGCATCATGACAGCTAGCCTCGAACTGTAACCCGCTGGACCCCTTTTATTTTTATTTGGTTCCGGTTGGGTTTATTCACCATTTCTTAGTAGAAAGGTCTTTCTCGTGTTTTACTCTGCGTGCCAAACCAGGTTTGGTTCCTTTGTTCGCCGTCCTTTGGCGTGCATAGGTGCCTGAGTGTCTTGGTGGACAGGATGTGAGGGAGGGTTTGAGGCCCCCTGCACAGGGTCTCCTTTGAGACCCAAGTGCACTCTAGTTTGATTGGCTAGGTGACTCTCCTGCCAGGACAGCCACCCTGCTGTGTGATTGACAGCTAGGCTGTGTGAATGGGGGAAAACTGCATAAAAATCAGCTCTCTGGGACTTGGAAGGCAGAGTTGCCACTGGATCGAGAGAACCGAGGAAGACGACTGCTGCAACTACTGGACATCCCGGTGAAGCCCTCCTGCAGGTCCGAATCACCTGAAACTTCGACGACAGAGATCTGAAAGGAATCTTCTTCCCTTGAGCCTGGTGGGACCAACCAGCTCGCCAAATACCAGACACCGGTCCTCTCCCTGGTCGAATTTGCTGTGCATCGCTGTAGTGAATCGGATAGCCAGGTGGAGAGTAACCTGTTTGGGTTTTAAGGAGCGCACTTTTTATTTGATGTTTTGCTCCGCTGCTGGCTTCTTCCCTGGGCAGTGCAGGACCCTCAAGTCTTCTTCCTTCCTGTCAGTACGACAGTCGCTTCAGGAACCGTGAGCCTGCAGGAACTGCCAGGAACTACCGCCTCAGCTACAGAATTCTTCTGCTTTTAAGGTACTGTTCAAATCCGGTCGTTCGTTCCGTCCGACCGCGGTGAAAGTGTTTTTAAAAAAAATATATGTTTATTTTAAACAAGGCAGGTTATAACAATACAGTATTTGTGACCAAACATAACATGCATCGCAATAACAACATGTTTTATTACCCACCCCTCTGTCCCTGTGGTCGTTGGGTCACCCCGGGCCGCTCCTCCTACCCCAGTTCCTGCGGGGTGTCTCCATCGTTTAGGATCCTTAGGGCCAGATGGGGCTTATACGTCAGGGCTGGAAAGTCTTGGTCGAAGTCTAGGACTGGGCCCCAAATGTTCCGGAAGCGATGAAGGAGACCTGCCCTGGCTGCCATCACCTTTTCTGCAATTAGTACATCCCAAACTTTCACCCATCAAAGAGGCATAAGAGGACCCTCCACAGATTTCCATGAGCGGGCTACCACAATTCTGCCCGCCAGAAGGCATTGAGATAGCAATTTGGCTTTGGGTCCAGATATTGGGTAAATTCCGGGGACCGGGACGCCCAAAAGAATAGGTTCGGGGTCTAAGGGTAGTCTTATCTGAGTAATTTCTGCAATGGTCGCTAAACACTGTTTCCAGAAGTTTTGGACTTTAGGGCAGGTCCACCCCATGTGAAAGAAGGACCCTATTTGCCCACATTGTCTCCAGCATTTCGGGTCGAGTCTGTGGTTCATGTGGTGGAGTTTTAGAGGTGGGTAGTACCAGCATAGAAGCATTTTATATGCGCATTCTCTGTTCGTGATGCATGCTGATGATGAGTGAGCATGGGTCCAGATGTCCACCCAAGATTGGTCCTCTATGGGGTGGCCCAGGTCTGCCTCCCATTGGGCCATAGATCGGGTTTTGGAGGTTAGGAAATCCTTCTGGAGGTGTTTATATAGAGTGGAGATTTTGCCCCGGGTCGGGAGCTCCATGAGAGTTAGTTCAAAGGCTGTGGGGGGACGGGTGGCTGCTTGGCGGGTCTGTGGGTGGGAGCACCAGTGACGTAGCTGGATGTATGTAAGTCTGTCCTTTTCCTGGAGCTAAAAGATTTCTTTACATTGTTCAAAGGTACAGGGTTGTCCTCCTTCAAAGGGTTGTCCCAGGGTCTCCAGACCTCCTGTAAACCACGTTTTGAAGTTTTGGGGGGATACCACGGGCGAGAAACCTGGGTTCAGGAACACCGGGGAGGAAGGGCCAAGACCTATTGGAATCCCCCTTTGCTTCAGGGTTTTATCCCAGACAGAAATGGTGTGTTTGGTGGTCGCCAGCAGTCCCTGCCATTGTTGCCGCACTGGGGGTGGGATGTGCGGAAGGAAGCGCAGTAGGAGAGGTAGTCGTGATTGTTCGAGGTCCACCCACCTGGGGCGATTGGTAAGCGTTTGCCATGCCTGGATGCAACCCAACTGGGCCGCCATCTGGTATTTCTGTAGGTCCGGGACCCCGAGGCCATCAAGCTTTGCATTACCTAGCATTGTGACTTTAGGGATTCTAGCTTTTTTCCCCCTCCAGATGAATTGGAGCATTTTCCTCTGAATGTTTCGGAGGGCTGGTGCTGGGATCGACACTGGAAGTTATGAGCAAGCGTATAGAAATCTCAGTAGCAGATTCATTTTACAGGCCGTGATCCGGCCCATTAATGATATTTCTTGGGTCGCCTGGAGTTTTAGATCGGTTTCCGGTTCCCTAAATAATGGGGGGAAATTTGCACCGTAAACATCCTTCGGGTTAGCTGGAATCTGAACCCCTAGGTAGTTAATTGCTTTTGTCTTCTATTGGATTGGGCACATTGGGATCAAGGCCTCTCGCTCCCCAGGGGTACAACCCTATTCCCAGTGCCTGTGATTTCTGAAAGTTAATGGAGAATCCTGTGACCCTTTCATAGCTCTTTATTTCGGCTAAGGCCTGAGTCAGGGAGGAGCGGGGCTCCATGATAGTCAGTAGGATGGCGTCCGCGTAGAAAGCTAGTTTGTGGTGCGAGGTACCAGTCTGGAGGCCTTTGACCAGGGGGTTCAGCCTGGTCATTGGGAGAATGGCTCCATGATCAGCGCAAATAGGACAGTGGGCATCCTTGACTGGTTCAACAAGTCAGGGTCATAGGGGTGGAAAAGATGCCATTGATTCTGAGAAGGGTTTTGGGCGATTTATAATTAGCCAATACCATAGTACAAAATTCCGGACCAAACCCAAATGCTTCGAGGGTGAGCGTCATAAAGGTCCAGTCTACCTTATCAAATGCTTTGGTTGCATCAAGTGCCAAAAGCACTAGTTCTTGGCAGTCCCGGGAGGCAAGCTCTACCAGGTCTGGCTCTGCGAATATTATCAGCTGTGGATCGATGCTTAAGGAATCCGCTCTGATCCGCTTGAATTACTTCCGGCAAGATATGGGATAAGCGTGTCGATAGGATTTTAGAGTAAATATTGGCATCAATATTGAGTAGGGCAATCGGTCTATTGGAGGCGGGGTTTCTCGGATCGCCTCCGGGGTTAGGTAGCAGAATCGTGATTTATTCTTGCATGGAGGGGGTTATAACGCCTGTGGTTCTGAATGAATTGAACAGTTGTACCAGTGGTGCGAGTAGTTGGGGCTTGAAGATCTTATAGAATCTGGTTGAGTAGCCATGAGGGCCAGGGGCTTGAGATTTGAGAGCTTTTATCGCCTCATCCACTTCTTTGCTTGAGATCGGTACCTCCAAAGTGTCTCGGGCTAAGTCTTTTAGTCAGGGGAGTGCTGCCTTCCGCAGGTATTCCTTCTGTTCCTCCACGTCCCGTACTGGGGCGGTCATCACCTGTGTCAGGTGGGCTGTTGCCAGGCGTTGTTTGTGCTGGTTGGCGAATTGAATTTTACCTTGTGAGTCTCGCAGGCCAATGCTCGTGTTGTTTGTTTTTGCTTTGGCGAGTTTGGCCACCAGTAGTGTGTTCGCCTTATTATTCTTAGCATAATAAAATTGCTTAGCCTTCGCCATTTGATGTGCGGTGTGTTCGGCGTAGTGGGCCTCAATCTTCTTTTGGGCCAGGCGGATAGCTTCTTGTGTTTTTGGGGACCAACCTTTTTCTTTGTGGGTCTTCTCTGCTTTTTGGAGTTCCTCCTCAAGGCTCAGGCGGGTTTGGAAGGCCACCCCCTGGGCGATCAATTCTCCACATATTACTGACTTCATAGCGTCCCAGTTGTTGGCAGGGGAGGTGTCTTTGCTGGGGTTTTCCTTGAAGAGGTTCTTGATTGCGGTCGCAATTTAGTCCCTAAGTGGCATCTCTTTGAGTATTGGGTCATATAATGTCCATCTGAGTTGGACGAGGGGGGGGGGCGGTGGCTCATGTACTCCAATTTCTAGAATTACCGGGGCGTGATCGGACAGGATCCTTGAGCCTATAGTTACATCATTGGCGAATGTGAGTATTTGCGGGGATACCAGGAGGAGGTCTATTCTGGAGAATGTTCTATGAACATAGGAGTAAAAGGAGAAGTCTTTTTCCGAGGGGTGAAGTATCCTCCATGAGTCCACCACCTCTAGGGTCCTGAATAGCTGCAAGAGTGCCAGTGCTGAAGCGAAGTCTCCAGAGGAGGGCGGATGTGATTTATCCTTCGTGGGATCCGGGACCCCATTAAAATTGCCACCGATCACTATCTGGCCTTCCAAGAAAGGGGAGAGTGTTGAGCTCAAAGAATCATAGAAGGCAGCTTGACCCATGTTTGGAGCGTATGCTAAAGCTAAGGAGTATAGCTGTACCAGCAATAGGCACTTTACGACTATGAAACGACCCTCGGGGCAGCGTATAGTGTCCAATATCTGGGGGTTTAGCTCTTTTTTGAAGAGAATCGCCATACCACCCTTCTTAGAATTCCCTGATGCGAGGAGTTGTTTTGAGAAGTATTGGGAGCGTAGACGCCCAAAGTCTGCTGGTAAAAGGTGTGTTTCCTGAAGCATAACCACTTCTGCATTGTCGTTTTGGAGTTTTTGCAGGATTGATTTGCGTTTACCTGGGAAGTTCAGTCCTTTAACATTCAGGGAGACAAACCTCAACGCCTGATATTCCGGGACGGGATTTGGCACTGCTGGTGGGCTCTGAGGGGGAAGAGATGTGGGAGGATCAGTCAGCATGTTGTAGGGTTTGCAGCCACTCGTCAACCTGCCTTTGAAATTTTTGCTCAGACCTCCAACGGGAAGGCCAAGATTTAACTGGGGGTGGGGATTTGTAGGCCTGGGTCCCTCCCGGCCAACGGGGCCATGGAACAGTTTTTAGCCAACATGGCTAGAACCAAAAGTAGTCTTAGTGGATCGTTCCAAGGACTCATAGGTGGATTGTGCCTTGGAACTGGGCATGGGCCGTGGGGTGGGGCCCGCTGCTCTAGTGGTCAGGGATCATCTGCGTTCTCGTAAGTGAGGAACATTTACGGGGCGCAGACTTTGGGGCTCGGAACCCTGATATTTCGATGATTCCGTTGCGTTTCTGTGTGTACTTATTTCTTTCTTCTAAATCTCGGGACCTTTGGCCATGCGTTTTGCTTAGGTTTTGGAAAAGCTGTGCAATCCAAGTCTGTAACGGTTTCTGTGGATGGTGGCGACGGGGATCCAGGCGAGTCTGTGTGCATGATCCTTTCGGCGTTTTCCAAGTGACTAATTCTCCTCAGGGTGCCCTTGTAGAATTGTAGGGCCGTGGGAAAGAGCCATCTATAGCAGATTTGTTGGTCCTGAAGGAAGGTGGTCAATGGACTGAGGGATCGTCTTTTCTGGAGGGTAAGAAGAGATAGGTCATGATAGATTTGAAGGGAAGCGCTTTGAAAAGTAATTTTGTCTCTGGAGCGGCCAATTGCTGAGATGGCTTCCTTTGCAGTAAAGAAGTGTACCCTGGTGACAACATTCGGTGGGGCGTCTGATTCCACCCACGCGGCGGGGGCGCAGCCTATGGGTGTGTTCTAAGAGGAGTTGTGACTTCTCTAATTGTGGAAGGAGGGATTGAAAAAAGTCGCCCTCATATTCTGCCAAGTTTTTGTCTGGAACTGAGGCTGGGATTCCACGAATCTGGAGGTTATTACGTCGGGCCCTATTTTCCAAGTCCTCCTGTTTGAATTCCAAGATTTCACATTTGTTTTGGAGGAGTCTGATCGAGCGCTGCACCTCCATCAGGGTGGAATTATGGTCTTGAGTGCGATCTTCGACTTCTCCCAATCTTTGCTCAGCCTCGGTCACCCTTTTATTGGTGTTTTCTAGCTTAGTGTTAAGTTCAGTCATGCAGGACCTAAATTCAGACTTGATGTCGGCCATGAATTCTTGAATATCGTCCTTAGTTGCCAGAGATCCCTTGTTGTCTAGGGATTCCCGTGTGGAGTAGGTGGCGGGGTCCTGTTTCATTGATTTGTCAGATGACATTAACATTGCCGCAATGTCTGGGTTCTTGCCGGATTTTGGTTGTTTGGCCATCGTATTGTTCGTAGGCAGAGGGATAGCCCCGCACCCCATGGAGGAGAAGTGGTGAGAAGAAGAGTAGTAGGTTGCTTTGGGGCCACCAAGGGCCTTTCAGGTGAGTGGAAAGGAACTGCCGACGTGAGTGCTAAAGCTATTTGAGAGGAGGGCTTTCCTTACCCCCAGAAAATAGTAATAGTGCGAAGATCTTTCTGGGTCTGCAGGGGGTGGGAGCAGGAGAGAGGTAGAGATGTGGGCCGGTGCACCCCAGGAAGTGTTCATGGGGGGGAGGGGAACTGTGTAGGCAGGCCAGGGAGTGACATTGGCGCCTTCTAGAGCTTACCTCTGCTTGTCCCAGGCTGGGGGTCCCACTGGGAAGGCACAGGGTCTCCTGGTGGAATGCTGGATGGGTCACCCTGTAGAGCAAAGAGGCAAGGCGCTCATCAGGCCATCTTTAGAGCAAAGCCCGCATTGAAAATTGTTGGGTAGGGGTGGGCCTCCTGCCCCCACTCCGGTGAGACCTTCAGTCCTCTCCCCGGCAGGCTCCACTGGGAAAGGGGTTCCATGTGTTGCTAGGGGTAGCGCAACCATAAGGATTTATTTTAGGATGTCCCCAGGTGGCTGCATGGGGGGGGGCAGACACGCCACCCGCGGCGGGCCCCGACACAGGCGCAGCGCCGGGCCTCTCAGGATCCCCCACAGAGAGAGAGTCCAGGGTAGAGGACGTTTGCCCGAGGGCCCGAATCCGGAGCGTCCTCGAGTGCAGCAAGAATCCCGGCAGCCCCTGCGCTGCGGCAGCCGGGATCACTGCGGCGCCGGTTCAATCTCCCCCTTCTCCCTGTGCCGGCCGACAGGCTCTCGGCACCAGTGTTGCGGCCGAAACTCCTCCAGTGACGATGGGGCCAAGCGGGTGGAGTGAGAGAGCGCTGCGGCACCTCCCCCAGGTCAGTGCTGTGAGCGATCCGCTATGCTGAGTGTCCGCAGCGGTGGATGGGTATCGGCGCGGGGCTCAAAGCAGGCGGCCACTCTTTACTTCATCTCCCCTCCTCCGAACTCTCCTCATTGCGATCGTCCCGTCCGCCATCTTGGATCCCTCAAGGCGGCAGGCAGAGGGGGCAAGGGGGAATCTCACCCGAAACTCGTGTCCACCAGGTCCGAGGTGCCTGGGAGTCAGCTGGCAGATGCCCCTAGGTGTAATACATCACCTCCAGGGTTTTCTTCACGTGGCGACGGTCTAAGGCCGCATATATAGTTGAGAGCAGCGGGCATCCCACGGAGGCCATTAGAGGAGCGTCCGCATTGTTGGAGCTCCAGGCCACGCCCGCCCCCGCGGTGAAAGTGTTTTAAATCTTTCACCTCTCCAAAGGCTTGTTCTTCTGTACTCTTTTGAATAACTTTTCCTCCGACCAATTTCGTTTTGAACTCTTGGCAAAGACTTAACCGCAAACTATTCTGAACTGTGTGATCCTCTGCAAAGACTCTGAACCATCAACCTTGGCCCAGGCCTATTGATTTGAATCCTAGTTGTAGTAAGCCTTTTCTAAATTGCCCTGAGTATCCCTTGTTGGGTTTGTTGATTTTTGAATAACCTTGTCTTTCCTCCCCTTTTAAATTACTGGAGCGCCATTTTGCTCACAATTCATTTTGAGCTTAACTTGTCCAGAATTGATTGGGTGTTGTGTAGTATATTAAGATTGTGATTTTCTGCTGCTTTATAATAGTGAACTGTTTTATTACTGATGGTGTAAATAAATGTATATTCATTTACTCAGAAACCTTGAATCAGTGTTTGTTTGAACCATAGTAAATGCTATCCTTTGGGTAACTTAAGTCTGGCTGCTCGCTACCACTTTACTGTGTAGTACAGGCTTGTACCAAAGGTGAATGTGTACTTTAACTTGTAGTCTTAATTGTGTGTGATGTTCCCAAAGGGTAAGGGTACTGCATATGATTCTGCCTAACAAGCAGCACTTCCACAGGAGTAGGAGATACCAACTACTTTTAGGAGATACTACTTTTAGGAAGAGCTTTAGATTATAGGTCGCTCGTGCATAATTTGTATTTGAATTGAGCCACGCTCATTTTAATAGGGTTTTCTTCTATTGTTTTACTTTTGTGCCTAAATTGCTGCTAACTTTATAAATTGAGTTCTAAATCTGTTCCAAATCTGTTGTTCACACGACCGTTGTTGAAAGCAGTATACCCAGCCTGAACAAGGGTATTTCAAGGGCTTTGTTTTCATTTTAGGCGCGTAGCGTTGCTCTGGACTACAACTCCCATTATCCTTGTAGTCCAGTGCACGCTCTTATAGACACGTCAGGCACGTCAGCGCCGGCGCGTCTAAGCCGGTTTACCCCGGTATTTAAACCGAGCCAGGCTCTCCATTCCCATTGATACTACTTTTAGGAAGAGCTTTAGATTTTAGGTCGCTCATGCATAATTTGTATTTTAATTGAGCCACGCTCATTTTAATAGGGTTTTCTTGTATTGTTTTACTTTTGTGCCTAAATTGCTGTTAACTTTATAAATTGAGTTCTAAATCTGTTCCAAATCTGTTGTTCACACGACCGTTGTTGGAAGCAGTATACCCAGCCTGAACGAGGGTATTTCAAGGGCTTTGTTTTCATTTTAGGCGCGTAGCGTTGCTCTGGACTACAACTCCCATCATCCTTGTAGTCCAGTGCACGCTCTTATAGACACGTCAGGCGCATCAGCGCCGGCGCGTCTAAGCCGGTTTACCCCGGTATTTAAACCGAGCCAGGCTCTTCATTCCCATTGATACTACTTTTAGGAAGAGCTTTAGATTTTAGGTCGCTCGTGCATAATTTGTATTTTAATTGAGCCACGCTCATTTTAATAGGGTTTTCTTCTATTGTTTTACTTTTGTGCCTAAATTGCTGCTAACTTTATAAATTGAGTTCTAAATCTGTTCCAAATCTGTTGTTCACACGACCGTTGTTGAAAGCAGTATACACAGCCTGAACGAGGGTATTTCAAGGGCTTTGTTTTCATTTTAGGCGCGTAGCGTTGCTCTGGACTACAACTCCCATCATCCTTGTAGTCCAGTGCACGCTCTTATAGACACGTCAAGCGCGTCAGCGCCGGCGCGTCTAAGCTGGTTTACCCCGGTATTTAAACCGAGCCAGGCTCTCCATTCCCATTGATACTACTTTTAGGAAGAGCTTTAGATTGTAGGTCGCTCGTGCATAATTTGTATTTTAATTGAGCCACGCTCATTTTAATAGGGTTTTCTTCTATTGTTTTACTTTTGTGCCTAAATTGCTGCTAACTTTATAAATTGAGTTCTAAATCTGTTCCAAATCTGTTGTTCACACGACTGTTGTTGAAAGCAGTATAACCAGCCTGAAAGAGGGTATTTCAAGGGCTTTGTTTTCATTTTAGGCGCGTAGCGTTGCTCTGGACTACAACTCCCATCATCCTTGTAGTCCAGTGCACGCTCTTATAGACACGTCAGGCGCGTCAGCGCCGGCGCGTCTAAGCCGGTTTACCCCGGTTCACCACAGTAACTAGGAACTAGCCTATCCACCGTGCTCTTGGAGTAAGTGTTCTATATTTGTCCCTTCTTCTTATTTTTTGCGACATGGGGGTTAAAGAAGCTCTGGAGGCCATACAACAAGCCAGAAATCATATGGACACTCTGAGCGCGGAGTGGGCGTCTAGGACTAAAACCAGTCCCATGCGCCAGACATCTAATAACGGGGTATACATCCCACGTTTATGTCAGTCACCCCCTATACCCTTAAAGATGGGATTGAACAGTTTTAGTTCAGACCATATCCCCCACATCCAGAACGCCCCTGTCCCTTTGCACACCATAACCCCCCAAGATTCTTCAGTACAGGACCCAGCCACTCATGCAACCTCGTCCAACTTAGCTAATCCTACCATTAATAAAAAAGGACCAACCATGTGTGAATCTCCCCAATACAAGCACTTGTTCTCTTAAATGCATGCTGCTTAATACGAGATCCCTCGTAAAACATGCGACTCAGGTAGCGGCCTTGATCCAAGACTCAGATCTGGACATCTGCGCCCTCACTGAGACCTGGGGGCATGCTGCAGCAGATCCCATATTGGAATTGGCTACCCCTGCAGGGTACCATATCGTTAGATTGGACAGGACTTCGAGCAGGGGGGAGGGGTTGCACTTATTATTAAATCGCACTTTAAAACATGGGAATGCAAGATTGACCCCGTTCAGGGGGCAGAACTTCTGACGGTTAAATTGTCCATCAATGCCGAAACAACCATGAATGTTGTGTTATTATACAGAGCTCCCTCAACCGATTCCAATTTTGCAGCTTCTCTTAATAGCTCTCTACTGGCTTTTCTCAAACCAAAAACCAAATTACTTTTAGTGGGTGATTTTAATTTGTGGTTAGGATGCGCTATGGATGTGTCAGCCAAGAATATGTTAATTATCCTCGAGTCTCTCGAAATGTCTCTACATATTCGAGTTCCAACTCATTTCAAGGGACACACCCTGGATTGGGTTTCGACTCTGAATCTCAGCCTTATTGATCAAGAGGTGCTTGCATGCCCCTGGTCAGATCATTCTTGCGTTTATTTTTCAATTCAGATGGACTATTACGAAAAGAGAGCTCCTCCTCTTAAAATTCCAATCTTGTCACGCAACCGTAGGAAGCTAAACCTCACACACATGGCAGAATGGGCTGTCTCTCTTAATGAGCAGATTAGCAGTACGGATAATCTAGACGAAATGTCTCTCACCTTCTCTGAAGCGCTGGGTTCTATAACAGAGACCTTAGCACCATTGAAAACCAAATTGATACCCGCAGAGGTACGTAATTCATGGTTTAGCAAGGAGCTTCAGTTACTTAAATCAAAGAAAATTAAATCGTTACATATCTGGCGAAAAAATAAAAACTGCATAGACCTGATCACCTATAAAAAAGCTGCCAAGGCATACAAAACAGCAATCTACTCTGCCAAGAAGGAATCCTTTGACACCAGGATTGCAGAGGCTAAGTCTAATAGCCGTGAATTGTTTAAAATCCTAAAAGAACAGGCTCATGCACCTAGTCCTACTCAAGCCACTTTCAGTAAAGTTGAGGCATGGTGTACTGAGATACAATCCGCCCTACCCAATAAACTGATCAAAATTAGAGAAGGTATTAAGGTTAAGAAACTTAGTCTTTCGACTCAGTTATCAGAGAATAGCCCCCAGACCCCTA
This sequence comes from Ambystoma mexicanum, assembly GCF_040938575.1. Classification (NCBI taxonomy): domain Eukaryota; kingdom Metazoa; phylum Chordata; class Amphibia; order Caudata; family Ambystomatidae; genus Ambystoma; species Ambystoma mexicanum. Next base: position 250,034,142 of record NC_090930.1, on the reverse strand, counting down.
TCAGTAAACCAGTGGTGCAAGCTGCGTTTTGCTTCCAACCTATTTCAGAGCAAGACTTGTCCAAGATAATTTCCAATCTAAAATCCACAAGTTGTAAAGGGGTTCCCTGCTCTTCGATCATAATCAAAGAGTGTTCTCTGGTCCTCATTCCAGCCCTAACCAAGTTCGTCAATGCGTCCCTTGTAGCTAATAAAGTCCCGGATAACATTAAAAAAGCATGGATTACTCCATTGCTAAAAAAACCCAACCTTTGCCCTCTCACCACTTCCAACTACAGGCCTATTACTAACACCCTGTTCCTGTTAAGAATCTTGGATAGGGTGGCCTATAACCAGATTGCTAGCTATCTGGAACAAAATGAAATTTATCATAAACTTCAATCAGGGTTCCGTTTGAATCACGGAACATAAACAGCTCTATTGGCACTGAAGTCTCATCTCTCACAGAGAATGGATGGTGGTCATATTTCCCTTCTCAGGATATTAGATTTGTCAGCTGCCTTTGACCTGGTGGACCATAACATTCTGTCCACCAGGCTAAGACAGAATGCCAATTTCTCTGATGAAGCAGTTAATTGGGTCATATCTTTTTTGAAGAATAGGCTAAATAGAGTGGCCAGCGACATTGCAGAAGCAGAACCGAACATACTTATGTATGGGGTTCCTCAAGGTGCTTGCGTGTCGCCTTGCTTCTATAATATATTTATGATTCCCTTTTTCCAGATGCTCCAGAACGAGGGGATTGTATTAGCAAATTATGCGGATGACACCCAATGTGTCATCCCCATATCTGGTTCCCTTGTTGAAGATGAGGCAATAATTAACAATATTTATAAGAAAATTCAGGACTGGATGGTACTCAATGGCCTAGCTTTGAATAGCGCAAAGACCAAGCTTCTAATCATTGGCTCAGAGGCCAAACTAGACAAACTAGGGCCTAGCTATAAATCGCTCATTATTGATGACTGCCGCATTGAGGTCATGAGCAAGGTGAAAACCTTAGGCATTTACTTGGACAAAAACCTTAGCATGAACGCCCAAGTGAATAACTTGGTCTCCTCCGCTTCCTATTTTCTCAAATTGTTTCGATGTTTGAGACCTTTCATATCGGAAGCCAACGCAGAAACATTGGTTAGGGCCATAATCAGCTCTAAGATCGACTACTGCTGCAGCCTTCTCATAGGGCTGCCGGTATCTGACATCCACCGGTTGCAAGTCATTCAGAATGGAGCAGTTAGGGTAGTGAAAGGCCTAGCAAGAAGAGACCATGTGTCGCAGGCCCGGCGCAGCCTCCACTGGTTGCCGGTCAAGGCCAGAATTATGTTTAGATTGCTTCTTATCACCCAGAAATGCATACATGGAGTTATGCCACTATATCTAAAAGAACTAGTTTCAGTAAAAAAACAACATCCGTACCCTTCGTTCTGATGAAACAAACATGTTGGTCATTGTGAAGCAGCAGCGCCTCGGCTGGTGCCGCGGCGGCCGCGGCGTGTAGCCGGCCCGCACGAGTCGGGAGGCGCTGCCATGTCCGCGGCAAGAGAGGGGAAAGGGAAACCCGCGGAGGTTAGCCGCGCGGCTAAAACCGCTACGGGTGGCCACGGCAGGGCCGCGGAAGAAGCCGCTATGTGCAGCCGCGGCGGGGCCGCTCGGCACTCACCTGTTCGCCCCAGTCCGGGGGGGGGAGCAGTGTTCACGACGGCGCCGGGATACGGGGGAGCAGCGCCCGGCTCGCCGGCCCCGTGCTGCTCATGGCGCTGCCGGAACTGCACGTTGCAGGGGGGAAGGCCCAGCATCAGGATGCGTCCCTACGCGTCGCGGCCACAACCGCATGGCCAACACCACCGCCCTCCACCACCAGGGGAACGGGGCCAACACCACCGCCCTCCACCACCAGGGGATCGGGAAGAGCGACACACTGGGATGGCAACCCTTAAGAGAGGTGGGACCATGTCCCAGGAACCAATGAGAAGGGGGTTAACTCAACCCCTCAGTGATTGGTGGGGGCTTGATACCTCCAGCTGTGATAAAAAAGCGCCCAGGGAGACTAATGGGTTGTTCTCATTACACAGGACACGGGGAGGAGAGAGGAGAGCGAACCAGAGTGGTGGGCCTATCCGGACAGCGGCTCGAGATAGGACCAAGCCAGGCCTAACGCCGTTGTACTACAGGAGGACAAGACACCGGTGAAGCTAACCGGGAGGACTTAATAGTTATTCTTTCAGCATCTGCTGCCTTAAGCCAGAATAAATATTGTTTTAGCACTTGCCTGTCTCCGACTATAATTCCACCCTTCACAGTCATCCACGGGTGAAAACCAAAAAATCCAGAGATTCAGCCTTCTTCTCAGCAGCTCCCCTTAATTGGAATTCACTGTCTGTTACATTGAGGAATACCACCTCCGTAGAAATCTTTAAAAAAGGGCTTAAAACTGTGCTTTTCTCATAGGTCGGATTCGCTTCCTCATTACTCGCCCCACTTATGAACCTTTTTTGTGTCTAACTGGGTTTGTCTCTCCTGTCCGTCTCTTTTGTTTTGTGAGTGTTTTGTTTTGAAGCGCCCTTAAGCCCTCGGGTACCTGGTGCGCTATATAAATGTTAAACAAAAACATAAACATAAACTAAGCATGGGAATCTACCGACAGTCTTAAGCGGTAAGGGGCGGAAGATAGGGAAGAAGAGAACCAAGGTGAGAGTGTCATGATGAGCCCCAAGCCCTCAGCAAGAGAACACCACCAAGAAGTAACCCCAGCTGCCCAGGGTTTGGGAGAAACATCAGGCATGAACACTCTGACCCCAAAAGCAGCAATCGGCCGGAATCAACCCCCAACAAGAAGACAAACGAAGTACAGAGACTTCATAATGGCAATGGAGTACGGCAAAACTGTTTAACGAAAGGCGGTATTTGAAGATTCATCCCGCAAGATCTCAGGGCTCCGAGATGAAGTGTGCACAGGAGCAGGAAAAGTGGCAGACGTGGAGCAGACAGTGAGGGCAACGGTTGTGCCCCAGCGCTCCTCCTGAGGGGAGGCCTGAAGCCTCCATTGAGCAGCCAGATACCCTGGTGTTGTAATGTGTATCTGAGGTTAGGTGGTGACATCACTGATACCCTGGTGTTGTAATGTGTATTTGAGGTTAGGTGGTGACATCACTGTTACATGGAATGTCGTGATGTCAGAGTGAGTGGAGTGTTGGGATGTTATGCTCTGAAGCTGGGTTCTAATATTTACAGTTAGGAGTTATGCTGGCTTGAGGGGACATGCCAATGTTGTTCCTGGCAACTAACTTACAATAAACCTACATATATCTTACCTGCTGTCCGGGTGTTGTTTCAGGTGCCAAGTTATTACACTGGGGACGAGGATGGGATCCTGTCATGGAGGGGACAGTCCAGAGCCAGGAAACATTGCCCTCCAGTGAATCCAAGTCCCAGTATCGAGATGTCGGCAGGTAAGGGTCCCGAGTACTGGGCTGTGCATCCTTTTCGGCAAGCCGGGTGGTGCTGAATTGGGGAGCCTAGTTGGCACACAGGTCGGTGTGCAGGCAAGTTCGAGCCTTTCGCTCTAAGGGCTGCCAGACCCCAGTCACCGGGTGGTGCTGTGGGTAGTGTTCGGCACACAGGTCGGTGTGCAGCTCCTGTGTGAGTGCACCAGCCTAGGTGTACCTTTACCCCGCTCCAAGGAGTACCTTTCGTACCCCAGCTGTGAGGTCCTTACGCATCGGGCCCATTTGCTCCCGGCTCTGATGGTGTTCGGGGTCAGCTTGGAAAGAGTTACATCTGGAAATGGGGGCAGCGTCTGAGCGGTGGGAACGTAAGCCCAGGAGGGCCAATTGCCGGTTTGTGTCTGGCGGACATGGAGCATGCGAGAGGCGTCGTGTGGACATGGTGAACGGGTGCCTGGCTAGTGATGTAGCAAATCCAGGAGTTCGGATGCGCATCGAGGAGCCTTTGGACAAGGTGAGCGGGTGCCCGAGTTATGAGGCAACACAGCCAGGAGTCCTGATGAACATGACCTGCCGCGTCGAGGCAGCTGTCGAGTGTTGGCGGTTTTGGAGGGCGTCGGGGGGGGGGGAGATTCCCCGGCGTTATGGACTCTGGAGTGGGTGCCGTAACAGAGGCGCAGAGGAGATGTGGCCTCTACGGCGTAGCAGACGGAATGATGATGTCTGCAGCATGCGAAGCATGCCAGCGTGAGACTCTGGAACGTAGCAGCGGATTTGAGGGAGAGTGCGCTGTCTTCGAAGAGTCCTATAGGAAACACCATCAAGGGACGCGTGGTTCCGGTTTGGTCCGTGAGGCAATTCCTAGGAGGAAATGTAGTGACAGTTGCACCAAGCCGGAGGCGGCAAACAGTTGTGGTTCAAAGGGGACAATCTGTAAGGAGACGTGTTACAGTAATGGAGTGCAGAGTTGTGAGATGTTCAGAGGAGGATCTGAAGACAGCAGGTTTCCATTGGTTTGCATACTTCCATTGGTTGTTTATACCGGTCATTACATGGATGCTGCCGCGTCGGATGGAGAACTTTGGAGGCGCAGAGTTTCGTTTGGCTGCGATGCCTTTGCAGATGGAGGAATGTAGGCGTTTTAGCAGAACACTAGTGAGAAATGTATATGTGTGCCGGCTGTGTTTTTGGTTGTAGTGTGACATGGGCCTGTGTGAGTGGTTGTTTGTGTGTGATGTGTGTATGGAGAGGATGTTGTGGGTTTCATAATTACAGTATATTTGACGACATTGAAAATTGAAATTGCTATGTGTAATTTGTTTTCTTTCAGGTGGTAATTGAACGGAGGAGATTATGGACTTGTGTGTGGGGCTACTCGCATATATGTCCCACTGTTAATGAATTGAAGCAGTGATCTAAAACTTCTTGAATGTCTAACCACATTTTTTTTGCAGGTTGGGTTTTACACTTTTGGGTTTCATGGACTTGTGGGTGGGGGAGTTCGCGGGTTGTGATGCTGCATTAATGACAGTCTGTTGAATAAGTGCTAAAAAAAATACTTTATTGCAATGAATGTGTTGTACTAACTTTCACCTTTCAGTGGGATTGCTGGTGTGTTTTTGATGTCAAATTGTGAACACCTGCATATTAATGCCAAAGTTTTTGTGTTTTATATGCTTGCCTATCGCTTGCTTAGCATAGTGTGTGTATGGTATGTGACGGGAACCTCCAGGTTCTGTGTGTGAAGGGGTTGTTCTGCCAATTGTAGCGTGCCATGAAGGTGTCCGAATGGTAACTTGGAATGATTTGAGTTTTACATTGGTTAGTGACTTGGTGTACTGCATGGTGCAGTTTGGCAAGGACTTGGGGTCCATTGTGTGAGTGGGTGTGCTGCAGTTGGCTGGACTAGGGGTCCATGGTGTGTGTGTGGGTGTACTGCGGTTATGCAGTTGGCTGGACTAGGGGTCCTAGGAGGTGGTGTACTCGGTTGTGTTGGTTTACAGTGGGTGTTTTGCGAGATCCTTGTGTTGGGGTTTCTTAGGTGTTCTTGGTTGTGTTGGGGTGCCCTGTTGGGGTGCTGTTGTGGACTGATCTTGGGTTGGTGTGCTTGTTGTTGCTCGTTTTGGGCTGGGTTCGTGTCTGGGGGTGGCAGCCCTGGTGCCCTAGGGTGCAGACTAGGGCGGAAGGTTGTTTGTGCACGGAGTGTTTGGCTTGTTAGGTAGTGTATCTGTGGGAACGCTGGGTCGTCGCAGGTCCTAGGTTCCAAGGGGCAGCTTGGAACAGGTGATAGTGCTTAGTTTATTGTTTTTGTTTCTCAAGGGTTTTTCCAGTTCTTTTTCATGGGAGGAGTTAGCCCTTATTACATTGCGTTGGGTTCCTCATTATTGTTGTTTTAGAGTGAGGAGTAGAATTGGTGGTGGTTTTAGTGACATTTTTCCTTGTTCAAGAAATGAAAGGAGGGAGAGGTGTTGTAGTGTGTATCTGAGGTTAGGTGGTGACATCACTGTTACATGGAATGTTGTGATGTCAGAGTGAGTGGAGTGTTGGGATGTTATGCTCTGAAGCTGGGTTCTAATATTTACAGTTGAGAGTTATGCTGGCTTGAGGGGACATGCCAATGTTGTTCTGGCAACTAACTTACAATAAACCTACATATATCTTACCTGCTGGTCAGGGTGTTGTTTCAGGTACCAAGATATTACACCTGGTGCTGCTTATCTCATTGCAGAACGTAATTCCATGGCTATGATATGAAGCCTTGTGGGAGCTCTTGTAAATAAGTTAAGACACTAAGGCAGAGACTGATAAATCAGTGCAGTGAAGCCAACAGCACTGACCCATCAAGGACTTAATTGTGAGTACAGCAAATTCTCAGCATGTTTCAAGGTGCCAAATAAAACACCTTATCTTTATCCTTTATTCATGTCCTTTGTTCATTGCGCCACCACACGAGCGCTGATCTCCTTGGACCGCCAGTGCCACTGCACCTCACCGTTCCTCCTCACGTTCTGTGGTTATTCCGTCACGGATGACCCCCATCCGTGACGGAATAACCACAGAGAAATCGGGAGGGAACAATTTCCCCATAGGAATGCATTGGGGAAATAATTATTTTAGGCGGAAGAACATGAAAAATAGCAGTATAATTCACTGAAAATTTAGGAGTCTCCCGCCTAAATCGGGAGGCTTGGCATGTATGCAGTCGGCCCGCTGGTAGGGGCGTGCTGAAATTCAGACGGATATCTGTTGTCTGCAGCCGCGTGTGCAGTCGACAGAGGCACCATGTCTTCGATGACTCTGCATACCTGTCTACATTTGAAAATCAAAAATCCTGAGATTTATGCCCCGGCCACAGCCACACAAGACTCTGCCCATTTGCACACAGCCCCGCCCACCTGTCAAAAAGGTAAACTCGGTTGTTGTAGCTGTCATTAGAAAGTTTTGCAGTTTGCCCTTTACAGGGGAATGCAATAAATAAAATGAATGATGTACCACAGTATTACCACATTCTTTTTTTCTGAAATGGTTACTTCATCCTGTGTTTCTGGGGTACAGATGTGTTGCATATTTTATTATTCTATGCCATGTACTGCACTGTCCGTTCCACCCTCCCCCTGCACTTTCCCCCTTCCCTCATCCCATGCACTTGCGCGATCTCAATGTCACCTGGCCTATTAGGATCGCTGTCTCTGTCTTCCCTCTGTTCCCCCTCCCTTGCCTCGTCACGCCTTGAAACACTTGTGTATAGGCGCGTTATGAAGGTTTGAATAAAAAGGTCAGACCGTACAAAACGACCGAAAAATGCTACCACCAAAGGTTCGAACACCAAAAGCCAAAAGTTCAAACCTTTGGTGGTAGCATTGCAGGTAAGTAAAAAAATAAAAAATAAAAGACTGCGGGGGCGTCCCTGCAACTTTTTAATTTTTTTATTTTTTATTGCATCAATTAGTTTCCAAAGTAAAACTTTAAATGCAAACATGTAAAAAGAAAAGAAAAAGTCAATATTACAGGAAAAAAAAAGAGAAAAAAAGACATAAACCAACTCTGGGAGGGGAGAAAAAGTGAAAAAAGAATAACAATTCCCGATATTCAGACAAAGCAGTACAGAAAAACAAAGGCGCTGGACCACTATATGCAAAATTCCTTTCACAGATCATCAAAAAACTAAGTGTCCAAAGTTAAAAAAATTTCTCTCACAAAGTTCAAAAGTGCCAAAGTCAAGGAAACTTTTCCTCCCCATCTTAAAATAAACCACCTCTCTAGAGGCGGAGTAAGTTTCAAATTCTCTAAATGTTTTGCCAACCATTTGTCTCTAAGAAGTGTTAAAGAGGTGCAATTCATTATCAAATAGTATAGCGTTTCAGTCTCCTGACCACAACAACGACATAACAGGGTCCGATCATCCCTGTTTTTAGTCCTTTTTCCCATAACTTTGCTTGCCGGGTAGAGGTTCAGGCGAAATCTCAGGAATTGGTACCTTTCTTTAGAAGAAGGGAATCTGTCTAAATAGGGAAGCATTGTACCTCTGCAATAAAGGTCTTTCCGTACCAAGGACAAGGAGTTAAAGGAATTGAGCTTTTCCTGGGTCGAGATCCAGTCCCAGTCGAGAAGTTTTTTCTTCACCTTGGATGGGTTTGCCTCTAACAGGTTTACTGATTGGACAATGTTGTCCAGGACGTCCTTGCAAGTTTTCTGCCAAGTATTTAAGACAGTAACCTGTTTAGTGGACAGCTGTCAGCTTCCGATTCTACCACTGGTGTAATACCCTTCTTTCTCTCTTCAACCTCCTCACCTGTGGAGTCGAAATCCTCTTCAGCTGGACTGAGTGCTCGATGCGCCGTATAATCCTTTTCCTTTTTTCGAGATTGAGAGTGTCTCCCACAAGAGGAAGCCACAGTGAGAGCGTGTAAATGCGCCCTGACCGTGTCCCCCTCCCGGGAGAGACGGGAAGGGGGAAAAAAGCCAGAGTAGGCAAAAAACCCCTTGGACCGGTAAGTATCCTGATGGCCGCTGGACGTGTATGCAGATGAATGATGGGAGAAGGCAGCAACCGGAACCAGGTGGAATTATAATGCAGCGAAAAACGCCAAAAGGTAAAGAAAACAAAGTAAAGGCAAAGAGCTGGAACTAAGGAATGGAGGTAGAGAGGAAACGAAAGACTGGGACCGGAGTAGGACCGGTAATAAGGACGGAAAGAGTAAGAGTAAAAATGCTCGAGGAGCAAAAGGTAAACAGCGTGTAGCAAGACCGCGGCAGCGAGGAAAAGCAGCTGACCGTGGAAGGTTGCAACGCGCTGTGCTCAGGGAGAGGAGTGGTTAAATAGCGCTACGGCGGAGAAGACTAGACCGCATAGAGAGAACGTAGCGTCAGCGTGACGGGAATCAGGAAGTCCCTAAGCGGCAGCGGGGCCAAAGACGCCAGGTGCGGAGGCGGCGCATGACAGTATGCCCCCTGCCAAGGCCCAGGCCACCCGGTTTGCCGGGATGCAAACGGTGAAACTTCCGGAGAAGGATAGGAGCGTGGATGTGTGCAATTGGTTCCCAAGAGTCCTCAGTATGTGAAAAACCTTTCCAATGCACCAGGTATTCCAGGCGCCCTTTGCGGTATCTGGAGTCCAGCAACCCGGACACTTCATAATCAGGAGCATCAGGTGAGTGAGAAAGAGTGGGGAAAGGACGAGCCCTTAATGACTGTTCGGCACTCTTCAAAAGAGATGCGTGAAACACTGGGTGAATCCGCCTAAGAGAATGTGGCAGCTTAAGGCGGAAGGCCACTGGATTGATCTTGGCAGAAATGGGATAGGGACCGATAAACCTGGGGGACAGTTTAGATGGGCGAGACCATCTAGGAAGGTATTTAGTAGATAACCATACCTTGGAACCAACCTCCCAATCAGGTACAACCTGCCGGTGCCGGTCAGCTTGCCTTTTGTAAGCCTGGAGGCTATCTCTGAGATTCAACTTGGCTTTGTCTTGGATGTCCTTTATTCGGATAAGTGTCTCTTCTACCGCCGGAAGTGCAGGTTTGCAGAAAAAATGTGGAATGATGGCTCGGGGATGAAAGCCATATGAACAATAGAATGGAGACATTTTGCTTGCGGAATGACTGGCATTATTATATGCGAACTCCGCTGTCGGCAGCATATCCACCCAGTTGTCTTGTTCCATATTGGTATAGCTGCGCAAATATTGTTCCAAGGTGGCGTTTAACCGCTCTGTCTGCCCATTGGTATGGGGATGATATCCTGATGACAAAGCGCGCTGAATATTAAGAGCGGCGCATAAGGACTTCCAGAATCTGGAGACGAATTGGCTTCCTCGATCTGATACAATCTTGTCGGGGAGACCATGGAGTCGAAACACATCTTTAATGAACACTAATGCCATACCATCGGCAGTTGGTATACCAGGGAGTGGAGAAAAATGAGCCATCTTGGTGAGAGAGTCGATGGACACCATTATGCATGTACATCCGTGGGACAAAGGTAAGTCCACAATGAAATCTGTAGATATATGACTCCACGGACGTTCCGGGATGGCATCTTGTTGTAGCAGACCTATGGGTTTCTTTGTGTTGTTTTTACTCTGACAGCAGACTCTGCAGGACTTGACATAATGTTTAACATCTTTAGACATATTAGGCCAATAAAAAGCTCTACTAATCAAGTCCAAGGTGCTGGTTTGTCCCCTATGGCCTGCTGTCTTGTGATCATGGCACCAGGACATTATGTCTTTTTGAAGAGGTTTGGATGGTATCCAGATCCTCTGTTTCTTCAGGAACAAACCATCCTTTTGGATCATGTCGCGAGGTTCTGGATGTAAGGAGACAGCTTCTTTTATCCGTTGAAACAGGGAAGAGATAGTGGCAACAATGCGGTTCCTGGGAAACAACTTTTCCGGGCAGGATGAGGCAACATGGGAGGAGAAAGCCTTTCTGGACAGAGCATCTGCCAAAGTGTTTTGGCTTCCAGGAATATATGTGATGGTAAAGTCATATTGTGAGAAAAAATGCGCCCACCGGGCTTGTCTGGAATTGATGCAATCCATTGACTGTAAAACTTGTAAATTCTTATGGTCGGTCCGGATTACAAAAGGGTGGTTGCACCCCTGTAAGAGGTGTCTCCAGACTTCACAGGCTTTTTTCATGGCTAGTAGTTCACGTTCTATTACTGAATAATTCCGTTGACTCGGAGTGAGAGTTTTTGATAGATATGCTATTGGGTGTTCCGCGTTGTCATGCTCTTGTAGTAGAACTGCTCCTATTGCTGCGGCAGAGGCATCTGTCTCAACAATAAAAGGTTTGCTTTGGTCTGGCTGGCATAGGATGGGAGCGCTGCAGAAGCTCTTCTTCAAGAGTTGAAAGCTTTCTTCAGCCTGTGGGCTCCAAATGAAAGGCACAGATGTCTTCTTTAACAAATTGGTAATTGGTAGGACAGTGTTGGAAAAACCTGGCACGAAACGCCTATAAAAATTAGCCAGGCCCAGGAATCTCTGAACTTCTTTGACTGAGGAAGGAGCCTGCCAATGGAGAATGGCCTCAACCTTCTTTTGATCCATTTGTACTCCTTGTGGTGAGAGGATAAACCCTAAGTAAGGGATCGAGGATACCCCAAAAACACACTTTTCACGTTTGGCCAATAAATGATGTTTTTTAAGGCGCTCCAGGACCTCAGTGAGATGTAGTAGATGTTCTGACATAGACTGTGAAAAAACAAGTATGTCGTCAAGGTAAACCACAACTGAAATAAACAATAAATCAGAGAATATTCGGTCTATGAACCTTTGGAATATAGCGGGAGCATTGACCAGTCCGAAAGGCATAACGTAGTATTCGTATAGGCCGAATGGTGTCCTGAAAGCCGTCTTCCATTCATCTCCTGGACTCACTCTGAGTAAATGATATGCATTGCGCAGATCCAATTTAGAGAAGACTGTTGCTCCCTGTACAGATTCCAAAATGTCAGGAATGAGGGGCATGGGATATCTATCCTTACAAGTGACTTTATTGAGTCCCCTGTAATCGATGCATGGTCTGAGGTCCTTAGAATCCCTCTTTGGAATAAAAAACAAGGGAGCACCCGCCGGGGATTTAGAGGGTCTGATGAGACCGTTGCACAAGTTGTCATCCAGATATTTTCGTAAAGCGTCCTTTTCAGTCTTGGATAAAGCAAACATTCGTCCAAATGGGACCAGGGCATTAGGTATTAGCTCGATAGAGCAGTCCTCCGGTCTGTGAGGTGGTAATGCCATTGGAGCGGATTCAGCAAACACCATAGGGTATTCTTCCAATACCGAGTCAATGGAAAGCACCCCTATACTCGTGGGGAGAACAGTGGGAGATATCTTTACCTCCTGGTAATGTGCTTCTTTAAAGCAGTGTGTCTGGCAATAGCTGGAATTAAACTGCAAAGTGTTAGACTTCCAGTCGACATGGGGATTATGTTGTCGCAACCAGGTAATCCCCAAGATAAGAGGAAAATGGGCTGCTCGAATGATGTCAAAAGTAATGACTTCTGAATGTTGAAATATAGTCAGAGGAAGGGGTTCGGTTGTCTGAACAATGAGTCCTGAACTCAAAGGTGTGCCGTCTACTCCTTCTACTTTCTGACCGTGGCTGCGGTCTATCCGTGAAGCACCCACTTTGTCTACCCAAAGGGTGTCAGCGAAGTTTCCTGCGGCACCGCAATCCAAGAGAGCCAGCGTCTCTACGGGGCTGCCATTGATAGTAACCTGGACCGTTATAACCATCAGGCGGGAATCTTCAGAAGGGTTCGAGGAATCAATAGACATAGTAACGTAGGGACTGGAAGATTGCCCTCGATAACCCGTCCCCACTAGGTTCGAGGGTTTGCGTTTTCCGCCGGTTTCTTGGTTAGTTCAGAACAATTATGCACCGTGTGGCGATCAGAGGCACAGTAGGCACATAGGCCCTGTTCCCTTCTCCTCCTTCTTTCTTCAGGTGTTAAAGAACGGCGAGTAGTGCCGATTTGCATGGGCTCATCGTGAGGTTTGGGCGCTGCCGAAGGAGGTGAGGAGGTCCTTGAAAAGGAGGTACGTGCTTTTCTTCTTTCTTGACGCCTTTCTTGCATCCTGAACTCCATCTGAAGGGCGGCCGTCATAAGATCCTGCAGGGAAGTAGGCCGAGGAAAGTGAGCCATTTCATCTTTTAATTCTTCTCGAAGTCCTCTGCGGAACAAAATAAATTGAGACTGTTCAGACCAACCCGTCTCCATGGCCAATCTCTTAAATGAGGAGATATAAGACAGCACATCAAACTGTCCTTGACGAATGTCCATCAAGTCTTCACCAGCTGCCATTGAGACTTCGGGTCTCTCAAAGGTTTGTTTAACAAAAGCAATGAATGCATCGAAATTCTGAAGGACAGGGTCATTTCCGGTGACTAGAGGGGTGGCCCAAGCTAGAGCGTTCCCTGTCATATTAGACACCAGGAATCCAACCTTGGCATGATCTGAGGCGTAGGTGCGGGTTCTGAAGGAAAAATACACCCTGCAAGCGTCAAGAAATTCTTTTAGGGTCTTGGGGGAACCATCATACTTCCCTGAAGACAAAGGCATAGGGGGCAGGTCTGTGTTGGGGGGCTCCCTTACTGCCACCATTTGTTTTAACAGATTGTTTTCAGTTTTCATATTCTGCATTTCTAGAGAAAGGCTTTGTACCGCAGCGATTAGTTCCTGCACTTGCTCAGGAGTAGCCATGATTGGTGTTTGTTGGCGTTGCAAACTGTCAGCTTCCGATTCTACCACTGGTGTAATACCCTTCTTTCTCTCTTCAACCTCCTCACCTGTGGAGTCGAAATCCTCTTCAGCTGGACTGAGTGCTCGATGCGCCGTATAATCCTTTTCCTTTTTTCGAGATTGAGAGTGTCTCCCACAAGAGGAAGCCACAGTGAGAGCGTGTAAATGCGCCCTGACCGTGTCCCCCTCCCGGGAGAGACGGGAAGGGGGAAAAAAGCCAGAGTAGGCAAAAAACCCCTTGGACCGGTAAGTATCCTGATGGCCGCTGGACGTGTATGCAGATGAATGATGGGAGAAGGCAGCAACCGGAACCAGGTGGAATTATAATGCAGCGAAAAACGCCAAAAGGTAAAGAAAACAAAGTAAAGGCAAAGAGCTGGAACTAAGGAATGGAGGTAGAGAGGAAACGAAAGACTGGGACCGGAGTAGGACCGGTAATAAGGACGGAAAGAGTAAGAGTAAAAATGCTCGAGGAGCAAAAGGTAAACAGCGTGTAGCAAGACCGCGGCAGCGAGGAAAAGCAGCTGACCGTGGAAGGTTGCAACGCGCTGTGCTCAGGGAGAGGAGTGGTTAAATAGCGCTACGGCGGAGAAGACTAGACCGCATAGAGAGAACGTAGCGTCAGCGTGACGGGAATCAGGAAGTCCCTAAGCGGCAGCGGGGCCAAAGACGCCAGGTGCGGAGGCGGCGCATGACAGTATGCCCCCTGCCAAGGCCCAGGCCACCCGGTTTGCCGGGATGCAAACGGTGAAACTTCCGGAGAAGGATAGGAGCGTGGATGTGTGCAATTGGTTCCCAAGAGTCCTCAGTATGTGAAAAACCTTTCCAATGCACCAGGTATTCCAGGCGCCCTTTGCGGTATCTGGAGTCCAGCAACCCGGACACTTCATAATCAGGAGCATCAGGTGAGTGAGAAAGAGTGGGGAAAGGACGAGCCCTTAATGACTGTTCGGCACTCTTCAAAAGAGATGCGTGAAACACTGGGTGAATCCGCCTAAGAGAATGTGGCAGCTTAAGGCGGAAGGCCACTGGATTGATCTTGGCAGAAATGGGATAGGGACCGATAAACCTGGGGGACAGTTTAGATGGGCGAGACCATCTAGGAAGGTATTTAGTAGATAACCATACCTTGGAACCAACCTCCCAATCAGGTACAACCTGCCGGTGCCGGTCAGCTTGCCTTTTGTAAGCCTGGAGGCTATCTCTGAGATTCAACTTGGCTTTGTCTTGGATGTCCTTTATTCGGATAAGTGTCTCTTCTACCGCCGGAAGTGCAGGTTTGCAGAAAAAATGTGGAATGATGGCTCGGGGATGAAAGCCATATGAACAATAGAATGGAGACATTTTGCTTGCGGAATGACTGGCATTATTATATGCGAACTCCGCTGTCGGCAGCATATCCACCCAGTTGTCTTGTTCCATATTGGTATAGCTGCGCAAATATTGTTCCAAGGTGGCGTTTAACCGCTCTGTCTGCCCATTGGTATGGGGATGATATCCTGATGACAAAGCGCGCTGAATATTAAGAGCGGCGCATAAGGACTTCCAGAATCTGGAGACGAATTGGCTTCCTCGATCTGATACAATCTTGTCGGGGAGACCATGGAGTCGAAACACATCTTTAATGAACACTAATGCCATACCATCGGCAGTTGGTATACCAGGGAGTGGAGAAAAATGAGCCATCTTGGTGAGAGAGTCGATGGACACCATTATGCATGTACATCCGTGGGACAAAGGTAAGTCCACAATGAAATCTGTAGATATATGACTCCACGGACGTTCCGGGATGGCATCTTGTTGTAGCAGACCTATGGGTTTCTTTGTGTTGTTTTTACTCTGACAGCAGACTCTGCAGGACTTGACATAATGTTTAACATCTTTAGACATATTAGGCCAATAAAAAGCTCTACTAATCAAGTCCAAGGTGCTGGTTTGTCCCCTATGGCCTGCTGTCTTGTGATCATGGCACCAGGACATTATGTCTTTTTGAAGAGGTTTGGATGGTATCCAGATCCTCTGTTTCTTCAGGAACAAACCATCCTTTTGGATCATGTCGCGAGGTTCTGGATGTAAGGAGACAGCTTCTTTTATCCGTTGAAACAGGGAAGAGATAGTGGCAACAATGCGGTTCCTGGGAAACAACTTTTCCGGGCAGGATGAGGCAACATGGGAGGAGAAAGCCTTTCTGGACAGAGCATCTGCCAAAGTGTTTTGGCTTCCAGGAATATATGTGATGGTAAAGTCATATTGTGAGAAAAAATGCGCCCACCGGGCTTGTCTGGAATTGATGCAATCCATTGACTGTAAAACTTGTAAATTCTTATGGTCGGTCCGGATTACAAAAGGGTGGTTGCACCCCTGTAAGAGGTGTCTCCAGACTTCACAGGCTTTTTTCATGGCTAGTAGTTCACGTTCTATTACTGAATAATTCCGTTGACTCGGAGTGAGAGTTTTTGATAGATATGCTATTGGGTGTTCCGCGTTGTCATGCTCTTGTAGTAGAACTGCTCCTATTGCTGCGGCAGAGGCATCTGTCTCAACAATAAAAGGTTTGCTTTGGTCTGGCTGGCATAGGATGGGAGCGCTGCAGAAGCTCTTCTTCAAGAGTTGAAAGCTTTCTTCAGCCTGTGGGCTCCAAATGAAAGGCACAGATGTCTTCTTTAACAAATTGGTAATTGGTAGGACAGTGTTGGAAAAACCTGGCACGAAACGCCTATAAAAATTAGCCAGGCCCAGGAATCTCTGAACTTCTTTGACTGAGGAAGGAGCCTGCCAATGGAGAATGGCCTCAACCTTCTTTTGATCCATTTGTACTCCTTGTGGTGAGAGGATAAACCCTAAGTAAGGGATCGAGGATACCCCAAAAACACACTTTTCACGTTTGGCCAATAAATGATGTTTTTTAAGGCGCTCCAGGACCTCAGTGAGATGTAGTAGATGTTCTGACATAGACTGTGAAAAAACAAGTATGTCGTCAAGGTAAACCACAACTGAAATAAACAATAAATCAGAGAATATTCGGTCTATGAACCTTTGGAATATAGCGGGAGCATTGACCAGTCCGAAAGGCATAACGTAGTATTCGTATAGGCCGAATGGTGTCCTGAAAGCCGTCTTCCATTCATCTCCTGGACTCACTCTGAGTAAATGATATGCATTGCGCAGATCCAATTTAGAGAAGACTGTTGCTCCCTGTACAGATTCCAAAATGTCAGGAATGAGGGGCATGGGATATCTATCCTTACAAGTGACTTTATTGAGTCCCCTGTAATCGATGCATGGTCTGAGGTCCTTAGAATCCCTCTTTGGAATAAAAAACAAGGGAGCACCCGCCGGGGATTTAGAGGGTCTGATGAGACCGTTGCACAAGTTGTCATCCAGATATTTTCGTAAAGCGTCCTTTTCAGTCTTGGATAAAGCAAACATTCGTCCAAATGGGACCAGGGCATTAGGTATTAGCTCGATAGAGCAGTCCTCCGGTCTGTGAGGTGGTAATGCCATTGGAGCGGATTCAGCAAACACCATAGGGTATTCTTCCAATACCGAGTCAATGGAAAGCACCCCTATACTCGTGGGGAGAACAGTGGGAGATATCTTTACCTCCTGGTAATGTGCTTCTTTAAAGCAGTGTGTCTGGCAATAGCTGGAATTAAACTGCAAAGTGTTAGACTTCCAGTCGACATGGGGATTATGTTGTCGCAACCAGGTAATCCCCAAGATAAGAGGAAAATGGGCTGCTCGAATGATGTCAAAAGTAATGACTTCTGAATGTTGAAATATAGTCAGAGGAAGGGGTTCGGTTGTCTGAACAATGAGTCCTGAACTCAAAGGTGTGCCGTCTACTCCTTCTACTTTCTGACCGTGGCTGCGGTCTATCCGTGAAGCACCCACTTTGTCTACCCAAAGGGTGTCAGCGAAGTTTCCTGCGGCACCGCAATCCAAGAGAGCCAGCGTCTCTACGGGGCTGCCATTGATAGTAACCTGGACCGTTATAACCATCAGGCGGGAATCTTCAGAAGGGTTCGAGGAATCAATAGACATAGTAACGTAGGGACTGGAAGATTGCCCTCGATAACCCGTCCCCACTAGGTTCGAGGGTTTGCGTTTTCCGCCGGTTTCTTGGTTAGTTCAGAACAATTATGCACCGTGTGGCGATCAGAGGCACAGTAGGCACATAGGCCCTGTTCCCTTCTCCTCCTTCTTTCTTCAGGTGTTAAAGAACGGCGAGTAGTGCCGATTTGCATGGGCTCATCGTGAGGTTTGGGCGCTGCCGAAGGAGGTGAGGAGGTCCTTGAAAAGGAGGTACGTGCTTTTCTTCTTTCTTGACGCCTTTCTTGCATCCTGAACTCCATCTGAAGGGCGGCCGTCATAAGATCCTGCAGGGAAGTAGGCCGAGGAAAGTGAGCCATTTCATCTTTTAATTCTTCTCGAAGTCCTCTGCGGAACAAAATAAATTGAGACTGTTCAGACCAACCCGTCTCCATGGCCAATCTCTTAAATGAGGAGATATAAGACAGCACATCAAACTGTCCTTGACGAATGTCCATCAAGTCTTCACCAGCTGCCATTGAGACTTCGGGTCTCTCAAAGGTTTGTTTAACAAAAGCAATGAATGCATCGAAATTCTGAAGGACAGGGTCATTTCCGGTGACTAGAGGGGTGGCCCAAGCTAGAGCGTTCCCTGTCATATTAGACACCAGGAATCCAACCTTGGCATGATCTGAGGCGTAGGTGCGGGTTCTGAAGGAAAAATACACCCTGCAAGCGTCAAGAAATTCTTTTAGGGTCTTGGGGGAACCATCATACTTCCCTGAAGACAAAGGCATAGGGGGCAGGTCTGTGTTGGGGGGCTCCCTTACTGCCACCATTTGTTTTAACAGATTGTTTTCAGTTTTCATATTCTGCATTTCTAGAGAAAGGCTTTGTACCGCAGCGATTAGTTCCTGCACTTGCTCAGGAGTAGCCATGATTGGTGTTTGTTGGCGTTGCAAACTGTCAGCTTCCGATTCTACCACTGGTGTAATACCCTTCTTTCTCTCTTCAACCTCCTCACCTGTGGAGTCGAAATCCTCTTCAGCTGGACTGAGTGCTCGATGCGCCGTATAATCCTTTTCCTTTTTTCGAGATTGAGAGTGTCTCCCACAAGAGGAAGCCACAGTGAGAGCGTGTAAATGCGCCCTGACCGTGTCCCCCTCCCGGGAGAGACGGGAAGGGGGAAAAAAGCCAGAGTAGGCAAAAAACCCCTTGGACCGGTAAGTATCCTGATGGCCGCTGGACGTGTATGCAGATGAATGATGGGAGAAGGCAGCAACCGGAACCAGGTGGAATTATAATGCAGCGAAAAACGCCAAAAGGTAAAGAAAACAAAGTAAAGGCAAAGAGCTGGAACTAAGGAATGGAGGTAGAGAGGAAACGAAAGACTGGGACCGGAGTAGGACCGGTAATAAGGACGGAAAGAGTAAGAGTAAAAATGCTCGAGGAGCAAAAGGTAAACAGCGTGTAGCAAGACCGCGGCAGCGAGGAAAAGCAGCTGACCGTGGAAGGTTGCAACGCGCTGTGCTCAGGGAGAGGAGTGGTTAAATAGCGCTACGGCGGAGAAGACTAGACCGCATAGAGAGAACGTAGCGTCAGCGTGACGGGAATCAGGAAGTCCCTAAGCGGCAGCGGGGCCAAAGACGCCAGGTGCGGAGGCGGCGCATGACAACAGCGCTTCATTAATGGGCAGGAAGCCACTTCTTTCCGGGGGCAGAAGGCATTTGCTGTATAGGGTCAGAGATTTCCAAACCATACCAGTGTAGAGGGAGGTTAGCCCCAGTTCTTTCCTCACACATTCAATGGGTAAAGAAGTTGGAAGCCTCAAAACTCTTTTACAAAACAGGCCTTCAAGCAGCCGCCAGACTTCGGGAGCCAAAAAAAAGTTAGCCTCCGCGGCATAGGTCAAAATAGGTGATACTTTTAATTTGTAGAAATCAATCAATGGACGACAGGAAAATGAGCAGTAACGTTGGTTGATCAAGAGCGCTTGCGATGCCAGATTCTTAGCTTTGCTTCTTAGCCTCTCCACGCCCAGACCATCGTTGATCCTGTTGTTTAATGAAATCCCAAGATAAATCATAGATGGGACTACAGGGACAACCTCCCCTGCCTAGGAGCACCTACATTTCTTGACAATGTTGTTGGTCCCTAGTACCAGGATTTTCGACTTTTTGGGGTTGATTCTTAGACCATTGTCCTTTGTGTATGTTTCTAGTGCTGTTAGCTGTCGCTGGAGACCTATCGCCGTTTGGTCCAGCAATAAAATATTATCTGCAAACAGCAACCTGCCCAGTGAGGTCCCCGCAATCTTTGTTGGAAAGCTTCTTGTATCATTAAAAGCTTTGTACATGTCAGAAATGAAAAGGCAGAATACTGCTGGAGCCAGGCGACACCCGTTTCAGACCGTTTTGTGAATCAATGTTGTTCGAGAGGGTTCCGTTTCTAACCAGTCTAATTCTAAGGGGTGTCCCCCTATACAGTGCCTCCAGGGGCTCTCTCAGGTCATTTGGGCAACCCCATTTTCTCAGTTTATTCCACAGTAACCTGCGGTCAACAGAGTCAAATGCCTGTTCAAGGTCAATAGAAGCTATGTAAATAGATTTATATATTTTTTCCTTGACCATGCATTTTAGTATGTTGATGATTAAAACATTCAAGGTGGTTCCAATGCCTTTGTGGAATCCCGACTGCCAGGGGTCTTGATGATAGGTCAGCCAGCTCCATTCATTTAGGTGTCTCAGAACTATTGCAGCAAATAGCTTTCCTACCACGTCCAAGAGGGAGATAGGTCTGTAGTTTCCTGGATCCGACCTATTGCCCCTCTTAAAAATGGGCACAATAATTGACCTAGTACAAGACTCAGGAATCCTCTTTTCTCTCTTTATGACATTAAAAAGGTTGAACATGAATAGTGCCCATTTTTCCGGGTCTCTCTTAAGAATGTCGTTGGTGATATCGTCTGGCCCTGCCGCCCTGGAAGAGTTAGATTTATTAATAAGATCTAATATATCTTGTTAATCAAATTTTAAGTCCCAGGGTTCAGTCGAAGCAAGGGTCTTTTGTACCGCACAGTCACTCCTCTCAGAATATAGTTTCTGGAAGTGTTCCTCCCAGACTGTGCTTGACACAGGATTTACGGTTTTTGATTCAGCAGGAGTACAGGTGTCGTTGATTAGTTTCCAAATGCCAGAAATGTTTTTAGTTGCAACCAGATTTAACATCTTCTCACTGTCTTGTTGGAGTATGAAGTGTTTGTGCTGGGTGAGCCAGTTTTTATAACTATTTCTGGTTTTCTTGAACAACAATAAATCACCTAGTGATTTTGATTTTTTAAAGCGCCTCCTTGCTCTTGCAACGACCTTCTTTCGTACTTTTATTTGGTCATCGTGGGCGTGCCTGTAAGTGATAAGACTTCCATTTCCTGACTCTCCTGTGCAGAAGTCCATGAGTACTTTTGAATATTCAATGATGTTAGTACTTGATTCACAGACTCCTGAATTTAGTCTCATTAAGGAGTCCAATAAAGGGCCCATATCTTTTCTCTTGATACGCAATCTATTTCCTCCTGCACCCAGTTCAAGGTAGTGATCCGGAAGGTGTTAGTCCGGAGTGTAAACGTTTCTATACCAAACTTCACTTTCAAGTTCGAGAATGTTGTGATCACTCCGGATCGATGGAACAACTACAAGAGATTTTAGATACCCCATTAAGCCTTCTGTGACGAAAATATAGTCTAGCGTACTAGCCTGGTTCTCGCGCTTCCAAGTCTTGGCGGCCGGTTTGTCGCCCCTCAGACTGCTGTTGACCATGAAGATGTTTCTTCCCAAAAGTTATTTTTCAAGGTCCATTCCCCTTCTCATGTTCATAGTACAAAGCAAGCGCAAAACGTCCATTTTGCAGCCCTTTTTGTCAAAACATTCCATGTTGAGGTCCCCACAAAGGAGGACCTCTAAGTTGGGACACATAATTCTTTCATCGTCAATTGTTTTTAGGAGTACTTCTTTAAAGTTGTTGTTGAGTCTTTCAGAAGGGCCCCAATAGACATTACAAATAAGGAGCCTCCATTCCGATTAGTTGTCCAGTTTGTTTGTAGATGATTTCACTTTCATTAGTTGGATCCATGGATTTTGATTCACTGAGGAGATCACTGTTAGGCCACATGACCGTTTGATGCCAAATAAGAGGCCCGCGCTGGGTCGACCTTTGGGTCCCTTCAAAGCTGGATTTATGTGACGTTCGCATCCAATAGGGGAACGTCCCGCAGCCATGTCTCCTGAAGACAAAATTGCTCGTATTTAGACAGTTCCAAGGCTCGATTTCCGAACAAGTGCGCGAACCCCCTTGTGTTCCAGCTCATAAACTTTATCCCTCTAGATGAGGTGATTGAATGGACACCTGAGGGTTCCGACTGGCGTTATGATTTTACTGCTAAAAAGCCCGCCAGCCAGCTCCTGTCCTCTGGGCCTTCCAAGGTGTTGCCCGCAAATTTGTTTGAAAATGAACACATCCTTCCACCTCGAGCATCCACCTGAATTACATCCTTTCCCTTTTTTTGCTCCAGCCACCTCGGGACTAGAATCAGGACCTGGTTTCAGCGTATGGGTTCTTGCTGGTAATTGATCCCTTTTTTTGGGGCTGTCCAACAGACAAAATTGATCCTTGTCTAACTCTTTGATCTTGAAGCCTTGGATATTAAGTTTGAACTCCTCTTTTAGGAGTAGACATTTAGTGTAGCGCTCACCCAGATGCAGAACAACGCTATCATGTCTCAGCTCGTTGTGGAATTGAATCAGGTCTATATCCTTAGATTTTAGTTGTGCAAGAGAGTCAACTGAG
Organism: Ambystoma mexicanum; assembly: GCF_040938575.1. NCBI lineage: Eukaryota > Metazoa > Chordata > Amphibia > Caudata > Ambystomatidae > Ambystoma > Ambystoma mexicanum. Next base: position 250,012,072 of record NC_090930.1, on the reverse strand, counting down.
TGGAGGAGTCTCATGACATTTGCACGGTTCAAAATGAGATTGTCTTCATATACCAAAATTCTCTCCAATAGTAGTCTGCTTTTTACCTTGACGCCCTTGCTTTCAGACCCTTTTTCATTGATTTGGATTGAACACCCAGAGCGTTGCCCCCCTGATGTTTTGTCAACCCAGGACACTGATCTTCTGGGGCCATTTTGCAGATCTTTTTGAGAACTGATGTTTTTTTCATTTTCGGTGAACTTACGGGCCAGTAGGATTCTCTTGCTTTCCAAGGTCCTAAAATCCGAGGGTCTAGTAGTTTTAGAGGCCTCCTTGTCTTGCGCCCAGGTGGGTACCCAGTTTGCCCTCGGAGAGTGAACTTTAGGTTTCCCCAAAAGTTTCTTGCTGGATTTACCACCCGACGATTTCGGGTTGGCTGATGGAAAATGGATGTTTACGGAGGGACTGCCCCCAACGTCTTTGAACTTGTGAGCGACTTTGTCGCACTTCTGCTCGATTCCTTTAGCCTTGACAAGTACCGGCGGATTTTCATCCTCCACTGTGCTTTCGATGTCAGACAAGCCAGACCCCACCTCCTCTACCCAAGAATTATTTGATTCAGTGTACACTGATAGATCCATAAGAGAGATTTCCACACTATCCCTCTCTTTCTCAGTGCCTGGGTCATCGTTGATTGCGTCCAACATCACATTAGTAGATTTTGTGGACATCACACCTGAATTCTTTAAAGATCTCTCAAAGATTGATGGTTTCTCTGGAGGCACGAGGTTTCTGGGTAGTGGTAATCTTTTTGTAGATAGGGAGCTGGTGAAGCCTTTCATTCATTCATTTTGACACAGCCTGTTTGATTTTTGGACAAGGTTTTTGATTTTTCATAATTCTTTGCTCCATTTTTGTTTACTACTAGTTTTTCAACTTCCAATGGGACTAGGCCGGACTGTGGCTTTGTGAACAAGTCAAATAGTTTAACATTTTTTTTTAGGGGCACGCCCTCCCGGTAACTTGTCTTGGGCTAGAGACAAGGTAGTGGCCCTGTCAGTCATTGATGTGCTTACATCTTTTGACAAACAGCCCAACTTCTCTGTACCACTTTCGACCAGGGTGGACGTGTCCGTGCTTGTAGATTTGTCCATTGAATTTGTGAAAGGGAGCCTTGTCTCGGGGCCCTTTGTGATTGTAGTGTCAAAGTATAAGGGTACTTCTACCGAGTTTACCACACCCGAATGGAATCCACCCACTCCCGTTGATTGAGAGCTCAACCTTTCTGATCTTCTCTAATCTTTATCCTTGATAATCGGCTCAATGATACTCTTCAGGATTTGTACTGTCTGGTCTGCATTTTTATCCAGGTTGGTTTGGAGCGCCGAGATGAATCCTTCTACAAAGATCATTTTGGAGAGTAGCATAGTGATTGTAGTCATGTGATCGCGAAGTTGGTTGTTTTGAGATTCAATTAGTTTCATAAAGGCGCCATAACTAGCGCAAACGCAGTGATCATTTTGGAGTCTATGTTGGGGTCCTTTTTGGGCTCTTCCTCCGCCTGGGTGGTTGCCAAAACTGTCAAAAGGTCTTCGTCCGTGGGAGAAGGTAGCCGTCTGGAGCGTTTACTGTGGAAGGGAGCCTGCTGCGGAGTAACCCCTTTGAGGGGCCTAGGGGCCTGGCCCACACCGCCGTTGCTGACTGCTTGGAGGTGAGGACCCACCTCGTGCGTCGATGACTCCATGTTTTTTCCCCTGACCTTAAAGATTACATCCGAGGTGTCTAATGAACCAAAGGACGAGGGAGGGAAACATAGATCCGAGGGTTCGGGCCAATGGTTACCCTTGGGGGGCTGATTAACCTTGTGAACAACCGAGTTATTTAGGCCCATCGCAGTGGTGATGCCAAAGGGTTTCCAGCCCTGTTTAGACCTTTGGTATTGGGCATTGGAAGTGTTTGACCGGTTTTCAATACCAAAAGTAAACGGATTTACAGTATTGTGGTTATTAGGCCAGGATTTGGCCGGCCGGTCCCCATTTGACAAGGTTAACTCGTTACTCGGTAGGGGACTAGGGTCAATTGTCGTTGAAGAGGCTGCGCAGAATAAGTCCCCCTGAAACTCCTCCATAGGCTTTTCTTTACCAGCAACCTGTGAGTCCACAAACACTATTTCAGTGGCGACTATAGGCCTTTTTGCCAATCGTCCTGAAATTCATCTTCCTTGTGTTCAGCTGCACCGTTTCCGGGTCCCGCCCACACCTCCACCCGATTGGCTACAGGCACCAGTCTTTGGCAGCCAATCGGGTGGAGGATCTGACGGGACCCGGAAAGAACACCAACATTTCGGAGATTCCCGAGACCCGCAGAAATTGTTAAAATTCGGAGGTTAAGCAGGTATGTGACTCGGTGCATACTCCAACCCATTGCAGAAAGTAGGGATTTATCAGGATCTCGGTGGTTAGATTCCAATGGTGTAGCTTAGCCCACTGAGATGCAGCCATATTGGTCGGGCTCTTATGCCCCCATAACATGTGCATTTTTAAGCAAATGTACAATTGGTAGCAGACAAGTGTGGGCTTGTAGGTGATCACCGATTATAGTCATGATCCCATCCTCAAAACATTTTTCAGTCCTGCACCCACTCGAGGTTTGCTCCACCACTTGAGGTAATGGACATGAGTGCATGCAAGACGTAATGTTTTACTCGGTTCTGTGTTGGTTTATTGTGTCACTCAGAGAACTGCGTGCCGCTATTGTGCTGTGTGAACAATGCTGCAATGAGCTTCTTTTTCAAGCGACTGCTTGGAGCCGTAGTTGGAAATTAATTATGAATCGGACCTAGTGTGCATTCAGCTCTCCATCTAAAACTATTTGTCCTTCGACTTGTGTCAGTGTTTCCTGTTTACCGAAATACTCGATAAACTGTTGTATCCGCGCTATCTTACACCCTTACTTAAAACCTCATTTGTTTGTCGTCCTTTACATATCCTCCTCTGACTTTATTTTGGACCACCCATTTTCCTTTCTATTTTTGTGTAGCACCGCCTTCTTTCAGCTCCCCTTCCCCACCGTTGTGTCTTTTATTTTACTCCGATGTTTTCTCGATTTGTTTGAGGCCTCCCGCAATGCCGCCCCCTCTTCCTAAAACTGTAGTCGACACACCCTGAGTTAGTAGGTGTTTACTTTATCGGTGAAGGGGCGTGGTTGACTTGTATTTATCGCGTGACCTTAAAACGGCGTCGGCATAATAAACCCTCACAGCTACGAGATGTGCGTACTGCGAATAAAATGGCCGCCATTAAGAGATGGGCGGGGTAGGTAGGCGGACCCGAAGCCTTGCCCCCGGGAAGCACCTATCTCGGCTTGGGACTCGCGCGTTCACACGTGTCTAACTTGCAGAGCTCTCTGCAAACCATTGTGTACATCCGTTTTATTGAAATAGTCTACATAGTTGACAGGGCGCCCCTGCTACACTAGAGTTTAAATTTGAATGTTATTTATGTTGGTTTGAGAAAGACGAATGTATAAAGTTAAGAATTGAGAAGTCGGAGGATAAACCGTAGCTCTTTACTTTGAAAAGCTGCATGAGCATCACGTTACAGGCTCAGAGTGAAACAGATGCTAAACGTAGCTAATCCTGGGTAACCTTGTGACTGTCTTTTTTTAATATAATGGTTTTGTATTCCAATCTCAAGCCACCCACCCTGGCAGTATCTTCCAAACTCTCTCGACTTCTCTCTCCTCCCACTCCAACTCCGCACTCTCTTCTTCTGACTTCACTAACTTCTTCTCCAAAATTCTTACCCTTTGGCAAAAAATCAACACCCCCTCTGATTTCCCCCCTTTTTTCCTCCCCCTCCCCTCTCTCATCCTTCATGTCTGTTGGGGGTGTGTCCTGACCCCCCAGTGATTCCCGTAAGCCCCCCAGCGCACAAGGACTCACAGCGCACACGTCCTTCTGGCTCGGGCTTCCCGGTCGCACTGTTGTGGCCGGGAACACCCCGTTTACATGCTGCACGCAGCGGCGTGCAACGTCACGCCGCTGCGTGCGCGCCCCGTCATCGGACAGCGCTACACTCCTCCTTTTTCAGGAGGACAACAACAAACACTTAAAGAATACCCACTGCAAACCAAATAACACTACAACGATAACCCCATCTAAAACCCAGTTCCAAAACACCCCTTTATTGACATCCACCTGGGTCCCTTTAACAGTTCTCACCATCAGGCTGCTCAGACAAATGTCCCAATACGTAGTCACTGAGGTGAGCGGGTTTCCCTCGCCCAGCCCTCTGGGGGTACCTCTGGCGCGGGTGATCTGTCCATAGGCGTCGTCCGGGCCGGGGACTGAGGCAGGCAGGGTGTCTCTCCTTCGTCCTTAGGAACCACCCTTAAGTCCGGGTCAGGTCTCAGATCCCCTAGCTTCTTGAAGAAGCTCACATTGCGGGTTACCGCAGACCTTCCGTCTGAGGCAGTCACCATGGATCCCTTGACTGCAACAACGTTCAGCGACTCAGGCTCATACGGAAGGGAGAGCTTTCCATGGGGGTGTCTATTTCGAATGAGGACCTCTTCGCCCGGCTCCAGCCGCTGCGGGCGAAGTCCTCGCCAGGTGTTTTCCTGCTCGATCCTCACTCGCCGTTCTGCGTCAACCTGTTGGTTGTCGATTACCCCCCGGTTCTTTCTCCCCCATCTCCGGTAACAGCCCCCGATGGCACCGTTTGAATAACGCCTCTGCCGGGGCCACTCCGGTGGAGGCATGCGGGGTGGTGCGGTACACCCCCAGGAATTGATAGAGAGCTCTTTGGAGGGATTGGCCCTGGCCGATTCTAAAGGTCTTGTTCAGAGTCCTCATCAGCCGTTCGGCTTCGCCGTTTGCCCTTGGCCATAGGGGTGTGATCTTCCTGTGTAGCACCCCACAGCTCTCCATTAGCTCTGAGAATCACTCGCTCTGGAACGGCGCCCCGTTGTCCGAGTCAAGTGTGTGGGGGAAACCATGGGCCGCAAACACCTTTTCCACGGCCACCACCACATGCTCAAACGCCACCGACTCCACGAATTCCACCTCCGGGTATCTTGAGTATTCGTCGACCAGCACCAGGAAGTGGTTGCCCATCGTGGTGGAGCCAAAGTCCGCATGAGCAACTTCCCAGGGTCACATCCCCCCAGGCATCGCTTCTATGGCAGGCTCACGCTGCAGGGGAGACGCCGCCTGACATCAGACGCAGGCCGCCACAAAAATCGTCCACCTTGCGTTCCAGTTCCGGGAACCACACTTTCAGTCTTAGGCGGGCCTTAGTCTTGGCAGCGCCCTGGTGTCCACGGTGGGCAAGGGTGATCACTTCCCTCACCTTGGATTGGGGCACGACAATGCGATCTCCCCTGAGCAGAAGACCGGATGCCGAAAAAGAGAGCTCCTCCCGGACCTTCCACAGCTGCTCCAGTCCGGTTCTGGCCTCCTGAGTGCGGCCCGCCAGGGCCTCCAGCACCGACTTCCCGGAGCCATGCTGCATGGAGTGCCTCAGGATTTGGAAACGCTCATCTTCCGCTGCAGCGGCCTCGAGCTCCCCCAGTGGCATTGCATTCGGCGTGGCCGCCTCCACCACCACACGTACATATTCATCGGCTTTTTCTGCACAAGTGTCATGGTCTTCCTTCCCAGGCGCACCCGGGTGTCTTGAGAGATAGTCCGCCGCATTGTTCGCCCCCGGCCGAAACACCAAGGTGACTCCGTATTCCAGGAGAACGAGCATCCACCGCTCAATCCTGGCCGGCGGCTTGGATGATGACCCGGCCAAGATAGGAAGCAATGGCTTGTGGTCCATCATCACCGTCACCGGGCGTCCGAGGACGTAGAGCCGGAAGTGACTACAGCCCCAGAGCACCGCCAGCGCCTCGCGCTCAATCTGTGAATACCGTTGCTCTGCATCCGACAATGCTTTGCTGGCGTAAGCCACCGAGCGGATACCCCCATCACGGTCAATCTGCGTCAACACGGCGCCCAGGCCGAACGGGCTGGCATCGACAATGATCTCCGACGGCAACGCTGGATCAAAGAAGGCCATGGTATCCTCTGCTGCCAGGGCACCCCTGATTGGCATCGAATGCCGCCTGTTCAAGCGGACCCCAGTTCTAGGTGGTATCTTTCCTTGTCAGTGCTCTGAGCGGTTCCGACCTGGAGGCCAGATTCTGGATAAACCGTCCACAGTATGTAACCATACCCAGGAAGCTCCGCACATCGGACACAGATTCCGGAGGTTGCGCCTTTTTAATGTCCTGGACCTTCTTGGGACCCAGTGATACACCCCCTTCTTTAAATACAAAGTCAAAGAACTCTATCGAAGGTCTCAGAAACTCGCATTTCTCCTTGTGGAGGGTGAGGCCCAGGGACTGCAACTTCTCAAATGTTTTCGCCAGCCGCCTCAGGTGGTCCACCTCCGTCCTGGCAAACACCAGGATATCATCACTGATATTCAAGACACCCTCCAGATCTGCTAGGACACCTCGGATGATATTTTGGAACACCTCTGCCGCCGAAGACACACCAAAGCTCAGTCTTTTGTAGCGGTACAGCCCTCGGTGTGTGGTAAAGGTGGTAATGTAGCTCGACTCGGGGTGGAGAACAACCTGGTGGTAGCCCGCTCGGAGGTCCAGCTTTGAAAAGAAGCGAGCACCCTATACCTCGGCAATGATGTCATCAAATTCGGGGTGAGGTGCCTCTCTCTCTTGATAGCTTTATTCGGCAGCCTCATGTCGACACAGATTCTGACGGCATCTGGTTTGTGAAAACAGAACAATAATATGAGGCCGGGAAGCCCGAAAAGAAACACACCAACACAGGTTACAAAGAAACATACAAGTGCTTTATTTAAAAAGCTACAACAGTTACCAAGTCAATTGACAAACGGATAGCTATTCGGCTCTCAGAGTAACATAACGAACTTCAACGAGGGTTCGATGTGTTAGTGAGAGACCGCACATTGGAATACCCGGGCTTTTTATACAATTTGTCTAGCCCTGAGCCAAACCTCTTGTGGGTTAACCATTCTGCGAAACAGGTCTTTGGGTTCCTTGCCAGGTCAATCCTTTAATATATACATTTCGATTAGTTTCACTGATATAGTTGTACATTTACATATAGGTCAACGGTAGGACAAGGTCTCAGTTCGCGACCCCGACAAGTGGCCTGCAGACATATTAATTATTTAGTTGCACGGAGGTCACAACGGCCAGAGTTTTACTCAGAATGTCATTTGGCCTCCATTTTGATGTTCAGGGTGACTTCTACATAACAAGAGAACCTAAAATGGCGGCTCAATCCAAGATGGCGACTTACATTACTTTCTCTAAGGTCAAGACCTTGCCGTGGAGTTTGTTCGCACATGATGTTTAGACAACTTGGCGTAGGCCAATAAACATACAATTGTTACAATGGGAGGCACAATATTGTTTCTATTCTGACAAACCCTCCTTTTGCCCTATGCCAAGTGCTAATATCATTTCTAATGTCTTTGTAGATAACACCATGCATTGTCGTCCACACATCCTGAATCGTTATCCGTAATATCTATAGCCATTAGGTCGTTCACCAGAACCTCTTGTAACATAAACTCTTTAGATGCTGTATCTGGGGCATACATTTTGTGCCCTATCGTGCTCACTGCCTGAGCGCAACATCCCCCTAGCATTGCACATATACTGGGTAGACATTGGATACAGCAACAAAGGAATAGCAGGATTCCCAAAATAACCAGTACAACAGAAAGCACCTTCCAACCCCAGGATCGTAGAGAATCCCAGAACCAAGCACTAATACTCCAATCTCCCACAGGAACATGAACTTCTGAACTAAGGATGTGCAAGTTCTGTATTGCTTTGAAAATTGTCGGTGAGGAATCTGGTACGAAAACACAGCAAGCGGACCCCACTAATTTACATACTCCACCACGGTCTGCCAGAATGACATCTAATGCCATCCGGTTTTGGAGCGCTACCAATCTTATTGCTTTCTGTTCCAGTGTCATATTGTAGAGTATATCCGTGGTCCGGTTGATGGTTCTCTCCAGTACTCTTGCTAGCCCCCTAATATTTTCAGAATTTGCTATCTGTCCCCAAAATGGCACAACTTATTTTGTTATATCTCCCAATATTTGCCCTGGGGTATCTCCATTCTCGTCCCGCCGTGGGCGAGTCTTAGAAACTTCCAATGTGCTAGCTATGAATACCCCAGGTAACAGGATTCCCAAATAACAGGTTCCCTGCCAATCCTTGGCCAACCAGGGAAATGCTGAACTACCACAAACTAAATAGACAGGCCCCCCTACATATAGAGGCCTGTTCTCCCCGGTCAAATTTGCAATGTTCACACAACCTTCAAAATCTCCCATTGACCGAGTGCCATTTCTTTGTATACAAAAGGGGACTGAATTGGGGCTATGGTTAATAGAGTAGGAAGGTGGCACAGCGTCCTTATTGCCTATCAGAGCCATTTTAAAGATTCCAAATTAGAGTTTGGAAGGGAAGAGACAGTTTATCAGATGGCCTAATAGATGCAACATTAGCTTTACTTCTATTTGCAAAAAGCGAGCATCCCAGGGGAGTCAATTCACGTTTCTCAAAATCATTTAAATTAGTTCCATCAAAGTTCCCTGAGATGCTGTCATTCCAACGGCCAAAGAATAGTGCTCTAAAAGAGGCGTAGCAAGCAGTCGTTAAAGGTAAAGGGTGAATATACCATCCTAGCCCCTTATTGCCATGTTGCGGTAAATGGGTGCAAATCCAGCAATTACTCTTATTAAAAATGGCATGCGTTGAATTCATTATTATCATTAAAGTGTTATTATGGTACTTTCGTCTATGCTGGGAGTCCTTAGGTGACAAAGTATGAAGGTGTACAGAGGGAGTCAAAGCAGTAGGTACAATTTCAATTGGCAGAAGAGGCTCTAGAGGATACATTTCTTCGAAGTACCAGAGTCCCACGGCAGTAACTATACAAATTCCAATTACTATTAACACAACACAGCAATACGTTTTCGGGGCCCAGGCACATTGTTCATTGTCCGAGTTGGTCACCCCCTTATTCACAAGTCCAATGCGAACAGCAGCGGTGGAGGTGGCAGGCATCGTAGTTTTTTCAATCGACGACCCCAATGTTCGTTGCTGGCGACACTACGGTCGCGTGACTTCTTAGTCCTTCCCCAACCCTAGCCAGCAGAATCCCCTTTTTCTTTTTCAAAAACTTTCTTTTGCAAGAACAAAACTCTCAATGACTCTTTCTTTCCAGATGCACAGGCAAAACCAGTGCCGTAGTTCTATTTTCTTGAGAAACCTGGTGGTTCCCGGTACTGTTTGATCCGGAAATAAGGTAACGTCATTTCCTGAGGGAAGCAACGTATCGGAGGCGACGCAAGTCGCAGAACTTGAAACAAGGTTTTCCGGAAGCGACCTTTCCAAAGAGTGTGGAGACGAAATGGACTGTTCCCCCAGCTCCACGGGCTCAGAGAGATTCTCTGACACACTCACAGCTCTATTTGCTACTTCAGGATCTGAGATTGTAGCATCAGCGAGGGGTTCTGCTTCTTCTGTAACGCGTGGCATCAGGTGAGGAAGTTTCTTGACATGCGTCGCGTGGATCCAATGCTTCTTTCCAGCCACCCGCACTGCTGTCTGGGTGACCAGCAGCACCTGATAGGGTCCCCGCCAGCGAGGCGCGAGGCAGGAAGACCTTTCGTAGGCCTTCACCAGGACCCAACTTCCAGGCTGAATATTGTGTCCTAGGCCCGTAAACCGTATAGGTAAAGCTGATTGAACCTGATGATAAATAAGATAGAGATTTTTAGTCAACTGATTACAGTAGTCTACAAGCAACACATTTTCAACCTCCCTCCGAGCTTTGGGCTTTGGAAGACCCCAAATATTAGCAGGTCTCCCCATCACTACCTCAAATGGAGAGAGCCCAGTCTTAGTTTGAGGTGTGGCACGCATGGCTAACAATACAATAGGTAAGGCGTCCGGCCATTTTAGTTTGGTGCCGGCGCATGTTTTAGCAAGTTTATTCTTCAGGATACCGTTATGTCTCTCTACCAACCCAGCACTTTGAGGATGTCTAGCCAAGTGAAATCGCTTTTCAATGTGTAACGCTGTGCATATCTGCAAAATTACTGCTGCAACAAAATGGGGACCGTTGTCTGACCAAATTACCCTTGGCAGCCCAAATCGTGGAAAGAATTCCTTTACCATAGTCTTTGCAGTGGTCATGGCAGTAGCATCCTTAACTGGGAGAGCCTCAACCCATTTACTAAAAGCACAAATGATCACAAGAACATATATTAGATTGTTACACCGTTCCATCTCAATAAAATCAAAGTGGATGACCTCGAAGGGAACAGAAGGAGGCCCAAAACTACCCCTTGGAGTTACTGTCCCCTTCCCCACATTGTGCTGTAAGCAAATCATACAACTTTGAACATAGCGCTGTGCGATCTTCAAAATTTTATCATTCACCCAGACTTGTTCTAACATTTTCGTGATCTGCTGAGCACACACATGCGTAGGACCGTGTGCCATCGTAACCATCGCCAGCACATATGAATCAGGGAGCAACCATTTCCCTTCAGATGTATCCACCCAACACCCATCGTCATCTAGTTTCCTCATCCCTTCGGCCCACCTTTTAGATTCTTCTATTGTGGCATCAGATTGGATATCTCACACAGACCCAATACCCTCATCCATTACGTAGGCATCTTTTGTTTCTCTTAGAGCATACATGTCTGCGCTAAGGTCTGTGGCCGTTTGCCTGGCTATCTGGTCAGCAAAAGCGTTCCCTTTTCCCACATCATCTATGACCTTACGATGTGCTGCACGTTTCATGATCGCTAACTGACATGGGAGTGAGAGTGCCGAGAGCAATTGCACTATCGGGGCCATGCTGAATCTTGGTCCCATGTAAGGTTAGGAATCCTCTTTCCGACCAGAGCCTCCCAAAGTTGTGAGCCACCCCAAAGGCGTACTGGCTATCAGTATATATGTTTACTGTATGCCCTTCAGAGAGTTCACAAGCTCGGGTCAACGCTATAATCTCTGCGGCCTGCGCAGAGTTATGCGGAATTCTCTTAGTTTCAACAACCGTACTCAATGTAGTAACTGCATAGGCTGCTGTAGATGTACCATCTGGGAGTTTGAAGCAGGAGCCATCACAAAACAGCTCCCCTTCCGCATTGCCCAAAGGAGTATCTATAAGGTCTATCCTGCCCTTCGTTTCCTGTTCAGTAGTATACAGGCAGTCATGTGATTCTTCGTCACCGCAAACAGTATTTTGCGGGAAAGGTAGGAGTTCAGCCGGATTAAGAACACAACACCTCTTAATTTGAATGTGAGGGGCAAACAGAGTTAATTCATACCTCGTCAGCCGTGCAGAGGTGAGGTGTTGCGTTTGGGTTTTATTCAATAGGACATCTACAGAGTGAGGTACCATCAGGATTAAATCATGGCCTAGGACCATTCCCTCACTCTGTTTTACAGACGCGCCAGCAGCAGCGACAGCTCGCAAACATCTTGGCAAAGCGCATGCGACTGGATCAAGGGCGGAAGAGTAGTAGCCGCACGGTCTATTCTTCCCTCCGTGTTCCTGTGTTAACACGGCCAAAGCACATCCATCACATTCATGCACAAACAACACAAAGGCCTTATTGTAATTTGGAGTACCCAGAACCGGTGCAGAGCATAACGCAGTTTTGAGAAGCTCAAATGATCGTTGATGTTCCGATTTCCATGGCAGCGGCGAAGAAATGCCCTTCTTCGTCAAGGCCAACATCGGTTTTATCACTAGTGAGAAGTTTGGGATCCATATCCTACAGTAATAAGCCATACCTATTAAGGCTCTGACTTCCTTCTGTGTATTTGGAACAGACCTGCCAGAAATGTGTTTTATTCTTTCAGGTGTCAGTCTTCTCCCCTCCTTTGAGAGGAGATAGCCTAAATAGGCGACCTCCTGACAACAATATTGACATTTTTTAAGCGAAGCTTTATGACCGTTTTCAGCCAAATGAATAAGCAACAATACAGTGCCTTCTTTACAAGCACTTTCAGAATCTGCAGCTAAAAGCAAGTCATCAACATACTGAAGCAGTGTACAAGTAGGTGGCAATTCAAGGGTATCAAGCTGCTCTTTCAAAGCCCTACTATAAATGCTTGGACTTTCAGTATAACCCTGAGGTGCACGAGTAAATGTGAACGAACGTCCCCCCAAGGTGAACGCGAACAAAAATCTACTCTCCTTGTGTATAGGAATACTGAAGAAAGCATTCTTTAGATCCACAACACTAAAGTGCGTAGCTGTAGCAGGGATCATCGTTAGTATCGTTGTCACATCAGGCACAATTGGAAATTGTGGGGCGACAACTTTGTTAATAGCGCGTAGATCAATTATGAAACGGAATGGGATTGCATTGTCGCCTTTCTTGTATACGGGTAAAATCGGGCTGTTACATAAGCTACCTGCAATCTCTTCAATCACTCCTTGATGCACAAAATCGGAGACAATGCACTTCAAAGCAACCTGTAGTACCCTGACATCATTGTCAACCGCCCACAAACATTCCGGGACAACGCTAAACTCAGGAGGCAATGGTCGAGTCAAAAACTGAGAACTGGGAAGTTGCTGTGGTGAAACAGTCAATCGCACTCCGTCAGAGGAACAATGAATTACTGCATTTAATTTCTTCAACAGATTTAACCCCAGCAAATTCTCTCCACAGTTTGAAGTCAAGAGGAAGGGACAGTGGTCCGTGAAGGGACCCAGAGAAACGGGCACCGGCGAAGAAACCGGGCAAGCAATTGGTATGCCAGAAAACCCTACAGAAACATTAGTTTGCCCTGACAGTGGAATGTTTGGAACCCGGGAATGATCAATGGAGCACTTCTGTGCTCCAGTGTCTATCAAAAACGGATGTTTCCTATTCCCCACTAACAATTCAACGTAGGGACCTTTCTGATTAACGGGAATAGGTGAAGGTTCCAAACCCTGCTTCGGGCAATCCTAACGAAATAAAACGTCGTCGGAAGGAAGCTCTTCAGAAAGGTAGGCAGCAGAAGGGTGATCAAATATATTTCTCGTGTCCACACTCGAAGTCTGATTTTTCCGTGAAAAAGGTTGCTGAGGATCTTGCGAGAACTGACCTCTATCAGGGCCCCCCACTCCGGGGCGACCTCTAGGTCGTCTACCCATACTCCCAAATGTGTTGTTTGACCTTTGTCGAAGGACGGGGCACTGTGCACGCCAATGACCTTCCTGGCGGCAATAGGCACATTGATTAAAATTCACAGGACCCAAGGGAACGTTCCCTTTTGGAACATACTGACCTCTGGTCTGTGAATTACCTCCTCTGGGATTTCTAACAATTTGTTGTAACAATACTTTAGTCTTCAAATCTCCTTTCCTCTTCTCTATTTTCTCTTTTTCATTATTAACACGGTTCTCATAATACTGAGCCATGTGTAAAACTTGAGATTGGGATTTCGCCTGCCAAGCGCTCTCAGAGGACATAATCTGTGACTGGATGTCGGGCAACAATCCACGTACAAATTTGTCCACAAACAACCTTTTCCCAGACTCTGTGCCCAAGTCCTGTCCACTGAAGTCAGAGAATACCTGTTCGAATTTATTAAAGAATTCGGTGGCACCTTCAGTTTTTCCTTGAACACAGGCCGTAAGCTTGTCCCAAATAATTATTTTCTCAGGAATTATGGTTTTCAATTTTGCGACAATTCTATCAGGCAAAGTGAGTATTACCTGAGGTGGTTTCTCACCAGCTGGTCTTTCCCCATCAAACCTAGTCATGTTAGCCCACGTATCTCCCAACCCTGGTACATCGTCTATTGTTCGAACCTGCTTCCATAAATCTACGGGCAGGAGTACAGGGAATAGCAAGTCAATATCACTTAAGGTGAACACAGAGGACTGCAAAACAGAGGACTGCAAAACAGAGTCTATCTCTTTGTAGAATCCTGTCGGATTTTTCCTAATATCGGGAATTGATTGTCTGATAGTGTTCACTTCCTGTCGCGAAAACGGGACGTGAACAAATTGCGTTACATAATGTGCAGGGATGTCCACAGCGGGTGCACCTGTCCCAGCGGGAATCTCAACCTTTGGGACAAATGTCGGAGGAACCTCTCTCATTGGCAACTGAGATATAGGTAACTCCGACCGCTTACTGAGCAACAGAGCCAGGTCGAGCGCTAAGGCAGTCGAAGAAGTATCGGGCGAAAAAGCCCTTTTACAAATACCCAATAACTCTATAGGACAACTAACCTTTTTCCTTACACATTCATCCTGTAGATACTGTACCATTACCTGAATCACCTTCCTCTGCATTTCTACTGTATACTGACTATACGTGTCATATACTTCATCCGGCGGTATCGATGAATCAGAGATCCATCGGATCGCATCTTTGGTACAAATTCGTACTTCCTCAGATGCCGATCTACGACACGGAAGGAACCGTTTCTGTACATACATACTGTCGTCTTCACCATCCTCATCCCGTAATCTTTCTAAGTCCCTCCTATACTCAAACAACCTCTCAACATGACCATGTACTTTCTCCTCTGTGTCCATCGAAAGCGCTAAAGTGTTTAGATCCCTCAACCCTTGTGGGAGATCCGTATTATGTAATCTACCCCACATTACACATAAATGAGTCCCCAAACTTTCAATGAAAACATTTTTCTCGGGAAAATTGCCCATATTTGATAATGTGGAGAGAACGTCCGCTTGATCACCTCTCACCATACAATGCTTAGCCCATGCAAATAATTCCCGTTTCTTTTCTGCAGAGACAGTATTTCGAGTAACAATATTTGACCCCGCACCCTGATCAACTTCAGTCAGTACAGAACTACCCGGGAGCGGAGGTGTGGGCAAATTCAATGGGGGTGCAACTATCAGTGCAAGAGGAAGGGGTGGTAGAATAGGTGGAGGAACAACAACTGGAGGAATAGGAACAGTAGGTTGTACAGGGGGAGCAGGAATAACAGCAGGAAAAAAAGCAGGAATGGGCAGAGCACCAGGGAGAGGATCATACGGAGGTGGCGCAGAAGCACCAGGCCTGCGTTCGCTTAACAATTTTTCAATACATTTTTCAGAAACATGGAAATCTTTAGAGGGATAGATTTTCTGGATACCGAGTGAGAAAGCCCTATCCATATTTTTGACTGACTCTGAATGTTTTTCCTTATCATATAACAACGCCTTTTCTGCATTTGTTTTATGACGGCGTGCATGTTTATCCCTACTTTTAAGCTGCTGCAACGCTTCTTTTTTCCAATTCTGCAAAACATCAAATGCTGCAGGTCTGGCCTTCTTCTTTAGCAATACCGATTCTAGGTATTCAATACGGGGGATCTCGAAACTACCATTGATTGGCCACTGAAATTCGGAGGCATGTCTGGTTTGTCTGTGCCAAATATCATTAAATACTATACTTCCAATGCCATGCTTACAGTACATAGTACACGCCGGCGACCCTTCCTGTGGTGCCGGGCGGCTAAATTCCAAAGATTGTCGATCGCTGCGGAACAGAGCCCTAAAGCAGCTAGACAATTTCCCAGGCATTTCACAAAAAATTGGTGTTACCTGGTCAATAATTGTGTCTGCAGATACAATACGCCAAATTCAAATTGTCAGGGTTAAATTAAGAGTCGGGTCACGACTACACCTGACCAAACCTAAGGAGGACTGTACGGTTTACCAAAGAACTTACCTAACAAATTTTACCTTGTGTTTGGTGGTTTCGACAAATCTGCCCGCCTCAGAAATGGACCCTCGTCAAGATGCCATGTCAGACCACACGACTATCGTCCAAGGATCGGATCGTGCAGCGCTGCCGAGGTATCGCGTCTCGTTCGGTCGGGCCCGCAGTATCACACCGTCCGTTCCCGGTTCGATAGTCTGCGTCAATCCTTCAGTGATCCGGCATCAATCTTGAGGGTCCCTATTCGGGCGCCAACTGTGAAAACAGAACAATAATATGCGGCCGGGAAGCCCGAAAAGAAACACACCAACACAGGTTACAAAGAAACATACAAGTGCTTTATTTAAAAAGCTACAACAGTTACCAAGTCAATTGACAAACTGATAGCTATTCGGCTCTCAGAGTAACATAACTAACTTCAACGAGGGTTCAATGTGTTAGTGAGAGACCGCTCATTGGAATACCCGGGCTTTTTATACAATTTGTCTAGCCCTGAGCCAACCCTCTTGAACCATTCTGCGAAACAGGTCTTTGGGTTCCTTGCCATGTCAATCCTTTAATATATACATTTCGATTAGTTTCACTGATATAGTTGTACATTTACATATAGGTCAACGGTAGGACAAGGTCTCAGTTCGCGGCCCCGACAAGTGGCCTGCAGGCATATTAATTATTCAGTTGCACGGAGGTCTCAACAGCCAGAGTTTTACTCAGAATGTCATTTGGCCTCCATTTTGATGTTCAGGGTGACTTCTACATAACAAGAGAACCTAAAATGGCGGCTCAATCCAAGATGGCGACTTACATTACTTTCTCTAAAGTCAAGACCTTGCCGTGGAGTTTGTTCGCACATGATGTTTAGACAACTTGGCGTAGGCCAATACACATACAATTGTTACAATGGGAGGCACAATATTGTTTCTATTCTGACAGGTTGTTTGGGTTTCCGTGCCACTGCAATTGGGGACACCCAGGGAGTCGGACCCTCCACCCTCTCAATTATGTCGAGACTGACCAAGTTATCGAGCTCCTTGTCGACATGTTCACGAAGGTGAAAGGGTACCCTGCGATGTTTCAGGGCGATGGGCTGCACAGATTCATTGATATGCAGCCTCACTGGGTCACCAGCCATCTGTCCGATCCCATTGAACAGTGCGGCATAGTTCCCAAGCAAGTCATTGATGTCCTCCAGATAGACCGAGTTTGCAAAGCTGACGATGCCGAGGGCCTCTGCCACTGCACATCTTAACAAGGTATTGGGGCTCACCGGTGTCGCGTAGAAGCGTGCAGTGATTTGCGAGCCGTCGTGCTCCACCTTTGCCACAAAAGCACCATCCAGTGTGATAGGGTCCAGACCACCGAAAGCGAAGATGCGGGCTTTTGGTGCTACCAACTTAGGAGGCATGTCCATAACGTCATAGTGTCCCCGGGCCATCACATTGATGGACGCCCCCGTGTCCACCAGGACAGGGACTGGAGACCGATTGACTTCCACCACGCACCTTGGTTGTCTCCTGTTCTTCCCTTTCAGGATCCCCACGCTGGAGACGAAGAAAATGTTCTCTTCCTCCTCTTCGTCTGCTTCTTCCACCGGGGGGGTCCTCTTCACTCTGGTCCACCTGAGCGACGTTAGGCGGTCGGCCCTGGCGAAGGAGACTGGACCGGGCCAGGCCTCGTAGCACCATCACAGGCATGGCCTACTTGCACACCCTCGAGAAGTGATCTGGCAGCCCACACCTTCCGTATGTCCTTCCGGTCGCGGGGCATTCCGTTGGGTGGGGCAGGTCGTACCCACACTTTTGGCAGGATTCCCCTGCCCTCCCGGCTCTGTCCCGGGGTCCGTCGCCAATTCTTCTGGTGCCTCTGCCACCGCGCCACATCGCACACACCTCCTTGGTCTTGATGGAGCGTGACCCAGCCTCCATTCTAGCTGCCCTCGCCTCAGACACTTCATGGCATCTCCCCAGTTCGAGGATACGTGGCAGCGTGATTCCGGGCTCCCTTTACACTTGGCGCCTGAGCATGCCCAAGGAGCACGCCTAGATGAGCATGGTCCTGATCATGTCCTCCGCATCGCCCCAGGCACAGGCCAGCGACAGGCGCCTCAGGCGCCCATAGAATGTGTCCAAAGTCTCATCCTCTTTCTGTTTGGCGGACACCATCATGAAGCGTTCATAGTCTGTGTTGGCAAGAGGCAGAAAATGGGCTTGAAGTGCGGTTTTCGCCTGACCGTAGGATCCATCCCCTGTTGGAAGCGATTCAAAAATCTCCTGGACTGAAGGCCCTGCCGAGTACAACATGGTTGCCAGCCGGCTGTCATCATCAACCACTTGAGCGCCCGAAAGTACATGTCCAGGCGGTCAACCCACCTCTTCCATCTGGGCCCCAAGCTAGAAGGCGGGCCCAAAACATCAAACTCTGGGATGGGCTGCAAGGCCGCGTGTGCACGTGCCTGGGCCATGGCAGGAAGGATTGGCTGGGCAACAGGTGCTACCGCTGGCTGCACTGGAGGCAAGAGGCCTTGAGGCCCTGCTTGAGCAAGTGGAGGCCTCTGCACCGCTACTGGTTGTGCACCGTCCTGATCTTCAGTATCACTCATGAGTTCGAACGCACAGGCACCCCCACCATGGAAAATGGGGGCCGCAACTCAAACTCTGATCCACATCCAGGCACAGGAAAGTTCACCCTGGGAGCGAAGACGGCAAGATCACACTGTCCCCCTCCACGGGCAATCATAAACAGCCCAGTCCCAGCCACCAGGCCTGATGATTCCAGGAAGCAGAATGAAGAACCACTGCAACACACCTCTTTGATGATGAAGAAGATGAAAAAGCAGTAGGGCCAGCAGTCTGATGATGAAAAGGATGAAGAAGGCCCCAGCCTTCAGCTGTTCCAAAAATTGAGTCAAGGAAGAATTATGGGCTATGGAGGCCCAGCCATTGTAGCCCTCCTCCTCGCTTGCACTCGACGTAGAAGACCCAAAATTCGGGAATAGGCACGCAGATCAAACTGTCTGCTAACAGTGTGTCCAAAAATGCCTGGATGCCACTCACTGCCCAAACTGGAGCTCTGTGAAGTCCACAGCCTGATTATTCAAAATGTCCACCAGCCGCGTGGCTGAAGCACGGCCTACGGCATGAAACGAAATGTCAGCAAGTTTCCGTTTCAGGAAGAAAAATTGCAGATTCGTCGCCATCGGGCCCATGCATCATTCCCCACTCGTCGCCACTGTTGGGGGTGTGTCCTGACCCCCAGTGATTCCCGTAAGCCCCCCAGCGCACAAGGACTCACACCGCACACGTCCTTCTTGCTCGGGCTTCCCGGTCGCATTGTCGCGGCTGGGAACACCCCGTTTATTTATGCTGAACGCGGCGGCGTGCAGCGTCACGCCGCCGCATGCACGCCCCGTCATCGGGCAGCGCCACAATGTCCATCTTCTCACCTGCCTCCCCTTCCGAAGTCCCTGCCCTTCTATCCAAAGCCCACCCCACATCCGCCCCAACTGACCCTCTGCCTTCCCTTCTTATCTCTAAGATTCACCCTCTTCTTATCCCCTACCTTACCTCCTTCTTCAACATCTGCCTCTCCTCAGCAACCTTTCCCTCTGCTTTCAAGCATGCTATGATTATTCCTATTCTGAAGAAACCTTCTGCTGATCCACTTCTCACCTCTAACTTCAGACCTATCTCTCTTCTCCCATTCCTCTCTAAGCTTCTCGAGCGCCTTGCCTACTCCCAGCTCTCATGCTTTGTCACTACTTTCTCTCTCCTACCACCCTCCCAATCTGGCTTCCGTCCCAAACATTCCACTGAAACTGCTCTCACCTCTATCCTTAACTCCCTCCTGTCCGCTCGCCATGCCAAGCAATCCTCTATCCTTTTTCTCCTCGATCTCTCCGCAGCCTTTGACACTGTCGATCATCCCCTCCTTCTCCACACTCTTTCCTCCTTTGGGTTGAAAGGCTCTGTTCTCAACTGGTTATCCTCTTACCTTTCTTCCCGCTCCTTTACTGTATCCTGGGGCGGCCGGACCTCTCCTACCTATCCTCTTGATTACGGAGTACCCCAAGGTTCAGTGCTTGGTCCTTTCCTCTTCTACTGGATGTCCTCCCGCTTTCTCTCTCTTAACACTGACAAGACCAAAGTCCTATTCTTTCCCTCCAACTCTCTTCCCCCTCCTTCTCCTCCCCCATTCATTCACTTTCCTCCCTATCCCTCTCCAAGCTCGTAATTTAGGCGTTCTCTTTGACTCCTCTCGCTCCTTCTCCCAAAATATTTCCCTCACTTCTCGCACCTGTCGCTACCACCTCTTCAATATTAGCAAAATCCGTCCCTCCCTCACTTTCCACGCTACCAAACTCTTCATCTCCTCCCTCATCTTCTCCCGCCTCTTCTATTGCACTTCCCTATTCTTTGGACTACCTACATCTCATCTTGCCCCCCTTAAATCCATCTACCACTCTGCTGTTCGTACCCTATGTCTCCTTACCTCCCGTGACTCCATCTCTACTTCACTCTCTTACCTTGGCTGGCTACCATTTCACTCCCAACTTAAATTTCACTTTCTCTGCCTTGTCTTCAAATCTCTCCATGGTCTCGCTCCCCCTTATCTCTCCTCCCTTCTCTCTTTCTACTCCCCCTCCCGCTCCCTTCGATTCGCTGACCATTCCCTTCTCACTGTACCTCCATCTCCCTGTTAGGCAGAATCCTGTGCAGTTCCCTTAGGGAGCACTACATAAGATTAGGACTACAGGTGAGAGCAATAAATCCCCTTTGGTATCAGTCTGTACCACAAAGATTTAGTTGGTAGCTGTGGCTGAGCAGTCAGAGTTATCTCAAGAGGGAGATGAGCAGTATTCTGGGTTTACACAATAGGCCTACAGCACTATGGCACAAGGAAACACTGACCAAAGCTTTGTATTAAAAAGTATATATATATTTATTTTATACACTTCTAATAAAACACATGTATCACAGTCATCAAGCAAGTTAAATTAAGTCAAAGGAAAATCTACACACTCCCAAGTTAAATTGTAGACCAAGTGAACCAAAGTGAAAACTGAGCAAAACGCACAGCGACAACTACACACAAGGGATTGTGTTTAACAATTCCTCACAAGGGAGGGAAAGCACAAGTTATCTAGAAATAGGTTCTTGTACACCCTAGCAACACTTCCCAACAGTTTGTGAACCAGTTCAGCAAGACAGTGCATCAGTATAGGCAATACTTAAAATGAAAACTGAGCAAAATGGCATTTCACAATGATTAGAAAAGGGAAGGAAGGGGTGGTTGTAAGAAATAAGAAATAGGTGCACCAACACAGTTCTCTGTGAGAAACAATCTAAAGAAAGCAGGTATAACAAATGTGACCAGAGTCAGTAGGCCTGTGCCAGAGTCAGTGGTACAGGGCAAGGGCCCAGGAGCAAAATGTTCTTGTAGCTGCAGTCAAGTCTTTGGTTAGAAGTTGAAAAAGGCAATGTTAAGAGAGGGGCGGCCGACCCAACAGGTAGGTAAAGGATTTAAAACACCTTTAGTGCTACCGCGAAGAAAGGACGGCCCGGCGGAACAATGTACCTTTAAATGAAGAAGTGGCTCCTGTGGTGGCGGTTTTTCCTGGTAGTTCCTGCAGTTCGGGTGATCCAGCAGAGGAAGAGAGGCTCTCGTTGTGGAGGAAGGTTCGAGTTACTGCACTACCCAGGGATGAAACCAGCCGCAGTGCTGCCCGATTAATAAAAAGTACGCTCCGTTTTAAATCGCGGTCCGGGTAGACTGGTGCCTGGCTATCCGGCCTCTGAGTACAGGGTACGGGAGATGCAACCAAGGCAGGTCTGTGGAGAAAAGTGGTGAGACGCTGCACTAGGGCTTCACCGGTGGTTCAGTCGTTGCAGATGTCTTTGGCTTCTTTCCTCTTCGGCTTCTTAGTTCCGGTGGCGACGTCTTTCTCTTCCAGTCCTCAGGACCCTGCCTTTATGCAAAAGGATCCCCATTCATACAGCCTAGCTGTCACTAACACAGTGGAGTGGTCATCTTGGCGGGAGACCCTCCAGCCTATCAGGATAGAGTGCGACATGGGTTGCGAAGGCAACCCTGTCCAGGGGCCCTCTCCCCCCCCCCCCTCCCACACAGTGGACCCACCCCAGACTCAGTGGCACCGAAAGGAGGGCTTCTCGGCAGAAGCCCGCCAAAAGGACGAACAAAGGATCCCTGACCTAGGTTAGGAGTTTAGAGAAAGACACGAGAAAGAAGTTATTTTAAAGGTCTGGCAAATAAAACCTACCGCAGCAAAGTTAATATTAAAATGCACCGGTGATATGTTAGAGGCTGTCAGAAAAAGTGGTAGCCTCGAACAATGGGAAAATCCCATAGGGAAATATTCACGGTCGAATATTTATGGTAGTAACCACTGCCACCAGCCAAAAACCTTTGAGAGAGGGCCTGTAGGGTACCCTCTATAAAATTAACATAGGGGCAAAACTATTAACCCCTTCCAATACCTCCATAGTAAGATGGGTTGTACTGGTTTAGTTCATAGGATTTGACTAGTAAAGTCAATGGGGACTTTACATGCCCTGGGAGACAGTAGTCAGTCCCAGGGTGGGGAGTCTATGTTTGGGGGTAGCTACGACACCCCTGTGTCACTGCACTGAGGGTGCTGTGTAACACATGTGAATAAAGATGGTTCCTATGGGGTTGAGAAAGATCCCATGGGCATTAAACACAAAAATAGCCTAGAACACACATAGCAAAAATGCCTAAGAGTGGGAAAAAGGTCTCACTCTTTGCAGGTAAAAAGAAACAAACCCTTAAAATCCAGTAAAGCTGCTGGGGGACTCTATAGGTAAGGGAAATTAGCCATAGAATGAGAATTCTCCTTAACACCCCCTGTGCCTCCTCCCGTTTCTGCTCCTTCCAACTCCTAGCGCCTCTGCACTGGAACTCCCTTCCTCTCGCAATCTGCTCCTCCCCGTCCTTATCCTCATTCCGCACTTCCCTTAAACCTCTCCTCCTCCATTCTCCTCCTTGAAACCCCCTCCCCCCTCTGCATCCCCTCCCTCCTTATTCTTTCCCCTTGACTATCTCCCTCCCCTCTCCCACCTCCCTTCCCTTTCCCTCGTCCAACTCATCGCCACCCCACTCCCCTATTCCCCCTTTCCCCTTCAGTTAATTGCTCTTTTCACTGTTTTGTTGAATGATTCATATTGTAATTTTGCTTCCACCGTTATATTGTTTGTTTTATGTATTAAGTTGTTCCACTGTACAGCGCCTTGGTGTAAGGCGCTTTATAAATCAATAAATACAAATACAAAAAGGTGTCATGGTTTGGCTTTTGGGAGGCTCTCCATGGGACAATGTGCTTCTTGCGTCAACACATCTTGCACAAGCGTGCTTAGCAGTGTTGCCAGGTTGGAAGGAAAAAATAAGCTGAATGCCCATCCGAAACAAGCCCAAAATAAATTGACTCCCATCCAAATAACCTGAAAAAACAAGCGTGCATCTATAACGATGTGGAAAGGTCTCGAATGTAAGAAACATAAAACAATAGCAAAATCATACATAGAAGGAACACTGACATAGTGTGTTAGAACAGCAATACTTTATTGAATGGAGACTAGAAGTCCCAGAATGCAAAATAATGCTGGCCTGAAATATATTTTCTTTTTACCCTACTGTGCAATACTGTATTTTATTCACTTTGAGATTGATTAATAAACGTTATGTAGCAACAATGCCGTCCTGAATGAATCTCTCTTAGAAGATATTGTATATAAACTCCAAGGACAGTGAATCCTTGGATATCTAACCCAGTCTTGCAAAAAAATAAAATAATAATAATAAAGGACTTTGCTAAACTAAAACAGTCCCTTCTTTACATGTCAGTGTGACTTGAGGCATGACTAAACTTTTAAAGCCAGCTTTAGTTTTGCATATGTTAGGCATTAGGTTTTGATTAGCCACCTAGTGGGCCGGTAACGTTCCATCAGTGGCAAACACCTAAGCATATGCAAAATACGGGGAGAAAGACAAAAAAGCAATTGCACACGTAAATTGCTGACATCAGCCCAGTGCAGGACGCTCTGTGCGACGTGTAATGGACTTAACTGTAATGCATATGCCAACACATACATGTACTATTTGGAAGAAGAACACTGGTTCCTGATCTTGATGGTCGTGCAGATTTATTGCACCTCCGTCCCCAAGTACCGCACAGGCAAGAACAACCTACTGCCTGTGCAGTCTTTGAGGCCACAGGTATTGTAGCCGTCAGTCAGGAACCGGGAACACCGGAAAAACCCCAGACCACTGTAAGGCAAAAACAATGTATAAGCAAACAGAGGGCAGTAGAAATGTAAACTAAATACAGTTGGAATAAGGCTTACCCCGATAGATGACAGGAAAAACCCTCAAAACGATGAAGAGTAGTGAATCGGGGGCCAGGTGAATAGGGTTCAATCTGACTTGCAGGAAGGCAATACCCGGGATCAGGATGGTGAAGATCCAAAGGTACAAGGTGCAAAATACAGGAGCAACAGGTCCAAAGTTCCAAGGTTACCAAGTTAAGGGAAAGTTCCAAACGAGTCCAAGAGAGCAGTCCAAGGCCGTGCCTAATAGTACTTAGAATTCCAAGAAAGCCAAAAACCAAATCCGTTGAGCAGTCCGAGGTCAAGTTATCCGAGGTCTTGAAAAGGTGTACCAGAATCCGAGGAGAGAGCAAAAGGCAGGTCTGTGAAACAGTCCGAAGTCGAAACAAGGATGAAGTCAGCAGGAGCAACAAGAAACTCCAAAACCTCACGTGAAACAGCTGTAAGGCACTGCTTACGTGTTTTCGAGTGCTTATGACTCATTCAGGGCTGTCACGTGAGGAAAAACATTGGAACGTGCGGCGTGAGGAATGTCACGTGATTCGGGTCACGTGATGCAGTTCATCAGGGTTGTTGTGGGGCTCTCACCGTACGGTGCCAGGATGAAAGCCGGGGACGATGTCGGCCACGAAAAAGTCTCCATGGCAACTGCCAACAAGCGGAGGGGCGAAAGACACCCGGACTGCCAGGCAGCGTTTTCATCCGCCGACGCTGCTTCACTGACTTAGTTGCCTCTGCAGGTGAGTGAGCGGGAGAGACCTTTGGGATGGGAAACCTAGGAGACGTGACAAACACGTCTTGACTTCCGCAAGGTGGTTACGACATCTGACCATCTTTGTTAGATACATCGATGATGTGTTTGGCATTTGGTCAGGTCCAGATGAGGAACTATGTGAATTTTTTACCATGATGAATTCTATGCACCCAAGGATCAAATTCACTACCCAGACGAGCAAAACACAGATCACCTTTTTGGATGTTGAACTTTATGTTAAAGAAAACCGTCTGGAAACAAGAATCTTCACCAAAACAACTGATAGAAATAGCCTCCTATTGGCAACGAGTTTCCACCCTCAAAGGACGATTGACCGTGTTCCCTTGAGTCCGTTTTTACGATACCGGAGGAACATTTCTGAAAACACTGAATATCAAAGACAGTCATCTCTGTTACGTCAGAAATTTAGAGCGAGAGGTTACAACCCATCCAAGCTGGCACAAATTGGAGAGAAAGTGGCGAATGTTGAGAGGGACACCCTCCTCTCACCCAAGATCAGCAAGAAAGATGCCTCTATGGTATATGTCACCACATACACTGCACAGAGTAAGAAAATTAGGAGCATCATTCAAAGAAATTGGCCTATGCTGCAGATGGACCCGCGGACCCAACCCCTTTTCCAAGATCTTCCCATTTTTGCCTATAGGAACAGTAATGCCCTAAGAAACAGCTTGGTGAGAGCAGAGCTATCGACCATTCCAATCAAACAGACCAAACATAAAGGCACACAACCATGTCATAACTGTCAACATTGTAGTAACATTACACCAGGCAATATCATTTCGCATCCACACACTGGCAAACCAATTACGCTGAAACACTCATGCACCTGCGATTCCACGAATGTGGTCTACGCTCTGAAATGCCCTTGTGGTTTTAATTACGTGGGTATTACCACAAGAAAGGCTAAACTACGTTGGACTGAACATAAGTTCAACATCCGGACCAAAAATCTGAGATCTCCGGTGGCAATGCACTTTGTTGAAGCAAGGCATTCAATTGCCCAACTTAAATGTATGATCTTGGAACAGGTCAAACTAGGTCTGAGAGGGGGAGATGTACAGAAGAAATTACTCCAGAGGGAGATCAGTTGGATCGACCTGCTAGATTGCCTCAGTCCCAGGGGTATGAACTGTGAATTCGACTTAATGTGTTTTCTCTAACCCAATCCACGTTCATTTTGTTGGTGTACTTGTAAATAGTGTTTTTTAATAGAGTCATACCAAGCTAACGGCTTGCATACAGATCATTGGTTCAAATGTATAAGTAGATGTGATACCATGGACTTTCACCATGGGAAACCCTCATGTTGGTAGGGCTCACGTTGTAAAACCTGTATAATTAATCCATTCCACTGTTACAGGCCTTGACCCGGTAGATTGTGAACTGGCGACTGACCAGGAGTTTAATTTTGGATGCATTGTGAAGGAAGAGGGGAATCTTCAGAGCAACAGGCTCACCCGAGTTGTAATGTGCATGACAGGAGACAGCCGAGCTGTTCATGATAGATTGTCTAAAAAATGGTGTATACGTTACACCTACAGCGCTACTATAGAACACGCCTTAACTTACTAGATTGATAACTAGACTGACAGTCCAGGTGGGAAGGTTGCAGGCCGGCACCTTAGGACCGACCCACTCTATAGGTCTGTCACTCTCCAGTACTTGAACGGTGGGTAGGGGCACGAGGCAGCTCCACAACTGCTGCCGTGCCCCTCCCCCCGCTTAATCTGTTTCCTCACCGTAGCAGGTGTTGGTACTCCGATCGATCACTCGATATTACCATGATCCTCACAAAGTGGAATTATTAACAAATCCAATACCATTGGCAACGCGGCGCATGCTCCGTGCGCGTCCTTAGCAACGACTGCTGAGGCGCGCTCGCGCAGCACCACGATCAGCCTGAGTAGAATCTTTCGGCGGATTTGCCCATACAAAGATGGCGATCCGCGTGGGTACACGCATGCGCGCCGGTTCCCTGGGCAACGATTATAGCTTGGGTGAGCTGTGCAGCGCGTCCTCGAGGCGGGTTGCTATACTCGGCGTTCTGCAGGCGATTTTTTTTACTTACAAGTAAGTTGCAACAATAACCGAGACAAGCGCTAGTAACGACCAAACTAAAATGTCACTATGAGTGAATGAGTGCACAGAGGCGGCTTTTCCACCTCTCACCCAACGACATTTACTACGAGCGCGTATGCTTTGAAGTCACCCTCCTCTTCTTTCTTCATAATTTCAGTCGCTCTCGGTTGAAGCAACTGCCCGACACTGCCACTACACCCGGCGAGACATCTACAGTCTTTTGACCGGGTGAGTTACGATTAAATTACGTTCACAACACTTGTGAATCTGATCCCTCACCAATGATCTGATCCTGACAAGCTGGTTCTGTCATGTCATTTTAACTATACAGGTGGCCATGATTTTTCTATGGGTACCAAGGAAAGCAGGTTAGTTTATCTCTACCTCTGTGAGATACTTAGTTTCTCCAAATTCTGCATGAATCTAATTAGTGTATCCTTATACCTTTAGGAAATCCCACTGAAATTTGAAAACTGAAATTTGAATCTTGTTGAAACTAAAAACACATCCTGCCCTGAAGATGGATTTCCTACAATCCGAAACGCGTTGGCACTGACAAACCTAATAGGAGTGTCTTTAGGAATATACTTCTGAGCTGAGTGTGATTGCTCAGAAGCAGGGAATTTGAAATTGGACAACTATTGTCTGTTCAGTTTTGTATATGAATGGCTCAGTCAGACTATACTGCTAAAAAGTGTATCTTACTTTTGTTACCTACTGTGTATATGTTTTGTTACAGAGCATTCTGTCCAGATCAACTCAAATGCAACCCTTTGTTTGTGTACTATAAACTTACTTTTACTTGGTATCCTGTGAATTGAATTAATTGAGTCTCACACCTTTTACACATTGAAGTGTGGGAAGTTGAATTTATTTTCAATGTGAATGATACAACTTAATGGCACCTAGGCCAGCCTGTTACCTGTTCTGAGCCCAGCCGAATTCTATGTTCACTGTGGACCTACAGCGTGAGAGGTCTGGGTATACCTGGAGCACCATTCTAATGCTTTAATACTTGATCAAGTTGACCCCTTTTCTTTGGACGTTTTGAAAATGTGTCCTACTGAACTAGTATTCCCACAAGGGAGTCTTCTAGTTTCAGCCAGGCTGAATCACCATTTGGGATTTTATTCCCATTAGGAGTGCAGCACAGGGTTACCGACTGGCAACAGTCTGTGCATGTTTTGTTCCTCAGTATCTTGAATCTCGAGTGGCCTCGAGCTTCACCCTGCTGCACCTGAAATAGCACATACCTGTTTTACACACTTAACATAAGACCCCTTGGGGTCTATTTACCTTGAATTACCCCTGATTATTACCAGTAGTGCCTCCCACCAACTTTCTTTTTCTTCACTTAACTGTAATGTAAACAAGCCCAATTACACACGCACAGACCGTCAAGCAAGCGGACAAAAACCGCGACAAGTGACCTCCAAATATTATAAGCGACTTTGGGCAAAAACATGCCCAAAGTCGCTTATAATAAGCGGACCTGGCAGCACTGGTGCTTAGTCATAGCGAAAGTCACGCGAATGTGTCACGTCAGAGGTGCGAATGATGGCGGAGGTATTTTAGGAAGACAGACGAAATGGCCGCTATGGCGGCAATCTTGGATTATTTGGTGTGTTGTAGTGGCAACCAGAGGCCTAGCCTCGCGAGGATACGACGTTATTTTTGTGATTGATGATAACTACGCCTAATTGCAATACTCCAATGTATGGATTTTTATTTTAAGTAAAATTTCTCATAAAAAAAAATGCTCGTACTCTTTGGACAATGTCATCACAGCAAGTCTTTAGTTAGTCACTTAAAAATACTATTGGGGGGACTGGGTTCTGAGTTTTTCATAACCAATTATGCAGTGTAAGCAGCTAAAAATGAGAGTTTGGCAGAGAACACGTAATGTATTTTCAATAAAAGTAGTAGCTATATATCGCAGTCATTTTGACAACTGATTTTTTTTTTGTCTTAGATACTGTAAAAGTATTACTTGTAGCAGGACTCAATATTATGCATGTTTGTTTGTGTGTCATCAAGCTTCTCTGAGTGATACAGTATAAGAAAGTATCTCATTGCCGACACCCGGCCGAACATAATTTATATTACTTTTCGCGCTCTGAAACACTTGTGTACGAGCGCGTTAGAAATAAAATGTCAATATCAATACTTGCCAACATTGTGCAGCACCTGGGAGAGATTTTCTCTCGTAAAGCGTGATCAGAACATTTCCCCATTCAATTGCATTGGGGTAGAAATTATTTTAGGAGGGAGAAAGTAAACAAAAATAGCAATATTTTTTATTTAAAAAAATCGGGAGTATCCTCCCTACATCGGGCGGGTTGGCATACACGCCAACATTCTGAGGAACCTGAGAGGGAGATTAGACGAGAGCATTCGGGAGAAATTAATTTCCCCATAGCAATGTGTTGGGGTTAGAATTATTTTAGGTGGGAGAATGTGAAAAATAGCAATATTTTTCATTTCAATCTCGGGAGCGTCCCACCTAAAATGGCAGGGTTGCCATATCTGGGTTAGCATGTGTTAGGGGTTGCTGGCGCCCCGCCCCCCCTGCGTATCGCCGCAAGCCCCGGCACCGAAGGACTCATACAGACACGTCCTTTTAGGTTCGGGCTTCCCGGTCGCTCTGTCGCAGCCGGGAACGCCCCGTTTATTTATGTTGCACGCGGTAGCGTGCAACGTCACGCCGCCGCGTGTGCACCCAGTCATCGGGCAGCGCCATACTCCTCCTTTTTCCTGGGAGAACAATAACAATACTAATACTAGACACTGCAAAACACACCAAAACTAATACTTAACATTTCACAAGGCCCCATGTTCAAAACACCCCTTTATTGACATCTACCCGGGTCCCCTTACTTAACAGCACTCATCGTCAGGACAATCAGCCAGGTGACCCAACACGTAGTCGCTGAGGTGAGCAGGTTTCCCTCGCCCAGCCCTCTGGGGGTACCTCCTGCTCACCTCCGGCACTGGTGATCTGTCCACGGGCATGCCCCGGGCCGGGGACTCAGGCAGACATGGTGTTTCCCCTTCGTCCCCAGGGATTTCTCCTGGGTCTGGATCAGGAGGTGGATCAGTTCTTGGATCCCGCAGTTTCTTGAAGAAACTCACATTGCGAGTTACCGCCTACCGTCCGTCCGATGCAGTCCCCATGGATCCCCGGACTGTGACGACATCCAGCGGTTCCGGCTCATACGGTAGGGAGAGCTTCCCATGGGGATGCCTATTCCGAATGAGGACCTCATCGCCAGGCTCCAGCCGCTGCGGGCGAAGCCCTCTCCGAATGTTCTCTTGCTCGATCCTCAGCCGCCGGTCCATCTCGACCTGTTGGTCATTGATCACCCCAGGTTCCTTCTCTCCTACCTCCGGTAGCAAACCCAGAGGACACCGCTTGAAAAATGCCTCTGCCGGGGCCACTCCAGTGGATGCATGTGGCGTGGTGCGATACACCCACAGAAACTGGTACAGGGCTCTCTGGAGTGACTGCCCCTGTCCCTGAGCAATTCTAAAGGTCTTATTTAGAGTCCTCATAAGCCGTTCTGCTTCACCATTGGCCCGGGGCCAGAGGGGCATGATCTTCCTGTGCACCACCCCATAGCTCTCCATCAGCTCCGAGAAGCGTTCGCTCTGGAATGGCGCCCCATTGTCCGAGCACAGCGTGCGTGGGAAACCATGGGCCGCAAACACCTTTTCCACGGCCACCACAACGTGCTTGAACGCCACAGAGTCCACAAACTCCACCTCGGGGTATCTCGAGTACTCGTCGACCAGAACTAGGAAGTGGGTGCCCATGGTGGTGGATCCAAAGTCCGCATGAACAGTCTCCCAAGGGTGCGTCCCTCTAGGCATTGTCTCTATTGCAGGATCCCGCTGCAGGGGAGATGCCGCCTGGCACCACACACAGGCCGCCACGAAGTCATCCACCTTGTGTTCCAGCTCCGGGAACCACACCTTCAGCCGTAGACGTGCCTTGGTCTTGGCGGCACCCTGATGACCACGGTGAGCCAAGGCGATCACCTCGTCCACCTTCGATTGGGGCACTACGGTCCGATCTCCATGGAGCAGAAGGCCAGATGTTGAGAACGATAATTCCTCCCGGACTTTCCGTAGTTGCCCAAGTCCGGTTCTGGCCTCCTTGGTGTGCCCCGCCAGAGCCTCCAGCACCGACTTCCAGGAGCCCTGTTGCATCGAGTGCCTTAGGATCTGGAAGCACTCATCTTGCGCTGCCGCTGCCTCCAGCTCATGGAGAGGCATGGCATTTGGCGTGGCTGCCTCCACCACCACACGGACGTGCTCTTCTGCTTCTTCTGCACAGGCGTCCTGGACTTCGCCTGCGGACGCCCCAGGGTGTCTGGAGAGATAGTCTGCAGCGTTGTTCGCCCCTGGCCGGTATACCAAGGTGACTCCATACTCCAAAAGGGCGAGCATCCACCTCTCAATGCGTGCCGGTGGCTTGGATGACGACCCTGCTAGGATGGGAAGCAGCGGCTTGTGGTCTGTCACCGCCGTCACCGGGCGTCCAAGGACGTAGAGCCGGAAATGCCGGCATCCCCACAGTACTGCCAGCGCTTCAGGCTCGATCTGCGAGTATCGCTGCTCCGCATCGGACAGGGCCTTGCTGACAAATGCCACCGGGCGGATACCACCACCACTGTCAATTTGTGTCAGCACAGCGCCCAGGCCGAAAGGGCTGGCGTCAACTATGATCTCTGATGGTAATGCTGGATCGAAGAACGACATGGTGCCTTCGGCCACCAGGGCACCCTTTATGTCCTCAAAAGCCGCCTGTTCTAGCGGGCCCCAATTCCAGATGACATCCTTCCTGGTCAGTGCCCTGAGCGGTTCCAATCTGGAGGCCAGATTTTTAATGAACCGTCCACAGTATGTAACCATGCCTAGGAAACTTCGCTCCTCAGACACGGACTCCGGAGCCTGCGCCTTCTTTATGTCCTGCACCTTCCGGGGATCAGGAGACACCCCCCTTCTTTGAATACAAATCCAAAGAATTCTATCGATGGTCGGAGAAATTCTCACTTCTCTTTGTGGAGGGTGAGTCCCAAGGATTGTAGTCTTCTGAACGTCTTCGCCAACCGCCTCAGATGGTCTACCTCTGTTTTTGCAAACACCAGGATGTCGTCGCTTATGTTCAGAATGCCCTGTAGATCAGCCAGCGTGCCCCGAATAATGTTCTGGAACACCTCCGCCACCGAGGACACACCAAAACTCAGTCTCTTATAGCGGTATAGCCCTCGGTGTGTCGTGAAGGTGGTAATGTACCTCGACTCGGGTTGGAGGACAACCTGGTGATAGCCCGCTCGAAGGTCCAGTTTCGAAAAGAAACGAGCGCCCTGTACCTCCGCAATGATGTCATCGATCGTCGGGGTGAGGTGTCTCTCTCTCTTAATGGCCTTGTTTGGGAGCCTCATGTCGACGCAGATTCTCACAGCATCGGGTTGTTTAGGCTTCCGTGCCACCACTATCGGGGACACCCAGGGCGTCGGGCCTTCCACCTTTTCTATAATGTCAAAATTGACCAAATTGTCCAGCTCCTTGTCGACAAGGTCACGGAGGTGGAACGGCACCCTTCGATGTTTCAGGGCAATGGGCTGCACCGACTCATCAATGTGTAACCTCACTGGATCACCGGCCATCTGCCCGATCCCCTTGAACAGTGCGGCATACTTCTCGAGCAAGTCATTAATGTCCTCTAAATAGACAGAGTATGCGAAGCTGACAATGCCGAGAGCCTCTGCCGCAGCACAACTTAACAGCGTGTTGGTGCTCACCGGTGTGACGTAGAATCGTGCAGTGATTTGGGAGCCCTCATGGTCCACTTTTGCCACGAACACACCGTCCAGAGGGATGGGGTCAACACCACCGAAGGCAAAGATGCAGGCCTTGGGAGTAGCCAGCTTGGGGGGCTGGTCCATGGCATCATAGTGTCCACGGGCCATTACATTCACCGACGCCCCAGTGTCCACGAGGACAGGGACTGGAGATCGGTCACAGACCACGCCCCTTGGCTCTCTCCTGTTCTTACTTTTCAGGATCCCCACACTCGAGACAAAGAAGACGTTCTCTTCTTCTTCTTCCGCTTCCTCCACCTGGGCATCCTCCTCAGTCTGATCCACCTGAGCGACGTTGGATGGTCGACCCTGTCGATTGAGACTGGACCGCCCCGGGCCCCTCGCTACCAATACCGGCATTGCTGCTTTGCATACTCTCGAGAAATGATTGGGTAGCCCACACCGTCCACAGGTCTTTCCAGCCGCAGGGCATTCATCAGGGTGGGGCAGGTCATACCCACATTTTTGGCAGATTTCTCCTGCCCTCCCGGCTCGATCCCGGGGACTGCTGCCAGGTCTTCGGGTGCCCCTGCCACCTCACCACATCGCACATACCTCTTCGGTCTTGATGAAGCGCGACCCGGCCTCCATTCTAGCTGCCCTCGCCTCCGACACCTCATGGCACCTCCCCAGTTCAAGGATGCGCTGAAGCGTAATTCCAGGCTCCCTTAGCACCTGGCGCCTTAGTTTGCCTGATCATGTCCTCCGCATCACCCCAAGCGCAGGCCAGCGAGAGACGCATTAGGCGCCCATAGAAAGTGTCCAGAGTCTCATCGTCTTTCTGTTTGGCAGAGAGCATGACAAAACGTTCATAATCTGCATTGGCGAGAGGCAGGAAGTAGGCCTGCAGAGCGGCCTTCGCCTGATCATAGGAGGTGTAGGCTGGTTGTAGAGTCCGTTCTCTGAAATGGGGCCACCACATCTCCCGTAATTATTTTAGTGTGTCTTGATTCTGAGCAAACGCTCTTGATGAAGGGCCTCGGACTGTGCGTTTTTTGTTAACCGATGTATTATTGCTGTTTTATCTACCCTATAAGATGTACAGTCCTGTCAATCCTTCTTGTCTTCTCGTTGTGAGTGAGTTTGAGTTTCATAGCCTACAAGTTGTGTGTACGACTTAAACGTCTAAATACAAAGTTGGCACCTCTCATTACCCCCAAAACGTATTAATTACTCCTTTTAATAATAATCCTGAAAATATATCCTTTCAGCCACCAATATGAATTTCCGGTGTGAATAATTTAGCACAACTCCTCCCTCACCACTACATACGCAACAGTAATGCAAACGTGCTGCTGTAAGAACACGATTGGAGCCATGAACTTTTGTTTTAGTATAGGCCCACTGATGCCTTTCCAGGAGTAGACATTAATAATCTACGTCGCTTATGAACTTTGTCACTGATGGACACTAGTTGGCCTTCGGTTGGTTGTGTAGACATTGGGTGTGTGTGTGGGTGCCATCCAGTGATTGCGCCTCTACTCCAGTGATCCTCCACAAAATGAAATGCACATGCACTTTAATGTTTTGCACTTATGTGACTTTGTTTAGCACTTTCAACCTATGCACCTTTTGCACTTTATGCACTTGTATCTGCTTGTATGTTATTTGCAAATGTTTTACTATTCTTTGTGAGATACGTCTACTCGATGTTACATATCAATATATGTCTGAATGTAAATAAATACTGTTGCTTGTATATGTGCAATTCGGGCTGTTATACTTCGAAATGAGGGATCTGTGTCCCCACGGAAAAAGTTGATTGAAATCATGGTCCATTAATTATATCTATGTAGAATAGTTGCATGGCACAAACCAACATACATAAAATGATATTTACACTTAAAGAATTAGGAGTTAATGTTAAAGGGTAGCTTGGTTTGTAATGAATTTCCATAGCAGTTAGTTGGGAATGTGCATAGAAACAATGATAAATTACTATGTTTAAGTAAGAAATGTTTACAATCGTCTGGCCTAACGATCAGTGAGTGACCTGATGGTGTTCAGGTAGACTATATTTGAACGTTCTGATTGTTTATTACGAGGGGGAGTATGTTGGCAGATTTTAATGTTCTGTGACTGTCTTCACGCTGAAACTCAAATGATTTTCTTTTTTTTCCAGAAAAGCTGGTAGGCCCACGCTGACATGTCGGACATCCGAGCTGCTCAAGTACATGGCATTGATCAGTTGTTTTCAGAAGAGAGCTACCGAAATAAAACATTTGCTAACTTCCCTGGGAGTTGTCCAGTCTCATCCACAACGCTGGCCAGAGCAGGTTTCTATTACACAGGAGATGGGGACACAGTCAAGTGTTTCAGCTGTCACTTAACAGTGCAAGGCTGGCAGTATGGGGAGTCCGCTATTGGTAAGCACCGAAAATTATCACCAAACTGCACATTTATCAATAGCTTTTATCCGAACAGTGAGCAGATACAAACATCTAGTCCTGTTCTCCAAAGTTCGAGCCCGTGGGTGGCTGATAATTGCTCTGGAAGTTCAGCACCTGGGAATTCATTTCACATGGTTCCTAACACTGATGCAGATTATCTCTTGAGAACTGGGCAAGTTGTGGACATGTCGGATACAATGTACCCTAGAAACCCTGCCATGTGCAATGAGGCAGCAAGACTAGCATCATTCATTAGTTGGCCGGATTACTCCCCAGTAAAGCCAAAGGAACTTGCACATGCTGGACTTTATTACAAAGGCATTGCTGACCAAGTGGAGTGCTTTTGTTGTGGTGGCAAATTAAAAAACTGGGAACCTGGTGATCGACCATTGGCAGAGCACAAGAAGCATTTTCCTAGATGTTTGTTTGTGCAGGGACGTAAAACGGGTGTACCACATGAGTCAAATGGCGTTGATGAAGAATGGTGCATTTTAAATGGTACTGAAATTCCAGCACATCAAGAAATGACAGCATTGGAAAAACGTCTTGAGACCTTCCAAAGTTGGATGTTTCCGATTAGCAAACAAGATCTTGCAAAATCTGGATTTTACAGTCTTGGTAAGTTTGATATACAAATGAATACTTAATCATCCCGTACATAAAGTGTGCAACCTTTTGAAGGTATATTGATGCACTGTGAAAAGTGGCGGGGCAGTAGAGGGCCCGTAGCATATTAGTTTAAATGGGCCAAGGGAATACTTTGAGAGGATGAGCATGACGGTAGCTTAACTCTCTGAAGTTGCTGGTGTCATTCATTACAGGCACAGTAAGCACTAAATATAACCTTATGTCATGGGTTTTTAACCTTGTGGTTTCACTGGCCCTGTTTCTCTATCGCATAGTGCATATTAATGGTTACCAAATGTCTTTGATTGTGGGCTTGTGAGCCCCATGTCTGTGTTAAGCTTAGGGGCTGGAACGAATTATGATGTGAATTTTATTCTTTTCTGCATTTGGGCCACTAGACAAATGCAATATGACTATCATGGAAAATAAATTGTGAGTAAGGCGTTCTTAACTCGGATAGCTTTGGTGCTTTTACAAGTAATGACACAAGGTAAATGTAAGATGCATGAATAAGTGGCTGGTGCAACAGGAAGCATGCTTGGTATATACAATATAATACAGTTAAACAATGAAAAGATAATCTAAATGAATCCCATTGTTTAAAAGTAGATTTGTTAGCTGAGAAAACACGTTTCGATTTGGATGAGTTAAACCTTACCACCTACTCGCTAAGGTTACTAATCACAGATTCCAAATAAACTTCCTTCTCCCTCTCAAGTGTTTGTTCTGCTTCCTTTGGTCTCTCCCTAGCCCCTGCTTGCTGCCGTCACTTGGTCAGCTATGAATCGCCCTCTGCCTTGGCTGACTGTCCCGGCGTATATATTTGTTGCATTTATTTTTCAAAGAGTATACATTGCAAGTTAAATCTTCATTTTAGTGTTTGTACCCATTGTTAAGACGGATTTCTGAACTGTGACCTGGAGGGGCAGAGGTTCAGAAGGCCAGCCTAGTTTCTTGGAACAGGGTAACCTCTGGACAAGCCAGACCAACCAGGGTAGCGATGGCGGCGGTCAAGTCTCAAGAGGGGTGAGGGTGACTGAAAGACCTCAATGAGCACACAAAGCAAGGACACTTATGAATTACTCCAGACAGGTGTTCTATTAAAAATATAGACACATTTATTACAAGGCCTTTGTAACATAGACCATAGCAAAGAATCACAGTAACACTAAAGTAAACCAACGCATCACAATCAATACAATATATATACAAGACCGAGGGGTCTAAGGAGTTAACAGCATGGAATATGTAGACCACCTAGATGGAGAGGAAAACAGGCAGTGCAAGTAATCTTTAGACCCAGTTCATCATCAGAAATACACCTAACTAAGAGGCAGTCCAAGCCCTACGAAGAGAGGAGCCTTATGCTCAATAGTACCTGCACACGCTGGTGCCAATGGACAAAATAGGGTCTCTTCAAGGGTCACTAGCAGCTCAGGAAGGTGGATGCGGGTGATGAAGAACAAGTCCCCACTACTCCAGCCGGACCTCCACTTATGGGCAGAGGCAGGTTGAGAGTGCAGGGTAGAGTCGCTATTTCACAACAGCGGTAGACAAGAAATGGGCTCCTGCGTTAGGCGCCACCGGTTGGGGTATGGACTACTCACCAGTCCCCGACGCAGGCAGACCCAGACTTCGGCAGTTCAGTTCACTTTGCTGGCAGTTCGAATGCGACAATCAGGACGTCTCGACACAGTGTAGTTTCCACAGTAGCAGGACTCAGGGTCAATGGGGTCACAAATGCAGCGAACCTGCACAGGTCGTTGCCACAGCAGGGCAACACGGCAACCGCGTTTACCCTGGTCCGGGCGCACTAGTCTCACTTCAGACCTGGGAATGCCAAGTGTACGAAATTCGGCGTGAGGGTGCCGTGGACACAGAGCTAGCATTATGCCAAGTTTCGAGGGCTTCCCCGAAACGGCGGCGGTGGTCAGACCACTGGTTGGCCCATGGACACTTCCGAAGAGGCTTATTGCAAGGTTTGATGAGGGTGCCGAGAATAGTTGGTCCCACTATTCCAATGGGTTAAAGCGCCTTCGCAGACCTTCTAGGACTCGCAGGACGACAGCGGGCTCAGGGTGCCAAACCTTCCAGCGGATCACCTGTGGTTCCTTGACTCGGCTTCTTGTTGCAGGATACTTGGCTCCTTATCCTTTGTTCAATGTGAACTCAGGAGATCGACATGGTAGTGGTGTTTTCAGCCTCTTCTTATCCAAAGTTCCCTTCATGCCAAAACAGAGAGGACCCAATGGGAGATCTGCTCACAAACACTCCCTCCATACGTGGACCAATCATGGACCACAGTGGTCCCAGGCATTCAGGACACTCTAGACAATCTGGCACCCAGGATGTGTATTGGGAACAGGCATCCCAGCCCACATCTTGGAGGCACACACACAAGGCATGCAGAAACCAGCGAAAGCATTGGGTTTCGCGGGAAAGAGCATGACCAAATAAGGACTGGCCCGGGTCGGCTCGACCTGTGGAAGGTGAAGGGGCAAGATGGTCAAAGGACAGGACAAAGAACCTCGTGGCATGGCCATTTTGGAGCCAGGCCACCTATTCGTGCCAAGCGCGGTAAGCACGGTTAACATGGCAAAAAAGGGTTCAAACATAAGATAAATGATAGCTGCCACCAGTCCTGTCTGTGACACACCTGCGCAGTTCATAATAAGTCAGAGAGTTTCTAGGGCCTTTGGAATGACTAGAGACCCAAGTGTACGGTAAGGTACGTTACATTGTACACCTGTTACATGTTGCACAAAAGCTGCAACATGAGGAAAGGACTAAGGGAAACAACGTCTCCCAGTACTGACTGTCTTAAGGGCATATCAGTTTCCCCATAAGAATTGAGCGAAAGCCCAGAGGAGTGCGGCTGAGGGCTGCACTTCTCTGGCAAAGGTTAGATCAGGGTGTAGAACAGCAGCAACAAGTTTGGGGGTTGACACATGGAGGGAAAATTACATTCAAATATGAAATCTTTCCTCACCATTCATCCATAGTTGAAGAATCAACCTTGCATTGTCGAATCTTGTTTTTTTGTCTGTTTTATTAGCTGCGAACGTGCTTATGAAACATTGCGATCTGCCATTTTGAATGGATTGTGTCCTCGCACGTATTCCTCATCTTTGACAGGCACTTGTTGTCAAGCTTCAGCTGCTTTGGAAAATTTCCGGCAGAAGGCGCCATGCTTTGTTGGGGTCGAGTCGATGTTCCCCGAAGGCCTCCATTGAGGGTGATGTCATCGAAGGCATGTATAGCACACGTAGCATGCCTGTTGGCCTCCGTTCCGTTTTTCTGCGACAGTGATAGCTTCAAGTGAAATTCGGTGAGCCTCACATCTTGTGACATCTTTGTTCAATATCTATCGATACTATGTCATCATCATCGACAACTCCGAGGTCCTGTTTCAAGAAGTGTCGGGATTGCGGATAAAAAATTTCCCTCACTGATTTGCACCGTGTCTGTTTGTGGTGCCTCAGAGCGGACCACGACACCTCTGACTGTTCGAAGTGCCAGTCCATGACTGGAAAAGCCTTGAGGGCAACGGAAGGGGAAGATGAAGGTCGGCAAAATCCCTAAAAAAATCTCTTACCCGATCCGTGAAACCTTCGACTGACGAGTCGAGAGGCGACTCTACTCGGAGGAAGAATGCCAAGCCGTCCAGGCCGAGGAGTGGCTCACACCACTCTTCTTCATTCTCGAAGAAATCGAAGAGAATGCACCGTAGGTCGCCTTCGTCGTCGGACGCTTCCCCCGAAAGAGTTGCTTGCCCAACTAAGAAATCCACTCTGGCCGGGTGGGAAGCCTTCAGGGCTGAAATGCTTAAGATTTTTGAAAAACCAAAAAGCCATGCTCCTACCGAGCCTTCGAAAGAAGCTGGAAAGGAAGGGTCTCGTCCTAAATCCTGTGCGCCCTCGAGCTCGGGAAAAAGGCCTGATCCACATCGTGAGCCTTCTAGGCCTCGATCCGATGTTTCATCGAATGATCATTCGAGACAATAAGGAAAAGTCGAGGTCATCGACACTGGCGGTGCCTTTGACTCCCACCAAACCGTCGACATTGACCCCGAAGCCTTCGACACCAGCTAGGCCACCCTTGCCAGCTGTGCCGTCGAGGCTGAGCACCCCTCCTTCTATGGCGCTTATAAAAAAAAAAGCATCAACGACTTCTGTGGCATCGAAGCCAAGTTTACCAAAAACAGTAATTCCAGACAAAATATATGCTCCACTACCTAAAAAAAATAATTCTTTAAATCTCTTTGATTTTTGAAGAAGAGGAGTGGTCTGACGATGATCCCCCATTTGGCCTACAACATGGTACACCCAATGTACCAGAGAGTTTCTCTCAGAAGAGCCCAGAAGGAAGGACCTTTATAACAATTTGCAA
Organism: Ambystoma mexicanum; assembly: GCF_040938575.1. Lineage (NCBI taxonomy): Eukaryota > Metazoa > Chordata > Amphibia > Caudata > Ambystomatidae > Ambystoma > Ambystoma mexicanum. Next base: position 249,971,845 of record NC_090930.1, on the reverse strand, counting down.
ACTGCAAGTGGGGGTAGATACCTCGCCCGAACTTGAATTTGGGAAACCAGAGGCTAGGGAGCATGCAGATGCATCCTACAGGCAGCTCATGTCAAAGCTGGTGGAATACATGGGTTGGAGTAGGCCTCCATTACCATATGAACAGGACGACCTTACTGACATTCTTGACCAAGGTCCACAATCGGATCCCATCTTGCCTTTCAATATGGCATTGCAGAAAAGGGTGGCTAGAAACTGGGAGACTCCGGAGTCCATTACGGCAGTTGATAAGATCTTAACTAAGAAATACTGCCCTTCCAGTAGTGACCCCAACTACCTGTCAAAACACCCCACTCTGGAGAGTCTGGAGGTGCAGGCAGCTACTGCTACTTCCAAACAAGTGGCGTACCCTACAATCCCTCCTGATGGGGACAAACGTGTAGATGGATAGGCAAGCAAAGTATTCTCTGCAGGGAGCATTGCAACTCCACTTGTGACCTCGCAAAGTAAAAAAAAAAGAAATGTTTTTTTATTGATTTGGACATGAATACCATACAATGTAGTGCAAAATATACATTACCAATTTCACTTTTAGGTACATGTAATTTTCTCCCTCCCTCCTAACCGAGCCTACACCACATTACAGCCTGCCTCCACTCTTTCTATGGGCGTTCCCCGGTCTCAGCATCTGAGGGGCCCTCTTCCTCTGGGCCTGCCAGGTCAGCCCCTGACAGTGTTGCCGCCAAGTGTCTCCAGGCTATCAACGTATCCGCTTCTTCTCTCCCCCCCACCCCCCTCTGTTTGCAGCCTCCTGCCACACAGTTGTCTCGGCATTTGTTCATTTCTGGAGATCATGCCACTAGGCTTCATGCGCTCGGCCTTCTGCTTGCTTTCCAGCTCATTGCTATCCTATGTTTCGCAAGTATGTATGCTAAGTCATTAAGTTTCCTCACGAGTTTAAGATTGCGCAACCTTGGAAACCCCAACATGCATGCCCACAGGGAGTCTATATCTAGCGTTATCTCTTTTGCTGCCATGAGTCCGGCCATCTCCCTCCAGAATCTCTTTATTTCCGGGTATGCCCAGAACATATGTACCATTCCTGCCTTCACTTCCCCACGCTTTGGGCATGCCTGTGTCCCAACGTTTTTAAATTTGGCTATCCTCTTAGGGGTCATGTATGCTCTATGGGTGACATACAACTGAATCTGCTGCAACCTCACATTCCTTGATGCATTTTTGTGGTACCCCTATGCCCTGAACCATAGTCCATCCCCAATTGGTTCCACACCCTCCTCCTCCCAATCCCGTCTCGTCTGGGCCACCTCCCTCCCAACCTTAGACATCAGCAGCTCGTATATCCTGGAGATTTGATGGCCCCCCCTCCGACACATCAGAGAACGTCCCTATGGCAGCGTCGGGCTGTCAGGTCAACTCTGCTTCTGGCCACCCTCTTTCATTTTTACCAGCCTAGCGTATGTAATATATTGTCCCCGGTGCAATCCCCTCTCTCCCATCAGTGTGTCAAACTCTATCGCCTTCCCGTCCTGCCACATATCCCCCCAAAGTCGCTATACCTTTCAGTTCCCATTGTCTTCTGATTGTCCCCCCTCATTTTCTGGTCCATCCCCTCCAATGCCACTAGTGGCCTCTGCGGGGAGAGCGGGAGCGGGAGCGGGTTCTCCATTAGCTGGCAGGCTCTCTGCCATGTGTCCCCACCTAGGTCTAACAATCTTGATCCTCCTCTCTGCTGCTGTTTTGACAACCACATCCATTCGTTCAGAAAATAAGGGGCACACCCAGCTCTGAGCAGTTTGGACTCAGGTGTGGGATCCTCTGCTAACCACCGTGCCACGTATTGGCGTTGACTGGCCAAGTAATATACTTCAAAATTGGGCAATCTGATGGGGGCGTGGCCAGCAGTGCGATGGGAAAGACTTGAGTCTCTTCGGCACCCGTGACCGCCAAACATCTCCTGATCAAATTGCCCGATTCCTGCATGCTATAGAGGCACAAGCACTCCGGACGGGTGTTGGACCCCCCCCCCCCCCCGGGCTAAAGTGAGCAGGAAAGCAGCTGAAACCGCGGCTGTATCACAGAGCTACAGGCGAGAAAAAATCCGAGCAGGCTCCAACCGGCCCGACTTCAAAATGGCCGCCGGGGTTGAGAGCTAACTCTGTGCCTGCGGAGCGGTACTGCAGGAGGCCTCGACATCGAGAGCAGGCGAAGCTCCGACTTGTATGCAACAACTGACCAGCCTGTCGGAAGAACTACAATCCTGCGCACCTCCGCTGGTGAAGACACCCCGAGCTGAGGCGGCCTTGATACGCGGCCCACACCGGTGGAAGGAGGGTGCGAGCCTGCCGTCGTAGTGAGCGGGCCGGCGGATGAGTGAACGCGAGGGGCTGGCTGCACTCGCTCAACCACAGGCCAGGAGGGTCAGCGACGAGCGGAAATAGAGGTGCCGGGGACTGGCCGGGGCAGATTTCCAAAGCACAGCAGCAAGCACACCAGCGCAAAGGACACCGATGGTACCCCCCAAGAACAGTGCGCCGCACCGCCTTGCAGCATACCGGACAGCTGTGAATCCGACGCTCCCATGCTGGTGGGGGGATAACCGGACTAGGGCGGCACCGGACTGCGGGAGGCCACCCGCAGCAAGGGCCTAAGCACAGCATCACACTCTCCGCCAAGAGCACGGGGCCCTGAGGCCTGCATCGAGGATTCCGGGAGAGCGGCACTACACAAGACCAACAACCGCACCGCCTGTGGCAAGGGCGGGGGCATCCCGAGAAGAAGCTCCATCTCAGAAACAGGCGAGCAGCACGTGAGTAGCAGTCCCGCGGCCCCACCACTTGCATCGGCCAGGGAAACTGGCCAACACTCCGCCGGGGGAAAAGGGTAAAGGCGTGAAGCGGACTCGACAAGCTGTAAGGCGGCCATTACACGCTCCTCCACCCCGCAGACAGCAACAGTGCGTGGCCCCCGGGACCGAAGTGGTGGTACTCACTGGGGCCGGTTTGGGCGGCCAGTCCAGGACCAGTCCCGATGCCGGAGTGGCCCAGTACGCTACACAGAGGCAACAGCTCAGTCCGCAGTCCGGTTGCTGCACGGACATTTCCGCACAAAATCCAGACCCACCAGGCGCAGTAAGAAACATGGGGAAAGAGATCTAGAAGACTGCCCACGCAAAGCAGCATGGACCAATATACAATTCCTCCTCCGCAAGCTCCCGACCTCCACTCGTTGTCCTCGGAGGAAGTGGAGAAAGTCAATACGATCTCCCTCAAAGACATAATGACTGCCATAGCGGAATCCCGCATGTCCATGGAGCAAAAAATGGACGGAATAAGCATGGACGTGTCCCTCCTCAGACATGACCTCCAAAAGCTAACGGCACGCACGGGAGAGGCCGAACAACGCATCTCGAACACAGAAGATGGGATTCACAACATGAGACAACAACTCCAGAGTGTCTCCTCCAAACTCAAGGTGCTGGAGGATAGAATTGAAGAATACTGAACAATGTCGAATACTTGGTATCCCCGAGAAAGCAGAAGGCGCCTGCATGGAACTGTTTTTGGAGCAGCTGCTCGCTGACCTGTTCGATCCGGACTCATTCTCCAAGTTCTTCTCTATAGAGCGAACGCATAGAGTGCCCACCGGCAGACCAACGCCTGGGGCTCCCCCGCGCAAAGTAATTGCAAAATTTCTAAACTTCAGGGACCGAGACGCATTACTGCAACATGCACGCGCCAAGGGCACGATTACCTTCAATGGTTCCAAGATCGCCTTTTTCCCTGACTACACTAGGGAAGTGCAGAAAGCAAGACAATCCTTTGACCACCTTAAGAAGCAACTACAATCAATGGGAGTGAAATATGGCTGCTCTTCCCCGCGCAATTAAATATCTACCACAAGGGAACCACGGTCCACTTTAACGACCCCAAGGAAGCATGGCGCTGGGCTGAGCAGCATATAGAGGGCAACTGGTCGTCTTCGCGCGGCAGAGAGGGAAGGAACCGCGTGCCCCCGCCTGCCCAACAGTGCGTGCCTCGTCAGCCTCCAGCACAAGACCCACCGGAAGACATAGGTGGCTGACAACAAGTAAGCTCGAACTGTAATATGGCACCTTATGCGACATACCGCAATACCCATCTTAAGGTAACACACATTTGAATGTGGCGGTTGCGGGAACGTCTCGCACACGCGCTTTGTAGGGCCCCCTCGGCTAGTAAGTTTCAAGGTAAGCGCTAAAGGTGTCCCCCCCTACCCCCCAGTCATAGTTTGTAGGGGGATCACCTGAGCCTTTGGCTGCAATTGTTTCATGTAAGCTGTCCAGTTGACAGCCGGTAGTGTTAAAGTTCGGGCGACCGATGCTTCTAGTTGGGAGAAGTATAGGGAGGGTGGGATTGGGTTTGTTGAGTTAAGTTAGGGGAAGGACCAGTCTAGCATATAACACATTAAAATCACAGAAGAGGGTTATAACACGGAGGCGCGCGGGTGCCTGGTACCTGGCATCGTCAGCAACAGCACACACTCCATTAGCCACGGATAGATATGGCATCACGTAATACAAACACAACCAGAACACTGAAATTTATGACCTGGAACGTCAATGGCCTTGGCAATGCAATTAAACGACGATTGGTGGGGCAATACCTGAACTGGCACGCACCGGACGTCGCCTTCCTGTCCGAAACGCACCTTGCAGGCACAGAATTCTCCCTATTCAGACACACAAATTATAGACTTGCAGTTCACGCAGGCTTCACAATGGGCTCAAGGGGGGTCATGGTACTGATACACAAGAATCTCCCTTTCCACCTTAACACAGTAACCCAGGACACTGGAGGAAGATACGTATATGTGGCTGGTACACCCTGGGAGCACTCTGTCACACTACTAGCGATTTACGCACTGCCCACTTTGTTGTCACCGCTACTCGCCGACATTTCCCCCCTGATTACCGCAGACGCTTCTAACATCATGATAATAGGAGGGGACTTCAACAAAGTTATGGACATATGCCGGGATCGCTCACACCTTCGAAATAGAATTCCCCAGTGTGCCTACCAAACTTGCAACGTTCACGAACGCCATGGGCCTGTGCGACGTATGGAACTCCACCCTAATATCAGGGAATACTCATTCCACTCGGGAGCTCACGCCTCGCTCTCCAGATTGGACTACTTCTTCCTCCCAGCAACTGACCTACACAGGGCATCTCCGACCACTCCCCACTGGTGATGCAAATCACAACATCCAGGCCGACTCCCTCGCCCAGCTGGCGCCTGAATAATTACTACCTGGGCAATCCAGACCTGGTGGTCAGGCTCCAAGAGACAACGCAGACATACTTTGAGCTGAACACAGAGTCCGCATCAGACCCAGTGTCACTATGGGAGGCCTACAAGGCAGTGCTGAGGGGGGAACTCATCTCATGGACGACCGCACAGAGGAAACAATACCTATGCAAGGTACACAAAGCGGAACAACAGGTGAAACAAGCAGAGGTAGCGCACATAACCCAGAACACGACACAAACCGGGCCCTGCTTCTGGCACAAAAGCAGTTCCAGAACACTGCAATGGATAATGCCAGGCATGCACACTCGACAATGCGTGCAAGAGTTTATGAAACAGGAGATGAAGCCGGGATAATGCTAGTGTGGCTAGAACGCAAGGAGCAGGGATGCAGCCATGTCCAGCAGCTACAGACAGAGGGCACAACCCGACTTGTGGCAGATCAGGACATCACGAGGTGCTTCGCAAATTACTATGCTGAACTGTATAAGTCACCTACCACCCCTGCAAATACCTAAATTATAGAGGAAATTAACTTCCCCACCTTGAGCATAACACAACAAGGATTGTTGGAAAGAGAAATAACGGAGGATGAGGTGTCGAATGCCATGTCCGGCCACCAAGCTGGCAAGTCCCCAGGTCCAAACGGTTTCCCGATTGAACTGTGGCAGAAAGTGGGAGCCAGCGTAATTGCTCCACACCTACTGCAAATGTTCCAACATGCAAGAGAACAGGGCGCCCTTTCCCCAGATCTTAGGGAAGCCACAATAATAGTACTACCCAAACCGGACAAACCCCCTGAACACTGCAGCTCTGTAACGCTCACCTGATTCCCGTAGAGGCGCCGGTCTTGACTGGACCGTATCTGCAAAGGTGATGTGTAACACACGGCTGGCTCTTTGGGCTGGACCTCTGTGCACTGTATGTCTGACTTGAAGGGTAAGATGTCTGCAGATAGAAAATATGGGATTAAGGAACTGGGTTATTGAATGTCTCTCTCTTCTTCCCTTTCTCTTCTCCTGTAGAACCCCAAAGGTTAACGCTCTCACCTTAGGTAAGGGAACGCCGTGCTCTCCATCTGCCTCGGGGCAGGGTGCTGTAACCAGTTCCTTCACTGGATAAGGGGAGCAGGCTTCTTGACTTCAGAGGACTGCTGTCCGTCGTTTACTGCACGAACGGTAAGTTTCGAGTAATTCTAATGTCTTTAAAGTCTTTAGTAATGATGTTTCTTGTTTTGCAGGGTTCCGGCGATGGCGGATGACGGGCTGAAGTGAGTTGAAGATGGAGCCCGTGTGATGAATAGAAGCGCCTGGAAGCACGTAAGTAAGCGCTTGTTGCCTGCTTCACGATGCGCTCTAACTGTCTTTTTATTTTGCAGGTACAAGTTCGGAGCGGCTGCAGGGTGCCGGAATACCCACTGGGTTAGATATGGAAAGGAGTAATGGCACGTGAGTATTAAAGTTCCCCAATGTCTTTAAACGCACCTTGTTTTGTCTTTCAGATGCGGGATGCAGCGCCGAAGGCCTCCGGAGCGTGCAAAGAGTTGGTAAGCTTTTGTCTTTCAGATGCCGGAATGCAGTGTGAAGACCTCCGGAGCGCACGAAGAGTAGGTAAGCCTTTGTCTTTCAGATGCCGGAATGCAGCGCGAGGCGTTGGTGACAGCCGATGGACCAGGTAAGTGAAGAGAAGACCGTAATGCTAACCTGTTCTTTCTTGTCTTTATAGGTGTTGCTGAAGACTGGATTCAGGATGGGAAGCCTTTTTCCTTAGGCCCAGGATCAGATGCAGAAGACACGATGAGCGTTCTGCTGCAGAGGATGCAGAATAACGCAAAGCAAGATTCATCCATCGGGTGTGGTTTAAATAGCCTCCTGTAGTGCTTAGGTGTCTCCTTCCACAGCCACGCCTAGGTAAGAAAAGAGTTCCTGCTTTCCAGAAGAGTTCCAGTGTTCTGAATCTAGGGAGTGGCTCCTGCCCCACCCAACAGGAAAAGTAGTTCCAAACAGAAGAGGATCAGAGGCTCAACTGGCAGGCAAGTAAGCAGCATGGTCTGCTGCAGGTAAGTCCACCCAAGCATTATGAGCCCGGCGCTTCCAGCGCTGGGACTGGGCATATTTATGAGCCTGGTGCCACTGGCGCCAGGACTGGGTCCAAAAGGTCCCAATTGGGACTGGTTGGCACTCGGAACCTGGGTTATGGATCTGCTTCCAAGGGAGTTGGGAAAACCCTGACCTTTTGGAAGCAGAGATCATGACAAGCTCTTACAGGCCCATTTCACTTATAAACAGCGAAACCAAAATACTTGCAAAGATCCTGGCAAACCGGCTGCAACAAGTCATCCCCTCCCTGGTCCACCCTGACCAATGCAGCTTCATGCCCGAGAGATCAACACACATGAATCTCTACAGGCTGGACTCAGCACTGGAAAAAGCCGGCAGCATACAGGGTCCGCTGACTTTGTTGGCAATTGACTTTGAAAAAGCTTTTGATTCAGTGAGGTGGGAGGCCATCTGGGACATAATGAGGCACATGGGTTTTGGCCCAAACTTTATCGGCTGGGTGCAACTACTATACGAATGTCCAATAGCCAGAACTAAGATCAACGGCTGGAAATCAGACCCCTTCCGATTGGGCAGAGGAACGAGGCAAGGTTGTCCCCTGTCGGCCATGATTTTTGCACTTGCCATCGAACCACTGGCCATCCTTTTAAGAAATACCCCACTCCGGGAGGGCTTCCGGTGGTCAGAATCATGGGAGGATAGAGTGTCCCTCTACGCGGATGACTTGCTTATCTACTTGAAAGACCCACGCAACTCCTGCCAAAATGTTACGTAAATGCTGAAAAGATACGGAGCCTTCAGTGGCCTACGCGTGAACTGGTCAAAATCCATCCTATTTCCCATAGGAAGCGCAACTGCCACTTGCCCCATAAACTGCCCCTACCAAATTGTTACTGATCCGTTCAAATACCTAGGGGTGAAAATCACAAAGCACCTCACAGACTACACAGCTCTGAATCTACAACCAGTTGTGGCGAGATTCGCTGAGGACATTCGCCACTGGAGCTCCCTGTCACTGACATTGATGGGCAGAGCTGCCCTATTCAAAATGATCTCCCTTCCCAAGTTCTTGTATGTTCTGCAAAATGCACCACTGCATATCCCGCACCAGGAATTCCTCAAAATAGACCGTATCCTCCGGAAACTGCTTTCGAGTGGAGGGCCCCCGCGGATAGCTCTTCCCACCCTTCAGAGATCTTTTCTGGGAGGGGGGGGATTGGGCCACCCAGGCTGCAAACTTACTACTGGGTCAGCCAGATGGCGTGGTGAATGACATGCTCCATGGGGAAAAGGACCTGCCGCATATCAGAAGGTTTAACTTCGACAGCAACATAACACCCCTGGAACTTCTGTACTGCGGCATGGGCAGCACATCAGCTCCTACCATGGAAACGCACATCACACGGATCTGGGCAGAAGCACACCGGCATATAGGCTGGGAATCGAAACTGATGCTGCCCGAACCATTGTGGAATAACAGGCTTCTCTCCGAGTTACAGAAGCTGCCAAAATGGCCCGCCTGGGCCCAACGTGACATCACCAAAGTAGGAGACGTAATAAAAGAGGAGAAATTGGTCCCTTTGAAACACTGCGAGCGGAATTCGCCCTCCCATCCTCGGAAGGATACCATTATACGCAACTGAAACACGCACTGCACGCACATCAACAGATCATCAGCGACACGCTAGAATGTACCCCGCTGGAGCGTAACATAGTCCAGGACCAAATAAAAAGGAAAGTCACCTCAACCATGTATAACGTAATCACATCCTTTGCTACACCCGAGCTTGTCGGCTTGAGGGCCAGGTGGGAGCGAGACGTTGGTCCTCTACAATCGGAAGACTGGATGGAAGCCTTGATGTACCCTCGTGAGGCGACCATTTCATCGAGGCTTCGACTGGTCCAACTCAAGATCCTATATCGTATTTACTATCTGAGAGTGGCACTCTTCCGGTGTGGCAGGGTCTTGGACCCGCGATGCATACGATGCAGGCGCGAGGAAGGAACCTTCTTCCACATTATATGGGAATGCGACGAAATACAGCGACTATGGCGGAAATGCTGTGACAAACTGTCCAGAGTCTTGGGCAAGCTAATACAAAGGGGACCAAAGCAACTCCTGTTAGGGATCTCCGATGATTGTGACCTGGCCCGGTATGAGAAGCTGCTCTGGTCAACCGCTACAGCGATACTGAGAAGGAACATTGCTCAGCTATTGGGATCGGAAAGAACACCTAGTTATGACCAATGGATCATGGAAGTGGACATCTGTGTGACAATGGAGCGAAGGGTATACACAGCAAGGGGTTGCCCGCAGAAAGCGAGCAAAATCTGGCAGAGATGGGAAGACGATGGCCAAGCCCCCGAAGCAACGTCACTGGCAATGGGAGCGTGAAGAGCAGAGTGCCCATGGACTGGCAGGCCTGGCGCACGGGGACTGTGTCCTGTGTTCCCTCATCAAAGACTAGATGGTCCAAGGGGCAGAGGCCCCTCCCCAATTTTGTTTTGAACCCCCTCTATGGTTTACCCTCTGTTTCTTCTTTCCCCTGCAATGCACAGTGTTATGTGTAATGTTTATGTATGTGTGGAAAATGTAATAAAACATTTTTTGATCCAAAAAAAAATTGGGCAATCTAATGCCACCTTGTTCGTACAGGTTCTGTAACTTCCATAACGCCATTCTATTCCTGGAGTTATGCCATATGAATCCCCTGCACTTGTACTTTGGCAAAGAATCGTTTGGGTATCATACGGAATGTTAGCAAAATAATCTAATAGTCTGGGCAGAACCACCATTGTTAACAGCGCCGCTCTTCCCATCATAGTAAGGGGTAGCTTGGCCCAGCATGGCATGCTGCTTTGAATTTTCGTCACTGCCTACCCAGTGTTCCGTTCATGCTCAACCTCCATCTTATGGTATATGTCTATTCCCAGTATCTGAACGGTTCAAGTTCCCACCTTCTCTGTAATACCGGCAGCTTATGCCGTGGCACTCCTGCAAACATTCCTAGGGGGAATATGCCCGATTTTGAATTTTTTTTTTTTTTTTTTAGGGTTAACTGTTATGCCAGACACCGTCGCGTATCGTTCCATAACCTCCAGGATGTACTGTAAATTCTCCTCGGGTTACCTAGGTACAACAACATATCCACGTACATCGATATCAGATGTTGCCCTCCCTTAGTGCTGATCCCAACTTCTCCATATTGCTGCGTCAGGCACGCCGCTAAGGGTTCTAATGCTAGGATAAAGAGCATTGGGGACCACGGGCATCTGGTGCCTCTACTCAATTGCCACTGTTCTGATGTGACCGCCCCCGTTCTAACTCAAGCTAATGGTTTACTATATAACAATTTGTCCCACTTCAGGTAACCCGGCCCCACCCTATATTCCTTCAGGACTGTCAGTAGCCAGGGCCATTTGACTGAATCAAAGGCTTTCACTGCATCCAGTGAAATTATTGCTATCTCTTGGGAGCTTCCCTCCATCTGATCTATGACGTGGTGCAGCCTTCTGAGGTTGTCTGATGTGCCCCTACGCGGGACATACCCTGTTTGATCAGGATGAATGAGTTTGTTTATGACTGGCCTCAACCTGTCTTGGTTGAGCATCGAGAGTGGTCGATAGGACCAGCAGTACGTGTCTGGTTTGTTAGGTTTAAGTAGCAGAATGATTATTGCCTCCCGAAGGGATGCAGGCAATGTGTTTGTGCTAAACGCCTCGTTTAACAATGCCAGCATCGGCGGGAGCAACACCGTCCTATAAACTTTGTAGAACTCACCCGGTAGTCCAGCTGCCCCTGGGGCTTTGTTGGTGGGTAGTGCCCTCGCAAAGTTTACGTACACTCTATGGCATTGTCTTTCCATGGCGGCAGAACTCATTCCCAAAGGGGATGAATGAGACGGCTTCTTAGCTATTATTAGAGACAGCAAAGAGGCCATGTGTGAGTCTCTTCAATCGGGTTTGTATTCTACAGCTAGTATCAGAAGAAACCATGGCTACTAGCACCGTTATGCGAAGATTTGCATGGTTGAGAAAGTCGGGTTTTGCACCTGATGCAATCTAGACTTCTCAACATGCCTTTTGACGGGTCTCAAGGCTGATGAGAGCCTCGAAGTTGCAGACCTCATAGGCGGCAGCCTAATTTTTAGGTGCCGCTATTAAACAACCTCAGCCTTTTCGCCCTAGTTGGCAACCTTGGAGGGGTAGATCTTTTTGCTACTACTCCTCAGTTGGAAGGACGAGCGTAATGGCCAGTCAAAGGGGCCAAAGAAGATTTCCTCGTGGTGGACGAGGTAGAGGTGTACAGCCAGCTCAAGCAGCAGCCTCCTTACCAACGGCCACTGCATCAGCTGCCTCAAAACCACTGTGATTCTCCAGTGGGGGGCAGACTGTCTCAGCATCTAGAAGAATGGCGAGACATTACTTCAGATGCTTGGGCTCTGGAAAACGTAGCCTACGGTGACTTCCTTCTTTTCCAGATTCTTGATCTGCTCCTTGTGCAGGACATTTTAACCCTGCTAGAGAAAGATGCTATAGAACCAGTGCCTGTAGCGGAGAGGAACAAGGGATGGTACTCCCCTTATAGAAGGACGGAGGACTGAGACCCATCTTGGACTTGAGATACTGGAACAAGTTCCTCAGGAAGGACAAATTCAAGATGGTCACACTTTCTCAGATCCTTCAACTCCAGGATTGGTTGGTGTCATTGGACCTTTTAGGATGCTTATTTTCATGTTCCAATCCATCTCAAGCCCAGAAAATACTTGAGGTTCGTAGTTCACATTATCCATTTTGCGATCTGCCATTTGGGCTGACCTCTGCCCCAAGGGTTTTCACCAACCTGATGACAGTGGTGGCAGCGAGTCTCAGGATAGGGGGGATTCACGTCTACCCCTACCTGAATGATAGGCCGATCAGTGCGCGTTCTCCCGAACAAGCCCGGAATCATCTCGGTGTCACCTGCCACTCTGATCACAGTCTGGGCTTCTCCCTCAATTACAAGAAGTCCCATATGACACCTTTCCAAAAGTTCCAGTACATCGGAGCTATACTAGATGCATCCTTGGGAAAGAGCTTGCCACCCGAGGTGAGGGCTCAAGACATTCTACAGATAGTTACCAAATTTCAAAGTACCCAGCGTCTCCTGGTCTTCGATTTATTTGAGGTTGCTGGCCCTCATAGCGTCCTGCATTTTTCTTGTGCCAGAGGCCTGCCTGATAATGAGAATCCTTCAATGAGCTCTAAGAACTCAATGGTCCCAGTTCTCAGGAAAGATGTCGGACCAATTTCAGATTCCAAACCAGGGTCTTACAGGAACCCTTTTGGCAACCATGGCCTGAGATAACAGTAGTGATGGACACCTCACTCACGGGGTGGGGAGCCCATGCCAACAATCTGACAGTCAGTGGTCGAGTCCAAACTACATATCAATCTTTTGGAGCTGAGGGCAATCAGACTACCGCTGAAGGCCTTTCTGCCCTCTGTCCAGGGAAAGAGTGTCCTGATAATGACAGACAACACAGTGGCCATGTACAACCTCAACAATAGAGGTGGTGTAGGGTCACTACCACTGTGCAGAGAGGCAATGCTGCTCTGGTTCTGGGCAGTTCAAGAAGGAATCTCCCTATCGGCAGTTCACCTAGCTGGGGAGGGGAACACGACGGCGTACGCTCTGAGCAGGCAGAGCACAGTCTCCCACAAGTGGGAACTAGCTCAGAAAGTCCTTCAAGAGATCTTCACCTTTTGGGGAACCCCTCAAGTAGATTCGTTTCCGAACGAGGTCAACCGGAAGTGCGAAAGATATTGCTCCAGGGAATTTCCCCCAAGAGGAGCTCTAGGACACGCGTTTGTAGTGCACTGGGAGTTTCCACTCCTGTACGTGTTTCCCCCAGTCACCGTTATTCCTCATGTAATCAGGAGTTTGAGAAGGTTCGTGAAACACATGATCCTAATTGCCTCGGATTGGGCCAGGAGGACGTGGTACCCGGACCTTCTGGACATGTCCATCTGTCCTTCCGATGTGTTTTTCACACAGAGACGACCTTCTTTCGCGAGAGGAGGGTCGGGTTCTCCATCCAGAGGTTAAGCCACACAACCTTCACGCTTGGTTTCTGAAAGGCTGAGATATAAGGATTGGGACCTCCCAGATGATGTAATGGAGGTTTTGCTTTCGGCCAGAAGGCGAGCAACAAAGTCTTTGTACCGTCACCGTTAGAATACATTCTTTAAATGGTGCAAGGAAAAGGAATGTAGATCCTTTTCTATGTAAAACACTGGATGTTTTATCCTTCCTTCTATCCTTGGGTAAACTGGGGCTCCAGATTGGTACTATTAAAGGTTACTTGGTGGCGCTGTCATTTTTTAAGCGCTCGTCGGAGGAATTTTCCGATTTCAAAATTCCACTGGTGACACCATTTTTAAAGGGGCTCACCAATGTGTTCCTATCTCTTTTCCAGGTTCCAGTTTGGAACCTAAATCTGGTTCTAAAATTCCTAATGTGTGGACCCTTTGAACCTCTGCACACATGTCCTTTAAGGTTATTAACCTTTAAAACCATTCTATTGGTAGCTCTGACATCAGCCCGTTGAGTGAGCAAATTGCAGACACTTTCATCCAAGCCACCCTTTACTATTTTCCACGAGGATAGGGTTGTTTTAAGGATTAAGCCTTCTTTTTTACCCAAAATCATTTCTGATTTTCATTTGGGTCAGAAATTTGTTCTACCTTCTTTCTACCCCCCCCACTTCATCCTAACCCCCGGAGAGTGTTAAGCTTTTACATTTCAAGAATGTCTATTGATGACCAACTCTTCATTGGATATACAGGACCTAAGCAGGGTCAGGCTGTTACTAGACAGACCTTATCCAGGTGGATTATTGTGGCTATATCAGAATGTTAGAGGCTGGCAGTAAAAGACCCTCCAGAAGGTTTAAGATCCCATTCCACCAGGGGCATGACTACATCTACAGCCCTGCAAAGGGGCGTACCAATTAGAAACATTTGTGAAGCGGCAATGTGGTCTTCCATCCACACATTCACTAAGCATTATTGCCTGGATTCTTCCCTTGGTCAGGATGGTACTTTTGGCAAGGCAATATTTTAAGTCCAATTCTACTCCCTCATCCAAATCCTGCTTTGAGAGTCTGTCAAAGAAGAGGAATACGTGGGAGGAACATCCAGTCAAAAGAACCTTACAAGAGGCAAGTAACTTGTTCTTCTGTTTCTCTCTGTGGGGCCCTGGCCGGGCATTCAATGTGCTTATCTTCTTCAGTGAGCATGGCTAAGAAGGATGCTTTTGACCACACAGGAAACAGTTTTCGCAAATACTTTTACTGAATCTGAATCCTTTTCTCTAGTTTGTGGAATAAATTATGCAAGGTTTTTTTCCATGTGCTTTTTCGAGCCTTAATTTACCATGTAATTCCTATATAGCCCTATATGGCTGGCTGCACTGTAGGATTCCTATTCCAAAACGTGCACATATATATTTCTTTTAATTTCATTTTTTTATTCTTAAGTGTTTTACAATTAAGTAAATTGGAACGAATAAATAAAAATAATACAACCAAATATACACAAAGTTACATCAACTTGATCACAATTTGTAATGCAGTTAACCAAATGTCTTCGATAGGAACTTAGTCAATAGGCATGCAATTAATCCCATATTTCCCTCCATGCTGCTTCCCCCTCGGACATTCTGCTCTTCAAACCCTGGAGAATTTTTTCTATGAGTTTTATCAAAGCTATTATTAAGGCTTGATTAGAGTTAAGCATTAGCCTTACCTGTAGGTTTTTAGTCAAGACCAGGTCAGTTGAATGTAAAAGCCCCCCAAATGACAAATTCTCTGGTCCAGAAAGAAGGGGCACTCTAATAGCAGATGGAACAATGATTCGAGTGAGACTAAGTCGCACCGGCACCCATGCATTTCTCTGGGTATACCCAGCTTCGGCCCCATGGCTTCCAATGTAGGTAAGGCATTAAGGCAAATTTGATTTTTTTTTAAACCCCTTTTTATTAGCATTTTCTGTAACATAACAATAACCACAACCCCCAAGAATATCCCAATCCACCCACACCTCACCCCATCCCTGCCATGTTCGAAAGTCCAGGTCATTCCATCGAGGTCTCTTCGCTCTTTCATGATTGACGACAAACAGCCCCCCATGGTCAACAGTATCACTACGCCCGGGCAACTCTGCAGCAACTTCTTCGGACCTCCATCGCCCTTGTTTGTTTGTTTGTTTGTTTTATTTAGTATAGCGCTCCAGACCCAGGGGTAAATGGGCGCTTACGGACAGGTTACATAGTTACAGTATATAAGCAGTTATACAATTGTGGCGTTAATATGCCATATATAGTATGTACAGGCAGGTATTAGGAAACATCTCAGAGTATGTACAATATATACGGTTGGTACTGATCTTAGTCTATCTGAGGATTGCCTTCTCCAGAAGCCAACTAATGAATAGTTTTCTGAACGATTGGAAGGATTTGGTCAGTTTAATACTCGGTGGCAGGGTGTTCCAGAGTTGAGGGGCGAGGACAGTAAAGCTCGAGCCCCCCGCTCTTTTGGTGGAGAATCTAGGCACGGTGAGGCAGAGAGTGTTGGATGATCTGGTGATTCTTGTGTTTGGCTTAAGGGAGAGTTTGTTGGTGAGGTACTGGCGGGCTAGGTGGTTTAAGGCTTTATATGTGAGGCAGAGGGCTTTCAGGTCGTTTTTTTTTTTTTTTTTTGGATAGATAACCATTTGCAAGATATTCTTATATGGGAGATGTGCTCTCGCCTGGGAATGTTTAATGCTGCTCTCAGCGCATTATTCTGGAGGATCTGAAGTTTCTTGATTATAGCTTGGTTGGCACCAAGGTAGAGGCTGTTGCAATAGTCAAGCTGTATGAGGGCCCTCGCCAGAATGAGGCAGCTGTTTGTGGATAGAAAGGGTCTACAAGCCCTGATTAATTTTCCCATGTAGGCAGTAGCTGAGGCGGTCATATTAACTTGTTTGGAAAGGTTGATATTGGCGTCAAGGTAGAAGCCTAGTGTTTTCACATTGTTCACAACTGGGATGATGTTGCCATCTATGATGAAGTTGGAGTAATCAGGGCTGAGTTTTTGTAGGTTATTCGGGGACCCGACCAGGAGGAGCTCGGTATTCTCATCATTCAGGCAGAGGCCGTGTGTGGCCATCCATGCCTGAATGATGGAGAAGATCGTTGATCTTAGTGGCGTCAGTTTTGTAGTTGCCAGTGATGGTGAGTAGTATCTGGGTGTCATCTGCGTAGTTGGTGTAGGTGACACCCAGATGGTCCAGTTTGTCAAAGAGAGGCTTTGTGAAGATGTTATAGAGGGTAGGGGAGACGCAGGACCCTTGTGGGACACCGAATGTGATGGGAATGGGGTCTGCTGCAGCCACAGATGAGAAAACCCTCATGGGTTCTGTTGGCTAGGAAGGATTGTATCCACGTGACAGCAGAGGGTGACAAGTGGGCAGCAGAGGAGAGGTGGTTGCAGAGTATTTTGTGGTCAACCAGGTCAAAGGATGCTGAGAGGTCTAGGAGGAGTAGGATAGCTGCTTTGTTTTTGTCCTTGATGTCATTAATCTGACTTTTGAGGTCAACAAGGGCAGTTTCTGTTCCGTGTTGAGGACGAAAGCCAGATTGACGCAGACCTAACAGATGATTAGTCTCCAAGTAATCTTGGATTTGCAGATAGGCAACTCTGTCAAGGATTTTTAGAAGCCCTTGCTTACCTCTTCCCTCCCACCTCCCTATCTAGCGGCTGACCCTCATGGCGGTTTTAGGTCGTTGGCTTTTGACAAGTCATTCAACAGCTGGGTCCAGTTTATAGTCACTCCCTTCCCCTCCGTCTCCGTTTCTGCCGTCTGCAGGATCGCCAGTTCCGCCATCTATGAACATCCGTGCGCCACATAGTTATTTCCGACCCTTGTGGGCGTTTCCATGCTATGGCTACCCTACGCTTGCCGAGTAGTAACAAAAACCTACCCATCTTATTCCGTATTTTATGCTTTTTCCCCCCTGGGAGATGTCCCCAAATACATATTCCCAGATTCCGTTCCAGCTTGGTTCCGAACAGTTAATTCACCCCTTTAACCACCTCATCCCAGTACTCCGCTATTACACCACACTCCCATATCATGTGCCAGAACCCCGCCTGGTTTATTCCAGACCTGGGGCACTCATCCGACATGTCTTTGTTCATCGCCCGTAATTTCACCGGGGTCACATACGTCCTGTTTAGGATGTTAAATTGGACCAGCTGAAAGCGGGCATTCCGCGATACCTTCTGGGCTAATCCCCATGCTCGAGCCCACTCCTTTTCCGATATTTGATGACCCATGTCTGGTTCCCAATTTTCCGTCACCTTCAGATCCCCTCCGTGATCCCCTTTCTGCAGGGCTTTATAGATCAGTGAGATCCGCGCCGTTCTCCCTGCTTGGTCCAGCAGTACCTGCAACACTGGACTTGGTTTTTGTTCCTCTGGTATTCCTTCCCAAATCTCTGCCAGTCCTTGGACCACAGTCCGTACGTACGTTAAAAATAGACCTTGCGGGAGCCCGAACTTTAAACACCATTCCTTACAAGTGAGCAGCTTCCCTCCCTTGAAAAGATCTCCTACCACCTCACACCCCTTTTCCCGAAGTCTCTGTATACCCGCCCTCCCAATCACCTGGCAGAGTTTTTGATCCACCCCCCATGGAAGTCTACTATCATACTGCCCCCCAGTCTTTCTTGTGTCTACGTATTTCTTCCACGGCTCTCTCACCACCTCGAACACCATGGACCTCCCCTTGTTACCTAGTGGGTTCCACCGCTCTCCGGTTGGGTGGCAACTTGCCAATCAGCCCCTTCAGGCTTTCCCCCTCAGGCTGATCCCATAGCAGCACCCACTGTAGTTGCGCTGCCACAAAATATTTCCCAAAGTCTGGCAGCCCCAACCCCCCCTTCCTCTCTAGACCTTGCAGTATCGCTAGGGATAACCTCCTCCTCCTCGTATTCCACAGCAATTCCCTTACCCTGTTATTCAGCATTTTAAAAAATACTTTTTTCGCCACATCTGATATATTAGAAAAGAGTTAGAGAAGCTGGGGGAAGATCACCATTTTACATAATGCCACCCTACCCATCAAAGAGAGAGGTAGGTTCTTCCAAAATTGGACCGAATCTCCTATTCGTGACAGCGCCCTACCTGTGTACAAACGTATCCTTCACATCATGAAACATCCGTATGTCCAAATATTTGAATGATTCCCTCCCCCATTTTATCCCCAATACTGGTAGATCTTCCAATCCTGCAACCCTCCAGTGGAAACAATACTGATTTTTCTCCATTAACACAGAAGCCGGACATAGCCCTAACGTTTTTCAGTATCTCAAGCAGCTCTGGGAGATATATCGTAGGGTTTGTCACATATAACAGGTCATCCGCATGTAGCAAAACTATATTTGTCAGACCCCCTGCTTCAATCCCCTCCTCCATCATTTCCTACCTCAAAAATGCTGCCAAGGGCTCCGGGTCCAATGCAAACAAAATTGGGAAGGCTGCACACCCCTGCCATGTCCCCTTGCCCAATTCCCACGTTCCGGACACAGTTATTGGTCCTCCCATTGCCATTGGTTTGTTTATTATATAACGGGCCCAACCATTTGCATATATTGTCCCCCAAACCCGAATTCCTTCAGTACATGGAATAGCCACCTCCATTCTAACGAGTCAAACGCCTTCATGGCGTCGGAAGAAGCTGTTGCCATGTCCTGCTTATGTGTCTTCACTACGTCCATGACATGATGAAGGCGAGAAATGTTAAGAAGTGTTCCATCTCCCCACAAACCTGCATTGATCTGGGTGGACCAATTGCGGCGCTACCTTAGCCAATCTGGTTGCCAACATTTTCCCCAAGACTTTCCTGTCCACATTCAATAGGGATATCGGCCGGTACACCGTACAATCCAACGGGTCCTTACCTTCCTTCAATATCACTGTAATAACTGCCTCCCTCATAGACTCTGGGAGGCAGCCCTTCTGAAAGGCCTCTTCATACACCTTCTTGAGCTGCGATGCCAGGAGGTCTGCAAAGGTGGAGTAAAACTCCACCGGGAATCCGTCAGCACCTGGAGAAGTACCTCTCCTCCTATTGCAAATCACCCAACCAATATCCCCTTCCTCTATTGGGGCTTCCAATTTCTTTCTTAGATCCTCCCCTGATTTCGGTAACTGTATCGCCTCCGTAAGGTCTTCCACATCTAAATCTACAAACCCGTTCTCGCTCGTGTACAGCTCTTAACAAAATGCTACGAAAACATCATTTATCTTTTCCTGAGTTCCCACTATCTCCCCCGAGGAATTTCTGATCTGAGTGATAACCTGACTCAGGCTTTCATTGCTAATCAGCCATGCCAATAATTCCCCACTTTATCCCCGCCTACTATTATCAAACTGCGACAAGTTCGCCAGGGTCTCCTGATGGAGTGTACATTTTTGGGCCAGACTTGCCCCACCAGTGCACTCCTTGCCGCCTCCCTGACTAAATCCGCCACCTGGACTCTGTGCTTCATAGTGTATCGTGCAGGCGGCTGCGCATACCCACTGCCATGGATAGGCACTTGCCCTTTATGGTTGCCTTGAAGGCCTCACAGAGCGACTCCCTGGACACCACTGATTCCTCATTAAGTTCAAAATAGGTTTCGATCCCCTTACGAAGTTCGCCAACAAACGCTCCATCCCCTAGTGCCTCCTTCTGCATCCGCCATAACCGTCGGAGAGATTGCTCGTTAGTCCCAAATAATGTAGCCACTAATGGGGAGTGATCCGATAGAGTACGCCCCAAGTACTCCGGCTCATTGAAGCAGTGACAGTACTCCCTCCCTGTTATGAGGTAGTCCAGACGAGAATATGAGCCATGCACGTCCGAGTAATAGGAGAACCCTTTTTCCTCACCATGCCTTTCCCTCCACCAGGTCAAGTTCCCTCATCACCCCATGAAGGGACACAGTCCTATGCTTCTTAGTGACCCCCCTACTCCCGGACCCATCCAGACGCTCGTCCAAATGACAATTAAAGTCACCTCCCCACACAATCCTATCCCCCTGTATGGCCCTATCCTACGCAGAACCGCCGGGAAAGACTGCCTATCATCAATGTTTGGCACGTATGAGTTAACCAGACAAAGCGCACTGCCTTCCCATAGGCCTACTATCGCCACTGTCCTACCCACATGATTCCCTCAACACTGTTTCCACCTTCAGAGGCACCCCCCTAAACACCCAGATAAGCACCCCTCTTGCTTGAGTTGAGTAAGTTGTTCCAAATACCTGTCCTCCCCATAACTTCCCCAGTTATCCCAGGTTCTCCTTACCCATGTGCGTTTCCTGTATGAAGGAGACTTGTATTCCCTGTCTCTTCAGGAATTCTCCCACCCTCCGTCTCTTCTGGCACATCCCCAGTCCCCGGACGTTCCATGTCACAATTTTGTGACCTCCCAACCTACCCATCGACTTTGCCGGGATAGTTTCTCAGGACCGCGTTAAGGCAAAATTTAAGGTAGAGATCACAATGTTTTTGGAAGGGAACTTCTGCAAGTAGGATCTCAAATTGCGTGATGGTGTAAACAAATGGTGTTTTTTCTTTGAACTATACCAATCTGTTTAGATAATCGTGGTCATTGATTCTGTCGCAAATGATGATCTTCATCTTTTTTACATAATCGCTGTCTGAGGAATCAAGTGAGATCATACTGGCAAAATTCACGCATCTCTTGTGGAACCTAAGCAAGTAGGAAGAGTGGGTCAATCTGCTCTTTAGCAGATCTTTCATATAAGAGCAAATGGAATTTATGTCAGGTGCCATAATTTTTGAGTGCAAAGACGGGCATCTTTTTATGTATTGGGCCCAACCAAGATGTGTGGCCCAGTTCCAGTCTAATGGCACTTATGGGTGTAGACTTTGGGAGGGCTGAAACGATCTTCCAAACCTTCCCTTCCAATCTGTCTAAAAAGTTTGTCGTAAAAAGGCATCAATTCGCAACTGTACAATGTGGTGGCAGTGATTTTTAGTTTGTACAGTTCAATTAGCGGCAACAAGGGGAAAGCACAAAGTTTACTCCGGAGGGCCTTCATAAGAGTGATACCAGACCCAAGTTTAGTCGTCATTCTATCTCTTTGCAGCTGGAATCGTTTTTTTGATATGGTCACATACCCTAGGTAGATTATGGTGGAAACTTGTACAATTTTGGACTGGTTTAGGTTCCAGGAGTAAGATTTTGGATTACGCTTTGTTGAGTATGCCAGGACAAAAGACTTCTGGGGGTTTACATTTTTAGACGGTTCCTCCCCATGTAACCATATACCCTGTCCAGAAGTCTTTGTGGGCCAGCAGGAGTGTAATCTATTAATAAAAGATCTGCGTAAGCAATAACATTTACCATTAGTTCACCCCATTTGGGTGCATATCCTTCCCCTCCTTCCATAAATCCGCCAGGAAGAGGTTAAAAAGAATGAGGCTGAGCATGCAACCTTGGTGGACCCCTCTGGTAGCGGCGTTGGGACTAGATGGATTTCATTCTTTCCTTCTTCCCCCTGCGGATCTGGGATGTCGATGGTGGAGGCTTCCTGCTGCCTCACCCTGCTCTACTACAGCTGTACCTTGGGTAAGATGGAAATTAATTGGAGTGCACACAACGTTGCAGCATCATTTTTTGGAAAACAATGAAAATGATTTTAAAATTGAACATCTTTTGAAACTGCATGTTGAGGATCTCTCCTGTTTGGGCAGTGTGTGTCCTTTCCATGTTTTTCCTGTCCATTGCCAAACAACCTCGGCAACTTCAGCCTATGCGCCTTTGTTTGGGCCTTCCAACATGGCCACTTCCATTGACACCCTGCCTGTTTTGCCTGGCCTGCTCCCCTTCCCATTGGTTGCATATGGTTTGTTAAGCCAATTGGAGCAAACAGGAGGCGGGAGCCGGCACCATCACTTAAGGCCCACAACGCAAGCCCCTGTCTTCTCCCTGTCTGCTACGAGAACGTTACTTTGAGGTATTTTCTTGTCACCCCTACACTTGAACTTCCTCATGGTGTGACATCACTCTGCTTTGAAATCTGGACTTCCATAACATTCATCCATAACTTTGGGCACATTCCCCACTCTGGACACGCCTCTACCCTTTTGTTTGTCCCCATGTTTGTACTTCTGATTGCACTGCGTGTTCACACCAACCTCTACATTCGGTATCTGGGTGTTTTCAAGTTTTGGTTGTGTCTTCAGGCATTGGGCGTAGTTTAAATTTGGCTGTGTTTTCATGCATTGAGCTCAGTTTAAATTTGGCAGTGTTTTCATGCATTGGGCTTAGTTTAAATTTGGCTGTGTCTTCGTGCATTGAGCTTAGTTTGAATTTGGCAGTGTTTTCATGCATTGGGCTTAGTTTAAATTTGGCTGCGTCTTCATGCATTGAGCTTAGTTTGAATTTGGCTGTGTTTTCATGCATTGAGCTTAGTGCAATCATCTTTATTGCCCATCCCTACCCCTCTTTCTATCCTTTTCTCAAACCCCCCTTGGTTGTCTGTATGCCTGCCTGTTTTATCTCGCTACACCTGTTGTTTACCTGAGATGCCTGCCTACTTGAATGCCTCTTCTTGCTGTCCTCTCCTCTCCCCTCCCTCACTTTATCATTAGCACTTACTCTATCAGAAATGTCGCCGGACCTGTATAATAGCAGCTTATTTGTCTCCTCCCTCCCTCACCAGTTGTTCCTCCCTCTCCCCGTCCAACAATATCTAAAATATTTGTACGGCCTAGTACGATAGTTGCTTGTTTTGTTCTTCCACTTCTCATTGTCCCCTCCTCCTTACCTCCCCACCTCTTGTTAATTCCGGCACTACCAAAATTGTCATCAGGCCTAGTAAGGTAGCCGCTTGTTTCATTCTTCTTCCCACCTCCCTCCTTATCATTATCAAAGCTCTTACTCTATCACTAATGTCGCTTGATCTGTATGATAGCAGCTTGTTTGTCACCCCCTCATTTATTTTTTTTCTCCCTCTCCCCCTCCAGTACTATCTGAAATGTCATCAGGCCTAGTACAATAGTTGCTTGTTTTGTTGTTCTCCTTCTCCTTGTTCAAGTGCCCCACCACTCTTTCTCCCCCCCCCCACCTCTTGTTAATTCCGGCAGTACCAAAATTGCTGTCTGGCATAGTAAGGTATTGTCTGTCTCATTCTCCTTCCCACCTCCGTCCCCTCCTTATCATTGTCAAAGGCTCTTGCACTATCTGAAACGTCGCCAGGCTGAGTATGATAGTTCATTTCACATTCTGAATGTATCAAGGACTTGTAAGAATGTTACTGTATTCTCCCTTGTTCCCTCCCTGCCTTGAAACGCCATGAAACACATTGTGTATAGGCGCTATATAAATAATCGATCAATCTCCCTGCATGTTCAGTATTACACTTCTTAAAGAGTTGTTACTATAGAGTAACTGAATCATTTGCAGAAGTCCTTGGCAAATACCCCACTTCTCCAGCTTCTCTCAAAGAATGGCTATATCAATGTTATCGAAAGCTGCGGTTAAATCTAATACTGGAACCTATAGCGATTTGCCAAAGGTTCTGCCAAAGGCCGAGGTGCAGGTAGACAGTACCAGGGCACTTATCGATGTCCCCACCCCTTTCCTGAACCCTGTTTGCAAGGGGCTTAGCAGATTCTTGCTCTCCACCCACTTCGTAAGATCTTTGAAGATTATTTTAGTGAATACCTTTACCGAGGAATCCATTAGGACTATCAGAAAGTAGTTAGCTGGGTCTGATCTAGTTCCAGATTTGAAAATTGGGACTATAATGGCTTTGTTCCATGAGGTCTGCCAATAAGCACCAGCCGCATTGTGGGAGAATAATCTGGACCACAAGCTCTTGGGTTATTTAACTTCTGGATCACCATGATTATATCTTCTCTATCAAAGTTAAAGGCCCAGGGAACACAAGCTAAGATTTCTTTTTTTTATTTATGTTTTTAATGACATTTGCGGAACACATTTCAACTTCTAGCTGCAATGCTACTAAACCTTTAGTGATACACAAAAGAGTTAACATTTATGAGTTCCATCCTACCCCCGCCCTCACATACTTCATCCCTCTAGTTCATTGTTCAGCTCATCTCGGTCTTCAAACAGCTAGTTCATCTCTGTGGCTCTCTTGAGTCAAGTCAGTGTCCATACTTTTCAAAAAACAAAAGCCATGCCTCCTCAATGTTCGTTTTGGTCTCATCCAACATATGTGTCAAATACTCCATATCATATATGGCACGTGCTTTCGCAACCCACTACCTTTCCGTGGGGGCTGCCCTTCTCTTCCAGCCCTGGGCTATGCAACTTCTTGCGGCCACAGGGTACGTATCGTATGTCCCTCTCCCTCCCCTTCATGTTCTTCCTCCTCTACTCCAAGCAGTAGTTTCACGGGGGACATTTCCCTTCAGCGCCCGTCCACACCTCCAACCAAGCCAGGACTGACTGCCAATATTGCTGGATACAGGGGCACTCCTACCATATATGATAGTATGTGCTGTTTGGCTGCCTACACTTCCAACATCTAGAGTCTGCTCCTGAATACATTTTCGCTATCAGGGGTAATGGGGGCGGGGGTAGTGCCAAAGGTGTATGATTTTTATCGCCTGCATCCTATATTGCAGCGACACTGTGTATCTCTTCACTGCTCTACATATCTTAAACCACAGTCTGTCTGAGATGTCCTGTCCCAAATCCGGGTCGCACATCCCCCTTCTGAGTTCAACGTATAGCCTAGCGATACGCTCCTTTGTATCTGTGTTGTGCAGCAGTGCGTTCTCAAAGGGCGTGAGCTCCCGCCTTAAATTATTTCCCCATCTATGCTCCATCAGCACCCCCTTAAATTGCAGGTAGCGGAATACTGAGTGGCTGCCCACCTGTAGACAGTCCTGCAAGAGCCCCATGGATAGGTATTCTCCATCTACCCTCATCTGCCCTGCCCAGGTCAGGCACGCCTCATAATGAGGTTTGAAAGAGCCCCGGGTCAGTCATTCGGTCTCTCAGGGGGGGGGGGGGGCAGATAAAGCTAAGTGGGGAGGGCCATGACGTAAGCCAGCACGTGGCATTACCTTCTTTCCACATTGGCCAGAACCCCTCTAACACTGGGTGTTTCAGCACTCGCTCTGGTATCTCCACCTCCATTTCCCCCAGTGTCACTGGTGCCAGTATCGAGTTATCCATATGCACCCACTGCTTTATCGCTCCTGGGTCTAGGTGATCCACCATTATTCGCACTTGCGCTGCTTGTAGTATGTTTCAAGATCCGGGAAACCCCCCCCCCCTCATCCTGCGCCAGGAGTAGAGTGCTGTAGACCACCCTTGGCCTTGCCCCTGCCCAGAGAATGCGCAATAGAGCTCTACGCACCGTCCTAAAGTAGGAGATCCGGACCGTTGTTGGAAGCATCTGGAAAAGGGACTTAAACTTGGGCATTATTGTCATTTTGATGCATTTAAGGCGCGCCATCCAGGAAAGGTTCATTCTACCCAAATGTTACAAATCAGCCTGCACCATGCTCCACAGCGAGAGATCATTTTCTGCGTAAAGGTCCCCGGCATCTCTTGTGACATTGATCTCTAAGTACCGGGAGCCTTTTTGTTGCATCTGTATGCCTATGCCTTCTATATATCCCCTTATGTCCTGGTCCCACCCTCCCACTGGAAAAACCACAGATTTTCCTATGTTCATTTTAAACCCTGACAATGTTCCATATTGCTTCAATGTTTGGAGAAGGCGAGGGAGAGACTCCTGCGGATTCGTGATGTAGAGCAAGGCGTCGTCCACGAACAGGCTCATTGTGTACCTCCTAGTTCCAATCTGTACCCCTTATGATACTGTCATCCCCCCTCACCGGCAGCGTCCATGGTTCCATAACCAGGGCGTACAGTAGGGGCTATAGGGGACACCCCTGTCTGGTGCACCTTTGCAGATCCAAGCCCTTTGACAGACCCCCATTAAGTACTATTCGAGCTGGAGTTTCAGGTGAGCATTTCAACCCCCTGCCCCCCTTATGCCCCGACCCCCCCCCACGCCATTCTGTTGCCCTTTCTCTGCCTCACTGTTTTCCCCCTTTTTTTACACTTTTCCCCATCCCCCTTTTACTGCACCTTTCTTCCTTTAGTGTTTAATTCACTTTAATGCACATTCTAGTGCGCTCTCTCCCCTGCTCAGCCCCTCCCCTGCAAGTCTTTCTCCCCTGCCCATAGCCCTCCCCCTGTCATGATCATGGGTCATGCCCCTAGAGTTAGCTCTAAAGGTACGTGGGCCACAGTTTACCATGCTTGGGCAGTGAGTAGGGAAAAGCCATGTCTAGGCTATGTAGCAGGAGACACTTCCTCATTACCCAATATGGCGGCCTAGTGGTCTTATGGGAAATGACAGCGAAGGTCTAGTGGTTCATACTCTCTGCACATATAAGCCCCTCCCTGTTTCTGCTCCGCGCTTCGCGTCGTCTGCTGTGCAGTGTACGCTTACCGCGGTGCCGGCTCCAGACTACAGTTCCCTCACAATCATTCAGTGAACCCCTTTATCGCAGTGTTACTTCATAGATTTGTTCCCTCTGTAGTTCCCTTTACCTCCCCAGTCCCTGCCGCAGTTTTCCAGTAGTGTATTTTCCCTCGTAATTCCTGTCAGCAGTTTAGGCTTTTGCCTTCTTCTTCTGCCCGCGGCTCTGGTGTTGCGTGCATTCCTGTCAGCTGTATCCTCATTTCGTTTCATTCCGGTCAAGCTGTCGGGAGTTCGTCTTCCTGCCTGACAGCATTCCTCACACTGCAAGTATCGGCAGCTTAAGTTGGCGCGCGCACATTTTTGTTGTGTTTTCTATTGAAGGTGTTGCGCTCAATGGTTGCTGATGTAATTTCTTGAGGAGAAGTTTTGTTGCAAGTTGTTACATTAATGAGGTGCGAGTTCAAGTATTCCAGAGTAGCTGCCATAGGGACTGCTATTTGTTGGCATTTCCTTTACAGAACACTCTGACATGTTCTCTTTAGTATTAGTTCCATGGCTCATGTGTTCCCCTTAGACAGGTTGTCTTAGAACTAGGGAGACAGTTGTTAGCCTAAATTGGGAAGGTATTCTATAGGTGCTAATTCCATTTCCTTGCAATACAAATCTTCCCTGTAGTATTTATAAATACATGGGTGTTTCCTCATAGTGACTAGTAAGAGTTAGGAGTTCCTTCCTCTGCTTGTACGACTAGTAAGAAAGCTCACTTAAAGTGCTATTCCTGTTACTGGGAGGGTTTCCTTTCTCCCTTCCTTCCTCCATAGGACCTTATCACTTACCACTCTTACAGGATATAGTCTCAACTCCATCTACGGCAACAATTTCATACATCTCCATTCTACAGAACAAGTGCCCCTGCGTAGAAGCAGGATGGAGAGCCCACCAACAAATAATCAAAGGTGAAAATGCAAGAGTGTTAGGGAAGCAACATCCTAATAGGTAATCATTTGGAAAAGCATATTAAAGAATTGCTGCATGTTTTCCTAGATTAATGGTGACAGAATTTGATGAACAGAGAGAGAGAGAGTGAGAGAGTGAACAACGCAAACTAAGAAGAGTACTAGGCTGGCATTCCAGAGTGGTGCTCTCGCAGAGTTTAGGAGGTAAGCGTTACACCCCCCCATTGACCGCCGACCTCGCTACTGCAAGGTACATCACTCTGCTCGTTCATTTCTCCAAGATCAGTGGGTGCCTGCAAAGGCACTAAAATAATTTGCCTGGTTTCCTAGGGTTAATTTGCTGCAGCGCTCGGTGCGCATTGAGATTTCCCTCCTTTTCCCTGCTTCCGGACCAGCCCTGTTCCCTCCTCCCTCCCGCCCCCTCCCCTGATTAGCTAATGGCTGCTCTAAACACACCCTCCCAGGGCAGCCCTCTGCCCGTGCAGCCCCTGCGGCAAAGGGCCACAAGGCAAAGGGCGGCTCCTACGGAGGCGGCTCCAGACTGTGTCTGCAGGTGTCAGCAAGGGAGGCCAGGGCCAGCTGTCAACCAGCAGAGACCATCAAGGTATGTGTGGCCCGGGTGGGGAGTAGAGCAATCACTGTACTCCAGAAGCCTTACCATTCTACTTACCCTCAGAACATAGCACACCAGGCTGTTAATACTAACCAGCTTAACAACTAGATCTAATTGTGAATATTAGCTTGCGTCACATATAGACAGGATTGTGAATATTAACCAGTGTGGCATCTAGATAGAAATGTGGAGATATTCACACGCCACATCTAGAAAGAATTTGGAAATTGGCATGTATCACATCTAGATAGCGAGGCCACTAACCAACCCACTAACCATCCCACCCTTCTGCATACACCTCTCAAACTCTAACCAAACACAACCACAACCCTAAAGCACAGTAAACCAAACAAACTTCACTACACTGCAACAACAAAACAAATCACGCATAGCTTCGCACAACAAAACACAATGGCTACCAACCGAAAACACACCTAAGCTCAGCGAACAGTGCTTACCGAACTGAGGCTGCCAACAGCACATCACTGCTCTCTTGCACTTTTCCCCGCTCGGTCCCACTAACTCACCCCAGCCCCTTTCCTTTTCAGATCCACCAGAGCGCCAGGGGACCACTCCGCTGGTGATAGTGCGCGGTACAAATGTCCTTTAACATTAACATTACTATTCTTGCCCTGGTTGCAGAGTACAGGCCCGCGATCCATCCCAGCCATTTCTATCCCATGCGCATTTCCTCCAGGACCCTAGTCATGAAGAGCCAGGTAACTCTATCAAAGGCCTTCTCTGCATCGAGTGCCAAAGTTAGGGCCCACTTACGTCGCACCTAGGGCACCGCCATGACATGTAAAGTTTTCCTCATCTTATCCGATCCTTGCCCATTTCGGACAAAGCCCGCTTGATCCGGGTGAACCAGTTTGGGGAGATACTCTTCTAGTCTGGACGCCAAGATTCTTGTGAAAATCTTGGCATCCGTGTTTAATAATGAGATGGGGCGGTACGAGGAGTATTTCTCCCTGTCCTTTCCTGATTTAGGGATGACCGCAATCAGTGCCTCCAGGAATGTGCGTGGCAAGCTTCCGGGTCCCTCGATAGTGTTAAATACCTGAGCCAGTGGCTCGGTCAGGAGCGCCTGAAACTGCTTGTAAAAGCCAGAGGTGTACCTGTCTTCGCCTGGGGCCTTGCCTGACTTGAGGCGAGCCATTGCCTGCCTCACTTCATTGGGCGAGATATCCATCCCTCTCTAGGATCAACCTCTCCTCATCTGAGAGTTGCGGTATGGGGAGATTTCCCAGATATTCCTGCACCTTCGAATCGTCCTCGGTACAGTGTTGCGTGTAAAGGTTGGTATAATATTCTACAAAGCATTCCTGTATGTTGTCCCTCGCTGTGTGGCTCCACCCTCTCCATCTCTGATTCTCTCTATCTTCCTCCCCACCTTTGTCGGCCGTATCCTATTCGCTAGGAGTATCCCAACCCGGTCTCCTCTCTCATAGTACCTCTG
Organism: Ambystoma mexicanum; assembly: GCF_040938575.1. Taxonomy (NCBI): domain Eukaryota; kingdom Metazoa; phylum Chordata; class Amphibia; order Caudata; family Ambystomatidae; genus Ambystoma; species Ambystoma mexicanum. Next base: position 249,941,956 of record NC_090930.1, on the reverse strand, counting down.
CTTTGCATAGCGTAGCCTCTTGAGTGCCTCCCCTATCAAGAGAGTGGAGCTCCTATCTTTTGTCCCTCATATCCCTTAGGAGCCCCTCCCTATGCGCTCCCGGGCTTGTTAGGGAGGCTCACATACTCTGCAACTCTACTCTTAGCAGCTGCTCTATTAACGCCCTATCTCTTTTCTTCCGTGCCCCTTCCGCTATCTAGTGGCCCCTAAAGGTGGCTTTTGCTGCCTCCCACACATACTTTAAGTGTGTTTCCCCATTATTATTTGTGTCAAAAAAGCAGCAAATCTCCCCTTCCATAAATTCCTTAAAGGTGGGGTCCCGTAGGAGACTTGTCATTGCAGCGCCACCTGGGTGTCCCCTAATCCTTCCCTATATTCCACTCCGCCACCACCATTTCATGATCAGACCATGTCACTGTCTCAACCCTAGGATGCGTGGTTAGGTCTCTCTGTTCCTGTGGTGTCAGCAAGAGGTTGATTCTGGTGTACGTTTGGTGTGGCAGGGAGAAGAAAGTGTACCCTCCTGGCTGCGGATGGTGCATTCTCCATATATCCGCACAGAAGTAGTCTTGTAGCAACTGCGCAAAGTCTTTGTGGGTCCTATCTCTCGTCTTTCCTCTATCCCCCTAGGCAGACCACCAGTCGCGACTTGGGTTCAGGATCATATCGAAGTCTCCCCCAACCATCATGTTTCCACCCCCCCCTAGTCTTCCAACACTGCAGATACCCCTCTCAGGAATTTCACCTGATTTGCGTTTGGTGCCTAAATCGAGGCTAGGGTGACCATGTCCCCCTCCAATTTACCCTTAACTGCTATGAATCTGATGCCAAAACTCCTCCTAACTTGCACCTCCTTTAGTTGTTTGCCCTTCTCCAGCACTATACCCACTCCCTCCTTCTTTGACACTGCGTGCAACACCGAGTACATTTGCCCTACTTCCGACCCCTTCAGGGCCTTCTCTTCCCCTTTACGATAGTGGTCTCCTGGAGAAATAACACTGTTAGATTAGCTTTACGGATTGCATTTGCTGTAAGGGACCTCTTGTTTGGGGAGTTAAGCCCTTTTACATTTAGCATTGTTACCTTCAGGCTAGCCATAACCCTGCTTGACAAAATCCATACCTGTTACTGCCCCCTCTTCGAGTGAGAGCATGGTTCGAGCCTCTGAACATATGGTGTGTGTAATACCTCCTCCCTCTGCTTCCCCCTCCCAGCCTTCCCTGAGAATGAACTTTCCCCACCAATGGCCTGTAATAGATAGGCCCGACTTGGGTCTGGAGCCCAGCTTCCTTGAGACGCCCGGACATTACCGGGCTACAAGGATGGTACGGGTCCCCCCCTACCACCTCCTAGAACACGAACACTATAGCTTAACATAACATTTCCCCACCTTCTTCTCCCTTGTTCAGAGCAACACATCAACCGGAGAGCAAAGCCCTATTTCATCCATGTCCCTTTGGCTGCGATGCCAGAGGGTTTCTGGACTTTCTTGCACTGCCAACTCTTATACAGCCTTTCGGTTGGGCAAAGGCACTGTTGAAACGCCCTTGAAGCCTTCGTGGGCCTTCGTGGTCTTGCTGAGGTCCCCCCTTTTCCAATTCTTGTAGAAGCAGGGCTGCGTCATCTCCCTGTAGTAGTTCATAATGCTCCCTGTCTTAATCGAAGGACAGCGCAAAGGGGAATCGCCACTGATACCCGACTCCCCCTTCACGAAGCCACTGAGTGAGGGACCTACATTTCCTCCGCTGCTACAAAGTGTAAGATGACAGGTCTTGAAAAATGGTAATGGAGGCTCCTTCCCAGTCTATTTCACCCACTTCCCTGGCTTTCCGCAGGATCTCCTCTTTGCCACTGTAGTAGTGGCACTTCGCCACCACTGAGCGTGGTCTTCCCACTGATCCGGCACCTCTATGGAACCTATCAAAGCGGATGTCTCTCTCTGCCTCTCCCCCCCAGCAGTTGTTTTATCAGTCGTTTCAGTGTTAGTTCCAAGTCCTTTGGGGATTCAGTGTTTGTTTTCGGGGGCCCCCATATCTGTAATGATTTTGTCTCTCCCTATTCTCCACATCACCAATCTTGGCTCTGGCCTCCCTTTCTCTGTGCTCCAACTCCTTAACTTGTGTTTCCATGGCCACATTGGATATATTTGCAGACCTTTGATTGTTCTCTAGGGTCTCAACCCGATCTTCCACCTTTGAGACCCTGTCCATGATGGCCCCCAGGGAGGTCTGCACCTCCGTCCGAAGCGCCTTGAGCTCCAGTAGGATGGCCTGCACATTTTGCTTTAAGGGGTCCATACCTCCCGTTGCCGTATCGCCTCTGTGCTTATTTAGTCATAGGTTCCTTGCTCTATGGGCTGTATTCCTGTCTCAGGCGCTTCCTCCTGCGTAGGTGCGCTCACTCCTCCCTGGGCACCATCTGCCACCAACACCTTTGCACCGGCTCCTGGCAGAGCTCACGCAGTCCTCCCTTCGCTAAGTGCCCTCCGCCTGGGGCACTCCCAACTGTTGCGTGGTTTCCTTTCTTTATGTATACAATGCCGTGAAAGGGTCCCCCCCAAGGCGCCCACCTTTACTATGTTGCGTATTCTGGGTGAGCTCTGGCCGAGATCCTTCTTCTGTCTTACTTGCACAGCCTACTTTCGCCGCCCGAGCAGTACGTTTAGCAGCCTGTGTGTGGGTTGTGGCTTCCCATCCCAGTACTCCCTCGCGAGTCACAGTTCGCTGCTTCCAGCCATGCATTAACCTGACCCAGCAGGGAGAAAAGGGGGAGAGTGAGTCTCACACCCCCTTCTTGGACTGCTGCAACTGGACTCCTCACTTCAGGGCTCCCTCACCCCCTTGCAGTGCTCTGTCCTCCCCGTTTCCAGCCCTACCCCGCAGGGTATATTTGGGTGTGCCTGAAGGTGTTTCAACCACTCTCTGCATGTCTGTATTGCTACACCTTGCACCCTCTTTATATTCCCCTCCTACCCCCCAGGGGAAATCTCTTAAATTGTCCAATTGCACCTTCAGTGGTTTTCCTTCCTGGCCACTCCCCCAGATGCCCAGGAGTTTCTCTTCCTCATCCCGCAAATTCCCTGTGGCGCAATTCAATGGCGGGGGGGGGTGGGGGGAGGGAGGGGGTGTTGACAGTATTCGCTCCTCCTCACCTTGCACTCTCTGGTGTCCCCTAGCTCGAGGCTCGGGCGTGCGCTTGTTCTTCTTCTTGCTGATAGATTTTTATCCATCAGCGGTGATTTTTGGATACCGAGGCTTGTGCCTCATTACTCCATCTTCTCGGGTTGAGTGTGTAGTCGTGGGTTTGTATTCTTCTTGGTCTGTGTGGTCTTGTCACAGTAGGGCTGGTTTCACAGGGTCTTCGCAGTGATGGGCCGCGGGTAGCGGTCGAAGGGGTTTGCAGTGGTGGCAGTGAGTCTTCTGATCAGAGGGTTCGGGTTCTGATCCAGTTCTTGGCAGAAGTTCTTACTCAGCTTCGCTAGATGTTCATCCAACATCTCGATGTCCAGGTCTCTGTGAAGGTCTGCTATCCTTGTGAAGATTGGTGCTCCGGACGATATCCGCAGGGCCTTGTTCTGGACTATCTGAAGACTCTTCCGTTGTCGCTCATGGCAGGTCATCCATGCTGGGGAGGCATAAGTCAGGGTTGGTCTGATGATCGCCTTGTAGACGTTGATCTTTGTCCGGAGGCTCGGATCCTTCCTGCTGGCCCTTATCTCTCCTGGGAGGCCTCGGTGCGCAAGGAGCCCTCCACCTCCATAGGGGGCTGATGGGGCTTAAGGCAGTATCCGCGAACTTTTCTTTTTGCTGGCTCCTCACTCTTCTTTCAGGCTCGGAGCATCCACAGCCTCTGTGCCAACCGCCGCCCAGCGCTGATTCCTCCATGCGAGGCCACGGCTTCCGGTGCGCTCCTCCCACCTCTAGGGAGCCGTTGCTGCGCACTTCCTCTTCCCAGCCTGGTAGATCCCTTGGTTGCGGCCTCACGGTACACCAGCAGCGAGCACGGCTCCAACTCCAAAATGCTTCTGCTGCTTCCCTGCACTGTTGTTGTCACGGTGCTATCCTCCGGCGGCTTCAGTGGCGGGGTTTTCACCTTCTAATCAGTGTTCGTGTCCCGTGGGGCGGTAAGCTGCCGGCTCGTGTGGCCATCTTGGTCATATGCTAAGGTTTTAACACTCTCCCGAACTTTCACCCCTATTCCAGTATTACGTTTTTTTAAAGAGATACTCCGACCACGTTCTTTCTGATGCAGAACATACCTGGAGAGTTGCTTGCTTAGAAGCAGTGCCATTAAGGAATGTCCATATTGCACTAACGTCTTTGTCAATGAGTGTCTTGAAAAGTTTGTGGTTTTCGTCAATGTGTAAAGCTGAAGTTTATAATTTGTAAGCCACTTGGAATAAGCCATTGTGGTAGTTTTTTCCCCTTGTCGAGGCTGTCTAACGAAATCTCAGAACGGGATTACATTTTCAGCACCCTTCTTTTAGCCCTTTTCCCCTCGTTAACAACAGCATCAAAGGGTCGTTTGTGCATAGGTACGAAAGCATGGGACTGAACATTAATGTCCCAACCTGTCGTGCCTAGGTTATCGATCAAGTGATTAAAGATGCTATGGCAGGTAGTGGCATCCTTTTCCGCTTCACAGAGTCCGGGCCACCAACCTTTTAGTCGGCTGTTGTTGTTGGCCAAATTTCTACCTATCCTAATCTTAGACCTAGCACCAGTTACTGTCAAGTTGATAGGCCCTGTCCTGTTCACTAGTGGAGAGATATCCAATGAAACGGATCGCGAAAGCATAGAGGGATCACTGCAAGGTGTATTAATTATCTCAAAGGAACGAATACCATCGTGATCTATATTGGACAGGAATAGATGGTCAATAATCGAGTCGGCCTCAATGTTGTGCCAAGTAGTTGTTTTTGCCCAGCGACCATCAAAAAGTAACTTAATTTGACTGAATCCCCAACTTGAAAACAAAGAGGACCAGGCCCTATCTTGTGTATCCCTAGAGCCTGTACTACTAAGGTGGAAAGCTAGTACAATCCTGCAGTGCAAGTCAGCCTCAAGATCAGCATCTTCGACACTGACTTCACAATAGCAGTTGAAATTGCCCCCTACCAGAACTGGTGCCAGAGGGTAGGATTCCCCCTATTTTATGAGTACTCTAGCAACTCCTCAATTGGAGAGCAAATTGAGTTAAAGTAGATGTTTTTTTTTAAATTTCTTTATTAATATTTAAACAAACAATACAACCAAACTTGCAGTGTGTACATTAACCCTTTAAGTGCCATGGGTATTTCTCCTCAGTGCCAGGGCCTTTTTGGGTGATTTCGGTATGTGGCCATTCAATGGCTTGTAACTTTTTTGTTACATGAGACATCTCTGCCAATTTTGGCTCCTTTTTTTCCCACATGTAGGCGGTCGTAACGCCACCCAGGAATCCTAGGGGGGTGAGAGAAAATAACCAAAAAGGGGGAACATTTTGGGTTTTTTCAAAAAATGCCAATAAACTGATGTACAAAGTAGCCTGTGGTTTTTTCCTTGTAAGAGCTAGGAACAAATGGTTTGCTGTGCTGAATTCCCCAATTTCCTGGCTTTCAAGAACAGGTTCAGTGGAAACGGAAAAAAAATATTTTGATGTGATTATCAACCGTTTTGCGAGAGGTAGGCGATTTTGGCCATTTTTGCCAATTGGACATGCATGGACGGAATGGAAGAAAAGGGTAGGAAAGCCGATTTGGAGGACGGAAAGGCATATATTTCTGAAAAGTAGACAAAATTCCAAGTTTAGGAAGGGGTGATTTGCGTAGGTCAGGCAACAACTAGGTAGGGGAAACTGCCATAGATTGGTGGAAAAGCGGGAAAATGACCGAAAAAAAAGATGTGTTGGACATGGTTGGCTTGGTACGGCAATGGCTTCTATGGATTTTGAGAAAAGCAATGCTCCGCTACATTCCCCCGACTCTTGCAGTTAGGAGAGCACTCATTTTTTTGTAGTGTTTTACAAAACAAGCAATACCACAAGCCAAACACTGAGCCATGGTACACAGGAGTTTTACGCTCACGGCCTGAACAGACACACTTAGCATGTGTAAATCGGGAAAACCAATGTGGTGAGGAACGGCAAGCATACATTTTTTGAAAGAGCACAGACAGACCTTTTCAAGGGTAGGTGACTTGTGCAGGTTACAAAAGAGTATGGTGCCTAAAGCAGCGACTAAATGTAGGTCACATTTGGGAATTGAAAGGGTTGTGTGACAAAGGGCACCAGCAAATGGGTCAAAATGTTATGAAAACCACACAAACACAACACATGGCCTACCGTCCAGCGTTCCCACAGGTGTCCCGATGAAAACGGTACCTCACATGTGTGGGTGCACCTACCTGGCCGCCAAGGGGAAAGCCTAAAACACAAGTAACCCCAAGTCTGTTTTCAGACCGGAATTTCAGACGCTCTGCCGACCGGCACAACGTACAGATCTGGGCCTCGGGTGTCCAAGCCACCAAGGAAAACAGGGAACCCCATGCATTTCCAAAAAGAGGACACCTGTGGGAATCCGCAGAGGTATGATTTGCCCAAATCGCCCCAGAATTTATTACCCAGACATCCCCCCAAAAAAATCCGAAATGTGGGAAAAAAACCCACATTTTTCAGTTTGTCGGGGGTTCTGGGTAAAACATTCTGGTCCGCTTCGTGCAAGTTGGACCTCTGTGGATTCCTACTGGTGCCCTCTTTTCAGAAATGCATAGGGTTCCCAGTTTTCCTTGGTGGCTTGGACACCCTATGCCCAAATCTGTAGGTTATCTCCCCAAACTGTAACGCTCACCTGACTCCCACAGAGGCGCTGGTCTAGTCTGGGTTGCTGTGGCCTCTTCGAGCGTGATGCGCAGAACTCGGAACACCGACTGAACAGGACCCTCAAATCTTGCTTGTCTGGCCCGTAGGAATATCCTTCTGCAGATGAGAAAGGGGATTAACAGTCTGCAGAATAGTGTGCTTGCTCCCCCTTTCCCCCTTCGTTCTTCTCTAACTTCCTCCGAAATCCCCGGTTGAAGCTCACCTTATGGTTTGAAAGGATGAATTCTCCATCCTGCTTCTGGTGCAGGGGCGCGTGTTAGTCCAGTTACTTCACTGGTTTTCAGAATGGCGCTGGCAAAATCCACTTGACTTTTCCGAGCGGACGCCGTAAGTATGAAGATTACAAAAGTTCAAGTGTTGAGCCTCCTTTTCTGTTGCCTTCCTAACCTATGATCTGTCCTTTATTTCAGGTGCAGAATGAAGGTGATGCGTTGAGGGATTGAATTGCCGATGGTAAACTCAGGTGAGTTAGCGAATGGGGCGGTCCCTCTTAATGTCTTTATATTCCTCCAGTAATGTCTTTTGTCCTTTCCCCTTAGGGGCCGGGGTGCGGTACCTGCCAACGAAGCGGCGCCGACCCGAAATGAGGAATGGTCCACCAACAGAAGACCGGTAAGTGTTATGGCGGAAAATTAGGCTTTCCTCATATGTTCCTTCTGCTCACCTTTTGTCTCTTCTTCTCTCCCCTAGGCGCAGAGATGTGGCGACCGGTGCAGACAGTCGCGGTGGAGCCAGAAGAACTCCCGAGGACGGGTGAGTGAAGCGCGGCACTGCAGCGAGCAACGCGGTGCTTTTAAATTAAAGTCTTTTCTCAGGAACGCTGGCGTGGAGGTTCCGGATGCAGGTAAGAAGTTTGGTAAAATTCTTGGTTTTCACCTTTCTCTTCTCTTCTTTCCTTACAGGTGTTCCAGGATCGAGGCGGGCGTGGCTGGAGACCAGATGCAGGAGCAGACACGGTGAGCGTTCAGCTGCTTGGATGCAGAACAACGCGAAGCGTGAGCTACTGTCTGGGCGTGGCTTAAATAGCCCCCAAAGTAGTTCCAGGTAAGTCTCCTTCCCGGGCCACACCCGAGTGGCAAAATAGTCCCAATTAAAAAATAGTCCCTTTCAGGTCTCAGGGAGGCCTGAATCTTGCAGCATGGTCTGCATCAGGTAAGTACACAAAACACCTTCCTTTATGAGCCTGGAGCCTATGGCGCCGGGACAGAGTCCAAAGAGCCCCTATAAGGGACCGCTGGGATTTTACCCGGGGGCATGATGCCTGCTCCCGGGGGTGCTGGGCCTGGCCTGGTGCTCTGGGGGTAGGCATCATGACACAAACCCTTTTGTGGTTACCAGTGGGTTAGCCTTTTCCCTTTGCGCTAGATGGGGGAACCCACACATGTGAGGTACCGTTTTGGTTGGGACACCTGTGGGAACGCGGGAAGGTATGACATCTGTTGTTGGCGGCATGTTTCGGTGGTTGAGCAGAGTGAAATGTCTGGAAATTGTGTTTTTTACCCCCAAATTTGGACATTGCCGGGGTTTCTGGGTAGTAGATTCTGGGCCGCTTCGCACAAGTCAGACCTCTGTGCGTTCCCACGGGTGTCCTCTTTTGGGAAATGCATGGGGTTCCCTGTTTTACTTGCTGGCTTCCACACCCTAGGCCCAAATCTGTAGGTTGCCCACATGAACAAAATGTGCTGTGGCGAAAGGCTTGGGGTTACCAGCGGGTTACCCTTTTCCTTTTGCGCCCCCGGTAGGTGCACCCACACATGTGAGGTACCGTTTTCGTCGGGACACCTGTGGGAACGTGAGAAGGTATGACATCTGTTGTTGGCGATGTGTTTCGGTGAGTGGACGCAGGGAAATGTCTCTGAAAATGGCCGTAAATGAAGACAATTCTCAGACATTTCCCTTTGGTCACCCACTGAAACACGTTGCCAGCACCACATGGCCTACCGTCCCGCGCTCCCACAGGTGTCCCAATGAAAGGCAGACCTAGTATGTGTGGGTGTCGTACCTGAGTGAGAATGGGTACATCATTTGCACAGCAAGTGGTCTTTAGTGCTCCTAGTACATAGGAAAGTTCTGTCAGTAAGCCCCTTCACATGCACCTTTGCTCACACTTCTCATACATTCATGTCACAATGCAGTCGGACAAGCAAGGTGGGATTTAGCACACCGACAAGCCTCCCTGCTTAGCACAAGGAGGAGCGTCCTTGTGAACAGTGATGCCACGGCAAGGGACCCGCCGTATCACTGGCCATTCATACACCTTTTGTGTCCGCAGTCAGTCGGCATCCATGTCAGCAGTCGCACCTCTACCAAATCACTTGCGCCAGAGCAAGCGTATCTGCACACTTGTCCCATGTGTCCGTGTGCTCACAATGCAACCGTGTCTCCAGGCAACATCTTTCACATAATTTTCCAGCAATTGCACATCAACTGTCCGCATTCAAATGGAATGTGCCAACAATCGTATCTGCACACTGATAGCAAGTGCACATTGGCTCCCTTGGCTACCTGGCCTACAGGCGCTGTCTCTCACACCAACTTCAAGTATGTCCATAGCAAGATTTTACAGCACTCATATGTGCAACCCTACCCACACAAAGCTAACGCCCTCTAACATGCTACTCATTTTTGCAGTGCTGGGAAAGTGCATTCACAGAAATGACATCTGCATGTTCTATGTTGCTATACCTCACTCACACACCAATCGTATCCAAGTAATTCCTACAGAAGACATTTCAGCTACACCACACATACCACAAGTTAGGTTAAACAATAAAGAGGGCAGGGTGGTACGAGGTCCGCAAGACACCACCGCCATGTAGGTGTCCAAGTACCACTTTCATGACACTTCGACCTCAAGGGAGGGAGCCAAAGTACTATTTCTAAAATACACCCCTTGAGTGGAGGGAACTGAAATGGTGTTCCCATCTTCACCAACGCACCCTTCTAGTGGAGGGAGCAGCGCTAGCAATGCTCGTGAAGGCACGCTAAATGAAGTGACGTGAGGTGAAATGCTGTTGCATTTTCATTGATGGTACACCTCCAGTGCAAGGAGCAGGAGTGCCGTTCCTTTGTAAGAGGTGCACGAAATCAGAGTCCAAGGGTTCCTTTCAAGGGATGATGTCCATTTCCGGAAATCAGTCCATCTCCCAATACTTTTCCTTTGTATGATACAAAAGGAAACAAGGCTGTAGGCAGAGGCCTGGATTGGAAGGACATTGGGGACAGTACACCCAGAGTATCCTTCCTCACCCCTTGTTTACTACACACCTTACATCTTCTGTAAGGGTGTGTCTTCATTGGTGTGGCAGGAACAAAATCAGCAAAGTGTCGATCTTGCAATCTGGCCACATCTTCTACCTCTGGAACGGAGGGAATTTCTACATGGACTACAGTCAGCGATTGAACAATTTCTGTTTCAAAGTTCAATAAGGACAGGTTGTTTTGTGGAGTAGCTGCACGGTACACCACATAAGCATAATGCGTGTGGCCAACTTTTTGTACCAGAAGCGCGACTTGCGTTCAGCCTTGTATGATTCAAGCACTTGGTTGGTTTTATCTACTCCACCCATGTACTTGTTGTAGTCCAGAATGCAGTTGGGTGTTAGGCAGAAACCTGTGCAGCTCCCTTTGGGAACACTGCAAAAGATTTAGGACTACAGGTGTTAGCAGTAAACCCACTTGGTAGCAGTCTGTACCACCCAGATTTACCTGGTAGCTGTGGCTGAGCAGTCAGACTTCCCTCAAGAAGAGTTGGGCAGTATGCAAAGTATACACAATAGGCACTCGGATACAACAATACAAGCAAACACTGACCAGAGCTTTGGTATCAAAGTATATAATTATTTATTTAAAAACACACTGTTTGAAACACTCCAGCACTCTTATCGTAAAATACTCTAAACACAGTTACTATTATAATATATACAACCCTTGTTCCTTATCAGATAAGTCTTAGTTAACACCACTTATTTTCATACAGAGGTGAGTGCTTAACTATAGATGGCACTCCAACAAGTTCATGAAGAAGGGAGGGAAAAAGACAGAATATGGGAAGGTACACCATTCTAAGCTTTAGGAACACTATTAGCAAGGCAGAAGAGCAAAAGTCACTTGTGAGCCAAAGTCCATAGGCTGGGCCCACTCTTAGAGAGAGCAGAGCACAAATGCGCCCAAGATCACACAGTTACCCTAAGCTTAGAAAGTCTTGCAGAGGGTTCGAAAAGGGTTTAGAGCGGCTCAGAAAAGTTTAGCCAGGGTGTCCCAGGCTAACCCAGGTTCGAAAGCCGGGGGCTAAATCTACCCCGTACAGTCGGTGGCAAGGGAAGCCGGGCGGGACACGGTACCTTAAGTGGGAAGGATCCTCCAGCGGTGGCAGTTCCTGGCAGTGGGTGCAAGTCTCGTCATCGTCCAGGGGAAGAGAAGATCTCGACTTGGAGGAAAGATGAAGGTCGTTGCACTGCCAGGGAAGAAACCAGCCGCTGAGTTTTCCGCTTAAAGTATTACCCTTTAATTTGCGGTCGTGGTAAAACGTGGTATCCCGGTTGCCGGGGTGCTTGGCACAGGCAAGACGGCCACGAGATACGTCGGGAAGGCGAAAAGACAGTGAAACTGGTTATCCCCACCAGTCAAAGGAAGAAGACTCTCCGGCGGGAGATCTCCTCTGTCGTTGGGAAAAGTGGTGAGACGGTCCAGCAGGGCTCCACCGGTGGTGTCGTTCTGGCAGATCGGCTCAGCTTCTCCCTCGTCAGATTCTTAAGTCCTGTAGCGACTTCTGAAGTTCCAGTCCCCAAAGCCCTGCTTTTATGCAGAAAACCCCCATTCACTCAGCGTAGCTGTCACTCAAACATGCTAAGTGGTGAGCCGGCCGGCTCACCACTTGGGCCAATCAGGACGGAGTGCGACTTGAGTTGCCTAGGCAACTCAGTCCAGGGTGCCTAAATCCCCCTCCACCCCTCCTAAGTACCCCAGACAGAGTGGCACCACTTTGGAGGGCTTCTGTGGAGAAGCCCGTCAAAAAGTGGAACAAAGGGCTCGACTTAGGTTGGAGTCACAGAAGAGAACACAAACGCCATTTTAGAACCAAGTTTTGGCAAAAAAACACCAACCGGAGAATTAATATTAATTAAATAAACCGGCGGTATGTTCGAGGCTATCGTAATTAAATAAATAAAGATAGTAGCCTCGAACAATGAGAAAATCCCATAGAGAAATACTCGCGGTTGAATATAAAAAGTAGTATCCACTGCCACCAGCCAAAACTCGATCAGGGGGGACGGAGACGTGCCCCCTCGACTAACAGACCCCGGGGCAATCGAATTGCCCCAGCCAGTACATCCACAATATGATGGTTTGTACTGGTTCTGTTCAGAATTTAAGACTAGTAAAGTCAATGGTGACTTTACAGACCCTGGGGGACAGTAGTCAGTCCCAGGGTATGGAGTCTATACTGGGGAGTCACTATGACACCCCTGTGTTACTGCACTGAGGGTGCTGTGTAACACACAACACAAAAACACATGAAGCCCTATGGAGTTAAAAAAACCCATAGCCCATTAAACACAACTGGAGTCAAAGGAACACACTCAAATCATGTCCAAGAGTGAGGGTAAAAGAGTCTCACTCTTGGCAGGAGAAAAAAAATAAACCCCAAAAACCCAGCAAAGCTGCTGGGGGACTCAACTAGGTTAGGAAATTCAGCCTAAACAGAGAATTCTCCCTAACATTGGGCTTCCACACTTGCTGAGTCTGCCCACGCTCAGTGACTGCTGAAGTACTTTCATCATGAATAGTACTCAGCATGAACACATCCCTTTTGTGGGAGAATTTCACTGCCAACAGTTCATCCCGCCGCAATGCCAAACATTCTCCCTTGGCCAACTTCTTGCACACAAGTTTTCTGGGGAAGCCTTTGTGGTTACAGCGCATTGTACCGCATGCTAGTTTGTCCACATTGAACAATTCCCTGAACAGTGGAATTCCTGTGTAGAAATTGTCCACATACAAATGGTGATCCTTGTGGAGCCATGGTGTGAGAAGATCCCAAACAATCTTCCCAGTTGTCCCTAAATGGGCTGGGCAGCCCGGAGGGTTTAGGGTAGAGTCTTTCCCAGTGTAGACTCTCATGTTGCAGACATACCCAGTGGTACCTTCACACAACATGTAAAACTTGATCCCATATTGTGCTCTTTTGCTAGGAATGAATTGCTTGAACACTAGCCGGCCTTTGTACAACATCAATGACTCATCAATGGATATGTTCTGGCTAGGAACATACACCTCCGCAAATCGCTGAGTCAAGTGCTTCAGAAATGGCTGAAGTTTGAACAGCCTATCGAAGTTTGGGTCCGTTCTGGGTAATGCTGCCGAGTTGTCATTGAAATGCAACATACGTAGCAGTGCTTGAAAGCGATTCCTACTCATTGTAGATGGAAAAAACGGTGTTGCATGAACCGCTACAGTAGACCAGTACATTGAGACAGATGGCTTCGGCGATATTCCCATGTTCAGAATGAGACCCCAAAATTTTCTCATCTCAAGATTGGTTGTTGGAACCCATGCTTGTGCTCTGGAATGGGGTTTCAGAGTGGGACGCCTTGACCACAAGAACTGTGCAGCGTACAAATTGGTTTGGTGAACCATATCTGCAATTAACCCATCATCAACAAAAAGGTTTAAAAAGTCAGTAGGCTGAAACCCATCTGTATTCACTGTGCACCCTGATATTCCAGTGAAAGGGGGCACAACAGGCTGAGCCATTGCTGGAGGCACCCACTCCGACTCATCATCCATGACAGGAACCGGCCCATGCCTTGCACGTCCTGCTTGTCCCCTCCCCCTTACAGGTCTCCTGCGTGTGGGAAGGGTGGGAACACTGCATGTGGGAAGGGTGGGAATAGGTGACCTGTACTCTTTCCACCTCTTCATCCTCAGATGATGAGCAGGAAGAACTACCATCCACGGAGAACACTTCCCCAATCACTTTCATCCTGACCCTCAGATGCAGTATCTGTTTCAGATTCCATATCCACCTCTGTGCCATGCTCTGAGCCAGATTCCATCAGTGCAGCTAACGCCTCTGCACCAGACAGTGATCGTCGCCAAGAAGCCATGACTACTGTCGCTATGGAACCCTTCATACCCAAAGAACAGAGAAAGACTGAAACAATAACTATGTGTGCTTCTCAAAGTGTGGAACCTAGTAGAGTAAGTGATATGCTTTGCCACACACCTACACCACACAAGGACGCCAAAATGTCCAAACTCTGCTCACAAACTGCAGCAGCCCTCTGCAATATGACGTACTCTGAGCACGCTACAAAAAACAGAGTACAGTTTTGTAAACACTCACGTGAAATGCTAAGGACCAGCTCACTACTTACTTACAAGTGGGTAGACAGCTACAACACACCTGCAACTAAAACCAAGACAACAAAAAAATGTAAGGAAGATGTCCTCTTCCACTATACATTACAGAAATACAAGTGTGGAGACGAGGATTGCACCCACAGTACCAATTCAGAGACAGCCAACGTGCGTTACACCCTCCCCTCCTCCATGAAATGCTGATGCATGGGAAATGGCGTTGAGAAGCAACCATGTAACGTATTAGTGATTGGCTGAGTTGAAAAGGCAGAGGTGATCAAAACAGACAGGGAACAAAAGGAAAGTACATGCCTGACCCTTCCAGACAATTGCTGGCACACTTTTCAACAAGGCAGAGAGGCGGCCAGAGTCGCGCACATCAACCACAACCATCCTACATCGCTGCCTGGCCAACGCTACACCTTTCCCCTCCAGGAAGGGATGGGGACCCTGCTGGGGCTCCCTGCAACCACTGCTGAACTTGGGGGACAAAAGACCCACATGGGAGATGGGCGCCCAAGGCCAATGACATCACCCCATGACTGTCCTGCCCCTCTGGCTACCCTGCGCAACAGCTTTGCCCCCTGTGAAATGATGGGGACTCTGGCGGGTCACACTGGGGCCATTCCTGGACTTGGACGACAGAAGTGGTGACCATTGCAATAAAAGGAATGAGCTCCGTATCACGTGGCCTTTGCATGCTCAGAAGAAATGACCATCTGCATTACTACTGCAAACATTTTTGTGACACTGCTTCTAGTTATCGTTGCCACATTTGTATTTCTGCAAAGCAAGCACCTTCCTCTATGCAAGCCACAACCATCATTGCCCCCAGGACCTCCCCACTACTCATTCCCACCCATATCACTGACACTGCAGCCACAGTTCCTCCCACCACAGTAACCATCCACCTCCACATTAGAATGGATATCTACAAAAGTAATATATGCAGTACTTACAACAGTCAGCGAAAGCTTTCCAGGAGCCACAACTGCAAAGGAAACACAAAATAATTACATTCAGTACTTAGCCTACCAATAACACATCTAAACTGTCGTGGGGGTTTCTGATAACTTTTCAATTTCTACCACCCGATACATGGCACATCCCAGTCATCTACCACCACAGAAGGCTACACTGCACACTGATAGGAAATGGAATTAAGACAAATAGGCGTATGGCTACCCCCAGCACAAAAATAAACTTGTACAGATAGCTATGTGGCTAACTGCCCACCCAGGGGAACAGCACTGTTTAGCTGCTCTGGGGCGAAATTTGTGACCTACCATGGCAACTGTGTCCCTGGCCACCCCAATACCTCCCCAGAGCACCCAATCCCGTTCACACCACCAACACTACAGGGCCAGTTCCCACCCACCCGAGTAGCAATCCGCCCCCCGCATAATATACAATGTACCCATAACCAAAAGTCAATACTTACATAACAAGGGAGAAGCTTGAACTGCACACGACCTGTAAAGGGAACAAAGGAACACATAGATTATCTGTGTCAGCCCAGCCAAGCACCAAACCACCCAGACAGGCCCTCCCCATTGCATGGGGCAGTAGTGTTTACCCACCTTGGGGGCAGATTGGCACACTAATGTGGCCATCTGCGCCAAGCGAACTTGGGTACACAAAAAAAATAATACAAAATCGTAGGCTGCTTTTTAGGGGGGGCTGAGGGGCACCCTACATTGCCGGGAAATGTTCTACTGGAACGGGGGTGGCCTTCTCCCCCCCAACCTCAAATGGAGGGCCCCACCTCATGCATCCCTCCCTGGCGTCAGATAGGGGGGGGCCCACCTGATGCATCCCTCCAAGGGGTGTCCGCCTTTCTACTTCAGTTGGGGGGGCACCCCCCATTTCATTCAGTAAATAATCCATGGTGGCTAGTGGCCCCCCACCCCCACCCCCTTTTCCCATCATTTATTTTTTTCTTTTACATTCCCTGGGGGCAGATAGTCAGCCATCTGCCCCAGGGTTCACATGCATGTGCCCCCATGCTTTGGGGGCCGGGAGGGGGGAGAGGGCTGCTTACTTGTAGCGGCCCCCCTCCCCCAACTCACAAACAGATCCATGGTGGTCCAAGTGGGTTGCTGGTCACGGATCAGCAATGCCTCATGTAGATGGTGTCCTTGGAAAGGGGAGAAATTCCCCTTTCCAAGGACACCACTTTTTGCCATATACCTGGTGGTCTAGTTGCCCCCAGGGCCCCAAACCCCAGCCCACCTCCCACCTCCCCCCTCCCCTCAATTCTTTTTTTTTTTTCTTCTTTTTCTTTTCACCCCTGGGGGCAGTGATCATCTGCCCCCAGGGGTCTCTGGCGCTGTGGCGCTGTGGCCCCATGTGTTGCAGGGATCGAGCT
This sequence comes from Ambystoma mexicanum, assembly GCF_040938575.1. Taxonomy (NCBI): domain Eukaryota; kingdom Metazoa; phylum Chordata; class Amphibia; order Caudata; family Ambystomatidae; genus Ambystoma; species Ambystoma mexicanum. The sequence goes on along the minus strand of NC_090930.1, from coordinate 249,925,368 downwards.
AAGCAGAGTGCCAAAACCGACGAGCCGGCTCGTCGGTGGCAACCTGGAGCGCTTTCCACTGATGAGCCGGCTCGTCGGTGGCACTTAAAGGGTTAATATATCCATTATACATTGTTCAGTCGCGCCCACTGCTTCCCTTATCCCTCCCCCCGTTACGAGCCTACTTCTACTATTGTTCTAATCTGCATCTTGTGATGGGAGGGGGGGTTTCTGTCTGTAGGGTCCATTGAGTCTGGCACAGACCAAAATAGTTCTGCTATCAGCAGTTTCCAGGCCATGAGGGTCTCCGTTTCCTCCTTCCCTTAGTATTGCTGGCTTCTTGCCATACCATAGTTTCCGCCTCCGTCCATTTCTGCAGATCATTCCACCATATCTCCAACCTAGGTCTGTGGCATGTTTTTCACCCCATAGCAATTCTTCTCTTCGCAAGCGCATATGCTAGGTCCTTCAGTTTGCTCACGTGCTTCAGTTTCCTCGGCCTATGGAACCCCCCCCAGCAGACAGCCCCACACGTTATCCACCACAATCTTAATACCCTTCCCTGCTAATTTATGTGCGACCTCCCCCCAGAAGTGCCCAATGACCGGGCAAGACCAGAACATATGCACCATGCCTACGTTCTCCTCATCACATCTGGGGCATGCCTGCAGTTCTGCATTTTTAAACTTGGCTATTCTCTGGGGTGTCAAGTATGCCCTATGCGTAATCTACAACTGCAACTGTTTGAATCTTGCGTTCCTGGACACCTTTTTGTGATACCCATGGACTCGTTCCCAGATTCCATCCTCCATCGTGGTACCCACTTCTTCCTCCCAGTCTAGTCTCAATTGTGTCGCCTCTTTTCCTACTTTGGACATCATCATCTCAAATATCCCAGATATCTTGTGCCCCCCTTCTGCTATGTCATATATTACATCTACAGTAGCGTCTGGTTCTTCCTCAAGCACCAATTCCGACCACGTTCTCTTGATCCTCCGCACCAGTCTATGGTACGTGATATACTGGCCGGTGTGTAGCCCAGTTTCCGCCCTTAATTCCTCAAAATCTGTTATAGTGCCCTCTCGCCAGATATCTCCCATTGTCACTACGCCAGCCGGCTCCCAGTGGTTCCTGATTATCACCCACAGCTGCTCTTCTCCGCCTGCCAGTTCTACTAGCGGTACCTGAGAAGAGCACGGGCATGGGTTGCCCATCATTTGGCATGCCCTTTACCACATCCTCCATCCCAGTAGCAACATCTTGGGTGCCCCTTAGTACAGTCTGGGGTAGCCAAATTATCTGCTTCAGGTAAAACGGGGCACAGTCCTGTCTGAACAGCTTGATTTCCGAAGTCACATCCTCTGAGAGCCATTTGGCAACCTACTGTAGTTGACTGGCACCATAATAAACCTCATAATTAGACAATGTTATACCCCCTTTCTCGTAAGTGTTCTGTAGCTTCCAGAGGGCTACTCTATTCCGTGTCCCTTGCACAGAAAATCCCTGCATATGCAAGCCAGTTTACTAAAGAATTTCTTTGGTATCATAAATGGGATATTCACAAAGTAGTGTAGGAGCCGAGGCAAGACCACCATTTTTAACATTGCACCACGACCCATCATTGCTAAGGGCAGTTTTACCCAGAACCGCATACAATTCTCTATCTTAGTAATGGCTACTTCTGTGTTGCGTTTATGCTCTTCCTCCACCGTGTGATATACATCTATTCCCAGGTAGCGAAATGTGCTGGTTGCCCATGGCACCTGTAACATCGGTAATTGTTTCAGGGGATTGCTTTGTACCTACCCAGCGGGAACATGCTGGACCTATGAGGGTTCACTGCTATTCCGGACATCTCGGCATATCTGCCCATCACCTCCAATACATATAGGAGGTTTTCTTCTGGATATCGCAAATAAAGTAGTATATCATCTGCGTATAATGATATCAGGTGTCTGGTACCCCAACCGGGATGCCTATCATGTCTTATTGCTGTCTTAAGTAAATCGCTAGGGGCTCCAGGGCCAGTATATAGAGCATGGGGGACCATGGACAGCCTTGCCTGGTTCCTCTGTACAGCTTCTATCTTTCTGATACCACCAACCTCATTTTGACCCTAGCCAGCGGTTCACTGTACAACATTTTGGCCCACTGTAGGTACCTGTTACGCTCAGCTGGTGTCCACGGGGGCGTCTATCTGAACTGGGCTGTTGTTACCTCTTCCAGCGACACACGGGGCGCCGAAATGATGGACTGGACCGGACCACCCAGCTTAGCTTGTTTTGCCCGTATGAATATTCTTCTGTAATGGAGAAAAGGGAATTAGCCACCTGCGAGGACTGGGCGCCAACCCCACCTTCCCCCACTCCTGCGATCTCTTCCCACAAATTACTTCCGAACTCCTACTATGTTCTCACCTGATAGTTTGGAAAGATGAGCTCTCCATCCTGCCTCGAGCGCAGGGGCGCGTAGATGACCAGTTACTTCACTGGTGTGGGATGTTGGAGAGTTGCAGAACGGTATTGACTCCGTAAGGAAATAGTTTGAAAAAGAGTTCAAAAACGTCTGGCCTTCACGCTCTCCAAATTCCCTAGGTTGTCTTAATAGTTCTTGAGAAGAGTTCCAAGTGGCAACCAGTAAGATGCAGGTAAGTGTTTTTGGATTCTGTTCAGTTCGATAATGAGGACCTGGTCTAACCTGTGACCCTTTCCTTTTGCAGGTCTAACCTGTGACTCTTTCCTTTTGCAGGCGCTGAATCGGTGGAGGTTCCGGTGATTGCGGCCTCAGGCAGTAAGTCTGTAGCGGAATTTGGTTTCCCCTACTTGCGCTTTTGTGTTGCTTTTGTTTCCCCTTTGGGGCTGGGGTACGGCGGAGAAGCTGTGGAGGCCGTGCCGACCCGAGATGAGGTAAGTACCCCCTGTGGTATCAGGTAAGTCCTGGGGATTGCCTTTATTGTCTGGGAATGCTCCCTTGCTCACCTTATTGTCTTTATTTCCACAGGTGTTGGAGAGCGGCCGCTGGATGCTGAAAAGCGCAATGGAATGCGGAGGATTGCTTCAGGTGAGTTCCTGCGCGGCGCTGCAGGATGCGAAGCGGCGCGCGTCTGATGATTTCTTCCTTCTAGGTTAGAGCCAAGAAGATTCAGGATTGCAGGTAAAACTCCGGTTCTAACCTTCCCTCTGCTTTCTTTCAGGTTTTCAGGAGCTCCGGCATCCAGGCGGGCGTGGCTGAAGACTGGAAGCTGCTGCAGGCACGGTGAGCGTTATGCTGCAGGTGCAGAATAACGCGAAGCATGGGTTGCTGTCAAGGCGTGGTTTAAATAGCCTTGGAAGTAGTTCCAGGTAAGTATCCTTCCATGGCCCCACCCGAGTAAAAAATAGTTCCTAGGGAAAAATAGTCCCTCCTAGGCCTCATTTGACTTCTGGTCACTGGCAGCATGGTCTGCCTCAGGTAAGTTAGCAGCATGGTCTGCTTCAGGTAAGTCCTTGACCATGAGCCTGGCGCCCATGGCGCCAGGACTGATTATGAACTTATGAGCCTGGCGCCATAGGCGCCAGGACTGCACCCAAATAGCCCCTAATTGGGGTTCATGGGCTTGCATTAAATGGCATGATGCCTGCTTCAGGGGTAGCTGGGACAAACCTGGTTTCCCGGGGCAGGCATCGTGACAGTACCCCGGACCTATCCCATACCCAGTCAAGGTCGCCAACAACCATGGCCATTTTACCGAGTCGAAGGCCTTTATTGCATCCAGCGACACAACTGCCAGTTCATCCTCACTTCCGTTACCATATTCAATGACTCTATGGAGCCTTCTAAGGTTATTGGAGATGTTCCTATTAGGGACGTAGCCTGTCTGGTCTGGGTGTATCAGTTTACTTATGACTCTCCTCATTCTAATGGCCAAGACGGCAGTCAGAATTTTGCTGTCTTGATTCAACATCGACAGGGGTCTATAGGAGCTACAGCTATGTTCTGGCTTGTTCGGTTTGGGAAGTGGTATTATAATCGCTTCCCTGAGCGACTCTGGTAGCCTACCTAACTCATATGCTTCGTTCAACATATCTAACAAAGGGGGGAGCACTTCATCTTTGAATACCTTGTAAAACTCGCTTGGGACCCATCAGCACCCGGGGTCTTACTAGTTGGCAGCTGTCTCACCACCTCTTCTAACTCCTCCAAAGTGATTGGTGCGTCCATCTCCTCCATGTCCTCTGCGCTAATCTGTGGCAATCCTATGTCTTCCGGCCTTTCATCTATTAACGCGCGGTTATCCTCTCCTCCATCCCCATATAGCAGGCCATAATAGTTTGCAAACTCCTGATTAATTCCCTCTTGGGTATCTACCACCCTACCGTCTTCCCTCGTTATCGATCTAATCGGGGGCCTCACTTTTGTACAGCCATGCCAAATTCCTCCCCGGCTTATCTCCTCCAGAATGCTGCCTCTCGATATACTTTTTATAGTTAAGGTTGCATAGTCTTTCCCAGTGCCCTGCACACTTTTGCTGCAATCTCAGTATCAGGTCACTGTCTGGGTTGGTATCATTTTCACCTCCGAGTGCTTTTTCCAGCTCTCCTTCGGCTTCATGTAAGTCCGCCAAAATCCCTCCCTGCCGCCCTTTGGATTTCGCTATAGCCGCTCCCCGTATCGCAACCTTAAAGGCCTCCCACAGTGTGCCCGCCGACTCTACACTGCCCGTGTTCGTCTCAAAGTAGTTAACTATCTCATCCCTCATGTCTTCCCTAAAAAGAGGGTCTCTAAGCACCTCTGCCCTGAGGCGCCACGTTGGAATTCTCGCTCTCGGGGGACAGCATTGCCATCCAAGAATCAGTGGTGAGTGGTCTGAAAGGACCATCGCTTTATATTCAACTTGCGTGACCTTGCGTGACCTCTGTCAATATATCTGGGGTGACGAACACATAGTCCAGCCTAGTTGCTGCGGGGCAGAATAATGCAAGTACTGCCTATCGTGAGGATGACATGCCCTCCATACGTCTTCTAAACCAAAATCATTCAGCAGCGTCTGTAACGCTTTGGCTGCTGGGGCAGGTCTATCTGATATCCCATCCGACCTGTCAACCCCAGGGCTTAGAACGCAGTTAGTCCCCCCCCCAAATCATTGTGCTCCCCCCACACTTGCTAAGATTATTACACAGCGTTTTAAAATATGTTGCAGTATTTTGGTTTGGGGCATATGTGTTTATGATACTTATTTCTCTTTTTTCCATCAATCCCCTCACCATGACCATCCTCCCATCTGTCTCTACTGACGTCTGCAACAGTGGAAACGGGACATGTGGTGCCACCCAAATAATCACTCCCCTGGCATATGCCGAGTAAGGCGAGCCAACTCCATCTTGTCCCGCGTCAGGTGCGTTTCCTGCAGCAGGGCAATATCTATCTTTTGTCTCCGTAGGTATAGCATAACCTTATTTCTCTCCAGGTAACTATTGAGCACCCTAACATTACAGGTGGCTGTTTTGAGGTCCCCCATGATACATCTGTGTCCCTCTTCTCTCCCCCACCTATGCAGTCCAGCTTTAGTTGCTTAATCCTTCCATATAGGCTCGTATCCCAATTCAAACACCCTCTAACTATATACACAACAACCCCACCCGCCTCCCTCCCTCCTGCCTCACTGTTTTTCCCAAACATCCTCCCCAACTGTTGCCCAGCTCCATCCCTGGATCTCAGGCCACCCCGCATCTAGCCTTTTCTGGCAAAGCCTGTACTCGCGGCTCAGCAGGGTGAAGTCGCCCTATTGGCTACCACTACTAATTCACGGGGGTAGCTAGCTGCCATCTTGCCGCTCTTGTTTATTCTAAGTTTACTACGCCTAGTGCTCCCATGCTCGTTGCATTTTTATTCACTATATTCCAGTACAACATGGTCATAGAGTCCAAATGTTAGAGGTTATCGATCAAGCATATCAAAGTGTCCTACTAGGACTCCCCTCCCACTTATCCTCCCAATGTACATGATATAGTTTCTTCACTTATCGTGCTCCTGGCGATCTTGCTCCTCATCTCGCCCCGGACAGCCCTGCAAGTCCAACCATGACGTTGCTTTCTCTGGGGTATCAAAGAACAGCGCTCTGCCTTTGTGAAAAACTTTCAACTTTGCAAGGTACAATAGCATGTACCTGATATCCGCTGTACGCAGTCTCCTCTTAACCGCCACGTAGGTATATCGCTGTCTTTGCACCAACATAGTATAATCAGGGTATGCCGTGATCTTGGAGGAAGCTCTTTCTATCGTTCCGCCCTTATGAAAATACTCCAGGATCTTCTCTCTGTCTTTATAGTTCAAAATGTTCGCAATTATCAGTCGCGGTGGAGCCCCAGGTCGTGGTTTCCTCATCAGGACCCGATGTGCTCGCTCAACCGTGAACCCTTGTGAGAGCCTGTCTGCTCCTATTTCTTGGAGGATCATGTTCTCCACATAGTCCGTGGGGTCTTGGCCCTCTTCTCCCTCCGGCAGGCCGACCACCTGGATGTTTTCCGTCTCGCCCTCGCTTCTGCTTCCTCCACTCGATTTTCAAGATTGGCGACCTGTTGCTTTTGCACATGGACCTCTTTTGCATTATTCGTGCTTACTTCTGTGTTGGTCTTCACAGCGCTCTCCAGGCCACTGGTCCTTTCGGCCAGCGCTTTGACATCTTGTCGCAGCAGCGTGACTTCAATCCCTACTGCATCTATTTTGTTCTCCAGGGCCGTCCGTAGTTCCGCCATTGCCGTGCCCCACTTTGAGCTTAGATCCGTTATGGCCACTAGGACCTGCTGGTTCTCTCCGTCGGGGGCGCTGTTCCCAGAGGCCGTCTCTGCACTTTGTGCTGGGGTTGAGGGGGTCCGCTGTACCTTTGCAAAGGTATCCATAGTAGGTTGCTTGTTCCTGGCCTTCGCCCCTTTCACCAAGATCATGCAGTCTTGCTTCGTGTCTGATATGAGCTCACCAATGTTATGTCTTCATCAAATCAATGCAGTGCCGGGGCGCCCTCCTCAGTGGACTGCGCTGCAAGGCGACACACAAGGTTGCACTTGGAGTGGGCTGTGTCCTCCCATGTCTTTTCTTGGACACTGCAGTCAATATTGCGATAGTTTACTCTCCAGGGCCAGTGGACACACCCAACTTCTCTTACAACACAGCCTTCGCACCTGATGTCGGGGTGCCAGGTTGCTCGGGTGTCGCTGTCCTATGGCAGCGTTTCAGCATCAATTTGCGTCCTCTCTGCAGGTCCTGGCCTCTTCCAAGCCCCACAACGTTACATCAGTTCTTGGGCTCTTGTCACATGAGGGCAGGCTCTTCGGTGCGCCTTGGGCGCTTGTTTGCTTTCCAACAGTGTCACAACAGGACAGCTCATCGGCCCAAGTTTACTGACACAAAAGGCAATGGGAGGAATCGGTTTTAGGGCCTCTATTGTGAGAGGGCAGGCTTTTCAGTGCTCCTCCTACGCCCGTTTCATTGCACTCTGTGTGGCACTCCTTCCCAGCAGTATTCCCATTAACTAGCATGCCATTCCATGCTTGTCGTGTGCTATAACAATGCTAGGAAATATTCTATAGCACAAGCGGCCCCCTCGTTCCATGTAATTCGGCACTCTGTTTTCATGTGCTCTGTGCATGCAGAAGCATTCTTTATCATTGGCATCCAGGGGCCCCGTTGCCGACAATTACATACCGCTCGCGGCAGTGACTTCCCCAATGATCGCACTGCCGCCTGCTGTTCCTGCGGCCAATTGTAACGATAGTTTAGGCGGCTGAGAGCTGCGCAGGCATGCAGCGCTGGTCTTTCATAACATGGATACTGTTGCCGTTTCTAATCCTTCGGTCCGCTCATGCCACCACGATGTTGCTTCATGTAGCGGTTGGGAGCCGGGTAAGCAATCGGTGTCCGTCCTCCTTTGCACCGATACAATTACAAGTTACAATTATTCAGTTTGTACGTGCCTGGGAGCGCCTTCCCGTCAATGTTGTATGTAACGGCCGGGGGCTGCTCAAACATTCGGCGTGTGTCCTCCGCAACACGGACACAGTAGCAATTTCCAATTCTTCGGTCCGCTCACGCTCGGGAGCACCGCACTGCTCTGTTTTAAAGCAAGATTTGAAAGCGTTCCTTCCGGCAGTTAGTTTCATTTACAGTCCGAGTCTTTCAGCTGCTTTCAAGTCTCCTCGAGGCAGCAAGTACGCTTCCTTTGTTGTCCGCCATCTTGTCAGCGATGTATCCGCACGGGCGTCTCTTCAGAAGCCCATTATCTCACGATTTACCAATGCAATACACTTGTATCCAAGGATACTCGCAGAGCATGCATTCAGATGTCCATACATCCAGTAAGACGACATTTGTAGCGTTTTTCAGCATAATGTCAAGGATGAATGCCGGATCAACAGGAGCTGGACACAAAGGCACGTCCTACTCCCTGGCTAGTTAGCCACGCCCCCCTAAAGTAGATGTTACAATCAACAAATGCATTTTAGTTGGACCAGATGTATCAATTAGTTCCTTAGCCAATAGAGCTCCTGATTTACAGCACCAGTTCTTGATCGAGCGACCACAACTAACTCTGAACGTAGTCGGCAGCACTCCTTTAGGGTGGCCTATTTTCCCTTTCCTAGCTGATTTGTAATTAACCAATCGGCCGTCAATAGCCAGCTTTTTAAAGAGCAAGGTTCTTGGAACATTGTGATGTCAAAATCAACCCAGGAAGAAGAATGATGGGAAAGTAAAATGTTATGTCCTGAGTGTTCCAGCATAAGATTGAAGTCCTAGAATCCATGTCTGACAGCTGAGATGGGTGGCATGGTGTCTGCGAGCAATTCCCAACCAGCGTTAGGCCGGGATCTATGTGAGCGCCACCGACGATCATATTCACAGTGACATATTATTTGCAGATTGTGTTTGCAGGCACCCTCCTGGACATTCACACTGTTATTGTAGTAAAATTCTAAACCATTAAGCAGAAAGTCCTCTTGATGTTAGAATACCAGAGTTTCTATCAACTTTGAGTAGAAGTAGGCCGCACATCTACCCGGTTGTCTTCTGTCAAAAAGATGAATTCATTTAATATCTGACGATGGAGGACAATTCCGGAATAGAAGAGAGGAGGGCAGCAGTGTTGTTCGATTTAGTGGAATGGACAGGTCCTCTTTAAGAACTCAATCAAAGTACAGCGTAATCAAGGGGCCGGCCGAGGAGTCTACTTTACCATGATCAGTTTGCATAGTTTCCAAGTTCTCGTACTGCTCTTGCGTGGAATCCCAGTGAGTTGTGGCTTGACCAGTTCTGAATGTAGCCGAAGAATGATCATCCTTGAAAGAGGATACCACAGTGTTCAGATGAGATGTAGCTTTACAAGCCTCTGAAGTTCTCGCAGGTCCATCTTTCTTATTGCGGTTTGCAGTAGGAAGAAGGATCAAGTCAGTGCGCCCACATGGGTTTAATGAAGATTTCAAGGTCCTGCGATAGGCATAGCGGTTTCTTGTCTTGGCCCTGATAGAGCAGCGTTTTGGCCAGCTCCCTTCCGTTTTTTCCTTGGTCATGGCTGTCGGACCTTGCCATCGTGCATTACAGCTGGTCGATTTTCCACTCCATTGGTAGGAATCGATTTGGTCACCAGTTTCGTTTTTCCAGTCTCCCAGACTGAGGATTTAAGACGTGATCGAGTACTGCCTTGTGAGAAGTCGAACCCTGTCTGTTTCTGGGGATTACCATGTCTAGAATGGAAGCACGCAGCCCAAAATAGGGTTCTCGGGGAATGTTCTTGACCCTTGGTTCCTATGGCGGGCGGACCCCTTGATGGTTTTTTTTTTCTTCTTAAAATGCTAAGGTTCATGTTTCGCCAAGATAGTTGGTTCACAATCCTTGATGATAATGGAGAGTTTGTCACCAGGATGGGGCGACTTAGAGCACATTTGAGAGGAACCGGGTGATACGATTGGCACCTGGGCCACCTCTTTGGCACCTAGGCCCGAGGGCAAGTCATTCAGGGATCCGAGGGCCTGTATTCTTGATGCCAATAGGAGAGTATGAATTTCGTTCAGGGAGGCTGAATTTGCCCTAGCAACGTGCACCACAGTATCAAATAAGCTAATAAATGATTGGAGCACAATGTTTAGGGCAAATAAAGCAAGGGAGCAACGATCGATCAACCCTGCTCAAGTCCTCCAGTTCACCCCCCTGCTCAAGTCCTCCAACTCATCGTATTGCTCTGAAGCATTTGTGGCTTTGGTCACATTAGGATCTGGTGTATTAAATAAGCCATGTGACATACTTTGTCTTTCTTCCAGAATGTCGCAGGGGCCAAGCTCCGTCTCAAGGCTAATCCTAATAGGAGTACGAGCAGTGCTCCAGATGGGATTTTGGAATGAGAGTATTTTACTGCCAATTTTCAGAATTGGAGAGTAAATCCAATTTCAAGAGTAAACATGATTTTCCTCTTTCGCAAGAGTAAAACGTGTCTGACAACTATCCAATTTGTGCGTAAAATTAAAACTTTGTTTGAAAACATAAGTGACAAAACAGCTGTATTTCAAAGTGGTTCTAAATAATGTATTGCACCTGTGGAAAACATCCCCACACAAGAACCTTGTAGATGCATATTACCCACCTTCATCTTCATGATACTTGGGCACAAACTCTGTTACGAGTTACTACAGATTCCGGCTAGTTACATCGGGTGATTCATAAATCAAGTCTCTCACTCTACCAGCATCACTTCTCTGCCTCTCGGGCCTGCTGTTGCTGCCTGGCACTACCTGCTTGAAAGCCACTCCATGTTTTTGCTCCATCTCTCCTTCCCTTTGCTACTTTGTTTCCCCTGTCTCTCACTTTTGGACGGTCTGCCTCTCACCCTAAGTGTTGCGATGCCACATTTTGCAGTCTGTTTCTCTGTCACTCTGCCTCTCCCATCTCTGCATTCTATTGTTGCTTTTTCCCCTCCTATATCTCGCTGTATCGGTTGATTATAACTCCTCTTCATCTCTCATGTCATTACTCTGGCTGTATCTGACGTGCAAGCAGGTGAACAAATTAATGTTTGCAAGCGGAAATAAAATGACCAATAAAAATTTGAATGGTAATAAAAATCGGAAACAACGGCTGGACTTAAACAACTGGGATTGGTTGGCAAAAGCCTTAACATCTCAAAACAAGAGCTAATGCCACACCCCGGGAGAACAGACTGTGCATTCCATGGGGTCCTGGAATACTAGAGGTTTCTCACATCTCTTTCAATCGAATTCAATGGAGGACCTGGACCTTATATGTTTACAGGAAACATGGCTCCTGGATTGTCTGACGTCAGACGAGTTTGAAGTTGCTATAAATCCTGCTGTCAAAAAATCAAAGGGCAGGCCAATATCGGGTCTTTTGACTATGGTAAGGAAAACCTCGGGTACAGGATTGTCAGATCAAGGAATATTTCACCTTACATTCAAATGACTTCTGTTGTCCCAGAAGGAATCCCTACTCAGGAGTCGGCCTTCTTCATTTAATTAACTTGTCTTGACAACATAGAGCTGCTGGGACATTCACATTCATTGATCAAGTGTCTACTTTGATTGCTGAGATAATCGAAGAAGACACTTCACCGCAAATAATTGTATGCAGAGACTTAAACATCATTTGCTTAGAACCCAGCAATATCACAAATTTGGGTATTGGCAGCCGCACAAATGTGGGTTCTCAGTGGTGTACTGTAATGGACACCAGGAATATGGCAATTGTTCAATAGAAACACAAAAGGCGATGTGCCCGCAAAACCAACCTGGAAGAGAGACTGCCAGAACTCAACTTTGGATGATTTTTTCGTATCAGAAAAAAAGCATGAACGTACAGTCTCTCTACAGGTGATTTCTAAATTACGAAGTGACCACGACCTGGTGAAATTCCGTTTTCTTGCATCTAAAATTGAATCTACCTGTTGCTGGAATCACAAAGTTTCAGTGGATTCTGGAAGAGTTAGGCTTCAACTTAACGACATGGAGACGATCCTTAACACCTATTGTGAGGAATACGCCAACGTTGAATATCAACATCTGTTGTCACAATTTGTTGAAAAAAAGCAGGGGTTTCAGAATTGCGTTTTCAATTCAAAGCACACGTTTCATATCGAGATCTTGAAAAAGAAACGTCTCGTGAGAGCTGAATTAAGACACTCCCAAAACCCGAATAAAAGTATAAATCAAGCTGAAAAGAAATTGATAAAAACAAAAATATAAAAACTGGCTTAAATCGCATAAAGAAATAACAACAGGATTTATTGGACTGAAAAAAGCCGGAAGTACTACGGCTTTCCCTAACCGTAAAAAACAGTACTTGTACACAAAAGAACGGTTCCTTGGGAGAAAGAAAATAAATATCTGCGGATAAGAGTCAAAACAAGTGATTGTGGCAACAATGGAGTAGTCACAAAGGAAAACACAAGATAATGAGCTGTTCTGGCCCTCAGGAAGGACACCCTAGCCCTCGGGGGTGCCTGTCCCTAGATAGCGGATGGTGCAACGCCTATTTAAGAGGGATAGGTCAAGAAGCTGACTCTATACAAAATGTACAGTTAATTGTAAATCAAACACACTCAATGTTGAAAAAAACTGCCTAAAAAAGGCAACCACCGGAAGTGAAGGTGTCTACGAGAGGGTGATTAGATCTCGTAGGCTAAAACCGGGCTGCATCAACTAGCATGTGATAACTGGGGTCATCAGGATTGTTTCTGTATTTTTAATCACCCTGATGGCTCCTTTTCTCTGCATGCTGGTGGTTGTCAAAACAAGGAAGCAAAAACAAAAACAAAAAAATATATTGAGAGGATTGAGTCTTCTTAAAAACACAAAGCCCAAAAGCTGTAGGGCTTGCTATAGAGGAAACTCACTCTGTGTGAGTTTTAGTTAGTTTTCACTGTGCCCCCTATCAGTATCAGGAGTATCTAGTTCTATTGTGGTGGAGCCACAACTGATATGGTCCACCGATTTCGATGGTGCGCTGGTAATCAGACCATCTTCTTCAGAACGAAATTTCTTCCAATGTGAATCTAATAGATCTTCCTGCTGGCCTCTGAATCGGGCAGCAACGGCAGGCTACTTGGAATCCTGGATTTATGGATGTGGTCCAGGAACGGGCGTTTGTTGCAAAAAGGCAATATGATCAGGATGGAATCACTGCCTGAGAAGGATCTTGATGAATCATCTCTGCAGCCGGCTCGCGAGAGGAAGACACGAGTCAGAAATCGCATAAAGCCATTATCTTACAGCGGGATGCAGAGACCATGATGTCTAAACTTGTTAACAACAACTCTTATGATTTTTGGAATGTCATTAATCATGACAGTAGACCGCAATCAGCTCTCCAGAACAACATGGTTGCTGAAAGCGAGTGGGTAACACATTATAGCCAGTTGTACAGCAAAAAGGGCATCAACCAAGATCCTGTGCTGCCGGAAGTAAAACAATGGAACTTAAAATTTGATAAAGTGGACACGTTGAACATCATTAAGAGGCTAAGTTTGTAATGGGCCCCCGGCCCGGATGGCCTGACAGATTTCACGTTAAATAGGAATCCAGAAAAATGGGCAGACTTCTGTTCACTTCTCTTTTCAAAAATCACACTGCAATGTGCAACTCCAACATCTTGGAAAAGTGTGATTATCGTACCCATCTTTAAAAAGGGTAGCAGGGGAGACCCTAAAGACTACCGTCCGATTGCGTTGTTGGATGTGCTGGGAAAATGTATGCAACTCACCTCCAACACCAATTACATGAGTGGATCATCTCCAGCCAGCACCTTGACCACAGACAATCAGGGTTTGTCAGGGGTGTGGGATGTGAGCTGAATCTTTTCATTATAAATTTAATGAAAATGGAAACCATAAGAACTGGCAATAAAGTTCATCTTGCTCCTGATAGACCTATCCCACACCTTTTGATAGTATAGATGGAAACCCTTTGGAATAAGTTGCACAAATGGAATTGTCCTGTAAGCCTGCTTCTAGCTATTCAAGAACTACACACTAACACTGAACTAAGGCTCAGGTTAGACAGAGCAGGAGGGATCTCAAAAGCAATAAGAGCGTTTTGTGGAGTCAAACAGGGTTGCCCATTGGCCGCCATCATTTTCAAACTGTTTTTTATCAGATATTGGCGAGACCATTGAAAGTGTCAACTCATTTCCACCGAAATTGCATGGAACACACACAAGTTGGCTTCTGTATACAGATGACCTGATTCTTCTTGATGTAACACCAATAGGCCTTCAGCGAGAACTATATGCACTGGAGAAATATGTCGATGATAATGGCCTCTGCATTAATACAAACAAATCCGAAATCCTTATTACAAGATCTAAGGAAACAAAAAAACCTATATCAATAAAAAATTCCAATGGCATCTGGGGAAAAGGGTTTCTGTCCATTGTTACAACTTCGAGATATTTGAGTATGAATATTAACTCAAACTTAAATTATGCTCCATGGATTGAAAATACTAGAACAAAATGCCGTCAACTGGCAATTAAAGCAGCTGTGATAAATAAAAAATATGCGAAGTTTTCCTTGAAACCCGTTCTTGCATTTTATCCACGGAAAGCCGCCCCGGCACTAATCTGTGGTGCTGAATGTGCCTTAGGCTGCTTGTATGCAATATGGGACACACTTCAAAATGCCTTCTGGTCCAAAGTTTTGTGGCTCTCAAAAGGGACTCCTACAGCTTGTGTTCGTTAGAGCTAAGCTTAACATCATTGAATGCAAGAATATGCTGGAACACGCTTTTCCTCTTTCGTAAATTGACCATGGAAGACAAACCACCGCAATTCACAGTGTTGCATGATCCAGGTAATGGAGACAAACAGTGTATACTGACTCAATGGACCAACAGATGTAATAAAATCTTAAAAGACCTTGATATTGACATCAAAACGCTTCACACTAACCCCAATCTAGCCAAAAAAAAAAACTTTGGAGGCAAGATTGGTTTTTGACTGGTGAACAGAGATGAAAACACAGACTAATGAAAAATGTACCAAGTGAAGCCATTGGTCTGTATGAACCTCAGGGTTACTTGATGAAATTCCCTGATCGATATCGAAGGTCATTGTATATGAAGTTCCGGCTCAACTTATTTTTGACCAACAAAAGATTAAGTCTATGGGCAAGCCGAGCAGGAAGGAGTTTGTAGGCTATGTAAGCAACAGACTGAAACACTTAAGCATCTGACCTTATATTGCTCAGCCCTTCGATTGGAAAGAACAAAGCATTTAGGGTCCTTAATCGCAGAGTGGCAAACTCGCGATGCAGAGACTTGGTGGTATGTGCGTTTTGATGATTCAAACAGAAAAGTAACAATTGCCTTGACTAACTTTCTGGACGAGATGACGCACCGCCTGGCAGAATTGAAGGACTGCAGCTAAACCCAAACTGGGTGGTGCATGTTAATCTTTTAAGGAGGTTCTACCTTTCTTTTCGTTGAATGTAATGAATTTCTTGAAAGGTTTGTAATAAACTGTATAAAAATGTTTGGAAAATAGTTTTTTTCATTTTCTCGGTTGTGGTTGCTACTCCTTTTTGATTATCTTTCTTTGCATTGTCTCTTATGTTATTGACCTGCCATTCTCTAGTTCCGCTCTCCCCACCTGCTGTTGATCTGTGTTTTATTTTACTGTCTCCAAATGTCTTTTTTGCCTTGCTTCTATCCCTCACTCCTATTGTGTGTTTTTCCTATTATTAACTCTGTTTCCCTTCTCACTTTCTTTGTTGCCCATATAGCTCATTACTCTCTTACTGTTGCTTGAATTCCTGTTTTGGATTGTTTAGTATGTTCTCTGTCGCTTGCCCATCTCAAACCCCCCCCCCCCATCCCTCTACATTTGTTCTTCTGTGTTGCTTAGGTTCAGAGTTGCTCTTCCTCTCCTGTTTTTCTGTTTAGCATCAATAAATAGCCAAAAAGCTGAACATGCCCTTTCTATTTAAAAATCTAGTGCAGCTTTACAATTGGGTGCTCCATTTTAGATGTGTGCAAGCCTTCTTGTGGCCATTAGGCTCGGAATTATAGAGTTAGAGGTTTGTCTGACCAAATGCAGCACTTGCTTGAATGCAGATGCTTTACCAACACTGTATGCCATTACAAGTACAAGAGCCCGTATGAGATGTGTGTTCTGAGCCATTACAGGTATAGCAGCCTAGATGAGGTGTGTATTCTGAGCCATTACAAGTATAGTGGTCCTCATGGGATGTGCATGTTCTACTTCTGAGCCATCACAGGTATAGCAGTCCTCATGGGATGTGCTTCTTCTGAGCCATTACAAGTATAGCAGCCCAAATGAGAAGGGTCTGTTCTGAGCCATCACAAGCACAGCCGCACTGAAGAGTTGTGTTCTGAGCCCAGGTATAGCAGCCCTGATGGTTTGTGTCTTCTTAGCCATTACAAGTATAGCAGCCCTGAAGAGCTGTGTGTTCTGAGCCATCGCACGTATAGCAGCCCTGAAGAGGTGTGTTTTCTGATCCATTCGAAGCATAGTATCCCTGAAGAGTTGTGTTCTGAGCAATCACAGTATAGCAGCCCTGATGAGTTGTGTGTATGTGTTATGAGCCAATCATCCGTCGAGCATCCCGGATGAAAAGTGTGTGTTCTGAATCACTGAACATTTAGTAGTCCTTTTGATTAGTCGAAAGTTAAGTCAACTGTGTTACAATTGGATGTTACCTGCATCTTAAATGCATATCTCTGATGCAGACTCATTAACAGGGTACGCAATAATCTCTGCAGCAGGGTTATTAACCGACTGAGCTGCCTTTCCCAACAGGCTTTTGACACGGAAAGCTACATAGGGTTATGGCACTGGCAGTTCCATGTGAGGCTTGCCTGACATAAATGGCTTGTCAAAAGCTCTAAGCCTCTTTGGACTATCCCACATTAGTCAGGAGATTCATAATGACGCTTTGAAATGTGCTAGATTGTTGTCAGTGGGACTCCGTAATCGGACATGGGAGAAGCAGAGGTTTTGAAAAGCGAAAGACCGAGTAGAAGGTATTGAAGTATATGACTGCAATGCCATCTTGTAACACTGTCGGAGGTTGGTGGGAAGAGCTCAGACACTGTTCTTGCTCTGTACCTTAGCTTGCTGCAGAAAATGCCAACACATGCGTTCTTAGCAGCCCTGCTAAGAAATGTGGCCATGATGCAATCAGCCCTGCTGTGAACATTTGGCATTGTGTCATGACATGCGTATGGTATAGCAGCTCCGTTGATAAATTAGGCTACTTTGCCTGAGTATATAGCAGTCCTGTTGAGAGGTACAGGTCCAATATGTGCCACTGAAAATATATACAGCACTGCTTCTACCTGTATCTATTATACCTGCTTGCGGTGGGTGGTCAGAAAAGGAGTTAAAGTTCAGACTACATGCCTAGCTATGTAATTGGTGTACTTCTGTGATGGAAAAGAAAACAAAGTATGAAATGCCCATGCTGCTGAAACTGCGCTGCCTCTATTAAAGCCAATTAAGCAGAAATTCAGCCTTTGTTTAAGACCATTTTCATTTCACACAATACTACATGTGTCCTAAGCAAAGTGAAAAGCATGTTCATGATTCAAGATGCTTTAATAACACTGTAACCTACAAAATGCAGGCAGTTGAACAAAGTGAACAAAACACAAATTCCTTTTTACATTACTCAGAAAGTATTATCTTGATAGAATCATTAACAGAGAAGAGTGTTAAAAAATTAAACAGACCAGGACTCATCCCAGTTGCTTCTTCCAAGGAACTGTGTCGATTACTAAAGTAGAGAGTGGATTTGCAAGCTGCTGCTAGCTAGGCTGTCACCAGTCAGAACCATGATGTATAAGGGTGCTGCCATAAATGGCCTGTGTACGTGGTACGCAAGGAAGAATTAAAAGGACCGTATTGACAAGATTTCTATGTGTAAAAAGGCCCAATACGCACCTTATCTGGAGGGCTGAGTATGAGGGATACTCAGCCGCCGCTCCTGTTAAGACTGGCCCAGAGATTTCATAGGACGTCCCCTCCATGGGAAGCTCCTCTTGTGTGGCTAAGTCTGTGTCCATGTAGGGAGTTTGAATTACTTCAATCTATAATGTATTACTTTTTGAGGGAACTATATCGACAGAAAATGGAGTCGAAGGCTACCCTCGTCAGTGACGCTAAGGTGGTTTGTCTAAAAGGGTGCAGTGGAGCTTTGGATACCGTATATCAATATGCTCTTCGAGAAAAAGAGAGACAGTTAAGTTCTGCAATTTATTAGTTCACATCCGATAAAAGATATTTAAAATAATGACATATGCCGTCCTGGGCACAAAAAGATATTGTATATAGATCACAATACTTTGTACATATTTCAGTGGGTTAGTACAATTCAAGTGACTGTGATTTTATGTATTGCTAATAAGGCAGTACACAAGCATGGTCGACACACAAACAATTGAGGTGTTTCTGGTGCGGTGGATAGGTGGAAGGAACCAGCGGTTGAAGTGGTCGTGACCTGCTGGTAATGGCACCGCACTGTCGTCAGGACTGAGGGAAATTGGAGCACAAAGGTGCCGTAAGGAGAATGACATGCGCCTGTAATTGGTAAAACATAGGATGGGGTGTTAGATCTGGAGTTCATTGAAAAAGGCAAAGTAAAATTGCACAAAAGGGGACACTGAGGGAAGAACAGTGTCATGATGTCTACCCCCGGAGCATCAGGCCAGGCCCAGCACCCCCGGAAGCAGGCATCATGCCCTCGGGTAAAAGCCCAGCGGCCCCTTATAGGGACTCTTTGGACTCAGTCCTGGCGCCTTTGGCGCCAGGCTCATGTTGGACATCAGTCCTGGCGCCATAGGCGCCAGGCTCATAAAGGGAGGTGTTTTGTGCACTTACCTGATGCAGACCATGCTGCACGCTTCAGGCCTCCCTGAGACCTGAAAGGGACTATTTTTTCATAGGGACTATTTTTTCACTCGGGCGTGGCCAGGGAAGGATACATACCTAGTTGGGGAAGGATACATACCTGGGACTTCTTTGGAGGCTATTTAAGCCACGCCCAGACAGCAGCTCATGCTTTGTGTTCTGCTTCCTGCAGCTTAACGCTCACCGTGTCTGCTCCTGGACTACAGCCACGCCCGTCTTGAACCTGGAAGACCTGCAAGGAAGGAAGAGAAGAGAAAGGTGAAAACCAAGGATTATTTCAAGCTTCTTACCTGCATCCGGAATCTTCTCGCCAGCATCCCTGAAGGAAGACTTCAATTTAAAAGCATTGCGTTGCTCGCTGCAGCGCCACGCTTCACTCACCTGTCCTGTCCTCGAGACATCTCCCGGCTCCATCGCGGCTGTCAGCATTGGACGCCACATCTCTGCACCTAGGGGAGAGAGGAAGAAACAAAAGGTGAGCAGAAGGACATACAGAAGGAAAGCCTGATTAACAGCCATAATACTTACCCGCTTTTCTTCCACATTTCGGGTCGGCGCCGCCCCGTTGGCAGGTACCGTACCCCGGCCCCTATGGGGAAAGGACTAGAGACATTTCAGAGGAATGATAAGGACATCTAGAAGGATCGCCCTCATTACTACTCACCTCGGCAGGTTAACCCCTTGACACATCGCCTTCATTCTGCACCTGAAATAAAGGACAGATCACAGGTGAGAAAGACAGCATAATGGGGGCCTCACTTGAACTTTGAACTTTCATACTTACGGCGCATCGCTCAGGAAAGTCAAGTGGATTTTGCCAGCGCCATTCTGAAAACCAGTGAAGTAACTGGACGAACGCGCGCCCCTGCACCAGAAGCAGGATGGAGAGTTCAACCTTCCAAACCATAAGGTGAGCTTAAACCGGGTTTGGAGGAATAGAGAGGAACAGAGGTGGGAAGGGGGGAGCTAGCACACCATTCTGCAGACTGTTAATCCCCTTTCTCATCTGCAGAAGGATATTCCTACAGGCCAAGGAAGCACGATTTGGAGGTCCTGTCCAATCGGTGTTCCGGGTCCTGCGCATCACGCTAGAAGAGGCCGCAGTAATCCAGACTAGATCAGCGCCCCTGTGGGAACCAGGTGGGTGTTACAAACAGCCTACCTAAGGTAGTTCAAGCGTCATGACTGATTGTTGTTGGAGGTGCCGGCGGTTGAGTGCCTGGCGTTTTGATTGTAGTCCGCAAAGTGGATAGGCGATCTCTATGGTTGCTAAAGAGATTCAAAAGAATTTTTGTGGTTCAAGGGAACTGGCACATTGAATGTGATATAAAGAAAAGGGGTAAAAACAAGGGATTGTATTACCTTGCAGGATCGATCTTGAATTCAAGTCGAAAAAAGTGGCGGGAGCCGTTGTTTAATGGCTACGTCTGGTGACTGTGAGAGTCCTGTTGAAAAGGGACACAGATGTATGTAATACAGGGTGCGTATAGCTAGCTGCAGAGGTAAGCGTGACTTTGTAATGCCCGAGTGAAGGCGGACATACATGCAGAGAAAGGGGCCGTGCCCAGTCTTGTGACAAAACTCGAGGGATGAATAATGTTGATTTCTAAATTTGCTAGTTCACGTGGTTTGAGTGGTTACCCGTGATATTTGCATGGGATATAATGATATGGGTAAATGCACAAAATGTGGGCTTAGAGCATGCAGTTGATTTAGAAGAATGCTGATCGCGCTTGTGACTCGATTGTACACGTAAAATAATTTGACCGTGAGGGGCCATGTTGTAACTTAGCGAAATAGCTGTGGTCCCAGTAGCCAAGTAAGGACAAATAAATGCTCGAAGAACAGGGAGTCTTAGAGCTTACCTCTCAGCGAGCTGTATCAGTGGCTTGCGTTGTTGTCTGAATGGTGCGCATGCGTGATGGCTGTAATATATGAGATCAGTTCTAAACTAAGCGAGACACGATGCGCATGTGCAAACGAGTAGCGTAGCTATGTAGAGCATTGGTAGTGTTTCTATAATGGCGGCACCGCCGGGAATGATCAGTGCATCATGGCTCGATACGTGCACTTAAATTAAAGACAATCTCACAGGATGGAATGTCGTTTAGATTGTCATTTTGGGGAAAGGTCCATCTTATGTCCTTGAGGTCAATCGGTTTTATGTTGTTGGTCAGGGAACATACTGAACAGTTACCACATCTGAAATTTACCTCTGACGGGAGGGAGATTCCAAAGGGTAGTTTGGGAGATTTTTTCTTTTGTCTTATCTTCGTAGGTATGCACCAGACGGTCTTTAAGGTTTCTGTTCCGTGTAAATGCAAATCTAGGTTTCATGGGTTTAAAATTTTCTGTCTGGAGTGTATTTTGGGATACACTCCACACAGAAGATTTTAAACCCATGAAACCTAGATTTGCATTTACACGGAACAGAAACCTTAAAATCTCCCTCCCGTCAGAGGTAATTTCAGATGTGGTAACTGTTCAGTATGTTCCCTGACCAACAACATAAAATAGATTGACCTCAAGGACATAAGATGGACCTTTCCCAATTTCACCAACTGTAAAACAAAATGGTCAGTATACGCCATTAAGTGTCCCTGCAATCTAATTTACACTGGGAAATGCAAGAGAGAGATAAAACAACAAATCTGCGAACATCGCTCCTGCCTTAAAAATCTAGTCGATGACAAGCCCCTAGTGGCTCACTACAAATTGAAAAAACACAGCCATAACGATCTTTTCTGGGTAGTGCTCCAAACTGTGAATAATCCATTCCGTGGAGGCAACAGATCTCGCACTACGAAAACTGGAACAAAAATGCATCTACCGTCTTGATTCTGTTAAGAATGGCCTCAATATATCTATTGAGTGGAATTTGTTCTTTAACAAATGATCGAGCACCCCTCTTTTCTCTCTCGACTGTTGCTTTATACACCTGTTGTTTTAAAGACCTATTAGTCAGCAAACATACGAACACAAACATGGGCTTTATCAACAAACTCCCATGATGAATGTATTTCTTCTTATCTACTCTGTTTTTTGTAACTTATCTTGATTCATTTACACTGCAATATTGCTCTATTCACTACCAACTAAAATGATTGTTTCTGTTAACAAGATGGGTCTCTATTCCCTACACCCTTGCAATTTGTGGTCTTTTCAAGCAGCAATGTATATATATTTCTGAGGCTTGTGGAATCTGCTTAGATCACATGCTGTGCATAGGCCGACATCTAGTGGAAGCTGCGGAGTATTACAGTTTGTTTTTCGAAGTCGAAAAATGGGCGTCGACACAGGGCGTGCCAGTAATACTATCCCTAGTGTGACGTCCCCTGTACCCATGATCCCTCACGCGTCTAGGATCCCCAGATTGTTTTTTTCCGCCATTCTGGTCGGAAGCACTTCATCGGAGTTCCCTGGCTTTGCCATATTTTCACTCTAAACTAATTCTAATTTGCCCCGTTTGGCCAACCTTTCGTCGATCAACATCTCGACGCCGAACCGGGGAGGAGATCAACGTCGAATACCCGACGGATTGGGCCTTGAGGCTTCCGCCTCGGCTCGGGCCTGGGCCGCTGGCCTCGGCCCTACAAGTAGGGAGAGTGGGGGTGGTACACTTCCACACTCGACACCTTATTACCTACACACACTTGCCCGCTGCCCACAGGCGCGTATGGAGGGTACGCCCTTTCAGTTTTGCCCCAAGTGTAATAAGAAATACCCTTGGGTAGATAAGCACGCTACGTGCAACCTTTGCCTACCCAGAGACCACCCCGAGACGGGTTGCAGGGCCTGTAGCAGGTTTAAGGCAAAAACTCTTAAGGACCGCTCCACCAAGCGTTGGGCCCACCACGCCAAGCTAGCAGCTATGGAGGCGGAGGGTACCTTCAGCGACGGCAGCGACGCCGAACTTTCGGACGGCGAGGGCACCAAGGCGTCGAAGGACAGCCGAACGCACGTCCCCGGCCTCGGAAGGTCGTCCGTCCCGGCGACTATGGGGAAGTCCCCCGGCGACAAAAGCGTTACACATACACACGCTAAACACAAAAAATCCACCCGAGATTCGACGTCGTCGAAACCTCGGAAAGGGGCACAGAAGGAGCGGTCCGAAAGGACGTCCTCTGGGCGGTCCCGGTCGAGGTCGCCGCACGACGTCAGGCAAGCCTCCACACTTGCACAGAGTGCCTCGACCATTAATATCCCGGAAGATCAATCGTCCGGAGACGAACACGACTTCCACCCCCAGCCTGCACCCCAGGAAAAGGGTACATCACTTGGGAGTAAAGAGGGGCCAGTTTCGAAGGCTAGTTCGAAAGACAGGGATTCCACCTCCGATCCTCGACGCCAGGCGTCGAAAGATGAGGGAAAGGGGAAACACACTTCCACCCACGGGGAAGGGGGTAAACAGCAAAGGAAACAACCCTTGCAGTCCTCCACTACAAAAGAACTGACCAAGTCTTCTCAGGGCCAATCCATAGAAAGTCCCAGCAAGGTCACCCCAAGCTCAAAACTCTGGTCATGCGAGGACATTGACAGAGTAATGTCAAGGATGTCTTCCTTGGCGAATTTTTTCGAAAGACACCCTGAACAACTCCTAGCTTTAAACCCTCAGGAAGATTCTCCCTCAGGGTCTAGGGACCCTATCCCCTCAAATAAAAGACCCCGGGTCGAGACACCATTTAGGCCTTTAGACCCCATCGAGGTCCAACCCTATTCTTACCTCTTCCCTACAGACCAAGGAAACTCTTCCCTTATAGAAGGTCAGGAAATTGACACGCCAGAAGATCCTGCAGGATCAGATTATTACGGCGAAGATGAAGACGAGGATGAGCCAGAAAATAGCCCAGATATTTTCAGAATGGACTCACCAGTCGAAAGGGAAGCCCCAGTGTCTGACTCCCCAATAGATAATCAGCCCCTCCTGAATGAACTGCTCTTTCGGGCAGCTAACCACTTCCACATAGACACACAAGGTGTCCAGGAAGAAAGGGACTTTGCGGAAGAACTAATAGGGGAAAGGAAGCCAGTAGCCCAGACCATTCCCATCCTAAAATCTGTTCAACGCAGAATAGCACCATCCCTTGTCAACCCAAACCTGACAAGACCTGTAAATCCGAGAGTGGAGAAGCTGTTTAAAGCAGCCCAGTCGGACCCCCTATATATTAGAGGTCAACTTAAGCCAGACTCTCTAGTAGTAACCAACACCCGCAAAAGAGCTGGTACACCATTATCTTCCTCTGAGGCTCCCCCCGACAAAGAAAGTAAAAAACTTTATGGTTTTGGCAGGAAAGTAGCTTCCACGGCAGCCTACCAAGCCAGAATCGCGAATTCCACCACACTGTTGGCTAGCTACAACTGTCACCAGTGGGAAGAAGTGGCAGCACTAATAGACTCTGCTCCCGAACCCCTTAAAAGCCAGCTAGCTCGCATTTGTGCGGAAGGAAGGAACGTGTCAGGCTGCACTGTAAAAGCAACTCTGGACGCCGCTGACAATGCGGGTAGACTTATAGCAGAGGGGACTGTCATCAAAAGGCATGCTTGGTTGAGGCAGTCGGGATTCAAAGCAGAAACACAAGCTGCGCTCTTAGACAAACCAGTGGAAAGTGATCTCCTGTTTGGGAAGGCAGTCGAGGACGCTCTAAAAAACGCTAAGGAAGAATTCGACACCCTCAAATCCCTTGGCCAGTTAACTACCAAACCACCTAACCAAAGAGGGAATGGCAATTTTCGTCGCCCCCGCGGCCAAAATTCCAATAGAGGCAATAGCTACTCCCACACCCAGGGTACACAGTGGAACACCAGCTCACAACAGTCTACCCAGGCGTATGGTAGGGGTAGTAAAAGAGGACGTGGTAGAGGCAGAGGCAGCCCCAGTAAAGGAGGAGGCACGCCTCCACCAAAGCAGTGACGCTCAGTTCAGGGTCCCTTCCCATGCAACCCCAGTAGGGGGACGAATATCAAGTTTCACCCAGGCATGGGAAGGGATAACATCCGACAGATGGGTGCTGTCAACAGTATCCAATGGGTACTGCATAGAACTACTGCAACGTCCCCTAAACCATCCTCCAAGACAAAAAGTCCACTCTTTACAACATCAGAAGATCCTCCTCGAGGAGATCGCCATTCTGCTAGAAAAGGACGCGATAGAACTCGTCCCGGGACACCAGGTAAACAAGGGTATCTATTCAACTTACTTCCTTGTGCCAAAGAAAGATTTAACAATGCGCCCAGTTTTAGACTTACGGCCTGCCAACAAGTATGTCAAGCCCCAAAAATTCCGTATGACCACACTACAAGAGGTAATCCCACTCCTAAAAAAGGGGGATTACATGGCAACCTTGGATATGAAAGATGCCTATTTTCATATTTCCATGCTCCCGGCGCACAGAAAATACTTGCGCTTCAAGGTGGACAGTCGCCACTACCAATTCAAGGTACTGCCCTTCGGGATAGCTTCTGCACCAAGGGTATTCACCAAGGTACTGGCGGTGGCAGCTGCACACCTACGCAGGGAGGCAATCCCAGTGTACCCTTATCTGGACGACTGGCTCATAACGGGGGAAACCCCAGGAATCTGCAGGTCAAACATTCAGAGGACCATCGACCTCCTCCACGAATTAGGCTTCTCCATCAACGAGAAAAAGTCAAGTCTGGTGCCAAGCACCTCAAAACAGTTTCTAGGAGCTATCCTAGATACTCAGAAAGGATTGACCTTCCCTTCGGAAGAAAGAATTCGGAACATACTTCTGCAAATTCCGCATTATCAGTCAGGTCAACAGATAACAGTACGCAAAGCTATGCGGTTACTCGGCATGATGGCGTCATGCATTTACCTGGTCCCCCACGCGCGTCTGCGCATGCGTCCCATGCAGGAATGGTTGGCGAAACAGTGGTCTCAGGCAAGTGGTCAGTGGGACGATCTAGTGGTCGTTTCGCCAACACTCGTACAGAACCTACACTGGTGGACAAGAGAGAATCTCGCAAAGGGGAAACCCTTTTACGATCCCGAAGTACAGGCAGTGGTGACTACAGATGCATGCCTGACGGGGTGGGGAGCTCACCATCTCCACCACACAGCTCAGGGTCTCTGGTCTCACTCAGTAGCCAAGAACCACATCAATCTGCTAGAGCTTCTGGCAGTATTCCGAGCGCTGCAGGCGTTCGAGCCCCATCTACTAAACTTGTTGGTGCAGATCAGGACGGACAGCACGACAGCCATGTTCTATCTGAACAAGCAAGGAGGGACTCGTTTGCCAAATCTGTCCAAGCTTGCCCAGAAAATATGGATATGGGCACTCAGACGGAACATCTTCCTGTCATCGCAACATGTTCCAGGGGAGCTCAATTCCCTAGCGGATGCTCTAAGCAGAGACTCCCTCCCAGAAGAACACGAATGGGTCCTTCACAAAGACGTAGTAGAAGATCTCTTCTCTCAGTGGGGTTTCCCCACTATAGACCTATTCGCCACAAGCGAAAACAAACAATGCCCAGGATTTGCATCCAGGTTCCCACAACCGGACTCCCAGGGGAATGCCCTGTGGATGAACTGGTCAGGGATGTTTGCGTACGCTTTCCCACCAACTCCTCTCATCAGGAAGGTGGTGTACAAGATGAACAAGGAATCGATGACGCTCATCCTAGTTGCTCCCATGTGGGCGAGACAACCATGGTTTCCACACCTACGCAGGATGGCGGTATGCGAGCCCATCAGACTCCCAGCCTGGTACAACCTTCTGTCCCAGCAACAAGGTCAAACAGTGCATCAGGAACCCAACTCTATGAACCTAGCAGCATGGCTCCTGAAGTCATAGAGTTTGGACATCTCAAATTACCACAGAGGTGTATGGACATTCTAAAAGAGTCTAGGAAACCAAATACAAGGCACTGTTACTTTGACAAGTGGAAAAGATTCGTTATCTGGTGCCAGAGTAAACAAATCAACCTGGTTGATTGCACTCCTTCCAACGTTGTAACATACATGCTCCACCTGCTGGATGCAGGGTTGGTTTTTAACTCTCTGAAAGTACACCTGGCAGCCCTCTCAGCCTACACCACATCCCATAACAAGGTTTCGTGGTGGAAAGTACCAGTGGTTAAAGCCTTCATGGAAGGAGTAAAGAGACTTCACCCTCCTATCTCGAACCCACCGCCAGGATGGGATCTCAATGTGGTGCTATCTAAGCTCATGGGGCCCCCCTTCGAACCCATGCATAAAAGTAGTCTCAAACACCTGACTTATAAAACGGCCTTCTTAGTAGCCATTACCTCCATAAGAAGGGTCAGTGAAATTCAGGCTCTGTCAGTGCAAGATCCTTTCTTTACTATCCACAAGGACAAACTGGTTTTACGCACACACCCTAGATTCTCACCAAAATTCATATCCAAGTTCCATGTAAACCAGTCCATCGAGCTTCCGGCTTTCTTCCAAAACCCACAAAGCTCAGCTGAGGTGAAACTACACACCCTAGATGTGCGTAGGGCGGTCTTATACTATGTAAATAAAACCAGACCGCTAAGGAAAACAGATCAACTGTTTGTCTCCGTAGCTACAGGCAGAGAGGGGGATCGCGTCTCTAAGGGCGCTATCTCAAAGTGGATTATCAACTGTATACAGCTGTGTTACTCTCTTTCTGAAAAAACTCTGCCTTTTACGCCAAGGGCCCACTCTACCAGAGGCATTGGGGCCACTCTGGCTTTCATTGCAAATGTTCCCCTTGACACCATTTGCAAAGCAGCTACTTGGAGCTCTATTCACACTTTTACTCAGCATTACTGCATTGACACTCATTCCAAGGCAGATACACAAGTGGGACAAGCGGTTCTAAGACACCTGTTTGCTCATGACCCTTCTCACATCCCACCTCCTTCTTCTGGTACTGCTCGCTAATCTATGCACAGCATGTGATCTAAGCAGATTCCACAAGCCTCAGAAGGGATACATTACTCACCGTAATCGTATTTCTGATGCTTGTATCTGCTTAGATTCACATGCGACCCACCCTTCCTCCCCTCCGAGAGAAGGCGCATGGTTGCTTGTAGTCTTACCTTTCTGTCTATCTTCTTGGACTATCTGTACTCACGCTACTCCTCATGCTACCTCATGTCAGGAAAAACACAATCTGGGGATCCTAGACGCGTGAGGGATCATGGGTACAGGGGACGTCACACTAGGGATAGTATTACTGGCACGCCCTGTGTCGACGCCCATTTTTCGACTTCGAAAAACAAACTGTAATACTCCGCAGCTTCCACTAGATGTCGGCCTATGCACAGCATGTGAATCTAAGCAGATACAAGCATCAGAAATACGATTACGGTGAGTAATGTATCCCATATGATTGTTTGTCTAAATTTCGAACATTTTTGTATGTTTTCTCATTTTCTGCAAATGGTTGTATTTTCAACAAAAACGCATGGTTTGGTGAAATGATAATTTCTTCAGTGTACATCAACATCTAAATGACCTTTTATGAAAAACACACGGTTTGGCAAAATGACAATCTAAACGACATTCCATCCTGTGAGATTGTCTTTATTTAAGTGCACGTATCGAGCCATGATGCACTGATCATTCACGGTGGGGCCGCCATTATAGAAACACTACCCATGCTCTACATAGCTTTGCTACTCGTTTGCACATGCGCATCGTGTCTCGCTTAGTTTAGAACTGATCTCATATATTACAGTCTCACGCATGCGCACCATTCAGACAACGCAATCCACTGATGCAGCTCGCTGAGAGGTAAGCTCTAAGACTCCCTGTTCTTCGCGCATTTATTTGTCCTTACTCGGCTACTGGGACCACGGCTATTTCACTAAGTTACAACATGGCCCCTCGCGGTCAAATTATTTTACGTGTACAATCGAGTCACAAGCGCGATCAGCATTCTTCTAAATCAGCTGCATGCTCTAAGCCCACATTTTGTGCATTTACCCATATCATTATATCCCATGCAAATATCACGGGTGACCACTCAAACCACGTGAACTAGCAAATTTAGAAATCAACATTATTCATCCCTCGAGTTTTGTCACAAGACTGGGCACGGCCCCTTTCTCTGCATGTATGTCCGCCTTCACTCGGGCATTACAAAGTCACGCTTACCTCTGCAGCTAGCTATACGCACCCTGTATTACATACATCTGTGTCCCTTTTCAACAGGACTCTCACAGTAACCAGACGTAGCCATTAAACAACGGCTCCCGCCACTTTTTTCGACTTGAATTCAAGATCGATCCTGCAAGGTAATACAATCCCTTGTTTTTACCCCTTTTCTTTATATCACATTCAATGTGCCAGTTCCCTTGAACCACAAACATTCTTTTGAATCTCTTTAGCAACCATAGAGATCGCATATTCACTTTGCGGACTACAATCAACACGCAAGGCACTCAACCGCCGGCACCTCCAACAACAATCAGTCATGAAGCTTGAACTACCTTAGGTAGGCTGTTCTTCCCGCAGTGTCCCCTTTTGTGCAATTTTACTTTGCCTTTTTCAATGAACTCCAGATCTAACACCCCATCCTATGTTTTACCAATTACAGGTGCATGTCATTCTCCTTACGGCACCTTTGTGCTCCAATTTCCCTCAGTCCTGACGACAGTGCGGTGCCATTACCAGCAGGTCACGACCACTCCAACCGCTGGTTCCTTCCACCTATCCACCGCACCAGAAACGCCTCAATTGTTTGTGTGTCGACCATGCTTGTGTACTGCCTTATTATTAGCAATACATAAAATCACAGTCACTTGAATTGTACTAACCCACTGAAATATGTACAAAGTATTGTGATCTATATACAATATCTTTTTGTGCCCAGGACGGCATATGTCATTATTTTAAATATTCTTTTATCGGATGTGAACTAATAAATTGCAGAACTTAACTGTCTCACTTTTTCTGGAAGAGCATATTGATATACGGTATCCAAAGCTCCACTGCACCCTTTTAGACAAACCACCTTAGCGTCACTGACAAGGGTAGCCTTTGAATCCATTTTCTTTCGATGTATTTGCCTAAACCCTCCGGAGTCAGGTCCCCATCAAAAAAAGAGGGTTCTTTTGCCCTTGCTGCATACTTACTTTTTGAGGGGAAAAAGCTGGATAATTTACCCTTGTCGGGTACTTGTAGAATGGAACCCGACGATGTTATGGATGGAGTGCAGTTAGGGGCAGGGGGGAGTATAGTAACACCCCCACTCCGTAAGTGGTAGCATTTCTTAGAGCCCTTCATTGATGGTGTGCCGACGGCAATAGCAGGGCAAAATCAGAATTAGGGCCGGTGAAGGAGAGGCTCAACTTGGCCACCTTGCGTTTGGACGGCTGTAAAGTGTTCGCCGGTAACCGGTCACCGCAGACGGCAGACTGCTCTCCACTTTCCAACCGTTTTGCGGGCCGCGCAAGGTTATGTAGTCATAGGGGGGAGGAGCTCCTTGTGCGCTGCTGCTTTCCACATGCTTGGGCAAAACGAAAAACACTGCAGCCTGCTCTCCACTTCTCAACCACTTTGCAGCTGCTTCGCGAACTGCGCAATGTTATGTAGTCACAGGGGGGAGGAACTTCTTGTGCGCTGCTTCCTTCCACACGCTTTGGCAAAATGAAAACACTGCAGAATGCTCTCCACTTTCCAACCACTTCCCCTTTCTTGACCTTTCAAAGGTTTGAGAAGATTGGTCATTAAAAATGGAGGTGTCTCATGACATTGTGATGATGCCATCTCAACACTTATTGGACATGCACTGTTTTATAGGGATCCAGTGAGTGATCGAAAATAGGTGAAATATGGTCAAAACGTTGCGTGCTAGTATCATAGAAGTCACATAGAGTCCCAATTGAAGTAGGGTCAACATTTTAAAAACAGAATAACTTTCCGCACAATATGCTGAACATTGATTTAGAAGTAGAAGAACCTCAGACTAATCGGGTTTAAATCCTTGCATTTAGGTACAATCTCACTGTACCTATGTGGGTGTTGGCCCAAGTAAAGTTTTGCCATGTTCTTTACAGGACAAAATGGTCTGAAAAAAGTGTTAGTGTACAGTTGGGTTGGGAGAACCAGAAAAATGTGGTTCAAACTCTATTAAAAGCGCTGTACACAAAGACTAGCCGAGGGCACACACCAGACAATAAGCACTGAAAACAAAAGTTTGAGTCAGCTAGGCATAAGGTTCTCAGACATCCATTTAATCGAATGCATACTTGTTGTGGATACCTACTAAAATCTATGCTTACAAGCAGGTGCAACTGAGTCACATTAAGGTGAGATTTGTGAGCCTTCTTGTATGGACAAAGTTTCAAGATGCCAGGTGGGAACTTGGGTGCCAACGTTATCGTGGGCTGCACAAAACCTATTTATTTTTTTATTTATTGCATTTATTAAACGCACAAACCCTGAGGTATCACGGCGTTGTTACAAACCTCTTATAATTGGTTAGACAGCATACAAAGATGCATACATGAAACCGTATTGGTACAAGAAGTAACATTGAGAATACATAGGTTGATACGTTACATGATTTATATTGATTATTACATAATCTAGTAATAATCTGCTTAGGTGGGCCACTATCTAGACCTGAGGGAGCAAGGTAAAGTTGGCTCTGTATCAGTTAGCTAGAATTGGTTGAATAACCAAGTTTTTAGTCATTCTTTTAAAGCAGTGGAAGGAGTCTTCATTTTTGATGTTTAGTGGGAGGGCAATCCAGTGTTTAGGGCCATAACTGGGAAGCTACTGCCCCCTGCTCTGGAGCTTTTGAATCGCGGGATCACAAGGAGCGTATTTTTGTTACATCTGAGCGTTCTGTTGGACTGTTTTCTGCTTATGTAAATAGAGCTTTAGTAGCTAGGCATTTATGGGTTACACAGAATGCTTTAAAGATGATTCTTGCCTTAATGGGAAGCCAATGGGTCTCATTCCTCATGTTGGAAATATGGTCGGACTTCTTTATTCCTAGGGCTGCTTGTAGCGCTTTGTTTTGCATTAATTGTAGTTTCCCTAAATTCGTATTGGTGGTCCCCAGTAGAAGAATATTGCAATAATCCAGCTTCGATAGTATTAGCACTCCAGCTAGAGTAACGCAATTTAAGGGTGTGAGGAACTGGTGACTTGGGGCAATTAGTTTGGAGGTGGAAGACAATAAAGCGCATACATGTTTGGTCATCGTTAGATTAGAATCTAAATACACTCCTAGGGTTTTTACCTGTTTGATACTGGAATCAGGTTACCATCAATATTAATTGATGAGTAACCTGGGTGGAGGGCGCTGATTTTGGATTGGGAGCCCACAATGAGAATCTCCGTTTTCTCATCGTTAAGGCAAAGGCTGTTCAAAGCCATCCAATTTTGAATTATTGCGTAGATCTTGTTGATGGTCAACATATCTTGGTCATAGTCCCCTGTGATTGGTATAAGGATCGGAGTGTCATCAGCGAAGTTAGTATAGATGACACCCATAGCGTCCAATGCTGAGAAGAGAAGCTTCGTATACACATTATATAGTGTGGGCGAGAGACAAGACCCTTGGGGAACCCCAATAGGCACTGGTATGGGATCAACCGACTCTTTGCCAATGGTTACTCTCGACGTGCGTTCAGCTAAGAAAAATTTGACCCAAAGAGTAGCATGTTTAGAGAAACCGAAGTCATTAGCTAGGGTGGCGCATAGTTTGTGTTCCACTAGGTCGAAAAACAGCAGTACTATGCATAGTTTCCCTGAATCCCTAAGGTTATCAATCTGGTTTTTCAAGTCCAGGAAAGCCGATTCTGTACTATGGTTGGGCCTAAAACCAGATTGCCTGGCTCCTAGGAGTTGGTTTTGTTCAGGATGGGCTTGAATTTGTTTATAAGCTATTTTATCTATGATCTTAAGCAGAAACGGAACTGTGGTTATTGGTCGGTAGTTGGCGGGTACCGTCGGGTCAAGGGATGGTTTTTTCAGCAGTGGGGTCTTTTATACTTGCCGGGACTGTATTTGTGTTGAATGATAATAGGGGTGACGGTGGGGGCGCAAAGTTAAACTAGATGGACTGGGAAGTTATCACCTTTGCAGTTAGAGGCTTTTAGTTTAGAGATGGTGTCTGTCATTAAATCTTGGGTCACTGGTGTAAACTGAAACAGCAAGTTTGCATTTTCCTTAGATTTGTTAAGATTAGTATTAGAAAGTTTTTTTCCTCTAGGATTTTTCTTTTTGTATACATTTTCTTTTGCAGGAGATCAATTTTAGAGGCTAACGCATTTTGGATTGTAGTACACCAGTCTTTACTCAAATTCACCGGGGTGGTGACTGGGGTTGGATTTTCCAATTCTTTGAGAATAGAAAAGAGCTCTTTGGAATTTGAGGTAGCGTTGCTAATGCACAAATTAAATGCTTTAGCTTTATAATTATAATTGCTGCTTTATACATTTTATAAGTGGATATATTTAAGAGATCTTTTAGTTTGCCTTAGCGCAACTTATTCCTCATTGTCAGCACGTAATGTTTTAGTTGTTTATGGTCTTGCAGATTAGCTGCACTGATATAGTAAACAGGTTGGCAATTTCTAGAAGTCTAGTCAAATGTATACCTGATTTTGATAAAGGTCTGAACACAGATAAGTGCAATTACACAGGGCTGAACTGTTTTCCTATTCTGTTTAATAAATTGATCACCCTTCTTTATTGCATACTTTCCTAATGCAGGAATCCTCCTGTAAACAGCAGCCTTTTGTAACAGTAAGCATGCCAAACATTGACAAAATCTGTCTTGCCCAGAATTTCAACACTATGAAATGGATAAACATGAGTAGGCTATGCGTAAAAGGCCTTAAGATCACAAATTAAACATCCACATTTTGTAAAATCTTGTATTCATAGAAATAAATAATGCAAATTGCGAACAAAGAACTACAAGCTAACAGGCCAAAACATAGACGGCTGCATCAATAACCCAACTGCCGAAGTCAACAAGCTGTTATAAGCTTCTAAGAAAAATCAAATTTCAGTTCAAGCTAGATTATCAGACCACAGTAACACATGGACAAGCTCTATCAGGGCAGCGGTATATGCCATAAAGTGCAGAATCTGCAACAAGACTGGTGGGGTTGCATCATCTTTTCCAAAACAAGTCAGATGCTGATGTTTCTTACACCATGATGTTTTAAGAGCTCCAACCGTTGGCCAAAAGCAAGAATAACTTAAATATTGGATTATTATCTACATAATTGGGGGCCCTGCAACTCTGGAAACACTGTGGCGCCGCACAGTCGGTTCCAGATGACATCAACATTTTTATAAAAGAAGGGGTCCTGAAGTTTAAAAAAAAATGTATTTCATATTTTTTATTGCAAATTGATATAAAAATACATAAGTTAACACTTAATTTTGTTTTTTCTCTTTTACATTTTTTTCTCAAGAAAACACCAATGTTCCAACCTCTCTTTTCACATTCAGGTCCCCCGAGCAAGCACCCCGCCCTTTCTTCCCAATCATAATGCATCTGTCACCATTCTTGTTTCTTGGGGATCGAAAGAGGTAGGGCCTGTCTGTCCGGGAAGCCACCTCGGCTAGAGTGAGATTGGAACGAACACTCAGGGCGAGGTGACCACCGGATAGCAATGAAGTATACGTGGGGTGGGGGGGGGGACTGGAACACTGGAAACACCTCCAGGGCTGGAGCGGCTGAACGGTCAAGGTAACTTAGGAGCAGCTGAAGATTACAAGGAAGGTGCTGGTTCAGCAGAGAAAAATAGACGGCAAGGACCAGGCAGAGAAATAAGGAGAAGCGGGGCCTGGAATCGGGAGAGGAGGAGGAGGAGGTAGTGGAGTAACAGGGAGGAGGTAAGCACAGGAGAGTCACTTACAGAGAGAAGCGTCTATGTGATCTGCAGAGCACTGCGATGCGGTCAAGAGTTGGTCCTGTTCTCCTTTTCTTCCAGTTTCACAGGGAAGACGAAACATTATCACGCCAATGATGTTTTCACCACGTGGCTGCCGTATGGAGTGCCCACCTTGGAAAGGACAGCGGCGAGGCCTGGATCCGCGGAGAACTCGACAGCCATCATAGAATTATCGAGTGTACTTCCAACGCCTATATAGACTCCAGCAAAGGGATGCAGGCATCCTCATTGCATCTCCCTCAGCGGACTTGAATGTTTTAAATATAAACTAAGAAAAGATAAACATTTCTAACTTGGTGCTTCCAAATAGACATTATTAATCCCCCCTTGTTAGAAGGATTTTCCTAGACCTTACATTTAGTGTTCAGGAAGACCAATCCGCACTTTGGTTACACAGCTCCTCTGTATGATGCCTAATTCTCTTGGGGTATGCATAGCTGAACCGTGAAGGCTTTACCCTCAAGAGGGAAGTGGGGTGGAAAGAAGGTACAAAGTAACATATAACAAATGCAGACATCGCTAATAGGCCAGCGTAAGGGGGAAACACTATGGCTCAACAGCGGAACAATTACTGCAGTGAAATTCCGAAATTTGTAGAAGACACATGGGACCAGGCAATCGGACAACACCACATCACAACATACCCCTCTCCCTTCCCCCCAATACTTGCTAACCCCCAGTTTGCCCCGGGTATGCATCAGGCGTCCTTCGCACACTAGAGAAACGCAGGGTGCACTAAATTACGCAATATGTTTCAAGGGGGCGACGTCAAACCCTTTACTCAATGTAAGGTAGAATTAGGCTACGGGAATCCCAGAGGTTCCAATATTTTCAAGTGCGCCACTAGCTGATAGCCCCTCCAATCAAACAGGCCACCACACGACCCTTGACACCATTCGAAAGATACCCAACTTCAAACCCAGGCAATAAACACTTGATATCTAGCCTGTACAACATTCTTACAGACGAGCCCCCACCCAACACACCTCCCTACCAGGTTAGATGGGAACACACTCTAGGGGCGCGTCTTGAGCACGAACTCTGGACCTCTCTCTGGTCTGATATCACACGACTGACACAGTCTCTCCAAGTCAGGGAATTCTGGCTCAAAATTATGTTTCAGTGGCACTACACACCCACACGGCTACACAGGATATCCTCCTCAGTGTCGGAAAAATGGTGGAGGGGGTGTGGAGATATGGGGCACTGGCTTCATTTTTGAAGTTCGTGCCAGAAAATACCAGGGTACTGGGAAGAAGTGGAGGAAGATATTTGACCCCTCTGGAGAGAGACCACTTGCTGAAGTCCTAATAGGCATGGCAGGGTTGGGCAACAAAAAGTGGCCGAATTATCGCCGGAAGACCTATACTATTCTCAAGTTAGCAGCCCTATTGGTAATAGCAAGAAAGTGGAAATCCATAGATTCGCCACAAATACTGGGCTGGATACAGAAACTCTGGGAATTCGTCTCGATGGAGTGGGTAACGTACACAATTCAAGGGGAACAAAGCAAGTTTATGACAGAATGGACAATCATTCTAGACTTTCTCCATGGTAATTATGCTGAACAATATTGCCCTCAAAGACTACGCCTACTGGGAATATCAAAAACACATTATGGTTTCTGTTTTTCTTTTTTTTTCCTTTATCGTCCAACTAACAATTGCGTCAACGTGTACCAGGTTGGGGGGGGGAGGGTGTTGTAGTTCTGTTATGTTAAAACTCAATAAACAAGAATATATATATTTTTTAAATACCATATAACAGCAAATGGTAGGGGTATGTCTGCACAGTATAATTTATTAAAACATATATAGCTTTGACAAAATTGTTACACATGTTGCAGATATGTAATCTACAGGACAGATTTTTAGGGGAGTGACTGTAAAGACTGGAGTGGGGTGTCTGTACTACTACCCACTACATGGGTGTGGTAGAGGCACAGAGGCACCCCAGCCAAATCTCTCAATTGGTAGCACTGGACGAGCAGCCAAGGCTGAGACCCAAGGAAGGTGATGCAGGCGGGTTCTTGGGTACAGTGAATCCCCAAGCCCCACACAATGGGGCTTGGGGATTCTGATGATTCTGCAGGATTCATCTCAATGTGGATACAAATGCCCTTAATTCCCAACCAGGATTCTGAGGAAGGCCAGGGCCATATTACACTCTTAAATCCAGGTAGTCATTTTTTATTTATTTTTTAAATCAAAGTTTATTGGCATTTTAGGTTAGAACATCATGCAATGTATATCAACACTCTTCTCCTCGGTACAATTATAACAGTAACCCTCTTCCAACCCACCCACACCCCCCCCGCCCTTTCCCACAGCCATGGATCAAGCACAAGTATCTGCAGCGTCTATAGAGCTTGCAGAGAACATTTCAAGGTAAAATCAGAACCTTATTCACTTGCACACTGGAGCCTTGGGCTTGACTCTGTCTCCCCTGTGGCACATATCTCGTGTAGCACACCATCTGATCAATGTACAATTCCCGGTGGTCCTTCATATTCGGGGTCGCCCCCAAGCGTGATTTTGTCACTAAGGCCAGGCGTCCATACTTGTCGAAAAAGGGGAGCAACAGTCCTTCAATGTCCGATTTAGACTCCTCAATGAGATGTGTTAAGAACTCCATGTCATAGATAGCCCGGACTTTGGTGACCCATTCTTTTTCTCCTGGCATGTGTGGACTTTTCCACTTCTGGGCTAGACAGCACCTTGCCGCCACCAACATGACCTGCAACATATGACCTTGGGTCTCCTAATGGTCATCACCCACATCAATTCCGAAAAGGAGGCGGCACGTGGTCCTCCCCACTCCATCAACCCCTTTAATCCAGGATAACACCTCTCCCCAATATGTCTGCTCTATTGGGCACTTCCACCACATATGTATGCAGTCACCTTTTTCCGACATTTCCAACAGTGTGGGTCATATCCCACCCTCATCCTAGCTATCCTCTGCAGGGGGGTAGTGCCACCTGTGTAGCACCTTCAGAGCCTAATGTTGGAATTGGAGCAAGGCCGTTGAGCGGTTAGCTCGTCTACACATCTGGACCATCTTTTTTCATCAATTGCCCGCCCAGAAAAACCGTAGGAGGGCTCGTTTTACCTCCGTTAGGAATGTCTTGGGCACCTGCACCGGGAGCATTTGGAACAAGAATAGGAACTTGGGGAGAATCACCATTTTCACCAAATTGAGGCATGCCATCCATGAGAGTCCCCATCTCGCCCACCTTTCCATATCCCTCTTGACTTCTGACCAGAGGGGGAGAAAACTGTTGGGGAAAGGTCGTCAGGGCTGTGTGTCACTTGAATACCCAGGTATCGAAACCCGTCCCTCTGCATCCGGAAGGGGAGCCCTCCCACGTAGTTCACCTCTGCATCTGGCAAATTGCCCACTATGAATGCCACCGACTTCCCGAAGTTAAACTTAAACCCAGAGATCTCCGTAGCGTGCTAGACTTTGCAGTACCTGAGGCACCGCCTGGGATGGTTTTGTGATATAAAGCAGTGCGTCATCGGCAAACAAGCCGATTTTACAATGTGAGTCCCCTATTCATACCCCACTGATTGCTTCATCATTGCGGACAGAAATCGCCCAGGGCTCCACGACCAGCGCATATATTAGGGGGGGATAGAGGACAGCCCTGCCTCGTGCCCCTCCACAAAGAGAACGCTTTTGATTCCATCCCATTTGCAACCACTTTAGCTGAGGGAGTAGAGTATAAAGCCAACATCCAGCCTAGCCACCTCGGTCCCATCCGCAGAGATGAGAAGACCTCCCCCATAAAGGCCCAGCTGGCCTTTTTGAAGGCCTTCTCGGCATCCAAAGCCAATAAGTGGGCCCCCTCCTCACAGACCACCCTCGAGTTCAACACATGAATGGTCTTACACATGTTGTCGGAGCCTTGTCTGTCCAGCACAAATCCCACCTGATCTGGATGGATCAAACGGGGGAGGCACCTCTCTAGTCGGGTCGCCAGGATTCTGGCGAAGATCTTGGCGTCTAGATTTAGAAGGGAGAAAAGCCTGTATGAGTCACAATCTGCCTGGTCCTTTCCCAGTTTAGGTATCACGTAATCGGGGCATGTAAGAACGTAGGCGGGATTGAGTCTTGGTTCCTAATTTGGTTAAACAACTTGGCCAATGGTTTCACCTGAATGGGTTGACACTGTTTATAAAAATCTGCCGTATACCCATCACCTCCAGGGGCTTTTCTCGCTTTTAACCTCTAAATGGCACCCTTCACCTCTTCGATATTTCCCCCTCCTGGCCCTCAAGTTCTGAATAGGTCAGTCAGGGTAGGGGATGTTCGGCCAGGTATGCCCGGATCCCTTCCATCGACTCGCCCCCTTGTTTGGTGTACAACTCTCTATAGAAGTCCGCAAAACATTCCACTATTTCCTCCCCTTTCTTACACATGTTGCCCCC
Organism: Ambystoma mexicanum; assembly: GCF_040938575.1. NCBI lineage: Eukaryota > Metazoa > Chordata > Amphibia > Caudata > Ambystomatidae > Ambystoma > Ambystoma mexicanum. The sequence continues at coordinate 249,886,181 of NC_090930.1, read as the reverse complement.
TTTGTCTCTAACAAGCCCTACCCTCCTTTCCATTCTGCCTCCCCTAGTTCTGCGTGCCAAGAGAGTATTGTTATGACCGGCTCTTGGTCATAGGGTTCACTCCAAGGGACACTCAGGATACACAGGCCAGGTACGCATAGTGGTTACTTTATTAGCTTCTTAGGTTACAGGATCAGATGTCAACAAGTCATTAGGAGATAAAGAGGAAAGGGACAGGAGCCCACTGGCTCCCACCACCCAGGCTCACATAATCTAACTGCCTGGGTTAGAACCCATTCAACCCCAAACATTCTAATCTCACATTCCAGACTCACAGCCTACATTCTGATGGTGACATCAATCCTGGCTCAGCACACATGCAAGTATAAGAGCCAACCCTAACACCTCCTTTCCTACAACAAACAAACACACCTCAAACACACACTTAGAGAAAGCAACCCTAACACCTCCTCCTCTTGCATAAAGAACAACACACACTTTCACAACAGCAAGACACACCTCACTCTCAGCAGAGTTCCGCTAACCCCAGAGATTGAACAAACAGGCGTAACTAACATCCTATGACAGTCCCAGCCGCCACAACTAACATTCCTAACCAATCAAAACATCACAAATGGCCTTCCGTTCCCGCCTGCCACAAAGGAACCTCGAACTGCCACTTTCGAGCACTAACCGCCCACCTCGGCAAACAAACCACAACACTACCAAGACCAACCAAACACAAATCTCCTTCCGTTCCTCTCTGCCACGAAGGAACCTCGGACTGCCACTTCCGAGTACTAACTCCCAAAACCGGGAAAAACCAGGTACTGTCATAACTGCGCAAGATACTTACTAACAACCCAACAATCTACCTGGGTCACCAAGAAACCACAGTCACAACTCATGCCCCTGTCAAATCCATTCCAAAATTCAAGCAACACAGACACACCTAATCACCAGTCACTCACCTCATCACACCAATAAAGAAACGCAACCAGCTGTCACTAAACAACCACCACCAGCATAACGCTACAAATGTTGGCCAGACAAATGAGCCCTTCAAAACCAAATAAACACCCCAAAGTGAACACAGCTGCAGATGAAACATTGCCAGGCTTCTGAAATTAATCAAGAGCGGACTCAAGAACAATTCCAAAAGTCACCTAAAGTTAAAAGAAAACACTAAATGCAATGTAACTTGCATCTCCAGAATTCCAAGCAATCCCTGGACCTTAACAACTCCAGGGTCACCAAAAACATCAAAGCTTCACAAAGCTTCAAGTAAACTCCGCAGAGCTAGACACCTTCAAAAACAACATAGAAGCTTCACACAGCTTCAGGCACTAGTCCCCTGCTAGATGCCTCTGGACTGCTCCGCAGAGCCACAATCCAAAACAACATAAAAGCTTCACTAGGTTTCATGTGAACTCCTCAGAGCCACCAATCATCACAAAAACAATGCTTTGCAAAGCTTATGGTACTAGTCTCCTACTAGGTACCTCTGGACCCCTCAGAGTCACTAACCAATTAATCAAAGTTCCAACTAGCTTCTATACTAGCCTACCACTAGTAAAATCACTAACCCCACAGGGCCTCAAAACACCAAACACCTCCCACTCCGCAGAGTCCCCTGACCAACCCTGGTCATGTACATCAATTAAGACATATTCCAAAAAACAATAAAAAAGATTTCAAAACCCAACACTGGTCATGCACCAACACTAAAACATTCACATACTGCTACAACACACACACAAACACAGGATGTTCAAAATACAGACAACCCCGGCATAGAATGTTAACTGCTAAGGAGCGCTGCAGTCACTCTGGCAGTCATCATGGGTTGCACATCCTTACACGCACAAACAGAACATCACGCCTACAATGCCTCAAAAATGGTTATAGTAGGCATTGCAATGACATATCAATAATCACATTATAAATTGCAGATCTCATTTCCTAAAAGTCCATGTTGCCAAAGCATGGGCAACTCTAAATGCTGAAATGACTCAAAGATTGTGGTAACCATTAATGACCAACATCACTCTTATTGTGCTTTAAGATCACAAATCTCACACCACACACACACAAGCAAAACATAGTCTTAGGATGATCAGAACATTGAAACATAGTACATCCAAGTCACATTTTCTAAAATTCCATGTCACCATTAAACAGGTAACCTAATATGCTAAAATGCCTCAAAACGTTATACTAAGCATAATAGGATCAACACCCTTTGATTGTCCACCTCAATCAATCTCATATGTGCCACTCACACACAACCCCTGTCACAACACAAATGTGGAAACCAACTTTAAATGAGACCTAAACGTCCATGTTGCCAACTGGGGCCAACTCTAAAACCAACCTGCAATGCCTCAAAATGGTTACATCTAAAATAAAATGCATCTCCTATTCTAAGTGCAACATCATTCTCACTAATACTTCTCATGGTAATTCACTACTAATGCACAACAGTACTCTTCAGTCACTGCTTGCCACATCGTTGCTCAATCCATTATGACATTTTACTTTTTAAATGAAACTCCAAAATTTCTTCTGCAAGCATAAACTAATCATCCCCAAAAACTACTATCATACCCAAACCCAAACAGTAACCATTTTCTCATTGCATGGTCCCCACCTCAGACCAAATCAGCATAGCGTCTATTCTCATTAAAACCTTTAGCCTCCAGGTGCATAAAAGGCACAATTACGCTTACTTGGCATGGAAATTACACTTCCCCTTTTTAATTAATGCTGGCATAGTCACTCAGGAAATGGTGGCACACTTGGGCAGCCTCATGCAACCCTGCCAATGTCTCCTCATGTACCAGGGGGCCTGTTCCTGGCAGACTCCAACAGGCCATCCTTGCCCCAGGCTCCATGGGGCAGGATGCTTCTGACACCCCTGGGTGGTCGCCTGCAACAGCCCTGGGGGCTGACTAAAGCAGTACTTGGTGGCTGACTCAAACAGCCCTGGGTGCTTTCCATTTCTCCAGACTCTTGGACAGCCTCTGATGACTCCTGGCCTCAAACAGGGCACTCTCCCTTCTTCCCAGTGGTCTCCTCTGACAGGCTGTCCCTTCCAGCCCTGGGTGATTTCCATTTCACCAGACTCTTGGACAGCCTCTAATGACTCCTGGCCTCAAACAGGGCACTCTTCCTTCTTCCCAGGGGTCTCCTCTGACAGGCTGCCCCGTCCAGCCCTGGTGGACTGGCTCAAACAGCCCTGGGTGGTGGGCGCAAACAGTCTATGGGGGGCAGTGGGCTCTCCCTCTCTCCTTTCATTCACTTGTCCTCTTGCCTGCACCCCCCGCAGCAGAGTCTCTTCTCCTCTCTCACATGACATCACACAGGTACCTGTATCTCCTTTTGCTTCACTTGGTGTCCACTCCAAGGTCCTCCTTCACCATCCCATCCTTGTCGCCAATTGTTATGACCGGCTCTTGGTCATAGGGTTCACTCCAAGGGACACTCAGGATACACAGGCCAGGTACGCATAGTGGTTACTTTATTAGCTTCTTAGGTTACAGGATCAGATGTCAACAAGTCATTAGGAGATAAAGAGGAAAGGGACAGGAGCCCACTGGCTCCCACCACCCAGGCTCACATCTAACTGCCTGGGTTAGAACCCATTCAACCCCAAACATTCTAATCTCACACTCCAGACTCACAGCCTACATTCTGATGGTGACATCAATCCTGGCTCAGCACACATGCAAGTATAAGAGCCAACCCTAACACCTCCTTTCCTACAACAAACAAACACACCTCAAACACACACTTAGAGAAAGCAACCCTAACAAGTCCCCACTCTGTCCCCCCCATTCATAGTATCTTTGTTGCGTGTACCTCAGCTTCTTGATCACTTCTCCTATGAGGACCGTATGTAAGGCCTGCCTCTTCTCTCGCATTTCCCCCAGGAGGGCTTCACGGTCTTCCCCCCTCAAGAGTGACTCTGGCCCGTAGAGCCCTCAATTCTTCACGAATCCTGCTCTCAATAAGTCCCCTTTCCTGCTTGCGCCGGGAGCCCTCAGCTATAAGGAGACCCCGAAAAGTGGCTTTTGCCGCCTCCCATACCATCACCATGTCGGTGTCCACATTGTCATTTGTCTCAAAGTAGGCTATCATTTCTTCCCTTAGGAAATCTCTGAAAACCCGGTCCCTTAGGAGTGTATCATTGCAACGCCATCAAGAAGACCTCAGGGTCACGGGCAACAACCAATTTACCACTAGGAGCTTGTGATCGGACCACGGGATTGCTTCCACCCTTGGTACATCAGCCACAACTCCTGCTTCCTCCGAGATCAATAGAAGATCAATTCTTGTGTATGTGTGGTGTGCGGGAGAGAAGGTGTATCCCCCGGGCCCAGCCACGATCTGCACATACATCTACCCAATAGTGTTCCCTTAAGAGAGTCTGCAGGGCTATATTGTCCTTGGTAGCCCCCTTGATCCCCACACCCTTTGCTGACCACCAGTCCAATTGGGGGTCCATAATGAGATTGACATCACCGCCCAGTATCATGGCCCCCTCCGCCCATTCATCCATTACTCTGAAAATCTGGGTCAGAAACCGTATCTGCTCTGTGTTGGGTGCATATAGGGTGGCCAATGTAATCCGTTCACCCTCACAAGTACCCTTAACCCAGAGAAACCGTCCCCCAAAACCCCTCTTAGTTTCCACTTCTGTGAGGTGAAGTGATTTGCCCAGGAGTATGCCTACCCCCTCCTTCTTAGCACTCCTATGGGAAGCCCAGAAATTCCGCCCAATCTCCTTTCCCTTTATCATCGATTCCTTCTCTTGTTTGTAGTGGGTTTCCTGTAAGAAAAGGACCATTAGCTGTTGTTTACGAAACATGTTGCTAGTCAAAGATCTCTTATTCTGAGAGTTCAAGCCTTTTAACATTCAGTGTGCCTATCCTTCCTTCAACCATTGTCCTTTGATCTCATTTTCTGTATATACCCCTGCACGTTCCTATTACAGAGCCCGATGTGAAGCATAAAGCAATGGCTCGATCAGGCTGATCCCTCTTCAATCTTCCCTATTCAGTGCTTCCCATCCCCACCCCCTCCCCATCCCTTGTTCCCTCCCTCCCATCCCCCTTTTCAAGGCGTCCGTCTCCATCCCCCAAGACTTGTTGGAGTTAGTCAACGAACCACCAGGGGCTCGTCCGAGTCATTCAATTAGCGGGGTTCCCACCCCAAGCTTCATGTTTATACCATTCCCAATCTGCATGTCTCAAGGAACCCAAGTCAGGGTCTCTCATTTCCCCCCATCTCCCTCCCCCCATCTTAATAAGATTCCAACCGGGCCATGAGCCCATCAACACTGCGGCAACCAATAAGAATCAACAACTGGCTCCCCAACTTCGGGAATAAACGCAGCACCAACACAGCATGGGGGTCAAGCCCATTTGCCTGTGGTGTCCAGGCACCTCAGCCCCCTGTATCTTCAATGCCCTCGTGTGGGGCAACAAAACCAAAAGCAACATGCCCAACTCTTGGAAAACAATTTCAGAGTCACTTTAAGTGTCCCTGAGAGGCAGAGGAGGGGTGTCTAGTTTTTTTAAACTTGCAGGCCCCTTTCACCTTGGCTTTGCCTTTAAACATATCGTGGCCACTGGGACCCTGGGCGGGATCTCGGTCCCCTCCATTCCGGCCACCAGAGGAGCTGGCTTGACCACTCACCAGATTCCCCCGTGACCCTCTGAATGTCTTCCTCAGACACAAGATGGTGTTTCTCCCACTTCCATTCGAACGCCAGCTAGAAGGGATGGCCCCAACGGTACCTGACCCCCCTTCTCCTGCAGCCATCTGGTGAGATTGCCACACTTTTTCCTCATCAACAGGGTGAGGGCTGAGAGGTCCTGAAAGATGGCCACCTTAGAGTCCCCATACTGTATGCTCTGAAGAATATGGCCTTGTCCAGGATCCTAGTCTTGTCCCTGTAGTAGTGTAGCCGAGCCAACACTGAGCGAGGGCCCTTGCCTCCCCTTCTGTCCAATATGATCTTCTCTCCGGCGTCTGCCCCCAAGACAATCCGTATAATGTCATGTACCTTGCCTTCCAGGCCAAGCAGGCTTTCGCCGTCCGATTTCCCCCAGGCCAAAGATGCGTAAGTTATTTCTCCTCTCCCTGTTTTCCATGTCGTTGACCTTGAATCGTAGTTCCTCCTCGCGACGTTGTACCTCCATGAACCTTGCCTCCATCTGGGTTTCCAGGAGTGCCGTGGAGAGCTGGTTGTTCTCGACTCCCTCCATGCGATCCTCTAACGTGGTTACTTTTGTCGTGAGATCTGCCAGTTTGGCCTCCATGTCTGTCCTTATCCCCTGGATCGCCTCTAGGATCATCTGGATATTGTTTTGCATGGGACCCAGATCGGGGGAAGGGGTGGGAAGGCCCCCGGATGCCATCTCACCGTCGTCGGCCTGGAACTGGTATTTAGACAGGGCTTTGTTCCAACTCATGGGAGTCGTGCCGCAGCGTTGTCCGGGCCGCCGGATATAGCAATGACCCCGGGTCCACTACGCGGTCGCAGGTGTGTCGCCCCTGAGATCGTATTTGTCTCCCCTGTGGTGCTCCGGTAGTCCCAATGGGTGGGGCGTCACGTTTATAGGTGTCGGCTCGAAGGGAGGATCGGATCCGTGGGGAGTCGCAGGTTCCACCCAGCTCGCCTGATTCCGGGTCCCCGCACGGAGTCCCCAATTGCCTTTTAGCTCTGATGTGGTGTCCCCCCCCCTCCGGCTGGTGGGGGGGGCAGGACAGTTCAGGGTCGGGAGGGTTCTTGCATGAAGGTATGCGAGCCCAGTAGCACACGGGAAGCAGCGCCGTCTGCCCTGCGCTTTGGGGCAAGACTGGCCTCAGACCCAGTGGCACTCCCTTATGGACCCGCTCGCCAAAGTTGGTTTGTCGAGTGTCAACCTTCTTTGCCCGTGTTGACAAACCCCCTCTTGGCTAGTACGTGTAAAATAGTTCCGGACTCCATGCTGGCAGGCCCGACACTGAGGTAGCCTTCTCACGGGTTCAGCTGTTAGGAAGAGGCTTCTATCAAAGAGGTGCAACCGGGTGAGGGTTTCAGGGATTTTACAAAGTAGTCCGGTTATTTGTCAGCTTTGTTCGGGTGTTCCCTTGTGGGGCCAGGTAGCCATTCCCCTGAGGGACCTTTTAGGTGCAACGGGCGTGTGTGCCTTCCCTCCTTTGCTCTGAATCTTTTTCGCTGCTCACTGCCCCATCACTGCGAAACGACACCAAAGGTAACATGTCATCCTGTCTCAGCAGGAGCGGGGGGGGACACCCCACCGTCCGCTCCGCACCCTCCGTGTACCGACTAAGTCACTTACCGCCCGATTGGGAGGTGCGCCTCAGAGGCAGTCAGCGGGGGAGCCGGGCACAGCCCCAGGGCTAGCCGTAGTTGCAATTACGGCGTTGTACGCCTCCAGGCGCCGTCTGTGTACCCTTGTCTCCGGGGCCCATAGCAGGCACCAGATGGGATCGCGGTGTGGGCCTCGGGCAGGGCCTGTGCGTATGCAGCAGTAGCGGAGGGGGGAGGAGAGACCCCGCTCACCGCGTGATTGCCGCAGCTCAGCTCCTCTGCCCACCTCTGCCCACTCGGCGGTATGGACTGCAAGTGCCTGCCTCCTTCTCCAGGCCCGCGGGCAAGTGTCTGCTCCATGCTGGGGCACTGGGGGGGAGCCGCGTTGCTGCGGTGTTGCGTTCAGGCCCAAACCAGTAAATATGCCCCTGGGGTTGTGCGGATTATGCGGCAACATCCATCAGATGACTCCGGTGCATGTGAGGGCTGGCTTCTCCCATTCCACGGCCCCGCGGCTCACTGGTGTATCAGCCATAGGTCTCGATCCTTCCCCTTATTTCATGTGCGATGCAGGCGTGGGGGAGGGGCCGTCCCCACCGAGTTATCTCGACTCAGGGGGCACCTCGAGACTTCGGAGTCGTCCCCTTAGATAGGCTTTGGGTTACGCAACATGTTTCTGAAGCTTTTATTGGGGCTGGATCCCCTTCTCCGCATTAACTCCTCTGGGTCCTCGTGGCTTCGGACGGAGCAACAAGCTCAGGCGGCCATCTTGCCTGCGCCCCCCTAGTGGCCTCCAGGTAGTAATTGTAATGGGGGGAACCTGTGTGAAACCAGCATTTGTTCCCAAAACCTAACACGGCTGCACCAGTGTTCATCCTCCTGCTACAGGATATACCATTTGGGGTAAATTGACAGATGTGCAGAGCAGACGACACAGCATATAGCCATTTTGCGATCGCTATAAAAAATACAAAATTAGTGTTCTCGCTTGTCTCCGCTGGGAAATTGCTGTTCCATGGATAAAGGTAGGTCAAAATGTCAGCTTTCCCCTTTTTGTCTTCTTTGTATTCTTTCAACTTTATGAGGCAGAGCAGTCTTTTCCTCCTTGGAAAACTCTCAGCAATCCATTTTTTTCTTACTGAGACGCAGTGTCAATCCTGAATTCTGGAAACTGAAGATATTTGAGGTTGTCAGAGAAAAGATTGCTCAGCAACAACCTGTGGAAAGTTTCCAGTGAAAGTGTATATTCTAGATTCCCAAATTTCGTGCTTTCCTTAATGGAACGATTAACTCAACTTTTTAACCCTGTTCTTATGGTGTGGAGATGTTAGTTCTCCAGCATGGAGTCTTGCATGGATACACATGCTCATGAATATTCCTTGTTGTCGGGCTGGGAATCCTCAGTAGAAAGAAAGCAGTTTTGCTTTGAACTGAAAAACTGCTTGTCTCCTCTATATCCAATTATTGTCCTCTGGGTCATACTGCCCCAGCCAATGAGACTCGTCCTCCTAAGCTCCACCCCTGGTGACCATCGTCAGATTTCTAGTGCACTTTTTTAGTGTTGGGAGTCCTCGTGCCTTGCTCCTCGAGATTTGTGGATTTTTTGCTATTTTTTGCAAAATTTCGATAGTTTTCGACCCATCTCTTCTTAGTCTACCGTCACACTGTGACTACTGGCAGCGGGCACCTGTTGTCGGCGAATATAGTCTTTCCATCATTGGATCTTCGCTCCCTGACTGTCACTGACCGAGGCTTGGGCCCATACATGTCACCTCGACCATGTCCGATGTGGCTCAGAAGTTTCTCTTCACGGCCTGCAAATCCTGTGGCCCGAAGAACATTTCTGTCAAAGATTGACACCTCAAGTGCCCTTATTGTCTTTGCCTGGATCACAACGTGGAAGGATGCAAGATCGGTCGCGGCTTCTCATCGAAGACCAGGAAGGTCGAACACCAGAGGTTAGTAGCTTGGATTGACCAGGCGAAGGCCTCTGACGCGGCCTTCGGGCGCAGTCATGCCTCATCCGGGACTGGCGGGTCCCATGAACATGCTCCCGCTGAGAAGAAGAGGTTAAGGTCCCTCGGAGGTTGCGGCAGCTGCAGGATCAAGTTCGGAAAGAGGTTGGTCCATGTCGCCTGCTCTGTAGACGGTTAGCCTACCTGGCTGGAATCTTCCCTGCCCAAGGCATCGGCCGCTGCCGCCCTTTAGGGTGCCTGTTGCATCTGGATCTGGACGTGGGGCCTTGTCCACAGTGGAGGAAGAGCCAGTGCGTGCAAGCACCGACACAGATCCCACTACTCTCACTGATGAGTATGAGTATCATGTCCCTGCTGACGGGTAACCTCTGAATATTTACGAGACCGCCATGGCTTCACTACCAGACAAGTGTCTCCTTCCACGCCATCATCTGAAAGGTGTTCAAACTTTTCAGTCTGGTGCCAGAAGAAAAGAAGAAGGAAGGTCTCCTTTTTCAACGACGTGAGCCCTCAAATGTGTCGGTTATTTTGTTGGACGATGTTTGGAGGACGTATTGGCCATTATGAAAACTTCAAGTACCACGCCATCGAAGCGGGGACACGCTGGAGAAGAAATGCTGGGTCCCGGACTCGGCTCCCTTGTGTCTCGGGTAACATCCTTATCCAGTACTCAATGGTGTCTGCTGCTGCCAGGAAACTATCGTCAAACTCCTCATCTTTGTCCATGGTGCCCCCGGACCAGGAGGGCAAGAAGCTGGATGCTTTTGGCAATCGCATAATCGACACTGCAGCTTCCACCATCAAGGATGCCAATGCCCTCGCCATCCTGTCTCATTACGACAGGAAGCTTTGGTACAAGCTCAGGCCTATGTTATGTTAGGATTTCTTATATAGCGCACGGTCGCCCAAAGGCATGATGGCAGTGGAGAGGAAAAAGAGACCCCGAAGCAGAAACCATCAACCCTACAGCCATCATAATTAGAAAAGGTGTGTTTTTAAGTCCTTCCTAGGGGGCAAATGGTTGTGGGTATTTTTCAGTTCAGCAGGCAGCTTGTTCCACAGCTGTGCTGCAGTGATAGCAAAAGCACGTCCACCAAGCCGAGCACGGCGGAAAGATGGAACACACAGTAAGCCGGCCGACTCAGATCTCAAAGAGCGCCTGGGAAGGTAGCGGGAGAATTTAGTATGAAAATATTCTGCACCCGTTCCATGCAGAGCGCGGTGCACAATACAGAGTGCCTTTAAAGTCAACGCTCTGGGCCACCGTTCACCAATGCAGACGACGCAGAACAGAAGAGACATGGGCACCATAAAGTAATCCAGTCGCCACCCGGGTTGCGAAGTTCTGAAGGCGCTGGAGGCAGAGAATCAGCCCCTTGGGCTGTGCAAGATAAAAGAGAGTTACAATAGGCAAGCCGACTGGATATCATTGCAGCTACAACCAGTGGCCACAAGGCAGACGGTATGAGATGGAGGACGTGTCTCAAGATTTTCAAATGAAAAAACCCAGACTGACAGATGATACATGAGCATCCATCGATAAGGTGGCCGTCATAGCTCCCAGATTCTTTACCTTCGTCTTGGGAACAGGAAAGGAACCCAGGGAAGAGGGCCACAAGGTTGAGATCCATAGTGAAGGGTCAGGAGGGGAACCCACTGCCAGCACCTCCTTTTTGTCACCATTCAACTTTAGCCAATTAAGGCCCACCCACTCCCCCACTGTTGGCAGGCACTGATGAAGGCACGACAACACCTCAGTCTGATCAAGATCTAGCCGGATCATGATCTGGGTGTCGTCGGCATACGAAAAGCACCTGACTCCGAAGGAGCGGATGAGACACTCTAAAGCTTAGATGTATATATTAAAGAGAATAGGTGACAAAGCGGAACCCTGGGGTACACCACACGTGAGATAGGAGGGTTTCAAAAGAAAAAGAGAAAGCAAAAGAGATTAAGATCTGTCCTTAAGAAAGGAGGAAAACCAGGCTAGAACTTGAGCGGATATACCGATTTGGGCCAGGTGGGATAGCAGGGTGAGATCGTCAACCGTGTTGAAGGCCGCTGATAGATCTAATAATATCAGGGCTCCGTCCCCCCTTACCCCCAGCATCATCCAGCCTGGCCATGTCATCCTGGACAGAGAGCGCGGGACACTCTTAGTACCTCTGCCTGGCTGAAAGCCAGACTGGGCTGGGTCAAGACAGTCCGATGTTTCAAGAAAAGAAGACAAAAGAGGGGAGACCAGTTATTCCAAGAGTGTCATGAGAACAGGAAGAAGAGAGAGAGGCCGGAAGCGGGTAAGGAAGAATCCAGCTAGGGTTTTTTCAGGAGTGGAATTACCGTAGCAGCCTTTAACTCCGGTGGAATAAACCTTGTTTGACCGGAGGTATTGATAGCCTCAGTAATCAGCCCTAAAAGTTCAGGTGAAATCTCCTTCAGGACCCTTACTGGCACCACATCAGAGGGCGCACTCGATTTAATCTGCTGAAGGGCCTTAAAAATCAACTCTTCGGAGAAGAGGGGGAAGGAGGACCAGCCAAAGTGCATAGTATTCATAGCTGCGTCCTAAGAAGTATAGCTGGGGATCGACACACTGGCAGCTGATAGTGTTAATGGAGATATTAGCCCGAATTATCTCAATTTTTCTAATGAAAAACTAGGATAAAGAATCGCACAACTCTTGGGTTGGTTTAACAGTAGGTGAACAATCTGCCGAAGAAGACAGAGACTTAAAAAAGAGCTTTGGTCTGACCCAGAGAAGTTTCAATTTTCTGGGCGAAATAAGATTTTTTTTAGCTGCTGTAATTGCAGCAGAGTAGGCCGTGGAGCTGGCTTTATACACGGTCCTAAGCTGCGGATCGTAATTGGCACACAATTTTCCTTCAGCTTACCTAAACTGTAGTCTTGCCACCCTCAATAGTTCCGAGAACCTATACTGGATTTCCTTCCTGCTGACAAGAAGTCAGAGGCCCTGGCCCTGTTCTAGGAAAGTGAGGTGGCTTTGGATCACGCCATTACAGTGGCACTGAACATAGCAGACTCAAGGTTCTGTCAGATGGGGAATGGTGTGGCCCTTCGTCCCAGGGGTGACTGAAGGCCACAAACATTCCAGCAGATGTGCAGTCCAAGGTTGTAGACATGCCTTTTGATGGAGACAACCAGTTTGGGAAGGCAGTGGATGAGACTCCCCAGGTGATCAAGACTGACAGAGACAGCATGCTCTCTGCTGACCCTGCAGCAAAGGAGGTCACCCTTTTATTCCCAGAGGAGGAGAGTTTCCAGGTCTTCCAATGGGTACTCTGCCCCCTAATGTCAGCCCTGCGGCTCCTCCACCCAGGAAGCCTACACAGGCAACTCGCAGGCCTACGGCAGTGGAGACCATCGTTGTCGTCATCCGCAGGCCAGGAAGCAGATGCCCAAGCAGGCCTGAACTGGCTGTCGATCCACACCCCCAATTTTTCACCCCAGTGGGAGGACGGCTATCAAACTTTGTCGAGCAGTGGAGAAAGATCACCACAGACAAATGGCTGCTGGACGTTCTTCAGCAAGGGCACGCTTTGGAATTTCAAGACAGGTGACCTCGTATTCTTCCTGTCGCACGTCAAGAACTTAACTTCACATGGCCCAACTGCTACAGGAGCTTCAGGCTATGTTGGGAAAAGGGGCTATAGAGCCAGTCACTCAGCGCCTTCGGGCTCCGGAGTGTACTCCAGATAATTTCTGGTATGGAAAAAGTCAGGAGGGTGATGACCTATCCTAGGACGCCTAATCAAGTATTTGAAGTCCCAAAAGTTCAGGATGGTCACATTGCAGGACATGATTGATCAGCTGGGGGAAGTTGATTTTCTGGCAACTTTAGATCTGTAGGACGCATACTTCCACATCCCCAATCATTGCAAACATCAGCAGTTCCTGCATTTTGTAGTCCAGGGACGGTACTCCCAGATGGAGGCCCTGCGCTTTGGCCTGAAATCATCTGAGGGTATTTGCAAAATGCAAGGGCATAAACGTCTACGACTGGCTCATTCACTCCCGCTCTCAAGCACTGGCGGCCCAGTACACAGTGGAGACTTCGCTCTGATCCTCCATCAATTATCAGAAGTCCTGCGTGGTGACATCACATGCCGCTCTGTTCCTGGGCACCGGTCTCAACATGGTTGCATGTCTGGCAACCCCTTTGGACGAGAGGGTGAAGGCCATCCTAGGGAAAAGTTCAGCAGCGTCCATCGCAACATTCCGCTCCATCAAATCCCTGTTGGGCATGATGTCTTCCTGCATCCATCTGGTCCCCTTTTGCAGGCTCCAGATGCAGCCTCTCCAGGAATTCCTAGACGCAGGTGGCAGCAGATCACAGGCATTTGGACAGACAAGATTGCTCTCAATCAGGCATTCCTGCAGGCTCTGCAATGGTGGACGATGCATCCGCATCTCACTCGGGGAGCTCCCTTTCGGATCACCCTGTACCAGGCCACGGTCCCCGCGGATTCCCCCTTAGATGGTTGGGGAGCCCACACAGGACAATCTCATGCCAGAGGCCTCTGGCTTCCGTAGGAGAAGGACTTGCTCATAAACGTCCTGGAGCTCAGGGCGGTCTTCTGGGCCCTCTAGTCGTTCCCGCCGTAGCTACAGAGGAAAGTGGAGCGGATCTTCACTGACAACTCCACCACCATGTTCTAAGTCTGGAAGTTGGGTGAGACACGCTCCCCTGCTCTCTCCCTGGAAGCCCAGTCCCTGTGGCGCTGGGCCATTCTTCAGGACATGTTCCTCGTCCCTTTTCACCTGGCAGGCACCAAGAGCACCATCGCACTCTTGCTCAGCAAGGAGCTGCGGCCCTGCTACAATTGGGAACTTCAACAGGCGCAGGTGTCTCATCTCTTCAGCAGGTGAGGTCCTCCTCAGAATGACCTCGGCGCGACAGCTGCCAACTCCAAGTTTGCCAGCAGATATCCTCAGCCGGGGAGTCTGGGGGATGCCGAGGGACGGGCTCTTCCTGTACACCTTCCCTCCGATTCTGCTCCTGTTACGTGTGATCAACACACTCAGACGTTGCTATTGCAGGATGATCCTCATTGTGCCAGCGTGGCAGATCTGGTACCTGGACCTTCATCTGTCAGTGGCTCTGTCCATCCAACTGCCTCCACTTGCTGACCTTCCCGCCAGAGAAAACAGAACAATACTGCAACACAACCCAGCATCGCTGAGCCTCACGGCCTGGCTTCTGCAACCTCCTTCAGCCCAAGAGTTTTGGCACTATTCCCTGCCACTGGAGTGCAAGAAGATCCTGGCAAGGCCAGAGCTGCTTCTACGTTGTCTTGTTACAGTCACAAATGGAAGCGCTTCACAGTATGGTGCAGGACTCATTTATTTATTTGTATTTTAAGAGCGTGCAATAGCCCGTGGGCATCGTGGCGCTTGTTACAGAGAGTGGGCAGAGCTTAGTTACAAGATGAAAAACAGATATACATTTTTTACATATTTTACACTTATACATAGTAAATGACATGAGAGAGAGTGGGAAAGTATGGAGTTTGTGTGGAGATATGCAAGGGGAGCGGTAAGTGTTAATTGAAAAGGGACGTTTTCAGGTTTTTTCCGAAAGCCCGCAGGGAGGTCTCGGCTCTGAGGGCAGTAGGGAGTGTGTTCCAAAGCTTGGGGGCTTTGTACGGGACACCTATCCCACCTGCCTTTGCCCTGTTGATTTGCAGAATGTTGAGTTGATTGGTGTAACGTGTTCTGGTGGGGCGAAAGTAGGTGGTTCTGGATATAGTTTCTGATACATAAGAGGGTGCACAGAAGTTGAGGCATTTGTGAGTGATAGTGAGGATTTTTAAGGTAATGCGGTCTTTGACCGGGAGCCAGTGACCTACCTGTCTGGCTTGGGTGATGTGGTCTCTTCTCAGGATGCTTCATGCTACTCTTAGTAAATTGCCTTGGGTGATTTGAAGTCTGTTTAGATTTTTCATAGAGGTGCCTGCTAGAAGAGCATTGCAATAGTCTAACTTGGCACCTATAGTGGTTCTGGCTATTGAAAGACAGTTTGACTTGGTTAGGTAGGGTTTTATGGCATTAATGAGTTTCGTGCTTAGGGCGGATGCAGAGACTATGGCACTGACTTGCTTGTTCATTGATAGAGTGGCAGCAATGTGAACCCCTAGCATCTTTACAGACGATGAGATGGGAATGATTGAGTTATCTATGTTGAATTTGGTGTAGAGGCAGTCTAGTTTAGCTAGTGTGCCTTTTGGCTGAGAAGATAATACCTATGCGGAAATGCCTCTGCAGCTCCTCCCGTACTTGCTTTCGCTCGCCAAAGCTGGACTAGCTCACGCCTCCATCCAGCTTCATCTGGCTGCCATATTCCGTTACACCCGGGCGCCAAGCAAGCTCTTTCTATGGCCGCAGAGTTCCTCAAGGGCCTCTTCAGGACTTTTCCACCAGTGAGGGCTCCTGCCCCAGGTTGGGAGCTGAATGTAGTTTTGACTAAGCTCATGGTGCCTCCATTTGAACATGCATCGGGCCCCTCTGAAAGTTTTCCTTGTGGAATTCCCTTGCCATCACCTCGGCCAGGTGAGTCTGGGAGATCCAGGCCCTCTCCTGCAAGCAGCCATACTTAACCTTCCATGCTATAAAGGTGGTGCTGCTGACTCATCTAATCTTTATGCCAAAGTTTCCTTCAGGGTTTCATTTTAACAAGCCTTTGGTTCTGACAGTCTTCTTTCCAAACCCTTCTACTCCTGCTGCAAGGACGTTGCATTCGCTGGACGTTGCTCATGCCTTGAAGCTTTATGTGGCACACACAAAGGATTTTCAGATGTCTCTGCTGTTTGTCAATTTCTGACCTGTGTGACACGGGAAGGCCCAGTCTAAGGCTTCCATATTTAGGTGGCTCTCCGGCTGTATCGTGCACTGTCATCGTCTGGCCATCATACCCCGTCAGGCCTGCCAAGCGCCCACTCCACCATTGCCATTGCATCAACGGCAATGTTACGGGCCTTAATCGGGTTTCCCAAACTGCAAACATTCCAACTAAGAAGTCAAATGGGCTGTTTCATCCTGTGCAGAGCTGCCGTAGATTCAGAAGAGAACAATACTGACAATTGGGAGCAACTGCTCTCCGTACATGTCCATCGTCTACTTTCACTGTGTGTTATCAACTGCCCCAAAACCCCAGTTCCCACCCTCACCGAACCCCCCTCCCCCCAAACATTGGCAGTGTGTATTACTCTTTCCCAACACAACATAACCGGTTGCACTTGCATAGAGGGCAGCAGCTGCTGCTGCGCAGCGCAGAATGGACAACTCCATCAAATCAGGAAAGCTGGTTACAGGATGTGGTTATAGGCCCATCTTCCAAAATATTACATGGATTCATACATTGATTAGTATACAGCGATAGTTTGCATCTCTCTTTGACCAGAAGCACTTCCACCACCAGAACCCACGAGGGGGATCTGTTATTCAATTAAGGAAACTGCTTCCTCCAGCAGTGTAAACAAATATGACTTCTTTTTTTTTTATTTGTATTTAATCAAAATTAGATTTTTACAATATGACTTCTCATTGAACTGAATGTTAAATGTGCGCCGTAAAAGGCATAGCATATGGGACATTTCTTTCACAGAGCATTCTCTTAACCCCTACGAGCATGCGTCGCTCCTGCTGTACAGCCACTGTTCAATCCAGGTAAATATGGATCGACTGGGAGTCCAGACGAAGCTCCTTTTTTTTTCCCTCTGGCACAGCAAAGTATTAAATCACGGTTGCGGTACTTCATAATGTGTGCATTGATAGGTCGAGGATAGTCACCTGGCTTGGACTTCGTCATGAGAGCACTGTGAACACGCTACCCCGTGAAGTGCAGCGATAACGCTGAATCCCTGAGAAGTATGACGAAAATCGTCTTCATACGTTTCGGAGCATCTCAACAGCCACCTCCATGTTTACATGCATTGTGTCCTCCGGCACCCATATTATGCAGATTTTATTTCTGCGAGAACTACACTCTAGGTCATCGTTCTTTGTTTTCATCAGCTTCCTATCTTTCAATAACCTAGCAACAGTGAATTGTAGTGCCAAGACATCATTCTCAGTTGAACTAATCCGGCCTTCCACCACCGTAATCCGCATTGTCTTCTTCTCCAGTTGGGTGTGAATGGTAGCAACATTGTTGTGCATATCATCCAATTTTTTGTTCACTGAGACAGCCATGTTGCGTCGTCTCCTGGATTTGATGCGTATCCAAGGGAGCAACCGACATATCGGCCAGAGAGATATCCAGTGTATGCACCAAGGCAGTGGTGCTGCCAGAAGGCCTAAATGTGGACCTTGCGAACCTGTCTGTGCTCCCGTTCTTCCTATTGCCAGCTCTTTTTGTCAACCCTTGAGTAGACCCTACGATGGGCCCGCCCCATTGAGACCACCATGGTATCAGTACCAGTACAGGCCAGCAAACCCGAGGAAAAATATCACCACTGCACACCGTCCGTCCCTTAAAGCAAAGTCTCAGCATGTTTCCAAGTGCGCCAAGGAACACACCCACCATGGAGCCCCACAAAGTGTCAATGTGCATCCCGTACCCAGATTTTCAGCGGGGAAGCACCCCACTTGGGACAAAACGTGCAGATGCTATCTCCACAGGACAAGCTCCTGAATATAGGGTGCAATCAGGGATCACAGTATTTCAGGAATAAGCAGCCAGCACAGCAGACCAGGGCATGCAGCCATATGATCTCCAGCAGGGAGATAATCCAGGCTGGAAGGGCCCAACACATAATACAGTGGGAAACCAGCACATGAAACACCTGAGGGGTGTCAGACTCCACACAGCACTGCACTCACAGCTACAGGGATTTTAAAATGCCGGGCTATTGACACTAGCTTCAGCCACCCGGGCCAAGGGGCATATGTGTGAGCTGCAGCAACTTGTGTATCCCACCTGCTCCCAGCACAAGGCACCTCCTCTGCAATACTATCCAGCACAGCACTTCAGCTGGCGGTGAACAGGCCCATCCCACTGCCGGGTGGCCACAGGGATCAGGAATCGGCACACAAGCTGGAGACAGGGGGAGCAACTCAATGCTCCCGGATCCACAGTGACCTCCACTCGGGCTCTCGGTGTTGATGCAGGGAACACGTATCCTGTGTACGTGCAGAAATCCGCCGCCTCTGCAGAACGGGCACCTGATCAGACGGGGACACACAGCAACAGTCCACCTGCTCTGCTCTGCTGCGTCACGACACCTCCATCAGGTCGCGCTGAGGCCCAGCCGCCAGTATTCACTGACGCTCATCATTGACGCCAGTACAGTTTTCACGGCATGCGCTTCACACTCCAGCCGCCTTCAGGCATACAGGCGAGTGTAGAAGGCGCTTGCACAGATTTTCGGGCCTGGAGATCTTCAATGGCAAGCTCCTGCACTGCTCGGAGCACAAATGGAATCCGTCATATTGGTTCAGCTGCACGGCAGCACCCCCTACACAACCCACTCTTGCTATATATTGTAGGAAATATACCTGGAAAAGAGAACTAGACCTTCTACCATACCAGAAAATAATCATAAAGGCTCTTAAGGCCAACACCCCACTTTAATTCTGGTGCTTGGGGGGCACAATATTTGAATTAAAAAGAAATGCACACATCATGATTGCTAGTTCTATAGGGATTTTAATTCTAGTGCTCTGGGGCATAATATTTGAATAATAAAAAACGCACACATCATACCTGATAGTGCTAGAGAGCAGGAACAACTCTTAAACTGGCAGCCGAAGGCACTCAAACAACCAGATTACATTTAAGACACAATTACCAGTGTACTTCACTTCCAGGGAAAATAGTGTAGTCACTAAAATTAGATTAAACGTAAATCAGTCTTCATTTTAACTGTAGAGAAGAGCAGCATTTAAAAAAAAGCATTCAAAATCACTGGTAAAAGCTAAAAACACAGTCCTTGACCTAGAACTCTACAAACCCTCTGTGGGTATAGGGAAAATATTGAGAACAAGGCAAGTACCACAAATGTCTCTTTAGGAGAGTTCTAAGGTGAATGCAAACTTTCCTAGAAGCCATTGAGACAAAGATAGCCAGCGATACGCTTGTATGGGGAAAGTGTAGGTAAGTCCTTGATTTACCCGACAGATGCAGATTTGGCAACAAACCACCCCAGGGAGAACCGGAGGAGACCCAAATAAAGACATCCATAGGTAAGTTGAACGACTAGACGCTCTAGAAGATGATTTAGGGACTCTCCTACTATGAACTCCGATCACGCTCACTGTCTACAGAAAATAAAATAACAAAGGAAGAACCCTGCTAAAGAATTAAGAAAGAGCAGCTCTCCCCTCCTGCCAGCGAACAGGCACTCGGAGGCACTCTGGGATGTGCGCACGCAGATGAGCGCGCCCTGAAATTAAATAGGAATTAGGAGGATGATGGGCGCGTGGCTTTGCACCGCAAACAAAATGAACAGATATCTATAAAATAAAATATTTATCAATAGACATAAGAACTGTGATGGATAGTACTTCATTAGGAGCTTATGCACAGTCCACGTACTATGTAAAACAGCAAATGTCCATATATTAGCACAGGACTCCAAAGAGGGATATGATGCTCCAACAGCATTCTTAAGCGAACAGGCCCTCTGGGCGGCAGGGGGGCACAAAAATAATCTTATAAAGGCGCTCCCGTCTCTTACCCACTGGCGCGGGTAAGTGGATATATGCCTTTGAAAAGCAGACAGCTGGTACTACCTTACCATTGGGGGACTTGAAGAGTTTGTTTGTTGCAATACAGGGGGATCAGGCAGATGACATTTGGGTTAAGGAAGGGCATCCGGGGGTAAAGTTAGGGGACGACAGCCATGATGGATCGCATTTTAACGACATTAGTCCCCAAGTGGGGGTGGCGCTGCACCCTACTTATCCAGACACGCCCGATCTTCAATCAATAATGCAGCGGACAATGTGGGATGAGGAAGACCCCTCTCAGTATATTTTGCAAATACAGGAAATGTGGAGGGCAGAGATGGGAAATTCCTGGGACTGGGCGATTCCATTCTTTTATTTTGTAGTAAAAAAAGGACTCCTGAAGGAGGTATAGAAGACTCTCAATAAGATCGTGGGGATTGAAGCTAGGGGCTGGGCGGAAATACAGTCTATGATTGTACGTCACTGCAAACGGTTAAAAGAGAAGGAGAAGGAAACAGCTCAGCGGGCACAAATAAAGGACGCAAAACTGGTTAAGAAGAAGCTTGCAAAATTTGCATTGGAAGGGGCAGTAACGGCGGTACAGACGGAAGGGCAGTTGGAGCCCAGGGCGGCCATGTAGACGTACAAGCGGCGCCTGGTTGGCGAGGTGACTACGATTGGAACAGTGGGTACCACCCTTAGTACCAAGAAGGGTTTCCAGGGGGGTATCCGCGAGGAAAAGTATTTTTTCAGGGGCCCGGGGATGAGGTGGTTTTGGAGGAATGGGGCCAGGGGGAGGAGGAGCGGGAGTGTTGGATGTGTGGGCAGATGGGCCACTTTCGAGAGAATGCAGTAGACAAGCAATTGCATGCATGCAGCAGCAGGTATATCCATACCCTCAGAGAGGCTCGGCCACGTACCCCCAGCCTTATGTACAACCGTGATGGATTGGTCTAGTTCGGCCTGGCACGCAGCCTCTAGTCTGGGGAGCCTAATTTCTGTCACTTCCCCTTGAGGGACCAATTCCTTGTGACTGTACAATTGGGAGTAATACTTGGCAAAAATACTATTGAATTCTAGCTGTGTCCTGCATATGCCACCATTTTTGTCTCTTAATTCTGTGGTCAGGTGTCTAGGATGTTCCCTCCTACAGAGCCATGACAAAACCCTACCGGGCCTTTCTTTCTTGGCGTGTGCTCTGGTGGTTCTTAAAGTGAAATCGAATTTGGATAACCTCTCCCACGCCTAAAGCAAGCAACGCCTGGTTTCAGCCAACCTCTCTTCACTGGTCTGCTGACCCGCCTCCAGGGCCTCCATGTCTCGGATTTCATTTTCTAATTTTTCCAGGTCAGCCCTAAGTGTTCTACGGATGCCCCTCGCACTGGCTATAAAATCTCCCCTGACCACAACTTTCAAGGTTTCCCACACAGTACCCCACTCTTTTACACTGCCGACGTTTCGCTCTAGAAACTCCTCCAACGTCTTCTACAGCTTATCTCTGAAGATTAGTTCTGTTAAGGCGTCTGATGGCATATGCCACAATGGGATGGGAGGCCTGGGGTTTCTAATGTTACACTAAATTAATAATTGGGAGTGGGCAGATATTGTTTGACCCAAGTACTCCACTTCGCCTATGCCTGCCATTTGAGTCCTACCGACAAAGAAGTAATCAATCCTGGTAAATCGGGCGTGGGATGAGGAGTAAAAGGAGTAACCCCTACTCTCAGGGTTCAGTTCTTGCCAGACATCCACCAAATCAAGATTGGCCAGCACTGCATTGAGAGCTGCAGACGCAGGCGCTAGACCTCCCTGAGGTGGAGAGGACCTGTCCCACATAGGGTCCTGGTGCAATTAAAATCACCCCATATGAAAAAGCACTCCCAGCGATGTGCGATTTGAGCACAGGGTGTGTTAACATGTGGTGGAAATATATTGTCATGCTGCCGAGATCCTGGCGTCTATGGAACCGCTGGCGACGCGGAACTTAGTCCCGTTCGCCGGCAGCTTTCGGCCACACCCCCTGTTTCCTGGTTTTACTTTCCTTCTGTTCCTATTGGTTGGGTGCTCCGCGGCCCGGTGTTTTAACCAGCCACTTCCGGGTCACGGATGCGTCGCAACGCTTCCGGTTTCGTCCGTTAGCCCTGAGTTGCTTGCTACCTGTTGCTATCTTCCTGGGTTACTTGCTTTTCCCGCCGGTCGGGTCCTCGAGCCCAGTCCGGCTCCCCCTCTGTTCTTCCTTCGTCCTTCCGCTGGTCCTATCTGCCTTTCTCTCGCTCCCTCGGCTTTATTTCACTCGCCCGCCTCTTCTGCCCTCCTTTCAACTTGCTTACCCTCCCTCCTTCCCATCTTCACTTACCGCTTTTCCTCCTCTTGTCTGTTCCGCTTGCTCCGTCCTTCTGTTTCCTACTTCCTCTCGCTCTGCTCCGTACCTTCCGTGTGCCAGTTCCCTGCCTTGTCCATTGGACTTGCTCTCGCCTACCTTCTGGATTGTTTGCTGTGATCTTCCGTGTACCAGACTCCGGCCTGTTCCCCTGGACTGCCTTTGCTTACCGTTTTGTTACTTCCACTTCGAGCCTCGTGTACCAGATCCCCGGACCGCTTACTGGACTGCCTGTGTTCTGGAGAGGTTCACTCCACTTGTTGCCTCCAGACACTTTCCACCAGCTCTCACCCTTCAAGGATTCCTGGTTCCACACCTCTAAGGCACCCGACGTTAACACAGGTTTTTTTTGTGCCTAAGGCTTTTTCCCCTCTTGGTCGATCCCGGGGGAGGGTCCCCCTGGTCTCCCTCTTGGGGGGCACGGTGGCTTCCTCCCGGGGTCGTCCCTATCTACATAAAAAAAGGTGCGATCACGAAGAAAGGAAAAGAAGGGTTCTTGGAAGGAAGAAGAAGGTGAGTCGGGGGAGGGGGAGATCTCAGAATCTACACCGTCGGACGAAGATATCGCCGACCCCGGTGACATATATGCACACCTTAATGTGGTCTATGAAACCCCTCAAAATGAGATGCCTCCCGTCCCTATCTGCATCCACGTCCAACAGCTGGAACTGCACAGTATCGTTTATCCACGTGAACACCCCGTCTAGCATATTTAGAGTATGGTGGGTCTCCTGTACCAGGGCAATGGACACCTTTTTTCGATTTGGGAAGGATTTTACCCGATTCCTACGCAAGTACGTGCGCAGCCCCTGCACGTTTCATGCCAATACCTTAATGGGGGTCATTGTGTAAATGTCTAGAACCCATTCTGTGCAACCCGCAGCCACCCCCCAACATTTCCCCGTAGCTGCCCCCGCGTTATGGGTCATCCTTCGCTGCCCTGTCCCCCATTTCCATCCCAGCCAAAGAATTATGTTGTGTCATGTGTACCCAAATGCATGAACGTGTAACCAACAACATAATGAACCAAACATACATTCGCCCAGCAACTGCACATTGTGTACAGTGCTCAGGCGTACCCGTACCACCTGGGCCTATCTAGGCCATTGTGTACCGGATATTGGGTGTCAGCAACAGGCCAACACTAGCCTATTTGTGGGACAGACCAGTAAAACTAGTGGTAGGTGGTCGAATGTTGCCCCCATCGTTGGTGAAACAGTTTGTTCTGGCGGAGGTAGACCTCAGAAGGCACCTGCAATTCGACTGAGGCCCCCCTAGCGATGCCAATCCGCCTCAATATTAACACCCACTGCATCATGTGATAGGTTCCTCCCCGCAACCCAAACTATTGTGCTCCAACCACATGTTGACTGCCGCAGGGGTTTCCAGGAAATGTGCTCTGCCTTTGTAAATAATGTTGAGCCTGGCAGGATACATAAGCATATAGTTGACATTTAGGTTTCTGAGTCTCGCTTTAATTGGTACAAAAGAGTTCCTGGCCCTCTGGACCGCTGGCGTGTAATCTGGGTAAATGGCAATTTTGGAGTTGTCCCACTTGGTCTCGCACCCTCCCTTGAGTGCTTCAATATCACCTCCCTGTCTTGAAAATTTAGAATCTTCGCAATAATTGGTCTAGGATGTGACCCCGGTGGAGGCTTCTTTTGCAGCGAGCGATGGCCGCGCCCAACCGCAAATCCTTGCGATAGGTTCCCGGTGCCAATTTCCTGCAGTAATAAGTTCTCCACATACTGGGTGGGGTTCGAGCCTTCAAGGCCTTCTGGAAGCCCAATTAACCAGACGTTCCGTCGGGCCCTCCCTTCTGCATCTTCGGACCGCAGCTCCAAAACAGTATTCCTTCTCTCCAGCTCCTTGAACCGGGTTTCCAGGTCTTTCGTGGACTCCTGCATTTCCTTCAGCTCTGTTTCAGTCAACTTTACCCTTTTAGTCAAGTTACGAACGTCCTGTTGCAGCAACTGCGCGTCTACCTTAACCTCATCTATTTTAGTTTCCACTGAGCATCTCAGCGCAGCTATTGCCGCCAGCACTAAGTCTTCCTGGGTGCCCGTTCCAGGGTTACTTGACTCTGCCTGCGGTGCAGACGTACTCTGTACTGGATACCGGGGCCTGCCTGCATTATTAAACAAATGCATTTCTCCAGCATTGGATCTTTCATGGATTCACATGCTTAGAATATTCCCCGTCGTCAGGCTGGGAATCCTCGGTAAATTATATAGACCTTTTCCATAGGAAAATTTCGACACTTTTGTGTCCTATCTATGTCGTTTTGGGGCGCGTATGCCTGTACCATTAGGACTTAGAGGTATAAGTAGCCCCGCCCCCGCGGCTCCCTCAGATTTCAACCGTCTACCAAAGTAGTGGGATTACCTCGAGTATCTACTATTTTATTAGGTTGTGCGTTCTACTTCTGCTTCGACTGTTTCTTTTCGAAGTATGTCTGGAAAGGCGTTATTTCGTCCGTGTGCTACATGCGGTCTTAAGAAGGTATATGAAGGAGACGGCCATATGGACTGTATTTACTGCCTTCACCCTCATCATACGGCGGACACGTGTGAGATCTGTCAAGGCTTCTCACAGAAGACCCTAAAAGACCGCAACAGACACCTGGTTACTTGGCTCAATGACGGAGCGGGTGCGTACCCGGCATCGGAGGTAGGCTCTACAGCCTCGAGATCTAAGTCTCCTGTCCCCCCTCTTCGATCAGGGTTGGCGGAGCCTCCGGCGAAGAAAATCGCGCTCATCTGAAAAACGCCCCTCGGGGAAACATCCTGCGAAGTCCTCCTCTACACATAAGGCTTCGTCTTCCTCCTCATCTGAAAAGGAGAGAAAAGACCCATCGAAATCCTCCTCAGGAGACCGTCATAAGTCTACCTCGAGTCGAGAGTCCTCGTCCCACAAGTCGAGGCCAAAAAACGGCGGGAACGCCTCAAGGCCCTGCTCCACAGACTTCATCGACGACGGTCCGGTCGTCGATGCCTGCTTTGTCTTCGGCGACAGCTCTTCCGACGGCTATTTCGTCAGGTCAAACAGAGCCTATGGGAAAGATGTCATCGTCGACGGTGGCCCCGTCGGTGGGATGGCAACCGGAGGTTTTTGACCCGATTCCGTCTGAAGCCTTGCTGCAACCAGAAGCGGCTTTCTCCATCTCGTCGTCGGCGGAGGATGACCGTGATCCGGTCGCACATCCAACCGATCTGGGACTACAACCAACTGGTTCAGGGTCGCTCTTTAGTGGAAGTGCCATTCCAGTTACCTCTTCCTTACTGAATCCCGAGGCTGTTCTGTCCCTGGAGGTGTTGAACACATTACAGAAGCTGTTGGTGCGGTTGGACGCTCGGTTGTCCCGACAGCGCTGCAAGCCTTGTCAATCGTCGACGAGCCAGGCCCGGCTCCTTGCCCTCCACCCAGAATTCCTACCGCTTACCCAGTTGAGGAAGATCGTTCTCGTCCGCAGGAAGAAGGGGAACTGTCAGAGTCGGAACGTGAAGGGTCGGTTTCAGACATCTCGTTATCCCCCTCAAGGGACCCTACATGGGACTCTGAAGCGGAGATAGAAACTCCGAAGAGTCCAGCGCAGCCATCACCACCTGATGATGTGGGTGCTTTCCATGCCATGATATGATATGATATGATATGGTATTTGTAACGCGCCTATACACAAGTGTTTCAAGGCGCGACGAGGCAGGGAGGGAGGGAAACAAGGGGAAGACAGACAAACAATCCTACTAGGCCAGGTGTCATTCAGATCGCGCAAGTGCAGAGGTAGGGGGAAAAAGGGGAAAGTGCAGGGGGAGGAGGTGGGGGGGGAAAGTGCAGTACAAGGTAAGTAGCGTAATAAAATAATAAATAATAAATAATAAATAAAAAGGGCCAGCTGGTGGCAAGTGCGAGGTAAGTGCAGAGCAAGTGCTAGGAAGGGGGCTGTAGGGATACAGTGACAGTCCAACAGTGTAGGGGGAGCCAGGGAGGCAGTGCAAGTGGAGAGTGGCTGGGCCCTGGACAGAGGTCGCTGAGAGTGGCCCAGATGCAGGTTTAGTGCAGAATTCAGAGGGGAGTTAAGCAGGTTTAGCAGGGGAGAGGGAGAGAGAAGGCAGAAGCGAAGAGGAAGGTTTTGAGGTGCTTCCGGAACCGGAGATGGTTCTCCTCAAGTTTCAGGGAGGCAGGAAGGCTGTTCCAGAGGGAGGCCCCTGCTGCGGAGAGAGATCTACCCCCAGCTCGTTGCTTCGAGAAGCGGCTGACCATGAGGGAGTTGGAGACGGATGAGCGAAGGGCTCGTGAAGGAAGATATTTAGGAAGAGAGAGTTGAAGGTATTTAGGCCCCAGGCCCCAGAAGGCCTTGTGGACAATGCAGAGGGTTTTGAACTTAATCCTCGCAGCCACTGGGAGCCAGTGAAGAGATTTCAATCCTGGAGAGATACGGTCCCTGGGCTTGAGGCCAAGGATAAGTCTCGCAGTTCTGTTCTGGATAAGTTGCAGAGGGCGGAGAGTGGAGGCAGGGAGATTAAGATAGAGGCTGTTACAGTAGTCCAGCCTTGAGAGAACCAGGGCTCGGGAGACAGTGAGCTTCTGGGGGAAGGAGAGGAAGGGAAGAATACCTCTGAGGAGGTGCAGCTGGTAGTGTGATTTCTTAGAGACATCAGATATATGAGGAGAGAAGGAGAGTGTGGAATCGAAGATGACCCCGAGGTTTTTAGCCTTGCAGGTAGGGGCAGGAAGGGGGCCAAGGGAGGCCGGCCAGAGAGCTGCAGGGAAGGAGGGAGTGGGTGTGCCGATGAGTAGAATCTCAGTCTTACTGGCGTTAAGGCAGAGGTCATTGGCGGCACACCATTCCTGGATAGCAGACAGACAGTCGGAGATGAGGGAAGGAGAGGAGGAGGCCGAGGGTAGCCTGAAAATGAGCTGGGTATCGTCCGCATAGCACTGGAAGTGGGGGCAGAGAGCGGCGATGCGGTGGGCAAGGAGTGCCAGATACTGGTTGAAAAGCCAGGGAGAGAGGTTGGATCCCTGGGGGACACCACAGGTGGAGAAAAAGATGTCAGAGAGGAAGGAGCCCATTTGGACCTGGGAGGGTCGACCGGAGAGGAAAGAGGTCAGCCATGCCAGAGCCTGACCAGTGATACCCAGGTTATCACGGAGACGGTTGAGCAGGATGGCATGGTTGACAGTGTCAAAGGCAGAGGAGAGATCGAGCAGAATGAGAACACAGGGAGTGTTGGAATCGAGGTTCAGGAGCAGGTCCTCACGGATGTTCAGGAGAGCAGTTTCCGTGCTTCTGGCCGCTCTGAAGCCGGATTGATGGTCATGAAGATTACCAACAGATTCAGCATGGAGGTTAAGCTGGGAGATGGCCAGTTTCTCCAGGAGCTTGCCCAGGAAGGGAGTAATGGAGATTGGGCGATAGTTGGCCGGGCAGGAGGGGTCGGAAGAGGGTTTCTTGAGGAGGGGGTGCACAAGGGAGTGCTTGAGGGGGGATGGGAAGACTCCAGAGGCGAATGAGTGGTTGCAAAAGTCAGCCAGGGCAGGAGCCAGGGAGACGATGTGGTCCTTGATGGTTTTGGAGGAACAGGGGTGAACCTGTTTAGACGAGGCTTTCATAGATCGGACTTGTCTGGAAACCTCATCAGCAGAAAAAGGTGGAAATGCAGAGAAGGAGGGCGGAGGGGCGGCTACGAGAGAGCAAGAGGAAGAGCCGGGAAGAGAGGGAGGGAGGAGAGAGGAGGAGAGTGAGGACAGGATGTTCTGAGTTTTTGAGATGAAGTGCGAGGCCAGTGCAGTGCAGAGGGCCTGGGAGGGGACAGGAGAGGTAGAGACTGCAGCAGGGTTGGCCAGCTCCTTGCAGATTTTAAAGAGTTCAGCCGAGTTGTTAGATGCCTCAGAGATGCGGGCTTGGATAAGGGCTCTCTTCTTAGTGAGAACGGAGAGCCGGTATTGCCTTTGGAGCAGGCGGCAGGCCAGTTTGTCAGAGGATGAACATGAAGCACGCCATTTCCTCTCTGCCACCCTGCACTTGCGTTTTAGGGTGACGAGATCCGAGTCATACCAGGAGTTACATTTGGCTTTGGGCTTCAGGCGGATTCTCATGACGGGGGCAAGGATATCGAGAGTATCGGATATAGAGGAATAGAGCATGGAGAGGGCTGTGTCAGGGTGGGAGTCATCCGAGGGGGAAGGAGGGGGCGAGAAGGTAGCAGCGAAAGCCTCAACTGACACGCGCTTCATGGGTCGGATGACCGAGAAGGTGGGTGGCAGTGAAGAGGGTGGCTTTGCCTGTGGGGTAGGGAGGGAGAGGTGGGAGGATAGGAGAAAGTGATCGCTCCAGGAGAGAGGAGTGGAGAGAGGGAGGGAGAGGGGAAGGCATGTGCGGAGTTTGGCCTAGTCCCAGAAGAAGAGAAAAAAGATTGTTTTCTGTTCGATCATATGGGCAAGAGAAGAAAGGCCATATTTGCTATCCCCATTTTAGACCATGTCTGGCAGGAGGGACTGAAAACCATGCGTCATCCTTTTTCAGAACCGGCAGGAAAAGGTCGATTGGAAAAGAAATTCAAGGCTCCGGAATCGACCCCCAAGTGCTTGACGTCTCAACCTTCGCCGGAATCAGTGGTATCCGCTGCGGCGGCCAGAAAGGCAAGGTCGCAACACAAATGCACGACCCCGCCCGATAACGAAGCCAGGAGACAAGATGCTTTTGGAAAGAAAGTGCTATCGGTCGGAGCGACTACAGTTAAAGCAGCCAACTCCCTGGCTATTATGGCCAGCTATGATAGGGAAATGTGGCATCGACTAGCTCCTATCTTGGACCATCTGCCGGAGGAACACAGGAAGTCTGCCATGCTGCTCGTACGTGAGGGAGAAGAGGCCTCCAATCATTCCATTAACTTTGCTGTCGACCTGGCGGAATCAGGCTTTAAGCAAATTAACAATGGCGCAGTGTTACGGAGGCAAGCCTGGCTTAAATGCACGATGTTCAGACCAGAGGTACAATATAAGGTGATGGATATGCCGTGCGAAGGAGAACACCTGTTTGGGGAGAAAGTCGATGAAGCCCTGAAGGGCATGAAAGAAGATTCTGACACGGCTCGTTCCCTTGGAGCCCTCGGGAGTGGTAGGAATTTTCGTTCCTTTCGTCCCTTCAGAGGAGCATCAGGTAACTCCCGGTTTGGATCATCTAGAGACTGAGATTTCACCAGGCCCTCCTACTCTTCCCAAGGCTACAGACGTGCAGCCAAGCTACTCGAAAAGGCAGAGATTACCAAACCTCCAGACGACGAGGCGCCTACTCTTCGTCGACAAAGGATAAACAGACCAAAAGCCAGCAATGACAACTTACAGGGCGTCCTGGGGGTCAGAGTGTCTCGTCATGTCGACGAGTGGGCACGCCTAACAACAGACCAATGGGTTTTGGACACGATACATCTGGGCCATTCTCTACAGTTCAAGGACAAGCCGCCACACATTCCACCGGTGTTCTCGACGCAGCCCCACCTTCAAATACTAAGGCAAGAGGTGACGCTTATGCTGCAGAAAGGGGCTATAGAACTGGTCCCGGTGGCAGAAAGAGGACAGGGAGTGTACTCCCGTTACTTTGTCGTCAAGAAACACAATGGAAAATGGCATCCCATTCTAGATCTACGAGCACTCAACAAACTGCTCAAGAATCTAAAGTTCAAGATGCTTACGCTCCAAGAAGTGATCCGTTCGATACAACCGGGAGACTATTTGTCGGCGCTAGATCTTCAGGACGCATACTTCCATATTCCGATGCGTCGGCGTCACAAACGATTTCTAAGGTTCGTCGTCGGCCTGACCCACTATCAGTTCAAGGTCCTCCCATTCGGTCTACAATCGTCTCCCAGGACGTTCACCAAGTATCTGGCTCCAGTAGCAGCCTGGTTAAGGAAAGAAGGTCATCATGTGTACCCTTATCTAGACGATTGGCTAGTGAGGGGGTTGTCTCCAGAAAGAACACAGGAAAGTCTGCATGCCACCATGTGCCTCCTACAACGTTTGGGCTTCGCAATAAACTTCGAAAAGTCCTCCTTATTGCCATCAAGGACCTTGGTCTTTCTGGGGGCAGAGTTCCAGACGCAGTCAGGACTGGTAAAGCCATCCGTCGAAAGGGTTCTGAAACTGCAGCAAAAAGCATCGGAGTGGAAAGTCAACACCAGAGTATCAGTGCGAAGGTACATGTCCCTACTGGGGACCATGTC
This sequence comes from Ambystoma mexicanum, assembly GCF_040938575.1. Classification (NCBI taxonomy): domain Eukaryota; kingdom Metazoa; phylum Chordata; class Amphibia; order Caudata; family Ambystomatidae; genus Ambystoma; species Ambystoma mexicanum. The sequence goes on along the minus strand of NC_090930.1, from coordinate 249,855,611 downwards.
GTCCTGCATACCCTTAATCAACAATTGTCGTCTCTTCATGAGACCGATTCAAGAATTCATGGCGAATCGATGGGCACAGAGTCAAGGGCTTTGGTCGGGCAAATTGACCATCAACAGCAAACTTGTGCAGGCACTTCAGGGGTGGAGAGTTTCCATAAATCTGACAAAGGGAATGCCCTTGCTGGAACCGGTGTTCCAGATGACGGTGGTGACGGATGCTTCCCTAACTGGATGGGGAGCTCATCTGGATTCCCTACAGGTTCAGGGGCGTTGGTCATCGGAGGAATCCGGCCTTCATATCAATGTGCTGGAATTAAGGGCGGTGCGTTGGGCCCTGAAATCCTTTCTTCCACGGATAAAGGGATCGGTTGTACGGATTATGACAGACAACACAACAACAATGTTTTATCTAAGGAAACAGGGAGGAACTCGCTCCAGAACTCTGTCATCCGAAGCCCAGGCGATCTGGCATTGGGCCATTCAGCAGAAGATATATCTATTGGCGTTCCACTTGCCAGGAGTCAAAAACGTGCAAGCAGACTCTCTCAGCAGGGAAATGAACCGACTACACGAATGGGAATTCAGCGACCAACAACTACACCGTGTCTTCGAAAAATGGGGTCATCCGGCCCTCGACCTCTTTGCAACGAGAGACAACAAGAAATGCCCACAATACGCGAGCAGGTGGCCGCAGCAAGACTCACTAGGGTAAGCGTTCGCTTTCCCGTGGACGGGCAAGTTTCTGTATGCCTTCCCCCCATTTCCGCTCATACGTCGGACGCTGCAATGGATCCACAGATATCCATGTCGGGTGATCCTGGTGGCCCCGTACTGGGCCAGACAAGTGTGGTTCTCCGATATACTCCATCTTTCAGCGGCAGAACCAATGAGGTTCCAGAAAGTCCCGAACCTTCTGTCTCAGGAGAAAGGGGCTGTTTGGCATCACGACCCCGACAGCCTCAGTCTGACAGCCTGGCTCCTGATTTCTCAGAGTTTGGTACGTTAGAGATTCCAGCGGACTGTCGCATTTTGCAAGCGGCGAGGGCGCCGTCCACGAACGCTTCATATTCATACAAATGGAGGAGATTCTGCATATGGTGCGCAGGTCAACCAGGTCTGGTCCCGCTGGAGATCACACCGGAACAGCTTCTACCATACTTGCTACTCCTAGCTCAAAAAGGCTTGTCTGTTTCATCCATAAAAGTGCATCTAGCTGCCATTTCGAGATTTACTCGGAAGAGACATTCAACTCCGTTATTTAGTGACCGGCTGATTAAACATTTCCTTAAAGGGTTGTTCTGAACCATTCCTCCGGCGAAAAAGTTCCCTCCAAGCTGGAGTCTTAACCTGGTTCTGGCAGTGCTGATGAAGCCCCCTTTTGAGCCGATGTCATCGTCATCATTGAAATTTTTGTCATGGAAGTTGGCTTTTCTGGTAGCTATTACTTCGGCTCGACGACTGTCAGAAATACAAGCTTTAGTGATCGATCCACCGTACTTGAAATTTTTCAGTAATAAAGTCATGTTGGCTACTAATCCTCATTTCCTAAAGTACCTACCATGTTTCATAAGCACTCTTCTATAGTGCTGCCGACGTTTTTTCCAACACCTTCGTCGGTTGCGGAGAAGACTCTCCATACATTAGACGTGAAAAGAGCTTTAAAATTTTACCTCCATCGCACTCAAAGCTTCAGAGACACGAGACAGCTATTTGTGGCTTATGGCCCTTCGGCTAAAGGTAAGCCGATCTCGAAACAAGGACTAGCCCGATGGGTGTTGTCTACTATTTCCTTTTGTCACTCAAAAGCCGGAAAACCGCTGGAGAAGCGTCCAAGGGCCCATTCGACGAGATCCACTTCCTCGTCGACGGCGTTGTGGTCCTGAATTCCGCTGGGAGACATCTGTCAGGCGGCTTCCTGGTCGGTACCACACACGTTTACCCGGCATTATTGCCTCAAGCAACAACATGCTGAGGATACACAGATGGGTCGCGCAGTCCTACGGCACCTGTTTCAATAAGGTAAGCCCCAATTAAGGGGTCCCATCCTTTGGCTATTGTGATTTGAAGTGTGATGTTGTCACGGTTAACATACTACACGGTGATGTTTTGCCATGATAAATATGCATTATGGTATGGAGATATTGGTTTGCATACACACCTCCATCTATGGGGGATACTGCTGTACAATCTATTCTAAGCATGTGAATCCATGAAAGATCCAATGCTGGAGAAAGGAATAGTTTCTTACCTGTAACTTCATTTCTCCAGCATTGGTATCTTTCATGGATTCACATGCACCTGCCAGCCTCCCCTGGCATGCAAAGCAGATGTCTCCCCAGACTACTTTTGGGGTCGAAATCTGAGGGAGCCGCGGGGGCGGGGCTACTTATACCTCTATGTCCTAATGGCGCAGGTGTATGTGGCCCAAAACGACATAGATAGGACACAAAAGTGTCGAAATTTTCCTATGGAAAAGGTCTATATAATTTACCGAGGATTCCCAGCCTGACGACGGGGAATATTCTAAGCATGTGAATCCATGAAAGATAACAATGCTGGAGAAATGGAGTTACAGGTAAGAAACTATTCCCGTACGTGCAATTGCCCTTGCCTTTGGTGGGGGACATATTCATGTAAGGATGAAGCAGCCAGCGGCCCGACTCCCAGCTTTAGTTTCTCCACTAAGTTACGCTTATTCAGTTATCCGCGCCCTACCCCAAGACCCCCTGTAGCAGTCCGACAATGGCAGTCCAGAGTGTAGCCCCAGTTCCTGCGAAAGTCTTCAGGTGCGCCCCCAGAACTACCAGAGCAGGCGTTGCAGCCAGGAAAGACAGGCCTCGCAGACTCAGTGCACCCTTGCTAGCAATGGGAGCAGGCGACCCCCTCAAGCGTAAGAGTCAGACCCAGACCCAGAACACTCAGACCCTTATGTAAGCGTAAGGCCCAAAACACCATTCAGGGCTCTTTCTCCACCCCTACTTCCTCCTCCACCTCTGGCATCCCTCAGGGTTCCATTCTCTCGCCCTGGCTCTTTAACATATACCTTTCTCTGCTGGCACGCCTCATTTCCTCCTTCTCACCCAACTTCCAGTGCTACGCTGACGACACAAAACTCTTCTTCAAACTTCCTACTGATACCCTTGCACCTTTCTTCATCCCTGACTGCCTCTCTGCCATCCAGACCTGATGCACTGCTAATAACCTCTGCCTCAATGGCAGCAAAACAGAGGTTCTCCCTGTTTGGTCCCCTGCACTCTATTTCTTCCCTTCACTTTGGCCTTCCTCCATGGGTACCCCCCTACCACCATCTCTGTAGCCTGGAATCTGAGTCCTCTCCGATCCCTCCCTTTCCTTCATCTCCCATACCCAGGACATTGTCAAAAAATCCCACTTTCAGCTCTCCCTTCTCAAAGGAACTCTACCCTTCCTCACCTTCCCCCAGAGACACCATGTCACCTGTGCTCTGGTTCTCTCCAGGTTAGACTGTTGCAATAGCCTCCTCCTTAATCTTCCTGCGTCCACTCTGTGACCCCGCCAGCTAATCCAGAATAGGGCAGCAAGACTTATCCTTGGCCTCAAGCCCAGGCACCGCATCTCTCCTGCCCTACAAAGCCTTCACTGGCTCCCGGCCTCATCACGGATTAAATTCAAATCCCTCTGTATCATCCACAAGGCTATCTGATGCCGGGTACCACACTTTCTTCAACGCTTCCTGACTAAATACTCTCCTTCTAGACTCCTGTGTTCCTCTGGCACCAACTCCCTGTGCGTGAAACGGTTTGCTAAACAGAGAGCTGGTGGTCGATCACTTTCCTCAGCGGGCTCGCTCCTTTGGAACAGCCTCCCTCTTCCTCTGCGTCTTGAGCAGGACCTCCTTAAGTTCCGGAAAAGCCTCAAGACCTTTCTCTTTACCTCTTCCTTCTCCTCCTCTCTTCCCTGCTAATCATACAGTAGTGTGACTGATTTGCTGGGCCCTTATGTATCCTCTGGGCTTTGACCCTCCCACATCTCTCATCCCAGCCACTGTCTATTTACTGCACTTACTTGTCTCACCCTCCCTACAGGAGGCTGCACTTAGGTTCTTCTCTTCTTAGCACTTCACCCTGAGTACTTCACTATAAGCAACACAGCACATAACCCCCCTCTCCCCCTGCTGCACCTGCACGTTCTGAACACTCACAAGGCATAGTAGGTCTGTTTCCCCTCACTGTTAGTCTCACTTTTTGTTTGCACTATTAATTCAATTATTTACCTCTGTTGTAATTCATTGTCTACCACCACTGTCCCCACCCTGTCGCCCTTTGGGCGCTTTGAAACAGTTTTGCTAATTGTAGAAGTGTGTAACAAATGACCAATAAATAAATGTATTAAAGACCCGGTCTTTTCCTGTTGCTTGTGTAGGGGAGGCATGGTATCACAAGTATGACATTGACACAATGGATACAATTTGTAAAACCTTTATTGAAGATGTTGGGGCTGGAGATAAATGGGAGTAGTCTTGTTGGGATGGAAATTAGTTTGTCCCACCCCCCTAAGCGCTTTAGAGTAAGACGAATCCCATAGGTAGCCGTGCGAGGTGCTGAGGAGTAAAGCACTGTGTTAAACCCGACACGGATACAATATTGTGGGAATTATAAATGCATAGATTTAGTGTGCGCATATAAAGAGATGCCATTTTGTAGTTATGGCAGCAACCTTGCATGGCCGCGCGGTAAAACATACATTTGATGGAGAAAGCTGAACAGGCTCAAAAACTGAGGATATGCCTGCGTGACTAGTTCTCACAGAAACTTCCCCTTGTCCCTTAACTGTTGCAATTACTTAGTATCGCAGAAAGGATTGCACCCTGCAATGTCATGAGACAGCAGCAGGCTCCTCGCGGCACCCATTCATCACAGCCTGGCCAACAGGCCTCTAATCCCCACATAGCCCACCAGGAGCAATGGCACCCACCCCCGACTACCCCCGACCCAGTGCAAGAGCCCCTGCATTCCACGATAGCTAGTGACCCCAGCCCATGAGCCATAAAACAAATGGTCATAAAAGAACTAAACATGTGCGACCATTTCACCTTGTCCCATAAAAACACCTAGTACAAGGAAGGATAAATTATAGATCAAAACAAGGGATGAAGCCTTGGGCGCGAGGGGTGCAATATAGCTAGAGCACAGAATGTGTGGGTCAGCATGATTGTCTTTCTTCCCTCTCCCTGGTGCCAGTTCACAAGCCCCCCCCCCCCCCGGTGCATGCCATAATGATGTAGTAGTAGCATTAGCTCACAAGAGTAGCCTTGGAACAGCAACATGTGAAGCGCCGGACTTTCAGTGCCCGGAGAGATGAGCCCAGCTGACCCACATGTGGGAAGACAGACGGCGGAGATGAGAACCAATCATAGCCTGGCATGGCCTATGGAGCAGGAACATGTACACCAATCAGCCATGCAGGTTTAGAGCCTATGGATGACGTCTTTAGTGACGCTGTGGACTCTTATATAACTTACTGATGATGATAATTCAGGCAGAACATTCTCGAGCCTCAGAGTTCTCTGCTGACCCCTTTACTTCTACAATTAAACCTTGTTATCCTTGCAAGCAATCTCTTGGCCTGTTTCCCTAGAGGATTGTATTCTTTTTGGTGTGAGTGAAATGGGGACTTGCCTTCAGTCTCGATCATCAAATGATAAACAAAACAGTCCTAGTGAAGTTTGTCAAATCAAAATGGCCTATGCTAACAAAAACCTAATGCCTGCCCTAACTCTTGTACAAAAAGTATAAAAAGGAGAAATGTATGAAAAGGAAAAATCAGTGTTCAAAAGGATAAATGTGGTTGAACCAGCTCTCCTCCCCACGTTAGACCTCACAGATTAAGGCTGTCCCTGTAGACAGGATGGCACACTCTGACTCGGTTTCCAACACAATAAACAACTTCCAAAACGTGGATCGAGACCCTCCTGGCCTTCCATGTTAAAGTCTCTTGTCTTGACTTCCAAAATGATGCTTCAACGAAAAAAGTTCATAAAGGTCCCCCTCTGTCAGGCTCAGACCTTTCACCACACAGTTCATGTAGGTCCCCCCTCTGTTGGGCTCATTCCTCTCATGACAAAGTTCAACACAAACTTGCAAGGGGGCTCCCTTCCCCAAGCTTATTATACTTTGGGAGTCCCTCAGTCAGGCTCGGACCACTTTCGGATGTCAAAGACTTTCGAATGTGCGTGGCTTTCTTTACAGACCACCGCAGGACCACTTCGACTCAAAGTTCATGTTTTAACTTTCACTCTCCCCTTTTTTTAGGCGTTCCTCTTGCTTACTTCACTTTTGCTGTTCCTTCGATTTATTGCTTCAAACAATGTACCTTTCACAGAGACTTTCGAGTGGGCTACTTCCTTTCGCTGAACCACTCCGTTACTTAGTATCCCTGATCTCACTGATGTTCTTACTTCAAAGTTTATTCACTGGTCTGCCTTTCTTTGCGTCACATCCACACGCACGCAGCCTTAACTTGCGATAGAATGTTGCTACTGCATTCACTTTAACACACACCAGTCTCTCAGATCGCAAGCCAACTCACCTGCTGTGTGCGTCTTTCTTGGTTTTGCTATTTTCAATTTACGAGTCAAGGTTAGTACCACAGGCTTAGCCTTGCCTCTCCAACTCTGCCTTTCACCTGGGAGGGTTGCTGGCATCCTTGAAACACAATGCAGTCTTCACTTGGGTATCTGGCCTTCTCCATGTGTCTTTTGCGGCCTGTCAGGCCTACTGGAAGTCAGAGGCAACGACTTCCAGTAGGGAACTCTTGGGGTTTTTGACCCGCTGTTCTCGTCCACTGGTCTGCAGCTCTGCTCCAGTATATGTGCCTTAATCCCAGAAGTTCTGCTCGTACTCGTATTCTGCCTTGCTCAGAGTGTGTCTTTAGGTGTTGCCTTTTATTTGTGTGAGGAGAGCTAATTGGTATTAGGTGTATGGATTTAGAGTAAAGTGCCTGACCCGATCAACAGGACATGTCCAGTATCATGTGGGAGAGTTAGTCTGGTTACTCTGTCACCCTCTTCCTTGGCTCAATGTTTGTGTAAAAAACGGGGGAGGGACTTAGGAAAATCCAAAACAATCGGATGGGTCAGATAAACAAAAGAGGGGGGAATACCGCATCTCACCATTGGTTATCTCCCCGAAGACCCCTCGCCCGGGGGATCCTCCCGCACTGGTCCACCCCCAGGCTCTGGAACCAAAGGTGATGGCTGTGCCCTAGCCACCTAAGAGAGAGATCCCCGGGGACTAGCGGGTGAGACACCCTCTGGTTTCTCTCACCTATAAAGAAGCTGATCTAATCACCATATACAAAAAAGGGGAAGATCTGAACCCCAATATTTTTTTTTTATGGCTTTCTTTATTAATATTTCACAAAGACAACACCCCAAACCAAGCATCTGAACCCTCCCCCCCCGCCCTTCACCCCTGTATGGCACGAGACTATTCCACCCGTTCAAAAACAAACCAAAATACATGGATGGCGAGGTCCCTAATGCAATTATATCGGTTACACACCCCATCAGGGCCGAGCCTGAGTCCACATAGTGTTATAAAAGAGACACAAGTCACTACAAGGCAGTACATTCCCCCCTCCACAACTCAGCATTCCAATAATCCAGGGTGTGCCACATCGCCCAATGAACAGGGAGCTCAGACTGGTGATGGCGCAGCGAAAATTTCCTCCGATGATGCAGCTCCGGCCTCCCCACCACTCCCCCCAAGGAGATATGACGTATATGCATCCCACATTCCAGTGTCTCCCAGTTCTTTCCCCGCACCACTCCCCAACTTCGCTCCAAGTCATTACAATACAGAATATCCCGGGACCACTGGGCAATCGTTGGAACAGTGGCCTTACCCCACCCCATAGCAACTCTATCAACAGGAGACTTATCAATTTACGAAATCTCTTTTGTAACTGAGCAGTGTAGCCCAACAGTCCCATCATCGGATCCGGAGCATACCGCTGACCCACAATCTGCCCCACCACATCAAACACGCCATCCCAAAATGGACCCAGCAATGCACAGTCCCACGCCACATGGAGAAAGCCCGCCGGCTCACAACCACACCTGATACATGCCGCGGACCTGTGAGGAAAATAGAGATGTAGCCGATCAGGGGAGTAATAGTATTGGTGTAGAAATTTGAAATGTACAAGTTTGAAACTCGTGTTAATAGCCCCCTTTCTCGTGCCTTCACAGCAATACGACCAGGTCTCCTCCAATATCTCCCTGTCCAGCAGCCTTTCCCAGTCCCGCCTCGAGGACAGAGCAGACACTGACGGTGACCTGCCTCTCAACCCTCCCGCATAAAACTGCGAGATCAGCCCCCGATCTAAGTCACCTCACACAACCCTGTCCAACAATACCACCACTCGGGGCTGCTCCGGAAAGGTCGGGAAAAGCCGCCGCAGTGCCCCCCGAAGCCTGTAATACTGGAATATATCTAAAGCCGATAGAGCCCCCCTGCCTTTCAGTTGATCAATGGCAATAAAGGTGCCATCTGGAAACAAATCCGCAAATTTGACAAGCCCCAACCTTTGTCATAGCAACTTAGCTTGCCTCAGTTATATTTATCCCAGGGATAAATATAACTGGGAGCTCTGGGGAGTAAAGCACCTCCACCCCGGGCGCACACACGAACCAGGCCTCCCCTGCGGACTGGTGCCGTAAGCTTATCCCATGCGACTTGCGCCTGCTTTCCAGCCCAAAGAAATCGGAGCACTGCTGACTTGAGGTCCTGAAAAAATTTCTTAGGCACACACACGGGTGGGAACATTAAGAAATACAGGAATCTTAACTTGTTTGGTAGGGTCTCGGTAGTTAAAATGTCCATTTTCCCTACCGAGACCCTACCAAACAAGTTAACTTGGAGCTTGGTCCACCTTTGCATCGCGCCCTTAGCCTGTTGCAACACTGTTCCATAATTTCTGCGAAACACTTCACTTTCGGACCTGGCCAAGGTAATCCCCAGATATCGTGTACTATGCATATCCCACTGAAACACCCATTCATCCTGAAAGCGAACCGATCCCTCAGTCAAGGGGAATATCACAGACTTAGTAGGGTTCACCCGCAGCCCCGAGAGCTCGCCAAAGATTTGGATGTCTAGCATGACAGGGTTCAAATTAACCTCCGGATGGCGCAGAAACAAAACCATATCATCTGCATATAATAAAATCACCACCCTGTGGGTATGCAGCTGGATTCCCCTATGAATATGGAACTCCCTCACCCTTTCCGCCCAAGGCTCTATTGCCAGAGCAAACAATAAGGGGGATAAAGGACACCCCTGGCGCTTCCCCCTTTCCAGTGGGATCAATGCAGTCGTCTGCCCATTAACCCTCACCCTTGCGACAGGCTTATCATATAAGGGAGCTATCAAGGCCAAAATGGACCCCCCCAAGCCTAGTCTGCGCAGGACCGCAAATAAAAACGGCCACTCGATAGAATCAAAAGCCTTAGTGGCATCAAATAAGACTACGACAGCTGGGTCTATACACGGTAAAGCAGTCAACAATCCAAACATGCGCTGTAGCCCAAACGACGTTGACCGCCCAGGGATAAACCCCGCCTGATCAGCCCTCACCAGCGTAGGCATCAATGGAGCCAAACGGGACGCTAGGATCTTAGCTAAAATGTTATTATCCAAGCTAATCAGGGATATAGGGCGATAGGAAGAGCAATCCCTCTCCGGCTTCCCCGGCTTCAGCAACACCACCACCAGAGCCTCCCTGAGCGATTCCGGCAACCGACCCGTAGATACCGCCTCTTGATATACCCGCAGTAGGTAAGGAGCCAACTTATCAACAAAACATTTGTAAAATTCAGAAGTGAACCCATCCGGCCCCGGGGATTTCCCATTCGGCAATGATTTTATAGCATCCTGCACTTCAGCCAATGTCACAGGCCTAGTCAGCCACTCCCTCTGTTCCTCCGAGTACCAAAACAGGCCGACCTGATTGAGGTATGCTTCAATGTCCGCCTGTGAGGCCCGGGACTGAGTAGCATACAATCGGGCGTAAAAAGAATGGAACTCCCGAAGTATCGCCTCATCCTCAAAGTGATTCGCCCCCTGCTCATCCATGATTACCGCCACCCTGTCTCCTGAGGTATTCAAACATGTGACCTGAGCTAACGACCTACCTGGAGCCTGACCCTCCCCATACCTCCGAGGGGCTGATCTATCCCACAGGTACTTAACCTCCCGTTGGGCTAATGCTTGGAATTCCCGAAGTTTCCTCCCCATTTCCCCTTATTGAGCCCTAGAGGGAACAGGGGAAGCCTCCTGCAAAGCACGTATCTCCTCCTCCCTTTCCGCCAGGTCTCAATGTATCTTTCTCAGTATACCCGCCTCTTTAGCAATGCACTCCCCCCGCAGCACACATTTAAACCCTTCCCACAAAATACCCACCGAAGACACCGACCCCTCATTCGTCTCAAAATAGGTATCAATAGCCTTCCCCAGTTCCTCTCTGAAAACTGCATCCGTGAGCCCATCACTTTTAAAATCGCCATGGTGGCCTCCCCTCCCCACGGCCCTTCAGCCGAACAGCCAGTACCACCGGAGCGTGATCAGAGAGAGTGCGAGTCAATATTTCCACTTCGGATGCTTGCCCCAGTAGACTGTCATGATGCCTACCCCCGGGTATCCAGATCGAGTCCATCAGCCTTGGGAGCAGGCATCCAGATACTCATTAAAACCCCAACAGCCCCGGCTGGGGGCTGTTTGGATTCAGTCCTGGCGCCTTAGGCGCCAGGCTCATCATAGAAATCAGTCCTGGCGCCATAGGTGCCAGGCTCATAGACTTTACTTACCTTATGTAGACCATGCTGCAAATGAGTCCAAGCCAACATGAGGCTTGGATGGGACTATTTTATTACAGGGACTATTTTTTACTCTGGTGTGGTTCTGGGGAACTTCTTACCTGAGATTACTTTGCAGGCTATTTAAACCACGCCCGAACAGCAGCTCATGCTTCGTGTTATTCTGCATCCAGCAGCGTAACGCTCACCGTGTCTGCAAGTCAGCATCCAGTCTTCTGCCACACCCGCCTCAAATCCAGAGCTCCTAAACAAAAGGAAAATAAAGGAGAAGAGGTTAGAAAACGGACATTATTTGATTCCTTACCTGATCCCGGACCCAGCACATCTCCGAGCCTGGAAAGGACATTATCTCAGCATGCGTCGCTTCGCCAGCAGCAGCGCTGCGTTATAGTCACCAGTCCACCGCATCTTTCAACTCAGCGCTGCCTCCATCATTTTCTTCGTCGACACCCAGCACCTGGGGGGAAAACAAAAGGAATAACAAGGTGAGCCGAGAAAACCGACAAAGACAATCTCTTTGCCACCATAGGCTTACCTGCTTTACCACCGGAGGTATTGTCCTTTAATTTGCCGCATCTTTCTATGCCACACCTATAAAGGGAGAGAAAACAGCAAGTTAAACTCATGCAACCATGCAACAGACTCTTACCTGAACGCCATCAGCTGCCTCCAGGCAATATTCTTTTGGACCCAGCTGCAACCTAACGAGGGAATGGAACAAGAGTGAACATCGGACATATTGAACTCTTTGATCTTTATAGACACTGGAGTCAATATTCCTCCGGAACTCCTCCAGTACCTTCAAACCAGTGAAGTAACTGGTATCTACGTGCCCCTGCATGCCATGCAGGATGGAGAGCTCATCATTTAAAAATATAAGGTGAGGTTACCAAGAGGGGATATCGGAGGTGATTAGTGGGGAGAACGAGAACAGTTGGGGGGGCCATCACTAAAGTCCATGGGTGGCTAAATCCCTTTCTCCACTTGCAGGAGAATACTTCTATGATTCCAGCAGACAAGTTTAGGCAGGCCAGTCCAGACTGTCATCTCTTCACTACGCATCACGTTGGTGGAGACCGCAGCTGTCCGGGTCCGATCGACGCCCCTGTAGGAACCTGGTAAGCGTAACATAGACTGTCCGATACCAATAAATAGTCTAACCGCGCTGCCGAGTTATGCGGCGCAGAGTAATGAGTAAAGGAAGTCGCCCCCGGGTTCCGCACCCTCCAAACATCCGCCAGCTGCCACACGTTCAGCATACCCCGGAGTTTAACCGAGCATCTGCTGTATAACTGCGGATGATGCCCCGTCCGATCTTGGGTAGGGTCTAACACCGCGTTAAAGTCCCCCGCCCACGATGCCGCCCCCGCAGGCAAATCCACCAGTTGCTGCTCCACCCACTCTAGTGACTCAGTCGTATCGTGATTAGGGCCATAATAACAAATAAAGGTATATAGCCTACCCTGAGTAACTCCTTAGACTATGAGCGCCTCCCACCCCCCCCCCGATCCCTCCGCACCTTGGTTAGACGGAATCCCACCGACCTGTGCACTAGGATACACACCCCCCTAGAGAAGGATGAATATGAAGAAAAGTACCTGTGGCACCCCCAACATTTACCGAATTTTGCTTCCGAGTCTACCGTCAGGTGGGTTTCTTGAAGAAAGGCCACCTCTACCTGATGCCGCCGCAGATACTGGACACCTTCCGACATTTCGGTAGGCTATTAAGGCCTCTCACATTCCAGAACAAAAGCTTAAGTGACGCCATCCCCAAGCTTCTCGGAGCGCACCGAGCACACGCCATCCAATCTCCCCCAGCCCATCGTTCCCCATGCCATGTCACCCCTCCTCCCCCTTGGAATCCCCCCAAACCCCTCCTCCCCCCTCCTCCACCGACAACCCCCCAACTCGCCGGTGTATTCCCAACTGACTACCCCCCCCACACACCCCACCCCCCAGCATGCCAGACCCCCCAACTTTCCAGCAGTAGCAACACCCATAACATGACAAACAGCTTTCGTGCCAGAGGGAGCTACCAGCCCGACCCCCCAGCATCCCTGCTCCAGAATACTCGACTCCTCCTCCAGAATCCAAACCAAAAGAACATGCCAGCTTCAGCATATCAAACCCAAGCACTATTCTGCCCCCTCCACAAACCAAAGCATAGTCTCACGAGGAAGGGCCCTCCGGCAACATATCCAAAAAGGACGCCGCCTCTCCAGGAGTCTGGAAAAAGAGCGACTTGCCCTTGTGCTCCACTCGAAGATTAGTGGGATATAACATAGCGTATTTCATGTTCTTATCCCTCAATCCCCGTTTCACGTCCCAAAAGGTCTTTCGGACAGCCTGCACCCTATCTGAAAAAAAGTCAGGGAAAAACCGAATAACCTCTCCTTTATAAGTCACAGTGCCTCTTTCCCTCGCCTTCTGGAGCACGGTGTCCCTATCTCGAAAGTTCAGCAGGTGAGCTATTAATGGCCTCGGAGGGGCCCCCGGAACCGGCCGCTTCCCAATAGGAATCCTATGAGCCCGCTCCACCACACATATTGAGGAGAACCCCACCGAGCCCAGAGCTTCTTTCAGGATATCTTCAACCAGACCTTCCATATCCTTCCGGTCCACCGATTCTGCCAGGCCCACAATCCGAACATTGTGCCTCCTTGACCGTGACTCGAAGTCCTCCTGCTTCTCCCTGAGCTCCTTCAGAGCCCTCTGCACCTCAGCCATAGCCCCCGATACTGAATTCGCTGTGTCGTCCACCCCGGAGATCCGTCCCTCGCCTCGTCCAGCCTCTCCCCATGCTTATCCAACAGGACCTGCATGTGGTCCACTTTGCAGGTTAGCGTATCCAGCTTCCCATCAAGGGACTGTATGCCGGATTGCAACTGCGTAAACATGATCTTAATATCTTGGAACGCAGCAGAAGGGTCCGTCCCCGACGCCAGGGCACACCGCTCTGGCATATCCATCATTGCGCCACAAGATTTGGCCTGGCTTAGTGTTTCGAAGTGCAGCTTAGCTTGTTGTTTGCTGCCCTTGCCCGACTTCGACATGACACAGGAATGAGAAGGAGAAACAATGAGAGCAGAGGCACATGCAGCTGCTTCCAGAACAAAGAGCTCCCCCATGTCACCAGCGTATATCTAGGACTACCAGTGCACCAGAAGGCCCTCGACTACCAGTGCACCAGAAGGCCCTCCCGGTGTCTAACCACAGGAGCCCATCGGTGGGGAGATAGGCCCGAGGCAGTCACAGCACCATCAGCACAAGCTCCATATGTCACAGGAAGCAAAGCTTCCAGTCCCACAGACACTTCCAAGCGCGAAAGGGTGTGCAGACCAGGCCCCTCCTAGCCCAGCCAACCTGATCCGCCAGGCCGCACTTGGAATGGAACTCGCACCCGTAGCTCCACGGACTCCGAAGAGCACCGGGCCTCACCCACCTCCAAATTCAGTCCTGCTCCGAAGCCTCACAGGGTCCACCGAGGGGCTCCTCCTTCCACGCCAGGCCCCTCCGGCGCTCTCACTACTCCGATGCCAGTCTTCGCTCACGAGGATCTAGGGAGCAACTGTCTCACCAGCTAGCTGGGCACCGGCCCGTGCCCATAGGAGGGGAACCCACAGGGGCGCCCCTTCACCACCGGAGCCCCCCTCCAAGGTCGCGTTCCGCCGCAGCAGGGCTTCCCGCAGGCCGGCACTAGTAGTAGCTGCGCCCCGCCACACCTCCACCGCAGCAGGTAGGGGCAGCCCACCAGGCCGGCCCCGCGGCTCCACCTCCCAACAGGGCTCCTCCGGGGTTCCTCGCCGCAGTGCCGCCTCCGCTCTTGGCCGCCGCAGCGCCACAGCCACTCCGCCTCTTCCAGGTACAGGGCGGGCTCAGCCGCTCCACCACCACCGCCCGCAGCCCCGCAGGGCCTCCCCTTCTCTACTCTCCGCCGGGACTCCCAGCCGGCAATCCGGAGTCTCGCCCGCAAGAGCAGGCACAGAACCTCACTTCCCAGGGCCACAGGAAGGTTCACTGTCAGCTGGGTGCCAGGAGAGCCCAGGAGTCAACAGGATAGTATCCGGATTGCTAGGGTTGCCGGAGAGCTTCACAGACACATGGCCATCTTGGTCGGGCCCTCGAGCGCCCCCCTCTGAACCCCAATATTAAAGGCTAATTGCTATACTGGATGCGGATAGCAAAGTCTTTGCTTCCTATCTGTTAAAGCATCTGGAAACCTGGGCCAATAACTTTGGAATCCTAAAGAAGTGGCAAACTGGGTTCAGGAAGCGCATGTCCACCTCACTGAATGGCTTCATGTTAAAGTGTGTACAATGCCTTGCACGGTCAATGAAATCTCAATCAGTCTTTATTGCTACTGTTGATCTTAGCACAGCATTTGACTTAGTTAATAGAAATATTTTATGGTCAAAGTTGAAACGGTAGGGAATTCCTCATGGACTGTTACGGCTGATCTTTGGGCTCCACAAGAACTTGGTGGTACGAGTAAGACTGGACCAGCGTGGTGGTTTATCCAGAAGCATACTGACCTACAGACGGGTGAGGCAAGGGTGCATCCTGGCCGTTTGCCTCTTTAATCTGTATATGTCGGACTTGGCCGACTACCTGGATCCAGTGGCATAAGTGAAAGATCTTCCCGTTATATGGTTAAGTTATGCGGATGACTTTCTTTTTTTTTTTTTAAAAAGAACTTTATTTACTTAATTATTCAAGCAGACAGGCAGGCAGATTGGATGCAGGTTGCACTTCACACATAAAACATATAGCAATATATTACATAATGGTTCATTACTTTTTGTACATTGGGCCTCTACGGACAATTAAGCCAATCAATGTTCATACATTGTCAGACTGTGCTTCACTTAGATATTCATGTAGGCGGCCCCATATATTTTTGGGTCTACTGGTTGCATTAACAGTTACAATGTATCCCTCCCTCTCGTTTACGTACGTAAGCTCCTTTAGCCACTCCGCACTTGATGGGGCCACCTTTGATTTCCATTTCAACAAGATACATTTTTTTGCAATCATACATCTTATATTAAAGAGTTTACGCTTTTTGGTTGAGACCTTACCTATGTCTCTCAATAGGTATTTGAGGGGGTGTTGTACCTGCAGTATTACGGTCATAAGGTGTAGTATTCCCGCTATATATTGCCAGAATTGTGATATTTTTGGGCATGTCCAAAACATATGGATTGAGTCTGCACCCTCACTACCGCTCTTTATGCATTTATCGTCCGAGTCTGGAGAGAAACGAGCCACCACGACTGGGATATAATATAGTTGGTTTAGAACCTTGATTTGAATTGGGTGCAGTCGTGCATTGAGAGCAACTTCTTTCCTCAGAAGACCATATCTGTGCCATTTGGTGTCATCTATGTCTATAGTTGGAGCTTTTTCCCATTTGGACTGTGCAGTGTTTTTCAGTGGATGTGCTGTCTGAACCCCTTATATCATTTCCACACCAATCCCCTTTGAGGTTCTTTCTTTACCACTATTTCTATACAATCGCATGTTTCAGGCTCAAGAAGGATCGACGGCCACTTTCTACGCGCCGCCGCTCTCATATGGTAATATTGTAGCAATTTAACAGGGTTATTATCTAACTTTCGGGGAAATTCCTCCTGCGTCACAAACCTCCCTTCGGGGAATAAGTCTCCTAATGTCATTGTTTCCCCGAGGTCCCAAGACTTATGTATATCGGAGTCATATGTGGGGGGGAGACCGGGGCAGCGCCAGAGCCCAATCTTGCTGCAATATGGTGTTGATATTGCTAGGCATTTGAACATTCTGGTCCATGCATTAATCGTAGATCGCACCGGGTCGAATGTGCAGGTCTCGGAGGATCGGTCATCAAGTATAACCGATCCAAGGTCTGTTGGGCTGGACCGTATCCTTCAAGTGTTAGGTGTGCTGGGCCCGAGTCGGGGCGTATCAATGTCCAGCGAATTACGCCTACGCTACTAGGTAATAGAACTCAAAGTCCGGGCTGGCTAATCCCCACCGCCCCTCTCGTATGGCTCGGTTAGTCCCTTCCAGCTCATGCAGGGTGTACCCTTCCCCCAGGCAAATTGCACCACCAGTGACCAGAGCTTAGCAAAGATGGAGCGAACCGGCCAGACTGGTGTTGAAGTGTAATAATATAAACGTTTGGGGACACCCACCATCTTCAAGAGGGATAATCTGCCATATAGGGAGACCAGGAATCTGGTCCATAGTGCGAGTTTAATCGCTAGAGCAGTCAGTTATGTTTTTTGATTATCTTCCAAGAGGGTTTGGTGTGTGCGAGATACTGTGAACTCCCACCCGCAAGTACTTAAAGGAGTTTGGAGGCTATCAGAATCCTCTACGGTCGGTTGTTATTGCTGTATTGTCTGTTAATGGGAATAATTCGAACTTTGAGGTCTTAATCTTGTATCTTGAATAATTGGTGAATCTGGTCACTTCTTCCATAATTGGGCCATGGTTTTAATTCGGATTCCGTATATATAATAGTGTAATTTGAGTATAATGATATCATTTGTGGGGGTCCTGCAATATGTATTCCCCTATGTGCATGTTGATCCCTGATTATTCGTGCCAGTGGCTCTATCGTCAATGCGAACAGTAAAGGGGAGAAGGGGCAGTCCTGATGTTTACAACGGGCCAGCGCAAACACCTCAGAAATGGTACCGTTTGTGCAGATCCTAGTTACTGGATTAGCATATAGTAGTCTCACATACCCAATAAAGTGGCACTCCGAACAGATAGTTCTGTAATACTGGGTCGAACGCCTTTTCAGCGTCTAGCGATGCCGCCACTGCCTGGGCCTGGGGATTTATTTGCGAGATAATGGCAAAAAGTCAGCATAAATTATGGGCCGTTGATCTTGTGGGAATGAAACCTGATTGGTTGGAGTGTACCAGGTAGGTCATAGGAGCCTGTTTGCAAGCACTTTTGCCTAAATCTTGGCATCGACATTAATCAGTGACATTACGCAATAAGATGCAGCTTCGCTGGGTGGTTTACTTGGTTTCGGGAGTACTGATATGGCCTCGGTGAGTGTGGACGGGAATCGCTCCTCCCTCAGCGTTTCCTCCCAGACCTTGAGCAAGCGTGGAGCTAGTAATCTAGTGTTTGTTTTGTATAGTTCTATGGCTAGTCTGTCGGTTCCGGGGTCTCTACCCAATGAGAGCAAAGCAATGGCTTAATCTATCTCATCAGTGGTGACCGGGGTATCTACACTTCGCTCGTTTCCCGGGAGAGATTAGGTAGTACTATCCCACCCAGATAGAGGTTCACCTCTTCCTCGGTGCAGGTGTTGACATTTGCATAAAGGGTCTTGTAACATCACATAAATTCCTCATTAATTGCTTCATTGGATGTGAGTATCCCTCTCATCGCCCCCTCAATCGCAGTGATGAGTTTCACCCCCTTTTCCCCGTATCGACAAGCCTGCACCGGTTTGGCCATGTACTGTACTTCACGATTAGCCAATGTCCGGAATTTCAATAGGTTTTTCTTAATTTCCCCCAGTAGTGCCTTATTGGCGGTGTTGCCATAGTCGTTCTCTAGTTTACGTTCTGTCTCTGTTCGTTTTAGTCTGGTGGCTTTGAGTGTTTCAGATGTAACTGAAATAAGTTTGTCCCTTACCCAGGCCTTGAAGGTTTTCCATACCATGGCGCACCTAGAGACCAAGTTTTCGTTGATCCCGAAAAATCCTACTATTTTCTTGTGTAGGTCTTCAACCAGCCTGTTATTTAACATAACGTTTCGTGACATGGTCCAGAGCGGGCGGGCGGGGTGGGTCAGTAAGTTCCATTGTCATCACCAAGAGGGAGTGGTCTGAAAGTGTGGCATGATTTTGCTCCCTCGTAGAAGTGAGGCCCACGTGGATGAGGGTTACTAATAGTCAAACCTTGATGCGGCATCATGGACTGTAGAATAATGTGTACTCAGTCACCTCAGAGTGTTCCTCCATCCACACGTCTATAAGGTCCAGTTGTACAATTGCTTGTTTGATTTTTGCTGCAGCAATAGGGGCACGCCGCGTGGTAGTAGATCTGTCGTTATGTACATCCAGGATCGTATTAAAATACCCTCCCTATATAATGAGCCACTGTTTTCTTTGCCAGTAACCCCAATATTTGGCCATAAAATGCCAGATCATCTGTGTTTGGACCGTATGTATTTACCAGTGTGACCCTCTCACCTGTCATTTCCCCTCTTACTATGATATACTGCCCCTCTGGATCAGTTATTGTCTCCTCTGCCTGAAAGCGTACGGAGTGGTTTGTTTATATAGCGGGCAAAACCCTGGGGTATCTAGGTGCTTAACTTAAGAGATTAGTTTCAGTGGTTCGGGTTAAAGAAAATGAAGCATAGGAGGTGCATTACAACATTGTTGAACGTGCAAAGGTAGTACATCATACGCAAAGTGCAAAAGAGAGGTACATGGTGATCACATCCAAATGAGCCTGACCCCATATTACAGGGAGGCAGCAGCACACAGATGCTCAAGTCCAGCAAAAGGCAAAAACATGGTGCCTACCCCATGTTGCAGGTGGCAGCAGCACACAAATGCAAAGGTCAAATAATGGGCAAATACATGGTGCATACCCCATGTTGCAGGGCGGCAGCAGCACACAAATGCAAAGGTCAAATAATGAGTACCCCCCTGGCCTCTGAAGAGTAAGTCGTATAAAACCTCTGTCGGCCCCATTTGGATGCAAGCCCCTCATGCACCGGTCCCAGCGCGTGTGTCTCCTGTAGCATTACAATTTTGGGGGATTGGCGTTCAAGGTATGCCGCAATCTTCCTGGCCTTAATCTGATTGTTCAGGCCCTGGATATTCCATAATAGAAAATCTATTGTTTCACCCAGCATTTATATGTGAACAACACTAATTGTAATGCTTTGTTTTTGGGTAACAAATCTGCGCATAGTGCCTCCCACATTCAACAATCCTCCCAACACTGTCTGCTTTTAACTTCCCATTCCCATCATCCCGTTCTCAACAGTATACAAACTCCCTTACTTGTAGCCCTACCTCGACATTCCATTGTGCCCTCCTCCCTCACCATGAGAGGGGCTGTCTCTGCACTTACTCCAGTCTCCACCGACCGGGTGCATTTGGACCTCCCCCTCCCTGTGACCGTCTGTGCACTTGCACGATCCGTACGCACCATGCCTGAAGATAGTCTGTCGGTTTCCCCTTGTCTTCACCCCTTAATTGCACTGGTAAAACTGCAGAATTGCTGTCAGGCCTATTTGCTGTATCGCAAACTGTTTAATGTATTCAACGCACTTACTTTACCTGTGCAGACTATTATCGTCTCTGAATTTCAAGGTCACTGCGCGACTGTTGTTTTTTCCCCATGTTCCTACCCTCCTTGAGCGCTTTGAAACACTTGCCTGTGTATAGGTGCTTTATAAATAAACAATACAATACAATAAAATACAATGCAATCTACCCCAACTTGATGATGTTTCCCCAAATCAACTGTGGAACACTCCCGGGGGTCACTGTGAGCAGACATTGCTCGCTTCCCCAAATCAACTGTGGAACACTCCCGGGGGTCACTGTGAGCAGACATTGCACGCAACGGCAAGTTCCACTGCTGTGTGCCCCGGCTTCAGTCAACAATTTAACCTGTCTGAATCAAAAAATTATTACAAACACCTGTGTGATGCTCGTGCTCAGTCCCCCACATCGTTGGGGCCAACCTCCATCTCCGGGCCGAGATTTTGATCATTCCCTTGGGCTTGTGGTGGTAGAGGGATCATTGCCTCAACATAGGCTATGGCTGTTGAAGGATTTAAAAAGAAAATGTGCCCTGCCTCCATGTTGTATACACAATTTTGCAGGAAACATAAGGGCGTGTGGGATATGTCTGGCCCTGAGTAGCTTTTTCACTGGGTCATACAACTGTCTCAGGACCTGTACTCGAGATGCAAGGTCCGGGTATATGTGGACATTGCTAGATTCGTATCGGAGTGTCCCTTGCTCCCTGGATAACTTCAGGATGAGGTCCCTGTCTCTGTAATTGAGCAGTCACACTATGATCATGCACGGCGGGGCTCCTGACCTGAGTAGTGGCGCCAGAGTTCGGTGGGCACGCTCATCCAAGAAGTGTGAAGAGAATTTAGTTGGTCCGAAGTGGGATGTCAGCAAACTTTCAATAAACGGCTCCATGGGTCCTTTGCATGCTGCCTCGGGTATTTCAATGATACATATGTTTTGTCTTGAGCGCGACCTGAGGTCATCGCACTTGCCTCGTATTTTGTTGAGTTCGGACCTTAATTCAGCAATGTCTCGGTCATGTCGTCCCACCTTATCTTCCACATCGTCAATTCTGTTTTCAGCCTTATTGATTTAGGCAGTCTCCTTCTCGAGCTTGGATTTCAAGGATCCAATAGTTGCCACGATGTCATCAAGTTTGACATTAATGGACATGAAGCCGCTATTGCATTGCTTGCATCAGTTGATCCTTGCGTGCTTCACCCGGGATGTTGTTCGAGCTCTCTCCTTGTATCTGGTTTACTGAAGGCAGGGCAGCTGGCTTGTTGGTCGCCGGTCAAGGAGTCCATCGGGCCTTTCATTTTCCCAGCTCCTTTGGTCATGATGCCCTACGAGCCTCCGATCTGTCAGTTGCTTTGTGGATTTGTATATGTCGCCTTGCGGGATTGTTTAGTTTGGCACAGAGCCGTCCGTTGCATTGATGCCCCAAGGTGGTGGGTATTACGGTGCCGTGCTGGGTTTGCAATCCACGGATCCTGGCAGTATCCCTCTTCATCAGTTAGATATGTCTGAGCACACAGTTTGCAGTTATTTCCAAGACAGTCTGCTGTTGGGGACCATATGGACTGGGTTTAAGTCTATTCCTAATGGTCTGCAATGGCTGTTGTAGCGGCTAACCAGCTCAGTGTTGTTCACTCGATGGACGGTGTCGGTACATCCATTTGTGTATCTTCCATCGGGGGGGAGGGAGGGGAATTGCGTGTCGCTTGGGCGTAAAGGATGTTGGTGATGAGGCACGTAATATGGTGCCTGCAGTGTGTGCCAGGGTCTATCAACTTCGCGTAGCCCAGTTGTTACTAATCAGGCAGGTCCGTTGTTGCACCCAAGGAGGGTTTATTTCAGGATTTGTATGCCCCAGGGAGTGTGTCCGCCACAGTGGCCCGCCAATAGATACTGGATGGATTGTCGAGCACATAATTTATCCTGTCGCTGGCTGGTCCAGGAAGGAAAGATCATGCCCACTCCATCTAGTGAGAGATGGTGGCGCGCGCCACGACCGAAGTAAGTTGGCAGTGATGAGGCACCCAGCGCGGTATCCACTGTACGGCCTGGGGGTGTACAGACTTAGTTTAGCCCTGGTAGGTATTTAACCAGCAGTCGGATAGGAAGTGGGTCTCTATGTTGACTGTGGGTTTGGGTGGCTCTCTCCCCAGAAAAAGGAGTAGCTGCAGTAGTGAGAGCCCGCCCTTGGGTGTCACGCTCGTTATGTCACTGCCCACTTAGTGTATCTCGGGGCGATCTGGCTACACAGTGGTCCCCCAGTGTCTGCGGGGTAGCTGTGTTGGGGCAGGTGATCTCCTTTTGCCGGAGCGGGTCACATTGTTTCGGTCCCACCTCCTGTAGGCAGGTATCACCAGATCTAATGAGTATCAGTGGTGTGTAGGATCACGTCTCCCCCCCCCCCCCTCCCGCTCGAGTGGATGAGGGTTGTGTGCCTGTCCAGACGAAGCAAAACATACTTGGTGAGGACCACGGTGCGGAATCACTGCATGGCCCGGGGTGTGCCCCCTTATTTTGTCTCGGCAGGCTATATCGCTGCCCACCTCAGCTCGGGGGCGTCCGATTACCCGGCAGTCCGGTGGCATCCACTGGATTGCCAAGTCGGGAGTAGTCACAGCCCCCCTCCGAAATCCGCTCGGTGCTCCCGCGGTCTTGCCTCAGTTCAGAGCACGTTGCAGGCTTACGGCTCCTCCTTTTCTATGCCAGCGGCCACGGCCCTGTTTTCACTCCTCACAAGTTCCCATGGATGTCAGTTCTGGCATCTATTGGGCCGTGGCACCGCAGGATACGTTGGCGGTCTGTTCTCGCTCCCCAGTTTATCGATCCGGACTAGCCTTGGACCGGGATCACATTAGGGCATCAGCTCCTCCAGAGGTGGGTGTGTGCTCACAGTTCCGACAATAAAGGGATTTTTCTTCTACAAGGATTTTCCCGGGGCTGGAGCGAAGACCGCCATTCCCTTTGGTTACTTGACAGCACCCCCGCGGATGACTTTCTTATTTTGTTTGCACAGAAATTTGGCTGCAGCATTTAATCACTGCGTTCTGGAGATTTGTCACCAAAAACTCTCAGCTGTAAATCTGCAGAAGTCTAAGGAAATGCAATGAACACTGAACAAAGAAAAATCTTCATTTATGATATGATTTATGATAGGTTATTTATAACGCGCCTAATACCCAGAGGTTTCTAAGCGCGAACCCGGGGATCGAACCAGTGTTGCTCCGTGTCATCTTGCTTCCAAGGCGAGAACGTTGCCGCTGAGCTATCCTCCCGCTGAGCCATTTAGATGGCAAGTATCATCTAAACCAGTTGAGAATCTAATCTATTTAGGATTCCCAATCTTGGCCGAGCCTAATAGGTCTCAGGTTCGGGAGTGGATGAGGAGTAGGGTGACCACGTTATCGGCACAGATGTATTGGGTTGATGCCCGGTATGGGAAATTTTAGATCCTCCCAACTCTGAGATTCTACGAAGGAAAGATTGTCACAAAGTTGCTTTATTGCTTTGAGGTATTACCCCTTTGGGCAATTGAAGTGCTCCCTGTGCTAGAGGGCTTATTATGTCGTAGGATATTGGGCATTCAGTACTCTATTCTGCTTGCAGCTGTCCAATACGAACTGGGGCTTAGCACCCTCACTGCCAGGGCTAAGTGGGGAGTCTTGTCGCTATTTTGTAACATAAGTTGCCCTCAAGACAGTTCACTTTACAAAGATCTGTTGAATCTGATTCAGTCGGACAAGGTGATATTTTTAAGAGACTTCATATTGTTTATCCTTACTGGACAGTTTAAGATTGCGGAAAGAAGACCTCATCCTAACCCTGTTACAGGTTAAGAAAATCATAGATAATCAGGATTGGATCCAGATTCTGGAGAAATATCATGAGTCACTGGCACACCTAAAGTCAGACCACAAAAGACGGAGAAGCGTAGCTCCTTTTCTTACCATCTATACGAACAGAATGGCCAGAAGGCTGTCTCAAGTTTAGGTCATATCTCCTTCCTACAAATGAAATTAAATACAGATATGGCTTATATGCAGATTTTGTAAGATGGAAGACTCAGGCGAAACCTTACACCATCTGTTGACTTAATGTCCAGCACTGGGTGATTATCGACAATGCTATTTTAGTAAACGTGTACTTTTGAGTATCGAGACTGGGTGGATATGTTTTGGAAGGACTGCATAGCATGGAGAACTAAATCGACTGTTATCGCAATTGTGTGATTCATAAAGAGGTTGCAAATGGAAGACTATTTCCCTGTGTAAGAAGTGCTTGAGTACCTACTTTTTGATTTTAGCCTGGCTCAGTCTGTGGTAATTTATTCATGTAACTAGATTTTAAAAATGTTATTTTATAAATTGTTATAATAACTGTCTGAATTGTTTAGAATGAATGTGAATGTAATCTAAATTTGTTAAAGGTTATTTGATTAACCATAAATTTAAAAAATTTAAATAAAGAGTTCCAGAAAATGTCTCTTCTTTTGGCAATCAGTCCTCAACCCCTGGTTTTAGCTTCTTGCACCTCTCTTCCCAGACCCTTTTGGGCTGTCTGAGGGTTCCCCTGACCTGTTCTGTAACTTGTTTCTCTTTGGTTTGGATCCCAGACCCCTCTGGGCTTTCTCTGGGTTTCCCTGACTAGTTCTGCAGCTTGTTTCTCTTTTGTGTCGGTCCCAGACTACTTCATATTATCTCTGAATTATCTCTGAATCTCCCCGACTTGCTCTCGGCACCAGTACCTTGACAGATTGCTTCTTCGGCCTTGCGTGGGTCCTTGACCCCTGTGTGTTGATTTTGCAGGACTCGCCCAAATTTGTATGGGTTCCAGACCCCGGTACGCAGTTCTGGCAGGGCTTCCCCGACTTCATATGGGTCCAAGACCCTGGTGTGCTGCTTTGGCAGGCCCTGTGCCCCTTTTTCACTCAACGTCCAATTGAACAGACCTGGTGTACTCTCCTGCCAGGCACTGTTCCACATAGTATATTTCGGAAAGTTTGTTGCCGTTATTTTGGTCTTTTGATGTTCCTTTTTGCCTCTTGGGATATTGGTATGTGACTCTTTAACCTATTTGGCCCCCATTGTGTCGCACCAGTCGGCCTGACCCTTCCCTGCATTTGGGAAATGTCACGGCCCCTGGTCTGTCTTGGGAGTAGAGGCAGACTTCTGTACTGCTTCCGCGTTCGGCGTCCTGCCATCGGCAGCTCCGCAGCGGTAGGCTGTCTCTCGTCCTTGGCTACGTGCCTTCTCCTCCCTTTGGCTTTTTGGTTGGGTTTCCTCTTTCCCCGTCACCGGACAGGTCCCTGCTCCATGGACCTACGAGAGAGACTCATCCATGTTCAACAGTGTCTCGTTCCCTTCTCCTCGTATCTCGCCATGGAACCGGCGTGTGATTCTTCGCTCCTCTAGGTCTGGCTTGACAAGGTACACAGTCCTTCCTTGCTTTTTTTTCGATGGAGCTGCCTCCAATAGACTGTACCACGTATGTTGGTTCCGCTGTGAGATTTTGCCTCCTGGCCTGATGTTCTTTATACCAATGACTGTCCTCCACCTGGGTAAGCCTCATTCTTCCTCATCCCAATAGGATCAGTATGAATGAAGTCCTCTATTCTACAGAGATACAAAGAGTTGTGGGGGACCTCAGGGGACTGAGTGGGCGGAGAGGCTAGACGGGGCAGAAATGGAGGGGGTAGATACCATGCTCTCCCAAGGCTCTTGTCACTGGTCCCATTGAGGACTTCCCTCCCCATGAGATGCACCCGCTGAGTACCACCCCCAGGCGGACTATCAGTAGCGACCTCACCTCCCTGGCCTCATGGAAAGGTGCTCCACCCATGGGAGCAGTGACAATACTCTGGGATTCAACACAGTCTGTTAAGCTGTTACAAATCAACCTCTGGAAGATGGCGGCGGAGGAAGACGTGGAGTGCTGAAGTTCTGGAACAGTGCACCGGTTGGCAAGAGCCCAAGCATGAGCTATCCCCATAGAAATTGAGGCATCTGTGCTCCTTCCTTGATTCAATCCTTGTTTCCAGCAGTGGGTGAATGGGGAGTGGCACAGGTCGGGCCAAGCTCACCACCTGATCCTGAGGGAAGGCGCGGTGAGCGTGGGCCACAGACGGCAGAAGGGTGTAAGCACCTGAGACTCATCCCACAGATGCAGCACCATTGCAGGACTACACACTGCACTGTGGAGATGGGCCCGCTCAAGGCTCTCGTGGTGGTGGCACAGACCTGCAAGCTCCTTCGGGAGTGGGTAGATGTCAACTCGCCACATGCCTTGCGGACAAGAATCTTAAACTCAGATTAAAACATAGGTGGTGCTGAGCTGTGGCCTCAGTGTGGGCCTGAATCAGAGGGGGACTGTGGGTCCACACTCCAACACCATCACAACCCACGTTTGAGCCCCTGGAACAACGATATATGGCAATGGCAGCCTTAAACACATCAGGCACAGGCATAGCTCATCAATTGGGCAGTTGGGCTCCCTAGTCCTGAATGTGTCTCCCTCATTATGGATGTTGTTTGAAACCCTGCTCCTCTGGGTAGTCTGTGAGATTTGGGGCACACATAGCAATCACACTAGCCACTGTAAAGGACCAGATCAAGGGGATAAGAAACCCCCTACAAGGCAAGAAAGTCAATAATTACCACTCAAGTGAGTTGTTTCAGTTGCCACAAACAATAATGAGCTTCCAACATAAATAATTATTGAAAGGTCTGATGAAGCTGTTTCTGAAGCCTTTATCAGCCCCTCCCCCAACACACTGATCTGTGGGGGACAGAGGACCAACAACAAATCCAGATTGCCTGCTCCATTGAGGGTTTTCTAGGCCTACTTTGATTCCAAGATAACCTAACTAAAGGGTGGGTGGACCTCAAAGTGGACATTAACAGAAACATGGCTGAACTGAAAACCGAACTGGCAAGCCTGGGAGAACGGTATTATGCCACAGAACAAATGGTAGAAAACCTAACCATCAGGTGCCCAAAATATCTGAAGTATCTACCCTACATTAAATGGTGAACGACTTGTCTAAATATGAGGATCTACAGAACTGATCACAGAGGAATAATCTGTCTGAAATATCTCAAAGAAACCACTGAAGGCTCTGGCCTTCTGGGCTTTCTGAATAAACGATTTCAAGAGCTGCTTTCTGACGCACCACCCCACAATATGGAAATCGACAGAGCACATAGAGTGATCCCTTCTCCCACGAACAAGGGCGTTGATCTCCCGAGTGAACGGAGCATCTGGAAACAGTGTTCAGGGAACTTCCTCCATGTAATGCTACATAGGGACGTTCATGGCTTTCTCCACCACCCCGATCACCCTGATATTATTACGTTGGGATCTAGACTTGAGGTCCTCGCATTTGTCACTTATAGATTTGAGGTTCCTTTGGATCTCTTCAATTGCCATGCCATGGGTGTCTGATGTATCTTCCAGAGTGCTCACTCTCTCCTCCGCCTCCGACACTCTTGCGTTCATTTTTTGTATGTCTGATCTAATTGATGCAATGGTGCCTCCTATGTCATCCAATCTTGCGCTGACCGCAGCAAACCCAGCTTGAACTGCATTCATGTGTGGGTCCATGTTTGGTTCTGCGTGCGGGTGGGTGTTGTTTGGGGTGACTTGAGCGGAGTCCTGGGAGGTTTCCATGCTGTTCACACTAGTAAAAGCATCCATGGGACCTTTGTATTACCCCTGGCCACTGTTGGCAATACCTTGTCGAATGTGCGCCTCACTCCGTATGGAGCCGGGGGGATGACTATGTCCTGCCACTGTCATGTGATCAGGCTCTTGCAGTGTGCTTGCCAAGGCTCCGTGGTTATCCGAGCCTGGGCAACAGGCCCCATCTGACTCTCTCATGTGGTTGCTCCTGTGGTATAGTTTAATTGCTACATGGCAGACCTTGATTATGTGGGCTGTGTTTATCCTTGACTTTGGATCAGGCTGCAATGGGTCTGAGTTGCTTGCCCCTCTGCCACTACGTGGTGGCTGCTGCGCCTGTGCTGCTTGTAACAGTTGCAGGACTGTGCAGATTAAGTAAGGGACCCGGCCCTCATAGCCGTTCAAATGCTCAGGCTGGTGGAAACGGTCGTACCGGGCTCCTCCTCAGGATAGTAATTATTTGTAGTGCGCTGCTGGGTCCAGTGCAGCTACTTTCCCTGCATTTCAGGACAGCCCGGGTCTGTGAGCTCAGGACTGCACTGGGTCGCAGGCAAATGGCTCAGGGTTGTGGAAGTAGCGCTGGGGGTCACGCCAACCAGGGCCAGCACTGGCTCAGACACAGGGGTGAAATGAGGGGGAGTCGAGGCTCCTGGCGGGTATCTCGCGGGTTTCCTGGCCCCATGTGGCTCAGTGGGTTCCCAGACACGGGTCGCAGCAATTTCAAGCGCGTAGCAGGACCACCTGACTATAGGGGTCAGCACGTACCTTCTGCAATATTCACACGGATGTTGGGACGACCCGTGTCCATTCTATCCCGGCTGCTGTGGATCTGCCATGCAGGTATCTCTCCAGCCGTCCCGGAGCGCAAGCAATCCCGGCCGGCACCAAAGTCTGGTGTTGGGAGGGTTGCAGGGGGGTGGGTAATTGGGCAGGCACCGAGGAGCGGGCAATTGGTGGCTTGAGCCCCCAGCGAGTGTCAGGTGCCCGCTGCAACTCTGATGCCGCGACACCTGTACCCCACTGCCTAAGTCTCCAGTGGGGCAGGCGGCGACCGGATGGCCGGCGTATTCTCACCCACTCCAAGGGTTGGGGGCCTGCTTCCTTTTTCTGGCTCAAGTGCTTTGTGATCAAGGATGCCTACAGGTGGGTTCCACCTCGTCCTGGACGATGCATGTGTGTGTATAACGTCTCCGGCTCCCGGCAGTGTTCGGATGCAGTGGGCTGCTGTCTCCCCCTCAGTGCAGGAGATTTGGCCCACACCTCGCAGGACAGGCCCCTGCACTCCACGCCAGATCTCGCCTCGGGCTGCTGAGGGAGCAGCCAGCACCCACATTTTGCCCGTTGTTGTCTTGTCTGGTGCCGTTTGCGTTTCAGCTTTCCTTTGTGCCGGCACACACCTCTCAACGCAGGATTTTGTTTACAGGATCTCTGAAGCTACAGAGCTTTCACCTCAGGCGGCCATCTTTGCTGGCGCACAACAGCGCCCCCCCACCCATGGTTGCACAATTCAAGAAAAGGACCCAACTGTCCCTGCCACCTTCCCCTCCTCAGGTTGTGTATCGGTCTATGGTTAGTCTCCCTCTCCCTGGGTTGCCGTACATGTTGTCTCTCTCTTTAAAAAAAGAAAAATCTATTTATTAACATTTTTATCCAGTACATACTAAGGATTACGTTCAACATACAATATCAATACATCATCAGTGCACCCCCCCACCCTGCTATCCCACCCCCCCACCCCAAAACAATCTACTACATCTAATAACTCGCAGCTTGTATCCTACAGACGTTCCACCAGAGGCTCCTTCCCTCATTCTCCCCCAGGTCTTTCTCATCTCACCTAGCATTCTCCTCACCATCCTCCCCATATCTACTCACTCCTCCATTTTAGTGCTCTGGGCTTGGAGTTCAAGGGGGTTTGTCATCTGGAGAGCTAAATAATGAATGCACCAGGGCATTCCAAGCCGCTACATTTACTGAGCCTTCTCTCATTCCGATCTGGATGGCACTATACCACACCACCACCTCGGCCAAGGACCATCATCTCAGATCTCTTCCACCACCCATCAATACTCAGACCCTCCCAGGACTTGCATGACATGGAGATTCTTCTTTTCGCCAATACCCAAGCTAGGTCCACCACTTTGGTTGTTGTTTTAGCGCTTCAAGGGCGTGAGAACACCAAGCAAACAAGCCTCTTAAGGCCTCTGGCGACCATACGTAGTTAGTTACCCCTCCTTTTCTGAGCTTCGACTCCATCTCATGCCAGAAGTCACGCACTAATGGGCACGCCCAGAACATATCTATCATGTCCGCCCCTTCTTTTCCACACCTGGGACGCTCCCCTCCAGTCGAGCTCTGGAATCGTGAAATAACATACAGGGTCATGTATGCTCTATGCAACACATAAAATTGGGTCAACTTAAATCTAGTGTTTCTTGAAACCTTCTTGGGGTATAACAACATCCTGGCCCATTCTGTTTCCGCAAACACTCTGTCAATGTTTTGTTCCCATTTGTCTCTCACTCTGGTAACAACTCCCGGCAACGCTGCCAGTAGCCCTTGATATAATCTAGATACTCCATGCCCTCCTTCTGAGATGTTGTACAATCGTACAATATTGCAAGTATGTTATTCGCCCATGGGAGACTCGGGAAGCCCTGCCACCTCTTCCATACCTCACGCACCAGCCCAAAGTAGTTTATAAATTGTCCACTCTGTATGTACTTCAAACCCTTCTTCAATCTCTCGGAACTCCAGCAGCCCCCCTGAGGAATGCAAGCCTCCCATCATCACTAGTCCCTTTCCCTCCCATTGGGACCTGACCAGTGCCAGGTCTTTCCTGTCTGTACCGTAAATTGCTGCCAGAGATATGTGGGGAGAATAGGGCTCTGTCAATTTTAGCAAACCTCTGGCCCAGACTTCCTTACCAGGGAGTTGCCGAAGCCTGCCTTTCCCCAGCCACAGCACCTCTTTGAGCAAATAAGGAGCTATCACTCCTTGCAGCAGGGTGTGTTCCTGTGTGTCTACGTCACGCAGCCATCTAGCTACATGCTGGAGTTGTCCTGAATAATAGTCGGGCACTTTGTCTCATTCTTGGGTCGACTTTCACCCTTGGGAACCCCCTGCTTTGTAAGTCTTATTTATTTATTTGTTTTTGGTTTTAAAAAGAAAAACCTTTACAAACGAATAGTGCCTTTCCAAAGATAAAATTGCAATAGGATCACGGAAACCAGGGAATCACTGAAATAACTGGAGGGGCCAAAAAGTGTCAACCAGGAAGCTCAAAAGGCCGTGTCGTCTTTTGATACTTTGTTAGTATAGTAAGTTTCTCTGAGACTTTTACTATAGCTGCAGTGAGCATGATTTCCTGGCCGGAGATCAGTCTGTTCCAGAATGCTTCTTGGTTTAGACTCACTTCTCTGCTTACAAATCTCCTCAGTAAAGACACTCTTATGGGCCATGTGCCTTCGCACTCCAGCAGTAGATGTTTCAATGTTTGGAGGTTCGAAGTTTTACAAATTTCGCAGAATTTTGTTACCTTCTCTCCCTGGTTTCTTTGAGCCAATATTTCTCCTGTATAGGCTAGGTTCAGTCTCAATCTGAGAAAGTTGTTTCTTATCTCTCGATCTGGGAATTTTTCCAGGTAACGTGGCATGGTGCCAAGTTTCCTATCTACTATCAGGAAGGAGTTAAATGTTTTTAGGTTTCTGACTCCTGTGATTGTTTCGATCCAGTCAGCCGTTTTTAGTTTTTTTTTTTTACTTCCAAGGGGTTTTGTAGAAGGGTTTCTGTTGGTAAGTCAAGCTTATGTAGAATCTGTCCAATCTTTTCTTCTAAGCTCGATAATTGGTTTGATTTTGCTTTCTTTAAATGTTGATTTATATCGAAAAAAAGAGTGGCCCTGCTGGCTATGATTATATTGCGATAGAGCGAGAGAAGTTTCCACTCTGCACGGCAGCTCAAGGAGGTTAGGCCTAATTCGAACCTCAGACTGACTGACGAAGTGCACAATGGTAGGAAAATGGATGATTTCCAAATGAGTCCCTTAATTTTGTTCCAATCGTAGTTCCACAGCAGAGGTTTTGCCTCCAGTCCATAGAGGAGGACAGGAACTGCTTTGCTTACGTAGAATTTTATGAGTGGAGAAAATGAAAATTTACAGAATTTTCCGTTTAGGTTTTTCATTTGTGCAATGATTTTCGAGGTCTTGCTGAGAATTGATGAGTTCACCTTGTTCATAGTTGGATGGGCTAAGACTTCATAACCCAGGTATGTGAGCTCATCTACTCGGGGAATTGCCTTGTTGTCCAACACCCAGATCCTTGATGTTGCCTTTTTTCTTGGATGTTTGAAGATCAGGACCTTGGATTTTAGTGGGTTGATTATTAGACCGTTTAACTTGGCATATTCATTGAGTTTGGACAAAAGATGTTGCAGTCCTAATGCTGATCCGTCCAAAAGAACTAGATCGTCCGCGTAGGCCAGCCAGTGAAGTCTTCTGTTGTTGATCCTGGGACAGATAAGCGACGCCAATGCCAGAAAGTCTCCAATGTCTGATAGAAATAAGTTGAAAAGCAATGGTGCACCCAAACATCCTTGTCCTATCCCTTTTAAGAACCTGAATTGCTTCTGATAGGTTGCCGACGTCATCTAGCCTCACTCTGACCGTGGTATTTTTGTGTAGTTCGATGAGCATAGCCAGCAGGGGGGCCGGAATTCCCCAGTTGTGTAGTTTCTGCCAGAGGAGTGATCTGTCCACAAGGTCAAATGCCTTGGACAGATCTACCCATGCCCCATACAGGGGAGAGCCTTCTTTCTTATTTGAGTTTTCGCTCAACAGGTTCAGTATGAGGCCATTAAGGCTGGTAGAGAGCCCCTTCCTGAAACCTGTTTGTTGCGGGGGAGAATCTCATTTGAGTCCACCCATAGAGAAAGTTCCCTCAATAATATTCTTATGAATATTTTACTGTCTATGTCCAAGAGGGCTATGGGTCGATAGCATGTTGGATTTAGCCTGTCACCCCCTTTGAAGAATGGAATAATCACTGCGTTCTTCCACGACGGTGGGAACGTTTTTTCCCTCAGGATTCCTTGAAAGAGATGAAATAGCAGTTTTGACCATAGTTTTGGCTGATTTTTTAGCACCTGATATGTGAGGCCATTCGGACCTGATGCTTTTGAGGTAGAGGATGACGTTATGAGTTCTTCAATATCCTCTTCAGTAAATTCCAGGGACCAAGTGATGTTGCAAAAGCTAGTGTCTCTTGAGCCTGTTGTTTCGAAGTTCTTGGCCAGATAGTCTACCCACTTGTGTTCCGGCACTAAGTTACAAAGAGAACTATTTTGGCCTGTTTCGAGTTGATTTAGGACTGCCCAAAAGTTTCTGCAGTTATTTGCACTAAGAAGCAGAAGCATTCTCTCCCCATCCTCTTGTATTTTTAGATGTTTATGATTCTTGGACCAATTTCGATAAATTTGTTTGGTCTTTTTAAGTTTTAGAATGCAGCCTAGAGGGTCTTCTGCTCTGGTCTGTCTTATTCTTCGCAATGTTTGTCGCAGGATTCTTTTCCTTTTGAAAGTTTCCTCATCAAAGTGATGAAGATGTGTCTGTTTCCCCACCATTTGTATTTCGCTTGGTCGACAGATGGACCATATAAACTTTCCGAATCTTTCTGGATGGCACTCTTCGGCCAGTATTGAGGGTTGAACTACTGCTAAACGATCGTTCAAATTTCCCCCCCCCCTGTTTGTACTTGACTACTTTCAGTTTCCCCTTTGATCCCTCCAAGTCCTGTCTAATGCGTGGATTTGTAGAACACTGAGTTTCAGGAAAGTAGAGTTCCAACCTCGCATGATCACTTCCCCCTTCCCAGTCTAAGGTGAAATGATGTGGGAGCAGGGTAAGTGATGGTGAAGTAAGTCCACCTCAGGTACTCTCTTTGGGTTCCCCATCAGGGAATCACGTGGTGTTTTCTCCACTCCGCTACCTCCTGGTTTTTACCCATCCCCTGGGTCTTGGGTCTCATGCCCCACTTTGTGGTTTGGTTTCTCTGAGCTGTAAGGAACTCATGGTGGCAACAGTAGAGACAGACACAAGTGATCACAGTTCAAGGGTGTTTATTGAACTTTATAATGGGTGATATAAATGCCTAATCTAAACCTAAATCTAAGATGGGAGCAAGCTATGACCATCAAAAAATAATAAGGCAGTCCTTGTGGCGTCTTGTCAAATAAAAAGGGCCTATACTGAAGAAAAAATACTATTGCCAATCCTTGCTACTAAATTACAAAAAAAGTGTGGGATGGGATTCCAAGATGGACGCCGACGTGTGAGCACGTGTTCTCTTGTCCTCTGTCGAGGCCCACAAAAGCAGGCGTTCGGGCTGTCAAGGAAAGAAGTAGCAAACCTGCAAGACAGCCATCGGAGCAGTTGAAGAGCAGCAAGTGAACAAACGCGGACCGGGCATTGCAAATTGCCTCGCAACTAAGCGGCCCCATAGTGGAAAAGAGTCTGGCCCCTCTGCCCTGCAGAGTAACATCTGAAACGGGAGGAGGGACACGACTGCCAGGGCTCCTGTCGGAGCAGCAGAGCTGAAGGTATGCGTATCGGAGCGTTGGAGGTGTAAGTTGCTCCACCGAGACCAGACGAGCCCAGAGCAGAACAAGAAGAGGAAAAGCCCAGCGAGGGACACCGCGGCCAGACCCCCAATGAAGTGAAGCAGTGAGTGAGGTTAGGAGTAAGGGGGTGTGCACCCCACCCCCCCTCCAAAATATGCTCGCAGGGGCTTTTGAAGCTGGCAGGGGCTGCAGCTCTGCCCCGCTCCCTCACTTGGAAACATAAAAAGAATGAAGGAGGCAGGTGAAGCCTCTTCCTCCTCGCTGTACAAGCGTGCCCTCGGAGTAGAGCGGATGAGCCACAAGACACACACAAATTAACAGGGGCACAAACAAAAGCCCGGCAGCCACCGAAGGTGCAACATAAGGGCACAGCCCCCGTGGCAAGGCGGCACCACAAAGAAGAAGGCATATAGGAGATTGAGGGAACAGCCACTCAGGAGGAGACGGAGAACCGCATTGAGGAGGCCCTTCCAATTGCGCCCTGCGGAGAACATAGCGTGCATTATACTCAGCCACAAAAAGTGACACAGGGATAAGACTGCAAAAGGAAGGAAGCAGACACACTATCATTGCATAATGTAATTCCCTGTGGCCAATTAGCTAAGAGTCTCCGGGAAGAGTGTGGAGGACCAGTGGGTAAGACCGCGACCTCAGTTCCTCTCTCCCTGGCCCAGAAGCATTTCCAGACCGTAGCCTCAAATAGATGGAGGAAGGAGCCCAGAGGAGAGAGGTGGCAAAGACTGAAAAGATAAGCCAAGCTCTGCGAACATCGAAGCAGGTGTAACTGAAGAGAATCCTCTGAGTGCCCCCCAGATACTAAGAGCCAGGGGGGAACAGCGTCCTAGCTAAGCTTAAGGGGGTGTCTGACCCGCAAGGGGGCCATCTGGAACGTTGTTGGCATCAGCATTCAGAAGAGGCGCCGACAGCGGACTCTGGGAATCGGCCAAAAAAGTGGGCTCAAGGATGGAGAACCACACATGATGGCTCTGAACAAAGAGGACTTAAATGACTGTCTTAGAGGTATGGAAAACAGAATTAGTTCCTTCCAAGACCAGATCACTAAAATGAGGGACAAACTGCAAAGCTCACTACAGGAAGTCAGGAATGAAGTCACTGATCTGGGCACCAGAGTGGACATAACTGAAAGGGGCCTATCGGAAGTGGCGGAAGAGGTGAAGCAGAACAGTGACCTTTTGGAACAGGTAGCCAGAGCCACCCATAACCTTGAGCTGCAGTCAGAGGACCTGGAGAACTGTTCTCGTAGGCCGAATATTCGGGTGAAAGGCATGAGTGAGGCGATTCCTGATGCAGACCTGAGGGACACTGTAGAACAATGCTTTGGAAGCCTGCTGACAGGGATGCAACTAGAGGATGTAACATTAGACTGGGTACATGGAGTAGGACCAAAGAGACAATATCCAGGAGCGAGGCCAAGAGATGTTCTAGTGGCCTGATCATCTTACACAATGAAAGAAGACACTCGCGTAGCAAGAGCCCAACCAGGAGTGTCAATAAACTGAGTCAAATCCAGCTTTACCAGGACTTGGCACTATCCACTCTACAAAAAAGGAAAGCTATGAACCCGGTGACCAAGGTCCAAATCGCTAAAAATATACCTTGCAAATGGACGTTCCCGTTCGGGCTTCTCTTCTTGTGGGAAGGCAGGCAACAAAGAGTGACGTCATGTGAAGAGGGCCTGTCTGTATTGAACCTGGAGGAGAAAGAATGGCACTCTCTGCGAGCATCAAGATCATCGCCTCCTAGCAGAGGCACCAAACCTTGGAAATGGTTGGAGGTTGGGAGAAGGAGGGGCAATAGGGGTTCAAGACTGAGAGGCCCCCCCCAACTAAGATGGGAGGAGCAAATCCTGTGGACGGAAAATGGCATGCCTATGGGTCCTTATGATACAAGCAAATAATTACAAGACCATGTTTGGGGACAAGCATTCTAAAAACTAAGTTGCTGCCGAAAGGCCGGGAGGAGCACTAAAAGTTAGAGGCCAGACGGAGGGAAGGATTTCGGAGGCCATCGCGGATTCCGATAGAGGGCGTAGTTTGCCCCTGCGGAGGAGGTCCCCAGGGTTTAACCAGGACCACCACCCCAGGATAGTATCTGGGGTAGTTCTTGGGAACAATGGCCCTGACCGGGGAAGGGGAGTGGGGAGTTAAAGTCTTGTGGGGTAGGGAGGAAGGGTAGTGGGTTTTGGGGAAGTTGGGGAAAGAGGAAAGTGCTTGAATAGGAGGAGAGGGTGAAGGGTGGGAGGAAGACCCAGATGCGTAGAACAAGCTGGGAAAACAGTAAAATACTGATAGCTTCAGAAAAGGATGGAAAGAAGGGGAAGTCCAGTAACCATAACAATGTCTTTCACAATGATATCACATAATGTAAGGGGATTAAATTCCCCTATTAAATGCAAGAAAGTGCAAGGGCACTTGAACCGCTGTCAGACAGACCTAATCCTCCAGGAGACCCACATTAAGAAATCTGACAGACCCATTTCCCGTTTCCAACACTTCAAACAACTTTATCAGGCAAACTCACAGGGGGCAAAAAGCGGGGGTCCTGATTGGCCTTAGAATCTTTTTTTTTTTTTTTTTAAAGTTTATTGATCAAAATTTTGTTTTTGATGCTTACTCATCTTTACAAAATTATAGCATTGTACATAAAAAATACATCCAATAAACAACTTTACATTTTTGATGTTTAGTCCATTCAGTACATTCCCAAAATTACATAAACAGCAATATCATAATTTTTATCAATTTACAGAATTAAAACAGAATTTAAAAAGGACCAAAAACAGATCGTCAAATTACAAACATCATATATAAAAAGAAATCATGTAATACTTTACCTAAATGAAAAGGAAAGAGAAACCACAAAAAATAGTTTATTTTTTTTTTCTCCCCCCCCCTTTTGATTTTTACAAGACATGATGTGTGACAAGGAAAGTAAACATATACAAAAAATTTGGTAATAACCACGCACATGCATGCATATGCACACACACATAAATATATACGCACATGCGTGCATGTAAATAGTCTTGACCTAAACACCAAAAGTTGTGACTCGATGGAGAGCAGTCTCTGAGCTCAACGATAGTACCTCCTCAATGATTATTACCAGGCGTACTGTCGCTAGAATGATAGCATTTGAGGAGCCCCACATACAACGTGACCAAACTAATTCTCTTGTCAGACTAGAGTCTGTCGAACTGAAAGATGTAATCGATTTCACTCTTTCGGTTTCAAAGAATGGACATGCTAGAAAGAGATGTTTTAAAGTTTCGATTACTTCCAATTTATTACAAAATCTGCAGTTAATACTGTTAGTATTATTAGCAGTCCTCTCCCAGTGTTTCGTTCTTACTTTCGTGTGTAATAGATCTAGACGAAATCGCATGTAAAGGGCTCTAGTTTCTGCACAAGGGCAGAGTGTTAGGTATGGTAATCTTGGCGATTGCCTGTGACGGAATTTTGCATATTCGGTGAACGATTTGTAGACCGAGATTTGCGAACAGATAGCCGCCCAATCATTCTCGAACAGTCGTTTATGTGCTTTAAGTAGTTTAGATGGAAAGGCTTCAGCAGAAATGTTTATACTCGCTAAAATAGAAAGCATACGCTTGTAAAAAGTTCTGATCGATATAGGATAGGCTTCCTGCAACATGATTTTAAAGTCCTCATAAATAGAATTTTCAATCGGTGTGCACATTTTTGCAAAGTTCTTTAAAGTGCGCCAATCATGGCGCACTGCTAAAGAGTTCAGCCCTAGTTCGTGAAGTAATATTTAATTAGGAAGATAATGCGGAAGACCTAATGTTGCCTTCCACAATTTTGCCTGAAGTTTATTTAAAAAGACCGATAGGTCTAAGAGGCATAGATCTAAACTGTACAAAATTATTGCTTCAATCTTCTTAGAATAAAATTCAAACAACGGAAGTAGAGAAAATTTACAGTACCTATGAAAAATCATTTTCATTTGGTTTTGCAGAGATCGTGTTTTATCTGCAAGTGTGATTTGCCAAAAAATAGCAGAAGAATTATTTGCCAAGTTATAGCCAAGATAGATAGTCTGTTTAACAATTAGAATATTACAAGAATTCAGGTGCCAACGAAATTTACGGGTTTTTATTTTTGAGGAAAGCACAAGAATGTTCGATTTTGTAGAATTTATCGTCAAGTTGTTATCGCTACAATAATGCTGAAAAATATTCAGTTTGTTTTGCAAACCTGATTGGGTACTATCAAAGAGAAGCACATCGTCGGCATACGCAAGCCAAGACAGCTGAAGTTTGCCAAGACGAATTGTATTAGAGAAAGCCGGGTCCCATAGCTTTTCAATGTCAGATAAGTAAAGATTAAATAGTACTGCTGCAAGATTGCATCCTTGCTTAACCCCAATTGCAGTAGAAATGGGGGCAGTCAAATTGCCCTGACTCGAAATGCGTACTCTAAAGGATGTTTTGTCATGTAACAATGCGATTAGTGCAACCAAGTAGGGAGGGAATTGTAATCGGAGCATTTTGTTCCAGAGCCTACTGCGAATAACGCAGTCAAATGCAGAGGATAAGTCCAGAGATGCTATAAAGATTGGACCATGGTTAGGACAAAGTACTGCAGCTTTTAAATGTGCTA
The DNA here is from genome assembly GCF_040938575.1 of Ambystoma mexicanum. Taxonomy (NCBI): domain Eukaryota; kingdom Metazoa; phylum Chordata; class Amphibia; order Caudata; family Ambystomatidae; genus Ambystoma; species Ambystoma mexicanum. Next base: position 249,816,536 of record NC_090930.1, on the reverse strand, counting down.
GGATTGTGGCATTTAATTGTGTGCCCATGTTCTTACGAAAACCAGTCTGTGCTTTGTTTAGAATATAATTCTCAGAAATATGTGCTTCAACCTCCTTCAAAAGGAGGAGGGAAAAGATTTTAGATGCCACATCCAAAAGTGCAATAGGCCTAAAATTGAGGAGGTCATTTGTAGGTCCTTTTTTATGTAATGGAATGATAATAGAGCAAGCCCACGAGGTCGGAAGATGTTTTTGGATAAAGATAGATTGAAAAATCTTCAAAAAAGTGTTAGCCCAAAACAGTGGGTCGTCTTTGATTACACAGGGAGGAAGGCCATCGGGACCTGCACATTTTGAGGATTTAAGTTTAGAGATGGCAGACAGAATGTCTTCGATAGTCCATGGGCATATCATTGGAATATGGGTAACTAAGTCCATAATGTCTACAGATGAGAATCTTGGTGGAAGCAAGTATTTCTGTGCATAAAAGTTGAACCAAGCAATGCCATCAATCGAAGATTCGAGCGAAGGCCTAGTACTTTTATTCACTGTACGCAGTAGTTTCCAAATGTCCCGCGTATTGCGGTTACAGATTAGGCGTACCATGTTTTGGTTACCAATTAAATGAAATGCCGATCTGGCCGCTCTTATATTGCATCTATATCTGCTTAGTAGTAACTTCTTACTTACACAGTAATTACTACAGTGTGTAAAATAGAAGTTTCTTTTAAGAATTCTTAGCTCATGATTTCTTTCCGATTTTAATTTGGCGATTTTACATGACAGAACATAATCAGGAGCATTTGATTGCGGCTGTATCAATGCAAGTTCTGCAAGGGTAGTTAAATGATTATGGATCATTTGCAGATTCCATGCAAGGATAGTCTGGCATGAATGTGCCCCTTGATCATGATCAGGCCACCAGTCCCGGTTTACTAAAAATGTTAGACGTCGACAGGTAGAGATATTCCAGTGAATAGACAAGAGTTGTCTGTCGCTTTGAATTAGAGACAGCGGTTGGAGTCTGCTAAAGGACTGGATTTCAGCAAGTACGATACACTGTAATATGGCATGATCACCGTAAGCAGGAAAGAACGAAGTGATAGGACCAGTAATGCCCGCTAAACCCTGGGAGACAACAATATAATCAATAGTCGAGCAAGCCTTTCCCATGTGCCAAGTTAGGAAAGTTTGAGGAGATAAGGGATCTACAACTACTAGATCCCATGACCAAAAAAATTGGGCCCATTTTAAACCATTAGCGTGTGAAGTTTTGAAGTGCTGAGAGGCTATGTGTGAAAGATGAACTTTTTTAGATGCGAATAGATACGCATTGAAGTCGCCACAAATCAACACTTCTGTCGCTGGATAATTGCAGAAAGTTTCTGTAAATAATTCATTTAGAAGGTGGATTGCTTCATCGATGGAAAGCTTAGCGGGGTTCCAATAGATGGAGATCAACATCACTTTTTTTAGTCCAGAAATATCAATGTCAATATTTGTCATTACAAACAATTGAGAGCACAGCTTACGGTTTATTACAAAAACAAGATCATTATTGAGAAGAATGGAAATACCTCCAACTGGCCGACCAGACAGTGGCTGGCGTGCGGTATTATGAATGGCTGTGAATCCATCAAGACAAAATTCTTTACAACACATGGTTTCTTGCAGAAATAAAATAGAAGGAAGAGCATTCAGTTTTCTATTTGTAAACCATGTGAGAAGATTGTTTAGGCCACAGCAATTCCAGGATTGAACAATAAGCTTGTTACATTATGATGAAGATGCCGCAATCATGCTCGTTGTTTGCAAAGGTTTCTGAGGAGGCGGCAAAATTCCCAAAAGTCCCTTTAGAGCAGAAGTAAGGGAGGCCAACTGAACTAAGATTTTTTCATTCTCCAAAGGTGTAAGGGCCGAATTAGTCAGGGTATTACATTTAGACGAGGTGGGTGGGGGAATAAATTCCAAGAAGTGCATTGCCTTATCGAAAGAAGAAAAAGCTTGTAGTTCCAGTCCCAAGAAAATTAGGTCCAATTTATGCTCCCAAATTAGCTTTGCAATAATGGGCGAGATTACCTTGCAAAGCATGCGATTGTTGTTGATTAAGGGTAACTTTATCCATTCGATGTCTTGGGAAATTAAATTGCGCAGCGAGGGGATTTTATATATGGTGTTCATCAAGAATGAACGATTGATAGGCGCCACTCCATTGATTTGTTGATTACTGGACCAGCCAATCAGGGTCTGCGTCTCTTCGGGGATTTCATTGAAGGAACGCAGATCGCGATTAACTATAACCTCTGTGATATCCGGGGTACATACAGCAATAGGCTCTCGACAGACCACACTCGCCACCACAGGGGGAGACGCAGCCACCACCGAGATAATCTCTGAGGAAGTGGCGATGCTAGAAGATGAACCAGCGTGCATGGCAGAAGCGGCTCCACTAGGATTATTGGTGGCTGTCAACACAGTTGGAAGGAGCATTTGGGTGTCAGTGTTCTGTAGGAGAGAGAATTCAGGTTCTTGCAATTGCGGCGTAGGCATGGGTTGCAATTGCATCGTAGGCATGGGTTGATGAAACATTATTGGAATATTTACAGTGGATGGAGCAATGTATTCTAGGGCTTCTTTTTTAGCAATGCTAGTCCCACTACAGCCTGATGTTTTTTTATTTGCAATCAGGGGAAAGAAAGTGTTGAGATTTGCCTGAACTAGCGTGTTAGAGCTTACAACATCTCCACAGACGGCAGATTCTTCAGCCTGCGTGAGATCTTCTGATGCATTCTCAGTAATGGATTTGAGAGAATTTGAACACATTCCTTTCTTTGCTTTTTTTTTGGCTTTTTTAGAGGAATTTATTTGTAACGCCATTAAGCTTTCTTCGTTCAGTTGGCTAGAATTAAAGTGAAATTCTTCGCTTCCAATTTGTGAAGTATTCAGTATTACATCACCATGAGTGCAACCTATGGTTGGAGCTTGCAAAGGGATGGCTGCACTGCCATCAATCGCAATGGCGGCATAGTGTTTCTTTGCTTTATTTCTTCGTTTCAATGCTCTCTGATAGGATTTTTTTATCCTCCGAGAAGGATGATAAATATTTGATGGCACCTCAGTCAAGTCGGGCGAGGTCAAGGTGGAATTCTCAAGTAAATTTGTAAGCGCTGAGGGACTATCAGGAGCCTGCTCGTCCACAGTAGCAGCTTGAGCATTTAAATCATTGTTAAGAAGGTCGGCTGAGAACAGCTCTGATCTGAATAACAGCTGTTCAATTTGTAATATTCTATCGTGCTGGAGTTTAGCCACCTCTGCTATGTCCGTTGGAGTTGGGCCAGAGGTAGAAGTTACAGGCAAACTAACTCCAGCAGTGGCATTAGCAAAAGTAGTAGCTATGCCATTTAACAGATATGTAATCTCAGTTGTTTGTGTACTTTGTGATGTTAAAGCCTGTTTTGCCAGATTAGCAGGAAAGCCTCTCTTTACAAGCTCCGCTGTACGTTCAGGACAAGCAACATGAAACTTATGACAGGATTCCTGGGCTAGCATAAACCCTTCGATTTTTGCTAGTTTAATCGAATTGTCAACAATAGCTTCTTTTATATCCTTTAACAACACGTGTGTAAATTCATGTCCCCTGTCCAGTAAATTTAAAATACGAGTTAATACAGGAAAGGAATGTAATTCATGCTCCAATAATTGAGAGGAATTTTCATTATTCGAAATTGGGGATATAAGAGAATTGGGAGCAGTAGGATCAAGGGAAGGCACATGGGGTAAATGATTATGCAAAGGATCAGAGAATCCAGTATTTCCCTGTTGTAGTTTCATGAAGGATCGAGGTTCGAGAGTGGGAGAGCTTCTCATTTTGCTCAGCATAGGCCTTTCGTGTGAATGACTTCTGGATGAAGAGGGTTGATTACAAGGCGCTGAAGACGGACATGGCGTCTGATGAAAATGAACATGTTCCCTCGCTCCGCAAGTAGCTGATACAGGGGTAGAGGGGCCGAGAGAGAGACTAATTCGCCTTTCTAAGGCGGACATAATGCCAGGAGCGAGCATAGAGGTATCTGAGACGGGCATAGGGCCATTGTCTATCACCCCGAAAAAGACATTATCTTGAGTGTCAAAGTCATTAGCAGTTTGTAGAGTGAAAGGTATATGCATTTGTAGTTCAGATGAAGGAACGGAGCCTTCTGTGCTTATGGGGTGTTCGGTAACTAGTTCTCCAGAATTGGAAGTAGGCGTCATTTGTCTATGAACGAGAGGCTCAGACTGTGTGCGAGTTTCTATTACCCTCACTACTTCCATTTTTGATTTTAGGATGGATTTAGAACCAGGTTTTATGTTGGATTCACGCAGTCGTTTCCCATTCCTTAAAGTGACTAAGGAAGAATCCATAAATTAATGGTTGATTGATGTATAACACGTCACCTGTAACACCCTCACAGCATTAGCAATTCACCGAAATAATGTGTGATGTGTTTTATTTATCGATTTTTTTTATTTATTTTTTATTTTTATTATTTTTTATTTAAAGGTTGCGTTCCAAAAACACAACCGTGAGTATTTGTAAATTAGACTATCAGTAAAGGGGCGGAATAGTAAAGAATAAGGTAGGGCTTACCCAATACACTAGATTCTCAAGTCAGAAGCAACCGCCCATCATTTGCCGCGCGCCGCGCACCGCGAACAGCAAACAGTCCTTGTCAGTCCTTCGCGGTGCGCAGCGCGAGTGCGCTGAGGTCGAGTGAATATATGGAGGCAAGCGGGGCGTGTTCAAGGCGAGAGAGGCTTAATTTAAAGCACCTTTGAGCAGTAAGGAGAGATAAAACAAAAAATAAATTCAGATTATTGTTTAGCTGATATTCATTATACATAAGCAGCTGTTTATTGTCCAGAGAGCCTCAAGCCTCGAGGAAGAAAGGAGGCGAGCACACGTTGCAAATCACCTGTTTCCTGACGTAGGGTAGGTCAGGCACGACGGTGTCACAGCTCAAGACTTCCTCCTAGTCTCACGGCAGCACAAAGTCAAGAGAGGCGAGGCACGATGGCCGTGCAAAAACGAAGTTCAGAGTTCCTCAACAAAAGACAAGCACAGCAAACAGTCCTTGTCAGTCCTTCGCGGTGCGCAGCGCGAGTGCGCTGAGGTCGAGTGAATATATGGAGGCAAGCGGGGCGTGTTCAAGGCGAGAGAGGCTTAATTTAAAGCACCTGTTTCCTGACGTAGGGTAGGTCAGGCACGACGGTGTCACAGCTCAAGACTTCCTCCTAGTCTCATGGCAGCACAAAGTCAGGAGAGGCGAGGCACGATGGCCGTGCAAAAACGAAGTTCAGAGTTCCTCGACAAAAGACAAGCACAGCAAACAGTCCTTGTCAGTCCTTCGCGGTGCGCATTGGCCTTAGAATCTCACTCCAGGGGGAGGTTCCTATTTCTACAGATGCAACTGGGCCTCAGGAAGGTGACGTTAGGAACGCTTTACGCACCAAATACAGGGCAAGAAGGGTTTCTTCTTGAAGTACTCCTGAAGCTAGAAAAATTTGAAATAGGGGAAGATATACTCTCTGGTGACTTCACCCTGGCGTGGGATCCAACTAAGGACAAGATCTCAGGGAGTAGCCATGGAGGAAGCCCTCCATCTAAACTGTTGAAAGAAACGTTTTCGACAACATAGCCCTCATGATTTTTGGCCAGAGAAGAAAGAAGGTGAAGTTGGTTTAACATGTTTCTCGCATGTTATATCAGACCCTTTCTAGGATCGATTACATATGGGTGTCAGTAGCCCTCCTGGGAGAGGTGGGGGAGATAAAGTTGGGATCCATATCGTTTTCTGATCATGCACCGCTGATAGTTACCATAAAAAGATGGGAACCACGTAGAGGGCTGTGGGCCTGGTCTCTCCCCGGGAGATTCTGATAGATGAGGTGGTGGTGGAGCGCTTGGGAGATATGATATATGGGTATTTCTCAGACAACGATAACCAAGAAACGACATAAGAAGGGATCTGGGAGGCATTCAAAGCTGTAATGAGGGGGGAAATCATAGCCCTCCAAGCTCAAAGGCAGAAACCAAGAATAGCTATGGAAACCTGCTTAGAATCCCACCTACAGGAAACCCTGCTGACCTGAAGTAGGAAAAAGTGTAAAGCTTCTTATAAAAAAATTGAAGGAACTCCGGGGTCAATTAGAACTACTTATATTACGCAGGGCAGAAAAGTCCCTACTAAACAAGAGGGAGCGCTACTATAGAAACGCAAACAGTGCAAATAGACTCTTAGCTAGACAATTGAGACAGGCTGAAGCAAGCCGTACCATAACGGCTATAAAACAACCAGATGGGTCAATCGCTACAGATTAGGAAACGATAGTAGACTCCTTAAAAAAATTCTATGGGTCATTATACAAGTCTGATAATCCTGACCAACAAGCAATACAGCAATATCTAGGGAAATCCCAACTACGTAAGCTAGCGAACGCGGACATGGCAAGATTAGAAGAATAAATCGCTAGGGAAGATGTGGAATCTGTAATCAAAGGCCTGCTGAGAGACAAAAACGCTGGGTCCAGATGGGATTCCAGCATGCTTTTACCAAAGAATCTGTAAACAACTGAGCCCATGTTTGGCCCGCCTCTTTAATTCAATGAGCCGGAAAGGCTCAGTGACCCAGTCAATGTCAGAAGCAAAGGTGGTGGTACTTATCAAACCAAACAAAGACCTGATGATTTGCGGGTCCTATCACCCCAGAGCACTTCTAAACCTGGATGTAAATATCTATACATGGATCCTGGCGGCGAGACTGTCGCCCCTTCTACTGGATCTGGTGGGAACAGATCAAGTTGGATTTATAAAGGGAAGGAAAACATGAGATAGCACCAGGAGGCTGGCCCACCTGATAGAGAAGGTGGAACGCCGTAGAGTTCCAGCTGTACTGATTTCACTCAATGCCGAGAAGACCTTTGATCGGGTTGAATGGCCCTTTCTGTTCGTGACAATGGAGCAAATTGGGATGGGCCCTACCTTTTTATAAACCTGGTTAAAGCCAATTACTGCACTTCCATGATGCGACTTTCAATTAACTCTCACCTCGCCGTAAAGGTACATATCCCACGAGGGACAAGACAAGGATGCCCCTTGCCCCCACTTCTTTACGCTGTCTATCTAGAACCACTACTAACATCTATTAGGCACAATCCAACCATTAAGGGGGTAGGGTTCGGAGAGGAGGAACATAAGATAGCAGCCTTTCCCGATGATATGATAGCGTCTATGACTGACCCAGAAACTGTTGTACTGGCACTACTTAACTAACTCTCCGAGATGGAGATGGCCACAGGTTTAAAGATCAACATGGCTAGGTCTGAGCTGCTGGGCTTGGGACTTACCAATAGCCAAGAGGGCGCCCTTCCAACGTTCTCCCCGTTCAAAATGGCTAAGGGTAAAATCGCTTATCTAGGAGTGGATCGAACGGAATCTATCTCAGGTTTATATAGGGCAAACTACCCGTAACTGCTCTCCAAAGTCAAAGCAGACCTAACTAGATTGACCCCCATGCGTATATCCTGGCTGGGGAGGATAGCTACAATAAAAATGTATACGCTTCCTAAACTGCTATACCATTTTCAGGCTCTTCCTGTGAAGGTTCTGCAATACTTTTTCAAGGAACTCAACAAGTTGCTTTCACTCTTCGAATGGCAAAACAAACGCCCTAGAATAGCGCTAGAAACTCTGATGGCTCCTACATTGAAGAGGGGACTAGGGCCGCCGAACTTCGCTTAATACTATGCAGCGGCCCAATTACGTGTCCTCTGCGAATGGTTCTCAAACGACATGTCAAAGCCGGGGGCTAGAATGTACCTGGCGGTGGCAGGGACTCCCATGGAGGAACTATTATGGCTAAAACGGCAGGACAGGCACCGCAATGTAGGGTTGAGACGGGTATTACTGGCAGTCTCCAATATCTGGGATCGCCTCCATAGCTAGCCAGGGCCAACTAACAATGATCCCATCTCCATTTACCCCTCTGTTTTGGAACCACAGTTTTCCCCAGGGATGAGCCAATGCTCCTTTGTAAGATGGTGGGAAGGGGGGTGTACAAAGGTAGGAGACATGATGTTGGCGCGAAAAGTTAGGTCGCTCGAAGTGTGTAAACAAGAATTTGGGCTAACAGAGAAAGATAGACTGGAGTACTATCAATTGAGACACTTACTGAAACAACCAGAGATTTAAAAAAAAAGCAGTGCTGAGGGGCCTGACCCCATACGAGAAATGTATCACAACACATACAGGGGACAAACCCCTGGTTTCCAGGCAATATAAAATGTTACGGGGGAGGGCCCGGACCACACCTGGACATACATGACACACTGGCAAAGCACACTGGGGGACGAGATACCTGTAAAACATTGGGAGAACCTATGGGAACAAATTCCAAAACTAACTAAATCCATACAAACCAGGGAGGCATGGTACAAGGTGATGATACAGTGGAGTTACACGCCGCAAAGATTACACTCAATGTACCTAGGTGTAACAAAGGAATGTTGGAGAGGGCGCTCTGGGAGAGGAGACAGGAGGGATGTATGGTGGGAATGCCCGATATTGAAGGGATTCTGGGAGGAAATTAAGGATCAGATACAACAAATGGTTAGCGGCCCCCAACATAGTCCCCAAAGGAGTGGCTGTGCGGACTCTTTGACCCTGAGTTCCAAATTCCAAACCTCAGCGGAAAGCATTCATGACTCTGTTAGCGGCATGGCTACTATTGGCTAGAAAACAGAAACAAAAAACACCCCCTACAAACGTTGAATGGCTGCATAATGTTTGGGGGATTCTGGCCATGGAATGGGTGACCTTTGGGATACAGGGGGTGACTGACATATTTTGCAAAGACTGGGGAATGATATTGGATTTTCTACGGGGAGATTATATGCAACAATGGTGTCCCCAAAATTTGACAATACTGGACATAATGTTGATACTAAGCTAATACTGGAAGTGACAGATGGACACTTAACGGACTAGAATTTGGGCACAGGTGGGGGGGGAAGAGTTGGGAATGGGTGGGAGGGAATGTTTATATGTTGAAAATGCCAATAAAAACAAATACCATTTAAAAAAAAATAATAATAAAGTCAGGATGGTATGGCTGGGTCTCCCACCTTCCCCATGTTTTAAGCACGGGACAAGGCAGTACTTCTGAGCCCAGCACACTCCTGGGCCTCGACAGCACGAGGTTGACAGTTCAAGTTCGACGGTATCAAAAACCTTCAGAGGCTAAGTCTCTCTCCTGTAAAAGTGTCTGGCCTTAGAAGGCCTGCTGTGTCACAATGACAAACAAAAGTTCCTTTCCGTTTGTATGTTGGGTGATGACCTTTCACTGTTGGATCCCCCTCTTCTGAGCTCAGATACACAAAAAGTTCTTAGCGATATCAGGATGTTTGGTGGGTAAATCTCTGGCTTCGTGGGTCTGATATGTTCAAAATAACCAACAAACGCTTTGTTCTTATTGCACTTTAGGATGATAATTCTTCACGCCTGGGTCCCCCTCTTCCGTGTTCAGGCCCCTCTCGAATATCAGCTCCCCTCCGTCGGGTTCACGCTGGCTTGTATTCGAAAGATTTTATCTGTTGCATCTACGTGTCAGTGAGTGATGGCTTTTCACCCCTGGATCCTTCTCTTCCGGGCTCAATGTTTGCCTCCATCACTACGGCTTTTGTCACACAATGTCCATTTGGTGTATTAGTCTTCGCCTTGCAGTTGGGGCCTCCCTTCGCCAGGTTCACTAAAGCCTTTGTTTAAAACAGTTCATATATTCCTAATACAGTCCATGTATTGCTCATTTTCATTTGAAATCAGGGTTTTCTTTCTCCTAGCTTTCTTTCGGCATCCCTCTGTCAGGTTCACACTTGGCAATTATCGCAATTCACAATCGTAGTGGAATGCAGGGTTCCCTTCCCATAGCTTTCCTCCGGAAACAGGTCAGAGACTTTCGATTGTACAAGGGATTCAACGTGACACTTGTAGGACCACTCTGACACCTCACACCACCCTTTCCTAGGGCCTTCTAGTTTTTGTAGTTTCAAGCCTTTCGAATGAGCGCCCACGTGGCACTGGACACCTCTGCACCTGGACCTCAACTGGCCTTTCTTTAAAGTTCAAACATACACACGTTCTTTCTTCTTGCATTCAAAAAGTTGCTACTCGCAATTTTGGGCTCAACACAGTTTGGTTTGCTATCAGCTTCCTCTGACTCACCTGCTGTGCTGAACCTGTTGGCTTCTTTGTTCTCTAGAGTCAAGGATAGTACCACGCTAGCCAGCTTGCCTCTCGGCCTGCGTTATTAGTGCGGAAGGCCCCTGTGTACCATTGATGTCTGCTGCTCCGCATGCCAGTTGTAACCCCAAGTCTAATGCTTTTCCTTCTGGAGGCTTTGCGGGTCTGAGTTGAAAAGGGCAGGGGCAATTCCCTCTTTGTCGTCCTTCCAGGTCTCACCGATTTTCTTCTCCCATTGTACTGCCGGTTTGGTATAGCTGTCTCCTCATGCGTTCGGCCTTGCTTGTAGTGTGCTCTCGTGCTCCACCTTTTATCCCTGTGGGGAAAGGATAGGGCCATAGGGTGCGTGTGATTCTGGTAATTTGCCTGTCTTTGCCTGAGTCTTGGTTTGGGACATGTCAGGTAAACAGTTTTCATATTAGTCTGCTGTCTTTCAGGGTGTAAGAGTGTTCGTGTCAGAAAGGGGGTGGAGTTAGCGTTTGGTAGGATTTATGAAATGGACAGGGGGATTGTGGGAACAGTAGTGTTTAGTCAATGCAGATCGGGAGTTTGGAAAATAACCAGATGGACGTGAAAAAGAATGACCAGGAGTATTCGTGTAGGCAACTGAAAACTTGTGCGTCTGAGAGAGGTTGTTTCCTACTGTAACAGGGTTTGGGCTCTTAATATGTTTACCAGAAGTGTAGGGATGGTTGGATTCTGGTAAGGGAAACTCATTGGGCGGACGGAAGGGAGGTTGAGTTGGTACAGTCTATGAAGGCCTCAAGGACTTCGTTCTCCTTTTTGTTCTTTCCTGGTATAGTACCGCGCCTGACCTGGGAGATTCTCCCGAGCGTAACCCGGGATCCCCTACCCAGGTGATCCTCCCTTGCTCGTCCTCCCCCAGAGTTGGGATCTGAGAGCGCCAGCCTTACCTGGCCACCTGAATAAGGGTTTCTCGAGATCTGCTCGGGAGAATACCTTCAGGTTTCTCACACAGCCCACCTTTGGACCTGATTTCTTTCACCCCGCCATGGGGTTGGATTTCTCTTTCCACGCAGTGGGATCATATTCTTGTCACCCCTCTTTGGGGTCTGGTTTCTCCCACCCCCTCCCTGCGGTCTGGTTTCTCCCACCCCCTCCTTGGGGCGGAGGGGGTCTGGTTGCTCTCAGCCCCGCCTTGGGGCCTGGATTCTCCCACCCTGTTGCTCGTGTCTCGCTGACACAACTCCCAGGAGGAGGTCTCTCCTCCTCTGCAGCTCTGCAGGCTTCTCTCCTCTCCAGTTCCAACGCCGATTGGGTCTTTATCCAACGAGCGGGTTGGCTAATCTCCCATTCTCCATTCTGAGTTGAGGAAGGTGCCTGAAAACGGTCAGAAACCATAGAAGCCATTGGTGTAGGAAGTGTGAATTCATTCTACAGATTAACTCCCATATAGCCAAGATTCTGGGGATAATGGAGAATAACATATACCCGTATTTAGGGATTGCCAGCCTTTTAAGGAGGGGGAGAGGCACCTCCAGTGGATCTCACTTCCCAAATCCCTTAGGGGCTGTTAAGGTTGGCAGGCCCTAGTGCCAATTGGTGTTGCCCCTGTTGTGGAGAGGGGACGAATTCCCTGGTTTCGTCACAGATCTTACTAGTATCCTGCAAGGGGGATCAATCACACAATGGGGCAGAGGCTGTACTTCATGCGTGCATGGAATATACTGTATTTGTGGCAATGTAATCAGAATATATTGGGGAGACATGGGACTTGGCATAGATCTCAATTGCTCATTTCAAAATTCAGAAATGTGCTTTAATTGCATTCAAATAATGTCAATGAAATGTGTGTTTAAATTGTGCTAACGACCTGGGAAGGAATCTGCGTGCAGTGGGGCCGCTCTTGGGTAAAATCATACAGCAGAAAGAAAGAAGGAAATGAGAGAATATCATCATGGGTATGGAAGAGGATCAAAGCAAGAGGAAATAAAGAACACCGTTTTTAATGAGGAAAGTGTTACGTTTTCTTATGAGAGATTATGGCATTGTTCAGTGTAGCACCTGGATGCCTATGGGCTTTGGCGCTCTAGAAATAAACCGAAATAGAAAATAGATTGTTTGAATTTCTAGGGGCAAAGCATTTCAGAAGGATACTGCTAGGACCAGAAAAGACCAAAAACCCCTTTCGAGGGGATTGGTGCCTCCGACGTATTCCATATCTATGACCGTAATCACTACAGCTGTGCTGCTTCGGAAAATCTTTCGGCTCCTGCATCGATGACGTCGATACGCTGTCCTCGAGGGCCTCCGTCGAGCCGACATCACCGGATGTTAAAAGTAGGACGCACACCGCCCGTAGCCTCAGTTCAGTTTTTTCAGCGAATGTGTTCGCTTCGGAGATCTTGGCGCACCTCAGTTCTACTGTCCTTTTGGTTCTTCGAACCTGTTTCTTCCTTGCAATATTGTATGATGTCTTCGGATTCTTCCACCCCGCGGTCCGGTTTTAAGAAGTGTCGGGTGTGCGGGTCCAAGATGTCGCTGACGGACACGCACAACGCTTGCCTCTGGTGCCTTGGGGAGGACCACGATACGGATGACTGTGTCGACTGCCAATCGCTCACATCGAAGGCCTTGCGGGAGCGTAAGAAGAAGCCGTCGGTCGGTAAGGTGGCCAAGCCCCGGAAGTCGCGTTCCAATGGTCTTTCGACGGATGATTCGATGGTCGACTCTCTGCATCGTCGTTGTGAGTCTGGGGGTTCTCGGTCTGGGAGTCGGTCCCGCCATTCCTCTGCCTCTTCGAGGCACTCCAGGAAGCGCCGTCACAGGTCGCCTTCCCCGTCCTCGTCCGAGGACTCCACCCGTCGGCGGGTTGCTTGTCCCAAAAAGCATCCCGCTCCTGAGGAATGGAATTCCTTCTGAAAGGAGATGTTGGCGATTTTCCAATCGCAGGGCTCTGGTCCGTCCGCGCCATCGAAAGACGCCGGCCGTGACCATTCTAGAGACGCTGCTCGTACGCCTTGGGGCTTGAGCGGTCGTCGCGACCACCGGGCGCCTTTTGAGGTCCCGGTCGGACAAGGATGGTCGCTCTAGACATGCCCGTTCCAGGTCCCAGTCCTCGACGCCCTTGAGACCTCGAGAACCTGTGCATTCTTTGAAGAAGACATCGGCGCCGAGGTCGTCGACGGACTCACTCTCGAGGCGCCGCCTCCGAGGAATTTGTCGACGCTATCGGCGCCCAGGCTGTCGAGAGACACGCTCGGGGCTCTGCCCTCGAGGCCTGTGTCGACGCCGTCGAAGCTGTCGCCGCCGAACTCGACGTCAACGCCGATTCCCTCAATGCCCTGGATTATATTTCTGAGGTGGATGAGGGGTCTGAGGAAGGTGAGGTTCCTGCAGAGGTTCCCGATTACCTCCTTTCTGGTCATAGCCAACTTGAGGACCTGCGTCAGTCGTTGCACGACACCAGTGGTCTAGACACCTCTCCGGAGGTGGAGTTTGGTAGGCCTGAGCCTGGCACGCATGCCGAGTCCTCATACCGGCGCCTGATGTCGAGGGTCACGGATTACCTGGAGTGGTCTGCCCCTACTGGGGATTTTCAGCAGGATGACCTGACTGATATCCTCGACCAAGGTCCACCAACTGACCCAGTGCTGCCATTCCATATGGCCTTGCAGAGAAGGGTGGCTGCGGCTTGGACTTCTCCGGAGAGTCTCTCGGCTGTGAGCAAGTTCTTGCCGAAGAAATATCGCCCAGCCAGTGGCGACCTCTCCTACTTGACCACGTTCCCTACTCCGGAGAGTTTGGTGGTGCAGGCGGCTACGGCCCCCGCAATGCAGGCGTTGTACCCTACCATCCCTCCTGACGGTGACGACAAACGTTTTGGCGGCTGGGCAAAGAAGGTGTTTTCTTCTGGCGGTATGGCGTTTCAGGCTGCCAACTCCGTTTGTGCCTTGTCTCGTTTCACGCACACTCTGTGGAACTGTATCTCCTTAGTGGCTGATCATATTCCCAAAGGGGAGGAACAGGATGGTTTTCTTGCTATCGTGCTGGATGGCAAGGATGCCATGTGTGAATCCGTTCAGTCGGGTCTGGACATGGTTGATTGCATCAGCCGGTCCATGGCAGCGAGCACCGTAATACGCAGGTTTGCGTGGTTGCGGAAGTCGGGGTTTGCTCCTGAGGTACAAGCCCGGTTCCTCAACGTGCCCTTTGATGGTGTCCATCTTTTTGGCAGCAAGGCTGATGAGAGCCTTCAGAAGTTGCAGACCTCCAAAGCTGCAGCAAAGTCGTTGAGCGCTGCAGTTCGCCAACCTCTGCCTTTTCGTCCTAGGGGACAGAAATGGAGGGGAGGTTCCTTTCAATATTACTCATCCTTTAGTAAATCGAGAGGAGCTGCAAGTAAAAGGGGCCACCGTAGGAGTGCCAGAGGTGGAAAACAGGGTACTTGAGTTGCCAATGCCGCTCGGGCAGTTGCCTCTTTGCCCTCAGGCACTGCCGTAGCCGCTTCAGCTCAGTCATGAGGCCATGTCCCATGGTTCGCCGGTTGGGGGGAAGGCTGGCGCAGCATCTTGTAGAGTGGCGTGCCATTACTTCAGATGTGTGGGTTCTGGAGATCATAGCCCACAGCTACTGTCTTCCTTTCCGGCAGAGGCCTCCCGACAATCCACCAGGGAATCTCTCTTTGAAGAGTCCGGATCCTCTCCTTGCGCAGGAAATACAATCCCTGCTGGAGAAAGGCGCCATAGAACTGGTGCCTGTAGTGGAGAGGAACAAGGGATGGTATTCCCCTTATTTTTTGATTTCGAAGAAAGACGGGGGATTGAGACCCATCATGGACTTGCGCAGTTTGAACAAGCTCCTCAGGAAGGACAAGTTCAAGATGGTTACTCTTTCTCAAGTCCTCCAGGGCCTTCAACTTCAGGACTGGTTGGTGTCTCTAGAACTCAAGGACGCTTATTTTCATGTGCCGATCCATCCCAAGCACAAGAAGTACCTGAGGTTTGCGGTTGGCGACTCGCACTTTCAGTTTCGGGTCCTGCCATTCGGATTGACCTCCGCCCCGAGGGTCTTCACCAAGCTCATGGTGGTGGTGGCAGCGTATCTCAGGAAAGAGGGGCTTCACGTCTACCCCTACCTGGACGATTGGTTGATCAGGGCGGGCTCTCCCGAGCAAGTTCTGGATCATCTGTCTGTCACCTGCCTCTCCCTTCACAGGCTGGGCTTCTCCCTCAACTTAAAGAACTCCCACTTGACGCCAACTCAGCGGCTCCAGTACATCGGAGCAGTGCTCGACACGTCCCTGGGGCAGTGTTTTCCTCCCCAGGTGAGTGCTCATCACATTCAGCAGATGGTGCAAAGGTTTCAACATGCCCAGAGTCTCCCAGCGTTCGAGTTCTTGAGGTTGCTCGGTCTCATGGCATCCTGCATTCTTCTGGTGCCAGAGGCCAGGTTGCGGATGAGATCACTGCAGTGGTCACAGTCCTCCTGCAGGATGTCGGACCCCATTCAGGTGCCGCCTTCGGTTGCCCAGGACCTTCTGTGGTGGGCCGTCAAAGGCAATCTGATGAGGGGGGCTCCATTTTGGCTAGCCTGGCCGGAGGTGACGATTA
Source organism: Ambystoma mexicanum (assembly GCF_040938575.1). Classification (NCBI taxonomy): domain Eukaryota; kingdom Metazoa; phylum Chordata; class Amphibia; order Caudata; family Ambystomatidae; genus Ambystoma; species Ambystoma mexicanum. Next base: position 249,800,710 of record NC_090930.1, on the reverse strand, counting down.
TGACGGACTCATCCCTCACGGGTTGGGGAGCTCATGCCAACGAGTTGACAGTCAGCGGTCGTTGGTCTCCGTCGGAGTCCAGACTTCATATCAATCTGTTGGAGCTGAGGGCTGTCAGGCTTGCCCTGAAGGCTTTTCTGCCGACTGTGCGAGGAAAGAATGTATTGATTCTGACGGACAACACAGTGGCCATGCACTACCTCAACAAAAAGAGGGGGGCAGGGTCACTTCCTCGGTGCAGGGAGGCGATGCAGCTCTGGTTCTGGGCCATCCAGCAGGAAATTTCGATCTCAGCAGTTCATCTGGCTGGAGACGAAAACGAGACGGCGGACGCTCCGAGCAGGCAGAGCGCGATCTCTCACGAGTGGGAGTTGGCTCAGGAGATTCTCCTGGAGATCTTCGCCCTTTGGGAGACCCCTCAAGTGGCTCTCTTCGCCTCCAGTGTCAACCGGAAGTGCGAAAGATTATGCTCTTGGGAAACGTGTTCGTGGTGGAGTGGTCCTTCCCACTGCTGTATGCGTTTCCTCCTGTCCCCGTCATCCCGCAAGTGCTAGAGGTTACGGAGGTTCGGTTCCCGGATGATCCTCATTGCTCCGGCATGGGCCCGGAGGACGTGGTACCCGGACCTTCTCGACTTGTCCATCTGCCCTCCATGCTGTCTTCGCTACCGAGACGATCTGCTCTCACGGGAGGGGGGGGTCAGGTTCTCCATCCAGAGGTCAGATCCCTCAACCTTCACTCTTGGATTCTGAAAGGTTGAGGTACAAGGATTGGGACCTCCCGGAAGACTTGATGGAGGTGTTGCTTTCGGCCAGACGGCCGGCAACTAAGCCCCTGTACCGTTGCCGTTGGAGAAAGTTCTGCGACTGGTGCAGGGTTAAGAATGTGGATCCTTTTTCATGTGACATTCCTGTGGTTCTGTCTTTTTTGCTTTAGTTAGCCCACAAGGGCTTGCAAGTCGGTACCATTAAACGTTACCTGGCGGCGCTGTATAAATTTAAGCGCTCGTCTGAGGAGTGTTCTTATTTTAAAATTCCGTTAATTTATCAGTTTCTCAAAGGACTTACTAATGTGTTTCCGCCGTCACCTTTCCAGGTGCCTGGTTGGGATTTGAACCTTGTTCTGAAATTCCTTATGGGTGCTCCGTTTGAGCCTTTACATTCTTGTCCTTTGAGACTGTTAACCCTTAAAACTGTATTTTTAGTTGCGGTTACTTCAGCTCGCAGAGTGAGTGAGTTGTAGGCACTTTCAGTTAAGCCACCCTTCACTGTTTTTCATAAGGACAGGGTTGTCCTTAGAGTTCGTCCTTCCTTTCTTCCGAAGGTGGTGTTGGAATTTCATTCAAGCCAGAAGGTTGTTCTTCCGGCATTTTATCCTCCTCCACATCCTGGTAAGGAAGAGGAGAGGCTCCATAGGTTGGATCCTAGGAGGGCTTTAAGCTTCTACATTTCCCGCGTGTCCCGGGTGGACGATCAGCTCTTTATTGGTTACGCTGGAAGGCGTTTGGGACAAGCTGTCTAGATGGATTATCTTGGCAATTTCTGAATGTTGCCGCTTGGCGGGTAAGGACCTTCCGGTAGGCTTACGGGCCCATTCTACTAGGTGAATGGCTGCCTCTACTGCCTATTCGTAACATCTGTGAAGCAGCCACTTGGGCTTCGGTCCATACTTTTGTACGAAACTACTCCCTAGATTCTATCCATGGGCAGGTTCTGGCCTTTGGCAAGTCGGTCCTTTACTCTGCAATTTGATTGGGCATTCTAAATTTCTATATTCTAAATTCTTTTTCCCTCCTCCATACGTTGGTACTGCTTTGGGAGTCTGCCATAGATATGGAATACGTCGGAGGACCCAATCCCCTCGAAGAACAAGTTTCTCCCTTACCTGGTAACGTTCTTTCGATGGGATGGTCTGACGACGTATTCCATATCGCTCCCTCCCTACCTGCCCCGCTACAGAATTTCTTGTGCGATTGCAGCTTTCTTTTCCGCAAGGCTTTCTGTGGTCATACTGGCAGAAGATTGGTGCCACACGTTCTGGGAAAAAACTACAACTGAGGCTACAGACGTCGTGCATCCTACTTATAACATCCGGTGACGTCGGCTCGTCGGAGGCCCTCGAGGACAGCGTATCGACATCATCGATGCAGGACGCAGCCGCTGAAAGATTTTCCGAAGCAGCACAGCAGTGGTGATTACTGTCATAGATATGGAATACGTCGTCGGACCATCCCATCGAAAGAACGTTACCAGGTAAGAGAGTAACTTGTTCTTTATGTCTGTACCATTTTTATTTTTTTTATTTTTTTTTTAAATATGTTTATTTTAAACCAAGGCAGGACAGATTACATACAACCTTGCATAAGGCTTTCACACTAATAGCAATTCCCTTTCGCTCAAATTCTCCCTCCCTCTTCCTCCCCACCCCTCGGATCCCGTCGTCCCCGCTCCTACTCCCACACACCGTGGGGCCGATCAGTGCCCCTGTCCCTCAGGCGGGCTTTTGATCTCTCAGAGACCATCGAGTGCTGAGAGGTTTAAATGTTAAGGCGGGGAATCGTTGGTCGTACTCCAGTACTGGGGCCCAAAGGTTCTGGAAGCGATGTAAAACACCCGCCCTTGCCGCAGTCATTTTTTCTGCGATCAGGATGTCCCAAAGTTTACCCCACCAGTGTGCCATGCATGGGCCGTCCGGGGACTTCCAGAAGCGGGCCAGCACAATTTTGCCAGCCAACAGGCAATGCGTCGCTAGTTTCGCTCTGTTCCCAGAGCGGGGGTAGACCCCAGGGGTCGGAACCCACAGCAGGACCGTTTCGGGCTCAAAGGAGAGAGACCTCCCAGTAATTTGTTCGATCGTCCCCAGGCACCCAAAATTGTTGGATCTTTGGGCAAGCCCACCACATGTGGAAAAAGGAGCCAGGTTGGGAGCACCCCCTCCAGCAAGAAGGGTCTACCTGAGGGTTCATGTGGTGTAATCTAAGGGTGGGGGTAGTACCATCGTAGCATCAGTTTATATGCGCATTCCTTGTTGGTCACACAAGTAGATGAGGAGTGGGTGCGAGTCCAGATGTCCACCCAGGATTGATCCTCGATCGGGTGACCCAGGTCTGCCTCCCATTGGGCCATGCATCGCGTTCTTGCACTTAAGAAGTCCCCCAAGAGGCGTCTGTACAAGGTTGAGAGCCTACTCCGGGAAGGCAGGTCCTTCAGTGTTAGTTCCAGAGAGGTAAGGGGGCGGAGGGCCGCCAGAGGGTCTGGGGGTGTGAGCACCAGTGACGGAGTTGGCAGTACGTGAATCTTTCCGTTTCCTGTAGCTGAAACATCGCCTTACATTGTTCAAAAGGTGCGTGGCGTGTTTCCGGCGTATAGCTGCTCCAGGGTCTCAAGGCCGCCGTCGATCCAGTTCTGGAAGTTTCGGGGTTTCGATCCCGGTGAGAAGTTTGGGTTGTGAAAAATAGGGGAGAGTGGGCTTTGTCCCCTTGGGATTCCTTTTTGTTTTAGGGCCCAGTCCCATGAGCTCAGCGTATGTTTGGTAGTTAGCAGTGTCTTCCAGTGTTCTCTCAGGGGAGGCTGGATGTGTGGGAGGAATCGCAGGGCGAGCGGCAGCTGGGCTTGTGCAAGTTCCACCCATCGAGGGCGGTCTGTAGTGATCTGCCAAGCATGGACGTGTGCCAGCTGTGCTGCTACCTTATAGGCTCGAAGGTCGGGGACCCCCCAATCTGGCATTGCCAAGCAGGGTTTTGTGGAGGATCCTAGCTTTTTTGCCTCTCCCAATGAACTTCAGCATTTTCTTTTGCAGAGCCTGGAGAGCCAGCTTTGGGATGGCTACTGCAAGGGAGGAGCAAGCATAGAGAAATCGCGGGAGCAGGTTCATTTTTGCGGCCGTGATCCGCCCCATCAAGGAGATCTCCTGGGTGGACCAGTGCTTCAAGTCTCCCTCCAATTCACTGAATAGCCTGGGGAAATTCACCAGATATGTGTCCTTTGGGTCTGCTGTAATGTGGACTCCCAAGTAGGGGATAGCTTGTTTCTTCCATCTGATCGGGCATAGCCTGGTTAATGCCTCTTATTCCTCCTGATGGAGGCCAATGCCCAGGCCCACTGATTTGGAAAGATTAACAGTAAAGCCGGTGACCCTCCCGAAGTTGGCTATTTCAGCCAGGGCGTGTTTGGCTGAGGAGTTGGGATCCGAGAGCATCAGAAGAACATCATCGGCGTACAGTGCAAATTTGTGTTGGGATGAACCTACTTGAAGACCCTTGATGTGCTTGTTCCGTCGAACTCTCTGGGCAAACGGCTTCATTGTTAGCGCGAAGAGAAGAGGGGACAGAGGGCAGCCCTGTCTTGTCCCGCAGGTCATGGGGATCGGGGATGATAATAGGCCATTGATCCTCAGGAGTGTCTTGGGGGATGCGTAATTGGCCATTACCATAGATTGGAAGGTCGGGCCAAAGACCCCCAGGGTTAGTTTCATGAAGGACCAGTCCACTCTATCAAAGGCTTTGGTGGCATCTAGGGCCATTAGTGGGAGTCCCTGGGCGGTACGGTGGGCAATGTCTACCAAGTTCAGGGTTCTTCTGATGTTGTCCCCTGCCGCTCTGTTCAGGATAAAGCCCATTTGGTCGGGGTGAATTAGGGTCGGGAGGATGTGCGATAGCCGGTTGGCCAGGATCTTGGAATAGAGGTTAGCGTCTATATTTAGCAGAGCAATTGGCCTGTACGAGGCCGGGTCTCTCGGGTCCTTCCCGGGTTTAGAGAGGAGGATTGTAGTGGACTCTTGCATTGAGGGAGTCACCGATCAAGGTTCTTTGAAAGAGTTAAAGAGTGTAACCATCGGGGGGATCAACTGGGCTTTAAATATTTTGTAGAATCTCGAGGAGAAGCCGCGGGTTTTGAGGGCTTTAATGGCTTCATCGACCTCCTCGTCCGTGATTGGAGCTTCCAGGATCTCTCTCGTTGCCGTGGACAGGCATGGCAGGAATGCCCCCCGTAGGTATTCCTCCTGTTCGGATTGGTTCCGTGGGCGAGCAGTCATCACTTGAGTTAGGTGGTCCACAGCCAGCCATTGTTTTTCCGATTCAGAATACTGCATCTTCCCCTGCGGGTCGCGGATCCCCGTGATAGTGTTGGCTCGTCTCGTTTTTGGCCAGTTTGGCTACCAGAAACTTATTAGCTTTATTGTTCTTGGCATAGTAGAATTTCCTAGTCTTGGCCATCAGCTGCGCGGTGTGTTCAGCGTAGAGGGCCTGTAATTTCTTTCTGGCCAAGCGGACGGCGTGGTCAGTCTTGGGGGACCACCCCTTCCTTTTCTGGGCTTCCTCTGCTGTTTGCAGTTCCTCTTCGAGGGCTTGCCGGGTTTGCCGACGATTGCGGTGGAATGCCACCCCTTGTGCTATCAGGGCTCCCCTGATCACTGCTTTCATTGCATCCCAATTATTTGCGAGGGAAGTATGAAGTATCCGTGGCGGGGTTGTCCTCCAGGAAGTTTTTAATTGTGTTTGCGATCCTGTCCCTGACCAGCTTGTCGTTAAGGATCGGGTCATAGAGTGACCACCTGCATGTGGAGTCGGCACTGGGATCCTGGATTCGGAGTTCCATGACTGTTGGTGCGTGGTCTGACAGGATTATTGGGCCAATGGAGACCTCAATGGCGAAGGAGAGGGTTTGGGGCGAGGTTAGGAGGAGGTCTATCCTCGAGAAGGTTCGGTGGACATGGGAAAAAAAGAAGTCCCTCTCGGTAGGATGTAGCACCCGCCACGCGTTCACCAGCTCCAAGGTTCTGAACAGGCGTAAGAGGCTGAGGGCTAGCGCGAAGTCCCCTGGGGAAGGCGGATGAGATTTATCTTTGGTGGGGTCCGGCACTCCGTTAAAGTTCCCCCCATTATAGTCTGGCCTTCCATGAAGCCCGAGAGGGCGGAGCCCAGGGAATCATAGATGCTTGCTTGTCCCGAATTGGGCGCGTATACTGAGACAAAGGTATTACAGATCTCCCATCAAGAGGCATTTCACTGCCACGAAGCCTCCCTCTGGGCATGATCTAGAGTCCAAGATCTGGGGATTTAGGCCTTTTTTGAAGAGGATCGCCGTGCCACCCTTGCATCCCCCTGAGGCGAGGAATTGAAGTGGGTATAGACCTGAGCGTAGGCGCCCAAAGTCTGCTGGGAGGAGGTGAGTTTCTTGAAGCACCGCTACCCCGGCGTCCTCATCCTGTAGTTTCTGAAGGATCGATTTGCGTTTAGTGGGGGAGTTTAGCCCGTTAACCATTAGTGAAGGGCATCGTAATGTCTGGGTTGGGGACCCAGCTATGTTAAGTTCCGGTGGGAGGGGGCCGGAAGGGAGACGGTCAGACGCAATCATGTGTGAAGGTTAAGATTGGCCTGTCCTGCTCTTGGGGTTTTAACAGGAGCCCCCAAAGGGGGGCTAACTTTTCAACTAGCGGGATGGTCGACATTATGAGTGCGGCCAAACCCCCGGCCAACGGAGCCAGATGAGTCGTCAATGTAACTTGGGTTTCCAAGGACCTGAAGATGGAGTGAACCTTGGAATGGACATGGGCCGTTGGTGAAGCCCGCCGTATTGAGCTATAATAACCTTCGGCAGCGTCGGAAAAAGCAAGTCGTTGTAGAGGGGGGCCGAGCCCCTAGGTTGATTGTGTGGCACTTATTCCAGTTGTAAGGCCTGTGTGCCATTTACCTCCTCCTGTTGTTTCGGGAGGCTCTCGACCAAGCGGACCGTCCGGGCTGTGGAGCGGGGGTGGACTTCCGGTTCTCCGATTCCTCCGAGGTCATCGGAGCGGCCTCTGTGGGGGAGGAAGGGTGCATAATCTTGCTGGGCAATTCTCCGCAAAGTACCGTTGTATGAGAATTGCAGGGCTGTTGGGAAGAGCCATCTGTACCGGACCTGTCGTTCTTGAAGGAAAAGGGCTAGGGGTCGCAGTGCTTTCCTCCTCTGAAGGGTTAGGAGCGAGAAATCTTGGTAGATCTGTAGGCGCGAGCCCAGGAAAGTGAGGTCATCTTTTGAGCGACTAATGGCGGAAATGGCCTCTTTCGTGGAGTAAAAATGTACCCTGGTGATGACATCAGAGGGGGTCCGATTCCACCCCGGGGCGTGGGCGCAGTCTGTGGGTGCGGTCCAGCAATAGTAGGGACTTGTCTAGGTCCAGGAGGAGGGCCTGGAAGAACTCAACATATTCAGCCAGTTGCTTGTCCGAGACCGAGGTGGGAACGCCTCGGATCCAGAGGTTGTTGCGGCGGGCCCTATTCTCCAAGTCCTCTTGTTTGAATACCAGGATTTCGCATCTATCTTGAAGGGCTTTGACTGATTGTTGGATTTCGCCCAGCGTTGTTGCTTGGTCCTGCGCGTGGTCCTCGGCCTCCCCCAGTCTCTGCTCCACTTCAGTGACTCTGTTGTTGGTTCGTTCCAGGTTGGAGGAGAGCTCTGTCATGCAGGTTCTAAATTCGGCCTTAATGTCTGCCATAAATGCCAATAAGTCGCCTCTGGTGGCTGGGGTGACCCCCCTCCTTTTGATGGTCTGGCAGTGAGGGCGCCGGCGAGTTCGGGTTTCTTCCCCCTGTCAGGGGCCGTCAGCATGGTGGCTATGTCCGCGTTTTTTGGTTGCTTTTGTTTGTTTGGTCATGGTGCAAGACGCAGGGTGGATGTTGTGATGGGGTGGCAAGATTCTGTTCTGCCTTGGAGGCTCTTCTTTGGGCTAAGTAATGTTGGCTTGCGACAGCGAGGGTCACCCCGGAGACAGCCACGGAGGCGAGAGGGGAGGAAATGGGCCGGGGCTATGGGCCGGGGCGCCCCGGGAAGAGAGGGTCACGGGGAGTGCAAGTCCTCCGAAGCTAAGCTTGGTGCCCTAGCCGCCTGGGCTCGTAGATGCGGGTTCCCCGAGCGGCCTGGAGGAGGCCCGAAGGGCTGAGGCCACCACCTGGAGGCCCCGGGTGCGTCCGGAGTAAGGTGGCCGTGGGTTCCCACCGAAGCGGGGATGCTTGTTGGGGCGAGTCCGGTCCAACAGGGAAGCGTGGGAGGGTCCCCGCTGTCCCCCAAAGGGGAATACTTCAGGTTGTGGTGGAGGCGACGAGGGACCCCCAAATCCGTTGAGGGGAGGCCGGGCCTCCGATGCTTTAGTTGGGGAGGAGGTTGCTGCTGCGAGGATGGGCCTGAGCACCTCTGGGCTCAGGGGCACAGACCTTCTGCTGCACCGGCACCTGTTGTAGCCAGGAAGGAAGAGAGAGCCGTGGGACCTCTGCTCCCCCTATCGGGGGAGGAGGCCTGGATGAAGGTGTGCCGGGGCGCCCCAGGAGCTGGATGAGGTGATTGCACAGCAGGTGGAGATCTACCGCCCGGGCCAGTACAGGGCTGATCACCGGAGGCAAAGGTGGGGGCGCAGGGGGGATGGAGCCGGGAGTTCTGCCTGAACCCCTGGTGCCGGGTGAGGACCGAGATTCCCACCGGCGCGGGGCCCAGGCGAGCAGCGTTTCAGCCCCCACCCCCCAGTGAAGACCGCCCGGCCTCGGGTCCTCCCTCCAGGCGACACCGTAGCAGCGACGCCTCACACGCCGGCGCTGGAGCCGGAGCCCGCTCCTCGCGGGCCACAGGTTCGTCGGGCACAGGTCCGTCAGAGAGAGACCGCCAGGAGGGGCACTGTGGACCCCGCCGGAGGCCGGGCTGCAGCCAAAGCCACGCAGGGTGTTCTGCGGGCACCTTCCCCGCAGAGCCCGAGCAAAGAGGCCGCTGCGTGTTCCTCAGGAGCCGCAGGACTCCGGAACTTGAATGGTGGGGCAGGGCGGCCGCTCCGGGGGGGCCCCCAGTGTCAGGGGGCGCCCCCAGCACCCTCAATGCCGACCTCGGGCTTGGGGTACGCTGGCGTCCGCCATCTTGAATGCTGGTGGCCGACTGGAGCTGCGGAAAGCTGGCGGTACAGCCACGTCCCCGAAGCACGTTACGCCCCCATCTTTGGACCGCTGGTGCCCCAGACGCTCTGATGGCCTTAGATGTGGTTAAGGTCCCGGTGGAGGTGCGGGAAGCTGCATCTTTTTGCGGAAACGGCAGGCTTCAAACGGCTGACCTCAAGGGAGCAGCCTCATCAGCGGCGCTTCAAGCCACGCCCCCCTGTACCATGAACTCTTGGCAAGTAACTTGTGAGCAGGTCTGAGAGGTCTAGGCAGGGTGTACCAGTGAAGGTGTCCTTTAGTTTTATTGGTGCCTGATCATGTAGAATTATATAGAGCACGGTCATGGCCTTGAAGAGGATTCTAGAACCAATGGGGGAAATGTGCCCCTCTACATATGTGAGTTACAGTAGGCATTGGTTGTGCTTCACTAGAGGGTGTCAAAAAGCAATTTCCGACCATGTCCTTATTCCTGATTTCTTGAGAGCCTTTTGAAGTGGGTTTAGCTGTAGCCTCGTTAAGAGTGCAGTTGGCAGTGTTCAATCATTTCATGACCAACGGAATAGCATTTGTCTCTTTAAGGATTACCCTTCCCAGTCTCTTATGCTCTCATCCTCCCGTGTAAACCACTTTACCACTTTGGAATGTACAAATGTTTTGGCCTCCCTGCAGAAATCCCACATTACACCCAGGGCCCAAAATATGATAGTGATAAAGTGATCAACTTTTAATATGTGTTTTTTGTTAGCCAGTACATCGGCAAGGAGGCTGGGTGAGATTGACATGCTCGTGTGCAGGGTCCTATATTTCTCCTTTCCTCATGGTCTTTGCCTGCATCTCCCTCCCGCTTTGCTCACAGGGCGTTCTAACTCTTTTCATAGACGGCAAGAAATACTTTCACCTAATTGTTTTCCTGATGATGGTACAGTGCACCTGCTAGATGTTGATCCAACTGTATACCTACCTATATTTTAAACAATTACAGTTCACGCGTTTGTGATTCTTTGCTGCAGGCCTCTGGCCCAGGCCATAATAGAAAAGAAACTACCTATTTTATCCTCGCCAAGTTGATTAAACAGACCATTTTGAATGGATGGTGTCCTCCAACGTATTCCAAATCTTTGACATGTAATGTCCACTGCTGTGCTGCTTTGGAAATTTTTCGGCAGAGGGCGTCCTGCGTCGATGGCGTCAGGTCGATGTCCCTCGAAGGCCTCCGTCGAGGGTGACGTCATTGGATGTTATAAGTAGGACGCACAGCGCCCGTAGCCTCAGTTCTGTTTTTTCTGCAAACGTGTTTGCTTTGAGAACTCTGCGTCCCGCGTGTAATCTTCTTCGATAATGTCGTCTTCTACCACTCCGAGCCCGCGGTCAGGCTTAAAAAAGTGCAGGGACTGTAAGTCCAAGATGTCCATCACGGACCCTCACCGTATCTGCTTGTGGTGTCTAGGCGAGAGCCACGACACATACGACTGCTGGAAGTGCCAGTTGTTGACTGCCAAGGCCTTGTGGGAGCGTAAGGGGAAATTGCAGGTAGGTCGGGTATCCAGACCCTGTAAATCCAGTAAAACTACTGGTCTTTCCACCAACGACTCGAGGGGTGACTCTCCCCGTCGGAGGGAGTCCGTGGGATCTCAGTCCTGGAGTGGTTCTTGCCACTCGTCCTCCTCGTCGAGGCACTCCCGGAAGCGGCGTCACTGATCGCCTTTCCCGTCAGATGATGGCTAAGCGAGGAAAGTGGCTTGCCCCACTAAATCCTCTACTCCGGAGGCGTGTGAGGCATTGAAGAGAAAATGCTGGAGATTTTTCAATCTCGGGGCACTGTCCCGTCCGCACCTCTGGTTGAAGCCGGCGGGCAACGGTTTCGGTCCAACGCTCGCACATCTTCGGGCCCAGGCAGTCGCCGCAATAAAAATCGGGAACCGTCGAGGTCCCGTTGGGACAAGGCTCTGGTAGATCGCCAGAGACGTGCCGGATCCAGGTCACGGTCTTCGTCCCCGACAAAACCGTCAGTCTGGGAAGGTGTTGAGGAGGGTGTCTACACCATCGGCGTCATGCCTATTGAGTGCGCCTGTCGGGTCCTTGCCCTCGGTCAGGCACTCGGGACCATTGTCGACGCCGAAGCCGTCGACACCATCGTGCCTACAGGCCTGAATTTGCCGGTGGAGGCCCCTAGAGCTGTGTAACCTCTGAGAAAGGCTCTGTCTAAACTGTGAAGCCTCCTCTTGACTCCAGGTCTGCTCCTGTACCGAGGAGGGAGTTTTTTCATTCTCTACAGGATATCTATGAGGATGAGGAGAGGTCTGATGTGCAGTTGGAGCCTTTTGGTGCTCCTGGTGACACTCCTGAAGCTCCTGACATGGTCTTTACTGAGGATAGTCAGCTGGAGGAGCTGCGTCAATCTTTCCATGATGCCAGTGGCCTGAACACATCTCCTGAGATGGAGTTTGGCAGGCTGGAGCCTGGGGCTCATGCTGAACCCTCCTATAGGATGTTGCTGTCGAGAGTTAAGGAGTACCTAGGGTGGTCCGGTGGTCCGGCCCTCCAGTTGAATTCGATAAGTATGACCTGACTGACATTTTAGATCAGGGTCCATCTACTGACCAGTGTTGCCTTTTCACATTGCGTTACAGAAAAGGGTGGCTGCTGCTTGGAACACCCCGGAGTCTCTTCCGGCGGTCAACAGGTTGTTGACTAAGAAATACTGCCCATCCAGCAGCTACCTATTCACACACTCCACTCCTAAGAGTTAGGTGGTTCAGGCAGCCACGGCCACCTCGAGGCAGGCGGCGTACCCTACCATCCCTGCAGATAGGGACGACAAGCGCTTCGATGGGTGAGCACGCAACGTTTTTTTGGCTGGGAGTATGGCGCTTAAATCGGCCAACTCCACCTGTGCATTGGCCAAATTTTCGCACACTCTGTGGAATTGCCTCTCTGCCGGCTGAGCATATTCCCGAAGGGGAAGAAAGGGATGGGGTCCTTGCTATTTTGCAGGATGGCAAGGATGCCATGTGTGAATCCCTTCAGTCTAAGTTGGACACGGCAGATAGTGTCAGCCGGTCCATGGCTGCGAGCACCGTGATAAGCGGGTTTGCGTGGATGCGGAAGTCTGGCTTTGCACCGGATATGCAGGCCCGTCTTCTCAGCATGCCTTTTGACGGCTCTCATTTGTTTGGCAGCAAGGCTGACCAGAGCCTTGAGAGGTTGCAGACCTCCAAAGCAGCTGCAAAATCTTTGGGTGCAGCTATGCATCAACCTCCGCCTTTTCGTCCTAGTGGACAGCAGTGGGGGGGTTCCTTTCGTCACTACTCCTCTTTTGGTAGAGTGAGAGGAACGGCCAGTCAAAGGGGCCACTGTAAGGGTCAGCGCGGTGGACGGGGATGAGGTGCCAAAGCCACTCAAGCAGCTGACTCTTTGCCTTCCGGCGCTGCCACAGCCTCTACGAAACAGCTATGAGGTCAGGTCTCATTGGGGGCAGGCTGTCTCAGCATCTCGAAGAGTGGCGAGCCATTACTTCAGATGCGTGCATTCTGGAAACAATGGCCCACGGCTACTGCCTACCCTTCCTAAATCGGGCTCACAACAATCCACCGGGAAACTCTCTTTGAAGATTCTGCATCCGCTCCTTGTGCAGGAAATCTTAACCCTGCTGGAGAAATGCACTATAGAACTAATGCCTGTGGCGGAGAGGAACAAGGGCTGGTATTCCCCATATTTTTTGATTCCCAACAAAGACTGGGGACTGAGACCCATCTTGGACTTGCGTCACTTGAACAAGTTCCTCAGGAAGGACAAGTTCAAGATGGTCACTCTTTCTCAGGTCCTTCAGGCCCTTCGACTTCAGGATTGGTTGGTGTCATTGGACCTACAGGATGCTTATTTTCATGTGCCAATCCATCCAAAGCACATAAAATACCTGAGGTTCGCTGTTGGCAGCTCGCGCTTTCAGTTTCGGGTCCTGCCATTTGGGCTGCCCTCCGCCCCGAGGGTCTTCACTGTTAGGGAGGATTCTCATTCTATGGCTAATTTCCCTTACCTATAGAGTCCCCCAGCAGCTTTGCTGGATTTGAAGGGTTCGTTTTTTTCTCCTTCTAAGAGTGAGACTCTTTTTCCCACTCTTTGGCATTTTTGCTATGTGTGTTCTAGGCTATTTTTGTTACATGTCTATGGGGTTTTTCTCACCTCCATAGGAACCATCTTTATTCACATGGGTTACACAGCACCCTCTGTGCAGTGACCCAGGGGTGTTGTAGCGACCCCCAAACATAGACTCCATACCCTGGGACTGACTACTGCCTCCCAGGGCATGTAAAGTCCCCATTGACTTTACTAGTTAATTTTTATGAACTAAACCAGTACAACCGATCTTACTATGGAGGTACTGGAAAGGGTTAATAGGTTTTCCCTTATGTTCGTTTTCAAGAGGGTACCCTAAAGTCCCTCTCTCTAAAGTTTCTGGCTGGTGGAAGTGGTTACTACCGTAAATATTCGACCGCAAATATTTTCCTATGGGATTTTCCCATTGTTCGAGGCTACCACATTTTCTGACAGCCTCTAACATACCGCCAGTTTATTTTAATATTAACTTTACTCTGGTAGGTTTTATTTGCCAGAACTTTAATATACATTCTTTCTCGTGTTTTTTTCTAAACTCCTAACCCAGGTCGGGGATCCTTTGTTCGTCCTTTTGGCGGGCTTCTGCCAAGAAGCCCTCCTTTCGGCGCCACTGAGTCTGGGGTGGGTCCATTGTGTGGGAGGGGGAGTAGGACCCCTGGACAGGGTTGCCTCAGCAATCCATGTCGCACTCTATCCTGATAGGCTGGAGGGTCTCCCTCCAAGATGACCACTCCACTGTATGAGTGACAGCTAGGCTGTATGAATGGGGATCTTTTTGCATAAAAGCAGGGTCCTGAGGACTGGAAGAGCAAGACGTCGCCACTGGAACTAAGAAGCCGAAGACGAGAGAAGCCAAAGACATCTGCAACGACTGAACCACCGGTGAAGCCCTGCTGCAGCGTCTCACCACTTTTCTCCACACGACGAGAGGAGATCTTCATCTGAAAGAGCCTTCTTCCCTTGAGCTGGTGGGGCCAAACGGTTTGCCAATAGCCTTCCTGGACTTGCCCTGGTCAAATCGCCAGTACCCTGTACTCCGAGACCGGATAGCCAGGCACCAGTCCACCCGGACCGCGATTTAAAGGAGCGTACCTTTTATTCGCTGGGCAGCACCGTGGCTGGTTTCATCCCTCGGTAGTGCAGTGACTCGAACCTTCCTCCACGGCAAGAGCCTCTCTTCCTCTGCTGAATCCCCCGAACTACAGGAACTAACAGGAACAACCGCCACCGCAGGAGCCACTTCTTCATTTTTAAGGGACATTGTTCCACCAGGCCGGCCTCTCTGCTTGGTAGTGCTAAAGGTGTTTTAAATCCTTTACCTACCTGTTGGGTTGGCCGCCCCTCTCTTTTAACATTGTCTTTCATCTGTTGCATCTACTTTTTCGAATCGTTAACCAAAGACTTGACTGCAGCTACAAGAACATTTTGCTACTGGCCCTTGCCCTGTACCACTGACATTGGCACAGGCCTATTGACTCTGGCTAAATTTGTTAGAACTGCCTTCTCTAGATTTCTTCTCAACTAGAAATGTGTTGGTGCACCTACCTCTTATAACCACCTTTTCCTTCCCACTTTTAAAATTTTTGAAATGCCATTTTGATAAGTTTTCATTTAATTGTTCTCTATACTAATGTACTGCCTTGCTTAAATTGGTTCACACAACTATGGGAAGTTTTGCTAGGGTGTAGAAGAAGATATTTCTGTATGACTTGTGCTTTCCCTCCCTTGTGAGAAATTGCTAGAGTACCCCTTGTGTTTGGTTTTCACTCTGGTTCACTTGGTCTACAATTTAACTAAGGAGTGTGTTTTCTTTTGTTTGACTTACTTTAACTTGCTTATGAACTGTGATAAATGTTTTTACTAGAAGTGTATAAAATAAATATATATCTACTTTTTAATACAAAGCTTTGGTCAGTGTTTCCTTGTGCCATAGCACTGTGGGCCTATTGTGTAAACCCTGAATACTGCTCATCTCCCTCTTGAGATAAGTCTCGCTGCTCAGCCACAGCTACCAACTAAACCTTTGTGGTACAGACTGATACCAAAAGGGGATTTATTGCTCTCACCTGTAGGTTTAATCTTCTGTAGTGCTCCCTAAGGGAACTGCACAGGATTCTGCCTAACATTCACCAATCTCATGGTGGTGGTGGTGGTGGTGGTGGTGGTGGTGTATTTCAGGAGAGGGGGGGGTTCAAGTCTACCCCTACCTGGACGACTGGCTGATCCGAGTGCATTTTCCTGAACAAGCCTTGGATCATCTCAGCCTCACCTGCCGCTCCCTTCACAAGCTGTGCTTCTCCCTCATTTTCAAGAAATCGCATATGACACCCTCCCAACAGCTCCAGTACATCGGGCTGTGTTGGAACATCCTTGGGAAAGTGCTCGCCACCCAAGGTGAGGGCTCATCACATTGTCCAGATGGTCGACAAATTTCAACATGCCCAGAGTCTCCCGGCTTTCTAATTCTTAAGGTTGCTTGGCCTCATGGCATCCTGCATTTTTCTGGTGCCGGAGGCCAGACTGCGGATGAGATCCCGTCAATGGGCTCTCAAGACGCAGTGATCCCAATTCTTAGGCAAGATGTTGGATCTCCTTCAGATTCCGCTCAAGGTGTCACAGGATCTTCTGTGGTGGGCCAGCAAAGGGAATCTGATGAAGGGAGAGTTGTTTTGGCAACCATGGCTGGAAGTGACGGTAGTGACGGATTCTTCCTTCACAGGATGGGGAGCTCACGTCAACGAGGTGACCACCAGCGGTCGTTGGTCTCCGTTGGAGTCCAGACTTCACATAAATCTTTTGGAGCTGAGGGCCATCAGGCTAGCCCTGAAGGTTTTTCTGCCGTTTGTACGCAGGAAGAGTCCTGATCATGACGGACAACACAGTGGCCATGCATTACCTCAACAAAAAGGGGGGTGTAGGGTCGCTACCGCTGTGCAGAGAGGCGATGCAGCTCTGGTTCTGGGCAATACAGCAGGAAATCTCACTCTCCGCAGTTCATCTGGCCAGAGAGGAGAATGCGGCGGTGGACGCTCTGAGCAGGCAGAGTGCAGTCTCCCACAAGTGGGAGTCAGCTCAGGAAGTCCTTCAGGAGATCTTAGCCCTTATGGGAACCCCTCAGGTGGGTCTGTTCGCAACTGGTGCCAACCGGAAGTGCGAGACACATTGCTCAAGTGAATTTCCTCAGAGAGGAGCTTTAGGGGACACGTTTGTCGTGGATTGGTCATTCCCACTTCTGTACTTGTTTCCTCCGGTCCCCGTCATTCCTCAAGTTCTAAGGAGGTTGCAGAGGTTCGGGTCCCACATGATCCTAATTGCTCCGGATTGGGCCAGGAGAGCGTGGTACCCGGACCTTCTAGAAATGTCAATCTGTCCTCAACGCCGTCTTCCCCACAGAGAGGATAGGGTAGGGTAGGGTAAGGTGGGGTGGGGTGGTGTCGGGGTTCTCCATCCAGAGGTCAAGACTCTCAACCTTCACGCATGGTTTCTGAAAGGTTGAGATATAAGTATTGGGACCTCCCAGATGACGTGATGGAGGTGTTGCTTTCGGCCAGGCGTCCGGCAACCAAATCCCTGTGCCGTTGGCGTAAGTTTTGCGACTGGTGCAGAGGTAAGAATGTCGATCCTTTCCAGTGTTCCATTCTGATGGTTCTTTCTTTCTTGCTTTCTTTGGCCCACAAGGGTCTTCAAGTGGGTTCAATTAAGGGTTACCTGGCAGCGCTGTCTATTTTCAAGCACTCATCTAAAGAATGTTCCTATTTTAAGATTCCTTTGATTACCCAGTTTCTAAAAGGGCTCACAAATGTGTTCCCGCTGTCCCCCTTTCAGGTGCCGGTTTGAGATCTGAATCTAGTCTTGAAATTCTTGATGGGTGCTCCGTTTGAACCTTTGCACTCTTGTCCTTTGAGACTGTTGACCTTCAAGACAATTTTCTTAATTGCAGCTACATCTGCTCGCAGAGTGAGCAAGTTGCAGGCACTTTCGTCTAAGCCACCCTTTACTGTGTTCCACAGGGATAGGTTTGTACTCCGGGTAAGCCCTTCCTTTCTACCTAAGGTCGTGTCTTGAGTTTCATTTGAGCCAGAAGGTGGTACTTCCTGATTTTTCTCCTCCTCCTCCTCATCCTGGTAAGGAAGAGGAGAGACTCCATAGGTTGTCCCTAGGAGAGCTTTGAGCTTTTATATTTCTAGGATGTCCAGGGTCAGAGTGGACAACCAACTGTTTGTGGGGTACACTGTACACCGATTGGGCCAGGCTGTTACCAAACCGACCTTGTCCAGGTGGATTATCCTCACCATTGCTGAATGCTACAGATTGGCTGGCAAGGACCCTCCTGAGGGTTTGCGAGGTCACTCCACCAGGGGCGTGGCTACATCCACAGCCCTACAATGGGGAGTTCCTGTTAAAAACATTTTTGATGCTGCAACGTGTTCTTCCATCCACACCTTTGTCAAGCGTTTCTATTCTGCCTTCTGGTTGGGTATATCCAAATTCTTCTCCCTCCTCTTTTCACTGATCCTGCTTTTGGAGTCTGTCAAAGATGTGGAATACGTTGGAGGACACAATCCATTCGAAGAACAAGTTACTTACCAACTGGTAACGTTCTTTCGACTGGATTTTCCTCCAACGTATTCCACATCGCCCTCCCAGCCTGCCCCTCTGAAGAATTTCCTATGCTGTTGCAGCTTGCGTTCCCACATGGCTATGTGCAGTCATGCAGGCTTGGTGTGCGGTCATAAAAAACAAACAAAAAGCGTCCCAACAGGAAAGTCAACCTGAGTTATTGCAGAAAAATGATTTACTGCACACTGTCTCACTTCATGATAATTGGAGAAGAATCACTACCAGCTGAGAGCCACTAATCACAACCCCTGGTAGTGTTCTTTTGTTGGCTATCTGCTTATATAATATAATAGATAATACATTATCTAAATATGAGATTAAATCATATACCAAGGTTTATCATTCTGGCAATTTATCAACTGCAGTAATGTAAATACACTCCATATTGAACATACAGCCAATTCATAAATAAAAATCACAATTTATTTCAATGATTGTCACAATTCCGCAAATTCAAATATTAACATTTTATAAAAAACTAAAAAGATGACAAAAAACAGACCTGAATCATCCCTGAGAATCAAGTCACTACAAATGGAGTTCCAATTATTTTTGACAGAAACAAAAGCAGAAAAAACATCAAATTATATCACATAATAGTGTATTCATTTGTAAATAATGTCTCACTATTCATATGATTTGTATGAATATGATGATTCCACTAGATCATTCAATTCAACAGAACTAATCATGAGAGAACACAATCTTATCATTCTGTACAATACTTTGTGTTAGAGATTTGGTTCTACTACTAGATAGAATTCAAAATCTTGCAGATCTACTCGGGGTCATGGCATACGTTGTGAAGTGAAAAAAACATGAACCGAGGCTACGGGCGCTGTGCGTCCTACTTATAACATCCGATGACATTACCCTCGATGGAGGCCTTTGGGAGACATCGACTTGACGCAGGACGCCATCTGCCGAAAAATTTCCAAAGCAGCACAGCTGTGGGCATTACATGTCAAAGATGTGGAATATGTTGGAGGAAGAACGTTACCAGTTGTTAAGTAACTTGTTCATCTGTAGCCTACTGTTCTCTTACCCCCTCTTGTAAAGAGCTGATCTACTAGTGGGGTGGTGTCTTCTTGGGCTGATGCCATAGATGTCCCCTTATCCAAGGTTTGCCATGTGGCCACTTGGACCTCCCCATACACCTTTGTTTTCTACTACAAGCTTCATGTGTTGATGTTTTGGCTCGTTCCTTTATCGCAGGTGTTCTCCAGGCTGTAAAAGTTTACATTTTTTTAAATGAAGTTGAAGTATAATTAGTGTTCTGTTGTTCAAAGCCCTGACCTTGCTATTGCCTCAAGATCTATAGGAAGGACTCTGACGAGGGAGATGGGACTAGGAGATAATGCCCTAGTTACTTGCTGATAATCTCTATTATCAGTCTCTAATATTCCTCGTTACAGTCTTCATCCGTCCTTTTTTGAAATTGGGTTCACAAATTAATTTTGCAGCTTTATACAAGGAGGAGGATGTCTGGGCATGGTTGCATCTTATAGCCCTTCCCTCGGACTATAGGGGTATGGAAAAATGTGGGTATATTCTTAGAACTCTCTCTGGGGCTGACTACGCTAAAGAAGTGCAGGACTGATGTGGAAAATTAGGGACTCTAAGTTATGAAGATTACTGGTAAGTATTCGTGCATTAAAGCCACCGTGCTCAAAACTGAAACACATATCGGTCAAGGTACTGTCTCTTTTCTAGGTGTAAGGCTCTTTCATTGAAAGTTCATACTGGCTGTGCCAAAAAATGGAGCATCTCAGGATAGATGGGGGTGACTGCCTGTTGCAGTGGGAAAGGACACCTGCGCCTTTAAGGGGAAAGCGAAAGGGCAATGGGAGAGGGAGGGGCTGGAGGAAGGGAGGGGGAAGGGAAAGGGCTTTCAGTTTGGAGAAGAATAAAGTAAAGGAAAGACGTATCCCGTGTTCGCGTGTCATTGAATGAGTGGGCCCAGTTACTACATAACTGGCGACGAGAGAACCCACGCTGCAGTCCCAGGAGGAGGAGACGTGCGCTGCCGATCCATAGGAGGAGGACCGCAGCAGCATAACCAGCCACCACCCGTGCAGCAAGAGGAGATGTCGTGGTGCAGGCAAGGTGAGAGGAGGTGGACGTGACGGTGCGGAGGAGGAGCACCAGATCACTGAGGAGCCCAGCAGATTGATGACCCGAGATGTCCGTTGAGGAGGCCGAGATGCCTGGAGTGTGGCTGATGGCGAAGAGACCGCCAGTGAGGAGCGCGAAGAGGAGACCAGCTGCAGGAGGCCCGTAACGCCCAGAGCGCAGCAGACGGTGAGTAGACTGCCAGGGTGGGGGCAGAGGGAGCCCAGCCGCAGCATCACCGGTGAAGGAGAGGTCTGCGGAGCCCAGCAGCAGCATCGCTGGAGGAGGTGAGGACTGCAGAGCCCAGCAGAACACACGGAGAAACGGCAGCCGTTGAATAGAGGTACGGAGATGGGCCGAAAGGAGGGGGACAGGGGCAGCACACCCCACAAGCAACCTGACCCCATACCAGTCAAAAACTAGAATCCGAGGACCATCAAGCATATAAAATAAACAAAAAGAAAGTCACACACGTAGTCACAAAGAAGAAAGCGTGTGCCACATCAAACCACTAGAAAGCGAGGACCATCAAATATATATAAAATAAAAGGGCGAGGCACACACGCAGCTGCAAAGGAAAAAGCGCGTGCCACAGTACGTGGCAAGTTCACACCAATAAACTACTAGAAAGCGAGGACCAGCTAATGAGAACAAGGAAAAGACACACACACAGCCATAAAGAAGAAAGTGTGTGTCACAGAACGTGGCGAGCCCACACTAATAAACCACTAGAAAAGTAGGATCACCCACAAAAAGAGCGTGCCCCACAACAAAGCCCACTGTTGAGACTATCCATACGAGAAGACTGACGGACCCCAATACCAAACATCACGGTAGGGATCCAAACGCCGGCATGCCACAATGTCACAATCGGGAGGCGCCGCAGTAGATGGAGCCGCACCGACCCCCAAAGGAGTCACACCCACAAACCCAGTGTCATTTGTGCGCCACCCTAATCCATTCATGCTTGAGCCTCAGGAAAACCAAGGTCAGAGATGGCAGGAATGGATGGATGAATTTGAAGAGTTCATGAGAGCTGTGGGCAACCAAGACGCCCCCAACAAGCTAGACCTCTTCACCAACCTCGTCGGAAAGGACATCAAGAGCGTCATTAAAACCATCCCCGCCAAAGAGAGAACCACCTACCCGCTACTCATCACTGCAATCAACAGTCGCCTAGTGGTGCTACCGAATAGAGACTACGAAAGATACACATTTAACCAGTGCACCCAGGCACACCATGAAACAATTGGACAGTTCATCCTATGCCTGCAAAGGAAAATAACTTACTGTGACTTCGCAAACTTCAATGACGACGAAGCCATCCAGCTGAGAGTAATAGAAGGATGTCTGTCTTCCCAATTCCGGAAACACCTACTAAAGAAGCACTTGCCCCTGCAAGAGATGGAGGAACTAGCAACGGTTTATGAGCGTGTCAATGTCTAAGCGGCCAACATCGAAAGCCCAAAGAAACTGGACACCATAGCGGCAATCCCCAATAACCCACAAGGGCAGACGCGCCAGTTCGGCACCCAATCTCGAAAGACTCCTGGAGCGAGGCACGTCGAACCCAACCAGAGAGACAGTGCTGTCGATGCGGGTTCGAGTTTCCCCATAAAGGAAAATGCTGGCAATTGGCCAGATGTGTTTCACGCTCCCCTGGTCTCCACGGGGGCGTAGCACGTAGTCGTATGACCGATAACTGTACTGGCGCAGTTTTGATGGTATGTTGGCGTCCTCTCCCTTTTAACCTCCCCAGGAGGCTTTAGCCTGCAATGGCGAAACAAGATGTTAGCTATGAGTGGGTTGGATTGGTCCCACTACTTGTCACCACCTGATGCCCGACTCCTCTCCTCCTCACCTTTGAGTTTGATGAGGCTGGGTCTCCGTCCTGCTTAACCTTCAGCAGGGGCGCAGTAGGCACAGTCTTTTCTGGGTGCAGTTACCTCACTGTTCCAGAGTGCTGTTACTGTACGTTTCGGAATGCTGGGATTATCGGGTGAGTATCTACCTCAATAGCAGCTTGGTATAGATGCTCAAAGTCTTATTGTCCCAATGTTTAAACGTATTTGTTTTCTCTTGCAGATGCAGTTTTGGTGCAGAAATCAAGTAAAAGATTCGACTCTTCCAGGATGCTAAATAGTTGCCTCCAGGTGAGTATAACGCGGATGAAAGGCGCTGAGTCACTGGAATGTTTGTTCAGTACTGAGCGCGACTAACCTGCCGTTCTTTTCCTGTTCCCTTTTGCAGGCGTGGCATAGTGCCAAGATGAAGAATGGACTGGTTGCATCCAGGTGAGTATAGCGCGGATGAAAGGCGCCGAGTGGCTGAATAAATGTTCATTCAGTATTGTGCGCGACTAACCTGCTGTTTCTTTTTCTGTTCCCTTTTGCAGGCGCAGCGCGGTCCCTAGATGTAGAATGGAAGAACCACTCCAATGAAACCAGGAGGAACGCGTAATCCCGGGTGAGTATCGGCACCTGCCTGGATGTCCTTTCAACAGGGGCGGCGATCAGGAAACCAGCTGGAGATGCGACCGATGGACCGGATTGCAGGTAAGTGTTTGGTCGCTGAAGTAACACCTGTTCTTCTCTTTTTCTATTTCCAGGCTCCGATGGATGGAAGCACTGAGGGGCGTGGCTGTAGAAGCTTGAGGACAGAGCAGACACGGTGAGCGTTATGCTGCAGGAGTGCAGAATAACGCGAAGCGTGTTCTGCATGCAGGGTGTGGCTTATATAGCCTTGTAAGTAGTTCCAGGTAAAGTAGTCCCTTTGCCACACCCTGTCTTCTCAAGAAAAATAGTCCGTCTGCCCCTCCCTGGATTATACCAAGGCCCAGCCTCACTAGACAGGTTAAATAGTTCCATGAGTTCAGCCCATTTCATGAGCCTGGCACCAACGGCGCCAGGACTGAGTCCATGAGGCTCTGGGGCGCTTGCTTGGGGCCTGACAAGCTCTTCTGGTTGGTGGGGACTGGGATGGGCCCAACAGCTCCAGGGGTTTCGGAGCTCGCCCCATGGCAATGTGTATGAGGTGTGGCCAGGAAAACCATTTCCAGAGCATGTGTCGAGAAAGAACACCAACTGCAAGCCTACAGGCCTAAGACCCAGATGACACCAAATAGACGATATGAACCGCCCAGGTCACCAAACATGCGACCATACCCCGAGAGGGACAAGACAATGCCAGAAGCAACATCACCAGAAGCACCACGCACCCCGGATTCATCCGAGCAGTGGAAAACCTGCAAATGGAGCCGGCAAGTGAAACATACAACAACCCGGAACAAGTCTACCAAGGGCAGCCTATCCCTGAGGAAGACCCGAGGATAGAATTCAATGCCCAGGACCCATCCGAGAATCCTCCTGTTGAAGAACTGCCAGGAACAGAGCAATATCCCGAATGCGACCGGTACAGTAGAGAATACGTACGGATCATATCTGACTCATCAGATGACAGCACAGCACCCCAAGTCACCGTCCATCTAGGAGGGACCGACACACCGTTCCTCATTGACACAGGTGCAGCGATCAACGTAATGAACCAGAGAACCTATGAAGCACTTGTCGAGATATATCCCCTACGGCCATCTCAAGCTCACATTTTTCATTGAAGTGCAACTCGACCCCTAACGTCCAAAGGTCAATTCCTGTGTGATTTAGTGCATCGAGGAAGAAGAGTGCCAACTACGATTCACGTCATTCACAGCCCACTAACAGGAAGATGTCTATTGAGCTACAAGACAGCCATCGCGCTACACCTAATAGACCTCTGCTATGACCAGTCGGAGGCAATTCAAGGATTCCTACCAAATGCCCAATCCATACAAGCCATATCCCATGAGGCGCTTGACCTAGACACACTGAAAATCACGTTTCCCAACCTGTTCAGGGGCGTCGGCATGTTAAAAGGCACTGTGATCAAAGTACACATTGACCCTGCAGTACGGCACATCCCGCAACACCCCAGAAGGATTGGATTTCACCTACAAGCCAAACTTACGCATGAGTTAAAGCTACTACTTGACAATGACATTATCGAGAGAGCTGAAGGGCCCACCCCGTGGGTGTCTACACTAGTGGTCGTCACCAAGGCAGATGGACGCCTTTGCGTCGATATGAGAATACCCAACACGTCCATCCAACGGGAGAGACACCCAGGACTAAACATCGAGGACATGCTGGTGAGACTCAACCAGGCCACCAGGTTCTCGAAGCTGGACCTGAACCAGGGCTACCACCAGCTAGTCATCGACCCCGAGTCAAGACCAATAACCTTCACTACACATGAAGGCCTATTCCGCTACAAGAGGCTGAACTTTGGAATCTCATCAGAGGCCGAAATATTCCAAGAAACCATTTGCAGACTGATAAGCCCAGTGAATAATGCTTTCAACCACAGCGACGACATCTTTGTGTTCAGAATAACACAGGAAGGAGGTATGCCACATCCTCCAGGGAGCCGGTCTCCCACTCAATGGCGTCAAGTGTGAAGTTAACAAGCACAGTCTATTTCTTTGGCCACATCTTCTCAGACCAAGGCATCAGAGCAGACCCCGACAAGATCAGTGCCATCGTCAACCTAACAAGCCCCGAAAGATGTGTCCGACTGCGCTCATTCGTAGGCATGTCAGCACGATACCTCCCCCACTACGTGACACTCACCAGCCCCCTAAGGAAACTGCTAAAGAAAGACCAACCATTCATCTGGTAGAAACAGTGCCAACAGGCTTTCGCCACGATTAAACAAGAACTGGCGACCAACTGCCAGCTGGCATACTTCAACCCACAGTGGGACATGGAAATAACTGTGGATGCCAGCCCTGTAGGCCTAGGGGCCATACTAGCCCAGACTAACCCGCAAAACAACTCAGAAACTCACGTAGTAGCATATGCCAGTCGGGCACTGAATCCCATCGAGCAAGCCTACTCCCAAGCGTGTGCCTGGCGGCGGTCTGGGCATGCGAGAAATGTCACCACTTCATCATCGGGAGAACCTTTGTACTGATTACCGACCACTAAGCTGTGCTATCACTATTTGGGAATCCCAAGATAACGATACCGCCATGCATCGAACGCTGGGGCATCGCCTCCAAGAATACGACTACACCATCGTCCACAACCCTGGCGGCGAGGCCAACCCAGCCGATTACCTATCGAGACACCCGGACAAGCCCTCAGACACCGCTATGCAAGGTGAGACAGAGGAATACATCGCCTACCTGTCTCTGAATGCCCTTCCCCCAGCAATCACAACAAGACAATTTGTGGAACGTAGCCAGGCCGACCCCATGATTGGAATAGCCGTCCAACTCATGAACACCAATAGGTGGCGGCGGGTGGCCACAGAACACTTTGAGCCGGGGGAGGTGGAGAAGCAGACAGGAAAGACCTACTAAGGATGGCAAAGATACATGGAGAACTGGCCACGACAAACCAAGGAATGCTACTGAGAGGAAATCGGGTGGTAGCCCTCAAATGCCTCAGGAAACCCCTCGTCATGATTGACCGGCCGGTCCCCAGCAGAATTGATGATCAAATACAAACCGCAAACCAGATTGCCACAGCTGGAAGACTACACTCCGGCAGAAGACGCAGTGATAAGAACGTGAGAAGCCGCGAAAAGGAAGAAAGCCAAGGAGTGGGCCGGAAACGGAGAGCCAGAGAACCCCAGATCCCCGTAGGCGAGATTGTGCTAGTCAGACGAGCCCAGAACCGGAAGACCGACTACTGATACCGACCGGAGCCGCTAGTGGTGACGGAAATCAAGGGGCCAATGATCACCGCCCTAGGAGACCAAGGGGAAATAACAAGGAACGCTTAATTCTTTCGCAAGATATTCCAAGAGGACCTGGAAGAAGACACGGCCCTCGAAGAGGAAGGGCCGAGACTCAAACACTTGCTGAGCCACCTGAACACCCCCCGCCACGGGCACCAGACGACGAGACAGGCAACCCGCCCGGTCGACCCCAACGAATGTCCAAGAAGCAGGCATTGAACTTCCAAGATAAGCAAGGGGGGGTTGTTGCAGTGGGAAAGGACACCTGCCCCTTTAAGGGGAAAGCAAAAGCGCAACAGGAGCGGAAGAAAGGAAGGGAGGGGGAAGGGAAAGGGGTATCGGTTTGAACAATAAGGTAAAGGAAAGTCGTATCCCGTGTTCGCGTGTCATTGAATGAGTGGGCCCAGTTACTACATAACACTGCCTGTAGTCGGTAGGGGAGGTGGTAAATATTCGCGTGGTGGGACAGGGCGTCACCCCACAATGGTTTCGGCCTTGAAAATAACCACTGGCATTGCAACGTTTCCTACTCCTCTTGCGTGAAGGTTAAAAACAGTCTTGCACAAGTGTATTCTTCACATGTGAAATGAGACCACGGTAAGTAACTTCATATTCAAATGAAATGTCATTTTGAATTTGGCTTACAACTCGCAACTCCTTTTTACCTTGGGATTCTTTGGCGTAACTATTCGAGGCTCGCAAAATAAGGAGACTTGGTATCTTGTGTGTTTTTCTTCTCATGTTTTCTAAGATGAGGTCGATAGCTGAACGAGTTAAGTTCTGGCCCCCGACATGGGGCTAGCCTACACCTTGAAGTGTGCATCTTGGCAGCAGTCTCCCCAGCCCTTCCTTCTTCCAAAGAGTAGAATTTAATTTGGTAACCACAGCCCATAAGAGGTCATTATTGACCCTCTTCCAGCCAATCCGAATTCCCAGAATTCAGTCATTAATTAATGATATTGACTGTATTCCCAGAATTCACAAGAAGTCATGCAAAAAGACATTTATCGGACATAGAAAATGAAACAGCACTGACAGTTAAAAATAAATACGAGAGACTTGCCCGCACAACCATGCTCCACTCGGGGGTGAAGAGGGATGGGGGAGAGAACAACAAAAGCCAATGCTGTCTCCAACCATATACAAATTGCCTGCCATTTAAGGAAAACATGCCTGTCCTTACTTCAACTGTCCTGTTTACAAAACATGACGCTCCCTCTCAGAAAGGAACTTTTTTCACTGCAATATTAGCATGTGAGGCAACATGTATTTTAACGCCCCAAAATGCACGAAAACATGGACAAATTCTGTGCTTCCTTTTGTAGAATACTTACACCTTTACATTACAGTTGTACACTATTTAAAAAATCCAAGTTCAACCAAGTTAACTTTAAGCTTAACTGAAGCATCACAACTCCAAAACTTGTAGTTTTGAGCCCTGTGCGCTAATCGCCTGAAAGGGTCATTAACCCATGATAATGACCTTCCCTCTGTTTACTAGACAACACTATTAAGCGAGAAGCGGGAGAAATACACCATGTAGCGCTATTTAAAAAACCTGATACTAGCCTTCTCGTTTTAGTTTTCGGTGATTTTTGCCTATTTCTGGAGCCATTATGTAGGTTGTTGCGTCCCATGTTTCACAGGACATACATTGATTTTCTTCTAAATTGATTATACTTGAAGTATTTCTTTGTGGCAAATTATGTTTTGACGTTCTAACATCCTGTTCTTGAATAATAAGAATGTATACTAGCTGAAACAATTAAAACCTGAAAACATCATTTGTCATTGAAGATTATTTAGCTCTTTGAGCAGTGTATTGCTAAATATTTGATGCGTGACACAATTCCCAAAGTTCTATTTATAAATGCCCATAATCACGCAATTTAATGCTTGCGTGTTTGTTCACCTCTTTAACCAGGCGATGCAGATTCAGTCATGTGCTTCTACTGTGGAGGAGGTCTCCGAGATTGGAAGCCCAGTGAAGATCCGTGGCAGCAACATGCAAAATGGTATCCAGGGTAAGTTCATTCAGTGCAAGACCTGTGACCTGTACGCTTTTTTTTGTTGAAAGTGTGTGTTTTGAAATGTGCTATGTTATTGTTATACAAGGAAAGCCTACAAATCCAGAAATAATTTTCTTTTTTTCCCTTTGATTTTCTTTGTTCATTTAATACCTTACATAAGCAATAAAACATAATACAAATATACAACCAATACTTATTCAAATACAACCTAGTAACCTAATCTTTAGAAGAATAACAGAGAAGGAAAATAAAACGCACAACAATCCCTAGTATGTGAATAAATAACTCATATTTGTCTAAATACAGTCTTGTTGTGACCTCACTAGTCACCTGTAATAATGAATGTTTGTGATGTCACAATTCTGCTAAACTAGCACAGAGCAGCATTCCAGATGCCCCGTAATACCCCTCAGCAAAGCTAGGGCCTTTAACGAAGACTAAGGGATGTTTCCCTGAGGGAATGGCCAGAGGATGGGGCCGAGGCATTTTTCTATTGGAATATCCCACCCAGTGAGGGTAGAATATTTTGCTTAAGAAGAAAAGACAGAGGATTATTAAAACCTCTTTGTATTGAAATTTCGAACAAGGACAGATTCTTATATCATCAGTAACATTGACAATTGTTATTCGCAGATCGTTAGCAGTGTTAAGATAAGTCACATATATCATACTCTAGCTAGATCGAGAGCAATAGAGATTTTCTCAAAACATTTTATAAGACCAATACATTCTACTTGATTACTGGAATACATCAGAGGGACCTTGCATGGCTCTTGAAGACACATTGGCGCATGCATGTATTGTACTACTCGCCTCCTCCTTTGTTCTCTTTTCAAGATACATTCTGAATCTCCCCCAAAAGTCTCTGGGATGTGAAATACGGCAGGATACATCTCCGAATATCTGTTCTTACTCATTACACCCTATCAGTGTTCTCATCCACTGTGCCATGGTTGGCACTGCTCCTTTAAGCCATGATTTTGCTATGAGCGATTTAGTTTGCAGACATGAAATGCCTGTACATTTAACATTGTTCTTGGAAAAACCAAAACACAGCCCACTAAACAAATTTCAGGTGTTCCCTCTATTATATCCAGCCCTACAGATAAGGGGTGTATCGCCTACTTTTACTCCCAGAAAATAGGCAAACGCTGCCAAAAATAAAAATAGGGTGTAAAAATACTCCATACAAAAATTAGGAAACGGACACATAGGACCTTGTGCCTCTGCTTTCACCCACACAGCTCCATAGATATGTTTGGAACAGTAGTGCACGTTGTACCAAAGGAAGAATAATTATTACAAAAACATTTCCATTTTCCAGTTAAAACATATTTTTACCCGCTTATAAAATATTCCCATTGGGAACTGGACTTACATTTCTACTCCCTAAAAAATCATTTTAATCCCAACATTAAAAAATGGGTAGTAAAATACTCCCACTTCAAAATCTTATATGGAGAACTGATTGTATCAATTTCTTTTATTGTGTTATGGTTTTATATCAAACTTTTCACAAGTGGAAGACATTTCTTTTTCAATATTGAACAATACATATATAAAAACACAAAAATCAGTTAACAAAATAGAACAATATCACGTCATTTTTATTCATTAAAACATTGTTTATGAAATTAGATATCTGGTTCCCACACATTGTTTTCCAGATCTCTATACCCTCCGTAAGTGCGGGAAGCACATAAAAAGGTGTTCTAGAGTTTCATGTGTCGATACCTGACAACAGTATCTGCAGACCTTATGAAATTCCCTGCACTTGGATCTACCATCACTAATTTCACATGTTGGAAACAAGTTGAGTTTTAGCCTCAGGAAGTTATATCTTCAATTTTAGTTTTTAGATTTCCTGAGATACGTTGGTTCAAAACCCAGACTTTTCTAAATAATATGTGGGAAACAAAATAACTTGAATTGCATTGTTGCCTCCTTGTATCGATCCAATCTCTCTGATGGAGCTTCTTTTTAACTAGCTACGGAAGTGCTGATAATTCATTTACAGTGGACTCTATATTTTTATGGTCATCTGCATTTTATCCACCCATAGCTTTTGTGCTATAGATGTTTGCCTGGTCATAACCTTGTGTCATTTGATATACAGTGAGTCATATGTGGTCGTCAGCATTTTATTATATAACAGAAGTGATTTCCATGTGCTGTATGCTTCTAAAGATTTTATGCCCAATTCATATCGCAACGATTGAATCTGAAGTAGATACAAAGCAGCTTTTTCCCATTGAATTTTATCAGTTTGGATTCAGAACCTTAAGTCAAGTACGGAACTCTCTTGCCTTTATAAACTTTAATGAAGGGCAAGGAGGAACATTTCCCGTATTTGTTGTCGATTTTCTTCATTTGTGTTATTAAGGATATGCTTTATGTGAGTCACTCTTTATTTAGAGCTTTTTGATAACCTCGATTTTCATAATTTATACTGAAGTACTTCCAAGAGCTGTCCTGGTCCAGCTTGGTGTTATCAATATACCCAGCACATTTCTCTCATTGTTACGCTCACCTGGTCTCTGCGGAGGCGTTGGGGCACGGTTGCAGCCCTCCCGGGTTTGAGGTCGCTCGGGTTCCGACTTCGCCCTCTGTGCTTATGTGGTGACTGGTGGTAATAGGTGATGCTGCTCGGGACTGCTCCTTCATGGATAATAGGGGGTGTGAGTATGCCAGCTTTTGCGCCTAGTCCCCTTCCAGACCCCTTCTCCCAAACCGGGGTACCCGTAGGATGCGCTTTCCCTGTTGATTAGTTTTGGCGAGCACTCCGTCCTGCTGCTTCTGGCAGGGGCGCTTGTATGATCTGTACCGAGTTCCTTCACTGGTCCCTTGAACGTGGTAGTCCAGTCCTGCTGCGACTAAGTCACTATACTTGAGGTAAGTGTTCCTGTTTGCCTTTGTTTTTCCTCGTTTGTTTTTGTTCTATTGTAAAGTTTGTTTTCTTGTATTGCTGTCCGTTCCACTTTTGATGTTTGCTCTTTTGCTTTCTTCTCTTGCAGGTGATGTTGCCGGCCCGGCAGAAGCTGCGGAGCTCGAGGCGACAGCCGGAGGGAATGAGGAACGAAGCTGCAGCGGTACAGTAGCTGGTAAGTTGTTAACTAGGGGGTGCGCTGGGTTCAAATGCGGCGCGGCCCTAAACGGATGTTCTAACCTGGTCTTTCTTCTTCTTCACAGGGTCCGAGTTCGTGGCTGCGGGTGCGGTGCTGCAGCGTCGGGATCAAGATCACTGGATGTCAGGAGATGAGTCTGCAGATGAAGCACCAGTTTCCTGGAGGTGAGTATGCAGGAGAACGCCTGGTTTCAAAGGTAAGTAAACTGGTCCAAGCAGCGGTGATCATCATGGTAGACGCGAATGCACAGTAACGCAAAGCACCGGCCTTAACGATGGAGGAGCTTATATAGCTGAGCTTCTGAAGCCATGCCCACCAGGTTCAGCCTGCCTGCCACACCCTGCCACACCCGATGAGTCAGCACATGAGGATGTTCTTTGGAATAACGGCTTTCAGCTCCTGGAAAGTTCTTGTAAAATAAAAGCACTCCTGCACTGAAATAAAGTAAAAGCACTCCTGCACTGAAATAAAGTGTTCCTGCTCACATCTCTATATGAGACTGGTGCCAAAGGCGCCAGGACTGAGTCCAGCCAAGGCCCCTGTATTTATAGGTCCCAAAGGGACATAAGTGAGTCAAGTGACCCATTGCCCCCATCACTAGATGGTGTGGTCTTTGTGTTCTGGGGCCTGTGGCCATGATACTTATGTGACCCTTTGTGAGTTAAAGCCAAGAGTTTAGTTTTTGCATTATTTGCTTCCAGTTGTAGATCGTTAATATAACTCATGATAGCATTAGGGGACGTTGGAGACCTATTGGTGTTTGGTCCATTATTATAATATCATCTGCATACGCCATATAATGGATACATAGGTGACCTAACTTTGGGGGAAATTCCACACATGACTCCAATGTTGAACCTAGGTCGCCTTCATACTGATTAAAAAGGGTGGAACCTGGGACGCATCCCTGACAAAGCCCTCTGTAGGATGGAAATGCTTGTGGCCATTCTCCTCTTGCGTCCAGACAGACCTGAATAGCTGTATCAGCATGGAGGTATCTTAAGTTGTTAATCAAAGACGGTGTACATTCTAAAAGACTCAATCTGTACCACAACTTTCCCCTATTAACTTTGTGAAAAGCCTGTGTCAGATCTATTAAGGCGACCTAGATTGGTTGCCGCAAGGTCCTAAGATTGCTGTTGTAGGAGTAAAAGTGTAAAAGCATTCAAAGAGGTAGCAACACCCGTCCTGAAGCCAGATTAAAGCATGTCCCATATTTGATGTTCTTCCATCCATTTTCTGAGATTCATTAAAACTGTTTCATGAAAGATTTTTTCTAATCGATTGTGTCTTCCCACGTATTCCTCATTTTATATTTCCATATCCAGCTTCAGCTGCTTCAGAATTTTTTTCTTCCACCAGAGGGCGATGCGAATCGATGCCGGTCGACTCGATGTCCCTCGGAGGCCTCTGTCTCGATGTCGACGTCATTGATGGTATAAAGCGCTCGCAGCGACCATTGACTTCAGTTCCGTTTTTCTGCAAAAGCTATTGCTTCGGAAACCGTGCGCTTCGGTTCCCTACGAGAATCTTTGATAAGAAAATCTTAAAGATGGCATCGTCAACGGCGCCATCAACTGAGATCGGAGTTCAAGAAGTGCCAGGACTGTGGGGCGAAGATGTCCCTTACGGACCCCCATCGGGTGTGTCTGTGGTGCCTGGGTTCTACTCATGCTACTTTTGACTGCTAGGCCTGCCTATCGATGACGGCGAAAGCACTGAAAGAGCGAAGAGGAAAACTAATGGCAGGTAGGTCTCACAAATCCCCAGCGACGATTCAGTCGAAAAAATGATCTTCAGACGAATCACAAAATATTTCTCCTCGTCGAAAGAAGACAAAAAGATCATGATCATGCAGTGGCTCTCACCACTCGTTATCTTGGCGGCATTCGAAGAAAAGGCACCATCGGTCAACATCTTTTGTCGTCGTCTAGTACTCTTACGTCCAGTCCTCTTTCCTCCATACTGTATGCGCGTCCCTTCCAAGGGACGTGAGGCAGAACCTTTTTCACCAGAAAAACCTTCCTCCCCTTTAAATTTAGAGGCGCGCGGGGGCGTGGCCCAGGGAGCATGCGCTGAGCTGACTCCGCTCTCCGGTGCCACACCTCAGTCCCCTTTTCCGCGTCGACGGGAACGAGCCGAATTCACCAGCGCTCCTGGGTTTGGCTTCGGCCATGTAATTTCACACGCAGATACTTCTTCTCTTTGTCTTTTTTGTCATTCAGGTACTCGGTGCTCAGGCGTCACGCTCCTCCCTGGCGCATGTCGACTTCTACAGGGTTCAGCAAGTGTCCATCCTGCAACGGGCTCTTCCCAACTTCAGACCCCCACGCCCTCTGCCTACGTTGCCTTGGCCCAGGCCACGGTTGGCAATCATATTCGGCGTGTGACTCGCTGTCCTCGAAGGCGCTGAAGAACAGACTAGCCAGGTGGAAGGAGCTCTTCCCGAAGTCGAGGATGTCAAGAACTTCGTGAAACATCGTCCCAGGTAGGGCCGATATTTTCCAGTGCACCCCGTAAGGGAGACTCCTTCCCAGGGACTCTCCCGCGCGGGCGGGACCGGTCAGGTCCTTCCACCGGCACGTGCACCAAGGCTGCTTCAGCTACCGGCCGAGGGGTCCTTGGATCCTCCCGGACGCAGTGTCGAGGGACCGGAAGGTTCCGGTACCAGCTCTACACCCGAGGGTCTACGCCCTTTTACGGGAGTAATGGCTGAGGGACTCTGCCCTGACACCGGCAATACATCAGAGGGGGCCCCTAAACGCAGCTCTACCGACCCCTGGGTCGAGGGTGTCACACCTGCCGAGACCCGAGGAGCAGGGCAGGTCTCGTGATCCACACGAGAGTCTTGGATGAGGCTGGACCCAGCAGGCTGGGCAACACGTTGCAGGCACGTGGCAGGCAGCTCGACAAAATGGCCGCCGCACCAGACAGGAACACCCGTCCGACGCCATTCCACGAATTCGGCGAAGAACGAGTGTCAAGGTGGGACTGGTCACAACCAGGTACGTGGCCTATAGTCTACCCTTCATATGCGCAGGGCAACTTTCCCATGCGTCCATATGGACTGGGTACGCAGCGGCTCCAGCAGTCCCCTGCTACCCCGTCGGTACCCCCTGCCACCTCTTCTGCCAGCGAGGAGAGAGGGTCTTTGATAAATTCCTTGGCCTCATGAGGTCTCCTCAGATGGGGGTTATCATCAAGGACACAGTCAGGGAAGTCCTCCCCACAATGCTAGCAGCACCACAGACACCTCCATTGGGCTCCATGACACCGGTGCAGCCGCCTCCTCCAGCTCCACAGCCAACTCTGCAACCTCTGCCGCCTCCTCAGCCTCTGGCTGCGGTCTCTGTACCCCAGCCTCTGGCACCATCTACCCCTCCTCCTCCCCAAGATCCTCCGGATCCGCAGGACACTGAGAAGGAGGAAGATCCGGAGACACCATCCTTAGCCAGGGCCTTCGACAAACATCTTGCTGGCCTGGCGGAGTACCTAGACCTCCCTCAGCCCGAGGTCGAACAGCCGGCAGAGGGGGTTCTGGCTGAAGTCCTCACAAGACGCCCCTCTGCCAACACGGGGATTCCACTGCAAACTGATGTAGTCTTTCTGGCCAAGAAGGGTTGGCTCAAGCCCCACTGCGTCCGGCCGGTCAACCGACGCCTGGATGCCAAGTACAGGCAGATGGAGGGGGACACACTCTTGCTCTCGACCCATCCTCAGCCACACTCCTTGGTGATCGCTGCAGCATCACTATACTCCAAGCCTCAGTCGTCCTTAGCCTCCTCCACTGCAGTGCTGCTAGGCAAGTAGGAGAAGATCTTGGAGGCGTACGGCAAGCAGATCTACTCCAATGCGTCCCTGCACCTACGTCAGGCCAACGCAGAAGTCCTGCTGGCTGCCGCCAACCAACCGTTATGGCGGGAAATTGCAGACTTCCTCCCGGAACTCCCCTCCCAATGACAATCATGCTTCAAGGCGGGGCTAGCGGAGGTCAAGCTCGTGGCGCATGACCTCATGGAATCCACAATGGCGCATATCGATACCTCGGGCCGGGCCATCTGCATTGCCACGGACATGAGGCGCACAGCCTGGCTCCGGGCTACGAAGTTCAACCCGGACGTCCAGGAGCGCATTCTCGATATACCGTTCGAGGATGGAGACCTCTTCCACTCCTCTACGGATAAAGAGCTGGACAAAAAGAACAGCTCACAAATGGCAAAATCTTTATCCATTCTTACAAAGTCCACGCCAAAAGCTTACACCCAATCTCAGCAACTCTCAGAGAAGGGTCGTACATATGGAGGGTTCCACGGCTTCCAGGAACGCAGATCCAGGCAGCCGGACCACTCGCCGTCTCGGCACCGGCGCAAACAACAAAGGGGGGGGTAAGGGCTTTTTCCAGTCCCCCTCCTCAGCCTCAGCCTCTGAGGGAAAGAAGGCATGACACGCCCATTCGGGTCCACGTGTCTCCGGTGGGGGGTAGGCTTGCTCACCATGCACATTTCTGATGCCAGAATTTCGTGGACCCTTGGATCCTATCCGTAGTATCCACGGGGTACTGCCTACCCAACCCAGCCTCTCCTCCCTCCTCCCCTCCCACAGGTTGGCACAGCAACACTTTGGCGTAGATCCGGTCGCTCGTAGAGAGCCAGGCAGTGGAGGAAGTTCCAGCCTTCCAGCGAGGATCTGTCTTCTACTCCAGGATTTTTGCCATTCAGAAGAAGAACCAGGCGGGCCTGAGAGTTGTGCTGCACCTTTCCACCCTCAACCTCTCCTTACCCCTGCAAAAATTCAAGATGGTTACGCCAGCTTTTATAGCAGAGACATTGGACAAGGGACACTGGATGTGCTACCTGGACCTGAAGGACTCGTACCTACACGTCCCGATTTGGCAGCCCCATTGTTCTTTCCTACGGTTCAGGATCATGGGCTACCATTTCCAATACAAAGTCCTTCCTTTTGGCCTCAGGGTCTTTACCAGGACGCTGTAGCAGCCCTCCTCAGAGCGCAGGGCCTCCACATCTACCCATACGTCAACGACTGGCTCGTCAGGACTACTTCTCCGGAAGCGGTTCACCACTCTTCCCAGGCCCTCATGAACGCTCTGCACAACCTGGGCTTTTCGCTCAACCTCAAGAAGTCACAGCTGCTCCCTACGCAGTATCTGACATACCTGGGTCTCATCTGGGACACGTGCTCCGAGAGGGTTTTCCCATTAGAGGACAAGATCTCGGCCATCAAGAGGGCCACCGCCCACTTCCTCAGCAGAGAAGTGACCTCGGCATGGTGGTACCAACATCTCCTGGGTCTACTAGCGGCGGTTCTGCTAGCCATGCCGCACACGAGACCAAGAATGAGAAGGATTCAGCTGCACTTCGCAACCTCGTGGAATCGGGCCCGGGGCTCTCAATCCGAGATGATCAACGTTCCTCCATCGCTCCACCCGGCCCTATTTTGGTGGTCCACCCGGCCTTATCTTGGTCGTCCATGGACTGCAACCTACGGACAGGCAAGCCCTTTCGACCGCCCTCTCCGCAGGCCACCATCACCACGGACTCCTCACTCGAGGGCTGGGGAACCACCCTGGACGATCTCTCGGTCCACAGCACCTGGACTCAGCAGGACCAGGAATACCACATCAATTGGCTGGAGCTGAATGCCATCTGGCTAGCGCTCAGAGCATTCCTACCACTTCTCAAGGGCAAGGTTGTCCTCATCCAGACAGACCACTCGACCAGCATGTACTACGTCAACAAGCAGGGAGGCACCAGATCCCCTCCTCTGTGCAGACTGGCGATCAACAAGTGGGAGTGGGTCCTGGAAAATGACATCTACCTCAGGGCAGTCCACCTCCCGGGCGAATCCAACCTGGAAGCGGACAGGCTCATCAGGCTGGGAGCAGACCATTATGAGTGGCAGCTAAACAACCTCATTATTCAGGAGATCTTTGACAGGTGGGGTCACCCCCACGTGGATCTCTTTGCCACCTAGCACAACAAGAATTGTTCGCATCCAGGCAAGGTCAGGGCCCCAGCTCTCTGTGTGACGCATTTCACCTCCAGTTGACCGGCCTGAAAGCCTACGCCTTTCTGCCTACTCCTCTGTTCCACATGGTAATTTGCAAGATCAAGGAGTCTCGCCGCCTCCTCATCAATCTGATAGCTCCATGGTGGCCGGCCAGGCCATGGTTTTAGGAGCTACTCAGCCTCTCGTAGGTGGCCCCTTTACACCTCCCGATGGGCCCAGTACATCTTCTGGCGCAGCACGGGGCATAATCATCCACCCTGCACCAGGGAAGTTAGCCCTCACAGCGTGGAACCTGAGCAGGTAACGCTTCGGCACCTTAGCCTCTCACAGGCCAATCTGGAGATCATATAGGGCGCTAGGAGCAAAGCCACCAGGGCCCAGTACAAGAGCAAATGGACCAGATTCTGCCACCAGGCAGATTCCAAGGGAATTGACCCCGTGGCTTGCACCTTGGATGATGTGCTCTCTTTTTCGGCGCACCTCGCTCATTCAGGCGTGCAGGTGGATACCTGCCGCACATACCTGGCAGCCATTGGGGCTTACAGGAACTCAGAGGAGGGCATTTTTTCCTCCTCCAACCCTATTGCCAAAAATACATCTGACGGGTCTCGCTAGGCTCTACCCGCCTGTCAAGAGATCGCACCAGGTGTGGGACCTCAACATAGCTTTGGGCGCACTTGCACACAAACCATTCGAGCCAATGGCCTCCGTGGACATCAGGATGGTCACAATCAAGACAGCCTTACTAGTCGGCCTCACCTCGGCTCGTAGAGTCAGCGAGATCCAGGCGCTAATCGCCTTTGAACCATATACTACCTTTCACAATGACAAGGTAGTCATGCGGACACACCCAGCTTTTCTGCCCAAGGTTCTGTCTGCTTTCCACCTTAACGAGAAATTAGTCCTTCCTACGTTCTTTCCCTATCCTAAGGACGAAGCACAAACAGTGCTGCACCGCCTGGATGTCAGGTGTGCACTGAAATTCCACTTGGACAGGACCATGGGCTTCCGCAAGTCGGGCGCCCTGTTTGTCACTTTTGGAGGTTGAAGACCAGGCTATCAGGCTTCTAAGGCCTCCATATCCCGCTGGATGGTCTCTGCCATCAAAGAAGCGTATGAGGGCCAGCACAAGCCACTTCCGGCCAACATGCATGCCCATGCAGTCAGGGCCAAGGCAACAGCCATCGCATTCCAACGCCATGTCCCTTGGGAAGTCATAAGCAGGGCGGCCACTTGGGCCTCTCCCTCTGCTTTTTGAAAGCATTACTGTTTGGATGCCGGCTCTAGATCTGATGCGGCTTTCGGACAGGCAGTTCTCATGAGCCTATTTGCTTAAGGAGGGTCTCCTCTCCACCCGGGGGCTACAATCAGTTGTAATCGCCCATACAGTATGGAGGAAAGGGGACGGGACTTAAGAGGAATTATAAATTACTCAATGTAGTGACTAACATACTCTTAGTCCATAGTCCCCTTTCCCCCATACGTCCCACCATCCTCCCCCCTAATAATACTGGTGTCATTAGGCAATGGTTAATCTATTGTCGACGCGTCAGTGGGGACTGAGGTGTGGCACTGGAGGGCAGAGTCAGGGCAGCACATGCTCCCTGGGTCGTGCCTCCGCACGCCTCTACATTTAAAGGGGAAGAAGGTTTTTCTGGTGAAAAAGGTTCCGTCTCGCGTCCCTTGGAAGGGACGCCCATACAGTATGGAGGAAAGGGGACTATGGACTAAGAGTACATTAGTCACTACGGTGAGTAACTTATAATTTCCTCCCCACAACGGGCTAAGTGCCCGACCAAATCAGCCTCTCCCGCTGAGGGGGAGAATTTCAGATTAAAAATGACGAACTAAGCAGTCTGCTGTTCCCATTGTGTATGCAGCTCCATGACCCCCACTTCCCTTCCCCCTCCTCAGTTGTTATTAATAATGTTGTTTTTGAAGACAATGCATAATTTACTAAGACTCAGTTACATCCAAGGCAGCTCACCGCTCCCTAATGCTATAACCAGTTTACCAAATATGTAACAATCAAAGAACCTGTATGTTTCATTATGCCAAAAAATAATGGTATCCGGGAATGCAGCCTTGACCCCCTTGAAGACTCATGAAAGCCATGGCCAGGTCAAAAAACTCAACAAGAAATGTATTTATTAGTTGTTAGGTGAAAAAAGATAAGGGCAAAACCTGTGCGCCCTCAAGCCCGGGAGGCAAGGAAAAAAACTCCTCGAGAGCGGTCAAAGGATCCCTCGAGTCGAAACAAATCTCCTTCGAGGAAGAAGTCATCACAGCATCAGCGCTGAAAGACTCCTGGTCGGGTCCTGAAAAGCCATCGACGCTGCATGCGTCAAATCTCGGCGCATTCATTGATGCCATCGAGGATTATTGACAAATCCTACACACCACTACCAAGAAAGGATTTTTTTAGAACACTTTCTTCTATTTATGAGGACGGGGAACCTTCCTCTGATGACTTGTCTCCCTTTGGCCTACAATATGGCGCACCTGGGGTCACTGAATCATTGATCTCAGAGGAATCAAGGATAAAAAAATCTACAAGAGTCCCTGCAAAATGCAAGTGACTAGATACGGCCGCAGAAATGGAATCTGGGAGACCTGATCCTACTGACCATGCAGATGGGTCTTACAGACATTTAATGTCCAGGGTGGTTGAATACATAGGGTGGAAGAGACCCACACCAATATATGAACAGGATGACCTTACAGATATCCTGGATAAAGGACCCCAGGTGGACCCTATTCTTCTCTTTCATGTGGCTCTGCAAAAATGAATAAATGCCAATTGGGAGACGCCAGAGTTAATTCTGGCAATAAATAAAAAGCTAACATCTAAATATAGGGCGTCCAGTAGTGACCCCGGTTATCTGACAAAACACCCGACGCCTGAAAGTTTGATAGTGCAGGCTGACGCGTCCACCTCAAAACAAAATGCCTACCCAATTATTCCCTCCCCTCCCCCAGATAGAGATGACAAGCGTTATAACGCTTTGGCCAAGAAAGTTTTCTCTGCAGGGAGTATGGCCCTAAAGTCAGTGAATGCTACGTGCATGTTGGCCAGGTTCACGTTCATCCTTTGGGATTGTGTAGCAATGGCGGCTGAACATATCCCCGAAGGGGAGGAAAGAGACAGATTTTTAAATCTAGTCAAGAATCGGAAAGATACAATGTGCGAATCCCTCCAGACAGGTCTGGACTCTGCTGACGTTATCAGCAGGTCAATGGCGGCTAGTACAGTAATGCACACATTTGTCTGGTTAAAAAGGTCTGGTTTTGCTCCAGATGTGCAGTACAGACTTCTTAACATGCCCTTTGACAGCACACATTCATATGGTAGCAAGGCTGACGAGAGCCTGGAGAAGCTGCAGACCGCCAAAGCAGCAGTCAAATCCCTTGGTACTGCTATTAGACAGCCACAAAACCGCCCCACCGGGACACCTTGGAGCGGGTAGGTCCTTTTGCTATTACTCCTCAGTTGGAAGGGGGGAGAGGACTGTCGAGTCAGAGGTAAAAAACGATTCCTGCGTGGTGGACGGGAAAGAGGTATTAAGACCGCCCAGGCAGCGGCTACTTTACCATCAGCCACTGCTTCAGCTGCCTCAAAACCTCTCTCGGGCCTTAGTTCACAAGATCCCGGTGGGAGGCAGACTCTCACAGCATCTGAAAGAATGGCAACGCATTACTTCAGATGCATGGGCATTGGAAACAGGTGCCCAGGGTTACTGCCTTCCCTTTCTAAAAAAGCCTCAGAGTCATCCACTGGGGAACAGCTTTTTCAAAGTTCCAGATCTGCTCCTTATGCAGGAAATCTTGACCCTGATAGAGAAAGGTGTTATAGAACCAGTACCTGTAGCGGAGAGGAACAAGCGTTGGTACTCCCTGTACTTCCTAATTCCAAAAAAGGACGGAAGATTGAGACCCATTTTGGACTTAAGATATATGATATGATATGTTATTTATAACGCGCTTAATACCCAGAGATTTCTAAGTGCGGACCCGTGGATCGAACCTGTGGCGCTCCGTCGTGTCTTGCTTCCAAGGCAAACACGTTGCCCCTGAGCTATCCTCCCGAGACGATGTCGGATCTCCTCCAGGTTCCAAGCAAAGTCGCACAGGATCTCCTGTGGTGGGCCTGCGAGGACAACATTCTGAAGGGAGAACCTTTTGGCAGCCATGGCTGGATAATAACGGTAGTAACGGACGCAGGGGAGCGTGGCTAGCAGCCGATAGGGTAAGATGGCTCCTCGGACTGCTCCTGCCTGATGCGTCGAGATCTGAAGCGAATGTAAGCTGCAAGGCACACATATTGTCTGCCAGCGTCGAGGAACGTGCGCGAACTCCTGGAGATAGCCCAGCTGTAAGGGAGAGCGGCACGGTGGCGTGGGTGGAGAGAAACGTACTGAGAAACAAATGAGCCTCCGGCAGTGCTAGGAAATAAGATGGCGGTGTCACAACAAAGGAAGCAACAAATGTGAGCAGACAAGTGAAATGCCCCGTGAAGTCTGCGGATCCCGTAAGTGAGTGAAGCGTGGAGGAGGGAGCCGAGACAATCAGAGAGGAGCCACTGATTGCAGGAAGAGGAGGCG
This sequence comes from Ambystoma mexicanum, assembly GCF_040938575.1. NCBI lineage: Eukaryota > Metazoa > Chordata > Amphibia > Caudata > Ambystomatidae > Ambystoma > Ambystoma mexicanum. Next base: position 249,759,405 of record NC_090930.1, on the reverse strand, counting down.
GGACACCGGAGGCCTTCTTCGGCCAGAGGATAGACGTAGTGAGGCGAGGGACAGTAAAAGAACAGCGCGGAGGCTGTCGGAACGAACAAAGGCCACGAGTGACCCTCCGATAATGGGGACCTGTTTCGGAATTCTTCTACACCCCTCAAGGGTGAAGTTTTCGTCGAGTTTACACTTCTTGGAGGATTCCGGAAGATCTGCGGACTACCTCAACGGACATGGCCCAGGACAAGGGGTGCTTGACGCCCGGATCCAAGCTGTTCAGGAACTGCCCTGGATGCGGTTTATATAACGTTTTCAAGGAGGACGAGCATTCGCAATGTCTCTACTGCCTCCATGAGGACAAGACGCACGTGGAGAAGGAATGTGCGTTCTGCAAGAACCTTTCGGAACGGACCAAACAAGATCGTCGTTCCCGCCTCGTCACCTGGCTGGAGAAGGGCACAGCAGGTGAGAAGGCGAAGAAGTAGTCTGAGCAGGCTTCTAAGTCCTGTGAGGGCCCCCTGCCGACGGGAGCCCAACAGAAGGCCAAGCACCGCAAGTCCGCAGGCACCGGGAGCGCCGAAAGGTCGGGCTCTTTGGTTGCCAAGCAGGGCGCTACTTCCCCGGCACGTTTGACCACGAGCCAGCGCTCTGGTTCGGGGAAGAGGAAGTCCGAGAACCCGGGTAGGCTGCTGGAGCGGACCCGGTCGATCTCGAAGGGGGAGCGAAGCGCTGACCTTCCCCCCCAAGGTGAAGGCCCAGGACGCACCTAAGGTGGTGAGGGCTTTGATCCACCCGGCTAAGGCCTCTACCGAAGTGGTTGCTCCGACCCTGGCGGAGCCGGCTGAGACTACGCCAGTGGAAACGGCCTCTGGGGCCAGAGTATCCCGGCCACCGCGGAGGGAATCCTCTTTCCAGCCCATCGCTACGACCCCCGTGTAGCCCCCGGCTGAAAAAGAGGGAGGAGGGGCGGTGGCCATTACAGACTCGGAATCAGCCTCTGAGGAGGAACTGGTGGAAACCGAGAAGGGCCTCAACGAAAGGTCCATAGGCCTCAACGAGAGGTTCATAAGCCTCAACGAGAGGTTCGAGAAGGTTCGATCCCAGGGGACGGTCCCTGCTGACGTGATCAAAGATAACGACGATGACGAACTTTGTGCCTGCGAGACCGGTGGACCCCTCATCCCCCCTCGCCGGACCCTAGAGAGGATACGGCGACGGATACAGCGACGGGGACGGACGATGACAGTGGCGATGACACAGTGGGCATTCCGTCATCACCCCCCCCCCCCCACGGGCGTCTCCAGCCGACGAGGTTGGCTCTTTCCACGCCATGATAACCAGGGCATCCGAGCTCTTTCAGCTCTGCCCTGAAGAACAGAAAAAGGAGGGGTTTCTGTACCAACAACGAGAGGCCAAGAGGAAGACGGTCCTCGCGGTGCCTTTACTCGACATCTGGGACGAGGGGCTTGCTGTCCTCAAGAACCCTTCCACGACACCCGTCAAGAGGGACAGGTACGAGAAGAAGTACTGAGTCCCCGATGCCGCCCCCTTGTGCCTCAGGGCCCAGCCCACGCCGGACTCTGTCGTCTCGGCAGCGGCTAAGAAGAAGGCAGCGCGCGCGGCGGCTTCAACTTCCACTTCCCCGCCGGACAGCGATGGCAAGAAGTTTGACTCTATGGGACGACGAGTCATCTTGTCGGCGGCGACGACGATTAAGGCGGCCAATGCCTTAGCGATCGTGGCCCGCTACGACAGGGATCTCTGGTTCAAGATAGCTCCCCTGCTAGATTTCCTGCCTGATGACAAAAGGGCAGAGGCCCTAGAAATTCTGCAGGAGGGCGAGGTGGCGTCGGATCACGCCATAACGGTGGCAACGGACATTGCCGATACCGGATTTCGCCAACTGGGCAACGGAGTTTGCCTCCGACGACGAGGATGGCTCAAGGCGACAGACTTTCGCCAGGACGTCCATACCAGAGTGTTGGACATACCTTTCGACGGCAACAACCTTTTTGGTAAGGCGGTGGACGAGTCTCTACAGGCCATCAAGACCGACTCGGAGACGGCCCGGGCCCTTGGGGTGCTTCAACAGTGACGGCCCTTTCGGAGCTCCGGAGGCAGACAGGGTGCCTCCAAAGGATCCAGCGGTGGCTCCTCCACTTACCGCCAGGCGCGCTCCTCTTCCCAGGAGGCCTACAGAGGTCGCGGCAAGCAAGGGGGATCCTGCCGTCGTCACCAAGGAGGCCAAGGCAGCAAGGCCGCCTCCAAGCAAGACTGACCCGGCCGGGTTGTCGGGCCCCCACCGAAGCACCCCGGTGGGAGGCCGGCTGACAAAGTTCGTCAGAGTGTGGGAGTCCATCTCCACCGATCGTTGGGTGTTGGACACCCTGGCCAACGGGCACTCACTGGAATTCCAAAAGAAGTGCCCTCCCATTTTTCCCGTGGCCAGGAAGGAGAATCACGTCCCTCAACTGCTGTTGGAGGTAAAGGCGGTGCTCAAGAAAGGTGCCATCGAGCTCTTCCAGGAGGCTCCGGGGCTCCAGAGTGTAGTCAAGATACTTCCTCGTCAGAAAGAAGACAGGCGGTTGGCGCCCCATCCTGGACCTGCGTCGGTTAAACAAATACATCAAGGTGCAGAAATTCAGGATGGTCACCCTCCAGCACATGCTGGGACAGCTGGAGGAAGGTGACTTCCTATCCTCGTTGGATCTGGAGGATGCTTACTTCCACATCCCCATTCTAAAAAGGCACAGGAAGTTCCTCAGGTTCGTGGTTCAGGAAAGCCACTACCAATTCAGAGCCCTACCGTTCGGATTAAAGTCGGCACCCAGGGTTTTCACCAAGTGCCTGGCACCAGTGGCAGTGCGGCTGCGCCTGCAGGTGATCCACGTCTACCCCTACCTGGACGACTGGCTAATCCGGGCAAGGACAAGGGAACTCGCCGTCGAACATACAGCGAGGACCGTTCGGTTGCTTACGGAGCTGGAATTCGTCATCAACTACCCCAAATCCCACCTGGTTCCATCGCAAGTAGCACTGTTTCTGGGAGCAAAGCTCGATACAGTGGGGCAATTGGCCTCCCCTTCAGAGGAGAGGACCAAGACCATCCTAGGCAAAGTGCGGCGCCTGTTAGCCACAGACGTGGCCAGGGTGAGGTCCATCAAATCCCTTCTCGGGATGATGTCCTCATGCATCTACCTTGTACCCCTTTGCAGACTTCGGATGCGTCCGCTACAGGAGTTCCTCGACGCCCGCTGGTTTCAGGCGACGGGCTGCTTCGAGGACCGGATCCCTCTCGACGAGGAGTTCCGTCAGGCGATCCTATGGTGGGGCACCCGGGCTCACCTCACTACAGGCACGGACTTTCAAACCCCGGCGTTTCAGGAGACGGTGACAACGGATGCCTCTCTGGAGGGTTGGGGGGCCCACACCGGAGATTTCCACGCGAGAGGCCTTTGGCTCCCGGAGGAGAGGTCTCTCCACATCAACATCCTGGAGCTCCGAGCAGTGTTCTGGGCGCTCAAGTCGTTCCTCCTGTCCCTCAAAGACAAAGTGGTGAGGATCTTCAACGACAACACTATACGGAAGCAGGGGGGCACCAGATCCCCAGCCCTATCCAAGGAGGCCCAGGATTTGTGGCACTGGGCCGTCGCCCAGGGGATGTTTCTGGTTCCCTTCCACTTGGCAGGAATAAAAAACACCATTGCCGACTCACTCAGCAGGGAGCTGCGCTCGTGCCACGAGTGGGAACTGCAACAGGATCAAGTGGATCGGCTCTTCCAACGATGGGGCAAACCCCAGATCGACCTGTTCGCGACGGCGGCGAACTCCAAGTGCCAGAGGTTCGCCAGCAGGTTCCCACACCCGAGGAGCATGGGCAATGCTTTCTCGTTCCCCTGGGACGGCCTGTTTCTATACGCGTTCCCGCCGTTGCTGCTCCGCCTCATCAACCAGCTCAAGAGGTCCAGGTGCAGGATGATCCTCGTCGCACCGGCGTGGCTGAGGCAGATCTGGTTCCCGGACCTTCTGGACTTGTCAACGTCCCCACCAGTCAAGCTGCCGGCGAACGCGGATCTTCTATCCAGGGAAGGAGGAGCCATTCTTCATCACGACCCACAGTCGCTGAACTTGCAGGCCTGGCTCCTGCGGCACTAGAGTTTGGAGGGTACGATATACTGGCTGATTGCAGAGAGGTTCTTGCAAAAGCCAGGGCGTCCTCAACTCTCAAGTGTTATGGTCATAAATGGAAGAGGTTCTCTGTCTGGTGCCATGCACAGAAGATTAACCCTCAGCGGATTACGGCCCCTCAAGTACTGCCGTACCTACTGTCGCTGGCCAAAGCTGGACTGGCTCCCGCCTCCATCAAAATACATCTGGCTGCCATCTCCCGATATACCAGGACTACGGAACGGGCGTCCTTGTGGTCTCATCGCCTGGTGAAGGGATTCATGAAGGGACTATTCCGATCATTCCCGCCGGTGAAGGCTCCTGCCCCGGCGTGGGAGCTTAATGTGGTGCTGACCAGGCTCATGGGGGGGCCCCATTCGAGCCTATGCATTCGGCGCCTTTGAAGTTCCTGTCATGGAAGACAGCTTTCCTCGTGGCCATCACCTCCGCACGACGAGTGGGAGAGATCCAGGCCCTATCTTGCAAGCCTCCATACTTGACTTTTCATGACACAAGGGTGGTGCTTAGGACGCACCCCTCCTTTATGCCCAAGGTGCCGTCGGACTTCCACCTCAACGAGCCCTTGGTGTTGCCAATTTTCTTCCCGTCGCCTTCGACGCCGGCCGAGAGGACTTTGCACTCGCTGGATGTAGCTAGAGCGCTGAAGTTCTACGTGGACCGCACAAAGAGTTTTCGGAAGACGTCACAACTGTTTGTGAACTTTGGGTCTGTGAATCAAGGGAAGGCTCTCTCGAAGACTTCCATTTCCAGATGGCTCTCCGACTGCATCGTGCACTGTCACCGGTTGACAAACTGACCGCTGCCCAGCCGTCCGAGAGCCCATTCGACCAGAGCGATCGCTACTACCAAAGCGTTCCTGTCTGGTGTGCCCCTGCTGGACATCTGCAGGGCTGCTACGTGGAGGCCGACACACACCTTCACAAGATTCTACTGCGTCGATTGGGACTCCAGGGAGGAGTCCAGGGTCGGCCAAGCAGTGCTCCGCAACCTGTTCGCCTAAGGTGAGCCTGGTGAGGAGGTAAGAATGGCTTAATGTTGAGTTTTGGATGTAATGCTTAATGTTGAGCCTTTGCCACCTCCTGTGGTTGTGCACGTGTATACTGCTACGTATTCTTTATTCATTAGCATGTGAATCCATGCCAGACCCCATGCTGGAGAAGGAAGAAGTTACTTACCTGTAACTGTTGTTCTCCAGCATGGGTCTGGCATGGATTCACATGCGAACCCTCCCACCTACCCCTCTGCGGCTCTTCACTTGGTCATACTGCCACTTGGCGTGCTACCAAATCTGAGGATGGCTGCCAGAGGCGGGGCTTAGGGAGAGGGCAGTCATTGGCTGGGGGCAGTATGACCCAGAAATCAGTGATTGGTTACTACTAAGAAAGACAGATCAGAAACGAAACTGATACTGATTTTTTCTTTACCGAGGATTCCCAGCCTGACGACGGGGAATATTCATGAGCATGTGAATCCATGCCAGACCCATGCTGGAGAACAACAGTTACAGGTAAGTAACTTGTTCCTTACTAACATTTGTAACTTTCTAGACCCAGCACACACTATCTGGTCGAGGGGTTACTTAGTATCCCCTTTGTCTAGTTTCTCATGTAACATTTCTATGTTACCCTTTCTACAGTTAATGGCTGGTGGCAGTGGTTTACTTTTAACTACCGTGGTGTGTTTTTACCTCGAGCTGCGTTCGCAGCTGCAGTAGAGCACCCTTGGGTGCCATTTTTGTCAAAATGGCCCGGTCTTCTTTTTTCCCCATTTCTTGCTGGAAATATACTTCTTGAGATTTTCTCTGCGCGCCAAACCAGGTTTGGTCCCTTTGTTCCTTTTGTCTTTGGCGGGATTCACGAGTGCAGGACGTGATGGAGGTGCCAGAAACACCCTGTGCTTAATCCCCTTTGTTACAGGAATGCACCCAAAGGTGATTGGCTGGTTCGCTGTCCGGCAAGGACATCCACCCTGCTGTTTGATTGACAGCTAGGCTGGAATGAATGGGAGAAACCTGCATAAAAGGCAAGACTTGTTGGCTTGGAAGTCCGAGTCGACCACTGGACCCTCTGAGCTGGCTGTACTTCCTTGCTGCTGCAATTATCTGCAGGCTCTTCCCTTCCCTCTCCGGACACCCTCCCTCCCAGCTATCAAAAATAACACTTGTACTATTAAAGTTATTCCCTCCCCCACCCATAATTAACTGAAGAGACACTTTTATAACCGTAAACCTAATACACACACAATACAATATCGTTTCGCTGGCTGTGCTCGTATAAAGGCCGTCCAGTAGAGCCTATGGGTTTGCTAATTTCTCCAGCATGGGGTCTGGCATGGATTCACATGCTCATGAATATTCCCCGTCGTCAGGCTGGGAATCCTCGGTAAAGAAAAAACCAGTATCAGTTTCGTTTCTGATCTGTCTTTCGTAGTAATAACCAATCACTGGTCTCTGCGTCATACTGACCACAGCCAATGACTGCCCTCTACCTAAGCACCGCCTCTGGCAGCCATCTTCAGATTTTTACCGCACGTTCATGTGTTGGGATCCTCGTGCTATTGCTCTCGAGCGTTAGTGCTATTTTTCGCGCTTTTTCACAAAAAACTTCGATTCTTTCGGTCAAAAGAGCCTCAAGCTCCACCGATCCTACATCCGATCAACGGGGACCCGTGTCGGATTCATCTGTGCCCCTCAAGGGTGAAGATTTCGTCGAGCTACGCTTCGGAGGACTCCAGAAGCTTCTCAGGCCCGGTCTCGGAGATGGCCCAGGAGAAGGGAAGCTCGACGCCCGGAAAGCTGTTCAGGGTCTGCCCTGGATGCCAGCTGCAGAACGTCTTCAAGGAGGACGAACACTCTTTCTGCCTTTACTGCCTTCATGAGGACAAGACGCACGTGGAGAAGGACTGTGCGTTTTGCGGCAACATGTCGGATCGGACCATGAAGGACCGCCATCAACGTCTCGCCAACTGGCTGGAGGGTAAGAGCCCGTCTGGCGAGAAGAAGAAGAAATCCGAGCGGTCTTCTAAGACCTTTGAGGGCGCCCCGGCGACGGGGGCCCAACATAAGGCCAAGCACCGCGAGTCCGCTGGCACCGGGAGCGCCGAACGGTCGGGCTCTACGGGCGCCAGGCAGGGCGCACCCTCCCCGGCACCATCAACCACAAGCCAACGCTCTGGGTCGGGTAAGAGGAAGGCCGAGCACCCGGCGAAGCTCCTGGAGAGGCCCCGGTCGAGCTCTAAGGCAGAGGAGGAGCGTGGCAGTGCCCCCTCCCTCAAGGATAAGGCGGTGAGCGCACCTAAGGTGGTGAAGGCCTTGATCCATCCGACCAAGCCCTCTATCGAAACGGTCGCGGCGGCCCTGGCTCAGCCTGTGGTGGCTACACCAGTGGTGGCGACCTCAGGGCCCAGAATCTCCCTGCCTCCGCGGAGGGAGTCTTCCTTTGTGCCCATCGATAGGACCCCCGTGAAACCCTCCGTGGGGAAGAAGAAGGGGGGGCAGGGCGTCGTCGTAGATTCGGCCTCAACCTCAGAAGAGGAGCTGATTGAGGTCTTAAGCCACGGCCTAGGCGTGGAAGAAGGCCAGCCCGTCGGAATGGACCCCGACGCAGGTGACGACGACGACATCGTCGAGGATACCGACGGGGCCCCTGCTCGCCTGTCGGATTCCCCTCTGCCAGCGCCGCAAGACAACTCGGCAGCCATTTTGTTGGCCATACAGTCCTTATGCTCCGAGATAAGGACGAGGCTACCGTTACCGACGGAGGAACCTCTCCCGTCGGGGGATCCAGAACCGGGACCTTCTGGTGTTCCCCCTACCAAGAAAAGAAGGATCCATCCACCACCTCCTTTTCAACCGTCGCGCCCCGTCCAGCCCTCCTCCCTGTCCACCCGAGGGGATGATACGGGGACTGACACGGCAGCGACGGGTACGGACGACGAGGCATACGACGAGGATTTTCCGTCGTCGCCTCCCACCAGGGCTTCTCCGCCCGACGAGATCGGATCTTTCCACTCCATGATCTCCAGGGCTTCCGAGCTTTTCCAACTCTGCCCTGAGGAGAAGAAAAAGGAAGGCTTCCTTTATCAGCGGCGCGAGGCCAAGAGGAAGACGGTCCTCGCAGTGCCTCTGTTGGACGACATTTGGGATGAGGGCCTGTCCCTCCTCAAGAACCCTTCCACGACGCCAGCTAGAAGAGACCGGTACGAGAAAAAGTACCGGGTCCCGGACACGGCCCCCCTATGCCTCCGGGCGCAGCCTACCCCGGACTCCGTCGTCTCCGCGGCAGCCAGGAAGAAAGCGGGGGGGGGTGCGGCCTCCACATCGACTTCCCCGCCGGACGGCGAGGGAAAGAAATTGGATGCTATGGGACGTAGAGTCATCTCGTCGGCAGCGACGACGATTAAAGCGGCCAACGCCTTGGCTATCGTGGCCCGCTACGACAGGGAGCTCTGGTACAAGATAGCTCCCCTGCTGGATTTTCTGCCGGACGACAAGAGGGCGGAGGCCCTGGAGATCCTGCAGGAAGGTGAGGTGGCCTCGGACCACGCCATCACCGTGGCGACGGACATCGCCGACACTGGGTTCCGCCAGCTGGGCAACGGCGTTTGCCTTCGACGTCGTGGATGGCTCAAAGCTACGGACTTTCGGCAGGACGTCCAGACCAGAGTCCTGGACATGCCCTTCGACGGGAACAACCTGTTTGGGAAGACAGTGGACGATTCCCTTCAGGCCATCAAGGCGGATACTGAGACGGCCAGGGCCCTTGGAGTCCTGCAGCAACGACGAACGCCCTTTCGGAGCGGCGGAGGCAAGGGCGCCTCCAAAGGTTCCGGCGGCGGTTTCGCTTCCTACCGTCAAGCGGCCCGCTCGTCGTCGCAAGAGGCCTACAGAGGACGAGGCAAGTCTAGCGGACCCCGCCGTCGTCGCCAAGGAGGTCAAGGCGGCAAGGCCGCGTCCAAGCAGGATTGAACCGGCCGTGGGGTCGGGCCCCCACCGAAGCACCCCGGTGGGAGGCCGGCTGGCGGGCTTCGTCAGCGTGTGGGAGTCCATCTCCACCGACCGTTGGGTGCTGGACGCCCTGGCCCGGGGCCACGCGCTCGAGTTTCAAAGAAGGTGCCCGCGCGTCCCCCCCGTGGCCAGGAAAGAACTTCACGTCCCTCAACTTCTCCTGGAGGTAAAGGCGATGCTCAGAAAGGGCGCCATCGAACTCGTCCCAAAGAGGCTTCGGGGCTCCGGAGTCTACTCGCGATACTTCCTCGTGAAGAAGAAGACGGGAGGATGGCGCCCCATCCTAGACCTGCGACGTCTGAACAAGTTCATCAAGGCGCAGAAGTTCCGGATGGTCACCCTCCAGCACGTCCTGGGTCAGCTGGAGGAAGGAGACTTCCTATCGTCGTTGGATTTGGAGGATGCCTACTTCCACATTCCCATCCTAAAGGGGCACCGAAAATTCCTCAGATTCGTGGTCCAAGGGCGTCATTACCAGTTCAAAGCCCTTCCCTTCGGACTACGGTCGGCACCCAGGGTATTCACCAAGTGCCTCGCACCGGTGGCGGCGCAGCTGCGCCGCGAGGGGATTCACGTCTACCCCTACCTGGACGACTGGCTCATCCGCGCCAAGACGAGGGAGCTCGCCGTGGTCCACACGGCAAGGACCGTCCAACTCCTCACGGACCTGGGATTCTCCGTGAACTACGCCAAATCCCACCTGGTGCCCGCGCAAGTCGCACTGTTTCTGGGAGCGAGGCTCGACACAGTGTCCCTTCTGGCCTCCCCGTCGGAGGAGAGGACCAGGACCATCTTGGGCAAGGTGCAACGGATGTTGGTGGCCGACGCGGCCAAGGTGAGGTCCATCAAGTCCCTCCTCGGGATGATGTCTTCCTGCATCTACCTCATTCCCATGTGCAGGCTCCGGATGCGCCCGTTGCAAGAATTCCTGGATGCGCGCTGGATCCAGACGACGGGCAGCTTCGAGGAAAGGATCAAGCTCGACGAGAGTTTCCGACGAGCGATACGGTGGTGGGGCACCCGCGCGCATCTGACGGCGGGCATGGACTTCCAGACCCCAGCCCACCAGGAGACTGACCACGGATGCCTCCCTGGAAGGGTGGGGAGCGCACACCGAAAATCTGCACGCAAGAGGACTCTGGCTCCCGACGGAGAAGTCCCTGCATATCAACGTCCTGGAGCTCCGTGCAGTGTTTTGGGCCCTCAGGTCCTTCCTTCCGTCCCTCAAGGGCAAGGTGGTGAGGATCTTCACCGACAACACCACCACCATGTTTTACATCAGGAAACAGGGCGGAACCAGGTCCCCAGCGCTGTCCAAGGAGGCGCAGGACCTGTGGCATTGGGCCGTCGCCCAAGGGATTTTTCTGGTGCCGTTTCATCTGGCAGGGATAAAAAACACCATCGCCGACTCACTCAGCAGGGAGCTGCGCTCGTGCCACGAGTGGGAACTACGGCAGGACCTGGTGGATCGCCTCTTCCGACGGTGGGGCACACCCCAGATCGACCTGTTCGCGACGGCGACGAACACCAAGTGCCGGAGGTTCGCCAGCAGGTTTCCCCAGACGAGGAGCATGGGCGATGCTTTCTCGTTCCCCTGGGAGGGCCTGTTCCTCTACGCGTTCCCTCCCTTGCCTCTGCTAATCCGGCTCGTCAACCAGCTCAAGAGGTCACGGTGCAGGATGATCCTCGTCGCAACTGCGTGGCCGAGGCAGATATGGTTCCCGGACCTTCTGGACTTGTCAGCGTCCCCGCCGATCAAGCTGCCGGCGGACGCGGATCTACTCTCCAGGGAAGGAGGCGCCATCCTCCACAACGACCCGAAGTCGCTGAACTTGCAGGCCTGGCTCCTGCAGCGCTAGAGCTTGGAGGATACGACATACCGGCCGATTGCAGAGAGGTTCTTGCAAAGGCCAGGGCGTCCTCGACTCTTAAATGCTACGGACACAAATGGAAGAGGTTCTCTGTCTGGTGCCACGCACAGAAGATTAACCCTCTACGGATTACGGCTCCCCAAGTACTGCCGTACCTGCTGAGGCTGGCCAAAGCTGGTCTGGCACACGCGTCCATCAAGATTCATCTTGCTGCGATCTCCCGATACACCAGAACCACGGGGCGGACGTCCTTGTGGTCTCATCGTCTGGTGAAGGAGTTCATGAAGGGACTGTTCAGATCGTTCCCGCCGGTGAAGGCTCCGGCCCCGGCGTGGGAGCTCAACGTGGTGCTGACCAAGCTCATGGGACCTCCGTTCGAGCCTCTGCACTCGGCCCCGTTGAAGTTTCTATCGTGGAAAACAGCTTTTCTTGTGGCCATCACCTCCGCACGACGAGTGGGAGAGATCCAGGCCCTTTCCTGCAAGGCCCCGTACTTGACTTTCCACGACACGAGGGTAGTGCTCAGGACGCACCCCTCCTTCATGCCCAAGGTGCCGTCGGACTTCCATCTCAACGAACCCTTGGTGTGCCTGTGTTCTTCCCGTCGCCTTCGTCGCCGGCTGAGAGGACTTTGCACTCGCTGGATGTGGCTAGAGCGCTGAAGTTCTACGTAGACCGCACGAAGTGTTTTCGGAAGACGTCACAACTCTTTGTGAACTTTCGACCTGTCAATCAGGGGAAGGCTCTCTCGAAGGCTTCCATTTCCAGATGGCTCTCCGGCTGTATCATGTACTGTCACCGGTTGGCAAACCGACCGCTGCCTGGCCGTCCGAGAGCCCATTCCACCAGAGCGATCGCAGCTACCACGGCGTTCCTATCTGGTGTGCCTCTGCTGGACATATGCAGGTCTGCTACGTGGAGGTCGACGCACACCTTCACGAAATTCTACTGCGTCGACCGGGATTCCAGGGAGGAGTCCAGGGTCGGCCAAGCAGTGCTGCGCAACCTGTTCGCCTGAGGTGAGCCTGGTGAGGAGGTAAGATGCTTAATGTTGAGTTGATGTGATGCTTAATGTTGAGCCTTTGCCACCTTCCGTGGTTGTGCATGTGTGTACTGCTATGTATTCTTTATTCATGAGCATGTGAATCCATGCCAGACCCCATGCTGGAGAAGGAACAAGTTACTTACCTGTAACTGTTGTTCTCCAGCATGGGTCTGGCATGGATTCACATGCGAACCCTCCCGCCTACCCCTCTGCGGCTCTTCACTTGGTCATACTGCCACTTCACGTGCTTCCAAATCTGAAGATGGCTGCCAGAGGCGGTGCTTAGGTAGAGGGCTGTCATTGGCTGTGGTCAGTATGACGCAGAGACCAGTGATTGGTTATTACTACGAAAGACAGATCAGAAACGAAACTGATACTGGTTTTTTCTTTACCGAGGATTCCCAGCCTGACGACGGGGAATATTCATGAGCATGTGAATCCATGCCAGACCCATGCTGGAGAACAACAGTTACAGGTAAGTAACTTGTTCCGTCCCCTCTATCTGCGATACAGGGTCGGAAAGATTATGTTGGACTTAATTGAGTTTGACTGTGCTTGCATCAATGCCGGCAGAACCGCCGCGAAATATACATATTTTTTTAAACTTTTATTTTTGGTCATTTTAATCAATGACGGACCACATTACAAAACTGCGCCACGTTATACCCGATCCTCCCACCCCCCCACAGCCTGAACATAGAATTTTCTGCCATGCATGTATTTATATTACGTTTAGCATACAGCAGTTGTAGAGAAAGTGATTCCAAACCCAGAGTCCGTGATTTGGGATACTTTGGCAGAGTTCAGTATGTTGTCGCCAGCAGGTGACTGACGTAGGGTCCCCATATGTCTGGTCGTCTTGCATGTAAGGGTATGGTTTTGATGCAATTCGATTCCATGCTGTGACAATACGCTACGTCTTGCAGTCATAATTGTGTTGTAGGGGGCAACCTTTCCCCCAAGTAGTAGAAATGCGTTGTCGTGCCAGTACTAGCAACAGGCCAGCTAATCTTCTCACCAAGGGTTGTAGGTTTCTGGTGCACCCTAGCAGAGCCACTTTAGGTCTTTGTTCGAGTTGTTCGCCTATTATTGCTGAGGTCTTGTCCAGAACCTCCGTCCAGAATCGACCAATTGTCGGGCATTCCCAGGCCAGGTGTAGGAATCCTGTCAGGGTTTCCCCACACCTCTCGCAGGCCGCTGTAATGGTCGGTCGTTGTCTGTGCAATCTGGCTGGTGTATGATACACTTGGTGGACAGAGTTAAAATGAAACAGTTTGTATCTCGAGTTTAAGGATACCTTTTGCGTTGGTTTGTGGTGATTAGCAGTAGGTCTTTGGAGATGCTGGATACCAGCCTTCCTTCTCCTTGTGTTTGAATCACTCTGTGTAAGAGTTGCCATGTGGTTGGTTGAGCCGGCAACCAAGTGTGTCGGAGACGGATATAAACAAAAGATATCTAAGGGAGAGTCGGCACCTCGTTCTCGTGTTTATTGGATCGGCAGGCAATGTCCATCCACAAAACAGTCGTTTAGTGTGTCTATCTTCAGTTTATCTTCCCACGGGAGGTATATTTTCTCAGTCGTAAGTGGTATTCCTGGGATGAATCTTGCCGGGAGGAGGGGAGAGAATCTGACTGTGATATTACTTTTCTGCACAATTTTTTTCCATATCTCATACGTGGTCAGCACCACATTCAGAGTTCTTGGTGGTACTTGGAGTTCCCCTATGATGGCTGCTCGTAGAAGGTCGTGGAATATCGGGGCACGTTCAATTTGGACATGTGAGCGGACAGTTTGGGTGGCGTACCAATTACTCAGAATTTGCGCCTGCGCAGCCCATTAATGGTCTTCCAGGTCAGGCACTGCTAAACTGCTTTTGCAATTGGTTGGACGAAGACTGTATGAGCTACTCTTGCTGGTTTGCCTGCCCATATCAACTCAAGAATTAGGCTGCGCAGGCGTTGAAAGAAGCCCTGTATCAGTAGCAGCAGTATATTTACGAACACATATATAGAAGTTTGAGCAATATAACCATTTTCACTATTGAGACTCGGCCCGATAACGTGAGTGGACGGTGTCTCCACCTTGAAATTTTGTCACTAAGCACCTCCATCACCTTCCCATAGTTGTCTTGGAACAAATCTTCATAATTTCTTGACATCATTATTCCCAAATATCTGACACCCGAGGACTCCCATTTGAACTCAGTCATTTCTGAATTCTACTGTTTCAGGGTTTAGGGGGAACACAACTGATTTATTGTGATTCATTTGTTGGCCTGAGAAGGCTCCATATTTGAGCATCTCTCTCATTACCATGTTCAGATTTGTCGCTGGGTCGCTTATGAAGAGGGCTACATCATCAGCGTATATAGAAAGGATCAATTTATGAGGCCCTATAGTGAGACCTTTTTCCATTAGTTTAGCCCTGACGCCCTGACGCCTGCAGCCAGTGACTCCATTTCTAGTGCGAACAACATGGGCGATGGGGGACAACCCTCTCTGATCCCTCTATTTAATTCTATGGGTGCTGACTTCGTTTTCCCCAGTGTAATACTGGTCAAGGGCTGTTTACAGAGGAGAGAGACGAGTTTTAAGAATTTTAATACTGCGAAGAGATATGGCCACTCGACCGATTCGAAGGCCTTCACTGCGTTTAGCAGGATTGCCACCGCCTGGGCCGAAGGGTCCAGCGCCCCAAGGATGCAGAAGAGTCGTCGGATTCCAAATGTCGTGTTTCGCCCTGGTATGAATCCCGCCTGGTCTGCCAATACTAGCCCGGGCATCAGAGGAAGCAGTCGATAAGTTAGGATTTTAGCAAGGATTTTATTATCACCATTTATCAGCGATATCGATCTGTATGAGGCGCATTCCTCAGGGGTTTCCCCGGTTTATGGTGCAGGATAATGTTGGCTTCGCGTAATGTGTAAGGTAGGCATCCTTTCTATAGTGCCTTTTTCATATACTAAACGTAGGATCAGTGCGAGGGTCGGGGCAAATGGTTTATAAAATTCTCCTGTCAGGCCATTAGGGCCTGGCGATTTAGTCTCCGGCAATTCTTTTATAGCTGCCAATATCTCTTCGAGTGTGATCGGTCTGTTTAAGGACTCCCTCATTTCACCTTCCACCCAGTACAGTTCTATTTCGTCTAAGTACTCTTGGAGGGCTTCCGGGTTATTCAGGTCTCTGGAGCTATATAAGTCTCGATAAAAGGTGCAAAATGCTTCCACTATACACCTTCAGTGTGGACTAGAGTCCCCTGAGGGACATGGACACATTCCACCTGTGGGGGTCTTCTGTCCGCCGCTAACAGCCTTGCCAGGAGAGCTCCTGGTTTCTGGCCTTCGCAGTACTGCCGTATTTGATTGCCTCGTGCCAGGAACCGGCTTTCGCGGTCGGCGTTACATCTGAACTTATCTAGTTCTTCTCTGAGGAGGGCCAGTGTTTCAGGGTCCTTTTAATCAGTGTAGGTCTGCTCTAGTTCTTAACATCTGGTCTCATTGTCACCTAGTTCCATTCTGATGGTTTTCAGAATCCCTTTTTCTTTGGCCATACATATACCCCTGGTGTAGCATTTTAACGTCTCCCATAGGGTCCCGCTCGATGCTACAGACTCCTGATTAATGGTGAAAAAGGATCTGTTCTCTGTTAGGAGCTCCTGAGCGAACACCAGGTCTTGGCGTGCTCCTGATTTGAATCTCCAGCTGGGGCCTTTCTTTTTGTCGTATGTGGGGATGCACTCTAGAGTGACTGGGGAGTGCTCGGAGGTGGACAATTGTGTAAGCTCTTGTGTATGGGTCTTTTGATCAGTTCCGTAGCATGCAGTATTCATCATGTCTTTCAGTTCGTACATACCATGGGTGCTCAGCGCGGATCTCTCCTGCCTTGGTCATCTCTCACTGGTCTCGGGTTGTTGTTAGGGGGTCAGCAGCTGGTTTCGTCGAGGAAGCTGCTCACGGCTTCAATGAGGTAAAGAACTGTGTCCTTCCGGCATGTTGAATTTGGACCTTTCGCCGGGAAGAGAATGGAATATTGGATTTGTTTGTCTCTCGGGCGTTTTTTCACTCTTGTGAAGGATCTTCGCAATGCTTGATCTGCCTGTGAAACGTCGGGGTAAATTTGGATCCGGTCTCCATCGTAGTGTAATTCTCCTTTCTCCCTGGTGAGTCGTAGGATTGTGTCGCGATGTCTGTAATTGAGTAGGCGTGCCAGGATGGGGCTTAGGGGTGCTCCTGGTACCGGCCAGCTGACCGGCAACCGGTGTGCCCTTTTGACCACGAAGAGACGATACAGGGAAGTTTCCCCGAACAGTTCTCTGCACATGGTTTCAACGAATTCCTACATCTTCTGTGGGGTTTGTTGCTCCCTCACGCCCACAAAGCGTATGTTGTTGCGGTGGCTTCGTCCCAAGTCTTCGTTTTTGGCTCACACCACTTTTATTTGTGCCTCCAGTGCTGACACCCTGGCTGTCAGTGCCACGCTTTCGTCTTCCAGGTTGGATACCCGCTGCTCAGCCGTGTCTAATCTGTCACCATGTTTGTGTAACCGGTATTGAAGTCTACCTTCGAGGATTGGTTGTCTAACTTAGAATCTAGGTTTCCGATGCCAGCTTTAAGGTCCAGCAGGATTTCTTGAATGTCAATGTCTGGAATGAGGGATGCGCCGTTGTTCCGCTTAATGCTTGTCGTTGGGGGTTCCGGTTGTGTGTTGGTACCAGGAGTTTTGTTGGCAGAACCGGACTCGGAAGTTAAATTTTCTTTGCGATTTGTTGGATTTTCTATTTTTTGTTGTCTGATTGAGCTGGTGTTCCTCTCTATCTGTGTGCATTCGTTCTCTCTGTGGGTCCCCAGCTATTGCCTGTAATGTCCATCTGCCGGGTTATGCCTCTGTCAGGCTCCACCCGCCCCAGTTATCCGGGATGTCGGCCCCTAGTGGTTGATCTTTGCCGTCCTGACCGTACCCTCATGCCCTTCCTTTTTTTTGTGGTCCGGTGGAAGATGTTGTTTGCTGCCACCGCTGTGAGGGCATCAATCGATTCACTCTAGCTTGTTTCCTACTCACAGATATTCATCAACTTGGTTGTAGGGTGCGACAACAGTGATTCCCGTGGTTTTCCAGCAGGTATCCTTCAATCACCTCCAGCAGGAGTGCGAGGTGACGCACTTCAGTGCATAGATTTTGTGCCATTGAGAAGATAGTATAGATTCCTTGCCACGTGCGAGGATCGCTCGTGTTGTAGTTACATAGCAATCACTAATTCGTTTCTCTGTGTGCCGTATGAATCCATAGGCTTAGTGTAGCACTATTGGGCCAGGAGTGTGGTTGTACCGTGTGTGGGTCAGCCGCCGTGGCTCAGTCCAGTATCTCAGTGTGGTGGTATGAGGGAGGTCGGGTGCCCCAGCCGCTGTTCCTTGCTGTGTGAAGATGGATCTTGTGAGGATACTTGTGCGGCCAGGGGCCCGCCCCCCCACCTGCGTCGCACTTCAGTGTGGTTGTGTGATTCCACAGGGACCGCCTGGTGCGGTCCTGTTTGGGGGCTCACAATCTGGGCCTCGGGCAGCTGGACTACCCTAGACCGTGCTCCTTTTGAACCTTCTCTCCCACCTTGATTGTTTCACACTGTATATTCCACCTTTCAGGGGGCACCACCCCCATCCTTTCAGGCCTCTATGGGGAGAAGAGGAACTGGGAACGGGAGCCCGCCACTGGAGCTGTGGCCGGGCCGGACAGGCTCTCTCTCCCGGCTTCTGTGCACTTAAGTTGATCGAGCAGGTGCCTCAGTGTTTTAGCGCCGGCTTCACTCACCGGTCTGGCTCCCGCACTCGCCCCTGCTGATGGCCTCTTGGATGCGTGGTTTCGGGAGGTCTTGGGTCGGCTCACCTCTTGGTTTTGCGTCCGGTGAGGTCGCGCCACGGCCTCAGGGCGGGATGGTGCAGACAGAGGCTCCCACGATACTCGGGCAGATAATGTTCCCTCTCGCTGCTTCATCTGGGTCCCTCGTCTGGCAGCCAGCCAGCACGGGTGCGACACCGGAGCAACCGGGTGATTTGTGGAAGCAGGCACCACTCTGTCTCCTCACCGACTCTGTCGTGCTGGGAGAGGGTCAGGATGCGGCATCCCACGCGGCACCTGCGCCACCGCTGTGAGTTCGACTGGGCAGCACCGCGGCCGGCGCACACCCTCTTGTTTTTCACCGTGCTCCCGACTCCTCCGGTCCCTCTCCCATGATTGGTTTATTCAGTGGGCTACTCTGGCTAGTGTTTGGCACCACTGATTTCTCTGGCCTTTCCGCCGGTGCTCCGCTGGTGGGCGGCTGGGCTCCCGTCCAAGCTCCGCTTCTGCAAGCTTGCTGGTGTGAGTTCTCCCACTTCTGCACCCTTTTTTAAAAAACATTTCTATTTATTTATTATTGCGAAAGATTTATTCGGGTTGAAGAGAAACCAGAGTATGTTTTTTTGGGGGGTTGGGAGTGTTCTAGGCAGTAGTCGCCTTCGTTTCATGTCATCGTAGGTACCCTGAGAAGGATTTTGATCAGGATTTTCAGGAGCTCTGCTAGGAGCTCACAGTGGAGCCGCCATGTTGGTTGGGCTCTCTAGCACCTTAACCGCTGCGAAATATGTAGGTGGTACAGGGGGCCCTAATCGGGTGCCGGTTTATGTGTTGTAAGTGTCTAGTATTTCCCTGAAATGGTCTGCTTGCGCGGGTCTACCTCTACGCCTCATTACAGTGCATTCCAATGACCAATTTTTAGAAATCATTGTTGAAAACTCATAATCAGTAGGGGTTTTAATGGCTTTCCACTGCATGATTAATAGTTTGCGTGCTGAGAATAGTATTGTGTGAGCCAACTGCCTTACCATAGGGTCCGTAAGCCAGTAGGCGTCATCTGCACCGAACAGCATAGGTCCGGGGCCAAGCCGATCGATATGTTGGGAATGGTAGAGATCACCCTATGGACTCTTTTCCAGTATGTCTGAGATGCTGGGCATGATATGTCCCATCGTACCTGTCTTTTGCACCGTCGCCAGCAGACATTGACTCAGCAAGACCCATGTGGTATAACTTACTGGGCATGTAATGCAATCTCTGAATCACCTTATACTGTTTTTCTCTGTTATGGATATTGTGTGATGTTGATGTGATGTTTGCAAAGTAGTCGTAAATGTCCCCCACATCTATTGGGGTATTCAAGTCATCAGACCATTGTGGAGCAGGAATTGGATTGCAGTCTATATTGTTTGGGATGCATATGGTGTAGAATGAGCGCAACCGATCGTGGATCTGGAATGGGTGGTGGTCCTGGAAAAAGCGATACGCATACGCTTTCTAGTCAGAGCCCTCCGCTTGTTCAGGCGGCCGACGAGTTGGAGGTTGTTGCGCCACGAGTGATTTTCCTGATCCTCAACCTTCGCCCCGAGGCTCTGCCCTTCTTTTCTGAGGACATCAAGATCTGTGGCAGCCACTGCACTGTTATCTTCTAGTGCACTTATTATTTGCTCGTTATCGGTTGTGCGTTCTGCTTGGGCGTTAAGTCGAGTTTGCATATCTTGGATGTCGCGTTTTATTTACAGTACAGTAACGTTTGTCTCTTGGGTACTGTAGACGCTCGTCATCATTTCGGTAAGAAGTGTTTGTAACTGGTTTTGTACATTAAATTTGGTGTGCTAGTGTGTAGATCAGTGTACAAGCGGTTCTGCTAAGTTAGGAACACTGACTTTGCCGTTGCCGCTATCCGTTAGGTTTATTTCCATACCCCAGTGGCAGAACAATGCATGCTAGCTGCGACCGCTATCATCTGCAAGCAGTTACAGTTCGGGGCTTTTGTCAGTCTCTGATTTTGGAGCCAGAGACCCCTTTGCTCATGCTTCTAGAGACTTGTCTATCTCCACTCAGATGGGTATTATGAGACTGATGCAAGTATCGATAGGTCTAGTGTTCAGATTATTCCTTAGCGAGTACAGACAAATCTACCAGAATTGCCAGGGCGTGCACAGTTGTGGGAGTGGGCCGCTTACCAGCACAGGGTTCCTTGGGGCAGTGGAATTGCAGGTTAGTTGGGGCGGTAGTTATATTTGGGTCACCTCCTTCCCATGCCAGTAGACAATCGGTGGTAAGGGGCACAACGTTGTTTGTTCAAACTCTTGCCAGGGCTTTTGCGGCTACATAAGCAATTGGCTCACCTAGGTCGTGGTGGTGAGGGGTGGTCTAATCACCAGTTATAGTGGTGCAGGGTAGAGATCAGTCTTGAAGCCGACACTTGTGGTGGGCACATGAATGCCAATGTTCCAGTATGGAAGGTATAGGTGCACCACCTAGCAACTTAGCGACTTGGTGTGTATTGATACGTGCTATTTGCCTGTTGAAATCTCTTCGTCTCCCTTCGGAATGTTTGGCATGATGTAATGCTGTTACTGCTAGATTGCCCCTGTTAATTATGTCTGGAGGGGCTCACCGTCAGGGGAGATATTTGGTTGACCGCTTTGTCACAATTTGTGAGCACCGGCAGCTTGTTGCAATGACCGGAATTTGCCTGGTCTTCCCATGTATCTTCTATATGTTATCCGGCTTGATGCCGTATGCTTCCTGCAGATAAAGTATTGGGAGGCTAGGGGGTGGTGTCCAGCTATTGCAGCCTGCCCTGATAGGGGACAGCCTCCCCTGGCGTGGACGCCTGTCCACTCCCGCTGACTCCGTGATCCAGGGATAGGGCGTGCAGAGTGCCAAGAAGGGCCTGGTGTGCTCCATGTGTCCACGTGTATGCCAGCTGTTGGGTTTGCCGGGAACGCTGTGAGTGGGGGGTGGGGTCTAGTTTACTCACACCTGTGGCCGGTAGGCAGGGCTTGGGTCCACACTGCCACACGCTTCGGTCCAGTGCTGAGGGGGGCCCGTCAGACTCGCTTCTTTATGTGGGTCGTCTTGTGATGAAGCTCTTCCTCTGCATTCCGTATCGGATAGCCATCCCTCGTGGAGCCGGCAGCGGCTCTCAGTGCGTTGCTGCTGCGATTTAGATGCGTCGAGCGGCAGGGTGAGTGGAAATGATTCCGCTCAGATCCCTGCAGCTTGGGTTAGTCATTCGCAGCATTTCTGAAGAAAACCGCACACGCGAAAGTGCTTATTTCATCAAATCTCCACACACAATCATATTGGGTAAATCAGATTGCACTAGCATTATATTTTTATATCAACCCAGAAAATAGATCCGGACTTGTAGAATCATAGATATTGACAATGGAAAAAATGTGAGATTTGATTTGCATTTGAACTAACACCCATCTTCCGTTAGTATCATAATCTTAGTGTATAATTTTATAGTTCATCCTTTTCCTAATTAATATTGCAACCATGTTACGTTTCCCTTACGCTTGGCTAGCAGTCACATCACCCACCCTGAACTTTTTCAGATTCATGTATTTCTGTAAGGAAAAATGTGTTTCATGAATACAGGCTACAAACGGTTTGAATCTTTTACCTCTTCATCGGGTTAAGGGCTTTAACATTCTGGGTGATGCATTTAAGTGTCATTGACCAAACAACTTATAACGATTAGGTTTATAATTAGAGAGACATCCAATAGCACCCATTTGACCCATATCTTTTATGCGAACATCCCATTCTCAATACACCAAACAGCAACAACAATTTAATAGTGTATAGAACCTTAGACAAAACAAAAGTGACACAAGAGGAAAAATCAGTGGAAACAGAAAGAAGAGTTGCAAAACCTGATGCTGGGAGGTTTGTTATCTTGTACATATGTGTATGTAAAGGATGAACAAAAACCACCCTATGTAAATAATGAAATAAGAATACAACATCGAACCATAATGTATAAACAAGTATGCAACACAAATGTGTATGTGGAGTCTGGGCACCCCCACAGTAAAGGACGTAAAAGCAAACACCCACATTTCCTATACCCACTCCTTATTCTTTGGATAGAGTTAATTGTTACTGGAGATAACCTTAAAGCATGTCAGTAAGACTTGCAGAACATCGGTCTACATCGGCTCGCTCATGTGCTGGCTGCTGATTCTGGATTTGATTTGAGGTATCCATTTCCTTCCTTTTTTATGACCTTGTAACGTTTTTGAGATCAACCGGATCTTCAAACGCAGATGTTTTGCCTTTAATTTTAAATTTAAATGTGCAGGGATATTCCAGGCTGAATCTGGCATTCATTTGTTTGAGAGCTGGTTGAAAGGATTAAAATTCTAACCTTCTCTGAGCCATAATTTTACACACATCTTGTGATATATAGAACCTTTGGCCGTTCCACGTAAGATGATTCATTTCCTTTACCTTCTTTATAATTGGCTGAAGCTGTGTATATTTTAGTAGTTGAAATATCACTGTCCGCGGGCCAGAGTTCCTACTTACCTCAGGTTTTTTTTACGTCAATCCTGTAAGCTCTTTGTATATTCAAAGAAATAGACGAGTAAAGCATGAGGATATTGGGAAGCATCCTCCGTAAGAACTGAACTTCGTCATCACCTTCTGCTCCCTAAGGAAGCTCAAAAATGTGTGATTATATCTGTGCTTTCTGTTTTCTAGGTCTTCATATTGCTTTTGAAGGGCTACGACTGCTTTTTCTAAGGATGTGACATGCTGCGTAATGTCCTCCGCATTCTCTATCCACTTTCAACCTCCTCAATTCCTGCTTCAAAATTAGACCACCTGTCATCCAACTGCTGGCATTTATTGTTAGTGGCTTCCATAAAGGTTTTCAAAGCTCTTATTTCTAGTAAAATTGCTTCCATATTAGCCTCTAATAGCAGCTGGGCAGGAGAGTCAACCTTTGGTCTCTTAAGATTCGAGGAAGCTGATGTAAATTTCTGAGAGTCAAAACATCAGGGCTGGCCCCCACATTAGTGTAAACAAGCTAAACTATTTGCTAAATTATTTTACAGTACTTGAGTCCATACATAAGTTTGGAAGCTAAACTATTGGGTATTGTTTTTTAGTCCAAAAACAAATTGATCATTTTAATTCAGTCACTTCGTGGTGCTGGAACAGAACTTGGATTATATGACAAAGGGGCTGTGAGAAACCTGAAGGTGCCCTCACACTTACTCCCCATGGGTTCTCTTCTCCGGTGGCCAGGGAAAGGCCATTGCTTTTGGATCCTGACCCTAGAGGTAGAGAAGCAAGGGAGGATCACCTGGGTGGTGGATCCATGGGGATTGGGGAGAGGACGGCCCTTCCCGTTCCTGGACGAACCCGGAATTCGAGGAGCATTCATGGGGTCCTGTTGCCCCTTACCCCTTGCCAGGATAACACCAGAAGATATTATAAAGCCAGAAGTAATAGAAAAAGTGTTTCCATGGGCGAGGCATGTTATCCCCCTTTCCCTTATGAGGACCAACCTAAACCTTCACTGGCCTTTATGGGCTATTGCAAAACCGTTCCCCTCATTTTCCCTCATTTAACCCACTCTAGTACTGGGATGAGGAGGAAGCAACTAGGAGTATTGAACACTAGTAAGTAATTTCACCACTCTAGCACTGAGACGAGGAAGAGGTTTACAGAGTGGTGTTAAGGTCAGGCATGTCCCAAATGCTCCACTAATTGTGACCAGGCAATTACAATTTGGAACTCACACCTGCAACCTGTTAATTGGTTGAAGGTGTATAAGAAGGGCAGAGACCAGCAGCAAGTAGACCAGTAGGGAATCCTGTATGTGAGGAGTCAGCCGAGGTGGGTCCTGCAGGAGAGCCAGGACACCGGTTTACGACCCCAAGGAATCATAGAGTCCAGGGCCAGGCGGCCCACGAGAACGACACAAGTGGGGGAGTCTTGATGGTCAGAGTTGTGCAGTAGGAGCTGCGGATACAGAAGAGAGAAGCCAAAACGTCCCGACAGCGTCTGCGGAGAGAAAGCATTGCTGCCGGCGGGATACCGAGAGAGACTGAAGTGCGAGGGGGGCACACGGATGAAAGAAGACGTGCAGGCGGAGCCGAGAGGAGAGGCAAAGCTACCCGGAGGAGACGCCAATGAACGGTGAGTCAGGAGGGAGAATCACTGGAGCCGGGGCTCTCTTGGGGGGCTGCGGGGAAACCGCAATGAATGTTGAGTGAACGGAAAAGCATGTGTATGATGAAACCAACCCAAAGCCATGAGTTGAGAGGAAATTAAGGACAATTTATTATGCAAGCGGCAAAGTAAAAGATGACAGACATTGAATTCCGAATTAAATGAAAGCTTTTGGCAAAGCCATGATCTGATATGATATGGCATTTATAACGTGTCTATACACAAGTGTTTCAAGGTGCGATGAGGCAAGGGAGGGGGAACAGAGGGAAGACAGACAACGATCCTACTAGGCCAGGTGTCATTCAGATCACGCAAGTGCATGGGAAAGGGGAAGGAGGTTAGGGTGGGGGCAAGGGGAGGGAACAGGGCAGTACATGGGATAAGAATAAATAACAAGTAGAGAACGGCCAGCCGGAGACAAGGGTAGGTGCAGACATGTGTCAAGTGCTGGTAGTGGGACTGTAGGGGTACAGAAACAGTCCCCAAGTGCGGGGGTTGCCAGGAAGGCAGTGCAAGTGTGCGACTGGCGGGGGAGGGGACCTGGGCCCGAGATCCGAGGGTGGCCAGGTAACCAGTGCAGTTTAGGTTTCAGCCAGGAATTCAGCAGGGGAGAGGAGGAGAAAAAGCAGAAGCAGAGAGAGATGTTCTGAGGTGCTTCCGGAACCAGAGATGTTTCTCCTCAAGTTTTGGGAAGGCAGGGAGGCTGTCCCAGAGGAGGCCCCAGCCAAAGAAAGAGATCTACCACCAACTCGTTGCTTGGAGAAGCGACTGACACTGAGGCAGTTGGATGAGCGAAGAGCTCGAGAAGGAAGATATTTAGGAAGAGAGAGTTGGAGTTATTGAGGACTCGGGCCCCAGAAGGCCTTGTGGACAATACAGAGGGTTTTGAACTTAATCCTTGCAGCCACAGGGAGCCAGTGCAGAGACTTCAGTCCTGGAGGGATACGATCCCCGGGCTTGAGGCCAAGGACAACTCTCGCAGTCCTGTTCTGGATGAGTTGCAGAGGGCGGAGAGTAGAAGAAGGCAGATTTAGAAAGAGGCTGTTGCAATAGTCAAGCCTAGAGATAACCAGAGCTCTGGAGACGGTGAGCTTCTGGGGGAAGGAGAGGAAAGGGAGAATACCTCCTGAGGAGGTCCAGCTTGTAGTGTGACTTCTTAGAGACGTCGGAAATGTGAGGAGAGAAGGAGTGAGGAGTCAAAGATGACCCTGAGGTTTTTAGCCTCACAGGTGGGAGCAGGAAGGGGGCCAAGAGAGGCCGGCAAGAGAGTGACAGGAAAGGGGGGAGCCAGTGTGCCGATGAGGAGAATCTCGGTCTTACTGGCATTAAGGCAAGTATATGCGAAATTCAGATATTGCCTATTTTGAAAGCAAAGGACAAGCCGTATCACTCGTCAATCTAGCCATCCAGATTTGGGAATGGGAAGTGCAGACCAATATCTGGCTACAGGCAGTGCACATTCCGGAGCAGAACAATATTGCTGCAGATTCCCTCATCCGCCAGTCTATAGCGAACCACGAGTGGGAGATCAACAAGAACGTTCTTGTCCACCTTTTCTCGCAGTGGGTTCTCCGACAGTGGACCTGTTCGCAATGCCAGCCAACAAAAAGCTTGCTTGCTATGCTTCCAAGGACGGACTCGGTGCATCTTCCTTGGAGGATGTGCTTGAGATTCTGTGGAACAACATGCTAGCATATGCCTTCCCTCCTCCGCCATTGATTCATCGATCGCTTTGGAAACTCGTGGGTGCCAACAATTGCACTCTGCTGCTCATAGCTCCTTGGTGGCCAGCAAGGTTCTGGGGTTCCCAGAACTTCAGCACCTGTCCATATGAAATCTGATCAGTTTGCCCCAGATTCCCAATCATCTGTACCAGAACAATCAATGAGTGTAGCATCCCTCCCCACAATCCTTCAGCTTAGCAGCATGGTTCCTGAGTTCTAATCCTAAGTGCAGTTTTCTCTCAGAAGACAATATGCGTATAATTTAGGCGGGATGCAAACCTTCAACAAGAGCCCAGTACAAGAGCAAATGGCTTAGATTCCGTCACTGGTGCCTTGCCAAACAACTTGACCCTAGTTATGCTTCTATTGACTGTGTCCTGTCATTCATTAAACATCGAACAACCACAGGCATCCTTATTTTGTCATGCAGAACATATTTGTATGCCATTGGGGCATACTTTAGCTGGGATAATTGCTCTTTCACTCTGACATATCCAGTCACAAAGAGACATTTTGCTGGGCGTCTTCACCTTTTCCTCCGGTCAAGCCACCTCATCCTAAATGGGATCTCAATGTGGTCCTCACCGCACTGTCACAAACCCTTTGAGCCGCTAGCCACTGTAGAACTCAAGTTCCTCATCTGGAAAGTGACCTTCTTGATAGCAGTTTGAATAAGTGAACTGCAAGCCTTCTCTACTGAGTATCCTTTCTTGGTTTTTCATAAGGACAAGGTGGTGCTCTGCACACATCCTTCCTTCTTTCCAAAGATTTCCATATCAACCAAACAATTTCCATGCCGGTCTTCTTTCCGAACCCGGTTTCAGATGCAGAAAGAGTCCTCCGTAACTTGGACGTTAGGAGGGCACTGAAGTTTTACCTACAGAGAACAAGCAACTTCAGAGGCTCTTCTCAACTCTTTGTTACCTTTGGGAATACAAAAGGGACCCCTGGCTCCAAGGCTTCCATCTTGCGTTGGGTTGCTTCATGTATCTCAGAAGCTTATACGGTACAAGGCCTGCAAGCTCCGAAAGGCACCCACGCACATCTAGTATGAGGGAAAGCAGCGGCTGTCGCTTTTCAGAAATGTGCGCCATGGGAGACCATTGCCAAAGCAACTACATGGTCTTAACCTTCGACTTTCTGTAAGCACTATTGCCTTGATCTCAGTTCCTGGGCTGATGCCATTTCACGGAGGAAACCGACACCTGGTCCTACGCAAACTAGAACAAAAATGGATTTATCATCTAGACTCTGTAAAAAAATGGCCTCAACGTAGCAATTGAGTGGAACCTCTTCTGTACCCAATAATTCTGCATAGTATCTCTGCTACAAGCCCCTTCCTGACATCCACGGGGCAGGCCTTGACCTTCCTAGCTAACGCATGCATACCAGCTTTTTAAACTATCATTCAGATTGCATATTATACAGTAATCTTTCATGTTGATAGCAGCTAAACCTACTCTAGATAGAGGGGGCACCATCTGGCAATGTTCCACAGCAGTCGACCATTCTGACTAAAATGTATAGGCACATGTCCTTGTTTATTCTTTTTCCGTGTCATATGAAGCAAGATTTTTTTTATAAAAGTTGTTTTTATTAGTTTGATTAACAAACTTTTACAACATCAAAGTACAAAAATCACATTCATTACTAATTCCATAACATAAAATAGTTAATATTCATAGTTTCAATCAAGTATACAATTTAAAAAAAATAATTAGAGAGATGATGCATTTTTTGCTTATCAGATTAATAATTTATTAGTCTAGGGTAGAATTATTTGTTTCTTATCTAATTCCAATACCAAATTCTCAAGAAATGTATACAATAAAGTGATTGCTTTAAACGAATATCCCCACATGAATTTCTTCCAGCACCATTCTCTTGCTTCTTGAGTCATACCTAACATATTAGGGCCAATGTGTTGAGACTTGAGTGTCGTGTAGGCAGTAGAGGCCTCCGTCCCCAAATGCCGCACAGGGAGAACTTAACGCAACTCTCTGTGCAGCCGTTGAGGTCACAGGCGAAGATGTTCGAATGTCCAAGTCCGGGAACGCGAACCTCGGGGACCCCACACTGCTGCAAGAAAATGCGGATTAAGTACCAAGCAAGAAACAGTACCTACAGTATTAGAATAACTGGAAAGGTCTTACCAGTCAGGGTCAAGGAGGGGATGAGGAACCTAGTGGAGAGGTCCGGGACCCACGTGGACGGCAGTACCCCAAGAGGAGTAGGCTCAGTTCGCCTGTCAGCAGAAGCTGTGGAGCTGTGAAACTGTGAGGCAAGGAGTTCAAAGAACCAGGGTGCAAAAGGGTGATCCAGGAGGCAGTCCAATAACAGTCCGTGGTCGAGAGCCGTGTATCACTGTGCAAAGAAATCCGAAGGGGTAAATCCAAGAGGAGTCCAGTAAAGCAGGCCAGGTCGATTCCGTGAGTGATCCAAAGATGATTCAAAGTCCGTAGCGCCAAACAGAATGCAGAGCACAGCTGAGAAGCAACGAATACCCAGGTTTCCGGGTTTATGTACTCGCGCTTCTGGTCACGTGATGCGTGGCATGGTCACGTGATCGGGCAAGAGCATCACGTGACCTCACAGTCCCGCGATGCGGAAGCTCAGGGCTAGCCCTTCGCGATCCTATGCGCCAAGGCAATTGCCAATGTAGGAACGGCCGTAGTCTGACAGCCGTCCTATTACGGACCAGGCGCGGGTGTGCCCGCAAGACGTGTGTGAGTCCACGTGAGTCCCGGGGAAGGGGGGAAGTGAGAGAAGGGCGGGACTGGGGATGAGGGAGTGCCCTGGGGACCGCATGATGAGGGATCGTGACAGAACCCCCCCCCAAAGGCCCACGACCCCGTGGGCAGGAAGGGTGATCCCGGTGGAAGCGAGCCACCAACCGGGGAGCGTGGACATCAATAGCAGGAACCCAAGAGCGCTCCTCCGGACCATAACCGACCCAATCAACCAGGTATTGCAAGCGCCCCCTGCAGACCCGGGAGCCCAGAATGGAGGAAACCTCATACTCGTCTGGGGAAGCCAAGGACACCGGGGCAGCAGAGGCGCGCAAGCGGGACGGGGCCGGACACGGTTTGAGAAGGGAGACATGAAATACAGGGTGTACCCTCCAAGAACCCGGGAGAACCAGTCGGTATGTGACAGGGTTGATAACCCGGGAAACCACATAGGGACCCACAAAACGGGGCAACAACTTCCTACAACCCACTAGCCTCAAGTGACGAGTGGAAAGCCACACCCGGGAACCCACCGAGAAAGACGGAGCCAACAGCCGTTTCTTATCTGCCTGGACCTTCATGGAAGACTGAGCCTCACGGAGATGTAAAGCAGTCTGGTCGTGGATAGAGGCCAAATCCCTAAGACAGGCGCTGGCGGCCGGATTGGTGGAGGCCGCAAGGTCAGGGATCGGTAATGTGCGGGGATGTTGGCCATAGAGAACATAGAAGGGGGAGAACCCAGTGGATGCATGAACTGCATTGTTATAAGCGAATTCAGCGTGTCGGAGGGCACGCAACCAAGAGCACTGTTGTTGCAGGATCAGACAGCGGAGATATTGTTCCATTGTTTGATTAGTCCTTTCGGTCTGACCATCCGTCTCCGGGTGGTAGGCCGAAGAGAACCGGACATCGATACCCAACAACCTAGTTAGAGCGCGCCAGAAGCGAGAAGTGAATTGCGATCCCCGGTCTGATATAAGGACAGAGGGTAACCCAAAAAGACAAAAGACGGTATCAAAGAACAGGGTGGCCAGGATGGAAGCAGAGGGGATACCCTTGCAGGGGATGAAGCGTGCCATCTTTGAGAAGGAATCCACCACCACCCAAATAGTGTCGTAACCCTGTACCCGAGGGAGTTCCGTGACAAAGTCCATGGTTACCGTATGCCATGGTTTCGGGGGCACTGGTAAAGGGAGAAGCAGGCCTAACGGGCGACCCCTACGGGTTTTGCATTGTGTACAAATGGTGCATGTATTGACGTAACAATCCACGTCCCTCTTCATGCCCGGCCACCAACACCAACGCTTCAGGAGGGATAACGTACGGCGTTGGCCAGGATGACCATTCACAGGGGCATCGTGCGACCATTCCATTGCCATGTTGCGTGTGTCGGCAGTGGGCAAGAATAGGCGGTTCAGCACAAACGGGAGGCCATCCTGGAACACCGGATCCCACTCAGATAGCTGGTCGGGATGTAAGGACACCCACTTGCGTACTGCGTCCACTAAGGGCATCGAGGGAGTACATAGACAAACGACCTTAGTGTCGTCCAACATTGTGTTAGGGTATACGGGAAGAGAGACCCCCCCGGGAGAGCGGGACAGCGCATCGGCCTTGCCGTGCGCGGAACCAGCCCGATGCCGAATTTGGAAATCGAATGCTGCGAAGAAAAGGTGCCACCTCACCTGACGGCTGTTAAGGCACTTCAGGGAAGCCAAGTCCTGCAGGTTCTGGTGATCAGTAAACACCGTGACTCGATACTTGGCGCCCAAGAGATGGTGTCGCCACACGCGGAAAGCGTCCATAACCGCCAACAACTCCTTCTCGGTCACGGTGTAGTGTGACTCGGGGGTGGTAAACTTGCGGGAATGAAATGCAACAGGGTGCAGACGACCCGTGGCCTGACATGCTTGGGATAAGACAGCACCAAGAGCGAAGGAGGAGGCGTCAGCTTCCACGACAAAAGGGAGTTCAGAGTCGGGATGCTGAAGAACAGGGGCTGTGGTGAAAGCAGTCTTCAGTGAATCAAAGGCCTTCTGTTGTGTATCAGACCAAAGGAAGGGAACTCTAGGACTGGTTAATGCAGTGAGGGGAGACACGATAGAAGAAAACCCAGAGATGAATCTCCTGTAGAAATTCGCAAAACCCAAAAAGGACTGAAGGGCTTTCAGGTTCGCAGGAATAGGCCAGTCCAAAACCGCTTTAACCTTGGAGTGGTTCATGGACAACCCCCCGGGAGTGATACAGAACCCGAGGAAATCAACATTACCAACGTGGAACAGGCACTTTTCCGGTTTGGCATATAGTGAGTGTTTCTGTAAGCGTGTTAATACCTCACGAACGTGTCGCACATGCTCTTCCAGGGATTGAGAAAAAATTAAGATGTCATCGAGGTAAACCACGACGTAAACATCTAAGATATCGCTCAGGATATCATTCATAAACCTCTGGAAGGTCGCCGGGGCATTACACAGCCCAAAGGGCATGACTGTATATTCGTATAGGCCGTACCGGGTACAGAAAGCGGTTTTCCATTCGTCCCCGGAACGGACGCGGACCAGGTTGTAGGCTCCGCGGAGGTCCAGTTTTGTAAAAATGGTAGCGTGTGTGAGTCGGTCCAGCAAGGGCGTGATGAGGGGAATAGGGTACCGATCTTTCCTCGTGATAGCATTCAGGCGTCTATAGTCAACACATGGGCGTAGATCGCCTTCCTTTTTCGGCACAAAAAAGATAGGGCTGGCTGCAGGCGAGGTGGATGGTCGTATGTGCCCTAAGCTCAAGGACTTCCTAATGTACTCCTTGAGAGTCATTTCCTCGGATGGCGAGAGGGAATAGATCCGCCCCGTGGGAACCACTGTATCAGGGAGTAGATCGATAGGGCAATCGTACGGGCGATGTGGAGGCAGTGTTTCAGAGGAGCCACGATCAAAGACAGCTGCGAAATCTTGATAGACCTGGGGAACGTCTAGTGCCACTAACCCAACTACGTGTTCTGATGGTGTATCTTGCGGATCCTGTACTGTAAGATGAGCTATAGCCTGGGCGGGATTGTCGCTGTGTGCGTCTGTGGGAAGACAGAAATGCTGGCAGACAGCCGACTCAAAATGAACCAAACCCAATTTCCAATCAATGAGGGGATTATGTTCCTGAAGCCAAGGGATTCCCAGGATGAGCCCAAACTGTGGCGTGGTGATAAGGTCAAAACTAATGGTCTCCCTATGTCTGGATTGTATTGTTAATAGCAAAGGGGCTGTTTGTTGTTTGACTGGGCCCGAAATCAAGGATGAGCCATCTACAGCCTGTACCGGTTCAGGCCTGGTCTTGGTCAAAAGGGGCAGGTTTAACAAACGGGCCAAGGAAATGTCGATAAAGTTTCCCGTGGCCCCAGAGTCAATTATCAGAGTAACAGGATGTGAAACGGACGCTGTGGGCTGTAGAGTGGCTTGTACATGAATGGGTCGGATACGCCCGAAAGAGGGTGTAGGGTTCGGGGTGTCTGTGGTATAGCTCGATCCCGTCCCCGGTACTATGATCGAGCTATCCGAAAACCCTGTGGCTTGTTTTTGGGACGACGTGGGCATTCCTTAACAAAATGACCTAGGGTGCCGCAGTAGTAGCAAGCGTTATCCGCCCTCCTGCGTTCCCTTTCCAAAGGAGATATCGGACTCCTGACCCCCCCGATCTGCATGGGTTCTTGGGAGGAGTCAGAAGAAGGAACTGTCATGGGAGAAGGGGAGGAGTGAGTGAAACCTGCTTCCGCTCTTCTTTCGGACCTACGTGCGTCCACCTGGAGTGACAAGTCAACCAGATCTTGGAATGCAGTGGGTAATGAGGGTACTACTGATAAGGCGTCCTTCATAGGGTTGTTGAGGCCCCTATAGAAGACGACTGCTTTCTTGCCCTCTGGCCAAGAGGTTTCAGCGGATAGCTGGTTAAAACGGGTTATGTATTCAATGAGAGAACCCCTACCCTGGCACAAATCCAGAAGTTCCAGATCTCGAGATTGGGCCTTGTGTCTAGTATCAAAAACCCTGGACATCTCGGTGACGAGGAGATCGAAATCATATAATGCCGGGTTATCGTTCTCCAATAAGGGGTTGGCCCATGCAGCGGCAATCCCAGCCAAATGGGAAAGGGTAAATGCCGCTTTCGTGGTGGAATCTGGAAAAGCCTGAGGCCGGCACAGGAAATGCAACTTGCATTGGTTTAGGAAGGTCCTAAATTTCTTGGGATCCCCGTGGTATCTCTCAGGGGCCGCCAATGGGAATGGAGTAGGTAGCATCATGGGAACGGGATTCTGGGGAACAATCGGAGGTGGAACAGGTCGAGAAACAGAGGGTGTGTCTCCGAATTCTACATCTGGGGGTAAAGGGTGTCTGGTACTTTGTATGTGGTCGAGACGTTGATGGATAGCCGTGTTGGCTGCCGCCATATCGGCTCGTAGCACTGTAATGGCTTGGACTATAGCAGACATGGGGTCTTCAGCGTTCCCCTCCATTGCCTACACGACTATAGGCTTCTCAGTCTGTTGAGACTTGAGTGTCGTGTAGGCAGTAGAGGCCTCCGTCCCCAAATGCCGCACAGGGAGAACTTAACGCAACTCTCTGTGCAGCCGTTGAGGTCACAGGCGAAGATGTTCGAATGTCCAAGTCCGGGAACGCGAACCTCGGGGACCCCACACTGCTGCAAGAAAATGCGGATTAAGTACCAAGCAAGAAACAGTACCTACAGTATTAGAATAACTGGAAAGGTCTTACCAGTCAGGGTCAAGGAGGGGATGAGGAACCTAGTGGAGAGGTCCGGGACCCACGTGGACGGCAGTACCCCAAGAGGAGTAGGCTCAGTTCGCCTGTCAGCAGAAGCTGTGGAGCTGTGAAACTGTGAGGCAAGGAGTTCAAAGAACCAGGGTGCAAAAGGGTGATCCAGGAGGCAGTCCAATAACAGTCCGTGGTCGAGAGCCGTGTATCACTGTGCAAAGAAATCCGAAGGGGTAAATCCAAGAGGAGTCCAGTAAAGCAGGCCAGGTCGATTCCGTGAGTGATCCAAAGATGATTCAAAGTCCGTAGCGCCAAACAGAATGCAGAGCACAGCTGAGAAGCAACGAATACCCAGGTTTCCGGGTTTATGTACTCGCGCTTCTGGTCACGTGATGCGTGGCATGGTCACGTGATCGGGCAAGAGCATCACGTGACCTCACAGTCCCGCGATGCGGAAGCTCAGGGCTAGCCCTTCGCGATCCTATGCGCCAAGGCAATTGCCAATGTAGGAACGGCCGTAGTCTGACAGCCGTCCTATTACGGACCAGGCGCGGGTGTGCCCGCAAGACGTGTGTGAGTCCACGTGAGTCCCGGGGAAGGGGGGAAGTGAGAGAAGGGCGGGACTGGGGATGAGGGAGTGCCCTGGGGACCGCATGATGAGGGATCGTGACACAATGAGAGAATATCTCAAGGCTTCAAAATGTACACAATACATGGTTAGATGTTTTAAGCTTTCAATGGAGATATTCCCATCACAGAATCTACACCATTGAATCTGTATTGTAGAAGAATGCTCATTCCAGTTCACTGTTTTTTCAAAGGTGTGGAACTGGTTGAGCTTAAATCTCAAATATAGATCACGATAGGTATTAGCCGGAAATTTTAATAAGCTCTACGAGATATTCTAAGGGTGGCAGATTTGGCTGCTTCAGAGTATAACTTTTTTGAGTGCATATCATTCAATGTTATTAGCCAATCATGTTTATATATTTGTTTCTTTACATAAGCAGAGCGATATTCCAGATCTATTGGTTTTAAGCCACATTCATCCAGTTTTTTGATCATCAGATTGGAGAAAGTGACCACCAATATGGGAGCTCGATTCTTAATCATAATTAAGAATTCCTCCTTGAGCGATTGGTGAGGTGGAAACAACATTTTTCCATAGTTTAAGTGTCGCCAGTGAAATCTCACTGATAAAGCGGAAATGCCTGGCTCCTGTCGCAATATACAGTTTTGCATCAATATTACACAAGCATAGATCAAGTCCATATAGTAAGACAGCTTCGACTTTCAGCATTTAAAATTGCAAGAGTGGTGCTAATGAAAATGTGCAATATTTCATGAATACAATCCGTATCTGAGTCCCCAGGACCGCTTTTTTAGCATTCAAGTTTAGCAACTAAGTTTTTCTTGAGGAGGAGTCTATCACATCATTTCCCAAATATCTCATATTTAAGTTAATGGGGATGGATATAGAATTTATGGACCATTTCATTGTGGATTTTTTTTATTCATGTTTTTTAAAATAAAGATACTTGATTTTTCCACATTACATGTTAGGTTGTGTTTATATAGGTATTCAGCAAATATTACAAGCTTTCTTTGCAGGCCTTACGGTGTCAGATCGAAAATTAGCATATCATCTGCAAATGCAATCCACTGAATCCACAAGTGCCCCAATATTGCTGGGTAGGTGATCTCCGATTTCCAAATGTGTTTGATGTCAGAGAGGTAGAGGTTTAACAGGGTAGCCGCCAGATTGCAACCCTGCTTAACCCCCACCTCAGTTGGAATTGGAGTTGTTGTTGCACCAGAGCTGTTTATGCGAACCAAATATGAAGTCCCTTGGTGTAACGTGGTTAGCATCGCGATTAG
Source organism: Ambystoma mexicanum (assembly GCF_040938575.1). NCBI lineage: Eukaryota > Metazoa > Chordata > Amphibia > Caudata > Ambystomatidae > Ambystoma > Ambystoma mexicanum. Next base: position 249,724,196 of record NC_090930.1, on the reverse strand, counting down.
GGAATGTGGTATCCCCTTTGCGTCAAGCTTTTCCCAAAGAAGATTCCTAATCACGCAGTCAAATGCTGCGGATAAATCAACGGATGCCATGTATAGGGCACCCGTATTTGGAATTTTCGTTTGGGCGATTAAATGCGCTAAGACAGTTGCGTTCAGCGCAGTTCCCATTCTGGCACGAAAGCCGATCTGAAATGGTGAAAGAATCGCAAGACGGTTTATGACATCTTTTAGTTGCTGTAGTAACAAAACAGAAAAGGTCTTAGCACTCGCATCAATCAAGGCAATAGGTCGAAAATTGCCAGGATTTGTTTTAATGCCTTTCTTATGAATCGGCACTACAACAGATTGTAACCATGAAGAAGGAATATATGATGATCTAATGATCTCATCAAATTGAAGTTTAAGTAGTGGGGCCCATAGTTGAACATTTTCTTTAAGTACACATGGAGGGATACAATCAGGGCCGGGAGCCCTCGAATTGTTTATCTTTTCAAGGGCCCAAATGATATCTTCTACAGACCAGCCCTTAAATTCCTCTAGTGAGTACTGCTTAAGCTTGATCAATGGTTCAAAGAATCTTTCGGGTAATGCAAATTTATCTTTGAAGAAATGCGTCCATATTTCTGCTGTGATATTGGAAGATTGTTCGCTACTTCGTAAACCTTCATTACCCCTTAAAAGAGCCCATGTAGATCGCCTATCATTGGAGCATAGTGATGCGATCATTATTTGATTTATTGATTGGTGAAGGTAGATTCTGTAATTTTTTATATTATTGTGGTATTTGTTAATTACTTTTCTTTTTGTAAGTCATCAAACAGAACGTCAAGATCATCAAACAGTTTGTTTATTGCGGTAACTAGAGGATTATAGTACAATGAAATTATTAGAATATGGTCCGTTTTACACTTTCCTAACTGAATTACAATAGCAATATAGGAATATGTTGCACGAGTCAATAACAAGGTGAAGGTAAGCCCTGTATTTACCAAGATAATGATTCCACCCGATGGTCCACCTTTCGACAATCGAGTAGCAAGAATAGAATAAGAAGCAAACCCTCTAATTTCAAGTTGCTTGAGAGCCATTGTTTCTTGACGCAACACTATATCTACAATTTCATGAGGGGCATACCTGGTTACCCACATTTTTAAATTTTTTACTCCACATGAGTTCCATGACACTACCCTTAGAAATTCTTTGCTACTATGAAGGTTCGCTTTTTGTAGTGTCCTTCTGAGACCCCAACAATGCAGTTAGCCAAGTCCAATCTTTGGAAACGGCAGAGATTTCAACCAACTGTGCCAGCACCGCAGCCTTTGAAGATTGAGATATAGTGAGACCTGCTGATTGAATATTTGTTCTCAGTGGGATTGGTGGAACAGTGTCATTGAAGATTTTTGCTTCTTCAGTCGTTTGAATTTGAGTAATAGTTAATCCTAGCATTTTCAGCTCTCTTCTGTGATTCCATATTAGTTCAGCAATTATTGGGGATTGCAATTCAGATACCATCCTGTGATTTTTTTTTTTTCTATAGAAGGAAGCGTAATCCAAGTAATAACACTGGACACCAGCGTTCTAAGAGCTGGAATTTTTTTAAAGGTCTGGAGCATGAATGATCCTGGTCTCCGTTTACTTCCGGGGTACTAATCCATCCCAAAATACTCAACATGGATGTGCCCTGCAAGGAATCATCTGTTAAGCCAACATTGAGCAGAGATTTGTTGGTTATGGACTCACATTCAAAATTATTTGTGGACTTCTCTTTTTGTGTTGGGTGATTTGTGTCATTTGAGGGGAGAGAAGGGACAATCATGCACTTTGCAGTCTCCTTATTTTCTGGATGCACCAAATTGGACTTTTGTGGCGAGTTGTGTTGCTGATCACCAGTCTGCGGAGTATTAATTTTACACTGTGGCTCTAGGGATGGTTGGATTGGATGATTTTCCTCTTGCACTTTTATTGCCGGATTCCCGTGATCTAAGGGGGCTTCCTGATCTAAATTTGATCTTTCAGTGTTTTTTTTTATTAGGGATAGGTTTATAAAAAGCTGAGAGCAGAGACTGTTGTGAAGAGGACAGCGAAGCTGAGAATTCTTTTTGTTTGTCGATAATAGATTTTTCTGCAGCCGACATGTTTTTTTTCCTTGACACCAACCAAGTTCGATTGAAGCTGTAGAGCGAGTTGACTTTCAAAAGAAAGCTCCTCCATATTGATCCCCAAATCGCTATTTAAGTGGGCAGGGGGGGTGTTTGTTTTTGCCTCTATTGGTGGTGAATTACCATTAGGTTTTAGGTCAGGCTTAGATAATTGTTTTTGCGTTATTATTTTTTGTTTTTTATTTTTTTTCCTTTGTTTCTAATAGTTTCGCATTACGTAGATTCAGTCTATTCAAAGCATGCGTGTGTAATCTTTTTTGCTTGCGTGATATAAAGTGTTTTTGTCCTCCGAGGTCAGAGGATTCTTCAAATTGTGGGGGGTCCAACTTTACGACTGCCCTCATACTCTCCTCCTTTATTATTGCAAGCAGATCAGATGGACTGTCAGGAGTGACACTAGGGGGTTTGGTCTGGGGAAGTTCTTTAATCGAATCTTTGGTTGCAGTTTCCAAATCGTTTGACTGATTAAAGAAGAGCAACTGGTCAATTTTTTCTGCATGATAAGATACCATTTGGCACTACTGCGCGTGAGTGTAAATTTGAATACATTCCAAGTTTTTTGATACATTGACAGTCTGCGCGAAATTTGAGGGAAATTCATAGGTTGGATAACCCACACTCTTTTTTTTGCATATCCTGGGTCTCAATTGGTTCACTCTCTGTTTGTGATGCAGTTGTCAGAGTGGCAATCATAGGAATATTTGGAGAGTGACAACCTTTGGGATTTTTATAATTATCAGCATAAATAAATATCCAATTTGTTGAGCTTAGAGGAGATGTCAAGCAAAGCTGATTTAATGTTACTGAGTTCATAGTGGGGTGTAGTCATGACCTTTGTCGAGGAGATTAAGAATCCTCGACATTACAGGATATGATGATTCAAATATTTGTAGATCCTCGACTAATTAAGTTGGCTTGGATTGAAAGTCCAAGTTAGTCTCAACATTCATCGGTCGAGGTTGGGTAAAGGGTTGGGATGCAGGAGATGAGCACACTACACCCTCTTTATTTTGTGCAGATTCTTCATTATAGGATTCGATGGTCGCGTGTTTATTAGATGAGTTTTCTAGGTCAGCAAAGGATACAACAGGTTCTAATAGTGCTATGCGTGGGACATCACAGTGCAGATGTACTTTGTGTTTGCCAATCGGACGCACTGTGACTGGCGTAGACGGGCCATCAGAAAGAATTACACGTTTTTCCAACTCCATTAGTACTGCAGGTGCCAAAATCGATATATCTGAGGGTGGCCCTATATTGACATCTTCAATAGTGCCTAGATCACGATTGATCTCGGGATCGGGCATACTTAGAAAGCTTTTCCTTGTGTTGGAAACTGTAGCGTAACTAACGTGCGCGGCTTCACTCATGCTCGAAGCATTCGCATTATCATGGGCCATACTCTTTGAAGCCCCGTACATTAGGTTGAGTTTCGCCATTGTGGCGTCAATGTTATCTTTTTTTGGCATAAATTTTGTTTCAATATGGCCACTGCGTAATTGCGTAGACATGTTGTTTTAAACAATGCAGAAATAATTACATTTTGTATTTTCAGAAGTCAGATCAGATAGAATTAACTTGTGCGTATTAGCACATATGTGGCAAACAAACACAGAGCCAAATGAAATATTTGCTAAGTCACGATTATTCTTAGATGACTCACCTCAGGCAAAATTTCATATAGAAATACTCTCCCTTAAAGGTTCTTTCATAAAATTCTTTCATATAATTTGTTCATATAGTTTTTTCATATAGTTCTTTTCATATGGTAACTTCTCTGTGTCGCAAAAGACACATTTATTATATACTGCTATTCAGATCGTCTGTGTTTGTCCGATTAAGTGTACTCTATAACAATGTAACATTACCTACCATGCTTTTATCTTTCATTGACGGTTTTATTACTTCAGTCTCGTGTATATATGGGCAACCTGTTTGCCAACTTTCCTGCCATTAAGCTGTATACACACACTCTCTAATGCGCCGGTCAGAACACAACACTGATAGACCTGACACATGCGCACAGCAGACTTTTGCCCGGACAGACCATCAGTAAAGTTTTTTCTCTACTCCGCAATAAAATGAAATCACTCGCAGCACGCATGCAGTGAGACCAGACGTAGCACCCAGACAGTGACACAGCTCTCTAGCTTGAGGTAAGACCTTCACCAGTGCACGTCCTATCCACCCGTGTTCGGTCCTTGCACTTCGCTAATTCCCTTTCAATCACGAGCCATGTCTTTACTCAATTGTGCTGACAAATACCGACAATGCTCACCACCGAGCCCTAGTTCACACGGGCCATCCTTTTGCAGTTTAAGGGATTTATTAACGGTTGCGTCTACACCCGCCCCTAAAAGTGCACTTCCATATATTCCTCTATCAGTCTCTGACAACAATCACGTCTGTATCAGCATGTAACCCGTATCATATATTTATACAGCCTTTTTTCATGACTTCTTCCACATAAGATCTCTGCGCCATCACGTATTCGCGGATAGCGCACCAACAACTTCTTTCAATTAACCAACCTGGACTTCATTTCTGCCACACCACGCCTTGTATAGCTCTCTAGAGCCATATACTCTCTCATATCGATTCATCTTTTTTGGATTGAATTCCTGCACCATTTAAAATTGGATCTCTCATTCTTATAGAGACCTTTGTCCGGTCTTCGGACACAAACTAAGACAGTCACACAACAGAAAACTGGCCTTTTAACAACATCCAAGCCATGACACTCTCTTATTAACTTTGGTAGGTCTCCCTTTTGTAGTGCCCTCCTTCTGCAATTCACCTGCCTTTGATCACCCTTTTTAACCACCCCCCCTTATCTTACTACCTGTAGGTGCTCGCCATACTCTTAAGCAACATCGTCTTTTCAAGATTCCAAAGTCCTGACGACAGTTCGGTGCCATAAGCAGAAGGGCTCTACCCACACAGCCCCTGCTTTCCTCTCCAACTGTTCACCGAACCAGAAACACCTGAACCTTGTGTGTCGACAATGTTTGCGTATTGCTATATTTTGAGCAATACATGAAATAATAGTCACCTACTATTTACTAACCCACTTATATGCATATTTATTTTGGATTTTATGTTATGCATACCCTTCGTGCCTAATAAGGCACATATGTTCTTTTAAAAACTATGTTCTAAGTATGAAATTAAATTCTTGTTTTTGTTTGGAAACATTTCTATTTCTTGGTGATCTTTTCAAGAGCTAGTATATATGTTGAACTAGCCTCACTGCTAACAGAAGGTTACCACCTGTGCGTCAATGACAAGGGTAGCTTTTGACTCCTTTCTTTCTAGAATACTATGATGCCCAGCTTAGCCAGGCAGTGCTCAAAAATCTTTTTCTGTAAACGATTTCAATCCGCCCATTACATAGGTCAATGCTTGAGAACCTCCCAAAAGTATGGAGGAAAGGGTACAGGACGTAGGAGTATAGTAAAGTGACTACCTTACGCCTAGTCCATAGTCCCCTTTCCTCCATACACCCGCCCGCCTTCCCCTCTAAAAAGTTTCCTCTATTTGCTCATTTGTCCTTCAACTTTGGCGATAAAAAAGAAATGAATGGCAATGCGCTGGGTGGGGCTCAGCAAGGCGGGTCTACAGCAACGCGCGTGTGCCCTGCATAAAATAAAAAGGACACAAATGTTTTGTTGCTTCAAAAATTGCTCCAGTCCCGTCCTGTAGGACGGAATGTTCCAAAAGTATGGAGGAACAGGGACTATTAGTAGGGTAGTCACTACGGTGAGTAACTTAAATACATAATTCACACCCTCACACGCACCTACACTTGCAAAAAAGATTTTACTTTTGACTCGTTTCCTGAATCCGTTTCCCTGAGAGACTTCTCTACAGGCAAGCCTCTGTCTCCCTTGCTCTACACAAACAGGAACCAGGAAGTTGGGAGAGCTTCCTGGTTCCTGACCTGCGCAGTGGAGCCAGAGCACCTCCATCTCGCACCAAAATCAAAAGTGAAATAATGTATTTCTGAATCCTGAGAGCCCTCTCCCTCATTCTCCTCGGAGGACCTGAGCTGGCAGGACCCCCACACCAGGGGTTACGGGGGCCCCTGCTCCGCTAGTGTAGCAGCCATGTTTTGGTGTTCTATTTTTACATCTTAACAGATAGGTACTAGGTTAATCTACATATGACAAAATGAAAGACATCTTGCATCAGCTTTGAGTACAAGATCAAGTATTGAAGGTGTTAGAAGAAGAATAAAATACCCAGTATTTTGTCAAAAGGATATTGTAGGTCTCCCTAGAGTTCCAGGACCTTATAAAAGAACTCTGTTCTGTCTTTACTTTGCACAGGCCTTATAACCTATGGTTTGTGTTTTTTATAATACACCATAAGTCAGCTATTTGGGGTGCTTTAGAAGGGGGCAAGGTTGAAGTTCAGTAGGGGCATGGCAAACTCTTTTTGACTAATTGATTATTTGCCTGCAAGTCCATCTGTATAAGTTCCTTGTACAGTCATGTTGTGAGGTAGGCAATGAAAAAGCCTTTGATCATAGATCCTTTTGTGAAAGATGGTGTTGTGCAGTGACAGGGGATAAAGAAGTATCCAAGACCAAAAAGATATACTTTACGCTATACAGGATGGGCCACATTTTAAAGTAGAAAATGGACAAAAAAAGTAAAACAACTCCACTCCCAGGTTCTCTGTCAACTCGGTTTGGACTGTGGTACCCAGTATTTGTTTCTTGTTCACGTGCTTTTGAGAGACAGATGGAAAGAGATTGGTTCTCATTCACTGTGGGTTGCCTGAAACCCTATTTGTTCCCAGTGTCTGTTGCAGGGTTGTCTTACCCTTCTCCAGAACTATCCATTCCAGAGCACTTCTTCAGTCATTCTTTTTGTCCATCTTTCTCCCTCTCTCTGTCCTTCTCCATCAACTACCAGGTGCTTGGGAAGGTTAGCGTCTGGTGACAGATGGAGCGCCACAAGCCTGGTCTCTTGCCTTTCCGACCCAGTTGTAGGCTTCCCAGGTACTTGTTCCTTCCCTTATCTCTGCCTGCCTGGGGCTAACTGGGCCTCCTTGCTCCTTCCTGCTCTGTCCATCTCCATTGGAAAGAAGAACCCTGAGCCCAGACTGTCCCCAACCGCCCCTCCCTTCCTTCTTCACCAGCCTTCTTGTGGTCTACTGATAGTCTTCTCCAACCCGCTACATTAAGATGTTTCACCTCTGCAATTTCTCAAACACCTGCTCCTCCCGTCGGGTCGCCAACCCCTCTTACAATCTCTTCATATGCGTTCTGCACTTGCCTCCTCTTGGCTTCCTTCTCAGCTCCGCTTGCTTACCTCCTCAGGCATGACTTGTCAAGAATGGAAAATGGGGTTCTGACCCACCGCCCATTATGGACGAACCAAAACGAGCCCAGTGAATATCTGAGGGATTCCTCAGCTGCATTGTGCAGTTGAGGCAGTGCTCCTCTGTCAACTGTGTTGTTAGGGAAACCAGGTTTATCTATACGTGCAGTACCCCAACTGAAACATGCCTAGGGGGGGTCTCCTGTGCCTTACTGCGGTTTAAGTGAGACTGGGGCGGTAAAGCCCTGCTGCTCCATGCTTATGTCAGAAACAAGGATTTAAGGAGAGTTGTTTGTCGCCACCCCCCTGGTTCCTGCATTAAGTGCATGGCTCGGTTCAGACAGAGGAGCTTGTTAATGTTTGTCATGTCTGCAAGTGCAGTGTGTATGGGGTGTGGAGAGGGATGGCGAATGCAAGCGAGAATTAATGTCTGTGAATGAAGGTTCCTAGTGATAGTTTCGAATGGCATAGTTTCGAATCAAAATGCGTCGAAAAATGCATTTAAAAAATAAATTATTCGATGCATTTTTTTCGAAACCTTTGTCATTCGAAACTATGTTTTCGAAAAAGTGACTGGATATGAATGAATACAGTGTGCATCTGAATTGGGGTAGTATAGCGCTGCGGCAAGCAGTACTGTGCATAGATCAGAGAAAACAGGGCCGGGCCATGGAGAGGTTTAGACCTGGCATATTTTCTGCCATTATGAACAACGCCAACATGGGCATGTTTTGATAGTGGCACATCATTATTTCCGGCATTCTAGGCAAAGCCAACATGAGTTTTCTTACATGGGTATATCGATCTACATAGGTGCAACCAGTATGAGCATGTTTTCTTACCATGACGTGTCATTATTTACTAGCATTATGGGTAGTCACCTACCCTCTGCCAAGTCACCTGCCCTCGGCTCTCAACTGGTGTGTAAATGATATGCATGAAAAGATAAAAGGTGCTGGATTTACAATATTCTAAGGCATAAAAAGCCTTGTATGATGTTTATCCAGAGGCCTGGATTCCATAATAGCACGCCATATTTTGTGAAGCGAGAAAGTGAAAGGTGTTGTCTTTTTCTTTTCAATAATAGTGCCACTGTTGCTTGTAGTATTGCATCTTCAAGTGGGGAACCCACAACAATATATTGTAACGGTAGTGTGGCTGCAGCAAAGGATGTGAGGCAAGAAGGGAAACCTGCAGCTACTGTGTCGAATGCTGTGCTATAGTATTCATGTGGACAGGAAAAGAAATGGTAGCGAAAACCCATTGCTTTCATATACAAGGAGTTTTGTTGTAATTGGCCAAATGTAGGGCAAGTGTATTGGCAAGCACACGTTTTACTATGCTGACAGCCTGTTCAGCCTCTTGTTTGCATGTGTTGGTGAAGCTCAAAGGAGATGGTTTATGTACTGGACCAATACAAACTTCCCTAGAAATGTTAGATAATCTAAACCTTCCTTTAAGTGCTCAGAAAATAGAGTGGGGGCATCTCTGTACAGCTGTAGGAGGCCAGTACAAGTGTGTTGCACCACATGGTATGAAAAAGCAAACCGATACCGGCTACCTGAGAGAACATAGAAAGAGAAGAAAGCAGAGCAGAGATATACAACAGTAAAGCAGGTAGCTGTAGGTGGAATGCATGAAATATAATTGTAGAATTTGGCACCACTAGAAAGTATGGTAACACTACTGCGTTAACACTGCATGGAGATCCTGTACAATATGATGTATCCTTCCTGGGATTCTTTACTGGGATGTTAGGAGTGCTGCAACTGATCCTCACTGTTACTATTATTCCTTGCCTTAGCAATGACCGTATCATTGGCGCAGTACATTCTCCTGCTTCAGAGTATAACTGATACTCTAGAATCATAGACAGTTGCTTGGAGGGATCCACTGATAATCTTTCAGGTTTTGCCTACTTCAATGTCATGTGGGGACCACAGACCAATAGTGACCTACTCAGTGAGTTTCAGGGACCAAGTGGATGTCTTTATGTTATCGCTGCGGAACCTTCTGTAGACTTGCTAATACGAAGGGTCGGAATTTCTGGGAGCTTTTTAGCTCCTGCTCCTATCCAAGGGGAGCCTGGTTAACTTGGCACCAACTGCTACCAGGAGATACTTTTGGCTCCAGAGGCAAACTGGTGCCATACAAACATGCCTTTGTTACATTAATTTTCAGTATCTGGGGATGTGTAAAAAGAACCATTAGAGAGATCTAGAAGAGACTTAAAGCAATAATGGCTAAAGTTTACAGCTCACATAAAAGTTAGATTGTGCCATGCTCTGCACTAGCTCCTGGTTCTCTAGGGGTAGCTCCTGCCCACCAGGTGAAGGTCGATACCCCAGGGGCTCGTTTTAGCTCCTGCTCATAAAATCTTAATTTCAACCTCTGTAATACGGCTTCAGTATTGTTATAATAATACTGGAGCCAAATTATCAGGTTTGTGATACAGCTTCATATTAAATGAAATAACCCGCCCTAACAAATTAACTGGGCTAGGGGGTGCTCAAGAGGAATGTGAGCTTATCTTTAATGTGTGACAGATGCGGGTTTAGTTGACAGGGTAATATTGTATGGGTGTATTAGAAATGGAAACATTAATAATGGTAGACTAAAGAGGTAGACAGTAGTCAAAGAGCTTTCAGATCATATAGCTTATTTTCTCCCACCTGTGTGTAGGAGACACGAGACAGACTGCCCTTCTATAACACACTGCACAGAGGGACCATTTTGATTAAAGGGCAACTGGGAACATCTGACAGTTTTCTCCCGGGCTGTCCTAATTTTTATCTTCAATCATAGCACTAGTGGCTCTGTTTGATATATAAACTGGTGCAACTGGATTAGGGAATGGAGTGGATCTGGTAGTGGGTGCTGCACATTTTATTAAAATTGATTGGGGCATTTTGTCTTCCAATGATCCTCCTGTTTGCAGTAATTGCAGGCAGTGGTACTTCCTGTCACCTGCAAGTTGTGTATCAATCCCACGCCTCTACCCCACCCTCTGCGCCTCCCCACTGGAAACCCCTCCCTCCCCCTTGAGACATCTGCCCTTAGAAGTTTTGCAGCTACAAGCCCATGCATTCGTTCTTAGAGATTTTTCTTTTATTCTTGGCATGCCAGACAGTGATTCTTTACCTTAACCAATTCCAATAAGGAATTTGCCACCCAACACATGGCATCTTCAGGTGCTGCTTTCAGTTTGGCAAGAGTCCCTGAACAAAAGCATTAGCCAATGCTTCTTGTGCCATGTATATTGGTATCAATATGCCTATACCTTATGCTGTTCCCGGTAGTCTGTGAGAGATTCTCCATTGTTCTGCTTGCAATTGTTAATCTTTACCCAGTTATTTGTTTGGAGGCAGACCTCAAGGATTGCATTTAACATATCCTCCCGTGCATGCAGAGAGTCAATCTCTATCCCAGGATAAACTACCCAGTTGAATAAGTAGTCTAACCCCAGTGGGCCTTTTTTTATATGCAACAAGTATTACAGCCAATGGTGAATTGTAGCACTGGATGACGGTCTCAAGCGCTTTGTCAAATCTTTGTGACTCTTCCCTTATATTCTGAACTTCTTTGGCTTGATTTCTGAGGTTTACAGGGAGCTCACATTAAGTAGACTGCTGCCTTCATTAGAGTTCCCCAGTAGCTGTCTCAGAGGAACTTGGATCATCAATATATATATTTCTGATGTTTGTTAATCTGCTTAGAATCACATGCTGTGCATAGGTCCGACATCCAGTGGTCACTGCGGAGTATTGCATTTTGTTTTTCGTAGTCGAAAAGGGGACGTCGACAAGGCGTGTCTGTAACACTATCCCTATAGTGACGTGCGTTGTACCCACAATCCCTCACGCGTCGAGGTCCCTCAGATTGTTTTTTTCCGCCCAGTTTCTGGTCGCCTTTCGCGGAGCTCCTAGAGAGACATTGCTATACTTACCACGGACCTCGGTCCTTTTGTCATAACTTAATATACTGATAACGATCCCTCCCCCTCGACGTTAGCTGTGAAGCTGTTTCTCCGCCGAACTGATTTTCGACGGAGAGGAAGAGCGGAGGAGATCCTTCGGCGCTGCCGAACACGTGGCCTGGCCTCGACGGCCAACTTACAGTAGGGAGAGTGGGGGTTAGAACTTTGTCTCTTCTCTTTGAGAATGTCTTTCTTTCTCCCTTTTCTTTCCCTTGGGGTTGTTATCGCCAGCTATTATTGCCTCAGCTATGGAGAGGACACCATTTAAGTTTTGCCCACGCTGCAGGGGCAAATATACTTGGAAAGATAAGCACAAGCTCTGTAATCGTTGCTTACCCCTCGATCACATAGAGAACAGCTGCGCAGCCTGCAAGCTCTTAAAACCCAGGACTCTTAAAGAACGTAGGGTTAAGAGGTGGGCGGACTACGCGATGTCGAAGTCAGTTTCCTCACCCGCTGCCGCTGTTACTGAAAGTGACGAGGAGTGCGATAACTCGACGTCCGTTACGGAAGTCATGAACCCCCAGAAGGAGCGCTCCCGCTCCTCGTCGTCCGTCCCCGGGCCCGACGGGCTTGGCTCACGGCCTGCTTATGGGGATGAACACCCCGGCGACAAGGACGCACACAAACCCCATAAGGCTAAACACACTACCCACGGCTCTTCTTCGTCGAGAACGAAGGATCCATCAGCGCCGAAGGGGACGCAGGGCACTCCGGCGTCTACCGCAGACCGTAAAGGTCACAAGCCCCACCCGCAAACGCAGCCGCGACCAGCGATTGGGCTTCCATCTAACACGGGCGCTACCCCAAAAACATCCGACGCAACGCTCCATAGAGCGACCGTCGAGGTACAACGCGCAACGCACACAACGTCGACACCAGAGCCCTCGACGGACAAAATCGTGGCCGAGAGCCTAGCGAGAATTGTCGCCGAAGACAAAAGTACGCGGACGACGAAACAAACGTCGAATACCGCGTCGAAAAAACACAAAAGTAGCCAGGAACTGCCCCTTTCTCCAAAGGATGCTTCCGAACTACCTGAAGGCTTTTCAGAAGGAGACGGGAACCTCTCGTCAACGTTGTGGGAGCGTTCGAAACGATTCGAAGGCGAAAACACTAATTTCCCCCCTCTAGACTATTCAGGGGTACCCCATGAGACCCTTGAAAGACTCCATTCTTGCATGGAGAAAATGGAAAGGTTTCTAGGAAACCAAGACCCACCCACTCACAAAAGACAAAGAGAATGGCCACAAGATGACCCTAGAGTCAAGATTCCTAGGCTGGTTGACCTCACTGAGGAGGAGCTATACCTCCAAGAAGATGAGGAGTGTTTGGGTGGAGAAGAAGAGGTAGAACTTGAGGAAGAGGGGTTCGAAGAAGATCCTTACACCACTGCTACAGGGTTTGAAGAGGATACAGCTACCTCGCAGCCCTGGCTTTCACCGTCAGTGCAGCCTTGGCAATCCCCATCAGTACATTCAGACCCTGATGCCTTTCTCCCCTCTCCTCTCAAGGATTCACATGGGAACTCCTCTCCCATAGATGACCAACCTTCCCTCAATGCACTATTGCGCAAGGCAGCAGCGCATTTTGAGATTGATACAGGGGAAACTCTTCCAGACATTGACTTTGTAGAAAAAGTCATCAAAGAAAAAGCCCCTGTTAGCCAATCTATTCCACTCCTGGCTTCTATTAAAAGAAGAATTTCTCCTTCCCTTACTAACCCAGCTTTAGTAAGAGGGGTCAACCCTAGAATAGAAAAGCTCTTCAGCCCTTCATCCTCTGACCCTTTATACATCAGAGGACACTCTATTCCGAACTCCCTTGTGGTTACCAACACAAGAAAAAGAGCAGGGGTGCCACTATCCACTAGTGAAGCACCTCCAGACAAAGAAGGCAAAAAACTCTACGCACTGGGGAAGAGAATCACGACCTCCGCCGCCTTCTCTACTAGAATTGCTAATAACAACTCACTTTTAGCTAGCTACGCAGATGCACAGTGGAACAAGCTGCGCAGCGAAGCAGAGGAAGCACCTGAACCTCTGCGTTCTCGCCTGCTAGCTATAATATCAGAGGGCACACTGGTAAACCAGGGCATCGTTAAGAACTCCCTAGATGCCGCTGAGACGGCTGGCCGCTCCCTAGTGCAGGGAATACTTCTCAAGCGCCACGTTTGGCTACGCAATTCAGGTTTTAAGCCCGAAACCCAAGCCTCCCTCATAAATAAACCCATTGAACAGACGCATCTGTTTGGGAAAGCAGTAGATGAGGCCCTAGAACATGCTAAAAAAGAGTTTGATACCATCAAGACTCTTGATCAAATTTCTAGGCCCCCTAACAGGCGAGGCTATGGTAATAAGCGCTCCTTTCGTGGCCAAAGACAGCAGCAGAACCAACAACAACAATATTACTCTGGCTCCAACTGGCCCACCAACCAGGGTAACACCCAGTTCAGTCAAAGAGGCCAACGCCGTGGCAAAGGAAGAGGTCGTGGCTCCAGCCCCAGAGGTTCCACGCCCAATACCAGCAAATGACCCGAAAATTCGGGTCCCCTCCCATGCATCACCGGTCGGGGGCCGGCTAACATCGTTCCTTTCAGCATGGGAGGGAATCACGTCAGACCGTTGGGTATTATCCACCATAGCCCACGGATACTGCATCGAGTTCAACGGTTCCCCGAAGTACAAACCCCCACGGAACCGGCGCATGACACCGCAACACCTCTCCATTCTTCTTCAAGAGGTGGAAGAACTACTGAAGAAAGAAGCTATAGAGCCCGTCCCCCTATCACAGGTAACAGAAGGTATTTATTCAGTGTACTTCCTTGTACCCAAAAAGGACTTAACCATGCGCCCTGTATTAGATCTGCGCCCAGCGAACATATTTGTCAAACCCCAAAAGTTTCGTATGGTGACCTTACAGGAGGTAATCCCACTGTTATCACAAGGGGATTACATGACAACACTGGACATGAAAGATGCATACTTTCATATTTTAATGTTGACATCGCACAGAAAATACCTCAGGTTCAAAATAGAGGACAAACACTACCAGTTCAGAGTACTACCCTTCGGGATAGCATCTGCACCAAGGGTATTCACGAAAGTACTGGCAGTGGCAGCGGCCCACCTGCGCAGATTATCCATCCCGGTATACCCTTACCTCGACGACTGGCTCATAACAGGGGATTCTTACGAAACATGCTTCTCCAATACCCAAAAGACCGTAGACCTTTTGTCCCAACTGGGCTTCTCCATCAACGAAAAGAAGTCCAGCTTAGACCCCAGCCAAACCAAACAATTCCTAGGGGCTCTAATTCGAACAAAGGACGGCCTCGTATTCCCCTCCAACGAGAAGGTCCAAAACATGCTGTTTCAAATTCCCCATTATGTAGCAGGCCGAGAGGTGACGGTACGCAAAGCAATGCGCTTGCTAGGGATGATGGCGTCATGTATTTATTTGGTACCTCACGCGCGCCTGCGCATGCGCCCAATGCAAGAGTGGCTCTACAGCCAGTGGTGTCAGGCCAGCGGACAATGGGACGATCTAGTGGTGGTCTCGCAGGCCTTGGTTCTCTCGCTACGGTGGTGGACAAAAGAAAACCTGTTATTAGGGAAAACTTTTGCCACACCCGCAGTGGAAGCCACTCTAACCACAGACACATCCCTTACAGGATGGGGGGCTCACCTTTCCCATCAGACGGCACACGGAGTGTGGACTCCGAGTTTAGTATCCAAGCATATAAACCTGCTGGAACTACTAGCGGTGTTCAAAGCACTGAAAGCCTTTCAGGAACACTTACAAGGAAAGACAGTGATGGTCCTCACAGACAGCACCACAGCCTTTTACTACCTCAACAAGCAAGGGGGCACTCACTCTCCAGGACTGTCCAAGCTGTCCCAGAATATATGGAAGTGGGCTCTCAAACACAACATGTTCCTACTATCACAACATGTACCAGGGGAACTCAATCTGCTAGCAGACAAACTCAGCAGAGACTTCCCCCTGCCCGAAGAGTACGAATGGCAATTGCACGAAGACATCGTCTTAGACATCTTCACGCAATGGGGATTCCCGGAAATAGACCTGTTCGCAACCCTGGAGAACTCACAATGCCAAAGTTACGCCTCCAGGTACCCCCAGAACCAGTCCAAGGGGAACGGTCTGTCGATTCAATGGTCAGGGAAATTTGTTTACGCCTTTCCCCCGACTCCCCTTCTCAACAAAGTGGTGCACAAGATGCACCAGGAGCAGGTTACCATGATACTAGTGGCCCCAATGTGGGCACGGCAACCTTGGTTCGCTCACTTGATGGAGATGTCCCTATTCCCCCAGTGAAACTTCCCTGCCCGTACAACATGCTGTCACAAGACAAGGGCAGGACACTTCATCCATGCCCTCAGACCATGAACTTAGCAGCCTGGCTCCTGAGATCATAGAATTTGGACATTTACAACTCCCACAGAGATGTATGGACATCCTCAGGGAAGCCAGAAAACCTAATACTCGACACTGCTATTC
The DNA here is from genome assembly GCF_040938575.1 of Ambystoma mexicanum. Lineage (NCBI taxonomy): Eukaryota > Metazoa > Chordata > Amphibia > Caudata > Ambystomatidae > Ambystoma > Ambystoma mexicanum. Next base: position 249,708,213 of record NC_090930.1, on the reverse strand, counting down.
TAGCAAATGGAAAAGATTCGTTATCTGGTGTAGAGGTACTAGCATCAACCCAGTTGACTGCTCTCCTACTGACATTATTCTATACTTGACCCATTTACTGGATTCAGGTTTAGTGTTCAATTCCATTAAAGTCCACCTAGCGGCACTTTCTGCATACACCACTTCCCAACTTAAAGTGTCGTGGTGGAAGATACCAGTTATCAAAGCCTTCATGGAGGGGGTAAAGAGGATACACCCTCCGATAGCTAACCCAGCTCCCGGATGGGACTTAAATGTGGTACTTTCCAGACTCATGGACCCTCCCTTCGAACCCATGCACAAGGCAACTCTTAAAGATATCACCCTTAAGACTGCTTTCCTAATAGCTATCACCTCCATTAGGAGAGTAAGTGAACTACAGGCTCTTTCTGTACTAGACCCCTTCGTAACAGTTCACAAAGATAAAGTGGTTCTACGCACACACCCAAGGTTTGCACCTTAATTCATCTCGAAATTTCATGTAAACCAAACTATAGAACTACCAACGTTCTTTCAAAACCCTTCCAGCTCGGGAGAAAAAAGTCTGCATACACTAGATGTACGCAGAGCTGTCATGTTCTACATGGAAAGAACCAGACCACTGAGAAAGACTAATCAGTTCTTTGTCTCGGTGGCAGCAGGAAGAGAAGGAGATGCGGTCTCAAAATCCACTATATCTAGATGGATTGTTCAATGCATCACTCTCTGTTACACTCTTGCTAAGAGAGAACTACCCTTCAAGCCAAGAGCACATTCCACTCGAGGCACTGGGGCTTCCATAGCATTCATTGCAAATGTTCCCCTTGAGTCCATCTGCAAAGCGGCTACCTGGAGTTCTGTGCACACCTTTACAAAACACTACTGTCTAGATGCACACTCTAGATCTGACTCCCAGGTGGGACAGGCAGTATTAAGACATCTTTTCTCTACTGTTCCTTCTCATAACCCACCGCCAACTCCGGGTACTGCTCGCTAGTCTATGCACAGCTTGTGATTCTAAGCAGATTAACAAACATCAGAAGACAATGCATTACTTACCGTAAAAGCATTTCTGATGGTTGTATCTGCTTAGATTCACATGCGCCCACCCTTCCTCCCTGCTCGGATGGAAGGAACATAGACTTCCTTTATATCTCTCTTTTCTGTACTCACTCACGTCTATAAGGCTCCCTCAGGGCAGAAAAATACAAACAGAGGGACCTCGACGCGTGAGGGATTGTGGGTACAACGCACGTCACTATAGGGATAGTGTTACAGACACGCCTTGTCGACGTCCCCTTTTCGACTACGAAAAACAAAATGCAATACTCCGCAGTGACCACTGGATGTCGGACCTATGCACAGCATGTGAATCTAAGCAGATACAACCATCAGAAATGCTTTTACGGTAAGTAATGCATTGTCATATATATTTCTGATGCTTGTTAATCTGCTTAGAATCACATGCTGTGCATAGGTCCGACATCCAGTGGTCACTGCGGAGTATTGCATCTTGTTTTTCGTAGTCGAAAAGGGACGTCGACCGGGCGTGTCTGAAATACTATCCCTATAGTGACGTGTGTTGTACCCACAATCCCTCACGCCTTGAGGTCCCTCAGATTGTTTTTTTCCACCCAGCTACTGGTCGCCTTTACGCGGAGCTCCTCGAGAGACATTGCACATTCCATCTCCTCGACCTTTGGTCGTCTTTTCCTGTTTAAAGATTTAATATATCGATCCCTCCCTCGACGCAGTGGTGAAGCTGTCTCCGCCGAGCAAGATCTTCGACGGAGGGGACGAGCGGAGGAGATCCGTCGGCGTTGCCGAACACGTGACCTGGCCTCGCAGGCCAAATACAGTAGGGAGAGTGGGGTCGTGGGACATCTCTGATTCTTTTTCTGAGAATGCCTTTCCTTTTCCCCTTCCTTTCCCTTGGGGTAGTTATCACGCTTTATTGCCTCGGCTATGGAGAGGACACCCTTTAGGTTTTGCCCACTTTGTAAGGGCAAGTTTACTTGGAAGGACAAGCATTCACGGTGTAACCGCTGCTTGCCCCTCGATCACGTAGAGGAGCGTTGCTCGGCTTGTCGGCTTCTAAAGCCAAAGACTCTAAAAGACCGTAGGGTCAAGAGGTGGGCGGCCTACGCTATGTCGAAGGCCGGGTCTTCACCCGCCGCTGCTACCACCGACAGTGACGAGGAACGTGATAACACGACCTCTGCTACGGAAGTCGTACACCCCTCTAAAGAGCTCTCGCGCTCTTCGTCGTCTGTCCCCGGCCCCGATGGGCTCGGCTCACGCCCTGCTTATGGGGATGAACACCCCGGCGACACGGACGCACACGATACATCACATAAGCACACAACCCATAGCTCTTCTTCGTCGAAGACGAAGAAAGCATCAGCGCCCAAGGAGACGCAGGTTACACCGGCGGCCTCCTCGGACCGTTCGGGTTCGAAGCCCCTCTCGCAGCCGCGACCAGCGACTGGGCTTTCGGCAAATAAGGGCGCCGTCCCCAAACCATCGGCCGGCGCGCACCAGCAGAGAGCGCACGCCGCCGTAGAAAGTTCGACACCCGTAACGTCCAAACCACAGCCCTCCGCTGACAAACGAGTCACAGAGAGCTTGGCGAGGATCGTTGTAGCCGACGCCCAGAAGCGTACGCCGGAAGACACGTCGAGCGCTACGCAAAGGTCGAAAGACACGCCGAAAAAGCCCGAAGAAAAACAGGGACTACCCCCTTCAGTCGGGGGGACCCCCAGCACACCGGAAGGCTTTTCGGAGGGCGACGGGACACTTTCCTCGACGTTGTGGGAGAGGTCGAGCCGTTTTCAGCAAGAAAACACTAATTTTCCCCCGCTAGACCGCTCAGGGGTACCCCAAGAAACCATGGAAAGGCTCCATCTCTGCATGGAGAGAATGGAGAGGTTTATGAACACCCAGAACCCTCCCACTCCCAAGAGAACAAGAGAACGGCCTCAGGAGGACCCCAGGGCCAAATACCCGAGGCAGGATACAGCCTTAGACATCCATAATGTGTATGACCTCACTGGTGAGGAACAATACTTAGAAGAGGAGGATGATTTTGTGGACAATTAAGAAGGACAGCCCAGACATGGTAGGAGAAGGCTTCGGAGAAAATCCAGAAGAAGGACCTTCTCATCCCTGGCAATCCCCATCAGGATATTCGGACACTGATGTCCTGAACCTAAATCCTCCAGACAATTCACCTGTCAGAAACACGTCTCCCATTGACAATCAGCCCACATTCAATGCCCTGTTGCGCAGAGCAGCAGCAAATTTCGAACTGGACACTGGGGAGATCTCTCCGGAAATAGACTTTGTGGAAAGAGTAATTAAGGAGAAACCCCCAGTCAGCCAGACCATTCCCCTCCTCGCTTCAGTGAAGAGAAGAATCATCCCTTCGCTATCCACACCCGCACTAATCAGAGGAGTTAATCCAAGGATTGAAAAACTTTTCACTCCTTCACCCTCAGACCCGCTGTACATAAGGGGACATTCCATTCCGGATTCCCTTGTAGTATCTAATGCAAGGAAGAGGGCAGGGGTGCCGCTGTCCACCAGTGAGGCACCACCTGACAAGGAGGGCAAGAGGTTATATGCCCTTGCTAAAAGAGTTACATCCTCGGCTGCCTTTTCGGCAAGAATTGCGAACAACTATTCTTTGCTAGCTAGCTACGCGGACGCGCAGTGGGCCAAACTGCGCAAGGACGCCGAAGAAGCGCCGGAACCATTACGTACACGCCTGCTTTCAACTATTGGCGAAGGAACCCAGGTCAACCAGAGTATTGTAAAGAACTCTCTGGATGCTGCTGAGACAGCGGGACGTTCCCTGGTTCAGGGAATACTCCTAAAACGCCATGTATGGCTGCGCAACTTGGGGTTCAAACCGGAGACACAGGCGTCTTTAATAAATAAACCTGTTGAGGACGCAAACCTCTTCGGGAAGGCGGTGGATGAGGCTCTGGAAATGGCTAAAAAAGAGTTCGTTACTATCAAAACTGTTGACCAGATCTCTACCAGACGCGGCTATGGCAACACATGCTTTTTTCGTGGCCAACGCCAAAAGCAGAATCAGCAGCAACAGTACCCTGCCACCAGTTACCAGACCAATAGTGGGCAGTACAGCCAAAGAGGACAGCGCAGGGGCAAGGGGAGAGGGCGGGGGTCCACCCCCAGAGGCTCCCAAGCCCCCAACAACACCAAGTGACGCGAAGATTCACGTCCCCTCCCATGCAACACCGGTCGGGGGCCGGATAACATCCTTTCTTCCAGCATGGGAGGGAATAACGTCAGACCGCTGGGTACTTTCCACCGTAGCCCACGGATACTGCATCGAATTCAACAGTTCCGCAACATACAGACCCCCGAGGGGACGACACATGACACCGGAACACCTTGCCATCCTTCTCCAAGAAGTACAACTACTGCTGGAAAAAGGAGCCATAGAGGTCGTGCCTCTATCTCAGGTAACGGAAGGTATTTATTCAGTGTACTTCCTTGTACCCAAAAAGGATCTAACCATGCGCCCTGTATTAGATCTGCGCCCAGCGAACAAGTTTATCAAACCCCAGAAGTTTCATATGGTAACCTTACAGGAAGTGATCCCACTGCTATCACAGGGAGATTACATGACAACATTGGACATGAAAGATGCATACTTTCATATTTTAATGTTGCCAGCGCACAGAAGATACCTCAGGTTCATGATAGAGGGCAAACATTACCAGTTCAGAGTGCTACCCTTCGGCATAGCATCAGCACCAAGGGTATTCACGAAGGTACTGGCAGTGGCAGCGGCCCACCTGCGCAGGTTGTCCATCCCAGTTTACCCTTACCTCGACGACTGGCTCATAACAGGGGATTCTTACGAAACATGCTTCTCCAATACCCAAAAGACTGTAGACCTTTTGTTCCAGTTGGGCTTCTCCATCAACGAAAAGAAGTCCAGTTTAGACCCCAGCCAAATCAAACAATTCCTAGGGGCTCTAATTCAAACAAAGGACGGCCTCGTCTTCCCCTCCAACGAGAGGGTCCAAAACATGCTGTTTCAGATCCCTCAATATGTGCCCGGTCGAGAGGTGACGGTACGCAAAGCAATGCGCTTGCTAGGCATGATGGGGTCGTGTATTTATTTGGTACCTCACGCGCGCCTGCGCATGCGCCCTATGCAAGAGTGGCTCAACAGCCAGTGGTGTCAGGCCAGCGGATTATGGGACGATCCAGTGGTGGTCTCGCAGGCCTTAGTTCTCTCGCTACGATGGTGGACAAAAGAAAACCTGGAAAAAGGGAAACCTTTTACCACACCCGCGGCGGAAGCCACTCTAACCACAGACGCATCCCTAACAGGATGGGGGGCTCACCTATCCCATCAGACTGCTCACGGAGTGTGGACTCCGAACGTAGCATCCAAACACATAAATCTACTGGAGCTACTAGCTGTGTTGAAGGCGCTAAAAGCCTTCCAGGAACACCTACAGGGCAAAACGGTGTTGGTCCTTACAGACAGCACCACAGCCATGTACTACATCAACAAGCAGGGGGGCACCCACTCTCCAGGACTGTCCAAACTGGCCCAAAATATATGGAAGTGGGCTCTCAAACAAAACATGTTCCTACTGTCAGAACATGTACCAGGGGAACTCAATCTGCTGGCAGACAAACTCAGCAGAGATTTCCCCCTGCCCGAAGAGTACGAATGACGACTACACAAAGACATCGTCTTCACACAATGGGGATTCCCAGAAATAGACCTATTCGCAACCCTGGAGAACTCACAATGCCTAAGTTACTCCTCCAGGTACCCCCAGAACCAATCCAAGGGGAACGGTCTGTCGATGCAATGGTCAGGGAAATTTGTTTACGCTTTTCCCCCGACTCCCCTTCTCAACAAGGTGGTGCACAAGATGCACCAGGAACAAGTAACCATGATACTGGTGGCCCCAATGTGGGCCCGACAGCCATGGTTCGCTCACTTGATGGAGATGTCTCTATCTCCCCCAGTGAAACTCCCCTGCCTGTACAACATGCTGTCACAAGACAAGGGCAGGACTCTGCATCCATGCCCCCAGAACATGAACTTAGCAGCTTGGCTCCTGAGATCATAGAATTCGGACATCTACTGCTCCCGCAGAGATGTATGGACATTCTCAGGGAAGCCAGAAAACCTAACACTCGCCACTGCTACTCTAGCAAGTGGAGGAGATTTGTCATCTGGTGCAGAGGGGAAGGCATCAACCCAATTGACTGCTCTTCCACACATATTGTTCTATACCTGACCCACTTGTTGGATTCAGGTCTAGTGTTCAATTCCTTTAAAGTCCACCTAGCGGCACTTTCTGCATACACCACTTCCCAACTCAAAGTGTCGTGGTGGAAGATCCCTGTTATAAAGGCCTTCATGGAGGGAATAAAGAGAATACACCCCCCGATAGCTGACCCAGCTCCCGGATGGGACCTTAACGTGGTACTTACCAGACTCATGGGCTCACCTTTCGAACCCATGCACAAAGCATCTCTTAAAGACCTCACTCTTAAGACTGCTTTTTTAATAGCTATCACCTCCATCAGGAGGGTAAGTGAACTACAGGCTCTTTCTGTTCTAGACCCCTTCGTTACAGTTCACAGAGATAAGGTGGTTCTACGCACGCACCCAAGGTTTGCCCCGAAATTCCACGTAAACCAGTCTATAGAACTGCCAACGTTCTTTCAAAATCCTTCCAACTCGGGAGAAAAAACTCTGCATACACTAGATGTGCGCAGTGCGGTCATGTTCTACATGGAAAGAACCAGACCACTGAGGAAGACTAATCAGTTCTTCGTCTCGGTGGCAGCAGGAAGAGAAGGGGATGCAGTTTCAAAGTCCACTATTTCTAGATGGATTGTTCAATGCATCACTCTCTGCTATACTCTTGCTAAGAGAGAACTGCCCTTTAAGCCTAGAGCACACTCTACTCGAGGCACGGGGGCGTCCATAGCATTCATTGCAAATGTTCCCCATGAGTCCATCTGCAAAGCGGCTACCTGGAGTTCTGTGCACACCTTTACAAAACACTACTGTCTAGATGCACACTCGAGATCTGACTCCCTGGTGGGTCAGGCAGTACGAAGACATCTTTTCTCTACTGTTCCTTCTCATAACCCACCGCCAACTCCGGGTACTGCTCGCTAGTCTATGCACAGCATGTGATTCTAAGCAGATTAACAAGCATCAGAAGACAATGCATTACTTACCCTAAAAGCATTTCTGATGATTGTATCTGCTTAGATTCACATGCGCCCACCCTTCCTCCCCGCTCGGATGGAAGGAACATAGACTTCCTTTTATATCTCTCTTTTCTGTACTCACTCACGTCTAGAAGGCTCCCTCAGGGCAGGAAAATACAAACAGAGGGACCTCGACGCGTGAGGGATTGTGGGTACAACACACGTCACTATAGGGATAGTATTTCAGACACGCCCGGTCGACGTCCCTTTTCGACTACGAAAAACAAGATGCAATACTCCGCAGTGACCACTGGATGTCGGACCTATGCACAGCATGTGAATCTAAGCAGATACAATCATCAGAAATGCTTTTACGGTAAGTAATGCATTGTCATATATATATATATATATATATATATATATATATATATATATATTTCTGAGGCTTGTGGGATCTGCTTAGATCACATGCTGTGCATCGGCCGACATCTAGTGGAAGCTGCGGAGTATTACAGTTTGTTTTTCGAAACTCGAAAATGGACGTCGACACAGGGTGTGCCAGTAATACTATCCCTAGTGCGACGTCCACTGTACCCAAAATCCCTCACGCATCTAGGATCCTCAGATTGTTTTTTTCCGCATACTGGTCGGAAGCATTTTGCGGAGTCCCCTGGCCTTAGCCATACTTTGGCTAAAAATTTAAAATAATAATCTATTGACATCCTTCCCCACCCCAACGTCGAACTTCGACACTCGACGCCGGCTGGAGAAGAAATCGACCGTCGGCTGCTGCACGACGGATTTGGGCCTCGGAAGGCCGCTGGCCTCGGCCCGGGCCTTGGAAGGCCTCTGGCCTCGGCCCTGCAAGTAGGGAGAGTGGGGGGTGGTACATACTCTACACTCTTGATATATAGGTACACCATATACATTTCCTACACTTAACAGCCCGCTGCCTCAAGGTGCGTATGGAGGGTACCCCTTTTCAATTCTGCCCCAAGTGCAATCGCAAATACCCTTGGGTCAACAGGCACGCCACGTGCAATCTCTGCTTGCCGAGGGACCACCCCGAAGCGAACAGCAGAGCGTGTAGTAGGTTTAAACCTAAGACACTTAAGGACCGTTCGACGAAGCGTTCGGCCCACCACGCCAGGCAGGCGGCCATGGCAGCGGAGGGCGCCTTCAGCGACGGCAGCGATGCCATACGTTCAGACGGCGAGGGCATTATGGCGTCGAAAGACAGCTGAGCGCAGGTCCCCGACCTCGGAAGGTCGTCCGGCAGGGCGGCTATGGGGAAGACCCCCGGCGACACAAGCGCTTCACATACTACACACACTAAACACACTAAGTCCAATCGAGACTCGACGACGTCGAGTTCTCGGAAAGAGGCACAAACAGAACGGTCCGATTCGGTGTCCTCTGGGCGCTCTCGATCAAGATCGCCGCATGACTCCAGGCAATCATCCACTCTTGCCAAGAGTGCCTCGCTCCCTAGGCTAACAGAAGTTCGATCGTCGGAAGACGAAGACGACTTCCACCCCCAGGCCGCGCTCCAGGAGTCAGAGCCCGCAGTTAAAGCCAGCGAGGCCCCACGCTCGAAGGACAGGGACACCACCCCCGTTCCTCGACGCCAGGCGTCGAAAACCTCCGGAGCCACTAAAGGACAGGGAAAACTTTTTTCCACGCACGGGGAGGGGGGAAAACAGCAGAAGAAACAACCTTTGCACTCTTCCACACCTGTGAAACACACCACCCCCCCTAAACAGACAGACAAAACCAGGTCTGCTGATATGTCTAAAACCAGCAAAGCTACTCAGGATAAATCCCATAGACTTGCTGAGAGAGTCATTCCCAGTTCCAAAAAAATGGTCCAGTGAAGACATAGGGTCATGTCAAGAATGTCTTCTTTGGCTGATTTCTATGATAAAAATCCAGAACATTTCCTCTCGTATGATCCACAAGGGGCGACACCCTCAGGCTCTACTGATCCTATCCCCCCGAGTTAAAAGCCCCAGTTTGAAACTCCGATGAGGTCAGAACCATACGCAAGACCATACTCACTGTATCAAGGAGAGGCTTCCTTTGGTGAGGACCAAGAATTTGGTATTGTAGAAGAGCAAACCGGGACGGGCTACTATGGGGATGATGAGGACCAGGAAGAAGAAAAGGAAGACCCGGAAACATACAGAGTAGATTCCCCGGTAGAGAGCGAAGCCCCGGTTACCGACTCCCCGGTCAATAACCAACCCCTCCTAAACGAGGTTCTCGCACGCGCAGCAGAACATTTCCACATTGACACCCACGGTGTCCAGGAGGAAAGGGACTTCGCAGAAGAGTTAGTGGGAGAAAGGAGGCCTGTTGCCCAGACCATCCCTATCCTTAAGTCCATTCAGCGGAGAATAGATCCGTCCCTGGTGAACCCGAACCTCACCAGAGCAGTCAATCCCAGGGTTGAAAAACTTTTCAGGGCGGCCCAGTCTGACCCTCTCTATATAAGAGGACATCTGAAGAAAGACTCCCTAGTTGTCACCAACACTCGTAAGAGGGCTGGAACACCCTTGTCATCGTCCGAAGCTCCTCCCGACAAGGAGAGCAAAAAACTATACGGTTTCGGCAGGAAAGTAGCCTCAACGTCCGCCTATCAAGCAAGGATTGCAAACTCCACCACCCTGTTGGCCAGCTACAACTGCCATCAGTGGGAAGAAGTCGCGGCACTCATAGCCTCTGCTCCTAAACCTTTAAAGGGCCAGTTAGCTCGGATTTCCGCAGAGGGTAGAGCCGTGTCTGGTTGCATTTTAAAAGCAACCTTCAACGCCGCGGACAACGCAGGCAGATTGATGGCGGAAGGCACTGTTATCAAAAGACATGCGTGGTTACGGCAGTCTGGTTTTAAGGCAGAAACCCAGGCATCATTATTGGACAAACCGGTGGAAACCGATCTGTTGTTTGGTAAGGCGGTCGAAGACGCACTGAAGAATGCCAAGGATGAATACGAAACACTCAAGTCCCTTGGCCAGTTAACCAATAAACCCCCTAACCAGAGAGGGAATAGTAAATTTTCGTCGCCCACGCGCCCAAAATTCCCAGAGAGGATCTACCTATTCCCAGGGGCATGGTACACAGTGGAACAACAACCAACAGTCTACCCAGGGTTACGGCAGGGGTAATAGGAGAGGTTGTGGTAAAGGCAGAGGCAGCCCCAACAAGGGAGGCGGCACGCCTCCACCAAAGCAGCGACGCTCAGTTCAGGGTCCCTTCTCAAGCAACCCCAGTAGGGGGACGCATTTCCAACTTCACCCGGGCTTGGGAAGGGATCACATCAGACAGATGGGTGCTGTCAACAGTATCCACAGGATATTGTATAGAACTACTGCAGCGTCCCCGGAACCATCCTCCATGACAAAGAGTACATTCTTTAGAACATCAGAAGATTCTCCTCGAGGAGATCGCCATTCTGCTAGAAAAGGACGCGATAGAACTCGCCCCGGGACACCAGGTAAACAAGGGTATTTATTTAATTTACTTCCATGTGCCAAAGAAGGATTTGACAATGCGCCCAGTATTGGATTTACGGCCTGCCAACAAGTATGTCAAGCCCCAAAAATTTCGTATGACCACGCTACAAGAGGTAATCCCCCTCCTAAAAAAGGGGGATTACATGGCAACCTTGGATATGAAAGATGCTTATTTTCATATTTCCATGTTCCCAGCGCACAGAAAGGATTTGCGCTTCAAGGTGGACAGTCGACACTACCAATTCAAGGTACTGCCCTTCGGGATAGCTTCAGCACCAAGGGTATTCACCAAGGTACTGGCGGTGGTGGCTGCACACCTACGCAGGGAGGGAATCCCAGTGTACCCTTATCTGGACGACTGGCTCATAACGGGGGAAACCCCAGGAATTTGCAGGACAAACATTCAAAGGACTATCGACCTCCTTCACGAGTTAGGCTTCTCAATCAACGAGAAAAAGTCAAGCCGGTGCCAAGCACCTCAAAACAATTCCTAGGAGCAATCCTAGATACGCAAGAGGGGTTGACCTTTCCTTCAGAAGAAAGAATTCGGAATATACTACTGCAAATTCCGCATTATCAGTCCGGTCAACAAATAACGGTACGCAAAGCAATGCGTCTACTGGGCATGATGGCGTCATGTATTTACCTGGTCCCCCACGCGCGCCTGCGCATGCGTCCCATGCAGGAATGGTTGGCGAAACAGTGGTCTCAGGCAAGTGGTCAGTGGGACGATCTAGTGGTCTTTTCACCAACACTGGTACAAAGCCTTCACTGGTGGACAAGAGAGAATCTCGCACAGGGGAAACCCTTTTTTACGATCCCGAGGTACAGGCAATAGTCACTACAGATGGGTGGGGAGCTCACCATCTCCACCACACAGCTCAGGGTCTCTGGTCTCACTCAGTGGCCAAGAACCACATCAACCTGCTAGAGCTTCTGGCAGTATTCGAAGCGCTTCAGGCGTTCAAGCCCCACCTACTAAACCTGTCAGTGCAAATCCGGACGGACAGCACAACAGCCATGTTCTACCTGAACAAGCAAGGAGGGACTCGCTCGCCAAATCTGTCCAAGCTTGCCCAGAAAATCTGGATATGGGCACTCAGACGGAACATCTTCCTGTCATCACAACATGTTCCAGGGGAGCTCAATTCCCTAGCGGATGCTCTGAGCAGAGACTCCCTCCCAGAGGAACACGAATGGGTTCTACACAGAGAGGTCGTAGAAGATCTCTTCTCTCAGTGGGGTTTCCCCATTATAGACTTATTCGCCACAAGCGAAAACAGACAATGCCCAGGATTTGCATCCAGGTTCCCCCAACCAGACTCCTAGGGGAACGCCCTGTTGATGAACTGGTCAGGGATGTTTGCGTACGCGTTTCCACCAACTCCTCTCATCAGGAAAGTGGTGAACAAGATGAACAGAGTCGATGACGCTCGTCCTAGTTGCTCCCATGTGGGCAAGACAACCGTGGTTCCCACACCTACGCAGGATGGCGGTGTGCGAGCCCATCAAACTTCCAGCCTGGTACAACCTACTGTCCCAGCACCAAGGTCAAACAGTGCACCAACAACCCAACTCCATGAACCTGGCAGCATGGCTCCTGAGGTCATAGAGTTTGGACATCTCAATTTGCCACAGAGGTGTATGGACATCCTAAAGGAATCTAGGAAACCAAATACAAGGCACTGTTACTTTGACAAGTGGAAGAGGTTCGTTATCTGGTGCCAGAGTAGATCAATCAACCCGGTTGATTGCACTCCTTCCACTATTGTTACATACATGCTCCACCTGCTGGATGCAGGGTTGGTTTTTAACTCACTGAAAGTACACCTGGCAGCCCTGCTGGCTTACACCACTTCCCATAGCAAGGTTTCGTGGTGGAAAGTACCAGTAGTTAAAGCCTTCATGGAAGGAGTAAAGAGACTTCACCCTCCATATTTTTGGGACCTTAATGTGGTGCTAGCCAAGCTCATGGGCCTCCCTTTCGAACCCATGCATAAAAGCAGTCTCAAACACCTGACTTATAAAACGGCCTTCTTAGTAGCTATTACTTCTATAAGAAGGGTCAGTGAAATTCAGGCTCTGTCAGTGCAGGATCCCTTCTTTACTGTCCATAAAGACAAACTGGTTTTACGCACACACCCCAGGTTCTCACCTAAATTTATATCTAAATTCCATGTAAACCAGTCCATCGAGCTTCCGGCTTTCTTCCAGGACCCGCAAAGCTCGGCTGAGGTGAAACTACACACCCTAGATGTGCGTAGGGCGGTCCTCTACTATGTAAATAAGAGCAGACCGCTAAGAAAAACAGATCAACTGTTTGTCTCCGTAGCTACAGGCAGAGAGGGGGATCGCGTCTCTAAAGGTGCCATCTCGAAGTGGATTATTAACTGTATCCAGCTGTGTTACTCACTCTGTGAAAGAACTCTGCCTTTCACGCCAAGAGCCCACTCTACTAGAGGCATTGGGGCCACTCTGGCTTTCATTGTAAATGTACCCCTTGACACCATTTGCAAAGCAGCTACTTGGAGCTCTATTCACACTTTTACTCAGCATTACTGCATTGACACCGATTCCAAGGCAGATACACAAGTGGGACAAGTGGTTCTAAGACACTTATTTGCTCATGACCCTTCTCACATCCCACCTCCTTTTTCAGGTACTGCTCGCTAATCTGTGCACAGCATGGGATCTAAGCAGATCCCACAAGCCTCAGAAGGGATACATTACTCACCGTAATCGTATTTCTGATGCTTGTATCTGCTTAGATTCACATGCGACCCACCCTTCCTCCCCTCTGAGAGAAGGCGCATGGTTGCTTGTAGTCTTATCTTTCTGTCTATCTGCTTGGATTATCTGTACTCACGCTACTCCTCATGCTACCTCATGTCAGAAAAAATACAATCTGAGGATCCTAGACGCGTGAGGGATCTTGGGTACAGTGGACGTCACACTAGGGATAGTATTACTGGCACGCCCTGTGTCGACGCTCATTTTCGAGTTTCGAAAAACAAACTGTAATACTCCGCAGCTTCCACTAGATGTCTGCCCATGCACAGCATGTGAATCTAAGCAGATACAAGCATCAGAAATACGATTACGGTGAGTAATGTATCCCATATTTATATATATATATATATATATCTCCCACTCACACTCACACTCTCTCCCTCTCATTTACTGCCTCCTCGGGTGCCAGATAATTGAAAATGAGAGTTGGCAGGAATCTAGGGTTGGCCATTACCCCAGTTATTCCATTTGAGGAATAGGCTGGGGGACCCAAAATGCATTCTTCAGGAGCCCATCTCTCATCACCGCGAAATCCTCGTTCTGAGAGTGAGACCCCATCAACTTCTGCAACATTCTGCCGTTGTAAGCAGAATATCAACTAATTGCTGCAAAGGAATCTATCTGCACACCACCTTACTCTAGTTGCTGCATGTGCCCAAAATCTGCCCGTGCGCAACCCCAATAGCAGTTATTTTGTTGCCAGTGCCTTTAAAAAGCACGACCTGACCATTTTAAAATGGCGGACGCCATGCGCTCATCCAGTATCTAAGCAACGAGTAAACAACATCCGGACCCGCTCTGAATGGCTTCATCCTTTCATACACTAATCGGTGCGCCGGCAGGCGGAAGCCCGTCCACACCAGAAGGCCCCCACTTAAAGGCCATATTCCTGGCTGTGCCTGTCCGGGCCGCAACGGGCCGGAGGGACACTCTACGTCGCAAGCAACATCTGTAATCTACGCCAAAATCCTATCAACGTGTAAGCTAAACATCCCACTCAATCGACACTTGCTAATGACATTCTGCAAGTCCTCGATACCCAGACTTTACCCGCTACCCATTGACTTTATGCCTGCCTGGGACTACCACAGCTTCATACGTCCCACAGCATACCTCTGTGTATTTACTCTCACTCCTAGCGAGACCAGTTAGGTGCCATTCATATGTATTTGCCTACATCCCTACATATTGTTAATAGGCGCATGATTCATACTTACATCGATCCTACTCTGTAATTGGTTATGCACAACATAGATTTGTTACGGCGTGACCCACTATCGGCCTTGCAGGATATCATTGTTCACTTGATTGCATGATAGCATTGTTAGTATGCCAGCGACACCTTACAAATTATGATTGCACTGCAGTATTTGCTTCACAAACCTGTACTCTCGAACACGACACCATTCATACTCTGCCCTACAGAATGCTTGAGTGACCGCCTGTCTTGTTTACTATGATACTGTGCTATTTAATCCTGCATTGCTTATACCAACTGCAGTCGACTTTGCTCCTTGACATGATTGCCAGTTGCATTCTGCCTCTTCACGCCCATTATTCATAATTTTACTGTATGCTGTGCTCCGCTGATATGCACAATTGGTATACTGGAATCTTGCTTTGAGTGACCGCCTGTTTACTGTACCATAACAATTACATCTTGGTTTCCTTCATGACATGATTGCCAATTTCATCCTGCCTTGCACGCTATTACGCATAATTGCACTATATGCTGTGCTCCGCTGACACGGTTGATTAGAATATCTTAGCACTGTTCCCTAACATAGTGCTCGTCAGTTCATGCGATTCCAATTGACCAGGTCTTGCAGTTCGTTCATATTCTATTAGGCACCTTGCCGCCCATACCCTAGCAAGTTACTGTCCATAGTAGCACCTCATTACTGACACCAGCATACTACACTTTGTGTTTAACCATGTGTTTGCTACTCCCTGTTACAGCCATCATATTAATTGGCCTTTTAATTACAGACTCACTTACCCTAGCCACTACAAGATTCAACCTCACACAACTACCCACCATGGATTCTAACCCTATTACACGCATTTGCTTATCCATGGCGCCAAGCCTGCCGCTATCTACCCATATACCACCATCACTCTTTCTACCACCTAGCCTACAAACAGACATTACCCTGTCAGGTGGCCTATAATCCGGTTTACACACTGAACCCAAAGTCATCACACCCCTGGACTCCCCTTCCTTGGTCCACATACATATAAGAGGTCACCCACATCCTTACAATCTGACATTGTTAGTACCGTCAATGCCAGAGCCACTTACTAAAGACTTGCCTACTTGCATCACGCCTTCCCTAAGGTCAAGCCAAACAAACCCTACACCAGTATCCAGCACCCCTTGACTACTAAATGAAAGGAATCTTCGACTTCGCTCCAGATTCTCACTGTTGCAATCCCATTCCGCTGTCAAACGCACCACCTTGAGAGATAACGCCTCTATGGACTCAGCACCCAATGCCACCACACACAAAAACTGCCCCCCCTCAACCCAAATGTACACTCAGTAATCAAATGAGCACTTATCAATGCTTTATCACTGCCAGCCCATGCACTTGATATCGCTCTCATGACCTTGACTTTATAGCAATCACAGAGACCTGGCTCCATGCCGCTTCAGGACCCTCTCTTGCCCTTGCTATCCCTGACAAATACTCTATTATCCGGCAGGACCGAGACTCCAACCTTTCCAAAGGTGGGGGTATCGCCTTTTATTTATAAAACAACTCTTGGTTTAAGAACCTTTGCCAACCTAACCATACCTACTGCAGAAATACTATCCATTAAAGTATCGACTTCACAATCCAGCACCATCACCGTACACCTCATTTACCATCCACCTGGACCTACTACATCATTCGAGGATGATATATCGTTCCTCCTATCAACTAACACAAAACCCAAATCTGAAGTCATTCTCTTGGGCAATCTTAACCGGGGCTTTCAGGACCCCAAAGACTCAAACGCGTCTGCCATTGCTGACACAATCTAAGAATTAGGATTCCTACATAGAATATCTGAATCTACACACAACAAAGGTAGAACCATTGACTGGTTACCTGACCACAATTGTGACATAAACATATCCAACACACCCTGTGCTTGGTCAGACCATAGTAGTATGTTCAAATAGGTATAAACAGTCCCTATAATAACATCCTACTCTACTGACAGGGATATCAATATGTATAATACAATAAAGAGTAAGATAACACGTCTTGTTTTACTTACATCCAACCCCCTTTACACAGGAACTCTATAAGGTTTTCCGGCATCACTAGTCCTGACAAAATGGACCGTCTGCTATGATTGATTAAAAAATGTGTATAACAAATTTTTATTCAAATAATTCGAACTGAATTTAAACATAAAACACTACCCTCACCTAACACAGTGTACTAAACACTAAAAAACAGTTACTAAAACATGAAATACAAAATTCACTTATTTGCATGACACAAAAGATATCACATAACATAACACAAAAAAATCTCAATGTGTCTCTAAAACAACAACCATCCCAACATGTTTCTGTTCTTCACTGCCCAGTTCGGGCGAACATTCTTCAGGGGAAATTTTTTTTAAAAAAGCATCCACTAATCTCTTCAACACCGTGCTGAAAGGGTAGATTCAAACTTCTATACAGGCAAAGGAAGGAAAGAACCTCCGAGCCTGTAAGAGTAAAAGAAAAAACTAATGAGTTTGTTACAAATACAAATTTGTTATACACATTTTTTAATCAATCATAGCAGACGGTCCATTTTGTCAGGACTAGTGATGCCGGAAAACCTTATAGAGTTCCTGTGTAAAGGGGGTTGGATGTAAGTAAAACAAGACGTGTTATCTTGGTCAGACCATCACATAATCTCTATCATAAAAGAAAGTATCCAATCCAACAACCAGATCTTGGCCCCACCCACGAACACTAGAAATAAACGCAATATAGCACAGGAGAAATTGCTGCCTCTGCTCCAGCCCAATATTAACCCCACCACTTCAGTCACAGAACCGACTCATCCTACTGCCTTAGTTGACCTTAATAACAATATGTTACTCACAGCCATTAACAAAATAGCTCCTTTAAAGCTCTGCAAATATAAACCCCGGGCGCACCTTATTTCATGGTACACCCCTCACCTTAGATCCTTACGGAAGCTAAAAAGAAATGCAAAAACTTTATGGAAAGGCACCGCCTCCACAGTCAATAAAGATAATTTCTCATTAGCCTCCCTTAACTATAAAGTAGCCATTCTCCAAGCCAAAAAATATAACTTTAATGACCGCATCACCAACGCGAAATCAAGCACTAAGGAACTATTTAACATCCTGAAAGAGTTAGAATCTCCCGCCCCACCTCCAGATACCTGTACCAAAGATATTTCCTGGTGTACTAATATTCAGAATGCACTACAAGATAAAATTACCATGCTTCAAAGTAAAATGGAAATCAAAAAAATTCCATGTATCCAATACCTCTTCTATTCCCAATCCCACTTCATCAGACAAAAACGTTCACAACCAATTCAATTTCTCCCCCCTTTCAATCAAAGACGTTGAGAACACCATTTTGAAATTAAAACCTTCAAACTGCCAAGGAGATATCTACCCTGTTCCCATTATTAAAGAGGCTGTAAGGGAACTCGCCCCTTTCATCACAGCTCATAATTAACGCTTAATTTAAATCCAGTTCCGTACCTAACAACTTAAAAGATGCTTGGGTACTTCCTCTATTAAAAAAGCCTACTTTAGACCCCAATAATCCCTCCAACTACAGACCCATCACCACAGTATCCTTTCTGTTGAAAATTCTGGATCGAGCTGCTTACCTGCAGATTCAACATTACCTGGAATCTAACAACCTTCTTGGTCTTGGACAATCAGGGTTTAGACCCATCCATGGGACCGAAACGGCTTTGAGCGACCTCAAGACCCAAATTTAATCCCTGAAAGACAAAGGTAAACTGGCCTTGCTCCTCCTTCTTGACCTGTCGGCAGCGGTCAACCTTGTCAACCATAAAATCCTCTGCAAGCATCTTACATCTGCCGCACATTTCTCAGACAAAGCTAATGCTTGGATCAAGTCTTTCCTCAATAATAGATCTATGAGGGTCTTTGCACCTTCAGCCTCCGCAAAACCAACACCAGTCACATGTGGTGTTCCCCAAGGCTCCTGTGTGTCACCAACACTATACAGCGTGTTTATCAAGCCATTGCTTGATGACCTTGACTATTTGGGTGTCACCTACACTAATTACGTGGATGACACCCAAATACTCATCCCCATCACAGGTGACTATGCCACAGATAGTCAAACACTCAACATTATTTACCTTATTATACAAGCGTGGATGGCCAAGCATGGACTCTGTCTTAATGACGATAAGACAGAGCTGCTCCTTCTTGGGTCACCTGCTAAATTGAACAAACTAGATGATCAGTTTAACTCATTCAATATTGATGGTAACATAATCAAAATCTCCAACGATGTAAAAACCTTAGGCATTTACCGGGACTCCGCTCTCTCACTTACAAGACGAACTAATGCTGTTGCACCCTTGTCTGCCTACACCTGCAAGCTTATCACTGCTTGTAGACCTTTCATAAAGTCGTCAAACTGTATCACTATAGCTAGAGCCTTAGTCCTATCCAAACTGGACTATTGTAATGCTCTTTATCTAGGAACTACTCAACGAAACCTTAACAAAATGCAAGTCATTCAAAATAACGCCATCCGGTCTGCTTTGAATATGCTGAGATCACAACATGTATCTGAAACCAGGGCAAGCTGAACTGGCTCTCCGTTAAGCAAAGAATCACATTCATAACCTCGTCTCTTACGCATCAATGTCTCACCAACAGCGCACCCCAATACCTGTCTAACAACTTAAACCATAAAATACTTACCCTACCGACCAGAACTGCCCAATCTCACTGCATCAAGATCCCCTGGTTCAACCACCAAAGAGCAGGAGGGTCCAGTTTCCCTGTCCTTGCATCCAAAAGCTGGAACGTGCTCCCCATCACTCTAAGATCAGAACCCTTATACCACTTATTCAGAAAAAATAGCAAGCTCTGGCTACGTGAGCAAGAACACAGCTAATCCTATAACACTGCCTTTCCATGCATAACCTGCCGCTGATATTGTACATTTTACTTGCATTCACCTCCTCTCTACCCAACTATTGTTAATTGCAAAACCTAATTGAATATATGCATCCTGCCAATTTCTCTCAAAACTCAAATGTATTTGTATATATATATTATTCTGTAAAATGAAACTATGCAACTCGTAACTGTATATCTGCTTTTGTATATATGCAACATGCACATATCCTATCATACCTAACTATATATGCAGATTTGTAAATTGGTAAAACCTAGTAAAATGTAACTCTGCAACCTGTAAGCTAAGTGCCCAGATGGTTCAGGACTTGGAGCGCTCTACAAATAAATAAACTAAACTAATAGCTCGCTTGAAGTGTACTGTTAATTTGGGAGGAAGGCAGATGCAGGGCAACAGATTGGTGGTCAAGTGCAGGTTGGTTTGGGGTCTACACTCCGGACAGTTTTCCCGGGAAGCGGTGTGCGGCGAGTTAGACTAAGCTAGATGGAGTAGACTGGTGCATGCTCAATCAGACATTACTGAATACATATATTGTATCCTCTGCTGGTTGTGTCCAGCATATGCTTTACCAATTAAGGCTAGAACGTAGCAGATGCCAGGCCCAATCTATATCTTTGATTAGTTTACCCTTCAATCGCACGTTTTTAATTTTGCATTTTAGTTTTTCATGTGAGTCTTTCAATCTCCTTGATTTAGAGGCATTGAGCCTAAATGAGGACTGTTCATAGGACAGGAACTCCAATGTGTTTTACCTCAACGCTTTGTGAATTGGTGAAAGGGAAGAATGATGACTGATCCCTTCCAGATGCCACTCTGCCAGCAGCTGACTAGCACAGCTAGTAAACAGGAGCGAGATATGATTGTGTGCCAGAAACACTCTGAGGAAAACCCCAAATAGAAAAACATAACAAGACAAGGGGAACAGCAAGCCATAGATGAAGAATTCAAGACTGTCAATCCTGCTGTGAACGTCAGTAGGAAAGTCCAGACCATGGTGAAGGATGTTGCAGACGTAAGCCTTCAGGAACAGTATGTGGCATAGTGTGAGCTGATGGGCAGTGATGACACAGTTGAGTCGGGGCAGTTTCTGTTGTGTGGCAGCTGTGGAAATGGGTTAAAGGGAGTCAGGGTCTATTAACTGCCAAGCAACTGGGGATCCTCTTGAATACCACAGTATTGGGGGAGAAGAGAAACAGGTTGATAGTTGGCAAGAATATTTGTGTGCGTAGATGACCTCTGGGGATAGGTACAACAGTTGCAACTTTGAAATGTGGGGAAGATCAAGAACCCATCCGTGAGGGAGAGGTTACAAAAGAAGGAAAGGGAAAATTGATGCTATTCTTTTTTTAAATTGATGCTATTTCTTTTAGTTGTGCAGCAGAGCTAACCTGGGAATTATTGCTTGCCTCTCTGGCAAATGCAAGGAAGCAATGGCGAGTGAGGTTGCGGATGAGTTGCAAAGGTAGGATAAGAGTTTATGTGGCGGAGGTAAGAAAAAGGAGGGAGGAGGGATGAGGGAAGAAGGAAGATCAGGGCAGTGAAGGCATTCCATGTCTTGGTGATCTTGACTGATAAGGAGGGGCCATCTGCATTAACGGCAGGGTGTGAGAATGGCTTGGAGGGTACAGTATGGTTTGCAAGGGTGGCAGCTGATAGTGGAAATGAGGTAGCCTAATTAAGAGGACACAGTGATGTTTAGGACCTTAGTGTTATGAGGGCATTCCTGTAGGCACTAGGGTGTGCAGGAAGTTAAGTGCCAGTGTTATATGTGCAGACGAATGTCGGTCTTAAGCCGTCGAATTTTGGGGCTGATTGTGTTAATTAAAGGAGTGGGTCGGGCACTGAATGGAGAGTTGAAAGCTACATTAAAGTCATTGGAGTTCTGTTCATTTGCAGAGGGCTGGTGAGGAGATTGATGGGAGTGAGGATCTGCACTCTGCCAGATGGGGAACCAAAGGCTCTGGTGTAAACTTAGAAATAAGAGGTGGGAGTGGGGGTTGGAACAGGAACATTGAAGTGAAGGAGAGAGAGTAGTCAAACTGTCAATCATATGGGAGGATGATGGGGAAAAAGAGGTCGAGAGAATTGCCTCTCGTGGGGGTAGGTTGTTTGGGTAAGGTGGTAGAGAGTGGCTGGAAAGAAGTCAAGTTGGAGTTGGCGAGCGCTGGGTATTTTTAGAAGGTATTGTTCTCTCATGAGAGCAATATGGAAATTACTGCAAAGGAAATTCAAAGGTGGTTAAGGTCCAAGCAGAATAAGTTACCTGGGTATGGGCCAGCAACTTTATAGTTCATTTACTGTGGTAAATATCTGCTTCTCTGGTTGTGCTTATGCCAGTGGATTTAGACTGTGGATCACCACATCCAGACAATTGGACTACCCGGTACGCTACCCAGAATGTTAATTTAAAAGGTCTTCCCTGGGCCTTTCAGCTGTCTTGGTTGCTTTCTATATGGGCTTCAATGTGCTCCTTTTTACTGTAGAGATGAACAATTTTGCCCACTGATTCTGTTCACTGCTGCAGAGACTAACACATACAATCTCAAACCAGCACTATGAACTTATTGTGTGCACTGACCACTGAGTAGAATACACTGTCAACTCACTGCTTGCTTTTTCCTCCAATCGTTCATGCACCCGTGGATCAATTTTACATGTCGGATCACGTGCTGGGAATGTCTGACCACTTAGCATCACTTATTGTCTGCTTTCACCTCTCTAGTCTTTAGACCCAAGAAGGGAGATCAATACACCCCAAACAATTTTGGCATATCACTGTCATCTTCACAGTTCCACATATTGTTGAATTGAAAGTTTGCAATAGATGTTTGAAAAGGCATCCACCTATTGCAACTTGCATTAGCAGCTGATTTAGCAGGTGAATGGACTGTTTGTGACTGACGCTTGCAAGTATGATTATATTCTACCAGTTTGCTCTTTAGCAGTTGGGATGGCACACAGGTGTGCAAATACCTGCGTCAATCCACAATATAACCATAAAAGAGGCCAAGTCAAGTTGGAAAAAATCAGGATAAAGGAAGAAAAAGTGATCTAACCTAGAACATGGGAACTCCTGTGTGTTGCAGGAGAATGAAAGAGATTTTTGATTGTAGCTTTCTACTCTATATTGGATTTAAAATGCATTGTTTTCATTTCTGTTAAATGGTACACCTTTTTTGAATAACAAATCTTTTGTAAACATAGATGCAAGTATCTGATAGACCAGAAAGGTGTAGAATTTGTGAACCACGTTCAGCTAAACAAAGGATCTAATGGAGATATTGAGGTAAGCGCTTTGCAGTTTTAAATGCATTTCTTTTGACTACAATTATTTAAAATTTGCTTTTGAAAATTGTTACAAATCAATTTTACAAAAAATATTATTCGAATGGATTGTGTCCTCCCACATATTCCTTATCTTTGATATTTCCAATATCCAGCTTGCTGCCTCGAAATTCTTTTATCAGTAGAGGGCACTGTGCGTCAAGGTCTGGTCGAGTCGATGTCCCTCGGAGGCCTCTGTCTCGACGTCAAAGTCACCAAAGGTAGAAGTAGCGTGTTATGAGGGCAGCGCCCATTGGCCTCAGTTCTGTTTTTCCACGCTTCACAGCTTCGGTAACTTAATGCCTTAGTTCTAGTCAGTAAATTCTTCGATATTTCTTCAAAAAATCTTCGAGTTTTCGACGCAATATGGCATCTTCATCGGCGTCGTCTACTCCTCGGTCCGAATTTAAAAAGTGCTGGGACGGGGGGCGTGGCTTGGAGCGCCACGTATGCGGTCGGTCCCTTGAAGCCGCCCGTGGGTGACCCGTCACCGCCGCAAATTTCATGCGGTTCCAATGAAGGTACGCGATCACCAATACCACTCAAGGTGATCGGAACCATTGGGGCAAAACGAGGTCGAAGATGACCGACTAACGCGTGTGCGTTGCACCCGATTTTGGCCGCCAAACCCTGCACCCAGGGCCCTTCACGAAAATCAAGATGGTGGGCGCCTGCGATCCCCAGAGAAGCAAACGAACCTTGAGGCAGGGGGCGAGTGGAGACCTAAGAAAACGGAGAGGAGGGGCGCACTGATACCCGACAGCACAAGCAGCCGCAGACCCAGCTGCAGAAGCAAGAGCCTTCCGCGACTCTCACTCGGGCCCCCACGGCAGACGCGGCTGGGACTGTGGCGGAGCACCTACCAGGGGCCTTCTCATTCCTGGAGTTCTGCCGGGGGCGGGCGGCGACAGAGGGACTGCTCCCTGCCTCCCCCCTTCTCCCTCCGCACTGATCCAGACCCCGAGGATGGGGGCGCCGCGTGCCGGATTCGGCCGGAGCCTTGGTTGGGAGCCTGCGCTACGGGAAGCTGCAGAGACATCCCGCTTCCAGGAGAGGCCCAGGCGCCTTCGCCCAACGGACACATCAGCAGGATCCAAGTACAGCCGGATCGGGGAGTTGAGGCGTTGGATGGGAGCCCCCCCCTACACGCGCAAACGGATCTGAGCCCCAAGAAGCCTCAGAGGCAACACCAACCGCAGCGTAATAACCAGGGGCCCTACAGCACAGCACCCCCGGGTGAGATCCCCACCCCCTCTCCCCCAAAGAAACGAAGCACGCCAGGAGCAAGTCCACACCAGCGGCACAACACACGCGGCACACGGAAGTCCCTCCAGCTAAGGCCCAGTGTAATACGGACTCCCACCCCCCACGTCCTTCCTGGGGCGCCCCGGCCCACATACCCACCCAGCGCGCTGACCCAGCCCAGAACAACGCAACGGACCTCCGGCTTCCCTTTTGTTACTGGACACACTCAACCAACCAGCTCAACAACTCGCAAAAATCCGCAGGACCTGATCCATTGGGGTGCTCACTTGGAGAGTTCCCCTACAAGGCCTCCTTCACATTCTTAGTGCCCCCCGGTGGACATCGAGACCTCCCTGATGCGGCTCCCCCACCTAGCCACTATGACTAAACAAACGAAGGCCGGTAAAGCCGCAGACATAACCACTATGTTTGCAGTAGCAGACAAAGGCAAAAAGCATGATCCTCCCAAACTGACCCCACAGAAACATCCAGAAGAAAAGGATGCTCTCGCTACTAGAGGGGACCTATTGGCCTTCATGGCAGACATCAAGTCCGAATTCTGCTCCTGCCTATCAGAACTCACCTCCAAAGTAGAGCAGACTGACCAGAGGGTAACAGAGGTTGAGCAGAGGCTGGGGAGAGATCGAAGACCGCTCACAACTCCACACTACCTCCCTGGGGGAAATCCAGCAATCCATCAACACCCTACAAGATAAATATGAGATCCTGGAGTTTAAACAAGAGGACCTTGAAAACAGGGCGCGTCGCAATAACCTCCGGATCCGAGGTGTTCCATCCTATGTCCCCGACAACAAGCTAGCGGAATACATAGGGGACTTCTTCCAGGCCCTGCTCCCGGATCTGGACAAATCCCAACTACTGCTAGACCGAACGCATAGACTGCGCCCACGCCAGGGAGTGGATTCAGACCCTCCCCCAGATGTGATCACCAGGGTTCACTTCTTCACAACTAAAGAGGCCATCTCAGCGATTAGCCAAACGGGAGACGACCTCTCGTTTCAGGGCACCCCACTGCAGATTTATCAGGATCTCTCATTACTCACTCTACAGAAAAGAAGGGCACTCCGCCCCTTGGCACTCTTTCTCCAAGACCAACGGGTGCGGTACAGATGGTTATTTCCAACGACGCTACAGTTCTCATATAAAGGCACTGTTCGGCGAATCAGCCACTTGGAAGACGCAAACAAAATCATGCATCCAACCTCACCCGAGGAGACCCCTCACCGAATCTGGCGGGGGCTGGGGAAGCTGAACCATCCCCCTCCCCGAAGCCCAGGCGATCATCGTGGTCGAAGATACAGGGAAACCACAGGAGGAGGTAAACTGGGACGGTGCACGCCTCATGGATCTGGGCGACATCGGCCTCGGCTCGACAGCCCTCGCCTACTATGGAACCACCAGCTCACTCCCAGATAAATAGATCTCTTCGACGGTGGCGGCAGGCCACACCCATGGTTCATACCCACTCCAAGGAAAGTTCCAACGTTGAATCCTTGGAAACCCACGGTACTCTACACCTTGATTCGTTCATTTGCCCAGTTGGCCAAGGGTGCGTCCGCACACACAATGTCGGCCCACCCGCTGGTTAAGGTTACGCCCCCCTGTTGGGGGCGCGTGTTAAAACCCCAAGTGCAGGATGATACACACCTAACTCTCAACAGTAATGGCAGTTGATCCACCCCCGCTCGACCCCCAAAACTCCCCCCCAACCCAACTCACAGAGAGTGACCTAGTGGCAGACCACCAAACCCTAAGGCTCCTCTCCCTAAACGTCAATGGGCTGAACTCTCCTGCTAAGCGAAAAGCAATCCTACTAAAACTTCGGGATGAAGAGGCGGCAGTAGCCATGCTCCAAGAGACGCACCTGCTACAAACAGATGTGGGCCGGCTCCGTTTCCCAATGGTACCCCCTCCAATTCTTCGCCTCAGGAGGAACTAA
Organism: Ambystoma mexicanum; assembly: GCF_040938575.1. Classification (NCBI taxonomy): domain Eukaryota; kingdom Metazoa; phylum Chordata; class Amphibia; order Caudata; family Ambystomatidae; genus Ambystoma; species Ambystoma mexicanum. The sequence continues at coordinate 249,681,998 of NC_090930.1, read as the reverse complement.
AAAAGGGGGCACTGCGATCCTCTTCAGGAAGGACCTAAACCCACAGATATTGGAAATAAAAACATGTTCGGAAGGCCGATTTGTAGCGGTCAAATGCCTTCTGCTGGGAGATCTATACACTTTCATCTCGGTATACGCCCCCAACGTCGGACAATCAAATTTTTACGACTCACTGGGTTCCTCCCTCTCACGCTTCATAGAAGGCCAAACGATAATCGGAGGAGACTTCAATGGCGTTCCAGACCCCACAAGAGACAAATCGCACCCCCCGACTCTGAGCGACTTCACCCAGGCGCTGAGCCTCCTCCAGATGTTCCAATCTTTAGAGGTGGTGGATGCATGGCAGGTGCTCCACCCCACCGAAAAAGACTTCTCCTTCTATTCATACGTCCACCAGACCTTCTCGAGGATCAACCTCCTCCTAACCTCCCCCAAACGATGGAGGTATCCATCGGCACGAGAGCCCTATCTGACCGTGCCCCAGTGATCCTGGAGATCCGGGCACAGAACCCTAAATCCAACAGCCCACGCAGATGGACTTTACGACCCTATCCTCAATGATATGGCAACAAGGGACAAGATCGCAAAATCCATCAAGAACTTCTTTGAAGAAAACCCAGCTTCCGATACCTCTGTGGCAAACAATTGGGATGCTATGAAAGCATTTATCAGAGGCATCCTGATCGCAAGAACTAGGGGCTGCAGAGGAAGCCCATAAGAAAAAAGGCTGCAGAACAAACCGCCCTACTCATGGCCAAGGCCAAACAATCATACTACGCAAAGAATAAGGCCAATAAAATCCTGGTGGCCAAACTGGCCAAACTAAGACGAACCAATATGATCGCAGGCCTGCGTGACCCTAAAAGTGTTGTCCAATATTCGGAACCCAAAAAACAACTAGCGGTGGGCCACCTCACCAAGGTCATGACGGCCACCCCACGGAACCAACCGCAACAAGAGATTGGAGATGCCATTAAATCACTCAAAAACACGAGCCCCGGGCCCAGACGGATTCTCGGCCAGGTTATGTACATTATTTAGACCCCCCCCCACTGGTGACACTTTTCAACTCCTTCAGGGAAACAGGGTCGGTAACCCCCTCGATGCAGGAATCAACCACCATCCTCCTGCCCAAACCTGGGAAAGACCTGAGGGACCTGGCCTTATACAGGCCGATTGCACTATTTTTTTTTTAAATAACACATTTTTATTACATTTTGTGCAATAAACAACAAGTTACAAACAAAACCATAAGACTTTACATACAGTTGGCAGAGTAGCACGGATGAGTATACTTAAAACATATGCAATCGCAGCGACACACATGATGTGAAGTATATGAGCAGTTAAGGCAGCAGGCAGTTTATGGATGATTATGATGTGCAAGCATCCCAAAGAATGGTGTTAGCAGATATAGTCTCTGTAGGACTGCGTGCCAATGCAAACTGCCAATATTACATCAGATTTATATTGTCTGTTCCCATCTTCCCCAAATCTTATCTGCTTTGCCCGGGCAGCCTCTAGCTTGGTAGACTCGGCGTTCCATTAAAATGACTGCATCCACATCCGATGTCCACTGATCGTATTTCGGGGTGTTTTCTGAACCCCACAATTGTGCAATGTTCCTTTTCGCAATTCCTGTGGAAGTTGAAACCAGTAGCCTTTCGAATCGTGACAGTTCTAGAGTGTCTACAATGCCCAAGAGCAGGAGTTTAGGATCCGTCGGAACTGGGCGGCATATGACCCTGGAAAGCCTCACGCTACATTTATGCCAGAAGCGTTGTATGCGTGTACACTGCCAGAGGATGTGGTAGAAGGATCCTTCTTCTTGTTTGCAGCGTAGGCATTTGGGGTCGGTCGATTTGCCCCAATTGTACAGGGTTATTCGGGGATAGTATATCCTATGTAGTATCTTAAATTGCACCAGCCGAATTTGTGCCGAAATTGCACATTCTCTAGGATACATCAGGATTTCAATCCAGTCTTCAGGTAATATGGGGCCAATATCATTTTCCCATTTCGTCTTCAAGGTCAGCAGCTCTTTCGTACCAAATGAGGAGATAGCATTGTACATGGTAGATGTGACCTTGTTGTTTACCTTATCCATTACTATGCTCCTTTCTATAGGTGTGCATTCCGGCATGTCCACGAGTTGGGCCCTGTGTACGATAAGTGCATGCTGTAGTTGTCCGTGGTGATACTGTTCAGTCTCTAGCAAGCCATGTGTTGCAGCAAGCTCAGGGAACTGCATCAGCTGGTCGTTCACTACTATCTGCTGAATCGTCTGTATGTTAGCTGCAGCCCAGGTTGGCCATTTCGGGAGGTTGGCAAGATTCGGGAGGTGAGCATTGTTCCAGATGGGTTGGACTGGGGTAATTTTGTTATCCCAACCTATGTGTTTATGTATTTCTTTCCACACCAAGGCTGTGTGTACTGCTATCGTGCGTTCAGGTGGGCGAGTCTGCTTACAGTAGAGGCTTTCGAGTGGGGACATACCGTGTCTCGCCGCTAGTTCGGCTCTTATGTGAGGGATGCTCGGGTCTCCATGCAGGATATCATTGACTGTTGCCATTTGAGCTGCCCAATAATAGAGCTGGATGTTCAGGAGTCCTATTCCCCCTTCCCAGACTGAGCGTTGGAGAGTTTGGAGGGCAATTCTCGGGCGTTTCCCACCCCATAGGAGTGTACGTGTTGTGCTATTTATACTGTGGAATTCTACAGCGGGGATGTGGAGGGGGGCATTCTGTAGAATGTATAGAAAACGGGGTAACGTCAGCATCTTAAAGAGTGCTGCCCTGCCTAACAGTGTCAGTGCTTGCCAGTGGGCTACGTCTTGCTCATATCTTTTGATGAGTGGGTGTAGATTTTGTTTTACGTAGCTATTTAGCTCGTTGGCGACTAGAATACCTAGGTATCGGAACTGATTGGTTTCAACTTTGTATGGGGAACCCGATGTTGGAATGCAATCTATCCCTTTAACTGGGAACAGCACAGATTTGGACCAGTTTACTTTGAGTCCGCTAAAGGATCTGTACTCTATTAGGATTTGCGTGACTACAGGGCATGAAGATGCTGGGTCGCCCAGGTACACTAGGAGATCATCTGCATAGAGGGATACTCTATCTTCGCAGTTCGGACCCCATCTAAAGCCAGTCCATGTGGTAGTCTCCCTCAGGAGGACTGCCAGTGGTTCTATTATCAGTGCAAACACCATTGCCGAGAGTGGGCAACCTTGCCTGGTTCCCTTCCCTAGTCGGATGGTACGCGACGGCCACCCATTTACTTTAACCTCGGCTACTGGGTTATTGTATAGTAGTTGTACCCATTTTATGAACGGTTCTCCGAAGTGCATCCTGCGCATTATGGCCCATAGCGCCTCCCAATGAACAGTCAAATGCTTTCTCGAAGTCTATGGCCAACAGAGCTAGTGATTGCTGCAAGGCTGGGGCTCTCTCTAGTGCCAGATGCAGTCTGCGAATATTCATTCTGGTCGACCTCTGGGGCATAAAGCCACATTGGTCCGGGTGGATCAGGGACGTGATGACTAGTTGTAATCTATTGGCAAGAACCTTGGCCAGTATTTTGGCTTCGCTATTAATGAGGGATATGGGTCGATAGGATGTGCAGTCTTCAGGGGGTTTACCCTTTTTGGGAATTACTATAATGGTGGCTTTGCGGAGATCAGGTGGGAGCTCGCCTTGATTTAGGGAGTGCTCAAACACATTGAGCAAGTGTGCGGGTATGTCCAGATGGTGTAGCTTTTTCCAGAAGTCTATTGGGAACTCGTTCGGGCCTGGGGTCTTACCAGCCTGGAGTTGTCCGATGGCAGTTGATATCTCAGTAGTAGTGATTTTGCTGTCTAGAGCGGTGATCTGGTCTGTGTTGAGTGTTGGGAGGACAATATCAGTTAGTATGGTACTGTCTATAGCATTGGTGGGGGGTTCGTAGAGGTTCTCATAGAACTCAGCAAAGCGTTCAGCGATGTCTGCATCGATGTGGGCTAGATTTGCGTTTAGGGTTCTGATGCATTTCACCTTCGATTGACCCTCGTCTCGTTTTTCCAGCCACGCAAGCAGTTTACCTGCTTTGTCTCCCGTTTCATATACACGTGCCTTCATTGCAGCGTGTGCTTTCCTGGCACAGTCTAAGGATAAGTAATGCAACTTCTTCTGTGCCATTAGTAAGGCTCTATTCGACTCCGGGGTGTCACTGGCAGTGTGTTCCAGTTCCTTGGACATGACTTCAGTTTCAGCTTCCATGATTTTTTCGCGATGCATCCTCTTCTTATGGGACGTCCATGATATAATTACTCCGCGCAGAACTGGCTTGTACGCCTCCCACAGTGTATTGGGGTTATCAGTCGAATCTGTATTAAGTTCAAAGTAATGGGAGGTCTCTATCATCTCCTGAAATTCAGGGAATCCCAAGTAGTAGGTATTTAAACGCCATAAGGGGGGCGGTCGTGGTCTAGCTGTTTCCAGTTCTAGTAGCAGTGGAGAATGGTCAGAGATTCCTCGGGGAAGGAAGGATGCATTGCTTATTTGGTGACTACTTTGGTGTGGGAGGAAGAAATAATCTATCCTAGACATCGAGGCGTGGGCCCCCGAGTGGAAGGAATATTGTCGAGTCTGAGCATGAAGAACTCTCCACACATCACAGAGGCCCATTGCCGACACAAAGGAGGCCAGTTTAGTCGTAGTGGCGGGGTTTCTGCTTCTCAGGTGCGTGCGATCAAGCGTATAGTCCATGACCTCATTAAAGTCTCCTCCTATCACCATTGTGTCTGCATTTCTCGTTGCCAGGATGGGGGTAATTTCGTTTAGCAGGTCATTGAGGAGAGCTGGTGGGGAGTACACTGCCATGAGTGCCAGTGTTTGGTTCCATAGTGTTGCTTCAATGTATGCATACCGGCCTCCTCTGTCCTGAAGAACGTTCGTGATCACCAGCGGAAGTCTCTTGTGGATTAGTATGAGGACTCCTCTCGCTCCCATAGAGAAGCCTGCGTGAACCGCAGTGCAGTAGTTTGATCTTTGGAAAAATTTGCATATGTTTCCGGCTAGATGTGTTTCGGTCAGCATGGCTATGTCTGGGGAATGTCTGTTTAGATGCTGCAGGACTAGCCGTCTTTTGATGCTGGCACCCAATCCGTTCACATTCCATGCCAGGAGTTTAAGTTTGCTTTGGTTTGAAGTGTACTCGGCTGCCATTGTCAGTGCGGGATCTGCTTACACAGTTGTATTTCCTTGGATGCATATGTAACAGTTCTGTGATATTTGGTCCGTATATCGTGCTCGTCGTGCCTCTGTATGATAAACATTGAATAGATGTAACAACCCCAACTCCCCCCTCCCTATACTCCACCCACAACTGAAGCATCTGTCGACCCAATGTTAACTTCTGAACGATTTAACTGTTATCTACATCTGCCTGCCCCGTGACAATCCGTTTTCAGAGTGCGGATGTGCTAGATGTTGCGTCTCAGGGGGAAACACAAGGCAGGGTGGTGGAACTCCGCTATACGGTGTTCCGATTTCACTTAGTGTCCGGGGGCGGGATGGGGGGGCGCTGTTTGGACGGCCGCCAGCCGGAATTGCCGTCATCGTCGCGTTTGCGGTGTACAGTACAGCACCTTTGCGGTATGTTAGTAGTGATCTGTATATCCGAGATATTGGTAATGCCTTCTAATCCTCCGCATGTTGTAGGATTCCGTTTTGTTGTTGTTGCTGCGGTTCCTGATCAGGTGGTCGGTCAGGGCGAGGTCTATTCCGTTCTCCTCTTTGTCTTCCGTCAGCGCTCCAGTCGCCATCTATGTGCCTTTCAGCCCAGCTCCACGCCTCCTTAGGATCAGTGAAGTGGACTGTTGTGTTCTTGTGAAATATTTTAAGCTGGGCGGGGAATATTAGCCCATATTTATCTCCCATTGATTGCAGTCGTTTTTTAAGGGAATCAAATGATTGGCGCGCTTTCTGTACTTCTCTAGTGAAGTCAGGGAAGAACGCAATTCTTGACCCATTGTACGTAATAGTTCCTTTAGACCTCGCCAGTTGCAGTACTGTGTCTCTATCTCTATAGTTTAGGAACCTTGCGATGACTGTACGTGGAGGTGCTCCTGGCATGATCTTACCGGTGGGAATGCGGTGGGCTTGCTCGATGGAGAAGAATTTGGAGAAGGACTGTACGTCATATATATCCGCGAGCCACCCCTCAAGGAATAGTTCCATGCAATCTCCTTCGGCTTTTTCTGGAAGACCCAGTATGCGGACGTTGTTCCGTCTTGATCTGCCCTCACTTTCGTCTGCTCTTGCTTCCAGGAGCTTTATGTGTGCCACCATGCCAGACATCTGTTGGTTCACACCGCGAAGGTTGTCCTCGGTTTCGGAGATCCGCATCTCCGCCTCCCCGGTACGTGAGGTCAGCTTCTGGAGATCATGTCTCAACAAGGATTCGTCCGCACCTATACTGTCCATCTTTTTCTCCATGGAAGTTCTAGAACTGGCAATTGCACCCATGATGTCTCTGAGGGAGATATTATCTTCCATGCAGTCTAGATCCTGTTGTGTTGGCCTTTCCGGGGAGCGAGAGAGTGGCGTGGTTGCGTATTGTTCAATCCTGCTTTGTGTGGAGGTCTTCCTGGGCTTATCTTTCCCCATTGCAGGAATGGTAGTGAGGTGGCGGTAGGGGTTCACCTGGAGGGAGGGGCTCTTTGGAGGGCAGGGAGGCGTGTGTTATTATTGGGGGGGGAGAGATTCGGGTATGGCCGCTCCGTAGTTACAACACTTCGTAGGAGGAGTATCTACATTCCATGCGCTTGCATCTGAGTGCGTGTTGGGGGAGGCTCCATGGATGGGTCCGGCTGTGGAACCGAAGTTCTGTGCACCGCGGCTGTGTGGGTGCCCCGCAAAGTAACGCTCGTGATAGTGTGTGATAGTAGCTTTAGATGCGCGGAGGGAGGGTGGCGCCGGCTGGTTCCACGGGTGAGCTTGGCGGGTGGACGAAAGCGGTTCTGTTCAAGCCCAGGGGCTCAAGGGTAGTGGGCAAACGTAGCCCGGCAGGCGCAGCGTGGTTTGTTCGGCGTCCTTTTATATATAGCCAGGGGGGGCCTAAAGTCCCTCTCCGTATCGTGTCGGCTCACACAGCAGGGGTGTCCCTCCGGGGTTGGAAGCTTCGCTTAGTAAGTGCCACACATATGTTGGGAGCTGCGTTTATGCAGTTATTTCGCCCAGCGCGTGGTGTGTACACATATATATATCCAGGGAATGTCACACAGGATGTCAGGGTCCAATCCCCCGTCTCCCCCTCTCCTTACCGCTATCCCGGGTCGCCAGCGAGCGACCGGGGAGATAATCAGGAGCCGCTGTCAGAGCACTCGCGGTGTCGTTTCGGTCGCCGTGTCCGTATTATACTCCACTCGTGGTGCAAGCCGGCGGGTTGCACAGGCAGCCTTCTTCGTGGATTGGTAGGGCCCGTTCTGGGCCTTGCGCGTGTTTCGGGCCAGGAGGCGAGGATCGCCGTTCACCTCCCTTCTCCTTCGCTCCTTACCCCAGTGTTGCAGCTGGGGAGGATGCCTTCGTGTTGTGGGAATTGCCGGCGATCCAGGGGGAAGGGGAAAGGCGAGTCCTCGTTGATTCTCACCCTTCAAGTGAGGTGGTGGTGTGGTTCTCCACAGGCTCCCTTCTGCGCTCCGGTCAGCGGATCTCGCTGACAGCCGACCGGATCTGTTGGTGCCTGAGTGCAGCGGCTGGGTCTCCCCGCAAAAACGCGCGCGCGGGAGCACCGGTCGCCGCGTATTTCAGTCGGCGCGGCCCTGCAGCCGGGAAGGTGAGTGTGCGATGGCTCCGGACAGTCGCTTCTTTCCTCGCAGCCAGCGGGTGGGTGACTGCGCGCACTTCGCGGTTTCCTCGAGGCGGCTGCAGTTTCAGGGATCCTCAGCCTCTGTCTCCCTCGTCCTCAGGCGGCCATCTTGGTTGCTGGTCGCGGCCCGCAGCTTGTGTGCGCTGAGGGCTGTATCTCGTAAAGCCCGTACCGATTCGGGTCCGCGATGTTCTGAGTCGAGGCAGCAGTAGTTCCAGCGTCGCTATGGTATTTTAAGGCTTTTAATCTCTATTTCTAGTGACAGGATGGATGTAGGATTGGGCTGGCGGCCGGGAGCAGCGAGGGATCACGTCTGCATCCTACGCCTGCTGGCCACGCCCCGTTGATTGCACTATTGAACATTGACGCAAATCTATACTCTAAAATTCTGGCGAACCGCCTTGGTCGCGTCCTTCCAGAGGTCATTCAACCAGACCAGGCGGGTTTCATTCTGCACCGGGCGGCAGGAGATAACATCTGGAGGTCCCTAAACATAGTGCACCTTTCTACCCGGAACTCCCAGAAACTGGTCTTAATGGCCCTAGATGCGACCAAGGCATTCGACAGGGTGGATTGGGCATTTATGAAATACACCTTGGGGGCCTTCGGCTTTGGGACAGCATTCCAAACAATGGTCCTGGCTAATTATACAGCCCCAAAGACACTCCTGAGGATCAACAGACATAACTCGGCCCCGATCCCCCTGACTTACAGGACTAGACAGGGCTGTCCGCTGTCGCCACTGCTCTTCGCCCGGACCATGGAGCCCTTTGCCCAAAGAATTAGGCAAAACAACCAGATGAAAGGCCCGCAGGTCGGCCCTTCACAACATAAAATCGCCCTATATGCCGATGACGTCCTACTCATGCTTTCAGAAGCCAGCTCCTCCCTGCGACACGCGCTAGACAAAATAACCAGCTATGGAGAGGTATCCGACTTTTCAGTAAACTTCGCCAAATCAGCGGCCCTAAGCATCGGCCTCACCCCAGGAGACCGGGAACCACTGGCTAAGATGTGCCCAATCACGTGGGAAAAAAGGGCGATCCCCTATTTGGGGGCCTATATCCCAACCGACCCGAAAGACACATACAAAGCGAACTTTCCCCGGTTATTCGGAAAACTGAAAGGAGACCTGAAATGCTGGGCGGCCCAAGAGATTTCGTTGCTGGGACACATAACGGCGTGCAAGATGATCCTCCTCCCGAGGTTCCTTTATGCCTGTGCTTCCCTCCCGGTGGCGATCCCCACTCCAGCCCTCCGAGACCTACAGAGGAAGATCCTGAAATTTATCTGGAGAGGTAAGAAGGCAAGAATCCCCTAAAGACGCTACTGGGGGGCTCCAAACTGGGAGGACTGGGAGTCCCGGACCTACAGGCCTACAGGGTGGCAGCCCAATTAGCACAGGTCCACGCTTGGCAAACAATTACAAACCGCCCCAGATGGGTGGAGCTGGAGCAGTCACGAATGCGCCTACCCTTGCGATTCTTGCCACACATCCCACCCCCCCTCAGAACGCACTGGGGAGACCTTCTACTGGCAAACAGACACACTCTAAATTCCTGGGATTGGGCACTGAAACGAAAGGGGGTTCCGAGAGGACTGAGCCCACAATCCCCGATCTTTCATAACCCGGCTTTTTCGCCCAGAGCGAACCCCCGCAAGTTCCAAAATTGGATAAACGGCGGCCTTGAAACCATAGACCAGCTGTAATTGGGAGAGGCACCCCTCACATTTGAGCAATGTAAAGAAAAGTTCCAACTCCAGGAAAGGGACAGGTACACTTATATTCAACTGCGTCACTGGTGTGCTCACCCCCTAACTCGGCAGGCAGCAACGCGTCCTCCCACCGCCCTGGAACTGACACTCGGGGACCTCCCGGCCCGTGGGAGAGTATCCACCCTCTACAGGCGATTTTTGGGCGACTTCCTGAGCACGAGAACGCGCTGCATGGCCCAATGGGAAGAGGAGCTGGGTCACCCGATAGAAAACCAGACCTGGGTAGACATCTGGACCCGGACGCACACCTCATCCACCTGCATCACCAACAGGGAAATTGCATACAAAATCATACTACAGTGGTATTACCCGCCGCTGAGACTTCATCACATGAACCCCCAAGTGGACTATTTCTGCTGGAGAGGGTGCGGCCACCCAGGCTCCTTTTTCCACACGTGGTGACTTGTCCAAAGATCCAGCAATTCTGGATTCTGGCCTGGGGACCATCGCACAAATCACCGGGTCAGTGATTCCGCTAGAACCGGAGCCCGTCCTGTTGGGAGCACCAATCCCCACGATCTACCCACGTGCCGGAAATAGAGCAAAACTGCTGACCCAATGCCTACTAGCTGGGAAAACGGTGCTGGGCCGCGCCTGGAAATCCCCAGAAGGCCCCCTCATGGCCCAGTGGTGGACGAAACTCTGGGACATACTGATTGCGGAAAAGGTAACAACGGCAAAGGCGGGTGCGCTCCACAGATTCCAGAACATTTGGGCCCCAGTATTGGAATACGACCAGCGATTCACAGCACTGACCTATAAACCCACTAATGCACGCTGGACCCTGAGGGATCAAGAAAACCCCAAAAGGGACACATAGATGGCAGGGAGGCGAGGCAGACGGCTCTAGAAGGAGGAATCCGGGCCTGGGAGCTGGGGGGGGAGGAGGCGAAGAGAGTAAGAAAGTGTCTGTGGGTTAACATGCTTAAATGATTGTGCAAGTTGTTATGTAATTGTCATCCTGCCTTGATTTAAAATAAACAAAGTTAAAAAAAAAAAAAAGTGCCGGAACTGCAGTGCTAAAATGTCCGTGACGTACCCGCACAGGATCTGCCTGTGGCGTTTATGGTCAAACCATCCGTCTTCGGAGTATGAGGACTGTTTGTCGATGATGGCCAAGCCCCTGAGAGAACGTAGAGGGAAGTTGGAGAAAGGTAAGCCTTTAAAATCCCGTTCTACCCCGTCCAAACGTAAATCCTCAGATGAGTCAAGACCGACGTCTCCTCGACGAAAAAGATCAAAACGTTCCCGTTCCAGAAGTGGCTCGCACCATTCCTCGTCCTCGAGGCATGTGAAAAATAGGCGCCATAGATCGCCGTTCACTTCGTCACCTAGTTCACCAGAACGGGTCACTTTCCCTTCTTAATCTAGTACCCCAGCTGAATGGGAGGAATTCAGACTCTGTATGATAAAGGTGTTCGGGAATGCGGCCTTGCCCCCCTCGACAACACCTAGAGGCGATGCTCCTGTTGTAAGGCCAAGGAAACATAAGAGCTGTGTATCTTTGGACCCGGCCATTGTACCTCCTCGAGAGCGATCTCATCCCTCGAGTTGAGAGCCTCCAAACACGAAAAATCGACATCATCGATGCCAAAGAAAACCCATACAGCAAGCCCGAAAAGTGTATTTTCGCCGTCGGCGCCGAGTTCGAAGGAGAGGCCATCGACGCCTTGATTGTCGACCTCCTCGACGCTGTGTATGTCTATACCTTCGACACTTCCGTTGAAGACTTCAACAGCGAAGCCATCGACAATATCTTCCAAACCTTTGAAGTCATCGACAATTGTGTTGAGGCCATCGACGTCAACGATTTCAACGTTGTCGGCTCCCATCATGACTTCTGTCGCACCTCCTTCCTTTGAGAGGACATATACACCTCAACCTCTATTTGTAGTTCCTGACTTTGTGTGGACGTGTTGAGCCTGAACACACCCTGAGTAGCTTGTCCCCACTCCTTGTCAGTGAGTTGTCTCCTATCTCCTTCTCCCTCTTGCTTCTCACTTTCAGTTGACATTCCCCTGTTGGTCTCCCTATCGGATAGTAATCTTTCTCACTCTGTTTGGGCTCTATTTGCACCCTCCATTATCGATGGAGTAGCCACCCAGTGCTTGATCTGTTGGTACGCAACATTGTCCTCCTTCCGTAGCCCAAATTCTCTGAAAGTCTTCAAAGGTCTTCTGTCGCATTATATCATATAGGTCCCTAATGTCCTTGGACCCTCCATCATGTACCTTGCACATCTCCATCTACAGTGCTCTGTTCCTGGTGGAATTTCTAAAGAGGGGGGTGTGTGGCAAAGGCCACAGGGCCAACCTATACCTTCTGTTTGCTTTATCACACACTTCAAGGGTATATTTAATTATTGGATTCTCTCTGATCTTCCACATGTGTTCTTCTGCAATCGCTTTTTCAATCCGCAATTAGTGTTTCTCGTTAGCCTCCCTCCCCTATTCTGCCAGAATGTGCAGTTGTGGGATCTGAAAGTACTTCCCAAGTTTTGGACATCCCACCCCTCCCTGTAGTTTACTCCTATACAGTATACATTTCCAATACACGGCTACTTCCCATTCCAGATGAGGCTCATTAGTTCATCCTGAATGTTCTTCAACACTTTCCCCACCACCGGAACTGGCAGTACCTGGAACAAGTATAAAAGCTGCAGCAAGATGTTAATTTTAACAATTGATATCTTCTCTAGTCATGACACGGATAGGCCTTTCCATCTGGCAAGATCTTTTTTGATTTGGCGAATTAGGACTGAAAGGATGAAAGAAGGTGAACATAAGCAGGCATCATTTCTCTGCAGTGGTCGTTCTGGGATCGGTTTCTCCTATGCTTTATCCCATGCTACTACAAAGCGATGCAACATGTGATGGCCTCTGATGTCTTCATTTAGGCCACGTGTGACATTTCTCAGTCAGGCCCTCCAAACCCGAAATAGGCTGTGGAACAGGTTAAGCTATTGTGGTTTATGGTGTTCCATGCAATGTAGAAGAGGGGTTCAGTAGGGTGATGGCGTGGGCAATGTCACCAGTGGTCATCCACCTTATGTATTCCAATTTTTACAGCCATGTAAATAAGAAGGTTTAAATTAAAGCCTCTGTGCCCATAACTGATTGCAAATTACTTGTTAAAAACTTGTTTTTTAGGACTTTTCATCAAATGCTCTAGATGAGGTGATGTTCCCAGGTTAAGTTATCTTCCTTCGTGCACTATTTAAAGCACAGCAAGAAAGCAAATAGATGCACCCCAAATCATTTAGAATTAACAAAACTAATGATAATACTATGTCTGTATGGTAGCACAATGCTAACACCATACTGATGTGAACACCTGATGCATAATACACTCACTGCTGCTTCATCGGGAAGCAGTGTCATTACATATTATCCCCACCAAAAATATCGCCGTACATATGGTCGTTTGTCTGGCCAGAGGTGATATTTTTGAGGGGGATAATTTGTGGGAGCGGGTGTCTCCCCCGCACATTTAAAAATAATGTGGGGGTTGCAGGGGTGTCTGTCCCACGCAGGGTACATGGCTCAATATTGCCGCAAAATTATGGCTATATTTTTGTATTGCAATATTTTTGCGGGGATATTAGCACATGGAACCTCATTTCCTCACCTAATGATATCAAATCTGGCATAAAATGGTAAATAGTGTTTATGCTTGTATGTAAATATATGTTATACTTGAAATGTTAAATAAACGTTACAATAAATAAGAAATGTAAGTTCGCATTTATTAAAGGCCACAATAGCCATGAAAGGAAGGAAAGTGGAGGATAATCTTCAAAATACATGGACAGAGAAGACGAAAAATTGAACAAAATGTTTTGCATCTTTAAGTGGTGACATAATATAAATTGCAGGCGAAGGGACTGACAAGGGCAGTCAGCAGTACCAGCACGCTGTGCTGGTGTTCGAGTATCTTTTCCAGTTTCATCGTTGGAGGCGTGTGCTCAGAGGCGTGTCCCGAGCCCTCCTTTCTACTTACCTTCAGTCTTCCGCGAAGCGGACCGCGAAGGGACTGACAAGGGCAGTCAGCAGTCCGCGGGCCGGCGCGCCAGCGTGCGGACTCTACGCTGAGTCGCTCGTCTACAAAATTTTCACGGCTCTTCAGGCTCGGCGGATGGCAGCCCTGGACGAACCTGGAAAGCTGAAACCTGGACGGGAAGAAAAGCGCCTGCTGAGAAACGGTAAACCTCGCCAGCCGCCGACTCATAGCAAGGACCATGTAACCTCGCCTGAGAGCGTGGAGCAGTTGGCTACTCAGAGGCTACAACGGATTTCCCGCATCAAACACGCGGGCAAAGTGATACAGGTAAACACAACTCGCCCAGCCGAGCTGAACGAAGTAAGTGACTTTATGTTCCCCCCGATTGAATCCTTGGGTCTAGATAGCACACCGTCCTTGACGGTGCCAATTGCTGAACTTGATCAATCGATCCCTCAAGAGGCCATTTTAACAATGACATGTCCCACGTCTACCCACACACCCCCCCCACCTTTACCCAATATGGAGGTCAAAAGCCCAGAAGTGGGGTGGGGAAGCCAGAGAAACCGGGAGCTGACCCCTCTGTATGATACGGGTGCGCAAGCGACCCCGCCCGAGCAGCCTATGACCCCTATACGGGCCTCGGAGGGGGGGGAAAGCTTAACACCGTCCCGTATTCTGGACCCCCCGATGGAGCAAGTGACGCATACGGGCAATAGTAAAATACCCCGGGCAGACTCAATCCCGTTCTCGCTCCCAGGGGAGTCAGTAGTAATTATGATACACAATACAGAGGGAGCGGCGGCAGCGGAGGATTTACGAACACCTCCGGGACTAGATGCCCTACTTTCGTCCCCCCAACTGCAGTTCGAACTTGCTGGTGAGGAGAGAAGAAACGAACCCATGGGATTGGAGATCGTAGGGTCTGCTCTGGAAGAGGGGGATGGACAAGTTACCACTCCCCTTTCTCGGTTGGAAACTCCAAAGCCCAGCTCCAGCTCTGCGAAAACACCTTCATCTTCTTCTAATATCCCCCCCCAGCCCCTACCAGATGCGGTTGTTGCAACTGCTAATACTAACGAGAATCTGAACAATTTGCCGAAACTTTCGGGCGGCTCCCACAAGATGTCCTCACGTAGGACGGTGAGGGCCAAACCACCATACAAAAGAGGTCAGGTGGGGGGCAAAAAACATCCTATCCCTCACTGCATGGCAACCCTGAAAGAGTTTTTTGGGAAAAAAACACGAATGGAGGGTGAAGGATACCAAGACGTATCAGATGTAGAGCTTTTGGCCATAGTTGAAGAAAGAGCCTTGCTCCCCACAACCTCGAATTTTCCCGTTAAGACGCCTGCTCTGCTGGAGAAAGCGGCGAATACTGCTCCACACTTACCCGCCCAAGAGAGTGGGAGCCGCAACTTAATATACACGGGTTCAAAAACTATAACAGGGTGGGACTCACTACAACCGGTAAATGGCGCTGGAACTTACAAGCAAATAGAGGGAAGGGGGTTAGCAGGAACCCTAGCGGGGGAGATACATTTGCCCCAGGCTCTGGCCATTGGCCTCCCCGCGCCTCCTAAAGTGACCACCCCCCTTAACCCTCGATTTCAGGAGCCCAGTTTGGATCCACACATCAGCGGAGAGGGCCCCCCGCATGAGAAAAGTTCGATCCTCACTAAAGATCGGGGCCCATTGATGCCTCACAGACACCAAGGCGAACCCCCTTTAAACCAAGCGACCGAAACTCCCTCGCAAAAAGAGGACCTCACAACCATCCTAGCTACAGTAACCATCGCGTTGGCTCCATTCGGAAAACTATATGAAGCCATTAGCGACACCTTAAAAGATCAAACCACCCTGATCGCTCACATGCACACCAAATTGAATTTCCTAGAGGGGTTCATTACCGCTTTCCAACAGCTCAAAGGCCAAGATGTGGAAGGGACGAGTGCGGGGAGCAAACCCTTGTCAACGGTCCAGTCAACCTCCGACCAACCGAGTCCTGAAAACAGGCTAAGAAATGTTCGGGGGTTACAACCGACCGAACAATCTAGCTTGAGAAAACCCCATGAGACGACTCAAGGACTCGGGTTGGGTCGGGAGATAGAGGTGGGCAGTAGGGCCTCTGATGGACCCCCATCATTGATGACTGGTGCAACACAGACGGAACTCCGCACAAAGGGGGGTCAGTCTTCGAATGAATCAACCGACAGGCCAGGAAGGAAAAATGGATCAGTGGCTCTCACCATCCCTGAAAGTGCAGCTATTCAACCAGTTGTAAAACCAATAGATTTCTCCAAAATGAAAATCCCATCTACCTTCGAAATATTTCAACACAAAGGCCAAAGTGAACTGGTTAGTAAGGGCAAAAAGGCCTTAAAACACAAGCTCCCTCAACAGCCCGCACAAAAAGATAAAACAGAAAGTAGAGGCCAAGGTAACCTAGAAAACCCGACCCCACCAACACAAAATCGCCAAGTTTTCAAATTAAAACCCGCGGACAAGACACGGCAGGACCCACGGAGCCCAGAGAGGTCGCGAGAGGATTCTTGGAACTCATTAGACCTAATGAATATGAGTACATACACGATCGAGGACTCAGAAGCAGAAATTCTGCAAGTGCTGAACCAAAAAAGAAAAAAACCTGAAAGTCGCAATAACAGAGAAGCAGACGAACCGAAATCAAAGGCCTTGCTCCTTGATTCTCCTTCGACCTCGCCGCATGCGGTGGAAAAAACTTCCTTGTCACAAAAAAGAGAAAGTAGGAAACTGGGCCAACGGCGAGTTAAGGGACATCAGGGAAGAAATCCAGGTGAAGCACACCCCCGAGACCCTCAGCAAAGAGCGCGCACCCCAGGGGAGATAAACCCTTGGGCACAAAACGACAGAAAAAAGGACCGGAATACAGCAATGGACAAACCTAATGCCCACTACAGATCCAGGGTTCATGCTCTGTCGAGATCAACAGGTCGGCAGGCCGGTGGAGCCACCCGTGCTAACCGCTCGCCTTCGCCTAGACAAAGGAAAATGACAACAAGAACTTTTATTCTGCAAAGAACACACGCAAGACTGGACAGGTGGACACTGAACCGCAAAGCTCTATTCAAACTGTTCCAGGAGAGCCGGCTGCCTCATATCGACGTCACAAAAGACATAAAAATCTTGGAACCGAACCCTAACGGAAGAACAGACAGCTCGTTCCTACACATTGGATCGAATTATATTCAAGATCAAATTTGGAAAGCAAGAGACAATTTGCACAATCTTGGCTTCGACTTGGCACACGCGGGGGAGGGTAATACATCGTCTGTGCCCCCGCAGGAGCGGTCTCACTATCGATCATGTCAGCAGGAACCTGATCGAGGCACTCTGCCGCACAAGTTCCCTATCGGGGAACAAGCTCTCGGTAAATATGTTGAAAGCCGGTCTCGGCGTGAATCCAACGCTCAGAACACGCAACGGGACGTGAATAGGAGAGTGAGTTCGGAAAGGGAGCTCTTACCGGGATCGCACTCGACACGCAACGCAACTCACAGAATATTCCAACGCATTGAACAAACAGATGCGATATTGAAGCACGGGAGAAACCTATCTGGAAAAATCGACCCTGTTGTGGAGGGAACAAGATACAGTAGGTACTCCCCGAAACCCCAAGTCAGAAGGAAATAGCCACCAGAGGGTTCCTCTAGCGGCCCCCTCGGGAAAGCAGTGGCGCCCAAGGAACCCCTGGAAGTATCGTTGAAACTGGGATCGTGGAACACCAGAGGATTTGCCCATCTAACTGTCACATCAGACGTCAACTTTGGGAGTTTCGACGCCCTATGTCTGCAGGAAACATGGCTAATCGAGCCTCCCACGCTGGATGGTTTCCAACTGGCACATTCACCGGCTCAAAGAAGCGAGAGGGGCAGACCGAGATCAGGCCTTATTACCGCCATAAGAGTGGGCTCCGGCCTATCTCTGTCAAAGACACTTTTGGCTTCGTAATTCATTCTGGCGACGCTCTTGGAGTGGGAAAGGACGGAAGGTTCCCTAGAGTCTAATCACAGCACAGAGATCCTCTTGATCAATGCTTACTGGAACCCAAAGCGAGTGACCAACGACTATTTCCTCACTCAAATCGAGACGTTAATAGATGATTTTCTGATAACATCTACCTCAAGCGATGTGATTATTGCTGGAGATCTGAATACTGATCTAACCCTTCACTCCAAAGTGATCCATAGTAGAAACAACATGTGGCACAACCTTCTAAACGCAAGAGAGATGCACATCCTCAAGCCAAAAGATGTGAATAATCTCAAAGCCACTCCAACCTGGGAGAGAGAGAATCTAGAGGCAATAATAGATTACATCCAGATTTCGAGGAGCCTACTACCACGTTTCTCATCTTTTACAATCATCAGGACGCAGCATAGCGACCATAACTTGCTCACCTTCTCGTGGCTATCTTGGAGAAGAGAGGCGGTTTACGACGCTCAGAACCTGGTAGTAAATCAGAGCGGGACAAGGCTGAGACTGTCAGAAATAACTATTGCCAAAATAACCACCCAATACAAGGCACGGATGCTGGTTGGCCACCTGCGCCCAGAAGGCCGGATCGAATACCTGCCCCTTCTGACAGTGTACCACCGGAAAAAAGGAGAGTTGAAGCATGAAACTAAAGCCCCGCTCCACACCTACAATGAACAGCTAGTTGTCCGAAGAAAGGCGGTCAGAAAATTGCAACGGGAGGCCGCAAAAACAACGTCCCCAAGTAAGAAGGCTGAAGCGATTAAGGCAGCAAAAACCTACAAAGCCTGGGTGAAGTCAACAAAAGCAACCAGGTCCCAGGCTGACGCGGAAAACATGCTGCGTGCCATCTGTGGCCATAAGGCACGCGATTTCTGGTCACTGATCAAGGGAAACTCCAAATCAGTGAAAGAGGCACTGCAAAATTCAATTGGTGAAAACACATGGCTATCCCACTTTGAAAAACTTTACGGAGTCCTAGACAAGGAAAAAGAGAGCAAGGCTCCTTGTTCTGGGGACCGGTGGGAAATTCCCCTGGACCTGAATACAATCAAAGGAAAAATAACACAGCTTAATGGGTCCAGGGCGGCAGGCCCCGACGGAATAACCAACTTCGATATAAAAAACAAAATGGAATTCTGGGCACTTTTCATCAAGGAGATTTTCTCAAACTGTGTCAGCCTCTCGACCATCCCATCATCATGGAGACAAGCGATTTTGGTCCCCATCTTTAAAAAGGGAGCAAAAGATAATCCTTCACACTACCGCCCTATCACTTTACTGGACTCGATAGGAAAGCTCTTTGGTGCCCTAATCCTGGATAATTTCAACAACTGGATTTCCGCGACTGGCCTGTCGGACCCATTCCAGGCGGGTTTCGTGAAAAACGTCGGAACTGCGGTAAACATCTTGGCGGTAAGCACACTCAAAGCTAAAGTGTTCGAGGGCAGCCCGAAGATATATATGGCTTTCATCGACCTGGTGCAGGCTTTTGATCGGGTAGACAGGAAACGTCTTTGGGCAAAATTACAACTTCACGCCTGTCCCCCAAGGATACTGGAGCCCATAAAGGCCTTATACACGGAAACCACAATATGTGTTCGACTGAACAACCAAGGCCTTTTATCCTCTTGGATGAGTACGGAAAGAGGAGTAAAGCAGGGTTGTCCCTTAGCCCCTGCTCTGTATAATGCATACACGGCCGATTTCAAAGAGTATGAACCTAGAGTCCGGATGTTCCCCCCAACATTGGGATCCAGCAAAATCTCACGCCTACTATACGCGGACGACATAATACTCTTTGATGTAACCCCGATCGGCCTTCAGAGGCAGATAAATAACCTCGACTCCTATTTAAAAGAAAACAACCTCTTGATGAACTTGGAAAAGACAAAGATCATGATCTTGAGCGGAAACGAAAGGAAGCTGGAGAAATTCACATGGGCGGTAAATAACACCAAAATTGAATTGGTGGACAGCTTCAAATATCTGGGCGTTACCATCAACAAGAACAGTAACGAAACAGTGATGCAGGAGACCATCATGTCCAAAGCGAGACTGCTCATCTCACAATCTCGGGCAGTACTGAAAAAATATGGAAAATTCACTATGGCGCCAGTGGTGACTTTTTACAAGTCTAAAGTGATTCCAACTCTTACCTACGGGGCAGAAGCTCTACCAAATTTTCCAACATCCTTTTGGTCAAAACTGGAAGGATTTTATTGGAGAAAGGTTCTCAACCTTCCTGACTCGCTACCAATGGTGTTAATAAGAAGGGAACTCTCTCTACAATCGCTGGTCTCCATAGTAGCCCGCAATGAAGCCATGCTATTTCGAAAGTCTTTACTCCCAAGCCCCCCTCTGATCATGCAAGAAATTCAATATGAAATTCAGTCGGGCTCATGCAAAATGCTAACAAAATGGGCGGCAAAGATCGACTCAATGCTAGAGGGCGCTGGAAGCTCTAAAAACGAACTAATCTACAATCCTTCTAAGTTTAAACTGCGTCTATTACATCAAGACTGGATCGACACATTGGAAAAAGCAGCCGCATCGAAGCTGTTTACAGATCTGCCTCCACAGCTGACAAAAGTGAACGAACTCAAGCCCTATTTGTTAAAAGGGCCGGACTCAAACCTCAGGGTGAACTTCTTAAGAATCCGCCTGAACATTCTTCACACAAGGGAAGTCCTATCCCGAAGAAAATTGGTTTCGGACGACGCCTGCAGATTCTGTAGAAAGTCAGCGATGCCAGAAACCATAAGACACCTCCTGTTAAACTGCCTAGGAGTCACGGGCCCCCGCATGAGACACCTGGGACATTTGTTTAAAAACCTACACATCTATGATGAAGAGGAATGGTGGTGTCGGCTATTAAGTGGGGAGAAGACCACTTGGGTGATTGCGGTGGTGGGCTTCTTCCGAGAAATTGAACTACTTTGCTGACGGGGAAGGCATGAGTGGGCAGGTCTACTAGTTGGGCGTCCTTACCTCGATTTCTCCTGGGGGGTAGCTGAACCTCACTCTGATTCGGAATCTGAATTCAAACCGAAAAAAGATCGATCTGATGGAGCCCCTCAGGGAATCACGAGATGTTGGGGCTCAGGACAAAGAACGATCGTGGGAACTCTGGAATAGTTAATGTGGAGATTTTGTCTCTTTTTCTACTTTGTAAAAATTGTTCCATACAATTAAATCAAATAAAAAAAAAAAAAAAAAAAAAATTGCAGTTTATTCTCATTTTAGCTTGTTTATTGTGGGGCAATCTTGGCAATTTAAGTACAGTTTATAATTGGCTTTTTTGATAATGTACAGTTATCCACATTATTTATGTCACTGTAATGTGCATGGATGTTTTAAATGTATACCGTATATCAATTTTACGTTAAAGTGAAAAAATAACAACCTACAGGGTGCCAGTAGCAATGTACCAGCAACTATTCCGGACCGCCACACTACAAGTCTGCTGGCTAGATTTCTTTTTGCTCCTTGTTCCCAATCCAATGACTTTCTCCATTTAGTCCATACTTTATTTTGTCCTTTAGGCTGCTTTGCAGCAGGTTCATTGGCCCTTTAATTCTTAGGCCAGTCCTTTTGCATTTTAGTGTCTCCCCACTCCAATGGAGTCCTATAGGGCTCTATGGGAATGGGGATTAACATTTGCTGGCGCCTTACCTCCCGATCTGCTGGGACTTGTAATGACCTGGTGTAAAGACTGGAGGGGGGTATCTGAACTTCTGCCCTCTATATGGCGCCGCTGGAGAGAAAATCAGTTTCTGCATAGGCGTGCCCAGGGGGTTAATGAGCAGAAGAAGGAACGTGAGATCAAGACGGGACGTTCAGGTAAACAAATCTAACCAAGCGGCTTTTGCTTTGAATCCTTTGGCACACATATTTAGAACCCTAAGAACCTATTCATATAAATTTGTCATATCAACATATAGTGTGCGGCCACCTTAAATTCGAGGCTTCTCCACTTTCAATAAGTGTTGTGCTGCTTCATACAATCATAGGACAGGCACTGGTTTGAGTGAAGAGAGAGAAGTTTGTTTGCTTTCTTGGAATAGTAGGGGTTTTTCAAATTTATTCCAGAATCACAGTACCTTCTAGAAACAGAGAGAAGTTTGTTTGCTTTCTTGGAATAGTAGGGGTTTTTCAAATTTATTCCAGAATCACAGTACCTTCTAGAAACATGGCTTAGGACTCCACCGCTGGTGGACAGGTACACTGTGCACTTGCTGCCACCCTCAGGACGACCTTCAGCTGGGCTTTTGGTAGGGGTTTCTAATGTAACTTGGAGTAAATTGTTAGCATTTGCACAACCTAACCCAATTTGTACATGCTGTAGAACTCCATTGGAATCAAACTCTATTTCCAGAGAAGGATCTAACCTTCTTGCTAAATATATACTGGAATCCCCTGAAGATCGCCCAAGATTCTTTTTTAGAATCGATGGAGGACATTTTGTTCAGTTGGCAAGCCCACGGCTTTGGCCACTCAATAAATTAAACCTGAAGAACAGTCGTTAAGATGTTGTGCCAAGAAATCATATAAAAACTGGTTAGCCCATCAAAAGCACCATTTTCTCTTGGCAGAGGCTCAAAACATGCTCTTAATACTGCCTCGGAATAACAATTCTACTGATGCCGATTTATGGTAAAAAAAATGTTTCTCCTTTGTCAAAGTTTATGCATGTTGATGTTGGCTAACATCAACATGCATAAACTGGATTGGGTCCTCCGACGTATTCCATATCTATGACAGTAATCACTCGAGGACCTCCTCCGACGACCGACGTCACTGGATGTTATAAGTAGGACACACGACACCCGTAGCCTCAGTTCCGTTTTTTCCGCGAACGTGTTCGCTTTGGAGATCTCGGCGCGCCTCGACTCTTTGGAGTTTCTGTTCTTTATCGGTTCCTCAAACCTGTTCATTGTGAAGTTATCCTTCGTGATGTCTACCTCGTCTTCCACCCCACTTCCGGGCTTTAAGAAGTGTGGGGACTGTGCGTCCAAGATGTCGGTGACGGACTCGCACAACGCCTGCCTCTGGTGCCTCGGAGAGGCCCATGACACGGATGATTGTGTCGACTGCCAGTCGCTTACGTCCAAAGCCTTGCGGGAGCGCAAGAAGAAACTGTCGGTAGGTAAGGTGTGGAAGCCACGGAAGTCGAGGTCTGCGGGGCTTTCGAGGGACGATTCGAGGGGCGACTCTCTGCATCGTGGTCGGAAGTCTAGTGGGTCTCGGTCCCGGAGTAGGTCCCGCCACTCCTCTGCCTCTTTGAGGCACTCCCGGAAGCGCCGTCATCGGTCGCCTTCCCCATCCCCATCCTCATCCGAGGACTCCGCCCGTCGGCGGGTCGCTTATCCCACCAAGCATGCGACGCCGGAGGAATGGGCTTCCTTCGGTAAGAAAAAGCAAGCGATTCTCGAACCGCAGGGCACTGGTCCGTCCGCGCATCCGAGTGGGGTCGGTCGTGATCGGTCGAGAGACACAGCTCGTACGCCTTCGGGCTCGGGTGGTCGGCACGATTCGCGGGAAAGGTCCCGCTCGGACAAGGGGAATCGTTCTCGTCATGCCTGTTCCAGGTCCCAGTCCTCGACGCGCTCGAGACCGTGTGCACCTGTGGTGTCTTCAAGGAAGACGTCGACGCCTATGGCGCCGAGGTCGTCGACGGACTCTTTCGAGGCTCTGCCTCTGAAGAAGTCGTCAATGCCATCAGCGCCCAGGCTGTCGAGGGACATGCTCGGGGCTCCGCCCTTGAGGCCTGTGTCAACGCCGTCGATGCTGTCGGCGCCGCGTTCGGCGTCAACGCCGATTCACTCGACGCCCTCGATGCCTTTTGAGGCTGTTTCGTTGGGGGTACCCCAGAGCACGGTGGAACCCCCTAGAAAGGCTCTGGCGAAGGTCAAGCATGGCTTTGTTCCCCATTCTGTGCCCTCTTAGCGCAATCTTGAGTACATTTCAGAGGTGGGTGAGGGCTCTGATGATGGCATGGTTCCTGATGCGGTGCCAGATGAGATTCTCTCGGGCCATAGCCAAATTGAGGACCAGCACGACTCCAGTGGTCTGGACACCTCTCCGGAGGTGGAGTTTTGTAGGCCTGAGCCTGGTACTCATGCCGACTCCTCATACCAGCGCCGTATGTCTAGGGTCACCGAGTACTTGGGGTGGTCTGCTCCCCCAGGGGATTTTCTCCAGGATGACCTTACGGATATCCTCGACCAAGGTCCACCAACTGACCCGGTACTGCCGTTCCATATGGCTCTACAGAGCAGGGTGGCGGCGGCTTGGACTGCTCCAGAGAGTCTCCCGGCAGTGGGCACGTCTTTGCCGCGAAAATACCGCCCAGCCAGTAGCGACCCCTGCTACTTGACCAAGCACCCCACTCCGGAGAGTTTGGTGGTGCAGGCGGCTACGGCCCCAGCAAAGCAGGCGTTTTATCCTAACATCCCTCCTGATAGGGACGACAAGCGTTTTGATGGTTGGGCGAAGAAAGTGTTTTCTTCAGGGGGTATGGCGCTTCAGGCGGCCAACTCCGTATGTGCCTTGTCACGTTTCACGCACACTCTGTGGAACTGTGTTTCCTTAGCGGCTGAACATATTCCGGAAGGGGACGAATGGGATGGTTTCCTTGCCATGGTTCAGGATGGCAAGGATGCCATGTGTGAGGCCATCCAGTCGGGTTTGGACATGGCAGATTGCGTCAGCCGGTCCATGGCGGCGAGCACCGTAATACGCAGGTTTGCGTGGTTGCAGAAGTCGGGGTTTGCTCCTGATGTGCAGGCCCGGCTCCTCAACATGCCCTTTGACGGTGAACATCTTTTTGGCAGCAAGGCTGACGAGAGCCTTGAGAGGTTGCAGACCTCCAAAGCTGCAACGAAGTCGTTGGGCGCTGCAGTTAGACAACCTCCGCCTTTTCGTCCTAGGGGACAGCAATGGAGGGGAGGTTCCTTTCGTTATTACTCATCCTTTGGTAAAGCGAGAGGAGCTACCAGTCAAAGGGGCCACCGTAGGAGTGCCAGAGGTGGAAAACAAGGTAGTCGGTGCCAAGGCCGCTCGGGCAGTTGCCTCTTTGCCCTCAGGCAATGCCGCAGCCTCTTCAGCTCAGTCATGAGGCCATGTCCCATGGTTCGCCGGTTGGGGGAAGGCTGGCGCAGCATCTTGTAGAGTAGCATGCCATTACTTCAGATGTGTGGGTTCTGGAGATCATATCCCAGGGCTACTGTCTTCCTTTCCGGCAGAGGCCTCACGACAATCCACCGGGAAATCTCTCTTTGAAGAGTCTGGATCCGCTCCTTGCGTAGGAAATTCATTCCCTGCTGAAGAAAGGCGCCATAGAACTGGTGCCTGTAGCGGAGAGGAACAAGGGATGGTATTCCCCTTATTTTTTGATTTCCAAGAAAGACTGGGGATTGAGACCCATCATGGACTTGCGCGGTTTGAACAAACTTCTCAGGAAGGACAAGTTCAAGATGGTTACTCTCTCTCAAGTCGTCCAGGCCCTTCAACTTGAGGACTGGTTGGTGTCTCTCGACCTCGAGGACGCTTATTTTCATGTGCCGATCCATCCAAAGCACAAGAAAAACCTGAGGTTTGCGGTTGGCGACTCACACTTTCAGTTTCGGGTCCTGCCGTTCAGATTGACCTCTGCCCCGAGGGTCTTCACCAAGCTCATGGTAGTGGTGGCAGCGCATCTCAGGAAAGGGGGGATTCACGTCTACCCCTACCTGGACGATTGGTTGATCAGGGCGTGCTCTCCCAAGCAAGTCCTGGATCATCTGTCGGTCACCTGCCACTCCCTCCACAAGCAGGGCTTCTTCCTCAACTTAAAGAAGTCCCATTTGACACCAACTTTGAGGCTCCAGTACATCGGAGCAGTGCTCGACACGTCCCTGGGGCAGTGTTTTCCTCCCCAGGTGAGGGCTCATCACATTCAGCAGATGGTGCACAAGTTGCAGCTTGCCCAGAGTCTCCCAGCGTTCGAGTTCTTGAGATTGCTCGGCCTCATGGCATCCTGCATTCTTCTGGTGCCAGAGGACAGGTTGCGGATGAGATCTTTGCAATGGGCACTCAAGCTCCAGTGGTCTCAGTCCTCCGGCAGGATGTCGGACCCTGTTCAGGTGCCGTCCTCGGTCGCCCAGGACCATCTGTGGTGGGCCGTCGAAGGCAATCTGATGAAGGTGGCTCCTTTTTGGCTACCGTGGCCGGAGGTGACGATCGTGACGGACGCATCCCTCACGGGATGGGGAGCTCATGCCAACGAGTTGACTGTCAGCGGTCGTTGGTCTCTGTCGGAGTTCAGACTCCATATCAATCTGTTGGAGCTGAGGGCACTACCTCAACAAAAAGGGGGGGGGCAGGGTCACTTCCTCTGTGCAGGGAGGCGATGCAGCTCTGGTTCTGGGCAATCCAGCAGGAAGTTTCGATCTCGGCAGTTCATCTGGCCAGAGACGAAAACGAGACGGCGGCCGCTCTGAGCAGGCAGAGCGCGATCTCTCACGAGTGGGAGTTGGCTCAGGAGATTCTCCTGGAGATCTTCGCCCTTTGGGGGGCCCCTCAAGTGGATCTCTTCACCTCCAGTGTCAACCGGAAGTGCGAAAGGTTCTGCTCGCGGGAATTTCCTCCAAAAGGAGCTTTAGGAGACGCGTTCGTGGTGGAGTGGTCTTTCCCACTGCTGTACGTGTTTCCCCAGTCCCTGTCAACCCGCAAGTGCTGCGGAGGTTACAAATGTTCGGTTCCCGGATGATCCTTATTGTTCCGGCGTGGGCCCGGAGGACGTGGTACCCGGACCTCCTCGACTTGTCCATCTGCCCTCCACGTCGTCTTCCCTACCGAGATGATCTGCTCTCACGGGAGGGGCGTCAGGTTCTCCATCCAGAGGTCAGATCCCTCAACCTTCACGCTTGGTTTCTGAAAGGTTGAGGTATAAGGATTGGAACCTCCCTGAAGACATGATGGAGGTGTTGCTTTTGGCCAGAAGGCCCGCAACTAAGTCCCTGTACCGTTGCCGTTGGCGAAAGTTCTGTGACTGGTGCAGGGTTAAAAATGTGGATCTTTTTGCATGTGACATTCCTGTGGTTCTGTCTTTTTTGCTTTCTTTAGCCCACAGGGGCTTGCAAGTGGGTACGGTTAAAGGTTACCTGGCGGCGCTGTCCATATTTAAGCACTCGTCTGAAGAGTGTTCTTATTTTAAAATTCCTTTAATTTCTTAGTTTCTAAAAGGGCTCACTAATGTGTTCCCTCCGTCAGCTTTCCAGGTGCCCGGTTGGGATTTGAACCTTGTCCCCAAGTTTCTGATGGGTGCTCTGTTTGAGCCTTTGCATTCTTGCCCTTTGAGACTGTTAACTCTTAAAACTGTATTTTCGGTTGCGGTCACTTCCGCTCGCAGAGTGAGTGAGTTACAGGCACTTTCAGTTAAACCACCCTTTACTGTATTTCATAAGGATAGGGTTGTCCTTAGAGTTCGTCCTTCCTTTCTTCCGAAGGTGGTGTCGGAATTTCATTTAGGCCAGAAGGTTGTTCTTCCGGCATTTCATCCTCCTCCACATCCTGGTAAGGAAGAGGAGAGGCTCCATAGGCTCGATCCTAGAAGAGCTTTAAGCTTTTATATTTCACGCATGTCCCGGGTCAGAGTGGACGATCAACTCTTCATTTACGCTGGTAAGCATTTGGGACAAGCTGTGACTAAGCAGACTCTCTCTGGATTATTCTGGCTATTTCTGAGTGTTACCGCTTGGCGGGTAAGGACCCACCGGTCGGCTTGCGGGCCCATTCTACCAGGGGTATGACTGCCTCTACTGCCCTACAGAGGGGTGTTCCTATTCGTAGCAGCCACCTGGGCTTCGGTCCATACTTTTGTACGTCACTACTCCCTCGATTCCATCCGTGGGCAGGATCTGGCATTTGGCAAGGCGGTCCTTTGCTCCGCAATTTGATTGGGCATTCTAAATTTCTGTATTCTAAATTAATTTCCCACCTCCTTGCATTGGTACTGCTTTGGGAGTCTGTCATAGATATGGAATACGTCGGAGGACCCAATCCTCTCAAAGAACAAGTTACTCTCTTACCTGGTAACGTTCTTTCGATGGGATGGTCTGACAATGTATTCCATATCGCTCCCTCCCTGCCTTCCCCGCTACAGAATTTCTTATGCGATTGCAGCTTACGTTTTCGCAAGGCTTTGTGTGGTCAGACTGGCAGAAGGCTGGTGCCACACGTTCTGGGAAAAAACTACAACTGGGGCTACGGGCGTCGTGCGTCCTACTTATAACATCCAGTGATGTCGGCCGTCAGAGGAGGTCCTCGAGGGCGGCGTATCGAGGTCCTCGACGCAGGACGCAGACGCAGAAAGATTTTCCGAAGCAGCACAGCTGTGGTGATTACTGTCATAGATATGGAATATGTCGTCGGACCATCCCATCAAAAGAACGTTACCAGGTAAGAGTAACTTGTTCATCTAAAGAAATCATCAAAACAGGAATCACTGGTAGACCTCAAGACTGTTTAGCTTTATGCGTAAAAAACACCACTTGTGTTTTGTCACAGTTCCATGGTTTAAAGTAAAAATCAAAGCCCGAGTTCGCAAAGGGCGTGTTTATTTATCTTTCAAAGACTGCTGTTTGGCTGTGGCTGCTCCCTGTGCTGTGCTGTGGAGTTGGAGACAGCTGCAGCAGGAGAACAACGAAGGGAGAAAGAATTTGAGCGCCATCGCGCTACTTGGCTCCGCCCACCTGCGTCTAGCTCCGCCCAAGTAGGAAGTGAAGAGGGGCTTAAAAAGGCATCCAGGCACCCTCGCAGCACTAAGCCCGAGTTCGCAAAGGGCGTGTTTATTTATCTTTCAAAGACTGCTGTTTGGCTGTTCGGCGTGGATGGCAGCCAGGGCCACACCAGTCACCTAAAGGAAAATCCACCTTCAGGAAAAAGGAGTGCTGTTTGAGTTTTCTGTGCCCTATGCTCCCAGTGAGACCGTGCCCATGGAATCCTTCATCTCCTGGAGTCTGACTCTGAATCCGTCGCGGCTCGCACCTCCTCTTTTACACAAGTAAGTGAATCTTTGTGTTTCGAGCTCCGTACAGAAAACCAACGGAGCGTGTACTTCTGTTTGTGCTGCCCGTGTATATTGTCGGAGCTGGCCCCTCCTTGTCCACACTGCGGCCACAAACTTACTAAAAACATTGATCTAAGATTGGAGCGTTTTCCCTGCTCTAATCAGCAGGGCATTGCAGCGCGACAATATGTCAGCCCGACAGAGGCTGCAATGACCTATAGCTCCGCCCATAGCGCCCTGTCATTAGGAGCAATGGCTGTAAACAAATTGGAGCATTGGGATTGCGCAGACAAAGGGTTTTTATCAAGGGCTAAAACATAAGGGCCTAGGATTTGGACTTGAACCGGGGCTCGAGGTGGATGAGTCCTCAAAGGAACCTCCAGATAAAATGCAATCAGCGAGAAGAGAGGTTGCTGCTTATGATGTCCCCTCTCTGAAAGTCATAACGTGGAGAGTGGTTGCAAGGCAACAAAAGAAAATACAGTCGGAGAACAAGGCCCACAATTTACAAACTTAAAATGAAACTTCAAAGGACCCTATATTGGCCGGAAGTCAGAAAGATCTGCCTTCTCAATGTGAATGAAATCGCGTAATTAGAACTGCAGACAGGCCTGAAGATAAATCAACATCAGACTCCAGTCCTTTACTGGCAACCTTTTCGGGACTCTGGACCACCGGAACAAATCTGAATGGCGGAACTCCTTAATGGTTGCTGATCAATTGCTGAAGAACTTAAAAGAAATTAACGCCTCAATGGCAACTAACCAGAACGCTAAATTGTTGGAAAGGGATCTTCGAAGGTTTACTGTCGCTGAATCTAGCAGTGCATAACGGAGTCCGGATTGTTCTTTACCAGAGCAGAATTGTACCCCTTAGTCAAAGGCAATCAAATGTTCGACTCAAAAGAAGAAAATTAGACCTTAATCTTAAATCACACCCGGTTAGCTAAAAGAGCTCCCTGTTTGAACCATGAGAACTTTACGGCAGATTCAAACTTCAAATCAAATGCAAAAACACGACGAAAGTTGAGTTCGACAACATCAGGATACTCATCCGAAGAATGCTCTGTCGACTCATTTATTGAAAGAGATTTCCAAAAGATTCGGCGTTTAGTGCCTGTAATGAAGAACCCTAACAATATCCCACCAGAAAATAATCGGGCTGTTTGTTTGGACCTCGTGGAACAAGTAATAAACGAATTACGTCCAAACATAATTTCTGCGCTGACGATTACAGTGGCTCCACTTATAAAATTGTACCAGCACTTAAATGAATCATGTAAAGATCAAAACTCCTTGCTAGCACTGATAAATTAAAAAAATAATTCACATGGAAAGTGTGGTCCAACAGTTGAAACAGGAAATAAACTGCTCTAAAAAAACGAAACGCTAAACACCTTATTAAGAGACCAACTTAAAAACAATTCAGAGGACAAACGCCTTCTTGCAGAAGTTGCAAGAGAAGCCCTGTTGATTCTGCAAAGACAACAACAATTAAAAGGACCCGTACTGCAGCATGAAAACCACGCCAAACATAAAAATGGGCATTTGTATTTAGAAGAACATGCAGAAGAGGGAAGGGACGCTGCTATGGGGAGTCTGCCTAAATTACCAAACGCTGAGGAGGAGACTTCACACACTAAAGGTTCGGACCTCGCAGAATCCGGTGTCTCTAAGGAACAGATTTTGAAAAAAGGATTAAATCTGGACCTACAACCGAATAATATAAATGCCCAGAGCTCTGCTATTTCTGTCATACTGGATGGAATCGGCGACGTAGCAGCCATAGCCTCGACCTCCGCGAACGCCGAGGGTTCAACTGTCCCGCCCCCGGAAGAAGCAAACTCCAATGGAAAAAGCAGTGCTCTGAGAGGCTCGAATTTTGCAATTTTTGAAAAACCAAATCCTGGGGCAATCTCAAACAAAGATGAAAGTAACAAAACAAAGAAACAGACGAAGAAAACAAAAATAAAAAGTTGCAAAAACACATTAGCAAAGAATTCCTCTAAATTTCTGCGATATTTAAAAGCTTTAAATGTTAAAATACAAATGGAACAAAAAGAGTCGACTTTAAAAGTAGTGGAAACTTTACCTATAATGCATGATCCCTTGATCATGGCAGTACGCACTGAGCCTCAAAAGTTGACAACGGAACAAACTGCGGAGGATGAGGGTATAATTGAGCTACTTGTTAATCTATCCACACATGAGGTGGACCCTGACAAAGAAACAACTGACTCAGCGTTTGAAGAAGATGATGACATTGACCTTGCCATCGTTTCTGAAATTGACTCGATACACGATCAAAATCCACAAATTCATTATTGATAAAAGAACATGCATAATTGTAAATTATCAAAACTGGAAAGACCCAAGAATTGGGAATAAACAAAGGGGATGGAATCAGATTCATGACAATGGCTGACCGAAGAGACTCACTATTAAAGAAAACAAAACGGACATCTGAGCTCCCTAGAGCCCACGTCGAAAAATCGACTTTCGACGAAAACAAAATCTTGAATAAGACGGAAAGGACTTCCCAAGGTGGGGGCAAAGAGTGCCAGGAAGTAAATCCTAAAATTCAAAACCCGGTTGTATATGACTGGCGAGAGGACAAGAGACCGCATTGTCATGCATTGAGTCTTGACCCATGTAATATCTTAAAAATGCATTCTGCACTGTGAAACATCCTGAATTGGTCTTCCGTTTCACACAAAAATGTCATTCATTTGTTTCATGTCATGCTTCCATGTACAATCCTTTGTACATCAGACTGTCATTTTTTATGTGTCTGTTTTGTTTTTAAGTCAGTATTTCTTTATCAGAATAACTTTGTTTTTTCACACATTGTGTCCCCCTAGTGTGATCTAATGTTCTCTCACTAGACTCTAGATAGATGTTAACCTCCGCTTAGCGCTCAAAAGGAGAGGTAGCTCTGACTCATTTTCTTCTTTTGTATTGTTATACCCTCAAGAGTCAGGCCCCCCGTTACCAGAAAAGAGGGCACTATAGCCTTATTCTTTTTGACTGATTTAATAAAATGGCATATTTTGAACAATTATTCAAATGTTGCCTGCCTCGCATTGCTGACCCCTCACAGATGCCAGAGCCTTGTCGCTTGCTGAGGAGATGTTTTTGGCGTTAGCGGTAAATGTCGGTAGGCGGGAGCTTTCAGTTTGGTCGATGCAGAAATATTTTAGCCATTGTAGAGCAGGTTCTTTTATACCTCATTCCTCCAGTCAATCAATTAGTGTTGAGTGTTTGATAGTGTTGAACTCGGCTGATATGTCCAGTAGTATGAGGGCAGATCATGTGCTGTTGTCTGCATTTATTTTAGGTCGTTCCATATGCATATGAGCGCTGAATCTGTTCCTTTCATGGGTCTGAAGCTGACTTGCGAGTGGTTGAGCATTTAGATTGTTTCTCCAATCATATTCAAGGGTACAACACCTAGGGACTCGAGCTCCATCCAGTAGGAGATTGCTTGTTTCCCTTGTTCGTACTTCACAGAATCCATGGATAGACTGCCAAGCCCACATATAAAGGATATAATGAAAAACTCACTGTTCAGCAGTTCCAGTCTTTTTAAGGAGTCTCAGGCCCTCCAATCTCTCTTATTTCTTTAAGCACCAACAGCTTGGCAGGCATTCAAGTGCGCTTAGGACAATGAGTTGTTATCTTGCAAGCATGCTTAAGTGGATCATGTTTGTGCTTCTCTGCTGCTTCCCTGGAGTCTGGATATGGATTTCAGTTACCTTACTGTTTGCAGGCTCCTGGATAACAGCTGAAACTTTCCAGTTCCTGCCTGGCCCTATGTAGGTAGCAGCATCTGTGGTTTCTCTCTGCTAGTTACACTCTATCCTTTTTTGTGAGGAGCTTTTCGATAGGTGCTTTGACTCATTTTGGTTATGTGCCTCAGCTGTTGGGTGCGCGTGGCTGTCTGGGACTGATAACGCCCGGAAGTCCATCATGCATCTAAGCAGAAGTTCTTAACTTTTGGTTCAGCTCGGCTAGGATTATTCGCGGCTCTTTGGCGGCTTCTGCAGTCTTGTCCTCCACAATGTAGGCTTTGCTTGAGCGGTCACATATTATAGTTGTAAGAGTCCACAGGGATTCCAGCTTTCATATGGGACCTTGCGGCTTTAGACAGCACCTCTGATTTGACAGCTCAACATTTCGCTGGCATACAGGATCCAGCAGTACCTGTGTCTTCTTTACATTAACGTTAGTCAGGATTCTGGGAATTAAGTGGGGGTGACCGGGGATCCTTTCATGCCATTCTTGGGCCCATCATACTCTAGCTTGAGGAGGCACCCAGCCCCCTTGGTGACCCCACGGAAGGTCGGAGACAAGGCAAGGGACTTTGTCAAACAGGGTACTATATCCCTTATGAAGAGACATAGTTGCTAGAGTACCCTTAGAGAGTGTGACAGGCATCTTAACCCTCATAGTGAGCAAAGGCATTATAAACATGGATCCGGAAGCCATGTGCCAAACACTCTCCTTCTACTGTTGATTGCAAGCGGGGAGCAAGGAGCTATACCACTGTGAAGAAGACTAGGCAAGGAAGCAGCTAGACACTATATCACTTGTTTTGGTAGTTGAGTAAAGATGAACAGATTTCTTACCCTGGGTAATTTCCTTTCTACTGGATGTTCCTCCCATGTATTCCTCATCTTTGATATATCCGATATCCTACTTGCAGCTTTGGAAACATGTCAACAGGATGGATGCTGTGCATTGTCGGCTCGTGGTACCTCAGAGACTTCCATCCCGCTCTCGGCCGTGATGTTGACGTTGGTATAAGTAGCACGCATCAGGCCTGCTGCCTCAGTTTATGTTTTTTCCCCTTTCAGAAGTGTCGTCCCGAAGGTTAAAGAACCTCAAACGTTGAAAGAGAGGGAGGTGTAAACAGAAATTCTCCCACAGATAGAGGGGTAGGTTGGGAGGCCAATGAGGAATATGTGGGAGGAACATCCAGTAGAAGGAACATTACCAGAGTAAGTAATTTGTTCTTCCAATGGATTGTGTCCTCCCACATATTGCTCATCTTTGATAGACTCCCATAGCAGTATGTGAGAAAAAGGAGGTGGGAAAAACGTGAATAGATTTTTGATTTACGCTGTGAAGAACAGCTTTGCCACATTTAGTCTCATGACCCGAAACAGAATCAAGGCAATGTTTTGTAAAAGTGTGCAGCGAAGACCAGGTTGCAGCACTGTAAATGTCCTGCACCGACACCCCTCTTTGTAAAGCCGAAGTAGCTAGTCCTCTTGTAGAACAAGCTCTCAGACCATCAGGGACTTCCTTTGCCAGCCAGAGTGTAACATTCGGTAATACACAAAACAATCCATCGAGACAAGGTCTGTTTAGTAACAGCCTGTCCCAGTCTATGACCAGTATAGCCCACAAAGAGCTGATCATCTCGCCTAACCTTAGCAAGCCTGCTAATGTAAAAGCTCAGCGCTCCTTTGGGGTCCAAGCAATGAAGCCTCTCTTCATCCTTTGAAGAATGCATAGGTGCATGAAAAGATGGTAAAACAATCTTTTATGCCAGATGAAACTCTGACACAACTTGAGCAGAAACGAAGGTTGAACCCTCAAAACAACTTTATCCTTATAGACGGTAGTAAACGTTGGCTTTAAAGACAAGGATTTCTCAAAACTTCCTCAACCTCCTGATGACATGAGGAATGATATGGACTGGAGGGAACACTTACATGAGTGGAAAGTCCCAATCCACCACCAACGCGTCCCCCTGAGAACTCCTCTCTGAGGAAATTCTCTGGAGCTGAACAAATTGCTACTATCCAGCTATTCAAAATTTACATGTGGCGAAAATCGTGCTAGAAAAGGTTTGCTCGTATCGTGATTATTCTTTTTTTAATTTCAGTTTTATCGGGTTTTCAAGAAAAATGACAAGATACAAAGTACAACATTATAGCCCCTGTTACAACAGAGGCACGTAAAACGTGTCATTTATTCAACTCCACCGCCCCCTTCCCGCCTAACCCCTCTCCCTCCTCCCTCACATTAACAAGAAAACAGCTCGCACATGTCCACCTGAACTCTGTTATACTTCTTAAGGGGTCAATAATTTCTTGGACAGGTGTCAATTGCAGTCTGTGTATGGTAACCTCAATGTTGCGAGAGTCGAGGGGTCGTAACTCCCCTCCCCCACTGAGAAATGGGACAGTCGCTCTTTATACTTAACGGATGTATTTTTCACAAAAATCAGACCATTCTATTTCAACCGTCCCAGGGGTAACCATGTATTGCCGCCGTTATGTGTTCCATCAGGTATACATTCCAAACTGTGTTGATCCATTCTTTTTTCCCAGGAGGGAGCTCACTTTTCCAGTGGGTGGCCAGACAAGCCCTCCCCACCAAAAGCAAGCTATGTACCATTTTCGGCAACCTTATGTATTCTCCCTCTTGCTCTTGTAAACCAAACAATATCAACATCAGTGTCTTCACCCTCTGGATCCCATCCAGGTCCCTTATCCAGCTAAGGACCTTGTCCCAGTATGACTGAACCACCACACATCCCTACAACATAAGCCAGTAGTTGGCCCTCGAACAACACTCCCGACAGCACATGTGGCTCGCACTTAAGAACATTCTGGAAAGCGTAACAGGGTCATACTGCCATCGGTGCAACAATTTGATGGCATGTAGTTTGTACTAGCAGGAAATTGATGTTTGGGAGGCTTCCCGGCATATCATTTGCCATGTCCGGGGTGGAAGTTCCATCTCCAAATCTCCCTCCCACTGCTGCTTAACCTGTCTGATGGCCCCCTTCTCATCTCCACCAGGGCCCTGTATAAATTGCCAATCAACCCTTTGGACACAGATGCAGGGTCTAGGATCCTCTCGAGGGGTGTTGGTTCCCTTTGGATTTTCTCTTTCCAAATCGCTCTCGTCAACACCCCCTTCAATTGTAGGTACGAGTAGACGGAGAGCGTGCCCATTCCAAGTATCTCTAGTATCGTGATGAACCTACTGTCCCTCCACAGTTGACCGACCCTTTCAAGACCCGCTTCGTACCATCCCTGAAATCTCAACGGATTTGGAACGGCATCCCTAACCCCCGGTACCCACAAATGTCCCAGTGGTGAAGGCCATGTTGCGACACCCCCAGTCCGGCAGTAGCTTTGACTTAGGAACCCATAGCCATTCCCCTACAGTAGCCGGGCTTAAGTGATACTTGTCCAGACCAACCCATTGCAAATGTTGCCGCCGTCTGAGATGTGGAATCAGGATCCTAAACTGAGTAGCTTTGTAGTACAGTTGTATGTCCAGTAGACCCAACCCCCCTCCCCAGCCCTTCGAGAGACTCAGTGCAACGTTAGAGACCCTTGGTTTCTTCCCCTGCCAAAGAAATCGCATGAGAGTGCCCTTGGTTATTTTAAAGTAGGAGTCCGGGATCTGTATTGGGAGTATCTGGAGGAGAGATTTGCCTCATAGAGATCCTTCAACTCTCTAGTGACTGTAATACCCAGGTACCTCAACGTCCCCATACTAACCCTCATGCTCAGTGAGGAGAATCGCCCAATGGCACCGTCCCTGCTTCTGTCCAATGTGTTTATTTTGAACCCTGCCATGCGGCCATATTCTTCAATCACAGTTACCGCCGCCGGCACAAAGGTCAGCGGGTTTACCATATGCAGGAGCATGTCATCTGCATACAACCCAAATTTGTAAGTCTCCCCGCCCCCTAACAGCAAAACCTTCCACTTGCGGTTCCCGTTTCAATCTGTGGGCCAAAGGTTCTAGCGAGAGCACAGGAAAGCGGTCAACCTTGGCTTGTCCTCCTCACCAGGTTAAAACACCTCGAGTATCCCCCATTAACCACCACACAGGCCCTTGGAGAGTAATAAATTGGCATGATGCCCCTGAGAAATGTGCTGCCCACCCCTATTTTTTTTAAAAACTTTATTTTAAAGAGAGTTACACCGACACAAATCAAAACAACATCAATATCACAATTCCATCTTAACGAGCTGAGAATTAAAGCACAACAAACAGCGTTCCACTTGTCATGGAGTGGTAGGGGCGGGGGGTAGAGTAATTGTCCAACAGCATGTTACAGAGGTAGTATCTAAAGGGGGCCCAGATATCTTTAGGCTGGCATGTTGCAGATACAGTCAAAATAAATTGTTCTTCACATTCATTCACCATAGAAAGTTCTTTGAGGAAATCTTCCTTCCGGGGTGCGTTGACGGACTTCCACCACTTCAATATACAGCGTTTTACAACAATACATATAATATTAAATAGTCGTCTTGTAGTCTCTGCAGTTTTGCCTATATCTCCAAACAGGTATTTTAGTGGGGAAGGGGAGGCAGGGATAGAAAATCTCGCCAAGGGCCATTGCCACCTCATCCCAGAATTCGGGGGGGCAAGACCAGTACACATGATATGCATTTGCGTTAGTAGTATCGCATTTCGGGCGTTTACCTGTGCAGTTTTCGACAAATTTAGCAAGCTTTACAGGGGAGTAATGTAACTGATTAAGAATTTTAAACTGGATTTGTCTCAACCCTGAGTTTAGGGAGACGGTTCTAGTAAATTGGCAGTATCTAAGCCATTTTTCGTCGCTTATTGTATGTCCCAGGTCTGTCTCCCAGGCCTCCTTTATGGTATTGAGATGGTGAATGTGCTTGGACCAGAATGTACAGAACAGACACCCCCTTCCTCCGACCATCTGTTGCTGTTATCGCTCTTGTACATTCATGTGTGAGGGGTCCATCAGGGAAAGTTGACCATTTGGCTGCGAATGCGGCTTTCATGCAATAAAAGTGGAGTCTTCAGAGTGGCCCCATCACATCCACACAGTCCTTTAGTTCCATATATCTGCCCTCAGGGAACATATTGCACATTTTAAACTGTTTATCCGGGTCCCATAACTGATACAGCGATTTATCGAACATGGGGGCAATATTGGGGAAATTCCACAGTGGGGCTTCCGGGTGATATGGGTTCGTAAATCCGATTCTTTTATATATGTTGAACCATGCATGAACGGTTGCACTTACTGGGTCAA
The DNA here is from genome assembly GCF_040938575.1 of Ambystoma mexicanum. Lineage (NCBI taxonomy): Eukaryota > Metazoa > Chordata > Amphibia > Caudata > Ambystomatidae > Ambystoma > Ambystoma mexicanum. The sequence goes on along the minus strand of NC_090930.1, from coordinate 249,644,260 downwards.
ATTCACAGGCGTCTTTGTGTTTGGGGTCAAACATAACTGAGCAGATGTCAGATGGAGAGGCGGCGTATCTCTCTATAGGAATGTGTGCTGATCTGGCCTCAGGGTCATACCAGTGTTTGGCAAACTGTGCTTGCGCTACTAAATAGTATAACTCGAAGTCTGGGGCCGAGATGCCCCCACTTGAGAATGGCTCTGTCAGTTTGGTCCATTTAATTCTGCCCGTCTTACCACCCCATATAAAGGTGGAGACTAGTGATTGAAGCCTTTTAAAAAAAAATGCTTTCCTAGGCCAGATTGGTATGTTGCCGAAATAGTAAAGTAGTTTGGGAAGGGGCACTGACTGTGGGCGGTTGCTGGGGAAGAGAGTGTTTCGTTTGTTGGGGACCTGCTCTCTGTGTCGGGCGGAGCGTCGTCGCGTTGAATGACGTTGGTGAGGCGGACTCAGGCAGGGCGGAGCGGTGTCTGGGTGGAGGGTGCTGGGCTCGAGGAGGCGGAGCGGACTCTCCAACCGGGTGCAGGGGGTGAGTGTGCATGGAGAAGATGGGGAGGAAATCAAAGGGGAGTGGGAAGGCTGAGAGTAAGGGGGGGGTGGAGGAGGGGGAGAAGAGAGGGAGGACGCTGACTGTGAAATCTACATCTGTGGAGGGGGGAGGAGGGAAGTGAGGGGCGAGTTCGTAGCAGGTCTCCACAGAGGGATGATGGAGGGCAACTGGACCGGGGCAACTCGGGGGTCCAGGAAAAGTGCGCTTTGGAGGGGCTGGAAGCCTCAGGGAGCGGTGTGTCTGGGGAGGAGAAGATGCAGTGTGACAGTGTGTGGAAGGTGGTGTTGAAGCCTGATAATCGCGAGAAGACGTTTCTGGGAGTGAATCCGATGGTGATTGCTGGATGGGTGAAGGCGGCTGTGGGGGATGTTACTCGGGTGCTAGTGGTGGCTGGGGGCCGGTTGTTGGTGGAGGGGACGGATGCTGGTAGTAAGGCTAAGATTCTGGAGGTACGCTGTCTGGGTAGGCATGCAGTGCGAGTGTTTGACCAAAGTGGTGTGTCGTGTAAGGGAGTGCTGTATGGAGTGCCGGTGTCTGTGAATATGTCTGAGGTGGAGGAGCAGCTGGCGGGTGTGGGGGTGGTGGAGGAGTGGAGGTTGGGGAGGAGAGATGCACATGGGGATGTGGTGTCTACGACTGTGGCAGTGAGGTTTGCGAGAACAGAGTGCCCGGAGGTGGTGGAGATGGGTTATCAGAGGTTCCGTGTGAAAGTTTATGTGGCGATGCCTTTGAGGTGTTATACGTGTCAGCAGTTTGGACATGTGGCGAGAGTGTGCAGGAATGAGAGGCATTGTGGGAGGAGTGGAGGAGATCACGATATTAAGGAATGCAAGGTGGAGGCCCCCGGAGAAGTGTGTGAATTGTGGGGGAGGGCACTCTACTGCATTTAGGGGGTGTGAGAGCCACAGGGTGGCGAGAGAGGTGGTGCAGGTGAGGGTGGCGGAAGGTTTGTCTTATGCGGAGGCTGTGGCAAAGGTGAAACTGGTACGGGTGGTGAGTGAGGTGTGTGGGAGGGAGCCGGTGGTGGATGACTGTGGGAAGGAATAGTATGGTGGGTGAGGTGAAAGTCATGGAAATGGTGGTTGTCCCGAAAACTGAGTTTATGTGCTTTATGGTGAGTGTGCTGGAGCTGGTTCAGGGGAATTTGTCTGTCAGTATGTCGGATCTTACGAAAGGAGTGGTGGAAGCGGGGAGGAGGTTTTTGAGTGTTGTGGATGTGTTGGAACAGGAGGTGTTCAGGATGGTTACTAAAGTGCGGAAACAGAGTGGGGTGTCGGCCTGAGGATTTTGCAGTGGAACGCGAGGAGTTTGTTGAGGAATGGGCAGGAGATGAAAGCAGTGTTGTGTGGGGTATTGAATGTTGATGTGGTTTGTATTCAGGAGACGTGGTTAAGGGGTGATCTGAGGTTTGTGATTCCGGGTTTTGTTTTGTTTCGTAAGGATAGGCTGGTGGGGAGAGGGGGGGGTGTGGCTTTGGCAATTCGGAAGGGGTTGGTTGCGAGGGAGATTGTGGTAGAAGGAGCAGTGGAGGCAATCGGGGCGGGGATTCAGGTAGGGGGGTCGGAAGTATTGGTGTTGAATTATTATAATCTGTGAGAGGTGGTGGAGGTGGGCGTGTTGTCTGGAGTGATTAGGGGACATGCGGGACCTTGTGTTTTGTGTGGAGATTTTAACAGTGCCAATACATTGTGGGGTAGTGATCGGACGCATGCGAATGGGGAACTGCTTGAGGGCATGGCGGATGAGTTGTGTCTGTTTTTGCTGAATGATGGTTCGGGCACAAGGTTGGATGTGAGGACTGGGAAGTTGTGTTTAGATCTGACCTGGCTGTCTTCATCGGATGCGGGTGAATGTGAGTGGGAGGTGCGTGTGGAAGGAGATATGGGGAGCGACCATTCAGGCATTCTGGTGACTGTGAGGGGTGAAGTAGCGGTCAGATCCCGGATGTTTGGGAGTCGGTTGAATTTCAGGAAAGCTGATTGGGAGGTGTATAAGGGAGTGTGTCGGGAATTGATTGTTCCTCGGGGTAGGGATGGGGGGGTGGATGAATGGAATGAGCATCTGGTGCAGGGAATGAGAGCAGCGTCTGTGGCGGCAGTTCCGGAGATTGAGACGGGGAAGGGTGGGAAGGTCGAGGTTCCTTGGTGGTCGGTGGAATGTTCGCGGGCTGTGGCGGCGCGTAAGAAGGCTAGGGCCAGGGCGGTGAGATCGGGAATGTTGGTGGATTTGTTGGCATGTAAGAAGGCTAAGGCGGTGGTGCAGAGGGTGATTAGAGAGAGGAAGCGTGGATACTGGAGGGGCTATTGTGGGTCCCTGGGGAGTGATTCTGGTGTGGGTGAGGTTTGGAAACAGTTCAAGCGGATGTCCGGTTTGATGAGGCCGCAGAGTGGTGTGTCTGTGTTGTTGAAAGGGGAGGAGGTGGTCAGTGAGGATGGGGAGAAGGCAAATTTGTTGGGGGAGTATTTTGCGGGGGTGCACAGTTCAGGGAATTTTCCGGAGGCGGTGAAGCTTGGTATGGATGTGGTTGAGGAGGAGGTGCGTGAGTTGTTGGCGGATGTTGGGCCTTGGGAGGAGCAGTATGAGGTTCCGTTTTCTATGGTGGAGTTGGATGGGGGATTCGGAAGGGGAAGTGGTCTAGTCCAGGGGTTGATGGGATTATGTATGTGTTTTTGGAGAAGTTGCCAGTGGAATGTAAATTGGAGGTGTTGGCATTGTTGAATGAGATCTGGAAGAGTGGAGTTTTGCCTAGGCTGTGGAAGAGAGCGATTGTGGTGGTGATTCTGAAGGGTGGCAAGGTTCCTACGGAGTGAAGTCGTATAGGCCGATTGCGTGGACTGTTGTGCTGTGTAAGGTAATGGAACAGATGGTGGTTGAGCGATTGGGTTTTTATTTGGAGTCGAATGGGTGTTTGAGTGAATTTCAGAGTGGGTTCAAGAGGAATCGGTCGGTGGCAGATCCGTTAGTGAGGTTGGTGACTGGTGTGGAAGAGGCGTTGTGTGATGGGGAATTGGTGGGAGCGTTCTTTTTGGATTTGGAGAAGGCGTATGATATGGTGTGGAGGAGTGGGTTGTTGGTGAGACTGTTGGAGATGGGTGTGAAGGGGAGGATGTTTCGATGGATTAGGGCGTTTTTGGCTGATAGGTCCTTTTAGGTGAGAGTGAGGGGGGTGCTGTCTGAGGTTTGGAGGATGGAGAATGGAAACGCCGCAGAGGAGTGTGATTAGTGCAATGATGTTTAATGTGATGGTGGATGGGTTGATTCGGGCTTTGGCGGGAATCGGGTGTCAGGTGGATTTCTTCGCAGATGATGGTGGGTATGGGTAAGATGGCGAAGTTTGTTGTTGGTGCAGAGTCGGCTGCAAGCTGCGATAGTGCGTATGGAGGAGTGGTGTGGGAAATGGGGCTTTTCGGTGTCTGTGGAAAAAAGTGTGAGTATGGTTTTCTCGAGGAGAAGGGTGCAACATGAGTTGGACCTGGTTCTGAAAGGTGTGAGGGTGAAGAGCGTGGAAGAGTTTTGGTACTTGGGGGGTGATTTTGGATAGGAAGTTGAACTGGAATTCGCAGGTGGATGGTGTGGTGGACAAGTGTAAACGTAGGTTGAATTTGCTGCGGGTGGTGTCTTGGAAAGAGTGGGGTGCGCAGCAGAAGTGTTTACGAATGTTGTATAAGGGGCTGATTATGAGTGTGATGGATTTTGGATGTCAGGTGGCAGTAGGTTTCACGGTGAGTCAGAAGCTGCGGTGTTCGGGTGTGATGAGGTCCTCTCCAGTGAATGCGGTTCAGGTGCTTGTGGGAGAGATTCCGTTGGGGTTGAGGAGGGATGTGTTGAATATGAGGTGGTGGGTGAAGTGCAGTGCGAAGAGTGTGGCTCATCCGGTACGTGAATGTTTGAGGTATAATTGGAAGTTTGACTATTATATGGACCGGTGGAGGAAAAAGGGGGGCACTTTGGGGTTTCACATGTGGGAGAAGGGGGTGCAGTGGGGTGTGGGCGAGTTGTTGGCTGTAACGGGTATGGATTTGGTGAGATGGCCAATGTGGATGATGGGGTCTCCAAAGGTGTGTTTAGAGTTGGCGAGTGTGGTGTCGAAGAAGCAAGGTTTTCAGGGTGAGATCAAGGCTTTGGGTCAGGCGTATGTGGCAGGGAAGGAAGGATGTAAGGTGTTCACGGATGGTTCGAAGGATCCTTTGTCTGGGAGAGTGGGTATGGCGTTTTATCTGGAAAGCACTGGGGAGTATAAAGTGGGGCGACTGACAGATGACGTATCGATTTGTACGGCTGAGTTGGTGGCGATTGCATTGGCGATTGATAGGGTGTGCAAGTTGGGGTATGAGCAGGTGGTGGTGTTCTCGGATTCATTGAGTGGGTTGCAGGCGATTGTGGCAGGGGATGGTGATAGGAAGGATGTGATTTTGGACATCAGGAGGAAGATTGATCGGTGTGTGCATGGGGGGATGGATCTGGAGTTGGCGTGGGTCCCCAGTCACAGTGGCATTTTGGGTAATGAGTTGGTGGATTTGGCGGCAGGTGAAGGCATGAGGAGAGGAGCGGTTGATGTGAGGATACCTTTGAGCGTGCATGAGGTGAAGGCTGTGGTGGTGAAGCGGGTTATGGATGAGTGGCAGGAGAGGTGGGAGAGTGGGGTGAAGGGCAGGTGGATGTTTGGTGTCCGAGAGAAAGTGTCTGTGAAGGTGGATGCAGGGAAACTGGAATGGAGGAGGAGGGAGGAGGTGATGCTGAACCGGTTGAGGATAGGGCATGTGGGGCTGAATGATAGTCTGTTTAGAGTGGGGAAGCATGAGTCGAGGGATTGTGCGGTGTGTAGGGTGCCCGAGACTGTGGGACATTTTCTGCTTGCGTGTGAGAGGCATGTTGAGGAGAGAGAGTTGATGAGGGTTCGGTTGTCTGCGCTGGGAGTGTCTGAAATTAGTGGAAAGGCTTTGCTGGGAGGAGTCGGGGTGAGAGGCAGGGAGAGGAGCAGTGTGCTGCTGGATTTTGTGGGGCAGACGGGGCGGTGGGAGGAGTTGTGAGAATGTGAGGGCTGTGTGTATGAATGGAGGGTTAGGTGCACATCATCCTTTTGGATGGGGAAGCGCCTGCCTGGGTCTGCCCACGCATTTCGATAATTTGAAGAAGTTTGGGGAGGACTATCATTTTAAGTATTGCCACTCGGCCGTGTAGGGAGATGGGAAGCCTGGTCCATTGTTGCAGTTTAATGGTTAAAGACTGCAAGAGCATTTCATGGTTATCTGTGTACAAAGTGCATTTATCCCTGGACACCACCACTCCCAAATATCGGACCCGGACCTGACACTACTTGAACCCTCCCTTACCAGATAGATCTTGCGTAGCCGGAGTTAGGGGGAACAGTTCAGACTTGGACATGTTTATTCTGTACCCAGTGTATTCCGCGAATGCATTAATATCTACCATAATAGGCTCCAGGTTGGCCTTGGGGTCTCGCACATATAGCAGGGTGTCATCAGCGTATAGGGAGATTAACTGGGGAGTTCCAGTCATCCTGATGCCTCTATGTTTATGACGTTGGCGGATGAATTCTGCCATAGGCTCAATCGTAAGGGCGAACAGTATGGGGGGGAAAAAGGAAATCCCTGCCTAGTACCCCTGCCTAGTGGAAATAGGGATGAAATGGACCGGTTAGTGAGGACCCGGCCTTCTAGGGTTGTATACAAGAGCCGGACACACTTGGGGAAGTATTGACCTAATCCAAACCGTTTGAGCACTGCAAATAAGTAGGACCATGACACAGAGTCAAAAGCCTTCTCAGCATCTAGAGTGGCGATTACCGTATCTGTTTTGGGATTAATCTGTGCCATCACACCAAAAAGGCGTCTTAGGTTTAAGGCCGTGGACCGCATGGGGATAAAGCCCGCCTGGTCTGGGTGGACCAGCGAGGGCATATGTGGTAGAAGTCTGGTTGCAAGTATTTTAGCAAAAACCTTGGCATCTGTGTTAATAAGGCAAAGGGGTCTGTAGGAGGATAGGTCGTGCTGCCCACCCCTATTTTTGTAAGGACTGCCTCCAAGAAATCCCACTCAACCCTGTTGAAGGCCTTCTCAGTGTCCATGGAGAGGAGAGTGGGGTCCCCCTGCATGCCCTGAGCTTCGTTAATCAGCTGGAGTGTCTTTCTCATAGTGTTCGCACCCTGTTGGCCAGATACATACCGCACTTGGTCAGAGTGGACGAGATTCGGTCAGTGCACCTTGAGCCTCGCCGCCAGGACCCTAGCATTAATCTTGGCATCTATGTTTAGGAGCAAAATTGGGCGATATAAGCTGCAGGACCCAGGGTCTCTACCCTCAGTAGGTATCACTGTGATGAGGGCCTGGGCGAAAGAGTCAGGTGCTCTCCCTGTTTCCATGATATCATTAAAGAGTAGAGTCAAGAAAGGGAGCAGGACTGACACACAGGTTTTATAGAAACCCGGGGAAAAAACATTGTCTCCCAGTGCCTTCACAAGTCAGAGACGCCCTTTTGTGTTCTTAATTTCTTCACCGGTAATTGGGGCCTCCATGGCCCCAGATTTGTCCTTCGACAAACGGTAGAGAAGCCCCCCCGAGATACCCATCAACCTCTCCTTCGACGGTCCATATTTGACTTGTGTATAGTTCCTCGTAGAACGAGGCAAATGCCTCTTGTATCCCTTCCACTGTGCCCTCCATAGTCCCTTCCCTACCCTCTACCTCGGAGACCCATCTCTTTGCCCGTTGTCCCCGCAATCTCGTGGCCAGGAGAGCATATGCCTTATCACCTTTCTCATCGAATTTCTGTTTCAGAAACTCTAGAGTGCGGGTTATCTTCCCCACTTCAAGCAATTTCAGCTCCTCTCTCAGGCCTCTCACCTCCAGAATACGGTCCTCCCTCTTATCGGGAGAGGACTGAGCAATCCTTTCCAGGGCTCCTATTTTGTCCCTGAGACCTTTCTCTACAAGTGTACGTTCCCTCTTTTTGTGGTCCCCCTCCATAAACAACAAACCCCTCCATGTGGCCTCTGCCGGAGCCCATACCGTTCCCTTCCTCACCTCCCACGTGACGAAGAATTCCTTGATACCATTTTCCAATTCTTCCGTTAAGACCAGGTCCTTCAACAGCATCTCATTACACTTCCATTGAGAGTTTCTAGGGCACAAATCTCTCCAATTAATGTCTACTGTCACCATGTCATGGTCTGACCATGAGACAAGGTGAATCCCTGAGTCCCCTGCTATGTCCCATAACTCCCTGGATATGTACAGATTTCTCGTGAGAGGGCCATGTGGAGCGGAATAGAAAGTGAATCCCCTCTCCTGTGGGTGTAAGTACCGCATTATGTCCCTCAACCCGTAAAACCCTGTAGCCATCCCAACTCACCCACTCCTTGTTTCTGGGGTTCCCATTCCCCTTCATGTCTGACTTGCCTATCCAGATTCACATACATCCACATGTTGAAATCAGCCCTAGGATAAGATGCTCCTGGTCCTCGCCCACTACTTTCTCTAGGGTTCTTTGCAGGAATATTTTCTGCCCCTAGTTTGGAGCATATATTGTTACAAAGTTAAACCTTATACTCTTGATCAGGCCCGAGATCAGCACGTCTCTCCCTTCTGCATCAGACCATATCTTCATTACTTTCATCCAGGGCCCTTTCCGGACCAGAATCTCCACCCCTGCTTTTCTGGATATTCCTGACTCCCAATGTTCGCTTCCTATAAGGACACAAGGGATCCTCTGCTCGTCTCCCCATCCCCGGAGTGAATCTCCTAACAAAAGTGGAACCCCTTCAAGCAAAGATCTCCATTCCCCAGGTGAACAGAACACAAGCCAACTTGTGTACTCTAAAGCCCCTTCCAGTTACCATGACTAGGTGAGTCCGAAACACCAAACAAGCCCGAAACCCAGGACCACAAGACGAGCACCCCCACCCTAGCCCGCAACCTTAAACAAACACATTGCAAATCTGTCATCCAAAACACTTTTTAAGCCCCCCGACCAAACCCTAGAGCACGCTTATGCTTCCTGTAGTGCAAACTGTGATCACCCCTCAGGTGATCGTCATTGGTCCGACCATAAGTAAAGTTTACATAGGCCACCTTCGTGCCACCCTAAGGAGTGTGCTCAGGATCTTTTTGGTCCCTTGATGCGCCATCCTCTTTCTCCTTAGATTGCACCCTGAAGACCCGGGGCCAGCTCCCCATCAGCAAGTAGTTCCCTTGTGACTGTTTATTTCCTCCCCCGTCACGAGCCTGAAGGAAATCGAGAACGGGAATCCCCATCTGTACCACACTCGTTTTCCGTTCAGCCACTTTGTAAGGGGTAGACACAGTCTTCTCTTTGTGAGGGTCAAAGAGGACCGGTCCTGAAAGATGGCAATTCTCACTGTACCCAGCATCACTGGCCCGCGGGTCTTTGCCTTCTCCAAGATCTTGAGCCTATATGGGTAGTTGTGGAAGCGTGCCAGAACTGATCTCGGCCCTCCGGATGGACCACCAGCCCTATGGATCCTTTCAATTTTTGTTTCGTTGATTGTGTCGTCTTCGAAGAGGAGCTTTGTAATCTCGTGCGTCATTCTCCTGTGGTCTCTTTCCGTCTCCCCATCCTTTTCTGGGACCCCAAAGAACCAGAGGTTGTTTCTCCTCACGATTGTCAAAGCCATCCATTTTTAACACCATCTCAGCTTCCTTTCTTTCCAGTTCACCCATCATTACATCTATTTGGGTCTCCAAAGTATCCAGGGAGGATTGGCTATGTTCCACCTCTTGCAGCCTTTCCTCCATTTTATCCAATCTGACGTTGATCTTGTCGACTTTGCCTCTAATATTGGCCCTCATACCTCTAATTTCCTCCATTAGCGAGGCAACGTCCCTCTTTGTCGCCATCGAGTCCTCGCTCCCGGCTGCCATTGCCCTCTCTTTTTTGTTATCCGACCCTTCAGTCCTGCTCAGGTATGCAAATCTGCCAGTCGGAATCTCTGGTCCATGCAGGGACGCATCCGGATAGGAAATCTCTGCGTAGCAGGCCCTTCTCAAGCACCAGGTCTCCCAAGGTGGAAGGGTCAGAGAGGGTCACACCTTTGCAACGCCCAACGGCTTGTCTGATCTCCTAAGGATCGATGGAGGGGGACAAGGCTCTTTTGTGCCCCCATTCGGGCGTCCCAGTGTCTATTCAAGATCACCAGGCCAAACAGCTCCCCAAATGTTTGTCACCAGGCTGTGGTCTCATGCACCCCTCTTCCTCCGGAATGTCACTCCTTGTGCTGTGGGTCCTGGGTGGGCAGGCATACGCCTGAGGACGGAGGCCTCACATCTCCACTCCAGCCCTAGACTGAGGTCCCAGGGCCTTTGGGGTTTCGATGAGTGTAAGTATGCCTCCCTGATGTCCGTCGGACAACCGTATCAAGATCCGGTGAGGCGGGCACACGCTCCAGTCCTGGGGGCCCACACCTCACCCTCCGCTCCCCTAGGTGGCCCCAAAGTTGGCTCAGTTCCCTGGCTCGGGCCACCCACCTAGGAGGAGGACCCAAGGTGTTACACAGCACCCTAGTGCTCTATTCTCTACACCACCTCCCTGCAAAAGTCTAAAGGGCCCTGGGGCCAGGATGGGCGAAGCAGCACTCGGCCAAGGTCTGGGGGGGCCCTTGTAGCCCCTATGTCCCTCCTTGGCCTTTTAGCTTTGGCCTCTCACACGGCGCAACCTGGATTGTCACTCACTGCAAGGCTTCCACCACCTACGGTGGCCGGAGGCCCTGGCTTCAAGTCTCCACCGTTCATGGGGCTCAATGGCACGTCTGCTTGACTGTCTGGCCGGTGATCCAGGCTGAACCCCAGTGCCTCCCTTTAGACCCCCGAGCGGGGCCGAGTTTCTTCAATGTAGATGCACCATGGGGGGAGCAGGGCGGAGCCCCGCACACAATCCTGCATGTCGGGGGGGGGGGAGACACACGGACCCGCTTCTCACCTTTAGCCCCCTCCTATCCTGGGACGGGGGGCAGGGAGCTGAGCGGCCCACCGTCAATCTGGGTCCGCTAATTCGGAAACACTCCGGTGTCTCCGCGCATCAAGCTGCCTCCCTTCACCTTTGGTTTTACGCCTTCTGCAGGGGAGCTGGATCTCCTTTCTACAGGCACCGATTTCTGTCAGATTTCGGGCAGAATAAAGCCCACTGGTTTAGACGTCCACCGCAGGGGTCACCTCAGCGCCGTGGTGGCTATAAGTGGGGGAAAATTTACTTCATAAGGCCTAGGCAACTGAGGAGTGCAATCGTACGACTATCATCCTTGCGTCCCCTGGTGATTACCTTGATTATTCTTTTTAACATTGAACAGGCAAAACAATGCGCAAGGCAATTTGTTTGGTTTTCCAATCTTAGATGTTTAACATAAAATTACATGAGACGTTTTCAACTCATGGGATAATTAATTTAATTGACAGATGCACTTTTGGAGTTAAGATAGCAACTTACTGCACAAGATGACATTTTATGACTTAGAATCCCCTATGATTTCAGTACTAGACCAGTCAGTAACAGGTATGACTGACCTGCAATGGATGTAGATTTTGTTTGCATTATGAGCAATCAAACACTTTCGGCAAGTAAGCGTGAGGGATCATTAATGAGCAAATCTTTACACTTTTTGAATTTTTACAGATCATGGGAGGAAACATTAGCCACTGATTGTAAGCTCAAATTATGAGTTTATGGATGGGATGCCATCCTTTGCTGAATATGAGTGGTTTTTATAAGAGGACATAATACTGACTTTTAGAAGGGCACTCTTGCACTGCTTGCGGCTGTCAGTAAGGATGAGTGCTTTATCAGAGAGTTCAATTTGAACCCCAGATGGTTCCCAATTACTAATACCTTGGGCCTGGTATGAGGGTATTTTTACGAGGGATACTAAGCATCCTTTTTTCACGGGTCACAAAACTATGCATACGAGTGATGAATAGTAGGAAGCACACACGGATATCAAAGAGGTTGTTAACATGAGGATATAAGGTTCTGATACAATGTACATCCTAACACCCGTGCATAAGTGAATTTGAATGATGACAAGGAAGGTGTTGGGCTCATTTGGCACTACTGAACTAATAATAGCTAAGACATAGACTAACAAAGCTGGATATTAGAGGAACATCTGACGGGTTGGGGTTGTTTGACAGAATTTATTTGCCCGTTGTCGATTTGAACTAATATTTTTTTCGTGGTTGTTTTACCCACAAATATATGCGAGGAAGAACCCCCCCAACACCTCCAAAAGACCCTTATATTATTTATTAACCCAAATCCCCCCCACACATATTTGCGGTATAAACTCCCTGCCTAAATTCGGTCCAATAGACCTTGGCCAAATCATCTGCGGTCAACTCGGGTAATACCCATCTGACAATATACTCAAGAGGTTTTGTTCTTACCTTTTCTTTCCCTCCCCAATCTCCTTCCCTTGTTGTTTTCCCTCTCCCCCGACCATCCTGTTTTTGCAATTATGTTCATGCTTACATTGTGATTTATTTTGATATATTCTCATTTCCCAAAAAATTGATATGCATTGGGATTTTTGAATGTGGCGAATGCACATTTTGTGGAAAGAATAATTGTGCACAAACAACTAAACCATGATGGACTATGTACTAAGCCCTGATGAGGACCATGTGGAGGTCGAAACATGTGTCGACTTTGTGTGTCAAATTATCATTAAATCCTTAAACAGTTGAAGATTCTGTGTTTTGAACAGTTATCCAATACTTGAGTATGGGAGATCCAAGATTCTAAAATAGTAACTTTACGTTTGGGACAGTGTTTCTAAATGTTGTAATTGGGAGATAAAGAGCACATGGAACATAGCTCAACAATGGGATTCATTAATTAAAATGCTTTCTTCAGGACCAAAGACCAGGTAAAACAAACTTGGAGATGATCAGTATTCATAAATCTAGGAATGAGATGAAAAAGTAAAAAAGATCAAAATTGGGTAAAACCCCAATAGGCGAAAAACATTTTTGGGCCATTTATTGAATATAATGTGAAATCTGAATCAACTTACTGATTCAAATGAGAGATTATGTTGGCCTTACCCAGCTAGAAAACCATGAGTCGATAATAAGGCAGACCAAAATCCTGACAAAGGTCTATGAAATCTAAAACAAATATGTACTTTTGAACAAATTTGTGTAATTTGGGCACAAAAGAATTACTTGATATATGTATTAACGGCATATGCCCTGTAATTTTCAAGTACAATTGGCAAGTACTTAAATAATGTAACCTCACCTGATTTATTAGTGTTGATTATATCTAGAGGTTTCATACCAAACAACCGTCAGTAAGTGCTATTGTGCACGAGACCAGGCTCACTCATCAATTTAGGGTGATGACAGAGGCATCTTTTTTCATTGTCTTGCAAGCCAAGGAAAACAGCAACCTACACCTAACGAGAACTGACCGTACTAACCAGAACTGGCCTCCTTACCTTTTATAGGTCACTGGTTACCTGACATAATCGAAATTTAACATTCGAGAAAAGATCACTAGGCCTTCAGGCACCCTTATTCAGCCTCCGCTAAAACAACTCACTCATCGGCACATTTAATTTCAGGTTATGATGTCACATCTTTGCAGAGGGGAGTTGGAGATCTACACCCATGACAACTTCTGTTTGCTTATAAGCAGTTCTGTTGTCTGTTCCATTTTATGCTGGTATGATCCACCATGCTGGAATCGTCCTCCTTGGCAGACTAACCCAGCTGGTCAGCATTTTCAAGTTTAGCCCACAGAACGCATGATGAAGCGAGTCAGAAGGGCTGCAAGCAGTGGCAAAGCAAAATGGTATTGGGAGTATCTAAAATGTCCACTAAAAGAAAACCCTAAGCGGAATGGGGGAATGTTAAATAGGGGCATGGCCAGCTTTATTTGGTTCATGGACATTGTACAGTTTTTATTTGCTTTATTTTTTTTAAACATATTTATTGCTGGTTTTCTCTATTAATCTCCCCTTTAGCAAAAAAGTGCAACCCCAAAAAGAAAAACAAACTTTATTTCACAGATTTTCTGCTTCCTCACCCAGTTATAAAAATAACTCCTGTTTCATGGGAACTGGGCTAACACAGAGAAGCATTTAATGCTCGCCTACATTAAAATCTAGATTTCAACATTCATCAGGGCATTCATCTCTAAGTCTTATTCATTTGCTTCATATTAAAGATCTTGAAACATTACTGTAGAATAATTGGACTCCTCATTTAGCTTTTTATTGGGTCTGGAGGGGGGTGCATTCTCCGATACTTCGGCTTTTACAACACCATAAGATTATTCCTGCTCAGAGAACATAGAACAGTATTTGACAGAAGATGATGGTTAGGAAATGTCTCTTTTACATCTTTCACAACAAGGCACATCAGATCAGAGGGGAGTGCACATTGTGGCAGTACAGTGACCGATTTGGAAGGCCTGCTTCCAACTACTGAACACAACCTCTAAAATATGTTATTCTGTTTGGACATCTGTTAGCTTTTCAACCTGTGCCAATAAATCTAATAGTCCTTTGAATGTACAAGGAATCATTTCTGTCCAATCCTGTTTCCCACTGACAACACCTCTCCACTTACTAGCTTGATAAGACATTGTAGCTTTGGAGGTTGATAGGCCACAAATACCAATTTTTGCTGTTCCTATTCACAGATCAGGGGTTATTTCTGGGGCAGCCGTTAAATAGCGGGTTGGACTTCTGGGATGTCGCACCTCCCACACATCTCGATGAGCGACTCAGTACCATTTGCAGCCTGCCAAGGACCAGGGTCAATTTCACTTTTTGGAGCCCATGTGCCATGCACTGGACCTTTTTAGCTTGAAAGGTGCACACCCCCTTCTTGCATCTCCAACCCTTGGATCCTAAGGGCCACATAGTTTTAAGGACTCTCATATTTCCTAGGGCTCTTGGCCAGCTGTGATGAAGCAAGTCGTCTCTGATGCTGAATAGTTGATTTGACACAGGCAAAGTTCAATTCCAAGGCTGCTTCAGACCCTGAATCAGCCGAGTTAATACCTCGCTTATGATTGTGCCGAGAGTCCCGATAACGTGGGGTTTGTCAGATTTTACTTATAGTTAGTCTATGTCCAATGGTGTCTGCAGGCTCATGTCTACCACATCAGTTCGGGGATACATTCGATACGGTTGTCTGAGCGCATAATGTCTCTCATATCTCCGATGTGGTATTGGAATGATACCAGTTGTCATTCACAGTGTTTTCCTGCTGTCCTTCCATTATGACGGAGGTGTGGGGGCGGGCTCTATAAATGACGTGTACGCCCTACAGTTATAAAGGTATACAAGTTGTCAATACGTTCTGTAAGGTTTCTAACCCCGTTTTAGGGGTTTTGAGGGGCTATCTGTGACAACCAATAGATGGCTGCTTCTCATGATTTCAGTAGCAGTAATGTGGTCATCATGGTGCCCACCTAATCTGCCAACATAAGATATATCTCGCACCCATGCTTCCTGTGCAGTGCAGCCCCATCCAACCACTCATTGTGAAAGAATAACATCATGCTGTCTGTGCTTTATCAGGCCTGCCCCAACCCTTGGCATGGCCCCCTACATTGATACCGCCACAGTTAACATGTCAGATCTGTCGGACTGGATTGGTTTCAACCTTGTGATTTGCACTGTTTGTGCACAGTAAGCGCTGTCACTTTAGGTCTGTTTGTAATCTGTAGCACCCATGCACTGTTTACGTCTAAGCTATGCACTGTATACATTGGGCCTCATTATAAGTTTGCCGGTCCGGTAGTAACGGCGCCGTTACTACCGGACCGGCAAACTACGAGTTCTGCTTGCGGGTGCCTATTCACCCGCCAGGTCTGACCTGGCAGGCGTACCAGCACCCGTGAGCAGAGCATGTCAGATGCACGGCACCATTCACGAATGGTGCCGGTGCATCTGGCTTCCCCATTACCATTGAGCCTTATAGGGCTCAAATGGGAATGGGGAGGAATATTTATTTATTTTTCGGCGCCCGCGAATGGGCAATTACCGGGTCCGGCAGGACCGTAATGACCCGGTAATTGCCCATTTGCGGGCTCCAGAAACCGGCAGCAGCCATGCCGGTTTGGCTCTGAAAGCCATGGTCTAACCTCTGGAGGCATAACCACTCTCCTGAGCTGGTTCATGTCAGCCCTGGAAGGGATCTAGCATTGGATAATGATCTGTAGCTCCTCAATAAAATGCTGGGACTCCTCCCGTATGTTTGGAAATTCTTTGGCCACATTTCTCACATCCCCAAGAGGCTATGGAACTTGGACTGTGACAAGTTGATTATCCTCTCTGTCACTACTGACTGTCCCCCCGGACCTATGAACTATGGAAGCTCATCGAATAGCCCCCCTGAACCTACCTGTCACCCCTTATCATAGACGGAGTATAATAAGGGGGAGGTGAAATAGCTATCTGTGTGAACTTGGATCTGCAGCCACTCCCGCTACAGGAAAAAAGGGGTTGTGGTGCTTCCCACATATTGAGACATCACTGGAGCTGGCTGAAGAGGGGTAGGCGAGAAGTCCTGAGCAATTGCAGGAGCTGAGACGGTCGGCATGACCATTTGAACTCTATACACTGGCCTGTGCACATTAGTAAAGAAAGTCTATAAAATATTCTGCCGGAACTTCATCTTGCTTGTCATCCGAGGACTGATCAACAAGGAACTCTTAGCAGTCTCAGTTGTACACCAACTTCTTGAATACTTAATTTGTCCCTTTAATCACTCATTAGAATCCTTCACCCCCTAAGCTTTGAAACATTCTGTCGATCAGTAGTCTCCTCAAACCATGTAGCATACATCCCTTACTGTCTTGGACCTACTTTCACTCAGCCTGCCCCTAAGAAATGCTTCAAAGCCGCTAATCATCCAAAATAGAACATCTCTTCTAACGGAAAAGGAGCACGTCTATGCAACTGTGTTAAGTTGTGCCACACTTCTAAAAATGTGCACGTGGCACTATTGTATTTGGTAAAAATGTGATGAGCAGGTGTACCATTTGGTGGTATGGCACCTGCTTTAAATTCCCCCCTGCCAATGCCTGTCTCTTATTTTCACACTACTCACTCAATACCTAAGATCTCCTGTTTGGCCCTGACACAACGTGCTGTAGTCTATTGGATCTTCGGCCCTTCCCTATTGATAACATATTCCCAAGTATCGCTGCCAATCCAATAGAAAGCAGATTGGCACTCGTGAATCGGCTACTTCCAACCTACACCCATCAACACCACAGATTTTGCATCTGCCTTTCCCGCGGTCCCACTAATGCACCCCACCCACCTTTTTTCTTACAGAGACAAACACAGCGAGGCCACCAGTAACCAGCGCCTAGATGGGTGCTATACAAGACCACTTATGTTAAATTACTTATCCAGGCCTTTTCCACACACTGTGACTCCACTTTCAATGCACTCCTGAGTGGGAGTTTTTTTTAAATGGTATGGGGCACTCACTCCTAATACTCCCCGTCTGATTCTATTTATATGGCCTGCCCCAATTGTCCAGTTGCCAATAATATTATCCCATTATTAGTTTAATTTCTCCCATTCCCTAAAATCAAAACCAGATTACTAGAAGGCCATTTGGACGTCCTGATCTTCATCTACTTGACTGATCGCATGAATGTACTAAATTACCTTTTACATTCTTGGACCGTTTTAGTGCAAACGGTGGCTATTTAAAGTCAGGAAGAACGGCCAGTGTTTTTTCTTATCCTATTTGATTTGAGGAAAGTTAGGGTGAAAAGTGTAAACACAGATGATCCTAGCTCTATTGTCATTTATATGTGTTGTAAACAATATTTCCGTTGGTGTATATTTGGCTCTACAGGATGAATGAATCAAAATCTTTGGGTAACCTCTCTCTTTCAATCGTGTACCCAAATGTTTGACATGAGTATTATAATTTTGCATTGTGCTATAAATATTCCGTGTATTCCTAAAGCACTGATCATATGGTACATTATCTCTGTACGCTCATGGACGGTAACTCAAGTAATGTCATAATGTATGACGGTCGGTATCCTTCTTATACAGATCTACAGACTAAATGGCACTCCTGTGACCTGATAAGATCTAGTATTAATCTTATTATAATTCAAAGGAAATTGGATGTGAGAGTTAAAGCCATTTAACCATGTATGAAAATCCACTATCAACAACAATCACCATTCCAAAAGACAATTGTTGTCCTTGTAACGTTTAGTGATGTTATTAAAGTAAGGGTTTTAATCACTGAGAATATACTTCTCTTCAAAGGAGGACACTAGCGAATCTGGGAGCAAAGGCTGCCCCATGGAAGTCCCTTTCTTGTGAAGATATAAAAATCGCTTTAAAACAAAATTACTGTTGATTTAAAGACCCATTCTAAGTTCCAAGATGAACTCGATGGGAATTCCCCAATTCTAATGATATAATATTGTCTTAATGCACTCAATATCCTCATCTTGAGGTATGTTATTTTAGAGGGCACAAATATCAAGGTGACTATCATTTGTCTGACGTGAAAATGGAATGCCTTCAAAGACTTGTGTAATGTATGTAGTGTCTGTTGGAAGGCCTTTGCCTCAAGAGTTTTGGGGCTGCATCAATAAATGTACATAATGGCTTCAAAATTGTTTTACAACCTGAAATAATGGTTCTCCTGGGAGAGTTTGTAGTTGATTTGTGTATCTTAGGTAAAGCCTACATTGTAGGGATACGTGATATCAAATTAAAAAAATCAGATTGCTGTTTTGTGATACTTCATAAATTCCTTAGTAACTTGCAATATCAGTTTTTGATTATCTTTACTGGCATCCCATCTCAGTTTTTCATAATGATCCTCCAGTTGCATGAAATCAAATACTATTTATTCATACTGATGTGTATTCATTAATACAGATGTACCTCCTTTGTCCATTGGGCCAATTGGCCTTGTGGACCCACAGCTCTAGCCAGATCCAGTCGCTGAACTCTGAAAGAAGGGTGGGGAGTACCCAGACTCGCAGAATGCAGTTTTCTTCAGCGATCGGGGCAGGCTGGATCCTAATGCAGCACAGAGCAGAGCGGGGCATACACGGCAGCTTCCGAAATTGAGGTGACTCAGATGGATACAACAGAGATTTTTATGAAATCGTAGGTCTACCCCGTGCTATTGCGCTGTCAGAGCTGCAAGGGCCTCGTCACGTGGAGTCTAGAGGAGAGCCAGGCTGGGAGTCCACTCCAGAGGCTGAAAGTGTGCGACCCGCCACGAAAAATGACAAGTGGAGAACCTTGTTCCTGATGGCCCGGTTGCTAGTTGAATCCTGAGCCTGTAAGACAGCCGCGAACCAGCAGCTGATGCTGTGCTCCACCAGCTTGCAGTCGATGGGATAGATCTCTTAAGGTACTACTTGGGCCTGTGAAAAGGGCCCAGAGGACTTTACGCATGCGTTGGTGCAGGGTGAAGATATGCAGATGGATGGGCACTATTAAGCAGCGGGGGCGGGGGGGAGATCTGGGGTCTCTATAGTTGGGCATTTTATTTATTTTTATTTGGCATTTATAGAAGCGCACCAAGCCCGAGGGCATCTAGGCGCTGGTTACAATCAAGTGGAGCAGACACAATGGGTATGCAGAGGGTCCTTGGTTGAAGAGGTAGGTTTTGAGCTTCTTTCTGAAGCTGCCGTAGGAGGGGTCATCATGGAGGTGGCCAGGGAGCTTATTCCAGATTGCAGGGGCATGGACTGGGAAGCTGCCCCCCCCCCCTCTTGTGCGGTTGAATCTGGGGGTGAAGAGGCAGTGTTTGTAGGCTGAGCGTTGTTCGTCTTGAGATTTTGGTCACGAGGTAGGAGGCATTGTTCGAAAGGCATTGGTTCGTGATGGATAAGATCTTGAACTTGATCCTGTCCTGGAGCGGAAGCCAGTGAGCGTCTTTCCAGGCTTCCGATGTCAAGTGATGCACTTATTGCATTTTTTTGGATCGAATTGAGTTTGCAGAGATGTTTGGCAGAGGTACTGCAAAACAGAGAGTTGCAGTAATCAAGTTTTGAAGAGATTAGGGCTCGGGCAACTTCAAGTGGTTTTCTTTTAGGACAAGAAGGGTCTGCTGGCAGTGATGATCTTAGTGGCATAACCTGATCTGGAGTTAATGTGGTTGGTTTGGTGAGTCATGTTGAGGTTGGAATCCAGGTAAATGCAGAGGGTTTTCACAGTGGTGGCGACAGGGATAATGTGGCCATCGATGGTGAAGGATTTGTAGACCTGATGGAGCTTAGCTAGTCTTGACGAGGGGCCCATGAGGAGAAGCTCCGTCTTCTCATCATTGAGACAGAGTGAGTGTGTGGCCATCCAGGTTTGGATTGTTTCATAGAGGCGATTGATCTTGAGTGAGTCTTGTTCGTGGTTGCCAGAAAGGGGGATGAGGATATGGCTGTCGCCCGCATTGTTGGTGTATGAGATGCCTAGTGAGTCGAGGAGGTCAAAGAGGGGCTTGATATACATGTTATATAGTGTCGGGGAGACGCAGGAGCCTTGGGGTACTCTGCATGCTCACGGGGTTGGGTGTGCCGAGGCTTCACCGGTAAAGGATCTGGATGTCCTTTCTGTGAGGAACGAGGTGACCCATTTGGCCGCATTCGGCGAGAAGTGTGATGAGGACATGAGGTGATCAGAGTGTTTTGTGGTTGACTAGGTCAAACGTGCCAGAGAGGTCGAACAGCAGGAGTAGGGAGATGTTACCACAGTCATTGGCATCATCAAGTTGATTTTAAAGGTCTAGTAAAGCTGTTTTCAGTGCCATTTTTGCGCCGGAACCCGGACTGTCGAGAACCTAAGATATGGTGAGACTCTAGGAATTCCAGTATTGGTCCTGTAGATGATCTTAAGCAGGAAAGAGACTGGTGATGGGGCGGTAGTTGGTGGGGATGTCTGGGTCGAGGGGGGGTGGTTTCTTGAGGAGAGGGGATGCCCAGGATTCTTTGAGTGACACAGGGACAGAGCAGGAGGCAAAGGAGGAGTTGATGATGGCGGAGATGAGGGGGGAGGGGTTCAGCACAGTCCTTCAATATAGGGGCTGGGTAGGAGTCCCCTTTGCAACGGCAGGGTTTGAGGTCTTTGATGATGTTTCCAACGGTGTGGTCGCTGATGGGTTGGAATTCAAAAGGGGGGGATCTCTGAGTTCGGCAGGTGTGATGGCAGGAGGGCCAGTGGTATTGACTTTCTTAGACACAATCTTTTGCTGTGAGAGGGTGATTTAATTGGGGAGGGTGTCTTGCACCCTCATTGCACCATGCGTCTTTGAGGATGGTTGTATTTGTATTTTATTGAATTTATATAGCCCTTTAATCCAAAGTGCTTTACATAAGAACAAGAGGAAATACAAGCATAAGATGGCAATTGAATCAAAACTCAAACAGAATAAGGAACAATTTACAATATTGCAGAGGTGGGGAGGGACAGAGGAATAAGAGGAAGGGGAGAGACAATAAACATAAAATGGTAATTGGAACACAGCTCAAAAACAGTATAAGGAACAATTTACATTATGTCATGCACTCAACTCTGAGGCATGGTAGCAAGAATCCTTATGCCTTTAGAACGGCAGCCAAATCCTTTTATACTAAATGGAGACTGTTCTATAAACTTCCTGCCAAACGGTATTGAAGAAACTGCTTTGTTTCACATAGCCAGTCACGTGTCTAGGGCACGTATTTAGGTTCTTTCCTCTGAACGCTCTCTGCTTCTGATTGAAGTTTCCCGAACTGCTGTCACTCATCTTCCCGAAGTTTCCTGTTCAGCCTATTTCAGATTATTTCATTCTGGCGGCTTACTTCTGTTACTCCTCTTCAATGCGAAGGTTTTACGGGCCGCGTGCATTCCAGAGCACGTTTATTTACCGCAGCGGCTTCCCTGCTGGCCACGTTGTCTTCCATTACATTTGCTCGGCTAACGCGGAACATCTCCAGCTTCCCTTCTTGAACTGCCCGCTGCAAGTCATTCCTCGCGGCGGTCTTCCAGAGGCTGTTTGAACTGCAGATCATTCTAAGCGGCGGTCTTCCCAGAGTCTGTTCCAACCGCGGAGGCAGGTCGAAGGTACGAGACTTTTTCATTTATTAATACCCTTATCGGATCCTCCAAGTTACTTCTGGAAGTGCTATTTGTTATAATTTACTCCATTGGGTGAAACTGCCTTACAACCCAGTGGGGTTTGAGTTCCTAATTTATGCTGTGTTCTTCATTGGAAGATTAGTTTGGACACTTTAATATTCAAGGGTGAATAAAGGACTGCACTTGAGTGAGAACCTTCCATCATTCCATGTTGGAGAATGCCGAATTATGTTTTGTGCATTGAACAATGAACGCTATCCAGACTGCACCATCCCGACTCTATTTCAGCCCTCGTTCCGTTCGGGATTAGCATCCTACTAACCTTCCCTTCCTTGTCGTTGTTTTCTTTTACTTGGATTCAATTTGGAGCATCACGGTTCTTCACATTCAGCAAGTCATCCATTCAATTAAGGTTAGTGCTGAACTTAGTGGATAATTAGGATAATCCAGTGGAAATTCTGTTATTTACCATTTGTTTCTTATGACAGATTGGAGATTGTGCATAGTTATTCATCCTTTCAATTGATTCTTCACTCTGGCTGTATATTACTTCAGGCAGTGAGTAGAACCAGGGGAAAGGATTCTTCCTTGAGGATTCTTCACTGAAGATAGAGAAGGAAAGACACAGATCCTTTGTGTATCCTTTTTCTTATCATACACCTATTCTTTTGTGGTTGTAGTTACCAGTGCTTAATTGGGTGGCATGTCAGAATCAGAAGCCATAGCAATGGAGGTAGTAGATCCTCTGAAAGCCTTAACTAGGCTGGTAGCAGATCTGCGGAATGAGATGATAAATGCCCAAGACATGTTGTGTCATCGAATGGTTGTCCTTCAGGACTCAATACGTGCATCTTCGCAACAAAGTAGTGGGATCTCCGCAACTGGCGCTTCGGCTTCAGGCTCATCTATACCTCCAAGGGAATCAGTACAAGTGCTGATGCCAACTCAATTTCCTCTCGCTTCACCCGAGAGGTTCACTGGAGATCCCAAAACGTATTGCACGTTTGTTAACCAGTGCCGATTGCGTTTGTTGTGCCGGCCAATTTCATTTCCGCATTTAACCACCAAGGCGGCATTTGTGTTGTCTTATTTGGGTGGCACAGCGGCAGCATGGGCGAATCCGTTGCTGGAAAATAACAGTCCATTGTTATATGAGTGTGACGCTTTATTAGAAGCAATGAGTAAGGTATTCGACATGCAATATGCCACTCAATCTAATGATTTGGAGTTCTTGAACCTTCAGCAGGGAACTCGACCCTTATTGTCCTATCTGGCAAGATTCAATCAGTTAACTGCCGAAACCAGTTGGCCTGAAGAGAAGAAGGCAGCTGTTTTTTACAAAGGGCTGTCTGAGGATCTTAAAGACGCCATATCCACTGTGCCAGTGGTACATGCAGGGTTTACTGAGCTTCTTGATCTCATCCTACAAATAGACGCTCGCAGAAACGCTCGTAAGGGAGAAAAGAAGCTGTTTTTTCCCTCAATGGCACGGTCTGATCCGCCAGTTGTCGCTCCTGGTGACCCAGAACCCATGCTGATAGGAGCCGTACGTGGACGTCTTTCAAATGCAGAAAGGGAGAACAGACGAAAGAACAATCTCTGCATGTATTGTGGTTCTGCAGATCATTGCTGGCAGTATGTCCTAAGAAACCAAATCGGCGTCCGGAAAAAAAAGACTCGGCCTCAGTAGGGGTCCCTGTATCAAGTTTTAAAGTGGACTCCAGTAAGATTGCTCCCATTGCAATCGCAGTGGAATTATGCATCCACAGTGGTAAGATAAAAACTCAAGCAATGATTGATTCAGGGGCTACTAACAATTATATTGATCAGGCCTTTTTGAAACAAGCTGCCATACCCACAGTGACTAAGAAGATACCTGAAACCGTTAACACCGTTGACTGTTCTATTCTTACTTAGGGGTTTTAGAGAAAAAGGAGGCGAGATCAGTGGCAGAGAGAGGAGAGGCAATTGAAGCGTCAGGGGTAGCTGGAGAGAGAAGTCGGGATAAAGTTTGGAAGATGCGGCGAGGGTGGGGGGATTGAGACTGGAGGTGGTCAGAGAAATAGGTGTGTTTGGCAGAGGTGAGGCAAGAATCGTAGAGGGTGTGATAGAAGTATGCAGATTGGTTAGGGGGGTGGGGTGTTTAAGCCAGAGACTTTCGAGGCGCCTAAGGAGGCGGCGCATGGAGGAGAGATGAGATGAGAGCCAAGGCTGAGCAGGTCGGCGGGAAGGGTAAAATGAGGAGAGAGGGTAAAGATCGAGAGTGGAGGAGAGAGGGGAAGTTAAGACAGAGGAGGCATCAGATGCAGAGAGAGAGAGGATAAGTGGGAGAGGGTGAGTGTTAGGGAGAATTCTCTTATAGGGATAATTTCCCAAATCTAGTGAGTCCCCCATCAGCTTTGCTGGATTGTTGGGGTTTATTTTTTTCTCCTGCTAAGAGTGAGACTCTTTTCCTCCCGCTTTTAGGCATGATTTGAGGTATGTCTTTGACTTTGAATGTGCTTATGGGCTATGGGGTTTCTTCCTCGATAGGGTATGATCTGTTTTTGTGTATGTGTTACACAGCACCCTCAGTGCAGTAACACAGGGGTGTCATAGTGACCCCTAAACATAGACTCCATACCCTGGTACTCACTACTGTCTGCCAGGGCATGTAAAGTCACCATTGACTTTACTAGTCCTAAATTGTGAACAGAACCAGTACAAACCATCATATTGTGGAAGTACTGGAAGGGGTTAATTATATTGCCCCTGGGTCTGTTTTCAAGGGGGCACTGTCCAGTCCCCCCTTGTCGAGTTTCTGGCTGTTGGCAGTGGTTACCACGCAAAAATATTCCACCGGAATATTCTCTATGGGATTTTCCCATTGATTTTAAACGCACCACTTTTTGGTGCAATGTTAAAGATACCGCTGGTTTATTTATTTAATATTAAATCAACGGTTGGGTCTTTTTGCCAGAACTTTTTTCTAAAATGGCATTAGCAACCCAAGTCACACTCTATTCTGATTGGCCCAGTGGTGAGCCGCCCGGCTCACCACTTAGCATGTGTGAGTGACAGCTAGGCTGTTGAATGGGGGTTTTTCTGCATTAAAACAGGGCCTTTGGGACTGGAACTTCAGAAGTCGCCACAAGACCTAAGAATCTGAAGAGGGAAGAAGCTGAGCCATCTGCAACGACGACACCACTGGTGGAGCCCTGCTGCAACAAACTCACCACTTTCCCAATGACAAGAGAAGATCTTCTGCTGGACGAGTGTTAGGGAGAATTCTCTCTTTAGGCTGAATTTCCTAACCTAGTGAGTCCCCCAGCAGCTTTGCTGGATTTCTGGAGTTTGTTTTTTTCTCCTGCCAAGAGTGAGACTCTTTTTCTCCGACTCTTGGACATGATTTATGGTGTTCCTTTGACTGTTAACGTGTTTTATGGGCTATGGGGTCCTTTACTCCATAGGGTCTCATGTGTTTTTACTATGTGTGTTACACAGCACCTTCCGTGCAGTGACACAGGGGTGTCATAGTGACACCCCACCATAGACTCCATACCCTGGGACTGACTACTGTCTCCCAGGGCATGTAAAGTCACCATTGGCTTTACTAGTCCCAAATTATTAACAGAAACCAGTACAAACCATCATATTGTGGACGTACTGGTCGGGGCAATTCGATTGCCCTGGGGTCTGTTAGTCGAGGGGGCACGTCTCCGTCCCCCCTGATCGAGTTTTGGCTGGTGGCAGTGGATACTAATTTTTATATTCGACCGCGAATATATCCCTATGGGATTTTCCCATTGTTCGAGGCTACCAACTTTAATTATTTAATTCTCATAGCCTCGAACATACCGCCGGTTTATTTAATTAATATTAATTCGCCGGTTGGTATTTTTTTGCCAGGACTCGATTCTAAAATGGTGTTTGTGTTCTCTTCTGTGACTCCAACCCAAGTCGGGCCGTTTGTGCCACATTTTGGCGGGCTTCTCCACAGAAGCCTCCAAAAGTGGTGCCACTCTGTCTGGGTACCACAGGGGGTGTGGGAGGGGGTTTAGGCACCCTGGACTGAGTTACCTTGGTAACTCAAGTCGCACTCTTGTGTGATTGGAGGTATGCTGCATAAAAGCAGGGCTTTGGGGACTGGAACTTCAGAAGTCGCCACAGGACCTGAGAATTCGACGAGGGAGAAGCTGAGCCGACCTACCACGACGACACCACCGGTGGAGCCCTGCGGAACCGACTCACCACTTCCCGACGACAGAAAAGATCTCCCGGCTGGAGAGGCTTCTTCCCCTGACTGGTGGGCACAACCAGTTTACCTTCTTCTCTTCGCACCCCAGACCGGCTTGTGGTCGAATTGCCCGTGCCAAGCACCCCGGCAACCGGATAGCCACTTACCACTGGACCGCGAATTACAGGACCGCTCCTTTTACCTGAGAGACTCCGCGGCTGGTTTCTTCCCTGGCAGTGCAACGGACTCCTGTCTTCCTCCCCGACGAGATCTTCTCTTCCCCTGGACGAGGCACCGACTTGCATCCGCTGCCAGGATCAACTGCCCCCGCTGGAGTATTCACACCACTTTAAGGTACCGTGTCCGCCAGGCCTCCCAATCTAAAGATTGCTACAAGGTAATAATAATCCCTTAACCTTCTGGACTGGGTTGGCCGCTTTGACCCTCTAACTGGTCTCTTTCTTTGGTCCAACTCTTTTTGAACCTTTTCAAGACTTTTGTGCACTGCAACCGTGTGACCTTGGACACATTTCGTTTTGATCCTCTTAAAGCTGATCCGGCCTACTGACTCTAAACTCACGGTGTTACTTTGCCTTCCTCTCTTGTTGTGTTCGTGAAAAAGTGTTGGGCTCTGTTTCAATTTATTCTCTGCTTTTCTCTCCCTTTTTAAAAACGAATTATTAGAGTGCCATCTACGTTAAGCGCTCACCGCTGTCTGAAAATAAGTAGGGCTTTACTTAAGACTTGTCTAATATTCTTTTAAGGGAGTGTATATCTTTTAGTGACCGTGTTTTTGAATTGCTTACTATTAGTGCCTGTGTGTTTTTCTAGATGTGGTTTTAAATAAATAATTATATCTCTTTTACACCAAGCTCTGGTCAGTGTTTACTTGTTCTATTGTGTTCTTTTGACCTATTGTGAATACTCTGTATACTGCCTAACTCTTCTTGAGGGAAGTCTGACTGCTCAGCTACAGCTACCAAGTGAATCTGCGTGGTACAGACTGCTACCAAGTGGGTTTACTGCCAAATACCTGGAGTCCTAAATCTTTTGCAGTGGTCCCAGAGGGAACTGCACAGGTTTCCGCCTAACAACGAGTCTTCTTCCTTTGAGCTGGTGGGATCAACCAGTTCGCCCCTTTCGCCTTCCAAAGAAGTCTCTTGGTCGAATCACCCGTGCCAAGCACCCCGGCGGCCGGATAGCCAAGCTTCACCACTTTGACCGCGAATAACAGGAACACACCTTTCAACCGACGAACTCTGCGGCTGCTGTGCAGTGCATCGACTCCAAGTTTCCTCCTCGATGAGATCCTCTCGTTCCCTGTTCGAAACAATGAACTGCAACCATTGCCAGGAACAACTGCCACCGCTGGAGCTTCCTCTCTCTTTAAGGTACTGTGTTCTGCCTGGCCTCCCTTTCTTCGGTTTGCCCATGGTGACCCTTAAATCCATGGCTTTCCAACTGGGTTGGCCCCAGACCTTCTGAACAACTTTAGCTTCTTGAATCCCCCCAACCTCTTTTGAACATTCTGCAAAGACTTTTAGTGCATTTTAAACTGTGTGATCTTGGGCACATTTCGCTTTGCTCCATTTAAAGTGGGCCTGGCCTATGAACTTTGGCTCTACAGTGTATACTGCCTTTACTCCCTTGCCTTGAACTCCTAAAAATGTTGGGACCTGTTATTTTTATGCTCTGCCTTTTTCTCTCCCTTTAACTTAACTATTGGAGTGCCATCTAGGTTACGCGCTCACATCTGTTTTAACAAATCGTGGTGTTTTAACTCTGCCTTGTATAATAGTTATCAAGGGAGGTGTGTATACTTTACCTGACAGTATTTTAACTTGCTTTTGATTTAGAGTGCTAGTGTATTGCCTAAAGTGTGTTTTAAATAAATAATTATATACTTTTGATACAAAGCTCTGGTCAGTGTTTGTTTGCTGTACTGTGTTTTAGCCCTATTGTGTATACTCTACATACTGCCCTACTCTTCTTGAGAGAGGTCTGACTGCTCAGCCACAGCTACCAGGTAAATCTGGGTGGTGCAGACTGCTACCAATTGGGTTTACTGCTTACTCCTGTAGTCTTAATCTTTTTGCAGTGTTCCCTAGGGGAACTGCACAGGATTCTGCCTAACAGGGAGGGAGGAGGAGCAGGATGTGTGGAATAGAGAAGGGTCAAAGCTGCGTAGGTCACACCGGGAGAAGAGGGTGGTGATGGGGGTGGGGAGGAGGACAAGGGGAGGGGGGGTGAGGGAGAAAGAGAGTAAAGAGTGATCAGAGAGGTAGTCAGGTAAGGAGGAAATAGGAGAGGCGGTGAAAGAGGAGGTGAAGATGAGATCAATAGTAGAGCCAGAATGATGAGTAGGAGTGGATAGTAGGGGAGAGAGAAGGTAGGAGTCAAGGATGGATAGGAGAGGAGAGGAGGGTTAGAGGAAAGATGGAGATTAAAGTCTCCAAGTACCAGTAATGGAGTGTGGGTCGGAGAAATGAGGCTAAGAAGATGGTCGATGTCCTCGTAGAAGGAGCCGACAGGGCCAGGTGGGGCGGTAGATGATAAGGAATGAGATAGCATGAGGAGAATTAAAGATTTTCAACATGAATTCGAAGGAAGGGAGGGTAGGTAGAGAAGTAGGAGAGGGAGAGGATGTGGAGTGTGGTCGAAAGAGAAGGCCTAGACCACCACCGCGGCCAGAGGATCGAAGGACATGATCAAAAGAAGAAGAGGAGGAGGTGAGGGAAGCAGGAACGTAGGTGTTGTGAGGCGGTATCCAGGTTTCTGTAATGCAAAGAAATTGGAGGTTGCGGCGTAGGAAGAGGTCGAGGACAGCAGTGGTTTTGTTGCAAACTGACCTGGTGTTCCAGAGGGCAACGTGAAAGGCATTGTTAGTGTTAGTAAGATGAGGGTATATGAGGTTGTGGCTTTCGAATGAGCCATTGGGGAATGGGGTAGTGTGGGTTTGGAAGGTGAGGGGAAGATTGAGAGAGGAGATGGCCATGAGGAGTAGGAAGAGTATTTTGAGGAGGGGGAGGGTAGGGGAAAGACAGGAGGGAAGGAGGGTGGGGCGAGCCAGAGAGAGGGAAAAGAGCATAACAGGGAGTAAAACAAGGAGTTGCTCAGTAGGAAGCAAAGCTTCTAATGTTGGTATGCTTGGGAAGGAGAGTGTGGGAGGAGGAAGGTGCCCCTGTACAGTGACACGAAGTGTGATCTCCCTGTAGAGACTCGAAGTTGGTGTATCAAGCCACTGAGATAGGAAGCTGGGGTTGAGCGGAGGGAGTAGAATTAGGATGCTGAAGAAAGGGGAGTTGGGCGGGGATAGCTCAGGGCGCCAGGGCAGGAGCTCCCAGGGTGGGGGTGGCGGGGGAGGAGGGAGTCCACCCCACGGAGGCTTGATGTGTGAACCCCGACAGTGATTCAAGGTTGGCGTTCTGCGTCTCTGAGAAAGGAAGCAGGGAATGAGTGGAAGTTCAGATAGTTCAAGGCAGGAACACGCAAGATGAGTGCGGCGGGAGCACAATGGTACTAGGGAACAGTCCAGATAGTCCAGGAATCGGAAGTAGAGGTGAGGGGACACACTGGCGTTGAGCAGTAGTGGAGTAGAGTAGAGTAGAGTAGAGGTGAAGGGCCGTAGTGACGGACCGCTTAGAGTGCAGGAACCAGCTTAAAGCACAGGATGAGGGTGGGTGGACCACAATAGCAGTGAGGGTGGCTGGAGCAGACAGTGGAAACCTGGAGGGTAGAGGCAGTGGCAGATAGAGGTTGCACACGAAGACTAGCATGGAGAGTAGGAGAGGCAGTAGAGAAACGTGGTTGAGGTAGTCAGGAGCATAGGCTGGATCTTAGAAGGAAGGCAGGAGCAGTCAGAGATGAAGGCTGTCCATGTAGGCCGCTGCAGGCGGAGGGAGTAGTAGACGGCAAACAAGGAGGAGAGAAGCCGGAGGACTGGTTGAGCAGAGGAGAGGTGGCAGCAGAGTAGATGGAGGTAGTGGGGGGTCCTCAGATATCAATTCAGGCGGAGGGAGCAGAGGCTGATGGAGGCAGGGGGAGCAGGCCGGCGAACTAGTGGAGAGTAGTGGGGTAGTACTCCAGAGGAGATGCTCCGCAGATGGCTCAAGTTACGGGGCAGGCTGCGATCATAAGGCTCTGCTATGTGCTGAGGACGCAGGCCGGCGCACTGTCAGTGAGCGGTAGGATGGCACACCTCTGGAGACAGTCCGCAGCTGAGTCACCACCAGTGACGGGCCGCCCCTGTCAGGTTATGCTGTGTGCGGGCAGACGCCACCAAACGTGACTGCCAAATGGGAAAAAGTCCAAACGGGTCTGTCAGAAGTCCAAATGGGACTGCCCACACTCACCTGTGCAGTGAGCGGTCAGAGCCCACCATCAGAAGCGGGTCCCCGCTGCACCCACCAGGCTCCAGGAGGCACGCAGCAGGGACGGACCCCCAGACAGCAGGAGTGCCCAGGAACAAGCTGAGCGAGGAGAACACAAGCCCCAGAGCCTGGATCTAGACTACACTGTCCGGGGTGGGCCCCAACAGCGTCCAGCCAGGCTCCAGGAGACCTGCAGCAGAGACAGGCTCTCACAAGCCAGAAGTGACCAGACACCAGCGGATCTTGGTAGAACACGAGCCAGGCTCCGGGATACCCAGAAGAGAGACAGATCCCCACTCAGTCGAAGCACCCAGCAACAAGCGTAGCGGGGGAGAACACAAGCCCCGGAGCCCCGATCCAGGGAAAGGCTCCGAGTCAGGTAGTGACACGCGCGCGTTGGAGGTACCGAAAGACCAGCACACCTCAGCCACGTAGCCTGTCACAAAACGTGCAGGTAGGCGGCAGGAGCTGCTCGGAGCGCAGACCAAGTGTGGCGAAGCGGCAAACTCGGGCAAGGATGAGGAGCAGACGCCACAGTAGTGAGAGACAGGACCAGGACGCCATGTTGCGGCCAGTGTAACGTCACTTTTTTCTATCTGTCAGAAAATCCTACCGATAGGAAAAAGTGACGGGGTAGGAAAATCTGACAGCCTGACCTGTCATTTTTTCTTACCCATCAGAAAATCCTACCGACAGCAGGCATTGGGCAACCCACCGAGGGGTAGGAAAAAGTGACAGGGTAGGAAAATCTGACAGCCTGACCTGTCATTTTTTCTTACCCGTCAGAAAATCCTACCGAGAGCAGGCATTGGGCAACCCACCCAGGAGTAGGAAAAAGTGACGGGGTAGGAAAATCTGACAGCCTGAACTGTCATTTTTTCCTATCCGTCAGAAAATCCTACTGACGGCAGGCATTGGGCAATCCACTCAGTGGTAGGATAAAGTGACGGGGTAGGAAAATCTGATAGCCTTACCTGTCATTTTTTCCCACCCGTCAGAAAATCCTACCGACAGCAGGCATTGGGCAACCCACCCAGGGGTAGGAAAAAGTGACAGGGTAGGAAAATCTGACAGCCTGACCTGTCATTTTTTCCTACCCGTCAGAAAATCCTACCGAGAGCAGGCATTGGGCAACCCACCCAGGGGTAGGAAAAAGTGACGGGGTAGGAAAATCTGACAGCCCCACCTGTCATTTTTTCGGTAACCCTACATATTATCCACACCAAAAATATTGCCGTATATATGGTTGCTTGTCTTGCCATAGGCAATATTTTTGGGGGGGATAATTTGTGGGAGTGGGGGATGCGGGGGTGCCCCCCAAACATTTAAAAATAATGCTGGGGTTGCGGGGGGTGTCCCCCACAGGGTCCATGGCTCAATATCGCCGCAAAAATATGGTGATTATTTTTGTATCACAATATTTTTGCGTGGATATTAACACATGGAACCATTTTTTCCTACCCGTCAGAAAATCCTACCGAGAGCAGGCATTTGCCCGTGTACCGGGAAAGTGGGGTAAGTGGAGTAAGAGGTTATGGAAGCAATTCCTCTTTTTTCAGTTTGATGATAAACCCAAGTGGATTGAAACTTTTTGGGTCACCGTACTGCCTCAAAGTGCATTTTTAAGGATGGCAGCTTGCGCAACCTCTATATGTATATATACCTCTATATTATTATTATTATCATTATTAATATTATATGCCCCACCACTGCTTTACTATTTTGATCATTAGTATTGCGAAGACACAATACAAGGACATGATTGTTGACGGCTATAAGCTCAAACAATATTCAACTTAGAGAGTTGCCAACAGGATGAGCTTTGTCTGCACCTTTTCTGGCAACATGTCACAACAGTACTTTACATATTGAAATATCCATATCATTGGAAATGTTATGTTATGTTATGTTAAAGGTACTTATATAGCGCACTGTCGCCAACGGAATTGGTCCCCAGGCGCTCTGGCGGATCTGTAAACAGGATGAGGGCGGGTAGGGTTAGTCGTGGAGGAGGGGAGTAGAAGAGTGGGAGAAGTGGTGTGCTGTTGGCAGCTTCAGCTCGGTATACACCGAGTGCTGGGTTTTGGTGCAAGTATCGGATCGGGTGAGGCCTTGTGTGCTGTAGGTTCGCTCTATGTGTTGTTGATGCGGTATGGTAAAGTCCGGTATGGGATTGCTGGGATACAAATGGTTTTGTGAGTGAATTGAGTATGCAGAAAATTGAGGGTTGGGTTAGTGGGGTCTGTATCCTGGAACAGGTACTTCTGGTTCCGTTTGGAAAAATGCCACAACCGCCGCACACATAGGGTACATATCTGCATGCAAGTGTGCACTCACTTTTTTATAGCTCGCATGCAGCCGTACAAGAGGTTGCAGTAATGGGGTACACTAATATGGATGAGAAGAGAATTCAGGGAAGGACATAGAGAGAGGGGTACAGGGAAGGAAAGCCGACGCGGCTTCATTGATTTGTTGGTGGCTCTGCAGCTGTGCTCCTGCTGAAGCCATGTTCCTATGAGGGCACTGCCTCGCTGATGCCATGCTCTGCCCTCTTCTGCCGAGGTCAGCGCAATTCAAAGCCTGTGGTCTGTGCAGCTCTCTGCACGCATGCGCAGGGACCTCAAGTTTACTTCCGCTCAGGCCTGCATGCCTCTGTGGCGCAAGGTCTGCACAGGCACAACTTTAGCCACAGGGGCATCACGCATCAATTATGTATGGGGTGCAGTCTGCGTGCAAGCAGCAGAGAGGAGGCATAGCTCACGGGCGGCGTTAGCCCAGTGTGTGTAGTCTAGAAGAAAGCATAGATAAACTGGCTGCATTGTTGTTCAGTAGCAGAGAAACACCTACCTTGACAGAATTGCGCATCTGCTCCACAAAGGCCCGCCTTTCTGTCAGCTCCCTTGGCTCTATTTTGAATTTCCGTGGGTTTGACTTCACAATGCCAACAAACAAAACACCCACGAAAGGCCGGGGGACTGTACTGGGGTGAATGCTTGGCTGAGCTACGGTTCCTGGGTGTGGTAGGTTGTGCTGGGGTGAGGTAGGTTTGCTGGGGTGAGCTAGGGTTTGCTAAGGTGCGCAAGGGTGGTTGGGGTGCTGGGGTGAGCCGCATGTGTTGCAGTGATGTAGCCGGGCTGGGAGTGATCAGGGAGTCATAGGGTATGGGGTGGGCTAGGGTTTGGGAGTGAGCTTGGCTGGGTTCTTAGGGTGCGTGTGTGTTGGTGTGATGCTGCAACCAGCAGGGGGGATTCTAGGTGAGGAAGGGTGGGTAGATGGTTAGGTGTGATTCTGGGGTAGCAAGTGTGGGCGAGCTGTTGAGATGCTTGGGTGGGTTGCTGGGGCACGCTGGGTTGGTTGGGTGGGTGGTGTGTTACTTTGAGGTGACCTAACGTGTGTGAGTGGGGTGTTGGGGTCAGCTATGTGTTCTGGGGCTAGTTATGAAAAATGGGTTGTTGTGCCTGGATGAGCTAGGGGAGGTGGGTATCGTGGTAGGGTAAGCTAGGGTCCTCAAGCGTATGTGCTATTGTTAGCCTAGGTGGGAGGGGTCTTGGGGTCAGTGAGGTGGTGGGGTGATATTATGTTGGATGAGGCGAGCTAATGTGATGAGGTTGGGTGAGCAGGTGACATGGTTGAGTGGGTGCTGTAGATGGGGTGATGTGAGGTAGTGGGGGGTTGGCTTGCTTGAGGTGGTGGTTGGGTGGAATTAGGTGTATTAGTGGGGTGATTGTGGGCGGTCTGAGATTTCTGGGTGAGGGTTTAGGGTGAGGTTAGGTCGTTGGGACAGGCTGGGTGGATGAAGTGAAGTGAAGTCGGGTGGGGTTGGGTGTGGTGAGCTTTAGGCTGGCATGTGCTAGGGTGCACTGATGGATGCGGTCTGAGATTTCTGGGTGAGGGTTTAGGGTGAGGTTAGGTCGTTGGGACAGGCTGGGTGGATGAAGTGAAGTGAAGTCGGGTGGGGTTGGGTGTGGTGAGCTTTAGGCTGGCATGTGCTAGGGTGCACGGATGGATGGAGAAAGGGCAAACCTATCAGCGCTTTGAGGTCATACCAATGATATATAGAGCGCTATATAAATGCCAAGTAACATAACATAACATAGGACTGGGGTGTGCTCGGATGGTTGGGATTCACTACTGGGGTGATCTAGAACGAGCGGGTTTCAGTGCTAAGGTAAACTAGGCTAGGTGTGTTTCGGGAGTAGGCAGGGTGACGAGACGATCTAAGTGGGGTGCTAGTAGGTGAGCTGGGGTCAACAAGGGTTGGTTGGTGGTTGAGGGGCTAGTGAAAGTTTGGGATTTTGGGTGGGGCTCGGCTGGGTTAATGAGTGGCAGGCCAGGGCATGCTAGGGTGGGTGAGTAAAGGGGGTGCTGTTAGGTTTCACGGCCATTTGGAGTGCTCCGGTGAGGTAGGATGAAAGGGTGGGCGGTAGGGTGAGTGTATACTGGAGGTTGGGCTACTGGGGTGATCTAGTGTGGAAGGATGAGCTGCTGGGGTGATCTATTGTGGAAGGATGAGCTGCTTGGGTGATCTAGAATGGTTGATGTTGTGCTGGGGCGATCAAGGGTTGCTGGGAGGTATGCTGTGTCAAGCTATGGTGGGAGGCAGTGAGATGAAATGACTATACCGTGCTGGGGATGAGGTAGGATGGGTCATTTGAGGTGTTCTGGGGTAGGTTTTGTTGGGTGTGCAGGTTGGTGTGTTGAGCCAAACCAGGGTGGGTAGCATGCTGGGACGACATGGTGTGGGTGTGTTTGTGTGAGGTAAGGTGAATGGGTGGTGGGCTGTGGTGAGTTAGGGTCTGTGCATGTTGGGCAAAGTGGTGCGGTAAGGATGTGTGGGATGAGGTAAGAGAGAGTTTAGCTTTGGCGAGTGGATGGAGTGGGGAAGGTGGTGGGTTAAGGGTGGCTGGGGTGATGTTGGTGAGGTGGTGAGGAAGCGGGCTGAGGTAGCTTGGGTGGGTTATGTGGGTGGTGTGGGGAGGTTGGGTGGCGCGAGCTGTTGTGCTTAAGTGAGTTAGGGTTGTAGTGGGTGGCAAGAGTGCTTGGATAGTTCATTACTGAGGTGAGCTTGAGGGTGTGGGTTGTAGAGCTGGAGCAAACCAGGGTGGGTGGGGTTCTTTGCTGAGGTGCACGATAGGTGTACTTTCTCTCCTTATTGCTATAACTTGCACTGTACCAGTATTTAAAAAACTAACATCTGCGCTGTGAATACTAGGCTTGTTGTCTCCCATTCAGGAATCTCAATCCTAGTTGTGTCCCACCTGTCTTAGCAATAATGTGCTTTTGTTGGCTCCTTATCCTGAGTGCTGCCACCTTGGCCCTGCCAAACTTGCCTACCTCTCGTTGCCTTGCCTGCCTACTCTTCATCCTTACCAGTGCCTCCCCCTCTCCCTTTCACCTCTCTCCTCTCCCGCTCCACCTATGGTGCTCTGTGTCTCTCCTATCTTCTCTAACTGCTTCTCTATTGACTATCCTGCTCTCCTCACTAAATCTGGTAGGAAGAAGTTTAAAAAGGACGTCCTGGTAGCCAACCCAGGCCTCCCTATCGCTGACACCTACACCAGTGCCTCCTCCAAGGAAACTCTCACCGACGTCCTCTTTGTCGTGCCTTCGCCGGACCTATGGACCCTTCATATGGTCTCTGTGCTTTCACCTTTCGCCTCTTCTCCCATTAATGGTGGCAACCGTTGGGACGCCCTCCTGGCCTCCTTCCTCTCCTCCAAAGTCATCATTAATGTTTACTCTAATGGGACCGTCCTGGTCCAAGGCCCTCAGGCCAACCTGCACCTTTTTAATAGACGCTTCCTGCGCCTCATCAACTTCCTCTCTTCTCCTGCTGTTCCCCCTCCCTCTTCCTTGACTACCTTGCCTTCCCCCTCCCTCTCGGGCTCCATCGACACCTCCGCAGGGCGGACCTCTGATCTGTACCTCTCCCCGGAAGTCCTTCAAGGAGGCAAACCTTCTCCACATTGCCACTCTTAACTCTTGCTCCGCTGTCAAGCATTCCTTCGACATCTGCCGTCTTCTCGAAGAACTTGACCTCGATGTCCTCGGTCTTACCGAGACATGGTTCACGGCTAGCTCTGTCACCAGCTTCGACACGCACCTTCCCGACGGCTACAAGATCCTTTCCGCATCCAGGCCCAACCGCTCCGGTGGGGGTGTAGCCCTTATCTTCCCCGAGTGGATTCCTGCCTCTGTCACACCTACACAGGCCTACTCCTCTTTTGAATGCCTCGTCTGCAGGCTCTCTCTCTCCCCTAGCCATTCCCTTACAGTGGCTACTATCTATCGGCCACATGGTCAGATTTCTCCCTTCTTCTCTGAGTGGGCGGACCTCTCCTCCTCACTCCTTGCCTCTACCACTCAACTCCTCCTTCGTGGAGACTTCAACATCCACTTGGATGCCTCCTGTCCCCCCTCTGGACACTTTCGTGACCTCTGCGACTCTCTCACTAACCATTCTCCCCTCTGGCCCGACACATTCTGCAGGGCACACTCTCGATGCTCTGATCTCTTCAGATCTGCCCCTCTCTCCAGTCCTCTCTCCTCGAGGGACCACTTTCTCCTATCCTCCCACCTCACCCTCCCTACCCCTCAGGCCAAGCCTCCTCCATCACTGCCACCCACCTTCTCGGTCATCCGACTCATGAAGCGCGTGTCAGTTGAGGCTTTCGCCGCCACCTACTCACCCTCTCCTCCCCCTTTGGCTGACTCTCACCCTGACACAGCCCTCTCCTCGCTCCACTCTTCTATATCTGATACTCTTGATATCCTTGCCCCTGTCATGAGAATCAGCCTGAAGCCCAAAGCCAAGTGTAATTCCTGGTCTGACTCAGACCTCGTCTCCCTAAAACGCAAGTGTAGGGCGGCCGAGAGGAAATGGCGTGCTTCAAGTTCATCCTCTGACAAACTGGCCTGCCGCCTGCTGCAAAGACAATACCGGCTCTCTGTCCTCACTAAGAAGAGAACTCGCATCCAAGCGCGCATCTCTGCGGCATCTAACAACTCGGCTGAACTCTTTAAAATCTGCAAGGAACTGGCCAATCCTGCCGCAGTCTCTACCTCTCCTGTCCCCTCCCAGGCCCTCTGCGCGGCACTGGCTTTTCACTTCATTTCAAAAACTCAGGACATCCTGTCCTCACTTTCCTCCTACTGCCTCCCTCCCCCTATTCCTGCTCTTCCGCCGGCTCTTCTGCAGCCACCCCCCCTCCTTCCTTCCCTGCCTTTCCCCTTTTCTCTGCTGACGAGGTTTCCAGACAAGTCCGATCTATGAAGGTCTCGTCAAAACAGGTTCACCCCTGTTCCTCCAAAACTATCAAGGACCACATCGACTCCCTGGCTCCTGCCCTGGCTGACTTCTGCAATCACTCCTTTGCCACTGGAGTCTTCCCATCCTCGCTTAAGCACTCCCTTGTGCACCCTCTTCTTAAGAAACCCTCTTCCGACCCCTCCTGCCCAGCTAACTATCGCCCAATCTCCATCACTCCCTTCCTGGGCAAGCTCCTGGAGAAACTGGCCATCTCCCAGCTTAATCTCCACACTGAATCTGTGGGTTGTCTTCATGACCATCAGTATTGCTTCAGAGCGGCCAGAAGCACAGAAACTACTCTCCTGAACATCCGTGAAGACCTTCTCTCCAACCTTGACTCTAACACTCCGTGTGTTCTCATCTTGCTTGATCTCTCTTCTGCCTTTGACACTGTCATCCATGCCATCCTGCTCAACCGTCTCCGTGATAACCTGGGTATCACTGGTCAGGCTCTGGCCTGGCTGACTTCTTTCCTCTCCAATCGACCCTCCCAGGTCCAACTTGGGTCCTTCCCCTCTGACATCTTTTCCTCTACCTGTGGTGTCCCCCAGGGATCTAACCTCTCTCCCTGGCTGTTCAACCAATATCTGGCACTCCTTGCCCACCGCATCGCCGCTCTCTGCCCCAACTTTCAGTGCTATGCGGATGATACCCAGCTCATTTTCAGGCTACCCTCGGCCTCCTCCTCTCCTTCCCTCATCTCTGACTGTCTGCTATCCAGGAGTGGTGTGCCGCCAATGACCTCTGCCTTAATGCCAGTAAGACTGAGATTCTACTCATCGGCACACCCTGCTCCCTCCTTTCCTGCAGCTCTCTGGCCGGCCTCTCAAGGCCCTCTCCCTGCTCCTACCTGCAAGGCAAAAAACCTCTGGGTCATCTTTGACTGCACACTCTCTCTCTCTCCTCACATTTCTGACCTCTCTAAGAAGTCACACTACCAGCTATACCTCCTCAGAGGGATCCTTCCCTTCCTCTCCTTTCCCCAGAAGCTCACTGTCTCCAGAGCCCTTGTTCTCTCTAAACTGGACTACTGTAACAGCCTCTATCTAAATCTGCCTGCCTCTACTCTCTGCCCTCTGCAACTCATCCAGAACAGGACTGCGAGATTTATTCTTGGCCTCAAGCCCAGGAACCAAAATCTCTGCAGTGGCTCCCACTGGCTGCGAGGATTAAGTTCAAAACCCTCTGCATTGTCCACAAGGCCTTCTGGGGCCGAAATACCTTCAACTCTCCCTTCCTAAATATCTTCCTTCTCGAGCTCTTCGCTCATCCACCTCCAACTCCCTCAGGGTCAGCCGCTTCTCCAAGCAACGAGTTGGGGGTAGATCTCTCTCCGCGGCAGGGGCCTCCCTCTGGAACAGCCTTCCTGCCTCCCTGAAACTTGAGGAGAACCGGAAGCACCTCAAAACCTTCCTCTTGGCTTCTGCTTTCTCTCCCCCTCTCCCATGCGAAACTCCGGATTGAAACTGCACTGAATCGGCACCGGGCCACTCTCACTGATCTTGGTCCTTTGCCCAGCCACCTGCCCCTGGCACTTCTTCCCTGGCAACCACTGCACCGCGGGACTGTCTCTGTATCCCTACAGCCCCCCTCTGAGCACTTGTTCTGCACTTACCTTGCACTTGCCACCAGCTGGCCCCTTATTTATTTATCTTATTTTCCACTATCCCATGTACTGCACTTTCCCCTCTCCCTTGCCCCTAGCACTTTCCCTTTCCCCCCTTCCCATGCACTTGCGCGATCTGAATGACACCTGGCCTAGTAAGATCATTGTCTGTCTTCCCCATGTCCCCCCCCCCCTGCCTCGTCGCGCCTTGAAACACTTGTGTACAGGCGCTTTATAAATGCCATATCATATCATATCATAGGTGTTTAGATGGGGTGCTAGAAGATGCTAGGGTGGGGTGTGCATGATTATTAGGGTGGGCATGTCCTTTAAGCGCTGCTTGCAGTGGAAAGCAAGGCATCAGATTTCAGCGCACTCCACCCCACGCCTTCACAGGGGAAGTGTAAGGACATTTGGTTTGTAGCAACCCAGCAGGGGCTTGTCTTGAAGACCCTGACTGATCTTGGCTTTGCCAGACTTGGCACATCTGAGGATGAGCACAGTTCTCAGCAGAGAGCACTGAACTCACTGAGGTATCTGACAGATGCATTTACATTATCAATCACACCGTTTCAGGAGCAGTACAGTGAGGTTCCTTCCACCCAACACTGTACCCCACCAATAACAGTGCCTCTAATAGCACTGCATGTTCTCTTCTAGCAATAATCGCACCCCTTCAAGCTCTAGATGTGCTCCTCTGCCAATAAGCAAGCCTCCATAGTACTTGATGCGCTAAATTAATATTGCTATTGTATCTCCAAGACTTGACTGTGCTCCTCCCCAAATTCTGACCCCTACCAAGCACTGCCTTCAGCCCTCTCCCTACGATGGACCAAACCAGGCTGTGGTGCGGGCCAATACTGTCCACATCTCTTCAAGCACTGCCTGTGTTCCCCACTACGCACTTCCTGCTATCCTGCCTCTCCACACCCTGGCTAGTCTCTTCCCTATATTCTCCTCCCTTTCCACACCCTGCCTATACTCCTTTTCCTCTTGTGGTCCTAACTACTCACACTCTTCTTATACTTCGTATCTGTTATGCTCACCTGGCTCCCACAGGGGCGTCGATCGGACCCGGACAGCTGTGGTCTCCACCAACGTGATGCGTAGTGCAGAGATGACAGACTGGACTGGCCCTCCTAATCTCGTCCGCTTGACCCGTAGGAGTATTCTCTTTATATTCTTGAAAGATGAGCTCTCCATCCTGCGTGGGATGCAGGGGCACGTAGACTCCAGTTACTTCACTGGTTCGACGGTGTTGGAAGAGTTCTGGAAGAGTATTGACTCTGTGGTTCCAGGCGTGAACCGTTAAAATAAAGTTCAGAGAGTTCAATATGTCCGTTGTTCACTCTTGTCTCATTTCCTTTCTTGCATTGCAGTTGAGTCCGGGAGAAGATGGTTTTGTGGCAGCTGATGGCGTTCAGGTAAGAGTCTGTATTACCCAACGCTGTCCGGTAAATGATGCATGTATATAACTTTGTTTTCCTCTCTCTTTACAGGCGCGGCGTAAGAGAATGTGGCGTGTTAAGGATAATGCCTCCGGTGGTAAATCAGGTAAGTCTATGATGGTAAAAGAGATTGTATTTGTTGGCTCTCTTGGCTCACCTTGTTGTTTCTTTTGTCCCTTAGATGCCGGAGTTCGGCGAAGAAATGATGGAGGCAGCGCCGGATCGAAAGATGCTCTAAGGACTGGTGAGTATGGCGCGGCGCTGCAGCTTGCAATGCGACGCATGCAGAAATAATGTCCTTTCCAGGTTCGGAGACGTGATGGATCCGGAATCAGGTGAGAAATAAAATAATGTTCGTTTTTCTAACCTTTTCTATTCTCTCTTCTTATTCCAGGAGCTCCGGATTCAAGACGGGCGTGGCAGAAGACTGGAAGCCAACTTGCAGGCACGGTGAGCGTTACGCTGCTGGATGCAGAATAACGCGAAGCGTGTGCTGCTGTTCGGGCATGGTTTAAATAGCCTCCAAAGTAGTCCCAGGTAAGAAGTTCCTCAGAACCACACCCGAGTAATAAATAGTCCCTGTAGCAAAGTAGTTGCCTCCAGGCCTCATGTTGGCTTGGCTTCATTTGCAGCATGGTCTGCATGAGGTAAGTAATGTCTATGAGCCTGGCGCCTATGGCGCCAGGACTGTTTTTTATTATGAGCCTGGTGCCTAAGGCGCCAGGACTGAACCCAGGCAGCCCCTAGCGGGGGCTGCTGGGGTTTTGATAAATACCCAGATGCCTGCTCCCGGAGCTGATGGGCTTGGTCCTGAGGCCCGGGGGTAGGCATCATGACAGTATCCCAGTGTAAAGGAGGTCCCAGACATGACCTGCACCCCTGCCCCTCATTTCGAGCTACCAGAAAGGTACTCGCCAAGGCACGTGACGTACTTGTCATTAAACTGACTTCTCTTTGCCAAACTACTGAGTCCCCGTTATTGAGTCGTGTCGGAGTAAGTGAATCCTGCACCCCCAGTCCTCACATGGTGCAGCTATATATGCCCGCTTCCCATTGTTGTGCTCCCTCTCCATGCCCCGGAAATGCTTCTTCGATTGTGGACGTCATCTCTCCACACCTTGCCTATCCTACTCTTCCCAGTGCTGTCTTTCCTCTCCTCACCCAGCTCATACTCCACTTGCCAGTATTGTCCTCCGTTTTCACGCCCTACTCCTCTCGTCCGGGTTGTTCCCCCTTTCCATGCCCTGCCTGTGCTCCTCTTATCAGGGTGGTCTCCCTTTCCATGCCCTGCCTATGCTCCTCTTATCAGGGTGGTCTCCCTCTCCATGTCCCAGCTATGCTCCTCTTCCCATTGTTATCTTCCCTTTCCAGGCCCTGCCCATGTGCTTCTATTGTTGCCCTCCCTCTTCACGTCCGGCCTATGCTTCTTCCATTTTTGTCCTCCCTCTCCATGCCCCACATATGTCCTTGCATTGTTGTCTTCCCTCTCCACGCCCTGCCTAAGCTCCTCATCCCAGTGTTGTCCACCCTCTCCTCTTCCTAGTCTCGTTCTCCCTCTCCACGCCCTGCCTATGTCCTTCCATTGCTGTCCTCCCACTCCACGCCCTTACTAGACTCCTTGTCCCAGTGTTGTCCACCCTCTCCTCCTCTTCCTAGTCTCGTCCTTCCTCTCCACAATCTTCATTTGTCCTTCCATTGCTGTCCTCCCACTCCACGCCCTGCCTAGGCTCCTCGTCCCAGTGTTGTCCACCCTCTCTGCCTCTTCCTAGTCTCGTCCTCCCTCTCCACGCCATGCCTTTGTCCTTCCATTGTTGTTCTCCCTCTCCACACCCTGCCTATGTCCTTCCATTGATGTCCTCCCACTCCACGCCCCCTGCCTAGGCTCCTCGTCCCAGTGTTGTCCATCCTCTCCTCCTCTTCCTAGTCTCGTTCTTCCTCTCTACACCCTGCCTTTGTCCTCCAATTGTGGTCCTCCCTCTCCATGCCCTGCCTATGTCCTTCCATTGCTGTCCTCCCACTCCACGCCCTGCCTAGGCTCCTTGTCTCAGTGTTGTCCACCCTCTCCTCCTCCTCCTCTTCCTAGTCTTGTCCTCCCTCTCCAGGCCCTGCCTATGTCCTTGCATTGTTGTCCTCCCTCTCCACACCGTGCCTATGTCCTTCCATTGTTGTCCTCCCTCTCCACACCGTGCCTATGTCCTTCCATTGTTGTCCTCCCTCTCCACGCCCCCTGCCTAGGCTCCTCGTCCCAGTGTTGTCCATCCTCTCCTCCTCTTCCTAGTCTCGTTCTTCCTCTCTACACCCTGCCTTTGTCCTCCAATTGTGGTCCTCCATCTCCACGCCCTGCCTATGTCCTTCCATTACTGTCCTCCCACTCCACGCCCTGCCTAGGCTCCTCGTCTCAGTGTTGTCCACCCTCTCCTCCTCTTCCTAGTCTTGTCCTCCCTCTCCAGGCCCTGCCTATGTCCTTGCATTGTTGTCCTCCCTCTCCACACCGTGCCTATGTCCTTCCATTGTTGTCCTCCCTCTCCACGCCCTGCCTAGACTCCTCGTCACAGTGTTGTCCACCCTCTTCCTAGTCTCATCCTCCCTCTCCATGCCCTGCCCGTGCTCTTCCCATTGTTGTGCCTACATCCCCTGCATAGGCAGAGATGCCGACGCGTGTTATTTTTCAGTCTGTAGGAATCAGACTTCCTATTGGGGATTATATCCAGTTATTACTACAGGGACAACAGTCCTATGGATTTATTACAAGCCATTAAGGCCCAGATTTGAAAAAGGCTCAGCAGAGCCGAAACATGCTATCGTTTATGGGCTTTTGTTCAAGAAGTGTGAATATGTGATATAATTAAACATACACACATTTTTGATGGCGCTGAGTCCTGGAGTCTCTTCTATTTTACACGATTCAAAGTGACTCTGCACTACTGCAAAGTCACTTTTCAGCAGTGCAAAGTCAGTTTGAACAATGCAAAAAATTCAACGAATCGGGCCCATAGTTGGCAACGGCAAACCCTGTGCGTTCTACCGTTGTACACCGAGGGTTGTGTGTACTATGAAAACTGTTCTGTCCCGAGGCAGTTAAGTCTGTCTGTATGGTGCAAGCTGCTGGTAGCTCCTGAGCACTGTGTGCACTGTCAGAGCTGTACACGGAATGATGTGTGTATTATGAACGCTGCTGTTACACACTACAGTGAGGAGGAATGCATACATAATGCTGGTGTAGAGTTGTGTGTGACTGTGTTGTGAAGTTTGCCGGTGTGTACACGGTGCATGGTCAAGACTGTATACTCGGTGGTGTGTGTGTATTATGAAGGCTGCTCATGTTCACTGAACATTGTGTTTATTGTGAAGGCTTCAGCGCGCAAGTTCAGAGCTGTACACAGAGACCTGTATCCTTGAGGCTTATTGAGATATGCATGCAGAGCGCACTGTGCATTCAGGCTTCCTGCACACGCTGAGGATGAGTATGCATGCGCAGTCAGCAGGACTTATCACGAATATGTACGTGTATGCGAACTAAATGCATTATTATCACGTTAATAATGCACTTAGTTCAC
Source organism: Ambystoma mexicanum (assembly GCF_040938575.1). Taxonomy (NCBI): domain Eukaryota; kingdom Metazoa; phylum Chordata; class Amphibia; order Caudata; family Ambystomatidae; genus Ambystoma; species Ambystoma mexicanum. Next base: position 249,600,115 of record NC_090930.1, on the reverse strand, counting down.
ATACACATAATTATACATTTTTTTATGGATTCTTTACTATGTTTTGCCACATTTAGTGCTTACTAGAATCCTGGGAGCTTATAAAACAGTGTCCGCTGGGTTCAGGTTCTTTCGTCCGCTGGGTTCGTGCTTTTTACGTCCATTTTGGAGTTGGTAGTGACACGGCTTCACCATGTTCTGTTATTTGAGTGAGCCTGGATCTCATAAAGTTAAACGTATTGCACCCCCGGGACCCCAGAAAGACAGGCACACCACATTCCTAGTGTCAAAAAATACTATGCGTTAAGTAATGGGTAGGAATTTTTGACACATAGCAAAAAGTGACGTTACACCAGCTCACGCTTTCCGGCAGGCCTCTCCCAACAAAAGGTGTTGATGCGCCAATGGAATTGCTGTGTGGTTGCTAGGCAACCTAACAAACAAAATCAGTGGCGGCCATTTTGGTGGCTCCTTGTGGCCTGTAAATGAAGATGCAGCCCAGATAAGGTGGATTCTGGTCATTTGGGGCAGTAGAAATAACATGACAATGGATACCTGAACCCTCCTGGGATCGTGTAGTAAAACAGCAGCGGATTGTTCTGATATGCGTTCCTGGATGCGGATGCAGCATTAGTTTCTGCAGCGGCTCAGTCGTTGCAGATCAGCTGGCTGGATTTATGCATGCTGGGCTCCTGCCCACCCAATGCTCCTGCACACTTGCTACTGTGCGGCCAGACCTGCACTATGAACTATGATCTGATAATATGCGGCTAGACCTGCAATATGCACGAGCATCTCATACTATGTGGCCAGAACTGCACCATGCACTAGAATCTGAGACAATGCGGCCAGACCTGCACCATGCACTAGAATCTGATATAATGCGGCCAGTTCTGCACCATACACTAGCGTCTGATACAATGTGGCCAGACTGGAACCCTGCACTAGCGTCTGATACAATGTGACCAGACCTACACCATGCACTAGCGTCTGATACAATGTGGCCAGACCTGCACCATGCACTAGAATCTGAGACATTGCGGTCAGACCTGCACCATGCACTAGAATCTGATACGATGCATCCAGTTCTGCATCATACACTAGTGCTGGCTACTATGCGGCCAGACCTGCACTAGTGTCTGATAAAATGTGACCAGACCGGCACCATGCACTAGCATCTGATACAATGTGGCCAGACAGCACAAACCATATCGAATGTATAGTATTAAACCCTTCTGATAGGTACCAGGGGCGTACAAACGATTACATTCCGCAAGCATAAGTGTGCCAGATGTTTACATTTGTTTAAGTCCTACCAGTGCTATTTATTAGATACCGCAAGTGCTATGTGCAATGGCATTTGAGCACATCATAAATGACACGTATCATAGCGGTATTACTATGTTGTAGATACAAATCAGTATTATAACATGATATAAGTAATGTATTGATGCTGTACATATAACAAGCATTAATAGGTGTAGACATTTACATTGAACCCGCATCAGTAATAGACTTTCGTTACTATAATTAAGCCATCATATAACACGATGGACATTCATGGCCTAGCTATTTTAAGTCTAGCACCTCAAGACACCCACATGGTGTGCTATATAAACATGATCTGAAGTTGCCCAACGTAAACTGGTCGTACGTTTTGTCTTTGCATTTTGATACTACAGTTTTGCTTTCTCCCCATTATAAATGTATAAAGTGCTTCCAGTCACAGAATGCAAATACGAAGGAAAAGCAGGACTGTGATATGGAACAGCTTTGTGTATATTGTGAAGGCTTGAGCACGCAGGTTCAGAGCTGTACATGGAGACCTGTATCCTTGAGGCTGATGGAGAGATGCACGCAGAGCGCACTGTGTATTCAGGCTTCCTGCAAACGCTGAGCATGAGTACGCATGCATAGTCAGCAGGACTTATCACGAATATGTATGTGTATGCGAACTAAATACATTATTATCACGTTAATAATGCACTTTGTTCACAAACGCTTATATATACATTTTTTATGGATGCTTTAATATGTTTTGCACATTTAGTGCTTACTAGAATCCTGGAGGTTATAAAACAAAGTGTCCGCTGGGTTCAGGTTCTTTCATCGTGCAGGCTTCACTCTACTCTGTTATTTTAGTTCGCCTGGCTCTCATAAAGTGAAAAGTATTGCACCCCTGAGACCTCAGAAAGACAGGCACACCACATTCCTGGTGTCAAAAAATCCTATCCATTAAGTAATGACTGAGCATGCGCACGCATGCTCAGTCAGCAGGGTAGGATTTTTTGACACATAGCAAGAAGTGACGTTACACCGGCAGGCGGGAAAAGGTTTAGATGAGGTGATCCAAGGCAATGGGGCAGAATTTGCAGGAAACGAGTATGTCCAGAAGAGCACAAGGCTTAGAGGATTAAGATAGCCAGGTTTGCAAAAAAGAAATTGAAGATTAAACAGCCTTCAGTAGGGGTGATTCAGCCTGACGAGAGGGAGATGCCGGATCAGGCATCCAATGCTTGAGCGCCCCCCTGGTGGTTGTCAGGGTGCCATGGGGGACTGGAGGAAGTTGTGGTTGTGCGTAGGTGTGAAAAGGGTCTGTTGTGGGGACAGGGTCCTTTGCGGGGCATGGGAGGGTATGTCCCTGGTGAGCCTGGTGGTGTTGGTTGAGGTGTGAGAGGGATTTGGCTTTCCCCAGGGAGAAGAAGGGTGTAGTGTGCCCCTGGCAGTGTGGTGGCTTGGGGGGTGTTTTGGTTGTGTTGCCTGCGTGGTACAAGGGGAGGAAGGGGGGTCTTTATACTTGTAAAATAATTTTTTTTGCATGCAGTTGGACAGGGGAATGAGCGGTGGGAGGAAGAGAGTAAGCAGGGGGGCAGGAGGCTTTGAGTTGTGAAGGTGCGGGTTGCGTGGCCCTGGTGTAAGGCGCTGGGAGGGCAGTACAGAAGTGGTTACTTTGGTGGCTGAGGTGTGTGTGGTGGGAGGGCGAGGGGGCGAGAGGCCGATCGGTTGAGAGGCGTTCTCTGGGACATATAGGTGAACTTGAGGCAGCTTTGTGTGTGGCTACCGGGGCTAGCATGGGCAGTTTTGGGGGGTTGAAGTGGGCAAAGCGTGTGAGAGCTGTTTGGGCTTTGCTGGTGTCACCAAAGCTAATACAAGGGTGCAAAAAGGCAGTTGGTGGCAGCAGGGGGGTGGGAGGGTGTCCAGTTTGAGCCACTATGCGTGTTCAAGTGCGAGGCTAATAGGGCAGCTGCAGCAATGCCGGTGAGTATGAGATTGAGAGGCGCAATAGAAGTGGCATCGTTAACTGATTGGGCATGAGGATATTTGCAATAACATGCACATATACAGTTGGGCGCATGAACCGCTAATGGCAGCAGACATTGCTTACCTTCATGTACAGGTGAGATAGGAGTAGGGTGGGGACATTCAGAGCATTTTCTTTTAAATAAAAGCCTTCAAGGCTCAGGTTCAACCTCTCCACTGGCTTCCTGTGGCTGCGAGGATCAAGTTCAAGACCCTCTGCATCGTCCACAAGGCTTTCTGGGGCTCGGGGCCACACTACATCAAACTTTCTCTTCGTAGCATATTCCTTCTCGAGCCTTCTGCTCGTCCACCTCCAATTCTGTGAGGGTCAGACACTTCTCCAAGCAGAGAGTGGGGGGGTAGATCTCTGTCTTCGGCTGGGGCCTCCCTCTGGAACAGCCTTCCTGCCTCTCTCAAACTTGAACAGAAACACCTAAAGTTCCGGAAGTAACTCAAGACCTTCCTTTTCGCTTCCACTTTCTCTCCCGCTCCCTTGCTGACGTCCCTGTCTGCTGAGCATACTGGTTACCTGGCCACCCACTGAACTTGCGGGACCAGGCTCCTGCAGAATTGGCTGCCCTTGCACTGCTTCCAGGCCTCCCATCCACTTAAGGGACTGAAGCTGTATCACTACAGTCCGCAGACCATCTGCACTTACGAGCCACCTTCTGGCTGCATTTACTCGTTGTTTGCAATCCCCCATGGCACTTCTGCCCCCCCCCCCTGCACTTGCGCAATCTGAATGACACAACGCCTAGTAAGATTGTTGTTTTGTCGTCTTTCTGTCCTCCCTTCCTTGTCTTGTCGCGACTAGAAACACTTGTGTATAGGCACGTTATAAATTACTTATATCTTATCTATGACCACCATCTTGGATTCGGTGGAGAGGGTAGAAGGGAGAGTAGAAGCCCTGGAAAATAACAACTTAGGACGGATATCACAAAGGCAAAGATGGAAGCAAGGATTAAAGTCCTGGAGCAGCAGGAAAAGGATATGGATACAAGATAGATGACATTGAGAATATGAAAAGGAACAATATACCAATATGTATGTGTCAACCTCCCCCAGAAAGATGGCAAAGCATTTCAGGATCTGGAGACACAGATGGGCAGGATGATAAAGGTGCTGCTTGAATCTGAAGAATCAAGGGACATCATGTTTGATAGAGTACATAGAGGGTGTGGTTCAGGGTGAGGACGTAGATCAATGGTTGCAAAATGCCACTATTTCAGAGACAATTAAGATATTTTGAGTAGAGCTAGGACACTTGAATCGTTAGAGTGGGAGGGAGCCCTGATTAAGGTCTTTCAAGACCTGTCAGCGTTTATACTCCAACAAAGAAGGAAATGTAAACTGCTGAGATCTTAAGAGATTCTATACAGATGGAGGTACCCCTTTGCCCTGTCTTTTGAGTCCCTGGGCGACCATTGCAAAGTGACCAGTACAAAGTGAAGTAGGGATAAATAGCTGACAAACTTCTACATTAGCTGCAGGGCACGAGTAACGCAGCAGTGCAGAATGTTCAGCTACAGATGCTGGCGACATTTTAGAGAGTCTTTAGCCAGCCTGGAGTGAGGAAAAGAGTGGGCAGTGCTAGGAAAGGTCAGAAAATTAATGCCTCATCACCAAAGAAATTGTAACAATGAAGGAGGCGAGTGGTGATCACTGTGAGGCTGGAAAGGCTTTGGAGGGACAAGGCCTCCTTGTCCTGTACCTCCTTAAACTGTGTGTTCTGCTTATTTTCTGCCTATCGGTGTCCAGTTTGAGTGAATGAGGAGTGTTTTGTACAACAGGGGGCCTCACACTCGCCTCATTGTCAGAATCTGAATCAAGAACCCTGAAGCAGAGTCATCTTAAGCTTGTATCGTGGAATCCAGCTGGAGGAAGAAGTCTGCAGCTGCATCTCTTCATCTAATCCAAAAGCTGCCATGCTGATTAAAGGACTGAACCAGAGACGACCTGGATAGGCAACCTTTTCCCATAGCTACGAGAGAACATTGTGCGCCTGCTGCTCTTCACCCGTAGTGTCCTGGAAGTCAGTCCTGTGTGCCCGACATCTGTAGAAGGGATCTTTGTGGGTCTAGAAGAGGAATGCCTGAACATCTTGAATCCAAGAAGTTTATCTGTGTCGCCCAGGGTCCAGAGGAGTGCTTGTGACCGCTGGAAGCCAAGTTGCTGCTAATTGCCCAGAAGAGGGGGTACCCTGGAATGGTGCTGCTTGACACCCAGATCTGTGAAATTTCCAAACAACTCAAATCTTCAAGGGGTACTGCTGCCACGACATCTGTCCGCTTTTCCACTCTGGAAAAAGTCCAGTGTCGCTGCCTGCATAGGAGATTCCCTGCAGTCCAGTCCAGAGGTCGTGTCCAGGTCACCACAAGCCATCCTGAGGTCTGTGTTGCTGCTGAAGCCCCGAAGAACAAAAGGCAGTAAACCGTGAAAACCCGACACCTACTTCTGCCAATGCACCCGTCGCCACGGAAGTCTTCCAATGCCGCCATGGGTCCTGTCCTCTTCAGCCTGGCCTTGTCGAGATCCACAGCAAGTTTCCCCGTTGTGGGACATTCGGATTCGACATAGCAACCAGACATCGGAGACAACTGCGTTGCTGCCTTTCCGATACTGCTTGGTTTCCTCCTTTTTCTCGGCACCGACCTCCCAGTGACTCTTTCTTCCAAGGGGAGGGGGGTCAATCCTCGAAGGGTCTCGTCGAGTAAAGCCAAGAACCTCCACCACTTCGCCTGCCAAGGCACCAAAGCTTCTGTGGCGAGTAAGTGCATCTTCCATCCTTCAGATTCATCTTGAATCCTGTTCTCCTGTGGCCTCCATTAAACAGACTATTAATGAACATATTTGGAATGGGCTGTAATATAGAACAATATCCCACGGTATTGCCTTTTTAACTGAAAGAAAGCATCCTGCCTATGTTCTAATATTACCTTCATCTCTACAGTAATGTTTTATGAAGTTAACCATTGCCAAATCATTGAAATACTTTTTAATAACTGTCATCAGTTAATGCATCTCAATTGAAGTTAGAGGTGACATTGGTACTACATTGAACTGTGTGTGTGTGTGTGTGTGTGTGTGTGTATATATATATGTACTGTTAACATTTCTAGTAAAAAGTGAGTCTTATTTATTTGTATATACCTGCCCAACTTTGTATCCTTGATGGTAGTAATAAAAGCACTGTGTTATCACCTAACATAGTGTATGGACATTCCATTGTGGGGAGCTTGGGGATACACTGTATCTCCTCCCTTGAGTCTCATCCTGGCTGCTTGCCCAACGTTACCAATTGTGAGCTTTGGCTGTGGTGCTCTTTATCTCTACCCGACCTGTATAGTTGGCAGAAATACAGATACCCGCATTCAGTCTTTACAATCACAGTTGGCTTTGGGATGGCACTGATCAGGCCGCGCATAGGTGGATGTTATGGTTCAGGTGATATGATATGATATGATATGGTATTTGTAACGCGTCTATACACAAGTGTTTCAAGGCGCGACGAGGCGGGGGGGGGGAAACAAGGGAAAGACAGACAAACGATCCTACTAGGCCAGATGTCATTCAGATCGCGCAAGTGCCGAGGTAAGGGGAAAAAGGAGAAAGTGCAAGGGGAGGAGGTGGGGGGGAAAGTGCAGTACAAGGTAAGTAGCGTAAAATAAATAATGAATAAAAAGGGCCAGCTGGTGGCAAGTGCGAGGTAAGTGCAGAGCAAGTGCTGGGAAGGGGGCTGTAGGGATACAGTGACAGTCCCACGGTGCAGGGGGGGCCAAGGGAGGCAGTGCAAGTGGAGAGTGGCTGGGCCCTGGACCGAGGTCGCTGAGAGTGGCCCAGATGCAGGTTAAGTGCAGAATTCAGTGGGGAGTTAAGCAGGTTTAGCAGGGGAGAGGGAGAGAGAAGGCAGAAGCGAAGAGGAAGGTTTTGAGGTGCTTCCGGAACCGGAGATGGTTCTCCTCAAGTTTCAGGAAGGCAGGAAGGCTGTTCCAGAGGGAGGCCCCTGCTGCGGAGAGAGATCTACCCCCAGCTCGTTGCTTCGAGAAGCGGCTGACCATGAGGGAGTTGGAGACGGATGAGCGAAGGGCTCGTGAAGGAAGATATTTAGGAAGAGAGAGTTGAAGGTATTTAGGCCCCAGGCCCCAGAAGGCCTTGTGGACAATGCAGAGGGTTTTGAACTTAATCCTCGCAGCCACTGGGAGCCAGTGAAGAGATTTCAGTCCAGGAGAGATACGGTCCCTGGGCTTGAGGCCAAGGACAAGTCTCGCAGTTCTGTTCTGGATAAGTTGCAGAGGGCGGAGAGTGGAGGCAGGCAGATTTAGATAGAGGCTGTTACAGTAGTCCAGCCTTGAGAGAACCAGGGCTCGGGAGACAGTGAGCTTCTGGGGGAAGGAGAGGAAGGGAAGAATACCTCTGAGGAGGTGCAGTTGGTAGTGAGACTTCTTAGAGACGTCAGATATATGAGGAGAGAAGGAGAGTGTGGAGTCGACGATGACCCCGAGGTTTTTAGCCTTGCAGGTAGGGGCAGGAGGGGGGCCAAGGGAGGCCGGCCAGAGAGCTGAAGGGAAGGAGGGAGTGGGTGTGCCGATGAGTAGAATCTCAGTCTTACTGGCGTTAAGGCAGAGGTCATTGGCGGCACACCATTCCTTGATAGCAGACAGACAGTCGGAGATGAGGGAAGGAGAGGAGGAGGCCGAGGGTAGCCTGAAAATGAGCTGGGTATCGTCCGCATAGCACTGGAAGTAGGGGCAGAGAGCGGCGATGCGGTGGGCAAGGAGTGCCAGATACTGGTTGAAAAGCCAGGGAGAGAGGTTGGATCCCTGGGGGACACCACAGGTGGAGAAAAAGATGTCAGAGAGGAAGGAGCCCATTTGGACCTGGGAGGGTCGACCGGAAAGGAAGGAGGTCAGCCAGGTGAGTAAGATGGAGGTGATAACGATATTTGAAAGGGAGGTTAACAGGGAGCGGACTGTGCCCCTTGTGGCCCAGTGTATTCTGGGCGTCTCAGCTTTTGGCCATAGTTCTCCTGTTATTTGTGGGGTTCAGTGGTTTTGGCATTCGTGCAAAAGCTGGGAGGGGAGTGGGGGATGGAGGGACTGTATATATGGGGATTGGAATGTGGTCTGAGGAAAACATGTGGTCGATACGCTAGAGAATTGACATTTGGGATAATGGGAGCAATGTTGAATGTGAAGAAGCTGAATTCTCCACATAAAAGATCTCTTAATAAGGGAATTCTGAAAGCACGGTCTATCAATATTCTTTGTACAGGAAACACACTTCAGACCAGGGAAAGAATATCGGTTGACGAGCAGAGAGATGGGGCTGTCCTGATGGGCTTCCGAAATAGACAAGAAAAAGAGAGGGTGGATATTGTCATTGCAAGGTCTCTAGATCTGTGGGTAACACAAACTAAAAAAGCACTGGGAGGGAGGTGAGGTGGGTTGGAAGATGGAGGCAGACGCTTGAGGGACATGTTTACTGGTGTTTATTAAAATAAGGATAATGACTATCTTTCCCTATTGCTAGAGGGTTATCCCTGCCTATATATAGGTGCTCGGCAGTCATCAGGAAGTCCCAAAGGAATATGTTCATTTTCCAACCCTAGTTCTAACTGACCCTACCACTATCCTAACTAATTTAAATTAGATTAGGAGAATATAACCCCATTCCCTGTTGTCTCTTATGGCAATATCTCTTCTCCTAGGCGTTCTCTTTAGGATGATATCTTTAAAAAGTCTGATTAAAACTAGAGAGAGGGTGGTGAACTGTAGGATCTCCTGCGCTGGCTCAACAGTTATTGGTGGTTATGTATGCATACCTTCCTCAGCATGTGTCTGGGTAAAAGACCTACACCGTAGAGTCCCAAGCAAGACCATGTAAAAATAACCAGATATCCCAGCCAACTATGCGCGTGGTACAGATATTAAATAAGAAGTGCGGTTTATTGGATCATCAAACCGGAATAATCAAAATGAAAACATCAGTGCAGGTTGAGCCTGCATATGTGAGTTGATGGGTTACAAAGGAAAGCCGACATGTGTTTCGACCTGAATGCAGGTCTTTTTCAAGACTTTTACAGCATTACATGAATTAGCAATGATCACATATTGTAAATCACCTTAAAAGTGAGTCCCAAAACAGACATTTAAGTATCCATGGTGTCGAAAAGGTAATGAAAATGCAATTGGCCACAATCCACACAAAACAAACGAAATAAACATTGGATACACATCCCATCAGTATGTACCAACGTTGGTGGACATCAGATACAAGGGGGAGAGAAAAACAGAAGGCACGCAATTAAATACGGATTACAATACATCTCTACTATAATTTATTTACAATCAGAGACCACCATGAGAATCCACCTGGGGTTAAACTCCTGTGCCGCGTAAATCCAATAAAGAAAGGCCGCAAATGTAAGACCCTATCAGACAAGCCAATGGTCGAAGCTGTTTGGATTCAGTCCTTCCCTGGTGGATGCGCTCACGCCGCTGTGAGAGGAAGAATATTTACTAGAAAGATTAAATTCAGCTTGCTGTCAGTGAATGGGCTGCTGCAAAAAATACGATAAAGGTGACAAACAAAATTCAAAAAGGTGTCCAATGAATTATAAGGGGAAGCAGTAGAACCTTGTGGCCTGAATCCAAACAGCTTCATCAATTGGCTTGACAAAAAGCACAGATAAGTTATACATGGTCCTGAAGAAAGTGGTATAAGAAATTGTAAATCCACTGAAACTGGTCAACCCCTTTTCCAAGCCAAGGGATAATCAAAGAGTAACTGGGTAACCATTCCTTTTGAATGGCTTTTTTTTAATTTTATTTTTTATAACCTATTTTATTGGTTTTTGCACATTAAACATTATATAACAGAGGCACAAAATAATACATTAAATCAAATGTACAACAATAAAACGACCACAGATCCAGCACCATCAATAATCACAGTATTACATCCACATCACATGACCTTCTCATGTTTGGTCAATATACACGCGTTCTTTGTTTATCGTGCATCTTCCCATGTCTGACACATTTTCTGGGCTTTCCCCGGACATCCCAGGGCAGTGTAGATGCGCTGCTCCATTGCTACGCAAATGTTCACATCCGTTACCCATTGTTCATATTGTGGGGTTACATTGGACCCCCACAGTTTTGCAATATTGCGCTTGATCAAACCCGTGGTCGTTGAGAGAAATTATTTTTCAATGCATGTCAACTCCCCTTCCTCCTCGATGCCCAACATCATCAATTTGGGGTCCCTAGGGATGGTGCGACCCAGGTCTGCTGTCAGTTTATCACATCAGTGTTACCAGTATTCTTGAATCTGGGGGCATTCTCATATTGTGTGAAAGAAGGTACCCCTTCACATAGACAGCAGAGCTTCACATAGACAGCAGAGGCAGTTGGGGTCTGGTCCAGTGGTAGAGAGCCACCCTTGGATAATACTCTGTGTAACACTTTGAGTTGTATTAATCGGAGCCTAGCCGAATTGGCAGTTTCTCACGGATACATCAGGATTGTAACCCAATCCTCATCCAATATGGACCCTATATCCCTCTCCCATTTCAGTTTCAGGTTGCAAAGTTCAGGCATTTCAAATGAGGTTATGGCATTCTACATAACAGCAGTGACTTTAGTTGTAATGCAATCGAGGACGATGTTCCCCTCTAACGGTGTACAATCAGGCATGTCATACAGTATGGGGATATATGCGTGTAGTGTGTGCTTCAGCTGAATGTACCAGTATCACTCTGTGTCGGGAAGACCGAATCGAGCAGCTACATTTTCAAACGATGCCACCCCGCCATCCACAACCATATCCCCAACCTTGGTTATTCCTGCTGATTCCCAGCTCGGCCATGCTGGGAGCTTGCCCAGTTCGGCAGATTTCTGTTCCCCCAGAGCGTCTGTACTCGGGTAATTTTTCTATCCCAGCCAATATGCCTGTGGGATTCTATCCAGATTAGTGTTGTATGCGCTGTCATGGTTCAAGGGAGTGGGGGTTTCAGTGTTTGGTAGAGGCTTCCTAGTGGGTACAAACCTTGCATTGCAGCGATCTCTGCTCTAATGTTTTTTGTCTCCGTGTAAGATGTCATTCACCACTGTCATCTGACTAGCCCAATAATAGGTTTGCAAATGTGGCAGCCCAATACCACCCTCCCAGATGGAGCGTTGAAGTGTTCGTAGCACTATCCGTGGGTGTCACCCCTCGCCCCACCATCCCCCCACATACCAGAGCTTTCTGAGGGTGCTATCGATTTTTGGGAATTCCACAGCTGGAATATGGAGTCGGGCATTTTGTAAAATATATAGAAACCGAGGTAGGACTAACATTAACAGCGCTGCTCTTCCCAATAGGGTTAATGGAAGCGAGACCCAGTGGCGCATATTGTTAACAAACTTATCCGTGATCGGGTGTAGCTTCCTGACTGCGTAATCTGTGAGGTTAACTGTGATCTGAACGCCCAGATAATGGAAGTGGTCTGTTTCAATGCAGTATGGGCAGTTGTCTGGGACAACACTCCCAGCACCTTTGACAGGGAAGAGTATGGATTTGGACCAGTTCACTTTCAGACTACTGAAGGACCCATAGCGTTCCAATAGTTGTGTAACCACCGGACAAGAGTTAGTCTGGTCTCCCGGGTGTATTAGAAGGTCGTCAATGTATAGGGATACCCTGTCTTCCCAGTCCTCTAGCCAGCGGAAGCCTCTCCATGACGGTGCGTCTCTTAGTATAATGGCCAGAGGTTCAATCACCAGCACAAAGAGCATCGCAAACAGGGGGCAGTCTTGTCTTGTTCCCTTACCTAGCTGAAAGACTCTCGATGGCCACCTGTTCACCCTCACGTCTGCCTCAGGAGAGCTATATAGGAGTCGCACCCAGCCAATACATTGTTCTCCAAATCCCATTCGGAGCATCATTTCCCACAAGGCCTCCCAAAACACAGAGCCGAAGGCCTTTTCTAAATCTATTGCCAACAGAGCAAGGGACTCTTGAAGGGTTGGTGCTCTTTCTAGCGCTAGGTGGAGTCTGCAAAGGCCCATGCGCATGGATCTCTGTGGCATAAATCTGGCTGGATCAGTGAGGTTCTCACTTTCTGCAGCCTATTTGACAGCACTTTTGCTGGGATCTTGGTCTCGCTGTTTATTAGGGAGATCGGTCTGTATGAGCTGCATCTTTCTGGTGGCTTGCCCGGTTTGGGAATTACAATTTATACAAGCCTTCGGGAGACAGTCCCCTTCTCCTTGAGGTATAAGAATGTTTTGAGTAAGTGTCGGGCCACTTCGCTCCCTCCCAACTTTTTCCATGTATCCATTGGGAAACCATTCGGTCCCAGTGTCTTCCCTGATTGTAGTTGCAATATGGCTAGTACCACTTCATCTTCCGTAATGTCCTTTTCAGGAAGGGTAGTTTGGTCGGCGTTTAGGTTAGGGCAGTGTGGCCCCTTCAAGCACTGAGGTGTCTGTGGGATCTTCTGGGGTGTTATACAGTTCGGCATAATATGCTGCAAAACCTTTCGCAATATCGCGGTCAGTCTGCAACAATTCTGAACTCTGTTCAAATTTTTTGACTTGTCGATGTCCCTCATCCCTTCGCTCTAACCATGCCAACATCTTGCCAGCTTTATCGCCTGACTCGTACAATGTTGTACGCATCATTCTATGTGCCTGTTTGGCGCAGTCTAAGGCTATGCTGTGAAGCGTTCCTGGGCCCGTAGTAGGGGTCGGTGCGCATCTGGTGAACCAGTCGCAACGTATGCGATTTCTTTGTGTCACACATCCTGTTCTGCCTCCACTAGTGCCTGTTGGTGTGCCTTCCTATGAGCCGTCGTTCAGGAGAGAATCTCACCTCAGAGTACCGGCTTGTATGCCTCCCATAGCGTTGCAGGGTTATCCACCGACCCATTATTCAATTCAAAATACGTGTTTGTAGTTTGGATGCATTCTATGAGGTCTGGGAATCCTAGATAGTAGCTGTTAAGGTACCATGAGGGAGGGGGGAGTGGTCCATCAGTCGTGAGTACCATCAAGAGAGGAGAGTGGTCCGAGTCGCCATGCAGGAGTAAAGTCGCCTCTATCGCTCTGTGTATGTCCATGGCTGGGAGGAAGAAATAGTCCAATCTCGAAAGTGAGGCATGGGCCCCAGAATGGTATGAGTACTCGCGGTCGCTGGGGTGTAAGTCTCGCCATACATCTTTCAACGAAAAAATGCAGAGGTGAAGGTGGCAAATTTAGTGTAGGGTCTGGGGTCTCTACCTCGTAGATGAGTTCTGTCCATTTCCACATCCATGACCTCTTTGAAGTCCCCTCCCAATACCAGAATGTCTGCTGTGTTATTAGTGAATAGAGGCGTTGTCCCAAATTAGCTCGGTCATAAGTGAGGGTGGGGAGTAGACTGCTAGAATGTCAAGGGACTGTGGTCTTGGGGGGGAGGGGAGGGAGGGATGGGAGGGACGTTATAAGAGCAATCGTATAAGATGCAGTGATGACGCCTTTTCCTTTTGTTGGTCATGTTGTTTAAAACCTAATAAATATATATATATTAAAAAAAAATAGAATGTCAAGGGACTGGTTCCACATCGTTCCTTGTATGTATATAAATCTACCTCCCGTACCTTGTCACTTTGGATAATTTAAAGGGGAGTCTCTTATGTAGTAATATTAGCACCCCTCTCGAGCCCATGGAGAAACCGGCATGCATTGCCATGCGATAATTAGTGCGTCGAAACAGGCTGCATGTGGTGCCTGCCAAGTGTGTTTCTGTGAGGAGTACAATATCGTGTGAGTATATGATTAGAAACTGTGTGATTAGACGCCTTTTGATCCCACTGCCCAGTCCATTGACATTCCATGCCAGGAATCTCAGGGTCTTCACACCATTTCTAGCAGTAGCCATAGCGGGTATATTAGGAGCAGATGAATGTGGCACTGCATCTTAAAAAGCGGTCTGCGAGTTAGCAGTAGGGTGGTGAGCTGCATTGTTGGGCATGTGTGTGATATGGTCTGTGGGTCTGTGTACAACAAATAACATAACTTCCCCACTGTCTACTCCCTACTCCCTATACTCCAACTCAACCTGAAACATCTGTCGCCCGAACATCAAGTGATATTTGAAAACAACAACTACTATACAAACAAGTCTAAACTAAGCTTGTCGCATTCGAATCCCTGAATCGTTTCCAGCCCAACGGCACTGGGGTGATACTCCAGGGGAGCGGGGCTTCCGTCTGAGCCAGTCGCCCAACTTTGTGTCTATCCGCGACTCAAACAGGCATTGCCTGTGTGTCTTGTCAAAGCATCATTCTTGCCTCTAGATGTAGAGGTTACCCTTAGCCGTCGGTTATCTGGGCATTAGTCTCTCTCTTCCTGCAGCAGTGGTTCATGTTCCTGTGCCTGCGGTTGTGGAGCCGGTGGCTCTCGCTCCGGTAAAACCCGGGGGTTTCTGTTTCCGTTGCTCTGCGCTGTCCTCCAGTCCCCTTCGATGTGCTGTTCCGCCCACCTCCATGTATCTTTTGGATCTGTAAAAATGGACTGTTGTGCCCTTATGATATATTTTGAGTTGAGCCGGGAACATTAATCCATGTTTCACATTTAGGGATTGCAGCAGTTTTGTCAGTTGGTCAAATGACTGCCTGGCCTTCTGCACTTCCCTGGTGTAGTCTGGGAAGAACGCAATTCTGGGTCCATTGTAGGTTAGTGTGCCTTTGGCACGGGCCATCTGGAGCAGCGCATCTCGATCTCTATAATTCAATAGCTTCACTATCACAGTGCGTGGTGGAGTACCGGGTATTGGTCTTCCAGTTGGCATCCGGTGGGCTCGTTCGATTGAAAAGAACTTGGAAAATGTCTTTGGTTCGAAAATGTCTGCGAGCCACTGTTCCAGGAACAGTTCCATGTTTGGCCCTTTTGCCTTTTCTGGTAGGCCCAGGAATGGAACATTATTACGTCTTGACCTCCCTTCACCTTCATCTACTCTCTCCTCCATCGTTTTCAGATGTGTTGTGACTCTGGCCAGTTGTTCTAGATTTCGTAGTAGGTCCTCTGTTCCAGATATGGGCTGTTCTGCCTCTTCAGTACGGGTGGTTAGTTTTTGTAGGTCGTGTCGAAGGAGGGAGACATCCGTGCTGATGCCATCCATCTTTTGGTCCATGGAGGCCCACGATTCTGCAATTGCAGACATGACGTCTCTTAAGGATATTGAGTTCTCCGCTTCCGCCATGGTGTCTGGCTGACTTGGTTCCACCTGGGTACTTGTGGCAGGTGTGGTGAACTGGTCAATCTTGCATTGGGTGGTCACCTTTTTGGACTTGTCTTTGCCCATGATTGGCTCATGTGGTGGCAGGCTGTAATTTAAGGTTCTGTTTCACGGGGCGTTGTGGGGGACCATTGTCAGGGTCTGGCGTTATAATTTAGGGCCGTAGTGAGCGGTTGTGATGCCTTTGTGTCAATTGCTTGAGCCGTCAGCATTTAGACAGGGTTCATGTTGTTAGTAGCAAGTTTCTTTCGCATCTGTCTGGCCCTGGCACTTGCTGTGGTACCAGTTCAGGTAGGTATAGGAAGTCTATGTTCCTTGGTTGTTGTTTCTTCTTCGTCTCTGGTTATGGCACTGGAGCGGGAGAACTGTTAGTTCCTTTCTACGTGCATCGAGTGCTGAGTGCGGGGGCTATGGCGTGATCCGCTGATCATAGTCGTTTGCTTCCCCACCCTATCGTTTGCCAGTATCTCAGTTCTAGTCATGTGTAATTTAGGTACACTACGATTAGCCGCAATGACCGTAACACTGGGTCCTATTGGTGTAGTGTCGGGCTCTACAGTGGATGTATATCTGCCAGATAGTTTGGTGATACAGGGTTGTAGGCCCTGGTCCACCCCTCGCACCCATAGTATCACCAATCTGGGCTGTAGTGTCGATTGGATCTCTTGGTTTGCTTGGAGTGATCGCGATTTGTTAATAGTTGAGAGCGGGGAGAGGATTCACTGCTGCCTCTTGGCTCTTAGCTCAGTCTTCGGTTTGTCATCTCTTCCCGTTTCTAGCTCTCACAGTTGTTATTTCCATGGCTATTCGTATGCCCTTTCTGGCTCGGGGTAGGTTGGCAAACACATTTAATTTTGAAAGTGTTCTTATGCCCGTTGTTGCAACAGCGGATTTTCAGAGGGTTTTCTTTAATGTATGCTCCAGGGGCTCAGCCTGCCAGTCAAGTTGCGCAGCTATAAGGAGGTTAGGCAGATCTGCGCTATCGGTCTCGCCGAATGTTCACAGGTGAACTGCCTCGGATTAGTTCAGGGAGGCAGTGCGCATACACAGTATCATTATGCAGTCAGTGTAACGCTCACCTGATTCCCACGGAGGCGCGGGTCTTGGCAGGAAGGTGTCTGTAACACGAAACGTGATGTGCAGGATTCGGTTAGCTTCTGGGGTCGAACCTCTCCGCACTGTGTGTCGGACTCGAAGGGTGAGGTTTCTGCAGGTGAAATAATATGGGGGTTAAAGGTCTGGGTTGTGAATGTCCCTATCTCTCTCCTCTCAGCCTGACTGTTAAGCCCCCCTCCCAGGTCAACGTGCTCACCTTAGGTAGGTGAATGCTGGGCTCTCCATCTGCGTCTAGTGCAGGGTGCCGTTGCCAGTTCCTTCACTGGTGAAACGTTGGCCTCTTGACTTCAGAGGATGGGTACCGTCGTTGTCTGCACGACCGGTAAGTTTCTGGACACCTTTACTCTTTATACTCTTTATAGTCTTTTTATGCGTGGCGGTGAAGCGCCTGGAATTACGTAAGTATGGCAAGCGCTCTTACTGTCTCTTTCTTTGTCTTTGCAGGCGACGATGCAGAATGAAGAAATCCGGAATTCGCTGCGTGCCGTTAAGTGTAACACTGTTGTGGTCTATGAAGATGCAGCGTGAAGAATCCGGAATGCACAGCGTGCCGGTAAGTAGAATAATGCTGTTTATCTTTGCAGGTGAAGATGCAGCGTGAAGAATCCGGAATGCACAGCGTGCCGGTAAGTAGAATAATGCTGTTTATCTTTGCAGATGAAGATGCAGCGTGAAGAATCCGGAATGCACAGCGTGCCGGTAAGTAGAATAATGCTGTTTATCTTTGCAGGTGAAGATGCAGCGTGAAGAATCCGGAATGCACAGCGTGCCGGTAAGTAGAATAATGCTGTTTATCTTTGCAGGTGAAGATGCAGCGTGAAGAATCCGGAATGCACAGCGTGCCGGTAAGTAGAATAATGCTGTTTATCTTTGCAGGCGAAGGTGCAGCGTGAGACACGGCTGCTGCCGATGGATCAGGTGAGTAAACACTGCGTGTTAAAGTTCGTTCTGCTAACCTGTTGTTTCTGGTCTTTTGCAGGTGCTGATGTTGATCGAGTACAGGAATGGTAAATATAATTCTTGCAGGTTCAGGATCCAAAGAAGAAAGGCTGGAACAGACTCGGTGAGCGTTCTGCTGCAGATGCAGAATAACGCGAAGCACATTTCATCAATCGGGTGTGGTTTAAATAGCCTAGGAGTGATGAGGCGTCTCCTTCCACGGCCCCGCCTAGGTAAGAAAAGAGTTCCTGCTTCCAGAAGAGTTCCAGTGCTGTATCCAGGGAGTGGAGCTACCCCACCCAGGTAAGAAAGTAGTCCCAGTTCACCGAGGACTTCTAAGAGTCTGGTGAGTAAGCAGCATGGTCTGCCACAGGTAAGTCCACCCAAGCACCTTCACACCAATGATGAGCCCGGCGCTTCCAGTGCCGGGACCGATGCTTCTGATGAGCCTGGTGCCACCGGCGCCAGGACAAGGTCCAAAAGGTCCCTGTGGGGACCGACTGGTGCCTAGGATCAGGTTTAGGGGCCTGCTTCCAAGGACGTTGGGCTGGTCCTGACTCCTTGGAAGCAGTGATCATGACAGTCAGTTATAACCGCATTCGGTTCAGAGCAAGGGGGCTCGCTCTTCCCATGGCCACTGGGGTACTTCTTCATGAATTGCGAGGATCGTAATAACCTCATGGAGTAGTGCGTGGGGGGTGGAAGAAGGGGAGAGGTCCCAATCCTCCCTCTACCCAGGCAGCCGCTCTCAGATAGGAGTGCTATATTAATCTTGGGGCCATATATTGTGAAGACATTAGGACTGTGAGCAGGGCACTTACCGGATCAGCCGTCGCCCACGAACCAGCGTCCTCTCGTCGTTCGGGCGTACCGGCACTGCTCTGCTCTGTTTGGGGCGTACTATTCACTGTGATCGTTGGGGTGCACAAGCGGACTTAGGGCGATGCCGGCAGTTGAACGCCAGCTTTCCCTTTCTCCAAACAGGTTCCCCCCTTACAAGGGCAGCGGTCAGGGCAGTTAGGGGCCCCCGGGTCAGGCTGACTAGCCTCCCATGCACTCAGTGCTTATGCGGAGTGTTCCAGTAGTCGGTCGGCGCGTCCTGCGATCGAGTGGGGTTATGCACTGTTACACGCTGCTTTAGTCCCGTTCCTCCCTTTTATGTTGCACAGGTAGTCGGTATGGGTCAGCCAGTTCATCCGAGTGGATCTACTCCGTGTGTTCTCTTTCCTGCATGTGTCGATCCCAGGGTCGGGCACACACGTAGTTTCTCAGCTCATTCTTTCGGTGGAGGTCCGGAGTGGGTTCGGCTCATGCAGAGCTCTTTTCGCACGGGTTGGTGGTCCGTGGATCAGGCGGTGTGGTGGTCGTTGACCAGCACCCTCCCTCTCGGGCACAGAGGCGGGCGGGATGATTATGCCCACTTGTTCGCCCTGGGCAGGCAGCGCTTTCCTCCAGGCTGTCTCGGCCTCAGAGCGTGGCGGACCTCCTTGTTGATCTCCACTTTCAGGCAGCAGCCCACGTGATCCGTATAAACGTTGCCGCCACGCAGGGCACAGTCTACCGTGGCAATTGCTAGGCGGCCCGTCAGTTCTTGGATCGTGGCTCGCCGCACAGTTAACGGTACTCTCCAGATGGCTTCAGGCAATAACTCTGTCTCCTTGAGGGCAGTTCAGCTCCATAACCATGCCGGTGCGATAGCACAGCGAGTAGAGCGCTTGCTTTGACATTTGTGCAGAGCCTGTTGACGCAGGTTCGAATCCCCGCAGGGCCATACTCAGCCTTTCATCCTTCCGAGGTCGATAAATGAGCACCAGTCGATAAATGAGCACCACACACCTTGGGTAATAATAAGCAGCGCTTATTAGGGTTCGTAGTGCTTTATAAATGCTAAATTATTATTATTATTATTTATTCATATTCGGTTCTCTGGGTTCACCCTGCAGCTCGTGGCCATTTTGTTCTTTCCGTTCTACGCTCGCACAGATTTGTTCTGTGGCTCAGGGTTAACTCAAAAGGCTATTATCAGTGCCTGTATCTCGCCCAATCGTGCTCCATGTGATTCTCTCATGGTAGATGTGATTTTTGTTTGTTTCTGTCCCGGATAGCCGGCTGTTTATCACAATGTATTGGAGCCTCTGGAGCTTCAGGGACTCGCGTCCACATCGCTCTGCTACTGGCCACGCCCCCTCTTTTTTTAACTTCTTTTTATTATTATTTTATTTTTCCACTGAAATACACAGCTAGACAACAAACCAACACCCAAACCAAGAAAATGCCACCCCCTTCCCCCACCACAGTGTCCCCAAGTTCTCCCCTTCAGTCAGTCTTTTCTCCACCCCCGTAGCCGTAGATATCCAGTAACTTGAGTCTTTGAGGGCACCACTGTTCTCTGAATTCCCCTCTCAGGTAAGCTAGCATCTCTCCCCACTCCGTGGAGAAATTCTCCAGTTTGTTATTGAGTGCGTATGTAACCCATTCCATCGACACAATATCCCACATCTTCCTTAGCCAGTCTTGTTCAGTCAGGACTGAGGGAGACTTCCACCTCTGTGCGATGAGCGTCATTGCCGCCAATGTAGATATCGAAGTATCTCTCGGGGATCATAACTGCCAGCCTCCCCTAGATGCTGGGTGTGGGCCCGCGTGAGATCACTCCAGAAAGACCGGAGTTTTGGGCAATCCCACCATATGTGTGCTGCAGTACCTTCTCCTCCACATCCTCTCCAGCACTCTCCCGATATAGCCGGGTAAATTCCGTGCAAGTGGGCCGGGTATAGTGCCAATTGTGTATATAATTATACCATGCCTCCTGTAATTGCACCGCTTTTGCGGAGATCTGTCTCCACAGCCTCTCCCAGTCCCGAATCCCCAGACTGACTCCCGATCGCTGCTCCCAGCTCCTCATATACGTCCAGGAAGGTTCTGAGCTGGTAAGCTCTAGCTGCTTATAGAGGTCGGATATTAGCCCCTTAGATCCCTTGTGCGTAAGAAGAAACTTTTCACATTGAGTTAAGTCCCGGGTCGCAACCTTTCTCACCTCCGCTGACATTACCCAATGCCGGATCTGGAAGTATCGGTGTCTCTCCTGCTCCCCTATCCCGAATTACCGCTTGCAATCCTCGAACGTTTTAACTCCCGTCCCATTGAACATGTCCCTCAGGGTGTTGCAACCCCCAGCTTCCCAGTTTCGAAACGCCCCCTCCTCCAATCCTGGGGTAAAGTCACCATTTTTAAAGATCGGGGTAAACGGGGAGGGAAGGGTTGAGATTCCCCTCCTAACTACAGCCCTGTCCCAGCAATCCACCACTCCTTTGGTAATAGCGCTTAGGTAAAGGTGGGGAGGCCTCAATCTCTGTGGGAGCCACAGTATCTCTCCTAGATGGCGCCGAGCAACGGCTCTATCCATTTTTACCCAGTGCTTGAGGTATGACGCCGAAAACCATTCCCTGATCACCCTAAGCTGGGCAGCTTCGTAGTAGCGGCGGAAGTCGGGGGAAAGCCAGACCGCCCTCCCCCTAGAGGCAGTTAATAAGCGCTTCGATAGGCGAGACCTCCTCCCCTCCCATATAAAGACCTTGACCGCCCGGTCAAGTTTTTTAAAAAAAAAAAAGGTTTCTGGGACTGATAGGGGAATGGCCTGAAACAAATATAGTAAACGGGGAAGGGTAACCATTTTTAAGACCGTCCCCCTCCCCAACCAGGACATTTTCTGGGCACCCCATTTCCGTAGATCCTTCTTAATTGCCAATAATATGCGCTCATAATTTGCCCCAACCCAGTAAGTAAGTAAGTAAGGGCGTTATCCTGACCCCAGGTAGGTAAGCCCCGCTGGGCTCCATTTAAACGGTGAGAGTGTCCTCAACTCTTTCGCTTCGCCCTCCCTCAGAGATAAGTTCATTAGTTCCGACTTCTGTAGGTTGACCCAGAGCCCCGAAACCTCCCCGAATTTGGCGAGTAATTCTATGCTGGCCTTAATGGACCCCATTGGATTCGTTAGTGAGAGGAGCATGTCATCCGCAAAAGCTGCTACCTTATGCTGGGCCCCCCCAAATGGTATCGTCCGTCTCCCTTATTGCCTGCAGAAACGGTTCTAGGTATATTGCGTAAAGCAACGGAGAGAGGTGACGCCCCTCTTTCATCCCCCGGCACAGCCGGAATGGCTTAGACATCTCTCCATTCACCAAGAGACGCGACGTGGGATTCCTATAATTGGCAGCGACCATATCTATAAACCCCGGTCCTAAGCCCATTTTCATCATCACCTGGAATAGAAACGACCACTCCACCCGGTCGAACGCTTTCTCAGTGTCAAGCGCCAGCAAGACCGCCGGAGTGTTTGTTTTACGGGACTTCTCTACCAGATGGGCCACTCTCCTGATGTTGTCGGAAGTCTGCCTTCCCAGGACAAAGCCTGCCTGATCTTGGTGGATTAAGGAAGGCAACTGCTCTTCCAAGCAACTCGCCAAGATCTTGGTGAAGATCTTGGCCTCAGTGTTAATAAGAGCGATTGGGCGATAAGAGGCGCAGTCCTCCGGGTCCTACCCCACTTTATGGATAAGGGAAATTCTGGACTCCTCCATCATAGGAGTGATCCTGCCTTCGACACGAAACGTGTTGAATAATTCTGTCAAATGTGGGATCAACTGATGAGAGAACGTTTTATAAAAGAGGGTCGGAAAGCCGTCGGGTCCGGAAGCCTTATTGAGTGGAAGAGACGCGATGACGCACATCGTCCTCAGAAATAGGACGACTCAATTCCTCGCTCTCCTCCACCGACAAGCGTGGTAGGGCGAGGCTCTCCAGGAACTCTTTCTGCCGCTGGGGGTGCGGATCTTGCGAGGAGTACAGCGCTTCATAAAACTCCACTAGCCTCTCTCGAATCTCCTCATCCCTCGTAAGCCTGCTTCCTCCCGCATCTTTGACAGCCAGTATAACCCTCTGCTCCCTGTGCCCCCTCAGGAGGCGGGCTAGCAGGGAGCCCGTCTTGTTGGCCTTAGCATAGTATCCCTGTCGCACTCTTAACATAGCACATTCTGCTTTTTTAGTCCGTAGAACCCCTAGCTGACCCTCCACAAGCCTATACTCCCTGTAGATCTTTTTCGTGGGGGTCTCCTGTACCCAAGCCCTGGCTGCCTCGACTTCCCCTTCCAATTGAGACTCCAACGCCCTCAGTTGCCTGTTCCTTTCCGCCTTAATAGCGATGAGCTCCCCCCTCAAGGTCGCCTTGAAGGCGTCCCATCTCGTACTTTGACTGGTATCCGAGGCCTTATTTCTCTCAAAGAAATCCTGGATCCTATCCCCTATCTACTCCCTCAATACCTGATCCCTCAAGAGTTCTCCCGGAAACCTCCAGCCCCAGACCCCAGACCACTTCTACCGCCTCCACTTTCCCCAACAAGCTGGCAGACACCCAGATGTAGTCAATGCAGGACTGAGTTTTGTGGACATCAGACAAGAAGGTGAACCCCTCCTCCTCCCCTCTGTGAACTCGCCAGACATCCCTTAACCCAGGTCTCCTCCCACCTCTCCCTTAACTGAGGAGATGCGACCGCGCCACACCCTCCGATCTCCCGCCGGGATCTGTCTAGCACTTTATCCCAAGCAAGGTTGAAGTCCCCCATCAATATCACTTGCCCTCTCGCGAAGTCCTCCAATGTGCGCAAACTTTCCTGTAAAAACTGCTCCTGACCTACATTAGGGCCATACACCGAAGCAACGGTGCATTCCATGCCTTGTATTTCCCCCCTCACCATTACGTACCTTCCCTCCCTATCTCTCAGAACATCCTGGAGCCTAAAATCAATCCCCTCCCCGAAAGCCAGGGCCACTCCTCCTTTTTTGGTTGAGCCTGACGCAAACCATAGCTGCGGAAAGCCTTTCAGGCGTAGGCGGCCCTGGTCTTGACGGCGCAGGTGGGTCTCTTGCAACGCCAGCACATCCGGCCTATGAGACCTAGTAAATTGCTCCAGTTTTTTCCATTTGAGGGGGGAATTCACCCCCTCACATTATGCGTTGGCCACCTGAAGGTTCCCGGGGGGACCTCAGGCCCCTACTACGGCTCCCCTCTTGTTCTACTACAAAACCACCCGTCAGCACTCCTCCAGACTTCTCCCGCTGTGGGTTCTGGGGTCTCCCCTCGCCCTCCATCCTCCTTCTCATTGTCCCATCATCTGTCCAGGCCCTCCCCTTTCCAGAACTAGCTGTGGTTCCCACCCCTCCTCCCTCCCCACCCTGCATCCCCAACTTAGGGTGAGTCCGTCCCCTCCCCCCTCCCCTCTTTTTCCCTACCCCATCTCTCACGGACAGAGCTGCCCTTATACGACCCAAGATGGTCTAAACCCTGCAACACCCCCCCCCCTCTCCAGTGAATCCTTACAAGGGCCCACCACCCCTATCGCGCCTGATAGGATCCCCCCGTGTACCCAATTCCAGTCCTTCAGCCAATTCAGCGGGGTGCGGCGCCACCCCCTTCTGGGGCCTTCTCCTTTTTTCCCCCACCGTTCACCATTCCCAAGGCCTCAACCTGGGACGGGTCTCGTTTGCATGAGGGGAGCTTCGATCAGGGGCACCCTCCCAGTCGATTTGCAAAAGCTTGGCTCCCTCCTGTACCTTTGTAATGCGCTTAGGCTTTTCCTCCCATTCAAACACAAGACCGAATGGAAAGGTCCAATTATATCTAATGCCTTTATCATTGAGCCCTCTCAGGACGGGCCCCATCAATTTCCTTTTCACCAGCGTGCTGGCCGCCAAATCCTGATAAAGCGCTATTTGCTTGCCCTGGTACATGAGCAGATCCATCTGCAGTGCTATCCGCAGGACTGTCCCTTCGACCTGCGCTTCCAGATTTCGAGTGGCTACATCTAGTCTTTCAATAGCTTCACTGTTGGAAGCAGCATCTTTATCAATATCCTGTAGGCCTTTCTCCAGCAAGTCGGTTCTCTCCCCCAGTTGTCTCATTTCCTGTCGGATCTCCCCTAGGGCCTCGTTCAAGTCCGCTCTTATGAGCTGAAACTGATCCTGAAACGTCTTGGCAAGGTTAGACTCCAGATTTTTAACCTCGCCTAAAAAGTCCTGCTTTGACATCAGGGTAGGCGCCTGCTCTGCGTCCCGCGGGGTAGAAAACGCTGCCTCCTCCTGATTACTTCCCATTCCTGCTCTAGCATCTTGCGGAGACCACAGCGAGCAAAGGGAGCCAGGCACATCACTTGTAGTTTGGAGGGCGCGTCCACCCTTGCCCTTAGGTTTCGCAGACATGGCCCTTCCACGCTGCCCTGCAGCCTCCCTGGCACCTATCACCAGGTGTGTTTGGCAAATCTCCTCACAGTGGGGGCCTAGACTCCCAATTTCCCACCACTCCCTTCTCTGCTGGGGCAGCCCTCCTGGCCCACTGATCGCTGAAGCCCGCAGCTCAAGTCCATCCACTCCAAAGGTGGTCCCTCAAATAGTCAGAGGTCGAGCTTTCGCCTGCCAATATGTCAAGGGCCACCCCGCTGTTTTCAGATATAGTTCAATTCAAGGGGACACTCCCCCTTTTGGGGCCAGCCCAGCGCTCGGGCCGCCAACTCTCCCCCAGAGCCTACAACCCCCCCGGGCGGCAGCGGGCTCTAAACATGTACCTTCCTCTGGTGGGGTGCCGCACTCCCTGTCCCCTGCCGGAGCCTCCTACTCCTCCCTATGCCGCTGGATCTCGAGGCGGTGTGGCTCCAGGTATCCGAGGCACAGGCCCCTACTCCATTGTGGCTCCACCCGAATCCCGTTCGAGGTCCCGCAGAGGGCGGCACGCCAGGCCGACAGTCACTCGTCCGCGGGCCGGTCCGCCAGTGCTGCTCCACCGCTCCTCAAGGCCCCCTGCCAGGGCTGGCGTGGCGGCGTAATCGTTTAGTTGCCTACTGTGTGGTCCCCTTGTGTTAGTATAGTCTTGCTGAAATGAAAAACCCATGCAGCACAGTAATAATAAAGTCACGAATCTGGCAATGACATAGTAAAGATGGGATCAGTGGACCAAAAGTATGCATAGACACATCGTACCATCACATAGTTATGTGGCATCTAGTGAGTATTAAACGCCAAGGATGAGCAAAAGTAAATTAAAGGAAACAACTGGTGTTACCTGAACAAATAACTTCAAAGAACTACCAGGGGGTAGATCAGTCTTTTCGACAATCCAAATCATTGTTATCAATAAGAGCACAGTAGGGTCTGAGGAGAAAAGAAATGGATGAAGGTGCTGTGAAATGGCGAATTAATAGAAAAGAAGTCATGTGTGAAAGCACATGCTAAGAACAGGCACCGTAGCAGTGCTAATGAGATTGAGACATATACAGTGGCCGGAAATTGGCATGCAGACCTTTGGATGTGGTAAGAATGGAGAGTCAGCGTTCATCGAGAGTATGCTGAAATGAGAACGATTAGCATATTTAGCTAAATAGCTAATTGCAGATAGAGAAGCTAGGCATTGAAAAGCTAAATAAGACACCTTACCAGTGCTAATCACAAACAAGGGACGAGATATATGCAGCTGCCGCAATTCAGCCCGCAACCTTTCGGTATTGATGAGAAATAAGATCAGCATTGATCAACTGTGTGTACTGAAATGAAAATCATGAGCAGATTTAAGTAAGATGCCCGCATTGAATACAGATTAGAAGGATAGGCATTTTAGAAACAATAGGGTTCGAATACGAATGTTATTCGGTCATGGCAGTGTCAGGCACATGCTAAGCAAAACATTTTGATGTTTAGGTAGGCGTTCCCACTGGTTTCGTAAGCACCATACTATATATGCTTGAACTGAGGGAAGTAACATTGACATGTGATGCGTGTCACGTGCTGGTATGATTAAATGGTCTCTTGCCACCTTCAGGATAAGTTTATGTAACTCTCTCACAATGCAAATGGGTTTTATCTGCTATTTAGGGACAGTTTTTAGACTTATCTTTTTATCACCCTTTCTTATACTTTGCTCTAGGCTTGTAAACCTTTCTGACTCTTGTAACCCTGGCCTTCTGTTTTTTATTTTTTATAACACATTTTATTACATTTTGTGCGATAATACAAAAACATACAAAACGTAACCATATAACTTTGCATACAAAAGGCAGAGTAGTATAATCTGATATGATCTGGTTATAATCAGACGTGGAGACACAGTTGTTGTGAGAAAATAGATGCAAACAAGTCAGCAAATGGCCGTTTACGGATTAGTCTTTCTCTAGCAGCCTCACAAGGTGACGTTATCGTTCGTGGCTTTGGCAGAATTGCGCAACAAAGCTCGTTGTCCACTCTGGATCTGAGTTATAATGTCTGTTCCCATTTACCCCAGATTCTATCTGCTTTGCCCGGACAGCCTCTAGCTTGGTAGACTCGACGTTCTATTAGGATGATGGCGTCCACATCTGACATCCATTGGTCATATTTCGGGGTAACTTCTGAGCCCCACAATTGCGTGTCATGATTCCTACCCGCGGACACCCAGACCCAAGTCCATCAGTCCAGAGAGCAGGCATCCAGACACCTATTGAAAACCCAGCCACCCCGGCTAGGGTCTCATATATGGGATCAGTCCTGGCGCCATAGGCGCCAGGCTCATATGAAGAAACTTACCTCATGCAGACCATGCTGCAAAGAATCCAAGCCAACGTGAGGCCTGGAAGGAACTACTTTGTTTCAGGGACTATTTTTTACTCGGGTGTGGTCTTGGGGAACTTCTTACCTGGGACTACTTTGGAGGCTATTTAAACCACACCTGATGAGCAGCACACGCTTCGCGTTATTCTGCATCCTGCAGCGTAACGCTCACCGTGCCTGTCAGCCCAGCATCCAGTCTTCTGCCACGCCCGCCTCGAATCCGGAGCTCCTAGAAAGAAGGGAAATAAGAAGAAGGGGTTAGAGCAAGAACATTACCTTCATTCTTCATCTGATCCTGGATCCTTCGCGCATCCGAACAAGGAAAAATACTTTTTTGTGCGTGTCGCACCGCCAGCTGCAGCGCCGCACTATACTTACCAGTCTTCACAGCACCTCCTCGACCCGGCGCTGCTCCATCATTCATCGCCGAGCACCCGGCACCTAAGGGGACGAAGAAAGACAATAAGGTGAGCCGAGAAAACCAACAAAGACAAATCACTGTAGACTTACCGAGTTACCGCCGGAGATATTATTCTTCTACACGCCACATCGTCTTACGCTGCACCTGTAAGGATAGAGAAAGCAACAGGTTAAGCACTTGCATTTTTTACCGGACAGTGTTGGGGAACAGACTCTTACCTAAACGCAATCAGCTGCTACGGGACAACCTCCTCTCGAATCAAGCTACAAGACAAAGGAAGGAATCGGACAAGAGTGAATAACAGACATTTTAAACTCTTAAGAACCAAATACTCCCCGCCACTTACCTCAGAGTCAATATTCGTCTGGAACTCACCCAATTCCTTCGGACCAGTGAAGTAACTGGTTATCTACGCGCCCCTGCACTCCACGCAGGATGGAGAGCTCATCATTCAAAACCATAAGGTGAGACTGGTGAAAGGGAATATCGGAGGTGATTAGAGGGAAAACGGTGGAGGTGTGCTCGCTCAATCCACGGGTGGCTTATTCCTTTACTCCGCTTTCAGGAGAATACTCCTACGGGTCAAGCAGACGAAATTGAGCAGGTCAGTTCACTCAGTCACCTCTGCACTACAATTCACGTTGGTGGAGGCTGCAGCTATCCAGTTCCGACCGTCGCCTCTGTGGGAGCCAGGTGAGCGTAACATTGCGCAATGTTCCTTTTGGCAATTCCTGTTGCTGACGAGAGAAGAAGCTTTTCAAAGCAGACATGTCTACTGCATCTTCAATACCCAAGAGGAGGAGTTTAGGGTCTGTTGGGATCAGACGGCACATTACTTTGGTGAGTCTTTTGCTACACTCACGCCAGAAGTGTTGTATACGTGTACATTGCCAGAGGATATGATAGAAGGTCCCTTCTTCCTGTTTGCAGCGTAGGCATTTGGGGGTCGGTCGTTTTGCCCCAATTATACAAAGCCACTCGGGGATAATATATCCTATGAAGAATCTTCAGTTGAACGAGTCTGATTCCTGCGGAGATGGCAGAGTCTCTAGGATACATCAGAGTCGAGATCCAGTCGTCAGGTAATATTGGGCCCACATTGCATTCCCATTTCATCTTCAGGTTCAGCAGCTCTTTTGTGGCAAATGAGGAGATAGCGTTGTACATATTAGACGTGACCTTGTTATTCACACTGTCTATGACTATATTCCTTTCCATAGGTGTACATTCGGCATGTCCGCCATTTGGGCCCTATGTATGGTGAGGGCATGTTGTAGTTGTCCATAGTGGAATTGTCAATAGTGGACCCAGCCTTCTTAAATTGGGTCAACTTTCTTGTGATTTGACATTCCTCTTCTCCTCGGGTTGCTCAGTTGGATTATCTCTCCCCTCATTTGGTTGACTTGTTTCACTGCACATTAACATTTATAGAATTGTCTCTCACTCTTTTCTTCTTAAACCATGGGCCATTTTCCGCTCTTCCACTTTTTTGCCCATTTCTTTTTTTAAATATAACATTTTATTGATTTTGAACTGAACACATACAATACATTACAATCCATCACTTTTGTTATCACAGATCAATACATTCATACGTTTAGTCATGGCGAAGTCCCATCCTAATGAGCAGGGCACATTAACACCCGATATCCGTCCTGTTAGTCTCTTTTGAATAGATATTTAAGTCTCTCATAGATCATCCATTCCCTTCTTCCCATCTTTGCCATTTTAGCGGCCTTTCCCTGGCAGTCCCGGGCAGTGTACGTTCGGATCTCCATGGAGACACACCTATCCACGTCGGCGATCCATTGCTCAAAGTTGGGGCAATTCGACGCCCCCC
Organism: Ambystoma mexicanum; assembly: GCF_040938575.1. Taxonomy (NCBI): domain Eukaryota; kingdom Metazoa; phylum Chordata; class Amphibia; order Caudata; family Ambystomatidae; genus Ambystoma; species Ambystoma mexicanum. Next base: position 249,570,626 of record NC_090930.1, on the reverse strand, counting down.
ACTTGCTTGCAATGTTGCGTTTTTTTTTCTTTTTTCTTTTTTCATGGTTTTCAAAAAACCTTTACAAAATAAATACATATACACAATATATAATCAATTAAAATAGTACATTACATCTATCTTTTCAGTAATCCATCCAAGAAAATGATGTAGAATAAGCTTATGTATATATAAAACACATAAACAATCAGTCACACATTAAGTTCCATTTAAAAGATATCGACGAAGTTGGTTAAAAGATATCAGCCAAGTTGTTATGTGGGAAGTAGACAAATGCTGCACAGTAAAACAGTATCTGTGCATGTGGTCAAGGCCGTATAAGTGCCATCATGGCATACAACATCAAATTTTATGGTTTGCTTAGAGCTCCATGACTCAAGTCATCCTTTCCCAATTCAACTTCTATTGCTTTTAATAGGCGAACTAGTGCAAAAATCAAGGGAATATGTTTCCCAATCATTATCATATGCCAAAGAAATTCAAGCGCATCCTCAAATTCAATATTAACAAATTTCATGGATATAATTGTTCTATCAACCTTGAAATGCATGCATTCAAGCACTAAATGCTTTAGTGTTTCTTTAGGTTCTTCACACCCAGGGAAACAACAGTTAACATCCTGTTTTTTACCCATTGAATCACCCCTATACTTTATCCGCTCCCTGGTATAAAATTGATTCGATTTAAAACATATATGGTACGTGCGCGTCAAGTGACGTTCACAACTGACTAACTTGCACCTTAGTAACTGTGATGAATCCTGCAGAATCCTAACAGAAACCCTACCTGAAGTCTCCTCCCAGGTGGCCAGGAGAAGGCAGCCGCCACCTAATCCTGGGGATGTATTAGCCAGGAAGATCACCTGGAAGGAGAAGGGCTGAAAGAGATTTGCAGGGTTCCGTTAGGAGAGACGATGTATTGATCTTCTTCGGAAAAAAAGCTTTCCATGATGCCAGCATATTTAATGGCTTGTTGTCAAAGTAAGCCCTCTCTTCCTAAACTTACCCACCTTACTGGTAATGAAAACTATAGTTATCAATATGAAGATCCAAACATTAACATCTTGATCTCTGATAACAGTAATTCCTCCTTAAATCAAAACCTATCATTGACCATTTTTAAATCCTTATCTAGAGGTATATATGATACTGTAAGGAAGGCATGGTATCAAACAGTGAAGACAGACACAAGTGATCACAGTTCAAGGGTGCTTATTGAACTTCAGTGGGTTGGTTGAACGCCTATCTAAGCCTAAATCTAAAGATAGGAGCAAGCTATAACAATCAAATAATAATAACGCAGTCCTAGTGGGAACTCTGTCAAAATAAAAGTGCCTATACTAATAAACCTATTGCCAGTCCTTATTTCTAATACAAATGGTGTGGGACAATAGTGTATGCAAAAAGAAAAGTGTTCAAGAAATAATATGTCGGGGGCGGAGCCAGCGAGCACGCAATGAAGACGTGAATCTTCAGCGCTCCCGCGGCCGCCTGAAATATCGTGCAATATACTGCCATATGGATCGTGAAAATGCAAAATAAAGACAATTCCGGGCAGCGGAACCTTAGGGCAATGCCTCACGGTGAAGGGAACTAAAACCACAAAGGGAAACGCGAGATATCCGCGTTGGAAGACTGGCTGGAGAATCGCCCGAGCCCAAGCAAGATGGCCGCCTTCGTGACGTGGTGAAGCGCAGCGGGGACCAGCGAAGGCAGATTGCGGGCCTCGACAGCCGAACGCAGCAGCCGTACCGGCGCCCCTGGGGCGGTCCTAGGGAGCACAGCCGCCGAATCCTGTTTCTGTCCCCTGTGCGGCGGGGGTGGGGGCGAGTGGAGTGGGCGGCCCCCCCCCCCGGCCTGCGTCATCGGCTGGGACTGCTGCCGGAGCCACGCGGCACGGCCCGCGGACAAGGAGCAGATGACTTGGGTCCACCCCGGAGGCGGAGTGCGGATTCCTCCGGAGGGTGAAGCTGACGCAGGCAGTGGCGCTCCCGACGCCATACCTTCTCCCCCGACGACCGGGGAGAGAGGAGGACTGCAACGGGTAAGCCGCTGCGCAGGAACTTCCACTCTGAACCTAAGGCGGTATACGCACATGCCGGGGAACCCGGGGAGGAGCGCTCCCGGACAAGCCACAGCATATGTCTGCATATGCCTGCACACGCCGGCTTACTAAGGAGACATTAGCAATAAGGGCAGAGGCATACGGACACCCCCGGTGAAGGAAAGGAGCTAAATCAACGAACTGGGCCTCCCGCACTGGTGTTGGTGGGATAGAGGGGGGCACGGGGCCCTGCACAGTGACACCTGGTGCACCTTGGCCCAGATGTCGGTACCTGGCAGTCAGGAGTTGACCCCTGGGAGGTGGACCACTCGGTTCAACAACTGCGCTGAGATCTCCAGCATCAGCCTTCGTGGAGCCGCAGACAAACCAGAAGGAAACATTTTAAAACGGATTCCTTTCCTCAGAAACTTTAGGCCTAATGCTGAATATATAGGCCTAGTCTTTCTTGAATCAGCATGCTCTTTACACTTGCATTTAAATTCACTTATAATCCGATCTGCCCTCCACCAAAGGAGCTGGTCTGTGTGTCTTTTTTCATATTTTCTTAACCTCTCACTATGCTTGCACTCCCAGTGATGGGCTACAGCTATGGCTCTAGGGGAGTGCTCAACCAGGATTTGGCTGAGGACACTTTCTTCCTGTGTGGTTTCCACTGGATTTCCCTGTCTCTTCTTGCCTACCTGCTGCTTGTCCCCTCCACCCTTTTTTTTTTAAAAAAAAACTTTATTTTCAACGACATTAGACAGACACAATAGCATTACCAAAAGAAGGTGCATGCATTGGCAGCAAAACATGAGTGGCATCTGTACTTTAACCAACCATCAACCCACCCACACATATGATGGGATACCAATGTTCTACTCATTGCTGGCCGTTCTTGTTACCCCGTCGATCAGTTCTCCTCCTGGACCAAGTAAGAACAGAGTGGGGTCCAAATGTCTTTTGGTCGGCAGGTCACAATCACCATACCTATAAAAATGTCCCCCTCTCACTTGTATACACCAAGTCTTTGAGCCATTCCTCACAAGTAGGGGCCAGCGCTGATTTCCATGGTCGCAGAATACATTTTTTGGACTCCATGGAAGCCAAATAAAAAAGTCTTCTGGTAACCTTTCGGACCTTGCCTATATCTGGCAGCAAATATTTCAATGGGGACATGTCGTGCGGAATCCTGACCATATCATTCAAAAGTTCGGCCACTTTCCACCAATATACACTGACAGAAGGACACTCCCAGAACATATGGTAGGGATTGGCAGGAGAAAACCCACATTTCACACATGCACGACTCTTCCGGGGAGAACTTAGCAATTTTAGCGGGGGAATAATGTAATTGATTAAGCATCTTAAATTGTATCAGCAGGTATCCAGCATTCATAGACACTTCTTTAGTTAGCTGGCAGTACTGAGTCCATTGTACATCTGTGAATTCGGTGCACCACATCCCTCTCCCATTTCTGGCGGGCCTTATTCTTGCATCCTTGCCTCGCCTGTATAATGCTGTACACCCTGGACACTATTATCTATTATCCCCCCCGTGATATCCTCAATACATGCATGAGTTTCAGGTTCTAGCGGGAAGGGCGGCCACAGCGTCGGGCAGCAGCTTGGATTAGATAGTGCTACAGCTTCAGGAATCCTTCATCCAGCTTGGATCTGAACTCCTCAACTGACACAAATCTGCAAACAGGAAACATGTCCCAATTGTCAATTGTGCCTCCACCCAGCAGACCTGGCATATCCTGTATCGTACGTTGGAGGTATACCCGGATAACGATTGTATGGAACAGTCAGTGCCAGTCTCTGAAATATTGTAGTCCATGCATTGACCGTCGTGTGCACCGGAATAAAGAAGCACGAGTCTTCGTACTGGTCACTGAATGTCAACTGATTGTAAGTTTGTGGGAGCTGCTCCGTATCGTTCTAATGCCACATGAACTGATGTAGTATAGTTCAAAATCAGGCACCGCCAAACTCCCCTGCACATTTGGCTCAACCAGCTAATGCTAGCCGTTGCACCCCCTCACCTCCCCCCCGCATATACAGGCCAACACAAGAAACCTTAAACTTGTGAAAAATTCCCTTCCTGGTCATATGGGTACATTACAAAAATAACACCGGTCCTTGGCGAGCACTATCATTTTAAGTAACCAAGTCTACCATATAATGAGAGGGGAAGCTTATACTACACCTTAAGTTTGGCCCGAGTAATTGTAGATATCCAGCATGGTTATCCGCATACAGTGATTTCCATGACCTTGAGACCACTACCCCAAATATTTAAGTAGCTCAGGAACCCATTTGAACCCCATTACGTCTGATGGAACCATCGTAGCCTCTGTAAGTGGGAATAGCTCAGACTTTGATCTATTGATTTTATATTCCGAATAATATGTAAACTCATGGACAGTATCCATCATGAGGCCCAGGTTAACGTCCGGGTCCCTAACATACCGAAGGGTATCACCTGCGTGTAGCGAAATGACTTGCGGGGGTCTTGATATACGGATACCCCTACGCCTGTGCAATGCCGTAATGCGCACTGCCAGGGGTTCGATGGTGAGAGCAAAAAGCAATGGGGCCTACGGACACCCTTGCCAAGTACCCCTCCCTAGTTTAAATTCCAGCATAGTATCATGATTAGTGCAGACCCTGGCCGTGGACCTCAAATATAGCAAGCACACACAGTTGATAAAGTACTGCCCAAAACAATACTGTTTCAGGACCTGAAACAGAAACCTCCACGACACTAAGTAAAAAAAATGTCAGCATCCAGGGAGGCCGCTGCCACCCTGGCTTGCTGTTTAGTCTGAGACATGATACAAAACAGCTGCCTATGGTTCAGCGCAGTGGATCTACTGGGAATAAACCCGGACGGATTGGGGTGCATAAGAAACATTATATATGGAAGCCGCCGGGAAAGCGAGTACCTTAGCAAATATTTCCGCATCCACATTAATTAAGGACACAGGTCTCTAAGAACCCACATCCGCCTGTGGTTTATTGGGCTTTCATAGTACATAATAATGGCCTCTCAGAGGAAGGGCAGCAACTCCCCAGCCTCCAGCGACTCTTCCAACACCTGCAACAGCCTAGGCGCCAGCCTGTGCCTGATTGCCTCATACATTTCCACCACCAACCCATCCGATCCAGGTGCCTTACCTGAAGCCAATGATGCAATAGCTGCACTACCGTCCTCTAATGTTATGGGAATATCGAGGGGTCCCCTGGGGAAGTTCTGCCGCTCAATATCAACCAAGTATTCCTCCAAGGCAGTAGCAGTACAGGTATCTGCATTGGTGTAATAATCCTTGAACACCCTGTTGACCCTATCATTAGTTACAACCACCTCACCAGATGGACCGCAGCTGCCAGTAACTGCCTGAAAATCTTTGCTCCACTCTAAATGCCTGTGTCCTACAAGATCTCTGATTCCCCATACGCTCTAGCCCTCACAGGTTTAGCCACATAATAATAATAATAATAATAATCATTTATTTTACTGCAAGCTCTTGAAATTTCAATAGGTTCCATTTAATCGCCCCAGCAGGGCTCTATCTTTGGTCAACCTTTATTCATTTTCAAGCTGCCTCAGGTGACGCTCAACCTCCCCCATTTCAGCCCTAACCGACTTAAGAGCACCTGCCAAAGCTGATAGTAACTCACCCTGTATCCAAACCTTAAATGTCTCCCACACGGTGGAACAACGGGACACTGAGCCCATATTAATTCTGAAAAAGATACCAATCTTCTCCTGCAGGGTGGCCACCAGCCCGGTATCCAACAGCATGGCTGGGGACATCCGCCACAGAGGACGAGGACGCTGCTGTAAGTGCAGATCAATGGACAACACAATTGGGGAATGATCAGACATCGTGTGCGGCAGAATGTAACAACTTCGTACATTAGGGAACATAATGGTGGACACTAGCCACTAATCAATTCTCACCAACCGATTGCAACTGGCACATGCCTTTGGGCTGCAGTGCGCTATACAAATCCAAATAAATAAATACATAATATGGAAAAGCGCCAACGCAGTGACAGACCCTGCTCGGGTATTAAAGTCCCCACCCCAAATGAGGCGCGTATCAACGGCTTGTGTAAAAAATAGCATTATAGAAGCCAAGCTCCTCGATATTAGGGCCATAGATAATAACAAGGCCAAATGTGTTGCCACATAGCTTACCCACACTATCACATAACGGCCCATTGGTTCAGCCACACTGCTCATAACCTGAAACTGGATCGAACAATGCACCTCGGTGAGTACGCCCCTTAGTGTACTACCCCGTCTCAGGGCAAACGCGGCATGCACGTTCCCCCAAAGCATGCGTCTCTTGCAGCAGAAGCACCCTTGGTGGATGTCTAGCAATATAGGCCAATATCTTCCTCGCCTTAATTGGGTTATTCACCCCCTCCCATTCCACGACAATAAGGTAACTGCTCCCCCTAACCCCCCTCCATTGACATCCTCCCCACATCTCCTCAATCCCAACACACCATTGCGCCACAATATCATTGCTGCTCTGTCTGTTAAACCTTTAACTTAAACATCCCAACCCAAATAACCTGTCTATGCTCAAACGGCCTGTATGCATACTTATTAACTCAATGTTCCACTGTAACCAAGGAACGTGCACGTCTGTCCGTATTCCTGAAATGTTGACCAAGTGCTGTATGTTTTTAGACTGCAATCTTTAAGCCTTCTGTAACAAGGACCACGATGCGCCAATGCCGCTGTGCGCTATATAAATTTAAATAAAATAAATAAATAAACACCCCCTCCTGCACAGTCAACTCCAACCCAACATTGTTGCCTCGCAACCACCCCATATTGAACCTTCAAGGAAAAGGGTGCGAGCAGCAACTCAACAGACTAGGGTTTTCCGATCTAGAATTAATGCGCATTCATACTCGTTCAAACAGTGTATGAAACAAGATTGCAGTATGCATAATAGGAAAACTTGCACACACCTTCCAACCAGCCATGCCAGCAGAGGCCAGGGACATGTAGTTACTGGAGACCAATTCCCCCCAAAACAATTATCAACCGAGGATTAATCCACAGTCCGTTATTAGTTGAGGACTTGCGCCCCGCTTCAATATACTGCAGAGCGTTCCTGGGGGTTTCAAAAAATGTGCTGTGCCCCCATGTAAAATACAGAGCCTTGACAGGAAAAGGATTGCATACTTGAACTGTCATTCTCACAACAAGCGCTTGACTGGGTCGTATGTTTGTCTGGCCATCTGGACCACAGCCGAGAAGTCCGGTTACACATGTATTGTACTGACCTCAAACTGGAACCAACCCCTTTCTCTGGACAAATACAGAATGTGGTCTCTATCGCGATAATTTAACAGTCGCGCTATGATCGTGCGCTGAGGCGCACCAGGTTTAGGAGTAGGAATGGTGTGAGTGTGTTCCACCAAAAAGTGTTCTGAAAAGGTAGCATTGGATATTCCAAGATGGCCACCGGGACGCTCGCATCGTGATGAGTGTGCTCCTGCCAGGCGCCGCAATGAAAATTAGCATTAGGAACTTCGCTGGGGAAAGGATGAAGTTGTGAAGTGATCCAACATTCACTTTGCAACCCAAGGAAGTCGAGATAGCGGCAGATTCTGGTGGATTGGCAATGGTTAGCATCTGAAACTGGCTGTGCCCCACCCGAACGTGCCATTTTGACTGTTTTGAAAAATTGGTTTAAGAGGGGCCACGAAGGATTGGCCTGACCCCCTCCCCTCCACGGTTGGAAGATGATGGGTTTGGACTGCCTGGTGTAGCATGGCTGGCTTTGTTGCATGGTAAATGGGTGTGTCACCTACTGAGACACCTGGAGCAGATTGAAGGGTGCAGTGGAAGGGGATCGACTGTAATTTCCGAATAAAGGCTGAGGGGGTAAAAAAGAAACCGCTCCTGGCAGCAGAATAAGGACGGGTGAACGCTGGATTGGGTGTGGCAGAATACATGTGAAGGCCTTATGGTGAGTCCTGACAGAGTGTGAAAGGGCAGTTGGACTGGATTGTGTGATATTCTTCAGAATTGGTCAACATAAGGACAAAGGACTGAGATTTCTCGGTGTGATCTGACTGCAGTGGGGATAAGAACATTACCTTCATACATTGCTAGACATGTCGAGAAACAGACCCCAGGAATCCAAGGAAGGGACCCCTACTCCTAAAGGGGCAAAGAAACAACAAGATGAGTCATTTTCAAAGCTCTGGAGGGAAGGATAGGGAGGCAAGGTTGGCAGAAGAACAAATCCATCAGGGACAAGAGATCTCAAGAATGTCACCAATATGGTCAACTGGACAAGATGTAACTAGAGAAGTGTTCCAGCAATGTTTTAAAGCCTTTAGTGATCAGATGACAGAGACCCTACAATCGCAGCTGAGTATGATCAGAGCAGAGTTGGCTCAATCCTTGCAGGAGGTGAAAGGGGATATAGCTGCAGTGGGTGCGACTTGATACTACCGAAAGCGCCATTCAGGAGCTGGCAGATGATGCACACAAAATAGATGTTTTAACCAACTACCTTGCAACGGACACACAAGATTTAACGAACCAGATGGAAGACCTGGAAAATTGTTTAAGGAGAATCAACATTAGGGTTAAAGGACTCTCAAAGGGAATAGAGGATCGAGATTTTAAAGATACGATGCAAAGAGTTTTTGCTGACTTACTGGAACTGGAGAGGAAGTACCCCTGGACCGCATTCATTGTGTGGGTCCTAGAAGAGTAGAAACCGGTGCCAGACCCCGAGATGTAGTAACCACGCTCCAGCGATACAGACAAAAGGAGGAGATTTTACAAGCTGCAAGTAAGGCAAGTCCCATCAGTGTGAATGGGGGTGAAATACAGTTATAGCTGGATTTAGCACAGTCCACTTTGGTTAAGCGTAGATTGATCTGCCGTGGGTTAAAGCTCTGACACAGGCTCAAATACGTTACAGATGGATATTCCCATTTGGGTTACTGTTTTCCTGGGAGGGACGTCAACATTGCATCACCTCTTGTGAAGAAGGACTTAGGATTATGAAAATTCAGGAAGATGGGGGTGAACAACAGGATACAAGGCTGCAAGAGAGACAACAAAGACTAAATGGGATTGGAGGAAAGTACGCAAGCTACCATCGAAGAAGGTGGTTCTGGATTTAGTGAGGGGAAAAGCAGATATTGTGGCACTACAAGAGACCCACATATGCAAATGAGACGATCATAAAATCAAGGATGGATGTCCTTGATTCACAGGGTTCTCCCCTTCCCCTGGATTCTTCGTTACTTTCTTGGGTTACAAATAACAGTTCTTGAGGTTTCCTTGGGTCAACAGCAAATGTTATCTTCAAACTGATTCTTTCTTTGTATGCGTGGTCGGGATACCTGGTGTACACAACAGCCAGGGTTTTTGTTCCCAAGTCTCTTCACAACCTGCTGATTATTTCTTGTATCTCATTCACTTCTAACTTGCCTGGTGTATTTCCCTACCAGTATTTCATTTATACCTTTACAACTCAACTGCCTGGTATACTCTCCTGCCAGGGCTTGTCTCAATTGAACAAAGGTATAGCTGTGAAGGGTACTCTCCTGCCAGGGCTTTTCATATTTGAGCTCCTGCTCACTCTCCCACCTTTTATGGTTCTGCTTTTTTGCCTTATTGGCTAATATACTTGGCCTCTTATATATGACCTCTTTAGTGCCTCTCTTATATGCATGCAACATTCATTGACAAACCTGAAAGTCTCTCTTAGAAAACTGCTCTTCGATGCTTTCTCTCTGTGGTTTCATAAACAATTCCTTTTCCCTCTTTTGGTTTCGCTCTGTATAATTAACTCAGTTTGGCGTGGCCGCCAATATACCCCGGTGTTCCCTCTGTTCCTCCGTGGTCACACTGGTTCTTCTTTTTTTTTTAACTTTATTTTTGGTTTTTCAATATTCTCACCATACAAAGGCACCTCTAGGGTGCTCAGTCAGAGCGAGACAAACACAGCACAGTTAGAAAGAAAAAAACAAACCCGCAACTTCAAACAACCCTGCCGAGCCACCCCTACCCCCCCCCCCCCCAGGTTCACCCTTACAGGATCTCGTGGGTTCCTTCCTTATTTTCAGTTCAAGATTGTCAAGTGCCCTCTTGCGGGTCTGGACTTCACCGCACATCTTCTAGTTCAGATATATCAGAGTCTGAGGGATCAGCATTTCTTAGCAAATAATTTATGTATGGACCCCAGATATCCGGGGGGCGAGCATACAGCGGTAGGAGTCGAATACATTTGCATTCAGTGTTTTGAAAATAAACAATGTCTTTTTTCCAGTCTTCAATCTTGGGGAGCGGGCCTCGACCCCATGACATCGCGATTCTCCTGCGGGCCAGCACCAGGAGCAGGGCCGCAAGTTTTCGAGATGCCGGCTGCAAGTATTTCGTAAGGGAGAGCAGGGCTCCGAGGGGTGTTGGGGTCACTTGTTCGCCAATGATGTCTTCGGTAACTTGTAGAACAGAGGCCCAGAAATTGTGGATTTCCGGACAATTCCAGGCTAGGTGGAGGAAGTCCGCGTTAGCTGCCGCACACCTGTCACATCGGGGTGACAGTTCTGGGTGATGTTTGTTCCTCTTAACTGGGGTGTAGTACGTCTGATGCACGAAGTTAAAGTGAATCAATTTATGCCGAGTGTTTATTGCCACTTTTTGCATCTAGCGGAGGATATAAGACCAGTCTTCATCAGATATCGCTTCTTGAATGGTTGTTTCCCATTTTCGCTACGCCTTGGATTTGGGAGGCGCATTGCCTACTATTAGGGATTTATATAACAATGACACTAATCTTCCCTCCCCCTGTGCTTGAATCGTATTGTGTAATAAATCCCATGTGGGAGGTTGTTTGGGAAAGGACAGAAACAGCTTTTGAAGGGTGTGGCGTAGTCTAAAGTAGATGAACACGTCTAACGAGGAGTTGCCGCCTCTATATTTGGCCATTTGTGGGGTCAGGAAAGTGCCCCGGAGGAAGAGGTCACCAAAGGAGTGAATGTTGACCTTCTCCATCCATATAAGGAACACTTTCTCATTAGTAATGGGAATGCCGGGAACAAATCTAATGGGCAATAATGGGGACAATCTTATTGTCACCGTGTTTAGCGTGTTATATGGGACCGGAATATGACTGATAATGACAGCCCTCAGGAGGTTGGGGGAGGCTAGGGCACGTTCCACTTGCACGTGGGGCCGAACAAAGTGGACCGTATACCAGTGACTCAGAAATTGGGCCTGGGCTGCCCAATAGTACTTTTCAATATCGGGGAGCGCAAGTCCCCCGTTTGCCACCGGCAACGTAAGTGTGTTGTACGCCACGCTCTCTGGTTTCCCAGCCCACACCAATTCTAGTATTAGGCTCCTGACCTTTTGGAAGAAAGACCTGGGGACCAGTAACGGAATGTTCGTAAACAAATAGAGGAGTTTGGGTAAGATGACCATTTTCGTTAAGGAGGTTCTTCCCCATATCGTTAAAGGTAGAGTTTTCCACCTGTGAATTCGTTCCTGCAAAGAATTTAATGCACAGACATAGCTATCCCTATAAATCTCATGATGATTTCGAGACATATAGATACCCAGATGGCGAACCTTTGAGGTTTCCCATTTAAAACCGTAATCGTCTGGGAATTCAGTTGTGGTCGGGGTCAGGGGGAAGATTACGGATTTTGAATGATTGGTTTTGAGGCCTGACATACGACCACATTTTATGACTTCTCGCATTACCGGGTTGAGATTGGCCTGGGGGTCGCTGACAAATAACATAACATCATCAGCGTAGAGGGAGACAATTAATCTATGGGGACCCAGTTTGAGACCTCGTGTCAGATGGTTGGCGCGAAGCCTGGATGCCAGGGTTTCCATAATGAGGGCAAAGATAAGGGCGGAGAGCGGGCAGCCCTGTCTTGTTCCGCGCTCTAGTGTTATGCCTGCGGATCTGGAGTTTCCGAAAGTAATATATGAGCGGGGGGGCACTATAAAGCAGGGACACTAATTTGATGAAGAATTTGCCTAGGCCCATTTGTGTAAGCGTTGCAAACATGAACGGCCATTCAACCGAGTCAAATGCCTTCTCGGCGTCGAAGGACTGCTATAGCCCGTTGTGTTGGATTTAGGGCCTCTATGACTCCAAACAGTCTCCTGATCCCGTAGGTTGTGCTTCGCCCCGGGATAAACCCACCTTGGTCTCCAATTACAAGTGCGGGCATAAGAGGCAGTAACCTTGTAGCAAGGATTTTAGCTAGAATTTTATTGTCCAGATTAATCAAGGAGATTGGCCTGTAGGAAGCACAATCGCCTGGGGGTTTGCCGGCTTTGTGTAGCACCATTACGTTTGCTTCACGTGATGTGGGGGGGAGGAAGCCAAGCTGCGAAGTTTCTTCAAAAACTCGGAGCAGAAGAGGGGCTAGGATAGATGCATGGGCCTTGTAAAACTCTCAGATGAGCCCGTCCGGCCCAGGCGCCTTGGCATTTGGGAGGGATTTTATTGCCCTTTAACTGTTATCGGAGCATTTAGGGGTTCACATAGCTCTGATTCAACCCAGTACAGCTCTGTGTCATCGAGGAACTTTTGTATGGTTTCTGGATCGGAGGCCCCTTTAGAACTATAAAGATCTTGATAGAAGTCTCGAAATACCTTGACAATGTTTTCTTCAGAATATACCAGTCTACCCTGGTAATCTTTGATACACTCGACTTGAGTCGGGGTTTTATCTATGGATAGGAGACGGGCTAACAAGGCGCCTGGTTTCTGGCCTTCCCCATATTGGCAGACCTGATGCTTGCAGCTCGTGAACTTTATTTCTCGTTCAGCTGTTTCTTTAAACTTCAGCAGTTCTTTCTTTATTTCGGCCTGAACATGTAGGTCTTGAGTAGTGGAGGCTCTCATCTCTAGTTCTTTCAATCGTTGTTCACTACTGGTCAAGTCCTTCCGGATCAGTTTTAGTATGCCATTTTCTTTGGCCAGGCAGACTCCTCGTACAAAGCATTTTAGTGTGCTGGCCAAGGCGACCGAGTCTTGGTTTATTTCGATAAAGGATGTTATTTGCTTGCGAAGTTCATCCGCAAAGACGGTGTCGGTGAGTGCTCCGAGCTTGAATCTCCACCGGAGTCCAGGATTGGTGGTGCCTGGAAGAGTGGCTTCTAGTGTGACCATTGAATGGTCAGAGAAGGAATGCGGCAGGATTTGACTTTCTCCCCAATTAAAAGGGCAGTGGATAGATGCTAGAATGTAATCGATCCAGGAACTAGTGTTGTGAACAGCAGAATGAAAGGTGTATTCTCTGGCGTCTCGAGTGTGGCGCCTCCAAGTGTCGGATAACTCAAACGTGTGGCAAATCTCACAGACTTGGGCACTGGCTTTAGAGTGGTGTCCTGTTGTATTATGGGACTTGTCGAGAATGGGGTCATTGGCGTGTTAAGGACCGCTCCCCAGATAATGGTTGTTGCGTTGAACTTCCCCAGCTGAGTCATGACCCAGTTAAAGTTGTTGGGTCCTTCGGTATTTGGTGCGTATGACTTTACTATTACTACCACTTTCCCTGAGATCAACCCTCTCACCAATAGAGCTCTTCCCTCTGAGTCCTTCACTGAGTTGATGAGACTAAAGTTTGATTTCCTGTCTATTAAGATTGCAACACCTCTGGCGTACGAAGAATATGATGAGAAGTACCTGTGACAGCCCCATGATTTAGCCCAGAGCTGTTCCGATGAAGGCAGGAGATGCGTTTCTTGTAAAATGGCTATATTGATTTTGTGGCGTCTGAGATAATGGAGGATTCTCCTAGTCTTCGCTGGATGGTTACTCCCACGATGTTCCAGGTGGCGATTTTAAGTGTTGTTCCCGACATCTGGGTGGTCAGCTAAGCTCCGTTTTATCAGGACTGGAGGTGTTGACTGGATTCTTGCGATCTGGAGGTGGCCGGAGGGCCCGGCTTGTATTGGAGTAGCGAGGAACCTGATGGTTGTTGTAGAATAAGGGTGAGAGGTAGGTAGCGGCCCAGCTGAACTGGAAACCCACCCTTGAGTGGGCAACCCCCAACTGGCCCACAGAGAACAATCCCTTACAAACAGAACAGACAACATAGCAGTGCTAGGGGCGCTGGTGGCCCTCCAAGAGGCGGCTGGCTCCCAACTCTTGTTGCAAATTACGGTCCGTGGTGATAGAGCTGCTGTATGAGTGTTGTTGAGGCGTCATACCTAGTGCGACAATTATGAAGCTGATTTTTATGGTGGATCTCTTCTCGGTCTGTTACCCCTCTGGGGGATGTGGTTGTTTGGGGCGGGCTGGCAGCCGGCTCGGTCTAGGTATTCGCTGATCTCATCTGGAGTGTTGAAGAACTGCGTTTTGCCTTCGTGCTGAAGGCGAAGTTTCGCTGGGAAAAGCATGAAATATTGGATCTGATTTTCTTGCAGTCTTCGTTTCACGGCTGTGAAAGTACGTCTTTGTGCCTGGACGGTTTGGGAGAAATCCGGGAAAAACAGAATCTTATCACCATTGTATTGCAGCTCTCCTTTGGTTCTGGCTGCTCTGAGAATGGCGTCCCGGTCCTTATAATTGAGTAGCTTCACAATGATGGGTGGGGGATTTGCTCCGGGAATGGGTTTTGCATTAGGAACCCTATGGGCTCTTTCGACAACAAAACACTTAGACAGGATTTCTGAACCAAACAGACAGGATTTCTGAACCAAACAGGTCCGTGCACATTTTCTCCACGTATTCCTCCATTTTCAGGGCGGGTTGGTGTTCTCTGATTCCGACTATCTTTAGGTTATTACGGCGTGAGCGGCCTTCCAAGTCCTCGTTTTTGGCGTTTACGGCCTTCATTTGGGCCTCCAGTTGGGATACTCTGGAGGATAGGGCCGATGTCCCATCATCAAGGTCGGAAACCCTCTGTTCAACAGTGTCGAGTCTGTCAGCATGTTTATCCAACCGATGTTGAAGCATGTCTACTTTGGAGGAAAGCGAGTCTAGTTTGCTCCCCAGGCTCCCTATCCCCACCTTGAGATCTAACAGAATTTCTCTGATGTCGAAGTCTTGTGTAACCTCATCTTCGTTGGGCGGACTTGAGTTGGGCGATTGTGGTCTGCTGTTGGAAGAAGACGCTTTGACTGAGGAGCAGCTCTCAAAGTTCAGTTTTCTTTGCGATCTATTAGTTTTCCCCATGATCTCGATCTAGGAGGGGGATGAAGTGCCGAGAAGGCGACACGGAGTGAGCTTGGAAGGGCCAGTCAAGAGTCTGCTGGGTGTGTTCGTAGCAAGCTTGCCAGGGATCTCTTACGGCTTGTTTCGGCGCACACACTACAAATTTTGGTTTCGCATCTGTCCCCTCCATTGTCTCCGAGAGGCGTTGGTGAGGGATTTCGTGTCGCGGCTGTGGATGAAACGCCAACGTCCCTCGGATACACCAACCTCTAGATGAACACTTGAGCAATTCGCGGGTACAGGCTCAGTGATCGACGCCGTTTATGGCCTATAACTGATGCAGTGACCTCGCGTGGGCCCCAGAGCGGTTTCACCGTCAGAGGCCGGTGGTGGGGTGCTTCTGCTGCGATCCAGGGCACTGTTTAATTGACTGGTAACCCGCCGTGGAGTGACACACATATCCGTAGAGATCCTCATTCGCGGGGTTCCCGGTGCTTGCCCCGTACCCTCTAGTCTATGGATCTCAGTTGGCCTCTTCCACTGTTGATGGTGTCGCAGGGCTTGTCTATACTCATTTTATGTATGTGTCCACTAGGCCTCACCGCACCGTTGCGGCCGCAGGCTATGTTGGCGCGCGGAAGAGCCGGGAGACCAATCCTACTTATCATGGGTGCTGACGATTAAGGGGGCGCACATTGCGATCGTACCTGGCTTTCCGCTGGCGTTTGGTCATCGGCCTCCGTCATTCTGGCTCATTCACGCCTGTCCTCTGGGCCTTCTCCGCGGCCTCTCAGCGATCCGCCGCACACCACTATACTGTGACTTCTCCGCTCCGTCTGACGCCTCTGTGGTACGGTCGGTGCCTTTTGGTGTTACAGCCGGGCACTGCCGCCTCCCTTGCGATGCCCTGCCTCGGCTCTGCCGAGGTCGCGCCACCACCATGATGGCGGAAGGGGGGGTGGGTCCTTTCTCGGGCCGTCGTTCGTGGGCAAAAACTCATGCGACAGCCGAGCTCGTTCCAGAGTTGTGCACAGAAACGCCTTAGCTCTCGCTGGGTGTTCACGGCAGCTCGACTAGTCACCTCGGAAGCACGCTATTTTCAGGATCTTTGGGGAGCTACACGGAGCTCACAGGAAAGCCGCCATCTTGGATGGCTCTCTAGCGCCCTCTAGTCACACTGGTTCTTGATGGTATTTCTCATTACTTTTGCTGTCTGCCGGTGACGGCCTCCTGCTGCTTTCTGCTTTGCAACTGTTTCTCTACCGTTTTCCTGTTGCATGAAGGTTCCGCTGCGATCGTCTGCTTCGCATGGGATTCCGGTGAGCAAAGCGCTGTTCTCCGACACCAGCGAATGCCCAGGAGTCCTCCGCTGGCTTCTGTTGTTCTCGCCACATGTCATCTGCTTCCAGCAGCCTTCTCCCTTCAGGTTCCCATGCTGGTTGGATCCACAGACATTCTACCAGCCGTTTCTTCACATGGGGAGGAGCAACTCGCTCCTGCCAGCAGCCTGCCTGTGTTCCATGCTTTAGTGATTTAAATGACCCCGGGCACAGGTTTGCGCTCACTGCCACCAGAGAGCTGCCTGTGCTCGTGGATTTCTGTGCTCTGCATTACTACGCTCCTCTTACTCGACCCAGTGTTGTGGGGATTGTGGGAATAGTAGTTTGTCCCTCCCTGAAAACACTGTATGAATGTTAGCAATGGGTTTTAATGGCAAACTAGGTTTAGATGAAGAGTATGTGGAATTGGGAAAAGTGTCTTTCACAATTTTACAAGACCAGTTACATTTTGAGAGTTGGCTTTTCGGTTGTAACAAAAGATTTTTACTATCCATGGGTGGAAGAGGGAAGGTATTACAATAGGCTATTAAGGCATGGGGAATCGGAGGTGTATCTTCTGAAAGGAAAGGGTGATGCCATGTCTTACCCGAAGATACCACAACCCTCTCATAGAGCTTGTCTCTGCCCCCCCGGCCCCCCCTTGTGATCCTCCCTCATATAACCGCCCCCAGGGTCAGGATCAGGTAGCAGTTGCTGTACCGTGGCCACTTGGAAGGAGGTCACCGCCGGCAAAGGAGTGATAATCGTATTCATCCCACCCCCTTCTCTGACAATTTCTTACAAGACATGCTCTTGGACATTGCCATTTTGCAAATAGAGTGCCTGAACATCCCTGCTCATCTACGCAGAGTGCTATTCTACAACAGCTTGCAATTCTGTTTCTTTACAGGGGTGGGTTTTAGCTTATGTTTTTAGTTGTTTGCATTTTTATTTAATCAAAAGTTGATATTTGTAAAGAAATTTGATAGGACATTTTTATTTTGGAGTCTTTGTACTGCTGCTGTCTGATTGTAACTGTTACGAGCACACATCCCTCTTGAAGATACAGCCTTCCCTCATCCTGTGCAACCACACAAGGTAAAGAATATATACCTTTTGAACTCTGAGTGTTTCACCTTTATGATTGTGATCACTGCTGTTTTATTAGTAGTGTGGAGCACTACTCATCCCTGTACTCCTGCAGTGCAGTAGTCATTTAGTCACACGTGATCAGTAAAAACTGCACTAGATTAGTCGCTATGTGGCCCAAGTTTTGTATTACTGGCCTCTTAAGCACTAGGTCAATCAACTAACTTTCTGGTTGGTTATATCTTGTCATGTGCATTGTTCCATGCCTACATGTTTTATAAAAGACATGCCCTGCCCCGCCATACAGGCTCTACAAAAGAAAATACTGGAATTTGTCGGGGGGGGGGGGGGGGGGGAGCCCCGGATCAACAAACGAATTATGCTGAAGGGGAAATCACAGGGGGGGGGTTGGGAGTCCCCGACTTAGCCAGATACTCACTTGCTGCTCAACTATCGCACGCATTCTCCTGGGTGCAAGAAGTAGACCCCCTGAAATGGCGACAAATCGAAGAGTCCTGGTGCCCGGTCCCACTACACGATCTTCCACACCTACCACCTATAAAACCACAGGCAAACAGCGGGCCCCTATCAGCCACGACTGTTACGACCCATTGCTGGAAAGTCGCAGCGCGGAAATGGGGAGTACGAGGCGCCCTTGGTTCCATTTCTCCCATCTGGAACAACCCCGAATTCTCACCAGGAAACCCTCCACGGGATTTCCAAGCCTGGATAGCAGGGGGCCTGGCACGAACTAGCGACTTTCTAGAAGAAGGTTCGCCCATCACATTTGATAGGTGCAAAATAAAATTTGTAGTGGATGAGCGGGAAAGATTCAGGTACACCCAAATCAGGCACTGGATGTCGCACAGGAGAACCCGAGATAAATGTTCTAGAGAACCAACAGCACTTGAACTCACACTATCAACACCAACCAGCAGAGGCAGAATGTCCACTATATACCGGCTCCTGGACAGGTCACACCCTGCAAAGAAAGAAAGATATATGACAGAATGGGAAAATGATATTGGGCCTGAAATAGAAGTAGAAGAATGGGGGAAAATATGGGCTAGATTGCACAAAAGCTCACAATGCATCACAAACAGGAAAGGGGGTTATAAATTGTGATATAGATACTATACCACCCCGACTCAAATCCACAAGGCTAATCCGGACATTCCCGACATGCTGGCGTGGCTGCCCGGCCCCCGGATCTCTATTCCATCTAGTGTGGACCTGCCCAAAGGCAGAGGTATACTGGAAGACGGTCCTGAAACACATGTCTTTCAATCCCCTGGGACCCAGGAATTGTCCTTATAGGCGAAACCGGAGACGGCGCATTCTCGATCTCAGGTCAAATTCCTCGTCTATGTAATCACCTACTACTAGCCGCGAAAATCGCAATGGCCCGACTATGGAAAGACGAAAGTGGCCCCTCGATTGCCCTATGGTGGGCCAAAGATTGGGACATAGCAGAAGCCGAAAAAATCATGGCTATATGTTCAGACTCCCTAAATAGAACTTTGAATATATGGGACCCATTTCTGGATTACGCAGCCAAATTCCCAGCCCTCACCAGGAGACCCCCTCTCACCAGGTGGCTTCAATGTAGCCCACTTTACTGAACTCCGAACGGCCCCCAAACACGCCAGAATCAAGTCGGACAATCATCCGTGACCAAGATGTCCCAGCTGCAACAGCCAGGAGCCCAGCATCATTCCTGCCCCCAACCTATAAACACTTTCAGAGACACCTATTTATAATCTATCTGATCATTGTTGCATTGTTGTAATGAATATATTATTTTGAAAAATTCAATAAAATGTTATGAAAAAAAAAAAGACATGGTTGAGTCGAGCAGTGCACAGGGGTTTACCCTTTTCAGAAATGACCAATATGTGTGAGTAGGGGAAAATTCATCTATTTTTTTAGGTGTTCTGTACAGGACCAAAATGCAGCAGAACTACTTTTGAGGTGCTGAATTTCTTTACCAGTTGCGTTGAAAAGGAACACTAACTTTACATGAATACGTGTGATAAATATTTCTGACCAGTCCTCTTTATTGCACCTTAGTGGACATTGATATATTTTTCTCTTGCCAAGGAACCACTTTGCAAATCTGATGACTCAATCTTTCATTTAAGTGCTTCATACAAATTGAAGTTTAATGCATGAATGGCAATATTACTAGAAAGGATCACAACAGCCTATGAGCGAATCAAGTTTCAATTTTCATTATTTTGCTACCAGGCATGAAAGCGCTTCACACTTAGCCCTCCTTCGTTCCCCAGGTTATTTCCGATGACTATATTCCATCGTAGATGAATCTCCCTGCCTGCCTTCTTTCTTCATCTAATGCAGGAATTTGCAATATCCGAATGTCAGACATACTCAGAGTTTATATTTCATCTTGCGTATTATTCCGTAATGTATTCTGGATTACTTGTGATGTAAGTATCTATGGCAGGTAATCAGCCGAGTTCTCCATATCTAATGGATTGTTTCATGCACTAACTTTCATATTAATGTAAAAAATGTTTAGATTTGTGTCCGGTCCGCCAGAGCAAAGTCTGCTTCCATTGCTTTCCATAAACCTGTCCCTTTTCAGTGAGGTTGGTATGCTAATTATTTGATCCAGTCCACATGTAATGAGTAAGGATTACTATGTGGTGCATGCTCGATTGTGCAGGTATCATTGTGAGGTATGTTGGCTTGATCCCTGGTTCAGTCTACTATACCACCCACCCTCCATACTTCTCCAAAGTTGGTTTAAACTATGCACCCGTAGATGCTCTATTACTTTTAGTCCTATTGCAGCTCTTATGCTATCAATTTCAGTGTGCAAGGAAAATGTGGAGTACTAATGCATTGGACTTGTAATACATTTCGAAGCAGGTCAGTTCATGTGAAAAAGGCGATGTTATAAACAACAACAAAAAACTGGCCAGATAAATGGTATGCCGAAAAGCGATAGATAAATATGGCAATCCCAACAAGCTCATGTCTCTATTGTTCTTATTTATTTTAGATGGAACCTGTCGAAGAGGCATCACCTCTAAATAAAGGTAACAATGAAAATGTAATTTTTATTTATTGTTTAATATAGCGCCTTAATCCAGATTATTCCTTAATTTCAGTACTGGTTTACTACTCTCCTCTTAGCTTTTTAGTAGGCAGCCCATGCTCCTATTAAAATGTGACTGTGAAGAATTGAGTAAGCGTAGCTGAAAAGGTGGACTTTTTCCATGTAATCTGGCTATAATTACATCACGTTTCCATCCCATAGTTTGCAGGTTGGCTGTTACCATGTATTATGAAGGATTCCAAGGGGCCTTTGGAGAAACATTGATAGGCCCCACCATTGCTCCCCTCAACCCTCTAACCCCATCCCAATTTTTGTTTCCCATTTTACAGAGGTTCTCTCTTTCTGTTTAGAGGACACTGCTAACCTGATCGGATCTGCAGTGTGTTTATTCCCTCATATTCATTTTCTGAAGAACCTTTTCCTGTGTTTATACTTTCTGTGCTTTTACAGTTACATTACCCACAGAGAACAAATAATGGCATGTAAGAAGGTTTCTGCTTCCAGGTAGCTTTAATGGTTTCCCGGCACACATCAAGCTTGTTTGAACTGATTCCTCCTTTTCTAGGCAATTCCTGTCCTTGGGGCAGCATTTTTAGGTGAATTGCAGTTGGATAGAGTGATCAAGCAGTTCACACTCTTCAACACTCTCCAACTGCAATTCACCTAAAAATGCTGCCCCAAGGACAGGAATTGCCTAGAAAAGGAGGAATCAATTTCCTTGTGTCTCATCCACACGCGTGCAGCCGTCACTTATGATATGATGTTGCTACTTCATTCACTTTAACACACACTAGTCTATCAAGTACCTTGCCAACTCACCTTGCGCCTCTTTCTTATTTATTATTAGTTTTATTTATTTTCGAGTCAAGGTCACTACCACAGTCTTGACCTTGCCTCCCCAACTCTGCCGTTCATCCGGAGGATCGTTGGCGTCCCTGAAACACAATGCAATCTTCACTTGAGGGATATGGCCTGCTCCACGCGGGAAGCCTTGGGATTTTCAGCCCACTGCTCTCGTCCCTTGGTCTGTTGCTCTGCTCCAGTAGGTGTGCCTTTGTCCTGGAAATTCTGCTCGTTCCCCTGTTCCGCCTTGCTCAGTGTGTCTTTGGTTTCTGCCTTTTATTCGTGTGAGGAGAACTAATTGGTATCAGTTGTATGTACTTAGGATTAAGTGCCTGACCCGATAAGCGAGACATGGCCGGTACGATGTATGCATCAACAGAGGATGACCAGGCGTTCCACTCCTTTGGTGCATGGAATTCAAAGCTTGTGTCACCAAATCTTCTCAGACGAAACCGAGGTTGATTCATATGAAGATTTTCAGTGGAACGCAGCCCCCCGACCTGGTTGTTTTAGCGAGAGTCTCTTAATGAGGTATTGAGGGGCAGCCAAATTCTGACATTTATAGGTAAGAGACAGAATATTATGCTCGATTCTTTGCTTGACTGGCAGCCAATAAAATTCTTTCCTAAATGCAGTGATGTGTTCACGCCTGGAAAGTCCAAAAACGTCCCTCAAAGCTGCGTTCGGAGTAATCTGTAGGCGATTAAGGTTTGCCTGTGATGTACCAGTAAGTAAACTATTGCGAATTGACCAATGCAGCAGCCAACAGTGATCTAGTATTTATGGAGAGGTAAGGCCTAATATGGTGGAGTAATTTAATCACTTGTCCACATGATGATCGGATCTGTGAGACATGTTGCTTCATAGATAGATCAGCGTCAAAAATGACACCCAGTGTTTTTACTGATTACAGAAATCAAACTACCAGAAATAGGAAACTGGGCATACTGAGTGCTGAGTTTCTTTAATTGTGGACCGGAGGCCATCATGAGAAGTTCGATCTTCTCATTAAGTGCCAATGAATTGAGCGCCACCCAGGCCTAGATTTCAGTATAGACTCCATTCACTGCAGTAGCATCTTCTGAGTAGTTTCCAGTCAATTCAAATAAGACATGGGTGTCGTCTGAATAATTTGCAGATTGGATGCCCAGTCCATTTAAGAGGTCAAGTAATGGCTTGACATAGACATTAAACAACAGAGGGGATAGACAAGAACCCTGTGGTACTCCAGATGTCAGAAATATAGGAGGGTGCCTGAGCATTTCAGCAGCCACTGTAGAAGGTTCTAGGGCCCAGAAATGATGCAATGCATTGAGAGGCTTTTTCTGAGCAATTAGCAATTGTTTTCAATCTCTCATGTTGTAGTTCTTGATTAATAAAATTAAATGCTGCAGAGATCTAATAACCTAAGTAGTGCTGGTTAACCCTTCTCGATAATCCCTATAATGTTGGATTTAAGATCCAGGAGAGCCGTCTCTGTTCTGTGTTGTGTTCTGAAACCAGATTGGTGAGGATTAAGAATTGTATTTTCTTCTGTGAACTTCTGGAGTTGCAGGTACGCCACTCTGTCAATAATCTTCAGCAAATAAGGCACATTAGTGATTGGCCAATAATTCTTAGCTCCTGTTGTGTCTAGAGTATTCATTTTTAAGAAAGGAGTTACCAAAACATCCTTCATGGAGGCGGGCACCATGCCTTCCCCAAATGATGAATTAATCATCTTGGTGATCCAAGGGATCAGGACGTCTAAGGAGCCTTTCAAGATATCAGCAGGATATGAATCCCCAAGACATGCTGTGGACTTAAGATTGGTAACAATCTCAAGAACCTCCATTTCAGAATAGCTATAGAAGTCAAATTTTGGGAGAGTCGCTAAATGGACCGAGGTTGTAACATTTATACTATCTGGGCATTTGTTAGTTACATGGATAGCCAGTTGATTTGCTGTAGTTAACTGATGCCCAATAATTTTATTTGAAAAATTCCTCCTGTATAGATTGACACCACATGGAGTCTTTAATGACTGGGGCAAATGGAGAGGAATGGCTCTCAAACGCTGTAAGAATTTTAAATAATTAATTGGATCTAGATTTAGCATTCTCAATACGTACATTGTATGTTTTCCTTTTTGCTTCAATGATGGTATGTTTATAGGTATGCACAGATCTTTTGTATTTCTCTTCGGTGAGAGGGCCAGGATTCTTCTGCCATTCTCATTCCAGTGCTTTTAATTTTTCTTGCTTCAAGGATATTAGCGTGAAACCAAGACTTATTAATGGTTTCTATTTTTACTTCCTTTATCTTTTCAGGGGCAAGGATATCAATAGTAGCCGTAATGGCCAGCGGGGGATGAGCATCTAAATCAGGGGGTTTCTTGAATGATTATATATTGCCCAGTTTAGTAGACAATTGGGTAGAGAAAGAGGCCGGTGAGAGAGTCTTAATATTCATGCATACAATCTCTGTCCTAATGTTAGTGTCCAATCTAGATGGAGAAGTAGGTAGCATGATAGTTACATTGACTGAGAAATTATCAGACCAGGGACAGGACTGAGTGCACATGGTAGAACTATGCAAGTTATGGGATAAGATCCAATCTAATGTATGACCACCCTGATGCGTTTGAACTTTTACTAATTGAGTATAGCCAGCTACTTCAAGAGAAGAGAAGAGAGCAGAGAGATGGCTTGAGAATCTGATGGATCATCAGCCCACAAATTAAAGTCGTCAAACTTGGGGAGCTTTTTGTGACCTCACTCTTGGACCTCCGCGACTTAATGTAAATTAACAGTGTCGCGATGATGCATGCAGGGAACGAAGACACAGAGTTCCCCCACTCTG
Organism: Ambystoma mexicanum; assembly: GCF_040938575.1. Taxonomy (NCBI): domain Eukaryota; kingdom Metazoa; phylum Chordata; class Amphibia; order Caudata; family Ambystomatidae; genus Ambystoma; species Ambystoma mexicanum. Next base: position 249,546,225 of record NC_090930.1, on the reverse strand, counting down.
TTTGTCAGAAGTGAAGTAAGAAGGGTTCTGCACACATCAGTTACTGCGCCACAAAGGTGTTTAAGTACCAAGCGAAACTGTTTTTCTCCGTTTTTGCATATATATATATTGGTGGCCCATAAAGATGACACGTGTTTCGGCACTCTTAGTGTGCCTTTTTCAAATCTGGGCAATATGGATTGTACGAAATCCTATAAACAAGAAAGTAAATCAACAAATCAGTAAAAACAAAAATCAAAACAGTGGTTCCCACAAGTTTCCAAAAACGCAACAAAAAGCCAACATATTAGCCATCGTATGATTACATTTGTTTCCCCACAATAAAAAAAACCATTTCAGTAAGAAAAAACATTAAATGGTTCAAATAAGAACATTGCAAATTATGAATAAGTTCATGTGATATAAGGTGTTAAAATATACCATCATGGCGGCCAGTTGTAATGTTGAGACATGAAAAAAGTTAAGTATTCCAGGGGAAATGGGAAAGTGGGAAAGGAGAGGGTAAGACATTGTGGTAGGGCTAAAAAAGAGAAAAACAACATATAAAGGTGGAGTTAGTGCAAATAAAAATAAACATTCTGCTGTTGAGATTTAATATACAAATCATCTCTAAGTAGGGCTTACCTATCATCCGGGTTTTAATATGCTCTCTAATGTTGTGTTTAAACAAATGAAGAGTCCCATCAGACTCGTAAACATTGCTGGTGCTTGTAAAGGCAAAGAAAAGGGGAATATGTTAGTTTCCCTTTGTATGTTGCAAGGTTGTAGTTATATTATATCAGAACTCGGGTATGCATGGTGTCTACATTTGCTATGCTAAAAAATGACTCTTTGTAACATATAAACGTGCAAAATATTTTCTTGAGTGAAGCAGCGACCCCCCCCCCAAGGTGAAGGCCTCAGGCGCGCCCAAAGTCGCGAAGGGCCCTGATTCACCCGGCTAAGGCCTCGATCGAGGGAGTCATGGCGGCCCTGGCGAAGCCTGCAGAGGCTATCCCAGTGGAGATGACCTCCGGGCCTAGAGTTTCTCTGTCACCACGGAGGGAATCATCTTTTCAGCCTATCAATAAGACCCCTGTGAAACCCCGGGCAGAGAATGAGATGGGGCAAGGTAGCCATTACGGACACAGATATCACCTCTGAAGATGAGCTGGCGGGGGTTGCAAAGATCCTGGATAAGAAGTTCGAGGAGGTCGGGTCCTACGGGAGGGATCCCGATGAAGCAGACGAAGAAAGCGACGGTGGTGCCGACGAGGAGCCGCAGGCCGTGGAGGAGACGGAGGATCCCACTCCCCAACCGTCGCTCCCGTCGCAACCGGTGCCTATGCCACAAGACTAATCAGGAGCGATCTTGATGGCTATTCAGGCCTTGTGTACAGAGATAAGGACACGATTGCCCTTACCCCCAGCAGGCCCACCGAGCAAGCAGAGGCGAATCCATTCCCCTCCTCTTTTCCAGCCTTCACAACCTTCTCTGCCTTCACATCCTTCCCCTCCACTGAGGGATGAGACGGGAACGGAGACGGCGACGACGGGGACGGACAACGGTGGTGATGACGGAATAGACCTCCATCACCACCCGCTCGGGCCTCTCCCCCCCCCCCGATGAAATTGGGTCCTTCCACACCATGATCGCCAGGGCATCTGAGCTCTTCCAGCTCTGCCCCGAAGAACAGAAGGAGGGTTTCCTCTACCAATGGCGGGAGGCCAAGAGGAAGACTGTCCTCAAGCGGCGGGCAGTTTCGAAGACAGGATCTCACTCAACGAGACTTTCCGCCAAGCGATCCGGTGGTGGGGCACCCGCATGAGAGGTCACTACACATCAATGTCCTGGAGCTCCAAGCCGTGTTCTGGGCCCTCGGGTCGTTCCTTCCGTCCCTCAAGGGCAAGGTGGTGGGGGTCTTCACCAACAACACCATCACGATGTTCTACATCTGGAAGCAGGGGGGCACCAGATCCCCAGCCCTATCCAAGGAAGCGCAGGATCTGTGGCACTGGGCCTGTGCCCAAGGGACGTTTCTGGTACCCTTCCATCTGGCAGGAATTAAGAACACCATTGCCGACTCACTCAGCAGGGAGCTGCGCTTGTGCCACGAGTGGGAGCTGCGGCAGGATCAAGTGGATCTCCTATTCCAACGAAGGGGCAATCCCAGATCGACATATTCGCGACGGCGATGAACGCCAAGTGCTGGATATTCACCAGCAGGTGTCCCCAGCCGGGGAGCATGGGTGATGCCTTGTCATTGCCCTGGGACGGCCTGTTCCTGTATGCGTTCCCACTGTTGCCGTTGCTACTGCGACTCATCAGTCAACTCAGACGGTCCCGGTGCAGGATGATCCTTGTCGCACTGGTGTGGCCAAGGCAGATTTGGTTCCCGGACCTTCTGGACATGTCAGCGTCCCCTCCAGTCAAACTGCCGACGGACGCGGATCTTCTCGCCAGGCGTCATTGGCTCCTGCAGCACTTGAGTTCAGAGGGTACGATATCCCGGCTGACTGCAAGGAGGTGCTTGCAAAGGCCAGGGCGTCCTCGACTCTCAAGAGCTATGGACACAAATCAAAGAGGTTCTCTGTCAGGTGCCGCACACAGAAGATTAACCCTCTGTGGATTACGGCCCCTCAAGTGCTGCCGTACTTGCTGTCGCTGGCCAAGGCGGGGCTGGCTCATGCCTCCATCAAGATCCACCTGGCGGTTATCTCCTGCTACACCAGAACTCCGGGGCGATCATCTCTGTGGTCCCATCGCCTGGTGAAGGAGTTCATGAAAGGACTGTTCTGATCGTTGAAGTTCCTGCCGTGGAAGACGGCGTTTCTTGTGGCCATCACCTCCACACGACAAGTGGGAGAGATCCAGGCCCTTTCCTGTAAACCTCCATACCTGACATTCCACGAAACAAGGGTGGTGCTGAGGACGCACCCCTGCTTCATGCCCAAGGTACCATCGGACATCCATCTCAACGAGCCCTTGGTGTTACCGGTTTTCTTCCCGTCGCCTTTGTCGTCGGCCGGGCAGACTTTGCACTCGCTAGATGTGGCTAGAGTGCTGAAGTTCTACTTGGACCACACGAAGAGCCTGCAGAAGACATCACAGCTGTTTGTGAACTTTGAACTTGTGAATCAAGGGAAGGCCCTCTCGAAGGCTTCAATTTCCAGATGGCTCTCCGGCTGAATTATTCACTGTCACCGGTTGGCAAACCGACCCTTGCCCGGCTGTCTGAGAGCCCATTCGACCAGAGCAATCGCTGCTACCACGGCGTTCCTGTCTGGTGTGCCCCTGCTGGACATCTGCAGGGCTGCTACGTGGAGGTCGACGCACAGCTTCACGAGATTCTACTGCGTCGACCGGGATTCCAGGGAGGAGTCCAGAATCGGCCAGGCAGTGCTGTGCAACCTGTTGGCCTGAAGGTGGGCCTGGTGAAGCGGTAAGAGATGCTTAATGTTGAGTTGATGAAATGCTTAATGTTGAGCCTTGCCACCTCCCATGGTTGTGCATGTTTGTACTGCTATGTATTCTTGTATTCATGAGCATGTGAATCCATGCCAGACCCCATTCTGGAAAAGGAACAAGTTACTTACCTGTAACTGTTGTTCTCCAGCATGGGTCTGGCATGGATTCACATGCGACCCCACCCTCCTACCCCTCTGCGGCTCTTCTCTTGGTCCTACTGCCACTTTACGTGCTTCCAAATCTGAAGATGGCTGCCAGAGGAGGGGCTTAGGTAGAGGGCAGTCATTGGCTGGGGGCAGTATGACCCAGACCCAGTGATTGGTTATTAGGAGAAAGACAGTTCAGAAGCGAGACTGAAACTGTTTTTTTCTTTACCGAGGATTCCCAGCCTGATGACGGGGAATATTCATGAGCATGTGAATCCATGCCAGACCCATGCTGGAACAACAGTTACATGTAAGTAACTTGTTCCTTCATTTTCATTTTAAAAATAAGATTTTCACAACGATCTATATTTGGGATGTTAAGGGCATAACAGTCAAAATGATCTTGCACAATAAGTCAAATAAGGATGGATACCATGTCTCGCCATCAGCTATCTCACCCCCACTCCCCAAAGACCCCTCACCCAGGTGATCCTCCCACACTGGTCCACCCCCAGGGTCTGGATCCAAAGGCGATGGCGTGCCCTGGCCACCTGAGCGAGAGATCCCCTGGGACTAGCGGGTGAGGCACCCTCCGATTTCTCACACATCCCTCTGAATTTCTTATTCTAAAACAGGGATATGTACGTATGTTGCTTCAGCACTCTAGTGAAAGTGTTTCTAAAGCTTGCTCAGTAGGATGGATCCAAATGCCTGAATAAGAATTGGTCCTTTGCCTACCCTTAGTTATCGCTGCTTTCCTATCAGTCTAGAGATTCGAGGTTCTGACATCTTTTATTGGAGTAACTGAAGATAATATTGAAAGATGGTACAATGGATGAGCCGACTTTCATCAGATACTAGTAATGTGTTAAATAGTACTAAAGGGTGCATCAATAAACAAAATGTATTTCACATAAAAACGTGCATTCAACTCTTGAGGTGGAAGTCTTTAGAAAACCAATCTTACTTGAAGAGCACCGATTTATGAAACAAACATAGTTTTCAGAAACATAAAGGTAATTATAAAGACTTGTTTTGGTGCTATTTTACTGTTATTTTAATAGCGGCCATGTGCCAATGTTAAGTCCTTGTAGCGCTATTACTTGCCTGTAATGTTACGTTCCCCGTGGCTCTGGGTTTACATGCAGATTGGAGTTCATGTAGTGGAGATTTGCAGTGTATGTGTTGAGATGCTTTTCACAGGTCTCTGTGTTGGAGGTCTATTCGGATCTATGTGATCACAGCGCTGCAGAAAATGTCGCCTTAAAAAATGCTGACTGCATTCACGGCGGCGCCGTGATCACTTAATAAAACGTATCGTGTAACGCCAAAATGTAAAAGTAATGTTCCGGTTTCAAAAAATATATAGTGGTCAATTGGCATTTCTTTAATACATATGTCTAAAAGCTTACCTTATACATTACGGGCAGACGGAGACGCTTGTTATCCATGAAAAGTTGCATTGTATGAAATGCGTAGTGAACTATCAACTTACGCTACGCTTAATTGCAGAGAAATATGATTTTATGTTTAGTGCGCCCGCACCCATTGAAATGTAAACTTGATCCTTGCATTAACAACCGCGGGAAGAGTACATTTTAAAATGAAAGTGATATATAACACTGAATACAATTAATTGTTTTAAATAAAATATTGCATGTTATAACAAATATAACAAAGAACCCAACCTATGTATATTAATTATTTATTTCAAATAACGATCATGAATGACTGGATGTTAATTTACATAAATACAGCTTACATGCAATACTGAAAAAGAAAGCTTTTTAGGGGAAAATAAAAAATTTATGGTTTTTGGTTTGACTTGGCGGCTGTCAAGAAACCATGATATTATAAAATCGTCTGGTGTGACCATAAATACAATGGATAGCATTCTCATGACGCAGCGTGGCAAAGTCAATAAATGAATGTGATCGAAGGTTGCAAAATCATCTGGGATCTGTGTGACGTGCATGTAACTAAAAGAATGGCACTAAATATAGAAGGCGTAATATTAATAAAGTCGCAGTAGGAGGTGAAAATACTGTGGGCGACATTTTAGTACGATTATGTCTATTTCAGATTGGTCCCTAGATGAGGCTAATTTTATCGGATTCCTTGTTTCTCAAAGTTATGATATGGCATTTATAACGCGCCTATACACCAGTGCTTCAAGGCGCAATGAGGCAAGGGAGGGGGAACAGAGTGAAGACAGAAAACGATCCTACTAGGCCAGGTGTCATTCAGATCGCGCAAGTGCATGGGAAGGGGGAAGGGGGAACGTGCAGGGGTGTAAGAGGGAGGGTAGAGTGCAGTACATGGGGTAATAGAATAGAATAGTAAGTACGGCCAGCAGGTGGCAAGTGCAAGGGTAAGGTAAGTGCAGGCATCAGGTGTCAAGTGCTGGTAGTGGGACTGTATTGATACAGAATACAGTCCCCAAGTGTGGGGATTGCCAGGAGGGCAGGGCAGTTGCGGGACTGGCGGAGGAGGAGACCTGGCCCGAAATCAGAGGGTGGCCAGGTAAACCAGTGCAGTTTCAGTATCAGCCAGGAAATCAGCAGGGGAGAGGAGGAGAAAAAGCAGACGCATAGAGAAGCATTGAGGTGCTTCCGGAACCAGAGATGGTTCTCCTCAAGTTTCAGGGGGGCAAGGAGGCTGTTCCAGAGGGAGGCCCCAGCAGAAGAAAGTGATCTACCACCAACTCTTTGCTTGGAGAAGCGACTGACCCTGAGGGAGTTGGAGGCGGATGAATGAAGAGCTCGAGAAGGAATATATTTAGGAAGAGTCGAAGGTATTTTTTTTCTTTTTTTTCACTTTGTTTACTCTTGTTCTTCTAAATAGCATAAAACAAGTTTAAAATGTAAACTAATAATATGCTTAATAAAAATAAAATGGTGCACAATTACCCCCTTTATTAGTCTTTCCATAATGTTGGCTGTAACTGACAACAAATCTGTGTTGCATGTGATTTAAGTGCATTAATTTGGGTGTTCTAGATGAGTTTCTTGAGCAATGGTCTCACATAAATATAAGCAGTATGTAGAAGTGCTCTACTGAGAGTATAGCCCACTATATTCCATATTAGTTTTTGAAATTAGTATTGTGTCTGTAAGGTGTGTTGTAGCAAATTGAACATTGAGGACTTAAGAGATACTTTCCTTCTCTTTGTTAATTGTTGGCCTGTGGTCAGTTTGCCGGATAGAGCTCTATTTTAAGAACTTTTTGACATGCTACGCATGGATTTGATATGTTTCAGGATAGAGTTCCATAGATGAAATTCCTTGAGTGTGAACACGTTTTAGAATTTCAGTAGCCTTGGAGAACAAGCTAAAAAACAGAAGTTGAAAATAAATGTGTTGTGCTACGCTAACAATACAGTTACAAGGTAAATATGCCATTCCAACTACCAGACATCAGAGTCGCAGCAGTATTGTGTTCGTAAAATTTAGACAGCAGTATGCTGACATGATTTCTCAGTTGCATCACAGATAGTGTCACGTTTTTGGACTGCAAAATGGATGGCCATGCCAAGTAGAAGACTATTAAGGTAGTGCGTTATGGGTTCCATCTGATTTTATCATTGAGGAAACATGATATCGTTAATCAATATCTATTTCATTGATTACTGTTTTGCCACGTTGTTATTTGGGGCAGATTGGGAATGGTTGGGTGGTGGTTTCTCTCTACTCCCTCCACTTTTCCTGTTACATTAATCCCTTTTGTCATCTCCTTATCTAGTCTTCCCTTTCCTTTTTTAATAATTGATTTTGTTATGTGCTCGTTACACACAGCCCACCTGTTGCCTTTTTCCCGTGCCCTTTAAGGTGCTGTTGCTACTGAGCGGACGGATCGAGCAGTAATTCAGCATGAAACATACGCACTTCTGTTGTTGCTACTGAGCAACAGAAGTGCGTATGTTTCATGCTGAATTACTGCTCGATCCGTCACTAATATCATTACCAACCAATCTGACTGTAAATCCGTGCCGTGTATTTTGAAAAATATTTTTTTTAAATGGCATGAGTTTGACTTTTTATACTCTTTATTGGACAAACGGAAAATATACTGCGATAGAATAATGTATGAGCTTTTGAAGTCACAAAGAACTTCAGCAGATGGTAAAAAGCTAAGGGGAGGAGAAGAAACAGTTTTGGGAGTTTTACATCCATGGCTGGCATGCAAGGAATGCAGTGCTGTGATCCCATCTTGCAGCTGTAAATCTGCACTACAGAACTGTTAGCTTGCAGAGCGAGCAGTCTAAGATGCTTCACTGTTTAAACAAATGCTTGTAGTTACACAGTTAAAGCAGCCCAGTATTCTGTGTATTCCAAATGTAAGATATTATCTCTAAAAAAGATGGTATAGTGGCTTAAAAAAATATGTAGATTTCTGTTCATGGTAAACATGTCTGAGTGCTGGGTTTAAAAAGGCAGAGGAAGTATGTGTTCTATCTATTGTATTCATTTCACAGGTAAACGTGCATTGCTAAAAATCTCTGCATCCATAAAGAACATTTTCAAATCCTGGATGCTTGTTCTGTAGGCCTAAAACGGACTTACTACAGTGGTTCTAACAAATAATAGTACTTTGCAGAAGGCACTGTGACAAGTCGGACATAGGAGACGGACAAGAGGGCATGTTTGTTACAGGATATTTGATTAAAAGAAAGAATGCCTCCTCTAAGCCCTACTTCTAAAATGAGTTCTCTATTCTGCAAAATAATAAACTGGCACTTGTTAGGATAGGACGTCTTACAAATATACTCTGTCCTCGGTCCAAACCCATGCTGCCCTAACATCTGCCCTACAACTATGAAAGTAAAGGGTAACATAAAGTTAAGCTTAGGATAGTGTTTTTCCCCCCTTGAGGTAAATTAGTGGTGGCTGATTTCCAAACTCTCTCCTCCACCCCCACACATCCACCATAAGAGTTCTGAATGTCTTTTCCGGACCTATGCCTATTGTTTGTTTTTTGTTTGAACTACATCTCTCAGTTTTTCTCTTTGCCCTAAAGGCCTAATCCGGCAGTTCTTTTTTTTTTTTTTTTTTTTTAAAAAGGAAACTTTCACATGTATTCAAATTATGCACTTTTAAACAAAATTATTTGTATTTGTTTCCTCATAAAACAGCACATGATGGTTCATTATGAGAATGTTTAAGTCTCTTCCACGTCTAGTAGACTCCAGTTGACTCGGCAGCCCAGTGTGGTGCATCAGCTTTAATGTTTTGGATTGTTTTCTTCTCAATGTTCATAGCCAACATCTGACTGCGGAAAGACAGGTTTTTGGTCTTCTCAATTACTTGCTGGTACTTTCTCATCTCCCGGGATATGTCGTACTCTTTGGAAATAGGTTCTCGTGAACTGGGTTGGTCGGTATTCACAACATTTAAAATGATTGTCACGTCTTCTTGAAGTACTTTGGGACTTGGAGTGTTTGGGGTACTTCCATTGCTCACTTCTTGTCCCCTTGTGGAATATTTGGTGGCGTGGCCCGCCCATGGCTCCTCGGCACCTCCACATCTTGTTGTAGGTTGATTCTCTCACCCCCTTGTGGAGTATTTGGACTCTCAGCCCTGTGTGGGCTTTGTGCCTGCTCAGCCCTGCTTTGGTTGTCAGTTTCCCCATTCCCTTGTTGGGGTATTTGTATTCTCAGCCTGGTGTGTGTGCTGTGGGTTATCTTAGCCTTGCTTTGCTGCTCAGTTTTCTCACCCCCTTGTGGGGTATTTATATTCTCAGCACAGTGTGGGGTAGGGGCTTTCTCAGTTTGACTGTGCTTGTCAGTTCTTTAACCACCTCATAGGGTATATGGATTTTCAGCCCGATGTGGGCTCTTCTGTGGTCTCCCTGCCCTCAACCCCCTTTTTGTACGAGTCTGCATACCTGCTTTCGATTAGGTACACAATGTTAGTTGATTTGCCGTTGTAATTCCCCTCAGCCTGTGTTTTGTTCTGTGGGCATGTTATAGCAGATTCAGTGCAGATGTGTTGTTTTGCCTCTACTTGTATTGCATGGGTGTATTCCAGATCTCATTTTACATTTTTTATTTAATGTTGTTTGGTTGAAAATAATTTTTAACATATAAACATTACAAAGAAAATAGAACAGAAAAAGTAAAACTATAAACATCAATCACAATTTCATAATGCAATTAATCGATTCATAAAATGGTACTAAAGTTAAAAGACACATTATGCTCATTCATCCAATATTACCATCGACCTAAAAAGGGAAAATGAAAAAAAAACAGAAAAGGAACCACTTTATCTAGAACTTTCCCTATAGAACATCAATAAATATACAATTCATACTTTAGTCTTTCGAACAACAATAAAACATCTAAGAGAGCCGTTATATTATTCATTAACACTCAGGCCTAAAATAGAGGGATTGGCTAATACAAACATTTTACAAACAAATGTGCTCAATACCCAGTCTCCAAATTCAATGACTTAATAAAATTAGTAATAGCTAAAACCAATGAAGTTGTATGACCTAACAGGCAAATTGACCAGATGCTCTCACCATCACCCATAACCATCAGCTCTGTCACTTGTTCATGAGATTCCACCTATGCCCCTGGAGTGCCGGGCAGTAGATAAGTAGGTGTATAAATGTCTCACATTCTAAGGGAATCTTACTAAAACGACACCCAACCTCATCATCCTGGAGGATCCCATATCTTGCAAGAATTTGTCTAGTTTTGCATAAATTAAGGCGAAATGTCAACAACAAATGTTCACCATGGAGATGGTTAAGTGAGGGATACAAAGGAATTGTTTCAATAGTTAAAATCCAATCAGACTCAAATAATAATTTCTTAGTGTTCATTGGATTGTCTCTCGGATACCAAATGGAACTACCCAATTCTGTCAAAAGCAGGATACCAAATGAGTAAACCTCTCGAAGCCAAGTACTCGACTGGGCCTCTACATAATATTCAAATCTTCCAATGAAGAGGACACAGATGGAAGCCACATTTCTTTTTATGAGTGAGAGAATTTTCCAAACTGCACATGCACGCAATGGTACATTACCCAAATCGTACCTAATTGCATGGAGTGCTACAGAGTTAGGAAGCCGTAAAACTCTCTGCCAAATCATGGCCTCTGAAATATGCAAATAATCCATTAGTACCGTAGTGTAGATATCGGATCCATATAGTCACTTTTGCAAAATGTTACATTCATAAAACCTTAAAATTGGCTTCAAGGTAAATCTGCCATATTTTTGATCAACCTTCACCAGTTGGTTGGCTACGTTATGAGCATGTTTCTTTAACCAGTCCAACAAGCTTGCGTGGCCTTGTTTGGAGGAAAGGAAACATCACAGATAGATAACTGAGTCCACCTTCCCAATTACTTCCTCGTCAATTTTCCACTGATAGTTGGGTTTTTTCCGGCCCTTAGTACATTGCAGAATTTTCGATTTGGCTGGATTTACACTCAGAGCATGCTTACACATGTACATTATGAACACATTCAACTTTCTTTGCATTGCACCCAAAAAGTAAAAAATCATCTGCATATGACAGCCAAAATGGTTTGAATTGGTGAATCTTTGGCAAAATGAAAGTGGCTGGTTCTAAATGCTCACCAATATCTGAAAGATACAAATTAAACAGGCAGGCAGCTAATACGCACTCCTGCCTAACGCCACGAAAGATCGGAATTTGTCGTGACAAAGCCCCCAGACATACTTGGATTTTAGAGGTGGAAGAGGCCAATTATTAAGTATAATAATCCATCTGGAACACCCCACAACTTCAATTTAGACCACAATAGTGTCCGATTCACCGCATCAAATGCAGAGCACAGATCAATTGAGACAGTATATAGAGTTCCCCTCCCAAGCAAGCTGTTGAACAATATTGACCACTGCACCATTAAAAGAGGTGCAGAGGATTCCAAGATGGCTGCCGTAGGGTAAAGCCACATGTGCTCTGTGCCTGGCCGAGATAAAGGTGGCAACATTGCATGCCGAGTAAACGAGAAATCGCAAGAATATCTCTCCCCTAAGCTGACCGTAGTTGCGGACTGCGGGTGAACGAGAGGACGCATTCTCCCGCGCCGCGAGTTTGACAGTGTTGCGAATGGCAGATAAAGGAACGCTGACTCCGGTGTTGGAGATTTGCCGGGATCCCCAGGGGAGGAGGAGTGGACGTGCGTGGCATCTCTGGAGTGCCGAGAGGCGGTGTCAGGACAGCGGAAGGCACTCCTGCCGTGAAGCGGGTCACCGAGGTGGTGGTAGCCTACGTGGTGCCCATCTGGACTGCGGCCCAAGAGCATAATCGGAGAAGGCCAGGTGCGCGGCTGTGGGGTGAGTGGGGAACTGAGAGTGGAGAGGCGGTGGCCCCCAGATCACGCTGTGCAACTAAAGGATAACTTTTGGCAGGGAAAAGGCTACACAGCAGGACCTGTGTAGGGGCAGGGCTGCTAAGAGCGCATGGTGGGGGTGTGCCGGCTCAGGCCCCCTGCTTTATAAGCAAATAGGCATAGGAGCCAGGCGTGCTGCGGGGGCCCTCCCCCTCACCCTGTGGGGGTCAGGAGAAAAAGAAAATGATCCTATTATGCCACACAGCATGGGGAGGACATTTTAAAGAAGGAAAAAAGGAGGAAGCGGGGTGGAGGAGTCTAGAAGCACAGAGACCGCCGGGGAGTACCAAGGTGATCCAGACAGAAGAGGCACACTGAGGAGCGCCGTGCATCCAGTGCCTATGAGCAGCTCTGTGGACATGAGAAGTTTTCTACAGCCCCTGGCAGTTTGTGGAGAGGAGCAGCTAGGCAACAGGGATTGAAGAAGGGTGAGGGCCAAACATCAACAGGAGTGTTCACTTCAGCGTCGTTGGAAGTCCCTTGGATAGAACCACAAGGGTGACGGGAGCACCAGCAGACCCGATGAGGGCCGTTGCTCTTGCGTCATGCTCATAAAGAGCCCAAGAGGACCCTGTCCTGCACTCAGATGCCAAGAGGTAAAGAGAAACAGACTTTTGCAGTACAGGGAGTGAATAAGGCCACAAAAAGGGATCATTTGGGAAGATGCTGGGGGCTGAACTCTAAACCAAATCTAGAAAGTGAGGCAGGAGAGAAACATAAGGGAGGTGAGGGACCCCAGGAGGATAGAGACATGGCGCTCAATAAGGTTACCTGAAGGACTGTTTGAAGGGTATGGAGGAGAGGATGACGGCGACCTTTCAGGACCAGATGGCGAGTTTGAAAGAAGAACGGAAAAACTCCCTGAAAGTGGTTAGGTTGGATGTCAATACCCTGGGAAACTGGACAGACATTGCGGAACAGGGTCTGTCCGAAATGTCAAGTGATGTCCAGTAAAAACTCTGATTTGCTGGAACGGATAGCTACAGCGACACACAATCATGAAAACCAGGCAGAACACCTTGAGAACCGGTATAGATGTTCAAATATAAGAACTAAAGGCTTGGCAGAATCAAACATAGATGCAGACTTGAAACTAATTGTTCAGCAATGCTTTGCAAGCCTTTTGACGGATTCTGTTCCGCAGGACATTCGTATTGACTGTATTCACAGGGTCGGCCCTAAAAGATCTGGACCGGGAGACAGTCCAAGGGATGTGCTGGCAGCCCTGGCCTCCTACGAAGAAAAGGAAAGGATTCTCTGAGCAGCTAGGGGTCAGAAGTCCATTACAGTAAATGGATCACATGTCCTCCTATACCAAGACCTAGCGGCGTCCACACTGCAAAAATGAAGGGCTATGGGTCCAGTGACAAAGGCACTAATAGATTAAAAGAAGACCCTATAAATGGACATTCCGTTTTGGCCGGTTGTTCTCTTAGGTAGGCAAACAACAAAGGGTCACCACGTGCATGGAAGGACTCTCTGGATGGAGGAGGGTGAGGAACCTATCGGCGGTAATAGGCGTGCGGCCTTACAGCTAAGGAGCAAGCCGTGGGACTGGTCGATAACGTCTGGGAGAAGAGAGATAATCTAAAAGGCCCTTCACTAAACGGAGAGGGGATGAGGACCGATAAAGAGAAGAAACGTCAGCAACCAACGGATTGACTCTCAGGTTACAACGGGAGTACTGTGTAACAAGGGGTGGGGGCAACACAAGAGGGGAGAAGAGAGTTGAGAATAATTCCAGTAGGCCCGAATAGGCTGGACCAGGGCAGGAGTCGGAGAACTGGTTGGAATCGGGAATCGTCAGAAGGTCAGTGGTACCTAATTTCTGGGATAAAACGTGGGCTGGTTCCCAAACACATTGGGATGAATCGTGAGATACTGAGCCTACACTGGATGGGAGGAGGGCAGAGGTGAGTTGAGGTTGGGGCAGCGGGGGGCACATGGGTGGGTCGGGGACCAGTGAACGCACTGGCGGAAAACACTAAGACGTCAGGTGAAATAGTTGGAAGGGGGCTATAAGAGAGAGTACAATAACAGTGACAATGTCATTAAAGATGTATTCACAAAACTCACGGGGGGTGAACACCCCAGGAAAGCGGAAGAAATTGGAAGCACATCTAAAAGGGGGGCGGTGGATGTCATTTTCCTACAGGAGACCCATATTAAAAGGGGAGACATTACCAGGTTACGCATACACCTGTTTGCACAGATTTACCAGGCAAATGCTAAAAATAAAACAGCAGGGGTCCTTATAGGCTTTAGAAATACGTTGAGAATTAAAATACTCCACACCCAGGTTGACCCGGGTGGCAGATACTTTAAAAAAAAGTTTTATTGATTTTTATATTCTCATAATATGGAACATTTTGCAGCAGTGCCATGTGCAGTAGCTGCCATCGATTCAATATAACGCAACATATGTACAGTCCCCAACAACCCCCACCCCTCTTCCTTCAACTACCACCCCCAACCTTGCCCAATGCACTAGTGTACAAACAATACGTCACTTATCAGTCTCTCTGGACCTCCCCCACCATACAGTGGGATGCATCCAATTTGTCCTCCTCTGCCCCAGTGGCGTACAATGCCTCAAGCAGGGCCTCCCACTCTATGATTCCTACTTTGGTGTCCTCATGACTAACCCGCGCAGCCCACTTCCATGCCATTGTTTCGGCCAACACCCATTTCCTCAGGTCCCTCCACCATTCCTTTACATTAAGGCCCTTTAGGAGACTTTCATGTCATAGTGATCCTTCGTTTGACCAGTCTATATGCCAGGTCCCGCAACTTGCTACTATGCTTACCTCTTGGGGCGTGGGAAACGGCCCAGCAAACATACGCTCGGTGAGAGTATGTCCAGTGCCACCTCTCCCTTATCCATCCTGCTCGCCAAATCCTGCCTGTATTGTCCCACCACCGGGCATGACCAAAACGTATGCAATATCCCAGCATCTGCTTCTTTGCACCTGGGGCATACCTGTGGTGTAGCACCCGGAAACATAGAAATCCTCTGGGGTGTCATGTATGCCCATTGTGTTATCAACAGTTGTATCAATTGCTAGAGTTCCGCAACACCCTTTTATGGTAACCTAGCATCTCCGCCCAGCGCCCGTTAGTAAGAGGGGCTCCTAAATCTGCTTCCCATTTACTTATAGTAGCCGAGGGGATGGAGTATCCATTAGTGAGTAGGAAGTCTAATAGTCGAGATATAGTGCGTCCTCCCTCCGATGTTATCGAAAGTGTCAACTAAAGAATGTTTTTCTTTCAGCTCCCTGTATGCCGGCCATCTGCGGATAATCTCACTTCTAATACTACAGTGGAGTAAGTATTGGCCGCCATGTAAACCGGTGTGCTCAGAAAACTCTGAAAAAGGTACAAACGAGGTATCTTGCAGCAAATCCCCAATCGTGGCCACCCCATGTGATTCCCAATTTGTGCGTATTCCCAGTCTAATTTAATTCAATAATCCCATTCAATAATCAGAACTAAATTGGAAAGCAAACAATTGATATTACCTAATGGATTGAAAATCAATCAAAATACAATCAGTTACCTTGACAAAAGAAAAAATCCTACTAAATTAAACAATGGACAATTGATATGGCCTTCTGAGTTAAACAGAAAGGTGATGGCTGGAAGGTTTTGAATTAATCATAACCACAGGCAAAGCTCTGGGCAACCCTCCAGACCATTGTTTTTCAGCCTGCCAAGCCATTACAGAAGGGGAAAAACCATATGCAAATCAGACTTGGTCCTACTCCAAAAGGGGCAGTCCAGCCCGAACTGCTAGGTCACAACCCTTCTGCACGAGACCACAAGCATCCCCAGCCTTGTTGGGCATCATCAGCGAGGCGTAGCTTGGGTCTCTAGGCCCGGCAGACTCGGGACCCACGTCTGGGCATACCCGGCCCACTCATATCAGTTCTTTGTAACTAGATGTTATAATCGTCGAAACTACCACCCACAGAATATTTGTGATATGATCGATACTTATTTATCAAAGATCCCTGTAGTTGACACTTTGCACTTTTTTTGTTAGCATTTATGCAATTGCTTAGCACTTTAGTAGTCACCGGAGAGGCCTACATCTATAACCCATATAAAAACGAGATAAAATGGGAAGCTTGTTTGGCTTTTAATGTAGAATCATAGTATGTTTCTTTGCACAGAAAAACAAAAAACTGAAAATAATGTTTTCCATTTTTGTGATTACATTTTTCACCTTTGGTGCAATAAAAAATTGGAATGTTTTTAGAGTACCAAATATTACCAAATATTTGTATGAATTATAGGATGATTATTTGGCAAATTTTTATGGAACTTTGTGAAATGTATTAATAAAAGTTGAATATACATTTTTTTAAATTTCTTGACTGAGCTTACTCTCTCTTCTACTAGTGAGAGTACATTGTCTATACATTATATTTCTTTGTTTTTCGGTGAGACATTCCCCCCTTGCTTACTGGTTTATTAGCTCCCCTATGTCCACGATGAATGGGACACACATCCGTTTCATATAATATTTGTTCCTTATTGGCCATCTGATGCATCTTATCCCAATGTTCTTGTAAGGGCAATCTCTTCCCTGCTGTGATTGACATATTAAAGTGTTCTCTGATGCAAAAACGTAACTCTCTGATGGTTGATCCAACATATACAGTTTGTTGCAAACACAAATAATAATATAGATGACAAATTTGCTTCTTCAATTGATTAGATCCTTAATTAGTATTGACTGTCAGCCGTCACATATGTTTGCACATTGTGTAGTGCCTATTTGCACATGGTACAGTTCATACATTGGTAAAAACCTGTTACCATTCATAGAGTATAGTCCACACTATACGTCATAAAGCTTGGACACAAAATAGTTTTCAGAGTTGGTGCCCTGGTGTACACAAAATCAGGTTTGTTCCCAATATATTTTGACAAAACATTGTCCAATTTCAAAATGTACCAATGTTTTTTGAAAATGTTGTAACTGGTTACATTTTCCTTAGAAAATTGAGTTATCATTCTAGTCTTGGATTCTTTTTCAGGTGTTTTAGTATTGGGAGTCAGTAGCAAGTTTCTGTTAACTTTCTCGACCTTGGACTTGGCCACATTTTCACATCCTTATTGTAACCTCTTTGTAAGAATCGCTCCTCCATAAGCAATTTCTCTTCCATATAATCACTGGCTCTGCTACAGTTCCTTTTTGATCGTAAAAATTCACCCTTTGGAATGTTATCAATGACACTTTTTAGGTGTAAGGAGTGTAAGATTGAATTGAAGTCAGTGTCCTTCCTAAATGTGCGCACATGTAAATTGTTGTCTTCAGTAGAGATATGTAAACCCAAGAATGTTACATGTTTGGTACTCTTTTCAACTCATTGTCATTAAAAAATAATCCGTTCCTCATCAGTGCCATTCCATATTGGCAAAATGTCATCAATGTATCTAATCCAAATACATACTTTATTAACCACATCTGGGTAATTCATAACATGTGTATATTCAAATTCTTCCATAAATAAGTTTGCCAGGTAAGGTGTGTAACATGCACCCATTGCCACCCTTTTTGTTTGTTTATACAAGACTTGATCAACAAAAAAATATTGTGTGTAATGTAAACGCAAGTAATTCTTTCGACATAGTCAGTGACTTCATAAAGGATGGAGATTTGTTGTAGAAAAAGTAGTCCATAGTTGATAATGCCAATTGGTTATCTATAGACGTGTACAAAGCCTTGACATCCATCACGGCCAATATAAAGTTGGAGTTCCATTCAATACCCTTCAGAATCTCTAGTACATGCATGGTATCCCTTACATATGATTTATTTTAATTTCAATACTTCCGGTCTTAATTAAATATCAATGTATTTCGACACATTCTCAGTTAACCAACCATTTCCACTCACTATTGGTCGCACATCCAGCAATTCAGAATATTTCTTGTGCACTTTGGGTAAAAAGTAAATAGTGAGGATGCGGGGTGACTCACAGATCAGAAAACCCTTTTCCTCATCCGAAATCAATAGCAATTTATGCCATTTGTTGATGGCTAGAAAGTGGGTAACATAATCTTTTGTAATACATGGAAGTCTGAAATGACCTTAGATAGAAAGGAAGGCTTGACTATCAGAATGACCTTGTCCTTATGAACTACTGTAAATGGTGGTTTAGAGGATAGTGCCTGCAACTCACCCAGCGAGCTGAAGTTAGTGCTACCAACAAAATGTTCTTGAACGTTAGTAACCTTAAGGCACATGAATGGAGTGGTTTAAATGGTGCACACAAAAGACATTTTAACACCAGATTAAGGTCCCAAACGGGAACCTGAAACAGAGATGGAGGGAACACATTAGTAAGTCCTTTCAGAAATTGTATCACCAAAGGTATCTTAAAATATGAAGTTTCTTCAGTTGAGCGCTTGAAGATGGAAAGCGCTGCCAGATAACCTTTAATGGACCAACCTGGAGCCCCAGATTGGCAATGTACAGCAGAAAGGATAATACACCTCGTGTTTTGCTGCAGAATTTGTTCCAGCAGCAGCTTTACAAAGACTTCGTTGCTGGCCTTCTGGCTGAAAGCAAAATCTCCATTACATCATCCGAGAGGTCGCAATCTTTGTATCTCAGCCTCTCAGAAACCATGCGTGAAGGCTGGGTGTCTTGACCTCGGGATGGAGAACCCAACTTTCCTCTCGCGAGGGAAGGTCCTCTCTTTCTGGAAGATGTATTGGAGGGCAGATGGACATGTCTAGAAGGTCTGGGTACCACGTCCTTCTGGCCCAATCTGGGACAATTAGGATCATGGATTTCTGAACTTTCTCAACCTCCTGATCACTTGAGGAATTACAGGGACTGGAGGAAACGCGTACAGGAGTGGAAACTCACAGTCCACCACAAACGCGTCTCCTAGAGCGCTTCTTGGGGGAAATTCCCTGGCGCAGTACAGTTGGCACTTCTTGTTGACACTGGTCGCGGACAGATCCACTTGAGGGGTTCTCCAAAGGGTGAAGATCTCTTGAAGGACTTCCTGAGTTAGTTCCCACTCATGGTAGACTGTGCTCTGCCTGCTCCGAGCTAGGTTAACTGCTGACAGAAGGATTCCTTCTTGAATTGCCCAGAACCAGAGCTCCAATGCCTCTCTGCACAGTGATAGTGACCCTGCACCTCCTCTCTTGTTGAGAGAGTACATGGCCACTGTGTTGTCTGTCATTATCAGGACAATCTTTCTCCGAGAGCAGAAAACCTTTCAGCACAAGGCTGATTGCTCTCAGCTCCAAAGGATTGATGTGTAGTTGGTACTCCAATGTAGACCAACGACCGCTGATTGTCAGATCATTGGCATTGTCTCTACACCCCATGAGTGAGGCGTCCATCACTACTGTTATCCCTGACCATAGTTGCCAAAAAAGTTCTCCCTTCAGAATGTTGTTCTCGCAGGCCCACCACAGGTAATCCTGTGCGGCCCTGCTTGGAACCTGAAGTAGGTCTGCCATGTTGCTTGGGAATTGAAACCATTGTGTCCTGAGAGTCCATTGAAGGGATCTCATTCTCAGGCGAGCCTCTGGCACCAGAAAAATGCAGGATTCCATGAGGCTGAGCAACCTCAAAAAATCAAAGGCCGGGAGACTTTGGGCACTGTGAAACTTGGAGACCATCTGCATAATGTCTTGAGCCCTCACCTCGTGTGGCGAGCTCTTTCCCAAGGATGTATCCAGTACAGCCCGATGAACTGGAGCTTTTGAGATGGTGTCATATGGGACTTCTTGTAATTGAGGGAGAAGCTTAGTCTGTGGAGAGAATAGAAGGTGAGACTTGCTGCCACCACCGCCATCAGTTTGGTGAATACCCTCAGGCGAGTCAGCCCGAAAGGCAGAACTCGAAACTGATAATGAGAACCGCCAACGGTGAACCTCGGGTACTTTCTGTGCTGGAGATGGATTGGCACATGAAAATAAGCATCCTGAAAGTCCAATGACCGCATCCAATCCTGGAGTTGGAGGGCCGGAAGGATCTGAGGAAGTGCAACCATCTTGTTCAAGTATCTCAAGTCCAAGATGGGTCTCAGACCTCCGTTCTTCTTGGATATTAGGAAATATGGAGAATACCATCTTTTGTTCCTCTCTGCTACAGGTACTGACTCTATAGCACCTTTCTCTAGCAAGGTCAAAATTTCCTGCACAAGGAACGGATCTGGAACCCTCAAAGAATGGCTTCCTGGTGGATGGTTCTGAGGTCTCTGAATGAAGGGGAGGCAGTAATCTTGGGCTATGGTTTCTAAAGCCCAAACATCCGAAGTAATTTCTTGTCATTCTTTCAGTTGCTGAGACAGTCTGCCTCCCCACTGGGGTGTCGTGACTCAAGACCTCAGAGAGGTTTTGAGGTGGCTGAAGCAGTGGCTGTTGGTAAAGATGCTGCTGCTTGATCAGACTTTGCACCTCTCCCTTGTCCACCACGAGCTAATCTTATTTGGCCTCTTTGACCTGCCATTCCTCTCGCTCTTCCAACTGAGGAGTAGTAGCGAAAGGATCTACCCCTCCCAAGATGGTCCACTAGGGTGGAAAGGCTGAGGCTGCTTAATAGCGGCACCCAAACACTTGGCTGGCGCCTTCGAGGTCTGCGGCTTCTCTAGGCTTTCGTCAGCTTTGCTGCCAAAAGATGAGACCCGTCAAAAGGCATGTTAAGGAGTCTAGACTGCACGTCGGGTGCAAATCCAGATTTCCTTAACCACGCACATCTAATAATCACGGTGCTTGCTGCCATGGCTCTATTGATGCTGTCAGCAGAATCCAGACCTGATTGAAGAGACTTGCACATGGATTCCCTGCCATCCTTAACAATGGCCAAGAAACTGTCTCTTTCATCCCCTTCGGGAATATGCTCAGCCACCATAGAAATGCAGTCCCATAGAGTGTATGAAAACTCTGCCAAGGCACATGTGGAGTTGGCTGATTTAAGAGCCATGCTCCAAGTAGAAACTACTTTTCTTGACCAGGCACTTTTATCATCCCTATCCGGTGGGATGGTTGGATGAGCTGCCTGTTTCGAGATGGTGGTTGCTGCCTGCACCACCAGACTTTCTGGGGTAGGGCGTTTCGACAAGTAGCTGCCCTCACTACATGATGGATGGTATTTCATTGTCAGGTTCTTATTTACTGCCGGACTTGACTCTGTTGCTTCCCAACTGGCACTTATTCAATTCTGAAGAGCAATATGAAAAGGTAAGATAGGATCCTTTTGAGGACCTTTATTTAGAATATCTGTAAGGTCATCATGTTCGAAACGGAGGGCATATCTGCTCCATCCCAGTTAATCCACTACCTTGGTCATCAACTACCTGTAAAAGGCTTATCCATGCTCATCTGACACTTTACAAAATCCAATTATGGTGACTCCACTGGCTGTCTGCACATGTTCATACAGTTCTTTCAGTCTGGATTCCTCTGTTATGAAACTATCAGGAACATTTGGTGTGCCATACTGCAAACCAAGGGGCGCATCATTATCAGACCGCTCATTGTCCTCATAAATAGAGTTGACGACTATGACTTGTCTTCCGACTTATGACTCGAAGGATCTCTCAATGGTTTCTCATTGTGTTGAAGCCTTGACGGCTCTCGATGGGGATCTGGCCTTTGTCCCCGACACGAGGGCGTGCAGGATTTTGTTTGAGCCCTTTCCTTACTTGCTTCCGAAGGCGCGGTAGAAACATGGTCTGCCTGGTTCGAGGGTTTCTGGCTCTCGAATAACTTAAGCATTTCTGGCCTGAATGAATCCCATTCGGCTGGAGTGGAGGCCTTAGTGGGGCAGGATATAGTCCTCTCAGGAGAGGAGTTGGACGAGGATGTCAAAGTAGGCGATTTATGATGACTCTTCTTTGACTTCCCCGACTAGGATTGGTGGGAGCCACTCCTTGACCTGGACCTTTTTGCCTTCTTTCGTCGAGGAGAGTCGCCTCTCGCTTCGTCCGAAGATGCTTTCTTCAACAAGGTAATCAATAGGGATATCTTAGGGACTATACCTACCGCCAATTTACCATAACGCTCCTTCAGAGCTTTTCCGTTTATCGATTGACACTTTGAACAGGCCAAGATCTTGTGCTCCACACCGAGACCCCACAAGCATACTCGATGCAAATCGGTCAGCGACATCTTGGCATCGCGGTCTTGTCACTTTTAAACCCGGTCTTCGGGGTTGTCGACATCGTGGATGAAGACATTTTCGGCTATTTCTCGAGGAAATTTCTGAAGCGCGTCGTAGTTCACGAAAGGTAAGCTTACTCGGAAAAACAGAACAGAAGCCAACGGGCATTGTGCGTGCTATATATGCCTGCGATGACATCATCCTCGGGACAGAGGCCCTCGAGGGACATAGAGTCGACTGCACCGACGCACAGCGCCCTCTGCCGAAAAAGATTTCTGAAGCAGCTGAAGCTGTATATTGGAGATATCAAAGATGTGGAATATGTCGGACACAATCCATCCGAAGGGAGGGTTCAGGAAAATGCCGACTCAATGGCCATTGCTGAACGTAAAATAGGAGAAATTTGCATCATTCCATTATCCATATGTGTGTGTACATGCCCCCTTATTTGTGAGTGCATGTATAGTAGCCTTTACAGTAGTACATATTTTTTACTATTCAGTAGAGGAAGGACTAGGACTCAAGAGTGCCTTCGCCAGAAGGGAGTTATGTCCTATTTGTGAGAATGTATGCAGGACAGGGCATCAATAGGAAAGGGAACACCTGGGCAAGTATGAATGGTGATAAAGTCTTTATTTAAATTCGAATCCTGATGGTCTCTGGAGGACAGGCCAAGGCTCGTTCCTTAAGCCTAAGGTCCGTGTATGTTCTTAGTCATCCTCTGTCCTCAGTTGGCTCAACATCTTCCTGCAGGTTCTCCTACTCACTAGCTTCTTCTATTGCCACATCCTTCAATAACCCACCCCCTCTTTCCTTCCCCTAAGTGCCTGGATGAGGCCTATATGTACAGCACCAATTATGTACTCTCAACATGTTCCATAGTTCTGAAAAGGTGATGGCCCTTTCCATAGCAGACATGATTCCTTCCTGCTTTGTTCTGGCGTGTTGATGATGATCTCTTTATTTTTACTATTACCATGTTTTTGGGTTCCTTGTTCCCAGAGATCAGAATTACATTCTTTATTTCTATAGGTAAGACTCCAGGAGCTACATTTGAGGCACCTATGGTGTTTCCGAACCATTTGAAGAGAAGTGGCCTCTAAAAATACGAGTGTCCTAATATTTTCTTTTTTTAGGCACTCAAAAATGTTCTTCACAACATCCAAATAATATAGTAACTAATTGCCTTTCAGTGTTGGTGTAAATCATTCATTGCTGTTAGTTATTTCTCATCTCCTCAATCTCTGTGTTTCGAAAATGACATATTAACCAATGGTTTGGATATGCAATTACCTCAGTAGCCGTCAGTGATAGGAGACGGGTTGCTTAATGTGCTGCTTGGTAAAGCAGTGATATATACATCTGATTAGTATTACTGTGCAAGATGTCTGTAATCATTTTTCCTTTCAAGGACGTTGTACTTTGCTTGAACCAGGACAAGTGCTATCTGGAACGGTTGGTAGTGTGCACCTAGGGTCCGGGACGGTATCTCTGAAGTGTTCTGAGGAGTTGGACTAGCCAGTTCCAAAGTTATGACACGTGGTCAAGGGTTGAGTGGAATCTGCTACGATGCTGGGGATAGGTTGGTTGAGTGTAGCAAGGCTCCCGGGGATTGGACTTCCTCTTCGTCTAAGCCAAGCTGAGAGCGTCAGGAGTCCTTGTTAATTGAGACGTGCATGGAGGACATGCCCATAGTCTAACGATTGATTACGCTTCATTCCAGATGCTCCACAGAACCCGGACAATTCAATATTACAATGTCTGCTCGTGCTTATGTGTATGGGAGATTTGTTCAAAAGTAAAAAGGCAAAGGTTAAATATGCATATTTTGGCACAGACACAGTTTATCATACGTTTATTTTCTTGGTATAAACGTTTTTTATATATGGAAATAAACATATGTAAATGTAGACTCTTCAATATTTCTCAAGTGTTGTTCGCGTTTCCTTTTAGCTGATACCATCAATCAAAGCCCTATGGTGCAAGATGCGTTGCAAATGGGTTTCAATCTGAGCACGATACAAACATTAATGGAAAATAAACTTAAAACAACAGGAGAAAACTACAAGTCTACCGAGCTCCTTGTTGCAGATTTATTAAATGAAACTACACAAGATAAATCCAATGAGGTGAACCCACCGAAGAAAGGTGAGGCTGAAAAAAGCTTAACACTATTACTAAAAAAGTTGTTCAATTGCTATGGATTGATACTGTGTTATGATCAGCCATGCAGGGAACCTATATTTTCGTTGCCACAGATATAGTGACCAATACATGCCTTACAGTTTTGATGGTAAGGTTGACGGGATAATGTTCCGTTTGATCTAGAACATGCATACCATTGTCTAAGTACAATAATAAAGGTACACTTAAATGGGTTTTTAACGAACCAAGACTCTTTTAGGCTCTCTGTTAATTGATAGTGTTTTTCATTTTAATGTAGGATTTAAATAAAGTGCTAAGCGCTGTATTCTTGCTGCTTCAGACTACTTTGGGAATTAACAATGATGGCCTTCACGTGGGAGTTGCACATATTTCTCTGAGTTGTAGGTAGTCTGCTAGTGTATCCAATATGAGCATTTTCCTCGGACTGCTTGTAACAATAAGGATAGGAAGCCAGCGAGTAGTCTTTTGTGTTCATAAATCCTTGTAATTATAACTGGCAAGTATGAATATCAAATCTTGAATGTCTGGTCATCCGTCTGTTCCAGACGGATGAGCACAGCTTGTGAAGAGCTCATCCTGCAGACATTTTGTATTTGTTCGTTGGAATAGAAAGCAAATTTAACGTTGCCACTTTCCACTTCCTCATTTATTGGTAGGGTTGGAATATCGTGGAAAGATAACATGGCTTTGGCCAACCGTTTACACTGCATGTAGGGTATTGTACGATCGGACCGAAAAAAAGGTCCGACCGTAAAATACGACCGAAAAATGCTACCACCAAAGGTTCGAACACGAAAAGTTCGGACCTTTGGTGGTAGTATTGCAGGTACGTTAAAAAAAAAAAAAGGGGGCAGCGGGGGTGTCCCCCACAACACCCCGCTCACTATACTGTGTGGTATAGTGAGCGGGGTGTTGCGGGGGACACCCCCGCACCACACCCGCAAAAAAAAAACGGGGGCTGCAGGGGTTTCCCCCGCAACACCCCGCTTTACAGTATAGTGAGCGGGGGTTGCGGGGGAAACCCCTGCAGCCCCCGTAGTATGTAAGTGTGTTCGCATGAGAAAGGTGCAAACTTTTGGTAGTTCGTACCTTTCTCGAACTTTCCGGCTGCGGCAAAATCAGCCGCGATCGGATCACTTATTTAGCGAGTGAATGGACACTTGTGCGTTAGAACGATGAGGTGGTGACTTTTAAGGCCAAATATATGGCAGGCGGAATGGTTATAGCCTCATAGCTTTTTTGCTCGTATCATTGTCACAAGCCCGGTTCAGATGTTGCCAAATTAGGCTAGTGTACATGTATCAACAGCAATAAAACGGAGCAGATTTTCTTTTCTTTGGGAGATTTAGAATGGGCGTGTTGCAAAAAAAAAAACTGCCTCTAGGAATTCCCGATGGATATATATTTTAGAAACTGGGCGCTGTGAAGTGTCATAGCTGCAGTTGGTGCCTTACAAATCACCCATGCATAGATAAATAAATAAAAATGCATTCAAGTTAGAAAAGAGAAGCAGCTATTGAATAGCACTCAACAGGGTTGGGTTGCACCCAATTAATTCCTTGGCCAAAAGAAAACGTAGACCATGGATTCTCATGAAAACCAAAAATAAAAATCATTTTGCGTACTGTTATTTCTCTCCCAGTGCAAATGTTTCATTGGGAACTTGAAAACCCTATAATGAATTAGCTAGCATGGTTTTACTTTTTTAAATATAAATTGGGCATTTAGCAATCATACAGATAGCCCAATGCAGACTAGTTACCATTAAAAATGACTACATATGTAGAATTAGTCACCCCCTGATAGATCAGTACATTTTACACAAACTGTAGGGACACAAATGTAAGGGTGCGTCAGTGAACTTAAGAATAGATAAAGGAGCAAGGGAACCTAATACAGCAAAGGTGCACTATGTATACCACCAGTGTGGTCGCCTCCGTGCCACCTATTGACAGCAAGCTCAATCAAGAAAAAGCTTCTCTTTTTATTATGGGTGCAGAGCCCAGATCTGGAAACAGTAAGAACCTTTTACCACAACCAGTTAGCAGACCTTGGGTGTGCTGTCCCTTTTACATACTAGCATCACAGTGCCTTCAATTGTGGTTATTGCCAGCAGGACAGGCTTGCGTCGGATTATTAAATGCTTTTATGGTTTGAAAGTGGATTGAGCCATCCCTGGACTCCTGCAGGGAATTTGAAACAATGTGCAGCTTATCACATAAAGAGGATCCATCAACCAAGCCTGGAAACCCTCAGGACTTGCACTCTCATGGTGTTCTCGCTGTACACATGCTTCGAGTCCAGAATTGTTTATGCCCACAACGCCTTATCGTGTAACTCCGTTTTAGTATTCCCCATCTTTACATAAACCACCTTAAAGCATTCACCAAGCTTCCCACAGCCCTTTGTCAGTTATAGTCACCTGTCTCTCTACTGCTACAAGTTTAGATTAAATTGATGGCACAGCCTTTTCTACTGTATAGATGTTCTTATTCATTGACTTAGTGGAAGCCATGATATCTTTCAGTATCATGTCAATTCCTTCCTCTCCCGAAGATGAGCCATACCCGCAAATCCTTAATGTTCCTATTGTTGGAGTTTGACTACCCCAGTTTTATCCCTGTGGGAAGTCCTGCAAACCATGACTGCACTGTGCAATTCTAAGCAGGGGCAAGCAATCCATTGCTGGCTCTTCAAGGCTGAATTACCTCCCCCAAGTAGATCCAAGGTCCGCCGATCCCACACTGGAAGATGCTGATGACATGGTCCTGATAAAGCCACCGCTTGCATCTGCACCATTTTGTCTTCGCCATGCCTCAGGCAGCTCACCTGCCAGAGACTCCCTGGCAAAATGCAGTTACCAGCTCCACCAGTGCAGTCTCACATCATCATCATCTTATAGTCACAACAGAGTTGTGGTGGGTCGTTCTGCTGAGGAAATTCATGCTGATCTGCCACTCTTTCGCCAGTCCGGTCAGCACACCACATTAATACACACGTGGAATAGTACATATTAATATTATTATATTAACCGCTAGGTTTACTATTGCAGTTTTACTCCAAATTCAGTTTTTGGATTGGATGATGCAGTCATCTATTGCATTGGTCGAAGTGGGAAAATAATTGTGATGGCTCATGAAATAGTATCAACCTAGATCTGTGTACCCTGAAACAGTTAACCACGGTTTGCCCAATAACCATTATATTTATCTTTTAAGAAGACAAGGGTTTCCAGCACGCAATAATCCTGTCTTTATTGCCATTATCACCAAGTAGCAGTAAACTGATATGTTGCAAAGTTTGCCTTTATACATTTATTTTTATAAATACTCAATAGTCGAGCATGGCACTGACAGGGTAGGAGAAAGAGGCATCTCGAGTTTTATGCCTACTCATATTTCAGAACAACGTTGCAGCTCTCAACTCTCTATTTGATCACAAAAGTGCAGCCCATTTTAGGGAAATAGCTGTAAAAGCAATGATATTGTTTAATCACAAGTCTGCATATTTTATTTAAGTGAAGCTATTGATGACTGAATCCACATGAGCAATCTGGCTGTGAAAAACACCCATAGAATAAAGACCTCTGCTGTCTGAGTGGACTGCATAAATGGCTTTGCATAGTGTCTTTATTGCATAGTGTTTAAAAGAATAATATTCTTGAACTGCCTGATCAGATTTCATATTTAGTGACCACACGCCCCCCGTCTGATGTCAGCCACAGGCTGGGTTCCTCTAAACCACTGCTTTTAAACTTGTGGAGAAGCGACATCTGTTATTGCATCCTCTCCCTTGCACAATTGAATTGGTTGTGTGAGAAGTGCATATTGGAGGACTTATTTGTTTTCCACTATATTCACCAGCCCTTGCACCATACTGCTACTCTGAGTCCTGGCCAATATATACCCAATTCAGCTCTCTTCAGTTTCTCATCTTGAAACTTAAAAAAGATACAAATTCCAGCGGGCCGAGGTGGGGCGCTGCTAAGCAGCAACGAAGATGGTGGCCTAAATGTGAGCTCCGACCCTGGCAAGATCCTTAATGCAATAAAATGGCACTTAAATTAAGAAGCTGAATGAGGAAATTGAGATTCTTGAAAAAGAAAACATGCAGAAATTCTCTATATGTTCATTTGATTCAATGCAAAAGAAAAAAGATAAGCTAGAAGATCTGCTTGCGTCAAAGGCTGAAAGTCTCCTATTTAAAACAAAATGCAAGTACTATGAAAAGGGCGAGAAATGTGATAGACTTCTTGCTTATCGCTTAAGGACTATGGAGAATGAGAAAACGATTAATGCTGTAGAAAAGACGAATGGGATTGTGACCTTTGAGCCGGCTAAAATGAATGATACTTTCAAGGAATATTACTCGAACCTGTACTCTTCAGAGGTTCATATGTCCCAGGGGGAAGTAAGAGATTTTGTTACTAATTGTCATTTGGAAAGTATTAAATCAAACTACAAAGATTCCCTTGAGAAAGACTTGGATGTAGAGGAGCTCAGAGCTGCTGCGAGCGCTTTAAATTCAGGGAAATGTCCAGGTCCGGATAGTTTACCAGCTGAACTGTACAAGATTTTCCCAGAAGAGGTTTTTCATCTAATGTTGGCCATGTTACACTCATCTTTAATAGATGGTCGTCTTCCGGAATCTATGAGACATGCATTGATATCTGTTTTTCTGAAAGAAGGGAAATCTCCAGTCAAAACAAGTAACTATCGGCCAATAAGTTTGTTGAACACAGATAATAAAATCTTTGCAAAAGCATTGGCCATGAGAATGGGGGCATCTCTATCGGATATAATTGACAGAAGTCAGACTGGCTTTGTAAAAGGGAGGCATGCCTCGGATAATATGAGAAGACTTTTGTTCACCTTGTTTGAGAGTAAGGATCATATGGAAGATGTGGTGGTGTTGTCACTGGATGCGGAAAAGGCTTTCGACCGGATAGAGTGGAAATATCTTCTGGCAGCCTTGGAAGGTTTTGGATTTGGGAAAAAGGTGACAGATTGGATAAGACTATTATATTCAATGCCTACGGCCAGTGTGATCACTAATGGTCTGGTATCGGACAAATTTGAGCTTGAAATAGGGACAAGACAGGGCTGTCGACTGTCGCCCATTTTATTTGTCATCGCAATGGAATTATTGGCTGTAAAGATACGAGAAGACGGCAATTGAAGGTGTTTCTTTTGGAGAGGCATGTCAAAAAATCTGGCTTTATGCAGATGATATGTTGTTGGTTGTCTGCAATGTGGAGTCCTCCATCCCGGCGCTAATTAACCAAATAGACATTTTTCATAAAGTTTCAGGTTATAAAATTAATTGGTCAAAATCTGAGGCACTGCCAGCATCAATTTCATGCTCAACCGTGACATTGAAACATTTTGCCTTTAACTGGTGTCCGAACAAGATGCGCTACCTTGGAATTTGGCTGACTAAAGATATAGCTAAAATGATGGAAGTTAATGTTACACACGTTATCCAAAATATCCAAATATCCACGTTATCCAAAAGAATCAGACTTTAAAAGATGGAGTGACTTGAGATTAAGTCTATGGGGAAGAGTGCATGCAATCAAAATGACGACAACTCCGAGAGTTAACTATGTCTTAAGCATGATTCCCTTGCAGCTTAAAACATGTTATTTGAAGAAAATGGAGAGCTTGATCCAGTCCTTCCTGTGGGAGGGAAAACAACCGCGCCTGAAACTCTGGAAACTTCAACTCTCACAAGAATGTGGTGGTTTGGGGGTCCTGGATTTTGGAAATTATCATTTAGCATTTGGGGCTCGCCACTTGGTACCTTTCATAGATGATTCTTCTGATGTCTGGACAATGGCAGAATCAAGTAGATCTTCGCCTCTTCCCCCCCAGGGCAATTCTGTCTACAGTGGATGGAACGGGATATAAATCATCTCCACCAACAGCTTTTGTGAGGTCATGCTGGAAGAGTCTTTGGAACAAGAGCGGAAAGGAAGTTTCAGAGGATGGATTGACTTCGCTCTGGTTGAATCCTGCCATTACGTTGAAGGGGAAACCACTTTTCTGGTCAAACTGGCTAGTGGGTGGTGTGCAGTGGCTAGAAGATCTTGTTGAAGAAGGTAAATGGATCAGCTTTAAAAGATTGAAGCAAGTTAAAGATCTTCGAGATTGCACAATGGGGGAGTATAGGAAACTGAAAAAAGCTGTAGGGAACAAGATTCCGGATGGCTACAAGAGATGGCATGATTGGCTGAAAGACTATAAATCAGAAGGTGGCATGGCTTCGAAAGTGTACAAGAATCTTGATCAGTATAAAGAACCAAACTATGAATTACTATCAAAATGGTCAGACTTATTGGACTCAGATGTCGGAGGGCAGATGGAGGAATCTGTGCAGGAATGTGGCTCTAACATCCTTGAATCTAGGAGAAAGGTGTAGACCGATCAAAATTCTAAACAGAGTTTTCTGGACGCCACAAAGATTGCATGCTAGAGGCTTGACGGATTCGAGTGCATGTTGGAGGTGCAAACATGCTACTGGTTCTTTTGAGCATATAATTTGGGATTGTTATGAACTAAGGTCTTTCTGGAGTGAGGTCACTACGAAGATGAATGAAGTTCTTCTGATGCATTTGGACTTTGATTATACAACTGTAATTTTGGGTGAGGATGACATGGTGGATGATCTCTCCTTTCCACAGAGGTGTTGGTTTTTCAGGGCGTCAAATTCTGCCCAAAAAAATTATATTGAGAAAATGGAAAGGTGATGACAGACCGACAATTTCAGAATGGATGGATGATCTGAAACAAGTATCCAGAATGGAAAGATTGATTTTATACAGGGATAAGAAAATGAATTTGTTTGATCAAATTTGGGGCTGATTTTTGGATTTATAAGACTGTTGTCTACATGGTTTAAATCAAATCTGTAATTTTCCTCTTTTTAGGGAATGTGTATTCATTAATGTGATGATCCTGATATATTTTTTTCTGTTTATTTATTGGTTATATATTTTGAGATGTTATATTTAAAATTCAATAAACATGTATAATAAAAATAAAAAATAAAAATTAAAATGGCTTCTGAGTTCCTTGCATGCGAGACCACTTGGCTGTGGCTCGAGTGACAAGCCGATGTGATCACACAGGCGACTGCAAACTGACGTCTTGCTGGTGGCGGAGAGGAGGACCGGCCTTGCCTGGAGAGGACAGCAAGGAGCCCCGTGTGAGCTACAGTTGCAGGGCGTGACAGAGCACAGCCTGTCCGATTCTGGGACTGCGGCTTCCTCTGCTGTAGTGTTGCTCGCCGCAGCGGTGTGGTCTCCCTGCGGCACCGTGTGAGGCGGCTGCTCTCCAGGGGCCTGCCCTCAGGACTGCCGTACCATAGTGTGGCAGTGGCATAGATCCAGCGCCGGAGGCCCTGCTGGGAATCGGCACTCCCGGGCCTCAAGGACACCCTCGGCAGGTAATAAATCCACAACGTTGGTATAGGGGCAGCGGGTGAGGACCCGGGGGTCGAGGGAGGTGGTGAGGCCCCCGGGCACGGAAAGCACAGTGTGAAGTGCTATGCCAGAAGAGCCTACACTGGTAGCCCTGCGGTGAGCATTGCACGGGGAGCGGTGCCTGGAGAAGAGACATTCTTTGAGGGAGACCGGCTGGCCCTTGATACGCTGGGTGGCTGCATGGTGGGTTTACTATATTTGTGCAACCTATGGCCCCATCCTGCTGTGACTGACCTATTGTGCCTGATCCTGCTTGCTGCGCATTGCTGGGTGCACTGAGAACTCAAGTTGGGGGTCAGCTGCTTAGCCCCTGGGGTCCTCTGGGCGAGGCTGTTTGTTATAGATGGCAGGTGGCAGTACAGTGGAGTGCTGCTCTATGAAATCCGTCTCAGCAGGGTTGCATTTGGAGGTCTAGATCCCGGCATGATCTGTGTTGCACATGTTCTGAGTGTTGAGCCTTTGCCCATTAGCACACTCATCTGAAAAGCGGCTGAGGTGCCTTGAACATCATCCTGCGGAGCGTGGCCAGTTTAGGGATTGGCCTGGACCTGTGCTGTGCTTGACATGAGCAGCCACTGGGGCTGTCGTGGGCTGGGAGAGGCTTGTGACCCCTCTATCAAGGAATTGTGCAGGAGGAGCAAGCATTACCTGACACTGGAGGAGCAACATGACAGGGAAGAAGCAAGGTCCTATGGCTTCTTATACGAACACTCCTACGAGGATCGCTAGGTTGGAAGACTCAGAACCTGATGTTAGGCAGAAACCTGTGCAGTTCCCTTAGGGACCACTGCAAAAGATTTAGGACTACAGGTGGTTGGCAGTAAACCCAATTGGTAGCAGTCTGTACCACCCGGATTTACCTGGTAGCTGAGGCTGAGCAGTCCGACTTCTCTCAAGATGAGTTAGGCAGTATATAGAGTATACAAGATAGGTACCAAAAATACAGTAGTACAAGCAAACACTGACCAGAGCTTTGGTAACAAAGTATATAATTATTTATTTAAAGACACACTCAGAAACACTCCAGCACTATTACTATAAGCAAGTTCAAAAACACAGTCACTATTATTATATATACATCCCTTATTCCTTATTAGACAAGTCTTAGTTAACACCACTTATTTCCAGACAGAGGTGAGCGCTTAACTAAAGATGGCACTCCAATAAGTTTAAGAAAAAGGGAGGGAAAAGGCAGAAATTAGGAACGGCACACAACACACTACTTTAGAAGCACCCAGCAAGGCAGAAAAGACAAAGTCTACTTGTGAGCAAAAAGTTCAGAGGACAGGCTCCCTCTTGGGGGGAGCAGAACACCACTGTGCCCAAGATCACCAAAGTTTAAAAGTCTTGCAGGGAGTTCAGAAAGAATTAGTTCAGTGTAGAAAGGTTCAGTTAGCCAGCCTAGGGCCAACCCAAGTAGTAAGTGGAGGCTTTAAGAGTCACCCCACACAGACTGTTGCGAGGGAGGCCAGGCGGACACAGTACCTTAAAAGTGGAGAGGATCCTCCAGCGGGGGCAGTTGTTCCTGGCAGTGGGTGCAAGTCACGGCGTCGTCCAGAGGAAGAGATGGTCTTGACGTGGAGGAAAGCTGAAGGTCGTTGCACTGCCAGGGAAGAAACCAGCCGCGGAGTTCTCCAGTGAAAAGGTACTACCCTTTTATTCGCGGTAGTGGAAAAACTGTGGTATCCCGGTTGCCGGGGTGCTTGGCACAGGCAAGGCGACCACGAAATGATCCGGGAAGGTGAAAAGACGGGCAAACTGGTTATCCCCACCAGTCAAGGAAGAAGACTCTCCGGATTGAAGATCTCCTCTGTCGTTGGAAGAAGTGGTGAATCGTCGTTGCAGGTCGGCTCAGCTTCTCCCTCTTCGGATTCTAAGGTCCTGTGGCGACTTCTGAAGTTCCAGTGCCCAAAGCCCTGCTTTTATGCAGCAAATCCCCATTCATTCAGCCTAGCTGTCAATCAAACATGCTAAGTGGGGAGCCGGGCGGCTCACCACTTGGGCCAATCACACAAGAGTGCGACTTGAGTTGCCAAGGCAACTCAGTCCAGGGTGCCTAAACCGCCTCCCACACCCCCTGTGGTACCCGGACAGAGTGGCACCACTTTTGGAGGGCTTCTGTGGAGAAGCCCGCCAAAAGTGGAACAAAGGGCTCGACTTGGGTTGGAGTCACAGAAGCAAACACGAACGCCATTTTGGCTTCGAGTTCTGGCAAAAAATCCCAACCAGTGAATTAATATTAATTAAATAAACCGGCGGTATGTTCGAGGCTATATTAATTATTTATTAAAAATGGTAGCCTCGAACAATGGGAAAATCCCATAGGGAAATATTCGCGGTCGAATATAAAAAGTAGTATCCACTGCCACCAGCCAAAACTCGATCAGGGGGGACGGAGACGTGCCCCCTCGACCAACAGACCCCGGGGCAATCGAATTGCCCCGGCCAGTACGCCCACAATATGATGGTTTGTACTGGTTTCTGTTCATAATTTGGGACTAGTAAAGCCAATGGTGACTTTACATGCCCTGGGAGACAGTAGTCAGTCCCAGGGTATGGAGTCTATGTTTGGGGGTCACTATGACACCCCTGGGTTACTGCACTGAGGGTGCTGTGTAACCCACCTTCCAAAAACACATGAGGCCCTATGGAGTAAAAGAACCCATAGCCCATAAAACACATTTCGAAGGGATTGTGTCCTCCAACGTATTCCTCATCTTAGATATCTCCTTCCAGCTCTGCGAAATTTTTTTCTCTAGAGGGTGCTGCGCGTCGACTTCCTCCGAGTCGATGTCCCTCGACAGCCGCCGTATCGACGTCGACGTCATCCTGCCTATAAAGGCCGCGCGCAGCGTCCGTTGCTCAGTTCCGTTTTTCTGCGCTAACTCAGTGCCTCGGAATACCGTTGCTCAGTTTTGTCAGGTTAAACCTATTTACCTCGAGTTATGCGATCCGTACTCGATGGCTTCTTCGTCGGAACCGACAACTCCTCGATCCGGCTTCAAAAAATGCCGAGATTGTGGGAAAAAGATGTCGCTGACTGACCCTCACAGAGTTTGTCTGTGGTGTTTGGGAGCTGAACACCATTGTTCGGAGTGCGAGGACTGTATGTCCATGACAGCTAAGGCCCTGAAGGAGGGTAGGGGGAAGCTGGAGACAGGTAAGACTTTTAAAGCTTCTTCTTCGTCGACGAAGTCGAGACATTCGTCTCCTCGTCACCATTCGCGCTCCAGGTCTCGGAGTGGGTCCCATCACTCCTCGAGATCGAAGCACTCGAAGAGGAGACGTCGAAGATGCCCTTCTCCGTCTTCCTCTTCCTCTGTTTCGCCAAAGAGAATCCCTTGCCCCACGAAACATAGTTCCCGGGCTGAATGGGAGGAATTCCGCAAAAATATGATGAACGTCTTCGAGAAAGCGGCCTCGACCCCCTCGAAGACTGCCGAGAGCGATGCTCTGGTCGAAAGACCCGAAGGTCAAAAACGCTGCGAGTCGCAGTACCCGGCGAAGGAAACCTCTCGAGCGCGTCTCGAACCCTCGAGTAGGACTATGACCTCCAAACCTTCTTCGAAGGTTCCGTCGACGCCGAGGTCGGTGTCTTCGACGCCGTTGTCGAAGGGACCTTCGACACACGGGTCTGTCGACTCGACGCCAGCTTCGACACCGGCGTCGACGCCAAGAAAAGTCACGGTCACGACACACCCAGTGACTATCCCCAGGTCCTCGATGACGATGGCTTCGAGATTGTCGAGTAGAATCCCAATTCTGTCGAGGTCATCAGGGCCTCCGCCTTTGTTTTCGACGCCACGCTCGAAGCCTTCGGCGTCGACGACATCGACGTTTTCGAGGCCGATTATGACAAGTTCGGCACCCTCTGCCTTGGAAATGGGATTTACACCCTTTATGAGTTCAGAACAATTGAGAACTATGTACTCAATTATGGAAGAGGGTGAATTGTCTGAACAGGAAGACACATTTGAGTTGCAGGGACCTGTAACCCCAATTAGAGAGGAATTTTCCTCTGAAGAACGCAGGTTAAAGGATCTTCATGATTCCTTACATGAGGCAAGTGGGTTAGACACTTCCCCTGAGGTGGAGTTTGCTAGGCCAGACCCGGGGGAGCATGCTGAAACCCCCTATAGAGCCTTAATGGCCAGGATCACAGAGTTTATGGGGTGGTCTGCACCTTCACAATCTTTCCAACAAGATGACCTCACGGATATTCTTGACAAAGGCCCACAGGAGGATCCTGTGGTGCCTTTTCATAAAGCTCTTCAGAGGAAGATTATGACGAACTGGGAAACCCCAGATGTCGTCCCGGCAGTAAATAAAAAACTGTCTACAAAATACAGGGTATCCTCTACAGACCCGGAGTTTTTGTCAAAACACCCATCCCCAGAAAGTCTGGTGGTACAGGCGGCATCTTCTACCGATGTTAAGACGGCTTATCCTACCGTCCCACAGGACAGGGACGATAAAAAATATGATGCTATGGCAAAGAAAGTTTTTTCGGCATGTAGCAAGGCGTTAAAATCTGTTAATGCTACTTGCACCCTTGCTAGATTCAGCCATACACTTTGGGAGTGTGCTTCTACAGCAGCTGACTGCATCCCGGAGGGAGAACAAAGGGAGGCGTTCCTGAATATCATACAGGACGGTAAAGACGCTATGTGCGAATCCCTCCAGACGGGCATTGATTCGGCTGACAGTATCAGCAGAGCAATGGCGGCAAGTACAACAACCAGGAGATTCGCTTGGTTGAGAAAGTCTGGTTTTGCCCCAGATGTGCAAGCAAGGCTCTTGAACATGCCATTCGATGGCTCTTCTTTGTTCGGGAAAAAGGCGGATGACAGTTTAGAGAAACTGCAAACTTCAAAAGCAGCAGCAAAATCCCTAGGCGCTGCAATCCGCCAGACACCTTTTCGTCCCACAGGAACTTCTGCGAGGGGCAAGTCCTTTCGCTTCTACTCCGCATTCGGAAGAGGTAGAGGACGACCGGCTCAAAGGGGACAAAGAAGAACTACCCGAGGTGGACGGGGTAGATATTCAAAAGCCGCAGCAACAGCAGGTGCCTCTTTACCATCGGCATCTGCATCAGCCGCCCCAAAACCACTCTGAGGACTTCCCTCACAGGACACCTGTAGGAGGCAGGTTGACTCAACATCTGGCGGTATGGCAGGCTATCACGTCAGATGCTTGGGCATTGGAAGCAGTTGCCCAAGGTTACTGCCTGCCTTTCCTACGCATACCTCAGAGTCATCCACCGGGGATCAGCTCTCAGAAAGCTCCAGATCCGCTCCTCTTGCAGGAAATTTTGGACCTGCTAGAGAAAGGTGCCATAGAACCGGTACCTGTAGCGGAGAGGAACAAGGGCTGGTACTCCCCTTATTTTCTCATTCCAAAGAAAGACAGAGGACTGAGACCCATCTTGGACTTGCGAGAATTGAACAAATTCCTCAGGAAAGACAAATTCAAGATGGTCACTCTTTCTCAGATCCTCCAGGCCCTTCAGTTCCAGGACTGGTTGGTATCTCTGGACCTTCAGGATGCTTATTTCCATGTGCCTATCCATCTCAAACACAGGAAATACCTGAGGTTCGCAATTGGCAACTCTCACTATCAATTTCGAGTGCTGCCATTTGGGCTGACCTCCGCCCCGAGGGTCTTCACCAAGTTAATGTCGGTAGTGGCGGCAAGTCTAAGGAGGGAAGGGATTCACGTCTACCCCTACCTGGACGATTGGTTGATCAGGGCTGTCTCTTCGGAACAAGCTCAGATCCAGCTAAATCACGTGTGCCACTCCCTTCACAAACTGGGCTTCTCCCTCAATTTAAAGAAGTCACAAATTATACCATCGCAGAGACTCCAGTTCATAGGAGCGATCCTGGACACTTCCCTCGGAAAAGCCTCGCCACCAGAGGTGAGGGCTCAAGATATTCTACAGATGGTTACCAAGTTCCAAGATGCCCAACGTCTCCCAGCCTTCGACTTTTTGAGGTTGCTAGGCCTCATGGCATCCTGCATTTTCCTAGTGCCAGAGGCTCGCCTAAGAATGAGATCCCTCCAGTGGGCACTGAGGACTCAGTGGTCACAATTCTCAGGGAGAATGACAGATCTTCTCCAGGTTCCCGACAGGGTGGCTCGAGACCTTCAGTGGTGGGCCTGTCAGGAGAACATTCTGAAAGGAGAACATTTTTGGCAACCCTGGCCGGAGATAACAGTAGTCATGGATGCCTCACTCACGGGGTGGGGAGCCCACGCCAACGACTTGACCATCAGCGGTCGTTGGTCTCCATCGGAGTCCAGTCTACATATCAACCTGTTAGAGCTGAGAGCCATCAGACTTGCGCTGAAGGCGTTCCTGCCAGCTGTACAAGGGAAAAACGTCCTGATAATGACGGACAACACAGTGGCCATGCATTACCTCAACAAAAGAGGAGGCGTAGGATCACTACCCCTGTGCAGAGAGGCGATGCAGCTCTGGTTTTGGGCACTCCAAGAAGGAATCTCTCTATCGGCAGTTCACCTAGCCGGAGAGAAGAACTTGACAGCGGACGCTCTGAGCAGGCAGAGCACAGTCTCCCACGAGTGGAAACTAGTTCAGGAAGTCCTTCAAGAGATCTTCGCCCTTTGGGGAACCCCTCAGGTGGATCTGTTCGCCACCAGCGTCAACAGGAAATGCGATCTGTTCTGCTCAAGGGAATTTCCCCCGAGAGGAGCGCTGGGACACTCGTTCATAGTGGACTGGGAGTTTCCGCTTCTGTACGCGTTCCCACCGGTCCCTGTCATTCCTCAAATGATCAGGAGGTTGAGAAGATTCCGGAGAACCATGATCCTAATTACCCCGGATTGGGCCAGGAGAACGTGGTACCCGGACCTTCTAGACTTGTCCATCTGCCCTCCAATTCGACTTCCACTCAGAGAGAACCTACTCTCACAGAAGGGAGGTCAGGTTCTCCATCCAGACATCAAAACCCTCAACCTTCACGCTTGGCTTCTGAAAGGTTGAGGTACAAGGATTGGGACCTCCCTGATGATGTTATGGAGGTGTTGCTTTCGGCAAGGAGGCCAGCAACAAAGTCTTTATACCGCTGCCGTTGGAACAGATTTTGCAGCTGGTGTAGAGAACAGAATATCGACCCTTTTTCATGTGGTACACCAATGGTTTTGTCCTTCCTTCTATATTTGGCGAATTCAGGCCTTCAAGTTGGCACCATTAAGGGCTATCTCGCAGCGCTATCCATCTTTAAGCGCACTGTGGAAGAAGCATCCTATTTCAAGTTACCCTTGGTAATACAGTTTCTAAAGGGGTTAACCAATGTTTATCCCCCAAGACCATTCCAAGTTCCCCTATGGGATTTAAACTTAGTACTAACTTTCCTGATGGGCACACCTTTCGACCCACTCCATTCTTGTTCGTTAAGATTCCTTACCCTTAAAACTGTTTTATTAATAGCACTTACATCTGCTAGAAGGGTGAGCGAATTACAAGCTCTTTCTTGTAAACCCCCTCACACAATATTTCACAAAGACAAAGTTGTCCTGCAAGTGAAGCCTAATTTCCTCCCAAAGCTGGTTTCTGAATTCCATATCACTCAGAAGATTACCCTACCATCTTTCTATCCTCCTCCTCATCCGGGGAAAGAGGAAAAGAGGTTACACAGGCTAGACCCTAGAAGGGCTTTAAGTTTTTACATCAGTAGACTAGCCAGGATAAGACAGGCAGACCAACTGTTTGTAGGTTACACAGGTCACAAGCTGGGGTTACCAATAACTAAGCAGACCATTTCCAGATGGATCATTCTAGCCATTCTGGAATGTTATAAACTGGCAGGAAAAGAGCCCCCTCAAAACCTTAGGGCTCATTCGACCAGAGGTATTGCAGCTTCATCGGCCCTCAAAAGAGGTGTGCCGGTTAAAGACATCTGTGCGGCCGCTACATGGTCGTCTGTCCATACCTTTACACGATTTTACAATTTGGATTCCTCCTCCAGTCAGACTAGGTTTGGAAGGGCTGTACTGCATTCTATTCATCAATAGAAGACAGCGTGAAGTCAGTACTCCCTCCTCCAATAATAGAATACTGCTATGGGAGCCTATCTAAGATGAGGAATACGTCGGAGGACACAATCCCTTCGAAGAACAAGTTACTTCTTACCTTGTAACGTTCTTTCGACGGGATGTTCCTCCGATGTATTCCTCATCGACCCTCCCATCCATCCCCGCAGTTCTACTTCCCTTGTTGTTGCAGCTTACGCTCCTTCAGGGTGATTAGTCTAGTCCAGAAAGTATTATTGTGGGCTACAAAATGGAACTGAGCAACGGACGCTGCGCGTGGCCTTTATAGGCAGGATGACGTCGACGTCGATACGGCGGCTGTCGAGGGACATCGACTCGGAGGACGTCGACGCGCAGCGCCCTCTAGAGAAAAAATTTTCCGAGGCCAGCAGAGCTGGAAGGAGATATCTAAGATGAGGAATACGTCGGAGGAACATCCCGTCGAAAGAATGTTACAAGGTAAGAAGTAACTTGTTCTTCAAAGTCAAAGGATATCTCAAATCATGCCTAAGAGTGGGAGAAAAAGAGTCTCACTCTTAGCAGGAGAAAAAAATAACCCCCAAAAATCCAGCAAAGCTGCTGGGGCACTCACTAGGTTTGGGAAATTAGCCTATACAGAGAATTCTCCCTAACACCTGATGGTGGCCCAAATGTGATGGCAGGCGGAACCCGCGATGACCAGTTGATGGTTGATGGCGGCTATGCAGAGCAGCTTTCAAGTCGGTCAATGTCAAGCTAGTTGACATAGTGGCGAATATTAGTTCATTGAAATCCAAATTGGAAAAAGAAAGCGGCCGCATCACTGAAGCTGAGACTAGGATCAGGGAATTGGAAGATAAAGTGGGACAGCATGACCGCACAATAGCTGACTTGAAGTCGGAATTGGCTACGATCCGGGTCAGGTGTGATGACCTAGAATGGCGCTCGCAATGCAACAATGTGCGCATAGTTGGATTGGCAGAGACAGCATGCAAGTGGCCTATAGAACCATTTGTGGAGGAGTTGCTCAGAAACCTGTTTGATGCGACAACATTTTCTGTGCACTTTCTGGGTGAGCGTGCCCACCACGCTCTTGCTCCTGTGCCAAGGCTGAGGGCCCCTTTGTGCACGATCATTGCAAAACTGCTTAATTACAGAGACCTCATCCTGAAATTGCCTAGAGATCAGGGTACACTCCGTTATGAGGCCAGCAACGTTCATGTATATCCAGATTTCGCGGCTGGGGTCCAGGTCCTAAGGAAATTATATGATGGGGTGAAGAGGCTGCTGCGAGCCTGACAGGTCCCATATGCCTTTATGGTCCCTTCTAAGGTACGGATACAACACGGGGGACGGGCACACTTCTTCGACAATCCGGCCGATGCTATTGCCTATGTGTAAGCATCCATTCCGCTGCCACGACGGGAGCACAGGAACAATTGAAGTCCCAATGAAGTGGAGGATGGCGCGCTAAATGATGGAGAGTAAGCAGGAAATCCGGATAACTATGCTTTGGACTAGGGCGCATCCGCACATTGGCACACAGAGCTGTTGATTAGGCAAAGCTGGGACACAGTCGTTTTATGAATGCTGTGGCTGTTTGCAACCCATCCTAGGAGGTTTCATTGATGTTATGGGGCTACATCATCAGGTTGGGGGTGGGGGATGGGGTTGGGATGGATTGGGGTCAGTTAAATCACATATTCGGGATGGTGTAGGCTTGCTACTGTTGGGCGAGCTGGGACTGGGGGGGTTGACATAGGTGGGCAGGGCAAGGGGAAGTTCGGTTGTGAAAGCTGGCAGACCTGTTTGACGAGTACGGCAGTGGGTCATGGACATGCAAGTCTTGGGGCAAATGCATACGCAATTTATCGGTTAATGGTAGTGAATGGGTGATCCTGTTGCTTTCCTGTCATGGACTGTACGTGGCCTTAATAATCCCATTAAGGCTAGGAAGATCCTGGCATATCTTGACCGTTATTGCCCCAATATTTTTACGTTGCAAGAGACGCGTGCACTTGGACCGCTGCATGAATGGTTTGCACCTAAATGGGGTCAGCAACGGTTCTATACAGCCTACTCATCACAGGTGAGCGGTGCTCACCTTAGTGCACCGGTCATTATGCTTCTAGGCCGACAAAAGTCATGTAGACCCTGAGGGATGATACGTAGTTGTCTGGGGTCTCTGGCACGAAAGTAGTGCTGGTCAATACTTATGGTCTGAATGTGGACGACCCTGATTTTTATGATCAAGTGTCTGAGATTCTCCCAAAGCAGCGGACATCCCTATCATATGGGTGCGGGGGACTTTAACACTATCCTTGATGATAGGATTATTCGATTGAAAATTACACAATGTGGCTTATCCGGTGCAGCGCGAATGATTAGGCAGGTTAAGGCCATGTTGAGACTAATGGATGTGTGGAGAGAGAAGCACCTGGGGGTAGCAGATTATACTTATTACTCATGGGTCCGCGATACAATGTCCAGGATAGATTTCTGGCTGCTTTCTGTCACCTGGACGTTGCTAGTGCGAGGCTGTGCGATCCACCCATGTACCCTATCTGGCCACTCACCTGTGCAAATATTCTTGGTGTTGGATGACTGCCATAGGCTCAGGCTCTTCGTAATATGTTTGCGCATGTCGCTTTGTCAAAAGACTGATCAATATGACAGAACCGAACGCGCGCAGTGCAGCACCTTTGGCTTTATAGTGTAAATGTGCAAATTCATCCCCCTTTTTTAAGTAATGTTAAGAAACATAAGCCAACTATCCATAATAAAATGTAAAGAGCAATTTTTTCAAAGTATGGCAGATTTAGAGGAAACGTTTCTTCGCAATGCTTTCTGTTTATGAGCAATTGTTTATGAACAACATTTATAAATTTGCAGGTGTCCAGGCAACAAACCCCAATATTTCAGATCACACAACTGGCAAATGCCAGATCTTACTTGGGGTGAGTAAACCCATGATTGATTTTCTTATGGAAAACACGTGTTTTCCAACCTCAGTCACATTAACCAAAAGAATTGCACAGATATCACGAATGGGGCAAGATGGGGCAAGAGGTCATTATAATGTGAGAAACCTGAAGGTGTCTCACTCGCTAGTCCCCGTGGATCTGTCATCCAGGTGGCCAGGAGACAGCGATTGCTTTTGGATCCAGTTCCTGGGGGTGGACCAGTGCGGGAGGAACACCTGGATGATGGGTTTTCGGGGAGTGGAAGTGGGACACCGGATGTCGAGACCCGGTATCCCCTTCCCTGTAGCACCTTCACCCCATCCTACCAGGTAGGATACTGAGGAACTCAATCCCCCTCCCCTTCTTTTCCGACACAAACACTTTCTCACGGACAGCTCTCTGAGAGAACACAGACTAACACTTGAGTCGTATACCTGACATGTCCCAATGCCATGGTCAGGCAGGGTCATGCAATTACCGATCATTACACACACCTGACTTCCATCACACATCCCCACATGGATAAAAGGCGGAGCATGAAAGCACACTCTGAGCAAGACAAAGCACATGAGGAAGCAGTAGTTCCAAGATGGCAGTTTAATACAAGGAGAAAGACGGCAAAACCGAAGAGGGTTGCAAGAAGGGACGTGCCCTTGACCTTTTCAGAGAAAGACTGTTACTTGCATGAGCCTTCGAGAATAAGAAACTTAAGACCCGGAATCAAAGCTGATGAAACCTGCATTGTGTGTCGGAGGTTGTGTGTCGATAACCAACGTGGGCAGGACAAAGACTGATATGCTTTGGATATTTCTCCTCTGTGAAAGATAGTGAGCTAAAGACTCTGGGTAAGCCTCTCGTAACCAGGACTAATGTCTGGCAGAGGGACTACCAGGACCGCCCTTGTGAATTTGCATATTTAAGTAACTTTGGGTCTCTCCCTAAGTTACTAGGGGAATCCAGACGTGGACCCCTTGCTCACTATTCTTAGAGAGGCACAGCTACACCCTACTGATGAGGTTCAACCAGACCGAAACACGTGTCTGGGGTTGCTGTTGGTACTCTTGTTCAGAGGAAAATGTATGTTTTGGATATTTCTCCTCTGTGAAAGATAGTGAGCTAAAGACTCTGGGAAAGTCTCTCATAACCAGGAATGATGTCTGGCAGAGGGACTCCCAGGAACCCCTTGTTAATTTGAGGATCGTTTTCTGCCATGGTACTGTCCTTGGCTCCTACAACAAAGCAGCGCCAGTAAAGTCAGCACAGCCTGATTTGGGGAGACTGATACTAGACCGGTCTATGTTGAAGCCAAGGTTGCAAGCAGCAACATTTTATAGAGATAACTGA
Organism: Ambystoma mexicanum; assembly: GCF_040938575.1. NCBI lineage: Eukaryota > Metazoa > Chordata > Amphibia > Caudata > Ambystomatidae > Ambystoma > Ambystoma mexicanum. The sequence goes on along the minus strand of NC_090930.1, from coordinate 249,502,128 downwards.
AGAGAACAGTGTGTGAAGCATATGTGACAGGCGACACAAATATAATCAAACAGCAGCTAACTGAATGAACTTTGAAGTCAAGATATGATACCGTAGACAGAGTGGTCCGGCACCACGTGGGTGCTTATTCAAAGGTCTCGGAGTATTCAACTGAAAGGTAAAAATGGTAATTGGATAGTAATTGTGAAATCGAAGTGGTCCTGCAACGGGTCAAGCCAAACCATGTGCACATTCAATAGTCTTCGATAGTTGATGCTAATTGAAATTGGTCCGAACCCGGCTGAGGGAGAATAATTGTGTTAAGAAAGGGATCCGAGCCTGGCTGAGGGGGATCCGGGGTGAACTGTGAGTCACCCGAGAAAGAATATCCTACAAACATTGTGAAAGAGGATCTGAGCCCGGAATAGGGGGATCTAAAGTGTCGATAATTGTATTCCAGGGATCAGAGTCCAGCTGAAGGGGCTCTGGGGTGAATAATTAATCCCCTGAATTGCGTATTTGTGAAAATCCAAAGAGGAAAAGAACTTATCGTTTTGTTTTGTCGCTTCAGGCCCTCTGCATGAAGAGACTTTCAGAGGAAAAGCGACTTGGGCACCAATGGCCCTGATGCTAATGTTTGAACTGTATCCTTGTGCTAAAGAAGCCAGAGATTGTTCTATGCTCGAGTGAACTGCCCGTGCTAAAAACATGGGTAAGGGAGGCCAACGACCTGAAAATGCTGACATATCATTTTGCGAACACTACTTTCTTTTTGTTGACACCGTTTCCCATGCTATTTCCATTTAGAGGTAAGGATTGGCAATAGGTTTATTCATAAAAGCCCTTTTATTTTGACAAGACACCACTAGGACTGCGTTATTATTATTTGATGGTCCTAGCTTGCTCCCATCTTTACATTTAGGTTTAGATAGGCATTTTTCAACCCTTTTTGAAGTTCAATAAACACCCTTAAACTGTGGTCACTTGTCTGTCTTACTGTTGATACCATGCCTTCCTTGCAATAAGTGTAGAATATTTTCTTTATGCATTGTAAGCAGCCACTCATGGTTGTTTCTCTTTTTGTCTTTTCCGCATTATTTCCCCCTTTTTCCATCCCTGTTTCTTGATATTTGTTTTCACCTTTGTTATATGAATAATGGGAATAGACATTTGCTGATGTATCTTGTATTCGTCATAACATTATGTTTGCTATTGTACATAATCAGTGCACAATTCATCAATTTCGAGTGCCCAGGTTTGAAAACGACCCGTTGAAGGGTTGAAACACATGTCACCGAGGGGCACATGTGCAATAAAAGCACTGTTTTGAGATACTAAAAGCTTCAATCATTTTTCGACAAGGCGCTATATTCAGAGCAGTTTTCCACTCATGTGGAGAATGGCCCGCACAACGTTGGATGCTGGTCTTATGTCATCCCTACAGGAGAAGATAGACAGGTTTTTCAAAATCGATGAGGGCACAGTGCCTCGATGTATGGGAAACATTCAAAGTATTGTTGTGGGGGGAATTCATGTCAGTGACCATTGGGGTATTGAAATAGACTTGGCGTATGTTGCAGTAGTTAGAGGCACAGCTGCGCCGCCTCAAGAACAAATATGACACATCCAATAATAGGGCATTGTTGTGAGTCATCAAGGGGAATATGCTTACATTTCAGCAGTTGGCGGATAACCAGGGTTGTGAGGGGTGAGAGGGGGATACAGTCCCTTACTGGGATTGAGGGCAAGCGGGGCAGGTCCTGACTATGGCAGAGGCGATTAATGAGGAATTCCTACATTACTATACGCAATTCTATGCCAATTCAGATATATGCACTTTTGAGGTAGACAGATACATGGTTGAAATCGCCCTCCCGAGCTTATCTTTGGGTGCTTGTGAGGTACTTGAGCAGCCTGTGACGATTGAGGAGGTGGCCGAAGCGATTAACTCCCTGGTGTCCGGGAAGGCCCCGGGATCCGATGGATTAGGACTAGAACTCTTAGTAGAGTTCTGGCAGACCTGGCCCGCGGTTGCTCAGACTATGGGAGGAATCATTGGAACTGGAGCAACTGCTGTCGCTTTCAGAAGCTATTATCTCAGTGATGCTGAAGCCGGGCAGGCCCCCACATGAGATGGCCTCATATCGGCCGCTGTCACTGATCAATGCGTATGATAAGATGTTTGCGAAAGTACTGGCCACTCGATTGCTTCCATATGTCATTATTGGTACACCCGGACCAATCTGTCTTTATTCCCACTTGATCTACTGCTTTAAATATGGGGCACCTCTTCTGCATTATATCACAGATGAATCCACAGGCTAGGGAGGCAGCTGTCTCCTTGGATGCAGAAAAAGCCTTTGACTGTCTCGTGGCGATTTTTATTCAGGGTACATAAGTATTTTTGGTTTGTGGAATACTTTGTGGGTTGTGCGTGGCTGTTGTATGCCAATTCTGTTACCAGGGTACGCACCAATTGTGTGATGTCATAGACGTTCAAATTGAGTTGCACGACAGGGTGTCCCCTCTGTTGTTTGCCCTAACAATAGAGCCACTCGCGCAACTGATGAGGAAACGGCACAGACCTAGAGGAATCCGCATAGCAGGACCTCCCCAGATCATCTCAATATATGCGGATGGCACCCTGTTATATATACGGGACCCGGAACAGAACATGGAGCCAATAATGGAGGAGGTTACTAGGTTCACATACTATTCTGGTTATAGAATAACCGTGTGAAATTGGAGTTGTTTCCACTCACGGACGGCACATTGAGACCCCACAACCTTATGGGGTTTAGATGAGTACTGAGAAGACATCATGAAGCAAGACACAGACAACAGGATTTAAGTTCAAGCAAAAGATATTTATTAGCTTAAATTCAGCATGGTTGAAGGCCTAACTTGCTCTATGCTAAGGTGGAATCTCCTTACCTGAACGAAACTAAGGTAAGTCTGAATCCAACTTAAAAGTCTGTCTACGTACAAAGCCTATCCTTGCCCTCACAAATAAAGCTAAACAATGTGTAGGGATGTCAGTAATGAAAGTAATGGTAATCAACATAAAGTTCTGAGCTTCGTCCAGCTCTAAGCTTCTTCTCCAGCTCCCCCTTCCCCAAGTTCCAAGCAATAAAGTTAAAAAGTAAAGGGGTCTTGAGAATTTGTTTTCTGCTAAATCTGTCGGGGGTGGGGGAGGTTCCCCGCCAAAATGAAGAGGGGCCGTTACCGCAGACTGGTGGCTTAATTGAAGGAGGAGAAGGGCGCAGCTCCTGGGAGTTCATAGGCTTGTTCTAGATCCATTCGTCCACTGGAACATTCTCCCTCTGGTAAGGGGTCAAGATCCGTCGAGGAGACTCCCTCAATCGGGACCCATAAAAAGAGCCATGCTGCGCATCCGACAGGGGTCGCCGCTACTGTGGGTCCCGGTCTGGAGTTTGGCCGCTCACCTTCGATGTCAATGGCAAACTTGCCGGTGGGTGGAGGATCATCTCGAAAATCATTGTCTTCATCAAAGCGGAGCGTTTCTTCGAAGCATAAGGCAAGCAGAGAACCTTGCAGTGAAGTGGCAAGATCTTTTTCAAAACACTTGTCATCAGCAAGATCGTCTGCAATCCACAGACAAGAGTCCCCGGCGACGAGACCTCCGGTTACCACCGTCTCAATGGTGAGACCCTCGTTAACGCCTGGCGAGAGACACACCATCAAGTTCTAGGGATTTGTCCCTGGACATCTTAACTACCCTACCCTCTCTTGTGGTGGAAATACAACAGTGAAAGCCTCCACTGCTGGCTCTGGGGAACCCACTCCGGAGGACAGCCTGCCAAGACCAAGACATATACCTCACCCATCGAGGCCTAGACAGGCAATACCACCTATAGTGGAGGACCCGCCCCTGACAGGCCGGGTGAGTGGCAGAGGGGAGAAACAGGGAATCCAACATGGAGAATGGAAAAAAGAGAGAAAGAGGCATCGGAAAGGGAGAGAAAAGAGCAGATGGGGCAAACGAAAAAACAGAAAAAGAGCAGGTGGGGCAAACGAAAAACAGAAAAGAGAGAGGCATCAAAGAGAGAGAGAAAAGAGCAGATGGGGCAAACAGAAAAGGAGAGAGAGGCATCAACGAGAGGTACTGAAAGGAAAACAGGGGATAGGGGAGAGACGCTCTGCCTCTCACCCTGAAGTGTTGCAATGCCACATTTTGCCATCTGTTTCTCTGTCACTCTGCCTCTCCATCTGTGTATTCTATTGTTGCTTTTTCCCTCCTATATCTCTCCCATCTATGTATTCTCATGTTGCTTTTTCCCTCCTATATCTCGCTGTATCTGTTGATATAACTCCTCTTCCTCTTTCATTTCATTACTCTGGCTATATCTGTTTTTTCATTTTCTCGGTTGTGGTTGCTACTCCTTTTGATTATCTTTCTTGCACTGTCTCTTATGTTATTTGCCTGCCCTTCTCCAGTCTTGCTTTTCTATTTCCATCTCTGCCCACCTGCTGTTGATCTGTTTTATTTTACTGTCGCCCAATGTCTCTTTTGCTCCGCTTCTATCCCTCACTCCTATTGTGTTTTTTTTTTAACTCTGTTTCTTTGTTGCCCTATCATGTAGCTCATTGTTCTCTCTTCCTGTTGCTCGAATTCCTGTTTTGGATCGTCTAGTATGTTCTCTGTGCCTTGGCCCTTTCTCGCCGCCACACCTTTGTTCTTCTGTGTTGCTTAGGTTCAGAGTTGCTCTTGCTCTCCTGTTTTTTGTTTCTTTTAACATAGCACCAATAAATATCAAAAAAGCTGAAAATGCCTTTTCTATTTAAAAATCTAGTGCAGCTTTACCATTGGACGCTCCTTTTTAGATGTGTGAAAACCTTCTTTTGGCCATTAGGCTGGAAATCGCAGAGTTAGAGGTTTGTCTGACCAGATACAGCACTTGCTTGAATGCAAATGCTTTACCAACACTGTATGCCATTACAAGAGCCCATATGAGATGTGTGTTCTTAGCCATTACAAGTATAGCAGTCCTCATGGGATGTGCTTCTTCTGAGCCATTACAAGTATAACAGCCCAAATGAGATGTGTCTGTTCTGAGCCATCACAAGTATAGTTGTTCTCATGGGATGGGCATGTTCAGCAGCCCTGATGAGGTGTGTTCTGAGCAATGACACATATAGCGGTCCTCATGGGATCTGCTTCTGCTGAGCTATTACAAGTATAGTAGCCCAAATGAGATGTGTCTGTTCTGAGCCATCACAGGTATAACAGCCCCGACGAGGTGTGGGCTCTGAGCCATTACAAGTATAGCAGCCCTGAAGAGCTGTGTGTTCTGAGCCATCACAGGTATAGCAGTCCTGATGAGTTGTGTGTTATGAGCCATTACACGTAGATCATCCCGGATAAAATGTGTGTGTTCTGAATCACTTTAGTAGCCCTTTTGATAAGTCGAAAGTTAAGTCAACTGTGTAACAATTGAATGCTACCTGTATCTTAAATGCATATCCCTGGTGCAGACTCATTAACTCACCTATTAACAGGATTTAAACTAACAGGTTACACAATCTCTTCTCCAGGGGTATTGACAACCTGAGATGCCTTTCTCAGCAGGCTGTTGACACTGAAAGGCACATAGGTTTAGGGCACTGGCAGCTCCCTGTGAGGCTTGCTTGACATAAATTGCTTGTCAAAAGCTCTAAGCCTGTTTGGACTATCCTACATTAGTCAGGAGATTCTTAATGAGGCTTTGAAATGTGCTAGATTTGTGACAGTGGAACTCAGTAATCGGACATGAGCGAAGCAGACGTTTTGAAAAGCGCAACGCTGAGTAGAAGGGATTGAAGTATATGACAGCAATGCCATCTTCCCACACTGTCGGAGGTTGATGGGAAGAGCTCAGACACTGTTCTTGCTCTGTACTTTAGCTTGCTGCAGAAAATGCCAACACATGTTCGTGCTTTCTTAAGAGCAGTTCTGTTAAGAAATTCAGAACCTGTCACAAAACATAGCAATCCTGCTAAGAAATGTGGGCATGATGCAATCAGCCCTACTGTGAATATTTGGCATTGTGCCATGACAAGTGTATGTTATAGCAACTCCGTTGATAAATTAGGCTACTTTGCCTGAATATATAGCAGTCCTGTTGAGGGGTACAGGTACAATCTGGGCCACTGAAAATATATACAGTGATATATACAGCAATGCTTCTACCTGTATCCATTATACCTGCTTGCAGTGGGTGGTCAGAAAGGGAGTTAAAGTTCAGACCACATGCCTAGCTATGCAATTTGTGTGCTTCTGTGACGAAAAGAAAACAAAGTATGAAATGCCCATGCTGCTGCAACTGCACTGCCTCTATTGCAGGCAATTAAGCAGAAATGCAGCCCTTGTTTAAGACAATTTTCATTTTACACAATACTACCTGTGTCCTAAATCAAAGTGAAAAGCATGTTCAGGATTCAAGATACTTTAATAACACTGTAACCTACAAAATGCAGGCAGTTGAACAAAACGCATTCCCTTGAACATTACTCAGAAAGTATTATCTTGATAGAATCATTAACAGAGGAGAGTGTTAAAAAAATTAAACAGACCAGGACTCTTCCCAGATGCTTCTTTCAAGGAACTGAGTCGATTACTAAAGTAAAGAGTGGATTTGCAAGCTGCTGCTAGCCAGGCTGTCGCCAGTGAGCGCCATGATTTATGGGGGTACTGCCATAAATAGCCTGTGTAAGTGGTATGCAAGGACGAATTAAAAGGGACAAGATTTCTGTGCATAAAAAGGCCTCATACGCACCTTATCTGGAGGTCTGTATACGCTGATGATCTTGTACTGATTGATTCCACTGCAATAGGTCTACACACATTTTTGGTATGGACACAAAGCTTCTTTAGGATACTTGGTCTGGATATTAATGTTTCCGAAATCAAAGATTTTGGTAATCAATCGTAGGAAGAACTGATCAGGAAGATCAGATTTCGGCTGGTACATTGAAAATCAAAAGTTACACGAGGTCATGGAATTCAGGTATCTTGGGGTATTGGTTAAATCAAGCTGATCACTTGCGCTCGCTAACCAAGCCTTGAAGGTAGACGTAGTTTCAGCAATAGCACAACTGCGTGTGTTGGATAGAAAATATGGGCGCTTTTCTTTACTCCCAGCACTTAAAATGTATAATCAGGTCCTAGTCCCACGAATTTCTTATGGGGCAGAGCTACGTAAGGCGAGACTGAATTGGGACAAGATTGAGCCTTTTATTTGGAAAGGTTTCTTATGTATTCCAACTGGTACTCCTTTCCCACTGGTGCGGCACTTGCTGGGTATTACATCTTTAATCACTAAGATATACTGGAAGCAAATACTCCTTCTAAGATCAATTTTATTCCACTAGCTTTAAGTTTATTCATCCAATTGAATATATTTAACACAGAGAATCAATGTCCTGTGCTTAAGTTATTGGTAAACTCTGTATTGTCTGCTGCTATGGATAGAACAATATCTTTGGTTGATTTAGAGTGTAATCCAGGGAAAGTTAAGAAATCCCTTTTTGAAAATGATTGGATTACAAATGGGGACAAATTGGCCTACTACAAGATATTCAAACACTTTTCTTTAGACATCAAGTCTTTCAATTTCCCCCCCAGAAATAGATAACAAAATGTTTCCAGAGGTATGAGAAATGTTTGACTGCGCATAAAACTGAACCTACTCTCTAGCAATGAGATTATGGGTGCACAGGTGTGAGCGCCTCCGTCTGATCATTTGTCGATGCTTTAAGATTGAATGTGAGACCCTGAAACATCGAATTGTGGAATGTCTGGTCTTAGTTGCACTTCGCGACGCAATTTTGAAATCTTATTTTTACTCTCGTCCATTGCTGAACTCTGAGTTGTTTTGGTGGCAACTCCTAGTGTCTCCTAATGACAGACTGTTAATTAATGTGCTGAACTTCTTAAAAGCAGTTGAGACTTTGTATGACATTTCTTTGTTTTAAAATGATGTTATTGGAAATTAAGTTCATAATAATATGCATTTAAGATTTTTTTGGGAATCTTGCGTATTGTCTAGAAAAATTTGATTTTAATGTGTATAATGCTCTGATACGTACTCTGTGTAAAGTTTTGTTTGTAAACTGTCACACAATAAACAAATTAAATAAAAAAAATATTCAATTAACAACTCTCCAATATAATGTTTTGTTTAGATGAGTACATTCTTTAATAGATTAAGTAGCTCATGATGGGTCTCCCGATCACCCCTGACATCTTTTTACCAACATTATAAACACAACCCCTTGTAGGGACTTTTCATCAAAATTAATTTCATATGTGATTTCATCAGTGATGTCATCAATGGCATTTGCGATGTCATCTTTGATGTCCTGGGTGTTAGTTTTAGCAGTGCACGGTGGTGGAGCGAGTTATGGTTGCTTAGCTTACCCGTCCAGCGACACAGGACAGCACACCGAACAGTCCTGGCAGTCCTGCTCGGCACGCGAGCCTATTGAGGACTGAGGCTTTAACTGCGGTCACGGGGGGCGGGGGGTGGAGTGGGCGGGAAGGGAATGTTAAGGTTGACGTTTTTGTTATTACACATACTACAATGCTCCGCCATTGCGCTGTTCGTTACATGTTTTGAAAAACCAATAAAGTTTTTTCAAAAAAAAAAAATGGTTGCTTAGCTTACCATAACTGGTGAATTTCTGAAGTTTTTCGATTTTACTTGTAACCAAGTGTTTTCATTGAATTTCATAGGTTTTTATTAGAGCAACATAACCATAACGTCCCTTTTAACAAAGTTTTTTTCAGTGAATGTCATGGGTTTTTACCAGTGCATGCTTATTTCCTACAACTTACTAATATCATACTTACCCCAATATAGCAACATTTGTGTCCAATTTGCAAAGCGTCACCTTAAACCTCTGCCATTTCCCACCTTCTAGCATAATTTGTAATACTTCCATACACTTTTTGCAACTTTTTCCAGTGTTTTTGTGTCTGTTGACATTCGCGAACATCTGATGTCACCGCCAGATCTTTCCGAACAGTGTCACGTGACCACACGCGGCATGATGACTTGTTCACACTTCACGATCAGGTCTGTGCTTCGCGGACAGTTCAGAACTGCATTTTCTACTGCTCTAGGCACTTTGAAAATGTACCGCTTGCACAGCTTCTGGACTTATTCTTACTCATACATTAACAATCTTGTATATAGAGCACATACTTGGAAGAACATTAGCAAAACTGCTATTTATCTTAAAAATGGCATCAGCTATTGCCATCCCTCCTCCCCAAGAGCCACCACCACCAGCTTGAGGACCTACACAACGAAAAAAGTACAGTACTTCCAAAGACAATCAAGAGGACCAAGAAGATGAGGTAGAAGTGCCTACCTCTAGCACCAAGAGAGACTCATGGGTATGGCAGTGCTTTACCACTCTTGGGAATGTACCAAAGGCTAAAGCTACCAAAGTGTAATGCACTGAGTGCAAAGTTGTACTCAGTCCCGGACTACCTGTACAGTACTCCTACGGGACCACCTCCATGCACTGCCACACCCAATCCAACCACTGCAATGCTCTCAGAAAGGCTATTGCTTTCTTATCAAGTAGTAGGCTGTCTTCCTCCACCTCATCTTCCTCAACCAGGACTGTAACCACACAGCCTACTTCTGTGGGACACAAAATCTCACCAGCTACCTTTTAACCAATAAAAGAGACTGTTGATCCATATCGGGAGAAATTTCAAAGTGCTTTTGAAGCTGTAATTGAGGAGCGTGAGAAACACTGCCCCTTGCCTTAGATGTAACACACATGCATCATCTTCCCCTGTCACCTGCCCCTCCATATTAGTGCTTGGTGGCTCTTCACTCATTTCCCTCCTCACGTTATGTCTAACCTCTCCTGCGAAAAAACAAAAATAATCAAAAATCAACAAAAAAAGGTTCCTTTAGGAACCACCTTTCATAGTTAAAAAATAGAACTAAAATAAAAAGCTTATAGACGCCATCTACTTTACATTTCTCAGTAAAGTACATAGACTCAATAAGATTTCCCAACATTTTCATTTGCATTTTGTGTTATGTTAATGAGCTGGAACGGGGAATAATGGCCCACCAGCCCAAGTTATCGGCCCAAGCGAGGGCTCCGGACAGTTCTACCCCGTTCCAGCCCCTTCAATGAGGACTGAAGGCCATTAGCACCCCGGGTTGCAAAAGCGGTAATCAGGGGTGCTAAAAAAAAAATTTCTCCAGCATGGGGTCGGGCATGGATTCACTTGCTCATGAATATTCCCCGTCGTCAGGCTGGGAATCCTCGGTAAAGAAAAACTCAGTATCAGTTTCTTTTCTGATCTGTCTTTCTCAGTAGTAACCAATCACTGGTCTCTAGGTCATACTGCCCCCAGCCAATGACTGCCCTCTCCCCAAGCCCCGCCTCTGGCAGCCATCTTCAGATTTTTACCGCACGCTCAAGTGTTGGGAGTCCTCGTGTTTAGCTCTCGAGCTTTTGCTGCGTTTTTGCGCTTTTTCAAAGAGAATTTCTCATTTTTCGGTCAAATAGAGCCTCAAGCTCCACCGTCTCTACATCCGATTAACGGGGATCCGTGTCAGATTTTTCTACGCCCTTCAAGGGTGAAGATTTTGTTGAGTTACGCTTCTTGGAGGATTCCAGAAGTTTCTGCGGCCTACCCGAACATGGCCCAGGAGAAAGGAAGCTCGACGCCCGGAAAGCTGTTCAGGGTCTGCCCTGGATGCCAGCTACAGAATGTGTTCAAGGAGTACGAGCATTCGAAAATGTCTCTACTGCCTTCATGAGGACAAAACGCACGTGGAGAAGGACTGTGCGTTTTGCAGGAACATGTCGGAACGGACCATCGGGGACCGCCACCTTCGTCTCTCCAACTGGCTGGAAGGAAGGAGTCCGTCAGGTGAGAAGAAGAAGAAGAAGTCCGAGCGGTCTCGTAGTCCTGTGAGGGCGCCACGGCGACGGGGGCCCAACAGAAGGCAAAGCACCGCGAGTCCGCGGGCACCGGGAGCGCCGAACGGTCGGGCTCTTCGGCTGCCAGGCAGGGCGCGCCTTCCCCAGCACCATCAACCATGATCCAACGCTCTGGTTCGGGGAAGAGGAAATCCGAGAACCCGGGTAAGCCTCTGGAGGGGCACCGGTCGATCTAGAAAGGATTCAGCCGAGGGGGAGCGAAGCGGTGACCCTCCCCGCAAGGTGAAGGCCTCAAGCGCGCCTAAGGCGGTGAAGGCCTTGATTCACCCGGCCAAGGCCTCTATCGAGTCGCAGCGGCCCTGGCGCAGCCTGTGGAGGCTACACCAGTGGAGGCGACCTCGGGGCCCAGAGTCTCCCTGCCTCCGCGGAGGGAAGCCTCTTTCAGACCCATCGAAAAGACCCCCGTGAAGACCCCGGCGGAAAAAGAGGGAGGGGTCATTGTGGACATGGACACAACATCTGAGGAGGATCTGGCAGAAGTCCTAGAGGGCCTCGACGAGGCCCGTCCCCACGGGAGGGATCCCGACGAGGGTGACGATGAGAGTGACGGCGGCACCGGCGAGGGTCCTAGTCAGCCGTCGCTTCCGGAGCCGCAGGATAACTCGGCGGCCATTTCATTGGCAATACAATCCTTACGTTCAGAGATATGGACGAGATTGCCCTTGCCACCGACAGAGGGCCCGGTACCAGGTCCGACGGAGGAACCAGAGCCGGTCCCGGCAGGAAGCCCCCCGAACAAGAGAAGACGGATCCACCCAGCCCCGCCTTCTCAGCCCTCGCGGCCTGCTCGGCCTTTACCCACGTCCCTCGTCCCTGGGGATGACACGGGAACAGACATGGCCTCGACGGGTACCGACGACGACGGCGGTGATGACGGGACGGAGCTCCCATCACCAGCCCGGGCCTCCCCGTCCGATGAGATCGGATCTTTCCATGCAATGATCGCCAGGGCATCCAAGCTTTTTCAGCTCTGCCCCAAAGAGAAGAAGGAAGGTTTTCTTTACCAACGGCGTGAGGCCAGGAGGAAGTCAGTCCCCGCCGTGCCTCTGCTGGATGACATCTGGGAAGAGGGTCTCGCCCTTCTCAAGAACCCGTCTACGACGCCTGCCAAGAAGGATCGGTACGAGAAGAAGTTTCGGGTCCCCCACATGGCCCCATTTATGCCTTAGGGCACAACCTACCCTGGACTCGGTCGTCTCAGCGGCTGCCAAGAAGAAAGCGGGGGGGGGCATCGGTCTCAACATCAACTTCCCTGACGGACGGCAAAGGGGAAAGCTGGACGCAATGGGACGACGAGTTATCTCGTCGGCGACAACAATGATTAAAAGGCGGCCAACGCCCTCGCCATCGTGGCCCGCTACGACAGGGAGTTGTGGTACAAGATCGCCCCCCTGTTGGACTTCCTACCGGATGACAAGAGGGCTGAGGCCCTGGAGATCTTGCAAGAAGGCGAAGTGGCGTCGGACCACGCCATTACGGTGGCAACGGACATTGCCGACACTGGTTTCCGCCATCTAGGCAACGACGAGGTTGGCTCAAGGCGACGGATTTCCGCCAGGATGTACAAGCCAAGGTGCTGGACATGCCGTTCGACGGGAACAACCTGTTTGGGAAAACGGTGGATGAGTCCCTCCAAGCCATCAAGGCGGACACATAGACTGCTAGGGCCCTAGGCGTTCTCCGGCAACGGAGGCCGTCCTTTCGGAGCGCCGGAGGCAAGCAGGGTGCCTCCAAGGGATTTGGCGGTGGCTCCTCTACGTACCGCCAAGCAGCCCGCTCCTCGTCGCAGGAAGCCTATAGAGGACGAGGCAAGTCGGGGGGGGGGCCCACCGTCGTTGCCAGGGAGGCCAAGGCGTCCGCCAAGCAAGATTGAACCGACAGCAGGGTCGGGCCCCCACTGAAGCACCCCGGTGGGAGGCCGGCTGGCGAAGTTCGTCAGCGTGTGGGAGTCCATCTCCACCGACCGTTGGGTGCTGGACGCCCTGGTCCAGGGGCATGCCCTCGAATTTCTAAAAAAGTGCCCCCGCATTCCACCCGTGGTCAGGAAAGAAATCACGTCCCTCAACTACTCTTGGAGGTGAGGGCGTTGCTCAGAAAAGGTGCCATCGAGCTCGTCCCGAAGAGGCTCCGGGGCTCCGGAGTATACTCAAGGTACTTCCTAGTAAAAAAGAAGACAGGAGGATGGCGCCCCATCCTGACCTGCCACGGCTGAACAAGTATCAAGGCACAGAAGTTCCGGATGGTCACCCTCCAGCACGTGCTGGGACAACTGGAGGTGGGCGATTTCCTGTCGTCGTTGGATTTGGAGGATGCGTACTTCCACATCCCCATTCTGAAAGGTCACCGAAAGTTCCTCAGGTTCGTGGTCCAAGGACGGCACTACCAGTTCAAGGCCCTCCCATTCGGATTGAAGTCGGCACCCAGGGTGTTCACCAAGTGCCTCACACCGGTGCCGGCGCGGCTGCGCCTGCAGGTGATCCACGTCTACCCCTACCTGGACGACTGGCTCATCCGAGCAGGGACAAGGGAGCTCGCTGTGGATCACACAGCAAAGACCGTCCAGCTGCTCTCGGACCTGGGATTCTCCATCAACTTTCCCAAATCCCACCTGGTCCTGTCGCAAGTCGCACTTTTTCTGGGAGCAAAGCTCGACACAGTGGTGCGCCTGGCCTCACTGTCGGAAGAAAGGACGAAGGTCATCCTGGGTAAGGTGCAGCGCCTGCTGGCCACGGACGTGGCCAGAGTGAGGTCCATCAAGTCCCTCCTCGGGATGATGTCCTCCTGCATATATCTCGTGCGCCTGTGCAAGCTTCGGATGCGCCCTCTGCAAGAGTTCCTCGACTCCCGCTGGATTCAAGCGACGTGCAGCTTCGAGGACGGATTCCGCTCGACGAGACCTTCCGACGAGCGATCCGATGGTGGGGCCACCCACGCTCATCTGACGGCGGGCACAGACTTTCAGACCCCATCCCACCAGATAACGGTGGCGACGGATGCCTCCCTGGAAGGGTGGGGAGCACACACCGGAGATCTTCACGCAAGAGGCCTTTGGCTCCCGGAGGAGAAGACGCTCCACATCAACATCCTGGAGCTCCGTGCAGTGTTCTGGGCCCTCAGGTCCTTTCTCCCGTCCCTCAAGGGCAAGGTGGTGAGAACTTTCACCGACAACTCCACCGCGATGTTCTACATCCGGAAGCAGGGGGGAACCAGATCCCCAGCCCTCTCCAAGGAAGCCCAGGATCTGTGGCATTGGGCCGTCGCCAAAGGGATGTTTCTGGTGCCCTTTCATCTGGCAGGGATAAAAAACACCATCGCCGACTCACTCAGCAGGGAGCTGCACTCGTGCCACGAGTGGGAACTACGTCAGGATCAAGTGGATCGACTCTTCCGACGATGGGGAAAACCCCAGATCGACCTGTTCGCGACGGCGACGAACTCCGAGTGCCAGAGGTTCGCCAGCAGGTGTGCCCAGCCAAGGAGCATGGGCGATGCTTTCTCGTTCCCCTGGGAAGGCCTGTTCCTTTATGCGTTCCTTCCGTTGCCGTTGCTGCTCCGACTCGTCAACCAGCTCAAGAGGTCCCGGTACAGGATGATCCTGGTCGCACTAGAGTGGCTGAGGCAGATCTGGTTCCCGGACCTTACGGACTTGTCAGCGTCCCCACCAGTCAAGCTCCCGACGGACGCGGATCTTCTCTCCAGAGAAGGAGGCGCCATACTTCATCACGACCCGGAGTCGCTGAACTTGCAGGCCTGGCTCCTGCAGCGCTAGAGTTTGGAGGGTACGATATCCCAGCTGACTGCGGAGAGGTCATTGCAAAAGCCAGGGCGCCCTCAACTCTCAAGTGCTAACAACATAAGTGGAAGAGGTTCTCTGTCTGGTGCCGTGCACAGAAGATTAACCCTCTACGGATTACGGCCCCTCAAGTGCTGCTGTACCTACTGTCGCTGGCCAAGGCTGGACTGGCTCACGCCTCCATCAAGATACATCTGGCTGCGATCTCCCGATACACCAGAACCACAGGACGGGCGTCCTTGTGGTCCCATCGCCTGGTGAAGGAATTTATGAAGGGACTGTTCCGATTGTTCCCGCCGGTGAAGGCCCCTGCCCCGGCGTGGGAACTCAACGTGGTGCTGACCAGGCTCATGGGGGCGCCATTTGAGCCCCTGCATTCGGCGCCGCTGAAATTCCTGTCGTGGAAGACTGCGTTTCTTGTGGCCATCACCTCCGCACGGCGAGTGGGAGAGATCCAGGTCCTATCCTGCAAGGCTATATACTTAACTTTTCACGACACGAGGGTGTGCTGAGGACGCACCCCTCGTTTATGCCCAAGGTGCCGTCGAACTTCCACCTCAACGAGCCCTTGGTGTTACCTGTTTTCTTCCCGTCGACTTCGTCTCCGGCCGAGAGGACTTTGCACTCAATGGATGTGGCTAGAGCGCTGAAGTTCTATGTGGACCGAACAAAGAGTTTTCGGAAGACATCACAGCTGTTTGTGAACTTTGGACCTGTGAACCAAGGGAAGGCTCTCTCGAAGGCTTCCATTTCCAGATGGCTCTCCGGCTGCATCATGCATTGTCATCGGTTGGCAAACCGACCGTTGCCCGGCCGTCTGAGAGCCCACTCGACCAGAGCGATCGCTACTACCACGGCGTTCTTGTCTGGTGGGCCCCTGCTGGACATCTGCAGGGCTCCTACGTGGAGGTTGACGCACACCTTCACGAGATTCTACTGTGTCGACCGGGATTCCAGGGAGGAGTCCAGAGTCGGCCAGGCAGTGCTGCGCAACCTGTTTGCTTAAGGTGAGCCTGGTGAGGAGGTAAGAGATGCTTGATGTTGAATTTTATGTAATGCTTAATGTTGAGCCTTGCCACCTCCCGTGGTTGTGCATGTGTACTGCTATGTATTCCTATATTCATGAGCATGTGAATCCATGTCATGAATATAGGAATACAAGTTACTTACCTGTAACTGTTATTCTCCAGCATGGGTCTGGCATGGATTCACATGCGAACCCTCCCTCCTGCCCCTCTACGGCTCTTCACTTGGTCATACTGCCACTTTGCGTGCTACCAAATCTGAAGATGGCTGCCAGAGGCAGGGCTTGGGCAGAGGGCAGTCATTGGCTGGGGGCAGTATGAGCCAGAGACCAGTGATTGGTTACTACTGAGAAAGACAGATCAGAAACGAAACTCATTCTGATTTTTTCTTTACCAAGGATTCCCAGCCTGACGACGGGGAGTATTCATGAGCATGTGAATCCATGCAAGACCCATGCTGGAGAACAACAGTTACAGGTAAGTAACTTGTTCCTTCTCTTCCTACACCGGGCCGCATGCGGCATCCCACTGTAGGAAGGAAAATTATTTTCTCTGATGGCCACCATGGAAAGGGAAGGCGGGGCTCCGTACAGAGCCCCTCTTACCTTTCCATGGTGGACTGCAGGAGAAGAGATAATACTATGACCATATTAGCACAATCACATTTTTCTCCCTTTCAAACCTATCCCAATTTCGAAAAACCTTACCACATAACCAGTCCCTGGTGGACATGGCCACTATCCCCATTGGTCATCCCTCGTGGTCATGGCCAGTAGCCAGATTATGACCTTATGCCATGACCCGGACAATCTGGCCACTGCCCATGGCCACAGGCTATACCTCAGTAACCAAAGGTAACAATTTTTTTTACCTATATTATGATACTTGTCAAAAAATAAAACGCGGACACTTTTGCAAAACCATGCTTTCAGGTCCTTTCCAATTTCCCTTACATGAGTTTGCTGGAAATCCGCCCATGTTTTATTTTTTCGAAAGTGTCAAAATGTATGTGCATACAATAGTCATATAACCTAGCCCCCACTTGACAAAATCAATTCAGACTTTGCACAAACATTGAAGGTTGGGTCTCTAATCTTTCTGAAAACATTTGTCAACATTCGTCAAATGGCAACAAAGTTATAAGCCATCTAAACATGTTGAGAACCCCTCTCTAATTATGCCCCCCTCTTGACAAAATCCCACCAAACTTTGTAAAAACATTTATATCTAGATCTAAAATCTTTTTGCAAACTTATTTGCATATTAGTCAAATGGCACCACAATTATAAGCCTTTACAATATTTTGGGACCCTCCTCCCCTCTAATTTTGTTCCATATTGATAAAACAGCACCACACTTCTCAAAACCATTCAGATTCAGGTCTAGAATGAAATTCCAATATGTCATACAGTTTCATTGAGTGGCACCAAAGTTATAAACCATCATTAAACTGATTTTCACCGCCACTGTGTAGAGGAGGTGCCAAGCTTGAGTCGCACTCCAACAGCCCATTTTGAAGTACCAGGAACGTTCACGCCGAAATATGTGATGTATGATGAGCAAATAAACCAGCAGAGAGCCGCAGTTGGACTCTGTCCAGTACCTATCAGAATAACCGCACCTGTTGAAGTACCGACACCTAAGAAAACCTGTATAGTAAGGTACCCATTGAGAAAACCATATTGACAAATTAGACAAAGACGATTGTCAGAATGCAGTACCCGAAGAAGCTAAAAAGATACTGAAGGAAGACGAATGGTGACGTCTTAAGAACCCAGACTGACTCACATATAGAAGATAAGACGACCTGAGAATGATGACAAACGAGACGAAATACCATGGTTAAGTGACATCCTGAGCCTAAAGTGAAACCATTGATGTCAAGATGTCAGAAAATTATGCCATATGCACAATTAAGCTATTCAGTTAGTTTAAACGTGTACATATGCATAGTAACCGCAAGAAGCACAGAAATCGTGAGGCTTGCTTATGCTTAGTGGTAAGATAGATTGTGGCAAGCGGGACCTATACATACACTACCTCAGAAGAGCACTTTACATAAGTATACTTCCACTTTGCACAAGAACAGAATCAACTAAAGGTTAATAAAGGTCTCAAGAGGAGAGTTTCGCAACAAACAAATCGAGAATTAAAGACAGAGAGAAAGTCAGACGAAGGTAACCATGGCAAGAAGCCAAGGTCGTAGCAGCTAGAATAGGCCAACAGTGGATATAATTAAGAGAAAGAAGAACAGAGTATCCTGTTCAGAAAGGTCAAGATAAGCCAGAGATGGCAGACGACTGGCAGAATTGAATCAAATACACGAAATTGCATGAAGAAAAAGATGATTTCACGGTGTCAGAATCACGAGACCAGACGAGCAGGAAGGGATGAAACTTTCACACCTACGCATGGACCTTTGCCATGCACAAACGCCTTAACTTCGCCAGACCAAGAAGCAGACTCCAGGCCAACCACAAAGAAATAATTGACACATGACCACTGAAGTGATGGTTAATTGTAGCAATAATTGGAGGGAAGCTGGGGGTACAGACAAACTCCCTGCACCTGGCCGGCTATTCTGCACGCTGCTAAATGCAAGTGGAAAAGTATGAGTGGGGTTGATGCCAAACCAATCATAGTGGACCGTGTAATCTAGGGTCCTATAGTTAGTAGAACCAATGAGACGTTGTACTTTTACAGTAGCCATTTTGAAGGAAGGTAGATGCCCCACCTGACGTTGTTTATCCAATTCCCCTTTCCCCGTTACCATATACAGATATAATACCTATATTAAAGTTTCCTTCCTAGAACCAATCGAGTTGCATGCAAAGTTTTAAGAGTTACACGACAGTGACGACGAGTTTTTGGTATAAATGTCCTGTTTTTTCTGAAATTAATTGGAGTTGAAGCAAGAAGGAAGATCAAGCGATTGCTGATATTCATTGAACTCCCCGTTTTTTGTACTTGTCATTAAACGGACTCCCTTTGCCAAACTATGGAGTTGTCCTTATTGATTTGGTGCAAGAGTATGAATCTGCATCCCCATCCATCTTAAGGGTACTGCTGCTCATCTTAAAGTGCTGTTTAGAAACCCCCAGTCCTATGGGCCGGCTGGGGTCCATCGAGCACACTTGGTTGCAGAGATTGATGGTTCGATTAGAATCGATTAGTTAAGACACCCATTGGCCGTCGACTTAAGTAACTTCGGGTCCTCAGCAATTTCACAAGTCCTTTGCCATCCGGCTGAGTAGAACGGGAGGCTCCCCGTAGATAGTGGTTAGTCTAAGTAAAAACCCTGCACGTTCGGTCTGAAGTGACCTTTGCTTTCCCCATAAACCCCTTCCCACTTCTACCAGTAACTAATCGGATGAACGGCACGGAGAGGCGGTAACGAAGGCGGTGATCCCGACCGTCCGGAGAGGGAAAAAGAATACGAACGGTGAGTGAAAAAGACAGAATACTTTGGCAAAAAGTTGCATGCCTTAGAACAAGTAAGGGAAGGTAACGGAGGGAGGTGGGACAAAAATAGCGACCGAGTAAGAGTATAATATATATAAGGGGAAAATATTGACTCGTGGGTGGGTGAAAAATAGAGAGATATACCGGGAGGATACCCAAGAATAGAGAGATACCAGGAGGATAACCGAGAGGATAGAGAGAGATACCGGGAGGATATCCGAGAGAGGAGTATATGCCCAGATACCTAGGTTTTAATATAGCCCTAGAAGAAGCCTGCATTTAAAGTCGTGAATTAATAGGACGACGTAGACGACCAGAATCGATTAAAAAGGCGATCTGAAAGAAATGGGCTTACGTTCCATGTCGGAATAATAATAGGGGCAGAAATGCATCTGAGTAAGCAGATGGCATGAGATTTATGTAGTCGGCTGCAGTCTGTCTAGTCTGTGGTGTCTGTCTTGTGTTTTTTCTTTTTTCTGACGTCACGAGGCAAGACAATTTTTGGGGGAAATTGCATGAAAATTGTGCGATTGAATAGACAAAATGTTGTATGACAAAGTACAATTATTTGTGAAAAAACGGGATTGGAGCTTGCGACGATTAGTGCTCGCTCATATAGTTGATCTTGTTTGTGAAAAGTAAAGCATAACAGTGTTATATACAAGGAGAGGATAAACAGATTTAAGTATGGAAGACGTTACCCCTTAGTTCACTTGTGCAAACAGTTGCCAATACATGCACTTAAGCTGAAGAAGTACAGTGCAGAATGGGTTAAAGGAACTGCAAACAAAAGGTTTATGCCATGGCCCCAAGGCGGATCGCTATCTAAAACGGTGCTGCAGCACATGACAACATATTTGCACGCCACGCGTACTGGCAAAAAGTTAAACGCCTAGCTAGTTTAGAGCTTTGGAAGATGTACCAAGAGGAAAAGGAGGAGGAGCCACCGTTAGATTGGATACATAACATATGCACAGAGGGAGGTGAAACGCCTTCTGTGACACCCGCCCTGTCTGAAACAAAAAGCGAAGCCAGTAAAGACGAAGGATTAATACCCGTTGAGGAAGCTTAAAGCAGCCACGGGATATAGCAATCCGTCATATGAGTCACCTAAGCAAAGTAGTGACGAAAGCCCAGACAAGGACAGAGAAAGAGATATCACCTCCAAAGTCACGAGGGACTATGAGAGACGCGAAAAGGAAAAAGAAGACCAAGCACAAGCAAGTATATCTCTAGATACAGGTAGAGAGGGAAAGAGATGGAAAGGAGATGAGGATAGGACTGATGAGATGGCATTCACAGAGAACAAATGGATGGGAGGTCAGATTTTATTGGAACTCGATGGTAAAGGCATTGAGGACGTGAGCCAAAAGGCAGAGCCAGACGATTCAAAAAGGAAAGAGAAAGAAAAGGAAAAAGGATTGAGAGACGAAGGAATCAGGAAAAAGGACAAAGAAACAAGAGCAGTTATATCGTGAGGCGCCAGAAAGGAAACGTGATCATAAGCAGAGAACAGCTAATGATCAGGACAGGCAGGAACAACAGAGAATAGAAGAACAAAAATACAAGAAAAGAGAATAAAAAGATGAAGGGATGTGGAAATACGATGGGCAAATGAACGTAGAGATGCGAGCAAAGAAGAAGATAGGGTCAAAGAGAAAGCAAGGAAGCGCAGAGAGTACAATGACGACATAGAACACAAGCGAAGACAGAGAGCACAGGATCTTGAATATCTGGAAAGGGAGGTTAAAAAACCTGATCCAGTAGTAGACTGGGAAGACATAGAAGAATTATTTCCCAAGTACGATTTAGTACCAGGCACGTCTAGGGCAAATATGGAAGATGACTTTGACACCAGAAGCATCGGAGAAATGATCGATCGAATATATGATGAAATGGGGCTAGAAGAGGTAACCCAAGGGAGTGGAGAGGACGAGCGTCTGGAAAGCACTCAGTTGTACCACACTGAGGACGCCTCCCGACGTAGCAGAAATAGAGAACTTTCCCTAGATAGGTTGACGCTAAACAGGAATGAAGAGGATGAGAGAAGTTGCACGAGTTTGGCACAGACAATATCTGATGCAGAAAGAGAGGAATGTAAGGAAAGAGAAGATGAGAGAAGACGCGAAAAATGCTTCTCTAGTGGAAAAGGAATAAGATGGTCAGATTCTAGTGGATCTGCACCAAAGACATCAGAGTCAGCCACACAATCAGACCGACTTGAAGGAGTATTTTACGGTCAGAGGGCGGTGTCTCCATCACCCTATGTGAGCAGACTAAGGATATTGCCAGGGAGACGGTGATGCAGAAATATTACCTCTGCAGTGGACAGAAAAATGATGAGGGAGGAAAAAGAGTGCCATGTGTTACAGTTCCCGTTACTCGAAAAGGGAGGAACGAAACCAAAGTACATAACCTGGCCACACATGGATCGAGAAAACCTGAAAAATAAGCTTCCAATGTTGACATTGGGAGCCGGAAAATGGATACATGAGTTAGAAAAAATGACAGGAGAAAACAAGTTAGCTATCGGGGATATTAAGGGTCTTTTAATTGCCATATTTGGTGATAGAGCTGACAATGTGTGAACACGTGCAGGTTACTCTGGTGTGACTACAGTTAATACTGCGCATGATGGAGTGCCGTTTAACAATTGCAGAGCCGTGGTATGGAAAGCATTCCGATTGCTATACCCGGACACTTCAGACATGGGAGCTATAATGACACATAAGATGAAGGAGTCCGAGGAGCCTTTGCTTTACACTCAGAATTTCCAAGACGCTTGGGTGCTGGAAACTCGTGAATCTTGGGGGAAATCCATACCCGTGCTTTACCATATATTATGCCAAGGGCTGCCAGATCAGGTACAGAAACAGCTCAAGAAATTGGTAGGAATAGAGGCCAAACCGTAGTTGAAATACAGTTGACCATTGCACACTATTGCAGGCTGCTGCAAGAGAAAAATCGCAAAAAAGAGGCTGTACAAAAAGCTAAAGAGGTAAAATTAGTGCAGAAAAAAATTGTCAAGATGGGCCATTGAAGGGGCAATGATAACAAACACAGACGGATCAAACATGCAGCAGGTCAATAATCAAGGGCAGGGTGATCAAGGCAATTATGGCTTTTACCCAAGGGGGAGAGGCTTTCGAGGAAGAGGATGGCAGAGTAATCGGGGAGGTTTTCAAGGTAATCGGGGAGGTTTCCAAAACATACAAAACAGCAACCGGGGTATGTCAAACGGGCAAATAATCAGACCACCACCACCAATATGTTGGACGTGTGGGATGACAGGGCATCTAGCACACACATGGTGCAAAGCAACCAAGGTACGAGAGTTGGTGTTGGTGTATCCACCTGTTTTTTTTTACAGCAGGGTGGAAATGGAGGTGCACAAAATCACACGGTGCAGCAACTAGTGCTGGGAGCACAGCAAAGCTTGCAACCTCAGAATAGGACACATTTTCCACAAGGACAGTCTCAACAGTCGCCGATGCAACTGTTAAAAACAGCAAGTATAGGACAGGTACTGAATTCTGGAATAAGAAATAATACTTGTGATGGAGGAAGCCCATTCACTCAACATGGGACAAAGTTATATATGGATTAGGACAGCTCACTGAGAAACCTGATGTGTTGTATCCTAACAGTGACACCAAACCCTCACGAGGAACCAAGGGTTGATGTCTGTATAGGGGAAAAAGAATATTTCTTCTTAGTTGACACATGTGCAACACGCTCATGTATACGTGAAGGCACGTTTTCTTTGTCCGGCGATGCTATAAATACTCGGGGCTTCACAGGAGCAACAAGTTGTGTTACTTTAACAAAAGAACTTCCACTTTCTAGAGGAGAATCTGACATGAATTAGCCACTGCTGTACTCGAGGCAAACCCCAGTAAATATATTAGGACGAGACCTAATGACAAAGATAAACATGACAATCTTGTTCACGGAGAAGGGCGTAGTATGTTCAACTCCAGGAATGCATTATTTGAACGTATGTGAAATGATTAGAGCATGCGCAGGACAAACGGTTATGAGAGCTGGTCCATTGTAACCAGAGATATTCGCGTATGGAGCGCGCATATTGGCTACCAGGCCTTACAGACAAACCAATGAGAACCCCAGATGAGTTCCTATTTAGGCCAAGAATACCTATGCATGAGGAAAAGGGTAAGTGTTTCCCTTGGCAATACACACAGCCATAGTGCAAGGAAAACTTGTGTCGACCGATGGTTGTGATGATGAAGGCAGACAATGGTGCACAGTAATCGCCATTGAGGAAGGATACAGATTGATGTTTCAAGAGCAAACAGGTATAGATTAAATGACAGTTGAGGTTAATCTCATTTATTGGGTGATAAAGATCAAAAGAGAAGTGCCCCAGAGAATGATGCTGGCACAAAAACGTCCTGAATATTTTTATGACGACATGGCAAAGGTGCCTGTCTCTGTGTGGACTACAGGCCCTTATGACGCAGGCTTGTTGAAAGTCAGAGAAGTAAAGATTAAATTGAAACCAGGAGCAATTTTACCAAAAGCACGACAGTATCCCAGGTCTAGGGAAGCAGATGAAGGGATTTTCAAGACAATTTCTGCTATGATGGAGCAGGGTATTTAAGTGACGTCAGAGTCGTCATGCAACACTACAGTTTACCCTATCAAAAAATCAAAGGGAGGGTCTTGCCGTTTAATCCAAGATCTAAGGCCGATAAATGATATTGTAGAGGCCGAGTTCCTTACCCGTCCACAATCCTATGTAATATACCTGTTGAGGCAAGTATTTCACAGTGATTGACTTGAAAAACGCATTTTTCTCAATCCCATTGCACAAGAACTCGCAAGATTTGACGTCATTCACGGTCAGACAAATGCGTCTGAAAAATGCGTCTGAAAAGTACATGGTTACCTCAGGGGTACTGCGAGTCTCCTGCAGATGGACTTAAGCAATATTGCATTAGAGAGTGTTGTCTTGCAATATGTGGATGACATCTTAATTTGCAGCACGACAGAGGAAACATGCAGACACGATTCTATTCAGCTATTGACTTTATTGGCTGAGAAAGGATATAAAGTTGACAAAGAGAAGTTACAATATTGTCAACAAGAAGTGCTGTACATAGGCCAGCTAAACTCACATTAGGGGAAAAGGGTTACCCCTAAAAGGTCTGAAGCCATATTGAACACAGCCAAGCCACACACAATAAAACAAATGCAGTTTTTTCTAGGATTGTGCAATTATGTCAGGGCATGGGTCTTTGACTACAGCTCTTATACCAAGCCCTTGTTACAAGCCCTAAAGAAAGCACAAGTGACGAAAGAAAAAATTGCGTAGACCGAGACCATGGAAGAAGGGGTTGGTGAACTAAAAAAGGCCATTTGCATGGCAAATCTTTTAGGTATTCCCAATTATGCAGAGGAATTCTACCTGTTTTCACACACGAATGGCAGTGTTATGACAGCAGTACTCACACAGAGAACCACGTCTTGGTAGAAGCCCCTAGCATACTGCAGTGGGAATCTAGACCCAGTGATGAGGGGTCACTTCCTGTGCGAACAAAGTTTAGCTGCCGCAGCGTTCGCTATAGAGAAGGCTACAACCATTGTGATGGGATGCTCAATGACGTTGTTCGTCGAGCATGCATTATTCGCAATTCTAGAGAAACCGAAAGGCACATTGACATCTCAGCGAGCTTCTGCTTATGAAGTGATCATATCAAATCCATCAATTTAAATAATTCAATGTAAGATAGTGAACCCAGCTATGTTTATAGCAGAGCCAGTCACTGACGGAGAGCCAATCCATGACTGCGCGAACTATGAAGAATTTTATGATGAGATTCCCAGAGTGAAAGAAAATGCATTAGCAGAAGGAGAAATTGTATTCGTTGACACTTCTTCGAGAATTTATCAAAATTATGGGCAAAGATATACAGGTACAGATGTGATGAAACACACAGCAAATGCAGAATTTCGAGTACATTAGTGCACAATTACCATCTCATTATTCAGCACAAGCTGCAGAATTATTGGCGTTGATACTCGCGCTCGAGAATCATGCAGACCAGGAAGTGACGGTGTACAGTGACTCCGCCTATGTGACATCAACAGTACACGCAGGCCTAGCACGCTGGAAAAGGAGGGGCTACCTCCGAGTGGACGGTACGCCAGTGCAGCACGCAGCCTTATTGGACTGGCTCATTAAGGCACTACAACTCCCAACGGGCATTGCGGTCGTGTAATGCGCCGCCCACACGAAAGGGACAGATTTTATCTCACGAGGAAATCAAGCCGCAGAAAGGGAAGCCAAACGTGTGGCGACCAAAGACGAGATAATAATGAATGGGGAAATAACTGATGTGCATGAGAGAATGATTGTTGCACGAAGTGAACCTGGAGGTTATAGTAATATAGAGAAAACCCAGTTAATGGAGCTCCAAGGGGAGGCACCACAGAAAGAGAAAACCCCCTGGAAGCGGCAAGGGTGTTCTTTAAACCCCTCTGAGAGCTTGTGGCGACAAGACAGCACTGGTAAACCGGTGATGCCTATAGCCCTATTGAAAATAGCATTGGAGCAGTTACACTATCCAGCACACGTGACAAAGGAGAATCTAGCAGCGACAATTGCTGAAGACGTGTTTATACCGAATTTGGCAGAGCACGTTGCATTTTTTATGGTGAACTGTATAATCTGTCAACAGTTCACTGCTGGGCATACACTACGTGTAATTGGAGGAGTCATCTCAAGGCACAATGGACCTTTTCAACACTTGCATGTCTATTATGTCGATATGATTTAAGTATGTGACGGGTACAGGTACCTCATTTTTGTGGTTTGTCCATTCTCTAGATGGATAGAAGCAGGTCCATGTACACACCCAGACTCTACCTGTGCGGCCACATTTCTGGTGAGGGAGGTTTTTCCCAGATGGGGAGTATGTGAGGTCATGAGGTCAGACAATGGACCTCACTTTGTTGATGCAGTATTTGAACAGATCAGCTTGTTGCTTGGTATAAAGCACAAGTTTTCTTCGGTGTATCATCCTCAAGGAAATGGGATATGCGAGAAGCACAACGGCTTGTTAAAGGAAAGGATAGCCAAGTTGAAGCTTACTCTAAAGAAGGGATGGCTACACTGCCTTCCACTGGCACTGTATGCGCTCAGAAACCAGCCTGGTTCTGACCACCATCTCACGCTGCATGAAATCGTGACAGGCAGAAGCATGCACACGCCACTAACACAACTAGATGTGATGCTCAGCCGACGGGGGAAGTGTTAGGATTAGAAATGCAAAATTACTTGAATTGCACAGAACACAGAAGGAGATACTACTACAGACCAAGTTCAGGGTTTACGTGTACCACAATTGTTCCCTGGGGACACGGTCCTGGTGAGAAACAACACGAGAAAAAAGTGGGACGAGCCAAGGTTCAACGGTCCCTTCAGAGTGGAGGACGTCACTCCCTCTACAATCAAGTTACAGGGAAGAAGAGCTTGGATCTTTTTGGGTGACATCAAGCCATACAACGGAGAAGACCCCCTGCCCTCACCCCAACGCGTAGAGACTACAGACAATGGGGAAGAACCACAGCACGTGCAGACGAGATCAATGACGAGGAAAGACACATGACCAGAAAAGCAAAGGCAAAGAACTTTTGTGCAAAGTTGTGGCTTAATTTTGGACCTTTCCTCTCAGCAAAATAAGGGGATAAGGACATAAACACGGACACTCTGTGCATCCTAATTGCAGGGCGAAGAAGAAAATTACACGTATAAGCCACAACATCGTCTGTTGACTTTGAACTTTGGACTGAGGCACACTGAAGCCTTGATAAGAAAAGGATATGCCAAATTTTGATCGAGGACACATAAATTGGAAGAAAATACAATATCCAGACTCTTTTAACACAGAGACTTTATTTGGACTCACTTATAGTGTCACACAGTAGTGACATCACAAAGGACGCCTTAATCTATTTCGAGTTAGTATTGAGATCATACCCATCGATAGTGGGAAGACTCACTAACATTACTGAATTTCTTCAAGATCCTGAAAATGAAAAGACAATAAGGAGGCTGCACATCGTGATTGCCGAGCAGTTCCTTTTGCTCCCGGAATATAGGGAAGACAAGACAAATGTCCCTGTCACCTGAAGATAGCAGACTAGCAAGCAATGTGTTTTTCCGCCTGATTGAGGACTTTCCAGAGCTTGTGGGGAGACCTGCCAGTGTTGACGTCCTCCCTTTCATCAGAGACCCAGCAAACTCTACACAGATGAGCATGCTCCTGCATGGTATTGTAATGTAGGTCGAACTTTCTAATTATCAGAATTACCAGAGAAGATTGTAAACTTTCCGTCGAGGGACAGATCGTGAAAGTGTTACCAGAGACTTCACTCCTGCTTATGCTGACAAGGAAACATGTCGTCTGGAGTAAAACAGATAAGAGGCATTGAGTGGGAGCTTGTTTATTTTGAACACGCACATTAAAGACTTGCTGAACTTATTACCTTAGTTTGACATTTTTCATATATGGAAAAGAGAACTGTTTCCAGAGACAAGAGACAATCTCTTATTCAGGCAAAGAGAACAATCGTTCTAGTATCTGTAAACTGCAAGCTGAGACAAGCAGAATCCAGATATAACACTATCTAGAATGTATTAAAGAGTTCGTTTTTTCCTTAGATGAACGAGATGGGCAACCGAAGTAGTAATCTCGTCATCACTGACGATTTGAACTGCATTTTTTAATTGGTGCCCAAAGCGTTCCGATCCCAGTGCACCCACCTAATGATGTATGCATGAAACCCACAAAGGTGACCAGACCTTACATAGTCATTCCAGTCCCTAGAAGGTCTGACAGAGGAATCAGTGAACATGAGATGGATGTGATGAGCAATAATACACACTCTCTTGTGGTAACAAATAAATTGAATCGCTAGAGACCGGGTTGGCAGAGCAAGCATGAGAGGGGGCTAATGAAAAACACACACATGCAAATGATGAGTGCACATACACCTGGTCCAGTGTCCATAAATGCAAAACCACAGTCCAAAGAAAGGGAGAAGTTTGGACAACCTACGATGAGAAGTTCCACGCCAAGTGAAGTCACAGGACAAATTGTCATGGCTCGCTCCCTTCGCTCCCGTTCCCACCACTTGGGGGCATGTTTTGGGGTTTATTCCCTACTGGACATTTCCTCCGAACCTTATGCTACAGTGCTGTGATGAATTGGGAGCGCTAAAACCTTATTTTCCAAGTTGCTTCCCTTCCGGATCCATTCCAGGTTTTTGGCAACCAGCATGCTACTTTAATCTAATGACTATGCTTCCCAGAATGCCTGGCTCACTGCTTCACCTCCTCCCTTGCAGGACAAGGTTGGGTGGAGGATAGGCAACACCTGTGGCTGCAGGTGCAGCAGGCGGCACACCTGAGGGGTGTGCTCGTTAAGCAGCTTTAAAAGCCTCAGTTTGCTTCAGTCCAGCGCTGGTCATTGTTGCAGAGTTCCTGTTTTGACTGGTCCCTTGTTCCTTGTTCCTAGCTTTTTTCCTAGTTCCTGTTTCTTGTTCCTCTGCCCTGGATTTCGGATTTATGTACTTAATTGATTTCTGCTTTCTGGATTTCCCTTTCTGTCTGCATGCAGCCTTTCTCTGTGCTTTACCTTTGATACAGCCCAATTTGCCTGTGTTCTCTGTTTCTTTGATGCTGTCCTTTGCTACTGAAAAACTTGATGCATTAATCTTTCCCTTTATTGATTTAGCTTCCTGCCTTTTCTCCTTGGATGGGTGGGAAAGGTTTTCTTTTGTGATATCATTTTCCCTGCTCCTTACTTTCTATTGGGATCCATTCCATGTTTTTGTCATGATCACTGCTTCCAAGGAGCTAGGACCAGCCCAACGTCCTTGGAAGCAGGCCCCTAACCTTCATCCTAGGCACCAGCCGGTCCCCACTGGGACCTTTTGGACCTTGTCCTGGCGCCGGTGGCACCAGGCTCATCAAAGTCACTGGTCCTGGCACTGGAAGCGCCGGGCTCATAATTTGTATGAAGATGCTTGGGTGGACTTACCTGCAGCAGACCATGCTGCTTACTTACCAGCCACATAGGAATCCTCTGTGAGCCGGGACTACTTTCTTACCTGGGTGGGGCAAGCTCCACTCCCTGGATACAACACTGGAACTCTTCTGGAACAGGAACTCTTTTCTTATATAGGCGAGGCCGTGGAGGAAGACGCCTCATCACTCCAAGGCTATTTAAACCACACCCGATTGATGAAACGTGCTTCGCGTTATTCTGCATCTGCAGCAGAACGCTCACCGTGTCTGTTCCAGTTTTCTTCTTTCCGATCCTGAACCTGCAAGAACAAACGCTTGCCATTCCTGTATCCAGCCTTCGGTAGCACCTGCAAAGACAAGAAACAACAGGTTAGTACGGCAACCTTCACGCGCAGCGCTTTCCTCACCTGATCCATCGGCAGCTACCATCTCTTCACGCTGCTCCTCCGCCTGTGAAGACAAAAGCATAGTTATTCTTGTGTGGAATTACTTACCGGCACTCCTCGAATTCCGGTTTTCTTCAACGCTGCAATCCTGCACCTGAAAGACAAAAGAAGAGACATTAGACAGGTATTTTACTTACGCGCCATCGCGCCCGCCACAATAGGGCGCCTGCAAATACTCCGGCGTTTCCAGCGTCTCTTCAACACCCGAACTCACAACTGCAAGGGAAAAGAGACAGTTAGCGAGCTTTTGAAAAGCAGGCAACCGGCATTTACTTACGCATTTCCAAGCGCTTCATTCCAAGACTCTGGCTCGAACTTCGGCTTTCTTCACACCATCTTCTACCTCAAGAGCCCTGCAAGACAAATAGAAAAAGCATTATACGGAGCCCTGTTCCACATTAACGTGCCCACGCACCTAAAGACTGTAAGGACTTAAAAGGTGTCCGGAAACTCACCGTTCGTGCAGTTAACGACGGTAGCAATCCTCTGATGTCAAGACGCCTACGTTTCACCCAGTGAAGGAACTGGCAACCCTGCACCAGACGCAGATGGAGAGTCCAGCATTCACCTATCTAAGGTGAGCACGTTGACCTTGGGGCTCCACGGAAAAGCGAGGAAGGGAAAGGGAGAGAGATACCCGACAACCCCAGATCATTAACCCCATATTCTTTCACCTGCAGATATCTCTCTTCGAGTTAGACACACAGTGCGAAGAGGCTCAGCCCCGGAAGCCAATCGAGTCCTGCACTTCACTTTTCGAGTCACAGACACCATCCTGCCAAGACCGGCGCCTCCGTGGGAATCAGGTGAGCGTTCCAGAACGCGAAGCCCCACCGCAAAACTCCTACCCAGGCGCAATGGAAACCTCGGATACTGATCAATTGGCCCAGTTGCTTGGGGAACTAAGAGCAGAAGTACATGCAGCTCGTCAGGAAACAAACGCTCTAAGAAGAGAGCTGATAATATCCAAGGAGCGAACAGAGGACCTCGCTAGGCAATTGCTACAAACGCAGGCAGGACAAACACCTTTGCCCGCTCCAGGAGGAAATTATCCTTCAGCATCCTCCTCAAATCCAGTGCAAATCAATCTACCCGGTAATGTGCCCTTGGGTCCGCCCGAACGCTTTTCTGGTGACCCAAAGAGATTTGCAGTGTTCATTAACCAGTGCCGCCTACACTTCTTATGTAGACCAGCTGCCTTCCCAACAGATCAGGCCAAGGTGGCTTTTGTGCTTTCTTATCTCAGTGGCAGTGCCGCAGATTGGTCGATCCCTTTAGTCACTCAGGATGATCCGGTTCTTCATGATTTCCAGGCCTTCCAGTCCAGCATGGAGAAACTGTTCGCAAGACATGCACATGGGCAGGCCTTGGACAATGAACTCCTTTCGTTACGACAGGGTAATCAAGACCTCTTGACTTACATTGCCTCATTCAACAGACTTATAGTGGAAACTCAATGGCCTGAGGATAAAAGAATAACGCTTTTCTACAGAGGCCTGCGTGGAGAGCTCAAGGATGTGTTAGCTCAAGTTGTGAATCCTCCACAAGAATGCTCAGACTATATTGACTTAGTTGTTCAATTGGACCACAGATTACAGAACAGAAAGGCTGATCGTTCCAAATTTGATACCCGAGTGTTTTCTAAACCGCAGACCTCTACTAGGGGAGCTGACACCGTGGAACCCATGCAAATAGGGGGCATGAAAGGACCTTTAACCCAAAAAGAGCGAGAAAGGAGAAGACAGCTGCAATTATGCCTCTATTGCGGAAACTCGGGGCACTTTCTTCGAGACTGAGTGAAACCAGCTAAGAAGGCTGTAGGAGCCGCAGATACCTGTACCACAAATTCTGAGCAGGGAAACGACCTAGCCCGACAAGTGTAGAGGTCCTCTTGCCGAGCGTTAAAATCTGTTCCATGACCTCGCATTTCTTGGTTCCTATGGTCCTCATTAGCCCTGAACGTCCCGATCGTTTGCATGCAATTGAAGCTTACATCGACAGCGGAGCAATCGGTAATTATGAGGACCGTGAAATGGTATCAAGGATGAATCTACCTCTTGTCCCTAAGGCAGTAAAAGACGTCATTACTACAGTGGATGGCACGGAGATAGCCTCCGGGCCAGTAACTCACGCCACCCAAGAAGTGACGTTAGTGAGCCAAGAGGGACACCGGGAGAAAATTGTGTTCGATGTGATCAAGGCCCCTCAGTTCCAGATCATTCTGGGAATTCCTTGGTTAGAGAAGCACAATCCTCAGATCGATTGGCGAGCAAAGACGGTTCAGTTTCCAGAATGTATCTCCACTTGTTATCCTCGGCCTGATGTTTCACTGGCGGCAATCTCTTCTGAGGTTCCCAAACTACCTCCCGAATACCAGGAATTCCAAGATGTCTTTCGGAAGGACCAAGCTAACACCCTGCCTCCTCATAGGTCTTACGACTGTCAAATAGATCTGAAACCCCGGAACAACTCCTCCTTGCAGTAGGATTTATGCCCTCACCGAGCCAGAGAATCTTCACATCAGACAATATCTGGACCAATACCTAGCTAACGGATTTATCCGTCCTTCAAAATCTCCAGCTTCCTCGGCTTTGTTCTTCGTTCCGAAAAAGGAAGGAGACCTTAGGACTTGTATAGATTACTGCGCCCTGAATCAAATCACTGTTAAAAACAGATACCCGTTACCTTTGATCCCTGAACTCCTGGACCAAGTCAAAGACGCATGTATATATACAAAGTTGGATCTCAGAGGAGCCTACCACTTGGTACGAATAAAAGAGGGCGATGAATGGAAGACGGCCTTCCGCACCAAGTATGGGCTGTTTGAATATCAAGTTATGCCCTTTGGACTATGCAACGCTCCTGCCGCCTTCCAGTATTTTATGAATGATGTCCTTAGAGAACTCATAGATGTGTGTGTTGTTGTCTACATTGATGACATTCTCGTCTATTCATCATCTGAAGAGGAACATCAGAAACACGTTAAAGAGGTCCTCGAGAGATTACGTCAACATAACCTTTTTGCTAAGCTTGAAAAATGCGTTTTCAATGTAACTGAAGTGAGTTCCTGGGATTCATATTGTCACCAAACGGAGTCCATATGGATTCAAAGAAAGTCAATGCAATCATCAAGTGGCCTTCACCAACCTCTGTAAAAGGAGTCCAAAGCATGTTAGGCTTCGCTAACTTTTACCGTAGGTTCATTCCTGAATTCTCTCGAATAGTCCAGCCCATCACCGCTCTATTAAAGAAAAACAAACGTTTTGAGTGGTCTACCGAGGCGGAACAAGCTTTTCAGGACTTAAAAGCTAAATTCATCTCTGCACCTGTTCTAAAACACCCTCGCCCAGAACTCCCCTACATCGTAGAAACAGATGCTTCTAGTCTTGCTATGGGGGCAGTTTTATCACAAAGAGATCTGGTCACACACCATTTACATCCTGTAGCCTTTTGGTCCCGCAAATTCTCGGCTCCCGAGATCAACTATTCAATTACAGACACGGAACTTTTAGCTATCAGATCAGCCTTTAAAGCCTGGCGGCATTATCTTTTGGGAGCCAGACACACAGTCACCGTAATGACAGATCACCGCAACTTACAATATCTGAAGACGGCCAAAGCTCAGTCTTCCAGGCAGCTCCGCTGGGCTCTGTTTTTGGCTGAGTTTGACTTTATAATTACTTATCGACCAGGCAGTAAAAACGGAAAAGCAGATGCCCTCTCCCGGATGGGAATAGATGAACACTTGACCAATCCTGAACCAATACCCATAATCCCAGAACAAAGGATTTTGGGTTTGGTCAGCGCTCAATCCTTTGAAGACATCGAGACTACAGTCAAATCACTCCTAACTCCGGCAGAATTACAGGACTGGCAATTCAAGGGGAAGGATTTCTCAGTGGACCAAGACCTACCATATTTCCGAGGACGATTGTACTTGCCCTGTGAGAAAATACAAAAACAGGTAATCTCCTGTTATCACGACTCATTAATGGAGGGTCACCCTGGCATTACCAAAACCATGGAAAAGGTCAAAAGACATTTCTGGTGGCCATCATGGAAGAAGGATATTAGAGACTTTGTAATCTCCTGCGGTGTGTGGGCTCAGAATAAAAGTCAGAAGGAGAAACCAGCCGGCCTCTTACACCCACTGGACATCCCTCCCTGTCCATGGCATACCCTGTCCATGGATTTCATCACGGACTTACCTCCATGCTCAGGGTATAATACCATTTTAGTAGTTGTGGATCTATTCTCCAAGATGGCTCACTTCATTCCCCTGAAGGGCCTACCTTCAGCTTCAGTATTAGCCCGAGAATTCTTAGAAAACATCGTTCGGTTACACGGTTTTCCCTCGGTTTTGGTCTCCGATAGGGGAAGTCAATTCATCTCCCACTTTTGGCGAAGTTGCTGTCGCTTAGCCCAAATTGATGTGAGACTTTCAACCAGTCACCATCCCCAAACTGACGGACAAACCGAGAGGACAAATCAAACTCTGGAGCAATATTTACGTTGCATGCTCCAACAAACTGAAAACCCTTGGAAGGATATCCTTTGGATCGCTGAATACGCTTATAACAATTCGACCCATTCTGGAACCGGGAAGACTCCCTTCTTCCTATTATACGGAAACCATCCTAGGACCTCTAACCTGGATCCTCCCCAAGAATTTGAAACACCTGCTGTGGATCACTTGCACTCGGTGATCACTCGTACTTTTAAAGAAGCCACTGCCCATCTGCAAAGAGCTAAAGCTCTATACAAGAAAGGAGCGGATCAACACCGTAAAGAGGCCCCTCACTACGCAGTGGGAGATCAGGTCTGGTTATCCACTAAGCACCTGCCTCTAAAAGGACCCCGCACCTTCATCCCGAGATACTTAGGACCCTATCTCATCTCTGCCATAATTAATCTGGTGGCTGTCAAATTGGAATTGCCTTCGCATATGAAAATACATCCAGTATTCCATGTCTCCTTACTAAAACCAGTACAACCAGAAAACCCGATTGACCGAACTCCCAGAACCTGTTCTAGTGGACTCCAAAATCTCCAAATCTAAATTATATTACCTGGTTGATTGGAAAGGATACGGCCCCCAGGAAAGGTCTTGGGAACCCTCAGAACATGTCCACGCACCTCGTTTGGTCAAGAAATTCCATCTGAAAAACCCCGACAAGCCAAAACCCCCGGAGAAGACACGCTTAGGAGGGGCCTTGAGGGGGGGTGCTGTCATGATCACTGCTTCCAAGGAGCTAGGACCAGCCCAACGTCCTTGGAAGCAGGCCCCTAACCTTCATCCTAGGCACCAGCCGGTCCCCACTGGGTCCTTTTGGACCTTGTCCTGGCGCCAGTGGCACCAGGCTCATCAAAGTCACTGGTCCCAGCACTGGAAGCGCCGGGCTCATAATTTGTATGAAGATGCTTGGGTGGACTTACCTGCAGCAGACCATGCTGCTTACTTACCAGCCACATAGGAATCCTCTGTGAGCCGGGACTACTTTCTTACCTGGGTGGGGCAAGCTCCACTCCCTGGATACAACACTGGAACTCTTCTGGAACAGGAACTCTTTTCTTACCTAGGCGAGGCCGTGGAGGAAGACGCCTCATCACTCCAAGGCTATTTAAACCACACCCGATTGATGAAACGTACTTCGCGTTATTCTGCATCTGCAGCAGAACGCTCACCGTGTCTGTTCCAGTTTTCTTCTTTCCGATCCTGAACCTGCAAGAACAAACGCTTACCATTCCTGTATCCAGCCTTCGGTAGCACCTGCAAAGACAAGAAACAACAGGTTAGCACGGGAACCTTCACGCGCAGCGCTTTCCTCACCTGATCCATCGGCAGCTACCATCTCTTCACGCTGCTCCTCCGCCTGTGAAGACAAAAGCATAGTTATTCCTGTGTGGAATTACTTACCGGCACTCCGCGAATTCCGGTTTTCTTCAACGCTGCAATCCTGCACCTGAAAGACAAAAGAAGAGACATTAGACAGGTATTTTACTTACGCGCCATCGCGCCCGCCACAATAGGGCGCCTGCAAATACTCCGGCGTTTCCAGCGTCTCTTCAACACCCGAACTCACAACTGCAAGGGAAAAGAGACAGTTAGCGAGCTTTTGAAAAGCAGGCAACCGGCATTTACTTACGCATTTCCAAGCGCTTCATTCCAAGACTCTGGCTCGAACTTCGGCTTTCTTCACACCATCTTCTACCTCAAGAGCCCTGCAAGACAAATAGAAAAAGCATTATACAGAGCCCTGTTCCACATTAACGTGCCCACGCACCTAAAGACTGTAAGGACTTAAAAGGTGTCCGGAAACTCACCGTTCGTGCAGTTAACGACGGTAGCAATCCTCTGATGTCAAGAGGCCTACGTTTCACCCAGTGAAGGAACTGGCAACGGCACCCTGCACCAGACGCAGATGGAGAGTTCAGCATTCACCTATCTAAGGTGAGCACGTTGACCTTGGGGCTCCACGGAAAAGCGAGGAAGGGAAAGGGAGAGAGATACCCGACAACCCCAGATCATTAACCCCATATTCTTTCACCTGCAGATATCTCACTCTTCGAGTTAGACACACAGTGCGAAGAGGCTCAGCCCCGGAAGCCAATCGAGTCCTGCACTTCACTTTTCGAGTCACAGACACCATCCTGCCAAGACCGGCGCCTCTGTGGGAATCAGGTGAGCGTTACAGTTTTCCATTGCACTTCTGCATTTATTTCCCATTGATTATTAGGTGTGGGGTGCTGTTGTAACTAGTCCCTGTGTGAATGCCTTTTGTTTTCCTCACTATTCTATAATCACAATTCCTACTTACCCCTTGACTTGGGTCTTATGTATTTAGTTATCCTCCACCCATTGCTGTTATAGCATTCTGGGTCCCTGTTTGATCTACTGGGTTCGTGGGTTTACTGACATTCAAGTGGTCTTTCCGGTCCTTGTGAGTACTGTTTCTAAGTTCCTTATTCAATATCATCCAGAGTGTCAGCTCACAGATCCTGTCCTTGCTTGCCCTCTACGTGGGCTTAGCGCTGTCAGTATCTGTAATAGCATATGCTTACCCCACATCCCTTTTCATATATTGGTATTATTGTTTCACTCTATTTGCACTCCTGGGTTTTAGTATACACGAGTCTTGGGTATTGTTTGCACGTAGTTAGATTCAAAGTTGTTCACTGTGCGATTCCGTGCACATTTCCCTTGCCATATTCATTGCCTTCTTCCTTTCTTAACACAAATGGAGAAAGCTGAACTTTTAAAGAAACAAAAGGAGTTGGAGAGTAAACAAACAGAGACAGCATTGACAAGCACCCCCCTAATCCAGCCATGAGATGGGTGAGTACAAGTCCTACAAAACTATCACGTGCAGAGATGATAGCAGAATCAATATGGCCGTTCATAGCCAGAGCCAGGAAAAGACAAAGATAAAGAAGGACTGACGGAACTTTCTACTACTCAAATGGTACATATGAAAATGTCTGGACCATGGATGGAGATACCTGAGCTTCCTCCAGCAAGAAGAAGCTAAATGGATGCTAAATGGATGCGATTAAGGATGTAATGATAGCAAACTACAGAAAAACCTTAAGAATCAGTAGCAGCACACAAGAAGACAATAATGAACGAAACGACTACCTGGACAGCACAGCACACTTGGGAAATAACATATGGTACCAACATATGAAAGAAGTTGGAAGACGAACTTCAGAGGAAGAATGCTTCGTTTGTGCACTCTTACCATACAGCATGGGGAAGTCGAAAATCTTCGTAGCTGTGGAAATTGACGTCCAGACAGCCCACTGTCTATCACACAAAGCAATGTTCAAGACCAGAGGCCAATTCATGGGAAGTGATGCTTCACTCAAATGGGCAACTGAAGCAACTGATCCAAATGAAGACGATTATGTCCAGGACATAAAGACAAGAAACAATGGAAAAACAAAACATTGTGATCAGATATGAAAAGCCCGGAGTTAAAGGAACAGAGATCAGGAAAGAGACCAACAAAAGAATGAACATCCAAGGGACCACTGCAAAAGAAACTCGAAGATGGAAAGAAAGAGGCCAAATGCAAATTTGGGGAACAGTGCTTTCACCAGACGGATGGGAGAAAGGAGTAGTGATCTGTAGAGCATGGATGGTCATTGGAGCCTACAAAGAAGCAATTGAAAATGTGCAGAGGATATTCAAGCCATGCCGAGACTTGCAAGACTGCTAACATGGGTCGAAGACAGAGGAGGACCCTTGCAGATAGTGCCATTGGAGAACTCCAAATTGTGCTTCAGAAACAATGGTACAGGAAAAATGGGAGAAAACCGTGTGGACGCATCTTTGACGCTCCAGGAATGATGCATGGATCTGCAGTGATCATGGATCATTATTGGGCATGTGGATCCAAAGCATATATCAGACTACCGATGAATTGTGGAGGTATATGTACATTAGTAAATGTCCATGTCCTGCATTGGTGATTCCAAAAAGTGATCTGAATATTGACAGCTTCCCGAAAGAAGAGATCTGTAGAACTGATGAGCCGAATGAAGAGAGAGAATTACTTTTCTGCTAAATTAGAAAAAGCCTTGCGATCATGCGATCCCATATGAACACAGGCTGTTCAGCTTAACCTCATCAGTGTTCACGACCATTCTGATGCCAAGAGTTCAGGTTGGAGCAAATACTAAATGGTTCCAGATAACCAGATGGGCGTTACTGCAGACCATCAACTCGACCATAAAAGGATTCAATGCAATCAAGCAAGAGTTAAGGGCGATTCGACTAATGAATCTCCAGGACAGATCTGTCCTTGACATGATCACAGCTATGGATGGAGGTGTTTGTGCAAAAATTAGAGAATCATGTTGCACGTCCTTACCTTTGCACGATGATGAGAATGGAACTTTAACAGAAGCCATAGGTATGCTGACAAACCTACAGAATCAGATGATAGACGAAGTTGAAGACGTTGATGATGACAGTTGGTTTGGATCACTGTTTTCATGGGTTCTACAATGGATGGCAGATGCATTCACATTTCTAGGAGCCCTGCTAGTGGTGATCTTGCTTGGATTGTGTGTTATCAAGATCATAATATCTCAGTGCCAGAAAACTGCAAAAAAGGCCATAGGGATGAAGATCATGATTGATGTCAAGTCAGTATGGAAGCCGAAGGACCTGACTGATGAAGAAATAAGAGACTTTGTGAAAGCCAGCATTTATGCACCAGAAGGAACAAAGTTTTGGTATCCAAGGAAACACAGAAATTACATGGGAAGATGGATCTATTGCAATCCAAGTGGAGAATGTCAATTAATGACTTGGAAAAAAGATGAGTATGTAAGAACAGCAGGAAACCTGAATGGAGTCATAAAGATATTGTCATGATCTCTGCTTCCAAAAGGTCAGGGTTTTCCCAACTCCCTTGGAAGCAGATCCATAACCCAGGTTCCGAGTGCCAACCAGTCCCAATTGGGACCTTTTGGACCCAGTCCTGGCGCCAGTGGCACCAGGCTCATAAATATGCCCAGTCCCAGCGCTGGAAGCGCCGGGCTCATAATGCTTGGGTGGGCTTACCTGCAGCAGACCATGCTGCTTACTTGCCTGCCAGTTGAGCCTCTGATCCTCTTCTGTTTGGAACTACTTTTCCTGTTGGGTGGGGCAGGAGCCACTCCCTAGGTTCAGAACACTGGAACTCTTCTGGAAAGCAGGAACTCTTTTCTTACCTAGGGGTGGCTGTGGAAGGAGACACCTAAGCACTACAGGAGGCTATTTAAACCACACCCGATGGATGAATCTTGCTTTGCGTTATTCTGCATCCTCTGCAGCAGAACGCTCATCGTGTCTTCTGCATCTGATCCTGGGCCTAAGGAAAAAGGCTTACCATCCTGAATCCAGTCTTCAGCAACACCTATAAAGACAAGAAAGAACAGGTTAGCATTACGGTCTTCAGTGACAGCGCTTCACTTACCTGGTCCATCGGCTGTCACCAACGCCTCGCGCTGCATTCCGGCATCTGAAAGACAAAGGCTTACCTACTCTTCGTGCGCTCCGGAGGTCTTCGCACTGCATTCCGGCATCTGAAAGACAAAAGCTTACCAACTCTTCGCACGCTCCGGAGGCCTTCGGTGCTGCATCCGCATCTGAAAGGCAAAACAAGGTGCGTTTAAAGACATTGGGGAACTTTAATACTCACGTGCCATTACTCCTTTCCACATCTAACCCAGGGGGTATTCCGGCACCTGCAGCCGCTCCGAACTTGTACCTGCAAAATAAAAAGACAGTTGGAGCGCATCGTGAAGCAGGCAACAAGCGCTTACTTACGTGCTTCCAGGCGCTTCTATTCATCACACTGGCTCCATCTTCAACTCACTTCAGCCCGTCATCCGCCATCGCCGGAACCCTGCAAAACAAGAGACATCATTACTAAAGACTTTAAAGACATTAGAATTACTCGAAACTTACCGTTCGTGCAGTAAACGACGGACAGCAGTCCTCTGAAGTCAAGAGGCCTGCTCCCCTTATCCAGTGAAGAAACTGGTTACAGCACCCTGCCCCGAGGCAGATGGAGAGCACGGCGTTCACTTACCTAAGGTGAGAGCGTTAACCTTTGGGGTTCTACAGGAGAAGAGAAAGTGAAGAAGAGAGACATTCAATAACCCAGTTCATTAATCCCATATTTTCTATCTGCAGACATCTTACCCTTCGAGTCAGACATACAGTGCACAGAGGTCCAGCCCAAAGAGCCAGCCGTGTGTTACACATCACCTTTGAAGATACGGTATACGCCCAGTCAAGACCGGCGCCTCTACGGGAATCAGGTGAGCGTTACAGATATGGACCCCAAAGAGAGATGTCTTCAGACCTCTATGTGTGGATCCACAGGAAGAAGTAAAAGTGGATCCAATGGAAGAAATAAAGGTGGATACAAAGGAAGAAGTGAAAGTGGTTGATGAATCGCCCAGAGGGGGAGTGTAGAGGAGGTGCCAAGCTCGAGTCGCACTCCAACCGCCCATTTTGAAGTACCAGGAACGTTCACGCCGAAATATGTGACGTATGATGAGCAAATAAACCAGCAGAGAGCCGCAGTTGGGCTCTGTCCAGTATCTATCAGGATAACAGCCCCTGTTGAAGTAGTGACACCTAAGAAAACCTGGACAGTAAGGTACCCATTGAGAAAACCACATCGACAAATGAGACAGAATGACGATTGTCAGAATGCAATACCTGAAGAAGCTAAAATGATACTGAAGGAAGACGAATGGTGACGTCATAAGAACCCAGACAGACTCACATATAGAAGATATGACGACCTGAGAATGATAACAAACGAGACGAAATACCATGGATAAGTGACATCCTGAGCTTAAAGTGAAACTGTTGATGTCAAGATGTCAGAAAACGATGCCATATGCACAATGAAGCTATTCAGTTAGTTTAAACGTGTACATGTTATGTTAAAGGTACTTATATAGCGCACCGTCACCAACGGAATTGGCGCTCTGGCGGATCTATAAACAGGAAGGACGGGTAGGGTTTGTCGGGAGGAGGGGAGCAGGAGAGTGAGAGAAGTGATGTGCTGTTGGCGGCTTCACCTCGGTATACACTGTATACACTGAGTGCTGGGCTTTGGTGCTGTCATCGGATCGGGCAAGACCCCGAGTGCTGTAGGTGATGTTTATGTGTTGTTGATGCAGTGTGGTAAAGTGCGTGCAGATTGCTGTGAGAGAGATGGTTGTGTGGCTTTTGTGTGGTTTAAGTATGCAGAAGATTGAGGGTTGGGTTAGTGGGGTCTGTGTCCTGATTCGATTCCGTTAGAGTTGTATCCCTGTGGGCTGGGTTGATGCTGGTTCCTCATAGGCCGCCTCGCTTTGTTGGTGCTGCGAAGTACATATGCAAAGTAACCGCAAGAAGCACAGAAATCGTGAGGCTTGCTTATGCTTAGTAGTAAGATAGATTACGGCAAGCACCACCTGTGCATACATCTACCTCAGAAGAGCACTTTATATAAGTATACTTCCACTACGCACAAGAGCAGAATCAACCAAAGGTTACTTAAGGTCTCAAGAGGAGAGTTTTGCAGCAAACAAATTGAGAATTAAAGACGGAGAGAAACAAGAAGCCAAGGTCATATCAGCTGGAATAGGCCAACAGTGGATACAATTAACCCATTAAATGCCATCCTCCCCCCCCCATCCCCCACACACACACCCCAAGTGCCAAGGCCTTTTTTGGAGATTTCGGTATGTCGCCATTCAATGCCTTGTAACATTTTTGTTACATGAGATATTTCGGCCAAATGTGGCCCCTTATTTTCCCACATGTAGGCAGTCGTAAGGCCACCCAGGAATCCTAGGTTGCTGTAGGGGGGTGAGAGAAAATAACCAAAAATAGCAAAAATGTTGGCATTTTTCTAAAAATGCCAATAAAATGATGTACAAAGAAGCCTGTGGTTTTTTCCTTGTAAGAGCTAGGAAGAAATGGTTTGCTGTGCTGAATTCTCCAATTTCCTGGCTTTCAAGAACAGGTTGAGTGGAAACGAAAAAAAAAATATTTTGATGTGGTTATCAACCGTTTTGTGAGAGGTAGGCGATTTTGGCCATTTTTGCCAATTGGACATGCATGGACGGAATGGAAGAAAAGGGTAGGAAAGCCGGATTGGAGGACAGAAAGGCATACATTTCTGAAAAGTAGACAAAATTCAAAGTTTAGGTAGGGGTGATTTGCACAGGTCGGGCAACAACTAGGTAGGGGAAAATGCCATAGATTGGGGAAAAAGCAGGAAAATGGCAGAAAAAAAAGGTATGTGGTAGACATGGTTAACTTGGTACGGCAATGGCTTCTATGAATTTTGAGAAAAACAATGCTCCGCTACATTCCCCCGATTCTTGCAGTTAGGAAAGCACACATTTTTTGTAGTGTTTCACAAAACAAGCAATACCACAAGCCAAACACTGAGCCATGGTACACAGGAGTTTTATGCTTACGGCAAGAACAAACGTACTTAGCATGTGTAAATCAGGAAAACCAATGTGGTGAGGAACGGCAAGCATACATTTTTTGAAAGAGCACAAGCAGACCTTATCAAGGGTAGGTGACTTGTGCAGGTTACAAAAGTGTATGGTGCCAAAAACAGCGACTAAATGTAGGGCATTTTTGGGAAATGAAAGGGTTGTGGGACAAAGGGCACCAGCAAATGGGTCAAAACGTTATGAAAACCACACAAACACAACAAATGTCATACCTTCCCGCGTTCCCACATGTGTCACAACGAAAACGGTACCTCACATGGGTGGGTGCACCTACCTTGGCGCCGAGGGGAAAGCCGAACACACCCCTAACCCCAGGTCTTTTCTGACATCTGAATTTCACGATTTTTCCAGAC
The DNA here is from genome assembly GCF_040938575.1 of Ambystoma mexicanum. Taxonomy (NCBI): domain Eukaryota; kingdom Metazoa; phylum Chordata; class Amphibia; order Caudata; family Ambystomatidae; genus Ambystoma; species Ambystoma mexicanum. The sequence continues at coordinate 249,459,010 of NC_090930.1, read as the reverse complement.
GGGCTCACCATACGATATGGGCCTCTGGTGTCCAAGCCACCAAGGAAAACAGGGAACTCCATGCATTTCCGAAAAGAGGACACCCATGCGAATCCGCAGAGGTCTGACTTGTGCAAATCGGCCCAGAATGTATTACCCAGAAACCCCAGCAAAGTCTGAAATGTGGCGAAAAAACCCCCCATTTTCTGCACATTTCACTCGGCTCACCCACCGAAACACACCGCCAACAACACATGGCCTAACGTCCCGCGTTCCCACAGGTGTCCCGATGAACATGGCACCTCAGATGTGTGGGTGCACCTACCTGGGCGCCAAGGGGAAAGCCTAAAACATTGGTAACCCCAAGTCTTTCGTACAGCATCATTTCAGGAATTCTGCTCATGCGCACACCCTACAGATTTGGGCCTAAGGTGTCCAAGCCACCAAGGAAAACAGGGAACCCCATGCATTTACGAAAAGAGGACACCCATGGGAATCCGTTGAGGTCTGACTTGCGCAAATCGGGCCAGAATTTATTACCCAGAAACCCCCGCAAAGTCCAAAATGTGGTGAAAAAAATGCGTTTTCTGCACATTTCACTGGGCTCACCCACCGAAACACGCCGCCAACAACATATGGCCTACCTTCCCGCGTCCCCACACGTGTCCCGATGAAAACGTTACCTCACATGTGTGGGTGCACCTACCGGGGGCGCAAAAGGAAAAGGGTAACCCACTGGTAACCCTAAGCCTTTCGCCACAGCACATTTTGTTCATGTGGGCAACCTACAGATTTGGGCCTAGGGTGTCGAAGCCAGCAAGGAAAACGGGGAACCCCATGCATTTCCGAAAAGAGGACACCCATGGGAATCCAGAGGTTTGACTTACGCAAATCAGCCCAGAATTTATTACCCAGAACCCCCGGCAAAGACCCACATGTGAGAAGGGTGCCCAAGGCCACGGATATTACCGCCGACTTTGCTGGAGCCCTGGCTGCCCTGTGTTACAGCTTCTCCCCACCAGGGAGTCCCGGCAGTGTGCCAATACCTCCCCGAAGGGAAAAGCTGTAATGCAGCCCAGCCGCAACTCCAGGACGGTTGGGGTTGATGTCTCTGGCCTTGGACATCCATGAATCCATGTGGGTGTACCGTCCCCTAAGCACAGCAGCAGCTCCAGGGAGCCCCGGCAGGATCCCCATTCCTCCCCGGAGGTGACATCTATAATGTAGCACAGCCAGAGGTGGAGTCTGGGTTTGCAGACGGACAACCCACATGGGAGGGATCCGCTCCCAGGGAATCACCAATGTTCTGCTGGCATAGGGGGAAATTTGTGGCCTGCCCCTGCAATTGTGTCCCAGCCCACCAACATATCTGCCCAGATGGCCCATTCCCACCCACACCACCAACAATCGAGCTCCAGTCTCACCCACCCCACTGAAAGTGGGCCCTAACCATAGAATAATAAAATACAGTACTCACATAACGTTGCAGCTGCTCACGTAGAAAACGCTGTAAACAAAACAAAAAACATGTGTTACCTATGGTCACACCAGCAAAAACAAATCAATAATTTTCAAGCATGCCCCCCTTGCAAGCCATCCCTGGTGGTATACTGAACCTCACCCCCCACTGAAAACCCATTTGCCCTTTCCTACTGGCAGATATCTGCCCCCAGGGAGGCCTACATGAGGTACCCCTGCCACCTATTTTGGGTGAGGGGGAGAGGGCCAGCAAAAACTGTGGGACAGGCCCCCCAGTGGGTGGAGCAGTAAGGTATGGGCAGCCTGGGGGCAGATTGGCACACCAATGTGCCCATCTGCGCCAAGGGAAGTGTGATAAACAAAGAAACACATTGAAAATGGCAGGCTGCACTTTAGGGGGGCTGCGGGGCACCTTAAACCGATGGAAAATGTTCAAATGTAATGGGGGGTGCACCTCTCCACCCCCACCCGAATTGGACGGGCAGCGCATCTCATGTAGCCCTCCCTGGGGGCAGATAAGGTGGGCTGTCATGCACTCCTCCCTTGGCTCAGGTGTCCCTTACTAGGAGCAGATATCTGGCCCCCGGGAGAGCTGCATGACATGGCCCCCACTCCATTGTGGGGGTGGAGTCACCACCCCTTCCCATTAGAAAATTCCCCGTCGGTTTGAGGTGCCCCACAGCCCCCCTAAAATGTGTTCCACCGTTTTCTTTGGTAACCCAACTCCCCTTGGCGCAGATGGGCCCCAATAGTGTGCCAATCTGGCCCCAGGGTGCCCAAACCTTACTGCCCCACCCAATGGGGGGCGTGTCCCACAATTTTTTATGGCCCTCTCCCCCCTCACCCCAAATGGGTGGCGGGGGCACCTCATGCAGACCTCCCTGGGCCTCCTACAAACGGCTGCGTGAGGTACACCCCCCCTCCATTTGGGGTGAGGGGAGAGGGCCACCCAAAAACTGGGGCAGTATGGTATGGGCCCCCTGGGGCCAGATTGGCACACCAAATGTGCCCCTCTGCGCCAAGGCAAGTTTGGTAAACAAAGAAAATATTTGAAAATGGCAGGCTGCAGTTTAGGGGGGCTGAGGGGCACCCTACCCCGCCAGGTAATTTTCTAATGTACTGGGGGTTGACGCTCTCCCCCCACACCAAAAGCAGGAGTGGGCATCTCATTCAGCCCTCCCTGGGGGCAGATAAAAGGGGGGGTTCTCATGCAGCCCTCCCTGGGGTTACATGCCCCTTCCTAAGAGCAGATAACTGCCCCCAGGGAGGGCTGCATGACATGACCCAAGTCCATTTTGGGTGGGGGGAGGGCAAACCCTTTCCATAAAGAAAATTCCCTGGTAGTCCAGTGGGGGGGGGTGGTCACCCATCCACCCCCAGGGGTCTCCATAGATGAGGCCATATGCTTTGGGGCCTTGGTGGGGGGAGGGGCCACTTACCTAGTAAGCAGCCCCCCTCGCCCCACTTTCAAAAGACATCCCTGGTCTCTAGTGTCATTGCTGCCCCTGGATTGAGCGCTCTGCGCACAATCCGGGAGAAGCAATGCTTACAAAAAGGGTGTCGTTGGAAAGGGGAGAATCTCCCCTTTCCAACGACACCTCCACAAAATAATCCCTGGTGTCTAGGGGTCCCCACCGCCCTCCCTCCTTCCCATGCTTCATTTTCTGATGCTTTTTTATTTATTTATTTACCCACCCCTGGGGGCAGATGGTCACCCATCCGCCCCCAGGGGTCTCCATATATGTGGCCCCATGCTTTGGGGCCATGTGGAGGAGGGGGCCGCTTACCTAGTAAGCAGCCCCCCCTCCTCCCATACTAGAAAGACATCCCTGGTGTCTAGTGTCATTGCTGCCCCCGGATCGAGCGCCCTGCACCCGATCAAGGAGCAGCAATGCTTAAAAAGGGTGTTTCTCCAGCATGGGGTCTGGCATGGATTCACATGCTCATGAATATTCCCCGTCGTCAGGCTGGGAATCCTCGGTAAAGAAAAAACCAGTATCAGTTTCGTTTCTGATCTGTCTTTCGTAGTAATAACCAATCACTGGTCTCTGCGTCATACTGACCACAGCCAATGACTGCCCTCTACCTAAGCACCGCCTCTGGCAGCCATCTTCAGATTTTTACCGCACGTTCATGTGTTGGGATCCTCGTGCTATTGCTCTCGAGCGTTAGTGCTATTTTTTCACGTTTTTTCTCAAAACTTCGTTTTTTCGGTCAGATGAGCCTCAAGCTCCACCGATTCTCCATCCGATCAACAGGGACCCGTGTCGGATTCGCCTGCGCCCCTCAAGGGTGAAGATTTCGTCGAGCTATGCTTTTGGAGGACTCCAGAAGTTTCTCAGGCCCGGTCATGGCCCAGGAGAAGGGGAGCTCGACGCCCGGAAAGCTGTTCAGGGTCTGCCCTGGATGTCAGCTGCAGAACGTCTTCACGGAGGACGAACACTCTTTTTGTCTTTACTGCCTACATGAGGACAAGACGCACGTGGAGAAGGACTGTGCGTGTTGCGGCAACATGTCGGAGCGGACCATGAAGGACCGCCATCAACGTCTCGCCAACTGGCTGGAAGGGAAGAGCCCGTCCGGCGAGAAGAAGAGGAAGAAAGCCGAGCGGTCTTCTAAGACCTTTGAGGACGCCCCGGCGACGGGGGTCCAACATAAGGCCAAGCACCGCAAGTCCGCTGGCACCGGGAGCGCCGAACGGTCGGGCTCTACGGGCGCCAGGCAGGGCACACCCTCCCCGGCACCATCAACCACGAGCCAACGCTCTGGGTCGGGTAAGAGGAAGGCCGAGCACCCGGCGAAGCTCCTGGAGAGGCCCCGGTCGAGCTCGAAGGCGGAGGGGGAGCGAGGCAGTGTCCCCCCCCTCAAGGATAAGGCGGTGAGCGCACCTAGGGTGGTGAAGGCCTTAATCCATCCGGCCAAGCCCTCTATCGAAACTGTCGCGGCGGCCCTGGCTCAGCCTGTGGAGGCTACACCAGTGGTGGCGACCTCTGGGCTCAGAGTCTCCCTGCCACCTCGGAGGGAGTCCTCTTTTGTGCCCATCGATAGGACCCCCGTGTAATCCCCCGTGGGGAAGAAAAATGGGGGGCAGGGCGTCGTCGTAGATTCGGCCTCAACCTCGGAGGAGGAGCTGGTCGAAGTCTTAAGCCACGGCCTCGGCGTGGAAGAAGACCGGCCCGTCGGGATGGATCCCGACGCAGGTGACGACGACATCGTCGAGGGTACCGACGGGGCCCCTGATCGCCCGTCGGATTCCCCTCTGCCAGCGCCGCGAGACAACTCGGCGGCCATTTTGTTGGCTATACAGTCCTTATGCTCAGAGATAAGGACGAGACTACCGTTGCCGACGGAACCTCTCCCGTCGGGGGACCCAGAACCGGGACCTTCTGGTGTTCCCCCTACCAAGAAAAGAAGGATCCACCCTCCGCCTCCTTTTCAGCTGTCGCGCCCCTTCCAGCCCTCCTCCCCGTCCACCCGAGGGGATGATACGGGGACTGACACGGCAGCGACGGGTACGGACGACGAGGTATACGACGAGGATGTACCGTCGTCGCCTCCCACCAGGGCTTCTCCGCCCGACGAGATTGGATCGTTCCACTCCATGATCACCAGGGCATCCGAGCTTTTCCAACTCTGCCCTGAGGAGAAGAAGAAGGAAGGTTTCCTTTATCAGCGGCGCGAGGCCAAGAGGAAGACGGTCCTCTCAGTGCCTCTATTGGACGACATTTGGGATGAGGGCCTCACCCTCCTCAAGAACCCTTCCACGACGCCAGCTAGAAGAGACCGGTACGAGAAGAAGTACCGGGTCCCGGACACGGCCCCCCTGTGCCTCCGGGCGCAGCCTACCCCGGACTCCGTCGTCTCCGCGGCGGCCAGGAAAAAAGCGGGGGGGGGGTGCGGCCTCCACATCGACTTCCCCACCGGACGGCGAGGGAAAGAAATTGGACGCCCGATCCGGGAGCAGCAATGCTGTCACACAAGGTATCGTTGGAAAGGAGAGAATCTCCCCTTTCCAACGATACCTGCCTCGATATCAGGCTTGAAATGCAGCAGGAGATCGAGGGGGAGAAAGGTGGAGACTCACCTTGTGTTTTCACCGCAGCAGCCTGAAATGGCTGCTGCAGTGAAAATTACTTTCACGTCGGCGTGCATTACGCACGCTGACGTGAAACTGAAGGTACTCCAGCCCCCTGGCAGTGAGGGGGAGCTATCTCGTCCTTGGCACTACGCAGGTAATGTCAAGGACGAGATATCTCGTCCTTGGCACTTAAAGGGTTAAGAGAAAGAAGAACAGAGTATCTTGTTCAGAAAGGTCCAGATAAGCCACAGATGGCGGATGACTGGCAGAATTGAATCAAATACACAAAATTACATGAAGAAAAAGACGATTTCAGTGTCAGAATCACGTGACCAGACGAGCAGGAAGGGATGAAACTTTCACACCTTTGCCATGCACAGACGCCTTAACTTTCCCAGACCAAGAAGCAGACTCAAGGCCAACCACAAAGAAATAATTGACACATGACAACTGAAGTGATGGTTGATTGTAGCAATAATTGGACGGAAGCTGGGGGTGCAGACGAACTCCCTGCACCTGGCCGGCTATTCTGCACGCTGCTAAGCGCAAGTGGAAAAGTATGAGTGGGGTTGATGCCAACCCAATCATAGTGGACCGTGTAATCTAGGGTCCTATAGTTAGTAGAACCAATGAGACGTCGTACTTTTAGTGACGTTTACAGTAGCCATTTTGAAGGAAGGGCTTAGATGCCCCACCTGACGTTGTTTATCCAATCCCCTTTCCCTGTTACCATATACAGATATAATACCTATATTAAAGTTACCTTCCTAGAAACAATCGAGTTGCATGCAAAGTGTTAGGAGTTACACGTCAGTGATGACGAGTTTTTGGTATAAATGTTCTGTTTTTTCTGAAATTAATTGGAGTTGAAGCGAGAAGGAAGATCGAGTGATTGCTAATATTTATTGAACTCACTGTTTTTTGTACTTGTCATTAAACAAACTCCCTTTGCCAAACTATTGAGTTGTCATTATTGATTTGGTGCAAGAGAGAGTACGAATCTGCATCGCCATCCATCTCAAGGGTGCTGCTGCTCATCTTAAAGTGCTGTTTGGAAACCCCCAGTCCTATGGGCGGCTGGGGTCCTTCGAGCACACTTGTAATGCACAAATCAGCATAGATGCCCCCGAACATCCCAGGACTGGCCCGGACTGTTCGCGGGCATCAGAGAAGAAAAATGCCAGTTTTTTGGCTTTTTAATGCCATATCCCAACCCATCCTCATCACCCCTCACCTTCCTAGAGATTGTTTCATTAGTTTGACATGTGCAGTGTTGTGTTTTTTTAATATGTTTTTACTGCGATGTTCGCAGACAACATGGCAGGCGTTTCCAAAAATCTGACACACCTCTCGTTTTGTATTGACCAGTCAGTGGGCGAGTCCGATGTCTGCGGACATCACGTGATGCTCTAGAACGATTGGATGCCCATCCACGGACCGAACAGGGAAGTGAGTCCATGGACCGAACCCAGATATCACTCATTTTTTGACCTACCTTTTGTTCATTTTAAAAAACTGATGGACGGATTTACACAAAATTTACAAATGCACGCTTTTGGCACCAAGCCACCGCTCCTGCCGCAAATTTGGTGAAAATCCGTCCAGCGGTTTGGGCTGTAGAGGTGAGCAAAATTATTTTGTCAAGCTAGCTTCACAACATTTAGCCAATGTTTCATTCTATGAAAAGCGAATTTCAAATTCACGGTCCACATTGCAAGAAGATTGGCATATAATGAGTACACATTGGAGAAACAGAGGTCTATTGACAGAAGCAGAACAAGAGTATATGTACACTCCTTTCCCAATTATTCCCACAATCTACTTCATACCCAAAATTCATAAACCATTTCTGGAATTACCATCATGTAGGCACTTCATCAATAGCATAGGATCAATAACAGAATTGTTATCGGAGTACATAGATAAACATCTCCAACCTCTGGCAGAAGGACTATCATTCAGGATACTAAGCATGGGATACAACAACTGGAATTAGTACAATAGGTAGAAAACTATCGTTTAGTAACACTAGATGTCTCAGCACTCTATACAAGTATCCTCCATGAAAAAGGATTAGAATCCAGTGACTATTTCCTCAAAACAAGATATGTGTCATTTCACCAGCAGAATTTGATGATTCTCGAAATTTTGCGCAATACATTTTTTACATTCAATCAACAACTGTACAAACAAGTACAAGGCACAGCCATGGGTGCTAAATTCGCACTGGCTTGTGCAAATCTATACATGCGACACTATGAGATTGAGCATGCTTTGTAACATCCAGCATTCACAACAGAAAACAATGTGGTATATTGGGGACGGTACATCGATGATCTTTTAATTATATGGAATGGATCTCAAGAACAACTCTTAAATTACCACAAGTACCTCAACCCAAATTCATACAATTTACAACTTACTCTACAGCAAAGCTCAACAGCAATTCTCTGCATCTTCATCTATATATAGACAACAATACAATACTTACAACACTCCACATAAAATCGACAGCTGTGAACAATATACTTCATGCCTCAAGCAATCACTCGAATCATGTCATTTCCAACATACCATATGGAGAGTTACTCAGAGCAAAAATAAATTGCCATCAACAAATTCAAACAAAGATGATATCAACATAAACATTTAATAAACACCTATTACAAAACTAAATTATGAACGAGAGAACATGTTCGAAAAAACAAACCAAAATTGGATAAATCAAAGGCACCAGACAAGGTGAGATCATAACAACATACAGTACAAACAATCAAATAATCAAAAAAGTATTTTTTATTTATTTTTTTTTTTTTATTGTAAAACTACAGCCTTATACATATTCTATGACAAGGCTTTTGTTACATTCTTCCATACTTCATCCTTATTCCTTGTTACTGCTGCTTTGCCTTTGGTTATGGTTGCCGACTTTCTGATCTGTGTTCCAGGAATCCTGAGTTGGCAACAGCATGTCCATGTAATTAATTACTGAACAGACTAGCTGTATGTTTTCGCCTGATAATAGATTTTTCCACCATCTTTCGATGTCATTCTCTAACGGAGTGAACTTTTCCAGGTGTGTTTTACGCTGAGGGATTGTACCTGTGCACTCTGTTATAAGATGTTTGATGGTTTCAAGCCCATCTTTACAGAATCTGCAGGAACTGTCTTTTATTTTTGTGTTTTTTTGTCTCCTTAGTGTTTCTTTTGTTCTTAATATGTTTAGTTTCAGTCTTAGAAACTGCATACGATAATATTTTGAAGGGCATCGTGTCAGGAATCGAGCTGGCATGTTTAATTTGTTTTCAATTGGCCCTAGACTTGCCATTGATTTGAGTGAATCTCGCATTTCTTTGTTAATTATCCAGGACCATCGTTCAAATTTTTTTTTTGCAATTTGAGGTGTGTTCAGCAGTTCTGTTTCTTTAATGTCGGCTGTAGTTAGGATTCCCATTAGTTTGGAGTTCCATTTAGTTGTTAGATTTGTTTGAGTTCCAGATTCTGTCTTGAAGATCTCGTATGCTGGGATTGGGGGGTTCAGATTCATTTTCCTCCATGTTATAAGCGATTTCCATATAACTTTCGAGTGTAATGAATTCAGTGATAATTCGTGCCTTACTGCGGCAGCGGGGACATTTTGGGGTAGATTCAATACTCTGCGCCAAAATATGCTTTCCAGCAGATGCCATGTTGTTTCTGAGATGTTCCACCCAGCTTCAGCTCCGAAGGTTATTGTTGGTATCACTTTTTGTGCATAGAACAATATAACAGGAGCCAACGAGAATTTACCGTATTCTCTCTCTAGTTTTGCTCCTTGCAGCGCCAGCTTTTTCATACGGTTTTTTAGATCTTCGATCCATGGTCCTTCATTGATGGAATTATTGAAGCGTATTCCTAGATATTTTATGGAGGTTACTCTTTCTATATTTTCACCGTTTATGGACCATGAAAAATTTCGGTCTTTTCTGTTTCCTTTAGAGCCAATTTCTAAGATCTTGGTTTTGGCCGTGTTTATTTCGAGATCATTCGATGTCAGGTAATCATACAATTTGCTTAACAGTCGTTGCAGTCCGACTTGTGTACGATCTAATAGTACTATGTCGTCGGCATATGTTATGCAGGAAATTGGTGTGTTATTCAATTTTGGAGGAAATGCGTTGACGTTTCTCAAGTGAGTAGGTAGGTCTGCTATAAACAATTTAAATAGCTCTGATGCAAGAGGACACCCTTGTTTTACCCCCTTCTCAGTTTTAATGGTTTCTGACATTTCTCCGTTATTGCTTAATCGCACACGTATTGATGTGTTAGTGTGGAGTGCTATGATAGGTTCAAGCAGGTTAGCCGGGCATCCCCATAGACTAAGTTTCTGCCATAGCCTTCTGCGATTTATTCCGTCGAAGGCCTGTTTCATGTCGACAAAAGCTAGAAACATCCGTTGACCTGCTTTGATGGTTTCCATTTTTAATATGCTTAAAATGCAAAGATTTGCGTCCACTCCGACGCCAGCAGTAAATCCCGTTTGTCTTGGGTCTGCAATCATCTCTTCATTTGCCCATTTCGCGAGTTTCTTTCTCAAGAAAGATCCACAAACCTTACCTATGGTGTCTAAAAGAGCGATTGGACGATAATTGTTTGGGTCGTCCCGGTCGCCCTTTTTATGAATTGGCACCACTATGGCTTTTGTCCAAGATTCAGGTATTTGTTTAGTTATAGCTATTCGAGCAAAGAGAATTTCCATAAAGACTGACCATTCCACAACGTTTTGTTTTAACATTATGTTTGTGATCAGGTCTGGACCTGGCGCTCGGGAATTTTTTAGTTTGGTTATTGCATGTGCAATCTCGTGTGCATCTATTTTTAAGTCCCAATCGTTCATTCTAGTGTTGAGTTCTATTGCTGGATCCCAATGGGAGCTTTTGTATACTTTTGTAAAGTGGTCAACCCAAATGTTTCCTGCTAGACCATTTACAATTGTTGGTTGGAATTTCAGGGATCCAGCATTTAATATTGACCATATGTCTCTGGAATTTTTCTTTATCATAAGTTTCATAATATTTTCCGCACGATCTTGATCAATGATTGCTTTCTGTGATCTAATCCAGTTCCTATATTGATTGCGCCGAACTTTTATTCTTGCTCGAACATTACCCGTTTTGTGATTTTTTTTTTCAGTTTTCTCACGTCACTTCTTAATGTTTTTTTAGCGTCTTGAATCACTTTACTGAAATTATGTTTATGTGTTTTACCAGTCGTACTTAAATGGTTTTTTACAAGGTTTGATAATAATGGAGCATATTCACATGTGCCTTGGTTCTCGTTTCTGCTGAAAATTTCAGTGACTTGTCGTATCTGCCGGCCAGTTATTCTCAGTCTGTTACCAGTCGAGTTTACTGTTAACTGGGCTGTTGTTGGTTCGCTCTTTTTCCAAAAAACCAGCCAATTTAGACGTATTATCTCGTATTCACTCTTTCTTGTTGTGATCACTTCTAAGTTAGTTAGCTTTCCATACATCTCTGCTGACGTCCAGATGTAGTCTAGGGTTTTGGCTGCTCCTTTGAAGATGCCTCTCCAAGTGCATTTTGCCGGGATGTCTCCTTTGATGTTTCCATTAATCATGCACAGATCTCGATTTGACATCATATTTTGCCAGGCATTTGCTCTTTTGCATAGTTGGTTTTTTGGAATTCTTAGATTAGTTTCTGAATTTTGGTCCCATTTGAACCATGCACAGTTCAAGTCTCCACAGCAGATGATCCATACTTTCCTGTGGTTTAGAATGACGTTGTCTATGAGCTCCTGCACTGAATTTATGAATTTGTCAGTTGTTATTTTGGCTGGATTCCAATAACAATTAATTATTAGCATATATTCACATTGCTCTTTGTTTGGTAGTAGGTATTTTATTAATGTTCCTTGAACAAAGAGATTTGGGTTTAGGGATTGTACTGGTGTCCATCTTTCGTTGATTCGAATCATCGTCAAAAGTCCCGAAAAGGGGCGACCAGTTCTGTTTTTCCCAGCAGGATTGAGGAATATGCTAAAACCATCTTTTGATGGTTTATTATATAGCCAAGTTTCCTGCAAACAAATGAATATTGTTTTTTCGGACGAAACAGGGAAGTCTTCGAACAAGTGTGTAAATCCACGTGTGTTCCACGATAAGAGGTTTCCTTGTCCCTCTTGTCTTTTCAATCATTGCTAATTTGGTTGGCTTTATAATCCTTGCTTGGTTTGAGTATTAGCCAATGAATGACGTAATGCATTGATTTTAGATTCCATTGTGAGAGTGTCCTGCTCGTCATATTGGCTTCTTTCCTGTTTAGAGCTTTCTAGAGGTTCTACCGTCAAGTCAAAGCCAAATACCAGAAGTTCATCTAAGGCATGTAGAATTGTGGATCGCACTGCATTTGAGGTAATGTGCAGTAGCACCTGATCAGTGGAGTTTTCAGAAGCGTATTCCACTATTTTGATGTCATCCGTATGAATGGTCCGTAAAGAGGGTATACATTGGAATAGCTTCAGCACGTTTGTCCGATTTAAATTCATCTCGTGTTCATCTGTATGGATGTTTTGAAGTCGAAGTTTTGTGATTTGGTTGCCATTTTTCTTTTTCTGATACTGTTGTGTTTTTGATATATAATGCACAGTTTGTTTCCTTTGATTTATTGTTAATTTTGGATTTAATTTGTTTGCCGCTTGTGCTCTAATTCCTTCTTTCTCTGAATTGGATTTTCCCATCATTTGAGGCTTTGTATTATTTTCGTTGGTTCGTTGAATTGGAACACTTATTGGAAAATTTTGTTTTGGTTGAGCCTCGTCTTGCCATACGTTTTCAAACACAGCCGCGTCATCATTTCCATCGCTGTTATGCGAGTATGTTGACAGATTGCAGAGCTCTGTTGACGAGGTTGAGATGGTTTGTGCTGTGCTTGTTCCTGAAGTTTCACCCCGCATGCGTTTTCTACATGGGCTCCTCTTTTCGGTGTTTTTGGAGTTGACTTGCTTTTCTGACGTTGTTGGTTTCCGATTTGCCTTCTCCGTTCGTGTGAATATTGCTGGTCGGGTTGGTAATGGCATATTTCTTATAAATTTTTTTGTATTTGCTGTTCTTTTCCACTTATTCCTGTCAAGGTTGGTTGCGGAAAAAAGTGGGACCTTGGGAACGTCATTTGTTGTGATTTCTTTAGATTGATTTTTTGAAGCTTTTGTTATTTCTTCATGTACACCATTGAAGATTTTAAAGGCAGATTGTTTAGTAACTTCACCAAGAATGATCTGAGGGTGATCTTGAGATGTTTCTGTCGTCAGTTCTTGTTGTTTATTTAGTTGCCGGGTATTTGTCCTGTTCTGTGATGCTTCTAGGGTCGTTTGCTCGCAATCAGGAGCACGTACGTTTTGTTTATCATTTTTGGCTCTTGTTTCCTGGAGCTTTCCCTGTACTTCGTATGGCGTTGCTAGAGTAGATTGATGTCGTTCGTGTCTCATCCATTTTACTGCTTCTAGCAGTCCTATGGACAAGTTGTCGTTGTCGCGGTGATATCTTGCTGCTAGGTCGCCAAGGCGCATCTGCCAATTTGCAGATACGTCTGCCTCTTTCTCCATTTGACTCTGAATAAAAGTTGTGAAACCGGACAGTTGTTCTATCTTTTCCGTTAGATTAATTAGCATTGCGCCTTGGTCTTTAATGGTTTCATTTAGAGATTCGTATAATTTTACGAAGGGGATCATAGCTAAAGATGATGCGGCTAGTACATTGTTATGTATTTGCATGGCAGCCGCTGCCGAAAGGCTTGATTTCGTGGCTGCCTCGCTAGAATCCCTCCTTGGCGTTGTTTGTGAATTCGGTGAGTCTACATTCATATGGGTCAGGGGAATATTCAATTCCATAGGTTGTCGTTGTTTCAATTTTTCCAGCACAGGTGTTCTTGCGTGCCATCTTGGTGTACTTGCTTTGTTTCCTTGTTTGTCGCTATTTTCATTAATGTTTAAGGACTGATGGATTTTGTTTGATGTCCCATTTGATTTTGAAGGTTCCTTGTTTATTATGTTTTTTAATCCCACAAGGGTCGGCCTTTGGGAGTTAGTTTTCCCTAGGCGTACAGCAATTTGTGAAGTAGCATCCACTGTTGTTTCGTCCAGCATTACGGATCCCTGTTCAAATCCGTTTATCAAGACACTTTTCAAAATAGTTTTTTCTTTTGCGGGGATGATGTTTGCATTCGACACTAGTTTACTATTAACGTGGTTAGGACTTTTCCCAGGTTCCATTTGATTATTATGCTCCTTAGAGTTTTGATATAGGGTATCAGTTGATTGAGTTATTTGCTTTATGTTCGTTGTTTGTGTGTTTTGAGAGATCTCCATCATTGACTCGGGGAGTGAGGCTCCTAGTAAGTCCACGTCAGGGATTTCAAAGGGGGTGACAAAATCTTCTATGCATTCAACACTTTGAACTTTGTCAGTCTCACTGATATCATGCGGGATCGGCACTAGATCAGACAAGGACAATGCTGCCTTAAGTTCGTTCCCGCTTTCCTTAGGTAAACCTTTTGATGAGATTAAGTCAATGGCGCTATTCAAGTGTGGATTTATTTCAAGCGTTTTTTCCTGGTTCATGTCGCTGTCTTTTTCATGGGTTTCACTCTGTTGTAAATGGCCATTTGGTGGAGAGGCTTCAATATTTCTCTCGTCGTCCGATGGAACAGAGTCTGTTTGAAGGGGCAAGGGGGGTTGCTCACCGTGTCTTATGTTGTCATTGCCTGTCACCATAGAGTCTGTTTCGAGGTCTACAGCCATATCTCCGACAATATGAGTGATGGCTTTTTGGATTTCTGCTCCTGCCTTTGCTAGCGACCAAGGATTTGTTTGTCGACGCTGTTGTATGGTTTTTGTCCTTGTCTGTGGACCTTGTTTTGTCGTCATCCTTATAATCTCCCAGCCTACAATGCAGTTTCTCTGCACGTTAATTATAGGAAGTTAGAGTTATATGTGCGGATGTTATTAATGTGTTCGTGCTATCAAGCACTGGTTATGTCTAGACGTTCCCGTGCCTTTGATCTCAGTAGGTTGCGGATTAGCACAATAAGACACTTACTTGTGGAGCCAGTGGCCAAACAGGAATGTCGATGAGCTCGACTCGATGATTACCGCCTCCCAGAGCCAAACAGCAGCAAAACAGCACAGCAAGCGGCCTTGACACCACCGGGCTTAACGCCGCGAGGGTGACTGTGTCTGGCCTTTGAGGTGATTCAGAGTCACGTGATGAGCACGTGACCGGCGGCAGTCTCCGCCCCCTCCGGGGAACGGACGTAGAACTGCAAGAGTCTCCTGACTCGCAGTGCAGGGCAGGTGAAGATTTTGCAAATGCGAACGCACGTTCGTTTTCCTGATAGTTCAGCTGCTGCAGCAAGAGCACACAGCTCGGCAGACTGTGTCTGGCCTTTGAGGTGATTCAGAGTCACGTGATGAACACGTGACCGGCGGCAGTTTCCGCCCCCTCCGGGGAACGGACGTAGAACTGCAAGAGTCTCCTGACTCGCAGTGCAGGGCAGGTGAAGATTTTGCAAATGCGAACGCACGTTCGTTTTCCTGATAGTTCAGCTGCTGCAGCAAGAGCACACAGCTCGGCAGACTGTGTCTGGCCTTTGAGGTGATTCAGAGTCACGTGATGAGCACGTGACCGGCGGCAGTCTCCGCCCCCTCCGGGGAACGGACGTAGAACTGCAAGAGTCTCCTGACTCGCAGTGCAGGGCAGGTGAAGATTTTGCAAATGCGAACGCACGTTCGTTTTCCTGATAGTTCAGCTGCTGCAGCAAGAGCAAAAAAGTATTAACAAAAAATTTGAATATTCTACAAATGGACACAGATCTCCATTCCATTTTGGACAACCAACCAAGCAGCGCCTTTCGTAAATCAAAAAATCTAAAAGAAATGCTCAGTCTATCTCATTTCAAACAAAGCAAAAATCCAGTCATTTGCCATTCACAAATGTGGCTGCACTCACCAACAACAGGCAACTGCAAGTGTGGAAAATGTCAAGTGTGTCAATACTCAGACAATGGCAAGATTAACATCCACATCGAAAATGCGACCATCAGACCAATAAAGCACTTAATAAATTGCAATAGTAAAAATGACATATAGGGGATTCAATGGATCTGTAATAAACAATACATAGGAAGTACAATCGG
The DNA here is from genome assembly GCF_040938575.1 of Ambystoma mexicanum. NCBI lineage: Eukaryota > Metazoa > Chordata > Amphibia > Caudata > Ambystomatidae > Ambystoma > Ambystoma mexicanum. The sequence continues at coordinate 249,443,284 of NC_090930.1, read as the reverse complement.
GCCATTGAAGATAAGAACTGGAGAACACATGAGAGCAATTAAAAATAAAGATTTCAGATCACCGCTGGCCTTTCATTTTCAAGAAAATAATGCAATAGAACAGATGCATAATATGAGCTTTTTTGGTTTGGAGAAAGTAGAACTACCTCCTAGAGGAGGAAATCAAGGACAGTTATTGAGACACAGAGAAACATATTCGATTTGTATAATGGATACTTTCAATTTGGGTCTGAACACAGACATGGAAAGGCATCATTTTCCTTGATACACCCCCATAAGATTTCTGAAGTACACAAATGACACTGTATGCTTATTGTACATTGCATGTTTTCTGATAAAATTGCATGTTTATTGTATATACTGCAATATAAGTACTAATTATGTTGAAAGAAAGAAGTTAGTCAAATTCAGCCTCTTAATCACACGGTTTTACCAGCAAATTGCATTTCATATTAACCATGGTTATCCTTTTCACTCATGATTTTCTATATCAAGACACAAATAGCATTGTCATTCTATACTTATAATCTTAGACAAAGGACAACGGAAGAGTAAAATAATCATATAGGACACCTGGAAAAACCAACAATATTCAGTGCTAAATGAGGACAAAAAGGATGCATAATGTTGCATCCAAAGCTAACGGAGCAAAAATAACAAGTCAGTAAAAAGTAGTATCATGTTTCAATCTCTAAGAAGCACTAAGCTTTAATCCTATATTTAGAAAATAGGCACGGAATATCAAATACTACCAAAAGACATGGGAAACCGTATCCAATAGATACATACATGTATCCCAAAGCAAGATGGCGGTGACTTGATGATGCTATCACTTTCTACGTGCGTGACCGCGTCATCACGCCAGTATAAAATACAGCCCACTTTCCCAGAATCCTATTTAAACAGAGGGTTGTTTGCATTTTGGAAGTGCTGTTTTGCAAGTGCTGGCAGTAGCAAGTGGGTGTGTGAGCCCTTCTATTTATAATCTTACTTGTGCTATATTGTTTTGTGTTTCCTGTTTTATTTTGATATATTGGATTTAGCCACGTTATTTGGCCCTTGTATTTTAAATTATTGTATTTGTTTCGTTTTAACCTTTGTTGATGCCAGTTTTACTTACGACCGGCATGCCAGACGTAACGGATTTCACAGCGCATACTGCAGCTGCACTAATAACACCAAAGTCATCAACGCGTACTAAACACTTATCTCGCTCTAAAAAGCGATTATAAGTATGCGTTCTTGCTCTGCAGTGGTTGACATTCAGAACTTCTGTGCTCCGGGTGTTTGAGCTTTCACACCCGTAAATCGGCTAACTTCCTCTCAGACCTCTAGGCCATTGGAGACTCCTAGACATACTCCTAAGGAGTCCAACATGTGCCACGAGCGAGTAGGGTTTAACTGCACTCCACCTGACTCCTTAGTTGAAGATGGAGCTTTAACGCTGACATCGCTATCTTTAAACCCTGCCATTAACTTGCCTGCCATTAATTTGGTTTTGGATAATGCGATTGCTCCCAAACCCGGCTGCGGGCACCTTCCTCTAAACGAATTTGCGACCAGTGACGTGCAGGCAATGACCAATTCCGTTGTTGCCATGGCTGCTATTGATATTCCCAACAACAACTGATTTGAAATCGAGCAATGTTGATGAGTTTTTGCTCTCTTAAGATCCCCCAGATCGGCGATCTTTCCCAATCGCCAATGATGTTCTGACCTACTGCAGAAAACTCTTTTGCTCTGTCCATCCCTTACTTACAACCTACCTCTAGACCAAAATGAACCTCACCATTAGGCACCTTTAGAGCTATTAATGGTAATTTCGTAGTGGGACTAGATATATCCTTGTAGTCTATGAATGCGGCCCTTTTCTCCTTAACTAAGTTATATGAGACCTTGGACAATAAATTGAATATGCAATATTCCTTGTTAACACATTGTTCTGCAAAAGGAAAAGGAATCGACTAATTGCCTTTGTTGTGAAGACATTTCCCGGCAATCGGCTCGGATCTCAATTTCAGGAGACATTTTACTCATCGACTGCTCACTTAATCAGCAGTCAATCCTTATACAAACAGATATTCACAATACATTTCTTAGCACAAAAAGAAATCTGTATTCCAGTCATCCAGTATTGAAGGAGGGTGTATCAGCCGAACCCTCAACATCGAATTCAACCGGTGAAGCGACCGTGACGTGTCAATTAAATCAACCCTGTTTAAAAACATGTTTAAAAAAAGCCAAAGCTAAGAACATTGAATGTTTGGTTGGCAGCAAGGCTGGTGCAACCCTGATTGAGGCCGACGGTGAGACCTTTAAAGGAAAAGGGGCGGTGGATATGATTACAGCACAAAATTATAATATATTTGACACTAAAATGAAAGTACCTATAGCCAAGCAGCTTACAAAAAAATCTAAAAATATTAAATCTTGTGCGGGGAATAAGACTACTGGTGCTCACAAATGTATACAAAAATTGCCCTTACCTAAAACAGTTGCCACACTAGTGTGTTCTATTGCAAATAAATATTGCAAGAACTCCTCTCGGGATAGGGCAGCCCTCGCAGTCAGTCTCGGGAACTGCCCCTGCTGTATGAACCCAACACTTTCGTTCTGTTGAGCGAACAACAAGATGATCCTGCTCTGTACCCCTCTTGCAATGAGGAGAGATCTTGAGAGCCTGTTGCCCCTGTAATCCATCCTCCAGTCCACCAGCTGGTCCAGCAGATTGCAAATTCGGCAAGAGCTGCTCTGGCAAACAAATCTGCTATGCCTGAATTAGATAAGTAGATAACGCTGGAGAGATGGAGGGAGGCGATAGACAAATGTTTGCATCGCTTCTTTTCGCAATCAAACAAACCGGATGCAACTTTCAACTGCGATACACAAAGTAATAATGGGTCTGTAATATCTGCTAATAACAGTAATGGTGAAACCCAATTAACCTGAACAGGATTTGAAACAACCTTTTTCATCAAATCTTAAACTTACACATTTAATTATGCAGTGCCGTTCGCATCCTTATCCCATGTATGACCTCAATAGGCACACTGTAATGAAAATTCTGGCAGAAATACCGGCCTTAGAAGACTTACATCAAATGACATCAACCAAATCAAATTGATCCATGACTATGATCTTTCGGTAGTTAAACTATGGATGAAATCTGCTCTTGCGAGAAATGTTTTGTGGCAGGCTTGTTCTGAACTTTATCATTTGGGTTTTCTTCTAATCAATCCCTCTTCCTTTGAACATCAGCATGTCCTCACTTTGGGGAAACCACTCATTTCAACAGACAGCAATGGTCAAAGTAAACCGTCAGCAATTCAGCAGGGTAGTTAGGAGAATTCCAACACTAGTTATGTTAAAAATCAGAACATGAAGCAGAACCAAGATTAGCCATCCGAACCATCCACCTCCTGTTCCTTGGCTCATGGAATACTAGAGGGTGTTTAAGCACTTGACTAGTTCTTATAACCTCCTGAGAGACTGATATCGTAGCCTTGCAGGAGGTATGGCTTTCTACTCCTCCAACCTGGGATCAGCATGTTGTTGCACTAGTTCCAGCCATGGTCCCCATTAGGGGCCGGACTTATGGTTGCTGTTAAAACCTCTGCTAACCTAACATTGGAACCATGGGCGTCTACTAATAGCTTCTTGCAAATGGTAAAGATGAAATCGAGTAAACATGTCAGTGCTATTATTAACGCTTACTGGAACCATGCTGGCATTACAGACTAGGTTTTTATTAATGATTTGGAAGAACTGTTTGATATAACTATTGTAGATTGCTGCTGTGATAATGTAATTCTGGTAGGCGATTTCAATATCTCATGCATTGTACAACCCCCCAAGATTCTTTCTCCAATCACAAAGAGATGGAATTCCTTATTGAAAGGGTGCCATTTGCACATACTAAATGGGTATGTGCTTGGCGATATGCCCCGGCAAACTATCGGCATAGAGGTCACTAGGTCGCCTTGATTGATTACATATACATGGACAGTGGCTTGTTTAATCTCATCTCCAAGTTCCAAATTATTTGTCAAACTTTTAATGACATGATATTTTGGCAGGGTCCTGGTCTAATCCAGGGAAAATACAGAAGCCCTCTTTAGCTTCAGGTATGGTACTAAATAATGCCATGAATAGATGACATTGGACTTCTGCCTCATTGGAGGTCTTTAGTGTAAGATATCATTTTTTAATGGATCCATCTTGTCTGGTACGGGGAGCTGTCAATCATATGTCGATGTTATGCAGATTTTCAAAATTGGGAAGAAAGCTTCTATTAAACCTGCTAAAACTAACTTGCATGTTTTTGATCCTGATTGGGCTGCGGGGAAAGCCTGTTTGTTTCCTGGTCCTGATATGATTTTGTGACTAAGATCTCTAAAGTGTCGCTATAAGAACTGGTTAAAGGCTAGGAGAGCATTAATCTATCAGCACGATGGAGAAGCAATGTTAGGAGCGGTTGCCTCTAAGAGCTCTGCCATGATTTGGAGCTTATTGAATAGTGCATATGGTAGCTCGCAGTTGGCGGCCCAGGTAAACTCTGTTTCTGCAACTTCAAAACATATGTTGGTTCAAAGGATGATCACCTCCGCTTTGACCTGGAAGATATTTTATACTATATATCAAAGCTCACTACTTCTAGAGCCCCGGGCCCTGACGGGTTATCAGACGACCTGGGCTAATATCCTTTTGATCATCTTTGAGCAGGCCGTCAGGACTAGGTTACTACCCCCTTCTTGGAGGAACTTGATCGTTATACCGATCTATAAGAAGGGTGAACGATCTAGTCTGGCTAATTACAGGCCGATAACCCTTTTGGATATCCCAGGCACGCTTTTTGCCAGGTTTCTTCTAAGAGATCTAAATCCTTGGCTAGACATCTCTAATTTACGGGGCCCAAATCAGACTGGTGTTATGCCTGGTTTGGGCACGACTATAAGTTTGCATGTCTTGCAGACGATAAAATCGCGGGAACTATCTAAAAAGCAGCCTACATACCTGACATTTATCGATTTCCAGGCTGCTTTCGATTCTGTCTGCAGAGGTCTTCTTATGAACAAGCTGCGGATTGCCGCTTGCCCGGAGTATCTCTTATTTTGGATTAATGAGCTGCACTCGCACACTACAATGCAAATTAGACTGTCCTTGGATGGAAACCTATCAGAATCTATCGCAACTTTGAGGACTCAAGCAGTGCTGCCTCTTGGCCTGCACCCTCTTTAATTTCTTTGTTTCTGATATGTCCCATGATTTTGCCAATGTCATCTCGGATTCGCCCAGGCTAGGGGGGGCGTGCGACCCCCTGGTTGTTTTATGCTGATGACCTTGTGTTGTTGGCTAAGTCTCACGGTGTCCTGCGCTCCCCCCTTTTCCAGCTTGGCAGCTATGTGGAGGCCAATTTATTGAAGATCAATCAGTCTAAATGTAAGATCATGGGGTGTAACTCGGAGGAGGATTCACAAGTCAGTGCCTTGGGCCTTGCAGAAAAACAAGCTGGAAGTGGTTGCAGAATATAAGTATTTGGGCCGTATCATCAACAACTACCCGAGTGACCTACCATATAACCGTGATCTGGAGCTTAAGCTGAAGACAGACATTTCCCAGGCCGTATTACTTAAGCGAAATATGGTAAATTTTCATTTTTGCTTGCTATTACTTTTTTTTTAAACAAAAGGTAACTCCAATCCTTACTTACGGCGCTGAGACAAGGCACTGCCTAACAGAATCTTTTTGGCAGAAACTCGAAGCTCAATTTTGGAGGGCTATCCTTGGCTTACCACAGGCTGTCACTATGTGCCTTATTCGTCATAAATTAGGAATGGTGCCACTCTACGCTGTGTACTGCTGGAAGATTCTTTCTCTTTATAAAAAATATCTGATGGTGGTGTAACCAAACACTGTTATGACTGTATTGGCCAGATATGTGTTAACCTCTAAACATGCAACGATTCTGGTTTGGAGAACAAGCACAAAGAATATCTTGGAATCCGAAGGGATATTGGACAGTACCTTGATCAACAAACCGACCAGAGTTATAATAAAACTCTGGCGGCATGATTGGATTAAAACAAGAGAAAAATGTTTCCAACTGCGTCTGTTCAGGGATCAACCCTACAGCATAAAAAAATTGCATTCCGTTGAACCGTATATGTTAAAATTCCCCAACCTTAAACGAAGATCCTTATACATGAGGTTGAGGATGAATTTTTGGTATACCAAGGAAATCATGTTCAGGCGGAATCTTAGTTAAGATAATTGCTGTAGGTTTTGTTCTAAAGTTATACAAATTGAAACAACAAAGCACTTGATTGCTGAATGTCCTGCACTACTTCCTCGAAGAGTAAGACTCTTCCAGCATATGTTTACAGAATATCAAATATTAGATTCTGACATGTTGTGGAAAGTTCTTTGATAGCCATAGATTGGGAATGAATGTAGCAATGATAACTTTCATGCAGTCTCTGAATTTGTTGGAAGCGCCCAAAGTTTGACGTGTCGTGTGAACTTAACTCTATTGTAAACTCTTGATGATGTAATCTCCAAATGTTAATCCCTTGGAGTACATATCATTTTGGAAACTTCAAGGCAGTTGTTTTGAATATTATGTTATTTTGTTCTTCTCTTATGATCGATTGTATATTTAATTGTTTTTACTACTCATAAGTCAAAGTTGTTCATTACTCGTTTATTATTCTTACATTTACATTTTTGTGAGCACATATTGTTTTACGATTGTGAAGTGAATTGAGGAAACCAAATAATATTGTAAATGTGAATCAGTTTTTTATATAAATATATATATATATCTCTATCTCTGAGAACATTCGATTTTTTAATTTGAAAGGCTGTTTTAAAATGTTAAAAAAAAAACCCATCTTTAAATTCCTGCAGCATCCGTACCACAAGGAAACCAGAATTTGTAGCAGGGAAATCCACAAAAAAACAGGTAAATGTTGGCACGCTAGCAGGAAACTATTATGTTAGAATTATAATAATGCATAGTTTTTATTAACAAAAAGGTTGCATTCACAAAGTCGTAAACATTATGTACATTATAGGAGGAAACTCATTTGCCATCTACCACAACAGAAGGAAAGGGCATATACCAGATTTAAATAGTTTGAAGAATACAAAGGGCGAATACTAGTGAGTATGTTTATGCATAATTTTGATAAAATATTGACTCGAGGTAAACAACAAATATTTAAGATTTAAAACATTTGGTCTGTCTTAGGTTTGGCACACAAAATTCTATCAACTAACCCTCCTGATTAACCATATGCATTAAATGGGAAACGCGTGTCGAGGGATTAAATACAGAGGCGTTAAACTCAGGGGCCAAATCCAATATCTTTGGAAATTGACAGAAGAGAATTCAATAAGGAACACTCAAAATACGAGTATAATGTACAGAAAGGTTTCCGATACATGTAAGTTTTTAAAAACTACCAACAAATCAGAATGAGAAGTGAATATGTTTACAACAAAGAATGCTAATTGTAATAAATTATTTTTGAACAACAGAAGAATAAAGATATTAAAATTCAAGAATAAAATTTCAAATTTGGCGCAACAAAACTGGATCCTATCTCTCGTCGTTCATCAGTATAAAGGTTCTGGTCAGCCTCACCACCCTCAGGAACCGACATTGCTGCCAAATAAACTACTTTAATCAAATTCAAACTTTTAAAGAAAATCCAAAAACTCATAAATCAAGGGGACTCGCCAATCGCCAATAGCTGTTAAAGGCTGAACTCACACTGCAATCACACTGCAGCTATCAGTAGGACTCCAATAGTGGCTGCATGTCCGCATCTTCTGATGGACTTGCGGGTGTGGTAAATGTCCCATTTCTTTTCTGCACCTTGCCTTTCCATGATCCGTTAAACGGATACAATGTGTGTGCACTCAGCAGTGTGACTGAAAATATCAAGAGGTCACCTGCCGGTCGTGCAGTTGAAGAAAACATGTAACTGCAGGTGGGACAGTTTGTACTAAGTCTGCAAAATGGCAAAGCTAGCACACCTTCCTTACGCACATAGTAGTGCATGTAAAGGCAAAATAAAACCGCAGAATATGCAGAGCGCAAACAACCTTACTTGTGGTTAGAAAAGCGTGTTAGCGGCATGGGTCGCATACAATAAATGTCTTCCTGCTGCACGTAATTAAGCTGTGTTTCCCATTGTTGTAAACTTTCTTGTATTCCACAATGTATGCATATCTGTGAATGCTACCCCTAACACTAATGGCGTAGCATAAAGTGTTTATACTGCATGTGACAACATCTGAAATGAAAGCACAGGGGACCAGTGGGCAGGCTACCACCCTTCCAACAATTACATATACAGCATTGCCCACATCTGCTACGGGTAACAAGAGGTGCACTCTTGTAGGGCCGCGGATCTCTAAAACAACCTTAGGAAACCATGCACCGCACTACAGACCCTTACCCGGCAAAGGGCATTGTATTGTGCATGTACTGGAAAGCGCTACTGTACAGAGGGAAGGTACTGCGAAGTGCACGGGAACGGTTCTTACAGGAGCATTACAATGACTGGCGCCTATGTACGTGAGGGCCACCCAATAATTCTGTCTCCTGGCACGTCCCCTATAGTATCAAGGTAGGTGCTGTGCCTTCTGTACATGACCTTTGCTGTCGTTCCTTCTGTGGCGTGTGTGAGAACAGCATGATAAATGAAAATGAACTGGGAAAGGAACAAAAGGTAAATAAAGAAAGCACTTTTAACAGATCAACAACGGAATTGCCAATGCACACATGCACGGCTACACATGTGGCAGTGTGGTAAAAACTGTAGTGGAATCTGGTAGAAAGGGGGTTGCTGTACAAATAGGTTTGTTTATGTGTTGCAGAGCGTTTTCAAAAGAGTCCCAGGCAACACTAACTACAAACAAATATGAATACTAAGAAGGGCCCCAAACCAATGTAGATGGGTTGTACAAAAATCAGGATTGCTGGCAATACTAACATGTCGTTATAGATGACGAAAAGTATTCGTGCTGTGAAACGTCATATTCCCAAGGGAAAAGTATGTCATTGGCACATGTCAAAGAAAGGCAGAAATACACTTCCTTGCAATGTACCGCACTGTCTGCATTCACGGACCAAATAGAAAATAACGCTCCCACATCAGTGACTGCATAATGCGGTAAAAGATCAGAAACAAACGCATGAACTGGGCAAGTGCCTCCTTCATCGCAAACGGCACCGAAACTCGTGTAACACGCTGTGCAATTTTCCCTGCACAATCAACAACAATAATATCTGCATGATTCCTTGCCACGAAAGTGTCACACAGAGAAACCAAAATCAGGCACTTCATTGTAGCTACTCCATAGCACTACACATTCACATCATAGATTGCAAAATGAGTAGCCACTGCACAGTGTTTTCCATTCACTTTCAGTCAATCTATGACGGAATCACCTAAAACCCGCATGCTGTGCCTCGTGAAACACACAGCCATAGCCGCACCCTCTGCATTTCTATCCACAAATACACTGTGTAGGCTGTAGCACAGTCTGTCCATACACACCACACCCACAACCTTTGTTACCCAATCCCGTAGTCTCTGCAGGCCCATTGCTATGAGTGTCATCTGCAAAAGGGGCGTATGTAACACGTGCCACCCTGCAACTATCGCGATATTCGCTGACTTTTCGTGCTCAGCGCGTGCAGGAGTGGGGGAATAACTTTGAACCAGGGGAGCGGACTTCGTTAGGTGTGGTGGCTCTGAAAAGAACCTTTGGGGTCTTTGTTGGTGGTTTATTTTTTTTAAACATTTTTAAGGTGCTTCCCTAGAAACTTTTTTTGCTGTTTTCATACGTAAATGTGTGTTTTCAAAGTTAGCTCACATTCTTACAATAGGCTGTTCAGTGCAGTGTGTAGATTGCGAAACACTTCATTGCCACAGTAAAACAAAGATATGCAATTTTTTGTGAAAAGGTGTATGTATCGCGAACCAATGTTCTCATTCTCACAGTAGAACATCCCAGCAGCACTTAAAAAGTCACACATGCTTCTGTTGATGAGACCCCTTCCGACCTCTGGCTGGCGACAGGAATCATTGGAATACTTCCACACTGTTCTCAGGGGTATACCTGAGAAAAGCACCTTGGCAGTAGGAAAAAAACACTGCACTGCTTTCATCATAATGTTCAGTTGACGTAACGCACGGGAACAAGGCATGTAACCCATAAAGAAGGCTCCAAAGTGCACGATCACTACATGTAAAGTTGACGAAGAGGCCACGCGTCGTCATTCTAGAAGCAGTCCGCCGAAACAGCACAATTCGACACTACTCCACAAAGCATCTACTCTCTCCAAACCGTAATTGACAGACATGTCTTCTTGGAGGGCCTACACGCACAGATCTTCAACAAAGCCATCACCCACAACGAAAACTGTACATCTTGCCATGTTTGCCAGCCGCAATACACAAAGTAATGGGGAAAGTGAATGCCTCCCTTTCCTGTGACGCACACCCAAACCACCTGATTGGCCAAATGCCATAGTCCCATTTCTATTGGCCAGCATGCTCACAAGCGCAGAATGTGGCACGTGCCTTTATCCAAGTACCGCCAGGGCCGCGCCCCAATAAAGCAGGAGGAGTCCATCTTCCTATTGGCACGCTTTCCTCTGATGCATACTCTGATCACCTGATACGACAATCGCTACAGTCCCATTTCCATATGCCAGCGTGGTGAGGAGTGTCGAATGTGGCACGTGCGGGTCCCCAAGTACATTGAGGGCCAGTCCCCAGTGCAGCAGGAGTCCCTCTTCCTATTGCCGCACATCCTAACCAACTTATTAGACAATCCCCACAGTTCCATTTTCATGGCCGGCACCCGCAAAATCCCCGCATGTGGCTTTCATGCTGCATGTGGGCATGGGGGAATAACTTGCAACCAGGGCAGGGGGAGTTCGTAGTAAGGGGCGACTCTTAAGAGTCTGTTTTTTTTTGTGTGTAGATCCTTTTAGTAGCTTTTCTGTTTTCTTCTACGCACATTGGTTCATTAAACGCTTCACTGCATCCTGTAGGCGAGTAAACAAAAATACATTGCCAATGGATGACAATAAAATGCCATTTCCTTGAAAAAACTCAGCATTTCCACAAGTAATAAGGTCATTGTTGCAGAAGAACATTCCACGAGCGTACAAAAAAGTGTACATGCTTCTGTTGATGACACCTGTCTACGTCTGGCTCGGAACAACATCCATGAGCAATAGGCCATACTCTTCGCAGTATTATAGATGAGAAAAGCATCTTGGCGGTGGTAAAAAGCGTCCTCACGACATCCAGCAACCTCCTCAGTCTACGGAACAAATCTAAGCAAGGCAGGTAACCAATATGCATGCCGCTCTAATAAATTACGATAACATGTACTACTGGAAACGTGGCAAGGTCTTTGCAAAGTGCATGCATATCGAAGAATTCACACTCATACACAGCGTTCCCCAATGTGTTCACTCCTTCCAAAACAAAATTGCCATCAAAGTTTCTTTGCAGGCATAGTTGTGAAGAGCTATTACAAAGGGATCACCTACAGTCAACACAATCCGTTTCGCCATGTTAGCAACCCTCAGTACGCACGGTATAATGTGCAACCGTTTTACCTCCCCTTCCTGTTAACCACACCCACACTACCTGATTGGCTAATCCCCACACTGCCATGGCAATTGGGCAATGTGGTGTAATTGACAGATTTTGGCACGTGCGCCTCCCAAAGTAGCGCGTGGGCCGCAGCCCTGTAAAACTGGAGCAGTCTTTCTTCCCTTTGCACTATCTTCTCTGCAGCTCTACTTCATTGGGTTACTAGTAAATAGGCACAAACGCATCCACCAATCGCATTAAAGCCGCCATCATCGAACACTGTCACACCTGTACAACACTTGAAATGTACCGTTGCACATTTACAGTACAAATGTGCCATTCCAAAGCACGTCCACTACAAAGTTCAATGAAAGTATGCACCATTTCTCCATCCGCATACATCCATCTAGCCACCCAGGATGTGGCACGTGCAATCCACTACCTTTTCGTGATAGTGAAGGTGGGTGGGGGGATGGGTGTTAAACAATATGAAACTCGGTAGGGGATTCAGTTTTCCAGCGTATATGTACAAAGTGTTTTTTTTTGTTTGTTACATGCGTGCAAACACATTTTTTTCTATTCTACTTTCTCTTTATATGCGTTTCTGTTTGGCTCTCCTCACATTTTTACAACATTCTGGTCAATGCTTCTTGCACAGTGTAAAAGAAAACGGCATTGCCAATGGCGCTCAAGTAAATGCCATTTCTACGGAACCACTGCATATTTTGCAACCTCATGAGCTCATAGTGGGTGGAGAACATGCCAGCAGTCTGCATAAACTGACGCATAATTCTGTTTATAACACACCTTTTGCACATCTGGCTGGGGCCAAATTACACCGTCATGGACCCACACTGCTCTTGGTGTTATGCATGAGAAAACCACCTTGGCAGTAGGAAAAATATGCATCACTGCGGTCAGCAACCTCTTCAGGAGACGGATTAATCGTCCACAAGACATGTAACCCAAATGTACACTTCCATACTGCACCACGACACAGTCCACGTTCGTGATGGACGCCGCATATCTGCAAAGGTGAACCATCCCGCCGAAACTGCCGTCACCCTGACAGGCCAGAGAGTGTCCTCTCCTTCCAACCTGAAATTACCAGCAACGCCTCTTTGCACGCAACACCTGTGCAGATGGTGCACAAAGGTATCACGGACGATAAGCACTGTGCGTCTCTCCATGTCGACCACCCTCACGACACAGTATTGTGACAAAATGGTACTGCCCCTTCCTATGAACCACACCCTAAACTCCTAATTGCCTATTTCCCACAATTTCATTTCCATTTCCACCCTGCTTATAATGGGAGGATGTGCACGTGCGCTTTCCCATCTACATTGAGGGCCACAGCCCAGTAAAGCTCTGACAATACTTCTTCCCTTTCCATGGTCACTTTTTGCAGCACTCCCCAATTGGGTGCTGTCACATTTCAAAACACGCATGCACCAATCACATACAAAACCTCTGTATTGCACACTGGCATTCCTATACACCACTCCTTATTTACCGTTAAACACTCTCAGTCCACGTTCTGTTTGATTGCAAAGCCCCTCCACCAGAAACATCTACTCAAGAATGCACTATTGCAGCATCCACAAACATCCTAACACGCACCCAGCACATCTTTGGCTATGCACACAACATTGCAACCCTTTCCACACCCACCAAAACACTATACATCCAAACAAGTAACCATGTGGGTACCTAACATTATGCACAAATGTTACATACGTAGCGGCAGTTGTACCCAACTCCCCCAAACCATAAAACACCCATTCACGAAAATGTGTCACACTTAGCAGAAGCCACAAACATAGCACAGCCTGCATGACCCCCAGGCACTACCGTTCACGCACTATAGTCGCACTACGTACGCCCTACTGCACCCTGTGGCCACACTACACAACTTCTCACTGCACCTGCCGCATACCAAAAACTGTAGCATGTTCCAACTATCACCACAATCATAGAATGCACAATAAATGCTTTGCAATTCACTTGTGCTGCTGTAGCACGTCGACAATGTGCTCCAAACGCATTCTCCAAAGATCACCACCCTGTGCCTCATACACTGCCAAACCTGCATTGCTCCAGTGGGTCTGCTCCTTGCACGCATTCCCCCCCACCGTAATTCAACAATTCATGTCAGCATATCACCAACTACCACTATGCATATCTGCACCTCTGGTACTAGCGCTCCTAACCAACCTTGACACCGCAATGGACATGTACATCATTACATACAATGTTACCATAATGTATAAACATTACACTGTCTCCAGCACCCCTACGCCCTTTCATTCACAGACTATTGTCTTACCCACTTCCACTCAGAAAGGATTGTTTCATTGCCAACGTAACCACAATATGTTTACAACATTGCCCATACTGCAAGCATTGCGCACACAACACACTATGCAAGCACATATAAGCTGCCCTTAAACCATACCCTGTAACATACTGACAGTATGCAAGCATTTCACCCAGTGCCCAAACAGCGTGCCTTTTCACTGCAGCATCTCCAACCACAGGGCACCGCCATGGAGCTATGCAGTAAGAAATTGCAACAGTTACCATAATGTACAAACAAGACACTCTTAAACAAGACACTCCCGCCTGCATCCCTATGCACTTTCAATCACATACTATGGGTGTACCCACTACCATTCACAAAGTATTGTGCCACTGCCAACCTATCCACAATCTGTTTCAAACAGTGGCCTATAACGGCTTAAATGTGCTCCATGCCCATTCCTTACATGTCACCACCCTCTAACTGATGCACATTGAAAAATGCATTACTGCTCTGCGTGTCCTCAAGGCCTATGCTCTTGAATGCATGGCCTCCGGCCATGCATCCTATAGTCTAGGCCTTGAACACACTCACAGCAACTTAATGCCACCATGCATGTCACCATTTCACCAACTTTTGACCATCCACATACACACCACTGCCACCAGCAGTCCTACCCAATCTGCGCACTACCATGTAGCTATGCAGCAACAAATTGCACCAGTTAACACAATGTAGAAAGAAAACGCTCTCTCCTGCACCCCTATACAATTTAATCCACATACTATGGGCGTACCCACTCCCATGCACAAAGTACTGTGTCACGGCCAACCTACCCACATGTTACGCTCACCTGGCTCCCACAGGGGCGTCGGTCGGACCCGGACTGCTGCGGCCTCCACCCACGTGATGCGTAGTGCAACGATGACTGACTGGATCTGCCCTCCTAATCTTGTCTGCTTGACCCGTAGAAATATTCTCCTTATATTCTTGAAAGATGAGCCCTCCATCCTGCGAAGTACGCAGGGGCGCGTTGATGACCAGTTACTTCACTGGCCTGAAGATATTGGAAGAGTTGTAGACGAATCCTGACTCCAAAAGGTCCTGGCGAAGAGCCGTAAGTATATAGTTCGTAAGAGTTCAAAATGTCTGGAATTCACTCCTGTCCAATTCCTCTTTTATCTTGCAGCTTTGACCCAATAAGAAGATTGACAGCTGAAAGTGCTCCGGTAAAAGTCTGTTTTACCCAACACTGTCCGGTAAATAATGCCAAGGGTTAAACTTGCTGCTTTCTCCTTTTCTTAAAGGTGCGGCATAAGAAGATGTGGCGTGCTGATGAATAATGCCTCCGGCGGTAAAATCAGGTAAGCATATGGCGGCTAAAGAGATTGTCTCTGTCTGTTCTCTCTGCTCACCTTGTTGTTTCTTGTCCCCCTTAGGTGCCGGAATTCGGCGATGTAAAGATGGAGACAGCGCCGGATCGAAGAGATGCTGCGTGGAACGGTGAGTATGGCATGGCACTGCTGCTGGCGATGCGACGCGTTTAAAACAAAGTATTTCCTCTGGTTTGAAGATGCGATGAATCCGGGATCAGGTAAGAAATCAGGTAATACTCTTGTTCTAACCTTTGCTTCTTTCTAGGTGCTCCAGGTTCGAGGCGGGCGTGGCAGAAGGCTGGATGCTGCTGCTGGCACGGTGAACGTTACGCTGCTGGATGCAGAATAACGTGAAGCGTGTGCTGCTCTTCGGGCGTGGTTTAAATAGCCTCCAAAGTAGTCCCAGGTAGGTATTCCTCCCCGACCACACCCGAGTAACAAAATAGTTCCTAAGGTAAAGTAGTCCCTTCCAGGCCTCACATGGGCTTGGATCTTCTTACAGCATGGTCTGCATCAGTTAAGTGTGCACCTACGAGCCTGGCGCCTATGGCGCCAGGACTGAACCCAGACAGCCCCTAGCAGGGGTTGCTGGGTTTTCTCAAGGCACCATGATGCCTGCTCCCGGGGCTGATGGGCGTGGTCTGGATGCCCGGGGGTATGCATCATGACACACATTCAGTTTGCAGCACTAACGCTACTGCAACCAATCTGCACACACCGCACTGTGCAAGCACCACCCTGTACCGGATGCAGAGTCAAACATGCCTTCCTGTGCTGTATGTTGCAGCCCCACGCTCCTCAGTGCATGCCCTACAGCCTACGGGCTTCGGCCATGCACCCAATAGTGTAATCCTTCCACAGACCCACCACACCTTCAATCACCCATGCATGCCTCCATGTGGCCAACTACCGCATTCCATCCGCAACGCCACCCGCGCTCCCACCCAACCTATGTCATGTGCAAATCAATCCCCATCTGCAAATGACCTGCCACCACTCGTCACGAAAAGAGTACGCCGCAAACAGGTTGGGTCCGAAGCTATGGGACCGTTAGAACAGCTGTCTCAAATCACCACAGAAAATACTCGCCTACATATGTCACATGAACCACTTCTCACTCCCCCAGCCATTCCCTCCCTTATTGCCGCCAACACAATGCGTACGGTACATTTTCCAGACCGTTCCGCCGCCGCACTGTAATCCGATACACCATGGCGGCTTTCCCAAAAATGTTGACGCACAGCACGCTTCCCTCCAGCCAACCATGGGCTGCGTCCAAACTTCTCCGACACCACGCCGTACCGCGATCCAGTGACACGTCTGTCCACGGAGTGAACAGGGAAATAGGTCAGCGGAGCAGACCCAGATATCACACATTTTTTGGGAATTACATTTCAGTATTTTACAAAGAAATGACTTGTTGGATTTCCACCAAAGGCACAAAAGCACGCCTTCTGGGCTAAGCCCCCGCTCCTGCTGCAAATATGGTGAAAATACGTCCAGTCGTTCGGGCTGTAGCTGTGTGCAAAGTTTTTCCCCGTTCAGTCTATGGGTAAAAAAAAAAAAAGAAATATTGGGACCCCCACTATACTAACCCCCCCCACATCCCCTGTACAAAATCTCACCCAACTTGGCGAAAAAATTCAGAGCCGGCCATATACTTTTTTGCAAAGTTTGGTGAGGATAAGTCCAGGGGGAGCAACGTTATAAGACACCGAAAAAGTGCTCTTCCTATGAGTTTACCAGCTTAACCATAACTGCACGACCGGTACCGCGGCCCGTGTAATATATTTTATATATATATATTTCTGAGGCTTGTGGAATCTGCTTAGATCACATGCTGTGATCTAGTGGAAGCTGCGGAGTATTACAGTTTGTTTTTCGAAACTCGAAAATGGGCGTCGACACAGGCGTGCCAGTAATACTATCTCTAGTGTGACGTCCACTGTACCCAAGATCCCTCACGCGTCTAGGATCCTCAGATTGTTTTTTTCCGCCATACTGGTCGGAAGCATCTTGCGGAGTCCCCTGGCCTTAGCCATACTTTTGCTAATTATTGAAGTTTAAAATTATTTATTGACATCCTTCCCCACCCCAACGTCGACCCTCGACACTCGACGACGGCTGGAGAAGACATCGACCGTCGGCTGCTGCACGACGGATCTGGGCCTCGGAAGGCCTCTGGCCTCGGCCCGGGCCTAGTAGGCCGCTGGCCTCGGCCCTGCAAGTAGGGAGAGTGGGGGGTGGTACATACTCTTCACTCTTGGTATATAGGTACACCTTATATATTTCCTACACGTACCAGCCCGCTGCCTCAAGGTGCGTATAGAGGGTACCCCTTTCCAATTCTGCCCCAAGTGCAACCGCAAATACCCTTGGGTCGACAGGCACGCAACGTGCAATCTCTGCTTGCCAAGGGACCACCCCGAAGCGAACTGCAGAGCGTGTAGTAGGTTTAAGCCTAAGACACTTAAGGACCGTTCGACAAAGCGTTGGGCCCACCACGCCAGGCAGGCGGCCATGGCAGCGGAGGGCGCCTTCAGCGATGGCAGCGACGCCGTACTTTCGGACGGCGAGGGCATTACGGCGTCGAAAGACTGCCGAGCGCAGGTCCCCGACCTCGGAAGGTTGTCCGGCAGGGCGGCTATGGGGAAGACCCCCGGCGACGCAAGCGCTACACACCCTACACACACTAAACACACTAAGCCCAACCGAACCTCGACGACGTCGATTTCTCGGAAAGAGGCACAGATAGAACGGTCCGACTCGGTGTCCTCTGGGCGCTCTCGATCGAGATCGCCTCATGACGCAAGGCAATCATCCACTCTTGCCAAGAGTGCCTCGCTCCCTATATTAACGGAAGTTCGATCGTCGGAAGACGAAGACGACTTCCACCCCCAGGCCGCGCTCCAGGAGACCGAGGCCGCAGTTAACACCAGCGAGGCCCCACGCTCAAAACAAGCTACCTCTGCCGACCCTCGACGCCAGGCGTCGAAAGTCTCTGGGGCCTCCAAGGGGCAGGGAAAACATTTTTCCACGCACGGGGAGGGGGGGAAACGGCGGAAAGCACAGCCTTCCACTCCTGTAAAACCATCCTTCCACCCTAAGCAGACAGACACACATAAATCTACTGGGACATCAACATCCAGCAAGGGTACCCTTGATAAGTCCTCTAAGTTGCCTACGAAAGTCATACCCTGTTCCAAAGAATGGTCCAGTGAAGACATAGACAGGGTCATGTCAAGGATGTCTTCCTTAGCTGATTTTTATGACAAAAACCCAGAACATTTCCTTTCGTATGACCCTCAAGGGGCCACACCCTCAGGCTCCTCTGATCCTATCCCCCTAAGTAAAAAGGCCTGGTTCGAAAGACCTGAACCCTTCGAGGTGCAGCCTTACTCTACTCCATACTCTACTCCACACCCCAGATACCAAGGACAGCCTTTCCCTGAAGGGGACCAGGAGTTTACAATTATGGAGGACCAAACCGGGACTGAATACTATGCGGATGATGAGGACCTGGAGGAGGTAGAAGATGAGCAGGAAATTTACAGAGTAGATTCCCCGGTAGAGAGCGAAGCCCCAGTTACCGACTCGCCAGTTGATAACCAGCCCCTCCTTAATGAAGTTCTCGCTCGCGCAGCAGAACATTTTCACATCGACACCCACGGTGTACAGGAGGAAAGGGACTTTGCAGAAGAGTTGGTGGGAGAGAGGAGGCCGTTCGCTCAGACCATCCCTATCCTTAAATCCATCCAACGTAGAATAGATCCATCCCTGGTGAATCCTAACCTCACCAGAGCCGTCAACCCCAGAGTCGAAAAACTTTTTCGGGCAGCCCAGTCTGACCCTCTTTATATAAGATGACATCTTAAACCAGACTCCCTAGTGGTTACCAACACTCGGAAGAGGGCTGGGACACCCTTATCGTCGTCAGAAGCTCCTCCCGACAAGGAGAGCAAAAAACTGTACGGGTTTGGCAGGAAGGTAGCCTCAACGTCCGCCTACCAAGCAAGGATCGCAAACTCCACCACCCTGTTGGCAAGTTACAACTGCCATCAATGGGAAGAGGTCGCGGCGCTCATAGCCTCTGCTCCTGAACCGTTAAAGGCCCAGTTGGCTCGGATCTCGGCAGAAGGGAGAGCCGTGTCTGGTTGCATATTAAAAGCAACTTTCGACGCCGCGGACAACGCAGGAAGATTGATAGCAGAAGGTACTGTTATCAAGAGACATGCGTGGTTACGGCAGTCAGGGTTCAAAACAGAAACCCAGGCTTCACTAATAGACAAGCCGGTGGAACCCGATCTATTGTTTGGGAAAGCGGTCGAAGACGCACTTAAGAATGCCAAGGACGAGTACGAGACTCTCAAATCCCTTGGCCAGCTTACCAACAAACCCCCTAACCAGAGGGGGAATAGTAATTTTCGTCGCCCACGCGGCCAAAATTCACAAAGAGGCAACTATGCCCAAGGACAGGGTACACAATGGAACAACAACCAGCAGTCTACCCAAAGTTACGGCAGGGGTAACAAGAGAGGTCGTGGAAGAGGCAGAGGCAGCCCCAACAAGGGAGGGGGCACGCCTCCACCAAAGCAGTGACGCTCAGTTCAGGGTCCCTTCTCACGCAACCCCAGTAGGGGGACGCATTTCCAACTTCACCCAGGCTTGGGAAGGGATCACCTCAGACAGATGGGTGCTGTCAACAGTGTCCACAGGATATTGTATAGAATTACTGCAGCGTCCCCGGAACCACCCTCCACGACAAAGAATACACTCCTTAGAACATCAGAAGATCCTTCTCGAGGAGATCGCCATTCTGCTAGAAAAGGACGCGATAGAACTCGTCCCAGGACACCAGGTAAACAAGGGTATCTATTCAACTTACTTCCTTGTGCCAAAGAAAGATTTGACAATGCGCCCAGTATTGGACTTACGGCCTGCCAACAAATATGTCAAGCCCCAAAAATTCCGTATGACCACGCTACAAGAGGTAATCCCCTTCCTAAAAAAGGGGGAGTACATGGCAACCTTGGATATGAAAGATGCTTATTTTCATATTTCCATGCTCCCAGCCCACAGAAAATACTTGCGCTTCAAGGTAGACAGTCGCCACTACCAATTCAAGGTACTGCCCTTCGGGATAGCTTCAGCACCAAGGGTATTCACCAAGGTACTGGCGGTGGCAGCTGCACACCTACGCAGGGAGACAATCCCAGTGTACCCTTATCTGGACGACTGGCTCATAACGGGGGAAACCCCAGGAATTTGCAGGTCAAACATTCAGAGGACTATCGACCTCCTCCACGAGTTAGGCTTCTCTATCAACGAGAAGAAGTCAAGTCTGGTGCCAAGCACCTCAAAACAGTTCCTAGGAGCAATCCTAGATGCTCAGAAAGGGTTGACCTTCCCTTCGGAAGAGAGAATTCGGAATATACTACTGCAGATTCCACATTATCAGTCAGGTCAACAAATAACGGTACGCAAAGCAATGCGGTTACTGGGCATGATGGCGTCATGCATTTACCTGGTCCCCCACGCGCGTCTGCGCATGCGTCCCATGCAGGAATGGTTGGCGAAACAGTGGTCTCAGGCAAGTGGTCAGTGGGACGATCTAGTGGTCGTTTCGCCAACACTCGTACAGAGCTTACACTGGTGGACAAGAGAGAATCTCGCAAGGGGAAAACCCTTTTACGATCCCGAAGTACAAGCAGTGGTGACTACAGATGCATGCCTGACTGGGTGTGGAGCTCACCATCTCCACCACACAGCTCAGGGTCTCTGGTCTCACTCAGTAGCCAAGAACCACATCAACCTGCTGGAACTTCTGGCAGTATTCCGAGCGCTTCGGGCGTTCGAGCCCCATCTGCTAAACTTGTCGGTGCAGATCCGGACGGACAGCACGACAGCCATGTTCTATCTGAACAAACAAGGAGGGACTCGTTCGCCAAATCTGTCCAAGCTTGCCCAGAAAATCTGGATATGGGCACTCAGACGGAACATCTTCCTGTCATCACAACATGTTCCAAGGGAGCTCAATTCCCTAGCGGATGCCCTAAGCAGAGACTCCCTCCCAGAAGAACACGAATGGGTCCTTCACAGAGATATCGTAGAGGATCTCTTCTCTCAGTGGGGTTTCCCCACTATAGACCTATTCGCCACAAGCGAAAACAAACAATGCCCAGGATTTGCATCCAGGTTCCCCCAGCCAGACTCCCAAGGGAACGCCCTGTGGATGAACTGGTCAGGGATGTTTGCGTACTCTTTTCCACCAACCCCTCATCAGGAAGGTGGTGTTCAAGATGAACAAGGAATCGATGACGCTCATCCTAGTTGCTCCCATGTGGGCGAGACAACCATGGTTTCCACACCTACGCAGGATGGCGGTGTGCGAGCCCATCAAACTCCCAGCCTGGTACAACCTACTGTCCCAGCAACAAGGTCAAACAGTGCACCAGGAACCCAACTCAATGAACCTGGCAGCATGGCTCCTGAAGTCATAGAGTTTGGCCATCTCAATTTACCAAAGAGGTGTATGGACATCCTAAAAGAATCCAGGAAACCAAACACAAGGCACTGTTACTTTGACAAGTGGAAGAGATTCGTTATTTGGTGCCAGAATAAAAAAATCAACCCAGTTGATTGCACTCCTTCCAACGTTGTAACATACATGCTCCACCTGCTGGACGCAGGTTTGGTTTTTAACTCTCTGAAAGTACACCTGGCAGCCCTCTCGGCTTACACCACATCCCATAACAAGGTATCGTGGTGGAAAGTACCAGTAGTTAAAGCCTTCATGGAAGGAGTAAAGAGACTTCACCCTCCTATTTCGAACCCACCGCCAGGATGGGACCTCAATGTGGTGCTAGCTAAGCTCATGGGCCCCCCTTTCGAACCCATGCATAAAAGTAGTCTCAAACATCTGACTTATAAAACGGCCTTCTTAGTAGCCATTACCTCTATAAGAAGGGTCAGTGAAATTCAGGCTCTGTCAGTGCAGGATCCTTTCTTTACTATCCACAAGGACAAACTGGTTTTACGCACACACCCTAGGTTCTCACCTAAATTTATATCTAAATTCCATGTAAACCAGTCCATCGAGCTTCCGGCTTTCTTCCAGAACCCGCAAAGCTCGGCTGAGGTGAAACTACACACCCTAGATGTGCGTAGGGCGGTCCTCTACTATGTAAACAAGACCAGACCGCTAAGGAAAACAGATCAACTGTTTGTCTCCGTAGCTACAGGCAGAGAGGGAGATCGCGTCTCTAAGGGCGCTATCTCGAAGTGGATTATCAACTGTATACAGCTGTGTTACTCTCTTTCTGAAAAAACTCTGCCTTTTATGCCAAGAGCCCACTCTACTAGAGGCATTGGGGCCACTCTGGCTTTCATTGCAAATGTTCCCCTCGACACCATTTGCAAAGCAGCTACTTGGAGCTCTATTCACACTTTTACTCAGCATTACTGCATTGACACTCATTCCAAGACAGATACACAAGTGGGACAAGCGGTTCTGAGACACCTGTTTGCTCATGACTCTTCTCACATCCCACCTCCTTTTTTTTTTTTTTTTAAATATATTTTTATTTTATATATATAAACCACACAACATTACAACTTAAACATAAATAAACACGTTTAACAACAAACAACACTGCAATCCCCATCCCTCCCCCCTATGAGCCTGTATGGTGTTCGCCTTTGGTATCCGCTGTGGGCGAGGGGGCGTCATCACTCTCAGAGTCAATTGAAGCTGACCCCGTTCCAAACAGTTCAGCTATCAACAGTTTCCATGCCGCGAGAGAGCACATTTCCTCGTCCTCCCCCGCGATACTGGCATCTCGCCACACAGCCGTCTCGGCCTCCGCCCATTTTTGGAGATCCCTCCACCAGACCTCCGTTCGTGGCTTATGACACTCCTTCCAACCCATGGCAATCCTACGTTTAGCAAGCACATAAGCCAGATCTTTCAATTTATCGACATGTCTAAGTTTACGCGCTCTGGGATATCCCCCCAGCAAGCAGGCCCAGGCTGAATCCACTTTGAGCGTAACACCCTTTCCTGCCAGCCTCTGCGCCACTTCACCCCAATAGCTTGCAATTACTGGGCACGCCCAAAACATGTGTATCATGTCTGCATTCTCCTCGTCGCACTTGGGGCACGCCTGGCGTCCAACACCCCGAAATTTGGATATTCTCAAAGGGGTCAGGTATGCTCTGTGCGTTATATAAAGCTGTATTTGCTTAAACCTGGCATTTCTCGATACTTTTTTATGATACCCAAGGGCTCGCTCCCACAACCCATCTGCCATCGGGGCCCCCATCTCCGTTTCCCATTCCAGTCTCAAGTGCTCTAAATCGCTCCCAGCCTTCGTCATCAACATCTCGTACAACCTAGAGACCTCATGCCCGCCCTCCGATGTGTCATATAGTATCTCCACCGGGACATCCGGTTCATCGGCCAGGGTAGTTTCGGGCCACCTATTCCGGATCTCCTGCACTATCCTATGATATGTCATATATTGACCCCTGTGCAGTCCCGACCCTGCCTCTAATTCTTCGAACTCCAAGATGGTCCCATCCTGCCAAATATCTCCCATGGTGACCAACCCCACTGACTCCCAGTATATCCGAATGGTTGCCCTGAGCTGCCCGTCTCCCTTCGCCAGTGCGACCAATGGGAACTGCAACACACACGGCGAAGGGTTGCCCATCATCCGGCAGGCCCGTTTCCACATGTTCCGTCCCAAAGCTAGCATACTAGGCCGCTCCCTCATGCATGCATTAGCCACCAAGATCACCTCTCGCAAGTAAAAAGGGGAGCAATCCTTCCCAAACAGCCTGTGTTCAGGGGTCTCTTCATCAGAGAGCCACCTGGACACATATTGTAGCTGCGCTGCCACATAATATGCCTCAAAGTTCGGCAGCTTGATTCCGCCCTTCTCATAGAAGTTCTGTAGCTTCCACAGTGCGACTCTGTTGCGCATGCCGTGCCACAGGAATTCTCTGCAAACACTATGTAGCCTCACAAAAAACTTCTTAGGAATCATGTAGGGGATGTTGTTAAAATAATGCAGAAGCCTGGGCAGCACTACCATTTTAAGCATGGCTCCTCGGCCCATCATCGCTAGTGGTAATCTTTCCCAGAACCTCATACATTTCTCGATCTTCCCCACAGCAAGTTCGGTGTTATGCTTGTGCTCTTCCACGGTCGTATGATACACATCAATCCCCAAGTATCTAAAGGATCTCGTCGCCCACGGGATCTGCAACACTGGCAACCTCTCCACTGGAGTCCCCACATAGCCCCCCAGCGGAAATAGAATGGATTTCTGAGGGTTTACCGCTATACCGGACAACCAGGCATACCTCCCCATCACCTCTAAGACATACTGCAAATTTTCTTCTGGGTATCTTAGGTATAACAGCATATCATCTGCATACAGGGATATGAGGTGACACTCTCCTCTCACATCAATGCCAACCGGGTCATATTGCTGCCGGAGGTAAATCGCTAAGGGTTCTAGGGCCAGGATGTACAACATTGGGGACCAAGGACACCCCTGCCTAGTGCCTCTGCCCAACTGCCATCTCTCTGACACCACTGCGCCCGTACGGACCCTGGCCGGTGGTGCACTGTATAACATCTCGGCCCACCTAACATAACCTGGTCCCATCCCATACCCTTTCAGAGCCGCTAGCAGCCAAGGCCACCGAACAGAGTCGAACGCCTTAACCGCGTCCAATGCTACTATCGCCATTTCGCCGTCCTCGCCACCACCCCACTCGACCACCCTGTGGAGGCGCCTGTGGTTGTGAGTGATGTTCCTATTGGGGACATAGCCCGTCTGGTCAGGGTGGATCAACTTGCCGATCACTCTACGCATTCTAGTAGCCAGGACAGCTGTCAGGATCTTACTATCTTGGTTCAGCATCGACAGGGGCCTGTAGGAGCCACAATCATGTCCCGGTTTATTTGGCTTGGGGAGCGGTATTATAATCGCCTCCCTAAGTGACTCCGGCAACCGTCCCATCTCATACGCTTCGTTGAGCATTTCCAACATGGGCGGGAGCACTTCCTCTGCATAAACTTTATAAAATTCACTGGGGATCCCATCTGCCCCTGGGGCCTTACTAGTGGGCAACTGTCTCACAATCTCCTTCAGCTCTTCCAGGGTGATCGGAGCATCCAGCTCCTCTCGCTCCTCATCGCTGACCTTGGGCAAGCCTACATCTTCCAGCACCTCGTCTATCTCCTCCTGGCTGCCCCCCTCGCAATCTTCGTATAAGACCTTATAGTATTCCACGAATGCCCTGTTCACGCCTTCTTGGGTGTCTGCCTCCTCCCCCTTTTCATTGGTTACCATTCTGATCGGGGATCGTGGGGTCTCACTCTTGTACAACCAAGCTAAGAGTCGGCCCGTTTTATCTCCCCCCGCATGCAGTCTTTCAATATACTTTCTATAGTTCAAATTACAGAGCCTGTCCCAATGTTCCGCACACTCTTGTTGCAATTTGGAGACCGCCTCCGCATCTGTCCCACCACCTTTCAACTCCTCCTCCAGCGCAGTCTCAGCTCTATGCAAATCCGCCAGGACTCCCCCCATCAATCCCTTAGACTTTGCAATGGCGATCCCCCGCATTACGACCTTAAAGGCCTCCCATAAGGTGCCAGCCAACGCTCCCTTTATTCACCTCAAAATAAGCAGTTATCTCTTCCCTAATATCCTCTCTGAAGGCGGAGTCTTTGAGCGCCTCCGCCCTTAGGCGCCATGTTGGAATACGCGCTCGTGGGGAATACAGTTGCCATCGCATGACCAGGGGTGAGTGGTCAGAGAGGACCCTCGCCCTGTAGTCTATATGGTCGCACTCCGCGACTATGTCTGGCGTAGTGAAAAAGTAATCAAGCCTCGTGTGCAGTAGATGCGGAGCCGAATAGTGCGAGTATTGTCTCGCGCTCGGGTGTTTCGCTCTCCACACATCAACTAGGCCAAAATCCGCCAGCAGCGTCTGCAATACCCTAGCCGCCGGACTGGGCCTAGCCATCTTGTCATCCGACCTATCCTCCCTGGGGTTCAACACGCAATTAAAGTCACCACCCCATATCACCGTGCCCCCCATCCCAACACTGAGCTTGGTGCACAGCGTCCTAAAATATGTCGCTGTTTCCTGGTTAGGCGCGTATGTGTTTACAATGCACACTACTTTGTTCTCTACCATCCCCCTCACCATAACCAACCTCCCATCCTCCTCCACAACCTCCTCAATTAGCTTGAATGGGACGTGTGGCGCCACCCACACCAGCACTCCTCTGGCATAGGCGGAGTACGTTGATCCTACCACTGTTCCCTTCCACTTCCTCCCTACCAGCTCCAGTTTCTCTCGCTTTAGATGTGTCTCCTGTAGCAGGGCTACGTCTATCTTCTGCCTCTTAAGATACAACATGACTTTATTTCGCTTAAGATAACTGTTAAGCCCCCTAACGTTCCACGTTAATATCCTGAGGTCTCCCATGGTCTATCAGTAGTTTCCTCCCCCCATCCGAGGCAATCCCTCCCCACTTTGCGAACACCCACTCCCGGTTTCACCCCCAGGCTCATACAAAAACTAAAACTCCCCCCCAAACCCCTACCCCCAACCACTGCCCAGCTCCATCCCTGGATCTCAGGCATCCCTGTGTTCGGTCCTCCTTGGAAACCCAAATAGAGAACCCGACAGGGTGTCACCCCACTAACAGTGACTAAACTAAACACAAAAAGGGGGTGTGAAGGGTGGCTTCAGGTGGCTCCTCATCTTCGCAACCATGTCCGCGCAAGGACCACGTTTCATACCCCCTGACGCGCGCATGTTCTCAAGCGAGTTCAGTGACTATAATCTAGTCCCAATGTTCATGACCCGACCGGGCCTACAGCGTTACTTATCTCGTCCTTTATTTTCCACCGGCCGTCTGGACATCTGACTCCTGAGGGCAGTTGTGTGCATCCAACCACTCCATAGCATCCTCCGGGGTGACAAAGAACAGTAGCTTGCTCTGAAAGAAAACCTTCAGTTTGGCCGGATAGAGCAACATGTATTTAAGCCCCGCTTCCCGCAATCTCCTCTTCACCGCTCCGAAGTTCATACGACTGCGCTGTACCTGCAGGGTGTAGTCGGGATAGGCCGTTATATTCGCCGCTCCTCGTTGTATTGTGCCTCCCTTGCGGAAGTGTTCAAGGATCCTTTCTCGGTCCCGGTAATTAAGGATCTTAGCTATCACTGGCCTGGGCGGGTTTCCCGGTGGTGGCTTCCTAGTTAAGGCCCTGTGCGCTCTCTCAACCGCAAAACCCTGCGACAGGGTGCCTCCCGTGATCTCCTGCAGTAGCATGTTTTCAATAAATTCCGTTGGATTGTGGCCCTCAGTTCCCTCCGGCAGGCCTACGATACAAATGTTGTTCCTCCGGGCGCGCCCTTCTGCCTCCTCCGCCCTACTCTCCAAGTTGCCCACGCGTTGCACCAGGGCATGGAGTTCACGCTTATGCACAGCGCAGTCTGCCGCGGTAGGGCTCAATTCTTTCTCCAAAGTCTCTGTACGCTCTGCCAGGGTACGCACGTCCTGCCTTAGGAGGTTCACGTCCTCCTGCACTGCCCCAACCTGGAGTTCCATTGCGGTCTTCAGTTCAGCCACAGCGAGCTGGAGCTTGGTCTCCCAGGTCGCTTTCAGGTCTGCGATCGCAGCGAGGACCTCGTGGTTCGCACCCCCGGCGGCCATTTCCTTGGCTTGCGTTTTGTCCTTGCTTTTGGCTCCGTCTGGGCCGGGAGGCGTTTTAGCGTATTCGTCGAGCGTGTGCTGTTTGGTCTTCGCTCTCAGGGGCTTGTTAGACATGTCTCGTGTCCTTCAATCCCCGCTCGGATCTGGGGCAGGGTTTTACAGTGCGCTCTGCGGGTGCCCCATTGTTATCACCACTTCTCTGACACAAAGTTCCTCTGTCCTCCGGCACCCCCGGCCAGCTTGTCTATTACCTAGCGAAGCCAGGTCGCGTCTCACCCTCTGAGGTCCACTTTAGGCCACAAAAGGCCCGGGGCACAGTTCCCGGTCACACCGCACGATCCGGTCATAAAGTATCTTCGATCAGGCCCTGCTCCCTTCCCAGGTCCTCGCCGTCGGCCTCACAGGACTGGGTGTCCTTAATGACCTCGATGCACCCGCGTCATGCACCTACACCAGATCAAGCACCCCTTTGTTCCTTTGTTCGGCGGCGGCGGCCATTTTCTCGTTCATCGCACTCTCGCCTCCAGATCTTCTTTTAGCTTTTTGTTGCGCTCTCACGGTGCAGGCCCGTATCGAAACACAACCTCACGTTCACCTGAGATTCATGCGCGCAGTCATATCAGTCTCAGCCAAATTGCATCGGTCCTTGCACTGTTTTCAGTCGGATAATGTGCGGATCTTCGGGAGCCCCCGTACAGACACGTCCTTTCACATGGCTTCCTAGCCACGCCCCCCACATCCCACCTCCTTCTTCTGGTACTGCTCGCTAATCTATGCACAGCATGTGATCTAAGCAGATTCCACAAGCCTCAGAAGGGATACATTACTCACCGTAATCGTATTTCTGATGCTTGTATCTGCTTAGATTCACATGCGACCCACCCTTCCTCCCCTCCGAGAGAAGGCGCATGATTGCTGGTAGTCTTACCTTTCTGTCTATCTGCTTGGATTATCAGTACTCACGCTACTCCTCATGCTTCCTCATGTCAGAAAAAATACAATCTGAGGATCCTAGACGCGTGAGGGATCTTGGGTACAGTGGACGTCACACTAGGGATAGTATTACTGGCACGCCTGTGTCGACGCCCATTTTCGAGTTTCGAAAAACAAACTGTAATACTCCGCAGCTTCCACTAGATGTCGGCCTATGCACAGCATGTGAATCTAAGCAGATACAAGCATCAGAAATACGATTACGGTGAGTAATGTATCCCATATTTATGAGGCTTGTGGAATCTGCTTAGATCACATGCTGTGCATAGGCCGACATCTAGTGGAAGCTGCGGAGTATTACAGTTTGTTTTTCGAAACTCGAAAATGGGCGTCGACACAGGGCGTGCCAGTAATACTATCCCTAGTGTGACGTCCACTGTACCCAAGATCCCTCACGCGTCTAGGATCCTCAGATTGTTTTTTTCCGCCATACTGGTCGGAAGCATTTTGCAGAGTCCCCTGGCCTTAGCCATACTTTTGCTAAAAATGTAAAATAATAATCTATTGACATCCTTCCCCACCCCAATGTCGAACTTCGACACTCGACGCCGGCTGGAGAAGAAATCGACCGTCGGCTGCTGCACGACGGATTTGGGCCTCGGAAGGCCGCTGGCCTCGGCCCGGGCCTTGGAAGGCCTCTGGCCTCGGCCCTGCAAGTAGGGAGAGTGGGGGGTGGTACATACTCTACACTCTTGGTATATAGGTACACCTTATACATTTCCTACACTTAACAGCCCGCTGCCTCAAGGTGCGTATGGAGGGTACCCCTTTTCAATTCTGCCCCAAGTGCAATCGCAAATACCCTTGGGTCGACGGGTATGCCAGGTGCAATCTCTGCTTGCCGAGAGACCACCCCGAAGCGAACTGCAGAGCGTGTAGTAGGTTTAAACCGAAGACACTTAAGGACCGTTCGACGAAGCGTTGGGCCCACCACGCCAGGCAGGCGGCCATGGCAGCGGAGGGCGCCTTCAGCGACGGCAGCGACGCCGTACTTTCGGACGGCGAGGGCATTACGGCGTCGAAAGACAGCAGGTCCCCGACCTCGGAAGGTCGTCCGGCAGGGCGGCTATGGGGAAGACCCGCGGCAACACAAGCGCTTCACATACTACACACACTAAACACACTAAGTCCAACCGAGACTCGACGACGTCGAGTTCTCGGAAAGAGGCACAAACAGAACGGTCAAATTCGGTGTCCTCTGGGCGCTCTCGATCAAGATCGCCGCATGACTCCAGGCAATCATCCACTCTTGCCAAGAGTGCCTCACTCCCTAGGCTAACAGAAGTTCGATCGTCGGAAGACGAAGACGACTTCCCCCCCAGGCCGCGCTCCTGGAGTCGGAGCCCGCAGTTAAAACCAGCGAGGCCCCACGCTCGAAGGACAGGGACACCACCCCCGATCCTCGACGCCAGGCGTCGAAAACCTCCGGAGCCACTAAAGGACAGGGAAAAATTTTTTCCACTCACGGGGAGGGGGGAAAACAGCAGAAGAAACAACCTTTGCACTCTTCCACACCTGTGAAACACACCACTCCCCCTAAACAGACAGACAAAACCAGGTCTGCTGATATGTCTAAAACCAGCAAAGCTACTCAAGATAAATCCCATAGACTTGCTGAGAGGGTCATCCCCAGTTCCAAAAAATGGTCCAGTGAAGACATAGATAGGGTCATGTCAAGAATGTCTTCTTTGGCAGATTTTTATGATAAAAATCCAGAACATTTCCTCTCGTATGATCCAGAGGAAGCGACACCCTCAGGCTCTACTGATCCTATTCCCCCGAGTAAGAAGCCCCGGTTTGAAACTCCGATGAGGTCAGAACCCTTCGAGGTACAACCATAGGCAAGACCATACTCACTGTATCAAGGAGAGGCTTCCTTTTGTGAGGACCAAGAATTTGGTATGATAGAAGAGCAAACCGGGACGGGCTACTATCGGGATGATGAGGAAGAGGAAGAGGAGGACCCGGAAACATACAGAGTAGATTCCCCAGTAGAGAACGAAGCCCCGGTTACCGACTCCCCGGTCGATAACCAACCCCTCCTAAACGAGGTTCTCGCACGCGCAGCAGAACATTTCCACATTGACACCCACGGTGTCCAGGAGGAAAGGGACTTCGCAGAAGAGTTAGTGGGAGAAAAGAGGCCTGTTGCCCAGACCATCCCTATCCTTAAGTCCATTCAGCGAAGAATAGATCTGTCCCTGGTGAACCCGAACCTCACCAGAGCAGTCAATCCCAGGGTTGAAAAACTTTTCAGGGCGGCCCAGTCTGACCCTCTCTATATAAGAGGACATCTGAAGCCAGACTCCCTAGTTGTCACCAACACTCGTAAGAGGGCTGGAACACCCTTGTCATCGTCCGAAGCTCCTCCCGACAAGGAGAGCAAAAAACTATACGGCAGGAAAGTAGCCTCAACGTCCGCCTATCAAGCAAGGATTGCAAACTCCACCACCCTGTTGGCCAGCTACAACTGCCATCAGTGGGAAGAAGTGGCGGTTTTCATAGCCTCTGCTCCTGAACCTTTAAAGGGCCAGTAAGCTCGTATTTCCGCAGAGGGTAGAGCCGTGTCTGGTTGCATTTTGAAAGCAACCTTCGACGCCGCGGACAACGCAGGCAGATTGATAGCGGAAGGCACTGTTATCAAAAGACGTGTGGTTACGGCAGTCTGGTTTTAAGGCAGAAACCCAGGCATCATTGTTGGACAAACTGGTGGAAACCGATCTGTTGTTTGGTAAGGCGGTCGAAGACGCACTGAAGAATGCCAAGGACGAATACGCAACACTCAAGTCCCTTGGCCAGTTAACCAATAAATCCCCTAACCAGAGAGGGAATAGTAATTTTCGTCGCCCACGCGGCCAAAATTCCCAGAGAGGATCTACCTATTCCCAGGGGCAGGGTACACAGTGGAACAACCAACAGTCTACCCAGGGTTACGGCAGGGGTAATAGGAGAGGTCTTGGTAAAGGCAGAGGCAGCCCCAACAAGGGAGGTGGCACGCCTCCACCAAAGCAGTGACGCTCAGTTCAGGGTCCCTTCTCATGCAACCCCAGTAGGGGGACGCATTTCCAACTTCACCCAGGCTTGGGAAGGGATCACATCAGACAGATGGGTGCTGTCAACAGTATCCACAGGATATTGTATAGAACTACTGCAGCGTCCCCGGAACCATCCTCCACGACAAAGAGTACACTCTTTAGAACATCAGAAGATTCTCCTCGAGGAGATCGCCATTCTGCTAGAAAAGGACGCGATAGAACTCGTCCCGGGACACCAGGTAAACAAGGGTATTTATTCAACTTACTTCCTTGTGCCAAAGAAAAGATTTGACAATGCGCCCAGTATTGGACTTACGGCCTGCCAACAAGTATGTCAAGCCCCAAAAATTTCATATGACCACGCTACAAGAGGTAATCCCCCTCCTAAAAAAGGGGGATTACATGGCAACCTTGGCTATGAAAGATGCTTATTTTCATATTTCCATGTTCCCAGCGCACAGAAAGTATTTGTGCTTCAAGGTGGACAGTCGACACTACCAATTCAAGGTACTGCCCTTCGGGATAGCTTCAGCACCAAGGGTATTCACCAAGGTACTGGCGGTGGCGGCTGCACACCTACGCAGGGAGGCAATCCCAGTGTACCCTTATCTGGACGACTGGCTCATAACGGGGGAAACCCCAGGAATTTGCAGGACAAACCTTCAAAGGACTATCGACCTCCTTCACAAGTTAGGCTTCTCAATCAACGAGAAAAAGTCAAGCCTAGTGCCAAGCACCTCAAAACAATTCCTAGGAGCAATCCTAGATACCCAAGAGGGGTTGACCTTTCCTTCAGAAGAAAGAATTCAGAATATACTACTGCAAATTCCGCATTATCAGTTCGGTCAACAAATAACGGTACGCAAAGCAATGCGTTTACTGGGCATGATGGCGTCATGTATTTACCTGGTCCCCCACGCGCGCCTGCGCATGCGTCCCATGCAGAAATGATTGGCGAAACAGTGGTCTCAGGCAAGTGGTCAGTGGGACGATCTAGTGGTCGTTTCACCAACACTGGTACAGAGCCTTCACTGGTGGACAAGAGAGAATCTCGCACAGGGGAAACCCTTTTACGATCCCGAGGTACAGGCAATAGTCACTACAGATGCATGCCTGACGGGGTGGGGAGCTCACCATCTCCACCACACAGCTCAGGGTCTCTGGTCTCACTCAATGGCCAAGAACCACATCAACCTGCTAGAGCTTCTGGCAGTATTCAGAGCACTTCAGTCGTTCGAGCCCCACCTACTAAACCTGTCAGTGCAAATCCGGACGGACAGCACAACAGCCATGTTCTACCTGAACAAGCAAGGAGGGACTCGCTCGCCAAATCTGTCCAACCTTGCCCAGAAAATCTGGATATGGGCACTCAGACGGAACATCTTCCTGTCATCACAACATGTTCCAGGGGAGCTCAATTCCCTAGCGGATGCTCTGAGCAGAGACTCACTCCCAGAGGAACACGAATGGGTTCTACACAGAGAGATCGTAGAAGATATCTTCTCTCAGTGGGGTTTCCCCACTATAGACCTATTCGCCACAAGCGAAAACAGACAATACCCAGGATTTGCATCCATGTTCCCCCAACCAGACTCCCAGGGGAACGCCCTGTGGATGAACTGGTCAGGGATGTTTGCGTACGCTTTTCCACCAACTCCTCATCAGGAAAGTGGTGAACAAGATGAACAGAGAGTCGATGACGCTCGTCCTAGTTGCTCCCATGTGGGCAAGACAACTGTGGTTCCCACACCTACGCAGGATGGCGGTGTGCAAGCCCATCAAACTTCCAGCCTGGTACAACCTATTGTCCCAGCACCAAGGTCAAACAGTGCACCAGCAACCCAACTCAATGAACCTGGCAGCATGGCTCCTGAGGTCACAGAGTTTGGACATCTCAATTTGCCACAGAGGTGTTTGGACATCCTAAAGGAATCTAGGAAACCAAACACAAGGCACTGTTACTTTGACAAGTGGAAGAGGTTCGTTATCTGGTGCCAGAGTAGATCAATCAACCCCGTTGATTGCACTCCTTCCACTATTGTTACATACATGCTCCACCTGCTGGATGCAGGATTGGTTTTTAACTCACTGAAAGTACACCTGGCAGCCCTGTCGGCTTACACCACTTCCCATAGCAAGGTTTCGTGGTGGAAAGTACCAGTAGTTTAAGCCTTCATGGAAGGAGTAAAGAGACTTCACCCTCCTATTTCAAACCCACCACCAGGGTGGGACCTCAACGTGGTGCTAGCCAAGCTCATGGGCCCCCCTTTCGAACCCATGCATAAAAGCAGTCTCAAACACCTGACTTATAAAACGGCCTTCTTAGTAGCTATTACTTCTATAAGAAGGGTCAGTGAAATTCAGGCTCTGTCAGTGCAGGATCCCTTCTTTACTGTCCATAAAGACAAACTGGTTTTACGCACACACCCTAGGTTCTCACCTAAATTTATATCTAAATTCCATGTAAACCAGTCCATTGAGCTTCCGGCTTTCTTCCAGGACCCGCAAAGCTCGGCTGAGGTGAAACTACACACCCTAGATGTGCGTAGGGCGGTCCTCTACTATGTAAATAAGACCAGGCCGCTAAGAAAAACAGATCAACTGTTTGTCTCCGTAGCTACAGGCAGAGAGGGGGATCGCGTCTCTAAAGGTGCCATCTCAAAGTGGATTATTAACTGTATCCAGCTGTGTTACTCACTTTCTGAAAGAACTCTGCCTTTCACGCCAAGAGCCCACTCTACTAGAGGCATTGGGGCCACTCTTGCTTTCATTGCAAATGTACCCCTTGACGCCATTTGCAAAGCAGCTACTTGGAGCTCTATTCACACTTTTACTCAGCATTACTGCATTGACACCCATTCCAAGGCAGATACACAAGTGGGACAAGCGGTTCTAAGACACTTATTTGCTCATGACCCTTCTCACATCCCACCTCCTTCTTCAGGTACTGCTCGCTAATCTATGCACAGCATGTGATCTAAGCAGATTCCACAAGCCTCAGAAGGGATACATTACTCACCGTAATCGTATTTCTGATGCTTGTATCTGCTTAGATTCACATGCGACCCACCCTTCCTCCCCTCTGAGAGAAGGCGCATGATGGCTTGTAGTCTTACCTTTCTGTCTATCTGCTTGGATTATCTGTACTCACGCTACTCCTCATGCTACCTCATGTCAGAAAAAATATAATCTGAGGATCCTAGACGCGTGAGGGATCTTGGGTACAGTGGACGTCACACTAGGGATAGTATTACTGGCACGCCCTGTGTCGACGCCCATTTTCGAGTTTCGAAAAACAAACTGTAATACTCTGCAGCTTCCACTAGATGTCGGCCTATGCACAGCATGTGAATCTAAGCAGATACAAGCATCAGAAGTACGATTACGGTGAGTAATGTATCCTATATATATATATATATATATTTGTTTTTTTTGTTTTTTATTTAAACAGATTGTGTGGTTTCCTCATTTGAAACCTTTAACCCGAGCATGTCCGTTCTTTCATCATGATTCTTCGTTTGGTATACAGTATTTTAGTAGCAGTGCTTAGTAGCATCTTATTAGTCCTGGGTTATGTTGTTGATCTCCTCTGGTTTCTTAAGGATTAAAATCACTAATTTTATGAGTGCTAATGTCGTTTTCATTTTTTCTCCTTCTACAAGAGTCCTCCACCACTCATCGACATTCCTTGTCGTGTAGCTTCTAAGGATGTCCCCCAAGCACTGCTCTCGCTCTTTCCTTAAACCGGTACACTGTAGTATGAGGTGTTTCAGAGATTCTATCTCTCCTTTTTTTTTGCACATTCTGCAGCTTTCCCTGATGTCCAGCCTTTTTCTTCTTTGTAATATTTCTCCTGTTGGTAAAATGTTCAATCTGAATCTCAGGAAAAGGTCTCGGAAGTACCAATTAGGGAATAAAGTCAGATAGCTCGGGATCTGATTCAGTTTTCGTGTCTGGGCCCAGAAGTCTTCGTAACCTTTATATTTACAGTTATCTTCTTGGGTTTCGATCCAATCTGCCATGTATAGTTTCTTTTTAGTTTTGTCTGGGTTAATCCAGAAGTCATCCTCTGACTCGCTGAGGTTCACTAGGATCCCTCGACATGACTTTTGCCAGTCTGTTAGGATTACATCGGATTGATCTTTTAGGGCTTTTTTCAACACCCCAAATCCAATCGTAGTGTTTTCCTCAAGACATTTCCGATAGAAACGTAGTGTTTTCCATACCACTATTGTTTTGAGTGATGTCAGAGCCAGCTCTCTTCTTATCTGCTGTATTGGGGCTGATTTAGGCAACTGTAAAGCTTTCCTCCAAAACAGACCCTCCAGGATTGACCATGTTTGAGCTTGTAAGGGGATTGGTGATTCTACCCATATGTTAGTATTGGCACCACTTTCATCCTATAAAAGGCTATTAGAGGTGATAAGGTAAATCTGCAGTATCTTTTACGCAGAATTCTCCCTTGGGCTGCTAGATTGATTGCTTTTCTTTTTAGCCCAGCTATTATTGGCGTATTGTTCTTCGTGTTATCTATACAGACTCCTAAGTACGTGAATGCTTCGACTTCCAGAATTTTTTTGTTTCTCAGAGACCATCCTAGATTTTTCCCTCTGGCTTTACCTCCTGGGCCTAATTTAAGAATTCTTGATTTTTCTGGGTTTATAACAGGTCATTTGAGTCCACATAAGACTGTAATGATGTAAGCTGTCTTTGCAAGCCGATTTGGGTTTGGTCCATCAGGATGATATCGTCTGCGTAAAGCAGTCTCCCAATCGGCGTTCCTGCTATTTTTGGTGGAAAGCAGCGGGTGGACTCAAATTAATCTTCCAGATCTGACGTAAACAGGTTGTACAGTTCCGGTGCCAGCGGGCACCCTTGCTTTAAGCCCATTTTTATCTAAATTTCGTCTGTTAGTGTACCCGCTGTATCCAGTCTGACTCTGATGCTTATGTCCGTGTACAAGTCCTTGATGTTCTCCACCAGTGACTGAGGACATTCCCAGTTTTCCATTTTCTTCCATAGTTTGGCTCTTTTTATGGTGTCGAAAGCTTTCGACAAGTCTACAAACGCGATGTAGATTCCTTGGTTTTTGTTCCTTTGTGTTCTGGCTTTCAATAAGTTAATCAGGAAAATGTTGAGTGCTGTGCCTCTCCCCTTCACAAAACCCGATTGCCAAGGATCACGACGTCCACTTTGCTGTACCCAGTGGTTTAATGCTTTCAATAGTGTGGATGCAAAGACCTTCCCCACCACGTCCAGTAATGCAATCGGTCTGTAGTTGTCTGCTGATGTTCTGAGACCCTTTTTGAAAATGGGTACCACTACTGCCTTTCGCCAGGAATCCGGGATTTTTTCTGTTGTTAATATGTAGTTGAATAGAAGTTGAAGGAATTTGGCCCATTCACCTATGTTGCTTTTCAGTATTACATTCGTGAGCCCGTCGGGCCCTGGGGCTCTCGAGTCTTTCAATTTTTTCAGGATGTTTTCTATTTCCTCAATACTGATATCTATTACTGCCTCATTTTTGTTTGTCATTGATTTCCGCTTTGGGTCGATGTAAATTTCCCCTTGCAGCTGTGTATAATACTTAACCCATGATGAAGCACTTATTGGGTTCATTTGACTGATTGCTTGAGGCTTCTCCGCTTCGTTGATAATTGCCCAAATTTCAGCTGTGTTTTTAGATCTTATTTTCCCCAACATTCTTTCTGCGTCCTGGTTTAGCAATATCTTCTTGTGTAAGTGTAACCAGTTTCTGTACTTTTGTTTTAACTTATGTATCTCTTTACTCCAGTTGTCGTGTTTGGTCTTTTTTAATCGTCTAATATCTCTCCTTAATGCTTTTTTCCTTTCTCGTATGCGATTGTCATACTGATGTTGGTGAGTCGTTGTTTGATGGTTACTTCCAAGCTTCCTTTCTGTAACAAATGCTCTGAAAAGCGGGGTGTAGTCAATCCTTTTTTGGCTTTGTTCAATTTCAAGCGTCGAGATCATTTGTTTTAGGTTATGGTTTAGTTCTCTTGTTTTCTCTGGTCTGATCCTTAATTTAATACTCCTTTGGTCTATGACCACCTTCTGGTTGTAGGTTCCAATCTTGTTATTGCTTATGTTTTTGCACGTCAGTTTTAACAGATTGTGGTCACTTTCTCCTGTTGGGATTACTTTCAAGGTCTGGATGTTATCTGACAAGTTGCTTGAAATGCAAATGTAATCCAGGATCTCTACTGATTGTGTTCCCTTCCAAGTAGGTTTTGCTGGTTGGTCCCCCTTCACCTTTCCATTCAGAACGACACAGTCCCTTGATTGTACCATACGATTCCACATTGTTCCTCTTTTTTCCTTTGCTGAGGCAGTTGTATCGTATTCAGGTTGGTTGTCCTTGTTCAGGCATGAACAATTTAGATCTCCTGCCAATATGAATATTGGATCAGTCCATTTTTCTCTTTGTTCATCAATTAGTTATGCTATTTTATCTGGTAGGTTTTCGTTTGATAAATTTGCTGGGTTCCAGTATATGTTGATCAATATTAGTATTTTACTGGCTTTTTTGTCCAGCTGTAACACTACCATCTGGATGAATAAATTTGGGTTTGACTCCTCTAGGACTTGCCAATCCAGATCGTTTTTGATGGCTATAAGTAGGCCTGACATGGGTCTGCCTTTTTGACCTTTGACCGCTGGATTTAGCAGCACCACGTAATCTTGCAGTGTCGGTGGTTGCAACAGCCATGTTTCTTGTAGGCACAACACACTAAAGTTCTCTTTTTGAAGCGCTCCCTTAGTAAAAAGGTGGGTAGAGCCTCTAGTGTTCCAACTTCCCAGGCTCCATAAACCCACACTTTTTACTGTTTTATGTTATTGGGTGTTTGTTTTGTCATCAATCATGTTTTTCAACCATTTCCACCTTGCCGCTTCATTTTCTTCTCCTTGATGTTGACTTCTATTGTTTGAGCTTTGTGTGTTCTGGTTGCCCCTTCTCACTGCTGATGTTCTATTTGTTTTAACACTACTGGTCTCTCTGTCTTTTCTGTTGATCCACTGGTCTCTCTGTCTTTTCTGTTGATCCGTCTCACCGAGTGTTTCTTTACTCTCTCCTGGGTTTTTAGGACTTCGTCACTTTCTTGTAAGTCAAAACCCATTGGTCTTAATTGCGGGGCTTCTTCCAGTAGTAGTTGTCTCACCAGATTTGATCTTGTGTGCAGAATTACTTTATCAGTGCGATCTTCCTCGACGAATTCCACGATCGCCAGGTTGTCTGTTGTAATTAGTCTTACTGCCGGTATATGGTGGAGTAATCTTATTACATTGGTTCTGTTGAGAATTAGTCAGTCTTCATAATGAAGGTTACGTTCTAGGACCGGTTGTTTATAACTGTCACCAGCACTTGTTTTGCGCGGTCGATGCTGTAGGTCTCTTTCCCCCTCTTTTAGTTGATGCCTATCTCTTCTTTCCTCCATCTTGGTCCGCTTTTTGCTGTATCTTGTTTCACTTTCCCGGCTGGTTCCGTGGTTCCGGTCTCAGACCGCCCCACGTTCCTTTCTCAACCTCTACGTTCACTCTTCTGAGTTTTTTCACATAGATCCCGGTTTTTTCTCAATGTATCCTTTTCTGTATGAGTATCTGGAACTTTTTTGTTGTCTCTCTGTGTCTCGTTTTCGGTCTGTATTGACATTATAGATAAGGTATCACTCTCACTATAGTCTGTATGCTCCTCACTCAAGGAGTCTTCTGCCTCTGTATTTACCTCTTCGAAGCCTCTTATTCCCTGTTTGTCTTCATCATCTGAGACCGGGTATGTAGAGAGATCCAGCAGGTCATTTTCAGGACAATCGTCTTCTTCGATTTCTAAGATCTTTTGTCCTTCAGTCTTTTGTTCTGTTCTGACCTTTTTCTTGTTGTTTCTTAGCTGGTCAATTATACTCGGTTGTTCTTTCGGTATTGTCAAATTTTTCATAAATGCCTGGCTTTTGCTACTGCTTGTGGCTTTTACTGGTGGTTGATTTTTCTGTTTTTTAGTGGGTCCTGTGATCTTGTGATGACCCCCTGATTTGTTGTCTGCGGGCACGTTGTTCTTCGTTTTTATTTGGTTATCTGATTTTTTCCCTCCTGTGTTTGTGTCTCTTGTTTTGAAGATCTCACACACGTTCCCCTTTTTCTTTCCTTTCTCCCGACACGTATCCGTAGTGGTGGGGTCTTCAGGCCTTGTTGTCAATTTTTACTAGAGATAGCCTCCACTATTTCTATATATATATATATTCATAAATGCACATATCACAGTTAAATACAATAACATACACACTGTAAAAGGAATACATAATAAGAGTCAAAAAACAATAAATCAAAATACAATAAATTCTGAAAATCATCAATATTACACCCTATTGAACATAATATAACATTCAGTGAATGGAATCAAAAAATTCAAAAAGCACTCTTTAGATGTGTGCATACCCACTCATACCAAAAAGCATGAAGCCTCCAGTAGTACAGATCAGAAACCACCCACGGAGGAGAACACCTATGCAATGATGATCATTAGCACAGTAAAATGTCCCCAGAAACAATCAACATGCCCACAGAAGATATTTACATGTTGAGAAAACTACTGGCACATAGCTAGAATCTTAGAACAGTAACAGTGCCTCTGTGGTGGTTCTTACACTACTATCCAGAAACAACGGCTTCAAAAAACGCTTCCTAGCCTGCATGGTAGCTGGGCAAATTAACATAAAATGAGTCTCAAAGTTTCACAAATGCAACCACACAGGGGGCAAGCTGCAGAAACAGAATGGTCCCGCTTATTACGAAGGCTAGCGATCGGTATGGTCCCTATTCAAAACTTGTGTCATCTTTCATATTTGGGGTTTACAAAATCCAGATAACTTAATTTATTTTAAAATCTGTTTATTGGCATTTTGTAATCATGCTAATGTTAAGTTAATGTTAAAGGACATTTGTAGCGCGCACTATCACCACCGGAGTGGGCCCCTGGCGCTCTGAAAGAGGGGGGGAGGTTGAGTTAGTGAGAGGAAGCAGGAAAAGTGCAAGAGAGCAGGGATGTGCTGTTGGCGGCCTCAGCCCGGTGGGTCCGTTGGCTGGGCCTGGGGTGTTTGCGGTCGGTAGTCGTCGTGTACTGTTGTGCAAGTCTGTGTGTGATTTTTTTTTTGGTTTTTTTGTTTTTTTTGTTTTGTTGTTGCAATGTAGTGAAGTTTGTGCGGTTTGTTGTGCTGTAGGTTTTGGTTGTGTTTGGTTTGGAGTTTGAGAGGTGTATGCAGAAGGTGAAATTGTTAGTGGGGTTGGTTAGTTTGCATCTCTGTCCTGAATTGAGGTGCATGGCTTGCGTAGTCTCCCATGATGCGCCTCTGTCCTGATCTGGGTCCGTCTGGCATACAAGGTTCCTTACTCCTCTGGCCCCCACATCTATCATGCTCTCTCATAGCCCCCCCCCCTGTCCTCTCTTCATACTCCTCTGGGCAGTGCACCTGCCAATATCAACATCCCAGGTAGTGTGGTGATTGCCAATATCTCGACAATTCCACAACCCTGTGGTACCTGGCGGTAACTAAGGGGCGGGCGAAAGTGTTAGTGGGGTTGGCTGGGGTATTTGACTCAGTCTCCTAGCGTGTCGTCTGTGTCCCAGTCTATCCGGTGTCACCCATCCAGGTGCCGTGGGAGCTTCCCTGTCGGTTCGGGTTGTCCGGGTCCTTTCCAGTTTAGTCATCCTTTTTCCTATTTCGGTTTTCAGTTTTTTAGTCTATGGTGTTGAAGAGCCAGGTTTTTAGTGATTTCCTGAATTTCAGGTGATCTTCTGTGTTTCTTATTTCTTTTGGGATGTTGTTCCAGGTTTTTGCGGCTAAGTGGTAGAAGGAGGTGCCTCCAAGATTTTTCTTAAGGTATGGTTTGAGTTCCAGGCGGATTTCGTTGCTTGATCGGAGGGTTCTCATTGGTTTGTAGACTGTTATTTTCTTTTTTAGGAATTCTGATCCTTGTCCGCTGATTGCCCTGTGCGTAATGCACATTGTTTTGAAGGTGATGCGATGTTTTACTGGGAACCAGTGTAGTGTTTTTAAGGCTGGAGTGATGTGGTCTCTTCTGCATAGTTTGAGGACTAGTCTTGCTGCTGCATTTTGGATCTGTTGCAGTTTCTTTAGGAGGTTTTCTGGTATTCAGAGGTAGAGGCTGTTTGCATAGTCGAAAGTATTCTCCAGTCATGCCAACGCCACACCCATACATTGCGGAGTCCCTCAGGGCTCCTGCACGGCCCCTACACTATACAACCGTTTCACCAACCCACTCTGACAAACTTGACTCCCTTGGTATAGCTTACACAAACTATGCCCATGACACGCAAGTCCTCCCCCTCACAGGCACCTATGACACATAACTTAGCAATTGGTCCCCCCTCCCCCTGATGTCCATTGCCGTTTTCACATTTGCAATACATTTTTGGGTTAACATTATAGACCAGTACCAAACATTAACTTTCTTCATGCGTTTAAACAGTTGTAGCTTGTTTATTGTCTTGGAATAGCTTGGTGGCTTGACTGTTTCCGTTATTGGTGTGGCTACAAGGGCGATTGGGTTCATCACTCTCTATGTGCTTTGTGACATCTGCTTATTCCCATTTCACCTCTTCATGGGGGCATGTCGTCAGACGGGAGGAACATGTCTCTTACTATTGCCGTCCATGCCTCAAATTTGGTGTTGGTGTCTCCCTCTCCCCTGGCAGCCCCCATGCCCCATGCTTCTGTCTCTGCAGCTGTCCATCTTTCCATTTCCCTCTTCCTTCTCGCATATTGTGGGCCTCTTTTTGATTTTCATGACAGTGCTATCTCTCTTTTTGCCAGTATGCATGCTATGTCCATTACTCTCACTATATACTTGATCTTACTTAGTCTGGGGTACATGCCTAGGAGGCATTCTTTCGGGGTCCAGGCATACCTTTTGATTCTGCCTTTCTTGCATGTCTCTTCTATGTTTGTCCAGAGGGTACTCGCTTTCTCACATCCCCAGAACATGTGTATTAGGTCTGCTTCGTCACAGGTGCACCATGGGCATTGAGCTTCTGTTTGCGTCCTGAAGTTTGTTACTTTTTTGGGGGTCATGTACGTTCTGTACAGGACATTTCTTTGTATTAGTCGGAATCTGGCGTTCCTGGACACTTTTTTCGGGTGTTTCAGTGCTCTTTCCCACTCATTGGCAGTGATGCTTTCGCCAGTGTCCATTTCATTTTTAGTGTGATGCTGCAGGGGTTGGGCCTGTCATTTATTTGAGCATAGAGCCTTGACACTGGCCTCCACCCGTCGCTCAAACTGTACATTTCCGTCGTTAGGGGGTTTGTTGTTGGCTCTGCTGGCCATTCTTCCCACTTCCTTTTGGCCTTATGTTTGAGCTTCTGTATTTGTATAAGTTTAAGATCAAGTTACAAAGGAGTAAAGTTACATTTGCAAGTGTTAGGCAAAAGTTACAAATGGTTGCCGTTACAAATAGATACAGAACATTGGTGTTACAGGTACATACATACATGTTGCATTGTTCATGCGGTAGGCAATGGGGAATGCAGATAGCAATATAGTATATAGTATGCTAGTATATTATTTACAATATGTACAGTAGGCAGGCAGCAAGTCTAGGCTCTGGGAAGTTAAACTGTCATTGTGTCCAAGTCATGAACCCAACACTTTGTGTTGCGTTTAAATAGGTTGAAGGAAGGTTCTGACCTGAGGAGAGCAGGGAGTGTGTTCCATGACTTAGAGGCTTGTACAGGGAAACTAGCTCCACCTGAGTTATGGAGTTTGAATCTCGGTATGGACGTAGTGTTTGCTTGAGCTGTTCAATGATGTGTGTGGGGTAAGTTGGTTAGTGCTGTAAGTTGGTGCAAGGTTAGCCCTGGCTTTGTGAGTAAGGGTTTTGAGGGATATTCTGTGCTCTATTGGGAGCCAATGCAGATTGCGTCTAGTCTCAGAGATATGCGATTTTTTTAGGGATGTTGAGGGCTGCCCTGATGGCATTATTTTGAATTACTTGTAGTTTGTGGATATTTTTGTGGCTAGTGCCTAAGTAGAGGGCATTGTGTTTGTGCCCTCCCTGTCTCACACGTGCAAGAAAATAAAACGGACACTCCCCGGACAGGGAATAAGGCAAAAGAGAGCAGGCTGCGAGAGTTCAAGAAAAAGTTTATCTAGATCTCTGAGAGCGCTCTGTGCCTATATAATGTGATAATGTTACATCACATTATATAGGCACAGAGAGGTGTCTAACATATGATACTATGATGGACCCGGATTGGTCAACTGGGGTGGTGCTTTAGGTGTGGGCATCGTCTCGCCCTCCTGGTTGGTTGCTCGGTTGGCGGGAGGATGAACGTCAGACATCTGTATTCCGGATGGGTGATGGTCAGGTCGTTGAGACACGGTGGTCGCTATCTAAGCTAACATAACTCATTCTCTATAATGCATGCACTAAATATTAGTGTTTCAAAAGACTCTCAGTAGTTTATCATGTCTTCTATAAAAGTCATTCAAGTGTCTATATCATCTATAACATTTGGATTATACAAGTCATAGGTTAGGGGTCTTGACCACTATAATACAATACCCAGAGTGTATGTCCACACGTGCAAGAATCTCAGGTATGTGACATTTGTTAGTATTGGGCACGATATACTGCAGCAGAGGTCTAATGTTAGTTAGAGGTCTGCTAGGGGGGCATCACGGCACGATCAATGGTCTGGCACATGAAAGGAATATCTTGCAGGGACACAGGGTCAGAAT
This sequence comes from Ambystoma mexicanum, assembly GCF_040938575.1. NCBI lineage: Eukaryota > Metazoa > Chordata > Amphibia > Caudata > Ambystomatidae > Ambystoma > Ambystoma mexicanum. The sequence goes on along the minus strand of NC_090930.1, from coordinate 249,398,433 downwards.
GGCAGTAAGTTTCCACTGGCGAGGGTAAGAGGGCAAGGACGCTTTTGTGGAGATGGATGAGCTATGTGCTTAGCTCATGTTGGTTTACATGCAGGACAGTGATCTTAGAGGAAGAAAAATGTGTTACATTTATTATTTGTTGCAAGCACCTCCGGCTTCAGCGTGAGAATGGAGATGCAGAGTTTTCCAGTCAAAGTGGGGACCGTGTGCTCTGAGCCTGGCTGCTGCGGGGAAAGGGAGAGAAGCATTTTGTACTATCGCAGTGAGGCCTGGTCACCAAAATGGAGTCGAAAGGGGGTACAAAAATGGATGCCCTTTGTCCTGCTCAGTGGTCTCATCTACGCGAATGTAACCCAAAGTTAACATTGCATAAGGACAAGGGGCGAACCCACTACTGGAGGCACTTGGTCTGAGTCTTGTACTGAGAAGTGAAGGATGCGAGGGGCCTGCTGGCCCCTCACTCCCACACAATTGCAATAGTCTACTTTGGACAAAACTAATGTTCTGGCAAGTGTAATGCAGTTGGCTGTGGAGATAAACAGCCTACATGCAGTGATAAGTTTACAGGTGTAAGCGGCTGATGATGCTACTACATTAGTTTGTTTGGTGAAGGATAAGGTGGCATCAAGGTAGATACCAAGGGTTTTAGTATTATTTGAGGCAGTGATGGGGTTAACATCTATAGTGAACGATTTGAAGGCAGAATTTAGTTTTTTTAGTTTAGCATGAGTACCAAGGATGAGCAACTCATTTTTTTCGTCATTGAGACAGAGTCCATGGTGTGCCATCCACGCTTGTATTACTGCGTAGATTTCATTAAGGGTTTTGCTGTCGGTTGCGTAGTCACCAGAGATAGGAATGAGTATCTGGGTGACATCTGCATAGTTGGTGTACGTGACACCCAGATAGTCAAGGATATCGAAGAAGGGCTTAATACATTATAGAGCATTGGGGACACACAAGAGCCTTGTGGGACCCCACAAGGTACCGATGAAGGTTCAGCCGAGTCAGTGGGAGAGAAGACCCTCATAGTTCTGTTCGCCAAGAAGGAGCTGATCCAGGCAGTGGCTGCGTCGGAGAAGTGTGCTGCCGATTTCAAGTGGTGGCAGAGCATTTCGTGATTGACCAAATCAAAAGCTGCTGACAGATCAAGCAGTAAGAGGAGTGCTAGTTTGCCGTTATCTTTTAAGATTTGGATCTGAGTAGTGAGATCTATTAAGGCAGTTTCCGTGCCGTGTCTGGGTCGGAAGCCGGATTGCCTTAGTCCCAGAAGATTGTTTGTTTCTAGATAAGCCTGTATTTGCAGGTAGGCTGCTCTATCTAGTATTTTTAGTAAGAAGGATACAGTTGTTATCGGCCTATAGTTAGATTGGTTGGCTGGGTCAAGAGTTGGTTTTTTGATTAGTGGGATGGCCCAAGCGTCTTTTAAGTTATCCGGCACTACTCCCGTTTTGAAGGAGGCATTGATAAGGTTGGTAATAAATGGTGCCAGATCATGTGCTGCTGCTTTGATAATCGGAGCAGGGCAAGCGTCACCTTGGCAATTAGATGGTTTGAGTTTCCTAATGATGTTTTCTACTTCCCAAATTGAGAGAGGTGAGAAGCTAAATGGTTTACAAGTTGGCTTAAAGGTGGGTGACTTGTTGGGGATTGTTTGTAATCAGGGTCAGATAGTAACAGGTCTTTTTTCGCATTAATTTTATATTGTAAGCAGGCTATTTTATCTAATAGTGCCTTCTGAATGTTACTGTACCATAGTGCATCTGTGACACATTTATCAATAGGGGCAATAGGGGATTCTAATTCTTTTAAATTCTTAAACAGTTCTTTTGTATTAGATTCCGCTTGAGCAATCCTTTTGTTATGCGTGTCTTTTTTTTTGCGAGTATAATGGCTTCTTTGTAGCTAGAGGTTGCTAGGGTTAGCTCAATTTTATTGTTTACTGTAGGGCACTTTTTCCAATGTGCTTCTGCAGTTCTCTTAGTTTTACGTAGTTCTCTAAGATGCGGCGTGAACCAAGTATTCAGGTGACGTTGAGGTTTGGATTTCTGCAATTTTAAGGGGGCGATGGTATTCAAGGCTTTAAGTATTGCCTGATTGTAAATATCCACTAAGACTGTGGGGTCAGAGGTGGCAGAGTTGTTGAGAAGGGAGAGTAGTAGCGGTAGGAGTTTATCCGGTGTAATGTCTTTCTTGTTTCTAGTACAGGTAGCTGGAGCGATGATAGGAGCCGGGTGTTGTGCGTTGGCTTTGATGGAGAAGGTTATTTTATGATGATCCGACCAGATACACGGATCATTGGATAGAAGATTGATAGGGCAATTAAGGCTAGTAAGCCAGTCCAGTGTTCTACCTTTGAAATGTGTAGGCTCATGAATAATGTGGGTGTGACCCAAGTCTGATAGGGCGTTGGCTAGATCACGGGCATTATTATTAGTGTGGTCATTAAAACCGAGATTGAAATCCCTGAGTAGGATAGTTTGTGAATTGGGTTTAGTATCAGTGGATACAATGTCCTCTATGAATGAAGAAATGGGTCCTGGTGGTCGGTAAATAAGGTGCACTGTTGCTGTGTGCTTAGGTGATAGTGGCAGTTTGAGGGACAAGGATTCAGCAGAGGGGATTTGAGCGTCCTGAATGACTCTGATGTCATACGTGTTTCTGAAGATGAGGGCGAGTCCGCCTCCCCTCACCTGGTTGGTGTTTCTATCACATCTAATGATGGCATAGTCATTTGGTATAGCAAGGGCCAAGGATGGGCCAGAGACTGCATTAAGCCAGGTTTCCGTAACTGCGAGGAGATCAAGCTTCTCATGAGTTATGAAATCAGCGATGTCCAATGCGTGGGCGGAGAGGGACCTAGCATTCACCAAGGCTGCTTTGATAAATGTGTCTTTAGCAGGAGTTTTTTTGTGATGGTAGAGATAGGTCATGCAGAGTAATGGGGGCTAGCTTGCTATCTGAATCGGTGGCAAGGTTAGCTAGGTTATTATCTCTGCGCAGATGTTTGTTGCTCTTGTGAACTTGTAGTTGGGGGTTTTTAGTCCACAATCGGGATCCTAATCTAGAATTTCTAGTTAAGATGCTAGGGTGGTGAAAGCATGGAAAGGTTGGAACGTAGTTGTTTGTGATATTGTTGCGAGATGGGGATGAGCTATTATAGAGCTTCAAGTATGGGCGCTGTTTTAGTGGGGTGGTTCTGGAATTTAGTCTGAGGTTTCTGTTAGTGATAGTGCAGGGTTGATTAGGTGTATCTGGTACCATAAAAATTGTCCCGTTGGGAGCCCCTCTTTCTCATGCATCGATTCGATTTCCCTGAATTCCCCCTCCTCATACATGTCCCCCCAGGTGTATATGCCCATTCGTTCCCACTGTCATATGGTGTTGAGGTCGGTTAATGTTGTTCTCATCGCTGGCAGAATTGGTATTTCAGGGGAGTAAGGATCCTCCAGATGTGTGATGGTTTTAACTCTTCCCCATATTTGTCTGGCCAGTTTAGCTAGCGCGGGTGCACTGCGAGTGTGGTCTTGTGACATCCACAGTATTTCTTTCAGGTATGCCGGTTTAATTAGGTCCTGCAGGAGACCCGTTTTGTTAGTGACGTTGTCCGACAGCCATCTGCTGACATGGCTCATCTGGGCTGCCAGATAGTATCTTTCGAAGTCTGGGAGCTGTATGCCCCCTGCCCCATGTGGTAGGGTCAGTATGGTCAGTGCCAGTTTGTGGCGCGTCCTTCCCCATATAAAGTCTCTGATCTGGGTGTCTAATTTACGGAAAAAAGGTGGTCTGATATAGTGGCAGATGTTCTGAAAGAAGTATAGGAATTTTGGCAGGAGGATCATTTTAACTATCAAGGCCCTCCCCATCATTGAAAGCGGAAGTTCAGACCAGAATTTCATTGAGTTGCGGAGTCCCTGTGTTACCACCATTGTGTTATACTCATGCATGAGTTCTGTTGTGTGTCTAATCTTGACCCCCAGGTACTTGAATGTATCTAGCTGCCACTGTATCCCCACCTCCGGTAAGTTCTCTATTGTTGTCTCCCTTAAGCCCGCTAGTAGGAACATGCAAGATTTCTGTCTGCTGAAGTGTATTCCTGAATAGCTTGCAAAGTTGTCCAGTACTTCTAGGATGGTTGGGATATTGTTCTGGGGGTCCCTCAGATAGAACAGGACATCATCTGCATATAGCGATAGGATATGGTACCTCCCGCCTACCCGTATTCACGCGTGCCAGAACTGTTTCCTTATGTAAATTGAGATTGGTTCAAGCCCCAGAATGTAGAGCATGGTCGATAAGGGACAGCCCTGTTGGTTCCTCTCTGTATGTTCCAAGCTCTTGAGACCATTTTGCCAGTTTTTAACCTTGCCGTGGGGTCTTTATACAATATCTTAACCCATCTCACAAATCTCTCCCCAAATCCAAATTCATGCAACACCTCTATCAGCCACTCCCAGTAGATGGAATGAAATGCCTTAATGGCGTCTAGTGACACCACCGCTAGGTGATCCTGGTCCCCCTCTGTTTGCGCCATGATGTGTTGTAGCCTGCGTAGATTGGCAGTTGTGTTACGGCCAGGCACAAAGCCATTTTGGTCCTCGTGTACCAGGCTTCCTATTACTTTGGACAGTCGCTTGGCAAAAATGGTGGTCAGTATTTTGCTATCGTAATTTAGCATGGCCAGGTGGCGATATGAGTCACATTCGTCTATTGGTTTGTGTGGTTTGGGTATTGGGATTATTAGTTTTTCTGCTTTTGGGTAGGATTCCTATCTCATAGGCCTCTGGGTACACCTCATGGAGCACCGGGGGTCAGCGTTGTTTAATATGCCTTATAGAACTCTGGGGGAAGCCCGTCTGTTCCAGGGGTCTTACATCAAGCCAGGGATCTAATGGCTTCTGTGATGTCTTCTGGTGTAATTGCTTCTTCTAGTGTCTCCCGTTATTGCTCGTTCAGCTTGGGGAGTTCGATTTCCTCCAAGGTATCGTGTATGTCTGACAGCGGCACTTGGGTGTTGTGTGCATATAGTGTGGAGTAGAAGTCAGCAAAAGTGTTGTTTATTGAGCTCTGTGTCCTTTTTGTTTCCCCCGCCTCATCTTTCAGCGTGGTCTTTGGGTGTTTCGGGTGCTCTCGTCTACATAGCCATGCCAAAAGCCTGCCTGGTTTGTTACTGTTCATATGTGTCCTAGTGGTGCTTGTTATGTAGTCGAATTTGGCCAGCCGCCCCCACGCCTGCTGACAGCTTGTCCTGGCCTCTAGTAGGCTTTCCTTCTCTACCCTGGACCCTGAGCTGGTGGTCTTTTGCTTTATTTCTTCCTCCCGCTCCTCTAGTTCCTTCTTCAGCATTTTCATTATTCCCCCTGCCCCTGCTATGATCTCTCCCCTCATTACTATCTTCAGAGCCTCCCACACTGTACCCCAGCGGTCTACACTACCGCTATTAGTTGTGACATAATCGACAAGCTTTTCCCGTAGCTCGTCCCTAAAAGCTGGGTCCGTTAGTGCCTCTGTAGGCATTCTCCATAGCGGAATGGGGGGCCTGGGGCCATTCATTGTCCAGTGCTTTAGCAAGGGCGAATGGCCGGAGATTGTTCTGCCCATGTATTGTATTGACTCCACCTGTGGTAGGTGTGCCCTGTTGATTAACATATAATCGATTCTTGTGTAAAGGCTGTGTGGTGAAGAGTAGTACGAATAGACTCTATCCGTGGGGTGGTGTTCTCTCCAAGCATCTGCAAGATCTAGTTGTCCCAGTGTGTTGTTCAGTGCAGTTGGGGTCTTCTCTTCCCGGTTCTGTGGGGGCTTGGATCTGTCTAAATCCAGGTCCCTCACGAGGTCGCCACCCCATATGTAGAGGCCCTCCTTGTGCCCAGTCAATTTGGGCTGGAGTTTACTGAGGTATGCAGATAAGCCTTGGTTAGGGATATCGTGTTTACTATGCAGATCTCAACCTGCTCAATTTCTCCCCATATTATCAAGTACCTCCCTTCTTTATCTGCCTCAACCCCCATTAGCTGGAAGGGCACCCCAGGGCTGATCCAAGTGTACACGCCCCTCGCATACTTAGAGTATGGGGCCCCTTGCCCCTGTCCTCCCCAATGTTCTTGTAGCTTAGCCTGGGCATCTGCTGTGAGGTGGGTTTCTTGGAGAAGTGCAATGTCCACCTTCTTCGTGCGCAGATGGGACCTGATCCTGTTCCTGCGCAAGTAGGACCCCAGACCGCGTACATTCCATGTTAGTATTTTAAGTTGCGCTGTCATTTTTGGACTTGCGGTGCTTCCAGGTCCCTCCTGCCTCTCCACTCCTCCGGTTTTGTGCATTTACCTCCAGATCGCCCCTTCCCTCTCGCCCCCTCACCTCATTTCTTGTGTTCTCGTCTTGTTGTCCACCTTTTTCCCTTTCTGTGCTGCATGAAGACTCCGGTACGAAAAAAAACAACAACTGCAACAACAAATGCAGTCCAAACGGTTGCACCCCGCAACTTCACAACCAGTGTTGTGCTCGGGTGTCTCCGCACTGTCCGGCCCTTTCCAGGGCATCCAGCGCGGATGTGATTGTGCCGGCAACAGGCCAGCTCTGGTCATTCCGAGGGTTGGGTGTTAACACACAGGTTAGGTGGCCGAGCTCTTCCCTAGCCGTTTAGGCAATGTACTCATTGTTATTGTTATTGTTATTGTTATTTTGCATTTATATAGCGCCTTATATACCATTGGTATGGTCTGAAGGCGCTGGTAGGTTGAACGCCCTTGGGAACCGAAGTTCAGGTCAGTATAGAGAGTAGAGGGAGTCCAAAAGTGCGTGTGCGCACTAGGTATGTGTGCAGCTGGTGCGGAAATCGAGTGGTAGCTGCTTCTTAGTTGTACGTGTGGTGGTTGAGAGGTCAGGAGTATGTGTTTGCTCTGGTCGGTTTTACCCAGAACGAGTGTGGCTGCGTTAGGCCTGAGGAGAACGCCTGGCTGGGGGGTGTGAATCCAGCAATGATTACTTAGAGTGATGTGGAGTAAGAGGGAGATGTGGATATGAGAACAGTTATACCGAATGGTGTCATAGTATCTCTGTGTTCTAGATGAGTGGTGGTGTAAGAGGGAGAGTAAGCGTGGGGTGTGGTATGATGTATGTTTTCAAGTGTTTACTTCATTCCAAAGCATATTAAGCATCGTCTGTTGTACAAATTCGTCCGTTCCTCATATTCGTCCGCTCCACACATTCGTTCAGTCATTATCATCGTCTAGTTCACACCCTCGTACACTTCTAAACGCTGCTGGGAACAGTTCTGAATTCAACTTTCACAGAGAGGCTATTGGGTGCAACTTTCAAGTGTAACTGGGTACACTTCTAAGATGCAATTGGGTACACTTCTAAATTAAGGTGGGAACCGTTTTACAATCAGCTATCAGATAGGCTATTGGGTGCAGCTTCTAAATGCAATTGGGTATATTTCTAAAATGCTGTTGGATACACTTCTAATTGCAAGAGGGTACAATTCTAATTCAACTTTCTCTGAGGAGGTGCGGGGTACAGTTCTAGTTGCGAGTGGGAACAGTTCTTTATTCAACTTTCACAGAGAGGCTATTGGGTGCAAACTTTCAGGTGCAACTGGGTACACTTCTAAATGCAAGTGGGAACAGTTCTAAATTTCAGCTTTCACAGAGAGGCTATTGGGTGCAGCTTCTGAATGCAATTGGGTACACTTCTAAATGCCGTTGGGTACATTTCTACATGTAAGAGAGAACAGTTCTAATCAACTTTCTCACGGAGGCTAACCGGTGCAACTTCCAACTCTAATTGGATACACTTCCAGGAGCAGGTGGGAGCAGTTCTAATGCGGGTGGTAACGGATTTAAATTCAACTTTCGCAGAAAGGCTATTGGGCGCAGCTTCTAAATGCAATTGGGTACAATTCTAATGCAGGTGAGGACAGTTCTAAATTCGACTTTCTCAGAGAGGCTATTGGGTGCAGCTTCTAAATGCAATTGGGTACACTTCTACATGCCAGAGGGAACAATTCTAATTCAACTTTCTCAGAGAGGCTATCCGGCGCAACTTCAACTGCAATTGGGTACACTTCTAGATGGATGTGGGAGCAGTTCTAATGCGGGTGGTGACAGATCTAAATTCAACTTTCACAGAGAGGCTATCGGGCGCAGCCTCTGAATGCAACTGAGTACACTTCTAAATGCAAGTGGGAACAATTTTAAATTCAACTTTCACAGAGAGGCTAATTGGGGACAGCTTCTAAATGCAAATTCTAGTGTATCTTTCTCAGAGGGCTATCTGGCGTACTTCTAAATGCTAACATTCACAATTCCATCTAAGAGTGGACATGCTAACATTCACAATTCCATCTAAGAACATGCTATCATTCACAATTCCATCAAGGAGTGGACATGCTAACATTCACAATTCCATCAAGGAGTGGACATGCTAACATTCACAATTCCATCAAGGAGTGGACATGCTAACATTCACAATTCCATCTAAGAACATGCTAACATTCACAATTCCATCAAGGAGTGGACATGCTAACATTCACAATTCCATCTAAGAACATGCTAACATTCACAATTCCATTGAGTGGACATGCTAACATTCACAATTCCATCAAGGAGTGGACATGCTAACATTCACAATTCCATCTAAGAACATGCTAACATTCACAATTCCATCAAGGAGTGGACATGCTAACATTCATAATTCCATCATGGAGTGGACATGCTAACATTCACAATTCCATCTAAGAACATGCAAACATTCACAATTCCATCATGGTCATTCTCTTTTATGTTCTGTTCTGTTAGTGGTGGCTCCTTCAGATCTTGCTTCTCCTCAAATTCTCGCTTTCCTGCAGCAGAGTGCTTCAAGGGTCTTTTTCCTTTGGTTGCTGTGCTCCAGCCACATGCTGGCTGCCGCAGGGGTTTCTAAGAATATTGCTCTCCCCTTGTGGATCACCTTCAGTCTGGAGGGGTAGGGTAGCATGTATTTCAGATTCGATTGTCTGAGGCGTGCTTTTATCGGGACATACGAGTTTCTAGCTCTCTGCACAGCGTGAGTATAGTCCGGGTATATAGTTATTTTTGATTCACCCCGCTCTATTATCCCGCCTTCTCTCGAGTACCTGAGTATAAGCTCCCGGTCCTGGAAATGGATTTCTGGATTCACTCCGCCTCTGTGGGTCTGCCCGCTTCGCTGTCTGCTGCACTTTTCAGGCGGTGAGGGTGGCAGTCGTGTCCTGCCCTTCTTGCTCTTCGGGGTGCGCGACCTCTGCCTTCTTCCCGTTCTCCCCCGGAGCAGCTCCTGGTTCTTGGTGCGGCTCCAGTGCCTTCTCTCTATCTCGCTGGGTATCGCCCCGTCGCCTGGCCAAGGGTCCACTTCAATTTACTGTAGTTTGCTGCGTTTTTCGAGGACCGGTGGTTGGCCCATCCCCCGTCTCACCTGCAGTCTTTGGCTGTGCCTGCCATTTTTTCTCCCACTGGGGAGGATCTTCTCAGGGGGTTTTAACTTGGTTCCCCGCTCCAATTTTCCCTGGTCTTCTCACAAGCTGTGCAGTAGAGGTTCCGCCAGCGTTATGTCCGATTTTCGGCCAATTTCAGGCACTTCTGCCATGCATTAAGGATCTGTTTTCTAAAATATCGGCTGGAGCTCCGGACCAAAGCCTCCTCACACCATGCGTGTGAAGCCACGCCCCCACAAAATCCAGATAACTTCATAACCCATATTCTGCTTCATGTTTCTGTAGCGCAGCAAGGCAGCTGAACCTTAGGCTTTAGCAACAATGTTGAGTTCAAAATTCATCAAAGCCTCCGATGTCACCTTTGCCTTAACTGCACTAGTCATAGCTGAGGGAATGCACCAACGCTCACTCAAGCCCAGTACTTTCATTTATTCCTTAATATGTACAAACCACATCAGGGCTGCAGCCCCAGCCTGCGCATTTGACCACAAGCAAACCCAATAATAAATTGGCCGCAGTCGACATGTAGATAACATACTTTGGATCCCTGTTTCCAACCAAACTGGTATATTCGGGTTAGCCAAAGGGAGACCCAGCAGGTTCTTCAGGTATTTATTTTCAATTGTGGTTAGTAGTGAGCAAGTACGTATGCCCCCCACAGCTACGCTCCATAAAGGGCAGCCTTTCTTGTTTGGGCTTTGTAGGTTTTGTGAGAAACCTAAGGGTATTCTCACTCCTACTCCCTTGGATCCTCTGCACAGGTGGCCAGGGAAAGGTCATCGCTTTTGGATCCCTACCCTGCGGGTGGAGAAGCAGGGGCGGATCACCTGGGTGGAGGGTCCTTGAGGATGGGGAGTGTGGTGCCCTTGGGTGAGACATGGTATCCCCCTTTTCCCATTGTCAACCAACCTAACTGTAGAGGAGCAGGTGGACGCATTATCCCTAACTCCCGCCCTCTCACCGCCGTCATACTGGAACAGCAGGACAAGGGCCCTATATGTGACTCCATGTGTTATGCCTATTCTGCATCGAGTGTATGAGATGATATGCACTCAGACAATGTATCGAATGTATCCTCGCACTGAAGGAGTGGAAGGATGTTGTGTGGAGTGATGTCAGCATGCACCCCTGGATATTATGTAGTGCTGAGTGAAATCTGACGTGGGCGGAGTGATGTCATAAAGAAGTTATACGAGAACATACTGAAACGATATGAAAATACTGAAGAAGTTACGATATAACTGAAGTGATGAGAGAAACATGTACAAAACGATAAAGTAATCTTATATGCAAAGAAGAATGAAGTAACTTGATGACCAATAAGTGTAAATACGCAGCAACGCAAGGTAGATGAGACACACAGAAGCTTGCTATAGAGGAAAATATAATGTGGCAAGGACAGGCATGATAGGAGAATGGACGCTGCCTTGTGCAACAATTCAATTCAGCTACCTCAGAAACTGTCATGATCTCTGCTTCCAAAAGGTCAGGGTTTTCCCAACTCCCTTGGAAGCAGATCCATAACCCAGGTTCCGAGTGCCAACCAGTCCCAATTGGGACCTTTTGGACCCAGTCCTGGCGCCAGTGGCACCAGGCTCATAAATATGCCCAGTCCCAGCGCTGGAAGCGCCGGGCTCATAATGCTTGGGTGGACTTACCTGCAGCAGACCATGCTGCTTACTTGCCTGCCAGTTGAGCCTCTGATCCTCTTCTGTTTGGAACTACTTTTCCTGTTGGGTGGGGCAGGAGCCACTCCCTAGATTCAGAACACAGGAACTCTTCTGGATAGCAGGAACTCTTTTCTTACCTAGGCGTGGCTGTGGAAGGAGACACCTAAGCACTACAGGAGGCTATTTAAACCACACCCGATGGATGAATCTTGCTTTGCGTTATTCTGCATCCTCTGCAGCAGAACGCTCATCGTGTCTTCTGCATCTGATCCTGGGCCTAAGGAAAAAGGCTTACCATCCTGAATCCAGTCTTCAGCAACACCTATAAAGACAAGAAAGAACAGGTTAGCATTACGGTCTTCAGTGACAGCTCTTCACTTACCTGGTCCATCGGCTGTCACCAACGCCTCGCGCTGCATTCCGGCATCTGAAAGACAAAGGCTTACCTACTCTTCGTGCGCTCCGGAGGTCTTCACACTGCATTCCGGCATCTGAAAGACAAAAGCTTACCAACTCTTCGCACGCTCCGGAGGCCTTCGGCGCTGCATCCCGCATCTGAAAGACAAAACAAGGTGCGTTTAAAGACATTGGGGAACTTTAATACTCACGTGCCATTACTCCTTTCCACATCTAACCCAGTGGGTATTCCGGCACCCTGCAGCCGCTCCGAACTTGTACCTGCAAAATAAAAAGACAGTTAGAGCGCATCGTGAAGCAGGCAACAAGCGCTTACTTACGTGCTTCCAGGCGCTTCTATTCATCACACGGGCTCCATCTTCAACTCACTTCAGCCCGTCATCCGCCATCGCCGGAACCCTGCAAAACAAGAGACATCATTACTAAAGACTTTAAAGACATTAGAATTACTCGAAACTTACCGTTCGTGCAGTAAACGACGGACAGCAGTCCTCTGAAGTCAAGAGGCCTGCTCCCCTTATCCAGTGAAGAAACTGGTTACAGCACCCTGCCCCGAGGCAGATGGAGAGCACAGCGTTCACTTACCTAAGGTGAGAGCGTTAACCTTTGGGGTTCTACAGGAGAAGAGAAAGGGAAGAAGAGAGACATTCAATAACCCAGTTCCTTAATCCCATATTTTCTATCTGCAGACATCTTACCCTTCGAGTCAGACATACAGTGCACAGAGGTCCAGCCCAAAGAGCCAGCCGTGTGTTACACATCACCTTTGAAGATACGGTATACGCCCAGTCAAGACCGGCGCCTCTACGGGAATCAGGTGAGCGTTACAGAAACAGACCAGGGCTGCAGAATCGGGAGACCCTGAAAAACAGCTTTGTGGGCAAACGAAGAGGAGTCTATGTTGGCCTGGGATCAAGGATGCTATTTCAAGGAATAGCTGCAAAGCACAAAGGGAGGCAAACGGATATGTCTTGGACGTGAGACATATTTCTCTTAGATTAAAGAAGAAGAAAACATTTGCAAGAGACAAAGTATTGGACAATTAACAATGGTTAAGGCTCCTACAAGATGGAGTGAGCAAGTCTCTAGAGGCTAAGATGATCAATGACACCCAGCATAATTAAATCAAATAGCAGTAAATAGGAGGTCGAAATGGGCACATTTGCGATCTCCTCACACATGATCTAGAAGTTGTAAACCAGGGCTATTCATTACGCTCTGTATGAACATAGTGATGTGCTTACACTCCCTTGAATGTCCCAGAACGGAGAGCAGGCTACAAAAGGAAAACTATGGCTGATAGCCGGACTGATGAGAGATGATGTACTATTTGGGAAAGTGGGGAATAATCTGATGTGACTCAAGCACCTGGGTTTCGTTTTGCTTACGTGCTGCTAGCCGAGCCGAAAGTCCAAGGTTGGGCGGGAATGCCAACCAATCAGTGTGTCTATGGGGCAACCTGCTGTACAATGTTGCATAGACCAATCCGCTGTCATTTTGTCCGCTATAATAAGATTTATACATATTTAGAGGTAGTTTGGGGCTTTCTTTACAGATAAGATACAGCCAATGAAGTACTAACACATGTATTCTATAAGTAGATATGTTCCCCTAACCAATCCCTCCTGTCGATAGGTTTTACAGTTTGACACATAGGATGACGTCATAGATGACTCATATTGTGGTATAAAACCTCTGTTTAATCAAGTTTGTGTGTGAGTATTTGGATTTGGTCCGAGATTTTTTTTTTAACTCAATTTTTCATTCTTTTTTTGCACAGAGAAAAAGAACAGGGCTCTGAATGTGCCAGAACCCACAATCGATACGCCGTCCTCCCCCAACCGCAATCACCCCCAATACAGAAAAAAAATCCCCATCACATCATCAATGAGACAAAGTTGCAACAGCACAAAACCCCACATTAAATAGTCCACAAAGTGGGAGCTCCTCAAGATGCTCACAGTTGCTCTACAAGCAGGGGACAGAATAACATGGATACACTAATCTCCTTCCTACTTCACTTTAAGAGGTATAGCTCTAATCACGATTTCTCTTTTTATCTGAATAATGGTTTCCACAGGTCAGAAAGTTAAACAACCCCTTCAAATCTGTGAAATGTTGTACACCATCTCACAAATGTGAGCATAAACTATCTCTGTAAAAAATCAGTAAACAATGTATTTGACTAGGTCAGAGAATATTATGTGCCCTGCACAATCATAAATTGTTGGGCACACGTTTTTAAATACACTTCCACAAAGTTTCCCTTACATTGACCTAGCTGGTAAAGGATTTCCCTAAACGAGTTTACTTGATATGATGGGTTCTAACTAATTCCTGGGACATATATATCATTTTTTTTAATGTCTTTTTATTAGAATTTTGCAATACAACAGACACCATGGTGCCAACAACAACCATATCCCACCTCCCCCCAGTACATTGTGTCTCATGCTTGAGAGCGCTCAGGGCAACCACAACCAGATGTTCTCAGCACATTGTGTCATCTCAAATTTACATGCATATATTACAACTCCTGACACAAGTCTGTTCCACCCATGTGCCATCAGACGCTCTGTAGTAGGGTAATCTCCATTATATCAAAAAAAGGGCTCCTGGTGGATACAACCCTCATCTGCCCAGGAAGGCTTCAGTTGCTAGAACAAAAATGAATGGGTTGGAAAAAACAATCTTACTAGGAAAACCTCCTCCCTTCTGTTTCATCCCAAAGCTTCCAGCACATACATGTGTAAAAAATCACATGGGAACATTTCGAAAAGTTTTATATTTAGATATAGTTTTAAATTTATAGGTTACACATTTTCTATATTATACATTTTGAACAAAATGTGAAAGAACACACACATGAGCAAACACAAATTGCATTGTCAGAACAAAGCAGAAACAATATACTGTTCTTGCATACTGGTATGGTGGAACAAAAGTAATGCAATCACTACTGTCACTGTTATAAGCAGATGACAGGCGTCATACACAAAGTGAACAAATAGACATAAACAAGTCAGTAGTGCATATCTACAAGGGAGCAAACAGTTAACATTGGTAATGTTGTAAATTGGTGAAAAAGTGTCTACACCAGGTGTTTCAGCCCTATAGTCAGGCTTAATGAGCCATTTCTTCCTAGGGCCTTCATCGGGACGAAGGGAAGATGGTGTGTTCAGGATGTTCAAGAGTCAACAAGATTGTCTTTTGTCGGCTGGTCTTCTATTTAGCATTGTTTTTTCTGCTGTGATCTTCATTTCGGAGCCTCTGCCTGACTCCTATTAAATCTGTGGACTTTTTTGTCCAGTTCAGACGCTGTCATAGGCTATACATTCACCTTCTGCCTTGCTCTTGACAGCAGCTGGGCCAGGAATTCAACTTCAAATCTGCAGAGATTCTGTTGCTTTGCTTTTCGCGCCTGAAAGGAAGGAAGCAACTTCCGAGTAGTGTTGCCAGGTCAAATAAGCTGATTGCCCTTCCAAAACAAGCCCTTTCCTAATAAGATTGTTTTTTCCAACCCATTCATTTTTGTTCTATTAGGGTAATCTCCTCCATATTTCAATTCTAAGGGGGCGATGTTGGTTCAGCATCCGTGTCCTGGGAGTGCTGAATCAGGAACTGTATATAGGGGCCCCACATATTTCCAATGCCAGTTTAGTGTGGGTCAAGGAGCTATATTCCATGTTCATATCATTACAAAACAAGATGTCCACTCCAACATTCAACCTTAGGGCCATGCTTCCCTCCCCAAGCCATTGCCACAATACGTTTGGCTAAAATCAGGATCAGACCTATTGGTCCTCCTCTGCACTGAGGGATCGTTTTGGTGTATACCAGTAGCACCATCTGCGGGCTAGATTCTATGTTCCTCCCCGTTATTCCACTGACTGTTTTGTATACTTGGTCCCAGAACCGCCGCATGGGAGGGCATCCCCATGCCACATGCAAAAAATCAGCCGAGGCAATGTCACATTTAGCACAGCTGCCTGAGGCGTCGGGGAAGTAGCCTTTCAGTTGTGCCAGTGTATAATAAAATTGGTGTAGGTATTTGAAATGATTAATTTGAATTTCGCATTGATAGCCCCTTTCTTCGTCCCTTCACAGCAATACTTTTCCTCAGATATCTCATGCCCCATGGTCAACTCCCACTTCCTCTGTGGGAAGGCTCTTGTCTCCTCCCTTACCTTGAGGCTCAGGGTGCACAACACCAAGGTCACCTTATTCCCGTGCACACCCTGAAGCATTTTGTCTAGGATGGGGACCACAGGCGGTGGTTTGGGAAACGTCTCAAACAGCTGTCGCATTGGCCCCTCACAGTCTGTAATAATGGAAAACATCAAGTGCTGACAATACCCCTTTAGTCTTCAATTCTTCCAGCGTTACAAATGACCTATTAGGGAAGAGATCCCCATAGCATGTTACTCCTAGTCATTTCGTTAGGTCCACGAAGCCTGCCTCACTGGTGATGGGTAACCCTGGGTTGTGTACTATCGGCAGACTGGGTGAGTATAGGACCTCCCTCCTGGACTTCTGCTCCAATCGGGACCACGCCCTACATTTGACTTCCACCATGTTGCGTGCCTGATGTGCCCTGCTGGGCGCAGTAAGGATAACGGACTGCAGCAGCAATGGTGCTGCAAGTGCCCTCTCTATTTCCATGTGTCTTCTGTCCCCCTGTGCTGTGAATCAATAAAGGAGAAACTCTGCTTGTGCTATGTTATAATACGTTTCAAATTCTGCCAGTGCGAGACCCCCTTCATGTATGGGTGCCACCAGTTTGTCCCAAGAAACCCTAGCCTGCTCGCCCACCCATATGAACTGTAGTTTTGTGGTTTTTAGATCTTGGAAGTATTCCCTGGGTACCACTATTGGTGCATTGAGGGAAACATATAGAAACCTGGGGAGCAGCGTCATTTTGACCAGGGAGATTCTGCCATATAGATTAAGAGGCAGGTGCAGCCACCTATCCATCTCTGTTTTGGCATGTGCTAGTACTCTCTTATAATTGCTGTCATATACCGTGGTTGTGTTCCTTGCTATATTGATCCCGAGGTAACGTGGCTGGGTCATGTGCCACTGGAGCCCTCAGCCATCCAGATGTTGCTCTACATTGTCGATTTAGTGGGAATCAAACTGATTCTGATGTGTTCACCTTTAACCCCGTGAGAATACCAAATCGCTGGATGTTCCGCATTATCGGGTCGAGGTTGTGTTTGGGATCGCTGGCGAACAACACCATATCGTCTGCATACAGAGAGATCACCACTTTGTGGTTGTACAGCCGTAGCCCCGGTGTTGATGGGTGTCTTGAATGTTCTCCGCCAATGGCTCTATTGGTAGAGCGAACAATGGAGGGGAGAAGGGACACCCCTATTGTGTGACCCTTCAAAGATATGTTTGACGTGAGCTGTGCATTCACCCGCACACTTGCGACTGGTTGCGTGCACAGTAGTGCTCACCAAGCCTCATCCGCTGCAGCACCATAAGCAAGAATGGCCACTGCACTGAATCGAACGCTTTGGTGGCGTCCAAGAGTGCCGCCACTATCGGGGTCTCCTGATGCACCGCGGAGATCAATCCGAACATTCTCGGTAGCCTGTGAGAGGTAGAGCGCCCCAGGATAAAGCCTGATTGTTCCGCTCTCACCTTGATGTGCAGTAGGGGTGCTAGCCAGGAGGCCAGTATTTTTGCCATATATTTAATTATCTAAATTAATGAGAGAGATCGGCCGGTAGGAAGAGCAGTCATTTAGCGGTTTATCCGGTTTGAGCAGCACCACCGCCTCCACAGGGACTCAGGTAATTGCTCATCTATCAAACTCTGTTGATACATCTTTAAGTGTGGCCCCAGCTTATCCGCATAATGTTTATAAAAGTTGGCCGTGAACCCATCAGGACCGGGGCACTTCCTGGATGGGAGAGACTTAATGGCACTCTGCACTTCCTCCAACGTCAGTGGGCATGCCAACCAATCCCTTTGCTATCCATACACCATTGTAGGGCCACCTGGTCCAGATATTCCTCTATTTCCTGTAGGGAGGCAGGGAACTGGGAGAAGTACAACTGGCTGTAAAATTCGAAAAACTCTCAGACTATCTCTGAGTCTGCACTTGTCCACCCTGTGCTCGTCAGCTATTGACAGGACTCGGCCCTTGAGGTTGTCCAGTTTGGATGCTCTGGCCAAAAGTCTGCCGAGTTTCTGCCCCTCCCCATATTGCTGCACCGCTATCTTCCCCCAAATGAATGTGGCTTCCCTCTGTGCTAGCTCATTAAAATCTTGCAAGTGTTTCAGAATCTTAGCCTGCTCTATACATGATGACGTGGGTGCCGCTGCCTGTAGTGTATGAATACATTCCTCCCTATCGCCCAGCTCTCTTCTAATTTGTCGTAATATCCCTGATTCCTTAGATATACATTCCCCTCTTAATTCAAAGTTCTTCCAGAGAATCCCGTCTGACTCCACTGAACCCGCTTTGTTTCAAAGAATACATCAATTGCATCAATTGCCTCTGACGGGGCATCCCGGAACAGTGTGTCTGTAAGACCCTCACTTTTAAACACCCAGCGGGGTCTCTCTCTCTCTCTCCTGGTCAGCCAGATCCATGGACATCCGCACTGGGGCTCGATCTGACAGTGTACAGGCGAGTATCATCACTACCGTGACCCTGTCCAGCAACGTAAACAATACCAGGAGAAAGTCCAGCCGTGATGGAGTTCTGGACCGAGGAGTGGTGTGTATTGTTGTCCTTAAATGCCTGACCCTCCACGCATCCTCCACCTCCCACGTGAGACACATACCCTGTACCTTGTTCATCCCCTTAGTCCCCTTAATCACCGGGCGAGGGTCATCCCCAGTACGGTCCAGAGCCGGGTTCCTAACTGTGTTAAAATCCCCAGCCCAAATGATCTCTCTAGGTGCGATTTTTCCCCAGTTGAATCTGTCCAGTCCAGTGTCTCCATGCAATCCTGATTCGGACCATAGTAATTGACCAGAGTGTATAATTTACCTTGTATGGTCCTCTGCACTATGAACCCGTTCCCCTCTCTGTCTTCAGTCAAACTGATCAGACGAAAACCAACAGAGCTATACACAAGAATGCATACCCCCCCCTTAGCATACGAGGAGTAGGAGAAGTATCTTTGACATCCCCAGCTTATTCAATCTCCTTCGTTAAGTGGATCTCTTGTCGAAATGTTATCCCCACGTGGCGTCACTAAATAAAGCAGGACCCTACGGCATGGATGGGCAGTTCAGCCCTCCTACATTGCAGGTAATGCAGTTAAGTGTCGCCATCATTTTGCCTGCTCAGCGCCCTATTCTTTCCGAAAATCTTAGCCTTCAAGCCGACTGCACACGTGTTCCCCAATTGTCGATTCTGAGTGGTTACTCTCTGTATCAGTTGTATCATTAAATTCAAACCCCACTCGTCCCCTCCTCTCTTGCCACCCTTCACCAACAACCCCAATTCGTCAGTACCCCGATCCCCCAAACCCCTTACACTGATTGCCCCAACCTATCAGTATCATCCCATCCCCATCCCCTATACAGAACTCGAGGTTTCGAATGAGGGGTAGCCAGGAGCCCAGCCACCTTCCACACTTCCGCCATCATACATTTGAGAACCGACTGGCCTTGGCAAACTAGTCCCCTGTATTTTATGTAGCCGTCAATGCCGAAGGTAGTGTTGCTCCGAATTCCAGTGCACCCATTATTATTCCCACGCTGTCTGGGATTCCTCGGTTGTTGCTCCAGAAAGGCGGCAGCTACCTCTGGGTTTTGGAAAAAGATTGCTTGTCCATCGTATTCGATCTGTAGCTTGGCGGCAAATAGCATGGCATAGTGGATGTCCCTCTCCGGCAGTTGTTTCTTAACTTCCAGATATGTTCTCCTGGAGGCTTGTACCTTGTCCGAGAAGTCTAGGAACAGCCTACTCGTGTCACCACTGTAGGTCACAGTCCCCTTCTCTGGCCTCACGGGGAGAGCAAGATCCCTGTTCCGGTAGTTTAGTACACAGGCTATAATCGACGTGGCGGGGCCCCGGGGATCGTCCTCTTCCCACTCGGCACCCTGTGGTATTCCACTATGAATACTGCGGAAAAGGCTTCTAACCCCAGTGCCTCCTGCAGTTTCTCCTCCACCAGAGATTCCATATTTCTCTGCTCCACCAACTCGGGCATGCCAATTCTCAGGTTATTCTTTCTGCGCTTAGACTCTAAGTCCTCCTGTTTATCAGCCAGCTCTTTCAGGGCTTGTTTCACCAGCGTCATGTCTCTAGCCGTGGATGTGGATTCATCCTCCAGGTTGGACATTCGCCCCTCCACCTCATCTAGCCTTTCCCCGTGCTTGTCGAGTCAAATCTGCATGTAATCGACCTTACAGGTGAGGGTGTCCATCTTCCCATCCAGGGACTGTATACTACTTTGCAGCTGGTTAAACATTTCTTTAATGTCCTGAAACGCCCCATCGGGATCCTGGTGACTGGGCTGGTGGAGTCCATCTGGAGATCCCTCCATTGGTTTATCGTTTTTTGTTTGAGAGGGTGTGTCAAAGTGTAATTTGGACTGTTTGCCTCCTTTGCTTGATTTTGACATTTCAGCTGCACTTCAAGGCTGTGTTATAGGAGTATTGTGCACAGTGTCCTGTCACCTTCGTTGGGCTGCCCCTCCTCTAGTTGTCCTGCGGGCACCCGCTTCCCCTTAACAGCTCCCCGAGCAGGCTTTTGCCCTCCGGATCTCTGTTCCACGTTTGATGGGCCTCCAGCTCTAAAGCGCCTTCAGGGTGCCCCACTCCAGTCAGGGGGGGATCTATGCTCATAATGGCAGGCTTGCCACAAGGCACACGTTGACAGAGCACTCCCTGGCGCTGTCCTTCCCACCACTTGATCATTCCCACACAGCCCAACCCCCTGCGCTGGCCACGCTCGCTGGTACCCCACACTCAGTCCTGGGATTGCATAATTTACCTTAACACGGGTACTGCCCTTAGGGCTCCATCAGAAAGCCAGGTGCCACCTTTATTCTTTGTTGCTGCCGCCGCTGTGCTTCCCAGTATTGTTCTGCAGATTGTTTATTAAGTGGCGAGTGAGGGGGGCTTGCAAGGATCCTACACGAGGGGTCCCCTCCTTATAAATAGCACCTCCTATCTTTATTTATGTGGTGGGGCTCACCCGCACTACGGCAAGTACAGCTGCTATGCCTCCTCTCGTGTGACTAGCACGTTTCACCCAACGTTCTCCAGTCGATCCAGGTCCTCCGCCCGGCGGGGCTGAGGCAGCGCCCTCCCACGTCTCCCTTGTCTCGAGTGCCCCAGCAGGGATCCAGGTACGAGTTTGCATGATTCTGAAGGTTACACACATTATCCTTGATGAGCCTTCTTTTCCACTAATTCCTCCGTATGGTGGTTGCTTCCGCTGGGCCCATTTTAGGTTTACATTCACCCAGTGTCGTTGGGGCCGGGGCTGCCGTTCCAAGTGTGCTAAATCATCTGCCCCTCAATCTCGGCCCGCTCCTAAGTGTGGAGCCACAGAGGCCGCCCACTACTTGCAGGGTGAGGGGCCCCCTGGGTGGCCAGGCCGCGCAGGCCGATCCCGATGCCTGGCACTGTCCCAAGGTCACCTCTGGTTCTCCAATGTGATCGGGAGACTTCGCCAGTGTTCGCAGGGGCACAAGGGAATGTACTCACGCCGCAGGCACACCGGTGCTTATCTGGCCCTGAGCTCACTGGCTGTCTCTGGGTTCCTCGGGCCTCCAGGTGGACCCCGGTCCGAGTCTTCGGGTCTCCGCTGGCCTCCCAATGCACTCTGGAGTCCACGCCATTATCCGCAGGGAAGCAGGGCCGCACATACCGTTGCTCGATTCACCAGGTCTTCTCTCCATCCTTTGGTGCTTGCCACTATCGCGGACTAGCACAGGCTTCAGTGCCAGTAGCTCTTGCCGCAGATAATAGGCAGCAGTGCTTCACGCCCAAAGCTAGCTCCTCTTTCCTCTCTAACGGGCCGCTGCAGCTCAGGCTACGGGTTAGCAGCCCGTAGCTCTTTTCCTCGAGCCTCATTCAGCCACAAACTTTACTCAGACGTGGGCAATGGTTTCCCCAGCACTGGACTCATTCTCAGGTGTCGGGCTTGTTGGAACCTGCAATATAATCCCCAGATTTATATAAGGTGTGCGGGAGCTCACAAGCTCACTGTCATCTTGGCTGCGCTCTCTAGCGCCCTCCTGTGACATATATTTAAATGCACAGGGTTTGTTATACTCACTTTTGGTTTGTCTTTCAAAAGCACTTGACAAGTAGGGACATAAACATCTCCTGGCAGTTCAGCCATGTAAGCACTGCTCACAGTCTGTTTCCTGCTTTCAAAATCCCACTCAGAAAATATTGTTCTGTCTTGGGCAACGTTTCTGCATCGGGCTTCCCATCAGCTACATCCAAGGTAGAACCCTACTCGGCTCTCCTCTTGTCGGACAGTTCCCTTCATCTGCAGATTTCCCAAAGAATTCCCATACTTTCTCTGTGTTTGGCCATAAATAACTAATGCACTCCACCCATGCAGCATCATTTGAGGCACGTTTTCTCATTGGACGGGCCTACCATTGATACTAACAAACCCAGTTATATCCCCCTTTATTTTGATAGGCCCAATGTATTCTGCCCTGTGACAATGGGAGTCCCCCCGCCCTCCGCAATCTGGAGTTTTGAGTCAGTTTGGACATATATTTTTTCCTCATACTTTCTGTTATGAAGAATTATTCCAATTATTGAGTCTCAAATATTTCTAAATCACAAAAGAATTCTGAATCTGCACATCTGCTGCATGCTTCAATAACTTGCAGCATGAGAATGTTAAGGAAATATGTAAATGTACTAATAATTACCATATATTAGTCTATTATATTTGCATTTATATTGTGAAAACGCTTAGCTGAATTGTTTTTAAAACCAGCAAAGCATTCCAAATGTATGACCAGTAAGTTGATTTCATTTTGGTTCAGTCAAATCAAATATTGAAGTTCCATTTGTTTTCCATTTCTGTGCATTGCATTTGTTCATCCAAGCTAAATATTAACTTGAAGGTTGGCTTATGCCCCTAGAGACCCATGCAATCACACAGACATGCACAGATGGCTATTATATCTAACGACATATCCATTCCTTATGACCTGGCTTGGGCCATAAACCTGTAGGAATGAGCCTCAAAGTGTACAGGTCAGGTTTTCAACTGCATTTCAACAATTTTCATATGACATACAAATTAGCAAGAAACACTATGGGCCTGATTCACAGCGTGTTTTTCTATGGGATTATGCTTTCTAAAATGCTTCTGTGAATTAGGCTCTATGTATTTTGTGTAATTTGACTACATTTAGTAGTCGATTATGTAATTTAATATATACTGGATTTTATTTTAATATTCAGTTTTGACTTTCTTGCGCATTTAAAATATAGTTTTTGAGCCATTTGTGTGTAACATGGGTATGCAAAGGTACACTGTCTGATTTAAACATTTTGCTTAAGCATAATATCTGAGAGTTGTACATTATAGAGCCAACAGCTGTGATGGGGTGCCTGCTACAAATAACCACTCTGATGGCAAGTCCAAGGGCCTTATTTTAGAATATAAAACAGAATGGCTGTAGGATCTTAGAAAGTTCTCCAGAGCCTGTCAGGCTTTTAGGGACATTTGGTGATAGGACCATCCGTCGCTTTCTACTTCCCGGTACTTTACCCCCTTCCTAGTAGTGAATATGCATGTACCGTGCACTCCATAGTTGGTGTACTTATGGTCTGTCTCCAAGAAAGGTTAATATGGCTTGGGTACAAGGGAGTAATCCTTGCACTGACACGTAGGCAGAATAGCAATACAGTACAATTGGTATCCAACTCTGTGGAGACTCATGTCCCCTGCACACCTTTGTCCTGTTTATACAGGCAATATTTTTGTAAACTTTGATTGTATACTTCGCAACAAATAACTCATTCAATTCACATGTAAGCACATGAATTGATCCCTTGTAATCCTCACATTTTTCCATGAAGATCTTCTTAGTTAGTATTTTTCAATTTTCCAAAGTAAAAACCCAATGCGTTTTAGGAGAAAAAATCCCTTCTTCAGAGTCAATCTATGGCAGTATTTGAAAAAAATTAATTAATATTTGAATTATGGATTGGAAAACCCACAAACTTGTCTGCACACAGTTGTAAACAAAACATTGTGTGAACATAATGTACTGTTATTAAGTTGGGCACTTAATGTGTGTAATATTCATATTGTATTTCATTAATGCTCAAAGAACATTACATGAAAAAGAAGTTTGAAATGTTATATATTGTTCTCCTAATGTTATACACACACCGATTTTACAAACACTAGGAAAACAAATCTACACAGACAAAGCATGCCTTTCCAGTGAAGACCCGTCACCTAACAAGTGAATAAAAGCAACACCGGTGCCATAAGTGGTAAAAAAAAATGTGTTTTTGATAGTTCCATAAGGGATATCAAAGTGAAGAGTCATCACCTCCTATTGTAGAACCATCATAAAGAATCAATCCTATGTATAATGGTTATAGGTCAAAGGATAGAATACAAAGGATCGAAATACAATAGGGTCGAGTCAAAAGGACCGGAAAAAAAAGTCGATATTTTATTTTTTAAAATGTATTATTATTATTTTGTCTTGGGGGGTGGGTGGGTCCCCATCAAACCCACTGTTTTTGGTGTAAAAAACACATTTTTTTCCTATACGGAAACCCAAAAAAAATACAATTTAAAAAAAGGCATTCGACCTTTTTTTTTCGGTCCTTTTGACTTGACCCTATTGTATTCGATCCTTTTGCTTTAGATCCTTTGACTGGACACCATGTACAATCCATGCCTAAAGTGGTAGAAATACCTGTGTAGATCAAGCACCTGCCAGCAAGTTTCTCAACCTTGTATGTCAGAAATCTAAGGGAAACTAAGAATAGTAGAGAGGAAGTTAACAACTGCATCATTGCAACACAAGTGTCCTTATCTCCGATCCATGAATAATCAAAAGTGCCCAAGTTAACTTGTGTGTCATAAAAGTAAATGTTACGCTAATCTGGCTCCCACAGAGGCGTCGATCTGAACTGGACAGGTGTGGTCTCCACCAATGTGACGCGTAGGGCCGAGATGACGGACTGGACTGGCCCACCTAGCTTTCGCTTGCTTGGAACGTAGGAATATTCTTCTGCAAATGGAGAAAGGGAATTAACCACCAATGGAGTTGAGCGTCAATTCCCCCCTGCCCCGCCTTTCTCCCCACAGATCACCTTTGATGTCCCCTCTTATAGTCTCACCTGATAGTTTGAAAAGATGAGCTCTCCATCCTGCATTGAGCGCAGGGGCGCGTTGATAACCAGTTGCTTCACTGGCTCGAAGGAATTGGTAAGTTCCAGAACAATATTGACTCCGAAAAATATGTAGTTAGTAAGAGTTCACATGTCTGACTTTCACTCTTGTCCGATTCCTTGCAGCTTGACCCCAGCGAAGAGTTCCTCGTGGTAGCTAACGAAGTTCAGGTAAGGATTTGGCTTATCCTACACAGTTCAATAAAATAAGGCCAGAATGGAAGCTGCTTGTTCCCTTATTCAGGTGTGGCGAGAAAATATGAAGTTCGGAGAATCATGCCTCCGGCGGTAAAATTAGGTAAGTCTATTGCAGTGAGAAGAGTTCCCCTTATTTGTCCCGTTGTCTCACCTTGTCATCCTTTTGTTCCCCTTAGGGGCCGGGGTGCGGCGAGGATGCACTGGAGGTTGCGCCGACCCGTGAAGAGGAATAGTACCCCCGGCGGTAATCAGGTAAGTCTATGGGGGTAGTTACTATTGCCTCTGTTTATTTCCTTGGCTCACCTTTGCTGTTCTTGTGTTCCCCTTAGGTGCCAGAATGCGAGGGGAACGTGCAGAAGGATGCGGTGGATCGTGAGGATGCTGTGAAGGCCGGTGAGTTCAGCGCGGCTCTGCAGCAGGCGAGGCGGCGCGCATAAATACTTCTTTCTTCCAGCTCGAAGGTGCGGTGGATCCCGAATTCAGGTAAGGATCGAAGGTTTGCTCTTATTCTAACCTCTCCTCCTTCTGTTCCTCCCTTTTCTAGGAGCTGCAGACTCGAGGCGGGCGTGGCAGAAGACTGGATGCAGGCTTGCAGACACGGTGAGCGTTACGCTGCTGGATGCAGAATAACGCAAAGCGTGTGCTGCTCTTCGGGCGTGGTTTAAATAGCCTCCAAAGTAGTTCCAGGTAAGTATTCTTCCCCAGCCCCACCCGAGTAAAAAAATAGTCCCTAGGTAAAATAGTCCCTTCCAAGCCTCATTTGGCTTGGAGCTCTGCAGCATGGTCTGCACCAGGTAAGCTTGCAGCATGGTCTGCATCAGGTAAGTACTACTCTATGAGCCTGGAGCCATAGGTGCCAGGACCGCACCCAAACAGCCTCTGGCAGGGGCTTTTGGGCTTGCTCAAAACAACTTGATGCCTGCTTCCGGGGTTGCTGGACCTGGTCTGGTTCCCCGGGGGTAGGCATCATGACAGTAAATTGCCAGACTGCAATAAACCAATATCCAAATGTAAGTAAACATACAAGGTGAGGATGGGGCCATAAATATGGTCGAACATTTGGCACATTAATGGTTATGCCTACCAAGTAAAGAAACAGAGCCCTTTTCAAGTTGTATAGAATTCACCACTCTTAATAAGCGTGTATTAGTAAATGAGTCTAAAAGTGGTTTAATATAGTGGAACTGAAAGATCACATGATTAGGTTTAAGTGTGCTCAAAACGTAATCAGTTGATCAGGACTACACGTGACAACCTCTTCCGATACGTTCAATGAAAATGAATGTGGGATTAACTATTTTCCTGCCCAATATATTTCAACCACTTATCTTGCGATAAAGATGTAACCTTTCCAAAGTTTAGGGCCTTGAAATTGGTTTAAATAAAAGGGGGTCTACGGAACGACCTTCATTGTGCAATACCATACTGTAAAGAAGGCATGGTATCAAACAGCAAGACAGGCACAAGTGATCACAGTTCAAGAGTGTTTATTGAACTTCATTCAGGTTTGAAAAACACCTATCTAAGCTATGAAAATTAAATAATAATGAAGCAGTCCTAGTCGAGTCTGTCAAAATAATAGGGCATATACGAATACATCTATTGCCAATTCTTACTTCAAAATACAAATCATGTGGGGAAACAACGTTATGCAAAAAAAGAAGTGTTCACAAAATGATATGTCAGGATATTCAAGCCTTTGGCTTCCCTTCTCCATGTTTTTAGAATGGGACAAGGCAGCACACTCTAGCTTAGCACACTCTCTGGCTTCTCTAGCACGAGGGTGCAGTTCCAAACTTCCACATCGTGCCCTTCTGTGTCAAAGTCTGTTTGCCATTCACAGTCTCTTATTTTAGAGGGCCCTGACGCAACACGACAAAACATGAAAGTTCCTTTCTTATAAGGATTTTCACTTATACAACTTCTCAGGTGTTTTACTGTTCACCCCAGCCCCCCCTCCGCCAGGCTCAGACCCATTCTTTTTTTTTTTTTAAACTTCTTTTTATTATTCAGCGTGGCAGCAAAACACAGGCGAACAGCGTCAGGCAGTTACAGTATGAAAACAGTGTACATAAAGTAGGTGCGCAGAGGTTACTACACATGATGGCACAATCAAAGAACACAGTCACAGCATGGAGAGGGCAACAGGAAACTATGATAGGGGTGAGGACCCAAGCTGGTGGGGGGAAGCGGGTGGGGGGGGGGCATCCGGTATCTCGACAAGATCGGACATGTAAGAGCGGAACCTGAGCCAAATATTTCTAGGCCTGGAGTGGGTGGGTTGCATATGGGACCAGGCTTCCTCAGAGTCCGAGGCCCACGTGACCGCTCTCAGCCATTGGGCGTGTGTGGGAGGTGAGGGGCGAAGCCAGCAGAGCAGGATGGAGCGCACCGCGAGAAGCAGGCAGAGGCCAGCTAGTTTCTTGGAATCACGGGAGAGGCCTGGGAGGTCGTGAAAGAGGCATACCACCGGGGAGGGGGCAATGGGATGGTCGATCACAGCGGATACTGTCGAGCAAACAGCCTCCCAAAACTGTGAGAGGCGGGGGCAGGACCAAATCATGTGGATATAGTCGGCATAGTCCTGGCCGCATCTGGGGCACATGGCGGGGTGATCACCGGACATGCGATGTAGTCTGATCGGGGTGTAGTGAAACCTATGTAGTACTTTAAACTGAATGAGTTTAAACCGGCAGTTGAAGGACACTCGATGTGTGCGTTCGCATAGGTGTGCCCAGCGCTCAACCGACATCTCAACACCAAGGTCTGCCTCCCAAGCACGCTTCAGTTTACCAAAGTCTGGGACAGATCTGGATTGTAACATAGTATATAACCTAGAGATTTTACCCCTCGTGGGCCCGGGGGAGGAGAGCTCCTCAATGGCGGTGTCGTCCGCTGACAATGCAGGGAACGCTTGGTAATTACGCTTAAGGGTCCTGCGGAGGGATGTATATTGGAGCCATACACTCTGGTCGCTTCTCAAGGGCAAGGGGAGATCGGTCCATTCAACAAATATACCCTGGTCAAACACGTCTCGTAGCAGCTCGTAGCCCGCGTCCGCCCAGCGGCGAACCGTGCCTGGTGGAACCCGCGGGACCCCCGGGAGAAAATTCCAAAGAGGGTGGTTACCGTGGAAGGCATAGGCAGTTCCAGTCAGCTTCCACATTTTCGCTAATGCGATGGCTGTGCAGGCGACCGGGCTCTGCGAGTCCTGTACCAAGGGAGCGGGTTGTAACACCAAGGAGCGGATGTCCCGGTCAAAAACCGCAAGCCTCTCAAGTCGGACATGCGGGGGGGGATCCGTAGTATTAAACCAATGAGAAGTATATTGGATTTGGGACACCAGCCAGTATTTAAGAAAGTCAGGGGCGCCGAAGCCCCCGTTAGACATGGGAGTGGAAAGGGTATCGATTTTTAGGCGAACCGCACCCGAGTGCCAAAGAAAGGAATTTACAGTGCGGGTCAAATCACGAAAGAAGCCCACCCCTGGGCCACAAGGGTATGTTAGTGAACCTGTAAAGCAACTGGGGCAACACCACCATCTTCAACAGTCCTATCCTGCCCGCCAAAGAAATCGGGAGTTTATCCCAGACCCGGATCTTAGCCGTTAAGTGTGTGAGATACTTCTGATAGTTTTCCTGGAAGGTCAGCGCCCGCTGGCGCGTTACCACTATTCCCAAGTAGGTAAATGTGGATTAAGCCCATGTGAAACCAAGGGTGTCGGGGGGAGGGAGAGCGCATTCTGTGAGTGGTAAAAGACTGGATTTTGAGCAATTCACTTTAAGGCCCGAAATTCGACCAAACTGAATGATGTCCTCCAGTATTGGGGGTAAGTTGGTGGAGGGAGAGCGCACAAACAACAACGCGTCATCCGCATATAGGGGCACTATGTCCGTCTGTCCCGCAGAGCGGAGGCCCCTATGAACGTGGAATTGGCGGAGCATGTCGGCAAAAGGCTCAATTGCTATAGCGAAAATCAAAGGAGAGAAGGGGCACCCCTGTCTCGTCCCCCTGGCGATCTTAAAAAGGGGGGAGCAACGGTCGCCGGTGCGGACCCTGGCAACAGGAGTGGAGTAAAGCAGTCTGACCCAGGAGAGAAAGGAGGAGCCGAATTTGCAACCATCGAGGACCCACCACAGATACCTCCATGAAACCGAGTCAAACGCCTTTTGCATGTCAAGGGTGACAGCCACTGCGTGCGTCTCGGGACTGATTCTGTTAATGATGTTAAATAGACGCCTCAGGTTCAGGGAGGTAGAGCGACCCGGGATGAAACCAGCCTGGTCCGGATGGATGATAGATGGCAGGAAGGGAGCCAACCGGAGAGCCAGAGCCTTGGTGTATATCTTGACATCACAATTTATAAGTGAGAGCGGGCGATATGAACCGCACTGCGAAGGGGGTTTACCAGATTTAAGTAGTACTGTGATTGTAGCCTCACGGAGTGAAGGGGGGAATGCACCGGCCTCCACGGACTCCTCCCAAAGAGCCAGTAAGTGAGGGAGCAGTTGTGACTTGAAATGTTTGTAAAATTCGACTGGGATACCGTCCGAGCCAGGGGCACGACCCGAGGATAGAGAATCAATAGCGTCCGACAGCTCCTCCAGCGTGAGTGGGGAGTCAAGGGAACCTGCGGTCTCCAGAGACATGGTTGACAGAGGAAGGGCATCGAGAAAGGAGTCAATCTCCGCCACCGACACCTCATCAGTGTTAGAGTATAGGGTTTCGTAGAATGTGAAAAATTCCCTGTTGACGTCCTGCGAAGAGACAGCCATGGAGCCGTCAGGCCTCTCAATACCAAGTATGTGTGGGGAACCCATCTCGTGACGGATCAACCGAGCCAGAAATCGACCGGCGCGCTCACCCTCCCCATACCTCCTCGCCATGCCAGGGCTATCCAAGAACCTTTGTTCACGGTCCGCAAGGGAGCGGAACTTGTCCAATTCCATTCCGATGTCAGCCAGGTTGCCTGGTAGAGTGAAGTGAGCATGTAGCTTCTAGGGTTGATAGTCTGGATTCGCTGGTGGCAAGATCTCTCCGGATCGACTTAAGGACCCCATTCTCCTTGGACAACGCAATCCCTCTAATATAAACCTTAAAGGACTTCCATAGAGTGGCCTGAGACGTTACTGAGCCCGTGTTAGTCTCGAAGAACTCCTCAATCGACAGCTCGAGCTCGGAACAGAACTCCGGGTCCAGTAAGGAGAGGGGTTTCAATTTCCAGTTGCGAGTTCGGCCGGGATCAAGACCCCAGTCGACGGTAACAGTGACTGGAGAGTGGTCAGACAGGGTTCTGGGAAGGATCATTAACTGTATTACATTCTTAACCAATTCGTTGGAGATCACCCATCTGTCAATGCGGGAATAGGAATCATGAACAGAGGAGTAGAAAGAGTAGATGCGAGAATCTGGGTAGAAGAACCTCCATGCATCCACCATGGCCAGACGGGGTAGGGATGACAGTGCAGCGTAAGCTGCCCTGGAGAGGTGATGGGGCTTGGAGCCGGATCTATCGAGAGCTACATCGAAGATCGTGTTGAAGTCTCCACCCCAAAGGGTAGGAACAAGGGGGAAGCCATCGAGGAGGGAGGTGACCTGCACATAAAAATCCGGGTCATCTAGGTTAGGGCCATAGATGTTCAGCAGAACCACTTCCTTGTGGTGAAGCATGGCATGGAGCAGTACATATCTGCCTTGGGGGTCAATTATCGAGGAAATGAGGGTGAAATGGAGACTCTTGTGGATGAGGGTCATGACCCCCCGGCTTTGAGTGGAGAAGTCGGTGAAAAACCTATGCGGGCCTGAGGTCTTGGCGAAACGCATGCACTGTTCGGAGTGGGCATGAGTCTCTTGTAAAAAGAGAATCTTGGATCCATGGCGCTCGGCCTGCAACTGGAGCTGCCTCGTCTTTTTATAATTACCCAACCCCCGTACGTTCCAGCTCATAAAGGTCAGGGCTCTCTCAATCACAGTGTGGTGGCGTTTGGAACAAAGAGAATGTCAATGACCAAAGGGTCAGATTCGCGGCCCTACGGCAACAGTTCCTGAGTGCCACAGCACAGTCCACCTTCGCTGCCAGCGCTAACTTTTTAATAACAAAACCCCAAACATGTCCCACCCCCACCCACACCCCCCCCCCCAAACAGAGGGATGACAAACTCAACCCCTCTCAGCCAAAACTAAACCAAAGGCATCAGCGCCTGGGGGCCTGTAGGCCTGACTGGCCGTGTCGCTCTGGGCTGCAGCAGATCCAGTAGAACAAAAGATGCCCACAATAGAAGTCGCATGTAGCTTGGGCAAAGTACTTGTACATGGTGATCCGGAAGGTCTCTGTAAGTTGAACTGAACAAGCAGATTACGGGATGGCGGATCAGCGTGGCCCCGATGCGGGAAGGCGCAAGGGCCCGGCCGCTCCCCACCGGGAACCTAGGGTAACTGCTGAACCGTGGTCAGAGGAGAGGGATCAGCCAGGAAAGTGTTCGTCAATGAATTTGGAGGCCTCCTCTGGAATCGTAAAGAACACCTGGTTAGCGTGTTCTATGCGGAGCTTGGCATGATAGAGCATAGCATATTTGATTGAGTGGTCTGGCAGCCTACGTTTCACCGCTTGGAAAGTCTTGCGTTCCCGTTGGACGGCTGTTGAAAAGTCCGGGTAAAGGTGAATCCGTGCGTCGCCCAGTAGTAGCTCGCCCTTGAGCCTTGCGGTCCTGAGGAGGGCGTCACGGTCGCGGTAGTTCAGCACACGAGCTATGATGGGCCGAGGTTGAGCGCCGGGCCTAGGTTTAGCCGCCAGAGCGCGGTGTGCCCGCTCAATTGCGAAGTGTGGGGAAAGCTCGGGCTCGTCGAGGAGCGACAGCAGTGTGCGCTGAACAAAGTCTTCCATTGGCTCGTGGACTTCATCCTTGGGAACCCCGATGATGCGGAGATTGTTGCGCCTCGAGCGGGATTCCAAATCCTCGTTTTTCTTTTCCACCTCGAGGACTCGGTTGGAGAGAGCGACGACCTCAGAACGCAGGGCACCCAGTGCATCCTCAGCGGAGCCGACCCGCGTCTCAACCTCCGACACCCGGCTATCAGTCCTCTCAATGTGGGCCTTAATAGAAGATAAAGTGCTGTTCATGTCGTCTAATTTTGAGTGAAGTGCGGTGAAGCCCTCCCGAATAAAGTCCATCATATTTTGGGATTCCGGGGCTGCGTCGGACGAGGCAGCAGGGGCCTGCTCGGTAGCCTCCTCCGGCGATCTCACCGTAGCCTTCGCGAACATGTTGATGGAGCTCTGTTTCCTCGTGCCCCCCTTGGTCATCCTGGCAGTATCGGAGGTCGAGGAGAAGGGGGGGGGGGCACGGACCCCGCACCTCGCAACACAGTGTATAAGATATGGTTAGGAACAGGAAGCAACCAGAGGCCGTGGATCAATGAGTGTAAGGTGTTGCGGCAGCCCGGGGAGATATGAAAGCTTGATATTAGCGCAAGGCCCGCTCCCCAGATCGCAAGGTCCGATGCATGTACAGAGTCAGTGCAGGCGTGGGGCAACTGTTGGGCCCACCGATAGCCCGAGTAGTGAGGAGTTGATGAGGATGTGACCCCTCAGGGGCTGACGAGCAGAAGTCGCTGAAATGGGTGGCAAGGGGGAGGTCAGCAGGAGAGGGGCTGGTGGGCCGCCCGTGTAAGGCCAAGCGTAACCAGGCGATGAAAGTCACAACGGTAGGTGCGGTTCTCCAGTTGAGCCCATGGGCGCGTTAGTGCAAACCAGGAGGTGCGTGGTGACAGGTCCCAGCAGTACCGGGATGCGGGCAACAGCGGGGTATGTTGCAGTGGGGGACCTAAGTTCCTATCGTGGTCCGGTGGGTCTTGGTGTTCAGGGCCCCCCAACCGGCATCATGTGGGGGCAGTGATGTCATGCAGGTAAGCGGGACCCAGGCAGGCGGGGGGGGCAGCCCCGCATCGAGCCCAGCGGCGGCGCCGGCCCGTGTGCGCTGGATCAGGAGGGAGACCACTCCCGAGGCAGAAGAGAGAGTGGGCCTCCGGTCTGCGGGAGGGCGACCTCAGGGGCCACAGTAGCCAGGCACACCCTCCCCCCTCACGCCCCCTACCTTGCTGCACTCCAGTGCTGTTGTCCGTGTGGAGGAGCGGTGGGGGGGGGAGCGGGAGCCGGGTCCGCCACTGGAGCGCCACAGGACATGGCACAGGGGCGTGGAACCAGCTGGAGCTGGGGGGCCGCCGGGTGAAGTGGAGGGGCCGGCAGCCACCGACGACCCGGGTCGGATCATGAAGTAAATGGGGAGTAGCTCAGCCAGCCGCGATGGTCCGGTGCGCCCCGCAGGGCCGGCGCCCCTCCCCCAAGGCGGCCCGCAGCGCCGCGGCCTCAGGTTGGTGGGCGAGCCGGAGCCGCAGGGCGGGGAGAGCAGGAGGCCACAGCCGCAGTCAGGGGAAGGAGGCGCAGCCCCGTCCCCAGGGCGCGTAGAGGCTCCAAACTTCACATGCTCACAGTAGGAAGGCTCACGAAGGATTGTAGGTAGCCCTGCAGGGTTATATGCAGCGTTGGGCGGTGTAGATAAGGATCGATTGCTCTGCCAGTCCGGAGCGTAACGCTTAAGCGGCCATCTTGCTTCAGCGCAACAGCGCCCCCGGCTCAGACCCATTCTAACACAAACACCAATTGCTGGGATCAGACTAAATTCATATACTTTTCCAAACTTTCTCTACTTCATCAAAATCAAAGACTTTCGACTGTGCGCTGGATTCTGTTTGACCCGTAGTAGGACCGCTTCGATTCACATTTATTAGTTCTCTTTCAGTTGATCTCCCTCCGCCAGGCTCAGACCAAATTGATATACTTTTCTCACTTCTCAGCTGCTTACCTTACATAGACCTTCGATTGAGCACCCACACAGCGCCGGACCACTCTGTCAAATGTATTGTAGCTTGATTTAAAGTGCAATCACTCATCAGCAGTTCAATTGCACTTGCATGTCTTATCGCACACGTTTTAACAATGTTCGTTCCAGCGCTCGCCATACAATGTTGCTGCTTGCAACCTTGGCTTCAACAGAGACCGGTCTTGTATTGGTCTCCCCAACTCACCGGCTGTGTTGATTTTACTGATGCTGCTTTGTTCTTGGAGCCAAGGTCGGAACCACAATGGCTGGTGATTCTCCCTGCCTTGATTATTGACACGGGAGGGCCCCGGGTATCTCCGTCACACAATGCAGGATTCTTCAGTCTGGTTTCCTGGTCTTACACCTCCTATTCTCGAGGTCTCTGGAAAGTAACCGTTCCTTGTAGAAAAGTTCAAGGGAATTATCCTCCTTGCGATCCCCTTCAGTGTTGTCGTCTTTCCCCTCTTGCTCAGCTGCCGTCTCGAAACTGCTGTTTCCTCGTGTGCTTTGCCTCGCTCAGAGTGTGCTCTTATGCTGCGCCTTTTATCCGTGTGGGGAAGCTTAATGCAAGTCAGGTGTGTGTGATGGTAAGTAATTGCCTGACCTCGCTTGACCATTGTATTGGGACACGTCAGGTATACGGCTCGGGTGTTAGTCTGTTTTCCCTCATCGCGGGCTGTCCGTGAGAAGATGTTAGTGTTGTAAAAGGCGGACGGTGGAGTAAAGTTCCTAAATATCCTACCTGGTAGGATGGGGTTGCAAGGAAGGGCATACTGCGTCTCACCATCCAGTGTCCCACTCCCCGAAGACCCCTCACCCAGGTAATCCTCCCGCACTGCCCCTGGATTTGGATCCAAAAGCAATGGCCGTGTCCTGGCCACCTGGATGACAGATCCTCTGGGACCAACTGGTGAGACAGCTTCTGGTTTCTCACAATACATAGAAATAGAAGAAATACTATGCAATTGTGTCGTTACACTGCAGTGCGTTTGCTGTAACCTATTAAAGAACACCAAGCAACGTAAAAAACAAAAAGCCCAAAGGGATGTGTTCGCAAAGTTTTATATACACTAATGGGAGTAGTAACATGTCAATAGTATTGCTCTGCCCAATATTTACAAAACTAGAATATCAAACACATGTATAGCCATTGTTTATTACAAAAAATATTATTCATAATTTCTTCATGTGTCATACAGAGTTTATTTATGAATTGTACCCATAATTTTGATCACTTTCCTTCCAAATGAGTACCTTTCTCAATACAGATAATCTCTCAACCTAAAGTGCCCTGTCCTATCATTTGATTTCAAAACTGTTATATACCATTGAATCCATGGATAGGAAAACAGTGTATTCCTCAAGCAAAGTCTAGTGTAGTCATATTTGGTTAATGTTAATCCAGCTCTCATGCATCTCTTATGTTTTATTTAACACCACCTAATCACATTATTCCATGATGGGGGGGGCGTGGCCAAGCAGCCATGGAGTAGGCTGCGATTCCTTGGAGCTTGTGATCCGATTTATTGATTCGAAGCAAAACGCATGTGTTGACGGCCGATTCCAGCAGAAAAAAGATACGGTATCTCTGTGAATACTTCAGGCAGCAGATGAGCGTATCGGCGAGAGAAAGTGGACACAGCAGACTGAATTAGGCCACTTTGTGTCCTGATCCGGAAGCGGCGCAATCGATACTAAGATGGCGGCTTGCCAACACAAAGGGACCCCTGGCGGCACTTGAAATCGGATGCCAGGCGGGCAGTGACTGGACTGTAGGCGAGCGACGGCGGATGAAACAGTGAGTGGCCGACTACCGGAGAAAAGCCCACGAATAGCCCGAGAGGATGTACACAGCGCTGGGCCACTGGGCCACGAGATAGGCGGCACGGCCTTGGTGCTCCCACAAGACCAGGACGATGTATACATGAAACGAACAAGAAAACTGATAGCGTTCCCGCAGTAAGTTGGAAGCGTCGAGCACGCAGGGATTACATCCCGAATCCGCATCGAGGAGTGGATGAGCAAATACGGACACAATAAGTGGCGCCGAGACCTGTACGCCCGAAACAAAATGGCGACTGATCCTGAACAAAGGATTACACTGGTGGACCGTGAAGCGGCCTCGTAAGGTCTGGGACTCAGCAGATGGTTATATGCATCTTGTATGTATCATCCGCCTTTGATAGGTGCAAAGACCATGAAGAAGCACCTGAGATGCTGATGACGGCACCCTGCTGATAACAGGCACGGACGCTGAGAGGTAATTGTGACACGGAAAAGTTACAATCCACCTGAATAACGATTTTGTGTATAACAATTGGTGTAGGCTGATATACAGAGACTCCAACAACTCGAATAACAACTAAGCGGCACCGGGCCGGAGCCAGAAACGTGGACAAGGTTGCACCATGTTGGTGAAAAGTTTGAGAGCCAAGACCAAACAACCTACAATGGAGGTCTTCGTGAAAGCACAGAGGACCCCCACAGCATTGGCACGGAGCGAGTCCACTACTTCTGCTGAAGAAGCCCCAGAAGGAGACAAGCACCATATCCTGGAGGCTATATGGGAGCTGAGCACCAAATGGGGCGCAGCGATGGCGGACTTGCGGACAGCCCTGGAGGGCAAAATCGATGCGGTCGGGACTGAACTTACCCTGTTACGGCAAGATGTCTGGGGGCTGGCGGAGAGAACAAGTGGGCTGGAGAGTGCTGTAAAGACCAATACCGATGTCAGCACAACTAACGCAAAGGAAGTTCATGTGCTCAAACAGCAGGTTGTTAACCTCGAAAATCGGGTGGAAGAATCTGAGGGAAGAGCGAGTAGAAATAACATTCGGATGGTCGGCCTGCCGGAGGGGGAGGAGGGTCAAGACCCTACAAACTACGTGGAAAACATGGTCCTACAAGAAATAAGAGCAGATAAGCTTTTGCAGCCTTGATGAGGAAACCGCGACCTATCATCGCGAGGATCCTGAACCACAGAGATAGGGAGATGATCCTAGAATATTTTCGTAAAAGTGGGACAATACAGAGAGCATGCGCCAACATTACAGCATACCCGGACTATACGATGCTGGTGCACAGACTGAGATACAGCTACGTGGCCGTCAAGAGGAGGCTGCGAACAGCAGGCATCAAGTACATGCTCCTGTACCCGGCAAAACTGAAGGTGATACATAAGGGCAGAGCGCTCTTTTTTGACACTCCCGAAGAGGTGGTAACGTGGCTGGATCTGCAGGGTTGCCCGGAACAAGAAGTAGACCGTGACCGGCAGGAACAGGACGGCTAAAAAACTGGTGCCGCGGACATTGGGGGTACCGGATTATAGCGGGAAGCGATACTAGTTGAACACTGGATAGCATTCGGGCCCTGTGCCCGTCATGGACTGGAATATAGTAGGTAAATTGTAATTGGAAGCAGCATAAAGTTAACACAATGCGTAATACATTTGGAAATAGGAGCAATAGGATGGAGGCAACTCGCCCCTGAAATACTATTAGTTAAGTGGCCATTAGGGCGACTTTACCCTACTGAGCCCTGAGCATAAGTTTGTGCTGGACAGGGCTAGATGTGGGGGTGCCTGAGATCCAGGGATGGAGCTAGGCAACAGTTGGGGGAGAGGGGGGCGTTGTTGGGGAAGGGTTGGGTTGGGGGAGGGAAGGGAGGTGGGAAGTTTGGGTTGTACATATATTTTGGGGAGTTTAAGTTTAAATATGAGCCTACACGGAAGAGTTGAAGGGTGGTATCTGCATAGCATGACCGGGAGGGTTCGGTTGGGAATGAGGGAGGAAGATATCAGAGCGCTATGGGAGATCTTAGAATAGTGATGTGGAATGTCAGGGGACTTAACAGTTATATGAAGAGGAATAAAGTCATGCTGTATTTGAAAAGGCAAAGGATAGATGTTGCACTGTTGCAGGAGACGCATTTGACGCGGGAGAAACTGGAGCTAGTTGGGGAAAAAATGGAAAGGGATTGTGGTGGGTTTGTCGTACTCTGCTTACGCCAGGGGAGTGCTTGTCTGGGTAGCACCTCATGTCCCGTTTCAGCTACTGCAGGAAATGGCGGAAACTGATGGGAGGATGGTTATAGTGAGAGGGCTGTTGGAGAATAAAGAGGTATGCATTGTGAATATGTATGCCCCTAACCATAACACGACGGCATACTTCAGGACTCTGTGCACTAACCTCAGTATGTGTGTGGGAAGCGTGGTTATTTGGGGCGGGGATTTCAATTGTGTAATGAACCCCAAGGTGGATAGATCTGACAACAGGATTGATAGGCCCACCCCAGCGGACAAAGCATTGCAGGTGTTACTAGATGATTTCGGCTTGGTAGACGTATGGAGAACAAAACATCCCAATGATAGGCAATATTCGCATTATTCTGCCCCACAGCAGACTGGACTATGTCTTTGCCACGCCGAATGTGGTGGCAGAGAGCACCCAAATAGAATACAAGGCGAGGGTCCTCTCGGATCACTCGCCCCTGATCCTTGGGTGGCAATACTGCCCCCTGAGGGCACGGATACCGATGTGGCGCCTCTGAGCGGAAGCACTCAAAGATCCGGTCTTTCGTGAGGACATAAGGGATGAGATCATTAACTATTTTGAGACAAATACTGGTAGTGTTGACTCGGCGGGTACACTATGGGAAGCTTTTAAGGTGGTGTTGCGGGGGGCAGCCATAGCTAAGTCAAAGGGCCTACAAAGTGGGGTTCTGGCTGACCTACAAAGAGTTGAAGATGAACTAGAAAGGACATTAGAATGTGACAGTGTGGACACTGAGCTAGTACTTAAACTACAACAGCAATGTGCAGAACATTGGGAAAGGCTCTGTAACCTCAATTATAAAAAGTATAAAAGTATGTAGAAAGGCAGCACGCGGGAGGAGATAAAACGGGTAGGCTTTTAGCGTGGCTGTACAAGAGTGAGACCCCTAGACCCCCGATTAGGACAATAATTAGAGAAGATGGCGAGGTAGTGGACACTCAAGAAGGAGTTAACAGGGAATTTGCGGATTATTAAAGGGTGCTATATGGAGACAAGGAGTGGAGTAGTCAAGAGGAGATAACCGAAACACCATGGGGAGCCCGAGAGCCCCAAATGGGAAATCAGCTGTAGGCAGAAACACTGCGGCATGTAAACACAACCGTGTTGTGTTTCTGCCTGCCTTGGCTTTCACTTTGGGTCTCCGGTGCTCCCCTGGGGGAGCACCGGAGACCCAAAGTGATAGCCACAGCAGGCAGAAACACAACACGGTTGTGTTTGAAAACGCTGCCGTTTTTCTTTCCGAGTTTCTCAGGCTCCTCTGAGCCGGAGGAGCCTGAGAAACTTGGAAAGAAAAACCGCAGCGTTTTCAAACACAACATTGTATTTATGTTTGCGGTCGCTTCAAAAGCGACCGCAAACATAAATACAATGTTTTTAAAGCTGCGGTTTTATTTCTATGTTTTCCGGGCTCCTCCAGCCCGGAAAACTTAGGAAAAAAAACGCAGCTAGTGCTTATTTTTAAAAAAAAATAAATAGCACTTACCGAGATTCAGCTGCAGCTTTCCTGCTCTGGTCTCCGGTCCCCATCCTCCGCGTACAGCACCAATGAAGGAAAAGCCACACAGAGGTAGCTTTTGTTTACTACAGCTGGCTGGCTTTTCCTTCATTAGTGCAGCAAAAGCCAGCGCAGGCGGGCATCCATTTCACAAAATGGATGCGCCCATGTGCTTGCTTTTGCGAATTTTGAGCTTGAATAGCTCAAAATTTTACATAGGAAGTTTTTTTTAATGTTGCCTATCTATTTTTAAAATAAAATGTTTTACTGGACTATCCCTTTAATATACAAATGCTTCATACAGCAGAGTGCACTAATTTACTTTGCAAATTGGTAATTTTAGAGCACCTCTTGTACCATTTCGTAAGACACACTGTTGCTGCATCGTGTATTGATCCCATTACTCACAGTTCGGTTTCGGTTCTAGGTGAGACTACCTCCACATCGGCAGGTTGTTGAATCAAAAAGTGTTTATACGCATTCTATATATTTCTATCATTGCCCGGCTTCGAGTTAGTGACCCCCATCCGTTTTCCATATCAATACAGTACATTATATCAGCCCTCCATTGCGAGTGTTTAGGGCTCTATTCCCGCCCCCACTGCATTGTCACCCGTCGTTTGGTTAGTATGAGTGTAGACCGATTAATTTTCTGGTGAACTTAGGGACCCCTTTAGTATAGCCCAGCAAACCGATCCGTGG
The DNA here is from genome assembly GCF_040938575.1 of Ambystoma mexicanum. Classification (NCBI taxonomy): domain Eukaryota; kingdom Metazoa; phylum Chordata; class Amphibia; order Caudata; family Ambystomatidae; genus Ambystoma; species Ambystoma mexicanum. The sequence continues at coordinate 249,358,198 of NC_090930.1, read as the reverse complement.
TTCTGGTTGTATTGTCTGGCATGTGATGCCACTGATTGTATGAAATACCTGTTCCCAGTACTGTTGTATGATCGGACAGCTCCAGGACACATGGAGGAAGTCTGCCTTTTCCATTTTACATCTATTGCATCTCTCTGAGCCATCTGGGAAGTATTCTTTTAGTTTAACCAGTGTGTAATAAAACTGGTCTATGTATTTAAAGTGAATCAGTTTAAATTGTGCGTTAATAGACCCCTTCCTAATCCGCTCACAGCAGTATTTCCACATTTCGTCTGGAATTTCCCACCCCAAGGTTTTCTCTAATTTCTCCCTTGGCGAGGCCTGAACCATTTCCTTGGATTGCATGCAAATAGAGTATAATCCTGAAGTCACCTTGTGGCCTATCAAGCCCTGTAGCAATTTGTCCAGTATAGGGGAGATCCGTGGTTGATCAGGGAACGTGGTGAATACTTGGCATAAACACACCTTTAATCTATAATATCGAAATATGTCCAGAGCTGACAGTACCCCTTTCCCTCTCAGCCCTTCCAGTGTTATAAACTTCCCCTCGGGGAAGAGTTCTCCTAAGTGTGTCACCCCCAGCCTTTTCACTATGCTCACAAATCCCATTTTGCCCGTATTGGGGATCCCTGGTACATGCATTACTGGGAGTCGGACAAGTAGAGGACCACCCCCCTTCTTATGCTCAAGTTGTGTCCATGCCCTGCAGGTCACTTCTACTAGGTTTGGTGTGTATTGCACTCTGCCCGGTGCTGTGAGAATAATTGATAAAAGCATGTCCGGTGCTGCTATTGCCCTTTCCACCTCCACATGCCTTCTGTCTCCTTGTGTTTCATAAAAGTACCCAAGAAATCCCGCCTCTGCCACGTTATAGTATGTCTCAAAGTCGGGCAGCGCTAACCCTCCCTTCTGGATAGGTGCTGCCAGCTTTTCCCAAGATACTCTGGCCGCTTTTTCCGCCCATAGAAACTGTGAGATTGCTGACTTCAAACTGCAAAGAATTCTCCTGGGACTCCTATCGGAGTATTCAGAAAGACGTAGAGGAATCTGGGAAGCAATGTCATTTTGATGATGGATATCCGACCATACAGATTGAGGGGAAGGTTTTTCCATCTCAACATGGCTTCTCGTGCTTGCTCTAGGGCCCTCAGGTAGTTGCTATGGTACACCACATTTTTGTCCCTGGCTATATAAATTCCCAGATAGCAAGTCTGAGTCATGTGCCATTGGAATCCCCAGCCGTCTTGGTATTGTTCGACTGTTTCTGTCAGTGGGAAGAGCACTGATTTAGAGGCATTTACTTTTAGTCCCGATATTTCCCTGAAGCACTGGACATCCCTCATAATTGGGTCTAGGTTGACTTTGGGGTATTTGACAAACAGCACCATATCGTCCGTGTATAATGATATTACTACCCTATTGGTGTGTAATCTAACCCCGCGGTTCAGGTGTAGTTCTCTTATCCTTTCTGTGACTGGCTCAATCTCCAGGGCAAAGAGCAGTGGTTAGAGTGGGCACCCCGGTCGTGTTCCACTCTCCAATGCCATTGTCGGCGTCCATTGACCGTTCACCCTCATCCGCCGCAGTACGGTAAACAAGAATGGCCATTCAACCAAATCGAACGCTCCAGTAGGGCTGCCACAATTGAGTGCTCAGGTGGTATTGGTGCAATCAGCCCGAACATCCTCCGGAGCCCATACAAGTGGATCGCTTTGGGATAACACCCGCTTGATCCACCCTCCCCATTGCTGGCATCATTGGTGATAGCCGAGATGCAAGGATCTTTGCTAAGATTTTATCATCTATATTAATTAGTGAGATCGGGCGGTAAGAGGAACAATCATTACTGGGTTTATCTGGCTTTAGTAGCACCACAACCATCGCCACCCTCAGTGTGTCTGGCAAGAGTCCCGTCTCTAGACTGTGTTGGAACATTTCTAGCAGATGGGGACCTAATTTATCTGTGTAATATTTATAGAATTCTGCCGTGAACCCGTCTGGACCTGGTGACTTCCCATTTGGCAAGGACTTAATAGCGTTCAGTACTTCTAGCAATGACAGGGGGCGGCCTAGGTGTTCTCTCTGGTCGTCGGAGCACCAGTCTAAGTCTACTTGGTCCAGGTATTCCTCGATGTCTGCCTGAGAGGCATGTATCTGGGATGAATATAGGTGATTATAAAATTTAAAGAATTGCCGTACTATCTCTGTCTTCGAACCGGTCCCTCCCTTGCTCATCTGCTATAGCTTGAATCCTGGCCCTCAGATTGTCCATCTTAGTTGCCCTGGTCAATGTCTGGCCGGGTTTATGTCCTTCCCCATATTGACCAATATTAACCTGAATACTGATATACCTAACCTCCCGGAGTGCTAATGCCTGAAACTCTTGTAGTTGCGTCGGGATCTCGGCTTGTTCTTGATTTGTGGGAGTTGGGGTTGCAGTCTGCAGTATTTGTATACTCTCGCCTAATCTGTCTGAGAATCTCTGCTTCCTTGGATATACTTTTGCCTCTTATCACACATTAAAAGCTTTACCACAATATCCCTGCAGACTTCACCGATCCCACATTCACCTGAAATAAGTTATCTATGGCTGATGTTATACTTTCTCGGAAGACTGTATCAGTGAGACCCTCGCTTTTAAAACCGCCATTGGAGATTCCCCCTTGCCTCGCCCGACAGTCCCATTTCTAGCGACACAGGGGCGTGATCCGATTAAGTACGGACAAGTATCCCCGCTTCTGTAACCCGCTCTAGTAGTGTGTGTGAGATCAAAAAAATATTCAACCTCGATGCTGAGTTATGAGGATTTGAGTGGCAGGTGTACTGCCTCACTGTCTGTTTTCTCACTCTCAACATGTCTGCAACATCCCATGAGAGAGTCATGCCCTCTTACCGATTAGTCCCCTTAGTCCCAGGCCCGTGGCTTCGTCCGATCAAATTCGGGCTGCATCACTGCATTGAAGTCGTCAGCCCAAATTATCTCCCTGGCGGTAACTCCCCAAGCTCTTGGTCTATCCAATCTAGTGTGTCTACTGTATCTTGATTTGGACCAAAATAGTTGATTAACGTATACAATTCTCCTTGAATTGTACCTTGAACAATGAGGCCACTGCCATTCCCATCCCTTACCACCTTAGTTTGGTGGAAACCAACTTTGTTGTGTATTAGGGTGCCCACCCCGCTTGCATATGACGAATATGATGAAAAGTATCTGTGAAATCCCCAGGATTTCCCAAATTTGGATTCTGTGTCCAGTGTTAAACGGGTCTCCTGTAGAAATGCTATTCCAACCTAGTGCTGCTGCATGTACAGAAATATTTTCTGGCATTTAATGGGGCACTTCAGCCCCTAACGTACCACGTGCAAAAGTTAAGCGTGGCCACCTCCCTCGTTCAACAAAAATTGCCTCTCCATGCTTCCTAGTTCTTGTTCGAACATGGCTACAATTTCCTTCCACCCCCCTCTCTTATGATCCCCTCCCCCTTGCATATCTAAAAAGTGACATAGAGAATTAACTTTCGGCTTGAGTCGTCAGGGCGTCATGAGTAGCCAGATTGTTGTATCAGGTGTACTGTGTTTTCCCCCTCCCCCACAGACAAACACAACTAGTCAGTGATATGTAGCTCCCTCCCCTCATCCAAACAGACCACCCTGTCCATAAAGCCTGATCCTCCCTTTCGCTCCCGCTGATTACCCCAACTGTTCAGCTTCCCCATATCCCCAAACATATACACACTTGAGCTTCCGCTCGAGGAGCGGCTGCAAGCCCAACTTCCTGACACAACTACATAGCTACAGAGTTTCCCCAGTCATATCAGGTCTTATCGCAACTGTCTGCAGCTCCCCATCACTTTGAAGGATATGCTGCCACTGTACTTTATCAGTCGTTGTTCCCCCTTAGTCGAGGATTTCTTGGTTGCATTTCCAGAAACGTTGTGGCTTCCTCCGGAGTGTTAAAGAAGAGAGCTCGTCCATCGTGTTCAACTCGTAGTTTAGCCGGGAACATCATTGCGTATCTTATCCCCCGTTCCCGCAACTGTCTCGTGACTTCTATGAATGTCTTCCTCGATGCGTGCACCTTATCAGAGAAGTCCCGGAACAGTTTGATTGTGTTGTCTTTATAGAGGACCATCCCCTTTCCCCAAACTTTGCAGAGAGCCACACCCCTATCCCGATAGTTCAACAGGTGGGCTATGATTGGGCAGGGTGGTGCACCTGGGATTGGCTTCCTCCAGCTCGGTATTCGGTGTGGCCTTTCGACTATGCAAACTGCAGAGAACCCCCCAGGGCCCACCACCTCCTGCAGTATTTCTTCCACAAGGGTCTCCATGTTCCCCTGATCGATTCCAGGATTCCAATAATCCTCAGATTATTTCTCCTTGATCTAGACTCCAAGTCTTCCTGTTTGTCGGTAGGTTCCTTCGGCGCTCTTTTCACCCCAGTCATCTCGCTAGTTGTAGAAGTGGATACATGCTCTAGCTCTGAGACTCTCCTTTCTGCTTCATCCAGCCTCTGTCCATGTCCATGTTTGTCTTGGTGGACCTGCATGTGATCAACTTTGCAGGTAAGAGAGTCCAGTTTACCATCTAGGGATTGCCTGCTAGATTGTAGCTGTGTGAACATTTCTTTAATGTCTTGAAATGCCCCAGCCGGGTCCTGAGGTGGTGCCTGGGGGCGTGCTTCCAGAGAGACCTCCATTGTTTTTCTGGTCTTGGCCTGCGCAGGTGAGTCAAAGTGCAATTTCGCCTCATGTTTACCTCCTTTCCCCAACTTGGGCAGTGCCGGCAGTCTGGGCTCCGGGCGGGCTGGGGTCACAACGTCTATTGATCCTTATTGTGGAGCAGCCTGTGTAGGCTGGGGTTATGCACAAGGGAGAAGAGTGGCAGTGCCCTATTCCTTTGTCCAAGCCAGTGGAGCCCTACCTCGCCAGTGGCAACCAAGGCAGGAGTGTCGATGATATGGGCCAAACCAGTGTCAGCTATTCTGTTCCACTGACACTTGTTCCACGGCTATGTTCCTATGCAGGGTATTGGATGAGGTCTGGGTTAGTTTTGTCCCAGAGAGTTGACCCCGCTGTGGTAGTTGCCAGCAGCAGGATACTGACATCTGTGGTAGGGACAAACAACCCCAGACACAGCGCCCACAGCCGTTTTAGTTCACAGGGGGCACAATGGTAGCAGTACTGCCCCCAGTTGTATTTGACGCTTAGTGCCCCTTGCTCCAAGGCACATGCATGTTGTCCCACGCATATGGGGCACCGCCTCGCTATGGAGCCCGAAGTGCGGTAAAATCCTGGCAATGGAGTGTCCTCAGCCTGCGCCCGATCACCACCAAGTTGAGCACCATCCAGCCTACTCGGGTCCTCCCACAGGGTCCTTCAATGTGGTGTGAGCAGGGGGTGGCCCCTTTATGTGTGTCGTACCGCAAGTGGTCACATTCTCCCACTCTGGGTGCTTCCGCTTGCCTTTGGTTCTGCTTCTATGTACCAGATCTGGAGGACAGCTGAGGCTTCCCCTTTCCCACTGCCTCCCTAAGCAGGATTCACACTGATTTAAGGCGGGTGCCTTCCCCTTGATCTCGCCAGGGATTAGATCAGGAAGATCTGCACCTTTTTACAACTTTTCGCTGCACCAGCCAGCGTCACGTCGGCTATATGGGTCGGCGGGTGTTGATGTCGTTATCTTGTACCTTGTATTGCGTCCCTGCATCTCTCTGTTTTTTCAGACACCCGCACCGCCCACTGGGGGCGTGCCGGGGGGAAGCCCCATTGGCGCGCGACTGCTGTTGCTTTCTCAATGGGCTTCAGTTAGGTGTCTGCCCGCAGCGCTTCCCGTCCGGGTCACTTGCAGCCCTGCAGTGGCTGTCCCATCGGGCTCTTGCGATAATGGTGATACCGTTCCCACAGGGATTAGATGCCGAGGACCTTACCTCGGCCCAGTCAGGATCTCTGGGTTGCTGCTTCTCGAACCCTCTTTTCTGGTTCGGCGTTCCGGACCACTACTGTGCCGGGCAGTCCTCTCTTCTCTTCCGGATGTCGGGTATCACCGCTATCCGTCCCACTCTCCCGGATCGGTCGCCGCTGTATCGCAGGGTCTATGGGAGTGACGGCCGGTCCTCCACGGTCCCCAATAGCCAGGCGTTGTGGTCCTTCTTGACCCAGTCAGCCTCCGATCACTTCCTCCACAAGCCTGTGCATCAGTCACTTCTCGGTCTGACCGATGCTGCTGTCCCCCTTCATCTGACCGATGCTGCTGTCCCCCTTCATCACGGCCGCTGCCACAGTGTCCGCCAACCACTGCAGCAAGGAGGAAGGTCCCCGGTTGTGCGCACAAGGCGGCTCCTCCCCGCTCTGTGTTCCCTGCGTGTTCACAGGCCTGCATGCAATCGTGGTTTAGGGGCTCTGCGGCTCAGATTTTCATCGGGATTGCTCCCCGCTACTGTAGTGGCTTCTCTCTTCACAATGCTGCCATTCAAAGAAAGTTCCAACTGGGGAAAACCACTGGATAACGTTCCGGATCTAGGTTAGGTGTATTGGAGCTCACAGGCCTGCAGCCATTTTGGTCAGGCTCTCTAGCGCCTCCTCCCTCCGCTATCAAATACATTTTGTAAGGGCCCCATATATCTCTAGGTTTTGCGCTCAAATAGGCCGTGAGTCTGTAGTCTAACTCTATCTTGTGGCAATACATTCTATCTTTCATCTATTGATCGCACAAAGGAAGGAACCCTCTTCCCCATGCCGTTGCCACACGCCTCTTTGCGAGTGCCAGTAGCAACCCCACTAAGTGTCGCACATGCCCATATATGTTCTTTACACCAAGAGTGCCACTAATAGTAAAGTTTGCATCTGCTCTTAAGCAAGGTCTCGCAATGTCTGGAACACCTCATTCCAAAAACCCATGACTAGGGGTTAGTGCCATGCCAAATATACAAAAGCGGCTGGTGAATGCGCACATCTCATGCACTCCTCAGAACTGTCTGAAAAGAATCAGTGGAGAGTTGCTGGGGTGTAGTACATTTGATGAACGTACTTAAAATTAATAATTTGTATTGACTATTGAGAGCCATTTTCCTATTCTGCGCACAACAGTAAAGCCATACCACATCCGGGAACGGACAACCTGTTGATTCTTTCCACTTCACATGTGCCGCTTCTGACCATCCTGCCTTCTTCTCTAATATTTTCCCATATAGATTAGAAACTAACTTCTCAGCGCCTTCTGCTACTATTGCGCCGTGAAGTAAAGGTGCAATGTTCGGCCTTGGGGAACGTGGCAAATAAACTTTAATGTGTTTGAGTCTAAAATATAAAAATACATCCAGTGATGATGTACCTCCCATTTCTTTAATTTTGTCCAAGGTCATAAACTGTTCTTGGGGAAAGAGATTGTGGAATCGTAACAGACCTAACCTCTTCATGCACTGCACCTCTTCATGCATTGCGTGTAGCCCGTTTCACTAGTAAGCAGTATCCCAGGGGTATGCATCACAGGAAGGAGGGGCGAATACAAAATGTCTGCATTCGGCTTTTGTTCTATCTGTCGCCATACCATACATGTTCACTACACTATATTTTTCATTACGGCCATGCAGTGTGGAGCCGTTAGCACCACGGCTCTCAAATGTGACGGCGCCGCCAGGGCCCTCTCCATCTGCACATGAGGTCTGTCTGGATTAGGTGCATACCAGTACGATAAGAATGTGAGTTGTGCCGCTATATATTAAGACTCCAGGTCAGAAAGCGCACGCCCACCCCTGTCCTGCGGGGCAATCAACTTCTCACATTGCAGTCGTGGTTGCTTGCCTGCTCAGAAGAACCCAGAAATAATAGTTGTCAACTCCCTGAAAAAGGATTGTGGTGCTATAAGGGGAATGTTGAGAGTAATATATAAAAACCTGGGTACGAGTACCATCTTTACCAAGGAAATCCTATCGTACATTGTAAGTGGGAGCTTCATCCACTGATCTATTACACCTTGTACTTGTTCAAGCACCCTACTGTCATTTTCTTTCCATAGAATCTCCGGTGCACAAGCCAATTTTATCCCTAGATATTGCATACTGATCATGTGCCACTGGAACCCCAATCCATCTGGATATTCCCGTTGTTGATCAGTAAGTGGGAATAGAAGTTACTTTTTGGGGTTCATTTTAAGACCAGAAAACCATCTAAACTCCAGGATGTCCGACATGATGGGTTTCAGATTAACTATTGGATCCTTTACGTATAGAAAAACCATGTTGTCTGCATACAATGACATGACCATCCTATGCAAGTACAATTGTATCCCCCTATGCATATGTCTTACTTGGATTAATTCAGCCAGAGGCTCATTCGACGAAGCAAATAAGAGAGGGGAGAGAGCACACCCTTGTCATTTGCCTCTGCCCATTAGGACCCAATCTGACATCTGTCCATTAGCATGGATTTGTGCCACTGATGAAGTATAGAACAATGATACCAACGATAAAAACCCTTCCCCAGAGCCCATACGCCTCCAGTACCATGAACAGGAATGGCCACTCCACAGTCAAAGACCTTTTCTGCGTCCAGCAAGGCAGCCACCATGGATGTGTCCTGATCTACCGTTGACATCAGCCCAATTATACATTGAAGCCCATATGACATTGACCTGCCCGGAATAAAGCCAGCTTGGATGGCCTTTACACGCTTTGTCATCAGCAGCGCCAATCTAAACCCAAGAATCCTGGCAAAGATCTTACTGTCTATATTAAGAAGTGACATCGGCCGATAAAACAGATCTGCGTGATTTTTTTTTTCCGTCGCGGAAACGTCAGCCACAGAAATGTTTGTATGAGAAATGTACGAACCACAAAAGGTTTGTACATTTCACATGCAAACATACATTAAAAACCCCTACAAACCAACACTCCCACCCACAACACACCCCACCCACACCCTCACCATACCCCCACCCTACTTACCTTTGAAGACGCGCTGTGTCCCTGCGGCGCCAGTTCCCTTTCACTTCCGTGATCGGGAACCGGCGTCGCAGGGTCCTTTTCTTTTTTTGTGTGTTTTTTTCGGGAGCTGCAGGGGGCTCTCCCACATCCCTGGTCTCTATACTACACAGTATAGTGAGTGGGGTGTTGCGGGGGACACTCCCGCAGTCTTATTTATTTATTTATTTTACTAACCTACAATGCATGCCACCAAAGGTTCGTTCGTTTGGTGTTCGAACCTTTGGTGTTATGCATTTTTTAGACTTTTTGTAAAGTCTGACCTTTTTTCGGTCATTTCTTACAGTTCTGATAAAATGAGCACTCTGTGGATTCCTTCCCAGGTTTCAATAACACTGTAACCACTGCTTCTCTCTTTGACTCTGTTAGTATACCATCGACCAGGGCTTATTGATATACTTTCAAGAGATACAGGGCCAGACTCGCTCAGTAAGCCTTATACAAATCTGCAGTGAGACCATCAGTCACAGCGCTTTTCTTGAAGATAATGTCTGGATGACCCGCTAGACTTTCTGCATGGTGACAGGTCCACATAGCCACTCCCTTTCCTCCAGCCTAAACCAATATAGCGCTAACTTGTATAGGAAGCCTGGGGGGCGTGGCTACAGGGCCATGTAAAGAGACGTGTTCCCAAAGGAGCTCCTGCTGATCCTGCCATAATCCTCATCAAAGGTGCCCATAATGACGCCTGCGGTGGACGAAAACATATGTGAATGCACATGAACTAGGGGAGCGCGACTGCAGGACGCTTGGAGCCCACAGAACGGGATGTGGAAGAAGTTCTGTGCCTTATCGTGACGACCTGGGCCGCTCAGATCCAAAATGGCGGAAGAGGAATGAACAAAGGAACCCAACGGCTTTGGGGATATGGAGCGGAGAGACAGAGCGCGAAGGGAGCAGGGAAACCAGCACCCCGCCGCGTCTCCATGGAGCAGGGCAAGCTGATCATGAAGAACCCATAACGTATCCAAGAAAGAATGCTACATCAGGTGTGCGGGGTGAAACATGGCTGGGTGCCGGACCCCACGACCCAAAAATATCAACAAACACTGAGGCTGGCTACAGCTGGACGTGGCACGCACATATGCGCCGTTGCTGAATGGGCAGAATGACTACGCGGCTGTCGCAGCCTGGGCTCGGAAGCTGAATAAAGTACTTTGTAGCAGCGGACCCGAAAAGGAAACGAACAAGCACTGCGCTCGGCGGACAGAGATCGGGAATTGGTGCGCAACACTGTAGTTGCAGCTCCTAGAGCCCGCAAGAAGGAATGAGCAGGGGAGGCTGCACACATGAACGTATGAAGCTGTCTGAGGAAAGGGAAATGGAGCGAACAATAGGCACGCGAATAACCGCATGGAGATAAACAACGGCAGGGAAGTACAGAAGCTGCCAGCAGACCAGGGCCGATTCTTCATAATGACCAGTGACACTGCATACTACGCTGCTTGCGGTGAATGCCACTACTGATACTGTGGGGTGCGACGTGGTACAGGGGTCAAGAGTGCCCCATTAAATACTGGAGGCAGAGGATGCCACAACGCCAAGGTGCCTCACAGGGATAGTTGGAGCGCAATACCAGATCTTACCTTGGAGAAACAGTGCCCAACGTTGGGATGCACAGCAGCACATCAAAAGGAGCTAACATCTACATTTAACATTGGAATGGACCCAGATGGAATGCGGCCCGGAATGAGAAGTCTAAACAACAGACACCGCGGCTAACACTGGTAAAGCAGGAGGAAGGGCTCCATTGCTGCACGCAGCGCACAACCCTAACAAAGGCTGCCACACCAAGGCCTCTACCTGCAAGACAAACATTCCCACAGCGGGGTAGAAACTGAGGCAAGATTCAGGGAAGGCCAAGTGTATACAGCGGCAGATGCATGCATGCCTCCAAACACACAGAGAACACAGCATTGACTGGCAGTGACACTACTGGTGGGGACGGCTCCAAAATGGCACAGGGTCTGCTGCCTGCAGTGGGCCAAACCAAAGAGCCCCTGCGGGAGCACGTATACGGCGCCCCCACACCCGCTCTGGGTGGCACTGCACAGGGGAGGCTAGAAGCAGCAAGAATTTCGTACAGTGGGAAGTGGAAGCTGGAACTTTTTCGCCGCACTTAGGAGACACAAGGGCGTATTGAGCCGGACGGCAAGCCCATTCGATCAGTCAAGATATACCCTCTCAAGCCCACAAAAGGAGACCGATAGCCCACAGACCACGCAAACAGCGACAGCTGCGCAGGTTATTATAGCGCAATGGTGTCCAAAACGACCAAACCCAAAGGGAAACAGTCCTCGCTGGACATTTTTACTAAGCCCTGCCAAACCAAGGAGGGAGTAAGTCCAGTGCACTCTACGCCCGAGAAAGGAGAGCAGTCAGGAGGAGATCAACAGCTCCTCAAAGCTATTGCCGCGCTGAAAATTGCCTGGGAATCCAAACTGGACGACCTGCAAACAGCCCTGGAGGCCAAGATAGACACCGCTAGTATCTATGTAAATCTCCTGAGGCAAGATGTTAGAGCCATAGCAGAACGAACTGGAATGCTGGAAAAGGACATGACGGCTACCACAGAAACCAATAGAGAAAACAGCAGGGAGATACATATCCTGCAAACGAAAGGGAAAAACTTGGAAAATCGAGCTGAAGAGGCAGAAGGAAGGGCTAGGAGGAAACAACATTTGCATAGTGGGGCTGCCGGAAGGCGAAGGAAAATCCCGACCCCACTGAATACATCAAGGCTATGCACAGCAGGAAATAGGAGCACGCAAACTATCCCAAGGATTTGCAGTGGAAAGAGCTCACAGGGCCCAGACCAGAAGGGATACTGTCATCGAGACAGGGAGAAGATCCTGGAGTTCTTCCGGAAGGGCAGAAAAATTTCCAGAGCCTCAGCGACCATCACAGCATACCTGGACTATACATTCCTGGTGCAGAAACGTCGCCTTAACTTTTTAGCGATCAAGAGGAGGATTTACCCCGCAAGACTTAGGGTTCAACATAACGGCAAAGCGTTCTTCTTTGAGACCCCGGAGGATGCAGTGAGATGGATGGAAGGGATGAACTGCCCAGAAGGAACTGATGACCGGGAGTCCATGGCGAAGGATAAGTGAACTGCTGTTTCTCTCCCTGTGCAGGGCTAGGACTGGTGGGCTACGGTTGGATAACGTCCCATTTGATTAGAGCGCGGCACATGCGGGGCTCTGCTAGCAGTATTGATATAATAAGCGCACTAGGTATTGTACATGGGAGTAACATCGTAGAACACGACTTCACCCACCACTAGGGAGTTTAGGAGGGATACTGTAGTTTAGTATCCACCTGTAGTGACCTTACACCGGCGGCAGCAAGGTGGGAGTCGAGACGCAGGGAAGCCTGAGATCCAGGGATGGAGCTGGGCAATTGTTGGGGGGAGGACGGGTGGGAGGCGTGAAGTTATGGGCTGGGTACAGTTGAGTAAGGGGAGGGAGGGAAGGACACGGGAAGTTGGGGGGGGTGGGAGTAGGGTGTGGTTTGGAGTGGGGAAGGGAGGGTGGGTGGGAGTATTGATGACAATGCAAGGTAACAGCCGGGTATGTCCACGAACACTACTGAAACTGCACAGGAAAAGAGAAGGGAGAAGGGAGGAGGGAGGGCGGTGTGGGATATGGTTAAAATGGGGGGATTTGAGAATTGTGACCTGGAACATGCAGGGATTAAATACCTATATCAAGCATAACAAAATCATGATGTACCTGAGGCGGGAAAAGATAGACATAGCAATGTTACAGGAAACCCACTTGACAAAAGAGAAACTGGAGTTGATGAAGAGGAAATGGAAGGGGACCACCATTGGGGCCACGTACTCAGTGTATGCTAGGGGAGTCCTCATATGGCTAGCACCCCATGTTCCCTTCAAACTACTACAGCAGGAAGTAGGAGCTGATGGGAGAATATCCCTAATCAAAGGGGTGCTGGGTAATAAAATAGTCAACTTGATTAACATCTACGCCCCGAACAATGACATATTAATATTTCAGAAATATATACGCCACTGTTAGCCCATACATGGGTGGGACAGTCATAATCGGCGGGGACTTTAATTGCACACTAGACCCCGTGATGGACAGGTCAGATGACAAGATGACCAGATCAAATCCAGCGGCGAAGGCCCTTGCTTCCTTCAAACAAGATTTTCAGTTGCCCAAGATATGGAGGGAACTACACCCGCTATGCCGAGAGTATTCACACTATTCAGCTTCACATGACCTACATACCAGGTTGGATTACATATTTGTGGCGGATTCCTTAGTAGAGGAGATCAGAGAGTCAGAGTACAGAGCAGCAGTCCCATCGTACCACGCACCTTTAGTCGCAAATTTGCAGATCTCACCACCCAGGCCGAGGATCCCGTCATGGAAATTTTGAGCGGAGACGCTCAAGGACACCATTTTTAGGGAAGACTTAAGGAAAACCATACAGGAATATTTTGAGATAAATGTGGGAAGTGTTGAGTCGGCCGGAACGCTGTGGGAAGCATTTAAGGTGGTAGTGAGAGGGGAGGCAATCTCCAAAGTGGCTAGCTTACAAGGGGGCATAGTGGCAGACTTGCAGACTACAGAAAGAGAGATCGAAGATATAATGCATGCAGGGCTGGGGGCCCCTGGGAGGGCGGAGACTGCAACGTCTAACGGAGAAGTGCAAGGTCCACTGGGAGAGATTGTGCAACCTAAACTACAGGAAATACGTGGAAAGGCAGCATGCTGAAGGGGATAAACCAGGCAGATTGCTGGCCTGGCTATGCAAAAGCGAAACCCAGAGACAAGTGATACTAGAGATGAGTCGCGAAGACGGCACACTCGCAGACACCCAAGAGGGGGTAAACGAGTGCTTTCAAAGATATTACCACAAACTGTACGCAGACATGAGAAAAAGTGAAGGACTTGACATGAATGAAGTATTAGAGGAGATAATCCTGCCCAGGTTAGGGGACGCAGAAAGAGATAGACTAGAAGCTCCACTTGAACTGGAGGAACTAGAACATGTAATCCACACCCTACCCACTAGCAAGGCCCCCGGGGCGGACGGTCTCCCTGGTGAGTTTTATAAAAACATACATGTCGGACCTGCTCCCACACCTGTTAGCTATGCTAAATGAGGCGCTTGAAAAGGGCAGGCTACCAAAGACCTTACGGGATGCGATCATCATCCCACTCCTCAAACCGGGCAAAATAAACACGGACTGCGGATCCTATAGACCGCTATCGATGTTGAATCAGGATAGCAAGATCCTCACTGCGGTGATGGCGAATAGGCTGAGACCATTGATCGGTTCCCTAATACACCACGATCAAACGGGATATGTCCCCCAGCGGTGCATCGCCAACAATCTCAGAAGATTGCACCACATCATAGATCAGACCAAGGAGAGCACCCAGGAATTCGCAATAGTCTCGCTAGACGCAGTCGAGGCTTTCGACTCAGTCAAATGGCCATGGCTGCTGGCAGTCTTAGAGAAATTCGGAATAGGACCTGGGTATTTACAATGGGTGAAACTAGTGTATAATGAATCAATGGCCAGGGTCCGGACGGGACCCGTGGTTTCTGAGCGATGGACTTTCAGCAGAGGCACTACACAGGGATGCCCTTGGTCCCAGATGCTATTTATCCTGGCGATAGAACCAATAGCAGCATACATCAGGTATTATTACGGGGAGGTGGGCATTAAGACGCATGGAGAGCAGCACCTGATATCGCTATATGCAGATGACATGCTGCTGTATTTGCAATACCCGGAAGAAAATCTGCAATACATATTGGAGGTACTAGAAAGGTTTATACAGTTGTCGGGCATAACAATAAACCTACGGAAATCTAGCATATTTCCCCTGGGCAGATATATAGGCGTGCCAAAATGCGCGTTACCTGTGTTACAGATCGATTGGGCGGTGGACACCTTCCGATATTTGGGGTTTGACATATACCATAAACCTGAAAATGAACATGAAAACGACGCAGTGAAAGGACTCCAACGGAGTATGACATTTTGGACGAGGTTGCCCCTGAACATGATGGGGAGGATGGCCTTGCTCAAGATGATAGTACTACCGAGGTTGCTACACAACTTTGCAAATGTCCCATACTTAATACCCAAACGATTTTTCTCCAACCTGCATAGCATCTGCAGAGGGTTCATTTGGCACAACACCAGGAACCGGATAGCCCTCTGGAAATTGCAGAACCCACATGAACAGGTAGGGATAAAGCTGCCCAACTTCGAGGTGTATTATCTAGCGGGCCAGCTACAGTACGTAGGTAAATGGTTATCTAAGGAGACTAACCCTGAGTTAAGGCTATTAAGGACGGAACGTGCACCTTACTTCCTAAACGAGTGGATGTGGGTGACAGACCCCCCGGAAGAAAACAGATCGGCGTTGCTGGCCCTGGACAGAAAGATCTGGCACAGAGCCTGCGCCGTAATAGGGAACCCGCAGCCGTGCTCCCCGCATATCCCTCTTGTAACACTAAGGGGCATAGATGAACAATTGAGGCGGGAATACTGGGAACCAGTGGGTGTGACAACAGTGGGAGATGTGTGGCGGGAAGGGGAGAAGATGGAGTTTGGCACATTGATGGAAGATACGGGCTTACATAGTGGACAGTATATCGCATATGCTAGGTTGCTGAAACTATTATTGAAGATGTGGTCAGAAACAGAACTGACCCAACAGCCAGACACAGAAATAGAAACTTTCCAAGCGGTGTCAGAAGGAGGTCACAAAGCCTCCAGAATTTGGAATATTGATGTCCAAGGTGGGTAAAGAGGTGGTCGAGGTCAGGCAGGGATGGGAAGAGGAAAGTGGGGAGATCATAGATGATAGACTTTGGGAAAGGATTCAAGGATATCATAAGAAAGTCTCGAACGCCCGGTTGCAGCAGATTCAGTTGTACATCACCCACAGAGCATATATGACCCCAAACAAAATTGCCAAGTTCGCGAAGGTGGCGAAGCAACACTGCCCAAAATGTGGGGCAGAAAACGTGGGAATGGTACACATGTTTTGGGCCTGCCCTGAAATCACAAGATATTGGCAGGAGATAGCAGGCCGACTGGCCGACAAAGGGATTAGATTGGTAGACTCTCTGTCGGCATGTATGGTGGGGGGCTTCCCTAGACCGCGTAAATTTAAGCATGTGAGCAAGCCTAAAAACCTAGCTTACATTTTGGCTAAGTGTAAGATCGCCATGGGATGGAAGGTACGAGAAAAACCCAGTATAGAAACCTGGTGGGGGGACCTCCTGAAGTGGGCTGACGCAGAAACAGTGGTTTGGAGGGAGGCGGCTTGCAGAGGGGGGGAAGAGGAAAGGGGAACATTAAGTGGCAGCATCTGGTGGCATCCTTGACGTGCACGGTCCCTGAAACATTGGACACAGACAATTCAACGGATGATGAGACAGGAGAGACAGCAGTGGACTAACATACCGTCGTTGGTGAATATGTAATTGGGCGTTGGGGGGGTTTGAGGTGCACTGTTTATTGTTTGTGGAAAAGCAATAAAAATGTAATATAAAAATACAAATGCTTGTCTAGGAAGCCATCAAGAAGAGCCTGCGGAACCACCGTGCGTGACCAACACAGATGCTTGGAAAAATTCCACAACACATAAACCATCTCACTATCAATGTATTTCACCTTGCCTGCATCGTCTTTGAAAGCATTTATATGTGCTCAGGTTTTCGACTCTCGCCACCCTGGCTAATAATCTATCGGGGTTCTGTCCCTCGCCATACCCGCTGACAGCCACCTGCCTTCTCAAGAATGTAACCTCTTTGCAGCGCCTCCTTAAACTTCCCCAACTCCTCATGTATCTGAGCCTGTATCATGGGATCGTTGAAGCGGTCTGGATCAGCTTTGAGGATCCGTAGGGTCATTTCACTCACTTCTAATTCCCTTCTAATAGCTCTCAGTATTCCACACTCCTTGGCTAAACATTCCCCTCTTATTATACACTTAAAAGCCTCCCATAACACAGAATATGAGGCTACTGTACCCTCATTCTCTGCAAAGAAGTTATTTTAAATCACTTTTTATTCAATTTTCCGCAATATAAGTAAACACCAACTTTGCTTATTCCCAAGCTCACCACCCTAACCCTCCTGAAAACCCTCTACTACATGTGCAAGTACTAAAAGAAACGTTATATGAAATGAAGATAAATGCAAGGCAAAAGCAGGACATTCATGGTTGTGCATATTGGGTATCATTTGCAATGTATATCACAGGGAAGACAAACCGGGGGGCAACATATAAAGAACATTGATAGCGTTCCCGCTTTACATTGTGATTTTCCGATCACTCCAGTTCATCTAGGACTCTGCAAGACAGGGTTGTCACTACCAAGGATGTACGACCGTAAGGAGACCCAGTAATCACCTGGTCTGACCATGGCTGGGAGAGAGGAAAAGTACAAGGTCTCTCGGCATTCACAGATTTTTATCATATGCATCCATTCTTTCACCAAGGGAGGTCTTGATCTCTTCCTTGTTTTAGCTATTAGGTCTCTGCCCACTGCGGAGGCCATGGCCAAAAGTTTCCTATCCACTTTAGTCTCTGCAAATAAGTTAAATAAGTTATTGACACTTATATGCTCGTAATACTGGTTCTGACAAACTCTTGCTTTTAAATGTCCAGCATGATCTATTTGGTATTTTCCCATGTATAACTAGGTGAATACTCACCGGGCACGATCTGACATTGGGCGTACCAAAATGTCAGTTTGTGACCCAGCCCACCTCTTTGTTGGAAAGGAGGCTGATTGATGAACCGCTGAGCGGAACATGAACCCCTAATCATTTCGGTGTCTCTCTCTCTGTCTCTCTCTGTCACACAGCGCGTATGTTTAGCAGAGTTGCTGTAGTTTGTGTGTAGTTTTAGAGGATGGTCTGTGCGTCCCTTCTGTTCTATCCCACTGCGGGTTTAACACTGCATTGAAATCCTCGGCCCATGTTATCACATTTGTAGCATAATTCATCAGCTGCATCCCTAATCACTCCAAGGTGTCTAGTACCTCAGTGTTTGGCCCATAGTAATTAACCAGTGTGATGGTGCGGTCATGTATAATGCCATTAACTATCAAGTCACTACCCACTGTATCAATGTGCCCACCCCTCTAGAGTAATTTGAGTAAGATTAGAAATAACGGTGACAACCCCATGTCTTAGCAAACCTGGCCTAGTCTGTGTGCGTCAAGTGAGTTTCTTGCAGAAACGCTATCTCTGCATAATGTCTTTTTAAATATAACAGGAACCTATGAGCTTTCGAGGGACAATTAAGGCCCTGAATATTCCATGTAATTAACTATATCCCTTCAGCCATTTGTGTTACATAGAGTAAGATACCTAACTTCACCACCGCGAGGGCTCTGTGTACCAATGTAAGAATGATTCATCTCTTGGCCCCAGTGCTGTAAGCCACCCCTTCCAGGCAATGAGATGCTCCTTACGCCAACAGATCTTATATAAGGAACCTGCAGTATGCCACTCACAAATGCTGTCAGGAAACAAAGAACACTAAACATACGAACACCACAACCATCCACCCGTTTCCCACCCCCACCAGCCACCTCAAAATGCTGATATATTCCCCTCCCCAACAAACAATATCAACCATGCGCATTCGCCTGAGGACCGCCTAAGGCTCAATCATCCCATCCAACCTGTTACATCAACATTAGACTTCACCTTGCATCATAATTATTTAAAGCTCCAGATTGAAGAAGATATGATCACTGTCAATCATTGTCCCTGCACAGTGACGGGTCTAGGCTGCCCCTGTCTTTTGATGTCTCAGGTTTTTGAGGCAGTGAGTCCAGGAAATTGCCAGCCTCCTCAGGTGTTTGAAAGAACATCGGCTCCCCTTATATTCCGCTCAAAGCTTTGCAGGAAACAACATTGAATACTTAATTCCTTTCTCTCTCAGCTTGATCTTAACGCCAAGATATGTTCTCCTGGTAGCTTGAACTTTATTGGAAAAATCCGGGAACAACCGTATCTACTCTCCCTTGTATCTTATCCCTGAGAGCGACGAAGGGCTAGATCTCTATTCCTGTAACTAAGCATTCGAGCAATTATCGAGGCTTGCTTGTGCCCCAGGAATGCGCTTTTCCCCACCAGTGGTACGATGTGCACGCTCTACAATGAATGCTGAGGAGAAAACATCCAGCCCCAGCCCTTCCTGCAATATGGATTCCACCTGTAACTCCATAGCTCCTACTTCAGCTGTCTCACTGTTCCTCCTTGATCTCGATCCCATATCCTCTTGTTTATCCGACAACTCCTTTAACGCTTTCCTGACCTGAGCCATCTCCCTCGCTGTTGTGAGGTCTCGTCTTCCACCGTTGAGAGTCTAGTTTCTGCTTCGTCCCGCCTATCACAGCCTAACTTTCATGTGGTCCACATTGCATGTTAATGTGTCTAATTTCTTCTCCAAAGATACCATGCTAGTCTTCCACTGCGTGAACATCTCTTTTATCTCGTGCAGCATGCTTGGTGCATTGTCAGGTTGAGCTGCTTGACTGTCCATGGGGATCAGCGCCATCACTTTCCCCTTCTTACCCTGGGCAGGTGTCTCGAATGGAAGTTTGATTTGGTGCTTGTCATGTTTTCCAATTATGGACGATAGTAGACCCTACACTTGAGATAATGTCTTTTTCCAGTTCTGAGTGTCTCAGTCATGAAAATGTGTGCATCCTCCAAGAGCAATAGTTGTTTTTCAAGGGGTGGTGATATATACGCACCACTTAGCTCAGTCTCCACTTATCAGAGACCGGAGAGAGAATCCTACTATCCTTAGCATACTGCTTATT
The DNA here is from genome assembly GCF_040938575.1 of Ambystoma mexicanum. Taxonomy (NCBI): domain Eukaryota; kingdom Metazoa; phylum Chordata; class Amphibia; order Caudata; family Ambystomatidae; genus Ambystoma; species Ambystoma mexicanum. Next base: position 249,338,375 of record NC_090930.1, on the reverse strand, counting down.
TACCATCTGTGAATACCAATTGTGTCCCAGTCACATAGTACCCCGACATGCCAGCCTGCCACCAGCCCCTCTGTTAGCTGTCACCACCAGTTGGCGTCCTTGGGCCTTCTCACTCTTCAAAGTATCGCCCTGTTGCCGCCCTTTCACCCATATCTTGTGTCACCACACCTGGAGAATGTTGGAGTCCCCTTGGTGTTTCGTGTTCCCACCAGTAAACCACTAGATCTTGAGCACTGTCTCACCTAGAAGTGGCCCAGCCTGCGACCAGGATATGCAATGATAAATGAAGCCTCTATCTCCCTGGGGGTCTCTTAGAACTTTGCAGGCAGTAAAGCGATCTCTAACGTGTGGAGATAAAGTATTCAGGATACTCGGTCTCATCAGTTTGCCAGACAGCCACCATAAAATATTACCAATCGCACCGTGTACAGGTCCCAGGGTAACTCACTTTGTCCACTGGCTCACTTGCGGCGACAGCCTCTGCGCTGTTGCTTTCTTTTTGTCTGGAGCCACAATTATGATATCAGTGCCTCCGTGCTTGTTATCCCGTGCCGCGGGTCCGTTCACCTCTCAACACACCAGGCCCCCTACTCAAGCTCTAACCTGCCGCCGGATGGAGCAGCCGAACGCCATCACCTGCAGGAGCTGAAATGGTGTGTCAGCCCATGCACAATGCATTCCACCAACCAAGCCGTTGCGCAGGTCTCGGGTCCTAGCTGGCCAGTGCGACCAGTCCCCCATAACGGACTCTACCGACCACTCGAGCGGCTGGTATTTGGGGCTCCACAGCAACAGGGGGCGGCAAAGAGCCGACTACAACATCACCCCTCCATGGGCTCTGCAGCTTCTTCGTGGATTTACTGCGCCTTTGGACTCCTCCATCTGTTACAACCGCAGTGAGGCACCACACTGGATCTCCCAGTATCAACTATGTTGTTTCTGCCGCTGCTCTTGTTCTTTCTCTGCCAGTGCGCCTTCCTGGGGCACAGGTACCATACACTTGGGTCCTGGCATCTTTAATGTTGCTGCAGGGGCCTCCTTAGTTTCCTCGCCGTCCAAGCGACTCTGGCTATACTGCTGGGTCCTGACATTCATACATACATAAATGCACCACACTGGCATCACAGGGTGTTTTACATCCAATCGTCTCAGTTTCATAAATTATGTGGCCAATGACAGGACATTTGCTCTAGGTATATGAAGGTTGGTACAGAGTGCACTCTAGAGTGGCTATATTGGCTGGTCTCTCAAGCGCCCCCGCTTCCACTCACATTCTTACCTAACATTTCACTACACTGGGTCCTTACGATGTTCTCCTCCCACCACGTTACTATTCCTCCTTTCTCCCACTCGCCTTTCCACCTCCACCCTTTGATCTTCTCTTCTTACCCCTGTTCTTACTATCGCTCTTACCTCAAACTACCCCTCTACATCTACCACTGCTGTGATCTTCTCTTCCCTCCTTCCTCTCACTCTAATTCCTTGGCTCTCTCTATTCTTCTGTTATAATCCTTCTCCATTCCTACCACTACTCCTATTCTCCCACTCAGTCGCTTTCCTGCTCTCCCTCTACTGCTGTTCTTACTCTGTTATTAACACCATCCCTTTACTTCCTGCAACTACTACTGTCATTCTACTGATGCGTCTACACTCTAGCGTTCACTATCACCCTCCTACCGCTGTGCTGCCTATTCCACTTCCAACTTATCTTTCACGCCCACTGCCACTACTACTATTTACTAACTCTCCCTCATTCACTCGCTACTCTGCTACCTCTACTCCTTCAACTTCCTACTCTGTCTGTACTCCACGCAAGCCTTACTCCCACACACAAACACTCAAGACACCCTCTCTCCAAAAGCCTCCGCACTCCTTTCACTCTCACCTTGTCTGGGCTCCCGGACGTCCTCCACCACTTACCACCTCCTATCCTCACCCAACTAATCCACACTAAATCACTCACACCCTTACTTAAATACGCCAACCACACCCAGGTTTTGCCACTTACCTTGTCAAATAGCTTACCTTCCTGGAGGGGTGTGGCAGAATGAGGCCATGGGCGGGGGAGATACAAAGGGTTTCTAGTATTTGGCTGCATATCTAGTATGTATCCTTATGAGGTCAGGCCTTCCAGCAAACTTTTTATTAATCAAATATCACTGCTGGTTTAGTAGATTTAAAGACCTTCCTAGTGGTTTTTATTATAAAGAGAATTTCACTGGTGGGCTAGTAGAGACAGTTCCCCTTTTGCGTGGGCTTGAGCTGCGCTTTTCTCCTCCTTCACCCCAACCCTATTGACCTAGTAAAATCAGGCCACATGTTGAAATCCTTTGTTGGTTTCCCAACATCCTCCCCTCCTACCAACTTCACCTGCATAGCGTAGCTCTTTGACTATGTCCCATACAGAGTTCTCACAACTATCTCCCTATTATATACCATCTGGCAGAGAGTTTCCAAAATGAAGTTACTTTGAAAGGCTTCTTTGTCAAAGGCATGATGATCTGCCTGTCATATAACTGTATACCATACCTTGACGTTACTAGCCTCCACTACCTTCTTAAAGTTCCTTCATAGGCTTTTCCACCAGGAACAAACCATGTCCGTTGTTCCTTTTCTCCAAAACAAAAATAAGTGCACTTATGTCTAATATTTAATCTGGAGTGCTGTCAATGTTTAAATCCAGTTGTTAGATTGCATTCACCTGAGAAGACAACATATCCGGCAGAAATCAAATAGCAAGAAACTATTCAGCTGTAGCCAATTAGCTTTTTCTTCAGCTAGAATTCAGCCAAATACTTACTTGAAGCCAAGATTTGGTACATACCTAGTGCAATTTGAGTTTTAAAGAATGACCTCCTCTTTGATAATATATAGGGAAAACAAGCATCCACAATCTGAAAAAAAAATGGGTTGCTGATTTGCACTGCAGGGACAGTTCATACAACAACCATTGAGAAAAGCATAACCAAGTGTGTAAAGAATCGGCAAGTGTGTTCACAGACTAATAACTATAGTGTGTAAATATAGATTTGTTTGTTGACATGAACGCCTGTTTAAATGTTGGGTATCTTTAGAAATGTATGGACGGTTTGTGTATGTATTGGTAGAGAGTCCTCTGCATTTTTTGGGGACATCTAGTGGGGTGACCAAGGAAGCTGGAGATTTCTCTGAGCTAGTGTATGGTGGAACTGGGTGCGCTACAGGGATGATCTTCCGGTCACCCTCACTTAGCCTAGCCCACTGTCTCTGGGTAGGGAACAGTCACAAGCAATATCAAAGATCTTCTAGGGAATAGCCAAAATACCTCCAACTTTTCCTAGGGCAGTGCAAGAAAAACCCAGGGCAGGCTCGGCATAAGACAGAGGCTGCCCCTCTTGGAAGTTATGAACATCCTGAGGCACTTATATTGTTAACGTTGGTCCTGCTGCCGATACAGCTTCGCCAAAGTCTACAGCCCTGCCAAAGTCTGCAGACCGAATGCATGAGCAAACTCATCACAACAAGGAATCCAAAATAGTGGACCAGCTTTTAAAGCTACAGTTCAACCATCTTGTGAATCTTGCGGAAGGACATATGTTATACCTAAAGGGGAAATTCAATTGCACAATAAACAATCACCCAGCAGCAACCTAATGACCCACAGATGCAGATACTGTTATAATGTTGGTGGTCCTTAATCGATGTATGTAATACATCTATGTCCACACATCTATTGTCCCCGGTGACTGTTCCATTTACTCCCTCCACAACATGGTCAGAAAGTCACTCGAACTCAGCCCATTGTAAGAAGCTCACTGTTTCTTGTCAAATCTGATTTGTATCTATTGCACATTCTTTTCTGATCAAAAGAGCATTGTTACTGCCTGTATATAAAACAATTAATGTTTTTTAAAAAAATGACGTTCCACCCAGACCAACCCCATGGCAGATGTCTTCAAAGTACAAAAGGGATGTCCTAGAAGGGAAAGTGCTGGCATTTGGATAAGTTTGTGGCAGCAATTTGTAGCGTGTTTGCATTTCTGGAAGGAGGCTAGGAGAGGAGGTTGGAGAGTTACAAATTAGAAGAGGAGTGTGAAAACAGGGGCAGAAGAGACAGGGGGTTGTTAAAGGCAGATATCAGGAGGTGGCAGGAGGAAGCCATTAGGAGGAGATTGGTGAGGTGGTTGTCCACCCGAGGAGGAGTAACAAACGAGAGGGAATGCTTACCCAAGGCCCGAGTTAAAGATGAGACCCCAATTAGAAGGAGATAAACCCACACTGGGAGTTGAATTGAGCACATGGCATGGCATCAAAGAGGAGAAGGCTCAGAAGAGGAGTATGCAGGTGATGAAGAGGAAAGGACCCTAGGAAAAGGGAGTTGATAAGGCTCTCTTGAGCTCATCTGTGGTAGATGGGGTCAGCTGCTCTGTCTCAAAGCGGAAGAGAAACCTCAGCTGTGTTGTGGTGGAAATGCAGCAATGCCTACTGGTCTTACAATTTGGATCGGAAATGGTCATATACACCTCCAAGAGAAACGTCAGAGGTTTACCACAGAGAAAACCCAAGAGACTGTGTGATTATGGTATACCCTTCGATATTGGGAAATGTATAAGGAGATCCTAGAACTGTTCACTGAAGTCTGCCTTGACACTTTACATTTGTGTTTGATAGCTACAGAAGCGTTTTTTGTTGAATAAACCCTGTTTTATCTAAAATTGTCTTTGGGAATTTTTGTGAGCCCCACTTTGGTTGATGTATCATGAAGTAGTTGGACTATTTGTTATTTTGAGGACCCCATCACACCTTTTTCTTATACCACGACAATATTTGGATGGAGATCACTTTATGTGAACTGCAATGAAGAACCAAAACCTATTACTTGAGAACACTTGTTCTTGTTTTAAATTTAAAAAACATTTTTTATTGTAATAAGTGAGTGACCAAGGATATTCTGTGAAGATTATTTTAAGTTACTGCTGGCATTTGTCAAATAAAACTTAAAAGTTAGGTGAGGAACCAGGAATGAGACGCAGACACAGAGGACTCATGTTTTTGGTTATACACTTTTATTAAATTATAAAGGGGTTGTAAAATGCCTCACCAGCCCTAATGTAGGAGGAGTTTCCCTACCTCAACCAAAACAAATGGGTCTGTCCTTTGTCAAGATACCCAAATCAAAAATGTCCTGTGTGTGAAATCCTATCCTGGCCCTCACACTGTAAACAAACTCTAAGCTACGAAGGATATTGTCTCTGATTCCCAAAGACCACAAATGTTAAAATCCAACACAAAAGTATAAATCCAACCAAAAAGATCCAAGTGGACAATGTTCACAGTTCCAGGGAATGGCTCCCTTCACCAGATTCCTTCTCTCTAAAATGAAAGTTCAAATGACGAATAACCAAGTTCCTTGTAATCCAAGAGGATAACTCCCACCTCTTGGTAGGTTCACTGTTCCTGAGGAAATGCTTCCTTTTCCAGGTTTCTTTTCACATTCAAGACAGTTCAAAATTCTAAGGGCAAATGTCTTAGTTGGGATTCTTTATTTGCTGTATTACAATGTGGGTGTGGTGTACCGTACTCACAGGTCACCTGGTATACTTCCCTGCCCGTCTCTTTTCCACATTTACAACAATTCACAATCTTAAGGGCATGTATCTTCCTTGAGATTCTCTTCTTACTGTATTTTATCACACACATTTCGCTTTGCCTGGTATACTCTCCTGTCAGGACTTGTATGCAGTTTCTTTCAACAACATGTGTTTGGTGCTTTTAATATAATCATTCATCTTGCTATCCAAAGACTTGGTATATTTTTCTACCAGGTTTCAACACTTAATGTCTCTCTGGTTTCCCTTCTTGGTCTCCCCCATGTTCGTGCTGAGGGTCCCAGACGCCAGTCCCACTGTCTACGGCTTTCGTTATCTCGCTAGACAGGGCGTCAGCATCCCAAACCTTTCCCTGGGCTCACCGGTTCTCTTCTTGTTCTTTCTTAGCATTCCCGACTCCAAGTGGGATGTTTCTCCGGCTCCTACGCCTCTCTCTGCCCTTGCCGGCACCTCCAGTAATAGTTTGGGCTTTGTTCGGCTTTCCAGCCTCTGCAGCGGTCAGGAAGCATGACTTGCTTCCTGGTGCTTCATTACGGTTTCTTTTTATTTTTTTATTTTTTATTATGTTCTACAGTTTACAAGAAACATTTACACTCAATTAAAATAAGAAAATGTAAAGTTGTTCAAAATTGTTTCAAAAGCTCACAAGAAAAATATTCGTCAGTGACAACATCTTCTCTCATAGCAAAAGTCAAATCAAGTGAATGGTCGTAAATTTAGTAGATCACACTAAAAACAAGCTCTGTCTATGCTGCTTCACCCTCTGCGATTCTGTTGTTCAACCCCAAAATGGGCACCTCCAGTAAATGTTTGGGCTTTGGTCGGCTTTACAGCCTCTGCAGAGGTCAGGAAGCACGACTTGCTTACTCGTGCTTCGTTATGGTTTCTGCACAACCGGCATGAGCGTGTCGCTCAACAGGCTTCCCTCGCTACGTGTAGCTGGTTGGACTTCCACGTCGCCGTCAGCACTATGCTATGTCCTGAGCCGGAGAACTCCATGCTTCTCTTCACGGTATGGTTTTAAACCATGTCGGGCCAATCGAATTTCCCCAGCGACGAGACCACTGACAATGGTTCTCATTAGGACTAATCCTCAATGCTACTCGTCTCAGTTGTTGTCATACTGTTCCTTATGTGATATTGGGGAAGCTGATGTTGGATCTCATTGAGAGTAATCCTCACCACTCCCTGCCTCGTCCTCATCTGAGTTGTTGATAAACTATTTGTTAGGTGATTTTGGGAAATACTTGAAGTAGACTTGGCAAGTTGTTGAGAGAGAGTGTTATAATATGCCATCAAAGCTAGAGGAAGGGAGGGTACAATCCCTAAAAGGGTATGGGGGCAGTATGTGACTTCCTCCGATGAGGTCGTGTCATGCCCCTGAGGGTCACCTCCCCAGATGTGGTCCTCTCTCATGTAGCCACCCCCAAGATGAGGATCAGGTAGCGGCTGCCGACCCAGGCCATATGAGGAGGAGCTACTTCTGGGAAAGGAGTGATGACATCAGATTCATCACATTTAGTTTAAATGGAAGAAATGCATTCAGTAGGGACATGGGTGCAGACCTCTGATGAGACTATTTGAACATTAAATGGATAAATATCGTTTTCATTCAGTGTAGCAGCGTAAAGAAAAGCTGTCCCTTAGTTCAGCTATCAAGTGTGCTTTGCAGTCGAGGAATAAGAGAAACAATTTAGAAAGAGAAACCTTTCCGCCTATCCTGTTCGGTTAGATTGTCCCCAGTATCTCCCTTTGATGTTCTGCCGCTTCTTGTGAAACTTCGACTTACAAGTGTCCCGAAGAGGCGATGCAAGTTAAGTCTGTTAAATATTTTGTATCCTGTATTCACAAATACATCACGATCTTAATCAATACGTCTCTATCTAAAGGGGTCGTCCTAGATGATCTGAAACTCTCTTGCATTTTCCTCCTCTTAAAGAAAGTATCCTTGGGCCATTCTATCTTGAATGATTTTGCCTTGCATTGAATGTGGTAAAGAACCTGGCGGGAGAGTATACCAGGTGTCTTCTGAGTCTGGGACCTGAAGAACCCTAAGGAAGACCCATACCCTTACGGCTTTTTGAACCACATTCAATGTGGAAAAGAACCAGGCAGGAGAGTATACTAGGTGTCTTGCGAGTCTGGGAACCGCACTTAAGTTGTGGTGTTTTTTAAAGGAGAATCCCGAAGAAGATCCATATCTTTTTAGGATTTGAGTAATACTGAATGTCATAAAAAGCCAGGGAAAGGGAGTCATTTCTGATGAAGTGAATTGTAACGCAGAGAAAAGGAAGTTATCCTTTGTGGCTACTAAGAAGTTGTTTCTTTGCACTTTTGTTTTGCTGAGAAGAAACCTGGGGAAGGGAGCCATTCCCTGAAACTGGGAACATTATCTACTTTGGTTGGAGTTCTACCTTTTTGTTGAAATTGAACATTGTGTGCACCTTTAAGATCAAAGACATATCCTTCACCCCTTTGAGTTAGTTTCTAGAATGCGAGGGCTAGGACAGGATTTCAGACACAGGACAATTTTGCTTTGGACATTATGACCCAGGACATACCCTCAGTTTTGGTTGAGGTAGGGAAATACCTCCTAGAGTAGGTACAGTGAGGCTTTTTCCAACCCTTTTATTTAAATAAAAGTTTATAGCAACCAGTATGAGTCCTCTGTGTCTCATTCCTGGTTCCTCACTACATTTTATTTTCTTCATTTATGTGTTTATATTGCACCAAAAGCCAGCAGGCATCGGGGTGCGACAAACCAAACATACAAAGCATCAAATACAATGAAAAATACATTATGATAATCCATATACACATAAAAGGCAAGAATGGGACGAGAAAGAAATTCAGTTAACAATTCAAAAAAGAAACACCGTACTAGTGGACAAAGTCTACCACCAATTTCAGGTCTGATGATATTTTGTAGAGATCAACACAGAGGGCCAAATAGTATGGTAAATTACTTCTACCACACCCCACCAATATAGAGTCCTTATCCTTCTGGGTGCACCATTGGTCAATCTTAATCCTTCTGATAACCTTGAGGTCGGACATTCTTATGACGGCTGGACCAGTCTTCTGGCGCAGCCATGCAAGCACCTTGTTCCTTAAAGCTTCTCATTGTTCAAAACCAACTATGGATTCCACATTAGTGATAATAAAGTTCCTATAGTTATTACAGGTTTCCTCAGAGAGTCTTCTGTGAGTGGTGGCATATAGGCTTTACTAGCATGCAGACATCTGGGGTGACAATGTTTAGAGATTGAAGTATGCTGCTGCGAATGATCTACAGAGACCTGGGCTCAGTCTCTTAAATCAATCCAAGGACTTGGTCCAGATACTTGACCTAGTTGCCTCTTTTAAAGTGGATGAATTGGGGATTAGAGCTTGTGGATTGAGTTGCTCTTTCTGATATTCTGCAAGGGAGGTAATGTCCTATTTGTAAGCTCCGGAATCGCCTGGTATGAAGCATCGCTAGTTTCATCCAGATTCATCCCCTCCACTTCCCCCAAGGGATGATTAAGACCCTGAGGAATCCGAATGCTCAAATCACATTGAGTTGTTTGGGATCTCTGGGCTTTTACAAATTGAGGTTGATTCTTTTCAGCGTCCTTCGGCTGATGCCACTGATAGATGTTTCTATCTTTTCTGGACGGATTTGTACTCCAATATTGTCAATCACGCCCAACCAGACAAAAAAGTCTGAAAGGTTGTTGCATAAATTCAATTCCCCAATAATTTTGGTCTTCATTTTTAGCCATTGCACAGGACTCACGTGAGCCAGTTGATGAAGAAGATTCTCATGTTCTAATATCTACATATGGGGCTGTGGAGAAGTATCTGTAGTAACTAACTGAACACTGTTTAGTATTTGTTGTCCAGGGATTGATCTTTCGCTCTTTAGTTCAGAAGCTCTTGCTGTGTGTAAGGGTGGCGTTAAAACATTCAGTCCTTGATCACAGCTTGCCAAGCCAGCATTCTTGGATGAACGTCCCAACTCTCCATAGTGACCAAATGATTCATCAAACAATTTCACCCTCATTTAAGGTGAGACTGGCAGATGACCGAGCTCGGTCACAACTTCAAAATAGCAACATCTTGCAGCTTGCACTCTGTCTTCTTTGAACATTCAATGCTAGTACTTCTGTTAATCGATTGTTTTTGAGGAGGGGAGTTATGTCAAGACCCGCCGATTTTACAGGCATTGTCTTAGCTTTATTTCTGGTAATGGCCATATTAGGCATAAATGGACGAGAGAGAAAAAGGGAACGGGTCACCCTACTAAAATACTGTCCAGTCTTTCCCTCTTACCACCCCAACCCTGCCCAGCAACGACTTGTTTCAATCAGTTGTATACTGCCCGAGCACCGCTCTAGTCTTGCTTACTAATGCAAACACCGGGCGCCACCTCGGCTCCTGGCGGTATGCTTTCACCGACTCCGACTGGCACCGTTTCTGCCCAAGCTCAATCTCTCGCCACCGCACTGAATTTTCTTCCATGTGCGAGGTTCGGAGAGCCGAAAAACTCACTCCGCTTTCTGATTCTAGCATTTCCGATGACTAGAGGAAAGGACCTAGATGCACGTTTATCCGCACGTTCTGACGATCAAGCTACACCCAGGGGAAAGGCTGCTTCCGACGACACAGCACGTAACAGCAATTTACCCTGCATTTGATATCACTTTGAGAAAGGTATTGAAGATATATATACAATAGCTAAATATTCTTTCTTACTGTGGCATGGCATTTCTTGCTGGGCAGCCAACATAAATGTTATTACATGGCTATACTGGCTTACATTTGTGCAGCTAGCCTTGACATGTTTTCTTACTGTAGCTGCCATTTTGTTCACTGGCAAAGCCAACAGGGGTCAGTTCTTATGTGGTAATACTGACATATATCGGTTCAGCCTGCATTTATGTATGGGGACTTCCAGCATGAACATGTGTTTTATATTGGCATATATATTTTATACTTTTTTTTTTTTATACTGCGCCAGCTCACCACGGTAATCATCTCAGAGGTTGTAAACCTTGTCTGAGTTAAGGAGCATGAAGTCTCACCCACGGACAGCTATACCTTACTCTGCCTTAGATTCACTGACCGGAAACTGGTGTAATATCTGTAAAAACTAGTCTCGTGCATGAAAAGGTGTACAAGTAGGTGATAGGTAGAGATTACTGTATGTTAAATATATATGTAAAGTCTGAGTGCATGAGCGGCTGAAGAGATGCTCAGGCTATCATAAGTATATTTTGGGCATGATTGACATCCTCTTGTGTGCAAAGAAATCATGAAAATGCTGCTCTGCTCTGTTGTTGAATTGCATCTATTGGATGTTTCATGTCCTACCATACAAAGCCGATTGCCAGCTGTGGCTTTATTCTCAATTTTTTATCAGAAATGCTGTAAAATGCAGCATTTTGACCCATTATTTTAAAAAAAAATGCCAGTGTGGGAAGAATCCCCTCCTTGCTCAGTCGCTCCTGTATATTAGAGGCAAACATTTATGCCCCTCCAACTAAAAAATTCACCAGCCGCCATGCGTGAGGAGCAGATGAGCTTAGCTGACATTTCGCTATTGCTTTAATAAAGGATGGTTTGAGACACTCCTAGACAGTCTGCCTAGGCTCTGAATTCAACTAGTCCATTCTAACGTATTTTATCGGATTGACTCATTTGGAGTGAGCAGTATTTTTTGTAGTTTTTCCCACAGCTAAACCTTCTTGTGTGTTATCAGGCCTAATTGAAAGTTTATTTAATTCAAATAAATTCCAAGTGAAGGTAATTGTCTGGTAATCGGTTCAGACAAGCTGAGAAGATTATAAAAGTATTGTGTAGGGCAGGTGCCCCCAGTCGCACCTGATAAATGATGTAATATAAAAACTGATCAATTTGCAAGAATTGTGTTTTCAAAGAAATATATTGGGTTGAACTGACGTTTTTTCATTTCTTTCCTTAGTAAAGGAGGTTGATATTGAAGAAACACTAAGAAGATTACAGGAGGAGAAGATTTGCAAAGTTTGCATGGACAGAAATGTCTCTGTGGTTTTTATCCCATGTGGCCACCTGGTGACCTGCAACGTTTGTGCAGAAGAAATAAGTAAATGCCCTATATGTTGCACCGTCATACAGCGGAGACAAAAGATTTTCATGTCCTAATCCTGCTATTAAAGAAGTTGAATGGATGACTAGCAGTTGACTGAGTGGTCTTCGTCACCATCCTACGCTTTGTTTAAGCGAACATTTCTATTACGATATTGACAAACCTATGTTCCCATTTACCTTTAAATAAGAATTATAAATGTGCAGTCTAATTAAAAGATTGGGTACATGGTTTTTATCTCGCAAATCTTTTCGATTTTCAGATAAAAGCGGGGTATGCACGATCTTAACGCCCTCATCTAAAGTCACTGCCCGAAACACCTTTGATTTTTGCTTCTTGTGTTTCTACGGTTTGATTCTTTGGTCTGACTTTTCACACGGGACGGTTTGTCCCTAGGGCTACTTGGAAGACTGGCTTAATTTTGAAATTGATTTACACAAACCTAAATTTTGATGTGAGCACACCACTTAGTACATGCATGTTACGCTCATCCTTCCAAACTGGCAAATAGCTCCCTTCCATTGTCCAAACAGTATGCTTGAGAATTTTTAGACTTCCCCCTGGGCAGATGTGGGCAATGCAACCCTGTATACATGGTACACACACACACACCAGGTATACATGTTCTGTGTAAACATCTGGTGTGTGTTCTTCCCCTCACATGCTGCCAAAACAATTCCTGTCCACCCACAAGCGCCTGATTGAAATTTGCTAATCTTAGCCCTCAAAATGTTCTTTTCCTTTATGGCGAAGACTGACTATCCCACATTAGCTTCCAAAATCTCGAAGCTGAATATCTTTCCGTTTGATTCATTTAAATATCCGTGTGTTTTAGGATTAAAAGTGGTCGAAGCACGAGCCGCGTGTGGTTCTTAATCCTTTCCATGTGTTACTTGAGCCTTGTACGCACCTCCAACCATTGTATTCCCATTACAATCAAGCTACACTTCCTGGGCTCTGACTTTTGCTAATAGTGGCCTCCACTTGTATTACGCTCAGACAAGTAGTTCTGTTTTTATCAGATGGAAAATTAATATTTGTAGTTAAGTGTGTGTGTGCGTGTGTGTGTGTGTGTGGGTGTATGTGTAAACACAACTGCTGCCTTTTATGTGTGCCCATTACACCAAGACCTCCATAAGCATATCTTTAAACAGACGGATAAACATAATCAAGATCATAGAATGAGCTTCATCACATATTCAAATCCTACTTTCCCGTAACATTCCACGCAAAACTCTCCTGAATCTTTTTGTGTCTAATGCTGTATGTTTGCTTGTTTCTGTGTGTGCTGTGCACTTGATACCTGTGATGGAAACGTTTTGAAGTAGGCACTTCTGTAACTGTTAGAACGTTTTCTTGATTAGCCCAGTTACCATTTGTGTTTAAAGTGCTGATCTGTCTGCTTTCGTGAATCGGACAATATGATTGTTTACATTAAAACAATTAATTTAGGAGCTTGCATTTAATTGGTAAACACATGTAATGTAGTATATGAGCTTTCAACACCCTGTAAAGTACCACTTAAATGTTTGTTATACAAAAATGTGTTAGTTGAATAGCACAAAAAAATACAGACAGCACATTATGAAGTGGAAATATCCTAAAGATGTATGTTTAGGTCTACATAGTGCGCTGTTAATACCGTGGTCTGGATTCTATAAACTGTACCATGTGGTGCATATTAAAATTGTGCGAAATTGAATGCCTATGTTATTTTGCACATGGTGGTGTTAATTGCATGAGGAAACGGGTTCCATTTTACATTAACTTTTTTTGTTTTTGAACTGTGTAGTCGAGCAGGCGCTGAGTATACATTTCAACAACAAAAAATAGAAGAAAAAACAGGACAAATGGACCAGGTCATCCTCAGAATTCACCACCACCTTGAGCAATATTCCCCTTCACAATTTAGCAGCAGTAGAGGAAAGTAGCTCCGAAATGTTATCTCCAAAATCTTACTCTGCAGCACAGTTTATACAGTCGAACAGCCACAATATTTAAACGGCCATATACTCTTAAATCTCGTCCCCTTTCCTCCATACTTATGGGTGTCTGTCCTCGCAGACAGGACAGGAGCACTCCTTGCACAGCACAAAAAGACAATATCTCTCAAGAAAATGTCTGCGTTGCATGGGAGATGCAATGGCCCAGGGCGTGGCTAGTCCTGCCAATTCCCCCTATCGGAAACCCCATCAGTCCTTTCTTCCACATCGACTGGATTGGATGCTTGGCACAGCGCACACAGGCTTTTTACTGCGCACCGGTTTCCCTCAGAATGCATTTTTTCTTAACTTTTTTATCTTTTTTCACCTTTGGCAACAACCGTTGGTGTTTTATGACGCCCATTGAAGGATTCATAGCCAGCGCTTGCAGGGGCTACACGTCTGCAAACTGACGTACGTTGTCTGGAGTGCTTGGGCCCTGCCCCTTCTGTACTCCTGTCACACGTTGTCACCCTGTGCACTTAGTTGTAGGTTGTCCCGGTGGAGAGAAATATTCTGTGCGTCACCTCCAGGTCATGTGAAGGAGTTCATCTCATCGCAGGTGTTCAGATATCAGGTGTGTCCGGCACCACACGCAAGTGGGAGGGACACCACTCCTGCAGCAGTTAGCCACTGCATCACTGGTGACTGCTCCGAGGCCAGGTCGCCTTCTACCAGCTTAATTACCGAGTTCCCCACAAACTTTAAACAGAGTGATCACCCAGGCCTTACAGGCTTCAACTGTTGGCAACACTGAGAACCTTTTGAGGTCAAGTACCGGGTCGTACAGACCTGAGGTGACGCCTCAGTGTCATAAGCCAACTGGGCCCGAACAGCCCAATTGTCCTCGACCTCCCATACCCATCTCTGAGGGCTTCACGGATTTCACTGGGGTTCGCCCTGAGGACCAATAAGGGTCTCGTAAGAAAAAGAGCTCTGTATTGAGCAAGGCGCCCTGCGACTCTTCCTCACCTCCTAAAACAGGTGTCAACAATTCCAACTGTGAGACAAGTTCACATTCTGCTCAGGGCGTGACGCCATTACAAGATCGACATTAGGCTGCCCTCAAAATGGACTCCAGGACACAGGAGAAATGCATAGATGCTTCACACTGAATGGCTCATGCGGCAGCAGAGATTTCCTCTCCTGAATCTACACACTCAGCAACATCTGCTCACATCCCACTTCGCTCCACAGTAAGTAAGGGGGATTTCATGATTTCGCTCCGAGATATGTATATGTTCCACCGCCTGCATTGCTGCTACAGCTTTAAGAATGTTATATATTCCTTGGAGAGGAGCGCCAGCGTTGAGTCCAGCTCATAGTCCAGCTCCGAGTCCAGTCACTCGCCAGTCAGCAGACTGAAGCCGAGTAGACGAGACTCGATAGACTTGATGGAGGGCAGCACCCCTTGGAAAACGGCAAGAAAGCCGTTGAAATGGGATGGCGGTGAGCCAAGGAAGGAGTCTGACCGAGCTTGCAGCCTCTGCAGTGCTTATTCTTTGGGGAAAGACCGCTCGACCGCTGATCGAGGAGAGCCCGACCCAGCGAGAGGGACAGCGGGTAAGAGGCAACCGGTATTGGTGGGCACTTTGTTGCTCGCCTCCCCACGTCCACCTTTACCTTTTGTGCCACCAGTGGTTGTTTTGGGGGTTCCAGTGTACCTAACCAAGGCACCTGAAATTGGTTCCCATCAAATCCAATCGAGGGCGGTAGGGAGCCCCGAAAAGCTAGTAATATCAGAACTTCCAACAAACCCCAAACCCATCAATTACTCTGTGTATTCACCCATGCTAATGATCGGTGCAACGTGATGTCCCTTGAGTGCCTGGTGCACGATGACTTCTGTGTTGAGCTTGTCACTATGGGAGAGCTATATGAAAGCCACCCGACATCTGAGCGTCTCGTGCAGCATGCGCAATGCGAGGGTAACGGCCCCTGTATAGCGATTACTAAACAAACCCAATTAATTTCCTTGACAACCACATTAGGAAATCTTTGTTAATCATCGACATTGTGGGTCCGGAACGAAGATACAAGGTCTCCCAGCCCTGAAGGAACTCTTGCTTGTGTATACCACCAGTCCCATGCCGTAAGCTATCTTGCCAGCAAAAGGTCTTTGATCTGACTACTGGGGTGGCAGAAGGGGGCTAATGCCACCCCATGGGGGTAGCCTCTTTTATGGACCTTAAAAGAGCAAGGACCATTTTCGGCTTGCCTCTCACTAAGAGCGTAAACAAGATTGTGAGTAACGTGCCTCCGGTGAAATGGAAGTGGACAGGAGGGATGCACACAAAGCCTGAGTTAACTGGCCTCGCTGGATGCAAGATGTCTGATCTGTCCCCACCGTTTGGAAATCACCTGGATGGGAAAAGCTGTCCAGCCAGCGTGCACTGAGGAGCTAATTAATCGAGAAATATTGGAAGGTTCAGAGGCCTTAGACACCCACTACTTCCTGTGTGCGTGCTGTATGAGGACCCAGGACTGTGGGGGTGAACCCCTGCCCAAAAAAGAGCACGCATAAACTCTTGTAAGGAGGGACAGACTAGAAACCTGGGACACCCGCTAGCTATTTCCCTGAAAGAAAACACACATATGCAACAGCCAACGACTGTCCACTGACTAACTTTCAGAAGGAAGTTCCAATCCCATTAGTTAGCAGTTTGACTGGCAGTGAGCTTCGATAAGACATTGAATCCTTGAGAGAAACAATAGAGCTGCTGAATTCTAGGTTAAAGCCGGCTAAGTCTGCTAATGTGTATAACGTGCTTATTAATTCAGACATTGTCCACGTTCAGCTTAATTTCCGGTTGGGGCTCTCGACCTCTTGGAGGTTGGATAGATGACTACACGACCCGTCACCAAAGGGGGGGGACAACCATACGGGAAGGATCACCTTGCACAGGGTGGAACATAAGATCAACAATTTAATTGGCAGAGAACGTGAGTGCACCCAACCAGGTTTCTTGACCACCAAGAATTCAAAGAAAGATGAACAAGTTAACAACCCATACGGGCCATAATGGCCCTTTCAGCCAGATGTCAGCAGTAACCATTGCAATGGCCCGGTTTAAGAAGTGATACAAAGCCATAAACGACATCTTAAAAGACCAAATGACGCTGCTGGCGATGATGCACACGAAGAGGATCTATATAGAAGGCTTCATCACAGCTGAGAAACTCCAGGGTGGAGCCGGTGAAGTTCCTGCGCCTGGTCTCATGGGTAGCGACAAAAACCATTAAACAGCAGGATTGGGGTACACGAAGATCTACATCAAAGTATAATCGAGGTTGGTGCATCGAGTTAAAAAACCTATCCACTGAAAGTAAGAGGAGAAGAGGAAATCGTGACCCATGTAGTCACTGCTTTGGAAGTGTGGCGGCAAGCATGGAAGACCAGGAAGGTGTGACCCTAGAGAAGAGTTCTTCTAGCCTCGCCCCAGGGTGGGTGGCTATGACCAAGGACCCACCAAAAATACCAACTTTATTTTCTAGATCTAAGAAGCCTGGATCTTTACCGACTGGCCCCACTAAGCAACAGAAACCGATTCCGATGGTCAAAGCAAAGGACTCTTGAGTTTCCTGAAAAAGCTGACCCTTCCACAACCAGGACTTAAAAAACTGGGTACTCCCTGTTTTTTGTTTTTGGCGGGGTCAATCTTGAACAGAAAGGGAGAATCTTTAAGCAATACACATGACTACCCCTCTCTTTTGTCCCCAAGTGGACAGCAGAGCAGCGACAAGTTTATCTACTTTCTTATTGGGTAGATAGACAGGATCTCTACAAAGTTTTCATATAGTCGCAATCTTTGCAATTTTATTAAGACTTATTTTTTAAAAAAACACACAAAACATATGATCAATCATATTGTGAATACATAAACGAACACAATGAATTATACGTACAGTAGAATTTGACAAACAGTACAAAATCAATCAAAATAATTGCTATTCATACACAATTTCAAAGGAACAATTCTGAAAGAAATTCAAAAGGAAAGAAAAAATTCAAAAGAAAAGAAATGTAGGGTACCTAAGTGACATAAAACATTTTCCCCTCTGTATTTCTTCAAAAATTGATGGGGATGTATTACTTAGCAGCTGTCTTGACTACACTCCGTTTTAATTAATGTCACATACAGTTTATAAGGAAACCGGTGTTATGGTATTCCAACAAAGATATGGAAGACAGAATGTTAGTGCTTCCTTATAAGTCGACATATGGTTCGGCCTTTATGGACTGTACTGCATTATCTCCAATGCTGTCGGTACGATGATTATTGAGGCCATCTCCAGGACAAAAGGTTTTCATTCAAGAATTCAATTCTTCCCCCAATGATCATATCTTCAGTTTCGATCTGTTGCCCAAAAACGCCAAATTGGGGACTTGAGCTTTAACGATGGATGATTTGTTACTTAAATTCAGACACTTCAGGGGCCTATGGCTACCTTTCGTGAGATTTAGCTTCTCGCCACTTTAGTAAATGGTACTTTTTTCCTTTTATTTTGAAGGTTCTCTTAAACTTCTTTTTCCTTTTATCTTCTTATTCAGGCATATTATTTCTCATAGATAGGTTGATCAATCGTATGTGAGTCCCAGTGTCGTTTGGCATGCATTCGCTCTTGGGACCCTGTTTCCGGCAGCTTCTTAGTAGCGTCTGTGGGCTCGACAAAGTAAGAACAAGGCCAGCTAACTTTTTCAAACTAAGGGCCTAAACAAAAAGGCCTGGGTCCCATACCACCAAAAAGAGACACCCTATCGGAACTGGACATAGGTCATGTAAAAACTCAAGATGACATCAAGAACGACCTAAAAATCTCGATTAGAGATTATGCTAATTGTCTCAGGCTGGAAACCATGGTGGATAAAGGCGAGCAATGTATCTTAAATAGATACAATGTGCAGGAACTCTGTCACTGTGTTCCTGCTCTCTGCCAAATCAACTCGGATGACTTCTCCATAATTGAGTTTGCGCGAGAAGATCGTATGGACCTCGTGTACCTCCATCTGTGCTCAATCATGGTAAAGAAGCTGTTATCTTCAGGGATGAGTTTCTTAATGTTGGGATTGGACTTGACAGATCTGCATGACCGGTGGCGGAAGATTACACCATACTAGTCCCAATTAACATCTCACAACCAAAATGTATAGTTAATGAGTCGGCAATGACTGTAGCTGGAAAGCCTTCTGCGTAAACGAGGGCTCCAGGTCCAGGAGCCTCCAAACTACTACTGAGAGGGCCCCGCTTCACGGAAAGTGATGTTTTCCGTTCTAATCAAAGGCCAAATTTAATACCGACTATAACCCATCAAGGCAAAAAGATCGATTTTAAAACACAAAACCCATCAGAATTACCCGAGGACGAATCTTGGTCTTGGCTAGCAGCAGCCCTGATAAATGAAGATGATTAATAGCTGATTCCTCAAAAATTTAAAAAGAAATCCTTGACATTAACTTCCTGGAACACGCAAGGCTTCTCCCCCTGATTTTAAAGGGGGAGATAAGGTGGGATGACTTAGATTTCATCTGTTTCCAAGATATTTGGTTAAGAACACAACCGGTAATGGATGGATTTATGATGTTTCTAAATCTGGCAGTGTATACTGTGCAGGTCGGCCAACTGCCTGCCTCCTATCATTGACAAAGTCGGGAAACGAGTTTGCAGTAGTTGGTTCTGCTAATCGGGGGATATTTATCCAGCAAACTACGCTTACCTCGAGACCCTCCAAAAGAAACCTGAAGAAGCTTTGTAATAACCTTGTGCCAATAATCAATGTTTATTGGACCCAACTAGAATTAAGACAAAGGAGATGATCGACAATGTCACACTGTCGATAGACGAAGCTTATAGCTTGGAGAATACCTCAATAATCCTATGTGGCAACCTAAAAGCGTGTAGTTCAAATGAAAATGGTTATCCGATTGGGGCAGTCTTTTGTGTACAGAACCCTCAAACACTGATGATTAGTTTGTAACAAACTAATGAGCCTCGAGACCTGCATATGCTAAATGGGCACTTTGAAAAGGGCAAACTCTGCCATTCCACCCTGAAGCGCGGCTCCAGGCTCAAGATGCCTAAATTTGCTGTGGAACAATTGGGTGCTACCTAATTGACAACCTCCCTGGCAACGAACTTGCAATCTATGATGTTGAATGTTAACTAACTATATCCCGCTGTTGTCCACGTTCCTGGTACGCAACTCCTACAAAACAGGAACTTCGAGGGGATACCACACGATTTTGATGAACAGATTGCTACCAAAGGTCGGGATTTAAGGTTGGCAGTTGGCCAGTTAAAACGGTCCGTAACCACGTTCGCTGCAGATATTAAGAGGCTATAAGAAGGAAATGGCACAGAAAAAAGCAGAGAAAATGTTGAGCGCCTTAGAAAAGAAGAACATATCGGAGATCTGGGCCATCATGAAATCCACAGGAGACTGTGGAAAACCGTACCAAATAAATGGAGACCCAGAGGCAGCCGGGTAAGGTTTTTCAAAGTCCTATTCTCTGAGTGGACACCAAAGGAGAGAACTGTTTTTAAATCAGACAACTGGAGATTGTTCTACGATCACAAGAACCTGGTAAACATGATAAAACAATCGAAGGCTTCCCCTGCGCCAGACCCAGACAATGTATCTAAATGTGATGCTCAAACAAAACCCAGAACACTGGGCCGTATTCATGGGTATGGTCTTTGAAAATTTCCTGGCAGTACGAAACATACCTTCGTCATGGAAGTCTGCAAATGTAATCCCGATATTTAAGAGCAGAGACGGGGACGATCCAAGCAACTACCGCCCCATAGCCCTCTTGGACGTGATGGGGAAACTATATGCAACACTATTACTAAAATGGTTGGTGGTGTGGGCATTGACAGAGGGGCGTTGAGACCCCTTCCAGTTGGACATCCCCACCAATCTTTTTGCTCTCGCTTCTAAAGGATAAAGTCATTGGAACAAACACAAAAATGTGTATCTTTTGTGGATTTAACAAAAGCTTTCGACAGCATAAACAGACCGCGATTGTGGAGAAAACTGCTTTCATGGAATTGCCTGCTTGGCTTGGCGGATCAAATAAAGGCTTTACATACAGATACCGCGATTGGAGTGTGTTTCAATGCAAATTATCTTTTAAGTGAAGAGATCCCTGTGGCTGGGGAGTCAAACAAGGATGTCCCCTACACCCAGCCCTTTTTAACCTGTATATCTCGGACCTTGCTGCCTTCATGGAAGAAACCAGTTGTTTCCTGCCCAAAAATGGAGGAGTAAAAGTGGGTTGTTTACTTTATGCAGACGATCTAGTATGACTAGATACAACCCGTGTAGGCCTCCGAAAGCAATTAAAACGACTGGAGGAATACACTTTGCAAAATGAACCTCAGATTAATGCAGAAAAAAACAAAGTTCTTAATCCTACTAAAAGGTCCAGGAAAGCGGAGGGAAAATTTACATAGCGCCTAGACTCAACGAAGATCGAACTTGTTGACTCCTTTAAATACCTTAGAAGCCAAATCAGTAATGGCACAGTGGAAAACCAAAACATTGGAAGTTTAAATATAAAATCACTGCCCTAGCTAACTAAGCTTTCATTTTGAAGCACAGGTTTTGTCTGTTTTCGCTGCAACCCCTATACAGTGCGGATGCTCTGCTACGACTCTCAATAAAACTCTGGCAAAGTCTGGAAGGGATGTTTTGGACGAGAGTGCTGAACCTTCCTAGTCCACGCCGATTCAAGTTATCGGAAGAGAACTTGGTCTAATTTCACTGAAAGCATCTGCTGAATGGAAGACTGATCTTTTTGGGGAAATGCTCGAAAGAACGCCCCGTCTTGATTTTGGTCATTTAAAAGCAGAAACGGGCAGGAGCCCAGTGTTGCAGGAGCTTCTTGGGAAATGGATTGTAAAACTCTGTTGGACGACCTGGGTTCTTCCTGGGAGAGCTGCTGACTAATCCATGCAAGGTGAAAAGGAAGCTGTGGAAAAAAGACTGAATTGTGACTCATGGCGAGGCAAATAAATATAAACTGTTTTGCCACTTAGTAAAGGACACAAGAGATTCGGTCATACTCCAATCTACTTAATGAAATTCCCTGAACCCCATTTCAGGTGCCAAGTTATGAGGATCAGATTAAACCTGTGCAGTACAATGGAGATTGTATCAGTAAGAGCTGGCCTGAGCTTGGCAAGTGCAACATGCAGATTTTGTAAGGTTGATGGTGTGGTGGAAGACTTGCTGAATTTGTTTACTCAGTGTCCAGCACTAACCAAAAAGAGAAGAAGATACTTTGCAAAATTTGTGGAGGGCTGTTTGCCTGACGGCAGACAAATGATTTGTTTGTTGATTTATATAGCGCAACGAACCCGGAGGTATCTGGGCGCATTAAAAGAAAATTCCAATTAGTCACGTTACAAATGGTTACAGTAGTTATGTAAAATGATACGAAACAGGAACAGATAGTATGATACACAAGAAGTTACAATACAGTAATTTACATAGTACTAGACAGTATGTTACACTGAAACGGAAATCCATAAGAGGTCTAGGGGGTGTCAGATGTCCTCAGTAACAAGCCAACTTTTAGTGTTTTTCCTGAAACTGTGAAAGGACTGGTCTGATCGCAGAGATGGTGGTCTTTACTACTGAGAGGGGAGATAATCTTGCGGAATATCACAGCAGTGCAATTCGTTAAGGAATGTTTAGGCCCTGAGTACTAGGAGAGACAGAATCTTGACAAGAAAAGCTGGAAAATGTTTCTACGTACATATATCGGGGGGATGGTTCATTTATCTATTTTGATTGCATTGACGACTGTTTTGATGTTTTGCTAAAACGTTTTTCAATTAAACTAAATATGCAAATAATGTATTTCTTAAACGAATGGTCGCCAATGTCTGCTTGGTCGACCGCTTACCCCATTCCTTCTTCATCTCTCAGAATCAGGGCACCTCCTCCTCCTGTCAGGTAACCAACTTGGTATGCGGCCCTATCTTCATCCTGGATGTCGTCGGCTTCCTCCTCTAGGAGCCCAACAGCTGGGGCTCCATCAACATCATCGGAGGATAGATTATTTGAAGTGTCAACAATTATTCATTCTGACCCTATGATGTGATACTTTAAGAATCTAATCAAAGAGATTGTCAATCAAACTTTGCCTCCACTGCAGATTCCATCAATGCCATCTGGATCCCAACTAGAGTTGCCATCGATGCTTCCATCTTCAGGCACCTCGAGCACAGCCCCGAATACAGTGGTATCGGAGCTGCTCCAGCCTGCTCCTGATGTTCCTCAGGGATCCGTCTCTCATGATCCCATTAAGGACATACAGCATCAGAGAGACATTGATGATTGGGACAATGAGCATGTCTCAGGAGGATAGCCCAGGGGCAACATGCTCATCTTGGAAGTAAGACAACATGGAGCACCACATGTTCGATCCCCGGGTCCGCACTTACAAACCTCTGGGTATTAAGCGTATTATAAATTACCTATCATATAATATATCATGAGAGAGAGGAAGAGGCTTCTTTATCAGCAAAGGCCTTTTACAGTAGAATGGTTGGAGTCCAGGATTTCCTCGGTTTTCCAGTTCTAGAAAAATCTGATGCGGAATCAGGATTTCTATAGGGTATTTTGAATCCCTTTACAAAAAGATGTCAATTGGGAAATATCCTCCTTCTGTCACTGCTACTCGGTACAGAGAGCTACACTTAGTCACTCTGAGTTCATCATTAAGCCCGCAACCACAATCTTTGGTAGATGCTTCCGCGACCATGGTCTCTAAGCCACCTCAATCTGCTTCATTTAGCATTCAGGCTACTGCACCCCTCTCTAAAAGGAAGGGCAAGGTTTTGGATGCCTATGGCAAAAAGGTTTATGCTAATGTGTCACTTCATTAGCGTCAGGGAAAATCGGAGGTCCTTCTGGTGGTAGCCAACCACCGTTTGCGGCTGGATATCTTGGATTTCCAACAATACTTACCACAGGAGAGAATTGCAGCTTTTAAGTCTGGCCTAGCCGAAGCTAAGTTTATTGCTCAAGATTTGAGGGAGTCTGCAGCTCATCCCATTGATACAGCTTCTAGAGCCATAGGTATTGGAGTAGATCTGTGACAAACAGCTTTGGCAAGAGCTACCTACTTTACTGAAGATGTCTAAAACAAGACCCTCGATTTGCCCTTCAAATGGAAAAGATTTGTTCCATTCGTCAAGTGACAACGAATTGAGAAAGCAATTCCTCCACTATTATGGCCAAATCATGAACTGTTTTAACAAAAGGTCCCCATAAGTTTTTTCAGACCTCCAGATAACCCTGCTCTGATTTTAAAAGCAAACGTTTTGGAGAGTTTTGTGGCTAACATGACTGGAAAAGCAGCAGCTGGACAGATCACCATGCGCACAGAGGAGAAAGAAACAGAGAATCTCAAATGGAGGATTCCATCAGGCACTGATGGCAAAAAAAAATGATATCTCCTTCCTGATCTGCTCATTCCCGGTTGGAGGCATAATTTCAAACTTCTCACAATCTAGAAAGCCAGCAATGTTTACTGTTTACCCAGTCCCCTGTCCCTCCTTCAGCTCCCCCTTTAATTCAGTTGGGGTCGGTAGTCCTCTTTTTGGAGATATCCAACTTATTACAGATCCGAGGAAAAAGGGCGTGGTTTCTACTCTCGCCTATTCACTGTACTCAAGAAACACCACGCAGGCCTGCAGACAGTTTTTGATCTTTCCTACCTAAATCTGTTCCTTCCCCTGGAAAAGTTCAAGATGGTAACTCCAGCTCATATTCGAAATGCCCTAAATCGTGGAGATTGGATCTAAAGGACGCATATCTGCATGTTCCCATCCAAGTACAAGAGATTCCTCAGATTTTCCCTGGGTCAAAAGCATTTCAGTACCAGGTTCTCTCCTTCGGTCTTAATGCTGCTCCCAGAGTATTTACAAAACTTATGGCTCACATAGCAGCTCACCTTAGAATGAGGGGAATCCACATTGATACCTACCTGGATGACTGGCTATTCAGAGCAGAGACATGTCAGGGGGCCTCAACAGTTCTGGAACAGCGACCACAGTTGCTTTTCAGTGTAGGTCTTTCTCTAAACCAGAAGAAGCCTTGCCTTGTACCAAGTCAGGATATCCCCTTCATAGGTTTCAGGTGGAACTCCTGCATAGGAAGAGTGTTCCTCACCCATCAAAGCATTCAAGACATAAAGCAGTCAGTGTCACACTTTCTAGTGCAAAACACCACCTCAGTTTGGTGGTTCATGCACCTATTGGGTCTCCAGGCAGCATCCATCCTGGCACTTCCATTGGCCCACCTCAAGATGAGTTGACTTCAGTTACATTTAGCAGACTCCTGGGACTAGGTGAAGCCACATCAATCAAAAAAGATTCCTGTCATTCCAGAATTAAAGCCAGCCCTTCTCTGGTGGAAGGACGTGTCAAATCATCTGCAAGGAGTCCCGTTTCAGGAACCTCCTCATCTTCATACCATTACATCAGACTTGTCTCTAACAGATTGGGGAGCCAGCTTGGACCAGTTCCCAACTCATGCTCTATGGTTTGCAACAGAGCGCCAATGGCATATAGGTTGTATAATAATTGACCTTTTCGCAATTGATCTCAGGAGAATTTACCTAATTTAGAAGGTCAATTAGGACATATATGAGGGGGGAAACCCCCCGGAGCCCCCACCCAATCCAAAAAACCCTGCAACCCCCCACCAAATCCCCTTATATTATTTATAATCCAAAACCAACCCAATACATATATAAAATCGCTAAAATAATATAAAGGTCAATTGTGCAGAAGGTCAATTAGGACCACAATAATTAGGTCAATTGTGCAAAAGGTCAATTGCAAAAGGTCAATTTGGGTAATACCGCCATATACATGTGCTGGAACTCTTGGCAATCTTCAAGCTGCTGAGGTCCTTCCTTCCGTTGATTCAAATCTCCAGAGTACTTCTAAAGATCTACAATATGATAGCGATGTTCTATATAAACAAGCAGGGAGAAACAAGATCCCTCTGCTATGTCGTCTAGCATTACAGGTTTGGGAATGGAGAATGCTGCATCAAATTTCTCTCCAAGCAGTACATTTACCCACAGCCCTCAACACAAGAGCAGACATCCTGGGCTGTTGTTCATTCACACTGCAACCACGAATGGAAGCTGAAAGACTTGGTTCTTCAACATATTTTCCTGAGGTGGGGCTTTCCAGGTAGACCTTTTTGTGACATCAAGGAATCCCAAGTGCACTTGCTTTGCAGCGCTACTGGAACAGGAGCCCTAGGCGATGCTCTGCAGATCCCTGTAAGGAGAAGCTTGTTATGCGTTTCACCCTTTTCTTCTCATTCCGAGAATCCTATCGAAATTCAGGAACTCCAGTCAATGCACAGTTTTGATAGCACCAAACCGCCCATCCCGAATTCGGTACTCGGACCTATGGCTACTAAAGTCACATGGGTTGTGGCCCCTTTCAGTGACACAGGTTCTTCTATCTCAACGGGAAGGCTGAGTGTTTCACCCCTCCCCGATTTCACTGAGTTTAGCAGCTTGGTTCCTGAGCAACAAGCGTTCGCTGGTCTAGGTCGGTCAGAACACAACATGACTATCGTACATGCATCCAGGAAACGGTGCACAAGGTCCCAATATAAAAGCAAATGGGCCCGTTTCTATTTTCGTATGCTGGAGCAATCCCAGTATCCTCATCATCCATCTTTGGATAATATTCTATCCTTCTTGTCTTACTTTGCCTCTACAGGGTCAACATCAATTCCTTTTGTACATACTTATCAGCAGTTGGGAGCGTACATCACCTCTCCAAACCTTAACATTTCCACGTCAAACTCGATTATTAAAAGGCATTTGGACAGACTGCTTTGACTCTACCCTTCGGCGGGTAGACCGTACCCAGTCTGGGATCTGAATGTAGTTTTGTGAGCAATATCTCATAAGCCGTTTGAACCTATGTCAACGGCTGACATAAAGCTGGTAACATGGAAGACAGCATTGTTAGTAGCGGTCACCTCAGCTAGAAGGATCATCAGAACCATACACCGTTTATTCATAGGGATAAAGTTGTTCTGCAAACCATCCCAAATGTGTATCGAAGGTAGTTTCAGCTTTTCACCTCAATCAAGAAATCGTCCTACTATCGTTCTTCCTGTCTCCACAATCATAGGGAGAAAGAGTTTTGCATTCGCTGGATGTTCGGCGGGCACATAAATTCTATGTAGAGCGCTTTTAGACATACCGGAAATCTGGCAGCTTATTTGTGTCATTTGGTGGCTAACAGGCTGGCATTCGAGCATCAAAAGCCTCCGTAGCACAATGGATCATCTCCTGTACTGCAGAAGCATACAAATTGCAAAAGAAAACCATCCCTAAAGTCTTGCATGCTCATACAGTTGGAGCTAAAGGCCACATCAGTGGCATTTCAGAGAAACATTCCTTGGAAAGTAATCAGTAAGACATCCACATGGCCCTCCCCGTTGGCTTTTTGCAAGTACTACTGAATGGACAAGGCATCAAGATCAGATGCCAGGTTTCGGTCAGGCAGTTCTACAGAACCTCTTTACTTAAACTTTAGCTTCCAGCCACCCAGGGGGGCTCTTGCTATATCTCCCATAGGTTTGGAGGAAAGGGGACAGGACGTAAGGGTAAGAAGTTATTCAACGTAGTGACTTCAGTCCATAGTCCCCTTACCACCATATGCCCCGCCTGCCGTCGCCCAGCAAATAGGTATCCCATCGAGCAGAGCCAAGGACTGACAGGGGTTGCCGGTAGGCAAAGTCAGCCGGGGAGGCCACATCACCCTGCTGTGCTTCCTGTGCAATGCAGACATTTTTAAAGGGAAATTGTCTTTTTGTGCTGTGCAAAAGTTGCTTTGATCCCATCCCCTAGAACAGACACCAATAAGTATGAAGGAAGGAGGGTGGGGGCACAACTGACTAAGTACAGAAGTCACTACAGTGAGTAACGTTTTCTTTCTGCATTGCTGATTGGTACACCTATGTGTGGCACTGGCAGTTTTACCTGCATACAGTTCTGAGAGTAATATGTGCTGAAGGGATGGCATGAATGTATTCTACTTCACATTTACGATCAATCTAAAAAATGTTGTACATGTTTCAGTACATATCTTTGTTATAAATTGCCATATGTGTATGCATAAAACATCAGTCCAGGGCTGGTGTAGTCGATTCGTTAGTGGAATGGTGGTTTTTGTTTTGTATTTTGAGGTGAAATAGATTTGGGCATGAGAGGTCTTTCTTTCAATATCCTATCATTTTAAATAGTGTACTGCTCTCTGGTCTTGAAAGATTGCAGCAGAATATGTTGCCTCGCTAGAACTCTTCTGCTTTCTTACGCTGATTATTTCCCTACGTTAAATGTTAATTTTTTTTCCAACAACATATGCGACGTAGTGGATAGCTTTATTTTTTGGTGTTTCACTAAGAAGAATATTTTTGTATTCAGTGGATGCAGATATCTTTTCACTTTGCCTTTGCGTACAAGTTACAGGCCACCAAGCAGTCTATAAAAAAACTACAATGGAAATGTAGGTCACAGGAAGTAGATTGTGGATGGCTTAATGTTGTGTTTAAAGCAAGTGCTTCTCCCACTCCGAAGAATAGAAGAATATTTTTTTATTTGGTGGATGCAGATCATTTTTTCACTTTGCCTTTGCATACGAGCTACAGGTCACTGATCACACCATAAAAAAACTACGCTAATGCTGTTTTCAGTCAATGAGTTGGCCATATGCATTTGGTAGATACGCAAAGAAGGTTTTATGAGGATGTGATGGGTGCTAAAGGGAGAGATTTCATAGGTACAAGGTAACTGGTTCATTTTGCGTTCATGCTCTTCTTCCAGAGCATGAGTG
Organism: Ambystoma mexicanum; assembly: GCF_040938575.1. Classification (NCBI taxonomy): domain Eukaryota; kingdom Metazoa; phylum Chordata; class Amphibia; order Caudata; family Ambystomatidae; genus Ambystoma; species Ambystoma mexicanum. Next base: position 249,309,808 of record NC_090930.1, on the reverse strand, counting down.
ACTGTATTTTTTTAAGTAGAGATTGTGCAGATGCAAACAATATGCACCTTGGATATCTCAAATGCCCTTTGTTGAGTGGCCATAAATTGAATCCTGTACCGTCCCAAGATCTATGGCTATTCTCCTCTGGTATAGTGTAGAACGCTTAACAGTGACTGAGGTGGTCCCTGTATTGCTTACAGCAGATGGAACTAGATCGTTTTGTTGGCTAATACTGATGCGTACTTTATATTCATTACATAAACGTGCTTAAATAAATCTGAAATGGAATTGTACTATATGAATGTAATTCTTGCTGTAATGGATTTATTATCTACACATAAGGAGTCTGGCAGCAAAACATGTTGGCGATTGTGAAGTGGCTTGTTGCCCTAGATCAGTTCCCTAAACTTGGGCTGCCTGGAGCTAGATTTTCAAATTGTCCCATTGGTCAAAACTATGGGGCCAATCAATTTAGCACAAGATTAGCTGCTTGTATGATAGGGAATGGAGCAAATCGATTTTGCCCCAGTCCACATTACCCAAAAATATTTGCACTGGGGCAAAAATGAATATATTTTTTATTTGCGTTTCTATGTTGCAAACGTTTTTAGATAATATGGATTGGGACAAAACCCGTTTATCGCGTTACATAAATACTTAAAATGTATTTGAGCACTGTTGGAAATCTTAGATAATCTGACTCCTGGTGTCTAAAAGTAATTCACCATTTTGACTGCCCTTAGGACCTAAAAAAGGATTTTTTTCTCTGAGGACATTTACATACATCCCAAATTTATAATGGCTCGGTGGAGGCATCTGTGTGCCCCAAGCAAACGTTTTTTGGCTATTTGGCTGTGGCAATCTGGGTACGCAGACAAAGGGTTAAACAAAAATTGGCACTGCTGCAATGCCTTTTCCCCAACTTGTTGGGTTATGTACTTTTGTGCTAGGCCAGAATTGAAACTTCAATGTGGCATCTTTAAAAAAGAATATGATTGTTTTAAAGGGACCATTGCACGTCCCGCTACCGACTCGTTGCCTCCTTTCACCAGTGCTCCACCATTTGTCCAGGTTTATCTGCCTATCAGTGTGGTTGGCGAATGCGTTTGGTTAGTGATCTGGTTAGTTCAAAAGATCAGAGTATTTATTTGTTGTTGTAAGTGTTAGCATGAAAGCGCTCTGCCATTTCACCTCCTGTCCATGCACAAGCGAAGGCTGAATCCAATGGCTTGATGAACAATAACCATCGGCGGAATGAGACAGGGAAGAGTAGCACCAGAAGTAATGGAAATTAACATGGTTCTACATGATTAAATAATTTATTTTTGGAAATGGTAGGTTTGGTTGACTCATATTGAGCAACTGATTGTAAACCTTTTTACGTTCTGTTATGTGTGGGTCTCCTGAGCCCCTTTTCCTACCCAGCCCTATATATGTATTTACATATATCATATTTACGAACAAGATTGGGTGGGTGAGATATATATTCTATCAACTCGACCAAACCTGTCGCCTACAAATAACATGTATTCCGGTCATTACCACCTGGTCCCTCCTGCTCGTATATCAAAAATGTGTACATCAAGCCATGAAAGTGGAAGAAATAGAATATCTGCTGATGCCTGGCAAGCCCCCATCAATGAGCATATCTTTTTTATTTTTTTTTATTTTTTAATGGTTTTATTACAAACCTTTAAAAAGAGAAAAATTAACATACAATTCAAATTAATGAAAGCTCACAAATCATCCGCTATTACCCCAGACTTTTACTGTTAACAGCAGCCTCCAATACAGACCTCAGGATGTCCCAGCGGGTTGCTCCACCGGGACGGCGTATAAGCGGTCTTTTACGACTCGAAGAAAAGAAACTAATGCGTACAACACCACTCTGTTTGACCCATCAAACAGGGCTCTCCACCAGTCGTCTCGAGTTAGGAATTGAAAGTTCGTTGTTATTGGGCTAAAGATGTTATTTCTTTCGCTCTCCAACTCGGGACATACTAAAATCAAATGTTTAAGTGTTTCCTTGTTGGTGGAGCAGAACCGACACGTGAGGTCCAGGTCCGTAGATTGGGACTAGTAGCAAAGGCGTTCCTTGGTTGGCATGGCATTCAGCCTAAACTGCAAATAGGAGGCACGAGACCACTGGTCCGGGAAGCACGACAGATAGGGCGGGACCCAGCCATAGGCTCTTGCCTCGGCGCTTCAAGCATAGATTTAGAAGCAGCTCTTTGGGTACAGGTGTAAATCCAATCATTTCTCCAAAGCTTTAGTTTTGCAGCATCAGGATTCTCGAGCAACAATTGCGTTGTGATGTCATAGGAGCTGAGCACGTCATGACATAACTTATTCCATTGGAATAAGATTGAGGGGGCTTTGGCGAGTTCTAGACTGTGAAGGATCTCCATCTGGGGGGTTGGATTGCTTGAATTTAGTTTCCTAAAGACACTTAACAGATTCCAAGCAACTCTCGCTTGAATTGAGATGTACCCAAGCTCATATCTGGCACAAACAGTAGAGGTGCCTTTAGGCAAATGGAGAACCCTGGACCAAAAAATGCTTTCCAAAGAGCTCCACACTTCGGACCCACAACCAAAAGCGTTTTCACCGGCGTAAATCAATGAGGGTACCACCTTCTGCTGGAAAAAGGTTATCGTTGGTCTTAGAGAGAATTTCCCAAATTTTTTATTAATCAGGACTGCTTGGCATGCCAATTGGCGGCATTTTTTCTTGGCTGCGTCCACCCAAGGTGCGTCATTTCTACTCGCACTTAGTTGCATTCCCAAATATCTGGTGTTAAGTACGTGCCCAATGGGTTCTTTATTCACATACCATTTAAATTTCTGCCCATTAGGTTTGAAACCTTGCAGTCTTTCAAAAACGATGGCTTCACATTTCCCTCTGTTAATAACCAGCCCGTTGTCAGTTAGGTATTTTTCCACGGCAGCGAGTTTCCGCTGTAAACCTATGGGAGTTGAGTCCATCAGAATGATGTCATCTGCGTAGACTAGGTAGTCTACATGTGAGCCGTGAAGTTTGGGTGGGAAAGTGCGTAGTCCATTGAAAACATCTTTGATATCAGATATAAACAGGTTAAATATAATTGCCGCAAGAGGGCAGCCTTGCTTGACACCTCGAGAGGTGTTAATGGGTGAAGATAGAGTTCGCTTGGACCAAAAGGGTAACCTAACGGTCGTGTTCATGTGAAGTTCGTGGATAGCGGACAGTAGACTTTCAGGGCAGTTCCATTTGGTCAGTTTAGACCATAGCAAATCTCTATTTATACTGTCGAACGCCTGGGACAAGTCAACCAGTGCGAGATAGATTTTGGAGTTTGATCGCAGTGCTTCCATTTTCAGTAAGTTCAGTATTAGAAGGTTAACACCGCAGCCCAACCCTTTAACAAAACCAGTTTGTCTGGGGTCCACCTGGTTGCAATGTGTGGACCAGTCCGTCAATTTTTGTTGTAAAAGAGTGGCATAGACCTTACCCAGCACATCAAGAAGTGCAATTGGTCTATAGTTCTTTGGGTTGCGACGGTCGCCTTTTTTGAAGATGGGTATGATCACTGCAGATTTCCACGATGAAGGGGTCTCGCAGCATTTGACAATCCTGTTGAACAGCAGCTCACAAAAGGTGGTCCATGCTTCTGGCTGAAGTTTGAGCCTAAAATTAGTTAAGCCATCTGGACCAGGGGCTCTTGAGTTATTCAGATTCTTGATGACTCTAAGAATGTCCTCGTGCTCGAATACTAGGTCCCAGTGTGACAGGACACGAGGGGTCCATACGTTGACCTCATTGGTTTTACTGAAGAGGTCGGCGTAGAAGGATACCCACTCAGACTCAGAGACCAGGTTTGCCTGAAGAGCATGTTGTGGAGCAAGATTATCGTTTATCAATCTCCAGTAGTCAGCAGAGTTGGAGCTCTTCATTTTTGATAGCATAAGCTCTGCGTCATTTTGCATCATGATGCACTTGTGAGATTTAAGCCAGTTCTTATAGCCTTGTTTGAATTTTTTTGCAAGACCAATGGCAACAGTAGGCATTTGTTTGCGGGCCGTTCTTAACTGCCAGCGTAGAAGGCGTTTCCGTTGTTGCACCTGGAGGTCAAATTTATGTTTCGATATAAATAGGCTGTTTCCCGTGAGAGTTCTGAGTTCTTGGTATTGGATTAAGAGATGGTTGTATTCCAAGGATTCGGACAGCTGTTAACTCGTCAAAATGTGGCCCAACTCGGTAGAATCTAGATTAACCGAATCCTTCCGGCTCCTGTTCTCACTGAAAAAGCCCAGCGATCCTGGTGCGTTCTGCCGTTTGCCACAAATGACAAGACCACCATATCATGGTCACTGTGCTTCATTGTTTGAACAGACAAGCCGGTCGTTCTCATGTGGATCCTATTGGATACAAAGATGTAATCTAAGGTAGAGCTAGAATCCCCTCGTCTCCAAGTTGGGGCTGCGGGAAGATCGCCCAGGGTTTGGCCATTCAGCATCACCAAATCCCGCAGCTCCATTTCCAGACACCACTGAGTTTTCAGATGAAGTTCTACGGAGTTAGCATTCTTCTTGAGCCCTGGTGCGTTTAAATGACTAAGGCAATCGATGTTAAGGTCGCCGCAAATGATCAAGTCATATAGCTGGCCAGATTCCGTGAGCTCATCTATGGTCTTAGTGACTTCGTCTATGAAGTTTTTTGCTCTGGTTGCCCCATGGTTCCAGTAAAGATTGAAAATACAGAGGTTGGTTGTCGGGCCGATAGCGGGGCTTCCATCACCAATCGTAGTCACTTGGATATAAGGAGAGATGTCAATTGAGTTCAGAATCCGAAGCCCTGAGTTAATCCTGACTGCTACCGGGAGACCCGACATAGGTCTACCCCTAGTCTGTTTAATGGCTGAAGTGTGGGCGATTTCAAAACCCTCCAGAATTGGTTTTTCACATAGCCATGTCTCTTGTAGACAGATGAGATCTAACTCGTCGGCCCAGGTGGAATTGAACAAATGACTAAAGCCCCTGGTGTTCCAGGATCCCAATGTGTAATTTTTTTGGTTGTTATGTCGCTTGAAGGCTTGGCGTTAACATGATGTGGTGTTATTTAGGGTTTCAGCAACCCAGGACCAATCATTTCCATTCGCCCTAGATGGCATGTCAGTCTCAGGCAGATCTGCAAACCGATGCGCTTGGCTAGCTCCTTGTATTGTTATTTTTATGTTATTGTGGCTGGAGGTTCCACTCAAAGACTTCCGAGTGTTCTGTGTTGGAGAGAGAGTGCTTTGATGGAAGGCTGAGGAGCCACGCTCACTCGGGCGTGCTGAAGGATTTTTATAGGCACTTCCGTCCTCTGCCAGGTTCACAACATCATTCAAGACCTCAGTTGGAACACATATAGGGGCTAAAGAAATATCAAAACCGAGAGATAGTAACACCGGGCCAGCTTGGAGCAAAGTGTCAACTATGAGCTTAGACTGGACATGCAAGATGACTGCGTCATTCTTGGTTTCTTCAAAAAATTCGACAATTTTCAAGTCACCAGATTCAATTGCCCTGAGACTTGGTACCAGATGGCATAGCCACAGGACATTATGGCGATTCATTATTAGGTTGTCTGCAGAATCAATTCGTTCCAAGAGTACTTGATGGTAAGATGAATTATTTTTCAAATGCGAGTTCTTGGAGGGAGCATTTGTAAGGTACTTTTTTAATGGAGCTCTAATTTGCGGTAGTCCGTTAACCTTAGACTGCGACGACCTAATCGGGACAGAGTCCCTAGGGTAAAGGTGTGTTAAGTCGTGCTTCGCGACCTCCAACGATGATGAGTTGCTACAAGGATCAACAGCAACTTGGGCCCCTAAATCTTTCGTTTTGCGAAGGCTTTTGTTAGAGTGATCACACCTCTTACAACGTTTTTCATCTAGCGTCATGAACGGTTTGGAACCAAAAACCGTATCAACCGTTGAGGTGATGATTGGCCCACTTACTTCGCACAGTGATACAACTCTGGTTGCCTTTTGGAGTGGCGCATGAAGGGGAATGTTATTTAGGCCAGATAGATTGGACCCTGGCCCGGCCTGGTTGTTCATTTGCGGGCAGGCTGCAATCGGGGGAACAGGTGTGTTGTCAATCAACTGGGTCAATTCAGGGAGGCTGTAGATGAAGTATTAAATTCTTCAGCCCCAGCCAATTCCTCGGATGTACTGCATCCTCGTACACAGACGTGTTCAACAACTCCTCAGATATGCCACATAAGTCGATTATGGGTTCAATGGACTGGACCAACTCGGTGGCATCGTCATTTGACTGGGGATCAGGTACGACATTTTTATTTTTCAGGTTAGTTTCGTTAATAATTACATTCACAGTTTTCAGGTTTCTCAAGAATTTCCTGGAATCGTTACGACGGTTCCTTTTTTTCATAGGCATGTTTTTTGATTTTTTTTGTTCATGGCCTCTGCAGTTCCCGTCACCCGAACTTGTGACGGAATTAGTCTTGGAAAGCTTGAATATGTCATACACTGCCGAGGCACCATCATGACCTTGTTTTTGTGCAGAAATGGGCCCCACCACATCTAAGCCCAAGCCACGATTTTGGTCGGAAGGGACAGCCATTTGAGGATCCAAAAGAGCCAAATTATCAGCAGCTTGGGTTTCCAGGAAGATATCCTGGCAGTTAGTCGACAGAGGTATGTTTGAGTCACAGATGGAAGGGAGATGGTCGGTCATTTGCGATCCTGCAAGACATGGAGCAGAGTCAGGCGGCAGCGTGGATTGTTCCTGACAATCAATGGGAGCATATTTTTCAGAACACGCCATTATGTCTTCATTTCTTTCCAGTTCTGAAGCAGTGGCCGCCGCAATCTGAGCACATGAGGCTAGAGGTATCCGAACGGGAGAGCAAAATACAGGGTTGTTTGTGGTTCGAGAGGTCAGAATCCCTCCCTCTTCAGCTACTCCACTCTGACCGCAGTTATCAACTTTTTGTTGAAAAAGATTCAAAGCCTGTTTCGCCACTTCAGCCAGTAGTTTTCTGTCCAAAAAGGCGTTTTTGTTGCTGTCCATTAAAGCCCCCAGTGCCATTTCCACCTGTTTATTAGTGCTCAGTGATGTATTCATTAGGATCGTCTGGGTATTCCCCATCTCAGAGATCTTTGTATTCATACTAAGAATTAGAGCTGTCAGGTCTTTCAGACTGTCGTGCAAATGTTCGTACATTTTCAAGAATGGAGCCACGGCTATTGTAGTTGATGACATAATGGTGGCTTGGAGATCTTTCAAACTTGGTATAGGGTGTTCATTGCCAGTACTGTCCATAGTGAGACCGGTGTGTCGCCTTTTGCTCACGGGGAGGCGTCTGATTTTTGGGAATGGGCGCTCCATAAGTGATGAGTCCGAGAAGGATGAATCTGACATATGGTCAGAACGTGTCTCCACAATTGAAGGCCCATCCACACATTGATGCAGAGTGGTCGATGGTTGGTTTTGCAGTGTGTTAGAGTCGACCCTTCCCAATTTAGGAAGATGTCTCTGTGAGCAATGAATGCTCGGTGAAAAACTAGAGCGACTTCTTCTTCCTCTTTCCTCCATTTTATGCGTAGGGGAACTCTGCAGGGGGTTTTTGCCAGACGGTGCAGGTGAGGAACAACCAGCCACAAGATTAGAAGACCCTCCCGCTGAGGCTGTGGCACCCGGCAAGAAGTCTTTTATTGCCGAGTTATTCGCTCTGCTTTTGTTCAGGTGCTTAAGATCTGTTAGCAACTTGTTGACGACTTCCAAGGAGTTTCTACGGTTATTAGAGTCCTTCACTTGGAGGGTAGATACCCTCTCCACCTCAGTGTTAGCAAAAGAGGCACGGGTAAGTGGCTCAATACCCACACTATATGCCGGTTCGTCCACTTCATTGTATGTGAAAACGGCATTATAGGAGCCTGCTTCATGCGACGTACTTAGTGGCAGTTCCAGTGAAGGTACCAGTTTCTCATATGCACTGTAGAATCTTGTGCGTGGGGAACTACTACTTGTTTCTTTTTGTATAGAGGGGCATACAATGTCACTAGTACCTGAAGTCGTGAGGCACGCTTGAACGCCAGTCGTCACGCTGGTGAGCGAACATGAGGGCGTTTGGGTTAAGACGGGATCTTGTCGCAGTGAGCAGCTGTCATTTTGTGAAGTACAAGAAGGAAGTTCATGAAGGCCATGTACTATGGCCAAGTTGACTATGGCCGGGTTGGCTATGACCGCCGGGATTGTTGGTGCACAGTGTGAACTGGCGCACTTATTAGGTGACGCATCATGTGTCCTTTGGAACGGAAAACAGTTTAAAGGAGAGTGTGTTGAAGTCGGCTGGGCTGGGCCGGACTGAGCGGGAGCCGAATCCGATGTAAAGTGTCTCTCATGTGGATCGACTACAGCCTCACCCCGCATGCTCCCTGCCACCCCTTCCGTAGGCTCAGGACATGCAAAGTCCACTCGCGAGGAGGCAGCCACACATACACTTACTGTGGTTTCGTTGATGACTACACAGGGCGAGTTTGAAGCCGGCTGCAGCGAAAGCCCCCCCTAATTCGGAAGCTGGACACGATCATCGAGGACGGCAGCCGGTGTTAGGGGCGCCTCTGAGGACTCCGCTGAAAGCCACGAACGTTCCGAATCGGGGCATACCAGGTCACGAGCACGCTTCCTTTGGGCTCTGGTCTTCACAGAAGCGCCCACTGTCAATCCTTTCACCGGCACCGTAATAACGTTTGTTCGCATCGTTTCAGCAGACGATGATGCAGAGATGGAACAAGAAAACAGGTGAGCCAGGAGCCAAGAGGAGAGTCCCGACTTCCACGGACTTCCTCGGACTCCTCAGACTCTGCCAGACTCCGCGCCCGCTCCGCGGGGAGAGGCAGGTTTTGAAGCAGCAAAGTCACTCCCACACAATGGAAATAGTAGAGGTACTGGTCACTCCTCAGACTCTGCCAGACTCCGCGCCCGCTCCGCGTGGAGAGGCAGGTTTTGAAGCAGCAAAGTCTCTCCCACACAATGGAAATAGTAGAGGTACTGGTCACTCCTCAGACTCTGCCAGACTCCGCATATCCAAAATGTACACAGTACAATGAGCTGGTGAAAATCGCAAATAGCAAGACATTGAAAGTTATACTCCCGCTGGCATGACTTTAATTCATCCCTCTGTATCACTTAGATGTCTACAAAGGTTGTCATCTGGATGCAGTACAGCGTGCAGAAACATTCAGTAGTATCTACTTTACTTTAGCTTATTTGTAAGGCGCTATCAAAGTGGCCCGGAGGCATACAGGCGGCGAAAGCGGAAAATAGTAGAAATCAGGGGAGATGCGGAGGTACTTGCCACCCCAGATTAAACCAATATGTTTTAAATTGTTTCTTAAGTCCCTCCAAAGACGAGCAGTTTCTTAACTTAATTGGCAGAGCATTTCATTTAGCAGGTGCAGTCACCCAGAGAGCCAATTCAAGTGAGGCTTTCGCTATTTGCAGCAGTTTTGCACTGTTTGAGCGAACGGAGCATACCACTGGTGTGTTTTTAAATCTACAGGCAATGTAGGCAGGGAAAATCCCTGTCAGGGATTTGTAATCAATGGTAAGCAGCCTAAAGTCTATCCTCTCGGCAATGGGTAACCAATGTAGTCTTCTACGTACTTCCGATGCATGTGCATACTTTCACAACCCCATGATCGCTCTAATAGTGCTGTTTTGTATAACTTTACATTTAGCGAGTTCTGTTTTTCCAACCCTTGCAAGAAGAGAGCCGCAATTATCCATTTTTGATGAAATAATGGCTTGGACAATCGTTTCACATCCCTTTTGGGACAGAAATGGGTGAATATGCGAGAAAAGCCGAATATAATAAGCTGATGCTGAGGCAAGACTGTTGACCTGAGCATGATCAAATGTCACTTCTAATATATTTATTTTTCCTTTTGTGGGACTGTCATGATTCGCAATGTGGAAGGACTCATGATCCTCAGTCTGGGCCTAGAACCAACAATCATGAGCTCGGTCTTTTCATGGTTCAGTGCCAGCCCACTCATGTCCATCCACTCATGTATTAGATCATACATTTCTGATACTGTTAAGGTGTCTTTCTCATAAGTGCCTGATAATGGAATGAGGCGAAGAGAATCATCCGCATAATTTGAACAGCAGATCTTATTCTCCTCTAGCATATGAAAGAATGGGGCCGTATAAATATTGTATAAAACCGGCGATAGATAGGCCCCTTGAGGGACGGCGTAGCTAAGTGGGAAAGGGTCTGCTTCTGCTTGCTTACTGCAGACCCGTATTGTCCTGTTACCTAGGAAGGACTGCATCCAATCCCTTGCTTGATCACTAAAATGAGCCACCTCCTGTAGTCTGTTCAGAAGGAGGGGTGGTCCACTAAATCAAACACGGTTTGATAAATCCAAGGACATCAGCAGCGTTGTTGTGCCATCATTAGTATTAGTCGTCCTATTAGACTTCAGTTCCAGTAACGCTGATTCGGTACTGAAACCTGGTCTAAAGCCAGACTGCCCACCATTCAGAATAGGGTGATCTTTTATGTGGCTCAGAAGGTGTTCGTAGGCCACTCTGTCCATTATCTTCAAAATGAAGGGCGAGTTAGAAATAGGCCAATAATTGGTTGCAATTCTGGGGTCCTGGTCTGTTTTTTTTAAACAGAGGTGTAATCCAGGAACCCTTCAATCTGGTGGGAACCCTTCCTTCTTTGAAGGAAGCAGTCACAATTTTAGTAATGGAACTAATCAAGAGCCCAGAGCAGGCCTCGATAGCTGTGGTTGGGAACCAGTCCCCTTTGCAGGTGGATTGCTTGAGTTTGACGAGAATAGTACGAAGTTCATCTTCCATAATACTCCTAAAATTGAACTTTGGTATGTTCTGCGCTAAAATGGGATTTTCCATCAACAGGTCCTTAGGCAGTTCAGCTGGTCGTGTGGTTAGGGTCTGTTCAATAACCTTTTTGATTTTTCTGTCTTATTTACCAAAACCTCTTGGATGTGCGTGCACCACTCCTGATCTTTACAAATAGATTCTTGAAATTTGACATCAGGTTTCTCTAATTCTTTGAGGATAGCAAACATTTCTTTGGAGTCGTGTTGGGCATTTTCTATACGAACTTTGTAATCCTTTTCATATTTCGAGACACAATCCGGTTTTGATTTAGTATACTCTTTTTACATTGACTGAGAATATTTATCCTAAATTCGATGGAGTAATCCGACCATGGACATAAGGAGATGTCAGGTGTATTAATCTTCAAATTAAGTGTAAAGACCCAATCCAACATGTGGCCCTTAGAGTGCGTGGGCTTATCTATATGGTGTTGAAAGCCCAAAGCATTCATAAATCTAACAAGTTCCCTAGCAGTAGGAATCTCAAGGTCATCTTTCCAGAGATTGAGCTCCCCCATTATAAGCCATTTTGCAGTACCCTTAAGTTGGGCCAAGACCAAGCTGTTCAGTTGTGAAACTAACTCTGGAATAATGTTTGGGGGCGATATATCAACAGCAGGTTCATCGTGGAGGAGGCATCCGTTCTAACTTTAAAACCGAGAGTCTCACAACCACTTGGGCCTTGAATATCAACCTTGCATATAACCAAGAATTTCTTGAATATGATTGCCACTCCCCCCCACCCCTTGATTCTCCCTATTGACACATAAAATGGAATAATCTTTGGGGGTCGCAAGTGCCAGGGAGGGGCCAGCAGCCTCATGCATCCACGTCTTGGTCAAAGCACAAATATCTAAATCCTGATCAGATATATATTCAGCTATTTCCACTGTGTGTCAATCACCTGTCTGTGGGTCATAAACAAGGTTGTCATCGGGTACATCCCGATTTTTTATATTCGTGCCATAGATACAACCGCATTCATCTTGTGGTTACAATACGAGAAGTAGGTTAGAAAATAGAATGCAAAAAGGATAAGCAGGCTTACCGTTATCTAGCCTTACGAATGAAAAATATAAACTATGTTGACCCAGTGCAGTCCAATTGCAGGTGCAGGTTTTACTATCACAGGACAGAAGGCAACTCCCGAAGCTTTGCTCCAAAGTACTACACACCAAACTATTATGGCCACTGACAAACGCCACCTGAGAAATGGATAGGAGAGCACCCAGAAACCCTTTCCATACATACCACATCGAAGAATACTGATCCAAGTGCCAAATTCTTAAACAAAGTGATCTGTGGGCTCAGAGTCTAAGATGAGTAGTAAACATGTTGTGGAAAGACACAGAACCAAATCAGGGTGCAACAAAAGTACACCCTCTTGAACACTGAACCGGAAGGTACAGAGACTGAGGGAAAGGAAACGGTTGATGAAATGTAATCTGGCACAGTAACGGACTCCTCCTTAACCAGAGAGCAGTCTAAGCGCTGTCGCTGTGGAGGAAACAGTAAGAGACTCTGCCTTAACCGGAAAGCAGTCTAAGCACTGTGCTGTGGAGAACAAACTCACCTGACTATGAAAATTGTCTGGCCTGTTAGCATTTTGCATCCAGGTGTGCTCCTGAGATATCACAAGAATTGCAGAGTCCAGTTAAACCTGGCCTCTCACTAGAGTCAGGTAAACAATATCCTATCCAATCTGCTTGCCACTGTTATAGCAAGACAAATCAGGGTATATCTTTTGTAGTGATTAGGAAATCGGACCCTACCTTTATATCGGCAAATAGCCATCACTGAAAACTTCTCAGTGTAACAGTGGGTTGCCGCTCTCCGTCCCTAAGGAGAATGATGTCCTCTGGTTTCCTTATTGACAAGCTTCTGTACATTAAATGTCCTATACTAGTAAGCAGTCTCCCAGATATTGAGATACTTTACCTTCTAAGCAAAAGAGTCCTTATTCAGAAAATCTGTTTTATCATCTTTTTGTCAAGTAGTTAGTTGTTGGTGCTCCATCAAATGATGCTTTCAACTGTGCATCTAGCTCATGCCCAGAACCTTCATGTGAATCGCCTATGCAACCTTACATGCCTTTCATACATGGAAACTCAATAATCCACTAGGAGTCCCATCTTTTTCACAGACTGTTACACTGACATGGATCTGGTTGTGTCCATTCAGAACTTCAGAACACATGGTTCACTTTTTGGATGTCAAGAGATTTTCTCTTGCTAGGGCCCTTCATTTGAATTTTAAAGGGAAGATTATGTATGCCTTTCTCTCTGCTCCCCAAGATAGTGCAGATGTTCCGCCAAATGTTTTTGGTTTTGAGCCTACTTGGCCATGGCAATGAACTTCCCGTTGTTCCAAAAGCTCATAGGGACACACTAACTTGACATCAGAGGCGCTCCTCTTCTCTTCCATCAATTACTAGGCTTACCCACCTGGTTTCTAAAGAGTGTTTCAATGACTATCGAGTATGAAGATGACTAGTATAGCTATCAAAGCCTTGCCAATGAGGATCAGGAAATTCACCCAACTACTAGAAAGCGCTTTCAAAGAATGCGCTGAGGAGGAATTGGCTCAGGTTGTAAAACTGTTCTATACAAGCAAACCAGTCCATTGGAGTGTTCTGTTAATCGTGGTCTGTCAGTTGCAACAGTATCTGTCCAGATTTGTTATCCAGATGGATTTAGGTGCATCTTATTTAATAGCCATTGGCATGTAAACAAACTAGATGGAATATTTTATATTGGTACCCTGGGTGGTTGCAGCATCCAATTCGGATGCTCAAAACACAGGCTGAATCTTATGATCCAAGGCTGTCTTTTGAGTAAGCTCTGGACTGCTTTCATCCACCTTCTCCCCCTCACTGCTCTTGTCTTTTCCCTCGTCCCCTACCTCCTTAGTCCCTGCCAGAACACACTCACCTGTCATTTTGCTGCGGCGCCTCACCACCCACCCTGGACGGCACGGAAATGGAAAAATCCCCCACTCTCCATTTTCATTTTGGCCATCGTTGATGATGATTTCTCTCCAATAACGGGTTGTGCAGTTGCCACGACCTATTTGAAAAACTTGCTATCAGCACCACGATTAGCAAACCCAGGATACTAATAGCAGTTATCAGCCATTCCCAGAGTATTAACGGCTCGGGACCAGCATTAAAAGCTCTTGCTATGCTTCCGCCTATTGACCTGGGCTTCATACCATTACCACCCAGTACAGCCTAGGGCATGGATGATAATTGCTTAATTGTGAAACTGGTTTCCTCACAAATCCTCATTTAGTGTGCACATTCCTGAATGTGATTCTATAGTTTTGGTTCAAAAGCCCTTTAAATTCTAGGAAAACTGCACGTCCGGCCTGACGAGACCTCCAAACCCAGGGTATTTCCTCAAAGTTGTTGGTTGAGGATCTCAATGTGTGACCAGTATTTTATAAATGTCTCTGTTGTTAGTCCCAGGTATTTGGGTTTTGACAGCTCTGTGAAAGGTATTAGTTTTAATCCGTTTTTGGTAAGTGTATGACAAAACCTCCCAAATCAAGTTTAGGATAAGAATGTGATACTTCTAGACCTAAACACCAGTTATCACTTATTTCCAATGAGAAGGTTGCCGATTTATCAAACGGCAATGCTGCAGTCTTTTAAAAAAATATATATTAGCAAGGGTGTACTTGTTCTGAACATTTCAAACTTGCAATTGAATTATGAAAATGGGCCTTCTCTAAAACTATCTGGCTGTTTGCCTCCCATTTTGGCAGATAAGTACAAATTCAGAATTCAAGCAGATGGTCTTAGCAGGCTTACTCACACCTTTCAAATTGGAAATTCAAAACACGTTGATTTTTCTATTCAGGATGGTGGGTCGGTCCCCTTGTGTCTGCCTGTTCCTTTTCAGTTCAAATGGTTAGGGTCAGAATTTCACTTCCAGAATGATTTAAGACCTATGTCTAACAGCATTAGTCTCTGTTCATTACAAAAAGCAATTCCAGCATGATTTATATATTGTATTGTATATAGCCCCCTTCAAATAGTGGTCTGTCTTAATTTCGGTTTAAAGGTCAGTACAACATTTATGTTCCTTTAAAGGAATGGTTCGGTCAGAAAATATTATTGGCCAAAAAGATGGCCAATAATAAAACAAATACCTAAAATATATATATATTTTAATTCCCTATGCAAAGTTTCGAGCAAATGAAGCTCAAACTTTAAAATTGCAAGCACTAGGGGGCATCCATTTTGTGAATTCAGGCAGCCTCCTCGGCTCTGCCTTTGCGGCACTCCCCTACTGGGAGCTTTTGCTTACTGCAGCCTAAGCAGAGCTGAGGAGGCTGCCTTTACTTTCATTTTACGTTTTCTGTGCTCCCCAAGCCCAGGGAAGCACAGAAAATGTAAAATGAAGGCAAAAATCAGAGGCGCACCAATTAAAAATATAACTTTGTTGTATTTGTGATTGCCGTGGTTGGAAAACCACAGCAATCACAAATACAACAACGTTGTGCTTCTGAATGCTGCAGCTTTCGCTGGGAGTCTCCTGGGCTCCCCCAACTCTGAGGGAGTCCAGGAGACTCTCAGCGAAAGCTGCAGCATTCAGAATAACAACGTTTTTGGATTTGTAATTACTGCGGCATTTACAAATCCAAAAACGTTATATTACTAAACACCACGGCATGGAAACACAACCCTGTTGTGTTTCTGCCTGCAGCGGCTTTCACTTTGGAGCTCTCGAGCTCCCCCCGGGGTGCCCGAGAGCCCCAAAGTAAAAGCTGCTGTAAGCAGAAACACTGCAGCATTTCTAAACACCCGTGTTGTGTTTCTGCCTGCAGCGGCTTTCACTTTGGACCTCTCGGGCTCCCCCCGGGGAGCCAGAGAGCCCCAAAGTGAAAGCTGCTGTAAGCAGAAACACCGCTACATTTCTAAACACCTGCGTTGTGTTTCTGCCTCTAGCGGCTTTCACTTTGGAGCTCGCAGGCTCCCCCCGGGGACCCAGAGGGCTCCAAGCTGAAGCTACCGCAAACATAAATACGTTTTAAAAGCTGTGGTTTTATTTCTAAGTTTTCCAGGCTCCTCCAGAGCTAGTGCTTATTTAAAAAAATAAAATAGCACTTACCGAGATGCAGCTGCAGCTTTCCTGTCTCTGGTCCCCGTCCTCCGAGTCCGGCACCAATGAAGAAAAAAGCCACCCAGTGGTAGCTTTTGTTTACTACAGCTGGCTGGCTTTTGCTTCATTAGTGCCGCAAACACAAGCACAGGCGGCATCCATTTCACAAAATGGATGCCTCCTAGTGCTTGCAGTTTTACAGTTTGAGCATCATTTGCTCAAAACTTTGCATAGGGACTTTAAAAATATATATATTTTAGGTATTTGTTTTCTTATTGGCCATCTTTTTGGCCAATAATATTTTTGTACAAACTATTCCATTAATTCCTAGTGGGTGACAATTTTAGGTCATTGTTATAAATAAAGCAATTTTATTTGTAAATCGCTATAAAGGTTATAAGGTAAAGCAGTAAAAACTCAAAGAAATACTACAAATAGGACTATGCTATTAACATGATTTTTTGTATATTGTAAACGATCAAAAATAATAGAAACCAAAATTGATAATAGGTTTAGCTGTACCTATGGTTCAAGTCCAAAAAAGATTAAATTAACAATGCAAGCACTGGTGTACTACTTATTTTATGAATTGTAACTTTTTTCCAAAGTGAAAAATCTGTGTGATCTGGCTATCTCAGGATTTAAACCACACATTTTCTCTTGAGGGAAACAAAATAAAAAGTGTAGGTGTTCGATGATACGTTTTGTGCATAGTAATGTGCATAGTAAGGTAGAAAATGAGGACGAGGATGGACTGTGGAGTTTCTGTTGAGAAATTTGTTGCAAATGTATTGCTCCATTGGGTGCATGAGGAAGGGGAATGCACTTAATCTAAAATGAATTGATTTGTGATCCCATGAGTTAAGTTGCAGAGTAAGTAGCTATTACAGTTAAAAAAAACGTTTTAAAGAGGCAGAAATAATTTCTCATCAAAATATTTAAACTTTTTTTTGACGATGAGAGGAATGATAATGACAGAACTGGCAATGTTGGTACTAAAATGACCGGAAATAGACTCTCGAAATTGAAATTCAACACATGGAATCTCCCCTCTTTGGTGCTGAATGTTTAACCAATATTTTTGCAGTGCAATTCAGCAACAAAATATATTTTATCTTACCTTTTCTGCAGAAATACACCAGTGTTGCTCGACATTCTGCTCACTAGTTGCTAAGTCAGTGTGTGGTATTCTTATAGACATTTGCCGAATTACAAAGGTGTCATGCACTTGTGTACTCCTATGTCCCTTCCCCTCTCCTCCATACTTATGGATGTCCATCCAACAGGGACAGGACCGGGGCGATTCGCAAAGCAAAAACATATTCTTTCCCTTTAATTTTGTTGCGCAATCGGGCTTGGCAGCATGGGTATGACAAGCTCTGCTGACTCTGCTTTCCGCCAACTGCTATCATTCCTTTTTTCTTCCCTCAACAGGGCTGGTCATCTAGCACAGCTGTATGAGGACCTTTTGTTTTGTGTGTGAGCTGAACAATGACATTTTCAGCCCATGTTCTCTGTGGCACGTATTATTCATTCATTGTCTGACCCTTCATAGGAGGCTCCAGCACTTAGAGATTTTTCACAAGCCTCCTCCCGACTGCATCAGGGATTTTGTGCTGAAGGGGAAGCGTTTCTGTGCACATGCGAGTTCCATTCAAGCACCCAATTCAGTTAACTCCTTCCTGCTGGGCAGCCAAGCACAAGCAATCACTTTTCTATTGCAGCTAGCCACCGTGCTTCCTGTTTGCCACAGCTTCCGCCTACGACGCGTCCCCTTTTCTCCATACTCTATGGGTGTCCCACCCAAGGTACGGGACCGGAACCTTTTTTCCTCCAAAAAAGCACATTTCCCCTTTAAATTTAAGCCGTGCGTAGGTGCAGGTATGGGCATGTCCATGCTCCAGTAGCCCTGCCCTCCTGACTGGATCGGACCTTCCTCTAGTGCGCTTCCATTGTATTTTTCTATTTTTTGCAGTGCAGTTGCTTTCCACACTTTTATTTTGTTAATCCTTCACTGGCCTCTCTTACCTCGCCTGCGACCCGCGAATGTTGGCAATTGCCCCTCCTGCAACGGTTCTTTCCCTGCACCAGATCTACTCGCACTCTGCCTCCAGTGTTTAGGTACGGACCATCAGTGGGAAGGCTGCGCAGCCTGTGACTTGCTTCTCCATGTTCCCTGAAGAACCGGTTAGCAAGGTGGAGGGAGAACTTTGCTGCATCCCCTCCGGACCATCTCAAGGACTTTGTATGTTGCAAGACCAAGTCAGACAAGGTAAGTTCTATATTTACTAAAGCACCCCATAAGGGGGATTCCTTCCTGGGTATCTTCCCAGTGTTAAGGGTCTGGAGGAGCCAAAGTCTAGGGCTAGTAGAGCTACAGGTCCACGGAACGAGGAGCCTTTGGGTCCTTCCGAGGCAGCGGCTGAGGGGCGGAAAAGCTCTCACACAGGGACACGTCCTGCTCTAACACCGGACCCTCTAACACTCTGCCAGAGGGGGCGCCTACACGTACCACGACCACAAGCCTGAGGACATTAAGCCTACTGGGGACTTGAAGGCTGTTTCCATTACGGAGCCACCACTCAAGGGCTGCATTGGGCCTAAGGGTTCCAGGGCTACTACGCCGGACATAAGCTTCCTGCACATTCCTGACAGAAGCCCAACACCCAATATGGCATCAGGGGACAAAATGGTGTCTAGTCGTGATGCGACTCCCAGGTTGCGTGAAAGTTCTGCAGTGAGTGACTCCTTGGCAGGGAGTTCGGGGCAACCAACCCCTCTGTGGAGGCCCCAAGGTCAACATTGCTGCTGCAGTGGTGCATGTCATATCCGTCCATGTCTACCTCAGTGTGGTACACAGAAAGTGGGTTTCTGCAGCACAGGCCAGGTCCCCCAAGAACTGCATCTGCAATTTTAACCCCTACAGCGGCAGCCCAGCCATCTCCGCTGGCTACACCATCTTGTGAAGATCGGTTCTTCGACAGGTTCATGGCACTAATGTGATCCTAGCTGATGACGGTCTCCTTAAGAGCTTGATAAAAAGAGGTTGTGCCCCAGACATCAACTTACCATCAGGGTCCACCTCAGCCACTACGGGACACCATACAGCTGTGCCGGACCCTGGGGGGCAGAGGAGTCACCTATTGGGACACAGTCTCAGCATGTCATAGCCCCCCCCCCAGAAGAAGGGTTGGAAATGCAGAAGGCAGCCCTAGATACAATCCTGATCCAGGTTAC
Organism: Ambystoma mexicanum; assembly: GCF_040938575.1. Taxonomy (NCBI): domain Eukaryota; kingdom Metazoa; phylum Chordata; class Amphibia; order Caudata; family Ambystomatidae; genus Ambystoma; species Ambystoma mexicanum. Next base: position 249,290,578 of record NC_090930.1, on the reverse strand, counting down.
AGGGGTGCAAGGTGATGTGCCACAACTAAAGGCACCCAAAGGACCAGCGGACAAGCAGGACGAGGACGAAAGATGTGGGTGTCTCTGCCTCTGCAAAGGCCTCCCACTATAGAATGGAGGGCCTAGCCGAGTTCTTAGGGGTACCCCTGCCTTAACAGGAATGACCAGAGTCGGGGGTGTTGGCCGAGATTTTATCACTGCGGACTCACAGGCAGTCGGGCATCCCACTTTAAATGTATGTGTCCACCCTGGCAATAAAAGGCTGACTCATGCCTCATTCTACCCAGCCAGTCAATAAAAGGCTTAATGCCAAGTACAGGCAAACGGGGGGAGGGGAGCCATCATCCTATCGTCACTTCCACAGCTGCACTCCTCTGTAATAGCAGTGTCTTTGAAGTATGCTAAACCACAAGCCTCTACTACATCAGGATCTTCATCAGCGGCCCTCTTACCTAGAGAGGACAAATTGCTAGAAGCATTTGGGGAAAAGGTCTAACTCAACTCTGGGCTGCATCTTTGGCAGTGAAATGCAGACACGATTTTTGCAGCCGCCGACTTCATGCCTGATCACCCTGTCCATAGGCGAGCTGCTTTTAAGGCGGATCTAGCAGAAGCAAGAGTCGTAGCTCAAGACCTTCTGGAATCAGCGGTAGCGCACATCAGTATGGCAGGAAGGGGCATATGTATTGCCACGGACATGTGCAGGTCAACGTGGTTGCATGCCACAAAATGTTATGCAGATGTGCAGCAGTGCATATTGGATCCACTATTTGAGGGGATAGAGATCTTCCACTCTTCAGCGAACAAGGAGCTCAACAAGAAGAAGATTAGCTCACAAGCAGCTAAATAGCTAGCTATTCTTGTTAAACCTGCAACCAAACCTTTTGGACAGTCACAGGGTAGAGCGGACCAGAGGCCCAGGACATTTGGCAGATTCAGGGGCTTTCAAGATGGAAGGTCCAGACAGCCAAACAGGTCTCCTAATCCACAAAGCCGTAAGCTCCAGCGCACCATGCCTCTGATGACCAGAAACAATGAGGACGTTGTCGGGGTCCACTCCTCCCCTGTGGGAAGCAGACTGGTTCTCCACAGTCATCAATGGCATCATCTTGTCAGGGATCCTGGGATTCTATCAGTAGTTTATGCAGGTTTTCAACTCCCTGTTCCCTCCTGCACCCAGTTTCACCCCCTCTGCCCCACCCCCTTCATATAGGTTCTCCAGCACTGCTGGCGGAGATCGCTTCTCTAGTACAGAGCAAAGCAGTGGGGCAAGTGCCCCCTGCTCATAAGGGTTCTGGATATTACTCTAGGATTTTTGCTGTCCTGAAAGACCCAGACAGGCCTGACCTTATCTATCACTACCCCTCATAGAATTCAAGATAACACCATCGCAGATCACGGAGGCACTCTTTGAGGGAGATTGTATGTGCTCCCTGGACCTAACAGACGCCAACTTGCACATTCCAATTTGGCAGCCCCACAGGCAATTCCTGTGCTTCGCCGTGATGGGGCTGCACTTCCAGTACCGAGTTTTGCCGTTCTGGCTCAAGTCCGCCCCGCTCACAAGATTGAAGAACGCAATAGCGGTGCTGCTCCGAGCAAAGGGTCACAACGTCTACCCAAATTTGGACGATTGGCTTATCAGGCGTGGATAGCATACAGTGGGTCAGGACACAATGATGTGTCTCTTGGACTTACTCTTCAACTTGGGCTTCTCGGTTCATCCAGCCAAGTCAGTTTGTTTGTCCCAGTCCTTGATTTTCCCAACACAGGAAAGCATCTGTGCGATCCTCAATGCGCCTGGCCACTTCCTCAGCAGGGTGGCGACATCAGTGTGGTGGTACCAACATCTGCTAGGACTCATGGCGGCATGTATTCTGGCAGTAGCTCAATATAGATTGTAGATGAGGCGGCTGCAATGGCACCTGACAGCGAGTTGAGATCAGGAGCTGGGCTCACAATCGGATAAAGTCTCAATTCCAGGAGGGTTGACTCCTGATCTATTCTGTGGAGGCAACAAGAAAACCTGATGGAAGGGGCCCTATTTCACCAACCAGAGCCATCTGCAATCATAATAACGGACTCCTCGCTAGAAGGCTGGGGGCCACACTGTACAACTATTCAGTTCACAAATTATGGTCAACTCGGGACCAAACCCAGTACACAAACGTCCTGGAGCTGAGGGCTATTCAATTGCCACTTCAGGTATTTCTCCTTCTGATTTCAAACAGGTCAGTCCTCATTATAACAGACAACACCACTTCCATGTTCTATTTGAACAAGCAAGGCTGAACAAGATGCCCCTTCCTTCGCACCCTAACTATCCAGATTTGGGAGTGGGCTCTCGAACATGGCATTCACATGACTGCGGTTCACCTTCCGGGCGAGAGCAATTCGGAGGTGGACAGGTTGAGCACGCTCCAGGTGGACAATTACAATTAGGAAGTGGGCTCACAAGTGTTGACCACTCTGTTCAATGGGTGGTGTCACCGGGAAATGTATCTATTTGCCTTAGAGAGCAACGCAAAGTGCCGTCCTTGTGCCTCTTCAATGTGACTGGCAAACAATCGCTAGGGGATGCCTTCCACATCTCTTGGATAAATCTCTTGTGCTATGCTTTCCCCCAATGCCACTGATTGAGTGTATTCTAGAAGATTCGGTAGGGTGTCGCGTGATTCTGATGGTCCTGGATTGGCCAGCCAGGATTTGGTACTCCGGCCTGGTGAGGCTAGCCAGTCAGGGCCCAATTCTTCTGAAATTGATGGGCCCTCGACGTCTCACGCAGCAGAGAGGAGTGGTGGTACACCTGCAGCCGAAGTTGCTAGCCCTTGCAGCTTGGTTCCTGAGCAGAAGGCAAGAAAAAAGTCGACAAGGACTCAGTATAAAAGCAAGTGGGCCAGAGACAATGAGCTGGACCCAGTATCTTGCATGTTCGATCAAGTCCTATCATTCTCTGCTTACTTGGCAAGTACAGGAATGCAGGTAAACACGTGTCCCACATATTTAGCAGCCATCTGAGCATACAGGAATGCATCAAGGGCCATTCTTTCTCCACTGCCATTCCGGTTGTAAAAAGACATTTGCAGGGAATCGCAAGACTATATTCCCCGGTCACGCGAACACACCCACTGCGGGACCTCAATGTGGTGCTGGAAGCGCTCAAACACAAACCATTCAAACCCATGGCTACAACAGACATCAAATGGGTTACACTCAAAACAGCATTGTTGGTGGGTCTCATGTCTGCTAGACGCATCAGTGAGATACAGGCGCTGGTGGCTTCAGAGCCGTACGCAATCTTATGAGATTGCATTCAAAGTTTTTGCCGAAAGTGGTCTTATCCTTTCACGTCAAAGAGATTGTATTGCCTAACTTCTTTCCACATCCTCAGTCGGATGAGGAGAGAGCATTGCTTGTTTGGATGTTATGAGAACACTCAAGTTCTACCTGGAAAGAACGAAATAATTCAGGAAGTCGAACGCATTGCTGGTCAAATTCAGCTGGGCTTCATCAGGCACTAAAGCGTCAATAGCCAGGTGGATGGTAGCGGCTATTGAAGAATCATACAGATTATAGAAAAGGCAGTGTCCGGCTAATATACATGTGCATGCTGTAAGAGCTAAAGCATCAGCTGTCGTGTTCCAGAGACATGTGCCTTGGCAGTTCATCAGTAAAGTGGCAACATGGGCATCGCCATCAGCTTTTAAGCACTACTTCTTGGACGTTAGTGCTAGGTCAGATGTAGAATTCAAACAAGCTGCCCTTAAAACCCTCTTTGCAAAGTAAAGTAAAGAAATGCACTCCTCTCTAGGGGTTGTATCGGTTGTAATCGCCCTTACAGTACGGACGAAAGCGGACGTGACGTAGGAGTAATTAAATGTTACTCACCGTAGTGACTAACGTACTCCTAGTGCCCTTTCCTCCATATGACCCTCCATCTACCCCATCCCCTAAAATGTACATCAGACTATCTTTGCCGTCCACCATGTACAGGGGGACTGAGGGGCCCGATGGTCAGGCTACCAGAGCGTAGACACGCCTACGTGCGCCTTAAATTTAAGTGGGAAATTCACTTTTTTGGAGGAAAAAAGGATCCGATCCCTTCCCTACGGAGTGATACCCATATAGTATGGAGGGAAGGGGACTAAGGATTAGGAGTATGTTAGTCACTACAGTGAGTAACTTTTAATTTTACCAGCACTTGCGCTGAGGGCATTCTGGAAACCTATGATCCACCTCTGAGCCTGAGGGTAGTCTGCTTTTACCAGGACTTGGCCTGAAGGTTGGGATGGTGTCCTGTCAAACAGTCGAAAAAAAAGTATTGAATGACCTTTTGCTCGAATGCGAAAGGATAAAAAAAAAAGGGTCGATTTTCTTTTTTTTTTTTTTTCAGTTTTGTTTTGTTTTTTTGTTTTTTTTTTATTATTATTTTTTTTTTACATTTATTTATATACTTTTTTAGTTTGGGTTGGTAAAAAAAATGTTTTTAATAAAGAAAACGGGGTTGGGGGGACCCCCCTTACCCCCCAAAAAAAAGAAAAAAAATTCGACCCTTTTTTTCGATCCTTTCACTGTCGAACAAAAGGCATTCGATCCTTTTGTTTTCGATACTATCACTGATAACCGGTTGGGATTTATCTACCAGGTTTAACCATGAGGACTCCCAAACGTTTGGCACACACCTGAGCGCCAGGCCTTCCCGTTCATCAGGCAAATTGTGTCATATCGGTTCTAAAAATGCCAGCAAAGCGCTTTGAGAAGATCAAAGATTCTTTTGTCATGGAAACACGGATAACAGCAATGTCCCCTCCGGAGTCACTAATCTTGAGATCACATACAGAGCTATTTTTCAAAAGGCAACTCCAATAGTCCTGCCGCCTACTGTCAGCAAGAATTTGTTGTGCATGTGGAATGGTCCTCTACAATGACCTCATGTTCCACTTCTTATACGGTTACTTCTGCCTCTCGAGGTACAGGGATCCAGGGCCCCCCACCATACCTGCATCCTTCCTGTCATTGAGCTGCTACTTTCACTTGGACTCTGTCCTTTGCCTCTATTTCTGCTCCCTCTGCGGAAGATTGATTCTTCCACCGTTTTCATTTTCTCATGCATTCTGACGCCATGGTTCAGTATTTGGAGAACCTCATCAAGGAGGTGTGGCCCATTGCTATTCTTCTTTTTCTGCCACCGGCCAGAATCTACTAGCACAATCTCTGGCACCTGATTTGGCCCCTATTCAGCATTGGTAGACTCCTCCCCAACTGCACTTTCTGCGCAGAATCACCCCCCCCCCCCCTTGATCCTGCTTTGCCTTCTTCCTTATCGGGGCAGACTGTGTCCACGAGTCTCCCATCTTGTGAGGTACCCTCCCTCAAAGGTGCAGATAGGTATGGCATTGCCCTTCAGAGGAACATCCTTGCAGAGGCAAGTTGGATTTGGAAGAACCCTCATTCGGTTCAAGCAGTGAGCAAGAAAATTGATGCAAGGTACTTCTGGCATCCCACACAGAAAATGTTTTGATCTTCCTGTCCTCAACTGCATTTTGCATTTTTCTGTGGTTACTGCCTTTTGTAACCGTTTCAGGACATCCGCTTTTGATGGATGACAGCCTGTTAGATTTTTGGGGAAAGAAAGACTAGAATAATGGAGCTTAACATCTTCCCTAGGCCAACCTAGATGCTAGCTGGCTATCGGCCAATCAATGTCTAAGTTGGGCCTTACTTAGGTGAATCAGATTACTGATGACATGGACATTTCTGTGTACTATATTGAAATAGGCTCTATGGTGGTCTGCTTAGGCATGGATATGCACCATTCTGTGTGGATGAGACCACGCAGTTTAACACAAATATGCAAGACTAAGACTAATTAAGGACTTAACCGTGTAAGCCAATGAGCTTTTCTACTACTTCAGTGATAAGGAATTAACAAAGAAGAAACTTCCTGTCAGACAACAAGTGAGGAGCAATGAGTCTGCTCACTGTTTCCTCACTGGTTGCTCGTAGATCACTTGCTGCCAATTGCCCACCCTCCCCTGTTAGCTTCCCGGTCCCTCTTAATCTGCTTCCTTTCTTGTATTCTTCCCCCTATGATTGTAAAGCGCTTAGTTGCTTCCCAAAGCTAGGTCCATGCTCAATAAATGCCATGATAATAATAATTTGACTGCTTACTAAACTGGGGAAGACGTTTTTTAAGGCTCCATATTAGCCACACACAGGATCCATATTTAAAAGATGTGGTTTATGTGGCTATCACAAACTCAAAAATAAGCAGCCAGGTCACTCAGCGCTCAAGGGAGAAAGCAGCTACACACCACCAACAAGGATAGTTTCTTCTCCCCACCTTTTGCTCCTGTAGACCCCAAGAAAAAATGTGCCGCACGACCATATTCACAGCTCCCCAGTAGGTGACAGTTTCTCTGACCTTTGGACAGCATTGTGTGCCATTTCAAAGGATTGTTGGGCCCAATCGATCATTTCATAAGGATATCACCTATTTGTTACTCCTTTTCCTCCTTTATTGCCTCCTTTATTTTGATTCGGCTCCGTTTTGCTTGCTCGGAAAATCTGCAATCTTTTGCAGATGAGAGCAATAAAAGAAGTCCCCCATTTGGAGTGGGAGGATGATTTTTTCCCTGCCTATTCACTGTTCCAAACAAGAACATGGCCGGCCTAATCAGCATGGTGGTTTCAATATCTTTTCCCCTCATGCTCGCTTGAAGATGAGAAGACTCCAGCTCCACCTTTATTCCTCTTAGAACCACCAGGCAGTCAGCCACTCTGACAAAATCTAAATTCAATCAGAGATCATAGCTGCTCTGAAGTGGTGGCACTGCAAACATAAACTTCTTGGAATAGCTTGCCATTTTTTACGGCCTTTCTGGTGTTTCTTACAGTAATACAGCACTCTAATTTGATGATAAATCTCAGCAGCTTGACTTTGGTGTTTTACATCACCAGGAAGAGGGGATACTTGTCTCCACTATGTATCCTGGATGTTTAGATATGTTTCTGCGCTCTCCTTCATCAAATATTGACTCAAGCTGTCCATCTGGTAGGGGAGCTCAATATGGAGGCGGACATGCTTAGGCGTCTCTCTCATGCCAACCATGAGTGAGGACTTGAGGGCACTATTTTTTTCACTTTTGTGAGTCCCCAGAGTTAGACCTGTTCTCAGCGAGTCAGCATGGGAAACGTCACCTTTTAATCATCATTAATGAGAGAACAGACTTTAGAGAACTGTTTTCAGATCCTGTATGACCACAGACCTCTGTACACGTTCCATCTAACTTCCTTCATTGAAAGGATTTTATACAAATTTCAAGACTGCTAGAACTGTTTGTTGATACTAGTAAGCCCCCCTGTGGCCACCAAGAAACTGTTGGTCTTGCGTGTCTTTGACTGTCTGCAGTTCCAGATCTTCGGATGATCCGTTTCTGCCACTACATGCTAAAAAAGGGCTCCAACCCTCTGCACCACTTTCTGACAATAATGTTTCCGGACTGTTTCGGTATCCTCTATTGTTAAGGTTGACTCTTACTAGGGCTTAGTTGTCTGCTATAGGGATTTATATCAATTGCCAGCAGCTTTTTTCCTACCTCTAATCCAGTAATAAGACACCCAGAAGGCCTTCATTTTGTATCCACTACTGAGCAAGTCTGATCCCTTTTGGGATCCTAGAATGATTTTGTCGCCCCTTGGACACAAACCTTATGAACCTTTGGCTTGCGTTTATATTGGTTTGGTTAGATTAAAAACAGTCTTTTTGGTGGCACTTGGTTTGGCGAGAAGGATTAGTGGCTCAGGACTGTATACCGTTTTCCCAAAAGATAAGGTTGTATTGATAACTCACTGTTCCTTTCTGCTTAAGTTAGTTTAATCATTTCACATTAACCAGGGGGTGGTTCTTCCTACCTTTTTTTCAGCTACCCTAAAATGAAAGAATATAGGGCTCTGCGCTGCCTGGATGTTAGGAGGGCTCCCAATTTCCACTTGGTTAGATGGTTGGGTACCGTTAATCCCATTAACCGTCTCCAACGATTTCAAACAGGTCAGTCTCCAATGATCTAACAAATTGAAATAGTAACAAGGTATAGTTAAATACATAGGGCCTCCTTACAAGTGTGGCAGTATGGAAACAAGGGTGCCAGTAAGTTCACCAGCACCCTTGATTCTGGACTGCTGCACTACGAGTCTGCCTGTCGGGGCCACTGCGCCCAACAGGTCTGACCCGGGCGGGCGCAGCGGCCCCAGTAGGCAGATTCGTCACAGAATCACCGCCACAGTTAGCAACAGTGCTGATGCTTCCGCCTCCCTACTCCCATTAAGTCCTTTTGGACTCCATGGGAATGGGGACTTACAAAATCCGGCGCCTGACTTCCCGCGCCACTGGGACTTGTAATGTCCTGGTGGCACCGGGAAGTGAGGCGACGGATTCAGTGTTACGGGGTTACCGCCAACCTCGTAATGAGACCCATAAAGTTAAATGCATATATAAAGCAATGGTCACAATAGAAGGGGATAATGGTATTCTTATACTTTAACTTGGTAATAGTTGGGCCAATCCTTGATCTGAGACAAGAACTTGTCAGGCCACTCATTTTGGGAGTAAGTAGAACTTTTGTGAAAACCGGGTGCGACTTGCTGCTTTCAGGAAATCTGTATGAGTTACAAAATAACTAATGCCATTTGTAGGTGTGAGAAAAGGTGTAGTAGCAACTTATGCCAAATATTAGATTATTTGTGAACTACTCAGCTTTTCCGTAACCACTTCTGTGAGAGACTCACATCTAGAAGAGTACTCTAAATGTTTATTCCTGCCCATTTGCTTTTGTTGGGAGGTTCTGGTCTGTCAGGGCATACTAACTAAGAAAAGCATTGCTGACATTTCATAGTTGGCAAAAGGAGTAATTGAATAGGGTCACCCTGATGAATATGTAGCGTTTTTTAAGGGTGTTTTTTAATATGCACCTGAATAGGTCTCGGGGTTCAGTAAGTCTGCGTGCGTATATGTTTGGCATATACTTTGGTACCGTTTGCTGTTTTCCATTTAGTGTATGCTGGAACTGGCATGAATTTTTGAAAGCCCAAATTAGCTGCAATCCTTTCATTGTCATTCAAAACAAGATTATTTTTCTATAGGATTGCTTTGGAATCTGTTAAACTGAACATGTAAAGGTGGCTTATCTTGCATCGGAAACAATTGAAGTTGATATATTTTTGTATCATTTAAGAAGAAACAATATTGTAGAAAAAAAGAAACTCATTGTATTAGAAACGATGTAGATGATCATCGGTAAATTATGTAATGGTTCTTTGCACTACAACATAGGCTGCTACTGTATGTTTAGAAATACATGTGTGAATGTAGATAAACTGAGCACGAATAATCTATATATATGTTAACTATATGATTTTCAAATAAATATATTTTATGTACTGACAATGTGTGTATGCTTGATTTTCTTCGCATTTTCTCTTGTACGGGTATAATTTTATATTTTTTTGGGAGTGTAACCATAAATTTAATTGGATAGCAACAATTATGGGTTGTAAAAGTGCAGCGTTTATCAAATGAGCTCGCATGGTTAACAAAACCATATGCATTTTAGAAAGATATTATTGATCAAAACTGGTTTCAAATGCCAAACATCAAAAAGAGTGTTAAGTTTTTGTACATTCATGTTTCTTTTTTTATGCTACACCATTCCGTACTACACCTATTGCACAATTACCATCACGGAATTTGCACTGCTGGTGGCCGCTTTCTTTGTGTATGTAAACTTAATGAATGTTGCATCAATTTTGCAATCATTTGTCTCCCATTTGTGAAGCAAGTCCCAATTCCATCAGAAAACGTTGGACACAATATTATAAAATTTTTCATGATCAAGCACTGGGAATTAATTTCTTTTAAACTTTAATTTGCATCAAATACTGCATCACTAGAGTAAAGCATACTTATAAAACTTGATTTAGAGCTTTGGGTATTACGGTTTCAAAGCTTACCAAAGGCAGAGCATATTGTTTCTTGTATCGGCACTACAAGAGTATGTATTTCTGCGCTGGATTTCAGAGAACCTGTCCGCTCTCTTCAGTGAAGGCCGCAACTTTGTTACCAAACATGATCATTTGACATGCATAGCACTACATTGTCACAGCTTCCAAGCCCTTATACTGGAATGCAACCAGCAGCATGTCTGTTAAATGTTCTAAACAGCAGTCATCCTCTTTGTCTTGACATTCCAGAAGTGGTACATTATTGACCAAATTGAGTGAGTAGGGTATAACAGCATTGTTTGATATGGTATACAACTCTTTGTGGTTTTTAGTTGCACCTGGGTTAGCAGCACATAAAACCAGAATGATGTATGGCAGCAAAAGGGTTAATCTGAAAAGCCAACTGTGCTGCTCTAGTTGTCTATGGGGATAATGTCTCCAAGACCCAAATACTCCCATTAGCCTCATGAAAAATAAATTGAAACTAAAATGTGTGATTGCAAACATTATTCAAATGTGATTTAAGGTAGAGATATACATCACTGAGTTCCCGTACAGTACTGTATATTTTCATACATTTCCAGCCTATAAACTTTTGGAGGTGGATGTGTTCTCACAGGGTTTCACTCTGCTGCGCTCATGAAACATGTTTGTGTCAGAGTTGTTCACAACAAATGTTCAAGACTACCTCCTGAGGATCTGCTTCAAAATATAGTATTTGTAATCGCCATTAGTAGATATACATATTTTATTAACTGAAGAGTGATTTGTCGAGCATCTATATCTGTTGAGGAACATTGTTGCCATCTGGCTGAAACAATTGTTCTAATGTTGTTTATCTGCTGCCAGTGGTCACTCTATTCTTTTCCATTCTAAATTGTACCTGTGCCAAACAGCAAGATTAATTGGTGAAGGCGGGCACCCTAAAACACACAATTTTCTAATAGACCAAATGAAGACACCACACCCCGTCAAGGAATGAGACCAAGAGATGAATTGCAAGGATAACAACCTTTATATGGAATAAAGTTAGCAAGCAAAGAACTCTGCTACCCGAGAGTGCTCTGCCAAAAGATACACGGGCAGCACATTAAAAAGGTACCAAGCGTCATAAGTGACATGTATAGGTAACACAGCGGCACAGTGGATTGGCTGGAGACATACACTAAACCCAGATCCATATGGGATGCCTGGGCTCCATTGGTTGCTGCTTCCCAGTCAATCATGGTGTAAGTGGTCAGCTGGTCTCATCTTCGCGGTGAAGGACAGGTCAAATGTAACACATCCCTAACTGTTTAAGCTAAACAGGAACTGATAATATGAGAATAATAGCAAACACAAAATCCTTGCTTCAAGGGGGTATTTAGAAAAGGTTGGCTAATATATGGGCATTCCAACCTCCACATTCAGCCCCTCTTTGATACTGTGGTCCTGCACCCAGGTGTCTTCCCTTGATGATTTGATCTATTTTATATTACCCCATATCTCATGAGGCTGATGGGCATGTTTTGGCGTGTAGGGAATATAGTACCATACGGATTAAGTCTATGGTGGGTGTTTTGGAATGGTCAGTATGAGGTCAGATGGGCATCAGCATGAAAAAGAGTGAATGGTTGGGCTTAGGTGGTCCCTGGCCTGGGTGCGTGTTGAAAGGGGCATGGGCAGTTTTGTGGAGATGGATGGGCACTTGTTCAGAGGCCTGCTTCGATCTCACGCTCTGCGTAGAACATAATCTGTGGAAGTGATGCTACACAATTGCAACAATAAATGATTGGACTTCCGTGAGAACAAGGCTAGTGCGGACCTGGCGAAGAAGGGAGGTGGCGGGGGCTTGGGCTCTCTGTGCGAGGCGCTAGGGATGTGGAGAGCTGGGTTTTGCAGAGGGATGGTTTTTGGGCTTAGTAAAAAGATGGTGTCTGTTCTAATACAAAATTGCACCGATCAGCGGGGCTGTGGGTTAGGTCATGCAGGTAAATTTCTATGTTACATCATAAGCCAAAGTGTTGGAAGCCTGGGGGCCTGGCCCCCTTGGCTTATATGTGATCTATTTACTACGGGAATGGTGGAGAGGGGTGGGATTGGAAAACCTCCCCCTCAACATTCCCCCCTTTCGTCACTCCTAAAGTAACAAATACCCTCCCCCAGTACGTGTACATTCCTCAGCCCTTTTTACCGCTTCATCCTAGGCAGGGGTACCTTTGATGGGCATCCATGGCCTACATACGCTTCTTAAACTCTTCCCCAAGCTGTGCATATTCTTCAGGAGTGCATGTCATGTAACTACATCCCCGTCTAGGTCCACCGACACCTCCCTATAATTTTCAAGATTTTGGGGTTGTTTGATAGTGTGGTAAAAGTTGTCTAGCTCATCCCGTGTGGTATATTGCCAGCATGCAGTATTTGGGCTCATCATTCTCTACAGTTTGCACTTGTTCTTCCCTAGCCATGAGGCATCTTATTATTTGTATTTCTGTTGCTGATTGGCACCAACATCATCACACTGCTTTTGTGCAACACATGAGTCCTAACTGGCACACACAGAAAATCAGCAGGAAGAACACAATGATGGGCACCAGCATCTTCATAATTGTGCCAAGCCAAGAGGGTACCCAGCTGAACGTCATGCTGAACCAGTCAGTCTGTATGCCGCCTCCTTTTCTCATTTTCACGCCCAGTTGATGTACGGCTGCAAGCACATGTGATAATGTCCCATTTTCAGCATCTGAAGAAGGTACGAATGTGCAACATGAACTCCCAATTTTCTTGCAAACACCACCCTCCGTAGCAGTTAGGAGGTCCAGCACGTACCATTTCTGCATTGTCATTAGTCGAAATGCTCTTAGTTCCACCTTGTTGATGTTGAACCCTTCTTCAGTATCATTTGCCCATTGGATGAGTTCCCAGCGAACGATCTGGGGCCATTTTCCTTTTTTGTCTGGATACTGGGCACAAGTGATGCAAAAAATGTCTCTGCCGAGCTGAAGAGTTTGTACTCATCAGGGTTTTGAGCAAGAAGATTGGAGGATGCCTAAGACACTGTTGTGACCTTAACTGGGATCAACAGGTACAAGGATACGCTGGATGCCAGGATATCTTCATTAGGTCACTTAAATCAGGTGTAACATCAGGAGATTCAGTAACAAAATCAGGATCACAGGATCAGAGGGGAGCCCGCTGGCTCTCACCACCCAGGCTACATCATTCCAACTTTCCTGGGTGGAATCTCAACATACAGCATTCCACTTAGTCATACCCAAACAGTCCAATCATGACCTCATGCATCCAGAACTCAGCATGCATACAAAGAGGTTGCTAAACAGCTTAACAGGGAAGAGGGTATTAACCCTAAAACCTCCCTTCCTTCAGAGGATATCAACCCTAACACCTCCCTTCCTTCAGACAACAACACCAACACCTCTCCTACAAATACACAATCACTCACCAAACAAAACACACACACACCATCCAATTCCAAACACCCGGGTGAGTGTGCCGCCTAGCGTAACTAACCTGCAGAGGACAGGACCCGACCACCTCAACTACTCTCCAAAACCAACAAGAAACACTGATCACCTTCTGCTCCCCACTGCCACCAGGGAACCTCGAAGCTGCCACCTTAGAGCACCTCCAGCCCCACCTTGGACAACCAAACAAATACAACCATAAACCCTCAACAAACTCTTTGCTCCTTTTATCCACCCCTGCCACAGGTGAATCATGGGGCTGCCACCCCCAAGCACAAGCTCCCCACATCGGGATTGAACAGGTCCTTCCCCAGCTAAACGAAAACTATCTAACTTACTAAGCAATCAACCCAGGGCGATCTTACTAGAACACCAGGACCAATGCACCACACACACTTGCCAAACAACAAAAGCTCACTCACATAACCTTCACACAAGGGCCCCAACACGCATGGAGGAGTTTCAATCAATAAGAAAACCCCACTCAAATCCCAGTTTGGCGGCTGTTCCAAACTGGGCCAACAGTAAAATTGGGCCTCAACCCAAACAGACAACTAACCTAAACTAAAACCTCTGGCAGCTAGATGACAAGAAGCATGAAAAGCCCTAAAATCACAGCAAGTACCATAGAAATCGGCACTCACTGTGAACCACCACTGAGAACAAAGGAAAACTTAACACTCACCTTGGCAGGGAAGACTCCAAAGTGCACACTGTCAAATACGACCAAAGTCCTACTGGTCCAACACATCTCTAAAACCCTGCAATCATGACTCACCACTTGGATGCAAAACATCTTGACAACAAAGCGTGGAGGCATCCCTACCACTCTCGTGCCACAAACAGAGTGCGGGCGCCACATCTGTGCCTCAACTGGGCTACTCTAACCCATGTCTTAAACACACCCTTCAATGGGTCACCACAGACCCATGCTTAAATACAAATAGACATGCACACCACATCTCAACACTCCCTTCAATGGGTCACAATAGCCCAACGCTTAAATACTACTATCTATGCACACCACATCTCTAAACTACACACATGAGCCACACACCCCCATGCTCACCACAAACATACTGACACAACCTGTGCCATACACTACTGCATTCCCCCATACCGGCACACCAAACATACACTTGTTGCCCACCATCATAAATGGATGACAGAAAGCTGTGCAGACACAAATGGCTGCATTCTATGTCCAGATGCTACTACAAACAGACAAAATGCTTCTACAACAGAAAGATGCTTCTACACATGAAACACTAAAAGTCAATGTTGCCTTCCAACGTCAATGTAACAAACCTGAAAATCCTCAACCAGTTGTTATACTAGCCCAATCAACCCATTGAAGCATTATGCAAACCTACCAGAACTCATCACGGGGCACAAAACAGTATAGTTGCAAAAGTCCATTTTGTAATTTGAACACTGGCAAATCCTAGAAGGGTTACTCTAAGATACAGTAATCACATACACCAACTACTCACTCACACACGCAACGTGCCGCTTCCACGTCTTGCAAATTACTTAAAATACTTTGAATTTGCTTGGAATTTCTCAGTGATTCCAACCATCCACAGTAATGCAAAGCTTTCCAGACTCATGACATTTCAACATTCTAAACAAGACTGCCTAACGACCAAGATAAAACTTCAACACATAAATAATGCATTGGTGAAACAAGTAATGATAACAAATTAATTCACTTGAGTCCAACCACGTATAGTCATGTGGGCGAAAACAAAATCAGCCGTGATATTGCAGAATTCCAACAGGATGGCAGACAACATCTCTGACAACTCGCTTACTTAATGACATTTCAATACGCAAGCGACCTTCCTCACGATGTCAGCATATACTCCAACTACTAGCCTCAAAGTACTTCCATTCCCCTTTCTGTGTAGGAGCGCAGCACAGCATCCTCCTAGAAACGCCTGACACAACGCCCTGCTGTCTGCACTCCTGCCTGCTGTCTTCCTGGTATCCGACAGTCACACTGGCATTCGATTCCTCAGATGACCAGCTTCCTGGTCATGTCAATGACGCGTTGCTGAGTGCCTTCCACTTACGGTCTTCATTGAACCGTAACAGTCACGCCAGCCTGCCTCTCTGCGTTCCATGCCATCATGAGCTCCCCTGCTCACCGGCTGACCCCACCAATAAGGCACAAGCCCTGAAGTGAGCAAGAGCTCCGGCCGTCAACCGTCACCATGTTCAGCTCCACCCATGGTCCATGAAACTCAAATGGTGACATCACCTATTGTCTCCTTGCATTTTCCTTTTTTTATTTTATATGCCCCACACTTGTGATGCTCTTAATCAACAGAGCTACTGAGGCCATCATCAAACTCTCGGGAGAATTGAAAGTCACTCGTAGCACTTTTCCAGACTGACAAACAATCCACAACAATAAACCTCCTTGGTACTTCTATCGGCTCTGGCATCCTCAAAACTGCTTGGCTCCATTAGCGGCTCTGCCGACAGTCTCTGCAAAATGATGACACTCCTTAACCTCACCCTGGGTGAAACCCACGGCAGTCTCTCTGTCACTTTATTGGGCAGCACGCCCTGCTTCTGGATGCTTTAACAGTCTCAGGCATCCTTAAAACTCCTTGCCCACGGGGGTCTCAAACACTACTGCTCATGGATCCCTATGGGGACTCAGCTCCCCCTGGGTGTCAGGCACCACTTTGCTGCCTCCTGGAAGGCTACCAGGGCAGCCTCCCTTAATCCTCCCTGGGTGGTGGGACTCATCATGGGAGCAGTGGGCTCCCTCTACTCTGTTTCTCACTTTAAACTTTCCTCCTGCTTTGCACCCCCCGCAGCAGTCTCCTTTTTTCTTCTTCTCTCTTCTCTGGCACTCATCCATACAGGTACCTGTCTGCATGTCCATGGTTCTTCCAGGTCCTCACTTATCCCATCCTTGTCGCCAAAATATGTTGTGACTTTAACTGGGGTCAACAAGTATAAGGATACACTGGATGCCAGGATATCTTCATTAGGTCACTTTAATCAGGTGTTACATCAGGAGATTCAGTTACAAGATCAGGATCAGAGGGGCGCCCACTGGCTCCCACCACCCAGGCTACATCATTCCAACTGTCCTGGGTGGAATCTCAACATACAGCATTCCACTCAGTCATACCCAAACATTCCAATCGTGACCTCATGCATCCAGCACTCAGCATCCATACAAAGAGGTTGCTAAACAGCTTAACAGGGAAGAGGGTATCAACCCTAACAGACATGTAGTTGGATGCACACTTCTTTCAGGACAGGTGATCTTTCTGCTTTTCCTCAGGAAATATTTAGAAGATGGGGGGGTTGAGCTTCAGTTGGTCGCGGTTCCCTTTGTTGCTCTTGAGGCACCACTCCCCCCCCCCCCCCTCCTGACATGCTCTTCAGGTATCACCAGCAGTGCGGAATGCAGTGTTGCAAGTGTTCAATAACCCCTCCAAGATGGTGGGAGGTGCAAGTAAGTCTGTTTGCCGCATACCCAATAATATTCCATTAAGGCAGCAGTGCCTTTTCGAAGATCAGGGATCACAAGAGTTCTATTGCAGCGTGAGTTAGAACCCATGGAAACAAAGTTCATAATTTTCTTCATGGCAGACCTTGATGGGTTTATCGAGGGCTGTGACCCATGTCAGTTTTGTGATGTGCTCTGTCCATATTTGTGCACTGGTTTGGTCCATCCATTCTAGTCTTTGATCTGCATCATATCGGTGTTGGCGTGCCTGCCTTTTCTTTCTTCTATTGGACGAAAGGAATTGTGGTTATGTTGTAAGCATTTCATTATTGGTACACAGCAACCCTTGGCCGTTTATGGACTGTTAACTACACATTGTAAAAATACCATCATTTACATTCATATTAGTACTAGCAGGGTCTTGTTTGTACATCATAGGGGGAGAAGAGGACACAGGTTTGGTATTAGAGGCTGGGTTGTGGAGCACACTGTCCGTTTCTGTAAACAATGAGGTAGGCACTATAGTAGGCTGTGAGGTAGCTTGTGTTTCTGTAAACGTGATCGGGTGTGGTAATTGACATTTTCTACATTGGATACATTCTCAGTTTCAATATCAAACATTCCATACTCTTCATTCACTTTTGTTCGATTTTTGTGCAAGATTGTGATATTCAAAAGCGTTTTGTTGTCCCATGTTAGTTTTACCCCCTTCTTTTATATGGGACCCCCAGATAAAAGATGCAGACCAATATATTCCCAAAACAATTATTACTAGGGTAAAAACTGTTGTGACAAAATTGATGCCGCAGTCATAACTATATGATCTCGTAGCACTAATTCTATTCCTACTGCCATCTAACTGATTAGTAGGTGTTGGTGTTGACCCCATCATCATGGCACCTAAAGGAATGATAGAAATGGGGTGAGTGTTATATTGGATGAGTAAGAAATAGAGTTGAGTGTGAGATGGAGATGAGAGTACGAGAAAGAAGTAAGAGTGAGAGAGCGATAGGGAGAGACAATAAAAGCACTACATTTTTATATTTACATCACTTTTTATGTTTTTATGTTTCTTTTCACTCTTATTATTTACAACTGACCCTGTATTACTTTTAAGTCCAGTATCTCTTTTATGGCACTGCAACGTTTGTTTGGTTGCTATCCAGTGTTTCAGGTGCTATGCTGTTGTGTGCTTTCCTTGCATCTGAGAGGTGTATCCAGTACCACAGCCCCTTTACCGCCAAGGGGGTGCAATATATCACCATGTAAGGTCCATGGAATCTCGGTGAGTTCCACTTCCTTAAAAGCTCCGCACATAAACCAATTCACCAGGCATTAAGGGTTGTGTAGGGCTGTCTGTAGCTCCAGTTGTGGTATCAGTTTCACTTTCTCTTGTAAATGGCAATGCAATTTGTTTTGTGATGCATCGTACTGCTCGTGTAATTTGGGTGAGGTATTCTTGGAATTCTTCCCCCAGGACCACTGCTGTCCTGTGTGTATCAGACATTCTCCTTACTGGTGACAGAGGCGTTTGCATACGTCAACCAGTTACTATTTCGTGGGGAGACAGGTGGTAGTCCTTGCTGGGTTGTGTGTGCAGCTGGAAAAGGGCCAGGGGCAGGCAGTACACCCAATTCTTCTTCAGGGAGTGGCATAGTTTGGACAATCTACTTTTAAGGAGGCTGTTTGATTTTCTCGACAACACCGTTTTTCTTGTGGGTGGTAAATTGAACAAATTTTGTGTTTTATGCCCAATAGTGATGTTACTTCTTTGAATAGATCATTTACGAAATGGGTTCCGTTGTCAGATCGTATGACATTGCATATTCCCCATCGGGGGAACACCTCTCTTACGAGGAATTTTGCTGCACACTTCGCATCAGGGTGGGCGCAGAGCCCTGCCTCCACCCAATCACGAAAGGGACACACCACCACCACAATTAAATATTTGGCTCCATTGCATCTCACTCCCATGTGCAGTTCACGGAAGGGACCCACAGGCCGTGGTTAACATCCCCTGAGTGTTCTGAGGGTCATCCCTGAATTGAATACCTGGCAAGTACTGTCAGGTTTCCTTTATTTAGAGGTCTGTAGATTAGTTTGGTGTGGGTTGGAAGTTTTCTACTTTATTTGGTTTGGCATTAACTTCTCAATACAGAATCCTGGTTCTGACCCAAGGCAAGATGGAGTTTCTCAATAGAAGCTTTGATTGGCTAGAGAGGTCAGCAGGACAACAATGAACATTCTAAACTGTCACTCTCTGCCTTTCACCATCAGCACCCCAGCTGAGAGGATGTGTATTGTAGCTGCTCCTGCTGAAGTCTTGGGCCTTATGGATTTGAACTTTCAGGTCCCTGGCAGTCGAGCGGCTACTCTTTAGGGGGTTCAGGAGAAGTATTCGGATTGTCAGGAGATCTTACTAAAGCCTGGAATTCCTGAAGTTCTTAGAAAATCCTTTCGACAGATAAGTGACTTTATTTTGGATGTTTTAATCTGTTGCTCAGATTTTCTTTGAGACATTTAAAGTAAGAAAAAGCATTTTGGAGTTTTTAACTGCTATTTCAGGAGATTCAGTTACAAGATCAGGATCACAGGATCAGAGGCGCGCCCACTGGCTCCCACCACCCATGCTACATCATTCCAACTGCCCTGGGTGGAATCTCAACATACATCATTCCACCTAGTCATACCCAAACATTCCAATCGTGACCTCATGCTTCCAGCACTCAGCGTCCATACAAAGAGGTTGCTAAACAGCTTAACAGGGAAGAGGGTATCAACCCTAACAGACATATAGTTGGATGCACACTTCTTTCAGGACAGGTGATCTTTCTGCTTTTCCTCAGGAAATATTTGTAAGATGGGGTGTTGCGCTTCGGTTGGTCGCGGTTCCCTTTGTTGCTCTTGAGGCACCACTCCTCCCCCCTCTTCAGGTATCACCAGCAGTGCGGAATGCAGTGTTGCAAGTGTACAATGCGTGTGTGTGCACGTGTAAAAATTGCTACGAGAATACTTCAGTGCGTGCAATAAATATTGCCACGGGTGTTTTCTACAGCGCGTGTGTCCATCAGCACATGTGCTCTTCAGCGTGTGTGTTCTTCAGTGCATGATTTTTTCAGCGCATGTGTTCTACAGTGCGTGTGTTTTCTACAGCGCATGTTTTCTTCAGCGCGTGTTTTCTTCAGCATGTGAAATCTTCAGCGCAAGTGTTCTTCAGTGCGCGTGTTCGTCAGTGCGTGTTTTCCACAGCGCGTGTGTTCTCCAGCGAGTGTATTATACAGCGCGTGTGTTCTTCAGCACATGTTTTCTACAGTGCGTGTTTTCTTTCGTGTGCGTTTGCAGAACAGGTTATTGCGTGTTTTCCTTCACCGTTACGCGTGTTCTTCATGAAACAACGTACTCAATCATCGTGTGCGTGTTTAAAAACTCTAGAGAAAAGTATAAAGAACAGAATTCATTTAAACCTACATTTTACTTGAACTAAAAAGTGTTTTAACGACAAAGATCAAGAGTCAGCTGGTTTACTTAATATAAAGGAGTTGCTGTCTTTCTCAAGAGACTCAAGAATAGAGGTAGAAAGATTTTCAGCAATTTCTTCAATATTCTCAGTGATTTCTTAATGAGAAGAACCAGGCATGATTCTTTACACTATAGTTAAGGATTTAGTCTTTCAACCTCAATGTTAAGTAAGTAATATGAGATTTGTATTTGTTTATGTATTCTCTGCAGGTTCAGCAGCAGCTAGTTGTGAATCTCTAACCTGGTGTTTTTTTATGTTATCCAATTTCCCCCTTTCCCTATGGGGTGTAGTTAACAGAGCTGAGTTTAATCTAGTTCTGAGAATTACACTTGAGGGGGATTGGCAGGGGTACAGCAGCTTCCGAGGACACAGGAATACTCTCAGCCTGACAGTACATTCTATTACCATTTTGTTAAGGTATTCCTGGAAGTTCGGTATAAACCAATCTTCCTGGAGATCGGCGGCAATATGTTGTCTGGAACTATGTGCTGGAAAATGCAATTGTTCGAATGCTACACCCAATAATTCTACGGGCATGACAACCTTCCCTGTACTTTCTTGTCGCCATAGTAAATCAGTGGGTGATTGCGTGCAGCTTCGTTTGGTCCATAACTCCTGCTCTGTTGGTGGAGCTCTGTTTTGTAGTTCTATTATTTGGGCAATAGGCAATGCATTGTATCCTTCCGGGCTGGATTCTCCTTGTTTGTTTATTACTCTGTGACTATTGGTATGGGAAGATATGCTTCTTCTTTGGTAGCTGCATCCGCAGCTGCATTTCCTAAAGAACAGACAACTAACCTAAACTAAAACCTCTGGCAGCTAGATGACAAGAAGCATGAAAAGCCCTAAGATCACAGCAAGTACCAAAGAAATCTGCACTCACTGTGAACCACCACTGAGAACAAAGGAAAACTTAACACTCATGTCATGATCACAGGCAAGAGGCTAAAATCTGGTTTCCAAAGAAACACCTTAAAGATGGGTCTAGCCTGCATGCTTGGATTACTGCATCACACAGGTTATTCTGTTAAGATTTCCATTAGGGTTAATGAGTTTACCGTGTTTTCTATCATGGCCGCCAGCCTTGTGCCAGGAATGAAACATGCAGGCCTAGGCAATAATTTCGTGTTGCCTTATTAGCCCCGCCCCCCTGGAGGACCGCGCTTCGCGCTCCTTTCTGCAGCTGCAGAGCAACGCTTACCGCAGTTCCAGTTTTTACCTCGGACCTTCAGTCATCGCATATTTACTAATTCCTCAGTTTTTCCCTTATTATTTCCAGTCCCCCTTATTCCCCCTTGCTGTTAGTTATTTTCTGTTGAAGTTAGTTTCCTCAGAAATATCCCTCAGCGTTTCCCTGTCATTTAAGTCCTAACCCGGAGTGTTAGTGTTCTTGGGGGAGGTTTATTTCTCAGTCAGGAGTTCTCCTCAGGTTTCCATTAGTCTTCAACTGCGAACATATTTCCTTCCCAGTATTAAGTCCTTCGCAGCCTTTCCATTTTCCCTATAGAATTGGTTTTCCAACACCAGGTTCTCATTTAGTAATTGAACCTAGTTCCCCACACCAGAGCATCAAATCTACAGGACTAGTGCCCCTGCATCAGAGCAGGATGGATAGCTCATCAAGCTAAAAGTACAGGTGAGCTTCCAACTTCAAGAGGAAAATTAATTTTTACGTAAATGTTCTTGTAGAGTGGAAAAGCCTGGATACTATAGGATATATTATCAGGATCTTAAGTCATTGTTTAATATTATAGAACCCACCTGACCGTTCAACCAGAGGGAGCCGGGGAACACCTATTACAGTTTGGGCGCTCCTGCGGAGTCCAGCTAAGCGTTACAGAACGCAAAGCCACATACTGAAAAATACTCTGCCTGGGCGTCATGGAAACTTCAGAGGTGGATCAGCTTGCTCAGTTATTGGGTGAATTAAGAGCAGAAGTCCACACTGCTTGTTCTGAGACAGGTGTTCTTCGGAGAGAGTTGGTGATGAACAGAGATAGGACGGAGGAATTAGCCCATCAACTTTTGCAGACTCAAGCTGGACAAGTTCCCTTACCAGTAGGCAATCCATCAGTGCCAGTTCCAGTTATGCCTCGTGTTCCGGTTCAAGTAGTGGTACCTGGAAACATACCATTGGCACCCCCTGAACGTTTTATGGGGGACCCGAAAAAATGTGCGGTCTTCATTAACCAATGCAGGTTATATTTTCTCTGCCGCCCAGGAGTTTTCCCCACAGATCAAGCCAAGGTACCTTTTGTGTTATCCTATCTGGGTGGATACGCTGCGGATTGGTCCGTTCCTTTAGTGAATAGAGAGGATCCAATGTTAAGGAACTTCCAAGAATTACAGAAAGAAATGGAAAAACTCTTTGCGCACCATACCCAAGGACATACGCTGGATAATGAATTGCTATCGCTCCGGCAAGGCAATCAGGAATTATTGGCATATGTGGCTACCTTTAATCGACTAGTGGCTGAGACCAATTGGCCTACAGAAAAAGGACAACCTTGTTTCATATAGGGTTGCGCAGTGAATTGAAGGATGTGTTGGCGCAGGTGGTTAATCCACCGGAGAGCATTGCAGAGTATATAGACTTGACCATCCAATTGGATCAGCGTTTGCAAGATAGGAGAGCTGACCATGCTCTTTCTGAGAACAGAACCTATTTTGTCCGCCCTAGAAAAAATCCAGTGAGAACAGGACCCGAGAATCACTCTGAACCAATGCAATTGGGAGGCGTCATGGGACCCATCTCGCAGGCTGAAAGAGACAAGAGATGCCAACAACAACTGTGTCTTTACTATGGTAAAGCTGGCCATTTCCTCAAGGATTGTCCAGTTAAGCCCTCTCAAAAACCCCTAGGTGAGGTCAAGCAGTATAAGAAGAATCAGATTCCGGAAAACTCCAACGCCTGGCAAGTTTAGAGGTCAGCTTGTCGAGCTTGGAAAAGGTTTCAGTGACCTCACACTTCATGCTTCCCATTATCCTAATCAGTCAAGGACAACCCACTCAAATGCATGCCATACAAGCCTACATAGATAGTGGCGCAATTGGCAATTACATGGATTCAAACCTGGCGAGTCGCATAGGATTTCCTGTGGTAGATAAGTTGGTGGCAGAAAATGTGTCAGTGGTAGATCGTACTCCATTAGTATCTGGCCCAGTCACTCAGCGCTCTGACGATCTTACATTGATTTGCCAGGAGGGACACAGTGAGAGGATTACTTTTGAACTTCTAAGCGCACCGCAGTTTCAGATTATTTTAGGTATGCCTTGGTTGGAGAAGTATAATTGCCCAGGATTGTAAAAATGCATGTTGTCCGGTAGAAGATCTGGAGAAGCCTTTGCAAATCAAGAAAACCACCGAATCCACAGTAGGATTAATAGGCATCTTACCTTCAGAGTATAGAGAATTCCAGGATGTTTTCGAGGAAGAACTAGCTGAGGTGTTACCTCCACATCGTTCGTACGATTGCCAAAATGATCTTCTTCCTAGCGCTCAAATTCCTTGTAGCCGGATATATGCATTAACTGAGAAGGAAGAATCGCACCTGAAGACTTATCTAGACCAATACTTAGCTAATGGATTTATCCGCCTTCTAAATCTCCCACTGCATCCCCTCTTTTTTTTGTACCTAAGAAAGAAGGAGAACTAAGAACTTGCATTGATTATCGTGCTTTGAATCAAATTACAGTAAAGAATCGATATCATATTCCCCTTATTTCGAATTTATTGGACCAAGATAAAGAGGCAACCATCTTCACCAATCTTGATCTCAGAGGAGCTTACCATTTGATCTGTATAAAGGAGGGTGATGAATGGAAGACAACCTTTCGGACTAGATATGGTCTCTTTGAATACCAAGTAATGCCCTTTGGACTTTGTAACGCTCCAGCAGCCTTCCAATGTTTTATGAATTACTGCACAGTAGTTTACATTGACGACATTTTAATTTTTTCAGCCAATCCCCAAGAACACGAGAAGCACGTCAGAGCTGTCCTTAGGAAACTGCAAGAAAACTCACTTTTTGGCAAACTGGAAAACATGCTCTTTTCATGTCTCTGAAGTTGAATTTTTGGGATTTATGTTATCCTCACAGGGAGTTAAGATGGACATTGGAAAGGTGGATGCCATACTCACTTGGCCTGCCCCCACATCCATAAAGTGAGTCCAAAGTTTTTTGGGATTCACAAATTTCTATCGACGTTTCGTGGCTGACTTTTCTCAGTTGGGGCACCCCATCACGTCTCTGCTTCGGAAGAATAAGAAATTTGAAAGGACTAAAGAGGCGGAAGAGGCTTTTCAGAGTTTAAAGGCTAAGTTTACTGTGGTACCGGTTTTACAGCATCCCCGACCAGATCCACCCTTCATTGTGGATCTGTCGCAATGCAATCCAGACACTCATGTTCTACACCCGGTGGCATTCTGGTCCAAGAAATTCTCCACTGCGGAGCTCAATTACACAGTTACTGACTAAGAGTTATTGGCCATTAAAAATGTTTTAAAGGAATGGAGACACTATTTATTAGGAGCTCAACATACTGTTACTATCCTTACTGATCATCGGAATCTGCAGTATCTACGTTCAGTAAAGGCTCAATCTTCACGGCAACTGCGATGGGCTCTTTTCTTCGCTGAGTATGATTTCATCATCTCGTTCCGACCTGGAGTACGAAATGGCAAGGCGGTTTCGTTGTCTCGTATTGGTTAAGGTGAAGAGGCCTATGTTCCCCCGTTCCAGTTGACATCATTGCAGGAGAAAAGGTACTGAGTGTAATTCGCACCCTGGACTCGTTTTTTGAAGACCTACAAGAAGAAGTTAAGAGGAGCATAACTCTGGAAGAATTGCAGGAATGGGTTAAGCAAAAGACTCAACAATGTATTCAAGATGATTTGCCTTATTCTCAAGGTTGGCTTTATTTGCCTACTAAAGAACTACAAACTCAAGTAATTGCAAACTACCATGGCTCCTTGATTGAAGGTCACCGAAGGTCACCCAGGGATGAACAAGACATTGGAAAAAATCAGGAGATTCTACTGGTGGCCAACTTGGCATAAGGATGTTGTTAAATTTATTCAAACCTGTGGGAATTGTGCGCAAAATAAGAACCTAAAAAAGAAACCGCCAGGTCTTCTTCAACCCATGTCAGTGCTGCCCAGCCCTTGGCATACCTTGTCCATGGATTTCATCACTAATCTCCCTCCATGCGAAGGATTTGATACCATCTTTTTTTTTTTACTCTATTGACATTTTGGCAAAACAGTTCTCACAAACTTCCCCCTCACACCCCCACAGCAATCTCCCCATATCCATTAACAAACTTTAATCATACTATTCAACTAATTCCCCTTCCCTCCCATCCCTCTTTACCTCCCCTCCCCCTACCCCAATACCCCCCTGAGTCCTTCACTCCCCAATAATGACCGCACACAGTCTTCTATAATTGTTGTTCGCTGAGATTTGAGTAGGCCCATCTCCAGATCATATCCCCCTATTCTCCCCTTCTCACAAATCCCTCATACTCTCCCTCTAATACCGGCAAGTTCATGGCGGGCGTAGGTCATTGTCCCTTGACAGATCATTTAGCAGTTGAGACCAGTGAACTGTTACTACCTCCCCATCAACCTCTGCCTCTACATTCTGCAACACTGTTAATTCCGCTCAGCCCCATCTCCGTACGTCCTTCCGCCATAAGTTGATGACTGGACCCTGCAGCAATTTCCATGCTATCGCCATACGGCGCTTTGCCAATATGAGTAAGAACCGGCCCAGCCTATTTCGCAACTTATTTTGTTTTCCCCCTGGTAACTTCCCCCACAAACAAATTTCCGGGCTTCTTTCCCAACTGGTCCCCAGCACCTCATTCACCTCATTTAAAATGTCATTCCAATATTCCACTATTACCTCACATCCCCATACCATGTGCCAGAACCCCGCCCGTTCTAAACCACATCTAGGAGATTCGTCTGACCGTTCCGCATTCATTGACCGGAGTGCTATCGGGGTAATATATGTCCTATGCAAAATATTAAACTGAACTAATTGGAAGCAGGCATTCCTCGAAGTCTTCCGGACCAGGTCCCAGACCTGCTCACATTCTGTATCTGATATAGAACGTCCCATATCTGCCTCCCATTTTTCTTTGGCCTTCAATTCCCCCTCTGCCGCCCCTTCCCCAAGCGCCTTATAAATGTGTGAAATACGTGCCCCACCCCCCATCCGACTAAGTAACACTCCAAGAACCGGACATAGTACCGGCTCCTCAGGAATCCCCTCCCACAATTCCGCCATAGGATTTGATACCATCTTGGTTGTGGTAGACCTATTTTCCAAGATAGCTCGTTTTGTGGCGTTAAAAGGGCTTCCAGCAGCATCCATGTTAGCCAAGATCTTTCTAGAAAACATTGTTAAGTTACATAGATTTCCTTCAATTCTAATATCTGATAGAGGAAGTCAATTTATCTCAAGATTTTGGAGGAAGTGTTGTGCCTTGGCCAAAGTCGATGTGCGACTATCCACCAGTCACCACCCACAAACTGATGGACAGACTGAGCGCACAAATCAGACCTTGGAACAGTATCTGAGATGTATGCTTCATCAGACAGACATTTCATGGCTGGACATATTGTGGGAGGCAGAATATGCTCACAACAACTCGTTACATTCATATACAGGCCTCACCCCCTTTTACACCTTGCAAGGTCGACATCCTCGAACCTCTGTTTACGATCCTCCGGAACCTTTGGAGATGCCTGCAGTCAAGACCTGTATGACAACATTCACACAGCACTAGTGAAGGCTCAAACTAGTTTGTCTGCAGCCAAAGACTCTCAAAAGAAGTTCGCTGATCGTCATCATAGTGATACTCCAGAATTTCAAGTAGGGCCTCACGAAACATTGCTTTGAAAGGTTCAAAAAAATGTCTTCCCAGGTTCTTGGGTCCATTTACCATTGAAGCAGTTATCAATCCTGTGGCAATGAAATTGACACTTCCCAAGAAGATGAGAATTAATCCGGTGTTCCATGTTTCGTTGTTAAAACTAGTCAGTCGTGATACTCGAGTGCAACTGGCACCTGCACCAGTGGAAATTGAAGATGATCAACCAGAGTTTGAAGTTAAGGAAATCTTGGATTCCAAAGTGGTGCTGCGCAAATTATTCTACTTGGTTGACTGGAAGGTTTATGGACCGCAAGACAGATCATGGGAACCCTTAGAAAACATTAATGCACCTAAAATATGGTTCCCAAAGAAAAACCTTAAAGATGGGTCTTTAGCCTGCACTCTTTGATTACTGCATCACACAGGTTATTCTGTTAAGATTTCCATTAGGGTTATATCATGATGCCTACCTCCAAGGAGCCAGGTCCGACCCAGCAACCTCAGAGGCAGGCATCATTTCCCCCAGGGGAGTGCAGCGGGCCCAAGCTGGGGCCCTTTGGACGCAGTCCTGGCGCCTTAGGCGCCAGGCTCATGTTGGACCTCTGTCCTGGCGCCTAGGGCGCCAGGCTCATAAAGCTAGACATGTGTTCAAGTGTTTTAATGTGCACTTACCTGATGCAGACCATGCTGCCACATCCAGGCCCTCTTGAGGCCTGAATGGAACTACTTTACCTGTGGGACTACTTTCCACCCGGGTGTGGTCGGGGAAGGATACATACCTGATCGGAGGAAGGATATACACTTGGGACTTCTTCCAAAGCTATTTAAACCACACCCGATCAGCAACTCCCGCTTCGCGTTGTTCTGCTCCTCGCAGCTGGACGCTCACCGTGTCAGCTCCTGCATCTGGACTTCAGCCACGCCTGTCAGCATCCTGGGTCACCTGCAAAGGGAGACAAGAGACCTTACCAGCTAAATCTGCACCACGGAGACATCACCGACGATCCTGAAAGGGAAGACATTATTTTTAAAAGCATTTTGTTACGATCGCTGCAGCGCTGCATGTCACTCACCTTTCCTGGGTTCCTCCATCTTCAGCAGCGATCATCCGGATACACAGCCACTTCCCATAGCCTAGAGAAAAAGACAAGAATAAGAGGTGAGAGAAGGAAGGGAATAAGACTTACCTGTTGGGTCATTCCCATTTCATTTCGGGTCTTGCCGCTTCCAGGCATTTTCCGGACCCCGGCCCCTATGGGGAAAAAAGACAAAGACATTGAATGAGCATATGCAAAGACAGTTCCCGAGCGCTCATCCAGAACTAACCTGCCATTTACTGGAACTGGAACTGCACGTTTCACTTCGGGTCGGTGCCATATCTCCGGCATTCCGAACCCCGGCCCCTAAGGGGAAAAAAGACATAAAGCATTAGCGCTTGCTGCAAAAAGACAATGAACATTATTATTAAGCTTGGACTTTTGAACTTGCAACAGAACTTTTACAGAGCCTTACCTGAATAGTCAAGCTTACCTGAACTCCCATCAATCCTCAATCCAGTGAAGTAACTGGGTTTCAACGCGCCCCTGCATCAGAAGCAGGATGGAGAGCTCATCCTTCCTGACCCTAAGGTGAGACTTCACGGGGAATCGTGGAAGGGTATCGTGGAGGGTTGGAAGAGAGTGGGAGGCTTGAGCATAACTCAGTCAGTAGGTAATACTCCCTTTTCACGCACAGGGGAATATTCCTGCGAGCCGGAGAAGCCAGAGTAGAGGGCCCTGCCTGTCCATCTTCAGAGTCCTGCGCTTCACCATTGAAGAAGCATCAGCACTCGAAGCCAGACCTGCGCCTCCGTGGGAATCAGGTGAGCGTTACAGGTTAATGAGTTTTCCGGGTTTTCTATCATGGCTGCCAGCCTTGTGCCAGGAATGAAACGTGCAGGTCTAGGCATTCATTTCATGTTACCTTATTAGCCCCGCCCCCCTGGAGGACTGCGCTTCGCGTTCCTTTCTGCGGCTGCAGAGCAACGCTTACCGCGGTTGCAGTTTTTACCTCGGACCTTCAGTCACTGCATATTTACTAATTCCTCAGTTTTTCCCTTTCCATTTTCTCTATGGAATTGGTATTCCAACACCAGGTTCTCATTTAGTAATTGAACCTACTTTCCCACACACCAGAGCATCAAATCTACAGGACTAGCACCCCTGCATCAGAGCAGGATGGATAGCTTATCAATCTAAAAATACAGGTGAGCTTCCAACTTCAAGAGGAGAATTAATTTTTATGTAAATGTTCTTGTATAGTGGAAAAGACTGGATACTATAGGATATATTATAGGGATCTTAAGTCATTGTTTAATATTACAGAACCCACCTGACAGTTCAACCAGAGGGAGCCGGAGAACACCTATTACAGTTCTGGGTGCTCCTGAGGAGTCCAGGTAAGCGTTACAACTCACCTTGGCAAGGAAGACTCCAAAGTGCACACTGTCAAATACGACCAAAGTCCTACTGGTCCAACACATCTCTAAAAATGCTTGGCATTTCATGAGGCTACTACCAAGGACTCTGCAAGTGCCTTAAGCAGTTTGTTTAACAATAATTCTGCGTGTTGTACCGGGGACCCATCTGTTCTTATGAACCCCCTTATTCTCCATCTAGATAATCCAGCTGTTAATCTCACCTGGTATCCACGGGGATGCCACCCAGCCGGGCTTCTCGCTGGTATACTTCTCAGTGGTTCCCAGTTGTGGTCTGCGGGGAAGGTTACGCCTGAAAATACAGGAGGGCTGTGTTCAAGACTGGCCGATCGCGGTAAGTATCCTCCCTCCACCCCGTATGATTTCAGCCCCTCTGGGCCTTCTCCTTCTTTCAGTCCGGGAGGTGTGCGGATCCAAGGAAGCTGTTTACAAGAGCTGCGAGCGGATAAAGATGAAGATTGCAGGTATGATGATGCTGCTAGCAGTGTTCCTTTTGTCTCCTTGCAGGTTCTACTTCTCCGAGGCTCGTGGGTATAGCTGGACACGGTGAGTGTCACGTTGCAGACTGCAAAGTAACACAAAGCGCGTTGTCTTGTTCGGGTGTGGTTTAAATAGCCCCAACAAAGTAGTCCAGGTAAAATAGTCCCTAGGCTACCACACCCAAAACACTATACCACATAGCTTGGTTCCTAGGAGCCAAACAATGTGGATGCCTCCATGTTGGCTGAAAGCCTCAATAAAGTAGTTCCCTGAAAACATGTATTTCACGGTGTATGAGCCTGGCGCCATAGGCGCCAGGACTGGCCCCAAAAGGGCTTTTGAAGTGTATGCCAGGCCTTAGAGACCCGAGTTCTGATCTCACCTGGCCAATGGGCTTGCCAGTGGGGATTTGGGACGTGGGTTGTGACAGCACCCCCCCTAAGGTCCCTCCCACGGTGTTCCTTCTGTCTGGCCCAGGTTTAGTTGGGAAGTTCTGATGAAACTTCCTGATTAAACATGGTGCGTGGATGTTCTCACTGGGCTCCCAGGATCTATCTTTGTGTCCGAATCCCTTCCAATCGATGAGATAATATAACTTGGACCTAGAGTATTTAGAGTCCAGGATATCTCTGACTTCGAATTCTGGTTCTCCGTCAATAAGTATGGGCTTTAGTGGTGTCCCAAACCGTGTACCGGGTTGCTTTGGTTTTAAGAGGGACACATGAAATACCGGGTGGATTTGTAGATGAGGTGATAAATCCAGTTTGACGGCTGCTGGGTTGATGATTGCCTTGATGGTATAGGGTCCTAAATATCAGGGATGAAAGGTCCGGGTTCCCTTGATGGATACAAATTTAGCAGCTAAACAAACTTTGTCTCCTACTTGGTATTCAGGGGCTTTTTTACGGTGTTGGTCGGCGAATTTCTTTTGTTTTTCCTTGGCATGAATAAGATGTTCCTTCGCCTTTTCGAAGGCCTGAGTGATGGTTGTGTGAAGAGTCTTTACCGCTGGCATTTCTAAGCTGGCTGGAAGGTCTAGTTCAGAGGTACGTGGATGTCTGCCATAAAGGGTATAGAAGGGCGTTTGTCCTGTGCTTGAATTCAAGGAATTATTATATGCATATTCGGCTATCTATAGTAAGTCTTTCCAATTCCTTTGTTCGTGGTGCAGCATGCACCGTAAATATTTTTCGCGCGTCTGATTGGTCCTCTCGGTTTGGCTGTCCGTTTGGGGATGGTGACTGGTAGATAACCAGACGTCAATCTGCGCCATAGCACAACATTTTCTACAGAAGTTGGATACAAACTGGCTGCCTCGATCAGAGACCAGAACTGATGGGAAGCCATGTAGCTCAACAATGCCCTCCAGGAACACTTTTGCTAAAGTGGATGATTCTAGGAGGCCTTTGAGAGGAATGAAGTGTGCCATCTTTGAGAATAAGTCCACGACTACAAGAATGGTGTTGAACCCTTGACTGGGAGGTAGGTCAGTGATGAAGTCGAGGGAAAGAGTGTGCCATGGAGCGGGAGGAATGTCCAATGGTTGTAGGAGACCAGATGGTTTTTGTTTTTGTGATTTATTTTGTGCGCAGACACCGCAGGACTGAATATACTGGATGATGTCCTTACGCCAGGTAGGCCACCAAAAGTTCTGTTTCACCTTAGCTAGGGTTTTGGCGATCCCAGGGTACCCTTCGATCAGTGAATCATGATAACCTGAAATAATATGTTGTTGTAACTCCTTCTTGGGTACATATAGATGATCCCTAAAAAAGGGTAAGTGGTCCTTGATGGAATATTGTTCTCCATGAGTTTGCCATGCAAGGAAAGCATCAGGATTCATTGTCCGTTGAATTTCTTTTCGTAGTTCTGCTTGTGTTAAGGCTGTCGTAATACCCAAAAATTTGTCGGCGGGTATAATGGGTACTGGGTCTGGAGTTGTATATACCATTTTGTCAATGCCCATACGAGATAAGGCATCAGCCTTTCCATTCCTGACCCCTGGTCGAAACGTGATTACATAATCATATTCGGCAAAGAAAAGGGCCCACCGCAATTGGCGTGAGGACTGGGCTTTGGCTGTTTTGAGATATTGCAGCTTTCGGTGGTCCGTGATGACTGTAATGGTGTGTCTGGCCCCCAGAAGGTAGTGCCGCCAGGCTTTAAATGCGGATTGATAGCCTGGAGTTCTTTGTCAGTGATGGCATAATTAATCTCTGGAGGTGAGAACCTTTTTGACCAGAAGGCCACAGGATGTAGTTGGCCGGTTTCTGGGTCACTCTGTGAAAGGACAGCCCCCCCTTGCCATACTGGAAGCATCAGTTTCAACGCTATAGGGGAGGTCTGGACAAGGATGTTGCAGGATTGGAGTGGAGGTAAACCTTTGTTTAAGTTCCTGAAAAGCTTTTTCTGTTTCTTCGGTCCAAGCAAACCTTTTATTGTTTTTTCGTAATAGTACTGTGATCGGGTGCATAACCTGAGAGAAGTCTGGGATGAACCGGCGGTAGAAGTTCGCAAATCCCAGCATGCTTTGTACCCCTTTCAGAGACGTCGGTGATGGCCATTTCAAAATGGCGTCTACCTTGTGCACGTCCATTCTGATGCCTCCTGGAGTAAGGATAAAACCAAGAAACTCTACTTCGGTGACGTGAAAAAAGCATTTTTCAAGCTTTGCATATAAGCGATGTTGACGGAGCTTGGTGAGGACTGAACGAACGTGCCTGATATGATCTTGTTTCGAGGCTGAGTACACTAAGATGTCGTCTATGTACACTAAGGCGCAAATGTCAATTAATTCTCTCAAGACATTATTCATGAAGTATTAAAACGCTGCAGGAGCGTTGCATAACCCGAAGGGCATGACTTGATATTCATATAAGCAGTATTTTGTACAGAAAGTGGTTTCCCACTCATCTCCGCTTCTGACTCAGACCAGGTTGTACGCTCCTCGAAGGTCCAATTTGGTATAAATCTGGGCATCTTTGACTTGGTCTAGCATCTCAGGGATAAGTGGCAACGGGTAGCGGTTCTTCACAGTGATCTGGTTTAATGCGCGGTAGTCAATACAGGTCCTCAAGTCCCCTTCCTTCTTCGTTACAAAGAAGACAGGCTGGCTGCTGGGGACATCGATGGGCGGATAAATCCGTTTGCAAGGTACTGCTCTAAATAGGATTTCAAATGAAGGTTTTCTGGTTCTGTGAGAGCGTAGATCCTGCTGCAAGGGATTTGTGCATCAGGGACAAGTTCGATCTGAAAGTCATAGGGCCTGTGCAGCGGCAATGTGTTTGCTTGGTCCTTTCGGAATACTTCCTGGAAATCGTGGTATTCGCTTGGCAAGGTATTAGTTACTCCCAGGATTGATTCTGTCGCTCCAGGAGTCATGGGGATACAGACATCGGGTTTCTGCTCTTGATAATAATAGGCAGGGGAGCACTTTCCGGGGAAGGTTAATTTCCATGCCGCCACTCTATCAAAGGGTTGTGAGCAACTAACCATGGCATCCCTAGTATTAGCCGGAACTGAGG
The DNA here is from genome assembly GCF_040938575.1 of Ambystoma mexicanum. Lineage (NCBI taxonomy): Eukaryota > Metazoa > Chordata > Amphibia > Caudata > Ambystomatidae > Ambystoma > Ambystoma mexicanum. The sequence continues at coordinate 249,256,758 of NC_090930.1, read as the reverse complement.
TGCCTTGATGAGATCGAATGAAATAGACTCCCGATGTCCATCCTGGCACAGCAAGGTTGCCCCGGCTGTGCACTGGGTTACTGGTCCGGAAGCGATTTCTGTCCCATCCACGGTGGTTACCTTGTCCATGGTCGGCTTGGAACATAAAGGAAGCCCCATCTCTGCTGCCAGTTCTTGATCAATATAATTTCCAACTGCTCCGTTGTCGATGTATGCTTCAACCGCATGCATCCTTGACGACCGTTGGTGGTTAATTAAGATCACTGGTATTGCAAAGTGCGAGGTCAGCAACTCCTCCTTCTCACTCGACAAACTGATCTCTACGTTTGCCGAGCTTGGTAGTTTTCCGGTTCCTTAACGTCATCCTTTTCTGTGGCCCGACTATTCTCCTTGGGGGTTTTACTGGGCAGTCCTTCAGGAAATGTCCTGGTTTCCCAAAATACAAACAAAGTTGTTGTTGTCTTCTTTTATCCTGCTCTTGTTTTGTTAATGGAGGTTCTATCCCTTCGATCTGCATGGATTCTACAGCGTTTTCTGGCACACGTGGTGTGTTGTCCCTTGGTTGAACATACGCGGCCTGAGGGTCCGTTTTAGACCGGTCTGCTTTTCGGTCCTGCAACCGGGGGTCTAGCTGCACAACCAAATTTATGAATTCGGTACAGTCTCTGGGGGGGATCAACCACCAGGGCTAAGACGTCCTTTAATTTGCCTCGTAAGCCTCGATAGAATAACGTGGTTCTTTTGTTTTCTGGCCACCTAGCTTTCGGCAACCCGTCTATTGAAGGTAGCAATGTACGTTAACAAGTCCTGATTCCCCTGTCGGAGGGATAAGAGTTTGTTGTCTACTGCTTGTTTCTGGGTATGGCGAGCATAACGTTTTTCCATTTCTCTCTGGAACCCCCCAAAGTCATGTAACAGAGGATCATCATAGGTCACCAACGGCACTGACCAATCTGCTGCACTACCACTCAGGTATGACAAGGCAAAAGCTACCCGAGCTTGGTCGTTTGGAAATGCTCCAGGCCTACAAAGAAAGTGAAGGTGACACTGATTTATGAATGCTGCATACTTCAGTGGGTCGCCTGAAAACCTTTCTGGTGGTGCCAGGGGAACTGTTCCAGGTAACGTGATCTGTACTGGCGTGGGGGTAGTGAATGGTAAGGTGGGGTTTTGCATCAGTGGATTGCTCCCAGGCAGAGGAGTCTGTCCTGCCTGTGATTGCAAGAACTGCCTACCGATCTCCTCAGTGCGATCCTTGGTCACTACTAGGTCTCTCCGGAGAGCATTAGTCTCTTGTCGGGCAGAATGAACCTCGGCACGAAGTTCCCCTCACAATTGTGCCAATTGGTCCATTTCCGATATCTCCATGGCACCCAGGTGGATTAGTTATGGTAGGCTTTGCGTTCTGTTACACTCACCTGGTATGCACGGGGACGCCACCCAGCCGGGCTGCTCACTGGTATACTTCTCAGTGGTTCCCAGATGTGGTCTGCGGGGAAGGTTCCGCCTGAAAATACAGGAGGGCTGTGTTAAAGACTGGCCGATCAAGGTAAGTATCCTCCTTCCACCCCATATGATTTTATCCCCTCTGGGCCTTCTCCTCACCTTGTTGTAGAATTAGGCATGCTCTCCGTCCTGCCTTCTTTGCAGGGGCGCGTTGTCTTTCATGGGTGTGTGCGGTCCAGTTATTTCACTGACCCCGGCCCGTTTGATGTCTTTTAGGTAGGTCTTATTGCTGTTTTTTTGTATTGTTGTTATTCCTGCATGCCTTTCTTTGTTTAGTAATGTCTCTTTTCTCCCTTAGATATGTGGCGCTGCAGTGTGGCGAACTGGCTTTGTTGGGCCTCGCTGGTAAATGATGGCACGTAATGAGTGCTATTATGCGGTAAGTAAGCGCTATGCGCAGCGCTGCGATGTCTTGCCTTTGCTAACCTGTTTTCCTTCTTTTCTCGTAGGTCGCGGTGTTCTCCCAGCCCGTGTGGAATTTCCAGAGCGATGCCAGCCGAGAGGCGACCAGCCAGGTAAGCCTTTTGAGCAGTTCGTAGTTTTGCAATGTTTCTAATGCCTTCTTTAATGTTGTCTTTACCTTCCTCTTTCAGGGCTTTCAGTCCGGGAGGCGTGCAGATCCAAGGAAGCTGTTCACAAGAGCTGCAAGCAGATGAAGATTGCAGGTAAGATGCTGCTGCTAACGGTGTTCCTTTTGTCTCCTTGCAGGTGCTGCTTCTCCGAGGCTCGTGGGTATAGCTGGACACGGTGAGTGTCACGTTGCAGACTGCAAAGTAACGCGAAGCGTGTTGTCTTGTTCGGGTGTGGTTTAAATAGCTCCAACAAAGAAGTCCAGGTAAAATAGTCCCTAGACCACCACACCCAAAACACTATACCGCATAGCTTGGTTCCTAGGAGCTAAGCTATGTGGATGCCTCCATGTTGGCTCAAAGCCTCAATAAAGTAGCTGCCTGAACACATGTCTTTCACGGTGTATGAGCCTGGCGCCACAGGCGCCAGGACTGGCCCCAAGAGGGCTTTTGAAGTGGATGCCAGGCCTTAGAGACCCGAGTCCTGATCCCACCTGGCCAATGGACTTGCCAGTGGGGATTTTGGATGAGGGTCGTGACACCAGCATGTACTGCAGTGGTTACGTATGCCGAATCCAAATATATTGTTACTGCATACCACTTTGCTGCATGGAGTGCTTCGATCATTGCCACTAGTTCTGTGGGTTGGGCGGAATAGTGCATGGGCAACAGTTTTTTCACTAGGACCTCATATTCTCCTTCTTCCAGCCCTGCTACCGCTGCCCCAACATGCCTGTTGCCTGTTTCTTGGCAAATCAATGCTGATCCATCTACAAAATACACCTTCCCTTCCTGCAATGCATTTACTCTCGCTTTAGGAATATCACCCTCTTCCCCTTCGTATGTTGCACAATCATGTTCTTGCATGACTTTTACGGTACATGGCTCTGTCAGGAACGTGGCTGGGTTTACTATTTTGCACCGCACTACATGGATATTTGGGCTTGATAGTATAATTTCATAGGCAGTGGCTCTTTATGTGGTGAGGGTAGACTTTGACATTTCAAGTATGGCAAATAGGGAGTGCTTGATGTACAAGGTGATGGAGCACCCCATAACAATTGAGCTTTTTTCAACAGCAAAGACAAAGGCAGCGGCTGCAAGTGCTTGTTTGCATGCAAAGTGACCTTTCATTACTGAATCGAGTGTGCCACTGTAGTATGCTAATGGTTTGTGGCCCAGGGATGTTTTTGTGTTAAGACTGCTGTCATGAGTGTTCCATTGCAATGTTAAAACAGGTACAATTCCCAATCATAGTCAGGTATGGCTAAGACTGGGGCTGTGCTGATCAATTCTCTCAGGCTCGCAAATGCTTGTTGCAGCTCTGGTGTCCATGTTATATGTGTCTTATATTTCTGTGCTTCCTTTAGACCTTGCAAAAAGGGCCTTGTGTAAGCTGTGTAGTCAAGTATCCAGGCCCTACAGTAATTGCAGATCCCAAGGAACTTCTACATATCCTTAACTGTGTACGGTCTGGCTGGTATTATTCATTTACCATCTTTTGAAATCAATTGGCCCAAGTATAGGACCCCAGCCAGACAATACTGCAGTTTTTTCTTATCATCCTTGTAACCCTTTTGGGCAAGTAGTTGGAGGAGGGCGGTGGTGTCACTTCGGCAGATTTCCTCGCTCTCACTGCATACCAGAAGGTCGTCTACGTACTGAATAATGGTGCTGGGAACTTGAATATTGCTGAGATCATGTAATATTCTGTTAAATATACTGAGGCTCTCACAGTACCTTTGGGGCAACTGACTGCGTTCATACCTCATCCCAACCAGTGTAAATGCCGTGAGGTATTGGGAGTCTGGGTCAAGGGGCACAGGGAAAAAGGCGTTTTTCAAATCGACCACAGTAAAAATGGGTGACTTGTTTTGGGATGCTACACAAAATGGAAGCGGGGTTCGGGACTAGACGGAACTCCTTTTGAACTATGTCATTGAGTGGGTGGAGGTACTGGATCATATGCCACGCTCCTCCTGTCACTTTCTTAATCTGATACACTGCTGTATTGCATAGTGAATTTGAGGGGACAATTATCCCTTGATGAAGCAGGGCCCATATCATTTGTTGTATCCCTTCCTCTGCCTCTCTGGACAATGGGTATTGCTTTACTCTGGGGAATATTGCTCCTGGCTTGAGGGCAATCTTTACAGGGGTCACTTCTCTCAATATCCCTACATCATGGGGGTTTGTAGTCCACAGGTGAGGGGGCACTTGTTCCATGTCTGTGTCATAGTAGGAACGTGGTGCACTGACAACGGCCATGAGGGGGCATGGCAACTTTCTGTACTACACCATTACTTCACAACAGATACTTTTCCAAAATAATCTCCCTGTCATTGTCGTGGAGGCGGGTGAGATTGGACCACTTCCCCCCAAACAGTGGCCATCTTTGATGTTTTCTTTACTCTTGTCCCACGTTCTGTTTCCATATTTGAGACATTTCCAATAGTTCTACTTTTTGGCTAGTATTTAACCCTACCTAACGTCACCTAACTTTGTGAAAGTTCTGAGCCATGATGGGTGCCACCCACTTCTCCCTTTGCACCCCACCACACACACGCGCAAATAGTAATCTGGTTTCCAAAATATCGAATCTCATACCTACCAACGAAATTTTAGAGATCAGAAGCTAGTCTGAATCCAACACTTGTAGATTCTGTAAAAATCAGTCTTCGGTGGAGACGACCCGACATCTTCTGCTATTATGCCCAGCAGTTGACCATATTAGGAAACCGTACTTGGAAAATATCTTCGCCTTGTCATATATACATGACGAAGAACTTTGGTGGTCTCGCCTGATAGGAGGTAAGTAAACAGCTTGGGTGACGGCCACGGCAAAAATTCTGGATCATATTCTAAACCCCAGCAAATGATACATTGATGACACAGTTCATTGACATTTCCTGCAATTGTCATTTTCTTGTAAAATCCTTTTTTTAGGTTATAAATCAGTAAATAAAAAAAAAATATAGCTGCAGTTTCTGGGTTAGTTGCCGTTTAATACCACGATCCCAGGTAAGTAATGTTTCCTTGCTCTTTTATACCTTTTGGTAAAAAAAGCAGAATTAGTCAAATTGACTTCCTTAATTGAGTATGAGCTTTCCCCGGGAATTGTCGATAACGTAATTAGTGGAGCTCTCTTGGTGAACTTTTAATTTACCTGCCAGAAATCTGTGGCTTGTTGCCATACTCTTATCTCTGATTGGGTCTTGTAAAGAGAGACCACTCTGCTCTTATACTCAAAAGTGTATTTGTCCTCCAGAGCATTATGAAGGAATTAAATGTGTGCTGGTGCTGAGCTCCTTAATGTTCAACCTCTGCTTCCAGCTCATCTTGTTCCTTGCTCCAACCTACCTGTTGTCTTCATTAGATGCCTTGAAGTGATAATCCCCTTAATAACTGGTTTGGCAGTCCCGGAGTGTTTCTATCAATATTTCTTTATTATCATTGTTTTGTAGTATTTGATACAGGCCTCAATTCACACCTTACATACAGACACCGATAGTATATAGGAGCCTAGTGTCCAAATATGAGGAGTTTGTTCTCTGGATACAAAAGCACATTAGTGAATACTTGGACATGATCAGACCCATCAATCTTTTTGACGAATGGACCCACTAATTTGGGGATGAGCCGCCAGTCAATTCGTGAATATGTTCCATGCACATGTGAATGATGTGGAAAATCATGGTCTCTGGGGTGTAAATGCCACATACCAACAAAACCTAGACGGTCAATTTCCCCCCTAATGGTCCCCGACATGGAGCTTGCACTGGTCCGTGATGCGCTAGATCTGTCTAAGGACTAATTTGAAACCATATTAAAACAGATATTCCACTTTAGAATCTTCAATCGCCTGAGCAGGACAGGCCAATCGGGACTCTGACAAGGGAGAGTATGTACTGATCATGACTTGGTAAATGTGGTAATTTGGAATATGTGTGGCAGGGGGAGGTGTGAGAAAACGGAATGTGTCACACCCGCTAGTCCCCAGAGATCTGTCATTCAGGTCGCCAGGACACGGCCATCGCTTTTGAATCCAGTTCCTGGGGGTGCACCAATGTGGGAGGATCACCTGGGTGAGGGGTCTTTGTGGAGTTGGAGTGGGACACCGCATGGCGAGATGCAGTATTCCCTTCCCTGTAACACCTATACCTCATCCTACCAGGTAGGATATTTAGGAACTCTCCCCCACCGTCCCCCTTCACAACACAAACACTTTCTCATGGACAGCTTGCTATGAGAGAAGACGGACTACCACCCAAGCCGTATACCTGAAATGTCCCAATACAATGGTCCGGCAATTACCGACCATCACACACACACCTGACTTCCATTACACGTCCCCATACAGATAAAAGTCGGAGCACAAGAGCACACTCTGAGCAAGGCAAAGCACACGAGGAAGCAACAGTTCCAAGATGGCAGTTTAACACAAGGAGAAATATGCCAAAACAGAAGGGGATTGCAAGGAGGGAAGTATAATGATAATAATTATTATTGTTATATCATTGACCCTTTTGACGAGGAACCATTACTTTCATGAACCCTTGAGAATATAAAACGTAAGGCCAGGAAACCAGGCTGAAGAATCCAGCATTGTGTGTCGGAGATACCCAGGGACCTCCTGTGTCGATAAGCAAGGCGGGGAGAATCGCCTGCCACTGTGCTACTGTCCTTGGCTCCTACACCAAAGCAGCGCCAGTGAAATCAACACAGCCAGTGAGTTGGGGGGACTGATACCAAACCGGTTTGTGTTAAAGCCAAGGTTGCAAGCAGAACAACAGATGAATGATTGAACTTTGAAACCAAGATACAATACCCTTGACAGAGTGGTCCGACACCACGTGCGTGCTATAGGAGGAGTAGCTGGGAGCTCTGAATAGCTGGGGGCTCCGAATAGTAGGGGTGTATTAGTGTAGTAGTGCACATGTAGCTGTAATGTGAGTCTTAGACAGAGATGCAGAAATGCGCAAGGCATATGGTTGCCAATGCATAAGGCGTAGATGGGAAATGCACAGAACACAGAAATGCAGAGCATGCTTTAAAGTGCATATTATTTCAGGATATTTCAATTGACTGATTTGCATTAAAATGAATATATTAACATAATCCAACCCCAGTAACATGTCCCCTTAATAATATATAGTGCAAATTAGTCTATGTGGAATAGGCTGGAAAGTTTTGGAAAATCCATGATGCTTTGTAAAATTGAGTTTTGTGCAGACTGAGCTTGGTGCAGTAAGTTAAACAAACATGAAATTATGCTCTGCTGAGGCCAACCATTGCTGAGTCAGGAAGCGAAAGAAGAAATGTAACATGTTTTTCAGAAATGCAGTTACTTCAATGGGGAAAATACACAGAGCAGATCGGATGATGTGGGTGGATCTAGATGATGAGGTGTTGCATTGATTGACTGAAGAACCTATAAAAAAGGATGTGAGTGGGTGTAGTCAGATCAGACATCCTCAGGCACAGCACTGAGAGAGACAGTGAATTGCAAGGGACTGACTGGAGAACACTGTCCAGTGCTGGCAAGCTGCCTGGTGCTGTAGCAGTCCTTATCTGAGTGGGTGACCCTGAGGGAGACAGGAGAACAAGACTGATGGGGATTCCCATGTTCGGCTGAGCCAGACATTTCGCCAGCATATCTGGGTAGATATAAGTCTAAAGTGAGGGGTGTTGGATTGCCTGTCAGTCAGTCAGGGAAATAGATCATTTCATTTTTGGTGCTGTCGATGTTAAAAGTGCATGCAATTTCGAAATGCCTTTGCTGTTTTGTTCTCTCTCTCTTCAAAATGCATCTCCTGCCAAATCCCTCGCTTTCAAGGACGGATTTTAAGACTGGTCACAGCTTATTCTATTTTTGAAATGTGCCATTGCTCATTGTAATATATTCGCACTGTAAAACCTGATGTATGCATAATTGTTGCCATGTGTAAGCGGCGCATTTATCTGTTACGACAACACAACACTTTATAAAGTAACTTGGTGTTCTAGTGCATTTGTGCGGCAGTCGGTCATTTTATTTGACCTACACAAAGAAGCGGGTGCGTGACTAGAAATATCTCGAAGGGAAAAACAGCTGTGAACTATTTAGCCAGAAAGTGAATGAATGTGCGGTATTTCAATTTGTTTGTTTTCTGATTTTGAAACTCAGCCACAAGGGCATATTGCAGTACTGTACATAAAATACTGCGAGATGGGAAGGTATAAGTTACCCACCCAGAGTGTATCAAGTCCAATAGTATGTTATGATGTGGCCCTGGTAAAAAAACAATTGTTAGACAATTTTCTGAAGTTAGTCTCACCACTGTAAAAGGAAATACCCGAATGAATTACCACAAAAGATACTACCACCATAATAAAAATACCACAAAGTTAGGTATAGCCCCAAAATATATCCTACGGTGCTCATTCGAAAGTCCCTGTAAGGTATCCAACTGAGTGTTGAGCAAGGTGAAAGAGTGGCAAAGAACTGTACATTGAAGTGGTCCTGCAACGGGTCAAGCAAACTCCTGGTGACAATAGAAAGTGTTCGATGTTGATTCTGCCAAGCAAATTGGTGGAAGCAAGAAACAAGGGAGATCTATTGAATACGTTGATGACAAAATAGAGAAAGTTGGTCCGGGACTGAACGAGGGAGATCAATTTGGGATAAAGCAAGTTTGTGTTGAAGTGAATTAAATTGGTCTGAACCTGGAAGAGGGAGAATGATTGAACATTGCATTAAATGGAGCTGAGCCCGGCTGAGGGGGATCCCGGGTGAATAGTGAATCACCTGAGAAATTGGACCCATAAAAATGTTATGAAGTTTGTATTCAAGAGGATCTGAGCCCAGCTGAGGGAATCCAGGGTGAATAGTGAATCACCTGAGAACTGACTACGGATGATTAAAGTGGATCTAAGCCCGACTGAGGGGATCCGAGGTGAATAGTGATTCACCTGAGAAATTGAGTACATGTGAAATTCTGAGAGGAAAATTACGTATTGTTTGTTTGTCGCATCGGGCCCTCTGCAAGAAGAGACTTTGGAAGACAAAGAGACTTGGGCACAAAAAGGCCCTAATGCTAATGTTTGAACTGCACCCTCGTGCTAGAGAATCCGGAGACTTTGCTAAGCTTGAGTGTGCTGTTTTATCCCGTGCTGACAACATGGGGGAAGGGAGGCCAACAGCCTGAGCATCCTGACATATAATTTCTTGAACACTTCTTTCTTTTACATAACATTGTGTTCCACACTATTTGTATTTAGAGGTAAGGATTGGCAATAGGTTTATTAGTATAGACCCTTTTATTTTGACAAGACAACACCAGGACTGCGTTATTATTAGTTGATGGTCATAGCTTGCTCCCATCTGTAGATTTAGGATAATATGGGCGTTTTTCAAACCCTTTTTGAAGTTCAATAAACAACCTTGAACTGTGGCTACTTGTGTCTGTTTTACTGTTGATACCATGTCTTCCTTGCAGAGGCCACCAACCATACCTGTTGTCCCTCTACAACCCACAGATGAGACTCCTTTATGCCCTTGCGTGATCAAACCTCTTACCCATTGCCGCCATCACCAACCAAATAAAACTTTACTCATCGTAGTGACTAAACTACTCATAGTTCAAAGTCCCCATTCCTCCATACTGTATGGGAACTGAATAAATGAGCTTCCCCTTTACATTTTTTTTGTTTATTTATTTTTTAGTGATCGTATTGATACATTACCATTTTGCAATTATTAAATACATTAACTATCAATATAATAATATTAAAAGGCAAGAAGAACAATATAGACCAACAAGGTAGACAGACCAGACATAACGGCACACGAGAGGGATGGGTGTGCAGGGTATTTACATAAATAGCAACCAAGCAATTAGTCAGTCAATGCGGTTGGGATATTGATCAAATATATCCCATTTCTTATTGAATTTATGAGGGCAATTAGAAAAAAAGTACAATGAATAGAAAAATAACGTTCCACCAAGCATTATAAGATAATCAACTAGAGTCCATCCAATTGGAGGTAATTACATGAATAGCAAAGTTAATAAAAAGGTTAAATAAACAAGGAGATTTAATTGTTTGCATATACAGGTTTAAAATGGGACCAATCATTAATGTACATAGCGAGAGTGGTTCTTGAACGTGAAAGCTATTTTTCAGACAACTCCAGATTGTGGACCAAAAGGTATAGACAAATTTACAATCGTAAACTAGATGGGAAAAGTCTGCATTAGGAGTATTACACAACCAGAATTTTTTGATGAGGTATTGGATACTTTAGCAATTATAGAAGGTGTGAGAAAAGTATGATGAATGATAAAGAAGTAAGTCTGAGTCAGGGTGGCTGCAATTGAAGCAGAGTAACATGATTTCCAAATATTGGACCACATATCTGAGGAGGGCTTGAAATTCCAATTTAATTCCCATTGTCTAATAACAGTGGTATTAAATAGGTCTCGATTTGGAGTTTCGTTTAAGAAGGAATATAATTTGGCGGCATTGATGGAGGGTTTATAAAGCATTGGATTTGGAAGAGGTGAGGGGGATTTTTGAGTTAAAGTAGGTCAAGATTTGGATAAGGGCTTTATTAGGGATCCATGAAAAAGTACATCAGTACATTGAATTGGTGAGATAATTGTGCAAAAGGGATTTCTACAAGATTATGAAATAGGTGAACAATTAGTTTAATGCCGGAAAAGTACCATCTTTTAAATATACCTAGACTTGCGTTATTAGGAAAGGATTTGTTAAACCAAAAAAAGAGATCCGCTAAATCAGTTTGCAAAAAGGAGCCGGGAGGAAGTTTGCCCCATATGGAATTGGGATAGTGCAAGGCAGGATAGGAGGTGATATTAGGCCAAGAAGGGGTTAGAAGAAAGTGATGGAGAGTAAGTGGCACAATTGTATTAGCCTCAATATTAATCCATGTGGGGGCATTTGGCAGTTGGTTTTTGTAATGAAGTCATTTGTTTAAGAACAAAGGCTTTGTGATATAATAGGAAACTGGGGAATTCTACACCTCCAGCATGCTTGGGGAGTTTAAGTGTATAAATAGCTATTCTTGGTGTTTTATGATTCCAAGCACAGTGTCAAGTTTTTTTTTAATGATTTGTGAGAATAGATACAGACGTCATTGATAACAAGTAAAATATTGTAGGACTGAGCATCATTTTGATAGAATCCAGATAACCACGACAGGATATAAAAAGTGATGACAATTTAAAAATCATATCATTAGTTTAATCTAATAAAAAGTTCATATTGAAAGTAATCAAATTCAAAACAATGGCAATCGCCCACAAATGCCTCACTAACAAAGCTCCTAAATATCTTACCAACCTGCTAACTCCAACCCAAACCACCAAGCCTACACGCTCTGCTTCAGCCTTCCTCTCTGTTCCAAAATTCAAAAGAACAAAGGCTGGGGGACGTAGCTTCCCAGTTGTGGCAGCCAAATGCTGGAACGCCCTACCTCTAGACATTAGATGCGACCCTTCCCACACTTCATTCACTAGAAAACTCAAAGCCTTCACCTCCAATGTGTAGCCTTCTGTGCCTCATTGCTTACAGTATCATCCTTATACAATATGCTTCTGTAAATACATCTGCTCTACCTCATTTGTAAATTACCTATGTGAATAAGATTGTGCATGTAAATATTACTGATTATGTACCGACGGAAACAATATATCTGTAACTATCTTATGTCGGTAAATATGCTTAATAGAATTTATGCCAAACCTATTTTTTCTATTGTTGCCTGTGGTAACCTCTGTAATGTGTATTAACTGCTCTGCAGCGCCCAGATACCTACGGGTTTCACGCGCACTACAAATGTTAAATAAAGAAATAAATAACATAATGGTGGATATCCTTTGCAAAATGTAGTCCAAGGTATTTGATAAAAGAAGACTGCCAAGACATTACAAACAATGCAGTCTTGGTAAGGGTATATGCATTAGTGGGTGGCATAATTTCAGATTTGTCAAGGTTGAGCTGGTATCCAGATACTAGAGAGAATTCAGGGAAATTGGCCTATAATTTTTGACAATGGAGGGATCTTTATTGGGTTTGGAAAATAAAATAAGTGCTTCACCAAAGGAGGCCATACTGTTACCATGATCAGTAAAGTGATTATTTAGTTCTAAAAGTTTCTGCAAAAGCCTTGTCAAAATCCATGGAGTAACCATCGGGGCCGGGTACTTTCCCCAAGTTTAAGGTCTGAGATGGGAAGAAAGATTAATAGGGTTGATGACATTTTTATTGTTCTGTTGAAAAAAAGATTGGATTTCATTGAATTTAATATAGGCATCTGCAGAGTATAAATTAGAGTAGGTCTAGGAATGCTGTACTAATGTAATTTCTTTAGTTAGTCGTTTGCCATCTGAGCCAATAATAGATGTTATGAAGAATGCTTCTTTTTTAAGAGGCTAATCATTTACCAGCCTTATTAGAATTACTATAACATTTAGATTTGGAGTATGGAATTGGCAGCTTTACAGTGCATCATTTGTTAAATTCAATGCGTTTATTTCTGGGCAATTTAGTAATATTAGGATCAGGGTTGTTGTAGAAGGAAGTTTCACGTTTTTTGATGGAGGCCAATACATCTTTAGATAAGGATTCCGTTTTTTTTGTTTTTGATGTGGCAAATTGCCCTATATAACCTTGCATAACTGCTTTAAAAGCATCCCAATCGTTATGTATCAGCGTATATTCTTGGTGATTGATGTGAAAGAATTATTTAATACAAGTTTTCATTTTTTCAAAAGAAAATAATTAAATCTCCATCTTGGTGAACATTTCAGGTTATGTACCCATTCTAGTGTGGTAATGCCGGGTGTCCGAGACTAAGGTATCTATAACGCGCACCACATCTGTGGACACTTGCTGCAGCCATGGCTCCACATCCATGCACTGTAGAATGCAGCTATGGAAAATCTGGTCTAGCAGCTCTCATAGCCATCCACACTGAAGCACCCGACGTACCTCAACACCTTTGCCATTGGTATACAGCGACAACCTACAAAAAAAAAAGATTTGGTCTAGCTAGGCACACATAGAATCTCCTGCACTAGCACTCTATCCTAACCCCCCGACAATACCCACCCACGTGCCTGACCTCTGGGCTGCTTACTGGGGCCCAGCCAACCCTCTTAAATCCTAACCTCACAGAATGCGCACACACATGTTAAACGTAACTCTTAGAATCTCCCATACATGGATTCAGTTCCTGAGGTTGTGCCAACCACAAAGCGCATTGAGGCCATACAAATGGGGAAATGGTGCTATATAAATGACAATTACAATCTGGAAATCTTTGAGCAGAACTACATAACGAGAGCCTACTTGCACTTGTATCTTTGTTAATCCTACCTATCTGGGAATGTATTTAGCAGAACTACCGACCGAGGGCCTCTCTCTAGCACCTATATTGAAACTATATGATTTAGGCCAGATCTGGCTGTCGTGGAACAGACAACGGCAATAGAAATTTCAGACTCAACAAGACACAGGGAGGACCTTAGCCTAATAGCCCCAAACACCAAAGGGAGATACCATCCCCTCTACAGACACTGGAAGCTCATCAGGAATAGGGTCCCCCTCGAATCCACACAGGCATCCACACAGGCACTCAAACACAACAGTATGCAAACTCTTTCCTCTGCACCAACAAACAATAGAATGCAGCTATACCCCTTGATTAATTCGGCCTAGCTGCACACATACTTATAGACCTCCATGATCACCTCAACAATCTTTAGAATGCAGCTATACCCCACGAATATAATCCCATTCACAAATTCTACTCCTGCTAGAATACAGCTACCCAAGTACAATTGGCCTTGCTGCACACATTTAACTGATCTCACACAACCACGGCACCACGCCTAGCACTAGAATGCAGCTACCCACCACTTAATCCACCTAGCAGCACACATACAGAGTGAACACAAGCACTGTTACTACACTGCTCTCTCCACTGACCTGGACTACGGTCCCTGAGGGCATTCAACCCACAGCGCTTTGGAATCATACCAATGGTAAAAGGCTCTATACAAATGCCCAATAACATAACATAACATAACGGGCATGATCAGAGATCATTATAGAGCCTATTTCTGAGTCAATCAGGGTGATGTTAGTGATGGATTAATAAATATATAATCAATTCTAGAAAAGGATTGGTGAGGGGTGAGAATAAAGTGTAGTCCTTAATTTCAGGATGACAAAATCGCCAAGAATCTACCAACCCAAGATTATCTAATAAAAGTTGAATATTTTTACTAGATTAGGAGTTGACAAAGTACATTTTCGGTCTAGAGTAAAATCAAATATTTGGTTAAAATCCCCACATACAATCAGTCGATTAGAATCTTTCTGCAAACATTTTTTTTTTTTTGTAAATTTGCCCCAAAACAAGGGTTTTGTGCTGTAGGCCCATAAACATTCACAATGTTGACAGAAGAATTATTCAATAATGATCCAGCATACAGCTATATCCTTTTCTTCCTTGTTTAAAGAAAACGCAATAGGCTTATTGACAAAATGGAGACACCACCTTTTTTGTCTAGGGCATTTGAAAAAAGGCTATGCCCAATCCAGGAGCCTTTCCTCTTTTTATTTTCACTGTCTGAGTCCAGATGAGTCTCTTGAAGTCACGCAAAGTCAATTTTAAATTTAGCAAGTTGAGAAATGATTTTAAGGCATTTAATGGGATGATTTAAACATTTGACATTCCAAGTAACAATTCTAAGTGTATTTTATAGAAGTAAAGACAAAGATAAAGCATCATATAAGAAATATGGATATGAGTATAGTAGATCTAAAGAATAACAAATAATTGCAAATCATAAATAAAGATCACATGAAGCTTTATCTGACCAGCATTGCGAAGATAATGACACGTAAGGCAAAGTATATGAGTAAGGGTACATAAAAGAGAAAAGAAGTTAGCATAGAAAATGATAATGTAAGAGTTGTTGTCAAGAGCATAGGTAAAGAGAAGGAGAAAAAAGAAAAGAAAATATAAAAAGGACAGCATACCAGTATCATGGAAGTTGTGGAAGCGCAAGATGGATAGAGCTTAAGGCACTGCAGAGTACCAACAGGGGATAAAGAGAGTTGACATCAATATATGAAATAATAGGATTATAGGGAAAGGTAGAAGTGCGACATTAGTAATAATGTATGAGACTAGTATGTATTACGATAAGTCAGTTATCGACTGAGGAAGAGACATGGCTATTATTTAAATCAGGTCAAGATTGTAGAGAGGAGAGAGGATTCTACTGCTTTAATCTGCGATTTGTATTTGTCTCTGAATCGATCGAGACTGAGTAGGTTCAGAGGGGGCCGATGATTCAGATCTGCTGCATGCAGTATTGTATTTCCTTTGTTTGATTTTTGTTCTCTTGAAGAAGGGCTGTTGTGGGTGGGTTTCCGATTCAGAGGAAGGTGTAGTAGTATCTGACGAGGATGTGACTTCCATTGCAGTAGATTGTAGGGACTAAAGTAATTTAAAGAGTTCATTGGGGTCTGTAAATTCTTTGGTAAGGCCATCCGGAATTGTTATAATCATTCTGGCAGGTTCAAGCAAACCATATCTGATTCCTAATTTCTTCATGAGGGGCCTCATGTGCCAAAATCTTTTACTTTTAGCTTGTGTATTCTTAGAGAAGTCAGGAGAAATAAAGAATTTGGGGCTCTTAAAAAGGATGGGGGCATTTTTCCAGGCTGCTAACAATATGTCACTTGCTTGTTGGTGTCTAAAACAGGCAATGAATGGTCTAGGAGCTGAATTGTTAGAAGTAAAGCGAGATTTGATCTGATTATCATGTTGTAATTCTAGAGGAGGAGAGAATGTAATGCCTAATACTTTTGGGATCCAGTTGATAAGAAAATTGATTGGATCATCGGATTCAGATTTTTCAGGAACCCCGTTAAAGCGCAAGTTGTCTCTTTAATTTCAATTCCATAACATCAGATTCCAATTGGACAATTTTTTGTTGCATACTTTCAAGGCCTTCAACTCTATCTTCGGCTTTATCTAATCTCCCTGTCACAATTTTAATTTTATTTTTAAAACACTTTGGGGCTGATTAATGGAATTTGTGTGCTGAAAAACGGGGATTTGTGCACCATTCTGCCCGCAAATCCCCATTTGTTAAACAGGGATTTGCGGGCAGAATGACGCACAAATCCCTGTTTTTCAGTGCACAAATTCCATGAATCAGCCTCAATGTCTTCTTGAATGTTTGAGGAGCGGTGTCTAGCATGGAAATGGAGGTGCAAATATTACTAAGTTCATCTAAAATTCTCTCCATGCATGAATTGAGTGCAGTGACATCTGGGAGAGGAGTGTTCTTGGTAACATTAGCCATCTTGACAGTGTAATTAATAATAATATAAGCAGAAAATTGGTCTTTGTATGTTAAAATAACTCTGTAATATTATGACTGGACATAGGGTGTCAGCAGCGAGTAGGCCTTCATAGAGTTAATGAGACCACAATGAATCGTGGTTTGTCAGGCCATACAGAGTTGGAGTTGCTGGCAGACCAAGGAAGAAGGAAGGTCTACCGGCCTTCAGGGTCACAGATCTGGTGAGGGGAAATCCAATGGATTGCAGATGACCCGGCGCACGGATCACATTTGAGTATAGGAGCAGCACATACAATCTGCACCAAAAGCAGAGATGGGGCTGACACCGCCTTAGGAGATATCTAGAGGGCGCAATAACCACATGAGTGGGGAAGCCGCTATCCCGCCTCACGGTGAGGAAACAAGCCGCACCAAGAACGCCGAGCACATAAAAAATTGCTTTTCTCAGTGCCGGACCCCATCCACATATGCACTCGTCCTCCACTGACAAACTGATGTCCAAGGAATAGTGTTTGCAGAAAGTGGCTGGAGTTGCCCATGTCGCCACTTTGCTGATGATATCCCATGATGCATGCCTCTGGAATGCCCCTGCGGTTGCTTTTGCCCTTACCGCATGCAAAGTCACAAACTGCGGATTAGGAAAAAACACTGGTAGACCTATTTCCTGATTGATGTGGAATGGAGAAACAATTTTATGAAGGAACTTAGGATGAGTTCTAAGGACCAGCTTATCCCTGTGAAAAACAGGGAATGGCTAGGATGCAGAAAGAGCCTGAATCTCCCGTACTCTATGCGCTGAAGGTAACGCTTGGAACAAAACTGTTTTAAGTGTGACCTATTTAATCCTTATGGATGCCAAGGGCTCAATGGGTTTATGCGCTAAACAACATTTAAGTCCCACACTGGATGAGGCTGGTGTATAGGCGGGAACAACCGTGAAAGGCCCTTCAAGTGACTTTGACAACTGGATTGGCTGCTGTGAAGGTCGCATTGTTTAATTTGTTTGTATGATATGATAGGTTATTTATAACGCACTTAATACCCGGAGGTTTCAAAGCGCGGACCCAGGGATCGCACCTGTGGTGCTCTGTGTCGTCTTGCTTCCAAGGCAAGCACGTTGCCCCTGAGCTATCCTCCCAAGACTGTTCCTATAGCCATTAAATATGTGCAACACATGTCCACCTGAATTCCTGACTGGGCCAGATACACT
Source organism: Ambystoma mexicanum (assembly GCF_040938575.1). Classification (NCBI taxonomy): domain Eukaryota; kingdom Metazoa; phylum Chordata; class Amphibia; order Caudata; family Ambystomatidae; genus Ambystoma; species Ambystoma mexicanum. The sequence continues at coordinate 249,239,083 of NC_090930.1, read as the reverse complement.
CAGAAAGACAGAATATCCTCTAGGGAACATGTGAGTGAATCTATTGCTTTATGCTTGGCCCAGAAACAGAACCAAGCCCATTTGGTCTTGTATTGGGCTTCAGTGGATTCCTTCCTTGTGCACTGAATGATATGTAGATCACTAGGCGACAAATATAAGCTCCTTAGCTTTAGTTGATCAGGAACTAAGCCGCTGGAACTTACGGTTCTGGGTGAATCACTGCTCCTTGTTGTTGCATGAAGAACCCCAGAAAGTTAATTGGCAATATGAGGGGACCTTGACTGGATAGCTGCAGTAAGTCGGAATACCAGACCCAAGACGGCCAACAAGGAGATATTAGTATCATTTTGCATAATAGTGGAGTTTGTTCCAGCAGATCTGAAACGCATCTGCCAGGGAGTTGGTCCCTGCCCCACCCATGATGCAAATATGCAACATTTGGTGTTGTCCTCTGACACAAAGAGGTCCACCCACGGATGACCCCATCTTATGAAAATTGATTTGAGGGAATTCATCTGAAGTTCCCATGCATTTGTATTCCAGCCCAACCTGCTTAACCTGTCCGCCTTGGAGTTGCTGTCCTCGGGCAGGTGTACAGCCTTGAGCAGGATTTTGTTAGTCAAAGCCCATTCCCTTTTAGCACAACTCTAAAGTGCTCGAAAGGGTTTTGTTGAACCGTCTTACCAATTGTTTAGAAATGCACAACCTTCAAGATGCCCTACAAGCAGGTTTACGCTCCTGTCACTGCACAGAAACTGCTCTCATGAATATCTCCAACTTTATCGCCTCTATCCTAATTCTCCTTGATCTGTCTGCTGCCTTTGACACTGTCGATCACTCTGATCTCCTTAAATCTCTTTCTTCTTGGGATCTGCGATCAGGCCTTTGCCTGGATTGAATCCTACCTTGAACCTCGCCAATTCTCAATCTCCTGGAGCAACCACACATCTCAACTCACTCCTCTAACTGTTGGTGTTCCACAAGGCTCTGTTTTGGGTCTGCTCCTCTTTACACTCTACTCCTCTGCTGTTGGGTCACTTATCTCTTCCTTTGGGTTCTCTCAGCAACTCTTTGCAGACAAAACCCAAATCTTCTCTTTTCCTGAACTCTCCTCTGATCTCGCTATCAAAATTTCCAGCAGCTCGCTTCCACTTCCTAAATATTAGGGAAATCAAGCACCCACTTCCTTTCAACACAGCCAAGCATCACTTAAAAACTCTTGTCTTCTCTAAACTGGCCTACTGTGCCAGCATACTCTTTGGTCTCCCCAACTAAGATCATTACCTTCACTAGCAGGGCTCTCTTTGAACTCCCTCACTTCACACCTACTTCCTCGTACCATCACCAGGCTGGTTGGCTGACTATGCAAAACAGGGCCAGATTTAAATGTCTTTTCCTGGTTCACAAGTCTATCCACGGAAAGGCACCAGTGTACCTATCCACTTCTATCCAACTCCACAAGCCTTCTCGTAATCTCCTCTCTGCCTCCTCAACTACCTTTGTGGTTACTCGCCCTCCCTGTGCTTCCTCTTGCTTCTGCTCTCTCTCTATTCTTGCTCCACTTGCATGGAATTTTCTTCCCCTGGACATCCAAGAAACAGTCCACACGGATTTCATCAAAACCAAACTAAAAGCCATCCTCCTCACCTCTGAGCTTCCCTCTTAACCCATCTCTCATCTGCCTACTAGCTAACATGTTTCCCTCACCTCTAATCTGCCTCTGTCCCTCACTTCCTCTGCTTCCACTCACCTGACACTTCACCCATCATGGTCACATCCCGAGCACAGCTGGCGTAACACCTAGCTGCACTTAAAAATGGCCAATGTTGGTTGTCCTTAAACTATATATGTCCACTTATGTATTGTCCCCGGTGACTGTTCCATTTACTCCCCTCCACAGCTTGGTCAGAATGTCCCTCAAACTCACCCCATTGTAAGAAGCTCACTGTTTCCCATCAAATCTGATTCCTTATCTATTGTAAGGTATTTTGTGAAATAAAGAACTTTGTTCCTCCTTCATAAATAAATAAAAAAACATTTTAAAAAAGAAAAAAGATATCCAGAGCCATCATGCATAGAACTGTGGACCTGAGGTTGAACTGTCCATCCCCACTAGGACTGAACTGCCCTGGAGCAAAGGGTGGAAAGACATCATGGTTAGACCAATAGCTTTGAGTTCCAGTACATGCATGTGGAGATGAGAGTCTGCTTTGCTCCATTGACCATTTATTAAATTGTTGTCCAGCGTGGCACCCCAGCCCTGTAGAGACGAGTCTGTGGTCACAACCACTAACAGCTCTGGGTGCCATAGAGGCGCACTCACCAATACATTGCTGTTGTCCAAACACCAATGTAGATCTTGATGGGAGAGAGATCGGAACAGGAAGCTTGTCCGCCTGAGAGCCTGTTACCTGATCCCAATGAGTTGACAGATGAAGTTGAAACCTCATCATTCTCAGCCTGGCATGTGGAATGGTTCAAATGCATGATGCCATGAGCCCCAGTAGATGCTGAAACCACCATGCAGACGTTACTCCATTGAAGGAAACAATCGCTCCTGTAACGTGTCCCACCTGATTCCCAGAATCATGATATCCTGAAGTGTCGAGAGTTGAGTTTTCCTCAGACTGAGGGAGAAGCCCAACTGATGAAGAACCTTGGCTAACCTGTGACATGAATGTTCTGCCCTCTCTGAAGAATTGTACCTCACAAGCCAATTGTCGAGCTAAGGATAGAAGTGGTGTCCCAAGTTCCTGAACAGAGCTGCTACTGTGTTCATCAACTTTGTGAAAACATGGCGCTGAATTGAAACCAAATGGGAGCACCTTGTACTGAAAGTGCTGGCCCATTACTGTAAACTGCAGGTATTTCCTGTGAGGTTGATATAGGGGGATGTGTAGGTATGCGTCCTTCAAGTCCAGGGAGCACATCCAAACTCCTGCACAGAAAGACTCTGCAATATGGGCTGACGTTACCATCTTGAATCACTCGAGGGGAAGGAAAAGGTTGAGGAAGGAGAGATCCAGCACTGCCTGGAGGCAAGCCCAGTTCTTTTTGGAAATTACAAATATTTTGGAGTAGAAGCCCTTGCCCTGTCTGGGGCTGGTACAGGCTCTACTGCCTGATCTCTCCAGACTTGAACAATGTCTCGTAGTAGTGCTGGAGATCCGATCTGTAAGAGTGGAGGTGAAGAGGGAGGATGAACGGGGAGCTTGACGCCTGATGGAACTATTGACTGAATCCAAGGATTCTTGAAGTATTGATGCCAGCTGCTCAGAAAGAGAGTCAGTCTGCCCCTAGACGGAGAGTTGTAGACCGGGACCTCAATATCATTGTTCTTTTGGACTCTGAGGTAGAGGAGGGGGAGTGGGAAAACCCTTTGGTAGCTGAACGCTGCTGCTTTCTCCTACGTAAACTCCGGGATCTGTCAGGTTAACACCTTCTGCAGTCTTGGAAACCCTTGAATCCTCCAAAAGACAGCCTTTTGCTCTGATCTGTTCTGCCCCTTCGTGTGTGTCTTTGTCACTGGCTTGGTGAGGATAGCAAGCAACTATGCAGTTTGCGTACAGGTTTTCTTTTTTGTAAGCGCCTCGTCTGTTGAGGAATGAAATAACTCTGACGCCTCAAATGGTAGGTCGAGAATCCAAACTTTGTGGCGTGTATCCATGCTGTTCTACGCATGTCAGCGCCCAAGCATACACCTCTACTGGCAGTGTCAATGTGTGCCACTGTGTCTTCTAGGAGATCCTGCGCTATTCCCTTTGTCTCTGTCAACCCTGCATTAAAGGAAGCCTGTCTCTCCAGGGGTAAATCATGCACGAAATCTACCTCCATAATTTCGGATTTGCTGCCACTAACATTGCATCTGCATTGGTTTGTCTAAGGTGCAGTCCAGAATTGAGGTAAACCTTCCTCCCAAATGCTTCCAAGAATGTGTCCTCTTTAGCAAAACAATTTAAAGAGGACAATGCTGCTGATAACTGGAGGGTTTTGAGTAAAGGGAGGCTGCCGCAACTACAGAAGAATGCAGTTGTGGGTCGGCTGACAGCAACACTGAGTCCCTCTCCAACTGCCTAAAGCGCGCCTCCAATCACTTATTGGTTTATGTGCTGGAATGCTGTTTTTGACACATGTTTTGGCCAACATAACCACATCCTTTTGTAGAGGAATGCCAGATCTAGTAGATGCCATTAAAGACAACAATTCTGACAATACACCAGGTTCCTGTTGAGCTTGCGATTTGGCTGAGGCTGGCGTCTCCTCCTCGTCATGCCCATCATCTTCTGTATTTGTAAAAATAGGTCCTTGTCCCGAATCCTGTCCACTGTTTGGCACACCCATTTGAGATGTATCTGTTATGGCGTCTTGAACCAGCGCTGGCAAAGGCAGCGATGGTGGTGGAGGGATGGTGGAGGAGGCAGAGGCTGCAACAGAGGCACCTGAGGAGATAGAGGCATCATCTGCAACAGGGGCCCCTGAAGTGAAGCCGGCAATTGAGGTTGTTGTGGCACCTGTGGAGGCACAGGAACTGGAGGTTGTTGTAGCATATGAGGAGTAACCTCTTTAATAAGTTCCCTTAGAATCCCTGCCCTGTTAGGTTTTTGCCTTAATGAAATCCCGTCCTCGCAGGCTTCCTGCATGTATTGAGGACTGGTCGGCGCTGCGTGCCTTTCTGATGTGCTGGGTCTTGCGTGCTGAATCCTGAATGGTTCAGCCTGACTGTTAGCTGGTTCACCTTGACTGGGCAAGGGGTAGACATATCCCTGTATCTGTCCCGTGTAGGAATATCCCTGAGGACACCAGCCTTCTCTGGGCAATGAAGTACCACCATACAGGTGAGGGGATGATGGTTCCCTCCCTGCCTATGTTGCCCTTTCTGAGGGTGATGACGAGCATGAGGTGTGGGACTGACCTTCTGCGCCTATGCTGCTTGTAGACATTTTGTGTGCTTTGTGAGAAACCCAAGGGTATCCTCATGCCTAACCCCCCTGGATGCTCTGTTCAGGTGGCCAGGGAAAGGCTATCGTTCTTGGTTCTCAACCTCGGGGGTGCACTAGCGAGGGAGGATTACCTGGGTGGAGGGTTCTGTGAGATTGGGAGTGGGGTACCTGCAAGTGAGACATTGTATCCCCCTTTCCCTATTGTTGACCAACCTAACCCTCCCCCAAAATGTATGGCTTATTGCACAACCTCTCCCTTCAATTTCTCACATTTGACAGTTGAAAGTACTGGGACTAGGAAGAGGAGACTAAGAGTAATGAACACTACACATACTTTTTCACCACTCTGGTACCGGCACGAGGAAGATGCCTGTAAAGTAAAGTGAGAGTCAGGCATGTCCCTTTAATCAAAATAAGGCAAACCTAATGAAGGGTTTACACCGGCAACCTGTTAGAGATTTGCAGGCGTATAAAATGATACTTAGGGAATGGTATTCAGATGGAGAAGGTGAGAAGCAGGGAGACCTATGGGAAACCCTTCCCAGGCGAAGGCAGCTGTGGTGGGAACTGTGGATGTACCAGGACGCCAGCCAGGAGCCCAAAGAGGGAGCCTCTGTGTTGCTGAACTGTGCAGGAGGAAGGAGAACGATGTCCGCGTCCCAAGCGAGGCAGCACAGCTGCCAGCATGCGAGAGGTGGGCCATGGTATTCAAGCAGGGCTCATAGGAGCAGGCCCGCTGACCTACAGGGAAGATAGAAGCAACAGGAGCCATTCAGGAAGTCGGCAAATACTGGTGAGTGTCGGGGAGAGGTACTGAATGAGGGTGTTTCTAAGCAGGCTGCGATTGTGGAATGAATCCATTCCAGTTACTGAACTGTACAGACAGCTGAAGCTAAGCATAATGAACATTTGTTGAATACCGAAATAAATAACTTGAACTTAAACCATACCGAGTGTATGTTGAATACTGAATTGAAGGAACACTTTAACCAATGCGTATCTATTGAATATAGAACTGGCAAACATACCAAATGCATATTTAAACATCAAAGTAAAGAAAACTTGAACTCAAGTGTAACAAATGCACATCGAACATCAAAATGAATTAAAAGTTGAAAATAAGGAAAGTGAATATTTGTTCACTTTCGGAGCTTGTCGCAGAGGTTGGAGCAGTCTTTGCAATCCGCTTCCCTTTTTGTGCTCCTGATTCTACAGCAACCAAAGTCTGTTTTCTGGCTCTATTGACCTTGTGGGTGGACCCATAAGTGCTGCCTCAGGCCGTGGAGCGGCCGCGAAGCTTGTCGCAGAAGTTGGATCAGTCTTTGCAGTCCTTATCAGGCCTGCAGGACTAGAAGACATGCCTCCTCCCGCGTCCAACTCATCCGCGAATCTACACACAGACGGAGAGGGTGACAAACGGTGCCTCCGTAGCTCCAAGACTCAGCCGGGAATAAAAGACTCGCCAGCGGGCCAGACTGCAAGCAGAAGCCGCCTGCAGTCGACGCCCCCAAAGTTCTGCGAAAATCATTTCGCGCATAACGGAAAAGCACCGCCCTCAAAACAGTCGCACACACAAATGCAGATTACAGTGCAGGTTAATGGCATACCTGTATCAACGTTCAGTCCTCCAGCGAAAAGCCAGTCAAAAGACCCACGGCACGCAGAAAAACCTGCGGAGACAAACGAAAGTCAGACGACTCAAGCCGTAGGCACAGCCCTCTCTCCGGCGGTCGGAGGGCCCTCGGCGGGAAGGATTCCCTTGGCCATGTCAGCTGACGCCACCACGACGGGTGTGGAAATGAGCAGTACAGCAACAACCTCGAACCCTCCTAAGAAATCACCGTCACTTGACAATGCGAATCACGCGACTCCGGAGAAACCAGATGGTGCCCCACTCACCTGCGTTTCGCCCAGTGAAGTCCACGGCCAAGCACAGCAGTCACTCCATGATGAGATCCAAGCCGCAAGCCCAAACAGCGGGTGCGGCCTCACGCTGGAGGGAGGGGCCAGCGAGAGCGAAGCCAGCTTTCGAACTCCAAGGAACGGCTGTGTCTGCATATCAGACTCGCCGATTGTACACGATTCACCGCAGGCAGACAGTGAGGTAATAAACAAAACAGAAACAATAAAACATCAAGCCATGAAGCCCGATGCTGCTCTGTCGCACTCCTCGACAAAAACAATCAATCAATCCATGGAAAACGGCGTAGCCGCTGAGTGCCAACAAAGTGAAATTACCACCCCACCAAAATCACCCACACACGCCCCGGTGCTGGGGAAAAAAAACTCAGCCCACAAGAGGCCCATAAAGAATAGAAAAGCACAAGCATCATCGATAAAAGCATTCCTTTCAAAAACAGCGCAGAGCAGCAATATGAATCATTTCTTCAAAAATCACGGCAAGAGAAACCACGATCACCTAGACGAACTTTCAGATGCCGAGATTCTAGAGGCCATCAAGGAGCCTCTGCCTGCAATAAAAATGTGGAAAACCGGCACCCCTCCAGAGTCCACTCCAGCTTCAACTCAACCGCCTTCCAGCATAACGACGGATTTAGTTGCAACCCGAGGCAGCCAGAAATCTAAGGAAAATCCTCTAGCCGCCGCCTCAAACTGACCCCACCCTAATATAGAGGAGAGCGCAAAAACTGTAAAAAAGTCTTCACATGACCAGTCATCCAAAAACATTGAATTGACCCAAGAACAGCTCAGGAATGAACTCCTCAGGAGCTATCACTGCAAACCTCACGGTCTGCCGAAAAGAGAGCAGATGCAACATTGAACCCAAAAGCTGGGCCCTCATGAGCAGCCACGAGCAGAAACGAACCTCAACAAATGGAAGAAGACGCACATAAGCCAAGAGACTCCCCAGAGACAAGTGAGGGCTAGACCCCTGATGAAATTCTAATGCCACCACACAGGTGCAGCAGAAACTGCACTAAACATCACTCACCAACACAAGCAGTCAACCAGGATTTATCCCTAAACACATTGCAGAGACGTCAGAGTAACGGCGATCACTGGCCACCACCTGAAAAGGAGACGCCGACAAAATAAATTGACATGACGACAATCATGTCAGCCATAACCATTGCGTTGGCCCCATTTTGCAAATTATATGAGGCAATAAATGACAACCTGAAAGATCACTCCACAATGGCAGCGATGATGCTCACCAAACTAATATACATAGAAGGGTACATATCAGCGATGGAACAGAAAATAACCACTGGCAATAAAGACACAAACATCGGATCACTCACTGAGATCGAACAGGCGGCCCCGACAAAAACCTCGATCTCCAGTAACAAAAATGATCCACCAAAAACGGAGATGTACATATCTCAAAGTACTCAAACCGAGCAGGAAAAACCCAAGTCACCATTACGGAAGGACTAGAACTGGGGGAACTTCAGTACATTTAATCCCCATCAGAGCCAAAATGGAGGTGAGAGCCCCAGACTACCAGAAAGCTCACCAAAAAAAGGCACAACAAAGGCAGACATCGAGAAGAGGGAACTCGCCCCGCGACACAGGAACACCGCGGCCGAAATCTCCCCTGGTTGGCCTGAAAGCGGACAAAGGACCAAAAAATCCATAACGCCAAACAAACAAGCCCTTCTGAAACTTCATGAGACGGCAGAGGATCAAATGCGGCCGACAACAAAAATCACTACAGTAACAATCTCTAAGAATGATAAGGAACTGGCAAAGAAGAACGAAACAGCGCAAATCAGAAACGACCAAAAATGGCTAACAACGGAGAAGCTACAGCGACAATCTGGAACGAAATTGCCTAAAACAATTGACGATTTTCTGGCGGACAGGGCAGCCATGAACATCTCGCAACATCTACACAGCGACCTTGAAAAAGCAAACGTTAGCCTCCAAAGTGCAAAATGAACAAAGAATCACAATCCCCCTTAAAAAAAAAAAGAAAAACAGAAAAAACAACCAGCACAGAGAGACAACCGAAACAGCAAGACGACTCTAAAAGGAACCCTAGAAGTTATTCTGAAAATGAAAACAACAGAATCCACTCGCTCTCGCCGGCAAGATCCCTCAGACGGACCGAACAAAGAGCAAAAGATGGAAACAAAAAACGTGACACCCAAAACCATTAACCCAAAGTGAAGTCCGCCAACCGAGATCACTCACGAACAAACCGCCACGGAGAGACTGAGGGCGGACCGCAAGAACCAAACCAGAGGAACCACACCCCAACGGTTCGAGACCGGCGCCACATATCGGGCAAGACCAGGCACTCCTCGGAAACGTTAACTCTGAAACTAGAACAATCCTCCAGAAATCATGAGAAGATTGTATTCTACAGAAGAACCGTGAGAAACATCTTCAGCAACAGCACCATCTTTAAACATTTAAGAGCAGAGGACTACGCACGAATCGAACCTTACCATAGAGGGTCGATCGCGAAGGCCTACATTCACATAAAGTCCACAGCCATCCCTCTCTCAATCGAAACGGCACTGGTAGAGTTGTCACACAGTGGCTTCCACCTGTCAATATTAACAAACGCCAGCCAGGCACCAAACGACGGGGATCACAGGCCTGAGTATACATTAAAAAAAAGCCACTATACGACATAAACCGAAGATCTGTATAGCAATCAATGACTACCTCGACATAGGGCTAAGCCGTCAGACTCAAAAACCAACGAAACTAGAAACCGGCCTGCCTCAACGCCGAGAGATGCCAAGACGGACAGAAAGAGAAGAAACTCTCCACACAGGGTTCCAAATACCCCCTCGTCAACGAATCAGACCCACCAAAACAGGGTTCTCACGGCAACAGCTGACTCAATCACTGCAAATTTACAAGATCCACCATGTATAACAGTGGCCAATCTACAAAGGCAGGCCAAAAAAACAACCCCTCTCGCCAATGAAACAACTGTGGGCTTGGCTGCCAAAAACACTATCGGCCTACACCAAGAAGTAGCAACTCGCCACCCATGGTAACGAGGTGCGATCGACGGGCACGCCAAACGACCTCTCCCAGTCGTCCACCACGTTGCACATGGGTTCGTGGAGCACGTGGGGACATCAACACCTGATGAAAAAAGGCGAGGTAAACCTGAGCAATTTCGACATCTTGGCCTTGCAAGAAACGTGGCTGATTGAAAAACCACATCTGGACAGTTTCAGCATCGAAATCTCGCCAGCCAAAAAAAGCGCCTTGGGCCGCCCATCAGCTGGAATCCTACTGGCGGTCCGCTCAGGTAGCGGAATAAGCATCCAAAGGACACTGTCAGCATCCTTACACCATCTGGCAGTGCTGACAAATTGGACCATCCTCAATCAGAAAACAAATCTCATAAAAGAGCTACCAGTTGCAAAAATTAACGTGTATTGGAACCCACAAAACATATCGGACGAGCGGTTTCTGAACAACATCGAGAACATGCTTGACAACCTATACGCTACATCAAAAGTGGGCCACATCATAATCTGCGGAGACCTAAACGCCAGATGCCCTTTAGCTTCAGAGGGACATCAGCAAGAAAAAACGCCAGCTGAAAAAAGAGGAGCTTGATGGTTAGAGCTGATGGAGTCACGTGGTTGCTAAAACTTTGCCCAGGCTTTCACCAACACCAAACGGTGGCCAACTTGGGAAAGAGATACTTCTAGCGCAACAATTTACTACATCTTTGCGTCAGACAACATGCTAGAGCTGGCTACGTATTTTGAACTCATCAAGACTGTTGTGAGCGATCACAACTTGCCAAAAGCAACCTGGGAAATTCCGAAGCGTGCAATCCAGACCTGTGAATCACAAACTGAGTGCAATCACCAAGGAAACCGCCTCAAGCTCACAGCATCGAGAATAAAAGCCTTAACTTTCAATTACCAAAGACAATTGGTTGGCAACACAGCAAACACTACAACAAAACCAGATTACCAACCGCTACTGAGCCCTTATAAGACAGGGACAAGAAAAAAAACAGATTTGAGCGACTCAAACGCACATCAATACGACACGCAGCTGGTCGCAAAAAGAGCCCTCTTAAGACACCTAAGAAGAAATGCTAAAAACACTAACTCACTGGCGGCTCGAATGGAGCACAGAAAAGAAGCAAAGTCCTACAAAGCATGGCTGAGAAATCACCGGATCTCCCTTTACCAAAGAGACTCTGAAGCGATGCTTAAAAAACTGGGGAGCAAAAACACAGGAGATTTCTGGACCTTAATTAAAACATCGGGAGCACACACAGAACCAGTCGAACTGCGTGAGCGAAGCAAGTTGGCCCACTTCACAAACCTGTTCAGAGGCCCAGTCGAGGCTGTGCCGGACGATGTCCTCGAGAGCAAAATCCCATGGTGCGATCTCTCGAAGGAAGAGGATATTCTATCAATCATCCGCAAATTGAAAGCCTTGCGGGCCCCGGGGCCGGACTCAGTGACAACGTCGACTTCAAAAACTTCTATAAAGAGTAGGCACCTTTTATCAGCAAGGTTTTCGAAAATTGTGCCACTGCAAGAGCACTCCCAAGGTCATGGACCTTGTCCGTGGTGGTCCCAATCTTCAAAAAAGGGGATAGGGCAGACCCGTTGAACTATCGGCCAATCGCTCTACTTGACTATATCGGAAAAGTGTTTGGAATGCTGTTATTGCGGGCATTTCAAGCATGGGCCAAGTCCGCTCCGCTCGACAACCCTTTCCAAGTCGGCTTCTGGAAAAACTCAGGGACTACTATCAACATCATGATCCTGAGTTTCCTGAAAAGCAAAGCACATGAGGGGACTACAAAAACATACCTAGCGTTCATAGACCTCACCCAGGCTTTTGACAAGGTAGAAAGACCATTGCTATGGGCAAAACTCTCCGCAGGAAACTGCCCAAAAAAGATCCTGGAGCCAATAAAAGCCCTTTATTCACGAACCTCCATGCATGTGAAGCTGAACAGAAAAGGCACTTTATCGGACGAAATCCCCATAAATAGAGGGGTGTAGCAGGGATGCCCACTGGCCCCGGCCTTGTTCACGGCCATCATAGGGGACTACAAAGATTCAACTGAAGCCGTGAAAGCATTTCCACCAAAAATCGGGGCATCCTTAGTCCCAAGAATTCTCTATGCGGACAACATGACTTTGATGGACCAGACACCGATTGGTCTCAAACGCCTGCTTGCTAATCTATCAGATTACATCAACGGCAACAAGCTGCAAATCAACAAAAAAAAACAACACAATGACCATGGAGAGAAAGAAGAAAGGTGCTTGCTCCACATCTTGGCAACTTGAAAACACAAGGATCGAATCAGTGTCAGAATTCAAATAATTTGGGGTCATGCTGGACAACACCCGTTCAGAAACGAGCATGCAAAGATTAATTTGGACCAAAGCTCGCTCAATGACAACACAAGCCTGCATGCTGGATAACAAATTTGGACGCTTTTCGCTGTTTCCCGTACTGAAGCACTATAAAGCTAAGGTCGTCCCATGCTTGATCTACGGTGCCGAGGCAATGCCAATGATGCCGGAGAAAATCTGGCAATAGGTCGAAGGCTTCTTTTGGAGATCAGTACTGTCCCTTCCCAAATAAACCTCATTACCTGCAATCAGGAGAGGGCTGGGGCTCATCTCCCTAAAAGCAACAGTGGAAAACAACAGTATCTCATTGTACAGAAAAATTCTGCTACCAGAATCACCGCCCCTGTATAAATTGATGAGCACAGAAATCAATGCAGGTGGATCCAAAATGATAACATCATGGGCAGAAAAAAAAAAGAGAACAACTGAGGTCAATTACATGCTCACACGATGACCTACTTCAGAACAAAAAGAAAACTAGAGGAATTGTACTGGATAGGCACCTTGGAGAAGGCAGAGAAGAACAAACTCCTAAGCCACCTGCCAGCACTCCGAAGGAAATGTAATGATCCAGCGGAAATATATAAAAAATGTCCTAGTCGACCACTGAGACAGATCTTCCTAAAAGCAAGACTGAATTTACTGCCGGCAAATGAAATTCTTCACATCAGAGGTATTGCTATTACGAACACCTGCAGGCTTTGCGAAGAGGCAGAAGCAGTAGAATCTGTCCAACATCTACTGACGTTGTGTCTGGCGCTACAAAATAAATCAGACAAATCTATCTATCATCCATCTTGGAGCGCTTTTCAGTCTACGAGAAGGATGTATGGTGGCCGCGCCTGATAACCGGGCAAAAAACTTCATGGGCAATCGCCACAGCCAAAATTCCACAAATCGCTTTAGCGGAAATAGAGCGAAGAGAAACAGAAACAGCAACAGAAGGACTGCAAGATACTGAAACTGAAACACTCTGAAAACAAATCCTTCAAACAACGTCGACACAAAGAGCATAGCGCTAAACCGGAAGGCGTCTTCACCTTCATCAGCCTTTTGTAAAACCAAATATTTTTGGTACACACAAATAAAAAGTAAATAAAAAATATATATATATTTGTTTGGTGTCAAATTGAATACAGCCCTACCATTCCACTTACTGAATATGGAATTGATTAACACTTATCTTGGGCAAAGCAGAGGTCAGCCAAAGAGACAGTGCCCAAGGGAAAACAGCGCATAGGAAAGAGACGCACGTGTGAAAAAGTGTTATAGCAAGGTGGGACAAGACCACCATAAAGTGAACTTTATGGACACTTAAAGTGTGACACGATCATAAAGACTGGCAAGAGGTGTGTGACACTTTGGGCAGAGCCACGAGGCTAATCATGAGAAGCCAAAGGAGTGTGAACATTCCCCGGATTTGTGGGAAGAATATTGAAACTTTGAAGCACCTAGTATCGGAGTGTGAGCCTCTAACTGGTCAAATAGTCCGATATTTAGGGAGATTCGTTGGAGAATCAAATACAAGGACATTGGAGGATTGGTGGGCCATTTTGAGATAGGGAAGGAGGCTCTCCATGACACTGGCCCTGTTACAGCTTGTGAGAGAAATATATGAAATTCTGAATGAAAAGGACAACTGTTCTTTATGAGTAAAGAATAACTTTTATGACCCCGGGCCTCTGGGAAAAGATGGTCCAACTTTTGTTTCTGTTTCTTTTTATGTTTTTATTACTGTACTTTTTGTTTTTGTAAATTGCATTTAAGGTTTATATTTAAACCAAATGATGTGTAAAAAAGAAAAAAAAACATTGCCCATAAGCCAAGAGGCCAACCAATACAGACTACAAGAACTCAACTTTGTACACAGGAATAAGCCTGAAAAAAATGTGTGCGCCTAGGAACCTAGGGATTTTGGTTGCGCAACCTGTGATGGGTGGACTGTGCGCTCTGACAACTTCGCCGAGACCAGTGAGCCTGGAACTGTTTGAGTACAAAAACACTGTGTAAACTAAAGTCTTCGGGAAGGGTAACCTGAGACTCAAGGAATTGTGAACTTTGTCTTGAGAACAAGGTCTCAAGACCCCTTTGCTTTTGAACTTTATTGCTTGGAACTTGGGGAAGTGGGATCTGGAGAAGAAGCTAAGAGCTGGATGAAGCTCAGAACTATGTTGATGACTATTACTTTAATTATTGACATGCCTACACATTGTTAGCTTTATTTGTGAGGGCAAGGATACCTTTTAAGTTGAACTCTTTGACTCAGACTTACCTGAGTTTCGTTCAGGTAGGGAAATCCCACCTTCGCATAGGGCAAGTTAGGCCTTCAACCATCCTGGCATTTAAGTTAATAAATATCTTTTGTTTGAACTTTAAGTCTGTTGTATGTGTCTAGCATCATGATATCTTCACAGCTTGCACCGGTACCTCAGAAATACACTGGAAACTGGACTCTGGTATAGTGTCCTTCGTGGTAGGCCTCTGTGGATCTTGGGCCTCAGTCGAATGACTAGTGTGGCTTTCAACGTGTAAAAGTGCCCCCTCAGGCTTACGCCCGGGTAAAGAGTCCAAAGGCCCCTCACACGTGCATATGCTATTAGAGTTTTTGCGCCTCTCTGTGCCTGGCTAGCAAGGACCACTGCTAGGGTGCTTTTGAAAATAAAGGACTTAACTTTTCCTGCGATCTGGAAGACTTGCTGACGAAGGCCTTGATGTGTTCGGGTGCTGAGCTTGCAAAGATTTCCCTGCACCTGGCTAATCTGTTTTTCAAAAACCTAGGCGTGAGATCACCGCAGCCAGAGCACATGGGTGTCCGATGCCAGGAAGGAGTGGTTGCATGAGACGCAATTGGTAAAGCCTTCCCGGACTCACATGTGCCGGGAGAAGCAAGGAATCAGAAGCTGGTAAGAACAGAAGAAAATGAAAAAGACACAGGGAAGCTGTGGTGTAGCGAAAAAAAACGATCTCACTGTAGGCCCGTTACTGTCCGTGCAGAAAAAGGGACTGAGGAGAGGCACCATAGGAGGGGCTTGTAGCCAGCCGTGCCCCCTTGCACTATATCAAAATTTAAAGGGGAAGCAAATTATTTTGCTGCCAACAGTTTCCAGTACCATCCCCGTATAGGATGGGGATGGAACGTATGAGTATGGAAGGGTGAGTCGCACCCAAAATGTACAGGAGCTCCCCCTCACACAGCCAGACATGCATTGCCCCAGCCAGCATTTTCAATGAGTTATGCAAGGCTGGCGAAGAAAATACACCCCCAGCCCTGCATGGCTCAGTGCGCATGTGCGGATGGGGAACTGAAATGTCAAAGGGAAACAGTGTTTCCCTTTGACAGTTCAGCCAGCCCAGGAGTTGGTTTGTCTATTAATTTGTAGGGTGTACCGAACCCTTAGGTAACTGGGCGCAGCAAGGTACAAAGGATACTTAAAGCTTAGTTACACATTAAGGAAAATACAGTAAGGTACATACATAGAGAAGGATAAGGTACGGCAGGGGGCCAAGTATAAAGGTACAAGTAAGTACAGGAGAGGGTTCAAGAGGCAGGTACATAGGTACATATCGGTTAGTCATAAGGATCATGCATCATTGGAGCGTAGCCAGTTGAGAGTGTTATGCCTAAAGCTCTGGTAGGGCCATTCTGAGATCAAGTGGGAGTGCATTCCCAGACCGGGTGGCTTTTACCGGGAAGCTGTTTCCGCCAGTTTTCTTAAGCCTAAATCTAGGTATCTGTAGGAAGTAGGAGTTGGCCGTACTGGAGGGACGAGTCGAAGTTCTTCCGACTATTCTCTCGGTAAGGTAAGGGGGAGCTGCGTTATTGAGGCACTTGAATCTTAGAGAGACTGTTTTGAATAGGATCCTGTCACTTCTTTTTAGCCAATGGTGTTCTCTTCTCTATTCGGTATGTTCAGGGCAGTTCTGAGGGCATTATTTTGCAACGTTTGAATTTTGTCGGTAATATATTTGTTGGTGGGTGGTCATAATTTCGAAAAAAAAATGTCGACAGACAAAAATGTCGACAAAAAAATGTCGAAAAAAAAAATGTCGACTTTCGGTTTTTTTAATTATATATTTATTTTAGGGGTTCGGGAGTTTAAAAAAAGGGAAAAATTTTAAAGAAAATTAAAAAAGGGGGGCTGGGGGGGAACCCCCCCATTTAAAAAAAATGCATTGAAAAAAAAAGTCGACATTTTTTTTTTCGACATTTTGACTTTCGACATTTTTGTTGTCGAAATTATCACTGTAAACCATATTTGTTGGCTCCCAAGTATAGGGCGTTGCAGTAATCCAATTTTGACAGTATTAAGGCGTTGGCGAGGATAATACAGCTAGCTTGTGTTAGAAATGGTCAACATGCCCTAATAAGCTTGCAGGTGTAGGCGGTGGATGATGCCAGGGAGTTTACCTGTTTCCTTAGGGTTAGGGTGGAGTCAAGGTAGAATCCTAACGTTTTCACTTCTTTAGCTATATTGATTATGTTGCCATCAATATTGAAAGCAGAGTAGTTGGAGTTAAGTTTTTTCAGGTTGGCCATGGAACCAAGAATCATGATCTCTGTTTTGTCGTCATTCAGGCAGAGGCCATGGGTTGCCATCCATGCCTGAAAGAGGAAGTATATCTCATTTACGAAGGCCGTATGAGTGACAAAATTGCCCGAAAGGGGAATAAGGATCTGGGTGCCATCCGCATAATTAGTTTAGGTGACACCCAGCCTGTCCAATTTGTCAAATAAGTACTCCCTCAGCTGGAAAAAGCTGCTGAGAGAGTGCTCAGTGTTTCACTGGGCTGGCTCCCCGGCTCCTCCATAATGGTTGAGGGGGCCACTGGGTGAATGCCCCCTCTCCCATTATGGATGAGCCGCCAGGCTCGAACTGGCCTATAGGGAAATACGGCAATGCCCGTACCAAAAATGCAAAATGCTAGTTTATGCCAGTCAAAATGGGCCAATTTTTGGCCAATATGGGCCAGTTTGATGAGTTACTTCACTATGCAGCTAGTAGTTTTGACCATTTTTGCTGAATAAATATTCTTTAAATATCACAATTTCCTTACATTTTGACAAAAAAACACCCCCTTGGGTACTATTCAAATAGTCTGTGACTAAACAAATGAATATCCATTTGCAACTGCGGCCCCTTTTTCATTGGTGCCTGAGACAGTTGTATGGTCCTGTCCGACCATGTGAGCCGCCCCTGCCCATTTCCTCCAATCTAAAAAAAGGTCTTTTTCTTTTACATTTCATGCTGGGCTCTCGCGCTCTCCCCCTCCCCGCCAACCCCAACCCCCACCCCGCCATTGTGCTCGATGTAATTAATTTTGAACAGTATGCGTGCCTATTGATACATTGCAACACGTCATACCTTACCCTTTGGCCTCAGTGACTATTAGTAACCTGATACAGAGTGAGTTTCAACAAAGAGAGAAGAAGGCTTCAAATATTTGGGTGTACATGTAGCCACTGGGCCGTACTCACTATGTGCCTCATTACAAGATCTGTGGTAAGGTAATAAAGTGGCAGTAATTCCGTTACTTCCACTTTGTTTGCTTGTAATGGAGTTACTGCTGTTGCTGTTATTACAGCAGCGCTGAATTCCGAGTTGGACCTTAAAGTCGAGAATGTACATTGTTTTAGGCTGTGTAAGATGCACGAAGTCTGCAGCGCACGAAGCCTGCAGCACACGCTGCCTGAAATCCTTTTAACCATCCAGCATGGGATCATCACCTTTAAGTCCCAAATAAATGACGTATAACAGAATGGTATAACTGCCAACAATATGTTTACTACAGGACCAAGTCATACTTACCTCTCCAAAATACAATACAGACATACATGATATGAGGCCATGTGTAGGAAGCCATTACCTGCTTGAAAACTTGTGTTTACAGCACGATGAGAATATTGTGCTATACTAAAACCCTGCATCAGATTACTAGTCATGCCCCTGCAAAGAATGTATCGAAATCAATGTAAACCTTCTAGTTGCAGCTGATGTAGAGACGATCTAGTATCATGAAGGCTGAGAAATGTTTGATCAGTGTTCATGCCTTGCCATTTGCCTCCTGTACAACGGCAGTGCTGCTCTACTCCATCCCTGCCTCCAAGTTTTACACTTCTAGGGACTTCCAGTTTTTCCAGCTAAACCACAGTGAGATTAATCTTGTTAATTTGCATATTTAAGTAACTTTGGGTCTCACCCTAAGTTACTAGGGGAATCCAGACGTGGACCCCTTGCTCACTATTCTTAGAGAGGCACAGCTCCTCCCTACTGATGAGGTCCAACCAGACCGAAACACGTGTCTAGGGATGCTGTTGGTACTCTTGTTCAGAGGAGAATTGCCTAGCATTTCGGTGCTGGACTGCCCCAGGGCAGGACAAAGACTGATATGTTTGGGATATTTCTTCTCTGTGAAAGATAGTGAGCTAAAGACTCTGGGTAAGTCTCTCGTAACCAGGACTAATGTCTGGCAGAGGGACTCCCAGGACACCACTTGTTAATTTGCATATTTAAGTAACTTTGGGTCTCACCCTAAGTTACTAGGGGAATCCAGACGTGGACCCCTTGCTCACTATTCTTAGAGAGGCACAGCTCCTTCCTACTGATGAGGTCCAACCAGACCTAAACACGTGTCTGGGGATGCTGTTGGTACTCTTGTTCAGAGGAGAATTGCCTAGCATTTGGTGCTGGACTGCCCCAGGGCAGGACAAAGACTGATATGTTGAGCTAAAGACTCTGGGTAAGTCTCTCATAACCAGGACTAATGTCTGGCAGAGGGACTCCCAGGACCCCCCTTGTTAATGATCAGTGTTCATGCCTAGCCATTTGCCTCCTGTACAACGGCAGTGCTGCTCTACTCCATCCCTGCCTGCAAGTTTTACACTTCTAGGGACTTCCAGTTTTTCCAGCTAAACCACAGTGAGATTAAATGTTTTTCCCAAGAACACACACTGGTAAAGCTGGGATTTGAGGCCAGTCTACAATTTAGGCACTTGACCAGTTAGGGTCCCAGCTCTAGTTGGTTCAACTCTGTGTTAATATTTAGCTTCCCATGGCTAACATGATATCATACTTTATTAGGATATATATACATTGTAATAAAACAAACATGTTGGGGACAATAAAGCTGAAACCATGTCTTGGTGTGTAAGTGGAAGCAGTCACTGCAGTCTCCAGCTTTTTTCGTGTGGAAATCTGTGCAGCAACTTGGATTGAGTCCTACCTCTCTGTTTACCACTACTGGCTGTGCAGGAGTTAAAAACTCCCAGGACCGCGAAGCGGAGCGAAGTGGTGTGTAAGTGGAAGCAGTCACTGCAGTCTCCAGCTTTTTTCGTGTGGAAATCTGTGCAGCAACTTGGATTGAGTCCTACCTCTCTGTTTACCACTACTGGCTGTGCAGGAGTTAAAAACTCCCAGGACCGCGAAGCGGAGCGAAGTGGTGTGTAAGTGGAAGCAGTCACTGCAGTCTCCAGCTTTTTTCGTGTGGAAATCTGTGCAGCAACTTGGATTGAGTCCTACCTCTCTGTTTACCACTACTGGCTGTGCAGGAGTTAAAAACTCCCAGGACCGCGAAGCGGAGCGAAGTGGTGTGTAAGTGGAAGCAGTCACTGCAGTCTGTGCAGTCGGCGGAGGCAAGGCGGGGAACTCCGTTGGACTATCCACCCACCCAAACTACCAGGTAAAATCCGCATTGCCTTGAACTAGGACTGGCCTATTGACATTTTCGCGACATCTACGAATTAATATAGTGGAACCGGTGGATTTTGCCATTGTCCGTCTTTTCAAACTCAGCGAGTGTTCACTGTAATTGCTCGAGTAATTGAAACGTGTCGGTGTTCCCTTTACACGTTTAAAACATCTGAAAGAGCCGGCGTGCATGAGGAGTTAGAGATATCTTGTAGAACGATTACGGGATATATTCCCGCTCGAGTACAACCTCCTTTCCATCCCAGCGCGGGTCGCAGGAGAGGGGCTGAGCGGCGACTGCGGGCTTTGAAGCCTTTGAGCCGCCGGCTGTAGTATTGTGATTACTCTCCGTGCAGGCAGTGGGAGGAGCGCTACTCGGCGTCTGCTCGGCCCTCTAACAACTGAGCCGATCGACTCCTTTGCGGCTTGAGCCTTAATTGACAAAGCGGGGGTGGAATAGAGCGGCGCCTCTAAACATTGCAGCCCCAGAAGTGCGATCTCACAGTTTCACTGTGCTCTGCGTCCACGCGTGGGCTCTGTTTTAATACACTCAAAAGACGCCGCTGCTCTGTGCCTTATATTTCCCCCTACTGGCTGACCTTTAAAATTCCTGATACCTACTCTCATTTCTGCTCTCTATTTGTGAAACCGCCTCATGAAATTAAGGAGCACTCCATCTCAGAATGAGACGGGACCCCTAGAAAGGGAGGATCTGGTATTGAGGAAATCTCAATTGGAAAGTGGAGCTAAATGCCCCATTGATGAAAACAGTACGGACAAAATGACAGAGGTTGGGGAATCGCAAACACGAATCCAAGCGCTTGTGCATGCAAATCCATGCTTCCCCCTTGCCTCTACGCCTACCAGATGTGTAGAGACCTTGGATTCTGAACCTTCCTTAACTGACAAGTGGAAAAAAGGGCTAGAATACACGATAACTACAAACAAAATTCATAAAAAAATAAAAGACCATTTTGGGACCACTGGAACAGTGCCTAAGGAAACCACTCATGAACCAAATGATACATTATCAACCTCCTCAGAGAATGCCTGCCAGCAGGATGTCTATGACAACTGCCATTCTGCGCTGGACATGAATGCTCCAAGACTGAGCACTCTAAATCTCTCAAGCACTGAAGACACCCAAATACTTGAAAGCCCAGCGCAGGATCTCCAACTGGCTGAAACACCTGCTGCGTTCAGCCCAAATGCAACACA
Source organism: Ambystoma mexicanum (assembly GCF_040938575.1). Taxonomy (NCBI): domain Eukaryota; kingdom Metazoa; phylum Chordata; class Amphibia; order Caudata; family Ambystomatidae; genus Ambystoma; species Ambystoma mexicanum. The sequence continues at coordinate 249,217,909 of NC_090930.1, read as the reverse complement.
GGAAGAAACTGCAGCTGAGAAGACAGAGTCGAATATCAACACATTAACTGCTCTCAGCTACGTGCTGAATTCTTTGGTCTCTGTTTTTGAACTCCTGAAATCCGAAGTTCAAATTCAATCTGGGTCCATGATGGAATTAACGAAAGAGATAGCCACTTTGGATGGTTCCATAGCAGGCTGCTGCAACGCCGTTAATTCATGTGTATTGCCAAAATTACAACTGATACAACTGGAAGTCACCAAACAAGGTTTGGATATCTCTGCAATACACAGGTCCATTGCAGATATGCATAAATCCAAAGAAGTCGATAGATCCTTATCACAGGAACTACTAAACCAACTTCAAATGCATAATCGAAATTCACAGGGACACGCGGGAACAGAGTCTATGGAGGTAGACCCCACAAATGATGGCGAATCATCTCTTTCAGCGTCCACATTGGAAGAATTTATGAGACTGGCAAATATGAATGAGGACCTTTTTCAAGTAACCTCAATGGAAAAACCCTTAAAAACCAATATCGCCAGTCAACTGAACACTCAAGAGGTTGCAACTGAAGTAGTTGCACCTGCAAGTTCACATCAAGATAGAAAGAAATCGAGGAAGAGGGTAGCAAGAAGGACCAAAAGAAACAAAGAAAAATCCGCACAACGGAAAAGAGACAACTCACAAAAAAAGACAAAGAACCAGAGTAAGGCAAAACAAAACAAATCGGTCACTAACCTTTTTGTGAAGAGAATTGGAAACAATCATTTGGCACCCACAGAGGAGGAGAAGAAGTCTGGCGATCTAACACCCCCCATCTGCTCATCAAGGGGGGGGGATTCACAGAGCAAATATAACTACATAAATCCTCCTCAATCTGTTCATGACAAAGGACTATTGAACACCACTAAAGACATGGCTGAACGCAATATGCTCACGAAGGGATCTCAAACAGAAAACCTATCGGATAAACCAGCTATAGCTCATGCACCATCTAAACCAAAGAAGTCAATTCCTTTGGCCCCCATATTTTTGAAAGGCAAACAAAAGTTGAGAGCAAATGTATTACTGAATACTGGTGAAAATGTGGTGGTGAAAAAGTCTAGCGTGAAGATTGCGCCAATCTTCTTGAAGAAAAAGAAAAATAGCGCCCGACAGTCCTCTACTGTACTGAGTGACTGTGAACCAAATATTAGTCCAGATGCGAGCTCGCGAGCCAGAGCCCATCCATACTCACCATTGGACGCTCTGGTAAAAGTAATCTCACATAGGGAGTCACAGAGCCCACAGCATTTGGAGGCAGAGCCGACAGTGAGAACGAGAAATACAAATGACAACATGGAAGAAAGATGGAATAGTGGAGAGGATGCAAAGGTCCATAGATCTGAAATTAGGAAAGCAGTAGATGCTTACATGCAAGGTCTCTCCATTCCTCCACTCACAAATCCAACTTCATTAACCAACCACCACAATTTACACAATGATGTTGACAAAATCGTGGAAATTGGGAACCAAGCACAGAAGGGAATCGAAATTGGAGGGTCTGTCCCAATGATCCAAGGAGCAGCAACATCAGTGACCAGCGCCTCAAATTTAAATGCAAACACTTTAAGGATCCCCACTCCTACACTCGATTCTGACTTAACTTCCCAACCATCATTGGGCTTACCTACAGACTTTTCAAAAGAGGTATTAACGATGATCAAAAATGCACTGGGGGACTTGGTTGTGAACACAAAAGAGAAAACGATCAATGTGATCCCTACAAAAACTGTCAAAACACAGGAGATGTTGGGAATGGGAAAAGTCACTCCGCGAGTGACACCGTGTTCTATGATTGTGAAATGCAGACCAGCACCATGCACGCAATATGACCTGAATAGAAGAGCGATACTAGCAATCTTCTCAGACATACCGCTGCTTGAAGACATAAACTCAGCTGATTTAACCTTGGTGGAATTTATCTCAAATCAGAACTTAAATGCAGTTCGAGTGTGGTTTCAATCCAGAGCTATCCGTAATCTAGTATGGCAGGCGAAGAACTCATTGTTCGACCTAGGTTTTCAGCTGGATACAGAAATGGAGGACACATCAGAACCTATTGCGTCAAACATTGCAGAACTCATGCCAAGGGTAAAATCTGACGTTGTAAATGGCCAGGATTTAAATCAAGCGTCAAATGACAGGAATAAGTGTGTATGTAACTGTATCAGTAACTCAAATTAGCTATCTAATCCGACAAAGTTATCCCCCCTTACTTTGGTGAGCTGGAACTCGCGGGGATTCAAACATTTGCTGAATAACAATGAGAGTGGCCTAAGCAAATTCGACATAATTTTGCTGCAAGAAACCTGGTTATTAAGTCCCATACTTTGGTCTGGATATCAAACACATCTGAACCCAGCTAGGAAGCCCATTATAGGCAGACCCACTGCGGGCCTGCTGGTGGCGGTAAAGGATGAACCAGGAACAATGTCACAGATATGGGCTATGCCGAATACTCATATGCTCCTTATTAGGGCGGTGATCAACGACGACACCTACGCAATTTTAAACATATATTGGAATCCAGTAGCTATTACTCCGGAGTGCTTCTTTAGGGACCTGAATTTGATATTTGACATTGTATCTGCGGATGATAAGATTCTGTATTTCATTTTAGCAGGGGATTTGAATATGAACTGCTTGGCAACAAATGGGACACATAAGAGTGAGAAACTGCTACAATGGAACACAATGGTTACTCATAGAAATCTGCAAATGCTGAATGGTGCATTTAACACTGACATGCCCCCCGCACCAACTTGGAAGAGAGGAAACTCTACATCTACAATTGATTATATATATGTAAACTGTGCCTTATGGTCAGCAATGTGCTCCTTTAGTGTGTCCCCGTCTACATTAAGTGACCATAATATGTTGTGTGCTAGTTGGCAGACCAGGGCCAAAATTAAGGTTAGTAACCCAGAGCCAATAGGTGGCGGCTGCATTGTGGTAAATGGTGGTAAGAATCGACTCTGATGGTCAGAGAACGCCTTATGGCACTTCAATCAAATTTTACACGATTCAACTAACTCCACTAATTGGAAATCCTCAGACATAGGATTGACATATAGCAACACAATGCAATTATTTAGCCAACAGAAGGCGGGTCACTCCAAAAAAGTGAGCCACATCCACGTTTTTGACAATTCTATACTCACAAGGAAAAGGGCTTATCGTGCCGAGGTAAGAAGTTTAGCAAGACTTCCTCTCGACATTAGACTGAATCTAACTAAAAAAGCACGTTTGAGTTATAACAACTGGGTCAAAGGACATCGAGCAAATCTTTATCAAAAAGATGGAGCCATTATGTTGTCGACTCTGGCTGATAAAAACATCTCAAAAATGTGGGCAATATTAAATCAAACCACTAATGCCCAACAGTTAGATCTGCAATCCACAGTAGTCGAGGCACATCAGTGGGTAGATCATTTTCAATCTCTATACGCCTTACCTATAAACACGATTTCGACCCCAATTGAACAAAAAGTGATGAGGTTTTGGTTGAACATTGATAAGAAGGAAATTAAACATCTAATTATGACCTCAAGCAACTCACGCGCAGCAGGCCCCGATGGGATTTCTAATGCCCTAATGAAAAAACATCCTGAAGTCTGGAGCTCAATTCTCTACAAGATATTCGCCACAATAAATAAGTATCAGAAATTACCCAAAACTTGGACGGAAGCCGTCACAGTTCCGATCTATAAAAAAGGCGACCGCCAGTTACCAACGAGTTATCGCCCAATCTCATTATTGGACGCTCCGGCGAAAATATTCTGTAGAATAATACTAAAAGAGCTTAATGAGTGGGTAGATCAAAACAGTCTGAGAGACTTATTTCAGTCAGGCTTTGTCAAAGGCATGGGCACAATACCGAACATTTTAACTCTCTCGATGATTCAATCGGAGCAAGCAGATGGTGGACTCCCCTTATATCTGGGGTTCATTGATTTCAAATCTGCCTTCGACTACATTGACAGAAATATGTTAATAACCAAACTCAGACAACATCGGTGTCCAATTTCTCTCACAAATCTAGTGGCATTACTACACACCTCTACTTCTATGCGAGTTAAATTAAACATGGGAGGAAGACTATCACCTGCCATTCAGACCCACAGAGGAGTGAAGCAGGGTTGTGCTCTTGCCTCTTTCCTATTTAACTTTTATATTCTGGATATAGGCCCTGTTCTAATGAACTGTGTAACAGATGCGCCTCGTATAGGCTCTCAAAGGGTTCCCTATCTTCTATACGCAGATGATCTGGTATTATTATCCTGCACACCTATAGGCCTACAAAACATGTTAAATCAACTAGGTACATATGCAACATCAAATAACCTTGTGATTAACACAGCTAAATCCCAAATATTAGTATGCAAGAACAACTTCACAAAAAAACATCACCTTGAGTGGTCTCTTCAAAACTGTGTATTAACCAAAGTCGTCAAATATAAATATCTTGGAGTTTATATTGAACATAAAAAAACCCTAAGTACCACGACAACTGAAACTAGGGTGAAGTTAAACTCCTTGATCTCACAATCGAAAATCATTCTCAGAAGATATGGGAAATTCACAGTGAAGCACATTGTGCAATTTTATAAGGCCAAAGCAATTCCAATTCTGCTATATGGTGTTGAGGCCCTGGTCCCACAAAATCGCAAATTTTGGGATAGCATAGAAGCTAGATATTGGAAAAAAGTTTTAACACTTTCGCCAGGAACACCTTTGGCCATATTACGACATGAATTGGGTCTGATCTCCCTATATACCCATGTAATATGGAAACAATGCGCTCTTCTCCGAAAAATGTTGGATGGTATGGGGAAACGCAGCCTTCTACATGTATTGGCCCAAAATTTATTAACCTCCAAAACTGGTATGTCGGTGAAGTGGAGAAATCATACGCTAAACGCGATTTCTGATGCTTCAGTAACGATCGAGCTTCTATTGACAAACCCTGATCGCGCCAAAAATAAAATTCATCAAGCAGACTGGATATTCAATATGACAATCTGCTCAAAACTTAAGGATTTTAACCCCGAAGCATTTGGTGTCAAAAGGTATGGGGTAATATCAGAGTACCTACTAAAATATCCATCACCTACATGCCGTCAGAAATATCTAAGATTCAGACTAAATCAGTATGAAACTAACGAGATTCTATATAGAAGGAGAGTAATATCAAAAGAGCAAAATTTCTGTCGGCATTGTAATGACAAAGGACAATGTGAAACTTTGCAACATCTTATAACTGAATGCCCCGCCCTATATAACATAAGAGCAAAATGCTTTGGAAACAAAGTGTCGGTCCAGAGTGGTACTAGTCACAGACAGTTATGGAATCTTTTATTTTCTAATCCAAGAATAACAATACAGCTTGCAATTGTGCAATTTCTTAATCAAATATTTCCTGATACGAAGATTGCTTGCACCCATGTGAAGTAAAAGGCTATTTGGTAGTCATAATATCACATATTTTACTGTTTTATGCTGCCCTGTAATGAGATGTAATGAGGTACAAAGAATGATTGACTTTCTTTGAATGTTGTAAGTATGGAAATGTAACTACAAAAATGATAATGAGTGTAAATATTTGAAAAGTTGGTTTACCAGCTAAAACAAATAATAATAAAAAAAAAAAAAAAAAAAAAAAAAAAGAAACCATGTCTTTTTTTTTCTCTCATCACATACATGTCAACATTATCCATTCGGGAAATGCTGATCCAGTGCTGATTTTAACTTTCTGGAACTAAAAGTCCTGGATTTCCCCATTATAAATCCAGGACTAAAAGTGGCAGAATGCAAATCAAAACCAGCATGGGACTAGCATCTCCCGAATGGAATGATAATGTTGGCATGTATACCATCATGAAGAGACTTAAACATGCACATTAAATGAAAATGCATAAAGTCACCTGCTTCAAGTCTGTTTCGCTCAGCATGCAGCTTGCACCACTCCCTTGTCTAAAAACACAGCATTCCCACTAACAATAGTCCTTCACAAATTCCCACTTAACGCTTCAAAGACTCTGCTGATGTAATTGGCGTTGGTATAGTGCCTTTTCCGATTGGTATGGCCTCAAAGCGATGTAGGTGAATGCCCTTTGGGACCGAAGTCCAAGGGATGGGAAGTTCATCAGAGGAGTTTAGAATGCATGTGTTCATTTTAGCCAATACGAAGGTAAGAAGGGGTAGTTCATTTCCTGCTAGTGTCGAGCTGTCTTGTGGATGGATGATGTAAGGTTGTTGGGAGATATGGGATTGCAGAAGGCTCATTGTGTGCCCAGCTTTACCGAATTTTGTTGTGTCACATAGCTGCATTCTAATGGCAGAGGTGTTGTGTGATGTGTCTTTAAATAGTGTATGATAGTAGATGCATGCGGGTGGGTGATAATAAACCGAGGCCCCTGTTTTTCTTAGTACTACAAATACAAAGCTAACAATCAGGAACAGCGTTCTCTGAGCAGGGGTAGACTGGGAATCGGAAGCGACCCTGGAAATGTTTTCAAAGCGGCTTCATATTACACAGTGTGTACAAGCCCAACCAATTTGGGATGGGTTTCAGAAGTTCTCCCACAAGAGAGAATTTAGAAACAAATGGGTAACCACACAAAATAGGCTCATGGCGCAGAGGCCCACTGGGAAATTACCAGAGTTCCCTGTAGGCCAGTTCACCAGTCTCGTGCTGGCAACAGCTGATTCTGCCTTTACTGATCCCCTGCACCCGGGCCAGCCACCAGCTCTGCCATCCTTGCCTGAAAGGGCGAAGACCTGCATCAATTGCTCTTCCCACCCAACGCTCAGGGTGCCATTGAGGCAAGTGTAAGCCCTACGTTTTAGGACTGCTTCGGCTCCCGCACCTTTGTAATGACAGAGCGTGGTTTGAAGCTGGTGCGCCCTGCGCGAGTTACACTTCACCTTTTCTAAGTTTAATAGAGGGCAAAGTAGATCCCCCGACTCAGGAGACATCTTTGCAGAGTACTGAGGCTCCACCCTGGTAATATCCCGCCCACTTAAAGCTCTGCCTGCAACCAATTGATTGTTATAATTGGGATTTGGTCCAATTAGACATGGGCTGCCTAACAGAATGCTCTCCGGTAGTGCGTCACTAACGAGACGATTTGTCATGCCCACCCCCTGCCCCCCAATTAAGCCTGATCCAGCTTTTGGTACAGCAGCTGTTGCCCTTCCCTCAACACCACCCAACAACCCCCATCCACCACACGTTTTGGATAAGATGTCAAAACGATCAGTGATTACCTCAATTCAAAATCGGCGGTGTGCTGTTTAAAGCAGCCTTACTTGCATTGTTTCTTTATTTTAAACCGTCCCTATTGAGTGAGAAAGGGAACTATGTGTACATAATGCTGTGGCCGGAATAAACACCAAGGCCGCATAAGACAAGCCAGAAGCCGTCGCCTAGGGCGACCTCGTTGGTGGGTGCAAGTGATCACCGTTGTCTGTGCCACGTGACATGTCATTTCAGTGTGTTCGCCCATTGAAAAGCGGGATTCTCCTACTATTTTATGTCATCCTCAGAGGCACCAACTCAACCACTGATAGCTGGCGGCTCCTCCACCCCCACTCATGACGGCAACCATAGTCAGCTGTTCCATTACAGGGGCTGAGCGGCTGGGAATAAATACCCTTTAACCTTTTCAATGTTTACTCTGGCCACATCTATTAATTTCTGCCTGTCCCGGAGTGACATTCGCACCTGCTATCATAGCGTTTGCTCAATCAGGCAGCTTGCAAGTGTTTAAAAGGTTCTAGCTCTGAATATCCTGTGATGTGCTTTACTTTACACAACGATATGTCTTTCTATCGGGGTGTGCCATGACAATCCTCTCCAAAAATAGACTAATTTACCTGTTGACTTTTGTCAGTTACTGTTACCTACTCCTGCACCATTTCTATCTTTACTGGCACCACATCCCTCATCCTTGCACCCTCATTCCTGAACCCACCATACACCCCGCAAATCCATTTCACCTCCGACCCCTCCACTCGAACCCGAGACACATACTGACCCAACGCCACCACCACACACCCTCCAACTCTCAGACCAGAAGAGGTCTCTAGCCCAAACATTGCCCACTGACCGCCCATCCTCTCATCACACCGACCACTACCAGAAGACCACCCCTGGCCACCCTCTTCCCTTCTTTCAGCTTGCAGTGTCTTGTCCTCTCCCGAACCATCGCCTTAACCCCCTTCCCTGCAGACCCCCCACCCTCTCGCACACTCCTTCTGCACCTAAATGCACAGAACTGAGAGGTAGACGGCACCCCTATCCCTGAACTCTGCATGACTTGCCAGCCATGCATCTCTTGATCCACCACTCCTCTCCTAGTCCCACTACCACGTCCCCTCTGTCACCCTTGCCTCCTACCTTGAATACAGCCTTTCCCCCTTCCCTCTCCTTCAACCCTCATCTTCTTCCCCTCTCCTATCCCAACCGAACCGCCATCCCACGCTACTACTCTGTCAAAGACCTGTGACCACCCGCCCTCTCTTCCCGGTCCCAGACCACGCGTGAAATTCTACGCACCCATCAACAGTATCCCTCCCTTTGACCACCTCTGCCTGTCAATTTACACTGTCCGACCCAATCGACCCTCTCCCCACCACCAACCTACCGGTGACACCGACCATCCCAGCCCAGCCAACCCCGGACACCTGGAAAAACAATGCCCCCACTACTTCCCACAAAGTCACCTGCCTCCTTTTCAATGCCTGCCATGTGGCCAAAAACAGACAAACCATCTATGATCTAACCTCGAAGAATCCCAATCTTATCTTCATCACAGAAACCTGGTTCGCGGACGACCTCAAACCTATTGCTCACAAAGCATTCCCACCTGACTACTCACTCATCACCCACAACAGATCTTCTAGAGGAGGTGGATTAGCCATCCTCCACAAACCACACATCTCTATCACCTCCACTGAAACACAACCCAGGACAGCTAACTGTGAATCCCTTCTAGTCAAACTCTTTCTCCTGCCTACTCTCACACAGCTTCCTACTCATCTACAGGCCCCCTGTATATAACAGACACTTTGCCAACAGCCTATTGGAATCACTAGCAGCCACGTTAGTTAACCACCCTGCACTCACCCTACTGGGGGTCTTCAGTATCTGGTTCGACGTGCCCAACAACTCCATGACTCTACCCCTGGTCGACAGCCAAGAGGAAGTCCATTTCACCCAGTATATCACAGGACCCACGCACACTGCTGGCCACACCCTCCACACCATTTTCAGCTCTTCCAACCTCATCTCCACGTCCACCTCTAAACCCTGCATCTGGACAGACCTCTGCCAGACCTTTTGCTCACCTGGACAGACCACTCTGCCATACCTTGCTCTCCTAACACTGCTGTCACCCCACAAGGGTTCCTATACCCCTACATCTCAGTTCAAGTGCTGGAACAAGGTCAAGATACTACCAGACCTGGCTGAGGCACAGCCACGCACCCTACCCTCACTCCCAACCACAGATAAACCCTTATGCATATAGCTCTTTGACTCCTGGCTAAATGACTCACTTGTTTCCCTAACTCCTTTCAAGTCTGCTCCCTCCCGCAAAGGTACTGCCCCCAAATGGTTCCCCCCCACCTAAACACTCTAAAAGCCCATAACAGCTCCATTGAGCGCAAATGGCGAACTTACATAACACTGCAAAGCAAATCAGCATTCGCCCACCACCATCGACATTACAAATTAGAGATCCAAACGGCCAAAAAAGCCTATTTTAATAAATGGATCCTGAACTGCTGTAGCAGCAGTAAAGAGCTCCACTGGATTATCACAGAATTCCTGAACCCGTCCACCAACGCAGCACTGACTGCCTCCTCACAAATGCTGTGCAACTCCCTCTCTGAACATTTTCCACAAAACAGCCCTAGACAGGATGGCTGCAATAAATGCCAAACTTTCCAACCTGTCCTCCTGCCCGCCGCTCTACAAGAATCACCCCCCCCGAACATTTTCCACAAAACAGCCCTAGACAGGACGGCCGCAATAAATGCCAAACTTTCCAACCTGTCCGCCCGCCCGCCGCTCTACAAGAATCACCCCCCCCCAAGAACATCTAATTCTGCTCTTTCAATCCCATCTCGAGCGAGGAGTTTGTCATACTACCATATACCCTTTACAATCAACCAGGTAATAGAGTTTCCTCCACATAATTCTGGAATCAAGGTTATCCCTGACCTTGTATTCAGCCTCCACTCCCTGTACCTCCACCGGAGGGGGTCGTCTTAGGGAATCCCGGGTCCCTGGGTGCATGGGCTTCAACAGTGAGACATGAAAGACTGGATGTATGCGGAGTGTGGGGGGCAACACCAACTTCACCGCCACAAGATTGATGATGGATTCTATGGGATGCGAACTAATATACCTTGGGTGAAATTTCTTAGGCCCTTTCAGTTGGATATGTCTTGTAGCTAGCCACACTTTTTCATCCCTCTGGTACTTGGGCTCTTCAGGTCTTTTTTGCCTGCAAAATACTTGTGAGCCGTTTTTGACTCCAGTGGGGTTTGGGTAGCCTTCCCCAGGGTTTCCTTAATGCTTCTGTGTAAGGTGCTAACGGCAGGCATGTCTAAGGGTACCGATGGGTCAATAGCTGAGGTGCGTGGATCCGTCCTGTGTAAGAAGAATGGCAAAACCCCTTTAAAACTGTGGATGGTGTTATTATATGCATATTCAGCTGCCCATAGTAGTTCCACCCAGTTTAATTCCACTTTGGTAAGCATGCACCATAGATATTGCTCAAGAGTCTGATTCGTCCTTTCGTTTGGGCCATCTTTCTGTGGGTGGTTACTAGTGGACAAATGGACCTCAATCCGGGCCTTGGCACAGCAGTTTCTCCAGAACTTGGAAACAAATTGACTCCACCGGTAGGATATCACCACAGAGGGAAAGCCATGCAATTTGACAATGTTAGCTAAGAAAGTCTGGGCCAGAACCCCTGCGTTCGGTAACCCCTTTAAGGCGATGAAGTGTGCCATTTTAGTTAGGAGATCAACAACAACCAATATGGTGTTGTAACCGTTGCAGGGTGGTAGTTCAGTGATGAAGTCCAAAGAGATGGTATGCCAATGGGACGGCGGAACAGATAAGGGACAGAGTAATCCCTGTGGTTTGCTTCTTGGCGTCTTGTTTCTGGCACCGATATCACAGGTCTCTACATACTGAATAACGTCTTTCTGCCACGTAGGACACCAAAAGTTCTGCCAAACCTTTGCCATTGTCTTTGCGATACCTGTGTGCCGGGCGGTGAGCACATCGTGGTTTGTTTTCATGACATGGTTATGCATCGTAGGATATGGTAGGTACAAGCAATTCTGGTAATACAGAAGGTCATCCGCTGCCATCCGTGGGGTTCCCTGAGAAATCCAGGCTGGCAATTGTTCAGGTGCCATAAGTGTCCTGATTTCGTCCTGCAGCTCATCTAACGAGGGCGAGTTGGTTCTCATGATTCCCAACAGTTTTTCTTCCGGTATGGGCGTAGGACTTGCATAAACATCTTCTCCATCGGTATCTCAACCAATCAGAGACAGTGCATCCGCCTTTCCGTTCTTAACACCAGGGCATAGGTTAATGTGAAATCGTACTCCGATAAGAACTGAGCCCACCGTAGGTGGCATGGAGATTGTGCTCTGGCCGTCCGCAGGAATTGCAAGTTGCAATGGTATGCGAGTACTGTGACTGTGTGACGTGCTTCAAGGAGATGGTGTCACCACTCTTTAAAGGCAGTCTTGATGACAAGTAACTCCTTATCAGTCACAGCATAGTTTAGCTCCGGTGGGTTGAATTTCCTGGACCAGAATGTTACTGGATGTAAGTGGTTGGTATCAGGATCCCTTTGGGACAAAACCGCCCCCATAGCCAGGTTGGAGGCATCTGTTTCGACCATGTACGTGAGTTCAGGGTCCTGGTGCTTGAGTACTGGGGCAGTAGTAAACCGGTGTTTCAATTGTATAAAGGCCCGTTCAGCTTCAGTGGTCCACTTGAATGTGCGTTTTTTTCGGAGCAAGGAAGTAATGGGATGGACTATATCCGAGAAGTCTGCGATAAACCGCCTATAAAAGTTAGCGAACCCTAGGAAACTCTGGACTGTTTTGATGGAAGTGGGCGAAGGCCATTGTAGTATTGCTTCCACCTTGCGGTTATCCATCTGAATGTCCTGAGGAGTCAGTATGAATCCAAGGAACTCAACTGTGGTCACATGAAAAGCGCACTTCTTGAGTTTTTCAAACAGATGGTGCTGGCGTAGCTTCTCAAGACCGGCTTGACATGATGTACGTGTTCGTCCAGTGTCGTGGAGTAGATTAAGATGTCATCAATGTACACCATTGCGCAAACATCCAATAATTCCTTCAGAATGTCATTCATGACAAACTGAAATGCTGCTGGTGCATTGCACCGTCCAAAGGGCATGACGGTGTACTCAAATAGTCCGAACTTAGTGCGGAAGGCCGTCTTCCACTCGTCTCTGGCCTTCCACGAACCAGTTGATAGGCTGCTCTAACGTTGAGTTTTGTGTAAATCTTTGCACCTTTTACCTGGTCCAGAAGTACCGGAATAAACGGCAAAGGATACCGTTTTTTTATGGTGATTTTGTTGAGTCCCCTGTGATCTATACAAGTTCTGAGGTCCCCCTCTTTCTTGGGGAGGAAGAAGAGAGCTGAGGAGGCGGGTGACTTGGATGGCCTAATGAACCCATTGGCTAGGTACTGGTCTAAGTACGTGCGCAGATGTTGGTTCTCTTTCTCTGTGAGTACGTATATGCGACTACACAGAATTTGCACTCCCAGAACCAGGTCAATTTGGCAGTTGTAGGGCCTGTGGGGTTGTAAGGTGTTTGCATGCTCCTTTTGAAAGACATCCTGGTAGGCGTTGTATTCTGGAGGCTGTCCCATTATATCGACCACCACCCTGGATTATGTGGTACGGCTCCTGATTCTTGGGTTTAGGCAATATTGGTGGACGCGGTTGGATAGCATATCTGAGCACACTCAGCTGGAAAGGTCAACAAATGGGTTCGCCAATCTATAGCCAGGTTATGACACTCCAACCAGGGCATACCGAGTATCAACTGGAACTAGGGTGCGTTGATTAAGTCAAAGACTATGTGTGCCCGGTGGCCGTCATGGCATAGCAATACAACCTTCCCTGTACATTGGGTCACTGGTCCAGATGACAATTGGGTCCCATCCACAAACACGATGTTGTCTGCCTTTTCCCATCTGTGAATGGGTACACCTATTCATAGGGCCACAGTGATGTCCATGTAGTTTCCTACTGCTCCACAGTCGATGTACGCTTCTCACGCTCTGAAACACTTGTGTACGAGCGTAATAGACATAAAATATCAATCAATGCATGCATCGGTTGAGGCTGTCTGGGGCATAGTAGGATCACCGGTGTTGTAAGGTGCGAGGCCGTTGAAGTTCTTTCCTTACCCGACAAGCCGACCTCTATTCTTGTTGGGCCATAAAGTTTTCCAACAGCTCCTTTGGTTCTGCCATGCTTACTTCAATGGCTCCCAGCGGTTTCCGAGGTGTCTTACTTGGGCAGTCCTTCAAAGAATGTCCTGCCTTCCCGCTATATAAACAAAGCAGTTGCTTCCTGCATCCCTCCCTCTCTTCTTTGGTTAGTGTTCCTCTTATATTGCCCAACTGCATGGGTTCGGGCGTATTGTCTGTGGTTTGGGGTACTTCCCGGGGACGTACATACAAAGGTCGGCTCTCAAAAAGCGACTGATCAGACCACCTTTCCTGTAGGCGGTGGTCCAGCTGTACCACCAGGTCTATGTATTCTGTACACCGTTCGGCTGGGTTCACAACCTGTGCCAAAACGTCCTTTAACTTGCTTCTAAGGCCCTGGTAGAACAGGGTGGTTCTCTTGTCTTCAGGCCAGTTGGTCTCGGCCACCAGCCGATTGAAGGTGGTGATATATGCAAACAGATCCTGGGTCCCCTGACGAAGGGCCAGCAACTCGCCGATCAAGGCAAGCCCCTGAGTGCGGCGGGCAAAGAGCTTATCCATTTCCTGCTGGAAACTGGCAAAATTGTAAAGGATGTGGTTGTGCCAGGGCCACAACTGTAACCAGTATGGGGTCTGGGCAGTATGGGTCCATAAAGGGCCAGTTCTGGCGTAAACTGTTGTATTACAGGACATTGTTATGTCCATATTGCAGGAAACAGGCTGAGGGTAGCAGAAAACGCTATCCGGCAGCAAGGACTACAAATCCCAGCAAACTCGCGCACTCGCAAGCTAAAGAACTACACGGGACAACGCCTGACGGTCTGCGCACGGATCCCCGCTTGCGCTAAAGGACATGGACCTGAGCGAACGCATCGGCTGAGGGCTCCTGCAGGCTGCGACCCGCGGGGACACACCCCGCCTCTGAATACTGCAGGCCCCGCGCCTCAGGCAAGATAAGTGCATTTCTCTCTGTACATTGTTACGAGCAAGCAAATAGACAAGAAACGCTAGCTGTTTAACTATTGCTAGGCTGACTAGTGCATGTAGTCCAAGTTCTGGCGTCATTTGCAATTCAGAAAAGGCCAAGTGGCCGGCTTGTACGTTTGGTGTAACTAATTCCGTGTGAAGAAACACAATCTCTTGTAGTTCTTTGGGCAGATTGCATGTGTGTGTGTACCGTGTGAAGGAACGTGGTCCGTGACCTGAACTCATACTTGTTTTTGGTTCCTTTGTAGTGGCGCTCCGCTGCATTAGCAGCAAGAACTCGATTTGCCGCCGTAACGTTACGGCAAGAACTGTGGCATCCGCCTAGCACGCAACTCGGCAACATCTAACGAAGCTAAGTGCTACTTTGATTATTCCAATTATTGTGCTTGGAAGTAATGCTGGGGGCTGAACTGTGGGCTGGTTGTGATTAAGAAACAACCAAGGAAATGTTGCAAACTAGGGCGTGACAGCAACGCTTTTGCATACAGCGTTATGTACTAATGCTATAGTAAGATGTTGCATGTGTCAAATAGTGATTTGGAGCCACAGCTTGCATGAGAGTGTGGGAGTGTGCGTGGGCAGAGTACCTTCGATCTCAGGACCCCCAGCAGGGCACATCAAGGCAGACCTAATTCCCCCCACCTATCCAATCCAACGGACCCTAACCCTCTTTCCCTGGTGGTTCGCGGTGGCCTGTGTTTACTACCAAGCCACGCACCAAGACCCAACGGGGAGGTAGGTGTACGTGCTAACTCTGCACAAGATTGGAAGTCTTACAGGTTGTCCCGGTTAACCAGTGGCACTGACCAACTGGCTTCATGTCCCCCTAGATAAGACAGGACGAAGGCCACCTTGGTTTGGTTGTTCAGGAACGCCCCTGGGCGACATAGGAAATGGAGCCAACACTGATTCATGAAGACAGCATATTTTTGGTGGTCCCCCGTGTATCTCTCAGGTGGGGCTAAAGGGACGGCGACTGGAGTGGTCATATGTATCTGGGGTGACGCTGCTGCAGCGCCATCGGATGTACCTTGTAAGGGGGTCTGTCCGGAATTTGTTCTGGTAAGCGCTTCGCTAGCTCCTCTGTTCTCTCTCTGTTTACAACAAACTCCTTTTTCATTGCGTTTGTTTCAGAGCGGGCAGCATGTACCTCAGCGCGCAACTCGCCTAACAGTGCGGCTAATTGGTCCACTTCTGACACCATGACACTCAGGCAGGGCGGTTACGTGGGCTTAGCGTTCTGTTACGCTTACCTCTGGTGCCCTGGCAGAGTGCCTGGTCTGGATTCCCCTCTGTGTGGTGACTTCTATGGCATGTCGTGTGCCCAAACCACTCCCTACCCACTGGTAGGCTGAAGGGCTTATCTGCCCAGCGAACGGGTACGTGGGAAGTGATTTGGAGGTCTGATAGTGATGGTTATGGTTCAGGCCCCCCTGATGGTATCTGCAGTGAACAGACAAGAGGAGCAGGTAAATGATATGTCCTAAGCCTTCTTCCCACCTCCCAACTCTCCCCAGGGTGCACTGGTTGGCTGGTGGCAATGTTGGGGTGAAGCTCACCTTAGATGCAGAAATGCAGGTGGATACAGAATGTGGTCATCTGGCTCCTAGTTGCTTCACTAGGAATGGAGGCCCAGGCCTGCTTGCACTCATGATGCCCAAGGTAAGAGTTCCTCCTTGCACGTTCTAGGACAAGTCTCTGCACGTTCTTCTATAACAAAGTCTATGCACATTGCTTTCAGTGTAAGCGCTCCTCTGTTACCAAGTCTGTGTGCATTGCTTTCAGTGTTTTGAGTTGTGCGTTTATAAGTCCTGCATGCATAGCCTAAGTGCGCTGCTGTTTCTATCTGAGGCTAAATGCGAAGCAATACGCATTATGAAGTGTCTTTCACAGTTCGTTTGCTGTGCTCAGTCCATTTGGTTCAATATTGGCATGTATCCCTCCTTTCTCATAGATGCTGCCTGCGGACGGTGCCCCCTGGTGATGGATCAGGTGGAGCGAAGTCGGATGTTGCGGCGTTGTCGTCACAGGTAAACTGGAATGCTGGGGGGTTGCTGGAGGGGCTTTGGTTGCTGGCTGAGGCTTACCAGATGTTGTTTCCTTTCCCGTAGGTGACAGCATGCTGACGTGGATCTCTGGAGATCGTCAAGACCTTCCTAGTGAGTGTCCTTACTGGTAGCTGGGTTCAGGGTGAGTATCCTTGCAGGTTGCTGGAGCAGCTTCAGGGGAAGCAATGACTGTTGCTGACAAGCCGCAAAAACACGTGGAAATCAGGCGGACAGCAAGTGTTACGCTGTCTGACCTCCACAGCCGGAGAAAACGCTAAGCGCTGGGTGTGGCCCAGGGAGGGGCTTATAGAGCACTGGGCTGCACCCAGCACCACTAGACCACCACAGATACTGTAGAGCAGGATTGCCAGTGGCCTTCTTGGTTTCCACATGGCGTCCTGCTCCGGGGGCCATCTTGAAAGTGGTGTTTGGCCATATAAACAAGCTGCAGCCTGCTCCTGCACCAGCCAGCGACCCTCAGTGTCCAGGCATTGCCTACACTGCATGTTTGTGGTTCCTGCTAGGGATCATGACAGCATCCCTTGACCCTCTCCTACAAACCAACTTCTGGCCAATTTCCAACACTGGATTCTTGGGAAAGCTCATCGACCACGCTGCGTACTCACAGCTCAATGGTTTTGTGGAATCAAACAATCTTCTAGACCCCCCATAATCAGGGTTCCGACCGCACCACAGAACAGAAACTACACTGATCTCTATCTGGGATGACCTCAAATCCACAGCAGACTCAGAAGGATGCGCAGCACTTGTTCTTCTTGACCTCTTGGTAGCATATGACACCATTAACCACATGATCTTCCTTGACAGACTGCACTCCCTAGGAATATGAGTTTCAGTGTTCACATGGATCAGCTTGTTCCTCACTAACAACAGCAAATCACTCTTCTCCCCCCTTTCCACTGCACCACACGCCCACAGAACACTAGAGTACCCCAAGGTGCAGACCTCTCACCCCTTCTCTTCAATCCTTACATGGCCCTTTTGCCCAAGATCATCCGCTCACACAACCTCACATGCTATAACTAGGTGGATGACAGACAAATCATCTTGAGAATTCCTATATCGACCTCCGACCCTCGCCCTGACTGAGCAGCATTTCTCACTGACGTTGACCGCTGGATGATGACCAACCATCTCATTTTAAACCCAGGGAAAACGGAGATGATGGTATGCAGCAAAATTGCTCTGTTCCCACAACCGACTCCCTGGCCACCCTCACTCGGTCCCCCTGCAATCCCCTACCACCACCACTATCAAAAACCTCAGCTGCACAATGGACTCAGACCTAACTCTGCCTCAACATATCAACAATGCAGCCAAATCCTGTAAATTCCACCTTGGGCTTCTGAAACGCATCTTCCCTTATCTCCCCTACCCCAATAGACTGTCTGCAATTATGTCCATTGTCATGTCCAGACTTGATTATCCAAACTCCCTCTACCTGGGTGCACCGGCCTACCAACTAAACAAACTCCAAAGAGTTTAAAACGTGGCTGCCAGACTACTACTTGCATTGGGATGAAGCGACCACATCTCACCCACTCTCCGCACCCTGCACTGGCTCCCAATTAGACGCAGAGCCACCTTCAAAATCCTGCGTATTACTCACCGGCAGTGCACAAAGCAGGCCCCAAATACCTACAAGAAACATTTATGCCTTACCATCCAACTCACACCCTAATGTGAAGCTCAGCCCTCCTAGATGTCCCCGCCTCCAATTTGGCCAGGAGGGGAGATTCCGCCCACTCAACCCTGGCGCCAACTTTGTGGAACTCACTGCCTCCACGCATTAGACACAGTCAAGATTACCTGGCTTTCAGAAAGGCATTCAAAACCTGGCTCTTTGTGTAAAAACTCAAGGGACCAACTGACTTACCACCATGTCCAAAAAATGGCTTGTTAACCCTTCAATACAGGCCTTCAATAGGCTCTCAGGCCAGGAGATATCTACCACCAGCTATCTGGAGCCAGTGCCCTAGACGTGAAACCCGAATCATAGTAGCGCTTATGTACTATGAGAAACCTGAGGGTATCCCCTGGGATCCTCTGCACAGATGGCCAGGGAATGGCCATCGATTTTGGATCCTGACCCTGGGGTTGGACAAGCAACTAAGGGTCACCTCGGTGGAGATTCCTTGGGAATTGGGAGTGGGGTGCCCTCAGGTGAGACACAGAATTCCCCAGCCCCCTTCCAAGAACAAACCCTTATTCCGGTGGTCATTATGGGATATTGATATCCCTGTCCCTTTGGCCGAGAAAAGGGCATGAGATATCCTCAGTCCAAACGTCTCAGGAAGAGAGCAAAAAGGGTAAAATATCACCTAGGTGGAGGGCCTTTGAGGACTGGGAGTGGGATGCCTTTAGGAGAGACATGGTATCCCCCTTTTCGTACTACTGATCAACCCAACCCTTCCCCTGCCTTAATGGGGGTATTTTGACTCAACTCCCCTGACTTCCTTATATATGACTGTTTGAAGTACAGTACGAAGAAGAGGCAACTATGAGCAATGAAGACTAGGTGCTTTTCAACTCTGGTACTGGGACAAAGAAGAAGCCTGCTGAGAGTAATAGAGGTCAGGCATGTCCCCTTAAAGGAATGGTTCGGTCAAAAAATGTGTTTTTAAGCCTAAGTCGCTCGATTTTAGAAAAAATCCTATGGACCTTACCCGAGTTTTCGTCCATTAAACGCACGCAAAAACAGGCACCAGGGAGCTGCCATTTTGTGATAATCCTATCATTTCCCCCATCGCCCTGGCTGAACTGCTTTTGCAGCACTAAATTATATCCCCCGCCCCTGAGCCTGTCATCAGCAGACGCGTACCGCCCATTTCACAACGCCAAAGCACGTCTCGTGTCAACATTCGCTGCGCTTCAGCTAATGACGTGTCGCCATGGAAATGGCAGGACGCCTCTTTCCTCAATAACCAGACCGTTTCACAACACACAGCAGCAGATTTTCTATTCCATTCTTCTCTCTGTGCTACTTTGAGTAATCTGTGACTCGTTTCTGTGCTCTGGTCAGCCACCTTCGTTGCTTGTAGCCCGTGTGAACAGATACCAGTACCACCGCTATCAATTATTTTACTTTGTTTAACACACAATGGATATAATAATGCCCTACATGTACGGGCCCGAGTATACCGAGGAGGAACTACTGGAAAGGGAAACACACGAAAACGATGGGTCTTCAGACGGCAGTTGGGAGGACGATTCAACAGCTGAAGAGCCTGGACCTAGTCACATGGACGGTGTTTCCACCTGATGCACATGCAATCGGTGCAAGCTAATGCCAATCGAGGACGGGAACTGCTGCTGCTGTGAAAACTCGGGATGCGTGGCCTACATTTCGGAAGGCGAGCCACGACCGCAATGCATCACCGAGCTGCCAGACTTCAGGGCAGCCTGCCTCACACGGTCCGTGTTGAGGATAATGATGGTGCTTATGCACAAACTTTGCGCAACTGTTCGTCCTCGTAATCCGAGTAACGAGTAAGTATACTCTGCTTGTCATGCCACTCCCATTTCATGGTCTTCTACTATATCCAAAATTACATATACATATCATTGTAACGCATGAAAGTCGTTCAATAGTGTGCAGTGTCTAGATAGCATTTGTCCGAGCAGAATGCCATTAGTTACAAGAATTGTCATTGACAACAAACGTTTATTAAACTTATCTTGGTCATTTAAAAACAGTTTCATTCCTTTTCGCAGGTGGTACAGGCTGGTGGCCTATCGTTCCTTTACATGGTGGCTTCACGGGAGTCTTGGACACCGTGTTCGAAGAGTGATACCCGCCTGTGCCGTTCGTGCCATAAGAGAAACATTCCCGAGGGACAGCAGTCAGTACAGGTGATTTTCTCTCGCTGTGCTGCAACCTGAACTGTACAATGTGTAAAGTTTTGTATTTTTGTGTCATCAAAATAAGCTACAAAATAAAACACCACATATATTTTAACAACGGTTGTTTCGATTTTTTAAATCAATCAAGTGTGTCTCCATTCAAGGATGGACGTCAGACACCTGTGCTCGGAATGGGTGAAGTTCAGGTCGCTGCGAAGAGGGGTGGTCACTATCTAAGCTAACATAATATATCATCAATAATGCATGCACTAAATAACACTTGTTCAAAGTCTTTCAGTCGGTTATGTCTCTATAAAAGTCACACATATATCTATACTATCAATTAACATTGGATTATACAGGCCTTAGGTCAAGGGTCTTGACCACTATAATACACTGTTTGAAGTGTGGGTCTGTGCTCACAAGAATCTCCGGTATGTGGCATTTGTTATTGATAGGCAACGATATACTGCAGTAGGGGTCTAATGTTAGTTGGGGATCTGCTAGGTGGGCATCATGGCATGGTCAGTGGTCTGGCACATGAAGAGAATACCTTGCAGGGACACAGGGTCAGAATGGCAGTAAGTTTCCACTGGCGAGGGTGCGTGGGCAAGGACACGTTTGTGGAGATGAACGAACCATGTGCTTGGTTCAGGCCGGTTCACATGCAGGACCGTGATCTCAGAGAGTGATGTGTTACATTTATTAGCTGTTGCAAATACCTCTGGAGTTTTCCAGTCAGAGTGGGAACGAGGCTGTGGGCCATATACTCTGCGCGCTGTACTATCGCAGTGAGGCCTGGTCACCAAAATGGAGTGGAAAGGGGGTACAAAAATGGATGCCCCGTGTCCTGCTCAGTGTTCCCATCTACGCAAATGTCATCCAAAGTTAACATCACATAAGGGCAAGGGGCGAACCCACTACTGGAGGCACTTGGTACAAGTTTCTACTGAGAAGTAAAGGATGAGAGGGGCCTGATGGCCCCTCGCTCCCACACACTTGCCTGCACGGCAAAAGGCGGTTCGCTCCCGGGGATAAGCGCTGGCATGGGGGGCTGTGACGGGCGCAAACGGCCAAGGTGCCAAACAGCATGTACACTTCAAAAGGTATCCCACGCCCAGGGGCCATCGCTCACATGGCCTCCTCAGACCCCGTGTCTCCAGGCAGGCCTCCCCTGAGGTAGGCCGCCCCCCTGCTATCCACATAAGTGTGTCTCCATTCAGCAGTCTTCCTGTGCCTTATCTGCACGTCCCAGGCCCATCCATCCCAGCCCCTCTATCAAAGGCGGTTCGCACCCGGGGATGAGCGCTGGCATGGGGGGCTGTGACGGGCGCAAACGGCCAAGGTGCCAAACAGCATGTACACTTCAAAAGGTATCCCACGCCCAGGGGCCATCGCTCACATGGCCTCCTCAGACCCCGTGTCTCTAGGCAGGCCTCCCCTGAGGCAGGCCGCCCCCCTGCAATCCACATAAGTGTGTCTCCATTCAGCAGTCTTCCTGTGCCTTATCTGCACGTCCCAGGCCCATCCATCCCACCCCCTCTATCAAAGGCGGTTCGCACCCGGGGATGAGTGCTGGCATGGGGGGCTGTGACGGGCGCAAACGGCCAAGGTGCCAAATAGCATGTACACTTCAAAAGGTATCCCACGCCCAGGGGCCATCGCTCACATGGCCTCTTCAGAGCCCGTGTCTCCAGGCAGGCCTCCCCTGAGGCAGGCCGCCCCCCTGCAATAAACATAATACCATGACATACACACGTCATTCATTCACAAACACACCCCTGTTTCTAATACTTTATAAACCACTTGATATGTCTCATGAGAACATCTTTGTGCTTTGCAAGTCAACTCCTGAACCTTCTACCTGAGAAGCACTGAGATCTATGCTAATCTGCTCGTCGCCGTGCTATCTGTGACCGCTTCAAGCAAACTTGTCAGTGTGCTACCTGTGGCCATCTACCTGTTCTCCTGCAACATTCTCGGCCTGCTGAATCCAACTGTTTGTTGGTCAAGGTAAGGCCATGTATCCTAGTCATTTTTCGGTCATTTTTACTTTTCAATCTATTTGCTATTACAGTACCCAATAGAGCTATGGTCATTGGTCTCATTGCTATTGACTTGAGTTTCAATTGTTATGCTATCAATAGATCTATTTATTTTCATCTGTGTCAATTGTCATCGAATTGCAGCCTTCGGGGGTCCAGTCTATAATGTAAGCATGGTTCCTTTTCGTGCAAGACAGAACATCCAAGGGACGAGTCACATGTTCAGAGTTTAGTCACATCATTTAAAAAATGTCTGTAACTTATGCAAATACTAAGCCGCACATGATGAACTGGTATAGTTCCGGCGACCAAAACAAACCTTGCATTGAGCATGGTATGGTTCATTTACTTTTTTATGACATTTTTATTCATCAAGGTTTTATGATAATCTTGATATTTACTTTTCAGAATTTTCAACAATCCCTGCCTGTTTGATTAGCGGTTGCCCTTCGAAGACCCATGCTAAATCTGAAGGCACTACAATGCATGTATTCCCGAAAACTGTTGATCGAATAAGAGAATGGGTCAGACATTGCGGATATCCACTGGATGAGCTGGAAAGTAGAGTCCAACAAGTCTTTGAGGACAAGAGGGGTGATCGATACCCCATCTGCAGCCGGCACTTTCCCTCGAACATGTACACCATATCTTGGTAACAAAGAAGAATAAACGGCGATCGACACGAAAATTGCTCGCAAACGCTATTCCCACTCTATTCGTCCACAATCCGCCACTGGTGAGTCAAGTGTCCGTTTTTAGCTTTAGGCCTGGCGGTAGTGTGTAGGTAGCAAATGGATTCATTGATATTTTAGGTGTTGTTTCCAATTTGTAATACTTTCGACATTGATATGAGTGTAAAGCTTTTTGAATAATGACATTTATCAATATATTATTTTTAGATTTCACAACCCACAAACGAAATCTATATATGGTCACAGGGAACGGTGCTTTATTGCGCATTACTCAAGTATTGTGTCTCCTTACATGGCAATTTTAAATATTGGCATTTCATTATCAAACAATATTTTACCTTTACAACTTCTTGACTATCCCTTGAATCTGAAGCAAGAGCATTGTACTTCTGTCACGTGCTCGCAGTTATCAACCACTTCTAGCGCGTATCAGATAATCATACTTGGCTATTCCGCTACAGACTTGTTTTATGCATGTCAAGTAATAGATTGTATGTATCGTGGGATTATTTTACCAATTGTTTGGTTAGTGCTTTCCAATTGATATACACCTTAGTTGTCGTCCCCTGGTGTTTGTTTTCAGTTATAATTAGTGTTATCCATACTAATGCAAGTACTGTCTTTCAGGGAGATGCTGAAGCGTCCACCACATTGACAACAGCCCTAGATGTTCTTTAGCAGCCCAAGGTATGGATACTGACAACTCAACTGACCTTGATCATCAGAACTGGAAAACTTGTTGTTTGATTGTTCTACACCATGTTTCATTTGTGGTTAGCCGTTGATATGTACCTGTGCGGTCGACCCCAAGCGTGTGTTGTGTTTTCAATATTGTAATCCTTACTAATGCAAATACTATGTTTCAGGCAATTGTTGAATCGTCAACCCACGCCCTTGATGCAGAGCCTGACATTCAAGTAATTCCGGTGGAAGGGGGACCATGCAGATACGAATCGGCGCAACAGCTTTCGGAAGTGCGTACCACATTGACAACAGATATTCTTCAGCAGCATGAGGTATGGATACTGACAGCTCCATCGAGCGTGATCATATAACGTGATTCCATTTGCTATACTTTCTTCCCTATTAACGCAATTTCAGGGAGATGATGGAGCTTCCACTACAATCACAAGATCCCATTTAGATGATGCAGATGTAAAGAAATCGGAGAAATAAGTCGATTAAATCTGATAATTTTTAAATATTCCTTGATTCTTTTAGACAATGCAACATTTGTGGTTATCTCTGTATATGTACCTGTGCCGTTGACCCTAAGTGTGTATTATGTTAACGAAATTGAAAACCATACTAACGCAAGTACTGTGTTTCAGGGAGTTGCTGATGCCTCCTCTTCAATACAATAATTCGTGGCAGTCCATGCAGAGCCAGAGGTATGGATACTGACCGCTCCATCGAACTAGGTCATCAGAGCTCGAATACTTGTCGTTTGAGTGTTCCACACAATGTTTAAATCGTGTTTGGCTATTGAGATGTACATGTGTGTTCGTCCTCACGTGCATTTTATGCTAACAATATTTTGATACACAGTAATGAAAATACTATGTTTCAGGGAGTCGATGGAGCTTCATTCAGTGCTGTCTATGCGGATACAGAAAATATATTCGTTGCAGCGCAAGAGGAAGGGGAGACATGCGGATACGTATCGGAGCAACAGCGTGCAGATGTTGAAGGTCGAGTCAAAAAAGTTGCAAAGAAAAACAAAAATAAGGTTAGTTACAAACAGTTCATAACTTTAGAAATCTTTTTGTGCTAGGGACTATTTTATGTTTTTTTAAAGTCAATTGTACTATACTTTATCTTGTGTTTAAACTGAACATCCCTTTTCCAATCTATCCTCTAGTTACCCGTGGGTCTACGAACTATACAAACACAGACAGTGAAGCGAATGAGAGATGTTGCTTGCCAGACCATTTACACTATGGAGGCTATGGAGGAACTTTTAATTCAGACGCAGCGTGTTGAGACTCGGGATGCTCATGTCCAATGTACAGAAAATGAAATTAATGTATCCGGAGAATCCGGCAAAGTTGTATTGGACCATTGCTACAGTACGACCGCACCACCGCAAAAACATGATACTGGATGTATTGAAGATAGCTCTGAAGTAGTCGCAAATCAATTTACACAATCTACACCCGCCAAAAAATTGCCACCAAAAAAGCTGTCGACATTGTTGTGTTCTCCCATCAATGTTGAAGTAGCAGATGTTGAAATGACAGAGACTGAACCAGCAGCAGCATTCACTGACGCATCAGAACTTGATAACAGCGATATTTCTTTCAAATGTGGTGATATGTCCTCAACGTCACAGGCCGAAACAACTTTGACGCAGGATGACAGTCTAATGAAAGTGGACAAATACATAGTATTCGACAGTTGTTTGATGGATATTGTAAGTATGCTGAAATGTGGGCATTCCATCAGAGGGAAAGTATGTGGGAAGCCATTGATTCATGTGACTCGTCAAAAACAAGGCAGTAACGTCACAATACATGCCGCCTGTAGATTACATCATACATTTTCATGGTCTGCACAACCGATGCTGGGGAAACTTCCAGCAGGCAATCTACTGTGTGCAGCTGCATCACTTTTTAGTGGCTCCAGTTTTAGAAAGTTAAAGTCTTTCTTTCAGTTTGTGGGACTCCATTTCATTAAAAAAACGCAGTACTACAAATACCAACATGATTATCTGTTTCCGGCCATTAGTGATGCTTGGAAAATTGAATAATTGTCTCTAGCAAGTACATTCGAAGGCAAACGATTCAGGCTAGCCGGCGATGGACAGTGCGACTGCCCTGGATTTTCTGCCAAGTACTGCACCTACCACTTTCAGGACATGGATAGTAAGAAAATTGTGAGTTCGGTGGTCGTGCAGGTAACACAATGTACATCCTCAGTGGCCATGGAGAAACTAGGATTTATAAAATCAGTGGAATATCTGCAATCGAGTGGAATGCACATCGACCTCATAGCCACGGACAGGCACGTTTCAATTGCCAAGACAATGAGAGAGCAGTTCCCACATATTAAACATCAATTTGACGAATGGCATCTTGCTAAATCAATCAATAAGAAAATCTTGGCTGCAAGGCAAAAAAAGGTTTGGAAAGTATTTCAGAGTGGTCCCAGTCTATCAGCAACCATCTTTGGTGGAGCTCCAAAACTTGTGAAGGGTCAGTGGAAATACTACTTGAAAAATGGCGGTCACTGATGCACCACTGTACCAACGTGCACCGCTGGTCAGAAAACCTACATTTCCACCAATGTGAACATGGCCCTCTATCCCCAGTGGAGGCACGGAAGAAGAAGTGGTTGAATCCATCTTCACCGACACACAAAGCCATTGAGAAGATTGTTTTCAATAAAACTCTATCAAGAGATTTGAGGGGACTGACAGAATTCTGTCACACAGGAGGTTTGGAGGTGTTCCACAATATGTGCCTAAAGTACAGGCCAAAGCGCTTGCATTTCAGCATACTGGGCATGAGACATAGGACTCTACTTGCCGTCTTGGCCCATAACGAGAATCTTGGCCGTGAACAATCTAGGACTAAGGGTAATGTAAGGATGCCTCGCTACACTAAGGCCTTTTCAAAAAGAAGTAAGCAATGGGTGATCAAACCAGTCTATGAGGAAATGGAGTTCGACTTTGTCAAAAGCCTTATTGTTGCTGTATTAGAGAAGCACAGATATGGAATTTTGAACGTTTCTGTGCAGAGCACTGATCCATTGCCACCCAACATTGCCACTGTGCCATGTCCACCCAAAGGAGAGCTGGTTGTGAAGTACAAATCCCGGTTTAAATAATTGTAATACGATTGTCTTTTTGTAAATACATTTTATTGTACAGTGTGCATACAAAGTACGCTAACCCTAACCCCTACCTTCACCATCCTGGGTGCCGAACTACCTGGGTGTCATCTTTGAATTCTCTCTCTATTCACCTCATATTGCTGACCTTGTCTATATGTGTATGTATATATTTTTGTTGATGTAACAAATTTTCGCAATCTCTTATAAATGCTGGGCACTGTTAACCGAGGGGAGGCTTGCGTATTGCAAATAATAAAACAAACAAACAATAAATCTCACTTTCAACTCAACTCCTCGGGTACTTTATACTTTTCCTGACCTTTCCCAAAAAATTAAAAGTCTCAATAGTTATGGTTCTTTGGGGCTTCAAAGCTCGCAGACAACGAGGACAAAATTGGGGGCCTTAGAACGCGCCAAGCGAGCCGTTGCAGATGGGAGAGAAGCCAGTTCGCATTTGCACATTGAGGCGAACTACATAGATGGATTTGAAACTTCAAGTTCTCACAGATGGCTTTACTACAGGATGTTGCAAAGAAAGAATGTATACTCATTTCTAGTGAAGGTCAGCGGCTTTGATTTTCAGCTCGCACCCTGAAGAGGCCCCCAACTCGCACTGGCAGTATAAGGTTCTATTGTTTTTTGACCTTGAGAGACAGGGACCATGTCGAAAGGCTTCATTTGAAGGGCGGTTTGGGGGGTGCAATAACGTAAGAGACGATAAGGCAGAAAATTCTTAAACTAGACCAAGTTTCATGTTAGTTCAGTATACGAAAAATCATTGTCAAGAGCACAGTGGGATTTACGGACTGCATTACGCAGAGACACAATGGAAATTGCAAATATAATGTAACTCTTTAGACGCTTTTATACCGGAATGAAGAATTAATGAATGGATGCATGAATAAATGAATGAATGAAGAGCTTTGAAAACATTTGTGGGATCATCCTTGTAGCGGCACATGGGCATGCAGGTCCACATTCCACACGCATGTAGACAAAAAGTCGTTCCTCATTGTGTACTAACCTCGATTTATTTCGTTAGTTTTTGCATTGATTTTAGAGCCGAACATATTCCATTGCACTATCCTTGAAAGCAAATAGTTTCAGCTCGGCCGTAATAAATAAAATTAATAATATTAATAAAGATCGGCTGGCGAGACTAATTATAAATTTTATGTTTTCAAAACAGGTATATACTTCCCTTTTTCCACTGCCACCAGTTTTAGACACCGGCAGACGGTTTCTTCAGCCGCCAGCTGCAGCTTAATGTAAACAACTGCACCATTCTGATGATTTTATGGGACGATCGCCAAGGGCCCATATGCCCTTACGCGGTACTAGCGGCTAGAAGCAACATATCAACCTTTACGGTGGCCTAGTGCCTACTTGATGGAACAGCCTTGCGGTTCAACGTGCGACAAAAGTGCTTCTTTGAATGAAAACCAACACCCTGTGTACCATAAAGGAGCAGCGCGTGACTCACCATAAAATCTTACGGATTTGCGGATAGAGATAAAAGAAAATAAATGACTTTCGGAGTTCATATGGCAATTGCTGAATATTCTATAAACATTTAATGTCAAATAAATGTACTTTACCAAATTTACCGTGTTGCTGTTTGATTTTAAAGTACAGTTTCATATTCCGAATTGTGGCGTGCTGTGTTGTGAGCTGATCTGTGTTGGTTTCCGGGTTCTGTGTGAAGTCGTGTAGAAGACGACTGGGCGCATTTGCCTACGCAGCAAAGTAACGTCACGGAGAGAGGTGGGGAATATGAATGTTTTGATAATGTCAGGGGCGGGGGATATTATTTAGTGCTGCAAAAGCAGGTCATCGAGGGCGATGCAGCAAGTGATAGGATTATCACAAAATGGCAGCGCCCTACTGCCATTCCTTTAATGATGGTCAGACAGGGCTAATTGTACAACCGCACCTGCAGCCTGTTAGAGGGCTGCAGGTGTATAAAAGGCCCAATCTTGCAGGTGTTACGCTCACCTGGCCTCTGCAGGGACATTGGGGCACGGTTGGAGCCCTCCCTCGACCTGGCTCCCTGGATAGACTCTCTCCCCCAGCTGCTGCTGAGCCTGCTGTTCTGGACGCTGGTATTGCCCCTGACAGAAGATGAGAGGCAATGAGAATGGCGTAGTGGTGTCGTGAATTCCCTTGACCCTCTCGTGCCAAAATGAAATGCGCAAGCATTTTCCCATGCAAGTCACCTGTGGTTTTGTAACGCTGAGCTCTCCGTCCTGCTTCTTGTAGCAGGGGTGCATAGAGTGGACCTAGTTGCTTCACTAGTCTGTGGAAGTGGTGATCCAGACCGGCTGCGGCCAATCCACTTAGAAGGTAAGTCTTTTGGTTATGATTCATGTTCGTTTTCTTATAATGTCTTTTGCCTTGATTATTTTTTTTTTTTAATTTCTTTATTAATTTTATTCAAACCAAACAACAATACAAACCAAACTTGCAGTGCAATTTATGACAATTCCAATAAACACATTTAGTTTTTAGTCAGTTTTCTCCCAATCCCACCCCCCTTTATGAGCCTGTTTGTTCTTCGCATTCAGTATCTGCTTTGTGTGGCAGAGTTTCGCTGCCCTCGGATTCCGTTGGATCCGATACTACTCCGAACATTTTCGCTACCAATGATTTCCATGCCATCAGGGAGCCCATTTCCTCCTCCCCACTCATGCTGCTCATCTCTTGCCATACCATCGTTTCAGCCTCCGCCCATTTCTGTAATTCTTTCCACCACACCTCCACCCGTGGTTTGTGACACTTCTTCCACCCCATGGCTATCCTTCGTTTGGCAAGCACATATGCCAAATCTTTCAATTTTCCGACATGTTTAAATTTCGGTGATCTGGGGAAACCACCCAGCAACCAAGCCCAGACTGTATCTATGACGAGCGTGACCCCTTTCTCCTCTAGTTTTTGTGCTACTTCACCCCAGAAGCATTCAATTACCGGGCATGCCCAAAACATGTGTATCATGTCAGCGTTCTCCTCATCGCACTTAGGACACGCCTGGCGCCCAACGTTTTTGAACTTAGATATCCTCAGAGGGGTTATGTATGCCCTGTGCGTTATATATAACTGTATTTGTTTCAATCTGCCATTTCTTGACACCTTCTTGTGGTATCCCAAGGCACGTTCCCACTTAACATACTCTATAGGGGCTCCCGCTTCCGCTTCCCATTCCGATCTTAAATGTACCAATTCCTTCCCGACCTTAGACATCACCATCTCATATAATCTAGAGATCTCATGCCCCCCCTCCGATATGTCATATATTGCCCCAATAACAGCATCTGGTTCCTCTGTCAAAATTGTTTCAGGCCACGTTTTCCGAATCTTCTGCACCATTCTGTGATACGTAACATATTGACCTGTATGTAATCCTGCTGCTTCCCCAGGTTCTCCAAAATCCCTTATGGTCACTTATTGCCAAATGTCCCCTAACGTGACCAGCCCCACTTATTCCTAGTAGGTCCTGATAATCACCCTCATCTGCTTATCCCCCCCCGCCATTGCAACCAACGGTATCTGCGGGGAGCATGGGACAGGGTCTCCCATCATCCGGCAAGCTCTACGCCACATTTTCCACCCAGATATCATCATCCCAGGGCGCTCTTTCATTTCTGACTCGGGCAACCAGATAATTTCCCTTAAGTAAAATGGAGTACAGTTCTGCCCAAACAACCTATGTTCAGGAGTCTCTTCATCAGAGAGCCACTTGGCCACATATTGCAGTTGACCCGCTACATAATAAGCCTCAAAATTAGGTAGTTTAATACCACCTTTTTCATAGAAGTTCTGCAACTTCCATAACGCCACTCTATTCCGGGTGCCATGTCACAGGAAGTCTCTACACATACTGTTCAGCTTAACAAAGAACTTCTTAGGTATCATATATGGAATATTACTAAAGTAATGTAAAAGCCTAGGTAGGACCACCATCTTAAGCTTTGCTCCTCGTCCCATCATTGCTAGGGGCAACTTCTCCCAAAACCTCATACATTTCCTGATTTTCTCAATGGCTATCTCGGTGTTACACTTATGTTCCTCTTCCGCCGTGTGGTACACGTCTATCCCAAGGTAACGGAAATAACTCACTGCCCATGGTATTTGCAGCACCGGCAACCTTTATACAGGGGTTCCCACATAGCCACCTAGTGGGAATATGCTAGATTTGTGGGGGTTCACCGCTATGCCGGACAGCCTGGCATACCTCTCCATCACTTCCAAAATGTATTGGAGATTTTCTTCAGGGTATTTTAGATATAGTAACAAATCATCTGCATACAAGGATATTAAGTGTCGCTCTCCTCTTACCTCAATAACTATCGTATCATATTGTTGCCTGAGGTATATTGCTGGGGGCTCCAGGGCTAGAACGTAAAGCATCGGGGACCAGGGGCACCCCTGCCTAGGGCCTCTGCTAAGTTGCCATCTCTCAGATATTACTGATCCCGTTCGAACTCTTGCCAACAGTTCACTGTATAGCATTTTAGCCCATTTAATATAACCCGGCCCAACTCCATATCCCCCTAGTGCCGCCACCAGCCATGACCACTTAACCGAGTCGAAATCTTTAATTGCGTCTAGTGACACAATCGCCATTTCGCCTTCGCTGCTGCACCCCCATTCAACCACCCGATGGAGTCTCCTGTGGTTGTGAGTTATGTTCCTACTCGGGTCATAGCCCGCTTGATCTGGATGAATTAATTTGCCAATCACTCTCCGCAATCTGTTTGCTAAGACGGCTGTCCATATCTTACTGTGCTGGTTCAGCATCGATAAGGGCCTATAGGAGCCACAACTATGCCCTGGTTTATTGGGCTTGGGGAGCAGCACTATAATCGCTTCTCTGAGCGACTCCAGCAGCCGTTCTACCTCAAATGCTGTCATGATGCCTGCCCCCGGAAGACCAGACCAGGCCCAGCAGCCCCGGAAGCAGGCATCATGCCACTTGGAGCATGCCCAAAAGCCCCAGTTAGGGGCTGTTTGGGTACAGTCCTGGCGCCTATGGCGCCAGGCTCATAAAGATTAAGTCAGTCCTGGCGCCATGGGCGCCAGGCTCATTATTGATAACTTACCTGAAGCAGACCATGCTGCATACTCACCTGAGGCAGACCATGCTGCATGAAGACTCAAGCCAAATGAGGCTGAGGAGGGACTATTTTACTGAAGGGACTATTTTGTTACTTGGGTGGGTCTGTGGAAGAATACTTACCTGGATCTTCTTCCAAGGCTATTTAAACCACGCCCGGACAGCCACACGTACTTCGCGTTATTCTGCTTGCTGCAGCGTAACGCTCACCGTGTTTTCTGCAGCTCCAGTCTTCAGCCACGCCCGCTTCAGTCCTGGGACTCCTGAAACAAGAAGACAAAAAGGATAAAGGTTAGAACAGGAGTTTTAACTTTAATCCTTACCTGAATCCTGATCCATTTCGCCACGGAACTGAAAGACAGAAGTCTTTGGAGCATCGCTTCGCATTCCTACGGCGCCGCGCTGAACTCACCTGCTTGGCGGTACTTCAGCATTCCATCACGCTCTCTCCATCTCGCGGCCGCCCTCCAACACCTAAGGAGACAAAGACAGCAAGGTGAGCAAGGGGACTCTCTAAGGCCATACAAGCTACCCCCAAGGACTTACCTGATTTACCACGGAAGGTACTCACCTCATTTCGGGTCGGCGCAGTCAACTCTGCTTCATCGCCGTACCCTGGCCCCTAAGGGGAGAAAGCAAGGACAATACCAGTTACCCCCCACAAAACTTACCTGAATTACCACGGGGTCTCACCTCATCTCGGGTCGGCACAGTCAACTCTGCTTCATCACCGTACCCCGGCCCCTAAGGGGAAAAATACAATAGACTTACCTGAATCTTACCGAGTGCCATTTGGAAATCTTCGAGTGGATTAATCGGCAACCTGCAAGGAATCGGACAGAGTGAAGAGCAGACCTTTGAACTCTTATGAACAATTGGACTTTAGAGTCAATACTGGAACTCACCAATTCCTCTACGCCAGTGAAGTAACTGGTCATCAACGCGCCCCTGCGGTCGACGCAGGATGGAGGGCTCATCCTTCCAAACCATCAGGTGAGACTAAGGAGGGGACATCAAGAGTGATCAGTGGGAAGACAACGGGAGTGGGGAAGGTGGGTTGACACTCAATTCCACAGGTGGTTAATTCCTCTTCTCCTTTGCAGAAGAATATTATTGCGAGCCAGATCAAACTAGGCTGAGCGGGCCAGTCCAGTCAGTCATCTTGGCGCTACACGTCACGCTGGTGGAAATAACAGCGGCCCAGTTCCGGTCGACGCCCCCGTGGGAACCAGGTGAGCGTAACAAATGCTTCGTTAAGCATTTCTAGCATAGATGGGAGCCCTTCCACCCTATACACTTTATAGAATTCACTAGGGAACCCGACCCGTCTACACCTGCAGTTTGCTAGTGGGCAACTGCTTCACTACCTCTTCCAATTCCTCCAAAGTAATTGGTGCATCCAGCTCTTCCCTCTCTTCTTCACTTATCTTGGGCAGTCCTATATCTTCTAGTGTTTCAGCTATCTCTTTGGGCTGCTCCTCTCACTATCCTCATATAGCGCCTTATAATAGTCCTCAAATTCCTTGTTGACTCCTTCTTGAGTATCCACTTCCTCGCCATCCTCCCTAGTTATAGTCCTGATCGGGGGTGTAGGGGTTTCATTCTTGTATAACCTGGCTAGAAGCCGGCCTGTTTTATCACCCCCTGCATGCTGTCTCTCTGTGTACTTTTTATAATTGAGATTGCAGAGCCTTTCCCAGAGTTCTGCGCACTGCTGCTGTAATTTAAGTACTAGCTCCATATCTGCATTGCCTCTTCCCAGTGCTTTTTCTAATTACTCCTCTGCTTTTTGTAGGTCAGCTATTACTCCACCCTGTAATCCCCTTGACTTGGATATGGCAACCCCCCCGCATCACCACCTTAAAGGCCTCCCATAGTGTTCCCGCCGAGTCAACACTTCCGGTATTCACCTCAAAATAGTTAATAATCTCATCTCTTATGTCCTCCCTAAAGATTGGATCCCTGAGTGCCTCTGCACGGAGGCGCCACATTGGAATCTGCGCTCTCGGGGGCAATATTGCCATCCGAGGACTAAGGGCGAGTGATCCGAGAGGACCATCTCTTTATATTCTATATGGTTGCTCTCTGTCATTACATCTGGAGTGGCAAAGACATAGTCGAGTCTTGTATGCAGCTGCTGCGGGGCTGAATAATGTGAGTATTGTCTATCATTGGGATGTTTTGTTCTCCAAACGTCTACCAGGCCGAAATCATCTTGCAGCGTCTGCAATATTCTGGCCGCCGAGGTGGGCCTATCAACCCTATCATCCGACCTGTCTATCTTAGGGTTTATTACACAATTGAAATCCCCACCCCAAATCACTGCACTGCTCACACACGCACCCATGGTGGTGCACAGAGTTCTGAAGAATGCGTTGTGTTTTGGTTAGGGGCATACGTATTCACAATACATATTTCTTTATTCTCTATCAACCCCTTCAATATGACCATCCCCCCGTCTGTCTCCACCACTTCCTCGATTAGCTTAAAAGGGACATGCGGCGCCACCCAAACAAGCACTCCCCTAGCATAGGCAGAGTATGATGAGCCCACCACGGTACCTTTCCATTTTTTTCCAATTAGCTCTACTTTCTCTCGTGTCAGGTACGTTTCCTGTAGCAGTGCAATATCTATCTTTTGCCGTCTCAAATACAGTATGACCTTATTCCTCTTCAAATAACAGTTAAGTCCTCTGACATTCCACGTTATTATCTTAAGCTCCCCCATTGTTCATTAATACTTCCTCTTCTTACATCAGGCCAGTCCTCCCTGCTCACACAAAAACAGTTCCCTCTCAGTAGTCCGCACAGGCTCTTATGTAAATCCAAACTCCACATAACTATATACACCTTAAACTCCCTGCCTACTCCCCCTCCCCCTACCCATCCCTTCCCCTACAACATCCCCTCCCAAGGGTTGCCCAGCTCCATTCCTGGATCTCAGGCATCCCCACATCTAGTCCTGTCCGCACTAATCTGTGCTCAGGGCTCAGTAGGGTGAAGTCGCCCTAATGGCCACTTAACTACTAATATTTCGGGGTAGGTTGCCTTCCTCCTGTCTCTCCTATTTTCAAATGCTTATGCTAAATGTTAACACTACATAGCTGTCAATGGCATCTTATCCACTATATTCTAGTCCATGCAGAGCTCAAAGCTCAAATGTCAATCATTGTTCAACCAAACTCGCTTCCTCAGTATACTAGGATCAATTTCCCACTTACCCCCTCACCGTTCTCAACACAAAATCTTTAATCATCTTGTCCGTGCTGGTCCCGGTCTGCCTCTTGTTCCGGGCAGCCTTGCAGGTCCAGCTAAATCACCACTTCCTCCGGGGTATAAAAAAAACCACTTTGCTTTTGTGTAGCACCTTCATCTTCGCCGGGTACAGAAGCATGTACTTAATGCCTGCCGCCCGCAACCTCCTCTTGATGGTCATGTAGTTGCATCTTTGCCTTTGCACCAGCATCGTGTAGTCCGGGTATGCCGTGACATTGGTGGATGCTCTTTCAATTGTTCCGCCTTTGCGAAAGTATTCCAGGATCGTCTCTCTGTCTCTGTAATTCAAGATCCTTGCGATGATCGGCCTCGGCAGAGCCCCAGGCTGTGGTTTCCTCATCAAGGCGCGATGCGCTTGCTCTACCGTGAACCCCTGCGACAGCTTGTCTGCCCTTATCTCCTGTAGGATCATGTTCTCCACGTTGTTCGTGGGGTCCTGGCCTTCTTCCCCCTCCGGTAGGCCGACCACCCGTATGTTATTTCTTCTCGCCCTTCCTTCTGCTTCTTCCACCCTGTTCTCGAGATTGGCCACCTGTTGTTTCAGCACATGCACTTCCTTTGTATTATTCGCACTGGCGTCCGTGTTAGTCTTAACTGCGCTCTCCAGCCCACTTGTCCTTTCTGCCAATGGTCTAACATCTTGCCATAACAGAGTGAGTTCAGTTCCTATCGTATCAATCTTAGTCTCCAAGGCTGTTCGTAAATCCGCCATTGCCGACCCCCATTTAGTGCTCAGTTCTGCAATGGCATACAGAATCTGGTGCTTGTCTCCATCTGGGGCAATTTCCACAGGGGTCGCAACCGCGCTCTGTGATGATGTTGTAGGGGTTCTCTGCGTTTTTGCGAAAACCTCCATTGTGTATTGCTTGGTCTTGGTTCTCGAGCTTTTTATTGACATAGTGTCCCCTTAGCTCGTGTATACTCCAGATCCGTATTTGAATTGTAGCTCCACCGGTTCTCGTGATGGCTGGGGTGCTTTACTTATTGTTTGTATTTATCAAGTCCCCTTGAAATAATAACTTCAATGGATTGTAGCCTCCCACGTAATACTACTAGCCCACTGTGTTTATTAGCACAGCATCACTACAGAGAGGGCTCCGTGCGTAACTATTTTAATCCTGCAAGCATTCCAATCCGCCTCTCTTACTTATATTTTCTGTGAAAGTGTCTTGTGCATAAGCAGAACGGTTGTTTAATCCACTACCTGTCATGCACTATCGTGCACTGACTGTCATGCGTCAAGCAGTTTGCACCGAGGCCACGGCATCCAAGCCTCCAAGCTCACCAGTCCACACCAGACCATGCACCTGGATAGGGTCAGCAATAAGGTGTATAGCGCAGACCATCCAGACTCCTACCTTTGCCCAGCAGAGCGGCTCCAATGTACTTTATTATCAGCTTAGGCTGTGCGTACCTACACGCACTCTGAATCCGGTCCCCCGCCGTACAGCTGGCAGATGATCTCTGATATCGGCAATGCGGCCTCAGTGCACACCTCTGTACATTCGTGCACGGGTGTCCCCCGCCTCCCAAGCCACACGGGATCCGATCGCGTACAGCACGTGAATATTTAGTTGTTGTCCTTCTCGCCGCCGCCCGCTGGTGCAAACGCGGCGCTCAACGGCCTCTTCAACCGCCCTATTCCTCAAGGGGGTTACAATTCCACGCGATCCCCACGGGCACTACCTCGCGTGCCGTCGGTGCACCGCCGTTTCTCTGGCGGCGCCAGGCGCTGTCCTCGCCCTCGGCTATGCTCCGGAAAGCCCCACAGTCAGCCAGGCAGAGGAGCGCCGCCACAAACCACGGCCCCTCCCCGCCAGTAATGCAGCTCTCACACGGTGCTACAATTGTTTCAGTCCGGGGTGTCTTTGTATCGGCACACAATGGGGCAAAGCAAGTCCTTCAGTGATCAAGGCAGCCGCCTCGTTCATCACCAATGAGTACGGCAAAAGTTCAGCGCCCGCAGGGTTACCAAGCCACTCCTTTTGTTGTCTGCCATTTTGGCAACAACATTTCAATTCCGCCGCTGAACGAAAGTATAATTATCTTCTGATCTGCAAACTCGACAGCTTTGCATTTCAGAATTCCTGCTCCATGTACATTCGCATTTCCTTTTTTTCCCGTTTCAAGCTCCGAGGAGCATGTTAACAGCATAGAATCACGGATGAAAGACCGATCCACAGGAGCTCTGCACGGAGATGCGTCCTAGTCCATGGCTAGTTAGCCACGGCCCCCCCCACTTTGCCTTGATTATTAATAGTAATTCTTACAATGTCTTATCTCTTTCCCAATAGGTGTGAAGATGGCCTATCGGAGTCGTTGAGCGAGTCCGGGGATTCCCTTGAGGATGATGGAGCTCCAAAATTAGTTGGTAAATTGGCATTTATAATGGAACTCTAGACTCAGGTATGGCGCGGCCAAGCGTTCGTTATTTATATGGTTTCTAACCTGCTGTGTTCTTTTTCCCTTGCAGTCGAAGACTGGTGGCATAGAGCAGAGTTTGAAGGCTCGGTAGCAACTCTGTGGCTGCAGGAGGAAGATACCACGAAGATGAAGAAAGGAAGTGGAGCTTCGCGTTGCTGGAAGCCCAGATCAGGTGAGGAAAGGCTCCACCTCCGACAGCGATGGGATGCAGGTAAGATGCCCGCCCAGCGATGGAGCGGCTGGAATCAGGTAAGGAGCGCCTTCAGCGATGGAGTAGCTGAATTCAGGTAAGAGGCGCCTTCAGCGATGGAGTAGCTGGAATCAGGTAAGATATGCCTTCAGCGATGGAGTAGCTGGATTCAGGTAAAATGCGCCTTCAGCGATGGAGTAGCTGGAATCAAGTGGATGCATGACGAGATGAAGAACAGGTAAGGACAGCGGTAAGCGTTACGCTGCTGAAAGCAGAATTACGCGAAGCGGAGGCATGTGGGTGGGTTGGCCTTAAATAGGCTGGCCCTGGACCCTCCTCCCTTTGGCCCTGCCTTGTGGCTCCACCGTCCGCCTCCAAGGAACTCTTGCACATGCCTTCCAATGATAGTCTATGGCCACGCCCGGCCCTGATGCACATGCCCTAGGCACAGAGTGTGCAAAGCACACTTTTCCATGAGCCTGGGGCCAGAGGCGCCAGGACTGGGTCCATTTGGACCCTGGGGGCGATGAAGGCCTGGACCCTTGTCCAATGGCCATGACAGCAGAACGAAGCGGAGAAGGAGAGGGTGAACCAGGAGAAGCTGTGGCGTTGAGGGAGCAGCAGGAACTTTGGGAAGGGAACCCCGAGTATTGATTAACTTTATACCTGAACTTAAGGCAATCCTGGGACATTTATTTGAACTTCTTTATACTTGGGGAAGGGAGCTGAAATAATGCTGTAAGCGGGTTAGAGCTCCGATCTTTGTGTTGAACATTGTTTTGATTGCTGACATCCCTACACATTGTATAGATTAGTTGTGATGGCAAATATAGGGTTGGACACAGACAGATTCCTAAGTTGAACTCTTGGACTTTTACTTTCCTTAGTTTTGGTTTGGTAGGGAAATCCCACCATAGGAAGATAGGCGTTTTTCCACCCTGACTTTTAAATTAATAATCTTTTATTGTTCATTCAGAATCTGTTGTCTGTGTCTTACTCCATGATATCTTTACAGTACCCACACCATGAAGGAGTTGTATCGTTGCCTCCCTCCACCAGGCATACACTACGCTCTTCGGCCAAGAGATATCTATCTCCAATGATCTGGATCTACTGTGCTAGACTCGTAACCCAAGCACTAATAGCACTTATGTACCTACCCCATGACTGACCGTGATCATCACACCCTCCAGATATGAACTACACTATCAGTCATGCCCATCCTCGCTATTCTTACTCATCTAGAAATCGTAGCAGCACTTATGTACCTTCGCCATGACAGAGTGGATTCATTGCCTTCCTCCACCAGGTATACACTACGCTATGAAGCCAAGAGATATTGGTCTCCAATTATCTGGCCCAACTGTGCAAGACTCTTAACCCAAGTACTAATAGCACTTATGTATCAATGCGCAATGGCTGAGCTTGATCGTACTCATCTTGAAATCTTTGAAGGAAACTTCATACTGAAGGCCTACTAGCACTTATATCTTCGCTAATCCTACCTATCTGGGAATATATCAAGCAGAACCACTGACCGAGAGTCTCTCCAGCACCTATATTGAAACTATGGGCCTCATTACACGGATGGCGGAGAACCATGGCGCTATTAGCGCCATGGTTCATGCCGGTAAAATACCGGCACCGCCTTGGTGGAAAGGGGAATTACCGCCCCATTCCAAGGTTGGCGGAGCGGTAATTCCCCCTTCCACCATTGCCCTTCCCCATTTCCATTTTTGCCCCATAGGGCATAGTGGGAATGGGGAAGGCGCTAATTACGGTACCGCAAATTGCGGTACCATA
Source organism: Ambystoma mexicanum (assembly GCF_040938575.1). Classification (NCBI taxonomy): domain Eukaryota; kingdom Metazoa; phylum Chordata; class Amphibia; order Caudata; family Ambystomatidae; genus Ambystoma; species Ambystoma mexicanum. Next base: position 249,178,103 of record NC_090930.1, on the reverse strand, counting down.
ATTAGCTCCATGGGTCCCTTTGCGGGTTGGTTTTTAACGCCTGCAAAAAGCAGGCGTTAAATCCCCCAACCCGCAAAGGGACCTCGTAGTAAGGCGGTAAGGATTTACCAGTACCGGTATTTTACCGGTACCGGTAAATCCTTACCACCATCCGTGTAATGAGGCCCTATATCTTTCATCCTGGGCCGAGCTGGTGACTGCAGGCGACTCTACAAGGTATTTGGACCCTCTGTGGTCCGTGTTTAATGTGAAATTGCTGGTCTTGCTTCCTTTTCACCCTGTTGTGTTGCTCCCCTTCCCCCTCTCCCTTTCCGTGATCCTTGCTGCTGTTCCCTCCCTCCCTCTCGCCTCCCAACCCTCCCACCCACCCTGATTGGCTGGTGTGCCTTTCCGGGCCAAGCTAGTTAGCCTAGCAGTTCACTGCGCTCGCCACTTTCATCCTGGGCAGAGTGGGTGACTGCAGGCGACTCTACAAGGTATTTGGACCCTCTGTGGTCCGTGTTTAATGTGAAATTGCTGGCCTTGCTTCCTTTTCACCCTGTTGTGTTGCTCCCCTGCCCCCTCGCCCCTTCTGTGATCCTTGCTGCTGTTCCCTCCCACCCGCCTCCCAACCCTGCCACCCCACCCTGATTGACACGTCCTCCCCCTCCTCATTACTGGGATACTTGGGTAGCCCATGCCCGGCAGCTCCACGGCTAAGGGCCCCTTAGGCACAGGGCAGCTCCCACGGTAGCAGCTCCTGTTGTGTCTGCAGCTGTCCGCAGGGGACACCAGTTGCCAGTCAGCCTTCCAGGACAGTCCCATTAGCTTCCCGGCCTACCCCCTTCCACCTTCTGACTCCTATACACAGCTGTGCTTTACCCCGTGTTGTTCTAAATTGTACTGTATCAGTATTTTAAAAATTGCATTGTGAAAACTAGGCCTTTTCTCCCCCTTTTCAGGAGTCTCAAACTTAGGTGGTTTCTCCTTGTGTTTTTCTAAATTGCACTGTATCAGTATTTAAAAAATTGCATTGTGAAAACTAGGCCTTTACTCCCCCTTTCAGGAGTCTCAAACTTAGGTGTGTCTTCTCCCTATTGCTCAACCAGCTTGCCTCTCGCTGTCTTGTCTGCCTATTCTAGTGTCCCTCGTTAGTGTCTCTGCCTCTCCTTCCACCCCCTCCTCTCCCACCTACTCTATGGTGCTCTCTGTTTCTCCTATCGTTTCTAACTGCTTCTCTATTGACTATCCTGCTCTCCTCACTAAATCTGGTAGGAAAAAGTTTAAAAAGGACATCCTGGTCTCCAACCCAGGCCTCCCTTTTGCTGACACCTACACCAGTGCCTCCTCCAAGGAAACTCTCACCGACATCCTCTTTGTCGTGCCTTCACCTGACTTATGGACCCTTCATATGATCTCTGTTCTCTCTCCTTTCTCCTCTTCTCCCATTAATGGTGGCACCCTTTGGGACACCCTCCTGGCCTCCTTCCATTCCTCTAAGGTCATCATTAATGTCTACTCTAATGGGACTGTCTTGGTCCAGGGTCCTCAGGCCAACCTTCACCTCTTTGATAGACGCTTCCCGCGCCTCATCAACTTCCTTTCTTCTCTGGCTGTCCCCTCTCCCCTTTCCTTGTTTACCTTGCCTTCCCACTCCCTCTCTGTCCCCTCTCGGGCCCCTTCTACACCTCTGCAGGGCATACCTCTGACCTGTACCCCTCCCCCTGAAGTCCTTCAAGGATGGCAACCTTCTCCACATTGCCACTCTTAACTCTCACTCTGCTGTCAAGCACTCCTCGGATATCTGCCGCCTCTGGAAGAACTTGACCTCGATGTCCTCAGTCTCAAAGACATGGTTCATGGCCAGCTCCGTCACCAGCTTTGACACGCTCCTACCTGACGGCTACAAGATCCTCTCCGCACCCAGGTCCTACCGCTCTGGTGGGGGGGTAGCCCTGATCTTCCCCGAGTGGATTCCTGCCTCTGTCACTCCTGTGCAGGCCTAGTCTTCTTTTGAATACCTCATCTGCAGGCTCTCTCTCTCCCCTAGCCATTCCCTTACTGTGGCTACTACCTATCGGCCACCTGGTCAGATCTCCACCTTCCTCTTCGAGTGGGCCGACCTCTCCTTCTCACTCCTGGCCTCAACCACTCAACTCCTCTTTCTTGGAGACTTCAACATCCACCTTGATGCCTCCTGTCCTCCCACTGGACTCTTCCGCGACCTCTGCGATTCTCTCTCACTCACTGTTCTCCCCTCTGGCCCGACTCACTCTGCAGGGCACACTCTAGATGTTCTAATATCCTCAGACCTCCCATCTCACCCTCTCTACCCCTAAGGCCAAGCCACCTCCATCACTGCCACCCACCTTCTCGGTCATCTGACCCATGAAGCGCGTGTCAGCTGAGGCTTTCGCCGCCACCTTCTCACCCCTCCTCCCCCTTTGGCTGACTCTCACCCTGACACAGCCCTCTCCACTGTCCACTCTGCTATATCGGATACTCTTGATATCCTTGCCCCTGTCATGAGAATCCGCCTGAAGCCCAAACCCAAGTGTAACTCCTGGTACGACTCAGACTTCGTCACCCTAAAACGCAAAGGGCAGGGTGGCCGAGAGGAAATGATGTGCTTCATGTACATCCTCTGATAAACTGGCCTGCCGCCTGCTCCAAAGGCAACACCGGCTCTCCGTCCTCACCAAGAAGAGAGCTCATATCCAAGCCTGCGTCTCTGCGGCATCTAACAACTCAGCTGAACTCTTTAAAATCTGCAAGGAACTGGCCAATCTTCTGCAGTCTACCTCTCCTGTCCCTTCCCAGGCACTCTGCACGGCCCTGGCTTCTCACTTCATCTCTAAAACTCAGGACATCCTGTCCTCACTCTCCTCCTATCCCCTGCCCCCTACTCCCTGCTCTCCCTCTGGCCCTTCTGCAGCCACCTCCCCACCCTCATTCTCTGCCTTTCCCCTTTTCTCTGCAGACAAGGTTTCTAGACAAGTCCGATCTATGAAAGTCTCGTCTAAACAGGTTCACTCCTGTTCCTCCAAAACTATCAAGGACCACATCGACTCCCTGACTTCTGCCCTGGCTGATTTCTGCAATCTCTCCTTCGCCACTGGAGTCTTCCCATCCCCCCTGAAGCACTCCCTTGTGCACCCTCTTCTTAATAACCCTCTTCTGACCCCTCCTGCCCAGCTAACTATCACCCAATCTCCATCACTCCGTTCCTGGGCAAGCTCCTGGAGAAACTGGCCATCTCCCAGCTTAATCTCCACACTGACTCTGTTGGTTGTCTTCATGACCATCAGTATGGCTTCAGAGCTGCCAGAAGCACGAAACTGTTCTCCTGAACATCCGTGAAGACCTACTCTCCAATCTTGACTCTAACACCCACTGTGTCCTCAACTTGCTTGATCTCTCTTCTGCCTTTGACACTGTCATCCATGCCATCCTGCTCAACCGTCTCCATGATAACCTGCGTATCACTGGTCAGGCTCTGGCTTGGTTGACTTCTTTCCTCTCCGACCGACCCTCCCAGGTCCAACTTGGGTCCTTCCTCTCCGCTATCTTTTTCTCTACCTGTGGTGTACCCCATGGGTCTAACCTCTCTCCCTGGCTGTTCAACCAATACCTAGCATTCCTTGCACACCGCATCGCCGCTCTCTGCCCCAACTTTCAGTGCTATGCGGATGACACCCAGCTCATCTTCAGGCTTCCCTCGGCCTCCTCCTCTCCTTTCCTCATCTCTGTCTGTCTGCTATCCAGGAGTGGTGTGCCGCCAATGACCTCCGCCTTAATGCCAGTAAGACCGAGATTCTCCTCATCGGCACACCCGCTCCCTCCTTCCCTGTAGCTCTCTGGCTGGCCTCTTTTGGCCCTCTTCCTGCTCCCACCTGCAAGGCTAAAAACCTTGGGGTCATCTTCGATTCTGCACTTTCCTTCTCTCCTCACATCACTGACGTCTCTAAAAAGTCACACTACCAGCTGCACCTGCTCAGAGGTAGTCTTCCTTTCCTCTCCTTTCCCCAGAAGCTCACTGTCTCCAGAGCCCTGGTTCTCGCTAGGCTGGATTACTGCAACAGCCTCTTTCTAAATCTGCCTGCTTCTACTCTCCACCCTCTGCAACTTATCCAGAACGGGACTGCAAGACTTGTCCTTGGCCTCAAGCCCAGGGATTCTATCTCTCCATGACTGAAATCTCTGCACTGGCTCCCAGTGGCTGTGAGGATTAAGTTCAAAACCCTCTGCATTGTCCACAAGGCCTTCTGGGGCCTGGGGCCTAAATACCTTCAACTCTCTCTTCCTAAATATCTCTATTCTCGAGCTGTTCGCTCATCCGCCTCCAACTCCCTCAGGGTCAGTCGCTTCTCCAAGCAACAAGTTGGTGGGAGATCTCTTTCTTCGGCTGGGGCCTCCCTCTGGAACAGCCTCCCTGCTTCCCTTAAACTGGAGGAGAAGCATCTCCGGTTCCGGAAGCTCCTCAAAACCTTTCTCTTTGCTTCTGCTTTTTCTCCTCACCTCCTCTGCTGACCTCCTAGTTGTAACTGGAACTGCACTGGTTACCTGGATACCCTCTGAGCTTGGGACCAGGTCCTCCCCCGCCAGCGTTTCACACCTGCACTGCCCACCTGGCAACCGCTGCACTTGGGGACTGTCTCTGTATCCCTACAGTCCCCCTCCCAGCCCTTGACACCGATGTCTGCACTTACCCATGCACTTGCCACATGCTGGCTGCTACTTACTTATTGTTAGCCATGTACTGCACGGTCCCTGCCCCCTTCCCACGCATTTGCGTGATCTGAATGCCACCTGGCCTCGTAGGATTGTTGTCCGTCCTCCCTTTGTTCCCCTCCGTTGCCTCGTCGCGCCTTGAAACATTAGTGTATAGGTGCGTTATAAATGCCATATCAAATATCATATCATGTGATTCGAGCCAGATCTGGCTGTCATCATCCAACAGGCAACGCTAATAAGCAATTGCAAACCCAACAAGACAAAGGGAGGACCTAGCCTAATAGCCGAACCTAAAGGGTGATAACATCCCCTCAACAGGTACTGGAAACTCGTCAGGAACAGGGTCCCCTTAAATTCACAACAAACACTCTAACACAACAATATGCTAACTCTTCCCTCTGCTCCAACAAACGATAGAAGGCAGCTATTCCCCTCGATTAATTCAGCCTAGCTGCACACATGCTTATACACCCCCATGATCCACTCAATAGTCTTTAGAGCACAGCTATACCCCACATAAATCAGCCTAGCTGCACACAATATCTTTCACAATCTTTGCCGCCGCCAGAATGCAGCCACCCATGTCCAACTGGCCTTGCTGCACACATTCTACTGATCTCACACAACCACTGTACCATGCCTAGCACTAGAATGCAGCTATACACCACTTAGGATAGCTCAGCGGGTTGAGCGCTCGCTGCTGCGATCTGAGTTCGAATCCCGGCAAGGCCAGTGTTAGGGAGAGTTCTCTTCTAAGGCTAATTTCCCTTACCTATATAGTCCCACAGCAGCTTTGCTGGATTTGAAGGGTTTATTTTTTCCCCTGCTAAGAGTGAGACTCTTTTTTCCCACTCTTAGACAGATTGCTAGTGTGTGTTTTAGGCTATCTTGTGTGCTTATGGTCTATGGGGCTTGTCTCACCCTCATAGGAATCATCTTTTTAACATGTGTGTTACACAACACCCTCAGTGCAGTAACACAGGGGTGTCACAGTGACCCCCAAACATGGACTCTATACCCTGGGACTGACTACTGTTTCCCAGGGCATGTAAAGTCCCCATTGGCTTTACTAGTCAATAGATATGAACAAAACCAGTACAACCCATCTTACTATGGAAGTACTGGAAAGGGTTAATAGTTTTTCCCTAGTGTTGATTTTCGAGAGAGTACCGTCCAGTCCCTCTCTCCAAAGTTTCTGGCTGGTGGCAGTGGTTACTACCGTAAATATTCGACCGCGAATATTTCCCTATGGGATTTTCCCATTGTTCGAGGCTACCACTTTTACTGACAGCCTCTAACATACCTCCGGTTTATTTTAATATTAACTTTACTCCAGTAGGTTTTTATTGCCAGATCTTTGATAATATTTCTTTCTCGTGTCTTTCTCTGAAATCCTAACCCAGGTCGGGGATCCTTTGTTCGTCCTTTTGGCGGGCTTCTGCACAGAAGCCCTCCTCTCGGCGCCACTGAATCTGGGGTAGGCAGGATGTGTGGGAGGGGGAATAGGCACCCTTGACAGGGTTACCTAGGCAACCCAAGTCGCACTCTGCCCTGATAGGCTGGGGGGTTATCCCACCAGGATAGCCACCCCACTGTGTGAGTGGCAGCTGGGCTGTATGAATGGGGTTTTTTCTGCATAAAAGCAGGGCTCTGAGGACTGGAGGACAAGACGTTGCGACTGGAACTAAGAAACCCGAAGAGGGGAGAAGCTGAAGACCAACGACTTGAGAAGATCTTCACCTGCAAGAGTCTTCTTCCCTTTAGCTGGTGGGGCCAACAAGTTCACCAATCGCCTTCCAGGACCTACCTTGGTCGAATCGCCAATGCCATGCACTAGGAGACCGGATAGCCAGGCACCCGTCCACCACGACCGCGATTTAAAGGAGCGTACCTTTTATTCGTCTTGGCATCACCGCGGCTGGTTTCATGCCTGGGCAGTGCGGTAACTCGAACCTTCCTCCACGACGAGAGCCTCTCTTCCTCTGGTGGATCTCCCGAACTGCAGGAACTGCCAGGAACTACCGCCACCGCAGGAGCCTCTTCCACTTCCAAGGTACATTGTTCCACCAGGCCTCCCGTTTCGCTGGGTACTGGTAAAGGTGTTTTAAATCCTTTACTTACCTTCTGAGTTGGCCGCCCCTTTCGTCTAACATTATCTTTTTACATCTGCAACCACCTTTTCAACTCGTTAAACAAAGAATTGACTGCAGCTACAAGAACAGTTTGATCTTGGGCATTTGCCTTGTATCACTGACTCTGGCACAGGACTCTTGACTCTGGCTATATCTGTTACAACTGCCTTCTCTAGATTGCTTCTCACTAAGAAATGTGTTTGTGCACCTAAACTCTTATAACCACCTTTCCTTCCCCTTTCTATATTGCTGAAGTGCCATTTTGCTCGGTTTTCATCAAAGTATTGTTTATACTAAAGTATTGCCTTGCCTAACTTGTTCACAATCTAATTGGGAAGTGTTGCTGGTGTGTTTAGGAGTCTAACCCTGTATGACTTGTCTTTTCCCTCCCTCTAAAGAAATTATTAGAGTGACATTTCTGCTTAGTTGACACTGTGCCGTTTTGCTCAGTTTTCACTCTTGCTCAAACTTGTCTACAATGTAAATAGGGAGTGTGTATACTTTTCCTGACTGTTTTAACTTACTTTAATGATAGTGATTTGTGTGTGAACTTAAGAGTGTGTAAAATAAATATATATATTCTTTTTGAAACAAAGCTTTGGTCAGTGCTTCCTTGTTCCATAGTATTGTAGTCCTATTGTGTAAACCCTGAATACTGCTCATCTCCCTCTTGAGATAAGTCTGACTGCTTAGCCACAGCTACCAACTAAATCATTGTGGTACAGACTGATACCGAAGGGGATTTATTGCATATGCCTGTAGTCTTAATCTTCTGTAGTGCTCCCTAAGGGAACTGCATGGGATTCTGCCTTACAGCCAACTCAGCCTTTCATCCTTCCGAGGTCGATAAATGAGTACCAATTTCGGTTGGGTGATATTGTATGTAAATATGTGCTCTGTAAAACGCTTTGGATTAAGGCGCTATATAAATAACACATCATTATCATTATTAATCCGCCCTGGTTGCACGCATGCCGATGCACCCAAGTATTCTACTACACTACTCTCTCTACAGACCTGGACTACGGTCCCCAAGGGTGTTCAACCCACACCGCTTTGGAATCATACCAATGGTAAAAGGCGCTATACAAATGCCCAATAACATAACATAACATGCCCCTGTGAGATGAAGGGAAAGTGATTGAAAGAGATGTGTAGATGTAAAAGGGGCTTGCGATACCACAAATAGGGAGTTGTGGGAGTAACGTAGGTGGGAAGGGTATGTTGACATACTAAAAGCACTTCAGAATGTTAATGTAAGAAGACTCACATATGGTAGGATTCGTTGTTTGTGGGAATGAAGCTTCACTTCACATCATGTACATCATGATGTATGACTGCATCAAACAGTCACGTATAGCAGGTTATGTTATCACACATGGATATTAAAGCCACTTCACGTTGACTGATGTGAGATGCTCAGTGAACCCTTCACTGTAGTTTCTGATCGCATTGCATTCTGGTACTTGTAGTCAGGTGCTTTATACAGGCAAAATAAAACTATAAATACTCTACAAGAATGCATAACGATCTGAGCAAAAAAGGCAAAACATGCATAAAATCAGGACTTACCAAGCAAAAGTAAAATGGGAGAACTTGTAGTGTTGAAACCTGCACATTTAGACACTGTGCATCAGGAAAACCTGGCCTCACAGCCAGTCTTCCCACTTGACTATGCATGTGATCCTGGGCAAATCACTTTACCTTAATTGGTCTTACTTTGTATAGATGTCAACATTAGAATCACCTAGAAGGGATTCTGATAAGTGTGTACTACACTGAAATCCTCACAACTACAGTGTTTCCTCCATATGTAAACATTTTGCTCATTGACATACTGTACATCATAGGCTGAATTGTCCCATAACTTGATAATTTCTGATGGCATTGTCACTCGTGTTTTTTGGGAGGAAGATCGACCCCCACAGCTCACAAAGGCTATCTTCTGACCCTGAGCACCACTCTTGATTTACCCAAATCCCGACATTACACTAACCTGATTTCTTTTCTCCTCATGCCGCCTTGCCCGCTATCCATGAACCTCCATCCCACTATATGAAGCACTCTATATTCTCATCTCTCAGTTGATATCTTTACTTGTTAGTGCTCTAAAATCACCAAAATGTGCAACACTCTGACCACCCTTCTATCTCCCCCGCTCCCTCCACCCACTCTATGCTCTCCTCATTATCCCACATATATGCCACCTCCTATACTCTACCCTACTTCGCTCTGCCAACCCATCCTGCGTTCCGCTTGCTACAGCTGCACCACAAACTATCAAAGAATGTGTCCTTGTCATCTCCACTCAACTCTCCACCCTATTCAACCTCTCTCTCTTTCTCTTTCTCTCAACTGGCATCTTCCCAGCCTGATCAGAAATCACCCACGGTTTACTTAAAGAAAAACTGCTGGGATTAACAATCCCTTGTCATGCAGACCTATTTCTTTCCTACCCACCTCTCTAAAATCCTCGAGAAGGTTGCCTTCAACTGCGTAGTCAACTATCTTAATGTACACTCATCCTGAAAACATTCCAATCTGGAGTCTCCTCAGAACATCCCACCGAGACTGCTCTCAGCCCTATCTCCAACTTCTTAACTACTGCCCGCCACTCCCATCTCTCCTACACTATCCTTCTACTAGACATCTTTGCCGCCTTTGACACTGGATCGTCTCTCCTCCCTTCGTACCCCTTCCTTCCTTTGCTTAATGGCCAGCACACTTGATTGGGTGACCTATCTTTCTTACGATGACTCCGCCATCTCATGGAACTTCACCACCTCCTCCCCCACACCGCCTTCCTGTTACAATTTCCCATTTGCCAGTCCTAGGCCACCGCCTCTTCACCCTGTACCCCTCCTTTCTGGTTAAACATATTTATTCATTTCGGTTTAACTATCAGCTCTTCACTGATGATACCCAGATCTTATTCACCTTCACTGCCTTCATCCCTGAAATCTTTGAATACATGACCAACTTCCCAACTACTATATGCCACTGGATGGCTCAATGCTGCACCATGATCAATTTCTCAAAGATGCAAGTCCTCTTACTCCATTCATCCAGTGGGAAGCCCACACTCCCATCTCCTCCCCCATGGCTTCCTCACACCCAATGTTCACAACCTTGACAGCGACCTAAAACCCTTCCAGTATTTCAAGATTCATTATTTTAATTTCAAGTCAATACACTACATTTCTTAAGTAGTCACACGCTTGTTTGCAGGCACATTTAAAGCACATTAGAAAAATGTCACTTTAATTTCTGCTACAGTACATAAAGCACATATACCATTTTAGATACCCATACATTCATTATTGTCCATTATTTACGACGGACATAATGAAAAGGGTTTGTATACATTAATAAATATTTCATACAAAAGTTTTACAAACACATTTCACATCTTAGACACAAAAACATGAGAATACATATACAATACATCACAACAAAACACTTTTTTCTTCAGAATTAAATTTCTACTTGTGACTTGTTGCATGTCCTGATCACATAGCATGGCTGCTGTATCGACTAATCAGTTGCATCTGGCTCTAAGGTAATGGCCAAAGGGAATATTCTCCTTCAGCGATTGAGGATGAAAACTATCGAACCTCAAATTCATATTTCGGTCTGTAGGTTTTCTAAGCAACAAAACTGCTAACTGGTCTTCAGACCTTCATAGAGTTTAATCATTGAAAGGTTTGTTCATCCATGTGTTACCCCATTAACACAGCTCAGTCATTTTTCTATTTCTCCTAGTTCTGTGTTCCACACTATTACAATGTCATCAATGTATCGCCTGAAAAAAAACATGGATTGATAGTAGTCAAAATGAACAAATCTTCAAACTTGGCCATAAATAAATTGGGCAAGTTTGGTGCAAATGCAGACCCCATCGCAGTGCCTTTCTTTTGTATGAAATAATATTAGGAAATCATTCTGATCAAGAGCTATTTCTCAAAGCTCAGTGTAAATGTTTGATGGACAGCATGTGAAAAGCATTTTTTTGAATTATTTAATTCAATAATATGGCACATGTAATTGAGTTTCAGTGCCTCTCATGTATATTTCTTTCTTTTTTCTTTTTAAAAATGTTTATTTAATCTTTTTATTGCATTTGAAACAACAAGTTAAAGCAACAGTAAACATTTGCTCATTGGTAGATTACATCATGGGCCCAGATGGCCCTTATTGACCTTAAGTGACAGTGAACAGTCCCTATATATCGTCCTTCGCTTGAAACTAACCCCAACATAACCCCCCCCCTCACCCTTCTCCTCCCCTCAGGACAAATGCTCCCTCTACTCCCCGAGTCCCTGTCACCAGGTAAGATCAGATGTAGATGTAGTGGCCAAAATATCCACCTTTAGGGAGCAGGAAAACTCCTAAACAAACCAAACAACTGGAAATATACCTGTCTCAATAAATGTGTCCATAATTAGTACTTAGCCGAAATGCCAAGCATGTTCTAAGATACCAGAGGTCTAGACAAACATATCAGCCAAAGTCCAGAACTTTATCAGCTCGTATTGGCCCAGCAGTCCTTCGATAGCAACTGCGCTCAGCCGAGCAGATTCTGGACAGAAGTGTTCACCACTGTTGAAGCGACGGTGGCCCCTATCTTTTCCAGTCCAAAAGGATAATCTTACGAGTGGTGAACAGGATGATGTGAATCAGCCTATGGGTAATTGCATCCCCATGGCAATTTCTGAGGCCCTGCCCAAACAGCATTGCCCGTGCAGTTTGTTCAAACCCGTCCCTCAGAGCTCCGGGGAGACACTGGACCACAGTGGTTTAATTTTCAGGAAGTGCCAGAACATATGACCCATTGTTCCAATTCCGCCACAACCGCGCCAGCATTCAGCCGTCTTTGCAATGCCCATGCTGTACATCCTAGCCGGGGTGTAATATGCCCTATGTATACATTTAAATTGGATTTCCCTCTGGCGCAGATTATAGGACACGTGGGTGGTCATGAAAAAAAAAAATCATATATCTCTCTCACTGTTATCTCCCCCCAAGGTCTTCGCTCTTCATATCCGCAAGGATACAATTCCATCTGTAGTTATTGTGGTCTTGAGCTTAGGGTATTCCATGGGGTCCCTCATCACCTCTGTCTCACATACAGAGGGTTCTGTCTGCCTGGAGTCTCTAGTGGTGTCTGCCGCTATAAGGGAGTGGAGGGTCTGATATTGTAGCCATTCTGTGTCCTCCATTCCCAACCCAGCCCTGGCCTCAGAGAAATGGATGGGGCTGTTGCTCTCTTAGAAATCCATGAGCCTAACATCGCCCCAGTGAGCTTACCATTGTATGTGTACCCCCTCTGTAACGGAATCAGCGAGTAATGTGCGAATCGAGAGCCATTGTGGTGATGTATGTTAGTGCCTGTGATCATGTTCATTCTGTGCCATTGTATTAGGGTGGAGCCTAGAATAGGGTGACGTGTGAGGGCCTTTGACATTCGCCTTGGAGGCACCAACAGGACCCCCTAGAGTGTGAGGGTTAGGAAGGATTGCACCTCGGTAGAATGCCAGCTCTTAGTGTCCTCAGCATTAAGCCATCTGTAGGATTATTTAGTGTGTTTTGGAGTGCAGCGCCACTGCACAGGATCAATGTATAGCGTGTTTTTGGAGTGCAGCACCACTGCATGGGATCAATGTATTGCTATAATGCGGTACAGCAAAACATGTGTTGCCAGTGTAACATATGGACATGCAAATGAAGACAGGTTACACATTGTAAAAGCACATCATTTTTAATGGTGTAACATATGGACATGTAAATGAAGACAGGCTACACAGGTAAAAAACAAACCATTTTCTCATTTAAAAAGCACACCATTTTTTTTTCTTTTCTCGCCTGAAATGCCTCTACTACATTAGATAATTAATGAACTAATATAATTAACAAGTACTAACACGATTTTAACTTCTTAATATTGTAATGTGTTCTCCATGTGCAAAATGTGGCAGGCTGAGGCTCACTTTAAACGTGCATTCAGATTTTTTTTCTCTCTTTTTCTCTGTGCTTTTCACGGTCCTTGCTCAGGAAACAAAACTCGAATAAGCAGGAAATCAATTTTGTTACAGTTGCTTACTGTAAAAGTGAGCTATTGTTTGAAGAAGGAGGGTATGACATGATGGATTTTTATTGGACAGGCGTCACGTTAGGGACTGTAACAGAGGTTTCTTAGTGCACCTCGGGGAGGAAGAAAGGCAGTGTCCATTTTGCATAGCTTCAGTGAGGACTTGGCTGAGTGGCTGTGGGGTTGCCTGACTGACGTTCCAGTGCACTGCTGACCTTCACCGGCTGGGGATTCTAGTCGATTAGCACGGGCTTGAGAATAGAAGATTGCAGATTGGAACTGCATGTTCTTCTGCATGTTCTCGCTGGGGTGCTCTAAAAGGAAGCCCTGAGCCATCTAAAGAAAGCGACCAGCCCAGAGATTTCGCGTGCTGAACAGCTACAAGTTGCTGGTAATTATCTGATACAAAGTGAGAGTGTGGCGTGTGAATGAAATCTATTTCAGGCAGGCAGCGTAGCGATAGCTTCCATTGAAGAAGCACTGTATTTAAATGCTACACTCTAAAGTTGCCATCTAAATGCAAGTTCACTGATGCATTGTTTTCTTTATTGTTGCAAAGAATCTAATGAAATGCCATGTATGTTGCAATTGTTTCTCTTATGTTTATTTTAGAAAAGACTGCCTCGCAAAGCTGGTAATGTATGATTTTTTTAAATGAAACTGATGTAAATCACAACCTGTGTTCAGGCTTCTTTTTGCTTCTGTTTTCTCTGGTGCAGTTAGCCCATATCACATGATAAAAGGGGAGGTTATTAGGTAATATATGCCAAGCATCCTATGTGGAAAAAGTTATGTTATGAGTAATTATAAATAGCTGTGTGCTTGGTTCCACTCAGTGTATATGTGTGTGTGGCTTCTGAGTGGAACACAATCCGATAGTCTGCTGGGCGTACATGAATCAGCAGAGAGAGAGGCCTCTTGAAATAGTTTCACTAATGTAAATAAATTAGTTATATACCACATATTATTGTGAATAGTTTATGGAAGCATAGCTCGCTGGTGTAGATAAATCAGTGATAACAGCCATAAGTTGCACGCCATATGAAAATGTGGTGTTATTGAATAATGTAGAAGCCTGAGGCCTCTAGAGATCACAAGAACAGTCTAAACAAATGAAAGGGGTTTTGTATGTTGGGGCCACAAATAAAAAAAAGAAATTATGCTCATCACTATACCACAATGAAATGTATACCAACTGAATGTATCTGTGTGCTGAAATAATGCATAGCTACTATACCACTATAATACCAAACCTAATCTAAATACAAGGAGTGGTTATTACTAAACTATTTTGGTTTTTGGTGGTAAGAAATACCGCTAGGCTCCAAATCTACACAAAATACCCAACATATTTATGGTGCGTTGCAGGCCGGGAAAGTGATCATAGAGCACCTACTAGGCGTGGCAAGTGTGTCTCACACCGCCATCTGTACATTAAAGGGAACCCATTTCATAATAGCAGTGTCACTAAAAACGAATTTCAGAATGTCTCAAAGGGAAACCACATTCTCAGACCTAGTGCAATATTTAGAGGCAAAGTTATTTGCACATGGGACGTGGTCATCGAATAGTACCTCAGAATGGCATGACCGCATTCATGGTGAGGTGCAGAAAGAAAACCTAGACAATATTTTTGCAGAAGGCAGCATAATTCAGGTCTGCCTTCTAAGGTTATTAAATGCAGCCGATAAAAATGCAGAGAAACACTGTTTGATACGGCTCTGCGCCAAAATCTGGTTTATTTTGAATAGGTCCCTGCGAATGCAAGAAAATGACACCCCGCTAATTAACAGGTTAAAGACTGACTTAGATGGGGCAAGTAAGAAAGAGGAAATGTTAAGAGCAGAATTGGATGTATGCCAAAAAGACATGCAGTTAAAATGCAGAGATTTTGATGTTCAATTGTCCAAAAGCAAGAAACAGTTTGAGGACACTGAACAAGAATTGGTACACTTAAAAGCATTGGTGGACCATATTAGACAAGATAAAGATGAGATTGTGTCAGAAATGCAGATTTTACAAAAAGAACATTATGAGAAAGAAAGTGATCTCCAAAATGCTGAACAAGAAATGGTTAAAATGCTTCAAGAAAGAGACAAGAGAAATAAAGAATTTAATGAATGCCAAATGCAAATGTGTGACATGCAGGAGGTAATTAATAAAATGAGTGATGAAAACAACTATTTGCAAAACGAAGCAGACAGGCTCCTTAAAAAGTGTAAGGACTTAGAACAGCAAATGTGCATACCCAGGTCCCAGGAGAGGCGGCAAGGTACCACATTCAATGGAGTTGATGTGAATTCTATTTCTACCCAAAGGGCTAGTGCCCCGTTGACTGAACTTGGTTGCAGCGCCCTTGGGGGATTTCATACTCCCATTGGGGGCCGCCACCAATCCCATACACCTGGAACCAGGGTTGAGTCACCAAGTAGCGCAATTCCATACATTGCAACAAGTAGCCCCATAAAAATAATGAAATCCATTAAAGCCCTGATCAAACCATTTAAAAAGGGAGGTAAATGCTGCATTGAGGATCACATAGAAGCAATTCATGACATTTTTAAAGCCCTCCAGAGACCTAAGGAACAGTACAGGCAGTATTTTCATTTAACTTTAGATGCCCCGACGGCCAGTATTATAAGAAGATTGAATGAGCAGCAGAATATGACATGGGCGGAGTAAGAAAAAGAGATTAGGTGTCATTTCTCTCCTTTCCAGTCCTTGCAGGAGGCAAAGAAAGTCGCTTACACAATCACTGCTGGGCCTAACACATCCCCTCGCCAGTTTTTACAAGACTCAAAAAGAGTGTTTTCTCGCTTTGATGTATCTTTTGATTCCAATGAGTTTAAAACTGCCTACTTCTATGGCATACAGAAAGACATCATATCCCAATTAGTCTGTGAATTTGACCGTGACAAGTCCCTGGAATGGATTGTACACCAAAGCACAAAACTATATGAGGTACTCTATTGTCAGGGTAGAGAAAGTGTTAAAATGAAAGATACTAGACCTAAATCTAAAGAACCCTCAGCAACAGTGATGGAAATCAGGTCAGCCAAAATGTCCCTTGAGTCTGCTCAAAGTCCAAGTAAAAATAATTTGGCACCTGAACAGAGGGGTAATCAACAAAGGTCATCACACCCTGCACCAATGTTCCAATCACATGATCCTAGTAATAGGGAGAGCTACATCAGCCCCAGGTACTTAGGAGATAGGCCCCGGCCAGGCTATCGACCTGATGTGTCAGATATGAACAATAACCAGAGACAAAATCAGGATCAAAGAAATGATGGCCCTTATCAGACATTGGGGACACAAAGCAGATTTGATCCCAATACCATGATATATGGTAATCAGGATAGACCCCGATATGTGGATCGATTTGCTGATAATGGAAATCAACATAGGGGCCAGTACCCACAACCTGAGAGACAGGACATAAGGCAGAACATGAACTACACTTCACGTCAGTACAATGATTCCCCACCAGGGGACTACAACCAAAGGATGGGTGCCCCCCGCTCCCCTCTGCAAATGAATCAAGAGTTCAGGAACCAATCTAATAGAAATCATTCTCCTGAGAGGTATCAGAATAGATCCAATCAGGGAGAAAATAACCAATATCGATCTAGGCCACAGAGAGAGAATTCTAGACAGATGGAAAGATTCCAGTGCCTCGAGGCCCAAGTGAAAATGTTAGCTGAGCAAATAGGAAAGCTCTGTACAGCACAAAAACAGTCATCAAAGGAGGGGGCAGAAGGCAATAGCAATGACCGAGGGGCTTCTGAAAAGTGACTAAGTACTTATGATACCTCCAGCGCCAAAAAGACAATTTGCTCTGATGTAATTTTTCATAATGACTCTGAGATGCCTAATGATTTAAAAGTGAAAATACCAGTACATGAACATGTAACAGAAAATGCAAATACTTCTAAAAGAGAGGTACGGGTTAACCTAGAACTAAATCAAACATTGGCGATCTGTACTAATGAAATAGGAAAACCTGAAAATCCAAAAGAACAAAGAGACAGGTTTAAGAAAAATGACTCATGCATGGGGAATACCAGTGAACCGGGAGTAAGTGGCGATGCTATAACTCCTTCCCTGGGAAATCAAAACAATGACCAAACACAGGCAGGAAAAATAAATGCTCAAAAGGAGGGTACCGGTCAATCGCATGCAGAATTCTTTGAACCACATGTTTTTGAAGCGGTTAAAATGGCTGGTACCATATTGAATAATCACAAATGCACAGAATTAGACAATGACAAATTGCCAAGTGATGTTGTTACACATGTTCAGTCGGAGGCTTGTAGTTTGACCTCTGATGATACCTGGATGGATGGGCGAACGGTGGCCACACTCCAAAAAACCTCTGAACATGGGGAAATGAGTAAAGTCTCTCACACAGGAATGAGCAAAAAGGAGGGAAAAATGTCTTTCCATTTACCAATGTGCTTAGCCAAAAGTGAAAAAGGCCTGAGAAAGGTGAGCCCTGAAATCAGTAAGAATTTGCATTTCTTATGTGTGTTAGAGGAAGTTGAAGACAGGTATTATGCTCCCATCATTGTGGAAGAAAAATGCCATACATTTGCAATGATTGACACTGGCGCACAGGCCACAATTATGTCTAAAGAATTAGTAAAGAGTATCAATGAAGAGAGATCCCCGCAGAATCAGATCACAGTGAAGGAAAATCAAGATCCAGTGCATAATTTTAACAGGGAGGAGGTGCCTATTATAGGCGTCACCGAGGTTGACATAAAGATAGGCAAACACAGAATGAAACAGGAGGTATTGGTCACTTCCATTTGTGAAATACCATTTCTGATGGGAACAGATTGCCTATAAAGATTGTCTCCTCTAATAGATGGGGTGAATGGAGTACTGTGGTTCTTAACTAAAAAACCATTGAGACCTAAGAAACTAAAATCACAAAACAGCAATATAAATGAATGTCACACCGTTCCAAAAACAAATGATGCAGTGGAGGTGTATCTCCAGAATAGTTGCATACCTAGCGTCACTGTTATATTAATGTGTCAAGACAAAATGCAGAGTGAAAATGAAAAATTATCTGTACAAATATACTTAGACCCAAGGAAAGAATGGCAAACTGCCATAGATGAGCACACCTTACGTTTTTATTTAAAAGAGAAGACATGCAAACAGAATACTGCTCCTAGAGCAGGTTCAGAAAAACACATTACCACTCTTGCTGAAATACACATGGAAGATGAACAACCATGGGTTCATGTTGGGATAAATGACTATTCTAAAACAATAAAAGCCACTCTAGCGCTTGAACAGGAAAGGAGCTTCATTAATGAGAAATTGTTGCAAAGAATAATGGAAAGGGAGGAGATCCCGAAATGTAGGATTAAAAACCAGTATGTCTCTGGTTTGGACAGTCCAGACTTTGAAAATCGAATTGCAGGTAGATGCATGCTAAAAATTTACATTGGACAAAAAACAATTTACCATAATGTTTGGATAGTGAGTGGAACCCAAAACTACTTTTACATGGGCAATGACATCATGCACAGAATGTGTATGGTGTTAGATTTCCTTAATCAAAAGATATGGTCACGCATAGGTGGGCCGGCACCTGAATTTGAAGATAAAAGAAGGGCTTATCATTGCGCACAGCTGGTCCCTTATGCAGTTGAATTACAAATGAGGAAAGATACTATTATCCCTGCATTCACAAAGCAGTTTGCAATAACACTGAAATGCAAAAATGGACAGCAGATGAAAGATTCTGATGCATTTGTGTGTCTGAATGAATCCATGAAACAGCAAGGCCTGGATTATGAATACATTCCATTGGTAGATGTGGGTGAAGGGTCTGTAAAAATTATGGTGAATAATAAAGGTTGTCAGGATATTCATTTAGAGGAAAACTCCCCAATAGGAAAGGCCATACAAAAATCACATTACACAGCAGATCTAAATAACATGGTGATTGGAAATATCCCTGAAATGTATGTAGATGCTAAGGGTGAATTGCCAGAATACCTGGATTCTCAGCCCAAAGGGATATTTAAGATTCATTCTGTGTACCCTTATGATTCAAGCGAGACAGTGTGCTGTCATCAAGAGGATTGCATAACATTTAACTTAAATGAAAATGAAATAGAAAATCAGCCCATTGAAGTGGAAGCTGATATGCCAAAACATTTAGAAGTGGCAGCTTTACAAAGAGACACAGCCACACAATTAAAGGAAAGCGCCGAGATTCCCATGCCAGAACATTTTCCAGAATTCTCCAAAATGGTAGAGGAGCAGATTTTATCAGTGGATGCATGTGACAACGAAGAGGATAGAAATTAACTGAGGAGGATATTTATGGAGTTTAAAGATGTATTTGCAAAAGATGCCTATGATTTTGGTGTAACTGATTTACATGTGGCCACGCTACCGGAAGGGTGTAACAGAAGTCCAATATTTGCGCGCCAGTATAGACTACCATTGGCGTGTTTAGAGTCATTGGCAGAGATTATTAAAAATTTGGAGTCGCGGGGAATCATCAGGCCCATTCATAGCACATCTAATACACCTATTTTAGGTGTGTTAAAGCCAAATGGTCAATGGAGTCTGTGTGCAGATTTGAGGGAGTTAAATAAAAGAGTGCCAGTATCCAGATGGCCACTGCCATTCATTGATCAGGGATTAGCTCAGATACATGGTTCAAAAGTATTTACCACATTAGATCTCACCTCTGGGTATTGGTGCGTGCCATTGGCAGAGGAGATACAGAATTTATTTTCCTTTTCATTTGATAAGACTCAATACGCATGGGTTAGAACTCCATTCGGGTACATCAATAGTGGGAGTGAATTTGGCATATTTCTGAGAAAAGCTATGTCTGATGCAGCAGAAAGAGGAACTATAGTTTATGTGGATGATGTGCTGATAACAAATGAAAGCTTGAAAAGCCATTTTGATGAAATAAGACATGTGCTTGGCCAATTGCAGAAGGCAGGCGCCAAAGTGTCTTTACAAAAAGCACAATGGTGCAAGATAAAAGTGAACTTTCTAGGCCATGAAGTGACTGAACATGGACTAAATCCACAAAAGAAAAGAATAGAGGCTATACAAAAACTAAAAGACCCTAAAAATGTGAAAGGGG
Source organism: Ambystoma mexicanum (assembly GCF_040938575.1). NCBI lineage: Eukaryota > Metazoa > Chordata > Amphibia > Caudata > Ambystomatidae > Ambystoma > Ambystoma mexicanum. Next base: position 249,158,038 of record NC_090930.1, on the reverse strand, counting down.
TAAAAAGTGTATTAGGAATGACATGCTATAACAGAAAGTTCATTGAAAATTATGCTGAAATCTCTCAACCATTGACTAAACTGCTTAAACTGAATACACCCTGGAAATGGGAAAAAGAGCAGTCTGAGGCAGTGGCTAAATTAAAGTAATGTCTTGTAAAGGCGCCATGTTTGGCATATCCCATAAAGGACAGGGATTTCTTTATAGAAATAGGTTTCTCTGAACATTGTATGTCAGCAGTGTTATCACAAAAACATGATTTGAATCACAAAACCATTGCCTATGCAAGTAAGGCGTTTTCCCAAGTTGAAATGAAATTCAATGAATGTGAAAAGGCCCTATTAACCACTGTGTGGGCGCTACAACATTTCCGCCCCATTGTTCAGGGAGAAAAGGTGATTATTGAGACAAATCAACAACCTTTGCAGTTTTTAGAGAGTAAAAGAATTAGGTCAGGTAATCTAGCACAATCCAGAATCACTTCATGGACGCTGGCATTGCAAGGCTTTCCTGTAGAAGTGACATATGTCCAAAATAAGAGAAGCCCAATTGCTCAAGGTTTAGCAGATTTACATGACTGTGCAGCTGAACAAGTATCAAACGAAATGGAAGTATAACCTAATTTGCAGGAATTTGAACAATCACTGCACAAAGCTTTTGATGAAAAAATATGCAAGGACTTGCCAACTGTCAGGGTAATTCATACAATTTCGCACAAAAGTGGCGAACGCGGCTGGCGCACAGTGTCCCCGTGCGATACACTGCGCCAGCCGCGTGCGATAAAATCCATTTCATCGCACAGCGTATTCATGGATTTCAGCCTCCAAAACCAGCCGTGGCGCAGAGTGGCGCAGCGACCCTGCAGCAGCGCCAGTTACGCCCCCAAGAACGCCCTCGCGCAAGGAAAAGCCATCAAAATTCCCAATTCATCGCAGAGGGCTGCGCTAACCCTGGACCAGTTCACAGGGCTGCCAAACAGCAAACGCCAAGCGGGGAAAGTGTATTTCAGTGGTTCGCGGGAAGTTTCACACGTGATTGTCCTGGGTACGTGTACATCAGGGGTGCGCGTGAAGTAACACACGCGATTCCATCAGGGCACGTGTATTCCAGGGGTGCGCGGGAAGTATCACACGCAAAATCAGCAGCGTACGTGTATTTCAGGGGTGCGCAGGAAGTATCACACGCGATTCCATCAGGGTACGTGTATTTCAGGGGTGCGCAGGAAGTATCACACGCGATTCCATCAGGGCACGTGTATTTCAGGGGTGCGCGGGAAGTTCCACACGTGATTGTCCGTGGTGCGTGTATTTCGGGGTGCGCGGGAAGTTCCACACGCGATTTCAGCAGGGTACGTGTATTCCAAGGTGCGTGGGAAGTTCCACACGCAATTGTCCGTGGTGCGTGTATTTCGGGTTGTGCGTGAAGTTTCACATGCAATTTCAGCAGAGTACGTGTATTCCAAGGTGCAAGGGAAATTCCACACACGAATCCAGCAGCCTACGTGTATTCCGGGGGTGCCGGGCAGTCCTACACGTGAATCGGCCGTGTGGGTCCTCCCAGCTGTTCACTCGACACCCTCCACGGCCCCTGCAGGTGGCCCACACCACAGGGGACTACCCTGCACATGTCCCGCAGGCAGCCCATCCACCATGCCCATGCCTCCCAGCCAACCCACATGTCACCTTGCACTACTGCCCACCAACACATGTCCCCCTGCACCCCCACCCCCCAGCATCCAGGGGCACCCTCCACCAGGCCCCCACTCATGTCCCCCTGCACCACCACCCCCCAGCACTGTGGGCCACCCTCCACCAGGCCCCTACTCATGTCCCCCTGCACCCCCACCCCCCAGCACTGTGGGGCACCCTCCACCAGGCCCCCACTCATGTCCCCCTGCACCCCCACCCCCCAGTACTGTGGTGCACCCTCCACCAGGCCCCCACTCATGTCCAACTCATGTCCCCCTGCACCCCCACCCCCCAGCACTGTGGGGCACCCTCCACCAGGTCCCCACTCATGTCTCCCAGCACCCCCACCCCCCAACAGTGTGGGCCACCCTCCACCAGGCCCCCACTCATGTCCAACTCATGTCCCCCTGCACCCCCACCCCCCAGCACTGTGGGGCACCCTCCACCAGGCCCCCACTCATGTCCAACTCATGTCCCCCTGCACCCCCACCACCCAGCACTGTGGGGCACCCTCCACCAGGCCCCCACTCATGTCCAACTCATGTCTCCCAGCACCCCCACCCCCAGCACTGTGGGCCACCCTCCACCAGGCCCCCACTCATGTCTCCCATCACCCCCACCCCCCAGCACTGTGGGCCACCCTCCACCAGGCCCCCACTCATGTCTCCCAGCACCCCCACACCCCAGCACTGTGGGGCACCCTCCACCAGGCCCCCACTCATGCCCCCCTGCACCCCCACCCCCCAGCCCTGTAGGGCACCCTCCACCAGGCCCCCACTCATGTCCCCCTGCACCCCCAGCCCCCTGCATACAGGGGCACCCTCCACCAGGCCCCCACTTCTGTCCCCCTGCACCTCCACCCCCCTGCAATCAGGGGCACCCTCCACCAGGCCCCCACTCATGTCCCCCTGCACCCCCACCCCCCAGCACTGTAGGGCACCCTCCACCAGACCCCCACTCCTGTCCCCCTGCACCCCCACCCCCCTCCATCCAGGGTCCCACTCATGTCCATCTCATGCCCCCCTGCACCCCCACCCCCCAGCACTGTGGGGCACCCTCCACCAGGCCCCCACTCATGTCCAACTCATGTCCCCCTGCACCCCCACCCCCCAGCACTGTGGGGCACCCTCCACCAGGCCCCCACTCATGTCCAACTCATGTCTCCCAGCACCCCCACCCCCCAGCACTGTGGGCCACCCTCCACCAGGCCCCCACTCATGTCCCCCAGCCAACATGTCATCACAATCTAGATCCCTGGGCCTTATGGGCAGCCTCCAAATGCCAAACACCCACCCGAGTATTGCATCCACCCACTTAGAAATGGCAATTACATGATACAACCCCAATGGCAAGTTTGTAAATGAACACATGTCCCTCACATACACACAATGGGTGTCAGTAAATGTCAAAACCCATATCATGATATGCATGAAACCAATGAGATGATACTACACATTGAAGTTTGAAGAAAAAATATGTATTAAAAGCAACATAAATTGAATCAAAAATAAACAAACGAAAATGGGAATTAAAAAAAAGAAAGCAGCATGTCCGTAAAATAATGTAAAACCACAAATCATAATCCAAAGGAAAGGTGTCCAAAGTCACAGTTCACAAAAGTAAATCCAATGGAAAATTAAAATCGAAAACCATTGCTCCATGGGTAAATCATAAAAAAAATAGAAAATTCAACAGTTAACTATATACAGATAAACAATCCAGGGTCCATGATCCCAACAGAAGAAATGAAACCTATCTAATAACAATACCTAATAAAAAAACTATATACAATTATGTGGTACATTGTCCAAAAGGTCCAAAAAAAATGCAAAACCAAAGGAAACCTAACATTAACTACAGAACTATTTACAAGGGCAGCGGGCCAGTCCGACGGCTCACTTCGGGATGTTCCGGTCCAGGGCATCATCGAACTCCTGCTCAATGTCCCGGAGGCGGTCTTCCTCCATGGCCCCGAGGGTCCGCAGAGCCGTCGACATGTTCACCTCCAACTCCCTGAGGATTGCCTCGAGGCACTCGGCCCGCCTCAGGGCCCTCCGCATGGAGTTCTCCGCCCTGACCATCGTGAGCCGTGCCTCTTCAGCCCGCTGCCGCTCCGCATCTATGGCGTGGCCCAACCGCTGCCACACGGAAGACACTTCCCGTCCTGGGTCCTCCTGCCCTCCGGCCGATGCCTGCCCCTCCGATGTCGAAGGCCCCGAGCCATCATGGCTCCCACCTCGTTGCTGCTGCTGCTGTGCCTGTGCTGTGCCCGTGCCCTGGCTCCTGCTGCCTGCACAACCGCCACTGGCTGGGGTGCAGTTGTTGATGTGGCCACCCCTGCTGGACGTCCGACTCCCGACTGTGGCAGGGATGCCTCCTCCACCAGCCTGGCCGCACTGTCAGAGGCAGCTCAACAGGGCACCCAGGTGACTAATGGGTGGGAAGATGGCACGGAGGACGACTGGCGCATAGGGGGTTCAGTTGAGGAGGGGGTCTGAGCAAGCCCCATCAAACAGAGGAATCCGGCCTGGGTGACCTGTCCCAGTAGGCAGACGCGGTCAACGAACCATTCGAGATGACGTGCAGTCTCCTCATGAAAAGACTGCAGGTCACCTCGCATGGCCCGTTGACGCAACGCCACACCAGTCAGGACAGGCTCAACCCAGACCCGGATAGCCACGTCCGCAGGCAGAGGAAGGCCAGTTGTTGTGAGCTCATCCCCTGCCTGAAAACGGGTCTGGACGTAGGCATCCCTGCTGGTGCAAGATGATGCAGTGACAGGATCAGGGACAGGATTGCACACAGGCACCTTCACGGCGGCCTGTGCTGCCTCCTGTCCCTGGTCCTGCACTGCACCACTAGCACCAGTGAAATCCCCACCTCCAGACCCCGTCTCTGTTGCTTGCACGGCCTCCTCCTCCACCAAACCCCCCACCAACCTGGATGACTCCATGCCATCTTCCCCCGTTGGGCCCTGTGGGGTCCCAGCTGCCCCTTCTGCTGCCGATGAGTCCAACTCCGACCTCTGCCTCTTGGACCTCCCCCCGGCAGCTGCGGCCTGGGACGCGGCACCGGACTCCTCACTCCCCGACGAGATGACAACCTGGGAGGGGAGCAGGGCCTTGCGTCTCCGGCTGGCGGTGCGATCCCCGCCGCTGTGCTCCACAGCACCTTCTCCGCCCTCTTCATCAGTTGAAGCTGCAGACAGGGAGAAATAAAACACAGGCATCAGGGCACTGTACAATGGACACATACACACATGACAGTTGTACATGAATGGCATTGGCAAACCTCAGACATGGCATCACAATCGCCAACACACATGTCATTTCAACTTGCACACATGAGCCATACCACAGCCATATCGCAACTGCCAGCACCATCCATACACATACAACAGCATGAGCAGGCAAAGGTGAGCCAGACATCACATGCAACACATGGAGTGCACTACACATGTACACACACCACCACACTTCCATGCATGTGTACACCTCTGCCAACTGTCGCAGTGTTCAGATCGGCATCCAGGTCACATCTGCCAATCAGGCTTCCACATCCCGCTGTCACATGCATCCATGTTGCATCACTGTTGCACCCTTGTCAAATACACACACATGCACATGTACACAGTGCCGATACATGCAGCTGAAAACAACATCCATGTGTGACATCACGAACAATACCTACTTACATACACATTCATCCAAACATGTGTGCCCACACAACTGCATTTGGCATGCAAGCCTACACACACAAGCACCATCCATGTCTCACACATGACAGCCCTCGCATGTGTTAGCCTCACGGCCCTGTACACCCCCACCCATACTTGGCCCCATACAAACACATGTGCAACCTGCACACTACTGGCACATCACCACACGCACAGCTTACAATCATGATGCATGTACACTTACCGCTCGACTCCAGACGGGTCTGCCTCTCAAGGACCTGGACGTGGAGTGCTGGGGATATGCGTTCCAGGACCCTCAACTGATCGTCCGACAAGTGGCCCCGGCGCCCCTTAGCATCCGCTGCCTTCAAGAGGCGCCGGGCCTTGTTGAGGGTCCTGGACCTGAAGTCCTCCCAGCGCTTCTTGACATGTTGGAAGTCACAGACTGCCACCCCCTCCGCGTTGATGGCAGTCACGATGTCCGTCCAGATCCGAGTCTGTCCTTACTTGTCGGCGTGCAAACTTCCGAAGAGGGCATCATACTGCCCCAGGACTTGCTCCACCAGGACACCAACTTCAGTGGCAGTGAAGCTGGTGCCCCTCTGCCTCTCTGGCCGGGGGTTGGCAGTGGTGCCAGAGGTTGCAGTGCCCGACATGACAACCCCAGAGGCAGGAGTGGGTGGGCAACTGGGTCCTGGGACTGGGCTGTGGAGTGATGGAATCCCAGTCGGGAGTCTTCGGTTCCAGCAGGGGTGGTCACAGCAACAGCACCCCTGGATGATGTGCAGGCAGCAAATGGCAGGGCACGTGGGCAGCAGGCAATCAGGCAGCAGCAGATGGCAGGTGGGAGCGTGCTCGGGGCTCTGGGGGGCAGTAATTCGGCCTTCTGGGCAGGAGCGTGGTCTTCCATGTGCTTCAGCGTGGCCAGCTTGATACGGAGTGATTTGGCACGTGAAAATCCAACACGTCTGCGTGTAATTCGAGGAAAGGGCCTTAGCGCGTAAGCACGTCAGCACACGTACGCGAATTCATTGGCCCAAAGGCCACCAGCATGTACGCGTGTCTGTGACGTGCGTGCGCGGGAGTTTCCCTGCCCACGGGTGCATGTTACAAGTCCAATGACTGCACGTCAGAGTGTCAGCTCGTGTAATTGGAGGAGGGGGCCTTAGCGCGTACACGTGGAAGTGACGCTGGACGTGTGGGCATGTTTAAAAGGTACGTGTAGAACGCCATTTCCTTGTCCGTGCTTTTCGTGGAGAGCGAGTGGGTGAAATCTGTACTTCTTGTCGGTTCACACACGATTTACTTCACGGCGTTCCAAGTTCGTACTCCCTGTTACCTCTGACAGCTTTTTGTCTTCTTGTCTTTTTCCTGGGCCTGTTTCCTCAAACAGCGTTCACTTTGCCTGTTGTCCTGTCTCCTCAGACAGCGTACAATTCTTCTTTTGGCGGGGGGTGTTGCCAACGCGCACACGCGTGTATTTTTCACGCGTTTTTTCCTGGCAGACGGTGAGTCGCGCATGTATTTGACATCTGTGCTTGCCCCGTGTGTTGCCTACCCCTTCAGAGGTCATTCTAGGCTGCGTGTGACACGCATACGTTCATTTTTGTGTTTCTGGGTGCCACAGCGTAGTGCAGGTTTTTTTTTCCCACGCACGTGGTCTAGGAGGGGTTGCATGAACATTATCTCCCTTTTTTGGGGTGCCTGTGCGTTGTGTGACCCGTCATCTTCCCCCAGGGGTCACATACAGCCTTGCTAGAGCACTAGGGTACGAATTCCATCTAGTACCCTAAGCCTTTGACCCCCAATTGACCAGGACAATAGTTTACTGCAACTCCCATATGCACAACATCAGTGCCATGGTTGGGAGGTGAGCACGCGGTGAGGGTTGCAAAGGTGGGCGAGCCACAAGAGGTGGCTGTGGTGGATACGGTAGGGGACGTGGCCAGGACTTGCAGGGTGCCCCTAACCCCCCATGTGTGGGTGACCAGTCAGGGACACCCATGCCCCCCCCCTGGTTGAGGGTAACGTGGCTGACACCCTCCCTGCTCAGCCCTTGTTGGACCAGCCCATTGTGGCACCAGACCTGGCACTGGGTGACTCGATGGCTGACTTCCAAGTCAGCAGGTCTAGGCCAAATGTGGCGGTGCACGTTGGTGTCACCAGCCCACACGGATCAGGGGCAGCTATGTCATCTGCTGCCCCGAGTAGGCAGGGTGGGGAGGCTGCAGGGGCAGCTGCGGCTCCATCCACCCCAGCTCCGAGTGTCTCAGCCAGGACAGTGTCGGTCCTAGTCCATCCTGCTGACGTTCCCCCTGACTACATCACACTTCAGCTAATGCCTGCACCAAGTCCCATGGTGAGTGTTCATTCCCACACTCCTAGTCCACAGTCCACCGGGGTTCCTGCCCCTAGTGTCCAGAGCGGCGTAGGACACTCAGTATCACCACCACCTTCCAAGTGGAAGAGGAAGAGTGCTCGTCCAGTACAGGCTGATGCCCCAGACACGGCTACACAGTCCGGCCCACCAAGGAAGCCCAGCTTCAATCAGGTCGAACTTGATGCACTTGTGGAGTATGTGTCCGCACAGGACAGCGAAATGGTGATTACTGCAGGATGCAAGACCACACCTGCACAATGTCAGGCACACTGACAGACCATTGCAGAACTCATAAGTGCCCTTGGATTCGTGAGGCGCACAGCTAATGATTGCTACAAGCGCTGGAATGACCTTAAGCGCAGGGCAAAGAAAAAGCTGGCCTCAAGCCATGCCGCAACTCTAGTGACTGGAGGTGGGTCTCCGGCAGAGGACATAGAACTCACTCCACATGAGTATGTTGCTGGGACCTACGTCACGGAGGAACAGATCCAAGGCGTGGGAGACCTGCCAGATTACGAGGCATTGTCCGGTGAGTGCACATGCATGTGTGTGTCATCCATGTGCATGGTGTGTGTGTGAGTGCTTCTGATTGAGTGCCAGGTGAGGGGGTGTGTGCCTGAGTGGTTTGGGTCACCCATGTGCTTCATCCAATACATTCTGCGCACCAGGATTTGGGTGTTGCAGTATCCCTTCTGGCAACAGTAGACATTCAGCCCAACCTCACGCCAGTTGCCCTTGAATTGACATCTTGCCACAACATAGTTGCATGTTATTCTGTGTTCATTCAGGCTGATTGTCTGCATTCCACCACTTTCACTAGGCATTTCTCAGTCCTATTGTCACATGTGTGACATGGCTAGGGTACATGCCATCTGTGTGATGGCATGTGTCATGTATGTGTATTGGACATGCCAATCACAGGCCAATGTGTGATGGCACTGCTAGGCAGCATGCAGCAAATTTGTTGGTCTTCCATCTTGGTGTCATCAATGTGTCCCATTTGCCTCCCCTTCATACGCAGTGACAGTGCATGCATGGGAGGGTTATAGTCATGTGGTACATGTGTCAATGAAGTACTGTTTCTGTTGCTTCTCAGCCCTAATTGTGTTCCATGTTGCTAATGCCTGTTCCCATTTCTTTTCTTTCATGTCTTTGCAGGGGATGACGCACTTGATACTGCTGGGGTTGTGGAGATGGTGCAGACCCAGGAGGGGTCTCAGGCCCGACCGGGCACCAGTGAGGGACGTGGTGTGGTGGTGGGTGAGAACCCACACTTGCTGCAGGCCGTCATCTCAAGGGGTGTCTCTGGGTGCACCACCCCGAGCTCTATTCAAGTGTCGATTTGGATAATGAGACCTATGTGCCGTCGCAGGTAAGTGTTTCTGGGAGGGATTCTGTACTGTCCAACCCACCTGCACCATGGGTAGAACCCTCAATGGGAATGTCAGTGTTGGTAGGTCCGCCTTTGGTGGTTACGGATGCAGGGTCACACTCCGCTACATCTGATCCTGTTCCTGGGCCAGCAGATCAGAGGGGGAATGCAGTCCTGCAGCCTCAGGCAGTGCCGGCACAGCAAGGCGCAGTTCGCCTTGCCCCAGACAGGTGGGGTGCCCGCCGACGCGGTGGCCATACGCCACCTGGCAATACCGCATGGGAGCAATCCATATACGGTATGGCAAACCAACAGGCAGCATCAACTGAGATGATGGCTCAGGCCATGGATAGGGTGGCCACTTCCATTGTCCCCCAAGAAATGCTAATTGAGCAACTACAGCAGGCAACAGACTCCATTAGCCAGTCACACAGGGAGGACATGTTGGCATCCAACAGGGACAGGCGGGCGGCACTGGAGACTCTGCAGGAAGCCATTTCTATTGAGTCCCAGGGCCACAGGGAAGCCCTGAGGGTGGAACTCCATCAGCTCAGGGCAACTCTGGTTGAGCTTGAGGCTTCAGCCAACACGAGGACAGAACAGCAGCTAGAGCGGCTCAGACGTACGCTCTCAGCTGAGATGCAGGCAACTAGGGCGGAGGTCCGGGCATCCCGTGAGTTGTTGCCTGGGGACCTACGCACAATTATCCTCCAGAACCAGACCTTCCACACCCGCATGCTTGCTGCCATGGAGGACCAGACTAGGGCTTTGCGTGGGCTGCCTCCCATAGTGCCACCACCTCCTGATGCAGCTACAGAGGGTGAGGAGAGCAACAGCAGCGATTCTCCCACAATAGGGTAGCTGTGCAGGCCATGAGCCCATGGAGGTGTTTTTTTCCGCAAGATCCACACAGGTGGGGTTTGGTGTGCACCCTGTCCTCTGACCTCCTGGGTGGCCTTGAATCTTGATTTTTTTGACAGTGTGTTGCCTTGTGTGGCTCCCGTGGGCATACGCTGTATTGTGGCTGGGCACATGCAGGCTTGTCCTGAATTTGGGTCAGATGCTTGGGTTTGTGTGACACACACCCCTCCTGCTTTCCGTTTCCATGGGCTTGCAAAGGGTGTGCCCAAGTGACATTGACTTACACAGTGACGTTGGACTCCCTCCCATATGATGTGTGGGCAGTCTGTAGTCAATACTGTGTATACATTCCTAGTGCATATTGTGGTTGTATTGTACACTGCATGGTGTATTGATATGTGCCTCTGCATCCATCTCATCCTCCTAATTTGCAGGTCCATTTCTCATGTCTTCACAAGGCGGTCTACTTTGGAACTGGAGTCCATGTTGTAAGCAGTGCACCTACACTCTTGCGTGGCGCTAACACTGTATAGTTGGAAGTGTTCGAAGTGCTGGCATTATCAGGTAGTGAGGCTACCAATTTTTTAAGTCTGTACTGTCATGTTTATGGTAGGTTGGAGGTTGTGTAGGTGATTGGTATTATTGGTAAGTATTTGGTAATGTGTGTTGTTGGTCCTGTATTACTGTGAGCATTTCATGTGTGGCCAGTTTCCATTAGGGACACTGTAGTTGGTGACACTTGGGGCATGTTGTGGGGATTAATTTGTTTGCTCTCACATTGCATGACATGCCATGGTGTGTTGTGTGGCCGTGCCGGGAAGGGGTTGGGTGACACGGCACTGTTCTCATGTTCTATTGTGCAAGTGGGTATTCATTTTTGCTGCATGGAAGTGTGTCTTTTGATGACACTGCATTGGTGGTGTTTGTGTAGGTAGGGATGCACACATTGTGACACTTCCAGGTGAAAAATCTCAGGCTGCTATGGTTCTGTCAGTTGACTGTCCCTTAATTCATCAGAATTGTCAGATTGAGTCATCATTGATTGTCAGATGGTATGTGCCAGGGCTGTGTGCACGCCACAGGGGTGTGCTTTCTATGTGAAGTAATTAGCCACCAGCTGCATACGGGCTGCCTTCACCCGTGCCCTTTCCCCTCCCATGCGCAGCGGGCGTGCATGTGGTTGGGGATGTGGGGGCACCACCATGTCCACAGCCAGGCCCCGGCGTGTTGCAACATTGTGCAGAACACATGCTGCCACTATGATCCTGCACACTACTGGGAGGAGCGTATAACAGCTGCCCACCAGAACGGTCAAGGGAGCGAAAGCGTGATTTGAGCACTCCGAATATGCGCTCCACTATGCCACGTGTTTCAATATGAGCTGTGTTGTATCTTACCTCGGGAGGCGTGATGGGGTTCCGAATTGGCGTCATCATGTGTGTGCTCAGAGGGTAGGCACTGTCCACTGGGGAGGTGGTGATGGGAATCATTAGTGGGGTATTGGCATTACTCTGTATCTGTCATGCATGCGTGTGCTGTGGCATTTCTACTCACCAAGCAGCCATGCATCGCCATGCCGCCCAGCTTCCATGTCCCAGTTTAGGTTTGAGGTTGACATCCTGTAAATGAAGCTGTCGTGGGTGGACCCTGGATAGTTGGCATATACTGAGGATGATAATTCCCTTGGCATCACATACTACCTGGACGTTGATGGAATGCCAGTGCTTGCGGTTTCTATAGATGTGCTCAGATGCCCGGGGGGGGACGTAGAGCCACATGGGTGCAATCAATGGCACCTAGCACTTTGGGGAATTGTGCCATCCTGTAGAAATCCTGGCTGACAGTCTGCCTTTCTGCAGGTGTTCTGGGCAGGTATATGTGCCTGCGGACTGATGGCACTTGTCCGCTGAAATGACCCGGTAGCCAAGAAGTGCAGTACATTGAGGACCTTCTCCAGGGGGCTTGGGAGCACTGGGTGGGTGATGTGAGGTCATCCTGAGGTCATCCTCCCACTCACTGACCAGGTCGAGTATTATGTGTGGTGGAAACCTGTACCTCCCATACACCTGGTCATCAGGCATACCAAATAGGCTGGTTCTGGGTGTGAAGATTATGGCCCTGACTATCCTTCTCCTCCTGCGGTATCCCATGGCCACTGCTGCTAGGAACAGTATATTCATCCTGGCGCCTGAGCTTGTTTGTTGTTTGCGCACTCTTTTATGCTGCGCGGGACTTGCGCCTGCTTCATGCTGGCCTACGTGTTTCAGGATTGGACCTTTTATTTTTTGGCGCATTGTAGGCGACCGTGTAAATCTTCCTGCCCACCCCAGGAATACACTTAACACGCTCTCCCAGGCCCAGTCGCGAGTAAACATTCCCGCCAACCCCTGGAATACACGTACCCCACTCTCACAGACCCAGTCGCGTGTGGAACTTCACGCGCACACCGAAATACACATACCCTGCAAATTCGCGTGTGGAACTTCCCGCGCACCCCGAAATACACGTATCCTGCTGGTATCGCGTGTGGAAGTTCACGCGGACCCATAATACACGTACCCTGATGGAATCGCGTGTGAGACTACCCGCGCAGCCCTGGAATACACGTACCCAGGCAAATCGCACGCCTGGGGGGTGGGGGTGCAGGGAGACAGGAGTGGGGGCCTGGTGGAGGGTGCCCCTGGATGCAGCGGGGTGGGGGTGCAGGGGGACAGGAGTGGGGGCCTGGTGGAGGGTGCCCCTGGATGCAGGGGGATGGGGATGCAGGGGGACAGGAGTGGTGGCCTGGTGGAGGGTGCCCCTGGATGCAGGGGGGTGGGGGTGCAGGGGGACAGGAGTGGGGGCCTGGTGGAGGGTGCCCTACAGTGCTGGGGAGTGGGGGTGCAGGGGGACATGAGTGGGGGCCTGGTGGAGGGTGCCCCTGGATGCAGGGGGGTGGGGTGCAGGGGGACAGGAGTGGGGGCCTGGTGGAGGGTCCCTACAGTGCTGGGGGGTGGAGGTGCAGGGGGACAGGAGTGGGGGCCTGGTAGAAGGTGCCCCTGGATGCAGGGGGTGGGGTGCAGGGGGACAGGAGTGGGGGCCTGGTGGAGGGTGCCCTACAGTGCTGGGGGGTGGGGGTGCAGGGAGACAGGAGTGGGGGCCTGGTGGAGGGTGTCCCTGGATGCACGGGTGTGGGGGTGCAGGGGGACAGGAGTGGGGGCCTGGTGGAGGGTGCCCCTGGATGCAGGGGGGTGGGGGTGCAGGGGGACAGGAGTGGTGGCCTGGTGGAGGGTGCCCCTGGATGCAGGGGGGTGGGGGTGCAGGGGGACAGGAGTGGGGGCCTGCTGGAGGGTGCCCTACAGTGCTGGGGGGTGGGGGTGGAGGGGGACATGAGTGGGGGCCTGGTGGAGGGTGCCCTACAGTGCTGGGGTGTGGGGGTGCAGGGGGACAGGAGTGGGGGCCTGGTGGAGGGTGCCCCTGGATGCAGGGCGTTGGGGGTGCAGGGGGACAGGAGTGGGGGCCTGGTGGAGGGTGCCCTACAGCGCTGGGGGGTGGGGGTGCAGGGGGACAGGAGTGGGGGCCTGGTGGAGGGTGCACCTGGATGCAGGAGGGTGGGGGTGCAGGGGGACAGGAGTAGGGGCCTGGTGGAGGGTGCCCCTGGATGCAGGGGGGTGGGGGTGCAGGGGGACAGGAGTGGTCACCTGGTGGAGGATGCCCCTGGATGCAAGGGGGAGGGGGTGCAGGGGGACTGGAGTGGGGGCCTGGTGGAGGGTGCCCTACAGTGCTGGGGGGTGGGGGTGCAGGGGGAAATGAGTGGGGGCCTGGTGGAGGGTGCCCTACAGTGCTGGGGTGTGGGGGTGCAGGGGGACATGAGTGGGGGCCTGGTGGAGGGTGCCCCTGGATCCAGGGGGGTGGGGGTGCAGGGGGACAGGTGTGGGGGCCTGGTGGAGGGTGCCCTACAGTGCATTGGGGTGGGGGTGCAGGGGGACAGGAGTGGGGGCCTGGTGGAGGGTGCCCCTGGATGCAGGGGGGTGGGGGTGCAGGGGGACAGGAGTGGGGGCCTGGTGGAGGGTGCCCTACAGTGCTGGGGGGTGGGGGTGCAAGGGGACATGAGTGGGGGAGTGGTGGAGGGTGCCCCTGGATGCAGGGGGGTGGGAGTGCAGGGGGACAGGAGTGGTGGCCTGGTGGAGGGTGCCCTACAGTGCTGGGGGGTGGGGGTGCAGGGGGACATGAGTGGGGGCCTGGTGGAGGGTGCCCCTGGATGCAGGGGGGTGGGAGTGCTGGGTGACATGAGTGGGGGCCTGGTGGGGGTACCCCTGGATGCTGGGGTGTGGGGGTGCAGGGAGACATGCGTTGGTGGGCAGTAGTGCAAGGTGACATGTGGGTTGGCTGGGGGGCATGGCCATGGTGGATGGGCTGCCTGTGGGACATGTGCAAGGGTGCAGGGTAGTCCCCTGTGGTGTGGGCTGCCTGCAGGGGCTGTGGAGGGTGTAGAGGGAACAGCTGGGAGGACCCACACAACCAATTCACGTGTGGGACTCCGCGGCACCCCCGAAATACATGTAGGCTACTGGATTCGCGTGTGGAATTTGCCGCGCACCTGGAGTACACGTACCCTGCTGAAATTGCGTGTGGAACTTCACGCACACACCGAAATACACGTACCCTGCAAATTTGCGTGTGAAACTTCCCGCGCACCCCGGAATACACGTGCCTAGGCCAATCGCGTGTGGAACTTCCTGCGAACCCCGTAATACACGCACACGCTATTTTTCACACAGCGGGTGTCCTTGTTTGTCGGTACCCTCTTGCACCTCATTTGTCCTAGAGGGCCATTGTATGGATCATTCATCATAGCTGTATATGGGTGCTTTTTGTTAGCGCACATTTTGGCGCACATTTATTTGAGGCGCAGGGACGCTACCGCCTGCTTTCTTGTGGCGTACTTGTTTGGCCCTGTGCGCGTCTTTGCCCGTGCGCTGGTTTGCCCTATTCGATTCCATGAATACGAGTTGTAGGAGAGTGTGTGGGCGTTCCGCGCACTTGCCTCCTGTACTTCCCCCGTGACGCCCATATTTTCACGCGTTGTTCCCCATTCCGAGTGTTACGCCCCGTGTTCTGCCTACTTTTGTGATGTGCGCCGCACTATGTGCGATTTCGCAGCGGCCGTGGCGCACGCCGTTGGATGACCTGTGCGCCGGCGTGCGCCGCGCACTTTTTCAGCGCACATCCAATATTTTTCTCACACACGGACTTCCATGAATCGATGTGCGCTGGTTTCCCTGCGATTTTCGCAGTTGCACTGCGATTTTCGCACTTTTACTGCGAATCGCACGTTTTGGCACCTCTGCGCGGGAATTTTCGGCACACATTAATTCCACGAATCGGCATGTGTATATGTTGATGGTTGTGCTTTTCACATTGAAAATGACAGTAATAAACAATTAGTGTCAGGAATAGGAAATGTCTGGTTGAAATGTGAAGGCGTCCCTAGTATGGGGATGACAATTGGAGCTAGGAGCAGTCAAGTAGCAGAACTGGCAGCCATTTATAAGGCAATTGCTACTGCAGTTGATAATAAATTCAGTGAAATTTTCCTGGTGACTGATTCTGACTATGCACGAAATAGCTTTGTGGAATATTTACCTGGCTGGAAAGCGAGAGGCATGACTACATACAACAAGAAACCACTTAAACATGGAAAAATGATACAAGCCATAGACAAATTGGTGTCAGAAAATGATTTAACAATATACTGGAGAAAAATTTGTGGGCATTTAAAAACACCAGGAGAGGATAAGGAGGAGAATAATAAGGCAGATCACCTGGCTAAAATTGGGGCCATGATGGGAGAATTGCTACCTATTGAACATTTACTTGGTGAAATACAAATTGATGCAGTAACACGTTCTAAAGCACCAAAGGAGGTAGATCAACCAGTAGCCCAATGAAGTTATGATACACCAGACCAAGATCTGATTGAGGCACAAAAGGATGATCTAATTTTGGGAATATATTATAATCATTTGATAAACCCTGAACAAAACCCTTTAACAGAAAATGATTGTATAGAAAAAGAAGAGTTGAGGGTGCTATTAAAGAATAAAAAACGAATTAGACTACAGGATGGACTCATGATTAGAGAGTCCATAACAGGACAGATACAGTGGGTGGTACCCCTTTCATTCAGAGGGCTAATGCTACACCATGCACATGATGCAATAACTGCAGGCCACAGAGGTTCACAAAAAACACTGGAAATACTAAAGGATTATGCTTACTGGCCACATATGTCCCAAGATGCGGAATTATATGCTAGAGGATGTCTAGTATGCGCCCCATTTTAAACCTGCTTCACCAATGCATAGAACTCCATTAATAAAAAGAGGCTTAACTCTTCCATGGTCAGATTTGCAAATAGACTATGTAGGGCCTGTAAAGAGGTCAAGCAGGGGGAACCGTTATATTTTAAGTGTGGTGTGTTTGATGTCAAAATGGATTGAGTGTATTCCTGCACCAGATTGTAGTGCGCAAACGGCAGCCACATTACTGGTGAATCATGTGTTTTCAAGGTTTGGGTTGCCACAAAGAATAGAATCAGACAGAGGAAGTCATTTCACAAGTGCTCTAATTAGTAAGGCATGGCAAATACTGGGTGTGAAAAGAAAACTACATATTGCATATCGGGCGGCTTCTTCGGGTGGAGTTGAACGCAGTAATAGGTCTGTTGTGGACATATTAAAGAAATTCGTGGCAGAAGCAGGTTCCAGCTGGGATTTACGTTTACCTTTGGTTTTGATGTCAATCAGATCAACTCCTGCCAAAGCAACAGGTATTAGTCCCCATGAGATTTTAACAGTTAGGAAAATGGTGTTACCACAACACCTGCTATACAGAACACATGAGCAGACACTTGTGAGTGCATCCACAGTTCATGAATACATTGATGAACTGAGGAAGCATTTACAACATGCATTTGCTTTTGTACAGAGAACTCTAGAAAGGGCTGCTGACAGTGCAAAGTCATATTATGATAAAAAGACATCAGTAAAGGAATATTGTGTGGGCGATCAGGTGTATAAATTTCATTTTGGAAAAGGTAAACAGAAAAATTCTAAATTTCTAGCAGCCTTGCAGGGGCCATTTCGAATTATAGATAAGGTATCTCCTGTGGTTTATACAATTTTGAGGACTGAAGGTGAAACAGTAATAGTACAGTTTGTTCATGTGAATCAAATTAAACCATGCCACCCCAGACATGAGATTAAACAACTTGAGCGTGTAGAAACAGATAAAGTCCCTTGAACATAAAAAGGTAAGGTAAATGGGTCTAGTCAGAAAGCAGCGACAGAGAAGTTAAATAAAGATGGTTAATTATAATGGAACAAAAATAAAAAGAAAACAACAAAAACAATGGAAGCTGAAATTGATGGAGTTGGTTTGCAAAATGAAAATGTATTAAATATTGAATGTTGTTTTATGTATGTTTGTTGTCTCTTTAACCTGTGCTTAATTTCAGAAGGCAAGAGAAAAAGGGGCGAAATGTTTTACAAAGCATGTTTTATTTTTGGCAAAAGGGTGAAGTTAGTATTGTGCTATGTACTTAATTTGTTTATTTTCTATTTGATTTAGAATATTAACATACATTTAATTGCTGGTTCCGGGACAGGAGGCCACGGGAGACAATGGAGTCCCGGAGCCCACGTAGACGGACTCCGGAGAAGCCCCGGAAGGGGGTGAAGACCAAAGCTGCAAAGCGATCAGCATTGAAGATGACGCCAACAATATGGATAATTATGTTGATATTTGGAGGGAACTTCAAAAATTCAGAAGCACAGGTTGTCATTGAACCTGGACCAGCATCTGGTATTGCGGTAGAAGAGGCACCAGGATTCATCATGAGTGATAGAAGGATGATTTTCCAGAACATTTATATACCATTGAATCCTGATATTTTGATAGAACAACATTTTAACAATACTGGAATTAAAGCTGAGCAGACTAAAGAGTGGCTGGAAATAAGAAAAGAGGACGCTAAGCAGTCAGTACGAGATATATTGATGCAATTGGAGAAAACATTTGTGAATTCAGCAGACATTAAGAAGAGGAGAGGAAAGAGAGGAGCAGTGATGCTTGCGATCTCATTGGTAATGTCTATAGTTGGAGCCATAACAGGTACCACGATATCAACAGCCAATGCCATTTCATTAGGGACGCTGAGTACTAAAGCACAACAACTGAGTGTTGACCCAGAAATAATACAAAAAACATTAGATGGGATTAGAGGGGGATTGGATGAACAAGTAAGGTTCATAAATGAAACTGCGATCATATTGAACGAACAAGCGCATGTGATGCAACAGGCGACTAAGCTGATTATTAAGCATGACAGAACGCTTAGTGAAATCTTGAATATAATAAGTCCTGTTGATAGACTATTGACGAATTATATGAGAGAAGTTCAAACTGCAATTTCACAATTGATTCAAGGACATATACCATTGTACTTTGTTTCACAGGATATTATTCTTCAAATGATAGAAAGGTTGACAAGGAGGGAGATTGATGTGGTACAGGTAAAAATTGCATTTGAAATGGGTAATGCAATGCCATTATATGTGGACTTGGAAAGGTTGGAAATTGGGTTTTTACTATGCATCCCATATGTAGCTCCTGAACTTATTTATCAAACCAAGTAGGTACACAATGTGGGATTTTGGCAAGAGGACAAATTTATTAAGATTAAGACTCCAGAAGTGGTGGCATTTCAGTCATGGGAGCCTGAAGTTTACTTGATACCAAACTTGGAAACGTGTGTCAAATTTAAAGAACAAAATTATATGTGCCCAGGTAAACCGTTTGTTCCTGATGCTACAGACGCTATTTGTGGTTTGAAATCTGACCCAAGTATATCAGAAGGATGTGAAGTAATCATTAGCCATATGGGGAGTGAAGAATTGGCACAGGCTAAGATGGTCAAAGGTAAATGGTTGGTCAGCACCTGTTTAAAAAACCTGACAGTAGTACACTTAAATCATGGAACATATGTGGTTAAACAGGTGAAATATAATGTATTTTACTTACAGGTTCCAAAGGATGCAATTGTGTCGATTGGAGGGTTAACATTATTTCATGTTACGAATGATATTTGGGAAGGCCAAGTAGAAAATATTTAATTTTTTCAAATGGATGCATTTCTAATAGACCCGGACCTAGAATTCTTATTGAATTATAAAGAGAAACATGTAGTGAAAATGAATCTAAGAAAGAACAATATTACGGTTAGTAACCTGGGTATAATAGAAGTGGAAAGATTTAATTGGGGAACCTGGGGGGAACGCTCTATAGTGGGTCTAGCTGTCCTGGTGCTAATAATGGGAGGATGGTTGATTGTTTTATCAGTAAAAATGAAGATGTTGCTCATGTTAGTGAAAACAACGGATAGAGAAAGATATCCCAACACGCATACATTTTAAAAGAAGAAAGGGAGCAAGTTGGATTTTTTCCAACTGGGCTTGGACCATGGCCAAATTCTCAGAAAAAGGAGGGGATATGCAGGATTATTTAGTGTGTTTTGGAGTGCAGCGCCACTGCACGGGATCAATGTATAGCGTGTTTTTGGAGTGCAGCGCCACTGCATGGGATCAATGTATTTCTATAATGCGGTACAGCAAGCCATGTGTTGCCAGTGTAACATATGGACATGCAAATGAAGACAGGTTACACATTGTAAAAGCACATCATTTTTAATGGTGTAACATATGGACATATAAATGAAGACAGGCTACACAGGTCAAAAACAAACCATTTTCTCATTTAAAAAGCACACCATTTTTTTTCTTTTCTCACCTGAAATGCCTCTATTGCAGGAGACACATTAGATAATTAATGAACTTCCCAGTGCCCAGAAGTGTCTGCAGGTGTCCGCAAGGGAAGCCAATGAAGCCAGCAACTAACAGACACCACCAAAACCGTGAGTGTGGTATGGGTGGAGAGTAGAGCAATCACTCCACTGCAGAAAGCCCATGCCACTCTATCTTACCTCCAAATAACACAGACTGCCATAATGTTAGCATGTCCACTCTTAGATGGAATTGTGTAAGTTAGCATGTCCACTCTTAGATGGAATTGTGTAAGTTAGCATGTCCACTCTTAGATGGAATTGTGAAAGTTAGCATGTCCACTCTTAGATGGAATTGTGAAAGTTAGCATGTCCACTCTTAGATGGAATTGTGTAAGTTAGCATGTCCACTCTTAGATGGAATTGTGAAAGTTAGCATGTCCACTCTTAGATGGAATTGTGTAAGTTAGCATGTCCACTCTTAGATGGAATTGTGAAAGTTAGCATGTCCACTCTTAGATGGAATTGTGTAAGTTAGCATGTCCACTCTTAGATGGAATTGTGAAAGTTAGCATGTCCACTCTTAGATGGAATTGTGTAAGTTAGCATGTCCACTCTTAGATGGAATTGTGTAAGTTAGCATGTCCACTCTTAGATGGAATTGTGAAAGTTAGCATGTCCACTCTTAGATGGAATTGTGTAAGTTAGCATGTCCACTCTTAGATGGAACTATGAATATTGACCTGCGTCGCATCTAGATGGAACTGTGAATGTTAGCATGTGAAAGTTGCATTCACAAAGTGTCCCCTACAGCCTCTCCGTCAAGTCTGGAAATGTGCCCAATAGCCTCTCATGTAAATGGAATTTAGAAGTGTGCCCAAGATCCCCTGTGAAAGTTGCATTTAGAAGTGTGCCCAATAGCCTCTCGGGTAAATGGAATTTAGAAGTGTGCCCAAGATCCCCTGTGAAAGCTGCATTTAGAAGTGCTACCACCTGTGAAAGTTGATTTTAGAAGTGTGCCCAATAGACACTCTGGAAAATTGAATTTAGAAATATGCCCAGTAGACGCTCTGTGAAAATTGCATTTAGAAGTGTGCCCAATAGAGACTCTGGAAAGTTGCATATAGAAGTGTGCCCAATAGCCTCTCTGGAAAATTGAATTTAGAAATATGCCCAGTAGACGCTCTGTGAAAATTGCATTTAGAAATGTGCCCAATAGACACTCTGGAAAGTTGCACTTAGAAATGTACCCAATAACCTCGCTGGGAGATTTAGAAGTGTACCCATTAGCCCCTGCGAAAGCTGCATCTAGAAGCGCTACCAATGGCTCCTGTGAAAGTTGATTTTAGAAGTGTATCCAATAGACACTCTGGAAAATTGCATTTAGAAGTGTGCCCAGTAGACGCTCTGTGAAAATTGCACTTAAACGTGTGCCCAATAACCTCGCTGTGAATTTAGTAGTGCTCCCAATAAACCACTCTGTGAAAGTTGCATTTAGAAGTGTGCCCAATAGCATCTCTGATAAATTGAATTTAGAAGTGTTCCCAATAGCCTCGCTGGAAAAATGAATTTAGAAGTATTCCCAATAGCCTCGCTGGAAAATTGATTTTATAGTGCGCCCAGTAGCCTCTCTGTAGAAAATTGAATTTAGATACGAGTCCAATATCCTCTGTGAAAGCTGCATTTAGAAGTGCTACCAATAGCATCTGTGAAAGTTGATTTTAGAAGTGTATCCAATAGACACTCTGGAAAGTTGCATATAGAAGTTTGCCCAATAGCCTCTCTGGAAAACTGAAGTTAGAGTGCCCAGTAGACGCTCTATGAAAAATTGCGTTTAGAAGTGTACCCAATAGCCTCTGCGAGAGTTACACTTGAAGTGTGCCAATACCCTCTCTGACGAAATGAATTTAGAAGTGTTCCCAATAGACTCTGTATGGAAAATTGTACTTAGAAGTTCGCCCAGTTCCCTCTCTGGGAAAGTTGCATTTAGAAGTTTGCACACTGAAAGAGCATATAACCCATCACACCACACCCCACGTTTACTCTCTCCTTTACATCACCACTCTACTAGAACACAGAGATACTATGACACCATTCGGTATAACTGTTCTCATACGAACATCCACCACTTACTCCACATCATTCTATGTAAACACTGCTGGTCTCACACCCCCAGCCAGGCGTTTTCCTCAGGCCTAACGCAGCCACATCCGTTCCGGATAAATCCTGCCAGAACGAACACATTCTCCTGATCTCTCAACCACCACACCTACCGATAAGAAGCAGGTATTACACGTGTACCGCACAAGCTGCACACATATCCGGTGCTCACACGCACCTTTTGACTCTCCCTACTCTCTCTACTGATCTGAACTTCGGTTCCCAAGGGCGTTCAACCTACCAGCGCCTTCAGACCATACCAATGGTATATAAGGCGCTATATAAGTGCAAAATAACAATAACAATAACAATAACTAATATAATTAACAAGTACTAACACGATTTTAACTTCTTAATATTGTATTGTGTTCTCCATGTGCAAAATGTGGCAGGCTGAGGCTCACTTTAAACGTGCATTCAGATTTTTTTTTTCTCTCTTTTTCTCTGTGCTTTTCATGGTCCTTGCTCAGGGAACAAAACTCGAATAAGCAGGAAATCAATTTTGTTACAGTTGCTTACTGTAAAAGTGAGCTATTGTTTGAAGAAGGAGGGTATGACATGATGGATTTTTATTGGACAGGCGTCACGTTAGGGGCTGTAACAGAGAGAGGTTTCTTGGTGCACCTTGGGGAGGAAGAAAGGCAGTGTCCATTTTGCATGGCTTCGGGGAGGACTTGGCTGGAGTGGCTGTGGGGTTGCCTGACTGAGAGGCGTTGTTCCAGTGCACTGCTGACCTTCACCGGCTGGGGATTCTAGTCGATTAGCACCGGCTTGAGAATAGAAGATTGCAGATTGGAACTGCGTGTTCTTCTGCATGTTCTCGCTGGGGTGCTCTAAAAGGAAGCCCTGAGCCATCTAACGAAAGCGACCAGCCCAGAAATTTTGCGTGCTGAACAGCTACAAGTTGCTGGTAATTATCTGATACAAAGTGAGAGTGCGGTGTGTGAATGAAATCTATTTCAGGCAGGCA
Source organism: Ambystoma mexicanum (assembly GCF_040938575.1). NCBI lineage: Eukaryota > Metazoa > Chordata > Amphibia > Caudata > Ambystomatidae > Ambystoma > Ambystoma mexicanum. The sequence goes on along the minus strand of NC_090930.1, from coordinate 249,135,111 downwards.
GCGTAGCGATAGCTTCCATTGAAGAAGCACTGTATTTAAATGCTACACTCTAAAGTTGCCATCTAAATGCAAGTCCACTAATGCATTGTTTTCTTTATTGTTGCAAAGAATCTAATGAAATGCCATGTATGTTGCAATTGTTTCTCTTATGTTTATTTTAGAAAAGACTGCCTCGCAAAGCTGGTAATGTACGATTTTTGAAATGAAACTGATGTAAATCACAACCTGTGTAAAGGCTTCTTTTTGCTTCTGTTTTCTCTGGTGCAGTTAGCCCATATCACATGATAAAAGGGGAGGTTATTAGGTAATATATGCCAAGCATCCTATGTGGAATAAGTTATGTTATGAGTAATTATAAATAGCTGTGTGTGTGGTTCCACTCAGTGTATATGTGTGTGTGTGGCTTCTGAGTGGAACACAATCTGATAGTCTTCTGGGCGTACATGAATCAGCAGAGAGAGAGGCCTCTGGAATAGTTTCACTAATGTAAATAAATTAGTGATATACCACATATTATTGTGAATACTTTATGGAAGCATAGCTCGCTGGTGTAGATAAATCAGTGATAACAGCCATAAGTGGCACTCCATATGAAAATGTGGTGTTATTGAATAATGTAGAAGCCTGAGGCCTCTAGAGATCACAAGAACAGTCTAAACAAAAGAAAGGGGTTTTGTATGTTGGGGCCACAAATAAAACAAAGAAATTATGCTCATCACTATACGACAACGAAATGTATACCAACTGAATGTATCTGTGTACTGAAATAATGCATAGCTACTATACCACTATAATACCAAACCTAATCTAAATACAAGGAGTGGTTATTACTAAACTATTTTGGTTTTTGGTGGTAAGAAATACCGCTAGGCTCCAAATCTACACAAAATACCCAACAATCTCTTGGCCCATCCAATTTGGGCTGCCATATAGTATGCCAGGATGGGAGAACCAGTCTGTCATCGGGCTTAGCAGCATGGAGAATGTGTTTGTTCAGTCTCGCTCTTTTGCCTCTTCAGACAAATTTCATCACCTGGCAGTTGAATTCAGCAAATTGTGTTCTGGATGGACACATGGGTAGCATGAATGGCAGGCACACCAGCTTGGGCATGAAATTAATCTTTATAGCGTTGATTCTGCCAGTGAGGGATACCGGGAGGTGGTCCCAAGAGACCATGTCCCGGCTAATCTTATCTAGGACTGGTGTGTAGTTCAAATCGACAAGCGTATGCAACATCGGGCTTATACACACACCTAAATATTTTATAGCCGGCAGTCGCAGCTTAAAAGGGGCCACCCCTCTAGTGCCCCAAGGTATGTCAGGGCGCAGCGCCATTGCCTCCAATTTGTCCCAATTGATGCTGTAGCTGGCTACAGATCCATAGTCACACAATATGACTGAAATGCGAGGGAGGGATCTGGCACTGTGGCTGATGTATAATAATATATCATCGGCTTAAAGTGAGATTCTGTGCTCCTCCAGCCCCTTGAATATGCCAGACCATTCCCCGTCATTCCTCAATTTGGCGGCGAGCGGCTCGATTGTGAGGGCATACAGAAGGGGGAATAATGGGGAGACCTGTCGATTCCTGGTGCGCAGAGGAAAGGGATCGGATGTCATGTCGTTCGTAACCACTGAGGCACATGGTGCTTTATACAGGAGGCCCACCATGCGACAAAAGCACCCTGAATAGCTGAATTTGCACAACATGGTGAACATGTAGTCCCAGCGCACTTTGTCGAATGCATTCTCGGCGTCAAGTGATAGGACCACGTCATCCGGCTGGGCATCACCTTCCAAGATATGCATGAATCGCCGTACGTTGTCAGAGGAGTGCCTATATATGATAAACCCTTTCTGGTCTTGGTGTATGAGTCTGGGTAGCAATCTCTCCAGTCTGCTAGCCAACTACTTTGCCAAGATCATAGTGCCAGCATTTATAAGGGATATCAGGTAGTAAGACCCGCAAAGTGTGGGGTTGCGCCCCTTTTTGTGGCAGACAACTATATTGACCTTTAGTAGGGATGTCGGCAGCTGGTCTGCCTCAGCGGCTTCCTGGAACATTTGCCCCAATTGTAGCACACACTCCTCCTGCATCAGCTTATATAAATCTATTGGAAGGCCTTCTGGCCCAGCGGCCATACCGGAATTTAGGCCGGAGTAGCTCGGAATACATCCTCGTCATCTAATGATGCATTTAGCAGCTTGAGCTCATCAGTAGTTATGTTATGTTATTTTGCATTTCTATAGCGCCTTGTGTACCATTGGTATGATATCAAGGCGCTGGTAGGTTAAACGCCCTCGGGAACCACAGTTCAAGTCAGTTGAGAGAGAGAGTCATAAAGTGCGTGGGCGCACCAGGTATGTGTGCAGCTGGTGTGATTGTTGCATGATAGATGCTTCTTAGCGGTAGGTGTGGTGCTGAGGAGATCAGTTGAATGTGTTCAGTCTGGAGGGTTGACAACCTGACTGAGTTATGGCTGCGTTAGGCCTGAGGAGACGTCTAAACTAGCCGGTCTGTGCTAGCTAGCTGTGTTTTATAAGGATGATGGGTGGTTTGATGGGTCATGTTAGTATGAGAACAGCTTTACCGAATGTGTCATAGTACTGCTGTGTTCTAGTTGAATGGTGGTGTATAGGAGAGAGTAAGCGTAGTAGTGTGATATTGCGGTAATCAGTGAAGTGTATGCAATTAGGCACAATCTACCTACTAAATTTAACTTTTAACACAGTGACGCTATTAGGGTACATTCAATGTTGTTGGTGATATTATCTTAATTCAACTCTAATACAGTGACTCTAATAGGGAATGCTTCTAGGTTGAACTTTAATGCAGTGAAGCTAATGGTGCACACTCAATGATGTTGGGAATACCGTCTAGGTTCAACATTAACTACAAGGGTGCGCTTTCTAAGTTCAGCTTTAACACAGTGATGCTAACAGGGCACACTTTCTAAATTCAACTTTAACACAGCGACGCTATTCGGTATGCTTTCTAAGTGTAACTTTAACACAGTGACACAATTAGGGCACAATTTTTAATATTAACTTTAACACAGTGACGCTATTAGGGTACATTCAATGTTGTTGGTGATATTATCTTAATTCAACTCTAATACAGTGACTCTAATAGGGAATGCTTCTAGGTTGAACTTTAATGCAGTGAAGCTAATGGCGCACACTCAATGATGTTGGGAATACCGTCTAGGTTCAACATTAACACAGTGACGATTTATAAGGCACACTTATTAGATTCAACTTTAACACAGTGACGCTATTAGGGCACCGTCCAGCTTCCATATAGCACAGTGACGCTATTAGGGCACACTTTCTAGATTCAGTTTTAACACATTGACGCTGTTAGGGCACATGCGATTTATCACAATTCTGTCTAAGTGCGGCACATGCTATCATTCACAATTAAACTAAGAGTGGGACAGGCCATCAATCTCAATCCAACTAAGAGTGGGATATGCCATCATTCACCGTTCAGCCAAGAGTAGGACGTGCTAACATTCATAATTCCAACCAAAAGTGGGATGTGCTAACAATCACAAAAAATCACAATCTGTTGCGAGTTAAATAATGCTATAAGGGTGCGCTTTCTAAGTTCAGCTTTAAAACATCGACTCTATTAGGGCACACTTTCTAAATTCATCTTTAACACATCAATGCTGTTAGGGCACGCTTTCTAGATTCAACTTTAAGATAATGACGCGATTAGGGCACACACATTGATGTTGGGAATATCTTCTAGATTTAACATTGACACAGTGACGCTAATTAGGGTACGCTTTCTGAGTTCAAGTTTAACACAGCGACGTTATTCGGGCATGCTTTCTAAGTTCAACTTTAACACAGCGACTATTAGGGCACACTTTCTAAGTTCATCCTTAACACAGTGATGATCTTAGGGCACACTTATTAGATTCAACTTTAACATGGCGACGCTATTGTGGCACACTTTCTAAGTTAAACTTTAACACAGAGACGCCACTATGGCACAATTTCTAAGTTTAATTCTAAGATAGTGACGCTATTAGGGCACACTCTAGATTCAACCTTAACACAGTGACGCTATTAGGGTGGGCACACTCTTTAGATATCATTCACAAGTCTATCTAAGTGCGGGATATGCTATCATTCACAATTCCTTTCAGGTGTGCCACATGCTATCGTTCGCAATTCTATTATCATTTACAGTACCAACTAAGAGAGCTATATGCTACCAGTCATAATTCTGTCTAGATGAGGTACATGCTATCATTTACAATTCCATCTAAGTGTGGGACATGATATAATTCATGATTCCATCTAAGTGTGGCTCTTGGTAACATTGTTGCACCTGTTTTAGTGTGAGGCTGGTTAATCTTCATCATTGTCTCTGGGAGTGGCACAAGTTAACATTGGTAAGTATGTTCGTATGTTATGAAGGACAACATTTACAGTCCAGCCTTCAATGGATTTCACTTGGTGGTTAAATCTCTCTAGGTGTGCATGGTGTGAGTCTATGGCAGTTTACGTTAAGGAAAGATAAGGTAGAGTGGCGGTGGCTTTCTGGAGTAGAGTGATTGCTCTACACCCGACCCATGCCTCACTTACAGTTTTGTTGGTGTCTGTTCACTGCTGGCTTCACTTGCTTCCCCTGCGGACACCTGCAGACACTTTCTGAAGCCACCATTGCAGGAGTCGCCCTTTGCCTTGGGGTCCTTAGCGGCAGGGCTGCCGGGCAGAGGGCTGCACTGGGAAGGTCAGTTATGACCAGGTTAATGTACCAATCAGGGTGGGTTGGAGGGGGGAGTTGGGACTGGGAAAAGGCCAGACACAAACAAAGGACCACACCCCACAGACTGCACCCTTTGGATGCATCCCAGACCAGAAAAACGGCCTCAGAAGCCAAAACAAACACTGGACAGACACCAGATTAACACACTGTGCTCACCAAAAAATATAAATACATAAATGGTTAAGTAAATAAATAAATAATAACATTTGAAGAGAGAGAAGACAAAATGTAGTGAGAGTAGGGAGGGGAATGTCGTTGGAGAAGGTTATGATTTGACCACTGTCCCTATCGGGCGGGGGAGCATACAGCTCCTGATAAAATTCAGCATAACTATTGTTGATAGCCTGATCCCCTATTAGGAGTCTCCCATCCTCCTTTTGAATAGCAGTGATTAGCTGGCTCTGTTGTTTCCCCTTCATGGCAAAGGCAAGCATGCAGAGAGGTCTATCCCCAGAGGTGTATAGGTCCAGTACCATTTAGGACTTCTGGACTCTGAGCATGGTGATATGTTTTATCTAGGAGCGCAACTTTAGTATTTGGGGGTACGTTTGTGGGTCTCTGGTCATTTTGTGTATACTTTCAAACGTTGTCAGTTGAACCTCCCTTTCTGCCCATGCTTTGATTGTCCTGCCAGAACCTTCCTACATCTTGTGTCAACAGTTCTGCTATGTCAGGATATTGTAGTGCAATAAGGTTCATCCTCCATGAGGGCGCTTTGATTGATTGATTTATTTATTTATTTATAGAGCGCTTTACACCAAGGCGCTGTACAATGGAACAACAAAGTATAGAGTAATAACAACAAATAACATTGGGAGAAAAAATCACAACTTGAATCATTCAACAAAACATTGCAAAGAGCAATTAACTGAGGGGGGAAGTGGAGTGGGAATAGGAGTGTTGAGGGGGCAGGAGAAGGACTGAATGAGTGTAAACGGAAGGGAGAGAGAGTGTAATGGTAGAGGGAAGAGAGGAATTGGAAGAGGGGAAAACGGGGGAGTAGAGAGAGCAGGGGGGCTTCAAGGTGGGGAATGGAGGAGGAGGGATTTAAGAGAAGTGTGAAATGAGGTGAGGGTAGTGGAAGAGCGGATTGAGAGGGGGAGTGAGTTCCAGAGCAGAGGAGCAAGAAGTTGGAAGGAGCGGAACCGGGAGGAAGCGCAGGGGGAAGGAGGTACAGTGAGAAGGAAGTCGTCAGCGGAACGAAGGGAGCGAGAGGGGGAGAAGAAGGAGAGAAGGGAGGAGAGATATGGAGGAGCAAGACCATGGAGGGATTTGAAAACAAGGCAGAGAAAATTGAATTTTAGTTGTAGGTGGAAAGATAGCCAGCAAAGGTGAGAGAGCGAGGAGGAGATGGAGTCACGGGAGGTAAGGAGACAAAGGGTACGAATAGCAGAGTGGTATATGGATTTAAGAGGGGCAAGCTGAGATGCGGGAAGTCTGAAGATTAGAGAGGAGCAGTAGAAGAGGCGGGAAAAGATGAGAGAGGAGATTAGGAGTTTGGTAGCATGGAATGTGAGGGAGGGACGGATTTTGCGAATATTGTAGAGGTGGTATCGGCAGGAGCGGGAGGTGAGTGAAATGTGTTGCGAGAAGGGGAGAGAGGAGTCAAATAGAACACCTAGATTGCAAGCATGGGTGGAGATAGGGAGATTGGCGGGAGGAAAGTGGATGAAAGGGGGAGGAGAGGGAGGGAGAAGAGTATTAGAGCGGAAGAAAAGGACTTCAGTTTTATCGGTGTTGAGAGAGAAAGCGGGAGGACATCCAGTTCTTAATAGCTGTGAGACAAGAGGAGAGTTTAAGGTGGAGGTCAGGTGTGAAGGAGGAGAAAGAGAGAAAGAGTTGAGTATCGTCCGCATAGAAATGATGGGAGATGCCAAAGGAGGAGATAACAGGGGCAATGAGGGAGGTGTAGAGAGAGAAGAGGAAAGGACCAAGTACAGAGCCTTGAGGAACACTGTAAATAAGAGGGAAGGAAGGAGAGGTCAGGCCTCCCCTGTCTCTTCTCTTCCTGTTTATCTCGCAGACCATGCCTTACTCTTGTTCTCCCTTTCTCCTCTCTCACCCTCCACTAATACTAATCTCTCCCCTCCAATCTACTCACATCGTGACCTGCGTGATTTCGACACTACCCCCTTCTCTGACACTTGCTCTTCTTCTCTTCCATCTCTCCAAGACTTTGCACTACTCTCTGCCGATGATGCTCTCTCTTCCCTTTCATCTTCTATCTCTACTGCCCTAGATCAACTCTACCCCCTTTCTCTCTTCCGCCCTACTCAGAAACCTTCTCAACCCTGGCTTACTTCCCATCTCCGCTCTATGCGGCGCCTTCTCAGGAGGACTTGAAGATGAGGTCAAGAGTGGAACCAGAGGAGTGAGTAGGGGATGAAGGAAGGGGGGAGAGGAGGTAGGAATCAAGGATGGAGAGGAGGGGAGAAGATTGGGGGGGGAGAAGGAAGATGGATATTAAAGTCGCCAAGTACAGTTAGAGGAGAGGGGGAGGAAGAAATAAGTGAGAGGAGGTGATCCGGGTCTTCAAAGAAGGAGGAGAGAGGGCCAGGGGGATGATAGATGATCGGGAAGGAAATAGGGTGGGGAGAGGAGAAAGACTTGTAGAGGAATTCAAAGGAAGGGAAAGAGGGGAGAGTTGGAGATGAAGAGGAGGAGATGTATTTGGGGTGGTACAGGAGACCGACGCCTCCACCACGGCCAGAGGGGGGGGGGTATGGATGAAAGAGGAAGAAGAGGTCGTTAAGGAAGCGGGGACAGAGGTGTTATGAGGGGGAATCCAGGTTTCAGTTAGGCAGAGGAAATGAAGGTTAAGACGAAAGAATAGATCAAGGGTAGCAGCGGTTTTGTTACAGAAGGATCTAGCGTTCCAGACAGCAGTGTTCATGAGAGCAGCGTGGCTGGAAGGGAGATATGGCGGATCGCATAGGGTCAGAGGGAGCAGGTACTGGGGAACCACAAGAGTCAAAGGGTGTAGGTTGGTTGGTGTAACTCGAGACTGCGGTTGGAGGAGTCCAGGTGCTTGAGGTAGGAAAATGAGGTGGTAATTCTGAATTGTTGCAAGGTGGTCACGGGTCTAGTGCTGAAGGATGACCGGCAGGAATCAATAGAGTCAGAGGGAGTAGGCACTCCAGGTAGTGGTTGGAGGAGAACTGGTGCCTGTGTAAAGAAAGTGAGTAGCAGTTTCGGGCCGCTGCACCTAGGTGTAAGCAAACAGGCACAGGATGGCCGGACCACTGTAGATGGTACCAAATTTTGGTCCGTTACAAGGTGGTCACGGGTCCAGTGCAGAGAGATGACCAGCAGGAGCCAAGAGAGTCATAGGGAGTAGGTACTCAAAGTGATGGCTGGGGGAGACCAGGTGCCTGAGACATGAAAGTGAGTAGCAGTTATGGGCTGCTGCACCTGGGCGTAAGCAGACGGGCATAGGTTGGCCGGACCGCTGTGGGTGGTATCAGGGTAGAATGAAGAAAGTTACCACAACACAGGGGCTGTAAGTTCACTCGTTGATAAGGTGGCCTGAGGAGGAAAGAAAAGCAATGGAGAAGCAGCGTACAGACCACAGCCGGTGCCGGGTGAGCTGAGGACTGTGGGAGCAGAGTTGTAGCTGGAGAATGGGGCAGGTTGGGACCAGTCTAGCGTGAGGAGGAGCGGAGGAGACGAGGAAGATAAAGGTGGTGGGACTCTAATCGCTGTGGTCCCTCAAGGACTCAGAGAGCCAGTGGAGTGGTGGAATGATCAGGTGCAGGTATGGAGGAACATGGATCCAACTCGTTCTCGTCGGAACACAGGATGTGGAAACCAATTGGAGGCTCAGAGAGGCTGCAGTAGTGGATTAAAGATGATGAAGAAGGGCACGTCAAGATGGCGGCACCTCAGACCGCAGCCAGCCCGCCGGTGCTCAGGGAGCCGAAGGAGGAGCGAAGCAACATGGAGCTGCTGAGGGGACACACAGAGCCACCCCGTTTTCACTTGGGTATAGGAAGGGCAAGAGGCAAGTAGATTACCAATTACCCCTCATGAGGTCCTGAAGCTGGTTCCAGGTGTGGCTGCAGGCTCACCAGGGCTCCGTGTAGTGGAAAAGGGGGCCATTGAGGAGACGGGCGCCTCAGAGCCACGGAGGGGACTCCCAGTGCTGCCCCGTTTCGGCCCGGACACGGGAGGTGGAGGTCCCAGGGGATCCTGATGACTGATCCAGGCACTGCCGCAGGCTTACCAGGAATGGCGTAGTGAAGGAGGGGGCCAACAAGGAAGCGGAGCACTTCAGAGCTGCAGTAAAGGTGCAGCTTTGGGTGGTGTATTCGGGAAGGTGGGGTGCATGAGGGACAGGGCGTGATCCGACAGTGTCATAGGGAGGATTGAGCAAGAGGTTGCCATGTGTAGCATAGTACATGGGAGTAGCCAATAGTCAAGTCGGGAGTAGCATTGGTGGTGGTTAAGAGTAGAACGTGTAGTCTCTAGCCTGCCCATGTATGTGTCTCCACACGTGCACCAACCCAAGGTCTGCCAGAAAGGACCAGAGCGTACAGGTTTGTTAGAGGTGAGACTGGGCTGAGGCTGCAGTGCCACATTGAAATCTCCACCCGAACAGTATTAGGCATCCCATTAATGGTGCACAGGCGGCAAATAGGTGCATGAAGAATCCAGGGGGTGTCGGTCGTGGGGCCGTAGACATAATGAGGGCAACAGTGTAACTATATGGGTGTCTCTGAACAAGTACAAATCATCCCTCCTTATCAGCCCTCGTGGTCAGAACAGTAAGAAGCACCGCCAATGGACGAGGATTAATACCCCTCTCTTAACATGGGAGGGGGAATGAGCAGACGCACCCACTCACCTTCTGCACAATTTAGCCGACTCGCTGGTGTCAAGGTGAGTTTCCTACAGAAAAATAATGTCTCCCTGTAGGTCTTGCAACATGGTCAGTAACCGTCGCCCCTTGATAGGGTGCCCCAATCCCTGGACATTAAGAGTGATACATATGAGCAAGGTCGTCTTCCTATACCAACAGCCTGGGCATGAACAGGCTCTAAGTGCCCTGCTGACAGACCCCTTCCGTCTGTACCCCAGCCGCAGGTGTGAATGGATCTACAGGTGCGCGAACTCTGTGTCATTCGGACAGGTATCATTTGCCCAGAAATCAAACCCCCCCTCCCCAACCAATCAAAGAATATGGGCCTCATTGCGAATCCGGCAGTAACCCTGCCGGTGCTTCCGGCTGGTTGCCACTGGACTCGTAACATTTTACTGGCACCTAGCTTCCCGGTGCCACTGGGACATTCCAAGTCCCGGCGGACAGGGAAGCTAGGTGCCGGAACATGTTAGTCCCCATCCTGTGGAATCCCATAGGACGTGTAGCTATTACTACTAGGGGGTCTCAGAGGCCCTCCAGGTGACTAGCTCCATAATTCGCCGCTACCCTTCAGTTCAGTTCCTTCTGCTCAGAGTTACTGGCCATCGCATATATTAGTTGCGGGTACAGTGCTGGTAGCAGTTGCATATTAGCATTGTGTCGTCCAAAGCTGCCACTGTGGTCATATGCTCACCGGTTCCCATGCTCCCCAGAGAGAGTCTGTGGGAGGCAACATAGGTGTTTGTGTGATGGGGGTCCAATATCTGCCGAACACTCTGTGTCGCTCAATTTTCAGGCCCTTCTTTTCGCCACCAAAGTAAACGTGGCTTTCTGCCCACCCTCTTCCACCCGTTGCATGTCCTCGTCTGCCGATGTGCACATGGTGGTGGGTCTGTCCCCTCTCCCTGCGTTGGCCTGCGCTCTACTGGAGTGTACTCCAAGGAAATGATATCCCAAAGCTTTAGGAAGCTCCCTGCCTCTTCCGGGTCCTCAAACGTGTGCCATTGACGATTCAGTTGGATGGACCAGACTGCCAGAACCTTGAGATAGTGTTTGTGTTCAGACCCCTTTAGTACCTCAAAGAGTGGGTTAAAGGCTTGTCTACATCTGGAAACCTCCACGGAATTGTCGCTGAACATACAAATTGTGCAATCATCGAGTTTCATTGCCCCCACCTCTCGTTATGCTTGAAGTATAACCACCTTATGCTGAAAGTTCAGCAGCTGCATCATGATAGCCCGCAGGCATTCTCCGGGTGGTGGTTTGGGGATGGGGGCTCTGTGGACCCTTTCGATGGTATAGCAGTGAGGGTTGTCAAGGTGCAGTTTGTCTTGCAGCAGGTTGTACACATAGCCATCAAGATCGCTCCACTCAGCGTTTTTCGGGAGTACGACTAAGCGAAGGTTGTTGCGCCTAGACCTGTTTTCTTGGTCCTCCAACTTGGCCGCCAGTCACCCATTGAGGCCTGTATTAGCTGTATCGTAATTGTCCTCAAGCATGCTGATACACTGTTCGTTATCTGTGATTTTGTCGTCCTCTGCTTTCATCCACGTGGTGACGTTCTGCAACTCCTTCTTGATGTCTTGTATGGTGGAGTTGGTCTCCTGCGTTCGTTGGCCGATGAGCTTCATTTCGCCCAATATAGCCTGCAGTTGTGTTTGGATATCCATCTTCTGAGTGTGTATGGCTGACCTGCAAGCTGGGCCCCGGTGGGATTGGCAACGTCCTCTTCACCGTACGATTCTGGGTTGCTTTGGGTTTGCTGCATATCCCAGCACACTTCGGGCATCGGGCAGACCAATGTGTAGCTCAGCAGTCACAGGTTCGCTGTGTGTGCCCTCGGTATTACACTCCAGCAGTGTGGCTGTTTTATGTCTCTGCAGCATAAGCCTGGGGGTGGGGGGCATCCGCAGGAGATGAGTGTCTCTGGTCCAGTGGCACCTGCGATTATGGCTGGCATGCCCAAGCAAGTATTGGGGTGTCAGTGTCCCGTGGTCAGCCCTCGCTGCACTGCGACAAAGGCTATAGCAGGATTGAGGGCCAGCAATACGTAGAATGGGGCTGGGCACCCTGGAGTGGTCCTGTGGATGACGGTGCCGTAGGCAGGTTGCCTGTTTATTACTAAGCCTCTCACCCTCACTGCAGTGTGAGCTTGACTAGTGACGGTGGTGGAGGCTCATTGGATCTATGTGGAATGCTGTTGTGGCTGAATGCATGCAGTTTCTCTAGTGCAAGGGCATTTCCCGGGACCTTCACCAGGGTTTCAGAGTTGCAAGTGCATGTACAGCGGCTGTTGTTTTAGCTGTGATCAGCACATCATTCATGGTGGGCCCGTGGGGGCCTTAGCAGTGCATCTTTGTTATGTTCTGTCCTCCACAGGGCCATCCGGAGTATAGACATGCAACAATGCACCCAAGTCTGGGCCATGCACAACCCCGCAGATGGAAAGCATCATGAGGGACAGCTACTGGACCGTTGAGCGGTGTGCTCTCCCCTGTGGCTCACAGTGCTCTCTTCATGCGGGCGGGTGGCTAATGCCCTTCGGACCCCTTTATGGTTGTGGGCAACTCGTGGGAGCGAGCCCCGTAGCTCTGCTTACCGCCTCCGGTCCCGGACGGTGGTGGAGGCTCATTGGATCTATGTGGAATGCTGTTGCGGCTGAATGCATGCAGTTTCTCTAGTGCAAGGGCATTTCCCGGGACCTTCACCAGGGTTTCAGAGTTGCAAGTGCATGTACAGCGGCTGTTGTTTTAGCTGTGATCAGCACATCATTCATGGTGGGCCCGTGGGGGCCTTAGCAGTGCATCTTTGTTATGTTCTGTCCTCCACAGGGCCATCCGGAGTGTAGACATGCAACAATGCACCCAAGTCTGGGCCATGCACAACCCCGCAGATGGAAAGCATCATGAGGGACAGCTACTGGACCGTTGAGCGGTGTGCTCTCCCCTGTGGCTCACAGTGCTCTCTTCATGCGGGCGGGTGGCTAATGCCCTTCGGACCCCTTTATGGTTGTGGGCAACTCGTGGGAGCGAGCCCCGTAGCTCTGCTTACCGCCTCCGGTCCCGTCATCACCACTTCTGCCTAGGTGGAATATGTCGTGGCGGAGGTCATCCGCTTTCCGCACCGCCGACCCCTGCAGTCAGCCTTCCTTTGCGCGGTAAGGATTCTGCTGTTTCTGTGCCACAGAGAGACGCAGGAGGCTGCCTTCCCTCGGCACCACCCCGCCAAGCAGCAGGGCTTGTGGCTCAGTTATCCACAGTTTCTGGACTCTCCACCACCACTGTTAGATCCCTGATTCCGGCCGAGGCGTCGGCGGGAAGCAGAGAGGATAGGCCCAGGTATGCAGGCCTCGCTGCGCAGCTCCAGGAGGAGCAGTAATTGACATGGACCCTTCTGTGGTGCTGTCCTGCCCTGGAACTGCCTCCGCGGAGCAGGGGCGGGGCCTTTATTAGGACACCTTGCGTCACTGCGTAGCGGGACGCAAGGCGGATATAACAGCCACCAGAATTCAGCTGCGACAGCACTGGCACACCATTTCATATTCACGCAGGGATCATTTTGCCATCGCGATCACAGCACAGTCAGGATAATACAGGCATGGCTTGCCCGTTTGCCGAGGAGCTCAATCACCTAGCAGCCATCTTCCTTAGGCTCTCGAGCCCCCTCTCTCATGCATATTTCTGACAGGTGTCATATAGAGGCCTAAGGATATTGTATGAATCTTGAAAATAATGGTTTTTGGAAAAGATTGAAATAAAGGTCATTTGCACTGTTGGAAACATTTTCAATGGAATTAAGTACTCTGCACCATAACCACATTTCTTTTTTAATCTAACGCAGATTTGTTTTGGAATATTGTAGATCCCTTTTCGAACACAGTCCTGAAGATGATGTGGCCTAGTAAGTAAAGAGTATTCCACCTAAACGAGTTGGTAGCGTTGGAAAAGAGGTGGCACAAAATAGAAGGGCCTGCAGTCCTATTTAGTGGACATAAGTGATTAGTAGATACAACAGACATGATATGTGAACAGCACACACAAGTGACTAGCTGGCAAGTTTTCTGGTTTTTCATGTGTCGGATGTGAAAGTTGTTTCAAAAACCTTTTGTATGACATATTTAGTAATGTATACTAACCACTTGCATTATGATTGCTGTAAATAAATGACAGTGATGAATGTATGCATGCCCAAATTCGTATATGTGCATTATGTATTGTAGTAGAAGGTAAAGTGCTATTTTTCTAATGTGCTTTCAATGTGTATGCAGGCAACCGTGTGGGCACCTAAGAAACGTCGTTTATTGACTTCATATGAAAGTGAAATATTTGTTAAATGTATCCCATTTTCCACATTTCTTCTTCATATTGATGATTGGCTCCTTGTGTTCAGTGAGTTATGGGACCTTCTACTTTTGTTTTTCCCGTTGTTTTAATTGTGCTTTGGTTTATTTGTTCAGCCTGTTTAATGCTAGATCGACGGTGAAGAATGCCACAGCTCTGGCCGATGTTATTGAATTGCATGACCTGAACCTGGTTTGTTTAACGGAACCTGGTTCAATGCCAGCTCCACCTACGCTTCCCCCCTTTTGGCACCTCCTGATTATCAGATTAAATGGTTTAATCGGGAAACCCACAGAGGAGAGGGAGGGTCGCAATTGCTTTGAACTCTTCCCTGACTTTAACGAATGTTGAATCCCAAACCTGGGATGAAGTATCCCAGATTTGTGTTTTTAAGTTACCCTTATTAGCTACATGTTATTTGTATTCTGTTCTTTGTTATCGACCACCCAGACCTGCCAGTTCGTTCTTTATAAAATCTGGATGAGTTCCTGGGAAGTAATGCCTTAAAATATTCAAAGCAAATTATTTTTGAGGATTTTAATTTCTGGTATGATATCCCAGATTATCTGGACACAATAAAACTCGATGAAATACTTTTTTCACATAGTATCTCCTCACTTGTCTCTACTTCCTCCCATTGCCAAGGGCATTACCTCGACTTGATAGTAGACAAAGGCCGGAGACTTACATACCATGAGACTATACCAGTTTCATGGTCTGACCACTATGCCAGAATCTTTAGGATCCACAAAGACCCCTCTACATCTATTAGGTCCGGCCACTCCATTGGCACTGCCTCACATACCATAAAGGATCAAAAAAAAATCTGCAGCATTGGATCTTTCATAGATTCACATGCTGTTTGAATGTTCCCCATCGTCAGGCTGTGAATCCTCGGTAACATCAAAACACTTTTACCTTTAAATTTTAAAACTGCTTGCATTGCACTTTTATTAGGGTCATTTTGGGTCATACTGCCCACAGCCAATTAGATAGGTCCCCTTAGCTCCACCCCTGGTTTGGTGTTGTGTCGCTTCTCACTGGCTGGTGTGAACGTTCGCCCATTCTGTTGCCTCCAAGGTTGCTGTCCTACTTCCATTCCATTTGAGACCTTCAGGAGTGCAAATTATGACAGACACGAGGAAGAAGAGCATGTTTATGGCCTGCTCGACTTGTCACCCTAAGAACGTTTACATCAAGGATCTTCATAAGGAATGCCTCTGCTGTCTGTATCTGGACCATGATTTGAACAACTGCATCATTTGCCAGTCATTCTCATCCAAACCTGGAAGGACCCCCACAGGAGGTTAGTGGCTTGGTTGGACAATGGTGCTGGGGCTCGGCCTCTGTCTGCATTTATGCTTCTGCCAGGGTGAGCAGACCCCTGGAGTGCCATTGAAGAGGTCCCATGGGAGGGCAAAAAAGGGACATGGCTCACATTCTCAGGCTGTTCCTTTTTTGATGGATTCATTGACGTCTTTGTCCGCGCCTATGGTTACCTTGGTGACTACTACGGCAGTGAGAACGCCCTCATTCTCATCAAAACACTCTTTAGAGAAGCGCCGCTCATCCATGACTACCACCCCGCCATCTATGCCATCCTTGCCAATGGCTCGGTCGATGGCCCACGGATGGCCCAAGTCCTCTTTGACTGCAGCAACGACTACCTCTACCCTGTCAACTACTCCATCGACCAACTCATCAATGACCAAATCAACTACCTCTGCTGCGTCGACCACCTCATCAACGGCCAAGTCAACCTTATCTAAGTCTAAGTCGACTATGCCAACTACCTTGTTGTCAGCTAGACCCACTGCATCGACAAGCACGTCCTAATCGATGCTGAAGCCTGTTCCCAGGCCCTTGATTTCATAATTTACAAAGGGAGTTGCAGTGGATTGGAAGGCCCTGTCAGCACTGTCTTACCTTCCCAGACCAACTCGTGCTCTGCCACTGTTCTCACTGTAACCATGTGCACTGCCCGCGATCCCTAGTCTGGCCATGGCCCCTCCTGACCAACTGCTACAGCAGGGTGCTGATTCTGCCATGGACGTACTGGAAGAAGATTTTTTGATGATGACGCAGTTGGTGTGCCTCCTCCTACTATTATGCCAGCACCGCCTCCAACTAAGCAAGGTCCTGCTTAACCTTCTCCAAGTTCAAGCTGTATGTAGGCCCCCACACCTTCAGGCTCATGTGACGTGTCTCTGGATATCTTGCCAATGCTACAGGCGCTGCTTTCAGAGCTTCAGCAATGGCTTCCAGCTCCACCGTTGCCTTCTCCCTTGCAGCCCCTTGCTTTTCCTATGAAAGGAGGTTTGGTTCCTCTACCACCCTCCGACCCACACCAGGGGGGCCCCACTTTTGCCGCCAGCCGCCTTCCCAGATACGGATACTGACTATCCGTGAGACGGTTCTCCACGCACTAACTTTATGGATGAGTTTGAGGATCTTGTGCCAGCTGATGGCGAGCCAGCAGATCTACCTCCAAGAGATTCCCCTCCAGGCAAAATGGGCTCCTTTCATGCTCTCATGTCACAAGCAGCGAAGCTATTTGATCTTCTCCCATAGGAGCAGAGAAAGGAGAGGTTCTTTATTGATGTGGCAGGTTAGCGTTGCAATGCTATGTTATGCAGGATTACTATGCTATGTTATGTTAGGCTATGCTATGTTATGCAGGCTTGCTATGCTAGGTTAGGCTATGCTATACAGGATTGCTATGCTATACTATTTTATGCTATATTAGGCTCTCGCATATAGTTAGGCCTCAGACCTGACATGTCATCTCCCTCTGCCTCCCTCGGTGTCCCTCTGCACGCAGCACCCTGGACTGCCAGCCCACACCCCTCCTGTGGCAGATGATACGTCAGACCTTCTCTTCCGCTTACTTTCTACAAGTATAGCTGTAGCTCCATGTATGGGAGATAACAGCAGGGGTTCTGCGAATGCCGCTTATCCATAATAAAACACGATGCCCCTGGAGGGCTGCGTCACAAGGTCACAAATGACATGTCGACAGTTCTTGACAAATGTCTGCAATATCGTGCCAAGTAACACCCCCCATTGTGAAAGTACTGAAACCTGTTAGTGTTTGCCTATGATATGCTATATAATCCGGCACTCTAGGGTGGGGGCCCTAGAGAGAGCTCTGTGTGCCTACTGCCTGAACACTTGCATGCTGTGTTCCCTGCTGAGCCCTCTGTATGCCATGTATTTACTATTTTATACAATAAAGCTTCATTTACCATAAGCCTGTGTCTCTCCCCTTATTTGCTTATATCACTTGTTGTCTGTAAGCTGACGCCGGCCCTTGGGAAGAGGCCCGCTCTTGGCCACGACAGAAATGGTGCCATGATATCTGGCTAGGACTGCCCTGGAGTTGTGTTGGAAGGCTGCCATTAACCACTACCTCAAGCCGACTCATAACATCCTTATCATTCAAGAGGGTGCTGTTAAGAGCCAAGTGCCAAAGCAGGCCTGACCAGGCCTGACCCTGACCCCCTCACTTCAGCACTCCAGTAGGAAGGGGCTTGCCAACTTTGTCACACAGTGGAAGTCCATCACCACGGACAAATGGGTGTTTTCCATCATTCAGCACGGCCATACCCTGGAGTTGATTGGACCCCTCCCCTCCATTCCTACACTTCCAAAGACGGACAAAACACCTGCCCCGGCTCCTACAAGAGTTACAGTGTCTCCTAAGAAAAGTGGCTATCGAGTTCCTACCAGTGCATCTGTGGGGAACTGTAGTGTACTCCAGATACTTTATAGTGAAGAAAAAGTCAGGAGTCTGGAGACCCATACTAAACCTAAGAAGACTCAACAAATTCTGCAAGTCTCAAACCTTTTACATGATGACACTCCAGCACATCTTAAGGCAGCTGAGAAAAGGTGTTTGCTCTCCTCTTTAGACTTAGCAGATGCATACTTCCATATCCCCATTCATGGGCGGAACAGGCGTTTTCTCCTCTTCAAGGTTGGAGGAAAACTTTACCTACTGAAGGCCTTGCCCTTTGGACTAAAATCAGCACCACATGTGTCCACAAAATGTCTTGCTTCAGTCGTGGGCCACCTCCCTCATTCAGGAATTCACATCAACCAGTATCTGGATGACTCGTTGGTGCGTGCCCCATTGTTTCCACGAACGACTCGGCACACCAAGGTGTGAGGGGTCAGAAATGCAAGCCGGATGCAAAGTTGTCATGTTTTTGCTTAAAGACTTTTATTAACTCAAATGGGATGGGAAAATGCCTCTATGGCTATGCGCTAAGAGGAATCCCTAACTAAAACCAAAAACTAAGAAACAGTCTGTGTCAGCATGTCAGAAATCATGGGTCCAAATGTTCTATCCTGACCCTCACACTACAAACAAAATAACAAAGTGATAAGGGAAATGTCTTCAACCTGAAATTGGCAAAAAATAGTGTTCATAAATAAAAATAGAATAGCTCCAGCAAAAATGTTCTTCAAGGTGGAAAACCCTTGATTCCAGAGGGTGACTCCCTTCTTCTGGATTTTTCAATGCTTGAACAATGTCTTTGCGTCTTACAGTTCCTTGTGTCTTTTCTTGGCCCACAATACTCCTGTTAGGTAAAAGGTTCTTTATCCTTATCAGTCTTTCTTTTTTTTTTTTAAAATATTTATTTTAAACAGGCAGGATAAAACAGTACAAAATATGATCATTCACGACAAATGGCATAAAGGAGATACAGTTGGTTGCTCTTCCCTTCCCTCCCCCGGGTCTTAACTTTCTTCTTCCTGTCCCCTCTGAGAGTCATCGTTCCGTAACGTTCTCCTGGCTAATTGGGGCTTGTATGTCAGGGCTGGATAATTCTGATCAAAGTCTAAGATTGGGCCCCAAATGTTCTCGAAGCGATGTAGGTGGCCTGCCCCGGCAGCCGTAACCTTCTCTGCGATTAAGATGTCCCAGATTTTTGCCCACCAAAAAGGCATTAGCGGTCCTTCTGCGGTTTTCCAAGTGCGAGCTATTACGTT
The DNA here is from genome assembly GCF_040938575.1 of Ambystoma mexicanum. Lineage (NCBI taxonomy): Eukaryota > Metazoa > Chordata > Amphibia > Caudata > Ambystomatidae > Ambystoma > Ambystoma mexicanum. The sequence continues at coordinate 249,116,131 of NC_090930.1, read as the reverse complement.
TCTGCCCGCCAGTAGGCATTGGGATAGTAGTTTGGCCGTAGGGCCAGATCTAGGGTAGATCCCGGGGACTGGGGCTCCCAGCAGGATGGGTTCGGGCTCCAGGGGAAGTCGCACCTGGGTGATGTCTGTGATTGTTGCTAGGCATTGTTTCCAGAAGGTCTGGGCCCTCGGGCAGGACCACCACATATGAAAGAAAGTCCCTACTTGGCCGCATTGCCTCCAGCAGTTCGGGTTGAGTGTGGGGTTCATATGGTGTAGTCTCAGGGGAGGATAATACCATCGAAGGAGGATTTTGTAGGCGCCTTCTCTGTTCGTAATGCAGGATGAAGAAGTGTGAGCCCGCGACCAAATGTCGACCCATAGCTGGTCTTCGATCGGGTGGCCCAGGTCCGCCTCCCATTGGGCCATGTACCGGGTTTTAGAGATTAGGAAGTCATTTTGGAGGCGTTTGTATAGGGTGGAGATGCTCCCCCTGGCTGGGAGATCATTTAGGGTCACCTTATCAGTCTTTCTTTAACACAAGTTTCTTCTTGATTCAAAACACTGTCACTTTCAAATGCCAGGCCTTCCTTATACTTCCAAATGCCTGGTATACTCTCCTGCCAGGACTTCTCTTTATACTTGCAGATGCCTGGTATACTCTCCTTCCAGGACTTCTCTTGTATATTTTCACGTGCCTGGTATATCCTTGCCAGGACTTCACTGGTGCCTTTAATTGTCTGGTGTGCTTCTAATTGCCATGACTTCTCTCTTGAAATGTCACTTGCATGGTGTATTCTTGCAAGGAATGCACTTGTGTATTTTCAAATGCCAATGCCTGCTGGGCTGCTCTCTCGTGCTTCACAGTGTCTTTACTTTCACAATTACATATACCCTCTTTGGCTTGGTATATCTGTTGTAGGCTTCACCCCACATCTGCAATCCATATGCTCCTATATTATTGGAGATTTATTTGGCTCCCTGCCCTTTTCACTTCCTAACACAATTCTGCTTCTTTCTGCCTCTGTGGCTTTATCACATTCAGTTTCTCGGCACAGTTGCTGAAATGCTCTGGGCCCCCACCAGGTATGGGCCAACTCACTGATTGCTTCATGCTTCTGGCCACCCTGGTGTCTCTCTGGGTTTCAGCAAGGCTTTGCTGCTGCACGCTTGCTTCTGGTCAGGTTCCGGTAGGGAATACGCGGTCTCTGTGAGCTGCCGAGTGCCCTGGAATCCTCTTGCGACTCCTGGAATGTCCATGGCACTTCCCGCTCACCCAGCGTGGCTTCCCTTCTCCGTGGTCGGGCTTCTCTGCCTCACCACACTGGCTTTTTTCTCCAGCGGTCGCTTGATTCTCTGGGAGATCCAACATCTTCCCCTGTGCCTTTGCTTACAATTCGCTTGCCATTTTTAAAGGTCCTCCCAAACAGCTGGTACGCTCAATGGGCTTGGAGCCCTCACTGCTCTGCATTGATTCTTTCATCCTCCTCGTCCCAGTACTTAGGTGGTCATGGGAGTCGAAATCTGGACCATGATTTGAACAACTGCATCCCAGTATTTAGGTGGTCATGGGAGTCGAAATCCATAGATGTTACTTGATGCATGATTCTTGGGGAGTTTCTTTGAATGGTTTCATTTGACAGATCAGTTCTTCTTAAAGGGAATTTAGAACAAAAAAAGGATCTCTTGGAGTTTTTATCCCTTGAGTCATGGATGGGAGTTTGTCAAAAAGAGTGTTGGAAAAAGTTTTCTTCATCTTCCCTGAACGGGGGAACAGTTACATGACAAAAGGCCATCAGGGTGTTGGGCATAAGGAGGTTTTCCTTGTGGGAAAATGGTGGCTACCGTGCCTCGTCCAATGGAGCCATGCCATCCCCCTGGTAGTTGTCTCTTCCCATGTGATCTGCCCGCAGAATCAGGATCGGGTAGTGGCTGCCTTTCCTTTGCCACATGGGCGGAATCCGTAATAACTCCATTGGATTCATCACAAAGGACACAATCCTATGCCTAGCGTCACTGGGGTTCTTGTTGAACTTTGGAAGGTCTTGTTCAAGTCCTGCTTAGACCTCGCTGTTCTTGAGCTCACACTTCAACACTCTCGCATGTGTTGCCACACCTTCAGAGGACAGGATGAATGCCATCCTGAACAAGGTCCAATAGCTTCCATGTCTGTAGATTGCTTTAGTCTGCTGTGATGACTCGGAGCATCTCATCCCTATTAGGTACTATCAAAATACACCCCCTTTCCTGGAAATCACGAGAACTTTTAGAAATCCACACTAAAATGTCAGAATCCTTCTATGAGATTCCTTATGAGTACATGTACTTCTGTGAGACGAAGAAGTAATGGGACGAGGAGGACTCCTATGGAGGAAATAAGAACAAATGTCCCAGAACAGAATATCAGTCCTTTTTCTAGCGCCGGTGCGGTGGTAGCGGTAGTAGTAGCAGGAGGCGAAGGGGGAGAACGGGTAGCAGATACTACTGGAATGGTTGCGGCAGGAGTCGTGACACCAAGAGAAGCTGGAGACATCAGAAACGAACAGAGAGTCCAAAGGAAAGTTGGAGTCAGGTGGGAGGTAGGTACTGCCCCTTACTGGGATTGTGGAGAGGAGAATGACTCTGAGCAGACAACCCTGCAGAGACGTGAGACACAAGTGGAAGCCTCTTGGATGTTTGGTTGGGTGGGGTAACAAGGTCCGCCACTAGAGAAAAGCTGGCAGGCTGTTCATGGCGACAGTGACCCCTATGCCAGAGGAAGGGAAACCGGAATCGGGCTGCCTTCGCAAAGTCATTACAAGTGTTGGGGTAGTCCCCAATGCTGTTTGAGTAGAACGCTGGTACCCATGGTCCCAAGAAGATACGAGTAACCGGGAAAAGGCCTACAAACACTGATAAGTTTATCAAGAACAATGGGGCAAACCCGTGGCACTTACCTATGACATGGGGGATGGTGGGAGGCACAAAACATTGGGAATTGGAAGGAGAGAGAAAACAGGTGATGAAGGTGAGAAGGTGAGCAGAAACAAGCCCCTTTTAATTATCACTGACACAAACGGGTAGCGGACTGCACGCCACCTAGACTGACATAAGCAAACGGACAGAAGAAGGAGAAGAACCCAAGTTACTGGGGAGATGCAAAGAAACCAATTTAGAGACCCATAAAAAGAAACGCAAGGTAGAGTCCAATAGTATCTCGTACCCAAAAGCAGGGGGGGAGAAGGAATCGATATTTGGCAGGGGAAAAGAACTAAGTGTGTCACTGAAGAGAGACACATTTTGCGGGAGACCAATACCAAGAGGAATACCAAAGCAACTGACGCAAGTGGAAGAAGGAAAGGTTTTGTTCCCCTAGTACCCATAATAACAGGTATGGTCTTAGTCCCCTGGCACCAATAAAGAGCAGGGAAGGTCTTGATCCCCTGGCACCACTAAGACCAGGGAAGGTCTTGTTCCCCTGGCATTAATAAGACCAAGGAAGAGGATTGTCCCCTTGGCATTTGAGTAAGCATCAATTGCCCTACATTAACAAAAGAAAGGCTGCAGAAAGGCAGCCAACAACACATTGGGCCTCATTACGAGGTTGCCGGTCCGGAAACAATGGTACTGGTAAGCTTGCCGGTACCTTTGTTTCCGTACCGGCAAACTACGAGTTCTGCAAGCGGGTGCCTTTCAGCCTACCAGGTCTGACCTGGCGGGCGGAACGGCATCCGCTCGCAGACCTTGATGGATGCACCGGCACTGTTGCACACAGTGCTGCTGTATCCGTCCTCCCCATTCCCATTGAGTTCAATGGGACTAGATGACAATGGGGAGTTTCTTTTTTCCGGTGCCTGGGAATGGGGAACTACCGGGCATTACCAGTAGTTCCCCATTCCCAGGCACCAGAAAATGCTTCCGGTGGCAGCTGTGCCGATATTTACCGGCACAGCTACCACCAGAGTCATAATAAGGCCCATTATTTTCCCTTGTAGTGGTTTTTTTAATATTTTGAGTGTGAGAGACAGAGTAGGTTTTTGGACACAGGACGCTGGACATATGACTTTGTACATTTTGACAAAGACTGGTCCATTAGTTAGTTTTGTGGAGGCAGGGAAACCCCTCATATGATTAGGGCTAGTGAGGTCTTTTTCCCAACCCTCTTATCATTTGAATAAAAGCATTGTGAGTCAAACAACCGGTGTCCGTGTCCTTACTCCGGCGCCTCACACTGGTTTCTTAAGTCCCTCCTGGGGATGATGTCCTCCTGCATTTCATTGATTCCACACTTCAGACTCTGAATGGGACCGCAGGTGTTTCTGGATGCCCGTTGGCAACAAATCCCAGGGTCTTGGGAGGACAAACTTCACCTCATGCAATCCTTTTGAGATGCCCTCCAATGTTGGAGTCATCGTCTCAACCTCACTCAGGGTGCTCCCTTTTTCCTCCCAGCTCATCAGATAATTGTTACAACGGATGCCTCGCTAGACGGTTGGGGAGTTCACATGAACAAATTAAATGCCAGGGGCCTGTGGTTGCCTGAAGAAAAGGCTGTACACATTAATGTACTAGAGCTGTGAGCGGTGTTCTGGGCTCTGAAGTCCTTCAAGCCTCAGTTACAGAACTGGGTGGTCCGCATCTTCGCGGTCAACACCAGCCCATGTTTGCAAGCAGGGGGGACCTTGCCAATTCTGTCAGCAGAGGCCCAGGCATTGTGGGCATGGGTGCTGGCACACAAAAGGTTCCTAATTTCTTTCCATCTGCCAGGGATCCTCAATACGATAGCGGGCTCCCTCAGCAGGGAACTTAGGTTCTGCCGCAAATGAGAACTTCACCAAGGCCAGGTTTTCCGTCTCTTCTCCGAGTGGGGATATCCAGAGATTGATCTGTTCACAAAGGCGACCAACAAGAAATGGAGGGGGCGCCTAGGGATGTGTTCTCATGGGAAGGACTGTTCCTCTACGCTTTTCCCCGCACGATTGCGCTTTTGCCTCGAGTTCTCAGTGCACTCAAGCAACACCACTGCACAATGATTTTCATAGCCTGGCTTGTCCTCAACAAATTTGGTACTCAGACCTGGTTCACCTATCAGTGGCTCCCTGCATCAGGTTGCCACCGCTCTCTGAGCCCCTCTCCAGAGACGACGGGTCCATCTTGTACCATAACCCAGAGTCCCTCCACTTGACAGCCTTGTTCCTACAGCCCTATAATTCAGAAACATACTGCTACATTCAGACTGCAGAAACATCTTGACCAGGGCACGAGTGCCATCTACTCTGTCCTGCTACAGAAGCAAATGGAAGCACTTTACTGTTTGGTGTACAAATTATCACCTGGAACCATTACAGGTCCATGCAGCAGATGTCTTGCCATACCTCCTGTCTTTGTCAAATTCTGGTTTAGCACACTCTTCTATCAAGGTGCATTTAGCAGCCATTTCACGCTACAGGCGTGTCCTGAGTACTCCTTCCCTTTGGTCAGACAGGTTGCTTAAAGAATTCCTCAAAGGACTGCTTCATGCCTTTCCCCCTGTCGGAACTCCTGCTCCAGCTTGGGAACTCAAATTGGTCCTCTCAAAGCTAATGGACCCTCCTTTCGAACCTCTCCACAGAGCCTCCTTGAAGTTTCTATCGTGGAAGATGGCATTCTGAGTTGCCATTACTTTGGCCAGACAGATGGGTAAACTGCGGGCCCTCTCCTGCAAGCCTTCCTACTTGACTTTTCAGTCTAAGGTGGTTCTTCGCACAAACCCTTCCTTCATGCTGAAGGTCCCACCTGCATTCCATCTTAATGAACCCTTGATTCTGCCAGTGTTCTTTGGCTCTCCTTCCTCTCTGGCGGGGCGATCCTTGCATTCCCTGGATGTCGCTAAGCGCTCAAGTTTTATGTGGCTCGCACTAAGGAGTTCCATGAGTCATCACAATTGTTTGGTGCCTTCGGGCCTTCCGGCAAGTGCAATGCCCTTTCAAAGTCTTCCTTTGCTAGAAGGCTGTCATTGTGCAGTTCCCACTGTCATCGCATGGCCAACAGGCCCCTTCTAGGAAGACCAAGAACACACTTGACGAGGGCCGTGGCTTCTACTACAGCGTTCCTGTCCAGTGTTTTCCTGATCGACATCTGCAGGGTGGTTATGTGGAGGTCTATCCATACCTTCACAAGGTTCTACTGTATCAATAGGGATTCCAGGGAGGAGTCCTGGGTTGGTCAGGCAGTGCTCCACAACCGGCTTGCATGAGAGGAGTGTTCCAGAGGTGATTTGGTTACTTCTGTTCAGATCAGTAAAGCCACCAACTAAGGTATCTTACACTAACAAGTTACATTCAAATGATCTATTCTTTGGGTTTTCTTAAACAGAAAACATGGTTGTTACATGAGAAATGTAATCCTGGAGGGGAAAATGGAGTAATATCAAAATGTAATACAATGTTACGTAGCTGAGTTTTGTATAGTGTCACTTCTGCCATTTGGGTGGCTGCTTGTTGCTACAAAAGTGAGGATGCAAGACTTTGCATACTTTTTTTTTATTGTTGAATTTGATCAAATAATTGATTTTTACAACATCTTCAAAAAAATACTATATTTTATCCAGATTTATCACTCTGATAAAAGATAGTCTCGTTAAACGACATGAAGAGTTACTTAGAGGAACAGAAAAACCATAGAAGAAGAAGAAAAAGTCTCAGTCGATTTCATTTTGTTTAAGTTCCAGTTTTTCCATTATTTGTTTCAGAATCTTAAAGGTGGCTATTTGCCATGATGTTCTGTCTCCACTGATCATCCTTGCCCACCATACATCTTCATCGAAGATAGATGATTGTCGGAGAAGATGTTTCATATACAGAAGCCTAACCTCATTGGTTCCAGGGCAGGACAGAATTAGATGGCGAATTGTCTCCTTATCCTTATCACAGAATCTACAGATGTTAGTCAGCGCCAGACCTCTGATGTGACGGATTTTGTTTGACTCAAGAAGATTCATTCTTGCTCGCATTATTAGAGCACATTTAGTTTCTTCCATATTGGAGGTAGATGAGATGTGATTTTGTTTCCAGCTGCTTCAGTTAAGGTACAAATCCAGTCCATTTCCTTTATTATTTTAATTATCCTTGTCGGATTGTGGATCAGATCGTCTTCTGTACACTCTATAGTTTTTAATAGAGTAAGATTTTTGTTTTTCCAATCATTAAGCAACTTACAATTTGATGTTTGGATTTCTTTAAGCACCAATCCATGAAGGAAAGAAGGATTTGGAAGAACACATTTCCGGTATAACATGAGTGTGTTGCAGTGAACAGTTCTTTGCAGGGAGAGTAAACTTAGTTCTCGTCGAATTAATGTAACTGAGGTTGAGTTAGGCAATCGCAGAACCGTTCTCCAAAAATACGCCTCCAATTTGGACAATGAGTTTTGGGCAGGTTGGACATCGCCTTTGCGCCATAAGTCACCATGGGAACCACCTTGGATTTGTAGAAATTTAGCAGTGGAATGGTTGAAAATTTGCCAAATTTTCTGTCTATGGCTTTCCCTTTCGTTGCCAAACTTCGGATTTTTGCAAAGAGAGCTTCTTGCATGGCCAGGTCGTTTGAGGAATTGTCTAGGACCACGCCCAGGTATTTGAATTTCTTAACTTTTTCAATAGGGATCTTGTCTATTGACCAATTGAATTTTTCGAACTTCTTTGTAGAGCGTTCCATAACCATAATTTTGTGTCAGTTTCGGTGGAAATGATCTGACTTGATCTTCTGAGTATTGATAGAAATCACACATCTAGAGAACACAGATCTTATAAATGTTGCCCATTCGTCTGGGAATGTTTTAAGATCGAAGTTGGTAATTCCATCGGGGCCCAGCGCACGAGACTTTTTGAGTTTTCTAAGGATGTCTTGTATGTCATTGAGGTCATCCAGCTTCGTCCATCGATGGAGCTGGTTTGGGCCTTCACTATCTTCCGTGAGTTCTTTCAAAGAGGGACCTTCAAGTGGGTTTGCAATCGGTAGTTGGAAAAGCAATCTAAAGTGGTCTGCTCATGTGGCTTCAGTAATGCTATTCGTAATTTCCGGACCAGTTTTTGCAGGTACTTTGTTTAATAGCAACCAAAATTCCCTAGAGTTATTCGAGCAGATTGTTTTCAGAATAGCTTCAGCATCTGGTTGGTGTAGCTTCCATCTGTGCGATCTCACCCACGCTTTGTATTTTCTAGTAGCGTTTTGGATAGCTACCTTTCCTTCCGCCAATGGAAGGCTCGATGCAATTCTTTTATCTTTCCTGAAATCACAGCGTTTCTGAACCAGAAGTTTATCATACGAATGGTTTGCCTTTCGGGAGCTATCATTTGGTTTTCTTCTGGAAGTTCTGTAAGGCGACAACAGGGCAGCATAGTCAACAGGATCTATGGTAGAAGTATGACCCGATTTCTTGTAAAAGTTTGTAAGCTCTTTGATGCTATGGGCTGTAAGACACAGTCTAGTACCCTGCGGATTTTGCTCCAACCCGGTCTTCATCCTATCATGATTTAAATGGGATGACTTCCAAGTAGTCAGCAGGATGTTGTGATCACTGGAAACTGGGTGTTGAACGTCAAAGGAAGTCGTTGAAGCCAAGATGGGCTCGGAAACAAAGATGTAATCGATAGTTGACATTACTTTTCCATTTGTCCATGTCGCTAAGTGATTGTTATTTTTATATGTCGTGTCCAAGTTATGCAGCTTTCTTGAGTTCATCAAGTTAAGCCACTTTTCACCACGCTGTACTCTGGGTGAAATTTTCTTTCCATTTTTCTGGTTACAGAGCGTGTTCAAGTCGCCAAATATAACAATATGATAAGTGTTGTGGGTAGACCGTACTTCGTCAATTGTGTTCTCGATTAGTTCTAGGAATTTCTTCTGGTCGATAGCTGCAGGGTTCCAGTACACATTAAGAAGTGCTATGGAAAAAGGTTGTTGTTGAACGCCTTCTGCAAGTTGTTGCGACCAGGTTAGCAAAAGTGCTAATAGAGAGTAGTTTGCAACAAGAATAGTAGATACTGAAAAACCTTTGACCATCCGACAGGCTGTGAGCAAACCCAAAGAAGGTCGGCCTACTGAACTTTTCGACGCCAGAGCCAAAAAAAGTTTGTATCCGTCGAGCAAAGGCTTTTGTATCAGCCAAGTTTCTTGGAAACACAGCAAGTCAAAAGAGCCCAGGTTGACATCACTGGACGAAGTTATATGTAAATAGCCCCTGGTATTCCAGGAACCTAGCCTAAGCTCAGCGGGTGCGTTCTCGATGGATGATGACAAATCTTCCGAAGGGGTCTTGTTCTTGGGCTGCTATTTTGAGCGCTGTGTTGATCGGGCTTTCGGTAGCCAAGCCCAGAAGCTCGACGAGGTGCTGATATTGTTGAGTGGCGCTAACTGGCCACCTTTCCCCAGTTTGGATGGTTTTGGTGAGCTTCCGGGTGCTTTCTTTTTGATCTTTGTGCATGTTAAGGTTGACTTCACATTCCTCTGCATTTAGGTCTACTGCAGCTGCACTTGGTGATGTTCGGAAATCCTACGAGATGAGTTGATTCTTAGACGAGAAACTCACTTTTGGGTTGTGGGACCTCTTCGTTGCAGATGGTCATGAAGGGGTTCTAGGTTCACGAGGAGTTTTATTAGGAGCAGATTGGGTTCGCAGTTGATAATTATATTCGCTGTTTGTTCGTGCTTTGCTTCGTAAAGTTTCAGAGCTTTTAGGTTTTTCCTGCTCTACAAACTCATTCTGTAGTGATAAATAGTATCCTAAACTTAGAAAGTCCCTCTCTCGATCCATCAATGAGTTTTTAATTCTTCTAGAGAGAATTTGAAGGTAGCAAGTCGCTCTTCCATGATAGTGGCTTAGCTCTACTATCCATACTACTATCTACTATCCATACGTCGTCTGATTTTATTTGTATTAACTTTGGGATGAGATGCATCAAGACCAAGGTACCTCCTCTGTTCAGTATGACTTCATCTCGATTTTCTTTGGTTTGTTCCAGTTTGAGAATCCATTTCCCAGGCTGTTTCTCGAACTTCGTCGGATTTTGATATTTATTCATTTTTGATCTGTAGTGCTGAGCTGCGTGGGTTTTGTTTTGTCTGGAGCTGACCTCCCGTTTTTGAATTTCTGTTGTCAGTTTGGAAGTCTGTCTAGAAGAGGGAGGGGAGCCCACTGTGTAGGGGCGGTTTGATAGTTGCTGCTCATGCGCTTTCAACCATGTTTTAGACTTGTTTGTTCCTTCTTTAGGGTTCTGTTCTGTTACGTGGTCATTTGCACTGTTTGGCAGTAGCTTGACTCTGGCTAATGCTGATGCTTCAATTTTCTTTCGGCGGTCCTCTAAGGTCATGAAATACGGGTAGAAGTCTTCATTTTCTCGGATACTGCTTGTTACTGGGTCATCAGTATGATGTCGCAGTAGAGGACATCTGCTTTGATCATCAACAAGCTGGGCCGTTGAGCCCGTAGAAGAGGCCACATCCGAATGTTCTGTAAGGTTCATCAGGTCTGTATTTGACAAGAAATCCTCTGTTGTTATTGGCAATTTCTTTGCTTTTTGATTTGTAGGAGTAACGTGGGAGTTTACAGAAACACAATCTTTTTGGGACATTTCAGTGCAGGAGATGTGTACTGGCGAGGTTGAAGAGACAGACTTGTGAACACAACTGATTCTTTTTTTTAAAAGTACTTTTGGGTCAACGGTTTCCAAATTCCCCAAAGGACAAGTGGGTTTGGCCTTTGCAGGTTCAAAAATGGAGTAAGGTTGTTCCGTCAGTTCAGAAGATGATTTAGTTTGTTTTTCTTCTTCGTCAATTACTAAGACAATTTTTGCGGCTGACCCAACTGCCGTTTTTGTCAATGGCGGTTTAACTTTTTTAGGCTCTAGTGTGGATCTCGCAGAGGAAGAAGAGTTAACCGAAAGGTTTGAGGTTAAGTCAATATGGGGAAGTTCAATAGTTGCCTGAGCTGTTTGCACAGTTTGAGAATTGCATTTGTGCAAATGATTCAAAGCAGCTTCTATTGCCTGAAGGCGCGAAGGGATGGCCACCATGTTTGCACATGGCGTGTTTTTGTTTTCCTTTTCCGCTTGGGCCATAATATGGCCTTCGAGGAAGATGAGCTTTGTATGAATCATGGCCTGTAAAGTTGTGTGGTCCTTTAATGTGTCATAAAGTGATTCATATAGTTTAGTAAAAGGAGCCAAAGCTATTGTGAGTGTGGACATATATGAAAGTAAATCTTGTTTCTTTAAAGGTGTTTCTTTGGTGAATGATGTGGCATTTCGATGACGGCCTTGCATGGGGGTTGAAAGGGTCGAAAAGCCTGGTCTGTCTAAGCTTGGCTCATAGTCTTGAGATGAATTTCTCCTGTCACTGTGGTTCATAGAAGTTGGGTTTTGATGGATATTTTGATGGCGTTGAAATTGTTGATCTTGTTCATTTCGATGTGCACTCTTTTTACCATTATAAGAGGCTAATATTGGCCCTGTTATGTCCTGCAGTTCATTTATAGTCGGTGACGGGCGCAAGGTGGTATTTGCTGTAGCCACTTTTGGTTAGCTTTGTTGTGGCTCCAAATAGGGGTCAGGCTCTAAGGTTTGTATCAGATCTTTGGGTGTAGCAGATGTCAGGGTGCGCGCTAGAGAGGGTGATGAGTTTGAACTTGAAGGCGGGCAGGTATTTTGACCGAAAACAAAGTCTTCAGGGGTCAGGTTTAGATTTACAAGACCTGATGTTATCTGTGTGTCTGTGGTGTCTGTGCACACAGTTAATTTATTCATTAAAGTGGCATTTAATTCAGAGAAGGCTGGCATAGCCTTTGGTGCCTCGACAGGTCTTCTTTGCTTAGTTGGTGGTTGCAAGTCAGAGACTGTGTCAAGCAGTTTGGCGTCCATCAATTCGTTCAGTAAACCGAGGCACCTGCCCCCTTGTTGCTTTTAAAAAAAAAAGTTTACCAAAGATGACAGGGGAGACAGAGCAGGGCCGAATAGTCTTACTTTGTTTGGAGGCTGTTTAGATCTTACAGACTTTTGTTTGTCTGTTCTGAGTCTGACGCCTCTTTTCTTTTTTCCTTGGGTTATGTCCCGCGCTGGACGGGATTGTTTCTTTGGATTTGGCCTTTCATTGTTGATCGATGGTTGCAGCTGCTGCTCGCCAGGAGGGCGTGGCTCAAGTTCTGTAATAGGGCTACAGAGCCCCTGTTCAGATGACGCTTTGGAAGGCACGTCGTCCGAGCGGGCTCGGGAGCTCCTCCAAATCAGCCCTCTCCCAGGGCGACTGCAGGCCACCTCCCTCTGCCTTGACAAGGACTCTGATCACGCGGACTCTGATCACGCGGAGATCCGAGGCAACAAGACACACCGAAGCAGTCTGTGATTCCGCACATGCTCCTGCCTTCGTACACCTCAGCGCCTCAGCCGTGCTCCGCCTCGCCTCAGCAGGAGAGGGGGTGGGGGAGCTGCGCAGATCATGGTCCTTGGCCAGCTCTAGACTGCAGTCCGTGGTTGATAACACGCGCCCGATCCCACACCCACCAGAGCTCATCGAGCCAACTGGAGGAGGCCCGGCAGGCAAGGTTGTGGGGCTGCGTGTGATGTTGTCCCCGGGAATTAGTTATAGATGGGGCCCCGTAGTGAGTTGTAATGCAGTTATCATTGTATCTTGAGTTTTCGGTGCACAGTTAGGTGCTGGACACAGTCTTGATCCAAGCAAGTGTAGGGAAGGCTTTGAATCTTTTTTCCCTGCCTTTTTCGTTACAGTTTGAGGGTCTGGCAGTACTTAATAACGGGTCAGCGGGATCCAGCGTTTCAGTGTGCTGAGGTTTGTCCAAATGCGGGCGAGGGCGCAAGTTCCGTAGATGGCTAGTGTCGTCCTCAATGGGAAACAGGGAGGCGGCAGTCATTCCAGTCACGACAGCCATGACTGCACGACTGCCACTCTCTGCCACTCAGCGTCCGCTGCGCGGTCTGGTTTGGCAAATGTAGGTAATTTAGAGACTCCTCCTCCAGTAGGGAATGGACAGGGTAGACAGACTCAGCAGGGTAGGCTCTCTGCAAGACTGCCACTCTCCGCCACTCCGCCACTTTCCATTGATCATAAACACTGTCATTGATCTGGGCAGCTTTCCATTCCATCATTGTATTTGCCTGTCTGCACCTTTACAGAAGGAGATAAGCTGACCTCCTGGTTCTGTCAGAAAAAGGAGCAGTCCAGTCCGAGCAGCTAAGGAATCCCCCCCTTTGTATGGGAACACATGCAACCCTTGCAGTATTTTGATCTTGTGGTTGGGTTGCTCATATTTGTGGCAAGACCAAGACTGATTAGTATAATTTCATAAGGAAAGATCCCCAGAGAAATGCTCTTAGTCCTGTGCAGAGGGAACATTACATTTCTGACAGGACTGCTTCCCATGCTCAATATAAAATACTATTGTTGTATATTACATTGCTGGCATGGCCAAGACTGGTTAGCAACTGGCTTTCCTTCTACTCTAATGATGCAGAGACTAAAATTATTATGGCATGGAAGATTGCCTAAAGTATTTCTAATTGTTGGGAATAATTTAAAAACCTTTATTTGCCACTTCTTGGTTTTGCTGTAAAGCGGTGTTTCCCAGAATGTTGCCCACACGCATGTGCCAGGGATGTCACGTAGTGTGATGTCACCCTCCCACATGCCTCTGCCCAGGACATCACCCAGGTCAAAGGTTGTGCCATAAATTGCTTCCGTCCCATAACTTTACAAGTTGGCACCTCTGGTTATCCTCAACCCCATTTGTGGGAACTGCTCTTGGAAATTCCATCCACATTTGAGACAGTTGAATGGTGTATGTTGAATGTAATCTGCTTAGGCAAAGTATAATGCTTGCAGATTATTTTTGTGCACAAATGGACTTTTCTGCTCGGGAAGCTTGAGCAAGCCATTTGGTTTCCTGCTATGAGAGAGTGTTGGGATGCACGTACAGCATCCCAAACTGGCAAAAAGGTTTACGCTGAGAAAAACCTATTAGTAAGTGCCACAGTGTGAGCAGGTTGAGTTTTTGCGAAGTAGAAGGAGCACGTATCACTTGTAGTTAGTTTTGACATCTAATAGATACATCATATAGCAACACAGAATGAGCAACAAATGTATTAATGTTGCAGTTGCAGAGGTTATAGATAGGGCAGTGTGGTATAGGCCCTGTGTTTAGAAGTAGGGCACAAAGTTGTGCTTCCAGTTAGGTGTTAGACAATAGCTGAAATAAGTGGAAGATGGAGTCAGAAAGGTTCTGTGGTAGAAGCGAGGTCAGAGGGTTAACATGGCAGAAGTGTTGCCATATTGGATTTCAAGGTATAGTACACAATTAAAAGAATGAAGGCCCTGATGTGGAGCACTGGCTCTGTTTAGCTCAGTCCCAAGACCTTCCCCAAGAGAGAAGATGAGGTCATAGGCATCCGCACGGCACAGATAAATGTTAATTATATCCAGCCGCAGTGCTCAAAGGCGCTGTGAATGGAATGTTAGATGTGGGGAGGGTAGGTAGTGATGCGCCCTTTGATGGACAAAATCACAAGAACAGGACACAAGGTTTTGTGATGCCAACAGGCCAGGAGAAGATTTAGAGCACTATTGCCCTCACCCAAGGAGCGGTCATCCCATTTGAATTATAAGTAGACCATTAACCAAAGCAAACAAATCCCTGAAATTCAGACTCAACAGTCGTGCCCTGGTCACATCATTACTGGTCACCTGGGGTCTGAAGGAGATAAGTGGGAGCTGTGTCTGGAAAATACCGTGATTTTGGATAGGAGGAGCAGGGGTGATGTCAGTAAATGTAGTACAAGATCAGGGGTGCAGCTTGTGTGTGCGGAATGTGGTGTAATGAGAAGGCCCATTGTCTTTTCAAAGCAGAGTTGGCCTCGCCAGTCTTACTTTGAATGTGCCTGGGTCAGAGGTGTGCACATCACGTGGCAGTCAATATTTATTGGTGTATCAATATACCTGTTAGCCAATCATGTACTTGGATTCTATAGTTACAATGTAGTGGACCACGTGCATAGGAGGAATGGGCTTAGATAAGGTATGATCAATCGGTCCAGGGACTACAGCAGGGTATTAGCATGTCATATGGGTAGTAGCCAATGAGGGTGGTGGGGTGACTTTGTAACCTATGTATGTTAATGTGTGGTTTCGCTATATAACCTGCATCTTCTAGGGGTGTGGCGAGCTCTGTGTCCGTTCGGTTCTATGGGACAGTTTGAGACCTTTGAATGTAATAAACCATGTTTTCCCTTGCAAAGTGATGCAGTGGTTGTTTGGACTTTTTGGATTATTTATATCATACAGGTTTTGGGTCATGTCTCTCTACAAGAGCACCATCTTTGAAATAAGATGATGGCCTGTTAAAGACCTTACGTGCAAGTTTTGGCAGGTCGGAGTAAGTTATGGCATTCTAGGAGAAACTCGGTAAATCCCAGGCGAGATCCCATTAACATCTATGAATCTATTAGGAATGGTCAGGAGTGAGAGGCTGCCTCCTAATGTTTTAGATCTGCAGACAGCAGTGAGACTTGAGGTGTAAAATGATTGGGTGGCAAGGTGTTTACACAACTCCCTGTGCTGTTTTTATGGGCAGTTGCAGTTCAAAATATTTGCCCTCCATACGTTAGCTAGGCAAGTTTGTTTTATAGAAACAGCAAGTCCTGAAAGATCAAGTACAGGCCTGTGAACGTTGCAAAAAAGCAGGGACAATGTACTGTCAATAATCTCTATAGGTATGCCTATAGATTATCAACAGTAAAGAAGCGACTGTGTTCAATTGACATTCTATATTCACACCTACAAAGACTGTGATTGTCTGTAGATCTATGGAGGGAAAGCCCTCCACACACCCAAAGACAACACTCAGTGGCATCATCTTCGTCCCTGCGTAAATAAAGTTTGTCTTCAGCTCTAAAGTTTGAAATATGTTCAGAGTGGTAATTTATATTTATAGCAAGTAACAGCCTGCCAAATGCCTCAATGGTGAACACTCTAGGCAACCCACAACAACTGCCAGACGTGGATAAGTGGTGATGAGGGAGCAATGAACCAACTGGCCCAGCAGCCCTCACCCAGAGTAGCACAGCAGGCCTCCCACTTGGCAGCATTTTCTGTTGATGTTCAGGCATTGGATGTGCTTTGTGCGTGCAGGCTATGTCTTGAGCTTGCAGGATTCAACCTGCAGGCTGATAGACTTGACATGCACCTTGAAGTCATTAAAGGGACCTATGATGCAGCCAGAAGTTCTTGTTTTTTGTTCTATGCAGGTACTGTGGTTCTCAAAATAGTCAAGACACTTAAGTCTACTGACCAAAGCTAACACACAGGTGTGAGGGGGGCATGGTATCACAAGTAGACACTGACACAAGAGCTGCAAGTTTCAAAACCTTTATTGATGGTTTAAAAGGGATTATACAACTATCTTGCCCTATAACTAAGATGGGAGTATTCTCGACCGTCAAACAAAAAGAAAATACAGTCCTAGTCCGTCCTTAGTCAAAATAAAATGGCCTATACTAATAAACCTAATGCCTGCCCTTTTTCTAATACAACAAATGTGTAAAGGGAATGTGTACTGCAAAAAGGAAAATCAGTGTTCAAAAGAAATGTCATCATGGCTGAGTCAACTCCCTTCCCCACATTTTGTAGCACGGGGTAGGGTGGCACACTTGGACCTTGCGACACACTCTGGCTTCCGACACAAGCATGCAGTTTGTTTTGTGGACCAGGGCTCACTTGGCCTTTCATGAAAAGTCACTAGTTTATCTGCCAGACCTCTCTGCTTTCTCTCACTCCAGCCCAGGTCACCTTTTAGCTTGTAATACAGTTCAACAAAAGTGTGTTTCCTTCTGGTACAGGTTTCCCTCCGACGGGCTCAAATCTTTCAATCACAATTTGTGGGGGTTCCCTTCCCCAAGCTTTAATCTTGGTAAATGTAGTTTTGAGTACAGTACTTATTTCAAAGTTCAAAGATACCTTTCACATCCAGGTTTCCCCCTGCTGGGATCAAACCTAACAACTCAAAGACATCTCTCCCATCCAGGTTTCCCTCTGCTGGGATCAAACCTAACAACAGTTCAAATCTTGCATCTCAGTTTCTTTCCCTTCCCGCACCTTCCACTGCATCAGACATTTCACAGAGACTTTCGATTGGGTAATTTTCTTTTGCGGGACCACTCTGTTGCTTTGTATCTTTAGTTTACCGTTCTTTACAATGCTTTGCTTTCTCTCGCATCTTATCGGCACACGCACAACCTTCATACGTCGGATACTGTTGCCGTAAAGTTTCATTTAACACAGGCCGTACTTTAATTGCTTTCATCAACTCACCGGCTGTATTAATTCATTTTCGTCTTTCGCTGCTTTGATCCTGAAGTCAAGGCTGATACCGCAACTGCTGTTGCACCTCCCCAACTCTGCCGTTCACTTGGGAGGATGGCAGGTATCCGTGAAACACAAAAGCGGATTGTCTCTTCTCTCCAGCTGGGCTTCCTTGCGCAACCTTCAAGGCCCTTCGGAGGTAACGATCTCTCGCCGGGGTGTCCAAGGTTTCTCCGTACCTCAGGCTTTCGCTCTGCTCCGCCTGGTTCACTGTCGCCCTGGAAGAACTGCTCCTTCTCGTGCATCGCCTTGCTCAGAGTGTGTCTCAGTGTTCCACCTTTTAACCATGTTGGGAGAGCTAATAGGTACCAGGTGTTTGTAATTAAGATCAATTGCCTGACCCTGCCTGATCTTATTAGTGGGACATGTCCAATGGATTGCATGGGTGGTACTCCTTTCAGCCTCAGATCACCTCTTTCTTGGCACAGTGTCTGTGTGGGGAAAGGGGGGGATTCTGAGAAGTTGGAATATCCTATATAATAGGATAGGACAGGGGCATTTGGAATGGGCGATACTGTTGCCATCAGGCGTTCTACCCCACTCACTGAGGCCCCCTCACCCAGGTGATCATCTTGCATTTGTCCACCCCGATGGCCATGCCCATGCCCTGGCCACCTGAGTAAGGGATCCCCAGGGTCTAGGCAGTGAAATACCCTCTGGTTTTTCACACAGGGGAGAATGCGCTATCAGAGTATTTCAGTCCCCAAGCAAATATGGAAGCTTGGCGTTGGAGGCCTTTCAGAATGCTATATGAAGATGTCTGGCTGGGATCCCTGGAGTGAGCAATGACATCCTCCCTTAACCACTGTAAAAGTTACTGAGAGAATCTGAACCATGGTAATGTGTCCCTCCCCAACAAGAAATCTTCCAACCAACTAAAGATGCACTAGCCACAGGCATGACCATGGTTTACTTTAGTCTGGTAAAACCCAAAGAGTTGTTAGTCGACACCGGCCCCCATGGCCTGGAACGTGTCTTGATGCCAAAGAACCCTCAGGGAGCACTAATACTAGTCGGTTTGGCCAACAATAACGGAGAAATATAAGATAAATGCGTGTTTTGTGTGCATTTGGCATAGTAAAAAATGTGAAAGCTCAAAAAGCTGAACAAGAGGAGCAGCGGTTGCAGGGGTGTCCCCCGCACGACTATTACAGCATTATGGGTTTCGGGGGTTGTTCGCGTGCCCCCTATTTACATTAAATACGAAGCGGGAAACAAATGTCAAAATAAGCATTCGAGAGTCTCCAAATGCGAACAAATCAGCTTCACACTTTTGAGACCCGTGCTTTTGCGATTCGGTTATTTCACGCAGATCCATACCAGTTGCCCACACAAGTCAAGCATTGACCACTCCAGAAGCAATTACAGCTCAAATTGAGAAGAAGACCATTGTGGTGCTCTGGGGTGCATGGGTGTAGGACATGGGGGGGAGGAGGGTGGGGGGAATAAATCCCCACCACAATTTTAAGTGGGGGATATAATAGCTTTTATCCCCCCCAGAATGTGTGCCTCTAGCGCCTTCACGTCAATGCCACGTGTGTGTGTTTCATTCCTGCGGCAGGGTTGGATTGGCCTCTCGGCCCGTAGCTGGGCCAAAATCGTCCCTGGGGAGTGGGGGCTGGTTTCTGCCCATGCCTGAGCCAGTTTGAAAAAATAAAGTAAAAGAAAAAAAGATTTGAAAAAAAATATTATTTTGCAGATGAACTAAACTGGTCTGCTGTTAACTCTTAGTTACCAGTTTAATGGTATTCACTACAGAATAATTGCTCATTTTACTATAGCCAGTATGATAGCTCAGTGGGTTGAGCGTGCATGAACTTAAGAACAATGCTATTTGATGCCACTTCCTGTTTTGTCAAGGGGTGAAAGGGGTGAAAGGGTGTGTTTCATCACTTCCCGGGATGTCAATTTGGGGTGGGATCAAATGACATCACTTCTGGTGATGTCATCAGAGGTCAAGAGTTGTGAGACGAGGGCTGGAAAACTTTTTTGAGGCAAGGGGTGGGCCACTTTTTTTGGGTGTCCGGGCCTATTTCTTATCCCAGACCGACCCTGTCCTGCAGTGCCATAAAACACCTCACTGGGTCCAGGAACAGAACACCCCCGCCCCTCGAGTACGCCAGGTTTTCTCCCTGCTGCCAAGTACACCCAGTGCCAGAGCACGTACACCTTTTCCTCCGGTGTCTGTCGCTGTAGTCCTGTGGCGAGGAAGGGGGGGGCACATTGCTGACTGCCCCTGTTACAATTGCTCTATCTTCCTTGCTCGCATGCATTGCTCGCATGCAGTGGCAGACCACACCATATTTTTACCACTGCATTCAGTGTCCCAACAAAAGCCACCTTCCTTTCCACAATGCATGCAGTGCCAGCACACACACCATATAACGTTCTTCCCCCAATGCATGCATTGTTAGATGACCCGCACTCCCCAACATAATGCATGCAACGCCTAAAGAAAGCACCCCAGAACACACGCACCCTAGCTCCCTTTAACACTTGAATGCAGTGACGAAACACAGCCCATCTATTTCAGTGCACCCCCCACTACACGCACTGTGTGAAGTCACACCCTTTCTCTCCCCCCATCAAGCGCATGTAATGCCAGAACACACACCCCTCCGACTCCTTTCACCCTAATAAGGCAATGCCCCATTGCCGGACCTTCCTCCTCCCTTCACCCCTTGGCCACAATGCATGCACTGCCACACAAGGTGCCTCACCCACTGCTCCCCATTGTATTCACTGCCACAGTGGCACCCATGCGCCCTCCACCTCCTTTGCATTGCAGTGGTGCCACCCTTGGCCCTCCCCGGGCGCTCCATCGCCTCTGCATGGAGAGCTGCATGTGCCACTGCCATGAATGCACCCATTCCCTCGGCCAGTCAATGCCAGGGTGCGCTTTTGTTGCCAGGCTGCTGTGTCAGCGTTGCTGTCCCTTCTTGGCCACATCAGTCGCCATGCCGACACTCTGTGTCACCTCCTGTGAGATATTTTTGGAAGCATTATAACAAATTATTCACCTTGAAAGACGAGCCTAGTCCCAAAGGAAAATTCTTTCCCCTTGTGGCGATATTGTAGCACTTTTGTATATTCCTGGCACTATACAATACTCATTCCAATATTTTTAGAACCAGCATACGCTGTCTCGTACAAACAGGGGATGATACACGGCCAGGAGAGCGGAGGGGATAATGGGCCTGCAGCACAGCACTGATAGATGGAGGGGGATCGCATAATATTGAAATGCGTGCATTTCTTATGCTGTCATTGTAAGGCGGAGCGGGGGGAGTAGAGGCAGTCGCGGGTCACGTGGGTCGGGTGCGTCCATGTATCTTTCTGCGAACAGTAAAAGAAAAACTGATTTATAATATTCCAGAAGTATAATAGATGCTGGTACTTCCGAGACTCTGCTAGGGCTGGGGCAGTTACATGTTGGGTGTGCCTACATAACCTTCTGTTCTTCTGACGGCCATCAAATGTCTGCCACAGAATTGTGTAATGTATGAATGCATGGGTTTTATAAAGCATAAACCTATGTGGAAAGCAGTCCCTGTACATAGGTCATGCACCCAGGTGGCCATTATTAAACACAGGTCCCTCTTAAAGACCAGTAGAGAAGAGGAGGAGTCAATCACATGTCATATGTGCCCAACGGAGCCCTTTATCTTGCTTAGAACAGTAAAATGAGAGACATTGAAATGGGGAAGATTAACATGTGCAGGCTTCCTACAAGGTAGTATTTAAGGCCATTCTCAAATGGTGCCGACTAGAATGGCTTCATTGCGCCCCTGACAAACTAGTCAAAATATAATAAAGATTTCTCCAAAATGTGTTTACGCAAAGCACAAAATGTAAGCACCACACCTCTTACATCAACCTCGTTTGAGGGGTGCCACCACCGGCACCCTTCTTGGGATCAGCTTCACCCTCACGAAAAGCTAAAGATTTTTCATAATCTAGAAAGGGGTGGGCGGGCTAGTAATCCCTCATTACCGGCAGAATACATGTGATCTAATTTGCTTTTAATGGGATCACCACTACCAACATCTGAATTCGGCCATCTTGAAGGGACAGGTGGTTTAGCTGGCCGTGGAACACCAAGCAAGTATCTGCAGCGTGTAAAATACGATGTCAGCTTGCAAAAGTTAAAAGTAGACTGTCTGCAACTTCTGCTGCGGTGCCCCGTGCCTGCGCATAATGAACGTACCCAGGCTGGGGAACGAACTGGAAATGCCCGGCCTGCGCAGTGCACTGCTTCGCAGCCTCAGTCTTCATTTTTCCAGAATGAAGGAGAAGCCAGGCAGCGACTCATGCTCCAGTGACTCTGGGACAGCGTGTGTTATCGAGGGAGACAGAGTGAGACAGACTCTGAGTCCGACTGCGACTCGACCTCCACCTGAGACCTCAGCTACCGTAAGGTAGGTCAAGTGGCGTGGCCCCCCTATCCCAGGTGCAGAGCAGCATGGGGAGGATTTATCAAAGGGAATGTGCCACTGCCAACGTCAGATATACAGTTTCTAAACACTTGCAAAGCGTTGCAAAACTGATGGGAATCCTGACCTTTTAACGTTTCATGATGAAACTTTAAGAGGCCAGGTTTCCCTGATAAGTTTGCAACGCACCGCGTGTTTTTATAAACTGTATATCTGATGTTGACACACTTTCATGAATTGAAAAACCTGAGGCCCTGCCGCCCTCAGGTTTTTCAGTTCATGAAAGGGTGTCCCTGCCAAAGAGGAACATCACATTGGAACAGCTCTTTGTTCGTTCCTTAATGTTGGGCAGCCAGGGCTCACATTTAAGCTCCAAGCATTGGCCAACACGGGCTTGCAAGGCCACACAAACAAAATACGGAGGCCATTCACCGATACAGCAGAGGATCAGGGGTGCACAGTGGGAGCAGGTATTTGTTAAGATGGAATGCTGAACTCTGACCTGGTGGGCAGAGGTTCAGGAGGCCAACCTAGTTTCTTGGAACAGGGTAACCTTCTGGAGAAGCCAGACCAATCAAGATAGCTTGGCGGTGGTCAGGACTAGGTCTCAGGGAGGGTGAGGGTGACTGAAAGACCTCAATGAGCACACAGAGTAAAGGACACTTACAAATCACTCCCAGTCAGGTGCAGATATATTAAAAATACATATACATGTATTTCAAGGTCATTGAGTTTCAAACACACTATTAAATCACAGTAATACTATTTAGACCAACACAATACTTCTAAATACATATATATAAGACCAATGGGGTCTAAAGGGTTAAAGCACGAAATGGGTCCACAACCTAAAGGGGAAGGAAATAGGCAGTGCAAATAGTCTTTAGCCCCTTCTACATCCAACACACTCCTAACTAAGAGGCAGTGCGATCCCTAAGAAGAGAGGAGACTAATGCTCAAAAGTACAGGCAATGCAAGCGCATGCTGTAATTCCAATGGGCAAAACGGGGTCTCTTCAGGGGTCTCTAGCAGCTCAGGTAGGTGGGTGAGGCAATGAATAAGTTCCCACTATTGGAGGAGGGTCTCCACTTGAGGGCAGAGTTGATTCCAAGAGTTGGGAATAGTTCACTAGTTCACAATAGCAGTGGAAAGGAGAGGGGCCCCCAGGGGCCACTTGTGCATAAAAATTGATGCAGGCGCCAGGGGCCACCGGTTAGGGTTGCGATTACACACCAACCCCCGGTGCACTCCGGACCAACTTTGGCAGTCGAGTCCACTTCGGTTGCAGGTTCACGTGCGGCAATTTGGCAGCTCTGCGGCTTTCAGCGACGAAGATACAGCGATGGTTCCCAAACGGGACAGTGGCGATTTCTCTGCTCCTGATGGATAGATCAGGCCAGTTTCACTACAGCAGCCTTCAGGGGCAAGAGGGGCACAAATGCAGTGCACCTGCAAAGATAGTCACCGCGGCTGGGCGACACGGTAACCGTGTATGCTCCGGTTCTGGCGCACTCAAATCACTTCAGACCTGGGAATCGCACGTGTACGAAATTTGGTGTGAGGGTACCGTGAACACAGAGCTAGCAGTAAACGAAATTTCGAAGGCCTCCCGGAAACGACGACGGAAAGAGAGCAAAGGTCCTGCATAAACTGGTCAGCCCACTGGTTGGCCCAGGGACACTTCCGAGAAGGCTTACTTGCAGGTTTTGGTGAAAGTGTCGAGAATAGTTGGTCCCACTATTCCAATGGGTTGCAGTGTCTTCGCAGACCTTCTAGGACGACCAGATGCAGAGGGGTCCCACGGGACGACAGCAGGTTCAGGATTCCAAACCTTCCAGCGGATCACCAGCGGTTCCTCGACTCAGCTTCTTAGCTTCAGGATACTTGGATCCTATCCTTCGTTCAGTGAGAACTCCAGAGATCGACATGGTATGGCTGTTTGGGGGCTTCCCTTATCCAGATTCTCCTTCACGCCAAAACGAAGAGGAGCCAATGGGAGATCTGCTCACATTCAGGCATACCATACCTGGACCAATTACAGACCACGGTGGTCCCAGGCATTCACAGCACTCCAGACTCTCTGGCACCCAGGATGTGTAATGGGGACAGACACCCCAGCCCACATCCTGGAGGCACACACACAAGGCATGTAGAAGCCCGCGAAAGCTTGGTGTTTCACAGGAAAATGCATGCCCAAATAGGGACTGACCCAGGTCAGCTCAACGTGGGGAAGGCGTAGGGGCAAGATGGCCAAAGGACAGGACAAAGAACCATCGTGGCATGGCCATTTTGCAGCCACTCCACCTATTCGTGCCACATGCGGTAATCGCAGTTTACCTGGCAGGAAAGGGTTCAAATTATATGAAAAGATAAGCTGCCACCAGCCCTGTCTGTGACACATCTGCACATCTAAAAAATCTTTCGAGAGTATTTAGGGCCTTTGGAAATGACAAAGAGACCCAAGTGCACTGTACTGGAAGTTACATTGTGCACTTGTTACATGTTGCAGAAAAGTTGCAACAAGTCAGACTATGGTGTTAAACAGCAGCAAAAAGTTGGGGGGTACACAACTGGAGGGAAAATTACACATACATAGAAATATTTTCTAACAATATTGACATGTACATGCAGTTTCTATACAAATGCCAGGCACAACACTGTTTAATATATTATGTATTGCCTTTTTTAAGGAGAAAGGCGTGACTATTATTTTTGCTACTTACAGTAGTGCCCCTAAACTGTCAGGTTACTTTGAGATTGTTTCTAGTTTATTTCCTTAGAGTTGGATCACGCTCACTGCACCTGACATGTTTCTCTGCAAAAAACACATTAGAAATTCTATGAATGTATCTATAACTGCTTCCCAAAATGAGACCCGGTCCCCCAATTGGAGGTGATATCTATTGCTGTGACACTTTGTCCCTCTTCACACTCACTCAACATGCTTAGCATACATGGAGCAACAAGAAACTCTGTTAGAACATTACGATTGAGGTATTTCATTATAGTGGACCCTGCCAACTGAGTAGCTTCTAGGTGATCCCAAGTAAACCTATAGAGAAAATAATGCACAGTGGGGGGTCACACGATTTGTCCAGGATCACACAATCTGGCAAAGACTGGATTTTCTCCAAGATGTCCCTGTACCCCAGGCCTGGCTTGCAAAGTGCAGACATTGCCTGAGATATCAGCCTGATATTGTATACGAAATCCTCATGAAACCATATAAAGTAAAATGAGGATGAGCCAATCTCAAGAAGGGCCACTATGTGGGATGTGTGCTCTTTTTCATAGTAACGTCTAAGGTAGGCAAGGGAAAACACTTGATGTATACTCTAATATCCGTAGGCTTCACTTAATGCACACCCCTCCACCTCTTCCCACCAACTGACACCTGCTTGAGGTTTGAATGGTACCACACCTAAAGCTTGGTCTCTGACATGAGGGCTACCTGCATTTTGCTAGTTCAAACCCAGCAGCTGCCGAGTCCACTTAACCTATCATAAATTTAGTACCGTTCAAATGAGGGTAATAATACCTGCTATTATATTGCCTAGAAGCTGAAAGCATTTAGCATGAAGCGCTATGACCAAAGTGTTATTATTATCCATAAAACAAACTATTACCAGCCCAGACCTGAACTCTGTCCCTGCCCAAAATAAAGAATTTGTTGGTGCCCATCCTGCGCATCTCTCAAAATAAATCAAGCGCTAATCTTCTTTAGGTCTTGGCTAAGCTTCACCCTGTTTCATTCAGCCTGGCTATTTCTGTCAGCATGCTTGAGTGGTTGCAGTGCGATCAGATTTTTGCGGTAGAGCCTCTGTAGTACATGGATTTAGTGACTTCTGTGTCTGTCCCCCCTTCCAAATATCCATGCTCCTGACTATTTCTTAAGAGTTAATGCTTGCAGGTATCAATGGGCCCTTTTAAGGTAATGGATCTGGCATGCCTGTTCCATTTTATTCTGAGAAGCTATATGGAGTGGTTGGTCATGCAAGGCGTGCAAGAGACAACCTGTGAAATGAAAGCCAGCATATCGAAGGTGCTCTGAAAACTGAGGAGAAAGTGCTGAGTAAGTGTACAGATGAGAGTTGTGTGGGGTGCTGGCCATGGGGGAATGGGAAGCGAGGGACTGGGGTGCAGTAGAGTGTGGGACTGCAAAGTGAAAAAGGGTAGAAAGGTTGCAGAGGACAGAAAAAGAGAGGAGCAAGGGAGGGGAGAGGTGGGAACAAGAACAGAGTGCAGATGAAAGATAGGGATGGTTTGCAGCACGGGGTGACCAGTGTGTGCTGGGGAGAGAGGGGTCCAGGAAAGACCAGAACACAGGGAGAGTGGTTTAGGGCAGAAATGGCATAGGAGGTGCTTCAGGTTTGCAAATGAGAGAGAAGTACAGACACGTGAGAAAGTGCAGAGGGCAGTGTGTCAGAGGAGTGACTTGGTGTGGGGTGCAGGGAAGGTACTTGGGAGAAATGGGTGTACAGCAGACAAGAATGTGGAGTAGAGAAGGGTACAGAGGGGAGATTTGTATAAGGAAGAATGGTGGCTCACCTCATTTTCCCAGATTGATCCATGCTCACAAGGCCTGCACGAGAATGATTAGAAGTCGTTCGTTGAATAATTGCAGATATATACACTACACCATATCTGTCTACGCATTGATTGGGCCTGATAATACACAAAGTGGCACCCCTCTCCGAGGTGCATGCCGGCATGGGGAGGATTTATTAGAGGGAACGTGGGAGCTCGGGCTCTGCGCTCTCCCACTGCCCCAGTGTGATCTGCATTCCTGTCTGGTTCCTCTCCAGGAAGAGACAGTCACAGCAGGCTGTTCCTGCATCAACTCCCTTTTCCCTCAATCCTACCTGCAGCCTAGGTCTGAAGTCAGGACTAACCTTAAATGAGGTATATATTCACTTCTGACCTGTCCTGTAATGGGAGCTGGTGCCAGGGTGTGTGGTATCTTGCCTTGCGACACAGCATTAAGTTATTTAGGCTATCTTAGCAACCTTCATGGGTTTTTGGTGGATGGATGCCACACAGGCTGCAGACTCATTTTACGCCATAACCTATTCCTTTAAATAAACTCTAGAATTATCTATAAAGGGCACGTAAAGTGCCAGTTCTGGTTTAGATAACGCCTTGAGGATGACTTAGGGATGTTTACTACAAAGCCCTGTGTAGTTAATAACTTAATTGGGGCTGGGCACATACTACTGGTGGGTGTAATACAAATGTCTTATCCAGGTATGCCTTCAGCCACTCTATTAGCACTATCGATTTCCTTCACTGAAGTCCAGCTAAAAACCAGCAATGGCAAGCGTTTGCTTGTGTATACGTATTGGGCATTTGCCAGGCCCTTCTATTAAATGTCCAGGTACTTGCACCATTTTGCAGCTGCCACCATCAGTGGGTACCTAATAGCACTATGGCGGTGCTTGGCAAGTGCCTTTTCCATGCCTACATTAAAGCCCAAACAGTTGGCGTTGCCAACGCTTGCTTTAAAATAGGGATGCAACTGCATTTTTGGTACCCACCACCAGCTGAATAATGAGTTGTAGACAAGTGTTAAGCCATCTGGGTGACCCAGAAAAAAATAAAGCAGTGACTCAAGATTCACAACAGCACTTGTTCTGATATCCATGTAAATCCAGTGAATACCCTGGTGCCGAGGTATGATTGCAGCCCATACACTGCTGTAAAGGGGTACACTCAGGTTCCATCATTGACAGTTTAAGTGGAATAGGATAGGATGGGTTGGCCAAACTCCATAAAGCACCTGCACTTAAAGCGCAGGTGAGAGTATTATAAAAGATCTCTCTAAATGTCCATCGCTGGGAGGATTTTATACTCTGAACTGCTTTTCTTTTTTTTTTATTTCCTCTGTTTTCTTTTCTTCTTTTCTCTTGTTTTATACAGTGATGATATATGTAATTTAATACGTACTGCTATTTTAATGTTGTGAAAAGTCGAGTTCTTTGACTAAAAAACAATAAAACATTAAAAAAGCAAAGTCCCCAAGGTGTCCCCTGTCCCCCCCAGATTTTATGGGTCTCCTACGCCCCTGTGCTGAGGCTTCCATGAGCATGTATATGGACACCCATTCACCGTAGTGAGCGACCACAAGCCCATACTATCTATGCCAGCACTGCAACCTCTCACACGGATTGAGAAGTGGCTCCTCCAGCTTAAAGAGTGCACATTCAATATGGTTTCCCATCTGAGCTCCAGTAATCCTGCTGACTTTCTATCTTTTCACCCAATCGCTGCCACTAAGAGAGATGAGAAAGCGGGCCACTTGTTGGAACAACATGTCTCCTTCTTCAAGTACCAGGCCAGAACTACAGCACTTCATTAGTCGACATTGTGAAAGCCTTGGGGGGAAGAGGAATGCATCTCTGGCATAAGAGATGCCCAGGCCATCAGGAGGTAGAAGACCTATCTGGAATGACATCATCACTGCACCAAGGAGATGTACAATATTCTCGAGAACCGTTATCCAGTTTGCCCAGAACTGTCAATGACCTCAGAAGGACTGCTATTGAGGGACTCTCGTAGTCCTACCCCGATCGCTCATCAACGCAGTCTTCTGACTAGCCATACTGGCCACCAGGGTCCTAACAAAGCAAAGGCCAGACTATGATAGATAGCTTGGTTTGCTGGAATGGAAGTAGTGGTAAAGCAATAACTACAGCACTGCATCCCGTGCCATGCTAGTGAGCTCCTGAACATTCTGCCTGGCATCAGTCTAGATCTAAATCTGATCCTGGCAGTGTCTCAGTGCTGATTTTGGGTCTCTACCCACAGACCTCTAGACTTTGTTGGCCATCAATGTATTTTAAAGGTACCTGAGGTTGAGATTGTTGCATCCTCAGCAGCTGCGGCTGTACTCCCCAAATTGGGCAAAATATCAGTGACTCATGTATTACCAATCACAGTCAAAATGGACAATGATGTTCCCTTCCAAGGGAGCCCATTTAGACAAGGTTTACACTTGTAGAGCATAAAGCATGCACGCATCACACTCTGCTGATCTCAAGCCAAAGGAAATTCAGAATGGTTCATGAGGACATTGAAGAAAGTTATCAGGATTGTATTTGATCAGTGGATGGCCACTGAAAAAGCAGTGAAATAATTCCGAGGAGAATACAGGTCCATGCCACATTGGGAGTGGCTCCTATGACATTTCTCATGGGAAGATCACAAGTTTAATCATTCATACACATACGTTATGGTCTCGCCAGACAAAGGCAATGCAGAAGGTGTGAGCGGATGCTTGTGGCACATCTCAGAAGGATCAATAACCTACCATGTCCATAGAAAATCAAGCAGAGCTCAAGAATAGAAGAGTCACTAGCAAGTTCAGTATGCCATGCGAATCGACTCCATTCACTAACAGCAAAAGAAAGTATGATGGCCCCCGCCCAGAGAGCCTCTTCTATTATCAGTAGGAATGCGTCTCATTTCAACTAACAAAGTGTGAACCAGTGGACCATCAGGGTGACGAAGAAGGGAACTCATTGGACCAGAGAGATGAATCAGTGGAGATTTGTGAGGGCAATAATCTATCAACTCATGGCAAAGCAGATACGACAAAATATGGTAAGAGTGCATAGGTGATGGCCAGTCACACATGCACGCAGGCAGATAACAAGCGGTAATGTCCTACTCCTCACTGTTTATAAAGGTTGGCAGTATCCAGCACTTGAGCAAGAGAGATGCTAAGAATATCGGCTCAAAATGTTTTTTACAAAGTGCACAATTTAACAGGGCATGCCAGCCAGAACTTAGTGAGTTTTCTTTAGCTGAATGCGCAAGTCAGGATAACATTTTCAAGGCACATAGAGACTATCCTACTCTGCCAGGTTTGCAAAAGCAGTCAGAGGAACATGATCAGGGAGAGGCCCCTATGTTGTTCAATGTATACTGAGAGAATGACCACTTGTAGACCCTTGAGAGCGTTATACCGCTACACTATGGTTATCAATCGCTTTCTGACTTTCCGAGTGTTTGGTCGCTATTGCTCTGTCACTTCCGCCAAGCTCTGGAATCAGCTTCCCTTTGACATTCAGAGTATTAATGACTTGACGACCTTCAGGATAAAGATAAACACTGTTCTCTTTTAGTTATGTCTGTCTCCTTTATGTCTTTCCTTTGGTTGGTTTAGGTGCTTAGATACGTTTTGGTTGTAGCACTACCCCCTGTGTTTGTTGTTGGTACTGTCATGCTCTCATGGGCCGACTGAAATCAGACTTCAATAAATACATTATTTTAAAAAATTGCAATGAGTCCAAGAATTCTGAGGCAGGGGTCATCTAGAGAGTGAGTATTTCGCAGTGCCACAGGAGGTTCTTTCTAGACCTGGGTCATGACTTTCTGTGGTAGGTAATTCATGAGGCACCAAAGAATCTGACAGGGTGTGAGCACATAATTTAGTTTCTTCTTTCCTCTGACTTGACACACTGTGTCCCCTGGGCAAAGGCCAACCCAGCACTACCACCTACCATCTCGATCATTCGCCCAATGAAGTGTGTGTCAGTAGATGCCTTTGCCTCCGCCTTCTCCGCTCCTCCTACTCCTGCAGCTAACTCACACCCTGAATCAGCCCTCCCTAATCTGCATCTTGCCATTTCCAACACTATGGACATCCTTGCCCCTGCCATGAGAATCTGAAGCCTACCTCCAAGTGCAACTCTTGGTTTAACTCTGACCTCTGTACCCTGAAACGCAATTGTAGGGTGGCTGAGAGGAAGTGAAGGGCTTCAGGTGCATCCTCTTATAAACTGGCCTGCTCCAAAGGCAATACAGACTCTCTGTCCTGTCCAAGAAGAGAGTCCACATCCAAGCCCGCATCTCTGCAGCCTCTAACAACACAGCCAAACTCTTTAAAATCTGCAAGGTAATGGCCAATTCTTCTGCAGTCTCCACCTCTCCTGTCTCCTCCCAGGCACTCTGTATGGCCCCGGCTTCTCACTTCACCACTAAAACCTAGGACATCCTACCCTCGCTCTACCCTTCCTCTCCCTCTCTCACCCCCCTCTGGCTGCCTCTCTCTCGCCTCCTCCTTTCTCCACTTTCTCTCTGATAACACCTGACAATGTTTCTAGACAACTCAATCTATGAAAGTGTCATCCAAACAGGTGCTCCCTTGTTCCGCCAGAACCATCAACGATCATATTGTCACCCTCACTCCTTGGCTGATTTCTGCAATCACTCCTTCGCCCCTGGAACTTTCTCCTCTCTCATCAAGCACTCCCTTGTGCACCCCCTCCTACAAAAGCCTTCTGCTGATCCTACCTGCCCAGACTAACTATCGCCCAATTTCTATCACTGCTTTACTGGGCAAACCTCTGGAAAAACTAGCCATCTCCCAGTTTACCCTTCACATGGAAACTGTTGGTTGTCTCCATGATCATCAGTCTAGATTCAGAGCGGCCAGGGGCACTGAAACTGCTCTCCTGAACACCCATGAAGATTTGCCCTCCAATCTCGACTCCAGCATCCCTTTTGTCCTCACCCTCCTTGACCTTTCCTCTGCCTTCGACATAGTCAATCACACCATCCTGATCAATCGACTCTGTGAGAACCTGGGCATCACATATCAGGCCCTGGAGTGGCTGACCTCTTTCCTTCTGGACCGACCATCCCAGGTCCAACTTGGGTCCTTTCTCTCCACCACCTCTCTTTCTACATGTGGTGTGCCCCAGGGTTCCAACCTCTCACCCTGTCTCTTCAATCTCTACGTGACCGTTTACTCACCTAATTGCTACCTTCTGCTTCAACTTTTAGTGTCATGCGAATGACACACAGCTCTCTTTCAGGCTCCCTACAGCCTCCTCCCCTGTCTCGTGCATTCCTGACTGTCTATCCAGGATTCAGAAGTGGTGCGCCTCTAATGATCTCTGCCTTGATGCCAGTAAGACGGAGATCTTTCTCATTGGGATCCCTGCTCCCGCTTTCCCTCTCTCACTCTAGCCCCTTTGCGTGGGCCCTCTTCCTTTGCCTTCCTGGAATGCAAAAAACCTTGGTGTCCATTACCAGGTGCACCTCCTCAAATGTACTCTGCCTTTTTCCACTTTCCCCCAGAAGCTCATTGTCTCCAGAGCCCTGGTTCTCTCTAGGTTGAACTACTGTAACAGCCTCTTTCTCAATCTGCCTTCTTCTATTCTGCCCTCTGCAACTAATCCAGAACAGGACTGCAAGACGTATCCTTGGCCTCAAGCCCAGGGACCGTATATCTCCAGCCCTGAAATCGCTCCACTGGCTCCCGATGGCTGCAAGGATCAAGTTCAAGAACTTCTGCATCATCATCAAAGCTTTCTGGGGCTGGGGCCAGGGCCCGCTCTACATTCAATACTCTCTTCCTAAATACCTTCCTTCTTGAACCCTTCACTCTGCTGCCTCCATCTCTCTGAGGGTCAGACGCTTCTCAAGGCAGAGAGTAGGTGGCAGATCACTTTCCTCTGCAGGTGCCTCCCTCTGGAACGGGCTCCCTGCCCTTCTCAAACTTGAGCCGGACCACCTGAAGTTCTGGAAGCAGCTCAAAACCTTCCTTTTCTCCTCTGCTTTCTCTCCCGCCTTCACTCCGCTGATGACCTACATGTCTGCTGCGCGGACTGGCTTCTTGGTTACCCTCAAAGTCTTACTGGGTCCCTGGCTCCTCTTGGCTGGTCTCCCCCGCACTGCCTTCGGACCTGTTGCGCACTAGGGGCTGTAAATCCAACCCCTACAGCCTCCTGCCTCCTTGCACTTACCCAGAGCTGCGCTACCTGGCTATACTTACTCAGAGCAATGCTGCCTGATTACACCCCCACCACCTTTGCTCTTCCCCGTACCCTTGCCCTGTACTTTGGTTACCTCACTTGCACAAACTGAATGACACAAGGCCTAGTAAGATCGTTTGTCTTCTCCTCCCTCTGTACCCTCCCTTGTCTTGTTGCGCCTAGAAACACATGTGTGCAGGTGTGTTATAAATGACTTATCATATCATATAAGTAAAATCTGACAAGTACAAAGTGACGTCATGAAGAGAAGAGACGATGATGCACTGAAACGATATGAGAATACTTAAAGAATGAAGATGTAACAGAAAAAGCAAAGTAAACATATATATGAATGAGAAGAAGCCATATATACAAAGAAGATAAGTAACCAGAGATGTAGTAAATATATATACGCAGAAACACAAGGCAGATGAGCCACATAGACGCTTGCTGCAGTAGAAAATATAGCAGTGGTAAAGCGGCCATGTCAAAAAGATGGATGTCGGCTCTGATAATAGTAAGCAAAAAGCTTGAAAGAGAGATCCAGCCTGCAGGTCTGACCGGCGCTGGAACATCAATTCGCACACAAAGCATAGTTGTTTGGCCAAGGATCAAGGATGCCACAGCAAGAAGCAATTGCACGGTACAAAGGGAGTCAACAAGGATAAGCAACATACACAGGACATATTTCTCTTATATTAAGTAAATGAGTGAACATTTGCAAATGACAAGTATTGCACAGTTAAAGGTGCAGGAACCATATGCAAGACGGAGCAACCAAGTCTCCAGAGGCCGAAGAGAGTAAGGATTGTATCAAATAGCACTAAATAGAAAGGCAGCATAGATAGAATCATGGTCTCTTCATACGTGGTGCAAGACCACGAAAACAAGGCCTATTCATAAACTCCAGATAAAGATAACAATTTACCTTAACTCCCTTTTAAGTTCCAGCAAAGTTAACTACAAAGAAGATGCCTTGGCTGAAGGCTTACCTGATGAGAGATGGTAGGCTAATTGGACAAGTGGGCAGTTGTCTGATGTTGTTCTCTGCACCTGGGCTTTGTTTTTCTTACGTGCTGCTAACGAGCCGAATGTCAGAGGTTGGGAGAGAATGCCAATCAATCATGAGGACCTATGCAATGGTGAACATACATTGTTGCAGGGGCCCATCCACTGCTGTTATTGTGCTATAATCTGTATTATACATAGCGGGATGTTCAAAGCATATCTACCAGATGAGGGGCAGCCAATCATGTTACTAACACCTACATATGTTCACTGTAGAGAAGCCCGTCAATGCTCACACCAGAAAAAATGCAACCCACTAACGAAGAAAGGCCCAGCACACCTCTTGCAAGGAGAACAAGATTTATTGTTACAAAATGTCAAAACATGCCAGCAAAGAATTATGTTGCCACAGAGTGTTCTGACGAAATCAGCTTAAGCAACAGGTTATAGGGACACACAGCGTCATTAGTGATGTAATTTAC
Organism: Ambystoma mexicanum; assembly: GCF_040938575.1. Taxonomy (NCBI): domain Eukaryota; kingdom Metazoa; phylum Chordata; class Amphibia; order Caudata; family Ambystomatidae; genus Ambystoma; species Ambystoma mexicanum. The sequence continues at coordinate 249,082,091 of NC_090930.1, read as the reverse complement.
ATGTTTTACAAATCCAAATATCTGGTTGGTGGGACCTTACACATATGACCTGCTCCATAACTCCATAAGGGATGCCAGGCCATTTGACCCAGCCTCCCTTGTCCATCTTTTTCCACGTGGGCTTCTTCTTTGCATGTCGCCGGGTGTCGATCAATGTTAATTGGCAATTATGGATAAAAACATTGCACTCTCTATCTGTAACCTAACATGCACCTGGTACCACAGACATGGGCGTGAAGGATATTCTCGAGATCGCTATATTTTACAAACCCCAGCTCGATTCCAGCCACATTGGTGCCTTCCCAAGTCTCCCCACCCTGGTTTTAGGTTGGTTGCTTTTCCCCTCCCGGCACCTCACAGCACAAATCACATGACCTGATGGTGGGGGCAGCCTGCACCTGCTCCCTGATCTTTTCTGATCGATTAGGGATCTAACAGCTTTATGGTTGGTGGTCTGGGGTTAGCTGGTACCTTGGAATGCTGGGGTCTTGGGACAAGGGCATTTGGGGACTATAACTTAGAGTTAGGACTGGGGAAGGTCGGAGGCTCGTGCCCTCCTTCTCGTACGATAACTCTTAACAGGGAACTCTCAGCCCCCACATGGCCTTGAAGGGCACATTCTTTCTGGGATACGAATGCTGGTAGTGTGAAACATGAAAGGTTTATGAATCTCTACGGCTCTGGTCATTCTCTCTACTGTCCACGTTATAACCCACTCCCGCATACACATGTTTATTCGCACATTCATGACTTGGGCCTTCTGCTTTGGCTGCATCCAGTGTTAGGCCTCGATTTCAATATGGCTGCTATTTTCTAAAATGGCACTCTATTCCTAATGCAATCTACACCCAATCACATAATAATCTACCCATAATGCAGCTTCTGTTGACACCCTCCTCCCTCCTATAACCTCTTCAAGCGTTTACAACACACTGTTAGGCGTCTGCCGCACTCTGAACCTTTTGGGAGCCTGGGATAATTGCTCCCGCTTCCCACCATTCTCCCCTTTCATTAATCCCACAATAACAAACTGCCATGTGAGTCTTTCCCTCGGTGGGGGAGTTGTAATAGTGCCCAGGGGGTGGAGGCGTTGCTCTAATCTAACCATGCAGGGCAGATCAGGGTAATCTGTTTGTACTGCGCTGCATTTTGTACCATAAGGTGCCTCATGTACCGTAATTGAAACCATCATCATTGTACTGCTAGGCATTGCTTTGGCACAGCATCAGAGTTCAATCTGGCATGTGCAGAATATCACCAACACAAACACCATCACTGGAACCATGATGTTCACCATCGCCCCCATCCATGATGGTGCCCAGGAGAAGAAAATGTCGAACCAATCACTTTTTTGTTTGATAGCTTCCGTTTGCATGTGGGTACAGAGGGTGTGCAGGGCCCCTATTATCTGTGCCAGGGACCCGTTCGCTGCATCATTTGGAGTCACATAAGTACAGCACGAAACGCCAATTTTGGGGCACACGCCTCCTTCCATCGCCGTTAGTAAGTCCAGCGTCATTAGCCTGATAGCCCGCATCTCAGCCTTCATGGCGTTGAGGCACTGCTTAGTGTCATTCTGAAGCCATTTGGCATTTGCAGCTGCTCGATTCCGGGCACTAGCAAAGAATGTTTCTACCTTACTGTACACTCTATATTGATTGGGTATTTCTTTCAGCAGCTGGGATGAATCCCGGGACATATAGTTTGATCTCCGCTTTCTGCGCAACAGTTCATTCTTGCTCTACTCTGGCAGGATGCAAAATATCGGTGGTGGCAGTGGAATCATTGGGGGGCGTCTGTTACTGGTGCTGTAGTTGGGGCGAGCAAGCCCTGCAGTGCCACTATTAGGTGTTCTTCGAGGACCATGAGGAGAGCTGAGTGCAATGTGGCCAGCGAGCATGTGCCCTTCCATAGTGGTGGGAGTTGCAGAAACACTTGCTGAACCACAAACCCTGTAGTTGTCCATCACTGCTGCTGTCCCTTTTTTGAGATCTGGGATGTATAATGTTTTGCTGTACTTGTTGTTGGCCCTCACAAAGACGCTTCCTTCATTGTAAAAACACAGTTCGTATTCTTGCTGTGTATGCACCCGCACTTGCTTTTCCATCACCTCAATCCACGTGAGTTTTGCGACATGCTTATTCCAGTACTCTCGACACACATTTTTCACCCTTTCAATAACTTCTTCACCAAATCCCATAAGCCCTCCTTCCATGCAGCTCATTGTGGTTTCCTGTCACCTGATTGCTATGAACGTCACTCTTTCCAGCTTTAAATATGATTTTAAATATGATTTTTTAAATATGATTTTTAGAAACACTACACACTTCTGGAGTTCTGGGCACACTGCAGTTAATCTGGGTCCATCATCTCAAGTTGTAGGCTTTGTGCCTGAAAGGTGCTTCACAGTCTGCACAATGTCAGATGGACCAAACATTCCGCCTCTAAAAGCGGAGTTTCTTGCTGCATTAATACCTTCGGGGCCTCCCAGACGCATGTGGTTTCAAGGAACAAATGTAACAGCTCCCATTAACCCTCTTTTTCTCCACTGAGCTCATGTCTGCGTACCAGCTATTGCTTAATTCTGGGTGGTACACCTCTTCTATTATGTCTAGGACTAGTCCTCTGTACTCATCGTACTTGGCTCTTCTCACCTGTCTTTTAAAATGTTTCAATTCATTAACATTTGAATCAGTAGAAAAGGAAATGAGTTTTGCGAGAATGACAGAAAACACATTAGGAAATAAGGAGAACATAACTAAGTTAGCAAGCTTCCCCATTTGTTGCTGGGTGTCATTCACAATACTGCCAATTGTGTTGGATTTTATTTTTGAAATCGCTGTATTGTTCCTTTCGGTTATTTTGTTTGATAAGGAAACCTTAGTAATATTGCTATATGATGGAGAACTATTAGTAATATTGGCAGTTCCCTCCTTTTTATATGTCGACCCCAAGGCCGTTCATCACTTGTGTTGTCAGAGACTTGCACACTCATTGTTAAACACAGGGAGCGAGAGAGAGAAATAGAGAGATAGTATGCTTTTTGTGCAAATAATGCCTAGCACCTTTGGTGTTTTGTGGAGGTAGATCAGTTGTAGGGACACATTAAAAAGGAACTACAAACCAATATTCAGTTGTACATTATAGGTGTGCATAAATGTATGTTCAGAAATATCAATGAAAGTAACAAGTTAGTGTGTGACACAGGTGTAAAACTGTTTTTTTACTGTTACTCATTCTGATTGGGGTGTGTGCATGGGGTGCTCTTCAGACATCAGAAAAATGTACCCAATACTGCAGCTCCCGTACCTTTACCTCAAGGACAGTGGCATAGACGACTGTAAAAGGGTTGTTATATCCAGTGTCATTCCACCGGCTGACAACATTTTTAATAAAAATTAAATCTCCTGGCGTGGCTTTGCGCGCCATTGGGAAGATGGCCACCTGAGAGCCTCCGGCATCAAGAGGAAGAGAAGGAGGAAAACTGTCAGTTTCGGGAGTCAGTCCCTAATTTGGATGGTGGAATGCACCAAGCTGAAATCCCTGGCTCTGGGGGTGCCATGTGGCGGGCCGGAAAATGGCCGCTCTGCGCTGGCTCAGGGAGTGAGGAGTGAGCTGACACCGCCCGCGACTCAGACTGATGTTCCTGGTCGGAGCTGCTTTCAGAGCGGTCTATGTGCCTGGGGGAACCGCCGGAGCAGTGCAGCATCAGCCAAGTGATGCCTGCCGGCTGTGAGGAGGAGCCCTGCACCCTGCGTCGGGGGATCCTTGCTGAGGCTAACTACGGCACGGTTCGGGTGCCTTGGGGGCAGTGCCAGTCTTTGTGTCAGGCAGCTCAGGCGGCTGCCTGACGTCAGTCAGCCTCTAGGGGGCACCACAGCAGCAGTCTGCACCACACTTCATTTAAAAAAAGAAGTTACAAATACATTTGTGAAACAAATATCTTTCACTGACTGTTTACCATCCGTACCACACAATGGCTGTGCCACATGGCACCACCAGTCATACAGCGGGCCAGTCTGAGTGGCGAGTGTATGCAAGCAGAGACAGCAGTCTTTCTCTGCATTATTCCATCTTCGGAGCTTGAGGCGCTCCTGCAAAGCCAGGCTGCACCAGCCAGCACTTACATTTTTATATAAATTATATTGGATTGCTAGGCTAGTACTGCAGCCTTAGCTCAGGGCAACAAATAGCAGAAATAGCAACATTTGTTGCTTCATTTTACTTCCCCGGGTGGCGCTGGCGCCAGACAGCCAGGCCCCGTGCCTTGGCGCATTTCCCCTCCTCCAGCTCACGTGCCTCAGGCGCAGTGCACTGACACAGGGGGATGGCAGCCTGCCCTTACTTGACCTGCTGTGTCCATTGGCAGTGGCACGGAAATTGCAGCAGAAATGGACTTATCAAGGCCCAGCTGCAGCCAGACCCAGTGAGCCAGTCCAGAGCCTGACTTTGCCATCTTGGTGCTCCCGTTCGTGCAGCCCTCGGGTTCCGAGTGCTTCTCCCTGCTGATCAATAAAAGGTAAGTGTAAGTATTGTACCCTAAATGCTAACCACTGTTGTGCCAAGATGCGTCAGTTTGCTTAATGTTGAAATGGTGTCAGTAGGGTGCCGTGGCCGAATGCTGTGTCTCACCTTTGCCTTTGAGTCTTTGCGCATTTGCTGCAGCTAGGCATCTAATGTATGTCCTTTTTGCCTTCACAAGTTTTTGAAGAGCCTGCTCAGCACATTCACTGGTTTTTTCTCCCCCTTCCCCTTGGAAAGGGGGACTGCTGGGAGCAGCCCTGTAACTCTAGCCTTCAGTAGGAAGGAAGCAGTTGGCACACAGGTTTTCACAAATCTAACTCAAATTGTAATTGCACTTCAAAGTTTGAATCCCCGGCAGGGTGGACCTGCCCTTCATCGTTCTGATGTCCATACATTTGGTATCATTAACATGGGTATTAATTACATCCTTTATTATAGCGCTTCATAGTGGAAGGCATTCGCCATGAAGCGCTATATAACAAAAGTGGTATATTATTTTGGGAGGATCAACACCGGTCAAACATGTAATCATGCAGTTCATATGGAAACGGTCTGCCCTTCAGCAATGGAAGGAACAGTGAGTTTGTTTAAACTTCAAGTGCAACCAAAAAACAGACAAATGTAAATTAACCCTTGCCAGCCTCGTTAAAGCAAAGTTGTTTTTTGGAACTGCCACATGCCCTCAAAGCTGAGCGACTTTAATCATCTACTTTGGATCCATTAAACTCTAACCTTGAATCGGGTTTGATTTCAAGGAATGCTTACGTCCTTTGACTGATGCAAAAGGCTAATGGGGTATAGGGCAAAAATATTTGTATCATTGCATCATGCAGCAATATTATTAGATTCAACTTAAGCAGCACATTTGGTGCATAGCACATTTAACTATGGCTCACACTCCTTCAGAAGACTCACTTTAACAATAGCAAGGGTGTGAGCTGCCGAATATTAAGAATTATTCAAGCATGGTAATCGGGAACGACTGTAAACAAAAGCCGCCTGGCCCACGCTCGTATAAGTACTAAATGGGTTACAAGGCATGTAACGTGTTGCGTATAGGAATGCGCTGACATTGATTGCCCATTCTCCATTAGAATAGTGAATCTCATGGATGCAATCTTAGCCTAGTATAGTGTAAAATGGAAGAATATAGGGTGCGTCTGGATTTAGGCTGAACTTGTGACTTGGTTCCTGAACAGAAAAACAAAACACTGTAGGCTTGGAAACTTATACAGTCCAGAAAATGGTAGCATAAAATTGGAAATGCATTGCTCTCTGCCATGTGTGGCTGCTGATCTATGCATACTGCGATGGGTTCGGAATATGCAATCACAGGAATGCATATTTCAAATGCAGCGTGTGAGATGCTCTAGAGCACGGGTGCACAACTTACGGCCCGTGGGCCAGTTGCGGCCCGCCATGCCATTTTATCTGGCCCGCGAGGAACAAAGAATTTCCTGATGGAGGGAGGCCCGCAAGCAGCATCGGCCGCCCTCCATTAGGAAAGTCTTTGTTGTCTTCCGGGCCGGACGCTGGCCCTCATTGTTTCAGTGCACACGAACCATGCAGCGCCTACGAACCTCGTAGTGCATGTGTGCTGCACCAATGGAGTGCCAGCATTACGGCTGGCGTGGCCAGTAAGGCTTGATGCCGGAAGGCATTTCAGCCTTGCCACGCCCATGCCAGCCGTAATGCAGAAGCCTCGCCAGCGTTACAGCACGTCTGGTAAGTACATGTGGGGGGGGCTGTATGTTTGTGTGTGTGTGTGTGTGTGTCTGTCTGTCTCGGGTCAATCCTGTTTTTTGTTTTTGGATGTATGTTGCGATGCGGGGGTGGAGGGGTATGTCGGGTCTCTATGGGTGTTTGTATTTGTATGTCTGCAGTGTATGTTGAGATGCGGGGGTGTGGGGTGTGTCGGGTCTGTATGGGTGTTTGTATTTGTATATCTGCATTGTATGTTGATATGGGGGTTAGGGGGTGTGTCGGGTCTGTATGGGTGTTTGTATTTGTATGTCTGTGCAGTGTATGTTGAGATGCAGAGTTGGGGGTGTGTCGGGTCTGTATGGGTGTTTGTATTTGTATGTCTGCGCAGTGTATGTTGTGATGCAGGGGTGGGGGAGTGTGTCAGGTCTGTATGGGTGTTTGTATTTGTATGTCTGTGCAGTGTATGTTGAGATGTGGGGGTGGGCGGTGTGTCGGGTCTGTATGGGTGTTTGTATTTGTATGTCTGCGCAGTGTATGTTGCGATGCGGGAGGGTGTCGGGTCTGTATGGGTGTTTATATTTGTATGTCTGTGCAGTGTATGTTGAGATGCGGGGGTGGTGGGGGTGTCAGGTCTGTATGTGTGTTTGTATTTGTATGTCTGCGCAGTGTATGTTGCGATGCGGAGGGGTGTCGGGTCTGTATGGGTGTTTATATTTGTATGTCTGTGCAGTGTATGTTGAGATGCAGGGGTGGTGGGGGTGTCAGGTCTGTATGAGTGTTTGTATTTGTATGTCTGCGCAGTGTATGTTGAGATGCGGGGGCTGGGGGTGTGTCGGGTCTGTATGGGTGTTTGTATTTGTATGTCTGTGCAGTGCATGTTGAGATGGGGTGGGGGCGTGTGTTGGGTCTGTATGGGTGTTTGTATTTGTATGTCTGCGCAGTGTATGTTGAGTCTTTGGCTGGGGAGTGGGGGCCATGGGGCATAGTGTTTGGTTGGGGACCCTGGGGCATAGTGTTTGGTTGGGGGCCATGGACATAGTGTTTGGTTGAGGGGTGGGGGTCATGGGGCATAGTGTTTGGTTGGGGAGTTGGGGGCATGGGGCATAGTGTTTGGTTGGGGTGTGGGGGCCATGGGGCATAGGGTTTGGTTGAGGGGTTGGGTCATGGGGCATAGTGTTTGGCTGGGGAGTGGGGGCCATGGGGCATAGTGTTTGGTTGGGGACCATGGGGCATAGTGTTTGGTTGAGGGGTGGGGGTCATGGGGAATAGTGTTTGGTTGGGGACCATGGGGCATAGTGCTTAATAAAAATTGGGGGTTGAAAAAGCCTCCTGCCTTTCCACGCCCCGCCGCACCTACCGCCCCCCCCACATTTACTTTTCGGCCCACTATAGCCATCATGTAAGGTACTTTTGGCCCCCTGTCAAAATCAGTTGTGCACCCCTGCTCTAGAGTCACACACCCCTTGTTTGCCCCTCATTCTTTGTGCTAAAGTAACAGCCTTTCAAGTGGAGCAATTTATAAGTGATGGCTCATTTAACAAGCCATTGTTTGTATACAGTATGTGCTCAACATTTCACTCTTTAGAACTGAACATGGGACATTTATATTCACCAGGCCAGTACAAGTATCAGTTAGCTGATCAAACCTATACATTCTGCAAAGAGAATGAACATTCCACACAGAAATGTTTTAAACTGTTTTATTTATTTTCATATCTCTTTATTTGAAACACCAACACATATTTTTTTCCTATATTATTTTTGAGTTACAAATGGCGCATCCCTGGGAAGGTTAACTGACATGTTCTTGCTTAAGAATTGTACTGTCTGCTTTTGACTAAATGCATAAGATTAGCATCAAACGTCTTTTAATTTTCTCAACAAGCCAGAGCCAGCCACTGCTTACCACGCACACCAGATGGCAACCCAATGTGACTTGGCACCTTGATTAGGAAAGCAGGGTTTATTGTGTCACTGTGCAGACCATAGACCGTAGCAAATCAATGCAGTGATATGTGTGCAGCAATGATTTGTGCGCTGCCCAAGTCACCACCCTGTTAGTTAATGGCGTCTATTTGGCGCTCCCGTATGTAACAGCACATATACCTGTTGTTGTCTGATGTTCCAAAAGTCCATACTATAGCACACTGGAATGTTTTGTGTATGTGACTCTGATGAGCATGCCATACCGGGCCCACACTTAAACACATAAAGCAATCAAAGAAGTTTCCTCAAATTGTTCATCCACTAGGCCAAGCGCCCTTTCTAGACTGCCACGTCATGATTTTCACTTGCTACATATCAGCAGTAATAAAAGATGCTTATGCCAGCCCTCTTAGATAAAGCATGGGCCTGCTCGTTGTTGCACAAATAGCCCCAGAGGCCTGCGTAATAGTGAGGAGGTAGTGGCTGAGGAACTGTGGACCCTTTACCATGCATTAGAAACCAGTTTTGTTTAAAATGCTTCTTCAGCTTATTACTGGTCAGGCTAAAGTTTGTAAGAGGTACAATCCTTTCTATATAGCCTTTTTATGCATTGTTAATTGGGTCACTCTTGTGCGGTATACTGTCCTGTCTGTATATATAATTCCCAAAAGATGTTTCTGTATTGGGCTGGACATGCCCACAGTGAGACCCAGCCCTTCCTCATCTAAAACTCTTCAGAAACAAGAAGAAAAAGAGCCCTTGTACCCCATTTGAGTGGCTGATGTTGTGGCCATTTAATACTCGCATCCAACAATTTAAGATGTCCAAATGAGCATGTATCATTCATGGTTACAAACATTTTAATGTTAGTGTGAGTATTGTGAACCGTGATGTGAGCACCAAGCTATGCATCGGTTATGCATTTAGAGATTCACACATACAATCCTTTTATGACAGATTTGTTTATCAAATGTACCGAGCTCCGATCACTGTTATAGTCCTGAAATGCTATGTGATTTAATGCAAATCATACAGGAATCCTCATTGGTGTTATTTGTCCTCTTTCCCACACTCAGAGGTATTTTGAAAGAGTACAATAACAGTGTACCAGACTGTCCATCTTGGAATGATAACCTACTATCAGAAAATTATTCATATGGTTAGTCTAGTATTGCCCCTTGTGAAATATATGTGAGATGGTACGAACAGAACACCTGCAACAGAGGGCCAGTGGTCAGTGGGCCCTCAGACCCCGGCAGGCTGGTCACACCGCAGTGTGCCAGTACGGACAGTCTGAAACTGCATTCAGTCAAGGCCTTCCCTAAGAGCAGGTGACAGAAAAAACATTTACTTGGGCAGCAACAGCTGTGTTTTCACATTAGAATTCGTCTGTAAAGTACTTGAATTACAATGTAAAAAAACTAGCTTAATTTATATAGCAATTATTTATTCATATTGAGGAGTGGTTTTGTTGCACGACAGATGTGTAGTTTGGGAGTGATGTGAGCCATTTGGGGCTGGGGGGGCGCCAACGATGCATCCCGCCTGGGGTGCAATCTGGTGTAAGACCGGCCCTGCCTGGGGGCCACTGGAGCGGTGGAGCACCATACCAGCATCTTTTGCCTGAGGGGGGAGGAGCCCTGCACCCGGCGCTGGAGCAAGCCAAAGAGTGTGGGAGCAGTGGAGGAGAGCCCCCTCGGAAACAGTGAGTCGGCTGCAGCGGGTACAACTCTGCAGACCAGCAGGCACCATTGTGATTGTGGGGTGGGATGTGAGAGGCACATCGCCCACCCCGGACTGAGTCTGACTGCCCCGGTGGTGGAGCTCCTCAGGGCTGGTCCTTACGCCAGCTGGGCAAGCCCGGCTTATCACAGAGAATGCAAGCTTGGGAGATCTGGGAAGGCTAACAAGGCCGGGGGTGAAGCGTTGGCGGCCTGCGAAGGAGGAGCATGCTGAGGAGAGTGGGGGCTTCCCCACACCATGGAAGCTCACCTATTTATTTATTTAAATTTATATATTGCGCAAACAGCTCTTGGGCATCGAGGCGCTGTTACATGGGATGACCTAATGGATTCACGGCCAGTGGGCTCGCCGGCAAAGCTGCACCTGACCTATGAATCAAAGCAGTTTAAGGGTGGTATGAGGCACGTGAGGCCCTATGGCTCTCCCAGCATCAGGTTCATGGTAACGCAGGGAAACCGCTCTGTATGTGCCACAGGCGAAGGGGCAAGGAGCCAATACAAAGGACAATCCACTGCATTGCACCCCCATTGCCCCTGCGCCTATCCATATGTGCTGGCCACCCTCACTGGCGAGGTGTTCCTTGGAGACTCAACTACAATGAGCCCCGCAGGGAGCTTGGGGGCCTGGTTGTTCACATCATAGTCCACTCGGGGAATAAGCTGGCCGATCCTGCGCTCGCATCTCACAGCTCTCCTGAAGTGGCACTTACTCATTGACGGTCCACGGTTCCCCTGAGAGAGGAGAACTGGATCGAACAGATGCTCTTAGCCACCTAGAGCCCCAGGGCCCCATGACTGCTGCAATGGCTGAAGCTCAGGAAAATGGCAAACATGGGGACATCTCCACAATGCTGCATGTGGTGGACAGGAACAGGCGCACAGAGTCAATGACAGCCCAGGTGCACAGCACAGACCCTCTTCCAGCCATGTTCAGATTTCGTAAACATCTGCGTGATCTGCAGGACCTGCTGGCCGAAAATTCGCAAGGAGAGTCATAAAAGCACAGAGGAACTTTTCCATAAAATCCTGGCACTAAACACGATAGTCGCTGAGGCGGAACACAGGGTGTCAGAGGTTGAGGACACACTCTGAGCAATCGTATGTGGTGGAGGAATGTTCCAATCATCTGCAGTCTCTGGGGGCACGCTGCACGGCCTTGGAGGACAAGCCAGAGGATGGGGAAAATCGCTCCTGCAGGAACAACATTTGCATCTGAGGTATCTCTGCCGCAGTTAGAGACAAGGAACTACCAACCTTTGTGGCTGACCTTTTTCGCTCCATCCTCAAAATGCCCATGGAACAGGACATTGAACTTAATAGAACACACCGCACCAGATCCCGCATTGCCTCGAACCAGGAAAGGCCTACAGATGTTCTGTCCCGGGTTAATTTCTTTCAACTGAAGGAGCACACACCCACGCCAACTATCACCTTTCGCAATATGTCTCTTTCTTTGTACCAGGATCTAGCAGCAACGACCCCAATGAAACGCGAGGCGCTGCACCCACTATCTGAGTGGCTGTGCATAAAGGAAATACCATATTGGTGGGGCTTTCCCACTGCCCTCCATTTTACCCACCAGGGGAGGCGTTGGTTAGTATGCTCCCTATCAGAGGCAGAGGGGCTGTTGTGTCTGTAGAAGCCTGGAGGGGGAGAGCCAAAGGGGGAGGGGGACACTGACGGAGATGCAGAGCTAGCATCCTTGCAAGAATGGCGCATGGTGGGCAGAGGGAGGTGATTGAGGGGACCAGTTAGGAAGACATGAAGGTAATGGAGATCAGTGTGGTTTTGCTTCTGAGTCCTTGTGGAGTCCCTGGGAGCTGGGGTTGTTGTGTTGCCTGGGGGGGAAGGGGCGGGCGGTAAGGGCTTATTCAGGAAAAGTAGTAGCGGGCTGGGTTACGGAGGCAGGGGAGGCGGAGGTTGCTACTGGAAAATTAGGGTTCCTCTCCGCCCTCCAAGTAGGTCCCTCTGCGAATCTCTCTAATGTTTGGAAGATGCTCAAGCTGGAGCTTATTCAGGGGAAGAGGGTGAGAGTTGGGGGGTGGCAGTGTTGTGTTCCAAAATGTTGGTTGTGAGTCAGACATGTATACTAGGGCGGTGCTGGGGATACGGTTCACGACACAGGAAAGAGGGGTGGCAACCTAAAATCGCAGGGCCATGTCGGCTGATGTAGCAAATACCGCTGGGGGGGGAGGACACCATAGTGATGGGCATGTGGAATGTTCAGGGCCTGAACTCCCTGGTCAAAAGAAAGTCCGCTCTGGGCAAACTAAGGGACATGTCACTATCTATTGTGTTCCTGCAGGAAACTCACCTGCTTGCTCAAAAGGAGAGGCACCCATGGAAACTGTATGATCCGGTGCTTAGGAATCCCATCCTGGCCAGGGAGATAGGGGAAGTAATCTCCAATTATTTTAAGCTATAAAGGCGGTGGCAAGGGGTGAACTTATTAGTAGGACAGCAGCATATACTAGAGCGAGGAAGTTAATCTGCGAGAGGCTGGAGAAGGAGGTTGCCCAAGCCGAGCAGGAACACAAGAAATTGGGGTCCCATAGAGCAATGCAGGCTCTGAGAGTGGTACGGAAGCAGCTGGAAGCACTCCTGGCAGATAGAACAGCCCAGGCAGTAATGAGAACTAGGCAATTCTACTACACTAAAGGAATCGTGCTAATGGACTTCTGGTAGCCAAGCTGTGCAAACTCCAGCCCCGGAACTCGATCCAGGCCCTACTAGATAAACAAGGGGTGTCGCAGTGGGATGAACCTGCCAAAATGGGCATCCTTGAGGCACACTTATCTGCAGTATTTAAGAGGGAACTCCTGCAGGAGGAGGCCCAAGCCCGCTATTTGAGGGACGCACATTTGCCTCGTCTCCCGCTGGAAGATTGAGAGGTCCTTGAGGCACCAATATCATTGGGGCAGGTAGAGTGGGCTATAAAATCACTGAAAAACAAGGCCCCGGGCCCTGATGGCTTCACGGCCCCCTTCTATAAGACATTTTGTAGTATTCTGGTCCCCCGCTGGTGAGGTTGTTCAACTCTTTTAGAACCTCCAAAAGGGTTATCCCGTCTATGGGCGCCTTGATGACCATCTTGCTCCCTAAACCGGGGAAGGACCCGTCCATTTGTGATTCATATCGCCCTATTACACTCACTAATGTGGACTCAAAGCTTTTCTCAAAAATATTGGCCCGTTGAATGATGGGGGTTCTACCCGGGCTCATAGATGGGGACCAGACGGGATTCATTACAGGTCCCTGTTCATTGACTTTGCTGAGAGATACCCTGCAATGGCTGCTAGGCCCCCGATGTTGCAACATTTTTCTCCTCTGTGATCCTGCCTGCCCCCAGAGGCAAGGAGGGAGTGGCTGGATCCAGGGAGTGTGGGGGTGAGAGGGGCAACCAGACTTGAGTGAATCTAATCCATGTCTGTACTGCATTGATGTCTAGCAAGCCTGAAGATCCAGGGGCCGTTCCTCAGAATTGTTCACATTGTACAGTACCTGAAGTTAAGCTTGTTTCTGTACTCACAACATGTTAACCTAAATAAAAGTTTTTTGAAAAAAGAAAAAATTAAATCTCCTGGGAGAAGCTGAAGAGGTGGTGATGTCTGTTGATCAGATGCAGTGCTGGTTGTCTCTTCCGACCGCGGTGGCACCATCTATTGAGAGATGCATTTTATGACTTTTGTTAAGGTAGAAAGATAACTTTAAAATTAATCTCCTAGAACGGATATAGCCCTGTGAGCATTAGATGCTGTCCTGAGATGGGAAATGGGCATGTGCATTCTCCACACAGTTACCACCTCATGGGGTGATAAATGGTGATCTTTTCAGGGCTGCGTGTGCATGCCAAACAACATAAGGGGCAAGCAGTGCACCCAGTTCTTCTTCAACATGGTGCAAAGCTTTGACAGTTTTCTCTTCAATAGGCCGTTTATCCATTCTACAAACTGTTGGCCTGGGGGTGGTAAATTGTGCACATCCCATATTTGATGCGCTGTAACCTCCTTAAACAGCTCATTGAAGAAGTGAGTGCTGTTATCGGATCTTAACACATCGCACAAACCCCAACGAGGGGAAACCCCTCTGACCAAGAATCTAGCGGCACACTTAGCATCTCGATGTGCACAGGGACTGGCCTCCACCCATCGGGAGAAGGCACACACGACCATGATCATGTAATAGGGCCATTATACCTATCTTCCATGTCCTGTAATAAATGTGAAATTTGCGGATTGGCCCAGTCGGGCGTGGCAGAGTACCTCTGGTAGTTCATAAGGTAAGGCCAGTACTGTAAGTCTGACATGTAATGCAATGAATAACCATTTTAGTTAATGTCTCCTGCAGATTGGGGGAAAACCAGTCCTCTTGTATGTCTGGAGCGATATGTTATTTTGACACATGGGATGGGTGGTACAGCTGGTCGAATATGACCAGCAGCAGTTTGTACGTCATAACTGCTTTGCCTGTTGTTTCCTGATGGCATAACAACTCCGTACGGGATCGCTGACACCCTCTCTTTCGCCACAGATCCTTTTCCTCTTGTGGGGCACAGGCTTGTAGTTCAATTGGTAATGAATTGTAGGAGGCTGGCAACTGCTCCCTGCCCTGCACTACAACTGAGTTTTGGAAACACATGGCACCAGGAGATATGCTGCTCGTTTGGCTGCCGCGTACATAGCCACGTTACTGAGCGAGACCTCATCTGTGTCATTAGTATGGGCAGTGCGTTTTACCACCGCCTTCAGGGCAGGCTGGGATAACGCTTCAATCAGTTTGTCCAATAATGCTGCATGCTGTACTGGAGACCAGTCCTCCCTCCTGAACCCTCTCTTTATATAACATGCTAGCTCTGATTGCACCATGTTGGTGATGTAGGCTGAGTCAGAATATACTGTCACCCAACACCCCTGAGAGGTGTGTAGCACCTCAATACACGCTATTAGTTCTGTTGATTCAACCGAATAGTGCATGGTCAATCTTTTCTGCACTAGCACCTCATACACCCTGTGGTGAGATATTGTGAGTCTGGCTGCAGGGGTATGGAGAAGAAGGCATTCTTCAAATCCACCACAGTGAAATGTGTTGCCTGTTTGGGGATGCTGCAAAGAATTGTAGCAGGGTTGGGAACTACAGGGAATTCTGCATGTACAATGTAATTTAGGGGGCAGAGGTCCTGGATCATTCTCCGACTCCCGCCCCCCCCTTTGCCTTTTTTATCCGATAAATCACTTTGTTGCATTGGGATGTTGTGGGGACAATAATTCCCTGATTTAGAAGTGTGAAAATGTTCTCTTGTATTCCCTCCTCTGCTTCTTTGGAGAGTGGATATTGTCTAGCTTGGGGTAGTATCACACCTGGTTTGATTGTTATTCGCACAAGGGACACTCCTTGCAGGAGCCCTACATCGTGGGCACTTGTTGCCCATAACCTCGCTGGGACCTGCTCTAGATCTTCCTTAGTGAAGGAGGGCAGGGCAACCAGGGCCATCAAGGAAAACTGCGCTTTGCAATATTGCACCATAATCTTGCATGGGATACAAATGGCCAGCACTATTTCTCCATCAGCAGAGTTGGAGCAGTCCTGCAGTCACTAGTCAGCAGTCGGTCTACAGTGCCTGTTGTTGTGGGAGGAGAACCCACTTATACTGGCTGATATCCGTGGAGCGGAACACGGAGTGGGAGCAGAGTTGGAGCAGTCCTGCAGTCCTCGGCAGTCGTAGATGTCGGGACTGAGGACTGGCTCTGCGGAACAAACTTTACAAACTTTACAAGTCACCCAAATAATTCAGCAGCATTCTATGTTTTTGAAAAATCTGCGGACGCTAGACGAGGACCCGGGCCAGCGCTGCCTTTCGGAGCCACGGGAAGAAAACTTCACTGCACTCCAAACAGAAGAGCCTTCCCCAGCCACCTAGCGTCCCAATAGCAGCGGCGCCGCCACAAGACACATTTCAATCTGGGCCTCGGGGGATTGTTTCCCCAACTAAGTCTCCCAAGCCCAAGGGTGATCTGCGGCATAAAGTGAATACATCAATCGAAAAACGGGACTTACCTGTGCATTTCAACCCCGCCGCACCCGTCACAGCTTTCAACGAAGCAGGAAGGCAACCTCCTTCGCAGTCTCCTGGGTGCCCTGTGAGAGGTGCATGGAGGCTGCTGGAGTCAGACCCCCCGGCCATCCCTGCCCGCCGGCCCCTGCTTACTGCTTCGGCGAGTGGTCCTATGCACGAGCTGGTCGGAGGACCGTTCGCTCGGGACTTGGGGCTGTCGGAGCAGGCTGGCAGGGAGGAGTTCTGTACGCCTGCCTCAGAGGCCCCTCGCAGTACTGAGGAGCCGTCCGTGCATGGAATGGCGGCGAGAAACCTCAACGGCCCTATTACTCCTATGCCATACAGTGGAGCTGGACGCCCGACGAGGCCAACACTGTCAAGCCCCGCCACCAATCTAACAACTAAGTCGCTATTGACTCCGAACGGGGCAAAGGAGGCTTTGAGTGCAAAAACAGGTGCAGCAAACATCACAGCTTTGATACACGCGAGCGCTGAGCAGGATCCAGACCAAAGTAACATAATTTGTATTTCCTCCAGCGATGAGGATCAGGCCCTCAACGCTCATAAGAAGAATTCAACTACCCACATCCCCTCTACTGCAGACCCATATGTGGACTCACAGCAAGTTTCAGCTCCTGATTCCAACCTGGGGGCGCGAAAGCCACCTGATACATCCCTAACTCCACCCAGAGATGACCTTCCGCGGGAGCAGCCACAACCCCCCATGATCTGCTGTCGAGAAAGAACTCACAACCTCAAAAAATGAAAAGAATACCTTATAAAAAAAAGAGGAAGGGGCAAAGCACATGGTGGCCTAATTCAAGAACATACAGAAAATAAAAGGCACAAAAAAATAACAGAAACAAACAGAAAAACGACACAGGGAAAGTAACTTTTACAAGCCAGTGCAAAACAAACAAGAAAACAGACTTTGGGAAAATCATGCTACTGACCCCTCTACTATCCATTGCCTTGAGCGACTTTTTAAAAAAACAAGGCAAACAGAAGCTGCCCACAGAAACAGAACCATCTGACGCTGAAATCCTAGAGGCACTAGAAGAAATCCAGCCCATGCCAAAACTCAGGAAAACAACTTCCGTCCCTGACAAGTCTAAGCATATGCAAAAGGCACCAGTTTTGCAAGAGGGTGAAATAAGACCGCAAACGAGCGAGGGGCTGGCAGAACAAATACGCTCTGGTCACAACGACTCACTCAAGCCCATCGCAAAAGAAGCCACCATGCAGAACCCCTCGACGGAGGTCTCCAACCCAGACAAAGACCTTACTGATCTAATTGGGCTACGTTCACAAAAAGAACACCCCCAGGGAAGAGAGATGAGCCAGCAACCATGGGCTAAAATCCATCCCCCCAGATCCGACCTCCCCATCACCCTGTCAGAAAGCCCAAACAACTTGATACCATCAAGACAGGCAAAGGCGGGAACTTGGACATCCTCGCCAAGGTCAATCCCAGCGGGAGATGACAGCACTGTAGCCGACAAAACTCGGCGAATAACTCTAACTCACCAACTTGCAGAGTGTGCGGCAACCCTGCTCAAAAGTAGAAGACTTAGCAAACTTCCCCCTGAATTACAAAAAGACTTGCAAAACAACAGACGTGACCTAACAACAATTATGTCAGCCAGAACAATTGCCATGGCTCCCTTCCGTAAGCTCTATGAAAGCATCAGTGAATCTAGCAAAGAAAACACATCAATGTTAGCATCAATTCAATCAAAACTAACATTCTTGGAAGGATACATAACAGGAATCGATTTGAAATACGACACTCTACAAAGAAACTGGGAATCCAAGCTAACATCTCTCGAAGCAAAAATGAAGGAAAGCTCACAAAATGGGCCATCAGCTCAAGCAGGCCTGATGAAAACTACACAGACGGCTCAAGTCAGTCTAAATGAGGGAGTTGCACCAATCTTCACCAAACATTCAACGACTCCCTCATGAGAAAAATCCTACCAAACTAAGACCAATTTACCAACATCGCAGACAAACGGCAGCACAAACTCCTTAGTGCAACAGAAAATAGCTTTAAAGGTATCAGAGACAGATTAAAGAGAAAATTTGAAACTAACTCTGTCCGCAGCCCAGTCTGAAGCCAAAAGTTCGATTGGCCACTCGGGGCCTCCTAGGTCAGGGGACCAAACGACGGGCTACAAAATGCCTATGACCATCAATCTCACTAAATCTCCAAGAACCCCGGCAGACTTCCTGGATTCAAGTTCCCTAATGAACTTAACTCAGCATTTGGAGCCAGAATCCAATGGGACCGAATCTTTGGACCAGACAGACCCAAATAGTATTTCAAAAGACAGCCAAAACGGACCAAGGGACACTCACAGGACTTCAAATCTTTCACTGGCCGAAATCCTGCCAAAGATTAAACACACTCAACGCAAAAGCGAGAGTGAACACAATCAACTCATGGCCACCTGTCCAAAAACAACAGAAAGAAAAACCACAGATTCCCAGAAGGAGCCATTAGTGACCCAAGTATGGAACTCCTGGTCACCTAAACAAATCCAAAAGCACCAAGTGCACTCAGAAAAAACACGTTCTGACGACCCGAATCAACATAAGACTCGGGTTTTCAAAATAGAGAAAACACCAGCAAATGACAAATACATGGTGCTAAACCGCAAATCGGTTCTGAGAATACTGAAGAACATAGTTACCTTTACAAAAACTGAAAACTGAAGACTTCACGCTAATCGAGGCTTACCATAGAGAGAACAAGGCCAAAGCTTACCTCCAACTTAAAGCAAGAGCAATTCAAGATGTCACACAGGAAGCAGGTAAATAGCTAAAGCTAGCAGGCTTCACGCTCTCAGAAATCAAAGTCCCGGATACTCCATCTAGAAAAATAAAGTTCGACATAACAAAAACAAACAGAAAGAAATATTTCTCCAAAACTGAAGACTATCACAATACACAAAGGAGAGAGCCGAAGCGACACTTTGGAGATAACAGCAATCAAAGATCCTCCAAATATCTTCCAGAAATGGAGTCCTTTCAAAACATCCAAGAAGACAAGGAACAGGTACAAGCCAGATCATATTACCCCAGGTATGACAGGCCTTATGGCCGACAACGTATACGGATCTACAGGGAAAGTGACTCTCATAGGAACAGAAACTACAGTCAAAGAGAGACCAGACGAGAAGGAACTACCGGAGCATCAACATTTATACCCGCTCGTCGGAGTGATGTAACCCTCCCGAGCGGGCCATGGAAATGGTTAAAAGCAGCCCTAATCCCCAGCTCCAAGAAATAGAAATGATTAAACCCAGGGAGTGAACATCATTACAAAATGTCACTGATCATGGCTTCATGGAACACAAGAGGACACGGACATCTAACTAACCCCGACAGTCAACATTTAGGCAAATTCGATATCATGTGCCTACAAGAGACGTGGCTGCTCGAGAAAACCGTCTCTTGACGGTTTTGCAATTGAGACCTCTCCAGCAGTCAAAGGCCTACTAGGCCGCCCGTCAGCTGGCCTTCTCCTTGCAGTTCGGCTGGTTCCAGACATTGAGATTGTCGAGAAGATAGCAGCATCATACGGCACACTAGTAGTCCTCACCCATTGGAAGCACCTCTCATACTTCTCAAAGTCATGGACAACGACCAATTTGGCTATTGTGACCGTCTATTGGAATCCTCAAAAAACAACTGCAACATAGTTTCTGTAGCTCCGTGGCGGATATCATCGACACCATTACCATTGACTGGAACACTACATGCATAATTATATGTGGAAACATGAACGCGAAGTGCGTGAACCCGACAGCTCAAGACACCACAACTTCCACCTCCACGCAGTCAGTTGAGTGGGGTTTAGCATGGCTAAACCTCATGACCTCAAGGAACTTTCATAACGCTGCGTGGGCCAAAGATTGGCAGATGCAGATACCTACATGGGAAAGGGGCAACTCCAAGGCTACCCTGGATTACATTTTTGTATCCAGTGCCCTGCTTCCCTACATGGAATTCTTCAGCGTCATAAAAACAGACACTAGTGATCACAATATGCTGTCAATGACATGGGCATCGAACTGTCAACAAAACAAATACTTTCCTTCCTCAGTTGTGGTCAACAATCAACAAACAAGGCCACAACTAACAGCTGCCAACATTAAAAACCTCACAAAGCAATATATCGGTGAAGTTACAGACACAGAAATCACTACAGTAACAGAAAGACCAAATTACTTTCCACTACTTACTGTATACAGGACGAACCTGAAAGAGGTAACAAACATTTATAAAGCATGGCTAAAGACCTACAAAGCCAACCTCAATCAGAACGATGCAGAAGCAATGTTAAGAAATTTGAGCACCAAAAGATCTGGCGATTTCTGGGACTTAATCAACATAATGAACACAAACTTTGACACCCAACTTGCCAATTCAGTTCCAGAAACAACATGGGCCAGGTTTTTTTTCAGAACTCTTCACTGCTCCACAGAACGGTGGGGCCACAGTCCCCAGAAACCTCAGACTCGCCCTGAATCGACCTCTCTTCAAAAGAAGACATAATCGGAGCAATGAAAAAGCTTAAAACATCTAGAGCTCCAGGCCCAGATGGGCTAACGAATATCGATCTAAAGACTCACACTGAGGAATGGACAGACTTCATCAGCTTTCTCTTTAAACAGTGCAGAAAAACCAGACACATTCCTGCTTCCTGGACAAAAGCCGATTTTCAAGAGGGGCAACAGAGAGCACCCGGCGAATTACTGCCCTATAGCTCTTCTGGACAGCATTGGAAAACTCTTTGCTACCCTTCTGCTACACCACTTCCAAAAATGGGCCAAAACAGCGCCATGTGCAGACCCCTTCAAGATGGGATTCCCAAAAAACGGGATTACCGCAGTGAACATCTTCCTGCTAAACATAATCAAGTCAAAGATCAAACAAGGGACGCCAACTGTATTCTTGGCCTTTGTCGATTTATCACAGGCGTTTGATAAAGTAGATAGAGCTATTCTATGGGACAAATTAAAAGCCTGGAACTGTCCAGAGGAAGTGCTGGATCCGCATTACACACGCAAACATCATTACATGTTCGTCTAAACGGACAAGGTCTTCTTTCCAAAGAAATATCAGCAGAACGAGGGGTCATGCAGGGTTGTCCTTTGGCACCTGGCACGTTTGTGGCCTTTCTAGGGGACTATAAAGACTCAGAAACAACCACTCGAGGTTTTCCTCCAAAAATAGGCAACACTCCGGTTTCCCGGATCCTCTACGCGGGCAACATGATCTTACTTGATCAGACGCCTATAGGCCTTTAATGGCAGTTAGAAAATTTGGCAAAATACATGACAACTAACAATCTTGTGATAAACAACACCAAGACGAAAATTATGATTCTCAGCAAACACAACCAGAAACGTAAAACCAACGCAAGCAGGTTTTTAAACAAAGTCAAAATTGAAGTAGTCGCTAACTGCAAATACCTTGGAGTCACACTCGATGGTTCTTCAAATGAACAGAAAATGCAGCAAAACTTGTGGGAGAAAACTAAAAAGGTTGCATCCTAAATGAGAATCATTGACAGGAAATACGGAAAGTTTTCCTTTTTACCAGCAATTAACTTTTACAGGGGAAAAGTTGTGCCATTCTTGACGTATGGAATGGACGCCACGATCACCATGCCAGCCTCGATTTGGTCGAAACTGGAAGGGTACCTGTGGAGGACAGTGCTTGGCCTCCTGAACTCGGTCTCGATAGCAGCTCTCAGAAGAGAACTGGGATTACTGTCACTGGAGGCAACTGTTGAACTCCGCTCAATCCAACTCTACAGGAAAACCTTGCCTCAAGACTGCCTACCCATATAGAGGCTTATTGATGAGGAAATCAAATTGAACAAATGTGAAACACTGAACAAGTGGGTCGAAGTCCAAAAATGTAAACTGACCGACCTGGCGTGCACCTTGGATGACCTCACGGGTATTCCGCAAAGAGTAATTCTCAAGCTAGAACATCAAGATCGGATCAAAACAGGAGACAAAGCCATGCCAACAAACTGCTAAGACATCTCCCCCCGAACCTTTGACAAATGAAAATTCCCCTGCCCTACTGTTTGAAATTCCCAGACAAAGAAATTGCAAAAAACTTTTCTAAGAGCTCGCCTAAATCTCTTGCATACTCGGGAGATTCTAGCAATAAGAATGCTGACAAACAATATGACCTGCAGACTGTGCGAGGAGCACGACAAACAGGAAACCATGCGACATCTGGTCCTTAATTGCTCGAACTTGAGTCAAGAACGAACTGCGTTTCTTGCCCCACTATGGGCTGACTCAGAGATTGCTGAAGAAACGTGGTGGCTCCGTCTGATCACGGGGGAAAGGTCTAAATGGTCAGTTGCAACATCCAAGCTACTGGAAGTAGCTTTTAAAAAGATTAACTCCCTACAACCTGAAGCGACTAGAGACTTGTCCTAATCGGCTCTGTACATACATCTCGGAAAAGCGTCAGCCCGTCGTCCGGCTGGTGACCTTCTGACCACCCTCTCGCCTAGTCATTTTCTTTTAAGAAGCAGAAAACAAGGATTCTTGACTTCCTATCTAGCCTGGCAGCGTTCGCTTGACCTTGTAAAAGTCAATTTTCTTTTTGTTGACTATACACAAGTAAAAAGAAAAAAAAAATTCTCCATCATCAACCCAATCCTCAAACAACTCTGCATCTGTTACTCCTTTCAAAGGTACTGTTGGATCAATACACAACACAGTGCACCACTCGCGCTCATCAGAATCTGTCCCTACCACAACAATCGTTTTTGCCAACAACACCAGGTCTTGCAAATCCAGTGAAAGTATCATCCCTGCCACAAGCTCTGGGGTGACAACGGGGCAAAATATGAAATCAAATGGCACACACATCGCACCTTATCAATGTGGTGCACCGCATCAAGTAAAACTGTGATCCCATACACAAAAATATCTGCGTCAACAGGAATGCCATTAACCACCACCTCCGCTCCTCTGGTCTGTATTATGACCATCACCCTCATGGCACACATTCCTGGGGTGGCACATATTACTCCCCTGTCCGGGAAGTAAATGGTCATATTGAACTTACTCAACAAGCCGCGTCCTAATACATTAACTGGGGATGTTTCCGAGTACAATAAGGGCGCATGCACAATTTTTCCTTCTATTTTATTGCTACCTCTTCTGTGTATGGTACCATTGCGATAGCCCCAGAGTAGCTCTGCGTGTCGAGAGTTTCACCTGATAGTGGGAAGTTTCCCTCACTGATGCATGATTTAATGACACCGGTGTCAACCATAAAGATGATTTGCTTATTTCCTTAGACAGTGCCCACCAAGGGTTCATCGTCATGGTGGGTAGTCATGGACAGGACTGGGCACACAAGAGATTTCTGTGGACTGTCCTAGTCGGGATATGTGTTGGTACCTAGGAACGTTAAAGCATTACCTCCCATGACACTGACCGCCCCCTGTAAGGTGCCACAGTCCCATTTGGGATGGCACTGCGGTTAGGTATTTGACTGCCGTGCGATTGGGTTGACTGTGCAGCTTGCATCTGGGCGTTAGGTGTGATGTGGCAGGATTGCTATGCTATGTTATGTAGGATTATAATGATGTGCTATGTTATTCAATGCTATGCTATGTTATGTTGTACAATGCTATGCTATGTTATGCAATGATATGCTATGTTATGCAATGATATGCTATGGTATGCTACATTAGTCTCTCACATACAGTTAGGCCTCAGACCCTCCATGTCACCTACCTCTGCTTCCTCTGCATGCAGCGACAGGCCCAAACACCTCCTTGGGCACATGACACGTGAGATCTTCTCTTCCACTTATTCTTTACAAGCACATCATTAGCCCACATATGGGAGATAACAGTAGAGTTTCTGCGAATGTCGCTTATCCATAATACAACACGATGTCACAGCAGGGCTGCCTCACAAGGTCACAAGTGAGATGTCGATAGTTCTTGCCAAATGTCTGCAATATTGTGCCAAGTAACACCTCCATTGTGAAAGTACTATAACATATTAGTGTTTGCCTATGATAGGCTATATAACCAGCAGTTTAGGGGTGGACTCCTAGAGAGCTCTGTGTGCTGACTGCCTGAACACTTGTCCTGATTTGTTCCCTGCTGATCAGCTGATCACTGTGTATTTGCTATGTAATACAAGAAGCTTGATTTACCACCAATCTGTGGCTGATTGCCTTATTTTCTGCCACCTGAGGCTGATGCCGGGTGAGAACCCTTGGGAAGTGGCCTGCTCTTAACCACCACATAAATGGTGCCGGGATCTCTGCCCAGGACTGCATAGGAGTTTACCTGGGGGGATACGATCAACCACTACCACAGGCAGACTACATAAGGTCCTCATCATACCAGATGACCCTGTCAAAAGCGTGGCACACCGGTCATCTGTGAAGTTGCCAAATTCAGTGGTGTAATTGAGAAGAGACCCGCAGGAAATCTTTGTCGCAGCACACAGCCTTGAACCTGTTTGATTCCCCTCAGACTGAGCAGTAAATACAACCTGTTCTGCCACTGTGTTTTTCTTGGCATTGCACGTTATTTTGACTAAAGTTGATTTGCCAGGTCATATATGCTCTCTCCCTCTCCCTACACATCCTGGTATTTTATGTTTTGTATTTGTATGTAGATAGGTGCGCAACAGAGTTTCAGCTCTGGCCGAGCGCATTCATCGTGTTTGTCTACAGTGTGTCTGTTTTGGCTTCTATGCGCTAGTTGCTGGTTTGGGTGTAGAGCTCAAATTAAATCCCCACGAATCAAGCTATCTTGCGTGTAGCATTATTATTGTTAAGATCCTTAGGATTATAAATCAGTGCACAGTTTGTGGCAATCAAATAGAGAAACATATAGGTGTCCCATATTGTGGCAGAGCAGTGCCCCTGCATTCGCATAGACACTGCCATCCCATAAACCCCTCTTCCCTGTATCAGTGCAGCACGATCCAGATGGGAAAAAGCACTGGCAGGATGCCAAAGCTCAACATCAAAGCCAATGTTTAATGTTTTCGCAAATGTTCTCGACAAACATAAAACAACAAGCTCTTAACTACAGAATGCAGGAGGTGTGTAGTTCTATTTTACAGGACCATTCGGGCAAACAACAGATCTATCATGTAAATGTCATTGCTGTCGTTTTGTCATGTTCTGATTAAAACTGATTTTGTTTCTACTGCTGTTAAATTTTGTATTGCATATTGCATTAGATGTTTGATTCTCAATTTGCCAAGTTAGGTTTAGGTCACACCCCTGGAGTATCTCACAACTCCTTCCTGACCACAGAAGCCAAATGCAGTTGACCCCTCCCACCTTGGTTGGCACAGGCTCCTGATTTGTACAGCCATTTGTGTTTTTTTTACTCAGTCCCTCAAAATCATAAAAGCAATAGGATGTATGTCATGTATTCCTGTAGGTCCACGCGGGTCAACTAAGAAACCCCGTTTTCCGAAAGAGGTACATTTTTACATCTGGCATGGCTGTAGCTGCAACTAGGATAAGGGACATCCATACCAGGAGGGGATGATTAATACTGGGAAATGAAATGAAATCAGGAGGCTCAAAAGTTACTTGAAGAGGAATAAGATTATGATGTATCTAAGGAGGCAGAGAATAGATATCGCCCTATTACAGGAAACTCACCTCATGAAAGATAAAAGGATGTGATAAAGAGGAAATGGAGGGGTACCACCATAACAGCAACGTATTCGGCATATGCCAGAGGGGTAATTACTTGGATAGCGCCACATGTCCCCTTCCAGTTATTACAATCATCCGTTGTTTCAGATGGGAGGATGGTGGCGATAGAAAATAGGGAGTTGTGTATCATCAACACATACGCCCAAACCAAGATACTGTGGCCTATTTCAAGACCCTATACAGTAAAGTTAGCCCATACCTCGGGGGTGCAGTTATATGGGGAGGCGACTTTAATTGCACACTGGACCCCAGGGTGGATAGATCAGATAGGAAGATAGATAAACCTGCCCCTGCAGCCAAAACCATGAGTACCCTGTTGAGAGACTTTCATAGGGAAGATGTATGGAGGCTACACCACCCACATGATAGACATTATTCTCATTGCTCAGCCCCCCAAAACCTATACACACAATTAGACTATATGTTTGCTAGCTACACTTAAATGTAAGTGCAGGGCAGCTGAGAGGAAATGGAGGGCTTCTTGTTCATCCTCTGACAAACTGGCCTGTTGCCTGCTCCAAAGGCAATACCGACTCTCTGTCCGCACCAAGAAGAGAGTCCACATTCAAGCCCCTGTATCTGCTGCATCTTACAACTCGGCTGAACTCTTCAAAATCTGCAAAGAGCTTGCCAACCCTGCTGCAGTCTCTACCCCTCCTCTTACCACCCAAGCTCTCTGTAATGACCTTGCCTCTCACTTTATCTCAAAAACACAGGACATCTTGTCCAACGTTTCCTCCCCTGCCCCTCCTATTCCCCCTCAGTCTGCGCTTGCTAACCCCCCTTTAACCACCCCTCCCACCTTCTCTTCCTTTTCTCTCTTCTCCCCTGATGAGGTAGCTAGACAAGTCCGATCTATGAAAGCCTTGTCAAAACAGGTTCATCCCTATTCTTCTAAAACCATCAAGGACCACATTGACACCCTCGCTCCGGCCATTGCCGGTTTTTGCAACCATTCCTTTGCTTCAGGATCATTCCCCTCCCCTCTGAAACACTCCCTTGTGTATCCTCTTCTCAAGAAACCCACAGCTGATCCTTCCTGTCCGGCTAACTATCGCCCAATCTCCATTACTCCCTTTCTGGGCAAATTCCTGAAAAAACTGGCCATCTCTCAGCTTAACCTTCATTCTGATTCTGTTGGCTGCTCCGAAACCAGACTGGTGGTCAGTCTGGTTTCGGAGCAGCCAGAAGCACGGAAACTGCTCTCCTGAACATCCATGAAGATCTGCTCTCCAACCTTGACTCTAACATTCCCTCTGTCCTCCTCATCCTACTCGATCTCTCTTCTGCCTTCGACACAGTCAACCATACCATCCTGCTCAACCGTCTCCGTGAGAACCTGGGTATCACTGATCAGGCTCTGGCCTGGCTGACCTCTTTCCTCTCTGATCGACCCCTCTAAGGTTCAGCTGGGGTCCTTCCTATCCTCTATCTTCCTCTCTACCTGTGGTGTTCCCCAGGTGTCTAACCTCTCGCCCTGGCTTTTCAACCAATACCTGGCAACTCTGGCCCACTGCATTGCCACTCTAGGCTCAAATTTCCAGTGCTACGCTGATGACACTCAATTCGTTTTCAGGTTGCCCTCAGCCACCTCCTCTCCCTCCCTCATCGCTGATTGCCTAACTGCCATTCAAGATTGGTGTGCCGCCAATGATCTTTGTCTGAATGCCAGCAACACAGAGATCCTCCTCATCAGCAACCCTTCTCCATCCTTTCCCCTCTCTCTCTGGCCTGTCTCGCTTGGCCCTCCTCCTATCCCCACCTGTGAGGCTAAGAACCTCGGGGTCATCTTTGACTCCACACTTTCCTTCTCCACCCACATCTCTGAGGTCTCTAAAAAGTCAAACTTCCTATTGCACCTCCTCCGAGGCACTCGTCCTTTCCTCTCCTTCCCCCAGAAGCTCACTGTCTGCCAAACTCTGGTTCTCTCTAGGTTGGACTATTGTAACAGCCTCTTTCTAAATCTGCCTGCCTCTACTCTTCGCCCTCTGCAACTAATCCAGAACAGGACTGCAATAATTGTCCTTGGCCTCAAGCCCTGGTATCGTATCTCTCCAGCTCTGAAATCTCTCCATTGGATTAAATTCAAAACCCTCTGCATTATCCACAAGGCTTTCTGGGGCCTGGGTCCAAAATACCTTGCAGCTATCCCTCTGTAAATACCGCCCCTCTCGAGCTCTTCGCTCCTCTACCTCTAACTCCCTCAGGGTCAGTCGTTTCTCAAAGAAATGAGCCGGGGGTAGATCTCGGTCTTCGGCCGGGGCCTCTCTCTGGAACAGCCTCACTCCCACTCTAAAACTTGAGGAGAACCATCTCCGGTTCCGGAAGCACCTCAACACCTTGCTATTTGCAACTGCCTTTGCTCCCCCTCTCCCTTGCTGATCTGCTCTCTCTTGACACTGTGCATCTGGCCACCCTCCGTCCCTTTGGCCCAGTTACCTGCTCACCCTGCCACCCTTCTGCACTGCCTCCCGGCCATCCCTTGCACTGGGGAATGTACCTGTACTCATACAGTCCCCCATACCCCCATTTTCTTCTTTTTATGCACTTATCAGACTTACCCAGTTCTGCTGCCGTAAACACAGCACTTGCCACTTGCTGGCTGCACTACCCCTGTTTATTGCTCCATCATATATTTTATGTGTATTTATTATTATTTATCTGTTTATCCTCTGCTCTGCACTTTCCACTCTCCCCCTTCCATGCACTTCTCCCCTTTCCCTTTCCCATGCACTTGCACGACCTCAATGTCACTGGGCCTAGTAAGATCGTTGTTTTGTTCTCCCCTGTTCCCCTCCCCTGCCTTGTCGTGCTCTGAAACACTTGTGTATGAGCGCGATACAAATAAAATATCATATCATATCATACTCCGGAAATGACGGGAGAGCTAGTGTGGTCAGAATACAAAGTGAGGGTCCTCTCAGACCACTCTCCACTGATCTTAACATGGCAATACTTGTCTCCTCCTAGAGCCAGGATCCCAACGTGGCGGCTTAGAGCTGAAGCATTGAAAGACACAGTGTTCAGGGGTGACTTGAGAAACGAAATAATAGAATACTTTGAAAATAACAGTGGAAGCGTAGAGTCGGCTGGTACTTTATGGGAGGCATTTAAGGTGGTGGTGAGGGGAGCAGCTATCTCTAAATCCAAGGGTCTGCAAGGAGATATAATGCAAGAGTTGCAAAAGGCAGAGGCGAAACTAGAGGCAATTATGCATAGAGGAGAGAACTCCCCTGAGGATGCCGAGACCATAAGGCAATTGCAACAAGAGTGCGGAGGGCACTGGGAGAGATTATGCAACCTGAACTATAAGAAATACATAGAGAGGCAGCATGCTGGAGGGGACAAGCCAGGGAGGCTGCTAGCATGGTTGTATAAAAATGAGACACCCAGATCAACAATCAGAGCAATAAAGGGGGAGAACAGACAAATAGTGTATACCCAAGAGGGTGTGAACAGTGGGTTTTTGAGTTCTACCAACAACTGTATGGAGACGTCAAAGGGGGTGAATTACGGGAGATAGTTGAAACACTGGAGGATATTGGCTTACCTAAATTAGAGACTGAAGAGAAGGAGAATCTAGAGGCCCCAATCACATTGGAGAAACTGGAAGCAGTGATCAAGCTATTACCTACTAGCAAGGCCCCAGGAGCGGACGGACTCCCTAGTGAGTTCTACAAAACGTAAAACGGAAGTGCTCCCCCCGTTGCGGGAAATGTTGAATGAAGCGTTAGAAATAGGGATACTGCCGGAATCCCTGAGAGAGGCAATCATTATTCTGCTTCTTAAACCTAACAAGCCGAGCGGGTCGTTTAGACCGCTATCCATGCTCAACCAGGACAGCAAGATACTCAAGGCTGTGCTGGCAAATAGGCTGAGACGGGTTATTAACAAACGTATACATCCTGACCAAACCAGATATGTTCCTCACAGAAGCATATCCGACAATCTCAGGAGGCTCCACCATCTCATAGAACACACAGAAAGGGACTCGCAAGAAGTCACAATCATCTCATTAGATGCGGTAAAGGCCTTTGATTGTGTCAAATGGCCTTTGCTGATGGCAGCCCTAAAAGAATTTGGAATTGGTCAAAGGCACCTGAAGTGGGTGAAACTACTGTACAGTATGCCACTAGCTAGAGTCAAGATGGGAGCGATCATCTCAGAGAGGTGGCAACTCAGTAGGGGCACTGGACAGGGATGCCCTTGGTCCCAGATGCTGTTTATCCTAGCAGTGGAACCCTTAGCGATATATCTGAGGCAACAATATGAGGAGGTGGGGATCCACATGAAAGGAGGGTCACAGCTAATATCAATGTATGCTGATGATATGCTGCTATACTTGAAGTATCCGGAGGAAAACCTACAATATATCTTAGAAGAAATGGAGCGATATGCAATGCTCTCTGACATTACAGTCAATCCTAAGAAATCATGTATATTCCCCTTGGGGAGATATATGGGGATTCCGCAGGAAAATCTACCAGAATTACAAATACATTGGGAGACCAGAATCTTCAGATACTTGGGGATTGATATTTACACGGTGGAGGCTGAATATAAAACACAACACAGAGAAGGCAGTGGCAAATATTGAGAACAGCATGAGATTCTGGGATAAGCTCCCGTTAGCCATGGTAGGGAGGGTGGCACTGTTGAAGATGGTTGTATTACCTAGGTTGTTACATTTTTTCGGGAACATACCATACATGATACCCAAGCGATTCGTTGTCAAACTTCAGAGCATATGTAGGGGGTTTGTATGGCACAATACCAGGAATAGAATAGCCCTGCAAAGCATTTATGATCAAGGGGGCATAAAATTGCCCAACTTTGAGGTTTATTATTTGGGCAGTCAACTACAATATGTGGCTAGGTGGTTAACGGAAGACTCAACATCGGAGTCTGGATTGCTGAGGTCTGAATGTGCCCCGTGTTTCTTCAAAGAATGGATATGGCTGCCGAAATCAGAACTGAAAGGGGGCACGGGGATGCTAGAACTGGGATGGAGGATGTGGCGCAAGGCTTGTCCGGTCATGGAGAACCCAACCCTGTGTTCCCCGAAGGTGCCGCTAGTGGCATTGACCGGAGGGGACGAGCAATTGAGGAAGATAATTTGTAAGCATTGGGAAACGATGGGCATTGCAACGCTGGGAAATGTATGGCAAGATGGTAAGGTAACAGAATTTAACACATTGGTAGAAGAAACGTGTCTACACTCAGGACAGTATATCACTTACACCAGATGGTTTGGAGAGTAAAAGGGACGTGGTCAGAAATAGTTCTAGAAGGTCAACCTGACACGACCATAGAAACAATTTGTGATATCTCAGAGGCGGGGCACAAGGTTTCTCGAATTTATGAACTGTTGATGTCCAGGGTTGGAAAGGAGGTGACCCAGCTGAGAAGGGACTGGGAAGAGGAAACCGGAGAACCTATGAATGATGGGTTGTAGGTGAGGGTTCAGAGATACCACAAAAAAAGTGTCCAGGAATGCGAGGCTGCAACAGATTCAGCTATACATTACTCCCAGGGCGTACAAAACCCCCCAGAGGATTGCCCGAATCAAGAACACATGAATACAAACATGTCCCTAATGCGAGGAAGTGAACGTGGGGATGATGCATATGTTCTGGGCATGCCCGGAAATCGGAAAATTCTGGGGAGAAGTAGCCCACCTTTTAGCCGAGAAAGGGGTGAAATTAGATGTGGAATCTGTGTGGGCATGCATGGTAGGGGGGTTTCCTAGACCGTTCCAACTGAAACACGTGAGTAAACTCAAGGACCTGGCCTATATACTGGCCAAGCGCAGAATTGCTATGGGTTGGAAAGCAAACAATAGACCAAGGGTAGATGTTTGGTGGTGCGACCTCCAGAAATGGGCAGAAGCAGAAACGGAGGTATGGAGTGGAGCGGTCAATAGAGGGGGAGAAGAGGAAGTGGAATCTTTGATGGTCTGAAGACACTTAGTGGCCACACTGTCTGGGTCCACCCAGGCCTGCCTAAGTGAACATGATTCCTATGGGAGTACAGAGGAGGAGGTACCCCCGGATGAAATACCGGCAGGTGGTGAAGTGGAGTAGGCTCGAGGATAATGGGGAGACAGTGGACACTTTGTGATGTTGCATATGATGCCTGAACTTACATGACGTGCACAGTTGGGTTTGTTGTTATGTTGATCGGTTGTTAAAATTAATATTTTTTCTAAAAAATAAATAATGAAATGAAAAATATATTTTCTTCTTTCTTTCCCATTACCCTCCCTGTTTCCTTCCATCTGCAGGTGCAGCGATGAGTCTGAGCTGAGCTCTCTTATTTCCTGTTAGTACCCGCAAGGGTGCTGAGGCCCTCAAGAAAGTGGTGCAATCACCAACCCACTGAAACCGGCAGGCCTATTCAGACCTCTTAATAACAAGGGACTATATTTAAGGTCCGAAGTTAAAACGAGTGGAACTAACACCACTTGTTAGAGAGAAATACCACTTTGGGATTACCACATCACACGTGAAGCTCCGAAGTATGGCCCATAAACGTTAAAAAGATTTTCCATTTTAATTTCTTTATCTTTACATGCCAATTCAGGGAAAAAGAATAAAGAAAATGATTTCACCTTAAAGGCCCTGATCACACTTTTTGGGTTCAGTGCTGGTAGACACACTGATAGGTTTCTATAAAATCAAAGATACCACTAACAAAATAGTGAATTGTCTGAAGGATTTAGGGCAAGCCTCTTCTTATCTATCCCCTAACCCTAGATAAGCGGCCCAACAGCGCTATATAGGGCCAGGGACTACATGAGGGATTAGATAGAATGGTTGGAGGGCAAGCAACTTTGAGTTCTACATAAGAGAAAAGAAATATAACCACTGACCTGTCATTATTTGTGTGAAAACATATTTGGGTATACCGTCAGGTTCTAGACCCATCATTGGTCCTCTGATGTGTTTTTTGGTCCTTAATTGTATGCCTGCATGCCTGCCGTGTTTAGGGAATGGCCTTATTCCCTTGGGGTTACTTGTCATTATGATTTTGACTTTTTGGGTTAATGAAATTACTTTGCGTTTATTTTCTTGATTATTGTGGGCACTGTAAAGATTTTCTGCTACTGTTCACTAACACCCTATCCATGCTACAGACAACTTAGTGCTACAGAAATACCTACATGCTTTACTTCCAGGCACGGCGGAGGACTTGATTGGCAAGAAAAAAGTTCCTGCAAAACTACATTTTCATAATTGGCCTCCCACCTTCAATACTTTTTTTTGATAACACATTTTATTGATTTTGGGACAAACAAACAAACAACATAAGCACACTGTCGATACAGGTCATTGACTGTTTCCCATCGTCATTTCAGACAACATTTTAAATCTGAGTTCACTGCCCCTTTGCAGGAGCTACATTCGATTCCCCCGCTTTGATGGCACCCTGGATGTCGAGGGGCGCCACATTCTCTCTTCCTGTCCGCTTATACAAAGACATATTTCAATGGGCGTCTTCCCACTTTTGCCTTACTTTCTGCGCCTTGGCCGGACATCCTCTGGCCGTGTATACCCTGCCCTCCATTGCAACACAGATGTCTACGTCTGTCGTCCATTGTCCATAACTCGGAGTCATCTCCGACCGCCATTTTTGAGCGATGTTTCTTTTGATAAGTGCGGTAGTGGTGAACACAAACAACTTTTCATATCTTGTCAGGTCAACTTCATCGTCTATTCCCAGCAGTAGTAGCTTAGGATCTCTGGGACTCTAGATAATTCGTTACAACATGCGCCCCAGAACTGCTGAATGTGTGTGCATGCCCACAGTATGTGAAAGAAGGTGCCTTCCTCTGTTTTGCATCGCAGGCAGGTTGGATCATTTATCCTTCCCTATAGAGGGCTACTCTAGGATAGTATACTCTGTGCAGTATCTTTAACTGAATCAGCCTAAGCCTTGACGATATGGCTACCTCCCTAGGAAACATCAGAGCCATGACCCATTCTTCCGGTAGTATTGCACCCACATCAGTCTCCCATTTGGTCTGTAGTGCTAGCAAATCTGTCGTGCCAAAGGAGGTTATGGCACTATATAGGACCGACGTCACTTTTTGGGTGATTCCCTCCGGGAAAAGGTTCCTTTCTATTGGGGTAAATTCCGGCAATGCAGTTATGTCAGGGAGATTGCCCTGTAGTGCGTGTTGCAACTGAGTGTAATGGTATTGTTCGGTTTGGGGAAGTGCGAGGCTGAGCGCCAGCTCCGTGAATGGAATTACGGTGCCCTCTCTCACGACGTCACCCAATGTAAGTGTTCCATGTTGGGACCAGTGCGGCCATTTGGGAAGATTATATACACCCGGGAGATTTCTGTTATTCCACAGTGGCTGGGCTAGTGACAATTTATTGCCCCATCCCACAAATTTGTGTGTGTCCGTCCAAATTTGGGTTATATGTGTCTGCACATTGGAGGTGTTTGGTTGGGCCCTTTTCCTATAGAGATATTGCATGACAGAGTTTTCAGGAGTGCCAGCTTCTAATGAACGGTTATGCAGCGCGGATTTGTCCCTGTGCAATTGGTCACTCACAATTGTCAATTGGCTGGCCCAATAGTATGTCTGCATTCGGGGAAGCCCTATCCCGCCCTCTCAAATAGATCTTTGGAGCATGGCAAGTGCTATGCGGGGGAGGGCAATCGTTCCACAGCAACTTCCGGATTGATTGATCTATTTTCCCGAATACGTTTGGGGGGACGTGAAGTGGGGCATTTTGTAATATATATAGGAGTCGGGGCAGGGACATAATTTTAAAGAGCGCTACTCTGTCTAGTAGCATCAGGGGGAGGGATGCCCAGTGTTGGGAGTCTTCCGCGAGTCTTGTCATCACTGGATGTACGTTTCTGTGGACATAATCATTAAGATTATTTGTGACGATTGTGCCCAAGTATTTGAACTGCTCCCTTTCCACCTGGTAGGGGCATTGTGGTGGTATCGCTTGTTCTACCTGCCCCAGCGGGAACAGGATGGACTTAGCCCAGTTAACCTGCAGGCCGCTGAAGGCGCCGTATTTTTGTAGCAATCCGGTCACTATGGGACAGGATCTTACTGGATTGTGCAGGTATACAAGCAAGTCATCCGCATATAAGGAAACTTTGTCTTCCCAGCATTCTGACCAGCGGAAGCCCTTCCATGTCTCATTACCTCTCAGTATTATCGCGAGTGGCTCGATTGCTATCGCGAATATCATGGCTGACAGTGGGCATCCTTGTCTGGTTCCTTTTCCTATTTCAAAGGGGTTTGATACGTAACCGTTTACTTTTGTGACTGCTATTAGTGATTTATACAGTAGTTTGACCCAGCTCATGAATTGGGGCCCAAATCCCATTCTTTGCATTATCTCCCAGATCGCTTCCCAGTTCACCGAGTCGAACGCTTTTTCAAAATCTACCTCCAACAGGGCTAATGGGCCTTGAATGGTGGGCGTGTTTTCTATAGCCGTATGTAAACGATGTATGTTCATGCACGTGGATCTTTGCGGCATGAATCCACATTGATCCGGGTGAATCAAGGAGGATATAATTGGTTGGAGTCGGTTAGCTAGTGTTTTCGCTAGGATTTTGGTTTCGGTGTTGATGAGAAAAATCGGTCTATATGTACTGCATCTATTGAGAGGTTTGTCTGCTTTGGGTAATACCACTTTTCAGTAAATGTGGTGTAACTATGTTTGTACCTATTTTTTTCCACACCTCTACCGGGAAGCCGTTGGGTCCCGGGGTTTTCCCGGGTTGGAGGTCCGCCATGGCTGCGGACAGCTCGTCCTCTGTGATGTTAGTGTCTAGGAGGGCAGTTTGCTCGGGTGTTAGAGAGGGAAGGGTGACTGCCGATAGGATTGTGGTATCAATGGGGGAGGTCAGTGCTTTGTAGAGCTCCCTATAATAGGAGGCGAACCCCTCCGCGATGTTCCGATCTGCCGTTAACAGTGTGTCCCCCTGTGCCCTAATCGCTCTGACATGTCTGAGCCCTTCATCTCGCTTCTCCAGCCATGCCAGCATTTTGCCCGCTTTATCCCCGGTTTCGTACACTCTGGCCCGCATTGCTGTGTCACTTTCGGCCTTCTCAGGCAAGCCTAGAATGCGTACATTGTTCTGTCTCGATCTTCCCTCTCCTTCGTCTTCTCTCGCTTCCAGTACCTTCAGGCGGGCCGTAGTTCTATGCAGTTGCTGCTCCAGGTTCCTCAGTCCGTCCTCCATCCCAGATATGCGCTGCTCGGCCTCACCGGTGCGGGACGTTAACTTTTGAAGGTCGTTACGTAGTAGTGAGACATCCACGCTTATTCCATCGATTTTCTGTTCCATGGAGGCACGGGAATTGGCGATCGCCGCCATAATGTCCTTCAGAGAAATTGCTCCTCTTTCTTCTTCCATTGTTTCACTGCAGTCTTGCTCCACCGGCGCATTCGCTGCGGCAGTGGTGAATTGGTCAATTTTACTCTGAGTACCCGTTTTTCTGGATTTTTCTTTTCCCTCTACAGAGGTCTTTCATCGGGAGTTTCTGCGTAACTTGTGCCGCCAATGTGTCTGGCGTCCGATAAACACCTCCGCCTTTTGATTTGGGAGGCTATGTGCTGGGGGCCAGTTAGGGCTTGGCACGGGGATAAGTCCTGGTTTGAGGCGCCTCTAGCACTTCCTTGTGTAGGCTCCTCACTTACTTTCATGTGGTGGCGCAGCCGTGTGCCGCGTGTAGGGTGTTCGTATGAGTCGGCCTGACCGCCGCCACCCGTGCCTCCTCCCCCAGCTTAGGCCGACGCCCGAGGGAGTTTCGTCCGTGATCGCTGCCCCTTCCACCGGGACTGTCCTCGTATGTGTCCTCTTCAGGCGTGACACTTTCTCTCCCCCGCAGCGCCTGGCGGATGAGTGGGGAGCGCGCAACTCCTCTCAGCTGGACGGATGTCGGGACAGAGGCGAGGCGGCCCTCCTCTCCTGGTCAACCTCCGTGCAGCTCCGCTCCGCGCTTTGCCGTATGTTACTGTCCACCTGCACCCGCCCTGCGCCAGGGGATGTCCCAGGCCCTCTCCCTACACCTCTCGTCCCCTTCGCCGGCGTCCATTCACAATCGCGTAGGCAGGTTCACATCGGCATCACGAAGCATGGCGCCATCTTGGAAACGCTTCCTCTGGATGCTTTGGGGAGATCTCTGTCCTTCGGTCGCCTCGCTGTTGCACTTTTTGCTACAATTTCCTCACGAAAATTCGCAGCAGCGATCCCCCTCGCCGAGAGCCTGATTAAAAATTGTCGTTCGATACGGATGGCAGGTGATTTAAGCAGGATTTATGTAGCGGGCCCGGGAGCTCGAAGGCTCACGTCCGCATCGTTCCGTAGCTGGCCACGCCCCTTCCCACCTTCAATACTTCATATACTACAGCACTCTTGAGCACTGCAGTCTATATCTATGTTCTTATTTCAACCGAAGAGGCGATGTTGAGGCCCTCAGGGCCATTCAGCAGTTAAAAACCGAATGTGGTTGCTGAGATAAGCTGGACGCAGTTCCTCTGGTCCTTCTTGGATATCACTGTATCTTTATATTCAGCAAACTATCAATCCTTGCTTGCTCCTGTCTCCCTTTGTATACCACCACTCCAGTTTGTCTTACTCTTACGTCCCGTCCCCTTTCCTCCATACAGTACGGGCGTCCCTTCCAAGGGACGGCAGACAGAACCTTTTTCACCAGAAAAAACCTTGTTCACCTTTAAATTTAGAGGCACGCAAGGGTGCAGTCCAGGGAGCATGCGCTGCCCTGACTCTGCCCTCCGGCGCCACACCTCAGTCCCCTTTTCTGCATCGATGGGAACGGGCCGAAATTCACCAGCACACCTGGGTTTGGCTTCGGCCATGTAGTTCCACGTGCGAATACTTCTTTTTTTTTTTTTTATTATTTATTTAAAGTGCATATTGGTTAATTAAAACCTTATACACTAACAAAATTAATTACATTGGAAACAGATAACATACATTCATTTCATATTATCCATACATAAGAAGGGAATATTGCACATCAAATCATGTAAATCATACAAGCAGAATATCACATTTTAAAATAAAATATTACAGATTTTTAAAAAGAAATTGCTCGCTTCCAAATATAAAAGGCTGCCCCAATAAAAACCTTAATTTCACCGTCATAAATTACTGACCAAAATTGATTAGATTCAATCATTTGGAGGTCACCGACTAAATTTGAGTATCCTTTATAATACCATTCTTTTAATTTAGTACACATAGTTAAAATGTGTCTTACTGTCTCCACCTCTAATTTACAATGCCTGCACAGTCTTTCAGCACGAGGTATATTTGCCCAAGCCCCAGTTATTTCATTACATGGGAGAGTACTCATACGTAGCTGTAAAATAAATCTCCTCAGAGTCCTATTACCCGTATTTAACAAATATTGTTTCGGAGTGGCTGGTTTAAAACCTTGAAGAGCATACATTGTGTATCGGGGGATATTATATAAATAGGACTGATTTTCACACAAATCCCAAATACATGCTTTTTCTTTGAGATTTTTCAAGATGCATACTATATTGTCCTTCCCCGGGAGCTCATTAAAACCTAAAATTTCAAGAAAGGCTAATACTGTATTTTGTAAACTAATCATGTAGGAATTCTTAAACCTACCTTCGCTCTTATTTCTTCCTATGAGACCAAGGAGGCTTTCTTTCCCCTCTTTCCCCAATATTATTTTAAAATAAAGTTTACAACATCCTATTTTCCACCACGTGGAAAGGGAAATTATCCCCAACTCGCATCTTATTGCTTGTATAGGCACAGCTTTGGGCAACCCAAGGACAGGTCTCCAGAGCTTCCCTTCGAGTTGGTCTAATTTACCCAAATATTTACTTTCCACTGTTTCTATAGCGTACATAATTCCTGGAATAATACAACTCTTATATATTTCTAAGAAACCTTCAATGGACTGGCCACCCTTACTAGCCATGTATTTCCTTATCACATTCCATTTCTTCAAAATTTTTAAATTAACTGCCTCTTGGAAAAAATTAATACATGGTTTACTCAGGATGGGCATCCCCAAATAGGGATAGGCATCAACAACTTCTAATTTAATATTATTAATATGCCATCTGGAAATAAGCCTTTTCTTTTCCTGTTTAGTAACTCCAAATGCCATAATTTTTGTTTTATTTATATTAATATTGAGGTTGTTGGCCTCCGAGTAAGCAGATAAACCATTCAACATTCTTTGCAGTCATATCGGAGTTTTATCCATAAGGATAGTATCATCTGCATACGTAAGTCCACATATTGGTTTCCCAGCCACAATAGGTGGGAAGATGTTTAAGGTCTTAAAGCTCTCCCACATATCTAATACATATAGATTATACAGTATCGGAGAGGTAACACAACCCTGCTGAAGACCGATGTTAGTTCTAATGTCAGATGACAACATCCTTCCTTTACCCAAGCAGATAGTCACCGTAGTATCCCTATACATTTCCTCCAAAAAATGAAGGATTTTTGGGCAAATCTTTTTCACTCTCAATTTCTCCCACAAAAGTCCCCTATTAACACAGTCAAAAGCTTTCGAATAATCTATAAAATATACATATAGTTTTTCCCCCTTGTCCTTTGAGTTGGCTATGATGTAGTTCAGCATGGTCAAGTTATCCAGGGTGCTATATCCCTTTCGAAATCCCGTTTGTTGAATAGAGAGTAAACAATTTTCCTCTATCCAATTATTCAAGATGTTTACTAACAAGGAGCAAAAAATCTTGCAACTACTATCCGCCATTGCTAAAAGTCTATAATTATCCGGCAGTTTTCGGTCCCCTTTTTTAAAAATAGGGACGACAATAGCTTTCCTCCAACTTTCTGGTATAATACCTGTTCCCCATATATTCGTGAATGGTTGGAGAAAGATACCTGCCCATTTCTTAGGGTTTTGTTTTATAGCAATGTTAGCCAACCCATCCGGCCCTGGGGCACGAGAGGAATTCATTTTTGAGATCACTTTAAGAATATCAATAATATCAAAGGGGATATTAGTCATACCCCATGGATTTAGGCTAGTATTAGCTGATATGTGACTAGTCTTGAAAAAGAGGTTAGTAATATATTGTTTCCAAACCTCCTGACTAACATCATTAATTTCCCTGTTATCTTCATCCATTAAAAATTGGCGATATAGATACCAACATTTTTTTGAATCATGAGTTTTACATAATTTATATATACATCTCCAATTTGCTTTGTTGTTATTATATTTATAATCCTTTATCCAATTTTTATAATGTGTCTTTATATTACTTATTCTTTTACTTCTCTCTTTATCATCTAAGTCACATATCTGCTTAAGTTCCCGAATATTACGTTTCATCTCCTTTTTCCTATCATAGATTGCTTGATCGAACTTATGTGTGTGATTTTTCCCCTTTGAACTTTTCAGAATGACATTACTGTTTGTACGACGTATCATGCCCAGTAGATTGGTAATAGAGTTAAGTCCATTACAAGTTATGTCGTATCCATCTATGACTAAACGATCAAACAGACCATTAAAGGAGGCTAGGTTTCTATCAGACCAAGTAATCCTATTTCCACTAGCTGAAAATTGGATATTCATCTCCTCGCCCACTCCCCATCTTTGGGTTCCTGGATCACAATTAAATTTACCCCGAAGTGGTACATGATCACTTAGCAGGATATCTACATGTTCGAACGAGATGTTTGTGCGTCTTTGATTTTTATTAACGAACATGTAGTCAAGCCTATAAGAAACCTTTCCATTAGACCAGGTGTTCCTATCCCTTGTACCTATATTAGTTTCCAAGTATGTAAGCCCCCAGTCAGACATCAAGTTCATCCATCGACAGCCTAATAGGGTCTGCTGATTTTTTCCCCCAACCCCTAGACAATCCTGTAATTCTGTAGATGCAAGTATAGCAGTTTCCTCCCACAATTCTTTACACCTATTCATATCCTTTTCGGCTATATTACAATGGGCATTAAAATCTCCCACTATACAAATATCAGAATCAGGAGATTCCAGAGTCCAACTATCAAGGGTTAGGTTGAGATACTCCCCAATCTCCGGAAAATTGACCCCATCAGGTTGAGAATAAATATTTATAAGTAGAAGTTTCCTTGTATGGCTTCCTCTATCTATAGATACACACATGACATTCCGGAGACTCCCATGTTTCACATATGGTTTACAATTAAAATGATTTTTTATCCCTATACAGAGCCCTCCATATGGGCGACCCTTCTCACCCTTATCGGCAGGTTTTTGCCATATATTATATCCATCCAATAAGATTTCCCCAGTAATCCAAGTTTCTTGGAGGGCAAAAATGTCACTCTCCAAGAGTAGTTTTATACCATCCTTGTGTAAAAGGGAGTTAAAACCCCTACAGTTCCAAGAGAGAAGGGTATATTCTTTAGTGCATACCTCATCTCAATTTGAGCATGGGGTATTTTCTTCCAAAATGTTTGTATCCTTTAAGTTACTTCCAGATGCAAAACATGTTTGAGGATACCCCTCCAAACCCCTATTTGCTGTACTGATATTTTTATATGGGGGAGAGTTGCATATCACAATTTCATATTCATTCCCCCATATTCCATTGGAGTTTTCACGTATAAGGTCAACAAACACAGCAGATCTAAATCGGGCAATAACCCAGTTTTCCCAACTGCCAATTTCTGGTAGTATAATAGATTCAATGTCCCCTGTATCAATATTTTGTAACTGCGGTATAGATGACAATTTATTCAATAACCATGCCCGGTTTAGAAAGGGGCTTTCATCTGTGGTATCCCTTTCTATAATCTTTATGGTTTTTCCCACTGGAAACAGAGGCTCTTCATTCGTTCCAACTATGTTAGCCATGCCAATTTTATGATTACTATGCATGACCAAACGCTCCATCTCCCTAATATATGTTTCCTGTTCTGTTTTAGTAAGAGTCATATCATTACTATTCCAAGGTATTGTAACATATTTAAAATTATTTCCCATAAGTGCCCTATCCTTGGGTCCAAATTCCTCCGGCTCCTGCTTATTTCCTTTTAACCAGGCCTGTAAACCCCCGTTTTTTGTTTTCCTTTTTTTGCCTAAGTCCAATTTCTGCTGATGTTCAATAATTTCAAAGTGGTTCCCCACCTCTACACATTCAGAGTCTGGAGAAGCTGTATCTGCTAGGGCCAACGTGTTCTTTTTAATCTTTTGTGTAGTTATGACTTTAGCCATCGCCACCCTTTTCCGAGTGGGCCTTCTATTTTTCTTTTTGCGCCTAGTGCGTCTCTTCAAACCTTGAGATACTGTTACTACAGCAACACTCTCATTCAGGGTTATTTCTTCTGGTATGTTAACCCTAGAATTGGGCAACTCTTGAGGGGGTAGGTTAGACAGGGCTTGTTCTTTCTTACTTTCATTTTCAGCCACTAAGACCAATTTGCTCAAATCTCCAAGATCATCACTTATTTCCATTGGATACTTCCCCCCCCCCCCAAAATTCTTTTACCCCAATCTCAAGGGATCTAGTATTATCTATATTCTGTTGTACCATTACCTTAATATCCCTTTGTTCTTTAAGCAACTTAGTACAAATGGTCATTAAAACATCCATCATAGTGGTGAGTGCATCAAATTTTTCTCCAACCTCAAGGGGGTTTTCATTAATCCCACTCATATCTCTATTAAGAGAATTATTAAATTAATTCTCTGTAGGATTCCATGACACCGCTTCCTCATTACCTATATCTTCTTCTTGTGCAAATTTGGTCAAATCTGGAGTGTCAGATAGATTGAATCCAATAATATTATTCATTTCAGTATCCTCCACTGCAGAAATGTTATGATCCTTATCTATTCCCATGGATTGGCGCCTCAGATTATGCACTAATGTTAATAAAGAATTATAATCAATCATTGAACTGTTAGAGGGGAGAGGGAGGGGTTGTTCAGTATCAGGTACCAATACTTTTTCTTTAATAGTTAAAAAGCTAAGTATTTTCGGTTGACCGGGTATATCTTTAATCTCACCTGTGAGTTCTTTCTTTTCTCCCTTACTATTATTTTTTCCTTTCCCCCCTTTCTTAGTTGCTATTGTTATATTGGTTGTTGGTGTACTTTGTTTGCCTTTTTTTGACCTAAGATTATGAGTACATGGGCTTGGGGCCATAATAATAGAGGGTACAGAATGGGCCTCATTACGACCCTGGCGGAAATGGAAAAATGATGGCGGAAATGCAATACCGCCATCGAACACCGCTCGTTGCGATTATGACCCGTCACCGTAAAGTACGATGCCATTAGCGACACCGCAGTGAACGGCAACGCTAACTGCACCAAGTACGCGCACGCGCGCCTTGCAAAACCGGAATCACCGCCATGGCGCAACGGTACGCGAATTCTGACCCTAGCGGACATGTACTGAACGCCATCAAGCACGTCGTAAAGTACCATTCCGCCATGGCGAGAAATACGGCATCGTGAACCAACCGTAAATGGCCCACTGAGTGCCTGTACTCCACTCCCTGGCCACATTGCACAACTCCTGGCAGGCGCAATGTACTCACACTATGCAACCAGTGAAATCTACAATTCACCCATGCATGCCAACGTAGAAATGCATGCAGGGGCTCAAAGCGCCCCGTGAGTGGGCATCCATGTACGGCATGTCACCATAGCCGTACTGATGCAGCACAGGCATGTGAAGGTACAATACATCAAAATGAAAATCAAGAACACATGACACAAAACAACAGTAGTCCCCCATCGCTTGCCACCAGCGCAAGGCAACATCCAAAACAGCATCCTGAGGGGGATTGCACCAGCCCTGTACTCTTGCCAGTAAACAAACCAACCATCAGCAGAAGCATGTACCACACAAGTTGGCAGAGTGACTGAGCAGCCAGGCTCATCCCAAGAGGGGCCGATGGGAGCTGCAGGGCACAGATGGCATCAATACAGAAGCTATTCCAATGGACATGACCCCAGTCCCCCTCCAACAAACGCACGCAAACACAGTCACCTGTGACCAGCCACATTCTGAACATCCCATCATTCCACCAATCGACCTGGCTGACAGGCACCAGTCGGCCAAAAGCCAATCCCCCGCCCCTGAACAGCACATCATGTAAACAGTCACAATGGCAGCCCCTATCCGTGACCAT
This sequence comes from Ambystoma mexicanum, assembly GCF_040938575.1. Lineage (NCBI taxonomy): Eukaryota > Metazoa > Chordata > Amphibia > Caudata > Ambystomatidae > Ambystoma > Ambystoma mexicanum. The sequence continues at coordinate 249,038,228 of NC_090930.1, read as the reverse complement.
ACTGTGCTACGTAGGCAAACGCGGCCAGTACTGTACCACACAACTCAACTCAGAAGGCGGAACACAATGCAGATCATCTCGCAATACATACCGCCACAAATCGAAAATCGCCACATCACCTGCAAAGAACAACGCAACACGACAAATATCGGAATACAATTTAAATGCACATCCAAATGACAAAGGCCCCACAGCAATTTGCAAAATAACACCAAAACAACCATCATCACCGAGGGCTGCATCTGCAATAATTGACCAGCTTCCACTTGTGTGACGCCCTGTACCATCATGGCACACAGGGCCTACATCAACGTTCCAAAAGGCAACATGGAAGCGGCAAGAACCGCAGGTCCGTCCCATGAGGCAGGCACTAGTCGAGCTGAAAGGCCGAAATGTTGCACCTAGCCACCAGTACAGCGTAAGGGCATGTGGCCCATTGGCGATCGTCCCATAAGATCGAAATGGTGCTCCACTGATTCACCCGAAGCTGCAGGAGTCGAGAGTAAAAACCATCTGGAGGAGTGGCGTAGAGATGGCATCTGCAATAGGGCAGGAGATACCTGTCACCCAAAAGAAACACAAATTAACCGATTGCATTACGGGACTCATGATGCATTACAATCTTCATTCAACACACCAAATCCACACCCATATGCATGCTAGCCCACTCCAAAGGAATATACAGACCCCTAAATCAGTATCGATTCATAACGAAATCAATCGAGGTAAATACACCATTGGCAACGTCGGTTACTGTGCATGCGTCCGTCAAGATAGAACCCATGACATGGGTTTAGTAACGTGCCTAGACACAAGTGTATGAAGGCGCGTCGAGACAGGGAGGATCCGACAAGGGCAGATAGACGTAAGTCCCACTATGGCAGCCTTGCATCACATAGCGCAGGGGAAGGGGAGTGATTCAAAAAACCCATGTACATGGCAGACCCTAAACGGAATCATCTGTCCATGCATCCATTCATCATTCCCTCATCCCGCAATGAAAACGCATGAATATTCACTCACATAATATGTGAAACTTCCATCGCGTCTGTGCGTAATGCAGTCTGCAAAAACCACTGTGCTCCTGGCCGGATCTGTAGTGTTGTGAAGCAAGATGGATTTGGGAACGTCCTGCCTTATCGTCCACTACGCTATTGCGCATCCCATTCAATTCATATCATTCATTGCTTGCTCGTTATGGGCCATGTCCCAAGGACATTCTACAATAGAACGTTACATTTCCAGCCAGACCTGTGGGCGTATCCTCGCCGCTACTTCAAAACCAAAAATGCTGGCCTTCGAATTCCTCACTTGCAACATTACGTCGAAAAGGCTTCTGTGAACGCTTGCATTCACAATTACATCAATGTAGTGCGGCTGTGTGTCATAATGCTAACTGGCTGCAATCACAAATGGGACGCCACGCCCGTCGGTGAAGTACGTTACTGTGCTGCATGAGGGTCGGCCATCGATCGAGCCCTACATACCACTGACTCTTCACAGGTATGTAAGCGGCTGCAATCATAGCATGTGTAACAATGGGAGCATAGCATGAAAATCAGTCAAAGTACATCACACTGCCATCGGGATTTGATACATGATTCCAATCCCAAGATGCCATGCGGCCAAATGCAGCCTTACGTGCGGGACGTGCTCGGCCAGAAGGGATTGCATCTGCCACAGATTCATTCAATCAGCACAGGTGGAGGCCATACAGGCCGACAGCACATATATAGCAGACCCAAACCCCTCCCACAACCACTCCCACTCCAAAATGCTACCGGCAGGACTAGCGATGTTGGGCCTGGGGGACCAGATAGCACTGCAAGTGCTACAACTACAAGAAGACGACGAACAACAACAGGTACAACAACCGGGCGCACAGGGGAGACGGAGGAGAAGGAGGAGGAGGAGGGCAAGGCAGGGTCAGCAAGGCCCACAAGCACTGCCACTACCACCACGCAGGCGGCCCGCAATCCCACGCCTCCGAGCCGATCCGTTCAACCTCACTGCTGAGCAGATCCACACCCTCTACCGTTTGGACCGGGACACCATAATCGCCATTGTGGACATGACACATGCTGACCTCGTGAGCATGATAGATAGCCCAACCGCCATCCCACCCCTACTGAAGGTGGTGTCTGCACTCCACTTCCTGGCCACAGGCACCTACCAGCACACAGTGGGACAGTTGCATGGCATTTCACAGCCACTGTTCTCACGGACACTCTTCCAAGTGCACGATGCCCTCCTGAAGCACGCCGACGACCACATCACACTACCACGCACGTACCAGGAGATTACCAACGCAAAAGTGGGATTCCATGCACTTGGCGGCATCCCGGGTTGCATTGGTGCCATCGACTGCACCCATGTTGAATTGGTTGTCCCACATGCCATGGAGGTCCAGTACCGCAACCGGAAACAATTTCATTCAATCAATGTGCAAATGGTGTGTGACTCCAACAAGATATTTACGCATTGTTGTGCCAGATTTCCAGGATCTACCCATGATTCTATGGTCCTGAGGAACACAAGAATACCACGCTACATGGAGCGACACGCAGGGCACAGATCCTGGCTACTCGGTGAGTCTCATTCCATGCATGACATCGTGGCCCATTTGATGCGTCAATGACCTTGCAGGAGGGGGGGGGGGCTACTTAGCACTATCATTCCACTGACACCCTTTATTCGTCTCATACAGGTGATGCCGGGTATCCACTGAAGAGATGGCTCCTTACACCAATCCGGAACCCACAGAACGAGCATGAGGAGGACTACAACCATGCCCACTCACGTACCCGTGTGGTCATTGAACAGGCATTCGGCCTACTGAAGGCTCGTTTCCGCAGCCTCAGCAGGTCTGGCGGGGCACTCATGTACAGCCATGAGAAGGTTTCTAAGATGGTCATGGCATGTGTCATGCTGCACAACATGTGCATACGTAGGAATGTGCCCATGCCCCCTGACGCTGTACTGCATGCACCTGAAGATGATGATGATGATGAGGGTGGGGATGTGGAGGCACCTCAAGGAGTCCATGAGGCACAGGATGCACGTGCAATCCGACAGAGCATCATAGATGCATGCTTCTAGCAACCACGCATGGTGCCTATTACACGGAAAGGGGACCTGTGGCACTGTGTGTGTGTAGTACAGGCACATTGTGGACTGTACGCCTATGAAGGCCTCGTACGCAAATATCAATGTCCACACATGTCATTGGATGATAATGAGGTGCTGTATTGTTAATGTGATTTGATTTATACACCCTATGGACCCGCCACCCAGTGAAGCCCAACACACCCCCTCCACCCTACTACCTCCCCCCCCAACACCAGTGTCCAAATATGCATGCTGTCCGTGGTTGGACGCTATTGCAAGCCCCCTCTACGGGTATCAGGGGCACCCCTGCCCGTGGAGCGCAGGTTCCTGCCAGATCTGCGTTGGGGGCTGCCCTTGACGGAACTTGCCACGGATGATGTCTCTGCCTGCTCGCGTCCATGCATGTCTCTGAGGGTTTGTGAGAGCTCCGAGAGCACACGGCGCACAGCAGCAAGTTCAGCACAAACGTCTTTGGACGTCGCATGCAGTTCCCCCCTCAGGCTCTCGGTGCTTTTCTCCATTTGTGCTCTCAGGCTCTCGGTGCTTTTCTCCATTTCTCCCCTGAGGCTCTCACTACTTTTCTCTATTTGTGCCCTGAGTGTCTCGGTGGATGTTTCCATGGCTGCCCTGGAACCCCCGCATTCATTTGCATGGTCCTTGAGTAGCGTGGACACTTCCTGCTGTTGCTCGATCAGCAGGTCGAGGGACTGTTGCCTCTGCTGGGCCATGGACATTTGCGGTGGTGTGACAGGGGGGCTGCTCAACACATGTTGCCTTGGCACAGGACTTGTGGGGGTTGGCCAGTCGTCGTCTTCAGGGTGCCCCTGCGTGGTTTCGTCATGGTGTAGGGGATGGAACATGCAGGGGGATTGGGAAAGGTCATGGATGGTACCTACGTCGCCAGCACTGTTTTCCGTGTCGGAGCATGCTGGCATGACAGCTGTGTCACCTATGGTGCTGCTACCACCAGAGGCAGTGCCATCAGATACGTTCTTTGGGGGGACCTGTGGTGCTGGGGTTGTGGACTTGCTGGCTGCTGGGGTGCCTGTTGCAGTCCCCTCCAGTGTGCTGCCACTTGATTCCTGCTGCTGCCGTGTCTTGATCCTTGCACCTGAGGTGGAGGCTCTTGGGACGTTGGTCCTGGCCCTCTTTGCAGGCGTGCTGGTAGGGGTGTCCTGCAGCTCGTCGTTGGTATCGGACCCTGTGGTGGAGTAAAGAGGGGCGAGCGTTAGTTATGGGTCTGTCGGATTTGGAATGGCAACGTATCAAATGCATTGGGGTGGTACATGAGGCTGATTTGGGACTGGGCCTTGGAGGTGGTCTCATTTTCGTGTGGATTGAGGATGCATTCATTTGGCTGCCTGCAGTTAGGGGGTGCATGCTGCACATGTAGGGGTTGTTTATGGCATCTTGATTGATTTGTTTATTCATTCTGACTTTTAGAGGGCGCTGTCAGGGCAAAGTATGTATTGCACTATGGGGTCACATGGTACTGCACATGTTCGTGGTTTGTGGATTTCGCATTGTTTCTCTTGGCCAACCTACCTGATTCTCCGGATGTCGGCACTCCTTTCTCCATCCCTCCGACTCCCTCTATGCTCTCCATTCCTATGGTGGAGGCGCAGATATCCTCCCAGGGGGTCAACTTGATGGGCGACTCTGAACCCCCCCCGGTAGCTGTGGCGATGTTCCTGTTCGCAGAAAGTATGCTGCGTACGCGGATCCGCAGGTCGTCCCACCGCTTGCGACATTGCTGTGGCGTGCGGGGTGTTGTCCCCACCGCACTTACGCGCTGTGCCACCAGGGCCCATATGGCCTTCTTGTTGGCAAGGGCCGTCCTGGTCATTTGACTGGAGAAGACGACGGCGGCATTTTCCTGGAGGGTCTCGGTGAGCACGGTCAGTTCCTCTCGGGAGAAGTGTACCTGCCGCTTGCGATCACACGCTTTCTTGGCTACCTTTCCCATATTTATTTTTTTAACTGGGGTTGCTAACGGGTTGGGATGTGTGTCAGGGTCGGATTTTTAATGGTTGTGTTGGGATTCGGATTTTATAGTTGTGCGGCGTGCTGTTTCCCGTTCCGGCCACATGCTTTTACTTCCGTTTCCGTATATTTACGGTGCCCGTAATTTGCGGTGCCCGCTCGTTACGGTGACCGCTCATTACGGTGACCGCTAAGATGGGTGGCGGTATTGCACCTGGTGCAGCGTACGGCGGCGGTAAGGGCCGTTTTGGGGTCATTTCCGCCATCGCAGCCTTTCGGATTCCGCCATGGCGTAATGCTCGTGCCCGATGGGTCGTAATTAGCCGCACTTTGCTCCTTCGTGCAATGGCGGAAACGCTATTTACGCTGTTGCGGTCCGGTCAGTCACTTTCCGCCAGGGTCGTAATGAGGCCCAATGTCTATACGGCACCGCCTTCTAACCTAGCAAACAGTAGGTCAATTTAGAGTTTCACTGGTCTATAAAATCTAGCTAAATATAAAAAATTACTTTTAAAAAGCGAGCAATTTGAGACTCGTATTATATAACAAGATCACTTCTTAGATGGAGTTTAAAACAAGGGTAGCTATCTACCACAACTGCCAAGCAGATATAACACCAATCTCACGTCAGTAAGGAGATACAGATTCAATGTTCCACAAAACCACCTTGTATGGGAGCGCCCGGCAGTGTAACGAGCAAGCTTTAAACCGACTCTCCCCCCACCAGGTGGTTATCTTACAGTATGTTTAGAATTTCGTTACATGCACCAAGTCCAAGCCGCCTGGTTAAGAAGAGAACTAATACTGACTGTTTCAACCTTAAACTTGCGTCCCGGCGCGCCGAACAGCCGCAGAACAGTCGGCGCCCTTTACACCTATCGGGCTTAACGCCGCGAGGGTGACTGTCTCGTAGTGAAGAGGCGATCAGGGAGTCACGTGATCGTGACGTGCGTGTCCCCAGCCCCGCCTCCTCCAGGAAGCAACGGGCTCTTAGGCACCAGCAAGAGCGTTTACCAGCTCGCAGTGCTGGCAGAAGTAATCAGGAGCTGCCGTTAAGGTATGAGCATATGATTATGTGCAGCAAAGGTTCGCCGCTCGGGCGGCTGTCTCGTAGTGAAGAGGCAATCAGGGAGTCACGTGATCATGATGTGCGTGTCCCCAGCCCCGCCTCCTCCAGGAAGCAACAGGCTCTTAGGCACCAGCAAGAGCGTTTACCAGCTCGCAGTGCTGGCAGAAGTAATCAGGAGCCGCCGTTAAGGTATGAGCATATGATTATGTGCAGCAAAGGTTCGCCGCCCGGGCGGCTGTCTCGTAGTGAAGAGGCGATCAGGGAGTCACGTGATCGTGACGTGCGTGTCCCCAGCCCCGCCTCCTCTAGGAAGCAACGGGCTCTTAGGCACCAGCAAGAGCGTTTACCAGCTCGCAGTGCTGGCAGAAGTAATCAGGAGCCGCCGTTAAGGTATGAGCATATGATTATGTGCAGCAAAGATTCCTTCTTCTTCTCTTTGTCTTTTTTTTCTTTTTATCATTCAGGTACTCAGCCCTGCCTGTCGCATGTCGACTTCCGCAGGTGTCCATCCTGCAACGGGCTCTTCCCAACTTCAGACCCCCCCATGCCCTCTGCCTACGTTGCCTTGGCCCAGACCACTGTTGGCAATCTTGTTCAGCGTGTGACTCGCTGTCCTCGAAAGTGCTGAAGAACAGACTAGCCAGGTGGAGGGAGCTCTTCCAGAAGTCACCTCCAGAGGACCTCAAGAACTTTGTGAAGCATCGAACCAGGCCCAAGGTAGGGCCGATATTCTCCATCAGACCCCGCAAGGGAGAGTCCTTCCCAGGGAGAGGGTTTCTTCAAGAGGTTCCTCGGCCTCATGAAGTCACCTCGGATGGGCATTATCCTCAAAGACGCCATCAGGGATGTCCTTCCCGCAATTCTAGTGGCACCACAGATGCCTCCGTCGGCGCCCCAGGCCCCGGCCCAGCCGCCTCCTCCGGCTCCCCATCTGACTCCTTAGCCTTTGCCGCCTCCTCAGCCTCCAGCTGCGGTCCCTGTACCCCAGCCTCCGGCACCAACTACTCCTCCTCCTCCATAGGATCCCCCAGATCCACAGGATAAGGATGAGGAGGAGGATCTGGACACGCCATCCTCAGCCAGAGCCTTCCAAGAATGTCTTGCTGGCTTGGCGGAGTATCTGGGCTTACCCCAACCCGAGGTCGAGCAGCCGGCAGAGGGGGTTTTCACACGATGCCCCTCTGCCAAATCGGGGATTCCTATGCAGACCGATGCAGTCTCCCTGGCCAAAAAGGGCTGGCTCAAACCCCACTCAGCCCAACCGGTCAATCGATGCCTGGATGCAAAGAACAGGCAGATGGAGGGGGATACACTCTTGCTTTCGGGCCATCCTCAACCACGGCATCACTATACTCCAAGCCTCAATCATCCTCAGCCTCCTCCTCTGCGGCACTGCTAGGCAAGGAGGAAAAGATCTTGGAGGCGTATGGCAAGAAACTCTATTCCAACGCTTCCTTACATCTGCGTCAGGCCAACGCTGATGCCATGCTGGCTTCCACCAACCAAAGATTATGGCAGGAAATTGCAGACTTCCTACCGAACTCCCCACACACAGCCAATCACGCTTGAAGGCGGGGCTAGCCGAGGCCAAGCCGGTGGCACATGACCTTATGGAATCCACTGTGGCCCATATTGAAACCTCTGGCCATGCAATCTGTATCGCCACGGACATGAGATGGACAGCCTGGCTCCGGGCAACAAAATTCAACCCGGACGTCAAGGAACACATACTAGATCTATCATTCGAGGGGGTTACCTCTTTCACTCCTCCACGGACGAATAGCTGGATAAAAAGAAAAACAGCTCACAAACGTCTTAGTCTTTATCCATCCTTACAAGGACCACGCCCAAATCGTACACCCAATGTCACCAGCGCCCAGATTGTGGTCATACGTACGGGGGGTTCGGTGGCTTCCAGAAACGTAGATCCAGACATCCGGACCGCTCGCCATCTCAGAACTGGCGCAAGCAAAAAAAAGGAGGGGTGGGGGGATGAGTAAGAGCTTTTTCTAGTCCCCCTCCTCTGCGACAGCCTCCGAGGAAAAGAAAGCATGACATGCCCCTTCGGGTCCACGTGTCTCCGGTGGGGGGCAGGCTTGCTCTCCATGCTCATTTCTGGTGCCAGAATTTGGCGGTCCCTGGATCCTCTCCAATCCTCGCCATAGTATCCATGGGGTACCACCTCCCTATCCCAGCCTCTCCTCCTCCCTCCCCTCCACTCCCACAGGTTGGGACAGCAACTCTTTTGGTGAAGATCCGGTCGCTCGTAGAGACCCAAGCAGTGGAGGAAGTCCAAGCCTCCCAGCGAGGCTTTGGCTTTTACTCCAGGATTTTACGCCATTCACAAGAAGAACCAGGCGGGCCTGAGAGTTGTGCTGGGCCTTTGCCCCCTCAACCTCTCCTTACCCCTGCAAAAATTCAAGATGGTTACGCCAGCTTTTATAGCGGAGACATTGGACAGGGGAGACTGGATGTGCTCCCTGGATCTGAAGGACGTGTACCTACATGTCCCGATTTGGCAGCCCCATCGTTCTTTCCCACGGTTCAGGATCATGGGCTACCATTTTCCGTCGGAGGACAAAATCTCAGTCTTCAAGAGAGCCACCGCCCACCTCCTCAGCAGAGAAGTGACCTCGGCATGGTGGTAACAACATCTCCTGGGTCTACTGGCAGCGGTCCTATTAGCCGTCCCGCACACAAGACTAAGGATGAGGAGGATTCAGCTGCACTTCGCGGCCTCATGGAACCAGGAGCGGGGCTCTCAATCCGAGATAATCAATGTTCCTCCATCTCTCCACCCAGACCTAACTTGGTGGTCCAGAGACTGTAACCTATGGACGGGCAAGCCCTTCCGGCTGCCCACTCCGCAGGCCACCATCACCAAGGATTCCTCCCTCAATGGCTGGGGAGCCACCCTGGACGATCTCTCAGTCCACGGCATCTGGATTCGACAGGAGCAGGAATACCACATCAATTGGCTAGAGCTGAACGCCATCTGGCTAGCACTCAGGGCATTCCTTCCACTTCTCAGGGGCAGGATTGTCCTCATCCAGACAGGCAACTTGACCAATATGTACTAGGTCAACAAGCAGGGAGGCATCAGATCCCTTCCTCTGTGCAGACTGGCAATCAGCATGTGGCAGTGGGCCCTGGAAAACATCTACCTCACGGCAGTCCTCCTCCCGGGGGAGTCCAACCTGGAAGTGGACAGGATCAGCAGGCTGGGAGTGGACAATTACGAGTGGCAGCTAAACAACCTTGTTATTCAGGAGATCTTCAACAGGTGGGGTCACCCCCACGTGGATCTCTTTGCCACCTGGCACAACAAGAAGTGCCCTCAGTTCCCCTCCTGGCAGGGACAGGGCCCCGGCTCCCTGGTCAACACATTTCACCTCCAGTGGAACGGCATGAAGGCCTACTCCTTTCCGCCCACGCCGCTAATTCACAGAGTAATCTGCAAAATCAAGGAGTATCGCCAACTCCACATCCTTCTAGTAGCTCCCTGGTGGCTGGCCAGGCCATGGTTTTCAGAGCTGCTCAGCCTCTCGGAGATGCCCCTGATTCACCTTCTGACGGGCCCAGCCATCTTCTGGCACAACAGGAGGGCAGAGTCATCCACCCCCCGCCACAGAAACTATCTCTCACAGTGTGGTACCTGAGCAGGTAACGCTGCAACACCTCAGCCTCTCTCAGGCTAATCTGGAGATTATTCAGGGCGCCAGGAGCAAGGCTACCAGGGTCCAGTACAAAAGCAAATGGATCAGATTCTGCCACTGGGCAGACTCCAAAGAAATTGATCCCCTGGCGTGCACTTTGGACAACGTGCTCTCCTTCTCGGCGCACCTCGCACCTTGCCCACTTGGAGCTTACAGGAACTCGGAGGAGGGCGTCTTCTCCTCCTCCAATCCTGTTGACAAGAAACATCTGACGGGACTCGCAAGGCTCTACCCGCCCGTCAAGAGACCGCACCCGGTGTGGGACCTTAACATAGTCTTGGGTGCCCTGCCGCACAAACCATTCGAGCCAGTGGCGTCCGTGGACATCAGGCTGGTCACCATCAGGACAGCCCTACTAGCCGGCCTCACCTCAGCACGTAGAGTCAGCAAAATCCAGGCGCTGGTCGCCTCGGCACCATATACTACCTTTCACAAGGACAAAGTAGTCCTGCGGACACACCCAGCATTTCTGCCCAAGGTGCGGTCTGCTTTCCACTTAAACGAGGAAATAGTCCTTCCTATGTTTTTTCACGATCCTAAGGACGATGCACAGATAGTGCTGCACTGCCTGGATGTCAGGCGTGCCCTGAAATTCTACTTGGACAGGACCTAGGGCTTCCATAAATCGGATGCCCTATTTGTCACTTTCAGAGGCTTAAGACCAGGCTATCAGGCTTCTAAAGCTTCCATATCCCACTGGATGGTCACTGCCATCGAAGAAGCATGAGGGCCAGCACAAGCCGCTCCCGGCCAACATGCATGCCCACGCAGTCAGGGCCAAGACAACGGCCATTGCATTCCAGAAACGTGTCCCTTGGCAAGTCATAAGCAGGGCGGCCACTTGGGCCTCCCCCTCTGCTTTCTCCAAGCATTACTGTTTGGATGCCGGCTCTAGATCTGAGGCGGCTTTCGGAGAGGTGGTTCTCAGGAACCTATTTGGTTAAGGAGGGTCTCCTCTCCACTCTGCGGTTACAATCAGTTGTAACCGCTCATCCAGTATGGAGGAAAGGGGACGGGACGTAAGAGTAATTATAAGTTACTCACCGTAGTGACTAACGTACTCTTAGTCCATAGTCCCCTTTCCTCCGTTCGTCCGACCAACCTCCCCCCCTAATAATACTGGTGTCATTAGGCAATGTTAACTCTATTGTTGATGCGTCAATGGGGACTGAACTGTGGCGCCAGAGGGCGGAGTCAGGGCAGCACATGCTCCCTGGGCCACACACCCGCGTGCCTCTAAATTTAAAGGGGAAGACGTTTTCTTCTGGTGAAAAAGTTTCCGTCTCCCGTCCCTTGGAAGGGATGCCCATACAGTATGGAGGAAAGGGGACTATGGACTAAGAGTACGTTAGTCACTATGGTGAGTAACTTTTACAGGTTAATTCATGGAATAAATATGCGCCGAAAACAGGGCGCAAGCGTGAAAAACGCAGTGCATGCGTGCAAAACGGGCGCAAGCGCCATTTACCGATTCATGGAACACATTGCGCGTGGCTTACCTGCGACCTGCGCCAAATCTGTGCGGGTCCTACACATCATTGCACCATCAGAAACGCTCTGCACGAGACGCCCAGAGAAGGTGCACACCGTCAAATGCACACACCTCAAAAGGTGGCGGAACACATGGAATGGGGAACAACACGTGAAAATGTGGGCGTAACGGTGGAAGTTTCGCAGAAAAATTCCTGCATGCCCACATGCACGTTAACAACACATATTCATGGAAACAAACAGGGCTAACCGGCGCACGGCAAAAGACGTACAAACCCGGAAACACGTACGCCAGGCCTATGGCAAGTACAGGTTTCCACCTCATATAATCCTAGACCAGGTCACTGAGTGGGAGGATGACCCCATCACCCACCTTGTGTTCCCAAGCACTGAGCCCCTTGTAAAAGGTGCTCAATATCCTGCATTTTGTGGCCACTGGGTCATTTCTGCGGACAACTGCCATAGTTAGGGGCGTCTCACAGTCCACGTAGTCACGCTGCCTACACCAGGTGTTGGCAATCATGACTGCACGCGCTCAGTCCGCAGGCACATATACATGCCCAGAGCACCCGCAGAAAGGCAGGAAATGGTCCAGGACTTTAACAGGGTGGCACACTTCGCTAAAGTGCTCAGTGCCTTTGATTGTACCCATGTGGCCCTACGTCCACCTATGCAAACTATCCAGTGTCCATCCATGACAGTTTCAGATTCAGAATGTCAGCCCTAAACCTGGACCTGGAAGTTGGGAGGCATGGCAACACATGGCTCATTGGTGAGTACAAATGCCTGTGCACATGCATGCATGTCACACACAGACAAATAGACAAACCCAAATAATGACAATCATTATCACCTCCCCAGGGGACTGTGCCTACCCTCTTAGCACCTACATGATGACGCCAATACGGAACCCCACCACACCAGGTAAGATACATCGCAGCCCATATTGCAACCAGAGCCATAGTGGAGTGCACATTCGGAGTGCTCAAGTAACGTTTCCGGTCCCTTGACAGCTACTATATGCACTCCCAGTAGTGTGCAGGATCATTGTGGCAGCATGTGTCCTGTACAACGTTGCAACATGGCGGGGCGTACCGGTGGACATGGTGGTGCCCACACATCCCCAACCACATGCACGCCCGCTGCGCATGGGAAGGGAAAGGGCACATGGCGAGGCAGCCCGTACCCAGGTTGTGGCTACATTTTTCACTTAAAATCCCACCCCTGCGGAGTGCACACAGGGCTGGCACATTCCAGGTGACAATCGATGATGACAAAAGTACAGTCAACTGTCACAACCCTACCACCCCGAGAATGTGTCCTTTGTGCTACATTGTGTGCATCTCTAGCTACTCAACCAAAACCAATTCTGGGTGACCAAAAGGCACACATGGAAGGTGCATAACCCCCCCAACCCCCATGCAAAACAGCACATTCAAATCCTGGTATGTCACCAAAACCCTCCTAAACCCCATGTCAGCCGCCCGAAACACCATGCCATGGCATGCAATTGAAATATCCTACATAAATGCACAACACATGACACAACTGTCACACAGTGCACCGTGACAAATGGAAACAGGCCAGAGACAATTCCCACTGACACATCAAAAGCAAACTCAACACAGTAACATCAATTTACAAGCATAACATATCATGAACACAGGACCCAACAGTGACAATGTCATACAGTGACCAATCACAATAGCACAAGTGTCTCAATGTGACATTGCTACCACACAGCCCCCTTCTATCTTGAGTGTGTCTCTGCCAGCTAAAGGGAGCAGTGTACCGCATACAGCATGAAGTGCATCAACAATGTAGACTGGCAAGGAAATACATGAATAAGCAACATGAAAATAAGCACATATACCAATATACAAACCAAAATGCAGGCCAGCCATGCACTGGAGAAACCATCATGAATCCCAACTAGGGGTGTATACACAGGTTGGACTTCAGACTGGCCACAGCAATGATGGAAGCCCAATGCCTCTGTTTAAGTTACTGTCACACTGTGCCATCCTTGCAAGCCCATGGAAAGGGGAAGCAAGAGTGGCATATGTGTCTGGACCCCAAGCCACAAACACCAACACAAGACAAGCCTGTATGGGCCCAGCCGGAACACACAGTGGATGCCTTGGGATGCCACACAAAGAAACACACTGTAACATGAATGCACAATAGACAAAAAAAGAAGAAAAGAATAAATGGCCATGGTTGACTGGGGGGGCACCTCTGAGGGAGGAGGTGCAGGGTGCACCTCAACACCCACATGCCTGGATGTTGAGAATTAAAACAAAAAAACCTCCATGGGCTTATGGCCTGCACAGCTAGTCGAGAGTGGGAGTACTGTCGTTGCTGTTGTCACCCTCTGGTTGAATATCGGGAGGTGTGCGTGGAAAGGGTGCTTGACCACGCATATCCCCGGCATGCCTCTCCATGGCAGCAAGCATGTGGGTCTGGAGGGTCTTGTTCTGCAGGATGATGGTACAGAGGTCCCCATGCAGCCCCTCACGTGTAGCACAGAGTTCCACCTGCAAGGTCTCACGTGTAACGTAGAGTTCAGCCGAGATGGTGTGTACCAGCTACTCCAACTGCTGTTCCACCCGTGTACTCTGGCTCATCAAAAGTGTAGCCAGAGTAGTTCTGAGGGAGGTGTTCTCTTTCCTCTGGGCTTCCCTGTGGGCCTCTGCCTCAGCAGCAATGGCTATGCGCAGAGCCTCTAGTTCAGCCCGTCGGTGCCTGTTGGCGGACATCGTGTCCAAGCTCTGTTGATCTGCTGCCCCAGGAGCAACTGGTGTGGAGCGTGAGCCTGCATCCGCAACCACCACAGGCGGACATACCAACACTGATTGGTCCCTTTAGGGGTCTACCCCCACTGCAGGTGTGTTGGACAGAACAGCTCCACTACAGAATCACTCACGTGCGACGGCATAGATGGATCAATATCTGATTCGGCATCAGAGGCATAGAGATCCTTAGAGGTGTACCTAGAGCCAGCCCTGGACAGGATGGTATGGAGCACCAATGGATGCTCCTGGGCTACCACATCACGCCTGCCACTGGTGCCTGGCTGGTGCCCTGAACCCTCCACCCTCTCTACCATCTTCTCCTCCAACACATGAAGCAGCCATGTGACACATGACACAAACTTCGGCATGCACGCAGTTGCAATGAAATGGAAGGGGACCCTGAAAGCAGACATGGACGTGTGTCAAATGTGAAGCCAACACATGTACTGCATGTTGCATAGCACCTGCATCACACACAAGCTTCTGCCTAGCATAGACCTTGCACAAAAATGACAGATGCCAACAAACAGATGGTACATAGCATAGCCATGGCAGAACTGTAACCAGCCCCAGATAGAAGTTAAATAGTACTGTCTGTGACCCATGGAAAATGCATGTCACCATACAGTACATGCAAATCACTACGAAAAAAAGGACACGTGTGTCACAGGATGCAACAACGCTAGTGTGTTGCAATACAGTGAAGGAAGGAACATGGATACATTAATGCTAGGTCACTTTGACATCACACAAGTGAATAGGCATGTTGAAGGGTGAAACAGGGCTCAGAAGTGTATGGGTGCAGTGCAGTACATGTGTATGGCCTCAACTATCAATATAAACACAAACGCAGTAATGTCATGTCATGTTGGCAGTGTAAGGGCCAGTGCAGTCATCATGTGCAAAGTGTTGGCAGAGGGCTGTAGGGATACAGTAAACCCCCCCAACCCCGCCACCCTCAAGTACGAGGAATGGCTGGGAGGCAGTGCATGGCTCAGAATGGTGGATCAGAGTACTGTGATGTAGCAGACCATGTGGGCAGGGGTCAATTGCATCATCTGAGACTACAGCAGATGAGAAGAGCACAGAAAGCACAAAACATGAGGAATCATGAGAAGTTCACCCAGACACGGAGAAGCTACAACACCAGTTGCATAGAGGCAGGGAGGCTGTACCAGAGGGAGGATTCCACTCGACACAGACGAGCACACCCAAAAAATGGCCGTGATGATGAACTGACCCTCAGTGAGCATGAAAGGGATGACAAATACCATGAGGCGGATGAAATACCGGAGCTGGAGTAGAATGAGTAGTTTGCCACTGACCCATAGGGGCTTGCTGGGAATGCACATGGTCCATGAATGAACAGTCATGGCCACTATGAGCCTGTGCCATCTGCACCTTCCGAGTGAGACACCCTGCATCAAGGACAAAGGATGTACCACACAGTACAGGTCTGGCAGAGTTGCAGAGTGAAGAGTGTATATCCACAGAAATTGGGAACAGGCCGTTGCAGTAGTCCAACATGGGAATCACCAGTACCATGGAGACAGTGAGCTGCTGGGGGATAGAGAGGCAAGGAAGTATGCCCCTGAGGAGGACGAGCTTGCAGGGGGGCCTCACAGAGACGTCAGTCATGTGACAACAGAGGCCGAGTGTTGAGTGAAAGGTCATCACAGGCTATCCGCAAACATGACTGGGAGCAAGTATATGGACAAAAGAGGCTGCCGAGTGATTGACATGGAAGGAGGGTGCAGGTGTGGTGATGAGGATTGCCTCTGTGTGCAGCACATGGCCTGTATGCAGACTGCATCACGACAAGCATGTATCAGTCAAGCATTGCATGTGTCACATATGGCAGTCATGACTACATAGCCTGAACTGGCAGTCAATCACAACACATCACCCAAGCAAAATACACATGGCCTGGAGACACACGCATCAACACTCATCGGACATTGCATCATAATCCAGCATGTCTTCCACTCCATGGATCTGACCCTCATCGATTAACCCTCCAGCGATCTCCTCATGTGGAGTGAGTTCAATGACCCACTGCAACTCACCAGATTAGAGGCGTAATTAGAAGCCCGCTTGTTCTTTGCTCGGTGTCAGAGGTCATTCCAACGCGTATAGCAATCATCAGCTGTGCGCTTCTGAAATCCCATGGCACTGACACATTCCGCGATGCACTGCCAGTGGGCCCTACGCTGGGCAGGTGTAGTTTTGCACCCTGCCGTCACCAGCATGTCATGTACGTGTGCCGACATGTAGCCCACAAGTGCGTCCAGTTCCACTTCATTGAAACTCTTCTTCCTTGACGTGCCGCAGGCCCGAGCCGTGCCTGTGGTCCCAGCCTCTTGTGCTGGAACACGCTTCCTCCTCTTGGTAGATGGTAGGTGATGTGGACCTCGAGTGGCTTCTGCCGCTCAGGTCAGTAGGGGCAGGAGCGCAGGTGGACTGGCCAATGGGAGCAGGCAATGGCAAGACAACGGAAGATCTGACGAGGCATTGTCTGCTGGGTGCTGTCGCCAGGACCTAGCGCCACAATTGCCTCGGTGCCAAGGGCCGTGACCAACACAGTCCTGGCTTGGCTGACTCACAGCCGGGGTGGTGTTGGTATCCAGTCATTGCATCAAATACAAAGCATTGAATGGCAAATGCATCGGGAAAAAAAAGCAGTAAATGCCTTTTTTTGATAGGTAAAGGTTTTATTTTAATTATAATGGGTTTTAAGGGGTAAAACAACGGGGGTTGGGGAGGACCCCTCCATTAAAGGCATTCGATGCAATCACTATAAACCGGTGGTGTTAGCTGCATCTGCCCCTGCATCTTCCACAACCTGGCTGCTCGGGGCAGCTGATGTCGCTGCTGCCCCAGATACACGTGACTTGGTCACAGCAACCTTACCCACACGTGCCTTGGCCTTCCTGACACGGAAATCTGCTTGGGAGTCATCCTGTGCCAATGCAGCCCGCGCTGGCTGACCCCGAGCCTGGGTGGTAGTAGCCGCAGCTGCACCTGCAGCTTCCACAACCTGGGTGCCCGTAACAGCAGATGACACTGCCTGTCGGGTCAGACGGGTGCTGGGGATGTCTGCAGCAGCTGCAACTCCCTGACCCGCTGGTGGGGGGCATAGCTGTCCCAGCATGTGCCCTGGACATCCTGCCCTCATGGAGCACCCTAGCCACGTCGCCCACCGGGGCCACCTTGGCCTCCCTGGCCACGTCACCCACCGTGGCCACCCTGGCCATGTGCCCCACCGCGAACACCTCAGGAAGGTCGCCCAACTTTGCCTCCCTTACCACTTGGTGGCCTCCCAGCCATGGCACTGATGGACTAGTGTGAATGGGAGGTGCACACAACAATTGTCCTGGACGATTGGGGCGAAGGGGGCAGGGTATGTGATGGAAAACGTACCCCTGTGCTCCAGCAAGGCTGTCTGTGACCCCTGGGGAAAAATGACGGGTCACGCAACGCTCAGTCACCCCAAAAACCCAAATAAACGTGCACACGACCCCTCAGTAGCCCGTGTGTGTTGAATCAACATCCCGCAGTACGCTGTGGCACCCAGGAACACAAAAAATGTGTACGCGTGGAACACACAGGATACTATGACCTCAAAAATGGGGTACGCGACACACAGGGGCAACCACAGTGGGAAAAAAGTGTGTGCGACTTACTGTCTGCCTTGAAAAAAGAAGAAAAACACATGCGTGTGTGCGCGCAGGCAACTCCCCCGCCAAAAAAAGAAGTACTAACTGCAACCGTAGTGAAGAAATCGTGTGTGAACCCAAAAAAACAGAATCTCATGCGTCGGTCCCCACGAAAAGCACGTACAGTGTACTGGCATCCTATGCACACCTTTACGCGCTAAGGTCCTTTGCTGTGATGCCACGCTAACGTGCTGTTTCCGCACGTGCGGCGTCACTCTGCATCGGCTGGCCACACGAAAACACACGAAGACCCACGCTCCTGCCTACAAGGCCATTTACTTGCCCCCAACACCCAATGCTGCCTCCTACGAGACATCCTCTGTGTGGTTGCTGCCTACATGCCCTGCAATTTGGCGCCTGCACTGAAGCCATTGCCAGAGATAGTGTTGCTCGGACCACCTCTGCTGACACAGAAGACTCCCGACTGCTGTTCCATCACTCCACAGCCCAGCCCCAGGACCGAGTTGCCCACACACACCTGCCTCGCGGGTTGCCATGTCGGACCAAACACCATCTGGGGTTAGTGGCAACCCCCCGGCAGAGAGGCAGCTTCACTACCACCAAAGTTGGCATCCTGGTGGAGCAAATCCTGTGGCATTATGATGCCCTCTTCACTGTGATATCGCGCCTCGACAAGGAAGGACAGAGTAGGATATGGGCGGACATCGTGGGTGCCATCAACGCGGAGGGGGTGGCACCCCGTGACTACAAACAAGTCCTGAAGCACTGGGAAGACCTCAGGTCCAGGACCCTCCACAAGGTCCGGCGCCTCGTTGCGTCTGGTGATGGAATAGGGCGCCGGGGGTCGGTTGACCAACAATCAGATGAGGTTCCTGGAGCACATCAACCCAGCGTTGCACACCCAGGTCTTAGAGTTGCAGCTCCATCTGGAATCGAGTGGTAAGTGTCCATGTGTTCTTGTCCAGTGTAGTGCATTTTGAGGTGTGAATGGAGTGTGCACCTTTGCCTTATGTGTGGCATGCCTTATGTACGGATGTCTGTGTGCATGTCCATGACAGTGCTGCATGTGAGTCCAATCAAGCATGTTCCACGTCAATGGTGTCTGTGTTGCAATGCATGATGTGCACCAGCATGTGATGATGCACACGTGTTTGCATGCCTGTGTCTGGACTTGGCCATGCGAGAGGTGTGAGACATGGATGCTCATGACACCTTCAAGGACATGCATGGTGTACATGTGCGTGTGTATGAGTGGTGAACGTGTGACTGGCCAACCCCATGGATGCATGACACGTGTGCATCTCAATGCGAGATTGACTCATACGGCCCAGTTGTTCACAAGTGTGCTGTGACGGGAGGTCTACATGGCCTGATGCATTACTGTCAGGTGATGTGTGTGCATGTGATGTGCATGTTGCATGAAACATGTGAGGTTCAGCCCCTCTTCTGATGTGCCCGCAGTGCCTTGTACATGGATGCTAATGTTTGTTGCACATGGCATGCATGTTTGTGCATGTGTGTTGCTTGCACTGACCTGTGTGTTGTGGAGGGTGATGATGGTTGTGACGTTTGACAGTGCCACTCAACTGCATTTGCTTTGTGTCAAGCACACATTTGTTCGGTACACTGATGCCTGTGTTCAATGTCTGCCTATCCACAGCAGCAATGGAGGAAGAGGGCGGAGACAGCGCTGTGGAGCACCACAGCGGGGATGCTTCCACCAGGCGGAGACGCAAGGCCCAGTCATCCTCCCAGGATACAACATCTTCCGGGAGTGAGGGGACTGGTGCCGCGTCCGAACACCGTCCGCAGCTGCCGAATGGAGGCCCAAGAAGGTGAAGTTGGACGTGGACTCCTCGGCAGCGGGAGGGACGGGGGAGCTCCCACAGGGGCAATCCAATGCGGAAGACGGTTTGGAGTCATCCATGTTGGTGGTGGACAAGGGGGAGGAGGAGGCTGCATCAGAATAGCACATGGGGCTTGGCGGGGGTGATGCCACAGGTGCAATTGGTGCAGTCCAGCGGCAGGAGGCAGTGCAGGTCACTAAGGAGGGGCCTGGGCCTAATCCTGTCCCTGATCCTGCACCTGCATCAATGGGCACCTGCAGGCATGCCACAGTCTAGGACGGTCCGCAGGTAGAGGATGAGTCCACATCAACTGACCTTCCTCTACCTGCGGACCTTGCAATCCGTGACAGGGTTGAGCCCCTGCTAGTCGGTATCACGAGGCGCACAGGCGGCATTCGTGATGATGTGCAGGCTTCCTGGCGGACGCTTGCACATCATCACAAAGAGGTCTGTGCCCTCCTGAACTAGCTAGCACAGCCCATTTTCGTGGCTTTGCTACGTGTGCTGGCCACTGCTGCGACCCCCTCCTCCTCTTCCTCCACTATGCGCCGGTCGTCCTCCCTGCCGACTTCTGGCCCAGATGCAACCAGGGCACCCTGTGGACCTGTCCCAACCACGGCGGCCAGTCTGGTGGAGACCACATCCCTGCCACAGTCGGGAGTCGGAGGTTCAGCAGAGGTGGTCACCCCAGCAACAGGACCACTGGCAATGGAGGTTGTGCAGGCACCTTGCAGCAGGGCTCGTGCACGACTGCCCCGGGGGTTGTCATCATCTCAGAGGGAGTCCTGGAGGCACAGGCACAGGGCTTATTGGCAGCAGCAGGCTCAACGTAGGAGGCATCAGGACTCGGGGCCAACAACATCAAGGGGGCAGGTATCGGCCATCGGGCAGGAGGACCTTGGAACAAGGATGTCTTCCGTGTGGCAGCGGATGGGCCGACACATCGATGCAGAGCGGCAGCGAGCTCGGGGGGCACGACTCACCATGGCCAGGGCGAAGAACACCCTGCGTCGGGTAGAGAGGCGGGCGAAGTTCCTCAAGGAGACGTGCAGGGAGTTTGAGAGGAGCATGACAGAGTCCCTGTGAGCCCTCGAGGATAGACCAGTGTCCCGCTTCCGGGATATTGACGCAGAGTTTGATGATGCCCTGGTCCAGACTCTTTGGATCATCCGTGAGTCGTAGGACTAGCCCGCTGCCTTTGTATATAATTATGTAGTGGTAGGTTTCCTTTATTTTTTTATTATTTGGAGTCCATGGATTTTGTTCCACATTTTGTAAATAGTTAGTTAGTATTAGACTTGTTTAGGGTGTGTTTATGGTTTTTGGGATTATGGACTCTTGGATGTTGGACGCACATTTGCTCTCTTATTTTTTATTTCTTTCACCATGGAGTAATGGTTTTTATTTAATTTCTGAGAACATTCAACAGACATGGACCACTTTTTTGATTTTGTCATTTATCGTCATCGATTTTTTTTTTTTTTTTTTTTTTACTTTTCATTTTCGTTTGCATTACATTTATCTTTTCTTTTTCATGGTTGTCTTTCAGTTCGTGTGCATTTTATTCTTATTTTTTTATTACTTCTAATCAAAGTGCTGTCTGCTCTCAATGGTTTGGTGCATGTGTCACTCTTCACTTCCTATGTTACGTGTCCCTGCTGTTCAATGTTGGTGATGTGTGTGCAAACATGCAAGTGATGATTTCTGATTCACATGGCATGGATGGGTGTTGAGTTGCACTGTGGGTGGCCAGCGTGTGGTGGCATTTTCGTGGGAAATTGATACATGATTGCATGTTGGGATGATGTGTTTGGTGGGGTACATGACTTGGGGCCTGCCTGCAGGTTGCCGTCACTGGTGGGGGGGGGGACATGAGTCGGGGCCTGCCTGCAGGTTGCCTTTACTGGTGGGGGTGGGGGTTACATGATTCAGGGACGGCCTGCGGTATATGGTCATGGGTATTGGGGGGTACCCTGTGGTGTGAGCTGCCTGCGGGGTATGGTCAGGGTTGTTGGGGGGTCCCCTGTAGTGTGGGCTGCCTGCAGGGTATGGTCATGGGAGTTGGGGGGGTCCCCTGTGGTGTGGGCTTCCTGTCGGGTATGGTCAGGGGTGTTGGGGGGATCCCTTGTGGTTTGGGCTGCCTGTGGGGTATGGTCAGGGGTGTTGGGGGGCTCCCTTGTGGTGTGGGCTGCCTGTGCTGTATGGTCAGGGGTGTTGGGGGGCTCCCTTGTGGTGTGGGATGCCTGCGGGGAATGGTCACGGGTCACGAAAAATCAATAAAAAATTTGCTTGGACCGAGGAATCAGAAAGAGCCTTTCAGGAACTGAAACGAAGATTCACCTCTGCTCCAATCCTGCGGCATCCTCGTCCAGACCTCCCTTAAGTCGTAGAAACTGATGCTTCCAATATGGCAATGGGAGCGGTCTTTTCATAGAGGGACCCAGAAACTGGGCAGCTGCATCCTGTGGCCTTCTGGTCAAAAAAGTTCTCACCCCCGGAAGTTAATTATGACATCACAGACAAAGAGCTCCTGGCAATCAAGTCCGCTTTCAGGGCGTGGCGACACTATCTTCTGGGAGCTAGACACACCATTACAGTCATCACAGACCACCAGAAACTGCAATATCTCAAGACAGCCAAAGCCCAGTCCTCACGCCAGTTACGGTGGGCCCTTTTCTTCACCGAATACGACTATGTGATCACATTTCGACCAGGGGTCAAGAATGGAAAAGCTGACGCCTTATCTCAAATGGGCATCGATGAAACAGTGTATACAACCCCAGACCCGGTACCTATCATACCAGAAGACAAACTCTTGGGTATCACGACAACCTTAACACAAGCAGAATTATGAAATGTCGGGGCGTGGCTAACTGCTTTGTCAGGAAGACGTGCCTCTGGTGTGCTCTGTCCGATTTGTCCACCATAAGCTGTCCTACTAAGGCTTTGATGCAACTTTAAACTCTATGATCCTCAGCACCGTTTCCGGACACTAACATGAAGCTTTATGATCTTTTTTTCGTGTCGGAGAGTGCCTGCTGGCCCCGCAACGCTACCTGCCGCGGACTATCAGAGCGGGACCAAGATGGTGGCTCCGGCGCGCTGATCCCCTCGTGAGACTGAGGCGTTCAGACACTGCGGAAGCCCTCGCCCGACGCTGGTTGCAGACTCCACCTAAGCGGAACCGCACCGGTGCCAAGACAGAGCGGATCCGCCTGCCTGGGGGCTGGGGTGGTGAGCCCTGGAGTCCGGCCCTGCGCAGGTCCTGGCGGGCTGGACGCGCTGCCGGTTAGGGGAGAGGTGGCGGCGCTGCGCCCCCCGCCTGGTGCAGACGGGCTGCCCGAGCGCTCCCGAGCCCGGAGGCTACGAGGGAGGAACAGCGGCCCCGCCTCTGGGTACAGAGTCAGTCGCAGGGAGAACCCAGCGCGGATAGGCGCCGGAGAGGTGAGCAGGAGGGGGGGGAGGCCAGACGAGAGGCCCGCGGACAGCGCCGGGCACCAGCGGCCTGAGATTGAGCACCACCCCTCCCCCCCAGACACCGCAGCCGACTGCCTGCATAAGTGAGTGGCCCGCCCTTGCCGAGGCGGCTGGTGGGGGCACGGCCTGCCCAACCTTATTAATCCCACAACCCTTGAGGGGGAGACACGCGCAACACCCGCTGCACCGGCAAGAAGTGCCCAGACCCAGGTGGGCCTCGGAGTGGCCGCAGCCCCCCTCCCCCTGGGTCTCTCCATCACCCAGACGAATAGGAAGAAGCGGAGGGCGGCACAATTAAGCTAAGATAGTGGGCTGCTGCAAGGGAAGAGCCCGTGGAACCTAGTACAAAACTCTTGAGTTTCTCACCACTGTGAAAGGGGCACAAAACATACTACAAAGGCCACCAGCTGTTACCTCCCCAGTGCCCTACACCCTGGGTCCAAAGGACGGACTCGCCTGGTTGTCCTTCCTCATTGCACCAGATATCACTGGCACAGGAAATACCGTTTCCTGTGCCGGCTACAAAAACATTATATTAAAAAAAAGACAGTCACAAGGAGGGCACGGATGGGGTGGGGTTCAAACAGTTAGGATGGAACTGTTCATGCCTGGTCTGCATGATATTCCTCTCCTGCGCACCACAAGTGACACATGAAAGGAAGAAGGGTATAAGTAGGTTCCCCAGCTGGAGCTGATAGCAGAAGACACGTATAAGCCACCATAGACCAACCTGCCTAGCTACCTGACGCCTGAGTTGGCAATGGAATGAGAGGCGCCTGAGACCCTGGCGCCCCGAGTGCATGTGCCCCGCAGCCACTTGCTGGGTCCCGTACATCAACCTCGCCCAGCATAAGTGCCACTACAACCTGAACTGTAACAGCTGACACGTTACACTGCGCCAACTCACTCGCCTATAGCCCCTGGACTACGCTGCTGGCACATTGATCGGTGAGGCGCCCACACCTGGGGAGATGTCTGTGAAGGATGCACGGTCCAAGCAGCGCCAAACCACCATTGACACCTTCACGGCTGGTGGCCCCGTGAGCCCCGAAAACCCTACCGCAGAAACCATACAACCTGGCCCCACTGAAGCGACAGCTGAACCCAGCAACACCCAGATCCTAGAAGCCATTAAATTGTTCCAAGCCACAATGGAAAACAAAATAGATGCTGTAGCCACTGACCTGGGCCTCCTCCGCCAGGATGTCTGCTCCTTACACAGCAGAACTGAAACATTGGAAACCCAGTTCTGAGAAAATGCAGAAGCAAAAACCCAACTCCTACATGATGTGGATGAACTTCAACAAAGAATCAAGAATTTGGAGGATCGGGCCGAGGAGGTAGAAGGGCGGGCTCGCCGGAACAACATTCGTCTCCTGGGATTACCGGAGGGTATTGAGGGACTTGATCCCATGAATTATGTCGAGAACCTCCTACTGCAGGAAATAGGTGCGGAAAAGCTCTCCCAAGGCTTCACTATCGAGAGAGCACATAGGTCCCTCGCAAAAAGACCGCCACCGGGCACCCCACCCAGACCAATGATAGCGAAAGGTACTCAATTACAGGGATCGGGAGGTCATCTTGGCTTTTTAGTGGTCAGGGGGTCAGGTCCAAAGAAACTCCGCAAACATTGCCATCTATCCAGACTATACCTTCCAGGTCCAAATGAAAAGAGCGCAATTCATATACACAAAGGCCAGACTGAAGGCAGCGGGATTGCGTTACATGCTGTTGTAGCCTTCAAGATTGAAAGTAATGCACAACAAGGCCCACCTGTTCGACACACTGGCCCAGGCCCGAGACTGGATGGATGGACAGCAGCTTCCAGACATCGAAGACAAAAATGAGGCCGCGCTGAGCCCATACCCATGAAACACAGAAAAACCCTTCTATCCGTAATAGCCCAACTGCAGAATGACGGTGCCTAGGCACAGCTGGAATGATCCTCGACAGTGAGACACTGGATACAAATGTCCCTCTACCCCCAGGAATTTCCTTTAGGGTATACACACCAGCCCGTAGGGCACCTGAAGACCAATGCGTGGTCAAACGGAGCGGAAGCGGGGCTGTCATAATGGGGGAAACCCCGCTGGACTTGTTCAAAGTTGGGGGAGTTTACAGTTATCGGGGGGAGGGAAATGGGGTGTTGGCACCAAAGTTGGGATTCTAAATCAGGAAACTCCAAGACCATGGAGAAATTTCACATACAGCGAGCCATCAGCTAGACCTCAAATGTCGCCGGGAACCATCGCCAGACCGCCTCATGCCCATGGCTGACAAGATTACGGTCATGACGTGGAACGTCAGGGGTATGAATAGCTTGGTTAAACAACGCCGCATCCACGCATACCTGAGAAGGTGCAAGGTTGGGATCGCTATGCTCCAAGAGACACACCTAACCCAGAATAAACTGGAAACATTAGCCAAGACATGCCAGGGAACCCTGATAGGATCCTCTTACTCCTCCTACGCCAGGGGGGTTTTGATATGGATCGATCATACCATCCCCTTCAGGCTGATAAGCTCCAAAACAGATGAGGGTAGGATGGCGCTCATACATGGCACCATTGAAAACAGGGAGTTATGCCTAATTAGCACCTATGCACCTAATCACGACGCAACGGTTTTCTTCAATTCCCTGTATCCACGACTCACCCCTTATAGAGATAACATTATAATTTGGGGGGGGGGTTCACCACAACTGCACCCTAGACCCCCTAAAGGACAGATCAGATAACAAACACACTCGTCCATCCCCTCCTGCCAAAATACTATCCAAACTAACTCATCAGTTACTACTCCAATATTTATGGAGGGAATTGCACCCTGAACAACGAGAATATTCCTTCTACTCCCCACCCCACTCCGTTCACACTAGGCTAGATTATTTATTTGCAAGCCAAGAGCAACAAGCCATGTTTAGTGATGCACAGTACCTGCCGAGAGTGCTGTCCGACCACTCCCCGCTGGTGGTCACCTGGGAAGTGTCCCCACCCAGAACCCCAGTGCCTACCTGGAGGCTTAGAGCAGAGGCCCTGCTAGATACAGCCTTTCGTGAGCATATAAAAGACTGCACCGAGGAATACTGGCAGAGAAACTTGAATAGCGTAGAACATGTGAGCACAGCATGGGACGCGTACGAGGTGGTTATTAAGGCAGAGATGATTGCAGCTATAGGAGGGGCCCAAAGATCCATCGTAACCTCATTAGAATGCTCTGAAAGGGAGCTGGGGAAGTGGAGAACAGAGCCGACTCATCCCCAGAACACTTGCGAAAAATAACGGAGCTGAAGCAATCCTGTCTAACACACTGGGAATCCCTGGGAAAATTGAGCTACGCCAAGCACATCGAAAGAACTCATGCCTTAGGTGACAAACCCGGGAAACTTTTAGCCTGGCTTTATAAAAGGGAGACCCCCCGAACACCTATTTGTCACATACTCAAGCCTGACGGCACCACAGCACTTACCCAAAAGGAAATTAACTCAGTTTTCTCCGAGTTTTATTGCAACCTTTATTCTGAGACCTCGCCCCCCACTGACACCGAAATCGAAGACGTCCTAGACATCATCGAGCTACCCAAATTAGACTCACAGTCGGCGGAGGCCCTAGATGAGCCCATTACTTCGGACGAAGTAAAGGTTGTTATTAGATCCCTACCATCCGGGAAAACACCAGGCATGGATGGCCTCCCTGGGGAGTTTTACAAGTCATATGAGGAGACCCTTGCCCCCCTGCTGACCCAGGTGTTTAACGAGGCCTACGAACACGGTACCCTCCCTGAATCCATGAGTGAAGCCGTGGTCATCCCCCTACTCAACCCCGGTAAGGACGGAGCCGACTGTGGCTCATACAGGCTTCTCTCCATGTTGAATGTAGATAGTAAGATCTTAACTGCCCTATTAGCGAATAGACAGCGCAGAGTAATTCCCCAATTAATCCATCAAGACCAAACGGGTTACATCCCGGGGCGCTCTATCACTGAGAACCTGCACAGGTTACACCATGTCATATATAGCACAGAACTAAGAACTCAAAAATACGCTGCTGCGTCATTAGATGCTACCAAAGCTTTCGATTCGGTGCGGTGGAAGTGGCTGTATGCCACCATGGTAAAAATGGGGATAGGACCAGACTTTTTGAAATGGACCCAATTGGTCTACACCAATCCAACCGCCAGGGTGCGCACAAATAAGACATATTCCAGCAAGTGGTCCCTCCATACAGGCACCCATGTTATATATCATTGCCACTGAACCTGTGGCTGCCTACCTCAGACAGGAATACGGAGATGGAGGCATCGAAATAGACAGTGTGACCCACCCCGTCTCCATGTATGCTGATGACACACTACTGTACCTACACAATCCCGAACACCTCCTGCTTTATATCCTTGAGACCCTCGACGGATTCCACAAATGCACGGGGATCCAGATCAACAGAGACAAGTCTTGTCTCTACCCCCTTGCCGCACTACATACCTGTCCCCCCCTTAGACCTCCAATGTCAAGTGACATCCTTCAGATACCTGGGAATCACTATACACCGGAACCCAAACACTGAACACATTCTCAACACGGTTAGGGCTATAGACTCCCTCGAGAAATCTATGGAATTCTGGAGTAGACACCAGCTCACAGTAGCTGGAAGGGCAGGCCACCTTAAGATGGTGGCACTGCCCCACCTTCTGCACAACTTCACTAACGTCCCTTTCAACATCCCCCCTCATTCTTCAGAAACATAGATAAACTTTGCAGGAGATTTCTCTGGCAGAGTGGCAGGCACAGGGTAGCGTTAGAAACACTTCAAAGACCCTACGAGAGAGGAGGAATGAAAGTCCCCAACTTCGAGCTGTACTACCTTGCTAGACAGCTGAGGCATGTGATGAGATGGATGGCCGACGACCTGCTCTACCCCGCCTATTACTCAGAGACCTACTCTGGGTCGAGGAGAGTACTACACAACACTACCCATACATGGCCAAGCTGGGGATCCAGCTTTGGAAGCGGGTCTGCAAAACGGTCGGAACAACAGACTCATACTCACCGCAAATCCCCATAGCAGCAATCATGGCGAAACGTGCATGGGGACATCTGGAAGTGCGTACCCAATGGGAACCCTAAAGGGTGGCCACGTTGGGGGTTCATGAGCAAGAGACCTTAACGTTCACCGAACTCAGTGAGGCCACAGGGCTACCTACCAGACAGTTCTTGCTCCACAGAGCAGTGATGCAAGCCATGAAGAACAGATGGCCTGAGACTGCCAACCCTGCAACGGAACATGAGACCATAGAAACTATGTTAAACGCTGCTGAGGGTGGCCACGAAACTTCACGACTCTAGGAGGCCTTGATGCAAGGTATGACTAGAAATGAGCTCAAATGCAAGGTTAAATGGGAAAGTGAACTGGGCATTGAATTTGAAGATAAAGAATGGGAAGAGATAACCCACTATCACAAGAAAATTTCCAGAAATGCCCGCTTACAACTCATCCAACTGTACATCACCAACAGAGCCTATCTCACGCCAGAAGCCATATCGAGGTTCAAAGGTGCGGGAACCCAAGCATGCCCCAAATGCAACGAGCCCAAGGCTGGAATGACTCATATGTTCCTGGGCTGCCCAGTAATACAGGGTTTCTGGACACAAATAAAAGAAAGAGTTGCCGATGCGGACATTGAAGTGGAAGTCCATAGGCCTGCGGCTTGTATTTTAGGCAACTACAGACGCAGCAGAAAAAACAAGCCTCTCAACAAACTCAAAGATCTAATATATATAACAGCGAAAAGACGCATAGCCATGGGATGGAAAAGCCCAAAAAGCCCAAGTGAGGCACAATGGTGGGGAGACCTTAGAAGGTGGGTAACTGCTGAGACCGGAGCATGGGAAACTGCAATTCAGGAACAGGGACTGGACTCCAGCGTTGGGTAGCGCTAACAGTACCGTTGCTTCACCCCAAAATGGCGGACAGCACCACAGACGGAAGCGATAGCCCTGGCTCGTCAGCTGACATGAAGGACACTGATGAACTGCCGTGGTCTTGGGTGGGGGGGAGGGAAGATAGGGAGGGAAGATACTAGATATATGTTTGAGAATGTCTTATTGATTATTATTGTGCCTTGTTTATATTGTTAAAAACCAATAAAGTTATTTTTAACAAAAAGCAGAATTACAAAACGAAATTCGACAGGCAATGAACCCAGATGCTTTCCTCGCATGGCAAACTCAAGGAGAAAAATATTGCATCAAGGATCAGTTACCTTTTTTTAAGAGACCGGCTATATGTACCCAAGAAGGAGTTACAACAGCATATAATTTCAGATAATCATGACTCTCTGATTGAAGGACACCCTAGGATCGCCAAAACCTTACCTAAGGTAAAAATGAACTTTTGGTGGCCTACCTGGCGTAAGGACATTGGGCCTCATTCCGAGCCTGGCGCTATCCATGGAGTAAATAGCACCATGGTAAGCAACCATGGAGCTATTTACTCCATGGAAATCCGGCATGGTGAATGGAGTAATTACCGGTCCATTCCAAGGTTGGAGGGACCGGTAATTCCCCATTCACCATACTGGTTCCCCATCCCCATTCCTGCCCCCATAGGGCTCAATGGGAATGGGGAAGGAGTAAATTACGGCACCGTAAATTACGGTGCCATAATTTACTCCAAGGTCCCTTTGCGGGTTGGATTTTTAACACCTGCTAAAAGCAGGTGTTAAATGCCAACCCGCAAAAGGGAACTCGGAATATGGTGGTAAGTGTTAACGGTCACCGTTGCCATTAACGGTGACCGTTAACCCTTACCGCCAGCCTCGGAATGAGGCCCATTGTCCAGTATGTTCAGTCCTGTGGTGTCGGTGTACAAAATAAATCACAGAAACAAAAACCATTGGGTCTCTTACAACCATTGGACATCCCTCCCGTTCCATGGCACACTCTCTCCCTTGACTTCATCACTGATCTGCCCCCAAGTCAAGGCTTTAACACCATTCTTGTAGTCGTGGATTTGTTCTCTAAGATGTCACATTTTATTCCTCTCAAGGGCCTCCCCGACACATCCACCTTAGCAAAAGTATTTCTGGAAAACATTGTTAAGCTACATGGTTTCCCATCAGTTCTGGTCTCTGATTGAGGCAGCCAGTTTTTTTTTTAATAGTTTATTTTTAAACAATTTTATTACATATTTAAACAAACGAAACCAATACAAACCAAACACGCAGTGCAGATATCATTAGTACAATTTTCACATTGTTCATTACACAATTTTGATCACTGCTCGCCTTGTCCCACCCCCCCTTACGAGCCTATTTATTCCACTTATTCTGTATCCGCACCACGCGGTGGGGTCTCATTTTCACTGGATTCTGTCAGATCTTATATCGTTCCAAACAGTTCCGCTATCAACGATTTCCATGCCATCAAGGTTCCCACCTCTTCCTCTCCCCCTATGTTACTTGCCTCCTGCCATACCATGGTCTCCGCCTCCGCCCACTTCTGCAAGTCTTTCCACCACATCTCCACCCGTGGCCTATGACAAGCCTTCCATCCCATGGCGATCCTCCTTTTTGCGAGCACATATGCTAAATCCTTCAGTTTATTGACATGCTTAAGTTTTCTGCGATCTGGGGAGCCCCCCCAGTAGGCAGGCCCAGGCTGAGTCTATGACAATAGTGACCCTCTTTTCCGCTAGCTTCCCTGCTACTTCGCTCCAGAAGCACTCAATCACCGGGCAGAACCAGAACATATGTACCATATCAGCTTGTTCTTCGTCGCATTTGGGACATGCTTGTCTGCCAGCATTTTCAAATCTTGATATCCTCAGAGGTGTCATGTATGCCCTATGTGTAATATATAATTGTATCTGTTTTAATCTATCGTTTCTTGACACCTTTTATTGGTACCCCAGGGCACGTTCCCACATCCCGTCCTCTATCGGGGCTCCCACCTCGGCTTCCCAGTCTAGTCTAAGTTGCGTTAGTTCTTTCCCAACCTTGGACATCATCATTTTGTATAATCTAGAAATCTCATGCCCTCCCTCCGTTATATCATATATCATGTCTACGGTAACATCTGGCTCTTCTTCCAGTACTGTCTCAGGCCAAGTTTTCCTAATTTCCTGCACCATTCTATGATATGTAATATATTGACCCACGTGTAACCCCACTTCCTCCCCTAGCTCTTCAAAATTCATGATAGTCCCCTCCCGCCAGACATCTCCCATAGTTACCATCCCCACCGATTCCCAGTGGTTCCTAATTGTCATTCGTAGCTGCTCATCTCCCCCAGCCAACGCAACCAGCGGTATCTGCGGGGAGCATTGGACTGGGATTTCCATCATCCTGCATGGTCAGCGCCAGATCCTTCACCCAAGCATCATCATCTTAGGACACACTTTCATTTCTGTCTTGGGCAGCCAAATCATCTCTTTTAAATAAAATGGGGCAGTGTCTGCTCTAAACGACCTGGATTCAGGGGTCGCTTCGTCTGAGAGCCATTTAGCGATATATTGCAGTTGGCTCGCTACGTAATAGTCCTCATAGTTAGGCAGTTTTATTCCCCCCTTTTCATAAAAGTTCTGCAACTTCCATAGTGCCACCCTATTCCTGGTACCCTGCCACAAGAAATCCCTACACATGCCATTCAGTCTGGTGAAGAACTTCTTAGGTATTAGGTACGGAATGTTCCCGAAATAATGCAGGAGCCTGAGTAAAATCACCATCTTGAGCATTGCACGTCGCCCCATCATTGCTAGAGGAAACTTCACCCAAAATGTCATACTCTTTTCAATTTTCACTATGGCCACCTCGGTATTGTGCCTATGTTCTTCTTCCACCGTGTGGTACACATCTATCCCAAGGTACCAAAAAGTACCAACAGCCCAAGGAGCTTGCAGCACCGGCAACCGCCCGACAGGGATCCCCTTATAACTATCTAGCGGGAAAATAATAGATTCCTGAGGGTTCACCGCTATGCCAGACAGCCCTGCATACCTGTCCATAACCTCCAGGATGTACTGGAGATTCTCCTCCGGGTACCTCAGGTACAGCAGCAAATCATCTGCATACAAGGAGATCAAGTGTTGCTCTCCTCCCACCTCGATGCCTATAGTATCGTACTGTTGTCTGAGGTATATCGCCAAAGGCTCTAAAGCTAATATATACAGCATAGGGGACCATGGGCACCCTTGTCTGGTACCTCTGCCTAGTTGCCATCTCTCGGAAATCACTGCTCCTGTTTTGACTCTGGCCAGCAGTTCACTATATAGCATCTTTGCCCATCTTATGTATCCAGGCCCCTTACCATAGCCCGCCAAGGCTGCCAGCAGCCATGGCCACTTGACAGAATCAAAGGCCTTCACAGCGTCTAGGGACACTTTTGCCATTTCAACCTCATTCTTGCTCCCCCATTCAACAACCCGATGGAGTCGCCTGTGATTATGAGTTATGTTCCTATTCGGGACATAGCCTGTCTGGTCGGGGTGTATTAGTTTGCCAATGACTCTTCGCAGTCTGCTTGCCAAGACAGCTGTCAATATCTTGCTGTCCTGGTTCAGCATTGATAGTGGTCTATAGGAGCCACAGCTATGTCCAGGCTTATTGGGTTTGGGAAGTGGTATTATGATCGCTTCTCTAAGTGACTCTGGCAGCCGTCCCATCTCAAACGCTTCATTTAGCATATCCAACATCGGGGGGAGCACTTCTGCTTTATACACTTTATAAAACTCACTTGGAAACCTGTCCGCCAACGGGGTATTACTAATAGGTAGCCGTCTCACCACTTCTTCTAACTACTCCAAGGTAATCGGTGCATCCAGCCCCTCTCTTTCTTCGGCACTTATTGTGGGCAGACCTATGTCTTCTAGTGCTTCTATTATTTCTTCACTGCTTCTCTCCACATCCCCGTATAGTTCCCTGTAGTAATATGAAAACTCCTGATTCACTCCCTCCTGGGTGTCAGCTACACTGCCAACTTCTCTCGTTATTGTCCTAATGGTCAGTCTGGGGATCTCGCTCTTGTATAACCATGCCAAAAGCCTTCCTGTTTTATCTCCTCCCGCATGCTGTCTCGCTATATATTTTCTATAGTTAAGGTTATACAGTCTATCCCATAGCTCTGCGCATGTCTGTTGCAGTTTAAGTATCAGCTCCATATCTATTCCAGCTTCATCTCTCCCCCTCAGCGCCTTTTCCAATTCCCTTTCTACTTCATGTAGATCGGCCAGGATTCCTCCTTGCAGGGTTTTATATTTTGCTATGGCTACGCCCCGCAGCACCACCTTAAAAGCTTCCCATAGCGTGCCCGCTGAGTCCACGCTACCCGTATTCACCTCAAAGTAGTTTATAATCTCTTCCCTCATTTCTTCCCTAAACAGGGGATCTTTAAGCGCCTCTGCCCGGAGACGCCACGTAGGAATCCTCACTCTTGGGGGGCAGTATTGCCAGCCAATAGCCAGGGGCGAGTGGTCTGACAGGACCCTCGCCTTATATTCTGCTTGCACCGTCTCCATCATTATTTCCGACGTGGCAAAGACATAGTCCAGCCTTGTATGCAGCTGTTGTGGGGCAGAATAGTGTGAGTACTGCCTTTCTTGGGGGCGTTTCGTTCTCCACACATCCGCCAGACCAAAGTCATCTAGCAGTGTCTGCAGCGCTTTTGCCGCCGGGGCAGATCTGATCTGTCCACCCTAGGGTTTAGTACACAGTTGAAATCCCTACCCCAGATCACCGCACTCCCCATGCACATGCTGAGATTAGTACTCAGGGTTCTGAAATATGTTGCCGTATTCTGATTGGGTGTATATGTGTTCATAATATTTATCTCCCTATTCTCCACCAATCCCCTCA
Source organism: Ambystoma mexicanum (assembly GCF_040938575.1). Taxonomy (NCBI): domain Eukaryota; kingdom Metazoa; phylum Chordata; class Amphibia; order Caudata; family Ambystomatidae; genus Ambystoma; species Ambystoma mexicanum. The sequence goes on along the minus strand of NC_090930.1, from coordinate 249,004,220 downwards.
GTATGACCATTCTCCCATCTGCTTCCGCAGTTTCCTGCAACAAGTGAAATGGGACATGCAGCGCCACCCAGATGAGCACACCTCTAGCATAGGCAGAATATGTCGAGCCCGCCACGACCCCTTTCCATTTGTTCACAACCGTTCCCAGCTTTTCCCGTGTCAGGAGTGTCTCCTGTAGCAGCGCAATATCTATCTTTTGTCTGCGCAGGTATAACATAACCTTGTTTCTTTTTAAATAACTATTGAGGCCCCTGACATTCCATGGAATTATTTTAAGGTCCCCCATGGCTTGTTAGAGTTCCCATTTCCCCAGCATCAGTGCAGACCAGTTCCCCTTCCCGTTTCTGTCTATGTAGGCTCCTCAATCTATATAGGCTTGGTTCCCAACTAAAACTCCCCTTAACTACAAACACCCCAAACACCCTTTTCTGTCTCCCTCCCGCCTCCCTTCCCCTCCCCAACATTACACCTCCCAACTGTTGCCCAGCTCCATCCCTGGATCTCAGTCACCCCCGCATCTAGCTCTTTCTGCCAATAGCCTGTACTCGAAGCTCTGCAGGGTGAGGTCGCCTTAATGGCTATCCTGTTATTACTACTACTACTCTAGGGATAAGGTACCTGTGTCCTGCCACTCCTGTTAGCTTTAATTCAACCACGCATCGCAATACATTTTACTCCTATATTCAATACTCTATATTCCAATCTGACAAGCTCCAGCAAAATCAAAGATGCCATATCCTAGTTACAACACTACCCCTCCATTCTCATCTATCAGTGTCTTAACCAAGTCTCTACTGGGATACCCTGCTATGTGATACCCCAATATACATGTAACACCCCAATCACTTATCGTTCTCTTCTTGGGCCCGTTCCGCATCTCGTTCTGGACAGCCCTGCAAGTCCAGCCATGTCGCTGCTTCCTCCGGGGTGTCAAAAAAGAACATTTTACTCTTATGCAGCACTTTCAGTCTGGCAGGGTACAGAAGCATATATTTGATGCCAGCCATGCGCAGTCTCCTCTTTACAGCCACATAGCTATACCGCTGCCTCTGGACCAGCATGGTATAATCCGAATAAGCTGTTATAGTGGCCGAGGCTCTTTCAATCGTTCCTCCCTTTTGAAAGTACTCCAAAATCTTCTCGCGATCTCTGTAATTCAGTATTTTGGCAATTATTGCGCACGGAGGGGCTCCAAGCTTCGGTTTTCTCATGAGGGCTCTGTGGGCCCGCTCCACTGTGAATCCTTGCGAGAGTTTGTCAGCCCCTATTTCCTGCAGGATCAAGTTCTCAACATAGTCAGTAGGGTCTTGGCCCACCACTCGGATGTTATTCCGTCTCGCCCTACCTTCTGCCTCCTCCGCATGATTCTCTCCGTTGGCTACTTGCTGCTTTAATATGTGGTCCTCCTTTGCATTGCTGGTGCTGGTGTCCGTGTTAGTTTTGACCGCACTCTCCAGACTGCTCGTCCTGTCTGCCAGTGCCCTGATGTCTTGCCGCAGCAGGTTGACATCTATTCACACTGCGTCTATTTTGGCCTCTAAGGAGGTTTCGGAGGTCTGCCATTGCTATCCCCCATGAGACTCTGAGCTCCGTTATAGCCGTAAGTACCTGTTGGTTTTCAGTCCCTGGGGGACTTGCCGTGGGTGCATGTGCGCCACTCTGTGCTGACGCTGCTGGAGCCTGCTGTATCTTGGCAAACGCTTCCATTGTGGGTTGTTTGCTTTTGCCCTTCACTATTCTCCCCATAATCTTTCAGTCCTGGTCAAATGTCCCAGACTATTTGTTAGCGGCCTGGCTATTCTGCTTCGCTATCCCGCCGCATCGCCTACGCTCCACCTTCAGCTCAGATCAATGTCCTCAAAGTGCCCGGTATGGATACACCTGCGCCGAGCTATATCCACGGGTGGGTTGTGTTCTCCCACGTTTCCGTTTGTCCTTAGTGTTTCTTGCAAATTGCTACTGGCCACGGTCGGGCCACCCGCTTCTTGTGCTCGTTATACTCTGCGCACCAATGTCAATGTCCGCTGAGGCCGCTCCCGTGCTGCCCGCCACCCAGCGCAAAACAAAATATACTTCTTCAAGTGGGTCGTGTCCTCCCACGTACCATCTTGGCTGTGGTGATCCGCACTCCGATTACAGATGTCACTGTGCCACCAGGCTCTCCCACGCATCCATCTCCAGCGCAGCTCAGGCCAACAGGGCGTGAAACCAACACATGCGCTCAGTTACCAGCCGCCTCTTTTCATCAGTATGCTGACTTCCATCCTTTATCCAAGATGGACCCGCCTGTTGCCCATTCCGGCCCCTAGAGTCTCGTCACCCTCGAGCATCCATGCCCGCCAGCAGCGCAACAGCACGAGGCCAGCCACCTCACTTAGGCCTCAGCTGCTGGCAGCCCAAAGTATTGAATCTGTCCGTGGGCCCCCTATGAACAAGGGGAAGGCTCACTACGCTCATCGGCTGCCAGTCTGTACCTTCCCTCTTTGGAGCACTGCTCCCGAATAACTTTATGGGCAGGCCATCCATCCAAAATGCTGTTCGTGCTCCGATTTGAACAGGGGGTATCATCAGTAGCCCAGATGTCAAGCCCCTCTTATGTGGCTCGCCCGGCCAACATGCCAATCATGTCCTTTGGCACTTGCATCAGATTTCCTGCGGTCCCGCGGCCGCCCCGCCGACGTTCCGGGCCCCCGCCACAGCCCTGAGAGGATCACCAGGAGGCAGCTTCCCTCCGGCCGCCCACACCTCCGCTCACGATCCGAGGCTCCGGCCGAGTGCCCACAGGCAACCGCACAGACCCCAGGAGTCCAACATCCACGGCAGAGCGGCTCTGTTCACATGCAGCAGTTGCCTCGCCTGCGTACGCTCCCTGGCGCTGCAACAATGTCACACTGGGAAAGTATTTAAACAATCTCTGCCAGTGCTGCTCGGCACGTCCAGCGGCGGCGTCTATGCTTTATTTACTTCTGCCTCTTTGCTGTTTTCGGTCCAACCAGGGGTCTAAAGCACAGTCTCTTTGTTGTCGGCCATCTTGGCAACATAGTATCAGCGCGTCCGCGAGCTGAACATTCCATTTTCTCCGGAGTGCCTCATGCAAGTCACACGATATTCAGGCCAGCTACAGGGTGTATATTCAGACACCTCCGACTTCATTGCTGGTGCGCAGATTGCATTTTCAACATGTAGATTCAGGATCACCGTCGGATCTTCAGGAGCAGCACCAGGAAGCACGTCCTATACCATGGCTAGTTAGCCACACCCCCGAGGCAGCCAGTTTGTATCCAATTTTTGGAGAAAATGTTGAGCAATGGCACAGATTGACGTCTGGCTATCTACGAGTCACCACCCCCAAACAGACGGCCAAACAGAGGACCAACCAGACCCTTGAGCAGTATATGCGGTGCATGCTGCACCATGAATTAAGAGATTGGAAGGACTTACTTTGGATAGCCGAGTATGCATACAACAATTCCGTACATTCTAGCATGGGACAAACACCTTTTTACACCCTGTATGGCAGACATCCACGTACCTCAGAACTCTACCTTCCTGCCAGCTTGGAAATGCCTGCAGTAAAGACTCTTCACACAGCCATCACTCAGGCTTTCAGAAAGGCGAAAGAACATCTTATTCACGCTAAGGAAAAACAAAAGCACTTTGCCGACCAACATCAGAAAAAGGCCCCAGACTATCAAGTAGGAGACAAGGTTTGGTTAGCCGCCAAATTTGTACCCATCAAAGGGACCCAGACCTTCCATCCTCTATACTTAGGAGCCTATACCATCAAGGCAATTATCAACCCGGCAGCCGTCAAATTGGACTTACCACCTAATCTACAAATCCATCCGGTATTCCATGTGTCCCTCTTAAAACCACTGCAACCAGGTACACGAGTCAAGACACCACCTAAACCCATACTTATTGATGGAGAACCAGAATTCGAAGTCAAAGGCATCCTGGACTCTAAATACTCTAGAGCCAAGTTATATTATCTCGTTGACTGGAAGGGATTTGGGCCCCAAGATAGATCCTGGGAGCCCAGTAAGAACATCCATTCACCACGTCCGATTAGGAAGTTTCATCAGAACTTCCCAACTAAACCTGGACCAGACAGGAGACACACCATGGGAGTGGCCTTGGGGGAGGAGTGCTGTCACGACCCTCAGCCCTGATCCCCACTGGCAAGCCCATTGGCCAGGTGGAATCAGAACTCAGATCACAAATAAGGCCTGGCATCTGTTTCTCAGGCCCTCTTGGGGCCAGTCCTGGCGCCTTTGGCGTCAGGCTCATAAACAGGGAAAGACATCTGCTTAAGGAACTACTTTATTTAAGCTTTCAGCCAACATGGAGGCATCCACATAGCTTGATTCCTAGTACCAAGCTATGCGGCATAGTGTTTTGGGGGTGGTGGCCTAAGGACTACTTTACCTGGACTACTTTGCAGAGGAGCAAGGCAACACGCTTCGCGTTACTTTGCTACTAGCAACGTGACTCTCACTGTGTCCAGATTTCCCACAAGCCTGGCAAAATCCGGACCTGCAGAAAAAACAAAGAACATCGTTAGCAGCAGAATCTTGCCTGCAATCTCCATCCTTCACTGCTCGCAGCTCCTGGGCAGCTCCGTTGGAAGGATTCACCGCCCGGATCGAAGGACCCGAGAAAGGAAGAAAGACATCATTAAAGGCGATAGTAGAGACATTACAACCACGAATTGCTTAGAGACTTACCTGGCTGGCTGCTTTTCGACCGGCATAGCTCCAGAACTCCACCCGCGCTTGGAACACACCACGGCCTATGAAAAAGAGAAAACACAGGTCAGTGAAGGCAAGACATTGCCGCACTGTGCAAAGCGCCTACTTACCGCATCATAGCGCTATTGTGTGCCATCATTTACCGGCGAGAACCAGCCAACCCAGTTCGCCAAACCGACGCTCCGCGCACCTTAAGGAGATACAAAGAGACATTATCGAACAGAGAAAAGACATGCAAGAATAACAACACCATAAACTGCAATAAGACCTACCTGAAAGACATTACTTGGGCCGCTGCCAGTGAAGTAACTGGACCGCACGCGCCCACGAAAGACAACGCGCCCCTGCCCAGAAAGCAGGACGGAGAGCCCACCAACTTCGATAACAAGGTGAGAAGAGGACCCGGAGGGGCTGAAATCACAAGGGAGGTGGGGTAAAACTTACCTTGGTCGTCCAGTCCTAAACATAGTCTTCATTTCCAGGCGGAATTCCACCGAAAACCACACCAGGGAATCATTGAGAAGGGAACCAGTGACCAACTGGCTGGGTGGCGTCCCCGTGGATACCAGATGAGTGTAACAGGAACCCCACAACACCCGTCAGCACACGCGCTGCCCTTTCCACGTGATTTGGCTGGCGCGAGTGGGGTACGCGATTTGGCGGGGTTACTCGGGACCCTTTTCATGCGGTATGACTGGCACGGGTACTGTACGCGATTTTGTGGGGGTATGCGAGGCACTTTTCACGTGATTTGACTGGCGCAAGCGGGGTATGCCATTCCGCTAAGGTACGCAAGGCACTTTTCATGCAATTTGACAGGTGCGAGCAGGGTACGGGATTTTGCGGGGGTACGCAAGCCCATTTTCACGCGATTTGACTGTCAGGCTACACTCAGATTTTTTACGCAATTACGGGGGATGTGTTCTGGGCCAAGGATAGCGCAGGCTCTTGCGTCGTATTGGGGATTTCAATGGCTTTTTCCTGCACAAGCTGCGGTGTTGGAGGCATAACTGGCGCTGCTGGATGTTCACTGCTCCACGGCTGGTAATGGCTCGGGAAATCCATGAATATGCGGTGCGCGAAAATGCCGTTTTGCGCCACGGCTTGTGCACGCATGGCGCGCGCTCCCCCTCTGCGCGAGCGCTTGTGCTGCTCCTGTGCCAGTTTCTATGAATTGGGCCCTGAATAAGTTCAGCAATTATTGTATAGAATTCCAGAAACATAAGGAAAGAACAATGAAGATGGTGACCCTGTCTCTTAATACCACAACCAGGTAAACAATGTACCTATTGTTGGAAGACAAAGCAACTAAAACACCAGACGAAGACTAAAAACTATGTAACTATATAAAATGTCTTTGTTAAAAAAGAAGAAATCTTCACACAAAATGTACAAGTAAGAGCAAAGATAATTCGGCAGAACCAGACAGGAAGTCTGACCTAGCACGTTAGAAGTGGTGGGGTTAGTACGTGAGTATTGTGTCTTGTGTACAGTAACTATTCAGAATCAAGCACAAAAAATAGAGCACTTCTTAATCAAGGCAGCTATATCAAAAACAAAACCTACTAGGCATCTTAAGTTTATCTTGTGATGGTCGACATATGTTTCGGCTAATGGCACCAAAAAGAATAAGGCAATACACAAAATTGTCTGTTGATGCAAATGTAGCCGTCTTCAGGACAGGAAGAAGAATAAATTGCAAGAAACTTGATTGTGTTGAGTACTTCTTGTTGGCCGTACTGTTATATGAATGAAACCCACTAAAAGTAAACATACAAAAGACATAAATGTACACAGAATCCAAGAGTTGGTTGTAGAAAATTCATAGAATTCCAGAAAGACAAATCATTTGTTATTCCTATTCTTTCTTATTAGGGTCACTGCTGAAAGTGTTAAACTTGTGGAATCCCTGTTTTTGTTTTAAAGAGACCCGAACAAGCAAGGCAGCCACTCCAGAAGCAAAGACCCACATGGCGCTGGCAACAGCCCAGGAGCTTGCATTTAGAAAGAAAGAAAAAAAGTTTGTTTAGTTTTTTTTTTAGGGGTAGCAAGGGCAACCTCAGGGGTCTCAGTTGCGACCCCTGATTATCCCTAAATGACATCCCTGTATGTAAGCAACCCATAGTAAGGTATGCACTTAAATATATAAATGCTTACATAGTAATGTATGCACACAAATATATGGCATTTATATATTTGTGTGCTTACCTTACTATGGTTTGTGTACTTTTCAAGCCATCTTGAAGTACAGAAACCATAGTAAAGCATGCAAACAAATATATAAATGTAAGCATTTATATATTTAGTGCATACCTTACTAACATGCAACATATTTCTATCTTTATAAAAGATGGGCAGGGGGCGCTAAAAGGCCAACCAAGATGTCCGCTCTTCTGTGAGTTCCCACGGGACTCCTAATTAATCCTGGATAATCGTTGCAATCCCGCCGTGAAATCAGTTTTCCTGCACCGCATAGAACACGGCAAAGAATGTAGCATCTGCGACTGCCAAAATTATTGAAAACAAGCCCTGAGAGATCCCGAACGCTGTGCAGGCCACGTTGCCGCTGCAGTCCGCTCCCACAAGGCTTCAACCCTCTTGGACATCGACGGGGCGGTCCCCAACTCGCTGGCATCAAGAACGGGAGCTGCGGAGCGGGCATGAGCTCCCCACATCATCGGAGCTGGTGTGGAGCGGGGAGCAGAGCGTGCGCCCCCGAGGACTCCCTGGGCTGTTGAGGTGCGACCGCTGTGGAGCGCGGTGCGGTGTGCCTGGCCTCCGGCCGTGGAGTTGGCCCCATCCCAGACAACCCTGGCAAGGTGAGGAGTGTAGCAGCGGGGAGGGGGACGGCCCGGATCGAGTAGTATGGGCGAGTGGGGCACAATTGCCCGGTGAGGTGGACGGATGGGAGGAGGGAGGAGGCGGGATACCTCCCCACGATATCTCTCACCCCCGAATTGAGGTGCCCCCACGCACAAGCAAACCCCAAACAAAAGGGCGCGGAGCACTGAGAAGCGCAGCCCCTCCTCCCCAATTCCTGCCGTGTGCTCGGAGGTGGCCGGACGTGAGTCTGGGACTGGAACGGGCCACTACGGAGCAAGACACACAAGCAGAGCAACGGCCCGCCTCTGGCACGCTCGAATATTACAACTACATAGACTTCCCGGTGACGGAGCCGAGTGGACTCCCCTCTCCACCAGCTCACAGCAGGGCTCTGAGTACTGAGTCACAAAAGCACTGTCAAGGAGGAGACACAAGTAATTAAAAGGAACAGTGCAGCTCCAATGCCAAGAAGGCAACCGCAAGCGCAAACAAGATATCTATAATACAGCACTCTCCAGGGGCTCCCTTATCACCAATGCAGTTTAGCCAGCTCCAGCCCTGCATGCTACCGACATACCTCCTAAAGACCCCAACAATCAGTCACCCAGAATTCGCTGGCAGGGGCTCCGCAGAACACCCGAGGCAGCGCTCCACCACACGCCAAGACTGGCTCTCATCACCACGTGCAAACCAAGCTAAGGACAGATTCGAACCCACTTAGGCCCTGGGTCTATATCTAAGGAACAACCACTGAGCTGCCAGGCACCCTCCCGCCAGAGCAAAACCACAACTAGGGGCGCCCCCCCACATGCCGTAGTAAATAAGAAACGGTTCTCAGAGGGCTTGGGTACAACTTCAGGCAACATAACAGCACAAACCCAGCCACCTGTGGAATTGTAGACAGTGGTGCGCAGCCCAGACCCCTTCCCCAGCAAAACTGTGTTTCCAACCGGCCCTGCTTTCAACGCAGGATATCAACAAGAGACCCCAATGCACGTGACGCACCCTGGCAGAGAAAGATCCATTAACCCGACTGGACCGGTCTCGCCTCACATCAATCCACTGGCTTCCCACGTGCGCAGAAGAACCCAGATAAACACGGAAAGGGTCAAATCGGACAAATTGCAGCGGAAACTTAACTTCGCCGCTGGACCCTCTTCCAAAACTCCCAGACATGAAAACCACCCAAGCTCCCCACAGAACCCTGAAGGCCTCGAGGAAGATCACCCACAGCAGCTGGATATTCGCGAGATCCTATTAGATCTCAAAACAGGGATCGGGAACCTAGACAGTAAAATTGACTCGCTGTCGTCCAAAGTGGACTTATTACAACATCGTTTGGACAAGCACAGAGACAGATTAGACAACGCAGAATAGAGAATCTTGGATCTTGATGACGGCGCAGCATCCCTAACGCTGAGGGTGTCATCACTGGAAAGTCAAATGAAAACAGTTATGGCTTAAAATGAAGATTTGGAAGGCCACTCCCGCCGGAACAATATAAGAGTGATCGGATTAAGAAAACAACCAGCACACAATAAAATGAAGGAATTCATAGAAAAAATGTGCAGAGACCTCTTTGGAGATATGACTCTCTCACAACTATTTTTAATTGAGAGGGTACACAGGATCCCGACCACTAAACCTATCCCATGAGCATCGCCCCGACCAGTAATAGCCAAATTGCTGAATTACAAAGACCGGGACACCATTCTGAGGCTAGCAAGGGGAGAAAGGCAACCTCCAATATGATGGAGATGCAATACAAATCTTCCCCGATTTTTCCCCAGCGGTCCAAGCCCAAAGGAGATCCTTCACAGTAGTCAAACGCCGGCTACTCGACAGCCAAATCGCATACTCAATGCTGTACCCCACAAAACTCCATGTCCAGCTCGAAGGAAAGGTCAATTTCTTTACCTCTCCAGAAGATGCCTCCCTATTCCTTGATAGACACGGATGCAAGACCTCAAGTGGCAATCAGGCAGCCCCCACGCAGGGAGCGAACAGAGAGAAACCCACCATGATACACAAGGATGCAGCACCCATCACCATGACTAAAAGACACTACATGGCGGGATGTCAGATTCGAATGACAAGAGGAGCACCCAACCCTGGGAGGTCGCTAGCACCCCATGCACAGCAACTTTATTTTGTTTTGGGGGGAAGCCATACGGATGAGTTGGGGGTTATCCGTGTAAGGGTTTGTTTACGTATGTTGTTCTGGTTGAGCGCTTTCCGGCCCCGCTCCCGCGCCGCCTCACCCCTCCGTCCTCAGAGCCAATGCCAAACAGGCACAACCAAGCCCCCAGTTAGACGATGGTGCCCTCTCAGATCGCCGAAAGCCGACACACAGCCCACACGTGGTGAACATGGAAAACAACTCAATTCAAGGTAGCCACGTGGAATATTAGAGGAGAAAACATCCCACCTAAAACCAGGAAGATCCTGCAGTTCCTTAAGTGCCACATGGTCGATGTGGCCATGCTACAAGAAACTCATTTAACCTCAAGTAAAGAACACTCTTGGGCTCGAAACTGGGGTTGCCATCGTTATTTCTCCTCCTACTCATCCTACGCTAGGCGGGGTGGCCATTCTCATCAACCCTAAGGTCGGCTTCCGCCTAATAAAAGTAGAAAAAGATTCCGATGGTAGAGGCCTCCTGGTTCGAGGAATTATCGACGGGAAAGAACTTGTGTTCGTTAACTCTTACAAATAACTTCAATTGGGTCATGTCTCATCTCAAACAGACCGGCACAGCAACCATTATATGGGGAGGTGACCTCAACACACACCTAAACCCACAAAAAGACAAGTCGTAAGCCAACGCGATTCCTATGTCCAAGGCCAGCCTCCAAGTCCAGGAGATATGCAAAGCTTACAATTTGGTAGACATATGGAGACATGGCAACTGAGAGGGTCGCAAATACACCTTCCACTCAGAGGTTCACAACACAAGCTCGCGAATAGACTATTTCCTCGTCTCAGCACAAAGTGCATTCCAATGGGGCGAGTGCAGGATCCTTCCGAGAACTTTCTCCGACCACGCACCGTGACCCTCGAATGCATCCCTCCCAAGGGAAAGGCGGGAGCTCCACACTAGCGCTTCAAACCCAGAGCCTTGACGGACCAGGTATTCGCAACAGAGCTACGAGAAGAAATCGTCTACTTCTCGAATATAGACCAAGACTCAGTCACATCAGCGGGAACACTATGGGAATCTCTGAAATGTTATATAAGAGGTATATGTATAGCCAAGGAAAACTGAATTATTAAAACAATCAATCAGACGTGAACTAGCGAGCGGCGAGCGAAGAACACCTGAAAGCCCTGGAGTTGCAGCTCTCCTCCACAGATCAAAAACACATCCAAGCTGAGCTTAAAGAAGAACTACTCAAGTTTAAGAACACGGCAGAACGAGAGCTGAAATTTCTACGACGTGACCACCTGGTCCATCGGGGCAAAGGGCAGAGACCAGGAGCGCTCCTGGCCAGGCTAATCGCTGCTGATCGACAACCTACTCTGGTGGAGAGAATCCGATCCCCACAGGGCACACTAGTTCACACAGAGCCAGAAATACTGGAGGTTTTCCGGGCCTTTTACCAAGGCCTGTGCAGCGCAAAACACCCTAGTGACCCCGAGCTATTACGCAAATACCTAGCAGACACAGAGCTGTATTGGGTTGAGAGGGAACTCCGCGAACCCCTGAATGACCACATTGCACTAGATGAGATACTGGAGGTGATAAAATGCCTACCCAATACCAAGGCCGCAAACTTTGAGAGAAGCTGACGTAATTCTCCTACATAAAAAAGGCAAACCACCCGAGGAATGTGGTTCATACAGACCAATTTCCCTAATAAACCTTGATAACAAAATGTTGGCCAAAATTCTGGCCAATAGACTGATCCCCCTCATGCCAGCACTGGTACTTGCCGACCAGGCAGGCTTTGTACCTGGCTGCAATACAACATTCGGGGTAAGAAGAATGTTTGGAGCTATGGGAGCGGTTGACCCCTCACATCAGGCAGTTGCAGTCCTTCTCTATGCCGAGAAGGCGTTCGACTCCGTTGAGTGACCCTTCATGTTCGCAGTGCTCAGTCAACTTAGGCTGGGGAACCAATTCATCAAAATGGTCGTGCTACTCTATAATGATCCCCAATCAACCATCATCCTTGGCTCAACAAGATCCACAACGGTAAACATCCAACGCGGGACCAGACAGGGCTGTCCACTATCAGCGCTGATTTTTGCACTGGTGATGGAACCCCTAGCCTCTGGCCTATGATTACGACACATCCAAAGAGTACTGAATATAGGACCCCACAGGCTAGTTATCTCGCTTTATGCAGATGACGTTGTGCTATTCATTCAGAACCCTATTGAAAACCTAAACCCCATAATGCATGAGATAAATAAATTCAGCGCAGTCTCTGGTCTGAAAACTAACCATTCTAAATAAATTATTTTCCCACTAACCCCCAATACCACAAAATTCACTGATTTATACAACTTTAAATGGGACGATTCTCATGTAAGTTATCTTGGGATTCTGTTGTCACTGAACCACAAAGACATTTTCCAAGTTAACTATGAAACCACGTTGAGATCACTACAGGAAAAAGTAAATGGATGGAAAGCACTAATATTGACGATCTGGGGTAGATCGTCATTGGGTAAGATGATAATCCTACCCAAACTCCTTTACCTGTTCATCAATATCCCAATACTACTCCCCCGCCTTTACCTGGGGAAATTAAAGAGCCTCATACTGGATCTTATCTGGGCCGGGAAGCCGGCTAGAGTGGCCTTTTCAACCCTCACACTTCCAACCACAAGGGGCGGGCTAGGGGTGCCAGACCTCGAACGGTATTACTGGGCAGCACAGGCGCACTTTCTGAGCTACTAGTTCTCCACCCAGTCCATCAGACCACACGTTCAGATAGAGCGAGCCCTCGCATCAACCAATCTCCTAAGAGCGGTCTGTTACACTCACCTGGCTCCCACGGAGGCGCTGGTCTGGTCTGGGTTGCTGTGGCCTCTTCAAGCGTGATGCGCAGAATTCGGACCACCGATTGAACAGGACCACCAAATCTTGCTTGTCTGGCCCGTAGGAATATCCTTCTGCAGATGAGAAAGGGGATTAACTGTCTGTTGAATAGTGTGCTTGCTCTCACCTTTCCCCCTTCGTTCTTCTCTGACTTCCTCCAAAACCCCCGGTTTAAGCTCACCTTATGGTTTGGAAGGATGAACTCTCCATCCTGCTTCTGGTGCAGGGACGCGCGTTCGTCCAGTTACTTCACTGGTTTTCAGAATGGCGCTGGCAAATCCACTTGACTTTTCTGAGCGATACGCCGTAAGTATGAAGATGCAAAAGTTCAAGTGTGAGCCTCCTTTTATGTTTTTTTTCCTAACCTGTGATCTGTCCTTTATTTTCAGGTGCAGAACAAAGGCGATGCGTTGAGGGGTTAAATTGCCGGCGGTAAAATCAGGTGAGTTAGTGCTGAGGGCGACCCCTCTAAATGTCTTTATAATTCCCCAGTAATGTCTTTTGTCCTTTCCTCATAGGGGATGGGGTGCGGTACCTGCCAAAGATGCGGCGCCGACCCGAGATGTGGATTGGTTCACCAAGAGAAGCCGGTAAGTAATATGGCTGAAAATTCGGCTTTCCTCTTGTGTTCCCTTGCTCACCTTTTGTCTCTTCTTCTCTCCCCTAGGTGCAGAGATGTGGCGACCGGTGCTGAGAGCCGCGATGGAGCCGGGCAGCGTCTCGGGAACAGGTGAGTGAAGCGCGGCGCTGCAGCGAGCAACGCGGTGCTTTTAAATGGAAGTCTTCCTTCGGGAATGCTGGCGTGAAGATTCCGGATGCAGGTAAGAAGGATGAAATAGTTCTTGGTTTTCACCTTTCTCTTCTCTTCTTTCCTTACAGGTTTTCCAGGTTCGAGGCGGGCGTGGCTGGAGTCCAGGTGCAGGAGCAGACACGGTGAGCGTTCAGCTGCTGGGATGCAGAACAACGCAAAGCACGTGTGGCTGTCCGGGCGTGGCTTAAATAGCCTTGGAAGAAGTTCCAGGTGAGTGTTCTTCCACAGCCCCACCCAAGTAACAAAATAGTCCCTCCTAAGCCTCATTTGGCTTGGTTCTTCATGCAGCATGGTCTGCATCAGGTGTGTGTGCAGCATGGACTGCTTCAGGTAAGTGCACCCAAACACTTCCCCATATGAGCCTGGTGCCTATGGCGCCAGGACTGATGTCCAACATGAGCCTGGCGCTAACGGCGCCAGGACAGAGTTCAAAGAGCCCCTATAAAGGGCTGTTGGGCTTTTACCCGGGGGCGTGATGCCTGCTCCCGGGGGTGCTGGGCCTGGTCTAGTGCTCCGGGGGTAGGCATCATGACACGGTCATCATCAGCCATCAGCCAGTCCCGCACTCCACAACGAATGTGGTGCAGACCACATATGCTATTTGGAAAAGAATCGCCAAAACGTATGGGGTAATGATCAGATACTCTCTGCTTCTTCCGGTCAGATTCATACCTGGAATCCCCCTTACGAACGAAAAAGTGTTCCTCCATTGGGCTGATAAAGTACACATCCACTCACTCGGCAATCTGTTTATTGAAAATACATTAATGTCACCACAACAAGCTAAAGAAAGAGGAAGTACCTCCTCGCTGGACATTTTCATATATTTCAGATTGCGTTATGCTATCCAAGCTTTCTTCCCGTCATTTCCAAGTCAACCTCCAACCTGGCAACTACTAAATGGCGTGATTCAAGCGCAAGGGGAGTGTCATCAATCTACCGTTCACTTTTAACCGATATGGTTCCAGACGATCCACGCACGAAAGAGCAGTGGGAAAAGGTACTTCAGGCTCCCATTCCCAATGAAGAATGGGCGTACATACTTAACCAGACACAGAGGGTCGCACTGAACTCCCGATTCAAACTTATCCACTTCCAGTATCTACACCAAACATTACACCCCAGCTAAAAGATGTATACACAATCCAGAGTAGGCGGCGAATGTGAGAGGTGGGGGGAACCTGCAGCAGACTTCTTACATCATGCCTGGGGGTGCCCGACACTAAACACCTTCTGGTCGCAAGTCCTTCAAGAGATAGAGGCAATAATTGGGGCAGAACTAAAACCTGTCCCTGCAATAGCGCTTCTTGAAATGACAAAACAACTGACACCCTCTGTAAGGAGACTGGCACGCATTCTGCTGGTCCTAGCACGTAGGAGAATGGCCATGGCTTGGGGCCAGGGCCCGGTGCTCACATTTTCAAACTGGCAGAAAGACGTACTCTACTGTCAAGATGTGGAGACCGAGTTCATAAAAACACTGTCATTGTATGCACCCCCCTGTTAGGCAGAAACCTGTGCAGTTCCCTCTGGGACCACTGCAAAAGATTTAGGACTACAGATGTTTGGCAGTAAACCCACTTAGTAGCAGTCTGTACCACACAGATTCACTTGGTAGCTGTGGCTGAGCAGTCAGACTTCCCTCAAGAAGAGTTAGGCCATATTTGGAGTATACAGGATAGGGCAATTTACACAGTAGAACAAGCAGATACTGATCAGAGCTTGGGTGTAAAGATATATAATTATTTATTTAAAAACACATCTATGGAAACACACTGGCACTAATATGGCAAACAACTTCAATCACAGTTACTATAAGTGTATATCAATCCCATAACAATATTTCGACAAGTCTAGGTTCAACTGCTTATTTGCAGACAGAGGTGAATGCTTTAACCTAGATGGCACTCTAGTATTCGTTAGAAAGGGAGAGAAAAAGGCAGGGTATGAAACCAACTCAGTACCAACACTTTTACGAAACAAATGCAAGGCGAGCAAGGCAGGGTCTACTGTAAATCACAAAGTTCAGAGGCCAGGCCCACTCGGAGAGAGGCAAGGCGTTATGTCCCAAAAATACCACAGTGGAAATGCACTTCAAGTCTTTGTAGCAAAATGTCACAGAAAGGTTGGACCAGTTTTAGAACAAACGAGGCGACCCAATGGAAAGGTAAGGATGTAAGACACCTCACGCTAACCGTCACAAGGGAAGCCAGGCGGACATAGTACCTTGAAAGTGAAGAGACAGCTCCGGCGGGGGCAGTTGTTCCTGGTGGTGGATGCAAGTCGGGGCTTTGTCAGAAGATGAGGGGATCTCGTTGTCGAGGAAAGTTGAAGATCATTGCACCACCAGGGAAGAGACAAGCCACGGAGTGCTCCGTCACAAGGCACCACCTTTTGGTCGCGGTACAGTGGTTAGTGGCTATCCGGTTGCCGGTGTGCTCAGAACGGGCAATTCGACCACTAGACGTCCTGGAAGCGAACAAAAAGCAAGGGACTGGTTGTTCCCACCAGTCAGGGGAAGAAGACTCTCCAGCAGGGAGATCTCCTCTGTCGTTGGGAAGTGGTGAGTCGGTTCAGCAGGGCTCCACCAGAGGTGTCGTCGTTGCAGGTCGGCTCAGCTTTACCCTGGTCGGATTCTTAGGTCCTGTGATGACTTCTGAAGTTCCAGTCCCAAAAGCCCTGCTTTTATGCAGAAAACCCCCATTCATTCAGCCTAGCTGTCGATCAAACATGCTAAGTGGTGAGCGGGGCGGCTCACCACTCGGGCCAATCACACCAGAGTGTGACTTGAGTTGGCAAGGCAACTCAGTCCAGGGTGCCTAAACCCCCTCCCACACCCCCTGTGGTACTCAGACAGAATGGCACCACTCTGGAGGGCTTCTGTGCAGAAGCCCGCCAAAAGTGGAACAAAGGGCCTTTGGTTCGGAGTTACAGAGGCGAACACATACGCCATTTTAAAAACCGAGTTCTGGCAGAAAATACCAACCGGTGGATTTATTTAAGACAAATAAACCGGCGGTATGTTAGAGACTAAATGTGAAAAAGTATTAGCCTCCAACAATGAGAAGAATCCCATAGGAATATATTCGCGGTCGAATATAAAAAGTAGTATCCACTGCCACCAGCCAAAACTCGACGAGGGGGGACGGGACAGTGCCCTCTCAAACAACAGACCCAGGGGTAATCAAATTCCCCCTACCAGTACATCCACAATAGGATGGTTTGTACTGGTTCTGTTAGTACATTTAGGTCTAGTAAAGCCAATGGTGACTTTACATGCCCTGGGAGACAGTAGTCAGTCCCAGGGTATGGAGTCTATGGTGGGGATCCTCTAGGACACCCCAGTATTACGGGACACAGGGTGCGGTGTAACACACATAGCAAAACACATGAGGCCCTATGGAGTAAAAGACCCCATAGCCCATAGAACACATTGACATTCAAAGAAATCAACCACATTCATGTCCAAGAGTGGGAGGAAAAGAGTCTCACTCTTGGCAGGATGAAAAAAACAAACTCCAGAAATCCAGCAAAGCTGCTGGGGGACTCACTAGGTTAGGAAATTCAGCCTAAACAGATTCAGCCCCTACATCGTGCACCTGATGAACAGCAAAGGAGACCGCTCGTCCCCCACATCCCCGAGTCCATCAGCAAGCTGAGAGACAATAACGAACTGGTACATTGGGAGTGACAGTTAAACTGCATATAGCATGAAATAAAGTGGCACAATGAACACTTGTTCGGCTCTTCTTATGTCTTTATTTCTATTATTTGTTTTGTTTTGTTTCATTCCACTTGCTGTTGGTTCTCTGTTTTGAAACTATAAATAAATAAAATAAAAAAATGGCTTGAAAAGCATACAATTCAATCCATCTTTTATAAAGCTTTGACGACGGACGAAGCCTGATGCGTCTTCGTCCGTCGCCAATGCTTTTTAAAAGATGGCTAGAATTGTGTACATTTCAAGCCATCTTTAATGAACCTAGAGATATGTCACAGAGTCCCTAGGTTCACTGAGGGTTAAAGAAGCCTTGGTGACCTGGGCAGGGTGGTGAAATAAAAGCACAATAACTTCCTCTGGTGAACCCTCATGAGAGGGGCCACCAGAAGAAGTTATAGTGACTAACAGAAGTGCCAGCCAGCCACAGCAATGCTGTGCTGTGGCTGGCTGGCACTTCTGTCAGCTTGCCTGACTTAATTGCTGGCCAATCTCCCGTTGCGGCTGCGGCCTTGGCAGGATAATGTGTCTTCTATGATGTGGTGGGACCCCGGGGTGGAGACTGCTGGGGCCCACTTAAAGCACTGGCTGCTCTCATTGTTTTTTTTTTTTTTACAAACTTTATTTATTTATTTTTTTTTTTTCTTAGTTTAATAATAAACTTTTTGAAATACACTATTTCTTAATCATTTCCCCATTCTGTTAAGGAAGCTCAGGGATTACAGATCTCATGTCCGGCGTACAATCTTATACATCGAGCATGTCGATAAAGTTTATCACCGAACAAGTTAGAAATACGGAGCTCCCACTCAGTATTCTAAACCACCAGTCCTCCATGTTTCCATTTGTCGGTGCATATTTGCTCAGATGTATCGATCTAATTGAATTCAGTTTAGTGCAGCCAATTACCAAATGTTTTATGGTTTCGGTTTCCTTTAGACAAAATCTGCACCAATTGTCACAGATCATTGGGACTTTCCGTCTTAATAAAACTTCTTTCGTTCGTAACGCATTCATTCGCAAATGAAGAAAACGGTCACGGTGATGTCTTGAAGGGAACTGAGTAAGATATCTCGGCATCTTATTTATTTTGTTGATGGTTGGTCCCAATTTAGGCGCCGATACCATTTTCTCCAGGCGCTCGATGTTTTGTACCCAAGCCCATTCTTTTAGTTTTTTCTTTGCGAGTTGAGGCCATTTTACTAGCATTTCGTTGCTTATATTGGCTGCTCGCATAATGTCATGAATTCTTGTGGCCCAGATGTTTAGGATCGATCGTCTTTGAAGGGCGCACGTCATTGGTTGCTAAGATTTCGTAGGTGGGTTCTTTCTCTGTTATTGTCATCTTTCTCAGTAGTGCTATTGATTTCTAGATAACTGTTGTGTGTAGAGCATCCAAGGCAAGTTCATGCCTTATTATTGATGTTGAAAAGCATTTCGGTAGCTTTAAGACACGTCGCCAGAAATAGCCTTCCAGTTTTGCCCAGAGATTGTAATCAAGATTCCAACCGGCTTCTGTTCCATAGGTGACACATGGAATTACTTTTTGCAAGTAGAATAGCCGAATCGGGATCAGGGAAAATTTGCCGAAAAGGTTATGAATTCTGGTTCCTTGGATGGCCAAGGTATTCATACGACATTGTAGATGTCTTGACCAGCTCTTCTCACATATCGAGGATGATATCATTATACCTAGGTATCTGAATTCGTTTACCTCTTCAAGACTCGTATTTCCAATTTGCCACTTGAAACATTTTTTCTTTGTTCCTTTCTGCGTTCCAATTTTCATAATTTTTGTTTTTGACATATTTATCTTCAGATGGTTTATATTCATATATTGGTATAGTTTATGTAATAGACGTTGTAGGCCGATCGGCGTGGTGTCTATTAAGATTATGTCGTCTGCATATATTAAGCAGTTTAGGTGGAATCCATTCAGTTTCGGTGGAAAGCAACGCACCTCTTTCAATGCTGATGGAATATCCGCGATGAATAGTTTAAACAAGCATGCTGCAATAGGGCATCCCTGTTTTACACCTCTCTGGGTCTTCATTTTGTCCGATAAAGTCCCGGCTTCATTTAGCCTTATCTGTATGCAATGCAATGATGGGGAACAAAATCTCCTCTGGACAATTCCAGTTGATTAGTTTAGCCCACAAGGTTTCCCGATCAATGCAGTCGAAAGCTTGATGGAGATCAATGAATGCTATAAATAACTGTGTTTTTTTTTCCATAGCATTCAACTTGAGTAAGTTTAACAGGGTCAGATTGTTTTCAGTTCCAACGCCTTTCGTAAAGCCTGTTTGTCTGGGATCAGTAATTCCTCTCGTGTTAGCCCACTTCGTTAGTTTTTTTTGCAGGAAGTTCGCAAACACTTTGCCGATGGTGTCCAGTAAGGCGATAGGGCGATAGTTTGCCGGAACAGCTCGATCGCCTTTCTTAAATATAGGGACTATAATTGCAGATGTCCACGATGCCGGTATCTCTCTAAGCTTTTTAATGTTGGCAAATAGAATTTCGATCAGTTTTGCCCATTCCGATTTGTGTTGTTTGAGCATAACGTTAGAAATGCTGTCTGGCCCAGCGGCTCGCGAGTTGTTCAGTTTTCCAATGGCAGATAGGATGTCATCCCTGGTTTCGGTACAGTCCCAGTTTACAGACCTCAGATTTCTTTGTTTGATATCTGTTTCATTAACTCCTGAGAAGACCTTAAGAAAATGTTTATTCCACTCCGCCTCAGTGACCACGTTTGCCATTTTGGTCGCTTGGTCGGCTGTACAGTTGTTTAGAGTGTGCCAGATGTCTCTGCATTTGTGTGATTTTATCATGGTCAGCATGAGTTCGCCTCTTTCTTGGTCGCGTTGGAATTTAAATGCCTTAGTCCAATTACGGTATGTTTGGGACCTTTTTTTTATTAGTTTGGCGCTGTTAATACCACCTTGCGCTTTCAGCTTGCGTATATCACTCTTTAGACACTTTTTTCTTCGTTGACTCTTGTGCTCCATTCATGAATATGTTTTTTCTCAGAATTTTTCTTCCACAAGGTCGGTAAACTTTTCAACGGTAACAGTGATACATAATCCACGTTACACAGAGACAGACGGTCTGCTGCATCCAGTTTCGCCATTAGACCGGTTATCTGAGCAGTAGATAATCGTAGCCTGTTTTTTCCGTTGTTTACTTCCAGAGCTTGAGTCACTGTTGACTTATTTGTTCCTGATTGTATCCTCAGAAGTAATACTAACGGGTCATGGTCACTGATTTTTGTAGGGGTTACATTCAATTCATGAAGTAAGTTCCAGGCATGTTTTGAGACCCATATATAGTCCAAAACCTTTGCAGTGCCCATGTTCTGCCACGTATTTTTAGGGGGCCTGTCTCCATCAATTTGACCGTTGATCATGTCACAATCATACGCCTCCATGATATTATCCCAGATGATCCTTCTCTCCTGATTTGAGGGGCTAATGGCACGGTCATTGGATATTCGCGCACCCTTCTCAGAAAACCAGGACAAGTTCATGTCACCACATATTAGTAGTATGGTATTGTTCTTCTTGTGCATGTACTTATCCAGCAGATTTATTACCGTGCCTATGAATCGTTTGGTGGTGATCATCGCCGGATTCCAGTATACATTTAATACGAGGAGTTGTTGTGGATTGTTCCCATCGCGACTTTTTTGTTGCATCAGCGTACATTGCACAAACAGATTTGGGTTTTCACTTTTAAGCACCTTCCAATCACATCCGATTTTCATCATGGTTATCAGGCCGGAAAAAGGGCGTCCATGAAAATTTTTTCCTGCAGAATTCAGCATTGTGGCATAGCCTTCTTTCACAGGAGGACATCTTAGCCATGTTTCCTGTAGACAAATTATGAGATTATCATTCAGCTCAATCGGAAAGCTTTCATAGAGATGACGGAAGCCTCTCGTGTTCCAGGAGATCAAGGAAGTCAATTGCATCTCTTTGTTAGAGACTAGCTATTTAGAACCTGCCCCGTATTTGTTGATTTTCCCAGAGTGGAGCATGGGCGGTTCAGGTCTTAGTTGTTTTCTTAGTTCACTCCTCCGTTGTTCTTGAGAGTACACTTTATGTCCGAAGCTGTTTAACGGATTCTTTATATTGGCTGGTCTATGACTTGCCATGTCAGACGATACTTCCCTTGTCTCAAAGCCAAACTGCAGAATTTCATCCTTTGCTGCCAAAATTGTATTGCGTACTGCTTTGGAAGATATGTGAAGATATACTTTGTCAGCGTATTTCTCAGACACATATTCGATAATAGCAATGTCATTAGACGTCACAGTTCTCAGAGCCGGTACCGAGTGTAAGAGGCGCATTACATTCCTTCTGTTCAAATTCACATCAGGATCGTCTTTGTGGATGTTCGTGATTGCAATTCGTGGGTTTCTATCGACCGTTGATTCGTGGATTCTAGGCCTGGTCTTCACCGCCTGATGTAATCTTTGTCCGGCTGTACATTTGGGATTTAGACTTCTCATGTTAATAGGGCTGCCACCTAAGCATTGTGTTAAAGAGCCCACGTCTGACAAATCGCCTCTGGGCATTTTTTGATTTTTACAGTCCGATTTGGCCCGATGCACGGAGGCCTTCGAGCGAGATTTGGATTTTAGTATCCAAGGGTTTCCCGCCCTTTTTCCCTTGGCTGTATAGAATTCATTTTGGTCAGGATTGGGGGACTCATTTGTTTCCTAGCTGCTCGTCGAAATAATTGAGGCGTTTGGGTTGTTTGTCTCGCAATCATCTTCTATTGAATACTTTGATAGATTGCAAAGATCGATAGACGAGGTTTGGGCTGGGCTTTCAGCATCTTCCGTTTCCACTCTCTGGCGTTTTTTGGGGTTTCCCTTTTCAGCTGTAGCTTCTCCGACATCTTTACTCATACTTGCGGTCTCTTTAGACGGCATTGGTGCATTATTTTTTTGAGGTCTTGAAAAGAAATTCGGTTTGGCCGGAGACGTCAGATTGCGTATAAATTTTCTAGAATTGTTAGTTTGATTGCGAGGTTCACAATGTTTTTGCTTTTCTTTCCGTTTCTTCGGGGTGTTATCAGTGGCCAGCAGCTTTTTAGGTTTCTCAACGTTTCTTTCTCCAAGGTTGGATTTTTTCCTATTCCTTTAAAATTTTTTGCTGCTCCAAAGAAAATCCCGAAAGATGAGCTTGGTCGGGTTTGAGTGGCACATTTAATGGTGTCTTGGGACTTGGGTTCGCACTCATCTGGTCCTGGCTTAAGGTTAGAAGACATAGAAGGTGGCTCCACGGTCCCTACTATTATTGCCACGTCGTTAGACACGACTGGCTCTTTCGGCATCAATTCCATTGGGTCGGAATGAGGTGTTCCAGTGGTTTCTTTTGCTTTAGGAGTCGGTGTTATAGGCTCCATTGAACGCATTGATCTCATTAATGTGATTGATTGCTTTAGGCAGGCAGCAATTGATGTTATCAAGTCATTCTTTTCCTGATTTCCTTTTGCCATACCTTCATTTACTTGCTTTTGGATCTCTGACAGCGCTGTTTTTTCAGATTCAAGGTTGTCTTGCAACTGTGCAATTTGTTGTTCTTGTTTGGCTAATTTTTCTATGATGTGGGACAGTAGCCCTCCATTTGATTGCAGCGCCTCATGTAAGTTTTCGTATAATTTGGTGAAGGGTAATAAAGCAACCGATGATGCGGCTAACACATTATTATGAATTTGAAGAGCGGCGGCAGCCGACAGATTTGATTTGTAGGCTGCGGCCGCATCACCATCTGTGTTGCCATCAAACGGGATCAGTGGGTCCTTTTGCTTCTTAGGCCCCATTACTCCAGGTCCGGTCCTTTTGTTACTCGTAGGTTTGAAGTTAAGCGGGGTTCTCGGAGTGGAACAGGTAGATACAATTTTCGTCAATGAGTTCTGGTAGTTACTGGAGACGCAGTCCCCCCCAAGGTTCTCTAGTCGTGAGAGTCTGTTTCTCTGATGGCTTGAGACTTCATCAGCATTTCTCTGCACCTCTCTTGATGCGTGCTGGAACATTTGAGGAGGGGAGACCATTGCGACATTATAGGGGCCGACAGGGCGAGGCTTTCTAATATAGATGTCAAGGGGCTCCATTTCAGTTCTTGAGGGGCCTATAGACAAGCGTTCTTTCATTGTTTCAAAGTCAGCTTTCAGGCGTTCCGCGAGTCTAGCTTCACGTCCTGCTAGATCTAACACCTGAGTTGAGTTTAAGCTGCATGCAGGGGAGTATGCAAGTGAGTTTTGCAACTCAGCAGTAGCACATCTCTCTTTCCGAATTGCTTTGGCTTTAATCAAGTTAATCGCAATTTCAGCGCTTGATCTTGGTAATGTTTTCGGATTTTTGTTCGAAGGGGGACCTAATCTCGCTTCCATATCGTCAGAGGGTTCGAGGCTCAATTCTACCTCAGGTGTTTGATGGTTACAAGTATTTGCAAGGTTCGTTAGTTCGAATATTTCAGCATCAGTGGAGACCAGCACCATTTCTTTCTCGTGCTCAATGAGTTCGTGGTCCGTCACATCGCACTCATGCAGTGGTCTTCCCCTTATTCC
Organism: Ambystoma mexicanum; assembly: GCF_040938575.1. Taxonomy (NCBI): domain Eukaryota; kingdom Metazoa; phylum Chordata; class Amphibia; order Caudata; family Ambystomatidae; genus Ambystoma; species Ambystoma mexicanum. Next base: position 248,980,497 of record NC_090930.1, on the reverse strand, counting down.
TTCAATCGCATGGTGAGAGGCGTTCATGACAGGGACAGAGGCTTTTCTCTTCAATTTGGTATAATCGTTGGTTATAATGGTTGCACAGACTTCGTCAATCGAAATTTCCTCCTGGCCGACCACAGGGACAGATGGTGCTGCCACGGACAAATCTGTCGCTGACTGTGTATGTGACACAATCAACTGAGGGGTTTCACCCACTTCCAGATCTAATGGTGGCACTGTGGGATCGCTCGGTAATTCAGGCGCTAGGTCAGGAGTTAAAGACTGACGCCGTGAAGTAGAGGCACAAGAATTACAGGAGGGACTATGGATGCAGCCAGGCATCGTAGGTTCAAATGACGAATGTGGGCTTGATGAACTTATGGAGTGGGCAAAGCCTGAACCTGGGCTAAGGAGTGCTTTGCCCACCATACGAGGCCCACTCGACCTCTGCTGCTCCCAGTCATGACTCCCCATGGAGTCATCTGACAAACCCTCCTTAGGCACACAGTCTCTCTGGAGGGAAGACACAGTCAATGGCTTCAAATCCCGAGACACCGCCACATCCATTGGCTCGGGCTCAGCTGGATAGGCGGACAGTGAGCCCTCCACTCTAAGGGCATCCAACTTGCCATTGGATTGTAATGTTTGTCTGGACATGGCACGAGTCAGGGGCCCCAACTCAGCCATGGTGGCAGGTTTCTTACCTTCTCTCCGGCGGGGATCCGGCTTCACCGCAGCGGCGTACGGCGGCGTTCAGCCGCGGACTGCCGCAGACTGAACTCAGCCCGAACTCCGCGCGCGCTCCGCGCTCCGGGCGAGTTTTTAAAGGGAGTTGGGCGTCTTTTTCTTAAAGAAGAAGTGATCCAAAGCACAGGATCTCCGAAACGCTGGGTGTAGCAGCAGCTCCTCACAGCAACCAACAGGACCAGCGACTGCCGCAGACTGAACTCAGCCCGAACTCCGATAGAGGTTTTCCTGTCTATTGTGATTCCCCTTTTTACACCAGAAATTAACTTCGATGCAGGGGAAAGGCAGGAACAGAGCAGCTGACAAACACCAACTCCAGCACTTGGAAGCCAACAGAAACTTTATTTATTTGAAGAGCCACTGAAGCAAATTCATATTGCACAGGCTGTTCCCATTGTTGGCAGCACCTGACCGATTTGCATATGGCTGGACCCCTTTTGCAATGGTGCAGGCGGGATAAAAATTGGTGGTGTGAAAGTTTGCCCAGAGCAGCGCCAGTGGTTAAGATTAATTCGGGCCTCCCAAAAATGCCAAATGGACAGTAAGTCCAAATGGCTATGAACAATCACTCACCATCACCGCACCCTACTCCCAGTATAGTCCCATGGCTCCCCCACTTGCACCCATCACAGTCTCTGGGCTTCCGCATCCCACTCCGAGCCCGGTTCCTAGGCTCTACCCACCCCACCACAGACCCTGGGCTCTCCCCACCCTGCTCACATCAAAGTAAGTGGGCTCTTCCCACCCTGCTCCCACCACTATCCTATGGCTGCTCCCATCCTGCTACCACCACAGCCCCTGTGCTCCCCCAAGTCCGTTCCCAGCACAATCCCAGGACCAGTGGCGAGTGTTGAATTTTTTAAGTGGAGGGTCATAAATATTTTCCTCAGATATGCCATAGCGTCCGAGCATTGCGAGGGAGCCCGAACCAATCAAGGGAGGTTCGGGGGGGGTTCTCCCCCTGTGAAGTTTTTTTAAATCATGGGTTACAATGTGGCATTTTAGAGCATACCCAGAAGCGCTCCCTCAGCTGGAAAAAGCAGCGGAGGGAACGCTCAATGCTTCACTGGGCTGGCTCTTCCCTAATGGATGAGGGGGCCTATTCCTACTAAAGACAAGCCGCTCCTGCCCAGGGATCCCCCTGGCCAGCTTTTCCTTTCCTCACTTTTAGTTTAAAAAAAAAAGTCTTTTACATTCCAGACTGTGTTCTCGTCCCCCCTCCCGGGAATGAGGCTGCGGTCCCCCTGGGGGTGCGCCCCACAGTTTGAATTCCTCTGCATTAGATTAACAATTATTCATGAATGATTAAACATGTGATGCTTAACAGTTGTGAAAGAGACCACAGATGAACTTAATTTGGACAGTGTACCCTCAAAATGGAGTATTTTGAGTGACAGTCATCTTTCAGTTTACAGCATGCAGTGGCCAGTTCGCCACTAAAACTTAACATAACTGTATATACGTTTTGATATTTCTGCTGCACATTAAAAATTGAGTAGTCTAGTTAATAAAGTAATATTGTAAAAGTTCAACTGCTGGCGCAACACCCAACTATGGAAGCACCGTGGCATGTTTGCTGAATTCCTATATTATCCGCAAAGTACGCAATCAAAATTGTCAGCTCCTGAATATTGAATTGGGTACAGTGTGTTGCTTGTTGGGAAATCTCACACACCCCACCCCTCAGTAATATTGACCAAGCTTCGCCCCTGCAGGGTGGGTCCCCTATTTGCATACCCATTGAGTCGTCTCTTTGCAAGAGGCTCCCCCTGCCACAACATGACAATTCTTACTTGAGCAACAGGGGTTGGAATGGCGCATGAGACTCGGCAGTAATGGCTAATGCCAATTATGCCATTTGGAATTTGTACAAATTAAATTCAATCACTATTTACGTCACCCAGCCAATCACTACCAGCTAACCAGAACTAAACCAATCGCTTGAAAACGAGTGGCGGGGTGGTGGTGGCGTTGGGTGGTGTGGAGGCTAGAGCGTTCCAATCACGCTTTGCATCCCCTCTCCATCTACGGGACATTCTGTACTGGCGGAGTCTCAATGGTTCTATGAACAGTTGCTTGTTGCAGCCTTTTGATCGCGTTGGTAGGTGCTAGCAGTCCCTTTCATGCATTCCGATCGTGGGCAAGCTGCTCTCAGGACCGCCTTTGTCTGTTTCATCAATAGGTTTCCAAGAGTTGATATATCTTTGAACATGAGTGCATGTTAATGTTTGGTTTTGAGCCATTTTCAATAAACATCAAGCTTTAAACACACTTTGTGGTATAACCTACATTAACAGACACAAAACTAAGTAAGGGTATGTAAGATTACCCAGATATAGAAATCAACGTATGCACACTACACGCATCCAGTCTAAGGTCCATGCAAGCATTCTGAATTTAGCAGCGAGAATGTGTTCCATGCTTGCAACTCCTGCGGTTGTGATACATACATGGGAACACTGCTTTGGCTACGATCCATATTTTGGATTTTCAAAATCGCGACTTTTTCATAGACTTGTACAAAATGTGCTTTTCAGTGTATCGTTTAAGTCTTAGCATCCTGACTAAATTAAATGCTGATGAAGATACACTGCTATGCTAGGCACCGGGTCAATCCTTCAGTGCAGGCCATTCTTTTTGTGCTAAACTTGACTGTGTAACACTAGGCGGCTTTCAGGAAGAGGAGTCACGTTCTGCTTTCTGGCCCCACATCTCTAGATAACACGCCTGTCCTGCAGTGCCACCATGTGTGCAGAAAGGCTTCTTAATAATCAGGATAAATGGGGACGTTTGGAAAAATATGAGCTTAGAATGGCTGAACCCATTCACTGCCAAAAATAAAAGCTGTGCAATGTATCAGTTTTGATGGCTATGGAAATCCATGGTGGAGAGATCCAAAAGGACACATGTTTGCTAACAAAGAGAAACAATTGGGAGATGGGGAGCAGGTGCAAGTGGATCTAGGTCACCTGGCCTAAGCCACGCCCACCTGGTGCATTACTGCCTGCAGCACTTTTTCACCACTTAGCAAGCTCCGCCCACCTGGTGCCTTCCTGTTTGCTGCTCTTTTTCCCTACATAAGGAGCCCTCCAGCCTCTTTTCCTTTGCAGATGGGGAGCAGGTGCAAGTGGATCCAGGTCACCTGGCCTAAGTCCCGCCCACCTGGTGCCTTCCTGCCTGCCACTTTTTTTCACCACTTAGCAAGCCCTGCCCACCTGCTGCCTTCCTGTTTTCCACTCTTTTTCCCTACTTAAGGAGCCCTCCAGCCTCTTTTCCTTTGCAGATGGGGAGCAGGTGCAAGTGGATCTAGGTCACCTGGCCTAAGCCCCGCCCACCTGGTGCCTTCCTGCCTGCCACTCTTTTTCACCACTTAGTAACCCCCGCCCACCTGGTGCCTTCCTGCCTGCCGCTCTTTTTCACCACTTAGCAAGCACCACCCACCTTCTTAGTCCTGCCTCTTCCTTCCTGCTCTTAACTATTAGATCAAGGGTGTCTCTCGCTCGGGCATCCTAAGCGAAGGGCAGACAAACAAAAGGGCAATTCCTGTTTGGACCTGGGCAGACGAAGAAAAAGGGCAATTCCTGTTTGGTCCCCCGTGATGTTCCCTTGTGCCCCCACATTGTCGCACACAGGTGTTGCCTGTTTTGCTTGATTCTTCTACCCTGCTCCCCCCGCACCACACTCAAGCCTACTTCTGCAGGAGTCTGTCCTGATACATTCTGGTTTCACCATCACCGACTTGTGGCCAATGCTGGATTTGACTTTTATGGACTTCATTCATTCATGGTGCGTCACCCTTTCTCAACTCTCATGCTGAACTTCCTTTGCATCTTGTACTCATGGTGGCCCTGAATCATGCTGTTCCCATCTTAATCTTGTATCCCGGCTTACAACATTATGTGTTACTACTGACTTCTGCAATTGTATTCACTCTCCCCTCTTGCTTCTCCTCTCTTTTTGACTGCTAACTCTCTATTCTCCCCTCCTTTCCCTTCTCCCTTTTCCTATCTCCTACCCTTACTTTCTTCTATGCACTTACTCTATCAGACTTTTCCCTGGACCTAGTATGATAGCAACCTCGTCTGTCTCCTCCTCCCTCCCCTTACTGTTTTTTTTTCCTCCCCACCCCACCCCCCCCTTCAGCAGCACTGAAATGTCGTCAGGCCTAATATGATAGTCGTTTGTTTTGTTCCTCCCCTACCTTTCTGCACCCCTCTCCCTCACCTCTTGTTTTTTTCCGGCTCTACCAGAAATGTTGTCAGGCCTAGTACAGTAGTCACCTGTCTGTTTCCATTTCCTTCCCACTCTCCCCCTCCCTTCCTTATCTATGCCTTAGCTCTTGCACTATCGGAAATGTCGTCAGGCCGAGTACGATAGTTAATTTCACATCCTTACTGTTCATGGCCTGTAAGAATGTCATTGTTTTTTCCCTTGTTCCCTCCCTTGCCTTGAAGCGCTTTGAAACACATTGTGTATAGGCGCTATATAAATAAACTATCATAACATATCATATCAATTGCAAAATAGAAATAATAGGAGTAGTGCAGGCAATTGCGGGTCCACCCACCGTTGTCCCCCAGCACTTGGCTATCAACTCCAAGGGACATGGGCATATCAAAACACCATGGTCAGAAGAACTGATGTTTTCAATCAAACTGTATTTAGATTCAATTGTTTGGAGCACATGTCAGAGACCCAAATCCCTGTGTGGAGTAGTTTCAGGGTTCAGGTTGTCTGGAAACAGGTGAAGTTTCTCACATATCACTCCATTTGGGAATGACTGCCAGGCCCCGAGTTAAAAGTAGTTGAGGGGCACCTGTAACAATAACCTAGTCTGGTGGATTTTGAATGAAGAGAAGGTATGTCTACTGGGGATTCATTGATAATGAAGCATACAATCATGTACTACCAGGTGTTTCATCTGAATTTGTGGCAGAGGGCAGGCATGTGTGATGTCATTATTCCAAGATGGCCACTGTTACGGATACTAATTTCTTTTTTTGAGCTATAACTTCTTTTAGAGTGGTTCTATTGAAGGGGCCCCTGAGGGACCTTCGAATGTGGAAACAAGGCACAATCACCACACACAAACTGATAAGCCAGACACGAGGTTGTATTCCCAAAATCTAGGGTTTATTGCAAAGTAAATAGTCCCAGTTGGCCAAATGGTCCCAGGTCCCGCGACGTGTGTCTAACAGACCTCGGGGGACGCAAGAGAGCGAGAATCGTACATCAGTTACATATATACAAAATGAGCATCTTACAATCAGTAATGACACATTCGATGCCGCCCCTAATTCAATCCCTTTGAATTGGAGGCGATGATTGACCATAGTGACGAATATGACACCTTAGACCATTATATTTAGCAACAGTTTAGAATCTCGGACCTACAGACATAAGTCTTTATTTTAAAGAACACAACGCTTCTGTTTTCGCGGACAAGCTGTGTGTAGGGGGATGACACATTCCAGGCCTTGCTATCTCCTGGTTTCTATTCACGCTCTAGAGGTCAGCTTACTCTCTGGGGCCCCACAGTGCTCAAGAAGGGGGGCCGCAAAGAAGAACATAATTTAAACCTTTTATTATTAGTTTTGTACATTGCTATTCTTCTAGGGAGACTCGCTGGCATCTGTGTACTGATTAGAATGCCTTGCTCCTCGCCTCCAATGATACGTGAGGAAGGGAACCGGTCATTTCTGTCTGGCTTACGGCGTTATGTTTCAACGTGCCTTTTAGCAACCTTGGATCATTGAAGCAGGATAATATCTCAGCAACGCAGTTTTACATGAGGCAAAGAGGCAGCGTTAGAGAAAACGAAGAGAAAACAAAATGGCGATTTTGGTCATCTTAAAATGGCTCCACTCTAGTTAAGCTAATTACTATATAATGACTAATAACTATATATTCTTAACACTGAAAATGAGGCGGTTGGTCTTCGGCCAACCAAGTATCCTACATTGCCTTCCGTTCGAGGGGCATCTAATTTTTCTAGACGGACGCTAAGACAACAATTTACTAAGTAGGGTTTTTGCTAAACATGATCAAAAGAATTGAAAAGTTCATATAAGGAATTTTTTGATATCTTTTACCATTTCCGAGATATAGCCTCGTAAATTATTGCTACTTCATCGTAAACCTTCGACTGTAAATTAGAAAGTTTAAAATAATTTGCAACTTTCTCGTTCAAATATACTATTTATTCAAACTGCAATAGCTATTTACATTTGAAGAGAGAAATCAACATTTTACAGGTCATCTTCTGAGTCCCAGAGTACATTTCTATCACCTACAAAATCGTTATCACAGAGTTCTCCGTCACCACCACACTTACACATTTCTGTGCAGCTTAGTGGCTGAGATCGGCATTTGCAATGCACAGCACACTGTACCAACTATACGATTGATTGTGGTGCACATGGAAGCCTACACATAGTAGGAGAATATTGATCATCTGCCTTCTCCCACCCGAATTGTGATGGCTCTGGGAGATTCGGGTGTTGTTGATCAGCGCATCGCCACTCCAAAACCTGGTAATGAGTAAGATGTATGGCATTAGAGAAGATCTTGTTGGCGCAGATTTTTACTTTGCATCTCTTTATTTGTGTACATTCACCAACGCAGTTGACCAATGTCCTAAATATTTGTCGGTGGCAATTCGACGTGACAAATGAATTGCTCTATCAATCGTTCATCTTCCTTCTTGTATTTTTTTAGACATTCAAGCCTTCCCAAAGCTTCAAGGATTTCTTTTTCTGAATTCTTGAAAACCTTTGAGAAAGATCATTTTTCTTTCTTCGTAAAGCAACCGGTAACATCACACCCTGAAAGAGCATGGAGGCCTAGTCATGCCTGCACCTTTGTAGGCCCTAAGCAGGAGCACACACGTTTGAGATCTATAAATCTTCTATTAGTTCCAACTCCTGTGACAAACATGCTGTCAGATGGGAAAATACAGCGGCCACCAGAGTGAAAGGACAAAAACATTGCTATCAGGTGAAATAATGTGGAGGGTAGTACCATGACGATTCTATGACAAGACTGGAGGTGAGCATTATGCTTCAACTTCTTTTATTACTACTTCTCAGCAGTTTCAACAAACCAATAACAATACTGTAAACATTTCTAAAGTGACTTTTCTTTCTTTAGAGCTACAATCCCCATAGTCTCTGTAGTCCATCTCCTTCCATGCTCAGCTATGACCACTCCCTTTCCCTGAGCTCCTCCACTGCTCTTCAAGCAGATAAGTAATATTTTAGCTCATCTCCCTATATGACATGTGATGTAGATTTGATTAGTGTCTTTGAGCGTTATTACGCATGGTTATGGATTTGATTAGTGAATTTAAAAATTGTTTGTAATGGGGAGTAAGCCTAGATGATTCAGGAAATATTTAGATATAAAACTATTTAGCGCGTAGTTGCAAGATCGCGTAGTTCGAAATTCGCTGAGAGCGGTTCCTTGCATTTTCGGCACCAGTACCATTCGATGCAGGCTCCCGTAGCGCATTGGCCTTGTGCCGTATGACCGGCACTCCAGGGGCTTAGTCCTGCTCCCGCGGGAGCCCGAGGTACCCCTCCGAGACAGCCAGCAGCGCCAAGGCCCTCCACCCCCCTCCTTTGGAAGGGTGGAGCCAAAGCTCTACGCTCGAGTCCCACGTCGTCTTATCCCTGCAACGCAGAGGGAGAGCACAAAGAGAAGCCGGGCCCGGCGGTGAGCGGTCTCTAGCTACGACGGTGCTCGTAGAAGGGAACCATTCTATTAAATAAAAAGTAAAGCAGAGTAGCTTAACACAGCAGTACACGCACCGCGCGCCTAGAGAAATCATAACAGCTGACACGCTGAAAGCAGATTTGGAGCAGAGGATTCCCCATACACAGCAAGAGGCGCAAAGCCTCCTCAAAGCCTTCCCTTCACAGGGAAAGCGAACGAAATAAGTCCATCACAGGCAATTCTTACAACAAGAGTTGTAAGAAACCACTTATATAAAAAAGCAGCCACTTATATATAAATATATATAAAAATGAAATAAATCAAAAACATTCTCAAAATTAAGATACTGAGTAAACTAATACAGTTAGAAGACCTGAACTCTCACTTAAAGCCAAGCTAGTGATTTGGGCGTGCTCAGACACCTACATCAGGTATACCAGGCACACAGCACTCTCCCAGAATGTCTGAATTTTAATGGAGTAAAGAGGAGCAGTCACTGGACTTAGCTGCCAGCTTCAAGTAGGCACCATAAGGACAGAGCGCACGCCCAAAGAACCCTCTGATGCAGGGTCTATGGGCAGTACTAAGGCCCGAAAGAGGAAAGCCTCTTGCGACCCCCAGGGCCCTTCGGATGGGGCAAAAGAAAAGGCCCCGGAGGTTGTCAACACTTTCGCAAAGCTCAGAGAAGCATATTTACAGCGTCTAGCAGCGCCGAACCTCACGAGAGATTCTACAGTGGCTTAAAATGTTTACGAGGTACTGTGGCAGATGTTGAAGTCTTGCACTGGTTGATGAATTATCTGTATAATCACATATACTATATTTTGTTTTAGCCTTTGTGTTTGGAAAAAGTGTTGCAATATTTGTCAAGAATCGCAGTGGCTGGGAAGAGGAAATCCCTTTTCAAGCTCTCTTCTACGACGGTAGTTCACTTAATACACATGCTCACAAAGTGGCTTACCTCATCAGTCAGTTGCGCACATGGAAAATAATGTGCGCACAACAGCCTACCAGTTCCGCACAGAGAGCAAAATGATTAGAGGGAACATTGCTCACGACCCCCCCCCCTCTCCTGGGGAAGAAATAGAAGGAGAAGACGACCCAGGCTCGGATGAAGAGCCAGTGGAAGGTGACCTGTCCTCCCACGATGGAGAAGAGACAGTGGAAGACGACTGGGTCAGACCCAGCGGGGGTAAGAGAGCCCGCAAAGAAAAACACCTCGAGGAGGGTCAGGAAGATATGTTTGACCCGGACAGCAACCAAAACCCGAGGTCCTCAGACTGGCAACCATCTCCCAGTGTTGCGCAAAACATGACCATAAGATTGAGGAAATCTCTCGACTAGGAGGTGAGACAGCGCCTCCGAGCGGGGTGCCCAAGACCAGACCTTCCGGGTAAAGTAGCCGAGACCCAGTAAGGACCCCCGGAAAGGTATTGACAAGTCCTGGAAGAGCTGCCAGGAAAAAGTGCTGGTCTTAGCTGGGCCACTGGCAAAGATCATGGACCTATCTGAGAGAGCTAAAGATACGGGAGAGGAAGTGGATCCCGATTCCCTAGCAAGCTGGGCACAAAGAGCAGTATGCCTACTGGGAAACGCCAACTGCGCAATTGCCTCCGAAAAAAAGAGGCTTACTGGTCAAAATAGACCCCAAGCTCAGCGACCTTGCTCGTATGAGGCAGGAGTAGCAGCGCAGGGCCTCCTCTTTGGCAAGACATTTGGGAAAGAGATGGGCCGATTTGTCGGTACCTAAACTTCATTGGATAAAGCTCAAGCTTCAATCCGAAAGATTTTCCCGAACAGAGTTTTTGGCAGGACCGGTCGCCACAGAGGTTGGGCAGCTGGTCGAAATCAAGGAGGCAGAAGGCCCCCTAATCCCAGAGCGCAATACTGGGAGAACCGCCAGCAGGACTCCTTCTTCCCAACCAGAGGTCGCTTACCGAGGGGACGCAGAGGAAGAGGAAACGGCCGTGGCCAAGGATTCACGCAAGTTGAGAATGATTTATTACCATCTGGTGGGAGGGAGGACTGGCATGTTTTGGGAAAACTGGTGCGCGCTTTCCAGCGATGCATGGATATTGCAAACTGTAAGAGGGCTGCAGTTAGAATTTATAGAACCACCAGTCCATGCGATCAAGCCACATCAGCAACGCCTAGCACGCATAGAGCAGAGCTGTCTGGACTACGAACTGGCTCAGCTCGTCCAGAAAAAGGCCATAGAGAGATGCCTGCATACTCCCAGTTTCGTGAGCAATATGTTCCTAGTGCACAGAAAAGAGAAGGTCCGACCAGTTATAAACCTGAAGGAACTAAATGGCTGGGTAGTTTACCGACATTTCAAAATGGAGGGCATACACCAGCTCCGAGACTTTCTCAGGGAAGTAGACTGGCTGACAAGGCTAGACCTGAAGGATGCATACCTGACAGTCCCAGTCTTGAAGGAGTACGGGACATTCCTAGCTTTCCGTTGGAAAGAGCAATATTGGCAATTCAAGACGATGCCATTCGGTCTTGCATCCGCTCCATGGCCCTTCACCAAGCTGATGAAACCAGTAGCAGCAGCGATTCGGGAGAAAGGCATAAGGCTGATCATATACCTGGACAATCTGCTTCTGGTAGCCGAGGACCGAGAAACGCTGATTTACCAGACAAGATAGGTACAAGATTTACTCGAGTCACTGCGGTTCCTACTAAATGTGGAAAAGTCAGACACCACCCCAGCACAGAGATTAGATTTCCTGGGGTTCATCCTAGATACCAGAAAAGTCACACTAGAGCTTCCAGCTCGAAAAATACGAGACATCAAAAGAGAAATTCGAGGATGTCTACAGAAACAAGTAGTTTCTTACAGGGTACTAGCGAGGATAGTAGGACTGTTGGCAGCCTCCATTCAAGCCATATTCCCAGGGCCTCTACACTACCGAGCGCTGCAGAGACTGAAAATAAGACACTTGCAGCAGGGCTTGAATTTTCATCAGTTAGTACCTTTGGATCCAAAATCCATAACAGAACTGGAATGGTGGTTGAAGAATATGGACGCCTGGAATGGGCGAGCGATTTTCAGAGATCGGCCAGACCTGATCATAGAGTCCGATGCCAGTCGCCTGGGCTGGGGAGCTCGATGCGGAGACCTACGTACAGGATGGAAGTGGAGCGAATAAGAGCTCTGTCTGCACATAAACTGTCTGGAGTTACTAGCAGGGTCTTTCGCGATCAAGGCCTTCACGAAAGGCAAGATGAAGTTGTGCGTGCTGTTGAAGATGGACAACATCTCTGCTGTCCGTTACATAAATCACCTGGGTGGTACGAAATCCAGGATGCTAGCTGAACTAGCAAAACATTTTTGGCACTTCGCCTTCAGTCGGAGACATCTGTGACGGCAGAGTATCTGCCCGGAGAGCTGAACGTAGTGACGGACTGGAATTCTCGCCACCTCACAGACTCCAGCGATTGGAGACTGGATCCGACAGTGTTTCGGACACTGGATCGGAAGTGGGGTCCTTAATGCATAGACCTCTTTGCCTCCCGACTGAATGCACAGACAGCCAACTACTTCAGCTGGAGACTGGGCCCGGATGCACAAGGTACAGAGGCCTTCCTGCAAGAATAGACGGGTGGTCCGCATTATGCCTTTCCCCCCTTCATGATGCTGAACAGAGTTCTAGCGAAATGTCAGAGAGAGATCACAGAACTACTGTTAGTTTCGCCACTGTGGAAGTCACAAGTATGGTTCCCGACGCTAATGGAAGTCCTGCTGGACCAGACAAGAGTACTGCCAGAAGGAGAGCAGCTACTCACGGACCCAGTTGGGTCACATCATCCTCTGAGAGTGAGAGGGACACTCCCACTCATCACGTGCAGGATATCAGGAGACGCTGGGCGCTGCCAGGCATTTCAACGCAAGCTGCAGAGCTCAATGCGGAATCCTGGGCTCCTTCCACTAGAAGGAGCTACGACGCGGCTTGGAACAAATGGACTAGCTAGTGTAAAGGGAGAAGTGTTCATCCCATTTCAGCACCTGTAGTTGTGATCCTGAACTTTCTGGTACAGTTGTTACAAGATGGGAGAGCTTTCCGCACGATAGGAGTGTATAGATCAGCGATCTCAGCAGGGCATCTGCCGATTGAAGGCATGCCAGCTGGTGAACACCCAGTGGTTGTACGACTCATTTGAGGAGCCAGATTTATGATCCCCCCCCGGAGCCTCAATATAATACAGTGTGGGGCGTGACGTCAGTCCTCCAGCTCTTGAAAGGCTGGCCGACAAATAAGTACCTCTCCCTTAAGCAGCTGTCAGGTAAGCTGATGATGCTGCTATGCCTCGTGTCTTGTAAACGCGTATCAGATGTTAAAGCGCTAGAGATAAATAGGAGATCCTTTGGGCCAGAAGGAGTCACTTTCTCGATTGTCAGGAGAACTAAGACAGGGACCTCTTTGGTCCACTAACCATACTTTCCAAACAAGACTAAGTGGTGCGTAGCGAGCTGCATCAAAGGATACGAATGCAGGACGGCAGAGTATAGAGCAGCCAGCACCACGCAATTGCTCATAGCGTGAATGAAGCTGTTTCAAGCAGTGGCTACAGCCACCAGAGCCAGATGGGTTAAAGAAATTATGCAAGCAACAAATATTGACCTGAGTAGGTATGGTGTGCATTCAGTGCAGGGAGCAATGGCCTCTAAAACTTTCACGACAAGATTATCCCTAAGGGAGATTATGCTAGCAGCAGATTGGGCTAGTGATCGCACATTTAAAGAGTTTTACTTTAAGCCAACTGAGAGTTTAGCGGTTACAGTATTGGGGAGCTTTGAACAAGCATAATGCTTGTCTCCAGTCTTGTCATAGAATGAAGATTACCCCTGCTAACTGCGCAGGGAGTATTAATTCTATTAAAGACTAGGAGGCGAGCATTAATTTCCCACCCAAGCATGTATTGTTGATGTTAATATCTTGCATGAGAGTTACAATGGATGGACACCACCCTGTGTCTTCTGTTTGTATCATCCTTAGGGGAAGACCAGAAGAACAATTGAGGAAAGAAACTGGCAACGGTAGTCTTGAGAAGTCGAGGAAGATCGACAGTTCAGTTGGATGTGGTTAAGTCTTCGCTCTGTTGGCCGGACGTTGTGTGGATTTTGCAAGTGACAGTTCAGAGCACATAAAAGAGAGGAGGAGCTCAGGGAAATGAAGTGGTCATAGCTGAGGATGGAAGGAGATGGACTACAGAGACTATGGGGATTGTAGTTCTAAAGAAAGAAAAGTCACTTTAGACATTTTTACAGTATTGCTATTGGTTTGTTGAAACTGCTGAGGAGTAGTAATAAAAGAAGTTGACTCATAATGCTCGCCTTCTAGTCTTTAATAGAATTAATATTCCCTGCACAGTTAGCAGGAGTAATTTTCATTGCAATACATAATGGGGGGTGAAGAAGTGTTTTTGTGTCTGCCTCCTCAGGTGTGCTTTCAATGTCTCCAGCAACATTTCTATCTGATGACTTGGCTTCATTTCTCCAACTGGCTACCAGGCTTCTTTTTATCCTCTGTGCATGCAGAATTGCTTTATCTGAGAGGTAAGCTGTTAATTCATCTTTAGTTTTAGAATGCAATAGGAGAGTTCTCCTATGTTTTCAATATTTGTAGAACCTGTGTTTTTATACTGAACAGGTGTTGCTTTTCCTGCACTTTTCCTTCTTATGGAGTTCTTAAATGAATTTTCTAGGTAGGTATCAAATACTGAATGAGTTTTATCATATTTCAGCAGATAAGGTTATATTTTCTTGTTGAATTCAATTGTAAGGTCATGGCATGTCTTTACATAGGACAGTTTCTGCAGTGCTTGCAATTCAGCCATTCTGTTGTGGACAGCTGCTGAATATGTCCGCTCTGGTACAGATATTCATTCCTCTGTAACAAATGAAGAGACCTCTGTCATGTTGATAGAAACCTCTGTGTGTTCTTCCTTTTCCAGTATCTTCATCAGCTTGCTTGCAGCTAAAATCATTGTACCATCCAAGTTGACCGCTGAAAGAGGTACTGCAGGGAATTCGTAATTGCTCAAGCATTCCTGTAGATCAAGGTCAATTCGACTTTGTGAAGCAATCAGCACATGTGTGAAAAAAGAATGATCTGCCTTTATCTGCACTATGGTGTCTGATTCTTTTGTCTTAACAAATGTGCCTGCACTTTTACACAGCTGAAGGTTCTCTTTCTTCATTGGTGCTCACAGGCTGCAACTGTCTGATTCAATCCAGTCTTCTTCAAAGCTGTTGTACGTTTGGCAACCTTTTTCTGTCATTCTAAATGTGTCCTTCAGAATTATTTAATCAGAAACTGCCTTTGTGGAGATGTTGATGAGTTCTTTTCCATCATAATTCTTTTTTTTTGTATTATGTATTGTTTTTACAACATTCAATGACAAACAACAAATAACACAACATGCAGTCTAGCACTTCGTGCTGGGAGTTTCTCGCATCATTATTGTTCTGGTGCATTGGCCTTGCTGTCTGTACTCGGATCGTTGGTTAGTTCCGCATAGCTGTATAGTGTACCTTCTGGAACAACAGTATCCAGTAAGTTCCTTCTCGGCTAGTCTGAAGCTTTATTAACAGCACTCTTCTGCATTTACGTCTGCGCTTCTTGTCCCACTGGGGTCATCTGTGTCGTTTCCATCCTTGGTATCAAACAGCTCCTGTATCAATGCGTTCCATGCTAGTATCTTGTCACTGCTCTCATTCATGCCCCTTTGCAACGCTCCGGATCATACTGTTGTCTTGGCTAATATCCATGTCTTCAGGTCGGCCCACCATGCCTCTATGTTCGGGCCTGTGTTAGATTTCCACACCATTGCAATCCGACACTTTGCCAGAATGCTCATCAAGTCCTTCATTTTGGCTATATGTGTTCTCTGCTTGCCACCTCTTGGAAACAGTCCCAGCAGATACGAATCTGGCGACCACCCCAGCATGTGGATTCCACCCTTCGCCGCTTTTTCCTTAATGTTGTCCCAGAACGTTGTTGTTACTGGGCAGGCCCATAACATGTAGAGCATGTCTGCATTTTCTGTTGCGGATCAAGGGTAGCTTTGTAAAGTGTTAGGGCTAACCTGTTTTTACCTCCACCCCATTGGAACCCCCGTACTAGTGTGTTTAGTTGTTTAAAGAATGTCCTGTGTATATTATGGGGTATGTTCGTGAAGTAGTATAATAGGCAGGGTAATACCGTCATTTTCAGTAGGTCTGCTCTCCCTATCATTCCTAGTGGTTGTGTCTTCCAAAACTACATGACCATGTTTTCCAAAACTCCATGACCTTCACTGTTTTCTCTACGGAGACTTGTGCATTGGCCTTGTGTGTGTCTGTGGAGTCATGATGTATGTCTATTCCTAAATAGTGGAAGGTGCGGGGTGCCCATGTGAGACTTAGATCTGACAGTTGGTCTGTGGGGACCCATATAAATTCTGCTATGGGGTACAGGGAGGATTTGTCTTTATTAATGGAAATACCCGATAGTTTAGTAAATGAAATAGTAATAGTAAATCACTTCTAGCACGTCTGGTAAGTTAACTCGAGGATTTGCGATAAATAAGAGCATATCGTCTGCGTACAATGAGACTAGGTGTATGATGTTATCTATTTCAATCCTTGTCTCCTTGTATTCTGCCCTCAGGAAGGCCACCAATGGCTGTAAGGCCAGTATATAAAGCATCAGGCACAGCAAGCAGCCCTGCTTCGTCCGCCTGCATAGTCTCCAAGCCTTCTGAAATGTGTCTCCCAGTCCTTACTCTTGCCCTGGGGTCCTTATATAGTAACTTGATCCATCTGAGGAAGCCCTCCCGTATTCTGAAGTGGGCGAGTGCACGCAGCAACCAGTTCCAATTCACGGAGTCGAAGGCTTTGAAAGCATCCAAGGACGCTATGGCGCATTCCCCCCAGTCTGTCATTAGTCTGGTCCACCACATTGTGCATCCTTCGCAAGTTCCAGGTGGTATTGCGCCCGGGGACGTAACCACTTTGGTCTGGGTGCACCAACGTGTGTATGACCCGTTTGAGCCTACCTGCCAGGGCCACTGTCAGGATTTTGCAATCCTGGTTAATCATAGAAATTGGCCTCTATGAGTTACAGTCTAGAGGTGATTTCCCCAGCTTCAGGATAGGTATTATTAGTGATTCTACCATACTATCTGGTAATTGGCCCCTCTCGTATGCTTCTTCATATACTTCTAATAATTTAGGTGCTAGAGTGTGTTTGTACTTTTTATAAAATTCTCTGGGTAACCCGTCGGGACCCGGGGTCTTGGCTGTCGGGAGACTATTTATTACTGCTTCTAGGTCCTCTGCTGTTAAGGGGGCGTCGAGTATCTGTACCTGTTCTTCAGTTAAATTCGGCAGTTCAGTTTGGGCTAGGGCATCGGCTATGTCCGATCTATCGGCTTCTTGATTTCGCGAATACAGTTTCTTATAGAATTGCGAGAATACGTGGTTAATTCCCTCCTGGTTCCTCACCTCCACCCCGGTATCATCTTTAATCCCCTTTATCGGGTCTTTCTTTTTATCCTGCTTAGAAGCCTGCCCGACTTGTCTGCTCTGAATGTAATTTCTGTATAGATTTCCCATAATTTAGATTCCCTAACTTTTCCCAGATGGCATTGCACTGCAACCTTACTGCCACACGTTCGGCTGATTCCTCCCCTGTTATGCCTGCCTGTGTTTCCTCCCTTTCTATTGCTCGTTCTATTTTTCCAAATTCGTCCAGAACACTCCCTCCGAGTCCCACTGTCTTCCCAATCACTGCCCCCTTACCACCCACCACCTTAAATGCGTCCCATGCCGTCCCAGATCTGTCCATGCTATCTGTATTAAGTTGGAAGTAATCTTCTATTGTGTCCTGAAGGTGTTCTTGGAATTCCCTTTCCATCAGTGCTTCCGCCCTTAGTCGCCATGTCGGTATAGGGGCCTTCCTATGTGTATATGCCCATGCCACTACTAACGGGGCGTGGTATGAGAATGTTCTAGCTCTGAGGTGTGCGCTTGTGAATTCTCCCAGTGTTTCATTACGTGGAAAATGTAGTAGATACGTGTAAACGTTCCATGTGGGGCACTGTAATGTGAGTACCCTCTGTTTTCTGCATGTAGGCTCCTCCAGACCTCGTCTAGTTTCAGCTGGCTAAGAATCCTCTGCAGAGCTTTACCGGTGGTGCTGGCTTCGACCTGTCATGCAGCGGGTTGAGTGTGCTGTTGAAGTCGCCTGCCCAGATGAAGGTTGCCTCCCTATATGGGGCAAAACGGGGTGCAAGGTCCTTGAAGAACGTGGTTGCGTCATGGTTACGTGGCATAGGTGATTATCAGACACACTTCTTTATTTTCCAACATTCCGTGCACTATCACCATTCTGCCCTCTGTGTCTTGTTCCTGTGTTATCAACTGAAATGGGACATTGGGGGCAACCCACATCAGCACTCCTCTGGCGTAGATGGAATAGGTCGAACCAAACAATTATCCGCCCCATTTTTTTAGCTATCCTGGACTGCTTTTCTTTCAAGTGTGTTTCTTGCGGCATTGCTATTTTCTTTTGATCTGTTGAGCTAGGTGTATACTCTCAACCTCTTAACATAGTCATTCAGCCCTTGGACATTCCAAGTGGCTACTGTTACTCCTTCTCTGCCCATTTTTACCAAGTTCTGCTATGGCCTGTCCATACCCATGAGCCTGCTTGTACTCCTGTACTTGTCTTCTGTCCTCTTGGCACCTTGTTGTATAGTTTATGATCCTTTTTGGTGTGCTGCACCCAATCGTCTATACGGCCTGTTCTCGGCGTGGGTTCTGCCAAGGTCCTTTGTCTTAAAGGTATTTCATGAAGTTCCTTTTTTCCCCATGCTTTGATCTCTTTGTCGTTTGCGCCTGCATAATGTGTATATTGTTCTCCACTTCTCGTGCTACCTCCCAACCAACAAACATTAACTATTAACAAATGACCACCAACCCTCCCCCTGCTCGGGCTCTGCCACTTCTCTAGTTCTGCTCCCGTTGCTTGGGGCAGGCTCACCGCAGCGTGATGCATTAGAACTGGCATCTTCAAATTGCCTGTAACCATGGGGTTCCTGGTTTTGGCGTCCATCGGGGCAGTGTCATGATGCCTACCCCCGGGGACCCAGACCAAGTCCAGCAACCCCGGAAGCAGGCATCAAGTTATCCCAAGCTAGCCCAACAACCCCTGCTAGGGGCTATTTGGGTGCAGTCCTGGCGTCTATGGCGCCAGGCCCATATGGAGAGTCAGTCCTGGCGCCATAGGCACCAGGCTCATAGATTAAAACTTACCTGAGGCAGACCATGCTGCAAAAGTTCCAAGCCAAAAGAGGCTTGGAAGGGACTACTTTACCTAGGGACTATTTTTTTACTCGGGTGGGGCTGGGGAGGAATACTTACCTGGGACTACTTTGGAGGCTATTTAAACCACGCCCGTAGAGCAGCACACGCTTCGCGCTATTCTGCATCCAGCAGCGTAACGCTCACCGTGCCTGCAAGTCTGCATCCAGTCTTCTGCCACGCCCGCCTCGAATTTGGAGCTCCTAGAAAAAGGGAGAAAGAAGGTGAAAAGGTTAGAACAAGAGCAATACATTTGATCCTTACCTGAATTCCCGATCCATCGCGCCTTCGAGCTGGAAGAAAGAAGTTATTTTATGCGCGTCGCCTCGTCTGCTGCAGCGCCGCGCTGGACTCACCGGCCTTCGCACCATCTTCACATTCCACCGCATCCTCCTGCATGTTCCCACCGCACTCCGGCACCTAAGGAGAAGACAAGAACAACAAGGTGAGCCAAGGGAATACACAGAGGAATATTAGTTACCCCCCCATAGACTTACCTGATTATACCACCGGGGGCACTATACCTCTTCACGGGTCGGCGCAGCTTCCACTGCATCTTCGCCGAACCCCGGCCCCTAAGGGGAAACAAAAGGACAGCAAGGTGAAACAAAGGGACTAACAAGGGGGAACCCTCCTCACCACAATAGACTTACCTGATTTTACCGCCAGAGGTATTATTCCCCAAGACTTCATACTTTCTCTCAGTGCCTGAATAAGGGAGAAAACAACAGGTTACATATTGACATTATTTTATCGAACTGTATTGGAAAATACAAATCCTTACCAGAATATTACCGGTTACCACGAGGAACTTTCCACTAGGGTCAAGCTGCAACCTGCAAGGAATCGGACAAGAGTGAAAGTCAGGCATTTGAACTCTTACGAACTACATACTTACGGCGTCTTGCCGGGAATCTCGGAGTCAATATTGTTCTGGAACTCACCAATTCCTTCGTGCCAGTGAAGCAACTGGTTATCAACGCGCCCCTGAGCTCAATGCAGGATGGAGAGCTCATCTTTTCAAACCATCAGGTGAGACTATAAGAGGGGACATCAAAGGTGATCTGTGGGGGAGGAGAGCAGGGGTGGGGGGATTTACGCTCAACTCCACGGGTGGTTAATTCCCTTTCTCCATTTGCAGAAGAATATTCCTACGGGCCAAGCAAACAAAGCTAGGTGGGCCAGTCCAGTACGTCATCTCGGCCTTACGCGTCTTTTTGGTGGAGACCGCAGCTGTCCAGTTCAGATCAACGCCTATGTGGGAGCCAGGTGAGCGTAACAGGCAGCCCTCGGGTTGCCTTAACTCTATTTTGTATATCATCTGGTCCAAGTCACATCAGTGGTGTCTTCCGTTATATTGTCCATTTAGTGCTCTCTCGAAAATCTTACTGAGGTGCATTCCTATCATTCTTCTCATTCCTGGCTCTCAATTGGGGGATTCCTTGTTGGTCCATCCAATCATAGGCCTCCTCCATAGTTTCAAAGAGGTATGATCTGCCATTGCGCAGCACCTTTAGTTTGGTGGGACACAGTAGCATGTACCTCACGTTTGCTGTTCTGAGGCATTCTTTTGTTGGTCCAAATCGTGCTCTTTGTTTTTGCACCAGTGCTGTATAGTCTGGGTAAATTGCAATCTTGGAGGCGTTTCTGGCGATCACCCCTTCTTCCCTTGAGAATGTTAGTATCTTCTCACGGTCCTTAAAGTTCATGATTTTAGCAATCATGGCCCTCGAGGGCTCTCGCGGTGGGGTTTTCCTGGTCAAGGCTCTGTGGGCCCTTACCTCGGAAAAGCCGCCAACCTCCCGGAACAGTAGGTTTCCCCAAGTAATTTGTGGGGTCTCTGCCTTCCTCTCCCTCTGGCAGTCTGACAATCCGCATGTTGTTTTGTCGAGCTCGCCCTTCTGCATCTTCAGCCCAATGTTCGAGGGTTCTTTTTCATTCCAGCGCTTCTGACATTTGAGATTGGGCAGTCGTGATGTTGGTGATATTGTTTTGTACCTGTTGCTCTGCCGTGCTCACTTGGTCCACCAGGGTTCGTACGTCTTCCCTAAGGAGGCCCACATCGACTATGACTGCATCTAATTTGTGCTCCAATTATGCTTTCAATGCTGCTATGGCCTCGAGTATGGGGCCTTCCTCCCGCCGTCCTCTTGTTGCTCGGGACTTGTCGTACTCATGCCGGTCAGTGTTGGGGTGGGCTGATTAGTGTCATTTTTGCGGGCAAACCTGTCAATACTGCTCTGCTTGCGCTTCCCTCCTTTATGTTTGTCTGGCATTTGTCTGCCTCTTGCTTATGGTGTGCTTGTTGCGTTTTTGTCTGATCCTCCGTGCTGGGTTTGGTTTTTGTTGTTTCTATTACTCAGGCATTGGAGGGTGTCGGTCCCACTTCAGAGCTCTTATGTTGTCTTCTGTCTGGGGTTGACTGTCTTGCCCCGTTCACCAATTTGGACTGGGGCCCCCTCCCCTGCCGGTGAGCACCGTTATTCAACCCTGTGCTTCGTTGTTGGTTTTTGTACTTCTCTACTTCTGCATAAACGTATTCTTTGTTGGGTTAGCGTGGTATCTAGAGGGTCGCCCCCTCTGCCTATGGTTGCGCTTCTTACTGCTGTTCCGTGAGGTCCTATTAGTTTACCTCTTGTTCTATGTAGAGCTGTTGTATTGTATTGTATTGTACCGTCCCGCTTTGTGGAGGCGATGTGTGCCAGATGGCCATGGCGTTTCACGCTTCGTTCACCTCTGTGGTCCCCGGCCGACTTCTGCCTTGTTTTGTGCCGTTGCGCTGACAGGCCTGCCCAATGGATTGTGCTTTCCCATGTTATTTGACTGATCTTGGTTGCCGTCTGTGTCTTCCTCCCCACTCCACGTGGGCAATTTGCTTGAGGCCCTTCTGTGGATCCCCCCCCCTCTTGCAGCATATGGAACTCCAGTAGAGGGCATCTCTGTTCTGACTGATTATAAGCTTCTCCCTTCTCCGCTCTCAGCCTCCGGATTAGCGCCCCCTCAGGCCCAGCTTCCTGCATCTATCATGTGCTGGGGACTGGTGCTGTTTCACCTTCGTTTATCATAAGCTGCACCTCCGGTGACTGGTATGTTTGAGTGCTCCGGTTACCACCCACTTTGGGTGCCTCCAGCTTCCTCCCCTGTGCTTTGTTGCTTCTTGGTAGCTGTGTGTTTTTGCCCCCCACCCTTACATGGATAGTCGTATGTTCGCAGGGTGGCCCATAATGTTACCGGCCTGCTTTCTTTCCCGGACTCCCTCTGCTTCTGTCCAGGGGGCATATCCAGGCTGCCATGCAGTTCCGCTTCCTACATTCTCCTTATCTCCTGGCTGGTCTTGGCTCGTCGCATACCAGTGCCAGCACCCTCCCCGCCCCCCTTGCTGGTGCGCAGCTTCCTGGGTCATGCCAGTCTCTGGCCTGCTTCTTTGCCTGATCGCTGTGGCTCAGGCTGCACAGGTGGGCTCACTCTACCTGTGACCTTCCAGCTGGGTCGCAGGCTGGCTGAAGGTGTTCCCCATCTGGAGCGTTCTACCGTGCCCCTTTTCTGATCCCCCTCTTTGCCCGTATTGCGTGCTGCCGGGCACCCTGCTATGCCTGCGTTGTCAGCTCGGCGAGCTTCAAAGGTTATATTTTCCATCATAATTCACAGGATTAGTCAATGCCATGAACGAGTTGTAGATCTGTTGAACATCTTCCTTTTGGCGTGTTGCTTTGTATACTGTTAGGTGGTGATATTTTGACCTTTCATAATCTGTGATTCCTACCATTTGTTTTTGCTTCTGTAGACAGCCTTTACAGCTCAGGAGAGGCAAAAAAGAATCATGCTAGAGCTTGTTTCTTTTGAGTAATATTAATCGCACCATGAAGTGCTTTCATTGCCCTGTTTTGAAGTTCCAGAGCTTGATCTGAACCTAAAACACAAAAGGGTACTTTTGTCTTGCTTACTGTTAGGCATGAATTGATGTAGCAACCCTGGGGGAGACAACAGAACCTTTGTCCTCTTGGTAATAGGTAACCCACCTATTGGTATAGGCCTGTACTACACAGGTTGGTAATGTGACTGAGCAGCCAGGCTTATCTCAAAAGGGGTACATGTGAGCTGTAGAGCTGAAGCAATGAAATCCACCAATACAAGTAGCCAAGTAACACTTATACTCAAGGTTTTCTAGTAAAATAATTATTTATTTTAACGGCCAGTTTTAAATAAGCCTTCTTTAAAAAGGGCAATAAGCAACAAAAAAAATACCCTTCATAACACTTTCTCAGAATCAAGCAAGTAGATATTCGTTAGAGATGCTTCATACACACTTCCTACATCCTGAGGCTAGTGTTGAGGATGAGGAGGAAGAAAGGGCATCCTCTGGAGTTCTGTCTGTAACCACCTCAGATGCTGAGCCACTTTTTGATTTGAAAAAGGAGAAACTCAGGCTTAAAGAAAAAGATCTTCAGTTTAATGTGGCCAAATTAGAATTTGACAGAGTTGAAAGACAGGGATCAACAGCTCGAGCTTGCCAAGCTTAAGGCTTCACAAGGTTCTTTCCGAGAATCTGGAGATGCTTCTGGGTTCTCTTCACATCCCAGATTTCCAAATGATCTTTTAAGTATGTATGAAGATAAGAATGATATAATTGATGCACCGTGAAGTACTGCAAAGTACTGTTGACTGTGGCGTGGCACTTCGCGTGTGCTGTCTTTCCAGACTTTGTGCATTTCTGAACACTGGACATTGCTGAAACCGCGTTGAGCAGCGTTGTCGGCTGCAACTGTGGAGGAGTGTTTGCATTGTGGCACCAAAGCGCTCCTAGCCCTTTAAACAACAAAGGCAAACTTTTCTCTTCAAACTGAACTGGACTTAATGCTTGAGTCTCTCTCATTGTATTCTAAATAGAGTTCCTAAGT
The DNA here is from genome assembly GCF_040938575.1 of Ambystoma mexicanum. Taxonomy (NCBI): domain Eukaryota; kingdom Metazoa; phylum Chordata; class Amphibia; order Caudata; family Ambystomatidae; genus Ambystoma; species Ambystoma mexicanum. The sequence continues at coordinate 248,956,797 of NC_090930.1, read as the reverse complement.
CCTTTCTTTATATTTATGTTTCCCCAGGTTCCTATCTGACTGGTGGCCCCGCCCTCTGGACACTGCCACTCCCACCCACCTCCCACCAGCTCTACTAATACCCACAAGGCAGCACACTTGCGCGCGCACCGTGAAGTACTGCAAAGTACTGTTGACTGTTCACGGTACGCGGCGTGTGGCTGACTGGGGCTTCTTGTTGGGTCTTTCTTTATGCATGAGCGTGATCACAATCATTCAGGTGTGGTAATAAGAGAGGGCGTAAATCCCTCGAAGTGACTTTATTATATCATCTTGCTGGTGAAGTTTCACATTTATTGTCAATCAGACTGTAGCCCCCTAAAAATGGTGCCCCTTACACTCAAGACTGGCATGCCTTCAAAACTTGCTCCGTTCTCCTCAAGTTTGAGTCCTGCTCGACTCTCTCGTTCTTCAAATCATGAATATTCCACACCTGTTGGGGGGAAAAATAATGGTCCTGGTCTTGTTAATGCTGACATTCGCCTGTTTTGTAAAGGCTCATTGTCAGCCCATAGAGCGAGAAACACACTGGATGTGAATACTGCACTTAGTGCTTTATCGAGTGGAAGCAGCAAAAACAATATCTCTTTTCCCGCTCTTGACCCCACTAAATGTATGTTGCCGGCGTCATCTACGGCGGATCGTGTGGATCTGGTGCGGCCTATACAATCACATTCAAATGATATGTCCCTAACAGACACGGCCATTTTAGACTCTTTGGAATTGGCTACCAAAGCATCATTTATTGCCTATAGGGTTGTTCATTCCGTCAGTGATTTTGCTGGTTTAGAAATAGCACCTAAAGCTTTGGCTTCTATGTCTGGCACTGCTCAACCCTCTGATGATGTTGCCATCATCGATCTTGACCCTGATGATTCTGTATTTTCTGACGTGTTTGTCAGACAATCTTTCACGTTCGCCCATGATGTTCTCGGAGGTCTCACGCATCTCTGTCAAGTCTGTTAGTATGTCGATGCATTCCCAGCCTAATATTGCTTGCACCCATTCACATAGCACTAATACATCTTTGCACTTACGCAATACTGACTTTCAGGCTGATGTTACATTATCGGCCATGAATTCTGCTCTTCATGCATTAGGTAATTTATACAATGTTATTGATCGTAGATTATTGGCGCAAGAGGAAACTTTAAAAAAAAAAATCTGTCCTTGCAAATGGAAGGGGTTAATAGAAATAAGTCATCGCCCATGTCATGTGTGCACCCTATCCCCCGTAAGATCTTTGTTTCCTCAATCGCTTGTCAAACAATCGAGAAATGCACCACCCAGTTGCCTTCATGTTCCTCTCACGCAGGTTCCATCATTGCACCGGTGGGCGCCCTTCCTTGTTTTAAAGCGATCATTTATGAGAAATCGATTGATTATCCACCTTTGTGTGCGTCTTTGCCCCCTGCTTCTTCCTCCCAGGTGCCCTTGTTGGACTTGTTGCCCAATCATTCTAAAGAGCTATACCCAATCTTTACCCAGTCGAATGTTGCACCCAAGGCTTTTGATAGATCGCTGTCCTCTGGAAATCCTTGTGGTGGCTCGACTGATGGCTCTAATAATGCATCTAAACTTTCTAAAAATCAATCTGCGCCCAAGAGTGTAGGGAAGGCAGTGGCAAAAAATTTTTCAAAGCGATCTCCATGCCTAGTAAAAATAAAATCACAGTATCCAAAACCATTGAGAGGAAATATAGGTTATTGAAGCAGGCCAAATTGAAAAGTAACCTCACTGCACTCAATACAGCTCAGGCTTCATCATATCAACCTCTTGATGACTTAGTGAGAGAGATCTCACTCCCGACGTCTGCAGAATCTATTTCACTAATTGGTGTTCAGACTAGTAACAAAAAGAGGAAAAAAGGCACTGGTATTGATAAGGATCTGAAAGGGATATTGATGAGTGAAGTGGAGAGACACAGAGCGGAAACATGGAGGGCTGTTGATGTATATATGGCTGGTCCTATTCCTCCTCACTTAGACACTCTTGTAAAACCTTCCCCCCAATGCTGGATCAAATCTCAGCTAACTGGGTGTAAGTTTGCCTGAACACAAGGGATCAGTTGTCTACCCCATCTCTTCCTCTGGTTCTTTCTCTAATCCTTCGCATTTTGCGGAGTCTCAATCAAATTTGAGTGGTATTTCTAAGCCTCTCAATCCCCCTTTGATCCCTACTCCGCTTTCTGATGCTATTCTAACTCTCATTGAAAATGCTTTGCCCAATTTTAAACCTGTGGAATCTCGTAAAGAAATGGTCTCCAAAGTGGGCAATTTAAAAAAAAAAAAAAAACAACAATGAAGCAAAAGGGGAAAGCTTGTATGCAAGGAAGAGGCCTGCTTTATGTTCTCTGATTTTATAGTGTAGACCCAGTCCGAGCACCCAATTCGATCTAAATCGCAGAGCTGTAATGGCGATTTTCTCTGACATCCAATCATTAGAGGACATAGGCCCTCATTCCGAGCTAGGAGGTAAGTACAGATACTTTCCGGCATGGCGGAAAGTACGACATCGGCCTGGTGTCAGACCGCTAATTGCGGCCAATTCCGACCTCGCGGACACGCACTTTTCACCATGCCGGAAAAGTACCTAGCGGCATGCCGCTAAATGACCCGCAAAACCCCCTATCGGCATGCTGCGACACGTACATAACAACACTGCCTTGGAAGCAGCAGCGTCTGTAAATAACGGTGACCGTAATTTACGGATCCCGTAAATTACGGTTACCGCAAAACAACGGAACCAGAAATTTCATCATCGCACAGGAACGGGAAGGAACGCAGCGGCCATCTTTAAAAACACAATCCATTGCCATCCTCATCAGGCAGCACCCTTGGGAGCACTCCAAAGTCGGGGAAAGGACCACACAACCAGGAACTATGCCAAAAGCCCCAAAGAGGTCTGTGGACTGGCTCCGCAAGAAGAGATTCTGCCCTGAAGAGCTGCAGGCCATGGTGGACTACCTGGCAGAGCATGCTGATGTTGTGTTCAGCCCCGACATGCGGATAGAGTCAGTAATCTGTAAAAAAAACATCTGGGCACAAATCGCCCAGAGGGTGAGCGCAGTAGGCACCACCACCCCCGCACCCCCAAGGACTGCCGCAAGCGGTGGAATGACTTGCGGGTGCGGGGCCTCCTCTCCGCCAACCGGAGTCAGGCAATGCAGACTGGAGGGGGCCCAAGTTCCCCAGTGAGACTTGAGCCATGGGAGGAGACATGTGCGGCATTGATCGGGACGGAATCGATTGAGGGCGTCGGCGAGATGGAGTGAGGGGCAACGTCGTCTGCCGAAGAAGGCGAGTGTCCAAAGTCAACACTGCCAATGGCAATTGCATGATGTATACTCCCCCAAGGGCCATCAAAGGCACCTTGTCATGTTGCCTTCCACCACATCCAACTAATGCAGAGCCAACTGCCATGCAATCAAGGGCCAAGTGCAAGTACATAACGCACATCAACCATAGTGCACTAACTTGCACATCCCATCATGCACACTGTGCAGCAGGTACGGCAGTGTGCCAGCCAGACAGCACATTACCAGGCCAGGATGAGTCACTCGGAAACCTGCATACATATCATACTCATGCACGTGTACCACTGCTGTTGCTACACCCAAAAGGCCGCAAACCCCAAATGACTGAAATGTGAATGCAACCATGTATGCTATTAGGACATCATACAATCACTCATGTTGGCCCTCTCTTCTACCCCCAAAGGCACTGATCATGACAGCGGTGAGCCACAGACAAGCCGTCCAACCACCTCCATGGGCAGTGGCAGGGTCCGGCGCATTCCAGCACCGAAAAAAAACACCCACCCCGGCTCCTGAAAGGTCAGTGGAGGCTGCATCACCCCAATCCCTCCCAGCATCTGCGCCTGCCACAATGGCCACCCCAATGTCGGCAGAGTCCAGTATTGCTGGGGAGGTTGCAGCTACGGGTCCCGAGGAGAATGTGGACAGCCCTTCATCCATCTGTGGGGCGTCCAAGGAGGAGTTTTACCCCACAGTCCACACCCCGGAGCCCAGCAATGTCCCCCTGGCATCATGCAGTGACTCTGGGGATCCTGAAACACCTGGCCGTACTGCTCTAACAGACACACAGGGATACGATGATCGTGGCCCAAGTTCACCAGTCCAGTCCATGCCAGAGCACGTAGGCCCAAGTCACTCAAGTGATGAACACCCATCATCTGATGCACGTCGTGGAACTCAGCTGACTGACCTCATCACTGTGTTCATGGAGGACAACCGCCAAGCCAGGGTAGAATGGCTAAATAAACTCCGGGAAATGCATCAGGCAGTCACTGAGAGCACTAACAGGTTGTGTGACGTCCTAGGACGCATAGCTGATGCTCTTGAGGCTGCACATTCCAATCCGCAGCATCAGCAGGAGGACACGGCCACATCCAGTCATGATACACCGGCAACTCCTCTGCGACGCACTCTGCGTTCCATGCGGCGCCGGGACATGCCTCCCCCGGGCCCCGGGAGCATGCATTAATCGTCATTGCTGCCACATGTGGCCTTAATGTACTACATTGGAGTACTGTTGTGGAGTTGGGGGGGAGGAGGGAGGGAGGGAGGGTTTGTTGTGGAGTTGGGGGGGAGGGGAGTGAGGGTTTGTTGTGGAGTTGGGGGGAGGTGGGTGGGCGGGTGGTGGGATTGTTTACACTCATCCATTCAAAATTTAAATACACCTTTGGAGTTGCAAAGTTTAACCTGTGTGGACATTCATCATTCAGCATGTGTATCATGACGTCTGACAGTGCATGGTCTACAAGTATGCACACACCCAGGGCCCTGTGTGCCCATATAATGCCGGCCTCTGCTGTCTTGTGTTTTGGTTATTATGTCCAAACGTTGTAAGCCACACGACATGTCCCTCCCATGCACCGCCTCCATGATGCTGTCTTGCCCCTTCCTCCTCCTCCTTCACTCAATCTTCATCTGGTACTAGCAGTCCCATGTCAAGGGGCAGAGCCACATTCCAAGGGATGCACAATTTGTTGAGCTGTACACATGACATGGGGGTCTTGGACAGCACATTGCAGTAGATGGGTCCCCCACCAGTCCAGCTTCGGCGACTCATATGTGCCTTATGCAAGCCAGGTAGCTGCTTCATCTCCACGCATGCATGGGTATGGCCATTATAATAGGGCTCCCTGTGCCTGGTGTGTGGGTTTCTGACAGGGGTCCGGTACCATGGTGTCAAGGGACAGCCGCCAACACCTGCATGTGTAGCCAATTGTGGTAAGTGCCTGGACTGTCATGTAGGGGAACTGTTCTTGCTTGCCTTGCTTTCCGTCTGCACGTTGGGGGAATGGTATTGCTTGTGGTTGTGATCCGCCACATGCATGCCATGCAGGTCAACCTAATCCACGTGGGTGCTGTCAGGGGCACCCATGTCATTTGACATGCCTGCCAATGCATGGGGGCCAACTTTTGTGTCGTATATCTCCTGGGTAGTCCTTGTTAGGGATTTGTAGCCCCTTGTGTGCCTGAGGAGGTGCTCCAGCACTTCGTTCTGCGTCCATGACATGCCATGCATGGGTCCAACTGTGTGCTGATAGGTGCCTGTGGCATGGATGTAGGGCACAGGCACCACCTTCAATTGTGCCCGGAGAGTGGTGTGTATTTGTATGCTGCTCACTTATCTAGTAATTTAGCCACCAAATTATGGTGGTGAGGCTGTCACATTCTAGCGGGTAGGGGGTGTGTGTCTGCTCAGGGGTTTCCTTGAGGTACAGGACCTGCTGCGTGGGAATGGGGGCTTCTGGGGTGGTGGCGGAGGCTGCACTGGTGCTGCATGCTGGGCCTGTCTCCCCCTTCTTCTCCCCCTGTGTCTCCTCAGTTGGGAGGCCTGGTGTTTTTGGTGTAGTTCTTGTGGTTGTGACCTTGCTGGCAGGGCCTCCTACCTCATGTGCTGCTACCACTATTGGTATTTTCTTGGTGTGGGAGGGGGTGTGGTGTGTGGGTGTGGTCCTTTTGTGCTGTGGCACACTCCATTGCCTCCACCTGTGCTGATTGTGTGCACCTGTGGCTCTGTGGACCACTGCTCAGGGTTCTTTACTCCTTCTCTGAGATGCATGTGTGTACTCCATGCCGGTAAATGACTTTACGCCCTTAATGAGGCCGTTATTTACGTGTGCTCCATACTTGTAATCAGCTCCGGTTTACGCCATGCCGCTAATTTCGGCATGGTGGGGCGCACGCGCGACCCATGACCGGTATTTACAGCATCGTAGATTACGGTGCCGTAAATAGCGGTCTGACCGGTCGGAATGGCCCATAGCGGTAAGCGATGCCGGTAATCCTTTACCGGCATCGTTTTTCCCTTTACTCCAACCTCGGAATGACCCCCCATAGTGTCTTCTGACCTAACATTAGTTGAGATTATTGATAAAAGAAATCCCAATGCTGTAAGATTGTGGATGCAATCGAGGGTGATTCAAAATGTGATATGGCAATCAAAGGGATCTTTATACGATCTAGGCTTCATGCTATGTACTGAAGATAGTGGAACTGGTACACTATCTGGTGCAAAGGCTCAAGCTGAAATCCCAAACAATAGACCTCAGGAGGTCAGTGGTACACAGAGGTCACAATCATCGCTTAAAACTTGTGTCTGTGAGTGCAGTACAAAGTCGAGTTAACTAGTCTCCTTTGTCTCGCAGTATACAATAGCCCTCTTGAGTTGGAATACAAGAGGCTTTAAACATCTTTTGAATAATGACCAATACAACCTGAACCATTTGACATCGTCCTTTTACAAGAGACTTGGTTGACCCTCCCCCCTTTTTGGGATACGGTTGGGATCACTGAGGAGTGCTTTTTTAGAGATTTGAACTGTTTACTAGACATGATATCACAAGACCAGAGCATCACGTATGTAATCTTGGATGGTGATTTGAATTTAAACTGTTTTATGGAAAAAGGGAAGCGACCAAGCGAGAGACTTATATGCTGCAATTGTCTGGTAAAACATAGAAATCTCTTTGTGTTGAATGGTGCCTTTTCATCTGACATTCCACCTGCTCCAACTTGGCACAAAGGCAAGGCCTCTTCGACAATTGATTATATCTATGTAAATGCGGCATTATGTGCAATAATGCAAACATTTCACATTTGTACTAATGAAGTGAGCGATCACAACATACTTTGTGCCGAATGGCTTTTCAATGGTGAGAATCAACCTGTCAAGCACTTGCATGTGCAGGGCTGTTCGGAAGTAAATTCAGGCGGAAATCGGCTCTGATGGATAGAGGATGCCTTGATCCATTTTAACCAGTTAATATCACAATCAAATACAAAAGATGACAACAAGGTTTTGAGATGGGGCTGATTTACAGTGACACAATTCAAAGTTTTAGCTGTCGGAATACGGCGGCAGGTTATCATGTGAATCATCTTCACACTTTTGATAAATCAGTTCATCTAAGCAAGAAGTTGTATCGTGCTGAGTTGAGAAAACTTGCAAGGCTTCCTCCTCCCCTCAGAGCGATTCTCTCTCGAAAAATTCGAACAGTACATAAGAATTGGATGCAGGGGCATAGGGCCATGCTTTATCAGAGTGATGGTGTTAATATGTTGGAGACTTTAGCAGGAAAAAATATCGCCAAAATGTGGACCGTATTAAACCAAGCCCTTGGTGCGCACCAATTAGATTTACAAATCACCCTAGTTGAAACCCATCAGTGGGTCTCTTACTTCGAATTTTTGTACTCTCTACCATCTGGTTCTAAGGTCAATGAACCATCAACATCTATAATCAAGTTTCATCTTGAGTTTGATCAAAGTGCAATTTTGGGGTTAATTAAATCAGCGAGTAATTCGCGGGCTGTAGGCCCGGATGGAATTTCAAATCATGTCATGAAGTCTCATCCAGAGATTTGGGCGTCCATACTTGTCAACATATTCTCGGCGGTCAATCAGCAACAGAAATTGTCGAAAACATGGACACAATCAATTAAGGTCCCAATTTATAAAAAAGGGGACTGCAAATTGCCTGTAAATTACCGGGCAATTTCACTGCTGGATGCCCATGGAAAAATGTTCGCAAGGCTAATTTTGAACGAACTTAACATATGGGCTCATGCTAAACATCTGAAAGACCCCTTGCAATCGGGCTTTGTAAAAGGATTGGATACGATTCCGAATATTCTTGCCCTCAATATGATGCAAGCGCATCAAACAGCGTGTGGCCAATCGTTATACTTGGCCTTCATTGATTTCAAAGCCGCATTTGATTAGGTAGACAGGACGCTATTGTTTGCAAAATTGCGGAAACATCACTGCCTTGACTCCTTACTAGCTTTAATAATATTGCTCCACTCTGACACAACTATGCGGATAAGAACGGATTTTAATGGAAAACTGTCCCCAACAATAGCAACCCAAAGAGGGCTGAAGCAAGGCTGTGCCCTAGCCTCTTTCTTGTTCAACTTCTTCATTTTAGATATTGGGAAGTCGATCAAGAACTGTGTGGGTGATCCCCCGCTATTGGGGGGGGGCTAAGAATACCGTGATTACTCTATGCGGATGATTTAATTCTGTTGTCTAAAACTCCCAAGGGTCTTCAAAACATGCTCGAACCGGTAGGCTCCTATGCATTAGACAACTATTTAGTCATCAACACACAAAAGATGCAAATCATGGCTTGTAACAGTAATTGTGTGCGGAAAAGCAGATACAAATGGCAATTACAGCAATGTGAACTCTTAAGTGTGGACCAATATAAGTACCTTGGTGTAACCATTCAGTATAAGAAAACAGTCATACAATTTACTTGTAAAATTAAAAATAAATTGCGATCTTTAATTTCACAATCCAAAATAATACAAGAAAAGTTTGGAAAGTTTACACTAAGGCACACCTTACGTTTTTACAAAATGAACGTCATACCAATCATTTTGTACGGAACAGAAGCCTCACTCCTGCAAAGTCGTTTGTTTTGGGATCGTATTGAGTCCAAATATTGGAAATCGCTTTTACATCTACCTTGCAGTACTCCAACAGCGATATTACAATATGAGCTGGGTGTATTATCGCTCTACTCACAGGTGACATGGAAGCAATGTGCTCTCCTTTGCAAATATTGGAGGGTCTAAGGAAAACAACCATCCTCGCAGCACTAGCACAGGTCCTAGTGACCTCCCAGAAAACCTTTGCAATGAGGTGGCGGATTCATGTTCTGAATGCAGCAGCTGATGCTGCGGTATCAATAGACCTCCTAATAAATAATCCAGATAGGGCGAAGGTAAACATTTTTCAGCACGATTGGTCTGAGACTCTAGTGAAATGCGCTAATCAAAGATTTCAACATTAATTTATTTGGCACCAAAAATATGGTACCTTGGCGACTTATCTTGCAAAGGGCCCCTCTCAGCATTTTCGGAGTAGATTTTTGAGGTTCAGATTGAACCAGTGGAACACAGGGATATACTGTGTAGAAGGAAGCTAATTACCCCTAAGCTAAACATCTGTCGTTATTGTTTAAACATCAATCAGAAAGAAACCTTGCAACACTTTATAATTGACTGCATTGCACTGAATGATGCAAGACAACGATGCTTTGGAAAAAAATTGATTGTACAACGGTATGTGGATAGAGAACAATTATGGCACCTTTTATTTTCAAATCTGCGAGTCACAATACAAATATCAATAATTCAGTTCCTTGACATTGTGTTACCAACAAATGCACCCGGAATAATTAAGAAATGGCCATCTCATTCTGGGAACGCCTGATATTTTATCATTTTTATGCAAGTAATATAATGTGTTTTATTGCTAGCCTTAAGCTGGGCGTATTGAACTCATTCTTTTAGGCCTTTTTCCTTTTTTCTTGTATTTTGATGTCAATGTCTGTTTTCTGGTTTCTTCTCTTTTGATGTTGGGTTGTTTTATGTTTTTTCTTCTGTCTTCTGTATTATGGATCCTATTTATTTTGTATAAAGAGAAAATAATTTGAAAAGTTGTATATTCAACTAAACAAATTTATTGAAAAAAATAAAAACAAAAAAAAGATATAATTGATTGCTGCATTGTGGGAGTGCTTGTGAGTGCTGTTTGGCTGGTTCGTCTACCGCGCTGTGCTTCGTTGAAGATCTTGGAACTCTGCTAATTTCTTACGGACTACTAATCACTGCTACCTGTGACTTTTACCAAGTGCCTGTGTAGGCTCCTTATTGACTTCTAATTCTGCCTCTTCAAATTGCATATCTTCTGAAAGACCTACATTAAACAACTCTATATGGTTTTCACTTTCAGCAACATACAAAGCTCTACCCCTTTCTCCCAGAAGCCCTACTTATACTACAGCTGAACAGCTGAAAGCTTCCCCTCCGACAAGCATCTCACTTTCAAAATCTTGACTATTCTCAGCTTGGCAGCAGGCTCACCCTTGCAGGTAAAGTAAAATGGCACTTTATAATTTAACAACTGCCATGCCTGCACATGCATATAAACCTCTTGGCACACAACAGTCAGAAACACCAATAGACTTAGAACAAAATCCCCAAACGGCTCAAAAACCAAATGCAAAAGTAAAAAAATAAAAAATCAACAGTCAAATCCCAAAGTGTTGACATCAGGCAGTCCTGGCAGCCTAGCATGCGAGGATAAATTGCGACAGTCATCCCAGACGATATGCCTATGAATAAATATATGTTGCCTTTGCAAACTAACAGCCTGACCAGCGGAAATACCATCTTGTGTGCTGCAACATCTACGCACCACATAACTGATGCCGAGCTGTTAGCCTGCCCCGTCCAGTGCAGCATCTCCAATTACAACATACCCAATGCTACACTTAAAAATGCACTACCTACCCTTGCAACTGTAACTCCAGCAATTATGAAGGTTGAAATTCATGCAATTGACAACACAGACATTCCTACCTTGTACTCACAGATTGTTAAAAATACAGCAAAAGATACCTCCCACCCAGAAATGCCACAAAAACAGCTGCCTAAGCGTGTGAGCTTAAAAACATGCGAGGCTCCTTGTGAATTATCGAATGACGACATCTCTAAAGGGCAGAACACTCTGCATACGATATTAGAAACTCAATTAGAAGCTCTACCAAATAACCAGATGCTGAACCTGTCACACTCTCCAATTCTATATCCGGACTCATCTATTCGACCTTTAATTCATTTGCATCGTCTCCGCCGTCTTTTGTAAAACCTACGTTGAGACCCTCCTTTGGGCTAAAAACCACTATACAAAACCACTGTCTGCCATGAACAATGGGCTATAGAGCCTAAAAAAAACTCTTTGAAATACTGGAAAATAAAACAGTCGCACACCAATTTATTGAATCTTCTCTCCTCCAAAACCGATTGGATAGCCGCAGAATTAAATCATCATCATCAGATCTTTTTAAAAGATCGTACAACTCCAGCTGCATTTAATCCTCCTGGTGAGTTATCCAATGTGGTCTTGCAACCCACGGTGACAATCAGGGTAGGTTCACCGACAACAGAGAATATTGTACCAGTAAATCAATTGAATGTTACCATACATCCTGATCCAGTATTATCTACAACCATAGTACAAATTGGGGAAACACAGGAACCATTATTTGAGGTTTTCCAACCACAAGCATACAAAAAGAAAACCAAACAATTTTAATATTCTAACCCGAAAAAAACAAGAAGCAACCCCTAGCGATCAAAACAAATAATAGCAAATCGAAAAAGTTTATTGACTCCTTAACGACTCCACCATGCCCTATCTCATCCAATAACCGAACGAAAACTGACATGACATTTTCAAATGTGCAAGCTAAGTCCAAAATCCATCCCAAAAGAACACCCCTTAAATAAATTGCCTACCCCATTATCTACAGAGCCGGTCGAAGATGATGAGGATCTAATAAACTTTAAAAATACATTTTCTAACCGTGCAATAAAAAAGATTGCGCATATCTAAGGCTCCCAACATCCCTGATAACTCAACTTGCAAAACAAGACGAGATAATTTGTGGGAACCCACAAGTAAACCACTAAGCTTGCAATTCAGAGAGCGTTCGCATTCCACTCACAAAGAATAATATACAAAAGCATCAGCATTCCAGAGAAGAGACAATTCTGTGACTAGAGAAACAATCTGAAGCTATCAGATACGTTAACATTAACAATGAAAGATAGACGAAAAGGAGATCCATTTCCTAATAGAACAACTATACGAACTGCCTTCAAGGTAATCCCTAAATTAAAATTAATTCACTCACAAGACTGCTAGATTAGAACTCTTAGGCAGGTCGAGGGGTGCTAGGAGTTTGCGGACCTAGAACTTGTGGAAGGCCTAACTCCTTCCCTTCCCAAAAGGAACACAGGTCCAGACAGATAGCAAGTTCAGCCATGGTTTTATTACAGCCAAAACCAACAGAGATCGTTACAAGGATAAAGCTCCTGGAACGTCTCAACGATCTCTGGTGCGCAGACCAGTTTTTAGGCAAATCCACGTCACAATGACGTCACAACCTGGGCCTCTCCAGCAAAGCTATGACATCCTGTGATTGGACATTGAGTGGTAGTTCCCTTAGAGCAGTCCCTATATCAGTTAGTTAACTGGCCCTTCCATGTCAGGTGTCAGGTGTCAGGCCTGGACCCTCCCTGAGAAGCGCTACGTCTACAATGTTGCAGTATGCAGACCTGATGATTGGTCTGTGCCCATGGCTACCCACCCCTAGGGTCCTGTCCTGAACTGTGATTGGGTAGAGCTGCTGTCCTCAGGCCTGGGACCCAAGTCAGTTCTCAGCTCGGAGTGTACCTGTTCAAGGTAATGAGCGCAACTATGTGTCTGCATATAACTGTGTGTGTGTGGCCAGCATAGCCTATGGGAGTGCTCGCTCTGGCTGTGCAACGTTGAGGTACTTGTTGTATCAACTTAACTGCAAGCCATTGTATGGCTCCTAGGACTACTCTGTTTTCCAGCTGCTAGTTTCGGTTCATCATCAGCTCGGCCAGTCACATGTCCAGAGGCCATGTTTCTGCGCTCTGCTGCTCGGCTGGTGTTACTCGAGTTCAGGGAAAGGACTGTCACTTGCCTTAGTGGCCTTGGCGGCGGCCCCAATCCTGCATGGTTGCTTTCTCCTGTTCGCTCTGAATTTCAGCTCTGCAAGCTTTTGCGAGACGGTTGTGGCCTACTGTAATTTCCTAAGCCATGGCATGGCCTCTACTGCTTCATACCGTCATAGTGTCCATAGGTTAGTGGTTTATGGTCCTGTCAGGTCCCCCGGGTGCTCCCGCAGTTCCATAGGATTAGTTGCATTTAATTATCTGCAAACCGAAACAGCATCTCTTGCTTCCTTGCAGTTTCAGTGTTGCTACGGCAAGCTAATGTCAAAATAATAAATGTGGAGACGGCATGTATATGTCTCTGCCCTCTAACTCATAGAACTGTACGCATGTGTTCTTCGTGTAGCTGGGTGTGTGATTGTGTCCTGATGTGCGGATGGCACGTGTGCTTCATGGTTAACGCTGCTATGTCATGGTGTCTCTAATGAGCACGTCTTCTCAGCGCTTTAGTCATGGCTGTCAATTGAAGTGTCTCTGATGAGAACTGGTGACTCCTCATGCACTCTGGGCAGTGTCTATGCTGGTCCTGGGCTGTATGGCTGACGGAGTGGCTACCATTCAGTGTATTTGTCAAGCGGGGAGCAGTGGGAATTCATGCACTCCCATACGAACGAACGGCCATATTGTCGTCGGTTCTTCTTCCTGTTCGAGTATTTTGCGGGTGAGGGAGTAGGGGCAGATTTCGACCTTCCCTCTTTATTCCCCCCTCTGATCGACTTGTCGACCACATCACGATAAAACCATTCTTCTTCCATCAATCGCCATATCTTGTTATCCCTCCAAGATGTCCATAATAATTCGCTTGATAGTCGAATGACCAATACATGTAGCCACACCCTCCTCCAAACTAAACCCATTTCCTTCATACTTCTGTGGATTGTCTACCTCTAATCCTGTTGGAAACAGGTCACTTGTTGTTACTTTCACTCTTAGTCTCTTTCCTTCACAATGTCATCCATTGCTCCTTCTATATTCACATCCATCAGAATGTGCATCGGCTTCTTCTGCCGTTTTCTTGCATCTTAATCCCACACAGCAATGCTGCCTCTAGTGCCAGTACTCCAACTATCACCTTTAGTCGGTCTGCCAGCCATGATGGCATCCATGACCAAAGATTCGCTAACCAGCTCTGGTCCTTTCCTGTTCCACGTGCTTCATCTTCCAATTTTGCATGTATCTGGGCCAATTGTGCAACTGCATCTGAGAGGGTTCCGTTATCTTCATTGTTGGCAGGTATGAATGTGTATTTGTATTTATTTTATTTGTAGTGCCCACCTTGCCCTGAGCATTCTGGGCACATAATTTACAAGGAAATGGTTACAAACCGGTTTAGCAGGTTCCCCAAAGGAGACAATCTTGGCAATAAGAATACAATAAGGCTTAACACAGGTAACATAGCAGTACAGAATTACAGATATTACTATAGACATTACAAGTATTAATGCTATATAGCAGAGCGTGGGAAGCGCTAAGGTGAGAGAGTGATAGAAACAATACAGAGATGCAGAATGGTGTGCAACCGGAACTCCCAATTTATGCACAAACTCCCCCTTCTATGGCTGTGAGGAGATCCAGAACGTATCTATTCTGGAGCGCCACCAACCTTATTGCCCTGAGCTCGTGTTTTATGGCGTTGAACCCATTCACTGGTGAATTTATGGTTACGATCAAATCCCAGCGAGTGATCTGCAACCACTTAGAATTAGTGTATGTCAGTATCCCTGGTATCAGCATGGCGAAGAACATTTGTGTTCTGCTGAACAGTCTGTGCTGGCACTTCATCCAGTGCTGTGTCCGATTTGCCTGAGAAGTCATTTACTCTTTTTACTCTTTTCAGTTTTGTTTGTTTGTCCGTCATTTCTATTTGGACAGAGGTTGTTCCCTCTATTGATCTCTTCCTTCTTTTGTTGGTTTGCATCGTCGGGAAGTCATCAATCTTCACATCTTTCTTGGGTACTACTAGTAAGGGCATGTTGATGTGTACTAGGGAGCATACTCCTCCCCAATCGGGTGGCAACTTCTCATATGCTTTAGATCCGCAAGCCCAAAAGTGATCCATCAGCACTGCCGTTCCTCCTCCTATTGCCGGGTTAGTCTCAGTCCTTTGGCATCATATGTTTTCATGACCTGTTCGTTGTCGTTGTGTTGATAACACAGAACCGGTGTCTTGAGGGGAATTATTGGCATTAGTCCAGCTTCATTTTCCACCCGCGTCACCAAACTCGCACTCCTGTCCCACTCCTTGTTTTCTTCTTGTACCTTGCTCACTGGTGCATTTGCTAGGGTCAGCGCCTTGCTTCCCACCACTCCATCTTCCCAGCCATCATTAGTGTATACCTGTCCATAGATCAGTATCTGCGGTCTCTCCCAGCAGCCGGGCACCCCTCCCCCCCATCTCCTTTATTCTCGACCATGTGTATGGCAGTTTGAGTGTGACAGTCTTTGTTTCCCCCTTCTCCGGTCCATCAGTTATGTACTGCAATCCTTCATCGAGCTGTCAGTAATTGTTCATCATGTCTAAGGTTTTAATGTAATTATCGTCATATGGGAAGGTCCCTTGCGACATCCATCTCAGTGTTGCTGTCTTCCCTTGGAACCGGCCTCATGTCTGGACCATTGCGAGGTACATCAGGCATTGTGCTCTTGCTACGGGTATTTCTGTTGCAACAAACATTCTGGAGACACTCATGGTGTAGGGGATTAAGGAGCAGACGTAGAAGCTCTCCCCGTTGGTATCCGTACTAATTTTAGACATGTGTTCGTACCACATGTTGTTTGTTACTCATGTGGGGTCTGTGAGATACGTGTCAACTCCCTTCATGTCTGTATCAACACTGCACTTACCTCTCCTTACCTTATCAGCAGTGTCTCCTTTTCCAACTGACATGGTAGGTCACGCTGCTTGGGTCAATGGAAGGTTATTAGGGGTCATAATGGTAGCATGCATTGCAAAGTAGAGCTGCCACAGGACGATATCCAATATGCCAGTGGGAATCAGAAAACGCACAAGTGTTAAAATAAAGTTTATTTTTTCCATTATGACCACTTACGCTGCTCAATCCGTGCAGCTGATGAGGTGCTAAAGATGCCTGCCTGAAAATCACAAGAAAGGCGTTATTGTTTTAGTATTTGTCAGTACTCTCAAGCTCCGCGAACTAAGTAGTCACTTACAGCAAAGGCAAACACTTCCTCCCAGACCTTTCTTATGGATGGGTCTCTCAATGTGGGCAGAACGGGGTATGCACTGTATTCAAGTTGCGGGTATGCTTGTCACAAGTACTCAATGAATACTCGGAAATAAACTTCGGAGGATCAAGCTATAAAATGCATGGGTTTCCTTATAGAGGGTACACATTGGTTGGACAATGCTTCAGGGTGGTCAGTGGGAGGTAACATCAGGCTATTTCCCTACACAGTTCTAAACAACATACGCATCAGCCTGCATGTGCGAGAAAGGAGATATGTTAAAGTGTTTCAGCTGTCACAAGTGCAAGGGCATTACAATAACAATTCCACAGTCTGCAGGTGCGAGGAACAGGGGAATGGACAATGTTTTTCACTGGTCAATTTGCACCAGTGTCGTGGTCGCTACCTCAGCTGCTTGGGAGCGACGGGCCATGGGGTGGCCAGTATGCTCTAATTCAGGTGTATTTGTGCCTTCTCGCTGTCCGTCGCCAGTCGCAGCGTTGGCCCTGTTGATCTCTGCGGTTGTGATGCTAGGTGAGGCCACCGCTTTAATGATAATAATAATAATTTAGCATTTATATAGCGCTACAAACCAGCAGGTATCTGAGTGCTGCTTATTATTACCCACGGTGTGTGTTGCTCATTTATCGACCTCGGAAGAATGAAAGGCTGAGTTTGGCCCTGCCGGTATTTGAACCTGCATCAGCAGGCTCTGCACAGATGTCAAAGCGAGCGCTCTACTCGCTGTGCTATCGGACTGGATTTGTAGGGCTTACCGTCTTGAAGGTGATTCCATACAGCCTTTCCGTCTAATCGAACAGCACGATCGGTAACTGCCTCTACTACATGAGGCCCCGTAAATCGGGGCGCATTCCAGCGCCTTGTGATTTTTTTTAAGAGGACTAAAGCTACTTGCACTAAATGCTCTTTTATTGTTTCTGGTTCTGTGTCATCTGAATCTATTTGCTCATCGTCTTCAGGCCTTGTCTGTGTCCGCTGTATCTGGTGAGAGATAAAAGAAGCGCTAGAAACCAGTGAAGTGACGTAATAATACATTTCCTGACCCAATACATCTGCAGTGTTTTCACAGTCTTTCAATGCTCTAGTGGGAGGAGCCAGGGGAAGATGCATGCGCCGTCCGGTCACCACCTCGTGGGGCATTTAAATGGTGGTCGGACCCAGGCTTGTTGCGCAACTCAAATAGTGCAAGAGGTAAAGAATGAAGCCAGTTGTTCTTGGTGCTCTGGGTTTTGACAACGCTCTCCTTTAGGAGGCCATTGAGGCATTCACACCCCCGCCTCATTTGCTTGCGGGTGATATGCACATGTGAATTTGTGTTTTATCCCTAACACGCTTGTGATGTGTTGGAACATTTAATTGGGGGAAGTGAGGGCCATTGTCAGGCCGCAGGACCTCAAAGACGCCCCATCTTGGGAAAACTTCCCAGACCAGGAACATGGCTGCCCAGAGGGCATCACCATGTGAACAAGGCCCAGCCTTGATCCACCTTGAGAATGGGCTGTCAATCACTATCATACAGCAGTATCCTTGGCATACTTGGATCAGGTCCACGTAATCAACATGGAGGTGCAGAAATGGGCCTTCTGGTCTTGGTATGGCTCCTCTCACAACTCTTAGGGTGTATCCAGCTGTGAATTGTTGGCATGTCAGGCAGTTACTAATGAAATTTGCCACATGCTCATTCAAATTTGGACAAAACCACGGTTCTCCAATACGTGCAGCAATGACCTCTTTCCCTGTGTGTGTTGGATAGTGCAACTGTTTCAATGCTGTTTTCAACAGTGTAAGTGGCATGACCACTTTTCCTGTGTTGTCCAGTCGCCATAGGGTGTCTGTGGGGGTCATCGGGCACCCTCTTTTCACCCAGAGTTTACTTACCTCCTTGGGTGCAGCTCCCTGCAGTTCCATAATCTGAGTTTCTGGTAGATGACTGTACTCCTCTGTCATCACAATTTTTCTCGCCAGGATCTTGTGCCTTTCCTTCAGTTCCCACAACTCTACTATGTATGCTGCGCATTTTGCCTCATAATCAGCTGCTTCATTTCCCCTTCAGATGGCGTCTGGCACTTCACCAATGCTAGCTCCTGCGGATATGTGATGACCTCAATTAATTTGCCTAGCAATAACGCCTGCTGCACTGGGCTCCCATCAACTCTCCTGAGCCAGAGCGCCAATCCTGAATGTACTGTCGAGGTGACATAGCACTATCAGAAAATATGGTCACATTTTTCCCTACTCTGTGTTCTAGGGCAATATAAGAGCCACCAATTCTGCTGCTTGTGCTGAGTAATGGGATGGTAATCGTGCACTCACAACTACCTCACTCGTTCAGTCCTCCTTCAGTCTTACTACAGCAGCCCCAGTTTTCCTAACTCCACCAGACTGATCAATAGTTGAGGATTTGTCAATGTAAAGCATGTCCCTCCCCCCCCAAGTGCATCTTTCTCCCCTGTGGTGTTTCGTTGAATTGCTCTATGTTCTTCGTGCAGTCGTGAGCCTAATCCCCTGGTTGGTAGATATCTGCCATGAATAATGCACGGTTTACAGTTTTGCATCTCACTATGCTAAACTTTGGCTTAGATATTATGATCTCATACCCTGATGCTCTCTGTGTGGTCAATGTGCTCTTTGGCTTGTGCAGTATGGCGAACAGGCGTTCTCCATGTAAAGGGTGGTGGTGGACCCCATTGTCACTGTTGAGGCTCGCTCCAATGCAAATGCTGCAGCAGCCAATGATTGTTCACATGAGTAATGAGCTCTCATCACTGGGTCAAGCTGTCCACTGTAATAAGCGATTGGCTTATGACCCAGGCATATTTTTTGTGTCAGAACTGCCTTCATCACTGCACCGTCAGTGTGTGAAAACAAGAAAAACTCCCTTTTGTAGTCTGGGGTCCCTAACACTGGAGCTGTGCATATTGCTTCTTTCAGTTCCTTGAATGCTTCCGTCATCCCTGTGGTCCATGTCAGTGTATTTGCTCCCCTTTGGGCCTCTTTCACGGCAGTCAGGAGTGGTCTTGGTGTACATGCGGTAGTCTAAAACGCAAGCTCTACAATAGTTACACAACCCCAGGAACTGCTGCACCTTCCCTCACTGTCTTAGGTTGTGGTGTGTTGTGTATTGTCTTGGCTCCTTTTGGGGCAATATGCCTACCATCTTTGGATATCAGTTGCCCAATGTACAGTACCTCCTTCTGACAGTACTGGCTTTGTCCACCTTGTAGCGCTTGTCAGCTAGCACTGTCAGCATGTGTACTGAGTCTGTCCTGCATTTCTCTTCTGTCTTTTTGCAAATCAGGATGTCATCTACGTACTGTAGGACTGTGCTTGCTGTCTCTATGTTGCACATGTCCATCTGGATCACTCTGTTAAAGATGGATGGTGACTCGCAGTACCCCTGTGGCAGCCTAGTGTGTTTCCACTTCTGGTTGCGATACATAAAGCTGGTCAAACCTTGTGAGTCTGGGTGTAGTGGCACTGAGGAGAACATGTTTTTTAGATAAATGACCGTGAAACAGGTGGCTTCCGCTGGAATGCTGCACAGAATTGTGGCTGGGTTTGCTGCTACTGGACAGTCTGCCTCTACAATGTGGTTGAGAGGGTGTAAATCCTGAATGAAACCCCATAACCCCCGTTTGCCTTGTGTACAGGGTACACTGCTGTCTTGCATGGAGACTCTGATGGTACCAGAATGCCTCTTTCAATGAGGGTGCTAAATGTCTCATAGATGCCCTCATCTGCTACCTTGGTTGGGGGATATTGTTTTACTCTTGGCAAAATTGCTCCTGGTTTTAATTTTATCTTCACTCCCTGTTATATTTTTGATGTGGGATTAAGAGACACACCAGTCGTCATGTGTGTCTTCACACTTTTATTCTTAGAACCAGCAAATAAAATAATAAAAGAAAACAACAATAGCCAAGGAAAAAGGATACTGTAGCGTGGTTGGCTCCTCGTGCATGAATTATGAGATCCTTCATGCTGGCAAACGAGTCTGTGGTAGTTAACAATGAGGAACAGGGTGTTTTCAACCTTGTAGGCTATAACTGCATTCAGCACAAATAAAAGTCTGTCTTGTTAGGAAGCCTAACAAGTAATCAACTGAGAAGGGAAGCCTTTCAACAAAGTTACTTTGTTTCGCTTTACGGTGTTCAGGCTTCCTTGACTTATTGTCCCTCTCACTATATTGGAAGTGTGTGACTGTTTGAACTTTCAGACCCCTTCAACATGCTCTCATACAGTTCCCCTTTTTGTTACTTGTAAAGCTTCATCAATCTCAAGGAACAGTCTTCTCCACGTATTGCCTTTAACCTTCAGACCTTGTCTAACATAACAAAGAACAGGCTTCCCCTTCCAGCATCTCTCAAGATCAGGGCTTGCTTTCCTCCCCGTCTGCTGACAATTCCTCCTCTTACGATTCTTCTGCGTATGCCTGGTCTTCGCCGTAGTGGGGCCCCGCCTCCCTGTGCCATCTTGACTCACTGTTCGTGGGCCGCGTTGAACAGCTGATTCGGGAGCCTGCCGTAACGTCCTCTGTTACAAGCTGTCAGGAAGGGCCCGGCCCCCTTTTGAGGCTCCTCCTCCCGCCACACGTTCTCCTCAATCCTGATTTCTCCGCAGCTGTTATAGGAGACTCGATCAGCTGTGAAGCTGATCCCTTAGTTTTCTGCCCGTAATGAGGAGAAAAGCGGGCATCACTGCTGGACCGTTGCTCAGCTGGCTCCTGCTCCGACACTTCGCTCTCTCTCTCTTTTATCTGGTTCTCTTTTTTTTCGTCGGGATCGGCCCACATGGAACGGTCTTCTCTCCGTTAATACTTATAGTTTAACTACAACTGAAGGAACTCATGGAACGGGTGCAACAGCGCCTATAACTTCATTTTGCACTCTTCAATACGCCCACTGGTAATGGACATCTTTCTCCCTCTCCTTCCTGGGTCTCCTAGCAACCAACACACAAAAGCAATTACTTTTGAGGAAAGGACCAAACAGATCTCCAACTGCATAATAATATACCAGCATTCATGGCATTAAGTCTGAAAACATTATAAGGCTGCCCAATTATGATCATTAGCCTTATTGTTAATAAGCCCCCATTACATACCCCCTCTTCTGGGCCCTTACACTCGGGAAGGGAAATAGCTCTTGATAGAAAGTCAGCCTAGGACATTAAGCGACCCGTCTGGTGGACAGCCTTAAAAGAGAAGGGCTGGAGAGAAAGGAACCATCTTAAGACCCTTTGATTTATGTCCTTGTTTCGGGCAAGCCATATGAGCGCAGCATGGTCCGTCACCAAGGTAAATTCCCTTCCAAGCAGATATTATTTCAAAGACTCAATTGCCCATTTTACAGCTAAACACTCTTTT
This sequence comes from Ambystoma mexicanum, assembly GCF_040938575.1. NCBI lineage: Eukaryota > Metazoa > Chordata > Amphibia > Caudata > Ambystomatidae > Ambystoma > Ambystoma mexicanum. The sequence goes on along the minus strand of NC_090930.1, from coordinate 248,935,118 downwards.
TCTATAGTTGCATATTGTAATTCATGTGGAAGTAGTTTTCTGCTTATAAATAAAATAGGCCTCTCTTTTTCTCCCTGGTTTTGAAACAAAACAGCTCAGAGGCCAGTTTCTGAGGCATCCGTATGTAAGAAGAATGGGGCACTGTAGTCTGGGCAATGTAGAATGGCTTTATCGGTCAGAGCTTCTTTCAGTGAATTGAAGGATTTTTCTGTCTTTTCAGTTTGCCATCCCCCTTTTGAAGACGATTTCTTCAAGAGATCTGTTAGAGGCGCGGCCAACGTAGAGAAATGTGGAATAAATCTCCTGTAGTAGCCCACAATGCCTAAAAATACCCGGACTCGTCTGGCATTTCCGGGAAACTGCAATTTGCTAATCGCCTTTAATTTTTCCTCTTGTGGCTTGATGACTCCTTGACCTACATAATACCCTAAATACTTGGTATGACAATTAGCAACATGTGTTTTTTGGATTCAGATGCAATCCCGCTTGCCTTAGGGTATCAAGGATGGCTTCCAGATGAGAAAGATGGTCAGACCAAGATTGGCTGAAGACTATAATGTCGTCTAGGTATGCACCCACATATTGCTTCTGACCCTTAATGACATGGTTCATTAATCTCTGAAATGTTGCTGGTGCCCCATGAAGACTGAAAGGAAGAACTGTGAACTGATAAAGTCCCGTCGGTGTGGCAAATGCTGTCTTTTCTTTGTCCGGTGGATGTAACGGTATTTGCCAATAACCTTTTGTGAGGTCTATCGTTGTTAAAAACTTTGCCTATCCAAGGTCATTAAGGACATCGTCAATCCTTGGCATCAGATAAGCGTCGAATTTTGAGACTTTGTTTAGTTTCCTAAAGTCCATACAAAAACCAACACTTCCATCTGGTTTTTGTTACGCTCACCTGGTATCCACAGGGACGCCACCCAGCCGGGTTACTCGCTGGTATGCTTCTCAGCTTTGCCCTGATGTGGTCTGCGGGGAAGGTTCTGCCTTGTGGTAGAATTAGGCGTGCTCTCCGTCCTGCCTTCTTTGCAGGGGCGCGTTGTCTTTCATGGGCGAGTGCAGTCCAGTTACTTCACTGATGCCAGCCCGTTTTATATTGTTCAGGTAGGTCGTATTGCTGTTCTTTAGTTTTGTTGCTATCCTGCATGCCTTTCTTTGTTTAAAATGTCTCTTTTCTCCCTTAGGTATGCAGAGCTTCAGCGCGGCGAACTGGCTTGGTTGAGCCCCGCTGGTAAATGATGGCACATTAAGAGCGCTATGATGCGGTAAGTAAGGGCTATGCGCAGCTCTGCGAAGTCTCGCCTTTGCTAACCTGTGTTTTCCTTCCTTGTAGGTCGCAGTGTTCTTCAGCACAAGTAGAATGTCCGGAGTGGTGCCAGCCGAGAAGCGACCAGCCAGGTAAGCCTTTTTAGCAGTTCGTAATTTGTAAATGTCTCTTCTTTCTTTAATGTTGCCTCTATCTTCCTCTTTCAGGTCATTCTGTCCGGGAGGCGTGCAGATTCGAGGAAGCTGTTCTCAGCAGCTGTGAGTGTTTAAAGATGAAGACTGCAGGTAAGATGCTGCTGCTAATGATGTTCCTTGCAGGTTCTGCTTCTCCGAGGTTCGAGGGAATAGCTGGACACGGCGAGCGTCACGTTGCAAGCTGCTAAGTAAAACGAAGCATGTTCTGCAGTCAGGGTGTGGTTTATATAGCCCAGGTAAAGTAGTACCAGGGAAAGTAGTTCCAGGCCAGCAACACCCAAAACACTAGACTGCATAGCTTGGTTCTTAGGGAACCAAGCTATGTGGACGCCTCCATGTTGGCTTACAATACAATAAAGTAGTTCCCAAGCACATTGTTGTTCATGGTGTATGAGCCTGGTGCCATAGGCGCCAGGACTGGCCCCATGAGGGCTTTTGAAGAGGATGCCAGGCTCTAGAGGCCCGAGTCCTGACTCCACCTGGCCAATGGGTTTGCCAGAGGGGGTTTTGGGCGAGGGTTGTGACGGCACTCCCCCCTAAGGCCCCTCCCATAGTGTTCCTTCTGTCTGGCCCAGGTTTGGTTGGGAAGTTCTGATGGAATTTCCTGATTAGACGTGGTGCGTGGATATTCTCACTCGGCTCCCAGGATCTATCTCGTGGTCCAAATCCTTTCCAATCGACAAGATAATATAGCTTGGTCCTAGAGTATTTAGAGTCCAAGATATCTTTGACTTCAGATTCTGGTTCTCCATCAACAAGTATGGGCTTAGGTTAGGTGGTGTCCCAATCCGTGTGCCGGGTTGCATTGGTTTCAGGAGGGTCACATGGAATACCGGGTGGATGTGTACATTAGGTGGTAAATCCAGATTTACGGCTGCTCGGTTAATAATTGCCTTAATGGTATAGGGTCCTAAGAATCTGGGATGAAAGGTCCGGGTTCCCTTGATGGGTACGAATTTAGCCGCTAACCAAACTGTCTCCTACTTGATAATCAGGGGCCTTTTTCCGGTGTTGGTCGGCGAATCTATTGTTTTTCTTTGGCATGAATAAGGTGTTCCTTTGCCCTCTTGAAAGCCTGAGTAATGGTTGTGTGTAGAGTCTTTACCGCTGGCATTTCCAAGCTGGCTGGAAGTTCTAGTTCAGAGGTACGTGGATGTCTGCCATGAAGGCTATAGAAGGGCGTTTGTCCCGTGCTTGAATGCAAAGAATTGTTATATGCATATTCGGCTATCCATAGTTGGGCTTTCAATTCCTTTGTTCGTGGTGCAGCATGCACCGTAAATATTGCTCGAATGTCTGATTGGTTCTCTCGGTTTGGCCGTCCGTTTGGGGATGGTGACTGGTAGATAGCCGAACATCGATCTGCGCCATTGCACAGCATTTTTTCCAGAAGTTTGAAACAAACTGGCCGCCTTGATAAGAGACCAGAACCGAAGGGAAGCCATGTAGCTTAACCACGCCCTCTAGGAACACTTTTGCTAAAGTGGCTGCGTCTGGGAGGCCTTTGAGAGGAATAAAATGGGCCATCTTTGAGAATAAGTCCACAACTACAAGGATGGTGTTGAACCCTTGGCTTGGAGGTAGATCAGTGATGAAGTCAAGGGAAAGAGTGTGCCATGGAACTGGAGGAATGTCCAATGGTTGTAGGAGACCAGATGGGTTTTGTTTCTTTGATTTATTTTGTGCGCAGACACCGCAGGGCTGAATATACTGAATGATGTCCTTACGCCAGGTAGGCCACCAAATGTTCTTTCACCTTAGCTAGGGTTTTGGCGATCCCAGGATGCCCTTCGATCAGTGAATCGTGATAGTTTGAAATAATATGCTGTTGTAATTCCTTCTTGGGTACATATAGATGAGCCCTAAAAAAGGGTAAGTGGTCCTTGATGGAATATATTGTTCTCCTTGAGTTTGCCATGCGAGGTAGGCATCAGGATTCATTGTCCGTTGGATTCCTTTTCTTAGTTCTGCTTGTGTTAAGGCTGTCGTGATACCCAAGAGTTTGTCTTCAGGTATAATAGGTACTGGGTCTGGAGTTGTATATACTATTTCATCTATGCCCATGCGAGATACGGCAACTGCCTTTCCGTTTCTGACTCCTGGTCGAAATGTAATTACATAATCATATTCAGCGAAGAAAAGGGCCTACCGTAATTGGCGCGAGGACTGGGCCTTAGCTGTTTTGAGATATTGCAGGTTTCGGTGGTCTGTGATGACTGTAATGGTGTGTCTGGCCCACAGAAGGTAGTGCCTCCAGGCTTTAAAGGCGGATTTGATATCCAGGAGTTCCTTGTCCATCATGGCATAATTAATCTCTGGAGGTGAGAACTTTTTCGACCAGAAGGCCACACGATGTAGCTGGCCGGTTTCCGGGTCTCTCTGTGAAAGGACAGCCCCCATTGCGAGACTGGACGCATCAGTTTCAACTACATAACGGAGGTCTGGACGAGGATGTTGCAGGATTGGAGCGGAGGTAAACCTTTGTTTAAGTTCCTGAAAGGCTTCTTCTGCTTCTTCATTCCAAGCAAACTTTTTATTGTTTTTTCGTAATAGTACTGTGATTGGGTGCACAACCTGAGAGAAGTCTGGGTTGAACCGGCGGTAGAAGTTCGCAAAGCCCAGCATGCTTTGTACCCCTTTCAGAGACGTCAGTGAAGGCTATTTCAGAATGGCATCTACCTTGTGCACGTTCATTCTGATGCCTCCTGGAGTAAGGATAAAACCAACAAATTCTACTTCAGTGACGTGAAAAAAGCATTTTTTCAAGCTTTGCAAACAAGCGATGTTGACAGAGCTTGGTGAGGACTGAACAAATGTGCCTGACATGATCTTGTTCCGAGGCTGAGTATACTAAGATGTCGTCTATGTACACTAAGGCGCACACATCAATTAACTCCCTCAAGACGTCATTCATGAAATATTGGAATGCCGCAGGAGCGTTGCATAACCCGAAGGGCATGACTTGATATTCAAACAAGCCGTACTTAGTACGGAAGGCGGTTTTCCATTCATCTTCTTTTCTGACTCGTAGCAGGTGGAGCAGTCATCGGGGGAAGGTTAATTTTCGTGCCTGCCAGTCTATCAAAGGGTTGTGAGCAACCAACCATGGCATCCCTAGTATTAGCCTGAACTGAGGTGCCTTGATGAGATCGAATGAAATAGACTCCCGATGTCCGTCCTAGCACAGCAAGGTTACCCTGGCTGTGCCCTGGGCTACTGGTCCGGAAGCGATTTCTGTCCCATCCACAGTGGTTAACTTGTCCATAGTTGGCTTATAACACAAAGGAAGCCCCATCTCTGCTGCCAGTTCTTGATCAATATAATTTCCAACTGCTCCGCTATCGATGTATGCTTCAACGGCATGCATTCTTGATGACTGTTGGTGGTTAATTAAGATCACTGGTATTGCAAAGTGAGAGGTCAGCAACTCTTTCTCCTCACTCGACAAACTGACCTCTACGTTTGTCGAGCTTGGTAGTTTCCCAATTCCTTAGCTTCATCCTTCTCTGTGGCCCCGACTGTTCTTCTTGGGGGTTTTACTGGACAGTCCTTCAGGAAATGTCCTGGTTTCCCACAATACAAACAAAGCTGTTGTCTTCTTTTGTCCCACTCTTGTTTGGCCGTATCCCTCCAATCTGCACGGGTTCTACAGCATTTTCAGGTACACAGGGTGCGTTTTCCCTTGGTCGAACATACATGGTCTGAGGGTCCGTCTTAGACCGGTCAGCCTTTCAGTCCTGCAACCGGTGGTCTAGCTGCACAACCCTATTTATGAATTCTGCACAGTCTCTGGGTGGATTAACCACCTGGGCTAAGACGTCCTTTAATTCGCCTCGTACGCCTCGATGGAATAACGTGGTTCTTTTGTTTTATGGCCACCTAGCTTCGGCAACCAGTCTGTTGAAGGTAGCAATGTACGTTAATAAGTCCCGATTCCCCTGTTGGAGGGACAAGAGTTCATTGTCTACTGCTTGTTCCTGGGTATGGCGAGCAAAAGGTTTTTCCATTTCTCTCTGGAATCCCCCCAAAGTCATGTAATAGAGGATCGCCATGGGTTACCAACGGCACCGACCAATCTGCTGCACTACCACTCAGGTATGATAAGACAAAAGCTACCTGAGCTTGGTCGTTTGGAAATGCTCCAGGCTTACAAAGAAAATGAAGGCGGCACTGATTGATGAATGCCGCATACTTCCGTGGGTCGCCTGAGAACCTTTTTGTTGGTGGCAGGGGCACTGTTCCAGGTAACGTGATCTGTACCGGAGTGGGTGGTATGGCGGGGTTTTGCATCGTTGGATTGCTTCCAGGTAGAGGCGTCTGTCCTGCCTGTGATTGCAAGTATTGCCTGCTAATCTCTTCAGTGCGTTCTTTGGTCACTATTAGGTCTCTCCGGAGGGCATTAGTCTCTTGTCGGGCAGAATGAACCTCAGCACGAAGCTCTTCTAGTAATTGGGCCAATTAGTCCGTTTCTGATGTCTCCATGGCGCCCAGGTGTATTTGTTATGGTAGTCTTCGTGTTCTGTTACGCTCACCTGGTATCCACAGGGACGCCACCCAGCCGGGTTACTCGCTGGTATGCTTCTCAGCTTTGCCCCGATGTGGTCTGCGGGGAAGGTTCTTGCTTGTGGTAGAATTTGGCGTGCTCTCCGTCCTGCCTTCTTTGCAGGGGTGCGTTGTCTTTCATGGGCGAGTGCGGTCCAGTTACTTCACTGACGCCAGCCCGTTTGATATTGTTCAGGTAGGTCTTATTGCTGTTCTTTAGTTTTGTTGCTATCCTGCATGCCTTTCTTTGTTTAAAATGTCTATTTTTTCTCCCTTAGGTATGCAGAGCTTCAGCGCGTCGAACAGGCTTGGTTGAGTCCCGCTGGTAAATGATGGCGCATTAAGAGCGCTAAGTAAGCGCTATGCACAGCGCTGCAAAGTCTTGCCTTTGCTAACCTATGTTTTCCATCCTTGTAGGTCGCGGTGTTCGTCAGCGTGAGTGGAATGTCCGGAGAGGTGCCAGCCGAGAGGCGACCAGCCAGGTAAGCCTTTTGAGCAGTTCGTAATTTGTAAATGTCTCTACAGCTTTCTTTAATGTTGCCTCTATCTTCCTCTTTCAGGTCGTTCTGTCCGGGAGGCGTGCAGATTCGAGGAAGCTGTTCTCAGTAGCTGCAAGTGTTTAAAGATGAAGACTGCAGGTAAGATGCTGCTGCTAATGATGTTCCTTTTGTCTCCTTGCAGGTTCTGCTTCTCCGAGGTTCGAGGGAATAGCTGGACACGGTGAGCGTCACGTTGCAAGCTGCAAAGTAGCACAAAGCATGTTCTGCAGTCAGGGTGTGGTTTATATAGCCCACTAGATCGCATAGCTTGGTTCTTGGATGCCTCCATGTTGGCTGACAATACAATAAAGTAGTTCCCAAGCACATTGTTGTTCATGGTGTATGAGCCTGGTGCCAAAGGCGCCAGGACTGGCCCCATGAGGGCTTTTGAAGAGGATGCCAGGCTCTAGAGGCCCGAGTCCTGACTCCACCTGGCCAATGGGTTTGCCAGAGGGGGTTTTGGGCGAGGGTCATGACAGTTTTGGGACTAATACCACTGGTGAGCAACAGTCGCTATGGGAAGTTTCAATTACTCCCAAATCTAACATTTCCTGCACCTCCTGATTAATTGCTTTGATTTTTTGCTTCTGGAATTCTATACGGTCTTAGCCTTACAACAGATTCTGGTTTTGTGGTAATGTGATGAAAGGTAAGGTTGGTCTTTCCAGGTAGCGAAGAAAATATATCTGAGTATTTCCCCAGCAAAACAGATAATCCTGTCTTCTGAGTTTTTGGTTAATATTCAGACTCTCTATTCCGTTTCCTTTTGAGTCTGCGGAAAATGTTCTTCCTGTAACTCACCATGATTAATCATCTCCACAGTTTGAACTGGGTCTATCCATTTTTTAAGCAGATTTACATGATAAGTTTGTAATGGAATTTCTTTTCGGGTTGCCTCACCTTATACGTCAATGGTCCTAAGACCTCTTTGATTTTGTAAGGACCTCTCCAGGCTGCCAACATTTTGTTTTCAGAGGTAGGCAACAACACCAAAACTTGGTCACCAACTTTAAAACTCCTGAGGTGAGTGTTCTGATTATATTATTTCTCTTGTCTCCCTTGTGCCTGGAGTAGGTTATCCCTAGCAATGGCCTGCAACTTCTCCACCCTCTCTTGTAATTGACAAGCATACTCCGTAAGCGATATCTCCTGTGAAGGTTGCTCTTCCCAATTTTCCGTTAGTATGTCTAGTAAAGTCCGCACAGGTCTACCAAACAGGAGCTCAAAAGGAGAAAAACCGGTTGAAGACTGAGGTGTGTTTCGAAGGGTCAGCAGAATCCACGGAAGGACTCTATCCCAATCTCTTTTCTCCGGAGTAGCAGTCTTTCTCAACATCTGTTTAATGGTCTGGGTGTATCTTTCTACTAAACCTCGGTCTGGGGATGATATACTGCTGTTTTCAAATGATCAATTTTCAATATTTCACACACTTGTTTAAGTACATTTGAAAGTAAATTTGTTCCACGATCCGTCACAATTTCTTTAGGAATTCCTACCTGATTTATGAAAGGGACTAGCGTCGCAGATCTGTTGTGTGTTAGTTGACTTTAGGGGAAAAGCTTCAGGGTATCGAGTGGCGTAATCCACCATTGCCAGAATATATCTATGACCTCTTGCCGAGGGGTCCAGGGGAACTACCATATCCATGCCTTTACGACTAAATATCTCAAGGACTAATGGCATAGACTGTAGAGGTGCTTTTCGTATGTTAGCTCTATTCTTTTTTTGGCATTCTTCACAAGCTTGACAGAACTTGACTACTTGGTTATATACTCCTGGCCAGTAGAATCTTGACAAAATCTTATGCGTTGTCTTTTCGGTTCCCAAATGTCCTTCCTCAACTTGTACATGAGCCACTTCCAACACAGTTTTGCAAAACTTATTTGGTACTAATAGCTGTTTTATATCTTCATTGTCTTGGTTCTTAGTGATTCGATAGTAAAGACCATTCCGTTTTATGAAGTACAGACCTTTTCCTGTTGGGGCGCTCTCGGGCGTACAGCAAAAGAGGATCGAGCTCCTGTGCCATGCGAAAACTGTCACCTTTTTCATCTAACTTCCAATCTACTGTCAATGGTAGGGCATTTTTCACCCTCCACACTTTTAGGTTCCACTTATGTGACTTACTCTTTTGTTGTTTCTCTGGCAGACTAATTATTTCTTGATCGTGAAACTGGTCTGTTTCTAACCAGCTCTTCTCTATATTCTTGATTCATTTAAAAAAATTGGGCATATATGATCCAACCAACAAAGGTTCAGGCAACTTGGGTAACACAGCCACTCTTATCCCTAATCTTTCCCCAGCTAGCTTTATCTGAGTTTCTTTCGAAGGATATGACTTCACATCTCCATGTACACATCTAATGGGAATGTTTCTATTGGAATTGGAAATTTCACCTACCAGGTCTGAGGAAACAGCTGTTTGGAGGCTTCCAGAATCAACCAAGGCTCGGGTGGGTTTTCCGTCTACCTCTGAATCACATGTATACACATATTGGGCTTTATTAAATGTAGGTTGTTTTTGGTATTCGCCATCATTCCCGATTTCAAACAGACCCACAACCATCGGTTCACTTCTCCCTTTTCTTGGACAGAGTCTAGCGAGGTGTCCCCATTCTCCACACTTGAAACACTGTGGTCCCCTAATAGTCCCAGATATCTGCCTCAGATTAGACAGGCTTTCACTGCCAGGTCGTGGCAGAATACTTTCTGGATCTGACTTCTTCAACATGGAGTTTGGCCATCTTGACTGGTTTCCTGGCTTATTAGAGGAACCTGAGGAGGTAACATTAGACCTGAGATTACTAGTATAAGAAAGAAGTCGGCTCTGCCCGGCCTCCTGATAGGCAGAAGCTATGTCAACGGCTTGTGCTAATGAGGGTCGGTGGTGTTGCCTGACCAATCGTTGTATCAGAATGGGTAGTGCTTCTATAAACTGTTCTAGGACGATTTTCTCCAGCAACTCTTGTGGGGACGAGGTCGTTGATTGTAGCCGCTTTTCCACAAGTTCACCCTGTAGAATAGCTGTCTGGGAGTTTCTTCAGGTAGTAATTTTATCTCACGGAATTTTATTCTATAAGTTTCCTCGTTGTGACCTAACCTTTGCAACACTACCCTCTTCATATCGCCGTAGATGGTATCCCCGGTAGGGTTTGCGGCTTGGTATGCGCTTTGCATTTCTCTAGTCATTAAGGGTGCAATATGATGGCACCATCTCTCTGGGGGCCACTGGGCATTCCTTTCTACGCGCTCAAAATTCACAAAAAAGTGTGCAGGATCTTCACCCGGAGTGCATTTCTGCAGAATTGAAGCAGGTACATGTGCAGTGTTTCTCCAACGTAGTGGCTTCCAAAGGTTGTGCTTGTTGGACCTGTAAAGCTTGTTGGAAGGCTAGCCGATCGGCTTGTACCTGTTGGCTTTGGAGCTGCAGAGCTTGTTGCAGCAAGTGTTGTCCCTCACTAAAAGTTTTAATAAGTTCCTCCATGGCGTACTCTTATACCACCGCTGCCACCAAATGTAATATTTTTGATGTGGGATTAAGAGACAGTCGTCATGTGTGTTTTCACACTTTTATTCTTAGAACCAGCAAATAAAATAATAAAAGAAAACAACAATAGCCAAGGAAAAAGGATACTGTAGCGTGGTTGGCTCCTCAGGCATGAATTATGAGATCCTTCATGCTGGCAAACGAGTCTGTTTGGTAATGAGGAACAGGGTGTTTTCTAACTTGTAGGCTATAACTGCATTCAGGACAAATAAAAGTCTGTCTTGTTAGGAAGCCTAACAAGTAATCAACTGAGAAGGGAAGCCTTTCAACGAAGTTACTTTGTTTCTCTTTACGGTGTTCAGGCTTCCGTGACTTATTGTCCCTCTCACTATATTGGAAGTGTGTGACTGTTTGAACTTTCAGATCCCTTCAACATTCTCTCAAACAGTTCCCTTTTTTGTTACTTGTAAAGCTTCATCAATCTCAAGGAACAGTCTTCTCCACGTATTGCCTTTAACCTTCAGACCTTGTCTAACATAACAAAGAACAGGCTTCCCCTTGCAGCGTCTCTCAAGATCAGGGCTCGCTTTCCTCCCGCCTGCTGACAATTCCTCCTCTTATGATTCTTCTGTGTATGCCTGGTCTTCGCCGTAGTGGGGCCCCGCCTCCCTCTGCCCTCTTGACTCACTGGTTTGACTGTTTGTGGGCCGCGTTCAACAGCTGATTTGGAAGCCTGCCGTAACGTCCCCTGTTACAAGCTGTCAGGTAGGGCCCTGCCCCCTTTTGAGGCTCCTCCTCCCGCCACACGTTCTCCTCGATCCTGATTTCTCTGCAGCTGTTATAGGAGACACGATCAGCTGTGAAGCTGATCCCTTCGTTTTCCGCCCGTAACGAGGAGAAAAGCGGGCGTCACTGCCGGACCGTTGCTCAGCTGGCTGCTGCTCCCTCACTTCGCTCTGTCTCTCTCTCTCCCTTATCTGGTTCTCTTTTTTTTTTCATCGAGATCGGCCCACATGGAACGGTCTTCTCTCAGTAACACTTATACTACAACTGAACTACAACTGAACGAACTCATGGAACGGGCGCAACGGCGCCTATAACTTAATTTTGCACTCTTCAATACACACATGGGTAACTGACATCTTTTTCTCCCTCTCCTTCCGGGGTCTCCTAGCAACCAACACACAAAAGCAATTACTTTTGAGGAAAGGACCAAACAGATCTCTTCCTGCATAATAATATACCAGCATTCATGGCATTAAGTCTGAAAACATTATAAGGCTGCCCAATTATGATCATTAGCCTTATTGTTAATTATCCCCCATTACACTCCCTCTATGCTTTTTATGCACTCCACATCATAGGGACTTGGGGTCCATAAACTGTCGGGTACCTTGGCCATGTCCTCCTCCCAGAATGTGGGCGACACCTCCAGCGCCATTGCCATTCTGTGTTGTACTTCTCTGTAATGGATCTGTAACCAGAACTGCACACTCATTTCAAACACCATCTCCATCTCTCTTCCCTAAAGAGCTCCTCATCTGACAATGTTGTTCGTCTGCATCCTTTTGCCACTGCAAATATTGCTCTCCATGCCTTCCATTTGTCGTCTGTGGTGTGCACTGCAATCCAGTCCTCTCTGGCTAAAACTGCCTCAATCTCTATCGGCACCATTGTTCCCTCTTGCTCATCGAGTGTTGTCTCTGGTCTGAATAGGTATTCGCCTGGCACCCTCCATACCTCAACTGCGATGCCTGGCATCCATGCAATGGAGATGTCTATCCCATACTGGAACATCTCTGGGTCCAATGGCACTCCCCTCTGCACTGTGCTCCCATAATAGGCTTGCACAATCTGTCTTACATTCAAGATGTGTATGCCTCGTGTAGAGCACACTATGCTCCTATCTGTGAATGAAATGGTCATGTTTAGTCTGCTCATGATGTCGCATCCTAATATGTTTACAGGTGCTTGTCGAGAGTACAGCAAAGGTAAATGTATGTCATGTGCTCCTCTAGATAGTGAGATGTTATCAGTGAAAGGAACCACTTCCCGAGCCCCAGAGAATCCTTGTGTGTTCTGACAACGCAAACCTCCCTTCCCAAATACATGACCTAGTCGCCCCAGTGTCAACAAGAAAGGAAAACATTTTGTCACCTATCACCACCCCTCTACGAGGTTCCTCTGTAGGATTGGGTGTGACCCACAGAATGGGACAGAATAAGTTTGGCTGTCCTATTGTGGAAAATAACACTAATGAAGACAATGGGGTTTGTTTAATGGCCAAGAGATTTGTCCCAATTAACAACTTACGTTTGTTTCTAAACTACAGGAATCTCTTATGCCTATGTGTTGTAATCCCTCGTGGCCAACAGAACCTCAAAACACAATCTTTATTGAAATCCAAGACTAAGGAAATATGTACCAAAACTTATTTAAAAATTACACAATTTTATTAAGTCACTCAGACAACATTTCTTGCTAAAAACATCATGTCACAATTATTTAAAATTAGTTTAAGAAAAATCAAAAAATGTAAGGAATTAATCAGTTAGTCACATGTCAGAATAATAAAGTGCATTACAAACTTTCATATAATTCAAGTTCTAAAAAATCTCACTATTTTTATATTCTATTTCTATAACAACTACTTAATTGCTGCAGTCAGGTATATGGAAACGACTCCCTGTATTCAGGTATTAGTCGCTAACATTATTAATTGGACTTGTTTTGTGAATCCTACTAATACAGCTAGGTTCTTATGTTGCTACTTTGCACAAATTCCTAAACACTGTTTGTGTTACAGAGTTGTGATACCCAACATGTTTCGTTCTATCTTTAAGATTCTAGATTTCATGAGAACGTCTTCAGGGGAAAGCTTGACTCAGCACTTGATAAGTTCTAATGTTCTTTCTAGGCTTGCAAAATTCTGAGATTTTTAGGATATTCTTGACCCCTAGCAAACACAACACACAAGATACAACCATTATTAATGATGTCATTAATATTACTAGCTAAACAGAGTACTAGTCTTCTGTTTGTTATCTTACCGTAAGAATATAACTTTTTCTGCCGTTCTCCGGTATAGTAGATGTGTCTTCTATGTAGACATCCCACTGTCGAAATAACATTGCCATGCAATTAACCACTCGATATATACGCACTGTGAGCACTCTTAGACTTCTCTTCAGTATACCATATAGTCCTACATAGTTCATAACAGATTGGGTACTCTGTTATAATTACCCCGATCATTTACTATGTATATCATTAAATTTACAGCTGGTTTGTCATACTTTTCTCCATAACCTATAATAATTCCGCCCCATTATCCTTAACTTCCTCCTTATTAGGAGTGATACATGGTCTTATTCTTCTGGTAACTTAACCACCAACATATCGGTCTATTGGTTGGTTTTGTATCTATAATGCAAGAATATTTAAGTACATTTATATTGAAGTAGTTTATCTCAAACTTACTTTATTGCCATTGGGCACTTTGTTAGCTGAAGGAGTAGCGGTCCTTCATTATGCATAAGGGAAGTGAATGTGCACGTTGGTCTGCACATTGTGGATATTGAATTATTCCGTCTTGCCTTTATATCAAGAACTTCTCTGTGCTTCACTGGTTCTATGAGGGATAAACAATACTGAGATAAAACTACGCGTTGGTTCACTTGTTTTTAACAGAAAATATATGCTGATGCGCTCGTATTGCATTCCGTTACATTGTCATGGTTCTCTGTTCATCTTACGTCTTATCTTTGTTGAACTGGTGTATGATGTCAAATGTCCTCGTATTTTTTTAAATAAAGCAGATGTGAAAGCTGGTTGCTAAACATTATTACAAACTGCGACTTGCTTAACCATGAGTACACACTCACCGGGGGGCTGCTCTGTCTATATTAGGACGCATGCCGACTACGCGTTCGACACGAGTTATACAACTACCGGCGTCTCTCTTCTGGGCTTACCTGGTATTGCTTATCTTCTCTCTCTTCACAGAGCGTCTGGCTTCCAAGAGGACGGCGTTGATCTATCTATGAACGACTTGTGCTGCCTCTATTTCTTTGAAACGGCAACTGTATCCTGATTGGTTGTGCTTATGTTCTTCGCATATTGCGTATTGCAGACTTGTCTCATGTTACAGATTGCGTTATAACGATACTGACGGTACTGGTCTGCATTCGTGTTTACAAGTTACATTTCTAAAATGATTAGATATTCATCGTATTATCACTGGGATCGTAGGTCATGTAACTAGTAATACTTTTCTATTCACTTCTACTTGTTTATTCTAATCTTTGGTTCATAGATGATACGAATACCAACAGTAATGTAAAGTGTCTCACTGGCCGTAAAAAACGTAATGTATTAATATTCGCTTGTGCTTATTTATTCTGAACGAATGAATCATTGGTGGAATATAAAACATCATCCTTCAATAACCATATTCATGTTTAATTGTGTAGGAATATCCATGAATAACATTATTATCTTAGGCTCATGAAATAAATACATCTTAGAGCTTTTCTTGATTGTTAACATCTTATCATTTCATAACATAATGTGAATACTATATTAAATGGTTGCCCTTTCGTGAATTACAGTTTTTACTTGTAAATTTATCTTTGTGAAAGATTATACCACTCTACCTGTTCATTTAGCCCTGTATTTGCTGTATCACACAAATAAATCAGCCATTGCTCTTTCGCATACAGTCTCTTACTTGTGGGTTCACCATATGCAGATGGTGGGACATGTAACAATACTGTCCACTTCAACCCCTTCATAATGCCAGAACACACAAGTGAAGACCTGACTAGGGGTGCTAGTAGTACTTTGTTCTTAATACTACTTCTGTGTTCACAGATCCTGATCTTAATTCTGCGCATAGTCATTCCTATGTTTATTTTCTTGCATGAACACCAAATAGCGAATACTACATTACTGGTGTTGCAATTAGTGAAGTTTTCTTGTACCCATGGTCTCTGTAGTCCTAGTTCTACTTCCGTACTTCTGCTAGTTAAACCACAATTAACACATTTACCACATGGTGAATGCCCTGTCAGTCTGGGAAACCCCCATAGTTCGCTAACACTTTTCTGTGTTTGGAGCACCTTGGTAATATCATTTTTAGTTAACAGATCTTTAAGGTTAGCACCTCTTCTAAATGCGCACTAGGGTGGTTCTAGCGGGCATTCGCCACCTTTTAAAATGTCCCAATGTTTTTTAATCATCTTGTTAATTTGATTGGACATAGGGGTGAAGGTACTTACAAAGACAATCCCTTTTGTGTTTTCTGATTTGTCTCTGTGTTCTGATAATGCTTCCCGATTATTATGCATTGATCTTTTCAGAGCTTTTTTCACAATTTTTTAGGGTAATGCCTTGCTTCTAAATTTGACACTTATTTTTTGAGCTTCTGATAAAAACAAAATAGTTTAAGTAGAACAATTTCTTTTGAGGCGTAAAAATTGCCCTAATGGGAGGTTTTCTCTGGTATGACGTGGGTGGCAACTCTAAAAAATAAGCAGGGAATTGCGATCAGTGGCTTTATGGAAAGGTTTAACTTGAAGGATGTTCCGTGTGGTATCGACCCATATGGTGACATCTAGGAAATTGATCTCTACATTACTTTGGGTATGTGTGAATTTCAAAAACTGATTTTGACTGTTAATCCATATCATGAATTCTTCTAGCTGTATTCTTGTCCCATTCCATACTATTAGGATGTCATCGATATAGCGCCGCCAAAAACCCAACTTCAAAAAGAAAGGATTTGTGGCACTATAGATTTTCTGTAATTCAAATGATTCTACATAGAGATTAGCTGCAGATGGGGCTACTGACGAACCTATAGCTGTACAATGGATCAGTTGGTACAGTTGATTGTTGAAACAAAAAAAGTTCTCAGTTAGAGCCATCTCTGCTCACCAGAGGATTAAGCTATTAGGTGTTATGCCATCTGTTCTTTTAGAAAGTAACATTTCTTCCAGGACATTCAGTTGTGGTATGCAGGTGTACAGTGAAACGATATCTAAACTCACTAGTAGCTGGCAGGATGGATCGAAAGACATGTCTTCCACCATATTGATTATTTCTGTTGTATCTTGTATGAAGGAGTACATGTTAGACACATAGGGTTTGAGATATTTATCAGCAAACTTGGATAGCGGTTCAAGTAGGGATCTTGTTCCTGAAAAAATAGGTCGACCTGGTGGATTGATTAGAGAGTTATGAATTTTAGGGAGGATGTAAACCGTAGGTATAGTGTCCTATTGTGGATACATGGATAATCCGTTCCCGGTGAGAGGGTTGTTTCCCACCATGGTCACCGCTCCCATATGTCTCACTGGTACCGTTGTCAATACGTCCATGGCTGTTGTGTGCTTCTCTGGGGTTTGCTGCTTGAAAATACTGGGGTAGAGGATCTGCCATTTAGGATGCTTGTGTCTGCCCTTGTAATGATGTTGGTACCTGTGTTTGTGCTTGTGGTGTCTTCTGTTGGGTGTTCTGTACCTGCCCTTGTTGTTGTGGACCTTGGGCATAATAATAATAATCGTCTTGTCCCACTTGATAATTCTGCTGTCCCTGATCTCCCATTTCTGTTGTGTTCCTCTAAATCTGCATGCTCTTGAGATGTGTCCTAGCTGACCGCAGGTCCAGCACTGGGGTGGCTCCCTCCCTTAGCCTGGGAAACCTCCTTGGAAATCACCTGGTCCTTGCTGCATCTGTTGTCCATACCCTCAGAACCCTCCTGGTGGTGGTGTGTTTGTGGCCCGAAGCCACAACCCCGCTGGAAACCTCCCCTTCTTCTGAATACCGGGCGGAACCCGCCCCGCCCCATATATCCTCCCCCCATGGGTGGTGCGTGCTGTTGTGGTTGTTGGTACTGTTGCTGTGGTGCTGGCGCTTGTGTCTGCGGGGTGGGCCTAGTTATGACTGCCCCTTCCATAGCATATTTTGACAATTTCTTCTGAACTGACTTAGCCTTGTATGCCTTCCTCTCTTCTGCTTGACCTTCTACTGCCACAACCTACAATGATGTACTATTGTGAGCTGTATCTCTGGCCATCCCTTCGCCTCCATTCCCACCAATTTCTTTAAACTCTTTTGTACCGAGTCTGGTAGTCCTTGCACTAAGATATGATAAAAGATCGCTATTGTATTGTCCCACGGCTCTTGAGTTTCAAGGTGCCAAAGCTCTTGAATCTCCTGAATATATTGAACAGGAAACTGGTTGTCACACATAGCCCCGATGTCTGACGTGTCTGGATATTGTGTCCATAATGCTTAACACACTGCTGCTCTGCAATTTGCGAATGATGACCCGTTCTGTGCTGTGTTTTGTATGGTCACACCTGGGAGCCCCACCTCTTCCATACGTAATTTGCTGCGTCACCCAAAATTTAAACCAACAATCCGTTGACATGACCCACTGCTAACCTATGTCCCGCCGTCTATTTCTCCATTTCATAAATCCATTTCCCAGCTCCCGACTCAGCGAGGGTAACCTGCACTTAACATTTTCCTTGTCAGTGTGTTTCCATGGCACATACTGAGGCCTCATTCCTCCCCTCTCTAAGAGGCGCATCTGTGAGTAAAATGACCTCTCTTCCAGCATCGTTCTATACTGTCTGATCTGAATAGGTCCTGTTTTGTCCTCAATGTCTGTGCAAATGTCCACTGGCTCTAGTGTGGGTACTCGCTTGCTTTTGTTGTGTGCTCTAGGCAGTCGCTCTCTGGAATGCACCAGTGCTGTCTCCTCCTTCCTGCGTCCTAGGCGATCTCTTAGCCTGTTAGTGTGTGGGCTCTGTGTGGGGCACCTGTCGTTCGCTTGCTGTGTTCGTTCTTCCAGATCGGTCCTTCCCTCACTTTGTCCGTAAAACCTCCACTCCCATGATGTCCCTTCACCTGTCCTTGTGAGATACAGTTTGCTGTGTTCCCCCCCTCTCGTCACCACTAAGTCGGTCACCATTGATGGACCCTACGTCCATGTTACTACAGAAGTCACTGGAGAGATTCAATTTTCTTAATGTTGAATCTATGTTATGTTCTAACTCGAGATCAATATCCACCGAATTATACTTGCTCTCCCCTTCCATAATCCTAGGCGTGCGGAACCCTTCCCTCCTTGGATTCCCCCAGGTATATCCGTGCTGTTCCCTGTTCCCTCTCCAGGCCTTCTAATGCTTGTGTCGCCTCCTTTGCTTCCGCAGTTGTCTTCCCTTTTAATTTTTAAGAGTATCTGTGCCGCTATCCACTCCTCTGTGCCCATGCCCTCGAACTCTGTCTTTGCGCATTGCACTTACACTAGCGGGCTTTCCTGCACTTTGTGGTTTCTCTTCTTTTATATATGGCGGTGGCTTGTATGTTGGGTTTGAGTACCTCTCTACTGCTTTTAATTTCCTTAAGGGATATTGAATTGAATTGATATTTTATTTCTATCGTGCACATACACAAGTGTTTCAAAGCGTGACAAGACAAGGCAGGGGAACAGGGGAGAACAAAAACAACAATTTTACTAGGCCCAGTATCATTGAGAATGCGCAATTGCAAGGGGGAGGTGGAGGGGAGAAGTGGAAAGTCCGGGGCAAAAGGAGAACAGAATAAATAATACTAAATAAATAAATAATAAAAGCAACAAGTGCAGCCAGAAAATGGCAAGTGCTGAGTATAAGGCAGCAGACAGGGTATGCCAGATAAGTACAGGAAGAAAAAGGGGGGCCTGTATGGGTACAGATACAGACCCCAGTGCAAGGGGTGACCCAGAGGCAGTGCAGGAGGATGGCAGGGTGAGCAGGAACCTGAGCCCGTAGGGCAGAGGGTGGCCAGGCGCACAGTGCCAGGAGAGAACAGATCAGCAGGGGAGAGGGAGGCAGAAACAAAGAGATAGGTCTTGAGTGACAGGGAGGCTGTTCCAGAGGGAGGCCCCAGCCGAAGACCGAGATCTACCCCCAGCTTGTTTCTTTGAGAAATGACTGACCCTGAGGGAGTCCGAGGTAGAGGAGCGAAGAGCTTGAGAGGGGAGGTATTTGCAGAAGGATAGCTGAAGGTATTTTGGACCCAGGGCCCAGAAAGCCTTGTGGATAATGCAGAGGGTTTTGAATTTAATCCTTGCATCCACTGGGAGCCAATGGAGAGATTTCAGAGCTGGAGAGATACGATTCCAGGGCTTGTGGCGAAGGACAAGTCTCGCAGTCCTGTTATGGATTAGTTGCAGAGGGCGGAGAGTAGAGGCAGGTAGGTGTCGAAAGAGGCTGTTACAATAGTCCAACCTAGAGAGAACCAGAGCTTGGGAGACAGTGAGCTTCTGGGGGAAGGAGAGGAAAGGCAGAGTACCTCTAAGGAGGTGCAGTAGGACGTTTGACTTTTTAGAGATATCAGAGATGTGGGCGGAGAAGGAAAGTGTGGAATCAAAGATGACCCCAAGGTTCTTAGCCTCGCAGATGGGGGTAGGAGGAGGGCCAAGGGAGGCCGGCCAGGGAGTGAGGGGAAAGGATGGAGAAGGTGTGCTGATGAGGAGGGTCTCAGTCTTGCTGGCATTCAGACAAAGATCATTGGTGGAACACCAATCTTGAATGGCAGTAAGGCAACCAGAGATGAGAGAGGGAGGGGAGGTGGCTGAGGGCAGCCTGACAATGAGTGGAGTGTCGTTAGCGTAGCACTGGAAGTTTGACTGAAAATGGCAATGCAGTGGGCTAAAGTTGCCAGGTCCTGGTTCAAAAGACTGGGCGAGAGGTTAGACCCCTGGGGAACACCATAGGTGGAGAGGGAGATAGATGATAGGGAGGACCCCAGTATGACTTGGCAGGGTCGATCAGAGAGGAAAGAGGTCAGCCAGGCCAGAGCCTGGTCAGTGATACCCAGGTTATCACAGAGACGGTTGAGCAGGATGGTATGGTTGACCATGTCAAAGGCAGAAGAGAGATCGAGTAGGATGAGGACAGAGGGAATGTTAGAGTCAAGGTTTGAGAGCAGATCTTCACGGATGTTCAGCAGAGCAGTTTCCGTGCTTCTGGCAGCTCTGAAGCCAGACTGGTGGTCACGGAGACAGCCAGCAGAATCAGAATGAAGGTTTAGCTGGGAGATGGCCAGCTTTTCCAGGAGTTTGCCCAGAAATGGAGTAATGGAAATTGGGCGATAGTTAGCTGGGCATGAAGGATCAGCTGTGGGTTTCTTGAGAAGAGGATGCACAAGGGAGTGCTTCAGAGTGGAGTGGAAGGATCCTGAGGCAAAGGAGTGGTTGCAAAAATCAGCAAGGGCTGGAGCGAGAGTGTCAATGTAGTCCTTGATGGTTTTAGAGGTACAGGGATGAACCTGTTTTGACAAGGCTTTCATAAATCAGACTTGTCTAGCAACCTCATCTTGGGAGAAAAGAGGAAAGGATGAGAAGTGGGGTGGCCGAGGGAGCATCAGCAAGCACAGATGGAGAGGGGAGGGAAGGGGAAGGGGGGGAAGGGTGGACAGGATGTCCTGGGTTTTTGAGCTAAAGTGAGAGGCAAGGGCATTGCAAAGAGCTTGGGAGGCAACAGGAAGGGTAGAGACTGCAGCAGGGTTGGCTAGCTCCTTGCAGATTTTAAAGAGTTTAGCAGAGTTGTTGGATGCCGCCAAGACACAGGCTTTAATGTTGACTCTCTTCTTGGTGAGGACAGAGTCGGTATTGCCTTTGGAGCAGGCGACAGGCCAGTTGGTCAGAGGATGAACAAGAAGCCCTCCATTTCCTCTCAGCCACCCTACTCTTACGTTTAAGTGTAGCTAGGTCGGAGTCATACCAGGAATTGCACTTGGCTTTGGACTTCAAGAAGATCCTCATGACAGGGCCAAGAGCATCAAGGGTATCAGAAATAGAAGAGCAGAGAAGGGATAGGGCTGTGTCAGGGTCTGAATCAGCCAGAGGAGGAGGGGGAGAGAAGGTGGCCTTGAAACTCTAAACTGACATGTGCTTCATAGGCAGTGTAGGGGTAGGCTTGGCTTGGGGGGGGAAAGAGAGTGAGAGATGAAAGGAGAGAAGGCAGTGGTGACTCCAGGAGAGAGAAGTTGTCAGAGGGATAGAGAGGGGGAGTCCAGAGGACATCAAGACATCAAGTGTGTGAACGGCAGAATGTGTCGGGCCAGAGGGGAGGATAGAGGGAGAGAGGGAATCACAGAGGTGGCGAAAGAGCAAAGATGAGGGACAGGCAGAATCAAGATGGATGTTAAGGTCACCAAGGAAGAGGAGTTGAGTGGTTGAGGCCTGGAGGGAGGAGGAGAGGTCAGCCCACTCAGAGAGAAAAGAGGTGATTTAACCAGGGGGCCAGTAGAGAATATCAACAGTAAGAGAGTGGCAAGGAGAGATTGAGAGCCTGCAGACAAGGCATTTGAAAGAGGGGTAGATCTGAGTGGGAATGATGGTGGTAGGTATCCACCATCATTCCCACTCAGAAAAGATTAGGGCTACACCCCCTCTGGGCCAGGTGGATCTGGGTGCGTAGAGGATCTTGTAGCCATCAGGGAGGAGAGTGTCAAAGCTTATGACAGAGCTGGCCCTGAGCCATGTCTCAGTAAGATCGAGGGCATCAAGGTCCAGTTCTTCGAGCAGGTGGCAGGTGTCAGAGGAGTGTTTGACAGCAGAGCGAGAGTTGAGTGTGGCAAGATGCAGAAGGTTGTTAGCCTTAAAGACCTTCCAGGAAGGGGTACAAATTAGAGGTAAGCCCTGCAGAGGGGTGGAGGTAGCCTGAAGTGGGGCAGAAGAGGAGGGAGGAGTGGGCAAGGTAGCCAAGGAATGAGAGGAAGGGATATATCTGCAGGTCATCATCTGTATCATCAGACACTATGCTAGGAGGGGCAGTGGGAGGTGCATCAGGGTCAGACCCCTCTACCTTTGCCTCCTGCTGGTTCATCATCCATATGTGTCTCCCCTGGTCCCCTCCTCCCTTCTGAAACATTCACCACAGCTCGAATATAGCTATGCGCTTGGCCAGTTTCTTCCCCTTATATTTCACCTGTAGATATGTCAGTAGTGATGGCTGCACGTCCCTGGAAAAACTGCCGCTGGGCGACCAAGGCCTTGTTATCTTCCCTTTGGTGTTCTTGGACCACTGTACACTATATTTTACAATTTTGGCCTAATAGGGTGACAAACTCTTACACAAGTGTTGGAGGGGGATTGTTCCCCCTCCCATGCCTTGATGCATTGTATACATTATTCTTTTACCTGACCTCAAGTAGAGGATTTTAACAATCCGCTGTTCAGGGGATAAAAGCTCAAAAATGCAATGGTTATATAGTTCCAATTACTACGAGCCTAGTTGGCTCTGCACCTTACACGGCGGGCTCCACGCACCACCCCTCCCTCACACTTTCCACCTCGCTTGGCACTCCACCACAATTCTGTGCATGCGCCTTCAGCGCAGCGCCACTCGTTCACCTCTCTGTCAATCCCAGGTCTACAAAACTAGCTCCTCATCGTCGAACTCTCCCTCCTATGCACAACCTACGGGTGATGTTACCAAGCTAAATCTCAAGCAGAAAGATAAACAATTTGCGCATACATTGAACTACAACCAGTTGTTCCCAATTGTACACAAAACACCACAGATGTCTCCCCACCTCTCCAGGGCAGAGTATACTTCTATTTTCTTGTGATCGAACTGCACCCGTTGCGTCGCCCAAAGTGTGAAACGCCTCTTTCCAGGAGACTTAACCAGCCAATATACTGGCCGCAATCTAGGCTAGTTCCAGCTAACCCTCATGGGAATGCTGCCATCTAGGACCTGAGCTAAAACGCCATAATTCCATGGGGCTCAATGGAAATGGGGAGGGCGGATGCACCGGCATATCATTCGTGAATACCGTAGATACTAGTGCATCCGACATGGTCTGCTGCCGGGTGCCTGTCTGCCCCCAGGTCAGACCTGGTGGGTGAAAAGGCACCCGTGAGCAGACCTCGTAGTGTGCCGGTCCGGTAACAAGGGTACCAGCAAGCTTACCGGTATTTTTGTTACCGGACCAGCAAGCATAATGAGGCCCATTCAATCTCTTTACATTACTAACAACCGAAAGATGAACACAGTAAAGTTGACTGTGCCATCTCAGATTGTGAAGGAAACAATATGGGGTGCAAAAGGTAAATTAGATCAACAAGGCTTCTTTATACTAACTGTTAGCAAATTAACAAATTCCACAAGAGACAGAGAAGAATATACGTCAAGAACCGATAGGGTGGCTTCCTCAATATCCAACATTGCAGAACCCCTAATCATTAACTTCGAGGGCAACAGATGACACCTTAAACGCGAAGAATACTTTAAAGACCCCCCCCCCCCAACACCATCCACGGGAAACAACATGGTCCTGGCTTAAGAAAGCAATTAGCAATACCAATCATGGAAAAAATTGACGCCAAGCAAACTCCTTATCTTATACTATGAGAATGGCGGTGTGGAACACCAGAGGGTTAAAACACCTTATGCGAACCAGTAAAAACCAGCACCCTCTGGCTGCCTATGATATCATTATACTACAAGAAACTTGGATAACTATACAACCCAAATAGCCGAATTACAAAATATGCTGGACACCTGCCATTAAACAACCGAAGGGCAGGCCTATGGCAGGTCTCTTAGTAGCAGTAAAGTTAGATATAAATTGCAAAATATTATTATGGACCTCTCCCCACCCCTGTGGCCTAATAGGGTGACAAACTCTTACACAAGTGTTGGAGGGGGATTGTTCCCCCTCCCATGCCTTGATGCATTGTATACATTATTCTTTTACCTGACCTCAAGTAGAGGATTTTAACAATCCGCTGTTCAGGGGATAAAAGCTCAACTATCAAAACTTGTATTTCCAAATCCCTTGAATCCTCTGGGGTCTCACACAGCCATCACAAATCGGTACTGGAATGCAGCTGTGATAGCTGATGATGAATTCTTTGATTATGTGAATCAAATGTTAGATCTTATTGGAAATGAATCAGACCCTTACACAATGCTAAACGTTGAAGATCTAAATATAAGATGTATTACTGCTAATGAACTTGTACTAGCACCCAAAGCTACTAGGTGGATGAATCTAATATTAGAAAGAAACTTCACACTGCGCAATGGAACGATTGAGGGAGATACTCCCCCCTTGTCCAACATGGAAGAGAGATAAGTCAGCTGCCAGCTAGACTATGTTTTCATATCGACACACGTGATCAACCGTGTTGTGAAGTTTGTTATTAACCCTACAACAGACAGCGATCATAAGATCTTTCACAACAATTCTACAGGCCTGCACTTGAACCCTCAGAAGGGAGAAACAGGATTAAATGGTCTACATCCAAATTGAACTTCCTATTAGACAGATTACACAAGGACTTCCTATCCCTAGATACTAAAATAGAACTACCTTACACAGACACCCTACATATATTTGTCGAGATATCTCAGACCAGATCTCGTCCAATCATTCTTCAAACACACACATTCGATGCTGTTATTAAAGACAGGAAAGTGAAGCTGAGGAGAGAACTAAAAAGCATCAAATGTTATACCCCATAGAGTACAAAAAAGCTGCAATATTCATACCACGTATAAAAACTTTCTAAAACAACATAAATTAACTAAGATCCAAGAAGTTGGCAAACGCATGCATGCAGCTCTAGCATCGAAATCAAGTGCCCAAATATGGAGCCTCCTTAAGGAGGGCACTTATACCGGCACAGCATTGCTTCTTCTGAATACGATAGATGAACAAACTTGGGTCACTTACTTTACCACCTTATTTGCTGAACCCTCCCCTCCTATTAACATCCCAAGCCCATGTAAAAATGAATTAAGCTCACTGATAATTGATCACACTGATATCCTTATACAAATAAAAAAAATGTAGTTCCTCTGGAGCACTGGGGCCTGATGGACTTTAAAACGCCATCCTGCCCGTCCTGAACAGTGGGTTTGCATTTTGGATGTAATATTTCAAAAAGTCATACGTACAGGTGCTATCGCTTCATCTAGGAAACAATCAATATTTATTCCAATATTTAAAAAGGGAAATCGGAACAAACCATCAAATTAGCGGCTGATTGCACTTTTGGACATTCCTGGAAAAATCTTCGTCCGACTGGCTCTCAGAGACCTTAACAAATGGCTGAAATCTGCAGCCTTGTCGGATGTCCACCGATCCGGATTTGTATCGGGTTTTGGAACCAATATCAATCTACATATCCTATCGGCATTGAAAAAGTAGTCTCATCAAATCAACCTATATATCTAGAGTTTATAGATTTTAAACAAGCTTTCGACTCCATCTCAAGAAATCTACTATGGCAGAAACTAATGTCCACCATAAATTCTCAACATACTTTACCAATTCTACTCCAATACATCTATCCAAGTGAAACTAAACCAAGAGGGATTTTTATCCCAGTCGATTTATACCTATCATGGTTTTAAACAGGGCTGTATTCTGGCCTCGACTCTTTTCAATGTTTACATTAGAGACATAAACAAACAAGTTACACACCATTAGAGCTTTCCCCCCTAAAATCAGACATCATCTGGTAGTGTGGCTCCTCTACGCAGATTATCTCATCTTAGCAGACCAGACACCCATTGGTTTCCAGAGGAAACTTCATGCGTTGTAAAAGTATGCATCAGGAAATGCGCTCATGGTGAACACTTATAATCGAACATCCTGATAATGCAGTGCACCAGAGGAAGAAACAAAATATCCACCTTTAAGTTGTCAATCAGAATACAAACACTGGATATCCTTCCTCAGTATAAATACTTATGCCAAAGCATCAATGATAATAGATCAGACACACTGTACAAATGTGAAATAAAATATAAAATGGAATCGATGTGCTCCCCAAGCCAAATTATTACATCAAAAATATGGCACATTTTCATGTCTGCCTGTGATAAACTTCTACAAGCATAAAGTCATACCTGTAGTAACATATGACGGCCAAGCCAAACTACCTGAAAACCATCCTGACTGGCACTATCTAGAAGGAGCGTTCTGGAAGACAATTCTACCCATACCAAAAAGCTTGCCTATCCAAGTTGTTTGTTATGAATTGGGACTCACCGCTCAATGCCTTTGTGTCATGGCACGCTGTAATGCTTTTTAGAAAATGCTTCATGAAATCAATGTTTGAATCAACCTTAATACCAGCACTGGCACTTGCTTTAGAAAAAAAGCATGACAAATTGCTGGATACTTGGAAACAATATTGCATGGCAATCATGAATCAAGCAGACATTGAAGAAAATCTGTTAATTAATAACCATGAGGGTGCAAGGAAAAAACTTTGGTACTCTGATTGTAATGCTACTTGGATAAAATGTAATCAATACAAAGTTTTTACCACTGGGAACTTTCTTCCTTAACTGTTCAATCATATTACGACATAGTTGCAGAGATTTCCAGAGCAGACCTATCACTCTCATTTATTGAGACTGCATGTTAATTTATGACCTACAAGCTAGCATCTCGATTGAAAAATCAGGAAATAAAAATCATGTGCAGATTTTGTAACTTGAATACCCAACCTGAGACCTTAGAACTTGTTCACTGCACTAACTTAATCGTATTAAGGAAAGAATATTTTCATAAATTCTTTCGCAAATTCCATTTACTATGGCTCCATCAAATGGGCTTATGATTTGTAATGCCCAACAAATCTCTTTAAATCTAGCCACAATTTAAGGTTCTGTTGAGACTGAACATCCAATTGTAGCTTACTTGGTTTCTGAAATTCTCTCATTATTTATCAGAACAAACCTCATCTAAATTGATTAACATCATGCTAAAATAGCAAGGCAGTCTAATTGTGCATGCTTACCTATTATCATATTAAAATAACAGTCATTCTGTGGTCCTCCTTGTCATCGTCCTTCTATAACATGTGTACAATGATGAAATTGATGCCTGTCTTTTGTTAGCACGAATGTCACTCTTAACATGTATATAAAATTGAAATAGTTTGGGGGTGTGGCTACAAGGCCATGTAAGCAGTCGTGTTCATGGAGGGGCTCCATCCGATCCTGTAACGATTCGAATAATAGCTGCATACAGAGATATTTATGATAGCTGAAATTTAAGGTGCATGTATCTGAACTGCACTGCGAGTCTGGAAGGCGTTCTGAAACTGGAGGACACTGTGGCTCATGAACATTAAGCCCGATGAAATTCAAAACCGTGTGTGGACAAAGGATTCAAAGTGGCAGACCAATGCGGACAAAGGACCGGAGCTCGCAGATAAGATACTGAGAAGGACTGATCCACAAGAAGACGCTGGGAGCAGTCCTGCATAGATGCGAGAGCACCGCGGTGGATTGGACGTATGAGGCAACAGCAGGCTGGACAGAGCGTACATAACGCGGTCCGTGATAATAAACCGCACGGTCGAGGGATCTGCGGTGCACGGAAGGCGGACGGAGGAGCGGCCCACTGCAGGCATCGGAAATTGCAAAAGATGTTCTTCCCATGATGTACAGATGCACAAAATGTGAAAGTGAGAGGAGCCGACATGGGACAAGCGCCGTACCGAGGTGCCTGGGATAACGAGATACAAAGTAGCAAGAGAGCGCGAATTCAGCACCAGGGTGCGCCCGATAACGAATACTACAGCGGGCTGGCAGACACAGTCTCACAGGACTGCAACAATGCTACAGTGTTGCCACAGGGAACAGAGGCTGGTGGATGTAATGTGGTAAGGCGAATGGAGAGGCTTATGGCAAATGGTGCTTGGAGACAGAGAAAGGCAAGTGCTTATTGAGGCAACAGAGTGAAAGAGGAGCCCGCGGCAGCAATAAGCAGTGTACCATAGTGTGGAGACCGGGAGCGGCTTACATGAGTGTAAAGGCCACTGATCACAGAGACATTGGAGGGGGCACGAGTGTGCTGCAGCGAAGTACCTCCTGATGAGGCAGAATGGGCGTGAATATGTACAGATTGGAGAACAGAGTCAAAGACTACCTTTCTCATTGACGCATGGGAGGTCCCCCTGTGTTGGCAGAGAAGCTAGATTAGAAGATACTAGCTCATAAAGATCACCAGGAATAGAAATGTCTAAAACAAAGTTTAATTTCTTACATAGACACACATTTAAGAGTACATATGTGCCTTATGCAAATGGCTTGTCATGTGCACAGTCCCTATCCCCATTGCTCGTTGAATGCTCAAAACAGGTAACGGTTGTTTAATGCTCTGTGAGGCAACAAAAACATCAGTTCAGGATAAAAGATTTCATAAGTATCACTCGAGGATTCATCTTGTCTTGGTTCTTCAATGATAAGAAGTATGTGTTTGCTGTCTTGCTGGAGAAAGGAACTGTGAGACACAAGCGAAACTCTAGTCCACTGGAGATTTATTTGATCCACAGCCAGTGTTGCTTCAAGAACATGCCAGAGGGCGCCATTATGATGCCCCGTTGGAACATTTTCTCTAGCTTCTGTTGCTAGAAGCCGTTCACCTACTCCAAGGCAGCGTCGGAGTCAGCAAGAGGAAGTACTCGCCGCCTGACTCGTTGCCGTAACAAGGATTGTGCCTGCAGCTGCTTCATACAACCTAACCTACGTTATCTGACCCGCCCACCAACCCACAGCCTACGTCGGCCTATATAGCAGCACGGGGATGTGCGCACGCACCCCGGAAGTGCCTGCAAGTGCTGTTTGGCTGTGCCGGGCTGACTTGTGTGTCTTTGTTTGTTTTCCAGCTTCTGTTTCTAGAAGCTGTTCACTTACTCAAAGGCAGCGTCGGAGTCGGCAAGAGGAAGTACTCGCCGCCTGACTCATTGCCGTAACAAGGATTGTGCCTGCAGCTGCTTCATACAAGTGATTTATCTTGGACCTTAGTGCTGGGACTTGTGCTGGGACACTGGTAGTGTTTTGTGCCACGTTGGGTCTTTTCTATCACTAAGGAAACCAGCCTAACCTACGTGATCTGACTCGCCCACCAACCCACAGCCTACGTCAGCCTATATAGCAGCACGGGGACGCGCACCCTGGAAGTGCCTGCAAGTGCTGTTTGGCTGTTCGGATGGGCGGGTGGTCTAGCGCAGATCAAGACAAATGCATTCATAATGGTCTGTTAGTCCCTCTATCTGGAGGTTACTGATTGGTGTTGAGGTAGGACGTGTTATTGTATGTTTAATGCCATCCTACGACAACATTGTGAAATAATTATGGCAAGGTTTGGCTTTTGTGTGCCTGTTACAGCATTTTACTAATATCTTTGTAGCATGACCAGTTGCCTGAGAAGTGGAAAGTGTTCTATTATGGCGAAGTCCACTAGCCTCAATAACCGAATTAATGATTGAGAAGCTTCTCCATCAATTAGTTAAGACCTTGCCAAGGTGAACAAACCTAATGACAAGGGGCAGCTAATCTCTGGCAACCATTTGGATGATTTGAATGAGAAACGTACTGTCTCAACGATTGAGCCTCTAACAACAGTCAATGAATCTATTTTGCCAAATGGTGATGTTGATATTAAGGCGCTGGCTGATCTTGATTCTTGTATTAGACTAGTGTCCTGTTGACTCCACTGATAACTAGAAATCGAGATCCACGTGACAATGACTATGCCAATGGTTTCTATATGCCACATAGCCCTCCTCTGCCTATTTCAACGGCAAATAATATCTCAACTGGTATTGCTTCTGAATCCGAACCTTTACAAAGCCCAGTTCCATGTGTCCCTTATTCTCAAAACAATGGCAGTGAAGCTTGCTTGCCACTTACTCCTTAAGAAAAAAATATAGACAAGTTCCCAAATAGGGAACTCACGTCCCCTGCACACTATCTTTTGTCTGGAAAACCAGACCAACAATTTGTGTTCTTTAAATAGTAGGTATTTCAGGTAGTCATTAACATTACATATATTGATAATAGAGCGATTTTCAAAAGAAAACTAGTACATTTGGATTAGGTCACAAGAAACAGTCTTCATTTCATTCATAATGATGAAGCCAGGGGGCGCCCAACGTGTTTCGAGTGCTTCACACTCTTCATCAGGGTCATTTGCATTTCTGAGAAAGAAGTATATACAATATTTACATTAGGTTTCAAAAGTACAAAATAATTGAACTCAAGAAAAAAAAAAATAAAAAAAAAAAAGTTAACTGATCTACATCATGGAACATAATCCATTTACCCAATTAATCCATGTTCCCAAGGTTGAACATTTTGTAGCACTACATTGATTAATAGGAACTCAGTGCAACATTAAGTGACAACACTGCCTTATTCATTTTAAAAAAAAAATCTTTTTATTGGCATTTTTATCTTACATTGACAGATGATTTGCATTTATTAACATTACAATGTTTCTGCCTATGTTCGTAATTAACTTGCCAACTTAACACAAACAGCAAACAAACAAACTGTCTTCGTTAGTATAGTAGGCTTTACAGCCTCTTAGCTCATTCCGGGGTTAGATCTTGTTCCATTTGGTGTGCTGCTTTAGGGTGGTTGCTGGAGCGGGTCCATCATCCGTGTTCATCTATGTTGTGTAGGTAGCTTCATCGTTCGTTTCCTTGTGTTCAGGGGGGTTTGTCATCCGATGGGATAAACATGTCTCTTATTAAAGCCTTCCATGCCCCAAACATAATGCTGTCCTCCTCTGCGTTTTCAGCCATCCCTGCCCCCCACGCCTCTGTCTCGGCGGCGGCCCGATGCGCCTTTTCTCCTTTCCACCTAGTGTATTGTGGGCCTGTTTGATTTCCATGCCAATGCTATTGTTGTTTTCACCAGCATGCATGACATGTTCATGAGTTTCACAGTGTGCTTGATCTTTTTCCATCTGGGATGCATGCCCAAGAGGCATTCCTTCGGGGACCAGGCATACCTATTGATTCCTGCTTTCTTACACATCTGTTCTATTTTTACCCGGAGGTTCTGCACTTTCCCGCACCCCCAAAACATGTGTATTAAGTCCGCTTCAGTGTAGTCACACCACGGGCATGTTGCGCTCGATTGCTTGTTAAAGCCAGCCAATCTTTTCGGGGTCATATATGTTCTGTATAGGAAATTCATTTGTATTACTCTAAATCTAGCGTTTCTGGATCTTTTCGGGTGTATCAGTGCCCGTTCCGATTCTTTGTCCGTGATGGTTTCACCTAGGTCTGCTTCCCATTTGTCCTTAAGAGCATTGCTTCGAGGTTTGGGTTTATCATTCAGTTGGGCGTATAGTCTTGACACTGGTTTCCATCCGTCACTCAGATTGTATAACTCAGCCACCAGGGGATTCGTCTGCAGTTCTTCCGCCCATTCCTCCCATCATGTTTTGGCCAAATGTCTGATCTTTTGGTACCATAGGAATTGTCCTTTTGGTAACCCCTCTTTTTCATAAAGTGATCCTATTTCCCTGAATTTCCCTTCTTCGTACATCTCTCCCCATGCTTATAAGCCCAGTGTTTCCCATTGTCTCATGGTTTGGAGGGCCTCTGGTGTTTGGGCTACCTCTACCATTATTTGCAGTTCCGGGGAGTAAGGGCGTACCAAGTGTAAGAGGGCTTTGGTCCTGTTCCATACCCGTCTGCCCAGTTTGGCCAACATGGGGGTTTGACTCGTGTGGTCCTGGAGGGTCCACAGTGCCTTTTTTTTATTGTTGTTTTGGCTATAGAAAAATAAATGTTTCCAACCTTTCAACATTACATTTCATATCTATATTATTTCTTTAAAAGGAACTTTAACAAAAAAACCTTTAAAAATCAATAAAAAGAAAATCAACCGTTATTCACTGCCAAGAAGACAAAAAATCAACAAGGAAAAAGGAACATTATTTGACCAAACATTCTACTAAAAGGCCCAAGTCCAACAGTCAGTAACTATTGCAAGCAAAAGTAGAATATATACATACAATCTAGATGAAACACTCTACAGTTTAACGGTTTTCAAAAAATTATTTATCGCATATTGAATTGACTTTTTGCTCGTATGGAACAGTGTGTAAAATAATTGTTCATGCGTCACATTGGTGTGACCTTCCAAAAAAAGTTTAAACAAGTTGCATCTTAAATCCAGCAAATGTATACAGTCAATCAATAAGTGACGCAAAGTCTCTGGCTGATGTTGACAAAACCGACATTTGTTTTCATCCTTTGATAGTATGTTACGTTTACATAAAAGATCAGCCGTGGGGCACAGTTGAAGCCTGAAGCGCAAAAGTGCCCGACGATGCTGAGGGTTAGGAGATACCAGCAAATACCGGGCAGTTTGACCATATTTTTGTAGTTCAAATGCGTTCTCTTGGAATTTTTTATATCGGGCACATTGCGTAGTTGTCATGTTCCAATGATATTGCCACATCTTTTCTTTGGCTTTACAGGGATTGTTAATTAGCAGATGTGTAGATATGTTGCCATCGTTAAGCAGCTTTAACGCTCTGAGCCTCCAGGTTCTCATAAAGTCATCATGGGTTTCTTCTGCAGCATAGTTTGCCATGAATCGAGCTAAGCCATTTTGCAGTTCTCCCATTATGAGTTTACGGTACAGGGAACACCACAGCCACTTGTATCTGCCATGCAGGGATATTAGGCCCAACTCATGTCGGATTAAAGGCAGAGGCTCGGAGTTGGGTAGCTGTAGCATTTTCCTCCAATATGCTCCTTCCATTCCGGCCCAATAAGTATAAGAACGCCATTGTTTGGTTTCCAAGCAATATAACAATACAGGTGACAACTACTGTTTGTAATATGCCATAAGAGGGCATATCAAAAATTTACAAAATTTCTTCCTGATGATTCTGACTTGAGATATGGCATTATGTAGTTTAGCCTTCTTGACCTCTTCATAAGGAAGATCAGATGGATGATTAGTTATCAAGACTCCAAAGTAAGAGTATCTTGTAATGACGCTTAAGGCGCTGTTCTACAGTAACCACGAGAATGTTCTACATCTCTGCCTAGGATTCCCGAATTGTATGATTTGTGTTTTCGTGGCATTGATCGTAATGCAGTTGGATTGAGCATAGCCATCAAGAGCCTTCAACATATTTTTAAGTGCCTAGGGTGTCTTAGACATGAGCACCATGTCATCAGCATAGAGAAGCCAATTTATAGGGACGCCCCTGAGGCGTGGAGCATCGGTATTCAAATCCTTGAAAACATGACCTATGTCCGAAATAAAGAAGTTAAAAACTGCGGACGCTAGGAGGCACCCCTGCTTTAGGCCCCGGTCTATTTTGATGTCCTTAGATAACAGGCCATCTCTGCGAAGGCGAACTTGAATGGTTGTGTCAGAGTGGAGCTGAATTATCCATCGTAACACAAACCAGGGGCAGCCCTTATCCAGAAGCTTCTTAAATAGTAGTTCTCGAGGTACGCCGTCGAACGCAGTTCAGAAATCAATAAAAGCTACAAAGATGGGCTGTTTCCGTTGTTTATGGGCATCTATCAAGGACTTCAAGGTGATCAAGTTTATTGAGGTACCAAGACCAGCTACGAACCCCGTTTGAAAATCATTCCTGAGCTGGTTTTTGATAAGCCATGTATTAAATGCAGCTAATAACAAGAGCGCAAAGATTTTGCCAGGGCAGTCCAAAAGTGCGATTGGTTGGTAAAACCTCGGATCAGTCCTCAGGCCTGTTTTATAAATAGGAACTATAATAGATTTCTTCCAAGAAGTTGGAACCTTGCCGGTCTGCAATATATGTTGAAAGATGTTATATGAAAACTGCCCATCTTGTTGGATTTTGTCTTATTGTCAAATTATGAATGCTATCTGGCCCAGCAGCACGAGATCTGCATAGTTTGAAGTTATAATGCAGTATATCATCCATATCAAAATGAAAATATGAGTTCATTTTTAAATATTTCAAGTTTACTTTAGCTTCTGGAAAAGGGAACCGATAGAGGCCAGCATAGTATTCAGCCCATATTGATTCTGAAATTGGGTTGGTTTGCAAGGCGCTTTGAGGCGTAAAGGCAGCCTCATTGAGCAGGAACCATATGCCATCAGTTGATGTAGTCATGATCTGTGACAACATTCGTTCTCCATCTTTTTGATATTGCAAAGCTCGTTGTGCCCGGCACCAATTCTTATAAAGTTGTTTTAGTGTCTTTATCAGATCAATATTCTTTTTTGACAAATCCAGTGATAGAAGCTGTACATCTCTACGTAATTGGACTTTCCTTGTTTTGAGTTCTATGTCAAATGCATGTGTTTGTCTAACTTCATGCTGGCGTCCACCGGGCCGCATTGTTCTAAACATTTGCATGGAATGAGTATAGCATCCTCCTTCCTTGTCGTGTAATGTATCCAGCTCAATTACCATGGCCTTACTGAACAGCATGAGCTTGTGGTCAGACCATTTGATGCGATTACCTGCTTGATTAGACTCAATAGACCGCAATTCACGCTGAACAATTAATTTCATAGGGTGAGACCCTTGCGGCCACTTCCATATTAAACATAATTGGTTGTGATCGCTTATGTCAGTCTCAGAAACTGTCAAGGAGATTGTAGCATCCACTAGGGCAACATTTGCATATATGTAATCCAAATGTTCTGTTGACAATTCCCTGTGTTATGTCGCCTTTGACGGTATAACCCCATTTATAGAGCCATTTAGCATTACAAAGTTTCTGTCCTTCATCAGTTGTGTCCACTGCGACCATTGAGACAGATGATTTCTAGGCTTAGATGGAAGAAGGTGTAGATTTAAATCACCTACGAGGATTGTCTATTTTATGGTAGGATCTGTAATTAGGGCGTTAAGTACGTCGGACAAATGCGCAAAAAGGCCTCTGCAGACAGTTGCTGTTTGCTCCAGTAGATGTTAACAATCGCCGTTGTAACATTCAGCTTTGATAGTTTGACTACCTGAATGTAGGATGATGTAGACTTGCAGGGAGTCATACACAAATCCAAGGATTTTTTTATGGCGAATAAAAAGGCCTGCCATAGGACGACCAAACATATTTTTAATAGCAGGGATCATAGCAATGCAGTGCGAATCCCAGATGGGTTCGTCGACTAGCTAGGTCTCCTGAAGAACAACAATGTCAAAGGCATTTAGTTCTTTATCTGGAGTATTTAGGAAATGCCTATGACCACGCGTGTTCCAGGAGATCAAAGTGATGTATGCGTCTGGCCTGCATTGTTATGAATTGTGTTGATGGAAATCGGAACCCACGGGTAATCCCATGTTATCAGGGTTGGCTTGCAAGAGGCGCATGGTGTTAGGATAATTTCTTGAAGCTAACATAGCTGCAGAAACCAACGTCTCGGGAGCTAGGCCTTGCGTAATAACAAATCCCAGGGTGTAAAGTTCAGCTCTGGCTAGCCAGAGGGCATTCAGTGTGATTCCTGAACGCATGAATAATCTGACACTGGATAGATCATTATGATTAATGAATTTGACAAGATCAATATCTGAGCTCGACAGATCCTGAAGAGAGGATTTTTCGGCACAGATGTTCAGAATACTTGTGCAGTTTAAATCATACTTAGCAAATGGATAAAGGCGACAGGACAACACCAAACGGTGGCAATGGGAGTAGACTCCATGAACCGGGATCTGTCATCAGGGCCCGTTGTTCCTGGGTCTGCATGAACAAGAGCTTGCCTGCTAGGTCCCATTAATTCAGGGCCAGCAGATGTTGTTGTTGCTTGAGGTTTTGAAGCCATTCCATTTGGTTTAGACAAAGGGCCTTTTAGAAGATGGGATATGTCTGGCACAGCTGCAGGCAGTTGTTGCAGCATCACCAGGGATCCCAAGGAGTCTTTAGATTGGTAGATGTACTGGGCTATTGCAGCTCTAATTTCTTCACGCAAGTCCTGACGATCGGAGGTTTCCCCAGTCACATTCTCTTGTACTTTGCTATCCATAAGTTGAACAACCGTAATGTTTTCTTTAATGATAGGGGGTACTGCCAAAGCCGTGAGATGTTGTGATAATGCCTTCTTAATTACATCTCGAACCTCTTCTGGGGAGGGATGAGTTGTGGTGTTAACTTGAGACTGAATGGGTTGAGACAGTGGGCCGTTGACACTTGATTTTAAGCTATTTGTTGCTTTCAAAGGTTCCTGGGAAATTGGGGCACGGGGTGCAGAGGCTTGAGCAAAATGAAGAGCTATTGTCTTTGTAATTTCTTGCCGGATTTCTTCCAATGCGGGACTAATACGAGAGTTGTCACATTGGTAGTCTTTTCGTGGCAAGAAGGAGGTGTCTTGGACAGTGGGGTCCGGTAATAAGGCCACCAACCTATCCAAGGGCTCATGCTCTTGGGGACAGATCGCCTTTGCACTTAGGATGACATTGGGCTGACTCACTTGTATTGCCGTGGAGCCCAGTGGTTTGGACATATCAGGAACAATAGATTTGACACAGGCCCTTTTCATTGGCGGAGGCTTTAGGGGTTTATGTTTGGAGGGAATCAAAGGTTTTTTCCTCTTTTCTTGAGGGTCCCTCACAGGCTGTCTCATCAAGGAAAAGGGATTGGTCAGCTTAAGGGTGAGATGTTGATCCGAGGGTGGAACTTTTTTAGGATGAGACTGATCCTTGATGATGATGGAATCCGCATCATCCATCACTCTTACATTTCCCAAAATGGGGGTCAGGGTCAATGTCCTATTTCCTGGCATTTCACCCATCTCTTGATCTTTTTCTAGGCAAATCACATCTTGTGCTGTTACATTAGTAGTTATTTGCTTAGAGTTTTGGGTTTTAATTACGCTATCAGGTACATTGGCTCTGGCCTCCAATTGTTCCCCTATTGTTGAAACTTGCAGCAAAGCCCGTCCAGTGTACATTACATTCGAACGAACGCTACAACAATCCGTCTGCGATGCCATGCTACATGCTTCAAGAGTTCTCAACCTCGGTATAAAAGAGGCCACACCAATCGATTGGGCTACATCAGGAGCTCTAGCCCCTTTTCCTAACAATTGATGCAAGATTTGCGTCTGATCATTCATCTTGGTCTCGAGGACTTCATACAGTCGTGCTATTGTCATTAGAGCTGTATTCATGGCACTTAATGTATTGTTAAGCGCTGGTGCTTCTGGAAAGGATGGGCGACCAGCACGCAGACCATTAATAAAGAAATTGTGGAAAGCGGGCTGGGCATCAAATCTAGTTCCCCTTGGAGTGGGCGCAATAAAAGATACCGAGTTATTAGATAAGCAGCCCGGGGATTTGTCAAACATGGATGGTGATTTAGATAATTCGTTAGGCGGAGAATTTGCTCTTGCCGCCATGGTTTCTAAATTAAGAGGAGTTGTGTGTGTGGGAGAAATTGTTCCCTTTTAGGATATAGCTGTGCGATCTTGTTCTAACTGAGTCAAATCGCCTGTGTTAGAGCAAATATACAAGACCTCACTGGCGTCTGTGCAGGTGGTGTTAGAGGTGTTCATGAAACTAATCATGTCCTCATCTATTTCACCAGCGACGACCATGGCCTCATGTGCTGCGCAAAGGGTTTGTTGGGCAAGAACAGTTCAAAAAGGCACCGGATGTCCCAATAGTTCAATGGATTGCTTGTGGGCCAATTGTTGAGTGATGAACAACTCATCGCTATTACAGGCGGAAAGAATGGTCATATCAGAGGTGTCTTTAATCGGCTCTATGGCCGGTATATTTGAGGGTTCCAAAGGCACCTGGAATTGAGTACTGGTGGCAACTTGCATCGAGCAATATAAATCAGAGGCCACTGGTGAGATGGTATCTGAAGGGAGTTGCAAAGACACGTTGGCTGAGGCCAGTTCTAATTGCCTGACTCTGCTGACTGAGTGCTACATTGCTCGAGGTCTTATCCACACTGTTCGGCAATAGGGTCAAAGATGTACTTACTGATTGACAACTTGAGCCTGGAATAGTAGAGTTTTGAACTTTTGGATCACGGATTAACAAGTCAGCAGTGCAAAATAGTCGTATGTCAGAAGCTAAGGAGATCGAACGTTCTTTCCTTTTTTGTAGACCACCTAATTTAGCTTTAGGAAGCTGTGACATACATTTTTTCGTTTCTAAAGCTATTGGATGATCATCCTGCTACGCATTTGTATTAAGTGGCATGCCTGTCTTCAGAGTTTAAGAACCTGCCGCCATTTGTGCGTTTTTAAATATTGGTAAATGTGAGTGTTAAATAAATAAATGAATATATATACTGGTCAATGTAAAAATGTGCAATAACGTTATGAAATGATACTGTAACAAATGTACACCATTTAGTAATTTCAATCAATAATTAAAAAAGAAATGCTAAGTCAAAATCATACATATACATATAACTCAAGGCCTTTCAAAATCAAGTTTGATAGTAACCAAAGATGAGATAAATCAACAT
Source organism: Ambystoma mexicanum (assembly GCF_040938575.1). Classification (NCBI taxonomy): domain Eukaryota; kingdom Metazoa; phylum Chordata; class Amphibia; order Caudata; family Ambystomatidae; genus Ambystoma; species Ambystoma mexicanum. The sequence continues at coordinate 248,896,816 of NC_090930.1, read as the reverse complement.
TTACCTCCACAACGTACTGCTCAAGCCAGAACCCGCACCCGTGGCGCGCACAGTAAACAGTACTTTGTAGTACTTCCACGGTGCGTGCGCGAGTGCGCTAGCTTGTGGGTATTTAGGACGCACATTCCAAAGTTCAGGAGGGCAGAGCCACCAGTCAAACAAGCCTGTAAGTAGAAAGTTCGTGTTTTAGGGGCACGGCTTAAGCTGAATAAAACAAAACACACTGGCCGCAGGCTCTCCTTACTGTTCTTAAAGGAGCTGCATCAATTTGGTGTTGCTGTAAAGGCAGTCCTCCTGGAGAAATCTCGTCTCACGTTATACTGGAAATGCACGTGAGAAGTCTGGCAGGAATCAGCAGTAATCAGCAACAGTAAACAGTACTTCCACATTGTCTCTTTCAGGTGTGTCAGCGCTATCAGATCTCGCAATAGGCCCGTTTCAGTAGTGGTCTCGTCCGACAGCCACCTGGTTTCGTGGCTTGGTTGCGCCGGAAGGTAGTACCTCTCAAAGTCAGGGAGTTGTAACACTGCCTTATTCATAAGTCAAAAAACCTATTTTTGTGAATCATGTAACCAAATGTAAAAATGTATAAGGATATCAATAAACGCAGTAAATGCAGAAATAGCCAATATACAGTGTAGTGCACTAACAGTGGTATCAGAGCTATCACCTTTAGTAGGCGGGAATGAAACCACAATGGTACATTAGCAGTGGTCAAGAAGTTGGCAGTCCTCAGTAATACGAAGGATCTACTGGAGGAAGATAAAAAGGCAAGAAAAGGCTTATTTAACTCTAATTATAGTTCTAAAAACAGTTTAGTAAACGTAAAAGAAGGAAAGCCCTCATACGAGGTAATACTTGGAGAGGACTCTCTTACCATAATGGAGCCGCATAGTATGCCACACTAGGATTACCGAAAAAGATGCCGGGCTCCATTTTAGAAGCAACGTAATTTTTTATACTTATTTGACCTGTGATGTCATCACGCTCGTGAGCGTGTGACATCATGTGTAAACAGAGACCTGTAATATGGTCCGTGATTTGCCTATGGGAAAGAAAGCTCTTTAGTGAAATGAGCTAGTTTTGATTTAAATTGGTTTTGTGCACTAATTTGATGTTCACAAGTCAAAAGGTTAGTATCCAGAAATCTAAATAGAAATAAAAATAATGCTGCAAGTGAATGACAATGCTGCGCCTGCGTCAGTAACATTGTTTTATAGTGACGTCATCACGCGCATGCGCGGATGTCGTTATATGTAAACAATGCACTGTATGCCTTACCCGCAGATGAGTACTGTTGGGGGGCGGTCCTGAGCCCCCACTGCGTGCCCGTAAGCCCCCCACCCGAAAGGACACACACACACACAGCCTTTCGGTTCGGGCTTCCCGGTCGCTCTGCTCGCGGCCGGGAACGCCCCTTTATTTATAATCTAGGCGGCGGCGTGCAACGTCACGCCACCGCGTAAGCCCGTCATTACGGGCAGCGCCACACTCCTCCTTTTTCGGGAGGAACCACAACAACTGCGCTTTTAACTATAATAACTTTTAACACACAGCTACACTACAAACCACCACTGCACACCCAACACCCCTTTATTGTCAACCACCCGGATCCCTTCATCACAGTTTACTGGCTAAGTGTCCAAGCACATACTCGCTGAGGTAAGCAGGTTTCCCTCGCCCAGCCCTCTGGGGTACCTCCTGCCTACCTCCGGCCCGTGATGTCCCTCAGCCGCGGCTCCCCGGATTGGGGAGTCTGGGACATCCTCCCGAAGATCTCCATCATCGGGGTCCTCTGGTGGGTCAGGTTCAGGCGGAGCTTCAGTCCGTGGATCACCCAGTTTCTTGAAGAAACTCACAATCCGGGTGACGGCAGATCGCCCATCCGAGGCCGTCACCATGGATCCATTGACCACCACAACATCCAAGGGCTCGGGTTCCTAGGGGAGGGAGAGTTTCCCATGGGGTTGTCGGTTGCGGATTAGAACTTCGTCTCCCGGCTCAAGCCGTTGAGGCCGGAGACCCCTTCGCAGGTTTTCTTGGTCAATTCTCACTCGCCTTTCCATTTCAACCCGCTGGTTATCAATCACTCCAGGCTCTTTCTCCACAGCCTCGGGTAGCAGGCCCCGGGGGCATCTCTTGAACAGCGCTTCTGCGGGAGCCACTCCAGTTGAGGCATTCGGGGTGGTGCGATACACCCGCAGGAATTGGTACAGGGCCCGTTGTAGGGGCTGACCCTGTCCCTGGGCGATTCGGAATGTCTTGTTAAGAGTCCGCATGAGTCTCTCCGCATCGCCATTGGCTCAGGGCCACAGCGGTGACACCTTCCTGTGCTGCACCCCGCAGCTCTCCATGAGCTCGGAGAACCGCTCACTTTGGAAAGGAGCCCCATTGTCTGAGCACAGAGTGTGGGGAAACCCGTGGGCTGCAAAGATCTTCTCCACCGCCACCACCACATGCTCAAACGCCACGGATTCGACGAACTCCACCTCTGGATATCTAAAGTACTCATCGACAATTGCCAGGAAGTGGGTGCCCACCGACGTCGATCCAAAGTCCACGTGGATGACCTCCCAAGGCCGTGTGCCTCGGGGCATCGCTTCTATTGCCGGCTCCCGTTGCAGAGGAGAGGCTGCCTGACACCACACGCATGCCGCTACAAAGTCATCAACCCTCTTCTCTAGTTCAGGAAACCAGACCTTCAACCGGAGCCGCGCCTTGGTCTTGGCTGCGCCTTGATGTCCATGGTGGGCCAAAGTGATGACCTCCTTCACTTTTGACAGGGGGACGACAATCCGGTCACCCCGGAGCAGCAGACCCGACTCCGAAAACGACAACTCGTCCTTCACTTTCCACAGCTGTTCAAGTGTTGTTCTGGCCTATTGTGTCCGCCCGGCCACAGCCTCGAAGACGGACTTCCAGGAGCAGTGTTGCATTGAGTGCCTCAGTATTTGAAAGCATTCGTCTTGGGCCACCGCGGCCTCCAGCTCCGCCAGTGGCATCGCGTTTGGTGTGGCCACCTCCACCACCATCCGTACATGGCTGTCAGCCTCTTCTTCGCAGATATCATGCCCCTCTCCCCCGCACACCCCCGGGTGGCGGGAGAGGTAGTCCGCCGCATTGTTGTCCCCGGGCCTGTATACCAAGGTAACGGAGTACTCAAGGAGGGCGAGCATCCACCTCTCAATCCTGGCCGGGGGCTTTGACAATGACCCAACCAGGATTGGAAGCAACGGTTTGTGATCGGTTACCACCGTGACCGGACGACCCAAGACATAGAGTCAGAAATGTCTGCAGCCCCACAGCACCGAAAGGGCCTCCCGCTCGATCTGGGAGTACCTCTGCTCAGTCTCTGAGAGTGCCTTGCTGGCATATGCCACGGGGCGAACTCCCCCGTTGCGATCCACCTGAGTTAGCACGGCCCCCAGGCCAAAAGGGCTTGCATCAACAACGATCTCTGATTCCAGGGCAGGGTCGAAGAATGCCATGGTGTCTTCTGTCGTGAGTGCAGCTTTAATGTCCTCAAAAGCGGCCTGCTCAAGTGGGCCCCAGTGCCACGTTGACTCCTTCTTCGTCAGGGCCCGGAGTGGTTCCGATCTTGAGGTGAGGTTTTGGATGAAACGCCCACAGTAGGTCACCATCCCCAGAAAACTCCTCACATCAGACACCGGTTCGGGAGGTTGTGCCGATTTGATGTCCTGGACCTTTCTTGGATCGGGCGATACCCCTCCCTCCTTGAACACAAAACCGAAGAATTCAATGGAGGAGCGCATGAACTCGCATTTTTCCTTATGAAGGGTAAGGCCCAGTGACTGGAGCCGTTCCAGGGTCTTTCCCAGCCTCCTCATATGGGCCACCTCTGTTTTCGCGAACACCAGAATGTCATCGCTGATGTTGAGGACGCTCTCGAGGTCTGCCAGGGCACCCCTAATAATGTTCTGGAACACCTCGGTGGAAGATGACACTCCAAAACTCAACCTCTTATATCGGTACAATCCCCGGTGGGTGGTAAACGTTGTTATGTACCTGGACTCGGGGTGGAGAACGACCTGGTGGTAACCTGCTCGGAGATCCAGTTTCGAAAAGAACTGAACCCCTTGTACTTCCGCAATTATGTCATCGATCGTGGGTGTGAGATGCCGCTCCCTCTTTATTGCTTTGTTAGGGAGCCTCATGTTGACACAGATGCGGACAGAATCAGGTTGCTTAGGTTTTCTGGCCACCACGATCGGAGACACCCAGGGGGTCGGGTCCTCCACCTTTTCGATGATGTCCAGGTTTACCAAACTGTCCAGCTCCTTGTCCACCTGCTCTCTTAGATGAAACGGTACCCTACGGTGTTTCAGGGCAATAGGTTGGACCGACTCATCAATGTGAAGCCGAACCGGTTCACCGGTCATCTTTCCGATCCCACTGAAGAGTGCTGCATACTTGTCTAGGAGATCATTGATGTCTTCCATGTAGACTGAATAGGCGAAACTGACAATCCCCAGGGCCTCGGCAGCCGCACAGCTGAGCAGGGTGTTGTCACTCACAGGAGTTACATAGAAGCGAACCTTGATCTGTGAGCCGTCATGTTCAACACTGGCTATAAAGGCACCATCCAGTGGTATCGGTTCCAGCCCTCCAAACGCAAATATGCGAGCCTTCGGTGTGTCCACACCTGGGAGGGGTTCAAGCGTGTCATAATGTCCTCTGGCCATTACATTGACGGAGGCCCCCGTATCCACGAGCACCGGGACTGGGTAGTGATTGACCTCCACCACACATCTGGGCTGCCTCCGGCTCTTTCTTTTCAGGATTTCCACGCTCGAGACGAAAAAGATGTTCTCCTTGTCCTCCTCCTCGGCACCCTCTACCTGGGGATCCACTTCGCCCTGATCTACCTGGGCCACATTCGGCGGCCGGTTCTGGCGTGGATTCCACATCCGTGCCTGGCCTCTCGGCACCATCACCGGCAGGGCTGCACGGCATACCCTTGAAAAGTGATCGGCCAGTCCACATCTGCCACAGGTCTTTCCCACTGCCGGACATTCTGTCGGGTGAGGAAGGTCGTACCCGCATTTCTGGCACGACTCCCCGGCTCTGCCTGCCCTGTCGCGGGGTCCTCCACCAGGACGTCTCATGCCTCTGCCACCTCGCCACATGACGCACACCTCCTCCGATCTCACTGACCGGGATCCTGCCTCCATCTTATTGGCCTGAGCCTCCGCCACCTCATGGCAACGGCCGAGCTCCAGTATGCGGGGCAGAGTGATGCCTGGCTCTCTCAGGACCTGCCTCCTGAGTTTGCCGGAGGAGCATGCCTGGATTAACATTGTGCGCATCATGTCTTCCGCGTCCGTCCACGCACATCCTAGGGAGAGGCGGCGCAAACGACCATAGAAGGTGTCCAGCATCTCATCATCCTTCTGTTTCGCCGACAGCATAACAAATCTCTCATAGTCCACATTAGCAAGGGGGAGGAAATGTGCAAGGAGTGCCGCCTTGGCTGCATCATAGGAGGCATTGGCAGGTGTGAGGGATTCATGGTGGCCACTCTGCTCTGCTGTCATCGTCCTTCACCTGAGAGGCCCTGAAATACATATCAAGGCGACTCATCCATCTCCTCCACCGGGGGCCCATGCTCGAAGGTGGCCCCGATACGTCAAATTCCGGAATGGGCTGCAGAGCAGCGTGGGCCGCAGGTGCTCTTGCCTGAGCCATGATGGGGGGTCCAGGTTGGGCAGCTGGCAGCACTGCTGGAGGTCCTTGCAGGGGCAACTTTGGAGCCGGTATCGGCTGTTGCATTGGAATTACTGGAGGCTGCCCAGCCTGTTGAGGAATCGGCGCAGCCCCTGCCCCGTCATCCGAATCTTCAGAGTCAAACATAGGTCTGAGCGCACAGGCACCCCCACCTGTTGTCCTGGAGGCCGCAACTCAGCCACCCTTCACCATCCACAGTGTGAGTGTCTATAACAGTCAAATCCGATACCAGGTACACACTACGAGCCTGACAGCTCACCTGGGACGGGCACCAGCTCCAAGGACCAGGAACAAAGCGTGCTGGTGTGAATGTCTCTCAATCACAGCCTTCTCCGATGATGAAGAGGACGAAGAAGATACTACAGCCACTTGATGATGAAGGGGACGAAGAAAAATGCCCTCTCCATCCGCTGGCATCCACCAATGTATAGGTGTTCCATAAATTAAGCCATAAACATGGAGTAGGCTAAGCAGGTCCAGCCATGTTAACCCTTCTCCTGGCTTTCACACGACGTAGTAGCACCAAAACTACATGAAAATCCACAATCCAACCATGGGTGTGCAGATCATGCTGCCTGCAAGCAGAATTTCCAAAAATGTTGCCCGGATTCACTTCCCCCTCCAAACCGGAGCTCGGAGAACATCCGCGGCCTACCAGACAAAATGGCCGCCGGCCGCGTGTACGAGCCGCAGCCACGGCGTAAGACGGAGCATCCAGGCGCTCCGTACATGCAGAAAAAATTCGGAAGCCTGCACCGCCGGGCCCGGGCATCCGCACTCGCTCGTCGCCACTGTTGGGGGGCGGTCCTGAGCCCCCACTGCGTGCCAGTAAGCCCCCCACCCGAAAGGACACACACACACACACAGCCTTTCGGTTCGGGCTTCCCGGTCGCTCTGCTCACGGCCGGGAACGCCCCTTTATTTATAATCTAGGCGGCGGTGTGCAACGTCACGCTGCCGCGTAAGCCCGTCATTACGGGCAGCGCCACAAGTACTATTTGTAAACCTTAAATGTGTGCGTTCGTGACTGTCATTTGAACTACTGATCTTCATGAGAAAGGAATGTAAATGTAAACGATGCCGTGGTGCTGCATGTAAAATGTCAAAGATACGCCTGCATACATGGCATACAGAAGTCCTGCTAATTTCTAAGCTCAAACACCAGGATAGGAAGGGGGGGTATTGTACTAGAAAGATATTTTATCTGTGCGTGTAGAATGTTACATTGCATGTTACCTAACGTGGATGATTGGTTAGTATTGACCCATATTCACAGACCAAACGTGCTGTTTGTAGAAGTGGTTTGAACTAAGATCACTGGTGTAAGTATTAGAGGTGCTTCATTTCTGGAGTGGAGGGAGTATAACGCACTGTATTGAGACAGTGACATTTAGTCAACCAGGTCTTAGTGAGATAGAGTATTTACAATAAAACTCAATTTTTCGAAATTCATGTATGACGTGTGCACCCTTTGCTCCATACACAGCATTGTGGGGTAAACTACCCCCACGGCTATATTACAGTAGGGGGTACAGCATTGAAAACATTTCTGAGCCCGACCTAGTAGGTAAAGGACATGACATTAAAATCTGCATCCCCATCATTAGATGTACACATAGACCAATGTCAAATTAATAACATAACCATGTAATGACTACCTGAAATACCTACTATTTAAAGAACACAAATTGTTGGTCTGGTTTTCCAGACAGAAGATAGTGTGCAGGAGACGTGAGTTCCCTATTTGGGAACTCGTCTATATTTTTTGCATGTAGTACAACCTAGGTATCAAGGTTGTCTTTCTCTCCTCTGCACCTCTAACTTTTTCCTAAAAAATTAACTCAGCCCAAAATACTTACCTTTATTACACAACATTTGGGAAAGGGTGTGCTTTTGGTGTTCAAATTCCTTTTGCACTTACTCCTAAAGATCAGGAACTGTTTACATTCCCTGTCATAATAAGGATCCTGGATTTGTTGGACAAAGGCCATGATGTCACTCATTTGGAATTAAGGGACATGAAATATACCATGAGTGATATCAAGACTAAAGTCACTAGGCTGGAGGGCTTTATTCTTGCACTAGAGGGGATTCAACTTGGTGCAAATAATTTAGGAGAGGCCAAAGTTAGAATCACCCAAGAACAAAGCACTCAATCTAATGATTCTTACCCTGCCAATACTCCCGGCCCGGTAAATCTATTAGGAGAGGCCAAAGTTAGTATCACCCATGAAAAAGGCACTCAATCTAATGATTTTTACCCTGCCAATACGCCAGGCCTGGAAAATCTACCATCTAAAGAGATAGACATGTTGTTATCTGAGTTAAGGACAATTCATTCTTCCCTAGTTGCAATCAGGAATAATTTATGCCCGTCCACTTCAAATGAACTGCCAGAAAAAAGGGAGGTACTTGCTGATAGTACTACAGTCCTAATTAACATCATGGAACAACAAAAGCAAGATGTAATATCTGTGGAATGTGATACAGATTATGTAGGCTATACATCTAGAAGATTTCGTAAAAACCAAAAACGCATTGTTAAACACACAGAAAAAAAAGGAGATCTGCCAATGAATAAATGAAAAAATCAAATAAACAGATTTTGGAGATCTCTGATAGTGGTGGTGAAGATGTGATTGACGTTGCACAACTTTCTAAGTAATGTCAAGCACATCTTGGTACTAAACATGATAAGGTGCCAATGGTAAAAGAAGTTAAAATACCATTAAATTCCCGCAGTAATGAAAATATAGTTATTGCTGAAATTCATTCTGAATGTTCTAACCCATCAGCCACTTATGATTCTAATATGGCCTCCTCAACTGTGACTGAAGCTGAAGGAGATGCACTGAAAGTTAAAAAAATACTTCCAAATGACTTTCAAAGTGAAGGAAGGAAATATACTTCCAACAGCTCTCTATTATCTCACAAATTGTCCACAGATATAAGTAAAATCTCTCAATTGCCCATTGACAATTCAACAAAGGGGGTACCATTATTGTACTCTGAACCCCTATTGAAAAAATCTGATAGGGATCCAGCAACGAACAATATTAATGCTCCAATTACTCTTAATGGAAGGGGGAAGTGTATCCTTATATCAAATGAAACACATACTTTCTAAAAACTATGGGGATTCTAATGGCCCGTTCTTGGTGTTCAGAAATCTGTTGGACCGTTATTGCAGAGTATAAATATTGACTTACTGAATGTAATAAAAGGTCCAGATTTCCCTAAAATAAATCTGATTCTGGTTCTGAGCCCAATGGGGCACCTAAAAAGAGCTACCATCACAAGGCCATGCTAAATGCCTTAAAGTCAGGCATTCTAACGATAGAGATAGTTAATCAGATTCAAAATCCTTTGGTTATGGGGATTGCAACTATCGCACAGCATAATATGCCTCAACTAACATCTGTAACTGACAGCTCAATGTGCAAACAGCCTAAATCGTTTGAATTTGTTGATAGCCCTTTTAATGGAACCTTAACTAATCTGAATACCGTCCTTAATCTAGATGTTTCAATGCTTGGTGTAAACAATTCTGCAACTGACCTTGAAGGCAGTAGGAAGGTTGACCATAGCAAAAGTGATGATGCTCATCTTGGCTCTGATAATGTTAATAGTATGAAAGGTATAAACATGTTGGGCCTGGAAGGTAAACAGGACATTTTAGGTACTTCACGTATCAATCGCAGATATCTCCTTGACCTTCTCTATGCAATTCCCCCTTTGAGAATCTTGGCTTCCAGTGACATTGATCAGATTGCACTAGCTCCAACAAATAACTATCGTATGATATGGCACCTGTTCTCTGAACAAGTATTGAAACTTACATGGTCTTCTAGGAAAGAGTTATTTGAAATGGGATTCTCATTATACACTTTCAATGATGAAAAGATGGCAAAATATTTTTTATATGATAATCAGATTACTGAACCTTCAGAGAAAGGAATGAAGGGGGACATGAGCATTAGTGCAAAAAATGAAAAACTCTTTATCTCACAACTATTGACGATTGCTTGCACCAATAATGAAATGGCATGGATTGAACCGCTATTAAAAACAATATTTGCAGCAAACCCTAACTTAACCTCATCATAAGCTAATGTGAAGTCCGTACTCACTGTACTGTCGTGGAACTCATGTGGATTTAGCAATATTCCAATTTGGCTATCTACTTTTGAAAAGTATAAATTACCATCAATTATTTTGTTTCAAGAAACAATTAAAACAGATCCACTAGTTATTCCTGATTATTGTTCATATTGTTCTTTTGCCATCAAAGGTGTGGAAGGCAGGCCCTATGGTGGTCTCGCCACCTCTGTCAATAATATGGTAGACTGCAACGCAACACTGGTGTATTCATCTATCCATGTCTTGGCCATATTCTTGACTATGAACAGGAGAGATATGAAATCGATTTTAGTAATTAATTTGTATTGGAATCCTCTGAAATACAAACTAATGGAGATTCTTGATGACATGGATAAATGCTTTGATCAGGCCTGCGTTGCTGACTCCAACTTCGACACTATAGTGGGTGGTGATTTTAACTCACAATGTCTAGGATAGTATGGTTGTCCCAATGTCTCCAATAAAGTCAGAACAAATAGTATTAAGAGGGGGGCTGACTTTTGCACCTACTTCAAGGACTGGGGCATGTCATTTGTTAAGTTTAATGAACACTCTCCTACGCACACATGGAAAAGAGGTAATTCAAGCTCTATGTTTGATTTCTTTTGCGTTTCTGATTCTTTGTTATCATGCATTGATTTTGCTACTATTGGGGAAATTGAGTACAGCGACCATGCTCCCATTACCCTCAATACACTTATATATACTAACCCATGGCACATAGATCATTGTCTACATGCGATCGAGATCAAAAGGGACAATATCTCTCTCGGATGAAATCCAACCTTATGCAAGAGGCTAGCGGAGCGAGTATCTAAAAATCTCAAATGCTGTATCAATTTTAATACCCCAGAAGTATATCATATTGATTATCTGAACCAGATCATTAATAATTTTACTAAAGAATCCCTTGATCATTTCAGAACGATACAATCTCCTTTTGTGATTAGTCACAAACATAGCTCAAATTTTAAAATCAAATATCTGAAAAGATCTAAGTATAGAGATATAAGAAAGCTTAAATTAGAGCATTTAACTATTGAACAAAATCTGATAAAAAAAGCGTATTATCCAAGTATATAAATTTAAAATTAAAGGAGCACATATTGAACAATATAATAAGCAAAATTGTGAAATGATCAGAGCTATCTGTAGCTACAATACTGGTAATATTTGGACAGCGATCAAGAAAGGTAATGCACCAGACTATCAAAATAAGACTATAATAAATGCGGAAACGTGGATAGCCTATGTTGAGAAGAAATATGCGTTACCTGCTCGTTTTGCTCAAATGCATGAAAAAGTAGATTTGTCTCTACTGTCTGCGCAATTTGTTTGGTCTACTTTTGACATCATGTGGGCCATCACAAAATGATCTAATTCCTGTGCTCCAGGCCCTGACGGGATTCCATCGTGTGTGTAGGTCTGATCCTATTTTTTGGAGTACGATTCTAAAAATTAAGTTTGACAACATTTTAGCCAGTGAAACTATTCCTATGTCTTGGGTAACCTCCATCTTGATTCCACTTTATAAAATAGGTGATCCCGGTCTGCCCGAGAATTATAGACCAATATCTCTGACAGACTCAGCAGCTAAGTGTCTTTTCTATCTTAGTCATTTATGAGCTTGAAAAACATCTAGCTACTTATAAGACCTGTTCCAGATCTCAAGTGGTATTTAGACGCCATTTGGGAACCACACTAAATGCAACAATTATGGCACACTTTATAGGTGGAATTAAAAAGAAGGACCTTACTACCCTATATATCGCATCGATCCATATGTCTTCAGCGTTTGATACAGTTGTTCGAAATGTGCTATGGACGAAGATGCGTAAGCTAGGAATTCCTGAGTATTTCATTTATTGGATTACAAAAGTTCACACCAATACATCTTGTAGAATCCGGATAACCCAAGGGGGCTCACTGACGGACCCTGTACAATAATTTCTGGGGCTTAAGCAAGGATGTAACTTTGCGGCATTGTTGTTCAATTTATACTTTTCTGACATAGATGAACTTTGGAATTCCATTGTTACCTTTCCTGCAAGGATATGCTCTTTAAGGATACACTGGCTAGCCTTTGAAGATGATCTTATTTTTTTCGATTTGACCCCAGCTGTTCTTCAATCTAAGTTAAATATACTCTCTGGCTTTGCTTATCAACATAATCTTGAACCTAACCCTTCTAAAACTAGTATTATGATTTTTAAGTCTGATAAGAAACTTAAGAAGTTCTGTTGGAACATCGAGGGTATCTCTATACATGAATTAAAAGAAACTATTTACTTGGGATATCGTCTGAGTAACGAGACCTCAATTAAATCATGGGGTGACTACCTGAAACAAAAAGATAGACCTCTCAGAAGCCAAATGAAATTTATTTTCAATAAATTCTGTACATTTTCTGTGATACCGTTACTTGAGTTCCTTACCCTAAAGGTGTAATCAATACTTATATATGCCTGTCTATGCAACTTGCACAAACAATTAGATTCTATGCAGGGCAGTTTGTTGAAAGCAGCTCTGCATTTGTCTCCTGCAATTCCGAATTGTGTTATTAGACATGAGATGGGGTTGATCTCTTTATCTACTAGATCGACTTGGCAGGCTTTATCAAACTACTGTAAAATTCTTAATTGCCCTGATAACTCCTTGTATCAAGATTTCTTTGAATTCACCAAGGGATGCTCTTCTAGTTCTATCACCGGCTATTAACAAATTATGGCCAAAATATTGAATGATTTAGGTGTGGATCAAGATAATTTATACATCCGACCGGGTTATGTAAAACATAAACTTTTTGAGAATGACTAGTGCAAAACAGTAGATGAAATAAAATCATTGAGAACATATAAAGAATATGCCAAATTTCCACATAAAAGAGATGGTTGTTGTGGTTACCTTTCTATATTCCCAGGCAATTTAACCAGAATGTATTACCTGAGATTTAGACTAAATCAGTACCATACTCTGGAAAGAACAAAACACTGGGGAACCTCTAATGGTAATCATGGTAATGAATGGTAATCATGGTGTTACTAAATGTCGATTTTTGAATTGTTTAGAACCAAATGAAACCTTAAAACATTTGATTTTAGAATGCTCATATTTTAGAGATTTAAGGTCTAAGTTCTAAGTTCTTTCTAAAATTTGTAAATGTGAACTATGAAGATTGCATGGAGTCTCTTTGGAATCGGGTCATGCAAGGATATGAGAGAGCGCTAATCTTTGCATTGGTTGCTTTTCTGAAAGTAATAGAAAATTAGATTTCGTTACTTCAGTGTATGCTCTTTTTCTATTTTTGGTAATGTAATTGTTGATTCAGATTAATTGTTGTTTTAATCTGTTTTATTTATTTTTAAATAATAGAATTGTTTTGTATTTGATATGTGTAAATTATATGATTGATGTTTTATTTTGTAAAGGTTCATTTGAACCACAAACAAATAATAAAAAAAATATATATGTAAGTGGCACGTGGGGTATGCATAGCAAAAAACAATATGCATATCCGTGGGTTAGTAGGCAAATAAAAAGTGACTAGCATTTCATATACAGCTGCATCAACTAGCAATATGCAATCATTGTCAATAGCTTCACTGCCAACACAGGGGGACCTCCCGTGCGTCAATGGCAAGGGTAGCCTTTGACTCTGTTCTCCCATCTGCTACTACTACCTAACCCTCTAGAGTCAGGCCACCTCACAAAAAAGAGGGTTCCTGCCCCCTTTTTCTCTCATCACGTGAATATGTACAGCTGCAGTTGGAAAACTGCATTGGTGCCTCGAAAGGCACACTGATGGGTGCCCATCCAGACCCGCTGTGACAATAGCCCCCGCTCAACTTTAGTGGGTACGCAACATCCTGTGGGCAGATGCATGGAAGCGCTGATGGGTAACTAGGGTACCATGAGGGATCGGGCCCTAACAATGAGCCTGCACACCAGGTGACCAAACACCCGCCCGACTACGTGTTAGCGGACCCACTACCACTTGTCACATAAGCCCGAGTCATAACTGGTCCCAGTGGAGGATAGCCAAAGCCCGAACTATTGCATAGGAAAGTCACTGTCCCCTTGGCAGTAGGCAACTCTGGCGGTGAAGCAGACGCCAGCTTCTTCCACGTGGCACAGGACTGGAAGCTAAAATAGCAGAACCAGACCAGTTAAACCGAAAACGAGATGATGGCGGGATAGCAATGTTAAAGAAGGTCCACACCGGAAGACAAGGCCACACCAAGGAGGTGCAGAAGGTGAACGCAGTGGTCCCGGAGAAGCCAAGGGAAACTACGTGACATACTTAGTGGCACTAGAAACAGGTGGAGATTATAGCGCCAACAACCAGCTAGATAGATCACTGCTGGGCTCTGAAGACGCATACAGTGACCGGAAAACGGTGAGGCGTTATAACACCCATATTGAGCCTGGTCGGACACCGCCTGCTTGGACACAGCGGGCTCAATTAGTCAAGTGGCCTCGGACGGTTGAATACTTGGGGAGAGTCCTGCTGAAACACCTGGTGCACCTGGTAACCGGCACGGCTGCGTGACTGAAGGCAGCAGAGGGATCAGCTGAGGTGTGATGGCGTCCAAACAGGTGAAATTGAAAGCAAAACAACTGTCCCTAGACACTTTTACCAAACCACACCAGACTGATGATGTAGCAAAGTCGGTAGAACAGCATACGCCGGGGAGAGCACTCCCACCAAGGGGAGATCAACAAATCCTAGACGCCATCGCCGATTGGAAATCTGCATGGGAGTCCAAACTGGTTGACGCCATTGCAGAGTTGAAAACGTCCCTGGAATTCAAGATTGATGCTGTGAGTGTAGATGTTAACCTTCTCAGGCAAGACGTTAGAGCCGTGGCTGAACACATGGGTACATTGGAAAAGGAGGTAAAGACTAACACAGAGTCCTGCACGGCAAGTGCAAAAGAAATCTGCACATTACAGCAACAAGTGAGTAACCTGGAAGGCAGAGCTGAGACGGCGGAAGGAAGAGCATGCAGAAATAATGTAAGTATAGTGGGGCTCCCTGAAGGAGAAGAAGGCCCGACCCAGCGAACTACATCGAAAACATGTTGCTGCAAGAAATAGGCGGCGAAGCGCTTACCCAGGGGTTCACTGTAGAAAGAGCCCATAGAGCCCTGTCCAGGAAACCGCCACCTGGTGCTCCGCCTAGGCCAATCATCGCCAAAGTCTTAAACTACAGAGACAGAGAGAACATTTTGGAACATTTCCGGAAAGGAGGAACGATAAGCAGAGCGTCGGCGTCTATTACAGTGTACCCAGATTAAACCTTCCTAGTACAAAAGCAACGCCTGGGTTTCGTAGCAATCAAAAGGAGGATGCAGGACTGAAGTATAGACTGCTATATCCAGCGAAATTGAAAGTCCTACATAAGGACAAAGCATTTTTTTTCGAGACACCAAAGGACGCAGTGAATTGGATGGACAGGACGAACTGCCCGGAAGATGCAGCAGACCGGCCATTCGACGGAGAGGATAAGTAAATCAGCGTTCCTTCCATGACATGCTTTGGGACTGATGGGTTGGGGTAGTATAAGATTAGCCGGGTGTCAATGACTCTGAGACTCAGACGTAAACCAGATTCCAACCAATAAAGTAGGGGTGTGGACACCCCCATGTTTTTGCACTGGAAGGGTGGCGGAATGTATGATGCACTATGATTATACTATGGGAGCAATCGAGGAACACGTTAACACCCCCAGTAGATAGTTTAGTTGGGATATTAGTAGTATAGTATCCCCCTGCTGCGACCAGATTCAATAGGGAAGGAGCAGGGCAGTTTGTGGGAGGGTAGGGAAGTGTGATGGGGTAGTTGGAGAAGGGGAAGGGAGGGAGGGAAGGGGAGTTGGGGGTGTTTTGGGAGTTGGGGAGAGTTGAACCTGCAATTATATCCAGTCTTGAAAAAGAGGGTGGGAACGGAATCGAAGGGAGTAGGGAATGGCTGACATGGGAGACCTGAAGATAGTGACCTGGAAAATGATACTGCTAAATAGTTATATTAAACGAAACAAGGTAATGATGTACCTGAAGAGACATAAAATAGACATTGCATTGTTACAAGAAACCCACCTGACCAGGGATAAACTAGAAGTGGTGAAGAGGAAATGGAAAGGGACCACAATAGGCACAACGTACTCCATGTATGCCAGAGGAGTCCACATGGATAGCACCACATGTCCCATTTAAACTATTACAACATGATGCAGAGATAGATGGCAGAATGGTGTTATTAAAGGGACTGGTAGGAAATAGGGAGGTAAACATTGTTAATATATATGCCCCGAATAATGACACTACGATATACTTTAAGAACTTATATGCGAAGATCAGCCCATATATGGAGGGAGCAGTCATACTGGGGGGGGGGATTTTAATTGTACATTGGACCCCAAGCTTGATAGATCTGATTAGGTTGCCAAGCCCACCGCAGTGGCGAAAGCCCTGGGGACACTTTTACATGATTTTCGATTGGTTGATGTGTGGAGGATGTTTCACCCACAACGCAGGGAGTACTCGCACTACTCAGCCCCACACAGCCTACACACCCGGTTGGACTACATATTTGCTGCAAGTGTATTAACGGAAGGCATGAAGAGTGCAGAGTACAAAGCAGCAGTCCTCTCAGACCACATGCCGTTGATTGTAACTTGGCAGATCTCACCTCCCAGGTCAAGAATCCCGACATGGAAGCTTGGAGCTGAGGCATTGAGAGACACAGTATTCAGAGACGACCTGAGGGGAGTAATAAAGGAATACTTTGAACACAATACGGGGAGTGTGGAATCAGCTTATATGCGAAGATCAGCCCATATATGGAGGGAGCAGTCATACTGGGGGGGGGGGGATTTTAATTGTACATTGGACCCCAAGCTTGATAGATCTGATTAGGTTGCTAAGCCCACCGCAGTGGCGAAAGCCCTGGGGACACTTTTACATGATTTTCGATTGGTTGATGTGTGGAGGATGTTTCACCCACAACGCAGGGAGTACTCGCACTACTCAGCCCCACACAGCCTACACACCCGGTTGGACTACATATTTGCTGCAAGTGTATTAACGGAAGGCATGAAGAGTGCAGAGTACAAAGCAGCAGTCCTCTCAGACCACATGCCGTTGATTGTAACTTGGCAGATCTCACCTCCCAGGTCAAGAATCCCGACATGGAAGCTTGGAGCTGAGGCATTGAGAGACACAGTATTCAGAGACGACCTGAGGGGAGTAATAAAGGAATACTTTGAACACAATACGGGGAGTGTGTAATCAGCTGGCACACTATGGGAAGCATTTAAGGTGGTAGGGAGGGAGGGAGCAATATCTAAATCGTAATGATAACAGGGCGGCATAGTGCAGGAATTGCAGGATACGGAAAAGGAGATAGAGGCTAAAATGCATGAGGGAGTAGGTTCCTCGGGGGAGGCAGAGGTTATACTACAACTACAGGAGAAATGCAGAGACCACTGGGAGAGATTAAGCAACTTGAACTATAGGAAATACATAGAAAGGCAGCATGCAGAAGGTGACAAACCGGGCAGGCTACTAGCCTGGCTTTGTTAGAATGAAAACCCCAGACTGGCAATCAGGGAAATGCAGAGGGAGGATGGGTTGATGGAGGGCACTCAAGAGGGAGTGAATGAATGCTTTTACAAATTTTATCAGAAGTTATATGCAAACGATACTGAGGAAGAGGAAATTGACATATTGGATACACTGACAGAGATCAATTTGCCTAAACTCGGTGAAGCGGACAGGGAGAATCTAGAGGCCGCACTCACGCTAGAGGAGTTGGAGCACGTGATCCGGACACTTCCTACTAATAAGGCCCATGTGACGGATGGTCTCCCAAGCAAGTTTTATAAAACATATAAAACAGACTTACTGCCACCGATGTTAACCATGCTAAATGAGGCGTTTGACAAGGGTAGACTACCAGGGACCCTCGGGGAAGCAATAATTATTCCGCTCCTCAAGCCTGATAAGCTGAGCACGGACTGCACATCTTATAGGCCGCTCTCGATGCTCAACCTGGATAGCAAGATACTCACTGCAGTGATGGCAAACAGATTAAGTAATAAATAAACGTATACATCGGGATCAGACGGGGTATGTCCCTCGCAGGTGTATCTCTGACAATGGAGGGGAGCCCCCAAGAGGTAGCGATAGTCTTGCTAGATGCGGTGAAAGCCTCCAACTTGGTTAAATGACCGTGGCTGATGGCTGTCCTCAAAGTATATGGGATGGGACCAGTGTACTTGAAGTGGGCCCAGTTGCTATAGAGTAAGCCGATGGCTCGAGTCCGAACAGGATCGATCACCTCGGAACAATGGACCCTGGGTCGGTGTCGGCTACTGGAGTACTTCGACGCGAGGAGAGAGACACCAGATTCATTGCGGTGGGATTAAAACCCATAAATAGCATACGTGAATAATCATACCAAAATCAAGCATTTCAGAAACCATGACTGGCCCTGATTGAAAAAGGCATTAATTTGCCGAAACACATGTCTCAAAAAGGGCAATTAGTTTTCAGGTATTATCAAGCAATACATTTTGAAACACATCAAAAGTAACTATTCCTTTTTTTCTGTGGCGCTGCAACAAAATGTGAAGAAGGAGGTTTTCTCTTCCCATTTTTGCACAATACTTGAGGTTTAGAGAATATAAAAGCAAAGAATGTATAAGGTATGTAACTTTTGTTGCAGATTCCTTGAAAAACATGTGTGGCTGGGTAGAGGGCTATCAAGTAACCACCTTTGAGGGTATGATCAATTTGGTCATGCTTGAACATATTTTTGCCTCTTGTTCCCGAGAGCATAAGCAACATTTGGCTGACTTAAATGCAAAGAGGCTAGCCATTGCTGCTGACTTGTGCATGTCACATAGAGTGTCCCATAAGGACAAGCCTGCTCCTGCTAAGCAAGAGGAGGGAAAGAAGCGGAAAGAGAAAGAGGATGGGTATGCTGATACAACTATGTCCAAGAAGGCCCACAAAAAGTTTATGAAGGGGAAATCACAAGAGTCAAGTCAGGGTACTGGGACTAATCCTCCCAAGCATACAAGTGGTTTCTCTAAGCCTCCCCATGTGTCCGGTTCCAGTGGGACATGTGGAGCCAGTGACCACAGGAAGGGGGACCCCAAATTTAAGGGAAGACCCTGGGGGTCCACTCTGCAAATCTGGCCTTCTTTCAGTAAGAGGAAGAAGAGTGTTCAGGGGTATCCTCCCCTTTAGATTGCTTACCCTCAGGTGAAGAATCTGAAGATAGACCAGATTCTGTGGAATACAGTAGTGCTGGAGCTTCTGCTCCCATCCCAGACCTGTCCCTTAGTCATGTATTCTCTGAGGATAGTGTTCAGGTAGACGGTGTAAGTACCTCTACTGTTAGGAACACTGGGCCCAGTCAAACTGAGGTAGCTTCCTCCATGGTAAACCCACAGAGCCTTGCCAGAACTCCTGTGAGGGATACTCAGTTGACTGAAAGGCCCTCTCTCAATGTTTCAGTGGCACCTGTCAGTAGAGCTGTGAATAGTGAACTGGTCAGGGCATCTGTCAATGTCAGGAGGGTTGTTCCTAGAATAGTTCTGGGTGAGATTAGTCTTCAAGACTTAGGTCATGATAGACACTCACCAGACTCTTCAAGCACTTGGTCTCAGAATCAGGCTGCCTTAGCCAAGCCTAAGGGAATGCCTAGACATAAGGGGAAACCCATGGCCAGGGGAGTCAGAAAAAGAGGAAGAGGGAAAGAGAATATTACCCCTGTCCTGCCTACAACATCTGTTGGGGTAGTTGGTAGAGTCCCTATTCCTGTTTTGGAAGAAAGACTACCAGAAAATCTTGAGTCCTATAATGCTCCTGATCTACCTAGCATGCTGGTAGAGGAGATCCCTAGGATAGAGATTAGTATGGGCTGACCCAGAAATAAACCCTCATACATAGGCCTGTGGAGAAAGGCCTGTTTCCAGTGGGAGGGTTGCCCTCCATTGAAGTAAAGGATACAAAAGGAAGGTGGGTTACTGGAAGGTAATCCCACAGAGCTGACCAAAGAAAACATTGAAAGGTTGGAGGTTTCTCAGGAGGTGAGGCCCTTCCTCCTACAGTTGGGGTGTAACATTCCCCTAATGGTTCATCCCAGTGTCAGGATACAACCAGAGAGGTCTAACACACTTTCTTTCTGGCCCATGATGGGGGGATCCCTAAAGAAAATGCAACCGTAACCTGTTATATGCTAACAGGTGGCGCCACTATGCACTCTTGAGGGATAAATTGATCCCAGAACTGATTTTTGCATGTGTTGTCAGTCAAACCGGAAACACCGGGTTGTCTCAGACCACGTCGTTCAACTTAGATGTTTAAAGGTTTTCAATGGCCCTCATTACTAGTCTGCCGGTCCGGGAACTACGGTACTGGTAAGCTTGCCGGTACCGTAGGTTCCGGACCGGCAGACTACGAGATGTGCTCCCGGGTGCCTGTGTACCCGCCAGGTCTGACCTGGTGGGCACACAGGCACCTACGAGCAAAACACGGCGGATGCACCGCACCATTCACGGATGATGCCGGTGCATCCGGCTTCCCCATTCCCATTCGAGCCCTATGGGGCTCGAATGGGAATGGGGAAGAATTTTTTCCGGCACCCTGGAATGGGCAATTACCGGGTCCGCTGGGGTTGTAATACCCCGGTAATTGCCCATTCCAGGGAGCCAGAAAAAAAAGTTGTGTCTGCATTACAGGCACGGCTGTCCGCCAGGGTCCTAGTGAGGCCCAATGTCTAGTCAGTAATAGGCTGTTGATGCCTACATATATATATAAAGTATTCCATGGGGGGGGACTACCACCAGCACAAAACATTCAATATTAGGAACATTAAACAAAAAAGCTACTTCAGATTCAATCAATTGGTTTCAAAATATAATTTCGGAAGACAGATGTCATGAAGAAAAACAATAATTCACCAAAACAATTTTATAGGTATACATATAAATATACACAAGTCCTTCTCATAAATTGGTCACACAGCAATCGGAGTTGTGTTATAAATTCCACACAACTGCATTAAACAGAGTCATAGACACAATTTTTCGACATGTGTATGTTCATTCGCATCAAATAGGCTCCTCTAGTGATGTAGTAATTTCCAACACGTTTCGGATTCTTCCTAAATCCTTCTTCAGGGCCTTAGAGCCTATTATTCCTCATTCACGTGTTCCCACTTGCGTGCCTGAATGTGCACCTGAAAGGTAACACACAGAGGCTCAATTCAAAGAAAGAAATAGGTAATATATATATAAATAGTAATATGTGCTGGGCGTATAAGAAAACTAACCTTAAGTCTTCCTTATAAAAACATGTAGACCTTGTTAACTGTATTACATCATCATACAGTTGTGGGAAAAGTATGCGTTTTCGCTACTGTGTGAAAAACAGCCAGAGCACTGGAAACTCGAGTCTTCAACAGGCTGCTGGGATATCAATCTTACACAGTCTTGCTGGGTGACACGCGCCTTCAAAGATACAGGTCTTCTAGCGTATTAGTAAATAGACAAGATCACCGTGATCTGGAGATAAGAGATAAGATAAACAAAGATTTGATCAGCGTCAGATGCTTAGAAATAAGTGCATCTTGTGGATTTTGATGCGGGTGGTGCCAGTAGTACTAATTTGCACTGTGGAGTGCATGTGTCTAAGCTGTGCAATGTGTTTATTTTGACAGACTACATGACTATGTGTGAGTCTTAGAAACCGCTGTGTGTACGGCATTTGTACGTTCTATGTTGCTAATGTAATGATTCTCGTTGTCCTAGACATGTCATAACGTGAGCTATGTACAAATGCCATGTGGTGGTATACAGTACTCACGTGTGAATTCAGCAGCAGTGTCCGATGCCAGTCTCCTCTAGGGCATGTAGCCGCCGAGATAAGTGTTCATATGGTTGCTGTGCAACCTCTGCGCATGTGTATTGCGTCGTAAGGTGGCCATGTTGGTGTGGTAATGCATTCATCATCATAGTAACTTTAAATTTGTGTGCCTGCTATTCACAAAAATCTGATTAGGCTGAATGTAAGGGAATGTGCTGCCATTCCATAGGTGAGATCAGCGCTAGACTACAACATGTGTAGTCATGATACTCATGGGGAGGGGCAGAGTGCCAATGTATATCGGCTGGGTGCCCCCACTTCTGTGTCACTCATACACGCTCGCCTGAGCGAATACCCATTATACATTAGTGGTAATCTGACAGTCTGCTGCCCGTACGGCGGCGAACAACCATCACAAAGGAAATTGAGTTGACAGGGATAGGGGCAGACCGCCGACAAGATTCGGCTGGGTGCCCCAACCCTGTCCATGTTTTCAAGTTGCAGAGGTACACTGATAAGAGCCACTCTGTTAGTATGCCGAGAGAGCGAAGTAGACATGGGAGTGTAAATGATATTGTAACTCCTCCAAATATCACAGCAGTGGGCCATAACTCGTGGTTGGTGCTCCTCCCGGTGAGATGTGGACCTCTATAGTGTAGTTTGTGGGTGTGGCTAATTGGTGTCAGTGTCAAATAGGTGGCACATTGTCCTACTCAGAGATGAATATTGTAACTTCCCAGCATGAAGATGCTTCAAATGACTTGTTGATGACATCCAGACCGTTTGTCAACACATCTTTATCATACAATATTCCAACGCTCTGAGTTTTCTAGTTAATTGTTAAATTCTGAGAAATAAGTTTGTAATATACAGTCTCCGAAGTAGAAACACCAAAAGTGTGGATGTTTGAAATGTGCCATGATTATGCTTGTAGCACTTCTGCTTACTATCCCCTTCTATTTTAGTATCATTTTGAAATATTTACTGACTATGTCGGTTACGTGTAGATGTCTTTTATGTTATAATTTTTAGAAATAAACTTTGTTTTAACTGATTTTGTTATGAAAGTGTGATTAAATACTGCTAAATGGAAATAATCTTAAACTTGATCTAGGTCTGTGTCAATATTTACCTAGCGTTAAAGGGAGAGGTAGCCTTGACTCTCTTGTTGTGTTCATTTATACATGAATTGCACCTTCACGAGTCAGACCCGCTGTTACCAAAAAAGAGGGTAGTTGCCCATCTTTTGATGGCTGCTGCTTTAATCTGCCATTTGCACAAAAACCTCCTCGAATGGATACTCTGACTGCCAGCCAAGTGTGTTTCTCTCTAATCTCAGGATCTCCTTTGTGATATATTCGGCTTGGTCCCGAAAGCGTGCTTTTGTTAATTTGGTGGAAATCTGTCCAGAAGTTCTTTTTAAAACGACCAAAAAATAGGTCTAAAAAAATGAGTGATATCTGTGTTTGGTCCGTGGACACACTTCCCTGTTCGCTCCGCGGACAGGACAGCGATTGGTTAATTGGCTGTCGTCATGTCCGCGGACACGCAACATGTTTGCTAATTGGCTGGGATGAAGCATGAGGTGCGTCAGATTTTTGGAAACGCCCACCATCTTGGATTCACAGACAGCGGCCGGTGTCCACGGACATTGCAGTAAAAACATATTAAAAAACACAACATTGCACTTGTCAAACTTATCAAATAATCTCTGGGGAGGTGAGCGGTGATGAGGATGAGATGGGATATGGCTACAAGAAGCAAAAAAACTGGTGTTTTTCGCTGCGAAAGTCTGTGAACAGTTCTGATGTTCGCGAACAGTCCTGTGAAGTTCGGCGACATGTCAGATGTTTGGGGGCAGTTTTTGGATGGCTTATAACTTTGGCGCTACTTAATGAAAAGGCATGAAATTTCTTAATTATATTCCTGAAATGATCCCGAATGAGTTTGGTGGGATTCTGTCAAGAGAGGGCAAAACTAGAGGGGGTCCCAACATTATATAAAAACTTATATAATGAGGTACCATTTGACCAATCTACACTTAATTTGGCAAACTGATAATAGATCTAGATATAAATGTTTTGGTGAAGTTTGGTAGGATTTTGTCAAGAGGGAGCAGAATTAGAGGGGGGGTTCCCAAAATTTTGTAAAGGGTTATAAATGTGGTGCCAGTTGAAAAATCTACACAAAGGTTTGCAAAACGATTATAGATCTAGATATAAATGTTTTCGTAAAGTCTGAATGGATTTTGTCAAGTGGGGCTAGGTTACATGACGATTGTATGTGCATACATTTGACACTTTTGAAAAAATAAAACATGGGTGGATTTCCAGCAAACCTTTGTAAGGAGCATTGCCACGGACCTGAAAGCATGGTTTTGCAAATGTGCCTGTGTTTTATTTTTTGACAAGTGTCATAATGTAGGTACAAAAAATAGTGATATATCTTTAGTGACTGAGGTGTAGCCTGTGGCCATGGGCAGTAGCCAGATTGTCCAGGTCATGGAATAAGGTCATGATCCGGACAATCTGGCTACTGGCCATGACCACGAGGGATAACACATGGGGTTAAAGTGGCCATGTCCACCTGGGACTGGCTTTGTGGTGAAGTTATTCGGAATTAGAATAGATTTGAAAGGGAAGAAAAATGTGCTTGCGGCTTCTCTTTTTGCCTTCTACAGGCTACCATGGAAAGCGAAGAGGGACCCTCTATGGAACCCCGCCTTCCATGGTGGCCATCTTGGAAAAGATTTTCCTTCCTACACCGGGATGCCGCACTAAAGTCTATGGTGTCGATTCATGGAATTAATGTGTGCCGAAAATTCCCGCGCAGAGGTGCCAAAACATGCGAATCGCAGTAAAAGTGCGAAAATCGCAGTGCAAGTGCGAAAATCGCAGGGAAACCAGCGCACATCGATTCATGGAAGGCCGTGCACGAGAAAAATATCAGATGTGCGCTGAAAAAGTGCGCGGCACACGCCGGCGCACAGGATATCTAACGGCGTGCGCCACGGCCACAGCGAAATCGCACATAGCGCGGCGCACACAACAAAAGTAGGCGGAACACGGGGCGTAACACTCGGAATGGGGAACAACTCGTCAAAATGTGGGCGTCACGGGGGAAGTACAGGAGGCAAGTGCGCGGAACGCCCACACGCTCGCCTACAACACGTATTCATGGAATCCAATAGCGCAAACCAGCGCACGGTCAAACCAGCGCACAGGCCCAAACACGTCTGCCACAAGAAAGCAGGCGGTAGTGTCCCTGCCCCTGAAATAAATGTGCGCCAAAATGTGCGCCAACAAAAAGCACCTATATACAGCTATGATGAATGTCACATACTGTGGCCCTCTACGACAAATGACGTGCAAAGGGGTACGCGACAAACACGGACACCCGCTGTGTGAAAAATAGCGTGTGTGTGTATTCTGTGCTGCGTGGAAAGTCCCACACGCGATTTGCCTGGGTACGTGTATTCCGGGGTGCGCGGGAAGTTCCACACGCGATTTCAGCAGGGTACGTGGATTTCGGGGTGCGCGTGAAGTTCCACGCTAATTCTGCAGGGTACGTGTATTCCGGGGTGCGTGGGAAGTCCCACATGCGATTTCAGCAGGGCACGTGGATTCCGGGGTGCGCGGGAAGTTCCACACGCGATTGGCCTGGGTACGTGTATTCCGGGCTGCGCGGGAAGTTCCACACGCAAAGTGCCTGGGTACATGTATTCCGGGGTGCACGGGAAGTCCCACACTCAAATTGCCCGGGTCCGTGTATTCAGGGGTGCGCGGGAAGTCCCACATGCGATTGGCCTGGGTACGTGTATTCCGGGGTGCGCGGGAAGTTCCACACGCGATTTCAGCAGGGTACATGGATTCCGGGGTGCGCGTGAAGTTCCACACGCTAATTCTGCAGGGTACGTGGATTCCAGGGTGCGCGGGAAGTTCCACACGCGATTGGCCTGGGTACGTGTATTCCGGGCTGCGCGGGAAGTTCCACACGCAAATTGCCTGGGTCCGTGTATTCCGGGGTGCGCGGGAAGACCCACACGCGAATTGCCTGGGTCCGTGTATTCCGGGGTGCGCAGGAAGTCCCACACGCGATTGGCCTGGGTACGTGTATTCCGGGGTGCGCGGGAAGTTCCACACGCGATTTCAGCAGGGTACGTGGATTTCGGGGTGCGCGTGAAGTTCCACGCTAATTCTGCAGGGTACGTGTATTCCGGGGTGCGTGGGAAGTCCCACATGCGATTTCAGCAGGGTACGTGGATTCCGGGGTGCGCGGGAAGTTCCACACGCGATTGGCCTGGGTACGTGTATTCCGGGCTGCGCGGGAAGTTCCACACGCAAAGTGCCTGGGTACATGTATTCCGGGGTGCACGGGAAGTCCCACACTCAAATTGCCCGGGTCCGTGTATTCAGGGGTGCGCGGGAAGTCCCACATGCGATTGGCCTGGGTACGTGTATTCCGGGGTGCGCGGGAAGTTCCACACGCGATTTCAGCAGAGTACGTGGATTCCGGGGTGCGCGTGAAGTTCCACACGCTAATTCTGCAGGGTACGTGGATTCCAGGGTGCGCGGGAAGTTCCACACGCGATTGGCCTGGGTACGTGTATTCCGGGCTGCGCGGGAAGTTCCACACGCAAATTGCCTGGGTCCGTGTATTCCGGGGTGCGCGGGAAGACCCACACGCGAATTGCCTGGGTCCGTGTATTCCGGGGTGCGCAGGAAGTCCCACACGCGATTGGCCTGGGTACGTGTATTCCGGGGTGCGCGGGAAGTTCCACACGCAATTTCAGCAGGGTACGTGGATTCCGGGGTGCGCGTGAAGTTCCACACGCTAATTCTGCAGGGTACGTGTATTCCGGGGTGCGCGGGAAGTTCCACACGCTAATTCTGCAGGGTACGTGTATTCTGGGGTGCGCGGGAAGTTCCACACGCGATTTCAGCAGGGTACGTGTATTTCGGGGGTGCCGGGTAGTACTACACGTGAATTGACCGTGTGGGTCCTCCCAGGTGTTCCCTCTACACCCTCCACGGCCCCTGCAGGCAGCCCACACCACAGGGGACTAACCTGCACCCCTGCTCATGTCCCGCAGGCAGCCCATCCACCATGGCCATGCCCCCCAGCCAACCCACATGTCACCTTGCACTACTGATCACCAACGCATGTCTCCCAGCACCCCCACCCACCAGCATCCAGGGGCACCCTCCACCAGGACCCCACACATGTCTCCCACCACCCCCACCCCCCAGCAGTCAGGGGCACCTGCCAGCAGGCCCACACACGTCTCCCACCACCCCCACCCCCCAGCAGTCAGGGGCACCCTCCACCAGGCCCCCACTCATGTCCCCCTGCACCCCCACCCCCCAGCAGGCAGGGGCACCCTCCACCAGGCCCCCACTCATGTCCCCCTGCACCCCCACCCACCAGCATCCAGGGGCACCCTCCACCAGGCCTCCACACATGTCTCCCACCACCCCCACCCCCCAGCAGTCAGGGGCACCCTCCACCAGGCCCCCACTCATGTCCCCCTGCACCCCCACCCACCAGCATCCAGGGGCACCCTCCACCAGGCCCCCACTCATGTCCCCCTGCACCCCCACCCCCCAGCAGCCAGCGGCACCCTCCACCAGGCCCCCACTCATGTCCAACTCATGTCTCCCAGCACCCCCACCCCCCAGCAGTGCAGGGCACCCTCCACCAGGCCCCCACTCATGTCCACCCATGTCTCCCAGCACCCCCACCCCCCAGCAGTGCAGGGCACCCTCCACCAGGCCCCCACTCATGTCCAACTCCTGTCTCCCTGCACCCCCACCCCCCAGCAGTCAGGGGCACCCTCCACCAGCCCCCCACTCATGTCCCCCTGCACCCCCACCCGCCAGCAGTCAGGGGCACCCTCCACCAGGCCCCCACTCATGTCCCCCTGCACCCCTACCCCCCAGCATCCTGGGGCACCCTCCACCAGGCCCCCACACATGTCTCTCACCACCCCCACCCCCCAGCAGTCAGGGGCACCTGCCAGCAGGCCCACACACATGTCTCCCATCACCCCCACCCCCCAGCAGTCAGGGGCACCCTCCACCAGGCCCCCACTCATGTCCCCCTGCATCCCCACCCCCCAGCAGTCAGGGGCACCCTCCACCAGGCCCCCACTCATGTCCCCCTGCACCCCCACCCACCAGCAGCCAGGGGGACCCTCCACCAGGCCCCCACTCATGTCCCCCTGCACCCCCACCAGCCAGCAGCCAGGGGCACCCTCCACCAGGCCCCCACTCATGTCCAACTCATGTCTCCCAGCGCCCCCACCCCCCAGCAGTGCAGGGCACCCTCCACCAGGCCCCCACTCATGTCCAACTCATGTCTCCCTGCACCCCCACCCCCAGCAGTCAGGGGCACCCTCCACCAGGCCCCCACTCATGTCCCCCTGCACCCCCACCCCCCAGCATCCAGGGGCACCCTCCACCAGGCCCCCACACATGTCTCCCACCACCCCCACCACCCAGCAGTCAGGGGCACCTGCCAGCAGGCCCAAACACATGCCTCCCACCACCCCCACCCCCCAGCAGTCAGAGGCACCCTCCACCAGGCCCCCACTCATGTCCCCCTGCACCCCCACCCCCCAGCAGCCAGGGGCACCCTCTACCAGGCCCCCACTCATGTTCCCCTGCACCCCCACCCACCAGCATCCAGGGGCACCCTCCACCAGGCCCCCACTCATGTCCCCCTGCGCCCCCACCCCCAGCATCCAGGGGCACCCTCCACCAGTCCCCCACACATGTCTCCCACCACCCCCACCGCCCAGCAGTCAGGGGCACCTGCCAGCAGGCCCACACACATGTCTCGCACCACCCCCACCCCCCAGCAGTCAGGGGCACCCTCCACCAGGCCCCCACTCATGTCCCCCTGCACCCCCACCGCACAGCAGTCAGGGGCACCCTCCTCCAGGCCCCCACTCATGTCCCCCTGCACCCCCACCCACCAGCATCCAGGGGAACCCTCACCCAGGCCCCCACTCATGTCCCCCTGCACCCCCACCCCCCAGCACCAGGGGCACCCTCCACCAGGCCCCCACTCATGTCTCCCAGCACCCCCACCCCCCAGCAGTGTAGGGCACCCTCCACCAGGCCCCCACTCATGTCCAACTCATGTCTCCCTGCACCCCCACCCCCCAGCAGTCAGGGGCACCCTCCACCAGGCCCCCACTCATGTCCCCTTGCACCCCCACCCCCAGCATCCAGGGGCACCCTCCACCAGGCCCCCACACATGTCTCCCACCACCCCCACCACCCAGCAGTCAGGGGCACCTGCCAGCAGGCCCACACACTTGTCTCCCACCACCCCCACCCCCCAGCAGTCAGGGGAACCCTCCACCAGGCCCCCACTCATGTCCCCCTGCACCCCCACCCCCCAGCAGCCAGGGGCACCCTCTACCAGGCCCCCACTCATGTTCCCCTGCACCGTCACCCACCAGCATCCAGGGGCACCCTCCACCAGGCCCCCACTCATGTCCTCCTGCACCCCCACCCCCAGCATCCAGGGGCACCCTCCATCAGTCCCCCACACATGTCTCCCACCACCCCCACCCCCCAGCAGTCAGGGGCACCTGCCAGCAGGCCCACACACTTGTCTCCCACCACCCCCACCCCCCAGCAGTCAGGGGAACCCTCCACCAGGCCCCCACTCATGTCCCCCTGCACCCCCACCCCCCAGCAGCCAGGGGCACCCTCTACCAGGCCCCCACTCATGTTCCCCTGCACCGTCACCCACCAGCATCCAGGGGCACCCTCCACCAGGCCCCCACTCATGTCCTCCTGCACCCCCACCATCCAGGGGCACCCTCCATCAGTCCCCCACACATGTCTCCCACCACCCCCACCCCCCAGCAGTCAGGGGCACCTGCCAGCAGGCCCACACACGTCTCCCACCACCCCCACCCCCCAGCAGTCAGGGGCACCCTCCACCAGGCCCCCACTCATGTCCCCCTGCACCCCCACCCCCCAGCAGGCAGGGGCACCCTCCACCAGGCCCCCACTCATGTCCCCCTGCACCCCCACCCACCAGCATCCAGGGGCACCCTCCACCAGGCCTCCACACATGTCTCCCACCACCCCCACCCCCCAGCAGTCAGGGGCACCCTCCACCAGGCCCCCACTCATGTCCCCCTGCACCCCCACCCACCAGCATCCAGGGGCACCCTCCACCAGGCCCCCACTCATGTCCCCCTGCACCCCCACCCCCCAGCAGCCAGCGGCACCCTCCACCAGGCCCCCACTCATGTCCAACACATGTCTCCCAGCACCCCCACCCCCCAGCAGTGCAGGGCACCCTCCACCAGGCCCCCACTCATGTCCACCCATGTCTCCCAGCACCCCCACCCCCCAGCAGTGCAGGGCACCCTCCACCAGGCCCCCACTCATGTCCAACTCATGTCTCCCTGCACCCCCACCCCCCAGCAGTCAGGGGCACCCTCCACCAGCCCCCCACTCATGTCCCCCTGCACCCCCACCCGCCAGCAGTCAGGGGCACCCTCCACCAGGCCCCCACTCATGTCCCCCTGCACCCCTACCCCCCAGCATCCTGGGGCACCCTCCACCAGGCCCCCACACATGTCTCTCACCACCCCCACCCCCCAGCAGTCAGGGGCACCTGCCAGCAGGCCCACACACATGTCTCCCATCACCCCCACCCCCCAGCAGTCAGGGGCACCCTCCACCAGGCCCCCACTCATGTCCCCCTGCATCCCCACCCCCCAGCAGTCAGGGGCACCCTCCGCCAGGCCCCCACTCATGTCCCCCTGCACCCCCACCCACCAGCAGCCAGGGGGACCCTCCACCAGGCCCCCACTCATGTCCCCCTGCACCCCCACCAGCCAGCAGCCAGGGGCACCCTCCACCAGGCCCCCACTCATGTCCAACTCATGTCTCCCAGCGCCCCCACCCCCCAGCAGTGCAGGGCACCCTCCACCAGGCCCCCACTCATGTCCAACTCATGTCTCCCTGCACCCCCACCCCCAGCAGTCAGGGGCACCCTCCACCAGGCCCCCACTCATGTCCCCCTGCACCCCCACCCCCCAGCATCCAGGGGCACCCTCCACCAGGCCCCCACACATGTCTCCCACCACCCCCACCACCCAGCAGTCAGGGGCACCTGCCAGCAGGCCCACACACATGTCTCCCACCACCCCCACCCCCCAGCAGTCAGAGGCACCCTCCACCAGGCCCCCACTCATGTCCCCCTGCACCCCCACCCCCCAGCAGCCAGGGGCACCCTCTACCAGGCCCCCACTCATGTTCCCCTGCACCCCCACCCACCAGCATCCAGGGGCACCCTCCACCAGGCCCCCACTCATGTCCCCCTGCACCCCCACCCCCAGCATCCAGGGGCACCCTCCACCAGTCCCCCACACATGTCTCCCACCACCCCCACCGCCCAGCAGTCAGGGGCACCTGCCAGCAGGCCCACACACATGTCTCGCACCACCCCCACCCCCCAGCAGTCAGGGGCACCCTCCACCAGGCCCCCACTCATGTCCCCCTGCACCCCCACCGCACAGCAGTCAGGGGCACCCTCCTCCAGGCCCCCACTCATGTCCCCCTGCACCCCCACCCACCAGCATCCAGGGGAACCCTCACCCAGGCCCCCACTCATGTCCCCCTGCACCCCCACCCCCCAGCACCAGGGGCACCCTCCACCAGGCCCCCACTCATGTCCAACTCATGTCTCCCAGCACCCCCACCCCCCAGCAGTGTAGGGCACCCTCCACCAGGCCCCCACTCATGTCCAACTCATGTCTCCCTGCACCCCCACCCCCCAGCAGTCAGGGGCACCCTCCACCAGGCCCCCACTCATGTCCCCCTGCACCCCCACCCCCCAGCATCCAGGGGCACCCTCCACCAAGCCCCCACACATGTCTCCCACCACCCCCACCACCCAGCAGTCAGGGGCACCTGCCAGCAGGCCCACACACTTGTCTCCCACCACCCCCACCCCCCAGCAGTCAGGGGAACCCTCCACCAGGCCCCCACTCATGTCCCCCTGCACCCCCACCCCCCAGCAGCCAGGGGCACCCTCTACCAGGCCCCCACTCATGTTCCCCTGCACCGTCACCCACCAGCATCCAGGGGCACCCTCCACCAGGCCCCCACTCATGTCCTCCTGCACCCCCACCCCCAGCATCCAGGGGCACCCTCCATCAGTCCCCCACACATGTCTCCCACCACCCCCACCCCCCAGCAGTCAGGGGCACCTGCCAGCAGGCCCACACACTTGTCTCCCACCACCCCCACCCCCCAGCAGTCAGGGGAACCCTCCACCAGGCCCCCACTCATGTCCCCCTGCACCCCCACCCCCCAGCAGCCAGGGGCACCCTCTACCAGGCCCCCACTCATGTTCCCCTGCACCGTCACCCACCAGCATCCAGGGGCACCCTCCACCAGGCCCCCACTCATGTCCTCCTGCACCCCCACCCCCAGCATCCAGGGGCACCCTCCATCAGTCCCCCACACATGTCTCCCACCACCCCCACCCCCCCAGCAGTCAGGGGCACCTGCCACCAGGCCCCCACTCATGTCCCCCTGCACCCCCACTCCCCAGCAGCCAGGGGCACCCTCCACCAGGCCCCCACTCATGTCCCCCTGCACCCCCATCCACCAGCATCCAGGGGCACCCTCCACCAGGCCCCCACACATGTCTCCCACCACCCCCACTGCCCAGCAGTCAGGGGCACCCTCCACTAGGCCCCCACTCATGTCCCCCTGCACCCCCACCCACCAGCATCCAGGGGCACCCTCACCCAGGCCCCCACTCATGTCCCCCTGCACCCCCACCCCCCAGCGCCAGGGGCACCCTCCACCAGGCCCCCACTCATGTCCAACTCATGTCTCCCAGCGCCCCCACCCCCCAGCAGTGCAGGGCACCCTCCACCAGGCCCCCACTCATGTCAAACTCATGTCTCCTTGCACCCCCACCCCCCAGCAGTCAGGGGCACCCTCCACCAGGCCCCCACACATGTCTCCCACCACCCCCACTGCCCAGCAGTCAGGGGCACCCTCCACTAGGCCCCCACTCATGTCCCCCTGCACCCCCACCCACCAGCATCCAGGGGCACCCTCACCCAGGCCCCCACTCATGTCCCCCTGCACCCCCACCCCCCAGCGCCAGGGGCACCCTCCACCAGGCCCCCACTCATGTCCAACTCATGTCTCCCAGCGCCCCCACCCCCCAGCAGTGCGGGGCACCCTCCACCAGGCCCCCACTCATGTCCAACTCATGTCCCCCTGCACCCCCACCCCCAGCAGTCAGGGGCACCCTCCACCAGGCCCGCACTCATGTCCCCCTGCACCCCCACCCCCCCCAGCATCCAGGGGCACCCTCCACCAGGCCCCCACACATGTCTCCCACCACCCCCACCCCCAGCAGTCAGGGGAACCCTCCACCAGGCCCCCACTCATGTCCCCCTGCACCCCCACCCCCCAGCAGCCAGGGGCACCCTCTACCAGGCCCCCACTCATGTTCCCCTGCACCGTCACCCATCAGCATCCAGGGGCACCCTCCACCAGGCCCCCACTCATGTCCTCCTGCACCCCCACCCCCAGCATCCAGGGGCACCCTCCATCAGTCCCCCACACATGTCTCCCACCACCCCCACCCCCCAGCAGTCAGGGGCACCTGCCAGCAGGCCCACACACGTGTCTCCCACCACCCCCACCCCACAGCAATCAGGGGCACCCTCCACCAGGCCCCCACTCATGTCCCCCTGCACCCCCACTCCCCAGCAGCCAGGGGCACCCTCTACCAGGCCCCCACTCATGTCCCCCTGCACCCCCATCCACCAGCATCCAGGGGCACCCTCCACCAGGCCCCCACACATGTCTCCCACCACCCCCACTGCCCAGCAGTCAGGGGCACCCTCCACTAGGCCCCTACTCATGTCCCCCTGCACCCCCACCCACCAGCATCCAGGGGCACCCTCACCCAGGCCCCCACTCATGTCCCCCTGCACCCCCACCCCCCAGCGCCAGGGGCACCCTCCACCAGGCCCCCACTCATGTCCAACTCATGTCTCCCAGCACCCCCACCCCCCAGTAGTGCAGGGCACCCTCCACCAGGCCCCCACTCATGTCCCCCTGAACCCCCACCCACCAGCATCCAGGGGCACCCTCCACCAGGCCCCACACATGTCTCCCACCACCCCCACCCCCCAGCAGTCAGGGACACCCTCCACCAGGCCCCCACTCATGTCCCCCTGCACCCCCACCCACCAGCATCCAGGGGCACCCTCCACCAGGCCCCCACTCATGTCCCCCTGCACCCCCACCCCCAGCATCCAGGGGCACCCTCCACCAGGCCCCCACTCATGTCCAACTCATGTCTCCCAGCACCCCCACTCACCAGCATCCAGGGGCACCCTCCACCAGGCCCCCACACATGTCTCCCACCACCCCCACCCCCCAGCAGTCAGGGGCACCCTCCACCAGGTCCCCACTCATGTCCCCCTGCACCCCCACCCACCAGCATCCAGGGGCACCCTCCACCAGGCCCCCACTCATGTCCCCCTGCACCCCCACCCCCCAGCATCCAGGGGCACCCTCCACCAGGCCCCCACTCATGTCCCCCTGCACCCCCACCCCCCAGCATCCAGGGGCACCCTCCACCAGGCCCCCACTCATGTCCCCCTGCACCCCCACCCACCAGCATCCAGGGGCACCCTCCACCAGGCCCCCACTCATGTCCCCCTGCACCCCCACCCCCAGCATCCAGGGGCACCCTCCACCAGGCCCCCACTCATGTCCAACTCATGTCTCCCAGCACCCCCACTCACCAGCATCCAGGGGCACCCTCCACCAGGCCCCCACACATGTCTCCCACCACCCCCACCCCCCAGCAGTCAGGGGCACCCTCCACCAGGTCCCCACTCATGTCCCCCTGCACCCCCACCCACCAGCATCCAGGGGCACCCTCCACCAGGCCCCCACTCATGTCCCCCTGCACCCCCACCCCCCAGCATCCAGGGGCACCCTCCACCAGGCCCCCACTCATGTCCCCCTGCACCCCCACCCCCCAGCATCCAGGGGGACCCTCCACCAGGCCCCCACTCATGTCCCCCTGCACTCCCACCCACCAGCAGTGCAGGACACCCTCCACCAGGCCCTAACACATGTCTCCCAGCACCCCCACCCCCCAGCAGTGCGGGGCACCTGCCAGCAGGCCCCCACACATGTCCCCTAGCCAACACGTCATCACAATCCAGATCCCAGGCTCCTATGCCCACCCAAATACCACCCCACGCCACCCCAGTCCAAACACCCAACCAAGCTTTACATCCATTCAAAATGGAAATACCCATTACATGATAGAGCACAAACAAGCAGTATGCGCATGAGTACAAGTCCGTCAGACCCACACAATGGCAACACATGACTGTGAAAACCCACATTCTGACAGGCATGAAACCAATGAGAGAAGTCCACACATTGAAGTAAGAAACAAAAATGTATTACAGTGTAAAGTGAATGAAATCTAAACAAACAATAATGGCAACAAATATTAAAATGCAGCATGTCCACAAAAATAATAAATAACGAAAATGGGACTCCAAAATAACCGTAAAGAAATTGTGTCCAAAGTCACTGTCCAACAAAGCAAATCCAAAGGGAAAGTAAAGTGAAAATCCATTGCTCCATGGTGAAAAAAATAATAAAAGATGAAGGCCACAAATCCACTGTCAAACTATGTACAAAGAGCAAAACCATGGTCCATGATCCCAACGATGTAAATGAAGCCTACAATATAACCTACATAACTAATAACTCCGCACCTATCTGCTGGCCCAACCACTGCCACACGGAAGACACTTCCCGTCCTGGGTCCACCTGCCCTCCGGCCGATGCCTGCCCCTCCGATGTAGATTGCCCCGAGCCATGATGCCTCCCATGTTGAATCCGCTACTGCCTCCGACGCAACTGCCTCTGCCAGCACAACGGCATCCAGGCTGATGGAATCCACTGACGCCGTCGTGCACGTGCCCTGCCCAATGATGCCGGCACATCCTCCATCTGCTGGGGTCCAGTTGCTGTGGTGTCCACCCCTGCTGGACCTCCGACTCCCGACTGTGGCAGGGATGGGATCCCCACCAAGCTGGCTGCGTTGGTCAGGGCAGGTCCACAGGGGGCCCTGGTGGCATCTGGGCCGGAAGACGGCATGGAGAACGACTGGCGTATAGTCTCCACAGAGGAGGAGAGGGCCGCCAGATTGGTCGACACATGTATGAAACCCCCGACCACGGCCGATCCCAACTGGGCCACGTTGGCACGGTGCTCTTCGTGATGACGTGCAAGCTCCTCCCGGGAGGCATGCACGTCATCACGAATGACACCCGTGCGCAACGCGACACCAATCAGGACCTTCTCCATACGGCCACAGGTCCCCTCGTCCGCAGGTGGAGGGGAGTCAGATGACATGGACATCCCCCTACCTGCGGACGGGCCTGGGATGGGGCATCCCTGCTTGTGCATGGTGGTGCAGTCTCAGTGTCAGGGACAGTGACATGCACAGGCCCCTCAGCGGCGACCTGTGCTGCCTCCTGCCCCTGGACTGCACCACTTGCACCAGCAGGGATGCCCCCACCAGGCCCCATGTGCGTCTCAGTAACGGCCTCCTCCCCCTCTGTGGAAACCACCAACCTGGATGGCTCCACACCGTCTTCCGCCGTTACAAGCCCCTGCGGGGGCTCACCCACCCCTTCCGCTGCAGCCGTGGGGGCATCCCCGCCGCTTTGCTCCACAGCACCGTCTCCACCCTCTTCTTCACTTGCCGCTGTGTAGAGGGAGACATAGAACACAAGCATCAGGGTACTGTACAATGGTCCCCTAGACAGGAAGCAATAGCAGATGAGTGGCACTGTCAAAGATCACTTCCATCATGTCCCTCCACAACACATGGGTCAGTGCAGGCAAAACACACACAGTAACAAGCATGGCACATGCTATGGACATTTGCATACATGTCCAAGGGACTGTCCAAACATACAATGTTGTTATGGAACTCACATGCATCATGGGTCATGCCTATCACATGCACACACATCAACGTAATTTCATCCATCTGGCCTTGTACACCCCAGACACAGTGGATACAAGGATAACTAGGCTGCATCTGTGAATCTGTACATTGTCACAGACATGTGTCATGCATCCATGGCATTCACAAGTCACAGACACGCAGGTCAGACACACAGACATGGATACCATACATGTACATGGCATCACCCCCTCCCATGTCCAGGAACAGAAACTGGCATGCTCCCATGTGTCCAATCCGAATAGGGCTCCCCATGTTGCATTTAAACACATGCACCAACCGTGTGGTTCACACATTACTGGTCTCACATGCATGACCATGATGTCCCTGCACACTGCCTCGCAAGGATCTGGGCGTGGAGCGCTGGGTCTACACGTTCCAGGACCCTCAGCTGGATGGTACTCATGCGGCCCGGCCCCCCTCCACGAGGCGCCGGGCCTTCAAGGGGGTCCTGGACCTCAAGTCCTCCCAGCGCTTCTTCACTTTCTGGATGTTGCGGGTTGCCTCCCCCTCTGCGTTGATGGCAACCACCAAGTCGTCTCAGATCCTGTCCCGTCCTTCCTTGTTGGCGCGTGACAATCCGAAGAGGGCATCATACTGCCCCAGGACTTGCTCCACCAGGACACCAACTTCGGTGGCAGTGAAGCTGGTGCCCCTCTGCCTCTCTGGCCGGGGGTTGCCACTGGTGCCAGATGTTGGAGTGCCCGACATGGCAACCCCAGAGGCAGGAGTGGGTGGGCAACTGGGTTCTGGGGCTGGGCTGTGGAGTGATGGTATACCAGTCGGGAGTCTTCTGTTCCAGCAGGGGTGGACACAGCAACTGGACCCCTGCAGATGGCAGATGTGCAGGCACAAAATGGCAGGGCACGGTGGCAGCAGGCAGGCAGGCAGCAGCAGATGGCTCGTGGGAGGCTGCTCGGGGCTCTGGGGGGCAGTAATTCGGCCTTCTGGGCAGGAGCGTGGTCTTCCGTGTGCTTATGCGTGGCCAGCTTGATACGGAGTGAATTGGCACGTGAAAATCCTGCACATCAACGAGGAAGGCCCTCAGCGCGTAAGCGCGTCTGTGACATGATGCGCGCGGGTGTTTCCCTCATAGCACGTGATGACAGAGCACACGTGGAAACACTGGACGTCAGAGTATCATTGCGTGTAATTGGATGAAAGTGCGCGTACACGCAATTGGCCTGGGTACGTGTATTGCAGGGGTGCGTGGGAATTCTCACACGCGATTTGCTTGGGTACGTGTATTACAGGGATGCGCGGGAATTCTCACACGCGATTTGCTTGGGTACGTGTATTACAGGGGTGCGCGGGAATTCTGACACGGGATTTGCTTGGGTACGTGTATTACAGGGGTGCGCGGGAATTCTCACACGCGATTTGCTTGGGTACGTGTATTACAGGGGTGCGCGGGAAGTTTTACATGCTCACCAACAACACGTATCCATGGAATTGAACGGGGCTAAGGCATGCGCACAAAAAAACGTGCTAATCCGGAAACACGTACCCCAGCAGGAAGCAGGCGTACATCGACCCGCGCAGCATAAAAGTGCGCGCAAACAACAAACAAGCTCAGACGCCAGGATGAATATACCGTTCCTAGCAGCAGTGGCCGTGGGTTACCAAAGGAGGAGGAGGAGGAGGATAGTGAGGGCCCGAATTTTCACACCCAGAACCAGCCTTTTTGGGATGCCTGATGACCAGGTGTATGGGAGGTACAGGTTTCCACCTCACATAATACTGGACCTGGTGAGTGAGTGGGAGGATGACCTCACATCACCCACCCTGTGCTCCCATGCACTCAGCCCCCTGGAGACGGTCCTTAATGTACTGCACTTCAAGGCCACTGGATCATTTCAGCGGACAAGTGCCATAGTGGGTGGGTTGTCACAGGCCACGCAGTCACGCTGCCTACACCAGGTCTTGAACATCATCACTGCACACCCATCAGTCCGCAGGCACATATACCTGCCCAGGACACCTGCAGAAAGGCAGGCTGCCTCCCTGGATTTCTACGGTGTGGCACAATTCCCCAAAGTGCTAGGTGCCATTGACTGCACCCATGTGGCACTACGTCCCCCCAGGGCATCTGAGCACATCAATAGGAACCGCAAGCACTGGCATTCCATCAACGTGCAGGTAGTATGTAATGCCAAGGGAATCATCACCTCAGTATATGCCAACTATCCAGGGTCCACCCACGACAGCTTCATTTACCGAATGTCTACCCTAAGCCGGGACCTAGAAGCTGGGCGGCATGGCGATACATGGCTGCTTGGTGAGTATGAATGCCACTGCACATGCATGCATGTCAGATGCAGAGTTATGTCACTACCCTACTAAAGATACCCATCACCTCCTCACCAGGGGACAGTGCCTACCCTCTGAGCACCCACATGATGACGCCAATTCAGAACCCCATCACGCCTTCCCGAGGTAAGATACAACACAGCCCATATTGCAACCCGGGGCATAGTGGAGCGCATATTCGGAGTGCTCAAGTCACGCATTCGCTCCCTTGACCGTTCTGGCGGGCAGCTGTTATATGCGCCCCCAGTAGTGTGCAGGATCATAGTGGCAGCATGTGTCCTGCACAATGTTGCAACACGCCTGGGCCTGGCTGTGGACATGGTGGTGCCCCCACATCCCCAACCACATGCACGCCTGCTGTGGATGGGATGGGAAAGGGCACGGGGTGAGGCAGCCCGTACGCAGCTTGGTGGCTAATTACTTCACATAGAAATCACACCCCTGTGGAGTGCACACAGCCCTGGCACATACCATCTGATAAGCAATGATGACTCGACCTGACAATTATGACGAACAAAGGGACAGTCAACTGTCAGAACCATAGCAGCCTGAGATTGTTCATGCGGAAGTGTCACAATGTGTGCATCCCTACCTACACAAACACCAAATGTCATCAAAAGACACACTTCCATGCAGCAGAAATGAATACCCACTTGCAAAATACTACATGAGAACAGTGCCATGTCACCCAACACCTCCCCGGCACGGCCACACAACACACCATGGCATGTCATGCAATGTGAGAGCAAACAAATTAATCCCCACAACATGCCCCAAGTGTCACCAACTACAGTGTCCCTAATGGAAACTGGCCACACATGAAATGTTCACAGTAATGCAGGACCTACAACACACATTACCAAATACTTACCAAGAATACCAATCACCTACACAACCTCCAACCTACCATAAACATGACAGTACAGACTTAGAAAATTGGTAGCCTCACTACCTGATAATGCCAGCACTTCGAACACTTCCAAGTATACAGTGGTAGCACCACGCAAGAGTGTAGGTGCACTGCTTACAACATGGACTCCAGTTCCAAAGTAGACTGCCTTGTGAAGACATGAGAAATGGACCTGCAAATTAGGAGGATGAGATGGATGCAGAGGCACATATCAATACACCATGCAGTGTACAATACAACAACAATATGCACTAGGAATGTATACACAGTATTGACTACAGACTGCCCACACATCAAATGGGAGTCCAACGTCACCGTGTACGTCAATGTCACTTGGGCACACCCTTTGCAAGCCCATGGAAACGGGAAGCCGGAGGGGTGTGTGTCACACAAACCCAAGTATCTGACCCAAATTCATGACAAGCCTGCATGTGCCCAGCCACAATACAGCGTATGCCCACGGGAGCCACACAAGGCAACACACTGTCCAGAAAATCAAAAATCAAAATTCAAAAAGAAAAAAAAAGAAAAAAAATGGCCATTAATGGGCCCAGGGGGTGGGGGAGGCCACCCAGGAGGTCCGAGGACAGGGTGCACACCAAAACCCACCTGTGTGGATCTTGCGAGAAAAAAAACACCTCCATGGGCTCATGGCCTGCACGGCTACCCTATTGTGAGAGAATCACTGCTGTCGCTCTCCCCAGACTCTGCAGCTGCCTCAGGAGGTGGTGGCACTATGGGAGGCAGCCCACGCAAAGCCCTAGTCTGGTCCTCCATGGCAGCAAGCATGCAGGTCTGGAAGGTCTGGTTCTGGAGGATAATCGTGCGGAGGTCCCCATGCAATAACTCACGGGATGACCGGACCTCCTCACGAGTTGCCTGCATCTCAGCTGAGAGCGTACGTGTGAGACACTCCAGCTGCTGTTCTGTCCTTGTGTTTGTTGAAGCCTCAAGCTCAACAAGAGTCGTCCTGAGGTGACAGAGTTCCACCCTCAGGGCTTCCCTGTGGCCCTTGGACTCTATGGAAATGGCTTCCCGCAGAGTCGCCAGTGCCGCCCGCCTGTCTCTGTCGGACGCCAAAATGTCCTCCCTGTGTGACTGGCAGATGGAGTCTGTTGCCTGCTGTAGTCGCTCCATCAGCCTTTCTGGGGGGACAATGGAAGTGGCCACCCTATCCATGGCCTGAGCCATCATCTCTGATGATGCTGCCTGTTGGGTTGCCATACCGTATATGGATTGCTCCCATGCGGTATTGCCAGGTGGCGTACAGCCACCACGTCGGCGGGCACCACACCTGTCTGGGGCAAGGCGAACTGCGCCTTGCTGTGCCGGCAATGCCTAAGGCTGCAGGACTGCATTCCCCCTCTGATCTGCTGGCCCAGGAACAGGATCAGATGTTGCAGAGTGTGACCCTGCATCCGTAACCACCAAAGGCGTACCTGCCAACACTGACATCCCCATTGCGGGTTCTACCCCTGGTCGGACAGAACAGAATCCCTCCCAGGAACACTCACCTGCGACGCCACATAGGTCTCATCATCCGAATCGACACCTGAATACAGCTCGGGGGAGGTGCACCCAGAGACATCCCTTGAGAGCACGACCTGCAGCAGTTGTGGGTTCTCACCCACCACCACACCACGTCCCTCACTGGTGTCGGTCGGCACTGAGACCCCTCCTGGGTCTGCACCATCTCCCCAACCCCAGCAGTATCAAGTGCGTCATCCCCTGCAAAGACATAAAAGAAAAGAAATGGAAACAGGCATTAGCACTATGGCACACAATTAGGGCTGAGAAGCTACAGAACCAGTACTTTATTGACACATGTCCCACTTGACTAAAACCCTCCCATGCATGCACCGTCACTGCGTATGAAGAAGAGGCAGATGGCACACGTTGATGACACCAAGATGGAAGATGAACACATTTGCTGCATGCTGCCTAGCAGTGGCATCACACATTGGCCTGTGATTGGCAGGTCAAATACAAATGACAACACACAGATTGCATGTACCCTAGCCATAAAGTGAAGAGGGAGAGGAGGGCACCAATTGTTCATTCAGTCTAGTTTGCTCATGAAATTGCTTTTTTAATTGAAATGGTTCAAATGTTTAACCTGGAGCTGCCAGTCCAAAATGGTCCTATAGCACAGGGACATGTCTAAACAAATGATATCCAGGAAACAAAGTCAGTCCACTGTACCATAGCCATGTCAGACATGTGACAATAGGACTGAGAAATGCCTAGTAAAAGTGGTGGAATGCAAACAATCTGCCTGAATAAACAGAGAAAAATAAGCAACAATGTTGTGGCAAGATGACACTTCAAGGGCAACTGGCGTGGTGTTGGGCTGCATGTCTACTGTTGGCAGAAGGGATACTGCTATACCCAAATGCTGGTGCGCAGAATGTATTGGATGAGGCACATGGGTGACCCAAACCACTCAGGCACACACACCCTCACCTGGCACCCAAACAAAAGCCCTCACACACACACCATGCACATGGACGACACACACATGCATGTGCACTCACCGGACAATGCCTCGTAATCTGCCAATTCTCCCACGCCTTGGATCTGTTCCTCCGTGACGTAGGTCCCAGCAACATGCTCATGTGGAGTGAGTTCTATGTCCTCTGCTGGAGACCCACCTCCAGTCACTAGAGTAGCGGCATGACTTGAGGCCAGCTTATTCTTTGCCCTGCGCTTCAGGTCATTCCAGCGCTTGTAGCATTCAGTAGCTGTGCGCCTCACGATTCCAAGGGCACTTATGATGTCCGCGATGGTCTGCCAG
Source organism: Ambystoma mexicanum (assembly GCF_040938575.1). Taxonomy (NCBI): domain Eukaryota; kingdom Metazoa; phylum Chordata; class Amphibia; order Caudata; family Ambystomatidae; genus Ambystoma; species Ambystoma mexicanum. The sequence goes on along the minus strand of NC_090930.1, from coordinate 248,853,966 downwards.
TGTGCCAGATGTTGTGCAGGTGTGGTTTTGGATCCTGCAACAATCACCATTTCGCGGTCATGTGCGGACACATACTCTACAAGTGCATTCAGTTCAGCCTCATTGAAGCTGGGCTTCCTTGACGGGCCGGACTGTGTAGCCGTGTCTGGGGCATCAGCCACTACTGGACGAGCACTCTTCCTCTTCCACTTGGAAGGTGGTGGGGATCCTGAGTGTCCTATGCCGCTCTGGACAGTAGGGGCAGGAGCCGCGGTGGACTCTATACTAGGAGTGTGGGATTGCACACTCAGCATGGGAGTTGGTGCAGGCATTAGCTCAAGTGTGATGGTGTCAGGGGGAGTGTCAGCAGGATGGACTTGGACCGACACTGTCCTGGCTGGGTGTGGGAGAGGTGGGGTGGATGGAGCCGCAGCTGCCCCTGCAGCCTCCCCACCCTGCCTACTCAGGGCAGCAGATGACCTAGCTGCCCCTGATCCACGTGGCCTGATGACACCAACGTGCACCGGCACACGTGGCCTAGACCTGCTGACCTGGAAGTCAGCCATGGAGTCACCCTGTGCCAGGTCTGGTGCCACAGTGGGCTGGTCCAACAAGGGCTGAGCATGGATGGTGTCAGCCACGTTACCCTCAACGAGGGGGGGGGGGCATGGGTGTCCCTGACTGGTCCTCCACACATGGGGGGCTAGAGGCACCCTGCAAGTCACGGCCACGTCCCCTTCCGGATCCACCACGGCCACCACTTGGGGCTCAGCCACCTTTGCCACCCTTACGGCTTGTTCGCCTCCCAGCCATGGCACTGATGTTATTGTGCGTATGGTAGTCACTGTGATCTATTGTCCTGGGCAATTGGGGGTCAAAGGGGTTGGGTACCAGATGGTAATCGTACCCTAGTGCTCTAGCAAGGCTGTATGTCACCCCTGGGGAAAGATGACGGGTCACGCAACGCACAGGCACCCCAAAAAAGAGAAGTAAGGTGCACGCAACCCCTCCTAGACCACGTGTGTGGAAAAATAAACCTGCACTACGCTGTGGCACCCAGAAACACAAGAATGAACGTATGCGTGCCACACGCAGCCTAGAATGTCCTCTGAAGCAGTACGCGACACACGGGGCAAGCACAGATGTTAAATACGTGCGCGACTCACCGTCTGCCAGGAAAAAAAGCGTGAAAAAGACGCACATGTGCGCGTTGGCAACACCCCCGCCAAAAGAAGAATTGTACGCTGTCTGAGGAGACAGGACAACAGTAGAAGGGAACGCTGTTTGAGGAAACAGGCCCAGGAAAAAGAAGAAAAGAGAAAAAGCTGTCAGAGGTAACAGGGAGTACGAACTTGAAACGCCGTGAAGTAAATCGCGTGTGATCCGACAAGAAGTACAGATTTCCCCCACTCGATCTCCACGAAAAGCACGTACAAGGAAATGGTGTTCTACACGTACCTTTTATACACAGGTCACAGACGCGCATACGCGCTGAGGCCATTTCCACCAATTACACGCTTTGACACTCAGACGTGTATTTTTTTTAACACGCGCCATTCTCAACGGCCATGCGCGTGACGTCATAGACGCGCCTGGGGGCCTTTTGGACAATGAATTAACGTACGTGTGCTGATGCGCTTACACGCTAAGGGCCTTTCCTCGAATTACACGCAGACATGCTGGATTTTCACGTGCCAAATCACTCCGTATCAAGCTGGCCATGTGTAAGCACACGGAAGACCACGCTCCTGCCCAGAAGGCTGAATTACTGTCCCCCAGAGCCCCGAACAGGCTCCCACCTGCCATCTGCTGCTGCCTGACTGCCTGCTGCCCACGTGTCCTGCCATTTGCTGCCTGCACATCAGCCAGGGGTGCTGTTGCTTTGACCACCCCTGCTGGAACCGAAGACTCCCGACTGGGATACCATCGCTCCACAGCCCAGCCCCAGGACCCAGTTGCCCACCCACTCCTGCCTCTGGGGTTGCCATGTCGGGCACTGCAACATCTGGCACCAGTGGCAACCCCCGGCCAGAGAGGCAGAGGGGCACCAGCTTCACTGCCACCGAAGTTGGTGTCCTGGTGGAGCATGTCCTGGGGCAGTATGATGCCCTCTTTGGAAGGTTGCGCGCCGACAAGGAAGGACGAACTCGGATCTGGAGGGACATCGTGACTGCCATCAACGCGGAGGGGGTGGCAGTCCGACTATTCCATCATGTGAAGAAGCACGGGGAGGACTTCAGGTCCAGGACCCTCAAGAAGGCCCGGCGCCACCTGAAAGCAGTGGATGGTAAGGGGCGCCGGGGCCACTTGTCGGAAGATCAGATGAGGGTCCTGGAACGCAAATCCCCAGCGCTCCACGTCCAGGTCCTTGAGAGGCAGACACGTCTGGAGTCGAGCGGTAAGTGTACATGCATACTGATTGTAAGCTGTGTGTGTGGTGGTGTGGCAGGAGTGTGCAGGTTGCACATGTGGTTTTATGTGGCCAAGTATGGGGGGGTACAGGGCCGTGAGGCTGACACATGCGAGGGCTCTCATGTGTTACACATGGATGGTGCTTGTGTGTATAGGCTTGCATGGCAAAGGATGTGGAAGAATGATTGGAAGGTGTGACATGGATGCCGATCTGAACACTGCGACAGTTGGCGGAGGTGTACACATGCATGCAAGTGTGGTGGTGTGTGTGCATGTGAAGTGCACTCCCTGTGTTGCATGTGATGTCTGGCTCACCTTTGCCTGCTCATGCTGTTGTATGTGTATGGATGGTGCTGGCTGTTGCGATATGGCTGTGGTATAGCTCATGTGTGCAAGTTGAAATGACATGTGTGTTGGGGATTGTGATGCCATGTCTGAGGTTTGCCAATGCCACTCATGTACAACTGTCATGTGTTTAAGAGTCCATTATACAGTGCCCTGATGCCTGTGTTTTATTTCTCCCTGTCAGCAGCGTCAACTAATGAAGAGGGCGGAGAAGGTGCTGTGGAGCACAGCGGCAGGGGTCGCACCACCAGCCGGAGACGCAAGGCCCGGCTCCCCTCCCAGGTTGTGATCTCGTCGGGGAGTGAGGAGTCCAGTGCCGCGTCTGAGGCCGCAGCTGCCGAGGAGAGGTCCAGGAGGCGGAGGTTGGAGTTGGACCCAACAGGGCACAACGGAGGAAGATGGCACAGAGTCATCCAGGTTGGTGGGGGTTTGGTGGAGGAGGAGTCCGTGCAAGCAACAGAGGCGGGGTCTGGAGGTGGGGATTCCACTAGTTCTAGTGGTGCAGTGCAGGACCAGGGACAGGTGGCAGCACAGGCCACCGTGGAGGTGCCTGTGTGCAATCCTGTCCCTGCTCCTGTCACTGCATCATCTTGCACCAGCAGGGATGCCTACCTCCAGACCCGTTCTCAGGGAGGGGATTGGCTTACACCAACTGGCCATCCTCTCCCTGCGGATGTGGCTATCCTGCAACAGGTTGAGCCTTTCCAGGGTGGGGTGGCGTTGCGTCAACGGGCCATGCGAGCTGACCTGCAGTCTTTCCATGATGAGACTGCACGTCTTCTCGCATGGCTCGTTGACCACGTTGACCCACTGGGACAGCTCACCATGGCCGGATTCCTCCGTTTCCTGGACCTTGTTCCGACCCCTTCCTCAACGGAACCCCCTATGCCCCAGTCGTCCTCCATGCCATCTTCCCACCCATGTATCACCTGGGTGCCCTGTGGAGCTGCCTCTGACCATGCGGCCAGGCTGGTGGACAACAGATCCCTGCCACAGTCGGAAGTCGGACGTCCAGCAGGGGTGGCCACATCAACAACTGCACCCCAGCTGGAGGAGGATGTGCAGGCACCATCGGACAGGGCACATGGACAGCAGCAGCAGCAGGAGGCTGTAGGTGGGAGCCACGGTGGCTCGGGGCCTTCGACATCGGAGGGGCAGGCATCGGCCGGAGGAAAGGAGGACCCAGGATGGGAAGTGTCTTCCGTGTGGCAGCGGTTGGTCCACGCCATAGATGCGGAGCGACAGCGGGCAGAAGAGGCACAGCTCACGATGATCAGGGCGGAGAACTCCATGCGGAGGGCCCTGAGGCGGGCCGAGTGCCTCGAGGCAATCCGCAGGGAGTTGGAGGAGAACATGTCATTGTCCCTGCGGACCCTCGGGGCCATGGAACAGGACCGCCTCCGGGACATTGAGCAGGAGTTCGATGATGCCCTGGCCCGCAACATCCAGAAGTGAGCCGTTGGACTAGCCCGCTGCCATTGTATATAGTTAATTAGTGTTAGGTTTCATTTATTTTTTTTAATTTGGGGCGCTTGGACTATGCCCCACTTTTTTGTATATAGTTATTAGTTAGGTGGGTTTTATTGTAGGTTTCAATTACATTGTTGGAATCATGGACCCTGGATTTGCTCTTTGTACAGTTTGACAGTGGATTTGTGGCCTTCATCTTTTATTATTTTTTCACCATGGAGCAATGGATTTTCACTTTACTTTCCCTTTGGATTTGCTTTGTTGGACGGTGACTTTGGACACAATTTCATTACGGTTATTTTGGATTCACATTTTCATTATTTATTATTTTGGTGGACATGCTGCATTTTGATATTTGTTGCCATTATTGTTTCTTTTGATTTCATTCACTTCATTTACACTGTAATACATTTTTGTTTCTTACTTCAATGTGTGACTTCTCTCATTGGTTTCATGCCTGCCACAATGTGGGTTTTCACAGTCATGTGTTGCCATTGTGTGGGTCTGACAGACTTGTACTCATGCGCATACTGCTTATTTGTTATCTATCATGTAATGGGTATTTCAATTTTGAATGGATGTAAAGCTTGGTTAGGTGTTTGGACTGAGGTGGCGTGGGGTGTGATTTGGGTGGGCATAGGAAACTGGGATCTGGATTGCGATGACGTGTTGGCTGGGGGACATGTGTGGGGGCCTGCTGGCAGGTGCCCCGCACTGCTGGGGGTGGGGGTGCTGGGAGACATGAGTTGGACATGTGTGGGGGCCTGGTGGAGGGTGCCCTGCACTGCTGGTGGGTGGGGGTGCTGGGAGACATGAGTTGGACATGAGTGGGGGCCTGGTGGAGGGTACCCTGCACTGCTGGGGGGTGGGGGTGCAGGTGGACATGAGTGGGGGCCTGGTGGAGGCTGCCCCTGACTGCTGGGGGGTGGGGGTTCAGGGGTACATGAGTGGGGGCCTGGTGGAGGGTGCCCCTGACTGCTGGAGGGTGGGGGTGCAGAGAGACATGTGTTGGACATGTGTGGGGGCCTGGTGGAGGGTGCCCTGCACTGCTGGGGGTTGGGGGTGCTGGGAGACATGAGTTGGACATGAGTGGGGGCCTGGTGAAGGGTGCCCTGCACTGCTGGGGGGTGGGGGTGCAGGGGGACATGAGTGGGGCCTGGTGGAGGGTGCCCCTGACTGCTGGGGGGTGGGGGTGCAGGGGGACATGAGTGGGGGCCTGGTGGAGGGTGCCCCTGGATGCTGGGGGGTGGGTGTGCAGGGGGACATGAGTGGGGGCCTGGTGGAGGGTGCCCTGCACTGCTGGGGGGTGGGGGTGCTGGGAGACATGAGTTGGACATGAGTGGGGGCCTGGTGGAGGGTGCCCTGCACTGCTGGGGGGTGGGGGTGCTGGGAGACATGAGTGGGGGCCTGGTGGAGGGAGCCCCTGACTGCTGGGGGGTGGAGGTGCATGGGGACATGAGTGGGGGCCTGGTGGAGGGTGCCCCTGTCTGGTGGGGGGGTGGGGGTGCAGGGGGACATGAGTGGGGGCCTGGTGGAGGGTGCCCCTGACTGGTGGGGGGTGGGGGTGCAGGGGGACATGAGTGGGGTCCTGGTGGAGGGTGCCCTGCACTGCGGGGGGTGGGGGTGCTGGGAGACATGAGTGGGGACCTGGTGGAGGGTGCCCCTGACTGCTGGGGGGGTGGGGGTGAAAGGACATGAGTGGGGGCCTGGTGGAGGGTGCCCCTGGCTGCTGGGGGTTGGGGGTGCCGGGGGACATGAGTGGGGGCCTGGTGGAGGGTGCCCTGCACTGCTGGGGGGTGGGGGTGCTGGGAGACATGAGGTGGACATGGGTGGGGGCCTGGTGGAGGGTGCCCCTGACTGCTGGGGGTGTGGGTGCAGGGGGACATGAGTGGGGGCCTGGTGGAGGGTGCCCTGCACTGCTGGGGGGTGGGAGTGCAGGGGGACATGAGTGGGGGCCTGGTGGAGGGTGCCCTGCACTGCTGGGGGGGTGGGGCTGCTGGGAGACATGAGTTGGACATGAGTGGGTGCCTGGTGGAGGGTGGCCTGCACTGCTGGGGGGTGCGGGTGCTGGGAGACATGAGTTGGACATGAGTGGGGGCCTGGTGGAGGGTGCCCCTGACTGCTGGGGGGTGTGGGTGCAGGGGGACATGAGTGGGGGCCTGGTGGAGGGTGCCCTGCACTGCTGGGGGGTGGGAGTGCAGGGGGACATGAGTGGGGGCCTGGTGGAGGGTGCCCCTGGATGCTGGGGGGTGGGGGTGCAGGGGGACATGAGTGGAGGCCTGGTGGAGGGTGCCCTGCACTGCTGGGGCGTGGGGGTGCTGGGAGACATGAGTTGGACATGAGTGGGGGCCTGGTGGAGGGTGCCCTGCACTGCTAGGGGGTGGGGGTGCTGGGAGACATGTGTTGGACATGAGTGGGGGCCTGGTGGAGGGTGCCCCACAGTGCTGGGGGGTGGGGGTGCAGGGGGACATGAGTGGGGGCCTGGTGGAGGGTGCCCCTGGCTGCTGGTGGATAGGGGTGCAGGGGGACATGAGTGGGGGCCTGGTGGAGGGTGCTGGGAGACACGAGTTGGACATGAGTGGGGGCTTGGTGGAGGATGCCCCTGACTGCTGGGGGGTGTGGGTGCTGGGAGACATGAGTTGGACATGAGTGGGGGCCTGGTGGAGGGTGCCCCTGACTGCTGGGGGTGGGGGTGCAGGGGGACATGCATTGGTGGTCAGTAGTGCAAGGTGACATGTGGGTTGGCTGGGGGGCATGGGCATAGTGGATGGGCTGCCTGCGGGACATGTGCAGGGTAGTCCCCTGTGGTGTGGGCCGCCTGCAGGGGCCGTGGAGGGTGTAGAGGGAACACCTGGGAGGACCCACACGGGCAATTCACGTGTAGTGCTCCCCGCGCACCCCTGGAATACAGTACCCTGATGGAATCGCGTGTGATACTTCCCGCGCACCCCTGAAATGCACGTACCCTGCTGCTTTTGCGTGTGATACTTCCCGCGCACCCCCGGAATACACGTACCCTGCTGCTTTTGCGTGTGATACTTCCTGCGCACCCCTGGAATACACGTACCCTGATGGAATCGCATGTGATACTTCCCGCGCACCCCTGAAATGCACGTACCCTGCTGTTTTTGCGTGTGATACTTCCCGGGCACCCCTGGAATACACGTGGCCTGATGGAATCACGTGTGTTACTTCCCGCGCACCCCTGATGTACACGTACCCAGGACAATCGTGTGTGAAACTTCCCGAGAATCACTGAAATACACGTTCCCCGCTTGGCGTTTGCTGTTTGGCAGCCCTGTGAACTGGTCCAGGGTTAGCGCAGCCCTTTGCGATGATTTTGGAATTTTGAAGGCTTTTCCTAGCGCAAGGGCGTTCTGGGGGTCGTAACTGGCGCTGCTGCAGGGTCGCTGCGCCACTCTGCGCCACGGCTGGTTTTGGAGGCTAAAATCCATGAATACGCTGTGCGATGAAAAGGATTTTATCGCACGCGGCTGGCGCAGTGTATCGCATGGGGACACTGTGCGCCAACTGTGGGCGCCACTTTTGTGCGAATTTCTATGAATTACCCTCTAGGTACTTTACTGAGAAATATAAAGTAGATGGACTCTATACGGTTTTTTTTTAGTTCTATTTTTTTAACTGTGAAAGGTGGTTCCTAAAGGAACATTTCTTTTGTTGTTTTTGGATGTATTTATTTTTTGTTTTTTTGGCAGGAGAGCTAAGAACGAAATGTGGGGAGAAAATGAGGGAAGAGGCACCAAACACTAATATGGAGGGGTAGGTGGACAGGGGAAAATGTTGCACGTGTGTTATTTCTAAGGTAGGGGGTAGTGTTTCTCATGCTCCTTGATTACAGCAGTGGTGGTGGCTCTTGGGGAGGAGGGATGGCATTGGCTGATGCCATTCAAAGATAAATAGCAGTTTTGCTAAAGTATGTATTGTGTACTAGATTGTTAATGGATAATGAGTAAGAATATATGTTGGAGCTGTGCAAGGGAAATTTTGAAGTTGAAGCTGAAAGTTCCTAGATCAGTAGAAAATGCAGTTCCGAACTGTCTGCGAAGCACGGATCTTATCGTGAAGCGTGGACGGGTTCTTGGACACGTCATCATGCTGCGTGCCAGCGTATGGTCATGGCACTGTCCGGAAGGTCCGCAATTAAGTCAGATGTTCGTAGACGTCCACAGATGCAAAACTAGTTGAAATAGTTGCAAAAAGTGTATATAAGTGTTGAAAATGATTCTAGAAGGTGGGAAATGGCAGAGTTTTAAGGTGACACTTTGTAAATTGGACACAAATATTGCTATATTGGGTAAGTATGATATTAGTAAGTTGTAGGAAAATAGCATGCACTGGTAAAAACCCATGAAATTCTATGAAAAAATGTTGTTAAAGGGACGTTATTGTTAAGTTGCACTAATAAAAACCTATGAAATTCAATGAAAAAACTTTGTTAAAGGGACTTGCGCCATGGCGTCCCCCGCCTACCCTTTATTCAGCCCCGGCCATCGATCTAGAGCAGACTTTTACAGATGAGGAATGGGACAGAGTGCTGGTATATACAAGGAAAGTGTCTAGGAACACTAGATTTAAGCAAATACAACTACAAGTCACACATATGGCATACATAACCCCACAAGCCATTTGGCGGTTCCTGGGAGCAGAGCTGCAGAGATGCCCCAAATGCACAAGCGACTCGGCAGGGATGAGGCACATGTTTTAGTCATGCCCTGTGATTAGGGCCACCTGGCAGAACATAGCGGGAAGACTCAAGGGCGGGGGGTAGATATGCGAGGGTCATCTATGGCTGATTGGTTCTGTGTTGCAGCCTGAAATTCATACTGAAGGGTGGCAATGTTGCTGTCCAGTAGCAACAGGGCAAGTTATGTAACAACCTCTCCCATAGCAGTGATTTTCCTTTTTCCAAACCAGGTAGATTCCAAAGGTGCATCAACCCATCGGGCTCTATGGCAGCAGAAGAATCGCCTCAGTTCTCAGTAACTAGGGTCTTGTTTGAATAAAATATGTTTTTTTCTCTGTAGAATAGCTGTGCTTGGAATCGCAGCTCTGCTCACATAGGATTTTCCAGCATCTGTTCATGTACTCATAGAACGCGTCTCGGTGTGTGACCCAATATGTAGTGTTCCTGCAATTGAATTGACTCCAAACAAGTTCGCGTTTTTCAGGATCATACGCACGCCATCTAAACAGTTCTCCATAACTTCCGGGATGGATTTGGTCAGGTACCTCGCTTTCTCAGATCTTCTTGAAATGCCTTACTTGTGTTTTGTTGCGAATGTGAGGCAAGGTGTGCCAACCTATGTGACAGCAGTGGAACCTCTAGATGCCCGAGTTCAGCATGAACTGGTGTTTGGATAGTGGTAGCACAGTAAATGACCAACTGGTTGATGGTGGTCAGGCTGGCAACTCCCAAAGGCACACCTCCTCACGCAGCTGTGGTCACGATGTTAAAACAATTGGGTAGCTAATAGGAGCTGGTGACAAAGTTCTCAACCCTAACTACACTTGCAGTGCAAGCCATGGAATATGATGAAAGTTCAGAGAGCTAAGTACGTGTAATGATTTCGCATGTAACTTGCTACTGGCTGATGCTTGAATCCTCTTGTGTCACATAGGCGTATGTAAGGCACACCATTGGTGGACATTTTTCATTTAGGACCAGACTTCATTTAAAAAGTATCGTCATATCTTCTTTACTGATTGTAGAAAAAATTTAAATTAAAACTTCTATGTTATAATAAAAGGTGGTATAACACCAAATGTGATCAGTGGTATAATGTAAGTCAATTTAAATTTGCACTTTTTGCCTTAGTCCGTACTAGAAACATGGAATGCTGGTGTTTGTGTAAGCTGTGTGATCCAAAATACAGAACCTGTGATCATGTTTTGGTAATGAAACAAAAGTGACTTGTGCACCCTTCCGTAACCAGTGCCATACAGTGATGATGTTGTGGGCCACAGGCATATAAAACTATTGAACTTTTCCCTTGTGCATAAGATCCCTGTGGCCTGGTATTTGTGTCTTCCCTAAAATAGTGTACCCTCTCATGCATGCAGGTAAAAGCATTTTATCTGAAAACATTGAGTGTCTCAGTAACCTGTGGTATTTCTGACTGTATTTTTCAGGTTTGCAACAAGCACCGAAATCAAATGTATCACTTCAGATTAATGGGATAGTTGTGATGGACGGCCTAACCATAGCATCGTGTTATGCTATGTCTCTGCACATATCATTGCGTCTATGAAGCAGTTATGCTTTTTGTGTATATGTGCAATTCAACAAATTAAAAATTTGTTGTCCAGCAATCTTGTGCTTTGAGTGTCATTTATTTGTTAAAAAAAAGAAACATTATACATGGGTAGCACACTTGATGTGTGTTGTGTTTTTATATTCACTTCTTCGCTTTTATAGTGAAATAAAGTAAAATTAAAATAATAATGTGCCGGACCACACACGGAAGGCCCAAGGGTTTCCCTCTATTGATCACGATCACGACGGCGGACTCAAAGAGCATGATCAGCACTTATGGGGCTGGATCCCTAAAGCCCTTGTAACTCAGTCTCGAACATAGTCATCCAGGGAGCCGGAAGACCACAGAGACCAAGACCTTGTTGCGAATGTACAGCCACCCTCTATAAAGCTACTAAAAATGGTCTTGTGGAATACACAAGGCTTCACTCACCTGACCGCTCCGAGTGATGTAAACTTGGGAGACTTTGACACCATATGCCTCCAGAAGACGTGGCTTCAGGAAAAACCACACCTGGACGGCTATGAGATTATCTTCTCCACAGCACTAAAGGGTACAAAAGGGTGCCCGTTGTCAGGACTTCTAACAGCACTACGATCTGGCTGCGCTATCCACCTTAAAAAATGAATAACTGTGAGCCAGTTTCTTCAAGCATTACTCGTCAATTGGAAACACCCGGACACTCTGGCTGAGGACGGACAATAGAAACCATGGCGATTATCAACTTATATTGGAACCCTCAAGCCATGAGTAATGGTCAATTTTTAAGGATGGTTGAGACTCAAATTGACATCTACATTGGCTTCCAAACCAAGTATATGATTGTATGTGGCGATTTATAGACACCTGCTCAAAACCTGGAATAATGAGACATCCACCTAGAACTGTACAATCATCTGAGAGAGGAACTCTTTGGTCTTTTTTTATGGATTCTCGAGACCTCTATAACCTCCAACAATCTTTGGATCAGGGTGCCACATCAGTACCAACATGGGAGAGGGCAGGGCAGAGTGCAGTATTAGACTACATCTTTGTGTCGAGGGAACTCTGCCAGCTGGTCACAACATTCGGAGTAATAAGAACGACGACAACAATTTTCTGATTATATCATTGAAGCAGTAAGTTGAGTCAGTGAAACCAGAGCCAAAAAGGTAGTGCAAATAGAAGCTTGCAATGGAGGAACCCTACTTAGACTCACTGGTAATACAATTAAAAACCTAACATCGGAATACATAACTGGTCAGTCCTCAGAAAACGATCAATCGCAGGATTATGCAGTCAACTACTTCCGTCTGCTGGTTGCCTATTGCTGGGAAAACAAAAACTGGGCCCGCTCCAAATTCAAGACACCACGTGTTTGATAGATTCTTGGTTGAAAAAAGAAGAGTAGTTAGGAGGGCAGTGCGCCTAGCACAGAAATTCAACACTCTAGAACATAAAGAAAAAGCAATACTCGCAACAGAAGTTTTAAAAAGATGGTTGATCAGTCATAGTCTCAAAATGTATCAAGCTGACGCGCAGCAAATGCTCTGAGTGGTATGTGGCAGACAACCCAAGGAATTTTGGTCACTATTGAAAACAACCACAAACTCAACCAATGATTCCTTACAAAACAAAGTGGGTGAAAAAAAAGGATTGATCATTTTTCAGCTCTGTTTCAACAACCATCACAACTGCAAGATTGCCCCAAAGGCAACATATCTGGGCAATCCCGTATCACATGGAATCCATACTGAGAGAAAATGCCAAATTGAGCACTTCTATGGTGCCTGGCCCTGACGGTTTTATCAATGCCAACCTCAAGCAACACCCAAATGAATGGGCCAATTTCATCCACGAGCTGTTAAAAGAATGTATAAATAGGAGATCAATCCCGGACTCTTGGAGACAGTCAACAGTGGTTCCGATTTTCAAGAAGGGGAAAAAAGATAACCCAAAGAATTATCGGCCAATCGCCTTATTGGATGTAATTGGTAAGGTGCAGGCTTTTGACCAGGTAAACTGTGAAATCCTATGGCAAAAACTGTCCCATCAGAAATGTCCGTTAGAGATCTTAGAGGCCATCCAAGCACTCCACACCAAATCATCGATGAGAGTGCGAGTAAACCGCTCTGGTCTTCTATCGCCCAAAATCCAAACATGCAGAAGATTGAAACAGGACTTTCCACTTGTTCCAGGCCGGTTAAATTTCTACTTGACCGATTTTCAGCACTGCAAGAAGGGTCTTAGATCCTTCTCTTCCACAATAAGAGGAGTTAAAATCACAAGACTCCTATATGCCGACGATCTGATTCTGGTGGATCAGACTGCCGTCGGCCTTCAGCGACAGTTTGACTACTCGGTGAACTACATCAAAGAAAACAACTTAGAGATCAATAAGTAAAAAAAACTGTTATGTCCATGGAAAAATCAACAAGATAAACAGTAAAAATTGCAGTGGTACTTGGAAGGCTCCAAAATAGAACAAGTGAATCAATTCAAGTACCACTAAACAACAGCATAGTGGAATCCCCAATGCAAACCGTATTTTGTGAAAAGGTCAAAAAACTTGCAATGCAAACAAGGGCAGTTGATAAAAAATGTGGCTGCTTCTCCATTATACCTGCTGCGGATTTCTACAAGGCTAAAGTCATCCCTTCTTTAACATATGGAGTGGAAGCAATGCCAACCATTCTAGATAAACTTTGGCCAAGACTGGAAGGCTATTTCTGGCAGAGAGTCATGGGTCTTCCGACCTCGACACCAATAGCAGTAATTTGTCAAGAACTGAGGTTGTGCTCACTACAAGTAGTGGTTGAGCGAAACACTCTTATACTATACAGGAAGATACTTGTAACAACTAGACCAGATATTTTCAACATCATCAACACAGAGCTTGTGAGTGTAAACAACAGATTACTGATGACTTGGTTAAAAGAAAAATAAGGCAACCCTAGAACAGATTGGTTGCTCAGAGGAGGACCTAGTACTGAATCCAACTAAAGTCCGAAAAAAACTGGAAGAGCGAAACTGGATTAGTACCAACGATATTGCATCTGCATATAAAATGACGGCTAACCTGCCGCCCAATTCAAAAAGGTTAAACCAGCTTCCGGAGTACATGAAGAAACTCCCAAGTCGCTCGGATAGAAATTATTTTCTGAGAGCATGCCTCAACCTATTTCCGATGAATTAATTAATGGCCATCAGAGGGAAATCGACCTCAAACAAATGTCGATATTGTGACAATCCTGATCAGGTGGAAACGCTGAGACACATTCTATTCTCATGTTTGGGCTTCAATGAAAGGAGAATCACCTACCTGGTCCACCTCTTCTCTGACCTTCGAATCTACAATGAAGAGCTGTGGTGGAACCGTTTAATGTGTGGAGACCAAACCTCATTTGTGATAGCGGTCGCATCTTTACTCCAAAACATCTCCCTAGAAAGGATTGATGAATAACAATCCAAAGTGAAGAAGGTAATCAAGGATACAGAGACTGTCATAAAGTCCGAAATAGACTAGGAATTTTTCTTTTCTGAATGAATAAAATGATGGATTTTCCTGCCTTGTTTTATCTCGTAAAAATTGTAAAATCAATTGAAACAAGTAAATAAAAACATTTAAAAAAATAATAATAATGCATCCATCATTTTACTGGATTATGCATTTTCCCATGTCACTTTCATAGTGAGCATAAAGAATGATCCAGTTTAAAGCTGACCGTTTGTGTTGTGCTGCCTTTGCTGAATCGAAACATTATGTATACATAATAATTCACTCCAATGAAACCAGCATCCATACTTGTTTTTATCCAAATCAAATGTATCTAGATTATTCCAAATCTCTGATTTCTTTTCCTCAGAGCTAAAATCATACCTTTGCAGTAACACAAGCATTCTAGCTTAGTTACCTGTAAATTAAGCTATGCATTTAGCAGTGGGGCAGAATACATTTGTAAATACCCTGAGAAGGAGCTTAAACAGAAATACGTAGATTTCACTCACATCCATTAGTGGGTGCTTTTAATCTGCAAATATGGATGTCTAGGTAGAATGCATCTTAGTGTAGGTACATGTATGCATGTAGCATGCACATGTGAAAATTACTCTTAAAAAAGGCAGTGTGCGTTTTAAAAAAAGAATGTTTTTTTTTAAATGCCAAAAATTGAAAAAAGGTTTAATCTTTTCCAATGTGAACTATAATTTTGAAAAAATATAGCTGTTGTGTTTGGCTATGTTAATGCTCTTTTTTTTTTATAGATTTTTATTTTTGACGGCAGAAGTTCACAAGGCACGTACAGAAGGCAACAAGTGTATATAACAGTTATAACATGGAGCAACACATTGGTCAGAGTACAACAATCACAGCATTTACAACAGAGCATCAAATGAGAAGAGAGGGTATAGAGCTTCATGAAGTAGGATCGGATCCTGATAGGGCAGGGGACAACCCAGACTCGGGTGTACCCTCGCTTTGTCTGTTAAGATAAGTATTGAATTCAGCCTAGATGTTCTTGGGGCGAGAGTGGGCCGGAGTGTAGTCAGGTATTCCTCCTCACAGTTTCGTGACCAAGTGAGCAGGCGCAGCCATTTTTGAAAGGCCGGGGGGGAGGAGCTTTTCCAGCACTGGAGTATACACTTTTTGGCAATCATACAGCTCACTTTTAGAAATTTAGCCAGACGTCTAGTTTCATCAGTTTTCCAGACCCCAAACAGAACTGCCAGGGGATCAGGGTCAACCACAGTTTCAATTATTGCAGTGAGCGTTTTCAGGATGCTTTCCCAGAAATCGGATAGCCCATTGCAGGTCCAGAACATATGTAGGTGATCAGCTTCTTCTGCACTACAACGAGGGCATAGGTGCACCGTGGTGCGGGTAAACCTTGAGGTCCTGTGTGGGGTGTAATAGAGCCTGTTTAGAAGTTTGTACTGCATGGCACGGTGACGGAAATTGAGGGAGACTTTTTCAGTGTGTAGGCACATTTCCCCCCAGGTCTCGTCAGATATTTCTAGGCCCAGTTCATTCACCCACTCGTCGCGTGCCCTGAGAGCTGGGGCCGCAGAGGTGTCTTGTAGGATCTTGTATGGTGAGGAGATGACGCCACGGGCGCCGCCAGAATTGGCAATATATGCGATCGCCTGGTTATCTGGGGGCTCATCTGGAAATTAGGGCCATCTAGTGCGGAATGCGGCTCGGAGTCTGTAATATTGGAGGGTCTCTAAGGCGGATCTGGTGTGCCCTTGCCTCCATGTTTGGGGATCGATGAACCTGCCTTCGGGGTAGAAGTCAGATAGCACCTGGTTTCCCAGTGCCCCCCAGTGACGGGCCAGAGCTGTGTCATGTGTGGGATCCAGGCCGGGGAAGGCCCATACAGGGAGCCATATGGGGAGCGCTCAGTTGTTGGATATAGCACGCGTGTCCAGGCGTGAATGGTCGCGTTGATTGGGTCAATAGGAGAGTCAGGTACATAATGACGATGCATTATAAGAGACATGATGTTGGTGCCAGCGGCGGCGTGTTGGGCTTGGGCCGCAGTCCAGAAGAGTGTCAGATCCGGGGCTGTGAATCCCCCTTGTTTGTATGGAAGCACCATGTCCGTCCACTTCTTACGCAACTGCACCAGAATGCCATAGGAACTGTGCGCAAAGTGTGTGTAGTTTAGCGAAGTACTCCCTCCCCGGCCACATAGGTATGTTACTGAAAATGTAATGGAGCTTGGGGAGAAGAATCATTTTGATGAGGGAGAGTCGGCCAGCCATGGACAGCGGGAGAGAGCGCCACCGTGATATCTTAGCCTCAACTGTTTGTACCACCGCCGTGTAATTATCGGCAAGTAGGGCGGATTTGGTTAGGGATATCTGCACTCCCAGATATCTGACACCATCCGGAGGCCAGCGTAGGGGGTACTCAGTGGTGGGTTGTCGAGTAGATTTAGTAAGCGGGAAGATTTCAGACTTTGAATAGTTGATTGTGAAACCAGAGTAGGTGCCGATGCAGGTGATATCTCTTAATATGGGGTCAAGATGGGTTGTTGGCTCTCTGATGTATAGTAAAACGTCATCTGCGTATAGAGATATGATTTCAGGGTCATCTTCACCCTTATACCCTTGCGGGCATGGTGTGCACGGACGTAGTCCGCCATCGGCTCTATTGCTAGTGCAAAAAGAATCGGGGAGAAGGGACATCCCTGGCGGGTAACCCTGGAGAGTGTGAAAAGGTCCCATGTCAATGAGTTAGCTCTGACACGCGGCACAGGGGAGGTGTATAGTAGTTTGATGAACTCAATCATGTTTGGGCCGATGCCCATCTTCTCCAGCACCAGCCACATGTAGCTCCAAGAGACTATATCAAAGGCCTTCTGGGCGTCCAGGGTGACTGCGACAGCCTGGACGTCCTGGTCTATACGGGACATAACATCAAACAATCTCCTGATATTGTGGGAAGTGGACCTACCAGGGACGAAACCCGCCTGGTCCTCGTGGACTAGATATGCATAATGGGCAGAAAGCGGTTCGCTATGATCTTTGCAAAGATTTTGGTGTCGAGGTTCATGAGGGAGAGAGGCCTATAGGACCCGCATTCGTCATCAGGTTTACCAGCCTTGAGCAGAACCGTAATGACAGCTTCACGCATGGAAGAGGGGAGGATGGAGACATGGAGTGCTTTGTCCCAAACATTGAGCCAGTATGGCGTCATGCTCTTGGTAAAATTCGGCGGTGAGTCCATCCGGGCCCGGCGCCTTACCTCTGGGTAAGTCCGAGATGGCCGTCACCACCTCGTCTAATGTAATTGGGGAGTCCAGCTGGTCCCGGGTTGGAGGGGATATCTCAGTAGTGGGGATCTGGTCAAGCAACTCGCGTATGTGTTGTTCAGCGTGTTCGGCAGGTTGGGAATAGAGGGACTTGTAAAAGTCAGTAAATATATCTAGAATTTGCTGGTCCGCCCACTGCACACTGCCAGATTGATCTTTGATGGAGGTGATCTAGGTCCGGCAAGATTCCCTCCTCACCAGTATCGCTAGTGTTTTCCCCGGTCTGTCTCCCTCGCCATATTTCCTGGCGGCCTGTGGGCAGCTAAAGTACTGGACTTCGTTGGCAGCCAGCGCATTATATGCCTGGAGTTTGTCGCTGATTTGGGCGAGTATAGCGGGGTCAGCACCTGTGGGGCATTGCAGCTCCAATTGCTTCAGTTTGGCTTTGGAGCAGCCGAGGGCGGCTCTGATTGCTTTGAGTACCCCAGATTCCCGTGAGATAGCCATACCCCTGATGTATACTTTGAAGGCATCCCACCTAACCGCAGCCGATGTGCCCTGGAGGGAGTTGTGCTCAAAGAAGGATTAGATGTCTGCCAGGATTTCGGCCTTGAACACTATAACTTTGAGGGCCTCAGATTTGAAGCGCCAGGTGCTGAATGTCGGAGTGGGCATACCTAGCCTGACAGATAGTGTAATTGGAGCATGGTCTGAGAATGTGCGAGATAGGATCCAGGACCCCTCCACCCAGCCCATGGTTTCACTAGACACAAGGAACAGGTCTATCCTAGATGAACTGTCATGCACGGATGAATAGTAAGTGTACTCCCGACGCTGGGGGTGTAGTGTCCTGCAGACATCGCAAATGTTAAGCGCCCGCATGTGGCCGTGAAGCCTGCGTGCAGCACTGGACAGGGCTCGAGTGGCAGTGCCAGTTCTGTCCAGGACAGTGTCCAGAATAAGGTTCAGGTCTCCCCCCCATATAGTCTGGATTCCCACGTAGCCCAGCATTATGGTGGTTACAGCGTCAAAGAACTCAGGGGAGTCCACGTTGGGGCAGTAAGTATTGACAAGTAGGTACTCTTTATTAAGTAGTGTGCAGTGCAGTATGACATAGCGTCCTTCAGGGTCTATATAGCTTTTATGCAGTATAAATTTAATTGATTTATGGATCATTGTGAGGACACCCCTGGATTGGGAGGAATAGGAAGTGAAGACTCTGGCTGGGCCCCATGCCGGGGCCATGGTACTCGGGATGTAGCCATTGGAGTGTGTTTCCTGTAGAAATAGTACTTTACAGCTGTGCCTATCAGCAAAGGCCATTATCTTACGGACCTTGGTGTGATTGCTTAACCCCCGGACGTTCCAGGACATTATGACGTGGGCATTTCAGTGACAGATGTCTAGTCCCATAGTGCACGTGTCAGTGGACATCCCAGGTCCAGCAATGGTGTGAGCTCCCAGAGTTTGAATCGAGAGTGTGCTCGTGGCTCTGCAGTGCGCGCGCCGTGAAACCTTGCATGCCTTTTTTTGTAACACCCCATTCCCACCCACCACCCTCACCACCAACACAAGATCAGCAGTGTAAACATCACCCACCCTCACCTGCACGCAGCTGAGCTGTCCCGAACTTGGCCCAGTCTGCACAAGAGCCCAACTGGGGCTAACCCACAACAGTAGTGAATACAAGAACAGTGCAATCGCAGCCGGGTGCGCCATTGCCGTGCACAAGCACGCTTGGAGCCAAATGGTTGCGTTACAAAACGAGCAGTGTAGGCGGTCATGTAGTACATGTCCCTGCTTTTATAAGTGGGAAACAGGGATCTGCATGTGAACCATAGTGGACCAATTGACCGGCAGGCAGATTTAGCAGTTATGTGGTGCTTGTCCCCGTAGCAGCAGATGAAAGTCAGAGGCCTGCCAACATACATTAGAGACTTACATCATGGACAACCAGAAGTGATAAGAGTGGACGGATAAGTGAACTGGTATTGCATTAGCTCCCAGGTGCACATACATGTATCGGGTGCCAGGTGAGATGTGTATAGTGGAGCTATGCACCAGGGTGAATACAAAAGCATAGTGGACCATAGATGCAAACAGTGATCGGTGAGAGTCGAACAGGGAATAAACTTAACATGTAGATGGTACAGGACAAACATAAAATTCAATCGTTGCCCATGAGGTCGACAGCAGGAGGCTGCAGGGGTATGTGCGCTTCTATGAATTTCACAGCTTTGGACGGCACCGTGAAAAAGTACAATTTGTTGTTGAACGTGAACTTCAAGCGTGCAGGGAATAGTATGGCGTAGGGGATGTTGCTCTCCCTGAGGAGTTTCTTCACTCCGAGAAATTGGCGACGTTCCTGCTGCACTCCGGTGGAGAAGTCAGGGAAAATTCTGATCACTTGTGAGTCCATTCTTAGCTCTCCCCTCTCCCGTGCAAGGCGGAGAATGTGATCGCGATCTTTGAAACTCAAAATCTTCGCAATGATGATACTATATCACAACCCGGGAGCCAGGGTACTGACCAACCGCACCATGTCAGAGTGGTTTGGGGTGGGCAGGGGTACAAGGCAGGGCTGCCCGTTTTCTCCCATCCTATTCGCCCTTGCTATGGAACCGGTTGCAGCAGCAATAAGGGAACACCAAACACAGAGGGGTATATGGATGGTAGGCCTGACCCAGTCAATTTCACTATATGCAGATGACACCCTGCTCTATATACGGGAACCGGACACACACCTAGGGCCTGCAATGGAGACCATACATACATTTTCAGAGTAATCAGGATATAAAACTAACCGTTCCAAATCCAAAATTTTTCCCCTGACTCCTGCCACGACCTGTCCGGGCAACACACACGGCTTACAATGGTCCCCTGATAAGATAAGGTATCTGGGTGTAATTGTGTCGGGAGACAAGGCGTCCCTGTTCTCCAACAATCACGAGGCCCTGTTGACCACGATGGCTGCTAAACTCCGGTTTTGGGCTAAACTTCCCATTTCACTCATGGGTCGGATAGCTATATTGAAAATGGTCATTCTCCCCAAACTACTATACATTTTCACTAATATTCCGATATGGCCTGATAGGAGATTCTTTGACACTCTTAGGTCCCTGGTGGTTGAGTTTGTCTGGAGTGGAGGGACGCCCAGAATGAAGTGGGAGAGGATGGTGGAACCCTACAATAAGGGGGGGGATAGCAGCCCCTGATTTTGAATTATACTATTTGACAGCACAGGCTCAGTTCGTCAAACACTGGTATGATGAGCAAGATACTTCACCCCACATCTGCTTATAACACATGCTGCACGCCCAACTGACTTGAGGTCAGTCATCTTTAAGGCAAAACACAGAGATGAATGTCCGTTTGATCCAGTTAGTACAACTGTGGATGCATGGTCCAGAATTTATCGTAGGCTCGAACTGGAAACACCCTACTATGCTGAGGCCCCGTTTTGAAACTTCCCTGGTATACCGCCCACATATGATCCAGATGTGCGGGAGACATGGGATCCATAGGGAGAGTTTAAAATCAAAGATATATTTCCTAATGGTAGATTCATAACGCTGGAGGAGTTCAAAACAGGGATGGGAAGGGGCCAATTAATGATCCTTCAATACCATAGAATGAAGTTGGCTTTTAAGGCTAGGTGGCCAATGTTCCCGGACGAACCCCCACCGCACCCATGTCTGATAGCTTTGTCAACCCGGGCCGGAACTAGTGTATCGGGCCTATACATGGCCATACAGGCCAACACCCCATCGGAAAATATGATGAATAATTCCTGGGAAACGGACCTAGAAGCTGTCATCCCTGAAAAAACCTGGGAAAGGTACTGTGAACTGACCAAGAAGGTATCCATGAACGCGGGTCTCTGCCTAATTCAATTTAAAGCGTTAAACAAGTTGCACTATACACCCCTTAAAATTGCGAAATTCACAAATACTGGTACAAGTAGTCGTCAGAAGTGTGGTGCAGACCGGGCAGATTCAATGCACATGTACTGGAGCTGCCCTCGCATTAGTGTATTCTGGGGGGAGGTGGCGAAAATCCTAGAGGAGGTGACTCAGGTACCGCGGACCTCACGCCACAAAAATACTTATTTGGAGATATAGGTAAACAGTCAGAAAAAACTAGAAGACTCTTTAATAGTGCATGTGCGGTGGCTAAAAAATGCATCTTTAAAAATTGCAAGAGCACGCAGGCTCCACGGGCAAGCCACTTTGTTAAGGAACTGACGTATGTAAATGAATGTGAGGAACGCTATGTGATGTCACTCCCGAATTCAAGTAAACCTAAGGACATCTGGGCCCCGTTCAGGATGTATCTATGTGAGGCGGATTCAGATAACAGTAGCCCGACAGGGCCTAGTAATATGGTTGCTCCATAGTACTATATCTCATGCTGTATACCTATATTGAATGATTCTGATTAAACATGTATATGGAATGTCATGTTGTTACAATGTGGTGTACCACAATCAATAAATAAAGTTTAAAAAAAAAGAAAAATCTTCACAATGATGGGCCTCGGGAAGTCTCCAGGATTGGGCCGTGGCGATAGCGCTCTGTGGGCCCTTTCAATGGTGAAGAAGGGAGACATGTCAGGATTGCCCAGTAAATCTTTCAAGAGGTTCTCCACCGCCAGTTCGAGTCGACCCTTCAGAGCATTCTCAGGGACACCAATAATGCGTATATTATTTCTGCGTGATTTGGATTCGAGATCATCAAATTTGGCCCTGACCATCTTCATGTCTGTGACCAAAGTGGATACAGTACCCTGGAGAGTGCCTATATTATCATCATCATCAAACAACTTTATTCGGCCTGAAAGGTCATCAAAGTGCATCCTAAAAAACAGTTCTAATACATGATTACAAAAAGACAAATCAAAGAAAAAATCAACAAGACCGTGCAGGACCCGGGCCCTGCTTGAGTGCCCCCGAACAGATCTTTTGGCCAATGATCATGAACCATCCTCCTTTTCCCTCTGGTAGCTCTTGTATCGCTTTGGGACCAGGGCAGTCAAATTTGCCCCTGAAAGGGGACTAAAACCAGAGGGTACTCCTGCGGGGCACACAGGGGCAGATAGGGGAGGTGCACTGACTGTGATGCCACTTTTCCCTGCCCGCCGGTGCCGTTGCATTTGTTCAAAACGTCCCTTGCCAGATGGGCATCTGCAAAAACCAGTTTGACAATATCCAATTTGGCTGAAAAACTGGATAGTCTAGAGCACTCCAACAGGGAACTGTCATGATGCCTACCTCCAAGGAGCCAGGTCCGACCCAGCAACCCCAGAGGCAGGCATCATTTCCCCCAGGGGAGTGCCAACGGGTCCAAGCTGGGGCCCTTTGGACGCAGTCCTGGTGCCTTAGGCGCCAGGCTCATGTTGGACCTCTGTCCTGGTGCCTTAGGCACCAGGCTCATAAAGCTAGACATGTGTTCAAGTGTTTTAATGTGCACTTACCTGATGCAGACCATGCTGCCACATCCAGGCCCTCTTGAGGCCTGAATGGAACTACTTTACCTGTGGGACTACTTTCCACCCGGGTGTGGTCGGGGAAGGATACATACCTGATCGGAGGAAGGATACACACTTGGAACTTCTTCCAAAGCTATTTAAACCACACCCGATCAGCAACTCACGCTTCGCGTTGTTCTGCTCCTCGCAGCTGGACGCTCACTGTGTCAGCTCCTGCATCTGGACTTCAGCCACGCCTGTCAGCATCCTGGGTCACCTGGAAAGGGAGACAAGAGACCTACCAGCTAAATCTGCACCACGGAGACATCACCGACGATCCTGAAAGGGAAGACATCATTTTTTAAAGCATTTCGTTACGATCGCTGCAGCGCTGCATTTCACTCACCTTTCCTGGGTTCCTCCATCTTCAGCAGCGATCATCCGGATACACAGCCACTTCCCAGAGCCTAGAGAAAAAGACAAGAATAAGAGGTGAGAGAAGGAAGGGAATAAGACTTACCTGTTGGGTCATTCCCATTTCATTTCGGGTCTTGCCGCTTCCAGGCATTTTCCGGACCCCGGCCCCTATGGGGAAAAAAGACAAAGACATTGAATGAGCGTATGCAAAGACAGTTCCCGAGCGCTCATCCAGAACTAACCTGCCATTTACTGGAACTGGAACTGCACGTTTCACTTCGGGTCGGCACCATATCTCCGGCATTCCGAACCCCGGCCCCTAAGGGGAAAAAATACATAAGCATTAGCGCTTGCTGCAAAAAGACAATGAACATTATTATTAAGCTTGGACTTTTGAACTTGCAACAGAACTTTTACAGAGCCTTACCTGAATAGTCAAGCTTACCTGAACTCCCAACAATCCTCAATCCAGTGAAGTAACTGGGTTTCAACGCGCCCCTGCATCAGAAGCAGGATGGAGAGCTCATCCTTCCTGACCCTAAGGTGAGACTTCACGGGGAATCGTGGAAGGGTATCGTGGAGGGTTGGAAGAGAGTGGGAGGCTTGAGCATAACTCAGTCAGTAGGTAATACTCCCTTTTCACGCACAGGGGAATATTCCTGCAAGCCAGTGAGTCCATCTTCAGAGTCCTGCGCTTCACCATTGAAGAAGCATCAGCACTCGAAGCCAGACCTGCGCCTCCGTGGGAACCAGGTGAGCGTTACAGAACGCGAAGCCTACCCACAATTTCCCACCCGGGCGCTATGGAGACTTCCGAGACTGATCAGCTGGCCCAGCTTTTGGAGGAATTATGGGCCGAGGTGCACTCAGCCCGCCAGGAGACTAACACTCTCAAAAGAGAACTGATCTTATCCAAGGAAAGAACAGATGACCTAGCCAAAAGGTTATTACAGGCCCAGGCAGGGCACACTCCTTTACCTAATTCCGGAGATATTTCCACATCAATGGGTTTGAGTAACCCGGTACAAATTAATCTACCTGGACACATGCCTTTGGCCCCGCCTGAACGTTTTGCGGGGGATCTCAAGAAATATGCCGTCTTTATGAACCAATGTCGTTTACACTTTCTATGCAGACCCGGAGCCTTCCCTAACGACCAGACCAAGGTAGCCTTTATACTATCTTACCTCAGTGGCAGTGCTGCCTATTGGTCTATTCCATTGGTAAATCAGGATGATGCCATTCTCCAGAATTTTCAGGGCTTCCAGGCCAGCATGGAAAGATTGTTCGCTCGACACTCTCAAGGACAGGCCCTTGATAACGAACTGCTATCCTTACGACAAGGTAATCAGGATCTTCTGTCCTACATAGCCACCTTTAACAGACTGGTTGTGGAAACTGGATGGCCAGAAAGCAAAAGGATCACATTGTTTCATCGAGGCCTGCGCGGAGAGCTTAAGGATGTTCTAGCTCAGATAGTAAACCCACCCCAGGTCTGCGCAGACTACATTGACTTGGTGGTTCAATTTGATCACAGACTTCAAAATAGAAAAGCAGATCGGTTCAAGTATGAAAACCGAGCACCGATCAAAACCCACGCTAACTCCAAGAGTACCTACGTATCTGAACCTATGCAAATCGGTGGTGTTAAAGGACCATTAACGCAGAAAGAACGAGAGAGAAGGCGGCAAATGCAGCTTTGTCTGTATTGCGGGACTTCCGGTCACTTTCTTCGAAATTGTCCAGTTAAACCACTTAAGAAGGTGGTTGGAGCTACTGATAACGAATTAGTGACACCTGATTCGGGAAACGACCTAGCCCGGCAAGCTTAGGGGTCCGCTTGCCGAGCTTGAAAACTAACTCTTTGACCTTGCATTTTGTCATGCCAATGGTGCTCGTGGACCCAAAACAGCCTCAGCAGTTGCATGCTATAAAAGCATACATCGACAGTGGAGCTATTGGAAATTACATAGACAGTGAATTGGCTTCCAGGATTAAGCTTCCTCTCTGCCCGAAAGTAACCCAAGATGTCATTACTACAGTAGATGGAACCGAAAGAGCCTCAGGGCCTGTAACGCATTCCACTGTTGAAGTGACACTGGTGGGTCAGGATGGACATCGGGAAGCAATCGTGTTTGATGTGATCAAGGCCCCACAATTTCAAGTAATTCTTGGAATTCCTTGGTTAGAAACACATAATCCCAGAATTGACTGGCGAGCAAAGAAGATAAGTTTTCCTGATTGTGAACCAACTTGTTATCCAAGAAATCCAGCTATGGGTCTAGCCTCAGCAACTTCCACCCCTGTACAGCTACCGTCAGAATACCAAGAATTCCAAGACGTTTTTCAGAAAGAACAGGCTAACACGTTACCTCCCCATCGGTCTTATGATTGCCAAATCGATCTGGTACCCAATGCTCAACTACCTTGTAGTAGGATTTATGCTCTTACGGAACCTGAGAACCTGCATTTGCGTCAGTATTTAGATCAGTACCTAGCCAATGGTTTTATTCGCCCATCCAAGTCTCCTGTCTCTTCAGCTCTGTTCTTTGTGCCGAAAAAAGAAGGCGACCTTAGAACGTGTATAGACTATCGCGCCCTAAATCAAATAACGATTAAGAATCGTTATCCTCTGCCCTTGATCCCTGAGCTTATCGACCAGGTGAAAGATGCTTGTGTGTACACCAAGTTAGATCTCCGAGGAGCTTATCACCTGGTGCGCATAAAAGAAGGCGACGAATGGAAGACTGCATTCCGCACCAAATTTGGGCTCTTCGAATATGAGGTGATGCCCTTCGGTTTGTGCAATGCACCTGCCGCCTTTCAGTACTTTATGAATGATGTTCTTCAGGAACTTATCGATGTCTGTGTCATTGTTTACATTGACGACATCCTGGTGTACTCTTCTTCAGATTCTGATCACAGAAAACATGTTAGGGCAGTTCTTAAGAAACTGCGCCAGCACAGACTATTTGCAAAACTCGAAAAATGCGTTTTTCATACCACAGAAGTTGAGTTTCTCGGATTCATCCTGACACCTCAAGGAGTCCGAATGGACTCGCGAAAGGTGGACGCCATCCTCAAATGGCCATCTCCAAGCTCGGTGAAGGGAGTTCAGAGCATGCTCGGCTTTGCCAATTTCTATCGAAGATTCATCCCGGAAATTTCCCGAACAGTCCAACCCATCACCGCTCTCCTAAAGAAAAACAAACGCTTCGAATGGACTCTTGAGGCCGAACAAGCCTTCCAGGACCTGAAAACCAAATTCACCTCTGCACCTGTTTTGAAGCACCCGCACCCAGATCTCCCGTACATAGTGGAAACCGATGCATCCAGTTCGGCCATGGGAGCTGTCCTGTCGCAAAGAGACCCAAAAACTAACCAACTACACCCAGTGGCCTTTTGGTCCAGAAAATGTTCTCCTCCTGAAATCAACTACGCAATTACCGATAAAGAGTTACTGGCCATCAAATCTGCTTTCAAGGCTTGGCGTCACTACCTTCTCGGGGCAAGACACACCATCACCGTAATTACGGACCACAGAAACTTACAGTATTTAAAGACGGCCAAAGCTCTTCACGACAACTCCGATGGGCTCTATTCTTTGCGGAATTTGATTTTGTTATTACCTATCGCCCTGGCTGCAAGAATGGAAAAGCAGACGCCTTATCCCGGATTGGCATGGAAGAACCTAATTCGAGCTTAGAACCTGTGCCCATCATACCTGAGCAAAGAATCTTAGGCTTAACTTCATTGCAAACTATTGAGGATATCCAAACGGAAGTAAAACAACTTCTAGACTCTTCAACCTTACCGGAATGGAGTCAAAAGGGTCCTCATTACACCGTTAAGGATGACTTACCCTACTTCCAGGAGCGGTTGTTTCTGCCAAGTAAAGAATTGCAAGAACTTGTTATTGCCCATCATCATGAATCTTTAATGGAAGGACACCCTGGTATCGCTAAAACGGAGGAAAAAATCAAACGCCACTTCTGGTGGCCTTCTTGGAGAAAACACATAAAGTCTTTTGTACTGTCTTGTGGAATTTGCGCCCAAAACAAGGCTCAAAAGAAAAGGCCAGCCAGCCTACTTCAACCCTTGGATATTCCACCGGCACCATGGCACACCCTGTCAATGGACTTTATAACAGATCTGCCTCCTTGTGCTGGTTACAACACAATCCTTGGAATTGTGGACCTATTCTCCAAAAAGGCCCACTTTATCCCTTTAAAGGGTTTGCCTTCAGCTTCCACCTTGGCCAAGGAATTCCTGGAGAATATAGTTTGCATACATGGTTTCCCTTCCATATTAGTCTCGGATCGTGGAAGTGAATTTATCTCACATTTTTGGAAGAAGTGTTGCCAACTAGCACAAATAGATGTGCGGTTATCCACCAGCCACCACCCCCAGACCGACGGACAAACCGAGAGAACCAATCAGACTCTCGAGCAATATCTTCGGTGCATGTTACACCAATCCAAGTTAAATTGGAAAGACATCCTTTGGATCGCAGAATATGCACACAACAATTCAGTGCATTCTGGAACCGGACAAACCCCCTTTTATACTTTGTATGGTCACCATCCTCGGACCTCTGACCTAGATCCACCTCTGACCCTGGAAATGCCCGTAGTAAATCATCTGCATTCCACAATAACCCGAGCCTTCAAAGAAGCTGCAACTCATTTACAGCAAGCCAAGAAAAAGTATAAAGAAAACGCTGATTTGCACCGAAGTAAAACTCCTCCTTACCAAGTAGGAGACCAGGTATGGCTAGCAACTAAACATTTACCCCTCAAGGGCCCGCGAACCTTCAATCCCAGATTCATAGGACCTTATCCCATCAAAGCTATAATCAACCCAGTGGCCTTTAAACTGGATCTACCGTCCAACATGCGTATTCAGCCAGTTTTTCATGCATCACTTTTGAAGCCAGTACAACCAGGAACCCGATTGTCCAAGCCTCCAGATCCAGTTCAAATTGAAGGGGAATTAGAATTCGAAGTTAAAGACATTTTAGACTCCAAGGTGGTAAAGTCAAAACTCTTCTATCTTGTTGACTGGAAGGGATATGGACCTCAGGAGAGATCGTGGGAGCCTAGTAACCATGTCCACGCACCTCGATTAGTACAAAGGTTTCACCGGAGATTTCCGAACAAGCCCAAACCCCCGGAGGGAAGAACCTTGGGAGGGGCCTTGAGGGGGGGTACTGTCATGATGCCTACCTCCAAGGAGCCAGGTCCGACCCAGCAACCCCAGAGGCAGGCATCATTTCCCCCAGGGGAGTGCCAGCGGGCCCAAGCTGGGGCCCTTTGGACGCAGTCCTGGCGCCTTAGGCGCCAGGCTCATGTTGGACCTCTGTCCTGGCGCCTTAGGCACCAGGCTCATAAAGCTAGACATGTGTTCAAGTGTTTTAATGTGCACTTACCTGATGCAGACCATGCTGCCACATCCAGGCCCTCTTGAGGCCTGAATGGAACTACTTTACCTGTGGGACTACTTTCCACCCGGGTGTGGTCGGGGAAGGATACATACCTGATCGGAGGAAGGATACACACTTGGAACTTCTTCCAAAGCTATTTAAACCACACCCGATCAGCAACTCACGCTTCGCGTTGTTCTGCTCCTCGCAGCTGGACGCTCACCGTGTCATCTCCTGCATCTGGACTTCAGCCACGCCTGTCAGCATCCTGGGTCACCTGCAAAGGGAGACAAGAGACCTACCGGCTAAATCTGCACCACGGAGACATCACCGACGATCCTGAAAGGGAAGACATCATTTTTTAAAGCATTTCGTTACGATCGCTGCAGCGCTGCATTTCACTCACCTTTCCTGGGTTCCTCCGTCTTCAGCAGCGATCATCCGGATACACAGCCACTTCCCAGAGCCTAGAGAAAAAGACAAGAATAAGAGGTGAGAGAAGGAAGGGAATAAGACTTACCTGTTGGGTCATTCCCATTTCATTTCGGGTCTTGCCGCTTCCAGGCATTTTCCGGACCCCGGCCCCTGTGGGGAAAAAAGACAAAGACATTGAATGAGCGTATGCAAAGACAGTTCCCGAGCGCTCATCCAGAACTAACCTGCCATTTACTGGAACTGGAACTGCACGTTTCACTTCGGGTCGGCGCCATATCTCCGGCATTCTGAACCCCAGCCCCTAAGGGGAAAAATACATAAGCATTAGCGCTTGCTGCAAAAAGACAATGAACATTATTATTAAGCTTGGACTTTTGAACTTGCAACAGAACTTTTACGGAGCCTTACCTGAATAGTCAAGCTTACCTGAACTCCCAACAATCCTCAATCCAGTGAAGTAACTGGGTTTCAAAGCGCCCCTGCATCAGAAGCAGGATGGAGAGCTCATCCTTCCTGACCCTAAGGTGAGACTTCACGGGGAATCGTGGAAGGGTATCGTGGAGGGTTGGAAGAGAGTGGGAGGCTTGAGCATAACTCAGTCAGTAGGTAATACTCCCTTTTCACACACAGGGGAATATTCCTGCGAGCCGGAGAAGCCAGAGTAGAGGGCCCTTCCTGTCCATCTTCAGAGTCCTGCGCTTCACTATTGAAGAAGCATCAGCACTCGAAGCCAGACCTGCGCCTCCGTGGGAATCAGGTGAGTGTTACAGGAACCCCTGGACACAAACCCACACTCCCCCACCGCCCGCACCCAATGTAGAAATTTATTCCGCAGGGCATCCCTTGGTTCTCTTGTACCAGACAAAAGTTTTGGGACACCATGGAGAAGGACCGTAGAACTACTACAGCCTTCAGAAGTGTGATGCCCCGACCAAGGCCTCCCCTGACCACGTGTTAGGGCACCAGCCCGCCACCCCACGGGGCGCACATTTCCCTGGGCTCTCCCCATGGAGTTCTGCAAAGGTGGAGGCTTAGCCCTTGAGACTTGGTCGGTGGTCTCCCTCCGTAAAGGTGGCAATGATGGGAGACCTACCTCTGGTCGACTCCTCATGGATGGGAGAGTCTTGACCAAGGGAGCTGGGGACGGGCAGGGGATCGGGGGATGAATCCCTTTGTCAAAGGCAAGATTTGACCTCCCTATGCCAATCCCTGCTAAACTCTCTCCTTCCCTACCCGTGTCATCCTCCCCCAGTCCCCCTGCATCCCCTTAATCAAGACTAGTAAGAGGTTTTTAATCTCGGCCATCTCCGATAACAAAAGATGACAAGGGCAGCTTAGCAGAGTTGGAGAAACTGGGGAAGGTGGGGCTGGTAGACAGTGATGTCCTTTAGGGGGGGTTAGAAACCCCAAGAGGGCTAAGATGAAGGAAGGAACTAGCCCCTGAAGGAACATCAGATGCATGCTTACTCCCGGTTCTAGACGAGAGGCTGGACTTCTCTCCCCCACGCAAGCCATCCACCCCCATGGCCCCATAAACCAAAGACATGGGCACCGGAGGAGCAGGGGAGTGGACTTGAGCTTCAGGGAGAGCCTGTGGCGATAGTGGGGCTGTGATGTCATGATTTATACCTGGAGGTGGATGGATAGGGTCCAGCGGCAAAAACTGAGACAGAGGTGGAGCCAAAAAAGGGGCCAACGACACATGCCCTCCCGTCAGTTCCGAAATGCCCATTGAGAACCTCTCACAGCCATTAGCCAAGGTAGCCAGAAGTCCGGCTGTGGCAACATAGTCAAGACCCCCGCCAGGGGTTAGCAGGTTGACAGGGGTCCCAGGTTCCTCCAAAAAGGTGCTTGCAGAGGCGGTCGTGGGGAGAGGAGGTGAAACAGGACCACGGGAGCTCCCATAAGGCCATGGTGGGGGTCCCATCTGCGGGGTGGAGGAGCAGGGTAGCTTGGGCGCAAACTCCCCTGGGTCCCCCACTTTAGCACATGCAGTGGGCAAGGAAGATTGCACAGGTGCTCCATTCCCGTTGATTCCAATCCTGTTTTCAGCCTCCGTGATTCTCATTCCCTGCTGGTCTAGTTTGGCTCTGAGTGACGCAACATTGGCGTTAATGTCACCAAGCTTTTCGTGGAAGGCCGCGAAGTTTCTAGCCATTGATTCCATCACCACCGTAAGGTCTGTGGCGGGTGTTTCGGCAGGGGGTGTGTCAACTTGATTGTCTGATGCGTGGTCAGACCTTGGGGTGGCCTTAGCGAATTTATCCATGGCTCCGGTTTTATTGGCAGTCTTGGATTTATTGGGCATCTTGGAGAGTGGTATTTGAGTGCACAGCGCTCAGGGCAGGGTCTCGTACGAGGTTTTTACCAGAGGAGGCCGCGTGGTGAAGGGTGGGGGCGCCTCACGAGCACCACCGTTGAGGAGACACAAGTCAGTGAAGCAGATCACCAATCCACAGTGGCGTAGACGGATTTAAGGCGGGGGCGGCAGGGCCACCGGCATAAGGAGGGTGTGAGTATGGTGCTGAGGTGGTGTCGTCGTGGTGAGTGTGACCAGTGTATGGGCAGGTCTCAGAATCCCTGCAGCCAGCATGGTAGGCAGCAAGAGCGCAGATTCAAAATGGTTTGTGCAGGGAACCCCAGCGTTTAAGCCCTGTTTGGTGTGATAAGGGCAATGTCAAATAGTGTCCCAGAGTCCCGCTGGTGCTGAGATGCCAAGTTGGAGGGCGAGTACCGTGGCAAGTAGAGGCAAGTAGAAGGCGCTGTGGTCGGGCTCCCCCTGGTCAGGGCGGCACCCTTGTCAGTTGACCCCCCGTGGGACCAGCTCGGTTGAGCGAGAACCTATTCACCTGGAGCAGGGCACCAGTGGCGGCAATGCAAGTGGAGCAGGCAGAGGCTCGCCGGGATGTGGCTGAACAATGGTGCTTATAAGTGTGGCCACAACAAATAGAGTCAGTGAGCCGTAGGAGTGCCACTGGGCTGCAGCGCACGGGGATCAGCCCCAGCTGAGAGGCGACCGGTGTCCGATAGGGGGCAGGGGGCCGTGGGATTTAGTGTTCAGTGTCCCCAGCAGCTCCTCACCTGTGTCGCGGCCAGCGGCCGGGTCCTCGGGAAGTCCTCGGGGGGGCCCCTGGGTGCTGACCGCGGGAGATGGATGGCGCACTTGGCCCCACCGATGGAGCCGCGGAGGACGTGCCGCACAGGTAACAGCTGGGCGGTGCGGGCACAGGACAGCTGGGGGCTCCCACGGCACCAGGCGCATCACGGTGCAGACCGGGTGTAGCACCGCCTGGCGGTCTTCGGCAGCAGTTTGGTAGCGCGCAGTCCAGGCTTCAGTCGCCGGCAGTGCGGGGGCGGCCCGGCCCACGGCGAGTCCAAGCCGGAGCGCAGGCCGCACGCATCACCCGCGACACTGGTCTCCAGGAGGCCAGGTCTGGCTGATGCAGCAGGGTAATAGGGCCGGCAGGCAGTCCAGGCCCCCAGCAGCAGGGCGAAGCGGGCAGAGGCAGCCGACTCACAGGGCCGCGGCGCAGCTCGGCAGCCTCGAGGGAGCGCCATGCAGCGGTGTGGGCCATGCGGGCCCTTTGTCAGCCCCGAGGTCCGATTCACATCCAGATTTCGTTGGCACGTAGCCCCAATGAGGATCTTGATGGCTGCTCAACAGCGCCCCCGGCTATGTTAATATTCTAATTAAAAAAAAAAAACAGGTAACCCAAAAATTAGTTCTTGCTCTTTTCATCAAAAATAGAACTCCAAAAATGTGAAGTATCTTCTCTGGCGCAGGATGTTCATCCAAAATAATAGGCTACCGATATTCTGCTTCTTCTGAGCTTGTGCATGAAATACAAAATGGAGGCCTTCTCATATTGTATTTCCTGATGATTCTTCTATGTTGTATTTGATGAACAAAATGTGGGAAAAAATAGTCATTTATTTTCTCTATTTGCTGTTCAGAAAATCCAACTACATTAAAACAGTCATCTTAAAACGTTTTCTTCCAGTTTTCGTTGAAGCACAACAAATTCTCCTCCAGGTCTTTTTCAAAAAATCTTTTTTTCCACCTTTCACCCCAAAAATATAAACACTGCAGCCCATTTGTTTTGAAGGTATCTCAAAACAATTATTAAACAATAGTAATTGCACCACACGTGCCCTAAAAAAAGTTTGTATTGCAAGTTTGCAATACACTGCTGT
Organism: Ambystoma mexicanum; assembly: GCF_040938575.1. Lineage (NCBI taxonomy): Eukaryota > Metazoa > Chordata > Amphibia > Caudata > Ambystomatidae > Ambystoma > Ambystoma mexicanum. Next base: position 248,820,817 of record NC_090930.1, on the reverse strand, counting down.
TACCTCATGTGTATTACAAACCACCTACCCGAAGCAAGGCTCCCTTAAAACACATTTCTGCAGGTTAATCGCACATGCAGTGTTCTTGCTTGTGGTTGGACCGTCTGCTTGGAATCTGAAATGATGGCACGTACCTGCTTACATGTTTCTTCTTTTGGCAGACTGGAATCGCCATGCTTTGTTCAGGTCTTTTGCAGCAATGTTCTGGTTGCTCAGAAATGTTAATCTTTTCAGGCCTTGCTGATTAAAGTCAGAGCCCATTGCAGGGAAGACAAAATGGTGCCTTGCAGGCATGAGCTGTTATGTATCGGTACCTGTTTTTGTGCAGTGAGCATCACTCCATATTAATTAAAAGAATGTTTCTGATTATAATTTTAATTTGCATTTAATATGTTTTATTTTATTTTAAATGAAAAGAGGAGGAATGCGTACATAACAGGTTCTGTTTTCATAGTCCTACTGTAATGAATTTACAGCACAAGAACAATTTACTAATGATGAAGAAAATGTTACTTTAACAGTCAGTCCTTGCTTAAAACATCTGTCCACTTTCCCTTATATTTATTGGTCACTAACCAGCACGAAGCAAGGCAAATTGCTTGCAAGTAACTCGTAGACCATGTGATGCCCTAACTAAATTAATTAGAGAAAATAACCTGGTGAATTACTGCCAACTCCAGCCCTCTTGAACCCATGTGACTGAACCTTTCAGCAGATGTAGACAAATCGCCTGCAGCAATCTTATTATGTGCTCCTGTGAAATTATATATAACAATTAAGTCTTCGACACCATTACGGTTAAGTCACTGTGCCAGTGCCGAGCAAAAGAGTTGCTCAAGTATAATATGTTTCTAGAATATGGCTTTCATGCCCTCCCAGGAGGGTGGGCATCGCCTTTAACGGCCCGCCAGCTCGAGCTAAGGCAGGGCCGTTGAAGGCTATGGGCCTCATTACACGTTAGGCGGTAAGGGTTTACCGGTACCAGTAAGGGCACCGGTACTGGTAAACCCTTACCACCTTACTACGAGTTCCCTTTGCGGGACCCGACCTTAACGGCTGGTTTTACCAGCCGTTAAAGTAGGGTGCCGCAAAGGGACCTTGGAGCTAATTACGGTACCGCAATTTGCGGTACCGTAATTAGCGCCTTCCCCATTCCCATTATGCCCTATGGGGGCAAAAATGGGAATGGGGAAGTGCCTTGGTGAATGGGGAATTACCGCCCACGCTCACCTTGGAGTAGGGCGGTAATTCCTCCATCCACCAAGGGGAACACTGTAAAATACCGGCGGCAACCATGGCGCTAACAGCGCCATGGTTACCGCCTACCGTGTAATGAGGCCCAATGTCCGCCCTCCTGGCAGGGCATGAAAGCCATTCGCACCCCAGGGTTTGTCCGGGTGCGAATGGCTTTCCCAATTTTTTGGCTTGCGCAGCCAATCTCCCGATGAAAAATTGAAGAAAAAAAAAGATGCCCACTGCCATATGGAAAAAGGACTAACTCCCTTATTCTGTGTGCTACTTAGTAACACTCATCAAAACAAAGGAAATACATTTTCATTAATTTCCCAAGTGCTTTGTGAAAACGTCTGTTTTTATCAGATTTGGTACATCACATTAAAAAAAACGTGTGTCTTTTAACACAGGCGTAGGGGTGTTTTTTACTAGTTAGTGTTCATAAAGCTGCTGTAAATGGAATACCAACAATGCATGTATTTTAGTATGGATACTGAACTCAAGACAAGTTTGATGGTTTCTGGCGAACATATTGTTTGTTTGAGATTATTATGTTTGATGGTCTTTTCTAAAACAGAAATTATTTTACAGCAATTCATTTGGTTATGAAGGCTGGAAAAATGTATTTAATAAAAAATTAATTGAAATTAAGTTCATGAGTGTTTTTGGCTCTCTAAATGTGTGAATGTTTTTGTAACTGTTATATTCATTTATTCATTAAGTTCATTTAATTCAAAACCTTTTGGATGTACTTGCTGTTTCTTTATACAAGCAATTCATGTGCATTCTAATGCTTGAAAAGTAAATGTGTTGTATTCCCTTCACTTTGCTGACAGAATTGTGTAATAATGTTTGATTCAATCTCATTTTACAGACCCTCGAGGATATTGCAGCATGAAATTGCACATTTTGCTTCATAAAAAAGCACGTTTTGCTGCACAAATTTGTATTTATTGCAGCATTTTCACAGTACATTTTTTATTGGCTGAAGGGTGTATGATTGGCAGGTTACAAGAAAGAGGCAGCATTTGAGGCTACAAAAAAGCCAGGTTGTCATTATTTGTACTTTCCTGTATCAATTTACTAGGAAGAGTACCAGATGTCCCTCGCTTGACAGAACAGTGTTTAACTTCTTTTTCTGTTTAATGTGCATGCCTATTTAATGTTATTAACTTAATTGATCAATATCAGTTGAAATGGTGAAAATATTTTGCTTCCATGGTCTCCAATCCCCCCAAGCACCCACACATCCCACTCACCGACACCACTCACACTCACCAATTCCACATCATAACTTACACTTCCAAACCTCTCACGCTGCCAGTCATGCGCATACTCAGGTGTTCTGTCACACTGGCAAGTCACAGCTTGTACATCCCATGCTCTTCCACGTTCCAGTCCCCACTCACACCTTACGATCTCCATGTCCTCCTGCAGTCTACATTACAGTCCTTTATTCATTTTCACTTCTTATCCATCTTGCATCCTTTCTTTGTTTCTATAGCACTCTTGCCCCAACCTTTCTACCAATCTGCAGCTTGCTGCCTCTTTCCGGCCAACTACTCCCTCTCTGCTTTCTGGCACACTGCTCCCCCTGCTTTCTGGACTTCTGCTCCCTCACTCCTTTCTGGCCCGCTGCACCCTTTTTGTTTTATGGCCCACAACCCCACCTTTAGTCAGCGCTCCCTGTATGCTCTTTTAACATACCAATTCCCCCACTGACGCACGGCGCTCCCTCTGCTTTCTTGCCCATCACACCCATCTGTCCCATCGCTCGCCTCATTTCTCCATTCCCACTCATATTATGACTATTTCTAAATTGTTTTAAATCTATATTTTCAGCCAGACCTTCAAAAAATAGAGCTGAGGATGTGCTGTTTTTAAATGTTCCATTTTTGGAAATGAGCAGGTCACCTTATTTTCAAAGATGACCTGCGTATTTCCACAAGGCTGAACTGTAGCCAAATTATGCACTGGCCTGCCACTTTGAATACATTAGTGTCAGGAGTGCCCTCCTGACATTGTTCTACAAGTTCCCAGCGCATTTCACGGTGACATCCCCTTAAAAAGCATGTAATTGTAAAATATTATTTAAAAAAAACATTTCTATCCCATTTCAGGAATAGAAATTCAAGTGAGATAGCACCAGTTCATACTTCTGCTGTCACCCTTAAAAATAATTCATGGATTCAAAGATGGCCACCGGCATGTAAAGTCGTGTCCCAACGAGCTCCAACGAGCTCTGTCCCTGCAGGAGCACAGCTCGATGCAGCAGACACATAGGATGGCCCGGAGTAGCTGAAATGGGCGTTTGAGACAGATGGTGACCCCCGCACAAGTTGACCTCCATCAAAGTGCTTGTGCAGCAGTTTGCAAACCTTTCCGACGCACAAGCAGATTGCAGCGTGCACAGCTTCTCGTCCAGTTGGGAGACAGGCTGCGGCCTACAAGTGGCATACTCAGGTCCATCGGACGCGGTGGGGCCTGGGGGCGACTAACTGGCAGAACAATGAGCTAGCGATTCAGACCTCTGCTCTCGACGTACAAGCTAGCACATCTTGGGAGAAGAAACAACACTGGCAGATACCGGCAGATGCTTCCTCTGTCCTGTCCGGAGTGGTTTTAAGCACGGTCCTTATGGTACATTCGCTTTCCTGGCGATGCGCCACACATGGACTCCTGGCCCTACATTTACTAGGTGAGCAGTGGAGAAATCCAGTGCCCATTGGAATCTCCCTCCACCCGAATCCGCACTAATGAGCAGTAAGCACAAAGGGAGAGGGGGCACCCTGAAAGAAACAAAGAAAGCCTACTGTCCCAAGTCGGCAGGAAGATCCAGGGAAGGGCACAGCGGTAGCCCCCCTCCCCCGACTGACACAAGCCTTCAAGGTACGGACTGCAGAACCGTGCACACAGCAGAGTGGCAGCCCAGACACAGCCCAGGGCATATCTAGAAACAGGAGAACCACACAATAATGGGCTCTGTAGACCCTCCAGGGCAGACACGCCCAATGCCAGTAGGGAAGGGGAAGGGAACAGTGCAGAATCCCTTACACCAGCCCGCCCCCAAGTCAAATCCACTGCCACCTACAAGTGCTGGTCAAAATCAGAAGGTCCCCATCTCAACACAGACTCCACACTACACCCAGTAGGAGCACCCCTGTGTGCGCCGGACCAGTACATGGCTTCTTCCAATGAAGATATGGAGCGATGGTTTCAAGATTTTCAGGAGAGGCTCTCTGTCTCACTGCAAGCACAATTCAGCTCTTTTACTAGTACATTCATGTCAGAACTGGCGGTAGTGAGCAAGGATGTCGCCTCCTTTGAGGAAAGGGTGGATACAAATGAGAAAGCACTGCAAGACTTGGCCCTAGATTCCACTAAATCGGATGAGCTGCTGGAGCACTTGGCAAGAATGACACACAACATTGAATTACAGTGTGAAGATCTGGAGAACCGATCGCGAAGGTCCAATATCCGCATTAGAAATCTTCCAGAAACAGTGCATGATGCGGATTTGAAAGCGGAAGTGTCAAGCATTTTCAGGGACAGCTTGAATGCAGAAGGCGAGGTGGACATTCTGATTGACAGGATTCATAGAGTAGCCCACATACGCAGGATCCAGGCACACGCCCCAGGGATACCCTGGCCGCTCTGGCACGCTATCCGCGAAAAGAGCTTATCCTGAGGGCAGCCAGAAGGGCTGCGCTGATCTCGTACAATGGCAGCAAAATCCAACTTTTCCTGGACTTGTCCCAACTGACACTACATAATCGAAGGGACATGCTTTGCATAATGGAGTAACTGCAAGCTCTGAAAAGACCTTACAGGTGGACATTCCCCTTTGGCCTCCTTTTCAGTTGGGAAGGTAAACAACAAAGGGTAACAACGAAAGAGGAGGGGGCCTGGATTTTGCAGATAGAATTGAATGATCGCCTTGGGCCAACCATGCCCTGTACTTACACGCCCAAGGGACCCCGTCCCTGGGAATGGACTACTACAGAACGGAAGCACAAGAGAAGCAGGAGGGGCTCCTTAGATCACTCGGCCTGCACACTTCGCCAACCAAGGACACCCTGGCAAAAGGATTAATCGACGGACACTGATAACTCATCATCAAGCTGCATAGCGTATGTGTACGTTACGTGGGGTATGATTAGAGCTTGTCTTGGAATCCACCAAAAGTAATCGAAGGGGTCTTAGGATATCCCACACATGTTCCTGGTCTCATAGGTAGGCTACCTCCGAGGACCAAGTCTGAGATTGGATTAGCAAGGTTGGCCTACACCAGGGAGTGAGGTGAAGGGGGGGATGTTATGTTTTCAGATGGGTAAAAGTTGGGGGAGAGGAAGGGGAAGGGGGTTAGGGCTATTATATTTTTTGGGGGGTTGGGAGTTACATGGGGACATTTTGATAATGATGTTGAGCTTTGATTCATTAGGATATCCCCAAATATGCACACCACGTTACCAACATATATTCCAGTGCTAGACAATAAATATACAGGTCTTACATACCCCTGGCAAATGAAGAAAACTTGAACATCTTTTAGCCATACACCAACCCGACTTAGTCGCACTCCAGGAAACCCACATTAAAATACAAGACAAACACAGGTTAAAACTCAGCCAGAACCCAAGCTAACGGCAAAGGGAAGAAAACAGGGGTACTAATCACATTTAAAGCGGGCACACAGGCAACAATTTCTAAGACGAGCATAGATAAAGAGGGATGATATATTTCCCTTCTCCTTCAGCTAGGTTCACTTAGCCTCACAGTGGCATCCATATACGCCGAAATGTAGTCAAGAGGGATTTTTGTTGAAGTTGGAGCACTTTAGCTGTGCCGATACAATAATGATGGGGGATTTAAACATCGTATGGGATCCCTCCCGGGACAGAAGCTCCAGACCTAAATATGCCTAACTTTCGGCATTGCGTGTTGTTACCAGAAAACTTTAACAGCTTGCACTTAGGGATGTCTGGACATCCCTGCGGGGAGATGAAATTGCATATACTCATTATTCCCATGTCTATAAATCATTTTCTAGAATAGATTACATCTGGGCTTCAACCACAATGATAAGGAGAATCTCACAGATAGAAACCCACACGATAATTATCTCAGACCATGCCCCGGTAACTCTTGTTTTCACCCTTCCCAGATCATAGCCTAAATTATGGAGTTGGAGATTTCAAAACGCACTGCATTTGGACCAAGTCACTTGCATCGATTTAGAGCGAAAAATAGCAGAATTCTTTTTTAATTAATACCAGTGCGGACACAGTATGGGTGTAACCTGGGATGCATTGAAAGAAACTCTAAGAGGGGAGTTTATTGCGGCAGAAGCAAACCGGGGGAAGCTCAAGAGGAAAATAGAATTAGATCTTGAAGCCAAAGTTAGACACATCATGCAACAGATGGAGGCGGATTCTAGTCTGGGATTCAAAGACAATACAGGAATGCAAAGGGCAAATTAGACCTCCTCCATACAAAGCAAGCTGAAAGGAGCTTTATATAATTTAAGAAAAAATGTTATATTAAGGCCGATAAAGCAGACAAACTCTTAGCCAGACAACTGAAACAAATAAATGCCACCCAAACAATACTGGGCATTGAAGACTCTACTGGTAAAAAGGTGACAACATCGGAACAAATTGCTTTACAGTTTCTGGCATTCTGTTCCTCCCTTTATGAATCGGATCACCCCAACCAAACACTCCAACGTGAATAATTAAAGGCTACAAATTTACAAATCCTCCCCATGACGGATAGGGGAATGCTCGAGAATTATATCACTATAGAGAAGGCTTTACATGTGATATCGAATCTCCCGGCCAATAAATCACCAGGTCCAGATGGTTTCCTTGCCTCATTTTATAAAAGATTCTGTACGGTTCTCGCCTGCAGCCTCACTGACCTTTTCAACTCATTTGTGGCCTCCAGTAAGATAACCAACCCCATGGAAGAAGCTAAAATAGTGTTCTTCCCTAAACCAGGGAAAGATGCAGCTAAATGTGGATCATATTGCTCGATTGTGCTTATGAATATAGATGCAAAGATTTACACCAAGGTTCTGGCGAATCGGCTGGAGTGCCTAATGCCAAAACGGATTCACCCCAACCAAACTGAGTTTGTAAACGGTCACCAAACCCACAATAACCTCAGGAGGATATGCCACCTAATAGAAAAAGTACCCAAAAAGGGGGATGCAGCACTGCTGGTATCGCTTGATGGGGAAAAGGCATTTGACAGGGTTGAATGGTCCTTTCTTTTAAATACCCTGCAAGCAATGGGTTTTGGCCCTAGATTTATCGGTATGGTAAGGGCCAACTATATCAAACCTATGGCTAGACTTATAATAAACGAACAGCTGTCTCTCCCAGTCTCTCTCCGGAGGGGTCCGAAAATAGGGATGCCCCATTTCTCCTCTTCTCTATGCCCTACTTTTAGAACCATTGTTATCACAAATGCACCAATTGGGGATGATCAAAGGCATAACCTGTGGCGAGGACACCCACAAATTGATGGCGTATGCGGATGACATTCTCCTCACAGTTACAGACCCGGTTATATCACTCCCCATGGCACTGCAGGCACTGAAGCAGTTTCGATTGGTGGCCGGCCTGAAGATTAACATTACAAAATCGGAAATATTAAGCTGATCGGTCAAACAAGACGAATTAGTAAAGGCACAAGAGGTGACGCAACTCAGATGGGTTCCCAAAAGTATTAGAATCTTGGTGGTTACTATTACATGAACATTGAGGGACCTTTATACAGCGAACTGCCAACCACTAATGGCAAGTATACAAAAAACAATTGCAGAGGTAGACCCCTCTATCAGTTTCATGGTTTGGGAGGATTAACTCCATCAAAATGGTAGTTATGCCCCAGGTAATATACCTATTTCAGGCTCTCCCAATCCCAGTCCCGGCCGCATTCTTTCGCACATTACACAAACTGGTAACCAACAACATATGGAAAATTAAATCCCCCAGGATCGCCTTGAAAACCTTGATGTTCCCCCATATAGAGGGGTTAGGCCTACCAAATTTTTGGGAATATTACCATGCATCACAGCTATGAGTTATAAAAGAGTGGTTTGTGGAGTACATAGACAAGAGATGGGGGAAATGGAAAAAGCAGTATTGGGCCTGCGCATTGGAGAAAAACTATGGCTACTTAGAATAGATCAGCCTTGTAACATACATCTTAGTGAAATTACAATAGTGGTGGAATACTCGTGGGATTGAGCGATCCGCCAACACGGCCTCACAACATTCCCCTCCCCTTTTGCCCCACTCTTTGCGAATCCACAGTTCTCTCCGGGCCTAATGGCTAACTCATTCGCACAATGGAAAACGGTGGGATGCACAAAATTCAGAGATATATTCCATGGGAATGACATCAAATCCTTCATTGTATGTAAAGATGAACTGGGCCTAAAGGAGCCCAAACATTTCCCATACTTTCAGGTGCTCCATTGGTTTATGGCACCATCCAACAGAGCAGCGGCGCAGAGATCACTTGAGAAAATTCTCACTTCAAATCAAGGGGCAAACATCTCATTTCAAAAATGTATAAATTGCTTACAGATGAACCCCGATGACAAAACTGCCTTATCAAACCAGGTGGGGAAAAACACTCTGGATCACACTCTCAGAGGAGACCTGGACAACCCTTTGGACCGAGATCCCTCGTTTGAGAAGGTCTCTCCAGATTAGGGAATTCTGGACAAATATCATGTTTCAGTGGCACTATACCCCGGAACGCTTACATAAGATGAACCCGACTGTACAGGACTCCTGCTGGAGACAATGTGCGGGGCCGGGGACTGGTTACATGTATGGTGGTCATGCCCCGGAATATAGGAGTTTTGGGATGAGGTAAATGAAAATATGGGGGCAGTGTTTGGGGCTAGAGTACAGCAATCCATAGGTGAAATCCTCCTGGGTGTAGCGGAGCAGGACAAAAGACTATGGCCAAAAAATAGAAGGAGAGAGTATTACATCCTTCACATGGCAGCTCTCCACGTTATAGCCCACAAGTGGAAATCTACAGACCCTCCACAGACCATGGACTGGTTTGACAAATTATGGAACTTTGTGTCCCTAGAATGGGTCACATATACGATACAGGGGAAACAGACCAGGTTTTTCGATGGAATGGGTGCCGTTTCTGGACTTTTTTCAAGGGGATTTTGTAGAACGGTACTGTCAACACAGGCTACGTCTACTAGGAATATCCTAACTCATGTTCACTGTTGTATAATGTCCCATCCGTGTAGCGGGAGGGGAGGGGTAAGAGGGCGGGGCGGTGGACGGAGCTTTTGGCGGTGGACGGAGCTTTTGGGGAAGGTGTTTTCAAATGTATATGTTTAGATGTATCAGAGAATCCAATAAATAAAAAATGTATATAAATTAATGACATGGTCATGAAATACCTTTTCATGCAAAGCGCACCACCCTGAGCCTATTCCAAGCAGGCGCGCAGGGTTGCCTTAGTTTTCTACACATTTAAAAGTGCATCCTGTTTGTGAATTCGGGATGTGCTTTTAAATTAGCAGAAATGCCCCCTGGTTTGTACAAATGCTTAAAGAGGTAAAAAAAAAGGCCACCAGAATGTAGGCATATAAAATGCGTCCTTTCAGATGTCGTTTGTGCATTGGGCTGATCGTTTTTTTGTGCAAGGGTTGTCATGTGCTAGCGCATTTCATTATTTGTGTCAAAAAATGGTTGAAAACATAAACCTTTGTGTATTATTTAAAAAATTCCTCAGTTTTGAAAAAAATGTGGGTTTTTGACAGGTATTTTTGCAAAAACTAATATTTTAGTGCTTTTTTAAAAAAAAACAGCCATTTTCGCTGTGTTTTGCGGACACCCGAAATCGCAATAAGCTGAAGTGTCTGATTTTAAATCATTTTCTATTTCCTAAACCCTTTACTTCCAAGGAGTTATAGGATCTATGTTTTATTTCGTTATTTTTTTTAATTGAAATAATATTTCTGAATTATTGAACTGCTCTGCTCCTTTTTGTTAATGCCTGGTTACCCATTTTATTACTTATGTTATTTAAATATCATTTGTAGTAAAATAATTCTGAATATTTGAATTATTGCATTTACTTATTAATAAATTGATGTCCTTTGCACTTTTTTCGAATTTTTTAAGGCCCATTATATCTATGAAACTGCTCACTATTGCTTTTAGTGGAGAAGAAAATGGGAGAACCCTTTTGTAATTCAGTATCATATTTATGTTTTTGGTCTTGTTACTTATTTGCTCATGTGAAATGTAGAGACTTGCTGTCTGGTTTAATTGAATTAATATGGAGATTTATTTTTATTTCAGTGCATTGCATACTTAGCACATAGACTTATGAGAATCTGTGCTTTATATGGCGATTGAATTTGAATGCTTACTATATGCATTTCTCAGTTAGATACTAACCTTGTTTTATATTTTTAAAACATTATGGGCCTCATTATAAGTTTGCCGGTCCGGAAACAACAGTACTGGTAAGCTTGCCGGTATTGTTGTTTCCGGACGGGCAAACTACGAGTTCAGCGAGCAGGTGCCTTCCAGCCCGCCAGGTCTGACCTGGCGGGCAGAATGGCACCTGTGCGCAGAACTTGACGGATGCACCATTCATGAATGGTGCCGGTGCATCCGGCCTCCTGATTCCCATTGAGTCCAATGGGACTCAAATGGGAATGGGGAGTAATATTTTCTGGCGCCCGGGAATGGGCAATTACTGGATCCACCGGGGCTGTAATGCCCCGGTAATTGCCCATTCCCGGGCGCCAGAAAATTCATGACTCCGGTGGCAGCCTTGCCGGGATTTACCAGCACGGCTACCGCTAGGGTCAAAATGGCCCCCTATGTATTTTTTAAATGCAAAAGAAAAAATGATCTGTGGGTTTTTTTTATATTGCTGTCCTTGAATTCTTCTCACTTTCTCACTGTAAGGAACGAGCAGAAAAGATGGCGTCCCAATATCCATATAAATATCATGCATTGGACAGAACTGATTTCATCAAGCAAGAAGTATGCACATGTTAATTTATGCACATTATTGATTCATGCACATTATTGATTCTGTCAGTCCTACAGATAATGGGTGTATTGGCTACTTTTACTCCCTACAAATAGGCAAATACTCCCCAAAAATAAAACTAGGGAGTAAAAATACTGCCACCATCATTTGGGAAGAAAGATATGATATGAGATGATAGGTTATTTATAACGCGCTTAATACCCACAGGTTTATAAGCACGGACCCAGGGATCGAACCTGTGTTGCTCCTTGTCGTCTTGCTTCCAAGGCGACCACATTGCAGCTGAGCTATCCTCCTGTGTCCCTATATGAAATGGGCTTTATTCTAACTCAAGAGACAAGTCATTTGAATATGAGCGAGGAACGAGTAGTGTTGAGAAAGTTCTGAGGATTTATGGCCCTGACCAACATAAGACTTTGCTTTCTCACCCTGGACAAATCAACTTCAATCAGCAGGGTTGCTTTTATCTGCAGCATCAAGCATATCAATGCTGCATGCAAGAAACTATACGCCTTGTCTCATGCAATACGCGTGGATTCAGGCATTTTGTCAACTCTAAGGAAAGCGAACTGAATAAATATGACATTGTCATTTTACTGGAGACATGGTTAGATTCACCTGTCTGGGATGCATTTAGTGTAGTAACTACTGCAGCCCTATCACAACCTAGAGGACCCCCTATAGCAGGGCTACTAGCAGCCATAAAAAAATATAAGAATTGTAATATTCAAGTATGCAAATCTCCTGCGCCTTATATACAAGTGATAGAAATCGAGAAAGACCTTTACACAATTGTTATAGTAAAGATCTACTGGAGCAGAGCTCAGCCTCCACCTAAGATTTTTTTTTTGATCATATCATGTTCATTCTTGACAATATACTGATCGAAAGAAATGTAAATTGTGTGATGATGTAGGAGATTTAAATCTACACTTATTGCCCTCCAAAACTAGGCTGTGGAAAGAGGAGGAAGTCAGATGGACTAAAAAAATGCAAGAGAGACAGTATGTAATGCTTAATGGGACTATTGAAGGCGACATCCCGGCACATTATACATGGCAAAGAGGTCCCTTAAGAGCCACTGTTGACTATATTTATACTAATCGCAAGTTTCTTGAAATAGCAAACTCTCTAGTTGTCAATTCAACAGAATTGAGTGACGATAGTCCAATGTGTTTAGCATGGATGTGGAAGCTATTATATGATCAGAAATTGAACTATTGCTTTAGAGGGGCTGTTGCAGCCAATAATGGCAGAAATCGCTTAAAATGGTCAAAAGCGACCTTGGTGGAATTTGACAAACATTTATCGGCTCAGCAAGAAACATGCTATGTAATGTCAATGCAGAGATACACTAACATAAAAACAAATATCCAACATTATGCTTATAAGCACTTACATGTTTTTGACCATATATTAAAAGATAGGAAAGCAACCTTGAGACGCTCCATTCGAAGCTTAAAACATCTTCCAATATAGGAAAGAATAATCCAAATGAAACATCTGAAATTAGCCTAGAAGAACTGGCTACACGTTAGGAAAGCTCTCCAATATCAGCAAGACAGTAAGTCAATGTTGACTGGCATGGCATCTTAAGTCGACAGCTGATATTTGGGTGTTATTGAACAAAGCAACTTTTAAATCCCAAGCATCGGCCCAACTCAATTCCATCTCAGAAAGCTCATGGAATAACTATTAACAACAGGTCTATCAATCTCCCTTACCTGAATGTCAATTAAATGTAAGAGAGTGTAACTGGAATCATGTAATACCTTTTGATCTGGATGATTTATTACATTATATTTCAAAATTAAGTTCATCACGAGCCCCCGAACCAGATGGTCCTGACAATTAAAAATCCAGTTGTATGGGCCGCAATTTTGGAAAAAAATGTTTCCCAAATGATATGGCAGGGTTCGATTCCAGCATTGAGGAAAACATTAATAATAATCCTGCTTTTTAAGAAAGGGGATAGATTGGATCTGGGGTCATACAGACCTATAGCCCTACTTGATTTTCCAGGGAATGTTTTGGGCTGTATGGTACTTAAAGAATTCCATCAATGGTTAACAAAAGAGAAATTACGAGACCCGTATCAGACAGGTTTTATTGCAGGCTTTGGAGCTAGCATCAATCTTTTAACCCTAAACTCACTTATAGCTCATAACCATCAAAGAAAGCAGCTTTTATATGAAGCGTTCTTAGATTTTCGAACTGCTTTTGATTCGGTGCCAAGAGAGTTATTGTTTAAGAAACTGATGGACAGAGGTTGTCCCTGGAAAATATTGAAATGGTTAATTGAATTTCATGACGATACAACCATACAATTCAGATTGAGTCAAGATGGCACACTGTCTGCTCCAATAACCACCTCAATAGGGCTTAATCAAGGATGTATACTTGCTTCAGCCCTCTTTAATTTTTTTTTTATCTCAGATGTAGGTGTTGTCATGGAGGACATTGTTGCGGACTCACCTAAATTGGGAAATTGAACTATAAAATGGTTACTCTATGCGGATAATCTCATTCTAATCTCAAACACCTAGAGGTCTCCGAAACATGCTTAAAGTCTTAGAGAAATATGCTCGTGAAAATATGATTACTATAAATACAAAAAAACCTCAGATAATTCAATTTGGAAATCAAAAACAACGGAACTCATCTAATGCTTGGCAACTAGAGAAAACATATTTACAAGTAGTGTCAAACTATATCTACCTAGGTCTAAATGTGAATAACCACCCTGCTAACTTGCCGTATGATATAAGCATAAAAATGAAACTATCTACTACTTTGTCTCAAGCACGTATAATCAGCAGTAGGTATTGTAAATTCCCGATCTGTCCAATTCTAATTTATTATAAGCAGAAAGTAATGCCCATACTAGTGTACAGCTCTGAAACCAAACGATGAAAATTTGAGGCTTACTGGGACAGAATAGAGGGTAAATATTGGAAGATCTTGTTCAAGTTACCATCTCTGTTCTTATAGCCCTACTTAGATACAAATTAAGACTAATATCAATGCATGCCCATTACAGATGGAAATTGTGTACATTGTATCGAAAATGCTTGAATGAACTGAAGAATAATGGTCTATTGGCAATTCTATCAGATTATGTTAAGACTTCTCGGAACACCTTTATTAAATGTTGGAAATCTAAGGTATATGAGTATTTGCACCATGCTGATATTCCTCAAGATTTACTTCTCACAAATCCTGTTAGGGTTAAAACTAAAATGTGGGAAAATTATTGAATTAAGACTGGAGAACAATGTCTGAGATACAATCGCACTTTATTTGGTAAAATCTCCCAATCCACAGCATTGTGTGTGTCTTTTACGCTTTAGACTTAATATATGGCAAACTAGAGAGATTACAGTGAGATGGTGTCCATTGACACAAACAACTGCAATGTGTCGGTATTGTCAAAAAACTATTGAAACGCTGTAGCATATCATGGTAGAATGTACTAATCTAACTCCAATTAGAGTTAAATATTTTAGAAAGTACTTTGAATCTTATGATATGGTAGATGAGCAAGTGTTATGGCAATATCTTTTTCATATAAAATCGAGAGTATTAGGTTATACAATTGTAAATTATTTGCAAGAGCTAACATTGGAACAAGATGATGAGATCCAAGTATAACAAACGGCAGCTAATTGAAATTTATTTGAAGTTTAAATATGAAGTTTTTAAATTTAAATAAGAAACTTTTAAAATTGTTTTATAATCTGCTCAAGATGTTACCTATGTTTTATCTTTGTATAATTATTATCTTGCAATAATGCAGTTTGTTTTTATTGTTAAGATTTTGTACAATTATATTGAAAGGTTGAAAAGTTCAGCCAAATCAATAATAAATAAAAATAGATTATGCTTTTTACAATTATAGCTCCCTGAAGCCACCTTTATGCTTCTGCGTGCTATTTTATGCATGTATGTAATTCTGAACAAACACTTTTGAATTAAAGATATTTTGGTTTAAATGTCCTCTGAGGAGTATTGTTTCAAATGTATTATTGCCCTTCCTATTTCGTTAAATAGGCGAAGAACTGTTCACTGGACAAACCATGTGTATGGTAATTTATTATTGATTCTGGCAGTCCTACAGATAATGGGTGTATCGGTTACTTTTACTCCCTACAAATAGGCAAATACTCCCCAAAAATAAAAATAGGGAGTAGAAATACTGCCAACAAAAAACAGGAAACAGACACATAGGACCAGTGTTGAACCCGTAGTGCATGTTGTACCACAGAAAGAAACTACTATTAGTGCCTGACACAAGTTTACCTCTTAAAATGTGCATGAATAACTGAGTGAAAATAAAATATAATTACAACAAATCTGTTTTCCAGTTACAAGATAATTTTAATTGCTTATAAAATACTCCCATTGGGTATTGGACTTTGATTTTTACTCCCCAAAAAATCATTTTACTGCCAACTTTAAAAAACAGGGAGTAAAGTACTCCCACTTCCAAATCTCATCTGGAGAATTGGATACATAAAAATTAGTATTTGGCTGAGGGGGCGTGGCCTGGAGCTCATGGCGAGTAGAAGCTGAGTCACCGTGCTCCGGCCGAGGTGCCGCGTCTTGATCCTTTTCGCCTAATTTCAACCTTATCTACGGCGCATAAAAGCAGCTACGAGGGTAGCTGAAGCGATTCCCTACTGGATTCTGCACCTTTGCAGGAAAATCGGAGTCTCTGAACTTGTGGGGTTCCACCTAAATTGATCCCCCCCCTACCCCTGACTCGATCCAAGATGGTGGCCAGAGTCTGCTCCCAGCACCGATTGTGATGGGGACGGCTCCCTGCGGCCGCACCAGTGGGCACATACGGCTGAACAACAGGCACAATTCGAGGCCGCAGAGAGTCCCGCTTCCCTACCCTAGACACAGCGCGGCACTCGGCACCCATGCGCCGCACAACGCTGAGGACTGCTGAGCAGCACCACCCCCAGCAGAAAGGATGAGATCAGCCAGCTGGGGAGGAGAGATGAGGAACCAGCCCTGAGATACTGGGGGCGAGCAGCTGAGACAGCATCCCGACGCAACAGAGGCGGTGGGCTCGTGTGCTACAAGAGGGAGAGAAACAGACTTGAAGACACTGTCTAAAGCGTGAAGAAGGCGTCACGCTGACTTGACAAGATCTGGGGAGCCCTTCCTCCCAGTCGGTCCCGAAACTTGCCGGCCTCATCAGGGACCGGATTCGGGCAGCTGAAGGTGAGGAGAGCTGAGGGAGGGACACGCTGGCAACGGAGCCTCATAAATCTCCCAACAAAATTGGAACACAGTCGAACACCGCCGTCACAATAACAGGGCCCCTCCCCAGAACTGACCCACTGGCCTGAAACACGGGTCCCTTGTGGCCACGAATGGACACCATAACCTGGGGAGCTCCAAACACCACAAAGTGGCACTGCAATTAAAACACCAGAAACACGCGGAATTAAGCACTGTGAGTACTAGAAGCCAAGGGAGCAGCTTCCCCTCACGGCAATCTAAGCTCTGTATATCTTTGGTACCCAGATCACCACTCCAGGACAGTGCTGGTAGCCGGTGCGGCCCATCACCAGTGCGGACTGTACAACACACAAACTCAGAACTCAACATGGTCGCCAGAAGCAAAGTGAAATCGGCCACCATGGACACTTATGTCTCCACCAAAACAGAGTCCTTGCTACAACAAGAGATAGGCGCTGGGAGACTAACACAAGGATTTGCAGTCGAAAGAGCACATAGATCCCTACAAAAGAGACCGCCACCGGGCTCACACCCCCGTCCCATAATTGCTCAAATTCTTAACTTCCAGGATAGAGAAACCATCTTGAAGTACTCTAGAGAAGAAGGACCCATAGAACGTGGCAACTACAAAATAGCTATATACCCTGACTGCATCCAGAAAGTACAGCGGGAGAGGAACTAATTTGTGCCAATCAAGGCAAGGCTCAGGAAATTAAACCTGAAATACATGCTGCTCTACCCTTCCAGATTGAAGGCAATCCACAAGGGCCGTGCAATTTTCTTGGAGTCCCCTGCAGCCGCCAATATGTGGTTGGAGGACAACAACCTGGCAGAAGGCAAAGACGCCCACACTTTGGAAGACTGAGACGAGTCCCGATGAAACACGCAAGAAAAGGTACCACCTGTGAAACCATGCCCTCAGCGTAGAAATGAGACGGCCAGTACCCAAGAAGGTAATCTACACAACAGTTAGCCACACAGATGCGGCCCTCGCTCGGCCTCTTGCCAGGCACAAGGCACAACCTCCACGGACAGTCCAGGACAGGCTAGTTGCCTGTTCAAACCCACTCGTGCCCGATACCCGGATGGGTTCAGAAGGCGCGAGAGCACCCGAGCACCACAGGAGAAATGTAGTTGCTGGGTGCACCAGTTCCAGTTTTGTTAATTGTTATGTTAGTTACACAGTCTTCAAAACGCTAGTGACGAAGAGGCATGGGGCAAAACAGACTCGAGAGTCGGGGTTGAGCGGGCCATGGAACCCAGTCGGGATATATCGTGACCTGGAACAGAGACCCCCCAAGATCCCTGGGGTTATCGAAAAGAAAGAACCACAACACCAAATCAATGGTGTCACAACTTAAATTGATGACATGGAATGTGCAAGGAATGGGCTCATATCTAAGAAGGAACCAGATCCAATCCTACTTGCGCGGAAAGTAGATCTCAATCGCGATGCTCCAAGAGACCCACCTCACCGAAGAATCCATGTTCAAACTATCTGAACCCTGGGGTGGAACTGGAAGAGGGGCACCTTACTCCAAATACTCAAGAGGAGTATTTACGTGGATAAACCCAAATGTCCCGTTTCAACTACAGGGTATTGAAGCTGACAAAGAGGGCAGGTACATAATAATGTAGGGTACCATTGAACACATGACCGTGTGGTAAACTCATACCTCCCACACCACGGAATACCCTCGCACCTCAAAATGTTATGCACTAAACTAATACACCACAGAGAGGGAACCTTCATTTGGGGAGGCGATTTTAATTGTATCAGAAACGGGTCCATGGACAGGTCGGAACCCCCTCATCAACAAAATAACGCCGCAACAGATGCACTGAACAACACACTAGAGCACCTCGACTTAGTGGACATCTAGAGAGAGCAGCACCCCACCGAGAGAAATTACTCCTGCTACTCGGCCCCACACAAAATCCACACAAGGATAGACTATCTGTTCATAGATTGTGAACAGTTTTGTTGGCAGAATCCACAACATACCTAGGTAGATCCATCTCGGACCATGCACCACTAGTCATGCAATGGAAGCTCAAGGGGCCAGACCACCAATCCCGACGTGGAGAATGCCGACAGCAGCATTAACTGACTATGCATTCAGGGAAGACCTTGGCACCAAACTGGAGGACTTCATAGACATTAATAAGGGCTCAGTGGTAAGCTGGGGCACACTCTGGGAAGCCATGAAAGTTGTGACAGGAGGTGAAGTAATATCAGGAGCCGGGGGTATCCGGAAGCAATTGAAGGCAGAACTAGAGGACCTTGAGGCGTAAATAGCACATCTAGAAGCCAAACCCGGAGCCACACCAGAGACAGAGATGAAGCTGCAAACAATCCGTGAAGAATGCCAATTAGCCTGGAACAGGTTAGCCAAATTTGACTTCGCAACATACACTGCCAAAACACACAAAGAAGCAGATAAACCTGGCAGGCTATTAGCCTGGCTGTGTAAACGTGAGCACCCAAGGCATCTTCCATCCAAGATTACAGACGAAGGAGGGACAACCCACAAGACGCAACAAGACAGCAATAATGCATTTGCGGATTTCTACTCCAAACTATACACACACGACAAACAGATACCCAGTGAGGACATCAAGCCAACCTTGGAGGAAATAGGACTCCCCAGACTATCGGATGATCAGAGAGAGTCACTAGAAATGGAGATCACCACAGAAGACGTGACTGAAGCTATTAGATCATTAGCCACATGCAAGGCCCCCGGGAGTGACGGCCTCCCTCCTGAATTTTACAAAACATATGAAGCGACTCTCACCCCGATCCTACATGAGGTTTATATGGAGGCATATGAAAAAGGGATTCTACCCAACTCCATGAAAGAAACGATAATAATCCCTATGCTCTATATGCCCTATAGCCATTTACTTCGGGAAACAGTTCTTCGATGCGGGCATTAGGCTGGGCAACGATCACTCCATAATATCTCTCTATGCGGACGATGTCCTCCTATACCTGAAAGACCCCCAGCTCAACGCACCAGTTATGTTGGACGTCCTCAACAACTATGCACAATACTCCAGGATCAAATTCAGCAGGCTAAAGTCCTGTGCGTTTCCACTAGCTAGACTCAGGGGCCGAAAGGAATCCGACTTGCCAGATGTGGGAATAAAATGGCAATCGGAGATGTTCCGTTACCTGGGAGTCAACATGAGTCACACCCCGGAACTCACACACGAACACAACACTGAAGCAGTGATAAAAGGCTGCCGCAAATCCATGAAATTCTGGACGAAACTACCGCTGGCAATGATGGGCAGAGCAGCAATTGTCAAAATGATACTCCTCTCTCGATTCTTGTATTATTTCATGAATTTGTGCTACTACATCAGACCACCCTTCTTTAAGAAACTAGAAGCATTAATCAGGGTCTTCATTTGGGGACCGCCCAGACATAAGCTATCTTTAACTACTCTTACGCTCCCTTACAAAGAAGGTGGGAGAGAGCTTCCAGACCTCTAAATGGTCTATCTAGCTGCACAGCTCAGCCACATCACAAAGTGGCTCTCAGACGAACCGACCGCTGAGTCAGGACTACTTCGACAAACACCCTCCAGGCTCTTCCCTAAAGAGATGCTCTGGAACCCTCTGAAACTATCCCATGATGCCCCCATGATTGTAACCCTGGGCAGACAGACTTGGTCCAGAACCTGTCTCATCCAGCAACTGAAACACCCTTACTCCCCCAAAACCCCCATCCTGGCAGACGCATGCAGGACCAAAACAGATCTTGCAGTAGCCAGAAGCTGGGAGAGAACTGGAATCTATACATGGGGGACATTTTCAAAGGAGGCACATTCAAAGAATTTGAATCACTACAAGCAGATGAAGGACTCACAAGCGGCCAGTTCCTATGGTACCACCGACTCAAGCAGATTGCCAAGAAGAAATGGAACATTTGGCCAGAAGAACCTACCCCAGACCCCCTCCTACAGGAGATGTATAACCTCAACGATGGATGGAATCCAGTAACCCGACTCTACAGTCAGCTGATGGACAAACCCAACCCCAAAAGCGCATCACTGAGAGAAAAGTTGGAAGTAGATCTAGACAGTACACTGACGGACAAAGAATGGGAAAGAATATTATTGTACCCCAAGGAGGTGTCTAGAAACGTCAGATTCAGGCAGATACAATTGAACGTCTTATACAGGACGTACATGACCCCTCAGAGGGTGGCCACCTTAAACAAACAGACATCGTCGAAATGCCCCTGGTGCGGAGTTGACAAAGCAGACCTGGTCCACATGTTCTGGACTTGCACCAAGACGACGACATTCTGGTCCAAGGTAAGGCAAACCTGGTTGCCGGGTTGAGCAGATATGAGTGGAACCCTAAAGAATGTCTACTGGGAGCCCACCCCAGACTGAGCAAAAATAAGCATGTAGTCAAACTGATGGACTTAGCCTGCATCGTCGCAAAGAGAACCATAGCAATGGCTTGGAAGTCATCAGGGGTCCCAAGACACGAACGCTGGCTCAAAGATCTGGAGAGGTGGACTGAGGCTGAGACCAGAGCCTGACAAGATGGAATCAACGCAGGGGGTGAGGATCCGAATTACACTCTTGATTCATGGAAGGCCCTGCTGCGCGACATCTGGAGAGGTGGACTGAGGCTGAGACCAGAGCCTGGCAAGATGGAATCAACGCAGGGGGTGAGGATCCGAATTACACTCTTGATTCATGGAAGGCCCTGCTGCGAGACATACACTTCGCCGCAGATCATAAACCCCCTTGAGAACACCGCCCTACCATCAACGGATCTGAGAACCACTTAAGCACTGAGAGCTCCCAGACACGGTACCCCTCTGACACCCGAACTGTTTGCAACCTGCCTCCAACCCAAGCTTAATGCCGAGTGCACTGAATCACCCAATGAAGACTGTTTCGGTTAAACGTTTTATATGTTACTTTCTGTTAACTGTTAATACATGTATGTATTCACATAAATACCAATAAAATACATTACAAAAAAATGTGTATTTGGCTGAACAATTCCTTTTGAAAGTAGCCATGTGTGCAGGTATAGTGATATATCTATGCTGAGGAGCCATTTTATCTTAATTTGTATACATGAATCTTTTTACAGCAAGATGTAGTCTACCTTCCTATTTAAGGGTGCTCTCTTATTCACTTAATAGAGAGTGTATTTTCATCTCAATGGCTACGTACCTCTTACTGGACCTCTTCTGTTGCTAATAGAGGGAGATATATTATTTACTTTTCTGTAAGTGCACTCCCTATACGTCTATAGGGTAACAATTATTAAACAACAGGTGGCACAATTGAGTCCAAACCAATGGACCCAAAATGGAGTAATTACAGAGGTCCCTGTTTGGCATGAATCCAGTGACCCCCTATAGTGGGTCAATACACACAGAGGGGACCATGACCTGTAATATAAACCAGGTGACATTAAACCATTTTGCCCTGAAGAGAAGGCCTCACTTTAGTTTGAAGATTACAAAAAGTACTTATTTACCAGGAGCTTCTCATTCTGACTTTTAACCTATCTGACCTCTGAAAGCTTCAGGTTTGAGAAAATGTGTCCAGATGTCAGAAAATAGAGAAATTGGGTCAGTGATCAATTGTTATATCCACTCCCTCCTCAAAGTATGCCATGCATCTAATTTGCCATGTGTTTGCCT
The DNA here is from genome assembly GCF_040938575.1 of Ambystoma mexicanum. Lineage (NCBI taxonomy): Eukaryota > Metazoa > Chordata > Amphibia > Caudata > Ambystomatidae > Ambystoma > Ambystoma mexicanum. The sequence goes on along the minus strand of NC_090930.1, from coordinate 248,798,585 downwards.
CCATGCCAACCCCTTTTTATAAAATGGGGCAAGTGGAACCCTTAATCAGTCTTATGGTGTGAGTATATTTTGATTTGTAAGTTATTGCTAACACATACAATGCTTGTTCAAATTTTTATGGATCTGCCACTGGACCATGAATGGTTCAAGAATCACAAATAGGTATTTTTAAAATATGTATTTAAAATAGCTTAGTTCAACTTAGAAGTCCTAAATATTACCATTCATTAAAAACAAATGAAGTTATTCATGAATGCTTTTGTATCCATCCCAATAATGTGATAACCATTCTTGCACTGTTTATCCCACTAAACATCAGCATTGATGTCCAAAACAATGATGTTAAATTTCTTAATCATCTCAGAAAAATGTTCTTGTTAGTTGCTTCTAGACACAAAACACAACCCTAGCTGTTTATTCTAAAAGCAAAGTTCAAATCAATGTTTTATTCTGCTTACAAAATGGTTTCTAAAATATATTGGCTTCTAAATTAAAACATTTCTCAAATTCTATTGCACCAACAAATGCAGGCTATGCTCAATTTAGATTACCTCTGCCTGGGTCAGGAGAAAGGGGAATGTGAATTGGGGGGGGGTTGGGTTAGTTTAGGTGACGGTTTAGTGATATGCTGTCAGTTTATCGGTTTTCAAACCAGTAATAAACAGACTTCTTGCCTTGTCCATTCTTGATAAGATTCCTTAGTCTTTTGTTTTGTTTCCCATTGGTAGATAGTGACCATGACTCGGATCTGTCGTGCACTGCTGCAGACCGCCGAATCCTGAGAGCCTCCATCAGGACACCCCCACGAGCGCACAAGTCGATAATGTGGGAGGCCTACTTTCAAATCTCCGTAGGGGGTTTCTGGAGGAGGAAATCGGGACTGGTGAGTGTATGCAGGCTGCACAGGGAACCAAGGGTTCTCTTTGGGACCCGGGAATGGACAACGCGGGTTGTGATGTTTTCAGAGGATATGCTGAAATGAGATGGAGATTTTGGGCTGGGTAACTTTTAGTCTAAGTAGCTTTTGCTTGTCTCATAACTGTAATTCTCTTAGTTATGTCTCTCTTTTATCCAGAGATTAACTTAGCAAAATACCAAGGGTAGGGACTGAGCCAGGTAAAAGGGGGGTACTCAAGAGTGTATGAGACCTCGTTTAGCATATAACGCTTGAGTACTGGTTACAGTAACAGTTTAGAGAAAGGGTAAGGCACAGAATTAAATAGAGACAGGGGCATGATTGTAGAGAAAGATTCCTTATCCCTGTCAGGACCACTTTGCTGTGTCTCTGGTTGTTAAACATAAGCCCCCTCACTCTCAGGACACTGAAGAAGTGTAGTCAAAGGATGCAGGGAGCAGGGGTTCCTGGGTAACGGGGCAAGTGATGAGTGAATGCAGATTTAAATAGGGAAAGAAAAATTGGCAAACAGAAATCAAAACAGGCAGAGCAACCCCCAAAAGGGGTCGCCCGCCCATGATATGTTTAGGCATTTTAGAAGTTTGTCTTGTGATTATTTGGACTCATGGCACTACTTGACTAGATAGGCACACTCAATTTCCCATTGAGGGGATGTTTAACTTAGATAAATTGGGAGCCCTTAGAAGGGTTTTGCAGGCAGAAGGTACTAAGATACCAGCAGTACAGTGGGGAGCGTTCGCCACATGGATGGAAGAGGCAACAGCCAGGTGGAATGACAGGGAAATTAGAAGATAGAGGGAGATTAATGACTGACAGATGGGGCAAATAAAGTTTCTCTGAGGCAGAAGAGGAATGGAAGGAGTTCAGGAGGGGGTGATAGGTACAGACAAGGCAAAGGAGGATCAAGAAGATCAGGATAATAAGACGCCAGAAGATATTTTTAAATTATTCACTAGTATGAGACCACTTACAGGGCCATGTCCAGAGGAGGTACGGCAGGAAGCACCAGTTGTGGAAATGTCTCCTTTGGTGCTCTCTGCATCCAGGATGTCAGGGCTGAGTGGGTCGTGTTCTGCTGGGGCACAGATGTGCAGCATGCTGCCTCTCCTGTATGTCCCCTCTATGACAAGGGGCGGTATGATATATGAAAGGGATTCACACGCTTTTTAAGCTCCCCTCAGGCAAGTACCATCTGGTCATGAGGACAGAGAACAACATCAGTGTTTGGTTACTGTCCATTTACCCTGGACACCCGGGGAACTTAGGACCTTGGCAAAGGAGATCCCCCATAATAAGGGAAGAGCCCCAACGATTTGTGGAGGAACTGCAGACAGCAATGCAGTGTTATAACAAGTCGTGGGCTGATATGAATCAACCTATGAGGTTAGTGATGGCTGCCGAGGTGAGACAGCAATTAGTGGTGCGGGCGGCCAGTACAGTCACCGATCCAGACACAGGGGTCGCCCTGATGAAGGAAAGGGAAATGAAGCTGATGGCGGTTACAGAGGTGTGCCCTAGAAAGGCTGATTGGTAAAAAATATCGAATTGCAAACATAACAGGGGCAAATCTCCCGCTGATTACTTTCATAAACTGAAGGTCGTGTTCACTCAGCACTCTGGTATTATTGTTTGTTTGTTTTACTGATTTATAGAGCCTGCCACACCCTAGGGTATCTGGGCGTATTACAAGACAGCTTAGGTACACATAGTTACGTACAATATGGATATGCCATGAATAGCATCAAAGATACCACCTAACTCCTACTACTAGGTGATTTCAACTTGGGTTTCAATGATGTTGAGGATAAACAGGCCCTTGCCATCCAATCTATTTTAGTCGATCATGGTCTTACCCAAAAAGTCTCAGTCCCCACACATATAAAAGGACGTACTTTAGATTGGATAGCCAACCGTAACTGCGACACTACCATCACTAATACTGTTCCACAATCCTGGACTGACCACTACCTCATCTGCTTCTCTGCCACTATAGAGCCCCCTAAATCAGTGAATACTGAAACCATACCCCCTATGCCAACGAGAAGTAAAAAAAGAAATCACTGCGGAAAAACTACTCCCACTACTCCTACCAGCTCTCACCGCTAGCACCATTAACTCAGACCCAAACACGCTAGTTGGGAAATTCAACAGTTCTATGTCCAAAGCTCTGGACATAATTGCCCCTATCAAACTCCGCAAAAGCAAATGAGAATCTCATCTCAACTCATGGTTCACCCCTCATTTTAAAGATTTACGTATCCAAAAACGCAAACTCCAAGCTATCTGGAGGCACACACCCTCAACTGAGAACAAAATCCTACTTGCCAACTTTGCTAAAAAATACAAGAAAGAAATTATCCAAACCAAAAAAGACACATTTAATGAGAGAATTAGTAAAGCGAACTGTAACTCCAAAGAACTTTTTTCCATTCTCCGAGAAATAGAAAACCCAATTGCTCCCACAGACAATGTCCCCAAGGACAAACTATGGTGCACGAGCATCCAAACTGCCTTAGCCAATAAAATTACAACCCTACAATCTAAAATCGCAAAGGAAAAAGCCACCTTGAGTTCTATCGGAACTCACTCCACCCTCCTGACAGATACTCCAGATACAACGTCACAAAGCAACCGCATACCATTTAGGTTCACCAACATATCTATATTGGAAACTGGAAAGGTCATATTATCCCGGAAACCATCGAACTGCCAAGGTGACAGTTGCCCCGCTCAAGTCATTAAGGATGCAGCTAGAGATTTAGCACCCTTCATATCTAAATTAATCAACGCCTCCTTCAGTTCCAGTACTGTACCTACAAACCTTAAGGAATCTTGGGTACTGCCCCTCCTCAAAAAACAGACCCTCGACCCAGCCATTCCCACTAATTATAGGCCCATCACCACGGTCCCATTTCTCCTTAAAAGGATCGACAGAGTAGCCTACTTCCAGATCCAAAGCTATCTGGAGTCAAATCAACTACTAGGATCACGACAATCAGGTTTCAGACCATTACATGGTACTGAAACGGCTCTAATTGACCTTAAAACACAAATCGATGAGTTGAAGGATAAAGGTAAAACAGCTATGCTCCTCCTCCTTGATTTATCGGCAGCTTTTGACCTGGTGGATCATGCAGTGTTGTGCAACCATTTAGCGTCTGCCGCCCATTTCTCAAGTGAAGCTATAGCCTGGGTACAATCCTTCCTAGCTAACCGTACGATGAGAGTGTTCTCCCCCCTAGCTTCAGCGGACCCAATACAAATCACCTGTGGCGTCCCACAAGGTTCATGTGTCTCCCCTACAATGTATAACATCTGCACTAAGCCACTCTTCGACAAACTTGACAGACTTGGGGTAACCTATACCAATTATGCTGACGACACGCAGATCCTCATACCGCTATCTGGAAATTTTGTTGAAGACACAGCTTTAGTAAATAAGATTTACCTTCTCATTCAGGCTTGGATGGCCTCCCACGGATCAATGACGACAAAACAGAGATACTGATCCTGGGTTCCGACTCTAACCCTAAAAAACTCAGCCCCAACTATCTCGCCTTCAACATAGATGGCAACATAATTGAAGTGGCAACCGAGGTAAAAACACTAGGTTTCTACCTTGATTCCACATTATCTCTCAAAAAACAAGTCAACACCCTGGCTTCCTCTACAGCATACACCTGCAAACTAATCAAGACCTGCAGACTCTACCTTTCCAAAACAAATTGCATCACACTAGCCAACGCACTAATAATGTCCAAGTTGGACTATTGCAACGCCCTTTATGCGGGCGCCAATAAAACTGTCATAAACAAAATGCAAATACTGCAAAATAATGCCCTTAGAGCAGCCCTGGACATACCGCGCAGAGCTCACATCTCTAACGTCAGGAAAGACCACCACTGGTTAAAAGTCAGCGACAGAGTGCTCCTCAAGACGTTATCTCTCACCCACAAAGGACTGAAGAACACTGCACCTCCCTACATTTCGGCTAGACTGACCAGAAAATCCTCCAGCCACCATACTAGAGCCTCTAACCATCTCCTACTAGAAACTCCCAGATTTAGGCGAGCTAAATCGGGTGGTGCTAGCTTCCCGGTTAGAGCTGCCCAAGCCTGGAACGCACTTCCCATTGCATTAAGAGTTAATCTACCCTACTCTAGATTTAGATGTTAGATGAAAAATTGGCTCTGGGCCAATGACAAATAACAAACTGAGCCCTTGCACTAGGTCCAGGGAGCATTGCACTCTACTGCCTCGACTCTAGACCTTCTCATTACCCACTCTGGGCTGCGAGATACCTTTATCTTGTACTCTTTGTATATATGTACTGTAAATATGCTATTCTGATTTGTATTGCATCAGCTGTTTGTAACCTAAGCTTAAGTAATCTTGTATATGCTGTGCCCGGTTTGGAGGGTTTGGAGCGCATTATCAAATAATAAACATAAACATAAACATGTTAAAGCAAATATCGGCTATGAACAACAACTGGTCAGGCAGATAATGATAAAGTATTTACAAATAATTTACAGATGGTTAGGAGGTAAGTACATTAACAATGATGCAGGTTGGATACATACAGTATGGTCCTGTCGGAGCAGATGTAGGTTATACACGTCAGCTTGTCAGCAGGGGAGCAATACAGCATTTACATAAACTTTGCGGTGGTCAGTAGGCAAATACATTGACCAGAACGGGGTGTTTCAGACCTACGGGTACTCTAGGCACTGAAGTGGGCAGTGTCTTTCAAAGATAGCGACTTTTTAGTGTTGGTCCTAAAGCTTTGGAAGGTAGAAGAGACAGCTCATGAGGCCATAGCAAACTCATTTGTTTCCAGCCTGCTTCCGAAGGTACAGGTATACATTAAATATGTGTGTATAGGCTGGCAGACCAAGCCATTAGCGGAGCTGGTGGCACTGGCAAATCATAGTGTTACTTGCCAGGAGCAGAAGAAGGAAATGTTTGAGAACAAGCTCATGACGTTGCAGATGCAGAGTCTTCAGGGACAGGTGCAGGGACAGCTCCACGGAACGGCACACTGCCTGGTGAATCAGGCCCAAAGGAAGGGCAGACAAAGGGATAGAGGCAGGGGCAAAGGTCTGATGGGTCTGCAGGCATATCAAACTCAGCAGGGAGGATATATGGGACAGACGCAGCAACCACGGCAGTGGGGACAGCTCAATCAACAGCAGGTGTGGGGAGCACAGGGGAGCAAGTACAGGGCAATTGGAATTTTCAGAAGGCTCCTAGAGATATGGCACAGAACCCTTTGATTTTTGAATTATTGTAAGCAGTAGGGCCATTGGAAAAATGAGTGCCCATTTATACCACAGAGGCCACAGCCACAAGGTAGCACTGTTCCCAATAATGTCCAGATGCCACAGCAAGGAGGACAGGTCCAAAAGCAGAAAGTTCCAATTTGGCCTATGCCCCAGTTCCCAGTTCCCAAATCCAAACACTAACCCTTTCATCCCCGTGGACCCACATGGGTCGGTGAGGATTTAAATGGTTTCTGGCAACCAGAATGGGAAGGGACGCTAGAAGCACTAACGATCCCAGTTGACCAGGAAGGTCCTTATGTACAATGCCAAGTGCAAGGGACACCACTGTCATGAGTGGTGGACACAGGGACAAATAGATCTGCTTTATGACATGTTCCTATATCAGGAGAGATAGTAAGAGCCGTAGGCATATTGAATACCACTGTTATACACTGGGTGATGGAGCCCCTTACTGTCACTTTGGGGCCCATTCCAAATCAACAGGCTTTTCTTCTGAGTCCCACATCACCTGTAAGTTTGCTGGGGAGAGGTTTGTTGTGCAAAATGAGGTGCACTATATATTGCAACCCGGATAGGGTGCCCGCAGATAACGCGGCAGCAGCAATGGCTACATTAATGGAAGAAACAGAAGGGAGAGTAGTGGAGAGGGATGAGCAATGGTGGGAAGACATACGTGAGTTGATTGATTCTATACCAGAGTGTCTGTGGGCCACCCATGATAATGAGGTGGGGTATATACACCCTGCTGAACTGGTGAACATGAAGGTAGGTTCGTCTAAGAGGTTGCCCCGCACACCCCAGTACCCTTGAAGCCTGAAGAAGAGTCTGGTATCACCCCAGTCATTGAATCATTGCTGAGTCAAGGAATTATTGTTCTGACCAGTAGCCCATGTCATACTCCTATTTCTCCTGTGAGGAAGCCAGGGAAGGAGGTTTATTGTTTTGGCTATTAATGTTGTGATGGTGCCAAACCTAGCTACCATATTGCTCTGTATGCCACCAGAGGCCACACATTTCCAGCTTATTTCTCAGGCTCCTATACATAAGGATAGTCAGTATCATTTTTACATAGGCGGGTCCAATACACATGGCTCCGTTTGCCCCAGGGGTATAAAGAGTCTCTGACCTTCTTTTCACAACAGCTAAAGAAAGATTTGGATGATATAAAATTGCCAGGAAAGTCAGTGTTCATACAATACGTTGATGATTTCTTAATTGCCTCACCCTCATATTAGGCTTGTAAAGAAGACACCAAGGTACTGTTGACACCATTGGCAGAGAAAGGGCATACCGTTATGCTCCCTCAGGATACATTATCTGAGACATGACATTATGAAAGGATGTTGGCTGATATCCACTTCTTGGAAAGATACTGCTTGTAATATATCAAAGCCCCAGACTATAACTCAAATGCAAGCTTGCTTAGGGGCAGTCGGTTACTGTTGGGAATGGATCACAGGCTTTGCAGAAATAGTGAAACCATTTAAGAAGTATACACGATTGAACACTGTAGAGCCATTGCAGAGGACACAAAAATTATAGAAGCCCTTTACTAAGATTAAACGACTATTAGCTAAAGCTCCTGCATTGGGGCTACCTGATTATAAGAAAGGATTTACCTTGTACTGCCATGAGAAGAATGGATTTGCTCTGGATGTACTTACCCAGAAGCATGGACCCAGCTGCTGTTGCTTTGACAGTGGAACAAAGTGAAAATATCGTATTGGGTTCACCTCCCGAGGTGGCTGTTCCACATGCAGAGTTGTATTATTGAAGACAAAGACTCAGCAGATGTCGGTCATGAGAGCTAGCAAATATGAGATGCTTTTACTGAACTCTTCCAACATTACTTTGACTGGATGCTCAGATCTGAATCCAGCATCCTTGTTAACTAGGAGGGTGAGCCACATGATTCTACCCTGCATGACTGTGTTTTTGGTGACTTACTGTTTGGTAATGCCCCATACAGACCTCTCTGATGCACCATTGCCTGACCCAGATCTGAAGTATTTCGTGGACGGAGGCAGGATATGTTGAATGCACCCCCGGGGAGATGGTGGAAAGTGGCAAACTGACCCAGGGGACATCAGCACAGGTGGTAGAATTAGTGGCCCTTACACAAGCCTGCTGATTGGCAGCTCAGCAGTCTGTTAATGTTTATAACGATTCACGATATAGATTTGGCGTAGTCCATGACTCTGGTCATCTCTAGATGCAGAGAAGCTTCATGATTTCATATGATACACCAACAAAAAACAGTCAGTACGTATTGGCCCTTTTAAATCCCATAATGTCGCCTGAGAAAACTGCCATTGTTAAGTGTGCCACCCACCAGGCGTGGAATGATCCTATCAGCTGTAGGAATGATTTTGTTGATCAAACTGCCAAATTGGCTGCCACATTAGAGGACAGTGACATCTATGTTGTACCCATTCAAACCATGTAGGAGGTATCTCCTTACAAAACATTAGAAGACATTGCACATGTGCATGAGAATGTGCCATCTAACGAGAAGGATAAATGGATCAGAAAGGGTTGCCGATTGCATGAGAACCTTCTGTGGCAAGATGAGCAGCATCGATTAGTGGCTCCAGAAATGCTAGTATCACACCTTATCAGTATGTACCATGCGCAGGCACATGTTGGTAGGGATGGAATGACAATGATAGTGGGACATTCATGATTTGCACAAGATTTTCCCACTATGTCCTAAGAATACTGCCGGATACGTAATTTGTCTGCAGAATAATGCAGGGAAAAGTGTGCCAATCAGACCAGGGCTGCATCCACCCCATTATGGCCCATTTGTAGGGTCAATGATTAATTTTCTCCAACTGCCAAAGTAAAATAAATGGCTATACCTGCTAGTGATAGTGGATGTGTTTTCAGAGTGGGTGGAAGCCTAACCCTGTAAGAAAGCTGTTGCAAAAATATTGACTCAGGAATTTGTACCCTGGTATGGAATACCTGTATGTATTAACAGTGATCAGGGAACCCATTTGTTAATACCGTCATTAAAACACAGCTATCCACAGTGAAGATTAAACATAATTTGAATTGCCCTCACCACCCCCAGTCCACAGGGGCAGTAGAGAGATGAAGAGGGGTCTTGAAGAATAAATTGGCCAACATGTGTCAGGGAACAGGGTTGAAGTGCCCAAAAGCCCTCCCACTATTTCTATTTAGTATGGGAAGTACACCTAGTAACAAAACTGGTTTTAGTTCTTTTGACATTTTCTATGGTAGACCTATGGGATTGTCTGTAGATAATTTGCAATTGTCGGATGATCGATAGTTGGAATATGTCAAGACATTAATGTTTTATGTCAGTCTCACTCACAATCAGGTTCAAGCTTTTCTGCCATGGGAACCAAACTCTCCAGGTTATTCCTTACAGCCCGGTGACAGTGTCCTGATAAAGGTTCACCAAAGAAAGGCAGCTCTAGCCCCCAGGTGGAAGGGGCCATACCACATACTACTCACCTCAAACTGAACTGTAAAGGTTCAGGAGCACCCAACATGGGTGCATGTGAGTCACTGTAAACGGGCGGTAGCCCCCGCAGTGTAGTTCCTGTTGCTTTGCTGAACTGTCTACCTGTGCCGGCTTACAGTAATGTGGTTATACGAGAACATGATTCTATTGTGCAAACTATATTAGCTATGAAAAACCTAAATAATGTTTGGACATCAGCTGATGTCATGGGGTGGCCGTGGTATAAGAAACAGTGGATAGAACATTGGCAAGGGGGAATCTGTGCTCTAAATGAAGCTTGGGAATGTGGAGTGGGCTTTTGGTTGGGATTTATACCATGAGCAGCCGAATGGCCTGTGGGGGTAGTACCATTTCCCTGTAAGGCTCTACCAAATTGGATGAGTGATGACGATTATATGAAAGTCTTCAACTCTGAATTAGAAGAGGCCACAGTAAAGCCCCAACCTGACCTTAGAGATAGAGAAACGAGTGGACTACTAACATACCTACTACTGTTACCGAAAGGATGACTGTATTATACCCAGAGCCTTCACATGTTTCTGAAATTATATATTACTGTAACTCTGTTCTTTTTACTAAGATGGGAAACCAACAATTTTCTAAATTCATCTATTAGTATAAATAATGGACAGGCACCACAGTGGTGACAGTGCAAAGAGAATGTGGTGGTAATGGAAGTGTAGCTGGTAAACTTGCACATGGCTATGCACTCAGTGGTGGCACCAAGGTATTGTGAATTGGAAAACCTCAGTGGTGTAGCAGGAATAAGGGAGGAATGCCCAATACGTTTGGAATGTTATTTGCGAACGATAGTTGATGGGAAAAATAGTCCAAGCTCAGTAAAGGTGTGTTCGAATTCTGCTGATTGCCCAGTGCCAGTTTTCAGACAATTTAGGCAATTTAACATGCACAATGAGTCAGCATTTACAATCCCCAGAAATGGATTTAGGGGAGTTTATTACGTATGCTCAAGTGTATAATCAACTGTTGTGGTACAATACTGTGTCGAATCTGGATAGGTCTGGCTATAGATATATGGTGTTAAATGTGACTGTAGGCGCAATTTTGTTTACTGTTACTTTGTATGCTGTCAGGGGACTACTGTGAAGGCATCATGAAGCAAGACATAGACAACAGATTCAAATTTCAAAACGAAATCTGATTTATTAAAGTAAATGTCAGGATGGTAGAAGGCCTAACTTGACCTATGCCAAAGTGGGATTTCCTTACCTGAACAAAACTAAGGAAAATCTGTGTGAAGAGTTCAACTTAAAAGTCTGTCTGCATCCAAAACCTATCCTTGCCCTCACAACTAAAAGCTAAACAACATGTAGGGATGCCAATAACCAAAGAAATAGTGATGAACACAAAGTTCTGAGCTTCTTCCAGCTCTTAGCTTCTTCTTCAGCTGCCCTTCCCAAAGTTTAGTACAGTTCCAGAAAAGTCTCAAGATTACCTTTCTCCAGTTCAAGTCAATACAGTTCCATACAATCCTCGGGGGTTCCCTTCCCCAAGTTCCAAGCCACGCGGTTCAAAAGACACAGGTCTTGAGGCTCAGTCCTCAAGACAACACTTGCAGCTCCTCAAGTTTCAGGGTTCCCTTTCCCAAGACTTTAATACATCGATGAATATTTGCTTCTCAAAGCTCAACACAACTCTTGGTCAACCTGACACTCCTTCTGAATGGCATTTACAGTGCTTCACCTAGGTTGTATTTTACAATGTCTTTTTTTTCATAATTTAGAGCTCACTGGTCTCGGCGCAGTTGTCAGACCACATGGTTCACCCATTACAGGTCGCGCAACCAGGATCCCTGTGCTTATCAGCTCACACAGGTTCTTATGCACCTGCCCTGTACACAGATATACATTCACTTAGTTTATTTATGTCGGCCTCTTGACTTTATTGGTGGTTTTACACCCTCTTGTCTTCTCCAGGTTTGCCTCTTGGCCTTGCCATAGCGTGTCACACACCTCTTGCCAGACTTTGACCATGCCACACTGTATCCTTTATAAAAGTTCACTTTATTATGGTCTGATTCATGCCCTATCTTTCTGTTACACTCTTTCACACTTGCATTCTTTTTCGTGGGCTATAACAAACTCTGTGGGATATAGGCCGGCATGCTGACTCCTCCACAGGTCTCACCACGGCTGCCTCCGCATGACATAGGTCCCTTCTGGTCCCCCTGTTGCACTCTTTGCTTGTTGCACTGATCTCCCCTTATACACCTGCAACCACTTAACAGGTTGCATGTGTGGATTCCCAGTTGGATCTGCCTCACTGTGATTAAAGGGACATGCCTGACCTTGCAAGTACTCTGCAGGCATCTTTTTTGTCCCAGTACTAGAGTGGTAAAAGTTAGGTTTAGTGGTCATTCCTGTTAGTTGCCACTTACTCGTCCCAGTATTATCAAAAGTTAAATGTAGTGAAATGAGGGGAGGGGTGCTACAATAGCCCATAAAGACCTGGGGAGGGTTAGGTTGGTCTTTCATGAGGAAAGATGGATACCGTCTCCCGCATGCGGGAACCCCACTCCCTATCCTCAAGGACCCTCTACCCAGGTGATCCTCCCACGCTTCTCCACCCCCACAGTCAGAATCCAAAAGCAATGGCCTTTCCCTGGCCACCTGAAAAGAAGATCCAGGGGGAGTAGGAGTGAGAATACCCTCAGGTTTCTCACACTACCCATTACTGTGATTGGACAAAGGGGGCTGGAATCCGGTTGGAAGAACAGCGAGAGGAGTTGTTTGAAGGACGACAGAAAATTGAAAGTAAAATGACAGAAAAATGAAGTACTAGCTAGAATGAGGAGTGGGGCTAATACTGCATTTGAAACCTGGAATATATATAAAGGGATAATTTAAGAGAGTTGATTTGACCGACTTCAAAAAGCCAATGGGTTCATATCTGGGCAGACCTTAGGCATGTTTTGGCAAGCTCCATGTAATAGGCACCCTCAGTAAGCTTACCAAAGGTGCGCTTCAGAGACTAATGGATGGAGTACTTGAAGCAGGAAGTGACCTGCAGTGGGGCAAGGCGTGTGAAGGAGTGTAAGATTAGCTGAACACCCAATTGATATCAATCAGAGAAGATGTGTGACATAATAGTTGGCCTAGATTGTTGAAGAATGACTCTGAGATACCTGAACATCTATGGCAATGGAGGAACTTCTAGAAGTGCAGTGGTTGACTGTGAGGATAAAGAGTGTTTGTTCATACTGCCTGGTCCATGGGCAGGATGTAACTGGAAGTGGGTGACGCATCACGAAGTATGGATCATCAAACCACCCAACAACGCCTCCCGATTCCTGATATCTGCCCCGGGGATGACCCCTGATTTGTGGTTTAGTCTTGGTTTAAATTGGGTGGGAGTTATGACCTTTGCACCCCCCACCGTCATCTTTGATGTCATCGATGTTAGTCTTAGCAGTGCACAGTGGTGGCACAAGTTATGGTTGCTTAGCTTACCATAACTGGTGAATTTCTGGGGTTTCTCGGTTTTACTTGTAACCATAATAGGCATAGGTTATTACTGCAAACTAACGTACCTTCAACAAAGTTTTAGCACTGAATTTGATAGGTTTTTATTAGGGAAACTGAACCATAACGTCCCTTAAACAACATTTTTTAACTGAATTTGACAGGTTTTTATTGCCACAACTTAACCATAACGTTCCTTTAACAACGTTTTTTCACTGAATTTCATAGGTTTTTACCAGGATACCCTTAATGTGTATGCATGTACCATACAACATACTGAACCCCCTGCACCAACTCTAATAATCACAGGGCCCGTGGACCATGCAACTCTTCCCAGGTATCGGGCAGCATCCACACTCCCCAATAGCACAGGGGTTCTTTCGTATTATGGTAGCATACAGCAAAGAAACAGAACATCTTTAAAGACCAACACATAAGTGAACTCTAACAAAAAATTAAATAGATCTACAAACTATGTATTTACGAAAGCAGCCATGCAATTGCATAAAGTGTGCAACATAATGGAATGCACCAATCACAAAAATAACCAATGAACAACTGTACTTCAAAGTGTAAGTATACTATATTTTTTCCTATAACTGTGCAGTTTGTTCTGTGTACAATAGTAGTAAAAGAAATTTCACTTTTTTTTACACAGAAATGGCAAGCACCCTGGAGTGGCTGCAAGAAAATGTTCCTCGTGATGAAATGAGTGAAGACAATAACTCCAATGGTACACAGTGCAATTTGAAAAGTAAGACAATTAATACACATTGCTACACATGTACCTGAAACATATTTTTTTCTTTAACAGTACATACAGCAAATGAAGACAATGGGCCAGAAACAGCAACTCCTCCACAAGTCCATGGACACATAGAAAATGAAACGAACACTATACAAAATAAACTAGAGAGCCTGGACGCAAAAAGGGAGCAATTGCTGAGCACTTTTGCCAATTTAAAAGATTTTTTACAGGGACATATCATGGAGAAAATTAAATACCACTGCCCCACCTGTACCTTTACCCCTTCCCCCTATCCCAGCCAACCATCCCCACAAATTCCCTGTAAACAAATAGGTTACAATGAGATCTTAATCCCTTCCTCTCCTGAAGCCCCACCTGTGGAAAACCCAAATTCCCCTGTATATGTTTCCATTTCTGCTACCCTGTCCCTTTCCCAATTCTGTGAATTTCTGTGTGTAAATAAAGATCCATGTGTACATTGTTGCTGTGTGTCTGTTTTCTTTTTTAAAAGCCCTGTTTTCAGTTCACGGAGCGCGCGACTGCCCGGGATGTCCACAATTAATCAAAATGGAGGTGTACTACGGACACCGCTCCCGTCCACAAAGTCTGCATTCAAAATGGAGGTGTCCATAGGACTCCCTGCCTGTCCCCATGACTGCAAACCTGTGACGTACCTTTCATTAGTTCGGAGACCCTACCCCTGTCCTTCGGACACCTGGGTGCACGGGTATCACATTCCCTGTGTCCTGCAGGCAACGCTCCTCTCCGTCATGTCCACAAAGTTGTGCTTTACTTTTAATTAGTTTGAGGAACCCTGCCCTGTCTGGCGGACACTTGGTGGCATGGGTGTTTGCGCATCTCTTCCCCCAGGTCCTACGAACAACGGGCCTGTCCGGCATGTCTGCAAAGCGGTAATGTACTTCAATTACTTTGGGGACCCCAGACTTGTCCGGCGAACACCTGGGTGCATGCGCATCTCATGCCCTAGGTCCATACGAACACTGTGACTGTTTGAAATTGTCTGCTGCACGTGTTTCGCACTTTTAATAAGTTCCAGGACTCCAACCCTGTCCATAGGACACCTATGCACATGCGCACAATGGAGCCCGCGCAATAGGTCTCCTACGGACAGCCGTCCCATTCGCAAATGTTCACAATGTCATAATGCGACTGCACCCACACTGAGCGTAATCCCTTATTCGTGAACAGGTCCAGGCCCCCAAACACCCAAGAACTGCTTTTTGGGCTAATCCAAGGTGATTTACTGTGAAACGTCACCCTTGTAGTCATCCCAGACTATGCCCCTAGCCATCTGGACACTTTCTGGAACTTTTAAACCCAGCTTGGGGGTTCGAAGTGTACCTGAAACACGCGACTGTCCGCGAAGCGCTCCCCAGCACCCTTATAAAAGGCCACACCCCAGTGTGCTGTGCATTCTTTTTTTGTTTTCAATGACCGAGCACTTGGTGTCATTGCCATTACTACTGCTGGATTGCTGCTGCATTGCTATTGCTGGATTGCTGCTCAGAGCACTTTGCTGCAATTGGTATTGGTGTTGCTAAATTTGCAGGAGTACTGCTGCAGGTTGCTGTTTAGCATATTGCTGTGTTCCTGTTGTTTTGCAGATTGCTCTGTTCCTGGTTCCAGGGTACTTTTACTTGGATACTGGCATCCATGTCTACCTCTGCTGCTGCCTCTGCCTCAGCACCAACCCCAATCCCACCCCCACCACCACCACCACCATCACCTCCCCAAGAGCATAGAAAGGGGAACAGGTGTGACGATGCAGAGAAGGAAAAAGAGGACAAAGAGAATAAGGTAGTGGCAGTCCCCATTAGCACCTGCCAACGTGAGTCTTGGGTGTGGAAGCTCTTTACCACTGTTGGAAATAAGCCCAAGGCTAGTGCGGCCAAGGTTCGCTGCAAGGAGTGCCTGATGGTACTCAGTCGTGGCAAACCTGGGCTGTACAGTTATGGGACTATCTCCACGCTGTGACACCTGACATCCAGCCACAAAGCAGCAGTTCGGAGGGTCGTCCCCTTCCAACAGGGTAGTAGGTTGACTTCCACTACAGCATCCTCGACATCTGCTCCTGTCACCACAAGGGACACTCATGTGGGGTAGAAGATCCCTCCACCAGCCTCACAGGCCATATGCAATACAGTAGATCCTTAGCTTTCAAAGGTCACTGTTTTGTGTGTGTACTGCAACACAGTATTCTGCAGGGGCGAGCAGTGTTTGAGTGGTTTCGAGGCTGCGGTCCGGGACCACGAAAGAAACTGCCCCCTACCTCAATGAGGCACACCCAACTTCTTCCTCTATCTGCCCTTTCTTATCCCTGTGGTTGGTGGCCCTTCCCTACCCTCAGTACCCTCCCCTCCGTTGTGTGTCATGTTTAAAAAAATCGAAAAGAAATTCACAAATACAAAAAAACTAACTAAAAAAACAGCTCTTTTCAGCGCCACCTTTCACGGTTTAACAATAAAAGTGCCAATGAAAAGGTGCAGGCCCCTGCGCAGTCCACGAAGTCTGCGGACAGCGTGGTAGTCTGCGGACATCTGAAGCGTGCAGGGTGTGACAGCATGTAAACCATTGAATTCTTTTCCGGCCAATCTGGTTGCTCTGAAAAGAACCTTTTTGGGGTTTTTCTTTTTGATCTTGGAAGTTTTGAACTGCAAACACCTACTGCACACATGCTTGCTTTGCTTCCAAAAACGGCTGCAAAGCCTTTTCGATACTGCGCGAAAAAAGATGATTGCCACCATCAGTAAGATGGACTCCATCTCTGAGGAAAATGTTGGTGCTATGAAATGTAATGTTTTCATTGTCGAATGAAGACATAGCAACATCTCACAGAAATGCGCAAACAGCCTTGTTGACATTGCTCCTGGCTTTCTCCATTTGCAGACCAAATGATAAAGAGTGAAGCCACATCTGTCTCTGGGAAATGCGCAAAGAAATTACTAGAGATTTTGGGAACATGTCCATGACTTTCCCAAGTGCCTCATTCATCGCAAACTGCAGAGAAATTCCAGTAGCATGGCCTAAACTGTTCCCTCCACAATAAACAATAATAACAGCTGGATGATGCTGCGTCACCAAAGTGGCACAAAGGGGAAGCAAATCCAGCCACTTCATGTCACGCATTCCATACCAGTGCACTTTCACATGAGGGAATCCAAGATGTGCACCCACTCCACACTGCTCTGCATACACCTGCAACCAATGTATCTACGATTCCCCAAATTCCACACACTCTGCCTCCTGAAAGACACAGCCATAGCCATAGCAATCTGCACTCCTCTCAGAAAACAGACCTTCTGCCACAGTCTCTCCTTTCACACCACAGGCAGGAAACCTTATTGACCAATCCCCTGGCCTCCACAGTCCCATTTCCATGCCTACCATCCTCAAAAATCCCGGATGTGGCACGTGCAATCTGCGACCTACTGTGGGGTTTGTGGATAAATCGCCAATTCAAGGGGTGGGGAGGGAAATTTAACCCAGGGTAGGAGATTTTTCCTATTGTGGTGTGGAAAAGAGCAATTTTTTTCTTTTAGGTGCTACTGAAGAATCACCCTTTTTTTCTATTTTTTTCAGGGTTTTTTATCTTCTTTTCCTCCTTACTGCCTTATATCAACCTCTGCAAAGCATCCCTTAGATTCCCAAAAAGGCAAGCATTTCCAAGGAAGGACAACGAAACGCCATCTCTAGTACAGTAGTACACACTAAAAAAATCAATGTTCTCATTGGAGAAAACAGACATCTCAGCATGTTGCAAAATTACACCCATGTCTCTATAAATAAGGCACCTTGCAACATTTTGCTGGGAATTGAAGACATTGGGATTGTTCCATTGTGCTCTTGGTATTATTTCAGAAAGAAAACACCTTTGCATTAGGGAAAAGCACCATTAGGTCTTCCATTAACAACTTCAATGCCCTGATACCCTCGGGTTTGGTGCGCATTACAAATAAAACAAACAAACAAACAAACAAACAATACAGGAACCAAACTTGGGTCAGTGATGTATCCCAAATGCTCTCCTCCACAGAGCATCACCAAAACATCAGGACTACCAAAAGTAACCATGTTTGTACAAACAGCAAGCAGTTTCTGCAAATTACAGCCAGGCACACTGCACCATAAAGCCCCCAGGCCTGGAAAACCAAGACATGCAGAAAAACCTCTTGCCTTTGCATAGCACTCCAGATCACATACAAATGAATCTCCCACTCTCCAAACAATATCTCCAGCCATCTTCACTACACAACCAACACAGCAATTAAAAAAAAGTATTACCGACCCTTCATGTTAAGCACACCCTGAACACCTGATTGGATAATCCCCACAGTACCATTTCCATGCCAGGGATGCTAAGAAGGCTCAGATGTGACAAGTGCGATTCTCGAACAACCTCGGTGTTCGCGGATCCCGTAACACACGGGCAGCCCTTCTTCCCTTTACACTTCACACTTTGCAGCACTCTCTCATTGGCTACTGGTAAACCGTCCCACAACCATCCATCAATCACATCCAATCACATCCTAGATCTCTACATCTAACCCTATCAACCCACTACAATACTGAAGATCTACTGTTCAACACTCAGAACACAGGTCGTGTATGATTCCCAAGCGCCTGCATCCAAAAGTACTGTGAAACTCTCCACGACTTCTACTTCCAGATTCATCCACATCTACATCCATCAACACAAACTACAGGTATGCATATGTTTTGTAATGTACAACAAAAATAAAAACTACACATATGCATACATGCCAACATTCTCGACTACCTAGGAAGGACATTTGACTCCAGAAAGCGGGAGAAAAGAATTTCCCCATAGGAATGCATTGGGGTTTTACTTATTTCAGATGGGAGTAAAAAATAAATTGCAATCTTTTTTATCTAAAATTCGGGAGTCTCCCGCCTAAATCGTGACAGTTGGCATGTATGTGTATGTTACCAATGCATTGCAGGTACATAGATTGCATGCATAGAAATGGGGTGCCTGCCACTTGGACTGCATAACCTACTTAATAATCATACTGTCATTGGTACCATCTCCTCAAATCAACTGACAATTGCTTACACTGCTGTTTGCTTTCACAGTTTTATTGTACTGCCCACTAGCATAACACCTACAAACCACACATTTCAATTCAAGCACCACTGCCTGTGATTTCTTTATGAAAAACTACATTTGGATCATTTGCACAGCATATTCAAATACAAGATCCTATGTAAAATGCCCACAATGCGCACACAAAATGGAAACTGCATATATGTTAGTAAAGCATGGCAATTATATGCATTGCACAATTCACCAAATCCACCATTGGGAGGAAAGCAAAGCAATGCATGTCTACATTGGAAACCGTTCTATCTATACATTTGGATAAATAAATAAAACAACACAAAACAACTTCTATACTCATATAGCGAACATCCATGTGTCACAAAGTTAACAAAATTCCACACACAGTAACATTCTCCTTCCCAATCTGTACATCTTTCTGTCCTTTTTCTCACTATACTATGGCTTCCACTAATCCATGTCCAAATTAAACAGTGCAAAAACATCTCACACCCTTCAAACATGCAGCCCCATTCACCACAGTTATCACTGCAGCACTGCCCCATACCAACAATGCTAACACTCCCAAGTACCCCCTGTACGATTGCACACACACACACACACACTAACTCTTCCTGCCATCAAATCCTCCTAGAATCTAAAATAATGTGTTCTCCTACTACTATTACTGTACCATTACCACACATACCCACTAACACATACCCACTAAGTTCCTTCTTTTGCAATTGCAGTAAATAACTGCCTCCTAAAATCCAGTGACGCCTCTGCTGGAAGATAAAACCCAGAAGAAACCAACTCTTCACATCCAACAAAGTAAGCGCAGTACTTTTGTAGTGTTCTCCCGGTGACTCAAACAGTGCAGTGTTGTTCCATTTTAGCCTAGGCAATTTTATCCATCCTCAGGGAACTCACTTCACCCTTTATCATTGCACCTTGCCAGGTCCACTGTTTCTATTCTCATCAGAACACTGGTATGCTACTACCCACTAGATTTATGAAAACATTATAATGTCCTTACATACACACTGAAGCAAACCTTTCCCACAACAACACACACACGTACCAGTACAACCTTCCCAGCCAAAAGTAACAGCCCTTTGCACAAACACACTCCTCTACATATACCTACCTTCATATTCAAACACTCATACACAGTACACACAAATACATTGCACAACTTCCAAACCCACACTTTCCTTTTTTCTCCAACAGACACAAGCCAATGCCTACCAAAAAGCAACTCCATAGAATACAATGCAGAAATAGAGCAAACAAAACTCAAACCTTGCACAATGGCAATCCACCTCTAGCAGACTTTGTACAATAGTTCAAACAAAACAGCTAATACAGTCACTGAGCAAATCGGAACCAGGTAGCAGGAAAAAAAGTGTGACTTCCCTTCCAAAATGTAAAAGTAAAACTAAATGTATTAAGAAGAATGCAAAAATTAGTCATGCTACCACTACATCTACCAACATTAACATAGCCACAAGTAAGCAATCCAAAAAATGTATTTGACAAAAAATGTTCCACCATAGAATCCTTAACAACCTTATAAAAACAGGAGAAAAATCACGCTCAACCCTTCAAACTTACTGCAGAAAATTGATCCTGGAAGCTCTCATAGACAGTGCAATGCTCCTCAAAAGGAAATCCTTTATATTCATTTTAAACAGAATGAAACCACTAACAAAATTAATTAATAAACTACAAAAAGTGCTTTGCAACATACGCAATATCAACATAGATACCTTTGCAAACCTCTGTGCAGGTGAGTGGATTCACACAACCAACACAGAGCCATATTTCAATGAAGAGGCATACAAACAAGAGCAAACAAACCCAATTGCCATACATAGCCTTGGCCGAGGGTATGAAAAGGTAGACAATACTATTATGCCAGAAGAAACACTAATTGAAAGAATATCCCAAACAAACTTTCAATCAACTCTCCATTCCACCAAACCAATCCGTCCTGTCTACAAATGGCCGTGCACCTCAATGTGTAACGTACGAAAACAATCCTTCAGATCTTTGCAGCAGTTCCTCAATCAATATGTAAAAGCCAAAGCCAAATTAAACATTCAAATATTACAAACCATGGACTCCTGTCCAGTGCGCAAATACACAGGACTGCGAGGACATTCATTAGCCTGCATTTCTGAGCCTGCTTGCAAAAGCACCTTCCACCCCATCAAAATGTTAGCAACACACCATTCTACTATATGAAATCTCGTTCAGCGACTCTACTATGCAAAAAGTTCTGCTTTAGCACTGGCGCATTTAAGTCACATTCTACTACATGGTACAGCCAAACAACTGCTGGAAGAAATAGACCACATCCAAAGCAAATATTTTGCAAGTGAACAGCACTTACAAAATCCAGTAACTGTGGAACAGATAAGGTACAACCTTGCAGATACCAACCTTCTGTTGCACGCGTACAAAAAATAAATAGGCAAGTTTAAAAGCACATCTGCTGAAGTACCAAACCAATTATGTGTCTGTTGTCGGAGAACTTTTTATACAAAGAGCACCAGAACTATAGATATAACGTACAAAATAGAAGACAATGACAAATCCCAAAGGTTCCAATTAGCACTCTATCGTATAGCAAAAAACAAATATGACATTACTTACCCCTAAATACTTTGCACATACTGCACTTGAAAACTTGACAATAACCAAATGCCTTCATGGGCTATCAGTAATAACTTTGAACAATTCCCACTTCCAAAACCACTCCAGCAGCTTGTATGAGAGCATTATAATCCAAACAGTGCACACTTTTCAAGCAATAATATGCCTTCCACTGAAAACAGCCAAGTTACCTCCTTCTGAATTACTGTAAGGCTTTCATAGCAAAGTCATTTATTTGCCATTAGATCTTAAAGAAAATATAACAACGTTAGAGAGCTGTGCATTATCTTAAAGAGAACAATGAATACTACAGAAAAATAAACATTGAAGAAACCTGAGAAAAACCACAGAAATAATTCAGGATTGCTCATCAAATGGCCCATTTCAACGTTTAGATTCTACTACAGCCTCCAATATTTTAGACCAATATACAATTCACCCACTGCACTCCAAAGACCCCATAGACGATGCACTAGAAACATATCAAATGATCTCCAATCAGCATATGGGAAACAAGTGTAGATGCACGAGCCTTTCCTCTGCTCTTTCCTACTGGAAAAGGAGGAAGGTATGATGAAAGATACACACAAATAACAGCATCAGAATACCGCTCTTTACGAATGTATTCTGAAGACCCCAGATTCAGACAAAACGTTCAATACATATTCTACCTCCTCTTTGAAAGTGAACTAGCAACTCTATATTACGGAGTTTCACACACATTGAAAACAGGTTCCAATTTTATTAACATGTCTGCTACGCAGCTACTTCAAAAGGTGCAAGAGAAAGATGACGTTTTACAGTCAAGTATTACAAATCTCTTGGCAAGCATGCATGGTACAAAAGAATACTGGTTCCGACATCATGCCGATGTACAGTGTATGCTACGCAACCTTGGCCCACCCACAAGGTTTGTCACTTTAAGTTGTGCAGAGTATGCATGGGAAGACTTGCACAATTTCCTACGCATAGCAAACGAAAACAAAGCTGGGATTGACATGAAAACCCCATGGGAACTGTGCTCTCTTGACACTGTAAATGTTTCACGATACGTCCATCACTGCTTTCTTGTCATGCTGCACTTCTTCTGTAATAAAACAATTCCTCCCCTCTGAGAAGGGCAACACTTCTTTTGGAGGAAAGAATATCAATCCAGAGGAGAACCACACATCCACATACGTTTGTGGATTGAAGATGCTCCTAAATTTGGGCAAGACACTGATGCCACTGTTTTGCAGTTCATTCACAAATATGTCACTTGCAAAATCCCTTCAGAAAGCACAAATAGTGACCTACATGCACAAATATTGCATGTTAAGGCACAAGTGTGACAAGTACTGCCGGCGTAAATATAAAAACAAAGGCAAATACTACACCAAATGCTGCTTTGGTTTCCCCAGACCAGTTTCAGCAAAAGGACAAGTAAAAAGCTTCATGTCTTCTGTTAGACACAAAGTGAAAGACAAATCACCTAAGGACACATACTGCATAAAAAGAACCGAAGCATCAAAGTACATCAATGATTACAATGCAATCATTGCTTCCGGTGGAATGCAAACATAGATGTGCAGTACATTGCTGACAATTCCATTGCAGTTGCACGATATGTCACAGCCTACTTAACCAAAGCTGAAAAAACAGAGCTGAAAGACCTCTGCGATGACATATCATCTGACAAAACACTGTCAAAAAATGTTCTCTCATAGAGAATGTGGCTGCTACGAAGCCGCAGACTGTTTAACTGGCACAGCCTTGTATGGAAAATCTGAAAACATAGTCTGGCTAAGGCTGGGTCCTGCTGCATTCAGAAAAAGAGTTCTCAAATCATAACAAGACATAGAAATAATAGCCAACAACGATCCCAACAGCCAGGACATTTTGAAAAACAATTTATTGGACACATACTACCCAAAGAGGAGTACTACTTTGGAAACCATGTGTCTATACCACATAGCCCAAAACGTTTCATACATAAATAATATTAAACCAGATGAGAAAAAAGGTAACTACATAGTTGAAAGTTGTGAGGGCAGCCTGGTTAAACACAGTCTCATTAATCATATAAAACTATCATTAAAAACTCCTCAACATAAAGAACTTTACTATACGTCCCTACTGCAACTTTTTAAACCATGGAGAAAAGAAGAAGATTTATTGGTCACCCATTCCTCCTATGAAGATGCTTTCAATGCAACTGAAAGCACTATAACAGATACAAACCTTGCACAGTACAAAAACATGTTGGACAATGAACGCCAACTTCAAGCACAACTAAATGTAGACACTCCTGGGAACAGTCAACCTTCTCTTACAGGAAACCAAGAACCACTTGGAGATCCACTCATAGTAAATGAGGCAGAATTAGTCGTGACTGAAGTAGAAAACACCATGTGTCAGTATGAGCAATCTGAATAAATATTTGCTGTACTACAATCACAACTCAATAATGAGCAGCATAACATTTTACTAGAAGCAACTAAAGTAATTGAACATGGTGTGCAGCGCGAACCTAAAATGTGTACCTGTCAAAACTATAAACCTGTACTCCTGTATGTAAGTGGTCAAGCTGGTTCAGGCAAAACATTCCTAATAAAAATCATCAACAAGTTCCTCCAACAATTGACAAGCAACAAGCTTTCAGCTGTTGTAACTGCCCCCCACAGGTTTAGCTGCCTACAACATAGGTGGTGTTACTTTACACCGATTGCTACTCCTTCCAGTACAGTAAAACACCAAAACAAATTGGACTACTACAAACTATCAGCAGAAGTTGCTATGGAGCTATGCAGAGTTTTGAAACAAATGAAAATGCTCCTAATAGATGAGGTGAGCATGCACCCAAGAATCTAGTAGCTAGACACAATTACACCAGCATAATAGAGGCATGCACCCAAGAATCTGCCCAGTGGCCACAATCCTTGGGCAGTCCAATAACCCATCTGCCACACACCCTCTCCACTTCTCTACACATACTATTACACTACTTCGAACAGTGGCCAAGATTGGACCAGTGGCCAGACACTTGGCCATGCACCTAACAGTCTAGTAGCTGGCCACAATCACAACACCATAATACAGCCATACACCCAAAGATCTGTACAATGGCCACAACCCACACACATAAACCAGCCGCCCGAGGCACTGTCCACTTCTGTACATATACTATTGCACTAGTTCACATCAGTAGGCAGACGCTTGCACCCAAGAGTCCAGCAGCTTGCCACAACCACCACAGCATAATATAGCCTACACAAACATCCTCATATCATCTCCATTCCACTCCCCTACCGTAATGAAGCCTGCCCGCAGTCACCACATAACCTACTCACCTCAGGACCAACCCGCGAACTGCCGCAGTGTCCTCCGCCACCACGACCACAACATAGTCTTCTTCTACTTACACTAATACATCATATGAACCATCTTTCACTCCTGCACCCTTTCCAGCACCTCTTCCAACACCAGATACCCAAAACATATTTTCCAGTCCTGTTCGCCGCCGCGCTATGGTTACAACATGGCGGGCGTTTTAGAAAAATATGACGCACATCACGCTTCCAAACAGCCAATCAGCGATCACATCGTATATCCGTGGACATCACGCGGCACTCCGGGCCAACCAGAGTCCTATTCGTGGAGCAAACCGGGAAATGGCTTGGCAGAAGGGTAGCCAGATATCACACATTTTTGGCACCTACATTTTGCCTGTTTTAGAAAAAACTACTAGATGGATTTTCACCAAATTTACAAAAGCACGCTTTCGGGACCAAGCCACCGCTCATGCCGCAAATTTGGTGAAAATCCATCCAGCGGTTTCACCTTTAGGTGTGAGCAAAGTTTTTTTCCATTCAGTCTACGGAGAAAAAAAATGTGGGACCCCCCCCTATATCTTTGCCCCCCCTTCACAAAACATCACCAAACTTACCCAACAAAATTCAAAAATTCAGAGTGGCCCATATACTTTTTTTTGCAAAGTTTGGTGAGGATTCAACCAGAGGGAGCGCAGTTATAAGCCACCCAAAAAGTGCTCTTCCTATGGGTTTAGCAACTTAACCATAACTACCCTGCCGCTACTGCAGGCCGTGTAATATGTTTAGTCTTTAACTTACCTTATCGTTGTGTGCGGGTCAAACTGGACACTGGTTCATCATGTTCAACCTTTACTGGACAATGTTTTTAAATCCAGAGGCAAGTTGGACTCGGTTCAAAACATAATTTTCTGATGTTTGTCTTCCCCTGCACCACCTACTTTCAGTTACTGGCAGCAACCAACGTCTCAGCATCCCCTGCTCTGCAGTGGAAGTCTGCTGCCAGGCCACAGTGTGAAAGAAGGGGTCCTCCTGCGCTGCTTCTCTGAAGACCCTTCTGCAGTGCTGGATTAAATCCTATAAAAGCCCATAGGCAGTTGAAATTTCGGGGACCCCAAAACAAATTATCTGCTAATGCGTGTTTTACCACCCAACAATTTGAATAAACCAATTTTATTACACACAACTAAGCTTTAACAATAATTAATGTTATTAAACAAAAATTGCATTTTTTTTTTATAAACCAACAAAACTTTAAATATTCACTTTCAGGATATCTTGGAGTCTACCTTTTGCAAGACATCGTATTCAGTGGCCATAAGGGGAAGTGGGCGATGACAAACAATATTTAAGCTTTAATCAAGAAAATTCAAGAATTCTTAAGGCTCGGACAAAAATGAGTAAAAGTGCCTGAACAAGATAGATTTGTTCTTTTAAATTAGACGTTGAAGTTAATCAAACTTCATTATAACTCAGAAAAGCTAACTTACAGTAATGCAGACGTAGGGTATATATGCTCGTTGCTGTTCTCAAAGCTTCTAATCATGAATACTCTACTAGAGCTTGGAGTCGGCAGGAACTCTTGCAACACACTAACTCACAGAAAGCTTTGTTCCTGGAGGTTTCTCATGCACACGCTGTAGTAGGATAACATTGAACTAAGTAGTGTGCACGTCGGCCGCTAGATGGAGATGACCATCACTACTGTACATTACACGTATGCAGTTTGCACCAGATTTTTTTACAAACTGACAGCTGCCAGAAGATGAGCTTTTAAGAGACAAACTGTTATGTGAATCTGATGTCTCTGGTTTATGTACTTTAAGTTGTTAATGGATATATTACATTAATACAGTATTTTCTCTATAGAGTCTTTAATGTAAAGTTTTCGTTTCTTTGAGTTGATTCATTTTTTTCTATCTTTTGAAAACAATTTAAGAAAGCTTGATTGTAATTGTCATTCAAGATCAAATCAAAATAATTTGATCCATTGTTGCGGTGCCCCTAAAATGAGTGGAGCCATAGGCCAGTGCCTACTTTGCCTATTTGGTAATCCGAGACTGCCCTCCCGAGACTAGCTGGATGACACGGCCTCCTCTCGCTGGTCCGTTGGATGCGGCCCACCTGAGGATATGGCCCTGCCTGATCCAGGGTCTCAGGTGTGTATGGCTGGTGTCAGTCGACCCTACCTCCCTGCCGGTGACAGCAGGTGGCTGGCCCACCCGCTTGCTCTTCCACTGCACTCGACCTCAGTCGCGAGGTCAACGCACCCTCCTCCGCTCCGCCTTCATGGGTGAATGCACACAACAGCACAAAGCCACCCATGCGGCACGGCGGCCGTCCATAGGTGAATGCACACAATAGCACAAAGCCACCCGTGCGGCACAGCAGCCGTCCATGGCTGAAAATATAACAAACCAACCATGCGGCCCGGCGGCCGCCCATGGCCGAAAACAAAGCGCCCCGTGCCTTATGTCCCATTTTTCTCACTCGCCCCTGGGCCTGAGAAAGGACGTGGCACGTTCCCCTTCCACCAGCCCGCCCAAATGGACGGAGGAAGGCCCAAGCTTACCTGTTAGTTCAAACGTCCAGCGATATTTCCAAGCAACAGCCCTCCAGCAACTCGACCTAATTCAACGGATGAGAACTGCAACAGAGGCCGCCTTTGCAGTCCTCATCCCTATTTGTAGGCCGTCCCAGGGCCCGGCCGGAAATGCCCGCCCCTGGGGACGCCCTCCCCCCACCGTGACAAAGCGGAAGGGGTGGGAACCTCCCTGTGGGGAGGGGGGGACTGCCAGAGGGGCACCCACGCTATTTGAGACGTCCCTCGAGCGCCCCATGCAGGGGCTAGTACGTCCCCTAAACAACAAATGGGAAGGTTAGTAAGGAAGAATATACCGGGGCGGCACGAGGGTGGCACTAGTGACGGGATGGTGCATACACTGGAAAGCGTCACTACTATGCACTTGGTTGATGTAGAAAAGGTGAGAATGAATGATATAGTTCCAGGAATCCACACGTATGAGAAAGACTGATAAATTTCAGGTAATGAACAATACAGGAGAATTGGATGAGTTTTACCTTAATTGCACAAACACAGGCCAAGTTGATGAGGCAGTCTTGTAATGTGCAGCGTGGTACTCCGCGTAGGAAGATAGTCCGAATTGCGTAGAGCGGCAAGAAAAAGTAATCTCAGCAGACAGGCGAAAGCACAGTGGGAATCCAGTGACAGTCCGAGTTCAGCAACAGGATTCACTGATCAGAATGGAGGAAAAAGCAAATGTAATCCAAGGACAATCCGAAGTCGGCAACAGAGTTCAAAATCAGGTTGAAGGAACAGGCAAGGACAATCCAAGTAGACAAAGGTGGGTCGAAGAACCAGGAAGTCAAGTATCAAGAGGAAAAAGGGAATAAGCACTGGAACGGAATGAAACCGAAGGAACGTAACGCCACAATTAGCAGCAGCAAGCCGCTGAATGCCTTGACTTTTATGGTGCAGGGGGGCGGAGCCTCCTTACGCGTTCTCTGTGCATGGGACGTCTCGGCTGATGCGACGTTCTCTGCTGTACGGCCAGACGCCACGGCAACCGATACCGAAGCCACAACGAAGTTCTGGAACGCGCTTGCCCCCGTATGTGGCCACAAGAAACGGGAGGTACTGCAGGACGGGGCCGATATGTACCACGCTGGGAGTTCTGTTTTTTATTCCGGGAGCAAAGCAGAGCTGCGGGCGGCATGTCTACTCCGTTTCAGCGACCATCTTGAATCCCGCACCAGACGATTTTGATGTTCTGCTCAGCTGTTTGTTACTTTTGGACCCAGTGGTGCAGGCATGGGAATATCAAATACTGGCGTTGGCCGTTTGTTATCAGCCTATATCCGATTCTGCAACAGAAAGGCCGGGAGGCTGCTGCCTGGAAAATTAAGGGATCGCTCGTCGAGAGCTATGCCATCTACAACTGCTGTGTTGGCAAGGGTTTCACTTGACAACATCTGTAGGGATGCAACATGGAATGCAACCCACATCTTTACAAGGTTTTTACTGTGTCATCAAGAAGGTAGCACAGGAATCTGGGGTCGGATTGGTGGTCCTGTGCAGCCTGCTTGCCTAAGGTGATCCTTTTAATCTTATCTTCCTGGCCTTGTGAACTCTTCAACTGCTTTTGAATCTGTTAATCACTATGTACATTTATGAAAGATCCAATGCTCGAGAAGAACAGATTACCTACCTGTAAGTATAATTCTCCAGCATTGCTATTTTTCATAGATTCAGCAATTTAAATGGGCAGGTACTTGCCTACCTGAGTAGCTGCACTTCTTTAATTTACAAGGCAGAGTACCGCCACTTCTCAGCAGGAAGCCAATACTTTTAATGGAGGAGTGCTGGCACTTCTCATCTGTAAGCAGGTATTCTACTATAGTGAGTACCTGCACTTCTAAGTTTCCATTCAAAGCACTGGATAGATTCACACACGACTCACCTTCCAGTTACACTTTAGACTCAATGCTGGATGCTTACCATGCTTTGTAAGAATCTGCAGATTGCCTTCAGGGGCGGAGCTAACCGAAACCTGGTGTGATTGCCATCTGGATAACTGGAGTTTGACATGCACCCTCTCCTCAGGTCAGCTCTTTGATGTATTTTCATCTTGTGCCATCACTTAGTTAATATGCAGTGATGTTTTGCACATACCTCTTTATATAAATGCATAAGATGTCATGTGAAACGTTTTCCCCCCGTAAATAACTAATAGAATCGTCTTCTTTCCAAATCAGTCAAGTTGCAGAAATGTGCCTGCCAGGCACGTTCCTGCGTCACACACCGTCTCTCTTTTAGCTTTATATTCACCATCTTGTGACCCCACCACCCGGCCCATAATGTTGCGAATCATGCTCCAATGCTTTTCACGTCATTTTAAAGGATTGTGTTTAGCTTTTTTTTGTGAAATGCATTGATTGATCTCTTGCATAGCAACACTATATATGCATTATTAAACAAACGTGTTAACAGTCCACGTGACAGTGCTGCCAGCGTGGCATATCCTCAGGTGGCATACTTTACGTCACTCACCCAAATTTAAGATCGCTTCCTTGATTCTGAAAATAAGAAACCACATCAGAGGAATGAAACAGCCGCGAAGCGTTGAGCAAGAGGGCCGCGTGTCTTCTAACTTTTTTTGCGCTTTAAGCAATAAAAAGCGCTGCACGATATGAAAAAGAAACAGTAGTTTAAACATATATCTGCAGCATTTGCAATACTCAAACCCCTACGTTTGCTTTGCATGACTAGCCGGGCACTAAATACCTTTTTAAGTGTACATTTTTATCAATCTTTTCTTTCTACTTCATATAGGGGATAATGAGAGTCATTACTAGCTCAGCGGTGTGGTAAAAAACGCGGCGGTAATTCCGTTAATGCCACTTTTTTGCGCTATTTTTATTGCACTGCAAATTCCAAGTTTGTAGGAAAAGTGGCAGATTTGCAGTCGCCGAATTCTCGCTGTAAATCTGCAAAAATCGCCAAGGAGTTCAACGGACTCCAAAAATTGGGTCTTACACCACCCAACCACCACTCGCAATCCTGTGATAAGGCCAAGGGATTGCACGCGGTGGTAAGAGTAAACGAGTTTGGCAAACTCGCAATGAGGTCTTCAAAATAGGCAAGTCACTGAGAAGGTACATAATGCACCAGGTCACACGCCTGTCTCTAGCTGCAGTCGCCGAACTGTGAAGTGACGTACAATTTCCTCTTTATGGGTAGTTGGGAGTATTGTATAACTTATTTTATGAAAGTCTGCTCTCCTTCAAGCCCCATACTCTTAATTTCTTGTTGTCACTTTCTCAGAACGGTTTTCATTTTTGTCATGTTCTTTCTACTTTTTTTCTTTCTTCTGGTCTGCCTCTCTTTTTCTAGGTTTGTGCCCATTTTGTGATTTTACTATTGCTTAAATTTCTTTCTGCTAATTTGCTTTTCCACTCCTTTTTTCTATCATCTTAAGTGTTCCACCTGCTTTCTAATTTCCTCCCCATTTCCCTCTCTCTTTCAGTTCTTTTTTTCTTCATATGTAACTCTTGCCCTCCTTCACAGCAGACTAAGGGCCGGCTTCCAGGCGGGGTATCAATGCGCAATGAACACGCTGCTATTGCGGTTATTCGGGGGAGTACAAAAGCATAGTAACATTACATAACATTCCAGCTCTTTTTATCTCCGTTACTCTCCCTTTGTCCTATCCTCATTTATTATTCTTGTTCATGTTTTCCCTTTGTTCCTCTTTTCTCATTTTCCAATTTCCTTTGAACTTGTTGACTCCGGACATCAGACCATATGCTTATGGGAAGAGTCCCATGGACCTGCTTGGTTACAATTGGTCGAATTTCTCCTTCAAAGGGAGTCAGACTTTGGGTAAATTGTATGTGGCTTCAAAGGGCACGAGTGTGTTGGGTTGGGATGAGCAGCCTGCACTAAAAATACAAATACATCCAGGTGAGAAGGAACTGGTTCTCAGTGTCATGGAGGGAGCGGGACAGAATGACATATGGGTTACTCCTACAGTGCTCATGAGTGAGTTTCCTGAAGTATTTTCAGACACCATGGGTAAGCTTAGGGGTTTTACACATCGCATTGTGTTGAAGAAGGGTGCAGTCCCTAAAGTATATAAAGTGAGGGGAGTGCCAGTAGCGGCGAGGGAGGCATTCAAAGCGGAATTGACTAAGTTGCAGTCAGCAGGGATAATTGAGCCTATTGAGTCCTCAGAATGGTTGTTTCCCATGGTGTTAGTTAAGAAGGGCGACGGGAGCATCAGAATGTGTGTAGATCTCCGGGAGCTAAATTCCAGCATATGGGTGGATCGGCATCCCTTGCCAAATATTAATGAGTTGTTGTTGACATTGGGGGATGCTAGATATTTTTCAACTTTTGATCTGTTGACGGCGTATCATCAAATTGACCTGCACGTTGAATCTAGACCCCTTACTTCATTTGTGACTCTGTTTGGGGCATACAGATTTTGTCGCATGCCTTTTGGCCTTGCTTCGGCTGTGTTCCAGAGGTTGATGCAGCAGATGTTTGGAGGGGTGTTGGGAGTCAGCTATTTTCAAGATGACATTCTAGTCTGGGGCAGCAGCAAGGAGGAACATGATGTCAGGGTAAGGAGGGTCATGCAGATTCGTAAGGAGAGAGGTCTGACTGTAAAGTTAACCAAGTGTCAGGTGGGAGTGGAGGAGGTCACATATTTGGGACATACATTGAGTTCACGAGGTGTGAGTCCCAAAGGGGAGTTGGTACAAGTGTTGAGGGATACACCAGCTCCGGTCAATAAGGATCAGTTAAGGGCTTTTCTGGGCCTTGCGGAGTACCATGTTAAATTTGTATCCAATTATGCTGAAACAACAGTGGCCATGAGAGCTCTTATGAGGAAGTGCGTAAGATTTGCATGGTCTGAGGAGTGTGCGGCAGAATTTGCGTTGGTCAAGAGGGATGTGGAGAATGCTCCTTGCCTGAAGTCATTTGACCCGAAAAATAAAACTGCTTTGACTGTGGATGCAAGTGAGGTGGGTCTGGGGACAGTGCTAGAACAATGGATAAATGGTGAATGGATGCCAGTGGCCTTCGCCTCGAGGACCCTGAGAGATGTGGAAACCAGCTACTCGGTAATTGAGAGAGAGACTTTGGCAGTGTTATGGGCTTCGAAACACTTCAGGACATTCTTGTGGGGCATACCCTATATTGTCAGAACGGACCATAAACCAATGGTGCAAGTTTTTTCTACTAAGGGAGTCATGGCGGTATCCCCGAGGATAGCAAAGTGGAGAAGTCGTTGTGGGATTTGGAGTCTGAGGCTGATCTTGAGTTAAAATGGATTAGGGAAGGTCTAGTGAAAGGTTGGCACACGGTAAAGGATAGGCCGGAAGGAAAGCTTATGCCCAAGTTCTCCATTAATTAGCTGAGGGTCCTTGGGGTGTGTCTAGGGGAAGTAGGTTGATACCCCCTGTAAGTCTGAGAGGTAGAATGGTGGAATTGGCACATGCTGGTCATTTGGGTCGATCTTTGACTAAGAGGAGACTGAGAGAGGAGTACTGGTGGCCGTCTATGGACAAAGATGTGGAACAAGTGGTGAAAGATTGTCAGGCATGTTCTGTCAGCGATAAGAGCAAGGTACTGCATCCACAACCTGTACATCCTGTAGAAGTTCCAGAGCAAGTATGGTCGAAATTGGCTTTGGACATCATGGGTCCGTTTGAGTGTTTAGAGCCTGAGTCCAGATATATGTTGGTGTTGGTGGACTATACATCCAGGTGGATTGAGGTGGGGGCGTGTTCCTGTGTCACAACCAATTCTGTTATTGCTTTCTTGAGGAAACTATTTGATCGTGAGGGGTTACCTGCAAGTTTAGTTACTGATAATGGGGTGCAGTTCACCTCCAGAGCAATGAGAGAATGTTTGGAACAGCATGCCATTTCCCATTATAGGACAGCTCTGTATAATCCTTCGGCTAATGGATTAGTTGAGAGGGCCAATGGTACGATTAAGTCAGTCATACTATTGGCTTTGGCTAATGGTTTGGATTGGCAGGAAGTGGTGACACAATATCTGGCTCCATATCGGAGAACCGTGTTTAAAGAGGAGACAGAGCTATAGTGTAGATGCCACACATATAAAGAGCTCCCATTGGGAGAGCCACAAAAGGACCAGTCGTGGTTAAAATGATAAACATCAGATTTAATAGAATTATGACCTAAAAAGTGATTAAATAGTGTGGTCCACAGTACATACAATTCATAAACATTTAAACATATATCAAACAGTCGTTACGTGATAAGCTAGAATTAGCTAATTGACAGTGTATCAAAAACAGGGATACACTCAACATCAAGAGGTACGCTTTACAGAAAGTGCAACGTACTCTACAGTAATTAGAATCAGTATGTCAAAAAACTTAATAACTCTGGTGCCAGTACAGAGTATTAGCTCGACATGTTTCAGTTCCTACAGTTATTATGGAACATTCATCAGGAGATATACAGGTGACCACGTAACCAAGACAACATTTAAAAACGAAATGATGACATTTGAAGTATTCGTAGCATCTCCAGTGATGCCTGTGGGTGCTCTCTACTCGAAAGGTAGTAGGCGGTGTAGAACTGAGGGTCGTCTCTACCTTCAAGTTGGCAGTAAGAGTGTCAGTCGTGACCAAATCCGACAGCCCCAGGATATAATCCTGCCGCCAGCGCTAGTGCTGTGTGGATAGTACGGAGAGTGCCGTCTGTTATGCGACACTGACCAACGCGCTACCCCTGAGCTATAGTCGCCGCTCTAAATGTTTTCTATCTTTTTCTTTAACTGACAAGCACGCAACCTAAATTTTACTATTATAAAAGAATTAAAACGCGACCTAAATTTTACTATTATAAAAGAATTAAAACCTAAATTTTACTATTATAAAAGAATTAAAACGGGCCCAGATATTTCTACTACAAACAGACCATGGAATCAGTTGTCTCAGATATATCGCTCCAAACACACTGGGCCTCATTATAAGGGTGGTGGCCAGGGTATGAACGGTGCTGAACGGTGCTGGTAAGGCGCGGGTTCCTGACATCCCACCAGTTCTTACCTGGCGGGCTCTGCGGCACCCGCGAGCATAACTGGTAATGCCGCTGGCACCGTTATCAACGGTGCCGGCGCATCCATGCTCCCACCCCCTAGGGCAGAATGTGGATCGGGAGGCCGGAAAATACCGCCACCCGTGAATGAGCAATTACCAGCCCATTCATCTCGTAATGGGCCGGTTATTGCCCAATCGCGGGAGGCGGTGCCGGTAGCGAGCATGGCGGTAGCCGTGCCTGTAATACAGGCACGGCTACCGCCATGCTCGTAATAAGGCCCACTGTGCTACTTTTACTCAACAGTACATAGATAAGAATTTGCACAAAGCCTCATTACAACTCTAGCGGTAGCTGTGCCGCTAAAACCCGAATGGCTGCCGCCGGAGTTGCATTTTTTCCGGCACCCGCGAATGAGCAAGAACCGGCTCATGTCGAGCTCGGCAGACCCGGTAATTGCCCATTTGCGGGTGCCGGAAACATGGGACTCCCCATCCCCATTCGGCCCCATAGGGCTGAATGGGAATGGGGACGTCGGATGCACCGGCAAATGCAGAGTTGTGCCGGTGCATCCGACGTGCTGTGCTCTTAGTATGGCAGTCCGGGAACTACGGTACCAGCACGCTTACCAGTACCGTAGTTCCCAGACCGCCATGCTTGTAATGAGGCAATATCTCACAAAATGTACCTTGATTAGATGACTGTCGAACGATTTCTGTAAGTACGCATTAGACTTATTTGCCACATAGGTATGTTTACAAATTCATTGTGGATATCTATAAATTAGTTAATCAAAATTGTGTAAAAGTATTAATTTCCAATGGTGATTGATGGATAAATAGGAAATTATATTCAGTTCATTCTTTGGGATAAACAATGTTAATGATTTGGTGTTTCTGACTTACAACAACTATTCTGATGTTATACTTTGTCCCCGCCAAACATTTTTCTCTCCTTTTCTGCATTTTTTCAACTGTCTTATGCTCACTTTTTTGTACTTTGCAGGGACTTCGCACAGGCTAGGCACGTCTCTGTGTGCAGTTGAACGCTCTGCGCGAGACACCTCGCAGAACGTGGGCGTTTGTCATGGAAACGTGGCCAGCGCAGAGGGCAGTGTAGGGGGCGGAACATGGAAAATGGAGAAGAACATGTGAAAAAGTAGGCATTACGAGGCACGGCTGCAGGCAGTCCAACGCATGCCCACAAATGTGCGGAACGAGATGTATTCATGGATCCGACCGCTCAACCTCTCGTCAGGGAAATGGCCACGCAAAGCCCTCATTATATCCGCCACCCAAAGGCAGGTGTGTAGACACTTGCGCATAGGATTCACCATGCAGTCGTGAGATTGCATATTGGATTTAGGTGTGCATGCACACAGTCGAGTTCTGATTTGGATTTAGGGGTGCACGTAAGAAATGTAGTGGGGTGCAGGCACGGTTTATGGAGGTGCACACACATATTTACCAAGAAGTGACAACTCACGGTTTATGGAGGTGCACACACATATTTACCAAGAAGTGACAACTTTTACGATACACGGTATGCATGTTGTAGCCAGGGTGCTGTGTGCAGTTACTGGGGACCCTATGAGGTGTCGCCGGTGTGTTGGCTTGGTTGAAGGGGACCCCACACAGGATTACATGGCTACATTTGCTTTGCGGGGGGCGTGTCAGGGGCGCGTTCCGGCCGCGACTTGTGCATAGGATTGCTTTGCAGGGAAGATTCCATGAATCCGCGAATCGCGCACAGGTGACTCATGCGCAAGGGGGCATGCAAAGTCCTTATCGCTGCGCAAACTTTGCAGTGCCTATGCACACTTTCCTATGAATCGGGCCCTTAATAAGATGTGATACATTTACTTTCTAAACCCTCAAGAAACGCACGGTGAGCCACATATTAAGTCTCAACCTATGATATGAAACCCTTTTAGGCAGGCATAGAGTTATATTACAACATACATTGAGATTTAAATTAATTGTAAACAAGGAAGGATAATGTCCTTGGCAACGAAGAATAGGTTTACCTTCACTAGTCTAAATGTATGTAAATACAGTGGCACTGGTCTTGTGAACAAGAGAAGATTGGAGTCTAACATGAATTAAGAATTATTTTAAGCGCAATAAAGGTGTTTTCCACTTGTTTTGTGTTCCCAGTATTAATATAAAAAACAGTAGCAGGTGTAGAGTTTTGGCACCCTTTGTGCGATATTGAGAACTCTACATTTTCAAGGATATAATTTTGTACTCAAGCGTGTCAGAGCCCTGTGGCGCCTGTATATCAGTGAATAAAGATGCATGCTGAGAAATCTCAAAGTAGTGCATGTGACTAGAATGGGGTAGGAGAATACAGCTTTACCCTAGTCTGAATCATCAGCAACATAGAAAGACTGCCCCTCTGCCTCCGGTCTTCTGAACATGTGTGCTGATCCCAATGAGACTCCAAACGACTACAAAGCAAATACTGTACCTTACACGTTAACTAATGTGATGTTTATTTGCCAACTTGAAATTGGATGATTCGATTCCTCACGGTTTGAAATATATATTATTACATTGTTGCATCATGTCTTGAGTTCCATCATAACATTCTGTTAATGAAAAAAGAAGGGTCTAGCCCACTTTCGCCGGATGCAAGTCACAGGCTGCCAGAGGAACGCCTACAACACGCCCCCATGCACACCAAAAAGCAAGCCAAAGGACCAACACGGCACAAGCCTGAGTGCCA
This sequence comes from Ambystoma mexicanum, assembly GCF_040938575.1. NCBI lineage: Eukaryota > Metazoa > Chordata > Amphibia > Caudata > Ambystomatidae > Ambystoma > Ambystoma mexicanum. The sequence continues at coordinate 248,761,282 of NC_090930.1, read as the reverse complement.
CCCCTGGCCCAGCATCCAGTACACCAGCGAAATTGCACGCCTCACCTTGCAATCCCAGGCCGCACAACAGAGAAAACACGTGCCCTCCCTCACAAGCCCAGACCATACCCCAGCGAAATTGCACGCCTCATCTCACAGTCCCAGGCCGCACCCCAGTGAAAATGCGTGCCCTCCCTCGCAAGCCCAGCCCGTACTCCAGCGAAATTGCACACCCCTTCATAAGTGTAGCCTACAACCCTTACAAAAACGTGACTTCCCCCTACACCCTCGGCACCCATCCTGTCGATATACCCGCCTACTGCACATGAACCACTGTAGACCACACACCACCTCCCAGTCCCCCCTCACCTGTGACACCCCCCAGAGGTGGTCCCCTCCAGACTGGACACCCCTCACAGGCAGCACCCGCCAGACTGGACACCCCCCACAGGCAGTGCCCTCCAGACTGGACACCCCCCTCACTCGTGACACCCCCACAGGCAGCCCCCTCCAAACTGGACACCGCCTACAGGCAGCCCCCTCTAGACGGGGTACCACCCCCCAACCTCCTTCATCAGTGACACCACCCCCAGGTAGCCCCCTCCAGAAGGGACACCCCCCACAGGCAGCCCTCCCCAGACTGAACGCCCCCCACAGGTAGACCCCTCCAGACGGGATACCAACCCTCAACCCCCTCACCTGTGACACCCCCCACAGGCAGCACCCTGACAGTCTTGTATTGTATGATGTATTATGTGGTATATCTGATCACAGGTCACTGCCTCACTGTAACCCAAGGCACAACCTGCACACATTGTAACTAAGTCTTCCTTGCAAGTAACAGCGCCACAATGCCCCTGGGCTGCCTGCGCGCTATATAAATTTAATAAATAAATAAATAAGTCTTACACATTACCACTGCAATGTATGTCAGTTGCTCACCTGAACCTCCCTGGTGTGACAGCACCATGAATTGCAACATGAACATGTATCCTACAAAATCCGAACAACTGGAATCACCGGAGGCCCATCCATGAGTGGAGCATCTGCTCAAATACCTGTCAGGCACTATCACATGACCGTTCCATGCATGGGTGATGGTAGGGCGGTCAGAGAGAGCATGACTCACAGAGACTGGTGAATTGTGCAGTCACTAAGGAAGATCAGATACGTGCCACTACTGCATTCCAGTGGCAGAGGTTGACCATCACATGATAGAAGGCATTGTGTGACTACACATGCTGGTGAAGCTGTATGCATGACATGTGTTTTACACAGCAATAACACAGTAATGTGCTATGAACGTGACCATGGAACACTCCCACAGTGAGCCCACCTCCCTCCACCCCAACCACACTGATGCCAAACACAGAGTGATGCAGCACAGGTCAATGCAAATCCAAATATACAGTGCACACCCATTCGTCTGATGGACACAGCACTGCATGTCAGGCACATGTGTATCTTGCCATCCGCAACCACCCCAGCAACAACAATACACAAGCATGCACGCAACAAGATGCATGACTTGCAATGGGGAGATGCACGGGCTCAAAATAGAACTAGCAAACAGGCCAACACACAAATGAACTGCATGAAGCATGGAATTTAACAGACAGAATGATTATAAATTGAAAAGATATGTACATAAAACATCTTCAAATGAAGGTCAAAGTTGTCCATGTAAAATATGTACAAAAATGAAATCCTTAAGCCTAAAGAACTATATACTGTAAAAACAGGGGAGGAATGTCTGGGTAAAATAATAAAGAAAGGAAGGAAACCTACACCTAAATAACTATGTACACAGGCAGCGGTCTAGTCGAAATCCTACTCGCCAATCTCACTCAGGCTCTCTACCAGGGCTGAGTCCAGCGCCACGTCCTCACTCCTCAGGCGGGCCTCCGTTCTTGCCTGGAGGGCTTGCAGGGTCTCCAGCATCTGTGTCTCTATCACATCGGCTTCCCTGCAAGTGGCCTCCAGGATGGCACCCCGCCTCATCGCCCAATGCAGCGCAATCCCAGCCCTGGCCAACACAATCCTTGCTTCCCGAGCCCACTGCCTCTCTGCTCTGATCTGCTACCCATATCTACAAAACACGGAAGACATCGTATCACTCAGGTCCACGTGTTCCTCCACATTGCGCACCTGCCCCCTTTGGATGTTGTGCCCTGAGTATTGTAGCCTCCTCCTGATTGCCAGCTGCTGCCACATTGTCCAGTGCTTGCTTTGTGTGTACACACTCCGGGGCCGATGACGGGCATAAGGCCCGTGCCCTGCTTCTGGGTGCCTGCTGTCCCTCCATTGCTGGTGACCCAGTTAGTGCCTGGGTAGGCACAGTGACCACCTCAGCCGATTGACCTTGGACTCCCAACTCGGGCAGGGATGTTGGCACCACCAGACTAGGCATTGTGGATGGGACTGGTGCACAGGGGGCCATGGTGGTGTCTGGGCTGTAAAGCACCCCAGAGGATGACTGGCGCACAGAGGAGGAAGACAAGGAGGGGTTGCATCAGTGAACAGCCCATGGAGCACAACACGGAACAGGCATGTTGCAAGCCAGGTGATGAGGCAGCATACCTCGCTGTGATGATGTGCAAACAGACTACGTATACCCTGCACATCATCACGAATGACGGCTGTACGCCTCGCCACCCCAGCCTGCATGGGTACAACATAGTCCCGGATGGCAACACCAGATGGTAAGGTGGTGTCGGTCTGGGTGGATCCAGCTGACACTGCTGGGTAGGTCTGGGTGGAGACATCCCGGCAGGCGCATACATCTCCATCTGATGGCCCAGGGACTAGAATTTGCACAGGCACCTCGACGGTGGTCTGCACAGCCTCATGCCCCTGGGACAAGACTGCAGTAGGCACGGCCACCTTAACACCCACACCTGACCCCATGGGGAGTACTTAAACAGCCACCTCCTCCCCCTACCCCCGCCAATCTGGATGACTCTGGGGTGTCTTCCTCCATGGATGGCCCCTATGTGGCATCACCTGTACCCCCCCACTGCTGCGGAGTCCACTCTCACCTTCGCCTTCTTGAACTTACCCCCAGCATGATTGCCCGATGGTACCAGCGCAGGCACAGCCACATCGCTTCCTGAAGAAGTGCTTTCATGGGGGTGTGGCTGGGCCTTGCGGCTCTGGAGGCATCCCTGCTGCCATGCTCCACAGCACTGCTTCCGCCCTCTTCATCAGATGCAACTGTGGAAAAGGAGACAAAGAACAGAAGCATCAGTGTACTGCACCAACGTGTGCCGTGCACTACCAACATCCACATGATAATGACTAGTGAAGGGAACAACCATCATCCTCCACACCCACACACATGGACATTCAATCCACATCCATGCAGATACATGTGTGGCCATCACTCGAGACATTCACATCAGGCTAGGTGAAACTCTCATGACCAATCAATTCCGTATGCTACACACATGCATCATATTCACATACACATGTCATGCACGCACATCAACAGAGAGGCCACAAGCAGTGTCATGAGCAATCACATCAGAGTCCTGTTAACTATATCCCCTCTACATGACTACATCAGACATCCAAATGCACGTGTTGCATCCAGAGGTGAGTGATGGCCAGTCACACTTTCCCATCTTTGGCACACACAAACATGAACATCATGCATGCACATGAAACGAGCAACACTACCTCAACTGTCACACTTGTCACACGGGCACGTCTCAGACACAAGTAACACACAATGCAAGTGCTATCTCATTCAAAATACATATGGTCCAATGCATACATGGAGGGCAATGTCTGGGGCATGCATGCAGACATCCATCTCAGGGGCACACTTGCTGCAATCCTAAGGGTCTCACTGTCAACATGCAGCAACATGCACATGCACCGTAAAGCATAGCAACACCTGGAAACTCAACAGTTGACTCCAGACTTTGAGGCAACTCGCAGATATGGGTGTGCAGCGCCGGTTAGAACTTCATCAGGTCCCGCATGTTGGTATTGGACAGCCGGCACCTGCGCGCACAGTGCACCTCTGCGGTGACACTGGCCTGGATGTTGCACAGGGCCTTGCTGTGGGTCCTGGATTTCAGGTCCTCCCAGCGCTTGTGCACGGTCTTGAAGGTCTGGGATGTCACCCCCTCCACGTTGATGGCATCCGTTATACCATCCCAGATCTTCTAACGTCCTTCCTTGCCGCGTTGCATCACTGGGTTAAAGAGGGCACCATCATTCTCCAGGACCTTCTCCACCAGGATGTCAACTTCCCTGGCAGTGAAGTTGAGAGTCCTCTGCCCGCAATTGCTCTGGGCAACACTCCAGACCTTGCTGTCATGGGGTTGCCGCTCTGGTCTGAAGATGATGGTGCAGACATGGTAACCCCCAAGGTAGGTGTGGGTGTGCAAGGTGGTCCTGGAGCTGGGCTGTGGAGCAGTGGTGGTGTTATGACACGGTGGGAGTCTGGTGAAGCAGCTGAGGTGGTCACAGGGCCAAGGACAGAAGCACTGGCAATGGCGGGATAGCAGGCACTCCAAACACAGTGCAGGTGGGCAGCAGGCACACACACTGGACAGGCAGCAGCAGATGGCTAGGTAGGAGGCAGCTCAGGGCAGTAGGAGGCAGGTAAAATGGCTCGGAGGCAGGAGAATGGGTCTTCTGTGTATTAATCGGTGGGCAGTCAGAAAAAGAGTGACAGGACATTGCACGTAAAAAATGAGCATGGACATGTGAAATCTGAGGAAAGGCCCTCAGCATGTAACTTACGTTGAGCCCGCCCGATTCAGCGATACATAACTACATGTAGGAGCAACTGCGACCGTACGTGCAAAGGGGAGTAGACGGATGAGTGGAATACTGTGAATTTTGGGGTGCCACGTAATTCGTTCACTTCAGGGACTGTACAAACGTCTTATTTTGGTGGGGGATGTTCCTCCACGCATACGCGCGTCTACTTTTGTATTTTCAGAGGCTAACGGTGAGTCGCATATGCATTTTTCCTACTCTGGGTGCTCCTGTGTATTGCGTACCTCTATTCTTACCACTACTTTAGCTTTCCGGGGTTGGCGTCCGCATCTTTAGTGTTGTTGGGTGCCACTGCTTATCTTTCTACGGAAGCTATCCAGGTCTCGCGTAAGCAATTTTTCATTTTTTGGGGTGCCAGTGCATTACGCATCCTGTATTTCTGTCACCTGCGGTACTTTTGAGTCTTGCTGGACCACAGAAGTAGGTTTTCCATCATGTACACTGCCCCCTCACTTTAATTGCCCAGGACAATTGCTTGGTGTGCCTTCCATTGTTCACTTACACCCAGAACATGAGTGGAAAGGCCCCAAGAGGGAAAGGTGGCAGAGGTGGCCGGGGTCAGGGACATGCAGTGGAAGCAGCTGTCCCAGCCCCAAGGGTCCAGGGACTTGCAGTGGAAGCAGTTGTCCCAGCCCCAAGGGTTAGTTTGTTTGTTTATTTTATTTGCTTATATAGCGCGTTGAACCCTGAGGTAGCTAGGCGCTTAGTCTTGTGGATAGGTTACATACAGATAAAGTTACAAAAATACAGGGATTTACAGGCAAGTCTAGCTAGTTACACACATGAGTTTAGTATGATGATAAAATGACGTACAATATTAACAGTGGAGGCAGTAAAAAGGATACAAGATAACATTTACAAGATTATACAGGTATTTACAGATGGAAGGACTGAGTTTAGGCACTATTGCTGACTTTGTACCAGGAGCTTGCTGACTCGTAAGTGTTAATTAATGAGAGGGATTGTAGCAAAGAGCCATGCTTTGACTTTGAAACGAAAGGCGATGAAGGAGTGTGTTCATGTCTTAGTGCAGGGGGCATGGAGTTTCACGTTTTTTCTGCTAGATCTGGGAACCTGGTACCGCCTGATTTATGGAGTTTGTATTTGGGGACGTTGAGGCAGTGAGCGTATTGGGCTATGGTGGGTCTAGAAGATGTCCTAGTGCAGAATATGTCGACAAGGTATTTTGGAGCAGTGTTGTTGAGGCATTTGTGGGTGATCATGAGTGTTCTGAAGGTCATTCTGTCTTTTATTGGGAGCCAGTTGGCGGTCTGTCTTGCATGGGATATGTGATCAGTGTGTGGGATGTTGAGGGCTACTCTGAGGGCGTTATTTTGTACAATTTGGAGTTTGAGGATGTTTTGCTTACTAGTCCCTAAATATAGGGAATTGCAGTAATCAAATTTGGATAGTATCAATGCTCTTGCTAAGATGATACAGCTTTGAGTAGATAGGAAGTGTCTGCAGGCAGTTATTAGTTTAGTGGTGTAGACCGAGGCTGAGGCAGGGTGGAGTCGAGGTAGACATCTAGTGTTTCGGCATTTTTGGAGACCTTGATGAGGTTTCCATCGATATTGAATGAATTGTATTGTGGATTAAGTTTGTTGAGGCGTTGTTTGGAGCCGATAAGTAGGAGCTCGGTTTTGTCATTGTTTAGACAAAGCCCATGCTTTGTCATCAAGTCTTGAATCTTGCTATAAATTTCATTATCGTGGGTGGAATCTTTTTTCATATGAGCCTCAGAGCGTGATGAGGATCTGCGTATCATCAGCGTAGTTGGTGTATAGGACTTTCTTGTCATCTAGGAGGTTGAATAACATTTTAGTAAAGATGTTATAAAGGGGTGGGGGAAGCAGGAGCCTTGGGGAACTCCGCACGTGATGGGTGATGAGTCTGCTGAGGCGCTGTCTGAAATTCCCTCATTGATCTTTCGGAAAGGAATGATTGGATCCACTTGGCTGCATTTGGTGAGAAGGAGGCTGAGGTGGGTACGTGTGAGGTTAAGATGTTATAGTCGACTAAATCGAAGGCCACCGAGAGGTCCAGGAGGAGGGATGGATGGCCTTTATCTTTGGCCTCATCCATTTGGATCTTCAGATCTAGAAGGGCTGTCTTAGTGCCGTGTCTAGGTCTGAAGCCTGATTGGTGTAGTCCTAGAAGGTTGTGTGTTTCGAGGTGGTTCTGAATTTGAATGTAGGCTGCTTTATCAAGGATTTGTAGCAGGAAAGGGACGGTGTTGATGGGGCGGTAGTTAGTGGTCATGCTTGGGTGTGGTGTGGGTTTTTTGATAAGCGATTTGACCCATGCGTCTTTGAGATTCTTGGGTACCGAGCAGGAGGTGAAGGAAGTGTTAATGAGAGTAGTGATGAAGGGGACAAAGTCTTTGGCTCCTTCTTTGATTATGGAGGCAGGACAGATGTCCCCTTGGCATTTTGACGGTTTGAGGCTAGCAATTATTGATTCAACCTGTGTAATGGTGACCGGGGCAAATTCAAAGAGATCAGAGTGGTTAGGATGCGGTTGGTGGGTCTGGATAGAGTTATTAGTACCTTTGGTGGCTAGGAGGAGTCTTTTGGCGTCTATTTTGGTTTGGAGTAGGGCTATTTTGTCTAATAGTGCCTTTTGGATCTTGGCACACCACGTGGCGTCTTTTTCACAGGTAGATGGGGGGGTATGGGTGCTTCCAATTCCCTGAGAATGGTGAAAAGTTCTTTCACATTGGATTTAGCATTTTGTATTCTGCTGTTGAAAGTGTTGCTAATGGTTTTAATAATCTCTTTTTTGTAGGTGGCGGCAGCTATCTTGAAGAGATCTTTATTTTGCGGTGATGTTTTTTTTTTGCCAGATAGCTTCGGCAGATCTTTTAGGTTTCCTCAATGCTTTTAGTCCTGGGGTGAACCATTTGTTGAGGTGATTGGGTTGTTTAGCTTTTCTAGTTTTGATAGGGGCATTTTGATCTATTGTTAGCAGTAAGTTTTTGTTGAACATATTAACTAGAGCTTCTGGATCTGATTCAGTGGCATGTGATGTGTTGATGATGGGTTGGATGAGGGGGTAGATGGTCTCTGTGGTGATGGGCTTGTTATTCCTAGTCAACGCTGGGGGGGCTTGAGCCATCACAGGGGGAGATGTGTGTGGAGGCATCTATCTCAAAGTGGATAATGTGGTGGTTGGACCAATCACATGGGTTGTTCGATAGTAAGTTCAGTTTGCAGGTTAAGTTAGCAACCCAGTCGAGGGCTCTGCCTTTGCAGTGGGTGGGTCCTGAGATGTATTGTTTGAAGCCTAGTTCAAGGAGGGATTGTTCTACAGTTAAGGCGTGAGAATCTAAGGGGTCTTTGTATCCTAAGTTCAGGTCCCCTAGTAGTAAGATTTTAGATGTAGGTTTGGTGTTGTAGGAAAGTAGATTGGAGATGTCTTCTTCAAATGTGGAGGTAGGGCCGGGGGGCGCTCTTGCATACAGTGAAGATGGCCGCCTGAACCTTGAGCTCCTGCTCCAGTGCGAGATCCGACCAGCAAATATCCATTTTGGAGCGGCCTAAGAAGCTACAAACGGCTGTGCAGAAGGGCCAAGGTCCGGTCCCCAACGTCTGCAAATCCTGTTGAGCGGTGGTCTCTGGCGCCGAAGTTGTGGCGATCTGAATTCTGGTCGGCTGGTGCTGCAGGCGCGATCCGGCTCGGAGATCCGAGGAGAAACAACGCGGGGCCGAGGACTCAGGTGAGGAGGAGGCCACGTGGGGGCGGGGCCATTGCCAGCAGCCCGTGTCCGACTCGCGCCTGTGTGGGACGGCTGCTGTTTCGGAGCGGAACGGACAGAGGAGGTGAGGAGATACGGACCCCCCCTAGGTGCGCGCCCACTTCTCCTTGAGACCCCCATACCTCGCGATCCACGGCAGAGACGCCACAGGGCAATGTGGCAGAACCTTACCGCGCGGGCGCCCGTTGCAGCAGTGACACGCTCCGGCCCGCGCGCGGCGGGGAACCTGCAGACGAGTCAAAGGGGGGAGAGGCCCTATCTGGTCCGGCGTTCCCGGGCCCCAGCCCGCCAGGATATAGCACGAATCTGTGACGGCCACTGCCCACGGCCTCATACGGCAGCAGGGGGGGGACCTCCTGCAACAGGGAAAAAAAAAGAAAAATCCTGCTAACGGTGAACATTGGTCCTGAAATGTTTCTGTGCACGCCTGATACCCCTGAAGTCTGCTACAGAGCGCCCACCTCTTTATGCCCATCTCAAAATGACTGCTTGGCGGGGCACCCATGCGCAAGGGGTTGCATAGCCTCTGAGATCTTTGGGCACAAAGACCTTGTCACCGGACAACCTGTGTTGGTGGCCTGACCGGCCCTGTGCGCTGGAGGTCATCCAAGCACCCATACAAGCCCACACCATCACAAACTGAGGCGTGCCCCATGATCCGCTAACAAACTACGTGGGAGAATACAATCCATCGCCGGTGCCTGGGCATTGAACCCTATTGCCCTGGTACTGGCGGCTTCACCGAAAATCCGCAAGTGACCTGGGAACCGGAGGGCGCGGCAGAGGGTGGGGGCTTGGGCGCCCGGTAGTAAGAGTAACAAAAACTGTGAACTGTGAGGCGGCACCATGGGTGAACCACACAAGACTGGGAGAGGAGGCAAAACCCCCGGTAACAAAAAGAAGGGCCCTATGGATGCATATACTGGCAGCCAGGCGCCAAACGCTGCAGCTGAAGTACACGTTGACGCTAATGGAACCCCAAACGCAGAGAATGAAGAACAAGAAGACAGGTTGACCATAATTGTGCAAAATGGATTCCGAGCAGTGAACATGAAGTTAGATGACATAGTGTCCACCATTGGTTCCCTAAAGGCTAGAGTTGAAAAGGAGAGCATACGTGTCACTGACGCAGAAAATAGAATTAGTACTAACGAAGACACCATCGCACATCATGGTCGTGACATCGCCCAGCTCAAGGAAGCCATGTCTAAAATGCAGAATAAATGCGAGGGTCTTGAATCTAGATCAAGACACAATAACATCCGTGTGGTTGGCGTGGCGGAGACATTTGGGAAAGGCCAAATGGAGAAGCAACTTGAACAACTACTTAAAACAGTGTTTGGCCCCGAAGCATTCTCCGAGCATTTCTTGGTGGAGAGAGCGCACCGCATGCTGGCCCCGGCCCCTAAACCAGGCGCTCCCCCTCGTACAATAATTGTGAGGCTACTCAACTATAGAGACAGGGACGCAATCCTATGGCTGGCTAGGGAGGCTGGAAAGCTCCAATACGAGGGGAACCGAATACATATATATCCAGACTTTTCTGCTGGGGTTCAAGCGAGCCGACGATCCTACGAACCAGTCAAGAGACTCCTCAGAGGCCGCCAGATTCCATATGCCCTGATGTTCCCGGCTAAAATGAGTATCCAACATGCGAGAAGGGCGCACTTTTTCGAATCCCCGGCTGAGGCCACGCTGTACTTTGAGACTTCCAGACCTCTTCCCCCGAGGGGTGGCATGCCGGCACAGGACAATAGACCTAGACCTGAGGACTAAGGAGTCCCGGCGACCGGAATGGTTTCCATTTTCAGGCATCATTTACTGCAGCCCTGCGGATCCGACAGATAAGGCGGCTCCATTCAATGGGATTATTGTAGATCAGAGACAATCAGGCGGCCATGTGAGGCAACATGGCTACCCCTGGAATGCTCCACAATTTTTTTTGTTTTTGGGTGCATTGTCAAGTTGGGGGTGATGATGAGGGCGGGGGGGAGATAAGAGGGGTTGGAAACGGGTGGTGTTGTTGTGGAAGTTTTGGCCATTTGAAGAGGTTTTATTCAGATGTCAGGTTGGCTTCGGCCGAATGTTTGGTCAACGTCAAAACTGGCTTGACTATGGTTATCGAGTTGTTTAATGTTATGAAAAAAGTGGATGCACTGGAAGCGGTGTTGGTCGGCTGGTGCACAAAGCACGACATTGAGGGTCATGGTAATGGAAATATATTCCACTGCACAGTACTGGTGACGGGGTGACAATAAAACTACTTACTTGGAATGTGAGAGGTCTAAACAACCAGGTTAAGGCCAGGAAAATTGCTAATTATGTTACCAGGCATGGCCCGCGGATACTAATGCTGCAAGAGACACATATGATGGGGAACAGCAACTTACACATGCTGCCCAAATGGGGATCCCAGTGTTTTTACACAGACTACTCCACGCAAGCCAGGGTTGTTATTCATCCGGGCTTGGGGTTCTGCCCAGAGGGACATAAGGTGGATCAGCAAGGAAGATATGTGGTTCTATGGAGCAGGCTCGCCGGCCAGCAATTGCTTCTAGTTAATACATATGGGCCCAATATAGACGACCCTTCGTTCTATGTAAACATGTACCAACTGATCGCTGCCAATGGGCTATCTAATGTGATATGGGGTGGGGACTTTAATGTGGTAATAGACCCTGTACTGGATAGGTCCTCCAAGGTCACCAGAACCCCCAGTAAAACAGCCTCCACCCTACGTGTCATCCATGCACAGCTGTCGATGGTAGATTCCTGGCACATGTTGCACCCTGGAGACAGGAAATACACCTACTACTCCTCGGTGCACAACTCCGAGTCTAGAATAGACTACTGGTTTGTCACATCTAACATGTCCTCTGCACTGCAGAACTGTGAAATCTTGCCCCGTACGTTCTCTGACCACTCCCTAGTGATGATAGAATTTAAAAGGATGCCCCCTGTCCCGTTCGTAGATGGAGAATGCTGAGTGGGATGTTGGGCGACCCCGGGGTGGTGGAAACACTACATGTCGAGATAGCTGAATATTTCACAAACAATGTGGGAACGGTGAACAGATACTCCACTGTGTGGGAATCATTCAAAGTGTGGGTCAGGGGGGTGTTGCTATCCAAGTCGGTTGGCATGCTGAAAAGCATTTGCGCCGAACTGGCGGACATCGAAAATAACCTGGAGGTATTGGAGGGGAGATACACTCGAACACAGAATAAGGAGCTGTTAGCAGATATACAAACACACTTACAGAAGTTTGATAAACTGGCCGCTAGAGAAGTGCAGTACATGGCTGCCCCCATGCGGGCACGTAGGTACAGGGAAGGTAACAAGGCTGGCAGGACATTCTCTAATCTCCTCAAACATGATAAGAAACCACACCAAATAACTAGTATACAGACGACACAGGGGGAAATACTCCTAAAGGAAGAGGAGATAAACCAGGAATTTGTTAAATTTTATACCAGACTGTACTCGAACCAAGACAAGAAATTGCCCACAGACATTATAAATTACCTTGCTGCTCTCAACCTCCCCCAACTTGCAGAGGTAGATCGTTTGGTGCTGGACCAACCGATATCGGCAGAAGAGCTGGCGGAAGCTATTAAAGGGTTGTCAACGGGTAGGGCACCGGGATCTGATGGGATAGGGGCAGAATTTTACAAAGAATTCCATGAGGAACTGGTCCCGATACTCCCTCAAGTGTGGGAGGAATCCCTTGAATGTAACATACTGCCCCCGACCATGAGAGAGGCTGTGATCACAGTGCTCCCCAAACCAAGGAGGCCGCCACAAGATGTGTCCTCCTACAGGCCACTATCACTAATTAATACAGATGCTAAAATATTCACAAAAGTAATGGCCAATAGACTTTTACCAGTGGTCCCCTCACTGGTCCACCCCAATCAAAATGGGTTCATTCCCGCTAGGTCAACAGCCCTGAATCTCCGTAGACTCTTCGGACGAATGGCGCAAATAGACCCCAAGAGAAGCGCTGCCGCAATATCCCTAGACGCTGAGAAAGCTTTCGATTAGGTTTATTGGGTCTATCTCCTAAAGGTGCTGGAGGCGTTTGGGATGGGACCCAGTTTCATTAGGTATGTCAAGCTACTAGTTACGGAGCCGGGAGCCCATCTCTGAACTCTTCTTGTTGGGTAGAGGCACTAGGCAGGGCTGCCCGTTTTCGCCTCTGCTGTTTGCATTGACCATAGAGCCAATGGTTGCTGCGGTTAGACTGAGACACACTGATAAAGGCATAAACATAAATGGATCCGTCCAATTGATCTCGCTATATGCCGATGACACCTTATTATATATCCGTGAGCCTAACACAAATATAGCTCCTATAATGGCGAAATACAGGATTTTGCTGAGTACTCGGGGTACACGGTCAACAGAGCCATATCTGAAATATTCCCACTCACGCCGAACACTGAGTGCCCTGCGACGCTACACGGTCTCAAATGGTCGGATCAACATATTAGATATTTGGGTATCCTGGTTTCAAGGGACAGAACCACACTATACCTGGACAATCATGAGGCCACACTGCAGTCTATCACTACAAAGTTACAGATTTGGGGTCGCTTGTCGTTGTCCTTACATGGTAGAGTGGCGGTCCTGAAAATGGTAATCCTCCCTAAACTGCTCTACTTGTTTGTCAATATCCCCAAATGGCCGGGTAGACCCTTCTTCGCTAGGCTTCCTTCCATGGTGGTGACGTTCCTTTGGAACGGGAAGACGGCCAGGATTGGCTGTGAGAAGATGACTGAGGCTTATTCCACGGGTGGTATAGCGGCTCCTGACTTTGAGCTTTATTATTATGTGGCCCAAGCACAATTTGAAAAGCACTGGTATGATACTGCACTGAAGACACCTCATGCACTAATAGAGGAATACACCACACACCTCACGAACATCCAATCTGTCATATTCGATACACAGTACAAGGATAACTGTGAGTACAACCCGGTCAGTTGCACGGTCAAAGCATGGGAAGCCATATACAAAAGATTGCAAATTGAGGCACCGTACAATCCAGAGATACCTCTTTGGAACTACCCTGTTATACCCCCCACACACGATAGCACAATACAAGGTGCCTGGGACCCCAATATGGAAATGAAAATTGGTGATATGTTTATAAATGGTAAATTTGCAACTCTGGGGGAAATAACAAGAGCGTTTGGGGGTGGATCACTCATAACACTTCAATACTACCGCATGCGAGCAGCATTCCAAGGGAAATGGACACTATTCCCGGATGAACCCCAGCCACACCCATGTGTACAGATGGTAACCGCAACAGGAGGCCTAGGTATATCTAAATTATACACAGAGGTTCAAGCACACACCCCCACGATCAACCAGGTGAAAGAAAAATGGGAACGAGACCTACAGACACTCATTGAAGACGCGAAATGGCATAGATACTGTTCTTTGACTAAAAAGGTCTCTCTGAATGCTGGGTTACGGTTAATCCAATTCAAGATACTTAACAGGCTACATTACTCTCCAATTAAAATTGCGAAGTTCACCCCCAATGTGTCAGATACCTGCCCTAAATGTAATATGCCACAGGCAGGAGACTTTCACATGTACTGGGAATGTCGGGTTGTGAGGAACTTCTGCAAAGAAGTTGCAGAAATGCTTGAGGAAATCACACAGGTTCCCCCTGACCTGAAGCCCCAAAAATATTTGTTTGGGGATATAGGAAAATGTTCAGAGAAATTGAGAAGATTGTTTCATTTTGCATGTGCAGTTGCTAAAAAGTGTATCCTCCTTAAGTGGAAAAATGCTTGCCCACCCAGTATGAACCAATTCCTACGTGAACTGACCTATGTCAATGAATCAGAAGAACAATATGTAATGACCCGACCCACAGCATGTAGACCTAAGGACATATGGGGCCCTTTCAGAACCTATCTGTGCAATCTGTCCTCTGATGATGACGAATCCATGTAAATATGTGTAAATGCTATGATCATGACACCGATAATTTGTTCTGTAGTGTGTGCTATAGACGATGGAGTGCCTTTATTCCTGTGTTTCCACTAATAAAAAGAGTTTGAAAAAAGAAATGTGGAGGTAGGGCCTGGTGGTCTATAGATCAGGTGGATCAGAAGTGTACTTTGAGCAGAGAGTGGTAATTTTAGTTCCCCAGATGAGAACGATAGAGAGGTGAATTCTCCTAGGCATAGTTGGGTTTTGGAAATGAAGGCAATTCCTCCCCCTTTGCTGGATGTTCTGTCAGCTTTAGTTATGGTGTAGTCGTCTGGAACCGCAAGCATGAGGGCAGGTACTGCTGCAGGATGTAGCCAGGTTTCAGTGACTGCCAGTAGGTCAAGGTTGTTAGCTAGTATGAGGTCTGCTATCTCAAGTGCATGCGCTACGAGGGATCTAACATTTATGAGTGCACATTTTAGTTTGATGTTGGCGGGTAGAGGAGTGTTTTGAGGAAGATTAGGCTTGTCAAGAGGGGTGGCGCTCAGGTTGTTGTGAGTATTTGTGAGCATGTTAGAGTGTGGTGTTGTTTGGATGATGTGAATGGAGTTGCCTGAAAAGTGATGTGGGGTGCGGTATCCTAAGAAGGAGTTTCTGCGATTGATGTTGCAAGTAGTGGGTGTGAGGTGGAAATCAGAAGGATGAGGTGAGCCAGAGGTGCCATGAAGTGCGTTGGAGATTGGTTGAATGATTGTTGGGAGCTGCATCTTTGCTTTGCTTTTTGGAAGGGTAGGAAGGTGATGTGGATGTGAAGGAGGTATAAAGAGAGTGTGAGGATAGTAAGCTGTAGACGTGCCATGGAAGGTCTGGGTTGTGAGGCCAAGTGCATGAACTGGTATCGCGGGGGAGCACAGCCAGTGATATATCTCAGAGCATGCTTTACAGAACAAGCGGCTAGAATGAGCCAGGCATAAGGCACATTTCCTACAATAGGCTAGTATGAGACAGGCATAAGGCACATTTCCTACAATAGGCTAGTGTGAGACAGGCATGAGGCATATTTCCTACAATAGGCTCGAATGAGACAGGCACATTTCCTACAATAGGCTAGTATGAGACAGACACATGTCCTACAATAGGCTAGTGTGAGATAGACATCAGGCACATTTCCTACAATAGGCTAGTATGAGATAGGCATAAGGCACATTTCCTAAAATAGACTAGTGTGAGACAGGCATAGGGCATATTTCCTACAATAGGCTAGTATGAGACAGGCACATTTCCTACAATAGGCTAGTGTGAGATAGGCATAAGGCACATTTCCTACAATAGGCTAGTATGAGACCGGCACATTTCCTACAAAAGGCTAGTATGACACAGGCACATTTCCTACAATAGGCTAGTATGAGACGGGCATAGGGCACATTCCCTACAATAGGCTAGTGTGGATTAGGCATAAGGCACATTTCCTACAATAGGCTAGTATTAGACAGGCACATTTCCTACAATAGGCTAGTATGAGACAAGCATAGGGCCCATTCCCTACAATAGGCCAGTGTGGATAAGGCAAGAAACAGAATGAAGACAGATGTGCATAGTGTGGGCAATGGATACCCGTAGTGACACTGAAATAATCACTGCTGTGACATGCACTATTCAAGTTCATATGTGCAATACGGTAGGCATTGTAGGTGGCATTTGGAGAGCTCGAAGATGGGTTTGTATCAGGGTAACGGCCTTATTAAGAGAGTAAGGACAGTTTAGTGGGGAATCCAGAGGTTAGTCAAAGTATAAAGTGTGCACTTGCGAGCTCGCTCGCATACTACTCACATCAGCTATGAGTAGAAGGCCATGCTCGTGCTAGGGAGCCATGCAGAGAGTATGATGTGAGCTTTGTCTCGAATACAGGAATGTTTTGGGTGATGAGTCAGTTGGGCGACCCTTGTGCCATGTGGCGAACAGGGGGCAAACAGGGGTCTTAATGAAGGCCTTTGTGGGAGGCTGCCGGTGCTTCCACCTGCCGGCGCATATCATCACTGGATATACACACTAGTTGCCAGGCAAAGGGCTAGAGCCTCGCTATGGCACCGCGTTGCGCCCACCATGAATGGGTCAGGCGGAACGAGAAAAGCCTGATCTGAAGACATCGGAGCTTGACCAGAGCTCTTTCTTCAGGTAATAGTAGGCAGATTTAAGGTGCTGGCAATTGTGTGGATGGGAGAGACCCTACCATGATGATAAATGATGCAGGGTCCCACGTGGTGGCGAGTGTGGGGAGGCTGGATAGCTGGATGCAGTGGCGGTCTGGGTGGCTGGCTGCAGCGGTCTGGTGCGGCTGCTGCCTGGCTGCTCCTGGCGAGGGGGAAAAGGGCTCCTGCTCTCTCCCAGGGGAACAGCTGGCAGACTGGAGGCTCCTGGGGGCAAACAGGGGCCTTAGTGAGGGCCTTCGTGGGAGGCCGCCGGCGCTTCGTCCTGCCGGCGGATATCATCACTGGATATACACACTAGTTGCCGGGCAACGGGGCTAGAGCCTCGCTATGGTGCCGCGTTGCGCCCGCCATGAACAGCTCAGGCGGAACTAGAAAAGCCTGATCTTAATACGTTGGAGCTTGAGCAGAGCTCTTTCTTCAGGTAATAGTAGGCCGATTTAAGGTGCTGGCAATTGTGTGGATGGTAGAGACTCTACCACAATGATAAATTATGCGGGGTCCCACGTGGTGGCGAGTGTGGGGAGGCTGGATGGCTGGATACTGCAGCGGTCTGGGTGGCTGGCGGCAGCGGTCCAGTGCGGCTGCTGCCTGGCTGCTCCGGGCGAGGGAGAAAAGGGCTACTTCCCTCTCCGGAAGCATCTGTCCCAGCTCCAAAGGTCCAGGGACGTGCAGTGGAAGCAGCTGTTCCAGCCCCAAGGGTCCAAGGACGTGCAGCAGAAGCAGCTGTCCCAGCCCCAAGGGTCCAGGGAAATGCAGCAGAAGCAGCTGTCTCAGCCCTGAAGGGTAAGAGACGTGCAGCTAAAGCAGCTGTCCCAGCACGGAAGGGTAAGGGACGTGCAGCTAAAGCAACTGTCCCAGCCCCAGTGAGTGATGCCATGCCCCAGACCACTAGTGGTCTGGCATCTGGAGCCCTGAGTGGTCCCAACCACACATGGTCAACACCAACACCACGTGCCTAGAAGGCAAAGCCTGGACAGCAGGAACAGGCTCAACCCCATAGCATGGCACAGGACACTGGCACATTGAGGAAGAGGTACTTCAATGATGAAGTACTCCAGATCCTCATGGACTATGTGACCGAGCACCACCGTGACATGTGCCTCCAACCGGGGAGCACACATCCACCTGCTGATCGTATGGTGCATTGGTAGCATGTCACAGATCGTATCAATGCCTTAGGGTTTGAGAGGTGCACTGCTGCTCAGTTAGTGAAGTGCTGGAATGACCTCACCCGTCGCACCAAGTCCAAGCTTAATGCCAACCTTGCCTCTGCGATGGCAACTGGAGGGGGGTCACCAGAGGAGGAGGAGCCCCCCAGCATGAAGAGACTATGAGCCAATTCATTCTACTGGAGAAAGTGCAAGGCGTGGGAGGCCTGCCAAATTATGAGGGCACATCCGGTGATTGACCAGGATTGTGCATCCTGAGTATATCTAGTGAAACATAACAAAGATGTATGATTGTGTTGCATCTGCCTGTATTTGAATGACTGCCCTGGGTGAACCATGTTATGGTGTACTGACTCCTGTCCAGTGTACTCAAGAGTTGATACAACCCATGTGTTGTACATCCGTTGCACATGGCCATCTGACAGTACTCATCCCCCACTAGCATATCCACCCAACATCTGCAACATGCTACCACAACGTGCCATCTTGTTAGTTGCATCCGTGATGTCAGTGCCTCTGCTCTGCTAGACATGTGCTTGAGTCTGAAGCACTAATTACACTTCACGCACTGCAGTTTGTAGATTCTCTATTCAAACACATACATAGGTGCTTCCATGCTACATAGAACATTCAAGAAGACTACCAACAAGTCTCACGGCGTGCCATGAGTGAGTGGGCATATTTCTAGACTGTGCACATCCCTGCTGCCACTATGGCAATGAAAACTGAGTCTAATCATTATGAGGACTGATCTCTGTTACCCTCCCAAACTCACCACAAACTCCATGGGTCCATGCCCCTGTCCCTCTTGTGAGTCACTGTACCTTCTTCATATCTCCAACTCCATTTACTTACTCTCTCCACTTCACAGACCTTGGCTAGGTGTTGCTCTTACAGTCATACTTCAACTGGGACTGTTTCCTTTTTCCACACTTAGGGCATGTTCCCATTGTGTGCAGTCCCTATGCCAGGTCAACACTGGTGTGGCATGTGATGGATGCATACTTGGATGTGAATGTGTGTCTGCCTGTTATATGTCATGTAATAGCATGTCACAGAGCCACATGACCATGCCCATTTCACTGGTATTAGGCAATCGTTTGCTGTGCCATGTGGCATAAGGTGCTTGCTAATGACCATTTTTCTTGGCAATGTGTATAGTGGCTTCATGGCCCTGAGCAGGGAATGCTGTTGCCAGTCTGCATATGCCACGATCAGATGTCTTCTTGTACATAGAGTGTGGATGCTGTTTCTCTCCTGGTGACATGTCCTGCATTTTGTTACATGACAGCACTGTGATACACATGTTTACTGTAGACACGTTGCACATGACTCCTCATGTCTTTTTCTGTTCTTGTGCAGGTGAGAAGGCACCAGATGCAGGGGAGGAGGAAGAGTCTGTGGTGGTTCTGACCACAAGTGGAGGACGTGTTGTGGCAAGCCGTGTGAATCCACTGGTGCTACAAACCATCCTGGGCCTTTCCGCATACAATTCTGACTCTTTGGACTCCAGTAGCTCTGTGCTGTCCTCAATGCTGGCAGAGGTGAGTGCACCAGTTGTTGGAGCAGTTGGGGCCCATGAGTCTGCAGGGGGTCAGGTGCCTTCACAAGGCCAGTCAGCGATCTTAGGGCCATCTGTGGTGGTTACGGATGCAACGCCTTGCTCCTATGTATTGGTGGGGTAGATGTCCAAGGGAGGGTTGCAGTCCTGCAGCCAGAGACAGTGGCATCATAGCAAGGTACCATGCTCCCTTGGGTCAGGCAGGCATGGGCCCTGCACACGTGGGGGACGTGTGCAGCCTGGGCAGACTGAGTGGGAGAAGCAGATGTTGCGTTCCGCACACCACACGGTGCTGCCTTTGAGAGTTTGTCTGAGGGCATGGATAGGGTGACCAGTTCCATGATCCCACCAGCATTACAGGTGGAGCAACAGCTGCAGGTAATGCAGTTCACATGCTGCTCCCACAGGCTACACATGGAGGCCAACATCAGGAGCCGACGTGCAAATCTGAGGTCTCTGCAGGCATCCCTGCTTGCAGAGGGTCGGGCACACAGGGAAGCCCTGAGGCAAGAGTTGTTGGCCCACAGAGCTGAAATCCATGAGGAAGAGGCAGCCACCAGAAGACTGTTCCAACAGGAGATGCTAACATTGAGGCAGGATATCTTCGTGGAACTCTGTGCATTACGTGATGTTGTGCACGGTGACCTCCAAGCCCTCAGTGTGCTGGTGCATTCATCAGTGTCACGCATGGCCGCTGCCACTGCGGACCAGTCCAGGGCACTGCATGATCACCCTCAAGCACCACTACTACCTTCTGATTCAACCCAGAATGGTGGAATGGTGGTGCCAGCAGAGATATGCCTCCTGGTCCACCATAGCCATGCGGTCCATGAGCCCATGGAGGTTTTTTTTTTTTTACATCCACCCATGTGGAAGTTGACATGCACCCTGGGTCCCCTTGCCCCTCCGGTTCATGATGGACATTTTTTATTTTTTCTTTTTTTTTTTCTTTTGATACTTTTGTTCACCCCCAGGCCCGGATGTTGGCATTTTATTTTTGAGTTGCCCTTTCCGGGTTTATTTGTATTTTTCTTCTTATATTTTCCTGGAGGTATGCTGTTAACATCTCAAGCCCATGACGTTTGCAATGGTTGAGGTCACCTTGCATGTGTCCTGCACAATTTTGCAACACAGCTTGGTGTCCCGGTGGACATGGTGGTAGCACCCAATCCACACCCACAGGCCCACCGCTTGCGTATAGCTGGGCAAAGGGCACGTGACGAGGCTGCACGTACCCAGCTTGTGCAATCGTATTTCACCTAAAATCCCTCCCCTGTGGAGTGCACTACATCCCAGGTGCTATTCAATGATAACAATGGGCCAATCCACTGTGCCCACAAAACCACCCTGAGAAAATGCCCTTGGAAGTGCTAAATTGTGTGCATCCTTTAGAACTAAAAGACATTTCATCTTGTGTTTCCAAAAGAAACACATTGATCAGGGATTATGCCACTACCACGATGCAACCAGTCAATTAAATCACCTCTGTGTCACCAAATCTATCCCATATGTAATGTAAAAGGATACTTATACTGTGCACCATACCCACTGTAGTGGTCCCCTTCTGCTGTGCTGGATCTGACTAATTAACATACCGGTCAAATGTGTAAGCATCGATAAATCCAGAAACATCATGTCTGAACTGCAATTCACATGTACACAAGCGCCAACAAGCACAATTGCAAATATATGCACACATGTCCCAGATTGTGCATGATGCGCACAAACATGTCCCTATTGTGGGGTGTAGAAAAGAAGTGCAGTATTGACCCACACGTTCCTCAACATTCCATAACAATCAATATAAATGAACATCTTACCTGTCCCCTTGGCATTCAGTTGATAGTCAAATTTCATCCCATGAAATAGCCATCATTCCCTGATGGAAGGATCTGCAGACAAAGAACAGAATGAAACATAGTGCAGCTAACACATACATGCCCCAAAAAACTGAAGACCCATGGGCACCTCTCAGTGACATAGAAAACATGCAATTAACTCACAAGACAACCATCAACATGTGTCCCAGCACACATGCAGAAACACCTGCACACTGCATGCAAATCAAACACACAAAACACACACACGGACAAACAAAAACATCCCCCACACTGCCTGTCCCCCCAATGACATACAGCAAATGTGCATGTCACATATTCCCATTCACTAGACGATGGCACGTAGATGCATGAATCAGTCAACATGCTGCATGAAAATGTGAAGACATCACATATGCAGATAATTGATCCAACAAAAAAGCTGCAACATGCTGCAACAATGATCCTGCAGACTACTGATGGTCATGGAGTTGTCAAGGGAGCGGAAACATGACTTGATCACTCCGAATGTGCGCTCCACTATGCCCTGAGTTGCAATATGGGCAGTGTTGTATGTTACCTCGGCAGTGTTGTATCTTACCTCAGCAGGTGTGTTGGGGTTGTGTATTGGCGTCATCATGTATGTCCTCAGAGGATAGTCACTGTCCCCTGTAGAGGTGGGAATGGTTGTCATTGTCATTTGTTGACAGTGTCTATTTGTCTGTGTGCAACATGCATGCATGTGCATGGCCATTCCTACTCAATGAGCCATGTGTTGCCATGCTTCCTAGCTTCCAGGGCCCGGTGTA
Source organism: Ambystoma mexicanum (assembly GCF_040938575.1). NCBI lineage: Eukaryota > Metazoa > Chordata > Amphibia > Caudata > Ambystomatidae > Ambystoma > Ambystoma mexicanum. Next base: position 248,739,234 of record NC_090930.1, on the reverse strand, counting down.
GGGGGATGAAGATGTAACTATCATGGGTGCTGCCAGGATAGTTGGCATAGACTTCAGTATGGCTTCACACACAACCTGAACATTGATGGAGTGCCAGTGTTTCCGGTTGCGCTAGGTGTGCTCTGTTGCTCGAGGTGGACTTAGAGCAACATGGGTGGAATCAAAGGCACCTAGCACTTTTGGGAAGTGAGCCACCACATAAGAATCCTGGACCACTGCTTGCCTTTCTGCAGGTGTTCTGGGCATATAGATATGCAGGTGTACAGAATGACATTCAGTTATTATTGCCAACTCCTGGTGTAGGCAGCGTGACTGCAGAAGTCCGCTGGAATGAGCCAATGGCCAAAAAATGCAGTACAGTGAGCACCTTTTTCAAAGGGCTCAGTGCTTGGCAGCACAGGGTGGGTGATGTGAGGTCATCTTCCCACTCCGTGACCAGGTATAGGATGATATGGGGGGGATCCTATAACTGGCATAGACCTGGGCGCCAGGCATCCCAGAAAGGCAGGTCCTTGGGTGCAAGATCCGGACCCTGGCCCTCCTCCTCCTCTTGCGGGGTCTCAGGATGACTGCTGCGACAAATGGTGCATTTATTGTAGCTGTATACGTGCGTTTGTTGGTCGCATGTGCTTTTTATGCATTTGTTTGTGTGAGCATTGACGTCAATGCCTGCTATCGCGTGGCATAGGTGTTTTGGGATTTGCATGTGCTTTCCCACGTGCCGGCGATCCCTGTTCAATTCCATGAATATGGTTGTTTTGCACGCATATGTTCGATGCGATTGTTGGACTGTGGAACGTCCCTTGTAACGGCCACATTTTTATGTGGCTGTGCAGGCCCTGCAGGCCCTTCGCTTCGGGTCTCACGCAAGACGTTCGTGGTGATGCAGTGACGTGTTGGACCAGCATGGATTCCTTGCAAGTCCCAGGTAAGCCCCACGCATTGTGTTCCATGAATCAACAAACGGGGTATTGTGCGAATCCATGAATCAGGCCCAGTATGTATGCTTGTAGTGGTCGCCGAGGAGTTGTGGATGCTGTGGCTGTGCAATGTCCTAGCATTTGGGTGCTGTGCTGATTTGCTCAGTTGGTTGCAAAAAGGTCTTCATTATAATTATGGCGGTCGAGAAATAAGGGTGCCGGTAGTCACGTGCTGGCACCCTTTCTGGACCGCTATACTACAACAATGCCGGTAGGGGCCACGGATCTCCCAGCAGGCCTGATCTGCTGGGTTTTCAGGCCCCTACGGCATGGTCATCATTGAAGCACCAGCATCGTAACTAACAGTGCCAGGGCTTCAGTGTCCCCAATCCCGTGGAGTCCTACTGGACTCCACAGGAATGGGGATTTACCGCTTCCGCTGCCTGCTGTAATGTCCCGTTGGCACTGGGAAGTCAGGTGGCAGAAACAGTGTTACAGGGTTGCCGGTAACCCACCGCCTACTGTCAGGTTTTCCATCTACCCCGTAATGAGGCCCAGTATGTAATAGTAAAACCATTACTTTACGGGTCCGCAGGATTACAAGTCATGCAGACTCAAAAGCCATTCCTGATTTTGGAGGCTTACCTGGAGCATTGACTTCTCTCCTGGGTGTTCTTTGGCGAGGAGGTTGAAGCTGGGATTCCCTTTGCAGGGATACTGGGCTGGACGCACTTTAAACCGCAACGCTGATCTTATTCAACCCACACCACGGCACTGAAGCAGCTTGATGGCGATGGGTGCGTCAGCCTTCAGAGTTATGGAGCACTGTACGGCAGAATGATTCATCTCTGGCGATATACCCTAAGACCCTAGATCGACCAATACTTTGGCCACTATATCTCCAGTCCCACAGGGCCTTCGGCAAAACCTATAGAAGTTCTGCCCTAACACACACGGCCAGGTAGGAGGAGGCTGGGTCTGGCTGATTGAATAGTGCATGCGTGGATGTCAGGATGTGTAGCCTGGTTCCAAAGCAAGGCACGCCACTTGTTTCTGTATTTGCTACATAAATAGCAAATGTGCCTGGCTGCGTCGTGTCCCTGCCCCAGATAGTCTGGGCTAGGTTGGGCCAGCCCGGGGAGGGGGACATCGAAACTGCCCAGTGCAGTGTGTCATTATTTTTTATCTTTTTTTTTCTTTTTTATTAGTTTATTACAAACTTTTAAAAAACACACACAGTAAAAAATAATCATTGCAGAAACAGCATATTTAGCAAGACTATTACCATATTTTTCATATATTTAACAATTTATCCTGATAACGTACACCCTTTGTTATTCTTGGCTTTTTTTTTCCGCCAGTTGCCTTCCTCTTATTCTCGCATTTTTTCCATCCTTTTTTTCTCTAAAAGTCTTGCTATCTCCTCTAAGAATGCTGTCCAGGCAAAGATTAGTTTGTTCCGTTCTCCTAGGTGCATGGTACTCCACCATTCATCTACAGTATATGTGGAACATCCATTTAATAACTTCCCCAAATGTCTTGTTCTCTCATCTTGCAAACTGGGGCATAAAAATACCAGGTGTTTTATCGTTTCTTCTTCGGAGTTACAGAGACAGCATGCGGCCTCTATCCTCTTTGGTACAACGTCTCTCTAGTTTCCCATTCGTTGAGTCTGAAATTCGTGAAGATTCTTATCCTTTTTCTGCATGGGAATTGTATCATGTATTTCGGGAGTTAATTTAGTTTCTTTGCTTCAAAGGGAGCATTTTTCATTCTTTGATGTTGTCTTCTATTTTATTGTGTTTCAATCCAATCCTGCATTGGCAGTTTTATTTTTACTGCATCCGGATTTTGTATCAGAGTTTGTGTATTGGTGTTTAGCTGATTTAAGATGTTTATGCAGGATTCTTTTCATTTTTGAGTATACCGTCCCTCTCTGGAACTTTCTTTTGCTTTAGTATGACGAATTGCGGGATGTTATCGTCATTCACAATTTTCCTATAGAAGTTTAAGGCATTCCACGTGGTTGTTGTTCTCATTGAAGATAAGCTTAGTTCGTATCGCATGCAGCTTGTCGGGAATCCCTTTGGCAATTTAAGGATCCTTCGCCAGATGACATGTTCACATCTTGTCCAGAATTCACAGTTGATTCCAAACATGGTTTCCGCTCCGTACGTTAGGGTCGGTATGATTTTGTTTCTGTAGAAACGTACCACTGGCACCATTGAGAACTGCCATATTTTGCATTGATCTTTGCTGCTTGAGCCGCAAGCTGGTTACATTTAGACACTAACTTTTTAACCATGGGTTTGTCACATGTGCTTGCACTTAAGGTTACTCCCAGATATTTGGCTTCTTGGACGACTCTAAGTATAGCATTGCCCATCTTCCAATTAAATTTGCGGGTCTCTTTATGGCTGTCAGAGCCTTGAAGATTTTTTTAACACCAGAATCTCTGTTTTCAAGGTGTTAATCTCCATCTTATTGTTTTCCATGTAGATCTTTAGGGCTGTTAGTTTTCTCTGGAGAGCAATTGGATTATAATCCAACAGTGCAATGTCATCGGCATATAGGATCATATGTATATGCTCTTCATTGATTTTTGGAGGAAAAGATTTCACTGTACATAGCGCGTCCCCAACGTCGGATATAAAGAAGTTGAATAAAGTTGCTCCCAAGGGGCAACCTTGTTTAACACCATGAGTAGTTGGTATGGGTGCTGTCAAATGTCCTCTTTGATCTAATCGTATCTGGACCGACGTTTCAAAGTGTAGGGCTTTGATGGCTGCCATTAAGTCTGTCGGGCATCCTTTTTGGTTCATTTTTTCCCACAGCATATCTCTGTCCACCCCGTCAAACGCGTGGGCAAGATCAATGAATGCAATGTATATTGATGTTTCTTGTTTTATGGACTCCATTTTTGTTAAATTTAAGATGAATAAATTTAGGCTATAGCCAACACCTTTAACAAAGCCAGTTTGTCTTAAATCAGCTATTTTGGTATTGTGGATCCATGTGTTTAGTTGTTTTAGTAATTGGCTGGCAAAGAGTTTCCCTACTACATCTAGTAGGGTAATGGGGCGATAGTTGCCTGGTTCCAACCTGGAGCCCTTTTTGAATATTGGCACTATTCTCGCTGTTTTCCATGTTTTCGGGATCCGTCCTAAGCCAGCTACCATCTTGAACAGTTTGTGACAGAAGTCCGCCCATTCTTCTGGATTTGCCTTTAGCATGTAGTTTGTCAGGCCATCGGGTCCAGGCGCCCGAGACATGCTTAGTTTTTTGATGTTATTCAGAATGTCGTCTCGCTCAAATTCAAGTTCCCATCGTTCATTTGTTTGTTCTTTTGGTGGATTATCACCCTCATCATTCTGGAAGAGTGCGGTGTAATGTGTGGTCCATTGCAATTCCGTTACCACATTACTCAAACTGGCAGACTGTGGCATCTGTACTTCATTTATAGCTGCCCAGAAGTCCCTTGAATTTCTTTGGGCAAGGCGTTGCATCATGTTTTCCGCATCTTTTTGTTCCATTTCCGCCTTGTGCCACTTTAGCCAGTTTTTATATTGCATTTTTTTTTCTTTTTCTCTTTATCTTTTTCAACTCTTTTTTTACTTTGAGCTTCTATAATTCGTAGTTGTTTTCTCAAAGCTCTTTTCCTTGCAACCACTTCTGTGTCGTATACATGTTTCGTCAAGATTTGCTTTTTATTTTTTCCCTTTTGGAATTTGTATACTTGAAGAAGTGTTTCGTATTCAATTTGTTTGTTCTCGTTCTCGTTGCCCCATTTATACAAAGTGTTTGTGAGATCCATTATCTTTGCACTGTTTAGACGTAGCCGATTATGGCCTGGTTCAACTTCAATTTCTTGTTCCCATTTAATTAGCTCTTTTGCAGCATCTGTATTATATGAAATTGTTATTAGGTTATGATCACTTAGATCTGTCTTAATAACTTTCATTTTTTTTATCTTTAGACTCATGCTTTTGGAAGCTATAAAATAATCTATGATAGAGGTTTGGGACTCTCTTTTCCATGTTGATTGGGGCGGGATGTCTCCTGGAACATTTCCATTAAGTATGACCATGCTTCTTGCATCCAGTTCTTCCCGTATCATTTGTCTCAAATTATGCATACGTGGTACTTTATTGCTTCTTTCATCATTTGTTACTAAGTCCATGTTGAAGTCTCCACAGATTATAATATCGGCATTATCTTTGACTTCTGTAATCTGATCAAGTATATCACATATTTGATCCACAAATGTGTATTCAGTCATCACCTTGTGTTGCCAGTATACATTGATGATATACATCTTTTTTGGTTGATCCGCGACCCAATCACTATCCACTATTGTGGTTGTTTGTATGTATGCAGATACATTTTCAGAGTTAAGTATTCTTAGTCCACTCTCTCTTTTTACTAGGGTCATCATGCATGACATTGGACGACCCTTAGCTTGGTGTATCGCCGGATTGAAGGCAACATCATATCCATCTGCTAAAGGCGGGTCAAGTAGCCATGTTTCTTGGCAACAGATGATATCAACAGGTTTAAGAAGAGCGTTTTCCATTAATAGGTGGGCAAAACCTTATGTATTCCAGGAGCCCACAATCCTTAGCTGTCTCTTATCGTTATCCTTATGTTAACTATTACTTGACGTGTGCAGGGCTCCAGCGACCCAATTCCAATTATCTCCAATTTCTCCCCTTAACTTTAGTTCCTCTTTCTGTTGAGGGTCTTTTCTGCAATTTCTCGTTTCAATGGTCACTCTAAATGGTCTTTTTGTTTTCATCAAGTCACTGAATAGTTCTTCTCCTCCACTAGTGTCACATTCTGTTTCTTGGTAAGCTCTTTGTTCATCTTGTGTCACACCTTGATTTTTGACAGTTACTACTTCAGTGTTTGGTTTTTCCATCTTTCTCTTACTTTGTTCTACTGTCTGCTTTTTCTCCATCTCGTTTATTGACTTAATCTCCTTTAATGCAAACCCTAGATAGTATATTTCTTCTGCATTTCTCAAAATCAAGTCGTAGATAATTTTTGAGTGTATGTGTATCACTACACGATCAAGAGCTGAATCTCCTATAAATTCCACTCTTTTTATATCATTAGACGAGATTGATTTCATATTTGGTAAATGCGTTAGAAGCTTCATAACGTTGAAGCGATTGAGGGTCAAACCATCTTCTTTAGGTTGAATGCGCTCCAAAAGGAATCTAAAATCTGTTCCTTTTAGGACCATTTTCGGATTTGCAGATTTATTTGTTGGATTGGGTCTATTGTCGACCCTCCAGGGTTCATTGGGGATTTTGTCAATTACTTTTGTTTTAGTTGGCCAACCATCTTCTTCGTTTCTAGTGTTTGATCTTTTATCGCTTTCTGGTGACGTCAGTGATTTTAGAGTCTCAGGTTTATTGTTGTAATCTTTTTCCAGTAACTTTGCCTTTAATAGCGTCTTCTCCCTCCGCTCTTTCATCGTAAGGAATTCTTGAAAGGCAACCGCCTTCTCTCTCTTTTCGTCATGATTGGGTTTCTTTGGTCTTTCTGGAGTCAGTTTGGCCACTGTTCTCTTCCATGTGGTCACTTTTTCGTATACTGATCCGTTTTCCTAACAAATGCTTTTATTAGTTAACGATTGATAGGAATGATTGACCACCTCCACATCGTCGTCCGATAAATCTCCATTCTCATCTTCTTCGTCACTCATGTTATATGTTGATACATTCAGGAGATCTTCTACGGTTTGCTCCTCTACTCTGTTCTCGCTACTTCGTAGCATTTCCCTACGATCAGTTAGTATTTTTTCAAACGTTTGTTTTTTGGACACCAGTAATTTCTTTGTTTCTTTCTCAGGTGCTCTGTTATTTGTTGTCTGTATTGTTACATTCAGCGCCTTTAAGTTTCTCAGAAACTTACATGAATTTTGTGTATTAGGATTCTTTCCTTTTGTCATGTTCTTTGTTTTTTACTTTGGCCTTAGTTCCTCTTTTTTTTATTCTCAGTGGCCTTTAGTTTTTCTGTTGTTTTCATATCTTTTTCAAAGATTGCAAAGCTTTCTTTCGATGTTGAAGCCCCAATGTTTTCGTTTGAGATTGACTCCAAGGCTTGGGTTGAAGAGGATGCACCCAACTTTATGTTTGGTTTTGCCGCCTGCACTCTCTCCTCTATAAGCCTTTGATTTGACTCCTTGTCTGTCAGTTTATCTTTTTTCGCTTAGATTTTCAAACGGTAAACCGTCTGCATTTTGTGATGTCGACGGAGTCGCAATCAGAGTTGAGGGAGTCTTCAAGGAAGGTGCATTTGGTTCTACTGTGCAATCAGGCTCAGTCAAGACCGGTATATAGTTTCTTTGATTCTTTCCATTGGGTTCTAGTTCCTTTATCCCATCTGCATTGTCCCATACAGGTCCGTCTGTATTTATCAGAGCTGTATGTCGTGCCGTAGGGTTCATGCTTGCTTCTGTGCATGTTATATTTGACGTTCCTTTGTTCAGCTCAGTTAGGCTCTGATTTTTTTTGCCTCGTTTTCTCGTTCAGCGATTTCAGTTCCTGCACTATGATATTTAGATAGAATAGATAGTGCTTCTTTTGCAACCTCTGCAAGTACCTTTTTGTCATCGTTTTTTAGGGCTTCCTTTAATATGTTTGCTGTCAATTCATCTTTGTGCTTATCTTTTTGAGCTTTTGCTTTTAGTTCATGGAGTTTCATCTCTAGATTAACCATTTTTCTATTCACAAGTGCAATCAATGTGTTCTGATCTCTGTAATTTTCGTTAAATTGTTCGTAGATTTTGGCTAATGGTGTGATTGCAATAGCCATACAGGACAGTAAGTTTGGCCTTGGTGTGTTAATTACATTTTCCATTATTTCGTTGATGAGTTTTTTTTGTATCAGGTCATTTGCTCTTTGTCGAGATTTAAAGTTGGTCTGGTTTCCCATGTTCTTGTAAGGTCCTTGCTGTAATTCTGGTTCTGTTGATAGTTCCTCTGTTGAAGAGTCTTCCGTTGAGGACATGAGCTCTTTACTCTTCTTTAGATGACACTCGCTTTTTGCGGCCAGAGTGTGTTCTTCCTTATGCATGCCTTTCATTGTATTTGCATTTCTTTTTTGTGAGCAGCAGAGGTCTTCCATTGGATTGGAGTCGACTTTTCTTCTTTTGCTTCTAGTCTCGTCCCACCTCGGCTTTGGGTGTTGGCTTTTTTTGGTCATTTTCGTCGAATAGAGCTGATATTATAATTCTTACAGATGTTTACTCCGTTATTTGAGTCGTTATCAAGACCCAGGGTGTTGACTGTGCTCTGGTTTTCATTCAGAGATTTAGAGACCTGTTCGCTTTTTTTTTATCTGCATTGACTTTTTCTGTCATGGCCATAATATCCTTAATGATTTGATCAGCAACTATTAAGGAATTTCGCCTTTCATTTGTTTTCTCAGTCTTATTTTCTAGTTTTTCGTCACAAAATGTTTTGCCCTCTTCTTTGGGGTTTCCGACGTCGTTCCCAATGTCATCATCAGAGCGATTTTTAATTTGTGTATTTGCCTTATCATTAAATTCCAATTGTGGCTGTTGTTGTGCTGCTGTTTTGAAATCAGTTGAGTCCCAGTCAGATTTTAAACAAATGAATGATTCCATTTTATTCGTGCTTTTGTTCAACATGTCAACAGCTGGAGGCTCGAACACGCGCAGAAAAACAGATTGTATAACATTTTGGACGGGTCTGCGTGAAAGTAAAAGTGGGTGGTGGACTTTTGGCAGGACTTATCACAGATTCCTTAGAGAATGCAGTTCTTTGTGAACCATTTATCGAGTTAATGCAGTTTTCAATGCAGTTTTTTTCACTCGCTGCCTCTGTATCAGGTTTAACCTCACCCCCACTCTCACCCTCACCCTCCGCAACCTCGCACGCATCTGTTATTTTGAGAGCGGTACTTAGATTTTCTGGCTCATTTAAATGAGCTGATATACACATCTCCATATTCACGGGTAGTTGATCAGCAAATACTTGGCATTCAAGGTCCATAATGCCCGTACTGTCAAAAGGGAGTTCATGCGTGTCTTTCTCTAATAATAGTGCCGTGTCTTTAACTTTACTTACTTGAAATGGCAGCTGTGTCTGCAAGAGCGGCAGCGGTAACTTCAGTTTCTGTTGTCGCTCTGGGACGCGTGCAGGCGCGGATTCACATCTTGCCGATTTAGCACGCACACATAGCTGTTGTCTTGTTTCCATGCTTTTGCTGGATTAACAGATCTTCTCCTCGTGATAGGCCGCCCTCGAACTCCCAAGGAACACAAGAAACACTCCCTCGTCACTCCGCGTTCGCTCCGCGAGTGAGAGGGGATTAAGAACACTCCTTTCTCCTTTCCAGCAATGGAGCTGGTAGACAGACTTGCAATCCAACAGGGATCCAGCTGGGGGAAAACACAAGAAACACTCCCTCGTCACTCCGCGTTCGCTCCGCGAGTGAGAGGGGATTAAGAACACTCCTTTCTCCTTTCCAGCAATGGAGCTGGTAGACAGACTTGCAATCCAGCAGGGATCCAGCAGGGGGAAAAACACGAGAAACACTCCCTCGTCACTCCGCGTTCGCTCCGCGAGTGAGAGGGGATTAAGAACACTCCTTTCTCCTTTCCAGCTCCTTTGGAGCTGGTAGACAGACTTGCAATCCAGCAGGGATCCAGCAGGGGGAAAACACAAGAAACACTCCCTCGTCACTCCGCGTTCGCTCCGCGAGTGAGAGGGGATTAAGAGCACTCCTTTCTCCTTTCCAGCAATGGAGCTGGTAGACAGACTTGCAATCCAGCAGGGATCTAGCAGGGGGAAAAACACGAGAAACACTCCCTCGTCACTCCGCGTTCGCTCCGCGAGTTTGAGGGGATTAAGAACACTCCTTTCTCCTTTCCAGCAATGGAGCTGGTAGACAGACTTGCAATCCAGCAGGGATCCAGCAGGAGGAAAAACACAAGAAACACTCCCTCGTCACTCTGTGTCATTATTGCACCATAGTACAATTTTCATTCATTTCCTGAGCATGAGCATCTGGATCAGCCTAGCTGCAGGGCAATGCAGCACCTTCACCTTCTAAGGCAGGCTGGTACCGCCGGGCGGTCCCAGCACCCTGCATCAAACTCTCTGCCTGGCCTGCATGATAACACTGACATCCATCCTACCCCTCCGGTTTCGCCACTGGCATTACCCCAAACAGTAGGTAATGAGAATATTGCTAACTGTGAAGCGGTCTGTGGTTGTTTACATAGAAGTGTGGGGCAAAAGGCCAAGTGTCTTTATGAAGAAATAGAATTTAGATGTGGTGTGCAATATAGTTTAACATACAGTAGTGCAAATTGTATTCCTTTTTATACATGGGTGTTATCCAAACCCCAGCTACTATTGTCTTTTCCCTGTCCTTTTTCATTTTCTGCAATACCTGTCTTTCTGTCTCTCTTTCTCCAATCGTATCTATTTTCTTTTCAACTATTATTACAAATATTTTCTTCTTCTTTTTCTCTCTGCAGTTTCCTTTCCCAATTCAATCTTCCGTCACTCTCCTCACAAGTTCTGGCTCTTCTTATTTAATTTTCGCTTGTTTCTTTTTGGTCTTATCTTTTTCATGTGTATTTCTTTTTTTCACTGGGTTTCATGCATCTTTTTCTCGAGCCCTGTTCTTTTTGTGCCATTTTCCCTTTTTCTTTTAACTTTTTTTCCATCATTTCCATTTCTTTCTTCTTTAAAATTTTGGCTTCCGGTGGCACAGTCATTGGATGGCATGCTGTTGCACTGGTGCATGTGGGATTGGTGTTCATCTCTGGACTCAGCACTAATTGAGGAAACTCCTTGGTGTTGTTTGATTTGTTTCTGTTCTTCCGCTATTGGGTGGATGTTGTGCTTGCAATGTTGCTCCGGCCATTCAATGAATTCACCAATGATAGACTGCCTTGGTTGAATATACCATTGGCAACATTTTCTTTAACAGGTACTGTTCAAGCAATAAAGGCCATCATTCACATAATCCAGCTAAAGCAGCAACGGAACAATTTTTGTCAGCTGCACTGTGCAGTCCTACCTGGACTGGTACTAATGCCCACACGGCCTCCAGCATGCGTCGCAGCACATATGAGGCAGAGACAGGAGGGAGGTTCCAACACACCTTTATTCTTCAACCTTCAACTTCCAACAACCTGTTCCCCTTCCACTTCCCTCCCCTACCCTTCCCGTAGCTCCCTATCGCTTGTCACATTATAAGAGTCTTTGACAGGAGTGACGACACAACACACCCCGATACTAAACATGAAGTCCAATCTAGTTAATTTCCTCAATTAGTCTTTGAAGTTTCTTTCGTGTTTTCTGAGGCCTTGGGTTAGAGTGTTCTTCACTGACCTCAGGGTGCCACAGTATGGTCTCCTCACAGGAGTCCTCTCCATCTCCTTCATAGGATTCATAGGATGAATCCCATGTGGAGTAGGGGAACAACAGCGAGTGTTCAGTGACTGGAACAATTCCTGGCATCCGCCGAAAGTGCGAGGCATTTCTAGAGATGGTTTTCCGGTCACCTTCAGGTGCGATGAGGGATCCTTTCACTCGAACCACAGATAGTGGCTCTTCCCCAAAAGCGACCCTTCTTTTCCGGCTTTGTACTTGCCGAGCTATGAACACATCTCCTGGTTCCATCATTTTCCTTGGCTCTCTGCCGTTCATCTGCCCGCCTCTTCATCTCCTCTTTTCCTAGAGAGTCTCGCATCTCACGGTCTATTCATTGACTACTACCCCCTCCCAATGTTCCGAAGAAGTCCACTGCTATTTCATCCCATGCTCCTTCGTGAAGGGTTGTCATCCATAGAGGTTTGGGTCTCGTGTGTGGGTTGATGACCGCACAAGTAGGGCAGTGTTTCAGCAGATCTTCTACTTGCCCTTCAAGATGAGGAAACCAGAGTTTTTGCCTAAGCATTCTTTTGGTAGATACTGTGCCCCTGTGGCCCTTGTGTGGGAGCTCCAAGACTTTCTGTTGCAGATTCCTAGGGATTACCAGTTTAGTCCATTTTATAAGTAGTCCCTCCTCTGTCTTTGCCAATTCATCCTTGACGGCGAGGAGACAACTGATGTCCTATTTCGTTTCCTCACTCACATTCTCTTTCAATTGATGGGCCTGTTTCCAATGTCTGGTCTCCAGGCATCGCAGGATGATTTGTAGCCCTATATCGTTGTCTGTTTTTTGGGCTATTTGGTGAAGGTCGAGTCCTTTTGGGGTGCTCCCATGTATCATGTAGCGGATGTATTGGTCTGCAATGGAGGCGGCCGGAACCCCTTGGATGGGTGTTGTGAGAGGAAATCAGCTGGGGTGTGATCTTTTCCAGGTCTGTGGATCATGTTGAAACTATAGTCCTGCAACCTCAGGGCCCATCTCGCTATGCGCGGTGACATCTTAGCTTGCAGGTTTCCATAAATGAACAACAGGGCCTGGTGATCCGTGATGATTGTAAACGGTTTCCCGTATAGGAACAGACAAAAGTACTCACAGGCCCACACTACGGCGAGTCCTTCCTTTTCAGCCTGTGAGTATGCCTGCTAAGTCTTGGATAGGCTCCTGCTGGCATAGGATATGATGAGTCTTGATTGGTTTTCTCTCTCGTCAATCTGGGTTAGGATGGCTCAGAGGCCCACCGGGCTGGCGTCCACAATCAGCTCTGTTTCCCACTTGGGATTGAAGGATGCCATGTTTTTGGCGTCCGAAATGCGCTGCTTGATTAGTTGTAATGCCTGTTGACATTTTTCTGTCCATGTGAATTCTTTGTCCTACTTGGTCAGTGCCCTGAGGGGTTCGCTGACGGACGCAAAGTCTTGTATGTATCGGGAACAATAGCTTGCTAGGCCGAGAAATGACCGTAGGTCAAATGTGGAATTGGGCGGTTCAGCCTCTGTGAGTGCACAGACTTTTTCCAGATCAGGTGTCATCCCTTTTGAAGAGAATATGTGACCAATAAAAATGAGTGTTTCTTTTCCAAATTCACATTTGTCATTGTTTAAGGTGAGCTGGGCCTCTTCAAGGGCCATACACACTCTCATGAGTGTATTATCATGTTGCTCTTGGTCTTGCCAGAACACTAGGATGTCATCCCTATAGTTCAGACAGTTTGGTATATGTTTAATGACGTTATGTATTTCGGCTTGAAATATTTCTGCTGCGGACGATACTCCGAAACTAAGACGCTTATATCTGTATAGCCCCAGATGGGTGGCGTATATGGTGATGTAGCTGGACGCTTTGTGTAGTTCCAGTTGATGATACCCCTTGTTGAGGTCCAGCTTGGAGAATATTGTTGCACTGTTGAGGAGGTGTACCATGTTTGTTATGCGTGGGGCTTGGTGGCGCTCAGGAGGATGGCCTTGTTGGGCCGCTGCATGTCTACACATATGCAGATATCTGAAGAATCCTTCTTTGGGTACGGGGAATATGGGGAATACCCACGGTGTAGGTCCTTCCGCTGGTTCAATGATATCCGCTTCTAGCAGTTTCTACAGTTCTTCCTCTACTTGCCACTGGGGGAACCTTGGGGTCAATGTGCAGTTCAATCTGGCTTCCCTTTAATTTTCCTAGCCCTTTGAATAATATGGGGAATACTTGCTCAATTTTTGCGGTGGGGTCCAAGTATTTGTGTACCATCAGTCTGTACAGGATGTGGACGAGGCCCATGTCAATTGCGGCCGTGTAACTCAGAATACACCCGCTCTCGGTGGCTGCTTCTAGTACATGCATGGGTATTTCCTTGAACTGTCCTTTGTAACTACACCATGCAGTGAAGTAGCCTTTGCAGGGTAGAAGTGTCTTGGATCCATATGGATAGATCAGTACTTTTGCAGGTCGAAGACGCGGGGCATGTGGAATGCTGTTATAAATCCCCTCGCTTATAACATTCACGGTTGCTCCAGTATCTACTAGGAAGTCTGCAGATGTCTTGTTTATTTTTATGATTAATGTCGGGCTGTGCTCCTTTGCTATCGGGTTTCCCAATGTGTACAGAAATCCTTTCCTTCGTGGTTCTTCGCGTTGTTTTTCACTTCTTCTGGAGATTTCCTCTGAGGACGTACTGGAACCACTGTCGGATTGTGATCGCTCGACCAAGTACCTTACATATCTTCTGAGCCTCCTTCTTGACCTAGAAGCCGGCGGTTTGCTGTCTCTCCAGTCTCCTGACAGTCGTTCTCGTCTCTTCTCTGGCCTGTCTTCCTTGTTCCTGCGTTGAGGTTTTTTTTTCAGGTGCCTGGTTGAGTGTTCTGGGAGGACTCAGTGTCAGTCTCACCCTGTCTTGCGATGGTTTCCCACCCATTCCTTCTCCTCGCATTTGACTGCGGTATATGCGGAATACCGCTTTGTAGTGGTTGTCCCCCACACATGCTGAACACTGCTGGCCTATGGCTGGACATTGTCCTTCATGCGGGAATTCGTAGCCGCATCGATAACAGAATGGCTTACCATTTCCCTTGGAGGAGCCTTCTAGCTTGTTGATGCCTTCGCTTTTGCCATGAGTGATTTTTATCTCACCTATCCCTTCAACTTGGGATGCCAATGCGGGATCTGAGCGAGCTAGGCTCAGTATTTCTTATGTGGTTTTTGTAGCAGTCTTTTTCTAAAGTCCACTCATTCACACCCGACTATAATTTGAGTGCGTAGAGCTTCTTCATTTCAGTAATTATTGAAGTCGCAGTGCTTCATCTTGAGTCTCAGACGCATCACAAAAGCATCAATTTTTCCCCCTTTGTCTGTTTGATTGTTTGAAACATGTGTCTCTCATAGTCCACGTTTGTGTGTGGAGTGAAGTAGTCTGTGAGTGTCGCTTTTAAGTTCGCATAGATATCGGTGGCGCTTGTGGGAAGTTCGTCTACAATGTCCCTGACATTTGAGCCAATGGAGAGTGTTAATTGGCTGGGCTTCTTCTCTTCATCTAAAGAGCCTATTGCTTTTAAGCACACCTCAAAGTCTCTTATCCACCTGTTTCAGCGTGGACCTAGTGTGCAGGAATCTATGAGGTCAAAGTTTATTGGTAACTGTGCTATCATGCATTCTGGTGGGCAGTGCTTAAACTGGTGTTACTGGGACAGTTAACGTGTCGTCCTCTGACATCTTAGCTGATACTTCAACTTTCTAATGTGCCTGGGGCACTACAATGTATTTTCTGAGCAACTCAACCTTATGGACTGACCTTGTTGTGCTGTTGCTTGGCGGGGGAGTGGTGGGCCAGCGTGTCTTTTGTAGCCTGGAGTGCACTTTGTGTCCCCTGTGTTCTGTGGTGCCGCACGTGCCTACCAAGTGCTGAGTGCCACGTGTGCTATCCTTCCCTTTCCACTAGTGGTGCCGGAACACATGCTCGATTTGACTTTCTTTTAATGAACTGCGCCGCGGCTACATTCCGCATTTTTGCTTCCTTGCCTCTGATTTAGAGTGTCCATGCGCCACGTGCGCATTGATTTTTGTAAAGAAACGTGTCATGGTGGCGGTCCACGTGTTTACTTCTCTTTATCGCTGCCCCCGACTCTGAATGTCAATGCACCACGTGCGCTTTGCTTTTCTTTATTGTACGTGCGGCGGTCACGGTTCACGTGTTTGCCTTTCTTTGCCACCAGCGGGGAGCCTTAGAGCACTGACCCGCTTCCGCGTTCTTTCGTTGGCGGTAACACTCGCCCGCCCGAACGCTGAATGTGTATTCTTCCTTTGCCTTTCCAGCGGGGAGCCTTCGCGAGCTCCGACCCGCTCCTGCATGGTACCGTTGGTGGGAAATACATGAAAGCCCGGATGCAGAACTCTGTCGTCTGGTTTCTAGAGATGCAAAACCCCATATGGGCCACCATACAGCTCTCCGAGTCCGCTGCTCGAGTGGCACCTTCAAACAAGAGCGCGGAGTGCAAACAGACGTTGCAAGGATCGAATCAGCCTCGTCGCCAGTGTGCAGTCTTACTTGGGCTGGTACTAATGCCCACATGGCCTCCAGCATGCGTTGCAGCACATACGAGGCAGAGACAAGAGGGAGGTTCCAACACACCTTTATTCTTCAACCTTCAACTTCCAACAACCTGTTACCCTCCCACTTCCCGCCCCTCCCCTTCCCGTGGCTCCCTGTCCCTTGTCACATGATATGAGTCTTTGACAAGAGTGACGACACTACATGCACAATGTACTTTGAGCTAAACGCGGGTGGGGGAGGGAGTTTGTCAATTTCCTGAGTGAGTGTCAGGAGATATGGCTTGTGAGGACTGAAGACACAGGACAGGCGTGGTGATAAACCTGGAAAGTGGGGAGATGAGTCGGAAGAGCATCAGGAAAAGTAGGAGAATGTGATAAGGTACTGGTAATGTTACGTGCATGTCCCTTTGGACACAGTCAAGTGCTTTGAGGCAAGTGTGTTGAGGCAGGAAAGGGTTTTAAGGAACAGTGCAAATATCAAGGTGAGTGCTATGGGACACCGGGCAGGAGACACCAAAGCATATACTAATAGAAGCAGAGCCAAATGGTGAATGCCAGTAGACATGGGCATCTACCAGGGGACATACACGTCTTAGTTTTTGAGATAGCTCACTAACAATTCAATATCAGGCACACTTCTTTGGTAAGCTTTAGTGGGCACAATCATTTACCCATCGCTCTTAGAATGTTCCAATTTGGATGCACAACATTAGCTGTGAGTGAGTGAGTGAGTGAGTGAGTGAGTGAGTGAGTGAGTGAGTGAGTGAGTGAGTGAGTGAGTGAGTGAGTGAGTGAGTGAGTGAGTGAGTGAGTGAGTGAGTGAGTGAGTGAGTGAGTGAGTGAGTGAGTGAACAAGTGGGTGAGATCATTTATTAAGAGAACACTGTGAATGTAACTGCTTCTTGGCACTGCTCCTCACTGTAGTGAGGAGACAATCTTGAGGGACTTTGCAAGCAACTTTAATGGGAGTGGTCAAGGTGAACTCGAATGGCCCTAAGGAATCTATTACACTGTTGACGGCCCCAGACACTAGTGCATCTTTTGCATCAAGATGAACATTTGAAAGAAGCGGCAGAAAATCAAAAATTGTGCCAGATCTAAGTGTACGAGCATTCAAGCATTCAACGATGCATTCTCTCTGCAAAGTAGAATGGGTCTGCATCATATAGGGATTTATGTTCTAAACGTCAGCCTCTCTTTCATTAGAAGTGAGTGCAAGGAAGCACAGGTCAATAAGGTCTTGCATGTTTTGACGGTATAAAATCAAGCGGAGAGCCACATTCTGAACTCTAAGAAGAAGTAGCTCCCTTAACAAATACAGAACAGTAACTCACCTATTCTTCCACTGCCATCATCCTGTCCCGTTTGAGGCTAAGAGGGAGAATGAAAACATGTCTGCTTGGCTGGGGAAAAGCAGGCTTTCATGGCCTGTGACTTTGCAGGATCAAGAACATAGGTGAAGCTAGCCAGAAGCTGAGATTGCAAACTGGCACAAAGCAAGTGGAGGCTGAATGAAAGGAAGAAGATGGAAACTGCCCATGTCTTAGGTGAGTCTAGGTCCAAGGAGCAGTATTTCTCTTTTGCTCTGATTCAGCTGAAACCAATTTTTGGCCTTCTGGGATTTGATCACATCCAGACAGCAAACCCATGTCTCAGATTGACTATTCATTGTGCTCAACATAGGAGTGTTATAAGGCTTGGATTTACTGCTACCATTGAAGAGAGGGCAAATACAAAGGGCCTGTCAGGGGCAGAACAAGGCATGGGCTAAGGACCATTGGGATTGTGGGGAGTACAGCGTTAAAAGACCTGTGTTTGTGGGCCTACAGCCCTATGGACAATTGCTGTGTCCTATGTGCAGACAGAAGGGACTCAAAAACTACAGGATCCAGCAAAAGGCACGCCAGGACTACATTTCCCAGCATGCATTGTGGGCCTGCAAGCCACTGAGAAGCCGTGTCGGGTGTGGCACGCAAACGCACATGCGCAAGTCCCAAGGCACGCGGCTTGTGCTTGAGAAACCAGAGGGAGAGGACGTGTGCCCAGCAGCTCCAGTAAAATCATACGCAAGGGGCCCAGAGCCTCCGGAGCAATCATCCAGCCCCTCGCATACAAAAGATAAGTATCGCTTGGCCCTGGGAGTCGGCAGGACAAAGGGGAAAATCGCAGGGGGCATGTCCAGCCCCTCTAGAGCCCCTGCGCAGCCGAACATAGATAAGTGGGCGGGATTGTTCAGGAAAGTGTTGTTCATGCTCAGAACAAGTGGAACCAAGGCAGCTTGGGGATGATTGCAGTTCCGCGTGATTTCGGCCAGTAAAACTTACACTTAGCGGGCGCATGAAGCGAAAGCACTCTGTCTTTGTATAGCCGGTCTGAAGGAAGACCGCGATGGGCAGCACCCATTATTAGGTGTTACAAGCCACGTGCGGCGGCGCACACCAATGGGATCTGGAAATCTAACGCATGATGTGTGCAGGATGTGTGTGTTTTGAACGTGTTGTGAGGAGAGAGTGATTACCTAAACCCCGAGGCATACGCTAATGCT
This sequence comes from Ambystoma mexicanum, assembly GCF_040938575.1. Lineage (NCBI taxonomy): Eukaryota > Metazoa > Chordata > Amphibia > Caudata > Ambystomatidae > Ambystoma > Ambystoma mexicanum. The sequence goes on along the minus strand of NC_090930.1, from coordinate 248,720,814 downwards.
TGTCTGTGTTTTTCTTTTAGTCTGAACTGGACCCAAGGACTTCAGAGACGTGGCACAGGACTAGACAGCTCTTACAGGACTGGACTAGAACATTGAAAAAAGCTAAGTGTGCAAGTGCATGTTAACTGACTTTGTGCTATGTATTTGGGCTCAAACCTGTGATTGATACTCAACTGTGGCAGTGAAGTTAACCCATGTGTTGAGGCTAGCAAATTCATGTTGCATGTAGATTTGGTAAAAACGTGTGAAGGGGAACATCTTTACATGTAAATGTGTTGGATAATCAACCCTCTCTAGAAGTGCCAGTTAAAACATGGTTGGTGTCAAAAGTGTGCAATCTTCATATTTACCCTGAATTCCCCAGTCCCATCCATAACCTCTTCCTATCCCTCAATCTGGTTATCCTAGAACCTCCCTATCCATCCAGCCATCGAGACCCTGACCCTCCTTCCCCTCTCTGGTTGAGGAGGTCTGTGTAAGCTTTGACTTGCAGGCACCAAGACCATTGAGGGGGTGGTTGGTTCTGCATCGCTCCTGCACCTAGGACCAGGGCAGACCTGACAGGGCCCCATTACGACATAACATGCTGGTATGAATGTTTACAGGCACGTTTCTGCACCAGACTACACGTTTGCCATTTAGGTGCCTGAATTACATCCAGCTGGAGGTAAGTCAGGCACCTTAACGGCAAAAATCACCAGTATTACTGGCACTAGTTTTACCGGTGCCGGTAATACCAGCAACATCCCCCACGGAGTCGAATGGGACTACATGGAATGGGGATTTACATCCAACCACTGGCACTCGTAATCCAGCAGTAATATCGCTGGACTGAGTGCCGGTATCAGTATTTTAGTTTGACGGAATCCTTGCGGATTTACCGACAGGATACAACAAACTTGTACCGAGGCCCAATGACTGAACAAGGGGTAATAAAGAGACTTGGGGTAACTCACATAAAACATTGGATGTGGAGGATTTATAATGCTCTAGATGAACCTGTTAGGAAACGAGAGTAGGTAACATGCCGGATTAATTGACTGATACAGAGTAGATACAAGCCACTGAATCCAGAGGCAAGTATATGGCATTTCATTTTAATAAAACCCCCAGCAACTGATTGTTATTTTATCAGAACAGGGCAGGTAACAGGATCAAAGCATGACAACTCGTAGAAAACATTGGGCCGTATTACGAGCTTGGCGGTAGCCGTGCTCGTTTTACAGGCACGGCTACCACCAAACTCGCTACCGGCACCGGCGATTGGGCAATAACCGGCCCATTACGAGTTGAATGGGCCGTTAATTGCCCATTCACGGGTGCCGGTATTGCCGGGCTCCCAATCCCCATTCTGCCCTAACGGGCAGAATGGGGGTGGGAAGCATAGTTGCACCGGCATCGTTGATAACAGTGCCGGTGCAATCATGAGTTGTGCTCGCAGGCGCCGGTATGGCCACCTAGCTAGACCAGGTGGCTGCAAGGGCACCCTCGAGCAGAACTCGTAGTATGGCGGTATGGTAACAACGGTGTTGGTAGTGATACCGGTGCCGTTGTTGCCTTACCGCCATACTTCTAATGAAGCCCATTATGTTTTAAAAGATGCTCCAAAACCACAGAACTTGTCATACACCATCCACCTGTAGCTCTTTCACCGACCAACAGATGGAAACAAAGAGACAAGACAGGCCCTCACGAGGCTGCAAAAGAGAAAAGACATATGAAAGTCATGAAACCAGGTATATAACATATAATCATCCACAGGGTGAGACAGGCAGGGAGGATTAATAGCAGCCTCTACATCTGGTTTCCAGATGTGAAACTGGCAAAATCTCCTTTCTATGGCAAGACCTGGAGGCCAGCATTATGGCAAGTTTAAAGCTGAGAGATGAACACCTGAAAAGTTTGTGGCATTGAATGCAGCCAAAAGACAGTGAAAGTCGTTGCACATAACCTATTTGCAGGATCCCCCAAATGGATGCCAGTCAAGAGCATGTCAAAAACCATGGAAGACACCAAACAAACCAGCCAGATTAACTTGAAGTGTTCTAACTAACTCGCAGTCTCCTGTGGGGCCTTCCAAGGCCCCATCCTCTCACTGACCCATTTTAACCTTTACATGGAGCCTCTGTGCACTCTCCTCAAAGATCCCAATATAGCCATCCACCAATATGTGTACAATACTCAGTTGTACATGTGAGTACAAAGCCCATAGGACACAAGTCATCTGCGGGATTACCTAGCCATACCCAAGTCCTGGATATCGACTGCCTACCTCAAACTTAATCTATCCAAGAATGGATTTGTCCTCATCGGTCCACCCGCTAAACAACAACTTGTCCAGCAGTGGCTCAATGATATACATGCAGAAGGATTTGACTGGGATGATTTCCTTAGTGAGTTTGAAAAAATATTTAATCGGAAGGCAGCTACTTTGTGTAAGGATCGGGAATTACTAGCCTTAAGGCAAGGGAACAAGGAATTGGTGACATATGTCACTCAATTCAATCGATTAGTGGCCGAAGCCGAGTGACCGTGTGACAAAACCATGTCTTTGTTTTATCAGGGGCTGAGGGATGATATTAAAGACCTTATTGCCCAGATCGATTCCCAAACCCCGGGAATGCTCGGATATGATCGACCTAGCTATGCGTCTAGATCATCGGCTAGCGGAAAGGCAGGGGGACAAGAGAAGAGGGGAGCCTCGCCCAGTTGTGTGGTTGGACCAATTCAAAGGGTCACGAGGGACGGTGGACAAGTCTGATGGTGACGAACCAATGCAAATTGGTTCTGTTCGTGGTCCCGTGTCCAAAGAAGAAAAGGAGCGGAGGAGAAAAGATGGGGTGTGCATGTATTGTGGGAAGTCAGGGCATTTTATCCGAGAATGTCTCACTGTCATGATGCCTACCCCCGGAGCACCAGGACAGGCCCAGCACCCCCGGGATCAGGCATCATGCCCTCGGGTAAAAGCCCAGCGGCCCCTAATAGGGGCTCTTTGGACTTTGTCCTGGCGCCTTTTGCGCCAGGCTCATGTTGGACATCAGTCCTGGCGCCATAGGCGCCAGGCTCATAAAAGAGGGTGTTTGGTGCACTTACCTGACGCAGACCATGCTGCATGAAGCCTCAAGCCAAATGAGGCTTAGGAGGGACTATTTTATCAAAGGAACTATTTTACTTGGGTGGGGACCGTGGAAGAATACTTACCTGGAACTTCTTCCAAGGCTATTTAAACCACGCCCGGACTGCCACACGTGCTTCGCGTTGCTCTGCATCTAGCAGCTGAACGCTCACCGTGCCTGCTCCTGCATCTTGCCTCCAGCCACGCCCGCCTCGATCTTGGGATACCTGAAAGGAAGGAAGGGAAGAGAAAAGGTGAAAACCAAGAACTTAATCTAACTTCCTACCTGTGTCTGGAACCATCACGCCAGCGATCCTGAAGATAGACATTCTTTAAAAGCATCGCGCTACTTGTTGCAGCGCCGCGCATCACTCACCTGCCTCGTGGGCTCTTCACTATCCACCGCAACCTTCTGGGCATTCCGCCACATCTCTGCACCTGCAGGGAAGAAGAAGAGACAAAAGGTGAGCAGGAGGAACAAATGAGGAAAGCCTGATTTTCCGTCACAAGACTTACCTGGCCATATTTGACGGAACCACTCCTCATTTTGGGTCGGTGCCACTTCTTGGCCTGGTACCGCACCCCGGCCCCTAAGGGGAAAAAAGAAAGACATTACTAGAGGGATTCAAAGACATTTAAAGGGATCATTTTATCACGAACTCACCTGAGTTTATCTCCGGCAATATCCCTCGAAGCATCACTTCCACTCTGCACCTGAAAATAAGGACAGATCGCAGGTTAAGAAAAGCAAACAAAGAGAAGACTCTACTCTGGAACTTTTTAAACTGCATACTTACGGCATTTCGCCTTCCGAAACCAGTGAAATAACTGGTCAAATACGCGCCCCTGCACCAGAAGCAGGATGGAGAGCTCATCCATTCAAACATTAAGATGAGCCTTGATTGGGGATTTCGGAGGTGGTCAGAGAAGAGCAAAGGGGAGGTGGGAAGCAATCACAATACTCTGCAGTCAGTTAATCCCCTTTCTCCACCTACAGAAAGATTTTTCTACGGGCCAGACAAGCCAGATTTGGGGGTCCAGTTCAGTCGGTGTTTCGAATCCTGCGCATCACGCTTGAAGAGGTCACAGCAATCCAGACCAGGTCAGCGCCTCCGTGGGAGCCAGGTGAGCGTTACAGAACGCAAAGCCTTCCTACAAATTCCCACCCAGGCGCTATGGAAACTTCTGAGACTGATATGTTGGCCCAATTACTGGGGGAATTACGGGCCGAAGTACATGCCGCTTGTCAAGAGACTAATGCCCTCAGGAGGGAACTAATCGTATCTAAGGAACGAACTGATGACCTGGCTAGGCAGGTATTGCAAGGTCAAGCTGGGCAAACCCCTCTACCTGGTTCCGGGGGGAATTCTGTTCCTGTGGCTTCAAGTAACCCTGTGCAAATCAATCTACCTGGAAATATGCCGCTGGCCCCACCTGAACGCTTTGCTGGGGACCCCAAACGGTTCGCCGTATTCATGAATCAATGTCGTTTGCACTTCCTATGCAGACCTGGGGCCTTCCCTAATGACCAGACCAAGGTAGCTTTTGTGTTGTCATACCTTAGCGGCTGTGCTGCCGATTGGTCAGTACCACTGGTTACTCAAGATGACCCAATCCTCAGGGATTTCCAAGGATTTCAAGCAAGCATGGAGAGATTATTTGCTCGACATTCTCAGGGACAAGCTCTGGATGATGAACTTCTATCCCAGCGACAGGGCAACCAAGACCTGCTCTCCTACATAGCAACCTTTAACAGACTAATCGTGGAAACTGGGTGGCCAGAGGATAAAAGAATCACATTATTCTATCGGGGTCTACGCGGAGAACTTAAAGATGTCTTGGCCCAAGTTGTAAATCCGCCCCAAGAATGCACAGAATATATAGACTTAGTGGTCCAATTGGATCACAGGCTCCAAAACCGAAAAGCGGATTGGTCCAAGTTTGAAACCCGGGTGTTGGTGAAGACCCACGTCACTCCCAACAGTGCCGATGTCTCCGAGCCTATGCAAATTGGAGGGGTTAGAGGACCTTTAACCCAAAAGGAACGTGAAAGGAGGCGGCAGTTAAAATTATGTCTTTATTGTGGGAACTCAGGACACTTTCTACGAGATTGCCCGGCAAAACCGCCCAAGAAGGTGGTAGGAGCCGCTGATAAAAACCATGAAGACTCTGTTTCGGGAAACGACTCCGCCCGACAAGCGTAGGGGTCCGCTTGCCGAGCTTGAAAACTAACTCTCAGACCTCGCATTTCATTGTGCCAATGGTTCTCGTAGATCCGGAACAGCCTAAGCGGTTGCATGCAATAAAGGCATACATCGATAGTGGGGCTATAGGAAACTATGTTGATCGTGAATTGGTCTCTAGGATTAACCTCCCTCTGCGTCCAAAAACCAGCAAAGATGTCATCCCCACAGTCGATGGAACTGAAATTGCCTCAGGACCGGTAACACATTCCACTACTGAGGTGACTCTTATTGGTCCGGACGGCCATCGGGAAGCAGTTGTGTTTGACGTAATCAAGGCCCCACAGTTTCAGGTTATTCTTGGAATTCCTTGGTTAGAGACACATAATCCTCGAATTGATTGGCGAGCAAAGAGAATAACCTTCCCGGATTGTGCACAAACCTGCTACCCAGAAAATCTGAAGATTAGTCTAGCATCTGTAACCTCTGTCTCCATGCAAATACCTCCGGAATACCAAGACTTTCAGGACGTCTTCCAAAAGGAACAGGCCAACACGTTACCCCCCCACAGATCGTACGATTGCCAAATCGATCTGGTGCCCGATGCACAACCCCCTTGTAGCAGGATTTATGCCCTTACTGAACCTGAGAACCGGCATTTGAGACAATATTTAGATCAATACCTAGCCAATGGTTTCATTCGCCCGTCAAAGTCCCCGGCATCCTCGGCTTTGTTCTTCGTGCCCAAAAAAGAAGGCGACCTTAGAATTTGTATTGACTACTGCGCATTGAACCAGATAACGGTTAGAAACCGTTACCCTCTGCCTTTGATCCCTGAACTCCTTGACCAGGTGAAGGACGCTTGCGTATACATCAAGTTAGATCTCCGGGGGGCTTATCATCTGGTGCGAGTAAAAGAAGGCGACGAATGGAAAACGGCCTTCCGTACAAAATATGGTTTATTCGAATACAAGGTGATGCCTTTTGGGTTGTGCAACGTGCCTGCTGCCTTCCAATTCTTCATGAACGATGTCCTTCGGGAACTTATCGATGTTTGTGTTGTCGTATATATCGAAGACATTCTTGTGTACTCCTCTTCGGAATCAGATCACAGAAAGCATGTCCGGGCCGTCCTTGAGAAATTGCGCCAGCACAAACTGTTTGCTAAGCTGGAAAAGTGTGTTTTCCATACCACCGAGGTGGAGTTTCTTGGATTCATCCTGACACCTAATGGGGTCCGAATGGACTCACGGAAAGTGGAGGCCATCCTCAAATGGCCATCTCCTAGCTCGGTAAAAGGGGTTCAAAGCATGCTTGGTTTTGCCAATTTTTATCACAGATTTATTCCGGAATTTTCACGTGTAGTACAACCCATCACTGCACTTTTGCGGAAAAATAAACGTTTCGAATGGACCAAGGAAGCCGAACAGGCCTTTCACGAATTGAAAGCTAAATTCAAGTCTGCACCTATTTTGAAGCACCCGCGTCCCGATCTCCCATGCATAGTCGAAACTGACGCGTCCAGTTTAGCCATGGTAGCTGTCCTGTCTCAGAGAGACCCTGAAACCAACCAACTGCATCCTGTAGCATTTTGGTCCAGAAAGTTCTCACCGCCTGAGGTAAATTATGCAAGTCCGCCTTTAAGGCTTGGCGGCATTATCTTCTTGCCGCTAGGCACACCATCACCGTGATCACTGATCACCGAAATTTACAATATTTAAAGACTGCCAAGGCTCAATCATCACGTCAGCTCCGATGGGCTTTGTTCTTTGCTGAGTTTGATTTCGTAATCACTTACCGTCCCGGCTGTAAGAATGGCAAAGCAGATGCACTATCTAGAATAGGAATGGGAGAAATAGACACTAATTCAGAACCTGTGCCGATCATTCCCAAACAAAGAATTTTGGGATTAACCTCCTTACAAACCTTTGAAGACATTCAAGCACGAGTAAAACAACTCCTGGACTCTACCGCCTTGCAGGATTGGATCCAAAGGGGGTCTTACTTTTCGGTCAACGATAGCCTACCTTACTTCCAAGGACGCTTATTTCTGCCAGAAAAGGAATTACAAGAACTGGTTATTTCCCGAAATCATGATACCCTGATGGAAGGACATCCTGGCATTGCCAAAACTGAGGAATAAATTAAACGACAATTCTGGTGGCCTTCCTGGCGAAAGGATATTAAATCTTTCGTGATGTCCTGTGGAGTTTGCGCCCAAAACAAAGGCCAAAAGACAAAACCTGCCGGTCTTCTTCAGCCTTTATACATTCCACCAGCGCCTTGGCACACCTTGTCACTAGATTTTATCACGGACCTGCCCCCTTGTAATGGATACAATACTATTCTGGTTGTGGTGGATCTATTTTCTAAAATGGCTCATTTTATTCCGTTGAAAGGATTACCTTCAGCTTCTGTCCTTGCTAAGGAATTCTTCGAAAATATCATCCGCTTGCATGGATTCCCGTCCATATTAGTCTCCGACCGGGGAAGCCAGTTTATTTCACATTTTTGGAAAAGGTGTTGTCAACTGGCACAAATCGACGTAAGACTCTCAACCAGCCATCACCCACAGACCGATGGTCAGACGGAGAGAACGAACCAGACCCTTCAACAATACCTACAGTGTATGTTGCACCAATCAGAGGGTAATTGGAAGGATTTGTTATGGGTGGCCGAATATGCATACAATAACTCGGTGCACTCTGGAACTGGACAAAGCCCCTTTTATACCCTATATGTGCATCACCCTCGTACTTCAGACCTGGACTCTCCTCTGAGCCTTGAAATGCCCGCAGTAGACCATTTGCATTCCACTATAACTCAAGCATTCAAGAATGCAACTGCCCATTTGCACCAAGCGAAAGAAAAATACAAGAAAAATGCAGATCTGCATCGGAAGGAGGCGCCTTCATACCAAATAGGAGACCAAGTATGGTTGGCTACCAAACATTTATTGCTCAAGGGACCTCGAACTTTTAATCCAAGGTATTTGGGCCCTTATTCGATAAAAGCTATCATTAATCCAGTGGCAGTCAAGCTCGATCTGCCAGCTAACATGCAGATTCATCCCGTTTTTCATGTGTCTCTTTTGAAACCAGTGCAACCAGGAACCAGATTAATAAAGCCACCAGAACCAATTCAGATAGATGGGGAGCCTGAATTTGAGGTGAAGAACATTTTGGATTCTAAAATTTCAAAATCAAAACTTTTCTATCTAATTGATTGGAAAGGGTACGGGCCTCAGGAAAGGTCTTGGGAACCCAGCGACCACGTACATGCACCTCGACTGGTAAAAAAGTTCCATCAGGATTTCCCAAACAAACCGAAACCTCCAGAGGGAACGACCTTGGGAGGGGCCTTGGGGGGAGTGCTGTCATGATGCCTACCTCCGGAGCACCAGGACAGGCCCAGCACCCCCGGGAGCAGGCATCATGCCCTCGGGTAAAAGCCCAGCAGCCCCTAATAGGGGCTCTTTGGACATCAGTCCTGGCGCCATAGGCGCCAGGCTCATAAAAGAGGGTGTTTGGTGCACTTACCTGACGCAGACCATGCTGCATGAAGCCTCAAGCCAAATGAGGCTTACGAGGGACTATTTTATCAAAGGAACTATTTTACTTGGATGGCGACCGTGGAAGAATACTTACCTGGAACTTCTTCCAAGGCTATTTAAACCACGCCCGGACTGCCGCACGTGCTTCGCGTTGCTCTGCATCTAGCAGCTGAATGCTCACCGTGCCTGCTCCTGCATCTTGCCTCCAGCCACGCCCGCCTCGATCTTGGGATACCTGAAAGGAAGGAAGGGAAGAGAAAAGGTGAAAACCAAGAACTTTATCTAACTTCCTACCTGTGTCCGGAACCATCACGTCAGCGATCCTGAAGATAGACATTCTTTAAAAGCATCGCGCTACTTGTTGCAGCGCCGCGCATCACTCACCTGCCTCGTGGGCTCTTCACTATCCACTGCGACTTTCTGGGCATTCCGCCACATCTCTGCACCTGCAGGGGAGAAGAAGAGACAAAAGGTGAGCAGGAGGAACAAATGAGGAAAGCCTGATTTTCCATCACAAGACTTACCTGGCCATATTTGACAGAACCACTCCTCATTTCGGGTCGGCGCCACTTCTTGGCCTGGTACCGCACCCCGGCCCCTAAGGGGAAAAAAGAAAGACATTACTAGAGGGATTCAAAGACATTTAAAGGGATCATTTTATCACAAACTCACCTGAGTTTATCTCCGGCAATATCCCTCGAAGCATCACTTCCACTCTGCACCTGAAAATAAGGACAGATCGCCTTCCGAAACCAGTGAAGTAACTGGTCAAATACGCGCCCCTGCACCAGAAGCAGGATGGAGAGCTCATCCATTCAAACATTAAGGTGAGCCTTGATTGGGGATTTCGGAGGTGGTCAGAGAAGAGCAAAGGGGAGGTGGGAAGCAATCACAATACTCTGCAGTCAGTTAATCCCCTTTCTCCACCTACAGAAAGATTTTTCTACGGGCCAGACAAGCCAGATTTGGGGGTCCAGTTCAGTCGGTGTTTCGAATCCTGCGCATCACGCTTGAAGAGGTCACAGCAATCCAGACCAGGTCAGCGCCTCCGTGGGAGCCAGGTGAGCGTTACACCCACTAAACCTAAAACGCAGGGAAACGCATTGGCTCGTCGGTAGTGGGGGTCACCTGGTCGAGCCTGACTGAGAGCAGGGCCCCAATTGAAGGCTGTCCTAATTTTTCCCCACACGTCACTCTAAATGGGTGTTTAGTGTTCCGGGGGTTGCGTATGGAGGTCACCATGTTAAGTGACTCAGGGGCAACGGGTAATTTTATAGAAGCCAAGTTTGCGCTTAAACTGGGTGTTCCGGTGCAACAGAAAAGTAAACCCGAGCCCGTGCGAGTAGTAGATGGTACACCTCTATCCTCTGGTCCAATAACGCACAGTACCCATTTAGTGGTGCTGGAATGCGGAAATGGGCATTGGGAAAATATTGCCTTTGATATAATTGCTGCCCCGCAGTTCGGGCTTATCTTGGGATTTCCTTGGCTAAGAAAGCACGATCCCCAGATTCAATGGACCACCGGGTTGGTCACTTTGAATTCTTTTTATTGTTTAGAGCATTGTAAACAACCGGTGCCGTTGCCCCTTCGTATTGCAAGCGTTATGGGTAATCAACCTGCGGTACGCCTTGGGGAGCTACCTGCGGAATATGCCGATTGTCATGATGCCTACCCCCAGGCATACGGACCAAGCCCATCAGCCCTGGGAGCAGGCATCTAGACATTTAGTAAAACCTCAGCAGCCCCGGCTAGGGGCTATCTGGGTTCAGTCATGGCGCCTTAGGTGTCAGGCTCATAGTAGGAATCAGTCCTGGCGCCTAAGGCGCCAGGCTCATAGTCATTACTTACCTCAGGCAGACCATGCTGCAAATGACTCCAATCCAACATGAAGCCTGAAAGGGACTATTTTTCTACAGGAACTATTTTTTACTCGGGTGTGGTTCTAGGGACTTCTTACCTGGGACTACTTTTGAGGCTATTTAAACCACACTCGACCAGCAACACACGCTTCACGTTATTCTGCATCCAGCAGCGTAACACTCACCGTGCCTGCAGCCTGCACCCAGTCTTCTGCCACGCCTGCCTGGAATCCGGAGCTCCTAAAACAAAAAGGAAAGAAAGGGACAAGGTTAGAAAACAAACTTATTTCTATTCCACACCTGATTCTGGATCCATCTTGTCTCCGGACCTGTAAAGAACATCATTTCTGCACGCGCCGCACCTCCAGCTGCAGCGCTGCGCCTTACTCACCAGTCTTCACAGCATCCTTCGGGTCGGCACTGCCTTCATCATTTCTTCGCCGAACTTCGGCACCTAGGAGACAAAAGAAAACCACAAGGTGAGCCGAGGGAACTAACAAATATAATTCTTACCACCATAGACTTACCTGATTTACAACCGGAGGCATCCATCTCTATTTTTTCACGTGCCGCATCTGTAAAGAGAAACAAAACAACACGTTTTCCTCATGCAACATTTACCGGACAGCGCCGGGTAATACAGACTCTTACCTGAGCGCCACCAGCTGCCACAAGAGCATCTTTTCACGAGCCAGCTGCAAGACAAGAAAGGAAGGGGGAACAAGAGTGAACATCGGACATATTGAACTCTATGAATTTAATACTTACTGGTCCTCACCAGGAACCTCAGAGTCAATACTCTCCGGAACTCTCCCGAGCCTTCAAACCAGTGAAGTAACTGGAATCGACGCGCCCCTACAAATCCACGCAGGATGGAGAGCTCATCTTTCAAGAATATAAGGGGAGATTGCTGGGCATTTCGGAGGTGATTAGTTGGGGAGGACTGTGGGGGTGCCATCACTTGAATCCACAAGTGGCTAAATCCATCTCTCCACTTGCAGGAGAATATTTCTACGGGTTAAGCAGACAAGATTAGGAGGGCAGATCCAGTCAGTCATCGCTGCACTACGCATCACGTGGGTGGAGACCGCAGCTGTCCGGGTCCGACCAACGCCCCTGTGGGAGCCAGGTGAGCGTAACACCGATTTTGTAGATGTCTTCAATAAGAAGGCCGCAAAATCTCTACCCACACATCGGCCCTTCGATTGCCGAATAGACTTGGAGCCAGGGGCGACATTACCTTGTAGTCGCATATACGCCTTGACGGAGGCCGAAAATGAACACCTCCGGGAGTATATAGCAGCAAATTTACAAAACGGCTTTATAAGACACTCAAACTCGCTGGTATCTTCATCTCTGTTCCTCGTACCGAAGAAGTACTGGGAATTTCGGACTTGAATAGATTACCGTGGGGTAAATCGGCAAACTATCAAGAACCGTTACCCGCTCCCTCTTATCCCAGTCCTTCTAGATCAGGTTAGGGACGCGGTTATCTATACCAAGTTGGATCTTCGTGGCGCATACCATCTGGTGCGGGTGTGCGAAGGTGACGAATGGAAATCTGGCTTCCAAACAAAATCCGGGGTGTATGTGCCATTTGGTCTCTGCAACGCACCCGCCGCCTTCCAACATTTTCTTGATGAGGTTCTCTGTGAGTATTTGGATATATGTGCTGTCGTGTATATGACGACATCCTTATCTACTCACATAGCCTCCAGGAACATGTCCAGCATGTACACGCTGTCTGGCAAAAGTTGAGGGAACATCATCTCTATGCCAAATTGGAAAAATGTGAATTCACCAGACCATTTTGGAATTCTTAGGGTATTATCTTACCCCGACAGGCGTACAAATGGACCGCAAGAAGGTACAGGCCATTCTAGATTGGGCTCCCCCAGCCAATGTAAAGGATGTGCAATCCTTTTTAAGTTTTGTGAATTTCTACAGACGTTTTGTTAAGAATTTCTTGGAATTGGTCACCCCGATCACGAGACTACTACGTAAGGGTTGCCCTTTCGTTTGGGACACCTTGGCCGAGCAGGGATTTCAGCGGCTCAAGAAGGCCTTTACCGATGCACCGGTACTAAAGCATCCAGACTTGTCCCAGACATTTGTGGTAGAAACGGATGTCTCTAGTTACACTCTAGGAGCCGTTTTGTCCCAAAGAGATCCTCAGACAGGTCTTTTACATCCTGTGGCCTATTACTCAAGAAAGTTGCTTCCCGCTGAGACAAATTACATTATTGCTGATCGAGAACTATTGGCCATCAAGGCAGCTTTCAGCGAATGGCGGCATTATTTGATGGGGGCACGTCACACAGTGACGGTTATTACCGACCATCGCAACCTACAGTTTATTAGAACTGCCAAGACTTTGAGCCCGCACCAATTGCGTTGGGCCCAATACTTTGCAGAGTTTGATTTTATTATTACTTACCGGCCTGGAACCAGCAATCGGAAGGCTGATATACTTGCACGCTATCCAATAGTACCTTTGGCAAGAATAGTGGGCTTAACCACTAATCTTTTTGAGAGCATCCGAAAGGAGCTTTCCATGCAGGACCTTCACCAATGGTGCATACAAGATCCACAGCATACAATTGTAAACGGACTCCCCTATCGGGCGCAATCTTTGTATTTGCCCACAATCCAATTACAGGAACAAGCCATGTCATGGTGCCATGATTTATCATTAGCGGGTCATCCCGGTAAAGGAAAGATGTGAGAACGAGTGGCAAGGCGTTGCTGGTGGCCGAAGTGGCGGCACAACGTCCAGTAGTACGTACAGGAATGTGCAATCTGCACCCAGAATAAGGCCGATCACCAAAAACCAGCGGGTCTCCTTCGGCCTTTGCCGACCCCTACTATACCATGGCATACGGTCACCATGGACCTTATAGTGGAACTTCCACAGGTGCAAGGTTATACTTTTATTTTAGTGGTTGTTGACACCTTCTCTAAAATGGCCCATTTTATCCCCTATAAAGGGGTTCTGACGGCCAAGGAAATTGCAGAACTGTTCCTGCAGAATGTGGGCCGCCTCCATGGACTCCCACACTGTGTTATATTAGACAGAGGCCCACAGTTCACCTCTAGGTTTTGGCGTGAGTTTTGTGACATCATAGGCATGGAAGTCTGGCTATCTTCGGGCTATCACCCCGAAACGGACACTCAAACCGAGCGTGTGAACCAGGGACTGGAGCAGTTCCTGCGTTACTTGGCCGCGGATAGAGAGAAAACTTGGGTACAACATACTTAGCTGGCGGAATTAGCATACAATAATGCTGAACACTCATCCACAAAACGAACCCCTTTCTTTTGCCTGTATGGAAGACATCCACGGATGTTACCGTTAGCCAAGGAGGTACAGGGGAATCTCTTACTGGCTAAAAACACTTATAAGACCTATGCCGATAAACACTGACGCCCCAGTCCATTATACCGCAAGAACAACCGAGTATGGTTGTCCACCCGAAATTTGCGATTAGCAGGACCCAAAAAATTGCAACCCCGCTATTTAGGCCCATTCAGGGTGGAAAAGGTTATTAATCCAGTGCCAGTCCGATTAGCATTACCGCCTCAGATGGGAATTCACACCACCTTTCATACATCATTGTTGAAACCGGCCCCCCATGCATTATTGGCCAAAAACCACCTCCAGTGCTTGTACAAGGGGAACCACAATATGAGGTCCGGGCCATCCTGAACTCTAAGAAACATAGCGATGGTCAAATTTATTATTTGATCGACTGGGTGGGGTATCGACCTGAAGATCGTTCCTGGGAACCCCCGTATCATGTACATGCCCCCCGATTATTGCGCACTTTTCATAAAAACTAACCAGATAAACCTGGAAGTCTTGCCTTCCGTGGCGGTGGGAGCGCTGTCAGGGGCAGAACAGGGCATGGGCTAAGGACCATTGGGATTGTGGGGGGTACAGCGTTAAAAATACCTTTGTTTGTGGGTTTACAGCCCTATAGACGATTGCTGTGTCCTATGTGCAGGCAGAAGGGACTCAAAAACTACAGGATCCAGCAAAAGGCACGCCAGGACTACATTTCCCAGCATGCCTTGTGGGCCCGCGAGCCAGTGAGAAGCCGTGTCGGGTGTGGCACGCAAACGCGCATGTGCAAGCCCCAAGGCACGGGGCTTGTGCTTGAGAAACCAGAGGGAGAGAACGTGTGCCCAGCAGCTCCAGGAAAATCATACGCGAGGGGCCCAGAGCCTCTGGAGCGATCATCCGGCCCCTTGCATACAAAAGATAAGTACCGGTTGGCCCTGGGAGTCGGTGGGACAGTGGGGAAAAGCTCAGGGGGCATGTCCCAGCCCCACCAGAGCCCCTGCGCAGCTAAACACAGATAAGTGGGCGGGATTGTTCGGGAAAGTGTTGTTCATGCTCAGAACAAGTGGAACCAAGGCAGCTTGGGGATGATTGCAGTTCCACGTGCTTTCGCCCAGTGAAACTTACACTTAGCGGGCGCATGAAGCGAAAGCACGCTGTTTTTGTGTAGCCGGTCTGAAGGAAGACCGTGATGGGCAGCACCCATTACTAGGTGTTACAAGCCACCTGCGGCAGAGCACCCCAATGGGATCTGGAAACCTAACGCAGGATGTGTGCAGGATGTGTGTGTTTTGAATGTGTTCTGAGGAGAGAGTGATTACCTAAACTCGAGGCATACGCTAATGCTTGTCTTTGTTTTTCTTTTAGTCTGAACTCGACCCAAGGACTTCAGAGACGTGGCACAGGACTAGACAGCTCTTGCAGGACTGGACTAGAACATTGAAAAAGGCTAAGTGTGTAAGTGCATGTTAACTGACTTTGTGCTATGTATTTGGGCTCAAACCTGTGATTGATACTCAACTGTGGCAGTGAAGTTAACCCATGTGTTGAGGCTAGCAAATTCATGTTGCATGTACATTTGGTAAAAACATGTGAAGGGGAACACCTTTACATGTAAAAGTGTTGGATAATCAACCCTCTCTAGAAGTGTCAGTTAAAACATGGTTGGTGTCAAAAGTGTGCAATCGTCCTATTTACCCTGAATTCCCCAGTCCCATCCATAACCTCTTCCTATCCCTCAATCCGGTTATCCTACAACCCCCCTACCCATCCAGCCATTGAGACCCTAACCCTCCTTCCCCGCTCTGGTTGAGGAGGTCTGTGTAAGCTTTGAATTGCAGGCACCAAGACCATTGAGGGGGCGGTTGGTTCTGCATCGCTCCTGCGCCTAGGACCAGGGCAGAACTGACAGGGCCTCATTACGACATAACATGCTGGTATTAACGTTTACAGGCACGTTTCTGCACCAGACTACACGTTTGACATTTAGGTGCCTGAATTACATCCAGCTGGAGGTAAGTCAGGCACCTTAACGGCAAAAATCACCAGTATTACTGGCACCAGTTTTACCGGTGCCGGTAATACCAGCAACATCCCCCACGGAGTCCAATGGGACTACATGGAATGGGCATTTACATCCAACACTGGCACTCGTAATCCAGCAGTAATATCGCTGGACTGAGTGCCGGTATCAGTATTTTAGTTTGCCGGTATCCTTGCGGATTTACCGACAGGATACCAACAAACTTGTACCGAGGCCCAATGACTGAACAAGGGGTAATGAAGAGCCTTGGGGTAACTCACATAAAACTTTGGATGTGGAGGATTTATAATGCTCTAGATGAACCTGTTAGGAAACGAGAGTAGGTAACATGCCGGATTAATTGACTGATACAGAGTCGATACAAGCCACTGAATCCAGAGGCAAGTATATGGCATTTCATTTTAATAAAAGCCCCCAGCAACTGATTGTTATTTCATCAGAACAGGGCAGGTAACAAGATCAAAGCATGACAACTTGTAGAAAACATTGGGCCGTATTACGAGCCTGGCGGTAGCCGTGCTCGTTTTACAGGCACGGCTACCACCAAATTCGCTACCGGCACCGGCGATTGGGCAATAACCGGCCCATTACGAGTTGAATAGGCCGGTAATTGCCCATTCGCGGGTGCCGGTATTGCCGGGCTCCCGATCCCCATTCTGCCCCAGAAGGCAGAATGGGGGTGGGGAGCATAGTTGCACCGGCATCGTTGATAACAGTGCCGGTGCAATCATGAGTTGTGCTCGCAGGTGCCGGTATGGCCACCTAGTCAGACCAGGTGGCTGCAAGGGCACCCTCGAGCAGAACTCGTAGTATGAAGGTATGGTAACAACGGTGCTGGTAGTGATACCGGTTCCGTTGTTGCCTTACCGCCATACTCCTAATGAAGCCCATTATGTTTTAAAAGATGCTCCAAAACCACAGAACTTGTCATCCACCATCCACCTGTAGCTCTTTCACCGACCAACAGATGGAAACAAAGAGACAAGACAGGCCCTCACGAGGCTGCAAAAGAGAAAAGACATATGAAAGTCATGAAACCAGGTATATAACATATAATCATCCACAGGGTGGGACAGGCAGGGAGGATTAATAGAAGCCCCTGCAGCTGGTTTCCAGATGTGAAACTGGCAAAATCTCCTTTCTATGGCAAGGCCTGGAGGCCAGCATTATGGCAAGTTTAAAGCTGAGAGATGAACACCTGAAAAGTTTGTGGCATTGAATGCAGCCAAAAGACAGTGAAAGTCGTTGCACATAACCTATTTGCAGGATCCCCCAAATGGATGCCAGTCAAGAGCATGTCAAAAACCATGGAAGACACCAAACAAACCAGCCAGATTAACTTGAAGTGTTCTAACTAATTCCCAGTCTCCTGTGGGGCCTTCCAAGGCCCCATCCTCTCACTGATCAATTTTAACCTTTACATGGAGCCTCTGTGCACTCTCCTCAAAGATCCCAATATAGCCATCCACCAATATGTGTACAATACTCAGTTGTACATGTGAGTACAAAGCCCATAGGACACCAGTCATCTGCGGGATTACCTAGCCATCCACCAGTCCTGGATATCGACTGCCTACCTCAAACTTAATCTATCCAAGAATGGATTTGTCCTCATCGGTCCACCCGCTAAACAACAACTTGTCCAGCAGTGGCTCAATGATATACATGCAGAAGGATTTGATCCACAACTTTTGCATCCTACAAAATCCTCAGGCTTCACCATTGACAGCAGCTAGTACTTCCAGAACACAAAGTCAGGAATGTACAAAGGACCTGGCTCCAACTCTCCACCCTTCACAAAACCAAACCCTTCATCCTGAAGCAGGACATCCGGACCATAGTGCATGACCTTGTGATCTTGCACATCAGTGGAGGAAATGCCCTTCTGATGGGGTTCCCAACTGCTCACTTGACTCCCCTAAATGCTGTCCACCATGCTGCAGCACGTCTGATTTTGGGTGCACAGAAATTTGACTCTACAATGGCTTCCTCTCCAGGCCAGGATACTGTCCAAAACTGCATTCATCATCTAGAAAGCAACCACAAGTAGCACACCAGTGTACCTGGTGGCTAAGCTCCACATATCTGGTGGCAAAAACTCCTCGCACAGCAAATCAGGTCACGGGCTTGAATTTATTTGACCTGCAAATGGCTTTTTCCCTGCTTTTCACTTTCGGTTATCCTCGGCTATAGCCGTGACTATCTCTCGCTTTGAGAAAAAAAAGAATATGCTTGCCATTTCGTTTCTAAAACCCCACGGTTTCGGTAATTTACCCAAGATAGAGATATCTATTTTTGAGAAGGGGCCACCCCTTTCTCTGTGAAATATTTAAAAAACGACTGCAAGGAATAACCCCAAACCACAAAAAGGCCCCTTTTAAACGCTTCATGCCCAAGTTGTCCAGCGGTTTGGGCTGTGCAGTCCTGCAAACATTGAACTTGTTTGTCTATGGGAAAATGAATGGGAAGTAGGCCGCAAAAAAGTCTGTCTTTTTAATAACATTTTTATTTTTTAACAAATCTTTACAAGACTTTGCAGTCTGGAGGGGCCTGGGCATCCCTAACCAACTACACAGTTTCATCCTAATCCGTCACACAAATAAAAGGTTATTAACAATAGAATTTTTTGAGGTTCCTATGGAAGTCCGACTCACCTTAACTATATGTGTTAAAGGATTGTTTCTGAAAGAGGGCAGCATTCAACATTATGGAAGTTGCCTCTTGTTATTCCTAATTTCTCTGACAAAGTCAGGTGCCTGACCCCATCCTAGTTCCGGGTGACGCTTCAATACAGGAAAGCTGACCTGCCAGGGATTATGTTCAAGACCCATGTGCTACTTGAAGACAGAATACGGTGGGCATTACAGAGTCTGGCATCCTCTTTCATACCCCCTTCATGAGTGTGAGGACTTAGACAGGGAAAGTGTTCCAGAGGGAGGCCCCAGCCGAAGATAGAGATCTACCCCCAGTTTGTTTCTTTGAAAAACGACTGACCCTGAGGGAGTTAGAGGTAGAGGAGCGAAGAGCTCGAGAGGGAAGGAATTTGCGGAGGGATAGCTGAAGGTATTTTGGACCCAGGCCCCAGAAAGCCTTGTGTACAATGCATAGGGTTTTGAATTTAATCCTTGCATCCACCGGGAGCCAATGGAGAGATTTCAACGCTGGAGAGATACGATCCCAGGGCTTGAGGCCAAGGACAAGTCTCGCAGTCCTGTTCTGGATAAGTTGTAGAGGACGGAGAGTAGAGGCAGGCAGATTTAGAAAGAGGCTGTTACAATAGTCCAAGCTAGAGAGAACCAGTGCTTGGGATACCATGAGCTACCATGTATCTCACTCCGCACCCCTCAATATTGGGGCGAGAAGATTCTTCCTTAAATCAGCATAAGCAGGGCAAAAGAACATCTAGATAGATAGGTAGATCATCTACCTTGTGCCATGAGCCAATACTTTTACATTCATTAGTGAGATCACTTTGTAGATGAGCAACAGTATCACTTGTGAATAATGCATTTGTTCTATAACGGAGAGGAATTGTCCTTTTCCTCGGGTTTGTAAACCATTGGACGTAACCTGACTTACTAGCAACGGGTACCTTTTTATGGTAAAACTGTGCGCTCTGTTTTTTTAAAATTCAGTTTCCTTCTTGGAATTTGCTTTAAAGGAAAGGAAGCTATCCACTGATAACCTTCTCTCCTCATTGCTAACACTTCCTTACCGAAACAATTTGCAAGGCCAAGAGTACTCCAAGAGGATTTTGTATACTTTAGCCAAGGAGATGCACTGAAAATATTTGAGGACACAACATCTTCTACCAAACGCCTGGTTAGTCTCAAATGAGGTTTTCCCCATATTCCCAACCAATAAGTAATGGGTACAATTATATAAGGTCCTCAATATATGTCATGTCACATTCACAGGCAATGTTCTCCTGGTTGGATTACAAATAACGAGTTGAGCGCTGTTGGTACGCCGCTTTGGTGCAACTGATTAAGCTTTGGGCATTTCGGCGCGGCACCTTTGGCGCAGCTCCCTTTCAGGCGTGCCCTGTTGCCGGCGGCCAACAGGGTGCATGGAGCTGTCTGCACCGGGATAGCACTGGTAACAGTAATATTCCGGCAACACCTATCCGTGCCAGGATATTAATTACTGTTTGCTTAAATATATTATCATGCAAAGCATTAATAACTTCAGTGCTTTGGGTGACAGTATATTTAAGCCAAACAACACAGGCTCAATATATGTAACTGTAAACGGTTCCATTTACTAAGCACATAGTGGCTTAAATATACTGTCACCCAAAGCACTGCATTTATTAAGGCTTTGGATGACAGTATAGTTAAGCAAACAGTAGTATCCCAGCACGGATAGGTCTCTGCGTACTGTTAGCAGTGCTATCCCGGTGCTGACAGCTCCCTGCTGGCTGCGGCCAAAAGGGTGCACCTGAAGGGGAGCAGCACCAAAGGTGCCATGCCAAAACAGCTGGCACCTAACCGGCTGCACGGAAGGTCCAGAATTGGAGCACTGTATCCTTTTGACTGTGATTTTGCCAAAGAAGCGAACTGGATACTATATCTCTGTGACTGTGATTGTGCTAAAGGGGCTTGCTGGGTGTGAATCTCTGACATTTTGTTCAGAGTAGAGATTCTGAGGGAGACCAGCATCCATATTGGAGAGGAGACACTGACACTTTATACTTTGACCCATCCTGACACCTTTTGCTCAGATCGGCCCAAGAGAAGAACATCCCTTTTAATTGAAGACTAGCTGTTGCCCGTGGCTTCACCTGCGTACATGTTGGGATTTGGTATAATTGTTTTTAAAAGACACATGAGTTTTTTGTTCAAACTGCGTGAAATATAATTTACAGGTTGATATCTTAACGTAATAAGCAATGTTTATTGCAGGGCACATTGGCTACAAAACAAAGATAGTTGTTCCATTGATGTGCATCCAGAAATGTTTTTGTGTTGTAATTACAAACAGACAATACAAATTATTTATTTGGCATCTGCAAACTATAAAAAAAAAAAACAATTTGAGTGCTTCTTTGTAAACTACATTAGTGGTTTTCCATTCAGGTGCTAGGATTACAAGAGATTTAGGTGAGCTCACTCTGGAACAGGCCACGTAAAACTGCCCATGCAAGAATCAGTCTTCCCTTGGGTCAATACCTGCTACCTTCAAAGTCTGCCCCTGAGATGTGTTAATGGTCATGGCAAAACAAACCTTTAAGAGGAGCTGAAGTCTTTTGAATTCAAACAGATATTCTGAAGGTATAAGAGGTATTCGTTGTATGAACACGGATTCCCTCTGGCCAGAACCGGTCAGCACCATAGCCTCAATCACATTTCTTTGGAGAACTTTTACTCGCAATCTGGTGCCCTTACAGAGCTTAGCTGGGTTGAGGTTCTGCAATAAGATGCTCCCACTTTAAAAAGAAGAAGTTTTTGTTCGGAAACACCAGTCGGATGTAAAGTGTTCAAGAACTCAAAGGGGCAGTGGACTGCGTCATTACTTTGAACTACTGAGTTTACAGATTTGTACTGCATTTATTTTTAAATTAATTATTAAATATCCTGGCATATGGTTTATTGCAAACATTTGCCAGCATGTGATAAAAATAATCTATTCATCTTTACATTTTCAGTTACTAGTGAGGGATTAGGAGCTGTTCTGTGTTGGTTTAGTTTGACAAATTCTGTTTCACAAGCATAGCGTTCCATGGCGAAGATTAATTTCACGTTTTCCGTTTCACCCAACTTGTACCACTAGGCATCGACATCTCTTATACGTGCATCGTTTATGAATGAAGAAAAGTATTTTGTTCTTGTCAGGTTTAGCTTGTCACATACAAGTACAAGATGTTTCAATGTTTCTTTTTCTGTATGGCACAGTCGACATAATTGGTTATTTGTATTGATCTGTTTTCGCTGGAGTGGTATTTCTTTTCTTTTTAAGAGATTTAGGGCCTGATTCACAGAAGCGTTTTATAATGGCGCAATCCCATAGGAAAACATTCTGTGAATCAGGCCCTTAGTCTAAAGCGCATAAATGTTGTTCGATACACAGGACAGGGGAACTTACTTAGGTAGCTTGGTATTTTATTCATAGCTTTTGTTTCTGTGCGAATGTGGGATTGCAGCTTAATTTTTGCTCGTTCATCTTCAGTTCTAATCCAGTCGTAGATCCAGAATTTCTTTTTGCCTCATTTGGGTTGTTAATGAGTAATTCCTCTGTGATGTTTGCTTCGACGAGCAGTTTGGTACAGCATTTGGCCCATGATGGAATAACAAGGGCGACATGATTGGGTTTTTTCGCCCCTCAGAATGCAGTGTTGAGTGGTGCCACAATTAGGTAGGGTTTTCCGATAAAGCAAGAAGGCGTTTCTCTCAACAACTGCAGTTAGTGATCGTAGACCCAGTTTGTGCCTGACAAGCTGCACTGGCATGCTATGAGGTAGGTTTAGAATTTGTTTCCAAAAGTGCCCTTCGATGGTAGGCCAAATTTCACGTGGTAAACATAGAGCTGTTTCAGCGCCATAGGTAACTGCTGGGCAAACTTTCTGCTTGTAAAAGGTGAGTACAGGTATTATAGAACATTTTCAACATTTTTGATGTATGATTTGGCCTTGCGTTGTCAGGATGTCAGGACTCATATTCTTGCTTTTACGGCCATGTGTTGTGGACTGTCATTTTTACTTGAGTTAATTATCACTCCTAGATATTTAGCAGTTGGTGCTTGGGTAATGGTTGTTTTTCTAGATACCATTGGAATTTCTACTTCACCGCTCTTCCTTGTGTGGATTCCAATACCAGGATCGTGGTCTTATCAGTGTTAATTTTAAGGCTGTTTTTAGCTATGTAGGTATTTAGGAGATGTAATTTCCTTTGTAGACCAATTTTGGTTTGATCTAATAAGATTAAGTCGTCTTTGTATAGAAGTCTTCTGGGTCTTTGCCCGTTAATCTTTGGGGAGAATGAGGTGTCTTCCTGAATTCTTAAAGCCATGTCAGATATGAATAGTTTAAACAGTTCTGCTGCCAAAGGGCATCCTTGTTTTAGGCCATTAGTTGTTTCTTTGTCGTTAGTCAGTAGACCCTCCTGATTCAATCTGATTTTGACTGTGGTGTTCGTGTACAAGGCCATTATTGGTTCTGGTATGTTCTGAGGACATTCCCATTAGCGTAGCTTTTCCCAGAGTAGTGATCGATCAACACCATTGAAGGCTTGTGCGAAATCCACTAGTGCGGTGTATGTTTTTCTCCCTTTTGGCAGGGCTCTAATCTTTAGTATGTTTAATAATATTAATAGATTTAACACACACCCTACACCTCGAATCCGCATTGGCGGTTATCAAAGTGATTTGAGGTTCTACTCGAGCAGAAGTGCAGCATACATTTGTACTCCATTTGAATTCCTCCAAAAGAATTAATAAGTATCTTATTGATTACAGCAGCCATGCTGTTCTTTGGCACGCTCACATAACCATTCTGTCGATTTCTCCATTAGATTTTTTATACCAGGGTACATTTTGGATGTGAGGTCTGCTAGGGAATTTTCACACCTTGAAACACTTGTGTATAGGCGCGTTATAAATGCCATATCATATCATATGACTGTGCCTAGGCCGAAGTGATGACAATTTTGCTCTCAAATGCAGGATACTCTCCGTTACCAAGTGCCACGTCTGTAGCATTTTTGTTTTTTGAGATATAGGTATCCTCATAAAATAATTCACCCTCCCTTTTCAACCACTTAGGGATGGAATTTCATAAGATCATTCCTTAATGGGTTCATATGTCATGAAAACAATGTAACTTCCAGATTTCACGTTCCTAGGTTAAATGGTTTGAGCTGGGCGTTGATGAGTCCGTCAGTCAGGACTTTTTCTGTTATATATAGATAACCCCTGGTCCCTACAGGTACTTATCCTTAGCCCACCCATATCCTGATAATGATACATCTAGTTGAAAATACATCTTATATCACATGTGCTTTGTCGGACCACCAAATTACACTGCTGTACACAACAGTGTGATGAATCTGATGATGTCATTACTTCTTTCTTGGAGGTGGCTTCTCCTCCTGTGGCCCAAGGACGGCAGCCGGTACCTGATCCTAACCCTAGGGGTGGCTATGCGAAGGAGGATCACATGGGGGAGGCGACCCTCATGGGGGAAAGTTGACATCATCTGACAAGGCATGGCATCCCCCTTTCCATTATAGGAATGTTCCCTCAATTCTTCATGCCTTAATGGCATACTGTGGTAAACCCTTTCTACAGACCACAAGACCCACTAAAGATCTTTTTCAGTACTCCATGAATAAGCTACCAAGAACTGCCTATCAATCCTATATGCGTACACGTACTGGAACTAGAAGACTGAGCAGAGTAATGAAGATTACTCTTCAAACTTCGCCCACATCTACTTATGACATTTTTCAATACTCCATGACTAAGCTACCAAGAACTGCCTATCAATCCCATATGCATAGAAATACAGGGACGAGGAGACTGGACAGAGTAATGAAGATCACTGAGTCAGAGAAGCACATCACGCGCTCTAGGGTTTGTAAACCTGTGATAGGTGCCGGGATCCCAACCAGCATGGAGAGCGAAGACGCTGCCTGGGAAAGCTTTGTCTTCTCAGTGTGGACCGAGGGATAACCGAGCCAAAAAGCAGTTTTTAGCACAAAAGTATTGTTGCTATTCATTTCTGCCCCTAATAACATTTTAAAGGCTTATGGTCCTGCCAGCTATACTTTATGGTATAGAAACTACCTCATTTCTGCATAGATTTGACTTCAATAAATTGGAGGGAACGATCTGGAGAAAAGCACTGACTCTCCCTAACAGTGTTCCCGTTATTTTTGTTCTTTATGAATTTGCCTCGTTTCTATGAAAGCTGTGTTATCTGCAGAGCCATTTCCTTGTTTTGAAAAAGTATTATGGGCCAAGAATTATCTTTATATCAGTTGATAGGTGCGGAAATTGAAAATTCGAATCTAGGCCATTTTAACCATTTTAAGACTAGGGCCCTCGTTACAGTTTTGCCGGTATCCCGCCGGTAATTCTAGTCGCAGCGAAAAAGGAAAGTTTCTGAGGAGGACTGCTGGATTAATACCTGCCTCTTAAGAAGGGGCTCATATAAATTGTGGTATGATTTGTGGTATGATTTAAACTGAGAAAATAAGCGCCTGGGGATAGTTCCATCTTGTAATGGTAAATCTCCTGATGGGCGTTTATCAAGATCCTTTCTAAGACTCAGGCTAAATCTATTGCATACAAAACAGATTGTGTTCAGTGGGAAACTAAAGGACAATAAGAAATGTGTTTGGCCAGAAAGAGGTGGAATTGCTACATCATATTTTTACATTATGTCTAAGGCAGCTTGTGAGAGTGAAGATGTTTTTCAAATATGTACATGATGAAACACATTTAAATCATGTTTACTTTTGGTGTAGAATATTTGGTGGACATTCCACATCACTTTTAATTGCGGCTATTGTATAGATGAATTTTGAAAGTTGTATTGAGAAAGTGTGAATCGTGTGCATTGTATATTGATGAATATTTCAGATTTTGTATTTGTATTTGTTTGAATTGCAACACGGTTAAAATAAAAAATAAAAATATACCACTTGTTCAAAAAGTGCAATCGGTTTACAGCCATTTGAAATTAACATCCAAACATAAAAGGTCAACATAAGCGATCCATATTCACCTATGTGCAATCACGTGAGAATTAGGATCGTTTCGAACAAACACTTTGAACGCTATGGGGAGGTGGGGTTCCTCGGTCCCCCTGCAGCTTTATACTTCGGAGAAGGAGGGTTCGCAAATAAGGCGTAGCAACGCACAGATTTTATCTGCATTTGCGCAGACCTGCTATTTAAGGCACAAGTCTGGGTTTATAGCACATGTCAGACCAAGCACCTTCAATGCTTGTGTTCCCAAAACTCATCCATACACATGGCTGGTGTAGCACCATCAGAATAGGACACTGCAGTGCCAACAGAGATTGCTGTCCAGAAGGCGCTCTGAGATAATGCTTATTGCAGCCTCACTTCCTGAAAAAGGCGCGTGTCCGCCTGTGAATACATTATTCACTTGTCTGAGCCACGCATGCTGTAAAACGAGTTCTCTGTATGTATACTCACAAATAGCATTTGTTCGAAGAAAAACAACCCCTTTATACTTTGATTGGGGTAAGTAAATCCTGTATTTTCCATAGCCTCAGTGGACAACTTTTCCAGGCTGAATAAAAGAGACAAATGAGCAGATATGTCACAGCTGTTTTTTTTTTAGATGTAAGACGCCACAAGGCTTATCTCTCAGAGGCAGCTGGATGTTGATTGGCAGTTTACTTCTTGGCTGTACAGGGCTTGGTCTTATCTTGGGCCATTTTAGATGCGGTGTGTGTAGAGTTTCTGATCCGCCCTCCATGCACAGGAAAGACCGAAGCGCTGCATGCATGTTTATCCGTGTGTGGCATGGTGACCTACACATGTTGTTACTGATGACTTTCGATGCATCATAAGTTCGGAGCCTTTGCAAATCCGTCTGTTGGGAGTCCTTGGTGACCCCCATAAGCGATGCCTGTAAGCCCCCAGCACCCACAGACTGACACGGACACGTCTGCTCTGCTCGGGCTTCCCGGTCGCACTGCCGCGGCCGGGAACACCCCCTTTATTTATAATGCACGCGGGGGCGTGCAACGTCACGCCGCCGCGTGCGCGTCCCTTAAGGGGGCAGCACCATACTCCTCCTTTTCCAGGAGGACAAACAACAATACTTCACTAGTTTATAACACCAACAACGAGCATTTCAACATAAACACTAAATCCCCACACACCCCTTGATTCACAACCATCCTGGATCCCCTTAATTAACACTGGAGGCCCACGGGCCAATTATGAAACATGTCCCAACACATAATCGCTGAGGTAAGCAGGTTTCCCTCGCCCAGCCCTCTGGGGGTACCTCCCGCTTACCTCTGGCATGGGCAGTCCACCCGGTGGCACTCCCCGGGCGCGGGACGCGAGCATGGAGGATGGGCCTCCACTGTCGTCGGGCACGTCCATCCGGTCCGGTTCGAGGGGAGGCTCAGTTCTGGGGTCCCCTAGCTTCTTAAAGAAGCTCATATTCCGGGTGACGGCCGATCTCCCATCCGAGGCCGTCACCATGGACCCCTTGACAGCCACCACATCAAGTGGCTCAGGTTCGTTGGGGAGAGAGAGCTTTCCATGGGGCTGTCCTGTTCCTAATAAGCACCTCATCTCCCGGCTCCAGTTGTTGCGGTCGGTGTCCTCTCCTGGCATTCTCCTGTTCTGTCCGCAGCCGGCGATCCATCTCCACCTGTTGATCATCAATCTCCCCAGGCTCCTTCTCCCCCACCTCGGGCAGCAGCCCTCGGGGGCACCGTTTGAACAGGGCCTCAGCCGGCGCCACTCCTGTGGATGCGTGGGGGTGGTGCGATACACTCGCAAGAACTGGTAAAGGGCCCTCTGCAGACACTGTCCCTGGCCTTGCGCTATCCGGGAAGGTTTTGTTCAATGTCCTCATCAGCCTCTCTGCCTCGCCGTTCGCCCGCGGCCAGAGCGGGGTGATCTTCCTATGTTGGACCCCATATCCCTCCATCAGCTCCAAGAAACGCTCGCTTTGGAACGGTGCCCCATTGTCAGAGCACAGAGTGTGGGGGAATCCGTGGGCAGCAAACACTTTCTCGATGGCCACCACCACGTGCTCAAAAGCCACCGAGTCCACAAACTCAACCTCCAGATATCGAGAGTACTCGTCCATGACTACCAGGAAGTGGGTGCCCAGCGTGGTGGATCCAAAGTCTGCATGGGTTGCATCCCCCGGGCATTGCTTCAATCTCCGGCTCTCTTTGCAAGGGGGACGCCGCCTGGCACCAGACGCAGGCAGCAACAAAGTCATCGACCTTCCGCTCCAACTCCGGGAACCACACCTTAAGGCGTAGCCGGGCCTTGGTCTTCACAGCGCCTTGGTGTCCATAGTGGGCCAGAGTGATCACTTCCTTGACCTTTGATTGGGGCACGACTATCCGGTCGCCCTTTAGCAGAAGGCCGAAAGTTGAGAACGACAACTCCTCCCTCACCTTCCATAGTTGCTCCATCCCCACCTTGGCTTCTTGTGTGCGCCCGGCCAGGGACTCCAGCACCGTCTTCCACGAACCCTGTTTTATGGCTTGTTTCAAGATTTGGAAGCACTCATCTCCCGCTGCCGCTGCCTCCAGATCTTCGAGGGGCATGGCATTGGGGGTAGCCGCCTCCACCACCATGCGAACGTGATTGTCCGCCTCCTCGGCACATGTGTCCTGCTCCTCCCCGCCATTCACGCCGGGATGCCTGGACAGATAGTCAGCTGCATTGTTCACACCTGGTCGGTATACGAGGGTAACCCCATATACCAGTAGTGCAAGCATCCATCGTTCTATCCTCGCCGGTGGTTTGGACGAGGACCCCGCCAGAATGGGAAGCAGGGGCTTGTGGTCTATCACGACAGTCACCGGGCGGCTAAGGACGTAGAGCCTGAAATGCCTGCAACCCCATAGTACTGCCAGAGCCTCACATTCAATTTGTGAGTACCGCTGCTCGGTGTCGGACAGCGCCTTACTGGTGTACGCCACTGGGCGGACACCGCCATCCCGATCGACTTGTGTCAACACGGCCCCTAAGCCAAAAGGGCTAGCGTCCACGATGATTTCTGACAGCAGGATGGGGTCGAAGAACGCCATGGTATCTACAGCCGTGAGTGCACTTGTGATATCTTCGAATGCCGCCTTCTCGAGGGGGCCCCAATGCCAGGTTATCTCCTTCTTTGTAAGGGCCCTCAGAGGCTCAGTTCTTGAAGCAAGGTTCTGAATGAATCGTCCACAGTATGTTACCATGCTAAGAAAACTCCTCACATCCGACACCAACTCGGGTGGTTGGGCCTTCTTAATGTCCTGTACCTTTCTTGGATCTGGCGACAAACCTCCTTCCTTGAAAACAAATCCAAAGAATTCAATGGTCGGGCGCGGAAACTCACACTTCTCCCTGTGGAGCGTGAGGCCCAGTGCCTGCAGTCTTTCAAAAGTCCTGGCCAGCTTGCGCAGGTGGTCCACCTCAGTTCTGGCAAACACTAGGATGTCATCACTAATGTTTAAGATGCCATCCAGATCAGTGAGGGCACCTCAGATGATGTTCTGAAATACCTCTGCTGCCGATGACACACCAAAACTGAGTCCGCGGTGGGTGGTGAATGTGGTAATGTATCTTGACTCCGGGTGTAGGACGACCTGATGGTAGCCGGCCCGGAGGTCCAGTTTTGAGAAAAACCGAGCACCTTGCACCTCCGCAATGATGTCGTCGGTGGTCGGGGTGAGACGTCTCTCCCGCTTTATGGCCTTATTGGGTAGCCTCATGTCAACACATATGCGGACGGAGTCCAGTTGCTTAGGCTTTCTTGCCACGACAATTGGTGACACCCACGTGTCGGACCCTCCACCTTCTCGATGATGTCTAAGTTTACAAGATTGTCCAGTTCTTTATCCACCTGCTCCTGAAGTTGAAACGGCACTCTCCGATGTTTCAGGGCTTTGGGCTGCACCGATTTGTCAATGTGCAGCCTCACCGGGTCACCAGCCATTTGTCCAATTCCGTGGAACAGAGCGGAATATTTGTCCAGGCGATTATTGATGTCCTCGAGATATACCGAGTAGGCAAAGCTGACAATGGCGAGGGGCTCTGCTGCAGCACAACTCAGGAGAGTATTTGTGCTCACTGGTGTGACATAGAACACCAATACAATACAATAGATCCTCACTGCCTGCTACCAGTGTTAGGCAAGATTGTGTGCAGTATCCCGTGGAAGACTGCAACCTTGACCTCCTGGCAATAGGAACCCAACCTTTGGCATAAGTCTGTACTATACAGGTTGGTAGTGTGGCTGAGCAGCCAGGCTTACCTCAAGAGGGGTCGATGTGAGCAGTAGGGTTGTAACACAGAGTTTCACAGTGACAGTTTATCAAAAAATAACACTTACACTCAAGGTTTCTTGATTAAACAACTCTTAATTTATTTAACAGTCAGTTATATAAGCCTTCTTCAGAAGGGAGAAAAACATGTAACAATTATAATACACTTCAAAACCCACTCTGTTTCTCTAACTCAGATGATACCCATTGGGGATGGCACACGAGACAAATCTTACACCCTCAGGTGACTTAAATAGATAGGACACTGTGGACATTGATTTATTTTTTTATATTTTTTTTGTTTTTGTTTTTGTTTATAACCTGTTAGGTTTTTACAAAAAAGCAGTTTCAGCGTTGGTGCAATTTTTGGCCGTTTACAAGCTACGTAAGGACACCACTTTCGATTTGAGTTTAGTCGCACAGTTGGTTTGATCATAGGTTAGGTGACGGTTTCGGTCGTGGTGATAAGGCCAGACAGACCGGCAACAAAAGGTGAGATGTCAGCCTTTGCGTTTGCTTTTTTAGGGCCACTGACAGAAATGTGGCCGTCGTCCTGGACCATCTGACAGAGTCACCTGCTATCAGACGGGACCAACAAGTTTCTTCGTCTAGTGTCGTTGCCTGCGAGGTAAGTGGTGTCATGTAGGCTTGCCTTTCGTGTGATAACGCTGGGCAGAACATGAGCAGATGGCGCACAGATTCTACTTCATCTGGAACTCCACACAGACGGCAGTCTGGA
Source organism: Ambystoma mexicanum (assembly GCF_040938575.1). Lineage (NCBI taxonomy): Eukaryota > Metazoa > Chordata > Amphibia > Caudata > Ambystomatidae > Ambystoma > Ambystoma mexicanum. The sequence goes on along the minus strand of NC_090930.1, from coordinate 248,689,997 downwards.
ACCGGAGAAAGAGCTCTAGTATTCAAAATTTCCCTGGTCGGAAGGAGATTTAGTCGAGCACGCATAAATGTTTTCCTTAGTTCTTTTGCAGGAAATTTCTCACAATATTTGAGAGGGACCTTCAGCTGGCTGTGTGATGGTGGGAGGTGCTTAAAAGATTTGTAAAGCTGGATTTTTTGGTTTGTGTTAATCCAATCTTGTTTCTCGAGTTTGGTCTTTACTCGTCTTCGGTTTGAGATCAGGGTTACTTCATTGCACGCTACTTCTTCCAGTTTGGCTTGGATTGTGGTAACCCAATCAGTCAAAGGTTTGCAAGATCCCTTGTTGATTAAAGAGGCTACCACCTGGAAAATTGGAAGTGAGCTGGGCATCAAGATTTTTCTGTAGAGCTGTGTGGCGCTTTGCGTCACCAGCCCACCGGCTAAAGATGGCAAGCCCAGATCTGAGCGGATCGCTGGCATAGGGGCTAACTTGGGCAAGCCCAGCACTGATTTCCAAAGGAATCCCTCCAACTGGATCCAATACTCCGCTGGGAGGGTTGGGTTGGCCGCCATTCCGTAGGTTACAGCCGGAACTACTTTTGATTTGTAGAACTGGAGAGCGGGAAACCACGAGAACTTCCCGAACCTTTTATCCACTGCACGTGTTTGTGCAGTTAGTTTTCTCATTTTTCCCCAGAGTGAGTTTTGAAGAGAGTTTTCTTTAAGAGTGTTGTCAATCTGAATTCCCAAATATTTGTATTTGCTGACCTGTTCGACTTTGGTCTTTTCAAGATGCCAGTAGCTGTTTGCCTGTTGTTTCTTTGATGTTTTTGAGAATATCAGAATTTTGGTCTTGGATTTGTTGATCTTTAGGTTATTGCTTTCCATGCATGCCGCTAGGTTTGTAAGTTGCCTTTGTAGGCCTATTGCAGTCTGATCCATGAAAATCAGGTTGTCGGCGTATCACGATCTTGACATCATATAGGTGCCAACTTTGGGTGGAAAAGATCGCACTTTTTTTTCTGATTCTTGAAAATTATTGATGAAAGCTATGAACAGCGCGGGGGCCAGTGGACAGCCCTGTTTGACACCTCGTTCTGTGTTGATCTGGTCTGAGAGGGTACCTTGACGACTGAGGCGCACCCATAGAGATGTTGATGTGTGTAGGGCCATTATTGGCTCAAGCACAGGACCCGGGCAGTTCCAAGCTGTTAACTTTGCCCATAGTTTGTTCCGATCCAACATATCGAAGGCTTGAGATAGATCCACCATTGCCATGTAGACCTTGGGTGCCCCTCTCTTTAATTTCGCTTTGATGATGTTGAGAATTAGCAGATTTATTGTTGTGCCAGCGCCCTTTTGGAAGCCAGTTTGAAAAATGTCAGCTGAGGGTGAGTTACTGGCCCATTATTTGAAGTGAAATAGTAGAAGGGACGCAAAGATCTTGCCGATGATGTCTATTAGGACAATTGGTCTGTAGTTCACTGGGGTGCCCCTGTCCCCTTTCTTGAAAATCGGGACTAAGACTGCTTCTGTCCAGGTTTTCGGAATTTGTTTTTGTTGTTGGCACTGTTTGAATAGCTCGCCAATTGCGTGTGCCCAGTCCTTGGGGTGCTCCTTGAGGTCTAAGTTAGTTAGCCCGTCAGGTCCGGGAGCCCTGGACGATTTTAAGACGGCAATTATTCTGGAGATGTCTTTCACATAGTCCAATCTGATCCATGGTTCCGTGGTCGTGGGAGGGATTGTTTTAGCTGAGGTTTGAGGAGAATGGTAAAGATCTGTGAAGTGTGCGATCCAGTTTTGTTCAGATACAGAGTTTGAGATCAGTGGAGCGGTCTGGCTGTTTACGCTCTTAAGGAGCGTCCAGAAGTCTCTGATGTTTCTTGATGCCCAGGTACGTAGCATGGCTTCCGTGTCATTCTGGTACATGGTCTGCCATTGTTGCTTTAGCCAAGTTTTGTAGGACCTGACTGACATTTAGTATGTAGTCCAAGCGTCTGTGGTTTCCGTTTTCACTGCTAGTTTTTTTAGCTTTCTCACCTCTAAACGCTTTCCAACAACCGCATTGTTGAACGTGTGGATGTGGGTTGGATGGTTTCGTGTTTTGCCAGTAAAACTCACTTTGTGGGCAGCTAATAGAGACGTGTACTCGGGTCTCGCTTCTTCCGAGCTGTTTTGACCATGTTTCTTGCTTAGGTTGGCCTGGAAGGATCTTATGTTTTCCGATGTTGGTCGGAGTCAATTTTGTTGCTTGTTTGATTCTATGTCAGGTGAGTACTGAGGTCTTTTCAGTAACGCTCCATCCCAAGACATCTGCAGGAGATTGTGGTCACTTTCGATTGTTTTTATGACTGTGCAGTCCATGAAGTATGGGATCAGACCTTCCGTGATGAAGATGTAATCTAAGGTAGCAACGGATCCGGCCCTTTCCCAGGTTGGTGCTTGGGTACCGCTGTCCCGTAGAGCTGCCGCGTTATGGAATTTTCTTGATTTCATTAAGTTTGACCATGTGCAGCCTCTTTTGTCGGCCAGCGATTGTGGCTTGTGTGCTTTGTCCTTCCTAGTATCTGCCTCACAATTGGCGTTCAGGTCTCCGCATATTATGATGTTTGGAACTTTCCGGTCGATTGTAATTTCGTCGATAATATTTGCTGTCGAGTTGCAGAAATCTTTTGTGGTTGTTCTTGCCGGGTTCCAGTATAAGTTGATTATGGCTAAATCTGTGCTTACCCAGGAGTCTCGGCCATTGTCGTGGTGAAGCCATGTGGTTAGTGAAGTAAGCATGCCGTAGCCCTCTGCGATTTTACCCTTTGGGGCGATCCCTGACCCCACACGGATGGCAGTCAGCAGGCCCGCTGATGGTCGGCCCACCGTGGAACTTGTGGCTGGTGAGACTTCAATTTCAAACCCGTCCAAGGCTGGTTTGTCCAGGAGCCAGGTTTCTTGCAGACAGATCAAGGCGAATGCGCCCAAATTTTTGTCACTTGGTCTGGTTAGGTGGTGGTATCCTCTGGTGTTCCATGATGCCATTTTGAGGGCACTTTCTTTGAGCTGGGTCGTTGAGTTCTCAGACAGTCTCTTGGTATCAGTGGAACACAACGGTCACTGCTATTTCCTTTGATTTCGTGAGAAAGTGTCAGCAATCCACTTCCATGGATTTGAGGCAGGTGTTTCTGTCGACTCCCTCTTCGGCGAGGTCACCTTTGCTTCTGTACGATGTCTCTCCTGGGTGCTCTCAGCGAGTCTGTGAGAGGAGGTGGACGATGCATAATTTTCATGATTCCACTTTTTTGAGCAATCGTCATGGAGTTTGACCCCTTCCTCTCCCCGTCTCTTTCTGGCGTCTGTCCATCTGTAGTGTCTTGATGGGGAGCGCTTATCGTGGCAATGGCTCGAGGACCCCCTCCTTGCTCTGTCGCCGCCCACCTGGACTGTTTTGGGCTTCTGCAGTTGTTGCATTTTTAGACCTATGCGGTGAAGGTCTTTCGTTACTTCGGAGGTGATTTCACTTAACGCCTTGTTTCTTATGTGGAGATATGCTTTTGCTTTGTGCTCCCGATGATAAGCCTCGATGAGTATGAAGTCGTCAGAAGTTATGTGTTTGAGCTTGTCGATTTTTCCCAGTATTCTCAATACTGTTCTTCGATTTAGTACCAGGTAGCTGTCTTTAGCTGAGGTTTGTTCCAATTTGAACAGCGACGAGTCAGCCAGTTTGGAGTTTATTTTGACTTCCACCTCACTGGTTCTCATGGACTTCTTGAAAGAGTGGACTCGGTGACTGTCGTGTCGATGGTTTTGTCCTAATCTCGGTTCGAGTTTCCGATTCGGTCTGTGATTTTCGGTTTTCTTTAGGTTTTTGAGGGCTTCTAAAACAGCGCTTGGAGAGTTTGAGCGCAGCCTTTGAGTGCGAGCCACAGACTTTTCGACTGTTCGTTTCTCTTCGTACCGAGGGGTAGGTGCCACTTGTTCCTTGCCAAGATCAGGGACTGTCTTAGTTACTATCACTGGATTTGTCGATGGAGCAGGAGTAGGTTCTTCGGCATCTAGGTGCTGGGATGTTTCCGACAGGTCCAAGGAAAGGTCATGGTCATCGTTTGTTATCTGGACGACCGCGGGGCCTACCTTGATTTGGGTTTTTGCTGTTTTGGGACTGTTATTCCCCCTTTGATTATGAGACGTGTAGTCTTTAGGGTTGGGGCCCTGCGGCGGCTTTTCTTCTGTCGACTTAACTTGTGTGCATAGAACAGTGTTTGAAGGTTTCCTCTCCTTTATTTGATTTGCGCTTCTTGCCGACTGGACTGCGGGGTCCGCTGGTGATATTAGTGAAGAGTGCTTTGTCGAGATTTTTGTAAAAATAGGGGCCAGATCCTTGAACTTCTTGCTGTCTAAAGTCTGGGTAGATTTTGATTGACATGATTTGGGGGTTTGCCCCAAGGTTCTGTTCTTACACAGTTCCTTGCCCAGTTTGTCTATTTTTTTGCCCAAGATTTTTTCCGTACTGTTAGAGTTTTGTTTCATTCAACTGCAGTTAGGTAGCCTTCTATGAAGGACAGTTTGTCTTTCATGGTGCTTATCATTGCGGTGTTATCTGTGAAGGCCTCATGGATTGATTCATAGAGCTTGCCGAATGGATTTAGGGCTATCGTGAATGCCGACATGATGAATAGAAGATCTATTTGTTTTTTTGATGGTGTCTCCTTGTCTGCCATAAGTGGAGTTTCACTTAAGCAACATGATTTTGTTGGAGTTTTTAGGCCTCTGTCCGTAGGAGGCTGGGACACTCTTTCCGAGGATCTTCTTTCTGCTGATGTCGTTTCTCCTTGGGTGATGAGAGGGAATTCTCCCGAGAGTCTGCTAGGGTTTCCCTGAATGTGTGGCCGAGTCCATGCGTAGTGGTCCACGGACTGGCGATTTCTGGGGTCTGGAATACACCGGTCTCTTGCCAGGGTATCTGGAGGGTGAATCTTTTCGACTTCCGGCGCGGGTACAGTGTCCGAGTTGTCGTGTGATGGTTCGGTGTTTTGAGATCCAATATCTGATCTGTTTTGGCCGCTCTCATTTTTTTATGTTTGCTGTTTGTTTGTGGTGCTGAGCTATCAGTCACCACGATCCTGTCTGTAGTTGGGCCACGTTGTGGTTGAGATTTTGGGCTTAACCGTGTGCCCTGCGGGATCAGGTCTGTTTTTCGTGCTTTGGATCTTTGGGACGAGTCTTGGATAGCCTCCAGGATTTCTGCATCGGACAACTCAGGATCTTGGTCTAGTTTTCTTTTGTGTTGTGTTATGAAGTAATCTTTTAGAGATGCAGATATCAGGGGAGCTGCTAGACATTTTGAGCTCCCCTGAGTTTTTGGGACTAGTTTCCGATGTTTCTTGGTAAATATTTTTTCGGACGTAGATCTTGTTTTTGTGGTCACTTTTGTGAACAAGGTCTTTGAGGCCTGGTTTGGGTGTCCTGGCGCTCTAGTTTGGGAGCCCTGAAGCATCGACTGAGTCTCACCTAAGGCTGGAGGGAGATCCACAACCAAGGCGGAGTTTGGGCTTTGCGTAGAGGTGGCGTGCAGTGGGCACACACCGGACTTTGGGACTTTCCCAGACGAATTTTGGTCTGTCGGCTCGTTTGCTTCTGCGGCCGCCATCTGATGGGAGGAGAATGACCCGTGAGATACTTCGAACACTGAGTCATTTGGCAAATGGGTTTGCTCCTTGTTTTCCGTATCTCATGAGTCGTTGGAAATGTTTCTCTAAGGGTAGCTTGTGGATTTTACTGCTTGCTTTGCTTTGGCCGCTTTTGCTGCTTTGCAGGTGTGAATTTACTTTGGTGAATTTGGGCTGTAGTCACTTTCCCTTCGGCTGGCGCGGCTGGCGGCTGAGCGCTTGCGCTTACGTTACTTGAAATGTTCTCCCGAGTTACTGCGTGGAAGCGCAGTGCTGCTAAGGGAGGCCTGAGAGGCGTAGCATCAGCAGTGGGTCGAGTCGTGTGCGCCGCGCCCAGCCGTTCAGAGCCCTGCCGCGACTGTCCTCCATCAGTCTCCGGCGAGGACTCACTCGTCAAGACGGTGGGACTGCCGGGTGCTTTGCGCGAAGGTGATCTTGATGGACTCGAAGATGCGGCCGCTGGGGTGAGCTTCTTTGTAACGGCCTCTTGCAAGTTTTCTACCCCCGCCGCCTCAGCCACAGGCTACGCTGGAGGGGGCTCGATGGTGGTTAAGCTCTCCCCCTTGGGGACCACAATGGCTTCAACGTCCGCTTGTGGATGCGGGTTTAAGGGCTGGGAGGACTCTTTCAGAAGTTGCAGTAACTTTGTGAGAGCGGAGGGGATGGGGTTTTTGATGTTTTCAGTCAGGGTCGACGTTGATGGCACGGAGCAACCTTTTCCTGTTTTGCGGCTTTTTCCCTCCCTCGGTTCCCTAGGATCCTGGATGTCTTGTGGTTCTAGCTGTTCTTGGGATGATTTGCAGCTCCGCAGACGACGGCTTATGTCGTCTCCGGTTGGTGAAAGAGGCGCCATGAGGAAAGGCTTCACTGTGGCTTGACTATAAGTGGAATTGCCGTAAGAGTCAGAGTGAATTCTTGAGGTTGAACGCACGGCCCTTGCCGCGAAGGGCTACTTACCTCGTCACCTGGCACCTGACACCGGACACCAGACACACTGCTTCACACACCGTGCCGCGCTCTGCGCCTCCGCAGTGCTTAAGTAGGAAGTCCTTTCTGGTTCAGTAGAAATCGGTAGGGATCGAAAGAGGACTGCAGAGTGAAGCGTGTTTTCAGCAGCGGTCTGTCCTCACGACTCACACCAGACACACTGCTTCGCACACCGCGACGTGCTCCGCGCCTGCGTGGTGTTTAAGTAGGAAGTCCTTTCTGGTTCAGTAGAAATCAGTAGGGATCGAAAGAGGACTGCAGAGTGAAGCGTGTTTTCGGCAGCTGTCTGTCCTCACGACTCACACCAGACACACTGCTTCGCACACCGCTGACATTGATTCATCACTGGTACATTCAGAGCAATACTGAGTTTGGTGCAAAGGTTAGATTGGAGAATAAAACAAAGGTTAACAAAGGTTAACAAATAATTCATAAACAGGTAAGTACTTTTTAAACCTTCCAATGTCTGGTAAATTTAACACTTACCAAGGGGAAAGGTAAAGGCACAGAGTCAGAGGTAAGAAGAGTCTCTCAGGGAGCCAGGACTGCCAATGTTAGTCGAGCAAAGTCTAGGGGAGCTGAAGATTTTCTTTGCAGGTAAGTAAAAGTATTGCACAATGTTTTTAGAAAGGTTTGTAGAAATAAGATTCACTTGAAGGGCCACAGGCTGGGAGGCTTGTGAGGGGTAAAGCTGCAAGCAACTCTACAATGGCAACCAAGACCAGTCTCAACTGAGAGCAAGTACGGCAATAAAACAAGAGGTAATCCTCTTAACTTTACAATACCTTTGGTTAGAAGAAATGCTTCCAGCTGGCTTCTGTTCCTGTACAGATCTGCAGATCCTGTTTTTCCTGAGCCTCATTCGTGGGGACAAGAGGGAGGATGTCTGGGGACTCCTGCACTGCAATGGAAATGTCAGCGGCAACAATGGGCAAACTTCAATTCAGCGGCACTTTGTGGTTTCAGCTCCTTGCGTCTGACAGCAAATAGCAACACAGCGGTTCCACTTCAGAATTTCCTCACATCTGGGGTCCAGTACTCTGTTGAGGTGGCTCAGGCTTGGTCAGTTCTGCTCCAGGGAAGTCCGGAGGATCTTGCTGGCGCTCGGGTCTGACTTAAAAGCAATCCACTCGGTTTGGTGTTCCTCTCCCTGTCACTTCGGTTCCAGCAGCAGCAGCAGTGGAAGTACAGCCAGCTCCGAGAGGATGTCCAAACAAGTTCACCTTGGGGTTGATTGGTCCCACCAACCCAAGGGGAGAAGTCATCCTTGCAGGGCTTCTCTAGTTGAAACGAATTCGGAGCTTCAGCACAGCAGCAGGGCATCACCAGGCAAACCAACAGTCCAGGAGTTGCAGCAGGCGTCTCTTCCAAGTTCTTCTTCGGATTGCTTTGTCCAGTGATCGACTCTACCTTCCAAGCCAAAAAGCCTTGCCTTTTATGCAGGTTTCTCCCATTCATTCCAGCCTAGCCTCCTCTGAGGACAGCCAGCCGGCCAATCACCTTTGGGTGCATTCCTGTAACCAAGGGGATTAAGCCCAGGTATTTTCAGGCACCTCCCTCACTTTCTGCCCCTGCCAGACATACTGGAGCCAGAGGCGGGCTTCACTCATGAATCCCAGAAAAGACAAAATGAACAAAGGGACCAAACCGGGTTCGGCGCGCAGAGTAAATCTCAAGAAGGACCTTTCCAACAAAAAATGACGAAAAAAGAAGACCCAGGCCATTTTGACAAAATGGGCACCCATGGGTGCCTCAGTGCAGCTGCGAACGCAGCCCGCAGTAAAAACACACACTGGTAGTAAAAGGTAAACCACTGCCACCAGCCATTAATTGTAGAAAGGGTAACATAAAATTGTTACATGAGAAACTAGACAAAGGGGATACTAAGTAACCCCTCCAGCACCCTATGGTAAGATAGTGTGTGCTGGGTATAGAAAGTTACAAATTGTATGTAAAGTCAATTTCACTTCACTGCTCTTGGAAACAGTAGTTTCACCAAGAGAAGGTATTTAAACCTAAGGGACTTCCCTGTGCCATTGCACTGAAGGTGCTGTGTGTCGCAATACAAAGATGATGCCTATGAAGTTTGTCAGACTCCAAAGTCAAACGAAACACAGCGTATAAATCACAGAAAAAATACATTAGAGAGTTGGAAAAAGGTCTCACCCTCTCCAGGTTAGAAATTACAAGTCCTAAAGTCCAGCAAAAGAGCTGGGGGTCTTTAAGGTAGAAAGGAATTAGCACATTTCTGAGAATTCTCCCTAACACTAGTCCCCCCCAGACTAAGGGACAGGAGGATTCGATCCACTCCTGGATGAATCTCCTTACTCCAGTCAGTCATACTTTCTGGAGAGATTATCAGCATTTTGGTGATTACAACCTGACCTGTGTTCTACGCACTCTCCGGATTCTGCTAGGTGGAGGCTAAAACCATTTGTTCTGAAAGAGGAAAAAGCATTACAATCGCTTTCTGGTTTTGTGTCAGACTATTTTGCTGTAAATAAGGGCTCGGCTGATAGTTTAATGGTTTGGGATGCGTTTAAGGCCTCAGCTAGGTGTGAATTGATTACTTGGACATCTAGAGTGAGGAAGGAAGGGGAGGCAAAAATGAGAGATCTTGAGCTGGATCTGGGTAAATCACAATCGGCTTATGCTCGTACTGGATCAGTGAGGGATTGTTTAAAGATGGAAAGGTTGTATGAGCAGTTGCGTCTGGAGTCTGAGATTCAAGCAGACCGTGGGACTTTTTATTCTAAACAACGCTTCTGGGACAGAGGGGATTCTGGGGGTAAATTGCTTGCGAATAGGTTGAAGTGTTTTTGCGAGAGGACTTTTGTCCAGAAAATAAAAGATGAGTCTGGTAGGATTATTGTGAAAAGGAAGGATATTGGTGAGTGTTTTCGCAATTATTATGAATTGTTATACTCTGAAGAACATGTGCTGTTAGAAAGTAATCTGGTGGAGTTCTTTGATAAGATTGAAGTTCCTTGTCTGTCTGATGAGGCCAGAGAATTTCTGGATGCTCCTATTTTAGTGGAAGAGATGATAGAGGCCATTATTAAAATGAAGTCTGGTAAGTCACCTGGCCCAGATGGACTGCCGACTGAGTTTTACCAATTTGTGCTGAGCAGCTAGCTCCAGAATTATGTGAACTCTATAATCGGTTTCTTATGGAGGGTGTTTTATGTCCTTCAATGAGGGAGGCAGTGATTACGGTAATCCCCAAGGAGGGGAAAGATGCATCGAATTGTTGTAATTATCGCCCCATTTCACTTTTGAATGTGGATGCAAAATTATTTACGAAACTTTTGACTTCCAGGTTGGATAAATATATGGGTTTGTTAATTGGTAGGTCTCAAGTGGGTTTTATGAAGCAACGCCATGGATATGATAATATTAGGACTCTCTTGGATATTTTGAATTTGTCATCCTCAGGAATTGATGATTTGATTTTCATATTTCTTGACGCTGAGAAGGCATTTGATAATGTGGCTTGGGCTTTTTTAAATTTTACTTTGGTTAAGATGGGTTTTGGTCCCCTATTTATAAATGCTGTTGGGGCATTACAGTCGGGTATTAGTGCAAAGGTCTGGGTGAATGGGGTACTTTCATCTTCTTTTAGATTATTTAAAGGCACATGTCAAGGATGTCCACTATCACCTTACCTTTTTAATTTGGCTCTTGAGCCATTTTTGTCATATATTCGGCAGTCGGATTGCCTATCCGGTTTTATAGTTGGTGAAGTTGAAGTTAAGGTTTTGGCGTATGCTGATGATATAGTTATTGTTCTTAGTAATCCTGTAGAGGGGGGAAACATCTTGAAGAATATGATTTCTGAGTTTGGTGGGCTCTCAGGTTATAAAGTTAATTGGGAGAAGACGGTTGTGTTTCCAGCTCAAGACGCTCAGGTGTGTTGACGATTATTAGATTGGAATTGTAAATGGGAAAACTGTAGGGTGAAATATGTAGGTGTCTTTTTGTCTAGAGATGTGAAAGGTATGGCGGAGTTCAATATAGATAAAGTTCTGGAAAGCATGAGGACTATGCTCCGTAGGTGGAGTAGACTCTCTTTATCCATCTGGGCAAAGGTTAATGCTATTAAAATGGTGCTCCTACTTAAGGTTCTGTACATTATTCAATCGCTACCTTTAAGGTTTACGAAAAAAGTTTCGGGCCGTGTGGATCGGGTCTTTCAGGAGTTTCTATGGGGAGTTTCAAGGAAACCAAGGATACCCAGGTATTTAATGGTTCGGAGTGTACATGAGGGGGGTTATGGTTATCCTAACATTGAAAATGACTACAAATGTTTTTTGATTAAAAAATGTATATCGTATTTCTTGTTGAATGAATCAGACATTCCAGTTTGGGCTCAGATAGAAGAGTTTAAGATGAGACCCTTCCGAATTGAATCACTGTACTCTCTTGGAAAGTTACCTAAATCGGTCAGTACATTGCAGGCTGTCCATGCTTCCAAAGATGCAGTCACATCATTGATTGTAAGTGGAGGGCAGGGACTTCTTTTCTATGGGGAGGCCTCCATTTGGCAGAATCCGGGGTTGCAGATCAATAATAAGATGCTATGCTGGAGGAGTTGGATGAACAAGGGTATATTACTTATTAGAGACATATGGGATGATGACGGTATGATATCTTTTGAGTCTCTGAAGCGGAAGTTTATGCTACATAATAGGGAAATGGGGAGATATAGATTGTTCAGAGATTTGATTTCTGAGAGAGTATTAATGCTTACTGACCATTTGTTACAAAGACCAGAAAGGTGTAGTTTTATTGTAGTTGCGCCTCGTGCAGTGTCTAGTTATTTGAGGTTGTTCCCGGTAGAAGAGAAATTTAGATCTTCATGGAATGCTCTTCGACTTATGTGGTGTGCTGAACTGAGTGGAGATATTTCTATGCAGGATTGGGAGGTTCTATGGAAGGTTCCAGTTAGGATGAAAATTGATCTAAATTTACGATATATTCAACAGAGGATTTTGGGGCGTCTGTTTTGGACTCCAGTTAAAATGCACAGATTTGGCTTAAGGGAGGATAGTATGTGTTGGAATTGTTCTACGGAGGAAGGCACTTTGCTTCACATGTTATGGAATTGTTCGAGGGTTAAAGGTTTTTGGAGTGAGGTTATGGATAGAGTTGATTTGGTCGGGAACATCTCTTTTCCAAGGACACCATCATCAGTTCTTTTGAAATCACTAGTGGGCACTGGTCACTTTAGCTATGTGACTCTGTGTTGGGCTAATAAGGTGTTTTTGGTGGCGACTCGTCAAATTTTACGCTTCTGGAAGACGAGAAAGAAACCAAGTATTGATGAATGGTTATCGCAGGTGCAGTTGCTGTCAAGATTTGAGAGGATTAAGTATTATGCTTTACATAAAGAAGAATTTTATAAGGAACAGTGGGAGGCTTTTAATGAACTCTATGTGTGAATTAAGTGCTGATGGGCGATGGTTTTTGTTTCAGAGTGGTTAATTTACTATTGTGTTCTTTTTATTGTGTTTGTCTTGTGTTGTGTGTTTGTGTTTTTTTTTTCTCTCTTGTTTTCCTCAGATTTTTTGCTAGTTATCATTTCAAATTAGGTTTGTTGCGATTAGTAGAGATAATTGATAGGTTTCTCTTATTTATTCTGTACTATTTGTATCAACTTGTATAATGCTTTTTTCGTTTTATTTGTCATTTTCTTATTATCATAATTGTTGTTTTGGAATGATATGTATTTCTTTTGATAAATCTTTAAATAAAGTTGTCAAAAAAAAAAAAATCAGAGAAAAAATACATGAGAGAGTGGTAAAAAGGTCTCACTCTCTCCAGGTTAGAAATTAAAAGTCCTAAAGTCCAGCACAAGAGCTCGGGGTCTCTAAGGTAGAGAGGAATTAGAACATTTCTGTGAATTCTCCCTAACACTACATATTAACATGGCGTCCTCAAGCCTATGGGGTCATTCCGAGTTTGGCGGTAGCCATGGTGCTATTAGCAATATGGCAGCCTCCAAACTCTGGTCCGGGTCCGGTTAGTCAGAATGGGGACTTACCAGAACATTCCTACCTATGCGGACCCGGTAAATCCCCATTTCGAAAACCAGTCCCCATTCCCATTTGAGCACCCATTGGGCTCAATGGGAATGGGGAAGGAGCTAATAACGGGCCCGCAAGGATGCCGGTGCCGTTAACCTCCTACCGCCACATTCCATGGTCCCTTAACGGGTCCCGCTAAGGATGGCTGGTCAAACCAGCCGGTCCTGGTGGGACCCGCTAAGGGACCTCGGAATGTGGCGGTAGGAGGTTAACGGCACCGGCATCCTTACCGGTGCCGTTAACCCCCTACCGCCATACTTGGAATGACCCCCGAAGACTCATAGTGAATAGCCAGATGGTGCTATATAGATAACTTGAAACAGGAAGTGATGTCAATCAATGAACATAAACAATATACTCCATAGGCTCTAGTATATGTCAAGGCCAGGGACCTAGAGAAAAGACTGCAGTCCACTATAACTGTTCAATGCACCAACCTGCAGACCTGCTAGTTTGTAAACTCATACAGCACTTTTAGTGACTTAGATTGTAAAGAAAATATCCAATAAGTCTCTCTGTGTAATAAACACTTCAGTCATATTTTTTATTTATTTAGTGTTACGGTTCACTAAGAACCTTTCACTAACATTCCATTTCATACCAGTTTAACATTTTACAATTGTCTAATTTTATCCAAACACTTAATAACTAAAACATGAATAAAACCCAAAAGAACTGAAACATCAACTTTAAAAATATTATTAAAAGAAAAAGGAAGAAGCATTATTTCATTTTCAATTTCAATCCTTACGCAATCACTCCTTTCAATTTCATTCCCAACCATGGTTCCAGGTGCAAACAATCTAATTCTTGTTCCCAAGCTCAAAGGGCAATATTTTACTTAAAAGTTGCACAGCAGCCAACCCCAATTTGTTTGCTTTTCCTATGAAGATAAGTTGCCACATAAGACCCACACCCAGTATGGTACAATTCTTAATCAAATGTGCAAAATACAGATCACTGTGTGATGTTAAGTTCAAACATTCCAACACTAAGTGGTAGAATGTTTCCACCACTCCTTCCACCTGACAAAATCTGCAGGTTCCCAACCTTCGTTCCAACCCGCTTCTTGCACCCATTACTTTGTCAGAAATAGGTTCAGTCGCATATGCAAACATTGGCCCGGAAAAAGTTGTAGGTACTGAGGCAATACACCATAAGGTCTCAGATCCAGCAGTAAGCTAGAGAACAAATCGTAGCCACTCGTAGCTTCAATTGTATGAATCCAGTCACTTTCCCACAACTTGCATTTTGCTTTAATCAGGGAGTCTAGTAATAACTCCATGCTCACATCATTTGAGTTCATATCCCCAATGCATTGATCATACCATCTATTAATTGGTGTATGTAATCTACTTTGCATAACATGTATTTTTTTTCACAACTTTTTATTGACATTTTTCAACAATAACACATTCCAACTGGAATACTTCCCTCCTCCCCACCCTTCCCCCCTTGATCTGTATAAATTCTTTTTGCAGGCAGACTCCCTTCAGCTGAGGGATTGCTGATTTTGACTGTCTCTTCAGCATCACTCCTTGCTTTGGATCGACGGCAAGTCTCTGTCATATTTCCCCTTCCCCTGAGTGGGCGTTTATTCCCAAGATGCCCATACTCCTGGTGCACCACGCTGGCGGAGCCCCTTCCCTCAGGTATCTTAATAGGCATGACCAGTCAGCGCGGAACCTTTTGTAGTCCCCTTAGATGAAGTAGGTGAGCCACTACATGACAACAATGTTCCAGATCTTTGCAATCCATTTGTGGTCCTGTGGGGGTCCCTGGACTTCCATTTGTGTGCCAGTACCATGGCCGCCTCCATCATCATTATCACATAGAGTTTCTGGGCCGGCTTCCAGTTGAGTTGCTCGAGTGTGCCGCCAAGGCCCATCATTACGAGGCCCCTGTTCCCCTTGAACTTTACCTCTAGGACCTGCTCAATTGCTTCCTGTATGCCCACCCAGTACTGATATCTTGGGGAATTCCAACCAAATGTGGTGGCATTCCCTCCAGCACCGCTGGGAGGTCCCCAGATACATTTTATGTAACCTAGTTGGCGTAAGGTGCCACTGAAAAATTAGTTTTAGCCATATCTCGCAAATCTGGAGGGATCTCGTTAATTTGGGGATGTGTTCCCACAGTTTTGCCCACTCCGTTTCCTCTATTGTGCCCCCAGTGGAGATCTCCCATCTTTTAATGTATGGTCTCGGCAGAGGGTCTTCACCTAGTTTTATGTGTTTGTAAATGGATGCTACCACTCGCCTGTCGCCTGGGTCCCTGTTTAGGTACTTTTCGAATGGGGTTAGTTGGCGAGTCTCTGCTTGTTTCATGGTGAGGTGGAGTAGCCAATGCCTCAATTGGACGTAGCTGTATCCTTCCTTTTCCCCCAGGGTAAAGTCTGATTTGCATTGGTCGAACTGTTTGACCCGATCCTCGTTGATCATATCTCTAACCTTGAGGCAGCCCCCCTGTTGCCAGGCCTCAAATGTAGGTGTTTTGAGACCTGGTGTGAATTGCGGATTGTCAAAAGGCAGTGTGTACGTGAAGGAAATGTGGTAATGTGGGCCCTCTTCACCGCTTCGTCCCATGCATCTCCCACGACTGATGTGATAGAGCTACTGTACATTTGCAGTGGTCTGTCTGCCTTGATTTCCCATGGTATTCTCTCCAGGTCCCCCCCACGTGACTGCTTTATCCATAGGTCTCTAGATCTTCTTCCAGTTGTCCCTTTTCCAGTCCCTGATAATCCTCATCTGGGCAGCTGTGTAGTAGGCCCTGAAGTCCAGTTCCCCTTTTCCCCCTCGGGTAGTTGGGTCGTGCATACGTTTTGCGGCAACTCGCATAGATTTGTTATTCCACACAAATTTTGGGGAGGGCTCTGAAGAAGCCCGGCGGGACGTGGATCAGCAGGGCTGTAAAGTAATATAGTAGTCGTGGCAACACCACCATTTTTAATCCGTTTATACGTCCCATCCATGTTATCGCTAACGGGCCCCAATCTACCATTTTAGATTTAAGCTTCTCCAGAAGGGGTGGGTAGTTTGCTTGATATAGCCTTCCCAGTGATTTAGTCTGTTTTATTCCCAGGTAAGTTATACAGTAATCCACCCATCTATAAGGGGAGGACTTTATGAGGTCCTGCTCGGCTGTGCTCGTGAGGTTGAGAATTGGCTGGGTTTATTTTTAATACGGCGCCCGCCCTGAATCGGTTAAGTTCGCTTTCTATGGCCCTCAGGGAAGTCTTTGGTTGAGACACCATAAAAAGCATGTCATCGGCGAACGCTGCAATTTTGTGCAAGTCCCCTCTGAAGGGAATTCACACTACCCCCTCGTTTGCGTGCACCGCGGCTAGAAAGGGTTTGAGATGTATTGCGTACAGCATGGGGGACAGTGGGCACCCCTGCTTCATACCTCGGCTCGCTGCCACAGGTTCCAGTATTTGCCCATTAATTGAGAGCCGAAGCACCGGATGCCTATAGTTGGCTTTCATCCGGCTCAGGAAGTTGGGCCCAAAGCCTATCTTATTCATGGTCGCAAAGAGGAATCCCCACTCTAAAGAGGAATCCCCACTCTACGGTCGAAAGCTTTCTCGGCATCGACCGCCATTAGGAGAGCCGGGTCTCCTCTCTTCTGGGATTTTTCAATCAGATGGAAAATTCTCCTGACATTGTCTCTGGTCTGACGGCCCCTAATGAAGCCTGATTGGTCGGGCCGGATTAATTTAGGGAGGATCTGGTCTATTCTGGTTGGCAGTATTTTTGTGTGGATCTTTGCGTCGATGTTTACTAGGGGAATGGGGCGGTAGGAGCCGCAATCAGTGGGGTCCTTGCCTTTTATGGGAATGAGTATCAGTTTCACCTCTTCCATAGATTTTGAAATAGCCCTGTCCTTGCCGATTTGGATGAACAGATCTGCGAGATAGGGAATAAGTAGTTCTTTATGTGTTTTGTAAAATTCAGCCACAAAGCCGTCTGGCCCAGGGGACTTATGAATAGGTAGGGACTTGATTGCTGCCCGAACTTCGTCTCTAGTTATCTCCTCTTCCTGGTATTCCTTCTCCTCCCCCGTTACTCTCGGTAAGTCTATTCTATTTATGTAAGATACCTGGATCGTCTGTGATGGGTTGTCTGAGCTGTACAGGTTAGAGTAGAACTGGACAAACTCCCTCTCTATATTTTTATTGTTGGTGCTAATCTTCCCTCCTTTAACTTTTATTTTTAAGATAGTTTTGTCTGTTTCTTCCCTCCACAGCATCCTGGCCAGCAGGCGGTCTGACTTGTGCGCTTTGATATAGTACTTTTGTCTAAGGTGTAATAAATTGCGTTCCGCCGCCCTTGTTTGTATTAGGTCAAGCTGAACTTGCGTGGACCTATAGTCCCTTTTAATTGCTGGGTTCTGCTCAGCTCCCATCTTGGCCATTATCTCCTTTAATTTATCTTCTAACCTCCAGCCTCCATTCCCTGTCTCTTCTGGCTTTGAGCACTATAATTCTCCCTCTAATCGTTGCTTTGAACGCGTCCATCTGATCTGCGGGCCCGTGTTCCCGACCTTATTTGTCTCAAAGAAAGCCTCAATTTCTTATGCAAATTCCCAGGCTAGCGTTTCGTCTTTAAAGAGGGGGGTCGGATAGCGCCATCTCCACAGGCTGGATGGTGACCGATTCCTTTTTAGGGTAAGGGTTATTGGAGCATGATCTGAGATTGCGATAGTGCCAAGCCCAATGCTTATCAGTCTTCCCAGTAGCGATATGGACACCCAGCTGTGGTCAATTCTCGAATGTGACTGGTGTGAGTGCGAGTAGAAGGTGTAGCCCTCTTTATCCCCCTCTATTTTCGTCCAGGCGTCTACCAGCGCCAGCGCATGTACCTTCGCCCTGAGGTCCTCTGATGGTTGTCCCTGTAACCCTGGGGAGTTATTACTTCTGTCTTTGTTGGGATCCCAGGCCATATTAAAGTCCCCAGTTAGTATGATGGGTGTTTTTGCGAACTTTGCGAGGTGGGTCAGTGTTTTTTGGATGAAAGAGCCTTGTCTGGCGTTGGGTGCGTGTAATGTCGCCACAGTGTATTTCTCTCCCCTCCCTTCTAGTGCTACCGCTAGGTATCTCCCTTGGTCATCTGTTCCAATCCCGTCAAGTTCAGGTCTAGTCTATTTTTCAGTACCAGAAGGACCCCCCCTTTCTTGTTGGGCTGCGTGGCTTGCAGAATTCTTGTGTACCCCCAAAACTTTATTCTCTGTCTGTCCCGGGTCTGGATATGAGTTTCCTGTAATGTTACTATGTCTGGTTGTTCCCTTCTAATGTACCTCTCTATCTTTTTCCTTTTGATTGGTGAGTTTAGGCGTTGACGTTTAGGAATATGATCTTCAGCTTGTTGTTGTTAGCCATTCTTTCTCCTGTGAGACTGTCCCATTTGTTTGCTTCCCGGTATATCATTGGGGACAGCCCCTCGCTTCCTCTCCCTTTCCTGGTGTGCCCTTTCCACTGCATATTCGGCTAACCCCGGATCTCCTCCCTCCATCCCTTTCCCTCTCCCCACTTCACCCACCCCCTCAAACCGGGTGGATTCAACTGGCCTGTAGCCCCCCTCGACTTGTGGTCTCGAGAGTTGAACCCTACAGCACTCCCAGATTTGCCCCACGCGAGATCACCCAGTCTCATTCCCAGATTCCGTCTCCACCCCATCCCCGCGACGAGCCACATTTGGCCAGTGATTGGCTTAAAGGTACTTGCACTGAACTTAACATAGCTTAAAATAGCTTCATTTACGCCCTCCCCGGGCGAGCTGTTCAGGCGATAGTGTTCCGTTGCACCGTAGTTTCAGATCGGAGCATCAGAAGTTGTTTCCGCCAGGCCCCGGTGGTTCCTGGACGGGGGACTCCTGCGGGTTGGTTGGGCTTCCCCCTTCTTGGACCTTTTAGACTTAACCGTGGACCACTCCCACTGCCTACGGGAGTTGTGTCGGTTGGCGGGAGAAGTAGCTTGTTGTTGAATCTCATTGTCGCTGCCCAGCAGTGAGGCTTAGTGTTTGCAGATCGTGATTTTTTGTTGTTTCTCTTGCCAATCAAAGATCAGTCCGAAAGGGTGGGCCCACCTGTAGTGAATTGCTCGGGCTCTCAGGAATGTCAAGACGGGGCCCATCCTCCTCCTTTTGATGAGGGTTGCCTGGGCCAGATCCTGGTATCGGAATATTTCTGCCCCATTATAGGTGATCTGATCTGCTTTCCTGGCCTTGGCCAGGATACGTTCTTTGAAGGTATAGTTGTGCAAGGCTGCCAGCACATCTCTTGGTCTCGCCCCTGTTAGGGTTACTCTGGGGGCCGGCAGAGCCGCACCTGGGGTCCGCGGACCTCCAGTTAACTGAAGGCCCTAATTCCTTCCCCTTGTCCCAAAGAAGTCGAGGTCCACACAAGGAGCAAGCGGTACTGCCGTTTATTACAGTAAACGAACAGGGATCAAATACTTGGAGCAATCCAGGCAAAATCATAATCAATCTGGCTCGCAGGCCAGTTTTGTAGACAAGTGACGTTACTATCTGCTTCACTCAGCAGGTTCCATCCCCAAACCTAACACCACACAGGATAGGCTTCATGAGTGGTAGGTCCCTTATGGGAACATATAGTGCGCAATATTAGTGGAGTCAGCTGGGTCAGGTGGTGTGCTCGAATCATCCCTGAAGCCGGTGAGATAGCACAGCGGGTTGAGCGCTTGCGGCCTCGATCTGAGTGTGATCTGCAGGTCGGAGGTTCGATTCCCGGCAGGGCCAACCCAGCCTTTCATCCTTCCGAGGTCGATAAATGAGTACCAATTTCGGTTGGGTGATATTGCATGTAAATATGTGCCCTGTAAAGTGCTTTGGATTAAGGCGCCAAATAAATAACACATCATTATCATTATCCCTAAAAATTGCTACTCTGGAACTGTTACATTGGTGAACCCTGTGATTGGCTGGTAATTTCGCCACCTGTCCCTAGGCCACAGAGTTCTGATTGGTCAGGCCGCGGGTCCGCAAGCCTGGGACCAACTCTGTTTGTTGCCTTTTTATTTATTAATTTATTATTATTTATGGGGTTTTTTCCTCCTTGCTCCGCACTCTACTTTTGTTCCCCCTTCCATGCACTTCTCCCTCTCCCCCTCTACCATGCACTTGTGCGTTCTCAATGTCACTGGGCCTAGTAATATTGTTGTTTTTGTTTCTCCTCTGTTCCCCTTCCCTTGCCTTGTCGCGCTCTGAAACACTCGTGTATGAGCGCGATAGAAATAAAATATCAATATCAAAAGTAGCATATACAAGCATGTACACAATCTCTTCTGGCATCTTGCGTTTCTGCTGTGCTATAGCGGCCTAAGTGGCAAAATAATAAACATGCAGACAGTATGTATATGTTACCGTCCTCGATCTCATAGAACTGTACGCATGTATTCTTCGTGTAGGTTGGTGTGTGAATGTCCCGAGTGTGCGGAGTGCACGTGTGCTTCCTGTCTAACGTAGCTATGTCATCATGACGTCTCTAATGACTTGCAGCATGGCTTTTGTGGTGTTGTTAGTCGATTCTGTCCATGTAGTCTTCTCAAGCTCGGTCTTGCCTCTCCTCACTCACTTTGGGTAGTGTTCGTACCACCGCAGGCTTGTATGGTCTGCTGGCCAGGTATCTTTCATGGTGCGTGCCGAAGGTGGGAGCAGCGGGGATCGGTGCAAACTCATACGGTCGGTGGTCGTTTTCTCGTGGATACTTCTTCCGGTTGGGGGGTCCATCAGGAGGGAAGGTATGTTTGGATTTTCCCTCTTCAGTCCCCCCTCTGGTCGACTTGTCGACCACCAAATTATTATTCCTCTTGTCATCTCTCAGGCGCCACACCTTGGTGATCCCAGATAGGTGTCCGTAGTGGTTGACATGATCTTCAAACAACCAATACATACATACACACCCTCCTCCAGGCTAACAGTAGACCCACTTCCCGACATACTTCTTCAGGTTTTTTGGATTTTCTAACTTCATTGAAGGCGGGTACAGGTCTGATTCTGTTAGCTGTTGGCGCAGTCTCTCTCATTCCCTAAGTATGACATCCGTTTGCTGTTCGTCATCCATGGGCATGAGTAAGTTCATTCCGATCACCTCTTCTGCTATTGTTTTATTTTTCCCCATGCATGTTTTCACTCTGAACAATGAGGCGACCCCTGGGATCAGTGCTCCTGCCAGTACCTTCAGGCCATCCGACAGCCAGGACGGCATCCAGGACCAGATATACGAGAACCAGCTTCCGTTCTTCTTTGTGCCTCTAGATTCTTCTTCCATTTTACCATGCATCTTGGCCAGTTGTGCTACTGCTTATGACAGCGTCCCGTTGGCTTAGTCGTTTGCTGGTGTGAACGTGCAACAGAAACTTTCAATTTTAGCACAAACTCCTCCTTCCATCGCTGTGAGGAGGTCCAAGATGTATCTATTTTGTAGTGCCACCAGTCGTATTGCTCTGAGCTCTTCTTTTATTGCATCGAATCCATTCACTGTTGAGTTTATCGTCATCATCAGCTCCAATCGGGTAATTTGAAGCCATTTTGCATTGGCATACATTTGAAATCCGGGATGTATCAGTGCTGAGAAAAACATGGCAGTTCTGCTGAACAACCTGTGTGATGGTGGTACTTCGTCGAGGGCTGTTTCAGACTTGCCCAGAAGTAATTTTCTTGTCATTTTACTCTGCTTAGTTTTAAATCCTTGGCAGTGGTGTTACTTGGGAGACATTTTGCTGGTGATATCGATCTCTTCCTTCTACTGCTGCCTTCATCCATTTTTGGAAAATCGTCTATTTTGATTTGTTTCTTCGGTAGTACCAGTGAAGGTACATTGACATAGGCCATGGAGCATATTCCTCCACAATTTGGTGGTAGCTTGTCGTATGCTTTTGAACCACAGACCCAATAGTGGTCCATGAGCACTGCCGTACCTGTCCCCATCTCAGCAAGTTTCTCAGTCCTTTTGCACCCCTCATTGGTCCCCACTTCAATGTCCCCGTCGTGTTGGTAGCACAAGGCTGGTGTTAGGGGAATTATTGTTAGTGTTCCATCTTCTTTATCTAACCATGTCAGCAAGCTTGCGCTCCGGGCCCATTCTTTGAGGCACTTGTCATTTTCTGCCTGCATTTTCTTTACTGCAGCTTTGGCCCACGTCATTGGTTTGCTCCCCACGACTCCATCCACCCATCGATCTTTGGTGTATACTTTTCCATATATCAATATTTGTGGTTATTCCCAGCAGCCAGGTTCTCCCCCTGTCTCTTTTATGTTCCACTTACAAGGTAAGTAGTCCAATGTTACTTCTTTTGTCTCACCCTTTTCTCGCCCGTCAGTTATGTATTGTAGCGCTTCAGTATGTTTCCAGTAATTGCCGCACATGGGTAGTGTTTTGATGAAATTATCTTCATAAGGGTATGTTGCCTTGGATCTCCATCTGAGTGTTGCTGTTTTCCCTTGGAATCTACCTCGTGTCTGGAAGAGTGCGAGATACAGGAGGCACTGCGCTGTCATCGCTGGTACTTCTGTGGCTACGAAGGTCCTGGAGGCGCTCATGGCATATGGGATCAATGAGCAGACATAGCAGCTGTCCCTTGTTATGTCCTTACCTATTTTTGGCATGTGATTATACCACATGTTATTTGTTATGTGTGCTGTGCCAGTGAGGTATGTGTCTACTCCATTAACATATGTACCAACACTGTGCTTACCTCTCATTACCTTGTCAGCAGTGTTGTCCGTACCACCTGACACAGTGCTCCTTGCAGCCTGGGTAGGGGGAATATTAGTATTGGGTGTTGCAGAAACATGCAAAGCTGTGTAAAGGTGCCAAAAGGCAGCAGCTAGCAGCCTTGTCGTCAAGATAAACCACACAGTTGTCAAAACACATTTTATTATTGCAGCCATACTTACACTGCCGTTCAGCTGTTGATGAGACGATAAAGTTGCCCGCCTGAAAATCACGATAAAAAGCCTTATTGAGTTAGTATTTACTTTAAGCCCCGTGTACTAAGTAGTCATTTAATGCCCAAACAAACATTTCCTCCCAAATCTTTCGTATTTATCTGTTTCTAAGTGTGGGCAGGACGTGGTGAAGTTGTGGGTATGTTTGGGGTATATAATGGAGAAAGGCGTAATAGTAAATCCGTGGTGGCCTTGGTCTGGAATGTGTGGGCTTCTGTATTGCGTTGGATGTATTGATGAGACAATGCTTCAGGGTAGTCAGTGGAGGGCAGCATCTAAGTGAAATACCACAGCCTACGTCTAACATTTATTCATATACAGTTATCAGATGCAGAAACCTGCATGTGCGAATAAAACTAATTTTAAGACAGTGTTTACATACTATAATAACCATTAGGAGCTCACATTTCATTGGGTAAGTTGGTCAGGGGTCTAATACATTTTTTGCTGTCTTGAGTTCAGTATACTAGTGGAACAATTTGTACAAGATAACCGTAGTACTTCTTCAGGAGCTAATGTAATGGGGGAGCTGACATGAAGATAGGGTACCAACAACTGAATGCAGTGGGGGGGCAGCACCCCCCCACTTAAAGCTGAGCAGAAAAATCTGTATAGACTGATTTAGTATTGTAAATTATGTGAAAACAGTTCATAATGGTATAGGATATTAGTATTCTAACAGATGTTTATATGGTCGAAATTGTATTTATCATGGTTTAGTAAGTAGTCAAAGTACAGAATGCATATTAAGGTTTTCCTATACACAGATGCATGTAACTGACAATGTTGCTAAAATTAGTGAAATGAAGTAATGGTTCAGAGCGTGTATTATGAGGTAATTCTGAAGTTGAAACATTCAAGGCTACCATGCTGTCAGAAATTAGACAAATGTGCTGAAACCAGACAATTAATTGGGCCGTGTCTGGAAACTTATCTAAGGGGTCCAGCTGCATCAACCATATTTTGGCAGAGCACCGGGGAAAAAGCTGGTATGTGTGCCAGAATGTATTTCATTTTTGAAGGTTTAGATAAATTAAAAATAATTGCCCAGTGAGCATATGCTAATGAGGAGTTTTGCCTAGACGTGTGTAGAGAGAGTGGGGGCTGGATGCTCCCTCTGACTAGCTATAAGAGGGGACCCCATTTTGAGCTTGAGGGCCAGTTTGTGTACCTGACAACGATGCTGTTTGTGCTCTGTGATCAGCTTGCCATAAAATAAAAGAATGATGAACTTGACTGGCTCCTTGCCGAACCCTTGAGTTGTCCTTATTGATTGGTGTTGGAGTAAGAGAATCCCGCACCCCATGCACCTCAAGTGTAGCTATCTCGTCTTAAGGTACTCGAGGGCGAGCTCTGATCCCATGGACCCGTCAGAGGTCACTCGGACCTCGATTACACAAATATTCAAGGAAATAATTACTGTTCAAGGAAATGATAACAATATTTCTCTTCACTTGTCAATTTGCACCAGTGTTGCAGTGGGAATCTCAGATGTTTGGGAGCATCTGACGGATGGCCAGTACCTTCTTGGTCACTTGTACTGGGAAAGGTATCTAGTTCCCTAGCTATTGAGTTTGGGGCGGTATTGTCTGGTTGTACGATTTTCATCGCTGCAGCGTTTGTTCTGTTGATCTCTGTAGTGTCGCGTTGGGGCATGGCCGGTGCTTTGTAGCGTTTTACGTCATGGGAGTGGTGCCAGACTGTTTTTCCTACTAGTTTCACTGCCCTGTCTGTAACTTCCTCAACTCTACGGGGCCCTGTGAAACGAGGTGTGTTCCAGCGCCTCGTGAAGTTCCTTAATAGCACTGTGTCTCCTATTTTAACTGGGGGTTCTTTAGTTATTTCAGGGCTGTTGTCGTTTTCTTCTGTACCGCCTTCTGACCTTTGTTAGTTGTATCTGTCAAGAGATAAAAGTGCATTTAGGTCGAGGTAGAACCATGATTCTCCAATGCGTGCTGCAATTACCTCCTTTCTGTGTGTGTGGGATAATGTAATTGCGCTAGTGCTATTTTCAATAGTGCTAGTAGCATGACTACTTCTCCAGTGTTGTTTTGTCGCCATATGGCGTCAGTGGGAGACATTAAACACCCCCTTTTGACCCATAATTCTTTCTCACCTATTGGTGCTGCTGCCTGGCTACAGTTTCATAATCTGAGTTTCTGGTAGGTGGTTGTAACCTTCCTTCATCAACATCTGTCTCACCCCTCCCCTTTCTTTTTGTTTTTCTTTGAGGTTCCACAATTCCCCAAAGTATGAGGCATGTTTGACATGGCAATCTGCTGCTTCGTTCCCTTTCGATTTTGGATCTTCTCCATTAGGGGTGCTTGGCACTTCACTAAGGCAAGTTCCATTGGGTACATTACAACCTCTATTAGCCCCCCAACAGGAGGGCATGCTGTACAGGTGTCCCATCCGTCCTTCTGAACCCCCTTTTTAACCATCATGCTAAGCCGGAGTGTACTGTTGATGTTATGTATGCACTGTCAGAGTATATTGTAACCCTTTTCCCTTCACATTCCCTGAGGACCAATATCAAAGCCACTAGTTCTGCTGCCTGTGCTGAATAGTGGGGGGTAGTCTAACACTTCGTACTACCTTGCTCGTCCAATCTTCTCTTAACTTTACCACTGCTGCACCTGTTCTCCTGATCCCATTGCCCTCATCGATTGTTGATGAGCCATCGATAAATAGCACCTCTCTCCTCCCCAAGTGCATCTTCCTCTACCATCAGTGTTGCTGTATATACTTCAATAGCGTTAGTGCAATCATGGGCATATTCCCCTTTTTCGTATTCTTCTCCCAGGAAGTGGGCTGAGTTTACATTTTTGCACCTTACTATTTTTAATTCAGGTCGTGATAGTATGATCTCATACCCTGTTACCCTCTGTGTTATCAGTGTACTTTTTGGCCTGTGCAGGATAGCAAAAGAGGGCATGTGCCACGTGAAGTGTGGTGGAGCATCCCATAGTTATTGATGATGCTTTCTCTACAGCGAAGGCTGCAGCAGCCAAATGTTGTTCGCAAGGGAAGTGTCCTGTCATTACTGGATCCAATTGACCACTGTAGTATGCAACTGGGTTATGGCCCATGCTAGTTTTTAGCGTGAGAACTGCCTTCATGACCACCGCATCAGACTGTGAGAATATACAAAATTTCTTTTTGTAATTTGGAGTTCCTAAAACCGGGGCTGTAGATATTGCCTCCTTCAGCTCATGGAAGGCATCCGTCATTTCTCTTGTCCACCCCAGCTGTGTGTGCCCTCTTTGTGCTTCTTTAAGGGCGGTAAGTAGAGGACACATGTAGGTACTGTAATCAAAGACCCATGCTCTACAATAGTTGCATAGACTGAGGAATTGCTGTAGTTCCCTTACCGTTTTTGGTTGAGGTGTGTCAAGTACTGGCTGTGCTCTCTTTGGTGCTATGTGTCTGCCACTTTGAGATATCAGCTGACCTATGTATAGTACCACCTTCTGACAATATCGTAATTTTGCTTCATCCACTTTGTACCCTTTTTCTGCTAATACAGTGAGCATGTGTACAGAGTTTTTCTGGCAATCTTCCTCTGTGGTGCTGCCAATGAGAATGTCATCTACATACTGTAGGATTGTGCTCTCTGTTTGGATATTGCCTAAGTCCATCTGAATTACTCTGTTAAATATTGAGGGTGATTCACAATATCCTTGAGGCAATCTAGTGTGTTTCCATTTTTGGTTGCGCTACATGAAGCTTGTCAAATCCTGTGAGTCTGGGTGTAAGGGTATTGAGAAAAAGGTGTTCTTGAGGTCGATAACAGTGAAATATGTCACCTCGGCTGGGATGCCACAGAGTATCGTGGCAGGGTTAGCCGCTATCGGGTATTCTGCCTCTACAATGTGGTTGAGGGGTCGTAAATCCTGGATTAAACACCATGACCCCCCTTTTGCCTTGCGGATGGTGTACACAGCAGTGTTACATGGGGATTCTGATGGCACTAGGATACCTCTGTCTATGAGGGCACTTATTGTCTCATAAATACCTTCATCTGCTTCTTTTGTCAGGGGTAATTGTCTGACTCTTGGCAAAATCGCCCCTTTTTTCAGCTTTATGTTTACTCCCCCTATATGTATTATGCATCCTATGTCATAGGGACTTGGTGTCCATAGTGTGTTGGGTACCTTTGCTAAATCTTCCTCGCAAAAGGGACTTGGTGCTAGGAGGGGTGCTTCCAGTTCCATTGTTATTTTTTGGGCCACCTCTCTGCATGTTATGCGTAACCAGAAGTATACACTCATTCCCATCATCATCTCACTTTTTCCTTTCTCTTGTGAGAATAGCCCCTCATCTGACACCAGACTTAATCGACACCCTTCTGATTATCGCCCTCCATGCCTTACCCTCGTCATCTAGGGCGTACACTGCAACCCATTCTTTTCTTGCCACAATTCCCTCTATATCAATTGATATGAATGCTCCCTCCTTCTCATCTGCTGGTGTCTCTGGCTTAAAGAGGTACTCACCTGGCCTTCTCCAAACCTTTCCTGCTATTCCTGGTAGCCATGCAAGTGCCATGTCGGTCCCGTTTTAGAACGTTTCTGGATCGACCGGCTCCCCCCTCTGTACACTTTCCCGCAATACACCTGGAGTATTTGTCTGCCTGTGAGCATGTGAATGCCTGGTGTGGAGCACACTATGCCTTTGTCTGTGAAGGATATTGTCATATTCAGTCTGCTCATTATGTTGCGACCCAGTATGTTTACAGGTGCCTGTTTAAAGTAAAGTAAAGGCAGAGATAAGTCGTGGTCTCCTATTGATAAGGAAATATTATCAGTAAAGGGAACCACTTCTCGAGCCCCAAAAAATCCTTGAGTGTTCATGGCATCGCCTGACAATGTGTACCTTCCCTCCCGTATGCATGATCTAGTGGCCCCAATGTCAACAAGAATGGAAAAGGTTTTGTCACCTATCGCCACCTTTATGCGAGGTTCCTCCGCATGGTTAGGTGTTACTGATAGGATGAGACACAACAAGTTTGTCTGTGAGCTGTCCTATTGTGGGTATATTGATTGTCTGTTTCCTGTGTAAGGGTTGTGCCCCAGTATAGTTACCCCTTCCATCCTAGTTATTGGGACAACTGCCATTGTGTCCATGGGTTGTGCTGAGTTGTCCTGTAGTTGTGTTAGTTGTTGTACGGTTTGTGTATGTTGGTCCACTGGTGCAGCCAGTTGTTGTGGTTGTTATGGTGCTGTTTGTTTTTGTATTTGTTGTGTTACTGGCGTGGTTTGGTGTTGTACCTGTGGCGGAAGTATGCTTTGTTGCTGGCCTGTCTGTAATGTGACCTAGTTGCCCGCACGTTCAGCACTGGGGCGGCTCTCAGGCTTGACATGGGAATCCTCCTCCTCCCTCGCCTTGTCCCTGTTGTCCTTGCTGTTTGAATCCCCTGAATCCCCCATCCGGGTAATGTGATGGTGGTCCAAACCCCTGCCCTCTCTGGATCCCTCTTCTTCCCCTATAATTGTTCTGATACCCGCCCATTCCCATGTATCCTCCTCCTATTTGTGGTGCGTATTGCTGTATTGTATTTTACTGCTGCTGCTGTTGGGGTTCAGGCTGGGGTTGTGATACTGCTGTCTGTGTTTGTGGAGCTGGGCTCATTATGAGTGCTCCTTCTAGAGCGTATTTAGTTACTTCTGGATCAATTTTGCTTCATCTGCTTTTCTATCCTCTGCCTTTTGCTTCATCTTTTCCTGCCACAGCCTGCAATGGTGTACTATGGTGAGTTGTATTTCTGACCATGCTTTTGCTTCCATCCCCACAATTTTCTTCAGTTTTCTCTGCACCTGTGCCGGTAACCCTTGTATCAAGATGTGATAAAAGATCACTATCATTTTATCCCATGACTCCTTCGTCTCGAGGCGCCACAGTTCTTGAAGTTCTTGTATATAACTGACAGGAGGGTCTTCATCGTCACGTATCTTGTGTGACTTAATTGCACCCATGTCTGATGTGTCGGGATATTGTGTCCACAGTGCCTGCCACAACGCATGTCTGCAGTTTGCAAATGAGGATCGGTCATTTGTTGTGTTCTGGGTAGTCCCTCCCGGGAACCCTGCCCCTTTCCAAATGTCATCCGCTGCGTCGCCCAGTATCGAGACCAGCAAGCCCTTGACATCACCAACCACCAACCTGTGTCCTGCTGTCAGTTTCTCCATTTACTAAATCCATTCCCCCGGTCCCTCACTTAAGGACGGTAACCTGCACTTTATGTTTTCTTTATCTGTGTGTTTCCAAGGTACATACTATGGTCTTGTCCCTCCTCTTTCCAAAAGGGGCATCTGTGAATACACAGCCCTCTCTTCAGGTGTGTGCCTGTATTGCTGTACCTCGATAGGGCCCCTCTCATCCTCTGCGTTTGCCCCAATGTCTGTCATGTCTATAGGATGGGATTGTGGTGTGTTGTCCCGTGTCCAAGTGTGTCCACCCTGTGTACACGAGTGCCCTCTATTGTTTATTACTGTTGCCCCATCTCTCCTGTGTCCTGGGAGGTCCTGGAGTCTATTAGTGTAGGGTGTTTGCAGGGCCGCTTCTGCGGTTGTGTCCTGAGTTATGTTGTCAATACACTGCCCCCGCCCCTCTCATCTGGTGTTTTACATTCCCATAACATTCCTGTCCCTTTTTTCGCATTATGTAAAGCTTAGCTGGCCCCTTTCTTTCTGCATCGCTATCCTCACCGTCTCCATCTGTCTCTTCCTCATAGCTACAGAATCCATCCAAAAAAGTCAATTTACGCAGAAGTGGATAGCGTACATTTACTGCGTTCTCCTCTTCCCTTCCTCACAAATCTGGGACATCGTATGTACCTTAGACATACTTGCGCCATCCACTGGGCATCCGTTAGGGGCTTGTCTGTTCTGTTGTCCTTCCCGCTGCTCCTCTCCCCCCCTGTTCCTGTCCAGCTCCTCCCTTACCGCTTCGCTCACCTTTTGCAGTTCTCTCTCGTCTTCCTCTTTCTGCATTCGCTCTCTCCCTGCCCTTGCCATTTTCAACACCCTTACTCTTCCCTCCTCGTACTTACGTGTTTGGTCTAGGAGTATCTTCTGCCTCCAAAATGCCATTTCCCTTTCAGCCTCATTCCCTTCACTCTCGTCTACTTCCGTTTTCCTTGTCTCTGCCTGCACCTTGTTCCCTTCACCTGTCGTATTCCTCCCTATCACCTCTGTCTGCTCCACCAATGCCAACTGTTCCTTCCTTTCCTGCTTCTTTAACTCTAGCTGTCTCACTAACACATTCCTTTTCTCCGTCAATTCCGCTATTTTCACTTCTAACTCTGCTTCCTCTTCTTCCCGCCACTGCCGTTCCCTTGTTACGTGCATTGACCTTCCTCAACATCCATGTCCCAGCTCCAACTCTTTTATGGCCTTAGTTGCACCTTCGGCCTCCCCGATATTTACCCCTGTAACCTCAAGAGCACCTGTGCCGCTACCCATTCGCCTGGACTTATTCCTGCAAATACGTTCTTTTCTTGCCGCAACCCGCCTTCGTCGAGGCCTGCACTGTTGGCCTCTGCCCTTGTCCCTTCTTGCAGAGCGCTAGGGGCAGCCACCTTTGGAGCGTATGGGGGTGGTTTGTATGTGGGGTTCGAGCATCCTTCTGCTGCTGTTAACTCTCGAGGCTCCTTAACTTCTCTTAACTCTCACACCGGGTATAAACCCTGCTCCTCCTCCTCCTCCTCTGCGTCATTGGATGCAACGCTAGGCGGTGCGGGAGGCGGAGCGCAGGAGTCCTCCCCCCCTCATTTTCCCCCTGTAAACTCATCATCCATGCTGGTGCTCCTGGAACATACGCCACAGTTCAAATATCTCCATGCGGTTAGCTAACTTCTTCCCCTTGTATGTTTTGTGTAAATAGGTCAGTAGTGATTGCAGCACCTCTTTGGAGAAACTGCCGTTAGGCGGCCATGGTACCATTACCTTTCCATCCGTACCTTTTGTCCATTGTATGCTATATTTCACTATCCTATACTTATAAATGGGCAGAGATGCTGGTTGGGGGTCACTAATGTTTTGGTCCTGCTGTACGATGTCCCACCCTCCCCTGTGGTACATCATAGTTCGTTTTGTATGTTACCTGACCTCTAATCGAGGATTTTGACTCTCAGCTGTCAGGGCAAGGATACAAATGTTGTGGGTTATACAGTTCAACTTTGCTTTATCAATATTTATTGACCTCTGCGGCCCCACACCTTGCACAACGTACTCTTGTACCTCCTGCCTCCACCAGGGCTGCCACTGTCCGGTACACCCCCTCAATTGTGTGCAGGCGCCTTCCGCACACTGCTGCTCGTTCACTTGTCTCACAATCTCAGCACTGCGCTGCCGCCCTTGTACCTGGTAATAACACAGTGTCCTATGCGATGGCCTATGGGTGATGTCACCAAGCTGAGTTTACAAAACAAAACAATTTGTGCGCGCACAAGACAATAACCCCTTCATTTCAATCCCACTTTGATAACCCACAATTCCCACAGCTGTCTTCCCAACTCCCCCGGAGTGGAGTACATTTTATCAATTAATCTCGTGATTAAACTGCACCCGTCGCATCGCCTGACGTGCGATACGTTTCTCACCAGGGAAACTTAACCAGTTAATGCACCTTCCGCAATCTAAGATAGCTCCAGCTAACTTTTACGGGAATACGACATCTATTCACTGAACTAGAACGTTCAACTCATAGGAAAACCATACCCCTATACGTATGTTCACTGTCCAGACCTGTTGGCATACCAACCCTTGCTTTATTCGTGAGTCCGTTGCCCCGCAACCGGAACGCTCACTAAACACAGAAAAGGGACTACCTCGGCTACAATACCTACAACCGTACACGTGCCGAACAATACCTCTTTACCAACAATTATGACAATGCCACCTTGCCCTCGTTCTTATTTACACATCCCCCACCCACAAAATATTTGGTTGCTGGTTGTGTGGACCACACTTACTTTAGTTCCACGTCTGCCTCTGGACGGCATTGGTTTTGAAGTTGGCTCCCGACCACCAATCTCTGGTTGCGCAGTCCAGTTCTCTCGCATTTTCTGAGAGAGTCCTTCAGTCCTCCGAGGTCCGACGGCACAGGGGGCAGCAACTGGCCGAGCGGACGTCACAAACGATCTCACTAGAGCCTATCCCGGTGGGACCTCCAACTTGTTAGGGTTACTCCGGGGGCCGGCAGAGCCACACCTTGTGTCCACGGACCTCTGGTTAATGGAAGCCACTAACTCCTTTCCCTTGTCCCAAAGAAGTCAAGGTCCACACAAGGAGCAAGCGGTACTGCCGTTTATTACAGTAAATGAACAGGGATCAAATACTTGGAGCAATCCAGGCAAAATCACAATCACTCTGGCTCGCATGCCAGTTTTGTAGACAAGTGACTTTACTATCTGCGTCACTCAGCAAGTTCCATCCCCAAACCTAACTCCACACAGGATAGGCTCGCTGAGTGGTAGGTCCCTTATAGGAACGTATAGTGCGCAATATTAGTGGAGGCAGCTGGGTCAGGTGGTGTGCTCGGATCATCCCTAAAAATTGCTAGTCTGGAACTGTTACATTGGCGAACCCTGTGATTGGCTGGTAATTCCCTCCACCTGTCCCTAGCCCCCAGAGATCTGATTGGTCAGGCCGTGGGCCCCCAAGCCTGGGACCAACTCTGTTCCCAGCCCGCAAGACACCTGGCCATGTATACTGTGTATCAACAATGTGTGGCTATGTGACAGTGCCTGACAATGGTGTATGTACACTACTGCCATGAGAGCGTTCCATTCCGAGCATATAACGTTGCTGATATGTTGTGATTTGTTGCAAGCTCGGTTTTAGGTGTGAGGCAGCTCTGCTTTCCCAGCATGTAGGTCTTGGCATCATCTCAGCTTTGGCCAAGTCACGTGTGAGGCCACCGTGTGTGAGGCTGAATTACTTCGATTTGTTTTGTATTTTGATGGACGAGTCCCTGCTGGGGCCGGTATCATCTTGGCTCGGTGTGTGCAGAATGTTGTTTGCAACATTGTGGCCTTGACTGCTGTTGCGTCTGCCATGGCGATTCTGCTTGTACAGCAATTTGCTGCTTGAGGTTTCTGTGAGATGATCTTGGCTTGCTGGATTTTCCTAAGGCCTACTCTGGCTCTGAATATGTGTTCTGCATAATGTCCATAGGTTAAAACGAGACATGGTCGGTCAGGTCCCTCGAGTGCTCCTGTCCTTCCATAGGGTTAATAGCAAAGAAACAAGCTGGGGGTAGATCTCTGTCTTCGGCTGGGTCCTCCCTCTAGAACAGCCTCCCTGCCACTCTAAAACTTGAGGAGAACTATCTCCGGTTCCGGAAGCACCTCAAGACCTTCCTCTTTGCTTCTGCCTTCGCCCCTCCTCTCCCCTGCTGATTCTACTCTCCCTCGGCACCATGCACCTGGCCACCCTCTTTCCTCCGGGCCCAGGTACCTGCTCCTCTTGCCACCCGCACGCACTGTCTCTGGGCCACCCCTTGCACTGGGGTCTGTATCTGTACCCATACAGCCCCCCCCCTTTTTTGTTCTTCCTGCACTTATCAGACCTACCCTGGCTGCTGCCTTAAACCCAGCACTTGCCACTTGCTGGCTGTACTTCCTCTGTTTGTTGCCTTTTTATTTTTTTATTATTATTATTTATGTTTTTTTTCCTCCTTGCTCCGCACTCTCCTTTTGTTCCCCCTTCCATGCACTTCTCTCTCTCCCCCTCTACCATGCACTTGCGCGTTCTCAATGTCACTGGGCCTAGTAAGATTGTTTTTTTTGTTTCTCCTCTGTTCCCCTTCCCTTGCCTTGTCGCGCTCTGAAACACTTGTGTATTACCGCGATAGATATAAAATATCAATCTCAAAAGTAGCATATGTAAGCATGTACACAATCTCTTCTGGCATCTTGCGTTTCTGCTGTGCTATAGCGGCCTAAGTGGCCAAAATAATAAACATGCAGACAGTATGTATATGTTACCATCCTCGATCTCATAGAACTGTATGCATGTATTCTTCATGTAGGTTGGTGTGTGAATGTCCCGAGTGCGCGGAGTGCACGTGTGCTTCCTGTCTAACGTAGCTATGTCGCCATGACATCTCTAATGACTTGCAGCATAGCTTTTGTGGTGTTGTTAGTTGATTCTGTCCATGTAGTCGTCTCCAGCTCGGTCTTTCCTCTCCTCGCTCACTTTGGGTAGTGCTCGTACCACCGCAGGGTTGTGTGGTCGGCTGGCCGGGTATCTTTCGTGGTGCGTGCCGAAGGTGGGAGCAATGGGGATTGGTGCGAAGTCATATGGTCGGTGGTCGTTTTGTCATGGATACTTCTTCCGGTTGGGGGGTCCATCGGGAGGGAAGGTATGTTCAGATTTTCCCTCTTCACCCCTGGTTCCAGTCGCCACGGCCCGACCCTGTGGAGTCTGTCTAATTGGATCTCCAGGGCTGTTTCAAGGACTAGGGGATCTACGAAGATAGTCTTAAGTACTTGGGGTAGGTCCTGGTCCTGTGTCTCCTCCGGTAGGCATTTCACTCAGATGTTCGATCTCCTAGACCTGTTCTCCAGATGCTCCTCCTGGAGTCGGAGTTTGTAGGTGGCCGCTGGCAGAGTTTCCAGCAGGACGTCTGCTTTCCTAACATCTTCTGTCAGCTCCTGGATTGCTCTCTCATTAGAGTCCACCCTTTCCTCGATTTTGTTGATGTCCCTGTTAATCTCTTGCAATCCCTCTGCCAGGTCTTCTCTCAGGGCGTCCATTTGTTTTTGCCCAGCAGTGGTGATCTTGTCCACTATCTTGCCTGGAAGGTGTTTGAGTGCAGATTGTGTTACTGGTCTGTCCTGCTTGTCTTGCGTGGGGTCCATCCTTGTGTCTGCAAACCAATCTGTCGTGGGGTGCCCCCCGGCTTGGTCTGTCTCCTTGGCCCATATCTTTGGTAGTGGTCCTTCCTGTGTCTTCCTGGGGTTCCTGGGGGCCGACTGGGAGTCTTTATTTCTATTTTTCGACATTGTGCTGAGAGATGGTGCCCCTGAAATGCAAAGGTTGCCTGATCTGCACTGTTTCTATGCAGAGACCGACCGGGGGGTACGTGGAGTATTGCTCCGCGTTCGGCGGTGTGTTGGGTGATCCCTTCTGCTGTGTCCTATCTCTCCTCGCACGTCGTTTATTTTAGTGGCTGGAATAGTCTGTTCAAGATCAGTTAACTTGTAGCTTCCCAGTCCACCCCAGCCACACTTGTATGCACTAGGTTGTTCCATTAGGCACTGGATCGCGTCTCTGTTAGTGTCTGGGCCTGGATTATGTAGCTCCCCGTGTTCGGGGTGTGGGCTATCTTGGGTTAGGTTACTTGGCTGGTCCAAGGGCTGTCACACCCATCAGCTGCCCTTGGGGTCTGCAGCCACTCTTTTGTGCGCTCAGTTGTTGGCCCCGCTCTCAGTGTCCCTCTTGGGTGCCCCTCAATCCTTTCTGCATTCCTCCCACGGGGAGTCGCTAATAGGCCATGGGCTCAGCTCTTTGTGGGCTCCCCTTCTGTTGTGGGGCCTCCATGGTTTGGATAGGGTATTTTGCTGGGGTTTTCTCCCCTATTTCTGCATGGGCTTCTGCTACCAGAGGGTCCGCTGCTGTCGTTGCAGACCTTCCGTCCCCCCTCTTCAGCGGCCAGTGGAGATCTGCACATGGGTCCCATGTCCGGTTCCCCCTCTGCGTTATCAGTGACAGGACTTCCGGGGAGAGGGGCGTCTGGTCCCAGTGTATGACCTTCACCTAGTTGATCGGGGAGCCTGAAGGGAGGACCAGCGTCGGAAGAGGGGCGGGGCTGATCCTCACTTACTTGTCCTCTACGCCCTCTCGTGGGAAGGGTCCCTCTTCCCTTGGCCTTGGGCTCTGGAGGGCTCCGTGGTAGATCCGCTGGATACTGGAGCGCCAAATCTCCAGTCCACCGATGCTATGAGGAGCGGTCCAACCTGGGCTGTCCGGAGCGCTTCTGATCCAGTGAATTCTGGATGCTGACTGCATGGTGAGGGCACCGGAGGCCTGCTGCTGACCCCAGCGCATAGTTGAGGTCCTTGCCTTCAGGGGAGGCTGCGTGGCTGTCCGTCTATGTTGGATGGGGTGCCGCGCCTGGTACCAGTCTCGCCCTTAGGGCTACCCATTTGGATCCGGTGTATAGATCCGGTGGAGCCTTTGTGTGCTTGAAGTTAGGAGGATGGGGTGTGCTGGTGTTTGCCTTCCCAGTCTCGCTGGGAGAAGCGCAACTTTCTGTGGGGCTACTGCGTGCCTTTTCCTCTCAGTGCTTGGATGGGCGTTGGGGGTCTCCCCGCCCAGGTGGTGTCGGGAGCTGGGGGAGCGGCTGCGTAGCGTGTTTGTGCAGGTCTGGGGTCGCTCTAGATGGACAAGCAGTGTCCCGCTGCACCCACTAAGTCGGAGGCGCTGCCTGTTTTCCGGAGGGCCTTGGTTCCCACTGCGGTGCCTCTTGTGGTCCGGAACGTCGGCTTGGCAGTTACCACCCTTGGCAGGGGGACGAAGTCGGAACTCATGGGGTTCCCTCCCACGGCTCCTTCTGCCTGGCTTCTGTTGAGCGGGCCTGGGCCGTGCTCTTCCTCTGGTGGTACGCCGCGGGATTGGGCAATAGTGCTCTCCCTCCTAGGTTTGCCCGCGGGGGCACATGAGCTCATCAAGGCACTCTGCACTCTCAACAGCTTCACACTCTCTGGAGGCTCGGCAGGCTCAATCGGGTACTTCCCTCAAACTACCTCTGCGCTCCGGTGTCAGATTCTGCGACGGCTGGTGCCTGGGGAGGGCTTATTTACCAAGTGTGCATACTTGTGCGGCCTTGCGGGTCAAGAGCGCATTGAACGTGGTGTTCACTAGAGCACGGCCATCTTGGAATCTTCACAATCCTGCATTACATATTTTAATAACCGCCAGATCATACCCATTTCTGCGTTCACAATCTTTCTCTGGAAATGTAAGCTTTCCACACTACCATTGATTCCAAGGAGAGCAACCCGAGCTTGTTTCTTATAACCGGCGCAGGTACTCCCTGTGGCAGTTTTAAAAATGTTCTCCAGAAAAAAGCCTTCCAACATTTTCCAACGACCAATCAGACCAAATAGAAGTGTTTCTGGCCCATAAGTTAATACTGAAACTATCTTTTTACAGTAGAAGTCCCTTACTGGGACAGAGGAAAAGTAACCATAATTCTTATTCACCTGTGCTGCCTGAGTCGCCAGCACCCGCAACTGTTGCTTTTTATACCTAAACAGTTCTTCCACATTCTTATTCCTAAACAAGTAGAACCACAGATACAAGAAATGTTCAACTTGTTCAATGGGATTATTGTTCAGCACCCATCTAAACAGTTTTTGAGACGTCTTTCTAGGCTGTCTAAAACCTAGTACCTTAGTTTTTGCAACATTTATCTGTACGTTATTCCTCTCTGTATATTTCTCCAACACTATCAATAGGCATTGCAACCTTAATGGAGTACAGTCCATTAGAGTCATGCCATCTACATACAATAAATAATTGACATGTGTCTTATCTTTCGGGGAAAACAACGTGTCACCAAAGACCTGTCCTATATCCGAAATTAATGGTTTAAAAAGCAGTGTTTTAGCCCTTTGTCTGTTTTTACTGCTGCAGGTAGATGCTATTGCCTGTCCAGTCTTACGCATAAGGATGCATACGGATGTATTCGAATGCAGGCCAACCACTAAGGCTGGTGGACAGCCCCAAGAATCTAGCTTAGCCCATAACTGGTTTCTGGGAACAGTGTCAAAGGCCATGGATAGGTCGAAAAAAGAGTCAAAGTGGTTTCGATCGTTCCAAGGCCTCCTTTTTTAGGAGACCAAAAATGAGCCCATTGACCTCAGACCCTACACCTTTACAGAAGCCAGTTTGGTAGACATCTAGGGCCTTATCACAAGTTGGGCGGTAGCACTTAAATGCAGCAGTAATGGTGTTACCGCCGCATTTACCGCTCTGCCCAATCTCGAGTATGGCGTGTTTACCCCCAGCTCAGAGCTGGGAGTAAACACGCTGGGAAAATGCCCATTTTCTGCACAATTACCACCAGTGGTATTAGCGCACCGTAATTTCACCCAAAATTCCCCAATCAATGTGGAATGGGAGTAACGTTTAGCGCCCAACCCGTGATCCAGCAGTAATACCGCCAGACTGGTGGGCGCTAACGCAAATAAAGTTGGCGTAAACTCGTGGTGAGGCCCCTAGTCTCTTGATTTTCCTAACCCAGCTGCCCAGCTCCCTTTGCACTATACCCACAAATATTTTTGAGGGAATGTCCAATAAAGATATGGGCCCTGACAACCGGCACACATCTGAACACGGCTAGCCGTGTATTCCACGCTGACATGGCCCACAGCTTACCTCTGCACTGCAGGCTCCTATCAGTCTGTGTGCAGACTACCCTGCAGCTCTCCAGCACATCGCAAGTGCCAGCACCACGATAGCACCACAAATCTGGCGGTCACATTGGGCAAAACAAACTCTTTCTAGCTGCCACACTCAGTGTTAAGATTCTCCCGATCCAGGAATTCTACAGCCTGCACTAGCTGCTTCTCTTTCCCCCTTTCTGTAAGGGGTTGCGGAACTCTGCTTGGTCCTGAGGGAGGTGGTACATGGGCTCATTTTTGACACCAAAACATAAAGCCCGCTTGGAAGCACATAAGGCACAAAGGAATGAGGCCCTACAGTTCTTGGTTTATATCACAGTAGCATTACGTAGACCATTGGTTCATGATGAGGTGCTCTAAGATTACATTTTAGGTTTCATTTGAAACTGGTCAGAGAATAAGGACTATGATACTGTTGTGAAGTTGATTGTTCAGAAAGTAATGTATAGCAAGCATGAATAGAATGTTATGTTAATCTGGTGCAAGTAGCCCTGATGATGTCATAGAACAAACCTGTGAGATCTCTGGTTGTTTCAAGATTCTATCTTTGTCAGTTGGTGTCTTTGCCCTGGAGGAGAAGGGTCCTCAGATGTGGGGGGTCTTTTCATTTCTCTACTTAAATAAATAACTTATATGAAGACTTACCTGAGGTTGCCTTGTCTTCATAACAATGGCGACGAGGATGGGATAAAGGGAGACCCCCCACGGCAAGTCCACAGAGTGTAAGTCGCTCCGCTCGCTCTAGCGTTGAGTGACCCCCGAGGGAGCCACTGCGACTTGCTCGCAGAAGCAGTAAGTTATCTGCTCATCTGGCTGGTCTGGAGACCCGGACCGCCTGATCCCCTGGATGCGAGGGAGCCGAATCCGTGAAGGAGATAATTGGACGGCGTATCTCAGTGTGAGCCGGCCGCCCACTGCCAAGTAAGTGACGCGCGCGTTGTCCTGCCGGCGCCTTATGAGACTCTCAGTGCCTTAGCATCCACATTTGAAGTATTCGGAATCGGAGAAACTCCATGTGTGTACACTTCGGGGAGGAGTGCGACGTTGGCCCAGCAGAACCGTATTGCCGTTCCGGCGTGCTCCGGAGCGGTGAAGCGAAGGACCGGATCACCCGCGTGAGTAAAAGAGGCTCAGGGTGCGGTGTCAGACCAGCAGCACCTTGTCGCAGCGCCGCAGGTTGGAGTGAGAAACCAATTTCCCGCGTGAATCGAGGAGGATTACTGCGTTGTACCAAACGCCCATAATTTGTGAACACAAAGACGCGCCGTAAGTGACGGGAAGGCAGTGGGCAGGGCACAGCCTGAGAACAGTACCGTATGTAACTTAAAGGACGCGCACCACATTTAAAACAACGCTGACAACGCTGACAACTAGGCAGTGGGCAGGGCACAGCAAGGAACATTACCGTATATAAGGTGAAGGACGCGCAGCACGAATAGAAAGCAAGATCATATGGTCGCAAGATAATGCTGTAACATGCCGCATGGTCTAAAATAAAATCTAGATACGGGAAAAGTGAGGTGGTTCACAAACAACCGAAGTGTTTGAGAGTGGAGCCGGCAAGCAGCCTC
The DNA here is from genome assembly GCF_040938575.1 of Ambystoma mexicanum. Classification (NCBI taxonomy): domain Eukaryota; kingdom Metazoa; phylum Chordata; class Amphibia; order Caudata; family Ambystomatidae; genus Ambystoma; species Ambystoma mexicanum. The sequence continues at coordinate 248,650,332 of NC_090930.1, read as the reverse complement.
GTTGGAGTCTGATTACAGTAGATAGGTGATTCATATAAGCTGAATTGTATCCCACTCAGGAGCGCTTCTCAGCAGCATGGCAGGATTACCGGGCATCGCTGGTCCACCAGTTTTCATGCCAGTTCCAGGACATGTTAAGATTTTATGGGCCCAATGGCGCAAAGGGTTTTTGCACTATTTGAAAGCTGCTGGGGGTACATCTTACTCAAGTGAGAGAAAACTAGCCCTGTTAATGCATTTTTTGGGATATGAGGGGCAAAGAATATACGAGACACTCCCACAACCCCATGGTGATGGTTCTGGAGATGACATGAATGAATTTGACGCAGCTTTAATGAAGTTGGATAAGCACTTCAATCCAAAGACTAACACTATATTAGAGCGTTATAATTTCCGCATGCGTGTGCAAGTAGCTGGAGAATCAGTGGAAGAATATGTAACCGCTCTGAGGCATCTAGCGTTGTCATGCAAATTTGAAGAAAAATTTGATGAGCACATACGCGATCAGTTTATGACACATTGCAGGGCAAACAAAATTCGAGAGGAAATATGGCTACGAGATGAGCCTAATTTAGATGAAGTTTTGGACATTGCTGGAAGAGTGGAACATTCTCTGGCGTGTGTGGCCAGGTTAACTAAAAACGAGATAGGAGATACAAAAGAAAACAAACCTGAAATCTTAAGTGTGACGGATGGGAAGCCAAAGAAAAAGTCCAGGACTCGACAGTCAAGTCGTGGAGTTGTAGAAGAGAAGAGAAGTCAAGAAATAGTGCAGAAGGCTGAGAAGAAGGAGGAAAGACTATGTTTCCGATGTGCTAGCAATACCCATTTCGCATCATCCGTGATATGCCCGGGACGCAGAGTTACATGTGCTAAGTGTAAAAGGAAGGGACATTACGCGAATTGCTGTAAGAACTATCAATTTGGACAAACTAATCAAAGGAAAGTATTATATGTAAATGAAGAAGAAGATGGAAGATCATCCGAGGAAGAAATGTCCATTCCATTGCAGAGTGTTGTGGTTAACACTGTTAACGTTGTGTCCGAGAGTGAAAACGTGGATGATTGTGAGCGTCCGTATGCACTAGTCAAAGTGAATGGTCATGAGATATGTATGATGGCAGATTCTGGGTCCAAAATTACCTTGGTACCTAAGAGCGTGTTTGAAAAGGACATGCAAGGAGAGGTGTTCAGCTTATCAAAACCTGATATAAATCCAGGTGGATATAATCAGGATAAAATTGACTTGTTGGGATATGTCTGGAGTGAATTTGAGTTCAAGGGACGCAAATGTAATGGCAAGGTTTATGTAACGAAAAGGGGTCAGACGTTGCTAGGATGGAGGGAGCAGAAAAATCTTGCCATTAGGCTAGATCCCAACAAAGTTGAGCAGGTCTTCCAGGTGTCAGAACCAAGTGTAGGGTCATGCAAATATGTAGCAGAACATAGAAGTGTGTTCAATGGGAACATGGGGAAAGTGAAAGGATTTATACACCAAATTGTACTAAAGCGTAATAGCACACCTGTAGCTGCAAAGCTTAGACCGGTACCATTGTCTTTAAGGGAAGGTGTCAGAAAGGAGTTGATGAAGTTGTTACAGTTGGGGGTTATTGAGAAGGCAGGAGGTGTTGAGTGGGTGTCCCCGGTAGTGGTTGTCAAAAAGAGTTCAGGGGATCTAAGATTGTGCATAGATATGCGTGAACTCAACAAATGTGTCATGGTGGACAGGCACCCGTTGCCTAACATGTGTGAGATGTTAACCATGGTTGGGCGGGGCAAAATCTTTTCAAAATTGGATATGGCCTCAGCTTATCACCAAATTGAATTGGAGGAGGGATGTAGAAAATGTACAGCTTTCATCACTCATGAGGGTGTTTTTCAATTTAGAAGGATGCCATTTGGATTAGCATCGGCCTCGTCGGTTTTTCAAAAGGTGATGGATCGATTGCTCAGGCGCGTGAAGGGGGTATTTTGTTTCCAAGATGATGTTTTGGTATGTGGGGAAACACTGGAAGAACATGACAAGAGTTTGCTTGAAGTGTTGAAAATTTTTGAGGAGAGAGGAATTACTTTGAGGCAGGAAAAATGTAAATTCGCTGTTTCCAAAGTTGATTACTTAGGTCATGAAGTTTCTCATGAAGGGGTAAAACCCAAGGAGAGTATCGTAAATTCGATAAAGGTGATTGAAAAGCCAACTAATAAAAGTGAACTGCGTTCATTTTTGGGAATGACGGAATTCTATCAAAAGTTTGTCATGAATTATGCTTCTAAGGTATTGGAAATGAGAAAAATTCTAAAAAAAGGTGTTGAGTTTAAATGGAACGAAAAGTGTGATATAGAATTTTTAAGGATCAAACAAGAAATTGACATGGCCCGCCCATTAGGGTGCTTTGACACAAGGAGGTGTTCCATCATCACGGTAGATGCCAGTGAAGGTGGTCTAGGTGCAGTTCTTTCGCAGAAACAAGATGATGGAGCGGAGGTAGTCATAGCACATGCATCACGGGGGTTAAGAGGAGCAGAGTTGAGGTATTCCGTGCTTGAGAAAGAAGCTCTAGCATGTTATTGGGCAGTTGAAAGGTTTAAGAATTTTGTGTGGGGTATGGAATTCATTTTACGTACGGATCATAAGCCCCTGAAGATTATTTTCGAGAGTAAAGGTTTGGATAAGGTGTCACGCAGAGTAGCCGGATGGGTTACCAGGATGCAAGCGCACACATTTTTAATGGAGGTCATTCCCGGAAAGGAGAACGTGCTAGCGGACAATCTTTCAAGAGTGAAAGTTGAAGTCCAGGAAGAGTCAATTGAGGAGATGGAAATGGAAACGGTATTTGTAAATACTGAGGGAATTGTGTCTAAGGAAGAGTGGTTAGCGGAGATTGATAGGGACAAAAATATTAGCAAAGTAATTACTTATGTATTGACAGCAGTTTGGCCTAACAAATCTCAATTGGTCGAGGAGGAAAGACCTTATTGGGAGGTTAAAGATGAATTGTCGGTTACCGATGGTATGTTGTTTAGGTGGGAGAGAGCAGTTGTTCCGGCAGGGATACGAAGAAGGATTATTGATCTGGCTCATACGGGTCATATTGGGATTGCCAAAACTAAAGGAGTTTTGAGGTCAGATTATTGGTGGCCGGGATTTGACAAAGAGATTGAAAATCGACTGGCAGAATGTCAATTCTGCCTCAAGTGTGGAAAAGGGGTGGAAGCTAGAAAACAACCCCTTATTGATGTAGGTGTCCCTACCAAGGTTTGGAGTGAAATAGCGATGGACATTTTAGGTCCGGTTGAGTTAGGATATGGACGAGGAAAATATGTAGTTCTAGTAGTTGATTTATTTTCCAGATGGGTAGAGTTCAAAGTTGTCCGAGAAATAGCAGGAGAAAACATGGTGAAGGTGTTGCAGGAAATTTTTGCTGATGAAGGTTTACCTGAAAGCGTTCTCACGGATAATGGAACGCAATTTGTGGGAGGTGTATTCCCGGCATATTTAAAGAAGTGTGGAGTAGCCCATAAGAGGGCAGCATTATATCATCCTGAAACTAATGGAATGGTGGAAAGATTTAATAGGTGCGTAATGGAGAGTGTGCGAATGGGTGAACAGTGTGGTATCGACAAGTTGGTATCCATTCAAAATAGAATGTGGGCTTTGCGCATGGCACCACACACAACTACAGGATTGAGTCCTTTTGAGCTAATGAGGGGTCGAAAACCGTCCTCTATAGCATGTCCTCCATGGTTAGGGAGGAGTAGAGATTCAGATATAGTCATTGATCAAGTGAGGCAAGTTTTGAAAAAAAAGAAGAGTGAATGGGTTATGAGAGAAAACGAAAAGAGAGGAAGGAAGGAATTGCATGTGGAACGAGGTGACTGGGTGAGAATAAAAAAAGGTGTGGTGAAGAAGAAGGGAGAGCCATTATATTCTGACCCAGTTAGAGTAGTTGCGGTTATGAAGGGTGCTGTGCGAGTAGATGGTGGTCAAGTTTGGAACAAAAATAGAGTTGCTACCGTGAAGAGAGGTCTGTGGTGAGTGGAGCCTAAGGAGAGATACGGGGTTATGCATGTGCATCTTGTGAAGAAAAAAAAGGGAGATGTGTTGTGAAGTTGATTGTTCAGAAAGTAATGTATAGCAAGCATGAATAGAATGTTATGTTAATCTGGTGCAAGTAGCCCTGATGATGTCATAGAACAAACCTGTGAGATCTCTGGTTGTTTCAAGATTCTATCTTTGTCAGTTGGTGTCTTTGCCCTGGAGGAGAAGGGTCCTCAGATGTGGGGGGTCTTTTCATTTCTCTACTTAAATAAATAACTTATATGAAGACTTACCTGAGGTTGCCTTGTCTTCATAACAGATACCAAGACACAATTTGTAAACTTTTTAGCAATTGAGTCTATCTATACCTTTTTGTCCACTGTACTTTACTTTTCTTTCTCATTCCTTCTTTTTGAATCAAGTACAAAGAACCAATCATGACCTAATGTATATACTGTATGTTGTATTGAATGCTTGCATTCATTTTTTTCCAATGGTATGTCTGTTGATTATTGAATTGGTGATAAAATATTAAAGTGTTTTGACCTTTTTGCAAAATAAAACACGATACATGATAAATACAGGCCTTCTATAAAAAAGCAAACATGTTTGTGAGTTGCTTATGATGTTTTGAACAAATCAGTTCAACTTTGGAGTCAGTCTACCTCCTTCATCTATTGGGGTATCCTACAGCAGGGTGGCATTAAATGCACCAGCCTCCTCCAAACCTTTAAAAAAACGCTAAGAATTTGTTTCTATTTGTTTAAATCTTTCCTGGTGGGGCACTATTTCTTTGTATTCCAATAAAGATATGGGCCTGTAATTACCTGACACTTTACGTAATCCCTTCTTATAAATTGGGACTACTATTGAGGTTAACCAAGAAGGTGGGAATTGTCTTTCTCTAACAACTTTGTTGAAAATTTCATCAAGAAACTGCACCCAAATAAGAGGTTTCCCTTTTAGTACGGGTGTGGCGAGTCCGTCCGGGCCAGGGGCTCATGAATTTAATGAGATACACCAAATCATCCATGTGCCCACTCCAAGGACCAGCTGACATCGCCAATAGTTTCCAACACAGAGGGTGCCTCACTCTCCAATGTATACATTAACTTAAAATGATCTAACATTCTTCCGTAATCTGATTAGTTTGGAAACTAGACTGCAGACTTTCGTTTGATTTCACAATATTCCAGAATTCCTTTGTGTTATTCCGAGGCAGTATTAAAAGCATGTTTTGAGCCTCTGCCAAGAGAAAATGGTGCTTTTGATGGGCTAACCAGTTTTTATATGATTTCTTGGCACAACATCTTAACGACTGTTCTTCAGGTTTAATTTATTGAGTGGCCAAAGCCGTGGGCTTGCCAACTGAACAAAATGTCCTCCATCGATTCTAAAAAAGAATCTTGGGCGATCTTCAGGGGATTCCAGTATATATTTAGCAAGAAGGATACATCCTTCTCTGGAAATAGAGTTTGATTCCAATGGAGTTCTACAGCATGTACAAATTGGGTTAGGTTGTGCAAATGCTAACGATTTACTCCAAGTTACATTAGAAACCCCTACCAAAAGCCCAGCTGAAGGTCGTCCTGAGGGTGGCAGCAAGTGCACAGTGTACCTGTCCACCAGCGGTGGAGTCCTAAGCCATGTTTCTAGAAGGTACTGTGATTCTGGAATAAATTTGAAAAACCCCTACTATTCCAAGAAAGCAAACAAACTTCTCTCTCTTCACTCAAACCAGTGCCTGTCCTATGATTGTATGAAGCAGCACAACACTTATTGAAAGTGGAGAAGCCTCGAATTTAAGGTGGCCGCCAGCCAATTCCAGTTGTTCTCTTCCACCCGACCCATGTCACCTGTAGCAGCCACTGTTGTCTTTTCATATTTTCACCCTGAAAACAATGGACTTTAAATAGCAGCGTCATGCCACCTGACTGTTCTCGTTGCATTTTTTGCGGAGGTCCAGACTTCTTGTGATCACCCCCACTCATTGGCTCAAGTTTATATATATCAAACCCCAGGTCCTGATATTGTCGGCTGCTGCCAAAACCTGATTAACAACCATATTGGATTTAAAATGCAGTAGTTCTTTATCAAGATTGTAGTAATTCCAAAAGTCAACGCACACTATATGTTGATATGACAAATTTATATGAATAGGAGCTCTTCTTAGGGTTCTAAATATGTGTGCCAAAGGATTCAAAGCAAAAGCCGCTTGGTTAGATTTGTTTACCTGAACGGTCCGTCTTGATCTCACGTTCCGTCTTCTGCTTATTACCCCCCTGGGCACGCCTATGCAGAAACTGGTTTTCTCTCCAGCAGCGCCATATAGAGGGCAGAAGTTCAGATACCCCCCTCCAGTCTTTACACCAGGTCATTACAAGTCCCAGCAGATCGGGAGGTAAGGCGCCAGCAAATGTTAATCCCCATTCCCATAGAGCCCTATAGGACTCCATTGGAGTGGTGAGACACTAAAATGCAAAAGGACTGGCCTAAGAATTAAAGGGCCAATGAACCTGCTGCAAAGCAGCCTACAGGACAAAATAAAGTATGGACTAAATGGAGAAAGTCATTGGATTGGGAACAAGGAGCATAAAGAAATCTAGCCAGCAGACTTGTAGTGTGGCGGTCCGGAATAGGTGCCGGTACATTGCTACTGGCACCCTTAATTTAAGGACCGGCACACTCATAATGATCCAGCAAGCCTAGCAGGGCTGCAGAGGCTCTGGTAGAGCAGTAACACGCGTGGCAGGCTCAGTCCGACCCTGCCACCTGGAGCCCAAGACTGTTTATAGAGAGTCACTGTATAAACGACCAGAGAGCCAGACGGATTGAAGCAGACAGCAGGTGATACTTGCACTGGCCCTTGGAGGGGTACATTGGTGAACATCATTTAATCTGCTAGGGATCCCCTTTAGAGACTGGTTGCGTGTGAAGGACCTGCCCACCCTTCGCCAAAGCGACATGGCCAGAAATCTGGTGAAAGCCAAACAGGGAGGCATCAAGTCCATGCTGTTGCCACAGGAAAATAGAGAGAAGCACATACAGACAGCAATAGCTCAGATTAATACGCCACAGGTGGACAACATGCAGGCAGGATCGTTGCCCACCAAATCTGACCTGTAGGACTTAATTGCAGAACTTAAGCAGGAGATCAACGCCACAGGGGACAGACTTTCAAAATCAATAGCAGAGTTGGATAATAATATACGTTCAGCAGAGAAGCGCCTGGATAACTTAAAGAACTCCCTCTGTGAACACGTTCAAGACCAAATGGAGCTCCAGCAAAGGATGGTCACGGTAGAAGAACAGGTTGAGCAGATCTGGCTTCAACAGGACGGCATAGAAAACCGGTCTCTGCACAATAATATCTGAGTGAGAGGGATCCCTTGCATTATGAAAGACCAGGAACTGGATGAATTCATGAGGAGCCTCTTTTCTTTTAAATGCTGCTGATTGATAATGAGCCATCTGTATGTGCTATTTTCCTGCGGCAACAGCATGGACTTGAGGTCTTCCTGTTTGGCTTTCGCTGGATTTTAGGCCATATCGTTGTGACGAAGGTAGGGCTGGTCCTTCACACCCAACCAGTGCTCTGTAGGTGATCCTCGATAGAACGCACAGGGTGTACTCTTCACTCCAAGTATGAATACATATTCTCCCAGACGTTCTGACCAGAGTCCACTATTTTCAACAAAAAGAGCAGATTCTGGCAGCGTCCAGAGACAAGGGGTCCATCACCTTCCGAGCAGCAAATATCACAATGTTCCAGGATATAGCACCACTTACGCTGGCTAAACGGCGAAAGCTGAATGTGGTCACTAGCTGGTTGTGAGACCATAATGTGCGATACAGATGGAGGTACCCCTGTAAGTTGATATTTGAGTTTCAAAATCAATGATATATAATCTCGACAAAGGAAGAAGCTAATGAGCACTCCAACAGACAGGCCTTCAGCGGGAGTGACCAATGAGGCGACACCTTCGCGAGAGTCACAAGGCGAGGAAGGCCCGGATCCCTCTAGAAGCCCTAAGCGAGGCTCACAGAGGATGCAGAGTAGGTCAAGAAAGTAAAAAAATACCACGCCCAAGAGAGAAGCGATGAACAGTTCGCTCCCAGCTTTGCAGAGACTTTGGAACCTTTTACATTGAATCAGGATATTATTACTGATTGATGGTAATAGGGGGGCAGTTTGGGTACCTAGATTTGATTCACTGTTGCTGTTGGGTTGAGCAGTAGATCTATTTGGATCCCATTGGGATGTTATCTCACTGCACTGGGCACTTTGGTTGTTGTTGGGTGGGACCACGGGGTGATGTCCCGGTTAGGCGCCCTACTGTGCGACCAATGTTTTTGTTTGGGAATGGGAATTCCTGGCTTATTTGGTTATCTTAGAGATCTGCAGATTCCACATCATCTGGGGAAGGAAGAGCAGGGGATTGTTTTTGGGGAGTTAGACATTGTTTATTCTTTTTTCACTACCGAACTCAGGGTTGTTAACTTGCACATTTGCTCACATTCTCACATCGGCCTTGATAGGCGACTGATTTATAATGGTTGCTAGCATTCTAACATATAATTACAGATAGGGTCAGGGTGACCGCTGCGGTTTCCTGCCTAACCCTGAACATTCAGGGGCTAATTTCACCAATGAAGCGTAAATCTGTCTTCCAGAGTTTAAAGGCGCTAGAACCAGCATTGGTGTTTCTTCAGGAGACTCAACTCCTCCGTTGCAATGAAACCCCGATTTGTCAATGACACCTACCCTAAGGCATATTTTAGCGCTAGCAGTACCAAAACATTGGTAGTTGCTATTCTCACTCGAAAGGGTATTCCCTTAAAGGTTAAGGGGGTATTAAGAGAAACAGAAAGTAGATGCATAGCTCTTAACACTAGGCTGGATGGCCAGAGTCTGACCACAGTATCCTCCTACACCCCGAATATAGAGCAGGAAGCTTTCTTAAAATCCCTTGCACGCTCCCTGATGAACTTTTCTGATGGGGAATTTGTTATAGTGGCGACTTTAACTGCGTAGTGGACCCCAAAATAAACAAAACTCTCCCACCGACGAGTGCAGATAAATGCAATTCCCTAGTTGTGACAAAGCTGCTGCCGGATCTTTCTGTGAAAGAGAATTGGAGATTTTTTCACCCGGGCGAACGCTAAGACATGTTCTATTCGGCAGTGCACAAGGGGTTCTCCAGGTTAGATTTAGTCTCCATCACCATGATCCCGAAAGTAACAGTGATTGAGATCCTGCCAATAGTCTTATCGGACCATGCATCTTGACCTAGATCTGGGTCTAACCCCACAGCAGCGGAGATAGCCATGGGGGTTAAATGACTTCCTCCTAAAAGATGTCAGCATGAGGGCCTATATTACGGAAACACTAAACAACTATTTTACCGTGAATTATGTCGAAGACATCGACCAATGCATCCTGTTGAATGCTGGAAAGGCTGTCCCGAGGGATACAATCATTAACCAAGTTGCAGCACACATGAGAGCTAACAAATCCTACAGGATACAGCTAGAAAACGAGATCAGCCATTTAGAGCCGGTACACAAAAGCAGGAACTCACGGAAGTCCCTGAGGGATCTAAGACTAGCTTGAAATATCTTAGAAGCCCACTTGGCAGAAAACGCAGCACAACCTATTCTTAACACAAAACAATACTAATATGTAAAGGGAAACAAAGCGGATAAATTATTAGCTACGGAATTACAAAATCTTTCCAAACGTAATTATATCCACGCCCTCAGAGATAGTCAGGACAATAGAGTCACCTCCGAGTTTGGCAAAATCCCAGAGAAAGCAGCACAGAGAGCACAGTTTACAGAGCCTGTGCAGCTCCCGAAACTTACCAGAGAGGCTAGAGATCCGCTAGAAGCCCCTATCACTGAGCAGGAGGTACAACAGGCTATCCAGGAACTCCCACTGGTAACGCCCCTGGCCCAGATGGGTTTTCAACTCAGTTCTAAAAGGTCCTTATACTGCTGGTCTCTCCTCATCTCACAAAATTATTTAATACCCTCCTGAGGGTGGGTTTGGTCTCAGAATGGATGGCTGAGTCGATGACAATGTTGATCCCTAAGCCCGGCAAAGACTAGGAGGAATGCTCTGCATATAGGACCATGGCTCGTCTTAACATGGACACAAACATTTACAGAAAGGAGATTGCAGCTTGTTTGATGGGAGTTCTTCCTGAGTTAATAGACCGTGGTCAAACGGGGTTCATTATAGAGAGGGGAGCTCACGACAACATAAGGCGGGCGGTTGACTTGATAGACTCAAAATCCTTGTTTTCGGAGCTCTTCGTGATACTGTCACTCAATGCGCATAAAGCATTCGACAGCATGACGTGGGAGGATTTCAAAGCATTGAGGATACGAGTTTAACTTCGGCCCAGCTTTTATACTATACATTATGGCCAACTTTAAAATTCCAAAAACTAAAATTAATGTTAACGGTCAGTGGACACCACCCATTTCGACTGAAAGAGGAACGAGACAAGGCTGCCCACTTTCGTCCTGAATGTTCGCTCTGGCAATGGAGCCTCTAGCCCAGTGAATCGTAACCGTAACCGGCTGATCAAAGAAGTTTAATTCAGGGCACAATACATAAAATTGTACTCTACGCAGATGATGTTCGATGATTCCTTACAAAGTCTGTCACTTCGGTGCAAAAATTGGCTAAGACGCTAGATATTTTCTGAGATATCTCGAGTTTCCGCATAAACAAAGATAAATCGGTTGGCCTGAATATCTCTGAAACTCAGGCTAACCCACTGTCTCTACAGAATAATTCTCCTTTTAAATGGGCAGACAAAGAAATCACATACTTGGGCATAAAACTCACCTCCTTGTACGACTCAATAGCGGGAGCAAATATCCCTGACCTTTGCAGAGAGTCCAATAAACAATTAATCCGGTGGGACCTCGAAGAGATTTCCTGGCTGGGAAGAATGCAGACAATGAAAATGACCGTTCTCCCGGAGCTGCTATATGTATTTCAAGCCCTGACGATTCAAATACCAGCAAAGGAATTTGTTAATACATTTATCTGGTTGAACAAACCCCCTAGAGAACCGAGTAGGGTCATAACCAGACCACCGGGAATCGGGAGAATTGGGTGTCACATCCCTACAGAAATACTTTTTAGCCACGCAATTGGTCCCGATGCTTGATTGGCCAGTCGCCATGAGGACCCCGAGGTGGAAGGAAATTCAAGCAGCCGCCCTGGACCCTATTCTGCACATTCTCCCTTTTATAAGTAAAGAGGACAGGCAGCACTTGTCGGTACTACTGACACTAAACGTGTACACTAAAGCACTGGAATAAAGCTGGAATAAAGCTGGCCAACCTCTGGGTATTAGTGCGGCTCTTGGCCCATTAACCTCACTCACTAAAAATCCAGAGTTCTCTCTAGGGATGAATAAACAGGCTTTTGCGAAATGTGAAACAGGTGCACTACTGACACTAAGCAACTTATACAGGGAGGGCGAACCTCTAACCTTCTTCGAATGTAAAACAAAGTTTTGCTCCCTGAGACAGAAAGATACAGGTACACACAGATTAGACACTGGATTATGAACCTTATAGTAAAAAGGGCGGCTACTCTACACCCAACAGGTGTAGAAGGAAGGAGATCTAAGAAGATTTCCCAATGCTGTAAACTGTTACAAAAGTCAGCAGAGGGGGAAAATTTGCCCTGCATGCTCAAGTGGGAGAAAGAATTAGGGCAGGAAGTTTCAGAAGATTCTTGGAGGAAAATCTGGCACCGAGCCCATAAGTGCTCTAGATGTACGCAGGTTAAGGAAGGTGCTATTAAACTATGCTTCTGGTGGTACCACCCTCCAGTGAGAATCCATACGTTCTATCCAACAAGTTTGGATCGCTGCTGGCATGGATGCGTAGCAAGAGGGGATATGATACATATGTGGTGGAGCTGCCCCGTCATACAAACTTACTGGAAATAAATTCTGCCAAATATAAATGACATCACGGGTCACCAGCGTTCACTCAACCCCTAGTGGTTATCCTGGGCGATGCCCCAGAAGACGATTCGTACCCGCTCTCAGGCCCACGGGCGACTCTGACACTCATCTATTGCTGGATACAAGCTCGATTCTGGAAGTCAGAGGAGGATCCTCCGCTAGCATGGTGGTCGGTTAAAGTGTGAGAGATCCTGGCCATGGAAAGAATCACTGAATTATTGTCTAATGCGATTTCCAAATATGCTGGAGTGTGGCTTGTTCCTAGAATTTGCTAGGCTTAGAGAATCAGCAAACAAATAATGAAATACATGGCTTTGGTATAGTGGGTGTTTATTGGTGAGATGTCAAGAGATCTATAAGAAGGGAACTACAATGATGCTACGAGATAGGCCACTAGATAGGAAATGTATGTTAAGGACGGTATGCTAAACAAGTAGCTGAACCTATAAGTTAAATAATAAGTTTCTAATGGTAGTGCTTATCCCCCTTTTTTTTTTTTTTTTTTTGCAGGGGTGGGAGGTGGGGGAGAAAACCTGTTCTTCATATGTGATGAGATATCTTGTTTCTCAATTGCTATGTTCTCTGAAGAAAAGCTTATAAAAAAAAGCAATGCTATTAGTGAAGCAGGGTACGAGGAGAGGAGGAGGAAGCTTCATGGAGGGGGTACCTTGACTCATCCTGCCAAGTTTCAGATCATCTGCGTCTCCACACCAGCTCGGCAGGGCAAGCGTACCATGATATGTTTCACAGGTCTTTACTAGATGGTGGTGGAGGAATCCAGAGTGCCATATGAGTCAAGGCACCCTTTCATGAAGCATCCTCCACCTCTCCTCATACCCTCTGTTTTGTCTGCCGTGCCCTCACCAACTCCGTGGGCGAGCGCTTGCTTCTACGACCTCACAGATCCTCTTTAAACAAAGGTGAGGGAGTACAGAGCGTCAGACGGGACAGGGTACATTTCCCCTTCACAGAGCATCTTCTGATTCACCTCGCCTCCTGCACTCTGGTCTCGATCACCTTAGAAAGTGGTGTGGGGGGCAGAAGGCACCACACTTCACCCCAGCTGCTCACAATTTGTTGAGGGGTCTCGCTGTTCCCGGCAGAGGTTCCCGGGGTCCTCCACTAATGCAAGCTTGCGCTGCTGCCTTCATGCCCCATCTTGAATGGATCCATATCGGAGCTCTGGCCGCTCTGCGCCTTTGTTTAGTCTGGCCGCGTTAGTGCAGGGCGTCCCAGGCTCCACTCCATGCTACCACTATTCGGCATGGGTTCCCTCATGACTGGGGGACATAAAGCTCATTTCTGGCAGGTCTGCAGGGGCCTATAGAGCATCGTCCCACAGAGCTCAAAGTGAATGCGTTGCCATGTTCCGCTGCTTAGCCACTCCATAACTTTTTATGTTGACGCACCTTGTAACTCTGTCGTGTGAATCTAGGAAAAAAAGAAAAAATACATCAGTAACACAAGAACGTGAAAAAACAAAAGAAAATTACATGAGAAAGAGGTCATGGAATCCAGAAGTGCGCCTAAAGGAGTCTGGTTTGTGGTCCTCCAAATTAAATAAAGGCCTGACGACACCACGCCCCTTCACTGTTCAACCAAACTGGATTTTACACGCTGGCCACGCCCCACCCCTCCCACACTTGTCCAAGCCGGCCCCTCATCAACCCCTGTAGGAAAGCCCCTCAACACTCACACCAGAAAAAATACAACCTTGTAGGGGAAAAGGCCCAATACACCTCCTCTTGCAAGGATAACAAGTATTTTATTCTTAAGAAAATCAGAGTGCACCAGCAAAGAGCTCTGCTGTCGCCGAACGTTCCGCCAAAATCTGCATGAGCAGCAGATTAAGAAGGTACATACTGTCATCAGTGACATCAGCTGGTTGGTGAGACACTATACATAGACCGCCTGCACCATAGGGGATGCCAGGCCATTGGTCCCAGCCCTTTCTGTCCATCTTCTTCCACTTGGGCGATGCTGCATTCATCATCGGTCATGAGGTGACTAGTAATTGGCCATTATGTACAAAATAAACAATACATCTCTATCTGTGTAGCAGTGTGCCCGGTACAAGCAGAAAGGGAACCAAGGGAAAAGCCGAGGTCATACTAACTCATAAAATTCACCCTATCCCAGAGAGGCAGGCACCTCTCCAAGGTCTTCCACACCCATTCTGGGCTATAATTGTATCCCTCCCTGCACCTTGCAGCACAAATCACATGACCTAGAAGTGAAGGCAAGAAAGCCCCACTTTCTGATCTTTCTTGATTGATCAGGAGTCTAACAGGTTTATGATCAGTGGTCTTGGGCTCGCTGGTAACTTGGAATTCAGAAGTGATAAGACTAAGGCATTTGGATGCTATACCTTAGAGTTGGGACTCGTGAGGATCGGAGGCCCGTGCCCTCCTTCTTGTGGGATTGTGGGCCTCATCACGAGTTGGGCGGTAACGCCGGCGCTATTAGCGCCGGTGTTAATAGCCCTACAACCAAACCCCCCGGTGCTAATAGCGCAAGATCACGGGTTTGGCGGAACGGGTATTGCCCATTCCCAACTGAGCCCATTCGGGAATTCCCCATTCCCCATTGGGCTCAATGGGGACTTTTCACACTCTTAACGCCGGCGTATTTCCCGGCGGCGGTATGAGCACAAATTTTCAGCGGATTTCCCCCCAGCTCAGAGCTGGGGGGAAATCCGCCGAAGCTCTGATTTGGCGGACCCTTAAATCTGGCGGTAATAGTGCTACCACCGGATTTAAGGGTTACCGCCAAACTCGTGATGAGGCCCTGTATCTTACAAAGATGCTCAGCCCTCCTCCCGTGGCCTTGCAGGGCACATTCTTCCCACAGCACAAAGGCTAGCAACTTTTAAGACAATTAAGGGTTTATTGATCTCTGCGGATCTGGCCTTTCTCATCAGTGCCCGGGATACAATCTAGTCCTTTCCTCATGTTCGTGGCCTAGGCCTGTGGTGCTGGCTGCTGCGCTGCTTTTAAGCCTTATGTTTCAAAATGGCTGGTAGTATATAAGATGACGATTGTTCCTGCATGTGCACTACATCTACATCACATGGTATGTGATCATGTACAGGACTTTAAGAGCACTCTCCTGCCGCCTGGACTCTTAAGTTACATTTCACAGCCTTTGCCTTATCCTGAACCACTTGGGGGTGTGGGATGGTAATCGCCCCTTTCCAACATTCCTCCCTTTCATTAATTCTACATTAACAAACTCCCCACTACAGCATTCGTTATTTGTCCCCCGCCAGCGTTCCTCCTCCAATCTCTCAGCTTCTAAGAAAGCTGGTGATACCTCCTTCGGAACCCATGCTCTGCATACGTGATGCAAACTCTGTCCAGTTTAAGCATACTCCTCAGGAGTGCAAGTCATATATATACATCCCCCATCACCTGCTAAATCAACCCAGTGCTCTGTTTAATACTCGGGGTCAATTGGGGGTGTAGTGATAGTGCAGTGGGGTGGAAGCACTGCGCTATCGCAACCAGATGTGGTTTGTTTGGTTCCTCTGTTTGGGCAGCACTATATTTTGTACACAAGGTTCACTTGATAACTCAATTGAAACCATCATCATGGCACTGTTAGGTACTGCATTGGCACAATATCGGAGTTGCAGCTGGCTAGTGCAAAAAATTACCAACACAAACACTATCACTGGTACCAGTAGTTTCACAATCGCCCCCATCCAGGATGGTGCCCAGGAGAAAAAGTCATCAAACCAGTCATCCTATTGAATGCCAGCTTCAGTTTGCATGTGCTATCCAAGGGTGTGCAGTGCTCCTATTACTTGCGTCAGGTAGCCGTTCTCTGCATCGTTTGGGGGCACGAATGTGTAGAAAGAATCGACAATCTTGCTGCAAACCCCTCCATCACCATGAGCGGGTTAAGGACATATTTGTTTTGGAGGGTCATTAGTCTTATTGCACGCATATCAACCTTAATTGCGTTGAGACCTTGTTCTGTGTCATTTGCCAGCTGTATGACCTCCCAACGCACAGTTTCTAACCACTTGGCGTTTGCAGCCTTCTGAACTCCAGGCAGAAATAGTGATGCAAAATAAGTCTCTTCTTTGCTAAACAGTCTATATTCATTGGGTATTTCTTTGAGCAGTTCAGAGGAGTCTTGAGACAGGTAATTTGATCTTCTTTTCCTGAGCAACTTCTCTTTCTTTTCTTTTTCAGGTAACATACAGATGATGGGTGGCTGCAGCAGGCTTCTGGCAGGCCCCCCTATTGTTGGACGTGGGGTTGGGGCGAGCAAGCTCTTTGAGCCCGCAGCTAGGTGGTCTTCAGAGATCACGAGAAGCGCTGATTGCAATGTGGCCAGTGAGCAGTAGCTCCTCCATGATGTTGAGAGATGCAAGAAGGCCTGCTGTCCACACACCCAGTAGTAGTCCATTACTGCAGTGGTGCCTTTTTTTGAGGTCTGGAATGAGCAAGTTTTATTGCATCGTTGGTTGGCCCCTACGAAAACAGTTTCTTCGTTATAAAAACATAGTTCAGGAGGAGACCACCAGGGGGCGCAGAGGCAATGGCTGCCTAGTGCCAAGCTCCCGCCATGACTGGGCCTTTTAAGGGGATTGAGCCCCCCCCAGTCCCCCGAGGCTGAATAGCTGTGCGGCCACCGACCGGTGACCCCTCCGAGAGACGCCGGCACAAAAGAGCGGACCTCGCTGCCCCCGGGGAACCGGAGTTCGGGCCGCATCGGAGCCGCGGCCGAGCGGCCGAGGACGGGGAGAGGCCTGCAGACAGGCGGGGCCCAGCTGGTGAGCCTGGCTGCCTGTCGGATTGCAGCGCCCCGCCGACACAGACGGGGCCGGCGTGCGGAGTTGGCCACCAACGCTCTACGGATGAGATAGGGGGGCCGCGGTAGCGAGGCGGCTCGCTGATCGGGCCCTCCCCTGACAGACCCCGGCAGACGTAACAAAGAAGCAGCCCGCAAAGGTGAAGCACCAGACGGGCGGGTACAGCCCCTCCCGCCGCCATCAGTTCTCCCCGCCGGCCTCACCCCGAGCAATATCCCCCGAAAGGGGAGTCAAGTCCCCAGCTCCTCCTCCCCGTCCCCAGGGACTGGGCCTCCCCCCGACCGCACCAGCCCGGGAGGAACATACTAGCGGCCCCGAGCCCAGCACCCGGGGCCTGGAAACGGCAACGTTGCCCCCCAATATCCCCAGGATTCAGCCACAGGAAAGGGGAGCGCACCTGGGAGCAGCAGCCGCCGTGGCTAACCAGGCAGCACTCGCCGCCCTGTCGCGGCTCACCCCACCCCCAGCAACACAGGCCCACCAGGGGGAGACAGGATTGTACCCACCCATCCAACGAGGAACCCAGTGAGCCCAGAGGCACAGAAAAAAGGTCCGCTTTTGTCCGCTCCTGTTCAATCAGGTGGTGGCCCCTGGTAACATCCCCGGGGCGTGTGCCCGCCTGACTCCCCCCCGGGTGGAGAACTCTGACAGCAAACAGAGGTTGGAACACGACGCCGGCAGCCCCCCCCCAGCCCCACGAGACCGCACCAAGACGAGGAAGAGGCCCCGGGTGAGAGGCCCCCGCCCCAAACGGGTGGGGCGTGTGCCCGCCTGGGGGTCGCCCCGGGGGAACCCCCCCAAAAAAAAAAAAAAGAAGAAAGAAAAAAGCTCTTGGCCTATGGCGGACCCCGAGGGGGGCACAGCAGAGGATCGCATGAACTGGCTAGAGTCTCTACAAGCGTTTAGGTACAGGGAGATGGGGGATCGCAGCAACAGCTACACGGGCTCCAGTGACCCGACCCACCCGGGAAACATGACGGAATCTGCAACGGCGATGGAGAGGGGCTTTGCCTCCATCCTTCAGGAAATTAGGGATATGCGATCAACCATCGCCCAGAAGTTCGGAAAAATGGACCAGAGGGTGGACAAAGTGGAGGAGAGGCTCCTACGGGTAGAAACCAACCAGTCCTCGTCAACAGCACAGGAAGTCCAATTTGACATGAGGCTCTCAGCCTTGGAGAAAAGGGACGAGGAGAAGGCCAGACAGTTAGACGACTTTGAAAACAGGGAAAGGAGGAATAACCTAAGATTTTTTGGGATTCCGGAAACAGAGGGGGAGACAGAGAGAGACCTAACTCGAGTTGTGAAAGACATTATTACCCTTCTATTCGCGGAGGAGATGACCACGGAACTCACGTTCGACAGGGTGCATAGAGCAGGAGGCAAGGGGGGGAACCCCCAATCTGTCCTAACCCGATTCCACTACTATACGGAAAAAACCAAGGTCTTGGAAGAAGCGAGGAAGGCAGGGGTGATCACTTACAACAATGCCCAGATCACCATTTTTCAGGACCTCTCCGCCTACACCTTGGCAAAGCGCAGAATGTGCCGTCCCCTGACGCAGCTACTCATGGAGAAGGGGGTGCGTTACATGTGGGGGTATCCTTTCTCCCTGTCCTTCGAATACATGGGCCAACGCACTATGTTGGTCACAGAAGAGGATATTAAAGGAGCCATACGCGACTACGTGGTGGACCCAACCCCCCGAAGAAGCCCGATCGGCCCGGAAGCACTGGCCAGGGGTGGTCCAGGTCAGTCGGGACCCAGGAGAAGGAGGACCGCCTCATGTAACTACAAAGAATTGAATACTCCGCCTCCTGCCCAGGAAGGAGAGCAAATGGATTCGGAGGGCTGACGGCGGGAGAGCCCCGACAAGCTGTGGGACAGGCTTGGAAGTTTGTGAGGTCCTAGCGATGACTCTGTCCCCTGAAACAGCACGTATACAGTGGGCAACTGACGGGACGAGGCCGGGGGGGAGAAGGGGGGCTCAAGGAGATGAGCATTGTACTGTAGGCCTGGCCAGGGGAGGTCAGGCTGGTGGTCCGGCCATATGCCAGCAATGGCGGAACTTACTGGCTGGACGTCAGGTAGGGGGTGGGGGGTTCTTTCAAGTTGGCAGGGGTAGTTCTTTCAGGGAGGGGGGAGGAGGAGATGTTTGGGGTCAGTTTTAGGGCCCCTGGGGAGGGAGGAAGGGAGAATCCAAGCAATCCAGAAGCGAGACAAATGAAGCGAGATGGGAGTTTTGACATGATGTGGGTGGCCAGCCGGGAGAGTTGCATAGATAATGGCTGATGGCTTGCCGGCCCTGTGGGTGGGCACCTTGAATGTGCGAGGTATGAATACCACCACAAAGAGAACCCTGGTTTGCAAGGAGTTTAGAAGAGCTAAACTAGACCTGCTTTTCTTACAAGAGACACACTGGGCCCAGGGGAAGGAACCCAAGATGAGGGGAGGAGGAATCGGCAAGATTTTTTGCGCGTCACACAGGTCTAAGAAGAGGGGAGTGGCTATCTTGCTAGCAAGGGGCGTAGGCCTTGAGCAGGAAGCAACCCTGAGGGACCCCGAAGGCCGCTACCTACTGGTAAGGGGCTCACTACAAGGTGCCCCCTTAACTCTTGCAGTTGTATATGGTCCAAATGAAGGCCAAGCCCAGTTCTGGGAGGAAGTAAGGGACAGGCTTAAACTTTTTGTGCATGGAAAGATAGTGGTAGGGGGAGACTTTAACATGGTCCTGGATCCGTCCTCAGATAGAAAGCGATTTGGTCCTCCAAACGTTAGACCTGCGGACGAGGCCACAGCACGCAGTTTCCGGAGGGTCAACGCCGAGTTGGGTCTGGTAGACACAATCCCGTCCCCTAGGTCTGACGTCCCCTCATTCACGTACTACTCGGCCATTCACACCTCATTCTCTAGAATCGATTACATTCTGGTGGACGAGACTCTTCGCCCACACGTCTCGGGCTACAGTGTTGACTCGATCCCTTGGACGGACCATGACATGGCCCGCATCACTATACCTGAGGGCTGGCACGCGGAGTGCAGAGGCCGCTGGAAATGCAATGACTCCCTTCTTAAAGACGAGGTCATCGCACAGGAAGTGCTAGATGCCATAACGGAGTTCTTTGATTTGAATGATAATGGGGAAGTCGGCCTACACACACTGTGGGACGCCTTCAAGGTGACCCTACGAGGCATGCTCATCAAAATAGGAGCCCAGAAGAAAAGGGAAAGGGAGGCCCGGGTAAAGACCCTAAGGGAAAAGATAGCTCAGTTCCAACCTGGTGGCCCTCCGGAACGGCCGCTCGAGCATGACCAGGTCACTGCCCTGGAGGACTATAGACTCCAACTAAAAGACCTCCTCCTACACAAAACAGAGAGAAGCCTCCAGATGGTGAAACAAAAATATTACGACAAAGGGGATAAGGCAGATAGTATCCTAGCCTGGAAGCTGAGGGAAGTCTAACGTAGCAGAATGGTGAAGGCGGTGAAGGACGCCCAGGGGACGATAGGTTATGATTTTCCCCACATAGGGGAGGCTTTCCGCCACTACTACGAAAACCTATATACTTCAGAATATGACGAGGGTGATGCCCAGATAGAGGGCTTCCTGGAATCCATTCAAGTCCCGGCCTTAACAAAAGAGATGTCGGAGGGGCTAGAGGGTCCGGTCACCGAGGATGAGATAGACAAGGTGATTAGCGGGATGAAGGTGGGAACCTCCCCGGGGGAGGATGGTTTTACGGTGTACTTTTACAAGAGGTTCTGCTCCACCCTGGCCCCGCATCTGGCGAACGTTTTCAATTCTGTCCTCGAAGGAGGTATTCTCCCCGACTCCATGATGGGTGCCATTATAGCAGTACTGCCCAAGGAGGGTAAAGGAACCCAAGATGAGGGGTTCCAATATCATTATTGAACACGGATGTCAAGATCTTGGCCAAGGTGGTGGGGAGGCGGATGGAGGGGATAATGCCGAGGTTGGTCCATGGGGATCAGGTGGGCTTCATAAGAGGGAGACATGGGTCGGACAATATCCGTAAAACAATAGATCTGTTCCACTTTGCGCAGGAATCGGATCTGGACGCATGTGTCCTCTCCCTAGATTCCGAAAAAGCTTTCGACAGGGTGGAGTGGAGATACATGGAACTCCTTCTCCAGAAAATGGGCTTCGGGTCACACATTAGGAGCTGGGTATCGGCACTTTATAGAGCCCCTACAGCAAGGGTACAGGTGAACGGGAGGTTGTCCGAGTCCTTCGCACTCTCACGAGGGACCAGGCAGGGTTGTCCCCTCTCCCCCTTGATATACGTTCTCACGATAGAACTGTTAGCTATAGCGATCAGAGCACATACGGGCATCAGGGGGATTAGCAGAGGCGATGTGGAATTTAAGCTATCCCTGTTTGCGGGCGACATCCTTGCCTATGTGGTGGACCCGGCCGCCTTGCTCCCCCCCTTTTGTCCCTGGTGACCACATTTGGCCGCTTCTCCGGACTAAGAATCAACACAACAAAATCAGTCCTGCTCCCAATGAAAGTACGAGACCCCGAGCTGGACCCACTGGACAGGTTTGAGGGGATCGCGGTGGGAAAGACCTTCATTCGATACCTGGGAGTCCTGCTAACTAGGGATCTGTCTAAACTAGCCTCCACCAACTATGACCCTATAATGGCAGGGATCATGTCAGATTTGAGGAGATGGGGCAAGATGATCCTGTCCTGGTACGGCCGGATGATAGCAGTTAAGATGAATGTCTTACCAAGGCTTCTGTACCTGTTCACAGCACTCCCCACCATCATCCCAGAGCAGACCTTTAGGGTCCTACAAAACGCAGTCAAAGAATTCATATGGCAGGGGAACACCCCGAGGACCGGGAGAGCGACCCTGACATTGCCGAGGGAGGAGGGGGGCGTTCGGGCTTCCTGATTTCCGCTTGTACTTTCGAGCTGCACAGTTGAGGGTCCTCTTGGAACACATGAAAGAAGGGATGGGGACATACTGGTCTTACTGAGAGGACATGGATGCCCACCCCCTGAAGGTAAGGGACCTCCTATGGGCCCCACGCAAATCTATCCCAGGAAAGTTAAGAGGTTACCCTACCCTGGGAGTCCTCTGGGAAATTTGGAAGGAGGGCCCACAGACAGCTTACCTCACTTCATGGCCGTCCCCGATGTCCTCTCTTTGGGGACTCCCCCTTAACCTGGGCAGGAGGGGGTTTCGAAATTCCCAGATCTGGTCTGACTTGGGGATGGAATGGGCAGGGCAGATGTTTAGGGAGGGAGAATTCCTCTCGTACGAGGACCTGAGGGAGGCACTGGGCCAAGGGTCCCTAACCGTTTTTGAGTACCTCCGCCTCAAGGGCATATTGTGTGACCAATCATGGGGCCAGAATTTGAGGAGGCAGCTGACTCCCTTTGAAAAGTTCCTAGATACAGCGACCTCGAGAAAGGGCGCGGTATCGAACATGTATAAAATTTTGAACACCATCAACCTCCCCGGGAGAAGGGGTTTCCGCTCATTCTGGAATGATTTGGCGGGGGAGGTCATTTCAGAAGACGCCTGGTCAAGGATTTTCAAAATCGCTTTCCATGGGAACTTGTTCACCGCAGATATGGAGCATAACTTCAAGATATTGCAGGGGTGGCATAGGGACCCAGTGAAACTGTCTAAAATGTTCCCAGGTGTATCTCCGATGTGCCCGAGGGGATGTGGCCAGAGGGGATCCAGGAAGCACATGTGGTGGCTTTGTCCGAAAGTTCAGGACTTCTGGGGAAGAGTAAGGGCCTGGATTGCGGAGGTGACAGATGAGCCTCTCCCCCATGACCCTTTGTCGATGTTGGTGGGCTTACCCCCGGAGGACATGGAAATATATAGATATCCAAGGATGATGGAAACAATGCTGCGGGCGGGGAGGGTGGCCCTGGCACAGAAGTGGAAGAGCCCGGAACCCCCCTCCAAGGAGGAATGGCTGAAAAAGGTAAAGAATATGTTCTTGATGGACAAACTCACAGCAATGGTGAACAATGACTCAGGGTCTTTCCTGGCTAATTGGTATGGGGTGCACCAATCTTGGGGATGGGACGTCCACTGACTTGAGACACTGGCCCGCACCGGGGGGAAGGGGAGCCCAGAGTCCAGCTGGGTCCGCTTTGAGTGCCCACGACCGGGGGAACGGCAACGTCGACCTCAGCCGGCAAAAATGGTCACCTACCACATCATCTCCTGAGTACAAGATATGATAAGGCCGCTTATTGTCTCACACGTCCGAAGTTATAACAGGATTGCGGGGGGTGGGCATTGTTGGGGAGGGGGGCAGAGGGAAGGGGGGGATAAAGGGTTGAACGGGACAGACAATCGCATTATGTGCATTATTTCCATTATTGTTTATTCAGCCCGGTTTGTAAAATTAAGAAAATGCCAATAAAACCAAAGTTAAAAAAAAAAAATACATAGTTCAGAAATCTCTTGCTTTTGCACTTTTACTGACTTTTCCATTGCTTCGATCCACGTCAACTTTGCAATATGTTCATTCCAAAATGGTACATATGCTCTGTTCACTGGGGCCAACACTTCATCTCTGAACCCCATTAGTCCTATTGCCATGCAGCTCATTGATGTTTCTTGCCACTTGTTCACCCCGTACTTTACTCTTTGCAATTTCAGGTATAGCCTCTGCAAACACTGGATGCTTTTAGGGTTTTGGGTGCATTGCAGCTAATCAGGGTCCATAACTTCTAGTCGCACACTCCGTGCATGGAAGGTACCTTGCAGCCTACACAGTGCCAGATGAACTAGGCATTGAGCCTCTAAATCTGGTATTTCCTGTGGTATTAGGGCCATGGGGGCTCCTGATGTGTGTGGTATCAATGAACACACATAACAACTACCATTCACCCTCCTCCTTACCACCGAGCTCATGTCTACGTACCAACTATTTGAGAGTTCTGGATGTTGCACGTCTTCTATTGTATTTAAACCAAGTACTCACCATACTTAGGCCTTTTAACTCGCCTCTTCCTACGTGCTAAAACTTTGTTATAAACATTATCTAAAAAGCTGGTGGAATCAAAATGTGTGTTGATAAAAGCATTACATTCATTAATACTATTAACATCGACAGTGTTATTACTTTCGACCTGGTGATTGATATGGGTGTCCGTGGCCACAGTGTTGTGTGTTAGAAAAAATGGGGACACGTTTAGGTGTGCACTCTTGGTGATATTTACATACTGAATAGAACCGTTACTAGTAACATTTTATATTTACACCCCCACTCCCTCTTTGTATATGCCCTCCCCATATAAAAATGCATCAGAGGCATCTAATCCAAACATAGACATGGCAAACAACCCAGCAATATAATGCATAGCACATAAATATGAATAGGAAACCTTTGACATGGTACCATACACGTTACTTTTCTTATTAATCAATCAGAACCAGTTGGGTCCATTGCCAAAAAATACCTGAAAAGGAATGCTTTTAAAACGAAAGAGGAAGAGAGAGGACAAACAGAAAAGAGTATGGGAGAGTGCAAGAGTACACTACATGTGCAAATGTAATGCGTAGTGTCTCTTCATGTTCGTGGCCTAGGCCTGTGGTGCTGGCTGCTGCACTGCATTTAAGCCTTGTTTCAATATGGCTGCTAGTACGTAAGATGGCGATTGTTCCTGCATGTGCACTACATCTACGAAGCATGCAATAATGTGATTGTATACAGGACTTTAAGAGCCCCCACCTCCACCTGGCCTCTTATGTTACATTTCAAGGCCTTTGCCTTATCTTGAACCACATGTGGATGTGGGATGGTCGTCTCCCCTTCCCAACACCCCCTTACAGAATGTTTCTCTCTTTTTTTAAATTAATTTGCCAATCCCCATTCCTCACAGCCTGTACAATCACCTTCCTACCCTGGGGAAATGCAATGGATCCATGCTAGCGGCGGTGGGTGTCGCCACTAAAGGTGGCACCCACTAAGGCCTCCTGGTAGTTGGCCAGGGAACCGGCATAGCTGCAACAACCTACACCACCCTTCCACATGACAATACAGTGAACAAGAGATAACCACTGGCCACGTCCCCAGCCAAATCCTGACCCTAACCTGACCGACCACAAGTGCACACAACTAACCTTGCTCTCCCAGCCCTTTTGCCCTGAAATAAGGTGACAACGACAATGTGGAGAGTGGCCCTGCTGCGCGTAAAGATGCCAAATGCCATGCAAAACGATTAGGACTGGGTTTGTCAGTACCAGCCCAACTCACAGGAAACCAACTTGCCTCTGCATCTTGTCGAATTTATTCACTGTATTTTTAAGGGGCCTTGCAGGGTTAGGGTACATTTTTGGGAGTTGAGATGGGGAGGCATAGAGGGAGGATATGATATAAATGCTGTAAACATAACGGCAAAACAGCAGTGATGATTTGGCCTTCTGTGACTGGGCTTCAGTGGAAATGTTTGCCTATTTGTTGGTCAGTAAAAAAACTGACTAAGGGGGCGTCGAGATGTTCTGAAGCATCTCAGCCTAGTTCCTCCACAGGGCCCGTTTTATGGGGAAAGAGCCCCCCCAGGCACCCAGGAGTGAGTATCTGACTCCCCCTGGAGCATCATAACACTACGGAGCAGAGGAAGGGCGAAGTCCCCGAGCTTCTACACCCCGTATTACCTGAGTTCCGAGCCAGCAAACAGGAGGCGGAGCTCCCGCACTTTGCTGCTCGGGTCCCGGCTCCAGAACAAGCCGGCTGGGGGACGCGGCCTCAGTGGGACCAGTTTGTTGAGTGCGGCTGCCCAGCTTGGGAAGTTACTATCAGCGCCCCTCCACATCGCCTGGTGAGCCCTTGGAGGGGGTGCTGTTTTGCTGAGACGACTGCGCATCGGGCCATCACAGCTTTGCCTTCCTGGCCTGGCTGCTTTCCTCTCTGTGAGGGCTCAGCTGCTCCTACGTCGGCTACGGTCCCCCCTTGGGGGGGGGTGAACCCGGGTGGTGGCTGGTGGCTCTGAATGTGGACTTTGGGGGGCCCGCTTGAAGAGGAGGAGCACTGCAGCGTTGAGGGGCGACTCACCCCATTGCCTGGAGAGTTGGTTTGACAGGTCCCCTTTTCCCCTCCTCCCCTCACCTGGAGAGTCTCCCCCAGTCTTCCCCATCCCTGTTGACGACAAGGGGGGGGGTCTGAGAATCCAACTGCTATCACAGTGGGGGAGTCCCCCTCACTTGCCTGGGTCGTATTAGGGATAGTGGTGGCGACCGCATTGTGGCGAAGTCAAGGTCTCCTTGCCCAGTCTACTGCGGGCACTCCGCGGTGCGCACCCAGGGACCATCCAACACCCTTCATCTGTTTGGAGTCCTTTCCTGGCACATCTTAAGCAACTCGCCCTCTGTCCACGGAGCCTGAGTCTTTGTTCTTCTTCCCCCTGCACCGGCTCTCTGCCCCCCTAGCCGTCGGCCACAAGCTTGTTCCACCCCGTGTCAGTCTTGTCCTCGGCAGAGGTAGGCCCGACGTCCTTTTCCAGTCAGTGGGCTGAGAGGGAAGGAATCTACCGGGAACACAGTTTGCTTGCATTGGGGGCTCCTAGAGGTGACTTTCCCCTTGCCTCTCTGGCTCTGTGCTCCTCAGCCCCTGCCTCTCTCACACTACACTAGTCGGAGCCTCCAAAACCATTACTTTCCAGCCACATTCCTGCAGGGCCCTATTTCTAGTCCCGGTGCTGTTGGAGCCCCCATGAACTGGGCTGATTCTCTCCAGAGATTCCAGCTCCCTCTCCTACATTCCTCGCCATGGAGTCACTGTTGCAGCCAGAGTCAACAGATGCCAATTCTATCGCCAAAAGCATGGCAGCCCTGCTTGAAGAAATCTGGGGCTTTAGAGCGGTCATTGCGGTTAGGTTAGACACCCTGGATAAAAGAGTTGATACAATCGACGACCGGGTTCAAGCTCTGGAAGCAAATTCGACATCCATCGATCTGCTGGAGACCCAGTTTGATGTGGCTTTGCGGAACTGGAGAGAAGGGAGGAGAAATGCACCTTAAAACTTGACGACTTAGAAAATAGGGACGCCGGTGTAACTTGCGTTTCCTGGGCTTTCCGGAGTAGGAAGGCGAGACTCAATCCGACATAATTAAAGCTGTAAACGCGCCCATTAACTCTCTTTTTGATGGAGCCAATACCAACGAGCCAACTATTGACCGGGCCTACAGAGCTGGTGTCTCCGCGAGGGGTCCCAGATCGGTCTTGGTGAGGTTCCACTACTTCTCTGAGAAAAGTAAAATTTTGGACTTAGCCCGGAAAAGAGGTCCGATTAACTGGGAGAACACGCAGATCACGATCTACCAGGACCAGACTGCCCTCACCCTGGCAAGGCGCCGGCTCTGCGCCCCCCTGACAAAGATGCTTCAATCCAACGGGGCGCGGTACAAGTGGGGGTACACTTTTTCGCTTTCTATTGAGATGGAGGGGTACAAGTACGCTTTGGTTACAGAGGACGATATACACAGAGTGTCTCGGGAACTCTTGGGTGACCCAGGATTGGGCCCTGCCGAGGCGGCGAAGGAGAGAGCAGTATTAGACCGTCGTAAGTCTAATGTTTCCACGGAGAGACGCAGGTGCGAGGTCATAGAAAATTCAGAAGGGTCGCCCCGGCTTCTCCGAGATCTTCCAACGTCTGATGAGGCGCTGGCTGTGACTCTAACTACTTTGCTGGGTGGGTCCATTCCAGCCTGGTCCTGAATAGCGTGATAGTTTCTGTCTAACATGATAAGCTCTGGGGATTCTATGTACTTTTGTTAATGTAAATTCTTGTGGTTGTAGTGGTGATGGTCTTCGCCTGTCACTGTCTGAACCTGTGTTTATTTTTTGTTGGTTCTTTTTGGCCCTGAAGGGTGCTAAGGCGGGACGCAGATCAGAGTGGTCCTCCTAAATTGCTCTGGGGGCGCCCTGGTTGGCGGACCTCCATGATGGAGGTGTTGTTTATGCATTTTATGGGTTTTACTGGAAGGGGGGTGGAGCAAGCAGTTGACGTTGGTTCATGTGTTGGGGGGTTCAGAATGTTGTGGTTTCACTTGTTGTTGGCTGCCCTGGTGGAGGCGGTCTATGGTGGCCTGGTCGTGCGGCTAGTTCTATGTCGCAGGTAATCCAGGCGCTCGAGAAAGAGGGGGAGGTGGATAAGGGGAGTTTTCTTTTGGGTAAAGGGTATGTTTGCTTGCACCAACCGTTAGGAGTCTCTGTTCTTTGGGGTGTGATACATGTTATGGGAGACCATGGGAGAATCAGTCAGGAGGGGTATCTCAAGGGAGCTTGGGCTCCTGGTGGATCAGAGCTTGGACTTTGCTCACCCGATGGCTGAATTTAGTCAGTCACTGACGCTGGGCTCCCTGAATACGCATGGTCTCAACTCTCCTTATAAGAGGTCCCTAGTTGTGAAGGAGTTTAATAGCTTGAAGCTGGATTTTCTCTTTCTCCAAGAAACTCACGGGGTGAGGGGTGGTGAGCCATCTGTTAAGGCTAACTCAATACAAAAGGTTTTTCATGCATCGTACCAAGCTAAGAAAAGAGGGGTGGCGCGAGTGGTCTCCCGAAAGCGCACTTTACCCTTAAAGCCCAATGCAGGGATCCAGAGGGTCATTATATAATGGTCAAAGGGGAAATTAGAGATTCCAAGGTGACCCTAGTCTCTATATACACTGCTAATGAAGCCCAGCATCGCTTTTGGTCAGAGGTGAAGCCTAAAATCATAACCTTTACTGATGGTGCTCTCGTGGTGGGAGGGGATTTCAATATGGTCCTCGACCTGGTTCGTGACAGGAAGTTTGATCGGGCCGGCGTGGATTCTCAGGTACAGAGGCGCTTGGCAGCGTCTTTCCAGAGCACTAATGAAGAACTAGGGCTCAGAGATTCTCACTCGGCTCGGGAGGGCCAGGACTCCTAATATACTTTTTCTTCTGGAACCCATTTGTCATTCACTAGAATTGATTATATTTTAGTTGACAGAGGGCTCTTTGAAATGATCTCCAAAGTGAAGGTGGAGGTGACCCCTTGGTCTGACCACAACCTGGTTAAGGTTCAATTTGGGCATCCCCCTGAGAGCTATAGGGCCTGGGAGGTGGACTTGTAACAATCTCCTGTTGAAGGACAAGGAGCTGGCCCCGTCCATCCTAGCTTCCATAAAAGAGATCTTCGAAATCAACGACGATAGGCAGGTAGGGGTGGTGGGGGTCTGGGAGGCTTTTAAGGCCACAATCAGGAGTGCCCTTATAGGGCTGGGGGCAGCGAGGAAGCGGGAGAGGGGTAGGGAGGAGAGACTCCTTAGGGATAAAATTGAGGCCATTCAACCAGGGGGCAAATTAAAGTCCCCGATGTTTCCGGGCAAGTGGGCGGAGCTCCAGCAATTTAAGGCGAAACTTGCTCTCCTTTTTGGGCAAACTGTGAGGAAATTGTCCTTCCTTAAGCAAATATACATGGAGAAGGGGGAGAAAGCTGATAAAATGTTAGCCTGGAGACTACGGGAGCATTAGGAATAGTAGGAGGGTGGATTCGCTGGTCCTTACGGATGGGGCGAGCTGCAGGGATGACCCTGGGATAGCAGAACATTTCCGTTTATATTATGAGCGTCTGTACAGGACAGAATATGATGGGTATGGAGCAGATATATACAGTTTTCTAGATTCTTTGCCAATTCCCTGCCTCTACCCCCCCCCCCGAGAAATCCGATCCTCTGGAGAGGCTCATTACACCCCAGGAAGTGACTGATACTATTAGCTCGATGAAAGCAGGCACCACCCCGGGGGACGACGGGTTAACGCTTTTCTTTTACAAATCTTTTCGCTCCACCCTAGCCCTGTTTCTGTCTAAGCTCTTCAACGCTATCCTGGACTCAGGCTATCTACCGCAATCAATGCTTTCAGCCCGTATTGTAGTCATCCCCAAGGGAGGAAAAGACCAGAGAAAATGCCAGTCCTACTGCCCTATCTCCCTGCTCAACACGGACGTAAAGGTTCTGGCCAAACCTCTGGCGAATAGGCTGGCCCAGCACCTCCCGTCGTTGGTGCATGGCAATCAGGTGGGATTTGCGTCGATGGGCTCCCTTGACTCTCTCTTGGTTTGGTCGCATGGTGTCAATTAAGATGAACATATTACCTCAGCTTCTCTACCTTTTCTCCTCTCTCCCGGTCACTATCCCAGACTCATTTTTCAAATCACTTCATTCAAGGGTCCTGCGTTTCATTTGGAATGGGAAGAAACCAAGGATTAAACACGAGATCCTGACACTTCTGAGATCTTATGGGGGATTTGGCCTACCTGACTTCCGGCACTACCACAAGGCAGCTAAATTAAGAGCAATGTTGGAGCATTCGAGGGACGATATGAGAACCTGCTGGTCATATATCGAAGACATCCATGCTCACCAAAGAAAAGTGAGGGACCTCTTATGGGTCCCTACTAAGTACCTCCCAAGTGGGATGAGAACTCATCCCAAACTCATCCCACCTTATCGGTGTTGTGGGCATTACGGAGAGACGATAGGGGAAACTCATCTCTTTCTTCCTGGCCCTCCCCTTTGTCTTCGTTGTTGGGTCCCCCGCTCGAGGTGGGCAAAAGAAATCTACGTGGGACGCAGGGGTGGTCAGATGCGAGTCTGGAACGGGCTGCTCAACTCTTTCGGCAGGGTGCATTTATTGACTATGATAGCTTGGTGGAAACCATGGGGGATTCACCAATGTCGATTTTCGATTATATCCGAGTGAAGGGGAGCCTGACTGATAGCCATTGGGTTGATGATCTGGCCCGCCCCCTTACGCCTCTTGAAAGAGTGATAGTGGAATCCAAGTCAAGGGGAAGGTCCCTCTCTAAATTCTATAATGTCTTAATTACGGCAGATGTTGAGAGTAGACAGAGCTTAAAGAAGCAGTGGGAGGGAAGGATGGTGGGGTGGCAGAATCCACGTGGTCTGCTATCTTTAAATCCCTTTTCTCAGGCTCTTTGTACACATCAGCTATGGAACACAACTTTAAGATACTCCACGCATGGCACCTCACGCCAGAGAGACTTGCTCAAATGTACCCGGTTGTGTCGCCTCGTTGCCCGAGGAATTGTGGCCAGCGTGGAACATGGTTCCATCTTTGGTGGGAGTGCCCTGCTATACAGGTATACTGGTCAGATCTTCAGAGTTGGATTGTTATTGTTATTGTTATTGTTATTTTGCATTTATATAGCGCCTTATATACCATTGGTATGGTCTGAAGGCGCTGGTAGGTTGAACGCCCTTGGGAACCGAAGTTCAGGTCAGTATAGAGAGTAGAGGGAGTCCAAAAGTGCGTGTGCGCACTAGGTATGTGTGCAGCTGGTGCGGAAATCGAGTGGTAGCTGCTTCTTAGTTGTACGTGTGGTGGTTGAGAGGTCAGGAGTATGTGTTTGCTCTGGTTGGTTTTACCCAGAACGAGTGTGGCTGCGTTAGGCCTGAGGAGAACGCCTGGCTGGGGGGTGTGAATCCAGCAATGATTACTTAGAGTGATGTGGAGTAAGAGGGAGATGTGGATATGAGAACAGTTATACCGAATGGTGTCATAGTATCTCTGTGTTCTAGATGAGTGGTGGTGTAAGAGGGAGAGTAAGTGTGGGGTGTGGTATGATGTATGTTTTCATATTAAGCATCGTCTGTTGTACAAATTCGTCCGTTCCTCATATTCGTCCGCTCCACACATTCGTTCAGTCATTATCATCGTCTAGTTCACACCCTCGTACACTTCTAAACGCTGCTGGGAACAGTTCTGAATTCAACTTTCACAGAGAGGCTATTGGGTGCATCTTTCAAGTGTAACTGGGTACACTTCTAAAATGCTATTGGGTACACTTCTAAATTAAGGTGGGAACCGTTTTACAATCAGCTATCAGATAGGCTATTGGGTGCAGCTTCTAAATGCAATTGGGTATATTTCTAAAATGCTGTTGGATACACTTCTAATTGCAAGAGGGTACAATTCTAATTCAACTTTCTCTGAGGAGGTGCGGGGTACAGTTCTAGTTGCGAGTGGGAACAGTTCTTTATTCAACTTTCACAGAGAGGCTATTGGGTGGAAACTTTCAGGTGCAACTGGGTACACTTCTAAATGCAAGTGGGAACAGTTCTAAATTTCAGCTTTCACAGAGAGGCTATTGGGTGCAGCTTCTGAATGCAATTGGGTACACTTCTAAATGCTGTTGGGTACATTTCTACATGTAAGAGAGAACAGTTCTAAATCAACTTTCTCACAGAGGCTAACCGGCGCAACTTCCGACTCTAATTGGATACACTTCCAGGAGCAGGTGGGAGCAGTTCTAATGCGGGTGGTAACGGATTTAAATTCAACTTTCACAGAAAGGCTTTTGGGCGCAGCTTCTAAATGCAATTGGGTACAATTCTAATGCAGGTGAGGACAATTCTAAATTCGACTTTCTCAGAGAGGCTATTGGGTGCAGCTTCTAAATGCAATTGGGTACACCTCTACATGCAAGAGGGAACAATTCTAATTCAACTTTCTCAGAGAGGCTATCCGGCACAACTTCAACTGCAATTGGGTACACTTCTAGATGGAGGTGGGAGCAGTTCTAATGCGGTGGTGACAGATCTAAATTCAACTTTCACAGAGAGGCTATCGGGCGCAGCCTCTGAATGCAACTGAGTACACTTCTAAATGCAGGTGGGAACAATTTTAAATTCAACTTTCACAGAGAGGCTAATTGGGGACAGCTTCTAAATGCAAATTCTAGTGTATCTTTCTCAGAGGGCTATCCGGCGTACTTCTAAATGCTAACATTCACAATTCCATCTAAGAGTGGACATGCTAACATTCACAATTCCATCGAAGAGTGGACATGCTAACATTCACAATTCCACCTAAGAACATGCTAACATTCACAATTCCATCTAAGAGTGGACATGCTAACATTCACAATTCCATCAAGGAGTGGACATGCTAACATTCACAATTCCACCTAAGAACATGCTAACATTCACAATTCCATCTAAGAGTGGACATGCTAACATTCACAATTCCATCAAGGAGTGGACATGCTAACATTCACAATTCCATCTAAGAGTGGAACATGCTAACACTCACAATTCCATCAAGGAGTGGACATGCTAACATTCACAATTCCATCTAAGAGTGGACATGCTAACATTCACAATTCCATCTAAGAGTGGACATGCTAACATTCACAATTCCATCGAAGAGTGGACATGCTAACATTCACAATTCCACCTAAGAACATGCTAACATTCACAATTCCATCTAAGAGTGGACATGCTAACATTCACAATTCCATCAAGGAGTGGACATGCTAACATTCACAATTCCATCTAAGAGTGGAACATGCTAACACTCACAATTCCATCAAGGAGTGGACATGCTAACATTCACAATTCCATCTAAGAGTGGACATGCTAACATTCACAATTCCATCTAAGAGTGGACATGCTAACATTCACAATTCCATCTAAGAGTGGACATGCTAACACTCACAATTCCATCAAGGAGTGGACATGCTAACATTCACAATTCCATCTAAGAGTGGAACATGCTAACATTCACAATTCCATCTAAGAGTGGACATGCTAACACTCACAATTCCATCAAGGAGTGGACATGCTAACATTCACAATTCCATCTAAGAGTGGAACATGCTAACATTCACAATTCCATCTAAGAGTGGACATGCTAACACTCACAATTCCATCCAAGAGTGGACATGCTAGTATTATGGCACTCTATGTTATTGGTAGGTAAGATAGAGTGGCGGGGGTTTTCTGGAGTAGAGTGATTGCTCTACTCCCCACCCATGCCACACTCACGGTTTTTGTTGGTGTTTGTTGGCGTCCCCTGCGGACACCTGCTGACACATCCTGGAGCCGCCTCTGTAGGAGCCGCCCTTTGCCTTGGGGCCCTTCGCCACAGGGGCTGCCGGGCAGAGGGCTGCCCTGGGAAAGTCGGGGATAAAGGAGAGGTGGATGAATCACGGCAAGGGGAGGACAAAGGGGGCGGGACTGAGGGAGGAAAGCTGCCGTGCGCAAGGGAGGCAAGGGATTAAAGAGATTTCGGGTGCCAACCTGCCGCTGTTTCCCCTCAAACTTCTCTTTGGCATTCTGGCCCCTGAGGCGGTCGAGCCCGCCTTGCCGAGGGTCGTCCAAGCCATGTTGCGTGCAGGGAGACTTGCCCTTGATCAAAGGTGGAAAAGCGGCTTGGTGCCCTCTAAATCAGACTGGCTTGCCAAACTCTGGGGGATATTTACATATGAGAAGCTTTCAGCTCTAACCCACGATACCATGAAGTCATTCCTTCAAGATTGGATGGTAGTTCTACTTCATGAGGACTGTGAATCGATGAGACTCTAAGATTTGTGGGTGTCGAGTGACTTACGCTATGTATAAGCCTTCCAACAACGGTTTCCTCTTTTATTTTTTCTTTCCTTTTTGTGTTGAGCCCACATTGTCAGGCTTGTTTGTTTGTTCGGTCCCTGTTTGATTGGTAACTGAGTCTCCATCACCCTTTTGGGTTCGGTTGTGTATGAGCGGGGGGCTACTGGAGGTTCGGGCGAGTGGTTTCATCTGCTGTTTTTTTTATGTTTTCAATGATTTATTGCTATGCATCTTTCTTGGAAAATGTTCAAGAACATTTAAGTGGAAAAAAACTGACTAGTGTAATGCCTATTTTATTCTTTTTTTGTCCCACGTTTTTTTGCCCCCTCAAGTAGAACTTGTTTCTGTCTGCAGCATGTCATAAAATACTGCCATAAATAAATAATAAATGAATCTGGCGAGGCGGCAAGTACAGCCCTAAATACCGACCATTCCTAGTATATCTATAATCCCCTGCCAAAGTAGCCAGCCTGCTATGGACCAGGGTGTGGTGACCCGGGCAAGCCCAGTGATGGCGTGCGGGCCCCCAGGGTCTAAGCACCAGCGCGCGCGGGTGGGCGCGCAAGAACGCACGGCGGAGACGTCTGGTTGTTCCGGTGCTCCGGCGCGAACTGCCGGGCACCGCCTTTATTATTATAACGCGCATGCGCCGGCCTGCTGGGCCGCGCATGCGCACCTCGTCTACTACGTACACAACATCCCTCCTTTTCCCCCCAAACAACAAACACAGTGAACAGTGGAGCGAACGTGGCTCAAATCAAACTGTACTTAACAGGGCTTGTTACTCATGCCGCTGAGTCCATGATGAAATCCTGGAATCTTTGTGGCGGACGACGTCCTTCCCTGCGCGGGTACCTGGGTGAACCTCTCTCGGGGTTCTCTGGTCCCCCGGGGTCCTCTGGCGGCTCACCGCCTCCTTGCGGTGCCCCCGCTGTTTGTCCTTGGTTAGGATGGGTTTCTTTTTCCACTGCCACAGGTCCTATGCGCTTGAAGAAGGATACGTTTCTGGTTACTGTACCCCGCGCATTCGCAGCTGTGACCATTGACCCTTTGACATGAGTGACTCCCATTGGTTAGGTTTCGTAAGTCATCGAGAGTTTTCCTTCCGGTTTCCTGTTCCGGACTAGGACAGTGTCTCCTACCGCTATCTCTCTTTCTGGCAACCTCCGCCTTGTTGTTTCGTTCTCGTTCCTTTCTGCTCTTTCTGCTGTCACCCGTGCGCTATTGATCACTCCCGGGTGTCTGTCTCCCGCTTCGGGTATCAGCCCTCTGGGTATTCACCTGAACAGCGCCTCGGCGGGTGCGATTCCGGTGGATCGATGTGGGGTGGACCGGTATTCACGAAGGAAGTCAAGTAGATTGTGTCGTAGGTCCTACCCTCCAATGACGGAAATTCGAAAAATCTTGTTCATTGTCCGCATGAACTGCTCAACCTCCCCATTCGCCCTCGGCCATAGTGGGGTTACCTTCCGGTGCTTTATTCCTCGTTCTTCGCAATACCTAGCAAACTGCTGTCCTTGGAATGGTGCACCGTTGTCTGAGCAGATCTCAAAGGGGAACCCATGGGTGGCGAAGATTTTGTCCATTGCCAGGATGGTGTGATCACCGGCGGTGGATTCTACAAGCTCCACCTCCGGATACCTCGACCACTGGTCTGTGACCACCAGGAAATATAGGCCCCTTCCAGTCGAGCCGAAGTCCGCGTGCACTGTTCCCCATGGTATGTCACTCTGCTCCATGGCCTGAATGGGTGGGCCCCTTTCCACAGGACTCGTAGCTTAGCAGGGAATGCAGGTCCTCACAAACTCGGCCACCCTGTGCTCCAGATCGGGAAACCAGACCTTCAGCCTGAGGCGTGCCTTCATCTTGGCCATGCCCTGGTGTCCTGTATGGGCTAAATGGAGGACCCTCATGACCAGTGACCTGGGGATCACGATCTGGTGCCCTCGCAATAACAGACCGTCCGTGGATACCGAGAGCTTGTGTCGAGCTTTCCACAGCAACTGCAGGTCCCTTTGCACATCCGGGTTCCTCCTGGCGTTGTTCAAAAGGATGTCCCGCCACTCTCCTGTGGCCACTGCCCTTTTCACCCTCAGGAACGCCTCGTCTGAATTCGAGTCGTCCGCAATGTCCTGTCTCGATAAGGCCACGGGCAGGGCCGATTCAATGACGAGATGTACGGCGTCCCCAGTGTCGGTCATCTCTACGGGACGCTGGGTGTCCCTCGTGCCTGGATGGCGAGAAAGGTCATCGGCGGGGTTATGTGTCCCTGGGCGGTATACTAGCTTGACGCCGTATTCCATGAGTGATAGCATCCATCTCTCGATGCGGGATGGTGGCTTGGATGATGTTCCCGACAAAATAGGAACCAGGGGTTTATGGTCCGTTACCACGACAACAGGTTTGCCGAGGATGTATATTGTGAAGTGTTTGCACCACCACAGGATGGCAAGCGCTTCCCTTTCTATCTGGGAATATCTCCTCTCCGTGTCGGTGAGGGCTTTGCTGGCATATGCTATGGGCCTCATGACCCCTAGTTCGTCTGCCTGCATGAGGACTGCCCCCAGTCCCACCGGGCTGGCATCGACCACAATCTCCGATTCCCGGCTGGGATTGAAATAGGCCATTGTTTCCTACTCTGACAGGGCCTCTTTGATGGTCCTGAAGGATCGTTGTTCATTCTCAGTCCACTGCCAGGCCACGTCGTTCCTGGTGAGTGCCCTCAGTGGTTCCGATAGAGAGGCCAAGTCCTTGATAAAACGACCGCAGTAGTTCACCATCCCTAAGAAGCTCCGTACTTCGGCCGGTGATGTGGGTGGAGGTGCCTCTCTAATTTCCTTGACTTTTCCAGGATCCAGGGATATGCCCCCAGCATGAAAGGTGAACCCAAAGAATTCCAGTCGGTCTTTTAGGAATTCGCACTTCTCTTTGTGCAGGGTTAAACCCACCGCCTGTAGTCTCTCAAAAGTTTTCTCCAGCCGTCTAAGATGTTCTACTTACGACCTGGCAAAGACTAAGATGTCGTCGGACATGTTTATGACTCCTTTTAGTCCAGACAGGGCTCCTCTGATGGCGTTTTGGAAAACCTCCGCTGCGGACGAGATTCCAAAGTTTAATTTTTTGTATTGATACAACCCCTCATGAGTTGTGAATGTTGTAATGTACCTCGACTAGGGGTGTAACTCTAACTGGTGATACCCAGACCTTAGGTCCAGTTTGGAAAAGACTTTGGCACCTTGGAGTTCTCCGACGATGTCATCTAGAGTGGGTGTGAGATGACGCTCCCTTTTGATGGCGGCATTTGGGAGCCTCATGTCCACGCAAATGCGTACAGCCCCTGGTTGCTTCGGCTTTGGGGCCACTACGATAGGCGAAACCCAAGGGGTGGGGCCTTCCACTCTTTCAATAATGTCCCGGTCGACCAGCTGCTGCAATTCCTCCTCCACTTGGGCTCTTAAGTGAAAAGGAATACGGCGATTTTTGAGGGCCGTCGGCCTCACGGACGTGTCGATATGTAAGCGTATGGGCTCTGCTTTCAGCTTTCCAATGCCCTTGAAGAGTGTTTCAAATCTGTTTAGCATGCCTTCCAGATCGGCGTGGTATACTCCAAACGAGAAGTGAACAATGTCGAGTGCTTCTGATGCCGCACAGCTCAATAAGGAATGTGGGCTGACGCTGGTGACAAAGAACCTTGCTTTAATAGTGTTCTGTCCATGAGATACCGGGGCTACAAACACACCTTGGATGGGTAGAGGTGTTTCCCCTCCGAAAGCATATATTTGCGCCATGGACGCTGACAGCTCCGGTGGGCCTGGCAGGGCCTCGTAATGTTTGGTGGCCAGCATACAGACTGACGCCCCAGTGTCTATGAGAATGGGAGTGGGGACGTCATCAATGTTAACAGTGCATGTGGGTTGACGTCTCGTGCCAGGACCTTTCACAATGCTGGAAATGAAGAAAATCTCTTCCTCCTCCTCCTCCTCTTCTGCGATGTCCAGGTCCTGCAGACCCTGATCAATCGATGAGATGCCTCTCACTCTGCGAGCGTCTCCACGTCCAACTCTCTCCGGTCCTCTTCCTGCCGCTACAGGGGCGGCAGCCCGGCACATCCTTGCATAGTGCCCCGGTGTGCCACACCGGCCGCACGTTCTCGACTTAGCTGGGCATTCTCCTCCATGGGGAAGATCATATCCACAGTAGGAGCAAGATGAGGCGTTGCCTGGTGTGGGTGGGGCATCAGGCCTTCTCGGCGCCCATTTCGACCTTCCCATTGCCGAACGTCCCACAGCAAATGCGTCTTCAACATTCTTAGGTCGCGTGGCAGCGTCCATTTTCGCACCTCTGGCTTCTGCCAGTTCATGTGCCCTTCCCAGGTCCAAAATTTGCTGGAGGGTCAGACCAGGTTCCCTCTGTACTTGCCTTCTAAGTTTGCCGGAGCTGCACCTCTGCAATAGCTGGTTACGGACCATTTCTTCCTCATCGACCCATCTGCAGGAGGTCGCCAGGTGCCTCAAACGGGCACAGAATTTGTCTAGAGGCTCGTCGTCTAATTGTCTTTCGGCGCCCATGACAAATCTGTCAAAATCAACATTTGCCATGGGGAGAAAATGGTCTTTGAGTGCCTGCTTGACTGCGTCATACGTGACCACAGGGATGACGAGGGAATCGTAGATCTTGTGGACTTCTGCGCCTGCCAAGTAGATCATAGTCGCAACTTTGGTGTCATCATCGTTCACCCCAGATGCCCTGAAGAACATATCCAGCCTCTTGACCCACAGCAGCCACTTTGGACCCAGTTTGGAAGGGGGCCCAGTTGTATCGAATTCAGGCATGGGGGCCAGGGAGCTGCGAGATCTGCGCGGAATTGGGGCTACGGCACCCTCATCATCAGTCTCATCGCCCATTTCTGCGTCACGTACTCACAATTGTCTTTTCCTAGAATGATGGGCAGCTTGTCCTGGACTTGTAGTAGTGCTGGAGTGTAGAAACCCATTTCTTTCTTCTTCGATGCCACAGCCCTGCGCCTGCAGGACTGTGGGGGTTCCAAAAATTGAGTTATTTCCCCGAAACACAGCTGGCAGGTGGCGCACGAGCACCCTCTCGGGCCACAACCACTGCAACTGTGTGTGAGGAGAGGAGCGAGTGAAAAACAAAATGGCCGCCGGCACTCCGCGGGTCCGTAATACGGAAGAGCTTTCCATCTCTCCGAGGCTGTCGGAGCAGGGAAAGTAATCCGTACCTCCTCGTCGCCAGTGTGGTGACCCGGGCAAGCCCAGTGATGGCGTGCGGGCCCCCAGGGTCTAAGCAGCAGCGCGCGCGGGCGGGCGCGCAAGAACGCATGTCGGAGACGTCCGGTTGTTCCGGTGCTCCGGCGCGAACTGCCGGGCACCGCCTTTATTATTATAACGCGCATGCGCCGGCCTGCTGGGCAGCGCATGCACACCTCGTGTACTAGGTACACAACACAGGGCAGCTAGGACACTTTTTTGCTACAACGCGATCATTTCAGATGGTTAGATGCTTGTTGAATGTTTAAGAGTGACTGCTACTTATTGGGGGTGGAATTTGTCTCTTGCGACTGGGGACAATTCTGAGCTCATGCTAAAAGTAGTGTGGAAAGTCAACATTCTCTACCTCTCCCCAACCCCCAGTTTCCAGCACCACCATTCTGAGGTGGGTAGTAGAAATGGAGGGGAGATGTGTTTCCTGCAGCAAAAGCTGCTAAAGTCTATGGGAGAAACATGTGCATCAGTGGCAGTACGGGCATTTCTTTAAAGACTGCCACTTTTCTAATTTGCGAAAGTGTCCTTAAGCTTTCCAGCAATTTAGAAAAGTGGTCCTCTGGGAAATATTTTTTTTTATTGGGGAAAGGGGTGCAGTAGAGGATAACAACACCTCAGATGTGTTGTAGTTGATCTCCTTTATTTAGGTGTTAAACCAATTGTTGTGAAATACCCCAATGAAGACAGGAGTAAGGAGGCTTGTAACTGAGGGTTTATTCTCTCATAAGATTAATGCACACTGCTCATCAGGTGCGTGTCCAAATAACAGCTGTAACAAAGGCCTAAACGTGGCCTTGAGGATAATGCCACAGTGTCCGTGTCAATGGAAGAGTCCCTCGGCCTCTTTCTCGAAGGAGCCGGCAGGACGCGCCCTGTTGTGTCCTCGGCTCTTCCCGTAATGCGCGCGAAGTGCGCGGGGGCGGAGCTAAGGCTCGCGGCGAGATCTCGCGAGAGTGTGGGCTCTCGCGATATCTCTACACCAGTGCTTTTGAAAAAAAGAATCCCTGCTGTGCCTGCAGCCTGCCCTGCAGTCCTCATGATTGCTAAGGGAGGGCTGTTGTCAAGCAGTACATTAGGCACATGCAAAAGTCGTGGCTTTGGTGCCAGGGCGCCACATTATTACTTTAACTGAATATAGTGCTGTTTACCAAGGAAAGCATTCTTCCTTCATGAAACAACACTTTCCCATGTTTGCACGGACCAGAGAATTAGGGCATTGGCCTAATTTGTTTGTCCCACTTATCTGTCTATCTCTCAGTTTCCTACCTAGTTTACTATTGCAACCGCAAGTCACTGCTTCTTCCCATGTTACTCTTCCCGCCATCTCTGCCCCCTTTTACTTTCTAATTGCTCCTGACCGGACTTTCTGTTTCCAAATGCCGCTTTTAAACTCTGCTGTATACCGATTCCACTCCTCCTTTTGTTCCATTGAAGGCATCGTAAACGCCGTTTCACGTTCTTCAATCGCGAGTTGTGCCGGTGCTTTCTGAAATCACAAAAGAAGCACCAGGGGACAGGCGGAGGGTGCGATTGTGGGCGGAGCGGGATGGTCAGAGCCAGGCTCAACAGCTGGAGACGAGCGAGGCTGCAATCTCCTCATTTCTATGGCTGTCCTTCTGATGTGAAAACTGGCGGCCTAGAAGAGCGTACGTGCGAAACCGAGAGGCAAATGCAGAGCAGAATAAAGGGCTAACAAGGTCGCATAACAAGTTACCTTTCTATTCAAATAAAGTTTCCGAATGCTCTGCCTTGAATCATAAAAAGATGGGAAATGCCAAAGAGACAACAGCTCTTTCCGGTCTGTCAATTTCACCGGCAGCTACAATTCTGAAAGCCCTAGTTAAGCTGTGTTGTGCACCGTAATTTGCACATTGCCGTTGTTTTATAATGGATACATGTTACGTCATTTTAGATGGTTTTATAAAGCTCCCCCGCCCCCAAGGCCACGATGGCCACATGTAATTCAACTAAACTGAAAAAAATACTGACATATGCTAAGAGAGTGGTTAATTATAAAAGAAAAGTTTTCAGTTTCCACCAAACCTGCAAGTGAGCAAAGGAAAACACAAGGATAATGTCTTAGTATTCCAGGAGTAGCTACTTGGACACAAAAGGAATAACCTTGGCAGTTGTCCACTCCTCCTCATGCATCCCCTACTTTTCTGGTCACCATGCATTACTTACAGTACCTGCATGATCCATAGGACTAAGTCCCTGCATTAC
Source organism: Ambystoma mexicanum (assembly GCF_040938575.1). Taxonomy (NCBI): domain Eukaryota; kingdom Metazoa; phylum Chordata; class Amphibia; order Caudata; family Ambystomatidae; genus Ambystoma; species Ambystoma mexicanum. The sequence goes on along the minus strand of NC_090930.1, from coordinate 248,608,589 downwards.
TTCTCTGAAAAGCAGATATAGGGGATATTCTACTATCTTGTGTTGGCATGCACGTACAGCGCGCCAGCCAGGCTAAAAGGTTCAGGCTGAGAAAAACCTATTAGTAAGTGCCACAGTGTGAGCAGGTTGAGTTTTGCGTGGCAGAAGGTGCATGCATCACTTGTAGTTAGTTTTGACACCTAATAGGCCTGCAGACCTTTCCTCTCAACAGACAGCTGTATCACCTTGGCCAGAAACCTCATATTATCCAGACTAGACTATTGTAATGCCCTGAACATCGGCATACACAGTCGTGACCTGAAAAAACTCCAGGTGATACAAAACAATGCCTTAAGAGTAGCTCTGAACATCCCTACAGAAAGTCACATTACCTCGGCAAGACGCAATGCTCACTGGCTCCCAGTGCAGGATAGAATCTCCTTCAAAACACTATCACTTACTCATAAGTGCCTCTCGAACTCAACTCCCAAATATCTAACAAACAAATTCACAAAAAACGGAACCAATAGATCTACTCGGTCCACCCAAGGACATCTGCTTACGATACCGAGATACAAACTTCAAAAAGCAGGGGGTAACAGCTTCCCGGTGTTAGCAGCCAAACTTTGGAACTCCCTGCCTTTGGCATTAAGAGCTGAACTGTCCTTTTGAACCTTTAGAAAAAAAAAATTAAAACTTGGCTATTCGCCCAGGAGCGGTGAAGCATTATCGCTTCTGTCTTCCACAATCACATGCATCACCTAAAGTTGATTGTTGACTGTATACTAACTGCTATGCATCACATTACACGCCTGCTTGTCAACTAAAATGTAACTGTACTACAATGTAATGTCTTTGCTTATTGTAACATCACTGTAATTTCAAGAATTGCGCCTAGATACCTCTGGGTTAGGTGCGCTATATAAATGCATAAGTAAATAAATAAATAGACACATCATATAGCAACACAGAATGAGCAACACATGTATTCATGTTGCGAATGCAGAGGTTATAGATAGGGCAGTGTGTTACAGGCCCTGTGTTTGGAAATAGTACACAAGATTATGTTTTGAGTGAGGTGCGAGAATGGGAGCTTGTGATGCTGGAAATGCATTGGAGGGACAGGTCCTCCGTATCCCTGTCCTTTATTGTCTTATCTTGTATGTTCTGTCTTGTTTTCCGCACAGGAGTTCATGTGGGACTCCTGACGGTGCTGCTCTTCCTGTATTTGGTTTGGTGAACAGACCCTTGGGATACCCTTATGGCACCCATGGGTGGGAGTACGACCCTGTACTCCTAATGTATGTTTTTGGGCACCTGTGTGTGGCCCACAGAGCAGGGTAAAGGCTGGTCGCAGCTCTGTGCTGAATTGACAGGTGCCCTGAGCGTCCTCCATTTTGGGATGCCCAGGCCCTGTCATTGGAATCAGTGGATTCCTGATAGGAAACAAGATGGCCCCTGTAGCCTCTTGCTTTCTATTGCCTGTAACCTTGTTTTCCCAAAGTCCTGGGAAGCCCTGACTCTGTCCCTTCCCCCTGACTGGCTGTTGGGTGGAAGTTCCATATATGGTGTTGTGGGGAAGTCCAGGCCAGACCTGCTGGAGCCTTCCCAATGACTGTATGTTGTGTGTACGCCCCTTTGGGTGAATGGAGTGTGTGACAAATCTGCATTCCGTGTTATGGGTGTCTAGTATCTGGTGTTTGACACAATGACTGAGACAGCCATGCCCGAAACTGGTATGAATGCAGTGTGTAGTGCTGAATGGCAGAGTGCTTGTCCGAATCCACATTCTGTGTTGTGAGTGTTTGGATCGTGCACCAGTTGACCTTTGCCAAAGCACCCTGGTAGACATACCTATGAAAGGCTGCCGACCGGAGAAGGGGACCGCTGAGGAGAACGAAGAGAAGCACCGGACAGTCGTCCACCGTCGCCGACCGCCGTCGCCGACCGGAGCTGCAGTGCTCCCTTTGCCTAAGAACATTGAAACAAGGACTCCCTTGCTCATCCTATTCGACCGCTTTCGTCCTGCCGGAGAAAGTCAAGGCCGCCGACGACCGAGGAGAATCTGCCAGTGGGATTCCCAATACCCGAAGACCGCAGAGATGCTGATGACACAACGCCCTTGCTGGGCCAAAGTTCTTCATTGACTCCTTGCGGCAACAAATACTCGTCGTCGACCGATCGTCAACGAGCACCGCAAGAACCGAAGCTGCTGCTGCAATGGCAGTGTTCACCCTTTTTCTTCATCGACTCTCGACGACCCGTGGCACCTGCTTGAAAGAGAGTGCACTCAAGAAGGGCCCGTTGCCGACTCCCCGAAGAGCTCCACGAAACCAGGCACTTTGTGTTCATGGAACCTTTTAGAAGGACTCAAGACTATATTGTGCATAATTGGACTGGGCTTGTCAATTCGCTTTATTTACAGGTTGTCAGATATTCTGTTCTTCCTGGCGCATAGGCAGCACAAACACCAGCCTCCCCTTTGGGTCTTGGCACCTGGGATAGTACAACCACAGGCCACTGTAACCCTTCGGGGAAAGAGGGTTAGGGTTCGTTGAGTGTATATGTTGGGGGTTTGAGGATAACCGGAAAGAGGGTTAGGAAGGTTTAGTGGGTAGGTAGGGGGAAGTTAGGAAAGCATGCTCCTCAGCTCCTGCTCCTGCTTCTGAACATGGAAGATTCCGCTCTTACACTCCATACTCCACATTCACACTATGTGCCCAATAGTAATTGGGGGCCTTTGTATTGGAGCCCCTAACCAGCCAATGCTAATACTATGTGCTGCACATGTATGTGTGCGAGCCTGCACACACTTGCTTAGCCTTGATACCCCTGTCAAAAAGGGAAGTGCCTCTTGGCTCTCACCTCACATTAAATTATGTAAGGCATTCGTCCTGCATTAACATCATACAGCATTAATATCATACAGTAGGAACAAGATCCTCACATTACCCCATGCAAGGGCGTGCCCCTTTAAGATACAGAAACCCAAAAACACTTAGCTTTGTTTTCAGCGTGAGTTTTGTGTCTTCCTTGCCCTTTCGTGTTGTTTGTCCAATGCGCCGTCACCCAGCTTCGTTTGCCGCTTAAAAGATCAAAGGATATGTCAATACGGTGCGCGTTCACTAGCGCTTCCCTTAATGGGTTAACATCCAAACATTTCTGTCAGTCCGTGATCTGCGGTTACCGTGCATTCACTTTTCGTCATATTCGTAACTCCAGGTTATGGGCAGTTAGTAGTAAACGTTCCCGGGAAAGCGGCACCCTTCTATGAAGAGGAGAAAACAGCTGCACGCTATTATCAACAAGCGACTACTTATCTGTAGTTGTGTGCAGGGCCTGCAGTATTTCTGCAGGCGGGCTGGTGCACCGCGTAGGCGTGCCACCAGGAGCTCTGTAAATGCACGTCTTTGCTAGATGACAGTCAGGTTTGCAAGCAGCGCTCTTCGGGTGCAGCTCGCGCATGCGCATTCGTGCGGGCGTGGCTGAGGGTGTGGCAGCCTTCTCCCCAGCAGGCTCGTGCCGCACACGGCCTGCTGGGAAACATAGTTTCTGGGCTGTTCTCCATCCCAGGCCCTCTGCCCTCACCCACTTGTAAGGCAAAAAACCTTGGGGTCATCTTCAACTCCACTCTCTCCTTCTCTCCTCATATCACAGATTATACCAAGAAGGCCCATTTCCAGCTGTACCTCCTCAGAGGTATTCTCCCTTTTCTCGCCTTCCCCCAGAAGTTCACTGTCTCCAGAGCCCCAGTTCTCTCTAGGCTGGACTACTGCAACAGCCTCTTTCTCAATCTGCCTAACTCTACTCTTCGCCCTCTTTCACTCATCCAGAACAGGACAGCGAGACTTAGCATTGGCCTCAAGCACAGGGACCGCATCTCTCTGGCCCTGAAATCCCTCCACTGGCTCCCAATGGCTGCAAGGATCAAGTTTAAGACCCTCTGTCCGATGTTGTGCCAAAGCAGTGCCTAATTGCGCAATGATGATGGTCTCAATTGGGGTAGCAGCCAAAGCACTTTGTGGTACTACAGAGGGCGGTACCCAGACAGATGACCCAAACAAACCCTGTATGATAGAGATTTATCATCCTTTACACCCCTGGGGCACACTAAGAACACCCCCACCAGAACCTGAGAATTACACAGAACACTGGGTTGACTTAGCAGGGGATGGGGGTTGTATTTACATGGCATGTACCCCAGAAGAATATGCCCAGTCTTGAGCAAGTTTGCAGGATGTTTGCAGTGCATGGGTACCTAAGGACGGGTCGCCACCATACTTGGAAGCTGAAAGGTTGGAAAGGGTGCAGAGGGGGGAGGAGAACATATATTGGAACTTAGTTGCTGTGGGGAAGTGTTGGGAGTGTTAGGGGTGTGGGTCTTCCCACACCCCTAAGCGATACCGAAGTAGAGATAACCGCTAAGAGAGCACATCCAGAGAGCAGGAGTGAGGGGGATAAACATACAGGAGGGTGGACGATCACCCTAGTGCATGCAATGCAGGTTATATGGTAGATGCGGAAGTGAACGCCATCTTGGTGAGCAGCAGCCATCTTAGGAGTTAGGCCCAAGCGCGGCGAACAACATTTTGTGCGTTAGTATTAGGCCTCTTGCATGAGTGTGAATATTACCCCTACTCCCAGGCAGGTCTGAAAGAGTCCATGAAATCCTCCATTGTTCTAAGGAAGTTACAGGCCCTTGTGCCCTGGAAAGAATGCACCCTGCAAGGTCATGAGAAGGGAGCAGAGCGCCTCTTGGCAGTACCATCCCATGGGACAGATAGCAAAGCCCTCCTGCCCCCAACGATCCCCACACAAGAAATACAGCTGTGCCATGCTTTCATCCCATGACCCCCGCATGCCATGACACTGTCCAAACCCAGACCACTGACCATAAAAGCTTTACACCCCTCGGTCGATCACTCAGATTAGGCAGCAAGGCTATCACGCCTTCAGAAATGGGTCATGTGATTTGTGCAGCGAAGTGCAGGGTAGCATCACAATTATAGCCTAAAAACTACGGTGAAGGACTTTGGGAGTTGCTGATCTGTCTGGGAGTGAGTGAAGCGTGTGCCTTAGTGTGACCTCGGCTCTCTCTCCCCCCATCCCACAGCCCATCCCTGTATCTGACAGGTGCTTGTTACAAAGATAAAATAACATTGTTTGTGTTAGTAGCCAATTAATTGTTGAGAGAACTTCACCTCAGATAATGATCCCTGGAGCACCCATATGGATGGAGATGAACAGATGAAAATGGACCAATGGCCCGGCATCCCATATGGAGCAGGCCGTATATGTAAAGAGCTTGTCCAGTTAGGATTGTAGAATTGTACTATGTATGATTATGTCATCAGTGACGTTCTTTGCGCTTATAATATGCTGCACGTGCCTACGGAGCTCAGAACGTTCGGCGGCAGCAGAGTTCTTTTCTGATGTATTTTCTTTTGTCTTTGGCCTTTTTCCCTAGCGGTTGTATTTTTTCTGGTGTGACTGTACAGGGGCATGACTTCCCTAGTTACAAATCCTTTTCCGAGTATTCTAAAGTGCTGTTACCCTACAACGTCCTCCCAAGATATTTATTTAGATTTCCAGATAAGTTCTGTAGAAATATCTTCAAGAGGTTTCCGATTTATCATACTGGGGAAACTCAAAAGGTGTGGCCTCTACCGAGGAATACCTAAAGCTGATCTGTCCCCCCGTGTAAGGTCCCATCCGAATTGGAGACATTAAAACACTTGTTATTCAGCTGTCCCGCAACAGTCATTAACATTAATATTTTGAAATGTTTTGTGCATGATTTATCATCTAAATTCTGAATTTCTCAGGGTCCATGTGATGGAAGGTCAGCAATTGAGGTTGATCTTGGCCCATGTAAATTGTTACATAAACACATTTAAAGAGTTCTTTGATTGTATGGGTACCCAGTAATCTATCATAATGCATGCTTTCTTCTATTGAATGGGTGAATGTATTTGTATATGTAAAGTTTAGATAAAATAAACACTCAATAAAATATGAATATAAATCCACATTACATGAAGACTTTTTACCTTAAATCACTGAAACAATACTTTTCAAAAGAAGGATTTCACATTTACAAGTGTGTGCCACTATTTCATTGTCTATTGACCTGAACTGAATATTACAGACAAAGCATTGGGGATATCCCCCAAAAATGTAAAAACAGACATTGACAAGCAGAGATCCTAAAGACAGAAATATTCTTCTTACAGGTGAGGATGGATGGATATATGTCAAGTGTGACTCATGTACGAGGAGATGGGTTATTAATGTAAAACATAGCCCCCTTGAGAAGAATAAATCTATTCAGGCTGAGAATACAACCATGTTTGTAAATTATTTATTTTATAAATTTTAGGCCGTACTGTCACCTTATGAAGAACGGACAGGGTAAGTAAGACATGCTGCCCGAAGGTTCTCCAGCAAAGTAATGAACTGCTGTAGGGGATTTTCTTCTGATAGGTAGACCCTACAAGTGGAATTCTCCAGGAAAGAGGTTTTGTTCGGGAATGTGTGCATCAGTACACACCGCTGGCATTGGCACCAAGTGGACACCTCGTCCATATAACTTGATTCAGGTTTAGGAAATTTGCCTTCAGTGTCACTGTTTTCATTGGGAGTTCTTGACTGTGTTGCTTGTATTTCTTCATCAGTGTGCTCGGGCTCAACCATTAAGCCGTGCTGTCACAGCTTCAGTTTCTAGGCTCAGGAGTGGCACGAACCAACCAACCCCTCCACGGTCTAGGTGCCTGCAAGTTAAAACTTACACAAGCCTCCGAGACCCTGGCGGGGAAAGAGGGTTAGGGTCTCGTTGGTTGGATGGGTTCCGTATGTAGCAAGGGTAACCGGAGAGAGGACTAGGGTAGGGGAGGTGGACAGGGAAGGGGACATAGGGTAACACAATGAAACATTTGCACATTCACAGCATGCACAATTCCCCCCATGCCCCACAAACAAGACCAAAAGCCATAAAGGGACTTATCTCTGGGGTGAGTGCTGGCCTCCTGCCTGCGCACTCTCAGGTCCAGAATCCGGAGCAGTTTTAGTGCTGAAAAGAGAGTGGGAATTACCTTTGGCGTGTTACATCACACATCAAACTCTTAGCATTCACGCACTCTCCCAAAAGGTTAATTGCACCCCTTGGCATGCTCAAGGTGCACCATGGTTAGTTTGTTAGGTGCTCAAGTTTGCTCTGGGTTGGGGGGCGTGGCTAGCGCGCGAAAGATTCGGACGTGAGCTGAGTGAGCTCCCGTAGGCGTCGATACAATCCTGCACTTTTATCCTGATTCCTGGGGATTTCGTGCGACACAAACGCTGCGATCGTGCCCGTGAAGCTGTGGGCTAGGATCGACTGAAATCTGGGCACCTATCTGCCCACCCGGCGGGCCAAATCCACAGCTTGCTGAAGGCCGGTAGCCCCGTCCGAATTGCGAAACCAAGATGGTCGCCGGGGCCCGAGGGCAGACCTCCTCCGCATGACTGGGGCTTGGGGCGCCCTGACGCGGTGCAGTGTGGAGCGGAGCGCGAGGCGGACACCAGCTGAGCCTGCTGACACCCGGAGGACGCCTGGACAGACCCGAGCCCTCCTGCGATCCCGGTGACGGGCGGCTCCTGTTTCCTGGGCCGTCTCGACTCAGCGCCCGGACTGTGGAGGAAAGCAGCGGCCCGGCTTGACCGCGCCAGAGGTAGGTGGGATCCCCCCCCCTACTCCATACAGAAAACGAACTCTGGTGCCACACAGGAGGCAAAGGGGGACCACCACTTAGCGGGTGAACTGTGAGATACGCCGGAGGCCTGCACGGTCTCTGGAAGCTCCGTGAAAGCCCAATAAAGGACACCGAGCCCCTGGCGCCCAAAGTACTTAGTACATATTAGCCTGCTGGGGGACCCGCGGCTCTCCATCTGACCTGCTGCAGGGCTGCAACACCATATACCGGAGAGGGTCGATCACTCCAACTGAGCATAAACAATATCATTCGACCCATTGTGCCGGACACTCCACAGCCTCCGGAATTATGGGGAAAGACAGGCAGAAAAAACCATCCACACAGAGCAGTATGGACCAGTTTGCCGTCGCTACTACCCCGGCGGACCCAGCAACACGACCGGACTCCCCCACGGGGGACGGCTCTCTCTCCCTACATGACGTAATGGTGGCCATTGCCAACTCCCGATCCTCTATGGAGACCAAAATAGACAGTATTGCGGAGGATGTCGCCTTCCGGCGCCACGACCTGCAGAAACTGACTTCCAGAACAGGAGAGGCGGAACACCGCATCTCTGAAGTGGAAGACAACATTGGCGGGATCAATTGTCAACTGTCCCAAGCCTTAAGCCGCCTACAAACCCTTGAATCAAGAGTGGAAGATGGAGAGGGAAGATCCCGCCGCAACAACGTCCGCATCCTGGGCCTGCCGGAGGGGGAGGAGGGACAATGCATGGAACTATTCCTGGAACAGTGGCTCGTGGACATCTTCGAGGCAACATCCTTCTCAAAGTTCTTTTCAGTGGAGAGGGCTCATAGGATGTCATCGGGCAAACCACTCCCGGGTGCTCCGCCCCGTACTATCATTGCCCGCCTGCTCAACTACCGAGACAGGGACGCCCTCCTGAAACTGTCACGCTCGCATGGGTCGATCACCCATAACGGCTCCCGAATCGCTTTCTTCCCGGACTATACCCGAGAAGTGCAGCGGGCACGACAATCGTTTGAACCACTCAAGAGACAACTGGCTCAACTGAATGTGAAATACGGCCTGCTCTTCTCGGTCCAACTAAAAATATACCATAAAGGGACTACTGTTCACTTCAATGACCCACAAGAGGCCTGGAAATGGGCAGAGGCTCACGTAGAAGGCGATTGGACTGCAAGACCGAGGAGACCGAGAGGAAGACCCCGACCAGGACCTAGCGGGCCTCCCCGAGGAGAAACCCAGACCGGAAAGGACAGGAGATCCTGGAGCCAGTGGCAGAACAAGAAGAACACTGAACAAACTATTGTCCCTTACTCCGGGGCCTAGGAGCAGTGCTCTGACATGTGGGCGTGCACTTTCCGCGCCTCTGATCCCGACGCATAAGTAGTCCACCATGGAAGATGTTGACATTGGGCGCAAGGGAGGGAACTCTGGGGGAAGCTCTCATCCCTCCCCTGGTCAAGCCTTTTTCTTTCTCCCCCCCCTCTCTCTTTCTTGCTTGCTTACTTGGACTCTATCCAAGGGTCTGGTTTTTGAGCTGACACCTTAAGTTGAAGGTTCAGCAATGTTTGGGCGACAGGTACTTCGTGTTGGGGTGGAGTATAGGGTGGGGGTGAGTTGGGAAAGTTCAAAACCTTGTTTGTTATTCCAAGACTGTCACATGCTCATAGGTCAAACGAACCATTATCTCTGGTTGCAGACGTTCTGTACCATTCCACAGAGCACCCCCGCCCCTCTGGTACAGGCGGATACTATATCGCCATCTTTCACTGATCGCTACACCCTTGAAAACCCCATCATGTGTAATAAATATCCTCCGCACAGACTGGCAAAACACCCATGCGACACACTAAATCTCTGAAATTCCTCACTTGGAACGTGAATGGGATGGGGTCTGGAATTAAGCGGCGTCTCATCAGGCAATTTTTAAATAGACATTCCCCAGATGTGGCCCTCCTGACAGAAACCCACCAGGCCGGATCAAACTGTGCCTTTTTTCAGAGAACTAACTATCGCCTTGCCTTTCAGGCAGAGTACACAATGGGCTCCAGGGGCACCCTCATTCTGATACACAAACGCATCCCATTTATTCAACAAACTAGAACGGGACCCGAGGGGCCGATACGTGTTCATCTTGGGAACGATCTGCGGTCAGACTGTGGCTATTGCCTCAATCTATTCTCCACCTGGGCTGGGACAGGAGTTACTGGATGACCTCACTACCCTTATAGGGAAACATCACCCTGATACACTCGTTCTAGGGGTAGACTTCAATGACACCATGAATAATAACATTGACCGTTCCCATCTCCGGAATCGTAACCCAGATACTCCTACCAGATTAGCCAACTTTACATCTGCTCTTGGGCTCTGAGATGTATGGAGGGAGTTACACCCTGATGTTAGGGAGTATTCTTTCCACTCCGGTGCTCACGATTCCATGTCCAGACTGGATTATTTCTTTCTACCACATACCGACCTTTACAGGGCAATGTCCGCAGATCTGCTCCCTCAGGGCATCTCGGACCACTCACCTCTCTTAGTGGAAATATGTATGCAGGGTCCCCTCCCCCCTAAAACGTGGAGACTTAATAGCTACTATCTAGGGTTCCCAGAACTGATAGATCGCCTAGAGGAAGTATCCGCCGAATACTTCGAAATTAATGAGGAATCGGTGGACAACCCTGTGATATTATGGGAGGCATATAAAACAGTGCTCAGGGGTGAGATTCTCTCCTGGACGACACATAAAAGAAACACCCGGCTTCAGGAACTACTAAAAGCCGAGGAGGAAGTGAGTAACTGGGAGACTAAGCATATCTCTGATCCTACGCCCGAGACTCATCGATCCCTCCAACGCGCCCAAGAGCGCCTTCGGAACAGAGCGATGGATGACACTAAGCAGGCCCATTGGCAGGCTAGAGTGAGGGTGTACGAACTAGGGGACAAGGTGGGTAAATTGCTCGCCTGGCTGCAGAGAAGGGACGAAGGACAACACCATGTCCTGGAAATAGTTACACCACAGGGCGACAGCTATCACTCAGACGCTGGGATTGCTGGGGCCTTTGCAGAGTTTTACGCAGACTTCTACCGAGCCCCAACCTCATCGCTAAACCCCTCCCTCTTAGATGCGGTAACGCTGCCGACTCTCTCTGAGCAACAGAAGGACCAGCTGGACTCTGCCTTATCGGAGGCTGAGATTTCAGAGGCGCTATCTCAACTCCAATCAGGGAAGGCACCAGGCCCGAATGGATTTCCTGTTGAAACCTGGCAAAAGCTAGGGGCAGATAAAACGGCAGCTCCTCTGCATAGAATGTTCCTTGCTGCCCGGGAACAGGGGACTCTCCCACCAGATCTTTGCAAGGCGACTATCGTGGTCATTCCCAAGCCTGGCAAACCTCCACATGAATGTGCTTCCTATAGACCTATATGGGGAGGCTAAGGTTCTCGCTAAGTTACTAGCGAACCGATTACAATTAGTTGCACCCACCCTGGTCCACCCGGACCAATGTGGATTTATGCCTTGCAAATCGACTCGGATGAATCTACGCCGCCTCCATCTGGCATTGGAGAGATCCCCGATTATAAACGAACCCTTGGCCCTGTTGGCAATCGATTTCGAAAAGGCGTTTGATTCCATTCGATGGGACTGCCTCTGGGAGATCATGCGCCGTATGGGATTCGGAGAGGCCTTTCTGGGATGGGTGAAGTTACTTTATACTAACATCCCAGCTGAAGTGAAAGTAAACGGATGGTCCTCCAGGTCCTTCCCCCTGGGTCGGGGTACACGACAGGGATGCCCGCTTTCCCCTCTTCTATTTGCCCTTGCAATCGAACCGCTGGCTCTTTGGCTTTGCCAAAACACCGCCTGGAAGGGGTTCAGATGGCCGGAGGGACATGAGGATCGTACATCCCTGTACGGAGACGATCTCCTTGTATATCTGGGAGACCCGCCAAGGTCTTCCCCCATTGTAACACAACTGCTCATCCGCTTTGGGGAATTTAGCGGACTCAGAATCAACTGGGAGAAATCAGTCTTCTTTCCTGTAAAGGGTGGAGAACAAGCAATCCCCCAGGAGTGCCTGTACTGAGTGGAACGACAGGGCTTTCGATACCTGGGAATATGGATATCTGGGGTCTTGAGAAGTTATATAGAACACAATCTCCGACCGATCACAGACCGCTTCATTATTGATGTCCAACACTGGAAACTCCTCCCCCTGACACTTATGGGAAGAGCGGCACTCTTTAAAATGATGACCCTTCCCAGATTCCTTTACATCCTTCAGAATGCCCCACTTAAAATCCCAGACCTGGAATTTCACCAAGTAGAGACACTTCTCAGAGATCTCATATGGGGGGGAGGCCAGCCACGAATTGCGTTAACCACACTCCAGAGATCGATCTGGGAGGGAGGAATAGGAGTTCCCCGTCTCCAAACGTACTACTGGGCATCACAACTGGCAGTAGTTAATGATCTTCTTCATGGAAACCGAGACCTACCTCAAATACGCGCTGAGATAGCCACTATGCAGAACACAGACCCGCTGTCCCTCCTCTATCAACCCCTGCCGAGAACTCCCCCACCCACAACCACAACACACATGATTATGGTATGGAGACAGGCACACCGATTTATTGGGTGGGAAAACAAAATTACTACCGCGCAACCCCTCTGGCAAAATAATAACCTAGCTGAGACCCAGAAGTTTGAGCCATGGGCCAAATGGGTGAGAGCGGGGGTCACTAGGGTTGGGGATATGCTCACGGATGGGAGATTGACCTCATTTGATGACCTGCAACTGCAATTTCAGATCCCAAACACGGAACGATACCATTACATACGCCTAGCCCACGCCTTAAGACCCTACTTAACAGTAGACACACTGGTACCAGACCATACCCCTATAGAGCGTAACATCCTGCCGGCGTATATTCCCACCAAATGCACTTCCATCCTCTACAATGCCATATCCTCCTTTGCTACCCCTGAACTGAACGAGCTGAAGGCGAAATGGGAAGCGGTGGAAGCGGATGTGGGGGATATAGATCCAGAGGACTGGATACAAGTCCTCATACATCCCTGAGAAATCGTTATTTCCTCTAGGCTTCGACTTGTGCCGCTGAAAATACTGCACCGGGTTTATTACCCTAGAACGTGCCTATACGGCTGGAAACAGACCCCAAACACGAACTGTTTGCGATGCGGGGAAGAGGAGGGAACCTTCATTCACATCTTATGGGCATGTCCCCGGATACAAACTTTTTGGAATGCATGCTGTAGGGAACTCTCCCGAGTTCTGACCCCTACCATACCACTGGACCCAAGGGCCTTACTCCTGGGTGTGCCTGACGAAATAGAGGCTAACAAGTGGGAGAGATTACTCCTGCATACGGCGATGGGACTGATCAAGCGCAATATAGCGCAGAAATGGGGAGCCCCTGATTCCCCAACACTGGACCAATGGAAATCGGATATGGACATATGCGCTATGATGGAGCATAGGATTTACTCAGCACGAGGCTGTCCCAACAAAGCCTCGAAAATATGGAATAGATGGGAAGAAGGAACAACCTGAGAATTCCTCCTACAAGCTGGGGAACGTGCACTGGGTGTTTTGTATTACAAATTACTACATGTACTGAGGAAGCCGCTCGACCTCTGATGATATGTTTACTATCTTCACTGATTATGAATGACCATGACAGTCTTTATGTTGATTTGTTTTTTTGTTGCTTTATTGTGATTGTTGTATTATAATAATAATAATAAAATACTTTATAAAAAAAAAAGTTTGCTCTGGGTTTCTCCTGCACATGCAGATTCATGCCGCGCGTGGCTCCGCTACTATGACTGCCCAAAAGAGGGTTTCTAAAATGCGGGCTTGAGTGAGATACACACGAGCCGCATAGTGGTTCTCCAGAAAGCCGCGTAGTGTAAAACGCGTTCGTTTCCTGTAAATCGGCTCACAGGAATTAGAATTAGTATGTTAATGACATGCACTGCTATGGCGCTGAGGGGCCTCCGTAGTCTACGCGTGGCGCGGGTTAGAAGAAACTATGGCACTGATGATAAGGAGTCAGACTTAGCTTTGCTGGAGCAAGGGGCCGTGGGAACTTTGGGCTGAGCCACCTGCGTGTGCCCCTGGTCGCTGCTGCTGGCGAGTTCAATGGGCTCTCTTGAATGCACTACTGCGGTGCGCGCCTTTCCCCGAATCCGCCTTGGATCCCTAGTACTAGCGGTACTTATCTGTATCTGCCGAAGGGCCCGGGTGGAGGATGTCTGGGGCGTGGCCCCTCGTGCGCTTCCCCTTGCTCGGAGCTCCGTAGAACACGTCTTCTCTGGTGGAGGTTCAGAGCACAAGCCCCATGCTCTCGACGCCCTTGCGCGCACGCGCGGATGTGCCCCCGCCCGACGCGGGCTTCATGAAGTAGTTCTGGGCCCTGGGGTGCCTGGAAATTGTAGTTTGTAGGCTAGTTCGCCTGCAAAGAGGACATCGAAGTTTTTTGTAAGGCAGGATTCTTCTTGCAAACTTATATTTCTTTAATGTACTGGCTACCATTAGCCTATGACCCCCTCCAGCAGCTGATACACCATGTTTATTGCCCTGCTCCATGACAGTACTCCCCCCCGCACAGAAGGATCTGGGCTTAGGTTTGGCTGGGTAGTTGTGATGCAATGCCTTAACCAATATGGGTGCATGAACATTCTGAGCAGGCTCCCAGGAACGGTCTTCAGGGCCATATCCTACCCAACCTATGAGATAGTAAAGTCCATCCTTTCGGTATTGCGAATTCAGAATAGCTCGCACTTCATATTCAGGATGTCCTTGCACTACAATGGGTGGTGGCTTTTCTGTACGAATATTGGGGAGGGCAGGTTTCAACAACGAAACATGAAAGGTAGGGTAGATTTTCATTTGGCTAGGCAGACTGAGCCTCACTACCACTGGATTGACCACGGTGGATATGGTGAACGGACCTAGAAATCGGGGCTGTAACTTACGGGGCCCTGGTAGTCGGATATTACGTGTTGATAACCAAACCTGATCCCCCGGCTTATACTGGGGGCTTTCACGTCTCTTTTTATCAGCGTAGAACTTATAGGTCTGTTTGGCAATTTTTAAATTTTGTTGTATATGTGTCATGATCACAGGACCGTTCCATAGAACTTCCCCCAAAAGGTCTTGGGCTGCGGTGTATCATTCCTGGGCTAACAGCAGGGAAAACCCAGTGGCCAATTGTAATTCAGACTGTCCCGCGTTACTCAAGATGGCGGCCAGGCAGCCGTCCCTGAATCCTGCGGAGCATTCCATTAGTGCAGGCTCCGCGAGTATTTAAGCCCCTCCCTTTGGTGGAGCTGCGCTTCGCGTCCTCTTGCTGTTAGCGGACGCTTACCTCAGCTCGTTCCTGGCAGGTATTTCTTGCCCTTAGTTTTCCCTTTAGTCATTGAAAATTCCTGTGCCTTTTGTCACTCTCAGTTCACATTTGTTGTAGATTTCTAGTTCCATGAATTCCCGTCAGTTCACAATTTCCGAGTGTCATGTGAGAAGGAGCGTTATTCTGTGAGGAATTAACCGGAGAAGCTGTCCGTGTTGTTTCAATCTCACCGCAAGTACAGTTTCTTGTGAAGCATTATTTTGGCATCCAATTATCTCTTCAGCCTTTGTAGTAGATACGCGGGCATTTCAGTTGCTCGCGTCACTTGGAATTTTACTGAGGCTCTGTTTTTCACATTCATTGTTTATTCTGTAGTAGTGGAGGGGTCTAGTCACAGCAGCTCATTGTTTTACATGGTTTGTTCACACACACGTAGGAATATACAGTACATTTAGTGTCCCTTCGTGTAGGTTCCCTGAGTCCCTCTGGTGTTATGTGAGGGAAATAATTTGCTTAGTGCTTGCCAGATAGAGATGTCTTGTTACCATTGTGTGCATGTGCAACGCACTCACGTACCATACATTACATAATAGTGGTGGAGTAATAGGTTTCAGTGACATTCCCTTCAGATTAGGAGTGATTTTCTCCTCAGGTCTTGGCACCTAGCGTCTCTCAGTCATTGAACCTTTTCTAGCATAACCACTTACCTCCTGAGGCATTAGTACTCCCTTAGCCCTTCCATTCGAGTTGGTTCTTTTCCCGCTCCCATTCAATCCCATCTTCAGAACTTGCGCCCCTGCACAGATGCAGGACGGATAGCCCATCAAAACATAAAAAGAGGTGAGCAGGGCAAACTCAGTGGGAAGGAGTGTTGGTTAGTGAGGAGATAATTCACAGTTATCGTAGATTCCACTTTTGACTGGTTGCTTAATTTCACAGATTATCAGCTCATTGAACACTAAACAGGGAAGTAGTGAGAGAACCACGCACCCTGAGAAGAGTAGTAGAGGTGTCCCCGTGGAGCCTAAGGTAAGCGTTACAATATGTGACCAAACCTGACGCTCATGCGAATGCAACCCAGACAATGTAGGCAATTTCGGCCAACCAGACGTATTCCACCCAAGATGTTTCAGAGGTGGTAGTATAACAACAAAGGTATTGTTCTAGTCCCTGGTTCACTTTCTCCGTCTGCCCATCAGTTTCTGGGTGATACCCTGAAGACAAACTCACTTCCATGCCTATTAATTGGCAAAAAGCTCGCCAGAAGCGTGAGGTAAATTCTGGCCCACGGTCTGTAACGACCCAGATTGGCAACCCGTGAAGTCGTACTATGTTTTGCAGGAACAACTCCGCCAGTTCTCCCGCGGTAGGGACACCCTTGCAAGGGATGAAGTGACTCATTTTGTTTAATGAATCCACTACAACTAAAATTGAAGTGTATTTCCGAATGGGTGGTAAATCCACGATTAGATCCATAGTAACCATGTGCCAAGGAGTTGGCGGAGTGGGCAATGGTTGCAGTAAGCCAGCCGGCTTTTGATGACTGGCCTTTTGTCTACTACAAGTGCCACACTTGGTTACATAGATCCGTACGTCACGGTGTAAGGTGGGCCACCAATAATGACGTGCCACATTCTGCTGAGTCTTGGCTATTCCAGGGTGCCCTTCTGTATAGGCGTCATGGTACCATTGCATAACCTCTTCCCTGAGAGCCATTGTGGGTAGATACAGGGCAGTAGCATGATACGGGAGACCATTTACCAAGGTGTGTTGTGAACCTTGAGAACACCAGTCACGTAGTTCCTGGGTAGACATAGCCTGGAGTACATCTTCAAAGATGTTGGATCGGCCTACAATTCCGATAATATGAGTAGTGGGTATTATCGAACGTATTTCCTTGACTTCTGTAGTCTCGTTTTCAGGGTATCGAGACAAAAGGTCTGCTTTTCTGTTATCCGAGCCAGGACGGTAGGTTATGAGGAAATCAAAGTTGGCAAAATAAAGTGCCCAACGCAACTGTCGAGGACTAAGAGTTTTTGCAGTTTTTATAAACTGCAGATTCCGATGATCGGTTATTACAGTTATCGTATGGTGGTCCCCCAGCAGGTAATGCCGCCACTCCTCAAAGGCTGCCTTCACAGCCAACAACTCCCGGTCTGCAATGGTATAGTTAACCTCTGCTGGGAGTAACTTTCACGAATAGTACGCAATTGGGTGTAATAACCCGGTTTGTGAATCCCGTTGGTATAAAACTGCTCCCAGGGCGTAACTGGAGGCATCGGTTTCAATCACAAAAGGTAATGCTAAATCTGGATGCTTCAAAACCGGCGCCGTGGTGAAGGCTTGTTTTATCTGTTGAAATCCTCGTTCCGCAGCCGCATCCCAGTGGAATGTCTTCCCCTTTTTCAGTAATGTGGTGATGGGCGTTACCAATTCTGAAAAGTTTTTTATAAATCGGCGGTAAAAATTGGCAAATCCTAAGAAGGCCTGTACCTCTTTTGCAGTGGTAGGGGCAGGCCAATCCAGGACCACCTGTACTTTTCGTTGGTCCATCTGGACACCCGAGGGTGTCAGAAAATAACCTAAGAATTCCACCGTAGTGCGATGAAACTCACCATTTTTTTTATTTTTGCAAATAATCGGTGTTCCCGTAACCGTTGAAGTACTGCCTTAACGCGTTTTACATGTTCCTGCATATTATTGGAATATATTAGGATATCATCTATATAGACTACCGCAAAGACATCCAAGTACCCTTGCAATACCTCGTCAAGAAAGTGTTGAAAAGCAGCAGGAGCATTACACAACCCAAATGGCATCACATGGTACTCGTACAGGCCAAATTTGGTTCTGAATGCTGTCATCACCTGCCCGCACTCGTACCAGGTGATATGCCCCTTGAAGGTTTAACTTGGTATATATCGTAGCATTGCGCACTTGATCAAGCAAAACGGGTATTAAAGGTAAGGGATATAATTTCTTAATGGTAATGCGGTTTACCCCGCGATAGTCTATACAAGTTCTCAAGTCCCCAGTCTTTTTTGGTATGAAGAAGAGTGGGGACGAGACAGGCGAGTTAGACGGCCTAATAAAGCCATTTTTCAAATTAGCATCAATGTAATCTTTCAAATGAATGGTCTCGGCTTCCGTAAGGGCATAAACTTGACTGCACGGCAAACTGCCCCTGATTCTAAATCAATTCGGCAGTCGAATGGCCTACGAGGTGGCAGAGTTTCTGCAGCTTGCTTGCTAAACACATCCTGGTATTCACAATACTCCGAAGGCAGGGTACTTAAATCGGTCTCCTCGGTAGTTGCAGCACAAAGACTAGGCACAGGGCCCAGAGCAGACACTTTATCTCGACCCGGAACAAGACAGTGTGCCAAACAATAAGGAGAGGTCAGGGAGACTTCCCCTTTAGACCAGTACACCTGGGGATCATGTTTAATAAACCAGGGTAAACCTAGAATGATCCCAAATTGCGGTGCTGCAATCAGATCAAATTGTATGTTCTCCACATGACGTTGTTGACAGCTCAATGACAATACCTGGGTACAATGCGTAATGAGTCCAGAACTCAATGCTGTGCCATCAACCACCCTTACCACCTCTGGAGAGGATTTCTGACATACAAGTTCTTCTAATTTTCGTGCATACGAAATATCGATAAAATTGCCCGTGGCCCCTGAGTTTAAGAGAAGGGCGACTGAAATCTCTTGACCAAGATAACTTAGGGTACCTGCCAAGGTAATATGTGGAGCAAAATTAGCAAACTTTACTGCCGGAGTAACTTCTGCCACCCGGCTCGACTATACCACCCCTACTACTACCAAGCCAAAGCGTTTCCCTGAGGTTTGGGTTTCATAGAACATTCTCTTACAAAATGTCCTGCTAAACCACAATACAAACAGAGCCCCTCCTTACGTCAGCGCTCTTTTTCCTCTTTGGTGAGAGGACCTTTGGTTGAGCCTATTTGCATAGGTTCATCTCCGGGCGATCTGTCTACTAAACTGGCAGGACGTGGACTACGAAACTGATCTAGCCGTGCTATTGGTCGGGATTCCCCGCATTTCTTGTCCCCACGACGCTCAGCCTGTCGGTGATCTAACCGCAAAGCCAAATCAATCATGGTGGGACAATCGAGCGGCTGAGGATCAACTTGAGCTATAGGATCTTTAAGCTCGTCTCTTAACCCTTGATAAAAGAGGGACATTTGCTTTTCTGGAGGCCATTAAGCCTCGGCAACCAGCCGGTTAAATTGAGTGACATACGTTGCCAACTCTTTATTTCCCTGGTTTAGGTTTAGCAATTCCCGATCCTTGCACATTGTTGCCGCCCTACGATTGAAAATCTTCCCAAACTCAGTCTGGAACTCGTCCCAATCATACAAAACTGAATCATCCCTTTGTATCAATGGGTTTGCCCAGGCCGCTGCATCCCCCGTTAAATATGATATAACGAAGACCGTTCTTGCCTGGGTTGCTCTGAATGCTGCAGGTTTTGTCAAGAAATGGAGTTTACATTGCGTTATAAAGGTCTGGTATTTCTGCGGATCCCCCCCATACCTTTCCGGGAGAGCCAGGGGAACCATATGTTCAGGAGTTACATGAACTTGGACTGGAGTGGGTGTTACAGCCCCACCGGGGAGAGGGAAGGTTTGGGCGGACAGGCTGCGTACCTGGGTGGCCAACGCTGCTTAATCCTGCCTAGTGGCAGCGAGCTCAGCCTGCAGGTTCTGCAGAACCTTTGTAAGTTCCTCCATGACTGGCTGGGTCGCACCACTCGGGGGCCTGTGACACTTGGGCTTGTGCTTCTGTCACAGCTTCAGTTTCCAGGCTCAGGAGTGGCACGAACCAAACAACCCCTCCACGGTCTAGGTGCCTGCAAGTTAAAACTTACACAAGCCTCCGAGACCCTGGCGGGGAAAGAGGGTTAGGATCTCGTTGGTTGGATGGGTTCCGTAGCAAGGGTAACCGGAGAGAGGACTAGGGTAGGGGAGGTAGACAGGGAAGGGGACATAGGGTAACACAATGACACATTTGCACATTCACAGCATGCACACTTCCCCCCACACCCCACAAACAAGACCAAGAGCCAGAAAGGGACTAATCTCTGGGGTGAGTGCTGGCCTCCTCCCTGCGCACTCTCAGGTCCAGAATCCGGAGCAGTTTTAGTGCTGAAAAGAGAGTGGGAATTACCTTTGGCGTGTTACATCACACATCAAACTCTTAGCATTCACGCACTCTCCCAAAAGGTTAATTGCACCCCTTGGCATGCTCAAGGTGCACCATGGTCAGTTTGTTAGGCGCTCAAGTTTGCTCCGGGTTTCTCCTGCACATGCGGATTCACGCCGCGCGTGGCTCCGCTACTACGGCTGCCCAAAAGAGGGTTTCTAAAATGCGGGCTTGAGTGAGATACGACCTGTATTGTGGTTCACACGAGCCGCATAGTGGTTCTCCAGAAAGCCGCGTAGTGTTAAACGCGTTTGCTTCCTGTAGATCGGCTCACAAGAATTAGTATGTTAATGACATCCACTGCTATGGCGCTGAGGGGCCTCCGTAGTCTACGCGTGGCGCGGGTTAGAAGAAACTATGGCACTGATGATAAGGAGTCAGACTTAGCTTTGCTGGAGCAGGGGGACGTGGGAACATTGGGCTGAGAGCCCTGCGCGTGCCCCTGGTCGCTGCTGCTGGCGAGTTCAATGGGCTCTCTTGAATGCACTACTGCGGTGCACGCCTTTCCCCGAATCCGCCTTGGATCCCTAGTACTAGCGGTACTTATCTGTATCTGCCGAGGGGCCCGGGTGGAGGATGTCTGGGACGTGGCCCCTCGTGCGCTTCCCCTTGCTCGGAGCTCCGGAGAATACGTCTTCTCTGGTGGAGGTTCAGAGCACAAGCCCCGTGCTCTCGACGTCCTTGCGCGCCCGCACGCACGTGCCCCGCCCGACACAGGCTTCATGAAGTAGTTCTGGGCCCGGGGGTGTCTGGGAATTGTAGTTTGTAGGCTAGTTCGCCTGCAAAGAGGACATAGAAGCTTTTTGTAAGGCAGGATTCTTCCTGCAAACTTATATTTCTTTAATGTACTGGCTACCATTAGCCTATGACCCCCTCCAGCAGCTGATACACCATGTTTGTTTCCCTGCTCCATGACACGTGCAAACAATACAATATGAACTCTAAAGATGCTGGGTAAAAAAAATGTAAAAGATTATGGTGTCGAAGAATCTGTGCCTGTCAGAGAGGCAAAGGCTGAGTTTGATAGTACCTTCAGAAATGGTAGGGAGTGGCAAAGGCGGGTAGATATTTGGGATGAGGGTAAGGAATAGATAAGATGCTCAGGGAGGCAAGGGAAAGAAAAGGCGGAGGATCAATGTGTACGATTGCACCAAATTTATTATGGGACTCAGCTGTATTGTATGGGGCTCAGAGCCGAAAGGAGAGATAGCTGGGGGAAGGTGTTCGCTGTGTCACATATGTTTATGAGGCCAGTCTGAAAAAAAATGTTTCACAATGGAATGTGTAAAGTCTCTCACCTTAACCGCTCATAGAATAAAATTACATGAGGGAGGCATTTTTAGTTCAAATGAATGGCAAAAACAAATCTTGATTCACTCTGTACAGTGAACCACTCACATAGAAAATCTTTGAAACATACCTTTGCCCTCTTTTTTCTGCTGGATAGGCAACATCACAAGATCCTAGGGCCAGCTATTTTTCTTAAAGGGGGAAAGATGGTTCATCCGACACATTTTATGCACCTTCTGAAATTGAATTGATACTTTTTGCAGAGTATATTCTTAGTAGTGGTAAACAGTGCATAGCACTTATACCAAAGTTGACATCTGGAAATGTCAGGCTTGATGACTTAGGCACCAGTAGCCCAGTGTGCCCCGAAAATGGTTAGCCAGGCGACATTTGAAGACGAACAAGTTTCCTATATTCTTTCCTGTTGGTAGAGACATTTTTACTTTTAGAAAAAGCTGACTTCAATGGGACAGCCAACATGCCTGCTAAAGAATGTACTAATTTTGCCAGAGTTGACTGGGCAGTCATTTTGGCTTACAGCACAAAAACCCAGACTCATTTAAAAGTGGAAAAGGTCGCTTTAATGTGACAGGCCAAAGCTTACATTTAAACGCTTACCTGGCTCCATGGCCTTACAAACTAAAAACATATTTCAAACAACCAATTAAATAATTAAACATTCTCATTTTTTACCCAACGATTGAATAATTAAATAAAGCCATTTCCTCCCTATCCATCCCTTGGACCCTACTGTCTCCTTACCCCTTTTCCAGGCGTCCCGCTTTCTCCCCGGGGCCATGCCTCTCCAGGCTCAATACCTGTTCCCCCATGGTGGCCGGATTGTGCAAACACCGCCACCCCATCCTTTCCCGTGTCATTCCCCCATTGTGCTTCCCTCCCCCCACATCAAAAGGGGCCATGCCCCCGGAGCCCAGGAAAACTTCAATACCCCTCAGACTCCCCTCTACACCAAACTCCCCCTTCCTATGACCTACAGCCAGTCTGACCTGCCACATCAGCAACAACATTTTACATTACACTTCACTGATGCCCCAACCTGTCACACAAAACTACCATATAATAGCTCCTTAACAGACCAAAAAACCACATAAGAACTTGACATGGGACGTAAAAAACCCCTGCAGAAACCAAGTACAATGGTCCCCCATCCCCATTTAATAAAACCAGACAACAGACCTAACCCAAAATGAAAGGGTGGGAGGGCGGGACAATCACCAAGTCCAACCGTCGCCTGCCTGCCGAACCTTCCCTGGTCCTTAAATACCCTAGGGAGGCGCTCTGCCCCCCACGGCCACTCGCTGGCCGTGTGCAGCGCCAAAAACTTCCCCGGGGGGAAACGCTTCGCGTTCCCCCCGGGGACCCCCTTTTGGCTTACTGCACAAAAACCCAGACTCATTTAAAAGTGGAAAAGGTCGCTTTAATGTGACAGGCCAAAGCTTACAATTAAACGCTTACCTGGCTCCATAGCCTTACAAACTAAAGACATATTTCAAACAACCAATTAAATAATTAAACATTCTCATTTTTTACCCAACGATTAAATAATTAAATAAAGCCATTTCCTCCCTAACTATACCTTGGACCCTACCGTCTCCTTACCCCTTTTCCAGGCGTCCCGCTTTCTCCCCGGGGCCATGCCCCTCCAGGCTCAATACCTGTTCCCCCGTGGTGGCCCGATTGTGCAAACAGCGCCACCCCACCCTTTCCCGTGTCATTCCCTCATTGTGCTTCCCTCCCCCCACATCAAAGGGGGCCATGCCCCCGGCACCAGAAAAACCCTCCCCCGAGGTGTTCTTTCTGCCCCACCCCCCTCACCAATTTTCCTACCTCCAACTCCTCAACCACTCCCCCAGCCAAGAGCTCAAGTCCGCCAGATAATTATTGTTCCCCAAAAACCGGAAAGTTTACCCACCCTCTCTAAATCTCATCAATCCTTCCTAAACCATCTCCTTATGGTCCAAAACCTGTACTGCCACCGATTGTACAACATTCTACCATCTCTCTGTTTATCCCCTTCCTTGCCCGCTCTGTCGGACCCTCATTTCTCGCTCCCCTCCCACTCTCTGCGGCAAACACTTAGTCCCCACTACAGTTGCTTGAGGCCACACTTGCCGGACCCATAACAAAAAACCCTTTTTATTTTCTTAAGAAGAGCCACACCCGTATCCCTTACCAGATCATTTTCCCCACCAAGACTAATCCCCCCCCCATCTGGAGGCCCATATCTTTCCCTCAACCCAGCCAACATAGGAAGCAACTGATCCCAGCCCAGCCCCCCCAAACCCGGACCATCTTACCACAACATCTTTATAGTTGCACCCCAGTTGCCTGCCAACAACCCTTTACTCAGCTTCTTTCCCTGCCATTCTGTTTGACACGGTCCCTGCCATACCCTTTGTATCTCCCATTACTCCCAGCGTCCCAACCTTTTCACCTACTCCTCTTAATAGCCCAGCCTGCTACCTTCAGATGCTGCACCCCTCCTAAATGAATGAGTTCCAACCTCCTAAACTTTCCCACACCACTAGTAACACCTCCTCAGTACCCTATCCTTTCTGGCCATCTCCTTAACCTTCTCCAGAAACACCCCAGGTCCTCTCCTACCTGTCCCCCTATATTTCGCCCCTTTCACCTAACCTTTAAACAATACAACTAAACCCACTTAGCGCCCTTTTTTCCTCTAAACTATTACCCTCCTGCACACCCTTGCCCCCCCACCTTCCATCACCTTATTAATTTGGCCCTGCGTTGCCCCCCCTGCACCGGGGGCCCATGTGCACCCCCGTCCATGCAGGCCCTTTACTTTATCACTCCTCTCGCCACTGCACCAGGGGCCAAACCTGCACCCCCGTCCATGCAGTCCCTTCCATATAACTAATCTTCAAGCTCCTTGCGTCCATTACCACCTGTTTCCCACCTGCACCAGGGGCCCTAGTGCACCCCGTCCATGCTGGCCCCTTTTCTGCCTTACTCCTCTCCACCACTGCACCAGGGGCCAAACATGCGTCCCCGTCCATGCAGTCCATTCCACATAAATTCCTCTTCCAGCACCTTGCTTTGTTGCTCCACTTTTTCCCCCCCAGCTGCACCAGGGGCCCTAGTGCACCCCCGTCCATGCAGACCCATCTCATCACTTCCCCTTGCTGCACCAGAGGCGCTCCCGCACCTCCGTCCATGCAGCCTGAAGCTTACTCACCTTGTCGTGCGGCAAGCATGAGGGCTTTGCCACCACCCCATAACAATTTCCACAGTTACATCCCCCCTGCGGCCCTCCCCTACCTACGCGTCTTCCTCCTCACCCTTCTCCTAACCCCTTTAAATCGCCCCCACAAACCTTTCATCAAACCTTGTGCCCCCCCTCCTTTTACGATAAACTGAGCCGACCTACCAGCACACCCCAATTTACCTGGCATGCGGTCCTTCCCCCCCACCTCCTTGCCCCGCAACTCGCCCTGACCGACTGTCCCCTGCCTGAAAACAATCTGTAACCTGATGCCGACCCGCACACCTGCTGCACTCGTGTTTAAATTTGCACATCCACCTCATGCAGCCTTCTTCATTGAACGCCCAACATGCTGCCGAGGGCTGTCCTCTGCCTCCTCCCCCCGCCCCCTCATGGGCGGGGCGACTAAGCAGGGGCCGGTAAGGCACAGGCAGCCCACTTGCTGTGTGCCAAGTCGGGGCAGGCCTCGTTGGAGCCATCCATTGCAGCCAAAGATCCATGTCTATCTCCCCCCAGACCGCCTGACTGTCCTCCGCCATTCTCGCTCTGAATTCCTCATCATAGCGTACCCAGGCAAAACCCCCAAAACTCGAGAAAGCCTTCTTAATTACATCCATATATTTAAGCAGGGCCACGCAACGCTCCGGGAATTTTTCACAATATACACTGGCATAAATGATACATGCCGACGTCCAATTCTCAACAGTCACCGGGACCCTTGGGCGCAAAGCCAGTTCCCTCTCTTCTTCTTTAGACCCCTCCTTTGCTCTCACTTCCCTATGGAGCAACTTAACAACATCTACAAATTCCCCCGCCTGAATCTTCTCCCTGGTCGCTGCTATCAAGTGCGCTCCCAACGGTTTTGTTATACCCATGTATGGCAGTTTTTTTCTCCTTGCCTTTAGCTTCAACCTCCTTTTCCTTTTCAACTGGCACCTCGAGCACCAATGGCTCCACCACCTTGTCCGTTTGAACTTCCACTGAGCAAATGCCCTTCTCATCCCCCAAGGCTCCGATGGCCTGTACACCAACTTCTTTCCTCACCCCTTGCAGTCCAGACCCTTAATTTCCCGCCCCCTTCTCGTGTCCCCCCTATGCCATGCAGATGACCATTCACTTTCCCGCTCACCGCTTTCCACACAGGCCGTCAGCGGTCTGGCGTCCACACCGATGCACCTCATCTCGTTTCTTAGCGGGCTCCTACTGCGGGGACAAAACATATCAGCAGACTCACCAAGCCAATAGTTCCACCGACCACTCTGCACCTGCCTTTCCCGATCCCACCTCAAATTTCTTCTCTCCTCCCCCCTTTCCCTTACAGCCCCGTAACCTTCTACCTCCCACTGCCCCACATAATCCTCCAATCCAACTTCATCATCCCTTAAATACCATTGTGGATGCAAGCTCATGCCCGCGTTGAGTTGCTCTTCTTCATGCGAGCCCGGGGCGTCCGCCCCGCCACTCCTGTGACGTCTTCTCAGCGGGGCCGCAGAAACCCCTGCCTGGTCCTCTTCTCACGGGCGAGGCGTGCCGTCCTCCATCCTGGAATCCTCATCGCTAGGGGCCGTGCTGCACCCTCTAGGCTCTCCTTGCGCTGACCGAGGAGGGGCCGCTCTAAAACCCTCTACCTCCACCTGACCAGCGGGGGCTGTGCCGCGCCCTCCGCCCTCACTCCCCCTACCCTGGGGGGCCGTTCCGCACCCCCACTCTAACCTCAATTGATGGGGACCTCTCCCTCCTTCTCCCACCTGTACTCTTCTGCAGGTATTTACCCCCTCTTCCCCTCTGCCCTGTCACCCCCTTCTGCGCCCCATCACCGCCCCCACCTTGGTTCCCTTGAGCCACCTCCTTTTGCGCACTCCTAGCTTCCCCTCGGCTATCATTGACTCCCTCCCTCACTGGCTCCCCACCCGAAATAGTTTCTCCCCTGGACGCCCTCCTGTCTATCTCCCTCCTCATCTTCCTGCCCCTGTATTCCCAAACCTCCCCTCTCCCTGCCGCGGGGGTGCAAGCCACCACTGCCGCGAGAGCCCCATCAGCCGCAGCTCTACGCTGCGGCCTGCCCCCACATACCTCCCCTTCTCCCGTTACTTCCCCTACCGCCCCTTCCAATTGGGCCTTAGATGCCCTGCCTAAAATTTCCAGTGCCTCCCTCAGTGCCCTAGCATCGACCAAACCCTTCTTGCTAGCTCCCTGGCCCCCCATTGTGCACCAATAATCTGGTTGTGCACTAAGAGTATGCCCCCTGAAAGTTAAGCTAGTTAAACTAAGCCCCAGAGCCAAAACCTACCCGTGGACCTATACCCAAAATGCCAAACCTGCTAACTTTGAACAGCGTAAAATTAACAAATCATAAAACCCACTGATACTATGTAACCCAAACCGAATATTTATTTCTTTATTTATATATATATATATATATATATATGTATTTTTTATTAAATATATATTTTTTTAATTTATATATATTTTTTTATTTTTTATTTTTATATTTACCCCCCTAAATACTGCCCCCTTTTAATGCCCCTGCCCTCAGAGACCCCCTACTCCTGCTCTACAATGCCCAGCAAAAAAACCCTGCCCACCAGAAACAAAGATCCCCTTGAACAAAGCTCTACTTGCACACAATACCTCCCACACCGCCCCCTGGTGGCTCGCGAGACACACCACAATTAAAGCAATCACCAGGAAAATAAAGCTGGCCCTTTAAGCAACCACACTGCCCCCTAGCTGCTCAGAGGCCGCACCGCACTGGCACCGGAAAATTAACGCAGTCCCTTTAAGGGACTGCAGTGCCCTCTTTCACCTATTAATGTTACCGCATATAATTGAGACCTGTCCTGGATTGCCTTAACCAAAAAACACAATTCACAATGAAACGCACAGCAAATAGGCACCCGATCAACTTTACGGGCAATAAATCTGCAGCTTACCAATAACTAAAAGGAGGCGAGCAGGCTGCCGCAGAGTGCAGTAAAAAACCGAACGGTCCCTTTTAAATGACCGCACTGCCTGCCTACTTCCGAAAGAAGCTACCGCGTGAATGCGCGACGTAGCTCTGCCTGAAAATGCCAATGTCCCTAGGAGAAAGAAACGCGCGCTCTAACTAAAGAGGAGCCCCCGCCCGCCACACCCTTCACATCGGCTTAACTAAATAGGAAAGTACTCCACCGAGGAGCTGCACCAAAGCCGATTACCCCGGGCTCCCTAATGAAGCTGAGGCAATAACCTGGGTAATGCACTTGTACACAAACGCTGCCCGAAACATGCTGGAGACCCCACCTACAACACCCTTCATTCTACAGTCCATAATACAAGCTCCCGAATTGACTACTTTTTTACCTCAACTAACAGCACCCTGGCGTGTGGCCGGTGCCACATCCACCCGAGAACACACTCGGACCACTCGCCAATCTTCCTTAAGCTCAAGCCAGTTAGCCTCACTCCGCCGCTACAACGTTGGCGCTTCAAACAGGGATCACTGCGGGACGAGTTTGCCTCCGAATTAAGAGAGGAGATTGACGTGTTCTTAGGAGCCAACCTGGGTTCGATCCCCTCGGCAAGCAGAGGAGTCTGCCTCGCCAAAGAAAATGGCATTCTCAAGCTCATTAGGGCCGAGCTTGCAAACAGCGAAAATAAATTAAAACAGCTCGAAACTCAGAACGTGAACAAAGACAACCCGGAAGCTGCAGCAGCATTGAAGACGGAATTGCAGAAATTCAACGACGCAGCGGAACGTGAGGTTAAATTTCTACACCGCACCAACCAAATCCGCCAATACGGCGAGGGCCAGAAACCAGGAGCTTTACTGGCAAATCTAATTAAAGCTGACAATAAACAGTCCCAAATCGAAAGGATCAGTACTAGGCAAGGGGAAGAGGTCCACACTGACGAAAAGATAGCGGAGGAATTCAGCCTATTCTACCAAGATCTTTACAGTGCCAAGCTACCGAAAGACTCGCACCTCCCCCTGGAATATCTGGAAGACACAGAACTCTACTGGGTCGAACATCAACTACGTGAACCTCTGAACGAACTAATCTCACAGGAAGAGATTAAAGCAGCCATAAAGACCCTACCACCCTCCAAAGCACCAGGCCCTGACGGCCTAACGGGAGAATTTTATAAGGCCTTTGCAGAACCCGTGGCTCCGTTGCTGGCAGCGGTGTACAAGGAAGCGCTAGAGCTTGGGACCCTTCCTCACTCTACGCGTGAGGCCAATGTCATTCTTTTACACAAATCAGGAAAACCACCAGACGAATGCGCCTCGTATCGCCCGATCTCCCTGCTCAATCTGGACAATAAAATTCTTGCTAAGATCCTGGCGCATAGATTGATGCCCCTGATGCCTGCCCTGGTGCTAGCAGACCAGGCAGGTTTCATACCTGACTGCAATACGACCTTCGGCATCCGGAGAATGTTTGGAATCATCAAGGCTTTAGACCCTACAGGCCAGGCAATCGCGGTCCTGCTTGATGCAGAAAAAGCATTTGACTCAGTGGAGTGGCCGTTCATGTTCATGGTTCTCACCAGAATGGGGCTGGGGGCCCGCTTTATCAAACTTGTCTCTCTCCTGTACACCAATCCACAAGCTAATATCATAGTGGACAAGGCAAAATCAGCAGCAATAAACCTGCAGCGCGGTACGAGACAAGGATGCCCCCTGTCAGCACTAATATTCGCTCTGGTAATGGAGCCACTGGCCTCCAACCTGCGGGAACTACGCCAACAAATGGGACTCA
Organism: Ambystoma mexicanum; assembly: GCF_040938575.1. Lineage (NCBI taxonomy): Eukaryota > Metazoa > Chordata > Amphibia > Caudata > Ambystomatidae > Ambystoma > Ambystoma mexicanum. The sequence continues at coordinate 248,579,005 of NC_090930.1, read as the reverse complement.
CCATCGGCCCACACAAACTCATCGTATCCTTATACACCGACGACGTAGCACTATTCATAAGGGATCCAGAAGTCAATCTGAACCCGGTCATGCGGGAAGTCATCAGATTCAGGGCGGCCTCCGGACTGAAAACCAATCACTCAAAATCAGTCGTCTTCCCACTGACCCGAGACACGAAACAATTCGCTGACGACTTCGGACTCAAGTGGAGAACCTCGGGGGTCCGTTATCTTGGAATCCAACTGTCACTGGACCCACAAGAGGTATTCCGGGACAACTATGAGGAGGTGTGTAAGTCCCTACAGGACAAGGTCACGCGCTGGAAGACGCTCCCACTGACACTCTGGGGCAGAACCTCCTTAGTCAAAATGGTAATGTTGCCAAAGTTACTGTATCTCTTCAACAATATCCCGCTGCTACTACCACAATCCTTCTTGAAAAGGCTGGAAAGCTTGGTTCTGGATCTACTGTGGGCTGGCAGACCAGCCAGAGTGGCGTACACAATACTGACGCTCCCCGTGTCCAGCGGTGGTCTAGCCCTCCCCGACATGGAAAAATACTTCTCGGCAGCCCAAGCACAGTACCTCAGCCACTGGTACGCAACGCAAACGATTCGCCCCTATGTACAGGTCGAGAGGGCCTTGGCAACTCCCAACTTCCTGACTGCCGTGGTTTTCAGCCAACTTCCCGTTCCCAACCGCACAATGAACATGATGCTCACAACATACAAGGTCTGGACGTCGCTAGCAAATAAACTGGGGTGCAGATAAGGTACTCTCCCCTCTTGCCAGTCAAGTTTATTCCTGGAATCCCCCTAACATCAGAGAAAGTGTTTCACCAGTGGGTCGACAAGCTACACATACAATCCCTAGGAGACCTATTCACAGAGGAGGGCTTCCTGACCCCTGACCAAGCCAAACAGAAAGGGAGCAACTCAGCACTGGACGTGTTCCTCTACTTCTGAACTTGATACACTATGCAGACCCACCTGCCTGGTTTCCTGAGACAGCCACCGACCTGGCAGTTACTGCATGATGTCATTCAAGCACAAGGGTAAGGCAGGCTGGTGTCGCAAATTTACAAAGCACTGAGCACCGGAACACCCCCCGTCAACGCTGGAGCGAAAACAAGATGGGAACGAGTGCTAAATGCAAGTATATCGGAGGTTGATTGGGGCTACATTCTGAATCAGACCCAGAAAATTGCACTTAACTCCCGGCTCAAACTTATCCATTTTAATTTCCTCCACCAAACCTATTATACACCTGAAAAAGCTAATAAACACCATCCCGACACCCAGGTTGAATGCAGGAGATGTGGTACTCTATCAGCGAGCTTCATACACCTGGCATGGTAATGCCCTGAAGTAGCCCCATTCTGGAACCGAGTGTTAGACACGACATCCGCAATCGTGGGAGAAGTAGTACCACGAAGATGCACAGCAGCTTTGCTGGGAATGACGAGATTCCTATCCACGCCGTTGAGGAAACTGACCGGAGTCCTACTGACACTAGCCCGCAGGAGAGTTGCCATGGCATGGGGCCGCGGCCCCCCACCTTCCTACACCGCTTGGCGGAAAGACTTACTCTACTACCAGGACACAGAAGCAGATTTCATAAAACTCCTCCCGCTTCACACGCGCCCGCCCGACATATGGGGCCCGCTGATATCCTTCCTGTTAAGTGAGGCCGACACCTCCTCAGAGGGACCACTAGACGCTGGGAACACACCCTGATGCAGTCTTAACTCGGGCCGACAGGAATTACCACAGGGTCGCAGGGAGGGTGAAATGATGCACAATGGGGACGATGCGGAGGTGCGGCAAGGGCTGGGGGAGGGACTCGGAGGGGGGGGTTGGGGCACTGGTTGACGGTGTAAAGTTAAATCCACCCTAATTTGGGTGCGTATTTGTATGGTATGTTGAAAGACCAAAAAAAAGGTTTAAAAAATAAATAGATAAATAAATAATAATAAAAAAAGGTAATATACAGGAGCCTGAGAATTACAGGCCCATTGCCCTAACTTTCTCCACTAGTAAAGTGTTTTCCATTCTGCTTTTAAGGGATTTAAAAACCTTCTTAAGTAAATCCAATATTCTATCTCGCTTTCAAGTGGGATTTCACCAGGAAATAGGAACTTCTCTCAATGCCACGATATTGAAACACCTACTACACAAAGTGAAAGCAACCCAGGGGGTGGAAATATACATGGCTTCCCTGGATTTATCGTCGGCTTTCAACTGTGTAGTGAGAGAATATTTGTGGGATAAACTTCTTAGGCTTAAGGTTCCTCAAAAGCATGTCGCGCTTATTGCCTTAGCAAAAACAAAGAGGTGATGGCTGGAAGGTTTAGAATTAATCTTAACCACTGGCAACGCTCTGGGCAACCCTCCAGACCACCGTTCTTCGCCTGCCAAGCCATTACAGAAGGGAAAGACCATATGCAAATCAGGCTTGGCCCCACCCCAAAAGGGGCAGTCCAGCCCGAACTGCTAGGCCACATCCCCTCTGCACGAGACCACAAGCATCCCCAAACATGTTTCGCCCTTGTTGGGGCTCATCAGTGAGGAGTAGCTTGGGTCTCTAGGCCCAGCAGGCACGGGACCCACGTCTGGGCATACCCGTCCCACTCGGGGTGACATAGCAAAAACAAAGAGGTGATGGCTGGAAGGTTTAGAATTAATCTTAACCACTGGCAACGCTCTGGGCAACCCTCCAGACCACCGTTCTTCGCCTGCCAAGCCATTACAGAAGGGAAAGACCATATGCAAATCAGGCTTGGCCCCACCCCAAAAGGGGCAGTCCAGCCCGAACTGCTAGGCCACATCCCCTCTGCACGAGACCACAAGCATCCCCAAACATGTTTCGCCCTTGTTGGGGCTCATCAGTGAGGAGTAGCTTGGGTCTCTAGGCCCAGCAGGCACGGGACCCACGTCTGGGCATACCCGTCCCACTCGGGGTGACATAGCAAAAACAAAGAGGTGATGGCTGGAAGGTTTAGAATTAATCTTAACCACTGGCAACGCTCTGGGCAACCCTCCAGACCACCGTTCTTCGCCTGCCAAGCCATTACAGAAGGGAAAGACCATATGCAAATCAGGCTTGGCCCCACCCCAAAAGGGGCAGTCCAGCCCGAACTGCTAGGCCACATCCCCTCTGCACGAGACCACAAGCATCCCCAAACATGTTTCGCCCTTGTTGGGGCTCATCAGTGAGGAGTAGCTTGGGTCTCTAGGCCCAGCAGGCACGGGACCCACGTCTGGGCATACCCGTCCCACTCGGGGTGACATAGCAAAAACAAAGAGGTGATGGCTGGAAGGTTTAGAATTAATCTTAACCACTGGCAACGCTCTGGGCAACCCTCCAGACCACCGTTCTTCGCCTGCCAAGCCATTACAGAAGGGAAAGACCATATGCAAATCAGGCTTGGCCCCACCCCAAAAGGGGCAGTCCAGCCCGAACTGCTAGGCCACATCCCCTCTGCACGAGACCACAAGCATCCCCAAACATGTTTCGCCCTTGTTGGGGCTCATCAGTGAGGAGTAGCTTGGGTCTCTAGGCCCAGCAGGCACGGGACCCACGTCTGGGCATACCCGTCCCACTCGGGGTGACATAGCAAAAACAAAGAGGTGATGGCTGGAAGGTTTAGAATTAATCTTAACCACTGGCAACGCTCTGGGCAACCCTCCAGACCACCGTTCTTCGCCTGCCAAGCCATTACAGAAGGGAAAGACCATATGCAAATCAGGCTTGGCCCCACCCCAAAAGGGGCAGTCCAGCCCGAACTGCTAGGCCACATCCCCTCTGCACGAGACCACAAGCATCCCCAAACATGTTTCGCCCTTGTTGGGGCTCATCAGTGAGGAGTAGCTTGGGTCTCTAGGCCCAGCAGGCACGGGACCCACGTCTGGGCATACCCGTCCCACTCGGGGTGACATAGCAAAAACAAAGAGGTGATGGCTGGAAGGTTTAGAATTAATCTTAACCACTGGCAACGCTCTGGGCAACCCTCCAGACCACCGTTCTTCGCCTGCCAAGCCATTACAGAAGGGAAAGACCATATGCAAATCAGGCTTGGCCCCACCCCAAAAGGGGCAGTCCAGCCCGAACTGCTAGGCCACATCCCCTCTGCACGAGACCACAAGCATCCCCAAACATGTTTCGCCCTTGTTGGGGCTCATCAGTGAGGAGTAGCTTGGGTCTCTAGGCCCAGCAGGCACGGGACCCACGTCTGGGCATACCCGTCCCACTCGGGGTGACATAGCAAAAACAAAGAGGTGATGGCTGGAAGGTTTAGAATTAATCTTAACCACTGGCAACGCTCTGGGCAACCCTCCAGACCACCGTTCTTCGCCTGCCAAGCCATTACAGAAGGGAAAGACCATATGCAAATCAGGCTTGGCCCCACCCCAAAAGGGGCAGTCCAGCCCGAACTGCTAGGCCACATCCCCTCTGCACGAGACCACAAGCATCCCCAAACATGTTTCGCCCTTGTTGGGGCTCATCAGTGAGGAGTAGCTTGGGTCTCTAGGCCCAGCAGGCACGGGACCCACGTCTGGGCATACCCGTCCCACTCGGGGTGACATAGCAAAAACAAAGAGGTGATGGCTGGAAGGTTTAGAATTAATCTTAACCACTGGCAACGCTCTGGGCAACCCTCCAGACCACCGTTCTTCGCCTGCCAAGCCATTACAGAAGGGAAAGACCATATGCAAATCAGGCTTGGCCCCACCCCAAAAGGGGCAGTCCAGCCCGAACTGCTAGGCCACATCCCCTCTGCACGAGACCACAAGCATCCCCAAACATGTTTCGCCCTTGTTGGGGCTCATCAGTGAGGAGTAGCTTGGGTCTCTAGGCCCAGCAGGCACGGGACCCACGTCTGGGCATACCCGTCCCACTCGGGGTGACATAGCAAAAACAAAGAGGTGATGGCTGGAAGGTTTAGAATTAATCTTAACCACTGGCAACGCTCTGGGCAACCCTCCAGACCACCGTTCTTCGCCTGCCAAGCCATTACAGAAGGGAAAGACCATATGCAAATCAGGCTTGGCCCCACCCCAAAAGGGGCAGTCCAGCCCGAACTGCTAGGCCACATCCCCTCTGCACGAGACCACAAGCATCCCCAAACATGTTTCGCCCTTGTTGGGGCTCATCAGTGAGGAGTAGCTTGGGTCTCTAGGCCCAGCAGGCACGGGACCCACGTCTGGGCATACCCGTCCCACTCGGGGTGACATAGCAAAAACAAAGAGGTGATGGCTGGAAGGTTTAGAATTAATCTTAACCACTGGCAACGCTCTGGGCAACCCTCCAGACCACCGTTCTTCGCCTGCCAAGCCATTACAGAAGGGAAAGACCATATGCAAATCAGGCTTGGCCCCACCCCAAAAGGGGCAGTCCAGCCCGAACTGCTAGGCCACATCCCCTCTGCACGAGACCACAAGCATCCCCAAACATGTTTCGCCCTTGTTGGGGCTCATCAGTGAGGAGTAGCTTGGGTCTCTAGGCCCAGCAGGCACGGGACCCACGTCTGGGCATACCCGTCCCACTCGGGGTGACATAGCAAAAACAAAGAGGTGATGGCTGGAAGGTTTAGAATTAATCTTAACCACTGGCAACGCTCTGGGCAACCCTCCAGACCACCGTTCTTCGCCTGCCAAGCCATTACAGAAGGGAAAGACCATATGCAAATCAGGCTTGGCCCCACCCCAAAAGGGGCAGTCCAGCCCGAACTGCTAGGCCACATCCCCTCTGCACGAGACCACAAGCATCCCCAAACATGTTTCGCCCTTGTTGGGGCTCATCAGTGAGGAGTAGCTTGGGTCTCTAGGCCCAGCAGGCACGGGACCCACGTCTGGGCATACCCGTCCCACTCGGGGTGACATAGCAAAAACAAAGAGGTGATGGCTGGAAGGTTTAGAATTAATCTTAACCACTGGCAACGCTCTGGGCAACCCTCCAGACCACCGTTCTTCGCCTGCCAAGCCATTACAGAAGGGAAAGACCATATGCAAATCAGGCTTGGCCCCACCCCAAAAGGGGCAGTCCAGCCCGAACTGCTAGGCCACATCCCCTCTGCACGAGACCACAAGCATCCCCAAACATGTTTCGCCCTTGTTGGGGCTCATCAGTGAGGAGTAGCTTGGGTCTCTAGGCCCAGCAGGCACGGGACCCACGTCTGGGCATACCCGTCCCACTCGGGGTGACATAGCAAAAACAAAGAGGTGATGGCTGGAAGGTTTAGAATTAATCTTAACCACTGGCAACGCTCTGGGCAACCCTCCAGACCACCGTTCTTCGCCTGCCAAGCCATTACAGAAGGGAAAGACCATATGCAAATCAGGCTTGGCCCCACCCCAAAAGGGGCAGTCCAGCCCGAACTGCTAGGCCACATCCCCTCTGCACGAGACCACAAGCATCCCCAAACATGTTTCGCCCTTGTTGGGGCTCATCAGTGAGGAGTAGCTTGGGTCTCTAGGCCCAGCAGGCACGGGACCCACGTCTGGGCATACCCGTCCCACTCGGGGTGACATAGCAAAAACAAAGAGGTGATGGCTGGAAGGTTTAGAATTAATCTTAACCACTGGCAACGCTCTGGGCAACCCTCCAGACCACCGTTCTTCGCCTGCCAAGCCATTACAGAAGGGAAAGACCATATGCAAATCAGGCTTGGCCCCACCCCAAAAGGGGCAGTCCAGCCCGAACTGCTAGGCCACATCCCCTCTGCACGAGACCACAAGCATCCCCAAACATGTTTCGCCCTTGTTGGGGCTCATCAGTGAGGAGTAGCTTGGGTCTCTAGGCCCAGCAGGCACGGGACCCACGTCTGGGCATACCCGTCCCACTCGGGGTGACATAGCAAAAACAAAGAGGTGATGGCTGGAAGGTTTAGAATTAATCTTAACCACTGGCAACGCTCTGGGCAACCCTCCAGACCACCGTTCTTCGCCTGCCAAGCCATTACAGAAGGGAAAGACCATATGCAAATCAGGCTTGGCCCCACCCCAAAAGGGGCAGTCCAGCCCGAACTGCTAGGCCACATCCCCTCTGCACGAGACCACAAGCATCCCCAAACATGTTTCGCCCTTGTTGGGGCTCATCAGTGAGGAGTAGCTTGGGTCTCTAGGCCCAGCAGGCACGGGACCCACGTCTGGGCATACCCGTCCCACTCGGGGTGACATAGCAAAAACAAAGAGGTGATGGCTGGAAGGTTTAGAATTAATCTTAACCACTGGCAACGCTCTGGGCAACCCTCCAGACCACCGTTCTTCGCCTGCCAAGCCATTACAGAAGGGAAAGACCATATGCAAATCAGGCTTGGCCCCACCCCAAAAGGGGCAGTCCAGCCCGAACTGCTAGGCCACATCCCCTCTGCACGAGACCACAAGCATCCCCAAACATGTTTCGCCCTTGTTGGGGCTCATCAGTGAGGAGTAGCTTGGGTCTCTAGGCCCAGCAGGCACGGGACCCACGTCTGGGCATACCCGTCCCACTCGGGGTGACATAGCAAAAACAAAGAGGTGATGGCTGGAAGGTTTAGAATTAATCTTAACCACTGGCAACGCTCTGGGCAACCCTCCAGACCACCGTTCTTCGCCTGCCAAGCCATTACAGAAGGGAAAGACCATATGCAAATCAGGCTTGGCCCCACCCCAAAAGGGGCAGTCCAGCCCGAACTGCTAGGCCACATCCCCTCTGCACGAGACCACAAGCATCCCCAAACATGTTTCGCCCTTGTTGGGGCTCATCAGTGAGGAGTAGCTTGGGTCTCTAGGCCCAGCAGGCACGGGACCCACGTCTGGGCATACCCGTCCCACTCGGGGTGACATAGCAAAAACAAAGAGGTGATGGCTGGAAGGTTTAGAATTAATCTTAACCACTGGCAACGCTCTGGGCAACCCTCCAGACCACCGTTCTTCGCCTGCCAAGCCATTACAGAAGGGAAAGACCATATGCAAATCAGGCTTGGCCCCACCCCAAAAGGGGCAGTCCAGCCCGAACTGCTAGGCCACATCCCCTCTGCACGAGACCACAAGCATCCCCAAACATGTTTCGCCCTTGTTGGGGCTCATCAGTGAGGAGTAGCTTGGGTCTCTAGGCCCAGCAGGCACGGGACCCACGTCTGGGCATACCCGTCCCACTCGGGGTGACATAGCAAAAACAAAGAGGTGATGGCTGGAAGGTTTAGAATTAATCTTAACCACTGGCAACGCTCTGGGCAACCCTCCATCAAAACTCTAAGCTACGCATTCAACTCAATAAGGATGGATCTGTTTCACATCTTATAATGGTTAAGCCAGGGCTGGGCAGGCCTGTACTCTTGCATCCACACTCTTTAACATGTATCTGTGTGATATTGAGGACCTTTGGAGCATACATGATCTGATACCGGTTAGGTTGGGCCACCTTAATATCCATTGGCTGGCCATCGTGGATGATATCATTATTTTTGATGGGACTCTGTGGGGCCTCCAAAGGAAGCTGAGTATTTTTAGTGACTATGCTATCGAAAACAACTTGGTGACTAACGGCGATAAGTCTAAGGTGGTAGTATTATCCAATGGAAAAACCTAAAATAATGCTATGGTCACTGGGGACAGGAAATGTTTAGTGGGTGGCTTCTATTAGCTGCCTAGGTTACAACTTGACCAACACCTCATCCGTAAAGATGTGTAAAGAAAGTTGAAGGCTAAAATGTTGCCATTGAGGTCACATATAAAGTGTATCATGAGGAAAGTGTGTGGTCTTTCCCTTATAGCAGCTATTAAATATTATTTGGGGAAGATAGAGCCAATCCTATTATATGGGCTGGACATGGCCTCTGTTGAACGGGGTCCGCGTCTAGATTCTATGCAAGGGTGTTAGGATTGGCTTTGTCTATCCCAAACGTGGTTATACGACATGAACTGGATCTGGTCTCTTTACTCTGGAGACAACTAATTATTTATTCTAAGATACTCAAGCCACCTTGATCTACACCAGATTTGAGAACATGGTAAAGTGTCCCCAGACAACCTGTTTAGGTCATGTATGAGTAATTTGCTGGTACGAATTGGGTCTTCCGATATGGAATTTATGGGCAATCTAGGAAAGGTTACATTCAAATTGTTCCAAGACGACTGGAGGATTACGATGACCATTGAATCCTTCTCTTTATACTCATCCTATCAGGAATATGCTAGGCTTCTCCGGAAGAGGAGGGACCTTTCTACTTATCTCAAATGCTTTCCCTGCAACAAGTTCAGGCAGGTATTTTTACGTTTTAAGTTGAACCAATTTCACACAAGAGAAAGAACTAAGCATTGGACCCTGCCATCTGGCGAAATTGCTTCTTCTTTGCTATGTCATTTTTGTGTGTGTCCCTCTACAATTGAAAGTCTTAGACATTGGATTATGGACTGTAAAGCTTTGTGTACAAACATATTGACTGTCTTCCAGAAGGAACTGGATAGCTTTTCAACAGTGCACACCAAAGAATTGTGAATTTACTGTATGAATTATGTGGTATTTTGGATGAATTTGTGGAAGGTTTAATGTACACCAGATCACAATTAAAAAAAATAGCTCTCCTTTAAGCATCCCTCCTTCTCCTCCTCTCCTTCTTCTTTCATTCTGACTGTCCGACTGCTATTCAGGCATAATAATAATAATAATAATAATAATAATAATAATAATAATAATAATAATAATAATAATAATAATAATATATTAATAATGATATGGTGTGCTGCTAGCTATCTCTGCCTTAATGCCAGTAAAACTGAGATCCTTCTCATTGGGACTCCTGACCCCTCCTTCCCGCCTACTCTCGGGCTGCCTTCTCTGGGCCCTCTGCCCTCACCCTCGTGTGAGGCTAAAAACTTGGGTGTCATATTGAACTCCTCGCTCGCCTTCTCAACTCATATCGCTGACTGTGATGCTGGAAATGCATTGGAGGGACAGAGCCTCCCTGTCCTTGTCCTGTTGTCCTTTTTCATTTGTGTTCTGTATTGTTTTCTGCCCGGGAGTCCATGTGGGACTCCTGGCAGTGCAGCTCTTCCTATTTTTGGTTTGGTGTACAGACCAATGGAATACCCGTATGGCACCCATGGGTGGGGGTACAACCCTGTGCCCCTAGTGTATGTTTTTGGGCACCTGTGTGTGGTCCACATAGCAGGGTATGGGCTGGTGGCAGCTCCATACTGAATTTGACAAGTGCTCTGAGTATCCTCATTTTGGGATACCCAGGCCCTGCCATTGGAATCAGTTGATTCCTGATAGGAAACAAGATGCCCCCTATGGCCTCTTGCTTTCTATTGCCTGTTACCTTGTTTCCCCAAAGTCCTAGGAAGCCCTGACACTGTCCCTTCCCCCTGACTGGCTGTTGGGTGGAAGTTCCATATATGGTGTTGTTGTGAAGGCCAGGCCAGTCCAGTGACTGTATGTTGTGGGTACACCCTGTGGGTGGGACCTGGGTGAATGGATTGTGTGACCAATATGCACTTCCTGTTGTGGATGTCTGGTTTCTGGTGTTTGACAGAATGACTGAGACAGCCCTGCCCGAAACTGGTATGAATGCAGTGTGTAGTGTGGAATGGCTGGGTACTTGTCCCAATACATATTCCTTGTTGTGAGTGTCTGAGAGGGAGGCGTATGGCCTGAATGCACTATATGCCTGATTGACTGACTGACTGCTGAATGCCCTTCTGAGTGATTGGTTGCCTGACTGTGACCCAGCAGAATGAATGAGAGATCAACTGGTATATCTAGGGGCCTCTCACTGCTAGAAATCGTTCAGAAGCTGAAGTTGAAACTGACGCTTAATATCGTAGCCGAGCCCGAAGAAGGTTGACTGCCTGCTTCCTTCACCGAAATCCGAAAGCCGAAAGCCGTTGACACTGATCCAAGAGAGGACCTGGTTAGGTGCCCTCTTCCCATGCTCCGAGGGACCATCGAGCACCACTAACCTTCGCCTAAGCTCCCTGGAAGTCAGACTCTCAAAAGGCCGCCGACCGGAGACTGGGACCGCCGAGGAGAACGAAGATAAGCACCGGACATTCCGTCCACCGTCGCCGACCAGGGTTCGCAGGTTTGCATAACCGCTGGAGGCCTGTCAAAGCCGTGTTGCCCAGAAGAGGGGACCGCTTGATGCCGTGTCATCGACGACCGAAGCCGCACGCTCCTTTGCCTAAGACTTTTGATTCACAGACACGCTTGTCCGCACCGCCGCCCACCTTATCCCTCCGGAGAAGGCCAGGCCGTCGATGCGCCGAGGAGCACCTGCCGGTGGGTTTCCCACCACCCAAAGGCCGTAGAGACACCGGACGACTCAACGCCCTTTCTGGGCCACAGTTCTTCACAATCTCTTTACGGTCCTGATCTATCGACATCGAGGTGCCCCGCACGCCTCTTCCTTGCAGGACGTCCTCACTTCGTCGTCGACAAGCCCCGCTGGGACCGAAGCTGCCGCCTCGACGCCGAGTTCACTTTCTTCGAGGGATCCTGCTTTAAAGGGGGCCGCTCAAGAAGGATCTGTCGACGACTCGTCGTCGAACTCTGCTATTCAAGGTACACTGGTGTGGTAGAAACATTATAGAAGGAATTAAGACTTTTAGAACAATATATGGACTGGGCTTGTGGTATATCTTTAGTTTACAAGTTGCCCAGGAGGGGGGATCTCCACACAGATCTGTGTCTAGTGGTAGGGGCCAGTATTCTGCCATTTGTTCTAACCAACTGCTTTCCTCCTATGTCTATTGTTGGTTACCTTTATTAAGTGATTTGTGTGACATTTAACCAGAGTACAGTTGATGCACTTTAATGCAAGCTGATAATAATTGTGGTGCCACTTAGAACTGTATATATTTGCCATTGTAGATTAACTGAGCACAAAGTGAGTTATTGTGATTGTGCATATAACCTTGAACCTTAATTATTTAAAGACTGTGTTTTAAATAATACAGTGTGTAGACATTCCTTTGTGGGGGCTTGGGGACTACACTGTACTTAAGAACCAGCCTGCATCACCTCCTGAGAAATTAGGCCTTGATTGCTCGACCAGTGCTATCCTATAGAGCATCTTGGCTGGGGTCCTCTGTGCCTCTCCTCTGCCATACAGAGAGCAGGAGTACAGAGACCCCCCCTCCAGTCTTTACACTGACCTTGCCAAGAAGGCCCACTTTCAGCTTCACCTCCTCAGAGGCATTCTCCCTTTACTCACCTTCCCCCAGAAACTCAATGGGCCTCATTACGAGTCTGGCGGTAGCCGTGCCGGAAAAAACCATCAGGCTACCACCGGACCCGTATTACCATTCCGCCTCCATGATTCCCAGAATCACCGGGGCATTACGATCCCCGGTGACCCGGGCATTCCGGAGGCAGCATTCTGCAAGTCCCCATTCCCATGGAGTCCCATAGGACTCCATGGGGATGGGGACAATGGAAACACTGGTTCCGTCTATGACGGAGCCGGTGTTTCCATTTGCGCCTGAAGGCGGGTGGCGTTACACCCGCCAGGTCAGACCTGGCGGGAGTGATACCTCCCTCCTGCAGGACTCTGAATCAGATGGTCCGGAAAGAACGGTGGCAGCGTTTTTACCGCCACCGTTCTTTTCGGACTGGCAGGGTCGTAATGAGGCCCAATGTCTCGAGAGCTTTGGTTCTCTCTAGAGTGGATTACTGCAACAGCATATTCCTTAATCTGCCTATTTCCTCCCTCCACCCTCTTCAACTAATCCAGAATAGGACTGCAAGTCTTATCCTTGGCCACAAGTCCAGAGACCGCATCTCTCCTGCCCTAAAATCTCTCCACTGGCTCCCGGTGGTTGCAAGGATCAAATTCAAGACCATCTGCATCATCCACAAGGCTTTCTGTGGCCTGGGACCTTGCTACATCCAACTCTCTCTCCCAAAATACCTCCCTGCTAGAGTGCTTTGGTGCTCTAGCTCCAACTCTCTGCTGAGCAGACATTTCTCCGAGCAGAGAGTTGTGGTAGATCTCCTTATTCAGCAGGAGTCAGAGCCTCCCTGCCACTCTCTGACTTGAGGCAGATCTCCTTAAGTTTTGGAAGCTTCTCAAGACCTTCCTTTTCTGCTCCTGTTTCCCTCCCACCCTTGCTAGTCTCCACCTGCCGTTGCGCCAGTTTGCCTGTGTCCTTTATGAGCCTTACAAGGGCCAGGCCCTCCTTCGATCAGACTTTTCCCCACCCCTTTTTACCAGCACTTGCCCTCGGGCACACTTCCCTGACTAGCCTTCTGAGTCTGGTCAAACCCCGTCTCAGCACCAGTTGACCCCTACCCCTGGTCCCCCAGGCACTTGGCCTCCTGGACTTCCCTTAGCATTTGCCCAACCCCTGGGGCCCCCTCCCTCCTGAGCTTTTGCCTCTTACCCTTCGCCCTATCCCATCCCTTCGTCCTGATCTGCCCCTTCCCCTAAACTTTGTGTTACTGCACTTGCACAATCTGAATGTTACAAGGTCTAGTAGGACCGTTATTGTTCTGTTATTTTCTCTTCTGCCCCTCCCACACCCCACACGCCCTCTCTTTTGCCTTATTGCACCTGGGAACACTTTTTGCTGTATAGCCGCCATACAAAGGCTCAATAAATAAAAATAAAATAAACTGGGACTTGGGGCTGTCTGGCCTTAATCTCCATTCCATCTTGTGTATGTCTACTGCAAGATGGATGCATTGTAGCTAGCTTTCCATGAATGGAGAGCCGCTAATTGTTTGAATGTTTCAGATCATTGCAGCTGGCGGGTTGAGGTGTCTGAATGTTGACCACAGGAACCAAGAATCTGAAGACAAGACTGAAGACACCATGAAGGAGCTCTGGAGGATTGCAGTGGCAGTCTAGTATTGGCCAAGCCATCCACACCAACAAACCTCTGCACCACCTTCTTGTCACAACGCGTGACCCTCACCAAACCCCTTTCCTGCCTCTTGTTTGGTGGACTCAACCAGTCTGACATGTAATTTGACCCAGTCTACTGTCATGAATCCAGTGAGATAATCACCAAGACCCCGGTACGGGCCACCTCTCATGTGGCACGGGAAAGGCAACCGCTACCTGACCCTGACTCTGGGGGTGGTAATATGTGGGAGGTTCACATGAGAGGGGACTCATGATTCCCCTAAGGTTCCTAAAACCTTGATGGCCTACTGTAAACAAACTGAAATTTCTGCTATAGAAACCTCTATGGACTTCAGAACCCACAATGCCTGGGGTACTGGGATGAGGAAGAGGGAATCAGAGTTAATGAAGATTAAAGGTACTATGAAGCTTAGTGAGCAGTCCAGTTTAATAGTAAGAAGCACATGAGTGGGACATTTAAATGCAGGAATGAGTTTCAGGTGAGGAGAGTAGGAGATGCTGATGGAGTAGTAGTGGCTGCAGCAGAACTGAATGTGGGAGACACTTTTGAGGCAGAGGAAGAACCAGCTGAGGCCAATGCTGGAGAAGATACGTGGCCGCCCAGAGAAGGTGCAGCTGGAAGCAGAAAAGGGGAAAGCTCCACTTTGTGGGAGATTACCTCCTGACACGCAGTAAACTGCTCCGTTAAAGAAGCAGAACCGGGGAGCTCACAGAGCTATCAAAGCTCCCCAGAACTACTGTGCTTACTGCAGCAGTCCTACCGGAGCTGGCAGCAGTGCACACAGACCCGAAGCGATCCGCTGCAGTACCCGCGAGTCAAAAGATGACTCAAAGGGAAACCGGTGAGATGGCTTGAGATGCCAGGTGACCCTGTGGGATGGGCTCCAAAAAAGACTTAATTTGAATGATTTTGAAAACCGACCTAATCAAATAAGGCAGCCAGGGTGCAACTTCCCTGATAAGGGATGCCAATTGGGGAATAATTGTAACCCGCATTTCCAGAATACAAGAGGCCGCAGAAGAGTTATATGATACAAGGGGAGCCAGGGCACAACTCTCCTGACAAGGTATACCAATTGGGAGATGATTGTAACCCACATTACCAGCAGCCAAGAGGTTGCATGAGAGTAAAACAAAGAAACAAAGGCCGTAGGAGCACAACCCTCCTTATAAGAGACACCAATGGGGAGAAACTTGTAACCTGCATTGCCAACAGCCAAAAGGCTATAGACGAATAATACAGAGACAAACAGGGTATAACTTCCCTTTTATGGAACACCAATTTGGGGGGAGCTGTAACCCATGTTGTCAAGGGACTTTAAAGAGAAGCAGTTATTGTTCAAAACCTCCTCACCTAGTATACTGGTGTGGAGAATCTTGGAACAAGCATTACCACTGAACCCTAAATTGTAGTTGTAGGAGTTTTTATCTTGGCAGGCGAGTATACTAGTATATCACAATGGTGCCCAATCTATGGACACTCCCATCCCCTGTACACCATAAGGCTGAATAAACATCTCACAATTATTCGATTAGACTAATGTATCATTTAACAAAAAGATTACTACAAAAATAAAGGAAGAGATGTATTCCAATTAGGAATATCTTTCACAGGTCAATCAGTTGCTCTACTCGTTTCGGGGACTTTTTCCCCTTCTTCAGAAGCTGAACTGTGGATATAAACATAAAAAGTCCCAATATCTATCATCCTGTTTTACATGTTGTTAATATATCAAATCATATTATGAAGATCAGCATACAGTTAACCCGGTGTCCAGTCAACTCGTCGAAAAAAAACTGGTCGACTGCAATTTGGTCGACGCAATTTGGTCGAAAACCAAATGGTCGAATTTTTTTTTTTATTTATATATTTATTTTTCGGGTTTTCGTTTAGTTAAAAAAGGGGTTTTTAGAGAAAAAAAGAGGGTTGGGGGACCCCCCCCCAAAAAAAAAAAGGGTTAAAATAAAAAAAAAAAAAATTTCGACCATTTGGTTTTTCGACCAAATTGGTTCGACCATTTGTCTGGTCGACCAATTTTTTTCGACAAAATGTCTGGCAACCAGTTCACCCTAGTGATCCACCTGTCACAAGTTTACAGACTAATTTTTCACCACATAGTGATCCAAGTCCCCAATTCAATTTGCATCTTAGGGTGTCCATGCACCATCACCTAACCATTGTGTTGTTGAGCTCCATAAGGACAATCTACCGCCCATCTTGTGACTATATCAAGTGCCTTAAATTCCTGAAATTCCATGAGCCAACCTCTGTGGACCACATTACCAAACTGTGAAATCCTTCGACCCCAAATCAAGTTTAGAAATCATTCTCACATTCCTGACCCAATTATTTACTGGGACTGCCAAATGTTCCCTATAGCGTCTAGGTCTATAATGTTGGAAGCCAAAATAGGTCTGTGCTGTAAAAAATGAAAAGTGAATTATAGACAACCACACGCAGAGGCTGTGGCAACAACCTCATTTAAAGATAAATTGTTTTTTTAAAAACTTTATTTAAATATTAGGCAGACATGTTACAGTAAACAGCAGAAAGGCTATATCACATTTGTTAATTCCTCATATGGGTTTGGCATTAGTTATTCACATCCTACAATGTATCTCCGATCAAAATGTTCTTTACACGTAGTTATTGTGGTACATTATTGATTTTCTTCAACACCGCCCCTCTCCCCCGCCCATCCATACAAGATATGCCCGGAAGCATCCCCATATGTCTTTTGGCCTGCATCTTCCTACAACTAGTGCCGTATACCCCTCCTCCATTTCATTAAAAAACATTAGTGCTGGGCAGGGAAATAGAGAAAACGGAGTGGGAAAAGCTATGGAGGAAAATCCCCAAATTGGCGAGAGCCTCGCAAACCGTGGAAACATGGTACAAGATATTGTACGGGTGGCACTACACTCCGGCTCACCTGCATAGGATTTACCCAGGGTCATCAAGAACTTGCTGGAGGGTATGCGGCCAGGAGGGGACTGCGGAACATATCTGGTGGAGATGCCCAAAAATAGCCCCGTTCTGGGAAGACATCAAACAGGCAATCGAACAAGCGTTTGGGGCAGAGGGAGGCATACCCCCGGAATGGTCTCTATTAGGATTAAAGCCAGCAACAGCAACAGGCGGCCCAAGGGGTAGGGAGAGGGCGAGGGTGATGCTCACTCTGGCGGCAATGACAATCATCGCGCAAAGATGGAAAGGCGCAAGTGTCCCAATGTTCCAAGACTGGCTACGTAAAGTTTGGGAGTTAGTTGCAATGGAATGGGCCTCCTATGCGATGAACAACGCAATACAGGACTTTACAAGTGAGTGGGGGGAGGTCCTTGCCTTTCTCTGGGATGACCTTAGGATTGGCTGGCGCCCACAACGCTTGAGACTCCTGGACCTGGATTGACTCCGATTAAACGCTTGGATGGGACGATTAACCACACAATTTTGCACCAGCACCGAGGGGGGGAGGGTAGGGAGGGGGGAGATCTTTGGGGCTTGTTACAGTGGTTGAAAAATTTAATAAAGAGAATTTAAAAAAAAAAACATTAGTGCCTTCTGCCATTCTGTCCCCACTGTAGCTGCTTTAGATTTCAATACTCCAATATACATTTATTGGCTAATATACAACTCAGATTAAAGAATCTACGCACCCGTACTGAGACCTTCCCAATGTCACACAGGAGGTACTGGGGGGGGGGGGCACAGGGGTTATCTACACCAAGTCATACAAAACATCTGCCACTTCCCGCCAAAACGGTACAATCGGCGGGCAGTCCAGTACATGTGGAAGGACTCCGCCCATGCCCTTCTGCACTTCACACATTCATCACTTACATTTGGAGCGAATTTGGAAATACAGATTGGCGTGTAATGTAGCTGATTCAGTACCTTAAATTGTATCAGGCAGAGCCACACATTAAGCAAGACTTCATTCATCAATTGACACCATCTCTGCCATTGATCATTCTGTATTTCAATGCCTAAATCCATCTCCCACTTCTGATGTGCCCTATTTACTGAGGTCTTCCCTTCTTGACATAGTCGGTATAGCCTGGATACCAGCCTCCTGGCATTTCCACTGGTCGCCACTGCCTCCAAGCATTCATTTGTGTCTGGTTCCTGTGGAAAGGATGGCTATCGGCAGCGGCTCACCCTGTAGTACTGCATTGTTTTAATGGGGCTGTCACCCAGCTTTGTTGCAAACTCCACTGATATCACAAGCCTTCCTTCTCCCTTCAGCATCCCACGTTCTCTGGATATCCAAGTTATAAGTTGGGGTGAGTCCCGAGCAATTCCACAAGGGCAGCGCTCCACAATAGGGGGCGTTCACACCTAACCTCTTAAATAACCTCAGCAATGGGTTCAGTGTCTTGCGGACTGGGTCAAAGGTACTGGAGTATACATTCGGTCACCGAGAATGACCGATCTGAGATCCGTTGGTGCCGCACTATAGGATTCCAGAGCACAGTGCATCAGCCCCGGGGATGAGGAATACCAGTGCCTGGCATTTTGCGCCTGCATGACAATGTAACATAACTCGAAGTGAGGCGACGCCAGGCCCACTTTGTTATATGGTTATGGTTCCGCCAACACTTCCCAGCTTTCGGGCAACCCCTATAACTCAAACGTATTCAATAGCCAGGGACCAAAGTTTAGTAAAGAATAATCTTCCTGGCCATATTGGGATAGTGCTTAAATAATACAGTAGTTTAGGAACAACCACCATCTTAAGCAGAGACAACCTCCTGTACAATGACATAGACGATCGGGCCCACAATTGCAGCTTAGTGGCTAAAATGTCAAGATGCGCCTTGTGATTATCAGTAAAGAGGGAATGGTGCAAACGCAACACCAGCACCCCAAGATATTTAAACCCACAAGGGACCCATTGGAACCCCAACACTTCAGTGGGTTCCTGCGTGCTGTCCGTCAGCGGGAACAGTTCTGATTTAGCTTAATTTATTTTATAACCGGAGTAGTATGTGAATTGACAGACCTCCTAACTCATTGGTCCCATATTATGCTCCGGGTCTCGAATATATAATAGAGTATTGTCTGCATATAATTATATGATTTGAGGCTCACTTGCTACTCGAAATCCTCTGTGACATGCCTGTTCCGCATCAGTCACGCTAGGGGCTCTATTGTTAAAGCAAACAGTAAAGGGGATAAGGGGCCCCCCTGTCGCGTTCCACGTCCCAGCCGAAAGGCCGCCTATAGTCTGCCATTGGTTCGGACCTTGGCAGACGGGTCAGCATATAGTAGCCTCAAACATCCAATAAAGTAGTCCCCGAAACTCTCTGTGGACCAATTTCCAGACCTGGGTCTTACATGGGCACTGCGCTCCTTCCGATATTTGGGGGTAGAACTACACCATGATACAGTGGACACACACAAAGCTAACACGCACGCAGCCCTGGACAGAACACAGAAGGCCATGGGCTTCTGGGGGACACTTCCGCTAGGTATGATGGAGAGGGCTGCACTCTTGAAGATGGTGGTACTGCCACGTATGTTATATTATTTCACGAACATTCCATATGACATACCTAGGGCCTTCTTCACAAAATTGAATACAATAGCCCAAAAGTTCCTGTGGGGACGGAGAAGGTGCAGGATAGCTATGACGACTCTGCAAAGAGACTACGAAGCAGGAGGCATTCGAAATACTACCTGGCAGGGCAACTGCAATTTGCGGTCAAATGGCTAGAGGAAGAAACAACAATAGACTCAATACTCTTCCAGCCGGCGCTGAAGCCGTACTATCTGATGGTCAAACTGGCAATAACCCTGTGGGGCAGAGCGTGGAAAACACCAGGGGATGAAAGATCCCGGTTCGACACAAATCCCCCTAGCGGGTTTTGCAGGCCCAGACACCGGACACCTT
Source organism: Ambystoma mexicanum (assembly GCF_040938575.1). Lineage (NCBI taxonomy): Eukaryota > Metazoa > Chordata > Amphibia > Caudata > Ambystomatidae > Ambystoma > Ambystoma mexicanum. Next base: position 248,559,263 of record NC_090930.1, on the reverse strand, counting down.
GCAACTTATCGATCCCAGTGGGAGGCTAAGTGCATGGCACAGATAGGTGATCTGCGGAAGGAGGGACAATGGACGGAATTCCGGAACATCGTAGAGAAACATGATATCGTGAAGGACAGTTTCTCCTACATAGCAGCATGATAACGAACATCAAGAAGAGGTGGGCAGAATGGCTGGAGGAAGAGAACATTGAGGGAGGGTTAGACACATGGTACAACATCTCAGAAGGAGAACACATGGCCTCCAAGCTATATGAACAGTTGTTAAAATCCAGCAATGTGTAAGTGCTACATATGAGAGAACGTTGGGAAGTGGAGATCCAGAGGCCCTTCAGTGAGCAGGATTGGGCCAGAGTGCTGAGATATCCAAAGAAAGTGTACAGGAATGCAACGTATAGGCAAGCACAATTGTACCTGACGCATAGGGCAGGCATACCTTATGCCCAAAAGGATGACCATGATGAAACTGGGACAACCACGTAACTGCCCCCGCTGTTCTGATGTAGAGGCAGACATGTTGCATTTGTTTTGGACTTGTCCAGTGATACAGACCCTTTGGGAGGGAATCAAAGAGAGAGTGGCGGGAGGTCGCATCCAGATGCAAGTGTGGAACCCTGAGTTGTGCTTACTGGGCCTTTTTCCAAGAGAAGGCAGACAAAAGACGCATCTGGACAAAATGAAGGACCTGGTGTGCACACTGGCCAAACAACGGATAGCAATGGCTTGGAACTCCAGGGCGGGCCTGACTATAGACTCATGGTGGTCGGATCTTCAGAGGTGGGCACTGGCAGAAGCGCTGGTGTGGACGAGGGAGGTGCAGAGGGGAGAAGGGGAAAGCAGGCAAAAGCTAATAGCATGGAACTCCCTTATGCAAGAGCTATTTGGGCAAGGGGCAGAGAGCGACATGGATGACCCCAGGAGCGAGGAAGAACATTAACTAGAAAAGATATAGACAAATGGCGTGCCCCCTAAAAGGGAAGGAAGTGCAACAGAAACGGACCTGTGAGCTAACCAATGGAGAGCGGTAGACTAGGACAGCGTAGCCGTTAACTGCACCACGAGGACAATGAAGAAGCAGGATCCACGCTGGAAGTGCCAGAGTGATGTTTATGTTTTGTTTGTATGTTTGTTATTGTTGTTGGTTGGTCTTTTTCAAAAATGATAATAAACAGTTTTTTTAAAAAAACCTATTACCCGAAACTCATATGTCGCAGGACCCCAAACAGGAAATTCCAAGACACAGAGTCGAAGGCCTTTTCCGTGTTGAGGGATGCAGCAACTGCCCCGGACCGTGGCTAGATCTGGAATACAATGCCAAAAAGGGTCTGCAGACTAAGCGCGGTAGACCGGTCCAGAATAAATCCCGACTGATGTGGATGCACCAGCGTCGACATGTGCGTCAACAGCCAAGAAGCCAGGATTTTTCAAAAATATCTTTGCATCTGTATTGATCAGCGACAGCGGCCGATATGCGGACATGTCTTGTGCTGGTCTACCCGGCTTAAAAAACACTGAGATGACAGCCTCAGAGAGCAATGGTGGAGCCTACCAGATTCAAGTGATTCCTCCCACAGCTGCAGTAATCTCTGTGCCAGTATCGACCCAAGTTCTTTATACAATTCAATACCCAGGCTGTCCGAGCCCGAGGCCATCTCAGAAGCCAATGTAGCTATTGAGTCAGATACTTCCTCAACCATGACCAGCAGTTCTAGGGCAGAACATGCCTCCTCGGACAGACCTGGGAGAGAAATATCCCCAATATACCGTGCAAGATTGTCTTCCAAACACGTATCTACTTAAGCATATAGAGTCTCATAATAGTCACGGAATTCCCCATCGATTCCCTCATCCGTAGTCAACATATTCCCTGCTCGTCTCCTAATCCCTGTAATATACTGAGCCCCCTTATCACCTTGTACCACTCCTGCCAGGAAGTGTCCTGGCCTGTCAGCCTCACCATACCTTCGTGCCTGGGAGGGTCTGGCAATATAGCGGATCTCCTTGTTGGCCAGAACTTCAATAAGTTTCCTTTAATCAGACCCAATAGTGCCCTGTCATTAGTTGTACCTTACTCATTCTCAAGTTGTCTCAACCGTGTTTCAACCTTCTACAATTCGCGCCAGATCTCCCTTAATACTCCTGTGGTCACAGACATCATTTCCCCCACAACCATACCTTTAAAGCTTCCCACACTGTGGCATAATGGAGCACCGATCCCTCGTTCCTCCCCCAAAAAACCTCAATCGTGTCTTGTAATGAGAGCTGCAAATCAGCATCCAGCATTATTGAGGTAGCCATCCTCCAAAATGGTCTAGGCACTACCGGACCTTCCCACATCACCAATATCTCAACTGGTGAGTGATCAGAGAGGGTCGTTGTATGAATCACACAATCGCGCACCCATGTCACCCATGCAGCCAACAGTAACCAGTACTCTATCCTGATCTGCGCATCATGGACCGCCGACTAGCAAGTGTACTCGGCCACACCTGTATTACGGTCTCTCAAGAGGTCTATGAATTCCAGTTGGGACATAAGCTGGGTGATCATGCGCGCTGCCCTGGTCAGACCTCACTGAGTGGTTCTGGACCGGTCCAGCACGCAGTGCAAGACTGTATTAAAGTCCCCTCCCCATATTATCAGGGTGGCTGTCCCTCTCATGAGTATCTTGGATAAGTCCCTGTAGAATCCCGGGTCATCGATATTGGGGCCATAAGTATTGACCAATACCACTCTTGTACAGTACCGGGGAGCCTCCCACACACTATCACATAGCACCCGTGAAGGTCAATATTCCTTTTTCCTTCCTGGAAACAGTGCCCAGCATTTTAATGTGAGCACCCCTTAGCTTGGGACAAGTATTCAGTATAGTATCGCTGGTCATCCGACCTGGGTGCAAACCCCCTATTCAGCGGCTCTTGAAAATGTGTTTCCTGTAACATTACTTCTCTAGGCTGATGACAGTTCAAATATGCAAGGACCTTCCTCGTCTTAATGGGATCATTGAGGCCACGGACATTCCAGGTCAATAATTTCACAGCCTCACCTGTACCATCCAGTCAAGCTTATATTGTACAGCTGCCATTGCCACCAATATTTGCAGCCTTCCTGTGCTCACCTTGCAACACATCTGCCAAGTTTTTAAAAATAACTCCCCCCACACACTCCCAGCCGGTCTCTGCCCTGTATACCAGTTCTTCATCGTCCATCCCTGTTCCATCCCCATCCCCCTCATCTTTTCCCCCAACTTGATGACATCTGCTCTTCCCTCCCTCATCATCTCTCCCAACCTGATGATGTGTCCCCATAACACCAGTGGAAGACTCCTGGGGTGCGTTGCTTACAGCAAAACCATACATAAGTCAGCCAAGTGGCCAGGCTTCACTTAAACTTCAGTTCCATGCGCCAATACCTTGATGCAGCATACTGAGAAATGTTCGACCATAAGGATTCCCAGCTCAGTCTCTCGGATCATCCAGTGCTCTACCCTCTCCTGGACCAGGGTTCCTGTTATTCTTGTGCTCCTTCAATGGGAGTGGGATTGACGCCTCCACATAAGAGATGGAGTCTGATGGGTTTTCAAAAAAGTGTGCACGCCCTCCATATTGTATCTGCAGCTTGGCTGGAAACATGAGGGCATACGGGACATGTCTTGCCATAAGCAGTCTTTTCAATGGGTCATATGATCTGTGCTGTATCTGGACCCCGGCGACGAAATCTGGATAAAAGTGGACATTGCTGGCCTCATACCGAAGTGCGCCCTGCTCCCTGGATAGCTTCAGGACAAAAAGTAGGTTCTCTACAAATGGCTCCATAGGCCTCTTGCCTGCTGCCTTAGGCACTCCGACTATGCGCACATTATTGCGCTGTGAACGCAACTCAAGATCGTCACATTTATCCCGGACTTTCGTCAATTCCGACTGTAGCGTCGCTATAGCTCGATCATGTTGGCCCACCCTATACTCCACTTCTCTGATCCTGGTCTCAGCCGCTGTGATACGGCCACTCTCCTTCTCCAGGTTGGATTTCAGGGAGCCTATGGTCACTACTATGGCGTCCAGCTTGACATTGATAGACATAAAGCCATTCTACATAGCTGCCATCAACTAGTCTTCCCGGGTGTCGATGGGTAGTGCTCCCGGACCATCAATCTGCCATGGGTCCTCTGATCTAGGGGTCCGTGCTGGATTGTTAGTAAAGTAATCCATGTGGACCCAGTTCTTCCCCGTGCCTTTTGTCATGCTGGCTCCTGGCGTTGTTGTCTCCCCAGTACCGCCTCTGGTGCGCCAATCAAAGGATGTGGCCAATTCAGCCCCAACACCCACCACACTCGGATGCATTTGGAGTATCGGGATCAATGCGCCCACTCTCAATTGCATTCCGTCATCAACATACAGTCCAGACTACAGGGCCAGACACTCAGGAGTGCACCAATCTCTGAACACCCTGGCATTGTATCCCGGGGATGGGTGTCTTCAGTGGTTTAGTGCTTTTCGACCTGCCTCTAGCCTCCTTCACCAAGCTCAGGTCATGGGCCCAGAGGCCAGTCTCCCGGGCCTCCCAGGAATGACGATATTTTAGCGCGTAGAAGGGTGCTGTCCAAGGGGTCAATGATATGAATCCCTGTCCGCCCGCACGCCAATCGGTATTGCGAGCGTTGTCAGCTGGAGCTGCACAGCGCAATATCTTTCATGAGCTATTAAATAGTATGGGCGCCAAATCTGTTCCTCCTGCACTCACAGGTCCAGGTCTCACCTGGGGTGGTGCCCAGCATGGGAATAATGTCACTTGTCGGACTCCTGTGGTGGTCTAATGTCTCGGCTCCGGCCTCCCATCCCAGGCCAGATCACTCCAGTATTACTGTGGCCCAGGCCCTCGTATCCCGCGGCCACCAAGTAAACAAATGCGTGCGCCTCTGCAGCAACTCCTTTAGCAATGGCCTTCAATTTGTCTCAGTGGCGACCCACTCCTCTCACCCCGACAGCCCACTTTGTTTCTCCATGGGCAAGACCTTCAGGCACACGTCCCCCAGCAGCCCTCCTATGCCCTGTGTGTTGTTCTACCGGCCTATCTCTGGGGCCCAGTGTTTCCAGGGCACCGGATACTCACATCGATGGTCCGTTGCTTAAAGCGGAGCACAGAGCGGGAGGAAGGGCAGGCCGCCAAGGATATTGTTCACCGCCTAGGTCTGCCGCATGGGCTCATTTCACTCTCCAAGCCTGCCATGTTGTGCTCCGTCACCGGCAGGCAGTCTCCTGCAATTGGGACATCAGGTCTGTCCCTCCTCTGACACCCACGCAGAGCTCCCCGACCATGCACCCCTCTCTCGGGTTGTCTGCTCTCAGGCCTCTCCAATTGCCCGGTGACAGTTTCACAGTAAGGGGAGTCCAGCTCAGGCCACAGGGCCCTCCATTTCCTCCTTCAGTCGAGCCGCCTCCCCTACGGAGGATATCAGTTGCCACTATTAAGTGCCATATATATCTAGCTGATACACCCGTGAGTAGAATGGGTGTTAAAAGGTTAAATTAATCACTAGGACCAAACTGTCTCCTATGTTGTTAGTACACCTCCAGATGAATAAAACAAATAAATACATTGGGACCAAGGGTCACATAGTAGGGATTACAAAAAATAGTTCCTTTATCTCTAAACATCATATCCCTCTTGTTACTCGAGAAAACATTGTACAATGAACATCTCTATATGTCAGCACATATATTAAATATACAGGTCTCAAGTATGCATGTTGGACAATCATATTGTATGTGGATATTCCATATTGTGTTCTCTTCATATTGTACTATATTCTAGCTGTGATTACTTAGTATGAACCAGTGATATATTCCGATTGCATATAAACATCATTAATGGATCAAATCAAGTCAATGTTATTAAAATAATGTCACGTAGATCTATTCCACCCCTCCCATGTGCAGTGTACAGTTATCACCAAAGGGATGGTATACACATATGATCCACATATACAAGATTATATCCCATATACAATAAGGAAGATAGTTGTTCATGCTGATATAGCAAAGGTGTCTCTCAACCATGAATGTAGTACTTCAAATGAAACAATACAAACAAAATTCTTCATTCATGCCCTTTGGGTACACTGTATCCAACAAGTGTATCCAGAACATTTCCCTGTATAGGGCGTGTATTAAAATCGTCTCTTCTGTTTAAGGGTTTAACCACCTCCATGAACTGAATTTGTATTCACGTCCAGGTGGAGTGGAGTCTCTTGAGTTTATTTAGAAGAATACTTGTGCCTATTTGTGATTATCTTTATGTGAACTTTCAAGAGTCCATGAACCTGTCTTCCACTGGGAAATGTGCCAATCTTGGCAGAGTAATTAAAATCTACTGTGATAGAATTTTACAAAAAATCAGCATGAATATTGATACCTTGATCCAAAATCCAATCAAGGTAAAAAATCAGCTATATGATTGGATCGAGACACACGAAGAATTCCTTGGTTATATGTCAATAGCGCATTTCTCCCATGAACATAAAAAGATTGCCCCATATCTTGTCAAATTTCCTGATAGCCACCACAGGAAAATATTTCTACATTTTCGATGGAATTTATTGCTTACCAAAGAAATTCTATCACGGCGTGGTATAATTGCATCTGAAGACTCTGGATGCAGGTTCTGTGGTCTGAAGGGCACTGTTGAATCCACCTGACATTTGCTCTCTTTCTGCAAAGAGCTAAGTGAAAAAATGTCTTGATATCTGGGCAAAATGTTTCCCACTACTCAGTGGGCCCAAGAGATGCATATCTGTCACAGATGCCTACGTGGTAGAGTCACCTCTGACACTCTAGCCGTTGCAGCTTTTTTTTCTAATCTCTAGCACTCACTGAAAGACGGCCAACGTACTCTGATTCGCCGGCTACAGCTGTCAAGTAGTTTGTAGTTCGCATTTCCCTTTTAACATGCTGATTGGGGATGTCATGCGATTTTCTGTGATGTTACTCTAATCGAATATTCAAGTGGTATTCTTGACACATATGTAAGTTGAGCTGTTTTTGTAATGTCTCGACAATTCAATCCATTCGATTGTCCTGAGTTTTATGTTATGTGAATTCTCTTCAAGACTTGAGTCTTCATGAATTTTATTTTTACGTTTATGAGGTAGTGTTTTTATTTATTTTGTATCATTTTATGAGTCTGATTTGTTATATTTACTTATGTACTTCCTATGTGAACGTTTTGGTAAAAAAGATTTGAACCATATACAAATAAAAAATAAAAATAAATGTGTGCAACTGTATGTTATTTTCTTTAAAGTGTCATGCTACCAGTGACATGATATTCCCAGTCCGGATATTCCATTTATGTTCGATCCACCTCTCTCGTGCAGCTCTTGCTGTCTGGCTTACATATAGTAGGCAGGATGGGCATTTAATGGAATAAATTACCCCAGGTGTCGTGCAAGTGGCAAAGACATATAAAGCAATATTTTTGCCTGTGTGCGGATGTGTAATAATTTGACCTTTAATAATATAGTTACAATTGCTACATGCATGACAGGGGAAAGATCCCTTCTTGCTAGTGTTCAGGACCAACTGTCTGTCTCTCTCTGTGGCCTTTCTGCTAAAAGGGTAGTGAACACTCATTAAGTGATATGCTAGGTATAGGCTCTTGAATTGATCAATAGCTCATACAATCCCCAATATTTTCATACTTTCCATTCTGGAATTGTATTGAGCATGTAAAGGTTGAAATGCATGCATTAAATTAGTTTGCATTATGAACCTGCATTTCTGAATAGCACATGTCAGAAACAGAGAGTGGGGCTTCCAATTTGCAATGCTGATGCTTTGGGGTTATTAGGTTTATTATTTAGCGAATGCATTTGCCTTACATGTTGGATGCTTCTCTATTATTCTGCATTGTTTATTTGCTGAGCATTTCTAAAACAGAGTGTAATGTACACTACTAGTTTTCATTGCAGTTGCATGTCTGCCTTATAAGACATGCTATTTGAAGATTGCTTTGTTTAGCATTGTGAAAGAGATACATGGTATAGAATCAAGTCACCATATAGGCTAGACAAGCGTCTTGCAAGCATCCTGGTGTTTTGACTTTACTATGACTTGGCAATTTCAAAAGGTGGTGATTTGAACATTGTGGTCGTTTGTGAGAGGGCAGCTAATCATGAGTTAACATGAAATGACTCCTCTTATCTTTTAGCACCTACTCTGAAAGTGATGAGAAAGCTATATCCTCAATAAGTGTGGTTAATACGCTATGAAATGTTTCAATTGAATTAGAAAAGATTCTTTGACTTGTGACAATTTTCTTAAAGAGTAAGCTGAGAAGTGGCTTTTATTTTCAGAATAAAATGTATTACAACACAGTGTTAATAGTCAGCGTAAGTATTGAGTCCATCCCCATTTTTTGTTATGCTGAGAATGAGATGACAAGTTGAAAAGCCATTTTATTCTGTTGATGCTGTTTTCACTAAATGCACTGCACAGTAATTGAGGTATCACATTGAGAGGCATGTCATAAACTGACAATGCCCATTTAGGGTTGGATGTACTTAAGGTGGGATGGAGGGATGAAAGCATAATCCTTACTATGAGTCTTATGAGATCAAATGCTGATTGGACTCACAAACTTACATATAATAAATAACTTGTTGTTGTAAGCATAGAAAGGGTTATGGTCACATACCAACAGGGGCGTCCGTTTGAATCTGTGCCTTATAACGTATGCTGTCTGTCGTATTAGAAAGGATGCCAGGATCCTTCTGTTACAGATGGGGTTAGTTCCCCGCAGGATTTGGCATTCCTCAGCTAGCCGGTATTTCCCAGGGAAGGAAAACATGACAAGTCTATTGTCCTCCACAGCTATCCTGCCCTCTCTGAACCACACCGATGTTGCTGGATTACCCCAGGACTTGTACTATCTTCAGAAGGGACACTGGCCCACCTGGAGGCCTGATACTCTGCAGATCCATCTGCTGTGGGAGTCAAATCTGGTCACCTGCTGCTCTGCACCATAATGCGAGACATTGCTGGAGCCTGTGTTCTACCACCTGCGACTCAGAGCCTGCCTGACCCTGTCCAGGGTATCAAAAAACAGGTCACAGCATCTGAAGTGTCCTGGAGGTCCTCTTAACATCATGGGAAAATGAGATATTTTCAAAGGGCCTGTCCAGCTAGTGGGTCATCTGAACCGTGAATCCTGCTAGAACCGAACCGCTGGAGAGGTACTTCTTCAAGTCAGAGTTTGGAGCCAATATTGCATACCACTTTTGACAACCACCTGCATCCACAGGGCCTCAACAGGCATAAAATCCTATCCCTAAAGTACCATTACCTGACCTTCCTGGAGATCTCCCCACCCAGTCCCAGTATTTAGTATTTGGGTGCTGCGACGGTCCTTTATCGGAAAACTCAAAACCATCTCCCACACAAACACCAAACAAAACAGCCAATACCTTCTTCACATTCCACTCTGCAAGCACACAAAAACAAACCTTTACCCACTGGGCACCTAGGGCCTGGAACATTCTGCCTCTTCACATCCACACTGCACCCTCCATCACACCTTTCAGAAAGAGCCTCAAAACATAGTTTTTCCCTGCACATAATCCTGCCACGTCCACTTTTATCACTTTTCTATTCTAATCTTCCTATACTTTCCTGAAAACGCTTTGTAACTTCTTTTTTCAGCTCCCACCTTTTCAAATTTTGAACCATTTAAGGTGCTCGAGACCCTATGTGTAGGGCCACCAATAAATACAAATTCAAATAAAATAAACCCTTTTAACCTTAAAGCAGGTTTCACTATCTTAAGAACTTACCTATTGCCATTGGCCTACATTTTCCTCTTTGGGGAACTTTTGACTCCCTTAAACCCTCAAGGTACTTAACTTTGAACAGATTTCCCTGGTACATTTGTGAACTGAAATACTTGGGTAGGAAGGGATTTCTGTAGCTTTCTTGGTAATACCTTATAACTAGACGGTATATAACACATAGCAACACATAGCAAGATGGTAAATAGCATTGCCTATGTCACAATTTTTCCCTTCCTTCTGCTTTAACATTAACAGTATTTCTTATGTTGTGTACTGTTTAAACACTTTATGAATGTTAATGCTAAGTATATATGCTAAGTATATATGTATATTCTGCTCTTTTTAATGTATTTTCTGGAGCAATAGCCGTCATCTACTCCTACATTTTCTGTAATGCCAAATGTCCAAGTGACCATTTGATATACAGGGAAGATAATAACTTTCGCCACAGGTAGTATACCACCTGTTGCTAAGGATCAGGGCAACACTAAAGCAAGGAGTACATTTTGGGTGGTTTGGTGCTGGTTATGTCCAATGAGAGGGATGCTGGATATATCCCAGGTGATTATACATGGGACCCTCATCATTGCAAATCAATGATTGACTACTGACCCCTTTGACATAACTGAAAAACTAATCATCACCAATGTAAAAACACCTGGAAGTACCATGGAAATTCGGAGAGGGAATCAAATATAGTGGACAATTAAAATCTAAACTAAAAACAAAGACAATAAGTACAAACTTGGAAAAGACACCAATACGAGGGATATGTCTTAATCACTACAAATGGTGAAGTTGGGTAAAGGAAAATACTAATTAACTAGATTTGGACATCCTGATGGCCTTCACGAGGATTTAAAGTACAAAATTACTTTTTGGTTGGAAAAGAAAAATAATATAGATAACAGTTAAGAAAGTTAAAGTGTGAAAAATGCTGGGATAGACACAATTTTCTTTTACTAAGGAGGAAAATAAAGCAATTTTAAACACATTGGTTAAAATCTTATAAAAAGACCAAAATAAATGTGGAGTGGCCAAAGATTTTGACTAGATTATATACTGGTGACGTAAAAAAAAGTATTAGATGTTTACAAACAATAGGGAAGATGGAGCAGTGATACAAATACAAATTAATCCCATAGTTATTTGAACCTGGGAAAAAAAGACTACTCAAAATCTGATCTCAGAGCAGATAGTCTTTAAACTGCAGAATTGATTATACACTCTCAACAAGATTATGACTGCTGCTATGAAGAGATGTGTGAGGCCATCTGGGGCTCTCTGCCCCGATGCTTTAGCCAACATGATCAAAAGATATTCCCAAGTAACTGTGCTAATGTTCTTCGCTGACCGTTTTCAAGCATTGCAAAGAAAAATATTATGCTTCAGTCATCAGTGGAAAGTATTTTGGAATACATTTTTTTGTTTCATTATTGTTTTTACACAACATAAAAGGTACAAAAAAACTAAAAGATTTATCACTCATAACACTATTAACACTAAAAGAAATAAAATAAAAATTCAGAATTCACATTTCAAATACATACCACTGCATGGCATCACACATTTCTTTGTTTTTTTTTTTTGTCCAATTCAGTTCTAACAGACTTTAAGAAGACATTTAAGGCTAAAATCAAAGAGATATTAGTACCTCACATACATCTGCACCAGAGGATGTTCATAGACACATCCGTGTTGTTGCCACGGTTATCCTTGAAACACATTAGCCGTTGTTATCAAAGTAGGAACATGCAGTGACTGAGTGTCTCAAAGTTTCGGTGGAGTCATTGACCCGACAAAATCTACAGATATAGTTAGAGGAATCACCGGTAAACAGCAATGAGAAGTCCTTCCAATGCTTAATCCTCTCGTATGTGGAGAATTGATTAAGCCTGAAACGCATATACGTCATGCGAATAGTTGCACAAGGAAAGCATTGAATGGGATCTATGTGATCACTGCGACGGCCGGAAATGCTGACTTTCTTTTTTAACCCTTTACACCACATATATATGCCCCCCCATATTAATATTATACACTTAACCCCCCCACACACATATATATATATATATGGTGCTTTATTTAGAACAGAAAAAGCTGCTTAGGAACTACAAGCAATGGTCACGGTCAAGAAAGATCCTCCGTCACCAACAAGACAATGAACAGATGCTGGAGACTCTCTGTGAAAATAGCACCCATAATTTCTGGTCAATGATAAACAGTAAAGGAAAGAACTCAGCCAGTAATGTCAACGAATGTAAGTTGGTTCCAGAAACGAGGTGGATAGATTACCTGACAACAAACTTTAAAAACATGTCAGCCACCCTGGAAAATCAACAGGAAGTCGCCAAGTGGGAACTTAACTTTGATGTAAAATTAATAGAACATCTAATTTTGAGCGCCTCATCATCAAAGGCGGCGGGCCCAAACGGGCTAACTTATCAGGTCCTGAAGTCTAATGTTAACACCTGGGCGACACTTATTGATACCTCCTACAGGGAAATATTAGAGTCAAAATGCTTCCTTCCTTCTTGGAAACAAGCAGTCATAATATCATTCTACAAAGGAGGGGATAGATCGCAGCCTGAAAATTATAAGCCAATTGCCCTCTTGGACATCGAGAGTAAGATATTCATGCGGGTACTCCTGATAGAGCTAGAGGACAGGGCCAAATCAAATAACATCATCTCCAAATTTCAAACAGGCTTCAGACGAGGAATGTCCACAACACTAAATGGCCTCACTCTGAGTCTATTAGAAGAACATACGATGAAATTTGGAGAGGGTCCGCTCTTTGGAGTCTGGGTCGATCTCTCCAAAGCATTTGACTTAGTGAATAGGGAGAAATTGTGGGCAAAATTTAGAAGATGGGGTCCCCCAAATAAGCTCCTGGCAATTGTAATTGAGCTCCACAAAAACACCTCGATCATGGTAAGATTAGACGAGGCTGGTCATCTTTCCAATAAAATCAGCGTGGAGCAAGGTATGCGACAGGGGTGTATAGGAGCCCCTTCTTCTTCAACCTATACCTGTCAGATCTGGGAGACTTTCTTCAAAAATGGACTATGGCAAGTCCCAAACTTAATTCCATCAAGGTTTTTTGGCTCGCCTATGCAGACGACATCGTCTTGATTGACAGAACAGCAATAGGCCTGCAGCACTTACTCAATGGGTTAAGTGAATACACTAAACTAAATGGACTGCAAGTAGATCCAAGAAAGTCAAAAATGTTGGTGCTGAAACACCCAAAAAAGCAAATTAACTTTGGTAAATGGTGCTTTGAAGGAGAAGCAATTTCAAGGGTAGACGAATTAGTCTATCTGGGATACACAATCTTTGCCTATCCATCAGTGAGCAAAGTGGAACTTGAAATTAGATCTAAAGCTGACAAAACAATACCTCAGATGAAAAAGATCTTCTTTGAGCTTTGTAAATTTTCAATCAAACCATTAATAAAGTTTTATAACGCCAAAGTAATCCCTGTGATACTGTATGGGGTTGGAGGCCCAACCAAAGCTCTGGGACATAGACTGGCAACAGGTGGAGGGTCACATTTGGAAGAGCTTGATGGGCCTGCCCAGCTGTCTTCCCATTCAGGTCTTAAGGTTTGAGTTTGGCCTGAAATAATTGCAGCAACAGGTAATTTGGAGACGGTTATCTCTCTATAGGTTAATAACAACCCCACAAAAGACTCTCTTTATGAAGATGTCAATCATCATTTCCAAAAGGACAGCTCTAAGATCCTCCATCAGCTGGCCATAAAAGTTAAAAGAAATCTGGAAGGAGCCGATTCAACGGTAACAACTCTGATAGAGAACCCTCTGAAAGCAAAGAAAGAACTGGAAATAATGGACTGGATTAAAACAGGAGTGGAAATGAGGCTGGTAAAACCGAAGAATAGCTTGACCTTGGGTTCCGAAACTCACAAAATCGCATTATATGCAGATGACATCATCCTTTACATGGGCGACCCGGGTAACACCATGCCCAATGCGATGGCTAGATTAGAGGAATTCAGGCAGGTTTCCGGGTTCTCGATAAATTTCCCCAAATCAAAGGCAATGAACATCACGGCGCAGAGGGCAACAATAGAAAGGCTAGAGCAATCACACCCATTGACATGGGTAAAAGACTCCCTCGAGTACCTGGGGATACGACTTACCACGGAACCAAGCAAACTATTCCAGGCAAACATCGCTCCCTTATGGAAGCAATTACAAGACGATATGCTCAAATGGGAATCCCAGGAACTATCGTGGTTCGCCCGCATCGCGGCAGTTAAAATGACCATTCTCCCACGTCTCCTTTATGTGGTAAACGGGGGTGCCTATCCCGTCAACCAAGATCAAAGAACTGAAAAATGCAATCCTTAAATTCATATGGCAGGGGAAAAGGCCTAGAATCCAGAAGGGTATCTTGATGCGACCCCCACTTCTGGGCGGCCCTGGAGTACCAGACGTGGCTAGATACGTATTAGCAGCACGTCTAGCTCCTATGCTGCGCTGGGCCAAAGTCGAACATCACAAAGGATGGTGTAGAATAGAACAAACGGTCACGACAATCCCTCTGATCTCACTCCTGGGTCTGAAAGCTTAACATAGAGGAAGTGGGGGTGCCCTCCTGGAATCCACAAAGGAGTCACTGCGGAGCTGGGATATAGCTAGGAAACAGAAACGCACCCCACTAGGTCTGGGCCCATATTCACCTATACTACATAACCCGGACTTCACCCCGGGCCTGCAGTGCAAAGACTGGGAAGGATGGAAAGGTGCGGAGACCCTGACCTTGGCAGAGTTGTACCGAGAGAGCACCCCAATGCTTTTCACAGAATGCCAGCAGAGGTTTGGCATCGGGGAAAGGGAGCAGTTCAGGTATATGCAAATAAGACATTGGATAACCCATCCGTTGGTGAAAAGGGCGGGAACACGAACTCCGTCTGGCTTAGAACTAACTTTGCAGGAGGGTGAGACCCCAAAAGGAATCACCAGACTCTACAAACTCCTCTCAAAGTCCCAAACGACAGACTGCCTCCCATATCAAATGAACTGGGAAAGCGACCTGCAAGAATCCCTGACGGAAGAAGAATGGTGCAAAATATGGTCACGTGCGCATGGTGTCTCCAGATGCACAACGATAAAAGAATCCGCCCACAAAATGTGTCTTAGGTGGTATATGCCTCCACACAGTTTGCATAAAATCACCAAGACCTATTCGCCATACTGTTGGAGAAATTGTGGAGAGAGGGGAGACTTAATTCATATGTGGTGGACATGCCCCAAGGCAGTGGTTTATTGGAAGGAGATTCTGAGCCACATTAAGGACATCACCGGTGTCGCACTCCCATTGTCCCCGAAAACTATCCTATTAGGTGTGTCGATAGATGGCAAATACGCAATGTCAGGGGCGACAGCTACTCTAATCACTCACTTGCTATCGGCGGCTAGGATGACCTTAGCACAAAACTGGAAAAATGAGGAAGGCCCAATAGTGGCATGGTGGTGGGTCAAGATCTGGGGAGTAATGGCCATGGAGAAAATATGTGCACTTACCGCCGGAAAATACCAAAAATTCCTGATGACCTGGACTCCATTCCATGAGTATGTGAGTGACAGAGAAGCCCACTTTTTCAAACCCCGGCTTCTCAGGAGCATCCATGTCATATTGAAAGGGGCCCCTAGGGGTCCCTCGTGCTATGGAAACAAGGCAATAACCATACACGAAAAGATGTGCCAGACACGAGGTTCAAATTCCCAATGCTAGGGTTTATTGCAAGCAAAAAATAGTATCAATTGGCCAATTCTGATCTCATGCCCCGCAACGTGAGTTTCCTAGACCTCGAGGGACGCAAGAGAGCGAATTACGTAAATCGGTTACATATATACAAAATGCATATCATACAATCAGCAATGTCATGTTTAACACCTCTCTTTATTAAGTTCCTTTGAACTCGGGATGACGATGGACATATCCGACGAGTATGACGATTATGACACTTTTGATGTCTATTCTAGTAACAATGTGCAATTAGAAAGTGCAGAGGCATCTTTTAGTTGTTGAACAGAACACTGTGGTTCTGTTCTTGGAAGCAAGCTGCACACGGGGAAAGAGCCACATTCCAAGCTTTGCTACCTATGAGGTACTATTCGTGTCCTGGGAGCCGACACGTTCTAAAGGGTTTTGCGAAGGGGGGCCATAGGAGAAGCATAATTCAAGCCTTTAGCTGTTTTATTCTAACATATTCTACCATCGTACGAGACTGGCTGGCAGCTGTGAAGTGATTAAATGCCCTGCAGCTCTCTCCCAAGGCTACAGAGAGGGAGCGTGGGCATTCCTCTCTGGGCTACTCATGAGGAGTTTCAACAAACTCTTCAGTCCCGGGACCTTGTCCTTTCATATTCAGACAACAATGTTAACAGTTGAGCAGAGTAAGCAGAATCCGCAAGAATTGCAAGCTGCAAAGCAGTTTTTAGACAGAAAGCAATGAGCAATGCTTAACAAGCAAAATGGCGATTCTTGCTACATTTAAAATGGCCGCTCGTTGGTCAAGCATAGCAGTTTATATTTCTATAATTCGGTGCATAAAACGGTTGGCCCACGGCCATCAAGTTACATGTATCATTCAAATGAAGGGTATTCATTTTTCTAGATTGACAATATAAGTGCCATCAACAGTAAGGAGGGAAAACACAGGACTACCGTTACCCGGAGCTTTCACATATATTGATATCTGTTAAGTTTAATAATATTCTGAGGTCTTAGTTAAAGCAGGGAGGGGGGTGAGGAAGAGGGTGGGGAGGATAGCGGGGAAAAGAGGGTTGGGAATTGTAAATGAAAAATGAGAACACTCAAAGGCCAAGAGACCTTGGTTATTGTTGGACAACATCAGAATGAGACGGAGGCTGAATAAGAACGTTAATTTACGATTTCTGAATGTTTAAGATATATGTATGCCTTTGTTCCAAAAATAAAGTGTTTTTAAAAAAGCGAAGAATAGCTTCCTAGTAATGGAGAAAAAAACTGGGAGAGTTGCCTAACTATTTGCTAAAACATCCCAGCAGTGAATCAAGATATGTTTTTCTTAGGGCCCGTCTTAACCTAATTCACACAGGCGAGATCCGAAGTATTAGAGGGCAAAGCCAGAATATCATATCATATTTTGTAAAATTTGTGTAACTCAAAATAAGCAAAATCTGCATCATTTACTCATTGAATGCAAAGGAACGTGGGAGACTAGAATTCTCTATTTTGGGAAATGTGTGCATAAAATTGACTGCCTGCACTCGGAAAACTTTTGGAATCGCTTGATCTCGGGGCACAACACCGCCCTGACGATTGCAGTGGGTCAAGTCCTTTTAAAACTTGGCATGACCCACTCAAGCGTTGGGCAGTCCGGGATAAATGCCTCTCCAGTCATTACGGCTTAATATATCAGTAGAAACTAATAATGTAATAAGGGGTGCAGGTCTTTTGGGGAAATTAGGGTTTTCTACTTTTTTCTCTCTTTTTTTTCCTTCTTTTCTCTGACTTTCCTCTTAGCTTTTTTGTTCCTTTTTTAGGCATTTTTTTTAAAAAAATTTTTATTTTTGATGAAATGATTTGTTGATAATTGTATTTTTATTGTGATAAATCGACAAAATGTTGTTTTTTTATATTTTGTAAAGATCTATTTGATCCAAACAAAATAAAGTTGGCATTTTCGGCCGTCGCAGTTCCCAGGTCAACATTTTTGTACGATTCCGTTGAATGTATAGTGGTATGCATTCTCTCGAATGGAAAAAGTGAGAGTACCCCTCATAGGTTGAATATGAAGCAATACAGTCTGCAGTCTCCACCCAGTCAGCCCTAAATAAGCAATCCCCGGGCGCTGCACATGATCTACCTCTGTAACCCCAATAGAGACCAATGCAGACTGCATCCTTAATCTGAACATCTGAACTGAAATCTGGAAGGAATAGATTCTGCATGCATAGCTGAATAAAGAATCTTGTATAGAGAATATTTCGGGGATCAATCAATTTCCTGAAGATTGAGAGCTGTTTCCAGATATATCTGGCCTTCAAAGACACCAGGCAGAGCTCATGTCTTATAACCACGTTCACGATAACCATGGAAAGACCTAACACCTCC
The DNA here is from genome assembly GCF_040938575.1 of Ambystoma mexicanum. NCBI lineage: Eukaryota > Metazoa > Chordata > Amphibia > Caudata > Ambystomatidae > Ambystoma > Ambystoma mexicanum. The sequence goes on along the minus strand of NC_090930.1, from coordinate 248,541,311 downwards.
TTCCATAGCTTCCCTTGTATGATGTTAAGCATAGGGCCCATATCATGGGTAGAGAGGTCAAGACCATACAAAATCATAGGTTCGAACTTAGCCAGATAGTAATGCCTCAAAGGGAGCAAGGAGAATTTACATACTCTGAGCTTCAAACGTTTTAGTTGAGATACCCATTTTCTTGTCTTCTCAAAGAGGCTGCTTCTCCAAAATTCAATGCTAACCCTGTTGGTGAGGTTATAGCCTAAGTAAGTGATGGCATTGACCTGATCCACACTTTTCTGGCCCATCGCCCAAGTTCCAGTCTGCACCTTGATTCCCTTCGAGAAGACCAAAACCTTTGATTTAGACGCATTGGGCAAGAGATTATTAGCCAAGTCGTAGTTGAAAAATAGCTGCATTTTCCTTCTCAGGCCCCGCAGAGTTCTGTCAAGCAGGATGAAATCATCTGCAAAAGCCATCCATTCCAACCTAGTATTACCCAACTTTGCAGGCACAATAGAAGGACCCTGCCACAATCTCTCCATGTCATAGACATACAAGAGTATAGGGGCAAGTGTACAACCCTGTTTTACCCCAATGAATGAATATATCTCCTGCAATAGGGACGGTTCCTTAGGTGGTGTGTGTGTGTGAAGCAATGCAAGGAGCTGAACTAGCTTACGAGGTATATTCATATCGAGCAATTTGATCCAGAGCCTAGCCCTAATAACTCCATAAAAAGCACTAGACATATCCAGGGATGCTATAAAGACAAGACATCCCCCATTTGTGTGTGACGTACATAATGTCTATGATGAGCCATGATGGTTGCATTAAGTGAGGAGCCCATTTCTTCCCTGAACCCTACCTGAAACCAGCTCAGAAGGTTGTTGCTATTAACCACTCGATTGAGGTCCCTCAGGAGGAGGATGGAAAAGGCTTTGCTCGTGGTGTCTATCAAGGCAATGGGCCTGTAGTTGTTTGAGTCGAGTACATCCCCCTTTTTATGGATAGGTATGAAGATAGATTGCGCCCAAGAAGCAGGGATAGTATGGACCGGAAAATATAGTCAAACATGGGCTTCAGAAGTTCAGCCCAAATCTTGGGTGCCTCTTTAAGGACAAAAGGAGGAATACCATCTGGTACCAGGGCACGGGACGGCTTGAGTTTACCTATAGCCCAAGAAATATCATCTCTTTCCCAGGTACACAGGCCTTCAACAGGATCACCCAACTCAAGGCCTCTGGTGTTGCTATATTTCACAGGGAGGGCATATTTCTTAGTGTAGTATTCAACCCATGCATTGGCCTGTATAAGGCACTCCATACACCCCTCAGTAGCACCAAGAGTCCTAGTAATAGATGTCCAGAGTTTTCCATCCTTCCCCTTACAAAGATGTTCCAGCATAGTCTGGTGGGTCCTAGGATATACATCCATCTTCAGGGATTTGACAAAGTTCTTGTGCCTTTGGATATTGTTTGATTTACAGACCACATAATCAGATGCAATCAAGGACTGCTTTTTTAAAGCAGTCAATTCCCGGCATTTCGAGTAGCTTAGATTGGTAGATTCTATCATCGCCAAGATAGCTACCAAGCTTAGTGTGGCCCGAAGGACATTGGCACCTGATTTTGTAGATAGAAGCCAAAATGATGTTATAATAGGAATCCTCAAAACACTCATGTTTTGCATAGAAGAGGGAGGGCTCAGGTTCATCAAGGAGGCTGTCAGAAGATGGGTAAATTTAAGGACAGTCTTTCTGTGCCAAGTGACAACAGTCCCTTTTTTGCTAGTAGAGAGCCCGACTAAATCCGGTCTCTGTTGAAAAGTCGGGTTGGGAATAGTCAGGGAGAAGACTAGCGGTATATGGTCTCCCAATTCAGTGGAGATATGTTTCAGGTAGCTACAGTTAGACCTAAGGCCGTTAGCAATGGAATCAATTTACAAAAAGGGAAGTAAAGAAGACCCTAACAACTTCCAAATAAGATGTTTGCAATGGTAGACCTTCACAAAGCTGGCACATGCGCACAGAAGAAGGAGATTTTGGGGGGGGGCATGTTGCGCAAGATCCAAGATGGCTGCGTGAGTCTTCAGCTCTGACAGCCTGGTGACTTTGCATGGCGCATATAGTATCCTGAACGCATATCTATTTATCAGAAACCCGAGGTGCAGTCAGTTTATGATTCAGAGAGCCAGCGGATGCAATTTGAGACCTGGCGAGACCCGCCTTTGGCTGCCGCTTTAGGACTGGCCCTGTCTAATGGTTTAACCTGAGGCCCCCGGCCCTGAGGAGGAGCTGTGCAGACGTCGTGACATACTGACTGGAGATGGCATGGTAACATCGATTGGCTCCCGATGGTGAGTGAATTGGGAACCCCAACCTTCGGCCCCTTGCTGGGACAGGCGTGACCATCCCGGTCTCCCGCTGGCTATTGGGCCGCCCCACTGCATCTACAACTTTGTTACATTGAACCCCGACGAGCGTGGAACGCTACTGGGTGAAATCCCTAATAACCACTGATCTGGCCCCCCGGATACTGCGGAGAGGGGCATGGGCGATCCACAATGTGGAGAGTGGCCCACTATACTGATCCTGGATGTTGCCCCTATTGCAGATCTACCACACGCCGTACCCCCCTGGTTGCTGGGCCAGTGCAGTCCCATTCGTATTCTGGTCCCGCCCCATGCTCTGGGGATTAATCCAGTCATAGTCCTTGCCAGTGGTGTGAGCGGCGCCCTACTCCCACGTTCTGCTAAACCTATAGACGCTGCCCTGGGCTGCCATGACTAAGGGGTTGGGCAGGAAACAGAGTTCAATGAGTATGTTCACCAAAGCAATGCCGAAGCCTGTCGAAGCTCTGGGGGAATCTGATGTCCTCCCTTCTACGTCAAGCGAACCCACAGAGCTCCAGAAGATGATGGAGTACATGCGGGAAAGGTTCACAAAATTGCACACTAAACTTGATGACATGAGTGGGACTATCAGCTCAATCAAGGCCCGCATGGAAAAGACAGATTCCCGGGTTACTGAGGTGGAGCTAGAGTGAGCTCAATCGACGACAGCATTACAACGCTCAGGTTCGAAATCACCTCGCTGACTAAACAAGTCCATGCTGTAAGCAAAAAGAATGAAGATCTGGAGTCCAGATTAAGGCGCAATAATCGGGGTGCCGGAAGACAGCATTGAGGGCCCCATGGAGGAGTTTTTGGAGTGTATCCTTCTCTCCCTGCTAGACGGCCCAAAGGTGTCCCCACTATTTGCGATCGAAAAGGGCCCATCGATTCCTAGCTGTGAAACCCAGTCCAAGAGCTCCACCTCGACCCTTAATAGCCTGGGTTCTCAACCAACGTGATAGGGTTGCTCTACTACGAGCAGCCAGAGCCAAGGAGGAATTGACGTTAGGGTCTGCCAGGATCCACCTATAACCTGATTTCCCTGTAGCCATTCAACAGGAGTGCAAAACATTTCTGGCAGACAAGAAACGTGAGTTGGGAGTTAAATACTCCATGTTATACTCTGTAAGACTCAGAGTTGAGCACGCTGATAAGACCTATGTCTTTACCATCTCCAAGTTTCTCTATGACCATTTCCCAGGCTGATTGCTGGAGGCCCATCTTACTGTCCTGTGATCCCGCCTAGCTCTTGTTGGGAATGGGCGCCTCTGCCTTCCCAGGGACAGCATATTTGGTCCTCGCTATGAGTATTGATAGTTGAAATGTGTATTTTATTACACTTGTTATGTCTCTCGTCTATGCTGGAGTCAGACTTGATTGACACGCAGCCCCCATGCAGAGTTGCAATTGTTGTTTGTGTCAGTTGAATAATGACCAGGGATTCACTCGCCTGACTGGGAGGGAGTTGGGGTTGGGGAGGGTGGGAAGGGACAAATGTTTACAAGTATGCTTGACTTGTGATTTGGTGGACGAAGTGCACCCCATCTCGGACCTGGTTGTGCCGAACAATACCTTGTCCTGGCCCAGACCAGGCTTAGGCTACCATATGTCTTCAGTCTAAATGGCAGATGAAGAGATTGTGCTTATGAGCTGGAATGTTAGAGGATTGGGCAACCCTGTGAAGATGCGCAGGCTGTAGCTCTATGTTGAACGCCACAAAGTCCATGTTCTGTTCTTGCAAGAAATACACGCGCTGGCGGGGGGCTGTGATAGGTTTGCTAAATTGTGAGGTGCACATCGCTATTATACCACTTATTCCACTCAGAGACGTGGGGTAATGACCCTACTGCACAAGTCCCTTAGATATAACCACAAGGCAACACATATAGATCCCCTAGGGTGTTATGTCCTTGTACACAGAGTCTTGATGGAGCGGGAGGTGGTTCTCCCGAATATATATGGTCCAAATGTTGACGACCCTGGATTTTATTCCCAGTTGGCCGCCCTGCTGGCCCGTTTTCCCTTAGTTCCCATTCTGTGTGGAGGCGGGGGGTTAATTCCATAGTTGATACAGACCTCGACAGATCTGGCACTAGGGCCCGACAGCTAACCAGAGCATCCAAGACCATTTCAGAGGCACAGATCTCACAGAGTGTTGTCGATGTATGGAGACTGTTGCACCCGCTATCACAGGAGTTTTTCTTCTATTCCACGGTACACGACTCGCATTCACAGATCGATAGATGGTTGATCTCGGATACCCTGGTTGGACGTGTTGTATGGGTGCGTATCCTACCCAGGACCTTCTCCAACCACTCAACGGTCATGTTGGCACTGGCAGAGGGGCATGTGATGATGCGATCGTGGAGACTCAAGAAAAATGCACTGCTAGATCCTGTTTTCGAGCCTGAGATCGGATCCTGTATCGACAAATACTGAGTTTAATGTTGGGTCCGTAGACTCTCAGGCTTCTCTGTGGGAGGCTTTTAAAGCCTACATCTGCAGTTTAGCCCTGGCAAAGGAACCGGGGATCCTCAAAGCGACCCGCCTGTCCATTCACGAGAGCGAGTCTCTACCAGAGCAGCTCGAAAAGTAAAATGCCTTGTCCCCATCCACCGCCACACTCAGCGAGATTGGAGCTGCCCTGGACACTTTCAAGAAACGCACGGACCGCGAACCAAAGTTCCTGGACGACTCTCGCACGGTGAGACAGTACAGTGAGAGAGAATGTCCTGGCAAGCTACTGGTCAGACTAGTCCGGCAGGAAATGGCACTTTGCATATCCCCTTGATTGAAAAAGTGGATGGAGCTCTAGCCAATACTGTGTCCGACATCAACCTAGAGTTTCGCTCCTTCTTTACGGTGCTGCTGAAGCCCCACAAAGTGCAGCTCCTACTGACCCCTCTTTCTGATAAAAAGTGACATAAAGATCTTCGCTATGGTCCTAGCTAAGGTCCTAGCTCTTTGACTTGCCCCATATATGAGGTTTATCATTCACTCCGACCAGGCAGGGTTCATCCCAGGACGCTCCACAGCGCTTAACATACGGCGTCTCTTCAACATCTTAGCCCTTGTGGACCAGAAGGCACAGGCATTCGCAGCGACATTGGACATGCAAAAGGCCTCTGATTCTGTCTCTTGGCGGTTCCTGTGGGCTGTTCTGGAAAAAAGTAACTTTGGCCCCGGTATCCAGTTATAATATCGGAAATAAAAGTCGAATGCAAAAATGTCAAAAAAAAGAATGTCGAAAAAAAAATTGAATGTGTTTTTTTTAATTTGTATGTTATATATGGGCTTAGCTAGTAAAAATAAAAAATAAACACTGGGGGGGGGGGGGGGTTGGTGGGGGAACCCCTCCATTTAAAAAAATGTTTTTTATAAACATTCGAAATTTTTTTTTTCTACTTTATTTTTTTCAACATTTTTGCAGTCGACATTTTCACTATAAGCCTTTGGCCCCCATTTAATTTCATGGGTAAAGCTGCTGTATGCCTACCCAATGGCCAATGGCATCCAATCTGCCCGGTTCAGCATTGCCAGGGGAACCAGGTGCCCACTCTCCCCCCTGATATTTGCAATAGCCATTGAATCTCTGGCAGACAGAATACGTCAGAGACATGCACACATGGGCATGCGACCCACTGGGTACCTGAGATTATTTCACTCTACACAGATGATGCATTGCTCTATGTGCAAAGCCCCGAGGAGAACCTGGCACCAATCATGCATGATGTCCTCCTCTTTGGCACCCTCTCTGGGCTCAAGGTTAATTCCACAAAGTCCGAATTGTTCCCGCTGACAGACAGCAGCAGGGCTCCGCAGGATCTGCTTGGGTTCATCTGGTCCCTGTTAGAGATAAAATATCTGGGGGTGATAGTCACGCATCATCAAACCTCGTTGTACGATGGAAATTACAGAGAATACTTCACGGCACATGTGTAGACACTAGGCGGGATCCCAGGACATCCGTTCCTTGTCACTTGTCACGGTGCATGCCCCCAGACCTCAGGAACTGACCAAATTGCCCAGGGTACTGACACCCATGGGGACCTTTAAGGCCCTAAAGGATTCCCTAAGGGCTTCCTGGACTCGGTCCTGCTGCCATCAGTAAGGCAGGTTTCAAAGGAAGAGAACCACGTGCAGACCAGTCTGAGGCAGGCTGAAGGGACTACTTTACCTGAGGAACTAGTTGCTAGGGTGTGGTTGGAGGGACTACTTTACCTGGGATCCACTTTGTGGAAGCTATATAAACCACGCCGTCAGAACAGAACACGCTTCGCGTTATTCTGCACTCCTGCAGCGTAACGCTCACTGTGTTTGTTAACTTCAGGCCTGTCTTCAGCCACGCCCGTCCAGTTCTTCACGAGCTACCTGCAAAGGAAGGAAGAGAGAGGAGAAAACAGAACAAGGCTCTTACCTGATGCTCCATCTCTATCGCTCTGGAGTTTTCGTTTCTGCTAAGCTGAAAAGGAAAAGACATCAGGTTAGCCGCGCAGACCACGTAAACTACATTGTTATCCTGCGCAACGCTAATACTCACCAGAGGGCTGCTCATCCCAGCGATCCAGCGAAGCACCATCACTTGATCGCCATCATCACCCGATCGCCGCTCCGAAGCTGCCGCACCTGTTGATCACAGAGAAAACATCAGGTTAGCAGCGCATTGGGAAAAGGCTGCATTGGACATTTTACTCACCTGAAGGCTGTATTTCCTAGCGTTTCCGCAAGGCATCAACACGTGATCTCTGTCCCAGAGATGCAGCACCTGCAGAATACAAAGAACAGCAGGTTAGTTACGCAGAAGAACAATACCGCATGTAAAGACGCTGGTGTGAACCTACCTTGGAATCCAGCTCAACGTTCCTGGAAAGAAGGGGAAACCTGTAAGAAAGAGGCATAGAAGTGAACTTTGGCAACTTGAACGCTAAAGCAATCAATACCATTGGTATAAAGACTTACCCCATTGAGTCATAGTTGTCTGGAACTCTGCAGGATCAGTGAAGTAACTAGATCCTTGAACTACTACGCACCCCTGCATACAGTCACAGGATGGAGAGCCTGCCATTCATAACACCAAGGTGAGACATAGCAGAGGGGTGTACAAGAAGGCCACGGGAGGCGGGAGTTGGCCCTCTTCCTTACGGTTGGGTAACATTTCATTTAACCTTTCAGGCAAACCTGTTTCCGTGACAGAAGAGGGAATCAGAGGGGGTACGAGTAGCCATTCAACATAGGGCCATCCAGTTCCGTTCGGCGCCCCTGTGGAGAACAGGTGAGCGTAACAATACTCAGCCTGCTGACCCGTCAACTGGGAGTTACTGACCCTGTCTGGGTCACGATAGCTGCATGGGGTAAGATTTGGAAACTGGTCAATGCCCGCCACCCATACCATGGCGACCTCCCACTGTGGAACTTTCTGCCGGGGTCCCCCATGATAGACAAATTGAGTGCACGCAACTGGGCGGCAGCCGGATTCAGCCTCCTCCAAGATCTTTATGCAATGGGATCCTTCAGAGAGTGGCAGGAGCTGCCCGAGCCACTGAAGACACGCCTCTCCCGCTGGCTGCATTAAACTGGCCTGCATCATACGCTCAAGGAATTGTGGCGGGAGTTTCCCTCGCTTCCCCCTGATAATTCACTGTTAGCTATGGTTATGGGGGTTACCACAGCTCGCAGGGTTGTATCCAAGTTACATGGGCTTCTGCAGTGACGGGCATGCCAACCACTAAATAGGATCCGTGAAACCTGGAGCTGGGACCTGGGGATTGACATAACAAACAAGAGGTGGGACTCCATGTGTGCCCGCACCCATGAAGTGTCCTACAATTCAAGATTTCGTCTGATTCAATGTAAAATTCTACATAGATCACATTACACCCCTTCTAGATTTCATCGTATGTCTCAGGAGCGAACCGCTAGATGCCTGAGATGTAATGCTGATGATGCGGGATACTTTCACATGCTCTGGACCTGTCCAAGGATAGCCACTTTCTGGGAGGGAGAGTGCGAGGTGGTGTCTGATATGCTCGAGTGCACTGTTTTACCATGTCCAATGTCATGCTTGTTCCATGAGTTCCCACAGCTTTGTCGTGGTTATAGGAGGCTGGCCGGCCTCTGCATGTTATTTGCAAAACTCTGTCTATAATTACTATGGTTGCGCCCTGGCGCCCCCACTTTCGGTCAATGACGTCACGCTGTCACATGGGCCTCGGACAGGGAGGAACGTTGGGCCACTCTGCAGCCGGCAGCCAGCAAGCCAACGGATATATGGCCCCCTATCCACACCTACCTGCAATCATTGATCACTGACAGCGCTGAAAGTGCCACCCCACGCCCCCTGCCCCCCGTCATCCCCTGAAATGTTAGGTTGGCTGGTAGACTACAACTCATCATCTATTTTTTTGTCTTCCTTTAATGCAATGTACAAGTTGCTTGTATTGGACCCTGAGTGATCAAGTTGTGGTTAATGCATTAACCAAGTGTCTTTGTTGACCTGTTTGAGAAGTCGAGCAAGTTAAATAAAGGTTTTAAAGAAAAATAAAAAAAGAAGAATGAGATTTTCTCACACCTACAGGTCTTACAAGGGATATGTCAGCCCCCCACAATATCTTTATTTAGAACTACTTGAGATTTGACTCCTGGCAAACCTCTGCAATATATTTTTAACTTACACAGTATTTGATAGTATTGGAAGAAATGTACTCTGGCAATTTATTATATTTTTTTACTGTAACCTGCTGGCCCAGTGACTGCACTGTTCTACTTGTTCTACTCTTACCCGCTGTCCCTCTCCCTCCTGCTTCTCCCCCCCTCTCTCGCTGCCACACCCATGGCACTCTCTGTTTCTCTTATCTTCTCCAACTGCTTCTCCATCGACTATCCTTCCCTTCTTACTAAGTCTGGTAGGAAGAAGTTCAAAAAGGATATCCTGGCCTCCAACCCTGGTCTCCCTATCGCTGACACCTATTCCAGCGCTTCCTCCAGACAGACCATCAACTCCTCCCCCATTAACTGTGGTACACGTTGAGAAGTCCTCATGGCCCCCTTCGACTTCTCTAAGGTTATCATTAATGTCTACCTAAATGGTACCGTCATGGTCCAAGGCCCTCAGGCCAATCTCCTCCTCTTTGATAGGCACTTCCCCCGCCTCATCAATTTCCTTTCGTCTCCTGATGTCCCTTGGCTACCTTGCCCTCTCTTCCCTCCTCTTCTGCCCTCCCTCTCTCTCCTTCTTTACCTCTGCGGGGCCTTTAAGGCTGGCAACCTTCTTCATCTTGCCACTCTCAACTCTCGCTCTGACATCTGCCACCTCCTGGAAAAACTTGACCTTGATGTCCTCGGTCCCACTGAGAAATGGTTCACAGCCAGCTCTGTCACAAGCTTTGACACTCTCCTCCCTGACAGCTACAAGATCCTCTCTGCACCCAGATCCACCAGGTCTGGAGGGGGTGAAGCCCTGATCTTTCCTGAGTGGATTCCTACCTCTATCATTCCCACGCAGGCTTACTCCTCTTTCGAATGCCATGTCTGCAGGCCTTCTCTCGCTCCTTGCCACTCTCTTACCGTGGCTACTATCTATCGGCCTCCTGGTCAGATCACCACATTTCTCTCTGAATGGGCGTACCTCTCCTCCTCCCTCCAGTCCTCGACCACTCAACTCCTCCTTCTTGGTGACCTCAATATCCATCTAGACTCTCCCTGTTCCTCCTCTGTACTCTTCCGCGACCTCTGTGATTTCCTCTCCCTTTATATCCTCCCCTCTGGCCTGACTCATTCTGCAGGGAACACGCTTGATGTTTTGATCTCCGCTGACCTCCCCCTCTACGTCCCTCTGACCACTCCTCTCTACTGGCGCGATCACTCCCTCCTCTCCTCTTATCTCTCCCTCTCTACCCCTAGGCCAAGCCAACCCAACACTGCCACATACCTGCTCAGACATCCAGCCCATGAAGCATGTGTCAGATGAGGCTTTCGCCGTCACCTTCTCCCCCCCCCACCTCTGGCTGGCTCACATCCTGACACAGCCTTTTCCAGGCTCTACTCTTGTATCTCCGATACTCTTGATTTAGTCACGAGGATCCGTTTGAAGCCCAAAGCCAAGTGCAATTCTTGGTACAACTCTCCTAAATGCAGGGGGGCTGAGAGGCAATTGAGGGCTTCTTGTTCATACTCTGACAAACTGACCTGCCGCCTGCTCCTAAGGCAATACCGACTCTCTGTCCATACTAAGAAGAGAGCCCACATCCATTCCTGTGTCTCTGTGGCATCAAACAACTCGACCGAAATCTGCAAGGAGCTGGCCAACCCTGCTGCAGTCTCTACCTCTCTGGTCACCTCCCAGGCCCTTTACACAGCCCTTGCCTCTCACTTCATCTCAATAACCCAGGACATCCTGTCCACCCTCTTGTCCCCTCCCCTTCTTCTCCCTACTCTTTCTGTGTACTCTGGCCCTCCTGCAGCCGACCCCACCCTCTTTCTCATCCTTTCCTCTTTTCTTCCCTAACGAGGTCTGTAGACAAGTCTGATCTATGAAAGTCTTGTCAAAACAGGTTCTTCCCTGTTCCTCGAAAACCATCAAGGACCACCTTGACACCCTTGCTCCTGCCCTGGCCGATTTCTGGAAGCTCTCCTTCGCCTCAGGAGCCTTCCCCTCCCCTCTGAAGCACTCTCTTGTGCACCCTCTTCTCAAGAAACCCACAGCTGACCCTTCTTGCCCGGCAAACTACCGCCCGATCTCCAGCACTCCTTTCCTGGGCAAACGCTTGGAAAAGCTGGCCACCTTGCAGCTTAACCTTCACTCTGATTCTGTTGGTTGTCTCCATGACCATCAGTCTGTCTTTAGAGCTGCCAGAAGCATGTAAACTGCCGTTTTCTGCTCCAATTTTCAGTGCTATGCTGATGACACTCAACTCATTTTCAGGCTTCCCTCTGCCACCTCTTCTCCTTCTCTCATCTCTGGTTGCCTGTCTGCTATTCAGGATTGTTATGCCGCCAATGATCTCTTCCTGAATGCCAGCAAGACGGAGATCCTCCTCATAGGCACACATTCACCCTCCTTTCCTGTCACTCTCTGGCTGGTCTCCCTTGGCCCTCCGCCTACCCCCACTAGCGAGGTTAAGAACCTCATGGTCATCTTTGACTCCACGCTTTCCTTTTATACCCACATCATATATCTCCAAAAAGTTATACTTCCAACTGCACCACTTCAGGAGGTATTCTGCCTTTCCTCTCCTTCCCCCAGAAGCTCACTGTCTCTCGAGCCCTGGTTCTCTCTAGGTTGGATTACTGCAACAGCCTCTTTCTAAATCTACCTGCTTCTGCGTTGTACCCCTTGCAACTCATCCAGAACAGGACTGCAAGAATTGTCCATTACCTGAAGCCCTGAGATCGTATCTCTCCAGATCTGAAATCCCTCCATTGGCTCCCAGTGGCTGCAAGGATTAAATTCAGGACCCTTTGCATCGTCCACAAGGCTTTCTGGGGCCCGGGTGAAAAAATCTCCAACTGTTCCTTCATAAATACCTTGTATCTGTAACCCTACCCTCTCGAGCTCTTCACTCCTCCACCTCCAACTCCCTCAAGGTCAATCGTTTCTCAAAGAAACAAGCTGGGGGTAGTTCTCGGTGTTCAGCTGGGGCCTCACTCTGGAACAGCCTCCCTGCCACTCTGAAACTTGAGGAGAACCATTCACGGTTCCGGAAGCACCTCAGGACCTTCGTCTTTGCTTCTGCCTTCGCTCCTCCTCTCCCCTGCTGATATGCTCTGCTTCAGCATCGTGCACCTGGTTACCCTCTGATTTGGGCCCAAGTACTTGCTCACCCTGCCACACACCCGCACTGCCTCCCGGCAACCCTTGCACTTGGGTCTGTATCTGTAACCTACAGTAGCCACCCTTTTCTGCACTTATCAGACACCCCCTCTCTGTGCCTTAAACCTAGCACTTGCCACTTGCTGGCTGCACTACCACTGTTGTTGTTTTTTATTTCTTTGCTCAGCTTTCCCTCCCAAACCCACCCCCCCGGCACTTTCCCCCTTCACTCTCCTCTGCACTTGCGCGTTCTCAATGTCACTGGGCATAGTAAAATTTTTGTTTTTGTTCACCCTTGTTCCCCTTCCTTGCCTTGTCGCGCTCTGAAACACTTGTCTATGAGCGCGATACAAATATCAATATCATTATCAAAAGGGAATTGAACCAGGACTGCTAAAGCTTATGACTGCTTTGCACGTGGATACCAGAGGTAAAGTAGAAGTGGCAGGGAAATGTATGAATCTGGCTGAAAGAAAAGAGACCTAAAACAGTGGTGCATACGTGTGCCCCCTGTTGTTGCACCTTTATATTGCATGCAGACTTCGATGAGGCCTTGAATAGTACTCCCACCTTTTACCCAAACTGGGGAAGACATTCATCCCATAGTTAGGATATGCAGATTATTTGGTCCTGTTAGACTTAACCAGAATTGTATTGTTTATTTGATAATGCGCACAAAACCCAGGGGTAGCCGGGCGCAGCAGGTACAAGGTTACTTAAGCTTGGGTTACATACAGAGTATAGGCGAGAAACAACATAACAGTACAGTAAGAACATATCAATACACGCCGTGTGGAAGGAAAATAACTAGCATATTGTAGTTTTGAGGGAGTGAGAATAAAAAGAAGCATGAAGGCAGTGGTGAAGTTTGAGTGAAACCAGATCGGATATAAATATATAAATACTCACAACATAACTTAATGTGCTTCAGCACTAAAAAGTCAATTCTCTTGGAAATTGGGACACCATTTTCTAGAGGTTGTAAGGGAACATTGCTACCTGTGAACACATTTTTAACATTAATATTGCTCAAAAGTAGCTAGAGAAAAACAGAAGTTAAGAATCGAATAGCACCTGCTGTCGCCGCTCTGAAGAGGTTTGATGTCCTACATGTCAGTTACTCGCTAAGGCTGGTAATTATGGCTTTCAAACAAAAAAAACATGCCATTTTTTTGGTATTTATATACAGGAAGTGACAATGCTCCTTTGATCACAAAAGAATGTACAGCAGATAAGAAATCAGATTTGATGTTAAGTAGTGAGCTTCGGGCAGGGAGGATAGCTCGGGGGCAACCCGTTTTTCATGGAAACAAGACAACGCAAAGCAATACAGGTTCAAACCCTGGTCCCACGCTTAGAGACTGGTCTTGGTGTTGAGTGCGTTATAAAAGATTCATTAATTTTCTTCCAATGGGGTGAGTTTCAGAGATGTTCTGACAAAGTTGTGGAGACGAGTAAATGGATAAGTCACTGGGGACAATACATGGGTGGGCTCACATAGATAAAGAAAAATCAATATTAGACATTTTTAAGTGCAGTTAGGCGGTACGGCCAGCTGTGTTAGGGATGTGACCATGATGGATGAAGTGCTGAAGTGGAGGCAGAGAAAGTGAGGAGCAGAGGCAGGTTAGAGGCAAGGGAAAAATTAGCTGGAAGGCAGATGAAAGTTTAGAGGGTAACTCAGAGAAGAGGAGGTAGGCTTTTATTTTGATTGAACAAATCGGTGTGCACTATTTCTCAGATATCTGTGGGAAGAGAATTCTGTGCAAGTGGAGTAAGAAGAGAAAAGGAGCAGCAAGAGGAAACTGTCAGGAAACCATCAACAAACCATAGCAAACTGACGCCTCCTGATCCTCCTACTGTTAAAAAGCAAAAGAACAAGAGTTCACCTCGCTATGCACCCGGTTTGCCACGAGGGAAGTCAAGGCAGAGTTTTGAGATAACTGCAACCTCTGTTGGCAAACGGCAACATCAGGTTCAAAGTAGAATTCTTCCCCAGCACGGCTTGTCGTTTAGGAAACACTGGGGGTTCACATGGCGACGCTGGTATCCATTGCATGTGAGACATGGTCCATCATCATGGCCGTTCCACGTTCATCGGATCAGGTGATCAAATTTAAGCACCTCCCACCATCGCGCTGGTGCTTCTGAATTTGCTTCATTCAGTAGTGCTATGTACTTTGCTGCTCGCGATATTCTTTTTTTTCTTGACTTCAGCCTGTTTATCGGAACTTCTTGGTTGCCCTGTTTGTTTACGGAAATCCTACTGGCCTGGTTTTTTGATGCAGACCACTTACTCGGTTTTGTCTTGCCTCACGGATTGTATTTGTTCTTGCCAGCACCCTGTCAACTCAGAACACTTATGGACTCCTCGATCTACAAGTGCCCTCTTCTGTTATCTTGCCAAACTACGAATCCGTCCCTGCTTGTCTTCTCACACGCTCATGTTTAACACTGCTAGGAATTGAAGTGCAGGAACGAGAGACGCTTTGCAGCTTCTTAGGCATCCTTGTGCCGGCAGTGGAAGAGATTGTGCAGTGACTAGATATTTCCTGCTGCTTATCTCTTGTCAGGTTAGGTTCCTCATGCCGGCGGGTCATAGGGGCTGTTTTCTGGAACCGATTTTCTTCTTGTCATCATTTCTAAGAGTTTGTTACCATTCTACGGGACCTCCACTCAGAACATTCCAAAGACCCACAGTCGGTAAGAAAAAGGCTCTTTTGTCAATGTACTTTGTGCTTTGTATAGATTGCTATTCTGACTTATGCACATAGTTCTCTATCTAACATAGGATCACCGTCCTTGGGTGTCTTAAGGGGAACAGAATTGACCAAGTATTCATCTGCATTAACTACCCCCAGACAGGTTAGTTTTCTCAGATACTTGCTTGATTACATATAGAAAGAGTTGTACTGTTTTTGACATTGTCTTTCTTACTCACAGCCAGCGGTGTCACACGAGGTCCAGAATCGTCTTTCAGTCAATTGATCCGTTAGGTTCTAAGTCTGAAAGAAACCAAAAGGTTATATTGACAGGAAGAACTCGCCTGCTACACGACAAGGTCAACTGTCAAGCCAGTATTCCAGCCTGCGTTAGCTATTAAAGTAGTTTCTGACAGAAGCACAGGGAGGGCGAAGAGCCACAAGGATAGTCAGGGAGAATATTGGAAATTACAAGAAGACTTTTAGAGTTGGATAAGAGGAGGATAGGTAGGGTAGTGCATTACTGTGAATAGATTTGTGAACCAGTAGAAAACATATAAATCTAGCCCTTTTTTGCAGCCTGGTGACGGTACGCGGAAGTAGGTGTAAAGTGAGGGAGTTAAATGACAGTCGTGGTAGCGACGCTAATTATCTTGTTGAGAGGACAGAAAGCATAGTGGGGACCAAAGAGGAAGCTGACACAGACAGTAGTCCAGTTTAGAGAAGACAAGAGTGGTTGAGAGATGCTTGGCAGTGCTGAAAGGAAGGAAGTGCCCAATTTTCCTAATATTTAGGAGGTTAAGGCGAGCCACCCTTGCAGTTTTGGTGATGAAAGTAGAGAAGAAGGGTGCGAGATGGGTCATAGATGATGCTGAGGTTCCTAGCTGAAGAAGAGTAGGTGAGGTGGTCAGTTGGGAACTGGATAGGTAGGGGAAGAGATGTGAGTGAGTAATTTGGCAAAGAAGAAAAGCACCACTGCTTTGGTAGTGTTTAACATCAGAAACTTCAAAGCCATCCAATATTTAATGGCAGAGAGACAGTTGGCAATGTTGGTAGAGAGTTCAGGAAAAGAGAAGATTTGGGTGTTGCCTGCAAAGAGTTGGTATAAGGACCCAAAGGAGGAGATTCGTGCCCCAAGAACAGAGGTGTAGAATGTAAAGAGGAGGGAACCCAAGACAGAGCCTTGTGTAACACCAACAGTTATAGGAATGAGTTGAGAGGTGGTGTTGTTCCAAGAGAAAGCAAACTGGAGAGATGCCAGGTAGGATTCAGTCTAGGCAAGGGCTTGTTCGTGAATCCCAAGAAAATAGAGAATTTAGGAGATCAGAGTGATCGACAGTTTCAAAGAAAGGAGATAGGTCAAGGAGAATTAAGATATGGGATCAGTTGCAAAGGAGCTGAAGTTTGAGACATTCATGAAAGCAGTTTCCGTGAAGTGATAGGAGCAGAAACATGCATGTAGGGGGTCTCAAAGGTTATGGATGCCTAAGAAAATTGAAGATTGTTGAACACAACCCTTTTGAGTACTTCAGAGTAGTGCAGAAGGAAACACACAGGGTGAAAGTTAGCCGGTAGGCGAAGATCAGCCGCTTGCTTTTTTAGGAGAGGGATTACCGTGGCCGTTTTGAAAATAGATGAAGGCTAAACCAGGGTGTGCAGTACGTTACTTGAGGCCGATTTTCAGCTAGCCTAGCTGCAATGTTGTCCTATGCAGAGCTGTCAACTGACCCGCGTGTTTGGCCTGCAAAAAAACAACAAACCCTCGAGATCACAAACGTGTCAGCAAACCCACGAGCAGGGCAGCCTGTGAAACAAGCAATGATCTTTTTACATGCAAGGCGAAACTTTCATCTCTGTAAAATGGCTTTACTGTTGTCTTCCTCTGTCAGTGACAGAGATTTGATCTCCTGTGACGACCTACAGTTTGCAGATTTCAAAGCCCAGAAGTGAATTATCGCGCCCCACCCCATCCGTCTGACGTCAGTGGTAACCACGGTTGGTGTTGTCACAACTAGTGAGAACCCCTTCAAGAGATTGGGAAACTGGAACCACCATTGAAGCAGCTGGTGGAGAGACGGGGAACTGCGGTTCTGGTGAAGAAGTCCAAAGACTCTTCTTTCTAGAACTTGCAGAGGTAGATGAGAAGGGCCAGTGGGTGTAGACGGGCCCAAGGCACCAGAAACACACAAGATGATATGAGTTTCCGAGCCTGAAGAAAGTCCCTTGCCGAAGCCTGCAAGGAGGCCAGCAACTGTTAAAGGCCAACCGAAGTTTGAGAGCTCTGTCCTACGGAAGCAGCACCCTACCCTGGGATGACCAGAGGTGAGCCCCTATAAACTGTAGGCCCTGAGCTGGCCGGAGTCAGGACTATGCCCGAGGACGATTTCCAATGTCGGAGAGCAGGGAGCAAGTTTATTGCAAATGACGTGTAAGGAGTTCTCAAGAGTGTTTCTTGACGAGCCAATTGTCCAGATACAGGAATACATGGATCCCCTGCAGATGGTGTACGGCCAGCAGTGGTCTAAGGACTTTGTTGAAGACACAGCGGCTGACCTCCGCCTGAAGTGCAGAGCCCAGAACTGAAAGTGGCTCTCATCCACCAGGAAATACAAGAACTGCTGGGGCGGCCCCCAGATCGGAACCTAAAAACATGCATCCTGGAGGCCCAGTGAGGCAAGGAAGCCATTCTCAGGGATCAGGCGAAGAATCCTTTGAATACAGTCCATTCAGCAATGCTTAGTTGTCAATCGGCGACTGAAGTCATTCAGATCTAGGATGAGGCGGAACAACCCTGAGGTCTAGGGGACCAGGAACACAATGGAGTACAGTCCACTCAAGAGGGTACCCTCCTGAAAGCCCACTTCACCCACAGCTCCCAAAAAAACAGTTGTATTGCTGCCCTCTTCGTTCGTCATCTGGGAAGTAGGATGGTAATGGTTCCTGATGGTCACAGGGGAGATGAGAATTCCAATCTGTAACCCCAGTGGATCAGACAGTTTATTCAGGCATCCCCAGAAAGCTGATTCCAAAGGATCCACAATATTTGCAGAGAGCCCCCGACTGGCCTGGCACCAGGATGTCTATCGATGCTTAGAGGGTAAAGGGCGTTGGGTGGTCCACTGCTACTCGGGTGAGAGCCACCTGTGGTAACTGTAAGGAAGGCATGGTATTAACAGTAAGGCAGACACAAGTGACCACAGTTCAAGGGTGTTTATTGAACTTCAATTGGGTTTGAAAAACGCCCATCTAATCCTAAATCTAAAGATGGGAGCAAGCTACGACCACCAATCAATAATAACACAGTCCTACTGGTGTCTTGTCAAAATAAAAGGGCCTATACTAATAAACCTATTGCCAATCCTTACTTCTGAATACAAATAGTGTGTGAAATAATGTTATTCAAAAGAAAGTATTCAAGAAATGGTATGTCAGGATATTCAAGCCGTTGGCTTCCCTTCCCCACGTTTTCAGCACAAGATAAGGCAGCACACTTGCGCTTAGCACAGTCTCTGGCTTCTCTAGCACAAGGGTGCAGTTCAAAACTTCAACATCATGGCCGTCTGTGCCAAAGTCTCTTTGTCATTCAAAGTCTCTTCTTGCAGAGGGCCTGATGCAACAAACAAACAGCATAGTTTGTTTCCTTCAAGTATTTCACATATACACAATTTTCTTGGGTGATTTACTATTCACCTCGGATCCCCCTCTGCTGGGGTCAAATCCACTTTAACACACTGTTCTCAGGATTTTCACGTATCCAATTTCTCGGGATCCCCCGCAAGGCTCATATCCACTTTGTCACAAAATCATCAATCAGTCTCCCTCCGCCGGACTCGGACCAATTTATATACTTTAACACAAACGTGCTTTAACAAAAAGCTTTCAATTGATCTCCCTTTACGGGGCTCTGACCAATTTGATCTACTTTGCCATCAACTTGCTTTACTGTATCAATATCGAAGACTTTGGATTGTGCACAGGATTTTGCTTGACCCATTGCAGGAGCTCTTCAATTCACAATCCTTTGCCACTCTTTCACTTATTCTCAGCTGGATACCTTACAAAGACCTTCGATTGAGCACCCACACTGTGCTGGATCACTCTGTCAAAGGTATTGCATCTTGGTTTCAAAGTTCTATCACTCATCTGCAGTTCAACATTACTTGCGCCGGTTATCACGCGTGTTTCATACAATGTTAATTCCAGCGTTCGCCATGCATGGTTGTCGCTTGCAACCTTGGCTTCAACACAGACCAATCCTGCATCGGCCTCCCCAACTCACGGGTTGTGTTGATCTCACTGACGCAGCTTTGTTGGAGCCAGTACCACGGCAGCTGGTGATTCTCCCCGCCTTGATTACCGACGCGGGAGGGCCCCGGCTACCTCCGACACACAATGCAGGATTCCTCAGCCTGGTCTCCTGGTCTTACGCTTTCTATTCTCGAGGCTTTGTGAAAGTAATGGTTCCTTGGTGAAAAGGTCAAGGGAACTTCCCTCCTTGCAATCCCCTTCTTTCTTGCCGTCTTTCTCGTCATGTTAAACTGCCATCTTGGAACTTCTGTTTCCTCCTGTGATTTGCCTTGCTCAGAGTTTGCTCTCGTGCTACGCCTTTTATCCATGTGGGAAAGTGCAATGGAAGTCAGGTATGTGTGATGGTCAGTAATTGTCTGACCTCGCCTGACCATTATATTGGGACACGTCAGGTGTCTTGTCGCGGGCTGTCTGTGAAAAAGTGTTCATGTTGTAAAAGGGGGGGTTGATTTCCTAAATATCCTACTTGGTAGGATGGGGAAAGGGTGTTACAGGAAAGGGGATACCATGTCTCACCATCCGGTGTCCCACTCCTACTCACCGAAGACCCCTCACCCAAGTGATCCTACCGCACTGGTCCACCCGCAGGAACTGGTTCCAAAAGTGATGGCGGTGTCCTGGCCACCTGGATGACAGATCCCCGGGGACTGATGGGTGAGACACCTTCTGGTTTCTCACATAATTCTGTGCCGTTGTGCAGGGCTTTGTGAGTTACTTCATTTGGAAGGAGGGCCTGGGCTTATGGACATTCTTCCTTTGCAGTTTGCCTACATGCTTATCCTCCTTGACGATGCAGTGGACCCTATCCTCAAGGTTTGCACCAAAGAGCATTTGCCCATCAAAGGGATCTTCATAGCTATGGTCTTCAGATGCGAGGCTGTCTCTCAATCATGAAATGCAGACGGCTCCTACCAGCAACGACAGAGCTCATGGCCATCGCTGATGCAGTAATACTGTCAAAGGCTAAGTCAGACAACTCCACCTGAGATCTGACCTTCTGTAGGACTAGAAGGGGATCCAATCGTCATAGTTGCAGCTGCAAAGTCCCCCTCAAGGTGGCTTCTACTGTATAGGAGGCATTAAGAGCCAGATGAAATCCCCTATATGCCTTCTCCAAAGCCCTGTCCGCCCTTTTATCGGTTGCGACTTAGACGGCCTCTTCCTGTGTCCTGGAAGACCTTCCCACCAAGCTGGGCAAAATGCTGTCGACCTGGATAATCTGAGGCATTGCCTTCTGCATGCTGCTAAAGGATAGAACTTTGCCAGGCATCGAGGGACCGCTGTTCAGTCATGATCCTCCCATCCTTGGAGAATTACCTCTTCCATGCCAGGAGAGGGAAGCCAGTCTAAAGGGTGTGCTTGAACTGAGGCGGGGCATCCATGTGGTTCCAGGAACTGGCAAGGGGAGCTCTTAGTCTGGAAACCCCACATAATGGGCAATCAGTATGAAAACATTGGCCACAGACACCTCATCCAGATACTTCCCCTTAAGGGCGTCTCAGAATATCTGCAGGAAGATTCCCATGATGAAGAGGCGGGGGAATTACAGCCATGCCTGCCATTTCCTTCAGGACCCCAGCCCACAATGGCTTTCTGAAAGACTTCCAGTAAAGGATCCTCAGACACTCTTCCGTGTTGTGGGAATTGACTGTGGAGCCAGTGGAAGAGGAGGTGTAGGAGGAACTACGCACTAGGTTGCACTTCCTCACTGTGTGTGTTCCCACGAGTATGCACCAGAACCGCAGCTGGCAGGAAGAAGGAAAAGAACCAGTCCTCTCCCACTCTGCTGGCATGTAGATACCAAAACATGTAGGAATTACTCCATGAAGCATAAGGGCTGCCCAGCAACCGACAACAGCATGGGGCCTACATGTCCTGGGCCAACATGTATTGCTGAGCAACGTCTGCCCATCGCGCATCTATATATTATTTATTGTATATATATTTCAGGGCCTGCGGTAGCGGCCTGTACTTATGGTTAAGTTGCTCAACCCATAGGAAGAGCACTTTTTGGATGGCTTATAAAATTTTGCCGTCCCTGGATGAATCCTCACGATACTGTGCAGATACAGTATATTGCCCCATTAGATTGGTCCTGTGAAGTATGATGGTTTTGTTAAGCGGGGGCAAAGTTATAGGGGGGGCCCAAAATGTGTGTTTCTTCCCATAGACGCAATGGAAAAAAATGTTTACTCACACCTATAGCCCAAACCGCTGGATGGATTTTCACCAAATTTGCAGCAGGAGTGGCAGCTTGGTCCCGAAAGCATGTTTTGTATATTTGGTGTATATCCATCCAGTAGTTTTTCTTTTTTAAACGAGCAATAAGAAGGAAGTAGGTTAAAAAGAAATAGTAATATCTGGGTTTGGTACGCAGACTCAGTTACCTGTTCGGTCCGCGGACAAGCCAACGATTGGTCCAGAGGCCGATGTGATGTCTGCGGACATCGGACACGCCTGCTGATTGGATGGTGGAAAAGTTTTGAAAAACGCATTGGGGTTATTTGGGGTTATTTGGTGGTGGAAAGAGGGGCTGGGAAGGGTGGGGGAGTGGAAAAAAGATATGTGGCTATTTTTGTAGGTTGTAAAAGGTCAGGCAGGTGTCGTAGATGTCCGCGGACACAGCAGTACTTCATGGACAGCGCAGTGAACGGACAGCACGGAAAAGACTTTTGTGGTTATTTGATGGCTGGAAGAGGGCATAGAAATGGTAGGGAAGTGGAATGAAGGTAATGTGGAGCTGTTTTATAGGTGAAAAAGGGGTTCTGGACATTTTGCAGAGTCTGCGGTCAATTTCAGTGTCCTCTGACATTTTGACTGCGGGGGTCAGGGTGATTTTTATTATGCGCCCCCAGAATCTGGCCACTTCGCCTCAATGACCACAATATAAATATGTGTATAGCAATTATAGGTAATATAGTGGGAGTATGGCCAGAATCACCATAGTAGTAATATGTGTAGTATATAGTAATTATAGGTAAATTAGTGGGAGTACAAAGTGTTTGTAATATGGAGGAATGATGTAAATGAACTGTATATGGTATTTATAATTGTAGTACAATTGAGGATAGTGCTCATAGAATATGTATTTGTTTATAATTGCTTTGTTACTTAGTTTTGTAGCGTTATGAACCTGGAATCTCTGGTTTATTTTCTGTGGAAAAAAACACTACAATTTGGTAAGCAAGATAGTTTAAAAGCTGTAGTTGTATACAATTTTACATGAACTTTTTTATAGAGCCTCCCGAACAGTACATGCTAAGTACTATGTTTGGTACAACATTAGTATATGACAATATGGAATGTTTACTTGTACTGGTGATTGGCCCTATGCCTGTATACGATAGTATGCACAGTGTCCCTTATTAGTCTATTTAGCAGTACATAAAATTCAACAGTCACAGATTTTGTTGTTCTTGATTTATTTTTTGCTATAGCCGACACGTGTTTCAACACTTCGTCGTCTTCAAGTGGTACGCTTACTTGTCCTTTGCGGGAGTGTCTGGACTGTCTGATTGATGGATGTTGCTGGGACGTGTGAAGTGGAGCTGTCTACTGTCTGCTGAGACCTCACCTAATCCCTGGAGTCTTCCAATGGACGTTCGCTCACCTGAGTGTTTATAATAGTGGGCTCTCCATCCTCCTGTCTCCCGCAGGGGCATTTGTTCCTGTGTGTAGATACAAGATGCGGCACAAGTTACTTCACTGGGGCTCAAACCCAGTCCAGCTGTGGCTTGAAGATGCACCTTGCGGCTTTAAAATGATAAACGTCTTGTGTAGAAGGCCTTGCACTGTCCTAGTTGCTTAATGATGAAGAAAGTCTTGCGTAAATGGCCTCGCACTGGCCTGTTTTAACAGTCCCTGTTATTCAATGCTGTTGCCAAGAGATTTGTGTGCGATGCCTGCAGGGGGCTGCTGCTGGCGATATTAGGCAATAAAAGAAATGCAGATACAGCTTGCCGTATGCGAAACCACTGTGGAATGGTCAGCGGGTGTGCTCAATTGCAGGCGCTGCTTGCAAGATGCGTGGGTTCACCGTGGACTGCTGTGAACCTTAGTGATCAGCTGTTTTTTCCTCCACTGCTAGCGGTATGCAAGGTATGCATGCTGTGAGCGTGTTGACTGTGCGCTTGTACTGACTTGCCTTTGTCTCTTTTCTCCCTTGCAGATGGACTTCAGGAGCGGCAGAGATGTTCGGGCTGGAACGCTGAAGTTGCTGGAGCTCTGGTAACTAAGCAGTGACGAGACGCGAGGAGCCAGATGAGGGATGAAGCGCTGAACGCTTGGTGTTTCTGAAGTACGCCGCCGGAGTGAAGGATGAGCCACGTGACGATACTGGCAAGGTCTAATTGGTATATCTGTAATTCCTGCTGGATGCAGCCACCCTCCTAACATTGTTCTCCTTGCCTTTCAGGTCCGAGGTGCTCCAGTAAGCATCACACTGCTAAATGCAGAATAACGCGAAGCACGGGAGGCAACCTGGGCGTGGCTTAAATAGCCAGCCACTCCCAGCAACTGGTAATGAGTTCAAAGAAGGGAACCATGGCCCACTGAACGGCCATCTTGGTAGAAACCAGGAAGTATCCTAGCCACCATGCCTCAACAGTGTCTGTGCCTGAGACAAGCACCATGTGCCCCAATACTGAGTCCAATTTACGCCTGCATATGTCTTCTTGGGCCAAGACTTGTAAGGATGCCTAACCCTAGATGGTAGGGAAGCATGTGCCTGTAGTGTCATCCTGCTGGTGGTCATGACAGTATTTATCGCCCCCAAGGACCTTCTCAAGGATAGTTCCCCGGGTCCCAGTTTGTTTGGGTGATTTCGGTGGAACCTCTTGAGTAGTTGGGAAGCATGAATGTTACTACTTGGTTCCCATGTTCTGTCTTGTAGTCCATACCCTTTTCAATCCACCAGATAGTATAGTTTCTTTCGGACTAATTTGGAATCCAGTATGTCCCTGACTTTGTACTCCAGTTCACTTTCTTCTGCTATTGGAGCTGGAGGTGCCTTGACTCGAGTACCGGGTTGGACTGGTTTAAGTAAGGACACGTGAAACACTGGATGTATCCGCAAGTTGGGAGGTAGAGCCAGCTTCATTGCGACAGAATTGATCACAGCTTCAATTGTATATGGGCCTAAGTACTTGGGATGAAATTTCCACGGCCCTTTCAAAGAAACATGTTTAGTGGCTAACCATGCAGCGTCACCTACTTGGTAGTCAGGGGCCTCTTTTCGATGGCGGTCTGCAAATTTCTTGTGTGTTTCTATAGCTGCCTAAATTGTTCAGTGGCCTTTTTCAATGCCTGAAAAATTGTGTCATGTAGAGTTTTTACTGTGGGCCACACCAGTGCTTCTGGTGCATGGTAAATTAAGTTTCGTGGATGTCGTCCATAAAGCATATAGAAAGGACTAAGCCCAGTAGAAGAGTGCACTGAATTGTTATATGCGTATCCCACAATCCATAACACATCTATCTACGTGCTCCCTGTCTGATGGAGCAAGCACCGAAGATACTGTTCCATTGTCTGATTAGTTTGCTCTGTCTGTCCACCGGTTTGAGGGTGAGGACTTGTGTATAGCCTTGCATCTATGTTTGCCAGGTTGCAGCTCTTCTTCCAGAATTCTGACACAAACTGACTGCCTCGATCTGACATTACCACAGAGTGGAAGCCATGCAGCCTAACTATCTGTTCTAAGAAGATCTTGGCCAGGATAGGTGCTGTTGGAAGCCCTTTTAGGGATATGAAATGAGCCATCTTTGAAAAAAGGTCCACCACAACCAGAATAGTGTTGTATCCAGCACAGGGAGGTAAATCTGTAATGGAATCCAGTGATATTGTATGCAATGGCTGTGTTGTGCATTGTTAACTGAGTTGTGTTTGTGCACATGTTAAGTTAATGCGGCGGTTGATGTCTATCAAGGATCAACATTGTACTGTGTGCCCCGCTGGACCCACGTGATTCTCTTGTGCCGTGCACCCGTTTCACGTAACACAGAGCGCGACACAGGCTATAACTGGCACGCATCAGCACAGCCAGTTCCTAAAGTAATTTAGTTTTATTCTGAACTAGTGACCCTAAGAGTGGGATAGTTGATGACAGCCTGTGACTTTCATAAAAAATATATATTTGTATAGGCTGCATTTTATTTTAGCATGAACTATTATAATTGCGTGGTGGATGATATTTTAGTATTGAATCATTTTATCTTTGGGCGGAGTAAGCCTGTGTTGTACATTGTTAACTGAATTGTGTTTGTACACATTTTAAGTTAGCGCAGCGGTTGATCTCTATCAAGAATCAACATCGCACTGTGTGCCCAGCTGGAACCACAAGTCCTGTGATTCTCTTATGCCGTGCACCCGTTTCACAAAACGCGTAGCGTGACACAGGCTATAACTGGCACGCGTCAGCGTGGCCAGTTGCTAAAGTAATTTAGGTTTATTCTGAACTAGGGACCCTAAGAGTGGGATAGTTAGTGACA
Source organism: Ambystoma mexicanum (assembly GCF_040938575.1). Lineage (NCBI taxonomy): Eukaryota > Metazoa > Chordata > Amphibia > Caudata > Ambystomatidae > Ambystoma > Ambystoma mexicanum. Next base: position 248,515,641 of record NC_090930.1, on the reverse strand, counting down.
GCCCGTGACTTTCATAAAAAATATATATTTGTATAGGCTGAATTTTATTTTAGAATTAACTATTATAATTGCGCGTTGGATGATATTTTAGTATAGAATCATTTTATCTTTGTGTGGAGTAAGCCTGTGTTGTGCGTTGTTAACTGAATTGTGTTTGTGCACGTTTTAAGTTAATGAAGCGGTTGATGTCTATTAAGGATCAACATTGCGCCATGTGCCCAGCTGGAGCCACATGTCCCATGATTCTCTTGTGCCGTGAACCCATTTCACAAAACGCAGAGCGCGACACAGGCTCAAACTGGCACATGTCAGCGTGGCCAGTTGCTAAAGTAATTTAGTTTTAATCTGAGGTAGTGACCCTAAGAGTGGGATAGTTGGTGACAGCCTGTGGCTTTCATAAAAATTATATATTTGTATAGGCAGTATTTTATTTTAGCAGTAACTATTATAATAGCGTGTTGGATGATATTTGAGTATTTGATCATTTTATCTTTGTGTGGAGTAAGCCTGTGTTGTGCATTGTTAACTGAATCATCCATATCATCCCGTCAAACAACTGCGTTCGAGTGATGCTCTTCTTCTATCGATACCCCATTCAGTGTATAAATCCGGGGGAGATAGAAGTTTCTCTGTATTTGGTCCAAAACTATGGAACTCCCTACCATTGGAGCTGAGGACCATTAGTTCACTATACCAATTTCGCAGAGCATTAAAAACCTTCCTGTTTAGTTAGGGTTCCTTTGTATTCTGGCGATTCTACATTCTGGTCTAACTAAGTTCTGCGTGAATTACGTTTCCATCTGCGCCATTATACGGTTTGGTGTATTCTGTGCGCAATACAAATTAAAAAATACAAATACAAATACATGGCATAGGTGGTATTGCAAAATTTCGTAGAAGGCCGGCCGGTTTCTGTTTCTGGGCCTTGTTTTGTGCACAGATCCCACATGATAAGACATATTGATTAACGTCTTTAAACCAAGTTGGCCACCAGTAGGATCGCTTGATCATGGCCATAGTCTTGGTGACACCTGGGTGTCCTTCCATCAGCATGCCAGGATAACTTGCCATGATTCGTTCTTGCAACGCATGCGTTGGGAGATACAGACGCCCTTGATGATATGGTAAACTATCTTGCATAGCATGTTAAGGGTCTCTGGCAACCCAAGCTAATTCGTCTGCAGGTATACATTGCTTCACTTCTGCTTTCAGTTCTTCTAGGGGAGAACCTGTTGTTCCCAAAATACCCAGAAGCTTTTCCCCCGGGATTATGTCTATTGGTTTGGGTGTTGAGTAGGCATTGTCTCCTTTTCCTAGGCATGACAAAGCGTCGGCCTTGCCATTGCGTACTCCTGGTCGATATGTGATTACGAAATCGTACTCCGTGAAGAACAAAGCCCAGTGACGCCGACGCGATGACTTCGCCTTAGCGGTTCGCAGGTACTGCAGGTGTCAATGGTCTGTAATGACTGTAAAAGTGTGCCTGGCTCCTAGCAGGTAATGTCTCCATTCTTTGAGGGTGGCTTTGATGGCTAACAGTTCCTTGTCGGTTATGGCATAATTATGCTCGGCTGCGGAAAATGTCTTTAACCAGAATGCCACAGGGTGAAGCTGGCCCGTGTCTGGATTTTTCTGTGAAAGTACTGCTCCCATGGCGCCGTTGGATGCATCTGTCTCTACCATGTATGGTAGGTCTGGTCGTGGATGCTGCAAGACTGGGGCCGTGGTGAACTTACACTTCAATGTCTGAAATGCCATCTCAGCTTCTGGACCAATAACATTTTCTGTGTTTTCCAAGCAAGGAGGTTATTGGGTGTACCAACTGGGAGAATCCAGGAATTAAATGGAGGTAGAAATTAGCGAACCCTAAAAAACTCTGGACTCCTTTCACAGATGTAGGTGAGTGCCAGGTGAGTCCATCCGGATACCTTGGGGAGTTAGGACGAACCCCAGGAACTCTACTTCCGGGACATAGGAGGAGCATTTCTCCAGTATTGCATAAAGTGGATGTTGCTGCAATTTCATGAGGACAGCTCGAACATGGTTAATGTGCTCCTGAACTGTAGCTGAATAAATCAAGATATCATCAATGTACACAACTGCACATACGTCTAACAACTCCTGTAGAACGTCATTCATAACATTCTGAAATACAGCGGAGGCATTGCAGAGCCCAAAGAACATTACTTGATATACGTAAAGACCATATTTGGTGCTAAAGGCGGTCTTCCATTCATCTCCACTCTTGACACGCACCAAATGGTATGCCCACCTGAGGTCTAATTTAGTGTAGATCTGCGCATCTTTAACCTGGTCCACTAGCGCCAGTATAAGCGGGAGTGGGTACCTGTTCTTGACTGTTATCTGGTTGAATGAGCGATAGTCTATGCATGTTCTTAGGTCCCCCTCCTTCTTTGGCACAAAGAAGAGGGGAGAGGCCGCCGGGGATTTAGACGGTCGAATGAATACATTAGCCAAGTACTGGTCGATGTATGCTTTTAAATGAAGGTTCTCCTGTTTTCAGTCAGTGCGTAGATCCGGCTGCAAGGAAACCCGAGATCCCAGAAGGAGGTCAATTTGGCAATAGTATGCCCTGGACGGTGGGAGAGTGTTTACCTGTTCTTTTTGAAAGACATCCTGGAACTCTGTATACTCGGGGGGGCAACACACCCATCAATCCCAAGGTTAAACCGGTTTTCAAAATGGTCTTTACCTGGACTCCAAGGGCACAACTGACCCTATAGCACGAACGCTCACACTTGTGGGAGAAGGTCAACGTTCTTGCACACCAATCAATTTGGGGGTTATGAGTTTCTAGCCAGGGTATACCAAGGATGATCTGAAATTGCGGAGCACTGATGAGGTCAAATGAGATCCTCTCTCTGTGTCCATCCTGACAAAGCAATGTGATCTCTTAAGTACAGTGTGTCAGCGGTCCTGATAACACCTGGGTACCGTTGACCGCCGTGACATTCTCGACTACTGATTTAGAGGGAATAGAAACCCTGATCCTGCTTGCCAGGTTGTGATCCATGTAGCTGTCCACAGCACCGCTATTCACATAAGCTTCTAGAGCATGCATCCTGCAGGGTTGTTGGTGGCAAATTAGGATCACAGGGACAACGAGGTGTGAGGTCTGAGATGCCTTCCCTTTGCTCGACAAGCTGACCTCTATGCTTGCCGGGCATTGGATTTTTCCAAACAGCCTTCATCTCCACCTTTATCTAAAGCTCCCACAGTCTTCCTTGGTGGTTTTACTGGACAATCACGAAGGAAGTGGCCCGCCTTCCCACAATATAAACACAACTGCTGTTGCCTACTTTTCTCTCTCTGCACCTTCGTGAGTGGGCTCTGAACACCTGCCAGCTGCATGGGCTCTGGGTGAGTCTCGGAAGTGACGTGCAGAACTTTCTTTCAGGTGGACGCATAACGCCCTTCCCTCCGAGCGTGCGCGATCCACCCTGCGGTCTTGTAGCCGATGATCTAATTGAATTGCCAGATCAATGGACTCTGCGCAACCCTCGGGGGGTTAACCACCTGAGCCATAACATCCTTTAACTCTCCCTTTAGGCCTCGATAAAACAAAATGGTCCTTTTCTCTTCCGGCCAGTTGGCTTCTGTGACCAGTCAATTAAAGGTTGCTACATAGAGGCCATCAGGGGGCGCACGGGCGATGGAAGGGTGAGTGCAGTGCTCCCACCTCAATGTCTTTTACAGGACTTGAGCCCCCCGAACCGACCCCCACGAGGCGCAATATGTATAGGAGATGGTCGCTGACGGTCCAAGGTGCACTCAAGCGAAAACCCAGAGTCCAGGCTCCCCTGCAAGGCTGGGAAATGGGTCGTTGCGGGTCAGGCAAAAACAGCGTGTCAAAATCCCTGTGGCGAAGCCGAAAAAGGTGCCCAGCAGAAGCGAAAGGGGGGGTGTCGGAGACCGCAGCAGAGGTGGAACATTGCAGAACCCCCACCCGGAACGGGCCGGCCCCCCAACCCGAGCCACAATGTACAAGTGAAAGTACTGGAGCCACGGTAGGGCAGAGCCACAACCCAGAGCAGTTTGGGAGAGAACCGAGAGGGGAGCGGAGGCGGGCCCAGAAGGGAAACTTGGCCTCCAGGATCAGGAGACCTCACGCCAGCGAGAGGCCCGAGTCATAGGAGAGTCACAGGAAAGGACACAAAGCCGCTGCGTGGTGTGCAGAAGGGACCCGGCGGTGCTCCGACAATGAGGAGTGAGGTGAGGAGGCCCGGATTCTGGGAGGTCCTCCCCACCCACAGAACAGCAGGTGGGGGACACAGCAGCCGGTATACTGCCCCCTTCACGTTCCGCCATAGAGGGACACTCCTCACAGAATTCGGCAGAGGAGGAGGAACCTCAGGTGACAGAGTGTCATGCCTGAGCCATGGGCGCATCCATTTGCGCTCAATATGGACTATTTGTTTATCATTTATTTACAACAGACTCTTGGATCAATCTATATTTACTTTGGGGACTTTATTTCCCATTTGCGAGACTTTGGTGCTTTATTATTTTTTCCAACAGACTATGCATACCACAATGCACTTGGCTATAAGCATCGATTCCTGGCTGTTCCTATTGGTCATCAAAGGAACTACACCCCCCAGAAGCCCTAGGGATTGGCTCTGCTTCCACCAACTCAGGAACAGAGAGGGAGGTGGCCGATTGTCTGCAGGTGTGCTTAGCCAGGTGCAACCAATTAGCCTGCCTCTGTGCTGGGCTAGGCAGTATAAAAGGCTTCTGCCTGCAGCGGCTCAGCCTCTTGCATTGAGAGACCTTCCTCCACCTTTCGTGTCTTTCTACGGATCTTTGTATGCTGTTTACCATCACTCCTGCTTGGACCCGGCCTTGCAGCTTGCTACACCCTGCTTCCTACAGCCCTAGCCTTCTGGGCTCCCTGCCTCAGTCCAGCTCCTCTGGGCTTCCTGCCTTGCAGCCTGTTACTCTTCGCTGCCTACAGCCATAGCCTTCCAGGCTCTCTTCCTCACAGCCCTGCTCCTCCGGGCTCTCCACATTGTGCCGATCACGCTCTGCTGCATTCCAGCCTCCGCCCTTGCCCTACCTGGCTTTCTACATTGCAGCTGATCACGCTCTGCTGCCTTCCAGCCTCCGCCCTTGCCCTGCCGGGCTCTCCACATTGCAGCCGATCACGCTCTGCTGCCTTCCAGCCTCCGCCCTTGCCCTACCGGGCTTTCTACATTGCAGCTGATCACCCTCTGCTGCCTTCCAGCCTCCGCCCTTGCCCTGCCGGGCTCTCCACATTGCAGCCAATCACGCTCTGCTGCCTTCCAGCCTCTGCCCGTGCCCTACCGGGCTTTCTACATTGCAGCTGATCACGCTCTGCTGCTTTCCAGTCTCAGCCCTTGTCCTCTGGGCTCCCTGCTCTGCAGCCTGCCTCACTCCGGCTGCCTACAGCCCTTGTCCTCTGGGCTTCCTACTTTGCAGCTGATCACGCTCCGCTGCTTACTACCTACCTTTTTCCGCTGGGTTCTCGGCCTAGCAGCCCTCTACAGTCCTCTGCAACCTTCTACGGTCAGCGGCCCTGCCCCTCAGGGCTCACTCCTTGCTGCCCGGTCCTTCTGGGTTCCTTGCCGTGCAGCCTGCTTTACTCTGCTGCCCTAAGCCCTTTCCCTCTGGGCTCTCTACCTTACAGCCCTGCTCCTGTGGGCTTGCTCATTGCTTTCCTGCTCCTCTGAGCTCTCAACCTTGTTCCTTACTGTCCTCTGCTATCGTATCCTGTTACACGACTTTCCCTTCATTTCCTTCTGCTAGTTTGCTATCAACCTCCTTTTCCTGGATTTGTCTGTAAGTATCTTCTCTTGTCCTGTTTGTAGACCCTTTTGTACAGAGCTTGTCTGTTGGTTCCCATCAGTCAACCTCTGCCCCTTCCCTTGTCTCGTTTCTACATTACAGACACCCATAGCTGCTGTTCCAAGTCATGAGCAAACAGCGTGGGCCTCTGTTATAGCAAACTGTGCAGAAGGCTTGAGTATTTCCTAAGGTTCTTGGAATACTCTTTTCCTATATCTGCATACACCCCAAGAGGGAATTCATTCTGTACCTTTCCTTGCTACTCTTGCCTACTCTTCGTTCTCTCTCCTTTCTGCTGTGTGTGTGCTTCTCTGTCCACTTTATTTAGGCACAACCACCCAAACCCTTTTTGGGTGTCCTGTGCCACTCTTAATAGAGTGCCATCCCTGACAGAATGCAAGAGCCAAAAATTTCTTTTTCCATAGGCCGGAAAGGCACACACAGACCAAAGATGCTTTCCTTTCGGGTTAAGAAACCTTTGCATAAACCTATGGTTTCCCTAAAGACAGCAAACAAGAACTTTAGTCTAAAGGACAGTCTCGCCTTAGTAAACAAAGATTTACAAGCACAGTACTATACTCACTGGCTAGCTGACCCTTCTTCCATGTACAATTATTATGACATTTGCGACTATGATCCGCAGTCCTTATCTGTTGCAGAGCTACAGCAAGATAATGAATTCTTACAGATCTTGTTAAACCAAACAGTGAAAAACACTCCTGCGTCTTCTGACAAGCCTTCTAACACCGCAACAGCCAAGGATATAGCACTCATTATGGGAGACTCTAAACCAGAATACGCTGTTGCCAGATTGATATGCGCAAGATCAGCTTGGCAAGCTCCCCAGAATGCTGGAAACCCTTATTTGACAGGACAAGGCAGTCATTATCCTGAGGTTTGTGCATCTGGTCCTGGGTACAAAAGACCTATACTAACCATCGGTTGTCTTAATGCTTCCACAGTATCTACTAACCACAATAACCCTAAGGTCAGTCTTCCCATTGCTACAACCGAATTTTCTGCCACACCAGCTTCTGAAGCTTTAGATCAAACTAATGATACTTAACTGCTACACGAACAACTCCTACGCCTTAAAAGAAAGACCAAAGACCTCTATGATGACTTTGTTTATTTGCATTATAAGAATCTTATGAAGGGACACAAGTAACCAGACCATCTGACACTATGTCCAACACCTGACATCTTATCTTTAGAGATCGACATGATAAGGCCTGGAATTGCCATGCAGAAAAGTATACAGACTTATACCAAGCAGATGGAAGACCTTAATATAGCATATGTATCCCTTCTAAAGACTGACACAGCTCTTTCACCTTCCAGCCACAGAAACTCAGGTTGTTGTACTGACAGAAAAGAATTAACTCCTCCGGTGGGTCAAATCACTCTCACAGCCATTACACCACAAAACAAGGGTGGTCTTCTGATTGGAAATCCCTCTGAATCAAAGGATGGTTCCGCCCTCACCCTTGCCTATTGTCCAGTACTCACACTTACAACCTCTTCTGGAATGACAACGTCAGCTGAGGAGACTGGCGCAGTTCACACCGAGCATGCTGAGTTGGCAAGCGGGGCTTGCCAAAGTGTGGCTGTGCTATCAGACAACACTCCTGAGCAATCAACATCTCCAGTTTCTTCGATACCCCCTGAATCGCCAGTGGTTGTGGTACCCGATCTACCAGTGGTTGCAACACCTGAACTGTCTGTAGCTGCTACAGCACCCGTACTTCCAACTGCAATTCATGATCTTCCTGATGCTGTGGCTCCTAAACTCCCTGCCACATTTGAGTCTCCTGAAGTCCCTGCTGCAAATCTTGAGGTTGCTATAGCTACTGTGATTCCTGAAGCTACTGCTAATTCTGATGCTCCCGATGCCCAGATTTCTACTTCCTTCGCAGCTGTGCTAGCTGCAGCAGAATCCTCTGCTACACAACCTGATCCCGCAGCACCTTCTCTTCCTGATCCTACATCCACCATGCTAACTGTTTGCGAGTCAGCGAAGGGTTTCCCTGTTAAGACTACTGCTCCAGTTGTTCCTGCTGGTGTATCTATAGCACTAAGACTGCCAGACTCTACTCTACCAGTCTCAGGTGCGTTCCAGCCCGCTGGTTCTCTCATGGCACCCACACACCCAGTTGCTACAGCTTCGATACTCTCTACAGCCATTCAAGATCTCACTGCTGCTGTAACCTCTGAACTGTCTACTAATCATGGGGAAACCGCCGCTGTGACTCCTGAACTCTCTGCGGTTAACCCTAACGTTATCATGGCTGCTCCGGATGTCTTGGAAAACCTTCCTAAAGCTACCAACTCTGCTGTACCTATGTCTCCACCTTCGAACATCATACTGTTGCCCGTCAAAGCAAAATCTATCATGGAGCCTGCAGCAGTTTTTCGCAGTTCCTCTCTTCATGCACACACAGTTGGGGTTTGTGTTCCAAAGACTTCGTCTTTTCTGATTTCTACATCTAAAGTTCAGAACATTTGTACTGTCTCCGTCATTCAAGACTCTCACCTTGCAACCTTAAACCGTTTCTGGTGCTTCATGATGTGCCTTTTTGGATTAAGACTCTTGTACGGTGTGACAGACATTCTTCTTGTAGGTCAGTCTTCAGGGAGTCTGGAGAGGGGCCTGGAGAGGGGCATACTGTCATGCCTGCGCCATGGGCGCATCCATTTGCGCTCAATATGGACTATTTGTTTATCATTTATTTACAACAGACTCTTGGATCAATCTATATTTACTTTGGGGACTTTATTTCCCACTTGCGAGACTTTGGTGCTTTATTATTTTTTCCAACAAACTACGCATACCACAATGCACTTGGCTATAAGCATCGATTCCTGGCTGTTCCTATTGGTCATCAAAAGAACTACACCCCCCAGAAGCCCTAGGGATTGGCTCTGCTTCCACCAACTCAGGAACAGAGAGGGAGGTGGCCGATTGTCTGCAGGTGTGCTTAGCCAGGTGCAACCAATTAGCCTGCCTCTGTGCTGGGCTAGGCAGTATAAAAGGCTGCTGCCTGCAGTGGCTCAGCCTCTTGCATTGAGAGACCTTCCTCCACCTTTCGTGTCTTTCTACGGATCTTTGTATGCTGTTTACCATCACTCCTGCTTGGACCCTGCCTTGCAGCTTGCTACACCCTGCTGCCTACAGCCCTAGCCTTCTGGGCTCCCTGCCTCAGTCCAGCTCCTCTGGGCTTCCTGCCTTGCAGCCTGTTACTCTTCGCTGCCTACAGCCATAGCCTTCCAGGCTCTCTTCCTCACAGCCCTGCTCCTCCGGGCTCTCCATATTGCAGCCGATCACGCTCTGCTGCCTTCCAGCCTCCGCCCTTGCCCTACCGGGCTTTCTACATTGCAGCTGATCACGCTCTGCTGCCTTCCAGCCTCCGCCCTTGCCCTGCCGGGCTCTCCACATTGCAGCCGATCACGCTCTGCTGCCTTCCAGCCTCCGCCCTTGCCCTACCGGGCTTTCTACATTGCAGCTGATCACGCTCTGCTAACTTCCAGCCTCCGCCCTTGCCCTGCCGGGCTCTCCACATTGCAGCCGATCACGCTCTGCTGCCTTCCAGCCTCCGCCCTTGCCCTACCGGACTTTCTACATTGCAGCTGATCATGCTCTGCTGCTTTCCAGTCTCAGCCCTTGTCCTCTGGGCACCCTGCTCTGCAGCCTGCCTCACTCCGGCTGCCTACAGCCCTTGTCCTCTGGGCTTCCTAATTTTCAGCTGATCACGCTCCGCTGCTTACTACCTACCTTTTTCCGCTGGGTTCTCGGCCTAGCAGCCCTCTACAGTCCTCTGCAATCTTCTACGGTCAGCGGCCCTGCCCCTCAGGGCTCACTCCTTGCTGCCCGGTCCTTCTGGGTTCCTTGCCGTGCAGCCTGCTTTACTCTGCTGCCCTAAGCCCTTTCCCTCTGGGCTCTCTACCTTACAGCCCTGCTCCTGTGGGCTTGCTCATTGCTTTCCTGCTCCTCTGAGCTCTCAACCTTGTTCCTTACTGTCCTCTGCTATCCTATCCTGTTACACGACTTTCCCTTCATTTCCTTCTGCTAGTTTGCTATCAACCTCCTTTTCCTGGATTTGTCTGTAAGTATCTTCTCTTGTCCTGTTTGTACACCCTTTTGTACAGAGCTTGTCTGTTGGTTCCCATCAGTCAACCTCTGCCCCTTCCCTTGTCTCGTTTCTACATTACAGACACCCATAGCTGCTGTTCCAAGTCATGAGCAAACAGCGTGGGCCTCTGTTATAGCAAACTGTGCAGAAGGCTTGAGTATTTCCTAAGGTTCGTGGAATACTCTTTTCCTATATCTGCATACACCCCAAGAGGGAATTCATTCTGTACCTTTCCTTGCTACTCTTGCCTACTCTTCGTTCTCTCTCCTTTCTGCTGTGTGTGTGCTTCTCTGTCCACTTTATTTAAGCACAACCACCCAAAGCCTTTTTGGGTGTCCTGTGCCACTCTTAATAGAGTGCCATCCCTGACACAGAGTGGGGAGACACGGAAGGGCAGCCACCAGAGCAAGCGCGCACATAGTGGTGCCCTGAGGAAGGAAAGGTGGGGCCTGCCCACCAACCCCCAAAGCCCTTCCCCGCAATAATTCGACCATCCACCATCTGTAGGGAACCTCACTGGAGGGTCCCCCTTAGCTAGGGGGCACAAGTGCCACTATATCAGTCCCCCACCAGGAATACTAAGACAGGCATAGATAACTGTCCAGAAACCCCTCCGGAGCAAGGTATCCAGCCGTGGGGGGGGGGGCCGAGACTTTGGGCCTGCACAAAATAACAGCCTTGATGTCATGGCCACCAGCAGGGTGACACTGCAGGCACATGCTTCCCTACCATCTAGGGTTAGATATCCTTACAACTCTTGGCCCAAAAAGACACATGCAGGGTAAATTGGACCCAGTCTTGGCGCACATGGCGCTTGTCTCAGGCACAGACACTGTGGAGGCATGGTGACTAGGATACGTCCTGGTTTCTGCCAAGATGGCCTTTCAGTGGGCCATGGTTCCCTTCTTTTTTTCAAATTTGTTTTATTAAGCATTTTTCAAACCAAAAACATGTGGTCCATGACCGCTCAAACCAGAATCCCATCCCTCCCCCTCCTTCCCACCCCCACCATCTAGCATTCGGGATACGGTGGGGAATTCTATATCTCTTGTGTCCAGCGTTTACGGGAAGAAAGGACCTCAACCAACATTGAACAGTCATTTATAGGCCTCAAGGAACGGGCCCCATTCCATTTCTCTATTTGGTAGGTGGTCGTGCAGGAGGCTCGTGATGCTTTCCATTTCGTAAAGGTCTTAAGGATTCTTAGCCCAGGTAGCCTCTTTTGGGAGGGTTGGGAGTTTCCAACTTATCGTGATACAGGCCCTCGCGGCAAGAAGTAGAAAGTGGGTAATGTGGGGAACTTCTATCCATCGCTCTTCTTGCAGTTCTAGGCCAAATAGGACCAGTTTGGGGTCTAGTTTTCTAGGAAGCCCTTCAATTTTTCTGATCCATGCTAATACCTCTTTCCAGAATGCATGTGATTTTGGGCATGCCCACCACAAGTGCCAATAGTCTGCCTGAGATCCACAGCCCCTCCAGCACATGAGGCTTGTTTGGGCAAACATCTTCGAGAGTCTTTTAGGGTCAAACTGCCACCTGTGCAAAAGTTTTATCCCATGAAGCTTGTATTGGGCCGAGATTGAGGTTTTGTGGGCCAACCGGCACTGTGTGGACCATTGACTGTCTGACATCGGACCCAGGTCTTGCTCCCATCTTTAACGTAAGGTTTCTGTGTTATCCCCTTTAGCCTCACTGAGAGCTGCATAGAACCCCGAGATGAGTGCCTTTGTGTGGGTGAACTCACTCAGGATTGTTTTCAGGGGGGAGAGATCTCTCATGAGACTGTCCTTCCATTTCTCTGCAGTCAGGATGCCCTGCAGTTGGAGGAATTTGAACATATCCAGCGGCCCCCTCTGCAGGCCTGCCTTTAGGTCCTGAATTGAGATGCACCCCTTGGGTTTTATTAACTGGCCCACCCTTTCCAGCCCTGCTTCATACCAGTCCTGGAACCGTAACAGATCCATTATACTGTTACGGATCGGAGGGGACCATATGCAGATCATAGGCGATGGCCAGGTTGTGAGCCCTCTCATCTCACTTTTCTGCCACCATAGTTTCAGAAGGGAACCCATTGCAAAATGACTGGTGACACTTTTCGGGAATGCATTCTTTGGGGCCCATAACCACTCCCCTAGCGACACCGGTGTCATTTTGTGATTTCCGATGGCCACCCATTGAGTCTGAACTATTCAATGATAATTTGGCTAAAGAGGGTGATCAAATGTCTTCCCGGACTGGGGAGATTGAGGAAGAGCCCAAAAAGAAGAAATCAAATGGGAAAACCAAAAAGCGAAAGAAAAAAGCAAATAAGCCTCCATCTGATCCTCTTCCAACATCAGGGGAGAAAGTGAAGAAGACAAAACAGAAAAATCAGTCAACAGACACTAATCGGCTCATTAAAAACTTGAAGGGGTTGACCACAATGCCAAAGGTCTTTGATGGGGCAAGACGCCCAAAGGCGGGTAAGGGTAAAAAGGTAAAATCTCCTCCAAATACTCAGAAAGAACGGCTGGAAGTACCATCAGATACGGGGGAGAAACTAACAAGTGCAGTGGCAATTCAAACTGATCCTCTCGTTCCCCCAATGAAAATAGCCCCCATTTTAAAAAAAAAATCCTCAAAAAGCAAAGCCGAAGGAATCCTTGCTCAAATTGGCTCCTATCTTTTTGAAAGCTGGGTCTAAACCTAATCCTAGGAATTCAAGTTTACCAGCTCAGTCTACAGCTGAGGATAGGACCTTAGGGTTGGCAGCCTTAAATCAACCAGGGGTTAACAATCATTTGCTTCAGGGTGCCTTCGGAAGTATTCCAGGTCAATTACCTGCAGTAGGGCCGGGTATCAGCTGGCCCAATGTCTCCGATCCGCAGTCCAGCCAACAGAGGAAAAGTAATCCCATTGACTTTCGACAGCCAGCCCCAAAATCAGCTCTACAAAAGATGGATCTTAAAGTCTATCTTTCAAGAAAGCTGCCGACTGTTCCTGGAAACTTTCCTTTAAATCGCTCGGCGATTTTGAAGGATATGAGGTCTATCCCTTGTCTCAAGTATTTTTCAACAGCAGACATTAAATTGGTCACTTTTCCATTCAGTCATGACACCAATATAGCTGAACTGCAGTTCAACTCAAGATTGGGCAAAGAAATGATTATGGGTGCTCAAGAGGATTGGAATCAGCTGGATATACTTGTTTCGGAACTGTGCCCTCAGATGTTGAATGCAAACCAGGGTGTAGTCCCTGAATTAGGACCAAGCTCTTTTGCCAGTTGTCCGGTTGCTTCTACATCAAATACTTGGGATCTGGTTCCAGAGATTATCACCCAAGTTCTTCTCAAAATGGGTATCTCTCAGCAGAGACTCTAGTCAATCAGCAGCTTACTTTACTTTCTTGGAACTCTAGGGGTTTTAATTCTCTCTCTTCTGACTCCATGAGCTTTCGGACCATCCAAAGTGCAGATCTGATATTTCTCCAGGAAACCTGTCTGATGTATAATGTGGGAATTGATGGTTTTTCAACTTTTCAACAGCTGGCCCAGCAACTGGGGAGGTTGGGGGGGGGGGGGGGGTAGGCCAGCAGGGGGTCTGCTTGTCGCATTTAGAAATGATGTTTTTGTGTCTTCCAAACTGTTTTCAAATGAGGGACAGGGTAGTCAGATTGTGAGAGTGACTATGTCGGGTGTTAAGGTAGATGTGCACTGGTTGGTGGTTAATTTGTACTGGAACCCTGTGGGCAGCAATCTTTGGGAGTTTTTACAGAATTTATCAGATCATCTTGTACAATATGTCTCCTTATTCCCAGCACATCAACTCATAATAGCAGGTGATCTAAATTCCCAATGTGTTGATGCTTTGGATAGAGCATCGGGCCTTAGTAAATCCAGCACAAGGAATGGGAAAATCTGGCTAAAATGTATGAGGGAAATGGATCTCTGGTTATTAAATGTAAATGTGTTGGGTGATCTGTGAACTCACGTGGCATAGAGGTGCCTCCTTTTCTACATTAGATTACTTTTTTGTATCTAGAAAGATCTTTGCTAGATGCTCAGAATTTGTTGTGACAGAGGAAATATAGATGTTCGTGATATATTGTTTGCCACAATTTCTCGAGAAAGGGCGTTGCTCCAATTAGTTTACCAGCTAGAGGTTGTATTAAACTCTGCAGGTAACCGCCTAAGAAAATTTGATAGAGGGGGTGTAACTCTCATAAATAACTTGTCTGGACGAGTTAAACAGTTACCTGACAGAGAGCTCTACTCTTGTTGCACCCCAGTCAATTTTCAGGCATTCTTGTGGGAATTCAGTCCTCAATCTGCCCAGGGCAGTAAAAAACCTGTGACCCATAAGCATGTTTTTGATTCACAGGTTTATGAGCGCAAGAGGCTGAAACGGAAACAGATTGTCAGATTGAAAAGAATGGGCTTTGATAAAAACCTTTTGGATAAATACATAAGGCATGTGAATAATTTTTGAAGGAATTGGGTACGCTCGCAGGAACACCTAATTTACCAACAAGATGGGGAAAAGATGTTGAGGACGGTATTCCGCAGTAATTCTAGGAATTTATGGTCATTGGTAGGCTCGTGGGATGGCCAAAAATCTCTTGCAGGAGCAGGTGTGGGTACGGCACTTTACAGAGGTTTATGGTGATTCCGTTACATCAATCCAAAAAACAGATTTGGGAGGTGCATGGGCCTTATCCGTCTCACGTGAGTCTATTGAAAAACAGATTAATAAATCGTCCAGTTCTAGAGCGGTTGGCCCTAATGGCCTTAGTAATAGTATTCTAAAAAGGAATCCCTCCCGATGGGCACGACTTTTGAAACATCTATTCGACAACATTCTATTGACCAAAGAATTTCCGGAATCCTGGAGATCTTCGGTGGTGATCCCCATCTTTAAAAGGGGGGACTGTTTGGCTGCCTCGAATTACAGTCCGATATCTCTTTTAGATGCAGACAGCAAAATCTTTGTGGGCTTGATCTTGACAGAAATTGAGATCTGGGCCAAGTCAAAGGGCATCATCCCTAAACAACAAACAGGGTTTAGAAGGAGGCTGTCAAACTCCCTGAATGGACTGGTATTGAGTTGTCTCTGTGCTCAGTCAGGAGGGAAAGGTGGGTTGCCCCTTTTTGGAGGCTGGATTGACCCATCCCAGGCGTTCGATGCCATTAATAGAAATTTGCTTTGGAAAAAATTTAACGCCTGGGGGGCCCTCCTCACCTCCTGTCCATACTCATCGAACTCCATGAGAACACTTCTATACGAGTTAGATTATCAAGTGCTGGCACCCTTTCGGGCCCAATCAAGATAAAAAGAGGTGTCCGCCAGGGATGCCCGATTGCCCCCTTTCTATTCATTCTTTTTATCTCAGACTTGACCCTATGGTTGCATGATAGGGGTCTGGCCTCCCCAAAAGCTGGTGATCTGAAAATTAGTTGGCCGGCTTATGTCGATAACATGGTAGTCTTGGACCACACTCAAGTGGGTCTCCAGAGTCTATTGTCGGCCCTAGCAGACTATGCCAAGTGTAATGACTTAAAAGATTAACCTGGAAAAATCTAAAATTCTTGTATTTAAACATCCTAAAAAGTTACTAAAGTCATTCACGTGGGTGTTGGAGAACTGGGTTGTAGAGGTTGTACCCGAGATCACATACTTAGGTGCTAGCATTCAATCTTTCCCGACTATGGGTCATGTTGTCGCAACATTAGAATTTAAGGCACTTAATCTGGGAGCACAGATGAAAAAAATTCTTTATAAATTCTGTAAGTTCTCTATCCTGCCTATGATTAAGTTTTACATAGGCAGGGTAGTTCCGATTATTGTGTTTGGTTTGGAATTTAATCCCCTATCTTTCAATATAGAGTGGGATAAATCGGAGGCCAAACTGTTGAAGAAGCCACCTAATTTGCCCAACTGTGTTCCTATTAGTTGTCTGAGGTATGAACTGGGTTTGATCTCATTGAGGGGAATCATGGAGTGGAAATGGGTCTCATTGTTGAGGTTAATCTTAGACCCACCCAAATGCTCATTATATGAAGATGTTGCATTGGCCAGGCAGAGAGGAGGTAATATCTTCCTTACTAACTTGGAGACAAAATGTCAAGAAATACTGGCTGAGTCGGATTGCGCTGTGGCACATCTTGTCGAGAATCCTATGAAAGTCAAAGTGCGCATGCATCAAGCTGACTGGATTAGGACAATTGAGAAAATGAGGTTGGCAAAACTCTCGGCCTCTCATAATCAAACTGCTAAAAGAAGAGCATATATACCACATTACTTAAATTGGTCCTCGGATTCAGCCATCAGATCCATTTTTTGGAGATTTAGATTGAATCTTCTTCCCACGCGGGAAATTCTATCAATAGTGAGGACTACCCGACTGATTTGTGTAACAAATGTGAGGATAAGGAATGTCAGTCCCTTTACCATTTACTCTCAAAGTGCCAAGGTACATGGGCTTTGAGAGATCTAAATTTCGGGTTTTTTTTCATAATGCGAGGTGGTTGAACATGGTTATATTTTGGGAGCAATTGTGTTCTGGAGAGGAGTTTTTTTGACATTTGAGGTAGTTGCAGTTTTTAAAGAATTAGGTTTAGGGGGGGAGATTTGTAACCCAAACAAGATTCCAGTATTGTTGAATATATGATTGTTGTTCTGAGGATATGTTGGGTTACATTGATGCATTGTGTTTTAACCGGTTTTCCCTGTTTTTACATTTTTTTTTTTGGTAGGTATTGAGGTTTATTTTTATTTTTTTATATTTATTTTTGTTTTATTAATGTTTCTGCATTGTCTTGGTTTAACTGAGTTTTCTTGTTTGTAAAAAAATATTCCTTGCTTTTAATAGTGTTAAAAGCCATTATATCGTTTTATTAATTATGTATGATAAATGTCGGTGGCGCTGTTGAGCAGCCCAAGATGGCTGCTTAGTTTTAGAGCTCTGTGTGGCTCTGGTGGAAATCCGCCCTCAACTGCGGTATTTCTCAACCTTGCAGCCTAATGCTTTGTGGAGCCACTCTTGTATCCCTCCTGACTGCTCCCCTTCAATCCCAGACCGAATCGGTCCCGGGAGGCCCGTGAACTGGTCTCCTGTGCCAGCTGACTGTCGGCCTGCCGGGCCTCCGTGCGAGCCCGGCTCCCGCCGCCTCCTCCCTGCCTCCTCTCATCTATAGCGGGCAGTGACCGCAGAGCGTGGTGCCCATGTGTCCTGCCCCCCTCCTGGGGGCTCCCGCTGTGCGGCCCGCGGCCGACCGCCTGAAGCGGGACTCCGCAATCGGCTGCGGTGGCCCCCCCCTCGGAGTGCGCCGTCGCGTGGGCGGCCGCCACGGGGACCTGCGCTGGAGTGCACCCCGACTCCTTTCCTGGCCGCCAGGGCCGGACGCTCGCCTCAGCACGGTGTGAGGCGGCTGGGCTGGAGCCTGGCTGCCCCCGAAATACGTGGCCCACGATCCTGGGCTAAGGACCGTTGCATCCAGGTGATTAGTGGGGGGGCACACGCTGTTGTGCTCACGGTGCCCCTGGGCTGGCCCTCATCTCCCTGCCTTCCTGCCTCAGAGAGCCCGGAACCTCTCACTCCATCCTGGGACGAGGCACCATACCCTGACAGCCTGCCCCTGTGAGGGCCTTCAAGGATTCTAGACATTGGACACCTCACTACTTACCATCACTGGGACCCCGGACTGCACTAGGGTCCCCCCTTATGTGAGTGGCTCGAGACTGAGGAACCCTTGGACTGATGATGTGCCTGGCCTACATTTCCCCCCCATTCCATTGGAAGCTCCTGACCAACTGAATCTACACAGAGCCGCCTGAGTGAACCCTTGCGCAGCAACTGCTACACTTTGTCAGGGGGCTACTCGCTTTTATGGGCTGGCAGCCTCCCCCTGTTGGCCCCTGAATGGTCCCGTACTCTCTCTCTGGCTGCTGCCACCTTGACTTCTTTGCTGCCATAATATGCCCATACCATCGCCACAAGCGCAGTGCCCGTCATCAGCCATCACCTTGATCCCTTGACCATCCGCCTTCCTCTAATTGCCCCAACTGTGGGCCCCTGCCTCACCTGAGACTGCACCGGCAATGTCCAACAGATCCAGAGGGACCTCGAAGAGGGGAGCCATGGACAAATTCACTAAGACCGTCCGGAGGACGGAACCTGGCCACACATCATCCCTGCAGGAGGAACCAGAGCCTGACCTTCATCCCTGCGCAATGGCCCCCGATTTGACTACGCTTATGGAAACTATGGCCAAAAATTTCACCTGCTTCCATGAGAAGCTAGATGACATCAATGCCAATGTGGCCTCCTTAAAAGCACGAGTGGACCAAGCGGCTACCAGGATAACTGATTCTGAAAGTAGAATATCAACGAACGAAGGTGACATTCAAGACCTGCAGAACACAGTTGCCACCTTTTCACGCAACATGAAAAGTGTGAAAGCAAAGTGTGATGACATGGAATCGTGCTCTCGTAGAAACAACCTGCAAATTATTGGGGTTCCGGAAAACGCCCTGAAAGGGCGCATGGAGGACGCCGTTGAAACCTTGCTCAGAGATTTCCTCGGCAACCCGGCCCTCTCGCCCTACTTTACAGTCGAACGCGCCCATCAAGCTTTGTCACCACACCCCAAACCAGGCGACATCCCAAGGCCCATCATCGCCAGGATTCTAAATTACCGCAACAGAGACCTCATCTTCCGCCTGGCCCATGAGAAGGGAGACCTACGCCTTGAGGCCAATACCATCAGGATTTTCCCTGATTTTTCAATAGCTGTACAACGTGAGAGGCGTCAATTCCTCAGGGTCAAGAAATTGCTTAGGGAACGAAGTGTCCCGTACGCCATCCCGTTCCCCGCACAACTCAAAATCACACACAATGGCAAATTGTACTTTTTTACTGTGCCTAACAAGGCGGTGAAATTTATTGAAGCACATATCCCTCTTCATGATCCAACTGGTGGTCGCGCCAACGAAGATTGATCTAGCGTATCATACCCTAATGCGGCCTAACCCGTCCAGTAATTCTTCAACCTGAATGTATCAATGGCAATAATGTACCGCAAACTCAGCAAACTCAGCCCCTTCTACAGGCATCCGGCTTCAGGCTTACCCTTGGTACTTTGGACATTGATCTCCGTTCTCCTCTTGGGGCGTGGAACTGACCATGAGCCCTTGTTCCCTTTTCATTCCCATCCTGTTTTCAATGGCCTACCGACTTTGGGACCTGACATAAGATCCGTTTACCGCAGAACCTGTCTTTCACAGCCCCCGCTGTCCTACATGATGTTCAAATGGCCGTCCACACAGCAACAGCACACCTCAATGCAATTGCACTGTTTATGTTTGGCTGGGTGTTACTGCTGGTTTGCCCCGGTTGGGCCATAGTAGGGGCATATCCCAGTTGGATAGTGCCCTTTGACCTCTTCTGCTCAGGGAGTGTCGATTTAATTGGCGACACCTGTACTTGGGGGGTGAGGGTTATATACACTGCATGTTGGGGGAGGGCAGTGAGGGTGGGGGTTGGTAATGTTGGAATTTTGGAAACCGGTATTGCAAAAGGCAGAGGCAGACCACACAACATCGGAGCTCCCACTTAGGGGCTTGCTCCGCCCTATTTGTAAACCACAGTGACAGTGGTGGGATGTTCCTTAGAATACTAGAATGCCTACTACAGTGATGTCCTGGAACATCCGGGGTTTAAGTAATTACACCAAGGCGTGCAAAATCATGACCTACGCCAACAGACATGGATGCAAAATACTATTATTACAGGAAACGCATTCCACGGGCGCCCTGACCAAATGCATTGCACCAGCATGGGGCCCCCACAGATATTCCACCTCCTATTCGACCCGAGCCAGAGGGGTACTGACGATGATTTATAAATCACTCAAGTACTTACTCCACAAGAGCTATATAGACCCAGAGGGAAGGTATGTGATATTGCACTGCACTATAGCTAACAGTGAACATTTGTTAGTGAACACCTATGGCCCTAATGTGGACTCCCCTGACTTTGTGGACCGGGTGGTGTCTATATTACTGGGCTATGTGGGGGTGCATATTATCTGGGGGGGGGGGTGATATGAATTTCATTTTAGACGTTAAACTGGACAGAACAGGCACAGCCCCCAAACCACTATCCGGCGCGGCCCGAAGACTCCTAGTAAACAGTACAAAACTCGACATCCAGGATGTATGGCGAGTATTACATCCACAAACGCGCAAGCACACCCACTACTCCTATGTGCATGATAGCTCGTCCAGAATTGACATGTTCCTTCTGTCATGCGCAATACTGGGGAAGGTGGTGGAAACACAAATTCTGGCTCGCACCCTGTCGGACCATTCACCAATCTTGATGTCCCTGGAACTGGGAGTGCCTCCTCCTTGGAGGTTCTTGGAGGTTCAAGTCTTCTGCACTACAGGACATAGTGTTCAAGGTGGACATTGATGCCGATATTCAGACCTACTTTGAGCTCAACACACCCCAGTCCACCTCCTTGGGAGTCCGTTGGGACGCTTTGAAAGCCTTTATAAGGGGAATGTCTATATCCAGGGAGGCAGGAGTCTTTAAGACTATAAGAGCAGCCCTTGGCCGCTCCGAAGCCAAATTGCGCGCGCTGGAGAGGGCTCATCCGTCATCAGTTGACCCTGCCACTCTACTCCAAATCAGTAAAGAACTCCAATTCTTTAACAATCAGGCCACTAGGGAGGTGCAATACTTTAGCCGCCAACAGGCTGCGTGGAAATATGGGGAGGGTGATAGGCCTGGGAAAACATTGGCCGCCCTGGCCAGGCGCGAGTGGGGCCAAACTCAGATCAATTGTGTTAAGGACAACCAGGGGACAGCTCGCTGGTCCGACCAACAGATCCTGGAAGTCTTTACGGACTTCTATACAGAGCTATACTCTCAGCCCCCCGAACACAGCGAATCCTTTATGCGCGACCTCCTCGAGCAGATTCCCAAAACTTGTATCTCCCCCACAACCAGGGACCAGCTGGACTCCCCCTTCCAACTAGATGAAATAGTTTAAGCCACATCTAAGTGCCCTATTGGTAAGGCACCGGGCCCCGACAGGCTGACCGCAGAATTTTACCAAGAGCAAGTGGCCATACTAGCCCCCAAACTACTTGAAGTATGGAATAAGTCACTCCGGCTAGGCTCCCTTCCCCCAACAGTACGTGAGGCCGTTTTAATGGTGTTACTTAAACCCGGTAAGCCCAACGATGAGTGCGGATCGTACAGGCCCCTCTCGTTAATTAACTTAGACACCAACATTTTTGCTAAAGTGATTGCCAATCGCTTCCTCCCAGTCATGTCATGTATGGTCCATGATGACCAATCAGGCTTCGTGCCTGGGAGGTCCACATCCCATAGCATTAGGAGGTTGTTCAATGTCATGTCCCGTATTGACCAGGGGGCGAGTGCAGTCGCAGTTACACTAGATGCCCAGAAGGCCTTTGACATGGTGTCCTGGAAATACATGTGGCTGGTGTTGGAAACCATGGGCATAGGGTCTAACATGTTGGCATACATTAAGTTACTCTACACCTCCCCGGTGACCAGGGTCCGTGTCAACTCCCAGACGTCGGGCCTGATCCCCCTTTTTAGAGGTACCCGGCAGGGCTGCCCATTCTCCCCAATCCTGTTCGCCCTGGCAATAGAGCCAATGGCGGACTATGCAAGGGAGTGACATTCACGCAAAGGCATATGGCTGAAAGATTCCCCTGAAATTATTTTGCTCTATGCTGACGACATACTGTTGTTTATAAGAGACCAGGCTGTTCACCTTGACCCAGTCTTGCGTGATATTACCAGTATAGGTACACATTCTGGGTTCACTATAAACTATACTAAATCCGAAATCTTCCCCCTCACCAGCTCCACGCTACAACCTGCCACTGAGTACCCACTCCGCTGGTCCCCGGATGGGATCAAATATCTGAGAGTCCAGGTTTCCCTGACCAAAGACACATTGCTGGCAGACAACTACCTTGCTGCAGCAGAGCAAGCCGAAGCCAAGTTGGCGCGCTGGCGCACCCTTCCACTTTCACGGCCGGGAGACTCAGTGAAAATGATTTTGCTCCCCAAATTACTGTACATATTTAGCAATGTCCCTATCTGGCCCGGGAAAAGATACTCCATAAACTTACACAAGCTGTATGCCCAATTCCTATGGCACTCTGGTGCCGTACGTAAAAAATGGTCAGACATGACACTCCCCTATGACAGAGGGGGATTCACCGCCCCCGACATGCTGCAGTACTGGATCGCAGCACAGGTGCAGTTTGCCTCCTATTGGTACCCTGGGCCCCCACCTCGTCCCCATGTCAAGCTGGAAACATTGGCAGCAATGGGCACCAACATAATGTCCTTAATTCTACACCAACACTACAAACCTGATTCACCCATCGACCCGGTCCATGCCACGTTGCAGGCCTGGGGCCGGATATTCGTGACCTGCACCGAACAACACCCATACTACAAATGGCTTCCCGCCTGGAGATTCCCCGGCTGGAACCCACATTCGACACAGCACTGGCACGACACTGGGAAGCCCTGGGATATCGCGCCCTAACTTAAAATAAAAAAAATATGATAAATGTATGGCTAATTCGCTATAAAAAAAATAAAAAATAACAAAAAAAATTGTTTTCGTTTGTATCCATGTAGGTGCGGGACTAAGGCCCTGAATTGGGCTGAGCGATAGTATGTGTACATGTCAGGGAATCCCCCCACACCTTTTCCTTGGGCTGAGTCAGCCTAGCGTACGATATCCTTTCCTTGTTCCCTTGCCAAAGGAATTTGAGTACTATTTTTTTTATTTCTGCAAAGTGGGCCCCTGGTATAGCAATGGGAAGCATTTGGTATTGGTACAGAAACTTAGGAAGCACTACCATTTTCACAGCGTTTAGATGCCCCAGCCATGATATAGTCATTTTCGCCCATCTGTTAAGATCCTTTGTTATTTCGGTCACCAGTGGAGGTAGGTTGAAAACGTACAATTTTTCAGGGGATCTAGTGATGTTGATACCCAGGTATCGCAGGGTATGCTGCGCTGTCGGCAGGCCTCCCATAGTTGCGGTATTCTGTGTCCTTATAAAGGAAAAGGGTCAATTTTTCGGGGTTTACTTTCAACCCGGCCCACCTACCAAAAATACGGATAACCTCCAGTACCATTGGGACATCTGTTTGCGGATTTGCCAGATAAAGAAGGATGTCGTCTGCAAACATTGCTAACTTGTATTCCACCTCACCCACAAAGACTCCTCTAATGGTCTTTTCTCCTCTAATATTATTCTCCATAGACAGGGCGTATAGGAGCGGTGACAGGGGACAGTCCTGCCTGGTACCCCGTGACAGGGAGATTTCTCTTGACACTGTGTTATTGACCACCACCCTTCCTTTCAGGTTTCTATACATGGCTTGGATTCCTCTTATAACCACTTCCCCAAATCCCATGTTGCTCAGGACAGCCCACAGGAACCCTCATTCCACTCTGTCAAAAGCTTTTTCGGAGTCCATGCTCAAAAGGGCATGGTTCCCTTCTAGAGGCCTTGTGTGCTCCATAATGTCAAGAGTTTTCCGCATCGCATCTGACCCCTGTCTATCCTTTATGAAGCCGACCTGAACCGGGTGGACCAGGCGGGGAACAATGTCCTCCAAGCGGGTCGCAAGCACTCGTGTATATTTTAGCATCCGCATTCAGGAGTGATATTGGCCGATATGACTTGCAACACTTGAGATCTCTCCCTCCCTTGGGTATCACTACTATGTGAGCTGCAGAGAACGACGGCGGGGCATGACCAGTTTCTCTTATGTGGTTAAACAGGGTAGACATCTGGGGAGCAAGCGTGTCCGCAAACTGCTTATAGAACCCCAAAGTGAATCTGTCCTCCCCTGGGGCTCTTCCTTGTGGGAGTCTTTTAATAGTCATCTTGACTTCCTCTGTTATATCTGATTCCAGGAAGGCTTGTTCAGATTCCGTAAAGTGAGAGAGGCCTGATGCTTAAATGTGATCCTTCATCTCCCTCCCTCCCTGATCACCCTGTGACGTGCACAGCTGCTCATAAAAGTTTGCAAACTCTCCCGCTATTTCTTGCGGCACACGGGTAAGGGACTCTTCTCCCGTATGGATAGCCTCGACCCACCTGTCCGCCCATTGAGCCTGCAGCCTGGAGGCTAGCATTTTGTCAGCCTTGTCCCCTTTTCGTAGAAGGTCTGTTTCAGGAACCTGCAGGTAATCAATCCTCGTAAAGGTGTCATGCACCTCTGATTTAAATGTATAACCCCTTTTCCCTGGGTTGCAATGCCTCCAGATGTCCACCAGCCCCTCCCTCCTGAGAGTGTCTACCCTGGTCTTCCCTTGTAGCACTTTTACTCTTCACCCTCGTTTATTGCCTATCCATATGGTGGTCTGCCCATGCATTAAAGTCTCCTCCAACCATTACTAGGTTGCAGCCCATCCCCTTCAGGGAGGCAAGCGCACTGTCATTGAGTGAGCCCTGCCCTTAATTGGGTGCATATACTCCCACCACATTATTTGGAAGGCTCCCAAAGCGCCCTGGAGTATCAGACGTCTGCCTTCTGGGGAGCGCTCCACTGTCAGCGACTCTAGCCCAATTCTTTTGCTTAGGATGATCCCCACTATCCCCTTTTTGGTTTTCCCCGATGTCCAGAATGCTTGACCCACCGATTTGCCCATAAGCATCTGCTCCTCCCCAGCCTTTAGTCTGGTTTCTTGGATAAAAATACATCGAGCTCTGCTCTGTCAAATTCTCTCACTATCAGGGATCTCTTAGAGGGCGAAATGAGCCCCTTAACATTTAGCGAACCTACTTTTATAGTGGAATTCCCTGGATGAACATGGTTGCCACCCATTCCCCTTACGTTGGATTCCATCCCATTAGATGATGGTGTTCTCTTATGAAATGAGTTGTTGGCTCGTCGCTCCCTCCCGTGCTTCCCCTTTCGTTTTTGCGCACCAACTACTTCTCCCCACCCCCTATCTCTCGTTTTCCCTCTACCCCCCCCCTTAATAATGTAACTAGTTGAACTTGAAAACTGGACCGCACCATTCCCGGCGGCGCAGGACCTTAAGTTGGAAACGCCCTCCTTTAACTGAGGGCCACCCGGGTTATAGCTCTAGCCTCTATGAGGGTAAAATCTAATCCTAACTTATATCTTTTACCTTATTCTCATGACACCTCTGGAGCAATTATGGTTGAGGTCGACAAAGTTTACTCGTTGCGGCGCCCATGTGTTCCTCGATGCCTCTTATCTTAAGGGGGCTTAAGTGGAAAAATTGGGTTTGGTTTGAAGAACTTTTTTCCTCCTTTTCCCCTTTTCTGTCTCTGTGGCAGGCCTGCACTATCACTCTCTTGGGATGGGTGAGGGCTTGAGGGGCCCACGGGACCCCTAGTGACGTTGAGGTTCTCTAAATTGTTCAGGACTTGCTTTGCCTCCTCCGTTGTTGTAATCCTGTAGTCCTCTCCTTTGTATTCGAATGTCAAGTCAAACGGATATCCCCATCTATAGCGGATGGAGTGATCTGTCAGCCAGGTTGTAAGCGGCCTGCAAGCTCTCCTTCTTGCCAGTGTGAAGTTTGATAGATCCTGAAAGATCTTTATTCTGGCACTGTTCAAAGCAATATCCTGCTTCTGTTTCGCCCTGGTTTAGATTTGCTTTTTCTTTATATCTCAGGAATTTCACAATTATAGAGCGGGGACCTTTTCCGTATGCTCTGCCCCCTCTTTGCACTCTTTCAATGGACCTTTGTTTCCCCCCTCTTCTTCACACAGTTGGTTTACTATGTCCTGGACTGTCTTTTCTATTTGGTGGGGTGTTTCTCCATCCTTTTCCGGGAAACCGAGAACCCTCAGGTTCAATCTTCGCTCTCAATTTTCCATGTCGTCAATCTTGAGCACTGATTCCTCTTCTTTTAGCTCAATATCCGTCATTCGAGCATTAAGATTCATTTAGAGTAAGTCCACATTAGTTTGGTTGTGCTCAAGATTTTAGAACTTACCCTCCATTGTTTCAACTTTTCCTTGTAATTCAGAGATGGAGGTTTTGATGTCAGAGCACAATGCTTTTATTTCTGCCAATATTCCTGCTATAGCCTCTTTGGTGGCTGCTGTGGCCATTATATCTGTTTTTTTAATTGAGAACTGCAATCCAAAGTCCAATGTTCTTCTGTACTTTTGCAGCTTTTCAATAGTCCCCTCCAGTATGTGTGGGTTTCACGATTCGTTCTAGTCGCCAGGTTAGTCTTACCAGTCGGCGGGGGCCCCTCGGTTTCCCTACCCACTGCCATCGAGTCCTGGTGGGATCTTAAATTCACCCACTTGGGTGGGTGTTTCCTACTCCTCCTGAGGTCCCCTTCACCACTCTGCACTTTTGGGGCGTTGAGGATGTTAGTATCTCTTTTGGATCTTCCACGTTGGGCCCTTCAACTTTCCTATTAAGGGGACCTCCACTTTGGCACCTTTTCAGGCCTAACTGTTAATCCCCAGATGTTGCCCCTGGGTTTCCGTTTTAGTATGTGCTCTGTTTGTGGGGGCTATTTCACTATTCAAGCACTCTGTGATTTGCATTTATTGCGTCGGTGTATTAGCCCATGCAGTCTCATCGGCTTCCCGCGGTACAGGAGACCCCTGTGTGGATGGATCCGCCCGTGGAGCGTTGTTATGCTCCTTTGCCCGTGCCGTCTGGTCCTGTGTCAGGGACCCTGATTCGTATTACAGATCTCTGACCGCCGGATGGAGGCTGCATGTGCCCGCCCCACTCTTACTTGAGCAGAGCCTGCGCCTCTTCCTGGGGGCCCCCCTCGTGCTGAGGCTAGCTTCTTCTCACTGGCCCCACTTCACCGCTCTTCTGCAGTATTTCTTCTTATTCCTCCTTTTTCAGTCGCGAGTCTTACGCCATCCCGAGTTGGGGGCAGCGACTTCCAATCGCCGGCACGCAGGGGGAAGGGGCCGCCTCTCGGGGGGTCTCCCCGCCGCCGGATGCGCTGGCCCGCCCAGATCTCCGTGGGGGCCCATGCCCAGCTCAGTCGCCCCCGGAACTGCAGCGCCGATGAAGTCAGGCCTGATGCCGCACCTCCAGCGGTGCTCTTCTTGATGTGGGCGTGCCTCCACCACACCCAGGCCACCACCTCCTCAGCCAAGGGGACCGATGCCGTCTCTCCTCCGCACAGCCGCAGCCCCCCTTCTGACAGCAGCCTCACGCACCTGGTTGGGCGTCTCGGTCTGCTTCTTCCTTCGGGTCCCGCTTCAACCCGCCGTGATGCCCACTCTTCACGATTCCGGACCTCAGCTTTCCTTCCTGGGCTTGATTCACTCCGCGTCGCCTCACTGGATTGTGGCGAGCCCCCACCGCAGGCCACACGGCACTTGCGGGACACCTCCAAAGGACCAGTCACTGGCCCGCTCTCACTTCGGCAAATCCGGGTCCAGGTACCACTCGGATCCCATTTGTAGCCGCCCAGACTCACAAGTGGACCGCTGGACCAGCCGGGCCTCTTCCCTCGCTACGTTTCAGGCCCTAGTTAGTGGGGGATGGGCTGTTTGTTCCCACTCCTCTTCACTTATTTACGAGCCAACCTCTCTCCCTAGGACTTTCTGCGCTTCCCGAGGGTGTTTTTCGGTGGATGTCTTTTCTAGGATCGCTCTAAATCGGTGCAATCAACACCTCGAGGCAGGAGCTGAGCTTCAGGCAGCCATTGCCTTCTGCGCCCCCTGGTGGTCTCCCATGGTTCCCTTCTTTAAACTCATTACCAGTTGCTGGCTATTTAACCCACACCTAGGTTGCCTCCCGTGCTTCGCGTTATTCTGTATCTAGCCGAGTGAACCTTACTGGAGCTTCTCGGACCTGAAAGGCAAGGAGAACAATGTTAGGAGGGTGGCTACATCCAGCACAAATGAAAGATATACCAGTTAGACCTTACCAGTAATGTCTCACGGCTCATCCTTCACTCCGGCGGCGTACTTCAGAAACATCAAGCGTTCAGTGCTTCATCCCTCAAGGGGGTGTCTGTACTTCTGCTCTCTATATGGTAGAGGAGAGGCACAGAGGACCCCAGCCACGATTCTCCATTATTGGTACGTGGTCGAGCAATCAAGGCCTAGCTTCTCAGGAGGTGATGCAGGCTGGTTCTTAAGTACAGTGTAGTCCCCAAGCACCCACAAAGGAATGTCCGCACACTGTATTAGTTAAAACAGTCTTTATATAATATTCAAGGTTATGTACAATATCACAATAACCCACTTTGTACTCTGTTATCTATAATGGCAAATATACAGTTCTAGGTGGTACCACAATTACTATTAGATCTCTTTAAAGTGCATCAACTGTACGGTTAAATGTCACACAAATCAGTTCGTAAAGGAAGCCAACAATAGATGCAAGAGGAAAACATTTGGTTAGAACAATTGGCAGAATACTGGCCCTGCTACCTAGACACAGTTCTGTGTGGAGTTCCCCCCCACCTGGGCAACCTGTAGAATAAAGATACATCACAAGCCCAGTCCATATATTGTTCACAAGCGACTTTCCAATAGTTCTGCAACCCCAAAGTACCTGGCGTTGTAGCGTTCCTTGTCGGGGAATCGACGGCTCTTCTTGAGTGCCCTCCCTTTAAGGCAGGAGTCACGGGTCGTTGTGAGGACGGAGAACAGGATGAACTACAACGGTGAAATGGCAGCTTCTTTCCTAGCGGGAAGGGTAAACGTCCTGCATGGAAGAGGCATGCGGGGCCCCTCGATGTCGATAGTTCAGGACCGCAAAGTGTTTGAAGAACTGTGGCCCAGCAAGGGTGTCGAGTCGTCGGCGTCTCTGTGGTCTTTGGGTGGTGGGAAACCCACCGGCGGATGCTCCTCGGCGCGTCGACGGCCTGGCCTTCTCCGGCGGGATAATGCGGGCGGCGGTGCGGACGAGCGCGTCCGTGAATCGAAAGTTCTTAGGCAACGGGAGCACGGCGGCTCCGGTCTGCCACGGTGGTCGTCGACAGTGGCGGACAACAGTCTGGGCGCTTTTCTTTGTAATTCCGCGGCAGTCCCTGTCTCCGGTCGCCAGCCTGTCGTAGGTCTGTCCCCAGGGAGCTTTGGCAAAGATCAGCTGGTGCACAATGGTCCCTCGTAGCTCGGGAAGAGGGCGCCTTACCAGGTCCTCTCTGGGTCTGTCCTTGGAGACACAGCAGCTTTCAGATTGATGAAGGAGAGCAACAGCAATTCTTCTCTTCCCGCAGGGCTTCAAGTTCAAGCGTCAGTTTCACTCCAGTTACTCTTCGTATTTTGGACTTCAGCTCTGAACACTTCTGAACACAATTCCTAGCAGTGAGAGGTCCAAAGATATACTGTTGATCTCCCATTCATTCCGCTGGGTCACACTCGAGCATCCAATCACTACGAAGGGCATTCAGCAGTCTGTCAGCCAATCAGGCGCACAGTGCATTCAGGCCATTCTTCTCCATCCAGACTCTCATAACACAGAATGTGGATTCGGACAAGTACCACGCCATTCAACACTACACACTGCATTCATACCATTTTTGGGCAGGGCTGTCTCAGTCATTGTGTCAACCACCAGAAACCAGACATCCACAACAAGAAGTGCATACTCCATTCACCTAGGTCCCAACCACAGGTGTACCCACAACATATGGTCATAGGGAAGGCTCCACCCAGTCTGGTCGGCACTTCACCGCACTACCATATATAGAACTTCCACCCAACAGCCAGTCAGGGGGAAGGGACAGAGTCAGGGCTTCCCGGGACTTCGGGAAGATCAAGGTAACAGGCGATGGAAGGCAAGAGGCCACGGGGGGCCATCTTGTCTCCATCAGAAATCTACCGATTCCAATGACAGGGCCTGGGCATCCCAAAATGGAGGACGCTCAGGGCACCAGTCAATTCAGCACGGAGCTGCCACCAGCCCATACCCTGCTCTGTGGGCCACATACAGGTGCCCAAAAACATACACTAGGGGCACAGGGTTGTACCCCCACCCATGGGTGCCATAAGGGTATCCCATGGGTTTGTTCATCAAAACTAAAAGAGAGAGCTGTGCCGCCAGGAGTCCCACATGAACTCCAGCACGGAAAACACAACAGAACACACGATAAAAAGCAGTAAAGGACAAGGATACGGAGGCCATGTCCCTCCGATGCATTTCCAGCATCACACTCATCCAGCTCCTCACGTCTCGTCACTGCTCAGTTACCAGAGCTCCAGTAACTTCAGCATTCCAGCCCGCACATCTCTGCTGCTCCTGAAGTTCCTCTTCAAGGGAGAAAAGAGACATAGGCAAGTCAGTAAAAGCGCACAGTCAACACGTTCGCAGCATGCATACCTCGCATACCGCTAGGAGGGGAACAACAAACTGCTTATCACTAAGGTTCACAGCAGTACACAGTGAACCCATGCATCCCGCAAGCAGCACCTGCAATTGAACGCATCCGCTGACCATGCCACAGTGGTTTCGCATACAGAAAGCTGTGTCTCTATTTCTTTTATTGCCTAAAATCGCCAGAAGCAGCGCTCTGAAGGCATCGCACACAACTCTCTTGGCAACAGCATTGAATAAAAGGGACTGCTCAACCAGGCCAGTGCAAGTCTATTTATACAAGACTTTCTTCATTATTAAGCAGCCAAGGCAGTGCAAGGCTGTCTACACAAGACTTTTATCATTATAAAGCAGCAAGGTGCATCTTCAAGTCACAGCTGGACTGGGTTTGAGCCCCAATGAAGTAACTGGTGCGGCAGCTCGTATCTACACACAGGAACAAACACACCTGCGAGAGACAGCAGGATGGAGAGTCCACTATTATGAACACTCAGGTGAGCGAACGTCCATTGGAAGACACCAGGGAAAACCAAGGGTTGGTAGGGAGGTTGGAGGGGTGAAGGCTTCACCAGGTAATATCTACTCTCTCGCCATAGGTGAGGTCTAAGCAGACAGGAGACCGCGCCACTTCACACGCCCCAGCAACATCTGACAATCAGTGGGTCCAGACGCTCCTGCAGAGGCCAGGTCAGCGTAACAGAACGCAAAACCAAAAACTGAACACTCTGCCTGAGCGTCATGGAGACTTTGAAGTTGACCAACTGTCCCAGTTGTTAGGGGCGCTCTGAGCAGAGGTATATTCAGCCCGAACAGAGACAAACGCCCTACGATGAGAGTTGGTCTGAGTAGAGATCGTACTGAGGAATTGGCCAGACAGTTGCTTCTGACCCATGCTGTGCAGGCCCCACTCCATGGTGGCGGCCCTCCTGCACCACCACCAGTAGCCCCTGTTCATGTGGTCGTACCAGGTACAATCCCTCTGGCCCCTGCAGAGCGGTTTACAGGGGACCCAAATAAGTTCAATGTTTTCATGAACCAGTGTCTCCTGCATTTCCTCTGCAGGCCAGATGTTTTCCCTACTGACCAGTCCAAGGTAGCCTTCGTTTTATCCTATCTGGATGGATATGCTGCAGATTGGTCTATTCCGTTGGTCAACAGGGACGACCCTTAGTTGCACAATTTTCCCAGATTCCAAAAAGAATTAGAGAAGCTGTTCACTCACCACACTGGAGGACAAGCCTTGGATAACAAACTGCTGTCATTGCGGCAGGGCAGTCAGGACCTCCTAGCCTATGTAGCAACTTTTTAAATTTATTTATTTATTTATTTATTTGTTTATATAGCGTTAAAGCCCGCGGGCATCAGAACGCTTACATTTACACTGGACAACAGAAGAAGAGACAGGACTAGGCGAGAGAAGGCCTAAGTTAACTCAAATTGATTCAGTATGTTACCAGGATTTACTTAAAAAGTAAGGTTTTCAGTTTTTTCCTGAAGGTGAGGTAGTTAGGCTCAAGTTTTAATGAGGTGGGTAGGTCATTCCATTTTCCGATGGCTAATGTCGGGAAGGCCTTGCCAAAGCATTGTTGTTTTTTAGTTATAATGGTTTGTAGTTTGCCTGTATTTGATGATCTGAGGCTCCTGGGTGGCTCGTACCATTTAAACTGTTTCTTGAGTTAGGCCGGGGCTGCGCCATATAGGCAGCGATGTACCGTGGTAAGAGACTTGAAGGAGATTCTCTCCTCCATAGCCAACCAATGGAGGGCTTTCCTTTCTCCGGAGATGTGTTCTCTCCATGATTTTCCAGCGATCGTTCTGATGGCGTTGTTTTGGATGGTTTGACATCTTTTCAAGCACTTACTATTGGCTCCCAAGAGTAGGGAGTTTCCGTAGTCCAATCTAGACAATATAGTGGCCCTAGCGATGATGATGCTGTTCTTTTGGTCTAACAATGGCCTGATCTTTTTAAGGAGGATATGATGGTACTGACAGTTTTTTTAAGGTAGCTTGTATGTGCTTCAGCGCCTAGAGAGGCTTGAAGATACACACCTAGGGTCTTTACTTTTGCTGATATTGGAATCTGGATGTTTTTGATGGTAAATGAGTTAAAGGCAGGGCTCAATTTTTTTCTGGCCTGTGTAGATCCGAAGATCATGAGCTCAGTCTTAGAGCCATTTAGAAACATCCAGTTTTCTTTCATCCAGTGTTCGATGGTGTTGTATAGGAGAGAAAGTTTATCATTGTCTATTTGGTAGTTCCCACTGAGTTCAAATACCAGTTGGGTATCGTCAGCGAAATTGGTAAAAAATATACCCATCTGGGATAGCATGGTGCAAAGGCATCGCATATAGAGGTTAAAAAGTAAGGGGGAAAAACTGGCTCCCTGAGGGACCCCACAGTCGACTAATTTGGTGTTAGATGCTTTGTCTCCCCAAACAATCTTGGATTGTCTGTTTTGCAGAAATGAGGCAATCCATTCGATGGCTCCTTCTGAGCAATTGCCTGATTTTTTGAGGGCCTCACGGAGTTTGACATGATCTAGCAAATCGAACGCCGCCGAGAGGTCCAGCAGTATCAGTAGCCCTGATTTGCCTCTGTCCAGAATGGAGAGCATTTCAGTTTGGAGGTCTAATAGCGCCGACTCAGTGCTGTGGCTGGATCTAAACCCAGATTGTTGTGGGTGAAGTAAGTTGTTTTCGTCTATAAAGCTTTGAAGTTGATCAGTAGCTATTTTATCCATAATTTTCAACAGAAAATTGCAATTTGTGATGGGCCTGAGGTTGGCAGGGTCCTGTTGGTTAAGGTCTGGTTTTTTTGGTAAAGGAGTGACCGTGACTGTTTTGATGATGTTGGGTACAGTATGGTCTCTGAATGAGGCATTTACCATTCTTGTGAGAAAGGGACTAAAGATATCAGGGTTTTCAAGAATAAGTTTAGGGGGAAGAACATTTTCTGAGCACGAGGTACACCTCATGGTGGATAGCGTTTTCTTCATAATATCAACTGTGGTGGGTCGGAATTGGAATTTAGGGGTTTCTGTCTCGATGTTGTGTTCTATGAGGTAAGTTTTAACTGAAGTGTTTGTGGTCTGGCAGTTAATGATGGTTTCTCTGGCTTTGGTAATTTTGTTTTGAAATGCAGTCTGAACATTCTCACAGTCTGTTTCGGTTGGCTGAAACGGTGGTGTGAGTGTTGTAGGCTTATCTATGGATTTAAGGATTTGGAAGAGTTTTCCAGTGGAGTTTGCCGCGGTACTTATGATATCATTATAGTGGTTTTTCTTCAAATCCACTAGTTTTGATTTATATAAGTGGTCTGCTGTCTTCCAGTTGCTTTTATTAGTTTCGGAAGGATCTTTTAACCATTTTCTTTCAAGAGTTCTTTTGTCCTTTTTAAGCTTAATGGCTTCAGCAGTGAACCATTTTTTGTGATTTGGGTTGGGTCTAACTTTTTTCTCTTTCAGGGGGGCATGGGTGTCTAACAGTTTTGACATGCCTTGGTTGTAAGTCAAGATTATATTTTTACTGTGGTCTTCGTCCTTAGTGGAGCTCATGATTTTCTGCATTTCCTCAGAGAGCATACTACTCGTGATCTTTTTCAGGTTTCTGGCCATAACTGGTTTTGGTAAGTTATCTAGTTTTCCCTTATTGAATTTCAGTGGTAGAGAGATTTCAATTTTGAAATGGTCTGACCATATGCAGGGGTAAGTACCGAGTATAGTTACTTTGGGGTTGTTTGTGACGATCCAATCTAGTTGATTATCTGTAGTTGCGGTAGGCTCTTTATTGATGATGGTGAAATCGCTGTTCTCTAAGTCCTCTTCTAGGGTAATGGCTTGCTGGTTCTGTATGTTCCCCCTCCATCTGTTTATGTCGCCTAACATTATGGTCTCTGTGTTGGTTGATTTAAGGTTGTTAAGTAGGGTCACGATCTCATCGTTAAAATCTGATACTAAAGATGGGGGTCTGTAGATAGTGATTATATTGATGCAGTTATTTGGGGTGGGTGTGAGTTTGAGGTGAATGACCTCACAACCTGAACACTGAATAGGAGAGGCAAAGAGTTTGAGTGAGTTTTTTGCGATGATCGCCACACCTCCACCCTTTCCTGTGTCTCTATATTTTGTGTAGATATTGTAGTTTGTAGGTACTGCTGTGTCTATCGTGGGTCCAACAGGCTCATGTAGCCAAGTTTCTGTAAGGCATAGGATGTCTAAGTTTTCATCCGTGATGTAATCATGGATTTCTTGTGCATGTTTAGGCATGGACCTGGTGTTTAATAGTGCAATTTTGAGATGAACTTTGTCATCTTCTATTTCCAAGTCGGGTTTCGTGTTGAGGGCGGCTTTGGGTGTAGTACTACTTGTCGATGTTGCGTTAGTGGGTGTTATCTCTTGTCTGTGTCTGAGATAATTTTGAACTAATCCTAGTTGCTGTAAGATTGTATTTCGGGACAGTAGCTCAGTTAGATTTGGGCGACCCATACCTTACTTCTTGCTGTGTCGCCCTTATGTCGAAAATGGCAGCGTTTCAGGCCGTGAGCCGTCGGACGCCGTGGACCGGCGTAGACCGGCTTCGTTGCAGAAGCGCCGGCGCTGAAGCGCCTGACGTTTCTATATGTGGGCGTGAGAGCACTCTGGGACTTGTAGTCCTGGCCGTGCGGGCTTGTGTGCCTGCGGCAGAATAAGTGCCAGAGAACACAGCAATCCAAGTTCTGAGGTGTATTCAAGAACTTGCAAGCCGCTACAGATAAAATAGACTACTCAGTCTATTCAGATTTAACTTTTCGTGTGGTTTTACGAAATGAATTGCTATTGTGCATTTAACTTCCCGTAAAAAGCACTTCAGTCACTGCTTCCCGTTAAGCTAACAAATAAGAGTATATAGGGATACAGTTGCGTCAGTCTTTAGGAGGCTGAGCTTCTATTCCACAATACAAGAACAAGCAGCAAGTCGAGTACAAGCAACGTGACGGAATGAAGTTTTAGTTTCTTTCAGGATGGTGCTCTGAGCACTGCCTCCTCTGTGCCTCCTGGGAATTCGAGTCCTGAGTGAGGATAGAACTGAGGGTGTTTATGTAGCGTCCACCGGGACCGGCGTAGACCGGCTTCGTTGCAGAAGCGCCGGCGCTGAAGCGCCTGACGTTTCTATATGTGGGCGTGAGAGCACTCTGGGACTTGTAGTCCTGGCTGTGCGGGCTCGTGTGCCTGCGGCAGAATAAGTGCCAGAGAACACAGCAATCCAAGTTCTGAGGTGTATTCAAGAACTTGCAAGCCGCTACAGATAAAATAGACTACTCAGTCTATTCAGATTTAACTTTTCGTGTGGTTTTACGAAATGAATTGCTATTGTGCATTTAACTTCCCGTGAAAAGCACTTTAGTCACTGCTTCCCGTTAAGCTAACAAATAAGAGTATATAGGGATACAGTTGCGTCAGTCTTTAGGAGGCTGAGCTTCTATTCCACAATACAAGAACAAGCAGCAAGTCGAGTACAAGCAACGTGACGGAATGAAGTTTTAGTTTCTTTCAGGATGGTGCTCTGAGCACTGCCTCCTCTGTGCCTCCTGGGAATTCGAGTCCTGAGTGAGGATAGAACTGAGGGTGTTTATGTAGCGTCCACCGGGACCGGCGTAGACCGGCTTCGTTGCAGAAGCGCCGGCGCTGAAGCGCCTGACGTTTCTATATGTGGGCGTGAGAGCACTCTGGGACTTGTAGTCCTGGCTGTGCGGGCTCGTGTGCCTGCGGCAGAATAAGTGCCAGAGAACACAGCAATCCAAGTTCTGAGGTGTATTCAAGAACTTGCAAGCCGCTACAGATAAAATAGACTACTCAGTCTATTCAGATTTAACTTTTCGTGTGGTTTTACGAAATGAATTGCTATTGTGCATTTAACTTCCCGTGAAAAGCACTTTAGTCACTGCTTCCCGTTAAGCTAACAAATAAGAGTATATAGGGATACAGTTGCGTCAGTCTTTAGGAGGCTGAGCTTCTATTCCACAATACAAGAACAAGCAGCAAGTCGAGTACAAGCAACGTGACGGAATGAAGTTTTAGTTTCTTTCAGGATGGTGCTCTGAGCACTGCCTCCTCTGTGCCTCCTGGGAATTCGAGTCCTGATTGAGGATAGAACTGAGGGTGTTTATGTAGCGTCCACCGGGACCGGCGTAGACCGGCTTTGTTGCAGAAGCGCCAGCGCTGAAGCGCCTGACGTTTCTATATGTGGCCGTGAGAGCACTCTGGGACTTGTAGTCCTGACTGTGCGGGCTCGTGTGCCTGCGGCAGAATAAGTGCCAGAGAACACAGCAATCCAAGTTCTGAGGTGTATTCAAGAACTTGCAAGCCGCTACAGATAAAATAGACTACTCAGTCTATTCAGATTTAACTTTTCGTGTGGTTTTACGAAATGAATTGCTATTGTGCATTTAACTTCCTGTGAAAAGCACTTTAGTCACTGCTTCCCGTTAAGCTAACAAATAAGAGTATATAGGGATACAGTTGCGTCAGTCTTTAGGAGGCTGAGCTTCTATTCCACAATACAAGAACAAGCAGCAAGTCGAGTACAAGCAACGTGACGGAATGAAGTTTTAGTTTCCTTCAGGATGGTGCTCTGAGCACTGCCTCCTCTGTGCCTCCTGGGAATTCGAGTCCTGAGTGAGGATAGAACTGAGGGTGTTTATGTAGCGTCCACCGGGACCGGCGTAGATCGGCTTCGTTGCAGAAGCGCCGCCGCTGAAGCGCCTGACGTTTCTATATGTGGGCGTGAGAGCACTCTGGGACTTGTAGTCCTGGCTGTGCGGGCTCGTGTGCCTGCGGCAGAATAAGTGCCAGAGAACACAGCAATCCAAGTTCTGAGGTGTATTCAAGAACTTGCAAGCCGCTACAGATAAAATAGACTACTCAGTCTATTCAGATTTAACTTTTCGTGTGGTTTTACAAAATGAATTGCTATTGTGCATTTAACTTCCCCTGAAAAGCACTTTAGTCACTGCTTCCCGTTAAGCTAACAAATAAGAGTATATAGGGATACAGTTGCGTCAGTCTTTAGGAGGCTGAGCTTCTATTCCACAATACAAGAACAAGCAGCAAGTCGAGTACAAGCAACGTGACGGAATGAAGTTTTAGTTTCTTTCAGGATGGTGCTCTGAGCACTGCCTCCTCTGTGCCTCCTGGGAATTCGAGTCCTGAGTGAGGATAGAACTGAGGGTGTTTATGTAGCGTCCACCGGGACCGGCGTAGACCGGCTTCGTTGCAGAAGCGCCGGCGCTGAAGCGCCCGACGTTTCTATATGTGGGCGTGAGAGCACTCTGGGACTTGTAGTCCTGGCTGTGCGGGCTCGTGTGCCTGTGGCAGAATAAGTGCCAGCGAACACAGCAATCCAAGTTCTGAGGTGTATTCAAGAACTTGCAAGCCGCTACAGATAAAATAGACTACTCAGTCTATTCACATTTAACTTTTCGTGTGGTTTTACGAAATGAATTGCTATTGTGCATTTAACTTCCCGTGAAAAGCACTTTAGTCACTGCTTCCCGTTAAGCTAACAAATAAGAGTATATAGGGATACAGTTGCGTCAGTCTTTAGGAGGCTGAGCTTCTATTCCACAATACAAGAACAAGCAGCAAGTCGAGTACAAGCAACGTGACGGAATGAAGTTTTAGTTTCCTTCAGGATGGTGCTCTGAGCACTGCCTCCTCTGTGCCTCCTGGGAATTCGAGTCCTGAGTGAGGATAGAACTGAGGGTGTTTATGTAGCGTCCACCGGGACCGGCGTAGACCGGCTTCGTTGCAGAAGCGCCAGCGCTGAAGCGCCTGACGTTTCTATATGTGGGCGTGAGAGCACTCTGGGACTTGTAGTCCTGGCTGTGCGGGCTCGTGTGCCTGCGGCAGAATAAGTGCCAGAGAACACAGCAATCCAAGTTCTGAGGTGTATTCAAGAACTTGCAAGCCGCTACAGATAAAATAGACTACTCAGTCTATTCAGATTTAACTTTTCGTGTGGTTTTACGAAATGAATTGCTATTGTGCATTTAACTTCCTGTGAAAAGCACTTTAGTCACTGCTTCCCGTTAAGCTAACAAATAAGAGTATATAGGGATACAGTTGCGTCAGTCTTTAGGAGGCTGAGCTTCTATTCCACAATACAAGAACAAGCAGCAAGTCGAGTACAAGCAACGTGACGGAATGAAGTTTTAGTTTCTTTCAGGATGGTGCTCTGAGCACTGCCTCCTCTGTGCCTCCTGGGAATTCGAGTCCTGAGTGAGGATAGAACTGAGGGTGTTTATGTAGCGTCCACCGGGACCGGCGTAGACCGGCTTCGTTGCAGAAGCGCCGGCCCTGAAGCGCCTGACGTTTCTATATGTGGTCGTGAGAGCACTCTGGGACTTGTAGTCCTGGCTGTGCGGGCTCGTGTGCCTGCGGCAGAATAAGTGCCAGAGAACACAGCAATCCAAGTTCTGAGGTGTATTCAAGAACTTGCAAGCCGCTACAGATAAAATAGACTACTCAGTCTATTCAGATTTAACTTTTCGTGTGGTTTTACGAAATGAATTGCTATTGTGCATTTAACTTCCCGTGAAAAGCCCTTTAGTCACTGCTTCCCGTTAAGCTAACAAATAAGAGTATATAGGGATACAGTTGCGTCAGTCTTTAGGAGGCTGAGCTTCTATTCCACAATACAAGAACAAGCAGCAAGTCGAGTACAAGCAACGTGACGGAATGAAGTTTTAGTTTCTTTCAGGATGGTGCTCTGAGCACTGCCTCCTCTGTGCCTCCTGGGAATTCGAGTCCTGAGTGAGGATAGAACTGAGGGTGTTTATGTAGCGTCCACCGGGACCGGCGTAGACCGGCTTCGTTGCAGAAGCGCCGGCGCTGAAGCGCCTGACGTTTCTATATGTGGGCGTGAGAGCACTCTGGGACTTGTAGTCCTGGCTGTGCGGGCTCGTGTGCCTGCGGCAGAATAAGTGCCAGAGAACACAGCAATCCAAGTTCTGAGGTGTATTCAAGAACTTGCAAGCCGCTACAGATAAAATAGACTACTCAGTCTATTCAGATTTAACTTTTCGTGTGGTTTTACGAAATGAATTGCTATTGTGCATTTAACTTCCCGTGAAAAGCACTTTAGTCACTGCTTCCCGTTAAGCTAACAAATAAGAGTATATAGGGATACAGTTGCGTCAGTCTTTAGGAGGCTGAGCTTCTATTCCACAATACAAGAACAAGCAGCAAGTCGAGTACAAGCAACGTGACGGAATGAAGTTTTAGTTTCTTTCAGGATGGTGCTCTGAGCACTGCCTCCTCTGTGCCTCCTGGGAATTCGAGTCCTGAGTGAGGATAGAACTGAGGGTGTTTATGTAGCGTCCACCGGGACCGGCGTAGACCGGCTTCGTTGCAGAAGCGCCGGCGCTGAAGCGCCTGACGTTTCTATATGTGGGCGTGAGAGCACTCTGGGACTTGTAGTCCTGGCTGTGCGGGCTCGTGTGCCTGCGGCAGAATAAGTGCCAGAGAACACAGCAATCCAAGTTCTGAGGTGTATTCAAGAACTTGCAAGCCGCTACAGATAAAATAGACTACTCAGTCTATTCAGATTTAACTTTTCGTGTGGTTTTACGAAATGAATTGCTATTGTGCATTTAACTTCCCGTGAAAAGCACTTTA
Organism: Ambystoma mexicanum; assembly: GCF_040938575.1. Classification (NCBI taxonomy): domain Eukaryota; kingdom Metazoa; phylum Chordata; class Amphibia; order Caudata; family Ambystomatidae; genus Ambystoma; species Ambystoma mexicanum. Next base: position 248,475,690 of record NC_090930.1, on the reverse strand, counting down.
GTCACTGCTTCCCGTTAAGCTAACAAATAAGAGTATATAGGGATACAGTTGCGTCAGTCTTTAGGAGGCTGAGCTTCTATTCCACAATACAAGAACAAGCAGCAAGTCGAGTACAAGCAACGTGACGGAATGAAGTTTTAGTTTCTTTCAGGATGGTGCTCTGAGCACTGCCTCCTCTGTGCCTCCTGGGAATTCGAGTCCTGAGTGAGGATAGAACTGAGGGTGTTTATGTAGCGTCCACCGGGACCGGCGTAGACCGGCTTTGTTGCAGAAGCGCCAGCGCTGAAGCGCCTGACGTTTCTATATGTGGGCGTGAGAGCACTCTGGGACTTGTAGTCCTGGCTGTGCGGGCTCGTGTGCCTGCGGCAGAATAAGTGCCAGAGAACACAGCAATCCAAGTTCTGAGGTGTATTCAAGAACTTGCAAGCCGCTACAGATAAAATAGACTACTCAGTCTATTCAGATTTAACTTTTCGTGTGGTTTTACGAAATGAATTGCTATTGTGCATTTAACTTCCTGTGAAAAGCACTTTAGTCACTGCTTCCCGTTAAGCTAACAAATAAGAGTATATAGGGATACAGGTGCGTCAGTCTTTAGGAGGCTGAGCTTCTATTCCACAATACAAGAACAAGCAGCAAGTCGAGTACAAGCAACGTGACGGAATGAAGTTTTAGTTTCCTTCAGGATGGTGCTCTGAGCACTGCCTCCTCTGTGCCTCCTGGGAATTCGAGTCCTGAGTGAGGATAGAACTGAGGGTGTTTATGTAGCGTCCACCGGGACCGGCGTAGACCGGCTTCGTTGCAGAAGCGCCAGCGCTGAAGCGCCTGACGTTTCTATATGTGGGCGTGAGAGCACTCTGGGACTTGTAGTCCTGGCTGTGCGGGCTCGTGTGCCTGCGGCAGAATAAGTGCCAGAGAACACAGCAATCCAAGTTCTGAGGTGTATTCAAGAACTTGCAAGCCGCTACAGATAAAATAGACTACTCAGTCTATTCAGATTTAACTTTTCGTGTGGTTTTACGAAATGAATTGCTATTGTGCATTTAACTTCCTGTGAAAAGCACTTTAGTCACTGCTTCCCGTTAAGCTAACAAATAAGAGTATATAGGGATACAGTTGCGTCAGTCTTTAGGAGGCTGAGCTTCTATTCCACAATACAAGAACAAGCAGCAAGTCGAGTACAAGCAACGTGACGGAATGAAGTTTTAGTTTCCTTCAGGATGGTGCTCTGAGCACTGCCTCCTCTGTGCCTCCTGGGAATTCGAGTCCTGAGTGAGGATACAACTGAGGGTGTTTATGTAGCGTCCACCGGGACCGGCGTAGACCGGCTTCGTTGCAGAAGCGCCGGCGCTGAAGCGCCTGACGTTTCTATATGTGGGCGTGAGAGCACTCTGGGACTTGTAGTCCTGGCTGTGCGGGCTCGTGTGCCTGCGGCAGAATAAGTGCCAGAGAACACAGCAATCCAAGTTCTGAGGTGTATTCAAGAACTTGCAAGCCGCTACAGATAAAATAGACTACTCAGTCTATTCAGATTTAACTTTTCGTGTGGTTTTACAAAATGAATTGCTATTGTGCATTTAACTTCCCGTGAAAAGCACTTTAGTCACTGCTTCCCGTTAAGCTAACAAATAAGAGTATATAGGGATACAGTTGCTTCAGTCTTTAGGAGGCTGAGCTTCTATTCCACAATACAAGAACAAGCAGCAGGTCGAGTACAAGCAACGTGACGGAATGAAGTTTTAGTTTCTTTCAGGATGGTGCTCTGAGCACTGCCTCCTCTGTGCCTCCTGGGAATTCGAGTCCTGAGTGAGGATAGAACTGAGGGTGTTTATGTAGCGTCCACCGGGACCGGCGTAGACCGGCTTCGTTGCAGAAGCGCCGGCGCTGAAGCACCTGACGTTTCTATATGTGGGCGTGGGAGCACTCTGGGACTTGTAGTCCTGGCTGTGCGGGCTCGTGTGCCTGCGGCAGAATAAGTGCCAGAGAACACAGCAATCCAAGTTCTGAGGTGTATTCAAGAACTTGCAAGCCGCTACAGATAAAATAGACTACTCAGTCTATTCAGATTTAACTTTTCGTGTGGTTTTACGAAATGAATTGCTATTGTGCATTTAACTTCCCGTGAAAAGCACTTTAGTCACTGCTTCCCGTTAAGCTAACAAATAAGAGTATATAGGGATACAGTTGCGTCAGTCTTTAGGAGGCTGAGCTTCTATTCCACAATACAAGAACAAGCAGCAAGTCGAGTACAAGCAACGTGACGGAATGAAGTTTTAGTTTCTTTCAGGATGGTGCTCTGAGCACTGCCTCCTCTGTGCCTCCTGGGAATTCGAGTCCTGAGCGAGGATAGAACTGAGGGTGTTTATGTAGCGTCCACCGGGACCGGCGTAGACCGGCTTCGTTGCTGAAGCGCCTGACGTTTCTATATGTGGGCGTGAGAGCACTCTGGGACTTGTAGTCCTGGCTGTGCGGGCTTGTGTGCCTGCGGCAGAATAAGTGCCAGAGAACACAGCAATCCAAGTTCTGAGGTGTATTCAAGAACTTGCAAGCTGCTACAGATAAAATAGACTACTCAGTCTATTCAGATTTAACTTTTCGTGTGGTTTTACGAAATGAATTGCTATTGTGCATTTAACTTCCCGTGAAAAGCACTTTAGTCACTGCTTCCCGTTAAGCTAACAAATAAGAGTATATAGGGATACAGTTGCGTCAGTCATTAGGAGGCTGAGCTTCTATTCCACAATACAAGAACAAGCAGCAAGTCGAGTACAAGCAACGTGACGGAATGACGTTTTCGTTTCTTTCAGGATGGTGCTCTGAGCACTGCCTCCTCTGTGCCTCCTGGGAATTCGAGTCCTGAGTGAGGATAGAACTGAGGGTGTTTATGTAGCGTCCACCGGGACCGGCGTAGACCGGCTTCGTTGCAGAAGCGCCGGCGCTGAAGCGCCTGACGTTTCTATATGTGGGCGTGAGAGCACTCTGGGACCTGTAGTCCTGGCTGTGCGGGCTCGTGTGCCTGCGGCAGAATAAGCGCCAGAGAACACAGCAATCCAAGTTCTGAGGTGTATTCAAGAACTTGCAAGCCGCTACAGATAAAATAGACTACTCAGTCTATTCAGATTTAACTTTTCGTGTGGTTTTACGAAATGAATTGCTATTGTGCATTTAACTTCCTGTGAAAAGCACTTTAGTCACTGCTTCCCGTTAAGCTAACAAATAAGAGTATATAGGGATACAGTTGCGTCAGTCTTTAGGAGGCTGAGCTTCTATTCCACAATACAAGAACAAGCAGCAAGTCGAGTACAAGCAACGTGATGGAATGAAGTTTTAGTTTCTTTCAGGATGGTGCTCTGAGCACTGCCTCCTCTGTGCCTCCTGGGAATTCGAGTCCTGAGTGAGGATAGAACTGAGGGTGTTTATGTAGCGTCCACCGGGACCGGCGTAGACCGGCTTCGTTGCAGAAGCGCCAGCGCTGAAGCGCCTGATGTTTCTATATGTGGGCGTGAGAGCACTCTGGGGCTTGTAGTCCTGGCTCTGCGGGCTCGTGTGCCTGCGGCAGAATAAGCGCCAGAGAACACAGCAATCCAAGTTCTGAGGTGTATTCAAGAACTTGCAAGCCGCTACAGATAAAATAGACTACTCAGTCTATTCAGATTTAACTTTTCGTGTGGTTTTACGAAATTAATTGCTATTGTGCATTTAACTTCCCGTGAAAAGCACTTTAGTCACTGCTTCCCGTTAAGCTAACAAATAAGAGTATATAGGGATACAGTTGCGTCAGTCTTTAGGAGGCTGAGCTTCTATTCCACAATACAAGAACAAGCAGCAAGTCGAGTACAAGCAACGTGACGGAATGAAGTTTTAGTTTCTTTCAGGATGGTGCTGTGAGCACTGCCTCCTCTGTGCCTCATGAGAATTCGAGTCCTGAGCGAGGATAGAACTGAGGGTGTTTATGTAGCGTCCACCGGGACCGGCGTAGACCGGCTTCGTTGCAGAAGCGCCGGCGCTGAAGCGCCTGACGTTTCTATATGTGGGCGTGAGAGCACTCTGGGACTTGTAGTCCTGGCTGTGCGGGCTCGTGTGCCTGCGGCAGAATAAGTGCCAGAGAACACAGCAATCCAAGTTCTGAGGTGTATTCAAGAACTTGCAAGCTGCTACAGATAAAATAGACTACTCGGTCTATTCAGATTTAACTTTTCGTGTGGTTTTACGAAATGAATTGCTATTGTGCATTTAACTTCCCGTGAGAAGCACTTTAGTCACTGCTTCCCCTTAAGCTAACAAATAAGAGTATATAGGGATACAGTTGCGTCAGTCTTTAGGAGGCTGAGCTTCTATTCCACAATACAAGAACAAGCAGCAAGTCGAGTACAAGCAACGTGACGGAATGAAGTTTTAGTTTCTTTCAGGATGGTGCTCTGAGCACTGCCTCCTCTGTGCCTCCTGGGAATTCGAGTCCTGAGTGAGGATAGAACTGAGGGTGTTTATGTAGCGTCCACCAGGACCGGCGTAGACCGGCTTTGTTGCAGAAGCGCCGGCGCTGAAGCGCCTGACGTTTCTATATGTGGGCGTGAGAGCACTCTGGGACTTGTAGTCCTGGCTGTGCAGGCTCGTGTGCCTGCGGCAGAATAAGTGCCAGAGAACACAGCAATCCAAGTTCTGAGGTGTATTCAAGAACTTGCAAGCCGCTACAGATAAAATAGACTACTCAGTCTATTCAGATTTAACTTTTCGTGTGGTTTTACGAAATGAATTGCTATTGTGCATTTAACTTCCCGTGAAAAGCACTTTAGTCACTGCTTCCCGTTAAGCTAACAAATAAGAGTATATAGGGATACAGTTGCGTCAGTCTTTAGGAGGCTGAGCTTCTATTCCACAATACAAGAACAAGCAGCAAGTCGAGTACAAGCAACGTGACGGAATGAAGTTTTAGTTTCTTTCAGGATGGTGCTCTGAGCACTGCCTCCTCTGTGCCTCCTGGGAATTCGAGTCCTGAGTGAGGATAGAACTGAGGGTGTTTATGTAGCGTCCACCGGGACCGGCGTAGACCGGCTTCGTTGCAGACGCGCCGGCGCTGAAGCGCCTGACGTTTCTATATGTGGGCGTGAGAGCACTCTGGGACTTGTAGTCCTGGCTGTGCGGGCTCGTGTGCCTGCGGCAGAATAAGTGCCAGAGAACACAGCAATCCAAGTTCTGAGGTGTATTCAAGAACTTGCAAGCCGCTACAGATAAAATAGACTACTCAGTCTATTCAGATTTAACTTTTCGTGTGGTTTTACGAAATGAATTGCTATTGTGCATTTAACTTCCCGTGAAAAGCACTTTAGTCACTGCTTCCCGTTAAGCTAACAAATAAGAGTATATAGGGATACAGTTGCGTCAGTCTTTAGGAGGCTGAGCTTCTATTCCACAATACAAGAACAAGCAGCAAGTCGAGTACAAGCAACGTGACGGAATGAAGTTTTAGTTTCTTTCAGGATGGTGCTCTGAGCACTGCCTCCTCTGTGCCTCCTGGGAATTCGAGTCCTGAGTGAGGATAGAACTGAGGGTGTTTATGTAGCGTCCACCGGGACCGGCGTAGACCGGCTTCGTTGCAGAAGCGCCGGCGCTGAAGCGCCTGACGTTTCTATATGTGGGCGTGAGAGCACTCTGGGACTTGTAGTCCTGGCTGTGCAGGCTCGTGTGCCTGCGGCAGAATAAGTGCCAGAGAACACAGCAATCCAAGTTCTGAGGTGTATTCAAGAACTTGCAAGCCGCTACAGATAAAATAGACTACTCAGTCTATTCAGATTTAACTTTTCGTGTGGTTTTACGAAATGAATTGCTATTGTGCATTTAACTTCCCGTGAAAAGCACTTTAGTCACTGCTTCCCGTTAAGCTAACAAATAAGAGTATATAGGGATACAGTTGCGTCAGTCTTTAGGAGGCTGAGCTTCTATTCCACAATACAAGAACAAGCAGCAAGTCGAGTACAAGCAACGTGACGGAATGAAGTTTTCATTTCTTTCAGGATGGTGCTCTGAGCACTGCCTCCTCTGTGCCTCCTGGGAATTCGAGTCCTGAGTGAGGATAGAACTGAGGGTGTTTATGTAGCGTCCACCGGGACCGGCGTAGACCGGCTTCGTTGCAGAAGCGCCGGCGCTGAAGCGCCTGACGTTTCTATATGTGGGCGTGAGAGCACTCTGGGACTTGTAGTCCTGGCTGTGCGGGCTCGTGTGCCTGCGGCAGAATAAGTGCCAGAGAACACAGCAATCCAAGTTCTGAGGTGTATTCAAGAACTTGCAAGCCGCTACAGATAAAATAGACTACTCAGTCTATTCAGATTTAACTTTTCGTGTGGTTTTACAAAATGAATTGCTATTGTGCATTTAACTTCCCGTGAAAAGCACTTTAGTCACTGCTTCCCGTTAAGCTAACAAATAAGAGTATATAGGGATACAGTTGCGTCAGTCTTTAGGAGGCTGAGCTTCTATTCCACAATACAAGAACAAGCAGCAAGTCGAGTACAAGCAACGTGACGGAATGAAGTTTTAGTTTCTTTCAGGATGGTGCTCTGAGCACTGCCTCCTCTGTGCCTCCTGGGAATTCGAGTCCTGAGTGAGGATAGAACTGAGGGTGTTTATGTAGCGTCCACCGGGACCGGCGTAGACCGGCTTCGTTGCAGAAGCGCCGGAGCTGAAGAGCCTGATGTTTCTATATGTGGGCGTGAGAGCACTCTGGGGCTTGTAGTCCTGGCTCTGCGGGCTCGTGTGCCTGCGGCAGAATAAGTGCCAGAGAACACAGCAATCCAAGTTCTGAGGTGTATTCAAGAACTTGCAAGCCGCTACAGATAAAATAGACTACTCAGTCTATTCAGATTTAACTTTTCGTGTGGTTTTACGAAATTAATTGCTATTGTGCATTTAACTTCCCGTGAAAAGCACTTTAGTCACTGCTTCCCGTTAAGCTAACAAATAAGAGTATATAGGGATACAGTTGCGTCAGTCTTTAGGAGGCTGAGCTTCTATTCCACAATACAAGAACAAGCAGCAAGTCGACTACAAGCAACGTGACGGAATGAAGTTTTAGTTTCTTTCAGGATGGTGCTGTGAGCACTGCCTCCTCTGTGCCTCATGAGAATTCGAGTCCTGAGCGAGGATAGAACTGAGGGTGTTTATGTAGCGTCCACCGGGACCGGCGTAGACCGGCTTCGTTGCAGAAGCGCCGGCGCTGAAGCGCCTGACGTTTCTATATGTGGGCGTGAGAGCACTCTGGGACTTGTAGTCCTGGCTGTGCGGGCTCGTGTGCCTGCGGCAGAATAAGTGCCAGAGAACACAGCAATCCAAGTTCTGAGGTGTATTCAAGAACTTGCAAGCTGCTACAGATAAAATAGACTACTCGGTCTATTCAGATTTAACTTTTCGTGTGGTTTTACGAAATGAATTGCTATTGTGCATTTAACTTCCCGTGAGAAGCACTTTAGTCACTGCTTCCCGTTAAGCTAACAAATAAGAGTATATAGGGATACAGTTGCGTCAGTCTTTAGGAGGCTGAGCTTCTATTCCACAATACAAGAACAAGCAGCAAGTCGAGTACAAGCAACGTGACGGAATGAAGTTTTAGTTTCTTTCAGGATGGTGCTCTGAGCACTGCCTCCTCTGTGCCTCCTGGGAATTCGAGTCCTGAGTGAGGATAGAACTGAGGGTGTTTATGTAGCGTCCACCAGGACCGGCGTAGACCGGCTTTGTTGCAGAAGCGCCGGCGCTGAAGCGCCTGACGTTTCTATATGTGGGCGTGAGAGCACTCTGGGACTTGTAGTCCTGGCTGTGCAGGCTCGTGTGCCTGCGGCAGAATAAGTGCCAGAGAACACAGCAATCCAAGTTCTGAGGTGTATTCAAGAACTTGCAAGCCGCTACAGATAAAATAGACTACTCAGTCTATTCAGATTTAACTTTTCGTGTGGTTTTACAAAATGAATTGCTATTGTGCATTTAACTTCCCGTGAAAAGCACTTTAGTCACTGCTTCCCGTTAAGCTAACAAATAAGAGTATATAGGGATACAGTTGCGTCAGTCTTTAGGAGGCTGAGCTTCTATTCCACAATACAAGAACAAGCAGCAAGTCGAGTACAAGCAACGTGACGGAATGAAGTTTTAGTTTCTTTCAGGATGGTGCTCTGAGCACTGCCTCCTCTGTGCCTCCTGGGAATTCGAGTCCTGAGTGAGGATAGAACTGAGGGTGTTTATGTAGCGTCCACCGGGACCGGCGTAGACCGGCTTCGTTGCAGAAGCGCCGGCGCTGAAGCGCCTGACGTTTCTATATGTGGGCGTGAGAGCACTCTGGGACTTGTAGTCCTGGCTGTGCGGGCTCGTGTGCCTGCGGCAGAATAAGTGCCAGAGAACACAGCAATCCAAGTTCTGAGGTGTATTCAAGAACTTGCAAGCCGCTACAGATAAAATAGACTACTCAGTCTATTCAGATTTAACTTTTCGTGTGGTTTTACGAAATGAATTGCTATTGTGCATTTAACTTCCCGTGAAAAGCACTTTAGTCACTGCTTCCGTTAAGCTAACAAATAAGAGTATATAGGGATACAGTTGCGTCAGTCTTTAGGAGGCTGAGCTTCTATTCCACAATACAAGAACAAGCAGCAAGTCGAGTGCAAGCAACGTGACGGAATGAAGTTTTAGTTTCTTTCAGGATGGTGCTCTGAGCACTGCCTCCTCTGTGCCTCCTGGGAATTCGAGTCCTGAGTGAGGATAGAACTGAGGGTGTTTATGTAGCGTCCACCGGGACCGGCGTAGACCGGCTTCGTTGCAGAAGCGCCGGCGCTGAAGCGCCTGACGTTTCTATATGTGGGCGTGAGAGCACTCTGGGACTTGTAGTCCTGGCTGTGCGGGCTCGTGTGCCTGCGGCAGAATAAGTGCCAGAGAACACAGCAATCCAAGTTCTGAGGTGTATTCAAGAACTTGCAAGCCGCTACAGATAAAATAGACTACTCAGTCTATTCAGATTTAACTTTTCGTGTGGTTTTACGAAATGAATTGCTATTGTGCATTTAACTTCCCGTGAAAAGCACTTTAGTCACTGCTTCCCGTTAAGCTAACAAATAAGAGTATATAGGGATACAGTTGCGTCAGTCTTTAGGAGGCTGAGCTTCTATTCCACAATACAAGAACAAGCAGCAAGTCGAGTACAAGCAACGTGACGGAATGAAGTTTTAGTTTCTTTCAGGATGGTGCTCTGAGCACTGCCTCCTCTGTGCCTCCTGGGAATTCGAGTCCTGAGTGAGGATAGAACTGAGGGTGTTTATGTAGCGTCCACCGGGACCGGCGTAGACCGGCTTCGTTGCAGAAGCGCCGGCGCTGAAGCGCCTGACGTTTCTATATGTGGGCGTGAGAGCACTCTGGGACTTGTAGTCCTGGCTGTGCGGGCTCGTGTGCCTGCGGCAGAATAAGTGCCAGAGAACACAGCAATCCAAGTTCTGAGGTGTATTCAAGAACTTGCAAGCCGCTACAGATAAAATAGACTACTCAGTCTATTCAGATTTAACTTTTCGTGTGGTTTTACGAAATGAATTGCTATTGTGCATTTAACTTCCCGTGAAAAGCACTTTAGTCACTGCTTCCCGTTAAGCTAACAAATAAGAGTATATAGGGATACAGTTGCGTCAGTCTTTAGGAGGCTGAGCTTCTATTCCACAATACAAGAACAAGCAGCAGGTCGAGTACAAGCAACGTGACGGAATGAAGTTTTCGTTTCTTTCGGGATGGTGCTCTGAGCACTGCCTCCTCTGTGCCTCCTGGGAATTCGAGTCCTGAGTGAGGATAGAACTGAGGGTGTTTATGTAGCGTCCACCGGGACCGGCGTAGACCGGCTTCGTTGCAGAAGCGCCGGCGCTGAAGCGCCTGACGTTTCTATATGTGGGCGTGAGAGCACTCTGGGACTTGTAGTCCTGGCTGTGCGGGCTCGTGTGCCTGCGGCAGAATAAGTGCCAGAGAACACAGCAATACAAGTTCTGAGGTGTATTCAAGAACTTGCAAGCCGCTACAGATAAAATAGACTACTCAGTCTATTCAGATTTACCTTTTCGTGTGGTTTTACGAAATGAATTGCTATTGTGCATTTAACTTCCCGTGAAAAGCACTTTAGTCACTGCTTCCCGTTAAGCTAACAAATAAGAGTATATAGGGATACAGTTGCGTCAGTCTTTAGGAGGCTGAGCTTCTATTCCACAATACAAGAACAAGCAGCAAGTCGAGTACAAGCAACGTGACGGAATGAAGTTTTAGTTTCTTTCAGGATGGTGCTCTGAGCACTGCCTCCTCTGTGCCTCCTGGGAATTCGAGTCCTGAGTGAGGATAGAACTGAGGGTGTTTATGTAGCGTCCACCGGGGCCGGCGTAGACCGGCTTCGTTGCAGAAGCGCCGGCGCTGAAGCGCCTGACGTTTCTATATGTGGGCGTGAGAGCACTCTGGGACTTGTAGTCCTGGCTGTGCGGGCTCGTGTGCCTGCGGCAGAATAAGTGCCAGAGAACACAGCAATCCAAGTTCTGAGGTGTATTCAAGAACTTGCAAGCCGCTACAGATAAAATAGACTACTCAGTCTATTCAGATTTAACTTTTCGTGTGGTTTTACAAAATGAATTGCTATTGTGCATTTAACTTCCCGTGAAAAGCACTTTAGTCACTGCTTCCCGTTAAGCTAACAAATAAGAGTATATAGGGATACAGTTGCGTCAGTCTTTAGGAGGCTGAGCTTCTATTCCACAATACAAGAACAAGCAGCAAGTCGAGTACAAGCAACGTGACAGAATGAAGTTTTAGTTTCTTTCAGGATGGTGCTCTGAGCACTGCCTCCTCTGTGCCTCCTGGGAATTCGAGTCCTGAGTGAGGATAGAACTGAGGATGTTTATGTAGCGTCCACCGGGACCGGCGTAGACCGGCTTCGTTGCTGAAGCGCCTGACGTTTCTATATGTGGGCGTGAGAGCACTCTGGGACTTGTAGTCCTGGCTGTGCGGGCTCGTGTGCCTGCGGCAGAATAAGTGCCAGAGAACACAGCAATCCAAGTTCTGAGGTGTATTCAAGAACTTGCAAGCCGCTACAGATAAAATAGACTACTCAGTCTATTCAGATTTAACTTTTCGTGTGGTTTTACGAAATGAATTGCTATTGTGCATTTAACTTCCCGTGAAAAGCACTTTAGTCACTGCTTCCCGTTAAGCTAACAAATAAGAGTATATAGGGATACAGTTGCGTCAGTCTTTAGGAGGCTGAGCTTCTATTCCACAATACAAGAACAAGCAGCAAGTCGAGTACAAGCAACGTGACGGAATGAAGTTTTAGTTTCTTTCAGGATGGTGCTCTGAGCACTGCCTCCTCTGTGCCTCCTGGGAATTCGAGTCCTGAGTGAGGATAGAACTGAGGGTGTTTATGTAGCGTCCACCGGGACCGGCGTAGACCGGCTTCGTTGCAGAAGCGCCGGCGCTGAAGCGCCTGACGTTTCTATATGTGGGCGTGAGAGCACTCTGGGACTTGTAGTCCTGGCTGTGCGGGCTCGTGTGCCTGCGGCAGAATAAGTGCCAGAGAACACAGCAATCCAAGTTCTGAGGTGTATTCAAGAACTTGCAAGCCGCTACAGATAAAATAGACTACTCAGTCTATTCAGATTTAACTTTTCGTGTGGTTTTACGAAATGAATTGCTATTGTGCATTTAACTTCCCGTGAAAAGCACTTTAGTCACTGCTTCCGTTAAGCTAACAAATAAGAGTATATAGGGATACAGTTGCGTCAGTCTTTAGGAGGCTGAGCTTCTATTCCACAATACAAGAACAAGCAGCAAGTCGAGTGCAAGCAACGTGACGGAATGAAGTTTTAGTTTCTTTCAGGATGGTGCTCTGAGCACTGCCTCCTCTGTGCCTCCTGGGAATTCGAGTCCTGAGTGAGGATAGAACTGAGGGTGTTTATGTAGCGTCCACCGGGACCGGCGTAGACCGGCTTCGTTGCAGAAGCGCCGGCGCTGAAGCGCCTGACGTTTCTATATGTGGGCGTGAGAGCACTCTGGGACTTGTAGTCCTGGCTGTGCGGGCTCGTGTGCCTGCGGCAGAATAAGTGCCAGAGAACACAGCAATCCAAGTTCTGAGGTGTATTCAAGAACTTGCAAGCCGCTACAGATAAAATAGACTACTCAGTCTATTCAGATTTAACTTTTCGTGTGGTTTTACGAAATGAATTGCTATTGTGCATTTAACTTCCCGTGAAAAGCACTTTAGTCACTGCTTCCCGTTAAGCTAACAAATAAGAGTATATAGGGATACAGTTGCGTCAGTCTTTAGGAGGCTGAGCTTCTATTCCACAATACAAGAACAAGCAGCAAGTCGAGTACAAGCAACGTGACGGAATGAAGTTTTAGTTTCTTTCAGGATGGTGCTCTGAGCACTGCCTCCTCTGTGCCTCCTGGGAATTCGAGTCCTGAGTGAGGATAGAACTGAGGGTGTTTATGTAGCGTCCACCGGGACCGGCGTAGACCGGCTTCGTTGCAGAAGCGCCGGCGCTGAAGCGCCTGACGTTTCTATATGTGGGCGTGAGAGCACTCTGGGACTTGTAGTCCTGGCTGTGCGGGCTCGTGTGCCTGCGGCAGAATAAGTGCCAGAGAACACAGCAATCCAAGTTCTGAGGTGTATTCAAGAACTTGCAAGCCGCTACAGATAAAATAGACTACTCAGTCTATTCAGATTTAACTTTTCGTGTGGTTTTACGAAATGAATTGCTATTGTGCATTTAACTTCCCGTGAAAAGCACTTTAGTCACTGCTTCCCGTTAAGCTAACAAATAAGAGTATATAGGGATACAGTTGCGTCAGTCTTTAGGAGGCTGAGCTTCTATTCCACAATACAAGAACAAGCAGCAGGTCGAGTACAAGCAACGTGACGGAATGAAGTTTTCGTTTCTTTCGGGATGGTGCTCTGAGCACTGCCTCCTCTGTGCCTCCTGGGAATTCGAGTCCTGAGTGAGGATAGAACTGAGGGTGTTTATGTAGCGTCCACCGGGACCGGCGTAGACCGGCTTCGTTGCAGAAGCGCCGGCGCTGAAGCGCCTGACGTTTCTATATGTGGGCGTGAGAGCACTCTGGGACTTGTAGTCCTGGCTGTGCGGGCTCGTGTGCCTGCGGCAGAATAAGTGCCAGAGAACACAGCAATACAAGTTCTGAGGTGTATTCAAGAACTTGCAAGCCGCTACAGATAAAATAGACTACTCAGTCTATTCAGATTTACCTTTTCGTGTGGTTTTACGAAATGAATTGCTATTGTGCATTTAACTTCCCGTGAAAAGCACTTTAGTCACTGCTTCCCGTTAAGCTAACAAATAAGAGTATATAGGGATACAGTTGCGTCAGTCTTTAGGAGGCTGAGCTTCTATTCCACAATACAAGAACAAGCAGCAAGTCGAGTACAAGCAACGTGACGGAATGAAGTTTTAGTTTCTTTCAGGATGGTGCTCTGAGCACTGCCTCCTCTGTGCCTCCTGGGAATTCGAGTCCTGAGTGAGGATAGAACTGAGGGTGTTTATGTAGCGTCCACCGGGGCCGGCGTAGACCGGCTTCGTTGCAGAAGCGCCGGCGCTGAAGCGCCTGACGTTTCTATATGTGGGCGTGAGAGCACTCTGGGACTTGTAGTCCTGGCTGTGCGGGCTCGTGTGCCTGCGGCAGAATAAGTGCCAGAGAACACAGCAATCCAAGTTCTGAGGTGTATTCAAGAACTTGCAAGCCGCTACAGATAAAATAGACTACTCAGTCTATTCAGATTTAACTTTTCGTGTGGTTTTACAAAATGAATTGCTATTGTGCATTTAACTTCCCGTGAAAAGCACTTTAGTCACTGCTTCCCGTTAAGCTAACAAATAAGAGTATATAGGGATACAGTTGCGTCAGTCTTTAGGAGGCTGAGCTTCTATTCCACAATACAAGAACAAGCAGCAAGTCGAGTACAAGCAACGTGACAGAATGAAGTTTTAGTTTCTTTCAGGATGGTGCTCTGAGCACTGCCTCCTCTGTGCCTCCTGGGAATTCGAGTCCTGAGTGAGGATAGAACTGAGGATGTTTATGTAGCGTCCACCGGGACCGGCGTAGACCGGCTTCGTTGCTGAAGCGCCTGACGTTTCTATATGTGGGCGTGAGAGCACTCTGGGACTTGTAGTCCTGGCTGTGCGGGCTCGTGTGCCTGCGGCAGAATAAGTGCCAGAGAACACAGCAATCCAAGTTCTGAGGTGTATTCAAGAACTTGCAAGCCGCTACAGATAAAATAGACTACTCAGTCTATTCAGATTTAACTTTTCGTGTGGTTTTACGAAATGAATTGCTATTGTGCATTTAACTTCCCGTGAAAAGCACTTTAGTCACTGCTTCCCGTTAAGCTAACAAATAAGAGTATATAGGGATACAGTTGCGTCAGTCTTTAGGAGGCTGAGCTTCTATTCCACAATACAAGAACAAGCAGCAAGTCGAGTACAAGCAACGTGACGGAATGAAGTTTTAGTTTCTTTCAGGATGGTGCTCTGAGCACTGCCTCCTCTGTGCCTCATGAGAATTCGAGTCCTGAGCGAGGATAGAACTGAGGGTGTTTATGTAGCGTCCACCGGGACCGGCGTAGACCGGCTTCGTTGCAGAAGCGCCGGCGCTGAAGTGCCTGACGTTTCTATATGTGGGCGTGAGAGCACTCTGGGACTTGTAGTCCTGGCTGTGCGGGCTCGTGTGCCTGCGGCAGAATAAGTGCCAGAGAACACAGCAATCCAAGTTCTGAGGTGTATTCAAGAACTTGCAAGCTGCTACAGATAAAATAGACTACTCAGTCTATTCAGATTTAACTTTTCGTGTGGTTTTACGAAATGAATTGCTATTGTGCATTTAACTTCCCGTGAGAAGCACTTTAGTCACTGCTTCCCGTTAAGCTAACAAATAAGAGTATATAGGGATACAGTTGCGTCAGTCTTTAGGAGGCTGAGCTTCTATTCCACAATACAAGAACAAGCAGCAAGTCGAGTACAAGCAACGTGACGGAATGAAGTTTTAGTTTCTTTCAGGATGGTGCTCTGAGCACTGCCTCCTCTGTGCCTCCTGGGAATTCGAGTCCTGAGTGAGGATAGAACTGAGGGTGTTTATGTAGCGTCCACCAGGACCGGCGTAGACCGGCTTCGTTGCAGAAGCGCCGGCGCTGAAGCGCCTGACGTTTCTATATGTGGGCGTGAGAGCACTCTGGGACTTGTAGTCCTGGCTGTGCGGGCTCGTGTGCCTGCGGCAGAATAAGTGCCAGAGAACACAGCAATCCAAGTTCTGAGGTGTATTCAAGAACTTGCAAGCCGCTACAGATAAAATAGACTACTCAGTCTATTCAGATTTAACTTTTCGTGTGGTTTTACGAAATGAATTGCTATTGTGCATTTAACTTCCCGTGAAAAGCACTTTAGTCACTGCTTCCCGTTAAGCTAACAAATAAGAGTATATAGGGATACAGTTGCGTCAGTCTTTAGGAGGCTGAGCTTCTATTCCACAATACAAGAACAAGCAGCAAGTCGAGTACAAGCAACGTGACGGAATGAAGTTTTAGTTTCTTTCAGGATGGTGCTCTGAGCACTGCCTCCTCTGTGCCTCCTGGGAATTCGAGTCCTGAGTGAGGATAGAACTGAGGATGTTTATGTAGCGTCCACCGGGACCGGCGTAGACCGGCTTCGTTGCTGAAGCGCCTGACGTTTCTATATGTGGGCGTGAGAGCACTCTGGGACTTGTAGTCCTGGCTGTGCGGGCTCGTGTGCCTGCGGCAGAATAAGTGCCAGAGAACACAGCAATCCAAGTTCTGAGGTGTATTCAAGAACTTGCAAGCCGCTACAGATAAAATAGACTACTCAGTCTATTCAGATTTAACTTTTCGTGTGGTTTTACGAAATTAATTGCTATTGTGCATTTAACTTCCCGTGAAAAGCACTTTAGTCACTGCTTCCCGTTAAGCTAACAAATAAGAGTATATAGGGATACAGTTGCGTCAGTCTTTAGGAGGCTGAGCTTCTATTCCACAATACAAGAACAAGCAGCAAGTCGAGTACAAGCAACGTGACGGAATGAAGTTTTAGTTTCTTTCAGGATGGTGCTCTGAGCACTGCCTCCTCTGTGCCTCATGAGAATTCGAGTCCTGAGCGAGGATAGAACTGAGGGTGTTTATGTAGCGTCCACCGGGACCGGCGTAGACCGGCTTCGTTGCAGAAGCGCCGGCGCTGAAGTGCCTGACGTTTCTATACGTGGGCGTGAGAGCACTCTGGGACTTGTAGTCCTGGCTGTGCGGGCTCGTGTGCCTGCGGCAGAATAAGTGCCAGAGAACACAGCAATCCAAGTTCTGAGGTGTATTCAAGAACTTGCAAGCTGCTACAGATAAAATAGACTACTCAGTCTATTCAGATTTAACTTTTCGTGTGGTTTTACGAAATGAATTGCTATTGTGCATTTAACTTCCCGTGAGAAGCACTTTAGTCACTGCTTCCCGTTAAGCTAACAAATAAGAGTATATAGGGATACAGTTGCGTCAGTCTTTAGGAGGCTGAGCTTCTATTCCACAATACAAGAACAAGCAGCAAGTCGAGTACAAGCAACGTGACGGAATGAAGTTTTAGTTTCTTTCAGGATGGTGCTCTGAGCACTGCCTCCTCTGTGCCTCCTGGGAATTCGAGTCCTGAGTGAGGATAGAACTGAGGGTGTTTATGTAGCGTCCACCAGGACCGGCGTAGACCGGCTTTGTTGCAGAAGCGCCGGCGCTGAAGCGCCTGACGTTTCTATATGTGGGCGTGAGAGCACTCTGGGACTTGTAGTCCTGGCTGTGCGGGCTCGTGTGCCTGCGGCAGAATAAGTGCCAGAGAACACAGCAATCCAAGTTCTGAGGTGTATTCAAGAACTTGCAAGCCGCTACAGATAAAATAGACTACTCAGTCTATTCAGATTTAACTTTTCGTGTGGTTTTACGAAATGAATTGCTATTGTGCATTTAACTTCCTGTGAAAAGCACTTTAGTCACTGCTTCCCATTAAGCTAACAAATAAGAGTATATAGGGATACAGTTGCGTCAGTCTTTAGGAGGCTGAGCTTCTATTCCACAATACAAGAACAAGCAGCAAGTCGAGTACAAGCAACGTGACGGAATGAAGTTTTAGTTTCTTTCAGGATGGTGCTCTGAGCACTGCCTCCTCTGTGCCTCATGAGAATTCGAGTCCTGAGCGAGGATAGAACTGAGGGTGTTTATGTAGCGTCCACCGGGACCGGCGTAGACCGGCTTCGTTGCAGAAGCGCCGGCGCTGAAGTGCCTGACGTTTCTATACGTGGGCGTGAGAGCACTCTGGGACTTGTAGTCCTGGCTGTGCGGGCTCGTGTGCCTGCGGCAGAATAAGTGCCAGAGAACACAGCAATCCAAGTTCTGAGGTGTATTCAAGAACTTGCAAGCTGCTACAGATAAAATAGACTACTCAGTCTATTCAGATTTAACTTTTCGTGTGGTTTTACGAAATGAATTGCTATTGTGCATTTAACTTCCCGTGAGAAGCACTTTAGTCACTGCTTCCCGTTAAGCTAACAAATAAGAGTATATAGGGATACAGTTGCGTCAGTCTTTAGGAGGCTGAGCTTCTATTCCACAATACAAGAACAAGCAGCAAGTCGAGTACAAGCAACGTGACGGAATGAAGTTTTAGTTTCTTTCAGGATGGTGCTCTGAGCACTGCCTCCTCTGTGCCTCCTGGGAATTCGAGTCCTGAGTGAGGATAGAACTGAGGGTGTTTATGTAGCGTCCACCAGGACCGGCGTAGACCGGCTTTGTTGCAGAAGCGCCGGCGCTGAAGCGCCTGACGTTTCTATATGTGGGCGTGAGAGCACTCTGGGACTTGTAGTCCTGGCTGTGCGGGCTCGTGTGCCTGCGGCAGAATAAGTGCCAGAGAACACAGCAATCCAAGTTCTGAGGTGTATTCAAGAACTTGCAAGCCGCTACAGATAAAATAGACTACTCAGTCTATTCAGATTTAACTTTTCGTGTGGTTTTACGAAATTAATTGCTATTGTGCATTTAACTTCCCGTGAAAAGCACTTTAGTCACTGCTTCCCGTTAAGCTAACAAATAAGAGTATATAGGGATACAGTTGCGTCAGTCTTTAGGAGGCTGAGCTTCTATTCCACAATACAAGAACAAGCAGCAAGTCGAGTACAAGCAACGTGACGGAATGAAGTTTTAGTTTCTTTCAGGATGGTGCTCTGAGCACTGCCTCCTCTGTGCCTCATGAGAATTCGAGTCCTGAGCGAGGATAGAACTGAGGGTGTTTATGTAGCGTCCACCGGGACCGGCGTAGACCGGCTTCGTTGCAGAAGCGCCGGCGCTGAAGTGCCTGACGTTTCTATACGTGGGCGTGAGAGCACTCTGGGACTTGTAGTCCTGGCTGTGCGGGCTCGTGTGCCTGCGGCAGAATAAGTGCCAGAGAACACAGCAATCCAAGTTCTGAGGTGTATTCAAGAACTTGCAAGCTGCTACAGATAAAATAGACTACTCAGTCTATTCAGATTTAACTTTTCGTGTGGTTTTACGAAATGAATTGCTATTGTGCATTTAACTTCCCGTGAGAAGCACTTTAGTCACTGCTTCCCGTTAAGCTAACAAATAAGAGTATATAGGGATACAGTTGCGTCAGTCTTTAGGAGGCTGAGCTTCTATTCCACAATACAAGAACAAGCAGCAAGTCGAGTACAAGCAACGTGACGGAATGAAGTTTTAGTTTCTTTCAGGATGGTGCTCTGAGCACTGCCTCCTCTGTGCCTCCTGGGAATTCGAGTCCTGAGTGAGGATAGAACTGAGGGTGTTTATGTAGCGTCCACCAGGACCGGCGTAGACCGGCTTTGTTGCAGAAGCGCCGGCGCTGAAGCGCCTGACGTTTCTATATGTGGGCGTGAGAGCACTCTGGGACTTGTAGTCCTGGCTGTGCGGGCTCGTGTGCCTGCGGCAGAATAAGTGCCAGAGAACACAGCAATCCAAGTTCTGAGGTGTATTCAAGAACTTGCAAGCCGCTACAGATAAAATAGACTACTCAGTCTATTCAGATTTAACTTTTCGTGTGGTTTTACGAAATGAATTGCTATTGTGCATTTAACTTCCTGTGAAAAGCACTTTAGTCACTGCTTCCCATTAAGCTAACAAATAAGAGTATATAGGGATACAGTTGCGTCAGTCTTTAGGAGGCTGAGCTTCTATTCCACAATACAAGAACAAGCAGCAAGTCGAGTACAAGCAACGTGATGGAATGAAGTTTTAGTTTCTTTCAGGATGGTGCTCTGAGCACTGCCTCCTCTGTGCCTCCTGGGAATTCGAGTCCTGAGTGAGGATAGAACTGAGGGTGTTTATGTAGCGTCCACCGGGACCGGCGTAGACCGGCTTCGTTGCAGAAGCGCCGGCGCTGAAGCGCCTGACATTTCTATATGTGGGCGTGAGAGCACTCTGGGACTTGTAGTCCTGGCTGTGCGGGCTTGTGTGCCTGCGGCAGAATAAGTGCCAGAGAACACAGCAATCCAAGTTCTGAGGTGTATTCAAGAACTTGCAAGCCGCTACAGATAAAATAGACTACTCAGTCTATTCAGATTTAACTTTTCGTGTGGTTTTACGAAATGAATTGCTATTGTGCATTTAACTTCCCGTGAAAAGCACTTTAGTCACTGCTTCCCGTTAAGCTAACAAATAAGAGTATATAGGGATACAGTTGCGTCAGTCTTTAGGAGGCTGAGCTTCTATTCCACAATACAAGAACAAGCAGCAAGTCGAGTACAAGCAACGTGACGGAATGAAGTTTTAGTTTCTTTCAGGATGGTGCTCTGAGCACTGCCTCCTCTGTGCCTCCTGGGAATTCGAGTCCTGAGTGAGGATAGAACTGAGGGTGTTTATGTAGCGTCCACCGGGACCGGCGTAGACCGGCTTCATTGCAGAAGCGCCGGCGCTGAAGCGCCTGACGTTTCTATATGTGGGCGTGAGAGCACTCTGGGACTTGTAGTCCTGGCTGTGCGGGCTCGTGTGCCTGCGGCAGAATAAGTGCCAGAGAACACAGCAATCCAAGTTCTGAGGTGTATTCAAGAACTTGCAAGCCGCTACAGATAAAATAGACTACTCAGTCTATTCACATTTAACTTTTCGTGTGGTTTTACGAAATGAATTGCTATTGTGCATTTAACTTCCCGTGAAAAGCACTTTAGTCACTGCTTCCCGTTAAGCTAACAAATAAGAGTATATAGGGATACAGTTGCGTCAGTCTTTAGGAGGCTGAGCTTCTATTCCACAATACAAGAACAAGCAGCAAGTCGAGTACAAGCAACGTGACGGAATGAAGTTTTAGTTTCTTTCAGGATGGTGCTCTGAGCACTGCCTCCTCTGTGCCTCCTGGGAATTCGAGTCCTGAGTGAGGATATAACTGAGGGTGTTTATGTAGCGTCCACCGGGACCGGCGTAGACCGGCTTCGTTGCAGAAGCGCCGGCGCTGAAGCGCCTGACGTTTCTATATGTGGGCGTGAGAGCACTCTGGGACTTGTAGTCCTGGCTGTGCGGGCTCGTGTGCCTGCGGCAGAATAAGTGCCAGAGAACACAGCAATCCAAGTTCTGAGGTGTATTCAAGAACTTGCAAGCCGCTACAGATAAAATAGACTACTCAGTCTATTCAGATTTAACTTTTCGTGTGGTTTTACAAAATGAATTGCTATTGTGCATTTAACTTCCCGTGAAAAGCACTTTAGTCACTGCTTCCCGTTAAGCTAACAAATAAGAGTATATAGGGATACAGTTGCGTCAGTCTTTAGGAGGCTCAGCTTCTATTCCACAATACAAGAACAAGCAGCAAGTCGAGTACAAGCAACGTGACGGAATGAAGTTTTAGTTTCTTTCAGGATGGTGCTCTGAGCACTGCCTCCTCTGTGCCTCCTGGGAATTCGAGTCCTGAGTGAGGATAGAACTGAGGGTGTTTATGTAGTGTCCACCGGGACCGGCGTAGACCGGCTTCGTTGCAGAAGCGCCGGCGCTGAAGCGCCCGACGTTTCTATATGTGGGCGTGAGAGCACTCTGGGACTTGTAGTCCTGGCTGTGCGGGCTCGTGTGCCTGCGGCAGAATAAGTGCCAGCGAACACAGCAATCCAAGTTCTGAGGTGTATTCAAGAACTTGCAAGCCGCTACAGATAAAATAGACTACTCAGTCTATTCACATTTAACTTTTCGTGTGGTTTTACGAAATGAATTGCTATTGTGCATTTAACTTCCCATGAAAAGCACTTTAGTCACTGCTTCCCGTTAAGGTAACAAATAAGAGTATATAGGGATACAGTTGCGTCAGTCTTTAGGAGGCTGAGCTTCTATTCCACAATACAAGAACAAGCAGCAAGTCGAGTACAAGCAACGTGACGGAATGAAGTTTTAGTTTCTTTCAGGATGGTGCTCTGAGCACTGCCTCCTCTGTGCCTCCTGTGAATTCGAGTCCTGAGTCAGGATAGAACTGAGGGTGTTTATGTAGCGTCCACCAGGACCAGCGTAGACCGGCTTCGTTGCAGAAGCGCCGGCGCTGAAGCGCCTGACGTTTCTATATGTGGGCGTGGGAGCACTCTGGGACTTGTAGTCCTGGCTGTGCGGGCTCGTGTGCCTGCGGCAGAATAAGTGCCAGAGAACACAGCAATCCAAGTTCTGAGGTGTATTCAAGAACTTGCAAGCCGCTACAGATAAAATAGACTACTCAGTCTATTCAGATTTAACTTTTCGTGTGGTTTTACGAAATGAATTGCTATTGTGCATTTAACTTCCCGTGAAAAGCACTTTAGTCACTGCTTCCCGTTAAGCTAACAAATAAGAGTATATAGGGATACAGTTGCGTCAGTCTTTAGGAGGCTGAGCTTCTATTCCACAATACAAGAACAAGCAGCAAGTCGAGTACAAGCAACGTGACGGAATGAAGTTTTCGTTTCTTTCAGGATGGTGCTCTGAGCACTGCCTCCTCTGTGCCTCCTGGGAATTCGAGTCCTGAGTGAGGATAGAACTGAGGGTGTTTATGTAGCGTCCACCGGGACCGGCGTAGACCGGCTTCGTTGCAGAAGCGCCGGCGCTGAAGCGCCTGATGTTTCTATATGTGGGCGTGAGAGCACTCTGGGACCTGTAGTCCTGGCTGTGCGGGCTCGTGTGCCTGCGGCAGAATAAGTGCCAGAGAACACAGCAATCCAAGTTCTGAGGTGTATTCAAGAACTTGCAAGCCGCTAAAATTAACTGAAATTTTTATCAACGTTGGTGCACAACCATTGCATGGACCTTCGGTGCAAATCTCATCAATATCTTGTCTGTCCATAGAAACATAAAAAAACATTTCCCCCCTCACAACCCATCACCCTTCCCCTTAAGCAATAAACAACAGTGGTTCCTGGTGCAAAATAATCGGTCCAATATTGGTGGAGCGTTTGCTATGAGTCCACGTCCCTGACTGGAGACGTCATTACCGGTCTCAGATGATCTGTGACACAACTGTTTAACCCCCGTTGTATGTTTATATATAGTGTTGTGTACACTGTCTTAAATATCCTTGGACTAAAAGGTGGACCACCTTGTTGGAAACTTTACCTCCACAAATCCAGAGGTTGGTACACAGTTGTACCTCCCTTTTTTAGAATACCAAACCTGTCTGTGTCACTTTCGTGCTTATCGAAAGTAACGTAAATATCTAAACATTATGTGTGAAAACGATTGTTTTGAGATTAAATACATTTCTCCAAAATACCACAGCTGTATGGTGAGCTCACATCCTGATTTCTTTGATATTCATATATGTACCCTCCTGGGCATATAAGGACCCTGCCAGGCGCCCTTTAGATACATTTATGATAGACATCCTACTGTGACCTGGAGAATCCCTACAACGCACATTGTTGTGGGCTCCCTACTTTCTCACATCCACTCCCCTCTTTCGCACGGGTGAGCTCCCCTTCTCCCATCAGCCCTAACCAAAGTATTTGCTCTGTCTTCGTACATGCCTCCCGGCCAGCCTCCTTCCCTCAGTGCACTTCCCATCCCCATTTCTGTCGCACCCCATCCCAGGCTGTGCGGAAGGTGCCAGATTCGTCATCCACCATGGCGGTTAATTTATCCATGAAGAACATGTTTTTCACTTTGGTCAGCCATTCTTCTTTGTTTGGGATCGTAGGGTTTTTCCACTTCTGCGCCAGGGCTACCTTCCCCGCCCGCAGCATCGTATCCGACATTCTGGGATATCTATGTATGTCTGAGTCCCTTGGAGGCAAACCCAGTAGCATTGTTAGCGGGTCCTGAGCGAGTAGCTAATCCCTAGTTACCTTGTTCATCCACCTATTGCAGCTTGTGCAAATACTTTTGTATGAGCGGGCAGTGCCACCACATGTGTTCCTTCGAGCCCACCCGACCACAGCCCTTTGACATCGAGGGGATGCCCCTGTGAACCTTTTGGATAATTTGAGTGGGTCTCTGTGCCATCCCTGGAGTACTTTAAAGTTATGTTCCATGTCGGCCGTAAACAGGTTCCCATGGAAGGCTATTTTAAACACCTTGCTCCACATCTCCTCTGAGATTTCCTCCCCCGCTAAGACATTCCAGTACTGTCAGAAACCTAGTCTCTCCAGCAGGTTATTGGTGTTAGTGACCTTGTACAGTTTTGACACCATCCCTTTCCTTCAACCGGCTGTGTCTAATACTTTCTCGAAGGGGGTCAGTGGTCTGTTTAGTCTTTCTCCCCATTTCTGATCGCATAGGAGGCCCTTTAGCCTAAGATACTCGAATATCATGATCGTGCCGGGACCCAGGGCCTCAACCACTTCCTCATATGATAGGAATTCTCCTTCCCGAAATAATTGCCCTACCCTTTCCATACCTTTATCCGACCAGGCCATGGCGTTAACACAAATAGAGCCCAGTGGAAAAAGTTGCGATGAACCCGTAAATCCAGCGCACATTGCGCTACAGCCGAGGCGCGGTGCTAGTGGCATGTGCTATTAGTGCCGTGGGTAACACGTCACCACCGGAATGGGAAATAAAGCGGCGGCCATGTTGGAAATCACAAACCGCCAAAAATCGCAGCCCCTGTAAGCCATCCACTCCTCCAAAGCTTGGAAAATGTCACAGGAACATACTTGGACAGGGTGCGAAAACCCAGGTTCACAGACCAGGAGCTTGCCATATTTGTTGAGGGGGTTTTGGGACATCAAGAAGAGCTGTATGGCACCCAGCAGTGCAAGACAAGTGCACAGCGGCGAGCACAGATCTGGAGACAAGTGAGCCAGAAGGTGTCAGTGGTGGGCCATGTGCCCAGGGATGGGGAGGATTGCCAGAAGCGGCTGAGCGACTTGCGGGTCCATGTCCGTGGTCTCTTGGTCCAGAACAGAAGCAAGAGCATGGGGACTGGAGTAGGGCCTGCACCACCCGAGTTGACGCCCTCGGAAGAGCAGATGACCACCCTGATTGACATGGGCACAATTGAGGGAGTCGGCGGAGCGGAGGCAGGCAGCGGTACCCAGGAGGCTGCAGGCCAGTACACCCCCACGCTGAAAACTGCATAATCATGTTAGGCCAACCCCTCCAATCCCAGTATGTGTTTGCAATGTGTGTGACGCACCGCAGCCACCCATTAGTGGCCCCTCGTACCACTGAATCTCAACTCATACAACACCCTATGTACCCACAGACATTCAGCGATCATCACAGGGCAATGATGAGGGTGAACAAGCAGCCACATCCAGCCGCAGGTCCCGACGTGCATCAACCAGCAGCACCACCACCCCCCGCACAGGGACCGGAATGAGAAGGAAAGACGCAGGACACATCCTAGGTCACCCCTCCAGAGCCCACTCAGACTGGCGCAACATCCACAAGGCCGCAGAGCGTCGCCGCCACAAAACGCCGGGAGACAACAAGGGCATTCAGGATGTGGGCCACACTACCACTGCGTTACGACATACTGCACTGGTGTCCTCACCCAGCCATAGCGCCACACATGAGATGGGCACACCCCAAGGGAGCCCGGAGCAGGTGTCAGTGGAAGCACACACTCCCCATGTACCTGTGCATGTAGGTCGTGCCAGCACACATGTGCCTGATGTAGACACACCTTCCTATGGTTCCGCTGAAGGCACACCAACCGCAGCAGCCCCATTACAGATGCTTCCATGTCCCCCCAACGGCTCCCCTGCCGCCCTGCGCAGACCTGTCAGTCCAATCAACAGCACACCTGTCAGACCCATTGCCACGGTACCTGCTGTAATGGGGAGGCTGGATGTGATGGTGGCTCCACAGCTGAGAATTGAGGCCATGTCTGTTGAGCACAACCGCCACATTAAGACAATAAGTCGTGCCATACGCAATGCTGCCAAGACCATGGCACGTGATAATGCGCGCACCTGTAGAGTGGTGGAGGGCTGAACAGTGGCTCTGACAGGATTTGGACAAAGAGTACACGAGCTGTGTGAGTGCCAGTCTGCACATGCTGAGCAGCTGCAGTCCTCAGGAGCTATTCCATCTACCTCTACAACACACACAGAGGGATCCCTGAAGGCTTGGCCAGGTGCCGTTCCCTGCGCAATCTCCCACACCGCTCACCAAAGGGACCCGGACGTGTGAAGCGCCCACGACCATCCTAGATGGCCATAGCAGTTGTGCCACGCCCTGGGCACAAGGACCCACTTGCACCGTCTTTTGGGGAGTTCACAGGGAGGAGGGTGGATTGTGTGCTGGGGAGTTCACAGGGGGCGAGAGGGATTGTGTGCTGGGGAGTTCACAGGGGGCGAGAGGGATTGTGTGCTGGGGAGTTCACAGGGGGGAGGGAGGATTGTTCAACTAATCATAGATCCTGTTCATTATGCATACAAAGCATGGATATTCATGATTGTGTTAAAGTGCTCTTTATTTTACAAGTGATATGTGTTACGTACCCAATATGTGCTACATGTACCCATCCACCAGATCAAAAATAATTGTCAATCAGGGCCTGCCTGGCCAACCTCCCCTGCCTCACCCCATCCCTGTGTGCATGTGCCCCGGCTTCGAGCACATTTTCATCATCACTCCCGTCCCCGGGTGGCTGTCATTAGCAATGGGGGGGCAATGGCACACGCCTGTGACAGCAATTGTTGTGCAGCATGGCACAGGCAGGCACGATTTTGCCAACTTTCTCTGGTGCATGCATCAATGCCCCTCCCGTACGGTCAAGACACCGGAAGCATGCCTCCAGCAATCCAAATGCCATTTCCACACAGATGCGTGTACTCCCACGGGCAATGTTGTATGCCAGCTCAGCTGGAGTATGTGGATTACGCACAGTGGTCATGAGCCATGTGTACTGCGGGTATCCTTAATCACCTGCAGGGGAGAGAATGCGGACATTAGGCCAAGGTTGGTTCAGTGGGTGTACAAGGCGCAGACATCAGTGACATTGGCAGCAGAATGATTTGTTGTAAAGGTCCATGCTATCTCAGTGCAATGTTGTCATACATCCTTCGCCTTGCGGGAAATGCATGGGCGGAGGTTTACATGCAGCAGTGTATCATTTAACATGTTAATGCTTATGTGCCTCACACTCATGTAGTACATGTACGCTACTTTTCATATACCTACTTTCATTGTGGTTTGTGCTGTGCAAGGTGCAGTATTCAATCAATGGAGTACTTCCTGCATGCATCACCCCTGTGGCTAAATGCCACAGTACTCTGTCCCTTATTTCTGGATGAGGATACCCTTATATCTGCATGTTCAGGTGACATTTTGTTAGGCCATGTGTTGTGGCATTCGCTATGGCTGGTGTTGCGTTTGCTACTTGGCACAAACATGTACATTTGGCCAGGCATGTGTTTGGCCAATCAGGGGTCACTGTCTCGGGGATGGTCATTGTTGTGACTCCAACTACTTGTGTATGGTGGTTTTGTGGATGTGCCTACATCAGGACTCTATTGGCATGACAGTCTGCTGGCCAGGGTGGGATATCTCTTCTGTGTCAGGGTGAGAAGCTGCAATGCGACATACATGGGATGCGTTGTGGTAGTTGTGCTTCCATATGTGACTGTGCTTTCACAAGTGTGTGCCATTCAGACTGGGTGTGTTCAGCTGTGTGGAACGTGTGCAAGGGTTCTCGTGCGAGGCACATGCATGGAAATTGTGCTGTGCTAGTGCTGCCTGTGTCTCATGCTGGCATGCAGAGATTCCTGTGTGTATGCCCCCCCCCAACAGGCTTACTATGGCATGCATTTCAGTATACATTTGTACTCACCCAACATCGATGTGTTTTGGCCCCATTGCCTCTCCATGTAGGCTGGCAGGGTACTGTTGCGCAGGACCCCATGGAGTCTTGGGTGGATACTGGATAGCGGCCGCAGCAGTGGGTGAAGGTTAGGTCGGGGCTACACGTCATCTGCACGTTCATGGAATGGTATTTCTTACGGTTCCTGTAGGCTTCCTCATGTTCCCGGGGTTCTACGAGTGCTACATGTGTGCAGTCTAGGGCTGCTATGGCATTGGGGACTTGGGAAATGGCATGGAACTGTGCCTTGCGCTGGTTGACCTGTGCCTGTGTGGCTGGCAATGCAATGTGCTCATTCAAATGGAGCAGCAGTGCATCCAGCACCTGTCCCAGGACGGCACTGAAGGTGGACTGGGCCATAACATGCATCATGGCAACGGTGTGTCGGAAGCTGCCAGTCATGGAGTACTGTAGAACGGACACAAGCTTCACAAGTGGGGGCACAGCGGTGCTGATGGCTATACCGCTGCCTATGTCAGCCTGGATTGTGTCCAGCAACTGGGTGATGGTTGCCCTGTCCAGCCTGTACTCACTCACCAGCTGCCCATCAGTCAGGGCCCAGGGTGTTGGCCTGAAGCTGGGGATGGCTGGCCGCCTTGCTGGTACTGGTGTCCTCCTCCTCCTCTTCATCATCCCCACACCCTCCCCTGTGCTCCCAGGGCCCTGGGATGGTTGACAGGCCTCTGTAGCTTCAGGCGCAGCAAGTACATGTCCACATCAAGTCTCCCGGCTCCAAATGGCAACATGGTGTTGGGAAGGGTGTGTTGTGCATGGGCAAGTCTTTTGTAGGCCTCTGGTGTGCATTGTTTTCACCTGGGCCCTTATTGCTGTC
Source organism: Ambystoma mexicanum (assembly GCF_040938575.1). Classification (NCBI taxonomy): domain Eukaryota; kingdom Metazoa; phylum Chordata; class Amphibia; order Caudata; family Ambystomatidae; genus Ambystoma; species Ambystoma mexicanum. The sequence goes on along the minus strand of NC_090930.1, from coordinate 248,447,541 downwards.
TCCTACCTGCTCCTGATGGTGAAATGGTGTTGGGAAGGGTGTGTTGTGCATGGTTGGGTCTTCTGTAGGCCTCTGGTGTGCCTGGGCCCTTATTGCCGTCTCCTCCCTGCTCCTGGTGGTGAGATGGTGTTGGGAAGGGTGTGTTGTGCCTGGGTGGGTCTTCTGTAGGCCTCTGGTGTGCATTGATTTCACCTGGGTCCTTATTGCTGTCTCTTCCCTGCTCCTGATGGTGAATTGGCGTGGGGAAGGGTGTGTTCTACATGGGTGGGTCTTCTGTAGGCCTCTAGTGTGCATCGTCTTCATCTGGGCCCTTATTGCTGTATCCTCCCTGCTCCTGATGGTGAAATGGCGTTGGGAAGGGTGTGTTGTGCATGGGTGGGTCTTCTGTAGGCCTCTGGTGTGCATTATTTTCACCTGGGCCCTTATTGCTGTCTCATGTGTTCTTTTACCTCCAGCATTTGGCCAGGGGTATTCGTCAAGGACGGTTTTCTTGCCGGTTTTCTGGCGCTAAGAGCGCCAACGCCGGACTTGTGATGGATCTGTGATAGCACATTTGGGTGCCAATGCTATTACAGACGGCTGTACTACCGCTGGCTGTTAAAGCGCTGGCGCGATTTACAGTCGTGATCCAGCAGGGTGGTATTGACACCGCTAATACCATTTCCGCCCGATTTAAGGGTTACCACACAACTCGTGATGATCCCCAAAGTCTTTAATCTTGATCTCAATACCACCTCTGTCAGTGTATTTTGGCAGTCAGCATGTGCGTATCTGCACATGCTGCAGGTGCTGCATTTGTGGAAGCCTGTCAGCCTTCTGAACCAATCACTCCCACTTCTAGAGTTGGTGTGGTTGGTGTCCAGAAAGGATGGGCACAATTTGTTTCTGATCGTCAGAGCTTTTGTAAACACAAATTTGGGTTTACTGTCTAGATGTTGGCGTAAATCGGAGTTCATAAGCAAACTGTGTCAATTTCTTTGTATTATTTTGCACAGGGAAGGAGCGACTTTACAGTATTTTATGATAATGTCAATGTTCTTGCGTAGTATATTGTCTTTAGTCACAGGTTGGAGCACGATTGTTCTGTCAGGTGGTTTTGGTTTTGTCATGTGATTTTTGAATAGTACTTGGTAGATACCCTCTCACTTGAAATATTTTGCTCAAAAGTTGACATTCTCTCTCAAATTGCGCATCATTACTGGAGTTACGGCATGCTCTGTAAAATTCCCCAGCTGTTATATTTATTTTTTTGTCAACATTAGTACATAAAATCAAAAAGTAAGAACAATTTGTAAAATAGAGCTTATCAAAAAACAGGATAATCGAGCAAATCAATATTTCCCCATGTGTGTGTCCCCGTCAGTAGATCTGATTTGCTGTGAGAGGCTATGGCCGTCTTTCCTACGATTGGGCCAGAGTCCGGGGGGGGGGTCGCTGGAGCATCTCCAGCTGTTATATTATTGATTGAAGATTTGCGATGACAGCTCCATGCATGCAGTGTAGAGTTGACCTCTGTGGCCCTGCGGTATGTTCGTGTTTCTATTTTACCATCTGTGATACAAATGTGGAGGTCAAGGAAGTCAATGCTGTCATGGTCACAATGCCCTGTCAATGTGATACCAGACATATTATATTTCAAGTATTGCAAGTATTTATCAAAACATTCTGGTGAACCATACCAAATGACAATACTATCATCAATATATCATCTGTACAGGGAATAAGAAATTACAGACTTCAGCAAAAGGGGACACAAACTCCGATGAGTCATCTAGCAGACTCCTTTACTCTCAGCCGGAGCCAGACAAAGTGCAGAAAGTGATTTCAACACCAGAAGATCAAGGAAAGCAGTTGACAGATGCTTGAAGATTTGAGGAAGAAATCAGCAATCGAGAGGTCGCCTTCAGCTCCAACAACGAAGATCCTGTTATTAGTCAAAAGGATCAGGCCCCCTTTGCAGAGCCTTTGGCTTACATGTCAAAAACACAAATTGAATACTAGATTCTTGAATAGAGGGGCTATTTTGACATTCCCCAAAACAAATATTGGATTTGTATATTTTTTCATCCCGACACATTGAATATGTTCAGTTCCCCAACCCTCAGGCAAACAACCTCGTGGAAGTGGGGTTTGCCTCCAAAGTTGGGAGAAAAGCAGTTCTTGCGGCAGCTGGTCCCCTACAAGCACAAGGCCTAGATGTTCATGAATTCCAGCCCCAATGCGAGGGGGGCCGCAAGGGAGGCAGCATAGAAAGTGGTGCCAATAAGGGGAAGCAGGCGATGGAAAATAATGAGCAGGAAGCCCTTGGCGGAGGACAGACTGCACTGTGGTGAATGCTAACAGAGATCATAGTGCAGGTCTGCCAGAAACTAGGAGCGGCACAAATTCCGCTTTAGTTGGGAACAAAAAAGACTCGTAAGTTGGAACACGCAGGGCTCCAGTTCGTTTACAAATTTTAGAAATTTTAAAATGAGATCAGAGGTTTTTGGTGAAACTGATTTGATCCTGCTCCAGGAGACATTGCCAATTAATTCCCCTGATCTGGAGGGATTTACAATAATAACACAGCCAGCAACCACTATGGAGAGGGGAAGACCCAAGGGTGGCTTGCAGGTCTCTCCTTTTTAAGGAGGCAGCCTTGATTCCTTGCAAGCAAGATGGGATCTTAGAGGTAAATCTGGCAGTGCCGTCGGCAAAGGGCATGAAGAAATGAATAGTCTTAAACCTCTACTGGAACCCTGCGAGTGTCAACCTTGCAGATTTTTTTGATTCTTTGACATGCTTCCTGACTCAGATAAAATTGTCCCTTCCAGAAGCCTGTATCTTAGTAGCAAGAGACCTGAATTCTCAGTGTCTCAAGCTGTTCTGGGGGATTCCCACCCAAAATGAAAACAGTAACTGCTAATGGCAGAAGGTGGTTGTCCTTTCTCAAGGAATGGGACTTGAGGATTGCTAAAGGCTCTATTGAGGAGGACGTTCCACCGGCAAGTACATGGTGCCGTGGGTCAATAGAATCTACCCCAGACTTTATTTTTCTATCAGAACATCTATTTGAAAAGTGTATTCATTTTTCAGTAAGGGAGGGTGGAACAAGTGACCACAATGCTTAGAAGTGACAATCTCTTGGAATCTTGGGGAAAAAAAAAATAATAATATATATATATATACATATATAATTTATTTATTTAAATTGATTTATTGCAGGACATAATAGAGGTAAATAGTAACAATGAAAACGACTAGTTAAGTATAGGAGAGATGGAGTTCGCCTAAACAACACTTTGTACCAGGATTGCAGAGATCTTGGGGCCCCCAATATTGAACAAAATCTTAATCCTCAAGGCTTTCATGATTTCCTATGGGCAGTCAAATGTCCCCAACCCATGTCGTCTCGTAGAACTACTGTTCATAAACATACATTTGACGAGATCACATGGATTAAAAAATTCAAAATGCATACTATCATGAATACTATGAGGAGGGAAATCCCAGGTAAGGTTTATCTTTCCAAAAGGCTAAAAATTATCAAAAAGAACTATACAAACTGGTCCAAACAGCGTCAAATGAGTCATCTCTAGAATGACTGAGAATTTATGCTCAGAGCTTTGGGAAATAGTACATCCCGATTAACAACTTTAATAATGACCAAAAATCTATTCAATCAAATAGTGTTTCGGAATCTGATTGATATTTTCTAGCAAAGTGGCTGACCCAAAAACCAAAGGGGCAACCTGTTTTCCAAATTTCTGATATAACATGGCTTTAGGAATTTAACGAAGACTATGTCCTCGAGTTGATAAATTAATCTTCACCCTCGGGAGCAGCAGGTCCTAGTGACTTAACCTACCACGTCCTGAAGGGAAATTATAAAATGTGGGCCCGCATTTTGACTATACTCTTTCGGGGAATATTGGAAAAAAGAGTGATCCCCTTTCTTGGAAATCTGCCATCGTTATTCCTATTTTTAAGAAGGGTATCGTAAGAATCCTTCAAACTACAGACCCATCACGCTGTTGGACGTGGAAATTAAGTTGTTTGCTAGTCTTTTGTTAAGAGACCTGGAGGGATGGGCCAAATTTAATCAAATCTTACCAAAGCAACAAACTGGTTTCTGGAAGGGACTTTCTACATCTCTTAACGGTATAGTTTTGGCCTCCCTTAGCAAGAGAAACGAGGGTAAGAAAACCTCACGACTTTACGGTCCCTTTATCAATTTATCTAGTGCTTTTGATTTGGTCAACAGAGACCGTCTATGGGAAAAGCTGGATAATAGGGGAGCCCCAAAATCACTCACCAATATTCTTGCTTCTCTTTACGAGGGCAATAAGGTGAGAATTAGAATGTACTCTGAAGGTCACATGTCCGAACATATTGTAGTAGGTTGAGGAGTCCGACAGGGTTATATGGTCACCCCCTTCCTTTTTAATGACCATCTGACCGATTCCGGACGGGAAGTAGACTCTGCAGCGTTGGCAAGTCCTAAAATGGGCCTTAACTCAATAAAATGGCTTATGTGGACGATATTGTCCTTCTAGATAAGACACCAGTGGGCCTCCAAAGGCTTTTGAACCCTCTGGATTCTTATATGAAGGTAAATGATTTGATTATTAATCCAGAGAAGTCAAAAATTGTAATTTTTTGTGAAAGGGGGTCTCGGGCGGTAGGTTCCCTTGGACGGTGGGAGGCCATCCAATTCCAGTGTAGAGGAGATCATCTATTTGGGTTACACCCTGTATGCCTTTCCTAGACTGGGTCAAACCCTCTCTTCTGAACTCTTGTCCAAGAGCATGCAGTTGAAATCACAGCTGCAAAAGATTGTTGGTCAATGCTGCAAATTGTCCTTCTTGCCAGCGGTAAAGTTTTATATGGCAAGAATCATTCCCGTACTCCTCTATGGATTGGAGGCTAAACCCCCGAGTGGACACTCGATTGGCAGAAAATCAAGGGGAAGTTCTGGAAGAAAGCTTTAGGTCTGCCAAACAGTCTGCCGATGGTGAGCCCGAGATATGAACTAGGTTTGAGATCACGCAGGTCTCAAGTCAATTGGAAGCTCGTATCTCTTTATAAGTTAATAATAGATCCTCTAGGTAACACACTGTATAAGGATCTCTTCTTACATCTCAATCTGAAACAGTACTCGGTCTGCAAGATCTAAAGAGGTGGGCTTTAAAAGTTCTTGTCCTCTGTGGTAGTGATGCAGAAACATTAGTCTCTAATCCTATAAGCCCTGTTAACAACAGACTAGATTAAGACAATAGATCAAATGAGGGCTTCGTCCATTGCAGCCTCCTTTTCTCCGTAGGACAAGAAGATGGGCTATCTTCCAAAATATTTGCTAAAATTTCCAGGCGCCAAGATGAGGCAGAACTTTGAGAGTTCAACTCAACTTGGTTCAAACGGGATCGTTTCTTGCTCATTGGGGGGGGTCCAAGGACATCATAAAATCCCTCTGCCCCGATTGTGTGAATCCATAAAATACAGACTATTGAACACTTGTTAAGATTTGGTCATGGGACGTGGGAGGCTAGACAAAAATATCTTGGGCATTTCACTGTCTCAACGGATTGGTTGCCTTCATTGATGTTTTGGGAAATAATGATTGCTGGTCATGAAACAGCGTTGACGATTAATGTTTTAAGAGTCCTCCAGCAGTCAGGGTTCTTTCCATTGATATCATGTTAATTTTGTATTTTGGAGATTTGGGCAAGCGCGAATATGCTGTAATGAATTTTAAATTCATTTTGTAAGATGTAATCGAATGAATCAATTGTAATCGAATTAATCAATTGTCTTTCTTTTGTGAAAAAACAAAATTTGGTTGGACCAGAATAAAATAAAATAAAAATATATATGTGTATATATAGCCTCCATATTATGATGTTGTTTGTGTATTCACTGTTGATAAGAGCATGTGTCTGTTCGTATTGTGCCATAAACAAGTTTGCAAGCGATGGTGCATATTTTTCCCCCATCACCACTCCCTTCTTTTTTACATAGTATGAATAGGAGAAAAACATTGTTGTCAAGAGTGAATCTGAGAAACATTTTCAACATTTCAACATGTGTCCTATAGGACCGTGAGAATTCTCGATAAGTGTAATCAATTGCCTTGATAGACAGTTCATAATCTATAGATGTATACAACACAACACTGCCACATCCATTGTTGCCAATAGATAGCCTTCTCTCCATTCTACATCTGACAAGAGCGGCAGAACTTGTATACTGTCCCTAATATAGGATGGAAGTGCCAGCACATGTTCTTTGATGGCGTTGTCAGTGTATTGTGACAAGCCTTCGGTTGCCCACCCTATCCCGCTCATGAATGGCCGTACTTCTGGAAGTATTTCAAATTTTTTATGTATTTTGGGCAGGAAGTAGATTGTCGGCATGGTGGGGTCTGTGCTACTTAAAATCAGTTTCTCATCATCCGTTATGAGACCTAGCCCATACCACTCTTGGATCAAGGCGTGTAGCTCCTTAACAATTGCCTTGGTCAGGTTGTCATTCAGTTTCCTATAGCATCCTGGTATTGCCAGATGTGTCAAATCCATGCTAATGTAATCCTCTGTCTTCATAATTACAAAATTGCCTCTCTTGTCTGCCTCTTTGATCACTATGTGTTTGATCACTATGTATTTGCTTCTGGTTTATTGGACTGATGAAGGCTAAATCTGGCATGAGAGGTGGTGATCTCAAACTCAAATTGAGGAGCATCGAGTCCAAATGTATCTGTCACTTATGTTGTGTCAATGAATATCTCAATACTGAACATGAGATGAATGTATTCTTATGATTATGAACAACAATGCAATGAGCCAATGTATATAGAATGTTTATCTGCAACCTTGATACAAATCTGAGAGTTCTACAAGAATACAGGTTGGCCGAAAATTGAACTTACTTGATGCTAAAAATATACTCTAATTGGAGGTGATGTCTGGAGCAAACATATCACCATTGACAGGCTGACAGAAGATACATGGTAACAACAACCAAACCAATATCCTGGACAAATACTGCAGCTCAGACTCGAGCTTTAACCACTACTTAGGGAACTCAAGCACTACTCTGGCAACATGCCACATTACGAGGATACCAACAGTACACCAATATAGCTGCAATGAGGGCATCTGACTAAGCAACACAAAACACACTTATACTTTAAAAGATGAAGGCTACCGCAGTGATCTAGAAACTAGTACTGAGCGTCCGCATTGTGGTGTCATGCTCAGCACGCAACTGAGCCCATAAACAACCAAATAAAATGGCGTCAGCACGAAACATATACGCAAGATGTTCGGGATTGATCCCAGATATTGAAAGAAGACTGCATTCAAGGTAAGAAATAGTCCTAAAACCTACTGACCAGAGACAGCGCAACAGAAATAATTTTCTTGGCATCCAGTACTCGATAACAAGACAGACATTGGCCGCATCATGCTGGCCTTACCCGTTAAAGGAAACAGCACGGATATGGAGACAAGCAATACACGCACCTATTTATCTCTGCATTATGGGAACCAAGCTTGTAACATTACATGCAATAACCAGGTAGTCTTATTTGGAAATGGCCAAAATAGAGAATACTGTGACATTTTAGACCACACCGAATGTATTCATATATTACAGACACTTCCCGCAATCATCATGCAGAAGATTTACGTTAGTATACTGACACAAGAGGGCAATCCAGGAATTAGCAAATTCTATTTACTCAAGTACATGCAACCTAATAATAATAGCTGGGTGCTCATGACACTTTGCCCTTCACAGGATCTAGCCGAGAGATGAGATCATATTAACAATAAGACACAACACAACTGGAATTGCTAAATCAGACCAGATGGTCGTGACAGAAACTACTCCATGACACAGGTACTGTCAACTGTTGTATGAAAAAGGTACTTTATAAATTAAAACAATGCCGTACATTTTACAAGGTAGTGCAAATTAAAAAAATTCAATTATAACCTGCATCCCAATAATTTATGTCTGTATCTGTTACACACGTGGTGCATGTTTGTGGCATATCCTGTGTTTGCATGGTGGATTCATGGAAGAAGGGATTTTGCGTCCAAAGAGTAATACCTGCTAGTGTGGTTCGAGCCATTATTGATGAACTCCCCAGTGACAGCAGATAATACCATGGATTGATGCAGCCAGTATCTCAACTGCAGCAGTATGATTTGTTGTGTCTTTGATATCCACCTTACCAAACTAAATACAAATATTAAAAATAATTAAAGCTTAACAGTTGTGAGAAAGTTTTGTAAGCGCACTACACGTTCAAACATATAAGAGTATCGTTACATATTGGTGTGCAATAACAAGTGCATTAGCCTATGTCGCTCGTTTCATCCACATATCCCCCCCCTCCAGTATCAATAGCAGTTGGCACCTGTGATTGTGTGCTCGCAAGGGGGCTGGGTGGATGGGGACACTCAGGGTGCAGTACACCATGTGCACCTCAAAGGCATTTTACGCACTGTGACTATTCTCCAAATGGCCGCCGCAGCCCTGCTCTCTCCAGACTCCCCTTTGAAGACCCCCTTCCTGCAATTAAACATATGTATGTGTCCCTTGAACATTGGCCCGGGTCTATCGCGCTTGCCCCATCCTCATCCTCCCCCTCTCACTTTTACATAGAAGCTCAACGTCTGTAGATCTCTGGTACTTTATGGGCGGTACTATTGCAACAGCCTCTTCCTTAATTTACCCACTTTCTCTCTCTGCCCTCTCCAGCTAATTTTCGAAAGAAGGCTGCAAGACTTATCATTGGTTTCAAGACCAGGGACCGCATATCTCACTGTGGCTCTTCAACCTTTACTTGGCATGTCAAGCGCACCTAATCTCTACATTCTTTTCTAACTTTCAGTGTTATACGGACGACAGTTCTCCTTCAAGCTGTGTGCTGCATCCTACCCTCTCTCGATTATTCCTGACTGTGTATCTGCGATTCAGGAATGGTGAGCCTCTAACAATGTCTGCCTCAAAGCCAGTAAGACTGAGATCATCCTTATTGGACCCCTGCTACTGCTTTCCCTCTTTCACACCGGCTGTCCTCCTTGGGTCCTGTACCTGCGCCTTACGGTGAGGAAAAAAACCTTGTCGTCATCTTTGACTCCACCCTCTCCTTCTGTTCTCACATTACAGATGTCTTTAGGAAGTCCCAGTATCGGCTGCACCTACTGAGAGGTATTGTTACTTTTGTTACTTTCCCTTCGAAGCTCACTGTCTCAAGAGCCCTAGTTCTCTCTAGGTTGGACTATTGTAACAGCCTTTTCTAAATCTTCCTGCCTCTACTCTTCGACCAATGCAACTTATCCAGAACAGGACTGCAAGACTTGTCCTTGGCCTTAAGCCAAGGGATCATATATCTCCAGTCCTGACATCTCTACACTTGGCTCCAATTGGTAGCTGCAAGGATCAAGTTCAAGACCCTCTGCATTGTTCACAAGGCTTTCTGGGGCCAGGGACAACACAACATGCAACTTTATCTTCCTAAGCATTTTTCTTCTTGAGCCCTTCGCTCATCCACCTCCAACTCTCTGGAGATTAGACACTTCTCTAGGTAGAGTGGGGGGTAGATTTCTCTCCTCGGCTGGTGACTCCCTCTGGAACAGCTTCCCTGCCTCTCTCAAACTTGAGCAGGAACACCTCAGGTTCTGGAAGCAATTGAAGATTTTTCTTCATGCTTCTGCTTTCTCTCCTTCTCCCTTGCTGAGGTTCTCATTCTGCTGCACGAACCGGTTACCTGGCCACCCTCTAAACCTTATGGGGACCCGGTTCCCTCATGACCAGTAGCCCCATGCACTGCCTCCGGGTCCACCACGCACTATGGACAGTATCTGCACCCCCATGGTGCCATGCCTATTTGCACTTAGCTAGAGCCGGCCACCCTGGTGTCACTTACTGGAGGTTGCTTATTGCACTCTCCCCTTCCATCCACCTGGCACTTCTCCTCTTGTTTCCCCTTGCACGACATGAATGACACAAGGCCTAGTAAGATCATTTGTTCCGTTTCCCTTTATTTTTCCCTTCCTTGTCTTGTCGCACCTAGAAACACCTGTGTACCGGCGCGTTATAAATGATATATCGGGTAGTTGTTGTTTTCTTCCCTGCCCCCAACACCACCCTTTTTTGGTCTTCTGGCGACATGCACTTTTTTGTGTGTAGGTGCTTCATAAATAAGAAAATAAATTAATAAAGTAAATGAAGTCTGGACACGCTGGAAAGTAGGTACCATGATATGTAACTGCAGATTGCAATAGACCAAAGGTGCCACAGTGTTAGCCAACATTGAAATAATGGGTGAAGGAATTTGTATTGCCAATGTGCATTATGTACATTTACATCTTAGTGTGGAGGGCAACGAGCGGCACATGCATGAATGCAGAAATGAATATGATTGTGGGAATAGATGTACACAGACGCTAGTGAGCCTGTAATCCACTGTTCGTGTCTCTACACTTTTACGTGATCACTGTACTTCTCTTTCCGTCACTATTATCCCTTCAGGTTTTAGCAATTATGCCAGACAAACTCTGATGCCTTTGTGGTTGCTTTTACAATGATATTCAAGACCCTTGTATTATCCACAAGGCTGTCTGGGGATCACACTACCTGGAGCTCTTTCTGACAAACTACTCTTCTTCATGATACCTTCAATCCTGTCACTCCAACTCTCTGCTGGGGAAACGTTTCTCATAGCAGAGAGCAGGGGGGGGATCACTATTGATATATAAGGAAATCCGTGCCTGCCTGGACCGTGCCTGAGGTTATCTTTGAAAGAAAACATAAATGTATTGGGAACAGGCACGTTGATACCGGCGGGTGAAGGATGCCTGTGACCGCGATGAAGTTGACCACGTAAATCTTCTGAGTTGGTGTCCGAGCTGAAGGTCAAGTAAGGTGCGCAGTCAGTGGTTGTATTCCACAAGCCAGGTAAGTGTGCTCTGGTCATTTGCGGATGGAGTAGGTACGAGACGCTTCAGCGATGATTCCGCTGGTTCTGATGGAGAAAACGGGTAAATTGCGCCTTTGCAATGATTTGGCTGGCTATGCAGGCAAGATGCTTCTCCGAGATGGTTGCACTGGAAAATAGGTAAAATGCTTCTCAAGCAGCGGTGAGCGTTATGCTGCTTAGGCAGAATAACGCGAAGCCTAGGCCTGCGGGCGGGGCAGGTTTAAATAGCCTGCTCCTGGCCACGCCCCCTTGCTCTGCTAGATGGTTCCACCCTGCCACTCCCAAATTCATCGATTCCTATGGCCACGCCCAGCCCAGATACACGTGGTTGACTGATATGAGATGGAATGACACGTGCTCAAGGGAAAAAGTGTGCAGAGCAAACTTTCTTATGAGCCTGGCACCGGTCCAACTGGACCCTTTAGGGGATGTAAACTGGGGTTCCTGTCCCGTGGCCAAGACAATGTCGGAAAGTAAAGTTTCTATTTCAGAAAACTGTGTTTTGAAGCTGTTGGTCCTCCGCTACATCAGAAGAATGGATTTGCAAAACGCAATGTAAGCAAGATTTTAAATAATATTTATTGAAGTGTGGATTGAAAGTGTGCTGTGTGCCATATGATTAATGTTCTGACCGATGTTCAATTTGATGCATAGACTAGACATCGTAGGTGTTAATTGTAACTTAAATTTATAGCCAAAATAAGAATGTACTGTGTATATTTAACTATAAAGTGGTTATCGAAATATGTTTTTGCATTCTCTATTTTGCATAGTTATATAATCCCATTGTGCGCCTGCCATACAGTCTACCGGTTAATGGCTTCTTCAACAGTATTTGGACAATAATTATCAACAACAGATCTGTGATAATGATCATCTGGGACGATCGCCAGACAACAATCTGTCCTTTCGCGGTTGCAGTAACAAGGAGCAACATGGGAGTGTATAGGTTGTAAAAATGTGCGGATGAGAAAGTGTTGCATTTAGTTCAATTTTAAAGCACTAATTTCTCCTCTGTAATGGAGCGCCATGTGCGTAGATTACTCGGTCATGGAAGATCATTTTTGGTGAAGAACGCAAAGGCTAGCATTAATTAATCGATGATCGGATTTGACATTAGAAGAACACTGTTGACAGTTACAAGATTTTGTGGACTTAATTAAATGTTTTCATCGTTGTGTCAAAATTAAAAGTACTTGTTACAGTCACGACTATTGCTATTTTCTTCAAAATGAAATGTTTCTATAATTTTTGTAAAAATAAACAACAGTTTTGCGTTTGTTGCGGATGTTTGTATTTAATTTAATTTTTTAATGTTTTTATTGGCATTTGTTATTATCAGCAGTAACATAATGAACGATTGGTTAATAGTAATTAGCATCAAAAGGAGGGGGGAGAGAAGTGGGGAAACAATAAACGGACTGAACATAGTCTTCGATGCTACTCAAGTGTGTCGAGGCACACGGCCCGATGTGTAGGATCTGGAGGACTTCGGATGTTCCTGGGCGGTAGATTGGCTGGTGGTGTCGGGTCTGACAGTTCTGGGTGCTCCTCAGCCAGGTATTGGAGTCTGTGTTTTAGGCTGTTGGTATTCTGGTGGGCAGTAGTGGTTCAGGGAGGCTTGTCGTCCGACGGGTGAAATACATCCCGTATTAGGGCTTTCCAGTCTTCTTAGTTAGTGCTTGCTTCTCCTCTCGCTCTGTCCACTCCTTCTCCCTATACTGTTGTTTCGGCTCCAGCCCAGCGCTCCAGTTCTTTGTGCCACCTGGCGTATTGTGGGCCCTTGGGGAATTTCCAGGCCATAGCTATAGCTCTTTTCGCTATCACGCATACTATGTCCATAAGTTTCACTATATGCCGTAGTTTGCTTATTCTCAGGTATACTCCTAGGAGGCATTCTTTCGAGGACCATTCATATCGGGTCACCCCTGCTTGTCTGCAGGTCTGTTCTATTCTGGACCAGACGTTTTGGATCTTTGGACATTCCCAGAATGTGCGTCATCCCCGCACCTTCCGCGTTGCATTGGGGGGATACAGGGGTGGTGTTCTTGCAGAATTCGGCTTTTTTTCCTAGTGTCATATATGTTCTGTATAAGACCTGGAGTTGGATTAATCTGAATCTGGCATTCCTCGACACCTTTCTGGGGTATATTAGAGCTCTTTCCCATTCCTTTTCTGTGATATCTACTCCCAGCTATGCCTCCCACTGTGTTTTGAGGGCCTCTCTTTTAGGGTTGGGCCTGTCTGCTAATTGGGCGTAGAGACTGGACACTGGTTTCCATCCATCCCCTAGGTTGTATAGCAATGTCAGTATTGGGTCTTGCTCTGGTTTGGCTGGCCATTCTTTCCATTGAGACTTCGCGCCTTCTCTGACTCTTCTGTGCCACAGGAATTGGCCTTTGGGTAGGCCCTCTTTCCCTACCATGGTCTCAAATTCTCTAAAAGTCCCTTCTTCATACGCGTCCCCCTAGGTGTAGATGCCATATTCTTCCCATTTCCTCATCAGGGCTAGGTCTGTTTTCCCTTTGCAAATCCCCGCTGCGATCGGTATGTCTGTTGAGTAGGGGCGTGCGCTTTTTGTGAGTTTCATAGCCATGGCCCAAACCTTCCTGCCCAACTCCACCAGCATCGGAATTTCTCCCAGACATCCTTCCGGGATCCACAGTGTTTCTTTGAGGTTTGCTGGCGCTATCAGTTGTTTAAGCAGCCTGGTTTCTGAGGTGCGCTCGTCTCATGACTCAGTTGGGCGGCTAGGAAGTACCTTTCGAGGTCCGGGAGTTGGATTCTGCCTGCTGCATATGGTAGTGTCAGTGCTCCGAGGGATATCTTGTGTCTGCCGTTGCCCCATAGTAGTTCCCTCAGTAACTTTTCTAGTACCCGGAAGAAAGAGGTTGGGACAAGGTAGTATATGTTGTGGGAAAAGTATAGGAACCTAGGGAGCACTATCATTTTGACCACTGCAGCCCTGCCCATCACCGATAGCGGTAGCGTTGACCAGGATTTAATGGATTTCCTAAGCCCGTGTACCGATACCTGGGTATTACCCCCATGCGTCTGTTCCTCCGTATGCCAGACGTTAACTCCCAGGTATCTGAAGGTGTGCCGCTTCCACTGGATTCCCACCACCAGCAGTTCAGTGTTGGTTCACTCAGACAGGCCCCCCAGCGGGAATATACTTGACTTTTCCTTTCTGAAAGAGATCCCTGACACCCTGGCAAAGTTCCCAAGGACCTCTAAGACTGTTGGCAGGTTAAGGTGTGGGTCCGTCAGGTATAACAGGACATCGTCTGCATATAATGAGACTATGTGGTATTCGCCCCCAATTCTGATGCCCGCATCAAAAAACGGTTTCCTCATAAATGTAGCCAGTGGTTCTAGGCCCAAGATGTAGAGCATTGGGGAAAGGGGGCAGCCCTGTCTTGTGCCCCTCTGGATATCCCACAGTGATGACACCGTCTTCCCGGTCTTGACTCTGGCCACTGGTGAGTGGTATAGTATTTTTATCCACCTGATGAAGGTTTCCCCCAGCCCAAATGTCTTAAGACCTCCAGCAACCACTCCCAGTATATGGAGTCGAAAGCTTTCGTGGTGTCCAAGGATACCACCGCGTATGGTTTGTGTGAATGTTTCGTTTGTGCCACTATGTGTTGCAACCTTCGTAGGATCATGGCTGTGCTACAACCTGGTATGAACCCGTTTTGGTCTTCGTGTATTAATGTGCCTATCACCTTTGAGAGTTTTTGGGCTAATATAGTTGTCAATATTTTTATATCATAGTTCAGCATGGCCAGTGGTCTGTACGAGCCACATTCTTCTTCAGGCTTTCCGGGTTTGGGGATCGGCACTATCAGCTTCTCCCTCATGCTTTTCAGCAGGGTCCCTTTCTCATAGGACTCCCTAAAGACTTCCAGTAGGATGGGGCCCAGGGCTGCATCATACACTTTGTAGAACTCGGGCGGCAAGCCATCGGTGCCTTGGGTCTTGCTCGTGGACCGTGATCTGACTGCTTCAGTTATGTCCTCTACTGTTAAATCCTTATTTAGGGCGGTTCTCTGAGCTTCGTTCAGTGTTGGTAGGCCTATCTCTTCCAGGGTGTCTAATATGTCTCTTTGTGGCATCACAGTTTTGTGACTATACAGCTGGGAGTAGAAGTGCATGAAGGTCTCGTTGATTGCGGGCTGCAATGTGTGGGTCTCACCAGTGGGAGCTTTGATTTCAGTGATCAGGGATTTTGGGTGTTCCCTTTTGCACAGCCAGGCCAAGAGTCTGCTCGGTTTGTCACCTCCTGCGTGTGCCCGAGTGGTCTTGGTTATATAGTCAAATTTAGCCAATCTGGGCCATGCGCTTTGGCAGTCATTCCTGAGTGTGGAGTGTTCCTCCTCTGTCTCCCTTGTTTTGGGCGCAGTGGTTTCAAGCTGGGTGATCATCTTCTCCCATGCGTCTGCCTCCAGCATTAGCAATGGCTTCTCCTCTAACAACCAGCTTTAGCGCTTCCCATATTGTGTCCCATTCCTCCACACTGCCCACGTTGATATCTAAGTATTCTTGTATTTTGTCTCGGAGTCCTTCTTAGAAGGCACCATCAGTGAGTGGTTCTGTTTGCATCCGCCATAGTGGTATGGGTGGTTTAGGCCCCCGTGTTTTCCATTCCATAAGTAGTGGGGAGTGATCGGATATTGTTCTTCCCAGGTAGGTTGCTGACTCAACCTGGGGCAAGTGTTGTTTATCTAGTAGCAGATAGTCGATTCTGGTGTAGAGCGCGTGGGAAGATGAGAAATATGAGTATTCTCTATTCTTTGGGTGAAGTTTCAGCCAGGTACAGGTTCTCAATTACTTTGTTCAGTGGGGATTGGGAAGGGACAGTTGATGACGTTGGAAGGTTGGATCTGTCCAGCGAGTAATCTCGCGTACAATTAAAGTCACTTCCCCATATAAAAAAGCCGTTTCTGTAGGGCGCTAGTTTGGCGCTTAGCTTGGCCAGTTAAGCCGGGATACCGCTGTTGGGGAGGTAGGAGTTGACAATACATACTTCCAGTTGTTCAACGCTTCCTCTCAGCATCAGGTATCTTCCTTAGGTGTCCTCTTCCTTCGATATTAGCTTGAATGGTGTTGCGCCATCAATCCAAGTGTATACTCTGCGCATGTATTTGGAGTAAGCTGCGCCATAGCCCTGTCCTCCCCATCGTTCAGACACTTTGGCGGTGTCTTCAGCTGTTAGGTGTGTTTCTTCCAGGAGTGCAATTGAGACATGTTTTCTTCTTAGGTAGGATTTGATTCTATTCCTTGGCATGTAGGAGCCCATCCCTCACATTCCATGTCATCACTCTGATGTTAGCCGGCATCTTTGTGTTGTGTTATCCGGGTTGGTAGTTCCGATGTCCTTTGTTTCTGTTTATGTGTCATGGCGAAGACTAAAGAAGGTGTATAACAGTAACTTGTTAAACTCAACCAACTGCACCCAGCAGTTGCGCCCTGTGGGCAATGCTCAGGTGTCCCCTGCCACGTTTTGGCCTCTCCACGCTGTCCCTGGCGACGGCAACAGGCCAGCATCAGTCTTTTCTTAGGGTCGTGCCATTTGCCCGGGTCAGGCGGTGTGACAGGCTTCCCGTCTTTTTTGGGAGACATTGGTTAAGTTGGTTGCTTGTTTAGTTTTTTTATTTTTATTTAGTTTTTTATTTATAATGCACACCAGAACCAGGAGCATCAGGGAGCAGAAGATAAGCATATGTTCAGCTTAGTTACAGGGTACATGGATACATGAAATGCAGGACAAAATATACAATAGCACATCAGTATATACAGTGTAAATTACAGTGTAAATTACATGGCCAAGTAGCATAGAATTAAAGTGAGCGCAATACATCAGGAAAGGAGTCCAAGTGGACTAGCATAGTAAGCGAATCAGTAAACAGAGGGTGGCCGTGAGTGAGGAGCGTCAAGAGGGTGTTATTAGAGTAGTGATTATTTGTTATTTTCTTTTAGCCAGTTGGTCAGATTCTGTCTGAATTTAGAGAAGGGCTGGGGTTCTCCTATACCGGGAGGTAGGGATTTCCACAATTGCGCAGCCTTAACTGGGAAACTGTGTCGTCCGATAGTGGAGAGTCTGAATCGTGGTACTTGGAGGCAGTTAGAGTTGGCTGTTCGAGTCTGTCTGGGCGATTCTTTTCTTTTTACACAGATTCTGTCCATGAGGTATGGCAGTGCATTATTATTATTAAGGCACTTGTGGGTAAGGGAGGCAATCTTCAGTTTGATTTTTATCAAAAGGTGGATAGCCATTTGTGTGCTCTTCTTGTAGAGGAAATATGCTCATTTCTATTGATCTTAAGTGCTGCTCTCAGGGCATTGTTCTGGAGAACCTGTATTTTATGGATAGTCTGTTTACTCACTCCAATGTAGAGTGCGTTACAGTAATCCAATTTGGAAAGTATGAGGGCTCTGGAGAGCGTAAGGCAGCTGTCGGTGGAGAGGAATTGTTTACTGGCTCTGATAAGTTTGCATGTGTATGCGGTAGCAGAGGATAGGGAGTTGACTTGTTTAGAGAAGTTCAGGGTGGCGTCTAGGTAAAAGCCTAGGGTCTTCACTTCCTTTGCTGCTTTTATGTTGTTGCCATCAATGGTGAAGTTGGCATAATCTGGGCTAAGTTTGGATGTGTGGGTCGGGGTGCCTAAGATAATAAGCTCAGTTTTGTCATTGTTCAGGCATAGTCCATGGGTGGCCATCCATGCCTGAACGACGCTGTAAATTCTATTCACCAAAGCCAGATCAACGGCGTAATCTCCTGAAAGCGGAAGGAAGATTTGGGTATCGTCTGCATAGTTTGTGTAGGCAATACACAAATGGTCCATTTCGTCGAAGAGGGGCTTAGTGAATACATTGTAGAGTGTAGGTGACATAGAGGATCCCTGTGGTACACCGCAGGTTATAGGGATAGGGTCTGCTGAGGCCAAAGGAGAGAAGACTCTCATGGTCCGGCTGCTCAGAAAAGACTCGATCCAGGTTATAGCCTCCTTAGAGAAGTGAGCTGCGGAGTCTAGGTGGCTGCATAAGACTTTGTGGTCAACCAAGTCAAATGCAGCCGAGAGGTCTAGAAGGAGGAGTAAGGCTGCTTGGCGTTTGTCTCTAAACTCATCTATTTGGGCCTTAAGATCAATTAAGGCTGTCTCCGTGCCATGTTGAGGGCAGAATCCAGATTGACGAGATCCTAGTAGGAGGTTAGATTCCAGGAAGTTCTGTATTTGAATATAGGCCACTTTATCCAAAATTTTTAGAAGAAATGGCACAGTCGTGATGGGCCTGAAGTTCGTGGGAATGGCAGGGTCAAGGGTTTGCTTTTTCAGTAATGGCAGTACACAGGATTCTTTCAGGTTGTTCGGGACAGTACTGGTAGTGAATGAGGTGTTGATAAGTTTAGTTATGAAGGGCAAGAGTTCTCTCGCAGCATCTTTAATAAGTTGTGCCAGGCATTGGTCACCTTTGCAATTGGACGGTTTAAGTCCCAGTATGACCTTCTCCACCTCAATGGTCGATACTTTAGAGAAGCTAAAGCGCGTTTCTTGTTTATAATGTGGTGGGGGAGCTATGCTCTGAGGAGTTTGAGGTGCTAGAGAAGCTTTCTTGTGGACAATTGTAGGTTGGCAACTTTGTTAGTTAAAGCGTGTTGGATACTGGAGCACCACTTTTTGTCTTTGATGCAATTTTCTTGTGGTACAATGGGCGTTTCCAGTTCTTTCAGAATACTGAACAATTCTTTGACACTAGATTTGGATTGAGATATTCTGTTGTTATAAGTCTCCTGTTTGGCTAAGAGGATGTCTTTCTTATTTTGCGTTGAGACCTTAGTAAGGTTTAGTTTGTTTTCTGCTGATGGGGAGAGTCTCCAAGCAGTTTAAAGCTTTCTTTTAAGTAGTCTAAGGTTTTTTAAGTGAGGGGTGAGTTGAGGTGTTTTTTGGGTTCGCGATATTGTCAAGGGCTGAGTTCATGACTTTGTTGTACTGTTCGACTAGAGTGTTTGGGTCCATATTGTCCAGTACAGAATTGAGTTTAGGTATTATATGGGGCAGAGGTTTTTCAACTGTCAAGAGTTTTTTGTTCCTCGTAAGTGAAGGTGGGGCAAACGAGGACTGGACCGTGGCTAGGTTAGTTGCCAATGTGAACACTAGGAGATGGTGGTCTGTTCAGATCTGAGGAGCAATAGACGTGATATTTAACTCACAGTTATATTCTGCAATCCAGTTGAGGATTCGACCTTTGTTATGCGTGGGTGAGTTAACTTTCTGGGAGAAGCCAAGCTCTTTCAGAGTCATAGCAATGGCAGTGGAATGTGTATCCTTAGTATCGTTGCAACCTAGATTAAAATCACCTAACACTAGTGTTTGGGAGGTGTTTTTTAGATCATTGGACAAGGCCGTAGAAATATCTTTCGAGAAGGTTACAATGGGACCTGGTGGTCTATAGATAAGGAAGATGTTTAGTATTTGTGAATTGGCAGTGGCGATTTTGACCGTGAGGCATTCACAAGATTTCATAGTTGGTGTTGTGACAATTCTCATGTCTAAGTTAGTCTTGGCTATAATTGCTATTCCTCCACCTCGAGAGATATGTCTGTCTATCTGCTTGCAGGATAGTATAGTTATCAGGGACTGCCAGCGATAGGGAAGGGCCTACCCCGTCATGTAACCAAGATTGTGAGATGGCCAAGAAGTCCAGATTGTCGGTTAGTATAATATCTGATATTTCGATTGCATGGGCAACTAGAGACCAAGCATTTATGAGGCTCCTTTAAGGTTTGGTCGGTGGCTTTCTGATGTGGGGGTGGTGCTAGGACTATCTTTGGTTGTCCGTTTAGTATGGTTCGGTGTAGGTCTTTTGTGACTGGTGAGACTAGTATTAGGCTCTACAGTTACTTTCTGGAGTAGGCACTTTTTCTTAGGTGGTTTAATTGTTCAATTTCTTTAGCCGGTAACTCATAGATTGGATAGGCGAGCGCGCAATCTTAAATTTCTGTCAGTAGCACTACATGGTATCTGTACGGTCGAGTATTCTTGATACTGGCCCGTTTTGTGTCCCGTTTTATACTTTCGTGTGTCTAGCATTGTAGGGAGGGGTCATAGTACAGGAGCATATCATGGCGCTAGTTTTAGCGAGCGGGCTGTTAGTCTGTAATGCTAGTATGAGGGAAGAGGCGATGTAGAGCGTTGATCAAGCTATCTTAGAAAGGGTACCTGTTGGGAGTTTGCCTGGACTGTGAATGTACATCCTGGTAAAGGGTAGTAGGCAGTCCTAGGTGAGCCAGAAGGCTTCTAGTCGGCTGATTCCAGGACACACTATAAGCTATAGAGATAGGTAGACAGTGGCAGGTTCCAGAGACAGAATCAAAATCAATGTAAATGCAACTTTGCTATTGTAGTCAAGAGTAGAATGGTAGTGGCTGTTTACACAGTCTAGATGCGACTTAACTACTATGACCAGGAATAGGTTGACAGTGGTTAGTGGGAGGGGCACACAATTGGGTTCGACTTTGCCACTTTTAGGCAAAGATAGAAAAATAAGTTAGCGGTGGCTAGTGGCTGGTTGCTGGAACACAAGCAAGAACAGTCTGGGTGCAAATTTGCGAGTGTGGGCGAGAGTAGACCAGCAAAGGGAGTCTGTTAGGCAGTCAGGCATGTTGCAAAGGCAGTTTCGCATAGTCTAGAAATAAATTTGCTGATGTGAGCACCGGTAGTCTAGGCAGAGGCGCGTTGCAGACGTTCAGGCATGTAATCACGCATACAGTCTATGTGCAACTCTACTGCAGAGGTTGCTGGGCAGGGTTTGCGTGGGAATGTTTCTCAGGCGAGTTGTAAACGCTGCAAGCAATTTGTAGTTGTAGAGGGCTCGGTATTGGTATTATGGTAGTGCAGTTAGAGCAGGAATGCAGGCAAGAAGATGTTAAGTAACTTACAACTGGGAACGGTTTGTGGGTATGTGGCTGGTGCTGCGCAGGGGAGGGTAGGACTTCCTTACCGGTAGTGGCGAGGAGGCGCTTAAGGGATTGTAGTTTACAGGAGTGGTGTTGGAGGGAGCGATGCGTGAGCGTTAGCAATGAATGGGGCGTGTTATGTGGCTGTGGTGGAGTGCATGGTTATGGGAGCAGACAATCGTTGAGATAAGCTATTACTAATGGCGAACACAAATACAGTGCAGTAAGGTTATCATACAAGTTATGCAGTAGTAGCAATATAAGATGCAATATGATTACACAGTAAATGCAGTGGCCGTGTTGAAAATGTTACCTTTGCATTGAGCAGAGGTGTGCAGGCCAGAGGGTCTGGCAGACACGGCATAGAACAGGCATGGTACAGGTACTAGCCTTGTTTTCGTGGGCCTTGACAGGAGTGGGCCGGCTCCGCCTGCCGGCGGCCTATCAGGGAGAAAAAGGCAGAGGCGGCCAATCGGCTAGTGGCAATAGCTGCCGAGGGCCTGGTTAGGCCCTTGAGGCATACAACAAAGAGTGGTCGGCCATCTTGGAGCGTGTTGGTACCTTGTGTACCTGAATGAAAAAGAAGGTGCAGAAATAGCAATTCCAGCTATATTAGGCAGGGCAGCCTATTCTTCCTCGTGCATCGGCGCTGCTTCATTTATAGAGGCTCCGGTGTTCTTCGGAAGCAATTTCTCGGAGGCATGCGCTACGAGCACAGAGCTTGTTGTAAATTCGGCATGGATCAGGTGAGCTTCGAGCAGGGTGCCCCCTGCTCCTGCAGCGGCTGTTCCTAGTCGAGGAGCTCCTGCTCCTGGGCTGGGAAGATGGAAATGGGCCACAGGCATGAAGTCGTTCCAGCAGTGCTCCACGGGTCAGTGTTTGGATCTTGCATCTGTTTCCCCTTCGTCTGCCATCTTGTTATGTTCAAGCCACATATTTGCCGCTGCCAGGGTCTCTAGGAAGATGGCCCATCTTTTATGTATGATCTTGAGTCTGGACGGGTAGAGGAGCATGTATTGAGGTTCAGTTGGCGCAGCCTAGCCTTAATTGGTATGTAAGAGTTTCTCACCCTCTGGACAGCCGGGGTGTAATCTGGGTATATCGTGATCTTTGCGCTGTCCCCGTTTATGGCCCCTCCTTCACGTGAGTAGCACAATATAACGTCCCCATCTTGGAAGTTGAGGATTCTGGCAATGATTTGGCGTGGGTAGGAGCCGGGTGGCGTTTTTTCTGGAGAGCCCTATGCGCTCTTTCCACAGCAAATCCTTGCGAGAGCCGGCCTGCTCCTATCTCCTGTTGTAGTAGGGTTTCCACAAAGTTCGTGGGGTTGAGGCCCTCAATGCCCTCCGGAGCACCGAGTAAGCGGATGTTGTTGCGTCTGGATCTTCCTTCGGCGTCCTCAGCTCTTTCTTCTAGTATTTTGTTGCGCCTTTCCAGCAGCTCCACCCTGGCTTGAACGTCTTTCAGTGCTGTGGACACCTTGGGTTCTGTTTCCGTGGCAGTGACCCGTTCCGCGAGGTTGCGCATATCTTGGCACAGTAGCTGCATGTCCGATTTTACCTCCTCTATTTTGGTGTTAATGAAGGAGAGGAGCAATATAATGAAATTGTTTCTAGTATCGGTTAGTCTTTGGTGCACTCCCCTGGGGCTTGTTGAGGTGGGTCCGTCCCTTTAATTTCTTGCCTTTGGTCGGGCTACTGCAAATGATTCCATAATGTTGGTTTTAGTTTTCCCTTTGGGAGGAGACATATCTTATCTTGTGAGTTGGTAGTGTGAGCAGCCGGATCGCCCAATTACTGTAAGTCCTGTATACTTTGGCCCGGCCTGTGCGTGTGCTTCTGTGATGTCCACTAGGTGCATTCCTGATTCAGGCCTGCTTCCTGTGTTGGTGGCGGCTACCTTGTGTGGGGGTGCTCCCCAGACAGTTTGTTGACAGGGGTGATCAGCTGCTTTAGTTCTTCGTATTATGACTTTGTTCTTCAGCTAGTTGCCCTTTCACAGTGACTGATGTTCCTTTTGCCGTGTAGAGGTAGGTGGCTAGGTTTGTGTCCCTGCCGTTGCCCTCAGTTGGTTTGCACTATCGGGTGGTTGCAGTCCCTCTCTGGGCGGTGTTTTGTGCAGTTTGTCAGGGCTGGGAGAGGCAGACGTGCTCTGGGCCAGTTGGTGTTGGCGCACGTTTGTCAGTGCAGGCTAGCCTTCGGCTATGGTGGGCGTGTGATGCTGTTATGCTGCGTACACGAGTGATTGCGCCTAGTTGTGGGGTTTCATTTAGCTTGAATGGGTGCCTTCTCCCGTTTCAGCTTTGCCTCCCGCGCTCATATAGTGGCTCGGTACCTAGAGTCCAGTTCTCACCGCTCACGTTGTGGGGTGGCGCCTGTGGTGCTCTTGTTGATTTGCTCGCCTTTGGTTTTGTCTCTGTTTGTGGGCTTTCTCCCCGAGTTGTCATTGTGTTCCGTAGGTGGGGGGAGTGGACTTCGTGTCCTGGTAGCGTGGCTGCTCACCGCCACACCCTTTGGCGGGTCCCGCGGAAGATCCAGAGAAGTGCTTGTTGCGTTGGGTCGTCCCCCAACCAGCCCCTTCTCACCGTTTGCGGGCCGTGTCCCCCGCTTTGCTCTCTTCTGCCCCACGTGCACCTTGGTTTCACTTAGCCTGGCTTTCTCGCTGGTCTCGGGTCTAGCAGTCCTCTGCAGTCTCTGTTATCGCTTATCACCCAAGCGCCGACTCCAGGGCGCCTCCGCTACAGGGTCTTTGGTGGTTCCTTCCACGTACCTCTGCCTCCTATGTCCTCAGGGTGCGATGGTCCTCTCTGTCCCCTTCAGCCTCTGAAGACGCTTCTAGCCCGAGTATCGGCTCCAGGGCGTTTCTCCGGTGGTGTCCCGATGATCTCACCCCCGCAGCTCCGCTCCGCCTCCTCCAGCGCTTTCCGGCAGTCCCATGTGGATCCTGTTCCCCAGCGCCACTGGTGTCGGGTGCTTTTCTCATGGCCCGGGTTTGCCGCATCGGCGCCCTCAGTGGGCTTGGTGTGCGCCTCACATTGATGTTGGCTTCAGGCCTCAAGACCGTCCGCCATCTTGGCCAACCACGGGCCCAGATTCGGTCACTCCGCGGGCAGGTCTGCTGGCTCCGATTCGGCTCGTTCTTGTTGCAGATCGTGCCCTGGTGGTTCCGCTGCAGGAACGCTCGCCCTCTATGCCTTTTTGATTAGTTTACGCCGTGATTCGGAAGGATCTCTTAAGGCTCTAGACGGGAGCTCCATCTCAGCACGTCCTTACATCGCGTGCTCAGGCACGCCCCCCGTGGATGTTTGTGTTTAAGTTCCTCGTTCTGGTTAGATAACCTTATGACATTGTTGATGACAGGGTACGTTTGGCTACGCTGCCCACTAACGTCATTGAAATAGGTGGAGCTCATTCTAAGTATATAGTAATGTTAGCTTTAGGGGCAGGCGAACGTAATAAGTGCCGCGGGGGCCTTTGAAGCTAGGGCGATAGAATCGTATTGCGTCCATCTACTTTATTGAGAAATGTAAAGCACATTGAGTCTATAAGATAATTTTTTTTTTAGTTCTATTTTTTTAACTGTGAAATGTGGTTTCCAAAGGAACCTTTTTGTTGTTGTTTTATTTTTGTTTTTTTGCAGGACAGGTCAGAAAGTAAGGTGGGGAGGAGGCACAAACTACAAATATGGAGGGGCAGGTGGACAGGGGAAGAGGTTTCGCTTGTGTTACATCTAAGGTAGGGGGCAGTGTTTCTCATTCTCTTTGATTACAGCTTCAAAAGCACTTCAAAACTGCTCCCCCCTGCAAAGTGGTGTGTTGCAATATATACAGAGTATGGTTGTCTTCGAAAGATATGGATCAACAGCCTCTTCTATCGCTTGCAAGGTAGCTGGTGGGATTTTGTGTCCCATTGAAGTCGGCTGTGTGGTTACAGTATTGGTGGAGGACGACAGCCTACTACTTCCTAAGAAAGGAACAACCTTTCTGAGAGCATTGCGGTGGTTGGATTGTGTGTGGCAGGGCATGGAGATAGTCCTGTAGGAGTACTGTCCAGGTAGTCCTCCACTGAGTACAACATTTTACTTGGGTAGCTTTAGCCTTTGATACATTCCCAACAGTGGTAAAGAACTGCCACACCCATGATTCTCTCTGGGGGGTAGAGGTAAGCACTTCCTCTACCTCCTCTTCTTGGTCCTCTTCATTGTCTTTTGAAGTACTGCGCTTTTTTTGTTGTGTAGGTTATCCAGCTGGTGGTGGTGTTGCCTCTTGGGGAGGAGGAATGGTAATAGCGGATTCCATTTGTAAGATAAATAGCAGTTGTGCTAATATTCTCCTAAGTATGTGCTCTGTGCTAGATTGTTAATGGATAATGGGTAAGAATAGGTGTAGGAGCTGTGCAAGGTAAAATTTTGATCTTCAAAGCTCCTAGATCAGCAGAAAATGAAGTTCCAAACTGTTCACAAAGCACAGACCCGTTCGCAAAGTGCGGACGCATTCGCTGACATGTCATTATTTATTTAATAGCATTTGTTATACGGCCAAACCCGGAAGTATCACGGCATAGGTTATAGAAGGTTTACTTGGCTGGTTACAGGGTGGCATGCAGTACATTACATGCAGCGTTGGATGTTGGTTACAGTACAGGTATTTGCATTTACGGTACAGGAAGGCAAAAAGAAGAGGTTAATTAACAAATTCATGATTAAGGTGAAGGCAGGTATATAAACAGGGCATAGTGGAGGAGCAGCAGGTTAGAATTTATTTAAGAGCCAAGTTTTAATAAGATTCTTAAAGCGCTGGTGGGAGGGCTTGTTCTAATGCGGGAGGGGAGAGAGTTCAAAATTTTGGGTGCTGCTACTGGAAAACTGTTTCCCCCTGCCCTAGAGATCTTGTACCTAGGGATGAATAAGTGAGTGCTGGAATTGGATCTGGATCTGAAGCCTTTTTTGGGGAAATAAGTATGTGGGGGCCATCTTGGTGAAGCATTTGTGGGTGATGCAAAGCGTTTTGAAGAGGATTCTGGTTTGGATTGGTAGCTAGTGTTCTTCCTTCCTGATATGAGAAATATGGTTGTTTCTTTTTAAGCCAAAGGCTGCCTGCAGGGCTTTGTTTTTCATCAGTTGTACTTTGGCCAGATTCGGGCCTGTGGTGCCTTACAGGAGAATGTTGCAGTAGTCTAATTTAGATAATATGAGGGCACGAGCTAGGGTGAGACAATTCTGGGGGATCAGAAATTGGTGGCTTAGTGCAATGAATTTAGTCGTGTAGGCAGTAGAGTAGGAGAGAGCACTGATATGTTTGGTCATTGTGAGGTTGGAATCTAGGTGAACACCCAGGGTTTTGACCTGCTTGAGAACTGGGAAGGGTGTTCCGTCAATGGTGATAGATGAATAGTCAGGGTGGAGAGATTTTATTTTAGAAGGAGAGCCTACGATCAGGATCTCAGTTTTTTCATCGTTAAGACAAACTGTTGGTGGACATCCAGTTTTGGATTATGGCGTAGATCTTGTTAATGGTGATTGAGTCTTTCTCATGGTTACCCGTGATAGGGATGAGGATCTGGGTGTTGTCCGCGAAATTCAAGTATATGACACCCATGGCATCAAGGGCTGTAAATAGTTTTGTATATGCATTATACAGGGTGGGAGAAAGGCATTAGCCTTGGTGGACTCCTAAGGGCACTGGTATCGGATCTGCAGCTTTCTTACCGATGGATACTCTAGAGGTACGTTCCGCTAGAAAGGATTTGACCCAGAGGGTAGCATCTATGGAGAATTAGAAATTTTCTAATAGCGCATTGCATAATTTGTCATGGTCCAACAAATCAAACACGGCAGAGAGGTCTAGTAAGAGGAGGATGCACAGATTGCCAGAGTCTCTTATGGTGTCCATCTGAATTTTAAAGGTCCAGTAAGGCCGTTTCTGTACTGTGATTGGGGCGGAAACCATATTGTCTGGCTCCTAGCAGATTGTTGCTTTCAAGATAGTTTTGGACTGGTGGGTAAGCTATTTTATCGATTATTACCAGTGTAACAGTTGCAGAAAAAGTATAGAAGTGTTAAAAATGATGCTAGAAGGTGGAGAATGACAAGAGTTTTAAGCTGAAATTAAGGGTGCACTAGTAAAAACCTATGAAATTTACTGAAAATCTTTGTTAAAAGGGACGCTGGGGTTAAGTTGCACTAATAAAAACTGATGAAATGCAATGAAAAACGTTATGGTTACAAGTAAAACTGAAAAAACCTCAGAAATTCGACAGTTATGGTAAGCTAACCAACCATAACTCGCGCCACCACCGTGTACTTCTAAGACTAACACCCAGGACATGAAAGATGACATCACAAATGTCACTAATGACATCACATCAAATTATTTTAATAAACAGTCCCTACAAGGGGTCGAGTTTATAATGTTGGAAACAAGATGTTAGGGGTGATTGGGAGACCTATCATGAACTACTTAATGCATTAAAGAATGTACTCATGTAAACAAATCATATTCTAGTGGTGTTGTTAGTAGAGGAACCTAATCAAACATACATATAGGCAATGGCTGCAGCCCAGCATGCACCATAGAAGTACAATATTCCCGATAGTAAAATAATAAATGCTACCTTATGAGAGTTTTGAGTAATATTAAACATGGAATAAATATAACAATTGAAAATGTATCACACACTTGTGCTAGTAGAACAAAATACATATAAAAACGCACAATGCACACAAATTAAAGGCACATACAGGGAAACTGATGTAAGGAAGAATGAAACAACAGCACGAAAAAATGACAATAACATTAGTTAATCATATACACAAATTTGTGTGTTTGAGGCATGCTTATTGCCCCGTGTATGTGCACTATGAGCTCAAATTAAACTCTAAGGAAAGTACTTTAAGATCATATAAAAAGGTTAATGTGTAGATATGTAGCAACTTTTACATTTTGGAAATTCTCACGGTCAGTAAAAAAAAAAATTAAAAACAGCCTAATCATGTCAGTAAACAAACACAAGTGGCCTAGATATGTGATGCCATCAGTGATGTCATCTTTCATGTCTTGGGTGTTAGTCTTAGCAGTGCACGATAGTGGTTTGAGTTACGGTTGCTTAGTTTACCATGACTGGTGGATTTCTGGAAGTGTTTTGGTTTTACTAGTAACCATAACGTCCCTTTAACAAGGTTTTTTCAGTGAATATATATATTATTTTCCCTAAAACAATGGTGAGTTCCCCGGCCTCCCCGCCTTACCTGCGCCCCGGGCAGAGTGTTGGGGCTCCCCAGGCATGCAACAGGATTCGCTCTGCGGTCCGGTCCCTGCTTTGGGTCTTGTTCAGTGGCACCCTCTTGCCGCCAAGCATCGGGGGTGGCAGGATACACACCACCAGCTCAACCGGCAGACCACAGCTATGTAGGGTGTCAGGAAATGTTGGCCTCAGAAGGGAAAGGATCTGCTTTGCAGAGGTCTCCCACACAGGACCCCCAGGAAAGTTCCTCCCCACCCCCTTGAGGCTCAGCCAAGAGGATTGACGATCAGGTCCCTATTTTACGACCGGTATGTTGGGTAAGGGATGCCTTATGCCCTGAAGAGAGGAGGCAGGCCACAGGAAGAAAGTAGAAGAAGGGTTCCTGTGGGTGGTAAGGTTACCTCATAATTAAGTACTGGGACGAGGAAGAGGGACATGCGGTAATGTGGGTTCACAGAACATTTTGGCCTTTGATGAGGTGGGCAGAGCTATTCAAATTATGCACATTTTTAGATGTGTCCATGGGAGTGTGAGCAAAGCATCAGTGACCCTCGATCACACTGAAAAGTTGGAATCTATCCATATTTTCCTCACACATTAGAATTGAAGCTAAAAAACAGCCAAAGAATGTTAGCTACTGTTAAGAGAAGCGATGGGGACATTCTTCATTAAGTTTAGCAGAGGGAGATCTGGGTTCATATATGAAGAATTTGAAAACGAAGGCACAACAGAGGGATTGGAATTAAAACAGCTTTACATAGCATTCAGTTACTAGTTTGTCTGTTTGCACATTTTACTCTGTGTTACATGCACCTAATTGAATCAAGAACATACCATGTACACAGGGATTCAAGTGGGCCAGGGCTCAGCCCTGGCGGTCTCCAAATATTGCCCTTGAGCCAGGGCTCTTACTAAATTTCTTTAAAAATATGACTGGCAATACCGCCCTTTGCCAGTAGATGTCGCCTTCAGTCATGTTTAAAATCACAACATGGAGATAAATGCATTTGAAATTAGGTACTTTTCAATCAGGAAAGGGAAATTATAAATAGGAAAATACATTTCTTTGATTTTTGCACATTGTATTCAAGTATTATCAGAATTCCTTTCATGAATAGAAGAATCTAAGGATTGCATGGACTCCCTTTTGATTTGAGGTTAGCTTTCGTATTTGAATATATTCATTTTGCTCAACACTTATACACACAAGAACCATATTTAAATACATCTTTTAAACCAGATTGTTGTCCCTTTCATTGCACCTATGTAAACTCGGTTGGTTCCGTAAGTCACTCCTTCACTCGGTGCCAAACTGGATAGTGTTGGGGGTACAGCGACAACACAAATAAGCATCTTTTTCCTTTGCAGGAGGGCATGCCAGCCATCTCCAAGTCACTGACTGACGTATAATGCTGAACGGGGAAAAAAGACAACAGATTGACGCCCCTCAAGGGGGTCGCCTCTACTTGGTCCAAGGAAGGCGGTTTCGGCTTTCACTGTGTCCAGGCAGCGCAGCTGTAGTGACCCCCCCGCCCATATCGGTTTCATTCCTTTTCCATGTGTGACCGAATGATTACCCTTCCTACAGCGTTTCTTACAGTGGCCATGCCTACAAGTGCTACGGTGAAACGGTTCGAGCGGAAGAACATCCTAGAATCACGGTCTTCGTAGTTTGTTCCACGCAATCGACGATTGATGTGACGCTAAAGGTAGCATTCATCTTGTCCAATCACAAGCCTGCCACCTCCTTTCATACGCCTGATAAGCCTGGAAGTGTTTTTGTGTTGGGGAGTGGCATGCGAGTGACATGGATGGATGACAAGTGTGACAAGACAGGCAATACAGAAATGACAGTTGCAAGAGTGAGGAGACTGACGACCAGGATGTGAGGTGGAAAAAACTTTGGCCACAAGCTTTATTTTTGTACCAGCCATGGTGCGAAAGAAAAACCAGCCATAACATCACATAAGGAATAACAATAAAAATATTTTGGGGACAGAGGGAACAGGTGAGCAGGGGGCCCTAATCCCAATTAGGGGCCGCTCGAGGCTGTTCCCCGCCGCCATTCATATGAATGCTTGTGACAATTGTTTGGCCACAGCGTGTGAGCTGTGACATGTTCGTAATTGTTTGTCTTTGGAGCAGGTTCCTCCTGCTTTCTCTTGTCCTTTCCCTGTGAGGTGGGGAGGTGTGCGCTTGTGTGCCTTTATTGATGTCCAACCCGACCGGGTTTAGCACTTGCACCCTCTCTCGCTCACAGGGTGATTTCCGCTGAAGTTATGGCTCTTGATCCGTATTTCTAGATAGAACAGGAACCCCGCGTTGTGAAGCCTTTCACTTGATCATCCGCGGGATGTGTTCTTAGAGCCATTTTTATTTTTGGGTTGTGTGTTCTGTACTTTTCCATGGATGGAGGCGTTTTAGCCTCTTGGTCCACTCTTCGGAGATGAATTTGGCATTTATTACACACATGATCCACTTGAGTTTTTGAAGCCCCCACGCTCCGTTTGCAGGCTAGTTGTTTCATCAGGGGTGGGTTCTTGGAGCCTTACTAGGGTCTTCCCTGCTCCTGATCCCCTTGTGCCACGGGACCCCTTCCGCGCATTAAGCTGCTTGTTTTTACAGCCGGGGTGGGTTCCAAGAGCCTTACTGGGTTTTTACCCCGCTCCCGATCCACTTGCCTTGTGAAACCCCTTCAGCGCTTAAAGCTGCTTGTTTTTACAGCCGGGGTGGGTTCAAAGAGCCTTACTAGGTTTCTTCCCCTGCTCCCGATCCACTTGCGTTTGAGACCCCCTCGGCGAGCTGGAAAAAAGGGGGGGGGGTTCAAAAAGAGAGCCTTACTAGAATTTTTTTCTGCTCTCAAACCACTTGTGTGAAAACCCCTTCCGTGCTTGTGTTATACTATTCCGCTACTGGGGTGGGTTCTAAGGGCATAGCTGGGAATTTCCCCTGCCCACGATCCACTTGCGTACCCCAGTGTGCTTATCCTGCATAGAAAAATGTGAGGGGGGGTGGGTTCCGGAGCCTTACTAGGTACTTACCCTGCTCCTGATCCACTTGTGGTGAGACCCCCCCTTCTGCAAGCATGGGGGTGGATACTTGAGGCATACTAGTACAAGCTTATGCTCAAGTTCCTCTCTCCTTTTCAGTTTTGTAAAACCCTTAGCGCTCCCACCTGTATTGATGTTCTCTGGTGGATTCTGAGCGCCTGGGTCTTCTATAACTGTCTTTTCCTAGAATATTAACTAATAGATACAAGACCCCCCGGTATTTTAGAAGGAGGCCCTTCTTGGAGTTGAATGTTTATGTTTAATTTATAAAGTGAGGCGTTTTAGCCTACCCTAATAATATGATTGTGTTCCATCTTCTATCTGGCCCTCGATATTCCTTTCCCTACGGTTTTTTCAGGGTGGGAGGGATGGTTTTTTAGACCTGCAGCCGTCCTGCTGCTGTTCGTGGCTGACGGGGAGGAAGAATGAGAAGGGCCACCTTGCCCCAGCCAGATAAAGGCAAAATTCGGCCTGGGGCAAGGCGGCCCCTTCTTTGAACTTCAAAAGGCCCCCGCCCAGCATCCGCAGGCTGGGAAGGGGGGCCTTTGAAGTATGGAGGGCAAGGTGACAAGGGGCAGTGACTACCGGTTGTCACCTGCCCCTCTCACCTCACCCTCCTGTCGTGGAGACGCGCTGTCTGGGTTCCCATTGTTACGGGACCCAGCAGCCCGACCCCACCATGTGCATGCTAAGTGGGGCAGCGCCAAACAGGCGCTGCCCCACGGGACTTCACACAAATCCCCCACCTCCCAGCTTACGTCCCCGGGCCTCCCATCCGGGTGGGCCCGGGTGTATAAGCCTGGAAGTGTTTTTGTGTTGGGGAGTGGCATGCGAGTGACATGGATGGATGACAAGTGTGACAAGACAGGCAATACAGAAATGACAGTTGCAAGAGTGAGGAGACTGACGACCAGGATGTGAGGTGGAAAAAACTTTGGCCACAAGCTTTATTTTTGTACCAGCCATGGTGCGAAAGAAAAACCAGCCATAACATCACATAAGGAATAACAATAAAAATATTTTGGGGACAGAGGGAACAGGTGAGCAGGGGGCCCTAATCCCAATTAGGGGCCGCTCGAGGCTGTTCCCCGCCGCCACCCTGAGGGGATGCTGACCGGCGTCTCCCAGGTCCGCCCAAAATAAGGGATTATAGATTAAGTACAGCCTCTGGCTGCAAGGGTCCAGAAAATATTCCTGGTGAAGATGTCCATGCCTTCAATGGACAGGTGAACCCCGTCACTGCAGAACATGGCCTGGTTGTGTACCGAGATCCCATGCTTAATAAATTTGAGGCCTGAGAAAAGGCAGAAATTGGCCACAGCTTTGTTCAGTTTGCGCCTAGAAATCTCCATGGCTTTGTTGCACTCCGCCCCATGCCAATGTTGGCGAGGGATGATTTCTGACATCATCACTTCTGTTCGAAGTCTTAGCATGTGTGCCAGGGATCTGAGGGAGGTGCAGATTTCGGCCAGGAGAAGCTTCCTGCCCAGCTGAGGCAAGTCATTGCCCCCGAGGTGGATGATGAGAAAATCGGGAGGAGGTGAGCAGGCCCCCAGTAGGCCGGCGAGTTTGTCGTGTAGGTCTCCCCAGCGCATGCCCGGCTTACCCCACCAGTAGGTGATGGTGTCTTGGAAATGCATGCCGTCCTGGGTTTCCTCCAGCCATCTGCTGGCCCTGGTAATGAAAGAGTGACCCACAATCCAAGCCATCTGGGATGGGGGGTAGCCTGTGTTATGGGGAAAATAGAGAGGGGGGGGGGAGATGGAGGATACTATTAGATCAAGTCTTTCCTGATGTATCTTTTGTAAGCCCCCGATCTCCAACCCCCAATCCCTTTTATGGCTTTCTCTTGCATCCCCCCCATCCAGGCTGAGGTGGCTGCTCCTATCCTGAAGGAGTGGGATCCAAACTCAGTAGGATTCCATCCTATAGCTATTATAGTCTTCTTGAGGACAGACCTCAACTGGAATCTACTGAGGGCAGACCCATTTTTGTGTGTGAATAATTGCCCCCCCCCCGACTGGTGCGCTTGCTCATGAATGCCTTGGTGGTGCAAATGGGGCAATATTCTGTTTCCTCAATGCAGTACAGGTTGATGATCCTCCCTTTTCCTAACTGGTCAGTTTTGGACCTGCACAGTTTCACAGCCATGGAATCCTTCCCCATGTGGATGTCGCCTATATCCAGCCCTTCCTCTGATCCTGTGTTTTTGGAGGCTATCTCGCTGATCCTGAACGCCCCAAAGTAGTTTAGTGTGAAGGCGGCTCTAAATAGTGAGGTCTCATAGGCATTGTTGCATACTGCAGGGAGGGTGTCTAGCAGAATTTTTAGTTTAGCAAAATTGAGGGGGCGCCTGGTGTCTGTCTTGACCCCTTCCATTTTGGACCAACCCTTGAGAGCATATCTGGTTAGTGCGCCGTGTGTGGGGTCGGGTGCCCCCGCTAATCTAGTGTAATATGAAACTGCTGCCAGATGGGATGAAGCCCATGCCTTCTTTTTGCTTTGTTTGAAAGCCCATTCCATGAAGTCATTGACATGGCACTCCTGTATATCCCTGATGTTGGTGACTTTTGTGATCCTTCCAAAATCAGTCAAGCACTTATTGTACATTTTGGCAGTTTTCTGTGCCAGCGCCTTTTTGGCCAGTTCCCCTAAAACGCCTTTAGGCTCACCTGTAGGAGTGTGGTGCCGGGAAAGGCAACCCCTTTTGTCCAGGCCCGGGGGTGAGGGTAGAGCTGGGGGCGGGCATCTCAGGGAAGAGCTGTTACCGGCTGGCTGGCGGGTGGTGCCTTGGGTGTGTCCATGATGGCCCAAACCTCTTCCGGAACCGCTGTCCTCTTGGCTTCTGCCTGTGGGTTTAGTGCCTTGAAAGTGGAGAACTGAAAACGGGACAGAGCGTCAGCGGCCTTATTATCTTTGCCTGCAATGTGCCGTCCAATTATAACGATGTTATTTTTCAGGGTAACTTTCGTCATTTCTCTCAACACTTTTAGCACCAGAGGGCAGGAGGCAGCACCCTTGTTTAAAATGTGTACAACCGCCATGTTGTCTGACCATGTGACCAGCTCTGTGTTGGCCAACAGGTCCCCCCATAGGTAGAGTGCCAGCCATATGGGGAATATCTCTAGCAATGTGATGTTCCTGGTCCAGCCCCTCTGCTGCCAGCAGGGCGGCCAGTGGCCGGCGCACCACTTGTTACCAAAGCATACCCCAAAGCCTCTGCTGCCAGCCGCATCCGTGAACAGGGACCTTTTGTCTGCCCCATTCATGGGTTTGCGCCATATCACTTGGCCATTGAAGTTGTTAAGAAATGCTTCCCACATGACCAGGTCTTGTGTTATTTCCTTGCCCAGTCTGATGTGGTGGTGTGGCTTTGTAACCCCCCTCATTTTTAGTTCCAGGCTCCTGTGAAAAACCCGGCCTTGGGGCATGATTCTGGTGGCAAAGTTCAGCTTCCCAGCAAGGGACTGTATTTCACGCAGCGTAGCCTTGTCCCTGCCTGCTATCTGCCTTATTGTCTGAAGAAGGTCCTCTATTTTGTCCCTGGGCAGGCGGCACTCGCCCATGGAAGAGTCAATCTCTATTCCTAGAAATGACAGGGTGGTGGTGGGTCCTACAGTTTTTTCGGGTGCCAGCGGAACCCCTAACTCCTGCATGGTTTCGCTGAATGTTTTTAGGGATGAGCTGCATAGGAGGGACCCAGCTGGGCCGGTGAAAAATAAATCATCCAAATAGTGTACTGTTCTGGCTCTGGGCATGGCCTGTTGGAACGCCCACTGTAGGAAAGAACTGAACTGTTCAAAATAGGCACACGCAATGGCGCAGCCCATGGGAATGCATTTGTCAAAATAGAATTTATTGTCAAAATGGAAACACAGCCACTGGTAGGTGCTCTCGTGCACAGGCAGCAGCCTGAAGGCTGACTTAATGTCTGCTTTAGCCATGAGTGCGTGTCTACCTGACAGTTTTACTAGGTCGACCGCATCTTGCACGCAGCTGTAAGAGACAGCGGCCTCCGTGGCAGGGATGCCGTCATTGAAAGAGCTACCGGGTGGGTGTGATAAATGATGGATCATCCTGAACTCCCCCGGCTCTTTTTTGGGCACGATGCCCAGGGGGGAGCATAAAAACTCAGTGAAGGGGGGATGTTGGAAGGGGCCCTCAATCCTCCCTAGTTGTAACTCTTTATCAATTTTTTGGCTTATTATGGTAGCTAGGGATGAGGCCGATTTTAGGTTCTTGGGTATGGTGGGAGATCCCCGGCCCTTGAATGGGATCCGGAAGCCATCTCTGAAACCCTGAGCCAGGGATGCTCTAGCTGCTTGGTCAGGGTAGTTATCTAACATTTTTTGCAATTGGTCGATTTTTATTGGTGAGGCGCCTAATCTATAGCTAGTGCATGTTTTTGCCATCAGTGACTTTTGGGCTGGGCCTGGAAGGAGAGGCTTTTGTGCAATTGTTGCTGCTGTGGCCACCACTGCATGTGCTGCATTGGTGCTTGTATCTGCACTCTGTGCCCTTGTTACATGACCCTCTGTTGAAGTACCAGCAGGACCCCGGAGTGCTTCCTTTGGCCCCCCCGTTGCTGCGATTGCCAGATTGCCCCTGATTATGCCCTGTTTTTTGCCCCCCTGGGGGCGTTCTTCGAAAGGGAGGTTTGTTTTTGTTAGTATTTATACTGTCCTGTTGAGCCCTGCGCTGGTTATGTTGCCTGTTTCTACCCCTTCTATTATACTGATGCTCATAATCCTTGCTGCTTTGGGCGCTCTTAGCTGAGTTTTCTTTTAGGACATGAAAAAGATACAATTTAGGGTCTTCCTCCTCCCAGCCCAGGTCAGGGAATCTCTGCATCTCCTTCCTAAACTCTCTATCATAGTGCAGCCAAGACTCCCCCCCAAAGGTATTGTGAATCTCCAAAATTCTGTGGTGGTAGGCAATCAGTGCTGTGCCCTCTTCAGGGAATTTTTCTAGAATTATTGTGGAAAGTATTTGGAAAGAGGCCTCCCAGTTCTGAATATTCTTCTCCAGTGTGGGCCTCTTTGCTCTCTCTTTTTCTTCCTCTTTCTTATCCCTTTTTGAAATGCCAAAACCTAAATCTTCATATTCCAATAGGCAGAAAATGTCAATAAATTGCTTTTTCTATATCTTTCTCTTAATTTTCCGCTCAATGTGCCATGCAATGGTCTTCTTTAGGCTTCTATTTACACTTTTGCCGGCAGTGCGCCTCCCATATTTAGTCATATGAGGGGTTGGAGACGGTACATCTTGGCTAGGCCCAACCCATGCTTTAAGGTGGCCCTGGTCCTCCTCGCCCCCCGATTCCGACTCTGTGTCTGTGCTGTCACTCTCGCTGCTGGAGCTGCTCGAGTCATCCCTGTGCCTCCTCTTTTTCCCAGCACCCGCACCCTTATGCCATTTTAAAAATTGTTCAAGCATAGGCCCCAAATCATTGCTTTTCACAGTACCTGATTTTGCTTTTCTTTTGGTGCCTGGGTGGGTGTCTGAAGAGGCGGGCATGCTGCGGACATCAAGGCGCTGCTTCTTCCTAGCTGGCTGCTCCCTTTCTGCCGGCTCCTCCTCGCCGTCGACCTCCTCTTCCAAGGCGTCTGCGTCATCTTCATTGAGACTGGTGGATGCGAGCTCTGCCATTCTTTCCTGCACCACATCCATGCCATGAACGGCTTCCGCTGCTTTGGCCCATTCCAGGAGTAATGTGTCTTTCAGGGATAAGGCGTTGGCCATCTCTTGCCTGTTTGGGTCTCTGCGTGCTGGTTCGTAATGGGTTGTCCTAGTGTTTCCCAACTTGCTGTGTGGGTCAGGGTCCTCTTCCCCCTTATTGTAGTTCCCAGGCGAGGTAAAATGCTGTGGCTCTCACTCAGTCTCCTTCTAGTGCAGGTCTGTCGATATGTGCGTCTGACCTCTGTCCTCTGCAGCGAGAAATTAAAAATTGTTTAGCCCAAGTATAATTTCTGTGCCCTCTCTGGGGCTCGAACCAATGTCCTTGTAAGCTTGAAACTGACGCTCCCTTTGCAGTGCTATGGAGACTCTGCTGCTGCAGGCCTGCTCACTCCTTGTGTTGTGCTCGAGGACCCGCCTTCTTTGGGCTCTGCTCGCTCCGTGTGCGGCCGTTCACTGCCGTGCAGACCTCCTCGAGCACTTCGGAGCCTGCCTTACTTGATTCCAGTGTCCTCCCAGAGCCGGAGAGAAATTTAAAAATTGTTTGGCAAAATATAAATTCTAGCCCCCTCTCCGGGGCTTGTACGCCTGAGACTGATGCTCTCCTTGCCGTGCTATGGAGACTCTGCTGCTGCAGGCCTGCTCACTCCTTGTGTTGTGCTCGAGGACCCGCCTTCTTTGGGCTCTGCTCGCTCCGTGTGCGGCCGTTCACCGCCGTGCAGACCTCCTCGAGCACTTCGGAGCCTGCCTTACTTGATTCCAGTGTCCTCCCAGAGCCGGAGAGAAATTTAAAATTGTTTGGCCAAAAATAATTTCTTGCGCTCTCCCTGGGGCTTGAACCGAAGTCCTTGTATGCCCGAGGCTGACGCTCTGCTTGCGGTGCTACGGAGGCTCTGCTGCTGGGGTTCTGCTCACTTCTTGTGATGTGCTCGAGCTCCGTCTGTAGCTGCTCACTGCTGTGCAGACCTGCAGCCGTCCTGCTGCTGTTCGTGGCTGACGGGGAGGAAGAATGAGAAGGGCCACCTTGCCCCAGCCAGATAAAGGCAAAATTCGGCCTGGGGCAAGGCGGCCCCTTCTTTGAACTTCAAAAGGCCCCCGCCCAGCATCCGCAGGCTGGGAAGGGGGGCCTTTGAAGTATGGAGGGCAAGGTGACAAGGGGCAGTGACTACCGGTTGTCACCTGCCCCTCTCACCTCACCCTCCTGTCGTGGAGACGCGCTGTCTGGGTTCCCATTGTTACGGGACCCAGCAGCCCGACCCCACCATGTGCATGCTAAGTGGGGCAGCGCCAAACAGGCGCTGCCCCACGGGACTTCACACAAATCCCCCACCTCCCAGCTTACGTCCCCGGGCCTCCCATCCGGGTGGGCCCGGGTGTATTGGAAGCAGAAAGGATGAAGCCGCAAGCCTCAGGGTAGCAGCACGCGAGTCCTGACAGCTAGTGAAACAAAGAAAAGACTCTAATGCTACAGCCTTGATTGCTTACCGGCAATCGTCATTATTTCTAGTCCTACTCTTCCTCATAGCAGTACTTGTGAGGTACGTTACCTATTATGCAGGAACTCTTTTTATAATCTTTCAGTAGATATCCCATCTCTCCCCCTTTCCTTGTCTGTCTTCTGTTCAGTTAGATACCTCCTTATCATAGGCTCATTCAACCCAAGATAGGTGGTTTGTTTATTTTATTTGTATAGCGCTCCAAACCCAGGGGTAGAAGGGCGCTTAAGAATATGATTACAGCGTTGAGAAGTATCTTTGTGTTACATACTTCGTACATACTTATAATGTATACATATATATACAGTTATCAATATACAATCATAGCTCTCAACCATTGTGTTGCAAAGGCGGGTGAAATCACCCGATTTTGTTTTTGGCGGGTGAGACACCCATTATAATTAATGGGCGTGCAGGAGGCTTGGCGGGTGAGTCAGTCCTTTACAGGGCGGGTGACACCCGCCAAAAGCGTGTGAGTTGAGAGCTATGTACAATTGTGGGAGAGGTGGGATCATGTAAGTACTGTGACGAGGAAGTAATAAAATGGTATCGGTAGCAAAATGTGACAGCAGTTGTAACGCATAGCTCTCAACCATTTGTGTCGCAAAAGCGGATGAAATCACCCGAATTTGTTTTTGGCGGGTGAGACGCCCATTGGAATGAATGGGCGTGCAGGAGGCTTGGTGGGTGAGTCAGCCCTTTACAAGGCGGGTGACACCCGCCAAAAGCGTGTGAGTTGAGAGCTATGTGTCATATTTAGCTATCCGTCAGAAATGCTACTGAGAGCATTTAAGGACAGTATGCTTTTTGTAGCACTTTCTGACAGTGTGCTTATGAGGAGTTTTAGCAATTTTAACCTATGTTCAGAAAAGCCACTGAGTGGGAGATTTCCCTACAAAAATCGGGAGAAGGTAATTTTCCATAGGATTACATTGGCGATATAATTATTTTAGTCGGGAGACAGTAAAAAATAGTGATTTTTTTGTGGCAAAATTGGAAGGGTTGGCATGTATGTACATACATGCCAACATTCCAACCCACCTGGGAGGGCGATTTCATCCAAAAAATCGGGAGACAACATTTTTGCCATAGGAATGCATTAGGCAAAGATTTATTTTCGGCTGGATAACGTGAAAAATAATATTATTTTTCACGGGAAAATCGGAAGGGTTGGCTTGTATGTATGTATGTTGTACAGGGCAGTGCAGCATTAACGCTTTGTTGCACAGGCAAAATCTGACGGCATGTAATGTCATTTTTTGCTACCCTGCGAAGTCGTCTTTGAGGAATTTTACCAATTTAACCCTATGGTAGCTTGCCGCCGTCCTTCCCAGGGAATTGAAACTGTGCCTCAGCAATTTTTTTTTTTTTTTCATAACAACATTTTTTTAAGGTGCACAAAGTCATCAATACATCAACAACAGAAATTGATCAATAATCACAATAATCAGAAATGTAAGTTCATATGGAGGATAAGAAAATACTCTGTTGATGGCCTAGCTCGAATGTCCGATAATTCATTTGGGCTTAGCAGAGTTGTTAAGAGTTCTGTGAAGGGTGACTGTGATTGAGGGTTCTGGGTTGGTCAACAGAGGGGGCTGCTTTGTAACCATCTGGTGAGTGGTGGCCTTCTGGACAGGGCCGGGAATCTCGTTGCATAGTCCATGAAAGGATCCCAGATGTTCATGTTTTTGGTGAATGAGTTGTTCCGGATCGAGGTCACCTTTTCTGCTACTGCAATGTTGTGCCACCATAATGCTATTGAGGGTGCCTCTTCATGCTTCCACAGACGGGCCATAGCAATTTTCGCTGCAAGGAGTAAGTCCGTACACAAACGAGGTATGTGACCTGAGATCGGTAATGCCCCTTCCCCTGTTTCCCCTAGGAGAACGATCCCCGGGTCCCAAGGAATAGTGAGTCCCGTGATGTCCTTAATGTATTTAATCACCTCCCTCCAGTATGCCTCCGCCTTTGGGCAGGTCCATATCATGTGAAATGATGAACCGGGGGTGGCACAGCCCCGCCAGCATTGGTCCGAGAGATGTGGGTTAGCTCTGTTGATTTGGACCAGGGTCACATAATATCTATAGCAAAATTTGCAGCCCCCCTCCCTGTTTGTGATGCATTGTGAGCTTTTATGTAGTCTGGTCCATATTTTTGTCCATTCCTCCACCTCTATTTCCCGTCCAAGGTCCCTCTCCCACTCAGTCGTGTATCTTTCTTTTTTCTTGGGGTCTGCCCTGTCCAGGAGACGGTACAGTGTAGATATTTTGCCTCTTTTTGTAGGGGTTGTGAGGGTGCTCTCCAGAGCCAACCGCCCTATTAGATAACCAGTATCTTATTTGGGTGTAATGAAACCTTCCCTCTCTTCCACCCCAAATTTCTCTTTGCATCTTTCAAATGTGAAGGGTATGCCCTCCTCTAGAAAGTCACCCGTTCTAAGTAATCCGGCCTCCCTCCAAGACTGGAAATTATTGGGGCTACAGCCTGGCGAAAACTCTGGGTTGTTCCAAATCTGGGATAGAGGGCCCAGCGTGCCCCTACCACCCCACTTCCGATCCTCCGCTTTCCAACATTGGGCTGTTGTGATTGTAGCAGCCAGAGGCCCTGTGTTAGCCTGCATTTTCCTTTCTGGTAGGTGCGGGTGATCCGTAGGGCTGCCCAGGCAGCAGGACTCCTCTATCTGCGTCCATTTTAGGGGATCCTCTTCTTGCACCCATGAGAAGGCATGTGATAGTTGAGCTGCCAAGGTGTATCTGGCTATGTCTGGGACCCCCAGTCCCCCTGGCTTTTTTCCCGCATCATTATTCGTTTACTGATGCGCAGCTTTTTCCCACCCCAGACAAATCACAGCATTTTTCTTTGCATGTCCGCCAGTACCGGGCCCGGGATACGGGTCGGTATTGCGGTGCAAAAGTATATCCATCTGGGGATAATGTTAATTTTTATGGCTGAGATACGGCCGAACCAGGAAATTTCCTTGGAGGACCAGTACTTTAGGTCATTTTTTAGATTTGTAATCAGTTGCGGGAAATTTGCGGTGTATAGTTGGGCCGGGTCCTTAGTAATTCTCACCCCTAAGTAAACTATCGCCTCTCTTTCCCATGGAATAGGCATTAACGGGCGGAGGGCTGCTCTTTCCAGTTTAGTGACGTTGATCGCTAGGGCTGATGATTTATCTAGGTTAATTTTGAACCCTGACAATACTCCAAATTCGTCAATTTCCTTCCATAGGGAATCAAGGGATGTTGCCAGGTTCGATGCTGTTATTAAAACATCATCTGCATATAGAGTAATTTTATATTCCTGGCCCCCTATTTGGACCCCCCTTATCCTGGTATTCTGCCTAATCTTGGCGGCGAAGGGCTCCATAGATAGAGCAAAAATCAGTGGGGACAGTGGACACCCCTGTCTGGTGCCCCTTGATATCTGTATTGCCTCGGATCTTCTGCCATTAACCCTTAATTGTGTCGAGGGAAATTGGTAATTGGCCATGACCCATTTGATAAAGTTTGGGCCGAATCCAAAATGTTCCAGGGTCGCCCGCATGTACCCCCAATCCATCATGTCGAATGCTTTATGAGCATCTAATGAAATCACTGCCATTCCGTCCCCAGACCTGTGAGCATGTCCAATAATATCTATTGTTCTTCGAATATTGTCACGCATCCCTCTCCCAGGTATAAACCCTGTCTGATCACTGTCAATTAGGCCCGGTAGAGCCGTGCCCAGCCTGCCCGCCAGCACTTTAGCAAAAATCTTACCGTCGTTGTTCATAAGCGTGATCGGGCGGTAGGAGGCAGCTAGTTCAGGAGCCCTTCCGGGTTTGTGCAGTAGAACTGTCAATGATTCCGCCATAGATCTGGAGATGGAGCCAGATGCCAGGAAAGAGTTGAATAGCTCCACCAGCTGAGGGACCAGGAGCCTACAGAACTTCTTATAAAATGATGCGGATAAGCCATCAGGTCCGGGAGCCGTGGGTTTCAATGATTTGATGGCGTTGATTATTTCCTCTGCCGCGATAGGCCTCTCTAGGTGCTCCAGCTGATTCGCGTTCTGTTTGGGTATGAACTGTAGATACTTTAGTAAGTTATCTAGCACTGTTGGTGACACTCTCATGATTTCTTAATGGTATCTAGATAATTCCGCCATTTTGTCCGCATCGATGTAGAGGGCTTTGCCGTCCACCCCAAGTATTGTGAGGATGTTGTTTCTGGTTCGGGTCTTTTTCAATTTTTGTACTAATACTCTACTTGCTTTGTTTTTTTTTTTTTGTTTTTTTTTTTTGTTTTTATTATTTTTTAAAACAAACAAACAATACAAACCAAACTGGCAGCGCTTTTTGCAACAATCACATGAACATCAATTAGTCAAGACCACTACTCCCCCAACCCCTCCCCCCTCAAGAGCTTGTTTGTCCTTCTCATTCCGTATCTGCTGTGTATCACCTCCTTCTGAGACTGCAGAATCGGTTGTTGTTCCAAACAGTCCTGCTATTAATACTCTCCATGCCAGCAGGGTACTCACTTCTTCTTCCCCACGCATGCTACATGCCTCCTGCCATACCACCGTTTCAGCCTTTGTCCATTTCTGCAATTCCCGCCACCATACCTCCACCCGTGGCTTATGGCACTGCTTCCATCCCATGGCAATTCTTCGTTTTGCGAGCGCATATGCCAAGTCCTTCAATTTCCCAACGTGTTTAAGTTTCCGTGGTCTTGGAAACCCTCCCAACAGGCAGGCTCAAGACGTATCTATAATGAGCGTGACCCCTTTGTCCGCTAGTTTTTGCGCCACTTCTCCCCAGAAACTCTCAGTCACTGGCAAGACCAAAACATGTGTGTCATATCAGCATTTTCCTTATCGCATTTTGGGCACGCTTGTCGTCCCGCTTGTCGTCCCACATTTACAAACGTCGATATTCTCATCGGGGTCATGTATGCTCTGTGCGTTATATACAACTGTATTTGTTGTAATCTGGCATTTCTTGACACCTTCTTGTGGTATCCCATAGCACGCTCCCACATCCCATCTTCCATCTGTGCTCCTACCTCTGTTTCCCAATCCAACCTCAAATGCGTCAATTCCTTCCCAACCCGGGTCATCACCATCTCATACAATCTAGAGATCTCATGCCCCCCTTCTGATATGTCATATATTGTCCCCATAGTGGAGTCTGGTTCCTCCGCCAATACAGTCTCAGGCCAGATTTTACGAATATTCTGCACCAGCCTTAGGTACGTGACATACTGGCCCCTATGCAAGCCCGCCTCTTCCCCTAGTCCTTCAAAATCCCTAATGGCCCCCCTCTTGCCAGACATCCCCCAATGTAACCAGCCCGACCGACTCCCAGTAGGTCCTGATTATAATCCTTAGTTGTTTGTCTTCCCCTGCCAAAGCAACCAACGGCACCTGCGGGGAACACGGGTACGGGTCCTCCATCATTCGACATACTCTACACCACATCTTCCACCCCAGCAACATCATTCCCGGGCGCTCCTTCATTTCTGACCTAGGCAACCAAATAATTTCCTTCAGGTAGAACAGAGTGCAGTCCTGTCCAAACAGCCTAAATTCGGGAGTTACCTCATCAGAGAGCCATTTGACCACATATTGCAACTGACCAGCTACATAATAGGCCTCAAAATTAGGCAGCTTAATACCCCCCTTTTCATAGAAATTCTGCAACTTCCATAGCGCCACTCCATTCCAAGTGCCAGGCCATAGGAAGTCTCTGCACATACTATTCAGCTTGGCAAAAAACTTCTTAGGTATCATGTACGGAATATTACTGAAAAAATGTAAGAGCAAAAACTTCATGCTTATACGGATTTTTCCCACAGCCACCTCGGTGTTATGCAAATGTTCCTCCTCTACCGTGTGATACACATCTATTCCGAGGTAGCGGAAGAAACCAACCGCCCATGGTATCGGCAACACTGGCAACCGCTCCG
Source organism: Ambystoma mexicanum (assembly GCF_040938575.1). Taxonomy (NCBI): domain Eukaryota; kingdom Metazoa; phylum Chordata; class Amphibia; order Caudata; family Ambystomatidae; genus Ambystoma; species Ambystoma mexicanum. The sequence continues at coordinate 248,403,194 of NC_090930.1, read as the reverse complement.
GAAGGGTTCCTCTGTAGCTACCCAATGGGAATATGTTCGATTTTTGGGGGTTCACCGCTATGCCAAACAGTTCTGCATACCTTTCCATTACCTCCAGAATATATTGAAGATTTTCCTCCGGATATTTCAAATATAATAGCAAATCATCAGCATACAGGGATATTAGGTGTTTCTCTCCCTCTACCTCAATGCCTATCGTGTCATATTGTTGCCGAAGGTACACTGCCAGGGGCTCCAGGGCCAGAATATATAACATCGGGGACCAGGGGCACCCTTGTCTGGTTCCTCTGCTAAATTGCCACCTCTCAGATATCACCGCTCCTGTACGTACCCTAGCCAGCGGCTCACTGTACAGCAACTTCGGCCACCTAACATAGCCCGGCCCCATCCCGTATTCCTTCAGGGCCTCCAGCAACCACGGCCACCTGACTGAGTCAAAAGCTTTGACTGCATCTAAGGACACAACCGCCATTTCACCCTCGCTCTTGCTCCCCCATCCAATCACCCGGTGGAGTCGCCTATGGTTGTGGGTTATATTTCTGTTGTGGACATAACCTGTTTGGTCCGGATGTATCAATTTACTAATAACTCTCCGCAATCTATTGGCCAGGACCGCAGTCAATATCTTGCCGTCCTGGTTCAGCATTGACAAGGACCTATACAAGCCGCAGCTATGCCCTGGTTTGTTGGGCTTAGGGAGCGGTATTATTATCGCTTCTCTAAGCGATTCCGGCAACCGGCCCACCTCAAACGATTCATTAAGCATTTCTAGCATGGGGGGTGTACCTCCTCTCTATATGCTTTATAAAATTTGCTAGGGAGACCGTCCGCACCCGGGGTCTTACTGGTGGGCAGCTGCCTCACCACCTCCTCCAATTCCTCCAAAGTAATTGGTGCATCCAGCTCCTCTCTTTCTTCGGCACTAATCTTAGGTAATCCCATTTCTCTTAAAGTTTCCCTTATCTCCTCTCGGCTGCCCCCCCCTTTGTCCAAATATAGTGCCCTGTAATAATCTAAGAATGCCTTATTGACTCCTTCTTGGGTGTTCGCTACCTCTCCATCCTCTCTGGTTATTGTCCTAATCGGGGGCCTAGGTGTTTCACTCTTGTATAGCCACGCCAAGAGATGGCCCGTTTTATCCCCACCTGCATGCTGTCTCTCAACATACTTCTTATAGTTGAGGTTGCAGAGCCTTTCCCAAAGTTCCGCACACCGCTGCTGTAGTTTAAGTACTGGCTCTGCATCCCCCCCTCCCCTATTGAGTTCCCGTTCCAGTTCATCCTCAGCTTCCCCTAACTCCGTTAGGACCCCACCCTGCAGGCCCTTTGATTTAGCAATGGCAGCACCCCACTATACCACCTTAAAGGCTTCCCACAGCGTGCCTGCCGAATCCATACTGCCAGCGTTCTCTTCGAAATAATGTGTGATCTCGTCCCTGATATCCTCTCTGAAGACTGGATCCTTGAGCGCCTCAGCCCGGAGGCGCCACGTCGGTATCCGCGCTCTGGGGCGGCAGTACTGCCATCCCAGGACCAGAGGCGAGTGGTCCGACAGGTCGCTTTGTATTCTATTTGGGTGGTCTCTACCACCACATCTGGCATCTGGCATGGCAAAAAAATAATCAAGTCTTGTATGCAGTTGTTGCGGGGCTGAGTAATGTGAATACTGTTCCTCATTAGGATGTTTCAGCCTCCAGACATCTGCCAGCTCGAAGTGCCTGGCCGCTGGGGTGGGCCTATCAATCTTATCATCAGATCTGTCTACTCTGGGGTTCAGCACACAATTAAAATCCTCTCCCCAAAAACCGCCCCACCCACACACGCCCCCAGGTTGGTACACAGAGTCTTAAAATATGCCGCCATGTTTTTCAATGCAACAAACTCTTTCGCAATCTGCTTTTGTGTACTCTACGCTCTCTGCAACTAATCCAGAACAGGACTGCAAGACTTGTCCTGGCCTCAAGTCCAGGGACTGTATCTTTCTAGCCCTGAAATCACTCCACTAGCTCCCGGTGGCTGCAGGGATCAAGTTCAAGACCCTTTGCATTGTCCACAAAGCTTTTTGGGGGCCTGGGCCCACACTACATCCAACTCTCTCTTCCAAAACACTTTCCTTCTTGACCCCTTTGCTCAGCCACCTCTAACTCTGCAGGTGAATGGAAGGCCCCACGGAATGGCCTCCCTGCCCCTCTGAAGCTTGAGCCAGACCACCTGAAGTTCGGGATGCAGCTCAAGACCTACCTTTTCACCTCTGCTTTCTCTCTTTTCCTCCCCTGTTGACATACTTGTCTGCTGTGCTTACTGGTGACCTGGCTACCCTCCGAGTCTCACTGGATACCAGGCTCCTCCACAACCAGCCACCCCTGCACTACCTTCAGACCTACCACGCACTTTTGGGCTGTAACTGTAACCCTACATTCCCCGGGCTCCTTGCACCTCCCCAGGGCCGTGCTGCCCTGGCTGCACTTACTCAGAGCAATGTTGCCCTGATTGCACTTCCCCTTTCCCTCTTCCTGGCACTTCCCCCTTTTCCCTTTCCCTTTCCCCTCCTGCACTAGCGTTATCGCATTTGCACAATCTGAATGTCACATGGCCTAGCAAGATCATTTGTTTGTCCTCCCTCTGTCTTCCCTCCCTTGTATTGTCGTACCTAGAAACACTTGTGTACAGGCACGTTATAAATGACTCATCATATTTTCTGGGTGGGGTCCCTGACTCGCAATCACAGTGCCTGATATACCCCCCTGCCAGGACTTACACACCGTTCATCCACTCTTATGAACCTTGGGGTTATGCTACTTCCCCAAGTTCCTCTTCTGTCTAGGGTACTTGTATTATCGAGATTTGGGTTCACAGGGAGGAGTGTTGGCTGCCTGTTCGGGTTCCTGTGCATGTGGGTTGGCGTTCCCGTTCAGGGCCCTGGAAGGGTTGGAGTCCTGGTTAGATGTGTCACATACCCACTCTCACCAAGCTCTGATGTTCGGGCAGGGAAAAAGAACGAGACATATAATCAGCATGAGCCAGACAACTACCAGCAATGTGTTCGGGAGTGAATGAAAAGGGCCTTAAGGACAGGAACCATTGTACAACCCTAGGATTAGTTCCCTTGTGGCGGGCCAACCAAACCAATGGAGCGTAATCAGTGAGGAGCGTGAAGTGATGTCCTAGCAAGTAGTAACGTAAAGACTCCATCGCCCATTTAACTGCAAGATACTCCTTTAAAAAAAATATATGTTTATTGGTATGGTTGCTTCACAACTTTTCAATAAACATATCTTAAAAACAAAATCCAATGCAAGCTAAGAAGAGAAGAGATAGCTAGTAGCAAAGGTATAAGTCGAGCAACACAGTTAAGTCCGCGTTAGACACATTTCCCAAAAGGTGCATGCAGTTTGATCATTGTTAATTACAGTTAACAAATCAGCTATTTGTATTTCATTGCTGAACTATTCGATGAATTAAAATGTATTGCAGAAAAGTGCCAATTATTTATTCTTATTATAAAATCACAACTTTTGTTTTTAAATTAGGAATCTTATTCACAGTTATCATTTTCTGACAATTTCAACATTAGTAGAAATGTCATTGTTGCAATAGAAACACTTTCACGATCGCTGTTGGAGATTGTATGCCATAGTACATCTTGTGTGAGAATTCTAATATCTTGAAATAGATGTTGAAAGAAGTTTTTTCTCTGTGATTGAAGAGATGAGCATTGCGTAAGCAGGTTTTTTAGCATTTCCGGTTCTTGTTGATCATAACAAAAGCGACAAAAGTTCTCAGCTTTGATGATTATTCTCCTTTTTGCTAGAATGTCTCTTGTTAACCATAGGTCAAGTCTAAAATCGAAGGAATAGGTTTCTGTACAAGGGACTTGGGAACTTGACAAGGTACGGTTCCGGAGTATGAAGGCTTTTGATTTTGAAGCTTCCATTCGTAAACTGCAGTAAGTCATGCAATGTTGGCGTGTCAAAGTCCAATCATGGAGCCATAATTTCTGCTTTGCTCTTACAGGATTTGTTTTTAGCAGAGATATCAAAATGTCTGAAGCTTCTACTGTAGTTAATACTTGATCTTTCCACATCGCTATAAATTGGTCTTTAGTTACTTTCAAGTAGGAGGCTAATATCTGTAGCAAAAAAAGTCAACTGGGACTTGTATGCGCATACCATTACCTTGGTTATGTCTACATTTATTAGTAGTTCTTTTTTGACAGTATACTGTTCTAGAGCTGTGAGAAGATTTTGTAGGCCTCTCAGAGTTTTTGAAAACAGGACGAGATCGTCTGCATAAAGAAGCCACGGTATAGTTTTGTTGCCAAGTTTCGGTGAGTCGGAGATAGTCTGGCTCAGCCTTTTGCCAATGGCAGCTATAAAGAAGTTAAACAATGATGCAGCCAATATGCAGCCTGGTTTAAAACTCTGTAAGTAGGTATCGGTTCGGACAATCTGCCATCAAGAGAAAGCCGGACCTAGATTGTAGTATCCGAATATAGCTGCCAGAGCAAGGCTTGGGTGTGGGAGGGGCATGCTGCCTCAGCCAGCTTGTTCCACAACAATTCTCTTGATACAGAGTCAAAGGCCAATCTGAAGTCTACAAAAGGCATATAGACTGGTTGTTTTCTTTGTTGTTCCTGCATCTTGATAGCCGATATGGTTGCTAGATTCACCACTGTACCCAGACCTCGGACAAATCCTGTTTGGAATTTGTCGTGTAAACCCTCTTTTGTCATCCACTGGTTAAAGTCTATTAGGATCAAATGGGCAAAGATATTCCCAGGTATATCTAATAATGCTATTGGGCGATAGTTATCAGGGAGCTCTCTATTGCCTTTTTAAAAATCGGAATAAATATAGATATTTTCCACGTCTGTGGTATCTGATTATATTTCACCACTTTGGAATTTTTTTTATATAAGACATTTGCCCATTCTGCCGGGTGACTCTCTAACATCGTGTTGGTTAGACCATCTGTCCCTGGCGCCCTAGACGTGCTTAGTTTTGAGATCATATATATGATATTGTGTCGATCAAAGTACATTGGGGTATCTGGTATGTGGTTTTGGGTCTTTTGCTCGTTATATGGCGATCTCCTAGCATATAGTTTTTAAAAATGTTCTACCCATTTATCTTCATGGACAACATTAATTTGGGACGGCACATCTGAGTGTCGTGGTTAGCACGATATAAAAGGGCACAGATTGCCGCCGAGTTTTTTGATGCCAGAGTTTTTAACATTAATTCTACATCTTTTTGAACAATAAGATACGTATTCGATTTTAACCAGTTTTTGTGCTGAATTTTCAAATTATTGTTGATCTGATCTCAGAGGGGGCGGTCGTCGCGTTCCTAAGATCTTTATGTAGCTGAGTTTTCCTCTTATGGAGTTCATGTCATATGTATGTTTGTGTTTATATTGTGGTTTACGTTGAATAGAAGGAAGCAATTTAAAGATCTGCATTGCTGCTACATATACTCCATCCGTTCTAATGAGATCACTGTTTAAGGATTCAAAAGGATCTTGTACAAGATTGGCCAGTTGGATAAGTGAAGAGGCAGACCACCTAAATCTATTCCATCCTTCTGAAAGGTGGAGTACAGGCTTGTAGAACTGAGCTCGATTCACTGAGTATGACCATGTCCAGCTAAATGATAAAAGTTCATGGTCGCTATGGTTTTGTAGAATGACTTTAAAGGTCTTGATATACGGAAACCTGTCTCTATGCACAAAGACATAATCGATAATGGCATTTTGGGTACCCCTTTTCCAGGTCTCTTGCGGTGGGATATCACCATTAACCACCCCGGTTAGCATTATGAATTGTCTTTCCAGCATAAGTTTTAACCGTAGCTTTGCTATATGTGATATCTTCTGGTGTTTCGTTGGAAAACAATGTATATTAAGGTCACCTGATATTAGGGTATAGTTGACGTCATTGTCGTTTACGACTAGATCAAGGACATGTTCTAAGTCATTGATAAAGTTGAGGGCAAGGATGCATGCAGGATTCCAATATAAATTCACAACAGCTAGAACTTGATCAGGAGTACTGATTTTAATTAGTTGTATAAGCATATTGGGAGATGCCCAAGGTGTCAGCCTCAAACCTTGTCCAACTTTTACAGCTACTAAGAGACATGCCATGGGTCTACCTTTCGGCAAACTCTTTCGCTGGCACCAGTAGCAAGTAGCATGTCATAACCATCCCATGCTGGTGGTTCCGTTATTTGTTGGAGTATCACTATATCATATTGTATAAGGGGATTTTTGGTCTTTATGAGAAGATCCCTGTATACTCTAGTGTTCCAACTGGCTGTGTTACAGCTTCTTTGCAAGGGTTTGTCGGATTGTTAATTTGAAGTTTGATTCATTTTCTCATAGTTTGGTGTCTGCCTTTGACCAGCAACACCTGCCGTTGCATTAATGGGTAATTTCTTAAATAAGTCAGCGTTAAAGGGTGGTTTTGCATGGTCCCATCATCAATCAAGTCGCACTGTAGGGGGCTATTAGACATGTTTCTGAGGCTGACAATCTTGGGTTAGGATAAATCCCAGTTAAAAAATGGCGGCTCTCACTTTCCATAGGGTATTTAATACAATACTGGATTGTATCCAGAGTTTCACCATTGTTAAGTCATTTGCAATTTGGGAATTCTACTTGTTGCACATCAGAAGAAACAAAATCTTCTAGTGCTTGAACATCATTGAAAATGTTCAATACACTTGTTCTATTTAGATCATATATGGGATACGTTCTGCCTCCACAAGAGAGGGTCACATGGTAACAGGATTATTTTTGTATTGCAGCTGGGGATGGATTCTGGTTACTTACTCTTCTTTGCATTTGCATGTGACTTTTATTATACCTGGTCGAGCAGTCAATATGACTACTCGATATAACTTGCAGGTCGTGATTACCCACAGAATTGTCCTTTAGGTAATTAGCTTCAGCATTTTTGTTAGCTCTGCTTATTGACTTAGTCTTTAATTCATAGTTGGTTTGGGAGGTTTTAGTAGCATGTTTAGGCAGCGCTGAATATAATAGGATAGATTTTGCGATTTCATTTCTACATTGCTCTAGCGTTTAATTTTGGTGGTGTGTTAGGTTTTTAATGACAGTGCCATTTGTATTCAAGCAGTCAAAAGCCAAGTGGCCTTCTTTAAGTGGTATTTTATTGCACTTGACTGATTCCTCTTCCATCAATTTACTCTCTTGGATCAGATCTTCTAATGGCTCATAATAAGTTATACTTGGTTGCTCTCCGGCTTTGGAGGGGAGATCAATTTTCTTTTGTATATCTCTTTTGGTGCGTACTAAATGAATATATATTTTGCTACAGTATGTTGTTTGTTTGGCAGAGATAGTGCTTGTATACATTTACGGGCACCTGTTTGGGTAGAATGAGAATGGTTTTTTATGTTTTGGGATATTTTATTTTGGTTTGGCTGTCTAATAGATGCCTTTTTTCTTGCAAAAATTGAAAAGGCCGGCTTCAGCGCCTGGGTTAGAGGTCCCACATTTTGCCTATCGGTGCCAAAAACATTGTTTATTGTAATAATGGAATCATTTGTTCAAATTGCAACAATAGCAGGGTCTTTTATTTTCTCTGCACATCGTTCGTCCAACAGGCTACCTTTGGCCAGGCTATTATACTTTTCTACTCTCACCTTTCCACTCTCTACTATTGGGTGTGTAATATTTTAACTTTTGTCTAATAGGGAGGAGAGAATAATAGTTTGCTTGTCAGATTGCTTGTCTAATGTCTCATATAGTTTTGCCAAGGTTAATAAGGCTGTAATCTTTGCAGTTAGTGTTATATCAACAGATGAGCTATTTTCAAATTTCTTATGAATGAGGCGACGTGGTGTTGGGTTGGTAAATTAAATGAATAGGTCAGCTGTAGGACATTAGATATTTCGTCAGGCTTGTTTGCATGTGGTTCTTTGAAAATTGTTACAGAATCTATAAAAGGCTGTTTGTTCGGCTGTTTACAGGAATGAGCCGGAAGCTTAAACCCTGCTGTTTCTAGATAATCTGGGACCTCATTAAGGTCAATAAATTGTTTGTCCTGTGACTGTTCTGTGCCAGCATTTAGTAGATTTGGCTTCAGAGTAGTCGTATTTGCGGGATCTCCGACGGTGGCCAGAATGGATGCGAGACCGCTTTCCAGACGTTTTGCTGCCAAGTTTAGTGATTGATCAGAGTTACAAAAGGTTCTGATATCCGAAGTAATTGACAGCAAGTGATGTCGCACCAGACTTGCAGGTTGCTTTTTCACAATATTTGGATGGGTATCTTTACCAGGTTTTGACTTTGCATTAGTGATGAGCTTCCCTATTTCACTAGGGCGGCTGCATGGCTGTTTTCAAGAAGTAGATGCCTGAATTCATATGATAGTGTTTGATGATTTAACAAGCATTCAAATAGATATTTATCAAGCACTCACCCTTCACCCGCCTCCTGCCTATCTGTGTATCTGCACTCAAACACAGCACTCCCACAAAGCGCGCGCGCAAATGCGCATAGGCTGCTGTTTTTGTAGGTAATTGTGGGTAATGGACGGAACCAATCCATATAACCGTGGAAAAGCACCGAGTTATTTATTAAAAAAAAATATATATTTTATTGTTTTTTATAACAATCAACTTTTAACAAAACCAGCAGTACTTATGTAATACATTCACCTCATGTGCACATCAATATGTATCTACCGCTTACCCTTACCTCCCCCCAACTCGAGCCTACTCCATTTTGCATTGTGCTTATCTTCCCTCTGAGGGAACTTCTCCTCCCTTATCCTCAGAAGTTTCATGCTCGCTTGAGCAGTCCGCTGCAGACCCATACAATGTGGCCATTAAGTGTTTCCAGGCCGTCAGGGTTTCTGCTTCCTCCTCCCCTCCCCTATTGACTGCTTCATGCCATGCTGCCTTTTCGGCTTCAGTCCATTTCTGGAGATCACTCCACCAAACTTCCACCTTCGGTCTGTTGCATGCTTTCCATCCCATGGCAATCCTGCGCTTGGCAAGTATATATGCCAAGTCCTTAAACTTGCAGACATGTTTTAGTTGGAGCGGTCTAGGGAACCCCCTACCACACATGCCCACACTGATTCAACGTCTAGCTTAATCCCTTTCTCGTTTAGTCGCTGGGCTACTTCTCCCCAGAACTTCCCAATTTCTGGACACACCCAAAACATGTGTGTCATCCCTGCATTTTCTTCCTCAAATTTGGGGCACGTTTATTGTTCAGCATTCTTAAACCGTGCTAACCTCTGGGGGGTCATGTATGCCCTGTGGGTTACATATAGCTGTATTTGTTGTAGCCTCGCATTCCTAGACACGTTTTTATGATACCCTTTAACCCTATTCCCATAGCCCATCACTCATAAGTTCCCCGGCTTCCTCTTCCCAGTCTTGTCTTAATTGGGCCACTTCCTTTCCCACCCTAGACTTCAGCAACTCATAGATTCGAGAAATTTCTATGGCCGTATCAGGTTGGTCTTCTAGTATTATTTCAGACCATGGGCCTCATTACAAGTGAGGCGGTAAAGGGTTAACGGCGCCGGTAAAGGTGCCGGCACTGTTAACCCCGTAACGCCTCATTACGAGGTTCCCTCACAGGACCCGCTCTGGACGTCTGGTCAGACCAGACGTCCTTTGCGGGTCCCGCGAGGGGACCAGCATGCTAAAACGGGCCCGTTGTTAGCATGCTCCCCATCCCCATTCCCATTCTCCAAAGTTGGAATGGCACGATATTTCCCCATTCAGGGACCACGGACCCAAGTTTGGAGGCAGCACATATCTTCTAGCCAGAGGTCTCCCAACAGGGCCTTTAAGGTTCTGGCAGTAGCCTCCAAACTCGTAATGAGGCCCCATGTCTCTCTGATCTTCCGGACCAATCTAGTATAGGTGATATACTGCCCTATATGCAAACCCGTTTCCTCTGCCAGCACCCCAAATTCCCTCACTTCCCCGTCCTGCCATATGTCTCCCATTGTTGCAATCCCCACCGATTCCCAGTGGTTACAAATTGTCTTCCTTAGTTGCACGTCTCCTCCGGTTAATGCCACTAGCGGCACTTGCGGAGAGCACGGGGTCAGATTCTCCATGACCTGGCAAGCCTTGCGCCATATCTATCATCCCAGCTCCAACATCCCCGGGCGCCCTATTAGCTCAGGTTTGGGCAGCCATATCCCTTCTTTCAGAAAGAACGGGGCACACTCTAATCTCAACAATCTGGACTCTGATGTTGAGTCTTCCATTAACCATTTGGCCACGTATTGCAGTTGGCTGGCCAAGTGATAGATCTCAAAGTTAGGCAGTTTTATACCCACTTTTTCATACGAGTTTTGTAATTTCCGTAGGACGATTCTGTTCCTAGTTCCATGCCAAAGGAAACCTCTACATATGCTCTGGAGTTTGACAAAGAAGCGCTTCGGTATCATATACGGTATGTTCCCAAAGAAGTGTAATAACCTAGGCAATACGACCATCTTCAACAGCGCCCCCCTCCCCATCATGGCCAAGGGGAGCTTAGTCCAGAACCTTGTGCTGCTTTCTATATTCACAACCACTTTCTCTGTGTTGTATTTATATTCTGCTTCTACCGTGTGATAAATGTCAATCCCCAGGTATCTGAACGTGCTGGTCACCCACAGTATTTGCAAGACTGGCAGTTGCTCCCGCGGAACCCCTATGTACCTCCCCAGGAGAAATATGCACGATTTCTTGGGATTAACTGCAATGCCAATGCCAAAGAGCATAGCAAATCGCTCCATTGCTTCCAGAATATATTGGAGATTTTCCTCAGGGTACCTCAAGTATAACAACATGTCATCTTCGTATAATAAAATTAGGTGTGGTCCCCCTTTTGTGTAAATTCTGACTTCCTCATATTGTTGCCTCAGGTATATCGCCAGGGGTTCCAACGCTAGTATGTACAGCATCGGAGACCAAGGGCATCTCTGTCTGGTGCCCCTACTGAGTTGCCACCTCTCCGAGATGATCGCTCCCGTCTTAACTCTGGCTAGCGGTGAACTATATAATAATTTCACCCACTTAAGATACCCGGGTCCCATCCCATATTCTCTCAGAGATGCCATCAGCCAAGGCCACTTGACAGAGTCAAAGGCCTTCACTGCATCCAGTGATATAATTGCAATCTCACTCGAATCTTCGGCTGTGTGTTCTATGACTCGGTGGAGTCGTCTGAGGTTATCTGATAAGCTTCTGTACGGGACATATCCAGAGTGATCTGGGTGTATTAATCTGCTTATAACCTGTCTCATTCTATTTTCCAACACAGCCGTTAGTATCTTGCTGTCCTGGTTCAGCATCGACAGCGGTCTATATGATCCGCAGTCCATGCTCGGCTTGTTAGGTTTAGGGAATGGGATAATGATCGCTTCTCTCAGGGATTCTGGTAATATACCTGTTTCAAATGCTTCATTTAACATTGCGAGCAGCGAGTGGAGCACTTCTTTCTTATACATTTTATAAAACTCACTGGGAGTCCATCTGCCCCCAGAGTCTTGCTGGTGGGTAGCTGCTCCACCACCACTTCCAGTTCTTCTAGTGTGATTGGGGCGTCTAGGTCCTCTCGCTCTTCAGCACTTATTTTTGGCAGCCCAATATCCTCTAATGTTTCCCTTATTTCGCTACTTCGTACAATCATTTATAAAATTCAAGGAACTCTCCGTTCACTCCCTCTTGGGTATCCAATATTTGGCCACTCTCACCCATTACTGCTCTAATCGTTGGTCTGGGGGTCTCACTCTTATATAGCCATGCTAGCAATCCTACCGGCTCGTCTACCCCCGCGCGTTGCCTCTCTATATATTTGTTATCGTTTAAATTACACAATCACCCCCCAGAGCCCTACGCATTCCTGCTGCAATTGGTTTATGATTTCAGCATCCTCCCAGGAGTCACTTCCTTTACCTAGCACTGTCTCCAGTTCTGCCTCTGCCTTCTGTAATTCCCTTAGTATTCCTCCTTGCAGCCCTTTGGATTTGGCTATGGCTGTACCTCTCATCACCTCTCATCACCACCTTAAATGCTTCCCATAAAGTGCCGGCTGATTCAACACTCCCAGTGTTCTTTTCAAACTATTCTATAATTTCTTCTCTCAGGTCCTCCCTAAACACTGTATCTTTCGGTGCTTCAGCTCTGAGTCGCCAGTTTGGGATCCTAGCTCTTGGGGGCAAATATTTCCATGTTAAGACCAGAGGCGAGTGGTCCGAGAGGACCCTTGCTTTGTACTCTGATCGCACTCGACCGCAAACTCTTGTGAGGCAAACACATAATCTAACCATGTATACAAGTTCTGTGGGGCTGAGTAATGTGAATACTGTTTATCATGTGGGTGGTGCAACCTCCACATATCTTCTAGCCAGAGGTCTCTCAACAGAGTCTTTAAGGTTCTGGCAGCAGGGGTGGGTTTGTCTGATTTCCTGTCTGACCTGTCTATGCTCGGGTCTAATGTGCAATTAAAGTGCCCCCCCCATATCATCGCACCCCCAAGGTACGGTCTCATTTTGTTATATAGGGTCTTAAAGTAAGCTACTGTGTCTTGATTTGGGGCATATGTATTAATAATGCATATTTCCCTGTTTTCTATCAGTCCCCTTATTGCCACCATCCTCCCATCTTCCTCCACTGTGGTCTGTAGTAGTTGAAAGGGGACATGTGGTGCTACCCAAGTGATCACCCCCTTAGCATAGGCCGAGTACGTTGCGCCTATGGTGACCCCTTTCCATTTCCTCTGTATCACCTCTTGTTTCTTTTTCGTGAGGTGTGTTTCCTGTATTAAGGCTATATCTATTTTCTGTCTCCTTAAGTACATCATAATCTTGTTTCTCTTCAAGTAACTGTTGAGCCCCCTGACATTCCAAGTAACTATCTTAAGGTCCCCCATGTTTCTGCCCTATCTAGTCCCCTCCATTGTCTCACTTGGTTAATCGCTTTAGCCTCAGACACGCATGTATTTAAGCTCGTTCCCCTAACTAATAACACTACCACTCCCCCAACTCCCCTCCTTCCCGCCGTTAACGCCCTCTCAAATACCCCAACTCCCCCTCCCACTCCCTTCCTCCCATCCCCAACTGGTGCCCAGCTCCATCCCTGGATCTCAGGCTGTCCCGCATCTAGTCCTACCAGTAGAACCCAGCGGGGGGAGGGGTGGACCCTATTGGTGTCCTGACTCAACTAACTACTGGGGGTAACAACGCACTATCTCGGTTTCTCCCGCATTAATGACAATTTACTACTCACATTTTCCTGACACCCACTTATAGACTACATTTATCAATTCTAGTATTAGGGCTACTCCATGGTCGCACCCACTGTCAATATCTACTAGCCCATGTACATGCCCTGTGGGCTCTGCTAGGCGTCCATACACCATATGACCAAGTCATCATTATGTCCGCTAGCTTAGCCTCGGTCACATTTAACCACCTATGGGCTGCTGATTCACTTATCTTGTCCGTTCTGGTCACGATCCCCTGTATCAGCCGGGCAACCCTGTGCATCTAGCCAATTCACCGCCTCTTCGGGTGATTCGAAGAAGAACGCCTTTCCTTTATGCAAGACTTTTAGCTTTGCCGGGTTCAGCAGCATGTATTTAAATCCAGATTCCCGCAGTCGCTTCTTGACCGCGACATAGTGGAGTCGCTGCCTTTGTACCTGCATTGTGTAGTCCGGATACGCCGTGACAGTCGCTGATGCTCTGCTTATCGTTCCGCCCTTATGGAAATATTCCAGTATCTTTTCTCTGTCTTTATAGTTCAGAATCTTGGCAATAATTGCTCGGGGAGGGGCTCCTGGTTGGGGCCTTCTGAGCAGAGCCCTGTGCGCTCTCTCTACCGTGAACCCTTGGGGGAGCGCTCCTGCCCAAATCTCCTGTATCAACATGTTTTCCACATAGTTTGTAGGGTCCATACCTTCCTCTCCCTCTGGCAGGCCCACCACTCGTATGTTGTTGCGACATGCTCTCCCTTCTGCTCCTCTGCTCGGCTTTCCAGGTTGCGCACCTGTTGCTGTAATATGTGCACCTCCTTGGCATTGGCTGAGCTGACATCCGCGTTGGTTTTCACTTTACTATCCAGTCCACGTGTACGTTCCGCCAATGTGCTTACATCTTGTTTTAGGAGGTTCACATCCACACTGACCGCATCAATTTTGATTTTCAGTGTAGATTTCAGCTCCGCCATGGCCATGTCGATCTTACTTCCCCATGAGGCCTTCAATTCTGCTATGGCCTCTAGGATATGATGGTTGTCCCGCGGCGGGGCGATCTTATCTTGAGTGGCTCCTTTTACGGGTGCGGTCGCCTACGGTGACCGTGACTGTTTGGTAAAGATGTCCGTCATAGGTTGTTTCCCTTTGGCTTTGTTTTTTTGGACGCCATGTTCTCTACCCCCACACTGGCGTTCTCAGCGTTATGTTATTGTATCTCTTCTCCAGTTCTTATCAACTGACTGGTCGGGGCCTTTTAGCCAAACAATGTATCTTCCTGACAATCAGAAATGTATTTCTACCTCCCCACGACCGCCGAAGGGTGGTGGGTAGGCCAAGTGTTCTCGTCTCACAGTGTCTCTATGCTTAGACCACTTGCTTTAGCTTATGCCATGCGAGTAGTGTAGTGGGCCACTGCAGTGGTTATTTGCTCTAGTCGAGCTCCAGTTATGCGCACAAGAATCCTGATGGCCGCTGTAGTCGTGTCACAGCCTTTGGCTGAGTTTAGCACCCTGTTCCTAGCTTCTGCACATCATTCCATGTAATGTATCAGTATCTTGCAGTGTTCTTGTGGTTTTATTTATGCCCCTTTGCGTCCTGGCCCTCCGGGCCCGAACTGTGTTTTTATTCTTGCTTCAGCATGTAGATTAGTATGACTACTGCAGCTCAGCAGCTATGGGCACGGTGTGGAGCTCTGTAAGTATCTATAAAGAAATAGCTCCGGGTGCTTTCACTCCCTGGTGTAACTCGGCGGGCTTCACTGCAAGATGTCAGGATCAGATTCCCCCCTCCCACGGCTGCCTGTCATGATGGTGCAGGCCATCTGTGCTGTCTACTGTGTGGGCTCTTCCCCACTCCTCACTTATCGACTGGGAGTTGCTGTCTGCCTACCAGGCCCTAGGCAGTTCCATGTTCTTCATGGTATGTGCCACAGAGCTTCCCTTGAGCATAAACTGCTCGTTCCGAGGTCCGGGTCACATCTGTCTAGGTGCGCCCAGTGGAAGCTCTTTTCTGTTCTAGTTCGGTCCGAGGGGCCGCGGTTAATGTATCCTGCCCCGGTGTCACGGTTCTTTGGGGCGCGCATGACCTTTATGGCATTAGGTGCACGCAATACCCTGCTGCTCGGAGGGCCGCGTTGTGGTCTTTCACCTTCCAGTCCTGCGGTCATAGATGAACATAGACTGTGTAATGACTAGGGGCTCCGAACGCGCTCCGCGCCTCCGCTGACACAATGTATCCGAAAATCTTACTCAGGTCTTTTATCTCTCTCCAAGTTTGCTGCCTCCGCGGCTCGCTGCAGTCAAGTGTCCTGTGTATTCGCAGAGGGCGCACGTCAAGAAGAGGCACCACGCTCCTGTTTCCTAAAGCGGTACCGTCTTGCTTCAGTGCGAGCCGAAACGCCGGCCACATCCTGGCATTATCCTTTGTTTGGTCTCATCCGCCATCTTGGCAGCTGGTCCGCGGGCCAGGTCTCTCACTACCATCCTTGCCGCTGCAGCCGTACACCTTTAATACACTGCTAGTCTTGCATATCTTGAGCTCCCCACCTTCCGTCAGCCACGGCTCCGTTTATTTCTCATTTGGAGTAGCTTACAGTTAGTTGGTGCCAGGGTCAATCTCGAATCCACGGGAGCACCCGAGAAGAGCAGCCTATTCCATGGCTGCCAAGCCACGCTCTACCAAATTACGAGTTTCCCTCATTTTGTAGGCAGAAAAGTAGCACAGATACAATCTAGAAAAGGAAAGTCAAAAATAGAGTTACACTCTGGTCAAAGTTCGTACTACATTAGTCTCTCAGCAGTTTCAAAGTCCATAGTTCATACCGGTCTCCAGAAGGGATCTAGTGCGTATCTGCACTCAAACACAGCGCTCCTACAAAGCGCATGCGCAAATGCTCGTGGGCTGCTGTTTTTGTAGGTGATTGTGGGCAATGAGCGCAACCAATCCGTACAACCGTGTAAAAGCACCAAATTACGAGTTTCCCTAGTTTTTTAGGCAGAAAAGTAGCACAGATACAATCGGTCTACAGCAGGGAACTAGTGCGTAAATGCACTCAAACACAGCACTCCCAAAAAGCGCTCAATGGTGGCATATCTGGTCTCTTGAGGGAGAAACTATTGACTAATGACCACACGGGTCGTTCCTCCTCCTTTACCGGTCCCTGGAACAATACAGCACCTAGTCTGGTACCTGAAGTGTAAGTATGTAAAGAGAAAAATTGTTCAGAGAAGTCCCTACAATGAAGAGAAGCTTGGATCGTCGAACTGTTCTTTAACGGTTGAATTGCGGTTCTTGCCTGGGCCTCCCTTTCAGGGCCCAACAGAGGAGATCTCTTTTTTAGGAGAGAATAGCGGTTTTGAAGGGTTGTCTTGCCCGACCTATGTAGCGGGATGCTAATGAACTTGCTAATGTACCTCAACACCTACCCTTTTGTTAAGGGTCTAATAAATTAATGACCTTGAGCTTTGATTTGTTATACTTTAAGGAATGTAGCAAGCAGACTGTGTTGCGATATGTACTTAGATATGTAGGCCAGACCATTTCTTAGGTGTTCGTCTTTAGGCCACCCTCCATCAGGTTTTACACCACGGCCATCATGCAAGCCATGCCCCCAAATGAAGCCACGCCCCCAAATGAGGATCCCCCTCAATTTCTGTCCTCACTTAAAGCACTGGGAGTACCTGAAGAAGGGTATGGGTTACATATTTCCTAAACCTTCTTTCAGATGGCCGGTTGTGTGTTCTCTGCACTCGTGCTCAAACACTGCTGGGGACTGGGTGGGACCCTGGCGCCTAAAGCGCTACTAAGTATAACACACTTGGTGAGAAGTGCTGCTTCCCCCCATGCAAATGTCCCACCCTTGACAAGTAGTCCTGCCCCGCCTCCCCCATTGAAAGAATTGCACTCATGCTGAAACCAACGCTACAACCGACAGCACACTACACATCCCATCTCGCAAAACCACAGCTATATGGACAATTTTCAAGACACTCACTGCCATCCTTGCATCCGTCAAGGCCACATTGTATGTGCCTGACTGCCTCCATGTAATATAACGTATTCCAAACGTATGTACTGTATAGCTTATGAATTATATCTTCTCCAGTTCTCCAGGCTGAAGTTGCAAGGCACAGCAAGATAGTTCTTACTGAACAGTATGTGATGTTCCTTCTGTGAGAAACCTGAAGGTGTCTACCTGACTAGTCCCTGGGGATCTGTCATCCAGGGGGCCAGGACACGGCCATCGCTATTGGATCCACTTCCTTGGGGTGGACCAGTGCGGTTGGATCACCTGAAGGGGCGGTCCTCGGGGAGTGGAGGTGGGATACCGACGGTGAGTCGCGGTACCCCCTTTCTTATGACACCTTTTCCCCATCCTACCTCGTAGGATATTCAGAAGCTCTAACTCCCCCTTTTCTAACACGAACACTTCTTTGTACCATGAAAGACAACGGACTAAGACCAGAGGTGTTTACCTGACATGTCCCAACACAAGGGTCAGGCAAAGTCAGGCAATTGATAATAACCACACACACCAGACAGCCCTTTCTCTTCCCCACAGGGATAAAAGGCGGCGAATGAGAGCACACTACGAGCAAGGCAGAACCTATGACGAGACAGTTATTCCAGGACGGCAGTTCAAGAGGAGACAAAAGATGGCGGGAACCGAAAGGTCGGCAAGGAAATAGGAGCCCTTCCCCTTTTCAACCCAGACCCATGAAGCCTCCGTAAAAAAGAACATAAGACCGTGAACAATAGCCAGAGTGTGCTGTAGCAGATGTCAACGGTGTATGGAGGCCTCCTATGCTGATAATCAAGACAGGGAGAGACGCCTGCTACCGTGCTAGCGTCCTTGACTCAGAGACAAGAAAAGCCTAGCAGTTCATCACAGCCATGAGTCGGAGGCAGAACCAATAAAGAAACCAAACTGTGTTGATCGAAGGCTGCTATTTGCAACGTAAGGTGAATCAAAGAACTGTTGAAAGCACAGGGGAAAGACCAGCAACAGAGTGATCCGGCACCACATGGGTGCTCACTCGAAAGACTCTGGCTGGTCCCCCTTTTGTGTTTGATGAAACTACTGATACCAGAAGGACATACGAGAGCCTCACAGAAGTGGTCAAAGTGGTCATACAACGGTCGAGTAAAAGCCCTTGTACAGTCGAAAGTCTTTGACCTGTGAACAAAAGGAAATCCTGTACCGTAATAAAGCCGAGGGAATTGTATTTTGAAGTGAAAGTGAAACTGTTTTCTCTTTTACTGAGGATTCCCAGCCTGACGACAGCGAATATTTCTGAGCATGTGAATCCATGCCAGACACATGCTGGAGAACAATAGTTACAGGTAAGTAACTTAAACCTTCTCCAGCATGGGGTCTGGCATGGATTCATATGCTCATGGATAACGAATACACAGCAGTACATCATTATACAACCACGGGAGGTGGCAAGGCTCAACAGAAGCAATTAACACTCACCCCTGGAACAGACTCACCTCAAGCGAACAGGTTGCGTAGCACTGCCTGGCTGACTCTGGACTCCTCCCTGGAATCCCTGTCGACGCAGTAGAACTTCGTGTAGGTATGCATGGACCTCAACGTTGCAGTCCTACAGATGTCAAGCAGGGGCACACCATAAAGGAACACCGTTGTCGCAGTGATGGGCTCTCGGACGGCCCGGCAGCAGCCGGTTCGCCACCTGATGACAGTGCATGATGCAGCCAGAGAGCCACCTTTAAATGGAAGCCTTGGACAAGGCCTTCTTATGGTTCCCAGAACCAAAGTTCACAAACAATTGAGAAGTATTGCGAAAACTCTTTGTGCGTGTCACATAGAACTTCAAGACACGAGCAACGTACAGCTGTATTAACATACTGCCTGGTTTTTTCAATTTGTGGACAAAACAAGTTTGATCTTTTCCACATTTGCCTTTGAGTAATCTGTGAAAAAATTATCTTCCTAGCTGGAAACAGTTCCATTAGTGTAACGCTCACCTGGTTCCCACGGGGGCGCTGATCTAGTCTGGATTACTGCGGCCTCTTCTAGCGTGATGCGCAGGACCCGGAACACCGATTGGACAGGACCTCCAAATCGTGCTTCCTTGGCCCATAGGAATATCCTTCTGTAAAATGAGAAAGGGGATTAACAGTCTGCAGAATGGTGTGCTAGCTCCTCCCTTCCCCCCTCCGTTCCTCTATATTCCTCCAAACCCGGTTTAAGCTCACCTTATGGTTTGGAAGGTTGAACTCTCCATCCTGCTTCTGGTGCAGGGGTGCGCGTTCGTCCAGTTACTTCACTGGTTTTCAGAATGGCGCTGGCAAAATCCACTTGACTTTCCTGAGCGATGCGCCGTAAGTATGAAAGTTCAAAGTTCAAGTGAGGCCCCCTTCATGCTGTCTTTCTCACCTGTGATCTGTCCTTTATTTCAGGTGCAGAATGAAGGCGATGCGTCGAGGGGTTAACCTGCCGAGGTGAGTAGTAATGAGGGCGATCCCTCTAGATGTCCTTATCATTCCTCTGAAATGTCTCTAGTCCTTTCCCCATAGGGGCTGGGGTACGGTACCTGCCAACGGGGCGGCGCCGACCCGAAATGTGGAAGAAAAGCCGGTAAGTATTACGGCTGTTAATCAGGCTTTCCTTCTGTGTGTCCTTCTGCTCACCTTTTGTTTCTTCCTCTCTCCCCTAGGTGCAGAGATGTGGCGTCCGATGCTGACAGCCGCGATGGAGCCGGGAGATGTCTCGAGGACAGGACAGGTGAGTGAAGCGTGGCGCTGCAGCGAGCAACACAATGCTTTTAAATTGAAGTCTTCCTTCAGGGATGCTGGCGAGAAGATTCCGGATGCAGGTAAGAAGCTTGAAATAATCCTTGGTTTTCACCTTTCTCTTCTCTTCCTTCCTTGCAGGTCTTCCAGGTTCAAGACGGGCGTGGCTGTAGTCCAGGAGCAGGAGCAGACACGGTGAGCGTTAAGCTGCAGGAAGCAGAACAACGCGAAGCATGAACTGCTGTCTGGGCGTGGCTTAAATAGCCTCCAAAGAAGTCCCAGGTATGTATCCTTCCCCAACTAGGTATGTATCCTTCCCTGGCCACGCCCGAGTGAAAAAATAGTCCCTATGAAAAAATAGTACCTTTCAGGTCTCAGGGAGGCCTGAAGTGTGCAGCATGGTCTGCATCAGGTAAGTGCACAAAACACCTCCCTTTATGAGCCTGGCGCCTATGGCGCCAGGACTGATGTCCAACATGAGCCTGGCGCCAAAGGCGCCAGGACTGAGTCCAAAGAGTCCCTATAAGGGGCCGCTGGGCTTTTACCCGAGGGCATGATGCCTGCTTCCGGGGGTGCTGGGCCTGGCCTGATGCTCCGGGGGTAGGCATCATGACAATTAGACTTCAAAAGTTATCATTCATAGAAAACTGCAAGCATACTCCAGTAACATATACTAAACTGTTGCCTCCACAATGTAATATAATTATATCTGGATGTTTCAAATACACCATACCCCTCACACAAGGGTAATAATGCACTACAGTTCATTCCACAAACTCTATACCATAACACCTGCACTCCTTCAAATCCAATATTTTCAGAGATGTCGAGGTGCTCTGTATATACCTTCACCCAATGAATCCACAAATCTCATAACATCCAAAAAGTCTTCTTGTTCGTAGCCATGCTGCCAGCACTTCACACAAGAAATAAAACATGTCCTACCCTGTGCTCCTGTACACCTCAACTCCTCCTCCGCAACCAAGAACACTCATTGGCTAATCCCCTGCCATCCATGGACAGCTACAGACATCCACGGTCTCTGCAGTCCTCTTTACATGCAGAGCATCATTAAAGGACCCTGATGGCACATGCGTGTCCATGAACTATTGCGGATGTCGTCACACAGAACAGTGCTTCTACCCTTTTTACTTTTATCTGTGTAACACTCTCTCATTGGCTACTTTCAAACAGTCACACATCCATCCACCAATCACATTCAAAAACTCCACATATAAACCTGGCACCTCAGTTCAATTCTTCAGATGTACATTTCAAGTCTGAGAGTGCATATGTCCTGTCATTCACAGTCTCCTCTATAAGAAACTACTGTGAAAACTATTCAAGATTTCTATTTGCAGATTCAACAATATCTACATCTAAGAAGACATAATACAGGTATGCTTGTATTTTCAAAAGTTATCTTTTTCACCATATTTTTATATGTGTATCAGCACCTCCATACGGTATGCTGCTTTTTAACCACTGCTATCAGATCCCATATAATGGCATCATTTTCCATCTAATCAAATTAAGTAGCAGTTAATGCTACCATAAAAGTGTAAAAGTGTTCATAAAGTGCATTCTTTATAACTTTACAGAATTAGAAAAATGGTACTGCGACTTATATACCTATGCATTGTCAGTTGTTTACTCAGATGGTATTAAAAATACCCATCCCTAAAATTCAGCATTTGAAATTCATTCATGTTCCCCTCTGGATGGGCAGGAGCCCTTCGACGACCTCCGCAGAGGATTTCCACTACGGCTCAGGAAGATCTCAACCACGAAGCTGACGCCGTGATATGGGTAAGCTTCCCGCCGACTTCAACAAGCAGTGTTCACAACTCGTCCTGCTTAGATCCTTGGCCAGTGAAGCCCCACCAATGACCATCACCCTCCTTGCAGGCCCCAATTGCCTTTACATCAGCTGATTCCTGCACTCGCCGCCATTGACCACAAGGAGTCACTGGAAATGGCCGCCGTTTGTTTTTGTTTCTAGGTTGCTAGGCAACCTGCCTGCACCCTATTGGAGAGCTCGGTCTACTTCTGCAGTCCCGCGGCACCGGAAGGCGTGAGCCGGCTCCTTCCCAATGCACCTCATAAGGCACACGACACCTGTCTGTGCCTGTGCATCTTCACCTTCCCCTCTGGATGGGCAGGAGCCCTTCCACGACCTCCGCTGAGGATTTCCACTACGGCTCAGGAAGATCTCAACCACGACGCTGACGCTGTGCTATGGGTAAGCTTCCCGCCGACTTCCACAAGCAGTGTTCACAACTCGCCCTGCTTAGATACTTGGCCCGTGAAGCCCCCCCCAACGACCATCACCCTCCTTGCAGGCCCCAATTTCCTTTACATCAGCTGATTCCTGCACTCGCCACCATTGACCACGAGGAGTCACTGGAAATGGCCGCCATTTGTTTTTGTTTCTAGGTTGCTAGGCAACCTGCCTGCACCCTATTGGAGAGCTCGGTCTACTTCTGCAGACCCGCGGCACCGGAAGGCGCGAGCCGGCTCCTCCCCAAGGCACCTCATAAGGCATACGACACCTGTCTGTGCCTGTGCCTGTGCATCTTCATCTTCCACTCTGGATGGGCAGGAGCCCTTCCACGAACTCCCCGGAGGATTTCCACTACGACTCTGGAAGATCTCAACCACAACGCTGACGCCGTGATATGGGTAAGCTTCCCGCCGACTTCAACAAGCAGTGCTCACAACTCGCCCTGCTTAGATCTTTGGTCCGTGAAGCCCCCCCAACGACCATCACCCTCCTTGCAGGCCCTGATTGCCTTTACATCAGCTGATTCCTGCATTGTTTTTGTTTCTAGGTTGCTAGGCAACCTGCCTGCACCCTATTGGAGAGCTTGGTCTACTTCTGCAGACCCGCGGCACCAGAAGGCACGAGCCAGCTCCTCCCTTAGGCACCTCATAAGGCACACAACGCCTGTCTGTGTCTATCCTTGCCTAACGTGCCGGTGTGCTGGAATCCCTGCATGAATAGTCTCACTGCCTACATCTCACTGCTGGTACGATGTCTGTTTTTAATATTTCTGGTGGGCCTCACCGACCTATTACCGTGGCTAATTCCCGCTAAGTATCAACCCCCCAGCAGTCCTCATATCTCACTCACTGCACCCTTCGACAAACATGTTTGTTCTCTGCTGTTTGCCCCGGAACACCCCTGTGTCTGCTGGATTACCTTGACCACCTCTGATCACTGCCAAGGATACCATATAAGACTGCTGTTTACCCGGTGCACAGTGTCCCTGACTGTCCCTCTGTTTACTTCCATCGCCTGCCTCTGATCGCCCAATACAGAGCCGAGATCACTGCACACCTGCATTTGAGTGACGACCACCTGAGCTCACTTTTTTGTTTTCCGTATGTTTTCTGTACTCATCCATTTTGCGCGCCAGTGTACATTGCCTTAGATTCTGTCTGATTGACCCTTGCTTAGTGTTCATGTTATATTGCTCAGGTCACTGCATTTAACCAATCACCATGTCTTAGCTCACTGTTCATGATTACCGTTGCTCATGCCTCTGTTGATGATTGCTCGCTGCACACTGGCTATGTCTGTCTGGATCGACAATACACACTGCCAAGGATACAGCTTTTGGCCACCATATTGTCCAATCCATTATTACCCTCTCCACTAAGTCTTATTCTGAGCTTATTGCACCTAAATTGAAATGAGTCAGATAGCTTAGGGCATTGTAGTGAACTGTACTAAACTTGCCAACTATGCCTAATGATTTTGCCCACTGCATCTGAATAGCCCATACATTGGAAGCATTCTGAACCAAATTAGCCTACTGTAGCCCTAGTGAATGTGCCTACTGCACTGAAGTGATCTTCACTGAACTGAACTAGCCCATTGTACTAGCCTACTGTACCTTAGTGAACTTGCTCACTCCATTGAAGTGTACTGAATTGAACTAGCCTACTGTGCCTTAGTGAACTTGCCTACTGCACCGAAGGGTTTTGTGCTGAACTGAACTAGCCTTTTGTACTAGCATACTGTACCTTAGTGAACTTGCTCATTAGATTGAAGTGTACTGAATTGAACTAACCTACTGTGCCTTAGTAAACTTGCCCACTGCAACGAAGGGTTTAGTACTGAACTGAACTAGCCTATTGTACTAGCATACTGTACCCTAATGATCTTGCCCATTACTTTAAAGTGTACTGGATTGAACTAGCCATTGTGCCCTAGCGAACTTGCCCACTGCACTGAAGGGATCTGTACTGAACCAGCCTATTGTACCTTAGTGATCCTGCCCGTTACATTGAAGTGTACTGAACTAAACTAGCCTACTGTGCCTCAGTAAACCTGCCCATTCTGGATTGAATTAGACCACCCTGTATCTGAGTCCGCTGATACCTCCCAAAATACCTATTGCACCCCACAGTGCGTTCATGGCAGCCTTCTGCAGAACCACTCTAACTATGGAAACTATCCTACCTTTACTTAACTCTAGCACACCATCCTATTTCCCTCCTAGGCCTCATCCACCTCCGCCACCACAACCATCCCATACCTACATCGCGACTGGTGAAGACCTTAAACATGCTTACGCACCCAACCGGCCACTTAGCCCTATAGAATGGATTCACCGATTTGCCTAGCCACCCACACCCTGGGACCCAAGCCCAGTGAAGGACAGAAACCTGAGACTCAGCTCCTGGCTCCCTCCTCGCAGTTCACTCAACAAAAAAGGCCTGCTTCACCCATCTCCTAACAAGCCACCAGCTAGTCTAAACCTCAACACAGATGAAATCTTAAAAGCTCCCCTCAGCATAGCTGAACGCCCCTTGATTAGAGGTGCCCTCAACAACGCTCGGTCACTGGTCACCCACACGCTCGACATTGCAGACCTCATCTCCTCCAACGACCTACACTTCTTGGCTATCAGCGAAACCTGGCTGCACCAGGTAGCAGGCCCAGCTCTCTCCCTTGCCATCCCAGACGGTTACTCAATAATAAGTAGTGATAGGGAAACGGGCAAAGGAGGCTGAGTAGCCTTCATTGCCAAAACATCCCTAGGCCTCAGAGCGACCCCATTGACCAGCATCTGGTCCTCTGAACTCCTGACAGTTAAGATCTCACGCTCAGCATCTCAAACAATTCTCATGCACCTTATCCACAGGCCTCCAGGCCACATCTCCTCATTTGAGGAAGATATATCTGACCTTCTAACGAACAACACCAAACCAGGATCTCAAATCATCCTGTTTGGGGACTTCAACCTAGACCTCGGGGATCCCAATGATGCTAATGCCCTATCTCTAGAAAATACAATCTCCCAACTTGGACTCAAACACAGTCACAACCCCAATGCACAATAAGGGCAGAACCTTGGATTGGGTGGCAGACTATAACTGCGCCACCACCATCCTTAAAAATTAACCAACTGCTTGGTCCTACCACCAGGTCACCTCCTTCTCCATCCAAGGAAATGCGCAGGCCAACACTACTCCAGCCACCGTCCCGCAAACCCTCTCTAGAAATAACCGCAACATTACACTGCAAAACCTTCGCCTACTAATCCACAAAATCCTTGCTCCAGAAAACTACACAGACCTAGATGCAAATAAACTAGTCGACCTCTACAACAGAACACTTGAAGTAGCAGTAGACAACGTTGCTTCCATCAAACCTTTTTTATAACAATATTTATTGGTTTTCAACGATATAAACAAGATACAACAATAATCAATAAGACATTCTCAGTTGTAGATCTGGTGTCTTTCCGCAACCTCCCTCCCTCCCATCCCTCCCCTTCCCAAGACCACGGGTAGTTCATCAGTGACCTTCGTATCGGCTCATGAGCCGGGCTATTGCTTCTGTCTGAGGCGCTGTCCGACATTTTGGGATGGAGCAACGGCACCGTTAGCTCTACCCAATGCTGTAGTTCTGCGCTAGAGTCCAGTCTCTGTTCCTGAATAGTAATTTCCCATGCTCCGGTCTCGGCAGTTATCCACCTGCCGAGGTCTCCCCACCATTGAGCCTCGCTTGAGCTTTTTGGGCTTTTCCATCCCATGGCTATGCGTCTTTTCGCTGTGATATATATTAGATATTTGAGTCTATTGAGTGGTTTGTTTTTTTGCTGCGTCTGTAGCTGCCCAGCACACAAGCTGCAGGTCTATGGACTTCCACTTCAATGTCCGCAAACGCGACTCTTTCTTTTATTTGTGTCCAGAAACCTTGTATTGCCGGGCAGCCCCAGAACATGTGAGTCATACCAGCCTTGGGCTCGTTGCATTTGGGGCACGCCTGGATCCCCGCACCCCTAAACCTCGATATGGCTTCCGGTGTGAGGTAGGCCCTATTGGTGATGTACAGTTGGATGAGTTGTAAGCGGGTATTCCTGAAAATTCTCTTGTGGTAGTAGGTTATCTCTTCTCACTTTTTATCTTCAAATTCAAGGCCCAGTTCACATTCCCATTTAGCCTTACATTTGAGCTCATTTCTGGTCGTGCCTTGCAGCAAGGCCCCGTAGAGTCGTGAAGTTTCGTGGCCTCCCTCCGCAGCGTTTAGCATTGTTTCATTAGTCTCATGTTCCGTTGCAGGGTTGGTAGCCTCAGGCCATCTGCTCTTAATGGCTGGCATCACTGCCCCATGGATCAAGAACTGTCCTGTAGGTAGACTTGTGGTCTCACTGAGTTCAGAGAATGTTAAGGTCTCTTGTTCTTGAACCAAGTCTCCTAACGTGGCTACCCCGTAGGGTTCCCATTGGGTACGCACCTCCAGGTGTCCCCATGCGCGTTTCGTCATGATTGCTGCGATGGGGATTTGCAGTGAGTATGTATCTTTTGTACCAACCGTTTTGCAGGCCCGATTCCAGAGCTGGATCCCTAGCTTGGCCATGTATGGGCAGTGTCGTATAGTTCTCTCCTCGACCCAGAGTAGGTCTCGTGAGTAATAGATGGGGTACAGCGGGTTGGAGGAGTCGGGTGTCCATGGTGCTCTCGTCGGCCATCCATCGCATCACATGCCTCAGCTGGCTAGCAAGGTAGTACAATTCAAAGTTGGGGACTTTCATTCCTCCTCTCTCGTAGGGTCTTTGGAGTGTTTCTAGTGCTACTCTGTGCCTGCCACTCTGCGAGAGGAATCTCCTACAAAGTTTGTTTAAGTTTTTGAAGAATGAGGGGGGAATGTTGTGGGGGACATTAGTGAAGTTGTATAGAAGGCGGGAGAGTGCCACCATCTTGAGGAGGCCTACCCTTCTGGCTACTGAGAGTGGGAGTCTACTCCAGAACTACATAGATTTCTCAAGAGAATCTTTAGCCCTAACCGTGTTAAGGATATGTTCAGTGTATGGGTTCCGGTGTATAGTGATTCCAAGGTATCTGAAGGATATCACTTGCCACTGAAGGTCCAAGGGGGGCAGGGACCTGTATTCCTCGTTATGTAGTGCGGCACGGGGGTAGAGACAAGACTTGTCTCTGTTAATCTGGATTCCTGTACATTTATGGAATCCGTCCAGGGTCTCAAGGATATAGGGCAGGAGGTGTTCAGGGTTGTGTAGGTACAGTAGTGTGTCGTCAGTGTACATGGGGACGAGGTGGGTCATACTGTCTATTTCAATACCTCCATCTGAGTATTCTTGTCTGAGGTAGGCAGCTACGGGTTCCGTGGCGATGATGTACAGCATGGGGGACAGTGGGCATCCCTGCCGGGTGCCTCTCAGAAGGGACCATTTGCAGGAGTATACGCCTCATTACGACCCTGGCGGTAAGTGAAAAACGATAAAGGATTACCGGCATCGCTTACCACTAGGTCAGATCATGACCCGCGAAAGTGCAATTAGCGGCACCGTAATCACCAAGTGTGCGGGCACGCGACCCCCATGCCGTAAATACCGGCAATGGCGCAAAGTGGGGAATATCACGAGTCAAGCGGACATGCTCTTAACGCCCTCGCGAAGGCCGTAAAGTACCTTAGCGCCATGTAATACCGCCATCGCGGACCAACCGTAAATGGCCATGTGCAGTGCTCCCAGCTGCCGCAGGTGCACACAGTCAGCACAGGTGGAGGCAATACAGACTGGCCAAGTACAAAAAGAGCACATCCCACCCCTTCCCACACCCAGGCACATTCCACAATGATTCCAATACGACTAGCAATGTTGGGACTGGAGGACCTGATTGCAATGCAAGTGTTACAACAACAACAACAACAACTACAGGCAGCACAGAGGAGACGCAGGAGGAGAAGGAGGGCAAGGCAGTGCCAGCAAGCCCCACCAACACAGCTAGTGCCACCACGCAGGCAGCCCCCAATCCCACGCATCCGAGCCAGTCCATTCAACCTCACCACTGAGCAGATCCACACCTTGTACCGTTTGGACCGGGACACCATCACCACCATTGTGGACATGATACACAACGACATTGTCAGCATGATTGAAACACCCACCGCCACCCCCCCTACTGAAGGTAGTGTCCGTGCTCCACTTCCTGGCCACAGGCACCTACCAGCACACAGTGGGGCACTTGCATGGCATTTCACAACCATTATTCTCACGTACGCTGATCCAAGTGCTCGATGCCCTCCTCAAGCACACAGACGACCACATTTCCTTACCACGGTCTGCCCAGGAGATTGCTAACACTAAAGTGGGTTCCATGCACTAGCCGGCATACCTGGGTGCATTGGCGCCATCGACTGCACCCATGTGGAATTGGTGGTCCCACATGCCATTGAGGTAGCGTACCGCAACCGTAAACTATTCCACTCAATCAACGTGCAAATGGTATGTGACTCAAACAAGATCATCACACATTGTTGTGCCCGATACCCGGGATCTACCCATGATTCAATGGTCCTGCGTAACTCCACAATACCACGCTACATGGAGCGACATGCAGGGCCAAGATCCTAGCTACTCGGTGAGTCTCATGTCATGGCCATTGAAATGTGAAGTGGGTAGGTGATTGACGTACCAATGCATACTTTACCTGGCTGAAAGGGGGGGGGGGAGATGCATACTTTACCTGGCTGAAAGGGGGGGGAGAGATGCATACTTTACCTGGCTGAAAGGGGGGGGGGAGATGCATACTTTACCTGGCTGAAAGGGGGGGGGGAGATGCATACTTTACCTGGCTGAAAGGGGGGGGGGAGATGCATACTTTACCTGGATGAAAGGGGGGGGGGAGATGCATATTTCACCTGGCAGCGACTACCAGAGACAATGGAGCCAGCACATACCCTAAAGCAGGCCAAACTTCAGCAGACACCTGAACACATAATGCCCCATGTAAGCAGCCCTACCATGTGATTGAAGGTGTCTCCCAACCATGACACATCCATCCGCAAGTGCACTGCATTGAATCGGACCCCATCCACCTCAACGAAATGCACCTACATGCAATGACTCCAGGCAAAATACGGCACCCAACACCGTCAACTGAAAGGGCAGTCCCCAATAACTGCGCACAAAGGAGGCAAATGACGGTCATCAACCTCAATACACCACTACACAGACACCGAGGATCATCAAAATAGCATAACGACATTTGAAGTCCCCAGTGAGGTCAACATGAGGCTGACAGCAATGTTGCCATGATGAGAGCATTGATATCACTACACCTGCCAGGCCACCAAAAACCAAAAGAAACGCAATGGACTGACAGAGTGGATGGGCACACACAAGGCACTGGACCCCCCTGCATACACTGGCTGACGGCATGCCAAACTGTCCATGAGAGGAATACACATATACCAGTCTCATAGTGTGACTCCAATAGTGCATGTAAATGTAGTACACAGTGAGAGATGAATGCATGCCATGTAGCCAAGTCATTAATGGAAACTGATGTCATGACTGACACATACATTGTTGCCCACATACAGGTAATGCAGGCTATCCCTTGAAGAGGTGGCTCCTTACCCCAGTCCGGAACCCACAGAACCAGCACGAGGAGGACTTTAATCGTGCACATACACAAACCCGTGTGGTGATTGAGCAGACATTTGGCCTATTGAAGGCACGGTTTCGCTGCCTCAGCAGGTCTGGTGGGTCACTCCTATACCGCCATGAAAAGGTGGCAAAGATGGTCATGGCATGTGTAATGCTACACAATATGTGCATCAGCCGAAATGTGCCCCTGCCCCCTGACGCTGAACTGCAACCACCTGACGATGAGGATGAGGAGGGTGCAGATGGGGCCGCACCTCATGGAGGAGGCGATGCACAGGAGGGACGTGACGTGCGTCAAAATATCATCAACCAATGCTTCTAGCACACATGGCTGGTGTGTGTCACATGGAGACGGCACTTGGGGCACTGTGTGTGTCTGGGACATGCACACTGTGGACTGTACACCAATAAAGCACACATACGCAATGAACAATGTCCACACATTTGATTTGTGCAAAAGGGAAAAGTGTATTGTAAATGTGAATTTGTGTAACACACCCACTCCTCCCTGAACTCCCCAACACACCCACTCCCTCCTCCCCCCTCCCCCCTGAACTCCCCAACACACCCCTCCCTCCTCCCCCCTGAACTCCCCAACACACCCACTCCCCCCTCCCCCCTGAACTCCCCAACACACCCTGTGATTAAGTGGCTAATGTATTTTTACACTGGGCAGCCACTATTGGCAGCCCCCTCTCCCGGCCCCCGGGGCACCCCTGCCTTTGCTACGCAGGTTCCTGCACGATCGGCGGACGGGGCTGCTTGGGGTCGAACTGGCAGCGGAGGAGGTGCCTGGCTGATCATTGGGACGCATGTCCCGAATAGAGTGAGCTAGCTCAGAGAGCAAGTGCCGCACAGCGGCAAGTTCGCCACAGATGTCCTTTGTGGAGGACTGCATTTCAGCCCTCAGGGTCTCAGTGCTTTGGTCCATTGCTGCCCTCAGGATCTCTGTGCATTGCTCCATTGCTGCCCTTGCACCCCCACATTCTGCAACATGCTCAGTCAGGAGTGTGGAGAGTTGGTGCTGGCGTGTAATTATCTCCTCCAACGACTGTTGGTTCTTCTGGGCCATGGATATTGCCAGTGCTGTTTCCATGGGGCTGCTCCCCTCCTGCAGATTTTCAACAGGGGATGGGGGGGGGGTGGCCAATCCTCATCATCTAATAGCCCCTGTGTGGCATCCTCATGCGGCTGCTTTGGGACAGGTAGGGGGAATGAGGGTGGGCTGTGGGGGGTCCCACATCTATCTCCTCTTCATTCCCTGCATCGCTGTCGGAGCAAGCTGCAATGGCAGCAGTTTCACCCATAGTGCTGCTTCCTGCAGAACCTGTCCCTTCTGTGGGCACCATTTGGGAGATGTCTGCTGCTGCTGCTGCTACCGTGCTGCCTGCTGGGGTGCCTGTCAGTGGCCTGTCCTGTGTTTTTGCAACGGATGTTGTCTGCTGTGGGGTTTTGGTCGCTACAGCAGAGGTGTTGGGTTGTTGTGCTGGGACTGTGGTCCTGGCCCTCTTGGCAGGTGTGGTGGTAGGGGTGTCTTCATCGTCGAGGTCGGAATTTGAGCCTGTGGTGGAGCAAAGGAGGGAGAGTGTTATTGATGGGTCTGCGGACATTGAGCGGGCATCGTGATGACTGACATCATTTTGGTTACTAGATGCGGCACATTTGAGGCAGGGGCATACATGTTGTCTCCCTTTTGTGTGGAAGTAGCATGGAGGTATGTGGGTGCCTGCAGTTAGGGTGTGCATACTGCATGTGTACAGGGTGGAGGTCGGATGTGGCTGTAGGCAGTTTCCTGCTGATGTGTTGCATTTACACTATGGGGCAACATTATGATTCACATGAATGGACTTCTGTGACTTTTGCATGGCTTGATTTGAGGCACCTACCTGCATCGCCTGATGTCGGTGCTCCTCTCTCCATTCCTCCTACCCCTTCAATGCTCTCCATGCCGATTGTAGAGGCACATATTTCCTCCCAGGGCTGCAGTTTTATTGGGGACTCCGATCCTCCCCCGGTTGCCATGCCCATGTTCCGGTTTGCTGATAGGATGCTCCTGACGCGGAGGCGGAGATCATCCCACCGCTTACGGCACTGTCTCGCGTTGCGGGGTACGGTTCCCACAGCACTAACCCGCTGTGCAACTAGTGCCCATATGGCCTTCTTCTTTGCAATTGCTGGTCTGGTCATTTGTGTTGAAAAGACCACAGCAGCATTCTCCTGGAGGGTCTCAGCCAACATATTCAGCTCCTCCCTGGTGAAACGGTCTTGCCGCTGGAGGTCACAGGATTTCTTCACAACTTTTGGCATTTTCTGGCAGGAAATAGGTAGCTAATGGTTTTTGTCTCAGGGTCGGATGTCCACTGGTTGCGGAGGATGCCAATGGATTGTGTTTTTAAAGATGGCCGCCGTGCTCTTTCACATTCCGCCACGATGACGCTACTTCCGGTTCCGCTTATTTACAGTCATCGTGGTAGTTTAGAAAGTATTTTGGTGGGGGAGGGTGGGCGGATGTGTTTGTCATCTGATCTGTCCTTCAGAGGGTTTAGGGTGCAGTTGTGGTCTCCCCCCCAAATCATAATATTATCTCCATAAGGAGTGAGTCGTGGGTACAGGGAATGGAAGAAGGCTGTTACATCGTGGTTTGGAGCATAGGTGCTGATTAGGCATAATTCCCTGTTTTCAATGGTGTCGTGCACGAGCACCATCGTACCCTCATCGTCTGTTTTGGTGCTGATCAGCCTGAAGGGGATGGTCGAGTCGATCCATATCAGGACCCCCCTAGCGTAGGAGGAGTAAGAGGATCCGATCAGGGTTGCCTGCCATGTTTTGACTAATGTTTCCAGTTTGTTTTGGGTTAGGTGTGTCTCTTGGAGCATAGCAATCCCAACCTTGCACCTTCTCAGGTATGCGCGGATGCGGCGTTGTTTGACGAAGCTATTCATACCCCTGGCGTTCCACGTCATCACCTTAATCTTGTCAGCCAGGGGCATGAGGCAGTCTGGCAATGGTTCCCGGCGACGTTTGAGGTCTAGCTGATGGCTCGTTGTATGTAGAATTTCTCCGTGGTCTTGGCGTTTCCTGTTTTAGAATCCCAACTTTAATACCAACACCCCATTTCCCTCCCCCCGATAACTGTAAACTCCCCCAACTTTTCGGATGCAATCCCAACCATACTCCCAACTTGGTGGTTCTCATCCACTTGAACATTAAACACCCCTGTAACCAAACAAGTCCAGCGAGGTTCCCCCCGCTCTGACTCTCCCGTTTCCGCTCCGATTGACCCTGAGGTCTCTTGGTGCCCTACGGGCAGGTAAAGTACCCAAACTACTAGTAAATGTTCATCTCCTTGGTCGCTCCTCACAGATCGATCTTGCTGCTTGTGGATGTGATCTGCTGTTCCGTCGGCATACTATTCTGCGATTGTGTGGGGTTTGGCACCCCAGCGTACGGCTTGGCGTGGTTTCCGCAGTTTTACTTTGAGGTCGGGGATCTGTACGCTGTCCATCCATTCGCTAGCTTCTTCTGGTGTGTCGAATAGGTGGGCTTTGTTGTTGTACAGTATTTTAAGTCTTGCTGGGTAAAGAAGCATTATTTTAAGTCTTGATGGGTAAAGAAGCATATAGTGCAGCCCAGCATTTTTCAGTCTAGCTTTGGTGTGGATGAATTGGGCCCTGCACATTTGAACTTGGAACGTAAAATCCGGGTAGATGGCGACCTTAGCAGAGTCTCTCTGAATGCGGCCCCCCGAACTCGAGAATGCTAGAATAGTCTCTCTGTCTTTATAGTTTAGCACCTTGGCTATTATTGGTCTGGGTGGGGCCCCTGGCGGAGGCCGCTTGGTGAGAGCCCGGTGCGCCCTCTCTATGGTGAAGCACTGGGACAGTTTACCGGCACCTATTTCCTGCAGCAAGAGATCCTCGACCTAGTTAGTAGAGTCGCTCCCCTCGATTCCTTCTGGTAAGCCTATTAATCTAAAGTTGTTGCGGCGCACCCGCCCTTCTGCTTCATCCGCTCTGTTCTCTAGGTTTTTAACCTTCTGTTCAAGGGCATCCGCATCTTTCAGCAGTTGGGCTTTCGCTTTAGAGTCCTCGCTGACTTGAGTTTCGAGCGCATCTGTCCTGCTCGCGATGGACCGTACATCTTGGCGCAGCAAATTTAAGTCGATCGCCACCGCATCGATTTTGCTCTCCATTGTTCTCTGGAGTGCCCTAATGGCTTCCAAGAGCTGCGAGTTTTCTGGTTCGGGTGGCTCACTGCGCTCCGTTTCAGCGGTAGTAGTGACGGGGTCGTGTTTGGTTGCACCGCTTGCAGCGTATGATTCCATAGTGGTTTGCTTCTTGCTGCTCTTAGCCCCCTTAGTGGTCATCCCCAAGCTGGTGTGTCGCTTGCCAGCGCTAGACTGGCCGCCTCAAGGGTGGCATAGGTCTTTGTTGTTGGTAATGCGATTAGTACGTTGGTCTGCAGTTGCTCACAGGTTTTGAATGTCTCTGGTTGATCGCTGCACTGTATGCGTTAAATGACTGGGGATTTCCTGCACTCTAAGGTCCAACTGCAATTTGTTGTGCTCTCTGGGGGGCAGTGGAGGCGCCACGCGGCACGCCTGTCCTTTGGTTTAATTGTCTGGGAAAGGGGAGAACAAACCCCTCCCTAGGAGGGAGCTCAGGGACCGGGTACAGTGGGTCTCTAGTTGTGTGCACACTCGCCGGACAGGCTTGACCCAGGCTAACGCGGCCAGGTGCAGCGTGTGTGGCTTGCTTCTGTGTTTAGTCCAAGACCGTAATGCTGCTTGGCCCTGCCCAATATCTCGTTGGGCCCGCTGTAGCTTGCGGCTGCGATGGCTGTTGTATGGGCTTCGTGCCGGGGCGCTGCGGGTCCCCCTTCTGGAGGATCACTGTGGCCAAGGGTGGAATGGCGCCCCACCCCCTTATCTCCTCACCTCGCACTTCAGCAGTTGCTTTCCCGGGCTTTGCTGCTTTCTGTGGAGGGGGGGGCGGACCTGCGCCCCGTCACCTCGGGGGAGCTGCTGCCTGTGCTCACTCCCCTGCGAATGCCCGGGGTAGCAGCCGTCTGCGTGCCTTCCTTTTTCTACACGGCGGGCTCAGGTACCCGCGCTCGGATCTTTACGCCGGCTCCGGCGCCAATTCCTGCTCACGTCTTCGAGCCCCAGCTCCCAGGCTCGTTGGCCCACCGCAGCTGCAGCCGGCTCCTCTGTCTCCCAGCTCGTGGCACGGGCACTTCCCACTCGCTCACTGCTCGCGCTGGCTTCCTCTACTTAATTCGGGCCCCTTGGACCGAGGCCGAGCCAGGAATAGACTGCTGGGCCGGGTCGTACCGCGGTTCACTGGGCAGGCGCCATTTTGCGAGATCCGCCGATCAGACTCTGCTCGGTGTTTTCTTCTCAACGGTACACTTGCAGCACTCGTAGATCCCAGGTACCAGCGTCGCGGGTGATCTCTCGCAAATGCAGCAGTTCTCTGAGGCGCTTAACTTGTAAAATTTCAAACTTTTCAGCAATATCAATGTCGCATCGAGCGGAGCTGCAAGGAGATGCGACTTGCTTACATGGCCGTTGGCCACGCCCCCACTCCCATCAAACTTACCAAAGCTAAACCAGCTGCCCACCTCAACAAATGGTTCACCCCGGAACTAAAAATCCTTCGGAATGCCAAACGTGCGGCGGAATCCGCATGACGAAAAACGTCTAATTCATCCAACAAAGCACTCTTCATTGCAGCTGCTACCACCTATAAAAATGCTATCCTATGGCAACCGAATCTCCAATCCCAAATCTAGAACAAAAGAGCTTTTTTAATATCCTTAGGTAACTTGAGTCACCGTCTACACTGGCAGAATCCTGCGTAAAAGATGCAGACTGGTGCGAAAGAATCCAGAAAGCTCTCGCAGACAAAATTGCCCAGCTCCAATCTAGAATCAACCAAAAAAAGAACTGCTTAGCTAAGAACGCCAACTCTCCTCCACCACCTACTCTTAAAACCCCCACCTGCCCGCCCTTGTCCTTTGCCCCCGACTCGGCCAAAGAAGTAGAAAACATCATCAAAGGCCTCAAGCTGTCTAGGTGCCAAGGGGATCTCTAGCCAGCCACCATCATACAAGAAGGTGCCAACGAATTGGCCCCCTTCATAACAGCCTTAATCAACTCATCCTTCGAAAACAAGCTCAGTTCCCAACAGCCTCAAGGAGGCTTGGGTCATGCCCCTCCTAAAAATAACGAACCTAGACCCGAACAACCCCACCAACTATAGGCCCATCCCTACTGTCCCCTACATCCTAAAGATCTTAGCCAGAGTGGCTTATCTACAAATTCAGAAACATCTGGCCCTCAGACAAACGGGATTTAGACCAAGGCACGGAACGGAAACAGCCCTTCTGGACTTAAAAGTCCAGATGGATGAGGCAAAGGACAACAGCAAACTAGCCATACTCCTGCTGTTTGACCTCTCGGCAGCTTTCAACCTCATCGATCGCCAGAACCTCACCGAACATCTGGCGTCAGCAGCTGCCTTCTCTAGCGAGGCGACCGCTTGGGGACAATCGTTCCTCGCTAACCACACCATCAGGGTCTTCTCACCAGTGGCATCAGCTCACCCTATCCTTATCCACTGCGGCGTCCCTCAAGGTTCAGGCGTATCGCCAACCTTATACAATATCTTCACAAAGCTACTGTTTGACCGCCTTGACAACTTGGGTGTCACATACACAAACTATGCTGACGATACACAGGTTCTCATAACTCTAACAGGATGCTACGCAGAGGACACCAAACTGATCAACGACCTTTACCTGGAGATCCAGGCATGGATGGCTGAACACGGTTTATGCCTCAATGACGAGAAAACTGAGCTTCTTCTCGTCGGCTCCCAACCACGAATAAACAAACTTGACCCTTGCTACGCCTCCATCAACATAGGTGGAAACCTGATGAAAGTGGCCAAAGAAATCAAAACTTTAGGGGTTTACTTGGATTCCACGCTCTCTCTCAAAAAACAAGTAAACGCCACAGCTTCCTCCACAGCCTACACAAATAAGCTCATCAATGCTTGTAAGTCATTCCTCTCGCCCAATAGATGCATCACCTTAGCCAGGGTGTTAGTGCTCTCAAAAATTGACTATTGTAACATCCTCTTCCTTGGCACCTCGGAGCACACCCTGAACAAACTCCACGTGTTGCAGAATAATGCCCTCAGAGCTGCTCTGAGTATCCCGCGGCACTCCCATATTTCCAGCTTTAGACAAGACGCCCACTGGCTCCCAGTAAGCGACAGAATCGCCCTTAGATCACTTGACATCATCCATAAGTGCCTTTCGAATGACGCTCCCAATTATTTGGCAGATAAATTCAACAAACGCCTATCAGCTAGACCAACCTGAACAATGTACTCTCATTGCCTCACCATTCCCAAATTCACACTAAAAAAGCGGGTGCTTCCAGCTTCCCAGTCCTAGCAGCCAAACAACGGAACGTTATACCCCTTAACCTCAGAATGGAATCATCGTTCTGGACCTTCAGAGCCAAAACGAAGTCCTGGCTTGCTAACAAGAATTGCTCATCTGTTTGATTAATCACTGCCTCTCACTTGTACTGTATTTCACCTTTTATCGATTCTACGACCATCATGTGACCTGGTCACTTGCACTTATCGTTATTGTCTTGTATAGTATGAAAATGCATGTAACTTGTTGAACTCGCTCTAAGTCTCTGGCGCCCAGTTACCCCAGGGTTCGGCATGCGGTATAAATAAAGAAACTAAACTAAACTAAACTACATATAATGCTAGACCATTTTACATGCACTGCTAGCAGATTACCAGTGCCACTTAGCAATATTTGACAAAACCTTTGCAAGTGTATTTTCTTTATTTGTACAAAAAGGTAAAAAGGTTGGGGCTCCTACTGCACCTATGCATTGTTAGACTTGAATAAAAAGCTGCTAAAAATATTCATTTTAAAACAACATTTTCCCTTTCATATAAATGTGCAATGTTTTCCAATCATTGGTATCAGACCTCTTATAGTGCCATCATTCACGACCTGCTCACACCAACTGACAGTTACTACCATTTATTTATTTGTTTCATTTGTTGGCAGCGCCCAGACCCGGGAGTATCACAGCGATACTACATACTTAGAGGCAACCGTTACAGTACGGTCATGGCATGATAGATAGGAACAATCTCATACATATTTGTTGAACAATACAATTTTCAGTTTTTTCTAAATACAGGATAGGAAGGTTTATTTTGGATGCCAGGGGGCAGGGCATTTCAGAGTGTTGAGGCTATGACAGTGAAACTAGTCCCCTCCTGCTCTCTTTCTGGTGTTTCTTGGTGTGGTTAAAGTCAAGGTGGTGGATGAGCACAGACAACATAGTTTGGCACTTTTAAAGATGCGTTCTGTTTAGGTTCAGGTATGTGGGCGCAATGTTGTGCAACCATCAATTAGGGATGGATAGGATTTGAAGCTTGCTGCAAGCTTTGATGGACAGCCAGTGTGCTTCCCGTCTAGCTTGTGAGATATGGTCAGTAACTCCAGGCACAGCCCAAGGCGCATTCTTTTGGATAAGTTGAAGCTTGGTTAGGTTTTTGGTAGAGGTGCCAGCAAGAATTGCATTATATCAATCTAGTTTGCTTCCAATGATAGCTCTATATGGTGTGCGGCAGCTGTCCGGGGATCGAAACGTTCTACTGAGGTTAATGAGCTTGGTGGTTTATGCTGCTGATGAGGCGAGGGCCTTAACATGTTTATGCATGGATAGCTCAGAGTCTAAGTGTACGGCCAGAGTTTTTACATGACTGGAGACGTGGGTGATGTTTCCATCAATGGCAAAGGAGGCGAATGTAGATATTTGAGCCGGTGGGGGGAGCCTACAATTAGGAGTTCTGTTTTATCATTAAAGCATAGGTGGTATTCTGCCATCCAAGCTTGAATGATGCTATAGGCTCTATTAATGTTGTCGGAGTCAGTAATGTGGTTGCCAGTAAGTTTTGAGAATGCTGAAAGGCCCCCCGCGTATCTGCTTCACACAGCTACACACAGATTCTACGGTAGCCTAATTGCCCAGGCTTCTCCAGCACCTACATGTTGCCTTCTAATAGACCCCAGCACACGCAATACGGACAAGAGATTGCTTGTTACAGTGTACCTGGCAAGAGGCACATTCCATCAATAATCAGTCATCCAAACTGACCATCCATCGTCTTCTATCTAAGTCAGTAACCAGTCCTCTCAAGGAAGGACTGAGTCTCTCTGTGGACCATACAGGCCACTCCAATTGCCTTGCCAAAGACCCTTCCTTTGGTTAAAAACATGTGTTGGCTGTTTTTTCTAAAATGTTGCAAATCTTTCAATAGTTGCAAATTGTACTCTGGCATAGAGGCTACCCTAGCCCTTGTGCAGAACAACAATTTACTATGTTGATTATGCAGGCATTAACGGGCCAATACATCACTGTTACTACCCATCAGGATTGCCACATGTGCAAAGTTCCCTAATGTCTATTCCTTTATTGAGCTTTGTAAACAGTTGGAAAGCTGAGGTTAT
This sequence comes from Ambystoma mexicanum, assembly GCF_040938575.1. Taxonomy (NCBI): domain Eukaryota; kingdom Metazoa; phylum Chordata; class Amphibia; order Caudata; family Ambystomatidae; genus Ambystoma; species Ambystoma mexicanum. The sequence continues at coordinate 248,363,711 of NC_090930.1, read as the reverse complement.
TCAATGGTTTACAAATCTGACAACAGTGTCAAACTGTAGGTTTTATTTTAACACAATGGGCCTCATTACATTTACGCCGGTCCGATAACAACGGTGCAGGTAAGCTACCGGCACCGTTGCTACCGGACCGGCATACTACGAGTTCTGCGAGCGGGTACCTTTCAGCCAGCCAAATCTGACCTGGCAGGTGGAACGGCACCCTCTCGCAGACCTTGACGGATGCACCGGCACCATTCATGAATGGTGACAGTGCATCCGTCCTCCCCATTCCCAATGAGTCCAATGGGACTCAAATGGGAATGGGGAGTAATATTTTCTGGCTCCCGGGAGTGGGCAATTACCGGGTCCGCCGGGGCTGTAATGCCCCGATAATTGCCCATTCCCGGGCCCCAGAAAATTCATGACTCCGGTGGCAGCCATGCCGGTATTTACCGCTACGGCTACCACCAGGGTCATAATGACCCCCAATGTGCTTTTTTGGTTTTAACTTAAATCCACTGTCAGAAAGTGACATCATTCCCACACTAACAATATGATGAAGTGTCTGGTGACATACCTCTCATCCGTGTACTTCGCAGTAGTCATATGCCTTAAAAAACATAGAAGGAATTCTATTGATATGGGAAAAAAGTATTGAATACAAAGGTTATGTGTTTATGGGTTGCAGCATTCACAAGTGTTACCAGATTTAACGATTCACAGGATGTCATCACTACTCCCTAGAGAGGAGCCCTTCTCTATGAGGCTAAGGAAGTGAGCCCGCTATGCAGTCTTCCCCATAGGGCTGGTGGTAATTAGACCTCGCAGGGAGAGACTCCCCTCTTGGGAATAAGGACTCCCAGTTCCCCTCTCTCAACCATATTGCCCTCACTGAAACCTGGATCCCTCCCTCTGATTCTGATTTGCTGCACTCCACAACCCCCTCTATACCTTCTGCCACTCTCCCTGTGGCAGGGGTGTGGGGTGACGCTATTTTCATCTTCCAAACTCCCTATCTATACTTCACCCCAATACCATACCAATTCTCCCTCATTCGAATACATTACCTCTACTATCACTGCACCTTACAATAATCACATCATCTCTCCCTACCAGCCTCCTGGTATGGTAGGCTAATACTTTGATCACCTCTCCAAATTAATCGACTCACTCTCTCCCGATCACCATCTCATTGTCTTAGATGACTTTAACCTTTCCTCTCACTCCACTGCCACAACCACTTTACCTCCCTTCTCCATCATCACTCTTTCTCTTCCATTCACTCCCTGCCCACCCACGCTAACTGGAATTCCCTCAACCTTCTTCTCATCTCTACTCTCAGCCACCAAAATATCTACTATCTGACCACTCATTAGTCTTTGCCTTTATCCTGCACCCTCCTCCTCCTCCTTCCTGCCATGCTCTCTGACCGTTACTAAGCGCAAGTTTCCTACCTCTGAGCTCCCCATCTACCTCTCTGGCCTATAACACTTGCTTTCCTCATTTGCTGATCTAACCTTCCCAATGCCTGGTGAAGCCTTCTCCAATTTCAACACTGTTCTTCAGGCCCTCCTCTGCGCTCATTTCCCTCTATCCACTTTCAGTCCTAAACCTCCTCGCCTCAACCATGGATCACACCTCTCACTAGCACCCAGAAAACAGCCATGCGAAAAACTTTGCACCTGGCAAAAATCTATATTCACCCCTGATCTCCAAATCTACCTCTGTGCTCTTTCAAACTACTCCTCGGCTCTTGACGTTGCCAAGCATGAATTCTACTGCTCTCTTATTTCCTCTCAATCCTCTAAACCTCCCATGGACTGATCCGGAGAGGACCCAACAAAACAGACCTCCTCCATTCCTGCGTGTGGGGACGCCTCTTTGCTCGGCGTTGGTCTGCGGGGGTTCCCGCTGAATGTTCTAACGGCCCCTAAGCAATTGAGGCTCAAACCCACGCCCTGGATAATGGGGGAATTCACTACAGATCTCCCACAACACATGAAGAGAGACACTAACGCTATGTGGGACATATATGGAAGCCTGTCATCGCTTTGCTGGGCGTAGTAGTGTGCACCTGCTCTCCACCGCCTTCTACGCAGAGAACTAAACAGTGGCATGCTGACAGTCAATGGTTCTACAGTTCAGTTGATAAGTCTTTGGAGTGAGCCAATATAAGAGGTAGGAAATCTGCGCCATCCCACTGTATTTCCTTGACCCCCGAGGGGTTGTCTACGCCGGTGCTGGCAGCAGGAACCAACATCCTATGAAATCTGCAGGGAAGAAACAGTTGCAACACCTGGATGGCCTGCCCCTCCATAGGGGGGGATATCATAGAACTTTGGTGTTCCATGTGATCCAACAGATTCCTGGAGACCCATAAGCCAACACCCTCTGCCACATAGTTCTTCCCAGGGGCTCCCCAGGCGACAACGAGGCCCTGAGGCACTCCAACGGACAACCACATATCCTTGAAATTGGGGTCAGGAGCCCCTTGATACGGGGCGAACATTCTCTGGTCCTGAGAAGTACCTAACTGTCACCCTCTAGAACAGCAGTGCCTGTTACGCTCACCTGGTCTCTGCAGGGACGTTGGGGGACAGTTGTAGCCCTCCCTGGACTTGGCTCCCCTGGATCGTTTCTCTCCCCCTGCTGCTGCAATGTGGACTGCTCCGGTTGCTGGTACTGCTTCTGAGGGAATACGAAAGGCAATGAGATGGTGTGGTGGTATTGTGAGCCCCCCAAATCCTTTGTTCCAAAACGAGATGAGCAAGCATTCGCCTATGTACGCTCACCTGATTTCTTGTAAGGATGATCTCTCCGTCCTGCTTCTCATTAGCAGGGGCGCCGTGGATGGACCTAGTTGCTTCACTGGTCCATGGATGTGGCGGCTCAGACCGGCTGCAACCGACCACTTGGAAGGTAAGAGTCTTTTAACAATGATTATTGTCCGTGTTCTAATGCAATGTCGTTTTGTGCCATGATTATAGTTCGTAGATATTGCAATGTCTTTTTGTCGTGATTACAGTTCGTAAATTCTTGCAATGTCTTTTCTCTCCCTTATAGGTGTGGAGATGACTACACAGAGTCGCTGTGTTTAGACAAGCCCCAATGGAACCCTAGCGACTGGCGAAGCTCCCAGGTAGGTGGCAAGTTGACTTTCAGGGTAGAACGCGAGGATCAGGTGTTGTGCTGCCAAGCGTAAGTTATTTATGCAATTTCTAACCTTGTGTGTTCTTTTCTCTTGCAGAGATGGCCTGGCGTCGTCAAGCGGGAAGCGGCTGTCCAAAGGCATGTCTGCGGTTGCAGGATGGAAGACTCCTTGAAGAGGAGGAATGGAAGAAGCTCCCGCATAGCTGGATGTCCGGAACAGGTAAGGATGCGCTCCAACTCCGATTACTAAGGAACCAGATAAGATGCGATGCGCTGCAGGCAATGGTGTAGCTGGAGCCAGGTAATGCGCTTTCAGCAATGGTGTAGCCGGACCCAGGTAAGATGCGTTTTCAGCGATGGTGTAGCTTGAGCCGCTTCGAGGTGATAAGCTGGAAAACAGGTAAGAATTCTGCAGGTGGCGGTAAGCGTTACGCTGCAGAAAGCAGACTAACGCGAAGGCGGGTTGGCCTTAAATAGGCTGGCCCAGCCCCTCTCTTCTGGCCTCGCCTTGTGGCTCTACCTTGCCACTCCCAGAGGTTCTTGCACGTGCTCCCCAATGTTCTCCTATGGCCACACCCGGCCTGGATGCACGTGCCTTAGGAATAAAGTGTGCAAAGCACACTTTTGCATGAGCCTGGTGCCAGAGGCGCCAGGACTGGGTCCATTTGGACCCTGTAGGTGGCAGAAACATGGGCCCTTGTCCAGTGGCCATGACAGCACTCCCCCTCAAGGCCCCTCTCACGGGCGTTCTTCTCCCCGGTCCTGGTTTGGCGGGGTTATTACGGTGAAACCGTCTGATTAGTCGAGGTGCATGGATAAATTCAACAAGTTCCCATGTGCGATCCTAAGGTCCATAACCCTCCCAGTCAATCAAATAGTACAGTTTTGACAGATCTATCTTAGAGTCCAGGATGTCTTGAACCTTGTACTCAGGTTCTCCCTCTATGATTTCAGGCTCAGGTGGTTTTTTAACCCTAGTCTCTGGTTTCACAGGTTTTAGGAGGGAAACATGAAAAACTGGATGGATCCGCATATTGGCAAGTAGATCTAATTTTATGGCAGCAGGATTAATGATGGTCTAGATGGGGTAAGGTCTGAGGTATCTTGGTTGGAAGACCTGCGGTCCCTTCAATGGAATAGTCTTGGACGCCAGCCATACTTTATCACCAACTTGGTAATGCGGGCTTCCCTTCCATGCCTGTCTGCAAACCTTTTTTTTTTGGCCTTGATCAGGTTCTTGGTTGCTTCCTTAAGAGTTTGAGTAATGGTCTTATGTAAGGTGGTGATCGCTGGCATTTCCAGTTCATCAAGTGGATCAAAGGAGGATGTCCGAGGGTGCCGACCATTCATGATATAGAATGGGGTTTGTCCCGTACTGGTGTGAATGGAGTATTTGGGCCTCATTACGAGCATGGAGGCAAAAATTGAGTCATTACCGGCATGGTGGTAATAGCGCGTCCATGCACCCTTGATGCTGCTAATAGCGGCTCATACGAGTGTGCGAGCACGCGCAAACCCCCACGCCGGTAATGGCTGCACCACCATGCCGCTAAAGGCCCTCAAACCCCACGATAGCACCATCACGGGACTCGCTGATACCGCCTCCGCCAAGAAGCAACCCCTTAATAACGACCCGGTAATACCATCATGCAAATACCGGGCTCGTAATACCGGAACCGGAAGTAACGTCATCGCGTTGGAACAGGAAATGCGCCGGCGGCCGTCTTAAAAAACACAATCCATTGCAATCCTCTTAATCCAGCAGTGCTACAGAGTTGAGAGCAGGGTGTTAGGCAGAATCCTGTGCAGTTCCCTTAGGGAGCACTACAGAAGATTAAGACTACAGGTGAGAGCAATAATTCCCCTTTGGTATCAGTCTGTACCACAAATATTTAGTTGGTAGCCGTGGCTGAGCAGTCAGACTTATCTCAAGAGGGAGATGAGCAGTATTCAGGGTTTACACAATAGGCCTACAGTACTATGGCACAAGGAAACACTGACCAAAGCTTTGCATTAAAAAGTATATATATATTTATTTTATACACTTCTAATAAAACACATGTATCACAGTTATCAAGCAAGTTAAATTAAGTCAAAGGAAAAATATGCACACTCCCAAGTTAAATTGTAGACCAAGTGAACCAGAGTGCAAACTGAGCAAAACGGCACAGTGAAAACCACACACAAGGGATCCTCTATCAATTTCTCTCAAGGGAGGGAAAGCACAAGTTATATAGAAATAGTTTCTTACACACCCTAGCAACACTTCCCCTAAGTTTGTGAACCAGTTTAAGCAAGACAGTGCATCAGTATAGGCAATACTTAAATGAAAACTGAGCAAAATGGAATTTCACAAGGTTTAGAAAGGGGAAGGAAAGGGTAGTTATAAGAAATAGGTGCACCAACACAGTTCTAGTTGAGAATCAATCTAAAGAAGGCAGGTCTAACAAATGTAGCCAGAGTCAGTAGGCCTGTGCCAGAGTTAGTGGTACAGGGCAAGGGCCCAGGAGCAAAATGTTCTTGTAGCTGCAGTCAAGTCTTTGGTTAACGATTTTGAAAAGTTGGATGCAGAAGTTAAAAAGACAATGTTAAGAGAGAGGGGCAGCCAACCCAACAGGTAGGTAAAGGATTTAAAACACCTTTTGTGCTACCGCGAAGAAAGGGCGGCCTGGCGGAACAATGTACCTTTAAATGAAGAAGCGGCTCCTCCGGTGGCAGTTGTTCCTGGTATTTCCTGCAGTTCGGGTGATCCAGCAGAGGAAGAGAGGCTCTTGTCGTGGAGGAAGATTCGAGTTACTGCACTATCCCGGGATGAAACCAGCTGCGGTGCTGCCCAACGAATAAAAGGTTCGCTCCTTTAAATCGCGGTCCGGGTGGACTAGTGCCTGGCTATCCGGCCTCCGAGTACAGTGTACGGGAGATTCGACCAAGGCAGGTCCGGGAAGGCAATTGGCAAACTGGTTGGCCCCACCAGCTCAAGGGAAGAAGGCTCTTGCAGATGAAGATCTTCTCTCGTTGTGTGGAGAAAAGTGGTGAGACGCTGCAGCAGGGCTTAACAGGTGGTTCAGTCTTTGCAGATGTCTTTGGCTTCTCTCCTCTTTGGCTTCTTAGTTCCAGTGGCGACGTCTTGCTCTTCCAGTCCTGAGGACCCTGCTTTTATGCAAACAGATCCCCATTTATTTTATTTATTTTATTTATTTGGATTTGTAGAGCGCACCTCTGCCCCGGGGCATCGTGGCGCTAAGAAGTCTTACTTGTTACAGGCATACATGGTGAGTATACAGATATACAGATTAGCATAGATACGTTTTTTCATACATTTGCTGTTATTTCCATAATTACAGTGGTGAGAATACAGGTGAGGCGGGGTTAGTGGAACAGCGTGGTTTTGAGTAGTCTACGGAAGGCATGGTATGATTTTTCGCTTCTTAAGGTGGTGGGGAGTGCGTTCCAATTTTTGGGTGCTAGGTGTTGGAAGCTGGACCCTCCGGCTTTGCTTCTTTTCAAAGTGGGTACATAGGTCTGGTTGGTCAGGTGTGACCTGGTAGGTCTAGTGGAGGTATGGAGGGTGATCCTTTCAGAAAGATAGGGTGGGGCATTGGCAGAGAGGCATCTGTGTGTGATGGCCATGGATTTAAATAGTATGCGTTCTTTTATAGGTAGCCAGTGTGCTTCTTTTCTGGCTTGGGAGATGTGCTCCCTTTTTGGAATGCTTAGGGCTGCTCTTAGAGCATTGTTTTGTGTGACTTGCATTTTTTTAATGTTTTGTGCAGATGTGCCCAGGAAGAGGGCGTTGCAGTAGTCCAATTTGGTACCTACTGTGGCTCTGGCTACCATTCATACAGCCTAGCTGTCACTCACACAGTGGAGTGGTCATCTTGGCGGGAGACCCTCCAGCCTATCAGGATAGAGTGTGACATGGGTTGCTGAGGCAACCCTGTCCAGGGGTCCTACTCCCCCTCCCACACAATGGACCCACCCCAGACTCAGTGGCGCCGAAAGGATGGCTTCTCGGCGGAAGCCCGCCAAAAGGACGAACAAAGGATCCCCGACCTGGGTTAGAAGTTTAGAGGAAGACATGAGAAAGAAGCTATATTAAAGTTCTGGCAAATAAAACCTACCGGAGTCAAGTTAATATTAAAATGCACCGGCGGTACGTTAGAGGCTGTCAGAAAAAGTGGTAGCCTCGAACAATGGGAAAATCCCATAGGGAAATATTTGCGGTCGAATATTTACGGTAGTAACCACTGCCACCAGCCAGAAACTTTTGAGCGAGGGACTGTACGGTATCCTCTCGAAAATGAACATAAGGGAAAAACTATTAACCCTTTCCAGTACCTCCATAGTAAGATGGGTTGTACTGGTTTAGTTCATAAGATTTGACTAGTAAAGTCAATTGGGACTTTACATGCCCTGGGAGACAGTAGTCAGTTCCAGGGTATGGAGTCTATGTTTGGGGGTCGCTACGACACCGCTGTGTCACTGCACTGAGGGTGCTGTGTAACACATGTGAATAAAGATGGTTCCTATGGGGTTGAGAAAATCCCATAGACATTAAACACAAAAATAGCCTAGAACACACATAGCAAAAATGCCTAAGAGTGGGAAAAAGAGTCTCACTCTTAGCAGGAAAAAGGAACAACCCTTCAAATCCAGCAAAGCTGGACTCCATAAGTAAGGGAAATTAGCCATGAAATGAGAATTCTCCCTAACACAGGGCCAAACCATTCATCATGCCTAAGGCAACCTGCAAGACCACCCCCCGCCTGCTCAAGAAGCGCTTCTCCGACGAGGAGCTTAACATGCTTGCTGATACGCTTGCAGCCCATGCGGATGAGGTGTTCACCAACAACCTCAAAAGGGAAGTGCAAATCAGAAAAAAAGAAATATGGGAGGAGGTGACGCGTAAGGTGACAGCGGTTGGCACCACCCACTGCACGGTTAAAGACTATAAGAAGAGATGGAATGACCTATGTCTCCGGGTGCGTAACATCCTAGCATCAAATCGCAGGGAGGCCATGGCTACAGGTTTGGGTGCCCACTCACCCGTAAAATTGATGCGATGGGAAGAGACCTGCAGCACCACCATAAATATGGAGTCGATTGAGGGCTTAGGTGAAATGGAGACAGGTGCGGCGACATCGGGAGATGGAGGTGAGTGACCTCGCAAACCCCAGTAGACCAAAAACATGACGTAGTTCAACAGATGTGAAAGTGAACCAAGCCAATGCATGGCCCATCATACACACATATACAGATCCATGTCCAGATGGAGGCCCAAACCCTGGCACAATTAAATGCATGCTGCGTGCCAATCCCATTACCAACAGACACCCAACACACAGGGATCATTCACATGTCACACATCATGCAAACCACAATACAACGGTATGCCACCTGGTACACATCAGTAAGAATGGACAGGCCACGGCTTATGCCAATATGCCCCCCCCCCTTGAAAGTACCCTGTGTGACACACCTATAAGAATGCAATGCATGAAAAATGAAATACTGTACAGCACCAACTCATGCATCCTGCATGTAACACCATCACTGATGCCCTGCATCTCTTGTTCCCCCACATGCACTGATGCAGAAAGTGAAGGGCAGGACCTTGCCCCAAGGGCATCAACACACTCCAGGTCATCCAGGGCCAGAACAGAGGGCACTGGGGCTTCCACCTCTGGGCCAGCACCGTGGGCCAGAGTGCAACCCAGGGCACAAGTACAGGCCAGGCCGGCTGAGGAGGAGAATACAGCAGCCAACGAGCCTGCCAATACAGAGTCGGTAACAATTGCAGAGGGAGAGGCTGATGGTACGCAGTCCGCAGCGCCCAGTTCTGTAGTTGAGGCAGCAGCCACCGCCCCCCTCAGCGACGAGGATGTGCATGCGGAGGAATACCAGGACATTGACGACACCATCCATGTTGAATGTCCCCATACTTCAAGCCCCCAGTCCACCCCCCACCACTCCACACAGGGCACACCAGCAAGCCCCATGCAGGTACCAGCGGTTCCACTGGGGAGTCTGCATCTGTCCAGCACGTCAGAGGGCAGCCCTGCAATGGTCCACCCAGCCACAGCACCGTCCACCTCCACAGCTCCCACTGACATGGAGGCACACCTGTCGAGGGTAGAGGCCCGCCAGGACTCAATGATAGAACTGGTGCGCCAGTATGTGGCCGAGGGTGAACAGACAGGCCGTGAAATACGGGAGGCGAATGCTGCAACCATTACGCCCATCAATTTGAGTGCCATACTCATTCATGACAATTTAGGGTCGGTGACACTGTTCCTTAGCAGGATGCTGGAACACATGCAGCAGCAACAACCAAATCCATCCACCTCCACCCCATCGACCACACCTGCAAGCTCAACTCCCTCAAGCCCTGTGCGGATGATGAGGCGCAGTGCAAGGCACATGGAAATACTGCCCCCCCCCGACCCAAAAAGAGGCCGGAAATAGCTAGTCAAACCACAATGTGTGTCCGATGACAATGGGTGAGGGGGGAAGTGGTGTTGGTGGTGTTGGGGGCAGTTTGGGGGTGTTTATTGGGGGTATGGGGTGTTTGGGGATATGGGGTGTTTGGGGGTGTATGGGGTGTTTGGGTGGTTTGGGGGGAGGTGGGAGGGCGTGTGAGTGGTGGAGGGAGGAAGCACTATATTGTTATTTTTCCTAATACACCCGTTGTGTTCAAAATCATTTCATGACTGGACATTGTTCATTTCGTGTGTGTTTATTCTATTCATGACAGCTCACAGTGGCCAACTCCCCACACACCCTGTGTCCATGTCCACACGGTCCCAGTGCTCAGTGTAGTACTAACACATAACCATCAACGTCCCTGTGGTTCAGAAGTAATCATCAATCAGTGATTGGCGTACAGCACGGCCATTTTGTGCATCACCAGGGGTGCTGCTACTCCTCCATCATCATCCTCATCATCCTCACCCGGTGCATGCATGTCAATGTCAGGTGGCAGTGGTACGTTTCTCCGGATGCACATGTTGTGCAGCATGACACAGACCATGGTGATCTTTGCCACCTTCTCAGGCCCATAAAAGAGTGCTCCACCAGACCTGTTTAGGCAGCGGAACCGTGCCTTCAACAGGCCAAAGGTCTGCTCAATCACAACATGGGTACGGGTATGAACCCGATTGTACTCCTCTTCGTGCCTGTTATGAGGATTCCGTACAGTGGTAAGTAACCACGGCTTCAAGGGATAGCCACCATCACCTGCATGGGAGCACAAAGAGGTATGTGTGAGTCAATATCTAACCTGACACCTTTAGGATTCACGGCCACGGCTGCAGCTATTTTGTGTTGACATGCACATGTCCCTGGATGTATGCACACAGGTTAATTTGATGCATTGTGTACTGTACTATGGTCTGCTGGTGTGGATTGCGTTGTACAGATGATGCAGGGTGTTCACTTGCATGCTGATGCTGATGTACTGTGGATGCGTAACAATGTCTTGCCACCCATAATTGCGGTATATGGTACTCTGTACCTATTCACACTAGCGGCATTGCCACAGGTGTAATCATGTTTAGTCATCCATCGCTTGACATACCCATGGTGGCCTGCTTGTGCGTCTGGCATGTTGTCATTGATGTGCAGCATTGGTCTTATGTATGCCATTGATGTGTCATGTTCAGGTTGGGATGTTCAGGGCAACAGTATTTAGCTGTAAGTGCATTGTCCACTCACCGTCCATTCCCACCCAGGTGGAATATGCACCCCCCCAATCCCACCCAGGTGGAGTATGCATCCCCCCAATCCCACCCAGGTGGAGTATGCATCTCCCCCAATCCCACCCAGGTGGAATATGCACCCCCCCAATCCCACCAAATGGAGTATGCATCCCCCCAATCCCACCCAGATGGAGTATGCACCCCCCCAATCCCACCCAGGTGGAGTATGCATCCCCCCATCTCACAACCCCACTGCACTGCCATGGGCTAGTCAGGCAACTTACCAGGAAACCTAGGCACGTCGTCCAGCATGTCGCTCCATGTAGCAGAGTAGTGTGGAGTTACGCAGCACCATGGCATCATGTGTAGATCCGGGATATCGGGCGCAACAATGTGTGATGATCTTGCTGGAGTCACATACCATCTGCACATTGATAGAGTGGAATTGCTTGCGATTGCCGTACACCACCTGATTGGCATGAGGGGCTACCAATTCTACATGGGTGCAGTCGAGGGCACCGACGCAATTGGGCATGCCTCGTAATGGCCCGGACCCGTTAACGATGCCGGTAATACCATTCCGCCTTCCTTTTTTCATTACCTCCATGCTCGTAATGAGGCCCACTGTAAGCAAATTCAGTCAACCAGGGAATGCTTTTCCAAGAGACTTTTGTCTACTGCAACATACATCTCAGGTATTGTTCTAGCGTCTGATTGGTCCTTTCCATCTGACCATCAGTTTGGGGATGGTGACTTGTGGATAGGCGAAGATCAATTTGTGCTATCTTACAACATCTCCTCCAGAAAGCTGAAACAAATTCAGTTCCACGATCCAAAACCAGTACCGAAAGAAAGCCATGTAGTTTAATTATTTGTTCCAAGAATACCGTGGCCAGGGTTGCAGCAGTGGGAAGCCCCTTTAGTGGAATGAAATGTACCATTTTGGAGAATAAGTCTACTAAGACTAGAATTGAGTTGAAGCCGTCACAGGGTGGCAGATCGGTAATGAAGTCCATGGACAATGAATGCCATGGTGCTGGTGGTACAGCCAATGGACGCAATAACCCTGCGGGGCTTAACATTTGAGATTTTTGATGTGCGCAAACACTACAGGTTGCAATAAATGGACCCACATCTTTTCTCCAGGTTGGCCCCCAATAATTTTTTCGAATTTTGACCCGAGTCTTGGTAATTCCAGGATGTCCCTCGACTAATGACTCGTGGTATTTGCTATAATTTGGTTTTGTATTTCCTTGTCTTGAATATACAGCCTTCCCTGAAAATAAGGTAAGTTGTCTTTAATGGAGTAATGGTCCCCTTTAGCTAACCATTCTCGTTGGGCTTTGTGGTCCATGTGAGCTTGGGGATCAACCTTCAAGTCTTCCCAGCAGGCGGTTACAGCGATCTGGTTTAGAATTTGTTCTTCGGGAATGATGGGTACTGGTTCAGATGGTATAAACGCGTCTTTGTCCTCTCCCATGCGTCACAGACTGTCTGCTTTTCCGTTGGGCCTTCGCAGTTTTCAAATGCTGCAGATTACGATGGTTTGTGATAACTGTGACTGTATGTCTTGCTCCTAGCAGGTAGTGTCTCCAGGTTTTAAGAGCTCCTTTTATTGCCTGTAGCTCTTTGTCAGTGATGGCATAGTTCATTTCTGGTGCAGTAAACCTACGGGACCAAAAGGCTATAGGAAGCAATTGTCCCGTGTCCGGGTCCTTTTGTGATAACACTGCCCCCATGGCCACGCTGGAGGCGTCTGTCTCAACTACATAGGGCAGGTCAGGTCGGGGTGCCGGAGAACTGGTGCTGAGGTGAAGGCCCGTTTTAATTCCTGGAAGGCCTTTTCAGCTTCAGGAGACCAGAAAAACATTTTATTCTTCTTTAATAGAGAAATGATTGGATGAACGATCTGAGAAAACCCTGTAATAAACCGCTTGTAAAAGTTGGCAAATACGAATACGTTCTGCACTCCCTTGGTCGATGTTGGGGATGGCCACTGAAGAATAGCATCCACTTTGCGAGTGTCCATGTGAACCCCTCGTGGGGTAAGCATGAGCCCCAAAAATTCGACTTCCGTAACATGGGAGAAGCACTTTTCTAGTTTGGCAAACAGCCAATGCTTATGAAGCTTTTCCAGAACTGCCCTTACATGGCCAACATGATCTTCCTTGGACGCTGAGTAGAAGAATGTTGTTGATGTACACGAGAACACAAACATCCAACAATTCGTGAAGTACATCGTTCATGAAGAACTGGAATGCTGCTGGTGCGTTGCATAACCTAAAGGGCATAACCTGATAGTCGAAGAGCCCGTATTTGGTTCGGAATGAGGTTTTCCATTCGTCGCCCTTTTTTACTCTTACCAAATGGTAAGCTCCTCGTAGGTCCTATTTTGTATAGATTTGAGCATTCTTCACCTGATCTAGTAGCTCGGGGATTAGCGGCAGAGGGTATCTATTCTTGACGGTAATCTGGTTCAATGCCCTATAATCTATACAAGTTCTGAGGTCCCCTTCCTTCCTTGGTACGAAGAAGAGAGCTGAGGAGGCGGGAGACTTGGATAGGCGGATTAATCCTTTGGCTAGGTACTGGTCTAGGTACGTCCTCAGGTGCTGATTCTCTTGCTCAGTCAGAGTGTAAATTCGACTGCAAGGGATTTGTGCTCCAGGAACCAGGTCGATTTGACAGTCGTAAGGTCTGTGTGGAGGCAGAGTGTTTGCTTGTTCTTTTTGGAACACATCCAAATAGTCCTGATATTCGGGGGGTAACGAACCAGAGATTCCTAGGATTGGTTTCGCCTTGAGTTGTAGATTCATCACGTCTCTGTGGTAGCAACTCTTTGCACATTCTTGAGGAAAGGTCAGCTCCCTTGTGCACCAGTCAATCCTAGGGTTATGGGCTTCTAGCCACGGCATTCCTAGGATCATTTGGAACTGGGGGCCCGGATAAGATCGAAAGAGATGTGCTCCCGATGACCATCCTGACATATTAGCATCACTTTGTCGGTATGTTGTGTTACTGGGCCGGAGGACAACTGAGAGCCATCCACTGCAGTGACGTTCTCTGATTGTAGTTTTTGCTGGAGAGGAAGGCCTATCCGGGCGGCTAGGTTTTGATTGATGTAGTTTCCCACCGCTCCACTATCAATGTAGGCTTCTAGAGCATGTACTTTTGATGGTTGTTGGTGGTAGATCACTAGTACCGGGATAACCAGGTGTGAGGTCTGTACAACTTTCTTTATTCCGCTCGACAAGTGCACCCCTACACTTGCTGGGCGTCAGAGTTTTCCAGATTCAGTTCCTTCTCTTCGTTGCTGGTGTCTGTGGCACCTATTATTTTCTTAGGGGGTTTTATGGGGCATTCATGGAGGAAATGTCCAGCTTTTACGCAATATAAACAGAGTTGTTGCTGCCTTCTTTTTTCCCTTTCAGCCTTGGAAATAGGGGCTCGTAATCCCCCAATCTGCATGGGCTCAGTGGGTTCATGATACTTGGTTTGGTGATCTCGGGGTCGCATGTAAACCGACCTCCCTTCGGTTCTCGTGCTGTCTATTTTTCGGTCCTGTAACCTATGGTGCAATTGCACCATCAGATTGATATACTCTGCGCAACACTCGGGAGGATTGACTACTTGAGCTAACACATCTTTTATCTCACCGCGTAGCCCCCGGTAAAACAGTGTGGTCCTTTTCTCCTCAGGCCAATTAGTCTGTGCTACAAGACGATTAAAGGTGGCAATATAAGTCAACAAATCATGGCTTCCTTGTCTAAGAGACAACAGTTTGTTATCTAAGGCTTGTCCTTGGTTGTGTTTGGCAAACAATTTTTCCAATTCCTGTTGCAACTCCCCAAAGTCTCGAAGTATAGGATCATCGCTGCCTCCCAAATATGAAAGTACAAAAGCAACTTTGGCGCTATCGTTAGGGAAGGCCCCAGGTGAAAAATGAAGGTGGCACTGGTTTATGAATATGGCATATTTGTTGGGTCGCTGGTGAAACGCTCTGGCGGGGCCAGTGGAACTGCCCCTGGAAGCACCACTTGCACTGGTGGTGATGGCTGCGGCAAAGGAGCTGGTGCAATCCCAGGTAATGGAACATGTCCTGCATGTGCCTGAAGCATTTGTCTTGCCAAATCATCTGTCCATTCGCAGGCTACAATAAGGTCTCTCCTCGAGGCATTGGTCTCTTGTCTAGAGGCATGCACTTCAGCCCGCAGCTCACCTAGTAATTGGGCCAACTGGTCAGTTTCCGAGATCTCCATAACGCCCAGGCAGAGATTCGGAGAGGCTTTGCGTTCTGTTACGCTCACCTGGTCTCTGCGGAGATGTTGGGGCACGGTTGGAGCCCTCCCTGGACTTGGCTCCCTTGGATCAGTTCCCCCCCCTTGCTGCTGCAATGTGGATGGCTCCGGTTGCTGGTACTGCCTCTGAGGGAATACGAGAGGCAATGAGAATGGTGTGGTGGTATCGCGATCCCCCCCGAATCCTTCGTTCCAAAACGAGATGAACAAGCGTTTGCCCATGTACGCTCACCCGATTTCTTGTAAGGATGAGCTCTCTGTCCTGCTTCTCATTAGCAGGGGTGCCGTGGATGGACCTAGTTGCTTCATTGGTCCGTGGATGTGGCGGCTCAGACCGGCTGCAACCGACCACTTGGAAGGTAAGAGTCTTTAAACAATGATTATTGTCCGTGTTCTAATGCAATGTCGTTTTTGCCATGATTATAGTTCGTAATTATTGCAATGTCTTTTTGTAGCGATTACAGTTTGTAAATTCTTGCAATGTCTTTTCTCTCCCTTATAGGTATGGAGATGACTGCACGGGGTCACTGTGTTTAGAGCAAGCCCCAATGGAGCCCAAGAGAATGGCAAAGCTCCCTGGTAGGTGGTAAGTTGACTTTGTGTTGCGCGGCCAAGCATTAAGTTATTTATGCAATTTCTAACCTTGTGTGTTCTTTTCTCTTGCAGAGAGGGCCTGGCATCGTCAAGTGGGAAGAGGATGGATGGAAGAAGCTCCCGCATAGCTGGAGCTGGATGTCCGGAACAGGTAAGGATGCACTCCAACTCTGATGACTAAGGAACCAGGTAAGATGTGATGCGCTGCAGGCGATGTTGTAGCTGGAGCCAGATAATGCGCTTTCACTGATGGTGTAGCCAGACCCAGGTAAGATGCGCTTTCAGAGATGGTGTAGCTGGAGCCAGGAAAGAAGCGTTGCCAGCGATGGTGTAGCTGGAGCCAGGAAAGAAGCGTTGTCAGCGATGGTGTAGCTGGAGCCAGGTAAGGTGCGCTTTTCAGCGATGGTGTAGCTGGAGCCGGGTATGATGCGCTTTGAGGTGATAATCTGTAAAACAGGTAAGGATTCTCCAGGCGGCGTAAGCGTTACGCTGCAGAAAGCAGACTAACGCAAAGTGCCAGAATGCGGACAGGTTGGCCTTAAATAGGCTGGCCCGGCCCCTCCCTTTTGGCCCCGCCTTGTGGCTCCACCTTGCCACTCCCAGAGATTCTTGCACATGCTCCCCAAAGCTTCTCCTATGGCCACGCCCGGCCTGGATGCACGTGCCTTAGGAATAAAGTTTGCAAAGCACACTTTTGCATGAGCCTGGTGCCAGAGGTGCCAGGACTGAGTCCATTTGGACCCTGTAGGTGGCAGAAACATGGGTCGTTGTCCAGTGGCCATGACAGTGTCTTTATGAGTCTCAGTTAAGGAGCTGCCAAACATGTCTAAACATCTCCAAACTCTTAGGAGTGGGGATATCTCCACCATGCTGCTTCCAACGGAGTATGGGAAGAAGCCGGATACACCCAAATACCCGCCACAAGCCTTGCCTGATTTGGCTGGACAACTAGCCACCAATGAAGACATACAGGCATTTATGCTGGATATCAAATTGGAATTCTGCAGCTGTATGACAGAGCTCTCCACCAAGCTGGAGCGTACAGACCAGAGAGTGACTGAAATGGAACAGAGACTAGGGGAGGTGGAGGACCAGACTCGGGAACATTCAGCTTCACTTCTCGATGTACAACAGAAGATCCAGGCCTTAGCTGATAGAAATGGGATCCTGGAGTACAAACAGGAAGACTTAGAGAACAGGGCCCGAAGAAATAATCTACGAATCATGGTGGTGCCTTCCTTGATTCAAGACCAGAACCTTGCGGAGTACCTAGGGGATCTGTTTCAGTCCCTCCTGACTCACCTCGAGAAATCCCAACTCCTGCTGGATTGCACACACACACTGGTTACTCGAAGGGGGCTGGAGACGGAATACCCCCCAGATGTGATCACCCGATTCCACTTCTATACGACGAAGGGAGCAATAATGGCGATAGGCCGCACCCGAGATGAGTTGACATTCCATGGGTCGCCCCTGCAGATCTTCCAGGATTTAGCAACTGTGACAATACAGAAACGGAGGGCCCACAGACCACTGACACTTTTCCTGCAAGATCAAATGATTAGCTATTGCCTGTTGTTCCCTACTGTTGTCCAATTTTCCTACAAAGGGGTCTCCTGGGCGAACTCATGCCTATAAAATGCAGAAATTATCCTGAATCCCTCCTCGCCAGATAAAGGGAGTGGCACCTTTCTCGACTCCCCTGCGGGAACAGAAGACCTCACCCCTAAAGCGAGGCATGTGGACTGGTCGAGAGCCCAGAAAGGCTGCAACATAAGTAAATTGTCCGCGCAGTCTGGACCGCCGGGAGGCAGATAGTAGTGAAACCTCCAGTACGAACAGTTGGTTCAGCAGATACCAGGGAAACAGGGAACATGATGGTTGCAAACAACGGGCTCCACACGGTCCGAGCCCAACTCCAAGGTGGATGTCACGTGAAGGTCCATGGAGTGTGCTGCTGTTGGTTTCCAGCAGTCAAAACGTTTGGAGTCCATGGTTCGAAGTTTGATGTTGTTCGGATTTTCCTTGGTTAAAAATCCGATTGGAGCACGTAAGCAAGAACTCTTATACTTTGAATGGCAACTTCTGAGCACCTGTCCCTCCCTGCTCATCCCCACACCAACAACAGAGGAGAGCCCAGAGGTACCATACCGAAGGTGAACTTTGTCTCTTGAATGGTAAAGTCCTCAATTCCCCGGTGAAACATAAATCTATGCTGAAACGACTGAAAGATCTAGAGGTTGCAGTGATATATCTTCAGGAAACTCATCTTCTCCCGGAAGACTATGCCCGTCTCCGAAACAGAGATTTGCCAAAGCAGTTCCTGGCCTCTGGAGGCACTATAAAGAGGGCAATCTTGATGGCCAGAGATATTTAATTTGAGGAGTTAGACACGATCGCAGACCCAGGTGGCCGGTGCATAGGAGTGAAGGAGATGCTCCTGAATCAACTACATTCACTGGTCTCAATCATGACCCGAATGAGGGCCAGGAACACTTTCTGGCAGACATGGAAACCGCCTTCCTCCCTTTTCTGGAAGGCCAGGTGATCAACGGGGTCCCAACCCAGACAAGGACAAAACTCATGCTCCATTCCCCAGAGACTACAAAATTGTGCTGGGTATTCTTCACTTGTTTAGATTGCTGGGAGTGGTGGACACCTGGAGAGTGCTTCACCCAGAGGAAAGAGACTATACCTTTTTCTCACAGGTCCACCGTACCTAGTCATGTATAGACTTGATCCTGGCTTCGCCCCAGCTCTTGTCATTCACGAACAAAGTGTGCATCGCCCCGAAGGTTCTCACGGACCATGCTCCAGTGCTGCTGCAAATCAGGACTTGGAACCCATTGTCATGCCTCAGGCACAAGGATGGTCTGTTTGGGACAGACGGAAGCGCTTGAGTGTACCCTGTTGCTTTTCCCCTAACATGGCGGTGCAAACTCAGTGTACCGTTTCAGTCTTCGATGCGAGCCCTGGGGTTTTGACTCCTCCCCATACGTGGGCAGAAGTTTATCAGCAGCCTCTGCCAGACCCAAGTCGCGTTGCTACTCTTTATGCAGCTACGCTCCGTAAATCTGTCTTAGATTTACTTATCAGCGCGTCTCGTTTTGCAGACAACTATTGCTTACTTCTCAAACTCTTTCCCTCTCTCTCCAGAATCACTTTCCTTCCCCCGTGACTCACTCTGCGGTTTCCCAATGACTGAGCCCTGTTTCGGAACTTTGGAGACTCGGCCCCTTTTGATACTCTTGTTGTCATCCCTTCCGGTTGCCAGTTTTGGTCCATCCCTCATTCCTAATTCGGTCACTCACGTTTCTCTCTTTCCTTCTTTGACCGTAGAGCAGGTTTTCGCCCTTCCAGTGCTCCTCCACCCCTCCAGATATTCTAGGACTCCCGACGAGCCCGTTTCCAGGCAACAGCTGCCGCCTGTCCGCCGTTCACTTCAGCCTTCCCCGGTGGGTGTAGATTCTCCCCTCTCATTCCGTGGTTCTCTATTGTGCTCTCTCTTACACCTTACATTAGTCCGACAGAGAGACGAGACTACATTCTGGAACACTGCAAAAGACCCGGTGCCTCTCTTATTGAATCTTTGAGCTCCAGGTACCCTCTCTCTCTCCATAGGGAAACATTAGACCTTTCCATGACAGTCTCCCTAATATCTCTCATTTACTTTTCGCAGCACCTGCAATCCGCTTCTGAGCATTCCATCAAGGGCCACTTCCCTTCACCCCATCAGGAGACGTGAATCCATCCACGGCACAACACGGGGTTTTCTTCCCCCGAGTGTTTCCCTGGAAACTCACCCCTCCCCTGGGTTTGCCACAGGTGAGAGGAGAGTGACTAGGTGGATTCTCACTGCAACAAGCTGACGGCATCAGATTCATGTTGGTGATTCTTATTGTATACCACATGTGGTTAACAGAGGTACACTTATTGAAAGGCTTGTGACAATTGTCACAGTCAGCAACGCCTACATTTTTCACCGACACAGAGCAGATGCAGCAGCTGGCTGCAGCTGTGCAATCTTTAACTTCAGAGGTTTAAAACCTCAAACAAGAAAACGCTGTCTTACGGCAGCAAATGGTTTGCTCACCACAAAGCTCAGAAATATCCCCAGGTCCTCTTCCCGGAGGTAGATACAATGGAAACCCCCACAGGCTAAAAGAGTTTTTAGAATCACGCACTGTGCAATTCGCCTTCAAGGCAGCCTTTTTCCCTACCGATAGAGACCGAGTGGGGCATATGATTTCCAATTTGACCAGTGCAGCTTTAGCATGGGCCACTTCGCTGGTTACCACAAATAACCCTATCCTAGACTCCTACCCTACCTTTTCTTACAGTTTGAAGGCTATGTTTGGGAGGCAGGAGATCACTGTTGCCTCTCAGGAGCGCCTTCTGGACTTTAAACAAGGAAGTCAGTATTTACTCACTTTCATAACCCAGTTTAAACAGATGGTGGCGATACCGCCTGGCCTGAGGATGCACTCATAACCTTATTTCGTCAGGCTCTGACCGAAGAATTAAATGATGAGGTTTCTTGGGTACCTAGACCAGGAAATCTGGCAGAGATGATATCCCTTAACATGCAGCTGGATTACAGGCTACAAGAAAGACATTCTGAGGAGAAGGAATCGCCCTTCTCGGACTCTCCCTGATCTTCCTCCTCTACCCGGAAAAGGCGCTCCATCCGAGGAACTGATGCAATTGGGGAGGATGCACAAGGACCTCTGTCCCCAGAGGAACGCGCCCGTAGGAGGACTCTTAAGCTACTCATGTATTGTGTGGTTCCAAGGACCATGTGGTACAGGAATGTCCCATTGCTCCCCTTAGGAAATCGGAAAAGCGCCCCTGTCAGTCCGCAACGGGAACCACAGGTCAGAAAGAATACAATGGTTCCCCAACTTCATACATTGCCTCTCATAGTTCAGATCCTACGGACACTCCCATGATGGTTCTCCAACTGAGTTTTACTTGGGGCAACTCGCAGATCATCAACATCCGAGCTCTAGTGGATAGTGGAGCTGCGGGCAATTTCATCAATGATACATGGGCAACTCAGCATAGCATTCCTTGAGCCTCTACGGCCGTTTCCATCACAGTTGAGAGTGTGGATGGGAGTCTTCTGTCGTCAGGGCCCATAGTGGAACAGACTGGTTCACTCCTTATGACTATCTCTTCCCATCAAGAAGAGATTATTTTTGACATTATATAGAACGCCCACTACCCAGTAATTCTGGGGTTGCCGTGGTTGAGGGTCAACAATCCCTTTGTGAATTGGACTGCCGGAACATTCTTTTTAGGTTCAGAATTCTGTCTTGCTCATTGTCTGTCACGAGGGGCTGTGGGACTGCATACGCCTTCAGCTTCCCACTCCGGCGCATCCCATTCTGCTATGTCCAGGGGCTCCCCGAGTGTTACCATCAGTAAAAAGAAGTCTTTATTAAGACTGAATATTCTGAATTACCACCTCATCGCAGAGATGACTGCGAGATCAATCTTATCCCCGACCATCCGTTGCCCTTTGAACGCATGTATATCTTGTCCACATGGGAGAAGGAAGTGTTGAAGGACTACCTCCAGAGCAATCTCCAAAATTGACTAATTGCTGAGTCAACTTCCCCCGCAGGGGCATCTCTATTCTTTATACCTAAGAAAGATTCTCAAGAGTTACGGCCCTGTATAGCTTTTCATGGCCTGAACAAAATTACCATTCCATATCAGTATCCCATGCCGCTCATACCGGATATTCTGGAGGCGGTACAGGGGGCCACAATATACACCAAGCTAGATTTAAGAGGGGCCTACCATCATATTAGAATAAAGCAGGGGGATGAATGGAAAACGGCCTTTCGAACACCATTCGGGCACTACAAGTACAGAGTGATGCCCGTTCGATGGTCCAATGCCCCAGCTGTATTTCAGCACTTTATGGACCATCTGTTTTCGGATATCCTTTCCATTATGTAATAGTCTATCTGGACGATATTCTGGTGTTTTCCTCTTCCCCCTCAAAACATGAAGGTCACGTCCAGGAAGTTCTACGACGACTATAGAAAACCCACCTTCTTTGTAAGATCATAAAATGTGAATTCCATAGGTGCGAGGTGGCCTATTTGGGTTACATCCTATTTTCAGAAGGAATCGCCATGGATCCCTGGAAGGTAGCCGCAATCCTGGACTGGCCGGCCCCTTCTTCTGTCAAGGAGATCCAGCGTTTCCTAGGTTTTGCTAATTTTTACAGGCGTTGTATCCCAACATTTTCTGCCTGTATCTGACCTTTGACGTCCCTTCTGAAGAAAAACACACCTTTTCAATGGTCGGTAGATGCCCAGCAAGCCTTTGATGATCTCAAAGCCCAATTCTCTTCAGCTCCAATATTAATATCTCCAGACCAAAGCAAGAAATTCATATTGGAGTCTGACGCGGCACATCATGCCATAGGGCATACCGTTACAGGTTGATGAACAAGGAGAAGAAAGTCCAGTTGCTTATTTGTCCAAGACCCTGACTCCATCTGAGATAAACTACACAGTATTGGAAAAGGAGCTCCTAGCGATCAAGCATTCATTTGAGGAATGGAGACAACTATTGCTTGGTGCTCAACACCCCATTGAAGTCCGTACTGACCATCATAACCTTCGGGCCATCCAATATGCCCAAACCTACAACAGTTGGCAAGCCCGGTGGGCCCATTTCTTTTCTCCCTATCACATTGAGTTCACGTTAATTCCGGGCCATGTCAACCTTCGGGTAGTTGCTCTCTCCCGAAAGGACCCAGTGCGGACTTCTCAGTTTCACTCTGAACCTATCTTTCCATAATCTAAGTTCATACATGGCATCACTGATTTACTACATCCGATCGCAGTTCAATCTCAACACCTGGAACGTAGGATCCTCAAGTGATTGCACAATACAAACTCACTGAGGAACATGGATGTTACTTTTTGGAGAACAAAGCATACGTACCCTCTGAGGCGCTTCGTAGAGAAGCTCTAAGACTATGCCATGATTCAGTAGCAGCTGGCCACCGAGAAGTGACCAACACTGTGGAATACATCCAAAGGTACTTTTGGTGGCCCGCTCTGCAGTCCGATGTCCAGGAGTATGTCTTGTCATTTGCGGTGTGTTTACAGACCAAAACCCCATGTATTCCCCCTGTCAAGAATCTGGTCCGTATGCCCTTGCCGGACAAACCCTGGCAGAGGATATTCACGGATTTTATAGTAGACCTGCCGCCCTCTCATGAGTGTACCACAGTGATTGTCACAGTTGACTATTACACCAATCTAGCCCATTTTTTACCATTGCCCGGAATCCCTTCAGCAGCACGAATGGCACATCTCTTCATCGACTGCATATTTTCACTATAGTGTCCGATCGTGGTTCGCAGTATACCTCTATGTATTGGAAGGAGATCTGTGCTATTTTGGGAATCAAATGGGCACTAAGTTCAGGATATCCCCCCCAATCCAATGGCCAAACAGAGCGAGTGAATCAAACTCTCGAAGGATACCTACAGTGTTATATATCAGCGGCCCAGGATAACTGGAAGGAACTGCTTCCCCTGTCAGAATTTACATACAATAATGCAGTTCATTCCTTCATCAAGACCAGCCCTTTCTTGTGCACCTACGGCTACCATCCTGCATTTTTCCCATCCTTGCTTCCTCCGGCTACAGCTTTCCCGCACATCAACGGGTTGATCGCTCAGATACAGCAAGGTCATAAGACAGCCAAAGCAGCTCTACAAGCAGCTCAAGATTGGATAAAACTCTTTGCTCACCGACAACGTACCCCAGCGCCAGTGGTGCAGATTGGCGACAAGGTATGGTTGGCATCTCAATTTCTCCCCCGGCATTTGGTTCCCTCAAAACTGTCTCCCAGGTGTTTCTGTCCCTTCACAGTGATGGGTTTGTGGGGTCCTGATGCCTTCCATCTTTGTCTTCGTCTTAACCTCCCTGGCTATAACATGGGATGCCATGAAGGTGGTCATCAGGGGGATCCTAATAGCACACACGGCAGCATACCACAAAAGGAAAAAGCAGACCAGAACCCTCATGGAACAAGAAATTCTAGACATTGAAGGTAAATACAAGAAGGGATGGTCCCCTAAGGTTCATGCTGCCCTCCGGGTGGCCCAAGCCCAGCTAGAGTCCCTGTATGCTGAAGAGACGGCGCAGACCCTACTATCAGTCAAACAGGGTTGCTATGCCAAAAGTAACAAGGCCAACCATCTCCTGGCAAGGAAATTGGCGAAAACCAGAAAAAACAGAAAATGAAACTTCATCATAGGCCTCCGGAACCAATTTGGGGCAACCCAATATGGAGAGCAGGACAAACTGCAGTTAGTGCAGGCCCATTTACTTGAGACCATGGCCAGTGCGGACATGTCGATTGAGGCTTAGAGGCAGTATATTGCGGAGGCTTCCCTACCCCAACTAGCCTGGAAAGTCATGGAGGCCCTAGAAGCCCTGATTCGACAGGAGAAAGTGGAGGCATTAATTAAATCCCTGAAACCCCGAGCCCCGGGCCCACATGGTTTCTCCCCCAAATTTTATAAGCCTTTTAGGGGCCAGCTTCTTGCTCCCTTAACATCCCTTCTTAACTCGTTTCGAGAAGTGGGAAGCGTAACTTGATTCTTGTGTTGGAGCCCGGGAAGGATCCTAAAGATTGTGCCTTTTATAGGCTAATTTCGCTTTTGAATATTGATGCCAACATCTATTCAAAGGAGTTGGCGAACCACCTAGCCCCGCTCCTTCCACAATTGATTAATGCCGACCAAACAGGTTTCATCCAGGGCAGGAAAACGGGAGACATCAGGCGGGTGTTGAACCTAATTGAAACCTCCTCATGAGCAATGAGAAACTGGCCCTCCTAGCTTTGGAAGCTACAAATGTGTTTGACAAGGTGGACTGGTCTTTCATGCACCTGACACTGGAGGCATTCGATTTTGGTCCCCAATTTAGGAATTTGATAGCCACCAATTATTTCTCTCCGAATACCTCACTCCAGGTTAATCGGGAGCGTTCACCTCTAATCCCCCTTACGTGTGGTACACGTTAGGGATGTCCACTTTCTCCCCTTCTGTTTGCCCTCATTATGGAGCCCTCATTATGGAGCCACTGGCCGAACGCTTATGTAAAAATGAGGCAATTCAGGCCCCAGTGGTGCAGGGCTCCCTCCATAAGGTTTTCTTATGTGCCGATGACGTTCTTTTATCCATTAACAACGTCACCTCTTCCATGCCGGCAGCACTACGGGAACTACAAGCAGTTGGTCAGGTGCCCGGATTTGACATTAATTTTGGGAAATCAGTAGCGCTAGGGGTGGGTCTATCACCTCAGGATATTCGCTCCCCCAAATGTTTTTATTGGCATTTATATTGTACATCACCAATTCGGTGTACACTTATTAGCATCTGTCAACATTTACATGATAAACAGTTAAGTAATAATAATTAACATGAAAGGAAATATAAAGAACAATGAACAAACTAAACAATCAGTCTTCGTTACTAGGTGAACATGCTGGGGCTCGTGACCCAGCCTTTTTGACCTTTCGGACCTCGGAAACTCTTGGGTGATGACTGTCCGAGAATGCCGGGTCTAATAGCGCCTTTGCTGGGTCTCAGGTTTTGTCTTTATTCTATTAGTGTTCCGGTGGGCAAGGGTAGTTCAGGGGGGTTTATCGTCCGATGGGTGGAAAATGTCCCATATTAGGGCTTTCCAGTCCTCGTATGCTGGGCTTGCCTCTCCTCCCGCTCTATTCACTCCTTCTCCCCATACTGTTGTTTCTGCCCCTGTCCAGTGTTCCAGTTCCTTGTGCCACCTGTCGAATTGCGGTCCCCTGGCAGATTTCCATGCCATGGCTATGGATCTTTTGGCTAACACACACACCATGTCCATGAGTTTCACTACGTGTCGCAGCTTACCTATACTTGGATATGCTCCCAAGAGGCATTCCTTCGGGGACCATTCGTACCGCGCTACCCCTGCTCTTCTACAGGTCTGCTCTATTTTCAACCAGAAGTTTTGAATCTTCGGACATCCCCAGAACATTTGTATCATCCCGCCCTTTCTGAGTTACATCGGGGGCACAAAGAGTTAGAGTTCTTACTGAAATTGGCTATCCTTTCTGGTGTCATGTATGTCCTGTATAGGACCTGTAATTGAATTAGTCTGAACCGGGTGTTCCTTGACACCTTTCGGAAGTATATTAGGATTCTTTCCCATTCCTTTTCAGTGATGTCTTCTCCCAGGTCCGCCTCCCACTTCAGTTTCAGGGCCTCACTTTTGGGGTTGAGTCTGTCCGCTAGTTGAGCATAGAGCCTAGACCCTGGTTTCTATCCATCCCCCAGGTTGTATAGTAGTGGTTCCTGTTCTGGTTCACCTGGCCACACTTTCCATTGCGACTGGGCCCCCTCCCTGACTCTCCTATATCACAGGAATTGGCCTTTGGGTAGGCTTCTGTCGTTGCCATGGACTCAAATTCTCTGAAGGTCCCTTCTTCATATGTGTCCCCCCAGGTGTAAATGCCATGCCCCTCCCATTTTCTATTAGGGCCAGATCTGCTTTCCCCTTCATACCCCTGCTGCAATCGGAATGTCTGTGGAGTAGGGGTGTATCCCTCCTGTGAGTTTCAGGGTCCTGTTCCAAACTTTCCTGCCCAACTCTACTAGCATCTGGGTTTTCCCTAGACATCCCACCGGAACCCATAGAATTTCTTTCATGTTCGCTGGTGCCACAAACTGCCTGAGTAGTCTGGTTTCGGAGGTGTACTCATCCACTAGCCATTTGGCCACATGGCTCAGTTGGGCCGCCAGGAAGTACCTTTCGAGGTCTGGGAGTTGGATTCCACCTGCTTTGTATGGTAGTGTTAGTGTGTTGAGGGATATTTTGTGTCTGGTGTTGCCCCATAATAGCTCTCTAAATATCTTTTCTAGTAGTCGGAAGAAGTAGGCTGGGATAAGGCAATGTATGTTGTGGAAAAAATATAGGAATGTTGGGGGCACTATCATTTTGATAACTGCGGCCCTGCCCAGCACTGACAGTGGTAATTTGGACCAGAACTTCATTGATTTTCTTAGCCCTTGTACCGCAACCTTGTTGTTACTCCTGTGCATCTGCTCGGATATGTGCCAGATGTTGACCCCTAGGTATCTGAAAGTGTGCCGTTTCCATTGGATTCCCACCGTTGAGAGGTCGGCTTCTTCTTGCCCAACCAGGATGGCCAGTGGGAATGCACTAGACTTCTCCTTGTTGAAGGCAATCCCTGACACCCGGGCGAAGTTTTCTAGGACCTATAGGATTGTTGGTAGGTTAAGGTGGGGGTCTCTGAAATATAACAGCACATCATCTGCGTATAGTGAAACAATGTGGTATTCACCCCCTATTCTGATGCCAGCATCGAAGAACTGTTTTCTCATGATTATAGCTAGTGGTTCTAGGCCCAGGATGTAGAGCATTGGGGACAGCGGGCAGCCCTGTCTAGTGCCTCTCTGGATGTCCCATAGTCCTGACACTGTCCTCCCGGTCTTAACTCTTGCCACCGGTGATTGATATAGTATTTTTATCCATCGGATGAAGGATTCCCCCAACCCAAATTGTCTTAAGACCTCCAGCAACCATTCCCAGTATATGAAGTCGAAGGCTTTAGTGGCGTCTAGAGATACCACTGCGTATGATTCGTGTGAGTCTTTTGTTTGTGCCACTATGTGCTGCAATCTTCGTAGGTTCGCTGCTGTGCTTCGGCCTGGTATGAATCCATTTTGGTCTTTGTGCACTAATGTCCCTATCACCTTTGTCAACCTTTTGGCCAATATGGTCGTTAATATTTTTATGTCGTAATTGAGCATGGCCAGTGGCCTGTACGAGCCACATTCGTCTCTTGGTTTCCCAGGTTTGGGTATCAGCACTATCAGTGTCTCCCTCATACTTTTCTGTAGCGTCCCTTTCTTATATGATTCTTTAAATACCTCCAAGAGAATGGGGGCCAAGGCTGTGTCATACGCCTTAAAGAACTCAGGGGGTAATCCATCGCTGCCCGGAGTCTTACTCGTGGACAGTGACTTGATTGATTTAGTTATGTCCTCTACTGACAGGTCCCCGTTTAGGGTGGCCCTATGGACTTCGTTCAGTGCTGGCAGGCCTATCTCTTCTAGCGTGTCTAAGATGTCCCTCTGTGGTACCACTGTTGCATGGCTGTACAGCTGGGAGTAGAACTGCTTAAAGGCATTGTTGACTTCCAGCTGCAATGTAGAAACCTCGCTGGTGGGGTCTTTAATTTCAATGATTGGGAGTTTCGGGTGTTCCCTTTTGCACAGCCATGACAAGAGTCTGCTTGGCTTGCCCCCCTCTGCGTGTGCTCTGGTGGTCTTGGTTATGTAGTCAAACTTAGCTATCTGGCCCACGCAGTTTGGCATTCATTTCTGGCTGCGGATAGTTCTTCCTCTGCTTGCCTTGTCCTAGGTGCAGTGATTTTGAGTTGAGTGATCAGCCTCTCTCCCGCCTCTAGTACATTCCTCATGGTTTTCCTGATGCCCCCGGCACTAGCAATGACTTCCCCCCTGACCACCACTTTTAGTGCTTCCCATGTTATGTCCCATCCCTTTACACTCCCCACATTGATGTCTAAGTATTCTTGTATTTTATCTCGGAGGCCTTCCCTGAAGGCGCAACCTATGAGGGCCTCTGTTGGCATTTGCCACAATAGTATGGGTGGTTTGGGCCTAAAGCTTTTCATTCCATGAGGAGTGGGGAGTGATCCGATATCGATCTTCCCAGGTAAGCTACCGACTCCACTTGGGATAGGTGTTGTTTGTCTATTAGTAACTAGTCAATTCTGGTGTAGAGTGTGTGGGGGATGAGAAGTATGAGTATTCTCTATCGTTTTGGTGTAGTTCCCGCCAGGCCTCTGCAAGGTCCAAATTCTCTATTACCTTGTTCAGTGAGGACTGGTCAGTGGTGGGCGGCAGCGTTGGGGGGTTAGATCTGTCCAGCGTGTGGTCTTGTATGCTATTAAATTCCCCCCATATGGAAAAACAGGTAGGGTGTTAACCTAGCACTTAGCTTAATCAGGTACGACGAGGTCCCGTTGTTGGGGAGGTAGGAGTTGACGATGCATATATCCAATTGCTCGATGCTGCCTCTCAGTATCAAGTTCCTCCCCTCCACGTCCACCTCTTTTGACAGCAGCTTGAATGGTATTGCGCCGTCTATCCAAGTATATACTCCTCATGCATATTTGGAGTAAGCCGTGCCAAAGCCCTGTCCCCCCCACCATTCGGTCACTTTGGCAGTGCCCTCAGCTGTTAGGTATGTTTCTTGTAGGAGTGCAATGAAGAAGTGCTTTCTCTTCAAATAGGATCTGATCCTGTTCCTGCACATATAGGAACCCATCCCCCTGACATTCCATGTCAGCACATTGATGTCAGCCGCCATCTTTATGTTGCAATGTCCAAATTAGCAGTTCCGATGTCCATTGTTCCTGTTTGTTTGTCGTGTCTGAGAAACATTTCAAACAATAACTTGATAAACTCAACCAACTGCACCTAGCAGTTGCGCCGTGTCGGCAACGCTGAGGTGCCCCTGCCACTTCTTGACCTTTCCAGGCCGTCCTTGGCAGGTTGTGATGCGGCGGCAACAGGCCCGCATCAATCTTTTCGCAGGGTCATGCCATCCTGCTCGGGTCAGGCGGTGTGACGGTTCTCCCGTCTTTGTTGGTAGAGGCATTGGCGAAGTTTGTCACTTATTACGAATAGGTTGTTCTCTGCAGGGCTCCGCTGGGTCAGCGTTTGGTCACGCAGCGGTTTCCTCATCGCTTGCCATATTATTATGCTCCAGCCACATGTTTGCCGCTGCTGATGTCTCTAGGAAGATAGCACGTCCTTTATGTGAGCCTAGACGGGTAGAGCAGCATGTACTTAAGGTTCAGTTGGTGTAGCCTTGTCTTGACTGGGACAAAGGAGTTTCTCGCTCTCTGGACCGTCGGGGTGTAGTCCGGGTATATTGTGATCTTGGCATTGTCTCTGCTTATTACACCCCCCTCTCGTGAATGGCGTAATATGATTTCCCTATCTTGGAAGTTGTGGATCCTGGCTATGATTGGGCGGGGATGCAAGCCGGGTGGTGGTTTCTTCTGCAGGGCCCTATGCGCTCTTTCAATAGCAAACCCTTGTGAGAGTCGGCCAGCCCCTATTTACTGTTGTAGTAGGGTTTCTACGAAGTTCGTGGGGTTGGGACCCTCAAGACCCTCTGGAACACCAAGTAGGCAAACTTTGTTGCATCTGGATCTTCCTTCCGCGTCCTCAGCCCTTTCTTCCAGCCACTTATTGCGTCTTTCTAGTTCCTCTACCCAGACCTGCACATCCTTCAGCGCTGTGGACATTTCGTGTTGCTCTGATTCTGTGGTTGTTACTCGTTCTGCAGGGTTACGCATGTCTTGGTGCATTAGCTGCATGTCTGATTTCACTTCCTCTATCTTAGTGTCGATGAAAGAGCGGAGCCCTGATATTGCGTCCAGTAGTTCCACATCTTTGGTGTGCTCCTCAGGAGCTTGTTGAGTTGGTTCAGTCACTTTGGTTTCTTGCCTTTGTGCCTTTAGTCTGACTGTTGCAAAGGATTCCATGATGTTGTTTTTGTTTTTACCTTTGGGAGGGGACATGTCCATGCACTGTGGGTTAGGGCTGTAATGAGTCACCGATCCAGGCTGAGCCGCCTGTGTTTTGGATCAGCCTGTATGTGTGCTTCTCTGAATTCCTCTTGGTATGAGTTTGATCCAGGCCTTTTTGTACAATTGTTGGCAACCCTGTGGGAAGATTACCTCCTTAGTGGGGGGTTGGTAGGGGTGGGCTGTTGCTTCTGCTCGCTTTATTATGCAATGTTTTGCGCCGGGGCCAATGGCACTGACACCCCTTGTGGTTGTGCCCTTAGGGTATGTTTCCCTTCAGTACCCAGCTCAGCCCTGCCTCTGGTGCCCTGACAATTGGTTCAATGTGTTTCTCTACTGCTCGGGCTGGATAGTGGTCTGCCCTGGTGGGGCAGTATGGTCCCACGTTGGCTGGTGTGGGCACACGGATGTCAGGAGCAATCTGGTCGCCAGGTGATGCGGGCGTTCAGTGTTGGGAGCGGTCGGGCCAGCAATTGGTGTGAGCGCTTATTTCTTTCCTCAGGTGCAGCCTGGCCCAGTGTTCCTTCTCAGGTTAAAACTTTGCTCTGTATTTCGCCCCGTCTTGCCTCAGTGTTGCTTCTGACCCTTGGGCGGTTATTCAGCGCTGAATAGGTGTGTTCCGTACTCTCCCGCTACTGTGCAGGGCAGCCCTCAGGCGTTTGCCGGTGCTCGTCAGCAGCCGCAGTGTGGAGTTCCGTTGCGGCTACCGTTTGGAGTCTTAGTCCTTCAGACGTTGCCCCTTCTTGTGGGCCCGTGCCTGGCGTGCTGCTTAATGTGCCGCGGGTGGGGGCAGAGGGCCTGATTTTATGATTACAGGCAGCCAATAAGTGTTATGGCCACTACCCGTTCCACCCAGGCGGTCCTTATTATGTTTACTGGGCGGTATGATGAGAGAGGTGCTGCTTCACTCCTTCCCCAGCCTCCGCTGGTCCCCTTCTCACCTCTCATGGTCCGTGCCACCCTGCGCCTGCCGGGCCTCCCCGCACCTTTAGGATGCTCGCTCCGCTGTCTGAGTCTCCGTGTCTCACCTCCTCCTCGCCGCGTCCTCGCTCCAGCCGCGGGTCTACAGGCCCTTTTCAGCCTCCGATGCTGTCTTCCGCCCGAGCCCCAGCTCCCAGGGCACCTCCGTAGTGGTCTCTGTGGCTGCTTCAACTGCTCCCAGTTGTCCGGCTCCCACCGCTGTTGTCGGGCAGCCTGGTGACAGTCCCTGCTCTCCTGGGATTTCAGGTTGCCTCCGCCGGTCTCACTGGCATCAGACTCAGCTCCTCACAACCCTGGCCTTGCCGCAGTGGCACCCGCTGTTCTCGCACCACCAGGGGTTCGCTCACCAGATGGGACCCTCACGCTGTCAGTGGCCTTGGGCCGCCGCGCCGTCCGCCATCTTGGCTGTCTCTGGGGCTCTGTTTTAGCCACCCGATGGCCAGGTTTGCAGGCTCCGGTTCGCCTTGTTCTTTCCACGCAATGTGCGGGAACGGTTCCGCTGCGGGAACGTTTGCCTGTTGAACTTGTTTCCTACTTTTTCTCTGTAGTTTTCGAGGATCAATCGAGGATCAAGACCTGAGCACAGTCTCCACACGTCCTCACATTGCACACTCAGGCTACGCCCCTTGTCCTGCTCCCTCCAAGCTATTTGCCCGATCCGCTGGGACACAACCTCCATAGCATACTTGGGTGTTCAGTTTACGGCGTCCCCAAAAGATCTTTACGGGGCCAACTTCCCCCCCATGGTCAAGACCTTGCAACAGGACCTGGAAAGGAGGGCGGGACAAGAAAGTTAATTGATGGGGCAGATCATGACTTCCTCGATTATTATACTGCTGTACATCCCTCCCAGTGGAGGTCCCAAAACCCATATTAGAAAGGCTCCAATGCAAACTCCTGGAGTTCATTTGGCGGGCAAACAAATCTAGAATCCCCAAGAGGGTGATGATGGGGGGATCCGAGCTGGGGGCCTTGGGGGTTCCCAACTTATTGAGGTATGCAGAGGCAGCCCAACTGTCCCACTTGTCCACTTGGACAGCCGATGCTCCCGCACCTAGGTGGATGGAAATTGAGCAATCCAAAAGCTCTTTGCCCCTTCGCTTCTTACCTTTTATTTCCCATATGTTACATAAGTGATGGCCACTTCTCTCATCAACAAAAGCAACCCTAAAGGTGTGGGATGAGGTACTAAAGAGCAAAAAGATCACTAGGGGTATGGGCCCACTCTCCCCAGTTTCTGGCAACCCTGCCTTTACTCTGGGCATGACTCTGGTGGCATTTAGGCGATGGAAAGAGGGGGACCTACTCACTCTGGGTCAACTGTTTGCGGAGGGCCAACCGTCTTCATTTGAAGACTGTAAAAGGGAATTCCACCTCTCAGAATTAGATAGGTTCACATACATCAAATCCATCATTGGATCATTCACCCCGAAATAAGACAGAAGGCTACCCAGACTTTGAGCCCACTTGAACTAACCATCAGGGAGAGCCTAGACAAGGGTGAGATTTCAAAACTATATAGACTCCTATTGGAGGATCTCCTAACTCCACGCCGCCCAGTCTACATGACCCGTTGGGAAGCTGATTTAGGCCACCAATTGGATGATGTGGCCTGGGCAGAGATTTGGGCCAGAGGCCGTGCCTCATCTAGATGTGTGACGAAAAACGAGTGTGCATTGAAATTGTTGTTCGGCTGGTACTACCCACCGGTACAGATTCACCATTTCCCCCCTACTGGCGGAAAGGGTGTCAGCCGCGAAGGAAAGAAAGCTCCATCAATTTCAAACAATTTGGTCACCTCTGCTTGATTATGTTCTAAAATTGCTGGCCCTGAAATTCAAACCACGTCAGGCGAGACTCTATTTGGGCGCAAGTGGGAACGGATGAGGGGTGCGAACAGGTTTGCATAACTGATATGGGAAAGCATAGGGTCTAGAGGGGGGGAATGCGTGACTCAGGATCTCCCCGTCATGTGAGGGGGATCCGGGAGTCTTTGAATGTTTATTGAACTGCATATATTCTGAAGTTGTGTTATCAATTGTAATGTCATTGCTCCAACCGGAAAACTAATTAAAACATTTTTTTTTTTAAAAAGGGCAATAACACATGGGAGGGTCACACATAATGCTCCTCCTTTTTCATGACGAGCAAAAGAAATGTTGCTGAAACATAAATGATTCCCCCCTGTTACAGAACAACAATACGTATACCACTTGGGAATTGTAGGGCAGACAACTAGTAGAATATGCACTGATACATACATAGGGACTCAGGTAGTTACATACATAAAACACATATCAACACACTCTAAACATAACCAGTGGCTAACAGTCGTGGTTGGCGAACCGCTGGTGGACTGTTGGCAGTTCTACCACATTTCACAAGACCCTTTATTAACCTGTGGTAAGTGGAACTTCCACCACTGAATGACACAATTGCAAGCTGCTGGCACCATGTAGAGCACGCCTACAAACTACGGGAGCACAGCTTCACTTCCATTTAACTGGGACCACTTTAAGCACATAATCTACATGCAGGCTCACAGCATCTAAACACGTTTACTGCTTCTTCTTCGAGCACTTGCAGGATTGCAGGAGACCAGTTCACTTTGCTTCAGTGTCCGGTCAGGATAGTCATTACCATGGGTCCAGGTTTTTTGATGGTACAGTTCAAAGGCAGGCAAAGCCGCACCTGGGGGCACCAGGTGCCACATCGGCTTAGTACTTTGATGTTGGGGCAGGCAGCGAGACACGGGTAGCAGGGTCTTTAGGCTGTGCCAAATTCAGGCTCAGTCAGTCCCTTGATGTTGGGGTAGGCAGTGAGACATGGCGGATGCCGCAGGGATCTGCGGGGGGATCCTCACCACAGCCGCACGAGCACCCACTTCTCAGAGGGCCGCGGCCAGGGAGGATTCACCGGCAGGGTGACGGGCATGGCATCCACCCCTCTTTTCCATGGCAGTGAATGCTGCCTCCTCCTTTCTCCCTTCTTTTTATTTGGGAAAAACGAGGGAGAGCGGGACGAGAGACATCGCAGGGGTTCTTCCTCCTCTTTGTGCCTCTCTGCGGTCACACGGCCGGCCTCATAGGTGGTGAGGGGCCAAGCATCTTGTTGGTGTGCCGGGGTCACCCGGACTTACTGGTGTTGCAGGGTAGGACCCTGTGAGGCTGTGGGGACACAGCCTGGGTCCCGGAGCACCTTGATTGCCGGCAACATTCTGGATGGTGGGGTGCCTGGGCTGGAACCAGGGCACCAGGCTTGTCTGGGAGGCCCAGACCAGCATGGACCTGCAGGACCGTGATCACACGATATAGGCCTGCAGGCTCAAAGTGAGAGACGGAGACAACCAGGAGTTCCATAGTTGGAGTATGCAGCCGTTCTGATGCACGTGCCTGCAGGGGCTCCTTTTATTAGCTTGGGCCATGACACAGTCATGCCCCATCTTAAAAGGGCAATAGACGTGGGAGGGATACACATCTTAAAAGGGCAATACACATGGTAGGGTCATACATAACACTACTCCTTTTTCATAACTAACAAAACAAATGTTGAAACATAAATGATGTGTGGTGAGCGGATGAGTGTGGTGAGCGGATGAGTGTGGAGAGCGGATGAGTGTGGACAGCTGATGAGTGTGGACAGCGGATGAGTGTGGACAGCGGATGAATGCAGGGAGCGGATGAGTGCGGGGAGCTGGTAAGTGCGGGGAGCGGGTGATTGCGTTGGGTGGGTGAATGCATAGAGCAGGTGAATGTGTAGAGCATGCGAGGGCATAAAGCGGACAAATGCCTAGAGCGGATGAGTTACATAGACCGGATGAGTTGCTGTTACGCTCACCTGGTATCCACAGGGACGCCACCCAGCTGGGTTACTCGCTGGTATGCTTCTCAGATTTGCCCTGATATGGTCTGCGGGGAAGGTTCTGCCTGAAAATACAGGAGGACTGTGTTCAAGACTGACCGACTGGGGTAAGTATCCTCCCTCCACCCCCATATGCTTTCAGTCCCTCTGGTGCCCTCTCTTCACCTTGTGGTAGAATTAGGCATGCTCTCCGTCCTGCCTTCTTTGCAGGGGCACGTTGTCTTTCATGGGCGAGTGCGGTCCAGTTACTTCACTGACGCCGGCCCATTTGATATTGGTCAGGTAGGTCTTGTTGCTGTTCTTTAGTTTTGTTGCTATCCTGCATGCCTTTCTTTGTTTAAAATGTCTATTTGTTCTCCCTTAGGTATGCAGAGCTTCAGCGTGGCGAACT
Source organism: Ambystoma mexicanum (assembly GCF_040938575.1). Taxonomy (NCBI): domain Eukaryota; kingdom Metazoa; phylum Chordata; class Amphibia; order Caudata; family Ambystomatidae; genus Ambystoma; species Ambystoma mexicanum. The sequence continues at coordinate 248,328,093 of NC_090930.1, read as the reverse complement.
GGCTTGGTTGAGCCCCTCTGGTAAATGATGGCGCATTAAGAGCGCTATGATGCAGTAAGTAAGCGCTATGCGCAGTGCTGCGAAGTCTTGCCCTTGCTAACCTGTGTTTTCCTTCCTTGTAGGTTGCAGTGTTCTTCAGCGCAAGTGGAATGTCCGGAGTGGTGCCAGCCGAGAGGCAACCAGCCAGGTAAATGTCTCTACAGCTTTCTTTAATGGTGCCTCTTTCTTCCTCTTTCAGGTCGTTCTGTCCGGGAGGTGTGCAGATTCGAGGAAGCTGTTCTCAGTAGCTGCGAGTGTTTAAAGATGAAGACTGCAGGTAAGATGCTGCTGCTAATGATGTTCCTTTTGTCTCCTTGCAGGTTCTGCTTCTCCGAGGTCCGAGGGAATAGCTGGACACAGTGAGCGTCACGTTGCAAGCTGAAAAGTAACACGAAGCATGTTCTGCAGTCAGGGTGTGGTTTATATAGCCCAGGTAAAGTAGTACCAGGGAAAGTAGTTCCAGGACTGCCACACCCAAAACACTAGACCGCATAGCTTGGTTCGTAGGAACCAAGCTATGTGGATGCCTCCATGTTGGCTGACAATACAATAATGTAGTTCCCAAGCACATTGTTGTTCATGGTGTAAGAGCCTGGCGCCATAGGTGCCAGGACTGGCCCCATGAGGGCTTTTGAAGAGAATGCCAGGCTCTAGAGGCCCGAGTCCTGACTCCACATGGCCAGTGGGTTTGCCAGAGGGGGTTTTGGGCGAGGGTCGTGACAGTTGCGTAGAACGGATAAGTATGTAGAACGGATGAGTGCGGAATGCATGCAGAGCAGATGAGTGCGTAGAACGGATGAGTGCGGGGAGCGGATGGTGAGCAGAGCGGGATGGATGAGCAGAGCGGAAGAATGTGTAGAGTGATGATTGCATAGAACAAACTAGTGGGTAGAGCCGACAAGTGTATAGAGCAGTTGAGTGCATATGAGCGAATGAGTGCATATGAAAAGAGGGGTACGTAGAGCGGATGAGTGCGTAGAGGGGATGAGTGCATAGAGCGGATAAGTGCATAGAGTGGATGAGTGCGTAGAGCGGGTGAGTGAGTAAAACAGGTGAATGCGTAGAGCGTGTGAGGGCATAAAGCGACGAGTGCCTAGAGCAAACAAGTGCCTAGAGTGAACGAGTGCCTAGAGCGAACGAGTGCCTAGAGTGAACGAGTGCCTAGAGTGGTCGAATTGCGTAGAGCGGACGTGTTGCGTAGAGCGGACGAGTTGCATAGAGCGGATGAGTACGTAGAACGAATGAGTGCAGAATGCATGCAGTGCGGATGAGTGTGTAGAACGGATGAGTACGTAGAGCTGCTGAATGCGTAGAGCGGACGGAACGAGTGAAGTATGTAGATGGATTCTATATGGATAGAACGAGTGATATATGTGAATAGAAATGATCACATATATGGATGGAACGGGTGCCATACGTGGATGGGACGGGTGACGTATGTGGATGGAATGGGTGACGTATATGGATAGAACGGGTGACGTATGTGGATAGAAAGGGTGCTGTATGTGGGTGGATCGGGTGCCGTATGTGGATGGATCGGGTGCCGTATTTGGATGGAACGGGTGACGTACGTGGATGGAACGTGTGAAATAGGTGGATGGAAAGGATGAAGTATGAAGATGGTACGGGCAAAATATGTGGATGGAGTGCATAAAACAACTTAGAATACACGGAATGGTACGGGTGAAATATGTGGATGGAGTGCATAAAACAACTTAGAATACACTGAACGGATCGGAGTAAATAGAGCGGATTTGAGTGCGTGGGGCGGACAGGAGTGCGTGTGGCAGAAAAGAATGCGTCTGGCGGACAGGAGAGCGGTGGCGGACAGGAATGTGTGTGGTGGATAGGAGTGCGTGTGGCAGACAAGAGTACGTGGGGCAGACTGGAGTGCGTGCATGGGGCAGACTGGAGTGTGTGCGTGGGACGGATTGGAGTGTGTAGGGCGGACTGGAGTGCGTGTGGGGTGGACTGCAGTGCGTAGGGCAGACTGGAGTGCGTAGGGCGGACCTTAGCACGCGGGGTGGACTGGAGTGTGTGGGGCATACTGGAGTGCATGAGAGCGTCGGGTGGACCGGAGTGTGTGGAGCAGACTGGGGTGCATGGAGTGGACAGGAGTGCATGGAACGGACTAGAGCGCATAGAATAGCGTGACGTATATAGTATGGTTTGGAGTGCAGGGAACATTTGAAAGAGCATATAACCCATCATATCACACCACCACGCTTACTCTCTTCTTTACACCACCACTCAACTAGAACACAGTGATACTATGACACCATTCGGTATAACTGTTCTCATACCAACATCCGCCGCACACTCCCCATCTTTCTAAGTAAACACTGCTGGTTATACACCCCCCAGCCAGGCGTTCTCCTCAGGCCTAACGCAGCCACATTCGGTCAGGATAAATCCTGCCGGAACGAACACATACTCCTGATCTCTCAACCACCACACCTACCGCTACGAAGCAGCTATTACACAAATACCGCACCAGCTGCACACATATCCGGTGCTCATGTCAGTCTAGAAAAATGGATACCTCTACTGTGTGACCGCAAACGTATTTTGATGGCCATGGGCCAACCATCTCATGCACGATATGACAGGATATAGGTTTCCGAGTTTGCCAATGAACGGCCATTTTGATGTAACAAGAATCGCCATTTTATTTTTTAACCATTGCTCATTGCTTTCTGTTCTTATTGCTTCGCAGTACATTTTCTGCTTACACTGCTCGACTGTAAAACATTGTTGTCTGCATGTAAAAGAACAAGGCCGCAGGGCCGCGAGGATAACAAGAGTTCGTTGAAACACAACGCGGGCAGCGCCAGGAAGAATGCCCGGCTCCCTCCCAAATGTAGCCTTGAAGCAGAGCTGCAGGGCATTTAATCATTTCGCAGCTGCCAGCCAGTCTCGTTATATGGTAGAATATGTTAGAATAAAGCAGCAAAAGGCTTGAATTATGCTCTTCTTACGGCCCCTCTTTGCTGAGCCCTGTTAGTGCATGTCGGCTCCCAGGACACAAATAGCACCTCATAGATGGCAAGGTCTGGAATGCAACTCTCCCCTTGTATGTTGCTCGCTTCCAGGAACAGAAGCGCTGTGTTCTGTTCAACAACTGAAAGATGCCTCCACACTCACAAATTGCAAATTGTTACTAGAATAGATATTTGAAGGTGTCATAGCTGTCGAAAGTGTCCACCATCACACTAAGTTCAAAGAAACCGAATAAAGGGGGTGTTAAACATGTCATAGCTGATTATTTGATATGCATTTTGTATATATGTAACTGATGTACGTAATTCACTCTCTTGCGTCCCTCGAGGTCTAGAGATACACGTCGCAGGGCGTGAGACCGAGTTGGCCAACTGAGACTTTTTGCTTTGCAATAAACCCTAGCTTTGGGAATACAACCTCGTGTCTGGCGTATCTATGATGTGTGGTGACTCGCCTTGTTTCCATAGACATAAGGGACCCCTAGGGGCCTCTTTCAAGATGGCGCCCGAATAGGGACCCTCCCCCACTTGTTCCATCGCAAACGTTGTCATTGAATAAGGTGGAGAACGGCGAGGACGGGACGATCGAGCCGGGATCAAGGGGTGTTCGGGGCGCCCTGTAGAAGTGATGAGAGACTCCTTTGAAGATCTGCACACATCTGATCCCTGATCGACGTGACTGGCTAGAGAACAAGGAGGCGAGGGTCCCGAAACGAGGCGGAAGCCAAGAAATGCAGACACGACGTCATTTGGTGCGTCAGTATACAGACGACTTGATTTATCAGGTGAGTCATTCCCCGATTCAAAGTAATCCTGATATTGGTTGAGAGTTGACTTTTCAAAATCAAACGCCCTAGGTAAGGTTGATTAACCAGGAGGAAGGTTGAAACATGCCTGGGGTATTGTCCACCCTAGCAGGGTTTTTCCGCTGTGGTAGACAATCTTTGGAAGATGGCCAAACCTGGGGGAACGCCGGCGTATGAGATGTATGTGAAGTATGGAGTGGGTGCGATAATATTCTGTGAGACTTGGCATAGGCAAGCCAGAAAGCAACAAGACCATCAGTGGCCAATTAATGGTAGTTTTGAGATAGCGTGAATATATAACTTGGAAAGGGTGTTGATAAGAAAGAAAGCGCGTCCTGCAGCATTTGAAACCATTAAAGACTGGAGGAGGGAAGCAATGCTCCGATTTAGAAGTAGAGCGAAGCATGCGCGCAGGCATAAATCGAAAGGTGAAGTAGCGGAAGAGAAAGAAGAGGAGGAGTGGACTGAGAGTCTAAGAAGGGCAGGTAGGCGTGACCAGTTGAATATAGAAAAAATATACCCACAACGAGAATTACACATAGAAGATGAATTGATAGAAAACATATTGACCCATACAAAACAAGGCCCAAGATCAGAAGTGAGGCCAGACACGTCAGTAACTATTGCCCAAACCCTGCCCGCAGCCCAAGCTCTCCGTCCGGTAGCTCAAGCCCTCCCACAGCCACAGACCGCGCACGTAATACTTCCTATTAGCCAACCAGGCCCACAACAGACACTCCCTGTTCCCATTGTCACACCTCCCGCCTCAGACACAGACTCGGTACCGTCCGTTCCTCCCGGGGTTGAAGTTGAAACCACGGGGGCGAGAGGCGGGACTGAACAACGGGGATGCACGAGGGTAACTCGCAGCGCGATCTGCAAAGAAAGGAAGGTGGAATTGCAGCAACAGGCAGAGAAGTATATAGACGGGAATGATGGGACGACACCATTGGCTTCGATATATGACTTCCGAAGAAGCAGCGAAAGACAGTTAGTGTTGGAATGCATGGGTGAATATTTGGTAGAGAAATGGAAACAGTTAATTGGGAAATTACCACCGCAGCGATTGTTAGATTTGAATGCGTTAGCAGGCTGTAGGGAGAGGGATGAAGAAATGAGAGAACATGTATATGGACTTTTTGAACTTAAAGATGAATTAGATAATGATTATGCAGAAATGTTTACTACACCTGGGTACAGGAGTAGGGATATCGGGAGACATCGGAAGGGAATGCAGGGGTCACATAATGAACGGCAGCAGTTACCATCACCAGGGCAGAAGGAAATGGTGGATGAATTATCGTTGTTAAAACAGAAGGGGGCAGACTTGAAAGCATGGCTATTGAAAACGCAGGTACTACTACAGCAAGGGACACAATAGAGGGAGAGGGAATGCACAAGGAAGGAGTAATTCGAATATGCATGGGGGAACAGTGGGACCAAATCAGTGTGCGTATTGTAAGGAGGAAGGACACTAGCGAGCGCAATGTCCGCATCTGCAGTATAGAAATGGGTCTAGTCAGAGGAGACAGCATAGAGGACACCAAGGAGTGAATGGACCAAATAGGAATAGTATGCAGCAACACCACAATAATGGAGGTAATCAAAACCAAGCCCAAAACCAAAATGCCCCTAACCAGAGTCAGGGACAGAAAAACCAACTGTATGGAAACCAGAGTGGGGGAAATAGAGGGAAGAGTGGGAGCGTTTTCGATACACAGCCAAACACGTATTACAGTAACAGCAATGATTACACATCGGACAATGTATTATTTCCCCAATAGGACAGCCCAGGACAGGGGTCGGAACCAGTGTCTATTCCCGTAAATCTGAGTGGACCCTACGTAGAAATGAGAGTCGGGAATGAGGAGCACCGCTTTCTTGTAGATACAGGAGCGCAAAAGTGCTCAATAGACCACCACTTGGTTCCGGATATACCACTGTCAGGGCAAAAGAATGTTTCCGTAGGGTTTGCAGGTAGACCAGTCATAAACCCAGTGTCCCAACCAGTCCAAGTTACTATAGGACCATTCACTGAACACTGTCCTTTCCTTTTAACAGAAAATTGTGGGGAGAACCTGTTGGGATTAAATTTGTTGAAAAAATGAGGTTCTGTTATACATTGCACGGCAGACGGGGTGTTCCTAACGATTTGGCCACACGATGCCCCTGTGTCAGAATTCATGTCTGAAACTTTACCAGGAGAACTAAGTAAAGTGCCAACCTGTATATGGGCAATGCATGACAACGATGTAGGATGCTTTAAAATAGAGCCAATAAAGATCATTTTGAAAGAAGGTGTTACCATACCGCATATTCCCCAATACAGAATTTCGGCTGAAGGTGAGAAAGGATTGAAGAGTATTGTTACAGATTTGGTGAAATTAGGGGTAATTGAAGAAATTACAGGCAGTACATGCAACAGCCCGATTCTTCCAGTTTACAAAAAAGGAGGCAATGAAGTACCATACCGTTTTATAATTGATTTGCGCGCATTAAACAAGGTAGTAGATCCACAATTTCCTTTAGTGCCAGATGTCACTACAATATTAACAATGATACCTGTTTCAGCAGAATATTTTAGTGTAGTTGATCTGAAAAATGCATTCTTCAGCATTCCAGTGGACAAGGACAGCAGATATTTGTTCGCGTTCACATTAGGAGGACGATCATTTACATTCACGCGGATTCCGCAAGGTTACACGGAAAGTCCGAGTATTTACAGTAGAGCATTAAAAGAGCAGTTAGACATGTTAGACTTACCAGTGGGTTGCGTACTCTTGCAATACATAGACGATCTATTGTTAGCTGCTGACACAGAGGAGATTTGTAAAGAAAGCACTGTATTACTACTGTAACACATAGCGGCACATGGCCATAAAGCTAGTTTGAAGAAATTTCAATATAATCGAAAGGAGGTGGCCTATTTGGGCTACCTACTTTCGAAAGAAGGGAGAAGGCTAACGCCAGAACTCATAGAAAGTATTTCTTGTATGCCTATTCCAAAGACACAAAAAGGAGTCAGAGCCATAATAGGCATGGCTTCATATTGCCGACAATGGATTGGTAATTTTGCGTTAATTGTGAAACCGATGGTGAATTTGACTAGAAAGGATGCGGTTATGCCTTTACAGTGGGATGAGGAATGTCAGAAAGCATTTGATCAATTGAAAACTGCATTATGTTCGTCTCCAGTTTCGGGCACGCCGAATCATGAGAAGGTTTTTAGACTGTTTGTGTGTGAAAGTGAAGGATGTGCATTGGCGGTTTTGACACAGGAACAAGGTGGAAGAAATAGGCCATGCGGCTATTTTTCTTCTGCGCTGGACCCTGTAGCGCGAGCACTACCACGATGTTTGCGATCTGTCACGGCGGCTGCTGTGTCAGTGAAACAAACGGAAGGGATGGTATTGGGGCACACTTTAATTCTGATGGTGCCACATGCCATAGACGTTCTATTAAATAGGACACAGACGCAACACCTCACCTCTGCTAGATTGACAAGATATGAGATTATCTTGTTTGCGCCCCCTATCCAAATTATGAGGTGTAGCGCTTTGAATCCTGCAGAATTAATGCCACTACCCATAAAAGAAATTGGGGAGAATTAATCACCCCCCCCACGATTGCTTAATGGTCACTGAGGAAGAAACCAAGGGGAGAGGTGATTTAAGTGATACCCAACAGAAAGAGCCAGATGGAGAGTTATTTTGTGACGGCTCAAGTTTTAAATTACCTGACGGCACGACAACTGCCGCATGCTATCACTACCCTAGAGAGCGTTGTAGAGAGCAAAAGAATCCCCTACAATTCGGCACAAGCCGCATAGATAATAGGATTAACCAGAGCCTGCGAGATTTCTGAAAATTTGAATGTGAATATATATACTGATAGTCAGTATGCTTTTGGGGTGGTTCATAACTTTGGTCGACTCTGGGCTGAGAGAGGGTTTTTGACATCACTTGGTGCCAGAATTCAACATGGCCCTTTGATTGGACGATTGCTGTCTGCACTCACGCTTCCAAAACGCCTGGCAATAGTGAAATGCGAGGCACACAAAAAGGTAACATGCAAAGTAGGAGAGGGAAACGCGTTTGCAGATAGAATTGCGAAACAAACTGCCACTCATTTAAATACCAAAATGATGACGGTTCAGACTGAGGAAGTACCCTGTATGATAGAAAATGGATTTGCCACTGTCAAAGAAATGCAGGCCGAAGCTACGGCCGATGAAATACAAGGGTGGGCAGAGGGCTCTGCTGAGTTAGATCTGGAAGGTTGTTGGGTGGACAAGGGAACTAGAAACTGGATGTTGCAAAATTCCTATGTGACTGTAATGGTCACAATGGCCCACAGCCCTACCCACATCTGTGCGAAAAAGATAATACAGCACCTATCTACAGTATGGCAGAATGTAAACATAAAGAAGAATGCAGAGATGTTGGTGCAGAACTGTATCACGTGTTTACAACACAATGTAGGAAAGGGAACAGTGACTCCAATAGGCAGTTTTGGCCCACCCTCTATGCCGTTTGAGGTGATCCACTTTGATTTCATAGAGATGGAGAGATGCCAAAATTTAAAGTACGTCTTAGTGGTGATCTGTGCGTTCAGCAAGTGGTTGGAGGCATATCTCTTAAAGGACTGCACAGCAATGAGCACGGCAAAAGTAATGCTTAAAGAATATTTTTCCCGTTTTGGTTTGCCCCGTGTCTTATGGTCCGATAATGGCCCGCATTTTGTGGGTGCAGTGGTGTTACGGATATGTGCAGGTCTTCAGATTGATAAGAGATTCCATAGTTCAAGGCATCCGTGTTCGGCCGGTCTTGTGGAGAGGCACAATGGGATTCTCAAATCAAAGATCAGTAAAATATGTGCGGGAAGCAAGTTGAGTTGGGTGGATGCATTACCAATAGCGCTATTTATTATGCATGTGTACGGCTGTACAGGCTAAAACTGGGCTCTCCCTGTACGAAATCGTAATGGGTAGACCGGCAAATGTTTGGTGCGCACCTCAGCCAAAACGACTTAGAGAGGTAGAACATCCTGTGCTTAGTACTTATTGTGGCCTTTTAATGCAGAAATTGCGTTTGATTCAACAGCAGGTGCAGGAGGCATTACCAGTGAGATACACCGGTCCGGGGCACGCGCTGGAGCCAGGAGACTGGGTGCTGCTTAAAAATTTTGAAAGAAAGTCATCGTTAGCACCCAGGTGGCGCGGCCCCTATCAAGTACTCTTGGCAACGCAGACGGCGATATGGGTGGATGGGCGGAAGTCGTGGATCCATGCCACCCATGCCAAAAAGATTCCAACTTCACTGAAAGACTTGCCTGACCCAGACGACCGGAAAGAGACAGCGGACCCAGAAACAAAGAAACTGTTGCCAGTAAGCAGCCACCACATCTGCCCAAACGAGAAGTGAAACTCAAAACAAAGCCTGAGACGATTTCCAAAAAGGGGGAAGTGCAAAGAGTGCCCCAACGTTACCCAGCAGAATCGACATCACTGTTGGCCGACACAAAATCTGCCTTGAACCTACCAACAGAAACGAAACGTGTACCCCTTTGGCGCCCACCAGCACTTGCCAGCACGCCAAAGACCGAATCTGCATCACTGGCGCGGTGCACACCAGCACCTGCAGTAGCGCCACAGGCTGACTTTGAGCCTGAATCTGGAAGTGCACCGGCACTGTTCACGGATCACACGATACCATGAGTGAGGTGATACAATTTGCGGCCTCGGAAGACAAAGTGATCCACAGTTCTTTGGCGTTTTATATCAACCTCTGGTTCTGCTCATGGACGGAGAAGGAACCAGAGGTGTAGAGGAGAGAAGCGTGGGAATTGTGCAAGTCGGACAATTCAAGACTCGCGGCTCCTCGGTGCGATCATAAAAAGTACATGTGTCCTGAACCAGAGTGGACAAGCTGGGCGCACATGGTACTAAGGCAAAAAGATAACTGATCAAAGGTCCTCTGAGTAGTATGAGAAAGGACAAGTGATCTTGCCTAAAAATAAATAAGCAATCCAGGCTATAAAGGACTGGCAGAACTGAACTGTGACAATTCAGTTGAACTTATTGACATCAGAGCAAGTGCAACAAAGAGAGACATCCACGACGAACTGTAATAAGGAAGAAGAAGGACGATGAGAAACATGTCGGGACCGGTTCCAGCCTCCTCCTGCACCACTGCTGAGAATGAGTCAATTATAAAGACTGTAAGCTTAAGAAAAACGCATGGTAAAAAGAATTGTATGCTGGCACTGACAATAATTATGTGCTTTATGAGTGTGGTAGCACCAATAACGACAGCCCTAATATTATGGTATTTGAAATTGATGCACCCATATAGAAATGTTTTTACCAATAGTTAATATATCTACTACTGAAAGCCCGGTTCAGGTGATTACTTATACCCTGCCCCCAATGGAAGAAAGACACAGGGAAGGTTTTGGGAATAACACCTTGTTATTAATTATGAACATGACACATGCAATTCTGAAGAAAACAAATTGCTGGGTATGTGCCCATTTACCCCAGCATGCTGGGGAAGGAATAGATTGGTATGTACATCCATTACCATTAAGTTCTGCATGTATTGCATCTTTAGGTGCAATGTTCTATGGGAAATGGAATGAGAGTAGTACGGGTCAATTAGATAGAACCAACATGAATGAGTTTGAGGAAATAATAATGAAGCCTGTGGGTTGTTCCATATTCCATAAAGCACAAGTAATGGCCCCAGAGCCCACGAGGAAAAGTACACGAAAGATAACACGACAAAATAGACGAGATAGATTGTCCCCACCAGAAAAAACATCTGTAATGACGTTTCGAGTAAGAACAGATGGGGACAAAGATATAATCCACCCATCTTACACAGTGAATTATAGCCCAAGAACTGTCCCTTTTTGTCTAAAAAAGAAAGGCTCCTTTTCAGTCGGAACATACACTGGATGCATGAATACAGTGGTATTGAAATGGGAAATAGAACCAGTATATGTGGGAGATCCAGTTTACTTTAAATGTGGAGAGAAAGCATATCCTTGGTTGCCCAGAAACTGGGGAGGTACATGTTACCTAGGTCTACTGTTCCCAGGAGTATTCCTCTTAGGAACAGCAGACATGGCCAGACTATCCAGACCTAGAGTCAAAAGGACTAGCGAGGGTGTTTTGATAGCAACTGATGTAGCAAAATCATTCATTCCATTCTTGGGGCAGATAGTGAACTCCTATAATATAAGGCAGCTGTCCAGAATACTAAAAAATACCATAAACACAACAACAGATATACTATTTAACATGACGTTGGAAGAAAGAGGAATCGGGTTAATGACGCTGCAAAATGGAATGGCTCTCAATGTGATCCTGGTTGATCGTGGGGGAATTTGCAAAATAGTGGGATCAGCGTGTTGTGTATATGTAGATGACTATTCCCCTACGATCTTTGAAGCAATAAAGAAAATGCATGTCCTAAGTTCCGAACTCCCTACTGGAGAAGGAAGCTGGGGAATAGGGTCTTGGTTTTGGGGAATACTGTATTCTTGGGGATGGAAGTTGATTTCAATATTAGTAGTGGTGTTTGGAATATTCATAACGTGCTGTTGTTGCATACACTGCCTATCAATAGTTTGCGCTGAGGTAACTGAGAGATGTACGGAGGGATGTATGCATATGATGACAAGAAAGAAACAAACTCATGGTCAAGCTGACCAAGACACAAATGAGATGAAAACAGTAAAAGAGTTGATGGCTATAGATATTGACGAAGTTGATGATGTTTACGATAGCATGCAAAATTCAGACATAAGTACTTCAGACTCATCATCATTAGAGGAGGTTTCAATAAATAGATGAGACGTTTGGCATACGGCCAAAGGAGGGTTTGTCAGTCTAGAAAAATTGATACCTCTACTGTGTGACCACAAACGTATTTTGATGGCCGTGGGCCAACCGTCTCATGCACGATATGACAGGATATAGGTTTCCGAGTTTGCCAATGAACGGCCATTTTGATGTAACAAGAATCGCCATTTTGTTTTTTAACCATTGCTCATTGCTTTCTGTTCTTATTGCTTCGCAGTACATTTTCTGATTACACTGCTCGACTGTAAAACATTGTTGTCTGCACGTAAAAGGACAAGGCCGCAGGGCCGCGAGGATAACAAGAGTTCGTTGAAACACAACGTAGGCAGCACCAGGAAGAATGCCTGGCTCCCTCCCGAATGTAGCCTTGAAGCAGAGCTGCAGGGCATTTAATCATTTCGGAGCTGCCAGCCAGTCTCGTTATATGGTAGAATCTGTTAGAATAAAGCAGCTAAAGGCTTGAATTATGCTGTTCTTACGGCCCCCCTTTGCTGAGCCCCGTTAGTGCGTGTCGGCTCCCAGGACACGAATAGCACCTCATAGATAGCAAGATCTGGAATGCAACTCTCCCCCGTATGTTGCTCGCTTCCAGGAACAGAAGCGCTGTGTTCTGTTCAACAACTGAAAGATGCCTTCGCACTCACAAATTGCAAATTGTTACTAGAATAGATATTTGAAGGTGTCATAGCTGTCAAAAGTGTCCATCATCACACTAAGTTCAAAGAAACCGAATAAAGGGAGGTGTTAAACATGTCATAGCTGATTGTTTGATATGCATTTTGTATATATGTAACTGATGTACGTAATTCACTCTCTTGCGTCCCTCAAGGTCTAGAGATGCACGTCGCGGGGCGTGAGACCGAGTTAGCCAACTGAGCCTTTTTGCTTTGCAATAAACCCTAACTTTGGGAATACAACCTCGTGTCTGGCGTATCTATCGTGTGTGGTGACTCGCCTTGTTTCCATAGACGTAAGGGACCCCTAGGGGCCCCTTTCACTCACACGCACCTTTGACTCTCTCTACTCTCTCTACTGATCTGAACTTCGGTTCCCAAGGGCGTTCAACCTACCAGCGCCTTCAGACCATACCAATGGTATATAAGGCGCTATTTAAATGCAAAATAACATAACATAACATAAGATAGAAAACCTGCAAAGTTTGAAAAACATACACTTCATATGAGAAAGTAAAGTAGCCAGCTTCTCCTTTAATGTGCAAATCCACATGTCAACAGAATCTGTGTACCATAGATTGTAGCCTAGGTAACACATGTAGGACACTCTTTCAACTGTTTCCACCCCCAAACCTCACTGCATCACCTTAGGTTTCTTAAGTTTAGACATAATCACAACCTTAGGCTTAGGGCTATTGATTGCCAGATTATTCATAGAGGTATAGGTTGCAAAGATGTTGGGCCTCATTACGAGGTAGGAGGTAAGGGAATAACGATGCCGGTAAAGGATTATCGACATCGTTAACCGCTCCGGGCTATGACGACCCGCCAACCCGCTATTAGAGGCACCGTAAATAACGGTGCCTCTAATAGCGGCATGGGCACGAGCCCGCAACCCTACATGCCGGCAATAGCGGCATGGCGTAAACAGGAGAACATCACAAGTCAGGCGGACATCCAAATAGCGGCATGAGGAAGTCGCTAAAAGTGGATACTGGCATGGCGGAAATACCGGCATCGCGAACCACCCGTAAATGGCCATGTGCAGTGTTCTCAACTGCCACAGGTGCACACAATCAGCACAGGTGGAGGCAATGTACACTGGGCCAGCACAAAAGGAGCATGCCACACCCCTTCCCACACCCATTCACACACCAAAATGATTCCAATATTAGTAGCATTACTGGGGCTGGAGGACATGCTTGCATTGCTACACCAGCAACAACAACAACAGGCAGCACAGAGGGGATGCAGGAGGAGCATGCCCCACCAGTGCAGGCAGTCGTACCACTGAGGCAGCCCGCAATCCCTCGAATCAGAGCCAGTCCATTCAACCTAACCCCTGAGCAGATCCACACCCTGTACCGTCTGGACCGGGACACCATCACCACCATTGTGGACATGATACATAACGACATTGTCAGCCTCATAGACATCCGTACCGCCGTCCTCCCTCTACTTAAGGTGGTGTCTGTGCTCCACTTCCTGGCCACAGGCTCCTACCAGCACACGGTAGGGCAGATGCATGGCATATCACAACCATTATTCTCACGCACGCTTAACCAAGTGCTCGATGCCCTCCTGAAGCACACAAGCAACCACATATCCTTACCACAGACTGCCCAGGAGATCTCCAACACCAAAGTTGGCTTTCATTCACTGGCAGGCATCCCAAGTTGCATCGGTGCCCTCGACTGCACCCATGTGGAATTGGTGGTCCCACATGCCATGGAGGTAGTGTACCGCAACCGCAAGCTATACCACTCCATCAACTTGCAAATGGTATGTGACTCAAACAAGATCATCACACATTTTTGTGCCCGATTTCCCGGATCAACCCATGATTCAATGGTTCTGCGGAACTCTACGATACCACGCTACATGGAGCGACATGCAGGACAACGTTCCTGGCTACTCGGTGAGTTGCATGTCAAGCACATGGCAGTGTGATGTGGGGAGATGATTGGGGGGGATGCATACTTCACCTGGCTGAGATGGGGGGGAGATGCATACCTCACCTGGCTGAGAGGGAGGGGAGATGCATACCTCACCTGGCTAGGATGGGGGGGAGAGATGCGTACCTCACCTGGCTGAGATGGGGGGGAGAGATGCATACTTCACCTGGCTGAGATGGGGGGGAGATACATACTTCACCTGGCTGAGATGGGGGAGGGGGGAGATGCATACCTCACCTGGCTGAGATTAGGTGAGAGAATGAACAATGCCCATACGCCAATACACTGTGCCCCAAAGCAGGCCAGACTGGACCTGACACCTGAAAACAAAATGCAAGACGTAAGCTGCACAACAATGACAACCAGCTAGTACTGCAACCATTCCATAGCCATCCACATGTACACTGCACATAATCAGACTGTAGCCTCTGCAACACAATGCAGCGACATGCTTTTAGTATGGCCAATGCAAATGACCGATAAACAGCATCACAACGGACATGCATCCATTATTGCGTACAAAGGAATCACATTAAGCCAATATACAGAATTTCACTCGTACACTACCACAGAAGTGCAGCATGCCAGAATAGGGACATCCAGCGTGGAATGGCAGATCATCAAGAGTCTGGCTTCAACGGTGACAGGATCAAAGCATACGATTAACTACACATCACTTAGATAATGGCAACAACTGCCGTGGGCAACCACAGTGCATGAACACTCACAAGGAATAGGATACTAGACGATGCTACGCACACCTGTCGATCATGTTACTTCACACATTGAAGTTACTTTGATTAGCTCAATTCATGCAGGTATATGTGGATGAGAACAGGAAATCAATGCATGCTTTTGTGTCATAGGTACAGATTCCATTTGATGAAATCACTTACACATAACCATTGTTGCACCCATGCAGGTGGTGCTGGCCATCCCTTGAAGAGGTGGCTCCTTACCCCTGTCCGGAACCCGCAGAACAGGCACGAAAAGGACTACAATCGTGCACATACCCTTACCCGTGTGGTGATCGAGCAGGCATTCGGCCTTTTGAAGGCACGGTTTCGCTGCCTCAGCAGGTTTGGTGGGGCACTCCTGTACGGGCATGAGAAGGTGTCCAAGATCATCATGGCATGTGTCATGCTGCACAATATGTGCATCATACGGAACGTGCCTCTGCCCCCTGACGCTGAACTGCAACCGCCTGACGAGGAGGATGAGGAGGGAGGAGATGGGGCTGCACGTCAGGCAGGTGGCGATGCACAGGAGGGGCGTGCTGTGCGCCAGCATCTGATGGACCAATATTTCTAATACACATGGATGAAGAGGGTGCAATGGATGTGGGACCAATAAAACACACATACACAATAATCAATGTCCAGTCATGTGATTGTACTTGACATAATGGGTGTATTAACCATTAAGTGATTAGGAAGTGCATGAACCCTCCACCCCAACACCCTCTCCCACCTCCCCCCAAAACTCCCCCAAACACCCTCTCCCACCTCCCCCCACAACTCCCCCAAACACCCTCTCCCACCTCCCCCCACAGCTCCCCAAACATGGCGTGCATGTCAGTGCAGCATTAGTGTGCAAGAGTCAACAATGACAGGCTGCCCCTACTTCTCACGTCCTCTGCCCCACTGGGTGGTTGGAGGTCTGGCCGACGCAAGGTCCGCACGGACCTGCGCAGGGGGCTGGTCTGCCTGGAGCTGGCAGAGGAGGAGGTGCTTGGTTGCTCCAGTCCCTGTGCGGGTCGCTGGCTCTCCATTGCACCCGCGATGCGGCTGAGGACCTGCCTCACAGCTGCCAACTCATCGCAAATGCGTGTTGTACTTGTTTCAATAGTGATTTTTATGTCCTTAGCATATTTCCGACACTCCTCCCTCGCCAGGGCACCCTCGCTCACGTGCTGTCCAACCAGTGCAGTGAACTCCTCCTGGCGCTGTTGGATGAGGCTGATTCCCTGGTCTCTGTCCCTGCCTTTGGTTGGTCTTGGCGCAGCTTGTGGCATGTGTCCGCCATCAAGTGAGCTGTCCATGGGACTCCATCTCCCTGCCAATTATCCACCATCAGACAGTTTATGGCCGCTGGCATTGGATGTGGGGCATGGGCTAACAGCTGCGGGCTGGGTGTGCGCTGTCCTACGGGTGTATGGCATGGTTCCTCTACATCCGACTGGGGTGCCGTGGCAGCTGCTTCTCCAACCGAGCTGTTGGCAGCGGACAGTGAGCCTTCTGCCACTGGCTCCTGTGTGGTGGGACTGGCTGGTGTGGGTGCCATTACATTGTTGGTCGCCCTTTCACGCCTTGGTGACGTATCGACATGAGTGGCTTTGGGCCTCTGTGACGGTCCAGGTTTGCCAGTGCCCCTTGATGTGCTGGGCCTGGTGCCTCCTTCCATGCCCCTGGCCTTTTTCATCGGTGTTGGGGCCTGCGCTGTGGAGTCATGGTCCTCACTGTCAGATTGTGAGCCTGTGGGGGACCAAGAGAGGGACAGCATTGGTGATGGTTCAACGTGCATCATGCATATGTTGTCATCGCTGCATTTATGTGCATTTGGACTTTGAGTTGTGACATACAGGTTGCTTGCCATATGGGTCGGTCACACAGGTATACGTCTGGGTGACACATGTATGAGGGGATGCATGCATGGGGATGTGATGGGGATGTGCACAGCATATGGGCAGGGTTGTGTTCATGTGTGTGTGATGCCCCATGCATTGGCTGATTTCAGTGTCACATTTGGGGGACAACGTCATGATTTTGTGTGGACACTCACCTCCATCTGCCGATGACAGCACACCGCGCTCCATTTCCCCCACTCCCTCGATTGTCTCTATGCCAATGGTGCTGGCACATGTCTCCTCCGAGTGTGTCATCTTGATCGGGGAGCCTCCACCGCCGCCTGTCCCCATGCCCTGGCTCCTGTTGGCTGCAAGTATGCTCCGGACACGGAGGCACAGGTCATCCCAGCGCTTGCGCATGTCCTTTACAATGCGGGGGGTGGAGCCCACCGCACTGACTCTGCGTGCCACCTCCTCCCAGATCTTCTTCTTTTTATCTGGGCAGGACGCGCCATGTCTTGTGCAAACACAACCTCTCCATTTGCTGCTAGTGTGTCAGCAAGCATAGTTAGTTCCTCATTTGAGAAACGTTCCTTGCGCTCGCGCGCAGCACCTTGCTTCAGGGCCTTGGGCATTCTGATGTGCTGTTGGATGAAGTTGGGGCTGCTGTAGTGGTGATGCAAGTCCTGGGGGCTGAGGATGGCATTGGATTGTGTTTTTAAAGATGGCCGCCGTGCTCTTTCCCGTTCCTGTGCGATGACGCTACTTCCGGTTCCGCTTATTTACGGACACCGCTAATAGCGGTCACCACTATTAATGGTGGCCGCTTTTAACGGTGACCGCTAATGCCAGATCCATGGATGCGGTAGTGCTATCAGTGCTTTCTTTGCTGCTGGTAAGGGCGCTTTTGGGGTCTTTAGCGGCATGGCGGTAATGTCCTTAGTGGCACAGCGCAAAGCTTGTGCCCGCGTACTCGTAATGGCACGCAATTAGCTGGTTGGTTACTACACAGACACGTTAATTGCTCCATGCCGGTAAGGGCCGTTACTTACCGTCTACCGCGTAATGAGGCCCGTTGAGTTTGTCTTGAAGGCCTCCCGGAGTCCGATCAAAGATAATGATGTCATCCACAAAGGCCAACCAATGCAATCTAAGGTGTTCCAGCCTTACCGCAATCAGATCCTGTCTCTCCAACAAATGATCAATATCACATGATTACAAATTAAATAGGGTCAGTGCCAAAATGCACCCTTGTCTCAAGCCCACAGAAACCTGAATTGGTTTAGTAACAGCCCCCTCTTTGTTAAGGCGAATCCTTACAGTACAGTTGTGGTGCAATGCTTCCATTAAGGAAACTAGCTTACCGGGCACGTCAATTTGAGTAGTTTGTCCCACAGCCACTGGCGCGTCACACAGTCAAAGGCCGAAAGGTCCAAGGAGGCCATATAAATGATGCTCACCTGAGGAGCCTTGGCTGTGAGCAACATATGTTTAAGCAATGTAGCATTGAGGGGAGTTCCAACCTACTGCCTAAATCCTACCTGGAAGCGAGAAAGGATGTTGGCCTTTACTAAGTAGGTGTTCAGATCTCTAAGCAACAGGAAGGAGAACACCTTACAGGTAGAGTCCATCAGGGCAATGGGTCGATAGTTGGTTGGATCTTGGAGATCACCTTTTTTAAAGATATGAATAACAATGGACTGCGTCCATGAGGTATGGACCCTGTGTGTGGCATACATGGAGTCAAAATAAGGTTTTAGCCAACCCGCCGAAACAGTCAGATCTTTTTTCAGCAACAACAGGGGAAGCCCGCCAGAACCCAGAGCCCTAGAGGGCTTATGTTTCTTAATAGGCCATGTAATGTCATTGATCATCCGGGGGCATGGGTCGGAGATGGGACTATTATCACTTTGAGGGAGGAAACACTTAGCACCCACTGGAGATTTAAATTTACCCTCAACAAAGGAAACCCAGGTGTGTTCTAGGATTACATCGGGCACCAATAAAGATGCACCGCCCCACTCATAGTTGATGATCTTCCAGAATTGTCTGCTGTCAGCCTTAAAGAGCAACTTTAACATATGCTGGTTATCTCTAAGGGGGAGTTGGTATCTTTCACTGGGTTCCTGTGACGTTGGCACTCCTGCCTTTTCAGCCTAGCAAATTGCTCTGTAGTGACCGCTGATTCCGCTAATGCTTTAATCACTCGTCTTTTGTTCCTTTTAGAATCTCTTATTCTCTGATTGAACACATGGGGATGGGATCCCTTGGAATGCCTGACTCTATCCGAGGTGATCCTACTTATACAGTCCCTGATACTCAGATCTAGTGGCCACAGCTCTAAAGGAGGTGTAGTAGCCCCCCAGATGTCTCGACCTCCGCTATGTACGCTTGGCTTAGAGTAAATGTTCTGCTGCTTCTTTGAAGGCCTGGGAAATATTTTTATGTAGGGTTTTAACCATTGACTGGGAGGTAGATCTGTAATTAAATCAAGGGACAGTGTGTGCCATGGTGCGGGAGGAATTTCCAATGGTTGGAGAAGACCAGCTGGTTTCTGCTTTTGGGACTTGTTTTGTGCACACACACCACAAGATTGGATACATTGTATGATGTCTTTACGCCATGTGGGCCACCAATAGTTTCGTTTTACTTTAGCTACAGTTTTGGCAATTCCAGGATAACCTTCAACCAGGGAGTCGTGATAACCCAAAATAACCTTCTCTTGTAAATCTTTACTTGGCAAGTATAGACAGTTCCTAAAATATGATAATTGGTCTTTAATGGTGTAATGTTCTCCTTGAGTACACCACTCTTGTGAGAAGGTGGGATCCATTAAGAGTTGGATCTTGTTTTGGAGTTCACCCTGTGTCAATGTTGTCGTAAAACCCAGGAGTTTGTCTTCTGGAATGATGGCTACTGGATCTGGAGTTATGTATTCCTTTTCATCAACACCCATGCGGGACAAGGCGTCAGCCTTTCCGTTTCGGACTCCTGGCCGGTAGGTGATCACATAGTCATATTCAGTGAAGAAAAGAGCCCACCTCAGTTGACGGGATGATTGAGCCTTTGCTGTTTTTAGGTATTGCAGGTTTCGATGATGAGTTAGGACCGTGACAATATGTCTCGCACCAAGGAGATAGTGTCGCCATGCCTTGAAAGCTGATTTTATAGGCAAGAGTTCTTTGTCTGTGATAGCATAGTTGAGTTCGGGAGGTGAGAATTTTAATGACCAGAAGGCCACAGGGTGTAACTGGCCAGTTCCTGGGTCCCTTTGTGAGAGAATGATATGATATGATATGATATGGCATTTGTAACGCGCCTATACACAAGTGTTTCAAGAACAGCTCCCATAGCCATGCTAGAGGCACCTGTTTCAACTATATAAGGGAGGTCTGGGCGAGGATGCCGTAGAACTGGAGCAGAAGTTAATTTTTTCTTAAGTTTTTGAAAGGCCTTCTCTGCTTCTTCGGTCCAATGGAACTTTTTATTGTTTTTTCTCAATAGTGATGTAATTGGATGCACTATTTGGGAAAAATCTGGGATGAATCGGCGGTAAAAGTTTGCAAAGCCCAACATACTCTGGATTCCTTTAAATGAAGTTGGTGACTGCCAGTTAAGAATGGCATCTACCTTGTGCCTATCCATTCTGATACCTTTTGGTATGAGGATAAAACCGAGGAACTCCACTTCGGTGACATGAAAAGAGCATTTTTCGAGTTTAGTATACAGTTTATGTTGGCAGAGTTTAGTAAGGACGGAGCGGACATGCCTGACATGGATTTGTTTTGTAGCAGAATACACTAAGATGTCATCAATGTAAACCAGGGCGCAAACGTTGATTAACTCCCTCAAAACATCATTTATAAAGTACTGGAATGCAGCTGGACCGTTTCAAAGTCCAAAAGGCATTACCTGGTATTCATACAAGCCGTATTTGGTACGAAAGGCGGTTTTCCATTTGTCTCCTTTCTTCAATCGAACAAGATAGTACGCCCCCTAAGGTCCAGTTTGGTATAAATTTGGGCGTCTTTGACTTGATCCAATAATTCGGGAATAAGGGGCAGTGCATAAGGTTTTTTTTACTGTGATCTGGTTTAAGGCGTGATAGTCGATGCAAGTCCTCAAATCTCCTTCCTTCTTTGGTACGAAGAATAAGGGACTGGCTGCCGGTGATTTAGATGGGCGGATTAATCCATTTGCCAGGTACTGATCAAGATAAGATTTCAAATGGAGGTTTTCTGGTTCAGTAAGTGCATAGATTCAACCACAAGGAATTTGCGCACCAGTTATGAGTTTGATCTGACAATCGTAGGGCCTGTGCGGTGGTAGAGTATTGGCTTGTTCTTTCTAGAACATGTCTTGAAAATCTTGGTATTCATTTGGTAGAGTACTAGTTACACCTAGTACAATCGCCGCCGTACTGGGAGTAGCAGATGTACATAAGTCTGTTTTCCCCTTTTCCTGGTAATAACAGGTGCGAGCACAATCATCGGAAAAGGCCAACTTCTTGGCACGCCAATCTATTAGAGGGTTGTAAGCTACCAACCATGGCATCCCTAATATTAGTTGAAACTGAGGAGCTTTGATGAAATCTAATACAATAGATTCTCGGTGTCCATCCCGGCACAGTAGGGTTAGTGCTGCTGTACATTGGGTTACTGGTCCGGAAGCTATTTCTGTCCCATCAACAGTAGTTACTTTTTCAGTAGTCGACTTAGAGCATAAGGAAAGCCCCATCTCTGCTGCCAGATCTTGGTCTACATAATTCCCAACTGCTCCGCTGTCTATGTATGCTTGGTTGATTGATCAAAATTACTGGTAATGCAAAGTGTGAGGTCTGTGGCTCATCCTTCTGGCTCGACAAGCGGACCTCTACGCTTGCTGGGCTTGGTAATTTTCCGACTCCTTGTTATTATCTTCCTTCTCTGTGGCTCCAACAGTTCTCCTTGGTGGTTTCATTGGACATTCTTTGAGGAAGTGGCCTGATTTACCGCAATATAAGCATAATTGCTGTTGCCTTCTTTGTCTCTTTGAGTTTTAGTTAAAGGGGGCCTTACACCTCTGATTTGCATGTGTTCTACTGTGTTTTCCAATGTACTTGGAACAGTATCCTTTGACCGGACATACACAGCTCGAGTGTCTAACCTTATCCGGTCCGCTTTTCGGTCTTGTAATCTGTGATCTAATTGCACGACAACGTTGATGAATTCTCCACAGTCTTTAGGTGGGTTAACCACTTGAGCAAGGACATCCTTTAGTTCCCCTCGTAGACCCCGATAAAATAGTGTGGTCCTTTTTTCCTCAGGCCACCCAGCTTCAACGACTAGTCTATTAAATGTTGCTATATATGTAAGCAAGTCTTGACTTCCTTGACGGAGTGACAAAAGTTTTTTGTCTAATACTTGGCCTTGGGTATGACGAGCAAAGAGTTTTTCCATTTCCATCTGGAAACCCCCAAAGACATGTAACAACGGGTTATCCTGACTTACCAATGGTACCGACCAATCCGCAGCACGTCCACTCAGATATGACAAGACAAAAGCAACCCGCGCTTGGTCGTTAGGAAAAGCCCCAGGTCTGCAAAGGAAATGAAGACGACACTGGTTCATGAACGTTGCGTACTTCTTGGGGTCCCCTGTAAATAGTTCATGTGGAGCTAAAGGAACTGCCCCAGGAAGGGTTATTTGTACTGGATTGGTAGAAGAAGTTGGTACAGGTGCTGGCGGAATGTTACCAGGCAATGGGGTCTGTCCTGCCTGTTATTGGAGCAATTGTCTACTTATTTCGTCGGTACGATCCTTAGTAACAATCAAATCCCTCCTAAGCGCGTTGGTTTCTTGCCTGGCTGAATGTACTTCAGCGCGTAATTGTCCCAACAACTGAACTAACTGGTCAGTCTCTGAAGTCTCCATGACGCCCAGGTGGATAATATTATTGAGGCTTTGCGTTCTGTTACGCTCACCTGCTATCCACGGGGACGTCACCCATCCCTGGTTGGATGATTTGCACTCTCGAACCCTCTCCCGGTCCCTTGGTAAGGCCTCTGGTTAAAGATGGGTCTGAAATATAGGAGAGCTGGATTCAATACCAGATTGTCTTTATGTTTTCCCACCTCCCTTAGCCTCAACTCCTTCCTCCCCCTTGGGCCTTCTCCTCACCTTAATATTGTAAAAGGTGGATTCTCCGTCCTGCTCCTCGTGGCAGGGGCACTTAGATGTGGGGGGCTAGCAGCGACCAAGTTACTTCACTGGTGCAAGCCCACCTGTGGGAATCCAGGCCTGCTGCGACTCCGTAGGTTTGCTGCTTTACAGTCTTTATATGCAGTTCTTATGTTCCTCTTAGTTTGAATAATAATGTCTTGCTTCTTTCCTTTTAGGTATTGAAAGGTATTTTGGTGTTGTCATACAGTTTGACGATGAGCATGGGCAGGTAGGCAAAAGCGCGGTGTGCGCGATGCTGTCCGGTGAGTAATGCGCAATGCGCTGCGCTGTTTCGCCTTTTATATTGCTAACCTGTGTCTTTTCTCTCCTTGCAGGTTGCGATGTTCCTCTCCGAGCGCTGTAATGTTCCAACAGTGATACTGACCAGGAGATGACTACCCAGGTAAGAATTGTGTGGCTTTCTTCATTCGGGAGGAAACGTGAGTAAACGCTTACTAATGCTGTCTTTCTTTCTCCTTTTTCCAGGTTATGGTATTCCAGGATGCATGCGGTGCCCGATGATGGAGTTCGTACCTTCAGGTGAGTGGAACTGAAGTCGGCGATGGATTGAAGACAGGATACTGTTCCAGGTAAGTTTAGTAGTGTTCTTTCTCTCTCTACAGGTCCTTGGTTTCAAGTAAGCTGGCATCAAAGAACTAGACACATTGAGTGTTACGCTGCCCACAGCAGAATAACGCAAAGCATGTTCTGCTGTTTGGGTGTGGTTTAAATAGTCTCAGGTAAAGTAATCCAGGTAAAATAGTCCCAGGCCTGCCACACCCAAAGTAGTCCAGATAAAGTAGTCCCAGGCCTGCCACACCCAAAAGACTAGACTGCATAGCTCAGTTCCTTGTAACTGAACTATGTGTGTGCCTCCATGTTCGCTGAACCCCCCCAAGTTAAATAGTCCCAAGTAACTAGTGCCATTGTAATGTTGGTCTTCATGATGGTTATGAGCCTGGCGCCAAAGGCTCATAACCAGCCTTAATATAACATAACATAACGCCAAAGGCGCCAGGACTGACTCCAAGAGAGTCTTGTATGAGGTTTTAAGGCCTTTGACCTGGCCCTAACTGGAAGGCTGACTTGCCAGTGAGGGCCAGGGGCAAGGGTGATGACACCCCCCCCACTATCATTGTGTGTTGGTAACCCGCCATTAGCCAAGATTCAAATGTCTGGGACAGCATATAATAAAATGCAGACATGGATTGTTTCGTCGGGTTCCAATAGATATTTACAAGCAGTACATCCCCAATCCCATCCACAAAAGAGGCATGCACTGCCAAGATTCTCTCTCCTTCAAACCAAAGTGGGGAGTGGATCAACAGGCTGGTGTTCATAGCTATAACCATACTCCCACTCGGCCTTACCATAGCTCCTCGCCCCGCCGAAGTAGATACAGAGGAATACCCTTCTAACACAAAAGATGACATGAACATAGTTTCTTGTAAAAACAGAATATTACATTTTCTCTTCTAAGCAGAGTTCTTCCAATTATAGAACTTTCTTTCAGTCCGCATGAGTTCCACGAGAGAATCCTAAGCTCATCAGTGATAGCACTGTTTCGACCCCGCTGTTAGAGACACAAATGTCTTGATTGCCCCCTCAATCCACGACCAGTCTTGAGCATCATTCGAGGTAGCTGATTGGATGCTTGCCACGGCTTGTGTGGTTATAGAATCCACCAATAAGGGTAATGGCTCAGAAGCCAAAGGAGGGGCCAAGACAACCTTTGCAGCCTCTGTGCTTTTAATATCAAACAAATCATAACCCAAGGAGTTTACGATCCCCCTCTGTGACCAAACCAGATTCAACACAATCACAATCTCAGAAGAGAAGTGTGACACCATGCAATTGTTTTTTCCCGCAGGTAATGCAATAAATTCTATGTCCCCTGAATGAAGAGACCTTAATGGGAGAATTTGCATAAAAATGTACTGCACCTTAGACCTATTTTGTCGCTTAGAACCCTGTTACGTGTTACTCGGCTCCCATCCAATTATCTTGGATGTGCACCACATCACCAGATTAGTCTCCTGCTGAAGAGTTCCTGATTGAACCCTAGGGGGTTGATTGTGGTACAAACGGTCTGACTATTCCCATTCCTAACTCCCCCTTCGTTGGTTTGAGCAAAGATCACAACCCCAAGATCATTGTGAGGGTCTGCTGCAGTGGCCCCTACACTAGAAAAAGTAGTCTGGGGTGTCTTCAGAGGTTGGGATTCCTCCTCATCGCTCGACACCTGCACCTTGCTAGAATTAGACATGGTGACCATTGAAGGCCACAGAGCTGTGAGCCTTAATTGTTGTGCTCTGTTCAAGGCCTCAGACAAATTAAAGGCCACCCTTGTTGTTTGCTCTTTAATGGTTGCTGAACATAACCCATCTGTGGGGATAAAGTAATAGGACAAGAAGGTCAATCTATCATTACCGGGGGTAAGGGATCATCAACAGAGGAACCATGTTTAGACTTTGTATTGACTCCCTGAGGTTCCTTGCAAGAATTACCAGCCTGGCACACTTTAACGGTTGGCTCTGTGCCCTGTTAGTTTAGGTCAATAATAATGTCATTGGCAGAGAGCTGTTAACATGTTTTCTTGAGGCGTTGGCGAGCTTTGGTTTCGCCACTGGTAGGTTCTTTGATTTTTTCCCTTTATTCAGTTTCTTCCTTTTTTTCCTGGAAGTTTGGGTAGAGTAGGGAGGAGAGGAAGAATTCCTGATTAAACCATTGCACACCACATCAGCCTCTGATCCATCGGACTAAGCGCCAGCAAATGCTCCGGGCAATTCAGTAGGCACCCAAGTCTGCTCTGCCCGAACCATACACTCCAACAATGGAGTAGGAGAGTATAAAGGCTCAGTGGAGGTCGTGGACAAATGCTCGTGCATATAACTCCCCACATCCTGAGGGACCGTGGCCAACAAGTTTTGGGGCAGATTATTTTTGACTGTAACTGCCTGTAATGCCTCAAAGATGCCAGGCAAAGAAGCACAGTTAGACCCCTTCCGTGAGCCAAAGCCCCGAAGAAAGCCTTCCACAAAGGATAATTTTCCATTCAGCAAGTTGTGAATATCTGTATAGGCCCTCACTGCTCTTAAGACCACTTCTTGTTGATCGTATAGGGCCATAAGCTCTTTGTTGATGTTAGAAGAGAACTTTCCCCATATGTGTGGTTCTTTTATTTTGTAGTCAGGACTGGGAGGGGATTTATTCCAAAAAGAGAATAGCTTGGATTTTGCAATCAAGTTACTTGAAAGTTTATGTTAAATATGACCCAATATCAGTCTCTTGATTGGTTCGCCCATTAGGGGCCAGCTGTTGGTCCAAAATCCAGTGATTGCTGTTGTCCAGATCCGGAGGAGCAGCCATGGCAGATTCACCTTTGTCATGCATCCTGAGAGCAATTCCATGTCTGTAAGTTCAAGTGGGGCCACCCCGGGTTCGAACACAAGATCCAATTCCATTTTTCTCTGCCAAGGAGGACCCTAGGGCACCCAAGATGTTTCTGCCGATCAAGGCATTACCTCGAGCAAAGTCTGTACTTTCCATGTTAGCAACATCATTGTTAAACAAAAATGAATAAGATGTTGAGAGCCAAACAACACAAAAGCGTTCCGATTGACAAGTTGTCTAAGCAAGCGGGTGTGGGGGCAGAATGGGGTCAAGACTGTATCCCCATCTGTAAACTCAGCATCATTAGCTGCTTAGTTGCTTGAAAGTTAACACGTTTGTTTGTGAAGAAATTAGTGGAAGACGAAGCTGGTATGGGAGGAATACTCACAGACCCTTGATAACTCATTATTTTTTGCAGCAACCTCTCCTGGGCCTATCTGTGTCGTTTCCCTTTGGCGGGGGGCTGTCGACATTGGGCACGTCTGAATGGTCATCAAGGTTAGTTAGTATTGCCCTCCCTCTTGCATCATACTAGAAACCTGTGTTGGACGAAAAACGTGCCTGTTTGGGGGATTCAGAGGGGCCCATTAAGGTAGAGGAGATTGTCAACAATGTGCCCAAAGCTATGTTTGCCCCTGACCTCAGAGTCCGTTGTGCCATGAATGGTACTCCAGAGGCAATAGTGTTCAACCTGTAGATGATATCACAAGTCCTCTTATGAGGATGTCTAGGTGAGGGTTAAAAGGGTCAAGGCCTGCACAGGCTGAACGTTTAGCCGCAGAGTTACCCTGGGTCAAATATTCTCAATAGAAGTTACAATAAGTTTCGCTCAGAATTAGTGTACCAGCAGGAAGAATCAGAGGGCTCAACCTGCCTTGTAGAGCCTGGACATGCCCATGGAGATGTAAGGAACAGGCCAACTTAAAGGAAGGATATCCCTCAAACAGAGTTTAAAGGTAGAATACCCACAGTCACTCTGTCTGTAGATGAAATTTGAACCACCCTCCGCCGGGTTCACTCTTGCCAACTTTTACAGACAGTTCACTATGGGACTTTAGACTTCGCCCGTTTCCATCAGCATCCCTCTTTTGGTTTCCCTCTTGCCAATTCTTGTCAACACACTGTTCATTTGCTCATCTCACCAAGCGGGACTCATCTGCCTTAGCTTCGCAATCATCTGTCGGTCAAAGATTTTCGACGGTACAGAGGATTTTACAAGACCCCTGGATGACCCTTTTAACCTCTTCTCAGCTCTTCCGAAGGGTTTCTGGTTATGTGTTATGCTCACCTGGTCTCTGCGGGGGTATTGGGGCACGGTTGCAGCCCTCCCAGGAAGTAGATCCCCTCTGCTTACCTGCTTCCTCT
The DNA here is from genome assembly GCF_040938575.1 of Ambystoma mexicanum. Lineage (NCBI taxonomy): Eukaryota > Metazoa > Chordata > Amphibia > Caudata > Ambystomatidae > Ambystoma > Ambystoma mexicanum. The sequence goes on along the minus strand of NC_090930.1, from coordinate 248,300,229 downwards.
GCAAATTGGCTGTGGTGAATTCTAGCACTGCTCCTGCTGATTCTTAATGGCACGCTCTCCGTCCTGCTACTTCTGGCAGAGGCACTTTTATGATGAGGACCAAGTTCCTTCACTGTCCCTTCGCACCTGGTTGTCCAGCCCAGCTGTGACTATTCCACGCCTCTCTGGTAAGTGTCTTTCAGTTTTTTCCTTGTCTCCCCTTTCTTGTTACCCTTCGTTTGTCGTGAAGTATTTGTATAGTTCTTTCCACAACCTGTTATCCACTCGTTATTAATGTCTATCTCTGCTTTCTCCCAAATATGTGTGATTGTGGCCCAGCAGAGCACATGGTGGTGCCGGATGAGAAGGGGATGCTCCCGCGGTGGTCCGGCAACAAGTAAGTGGGCGTTTAAGGATGAGCGCTAAGAATTGTGCGAGCGCAACCTTAAAATGAATGTTCGGTATGTCTAACCATGTCTTTCGTCCTTTTACAGGGTCTGCCTTTGGAGATGAAGAATGCGCCATGCTACGGTGTCAAGTGCAGGATTGCTGCGTTCCGGAGGATGAAGATGATGGAAGAATGGACTTCAGGTTCTGCGAGTGAAGAATGCAGGTGAATGCTGGTTCCAGGATGCAAGCGCATAGACAGGAGACTGGATTCCCAAGGTAAGTCTGCTTTATCCCAGTCGGCGGTGAGCGTTACACTGCATGCGAAAGCAGATTAACGCGAAGCGCTGGCCTGAGGATGGGAGCGGCTTATATAGCCGAGTTTGTGAGGCCACGCCCATCAGGCCTAGCATGCCTGCCACACCTTGCCACTCTCTGAGTTAGCACGTGCACAGTAACTCAGGGAGGCCACACCCGAACAATGTGCACATGGAGCTGCTTCAGAAATATGAAGCTCCAGAGTAAAAGCATTTTACACAAAATAAAGTGTTCCTGTTTACTGACTTTCATGAGCCTGGTGCCAAAAGGGCCAGGCCTGTGTCCACCCAGGCCCCCTGTGATTGTGACCCTTTGTCCTCTTCCCCTGATGGCACAATGTCAGTGTCCTTGGGCCCATTGGAACAGTGACCATGACAGCACTCCCCCGCAAGGCCCCTCTCAAGGGTGGTCCTTCTCCTGGTCCCGGTTTGGTGGGGTTACTGCAGTGGAACTGTTTGATTAGCCGTGGCACGTGGACATGTTCTCTAGGTTCCCAGGTTCGGTCTTGAGGTCCATAGCCTTTCCAATCTATAAGATAATATAACTTGGACCGGATCATCTTGGAATCTAAGATAGTTTTGACCTCATATTCCGGTTCTCCTTCCACTATTTCAGGATCTGGTGCAGAATTGATCGGTGTACCCGGTTTCATTGGTTTGAGGAGGGAAACATGAAACATCGGATGGATTTGCATATTGGATGGCAGCTCCAATTTCATGGCGGCAGGATTGATTATGGCTTTGATAGTGTAGGGCCCCAAATATCTGGGGTGGAAAGCCCTTGGTCCTTTCAGTGGGATGTTTTTAGATGCTAACCAGACCTTGTCCCCGACCTGGTAACTGGGAGCTTCCCTTCGGTGTTGATCCGCAAACCTTTTTTGTCTCGGTTTGGCTCTAGTCAGATGCTAGGCTGCTTCTTTAAAAACCTGGGTGATGGTTTTGTGCAAGTTTGCTATTGCTGGCATTTCCAATGTGTCGAGTGGATCGAAAACAGATGTCCGTGGATGTCGGCCGTACACAGGTAAAAACGGACTTTGCCCTGTACTGGTGTGAATGGAATTGTTGTATGCATACTCCGCTAACCAAAGGATGTTTTTCCAGGGGTCTTCGGATTGTTGTAACATACATCTTAGATACTGCTTTAATGTCTGGTTGGCGCGTTCGGTCTTGCCATCGGTTTGAGGGTGATGGCTTGTGGACAGCCGAAGGTCAATCTTGACAATTTTACAACACCTTCTCCAGAATGCTGAAACAAATTGAGTTCCACGATCCGATATTAGTACCGATGGAAACCCATGCAGTCGTACAATCTGTTCCAGAAACACTGTAGCAAGAGCAGAAGCAGTAGGGAGTCCATTCAAAGGAATTAAGTGAGCCATTTTGGAGAACAAATCCACGATAACCAAAATGGTGTTGTATCCGTTACAGGAAGGAAGATCTGTGGTAAAGTCCATGGACAGAGTGTGCCAAGGCGCTGGCGGTACCATCAATGGACGTAATAGACCAGCCGGGTTTTGCTTTTGGGATTTGTGTTGAGTGCAGACACCACAGGTCGCGATGAATTGGGCGATGTCCTTTCTTCAAGTTGGCCACCAGTAGCTTTTCTTTATTTTAGCCTGAGTCTTTGCCATTCCTGGATATCCTTCCACCAAGGAATCATGATAGTTGGCTATGATTTGATTTTGCAGTTTTTTATCCGGAATGTACAGTCGCCCTTGGAAATATGGTAGATTGTTTTTTATGGTATATCGGTCTCCTTTCAATAGCCATTCCTTTTGGGCAGATTGACTCATCTGGCACTGCAAGTCGGGTTTAAAGTCGTCCAAACAGGTAGTTGTGACAATCGTGTGTTGGATACGTTCTTCAGGAATGATGGCCAGAGGGTCTGTGTAGTGAAAGCTTCCTTTTCCTCGCTCAGGCGGGACAGGGCGTCCGCCTTCCCCTTGCGTACTCCTGTTCTATAGGTAATGATAAAGTCATATTCAGCAAAGAAGAGGGCCCAACGAAGTTGGCGCGATGATTGCGCATTAGCGGGCTTTAAGTATTGTAGGTTGCGGTTATCCGTGATGACAGTGACTGTATGTCTGGCTCCGAGAAGATAATGTCTCCATGCTTTAAACGCTGCCTTGATTGCTAGTAATTCTTTGTCAGTTATTGCATAGTTCAATTCGGGAGCCGAAAACCTACAGGACCAGAATGCCACGGGGTGTAACTGTCCTGTTTCAGAGTTCCGTTGTGACAACACAGCTCCCATTGCTATGTTGGAGGAATCGGTTTCAACCACGTATGGCAAGTCTGGTTGCTGGTGTCATAGAACTGGTGCTGTGGTAAATGCCATCTTTAGTTTTTGGAAGGCTTCCTCTGCCTCCGTAGACCAACAGAATTGTTGGTTTTTTTGCAGCAGGGAGGAAATAGGATGGACAATCTGAGAGAAACCGGCAATAAATCGACGATAGAAGTTGGCAAACCCGAGCACACTTTGTACTCCTTTCATAGATTTCGGTACGGGCCATTGAAGTATATCGTCCACCTTGTGTGTATCATGCAAACGCCTCGTGGTGTGAGAATAAAGCCAAGAAATTCGATCTCCGTAACATGGAACAAAAACACTTTTCGAACTTAGCAAACAGTCAATGTTGTCAAAGCTTTTCTAGATCTGCCTGGACATGACCGACGTGGTCTTCTTTGGAAGTTGAATAAATGAGAATGTCATCAATGTAGACAAGTGTGCAAACATCCAGTAATTCACGGAGCACGTCAGTCATAAAAAACTGGAACGCTGCAGGGGCATTACAGAGCCCAAAGGGCATAACCTGATATTCATACAGACCATATTTAGTGCGGAATGCCGTCTTCCACTCGTCTCCTTCTTTGACCCTTACAAGATGGTAGGCCCCTCGTAGGTCCAGTTTTGTGTAAATCTGGGCATTTTTTACCTGATCCAGGAGTTCTGGGATAAGTGGTAACGGGTATCTATTCTTTACCGTGATCTGGTTTAGTGCTCTATAGTCAATGCAAGTTCTTAAGTCGCCATCCTTTTTAGGCACAAAAAAGAGGGCAGAGGAGACAGGGGACTTGGACAGATGGATGAAGCCATTTGCCAGGTACTGGCCGAGGTAGGTTTTTAGGTGTTGGTTCTCCTGCTCAGTTAGAGCGTAAATCCGACTGCAGGGTATATGGGCTCCTGGTACGAGATAAATTTGGCAGTCGTAAGACCTGTGCGGAGGAAGGACGTTTGCTTGCTCCTTTTGAAAGACATCCTGGTAATCCAGATATTTGCGTGGTAATGAACCAGCGAGACCCAGTATGATTCCTTTCTTAGATTTCGGGTTGGTGGGTTTGTGAGTGTAACAGGTGTTCATACAGACTTGGGGAAAGGTCAGAACTAGTTTTCGCTAGTTGATTTTAGGGTTGTGCGTCTCCAACCAAGGCATTCCTAATATTATCTGGAACTGAGGAGCACAGATGAGATTGAAGGTAATGTCCTCTTGGTGGCCTTCCTGACTCAATAGCTTGACTTTTTCGGTATAATGTGTCACTTGGCCGGATGAAAGCTGAGATCCATCTACCACTGTGACATTTTCCGATTTCTGCTTTTGTCGGAGAGGAAGGCTTATCCGGATAGCCAGATCTTGGTCAATGTAATTTCCCACAACTCCATTGTCAATGTATGCTTCCAAAGCATGTATTTTTGACAGTTGTTTGTGGTCTACCAAGAGCACCATGATGACTAGATGTGAGGTCTCTACAGGTTCCTTTTCACCGCTCGACAAGTGGACCCCTTACAGTCACTCAGACTTACACTTGCCGGGCATTGGAGTTTCCTGAGTCTTGTTCCCCTTCTTCGTCTTTGTCAGTTGCTCCGACTGTCTTCCTGGGTGGTTTCACCAGGCATTCTCGAAGGAAGTGGCCTGCTTTTCCACAGTACAAGCAGAGTTGCTGTTGTCTCCTTTTTTCTTGTTCTGCCTTGGTGAGTGGACTCCTTAATCTCCCAATTTGCATTGGTTCGGGCTGTTCGTGTGACTTGGATTGACTTTCACGAGGCCGCACACAGACTGGTTGCCCTTCAGCCCTTATTTGATCCATTTTTCAATCCTGCAGCCTGTGATCAAGCTGCACTGTCAGGTTGATGTATTCTGCACAGCCTTCTGGGGGATTTACCACTTGAGCTAATACATCCTTGAGTTCCCCACACAGTCCTCTGTAAAAGAGCGTAGTCCTCTTTCCTTCTGGCCAATTTGTTTGAGCTATAAGACGATTGAAGAATGCGATGTAGGTTAGCAGATCCTGATTTCCCTGTCTGAGCGACAGTAAGTTGTTGTCCAGGGCCTGTCCTTGTGTGTGTCGTGCAAACAATTTCTCCATTTCGTGTTGAAAACCTCTAAAGTCCCGAAGCAAAGGATCATCTTGATTTACCAAAGGTATTGACCAGTCCGCTGAACTACCTCCCAAATACGAGAGTATGAACACCACTCTGGTTTGGTCGTTAGGAAAGTCACCAGGTCTGCACAAAAAATGTAAAAAGCATTGATTCATAAATATGGCGAACTTGTTAGGGTCGCTTGTGAAACGTTTTGGCGGGGCCAGAGGAACTGCCCCTGGAAGAACCATCTGTCACCTGTACTGGTGGAGATTGGTGTGGTGTGGGAGTAGGCCCCGGCAAGGGGACCTGGCCAGCTTGTGCCTGGAGTAAATGTCTTTCCAAGTCATCAGTACGCTCTGGATTCACAATAAGGTTCCTTCTTAGAGCATTGGTTTCCTGCCTTGAAGCATGAACTTCAGCCCTTCACCCAAAAGTTGAGCCAATTGGCCTGTCCCTGAGGTTTCCATAACGCCCAGGCAGAGATTCGTAGTGGCTTTGCATTCTGTTACGCTCACCTTGTCTCTGCGAGGGCGTTGGGGCACGATTGCAGCCCTCCCAGGAAGTAGATCCCCTCTGACTACCTTCTTCCTCTGCAAATTGGCTGTGGGCTGCGGTGAATTGTAGCACTGCTCCTGCTGATTCTTAATGGTGAGCTCTCCGTCCTGCTACTTCTGGCAGGGGCACTTTTATGATGAGGACCGAGTTCCTTCACTGGCCCTTCGCACGTGGTTGTTCAGTCCAGCTGTGACTATTCCACGTCTCTCTGGTAAGTATCTTTCAGTTTTCTCCTTGTCTCCCCTTTCTCGTTACCATTCGTTTGTCGTGAAGTATTTGTATAGTTCTTTCCACAACCCGTTGTCCGCTCGTTATTAATGTCTATCTCTGCTTTCTCCCAAATAGGTGTGATTGTGGCCCAGCAGAGCTATCGAGCACGAGGCGGCGCCGGATTAGAAGGGGATGCTCCCGCAGTGGTCCCACAGCAGGTAAGTAGGCGTTTAAGGATGAGCGCGAAGAATTGTGCGAGTGCGACCTTAAACTGAATGTTCCTTATGTCTAACCTTGTCTTTCGTCCTTTTACAGGGTTTGCCTTCGGAGATGAAGACTGCATCATGCTACGGTGTCAAGAGCAGGATTCCTGCGTTCCGGAGGATGAAGATGATGGAAGAATGAATGTCAGGTTCGGCGAGTGAAGAATGCAGGTGAATGCTGGTTCCAGGATGCAAGCGCGTAGGCAGGAGACTGGATTCCCAAGGTAAGTCTGCTTTATCCCAGTCGGCGGTGAGCATTACGCTGCATGCGAATGCAGATTAACGCGAAGCGCTGGCCTGTGGATGGGAGCGGCTTATATAGCCGAGTTCGTGAGATCACGACCATCAGGCCTGGCATGCCTGCCACACCTTGCCTTCCCTGAGTTAGCACATGCACAGTAACTCAGGGAGGCCACACCCGAACAATGTGCAGTTGGAGCTGCTTCAGAAAAATGAAGCTCCAGAGTAAAAGCATTTTACACAAAATAAATTGTTCCTGTTTACTGACTTTCATGAGCCTGGCGCCAAAGGTGCCAGGACTGTGTCCACCCGGGCCTCCTGTGATTGTGACCCTTTGCCCTCTTCCCCTGATGGTACGATGTCAGTGTCCTTGGGCCCATTGGACCAGTGACCATGACAGCATGCTAGTCTTTCTACTATTGGGTAATCGCCCAGAGTTTCCTGCGTGAGCAACCACGTGGTGGCAGATGCCTCTGTCGCAGGTTTTCCCCCTTTCTCATCAAGATTTGCTTTATGCCTTTCAAAGTTCAAATTAGCTGCTCGCTACTTTTCGTTCAAACACAGTTCGGTTTCTTATCGGCTCTCCCCTCGACTCACTGGCTATGATGAACCACTTGACTTTCTTCTCCTTCGAGTCAAGGTTGGTACTACCGAGACAAGCGTCGCTCCCCGGTTTGGCAATCAGCGGAGGTGGGTCTCGGGTACCATTGACACCTGCTTCAACACATGCTGGCCTTTGTTCGCAGTCTTATGTTTCCATTTGCAGAGGTTTCACAGGCCTGGCTCGGAAAAGGCAAAGTCACTTCTCTCCTTGTCACCCTCTCGGTATTTGCCACCCTTCGCCTCCTCTTTAACTGCTGTGCTGAATTAGCTCTCAGGTTGTGCGGTCTGCCTTGCTCATCCTGTGCACAAGTACAAAAGGTGCTCTCGTGCTCCACCTTTTGTACTTGTGGGGAAGGGAAAGGGCCTTCAGGTGTGTGTGTGATCGGGTCAATTGCCTGACGTTGCCTGACCCTTAGGTTAGGACATGCCAGGTAAACAGGTTCGGACTTAGTCTGTTGTCTTCTGTGGTATGTGGAAGTGTTTGGGTTGAAACAAGGGGGGGGTTAGATTATTTGAATATCCTATACGGTAAAAGGGGGAAAAGGTATTAAAAGACTGGGGTTGATTGGAGATGGATAGGGTTTGTGAAACATACAGGACTGACCAGTATTATTATCGGAAAAAGAACAGGGGGAATTATGGGAATGGTAGTGTTTGGTCAATGTCGTTTGAGAGTTTGAGAAAGAATAATCGTAGGGATGTGAAAAAGATCAGTTGGAAGTATTCGGGCAGAAAACAGGAACACAATGATTCTGGGAGCTATGGTTTTTGAGGGTAACAGGGTTTGGGCACCTAGTTGGTTTACCAGAGGTGTAGTGGTGGTATGATTTTATTAAGGGATTTTCTTTGGGTGGAAGGCAGGTAGATTTGGAATATCCAAAAAGAAAATCTCAGGGACTTCCTCCTCCTCTCTCTCCGCGATGTAGTACTGTGTCTTAGCATTTCCCCGAGCATAACCCCGGGTTCTCCTACCCAGATGATCCTCCCTCACTCGTCAATCCCCAGGTTTGGGATCTGAGAGTATCAGCCCTCCCCTGGCCACCTGAATAAGGGACCCCCGAGGTATACTCTGGAGAATACCCTCAGGTTTCTCACAGTAGATAATGCGCAGTGTATCTTAGCTTGCAGTAACAGTCGTTCTAGGCAGAATTTCCCTTGGAGAGGTGAACAGTCCAGGATTTGATGCGTAGTTCCCCTCCTGGACAGCACTCAGGAACTATTCCCGCCATCACACTTTTTGTTAAATTGTAGCCAGATTATAGCGCCTTCCTGCCATGAGTTGAGTGAGCAGGAACACTCAAGGCTAGAATGCGCAACAACAGCAGTCCGGTTCTAAGGAGAGAATCCCCAAAAGAAGCCTGCAGTCACTCTCTCAGGGAGGCTGCTAACATAATGGCAAAGTTTTAATTGGGAGAAATGCAGCCAAAAATGCTCAGGATACGAAACCACTTAATAAGGTCTCCAACACCACACAACACAAGGTATCAAATCAAGTACTAGCCTTGTTACGGCCGTACATCATCCCTCCACTTTACACGTAGTAGAACGCAGACGAGGAAGAAGCAGGGAAAGTAAAGACTCTCCTCGGCGTTCACAGATATCCACTTGCCGCGTAAGATGGGCGAAGAACCGACTCCGCAGCCTAGTTAGGCCGAGGGCCAAAAATGTATGCTTGCAGTCGGAGACTTGTATAGACTGCCCCGGGACTGCCGCTCCTAGATCTCACCTCGCCCTCGTCCCTCAGCCCGCGGACTGCAGACTGACACTTGCTCGCCACACTTTGCTATCAGATTACTTGTCTTCACTTCAATGACCCCTGCTGCTAATGAAAGTTAGCAGCAGAGGCCGGACTTGGCGTGCACCAGTGAAAAGAAGTTTGAATAAAGACGTGAACACTAATGCACTGCAAAAAGTGAGTGTGCTGCTTCTTCCTCCTGTTGCATCTACTGATGGTGAGGACTCCCGAAATATTTAGAAAAATGCTTTTGAAAGGGTTTGGACGCTGTCAGAAAATGCTATCCTGTTAATTACTTGCTGAGCATGCGCGAAACACTACGCATGTTCAATCAGCAGGTATAGCCTTTTCTGACAGATAGCATTTTCTGACGTTACACCAGCCCCCTTTGACAGCGTCGGCATGGAAGCGTGGACAGCGGCGTGTGTGAGCGGCACACTGATACCTGGCTGCGGGGTGTGGTGGGCCCACCTCGGACCACCGGGCGGGCCACAAAAGGGGATCGGGCCCACCTGACTCCCGATCAAGGCCCTGCGAGCACGCAGCGTACGTAGGCAGGGATCACCCTGTGTGGGCCGGATCACCAGCTCCAGTAGCAACAGCTGGGGGCACCCACAAAGGGGGCTGCCGTGGCGTAGGGGCACCCAAGCCACTCGGCTGCCCAGGCCATGGACACGTGGCAAGGCCCTTCCCAAACAAATGCACAGACACGAGTTGCCACTTCCTGGGGCTCTGCTGCACTCCCGTCGCCGTGCCAGCAGAGCCCCTTTTATTATTGAAGCGTCATGACACAGTCATGACGTGCACGCAGTGGGAACCACTAGACCAACACACAACATCCCTTATTATAAACAAGAACAAATCAACACACTGCAAACGGGAACCCTCTACTGCGTTACACTTGGGTGCATTCTAGTCCGCACCCCACTGTGCTCCTACATCATCACAGCAAACATCGGTGCATTCCAGTCCGAGCACCACCTAATGGCTACTAAAAACTTAAACACTCAACATCGCAAACAAACAGGGGTGTTCCAGTCTGCACCCCAGGGGCCCCGACGGCGGGCTGCCTGAGCTTAGAAAATCCTGGGGTCAAACTGGCCACTGGCACTGCTGCAGGACAGGAAGAATATATTTTCTTCATCTTCCTCCTCTCCGGCATCATAGTGTATTCCTCCGGGACCTCCAGCCACCTGGACCGCCGCTACTCTGGGGGTCTTTCTCCCCTTCAGCTCACTCCCTCCCGATGTTTCTGCCATGCTGGCTGGAGTCGGGGCGAGATACACCCGTGCGAAGTGATCTGCTTTCCTGCACCTTCCACAGATGTGTCCTTTCTCCGGGCAGTCCTGCGGGTGTGTAAGATCCCACCCGCATTGATGACACATGGTGGCATTGGGGTCTCTCCTTGGCCAGTCTCCCCTCCTCATCGGTTTTCCTCCTTGCCACTTGCCGACAGCTGCCACCTCCTCGATCTTTATTCGCTGCATGGGGGCCTCCAACTTGAGGTGGTGTCTGGAAGAGTCCATCACAGAGGCTTGCACTTCCACCAGTTCCTGGGCCTGGCCGAGGTCTAGTATCCGATCAAGGGTAAGCGTCGGGTCCCTCAGGACTTGTTTGCGTAGCTTCGAGGAGCTGCAGCCGTAAATGATCTGCGCTCTGATCTCATCCCCCTCGAAGTTTCCCAGGTCGCAGGACAGTGCAATGCCACGCAGCTTCCCATGGAACGCATCAAGGCTCTCCCCTTCCTCCTGCTTCGCACACCTCATCCGGAATCGTTCGTAGTCCCTGTTGACCATGGGACGAAAATACTCATTCAGGGCTGTGATGGCTGCACCGTATAATTGATTTCTGGGCCTAAATGTCTTGAATAGCCTCTGAACGGCCAGCCTGGCCGAGTACAGGAGTGTTGGGCGTTTTGCTGCATCTTTGATCTCCATCGCCTCAAAGTACAGCTCCAGGTTTTCCACCCAAGCTGTCCACCGGGGTCCCGCTGGGGCCACGCCCCTTTTCTTTGTAGGCTTGCCGTTGGGCCCACTGGGGCCACGGTCCGCTGCTGGGCCCTGCCGTGCCTTGCTGGTCTCTCACTGCAGCCGGCAGAGCTAATGGTGGACCTACAGCGGCAGCGGGCTGCTCCCGGCACACGCGGCCATGGGCCTTCACAGGCTCCGCCCCCTTCCTTTGTCCTGGCCAGGCCCTGTGACACGGACATGCCGGCGTTTTCCTCAATCAGCGGGCACCGCCGCCACAGCCCGCAGCACCCTCCTGAGCGGGTGGAGGCGATGAGTATTGGCAGCAGGACGCCCTGTGCCAGATGCACAGCCTCCATCTTCGAAAGGGGCCCAGCTGCACGCAATCGCACAAGCGGCTTCTTAGCTCCGCCCCTCTGCCTTCCGCGAAGCAAACCCGAAAACGCCAACCTTCCAGGCGTTTTCCACTGCGGGCATGCGAGGGGGCGAAACTCCTCGTCGCCAATGTGGTGGGCCTGCCTTCGACCACAGGTTGGGCCACAAAAGGGGGTCGGGGCCCACCCAACCCCAGATCAGGACGCTGCGAGCATGCAGCGTATGCAGGCAGGGATCCCCCTGCGTGGGCCGGATCACCGGCTCCAGTAGCAACAGCTGGGGGCACCCAGCAAAGGGGGCCGTCGGGGCGTGGGGCACCCAGGCCATTCGGCTGCCTAGGCCACAGACAGGTGGCAAGGCCCTCCCCCACAAATACACAGACACGAGTTGCCGCTTCCTGGGGCTCTGCAGCACTCCCATCGTCGTGCCAGCAAAGCCCCTTTTATTATTGAAGCGTCATGAGACAGCGGGAACCACTAGACCAGCACACAACACGTGGCACAGACTGAAGAGGCCTAGAGACTCCGCACTGAAGGAGTAGCGCGGCATCTGACTTTGGGCGAGCTGGTGGCCCAGAAAGGAGGAGCGGTGTGGCTGTGGGGGGGGCGCTCTGCGCTCCGATCATAGGTGGGAGAAGCAAGTGGAGGGCAGCCTCTCGCTGGAGACTGTGAGCAGCCCAGGTGTGGATATCGCTGTCCCCGGCATGTGATGAACATAAAGTATGGCTTACCCAAGTGGATGTAAGCGGCTGCAGTATTAGAAGCAGGCACAGGAGCCACCAGGGGGCGCCGAGATGTGCTGACGCTCCTCGGTCTGTCTCCGCCTTGGGTCGCCTAAAATTGTGATGTGGGCCCCCCCAGCATGCTGATAACGGTTCTGTGACCCCCTCCGTGAGCTGCTGATACCCTCGAGCGCAAGCTGTGCAGTTTTCTTTGGACCCGGAAGTGCTCCTACTCCTGTGTGAGGACCTTCCTTGGTGGCGAGCGGGGCCTGGGAAGAGGCTGTTCCCGCTGAAGAGTTCCGCGACGTGCCCCTCAGTGGCCGGTGGGGGAGGGGCGGCTGTTTCCTGGGCGGCTGTTGTCTTGGCGGTCAAGCCCCCTAACTTGGATGTGTGACGGCGCTCTGAGCGCAGAGGAGGGGGTCCCCGGAGGATCCCGTGCTGGACGGCGTCCCTTTCAGGAGTTTATGGCGGGGGAGTGCGGGCACGAGTTTTGAGTTCCCCCCACCGTTTGCTTACCAGTACGACTGTCCGTTTCGCCCGCGTGGTCGTAGTTGAGTCGGGGGGCTCTGCACATCGGTGGAGTGGGGGCCAAGGGGGGTCTACTGTCCCTCCCGTTGGCCGCCTGCAGCTCCCATTGGGTGCCGGGAAGCAGCGTGGAAGTGCCCGACCCGTGGAGGAGTGTGTCCCACGCAGTGTGCGTTGGTTGGCTGCTGATTCGGAGTCCCCGGCACAGGCGGAGGAGGCCTGGAGAAAGCCCTCCGTTGGCGGCCCGGCCCCGAGAACCCGGTCTGTTTGGCTGCTGCGCCTTGTTTGTTCTGGAAGCTCAGGAGCAGCACCTGCCCCTTGGGGGAGTAAGGGTGCTATGTGGGACTGCTTTTCTCGCTTTAACCCCGCTTACTGAAACAGCGCCTGCTAAACGTTTGAAGGCTTCTTACATAGGCGCAGACACAATCTGCTGCTTGGATGCCTGAATTCACCCGGGTACTCTGGCTGCTCTGATTATTGCCCTATGTAGCTCATCTCATTTATCCAGAGTGATCCTCTCGGCCTTCTGAAAATCCTGGTCATCCCCTTTGGCAAGTAGCCCAACTTTGATTTGAAACACCTTGCAGATGTCTGTTGCTTTACCACTATGCATGCCAGGTCATACGATCAGAAACCAGCTTTCAGGCCATCCAGGAGCAAGTAGAGCAATAACCTCAATGTCAGCGTCTGAAGTCCCCCACGCCACGATCGCCCTGCAGTGTACGCCCCGTTGGCCCCACTATGTTCTACAATTCTGTAGACCACCAAACCATCAAGGAACATCTGGAACAAGACAGGAGCAGCTTTGGTTAAACTGATTTCCTCCCTCAAAAACCTGCGCTCCAGGTGTTGAGAGCAAGCATTCCTTCATACCCTGCAGTATCGCACTTGTGTCTTTGGGGAGCTGCTGGCCCGGTGAAGAGTGAGTGGTTCAGGGTGGCGGCGCCCTTCTGCTTGGACTGGCTGAATTCTTTCATTGCGGTGCCTTCCTGTTTGAGAGCTCATTCCCCCTGGTTCGAGTGGGGAGAGGAGAGTCTATGGGTTCCCTGATCCCCTCTGCTATAGGTGGTGTGGCAAAGAACACCTCAGAGGCCCAAAGTCACCTGTATCGGCTTGGCCCGGATGTCTCCTTGGCACCCCTGGTGGGAGGTTCTGCCCGGGAGTTGTTGAGGGGGCCTTTGAAGTACTGGCATTTTGGTGGAGCTGCTGATCGAGGCAGACAAGGGGTAGGCGAAGGTGATTGTCTGTGGGTCTGCCCAGCCGTCGGCCTTCTAGTGCCTGCCCATCCACTCGCTGTTTAGTGCTGCTGCTCTTCATTGCCTTCTTCCCCTCATTTTATGGACTGGTCTCAATCTTTTCGGAGGTTCCGGCGCTCCCCGGAGCACAGCATGGATAGGGGTGATACGCGGCCTGTGTCCCAGTCGGATCCTATGGAGGGGCAAACTATGAGTCAGAATATGGCTGCTCTATTGGAGGAGATAAGAGGATTCAGAGCAGACGTAAGCAAGAGACTTGACTCCCTTGACAAGAAGCTAGACGCTGTAGATGATCGGGTCCAAGCTTTGGAGGCCAATCAAACGTCATCAGATCTCTTTGAAACCCAATTTGATATGCGCCTAGCAGAGCTGGAGAGAAGGGAGGAGAAGATCTCCCTTAAATTGGACGACCTGGAAAATAGGGAACGGCGCTCTAACCTAAGATTTCTTGGTATTCCGGAGCAGGGTGGGGAAACAGAGCCCGACATCATGAGGGCAGTCAAAGCAATTATAAGTAATCTCTTTGACGGGGATAATACTAGTGAGCCGACAATTGATCGAGCTCATAGAGCAGGAGGTCGTGCTGGCGCTCCGAGGTCAGTCCTTGTCAAGTTCCACTATTACTCTGAGAAGCTTAAGATTCTGGATTTAGCTCGGAAGAAAGGCCACATTGCCTGGGAGAGTTCTAAAATAATGATTTACCAGGATCTTTCGGCATTCACTCTGGTGCGCCGGAGGCTTTGTGGCCCCTTGACTGAATGGTTGCAGTCCAAGGGAGTGCGATACAGATGGGGTCATCCCTTTTCTCTTGCATTTGAACTTGAAGGTTATAAGTACTCCCTTGTTACGGAAGCTGACATACAGAGGGTGACTGGCGAACTCTTAGGGGACTCAGATGTGAGCGCTGGAATTGCAGATGGAATTGGAAAGGTCACTGAACAGCGGAAGCCCTCTCGATTTGTGGAGAGGCGCAGAGTCTGAGGTCATAGGAAATTTAGAAGGGTGGCACCGCCTTATCCGAGCCAGCCTGCCTCTTAACCTATTTGAAAGGGTTGTTTCTCATAGGGTGCTCAGAGGTGTTCCTGGGATTTGTTATTCAATGGCGGGGGAGTCCTGGGGGTTCTTGGGGCTCTCTGGTGTTGGTTACGACTTGAAGAGGGTGGTTTAAGCTAGTGTGGATAGTGTGTTGGTGTATGGGGGTCATGGAGTGAGTGAGATCGAGTTCTGTGTGCGGAGGGCTCTTAAATTGATGTGATACTTTTTATATCATGGGCGGCCCAGTTAGAGGCGGTCACTGGTGGCCTCGTGTGGCAGCGGTTGAATGTTGCTGTCTAGCCAGGCGCTCGGTAAAGCAGGGGGTGGGGGGATCTGGGGGTATGTTTTTTGTGGGTCATGGGGGTCAGTCTGAGTTCAAGGGGTTTGGGGTGTTACTGGTTGTTGTAGTTACTTATGGTTGGGTGGATTATTGGAGAGTCATCTGACAAGGTTATCTTTAGTGAGGTTACTCTTTCGGGGACCAATGTCTAGACTTTATTTTTTGAATGGGTGAAGGTGAATTCCCACTGGCGCTGGGCTCGCTGAACGTGCAAGGCCTCAACTCTCCCTATAAAAGGTCTCTGGTGGTTAAGGAGCTCAATAGGTTGAAGCTTGACATTTTGTTTCTTCAAGAGACTCATTGGGTGAAAGGAGCAGAACCTGTTTAGAAGGCAAGTACATAAAGATTTTCATGCGTCGTCCAGACTCAAGAAGAGAGGGGTGGCGATAGTGATCTCTCAGAAGGCCCATTTTACTCTTCGAGCCCAGGTCAGTGATTTTGAGGGCTGTTTTGTTATGATTAATGGTGATTGTAGAGGATCCAAGGTTACTTTGATCTCCGTCTATGCGCCAAATGAAGCCCAAGATCGCTTCTGGTCGGAGATGAAGCTCAAAATTATTACCTTTACTGAAGGCGCGTTAATGGTGGGGGGAGATTTTAATATGGTTCTTGATTACTTGTGTGATAGGTTGCCCAGTCGCTCGGTTATGGATTCCCAGCTGCAAAGGCGCCTTGCGTCTTCCTTTCAGAACACCAACGATGATTTAGGGCTTATGGACTCGCACTCGGCCCGGGAAGGCCCTGATCCCCTATTTACTTTTTTCTCAAAACCCCACTTGTCATTCTCCAGAATTGACTACATCCTGATTGATAAGGGGCTCTAAGACAGTATTTTGGAGGTTTGTGTGGAGGTGACACCGTAGTCTGACCATGACTTGGTTAAGGTCCAATTGGGGATTCCCCTGGTATTCCCAGGGCCGAGGCAGTGGACCTGCAATGACCTTCTGCTGAAGGATAGGGAGCTAGCTCAGACTGTCTTGACCTCTATTGGGGAGTTTTTTTAGTTCAACGATAATGGGCAGGTGAGCCTGGAGGTGGTCTGGGAAGCCTTCAAGGCAACAATCAGGGGTCTCCTTATTGGGTTGGGGGCGGCGAGGAAGCGAGAAAGGGGTAAGGAGGAAAAACCTCTTAGGGACAAGATTGGGTCTATCCAGCCGAAGGGTAAATTGAGATCCCAGATCTTCCCGGGGAAGTTGGCTGAGCTCCAACAGCTTAAGGCGAAGCTAGCTGCTCTCCTGGTGGGGCAGACCGAAAGGAAGCTGTCCTTCCTTAAGCAAAAGTATATGGAGAAGGGTGAAAAAGCTGACAAGATTCTGGCTTGGAGACTTCGTGGGCTTAGGGGGAGTAGGTGAGTGGAGGCTCTCACACTTCCGGATGGTAAGCTCTGCCAAGAGGAGGTATTATGAAAGCCTCTATAAATCTGAATATAAAGGTGATGGGGCGGATATAGATGAGTTTTTGGAGGCATTGCCAATTCCTTCACTTCCCCTTGATAAAGCCACCCACCTGGAGGACCCTATTTCGCCCCAGGAGGTAATAGACACCATAGGCGCTATGAAATCAGGTACAGCCCCGCGGGATGATGGGTTCACTGTTTTTTTCTATAAGAAATTTTGTGGTGCCCTGGCCCCTTTCTTGGCCAAATTGTTTAATGGTGTTCTTGACTCGGGTCAGCTCCCCCGTCTATGCTTTCGGCCCGTATTGTAGTAATTCCTAAGGAAGGGAAGGACCCGAGAAGTTGTCAATCGTACCGTCCCATCTTCTTACTTAACACGGACGTGAATATTTTAGCCAAGCTCCTGGCGAACAGGTTAGCGATACACCTCCCTGCCCTAGTACATGGTGACTAGGTGGGTTTTGTCCCGGGGAGGCAGGGAAGTGACAATATTAGGAAGTCGCTTGGGTTGATGCATGAGGTGGCCCTGACCGGCGAGGAGGCATATTTGCTATCTCTGGACTCGGAAAAAGCTTTCGACCAGTTGGAGTGGGCCTACCTGAGCAAGGTTCTGGTGAAAATGGGTCTGGGGGCTAAATTCCGGAGTTGGATAGCAAATTTTTATAATGGCCTTTCGGCCAGGGTGGCAGTCAATGGTGTGTCCTCATCCCCTTTCTTTCTCTCCCGTGGCACTCGCCAGGGGTGTCCGATCTCACCCTTGCTTTATGCGCTGGCGATTGAGCCTCTAGCTATAGCGATTAGAGAACATGGGGGAACATTGGGGGTCAGGTGTGGTGATCTGGTCTTTAAACTCTTGTTTTTTGCTGATGAACTTCTGGTGTATCTGACTAATCTTAAGCAATCACTTCCGAGTCTCTTCTATCTTCTGTGCGCTTTTGATTCCTTCTCTGGGTTGAAAATTAATCGTTGAAAGTTGTGTTTGATGCCTATGGGCAGCTCTGACTTAGAGGTGGGGGAGAGGACTACCTGGGAGGGTATCAGAGTCGAGCGGGAGGCGACACTTTATTTGGGGATTTGGATCCCGAGAGACCTGACAAAGCTTTTTGAGGTCAACTTCCCTCCGGTTCTGGTGAGGATTCGCGCTGATCCCCGGCGCTGGTCTTCCTTGACACTGGGCCTCATTACACGGTAGGCGGTAGGGATTTAACGTTACCGGTAAAGGAATGCCGGTAACGTTAAATCCCCATGCTAATTACAACCCGGCTCACCGCTATTAGCGGCACCGCTAAGAACGGTGCCACTAATAGCAGGCAGTCCGCGTGCGCGCGACCCTCCATCCCGTAAATAACGCCACGCCGCTAATAGCACAGCATCACAAGGCAAGCGGACATGCCAATAGCGGCATGGTAAAGCCCCCAAAACCCCTTACCGCCATGGAGCTAATACTGCCATCGCAAACCACCCGTTAAGAGAACTGAGCAGTGTTCCCACCTGCCACAGGTGGACACAATCAGCACAGGTGGAGGCAATGGAGACTGTGACAGCCCAAAAGGAGCACACCACACCCCTTCCCACACCCCTTCCCACACCAAGATGGTTCCAATACATGCAGCATTACATGGGCTGGAGGACATGATTGCAGCGCAGCAGCAACAACAACAGGCAGCACAGAGGAGACACATTAGGAGGAGGAGGAGGGCAAGACAGCCATAGCAAGCACCACCACGCCACCTAATCATACCACAGAGGCAACCACCAATCCCCAGGATCAGAGCCAGTCCATTCAATCTAACCCAAGAGCAGATACACACCCTGTACTGTCTGGACCGGGATACCATCACCAGCATCGTGGACATGATACATAACGACATTGTGAGCCTCATAGACATCAGAACTGCCATCCTCCCTCTACTCAAGGTGGTGACTGTGCTCCACTTCCTGGCCACATGCACCTACCAGCATACAGTGGGCCAGATGCATGGCATCTCACAACCAGTATTCTCATGCACGCTGAACCAGGTACTCGATGCTCTCCTGAAGCATGCACCTGAACACATATTCATGCAATGGACTGGCCAGGAGATTGCAAACACCAAAGTTGGCTTCTATTCACTGGCAGTCATCCCAAGTTGCATCGGGGCCATTGACTGTACCCATGTGGAATTGGTTGTACCACATCACAATGAAGTAGTCTACCGAAATAGGAAGCAATTCCACTACATCAATGTCCAAATGGTATGTGATGCCAACAAGGTAATCACACATTATTGTGCCTGTTTCCCCGGATCAACCCATGATTCCATGGTCCTGCGGAACTCAACTATCCCACGCTACATGGAGCGACAAGCCGGACAATGTTCGTGGCTACTTGGTGAGTTGCAGGACAAGCACATGTCAGTGTGATGGTGGGGGGGAGATACATACTCCAACTGTGTGTGATTGGGGGGGGAGAGATACATACTCAAAATGGGTGTAGCTTGTCGTCCGTCGGACGAATGCACATACAGATGTACGCCAATGTCCATCTGGGAAGCCCGCAACGTACTTCAGATGAACGGATATGCAAGTATAAGCTACACAACATAGATGACAATCCAGGTCTACAAACCTTATACATCCAACCACATCCACATTGCACAACATTCCACGCCACCAAATACACAAATGCCATACATGCCGTCAAGATAGTCATACAGAATTAGTCCAGCACAACAACAATAATGCAATGTGCCCTTGAAAGCATGCAAAGGGATCACCCCTAGCCATAGCATAGCACCAGACACCTATAGCACCACTGAAGCGATGCCTCTCAGAGTGAGAACATCAATGTTGGAATGGCATCACACCAGCAGTGTGGTACCAAATCTGCCTGGGCCCAGGGACACCTGAGACCTGGCCTCACCCAGGACATGTCAATTACTGTTGGAGGCATTGATGGGGCATGTCTACTTGCATGGTCGAGCTCACCTTTGCACATTACAGTCACACAGACCATCTGTATGTATGCTGTTAATTGTGTACTTCAATCACAATGCAAAGTCCATTTATGTGATATGAACAGGCCGCTCTTGAGTTGAACAGTAACAGGACCCCATTCGTCCCCCCATACAGGTGATGCTGGCTATCCCCTGGAGAGGTGGCTCCTCACCCCTGTACGGAACCCACAGAACAGGCACGAAGAGGAGTACAATTGTGCACATACCCGTACCTGCATTGTGATCGAGCAGACTTTTGGCCTTTTGAAGACACGTTTTAGGTGCATTAGCAGGTCTGGTGGCGCTCTGTTGTATGGCCATGAGAAGGTGGCCAAGATCACCATGGCATGTGTCATGCTGCACAATATGTGTATCAGACGGAATGTGCCACTGCCCCCTGACATTGAAATAGAGGCACTTGATGAGGATGATGATGGTGATGAGGACGGAGGTGAAGGGGATGCAGGTCATGCAAGAGGGGATGGCCAGGAGGGACGTGCTGTGAGACAGCATCTGATCAACCAAATATTCTGAGTAACATGGTTTCGTACTGTCACATGGATATGGGTAGTGGTGCACTGGTGTCTGTTTGGAAGCGCACAATGGACCATGGCGTCAATAAAGTACACATACACAATGAAGAAGTACAAGCCTGTGTTTTGTTCAAACACCAGTGTATTAAGGAACGTAAAGAAGAAAATGTGCATGTCCCCAAACATCCCACCACCCTTCCCCCCCACACAACAGTCCCATAACACCCTTCCCCCCTTTGCCTCCCCCCACAACAGTCCCATAACACCCTTCCCCCCACCCCCCACAACAGTCCCATAACACCCTTCCCCCCACCCCCCGCAACAGTCCCATAACACCCTTCCCCCCATACCCCGAAACAGTTCCACATGTGTCTTGCACAATGTTTCCCTCCAGCCATGCACACGGAGGCTTCACCATGCACTCCCTATTGGCCATTGCCAACACCAGCATTGGGAGGCTGACTAGGGGTGCGCCTGGTGGTGCGTGAGGAGCGGCGGAGGGGGCTCGACTGCCTCGAACTGGCAGATGAGGATGTGGCAGACTGTCCTGGTGGTGGTGGTGGTGGGAATTGGCGGTCCAATGCGTCCGCTATCCGTGTAAGGACCTCCCTGACTTGGATGATCTCCCCACACAGCCTGTCTGTACATGCCTCCATCCCCTCCCTGGAGTGCCTTGCTGTCTCAACATGCTGCCCAACCAGCACAGTTATTTCTTGTTGCTGCTGGCTGATGCTGGCCAGGTGGAGGGCAGTGTTGGGTCCTGGTGGTGTGGCTGGTGTGGCCTGTGATGGGACCAGGTCAACAGATGAAGCCACCGGGGGGCTACTAAAAGCTCCCATGTTCTCATCACCAGTGACATTGGACCCAGGTGTGTGCTGAGGTGATGGCTCAGGGTTTCCAGGGGGTGTTGGGGTGTGCATCTCCATGTGGAAGTCGGTGGGGTCCTCCACATCTGATAGTGGGGCAGTGGCTGCCGCCTCTCCTGCTGAACTAGCTGGAGCTGAGGGTGGGCCCTCTGTGGCCAGGATCGGTGGTGGTGGGTTAACCTCCGGAGGTGGGGCAGTTGTTGGTGGTGTGGCAACTTGTGGCTTGGAAGTGGCACTCCAACGATGTTTCGCACTCTGCTTCTGGACCCTTCTGCCTTTGCCACTTGAAGTTGTGGGGGTGTCCTCTGTGTCCAAAGCCCTTTGTTTCTTATGCGCAGGGGGTGCTAGTGATGCATTGCCAGCATCCTCACTGTCTGTATGTGAGCCTGTCGGGGACAAGAAGGGGGATGTCATTGGTTACGGTTCAATGTACTTAATGCAGTATACATCAATGATGCAGTTGTGGGCATTTGGACTACATTGTAAAGGATGCAGGCAATGTGTCAGTGCAGTGGCTCATCCATGCATGGTTGTGTGTGGCACTTGTCTCTGGTGATGTGTGCATGTGTGTGTGTTTGGGTCTGACACTGACATGGGCAGGGTGTGATGCATGTGTGGATGTTTGCACATCCATGAGGTGATTCTGAGCTCACATTTGAGGGGGCCAGTGGATTCACATTACATGCTTTCGTGTGTACACTCACCTCCATCTGAAGTGGTTGCCACGCCCTGCTCCATCGTGCCGACTCCCTCTATGCATTCCACGCCAATGAGGTTGGCGCATGTCTCCTCCCATTCTTTAAGTTTTATGGGTGACCCAGATCCACCTGCTGTGGCAATTTGGTGCTTTTCGGCAAGGATGCTTCTCACCCAGAGTCTCAGGTCATCCCACCTCTTTCGGCACTCACGCACTTTGCGGGTGGTGGTGCCCACAACACTGACTTTTAATGCAACTTCAGCCCAGATTGCCTTTTTTTTCATGAGAGTCTCCCGCCGCATGTCGCAGGCAAAGACCACGGCGGCATTGTCAGCTAGGGTCTGGTTCAGCATGATTAGCTCCTCTGAGGAGAATTTTTCTTTCTGCTCGGTCGGTGGTTTTTTTCAATGCCTTGGGCATGTTGAGGGTGCCCCTGATGATTTCCAACTGCAAGCTACTCCAAACAGGTCCAGGGGGCAGAGGATGGCAATGGATTGTGTTTTCAAAGATGGCCATCGTGCTCTTTCCCGTTCCTGTGCGATGACGCTATATCCGGTTCCGCAATTTAACGGTCACCGCTATTAGCGGTGACCGCTATTTACATGCAGCGTGAGGGCAGAGGTGCTATCAGCACTTTCGTCGAAGGCGGTAAGAGACTTTTTGGGGTCTTTAGCGGCATGGCGGTACGGTCATTACCGGCATGGTGCTATGCTTGTGTCCGCGTACTCGTAATGGTACGCTATTAGCGCTCTCTTGCGAGGGCGGACACGTTAAGAGCGCCATGCCGGTAATTTGAGATTTTTAGCGCACAACGTGTAATGAGGCCCACTGTCTTGGTTTGGCCGTATGGTGTCGATCAAGATGAATGTTCTTCCTCGTCTCCTTTACTTGTTTTCCTCCCTCCCGGTTATTGTCCCAGAGTCATTCTTTAAAGCTCTTCAGTCTGAGGTGGTTCGCTTTATCTGGAGGGGAAAGAAGCCGAGGGTTAGATACGATACCTTAACTCTCCCTCGTTCGTATGGGGGCTTCGGCCTGCCTGATTTTCGTCGGTACCATAAGGCGGCTCAGTTAAGGGTGTTCCTTGAGCACTTGAGGGGTGAGATGAGAACTTATTGGTCATATATTGAGGATGTCCATGCCCATCCCAGAAAAGTGAGGGACCTCTTGTGGGCAGTGGGATCCCCCCTTCCTAGGGCAGTAAAAATACATCCCACCTTGTCTGTGCTGTGGTCGCTGTGGAAGAGGGATAAGAGGAATGCTTCCCTTTCTTCTTGGCCCTCCCCCCTGTCTTCGGTGTGGGCTCCACCATTCGATTTGGGTAACAGAAACCTTCAGGGGACTCAGAGATGGTCGGACGGGGGTCTGGAATGTGCAGCCCAGCTATTCAGCCAGGGTGTGTTCATAGACTATGATAGCCTTGTGGACTCTCTGGATGCTCCTTCAATTTCTATTTTTGACTACTTTTATTATGACCGATCCCCAGTGGGTTGAAGACCTAACCCGCCCCCCCACTCCGCTGGAGAAGGTGATAATAGATTCCAAAAGTAGGAAAGGCTCCCTTTCTAAAATCTACAAAGTTTTGATCACGGCAGACGTAGAGCCCAGGCAGACCTTTATGAAACACTGGGAGGGCTGGGTGGATGGGGAAAAAGGTGCGGCTACTTGGTCGGCCATTTTTAAGGTCCTTTTTTCAGGTTCCCTGTACACAGCGGCAGCAGAACATAATTTTAAGATGTTGCATGCGTGGCACCTTTCACCTGAGAGAATTGCCAAAATGTACTCTGTGTCCTCCCCGCTCTGCCCGAGAGGTTGTGGTCAACGAGGGTCCTGGTTCCACCTTTGGTGGGGATGTCCTTCTATCCAGTTTTTCTGGTCTGAACTCCTGAGCTGGATTAAGGAGATTACGGGGGCTGTCCTTCCCATGCGGCCCCTTGTGCTTCTCTTTGGTGTGTTGGCCTCGAATGAGGGTGCTTAACCTTTGTCCCGTGTGGTTCAGGCCATGTTGCGGGCGGGGAGGCTTGCCTTGGCTCAGAAGTGGAAATGCCCAGTGGTGCCTTCTAAAGCTAACTGGGTAGCTAAACTCTCGGTGATCTTTACGTATGAGAAACTCTCGGCGATCACTCACGACACCATGAACTCCTTTTTGTAAGACTGGATGTTGGTTCTGCTTCATGAAGATTGTGAATCAATGAGACTTTGAACGATGAGATCTTTCATCCGCCTTTAAAATTTGTGAGGCCAGCTGGGGAGTTGCTGGCCGTCCTTTGTTTCTATGATTTGAGACCGTTGTGCCAGTATTGACTGTATATTTGGTCCCGGTTCTGTGAGATGCCTTTCTCTCCTTAGTTCCTTTGGGTATGGTTTAGGTGGGGAAGGGGATGGGTGAGGGGGGGGGGTGAAGTGGGGTCGGGTTTGGGGGTTCCTTGACTTTGTTTCCTTTCAATGTTCTTTGTTTGTTGAAAATTATAAATGCTAAATAAAAATTCATGTGAAAAAAAAAAGCAGGCACAGAAGGAGGTGTCCCTGGTCGTCGTGGTGAAGCTGCTTCCAGTGGCTGTGTGCTGTAATCACGTTAACTGTGCTCTTACTCTAACCTACACAGACCAGGCAGTTCATTTCACAGTGCAATCACTCAAGCTCTCTCATGTATGGACAGTGTTCCTGGATCTACCAAGCTACTGGTACAAAGGCTTTTCTCAGCAGAACTGTTGTACGTGTTCTTACTTCTTCACACAACTGTAACCAGTGTTCTCACAATATTGATGCTCTTTCTCTAGGGGTGCCACCATTGGAAACATTTGACCACTGAATGCAGGGCCAGCTTGGATCCGTTCTCTAGGAGGTGTTCGTGGTATAGCCAATAAATAGAGATGTTGATTTCTGTTGCTTATAGTGGCATACCAGTGGGGCCTGCATCACTCTATTTGTAAAGCTGGTTTCTGGAGTAAATTGGTCCCCAGCCCATCTACATATTCAATAGTATATGGCCGTCGGCCTGTGTGGACTGGGAACCAAAAGAGGCCCTGGAAATAATTTTCTAAGTGGCCCCATGTCACATATTTTCAGCAAGCCCAACCCTTTTCCTGTGGGAAAATTTGAAAATAGCACTCAAAAGAGGCCCAGGATGCAGAGGCCTACTGTGAAATCTCCAGCGTTGCCTATAGGCCAGTCCAGCCCTGGTCGTCGGTGAAGGAGGGGCACGCTCTAGCAAGGAATATGACTTCCTGGCCTAGTCCTAGGAAAAGGTGGAGTATGCTTTGGGAATTGAGGTTTGAAGGCTTCATGTCTAGGAAAAGGTGGGGCACGGCACAAGGGTTTCCATCATGCCTAAAGGGAAGGGGAAGGAGACCCCAGCATGCCCAAAGCACCTACGCCAGGGGGGAGAAGGGTGCACTGAGCAGGTACTGGCAACAGGATAAGATCAAGTTTCAGAAGCAGTCCCCGCCACTCGGCACAGAAGCGAAAACAGAAGATTCTCCTTTGGCCCCAATGGCGCTAAATAAAGAAGAGCCTGTCCAATGTTTTAATGGACTTTAAAGTGAAAATTATGGATGCGTTCCAAGAGCAGTTTGCTACACTAAGAACGGAACAGAAACAATCCATGCAAGAGTTCAAGGGTGACTTGACGAAACTACGAGGAAGAGTGGACACGAATGAAAGGGCATTGCAGGACCTCGCAGAGGGTTCCAAGAACACAGATGAGGTCTTGGAACATCTGTCACGGTTGTAGCATAATCTTGATCTACAGTGCGAGGACCTTGAAAATAGATCAAGGCGCTAGAATATTCGCCTTAAAAATGTGCCCTGGGACGGTCGGCCACCAGGGGGCGCACGGATGGGTTTACTTTCCGTGTAGGCTCCACGCAAGGGTCCTGAAAAGTGGAGTGAGCCCCCACCACGAGACCCCCCCCCAGCCGTAACATCGACAGAAATTAGCGTTGGAAGTGTTCAGGATGCACTGGGAGAAAACCCGAATTGAAACAAAGCTTTTTTCATGGAGAACCCCCCCTCTGCATGACTCGGCGCACAAAGGCAGAGAAGGCCTGCGAGCTCCCGCCGCGCACTCAAGCAATCACAGAACCGTGATACGCGCGGTACGAGGGAGAGTTCGGCGACGCACACCGCTGCCGAGGCCCATCGAAAGGCACTTGCACACAGGTACGCCCGGCCCCATGGTGCCCACCTAATTGATATACGGCCCTTAGGAGGTTTTGCACAACCCCACGTCCGAGAACGCAGGGCCCGGAAGAGGGCCGCACAGACACAGGTTGCCCCCGTGAGGGGACTGCTCTGGAGTGGGCCTAGCTTACACAGTCTCCGCTGTCGCTTTCACCACGGGCGTGGAACGTGGAACCATCTTTGCCCTGCGGCGACGCAGCGCCGGCTCCTCCCGGCCTGTCCGCTCAAGTTGTTCCTGCAGCTTACCATAAGTAGACTCTCCTCCTACGCCATGAACAGAGCAGGCAGCGGGCCCTCTTTCGCAGTCCGCATTCCCCTACGGCGCCCTGCCCCCGACCCTTGTCCCGCGAGGGGCACAGTCACCAGCTAGGTCTGACAATACGGCACCGGGACCCCGGAGAGGTGGAGCGAGCCACAGCGCCTTGGGCCCCAAAAAAAGGGCGCTAGAAGAACTTACTCAGGCTACAAAGGGCTGAGGGTTGGGCCCCTGTCTGCCAGAGCGTGTGCCCTCCTTGGCTCCCACGCAAACTCCGAAGCTTACCGGATCCAGGAACAGAACTCCAACATTCCACCTGGAGTGGGCCGCGTTCATGAGGATTGCCTAAGGTGGTCGTACGCAGACCACAGACAGAGGTCTCTCTCCCAGGGGAACCCCCCCGGAGCCTTTCAATGTCCTACAATACAGGAAACTCCTCAATCAAACAAAATAGAAACAAGAAGAACCAAAGGGCATTTGATCACATGAAAGAGGCTGTTTGAGGACGAAGCTCATATACACAAGCACATACTTCTCAATTGACCATTCCGGCGGGGCAATCTTTCCACACATAGCTAAGATTCACACTCCTCATTGTTGAGGTCCTGCCGTCCATGGACCTTAAGGGCAAACTGGCAAAATATAAGTTTACACCAACCCAAGGACCCCTGAAGTCACCCACTGAGTTCAAGATGTCGACTGCAGGGTCTGATGCTGCTGCAACCAAGGCGGATGTCACTGACCTGCTCACAGAGATGAGAAGCATGAGAGCAGATATAGGCAGCAAAATTGACAAAATTACACAAAGAATGGACAAAATGGAGGACAGGCTGGAACACGTTGAGCATAACCAAACCTCCCTGAACACGTTGGAGGCCCAAATGGACCATCGCATTGCAGAAATAGAACACAGGGAGGAGGAATTACTCCTAAAGGTTGATGATCTCGAAAATAGGGAACGCCGTAACATCATACGTGTGTTTGGTGTTCCTAAAAAAGAAAGCGAAACCGACTCAGACCTAAAGCAAACCCTGCACACCATTTTGAAGCTTCTCTTTTTTTTTAATTTGTTTATTTATAACACAGCACAGAGGAAACAAGACAATAATGGCATGTAAGACCCACAGGCAAATCAAACAAAATAGATTCAAATCCCCTTCCCTCTCCTCCCCCACAGGATCCTGCGTCAGCAGCAGAGGAAGTCTCATTCGGCCTGAGCGAGTTGGGAGCCACCCTACGACAGGGAGAGGGCCCGGGCAATCAGGCGGGGTTTAAAAGTCAAGGCCGGGTAATTCTGGTCATAGTCCAAAACTGGGGCCCACATGTCAGCGAATCGGTGAACCAGACCCGCTTTGGCTGCCGTGACTTTTTCGGCCATTAAGATATCAGTTTAAGCCACCAGAGACTTATCAGGGGGCCTTCTACAGACTTCCAAGTGCGAGCCACTGTGTTTTTGGCAGCCAGTAACAGCTGGGAGACCAGTGCCGCTCTTCTCCCTGTTCTCGGATACGAGTCCGGAAGTGGAATCCCCAAGAGGATCTGTTCAGGCGCCAGGGGGATCTCCATCTGGGTCATCTCTCGGATAATGGCCAGGCATTGAGTCCAGAATTCTTTCACTCTGGGGCAAGTCCACCACATGTGGAAGTATGAACCTATAAAGCCACACTGCCGCCAGCATTGGGGGTCCAGGGTTCGCTGGAAATGATGGAGGCGTAAGGGGGGGGGTAATACCAGCGCAACAAGAGTTTATGAGCGCATTCCCGATTGGTAATGCATCGGGATGTCGTACGTGTTCTCGTCCAAACGTCTATCCATGTGTGGTCTTCGATCGCTCGACCCAGGTCCGATTCCCATTGGGCCATATAGGAGGGCCTGAAGAGTAGGGGGTCATCTTGCAAGAGTTTGAATAGGGCCGAGATTTTACCCCGGGCCGGCAGGTCCTTAATCATAAGTTCTAGGGGGGCCAGGGGTCTAATTGCAGCGGCTCGAGTCTGGGGGTGAGTGCACCAATGCCTTAGTTGGGCATAAGAGAATCTGTCCGTCTCTGCAAGCTGGAAAATCGATTTGCATCGTTCAAAGGTGAGAGGAGCATCGTTCTCAAAGAGCTGTCCCAGAGTTTCGAGGCCTCCCGCCACCCAGTTCCTGAAGTTTTGCGGGCGAGCTCCCGGGGTGAAGGCAGGGTTAAGAAAAATCGGGGAGGCTGCGCTAAGGGATCCAGGGATGCCTCCACGCCTGTGGGCCCATTCCCATGCTTTCAAGGTCTGCTTAGTGGCACCAGAGATGAGGGGGTTCTGGCGAACTCGCTGGGATAACGGCTCCATGGCCAATGCAAAGAGCAGGGGAGATATCGGACATCCCTGTCGCGTGCCGCATGTGAGGGAGATCGGATCCGACATGCGGCCATTGACTCTCAGCCGGGTCCTCGGGGTCTGGTAGTTCGCCAGGGCCATCCGCATGAATGTTGGTCCAAAGCCAAAGGCCGTTAAGGTGAAAGAGAGGTAAGGCCAGTCTATTTTATCGAAGGCTTTAGTTGCGTCCAGGGCGATCAGGGCCAATTGCTGGGAACCCTGAGCAGTGACTTCTATTAGATCTAGAGCCCTGCGGATGTTGTCCTTTGTAGATCTGTGGAGGATGAACCCCGTCTGGTCCGGATCTATAATGCTCGGGAGGATTGGGGCAAGGCGATTGGCCAGGACTTTGGAGTAGATGTTAGCGTCCAAGTTCAATAAGGAGATTGGTCTATAAGAGCTATTTTCAAGGGGGTCCTTTCCAGGTTTAAGAATTAAAACGGTGATAGATTCTTGCATCGATGGGGTGACGGTGCCGGAGACCGTGAACGAGTTGAAGAGGCGGGTCATGGGGGCCACCAGTTGAGGGCGGAAGAGTTTATAGAAGCGTGTGGAGAACCCGTCAGGGCCAGGAGCCCTTGGCTTTAGCCCTTTGATAGCTTCCTCCACTTCCTCAATAGTAATCGGGGACTCCAATTCCACTCTCGCCTCTGGATTGTGGGGCGGAAGCGAGGCTTCCTGAATGTAGGCGCGCTGAAGATCTGGGTCTCGCGGGGTCGCGGTCATTATCTCCAACTGGTGGGCTGTCGCCAACCGTAATTTCTCGTCTTCCGAGTGGTGGGTCCTTCCTTGCGCATCACGCAGGCCTGGGATGAAATTCCTGCTCTTCTCCTTGGCCAGTTTACTGACCAGTAATTTGTTGGCTTTGTTGCTGTGGACGTAGTACCATTGCTTGGTTCTGGTCAACAGACTCGCTTTAGCGTCAGCGTAATGCGCTTCGAGTTTCTGCCGCGCCATCCGCAGGGCCCTGTAGGATTTCGGGGACCAGCCTTTGCGTTTGGAAACTGCCTCTGCCTCGCGAACCTCCGCTTCTAGGATAGTCCGTGCTGCCTGCTTTTGTTTGTGGTAAGCGGCGCCTTGGGCATTCAACTCCCCTCTAAGTACTGCCTTCATAGCATCCCAGGTATTGGCCGGGGAGGTGTCTTTGTCGGGGTTTTCAGCGAAAAAGTTTTTAATCGTTGTGGCAATCGTATCTCTTATAGCCATGTCTCCCAGGATGGGGTCGTACAGGCTCCACTGACGGCGGGGGGGTGGATCCGGGTCGTGAGCCCGTAAGGCGAGCGAAACCGGGGCATGGTCTGAGAGGATCTGGGAGCCAATCTTAACATTATTTGTGAAGGACAGAATCTGGGGGGAAACCAGCATCAAGTCGATCCTAGAGAAGGTACGATGAACGTATGAATAGAAGGTGAAGTCTCTCTCTTCAGGAGATAGCACTCTCCAGGAGTCAACAATGTTCAGCACACGGAATAAGTGGAGTAGGGCCGTGGCCAGCTTCAGGTCTCTAGCTGGCGAGGGGTGAGACCTATCCCTGAGTGGGTCCAGGACCCTGTTGAAGTCGCCTCCAATGATCACCTGTCCCTCAACGAATGGAAGGAGGGAGTCCTCTAGGTCCTGGTAGAAGCCTTCCTGGTGCTCAGTCGGGGCGTAAGCTGAGACCAGGGTGTAGAGTTGACCAAGTACTGAGCATTTGATCGCTATGAAGCGGCCCTCGGGGCAACTCAACGAGTCTAGGATTTGA
Source organism: Ambystoma mexicanum (assembly GCF_040938575.1). Lineage (NCBI taxonomy): Eukaryota > Metazoa > Chordata > Amphibia > Caudata > Ambystomatidae > Ambystoma > Ambystoma mexicanum. Next base: position 248,270,367 of record NC_090930.1, on the reverse strand, counting down.
GGTTTCAGGGTCCTTGCAAATAGAATCGCAGTGCCTCCTTTCTTGGTACCTGCTTCGTAAGCGAGAGAAGTCCGTCGGGAGCAGATGCGTTTCTTGCAGGAATGCGATAGAGGTTCCCTCATTATGCAGCATGTGTAGGATGGATTTCCGCTTCGGGGGAGAGTTCAAGCCTCTGACGTTTAGAGTGGTGAGCTTCAAAGTTAGGTGTGGGGGGTGAAGCCCCGAGTCCGCTTGTTGCGGGAGGGGGAGGAAGTGGTGTGAGCCGAGTCAGCCATAGCCGTGAGGGACATGCAGGATTAAGGTTTCCAATGGCTGAACGTTTTTAAAGGAAGTCTCTAACGGGAGACAAAAACTTCCAACAGTGGCCTCCAACGAGAGGGCCAAACTGTGACCGGGGGACCGAATTTGATTAGTCGGTGGCTCCCCCGGCCACCCTGGACGTCGCAGGGTGACATCTCCAATGTAATTGAGAGTCTCTCCAGGGGTAAAATAGATGACATCCACCCTGGAGGAGGGTATGGGCCGCATTGGGTCCGCGGTAAGCTTGTGGGTATTTCAGTGGTTCTTGCGTTATATGTGTTTCGGAGCTACCAGCCCCCGCTATCTTGGTCTGCGGTTCAGCTGCACTCTCGACCACGGGGTCCGCTTTGGCTTGGGTGAGGCAGCGTCTTGACCAACGCTTGTCTGGCTTGAGGAGTGTGGTTCTGCAGACCCGGGGGAGTCCGGACGGCGAATCGCAGCTGCGTCGTCCAGATGGCTAACGGTGCGAGAAGTGCCCTTATATGAAAACTGTAGCGCTGTGGGGAACAGCCAGCGGTAGCGAATCTGTTGGTCTCGCAAGAAGAGCGAGAGAGGGCGCAGCAACCTGCGCTTTTGGAGGGTCAAGGGGGAGAGATCCTGAAAAGTCTGCAATGGGGAACCTTGGAAAGAGAGTTCATCTTTGGAACGGCCTATCACCGAGATGGCTTCCTTAGTGGTGTAGAAGTGCACTCTTGTAATAACGTCCGGAGGAGTTTCTGTGTCCACTCCCCGGCGGGGCCGCAGTCGGTGAGTGCGGTCAAGCAGGAGCTGCGTCTCATCCATGTCTGGCAGCAGGGATTGAAAAAAGAGGCTTACGTATCCGGGAAGCTCCCTATCAGAGATCGTGGAAGGGACCCCACGAATACGGAGGTTGTTGCGCCGGGAGCGATTCTCCAAATCCTCCTGCTTAAACTCGAGGATTTCGGTTCTGTCCATTAGCGTCCGGATAGAGCGCTGGACCTCCGTTAGTGCATTAGTGTGATCTGTAGCCAGCTCCTCCGACTCCCCCAACCTACTTTCGATGGTGCTGAGTCGTTGTTCCGTTTGCTCCAGCCTGGACGTTAGTTCGGTCATGCAGGACCTGAATTCCGACTTGATGTCGGTCATAAAAGCCTGGAGGTCCTCCTTTGTAGCAAGCGACCCCTTATCATCAGTGGATTCCTGGGGAGTGAGTTTGGGGGTGGGTCGGACTTCTTCCCTTTCTCCCGGGCCAGCAGCATGGAGGAAATGTCACCCGATTTAGTGGTTTTTGGAGCTTTAGACATGGTTTCATGGTGAAGGTCCGGTTCAGGTTCAGGTTCAACCACGCACCGAGACTCGGGGCACTAGCTGCAGATTCTGGGGACAGCAAGGCTAGGGGAGTGGAGTGGGCCGGGGCACCCCAGGAGGCAGTGCAAACAGTCAATGGTCAAGTCCCCCCCAAGAGTGATCAAATACCTTGATGGCCTCGCTTCAAGAGGCCAGGAGGTAGCAGGTCCACAGGTTACCCTCCGTAGAGCAGGTCAGGCAGCCAGAGTCGTAGGTCTGTTCCCCTCAGCTGTAGAATAGGGATGGGCAGGGGCGCCCCAGGAAAGTCAGCGGCGTAGCTCAGGCTGGGGCTCCGCTGTGCAGGATGGCTATGGGTCTCCGATACACCCTCTGCTGCAGGGGCTCAAGGTGCAGGCGGTAGGCGGTGAGGAGGGGTGGGCAGGGGCGCACCAGGAGGCCAAGGAGGGTGTCACGATGGACCTGGGGCAGCCCATAGGAGAGTCAGAGGACAGCGGGCTGTAGGAATGCTGTGAGCCTCAGAAGGTCCCGGAGCCAACGGGGACAAAAGAGGAAAATCCCCAAAGCGCTCCAGGCAGGAGAGAGCGGGATCGCCACCAGCGCCAAGGGCCGCTCAGCCCACCCAGATGATGGAGGGGGCCCCCTCAGGAGCCGAGGCGTAGGTGAGCAGCGTGGGGCCCCCCCTCTCGGAGGCGCCAGCAGTTGTGGGTCTGGTGCGGGGGGCCACCTCTCAAGGGCCGAGGCACAGCAAGGCAGCGTGGGGGCCAGCAGCCGAGGACCTGGTGTTGGGGAGCCGCTGGGCTCGCCCGAGTGGCGGAAGGGTCCCTCTGGAAAGCTGGGGGCCGAGGCGCAGGCAAGTGGCGTGGGGGCCCCACTCCTCCAGGAGGGGGCCAGCAGTTGAGGATCCCCGCAGGAGGGGCACGGGGGCACCGGCAGGCCCAACGGGGTTGCAGGCCAGATACCCGCGGACTGCGGGCATGGAGCGGGAGAGTCTCCAAGTGGTGGAAGGCCGGAGCGATGACACACCGGGGCCGGTGAGGAGGCCGCGGGTGGCGGGAGACTCAGTTCGTGCCTCCGGGGCTCAGGGGGAGCGGGGCGAGCCAGCAGCACAGGCGATCCATGTGAGGTGGGGTGAGGCTAGCGGGCGAAGGCATGCATTTGTAGGGATCCCGGGGGCGTTAGGCTCCCAGATTGCGGCCATCGGTGCGGGGGATGCTCCCCTGCAGCATTTCAGATTGCACGGCGGGCAGAGCAGGAACCGGGGGAAAATCAATGGTGACCGCGGACCCATGCGGAGGCCATTAAAGGAGCTGCCTCATCGTCGGCGCTCCAGGCCACGCCCCCTTGAAGCTCCTCTTTAAGGATGAATCAGTGGACGAACCCACAATTGACTGCATCCACAGAGCTGGAGGCAGACCAGGAGGCCCGAGATCGGTCCTAGCTCGATTTCACAATTATGCGGACAGAGCCCGGATCTTGGAAAAGGCCAGACACGCTTCACAACTTTCACTGGACAATGCAAATATTTCACTCTATCAAGACTTATCATCACTTACTTTGGCAATGAGGAAGAAGTGCTCTCCAATTGCAAAGATGCTGAAGGACAAAGGTGTTAGATACCGGTGGGGCTATCCGTTCTCACCTTTGAGTGGGAAGGCTCGACAATGAAACTTGTTTCGGAAAAGGACATTGCAGACTGTATAGCTGACCTGTTGGGTCCCCAGGGGGAGGGATCCTCCCTTGGTGAGTCAAGGAGAGAGGAGAGTGAATGGTGCACTAAGGGCCTGCGGCGCAGAAGGATTCAGGGATCCAGGAAATTCCGGAGGATGAACAATTCACAGGATATGGAGCATTAACCTGGATTCCAGACTGTCACACCGGACTGCACGAGGCAAAGGAGCGGTGGGGTGAGTAGTATGGCTGAAGCTGAGCGCTCGGGCGCCGCCCGAGGGAGAATCGCAGTGCTTTGGGTGTGTCTGATGGGGGAACTTATGCTCAGCACACGCCAACGATGTACTCGACCCCAAGGTCAGACTTCAGATCTAATTGATTAATTTCTGTCGCACAAACGGTGAATTGGGGCCTGCATGTTTGGGGTGCTCAGATAGAAATATGAGGTAATACAGACACTGGAACAATGCTTAAAAAGGGGGTGAGAATTCATACTTGTAAGTTGTTTTTGCTGGATTATGAGCACACGGTTGGGGGCTCACTTTTATATATGTTTACATTAGGATAGGACCGCTTGTTTCGCGGTTTCCATTGGTGGTCCGAGACCGACTGGGTGATGTTAACCTGGAAGGATCGGACCCCGAATGTAGTGGGGAGAGGGGAGGGAGGGAGGGATATAATGCATCAGAAGACAGACCTGGGGGGCAGAAGAATACAAAACGGGAACATGAAGGGACAGAACATGAACTGGACGGGTCAACCCTTGACCTCTTCAGGACTAATTGAGACCCAATTCAAAGAAGATGAACCACACACTGCACTATCAAACATGACGCGGACCATGAAGCAGACGACTTGGCCATTTACATACATGAAGCTCGAGATGTCACCTATATTCTCTAACGACACATTACGCATATGCACACTTAATGTGAAGGGTTTGAATTCCCCCACAAAACGATCCATGGTGGCCAGAGAATTCAAGAGATCAAACATAGATATTCTGTTTCTCCAAGAAACATGATATCGAAGGGGTGAAGAGAAAGTGATTCCATCTCACGAGGTAGGCTCTTCCTTTTGGAGCTCTAGTATCTTAAAAAAGGCGGGAGTGGGGATCCTAACTCGCAAAAGCCTCCGGATGACAACTCTTGAGACATGGTCAGACAAGGAAGGAAGGGCTCTCATAGTTGTGGGAAACATTTGAGGCACAATTGTCACCCTTGCCACACTTTATGCGCCTCACCAAGGGCAGAATAGGTTCCTCCACAAAATCACTGAGAAGGTTTTTAGCATGGATAAGGGACACATAGCTCTTGGTGGAGACTTTAATACGTGGATGATAGTTCTGTGGATAGACAAACTAGAGCCGATGCACATGACGCACCCACCTCCCCGAGATGAAGCTGAAATTCAAACTAACCCTTGACCTATATGGCCTCACTGACAGTTGGCGCCATTTGCATCCAGCGGACAGAGGCTTCACTTTCCACTCCCTGCCCCACGACACGCCCACGTGTATCGATTACATCTTCCTCTCTGATGGCCTCCTGCGCATACTTCGCGCGGCGAATATACACCCCTCCGCATGGTCGGATCACGATACGGTTATGGTGGACATATGCTGGAACGACCTGGCCCCCTGGAACTCTTAAATGGAGATGTAACGACTCTTAAAAAAAGAGAACGTGCCCTGATAGAAAAGAATATTAGGGAGAAGCTCTATACAGCCCAAAAATTGGCACAGTCCTCCCCATGTGAGAGACCCAAGTATATTGCCGAAGCCAGACAGCTCGGAGAGGAGCTGAAAACACTTATTGTGGGCAAAACAGCTCAAACCCTACAATACCTCAAACAAAAATACTATGAAAAGGGCGACAAAGCAGACGCCCTCCTGGCGGCTCGTCTCCGAGCACAGAAGGCAGAAAGATGGGTTGACCTCATCGAGAGGACAGATGGCACCCTCACAGATACGATAGTAACATCTCCCGATGGTATACAAAAAGCATTTGCCCTCTTTTATGAAGATTTATATACACGTGACCCCCCCTTAGGAAGTATTGACACTTACCTTAAAGAGGTGCGGATCCCCACACTCACATCCATGGAGGCCGAGTCCTTAGATACACCAGTCACAGAAGAAGAAGTTACGGAAGCCATAAAACGCCTAAAGACGGGAAAGGCCCCGGGAGACAATGGTTTCACTCCCGGTTTTTATAAGACATTCTCCACATTCATCACCCCCTTCCTTGCATCCCTGTTCAACCACATCCTTGACACAGGCCAAGCCCCCCCGTCCTTCTCTCAGGCCCTTCTTGCTGTCATTCCGAAGGAAGGTAGAGACCCCAGCTACTATAGCTCTTATCGCCCTATCTCTCTTCTTAACATTGATGCTAAAGTATATGCCAGAGTCATTGCGGCCCGGCTTGAAATGCACTTACCACGTCTAATACACTCTGATCAAGTTGGCTTTTAATCCATGAAGCACAGGGAATGGGAGGGGATCCGTCCCTTCTGTCACTAGATGCAGAGAAGGCCTTCGATAGGGTGTCATGGGACTTCCTAGAAAGGGTATTAGTTTGGAATGGGTTGGGGCCGAAGCTCCGCCGCGCCATTAAAGCACTGTACACCTCTCCCACAACATCAGTGACAGTGAACGGAGGCTATTCACAATGGTTTCCCTTGGAAAGGGGGACAAGGCAGGGCTGCCCACTGTCAGCGATATTATTTGTGCTGCCCCTTGAGCCGTTAGCGCAAAAATTAAGACAAGATGGTAGAGTTAAGGGAATCACAGTGGGAGAACTTGAATATAAACTAGGCCTCTACGCTGACAATATCTTATTACATCTAACTGATCCCCTGGCTGCGATCAGCATAATTGAAGAATATGGCGAACTGGCCGGCATGAAAATCAACACCGGGAAGTTGATCCTCCTCCCAATTGATAAAAGTAGAGATTCCACAGCGAAACGCTTCGCTTCCCTAGGAGTAAAGGTCAGCCTCTCCACACTCCGATACCTGGGCATTAATGTTACTCGTGACCTGGAATCACTATACAAAGCTAACTTCCCTCCATTATCACATGCCCTTCAAAAAGATATCCAAAGGTGGTCCAAGCTTACCATCTCTTGGCTGGGCCATTTAAATGCAATAAAAATGGTGATTCTCCCTAAAATACTCTACCTGTTCCAAATGCTTCCCATCAAAATGCCCCAAGAATATTTCACGGATACCAGAAAGTCTCTTTTAACCTTCCTGTGGCAAAGTCAAAAGCCTAGAGTCCCCAGATCTTTGCTCCAGCTCCGAAAGGACAATGCAGGGGTAGGCCTCCCAGACATAGAAACATATTATAGAGCAGCCCAACTCTGTGTCCTCGTTCCACACGTCAGGCAGCAGTCAGAACTATAATGGATAGCCCTGGGCAACTATCATCTCCGTCCTTTTATCTTGGGTGAATGGCTATGGTTCCGGGGCCCCAACTACGTAATAGCGTCAAAACTCACCCCATTATTGGTACAATATGGGCAATATGGAAGCCAGGCAAGAAAATGGTGGGAGTTACAACCTGGCCCTCTCCACTGGGACACCGTTGGTCACCAGGGATCGGAGATGCAATCCCGGACCCAGGGAGCTTTGAGACCTCGTACGATGCGGGATTAGAAAGGGCGGGTCAACTCTGGAGAAATGGCTCCTTTATCACTATTCAGGAGCTTCAGGAGGCACTCGGTATAGGCCTGCTTTCGGTCTTCCTATACCTGAGACTCAAGGGGGTGATGACAAGGGCGATATGGAAAGACCAGTTACAAAGGGACCTCACCCCGTTTGAAAGAATTCTTAACACATGCACGAGCTCTAGAGGTTTAATAAGTGCAATGTACTTGGCATTGATTGAGGTCGATATTACACCATCCCTCACACTCAAGGACAGATGGGAAGCGGACATGGTTAGACAGATCTCACAAAAACTATGGCTACAAATATATAGACGAACGGCGAAATCATCTATATCTTGCCAATACAAACTACATGACGTCAAGTTGATGTATAGATGGCAGTATGACCCAATCCGGCTTGCCAAAATGTACCAAGGGGTAAGCCTATACTGCTGGAGGGGCTGCGGGAAGCGGGCCGACTATTGGCATATGTGGTGGGGATGTGCAGTGGTCCAAGCCTACTGGTCAGAGGTTCTCAGTTGGATCAGGGAATTAGATGATGATGAAAGGGAGAAACAACCACTGTTGATTCTGTTTGGCCTGGTTGAGACAGACGACACGACCATGAAAGCACCCAAAATGATACAAGGTCTATTGATGGCCGCAAGAGCATGTCTCACCATGGTATGGAAGAGAGCAACGCTCCCTATCAAAACTGAATGGCTGGGTGTTGCCCTGAACATATATAGAACGGACAGCCTGACTGCAGCCCTACATGGAGATCGCACCACAGTTGAGAACGCATGGTCTGAATTTCGTGCTAAATATGTTACATGAAAAGAATGTGTGCAAAGCGTTACTACATTCAGAGACAATCTACTCAACGGTCGATGTTGTCTGCTACGCCAAATTCATAGGTTATATTGTGCTCGTGCGCCCCATGTCATAGATATAAGAATGGTTCCGATGTAACAATTGGTCTCTTCTAGCTCTCCAGACGGCACTATGTGAAAAGGGGGAGAGGGGCGGGGTGAAGGTAATTGGTTTTGATGATGCAATTGGAAACTTATGTGATCTCCAAAGACTTTATATGCTTTACACATGATTGTTCTTTTTGTGAAAACTCTTTTATCTGACTTGTTGGTGGAAAATGCCTGTAAATGATTGTCAAACTTCTACCTTTGCAAAACTAATAGAACTGAAATAAAAAAAAAGAATGTGCCCTGGGATGTGCAACATTTCTTTGCAAATATTCAAATGCGTCTGAACACAATTCATAGGGTGGGCCCACTCAGGAAGGAACCAGGGGCTTGGTCGAGGGATGGGCTGGCTTGATCCAGGAAAAAGTCAGGTACAAATTGACCTTTCCATTTGGGTTACTGTTCACTTGGAAAGGGAAACAGTGTCGGATTACTTCATGTGTTGAAGGAGTGGTTATTTTGTCTCTGAACAATGATTAAGCCCCTTTAGCTTTCCGGAACGCTAAACTGGACAGCCTGAGGAAAAAACAGTAGGAATGGTCCATGGTGACGAGGGATGGAAGAGGAACCCGTGCTCTGAAAGGAACGGTTAAGGACAAAGCTAAGAATTTGGACGGTTGACAAAGCTTCGTGCACTGTCGGTGTCCGGTGTGGGCGGCGGGGGTCAGCTGAAATTTACTAATATCTGGGCACAATGATGTTATTGTCTACTTAAAGGGATAGTTGGAAGCCTTGGATTGTGGCAAGGGCTGTGGAGGAGATTGGGGGCCAGGGGATGGAATGTGTTGGATCATGGCCAGCGACTCGCGTTCTTGGATATCTTTAGAATATATGGTCCGACCTGGGCTGTTGCTGCTTAAGCGGTGATGGAATGGATTACACCTAGAAGTGATGTTCAAGGTTCTTACATACAATGTTAGGGGTTTAAACTCCCTAATTAAACGTTGTCAAGTCAAACACTTTCTGAAAATGGAAAAGCTTGATTCTCACTTTTTAAGAAATGCATATATGGAAATGCAATAAGAATAGATTCTGACTTTGTGCCTACCGATACGTTTTTCAGGCCAATGCATGGGATAAAACAGCAGGGGTTATGATAGCCTTCAAAAATATCTACACAGGAGGACAAGCAGGGCTGATATCTATTTGTTAAATTTAGGGAAGGCAGGCACATTTATACGATGGCCACGGTATATGCCCCAAACTCGGGACAAGATGGATATCTATGGTTCGTATTTGCAGAATTTGAAAAAATGGCAGAGAGGAGTATCACCTTGACAGGGGATTTCAATTTGGCTTGGACTCCGAAAGTAGATAGGAGTGGGAGCATCCTGTGAGGGCAAGGGGCTCCGTCTAAAGGGCTTAAAGCTTGATTCTCCCATTTGGAATTAGTAGATACATGGCGCGCTTGTAGGGGTAACGAGCTGGGATACACCTCTATTCTCATGTTCATAGAACGCTTTTGAACATTGATTACATCTGGGTATCGGGGAACTTGGTGGGTAAAGTGATGGAAGTGGTGGTGGGTTCTATTGCTCTTTCCGATCACGCCCCTTTGTCGGTTTCACTAAACATACACCTCATTCCTACGCAGCTTTGGCGGTGGTCTTTCCCAGACAATATTAAAGATGTGGTGCTTTCGGAGGTCGTAAAGGATAAAATGATGGTTTACTTCTTGGTTAATGGTGAGGCAGACGCTTCCCTGGGGAATTGGTGGGATGCATTGAAGGCAGTGATGCAGACAGAGCTAATAGTGTTGAAGGCCACCGGGGATAAACAAAGAAGAGCGTTGGAACAAGACTTGGAATCCCAATTACAAGAGATCATGTTGAAAATGGTCGGTCAACTGAGTAGAGCTACTATGAAACAGGATAGAGAAAAGCAAGGGCAGATGGGTTTACTGAGGGCTAAATGGGCGGAGAAGAGTCTGCTTAATTTGAGGCAACTATTTTCCATTTAGGGTAATAGAGCAGACAAGTTACTGGCCAGGAAACTTAGAAAAAAAGTAGCGTCTCAGACCATAATGTCACTTCAAAGGAATTCTGAGGAACTAGTGACAGAGAATGGGGAAATGTTAAAACTCTTTGAACATTTCTACGGGGCCCTATACTCCTCTGACCATCCTCGGGTAGGCCCCCAGGGAGAATTCAATACATATGAAGACCCTATCGAAGGAAGACAGAGATCGGCTAGATGGGGATATTTTAGAGGAAGAGGTTAATAATGTCATTAGGAAACTTCCCCTGGATCATGTACCTGGCCCGGGTGGTTTACCGGATGTATTTTACAAGAAATATCTCTTGGTACTGGCCCCGAGGTTGACGTCCTTATATAATTCTTTTGGGAAATGCGGGGGTATTTCAAACTCAATGAACCAAGATAAAGCTAACAAAGACCCCACTTTGTGCAGTTCGTATCATCCCATTGCCCTTATCAACATTGATGTGAAAATCTATACAAAGATACTGGCAACCCGACTAGTGGGCTTTCTCCCCGATCTGATATATCCCGATCAATCTGGAATTATTAAATCTCGTCACACGTTCGATAATATCTGGAGGGTATGTCACCTTGTAGAAATGATGTCTAACTGTAAGAATCCCTCCCTCCTGCTCTCCCTTGATCCTGAAAGGCTTTTAACAGGGGTGAGTGGTCTTTTCTGTTCAACACCATGGGCATATGGGATTTGAGAGCAGATTTTTACAAATGGTACATGCCAATTATCATTCACTCTCTATGAGGCTTGTAGTGAATGGCCAGCTGTCGAGAGAAATTAATCTGGAACGAGGAACCAGGCAGGGATGCCCGCTCTCGCCGCTATTGTATGCCATATATTTAGAACCCTTTCTACAACAGCTGAGGGAATCTTCCAAAGTGCAGGGCATTATGTTTGTAGGTGAGGTGCATAAGGTGATGGCCTTCGCAATATGTTGCTGACCCTCTCGGACCCGGTCACCTCACTTACAGAGGTGGTGATGGAGGTAGAGGTGTTTTCAAAGGTGGCGGGGTTGAACATTAATATTAATAAGTCTGAAATTCCTAATCTGTCTTTGACTGGGGAAATATCACAGAAGGTGCAGGACTGGTATCCGTTCCAGTGGGGACTGGTATCCGTTCCAGTGGGCTGAGGAGGGATCAGATATCTGGGTGTTACTATTACAGAGACATTGGACTCTCTATATGGAGCATACTATAAACACCTACTAAGCAAAACAAAATTGGATTTGGAACGGTGGGACCCTTTTAATATATCATAGATGGGTAGGATCGCTATGATTAAAATGGTGACCCTTCTGAGGTTTCTCTATCTTTTCCAAGTCTTACAGGTTTCCCTTCCTAAAACCTTTTCTAGGACACTAAACAAGCTATTATCAGCATTTATTTTGAATACTAAAAGGCAGAGGGTTGCCCTACGATTATTAATTGCTCTGAGATCTTCAGGAGGTCTGGCACTCCCTAATTTCTACCACTATTTTTAAGCTGCGCAGGTGAGAGTTATTAAACCATGGTTTGTGACAAACACAACGAAAATGGGTTAAAGTGGATACAGCGGTAGCAGGGATCCCACTAGCTGAGGTCCTATGGCTCGACAAAGCAGATAAACTGGGAAGTATGCATGTGTTTCAAATCACTACACTGATTGAACATATATGGATGATTTGGTGAAAAAGCAGAGAATTTTCGCCTATACCCCCTGTTTATGCACTTGTTTCATAACCCACGGTTACGCAATGGAGATGGAGAGGAATTCCTTTAGACACTGGAGAGAAGTTTGCAGCTGAGGGATCTTATGCAGGAACAGGAAGGGATGACTTTCGAACAATGTAAACAGAACTTTGATCTGGGGAAGGAGATAGAATGATATACTAGCAATTGCGGCATTGGGTATCAAATCTACGCACCAAACTGGCTGCGAACAGACAACTGACGTCATTTTAAAAAATACATTATCACTCAATCGGCCAATAAACATCTTGTTTTGTCACTATACAAACTCTTTACAGAGAGTCCTGGTTCTGTGAATGGCCCTATATAGGGAAGAGGGAAGGGACACTGGGTCATCATATCGTTCAAGAGGATTGAACATTTCTCTCGGGTAATATCCCCAAACTGACCGGGTCTATACAGATCCGGGATGTATGGTAAAAGGTCTTGCTTCAATGGCATTATACCACAGAGAGGTTACAGAAGATGTTTCCTGATGTATCTGCTGGATGACCTGTAAAGGATGGGGAGACTCGGCCCACATCTGGTGGACATGTCTGATTATTCAACCATTTTGGGAACAGGTGATCACTTCAATTAACAAAATGCTCAAAGCGAATGTTGCCCTAGGAATGGAAACTTGCCTGTTGGGTCTTTGGGATAGGGAATCTGCACCACAAACTAGATGGCAACTTAAATCATATGTGATATTAGTGTTGGCAGCTATTCCAGTAGTGGCCAGGAATTGGAAGAAGGAGGCCCCAACTGAACAGGAATGGCTGTCGAAAATCAGGAACATTTTAACGATGGAATGAACGACATGTAACATTAATGGGGAATATGTGAAGTTCAGGCAAGATTGGGGGTTGGTCTTATCCTATTTACTCAGTAATTATTGATATTGTTTATGTCCTCAAAATGTAAAAATATTGGATATTTTGTAAACATCCTTGGCTCAATGTGTATGTATCCACAAGCGGTTACTGGATGTTCATTCCCCTGTTCAGTTCCTTATGTGGGGTGGTCCCGGGGGTCAGGAGAATCTGGGGTTAGGGAGGGTAATTGGTTGTTGTTGGGGCCTATTCCTCTGTTGTATATGGAAAAATACCAATGACCACAATTTAAAAAAGAAAATAACTGTATCCCACAATTTTCGATGATATTCGGTGGCAGAACGCCTCTGCTGCATCCTGCTCTTCTTCTGAGCGTAATCGGGGCATGAGAACCTCAGGTGACTAACTTTTGGCAAAGCACCGTGGCTGGCAGCCATCTAACTTCAGTGTCCAGCGTAATGAGAGGGGGCCGACGGGCGCTACCCACGAGGAGGTGCGCCAGAGCAAGCGGGCGTCAGCTTTTTTATAAAGGAGGGTGTGCGTTCCCGACGGGGACGAAGGAAGATCCGTTGATTGGCTGGGCACACACTGGGCTAGCTAGTGGTCAGGACCGCAGGAAGAAGGAGAGGTGAGCAGGCGAGAGGCCCGCCTGTGGTGAGCGCTGTATTTGCTAGGCCAGGGAGTAGCATGGCTTGGTATCTGGGACCTGGCGCACACTTCAGAAGTGATCGTCTGAGTTTGAAGGTGCCTTCGGGCCTCTGGATTACTACAACCCGCCCGAGAGCAGATCGAGAAGGCACAGCATCCTGAAATTATCAGAAGGAACGCACTGCAGGCAAGCACAAGCATAGAATTAACTGACACTCTTTGTGGGCTGGGGAGCATTTCCAACCCCCCCCCCCTTTTCCATCCATACACAAGGGTGTAAAGGGGAAATTTGATATCTCTTCTTTTGAACCTCCCCTGTAGGCCCCCACCTGCTGCCCTGGGTAGTTAGACTACACCGTTGAGGGGCACTGGTCACCAGGAAGAGAACAGGAACCAACCCAGGCAGAGCACACCCCTCAAAATGCATGAAGGCTGCACAGCAGGATGGCACTGTTAGGTGTGTTACGGGGAGCTTCGCTGGATCCTTGGATGCGAACAAGACTCAAAAGCATGCCACATCAGGGGCTGACCAACACTCTATGGCTGCTGCGAACAGAGCAGCCACAGGATCTGCTCCCTGTGTCTGACACGTGTTGCGTCATTGCTAAAGATAAATTACGGAAAGCGGGCCTTCAGAATAAGATGGGACAATACACTGTAAACGGACTCCCACCCTCTAAATCTCACACCTTTGCAACAGCATGCGTGGGAGCGGAAGGGAGGACTCTCAGATCTCGTTCACAGATATGAATGCCATTGGTGAATCTAGGTCCTCCGTGGAGGAAATAATTGATGGCCTCTCATCTGAAGTGTCTTTCCTGCATCATGACTTTCGCAAGCTTGTTTTGAGAGTGGGAGAAGCAGAACAATGCATTTCAGATTCGGAGGACGCTCTCAAACGAAGAGAGAAGCAACTGGCATCAGTTTCACAGAGCTTACCTCCCTGGAAAGCTGAGCAGAAGACAGTGAAGAAAGGTCGCAGCACAATAACCTCTGTATTCTGAGGCTGCCAGAGAAGGAGGAGGGACCCATCATGGAGCTTTTTTTAGAACAATGTTGGCAGACCTGATGGCACTCAAGAAGCTCTCAAAATTCTTCTCCATCGAAAGAGCCCACCAGATCCTGATGGGATGCCCCGTTCCTGGAGCACTCCCATGCACAATTATTGCATGACCTTTGAACTATAGAGAGCAGGATGCTATGCTGCAAATGGCGAGGGCCACCGGCCCGATCACCTACAATGGATACCGGATTAGAGTTTTCCAGACTACAGCGCGGAAGTGCAAAGAGCTTGCCAGTCCTTTGACTCAGTAAAGAAAAAGTTGATATCTCAGGGAATAAAATAAGTCCTGTTCTTCCCCGCACAGCTCAAGATGCACCACAGGGGGACAATTAATCTTTTCAATAATTCTAAGGAAGCATGGGGCTGGCTTGAAATGCAGATCCAGTCCGCACCAGGGCCTTGGTCTTCATTCAAAAGGCCAAGGCCAGAACCCGACTGTCATCTCCAGTTTTGTTTGATTCGCAGGTCTCGGAACCACTTGTGGGTAATGAAGTTCCAGAGGTGGCGGGCAATGGTTGAACTTACTGTAACGTTGATGCCTGCTTATACGTAGCCGATTTCAAAACTGCAGTCACCACTTATGGGCAGGGGCTTGAGTCTGACACTGGCTGTCTCTCTATGGTTAACCCACACATGGCTGACATTGTTTTCTTGTTTAAGTTCGACACAGGATTAGGGTGACAGGGGAAGTACAGACAGGGTAGGTAGAGAGAAAAGGGGATGTTTATTTGGTTTTTGTAAATGGTTTATCTGCATTCCTTGGAATATCTACTTGAGGGTGACTGGGGCAAAAATGCTGTCTTCTGCTAGTAGCAGGTATGGGTACGAGCCCACTTCATGCATAACTCTTGATGTAAATTCGCTGGGATGATTGCACATGAGGGGGTGGTCTCTCTATTAACATGGAATGTGAACAGGCATTAAGCAAAGACTAGTGTTGCAATGCCTCAACAGATGTTCACCAGGAATTTCTCTCCTTGCAGAAACACATTTAGCAGGGACGGAATGCAAGTTCTTCAAATGAACCAAGTACAAACCGGCTTTTTATGCCGAATTCTCCAAGGGAGCATGGGCACTTTAATACTCATACACAAGAAGATCCCCTTCAAGCTCACAGAGGTACAATCTGAACCTCATGAAGATTTCTTTGGTGAAGGAAGAATTGTGGGGGGGCACCTGGGGCATTGTGGCTATTTATGCACCCCTCTTATGCTTGAACTACTACATCACCTCCAGGCACTGATAGTACACGGCCAAGCTGACACATGGGTTTTAGGGGGAGACTTCAGTGAGGTTATGGATTTCGGCTATGACCAAACCCACATTGGCTGTAGAAACCTGGATCTCCCCACTAAATTGTGTTGCTTTGCCACAGCAATGGGTTTAGTAGACACATGGAGGATGCTATGCGCTTATGAGCAGGGGTATCACAGTATAATATAATAATTATAATAATTCATTCTATTCTGGGGTACATACCTCTATGTCATGAATCGACCATTTTTTCATCCCAAGCAATATCACTCACAGGTTTATTTCAGCAGAATTTCTGTCCAGAGGGATCTTGGATCACTCACCACTACTTATAGAGCTTGAAAGCAGGTATAGAAAACCCACAGCAATGTGGCGATTAAACACATACTACCTAGGCTTGCCCGAATTCACAGAGGGATTATCTCTCACAACAACGGATAATGAAGGGACGCTAGACAGTGCAGTTACATTGTGGGAGGGTTACAAAGCGGTTCTAACAGGAGAGGCCCTGTCACGGGTGTCATCAAAACAGAAACAGCAAGCACAAGTAGTGGAGGATGCCGAATTAGAATCTATTTTGACAAAGAAGAATTCCTCGCTTTTGAGGTTACCTGCTTCACAGGAGGCATTGCCTACAGCCCATATTGTGAAATGTAGCCTTAGACAATGCTAAGCAGGCGCATTGGGCCACACGCAGTCAGACTCATGAATCTGGAGATAAATTGGGCAACATGTTAGCCTGGTTGGAAAGGGGGGATAGGGGAAATGGGTATGTGAGGGCTTTTCAGGATGTTAATGGTGAGATTCTAACAGAAGATGCGGATATTGCTGATGCATTTGCTGCTTTTTATGAGGCATTATGCCATCCCCCACAGGAACGGTTCTTAGCTGAGGGGCTGAAAGTTATCGATTCAGTGGCCCTCCTGGTACTCACAGCACAACAGACTTTGGGTCTGGAAAGTGATATCCCTGAAGATGATCTTGCCACAGCTGTCTCTCAGCTGCGGACTGGGAAAACCCCAGGGCCCAACGGCTTCCCTGAAGAGGAGTGGAAGAAGTTGGGGGAACCTCCATATTGGACCCCTACATCGCCTATTCACAAAATGCAGACAAGATGGACACCTTCCTGCACACTTTAGGAAAGCATGCATATTAGTCCTCCCCAAGCCTGGGAAACCACCAGATTGCTGTTCCTCTTACCGGCCCGATATCACTTATAAACGGGGAGGCCAAGATCTTGATGCAGGTTTTGGTTAATCCCCTACTTGGGGTAATTGGCTCTTTAGTTCATCCAGACCAATGCCAGTTCATGCCTTTTAGATCCACATACATGAATCTCGGAAGGGTGTTTAGCTACCATGATACCAGACTCACTTGCAATCGTTGCTGTGGATTTTGAAAAAGGTTTTTGTTTTCGTCTGTTGGGATTCCCTATGGGTGATCATGGGACGCATAGGATTTGGGGAGAATATCTTGAACCTAATTTGTCTGCTTCATAACTCCCCGGAAGCAGAAGTCAGACATAATGGGATATCCTGTAGGACCTTCCCCCTGGGTCGTGGGAGGAGGCAAGGGTCACTGCTTGCTCCCTTACTGTTTACTCTGGCCATAGAACTGCTTGTGATCAAACTCGAAACAGACCCGGATTGGCTGGGATTCAAATGGCTTTGGAATGGTGAGGACCGGGTCTCGCTATACGTGGATGACCTCTTGATCTACATGAGTAATCCTTCAGTCTCCTGTCACACTGTGACTCGAATACTCAATGAGTATCAAGGGTTTAGCGGGCTCAAAATAATCTGGCAGAAATCTGTCTTTTTCCCTAACACCGGGTGGTGATGAGGCAATCCCACAAGACTGCCCCTTTCCAATTTTGGTAACTGGCTTTAAATACTTGGGAATTCACGTGGGTCCTTGTCCCTCAGACTTTCTCCGGCTAAATCTCCACCGTTGACAGATAAATTTGCTCAAGACGCTGTATGCTGGCAATGTCTCCCATTTACATTATTGGGCAAGGCGGCTCCCTTCAAAATGTTAATACTCCCTAAATTCATTTACGTGTTGCAAAATGCTCCACTCCATGCCCCTAATCCTATTTTCACCAGGATTGATGTTACCCTCCGGGAGTTGGAGGGGAAAAACAGCCACGTATTGCCCTAAGAACGTAACAGCTCTCAGACCCAATATCCAGCGATACTACTGGGCCGCACAACTGGAAGTGGTGGACGACTGGCTGCATGGGGACCCAAGGCTACCCCACATTACAATAGAAAAGGGATGGATGAGCGGAATGCTGCCTATGCAAGTGCTGTATGGAGGTAGGAAAGGAGGTAGGAAAGGGGAGATAGCCCACCCACAGATGATACAACATACCCAGCATGTATGGGGGGATAGGGGTGTCAGCCAGACTCTAGCTTATTCAATTCAAGATACTGCATCGTGTTTATTACTCTCAAATGGCACTGGTTACATGGGGCAAAGCAGATAATGGCAACTGTCTGCGGCGTGGGAGATTGTGGGGTACATTCTTCCGCAACGAAGTTTTTGGGGGAAAATGCATTCATAGGTTGTCCACTGTGCTGGGTTCTCGGCTGCCTCAAGACCCAAAACTAGCTCTGTTTGGAATATGGGGAGTGGCTGTGTTTACAAAGTATGAAAAAGTGTTTTAAGCTGTAACAATTGGGCTGACGAAAAGGATCATTGCTGAAATGTGGGCTCAGTGGATCATCCACGACTTGTTGGACTGCCGAAGTAGACAGGAGAGAACAGTGGTTCAATAATAGATTATCTTTTTTTGTCGAGGAATCTGTTTGAGAGATGCTCAGATTTTGTGGTATGCAACGGGGGCTCGAGTGATCATAACATGCTGACAGCTTGCATTTGTCTGTACTCGTGATCCAAGCGAGGGTGCCTTTGTCACAAAACTATTAGTAAACCAATCTCGAAACTGGGTCACTAAATTCAGATATAATGGCACATGCCTGAATAAGAAATTACAGGAGTCTATAGAGAGTTTCTTACATGATGAATTACTCAGAGTATGCTCGCCCTCGAATTTTGTGGACCACCTATGGGAGAGTTGATCCCCCTGGACAGTCATTTAAGACGAAATCCTTTAATCATCTTCACGCTTTCGATTACCCATTAGCGGAAAAAATCATTGAGAGCCTCAATTCGAAACTTGGGAAAAGATTTCCCTATATCACACCCTCATTATATCACTGACGCAAAAAGGTTGTGTAATAACCAAAGCGGGTGGTTGCGTGCTAACAGATATCTCAGAGAGGAACGAGATGCAGAATTGATGCTGAAGATCTTGCACAGCAAAAGCTCCCGTTACTTTTGGGCATTAATTAACAATATGATGACTCCGCAAATTCAGGTGCAAAGCAACGTTATATCTGAAACTGCCAGGTATGATGATGAGACTGATAGCTACAAACTTAGCAAGGAACAGAGATGGAATTTGACCTTGAATTAAGTACTAATTGGAGGTCTAATTAAAACATCTTCATCCTCGAGGGCATCGGGCACGAATGGTCTAACAAACACAATATTGAAGGGGAATGCACAGCTTTGTTCTGGGATTCTGATGAAGTTACTCAGAGAAATACTGGATAAGCAAATGTGTCCCCCATGTGAAAGTCGGCTATAATTATACCTATCTATAAGAAGGGCAATCAGGCTGATCCTTCCAACTATCGCCCGATCGCCCTTCTGGATGCCAACAGTAAAATCTTTGCTGGGGCGTGTTTGCCGAGCCCTGAAGGAGTGGCTTAAGGTGAAAAAGATTATTCCAAAATTCCATACCGGCTTTAAGAAAGGTCTGTCAACTTCAATGAATGGCTTGCTCACTTCAATGGGAAAGAAATGGCCCTATATTATATGGGACATGGATTGACTTATCAAAGACCTTTGATACTATCCGCTGTGAATGACTATGGTGGAAGATAGACTCCTGGGGTCTCCCTAGATCACTCTTGGGGATACTAATGAGCATGCACGAGGACACTACCCTAAGAGTAAACATGAATCTTATAGGAGATCTGTCAAGGGAAGTGCTCACTGAAAGAGGGGTTAGGCAGGGATGCATTGTTGCTCCCATTCTGTTTAATCTTTATTTAGCTGATTTAGCAGAATTTCTGACCTCCAGCTCTCTAGCAAGTCCAAAATTTGTCAGGCAAGCCATACATTTTGTGGCATATGCCAATGATATTGTCCTGCTGGACCACACACCTATGGGTCTGCAGCGTCTTTTAAACTTATTCAGCGAATACGTCAGGGCGAATAACCTTAAGGTAAACCTGCAAAAATAAAAAATATTGCTGTTTAAGAGATCACAGAGGCACGCACCTCATTTGAAGTGGCAGCTACTGGAGGAAACGGTGCCACGAGCTACAGAAGTCACCTATCTAGGCCTTAAATTGTGTCCAATCCAGACACTGAAGCATCTGGAATTGGACTTGGAACTAAAGGCAGCATCACTGGTGACCCAAATGAAAACAATCTGTAGTGTGTACTGTACATTTTCTCTTACTCTAGTAATAGGATTCTACAAAATGAAGATAATACCATCCCTTATATATGGTTTGGAGAAATGTCTACACTCACAAGTACTGAATTCATCCAAGATTGAAGGAGCGATCTGGAAAAAGACCTTGAATCTACCCTTGTCCTTACCAATAATGTGCCTAAAATATGATCTGGGATTGCACTCGCTGAAAGCAAGTATGGATTGGAAATTGGTCTCCTTATATAGATTGATTGTAAACCCATTGGCAAATTCACTATATGAGGATATAAATTGCAGAAAGACTCCTGTTCATTTTTAATAAATTCGGAGGCGTATGTTGTCAACATGCTCTGTAAGTGCAATCGTATAAGGGAAGATCTTATTGCAAATCCGACGGGTTCTAAGTGGGCTCTCTTACGGCAGGATTGGATAGAGACTATAGATCACATGCAGAGGTTAAAGCTAGCGAAATCATTATCCCAACATGATAAACCGTGTGATTATCTCCTAGATGTTTTTATTTTATTAGTGTTTATCAGTTGACAATAAACTCTTTTTACACTACATTAGTTTATAATAACCATAAAATATACACACTGCAAAAAGTGACCACATTTAGACATCCACAGAAGGAGTAAATAGAGACCACCATTTTACCAAACACCATCCCAGATTTCTCGCAAATCTCATTCCCCCTGATGAAGGATCTTTCCCAGCTCATTGAAAACTATACCCAATAGTTTAGTCAGACCGAGTATCATGGTCTGGTTTGAGGTCATCATGAGTCTATCCCAGAGCGAGGACGTCAAGGCTGATGAGGTTGAGTGCAAGCAAGGGCCTAATAGCCTGATTCTATCACTCAAGAAGAAAGGACATTCTAATACCAGATGGAATATTGATTCTGAACGAGCCTGGCCAAAGGCTCTGCACCCTCGTAGTTCTACTGGGAGGGCAAGCCTAGGGCCAATACCTTCTAATGTGGGAAGAGCATTAAGATGGCATTTCAAGTATCATTCCCTACTCTTCTGCAACAGGAATTTGGCCAGATACTCTCTCCATTTCCTAGAGGCATAATCGATTTGTTTTCTCTTAAATAATTGTAGTCTTTCCAAATCTGTCCCATCCGTGATTCTGTCCCATCGTAGTACCCTTATTCCTTACATGGTCAGAATCTAGTGCATTCCTCTCCATTCATTCTTCAAAGGCCATACAGCGTATGTTGAATTTACTCAAGAAAGGTACTGAGTGAGGCCTAATTGTTAAGCAATCATGCAGATAAGACCCCATATTAGGTTCTTCTGTCGTCTTTATCTTGTGTGACAGAAGCAGTCTTCTTTTTATATACTGGGCCCACCATGAGGTAATGCCCAATTCCAGTCGAATTACACTCATCTGGATCGATTTCGAAAGCCCCAGCACTGCTTTCCAAATTTTTCCTTCTAGTGCATCTAGAAATGTCCTGTTCTTAAAAGGAATCAGTTCACACCCATACAACATCGTGGCAGTTATTTTTAACTTAATTAATGGAATGAGGGAGTATGCACACAATTTCCTCTTAAGGACCTTCATGAGAGAAATACACGGGAGCACTTTCCACTCCATCTTTTCTTTCCGCGTGCTAAATTGAGCCCTAGAGGAAAATGGAAAGCCCAAATAGTTTATGGTAGTGGCCTTAGCTACCAGTGACTTATTTAGCTTCCAAGTAAAGGTTTTCCTTTCATGCTTGTTTGTGAAGGCCATAACAAAGGATTTGGCGGAATTTATTGTGAGTTTATTTCTAGCCAAATAGTTTTCAACACCCTCCAGTAATCTCTGCAAGCCTGCCTCAGTGGAGTCCAACAGCACAAGGTCGTCTGCGTAGGCAATTATATTTGCCCCCACACCTTTCCATTTCAGTGGGTAGCACTTCCATGTATTGCTTTCTTCCCACAGACCAGCAAGGTAAAGGTTAAACAGAAAGGGGGCTAGGACACACCCCTGGCGCACTCCTTTAGTGATAGAAATTGCCTGGGATAAATCACCCTGACTGTTCAATCTTACTTTAACCGTGTTATTGGAATACACTAGCTGGACCATACGTAATAACCCCTTGTCAATTCCCCATTACCTCCCTAGATATCTTATGTGCTGTCCAGACAAAAATTTAAGGATGGATTTCCTAAGGCTATGCCTTAACTTGATCCCTACAGGTGACATTGTGAAATCTAGGCATAGGTCATTACTTGGAATTACTCATTGTTCAATGTGTCATGATACTGTTACCCATACATTGAAGCATATTCTGATTGACTGTAAGAGCACTGTTGATCTGAGATATTGTTTGTTGGGTAGGTTTGTGCATAAACAAGAATGGCTGTTAACGAACGCTTTTGGGATCGGCTTTCGGCTGGGCATGAAATAGGACTAACTATACAAGCTCTTGAAGTACTAAGAGCCCTGTTTTTTTAAAATCAAATGACAAAGACATTGTGACAGTCAAATAATAATTTAGAAAAAAGGGCTTTTATTGTACCTGTGAAAATTCTTCCTCTTTTTTTATTATCTTTTTTGAATTTCTCTTTTCATTTTTTTCATTTTTTCGTTTCAATGTTAATGTTTGTCATATGTGAAAAGTAAACATTTGGCTATACCACAATAAAACATTTTTGAAAGAAAAGATGTTAAAGGCACATTGGATCATTAAATCCCAAGGAACAGCCTGACAAAAAGGATCATTGCAGCAATGTGGGGCTCAGCTGATCGCCCACGACTCGTTGGACTGCTGAAGTAGACAGATGTATGTCCCTGGAGAGAACGGTGTATAACGCACGGGGTTGTCCCACCAATATTTCAGAAGATATGGGACAAGTGGGTGGGTGAGGGTTGAGGAGTATGATTATTTGCTTTCACCTTATACTCTGCATTATGACCAATTGTACCCACTTGTGTCTTTTCTTTGCTGCTATGTTGTAGATTTTCATGGTAATTCTCTGTTGATATCTAATCAAGCAATGGTATTTGTTTTTCTGTTCTGTTATCATTTTTAAAAAAATTAAAGTTTGAATACAAATTAAAAAAGTGAAAAAATGGGTACAAAAAGTAAATCAGGCACAAGAACTAGCCAAAGTGAAAGCTGCAAATTTGCACCTAAATTACCAATTGGAATAAATAGAGGCTGTCCTAAAATGGACAGTGCAACAATAAGAGTCATTTGAAAAGTAAATGTTGCACTGGCGAGAGGAAAATCATACAAATTCTAGTGTAATTCAAACTTGCCAGTAGGAGATTGAATTTTTACAACAAGAATGCAAACAAAAAGGACTTGTTAACTTCACATAGCAAAACACTTTGAACAGGGGGACTATTCCCTTCCACCAAGGGCCTCATTCCACCTACTGTGATGAAACTGGGCTATCCGCCCCTTCTCCCAAGGGGGAGCCAACCACCTTTGAGGGTAGGGAGGTGAGCCCCCTAAGCAGGACCCTCCCTAGGGTTCTAGGAAAGTGGGACCTCACTGGGAGGGACTCCTGTCTAGAGGACTGAACTCCCATTCCTACAAGGAACTCCCTATCAAGAATACACTGTCTGCATATATGGGAATATAAAAGACTGATGTTACTTCTGTTTTGAATCAAACAAATAGTGACATTGCTTCAACCTCTTTGGCTTCAGGTAATGCTGGGTTCCCATTGAACTCAACAGTCAAAGAGTGTTAGGCGATCCTCTGCACACCAGGCCACGACACATCAGAACACTGCTCACATTCCCCCAACATCTCCTCCCAAGCTTCGAGGCTCAAGTGATTCGGTGAAACCACAGAACCGAAAACTCCGTACCAGTGTACGGGCTCGATTGCAACCCTTTCTGCATTGGCAACTGCCTTGGAGATCGTATAGCAGAAAGGGCGGCCTTACGTCTTCACGCCGGTCACGTGATACGCTATGGCGTTCCCCATGTGATCTTGGTGGACGTCACATGATCCAGAGAAGTCACATGACCCAGGGGCGATCAGTATAAAGGTCTGAGAGACAGAACGCTCATTGCTTCTCAGCTGGCTTCGGACACTGTTTGGCGTTACATCTTGCTCCTTGTTACCTTGATCACGGAACTCTATCTCGGACTCCCTCGGACACCCCTTGGTACTGTTGCTTGGAACTGTTTACCTGTTGCCGGAAATTTGGACTGCACCTCGACTTGTCTTTGGATCATCCCTTGGTACCTTGCTGATCTTCTACGCCTTTTCCCTACTGGGGATTCAAGTCAAGCCCTCACTCCCACAGGTGGCTACTCTTCATCCACGCTAACCTGCGGTTCTACTATTCCAGGGACCGCCGCATCTAATGAGCCTCGAACCTCCCTACTAGGTTACCTGGGTCTCCCTTACACCAGATAGGTAAGACACTTTAGATCCCTTTGTTTACCTGCCTGTATTGTGATTGCCTGGTGCTTAACCTCCTTCCTTCTTGACAGCAGCATCGGTGTTCCAGAGGCTCTGTGGATCTGGGAAGACATCTCTCACCTGTGGCCTCAAGGGTCGCACAGTGGGTTTCTATTTCGTTCCCCTGTGCGTCACTTGGGGACGGAGGTCTCATCGGTCTACACGACACTCAAGTCAGAACAGACTGAGAAGCCGTATAGTCGTGTTAGACGATGCAGGGATCCACGGACGAACCCATAACTGCTTTAGTTCAGGCAATTACAATACTAAGGGCAGATATGGCCGCCGCGAACACAGTGATCCACCAAAGGCTGGATACCATACAGAGCGTTCAGCATTCCCTTCCTGCAGACCCGGAGTTTGGAGAGGGCAGCTCCTCCCCTACACCGCCAGTACCGACTCCAATAGTCCTCCCAACTCCTTCCCCCCTGGCTGCTCCTGAACGTTACCAGGGTGATCCCAAGACATTCAGAACCTTTGTTAATCAGTGCAAGTTACATTTCTTATGCAGGCCTTTGGCTTTTCCCACGTCCACTGCTAAGGCCGCCTTCGCCCTTTCCCATTTAGCTGGAACAGCTGCCGCTTGGGCTAATCCCCTGTTAGAAAACAATAGCCCGGTTCTTTATGACTTTGATTTGTTGGTCCTAGAAATGTCCCGAGTATTCGATACTCGACACAAGGCACAGTCTAGGGATTTGGAGTTGTTGGAATTGACTCAGGGCAAAAGAACGCTGATAGATTACATCACCAGGTTTAATCAGCTAGTTGCGGAAACATCATGGCCAGAAAATAAGCGGGCGGTGGTCTTTTATAGGGGGTTGAGTAACACCATGAAAGATGCTTTAGCAGTAATCCCTTCTATGCCTACTCAGTACCAGGAATTGGTTGATCTCGTCCTGCAGGTAGATGCACGCCGAGCGGAGCGTAGAGCTGAATCGGGGGCCTCCTCCTCTCCTCTTGTTAATACTCCCGTTTCCGTTACTGAAGAACCTATGCAAGTGGGAGGGGTACGCAGTCCTATTACAACATCTGAGAGGGAACGAAGAAGGGTTGATAATGCGTGCTTTTACTGTGGCACCACTGGACATTTCGTGAAAGAGTGTCCTCGACGTCCCAAGAAGAGTCAGGTTTTTCGGATGGCTCGACCTTAGAACCGGAGACCAGGTCGAGTGTCCCATCATCTTCTCCGGGAACCCCTCTTACCTTTGCTCGTGTTCAACCTATCTCCGTAAAGGCTACTCTATGTCCCTCTACTGGCCTTCTACATGCAGTCAATATCATTATTGATTCTGGTGCCACTGGTAATTACATAGATATTGATTTGGCCCATTCCCTCAATCTACCTTTAGTGGTAAAAACACGACCGGAACCTGTCCAAGCCGTAGACGGCTCCGCATTGATTTCTGGTCCTGTTAGACATCAAACTGCTCCCCTCTTGTTGAACATACAGGACATACACACAGAAACCTTAAGTTTTGATTTGATCACCGCACCTCAATTCGGTATCATACTAGGGATACCCTGGTTACGTGAACATAATCCATTGATCAATTGGCAAGCAGGCACTGTACTCTTTGAGTCCGATATTTGTCAGAATTATTGTCTCCCGATCCATCAAGCACCTGACACACCCTCTCGGGTCTTGGGAGCCCTAGCACAACTCACGCTGACGGTTGACGATCCAGAAGTCATACAGTCCCATACTGTTGGGGGGTTGGTGTCTGGGATCCCGCCAGAATATCTGGCTTTCGAATCAGTTTTCGATCGAGGCTCGTCTGAGGTACTTCCTCCACATAGACCTTATGACTGCCCAATCGAATTGCTTCCTAATTCCACCGTTCCTTCGGGCAGGATCTACTCTCTGTCTCCTTCGGAGGAACTGGTGTTAAAAGAATATGTACAGAACGCCCTGCGTTTAGGACACATCCGCCCCTCCACTTCACCAGCGGCAAGTCCTATCTTCTTTGTACCTAAGAAGGAGGGGGATTTACGTCCTTGTGTGGATTATCGGCGTCTTAACGCGATCACCAAGAAGGATAGATATCCCATCCCGTTAATCACACCACACTTAGATCATTTAACACATGCTTCCGTTTTTACCAAACTTGATCTACGCGGCGCATACAATTTGGTACGCGTTCGCGAGGGAGACGAGTGGAAAACTGCTTTCTGTACTCGTTACGGATTGTACGAATATCTTGTCATGCCCTTTGGCTTATGTAACGCCCCGGCCACGTTCCAACAATTCATGAATGACATTTTAAGGGATATTCTGGATGTGTACATGGTTGTGTATTTGGACGACATTCTGATCTTCTCTCGTGATCTGGATGATCATGTAAAACACGTCCGAGAAGTATTAACCCGTTTAAGCAAACATTCCTTATTTGCCAAACCTGAGAAATGTCAGTTCCATAAGACCTCTGTTGAGTTTTTGGGTTTCCACATCACCCCTGGGGCGTTATCCATGAACGAGTCTAAGGTCAAAGCAGTCTTAGATTGGCCAGTACCTCAAACACTCAAGTCCTTGCAGGCCTTTTTAGGATTCGCCAACTTCTATAGGCGTTTCATCTCTTCCTTTTCCACGATTGTAGCCCCACTCACGGCCCTGACTAGTCCTCGGGTACCATATCAGTGGCAGAGAGAACAGCAGGAGGCTTTTGAGACTCTGAAAACCGCCTTTACCACCGCACCGGTACTCCAACATCCCAATCCGGATCTTCCGTTCATAGTCGAGGCAGATGCCTCTTCCTTTGCCCTTGGGGCGGTGCTGTCACAAACGTGTCCTAATACCGGCAAATTACATCCAGTGGCATTCCACTCCCGTAAGTTTTCCAGTACTGAGTCTCATTATACCGTTACGGAAAAAGAACTCCTGGCGGTCATGGACGCGTTCCGTGTTTGGCGTCATCATCTTCTGGGGGCTAAGTATCCTGTCACAGTATACTCCGATCATCGGAACCTACAGGATTTGGCCTCCCTGAAATGCATTAATAGCAGACAGGTCCGATGGCATCTTTTCTTTTCCTCCTTTGACTTCCGTATTATGCACCGTCCTGGAACGGCGCATGGGAAGGCGGATGCCTTGTCCCGTTCCCCGGGGGGGGTCCAATTGCCTACATTCCCCGACACTGTTCTCGAAAAGAGTCATGTGATTTGTCTCTGTACTCCCTCATTGTCACTGATAGACTCGGTTCGATCCTGGACTAGCGATCATTCTGACCAGTTACGAGAATGGGATCCGGTATATTCTGATGGTTTACCTTTCGTACATGAACGCCTGTTCCTTCCTACACCTGATACACGTAATCTTGCCCTTGAGTGGTCTCATGACGCTCCCTTTAATGCCCATCCCGGACAAGAGCGCACTTTAGACCTTCTCAAGCGTTGGTGTTGGTGGCCTTCTATGAAGCGCGATGTGGAGTGTTACGTCAGGTCTTGTGCGGTATGTGCTCAGGCTAAACATCAAAGGGGTCGACCGATTGGGTTGTTGCTTCCGCTTCCGGTACCTCCCAGGCCCTGGCATACATTGACAATGGATTTCGTTACCGATCTCCCCAAGTCGAAAGGCTTCGATACCATCTGGGTGGTGGTGGACACGTTCACAAAAATGGCCCGTTTTGTTCCTTGCAAAGGTATCCCTTCGGCCCCTGTCTTGGCGGACTTGTTTTTTGAACATGTGTTTATGCTATTCGGCCTCCCTTCGGTCATTGTTTCCGATCGAGGTTCACAGTTCACCTCTCGGTTTTGGAGATCCTTGACGAAACTTTTGGGCATTGATACGAGGTATTCTTCGGCCTATCATCCGGAGACCGATGGTCAGACCGAAAGGACGAATCAATCGATGGAACAGTACCTTCGTTGCCTCATATTGCAACACCAGTCCTCTTGGTTGGCCGTTTTGCGGCTTGCGGAGTTCGCGTATAACAATGCGGCTCATTCAGCTATGGTTATTCTCCTTTTTACGCCCTCTATGGTCAACATCCCAAGGTTTTGCCGGTCCCTGATGCCTCTGGTTCTTCGAATCCTGCGGCCACGACATGTCTTAGGGATCTTTCTGCTATTCATGCGAGTACAGTGGTTCATCTCACTGAAGCAAAGGCCTCTATGAAGGCCCGTGTGGATGGCAAACGTCGTGCTGCTCCCCCTCTGGTGGTGGGTTCTAGGGTCTGGTTATCTTCCCGACATCTTCGCCTAGTGGGTTGCCGGAAATTGCTGCCTCGCTTTGTCGGGCCGTATGTGATTTCACAGGTTGTTAATCCGGTGGCTTTCCGTCTAGTACTCCCCAGCTCTTGGCGTATCCATCCTGTGTTTCATGTCTCCCTCCTCAAACCCTGTCCTGACTCAGTCCGTCTTCGTACCCCTGTTGCGCCGGTGTCCTTGACCTCTCCTGATGTTTTTGAGGTGTCGGCCATTTTGGGTTCTAGATGGTTTAGGGGTAGGCTCCAGTTTCTGGTGGATTGGACGGGTTACGGCCCGGAGGAGCGTTCGTGGGTTTCCGCATCTGATTTGAACGCCCCGCGGTTGGTAGCCCGCTTCCATAGGGATCATCCGTCCTGCCCACGGGGTCGTGGGCCGTTGGGGGGGGGCTATGTTAGGCGATCCTCTGCACACCAGGCCACGACACATCAGAACACTGCTCACATTCCCCCAACATCTCCTCCCAAGCTTCGAGGCTCAAGTGATTCGGTGAAACCACAGAACCGAAAACTCCGTACCAGTGTACGGGCTCGATTGCAACCCTTTCTGCATTGGCAACTGCCTTGGAGATCGTATAGCAGAAAGGGCGGCCTTACGTCTTCACGCCGGTCACGTGATACGCTATGGCGTTCCCCATGTGATCTTGGTGGACGTCACATGATCCAGAGAAGTCACATGACCCAGGGGCGATCAGTATAAAGGTCTGAGAGACAGAACGCTCATTGCTTCTCAGCTGGCTTCGGACACTGTTTGGCGTTACATCTTGCTCCTTGTTACCTTGATCACGGAACTCTATCTCGGACTCCCTCGGACACCCCTTGGTACTGTTGCTTGGAACTGTTTACCTGTTGCCGGATATTTGGACTGCACCTCGACTTGTCTTTGGATCATCCCTTGGTACCTTGCTGATCTTCTACGCCTTTTCCCTACTGGGGATTCAAGTCAAGCCCTCACTCCCACAGGTGGCTACTCTTCATCCACGCTAACCTGCGGTTCTACTATTCCAGGGACCGCCGCATCTAATGAGCCTCGAACCTCCCTACTAGGTTACCTGGGTCTCCCTTACACCAGATAGGTAAGACACTTTAGATCCCTTTGTTTACCTGCCTGTATTGTGATTGCCTGGTGCTTAACCTCCTTCCTTCTTGACAGCAGCATCGGTGTTCCAGAGGCTCCGTGGATCTGGGAAGACATCTCTCACCTGTGGCCTCAAGGGTCGCACAGTGGGTTTCTATTTCGTTCCCCTGTGCGTCACTTGGGGACGGAGGTCTCATCGGTCTACACGACACTCAAGTCAGAACAAAGAGGAATGACACACCCCTATCAAATACGGCGGCAGAAATAAAGAGACGAGGAACCTTGAATAGATGAGAAAGAATCCTATGCAAATGCGATATTCTGACATGAGACCATCCTGAAGGGGCATAGCCATGCTGTACCGCAGAGCCAGCATTAGAGTGGAGGAAGAGAGCGAGCAAGGAAGCACGCCGGAAGGATGGCACCGAGAATGGCAAGCCAGCCACACCCGAGATGGGGATGGAAGGATGTATCTCCTGGTGGCGTGACCACACCGCCAACGTAGTGGGTCTGGGGCCCGCTGAACGATGCTGAAACCAGGGTCATATGGAGTAAAGAACCCTCAGATCCAAATATGAGGAAGGAGACCGCCTAGTCGTGTAGAGTCAAGACAACAAGTGCTGACATACTGGAGAAGCCGAAGAGGAGAACAAACCAAAATCACCATGCTGAGACACTATCCCGCTTAAGCAGAACCAACTGTAACAGAGGTACGAGGGTTGCACAGGGCAGAGGGAGGCGAGTAGAAGGAAGAGAGCAGGAAGCCAGAATGGGTTACGAGAGCCCTAGCAACCTGAGTCCTGAACATTGGCCACGGCCAAAGAGATCGGGTTAGGGGAACCCTATTGAAACAATTGACATTGTACATTATATGAGTAGAAGCAAATCTGGAGCGTTCAAACCAGCAAAACAAAAGCCAAGAGGGGAACAACCAAACTGGTGGAAAAGGGATGAAGGAAACATTCCTGTTAAAATGATATAAGGCTTGCAACCTTTCCTAAGGAAGTTAAAGGATGATTTGAAGACTCTTCTTTGGTGAATTGACATTGAACATTTTATATGGAACTGAGAATAATATACAGGGAGATATTACCGAAACCTGGGATGGACAAAGACTGAGCCAGAAGCCTAGTGGTCTGGTTTAATTAATGTTGTTTTTCCACAGTAATGGGGCCAGATAGCGATTAGGTAGTGTTCCTGCTCTCTATATGGCAGAGGAGAGGCACAGTGTAGTCCCCCAGCACCCACAAAGGAATGTCCACAAACCGTATTAGTGAAAACACAGTCTTTATATAATTAAGGTTCAAAGTTATGTACACAATAACAATAACTCACTTTGTGTTCAGTTAATCTACAATGGCAAATATGTACCGTTCTAAGTGGTACCACAATTATTATCAGATTTTATTAAAGTGCATCAACTGTACTCAAATGTCACACAAATCAATTAATAAAGGTAAGAAACAATAGACATAGGAGGAAAGGCAGTTGGTTAGAACAATTGGCACAATACTGGCCCCTACCACTAGACACAGTTCTGTGTGGAGATCCCCCCACCTGGGCAACCTTTAAAATAAAGAAATACTACAAGCCCAGTCCATATATTGTTCAATAAGTCTTATTCCCTTTTAAAATGTTTCTACCACCGCAATGTACCTGGTACAGCAGAGTTCCTTGAGGAGACGCCGATGGATCCTTCTTGAGTGACTCCCTTTAAAGCAGGAGCCACAGATCGTCGATGGGCCTCGAAGAAAGTGAACTTGGCGTCAATGATCCTCGATGGAAAGTTTGATGGCATCGAGACAGCAGCTTCAGTCCTGGCGGTGCTCGTCGTCGACGACGACTCAAAGACGTCTTGCAAGGAAGAGGCGTGCAGGGAATCTCAATGTCGATAGTTCAGGACCGCAAAGAGTCTATGAAGAACTTTGGCCCAGCAAGGGCATCGAGTCGTCCGGCGTCTCTGCGGTCTTTGGTTGGCGGGAAACCCACCGGCGGATTCTCCTCAGCGCGTCGGCAGCCTCGACTCTCTCCGGTGGGACAAAGCGGTCGGTGGTGCGGTCGAGAGTTTCCTTCAATTCAAATGTCTTAATCAATGGAGTGTTGCGGCTCCGGTTGTCGATGGCACGGCGTCAAGCGGTCCCCACTTCTGGGCAACAAGGCTTCGACGGGCCACCAGCGGTTATAGCAAACCTGCGAACCCTGGTCAACCACGGTGGACGGAATGTCCGGTGCTTCTCTTCGTTCTCCTCGGCAGTCCCCGTCTCCGGTCGGCAGCCTGTCGAGGATCTGACTTCCAGGGAGCTTCGGCGAAGGTTAGCTGTGCTCGGTGGTCCCTCAGAGCTCGAGGAGAGGGCACCTAACCAGGTCCTCTCTCGGATCGGATCAGTCCTCGATGAACTCGACAGCTTTCGGATCGGGTCGAAGCAAATACAGCAGCAAATCTTCTTCTTCCAGCTGGGCTTCAAGGATAAGCTTCAAGTATCAACTTCAGCTTCTGAACGAATTCTAGCAGCGAGAGGCCCACAGATACACTGTTGATCTCCCATTCATTCTGCTGGTTCACACTCAGGCAACCAATCACTCAGAAGGGCATTCAGCAGTCAGTCAGCCAATCAGGCATACAGTGCTTTCAGGCCATTCTCCTCCCTCTCAGACACTCACAACAAGGAATGTGTGTTGGGACAAGTACCCAGCCATTCAACACTACACACTGCAGTCATACCAGTTTCGGGCTGGGCTGTCTCAGTCATTGTGTTTCATACCAAAAACCAGACATCCACAACAAGAAATGCATATTGGTCACACACTCCATTTACCCAGGTCCCACCCACAGGGTATACCCACAACATACAGTCACTGGGAAGGCTCCAGCCAGTCTGGCCTGGACTTCACTACAATACCATATATGGAACTTCCACCCAACAGCCAGTCAGAGGGAAGGGACAGAGTCAGGGCTTCCCAGGTCTTTGGGAAAACAAGGTAACAGGCAATAGAAAGCAAGAGGCCACAGGGGCCATCTCGTTTGCTATCAGGAATCAACTGATCCCAATGGCAGGGACTGGATATCCCCAAAATGGAGGATACTCAGAGCACCTGCCAAACTCAGCATGGAGCTGCCACCAGCCCATACCCTGCTCTGTGGGCCACACACAGGTGCCCAAAAACATAAACTAGGGGCACAGTGTTGTACCCCCACCCATGGGTGCCATAAGGGTATCCCCTTGGGTATGTACACCAAACCAAAGATAGGAAGAGCTACACTGCCAGGAGTCCCACATGGACTCCTGGGCAGAAAATAATACATGAAAATGAAATTTCCAGCATCACAGTGCCCCCCTCCCCCAGACTGAGGTTAGGGTGCCTAATGTCGCATGAGATAGACACCCTCATCCAGATGGTCAACATACCTTCTGGAAAGGCCATATGCATTATCGTGACTCTTCCCTGGTCTGTGCTCTATGGTGAAGTCTAGCCCTTGCAGGCTAATGGACCACCTAAGAAGTTTCGGGTTCTCACCCTTCATTTGCATAAGCCACTTCAGGGGCTTCTGATCTGTTTGGACCTTGAAGGTAGACCCCGTAAATCTGTTTGGACCTTGAAGGTAGACCCCATAAAGTAGGGCCTAAATAGCCTAAGGATCCAAACTAGGCTAAAACATTCCTTTTCCACAGTAGCCCAACTAAGTTCTTTACCCTTGAGTTGTCTACTGATGAATATGATCGGATCTTCCCTCCCCATCTAACTGGGACAAGACAGCTCCAATTCCGGTGTTGCAGGCATCCGTCTGGATGATAAAGGGTTTGCTGGAGTCAGGCGTACACAACACAGGTGCCCTACACAGACTTTCCTTCAAGCCATCAAAGGCCCTTTGACAGTCTTCAGTCCAATTAACCTTCCTAGGTTGTTTGGGTGAAGTCGGAGCTGTCCGAGGTGAAGCTATGGTTCCATAGTCCGCCATGGAATTTCGATAATACCCAGTGAGTCCCAAAAAGGCTCTCACCTGGGTTTGAGTAGTGGGAGTCTCCCAGTCATGTACATCCTGTACTTTACTGGGGAGAGGTTGGATTTGACCCCCTCCTACTCCATGACCAAGATACGTGACTTTCCCTTGAGCTATCTGGCACTTGGTGGCCTTGATAGTGAGGTTAGCCCTTTTCAAGGCCTGCAACACCTTATCCAGATGTGTCAAATGCTCTTCCCCGGTGGAACTGTAGACGGCAATGTCGTCTAAGTAGGCCACACAAAAGTCCTCCAGCCCACTGAGCGCATGATTGACCAATCTCTGGAAGGTGGCAGGGGCATTCTTCAACCCAAAAGGCATGACCCTACACTGGTAGACTGGTAGAGTCCCTCATGTGTTGAGAACGCCGTCTTTTCCTTGGCATGGTCCGTCAGAGCTATTTGCCAATAGCCTGAGGTAAGGTCAAAGGTGGCAGCACCTTTGGTGTCCACAAGCTCATCAGCCCTGGGCAATGGGTGCGCGTTAGTTTTGGTGACGGCATTGACTCCTCGGTAGTCCACACAGAACCTCCAATCCTTGGTACCTGCCTGGGAACTTGCCTTGGGGAAAAGGACCACGGGACTGGACCAGGGACTGATTGAGGGTTTAATAACACCCAGATCCAACATCTTGGCGACCTCAACGTTGGACCCCTCTACACTCATCGTGGATGGGTAAGATGGCCTCGATTAAAATGGTGGCCCTCCCATGTTTTCTTTACTACTTTCAGGCCCTACCAGTCCCCTTACCTGGGAAATTCTTTAAGTGGCTCATTCAGCTCCCATCCATGTTTATATGGCATAATAAAAGACCGTGGATGGTCCTGCGAAAGTTAATGGCCCCAATGAATAGGGGGGACTGGCCGTTCCTGATTTCAGACAACACTATCGGATGGCTCAATTGAGGGTACTGAAACAATGGCTATCAGGGGACAATAGTAAACTGTGGGTTTCCATGGCTAGAGCAGTGGTGGGGGCTCCCTTGGATTAAGTATTATGGTTAGCCAAGGTGGATTATCCTTTTAGTATGCAGGCATTGCAGATCACTGCACTCGTGGGAGAGGTCTGGGATGATGTGATAAAGCAGGGATATATCGCAACGATTCCGGGCTCATTACCACCACTATTTGGGAACCCCCAGTTCACGCCAGGGATGGAGGCGAGAGCCTTCAGGAAATGGAAAAAGGCGGGATGTTTTAGGCTCAAAGATTTGATGCATAGCCAGTAAGACAAAACATCTGAGCAGTGTAAACAATCCTTTGGCCTTTTTACGGAAGTGGAGAGGCTCCACCATTACCAGCTGCGGCACTGGGCTATACACCCCCCCAATAGATTGGTGGCACTGCATTTGAAAAATACATCACGTCTCATTCAGGGGATATACATCTCATCTCAGCATTCTATGCACTATTATCTGAAGGGGCCATTCGGGAGAAGTGGACATATATGGGCAAGTGGGTGAGAACCCTAGACCAACAAATATCAGAGGCGGAATGGGAGGTTTTATGGAGAAATATCCTGGGGCTAACTCAGTCCATCCAATTAAGGGAGATATGGTATAAAACCCTCACCCAATGGCATTATACTCGGGAGAGGCTTAGATCCATGTACACGGAGGTATCCTCGGATTGCTGGCGAGGATGTAGGGGGAAGGGGAAATGGGAGCACATTTGGTGATCTTGTCTGGCACTGAAACCATTTTGGGGACAAGTGTACATCACAATGAAGTAAGTGGTAGGGATGGATTCACCCATGGTTGGGTCTTGGGGAGAAGGAAACTGCACCACAGGAAAGGGCACATTGTTTGTTGTATGTTGCAAAATGCCAACAAAAAAAAAGATGATACAGGAAATACAGACCCAAATCAAACCTACCGTTCCCAGCTAAAATCTTGGAGATCCCTGTGTACAAAGAACTATTCAATTATGTAGAAAGCAACTGACTACTTGACCAATCCCAGGTCCCATAAAAGGAACACAATTAGCACTCCTCTCCATATGGGGCGCCTAAAAATGAATGCAGACAACTACACCCAATTGGCCCTCATGTTACTGGGAATATCAGCTGCCTTTGATACAGTCAAACCCACAATTTGAATCAAGAGACAGGAGGAATCAGCTATTCAGAGCTGCGCACTACCATGGCTGCAATCTTTCTTTACTGGCCAAACTGAAAGTACCCACATTCTACCCACATTCTACCATTTACACCAAAAATAAAAAATATCAAGCCACAAATATCAAGCCTCACCCCACTCCTCTCAACATTTATATGACCTCCCTAATAAAGCTATTTCAAACCTATGGACTGACAACCTACATTTACGCAGATGACAGCCAACTCATCCTCAATATAACTAATGACAATGAATCTGACAACACCCTCAATAAATACCTCACTGACATAAACAGCGGCATGGCAATCAACAACCTCAAACTAAACCCAACCAAAACAGAAATAACGATCTCCCCATGAGAAGACAGTCCATCACAGACATCCCTCACCTGGCCTCCGAGCATGGGAACCTAACCATAGATGACAACAGTGATAAACAATCTGGGAATCCTCATGGACAACGGTCTCACTTTGGAACCACAAGTCAATGCAATAGTGAATAAATGTTTCTACCTCCTCCTCTACCTCAATTCCGCACACAGAACCCTTGCAATCATCTCCTTGGTATTATCTAGGATAGGCTATGTAAATAGTTTCTACCCTGGAATCCCCGAACGCATCCACAAAACCTACCACTTACTGCAGCAAGATTACTTCTGAGACTAAATCGAAGAGAACAAATCACACCGGCCCTAAGAAGTCTATACTGGCTATTAGCAAATAAATGCATCAACTTCAAAACCCTATGCATTGCCCATAAATCAATACATGGACAAGGAGTCAAATTCATCCAGAATGAAAATTCAGAGCAGCCACCTTCTCCTATCTGATAGCAGACCTATGAAACTCGATCACAAAGGAAATAAGAATAACGGAACACCACCAAACTTTCAGGAAACTACAAAAAAAACTGCTATTTAACTCGCCGAGATAAACATAGACCAATTATACAACAATCACCCTCAACCTCAAGAGCGGTCTGCCTAATCCATACAATGCCTGCTTCTACAGACCATAACCCGGAAACAAGAAGATAAGGGAAAAATATAGACTATAAAATAATTACATAACGTAGCTACAAATACCCAGAGATCACCCAAAACCCACTAATCACTTCCTTCTCCCACACATCCTACACCTTCTACCTACTACACATGCCCAGAGGGTTAGTGAATCAACCCACCAAAACATGTAAACCACACACCACTCTCTAACCAAGCAACAAACCCAATAACCTCTGACAACAAACAACTCAAACACTGGATACCACACTTTTGGGAACAACAAGCAGAAGAAACCTGAGGACTCCTCTTAGATGCCTTTCTCAGGTGGCCAGGGAAAGGCCATCAGTTTTGGATCCTGACCCTGAGGGTGGAGAAGCGAGGGAGGATCACCTGGGTGGTGGCTCTTTGGGGATTGGGGAGAGGACTTCCCTGAAGGATATGCGGTACTCCCCCTTCCCATTCCATAATGAACCCATAATCGCAGGTAACATCAGGAGGATTAATACATCTGGGAGACATAGAAGGAGGGTGAGGTGATAGAAAGGAGGGTGCCCACAAGCTAGACATGGTATCCCCTTTCCCTATTTATGTCCAACCTAACCCTCCACCAGCCTTTATGGTCTACTGCAAGACCTCTCCCCTCATTTCCCCACATTCATCCTTTGAAAGTACTGCAACATGGAAGAGGAGACTGAGAGTAATAAACACTACTCCTTCATTTTACCACTCTGGTACTGGGACGAGGAAGATACCTGCAGAGTATGGTGAGAGTCAGACATGTCCCCTTAATCATAGTCAGGCAAACCTAACTAAGGATTCAGACCTGCAACCTGTTAAGTGGTTGCAGGTGTATAAAGAGAGAGCCAGTGAACACCAGAGGGAGAATCAGGGAGGCCTGTGGGGGAGAGACCAGCAGGGGACCTTTTCCAGGAGTAGCCAGCCATGGTGGAACCTTTGGAGGAGCCAGGATGCCGGCCAGAAGCCCAGAGAGGGAGCCTCTGTGTCGTGAAACTTTGTAGGAGAAAGAAGGATATCATCTGCATTCCCACAGAGGCAGCGGAGCAATCAGCGTGTGCGAAGTGAGCCCCGGTGTGCGAGCGGGGCTCGCCCGCTAACCTGCAAAGAGGAAAGAAGCAGCAAGAGCCACTGAGGAACAAAGCCGAGGACCGGTGAGTGTCGGGGAAAGGTACTCTGCAACAAGCGCGTTCCTAGCGGTCTGCAAGGAGGTAATGATACATATTAATTACGAAACTGAACGGAAACTTTTGCAAAAGCAACATTTGTTTGTAGAGGATAGGCCTCTTACCGCCAGAATTTCATTTGTTTCCAGGAGATTGAGACAGGCCTATAGGAAGATGTTTCTTAAAGTTTGGGAACTTCTTTAGGAATTCTTTGATCTGATTTATTTTTTTAGTGTTGACCGGCAGATGGATTGTAAGTTTGTTCTTAGCTGCTATATCTAGCGTTTGAATCCAATCTAGTTCTTCCACTTTCTTTTTCACATTTGTCGGGTTCCTGATCAGTTCTTCCTTAGAACGTTGGATCACCTCCAGTTTTTCTTTAATGACCTGGCACCATTTGTTGAGCATTTTACATCGGCCTCCTACAATTTCTTCATTTATCGAGCTGTATATAGATGGACGATTTTGTAGCAGGCTTTTCCTATAGACCCTCATGCTGTTGCACTCAATCATCCCTTGAAGTGACAGGAGACTAGGTTCATGCCTGATCGAGACCATGGAAGTTAATTTTGGGAGGCTTAGGACCGTCCTCCAGAAGTAGCTTTCTAGTTTTAGCCATATTTGTTTAGGTATATATGGCATCGCTTCAGCGCTGTAGGTCAAAGATGGAACGG
This sequence comes from Ambystoma mexicanum, assembly GCF_040938575.1. Taxonomy (NCBI): domain Eukaryota; kingdom Metazoa; phylum Chordata; class Amphibia; order Caudata; family Ambystomatidae; genus Ambystoma; species Ambystoma mexicanum. The sequence continues at coordinate 248,231,817 of NC_090930.1, read as the reverse complement.
CCTTAGTTCTGTAGAAGTTAATCACTGGAATCAATGAGAATCGGCCAAATTTATTATCAAAGGCTTTGGCTTGTGATGTTAATTTCCTTGTTTTTTCTAATAGCACACGTTGCATTGATATTTCTGACTTTGAGCTATCAAGGATGACTCCTAAATATTTGAATTCCTTTACTTTTTCAATTTTGCAGCCATCCAGGTTCCATTTGAGTTTTTCCGCTCTTTTGTGAGATTTTTCTAGTGACATGATTTTAATCTTTTCTTTGTTGATTTCTACGTTGTTAGCCGCGATATACTTTTGAAGATTGTCCAGTTATCTCTGTAGACCGATCTCTGTGTGGTCGAGTAGGATCATGTCATCAGCATACAAAAGGCGGGTTATTTTTACTTGTCCAAGTGTTGGTGGAAAGGATCTTACACTGTCTTCTGTATTCTTGAAATCTCCCAGATAGGCCAAAAACAGTGCTGGAGCAAGTGGATACCCTTGCTTTACCCCTCTTAGCGTAGGAATTTCTGCTGATAGCAAGCCCTGGTGGCTAAGGCGAACTCTCATTCTGGTGTTTGGGTAAAGAGCCTTTATAGGGGCTAAGATTTCTTCAGGGCCTTTCCAAGAAGTCAGTTTGTTCCAAAGTTGACCTCTGTCAACCTGGTCGAAAGCTTGTGTTAGATCGACAAACACTATAAAGACCCTAAGACTCCCTTCCATGATCGTGTTCTTTAGTATACTCAACAGCATGATGTTCGCTGTGGTCCCAATGTTTTTCATAAAGCCTGTCTGGAACGGGTCCGCACAAGGAGCTTTACTTGCCCTGGCTTGAAATCTTTTTGGTAGTAAGGAGCCAAATACCTTCCCGATTACATCAAGCAATGTAATAGGGCGGTAATTTCTCGGATCAGTTTTACTGCCTTTTTTGAAGATTGGAACCACTGTTGCAGATGTCCATGATGATGGAATTGATTTGTATTCTGCGCATCTTTTAGAAACGGCCCTGATGAAAGTGGCCCATTCCTCCAGATGTTTCTTGAGGTAGATGTTCGTTATCCTGTCCGGTCCTGCGGCTCTCGAGGTCTTCAACTTGCAGATTACATCTACGATGCTTTCTTTGTCGTCCATCATGGCCCAGGCTTTGTTTGTCACACTTTGGCCTTCCTGGTTTTTTATTACTGAGGCGTGGAATAAGGTCTTGAAGTGTTTCACCCATGTAGCTTCTCCAATACTGTTCATGAGTGCATCATCCATGACAGTTGTTGTGTTTCTTATAAGTGACCAAAATTCTCTTTGGTTGTGTCCGCTTATTAATTTCAGTATTTCCTCCAAATCCTGTTGGTATAAGGCCAGACGGCGCCCTTTAACCCGAGATCTATATTTCTTTGACGCATCTACGGCCGCGACTCTGGAGGACCAATCTTTTTGCCGTTCTTTTGATTTTGAGAAGCGCACGTCTTTTTTCTACTATAGTTTTATCAAATCTGTGTTTTGTGAAATTGGGTAACTGGCTCTGCTTGTTTGCATTTTTCGTATAGACCATAAGCAGAGGCTGTTAGTACGTCTTGCAATTTCCTGCGAGGTCTTTGTAATTGCTAGCAAGTTCTTTAATACCTCGGACACTCAACTTTAGTCGGTTACCTTGTGCATTGTTTTCAATTTGTGTGGACATTTTCTGATTTTGAGCATGGAGTGACGTCCATGAGATGGTCAGTAGATTGTGGTCACTAAAGTTGTTTTTTTTTAATCTCGAAGGACATTATGACAGGAAGGAACACACAGAAAGCAAATATGTGGTCGATTGTTGCGGATAGCTCTTCTCTCTCCCAAGTCGGCAGACGTCCTGGAAGTTCAAATACCGTATCTAGATTGTACAGTTCTCTTGAATCCATAAGGTTTTGCCATAAGGCACCTCTATCCTCTGCTGGTGATGTTGTATTTTTCCTGATATATTTTTGGTCGAGAGTCTGATATATTGCATTTAGGTCACCACGAATGAGTATATGTGATACTTGATGGTCGGCATTTGCTTCATCGACAACTTTTTCGATCATCTCAAGATATTTCTCATTCTCAATTACTGCCGGATTCCAATAGGTGTTCAACATTATCACTGGCATTGATATCAAAGTTCCCATTTGCTCCATCTGATGTTTCCAGCTCACAAGAGTTGCCAGCAATAATAGATTTGCTACTAATATTTCTTTCAAGTGAATACCACTCCCAGAGCTGAAGGTAGATATTAAATGTACTTTGATTTATTTCACCAATAGTTGCTTCCATTTGGTTCCGTGTTCGTTTTTTCAAATTATGTTTCACTGATACGATACTGTTCACAGGCTTTGTCCCGGAGACTCTGGTGTCTTTGGGAATAGTGCTGTCTCCACTGTTACTAAGGAGTTGCGCCACCTCTTGAAGGCCACTTTCCGACTGCTCTAATGAAGATGGCTGTGGCGTTGTGGGTATTGCAGGGCAGGTCTCTACACAGAACGCACTCTCCCTGTAGGAGCCGACGTACACGTCAGCTCGCACCCTGAGGTGGGCTGGTTGTGCCGGCTTTTCCAGGCTCACCATGCCACCTCCCACGGAAAGGGCATCCGCTCTCAACAACGCTCCTCCAGAACCTCCAGTCACAGCCCACGGGTCCTGCGCTCCAGAACACCCCCCACTCTTCACTGGGCACAGAGACTCAGTCTCGGCACCAGTCTCCCCTGCACTGGCGACCTCAACCCTGTTCGCAGGGATGCGGCAGGACCATGCTGCCGAAGGAGCTGAGCGCCATGTTCCGGCACAACCCCAGAGGCGCCCGCAGCACCCACCTCACCGGCGGCAGCTGACTCCACCTCTCCTCTGACAGACTGGTCAAGCATGCCACAACCAGGTGAGGAGGTGGGCACGGGGGGCCAGGAGGAGCCAGGAAAGTGTTCGTAAAGGGGTTTTCGGCATTTGTAGAAAAGTTGCCGATTCTTGCAGGCTTGATGATGAACTGATGTTCTATGTGGGGCGTGTAGGTGTCGGGCACCTGTAATGATCTTATGTGTAATGCTTTGAAAGGGGAATGAGCCGGGCCTTTTCCAGCCGATTTTTTCAGTTCAGTTTTGCTGGTTTTATCCCGGCTTGCTGGAACTGTTGGAATGTGTAGCGTGGGAATCAGCAGAAAGTTTACAGATGAAGGGAGCTTAACTAGATTTCCCAGCTCCAGTTTCTCCTCGCGGTGAGCGCGCGAGCCACGTAGACATTGGCCTTCCTCCTCCAGGACTTGACTAGGGGTAGCGGCATCCGTAGAGTCCATAGTAGCCATATACTGCACAGACTGCTACTCTGCCACTACTCCGCGGCTGCTCCACGGCTGTAGAGGGCTTTTGAAGCACTGCTCCTCCCTCAGACCAACAAACACTGTAGACAGACTGCAGACAAGACTTGCTTGAAGAGAGTAGCTGCACAGACTGCTACTCTGCTGCTACTCCTCCTACTAAGCATAGTTAATGCATATTAGTTACCGAACTGAACAAGAATTTGACATTAAACATAATGAACAAATATTGAATACCGAACTGACTACAAACTTGAAATTAAATATATCGAGTGCATATTGAATACCAAATTGAAGGAAAACTTGAATTCAAGCATAACGAATGCACATTGAATACTGAATTGAATGGAATCTTGAAAATAAGCAAATTCAATATTTGTTGAATACCGAACTGAATGAAACCTTGCAATTAAGCTTATTGAACATGGAATTGAGTAAAACTTTTATGGGCAAAGCAAAGGACAGCCAAAGAGAAGGTTCCCATATGAAAACAACATGTAAGAAAGAACGCAATTGTAAAAGAGTGCCATAGAAAGGTGAGACATGAGCAAGGCCACCACAAAGTGAACTTTAGGAGTAAACTAGCCATTCCCCCAGCGTTGCCCTGGTCAGTAGCTGACATGCACATGGGGGTCTGATATAGCTTTGTGTATGTTATATTGTGTCCCAACTGTCTATTTTTGAAAAATCGCAAAATCTGCAATGTCCCGGAATCATCTACACTGATAGCACAGGGCCGGACCCTTCTGCACCCCTGTTCAGGGCGAATAGGTGGGGTTGGTCAGATTTCACTATCGCCAGTCCACCCAGACTGGTATGCCGACCTTGTGGCCTAACTTCTTATTTTTGAAAAAGCCACAAAATCGTCAATCTCCAAAAAGAAAGCTCAGAGCTTTGTGCTAATCACCATTTCTTCGATTATAGTCATCCCTCCACATTGTTTAGCTTTAGTTGTGAGGGCAAGCATATGTTTTGGACACAGACAGACTTTTAAATTGGTTGTTTGATAGGGAAAGGTGGATTGCGCAGGGCAAAAACAATGTCACTCTGGCGTTTAGAATAAAGATTATCCAAAAATCAAAACAATCTATAACTAAAGATTGGTTTATTGCGGCCATGTGTTAATCTTTAGAGTGCAGCCGACACGTGTTTCGACCAACGGGCGTCCTCAAGACTGCCCTTTACAAATAAATTGTGCATAAACATTATACAGAAAAAAATGGACACCTCAAATGGATTGAATGAAAATAATAAACAGTGTAAACCAACATGTAAGGAAAAATATAACACACAAATAATAACAAAGGGCCTCATTACAAGTATGCCGGTCTGGAAATAGCGTTGCCGGTATATCCGTACCGGCACCTTTTTCTAGACCGGTGTAGTCTGAGTAGCGATGCCAGTACTACCGGCATCCTCAGGGACCCGCAGCACCTGGCAACACTGCATTATTGATGCTGTGGTGACACGCGGCAGTCGTGCCAGTGATACCGGCATGGCGGAATCAAGTTCACATTCTGAGGTGCATGTTAACGCAATACCGGCACGTACATGCCGGTAATAACGTAAAAATTATGCTCTAAACACCGGCATCGCGGACCAGGCGTTAAGTGGATCCTGGTATGTCCAACATGCCACAGGTGCACAAAATGAGCACAGGTGAGGCCAATGGCCCAGGCAACAGCACAAAAGGACCACTCCCACACCCCTTCCAAAACCACAATGCTACGATTTGCACTAGCAGTACTGGAGCTGGAGTACTTGCCTGCAGGGCTACTGATTCAAGAGGCAGTGAGGAGGAGGCGCATGAGAAGAAGGAGGGCAATCATGGCACAGCAAATCCCCAATGTGCAGCAGGTTGTACCCCGCAGTCAGCCAACAATCCCTTGCCTAAGGGCCACCCCATTCAATCTCACCCCCGCTCAGATCCACTCCCTGTACCGGCTAGACCGGGACACCATCACCACGATAGTGGTCCTGATACATGATGACCTGGTGAGCCTAATTAACATCCGGACAGCCATCCCCCCCTTGCTGAAGGTAGTGTCTGTGTTACACTTCCTAGCCACCGGGTCATATCAGCACACAGCACATCAGGCAGCTGCATGGAATCTCCCAACCCTGTCTCTCCCGTGTCCTCTTCAAGGTGCTAGATGCACTTCTGTCCCACGTACGCAACCACATCAGCTTACCACGGACTGCAGAGGAGGTGAATGCAACCAAAATAGCATTCCATGCACTTGCAGGCATGCCTAATGTAATTGGTGCGGTCGAGTGCACACACATGGAGCTAGTGGTCAGGCATGCTGTGGAGGGAGTGTACCGCAACAGGAAGCTGTACTATTTGCTCAATGTACAGATGGTATGTGATGCCCGCCAAGTAATCACACATTGCTGTGCAAGCTTTCCTGGCTCTACACATGACTCCATGGTCCTGCGCAACTCCACGCTGCCCCGCTACATGGCACAACATGATGGGCACCGTACCTGGCTGCTGGGTGAGTCCCACTACAAGGCCATGTGAAGTGTTGAATTGGGGGGGCAGTAATTAGCACAGCCAACCTGGCTGCTTGGAGGGTCCAACTACATGGCCATGTTCAGTGTTGAATTGGGGGGCAGTAATCCACACAGCCAACCTGGCTGCTGGATGGGTCCAACTACAAGGCCATGTGGAGTGTTGAATTGGGGGGTGGCAGTAATCCACACAGCCAACCTGGCTGCTGGGTGAGTCCAACTACAAGGCCATGTGGAGTGTTGAATTGGGGGGGCAGTAATCATCACAGCCAACCTGGTTGCTGGGTGGGTCCAACTACAAGGCCATGTGGAGTGTAGAAATAGGGCCTGCATGAGATGCATTAACAGCGGATGAGCACACTGCATGCAACAATCCATCATTACTCAAGCTGCAACATTCCGTTACCTTCAACAAACATCTGTTAAATTACACAGAGGCTGGATAGGCCATCAAAAGGCAAAGGTAGATGCGGAATAAGACCAATGTACCTTACTACCCACAACCTGCACATCAACATACCTCACACATACAACGTGACATGAACATACACAGCGTTGAGAGTCCAAAAATGTTGTTATTGTGTAGGTGTAATTGAAGGTGTAACACAGTGGTAGCATGCCAAAGCGCAAAGCCTTGACAGCCGTGCCTCCATGCATGTAAAACATACAGTGCTTACACAACTACATGTAATTCAGGCCAGCATAACACAGAAACCACATGTACAGATGGTATGTGATGCCCGCCAAGTAATCACACATTGCTGTGCAAGGTTTCCTGGCTCTACACATGACTCCATGGTCCTGCGCAACTCCACGCTGCCCCGCTACATTTCACGACACGCTGGACACCGTATCTGGCTGCTGGGTGAGTCCAACTAAAAGGCCATGTGGAGTGTTGAATTGGGGGGGGCAGTAATTAGCACAGCCAACCTGGCTGCTGGGAGGGTCCAACTACATCGCCATGTTGAGTGTTGAATTGGGGGGGCAGTAATCCGCACAGCCAACCCGGCTGCTGGATGGGTCCAACTACAAGGCCATGTGGAGTGTTGAATTGGGGGGTGGCAGTAATCAGCACAGCCAACCCGGCTGCTGGGCGGGTCCAACTACAAGGCCATGTGGAGTGTTGAATTGGGGGGGGCAATAATCAGCACAGCCAACCTGGCTGCTGGGTGGGTCCAACTACAAGGCCATGTGGAGTGTTGAATTGGGGGGGCAGTAATCATCACAGCCAACCTGATTGCTGGGTGGGTCCAACTACAAGGCCATGTGGAGTGTAGAAATAGGGCCTGCATGAGATGCATTTATAGCGGATGAGCACACTGCAGGCAACAATCCATCATTACTCAAGCTGCAACATTCTGTTACCTTCAACAAACATCTGTTAAATTACACAGAGGCTGGATAGGCCATCAAAAGGCAAAGGTAGATGCGGAATAAGACCATTGTACCTTACTACCCGCAACCTGCACATCAACATACCTCACACATACAACGTGACATGACCATACACAGCATTGAGAGTTCAAGAAATTGGCTAGTGTGTAGGTGTAATTGAAGGTGCAACACAGTGGTAGCATGCCAAAGCGCAAGGCCTTCACAGCCGTGCCTCCATGCATGTAAAACATACAGTGCTTACAGAACTACATGTAATTCAGGCCAGCATAACACAGAAACCACATGTACCAGAATGCACCACTCCATAGTGACCATAAATGACTAGCAAAAAACACATTCAAGTCACAACACTACGCATGATGCACAGCCAGAGATTACAGTAGCTGTCGCACTGAAGCATTTAGTGACTGCACACACATTTCACAGGTACACCGCCTGTTAGTTCACTTCTCATGTCTCCTTAAGGGACACCTCCAAGTAGAATGCGTTAGGAGCAGTTTGTAAGAAATGGAAATACCTTCACTACTGAGAATACATGATTGGGAGTTTATGGGCTCACCCAATTCAGCATTTATCATACATGAATACACGCACCTACCCGTATTGCCATTATGTCACCCTCAACTCCTCACACATCCAATCGAAATATATGTGTTCTCGTCAAATGGGTTATGATATTCAAGGATGTCTACATGAAGGATTGCAAATAGGGACTGCATACCATGAATACCACTAAATCACCAATGTCAATCACGTTAATGTCCAAAGTACCATTGTACCGGGACAGTCCACCTTCATTTGTCACACATCAATGGATCTTACATCAATTGGCATCAGCCATACAGACATTGCAGAGGCCAACTTGAGTGTGATTGGTCCATGTGATAGCAACTGCACTACGCCCCCCTTCCACACATCCTGCCTAAGTTCCCTTGGGGTACACTGAAAAGAAGGTATGCTATGTAAATACATTATTGCCTGTGCATGTTAGTCTTCTCAAATGGACACCATACAGCCTGTAGCAACATGAAATGTCAAAGTAATTGACATGCACTCTCTCTCTTGTTCTCGTGCAGGTGATGCCGGGTATCCGCTGATGCCATGGCTCCTGACCCGCATCAGGCAACCCCACAACAGGCACGAACAGGCGTACAACCGTGCCAATATACGCAATCGCTGAACCGTTGAGCAGACGTTTGGCCTGTTGAAGGCCAGGTTCTGCTGCCTCAGCAGATCTGGGGGAGCCCTCATGTACGGCCCAGAAAAGGTGGGGAAAATTGTGCTGGTATGTGCCATGTTGCACAACATGTGCATCCGGCGCAACGTCCCCCTGCCCCCCAACATGGACATGCTGCCACCAGAGGCAGAGGAGGATGATGATGATGAGGATAATGCACAGCGCTACGATGGCAATGATGGACGTGCCACACGGCGAGAACTAATTCACCACTACTTTTGAGCAGCTATTACAGGCATTGCACTGGACATGGATCACACTGGGCACTGGACATGGATCACATTGGGCACGTGACAATGTACATGAATAAATGCACTCACGCTCAAAGAGCAATGTCCACTCAGGTTTTTTTGCTACACCAGATGTATTGTGAGAAGACTAACTATGTACATTAGTGAACGTCATTACCTAACACTAACAACCCGTCCTACTATCCCCACAACCCCTCCCCAACTATCCCTCCCCGCACCCTCTCCCCAAATATGCCTCCCCACCCTTCCTCCCCAACTATCCCGTCCCACACACCCTCCCCAACTATCCCTACTTACACGCACCACATCCCTGTCCTATTTACACCCCCTTTTTGTTGGAGGTGTGTGCCCCTCTGCCGGGTCGAGTGAGCCGCTGCGACTGACGCAAAGGGCTGCTTTGCCGGGAACTAGATGGGTTGTGGGCAACGAGGGCCCATCGGACTGAAGCCAACAGCATCCACATAGCTCTGGTCACTAGGTATGTCCTCCACACCACCTTTGTCCCCAATGTTGTCCGCTCCACCCACTTCTGGCAGTGGTGCAGGTTCACCCTGCTGGAGGTGTGGCTGGCCAACAAGGACATCCTGCTGGCGGGGTGGCTGGCCAACAAATCCATCCTGCTGGTGGGGTGGCCGGCCAACAATTACATCCTGCTGGCGGGGTGGCTGTCCAACAAGTACATCCTGCTGGTGGGGTGCCTTGGACGCAGGTTCCTCCTTCTGGTGGGGTGCCTTGGACGCAGGTGCCCCCTGCTGGTGCGGTGCCTTGGACGCAGGTGCCTCCTGCTGGCTGGGGGGCTGGGACGCAGGTGCCTCCTGCTTGTTAGGGGGCTGGGACGCTGGTGCCTCCTGCTGGGTGGGGGGCTGGAACCCAGGTGCTGTTGGTCCCTCCGGTCTGCTGGCGGATGTGCTGGTCTCCTGGCTGGAGGTGGTGGTACTCCTGCGGCTTGTCCATTCCCTGGTGCCCCTGGATGTGGTCAGCAGTTCTCAGTCATTGCCAGATGAAGTGCCTGTGGGGGACAGTAAGGCAGGGCATCTGTAATGGGTGTGTATCCATCAGACAGACATCAATACTAGCACTTTCGGAATGATGTGCATTGTCATGGACTTGGTGGAGTGCATGGCATGGTGCACACATGCATGTGTCAGGGATGCTCTGTGGGTGCATGTGTGGTGTGGGTACATGGTGTGAGCAGTGCCTGTTGCCTGGGGTGCTGGTGTTTACCGGTTTGTGTGTTGGGGGCGTGCCACACAAGCTCTGTGACATGTGGCTGATTGTGAGACGGATGTGTTTCACATGTAACTGCTGCCTATGGCAGTTGCTGCATTGATGGTGATTTTTCATGATGTGACATGGTGTGTGGGTCAATTGTGCCACATGTGTCATTGATGTGGGCCATGTGGTGGAACAGCGGTGACGACAGCAGAAGTACATTGTCGGGGGGGGGTTTATGGTCATAATATCGAAACAAAAATGTCGACAAACAAAAATGTCGAAAAAAAAATGTCGAAAACAATAATGTCGACATCCTATGCATATAATGGAGAAAGTCAATTTTCCGAAAAAAAAATGTCGAAAAAAATGATCCATTAACGTAAGCAATAACACGAAATAAATAAACATAACAAAAATACTGTTTATTATTGGGGGGGTTCCCCCCCCCCAACCCCCCAACCTCACCCTACATCACTAACCATCCCAACACCCCCTCCCCTCCCCCTCGCCCGTGATCACTCACTCGTCTAACACACTAGAGAAAAGTAGGTTACGAAATGGTTAACACAATAGGTGACATTCCTGAGTAAAGCACCTTCTTTTGGTAGCAGGAAACCAGTAACGGCTGTGGAAAACCGTCATTACCTGATAGAACATCTCGTGAGAGCGTACTTCAGGCAATAGATTACAATTCATTCATACTCAAAACAGGTAAGACACACGAACATTAAAAGAAAAGAAAATGTACTATAAAACACATAGGCCCTCATTACGACCCTGGCGGAAAGTGACTGACCGGACCGCCACAGCGTAAATAGCGTTTCCGCCATTGCAAGAAGGAGCAAAGTGCGGCCCATTCCGACCCATCGGGCACGAGCACCACGGCATGGCGGAAGTGCAAAATCCGCGATGGCGGAAATGACCCCAAAACGGCCCACACCGCCGCCGTACGGCGCCCTAGGTGCAATACCGCCACCCATCACAGCGGACACCGCAGTGTGCGCCTACCGTAAAGTACGGTGACCGGAAATATACGGAAACGGAAGTTAAAACACGGGCCCGGAACGGGAAACAACCCGCCGTACACCTATAAAACCACTAAAACCACACAACCACTAAAATCACCACCCTGAGACACAACCCAACCCGTCATCCACCCTAGCGAAACCAAGAAAAATGGGAAAAGTAGCGAAGAAAGCGTGCGACCGCAAGCGGCAGGTCCACTTCTCCCGTGAGGAACTCACCGTGCTAACAGAGACCCTCCAGGAGAATGCTGCCGTCGTCTTCTCCACGCAAATGACCAGGACGGCACTCGCAAACAAGAAGGCCATATGGGCTCTGGTGGCACAGCGGGTAAGTGCGGTGGGGACCGCACCCCGCACCCCACAGCAATGCAGGAAGCGGTGGGACGACCTGCGGATACGCGTCCGCAGCATACTCTCTGCCAACCGCAACATTGCCACAGCCACCGGGGGAGGGTCGGAATCACCAATCAAGCTGACCCCCTGGGAAGAAATCTGTGCCTCCACCATCGGAATGGAGAGCATAGAGGGAGTCGGAGGGATGGAGAAAGGAGTGCAGACATCCGAAGATTCAGGTAGGTGGGCCTAATGAAACAATGCTAAATCCACAAAGTCCATCCATTCGAAGCACCATGTGTCCCCATAGTGCAACAGAAACACATGTCCAGGAGAACGTCCACACACATTGGCCTGATAGCGCACGTTAAAACCCACAATAAATACATAAATAATTAAAAACCCCTAAAACACGCACTACACGTGCAGCAGGCACACCCTAACTGCAGGCTGCCAAACAACTGCACCCTCACTCCACACACAAATGGAAGCACCTCCAAGGCCCCGACCCAAATCACCCTCAGGTACCACCCCAATGCATGTGATACATTGCCATTCCAATTCCCACAGACCCACCAATAACCCTCGCCCTCCTTTACTCCACCACAGGGTCCGATCCAAACGACGAGCTCCAGGACACCCCTACCAGCACACCTGCAAAGAGGGCCAAGACCGACGGCCAAAGACCCTCCACCTCAGCTGCACGCATCAAGACACGGCAGCAGCACAAATCAAGTGGCAGCACACAGGAGGGAACATCAACAGGCACGCCAGCAGCCAGCATGGCCACAACACCACCACCACAGGTCCCCCCAACGGATGCCACAGAAGGCACTGCCTCCGGTGGCAGCAGCACCATAGGTGACACCCCATTGATGGCAGCATGCTCCGACACAGAAGACGGGGATGTCGAAGTCAGATCCATCCATGACCTGTCCCAATCCCCCTGTCTGTTCCATCCCGTACTACATGAGGATACCACGCAGGGGCACCCACAAGACGACGACTGGCCATCCCCCACAAGCCCTGTGGCAAGGCAACATGAGGACAACAGCCCCTCTGTGACACCCCCGCAAATGGCCATGGCCCAGCAGAGGCAACAGTCCCTCGACCAGTTAATCGTGCAACAGCAGCAACTGGCCACGCTCCTCAAGGACCATGCCGATGAATGTGGGGGCACTAAGGCAGACATAGAAACATCAACTGAGACACTTAGGGCAGAAATGGAGAGAAGTACAGAGACACTAAGGGCACAAATGGAGAGTAGCACCGAGTGCCTGAGAGTCCAAATGGAGAGTAGCACCGAGAGCCTGAGAGTCCAAATGGAGAGAAGCACCGAGAGCCTGAGGGGGGAACTGCATGCGACGTCCAAAGACGTATGTGCCGAACTTGCCGCAGTGCGCCGTGTGCTCACTGAGCTCTCGCAAACCCTTAGGGACATGCATGGACGTGAGCAGGCAGAGACATCATCCGTTGCAAGTTCCGTCCAGGGCAGCCCCCAACGTAGATCTGGGAGGAACCTGCGCTCCACAGGCAGGGGTGCCCCTGATACCCGCAGAGGGGGCTTGCAATAGCGACTGCCCACGGACGATGAGCATCTTTGGACACTGGTGTTCGGGGGGGAGGTGGGAGGGTGGAGGGGGTGTGTTGGGCTCACTTGGGTGGCGGGTCGATAGGGTGTACAACATGATATCACATATGCCATAAAAAGTGCACGATCAACCAATGAGATGTGTGGACATTGATCTTTGTGTACTAGGCCATTATAGGCGTACAGTCCATATTGTGCATGTACCAGACACACACAGTGCCACGCATCCCGTGTCCATGTATCAGCCACCAGGCGTGAGTGCTAGAAGCATGCATCAATGAGATGCTGACGAATGTCACGGCCCTCCGGTGCCTCGCAGACTCCTTGAGGTGCTGCCACATCCCCACCCTCATCATGACCATCATCAGGTGCTTGCAGTTCTGCGTCAGGGGGCATGGGCACATTTCTACGTACGCACATGTTGTGGAGCATGACACATGCCATCACCATCTTTGCAACCTTCTCATGGCGGTACAGGAGTGCCCCGCCAGACCTGCTGAGGCACCGGAAACGGGCCTTCAGTAGGCCGAATGCCTGTTCAATGACTACACGGGTACGTGAGTGGGCATGGTTGTAGTCCTCCTCATGCTGGTCCCGTGGGTTCCGGAGTGGTGTAAGGAGCCATCTCTTCAGTGGATACCCGGCATCACCTGTATGTGGACAATAAAGGATGTTTGTGGAATGACATTGCTACTTACGCACCCCCCCCCCCTTCCTGCCAGGTCATTGCCGCATCACATACCCCACATTATCATGCATGTAATGAGACTCACCGAGTAGCCAGGATCTGTTCCCTGCGTGTCGCTCCATGTAGCGTGGTATTGTAGAGTTCCTCAAGACCATAGAATCATGGGTTGATCCAGGGAATCGGGCACAACAATGTGTAATGATCCTGTTGGAGTCACACACCATTTGTACATTCAGGGAATGAAATTGTTTTCGGTTGCGGTACTGGGCCTCCATGGCATGTGGGACGACCAATTCCACATGGGTGCAGTCGATGGCACCAATGCAACCCGGTATGCCGCCAAGTGCATGGAATCCAACTTTTGTGTTGGTAATTTCCTGCTCCGAGCGTGGTAGAGAGATGTAGTCGTCTGCGTGCTTCAGGAGGGCATCGAGCACTTGCAATAGTGTCCGTGAGAACAGTGGCTGTGATATGCCATGCAACTGTCCGACTGTGTGCTGGTAGGTGCCTGTGGCCAGGAAGTGGAGTACAGACACCACCTTCAGTAGGGGTGGGATGGCGGTTGGGCTATCTATCATGCTGACAAGGTCAGCCTGTGTCATGTCCACAATGGCGGTTATGGTGTCCCGGTCCAAACGGTAGAGGGTGTGGATCTTCTCATCAGTGAGGTTGAACGGATGTGCTCGGAGGCGTGGGATTGCGGGCTGCCTGCGTGGTGGTAGTGGCTGTGCTGGCGGCCCTTGCTGGCCCTGCCTTGGCCTCCTCCTCCTCCTGCGTCTCCTCCGTGCGGCCGGTTGTAGTTGGTGTTCGTCTTCTTCTTGGAGTTGGAGTACTTGCAGTGCTATCAGGTCCCCCAGGGCCAACATCGCGAGTCCTGCCGGTAGCATTTCGGAGTGGTTGTGGGAGGAGACTGGGTGTGAAATGTATGTGTTTCCAGGCTGAATGGCCTCCACCTGTGGTGATTCATTCCACCTGTGCAAACTGCTCTCCCCTTTGGCCGAGCACGTCCCGCGCACAACGCTGCAATTCGTGGAATGGCATCTTGCTATTGCAATCTTGTATTTGTACCCGATGGCCGTGTAACATTGGTTGATAAGTTCATTCTGTTGTGGTCCCATTGTTTCACATACCATCTGTGCAGTCGCGAACAGAGTTGTGAAGGGTCAGTGGAACGTAGTACTCGAGTAACGGTGGGCCCTCATTCATCACTGTACCGAGTTGCAACGACGGGCGGGGCGTCCCATTCGTGGGTGAAGGCAGTTGCCATTTTCACACACAGCCGCACTCGATGGATTAATTAGTGTTTTCAAACGGCCACAGATGCCTCTTCGACGTGATGTTGCAAATGAGGAATTCGAAGGGCGGCGCTTTCGGTTTTCAGCTAGCGGCGAGGAGATGCCCACAGGTCTGGCTGCAAATATAACGTTCTATTGTTCAATGTCCTTGGGACAGGGGCCATGGCGAGAATGCTATGATTGATATGAATAGTATGGGATGCGCAATTGCGTAGTGGACGATAAGGCAGGACGTTCCCAAATACATGCTACTTCACTAGACTGGAATTACGTGCTGGGGCACTGTGGATTTTGCAGGCTGCATAACGCACAGACTCAATGGATATTTCTAATGTTATGTGAGTAAATATTCAGGCGTTTTCATTACGGGATGAGGGAATGATGAATGGATGCATGGGCAGGTGATTTGATACAGTGTTTGCCATGTACAAGGCTTCTTGGGATCTGTCCGCCCCCCCTGCGCTATGTGATGCAGGGCTGCCATAGTGGGACCATCGTCTATCTGGCCTTGTTGAGCCCTCCCTGTCTCGACGCGCCTTCAGACACTTGTGTCCATGCACGTTACCAATCCCATCTGAAGGATTCTGTTTTCACAGGCGCATGCACAGGTACACTCGTTTGTGATGGTGTTTTCACCTCGATATAGGTAGTTATGATTCGCAAGTGGTTTTGGGGTGGTGATGATCCTTTGGAGTGGGCTTGCATGCATATGGCTGTGGATCTAGTGTGATCATTGAAGTGAGTTGTTCGAATGTAGTTCTGATGGCCATTCTATTCTGTTTCTTTTCTTTTGGTTGACAGGTATCTCCTCCCCTTTTGCCCCTGCCATCTGTATGCCACTCCTGCAGATGGATTTTACTCCCGACACCTGCTGCTTCGTGTTAATCAGTGGAGCAGCATTACGATCTTATGGGACGATCGCCAATGGGCCACATGCCCTTACGCAGTACTGGTGGCTCGGAGCAACATTTCGGCCTTTCAGCTGGACTAGTGCCTCCCCATTGGGACGGCCCTGCGGTTCTGTGCGCTTCCATGTTGCCTTTTCGTACGTGTATGTGGCTCTGTGTACCATGAGGGAACAGGGCGTCACACGAGTAGTGGCTGGTCATTTCTTGCGGATGCAGCCCACAATGGTGAAATGTGTTTTGGAGTTCATGGCCTGATGGCTGTATGGGCTTGGTGATATTGATGTGCATTAAAATTCTATTCTGATATGGGCCGTGTAGCGTTCTTCTTTGCAAGTGATGTGGCATATTCCTATTTGGGGAGCGATGTATTGTGAGGGGATCTGCATTGGGTTCCAGCTTCGGAGTTTTGTTGCGTGGTCCTGTACTGGGCGCGTTTGCCTACGAAGCCCGTGAGGTCAGGGATGGGGGCTGCCAATATGACAGTTTGAATGTTGTCATGCTCAGGGGCGGGGGATTGGGTTTTGTGTGACAGATGCCGGTCAGCCAGGTGGACTGGTGGAATGTTGTGATTTTCTGAATATTGCTGGTCACAGGTGCCTGTGTTTGCGTGCGTTTCTTGGTGGGGGACTGTGGTCATGTCCATTGGGATGGCTTCTGTATTCGTGCCATCTGTGCCCTGCAGCTCCCATTGGCCCCTCTTGAGGTCCATTTGTTCATTGGCATGCATGGGTGACTTGTGCATTTCACTGGTTGCATTGTGGCTTCGTTGCACCTACGGGGAGTTGTACTTTGTGGGCAGGGAGCGGTGTACGGGCAGTCAGTGGGGCCGTTTACGGTTGATTCGCGATGCCGTACTTCTCACCATGGCGGAATGGTGCATTCCGCCATGCTTGATGGCGTTAGGTACATGTCCGCTGGGGTCGGAATTGGCGTACCGTTGCGCCATGGTGGTGTTTACGGTTTGGCATGGCGCGCGCGCGCGTGCTTGGTGCAGTTAGCGTTGGCGTTCACTACGGTGTCGCTAATGGCATCGTACTTTGCGGTGACGGATCATAGTCGCACCGAGCGCTATTCGATGGCGGTATTGCATTTCCGCCATCGTTTTCCGAATTCCGCCAGGGTCGTAATGAGGGCCATAGTATAAAATACCACAAAAAATAATTGTATGTATCGTTTCAGGTGATATAATGGAAGACAAAGTGGAATTCATAAGCAGTCAAAAAGGCGAAAAGCAGTTAATTTTAAATGGTTACGTGTTCTATAAAGAACTACAGAGAAAAGAACGGATTTACTGGCGCTGCGCGGAATATACAAAAAATAAGTGTACAGCACGCGCAATAACAGTCGGATCAGACGTACAAGGGAAACAAGAACACAATCATATGCCTGATCAGACTAATATAATCATCAGGAAAACCTTGGCGGAACTGAAAAGAAAAGCAAATGAACATCAGGGGGAAGCTAGCGGATCTGTTTTAAGAGAAGTTTGTGGCCAGTTACCGACCCATATAACAGCTCAGTTGCCGGCTGAAAAATTAATGCAGCGCACAATTAACCGAACAAAACATGCGAATGAAAACCTGCCACCACCACCAATGTCCTTTGAAAATATAACAATTCCGGATATTTTTAAGGTAACTGCAAGAGGAGAGAATTTTTACCATGGCACACTTGCAGTGAACACTGACAAAATCTTGGTATTCTCTACCGCAAATAACTTTGAGCATCTGAGTCGAAGCAAACAATGGCACAGTGACGCAACATTTAAAGTATGCCCTCACCCGTTTTTTCAATTTTACACAGTACATGGGACAATAAATGACAAAATAATACCGCTAGTATATTTTTTGATGCCAAAAAAAACAGAGGAAACATACAAAATCGCTTACAATAAAATTAAGGAAACAGCACCAGAATCGAAACCAGAGACAATAATCATGGATTACGAAACAGCTCAGATCAAGGGATTTTCTACCGTGTACAGAGAAACTAAAGTAAAGGGATGTTTTTTTCATTTTACACAGAGTGTTTGGAGAAAGATACAAAAATTAGGTTTGGGATCAAAATATACAGAGGACAGTTGCTTTCAATTTAACATTAAGAAACTTTTTGCCTTAGCTTTTGTACCAGAAAATCATGTCATTGCTTTTTACGAACATTTAATAGAAAGTCAATACTATAAAAATCATGAGGAGGAGTGTACAAATTTACTGGACTACTTTGAGAACACCTGGATAGGCCAATTAACGAGAAGTGGAAACAGACGCAGACCAAAATACCCAATAGAATTATGGAACTGCCACCAGGCTACCATGGAAAACACACCGAGAACAAATAACGCATTAGAAGGCTGGCATAGCCGCATAAATAAAAATTTCAACACACAGCATCCGAATTTATGGCATTTTTTAAAGGATTTAAAATTAGAAGAACAGCACCAGGAATTACGTATTTCACAAACAATATCATTGGCAAACCAAGCACCAAAACGAAAAAAATACAGAGATTATGACAGTAAATTAATGCAAATAGTACACGAATTCAACATGGAAAACAAGGAAAGTTATTTAGATTCACTGGCATTTAATTTAAAATGTTGAAAAGCACTTACAGTTAATGGTCATCACGATTCCACGGTGAAATAGGTGAAAACTCCAAGAAAATCCCACAAATCCTGGTGTAAAGCTGCATACCATAAAATTGATCCACGAAAAAGCCAACCGAAAAAAACGAAATTCCGATGAACAGAAAAAGGTGATGCTTCCAAGGGGAAAATCCAGACCAACAGGAAAAAAACATATCCAAGCTCCAAGGAAAAAAATCCGTAAATCCAAGAATCCAGGAAGCATCCAAGTAGACCCAGTCGATCCAATGAAAAATGCAAGAAAAAGTAGTGAAAACACGAAAAAATCCTAAAAAACGAAGACCGAACTAACGGAGACGCGACCGCGGGAGAAGCTTTTCGAGAGTGAACTTTAAAAATGGCGCTTACGCTTACGTAGCCGGACGTACCGTGCGTAAGAAACCAAAACAAACATTTGTTATTATTAGTATACATGCATTTTCAGCACACTAGCACCATCAAATGGTTGTTTAATATATTACATGTTCAAATGAAATTTAGACTTAGTATACAGTTATTTATTTATTTAAGTAGATATATACATCTAAAAGTTTTTATTTAAAAACAATAATTACATGTAAAAACATGATTTACTGAACTAATACGTTATAGTGATATATTTACTATTTGAATATTATATTGTATTAATAAAAAATGAAAATAACTTACTTTACTTACCTGTGATTAATGCTTTATTTAATACTGTAGTAATTGATGAATGCTTCTTATTTTAGTAATTTCGAAAAATAGATGTCGAAAAAAAATAATGTCGACATTTTTGTTTGTCGACATTATTGTTTTCGACATTAATTTTTCGAAATTTTGACTGTCGACATTATTGATGTCGAAATTATGACTGCCCACCGTCTGGGGGATGTGTGTCTGGGTGCAATACAGGGGACCTCTTTGATGTGTGATTGGTGTATGGGTGGGGTTGGCGGGCAAGTGCAATGTGCATGTGTGCAACAAGGTTGACGATGGGTGAAATGCCAGCAGGGCCTCGGGTTATACATACTTGACATATTGGCCTAGCCATTTTCAATGGGGTTACAGGGTGTGTGATGTGACTTTGGCCTTATGGATACTCACCAGCATCACTGGAGGACACATCTCCAGCCTCTGCATCTCCGACTCCCTCTATCGCCTCCATGTGCATGACAGTGCTGCACATTTCCTCCCATGCCTGTGGTTTAATAGGGGATGGTGGTCCTCCTCCTGGGGCCGTGCCCTGGGCTCGCTGTGCGGCAAGGAGGTTGCGCACATGGAGACGTAGCTCGTCCCACCTCTTTTTACAGTCCTGCACTGTTCTGGGTGTTGTCCCCACTGCCGACACCTTACGGGCAACCTCCTCCCATATGGCCTTCTTCCGGATCTGTGTTTGTCGCCATAGATCTGTGCAGAACACTTCGTCTGAGTGTTCTACAAGTGTGTCAGCAAGCATGTTAAGTTCAGGTTCACTGAACCTGGGCTTGCGCTTTCGGTCAGCAGGTTGCCTTGTAGGCATGTCTGAGTATATGATTGGTGACTCAGGTTTAGCCTCACACTCCTGTGTACTGACGATTGCAATGGATTGTGTTTTTATAATGGCCACTGGTACGTTTCCTGTTCCGGCGATTATGTTATTTCCAGTGCCGGTATTACCGGTGCCGGTAATAGCGGTATGCACGATGCTGGATTCGGAATCAGCGTCAGCAAGGATGCCGGTATGGGGGTGTTTGGGCCTGTAACCGGCATGCCAGTGCTACTGTTTCTGGCATGGCGGGATGCGCGTGCACGCTGACTTGGAATCACCCATTGATTGCGTTCACGGTAGCACCGGCATGCCAGTAATTCGTTATTTTTTCCGGACAACTCAAAATGAGGCCCATAGAAATTAAATCACAGGTAACAAAAATAAGATTTCGCAAATTATCCGAACCATGAACATTACATACCAGTTAAAGTGATGGAGAGTAGGGTTGGCGAAGGGTGCAAAAAACACAAAACAGGGAATAGCAAGTCAAACTGTTAGCTAAGTTTGGGTCAGTTATTTTTCGAATAATATATTTGCAAAATTGCACACAAATATAATCATTGGTTCTTAGTCATTCCATGCTCTGCATGTTAGTGTGCCGTTATCCTTATCTAACCTGGCTAACCTTGCAAAAAGCTCCACCATCCCTGGCATTCTGTCAAAATTATTAGTAGACCATGATGGGCGCTATCCCATGATGTGAGTAGGGTGAATAGGTGATGGCTTGGATGAAAACGTAAATGCGTGAGTTATAAATCATAAATTGCCAAATAGGCAGCTAGGACTCAATATAACATACAAAAGGCTATAGCAGACCACACATGCATGTCAGCTACAGACCTGGGCAACGCCGGGGGGAATGGCTATCATGGGGTAGAGCCCATCATGGTCTACTAATATTTTTGACAGAATGCCAGGGATGGTGGAGCTTTTTGCAAGGTTAGCCGGGGTTAGATAAGGATAATGGCACACAAACATGCAGAGCATGGAATGACTACAAACCAATGATTATATTTGCGTGCAATTTTGCAAATATATGATTCGAAAAGTAACTGACCCAAATTTAGCTAACAGTTTGACTTGCTATTCCCTATTTTGTGTTTGTTGCTCCCTTCGCCAACCGACTGTCCATCACTTTAACTGGTATGTAATGTTCATGGTTTGGATAATTTGCGAAATCTTATTTTTGTTACCTGTTATTTTATTTCTATGTTATTATTTGTGTGTTATATCTTTCGTTACATATTGGTGTACACTGTTTATTATTTTCCTTCAATCAATTTTAATGTGTCCCAAAACAAGTTCTGTATAACGTTTATGCACAATTAATATGTAAATGGAAGCCTTGAGGACGGCCATTGGTCGAAACAAATGTTGGCTGCACTCTAAAGCTTAACTCATGGCCTCAATAAACCAATCTGTAGTTATAGAACATGTTTAGATTTTTGGAGAATCTTTATTCTTAATGCAAGAGTGACATTGTTTTTGCCCTGCACAATCCACCCTTCACTATCAAACAAACTATTTCCATTTTTGGAGGCCCTAGTGGACGGCTTCCGGGTATGTGTGATGCTGCGGGCTTGCTTATATATAATGTTACATTACTAATGCAGAGCCAGTGCGCACCCACCAGAGTAAATACCCCACAGCTTCATACTTTCTCAACTATCTGAGGCACGCACAGCAACAGTATCAAATAATATGGCACAATACCTGCTCAACAGGGAAGAAGATCGAACTGCCCTTTTTCACCAGGAGGTAGCATCAGCAATGCTTTCAGAAGCAATATAAAGAGTTCAGAGACCCTAAGTCAGAAATGTATTCAGCTTGAAAGACTATCAAGAAAGGAAATTAATTAATGCTACGAACAAGCATCTATGACTAATTGTTTAGAAAATGACAAAATTCCCAGGGGTGTTCGCATTTTCATCTTTCCAAACTTTGATAACAAAGATGACCAAGGCATTGCAAATAAATGGGATGAAAACCTGAATCAAAACTCTAAGAATATGATAGAACTACTAATCGAACATGTGAATAGAGAACATGTTAAAGTACAAGAACAAATTTCAAAGCTGAAACAAGGAATCTCAGATATGCCAAACCCTAAAAGCACTAAAAAGAAGAACTTCAGCAAGATGTATGGAATTCTAAAGACATACCAAGATGAGATAAAGCTACGTAAATTTAGAAAGTACTTTAGAGATGAACGCCACTACCGTGATGACAGAGTATGCACCTTCCAACCTAAATTCGACAAAATCCATAGGAAGTCAAGAGAAAGCACACCAAATACATCAACAGGCAGCTCAGATGCATAATCAGAAAGTGAAACCACATGCCCTCTGGATGCTAGTATGTCTGGCATTCTCACCGACAAGATAAATCAAAGTAAGTTTTTTTTAGAACAGATAAAATGCTACAGAAAAGGAACTTTAAGAGCAATCAAACAAGCAGGTTTCAGGACCCCTTGATCCAAAATACCACAACGTGGAGCAGAGCCCTCAGGGCAGGAGGGGGTCAGGAGGAAGTTCGGACGGAGACATAGGTCAGACAAGCAGGATGACAAGATCAAGTGTCAGGAAACAGACAGGAAAATGATGGGCACAAATCTGGTGATTAACCTATCCAGCAGACAATTGACAAAATATGAATTAACTCTACTGAATAAAGGTCTGTCATTTACTCCAACCTAGGTGCAGACTTTATTAACTTTCGGATTTATATATTTAAATTCATCATAAAATTGAAACTGAACAATTCTTTGCTACCCAAGTCAAGATCTACTCAACGCCCTCTAAGCAAGAACCTTTGAGTCAACTAAAAATTAGAGATATAGAGAACATACATCTCCTTATCTCCATAGAACCAGATCCGGAACATGAAGCACAAGACATCTATCAAGAATTAGGGGTGCAAGCAGCCATTCTACAAATGCAAGAATTGAAACCTAAATCTAAATTCACCCCTCGAATGACAACTGAAAACTTTATTGATACTTTTCATCAAGCTGTGATTAATGACATTCACCAATATTTGGACAAGAAAGGCACACGACAACCAGAACTAGGTTTAACCTGAGTAGGAATGAACATTGGATAACCTTTCCAAAGACAAAGATATCGTCATTATGGAAGCTGATAAGAGAGGCAATATTGTCATAATGAATACTACCGACTATCTGCTAATGGCAAATTTGCATCTAGAGACACCAGGATGCTATAAAAGTTACCTAGCGACCCAACAAAGAAAATCGTTAAAGAATTACAACTTATGATGAATAGGTGCCATGCTTCAGGCCACCTTACGGATGATGAAAATACATTTCTTAACAATGCTGAACCTATGGTTCCTACTATGTACTTTCTACGGAAGATTCACAAACCATACGAGAAGCTGCCGGAAGTGCATCCCATAACAAGTGGGATAGGCTGGGCTACAGAGGGCTTATTACAATACATCAGCAATGCCATCAAGCGGCATGTAGAAACCCTTTCATCTTACATCAGAGACTGTATCCAAATATTTCAGATCCTAGGGGAAATTCCATGGCGTAATGGCTATCTACTTGGTACCAAGGATGTATCAGCTCTGTACACATCAATCGAATATGAATTAGCCTTTCAAGCAATAGATTACAATTATCAGGATTCTTTGGCCTCTCATCACCAACAAATTCAAATGCTGAAAGAATTTTTGAATTTCACATTAGCTAACAATATCTTTCTTTTCATCTATTCATATCATGTCCAGACTAAGGGAGTAACAATGGGGGAAAAATATGCACCCTACTTAGCCAATTTGTTTATGGCTCAATATGAACAAACACATGCACTAGTAAACAATGATCATGCTAAAAATGTAATTCTATGGAAGCGATACTGTAACGCTTACCTCTGGGGCCCTGCAGGAGTGCCTGGTCTGGTCTGTTGCCGAGCTCAGGTCCGGTCTGTTGGGGTTCTCTGGTTCTTGCCACTGCCCAAAACACTCCCCCCACTCTGCTCACTGCAGGTTTAGTCACCCAGTGGCCAGAGCATTGGGAGTGGTCTGGAATTATGAGAGGGCTCCAGGGCGCAGTGTTGCCTAGTCTCTGGGAACCCCTGGGTAAGTTGTGGAGAAAGTGAATCCCCGTTCCTTCACTGGGCACGGTGGTTCTGCAGCAACCCAGATCCTTCACTGGGTCACGGTGGCCCAGACCCGCTGCGGCGTACCAGTCCACCGTAACAGTGTTTATTAATGAGCACTAATATGTCTCTCTTTATTTATGGGCACCAATATGTCTCTTGTTCATGGGCACTAATCCGCTAATATGCCTTCTTGGCCCAGTTGTGGTGGGTGCAGAGCGTTAACAAGCCTTTTGTTGTTTCTGCAGTTTGGATGCTAATTCCTGTTTCATGTTCTTTCAGGGTGATTCACCCGTGGATTTGAAGGTCCGGGTTGGAGGTCTGCAGCCGTATGCCAGTTGGCTGCGGGACCCTCTGAGTGGAAGAAGCGAGGTGCTGAGTTAAGTTCTGGGTGGCGGGGGTTGCAGGATCCTTGAGCGGTCCGTGGCTTACCCCGTGTTCTTTGATTTTGCAGGTACAGCGGTGCTGATGCGCGGATCGGGTCCAGCGAGGCGGGCGGAGCCAAAGAACACTGCAGGCAGGAGATGACAGCGGAATGTCAGAGCAGCCCCAGAGTAGGTCTGCGGAAGCACCGGGCATCAGGCTCTTGATCCGTAGAAGAGCTGGGTTCAGGAATGCTGGATACTGGGGAACGCCAGGTTTGTGACAGGCAAGCGTCACGCTGGCTCCCAGCCGAAGAAAACGCTAAGCGCTGGATGTGGCTCAGGGCAGGGTTTTTATAGCTCTGAGCCCACCCAGCACCACTAGGCCACCATGGATACTTGTACAGCAGGCCCTCTAGGGGCCATGTTGGATTTCATTGAGTGATCCAACCTGGGGGCCATTTTGGAAGGGGCAAAAGCCCCTAAAGCATTGGCAGCAGCCTGCTTCTGTGCCATGCTGCCATTCCCTTGGACCAGATGCCACCTATACTACTTGCTGGAGTCTTGGGTGTCATGACAGCACTCCCCCTTAAAGCCCCCCCAAGGAGAGCCACACCCGGACCCGGGCATTCTGGGTGTTCACGGTGGTACCGAGCCAGGAGACTAGGAGCATGTATATGTTCAACTGGTTCCCAGGTCCGATCTAGAACTCCATACCCTTTCCAATCCACTAAATAAAAGAGTTTCTTTCGAACTATTTTGGAATCCAGGATGCTCCTGACTTCGTATTCTGGCTCACCCTGCACAATTACGGGGAGAGGCCGTTTAAGAGTGTTCTGGGTGCCAGGATGTACAGGCTTTAGTAATGAGACATGAAATACCGGGTGTATGCGAAGCACCGGTGGCAGTTCCAGTTCCATGGCTACAGGATCAATAATGTTCTTTATCGGGTATGGTCCAATGTATCTGGGTGGAATTTCTTGGGTCCTTTCAGCTGGATATGCCTTGTGGATATCCATACCTTTTTGCCTAATTGGTACTGAGGTTCGGGGGTTCTTTTCCTGTCTGCAAAATGCTTGTGGTTGATTTTTGCTTCCAGGAGGGCTTAGGTGGCCTTTCTCATCGTCTCCTTAATTTTGGTGTGTAGGGTGCTAACTGCTGGCATGTCCAAAGGTGCCGGTGGGTCTAAGGCTGAAGTCTGTGGATCTCGCCCATGCAAGAAGAAGAAAGGTGAAACGCCAGTGGAATTGTGAACGGTGTTACTGTACGTGTATTCAGCTGCCCATAGCAGCTCCACCCAGTTCTGGCTGTGTGAGCAAGCATGCATCGCAGGTACTGTTCGATCGATTGGTTTGTTCTCTCAGTCTGACCGTCTGTTTGTGGATGGTGACTGGTAGACAGGTAGACCTCAATCTGAGCCTTGGCACAACAGGCTCTCCAGAATTTGGACACAAACTAACTTCCCTGGTCCGATATGACTACCGAAGGGAAGCCATGTAGTCTAACGATGTTGGTTAAGAAGATTTGAGCTAATGCTCCTGCACTGGGTATGCCTTTTAAAGCGGTGAAGTGTGCCATCTTAGTTAGGAGGTCAACAACTACCAATATGGTGTAATCGAGGTTCGAGTGACCTCTGACGGGCCCATGGGATCAGAGTTCGCCCTCGATTACCTTAAGACAAGATAGCTGCACCTTGAGGGGGAAGTGGTGCAGGATTCTTTACTCCAACACCAACAAATAAGGACAACTCAAGGATTTGGCAAGGAGACTGTAAAGTTCATCAAGTTTTATTTCATGGCATGCTGACACAGAGCACAACTTGCGTCGTGGTCAAGTACACGGAATCCACCATCCCAGGCTCAAAACGCAGCTACCTCTTATAGCTCTCAGAGGGAGCCTCCTGCCCCCACTCTCCCTACACAAGTCTAGGCAAACTCTTCGCTTAAGCATTTGCTCACCGGGCAATTATTTTTTAATTGAACTAAACCTTCAAGAATGAAATACAATCTGGTGCACATTCTTACTCTTTCATGGTGCTCTGCCCAAATATGGTTAATGCAGCTGGTACCTTTAGATACATTTCCAGACAAGGCCCAATTAATTGTCTGGCTTTAGCACATTTGTCTACTTTCTGACAACATGGTAGCCTTGAATGTTTCAATCTCACTCATTTAAGCCACATTTTCAGTTACATGCATTTTCAGTAAAAGGTATTTGTCAGAGCTCTTTTCTGTCTGTGTACAGAAAACCTTATTTATCCGTTCTGTGCCTTGCCACCTTACCACATCATGATAAAGACATTTTCAACCTTGTAAACATGACGCCCCTTTGACTACTAGTATGTACTAACATTATGAATACCATTTTCACATAATTACACAACCAAATCAGTCCATTCGAATTTCTCTGTTTAGCTTTAAGGGGGGGGTTGCCACCTACAGCATTCAGTTGTTCGTACCCTATCTTCATCTCGGCTCCTCTATTACAATGGTGTTAAAGCCCCCGCAGGAGGGCAGTTCTGTGATGAAGTCTAATGAGATAGTATGCCACGGAGCCGGTGGAATAGACAAGGGTCATAGCAATCCCTGTGGCTTGATTCTTGGTGTTTTGCTTCTAGCACAGATGTCACAAGATTTCACATATTGTACTTTGTCTTTCCGTCATGTGGGCCATCAGAAATGTCGTTGGATCTTTGCCATGGTCTTTGCTATCCCAGGATGTCCTGCTGTAAGCGCATCGTGGTAGGTGTTCATGACCTGTTCCTGCATTGCTAGGTGTGGTAGGTAAAGGCGGTTCCGGGAAGTTCATTGGCTTGTGTTCTTTGTGGTCCTTGCGTCACCCAAGTTCGTATCTGTGTTGGGGTCATGGTTCCTTTAATCTGCTCGTGTAGGTCTTCCAGTGTAGGTAGATGATTGACGGTGATCCCTAATAGCTTCTCTTGCGGTATGATGGGCTGCGGAGGAGGACTTGCATATGCATCTTCTTTTTCTGTACTCCAGCCAATTCGTGACAGCGCATCTGCCTTATCATGTTTTACCCCGGGGCGATAGCTGACAGCGAAGTCGTATTCTGAGAAGAACTGTACCCATCGCAAGTGTCGCAGTGTTTGCGCTCTGGCTGTCTGCAGAAACTGCAAATTGTGGTGGTCGGTAAGCACCCCAACTGGATGTCATGTTCCCAGGAGATGGTGCCGCCATTCCTTGAATGCCATTTTTATGGCAAGGAGTTCCTTGTCGGTCACCGCGTAATTGAGTTCTGCTGGGTTAAATGTTCGAGACCAAAAGGCTACCGGGTGTAACTGATTAGTATTAGGGTCCCTCTGAGATAACACCGCCCCCATAGCCACGTTGGAAGTGTCTGTTTTCACCACAAATGGAAGTTCTGGATTTGGGTGTTTGAGTATAGGTGCTGTGGTAAATAGCCTTTTCAGCTGCTGGAAAGCCTTTTCGGCTTTGACGGTCCATTGAAAGGTACTCCGACAAGTCAGCAATGAACCTCCTATAGAAGTTAGCGAAGCCTAGGAAGCTGTGGACCGTTTTGATTGAGGTGGGTAAAGGCCATTGCAGTATTGCTTCCACCTTGCGATTATCCCTCTGGATACCCTGAGGGCTAAGTATGTATCTGAGGAACTCCACCGTGGTGACATGAAATGCACACTTCTCGAATTTTGCGAATAAATGGTGTTGGCGCAGCTTCTCCAAGACCGTCCTTACGTGGTGCACATGCTCTTTGACAGAGTTAGAGTAGATTAGGATGTCATCTATGTATACCATTGCGCAGATGTCCAATAGCTCTCTTAACACATCTGTCATAAAGTATTGAAATGCGGCTGGCGCATTGCACAGTCCAAAGGGCATGATATTGTACTCAAAGAGTCGGAACTTGGTGTGGAAAGCTGTCTTCCATTCATCCCCGGCCTTCACGTGAACCAGGTGATAGGCTCCCCGGAGGTCCAGTTTCTTATAAATCTTTGCCCCTTTTACTTGGTCTAAGAGTACAGGAATCAGGGGCAAGGGATACCGATTTTTTATGGTGATTTTGTTGAGCCCCCTGTAGTCTATGCAAGTCCTAAGATCTCCCTCCTTTTTGGGGATGAAGAAGAGAGCTGAGGAAACCGGAGACTTGGAAGGCTGAATGAATCCGTTGGCCAGATACTGATCTAGGTATTCACGTAGGTGTTGGTTCTCCTTCTCAGTAAGGGCGTAAATATGGCTACATGGAAGTTGAGCTCCTGGGACCCGGTCGATTTGGCAATCGTAGGGCCTATGGGGTGGTATGGTGTTAGCCTGTTCCTTGTGAAAGACATCTTGGAAGTCGTCATACTCCGGAGGCAGCTGCCCTATGATTCCAAGCACAGTTCCTGATGACTTTGTTGCGTGGGTTTTGGTTGAAACTGGATTTCAGGTTTGGGTACAGGTGGCTGAAAATGTCACAGAATGAGTACTTCAGTCTAAGGCCTGGTTATGGCACACTAACCAGGGCATTCCCAGGATTAGTTGGAATTGGGGAGCATTGATGAGATCAAAGGTGATCTGTTCCCGATGGCCGTCGTGGCATAACAAAACAACGGTTCCAGCACATTGGGTCACGGGCCCAGATGACAACGGAGCCCCATCACGGACAGAATATTATCGACTCTTTTTTCCGGTTTCTGAATGGGCACACCTATCCGTAGGGCCACTGTGATGTCCATGTAATTACCTGCTGCTCCGCAGTCGACGTATGCTTCCAGAGCATGCATCCGTTGTGGCCATGCAGTTTCCCGATGGCTACAGCAGCTCTGTCGTGGTTTCCATGACCCCTAGGGGTTTCCGGGGGGCCTTATTTGGGCAGTCACAGTTGTTGTTTCCTGCGTCATTCTCTCTCCTCCTTGGTTAGTGGACATCTTATGCTTCCCAGTTGCATTGGCTCGGGCACGTTTTCGGTAGTTCAAGGTGTGTCCCGGGGACGTACATACAAGGGTCAACTTTCAAAGCGGGACCAATCACACTTCCTTTCCTGTAGGCGATGATCGAGTTGTACTACCAGATCTATGTAGTCTGTACAGCGGTCCGGTGGATTCACAACCTGTGCTAAAACATCTTTCAGCTTGCTTCGTAAGCCCCGATAGAAAAGGGTGGTTCATTTGTCCTCCGGCCAGTTGGTCTCGGCTACCAGCCAGTTAAAAGTGGTGATATATGCGACTAACTCCTGAGACCCCTGTCGAAGGGCTAACAATTCCCCATTCAAGGCATGTCCCCGGGTGCGACGAGAGAAAGGCTTGTCCATTTCCTGCAGGAAGTTAACGAAATTATGTAGGACCGGGTCATCCCGATCAACTAAGGGTACCGACCAGCTAGCGGCATGCCCCCCTAAGCAGGACATGATAAAGGCCACTTTGGTTTGATCTGTTGGGATCGCCCCTGGCCGACATAAGAAATGGGGCTGACACTGGGTCATAAATACCCCGTACTTCTGGGGGTCTCCCATGAACCGCTCGAGTGGGGCCAAAAGGATGGTCACAGGAGTAGTTACCTGTATCTGGGGTGCTGCCGCTCTAGCTCCGTCTGCTGAGCTAGTCAATGGGGTTTGTCCTGCTTGGGTTCTAGTGAGGCGCTTTGCCAATTCCTCTGTCCTCTCCCTGTTCACCACTAGCTCCTTTCTCATTGCATTGGTCTCTGAGCGTGCAGCATGCACCTCGGCCCGTAACTCGCCCAACAGAATAGCTAGTTGGTCCACTTCTGATGCCATGGCACTCGGTCAAGGCGATAACGTGGGTTTAGCGTTCTGTAACGCTTACCTCTGGGGCCCTGCAGGAGTGCCTGGTCCGGTCTGTCGCCGAGCTCAGGTCCGGTCTGTTGGGGTTCTCTGGTTCTTGCCGCTGCCCAAAACACTCCCCCCACTATGCTCACTGCAGGTTTAGTCACCCAGTGGTGAGAGCATTGGGAGTGGTCTGGAATTATGAGAGGGCTCCAGCGCAGTCTCTGAGAACCCCTGGGTAAGTTGTGGAGAAAGTCAATCCCAGTTCCTTCACTGGGCACGGTGGTTCTGCAGCAACCCAGTTCCTCCTATGTCTCTTGTTCATGGGCACTAATCCGCTAATATGCCTTCTTGGCCCAGTTGTGGTGGGTGCGGAGCATTAGCAAGCCTTTTGTTGTTTCTGCAGTTTGGATGCTAATTCCTGTTTCACGTTCTTTCAGGGCGATTCACCTGTGGATTTGGAGGTCTGAGTTGGAGGTCTGCAGCTGTATGCCAGGTGGCTGCGGACCTGCTGCGTGGAAGAAGCAAGGTGCTGAGGCAAGTTCTGGGTGGCGTGGGTTGCAGGATGCTTGTGCAGTCCGTGGCTTACCCCGTGTTCTTTGATTTTGCAGGTGCAGCTGTGCTGACGCGCGGATCGGGTCCAGCTAGGCGGGCAGAGCCGAAGAACGCTACAGGTAGGAGATGACGACGGAATGTTAGAGCAGCCTCGGTGTAGGTCTGTGGAAGCACTGGGCATCAGGCTCTTGATCCGTAGAAGAGCTGGGTTCAGGAACGCTGGATACTGGGGAACGCCAGGTTCATGACAGGCAAGTGTCACACTGGCTCCCAACCAAAGAAAACGCTAAGCACTGGGTGTGGCTCAGGGTGGGGTTTGTATAGCCCTGGGCCCACCCAGCACCACCAGGCCACCATGGATATTTGTACAGCAGGCCCTCTAGGGGCCATGTTGGATTTCATTGAGTGATCCAACCCGGGCGCCATTTTGGAAGCGGCAAAAGCCCTTAAAGCATTGGCAGCAGCCTGCTTCTGCGCCATGCTGCCATTCCCTTGGACCAGATGCCACCTATACTACTGGCTGGAGTCTTGGGGGTCATGACAGATACATTGACAATATATTTGTGATTTGGAATGGTACACGTCAAGGCTTTGAAATTACTTGCGTTACCTAAATGATAACACCTATGGTATCGCACTGACCGGACAGTGCAGTGAGAGTAGCATTGACTTTCTAGTTCTACATATTTATATAGATCAAGAACAAATACATACAAGGACATACCGGAAACCCATAGAGGTCAACTTCCGACTTCATGCGGATAGTTGTCACAGGAGATCCACAGTGGTCAATATACCATCTGGTGAATACTATAGGGCACGATGCAATTGCAGCCAAAAAGAATCATATGAAAGAGAATTCCAACTCCTCACGGTGAGATTTAGAGAAAGGGGTTACCCACAAACAATACACAAGGCGTCACTTAATAGGACACGCAATTTAGATAGGGACGCTGTGATAGAGACAAAATCAGCAAAAGACAAAATATCCAACAAAACAATAAATATCATCACACAATAATCCAAAGATACCCATGACCTCTACCAATTAGTGCATAAACATTGTCACATGTTATGCCTAGATCCTGATTTGAAGGAGCACATCACGACCAAACCAAGATTTGTATATACACGAGCACCAACGATCAAGAATATTTTGTGCCCATCCTTCCTTGATGTTTGCACTTGAGATACTAAAGGTTGCAGTGACTGGCTGAGGACTAAGTCAGGCTTCCACAAGTGTGGTACCTGCAGAATGTGCCGGTATGCTCATGCTGACTGCAACTCATTTGAACATTCAGACGGCTCTACAATTGTCATCAGAGACTTTATCAATAGCAGAGCAATTAATGTGGTATATGCCATCATCTGTGTGTGTGGCAAACTATATATAGGCAGCACCATATGTCAGGTCAGAACTAGAATCAGTGGGCATCTTGCCAGCTTAAGCAGCCACGATCCTAAATTTTCATTAGCCGTACACCGGCAAAAGCATCATCAACTGCAGGACAAAAAAGACTTACAGTATATAGGATTAATGAGGGCTAAACAAGAAAGAAATTGAAACTGTGACGCATGGAATCTAATTGCATTTGCAACTTGTGTAGCCCCTCCATGGGCCCCAACACAGACCACGAAATGCATGTGTTTCTATGATACTGTTCAAACTTTTACTATGCTTCGGGAACTCATCCCATGCTAGATCTTAAATACTTATTACAGACTATGATATGCATGCGCCTTATGTTAATGCCCTGTGCATGACTATATTTAGGTAATATTTCCTGCGTCAAGCTTCAAACTTTTTCTTACTATTTTACTTGATAACAGAGAGAGAACATGATGGAACTGCAATCTAACTAAGGCATTAGTCTCTTGTTAAGCTTTCAATTCCTTACTCTGATTCACCTTACTAATGAGAGAGATCATGATGGAACATGTGCCTCTATTACCTGCCCTTTTCTAACCATACAGGTACTGCCTTACATTGGTTTACAGAACTTGCCCCAGATTGTTAGCTTAGATGGATTCAGAGCCCCACTCTATATCCCTGCACTGTGCCATCCCTAGCATTAGCTGTATAATTAAATATCATTAAATGATTTAATAATTAGAACTCTGGCACCAGACTCTAATTCATCGGTTTTTAACATTGAACAAATATTGCTGGTTCGCCATATTGGACGGCAGGCATTACCTTAGCCATACCCTGCAGCAAGGACAAAAATGTTGCCAAACAGGAGACCACGTCCGTTGTCGTGGTATTGACGTTTCTCACATTTGAAGCGAGCATTATAAAAAGCCTAGCACATGGCGCCCACGTGCAAGTGATTTTGACGAGGCACCAGGCATCCGCCATAGATATAGAAGTTAAACCCATTGAGGTAAGCGCTATTTGTGGCCTTTGGAATGAAGCTCATACCATGATTTATTCTGAGATCCGTTCTTTTCTTGGAATGCTTAAAGCATGTAATCTAGTATTACTTGCTGTAGTTACCATTACAGAAAACTAGCAACTATTACCTAAAAGAACCATTCTTTTTCAGTTTAATATAGAAATAACCGAGGCACGGGGTCAGAATATTTTCCTTTCCCATCTATATAAAGATGGTTTGAGGATCTGTGCATAAGAATCTTGGTAAATTTAGATGAACTAAAATAACGTATTTTACGATAACTTCCATATCATTTGCACAAACTTGTTGCTAATGTTATACGTTTTTCGCAATACTTATTAATGTTAATAAGTGCGAGAACTTGACATATAATTATATATTGATGATAAATTCATCATAAATTCCTCATGAATTAACATTCTTCCTCTGTCACTTAAGGGTATCAAGTTATGGTAAGCTTGCATGCCCACAACTTTAATGATCACAATACAAAACGAATACTACTTACCTATTATGGAGCAATCCAGGAAAATGGGCGTTTCTAATAATTACAGCGACCAATATGAACTTTTTGGCAACTTATGGTTTATGACTCACGCATTTATGTTTTCACACAAGCCATCACCTATTCACCCTACACACATCATGGGATAGCGCCCATCATGGTCTATTAATAATATTGACAGAATGCTAGGGATGGTGGAGCTTTTTGCAAGGTTAGCCAGGTTAGATAA
The DNA here is from genome assembly GCF_040938575.1 of Ambystoma mexicanum. Classification (NCBI taxonomy): domain Eukaryota; kingdom Metazoa; phylum Chordata; class Amphibia; order Caudata; family Ambystomatidae; genus Ambystoma; species Ambystoma mexicanum. The sequence continues at coordinate 248,198,023 of NC_090930.1, read as the reverse complement.
GGATAACGGCACACAAACATGCAGAGCATGGAATGACTAAGAACCAATGATTATATTTGTGTGCAATTTTACAAATATTTTATTCGAAAAATAACTGACCAAAACTTAGCTAACAGTTTGACTTACTTTTCCCTGTTTTGTGTTTTTTGCTCCCTTTGCCAACCGACTGTCCATCACTTTAACTGGTATGTGATGTTCATGGTTCTGACAATTTTGTGAAATCTTATTTTTGTCACCTGTTATTTAATGTTTATGTTATTATTTGTGTGTTATATCTTTCGTTACATACTGGTGTACAGTGTTTATTATTTTCATTCAATCCATTTGAAGTGTCCACATTATTTTTTCTGTAGTACGTTTATACACAATTAATTTGTAAATGGCAGCCTTGAGGACGACCGTTGGTTGAAACTTGTGTCGGCTGCAGACTAAAGCTTAACACATGGGGCCTCATTACGACTTTGGAGGTAGCTGCCTCCAAAATCGGGTCAGGGTTCCCTGACTGAGGAAATACCAGGCCATTGCGAGTATGGAGGGCCCTGTATTTCCTCCTTCAGGGAACCCGGGCCCGGTCCTTCCCCATTCCCATTTGAGCCCCCATAGGGTTCAATGGGAATGGGGAGGGAGCTAACAATGGGCCCATTACAAGAGGGCCCGTTGTTAGCTCCCTGGTCCCCTCGTAGGACCCGCTCTGGACGTCTGGATAAACCAGATGTCCAGAGCGGGTCCCGCGAGGGGACCTCGTAATAGTGCGGAAAGCATTTAACGGCGCGGGCACCATTACCGGCGCCGTTAAACACATTCCGCACAAATTATAATGAGGCCCATGGCCTCAATAAACCAATCTGTAGTTATAGAACCTGTTTTGGTTTTTGGAGCCTCTTTATTCTAAACGCAAGAGTGACATTGGGCCTCATTACGAGCATGGAACTAAAAACGGAGTAATTGCCGGCATGGTGGTAATAGCACGTCCGTGCACCCTTGACGCCACTAATAGCGGCTGATTACGAGTGCTCGAGACCGCGCGACCCCCATGCCGGTAATGGCCGCACCGCCATGCCGCTAAAGGTCCTCCAACCCACCGATAGCGCCATCACGGGACCCGCCGATACCGCCTCCGCTAAGGAGCAACCCCTTAATAATGACCCGGTAATACCATCATGCAAATACCGGGCTCGTAATACCGGACCCGGAAGTAATATCATTGCGTCGGAACGGGAAATGCGCCGGTGGCCATCTTTAAAAACACAATCCATTGCAATCCTCTCAATCCAGCAGTGCTGCAGAGTTGAGAGTAGGGCCATACCATCCATCATGTCCAAGGCAACCCACAAGACCACCCTCCGCCTGCGCAAGAAGAGCTTCTCCGACGAGGAGCTCATCATGCTTGCTGATACGCTTGCAGCCCATGTGGATGAGGTGTTCGCCAACAACCTCAAAAGGGATGTTCAACTCAGAAAAAAAGAAATATGGGAGGAGGTTGCGCATAAGGTGACAGCGGCTGGCACCACCCCCACACGGTTAAAGACTGTAAGAAAAGATGGGATGACCTACGTCTCCGGGTGCGTAACATCTTGGCATCAAATCGCAGGGAGGTCATGGCCACAGGCGGGGGTGCCCACTCACCCATAAAACTGATGCGATGGGAAGAGACCTGCAGCACCCCCATAAATATGAAGTCCATTGAGGGCTTTGGTGAAATGGAGACGGGTGCAGCAACATCGGGAGATGGAGGTGAGTGACCCCGCAAACCACAGTAGGCCAAAACATGACGTAGTACAACAGATGTGAAAGTGAGCCAAGCCAATGCATGGCCCATCATACACACATATACAGATCCATGCCCAGATTGAGGTCCAAACCTGGCACAAAGAAATTCATGCTGCGTGCCAATCCCATTACCAACAGACATCCAACACACAGGGATCATTCACATGTCACACATCACGCAAACCGCAATACAACGGTAGGCCATCTGGTACACATCAGTAACGAATGGAGAGGCCACGGCTTATGCCAATATGCCCCCCCTTGAAAGTACCCTGTGTGACACACCTATAAGAATGCAATGCATTTGAAATGAAATACTGTACATCACCAACTCATGCATCTTGCATGTAACGCCATCACTGATGCCCTGCATCTCTTGTTCCCCCAAAGGCACTGATGCAGAAAGTGAAGGGCACGACCCTGCCCCAAGGGCATCAACACACGCCAAGTCATCCAGGGCCAGACAAGAGGGCACTGGACCTTCCACCTCTGGGGCAGCACCGCGGGCCAGAGTGCCACGAGGACACCAGTACAGGCCAGGCCGGCTGAGGAGGAGATTACAACAGCGGACGAGACTGGCAATACAGAGTCGGCAACAATTGCAGAGGATGGTATGCAGTCCGCTGCCACCAGTTCTGTAGGGGAGGCAGCAGCCACAGCCCCCCTCAGCGACGTGGATGTACATGCGGAGGAATACGAGGACATTGATGGCACCATCCATGTCGAATGTCCCCATACACCAAGCCCCCAGTCCACCCCCCACCACTCCACACAGGGCACACCAGCAAGCCCCATGCAGGAGCCAGCGGTACTACTGCGGAGTACGCATCTGTCCAGCACCTCAGAGGCCAGCCCTGCTATGGTCTACCCAGCAACAGCACCTTCCACTTCCACAGCCCCCACTGACATGGAGGCACGCCTGTCGAGGGTAGAGGCCCGCCAGGGCTCAATGATAGAACTGGTGCGCCAGTATGTTGCTAAGGGTGAACAAACACACCGTGAAATACGGGAGGCGAATGCTGCAACCATTACGGCCATCAATTTGAGTGCCATACTCATTCATGACAATTTAGGGTCGGTGACACAGGTCCTTAGCAGGATGCTGGAACACATGCAGCAGCAACAACCTGCACCGGCGGTGCCAAATCCATCCACCTCCACCCCATCGACCACACCTGCAAGCTCGACTCCCTCAAGCCCTGTGCGGATGATGAGGCGCAGTGCAAGGCACACAGAAATGCTGCCCCCCGACACGAAAGAGGCCAGAAATAGCCAGTCCAACCACATTGTGCGTGGGATGACAATGGATGAGGGGGGAGGTGGAGTTGGTGGTGTTTTGGGGGTGTTCATTGGGGGTATGAGGTGTTTGGGGGTGGGTATGGGGTGTTTGGGGAGTATGGGGTGTTTGGGTGTTTTGGGGGAGGGGGTAGGGCATGTGAGTGGTGGAGGGAGGAAGCACTATATTGTTATTTTTATTAATACACCCGTTGTGTTCAAAACCATTTAATGACTGGACATTGTTCATTTTGTGTGTGTTCATTCTATTCATGACAGCGCACAGTGCCCAACTCCCCACACACCCTGTGTCCATGTCCACACAGTGCCAGTGCTCAGTGTAGTACTAACACATAACCATCAACGTCCCTGTGGTTCAGAAGTAATTGTCAATCAGAGATTGGCGTACAGCACAGCCATCTTGTGCATCACGAACTGCCAGGGGTGCTGCTTCTCCTCCATCATCATCCTCACCTGGTGCATGCATGTCAATGTCAGGTGGCAGTGGTACGTTTCTCCAGATGCACATGTTGTGCAGCATGACACAGGCCATGGTGATCTTTGCCACCTTCTCAGGGCCCATATAGGAGTGCCCCACCAGACCTGCTTAGACAGCGGAACCGTGCCTTCAACAGGCCAAAGGTCTGCTCAATCACAACATGGGTACGGGTATGAACTCGATTGTACTCCTCTTCATGCCTGTTATGCGAATTCCGTACAAGGGTAAGTAGCCACGGCTTCAAGGGATAGCCACAATCACCTGCATGGGAGCACAAAGACGTATGTGTGAGTCAATATCTAAGCTGAGTCCTTTAGGATTAATGGCCATGGCTTCAGCTATTTGGTGTTGGCATGCACATGTCCCTGGATGTATGCACACAGGTTCATTTGATGCATTGTGTACTGCACTGTGGTCTGCTGGTGTGGATTGCGTGGTACAGATGATGCAGGGTGTTCACTTGCATGCTGATGCGGATGTACTGTGGATGCGGAACGATGTCTTGCCACCCATAATTGCGGTGAATGCTACTCTGTACCTATTCACACTAGCGGTATTGCCACAGGTGTAATCATGATTAGTCATCCATCGCTTGACATACCCATGGTGGCCTGCTTGTGCGTCTGGCATGTTGCCATTGATGTGCGGCATTGGTCTTATGTATGGTATTGATGTGTCATGTTCAGGTTGGGATGTTCAGGACAACAGTGTTTAGCTGTGAGTGCATTGTCCACTCACCGCCCAATCCCACCCAGGTGGAGTATGCACCCCCCCAGTCCCACCGAGGTGGAGTATGCATCCCCCAATCCCGCCCAGGTGGAGTATGCATCACCCCCCAATCCCGCCCAGGTGGAGTATGCATCCCCCCATCCCACCCAGGTGGAGTATGCATCCCCCCCACCTCACAACCCCACTGCACTGCCATGGCCCAATCAGGCAATTTACCAAGCAGCCAGGCACGTCACCTAGCATGTCGCTCCATGTAGCGGGGTAGCATGGAGTTACACAGCACCATGGCATCATGTGTAGATCCGGGATATTGGGCGCAACAATGTGTGATGATCTTGCTGGAGTCACATACCATCTGCACATTGATGGAGTGGAATTGCTTGCGATTGCGGTACACCGCCTCATTGGCATGAGGGACCACCAATTCTACATGGGTGCAGTCCAGGGCACCAACGCAATTGGGCATGCCTGCCAGTGCATGGAAGCCTACTTTGGTGTCAGCAAGCTCCTGGCCAGTCCGTGGTAGGGAAATGTTGATGCTTGCATGCTTCAGGAGGACATCAAGCACTTGGGTCAGCATGCGAGAAAATAGTGGTTGTGATATGCCATGCAGCTGCCGCACTGTGTGCTGGTAGGTGCCTGTGGTCAGGAAATGGAGCACAGACACCACCTTTAGTAGAGGGGGGATGGCAGTGCGGATTTCTATCAGGCTGACGATGTCGTTGTGTATCATGTCCACTATGGTGGTGATGGTGTCCCAGTCCAACCTGTACAGGGTGTGGATCTGCTCAGGGGCTAGAGTGAATGGACTGCGAGGGATTGGTGGCTGCCTACGTGGTACCACTGGCTGCACTGGTGGGACTTGCTGGGCCAGTCTCACCCTCATTCTCATCCTGTGACTACTCTGTGCTGCCTGTTGTTGTAGTTGTAGTTGTTGTTGTTGCTGGTGTAGCAGTACAGGCATGTCCTCCAGCCCCATGATTGCAACAGCTAGTGGGATCATTTTGGTGTAGAAAGGGGTGTGGTGGGTGGGTGTGCTCCTTTTATACTGGGACAGGCTACATTGACTCCACCTGTGGTGATTGTGTGCACCTGTGGCAGTCGCCTACACTGCAGGTTGCTATTTACGGGTAGTCCGAGATGCCTGTATTGTCGCCGTCATGCAGGCCCTAATTACCGCCTTTGGGATGCCGATAAGTGCATGTCCGCGTAACCTGTGATGTCCTCCTGTTAGCGGCATCCCAGTGTTTGCACCGCGAAGGGGCGCGTGTACGTACGCATGCCGGTACGAAGGGGCACGGTATGGGCAGGTGTTAAAATCCATGGTGCTAAGGGACCTTGTTGTTAATTACGCCACCGTAATTTACGGTGGCGTAATTAACGCCTTCCCCACTCCCATTATGCCCTATGGGGCAAAAATGGGAATGGGGAAGGGTAAATGTGTCAGGATTAGTCAGGCGAGTACTAAGGCAGCGAATATGGCAAGGGAAATGTGCACCCGGGAACAACGACTCAGGTATGCTAGAACCCAGGAGTGCAAAATAGAGTGTGACATCAAAACCAATATATGAAAAGGGATGTGGGGTAAGCACCTGACCGCGAGGAAAGTCGGCAAGCACCTTACCCCCAATTGCTGTTACAGGTACTGACAGCGCTAAACCCACGTGGAGGGCCAGCAATGACAGGATCTGTGTACTAACACTCTTGATGGTATTACATAAGGGAACTTAGGAACTGTACTCACGAGGACGAGATACACCTCTTGAATGTCAGCTAGCCCACGAATCCTGTTGATGAATCTGGGACCCAGAAAGGCTATAACAGCAATGGGAGAAGTAGGGAGGTCCAGAGGACAAGGGCTGAAGGCAGCCGGAATGAGGCAGGCTGCCGGGCAGGGAGCCCAGAGGACAAGGGCTGAGGCTGGGAATCAGCAGAGCGAGATCCGCTGCTATGTGGAGAGCCCGCAGGGCAAGGGCGGAGGCTGGAAGGCAGCAGAGCGAGATCCGCTGCAATGTGGAGAGCCCGGCAGGACAAGGGCGGAGACTGGAAGGCAGCGGAGCGTGATCCGCTGCAGAAACTAAATACCTAAGTTGGAATAGGGATAACAAACTAGTGGGGAAAACATAAGCATTCACACAGGAGCTAGCTACCACCACACACCACACCTAAAGATCAAATGGGAAATGGATGCAGAAGTGCAATGGAAAACATGGAATGGATCCTCTAGAAAGTAAGGATCAGGAGCAGGGAAAAACAAAATTACCTATGCAAACTCTCCCTACCCCTCCAAGGAAAAGACAGGAAACTAAACTAAGAGGAAGGCTAAGGCAAATGGGTAACAGCAGCAAAGGACAGAGTGAAAGAAATATAGAACACAGACAAACTGGGCTGCATCTAAAAGGGGAAAGCACTGAGAATTGCTGCCTGCAAACAGGGGAAGACAAAAAGGGAAATCAAGGGAGCAGAAATCAATTAGCGCGTGAATCCGAAATTCAGGGCGGAGGAAACAAGAAAACAGGAACAAGGAAGTAGGTACAAAGGCAAGGAACCAGGAACCAGGGACTAGTCAAAAACAGGAACACTGCAAACGATGACCAGCGCTGGACTGAAGTGAGACTGAGGCTTTTAAAGCTGTTTAACGAGCACACGCCTCAGGTGTGCTGACTGCTGCACCTGCAGCCACAGGTGTTGCCTATCCTCCACCCAACCTTGTCCTGCAAGGGTGGAGGTGGAGCAGTGGGCCAGGCATTCTGGGAAGCACAGTCATTTGGTTAAAGAAGCATGCTGGCTGCCAAAAACCTGGAATGGATCCGGAAGGGAAGTAGTTTGGAAAATAGGGATTTAGCGCTCCCAATTCATTACAGCACTGTGGCATTAGGTTCGGAGGAAATGTCCAGCAAGGAATAAGCCCCAAAACATGCCCCCAAGTGGCGGGAACGGGAGCGAAGGGAGCGAGTCGTGACAGTATACCCCCTCCTACGGCCCTCTTCGGGTGCCCGCCACCCGTACGAGACTTCTTCTTTCCATGATGGGAGTGCTTTTTCTTTGGAGGTGGCACTGATGGAAATGGTGGCTTGTGGGCAAAGGCAGATGGGCTTCCATGATAGGAGTGTGTTGTCTTTGGAGGTGATACTGATGGAAACGGTGACTTCTGGTGAGGAAGAGACTCATGGTTCGAAGAAAGGCATGAACTTGCAGGACCTGGAGCAGAGTTGGAAGGTCCAGGAAGCTCAGTCACTGGGAGTGGACCCTTGTAAGTCTTTGAGGAGGGAAGCAGGCTGGTGCAACTTGCCTTAGACGATGGTAGAAGTTCTGTTAGCCTTTCTGCCGAGAGCGGACATGCGGGAGGTGAGGAAGTTGCTGGCTTCAGGAAATGTTCATGTTCCGCCATTAGAGAAGGTGGCGGCTGAGGTAGAGGTTCAGATCTTTTTCTGTCATCCATCTGGGAAAAGGCTTGTGGTTGAAAATGATTAAGGTTTGACTGCACATATTCTACGCCTTGGATGCCTGGAAGTCCCATGGGTTGTACGAGGCTGGTACTCCTGGTGACAGTCGTGTAGCCACCTTGTTGCACGTTGGATACAACAGCAGGGACGTTTGGCATACTGATAGGAGTGATAGACACAGTACTTGGTATTTCAGGCACACTCGCAGAAGGAGCAATAACAGACACATCTTGAACTGCAGCAGTCATTCCCTTCCTTTGGCTACTAGCACCCAACTGGTGCTTCTTGGCGGAATTCTGTTGCACAAGTTCTGTAGGTAATACGCCGGTCTGCACCACCCCCTGTGCACACCCAGGTGAGTGGTTCTGACTCACCACTTGGTCCAGCTTGATGACTCTGAAGCGGGAGCTGGCAAAAGTCTCAAACTCTGATGCTGCATTTTTAGGAGGCTCTGATGCTAAAGTGAAGCAGTTGGGAGAATCGTCTTGTGGAAAAGGCAGGCATTCTGGTGCTCCTCCTGAAGCAAAAGAAAGGCAATCTAAACGTTCATCGACAGTAAATGTTTGGGATTCAGGAGGACTGTCTGGAGCAGTAGAAAATATAGCAGGATCTGATCGTGTAGACAGGTATACCTCTGATGTTGGAAGCGAAGCTAAGCAGGATACCGGTGTATCATGAACTGAAGGCAAACAAGCAATAAACTCTGGAACTGAAGACATGCACATATGATGGACTACCGGAGGCTCTCTGGCTGAAGGATGATCTTCTGGATGAGTCACTGTAGCTGAAGACAGGCAGGTCAGAGGAAACTTTGAAGCTGAAGGCATGCGAGTTGGAGCCATCTCGGTAGCTGAATCCAAACATGTCAGGGTCTTTGGGACTAACCCCGTGCATGGTGGAGGCTCTTGATTAAATGGCAGACATGGCAGCGGTTCATTGATTGAAGACACGTGTACCAAAGATGACTGCAGGGCTGTGGATTGGATCATAGAAGAGTCAATGGTTGTAGGAGGACACACAGAAGTCTCAGAAGTTGATAGACACATTAGTGGCTCAGGAATGGAGGGCACCTTTAGGGCATTAGACTCCTTGGCTCCAGTAACCAAGGACTGAACTGTACCCTTGCAGTCCTTTTCTTTAGTGGGTGACACAGAGTCTCTTTCTTTGTGGAAGTCAAAATCAACCAGTGGAATCACCATAGTAAAGTCTCTGTTAATCAGGATTTCGTCAATTGTCCATTCCTCTGTCTTAGCTTCTGAAAGAGGCAGATTAACAATCAACAGTTCAGGAATCGCCTGCTGGTCTTTTGGTTCTGTATACTGTGGAATGAGTTCATCAGAACATGAAATCTGTACTGTCTCTGACTGTTCGTATTGATCAGAATTGGCAGAAGGAAGAGTGAACCCAGAGGTAAGATCGTCTTCCACATCAGCTTTAACATCTACTTCAGTCTCAGCAGCTGTATCAAGAGCAGGACCTAAGCCTACTGTAGTGACTGAATCTGTGTATGCCACCTTTGTGTATTGTGTTTGGAGATCAGAAGCTTGTATGTGTGCTAGCTCAGAATTATGACAGACTGCTACACAGCAAACTTTAGGTAAAGGAGTGGCTTGTAAATCTTCAGCTAACTGCAATCCCTGACAATCAGCAGAACAATTGTTAGAAACTGTGCCCAGATTGAGCGCTGTGCTAGAAGAAAGACTTTCACTTCCAATAGATCTAACATATTGGCAATTATCATGGTTTACCAAAGTCTCTGCACTCAGGGGCTGAACTGTGTTCACTTCATCAACATCAATGGATAAAGTCTGAGGTGTATTCAGGAATGCGTGCAAGATCTTATTCTCCTCTTGTAAAGAAATGAATTCTTGTGTTAACTCCTCAAGCTTAGCTCTTAGCATGCCCTGCATTAACTGTACATCACTATCAGTAGGCACAGGGGGAGGCATAGTGGCATCAGGGCTGGATCCTGCACTAGCAATCTGGATGTGCACCGATTGTGCATTGTCCTCAACTGCTTTCAGGTTCTGAGATTTATACTTTCTCATACTAACTTGGTCTGTGTTACCCTTAAGCAATCTATTGACCTTAGACCTCTTGACATTAGGGACTACCGTATGTACTTGTGCAAAGAAGTATTTGGACTGAGGGTAGAAAACTGAAGTTATGCAAGGAACCCCTCCATTCGTTATGTTTGTACCATGAAACTGTTCTATCTGAGGTGAAGCACAACTGGAATCATGGGGTTCAACAACAGAGGTACTCTTGTATAATAAGTCTAACAGTGTGTTGTTTTCTGCGGCTAAGGCTTGCGCTGACATAGAATCGGGATCAGAACAAAAGATCGAACTAGGATCTGGCAATGTAGGATGTGCCATCCTATGGGAAAAATACTTTGCTCGTAAATGCCCATTCGTGACAAGGAGTTCATTTAAGCCAAGACTAGTGATTTGATTGTCACAGGTAAATGTAGGGGAAGCTTTCTGTACTAACTTGTTAGAGGCCTTGCTGCCTTTCTTTCTTAAACTTGCCATATTCAATGGGAATTTTGGGCTGGTCATACTGTCAGGATTAGTCAGGCGAGTACTAAGGCAGCGAATATGGCAAGGGAAATGTGCACCCGGGAACAACGACTCAGGTATGCTAGAACCCAGGAGTGCAAAATAGAGTGTGACATCAAAACCAATATATGAAAAGGGATGTGGGGTAAGCACCTGACCGCGAGGAAAGTCGGCAAGCACCTTACCCCCAATTGCTGTTACAGGTACTGACAGCGCTAAACCCACGTGGAGGGCCAGCAATGACAGGATCTGTGTACTAACACTCTTGATGGTATTACATAAGGGAACTTAGGAACTGTACTCACGAGGACGAGATACACCTCTTGAATGTCAGCTAGCCCACGAATCCTGTTGATGAATCTGGGACCCAGAAAGGCTATAACAGCAATGGGAGAAGTAGGGAGGTCCAGAGGACAAGGGCTGAAGGCAGCCGGAATGAGGCAGGCTGCCGGGCAGGGAGCCCAGAGGACAAGGGCTGAGGCTGGGAATCAGCAGAGCGAGATCCGCTGCTATGTGGAGAGCCCGCAGGGCAAGGGCGGAGGCTGGAAGGCAGCAGAGCGAGATCCGCTGCAATGTGGAGAGCCCGGCAGGACAAGGGCGGAGACTGGAAGGCAGCGGAGCGTGATCCGCTGCAGAAACTAAATACCTAAGTTGGAATAGGGATAACAAACTAGTGGGGAAAACATAAGCATTCACACAGGAGCTAGCTACCACCACACACCACACCTAAAGATCAAATGGGAAATGGATGCAGAAGTGCAATGGAAAACATGGAATGGATCCTCTAGAAAGTAAGGATCAGGAGCAGGGAAAAACGAAATTACCTATGCAAACTCTCCCTACCCCTCCAAGGAAAAGACAGGAAACTAAACTAAGAGGAAGGCTAAGGCAAATGGGTAACAGCAGCAAAGGACAGAGTGAAAGAAATATAGAACACAGACAAACTGGGCTGCATCTAAAAGGGGAAAGCACTGAGAATTGCTGCCTGCAAACAGGGGAAGACAAAAAGGGAAATCAAGGGAGCAGAAATCAATTAGCGCGTGAATCCGAAATTCAGGGCGGAGGAAACAAGAAAACAGGAACAAGGAAGTAGGTACAAAGGCAAGGAACCAGGAACCAGGGACTAGTCAAAAACAGGAACACTGCAAACGATGACCAGCGCTGGACTGAAGTGAGACTGAGGCTTTTAAAGCTGTTTAACGAGCACACGCCTCAGGTGTGCTGACTGCTGCACCTGCAGCCACAGGTGTTGCCTATCCTCCACCCAACCTTGTCCTGCAAGGGTGGAGGTGGAGCAGTGGGCCAGACATTCTGGGAAGCACAGTCATTTGGTTAAAGAAGCATGCTGGCTGCCAAAAACCTGGAATGGATCCGGAAGGGAAGTAGTTTGGAAAATAGGGAATTAGCGCTCCCAATTCATTACAGCACTGTGGCATTAGGTTCGGAGGAAATGTCCAGCAAGGAATAAGCCCCAAAACATGCCCCCAAGTGGCGGGAACGGGAGCGAAGGGAGCGAGTCGTGACAAAATGGGGATTGGGGACTTACCGCCCCGCCAGCCTCGGAATGGGGCGGTAAGTCCGCCAACCACCATGGCGTAAACGTAGTTTATGCCATGGTGGTAAAGGTACGACCCAGGCGGTAACTTACCGCCTGGGTCGTAATGAGGCCCTTTATCTCACAAAACACCTGGTGTACTGCCTTGCCAGGTTCTTTCGTCACACAATTTAGGTGCAAGTCTTAGTCTCACCGGTTATGTACGGTAGATTCAACGTCCTTCGCGAGCTTCTGTAGTTGCTGCAGCACTCTGGTAGATCGGGAGAGTGTCCCGTCCTTTCTCTGCTCTTCACCTGGCTACTGCGGTCTGCAGGCAGGGTTCTGCTGTCCCTGCCCATGCGATGCAAGGCCTTCCATTCTTCTGTTTCTCCTTCTTGGCGGGACCAGCAGACCTTCCGCGTCACCCAGCAATCAGTCTGTTATTTTTTCTTCTGCAGGCCTTGCATACAGCTGTGCTCTTGCTGAGATGTTTCTCCTTCGAACAGGACCACTTCGATTAACTTCACACAATTATTCTCATCAATCTTCTACTTTCGTTTCTCTTGGCAAGATACCTTACAGAGACCTTCGATTGAGCATATCCACGGTGCCGGACCACTCTGTCAACGGTATTGTATCTTTCCTTCTCATGTTCAAACATTCATCAGCAGTTTAGCTTCACTCGTGTCTTTTATCACACGTGTTTAACAATGTTTGTTCCAGCACTCGTTATACAACGTTGCCGCTTGCAACCTTGACTACAACAAAGCCCGGTCTTGCATCTGTCTCCGGAAATCAGCGGCTGTGTTGATCATTCTGGCACTTCTTTGTTCTTGGAGCCGAGGATGATACCATGGCGGCTGCTGCTGCTCCTCCCCGCCTTGGTCAGTTAGGTGGAAGGGCCTTCGGTATCTCCAACACACAATGAAGGATTCTTCAGTCTGGATGTCTGGCCTTACACTTTCTGCCTGGAAGGTTTCTTGAAAGTAATGGTGTCTTCCCGAAAATGTCAAGGGTAATTCCCTTCTTACAAACCCTTCTTGGTTTGCCGTCTTTCTCCCCTCGTTCAGCTGCTGACTTGAAACCGCTGTACCTTTGTATGCTTTGCCTCACTCAGAGTGTGCTATCGGGCTGTCCGTGTGAAAGTGCTGGGAAAGGGGGGTTGGTTTCCGCGTATCCTACCTGGTAGGATGGGGTAAAGGTAAAGGTGTTACAGGGGTAGGGATGCCGCATCTTGCCATCCAGTGTCCCACTCCCCGAAGACCCCTCACCCAGGTGATCCTCGCACACTGGTCCACCCCCAGGAACTGGATCCAAAAGCAATGGCTGTGTCCTGGCCACCTGAACGACAGATCCCTGGACACTAGCGGGTGAGACAACTTCTGGTTTCTCACAGATTGCAGTTATGGAGATCAGAATTGTGCGACACTGTCTGGAACATCAGGTGATCGTTATGGAACAGAAGGAACATCCTGTTTATTGGGGAATGATTTTGCTTGGAAGGTGACCCTTCTGAATGATTGTGTGAACCAGTTTCTGTGGACTGTGAATGAGACGCGGAGACAGAGAGCTCACAGTTTTGACTATAAACATGTATTCAAACTAAAAGGGGTTTGGGAATTGCCTTGCTGTCTCTGTTCAAGAGGTAGGCATAAGGAAGGGTGAGTCCCAATTTTTTGTTAAAGGGGGATTGAGCTTAAATAGGGACTAATTTGTGAAGTAACAAACAGAAAGCAAAACTCAATTACCCTTCTTGTAGTCCACCTAAGATGTGGGTCAAGGAGAGCAAAATGATAGATTGGCTATTTTTTCTATCTAGAGGTCACATAGAACACATATTATTGTACTAAGGATAAACAAAGTATAAACACATATTTTAATAATGAATTCAATTAAAAAACATACAAATGTATATAGTTGGTGCTTTCCACAAGGCACCTACAACTATTTAAAGCAGGTTAGAATCACACAGAGATTAAAAAGTCCAGCAAAAACACATATTTTACTCGTAGTGTCTAAAGTTTGTAAAGTGACAGAGTGTAGTAGATCACCTTGACAAATACATTTTCAAAGCATTAATTGTCTTGTTATATTTGGGGGAACATGCTTGAAATGCACAGCACGGGAGTTTTAATGCTCTATAAAGACACATAGATTTTCGTGTCTAGATGTCTACATATGTTTCGACAGAGGATTTACATGAACACCATCCCTGGTGTTCTGCTGTTATAGTTCTAGCCCTCTTCAGGACAAAATCTTGTTTTTCAGAAGTGACAAAAAAGTTCAACAAAATCCCTGGATTTTTCACACTTTCCAATGCTGTAAAAGGTGGAAATGCAAAATTTGTGTTAGTGCTTGATCTAGGATAAAAACATCTTTAAATGCTATTTAAATAATAGTTTATGTGACTAGGATTGCTAAGTTATCCAGGTCTCCGCTTATCACTGACCTTTTTATGCTCTTGTGGTTGGACTCAAGTTTTAGTTGATGTAACAAAGGAAGTGGAAACTCGCTTCCTTTTCCATGTATGGTGTCATACAACAGACTGATTCTGTGATATTTTAGCAGACTTTACACGATTTTACTCTGCCATCATGTCATTTGTCTTGTTCTCAGCAGGGAAACTCTTTTTTTTCTCTCTCAACCTGTAGGGAAGGTCATATGGTGCGTTTTAACAAGATTATGTATGTTGATGTTACTTGTGAGACAGATCGTGCAGTATTTTGACTGACCTGCAAATTCTTTAGTCAATTTTTGTTCAATTCGGCACTGGGTCGCTGAGCAGTTTCACGCTGGGCCGGTGTATAATTTTGCGAAATGGATGCCGTCTTTATCCCATCAGCCTGAAAGGACAAAAAGGTGGGAGAGGCACTAGGGAAAAACTTTCTTCGGATCCTCTCAGGACTACCTTCAGTGTAGTATGTCCCAAATAGTCTTTTTGCGTGCTTATAATTCCACTCCGAGGGAAAGCGGGTGTTTAGGGACAGGTTTGATTTACCTTGTGAGTAATTCCAGGCGGTCGGACGTCTTTCAGTGTACTGTGGCTCCTCTCTGTTTGCATGTGGGAGAATCAGTTCGTCTGATACAGTGTCCCGGAGGAGTTTTAGTGTTGTTTCGTGTTAACGTGTCACATGACCAGCTATTGCGCGTCTGGTCCGTGCTTTTGCTTTGTAATTCGATATACGTCCAGAATGGTCGGCGATCTTGAAGGGTGTAAATGCAGCACTAGGTCCGCGTCTTTTCGAATGTTCAGAATGTCCAAACAGACTTGGTCCTCAAATATATTGAATATGTCCATAGTTGTATCCTTTTCTATGATATTGCCAGATGGCACTCGATGTAGCTGATGAGTGTTACCTTCTTTGGGTGCCTTTTTAGTTAATAAAATTGCCATACCCGGGGCATATTTGTGTTATCTTATCGGAAAATGTCAGAAATCTTTCTGGTTGGATTGCTTAGGATGCCATACGTGAGACGTATGTTGTTTAGTGGAGAACAGAAATGAAGATATATCCAGTCGATATATTTGATATTTGGGATATTAATCCTTAAAAGAAAATACCCCACTCCACTGCTGATTTTAGGCCATTTTTCACTGTGTCCAAATCAAAAATCCATTTTTGTTCACACTTTCGGAGTGCTAGATCACGGTCTCCTCCTCTTTTTGAGATTTGGGCTGTTTGGATAATGAACCAAAATATTTTGCATGGTTTATGCTTTAAATGGAGATAATGGGCGACCAGGGGTTTGTTAGGTGTTTGGTTTCTAATGTTAGTACGGTGTTCTCCTATACGTGTTTTTATATGTCTTTTTGTTTTTCCGATGTAGAGGAGTTGGCAAGGGCACTGGATCGCATAAACTACCCATTGGGAGCTACAGTTTGTAAATGATTTCAGTTGCCAAATTCTTCCTTTCAGGTTAACATTCTTCATGTTTTTCGTTAATGAACATACAGAGCAATTACCACACTTAAAGTGTGCTGTTACAGGAGGTAGATCCCAGAGTATTTTCTGTGTTTCCGCCTTTTTTATTGCCTGGGGGTACGTGTGGACCAGATTATCTCTTAGGTTTCTTTGTCTTTTAAAGGCGAATCTCGGTGGTGGAGGGTTAAAGTCTTCAGTTTTTATGATGTGCCAATTTTTTAGAACTAATTTTCGTAGATTATGGCTAATCGGGCTGAAGGTCGTGACGCATGTCATCTTTTCCAGTGTGTTTTTGTTTTGGGGATTTAGGCATGTTTCTCGATTTCTGTTTTTAGCCCTTTTATATGCCATATTTATTTGTTTTCTTGGGTAACCTCTTTGTTCTAGGCGTGTTTTGAGTTGTTTCCCATGGTTTTTGTAGTCCTCTAGGTTAGTGCAGTTGTGACGTACTCTTAAGAATTGGCCGATCGGGAGGTTAGCCTTTAGCCCCGCTGGGTGGTAGCTTTTGTATTCTAGCAGTGTGTTTTTATCTGTTTTTTTCCTATAGAGATTTGTGGTCAGGGAACCATCTGTCTCTTTTCTGATTTCCAGATCTAAGAAAGGGATGGACTTAGTATCATGGTGCATGGTAAACTTGATGTTTGTGTTACACTGCAAACTTGACTTTGGCTGGTATTCCCTCCTGCCAGGGCTTTCTCATGTGATTCACTTTACACATTTGCAAACTTGACTTTGCCTGGTGTACTCTCCTGCCAGGGCTTTCTCATGTGATTCACTTTACACGCTTGCAAACTTGACTTTGCTGCTTTCACTCTATTGTTCTTCCTTTGGAAATATCAGGGCTCATATTACCTTTCATTCACTCCAGTTGCTTTTATCTGTGTTTGGTAATATTTCTGAAGCGCCCCAGTGTCCCAGTATCCCCCCTGAGGACTCACAGGCATTCCATGGCATTCTTTAGCTCCCCCAAATGATGTTCTCTAGTTCCAGTGACCGTTAAGAAGACTCTCCTTCTCTTCCTCTCATGGTTTCCACACGGCAGGCCAGCATCTGCAGTCCTCCTTCTTTGGCCTTCTGCCTGAGTCAGCTGGTTTCACGGTCCTCCCTGTGTCTTGTCAGTGCCTCGGTCAGCACAGAGTGGGCGAAAACCTGCCAGGCAGCGTTTCTCTCCTTCATGCTTGTTCGGGTTTTGAAATGTCTCTGCACCTATCACTAGAGCCCGCTCTGTGTTTCTCGTTCTGACTGATCCTCATTGCTTCATTCAGCCTCCTCGTCCCAGTACTTTCACAAGTCAGGGAACAACAAACAGTTATTGGTATTTTCTGTACAGAATATTGGAAGGTGTCAACAGTAGGTCCCATGGATTGTTGAAGGGAGCCATCACAATATGCCACCAAGGCTTGAGGAATGGAGGGGTATCCCTAAAAGGAAAACGGGGATACCATGGCTCATCAGATGATGTTGTGCCACTCCCGTGAGGGTTGCCTCCCCCAGTTGGTCCTTCTCAGATAGCCGCACCCATGGTCAGGATCAGGTAGCAGCTGCCATCCCCTGACCACATGGGGAGTGGCTACTGCTGAGAAAGTGATGACATCATTAGTTTCATCACAGGGCCCAAACAAATCGCCCAATCAAGCTGAGGAGGAGTGCCAATTATGTCAGCCTGAATGGCACTTGTCACTGGATGGAACAATACCCTAACCAAGTTGAATTTCATTTTCAAAATAATCAGGTTCCTGAGATCACCATTATCTCTGTAGGAGAACAGAGTGGTGAGGGGACCTCATCCCAACTCTTAAGAATGAATCTTCCCATTCCAGAAGTTGCAGGAGAGATATGACCTGGGGGAGGGAGGCAGATACACATATATTCAAATGCAGCATGCAATCTCCCGGGACGGGTGGGACACGTGCGATATACCAAATAGATCACCAATAGAAGCCAACCTCCTGGAGGGGGAATTCAGGGAAAAGGGGATCACACGACTATACCAGATGCGTAATAGCTTCACCTCCAAGCCTCTGACAAAGCTGAGGGATTCATGGGATGGGAACCTGGGTCCAATGGATGAAGAAGTTTGGGTGGAGGCTTTGGGGTCACAGAGGGAGGCGAGCATTACAGTACGACTACGGCTGATACAATATAAGGTGTTGCATAGAGTATACTATAGTAGAGACCGCCTGCGCCGGATGGGCCGGGCAGCTGACCCCATGTGTCTGAAATGTAGGACAGGAGTGTTCTCCTTTTATCACTTGGTTTGAGAAAGCCCAGTGGTAAACTCCTTCTGGGAAGGTGAGAGGCAGGTTGTCAGGGATGATGGGGGGAAATGATACCAGATTGCCCTAAGCTGATCCTGTTAAATATATGGGAAGAATCCGGCTTTAGCGCCAGGGACAAACCACTGCTCCGGATAGCCTTGGCATTGGGCAAAAAGATGTTATCGAAAGAATGGGGTACCTCTGTGCCTCTTAGCTTCCAACAATGGCTAGAGGGAATTGACTATTGCGTAAAACTGGAGAAAAGGGTATACAAGCACAAGGTGTGCCCCAAACGTTTCAGAAAATATGGGTTAGATGGTTGGAGATGGGATAGGCTATGATGTGCGGGGGACTGTACTGGGGGACAAACGAGATGGCGGGTGTAGGAGGGTATGAAGAGTTTCAGCTGGGGGAACAACTGCTGTGGGGGAAAGGATGAGGAGGGTGCAGGCTGCAGGGTACGAGAGGAGAGGGCGGGGAGCTTTATGCTTTTGAACATGGAATGATCGACCTGTGGTTTAAATGGTTTAAGTTACTGGATATTGTAAGGAACTCGTGGTGGCAATAGTAAAGACAGACACAAGTGATCACAGTTCAAGGGTGGTTATTAAACTGGATATGCCAGTTGGAAAAATGCCTAATCTAAACCTAAAGCTAAGATGGGAGCAAGCTACAACCATCAAATGAAAAATAAGGCAAAAATAAGGCAGTCCTAGTGACGTCTTGTCAAATAAAAGGGCCTATACTAAAAAACCTATTTCCAGTCCTTACAACTAAATACAAAAAGAGTGTGGGATAGGGTACATAAATGTTAAGTAAAGATGTGGTAGACAGGGGTCTCCTTCCCTTGACGTCTTGTCAAATAAAAGGTCCTATACTAAAAAACCTATTTCCAGTCCTTACAACTAAATACAAAAAGAGTGTGGGATAGGGTACATAAATGTTAAGTAAAGATGTGGTAGCCAGGGGTCTCCTTCCCCACATTTTGAGCACGGGACAAGGTGGGACTCCGGAGCACAGCACACGCTCGAGCTTTGACTGCATGAGATGACAGTTCCGTTCTCAGCTATCAGGCCTCAGCTTCGGTGGTTAAGTCTCTTTTCTGTCAAAAAGTCTCTTGTCTCCGAGGGCCTGATGTGTTCAAAAATAACAAACAAAAGTTCCTTTCCAATCATACTTAGGGTGATGCTTCTCCACTCCTGGGTCCCCCTCTGCCAGGTGCAGACCCCGTTAATTTTTTATGGCAATTCAGGTTGATGGTCCCTCATCCCTGGGTCCCCCTCTTCTGTGTGCAGACCGCTCTCGAATCTCAGCTTCCCTCTGTCAGGTTCACTATGTCTTTTGGCATACACAACTTGGTCTGCTACTTTCACATGTCAATGGGTTTTAGCTTTCCACCCCTGGATCCCCCTCTCTGGGCGCAGGCCCTGCTCAACAGTTTGCCTCCCTCCGTCGGGTTCACTACGGCTTTTCACAGAACATTTTCACTAGTTGCATTCACAAGTCTTAATGTCTTTTTAAACAATACACTGTGGACATCCCTCTGACGGGTTCACTCATGTCATCACAATGGGCTTCATTCCGAGTATGGCGGTAAGGGATAGCGGCCACCGCTAACGAGAGCGGTGGCGGTAATCCCTTACCGCCATACTCCGAGTTCCCTTTGCGCCATGGTGGTTTTAACACCTGCTTTTAGCAGGTGTTAAAAACCATGGCGCTAAGGGACCTTGATGTTAATTACGCCACCGTAATTTACGGTGGCGTAATTGACGCCTTCCCCACTCCCATTATGCCCTATGGGGCAAGAATGGGAATGGGGAAGGGTAAATGGGGATTGGGGAATTACCGCCCCGCCAACCTTGGAATGGGGCGGTAATTCCGCCATCCACCAAGGCGCTGCCGGTCCGGGTACGGCGTCAACCAAGGCGTTAATAGCGCCATTGTTTAGCGCCGTACTCGGAATGAGGCCCAATGTTCTTTAGGGCATCATGCTCCACCACTTCATGTCGGCATCCCTTCGTCGGGTTCACTCTTGCCAACCATATAATTCCTTCTCCTTTCTCACTAAGCAGGATTTGTCTCCCTTAGATTTGCAATGATTTGTCAGTCAAAGACTTTCGACTGTACAGAGGATTTTGCAAGACCCATGTATGACCACTTTGACCTCTCTTTGCAGCTCTCCTACAGCCTTCTGGTATCAGTAGTTTCAACAAAACGTGGGATTAACCAGATAGCTCTCTCGTCGTGCTGTCTGCCTTGCTCATCTTGTGCTCGTGTGCTCCACCTTGTATCCCTGTGGGGAAGGGAACGAGCCATCAGGTGTGTGTGGTTCTGGTCAATTGCCTGACTTTGCCTGACCATTGGGCTGGCACATGACAGATAAATGGCTTTAGTGTTAGTCTGTTGTCTTTCGTGTCAGGAGAAAGTGTTTGTGTCGTATATGGAGGGGTAGCTTTTCTGGGTATAGCATGATGGGCAAAAGGTCTTAGAAGAAGGGGGATACCACATCTCACACATCGGTGACCCACTTCTACTCCCCGAGGACCCCCCATCCAGGTGATTCTCCCTCACTGGTCTTCCCCCAGGAACTAGAGCCAATAGCGATGCCTGTGTCTTGGCCACCTGGATGACAGATCCCCGGGGACTAGTTAGGGAGACACCTTCAGGTTTCTCACAATATGTTATTTGTGATGGAATAAATAAAATCATTTTTTTACAAAAAATGAATCTCCCTCCCAACAACGTAGTCTTCCACATTTGAACGGGATACCTTAAAGTTCTACACTCAGGAGGACCCCAAAGAAATACAAAGTTCTCCTGAAATGTAACCGACATCCAGAAATAGGGTGAACAGACATTCTTCCCCATTCAGATGAATGAAGGGAAAGATCTTCTGCTCGCCAGAGTTTGTCTAAACGATGGAAAAAGCTTCATAAGAGAAGCATTGTTTCAGTGACTCCAAAAATATAAAAATATTAAACAATTTTCTCTTTTAATTTCACCAATAAATGGTAAAATGGCTTGGAAAACCAAAATTCCAAACATACACTACCTAGCAGGTGAATGTTAAAATTTCAATTGGTGGTGGTCCGGAGCTCGGAGGTGAAAAGCATGCACTCTTCCCGAAGAAGAGCTTTAAAAATAACAGAGGCCATCCAGAATAGAACAGAGCCCACAGAACTCTAATGCAGCTGGCTCTGTTGCGAGAAACTAGAGATATTCAATCTAAGACTCCTTTGCCTGAGACCGTCGAGGCCCGTCAAGAGTCCTGGCAATCCCAGTGATCGAGGCGAGTGAAGTGCAAGCAACATTCCCCCCCGCATACCAACCAGCAACGTGGGTAGGTAACAGGCCCGTCCACCAGCAGAGAGGGTCGCTGGAGTGGTCCAACCTTTCAGGTAGAACGGGGGAGAGGTGATAGGTGGGGATCTTTGTCCCGCAGGGCCCATGTAGCACCAAAGTAGTGGTAGAGAAGGGAGTCCCTTGCGGGCAGTTAAGGAGCATGATCAGTGCCCAGAGACTCTCCAGGTAAGGGATCCCTGTTCATTTCGCCTTCCGAGATCCTTGGGGGATTATCCACTAGAGGGACGAGGTGGCAGAACTCAGTGATCCCCTAGGAGGTCCCTGCAAAGGAGGAAGACTTTCATTTTGTCTGGAGTTGGTGCCCACTGCCCCGGCGGCACGTGACCTGAAGGTGGAATACAGGGTTGAACTTCGGATGTCTCCAGCCCTGCTCCCCAGCTCCAGCCTCACACTGAGGGCAGAATAAAGGATGGGGCCAACAGAAGCTGGGCATTGGCAATACCCTCCGCAGCTTGGTGAGGACCGGCCACTGGCTATACTGCGAGCCCATTAAATATCTTGAAACAACAGAGCATACAACTCAGGATGTGCCCATCCAAATCTAAAGGTGGCAATGGCCCACCAACAATTAAGGCCCTGATACAGTCTGCAAAAGCACCCTCGATGGGCCTTTTTCATGAAACATCAACTATGGCACATCAAGACGATACATAGCCAGCCATGAAAAGTGATATAGCGTACTTATTGCAATCTCTACTGCATGATATGATGTCCTCCATGCAGGAAATAAAAGAACCCCTACATGACCTCAGTCACAACTCTCAAGTTGCAGAGTAAGCCTTACTGAACTTGGAACAGCCTTCTGCGAACACACGTGTAACCAGACCTGCCTTAAACAACGGGTCCTGGAGTTGGACACTCGATATCGTCAAATGGAGGATAAATAGGAAGACAGTTGGAACAGGGAATGGAGGAATAACATGAGGATCTGAGAGATCCCCAGCTGAGTCTCCAATTAAGATCCTGAGGACTATGTCATGGCCTTATTTCAGTTGATTATTGGGGGCCCCACCAAGATAGACCTGACACTGGACCGGACTCACTGGGTATTTATGAACTATTGACAATGGAAAGCCTTGGTCCCGGATGTATTGACATGGATGCATTTATGTATGTCGAAAGAACTCGCCTTGCGAAAGGCGAGATCGCAGAGAGATCTTTGCTTCAATGGATCACCCATTCAATTGTTTCAGGACTTAACCTCGACAACTATATTTTGATGTAGACAAATTAAGCCCTTGACTGGTTGGTTTCAGGAGAAGTCAATCCAGTATGGATGGGGACACCCCTTTAAGATCATCTTCTCTCTTGAGGGGACGCAACACTAATTCTCTTCATTGCGAGCTCTGGTGGAAATACTAAAAATCCGTAAGTCAGATGACCTTTCCAAGTCACATCCTGAATGATCCAGAGCAAGATCTAGGAAGGAGAAATGCTGGCATCTCCAGCGTCCCTCACTGGACAGACGAGAAAGGAGTGTAGATCCAATGAACCCTCCTGAATCTAGAAATATTTGTTGATTGAGCGATGTCTGATTTTAGATCGAACTCAGTGGGTCGAAGGTTGATGGTTAGATTTGGGCTAGGTCCCGTTCACAATTTTGTAACAGTTTGGTAGAGTTGATCTTCACCAATCTTTTTACATTATAGTTGCCCAGTGCAGTAGATCCATGCATTCCTAATTGGGTTATGTGATGAATCATGCAGAGTCCTCACAAAGACCCTACCTAAAGTCTACTCCCAGGTGGCCAGGGGAAGGCAGCCGCTTCCTGATCCTGACTCTGGGGTGGTATTAGCCGGGAGGATCACCTGGAAGGAGAAGGGCCCCGGGGAACAGGAGGTCTCTGTCGGGTGAGGCGCGGTATTTGTCTTCCTCAAAGAAGGAAATATCACTGATACCACAATATGGAATGGCTTGCTGTCAGAGGGAGATTTTATTTTCCAAAACTAACTCTCTTAATGTTGTTGAAAACGATCATAACCAGTCAGGTATTGGGAGTAAGAAACCCACTTTCAAAATCACTAACATGTATGGAGGTAAAAGCTCCTATGACCCCCATGGGAAAATTAAAGATAAATCTCTAAATATTAACACATTAGGTTCTGAAAACTCTAATTCCTTTGTAAAGCAAAACCCTTCATTAAATCCTTATAATACTCTGTTAGCAGGGTCAGACTGGGCCATCGGTCATTCGGTTTGTGGCCGGGCTGAAATTACTTGGAGGCCCTGGGGGCCGGTTTCTGAAACCACCACGACTGGGCCAGTTTGGGTTTACTATTTGCAACTTACTTTACTTTAAGTAACGTAAGTTACATTGCTTTGTTTTGCACCCTGCTCCACAGCAGCCAGCTAGCGGATGTCATCATCAAAGAAAGGTAACATATCAGTGTTACCTTTCTTTGATGAATGCATGCTTCATCAGAGTAGGCCCGGGGCGGGCCCTGCCAACCATGTGCAGAGTGCCCTGCAGCCCTGAACCAACTGCCAAGTCGGTGACACCATGGCGCCAGGCCAGTGGCCGAGGCACTCACTGTGCTTAAGCAAAGTGTTTCTATTTTACAATTCACACTGGAAGCGGCCGGGCTGGGTGGGGCAGGGGTTTGCCTTGCAAGTTGCAAATTGCTTCAGTTCCTCCAAGTGCATTAAGGTTCTGGGGGGTGGGGCTGGGTAACGTGTGAGCTGCTGAGTCTGGGTTACCTTAAGTGAAGGAGGAAAAAAGCATACTGACGTACCATCTCCTTCAAACATTTCCACTTTCAGTTGCACGACGGATTCTGCACGTCTGGATACAAGGGGGCAGGTAAGAAGTTTTCCTTACTTTCTGAAGTTTCAAACTTCCCATGAATATTTTAAGGGCTGGCTTTAGTCTGCACAGCTTCATGCTGGGGGCTTTTTTTGTGGGATATAAGTGTTTCACTCTATGTCAATCAAGTGGACCTTATGGCGATAAGAGAGTAAAATATAACCAGAGGGGCTGCAGGCAATGGAAATACAATGGTAGGTAGAGCAACCTTTCACAATCTGCCCATCCAGTATTTTAGACTGGAGAGAGAAATAGAATCGGAGGGGATACGGGTAAAGTAGATGTAATGCCAATGTGTTTCTACTCAGCCCATTCAAGGTGTGGCACATTTTATCTGTAGGACCAGCATGTGCTGGTTAGAGTGGATCTCCACTGTATTGTTTGTGTATCACTGTTGATTTGTGGTTTATGTGGTGCAGCATGCAGGCGGAACTGTTTTTGCATGGACATTTCTGGCAAATCCTACCTTGCAAGTGAGAAGACATTTTTCTTCTTGTAAATGTAGCTAATTGATGTTCGCAGAGTCTTAGTCTTGCATATCTCAGATTTATTCCCCATCTCGTCGCTTTTACATTTTCAAGCATGGTCCGTCCAGGGAAAAGAAAGTGCTGGTGGTTGGCTAATTAAGTGTCTGCACACACATGTGGCCCAACTTTTGAGTGGGGGGGGGCAGCAATTGACAAATAAAAGCCCTTATACTTTACCATTCGCCCCAACCCTTCATTTAGGCATGACAGTGCTGTGGAGCAATTATCACACTGCAGATATGATCATTTGGGAGATGGGAGCATTCTTAAACACGCATTGTTAATGCCAACAGTTTGGGCTTTTGTGTTTGGTATAGGAAAGGCCCTGTCATAGTGGTATTAACGGGCCGTTGATGGTAGCAGCAAAATGGGCATATAATAGCAGTGCCTGTCAAATGCCTAATACTTATAAATAAGCCAAAACTGTTGGCTTTCCCAATGCCTGTTTTTAACAGGACTTCAGTGAAGGGCACACATAGGGACTGAAGGCAGACCTGTCTAAGACATTTATTATTACAGGTTTACAGTTCCAATTAAGTCATTAAGTCTTGAAGGCTGCTCTGAGAAATCACTGCAAAATTTGATGGTAATGCTTGATTTTAAGCAAGCTCAAAGAATTCCCATGAAGAGGTGTTTTGGACGGGGGGGCAGGAACTGGGTGGATATGGCCATAGGGATTAGCATGGCCATGGGCAGTCAATGGGTGGGCAAATAACCAAACAACACCTACAAGCTTTGTGTCCCTCCTCATTTACCATTCGCCCTACCTGTACTCTAATGCAATAGTTTGGGCTTAAAGCGGCACCTAATAGCCAAAACAAAAACAAAAGACAGTGAGCAATGTATTAAGCCATTGTCTGCTAAATGGGGGGTAGATAGATTTGGGCAGGGCAGTTTATTGGGGCTCTAATACTTGCCTGAAGGCACATGGGTATTAACACTTTAAAGGCAGAGCCATTCATGGCGTTCGGCCTCTATGTCAGTTCTTGTGTGGAATCAGAAAAAATACAATATTATGGCTGTTACACCAAGCAAAGGAAAATACACCGACACGGGCTTGTAAAGATTCCCAGAATCTTTATTACAAAACTGAACAGTATTCAACAAAGTACACAAATAGCTATTTGGCCGTCAATACATCACAGAGACCACCAGCAGGGTTCAATGTGAGCAGTGAACAGAATTTCCTAGCTGGACATCGACGTATTTATACAATTTGTAAAAATGATGTCCAGCCTCTTACAAGTTAATAATACATTGGGCTAAGGTCGCGCCAGGTTCACTTTCCTAATTTACATATCTCTGCATGCGGTTTACTTTTGAATACATTTACTAACACACTCCTTTATTCTTTAATTTAATGCTACACTCTTTGTAGAGTTTCACATATCGTATCGTTTTAATACAGATCAAACAAATGTTTCACATATCGTATTTGATAGCTTTACTGCTCTTGTATACTTGTAGTTTAACATTGCTGATTCAAGTAATCCCCTACTCCCGAGGTCAACAAAGGACAAGGTCTACATGACCCTAACATGTAGCCTGAAGGCAGGTTGGACATTAACTCTCCTACAGAGGTTGAAGAGGTTAAGGCAAGAACAAGAGCACACAAGACGGCCATTTTAGATTACAGGGTGACTTTGTACAAAACCCCCAAAATGGCGGTTCTTAACCTAAAATGGAGGCTTGATTCAAGATGGCGGCTTACATCAATTTCTAAGGTCAACACCTTGCCGTAGAGAGTTATTCGCGTACAATTTTAAGCAACTTGGCGTAGGTCAATATACGTACAATCATTACAATGGGAGGCATAATTAATATTCCAGTTTGACAAACCCTCCTTTTGGCCTATGCCAAGTGCTAACACTACTTCTGATCTCCTTGCAAGTGACTCCATACGTCATCGTCCATACACCCTGAATCATTGTCTGACATATCTATTGCCATTAGGTCTGACACCAGAGTTTCTTTTAACACATACTCTTTGGAAACCTTCTCTGGGGCGTATATTTATGCCCTAGTACACTTGTTGCTTGCGCGCAACATCCCCCTAATACTGAGCATATACCAGGGAGACACTGTATACAACAGCAAAGAAACAGAAAACTTCCCAAGATAATCAGCAGAGCCGAGAACAACTTCCATACCCATGACCGTAGGAGGTCCCAAAACCATGTACTAAGTTCCCAGTTTCCCTCAGGAACATGTACTTCTGAACTAAGAACATGTAGATTTTGGATAGCCCTAAAGATCGTCGGAGAGGAGTCTGGTGCGTAAACGCAGCAAGCGGACCCCACTAATTTACATACTCCTCCACGCTCAGGCAGAATGACATCTAATGCCATCCGGTTCTGAAGAGCCACTAATCTTATCGCTCTCTGCTGCAACGTCATATTATAGAGTATGTCAGTGGTCCGGTTGATGGTTCTCTCCAATACTCTCGCTAGTCCCCTGATATCTTATGAATTCGTAATTTGCCCAAAAAATGGCACAAAGGATTTCATAATATCTCCTAGAGTTTGCGCTGGAGTATCCCCTTTCACACCGCGGCGTGAACGAGTCTTCGAAATTTCTACAGTACTGGCAATAAATACCCCAGGTAATAGAATCCCTAAATAACAGGTTCCTTGCCAATCCCTGGGCAGCCATGGAAATGCCACATTACTGCAAACAAGACAGGTTCGCCTAAGTACAGAGGTCTGTTTTCACAAGTCAAATTTGCAACGTTGGCGCACTTTCTAAAATTACCCATTGACCGTGTTCCATTCTTCTGTATGCAGAAGGATACTGAATCGGGGCTATGATTAACAGAATAAGATGGAGGCGTGGCATCCTTATTGCCTATAGGAGCCATTTTGAAAGAGATTAAAGACTGAAAGGGACGAGACAATCTATCAGAGGGCCTAACAGAAGCAACGTTTGGCTTACTTCTATTTGCAAAAAGCGAGCATCCCAGGGGCATCAAAACATTCTTTTCAAAACTATTTAAATTTGTAGCATCAAAGTTCCCTGAGATGCTATCATTCCAACGGCCAAAAAATAGTGCTCTAAGAGAAGCATAACAAGCAGTTGTCAAAGGTAACGGATAAATATACCAACCTAGCTCCTTATCCCCATGTTGCGGTAGATGTGAGCAGATCCAGCAATTGGTCTTATTAAAAATTGCATGAGTGGCATTCATTATTAACAAAAGAGTGTTATTCTGATAGTTCAGTCTATGCAAAGAATCTCTAGGCGATAAAGTATGCAATTGCACGGAAGGAGTGGGAATAACAGATGCATTTTCGATAGGTAAAAAGTCCTCTAACGGATATGCTTCCTCCAGATACCATAACCCAAACCCAACAGTTACTAAAAATCCAGTAATTATCACAAAAAGGCAACAATACACTTTGGGCGACCCCTTATATGCTTGATCATTGTCTCTGCTAGTCAAATGTTTATCTAAAAGTTCGGTACGAGCGTTAGCGGGTGCAGGCATTGTCGTCTTCAACTGAAAAAACACCAATTGTTTGTTTGCTGGCGACTCCAGTCGCGCGTCTTCTTAATGTCTTTCCCACAACCCTTAGCCAACAGAATCTTCCCGTACAGTCGGGCCAAAAGGTAAGCCCTCAAATGATTTTTCTCAATCGCACAGTCAGGCCATACTGTACGGTTACTTCCTTGGGCACAAATTATATTTTGCAGTTTCTGGTGAGGACAAGGTGTCGTCACTTCCTCCTGGAAGTGGTGAAATGGGATCAGAAAAGGAGTGATCCGGAAGTTCCACTGTTGGGGAGTACGGAGACAAGATGGCCGTTTTGTCCAGCCCTGCGGATTCTGAAGCGGTCTCCGATTCTCCCTTGTTGGTTGTTGCTGTTTCAGGTACACTAGTTACAACAGTGGGAAGGGATTCTGTGTCTTCTGTATCGTATGGCACAGGCTGTGGGATCCATTTGGTGTGCGTCGCATGAATCCAGTTCTTACTACCCGCTACCCGTACAGCATTCTGGGTGACTAGTAGGACTTGGTAGGGACCCCTCCACCGAGGTGCAAGGCAAGACGACCTCTCAAAAACCTTCGTGAGGATCCAGTCCCCCGGTCGTAGACTGTGACTAGGACCCTCGTAGCGCACAGGTAATGCCTCTCGCACATGGTGATAAATTGAAAACAGATTTTTAGTCAACTGGTTACAGTAATCTGAAAGAAGCACATTTTCTATGTCCCGCAATGAGCGACTTTTTGGCATACCCCAAATATTAGCAGGTCTCCCCATTACCACCTCAAAGGGAGAGAGCCCAGTCTTAGTTTGAGGGGTTGTTCTCATCGACAGTAACACGATCGGTAAGGCGTCCGGCCATTTTAGCTTAGTGCCAGCACACGTCTTAGCGAGTTTGTTCTTTATAATGCCGTTGTGCCTTTCCACTAATCCGGCACTTTGGGCATGTCTGGCTGAATGGAACCGCTTGTCAATCTACAATCCTTTGCAAATTTGTAGGATTACAGTGGCAATAAAGTGTGGCCCATTATCTGACCAGATGACTCTCGGCAGCCCGAACCTAGGAAAAAACTCTTTCAACAGAGTTTTTGCCGTGGTTATGGCCGTTGCATCTCTAACTGGGAAGGCCTGGACCCATTAACTAAAGGCACAAATGACAACCAACACATATTTCAGATTTTTACAACGTTCCATTTCAATAAAATCAAAATGAATAACCTCAAACGGAACAGAAGGTGGAATGAAACTTCCTCTAGGAGTCGAGGTACCTTTTCCTACATTGTGCTGCAAGCAGACCATGCAGCTTTGGACAAAAAGCTCCGCAATTTTAAAAATCCTATCATTGGCCCATACACTGTGTAGCATTTTTGTCAATTTTCGCGCACAAACATGTGTCGGACCATGAGCCATAATAACCATCATTGTAATGTAGGCGTCAGGGAGTAACCATTTCCCTTCAATATTGTCTACCTAACACCCGTCATCCAATCTCCCTGCACCCTCAATCCATCTCTTAGTTTCCTCTATGGTAGCATCTGCTTGAATATCTTTTACAGCATCGATACCTTCACCCAAAGTGCAAACGTTTACAATTTCATTTACAGCATATATTTCTGAACTGAAATCAGTGGCAGTTTGTTTAGCTATCTGATCGGCGAAAGCATTCCCTTTTCCTACATCATCTGTAACCTTTTGATGTGCTGAACATTTTATGATAGCCAACTGAACAGGGAGTGCGAGTGCTGAAAGTAATCGCATTATTAAAGTGCCGTGCTGGATTTTAGTTCCGTGCGAGGTAAAGAAACCTCGTTCTTTCCAAAGTCTACCGAAATTGTGGGCTACCCCAAAAGCGTACTGACTATCAGTATATATATTCACTGTAAGCCCTTCAGAAAGTTCACAAGCTCGAGTTAACGCTATGATTTCTGCGGCCTGCGCAGAGTTATGCATAATTCTTTTAGTTTCCACAATTGTGCTTAGAGTGGTGACAGCATAAGCAGCCATGGATGCACTGTCTGGAAGTTTAAAACAAGAGCCATCACAAAATAGCTCTCCTTGTGGGCTATTCAAAGGCGTGTCTTTCAGATCAATTCTGCCTTTAGTCTCCTGTTCTGTTATATAAAGGCAATCGTGTGATGTATCGTCACCATCAACAGTATCTTGCGAAACAGGTAAAAGTTCAGCCGGATTTAATTCACAACACCTCTGAATTTGAATGTGGAGGGCAAACAAGATTAGTTCATATCTTGTCAATCGTGCATAAGTGAGGTGTTGCGTTTGAGTTCTCTTCAATAAAATAACTACAGAGTGAGATACCATTAGGGTTAACGCATGACCCAGGACCATTCCCTCACTCTGTTTTACAGACGCAGCAACAGCAGCAACAGCGCGCAAACATCTTGGCAAAGCGCATGCTACAGGATCAAGGGCGGAGGAATAGTAACCGCACGGCCTATTCTTCCCTCCATGCTCCTGCGTTAATACAGCCAAAGCACATCTATCACGATCATGCACAAACAATACAAAGGCCTTGTCATAATTCGGAGTTCCTAAAACCGGCGCTGAACACAGCGCGGATTTGAGCAAATCAAATGCTGTCTGGTGTTCCAAAGTCCATGGCAATGGCAAAGAAATGCCCTTCTTTGTCAAAGCCAGCATTGGTTTAATCGTTAACGAAAAGTTAGGGATCCACAATCTACAATAAGAAGCCATACCTATCAAGGCTCTAACTTCCTTCTGCGTATTTGGGACAGACATGCCAGAAATAGGCTTTATTCGTTTAGGTGTCAACCGTCTTCCCTCCTTTGACAGGAGGTAGCCTAAATAGGCGACCTCCTGACAACAATATTGGAATTTTTTAAGTGAAGCTTTGTGGCCATGTTTTGCTAGATGACAAAGCAACAACACAGTGCCTTCTTTACAGGCGCTCTCAGAATCAGCAGCCAAGAGGAGGTCATCTACATACTGTAGTAATATGCAAGTAGTAGGCAACTCGAGAGTATCGAGCTGCTCTTTCAATGCCCTACTATAAATACTTGGACTCTCAGTGTACCCTTGTGGTGCACGAGTGAATGTAAACGAGCGCCCACCTATGGTAAACGCAAACAAATACCTGCTATCCTTGTGTATGGGAATACTGAAAAACGCGTTTTTAAGATCAACAACGCTAAAATGAGTGGCAGAAGCCGGAATCATGGTTAGTATCGTTGTAACATCAGGTACAATAGGAAATTGAGGAGCCACAATTTTGTTAATAGCACGTAAATCAATTATAAAACTAAAGGGAATCGCATTATGACCTTTTTTGTATACTGGCAAAATGGGGCTGTTACATATGCTACCCGTAATCTCCTCAATTACTCCACAATGTACAAAATCAGAAACTATACATTTCAAAGCCTGTTCGCCTTCAACTGAGATCTTATATTACGGGAAGCGAGGCAATTTTACTCCATGTTTCAAAATAATGTTAACAGGTTCAATTTGAAGAATGCCCACATCATTATCATCAATTGCCCATAAGCATTCTGGAACATTACTAAATTCTGGCAGTAAAGGTCGAGTCAAAAACTGAGAGGCGAGTGATTGCTGAGGTAAAATTGTTAACCGAACTCCATCCGGAGAACAATGTATTACTGCATGCAATGCCTTCAACAAATTTAGCCCCAGCAAGTTCTCCCCACAGTTTGTGGTAAGTAGAAATGGACACTGTTCCGTTAAGGGACCCAGTGTTATCGGTACCGGCAAAGAGACCGGACAAACTACAGGTGTGCCTAAAAACCCTACGAAAACGTTGGATTGCCCTGACAGGGGAATATTTGGAACCCGTGAATGATCAATGGAACATTTCTGTGCTCCCGTACCTACTAAAAATAGATGCTTCCTATTTCCCACCGCCATCTCAACGTAGGGGCCTTTCTGATGAACGGGAATAGGCGTAGGTTCCAAATTCTGCTTCGGGCAATCCTAGCGAAACAGAATATTATCAAAAGGAAACTCTTCAGAGAGGTACGCGGCAGAAGGGTGATCAAAAATGTTTCTATTATCCACATTCGAAACTTGCTTATCTTGTGAAGGAGCTTGCTGTGATTCTGGTGCAAACTGACCTCTGCCAAGGCCCCCTGCACCTGGGCGACCTCTGGATCATCTACCCATGTTCCCAAATGACCTTTGCTGCAAGGTCGGACATTGTGCGCACCAGTGGCCTTCCTGCCGGCAATAGGCACACTGGTTAATGGTTACCGGAGCCAAGGGCGCACTTCCCTGTGGAATGTACTGACCTCTAAATTGATTACCCCCTCTAGGGCTTCTAACAATCTGCTGTAATAAAACTTTAGTTTTCAGGTCACCCTTCTTTTTCTCAAGTTTTTCCTTTTCAGTATTTACACGATTTTCATAGTACTGAGCCATATGCAGTGCTTCTGATTGAGACTTCGCCTGCCAAGCGCTTTCAGAAGACATAATCTGTAACTAGATGTCAGGCAGCAATCCACGTACAAATTTGTCGACAAACAGCCTTTTCCCTGACTCTGTGCCTAAGTCTTGTTCACTGAAATCTGAGAATACCTGCTCGAACCGATTGAAGAAATCGGTAGCACCCTCGGACTTTCCTTGGACACAGGCCGTAAGCTTGTCCCAAATGATTCTTTTTTCTGGAACCATAGTTTTCAATTTTACAATAATTCTATCAGGCAAGGTTAATATCACTTGAGGTGGTCGTTCGCCAGCTGGTCTTTCTCTATCTAACCTAACCATGTTATCCCATGTATCTCCCAACCCAGGTATGTCATCTATAGTCCTAATCTGTTTCCACAAATGAACTGGCAGGAGTACGGGAAATAATAGGTCAATATCACTTAAGGTGAATACCGACGACTGTAAGACCGACTCTATTTCTTTATAGAATCCGGTCGGATTCTTTCTTATATCGGGAATAGATTGCTTTATGGTGTTCACTTCCTGTCTTGAAAACGGGACGTGAACAAACTGTGATACATAATGTGCGGGAATGTTCACATCGGGTATACCCTGTGCAGCATCGGCCGCAACCTCAACCTTTGGGACAAATGTCGGAGGGACCTCTCTCATAGGCAACTGAGAAGTAGGCAGCTCCGAACGCTTACTAAGCAACAGAGCCAAATCAAGCGCTAAGGCAGTCGAAGAAGTATCAATCGAAAAGGCTCTCTTATAAACACTCAACAATTCTGCGGGACAACAAATCTTTCTTCTTACACACTCATTCTGCAGGTGCTCTACCATCACCTGTTTCACTTTCTTTTGCATTTCTAACGTATACTGACTATATGTGTCATATACTTCATCTGGAGTTATCAACATATCCAAAATCCATCTTATCGCATCCTTTATACAAATTCGCGCTTCCTCTCTTTTTAATTCTCGGCGAGGAGAAAACTGTTTCTGTAAGTACATAATACCTAAACTACCACCATCTGCTTCGTCATTCTGTAACTCTTCCAACTCCTTCCTATACTCAAAAATCCTCTCAACATGCTCATATACCTTCTCCGCAGTATCTCTGGACAACGCTAAGGCGTTCAAATCCCGTAACCCTTGTGGGAAATCTACATCATTTAGTCTATTATACATTATACTCAAATGAGTCCCTAATCCTTCAATAAAAACATTTTTCTCAGGAATACTTTTTAAATTTTCGAGTGTGGAAAAAACATTGGCTTGTTCACCCTTCTCCATACAATGCTTAGCCCAAGCAATCAATTCACTCTTTTTGTCTGGGGACACTGTATTACGAGTCACAACCCTTGGTCTCGCTCCCTGGTCTTCTATAAGCGATGCAGAATCACTTGGAAGAAGAAGAGTAGGCACATGCTGAATATCAACAGGTGAAGGCAAGGGGGCAGGCAAAGGAACGACGGGTGGAAGAACAACAGGAGGAACAGCAGGGAGGACCAGAGGAACTAGAGGAGTGGGAACAACAACGGGAAGGGGCAGAGCGCCAGGAGGAGGGACGTACGGAGGTGGCGCGGGGGCATCGGGCCTTCGTTCATGCAAAAGTTTATTAATCAATTCATCTGACGTATGAAAATCTTTTGAAGGGTAGATTTTCTGAATGCCTAATTGAAACGCCCTGTCCGTGTTCCTAACTGACTCCAATTGTTTATTTTGATCATATAACCGTGCCTTTCGACACTTGTCATATGTCTACACATATGTTTCTCTCTACTCTTTTGTTGCTGCAAAGCTTCTGTTTTCCAACTATGCAATGTGTCGAATGCTGCAGGTCTAGCCTTTTTCTTTACTAATACAGACTCTAGATATTCTATACGAGGAATTTCAAAACTACCATTGGTTGGCCACCGAAGATTAGAATTATGTCTGGTCTGTCTGTGCCAAATGTCATTAAATGCTATACTACCAAAGCCTTTCTTACAGTACATAGTATATGCCGGCGACCCCTCCTGTGGTGCGGGACGGCTATCTTCCAAAGATTGTCTGTCGCTGCGGAATAATGCCCTAAAGCAGGCAGACAATTTCCCAGGCATATCAAAGTTCTGGTGTTACCTAGTTAAATAATTGTGCTTGCGAGTACAATGCTCCAAATTCAAATTGTCAGGGTTGGATTAAGAATCGGGACACGATTCACCTGACCAAAGGACTGGGGGGCCCGATCGGGTTACTAAGGACAATGCTAAGGACCCACTTGTCTGGTGATTTTCGGCAAATTTACCCACCTCAAATATATGGACCCTCGTCAAGACGTCGTCTCGGGCTACAGCTCACCGTGCAGGGATCGGATCGTGCAGTTTCGTCGAGGAATTCGCTTCTCGTCTAGAGTGGCTATTTCTGTTGGCACCGTCCGATCCCGGTCCGATAGCCGAGCCAACCTTCAACGAGACGAAGTCAATCTTGAGGGTCCCTATTCGGGCGCCATCTGTGGAATCAGAAAAAATACAATATAACGGCTGTTACACCAAGCAAAGGAAAATACACCGACACGGGCTTGTAAAGATTCCCAGAATCTTTATTACAAAACTGAACAGTATTCAACAAAGTACACAAATAGCTATTTGGCCGTCAATACATCACAGTGACCACCAGCAGGGTTCAGTGTGAGCAGTGAACAGAATTTCCTAGCTGGACATCGACATATTTATACAATTTGTAAAAATGATGTCCAGCCTCTTACAAGTTAATAATACATTGGGCTAGTGTCGCGCCAGGTTCACTTTCCTAATTTACATATCTCGTGCATGCGGTTTACTTTTGAATACATTTACTAACACACTCCTTTATTCTTTAATTTAATGTTACACTCTTTACGTATCGTTTTAATACAGATCAAACAAATGTTTTACATATCGTATTTGGATAGATTTACTGTTCTTCTATACTTGTAGTTTAACATTGCTGATTCAAGTAATCCCCTGCTCCCGAGGTCAACAAAGGACAAGGTCTACATGACCCTAACATGTAGCCTGAAGGCAGGTTGGACATTAACTCTCCTACAGAGGTTGAAGAGGTTAAGGCAAGAACAAGAGCACACGAGACGGCCATTTTAGATTACAGGGTGACTTTGTACAAAACCCCCAAAATGGCGGTTCTTAACCTAAAATGGAGGCTTGATTCAAGATGGTGGCTTACATCCATTTCTAAGGTCAAGACCTTGCCGTAGAGAGTTATTCGCGTACAATTTTAAGCAACTTGGCGTAGGCCAATATACGTACAATCGTTACAATAGGAGGCATAATTAATATTCCAGTTTGACACTTGAACCCTAAGTCGTTACTAATTGCTTACTCCGGCATGCCCTAACTAACACGTTACCACTTAACAGAGCCACATGCGGCCCCTACTGTGCATGTTTAGTAGCTATTTGCGGCCTCACTAAATCTCCTGCATGTGTACATACACGTGAACAGCCACAATACAACTGGCAAGGTACTGTCCGGTGTCATCATTTGGCTGTACTGCTTATTAAATGCAATTCTATTTTCATTACTGGTGGCAATGAGTAGACATGCCTCGAGTCTGGTTCTGCAAAATAAGTATTTAGATATGTGATGATGTTGTTCTAAAAAAAAAAGAACAAAAGGAATGTTATTACTTTCTCAAGCGTTAACACAAAACATAACCTGCAACAGACACATGAACCCTCCATAAATCGTGAATTGACGCGATTCACGGATGATGGTTTGAGAGCCATTTTTTTTTTTGAGGAGAGGAGTGGGCAACTTTTTTTTGATGTCCGGGCCTATTTCTTGTCCAGTTCGACCCTATCCTTTAGGGAATATAATTAAGGGTGTAAATGAATTTGATAATGATATTTTAATTAACCGAAATGATTTGAACATTGGGGACTTCAAGTCCCACAATGCCCAAAGTACTGGGACGAAGAAGAGGGCTGCAGAGGAACGAGACTGCAAGTCGCAGCCAAATAGTGTTAATGACCCACACCTGAGGGAGAGTGGAGGCATAAAAGGCCCCCTCAGGTGCAGGCCAGGAAGGAGAGCAGTAGTAGGAGGTGGAGTGATCATTGTAACTCCATTTGGCAGTCGTAGCAGAAGCTGGAAGAGAGCAGAGGCACCAGGGCCACCATTGTGTGTCGAATGTATGCCGGTCCTGAGAGGATCTTTTCCTTCAAAGACCTTGATTGCGGAGGCTGCGCAGTGAGAAGAATTGATTATGACAGCTTTCCCCCTGAAGACCGTAGCTACAGAGGTTGCACGGTGGGAAGCGTTAGGTTTTAAAGCTTTCCCCATAATAAGTCGTTGAGCACCAGAGAGCCTGTGGAGCGAGGAGTGTTGCTTTTATGTCTGGCGTGGGCAGAGGAAACCCGAAAGAAGCCGTTTGCCGGGCCGCGCACAGCAGCAGAAGCAGTAGAACCGGGGGCAGCGGAGCGAGCGAACGTGCACGCCAGACCCAGTGAGTTCACTAGTGTATTGTGACACTGATATGCTCCATGATCGCCCGCTGGCCATGTCTGGGTGCATTAAATATAGTACGGATATAAAGAAAGTGAAACGGCAAAACAATAAATATTTTGAATACCGAACTGATGTAAAGCAGAATAATAATCCTTTTGAAAACCAAGCATCATTCAAAGAAGAGAAAGTGGCAGAATAAGAACTTGACAAACAGACCAGAAAGATGTCATTGTATTTATGCGAGTCAGAATAATTGCCAGCAACGAGAAATCAATACAAACAATTATTGCCAAAGCCAAAAGAGAGTAATATCAAGCTAAGTTAAAAAGAACCAATATTGCCAAAGTCAAGAGAGGGCTATTAAGAATCAAAGTGTTTGTAAATCGTATTGCCAGAGTCTAAAAGAAGCAATAGGAGGAACTGGCCTAAACCCACATTGCCAAAACCAAAGAAGTACAAAAGTGAGAGAAACACATTATCAGCATTTGGATAATAAAGGAATGGGGAAACAAGAGTTGCAGGAAAGCTGCCCTTCTGACAGAAGATATTCAGGAAGAGAGGAGCATACCCTGCGTTGCATGTGCCAATCATATGTGTGTAACAAACAGCACTAATGTGTTTCTTGTATTCCCAAAAGAAGTAGTCAAACTTGATGTTGTGGAAAAGCAAAAGAAATTGCTAAATTATTTGAAGCCAACCTTTAGCACAGAATTATGTGTAATGGTTAGTAGTTTCATTAGTCCTGGCAGGAGAGTACACCAGGGCAAGGGACCTTGGAGTGGTAGACCTGGCAGGTGAGTGGACCAGGTGGAAGTCATTGAAGTACTGTGGTGTGGTTAAAGGGTATTGAAGAAGAAGAGGCAGAACCGCTAAAGTATTTTGTGAACTGTTGTAGAATCATCCTGACAAAGACATTATTGTTGATCCTAATGAACTATGGAAGTATTCTTGTTTTGTGAGAAGAATCTGTATTGAATTCTTTATCACAAGTGGAAAGATGAAAACGTGTTGAAACTTTATGAGCTGTTGGTTGAGTTCAAGTTGGAACAAAAAGAACTTTATCAGAACTTTGTTGCAAGACAGGATTTCCTTATCCTTTAGGAACTGCTGATTGAGATCCTGTTAGAATCTGGGAAAGGGGAACTCACCCAGGTTATAAGGAGAAACAGTTAACAGGTGTGAACATAACTGTTATTTCTGTTATATTTGTACTGCCATATATTGCCTTGTTAAGTTTGTAGTATGTACAAGTGTGAGGGACAGAGACCTTTTGTTAGAGGGTTTCCTTCAGTTTATTTTGATAGGCAGGGAAATCCGAGTCAGGGTAGGAATAGTGCGTCATTTATCAAACCTTTTGAGTTAATAAAATGGCCTCTTTTGAAAAACCTTCACAAAGTTGTCCGCCTCACATTTCTGACCCCTCACAGTTATATACCTAATGTTTCCCCATAACGGGGCTATCTTGGTGTTGTTCTTAGAAAGCCTTCCTTTTAATTTTGGATTGTTGGAATATTGGTATAAGATCACAGGGGCTATATTTCAGAGGCGGGAGGATGAGGAACAGGTTTATACAGGTTCTCAATATAAACGTTCAGATCAATGACAAAATCTACTGGGCCACATCAGTGATGTGTAATGTGTCTGACGCCGCGGTAGTTAAAAGTGAATCCAGGGAGGCCACCAGAGGGCGCATGGATGACGGACACCTGAACGAGTTCTCCCGACCTGTTAGGGCCGAAAAGTGGTCTGAGCCCCCACTGCCCGACCCCCCCCATGAAGTAAAACGGCATGGACTATCCTGTGGAGAATGTCCACACCCTTGAAGCGGACAAAGCGGCTGATTTGGTGGCCAGGGAGCAGAGATCCGGAACACCACGCAGACAGCTGGAAGACAAAGAGAACTTTCCCTGCCCGCTAACTTCTGAGCGGGGGGAGAGACCAGGAACCACTCTTGCGGCCAGATGGGAGGACCGCACAGCACGCCACATGAGGAGCACCGATACACCAGCCTAGCGACCCGCAGGTGGGTGTCCCCAGCCTCGGCACACACTTGAAACACTGGGAAGTTGGACAGCAACAAACCCGCCCCCACAGCACCACGTGGTACGACGTCGGGACCCCAGGACTGGTGGGTTGGGGCTGGGAGAGTGCATCCAGCGCCCCACAAGGCATACCAAGTCACCTAGCAGTTAAGGGGGCAGTAGACCACCCACGAAAATTACCGGCTGGAGTGAGCAGAGGGGGGAGCAGGCCTGAAGCCCAGAGCATGGGGAGAGTGCCACATAAGGTGCCCTCGACTGTCTGAGGAGCAGGGCTGCGCAGGCACAGAGGAAGGTGGTGGCCCCCGGTAACAGGGCGTGTGCCTGCCTCCTGGTGTCCCCAGCCCCGGAACACACTTGATGCACAGGGAAGTTGGACTGCCACAACCCCACCCCCACAGCACTGCGTGGTGTGACGTTGGGACCCTGGGCCTGGAAGATTAAAGCTGGCAGAGGGCACCCAGTGCCACACAAGCTACACCAAGTGACCTAGCAGTTTGGGGGGGAACAGACCACCCAAATAATTACCGGCTGGAGCGAGCAACGAGGAGAGCAGGTCTGAAGCTCAGAGCAGTAGGAGAGCACCTCATAAGGAGCCCTGCACTGTCTGAGGAGCGGAGGTGCACAGGGACAGAGGGAGGTGGTGGCCCCCGGTAACGGGGCATGTGCCCGCCTCCAGAGGGCCATGACACACAAGGGGCGGCCACAGCTGCAGGGCTCCATGAGTGAACTGGCAGATGGCTTCACATCCCCTAAGGTGACTTTTGGGGCCTGGAAGAGCAGTGCCACAGCACGGCAGAGGAGGGAGATCACCCACCCTTGGTAGCCCAGGGACCAGGTGACCAGGGAAGGAGTCAGACCCCGGAGGAGAGACAAAAGGTCCCACAGAGTGCCCGCCGCTGACAACTGCAACAGGGGGAGGTGTTGCGTGAAAGGGGTCCGGGGTCGCAGGAGACGAATCCCTTTTCAAACTTGATAAATTACAGGGACACGGAATGCGCCCAGGGGTCCAGCAACCTGCCGGGGACACAGGGAGAGCCATAAGTGCCCAAGAAGGTATTGGCCCCCGAGACTGGGGTGTGTGCCCGTCTTCAGGGTAGAACTCCCCAAAGGGGCTGACAATGATAGGACAACACGGGAGGAATACACATAGGGCGTGCCTCACCCAGGTGATAGGCAACCTGTGGTGGGCTGGAGGAGCGCTTCCCCCATGGGGACACCGGAGACAAACCATTGCCCCTGGCCCATCAGGGACCCCACAGGTGGGGAGCTGTATCTCAATTGCACAAGTGAAGCCCCCCCTACAACAGCCAGGAAAATCACCTAAAGAGTGAGTGAGCTGGGGTAAGGCGACACATAGACTGCACATTGAGGCTATCAGCCTACAGTTATACCCCGAGGGCTAACACTGGGAGTACTGAACAAAGGGCTATCATGGCAGGAAAGGAGAAAGACTCCATGACCATGAAAAAGGACGTGGCCTCAATAATGGACAAGATCAGAAGCATGAGGGCAGATATTGGGGGGAAGGTCGATAAGATTACGCAGAGGATCGATAAAATCGAGGAGAGACCTGAAGAGGTGGAGCACAATCAGTCCTCCATCGATGTAGTAGAAACACAAATGGATGTGAGGATGTCCAAAATCAAGCACAGAGAAGCTGAAATCACCCTAAAGATGGATAATTTTGTGAACAGAGAAAGGAGAAATAATCTCAGGGTCTTTGGGTTACCGGAAAAAGAAGGGGAGATGGAGAGAGACCTGAAAAGGAATCTGTATGAGATAACAAAACTTATTTTTGGAAATGAATCCATAGACTGGTGCAAAATCGAGCGGATACATAGAGCGGGTGGTACCCCCGGGGGACCAGAGGCGTTGCTAGGGGGGGCTGATGGGGCTATAGCCCCGGGTCTTTTGGTTGTAGTCCCGGATAGAAGCTCAGGTGCTACAACCAAAATGCTAGCTAGCCTGAGTCCTGCCAGTCCTGACATTAGCTTAGCCCCTGATCTTTTCCAGACCTAGCAACACCCCTCTGGGCGGGACCCAGATCTGTCCTCGCCCGCTTCCACAATTACCCGGACAAGGTCAAAATTCTTGAGAGAGCAAAGAAGGTAGGGCCGGTCACCTACAGCGACTCCAGAATCTCAATTTTCCAGGACAAATCCTCCCTGACCCTGGCCAAGAGAAGACTATGCCAGCCCCTCACCAAATGGCTAAACGACAAGGGTGTTCGATACAGAAGGTGTTTCCCATTCTCAATCTCTTTCGAACTCGACGGATTCAAACACAAGCTTCTTACGGAGCGAAGAGAGATCTCATGGACGATGCAAAGGCCCCGTCGAGCCCACAAGAGGCCAACACCAAGGGAAGATAGTAGCAGATCAAGGGCCCATTGAGAAAACATATTCACGGGGCCAGGAAGTACATCAAATTCAACGCATCCCCTGCGGCAGAACCCTGAGCGGCACCAGACGCAGACTCATAAATGTGAAACTTGCCCCCAGGTTGGCAGAGATGGTGGTAGTTGCACAGAGGGGACTGGCTTCAGCAGACGTACACAAGAGGTAACCTCCGGGGGCGGGCGGGGCCAAGGGGTGCCTGAAGGTTGAGAAATTGCTCGATGTGGGTGTCATGTGGTGAAGATGGGGGGCGAAAGGGAGCTCAAAAACTCAAGGATGCAAGTGGAGACAACCTGGGTACCGGGTCAGGCTGGTGGTTCTGCCACATCCTAGGATGAATCTAGGGGGTGTGACGAGCGCCAGAGGTAAAGGGGGTAGAGGGAAGACTAGGGGGGGGAAGGGGACTGGGGGGACATTGACTCTTATCCTTATTGGGGTTGGTACACCGAATGTTGAGGGCCTTAATTCCCTGACGAAGAGAGCGTTGGTGGCTAGGGAATTCCGTCGATCAGGGTTGGACATCCTCTACCTGCAGTAAATGAAATTCATGAAGGGGGGGGGACGGAGGATCCCAAGCAGCATGGTGCAACAGGAATTCTGGGGCTCCGGCTCCTACAGGAAAGTGGGAGTGGGCATCCTAGTACATAAGGCAATCAGAATGGTGGTGGCAAAGGTTTGGTCAGATGTGGAGGGGAGGGCGCTTCTGGTCACAGGAAGTATTAAGAGAGTGAATTTCACTTTTGCCACGATGTATGCCCCCAACCAGGGGCAACTGAGATTTATGAAGGGCACCCTCCTCAAGATACTGAGTGAATGCTCTGGACACCTGATTCTGGGGGGTGATTTCAACACTTGGGTGGCACCGAACACCAGGGAAGAGGGGCCCCCAAGCCTGAGTCAGGGGGAAATTGGGAAGACACTAGAACTACGCGGTCTATGGGATAGCTGGCACCACTTCCACCCACGGGAAACTGACTATATATTCTCCTACCCTCCCAGTGGACTTACACAAGGATAGACTATTTGTA
Source organism: Ambystoma mexicanum (assembly GCF_040938575.1). Classification (NCBI taxonomy): domain Eukaryota; kingdom Metazoa; phylum Chordata; class Amphibia; order Caudata; family Ambystomatidae; genus Ambystoma; species Ambystoma mexicanum. The sequence goes on along the minus strand of NC_090930.1, from coordinate 248,155,485 downwards.
CATCTCCAGGGAGTTGTGGGAAGTTGCCCGGGGGTCGGAGATTCACACTATCTCATGGTCAGAACACAAGCTGGTCACATTTGATCTGGACTAGCTGGGGATGAATCCTAAGGGCTGGAGATGGCGGTGCAACAAATTCCTGTTAAAAGACCCAATCTTCCGGGATGAGCAGCAAGCAGAGATTAAGGCATTCTTCACAATAAATCACACAGGGAAAGTACCGAAGAGAGTAGTCTGGGAGGCGGGGAAGGCGACCTGGATGGGACTCCTAATTAGAGACGGAGTGCAGAAAAAGAGGGAGCAGAACCTAAATGCGCGAGGGCTGCGGGAGGAGGTGCACAGACTGGACAGGCTGGCACAGGCAACACCGGAGGGAAGGGAAGAAAATCTGGCGGAGACCAGGGGGAAGAGGGAAGAGCTGAGATTACTGGAGGAGGGAACCTACAATTCCACAAGCAAATATTTTATGAGAAGGGGCATAAGGCGGACGCACTCCTGGCAGCCAGGCTACGGGACAATAGGCAAAGAGGTCGGTCTCAGAATTCAGGGGGAAAGATGATGTACCGGTGTCATCGCCAGAAATGGTAAGGGAGACCTTCGCCTCCTTCTACGAGACTCTCTATAAATCAGAGTACTCGGACCTAGAGAGAAGAAATGACTCATACCTAGCAGATATTCCCTTGCCTAAGCTATCCGGGGTGGAGTCCAGTGACCTGGAGGCCCCCATAACCGTGGAAGAGTTCAGGTGGGCAGTGGCACAAATGGCGTTGGGCAAGGCACTGGGTGAAGATGGGTTCTCGGCAGGGTTTTACAAAGCATTCCTTGAGGCACTCCTGCCATTCATAACAGAGCTCTTCAATGACATACTTGAGACGGGGGTATCTCTGGAGTCCTTCTCCCAAGCGCTCATTACGGTTATACCCAATCAGGCGAAGGACCCCAGAATGTGCGGGGCGTACTGGCCCATTTCTCTACTCAATATAGATGACAAAATATACACCAGGGTGCTCACGGCCAGGATTGAGGAGTGAATGCCCCAAATGATCCACCCTGACCAGGTGAGCATCAACAAAGGCCGACAGGGGGCGGACATGATGAGGAAATCACTACACCTATTACACGAAGCAACAGGGGTAGCAGGGGACCCCGCCTTCCTCTCGGTGAATGCTGAGAAGGCATTCAATAGGGTAGAGTGGGACTACCTAAAAGCAGTTTTGGCTAAAAGTGGCATGGGGAAAGGCTCCAGCGAGGGATCACGGCAGTGTACGCATCACCTAGAGCCTGTGTTGTGGTTAATGGTGGGTGCTTGCGTTGGTTCAATCTGGGGAGGGGCACCAGGCAGTGCTACCCCCTCTCCCTGACACTTTTTGTGCTATCTCTGGAGCTTCTTGCACAGAGGATCAGGGGGGAGCCTAGCGTTCAGGGGTTCTTGATGGGAGAGCAGGAGTACAAAATAGCTTTATACGCAGACAACGTTTTATTACATGTCACTAACCCCCTGACGTCGGTGCCAATTGTGGTTCAACTGATCAATCAGCCCAGCAGAAACCCCCAACTCACCAAACTAGATCCCAGCAGTTACCAGCAGAATGGCTGCTCTGGCTCTGTTGAGCACTCTTCCCTTGCAACAAAACTGGGTTTTGCAGCTACAAAAATTATGGATGCGCTGTTTCACCAGACACATATGGGACAAGAGGAAACACAGAACACCTTGGGGATTGCTGCCAGTCATTTCTCCATTTGCACCAGAGAAAAGAAGTCAAGTGCAGCGCTGCTATGCTGCTTGCTCAGAATTTCCCATAGAAAAAGAAAGCGTTCTGCATTTAAAAATGACTGCACGCTGATGTCCTGCCCATCCTTTCAACTGTACACAATTTGATTCCAGTAAGACTTAGCTATGTTTATCCACATTCAGGTTGTGCTCCAGCAAAAGGGGGCATTCCTCATTGATTGACAGGCTGTGTCAGGCAAGATCTGTGAAATAGCAAAGAACTGCACTACAAGCAGTACGCAAAACGCTTTACTTTTCGAAACAAAATATCACTGACAAGCCCTTCACAAGAAGCCCTCCCTGTGCTCATGTCAGTTTCATTGGACCCTTGCCTTGGACAGACTCCTGTGTGCTAGAAATGACTATGGCCATGGAAATGCTCAAGACACATATGCGAGAGAAAACCGCATTTTGTAAAGTGACATTCAAGGAAAAATAACCACGTATAAAATGGTCCTTTTGACAAATAGACAATGTTGGTTTGAAAGGGAAAATGTCAAATTAAGGCCCTATCCTTGCATGGAAATGTGATGGGGGTTTGTTTTAAAACATATATACGATATTTAATTCCAACAGACTTGCTTTCTGGTTCAGAGAAAATAAATAAATAAATAAATAAATACATTTGCTGGGAAAGCCAGCAAGCAACAGGTTTGCAGGCCCTGGCTTCAAAGGACTAACTACAGGATCTACCTCCCCCCAAGTGGACCAGCATCTGGGGCATATGAATGGACCAAGGGGGAGAATGTAACACCCTCGTCAGACGGAGCGGCACCGCTCCAGCCTGGGAGAAAAGATTTTCTGGGCACATAGGTGTGACTTTCAGGTGGCACCTCCCCTCAACTCAAACTGAAGAACTTCAAAGAAGTCGTCATGACAACCTCTGTGCCAGTGGGCCAGAGAGAGACATTTGGCTTGGAGGGCTGCAAGACTGCCCCTCTTTGGGGGTAAAGCCGGCCCACTTGGTTCTAAAGACATTTCTTCTAAAAATTGTTATTTCTGAAACCTGAAAACTTAATAATGTGAAATTTTGACAGTACGAATTTAAATTTTACACTTTTAAAACAAGACGATGTAGGCTTTTCTGACAGGTTGTGGACGCAAATGCCGGAAAAATGACATTTCTGGGAAAAGTACAAAGGACCCGGTTATGAAAGTTGGATGTAAATATGACCCACATTAATCTGCTTCAGTGCACCTATTTATAGATTTTTAGGGGAGACGGTTCCCACTAAAATTGTGAAAGATTTTTAGTAGGGCTAAATGGCACCGTACAAACTTGGGAGTTGGAATGCCATGCTCTGTGTGAAATATGTCATTTGCCTATGTGATTTGTAAAAGCGCCATAACTGTAAAAATGTGCACTTTATGTCATAACTGATTTTTGGCAAAATCGACAGTGGGAGGGCCATGTGCGTTGTCAGCACACACCATAAAAACTGATGTCATGTACCTGAAGTCCAACCGGCTGACAGGAAGGCGGTGACTGCCACCCCTGACCAATCCAGTTGTTAGAGTCATGTCAGGCAAAAGGTCTGACTCCATAGTAAATCCTGTGATGTCATCCACCTTATAAAAGGTGGAGGCTCAGAGAGACAAAGGGCTGACTCTCCTGACTTCCCGCTTCAGCATATCCCGAACCCAGACCTTTCATACTCACCCTGCAAGATTCCAGATTCCACTGCCAGAAAGGGATAGCTGGTCCAAACCCTCCTATCCAGGCAGAACCACCCTGCAGAATTAACCCCCACTACAATCCCACTAATTCAGGGAGAAAGGGGAAAGGTGGGTGGCTGAATCCTCATTGGGATTACCCAGTGCCACCTGCTTGCCCTGCTACCTGCTTGCCCAGCTGATCCACCACACTGTCCAGTGACCAGACCAGGCCCAGCTGTTCCCTTCGAGGAGAGACCGCCGCGCGTGCACAGTGACCAGACCCTTGCCCCGCTGTTCAGATACCTGGTTGGTGGTCCAGAATCCCATATTCAAGTGCTGATTGTATGTATCACCCCATCCCATAGCAAAACATAGCATATCCCATTTTGATACCTTGCCATTTGTTCCACCCTATCAGTAATCCTGAAAGTACTCTAGTAACTGTCTAAATGTATCAGAAATCCTCTATGCATCCTGTTTTTGATCTCCATGTGTTTTTTTCCTATTCTTTTAGTCCGTTGCATAAGTCCTTAGTCATATTTAGAATAAACTAATTAATTCCCACTTAAAGAGACACACGGCGTGAAGGGGTTACACTTGCAAAGTAACCTGTTTCACGGGCGGCGTTCCTCTGTTCTAGCCACTAAAATATAGTTTCTGTAAAACATATTGTTTCCTTTTTAAACTGATTTTTCCATGTCCACTGATTTCACTTTTAAAACCGAATTTCCTTTCCTGTTAAGAATCTCATCCAGTCATTCATTTTGAGTCACCCTTTCACTTTCATATTATCCCTGTGATGTGCATTTGTCCCTCAGCATAAAAACCGCATTCCGATGTTGTCTGTTTCACCCGTTTTTAAAGCTGTTTTTACATTTAGACCTGTGAAAATTAGCAAATGTTATTTCTCCATGTGTGATTTGTTGCACTGTGTGTTCCTTCCAAAGTTGATTTTCTGAATCGTATGCCTGTTGCTAGTACATTGCCTTGTAGTTTATAGTGTTCTGACTTCTTTGAGACAGCCATTCTAATTTCTACCTTATTCATTCAGCTGCACATATAAAACAGATATCTACTAATTCCGAGTGCTATTTTGTGAAATTGCAAAGGTTTTTAAATCCCATTTCGTGGGGGGAGATTGGATTTTAATTCTGTTTGCTGCCTAGTATTCCTGACTCCTTGATACTCCTTTCTATCCACCCAAAATTCAGTTAATCAGGGTTTGAGGGAGCGTTGCAGGAAGAAATCTTAACTGGGTGCTATCTACCCGAAAAGTAATATTGCTCCCATTCATTTGTGCTTTGTGTATTTGATATTAGAAGGTCAAACTAAGTGTATTCTATCATTTTACAGTGTAATTATCACCCCACTGTCGATTGCTGCCCAATATTAAATTTGTGTGATCTTGATTGAAATTTAAAAATAAATAAATATTGTATTATCACCCACCGGCCTGGTTCATGGTCTATTGTGGCCCGGGGTATTAGTAAAAGGGGGTGTGAGACGTGTTGGCTGCCATCTCAATGTGAAAATAAAGTAAAAGTGTTTTAATTGTGCGCTGCAGCCTAGGCCAGTATCAAGAGTCCTGGTCTGGTGTGTGACGCCCCATTGTGATACTTAATAGATTGGGGGCTCGTGCCGGGGATTGAGAAAGTGCTGCCACCCGTGACAGCTTAACACAGCAGGCTAACATTCAAGGTAGTGATACTTTGTGTGGTTAGAAAGCTGTGTTACACTGTAGAAAGCACCTTTCCAAAACATAGACCCTAAGTATCAGGCCTGTGTGTAAAATAAAGTAAAATGAACCCCGAAATATTCAAAAAGCAACAAAATACAGGTTACCGTTATTTAAATAAATAAATAAAGAAACAACACTCTCCATAATGACCACAGTAGAGATAAACATGGCTAGGCAGCAACTTCTGCACAGATTATTTGTCAGAGGGGAATGGGCACAGCAAGATGAGGATGTCTGGCTAGAAGAAATTATGCAATAGGTTACTGCCATGGACATGGATATGTGGCAAGATGGTGGCCTGTTATATCAAGCCTTGAGCGAGTTGTATATGACTCCGAAAGTTAAAGAGGAACAGATTAGAATTGTCAGAATCACAGCCTACATATATCTTCATATGGGAGTTATGGAGGCAAAACATGAAGAAAATAGAACCCTTGTGCAAAATCAGTCTGGGCTCTTAACCCAAATCCAGACTGAACTAAAACGAATAGAAAAGAAATTGAAAAAGAGCCAAGATACTGAGGTAGAATTGGAAAACTACATCAAACAGCTAAAAGAAGACTTGGTTCTACAACAACAAAATAGTTCAGACCAAGAGGCCATATTAGATGCATTAAAAGAGGAGTGTCAGGAAAAGGTTGATTCCCTGAAAGAGAGTCAACTAAAATGAAAACAACAAGTGACATAATAGCACCTGCTCAGAGCAGATAATTACTTTACAAAATCAGATCAAAGAGTGGGAAGGGTAGATAAATAAATTAATCAGTAAAGAACCCCACCTCCAGACAGAATTTAACCAAGAATGCGAGATATTATATACTATCAAACAACAGCGGGATGACCTGGCTGAATAAGGGGGCACCCTGTATCAGGAGAAAGATGCCCTATGTCAGGAAGTGTGCAGATTAAAGACAGACCTGGAGAGAAGGGAGTCAGACATTCACGGACTGACTGGCATAAAAGAAGAATGCAAAAAGGTAATGGGACATAGGAGACAAATGGAACTCGAGTTAGAGCAGGCCGTAGAGGCTCAAAATGTGCAGAAAAAGGACGTTCACCTCCTGCAACAGAAATTGTCTCAGTGTTCCCAGTGTTCATACAGGCAGCACAAAGAGACAATGAGACCCTCTGTGAGGAGAACAATGGACTCCACAAGCAGGTGGCAGCTCAATAGCGGGTCATAGAGGCTAGTCAAGCCCTGATAGCAGAGCAAAAGGCTCAGACGTTTGCCTACTATCAAGAGGTAGGGGATGAGAAGGAGAAACTAGAGAGGTTGGAGAAAGAGTATGCTAGGCTAAATCCACACTTGAGGTACCCCGAACAAGTAGAGAGGGACAGGGCCACCCTTGATCAAAGTGTGATGCCCTCTGTACTAAGAGCCTCAAACCCATTTAACACTTTGTATGCACAAGGCACTGCTGATTTCATGTCTACCGGTTCACATGAGCCAGAAACCATGGGGCAGTCAGAATCAAATAGGCCTAGCATGATGGAGCTGACAGGTCAGTGTCCCTCGGAAATTGATGGACGGGCGCCCCTGTCTCAATACAAATATATTATGGTTGATGTCTCTGACCAGGAAGCCTCCTCTGAGGAGAAATTAAGGGAATTAGACCTGCAGAAGCACTATCTCCAAGGGGACCATTAGGTTCGATTTGCAGAAAAACAGCATGAAATAAGGCCCCAAAAGAACATTCTAAAAACCTCGACCCAATCCGGAGAGTGGGGAGATCTTCCCCTAATCCTGAAAGCAGAGAGGAGTCAGAAGACTACTCTACTGTACTCCACAGGGGAGCAGAAACTAGGCCCCACCATTCTGCGAGCCCCTCACAAGCTCAAAGAAATAGGGAGCGTCTAGAAGATCATGAGGGGTTCTCAAACAGTAGCGGATCTGAGTCTGAGGACGAGTGGACTCAGGTGACGCAGCAAAAGAAGGCAAATAAACAGAAGAAAGCACTGGTGAAAGACCCCATTAGACAGATTAAGGCTATTAGAAATTGACCACAAAAATGCAAAATATTCTGTCTGGGAGCATCTGGAACTATATGAACAGATGATGGACATTTTTCACATCAAAGATAGCCAGAACTGCATAGACTATGCCAAATGGGCGTTCTCTCCGGAGTACTCCAGCTTCTTTGCTGGATTGGAAGACCAAAACCATTCAAGGTGGTCCACCTACAAGGCGGCCATATTGAAGCTTTTTTCCGCCCACAGAAACCCCCAGGAGGCTCGCAAAAACGGCCTACAATTTGCAATGCGGAGAGGATCAGGCCCCAAGGGAATTTGTGCACGAACTAAAACATGCCTTTGCACAAACTACCAGGAGGGTGCGCACGGATAGTAAAGAGTTTATAACTACCTATTTTCATGTGCTCCCAAAATACATAATGACCCACCTGGTGAGGGATTTTCATGACAAAAGGACCCTGGACTGGGTAATAGAGTAGGCTACCCGAATCTTTGAGGTCCAAAAACCTGCAGAAAATAAAAACCAGGCAAAAAGCCCCAAACCAACCAACACCCCTGCTGCTGCTAAGGTGGCGGAGGTGAAGGTTACCCCCATTGTGGACCTACAAATGGGGGTGCCTAATAACAAACCTTCCCAAAACCAGCCAAATCAGAGGCTGAGAAGGCCGTCTGATCAATCAGCAGCAGGTGGCAGTTAGGTAGGTAATCCCACCAATGGGACCCCTAACTCTCCTGATTACATAAGTCCCAGATAAAAGGGCAACAGACCTATCTTGGGGTATGTATGGTTTCCCCAGCCCAAGGGGCTTCCAACCAGGTGAGTACTGCCCCATGAAACGTCCCTCCTAACTTCCCTCAGGAGGGCAGTAATCCCCCAACTCCTGGGTTATGATTCTTTCCCCGGTATCTACCAAACCCCAACCTGCAGGACAACCCTCCTTTTTTTCCCCGGTTTCAGAAGTCCAGACCAACCAATCCAGGAGAGGGGAGGCAAAGGGTGGGGGGTTACCCACAGAATCCCCAATGCCCAGGGTACTTCGGGAGAAGGGATAGTTACCCTTCCCGTGACCCACCTAGGTTTGAACAAAGACCCCCATACCAGCCGGAACGGGTAGCCCAATTGGATCGCCAGGTCCAGAACCTCACACAGGATCTGAGTCATATGTTGAGGGCTCAACAAAACCCTCAGGTGAACATGGCGGCTCAGAACCCCTCAAACCAAGGGTCTGGCGCCCCAGAACAATGACGGGGAGAGAACCCTGACAATACACCGGTTCCAGAGGAGGAGGCACGGGAGGAATGGGGGTGTAAAGCCCGAGAGGAAGCTTCCTTCCTCACATGTGAAAGGCCTCTGGACACCCCAGAACCGGAACTGAAATCTCCTGCCCCTGAGAATATGCAACCCAGGGAACAGAGGGTGGGTAGGAGAAATAAAGAAATCAAAAAGGCCCATTTTGTGGAGGAAGTTAATGTCCTCCAGTTTGAAGAGGAAGAATCCTTAGAGGAATCTGGGAAGAAAATCTTCTCCTTCAGGGACGGGGAATTCCTCCCAAACCAAAATGGGTCCCAAGAGATCTGAATGAAGACTGGGTGGGTGTGGGGACTGATCCAGAGTCACCCTTCCCTGAACCCCAGAATTGTCATACTGAGAAAAAAATATTAATGGAGGGATCCTCCCCACAATCTGGTTCTAGTGACTGCCACCATTTAAGAGGGGTCAGTACAGAGCTAATGGGGAAAAAGGGGATTCTAAAATCCCACATATTTCAGGATGCCAAATTTTTGTTACAGATTCCTAGACTCCAGCACAGAAAAATGTCCAACACCCCACCGTGTCGCAGTCCAAAATACAGAAATTGACCATAAAGCTTGCCCAAAATGCCCATTACCTTTGCCCGCTTGAGGAGAAGGAGGGGAGATTCTATGTCCCCGTGCAAGTGCAAGGGCAATGTGCATTTTCAGCACTGGTGGATACTGGATCCCAAGCCACTCTTCTGTCAAAAAGGGCCTTTGAGGAGCTAAATTCAGGAAGGACGAGAGACACCAGATCCCGTTCACCCCTCTTTCTGGACAACTCCAGAATTTCGACGGGAATGAAATTCCTGTCGATGGGACTGCAGAACAGGAAATAAAAATTGGGCAATACAAGGTGACACACGCGGTCATAGTCATGATTCCAGAGGGAACCCCAAGTCTATTAGGAAATGACATCCGGCGCCGGTTGTCTCCCCTAATAGACTGTGTGAACAAGGTCCTCTGGACTCAGACTAACCGGCCAATAAAATTTAAAATAAGTGTCAACCATGGTAGTTTAAATGGCACATGCCACATGGTTGAACAAAAATCTAATCATATTGAGTTTCATTTCGAAACTAATCAAACACCTGACGTTACAGTAATTGCTGTAGGACAACAAATTGGTGATGTGAACTCCTCTCCATTCCTGAAAATCATCCTTCCTTCCAGTTCCAAATGGCATTCCACACTGGAAGGAAATAATTTAAAATTTTATACCAATTCACAATCTGAAAATCCAAACTCTATAGTCAAAAGTGATGAAAAACCAGCTCAATGTTTAGCTGACATTCCGAAAATTAGAGAACAGTTATTCCTCCCTATTCAGTTAAATGAGGAGAAGGAGTCTGTTCTCGCCAGAGTGTGCCCGAACAACGGAAAGAGCTTCATCAGTGAAGCCATGTTCAGAAAACTCCAAAAAGATCCAACCATTCCCACATTTAAATTGATTGATAAGTGAGAAATGGGACTGGAAACTCCCAATTCCAAACATCCCCTGCCTAGCAGTTATAAGCTCATAATTTCTATAGGTGATAAAAGCATAGAGCATAATGGTTGGGTCGTGCGGGATGTCCCTGCTGCATTCTATTTAGGCAGTGACATTCTCAATCGGTTTGCAATTAATTTGGACCTTATAAATTACAAGGCCTGGTCCCGATTAGGGGGCAATCCCAGGGGCTTTGATGATTCTGAAAAAGTATTTCGGTCAGCCCAATTTCTGTCGTATGCGGCTGAAGTTCAAATTGGAGAGGAGGTCACCATCCCAGGATGGACCTGACAATTCCCACTTGACTTAAAAATTAAAAGAGGACAGAAACGGCATAATATTGACGCCTATGTACACCTCAATGCCCATCTCCAACAGCAGGGGTTGGGGTTACACCCAACACCATTAGTCAATGTAGAACACAACACCATTCCAATAGTGGTGGATAACAGCGACCGCAGGAGAATCACTCTGGGCGCAGGCACCATTATTGGAATGGCAGTTGATGACCGACATTTTTCCATGGATTTAGAAAATGAACTGGTAGGACCAATCCCCAATGACTGCTATGATGATGACAGTGACAATGACATACCACCGGACAGGATCTTCACCCGGCAAGGGGGGAATTTCCTGGTGTACTCTTCCTGCCCTTATGAAGAAGAAGAGGTGACCTGTGACATCGGGAAGGATGAGGTGATCTTCCAGGTCCACAATGAATGCCTCTCCTACATGAAACCATCTGTCCATGTCAACACTTTAACCAGAGACCTCTCCACCCAGCTGGAGGAGGCCGCTGAGATAGCAAAACCCGAAGTCTTTCCAGGCTTCAGGCAAATGGTTGAAGAGCGGGTCAACCTCGCTGATGCCTGTGAGACCGAGGAACAAAAGCAAAAGTTAAAACAGGTGTTCCTAGATTTCCAAGATATCTTTGCTGTGGACTGGTACGACTGTGGTCGCACCGAGATACATACTACCACAATTCCCACAGACCCTGGGATTACTCCTGTGTTTGGGAAGCAATATCGCTTGCCTCTCGCATCCATGGAGTCCCTGACAGAAATCATCAAAAACCTAGAGTCCTGTGGCATAATTCGTCCAGTCCACAGCACCTTTAATAATCTGGTGCTGGGGATTTTAAAACCAAATGGCCAATGGAGACTTTGCGCAGACCTTAGGGAGCTGAACAAATGGGTCCACATGTCCCGATGGCCTCTTCCCTACATTGACCAAGGGCTGGCCCAGATCCAGGGGTCAAAAGTATATACTGCTATTGACCTGACAAATGGATACTGGACTATGCCGTCAGTAGGGAGGACCAATACAAGCTGGTCTTTACCTTCGGGGGGCAGCAGTACACATGGACTCGGACTCCCTTCGGATACATAAACTCTGGCAACAAATTCAACATCTTCTTACACAAGGACATGCCCGACTTTGGTGAAAGGGGTAACCTGGCCTATGTGGATGATGTCCTGATAAAAAGCTCAACTGTGGAGGAACACATAGCGGAAATCCGTTATGTTCTGACCTCGTTGACGTTTGCCGGAGCAAAACTGTCCTTCCAGAAGGCACAATGGTGCAGGACCTGTGTCAACTTCTTGGGACATGAAATAACTCCTGAGGGTCTCTGTCCCCAGGAGAAGAAAGTGGAAGCACTACTCAAACTAAAAGACCCCACAACTCTGCGTGACCTAAGAAGCCTCCTTGGACTGACTAATTACAGTAGGAAGTTCATTGAAGATTACGCAGAGGTCACAAGACCACTGATCCATCTGTTGAAGGGCTGGGGGGTCAAGTGGGAGTGGGGTCCAGAACAATCCAAGGCAGTAAAACAACTCAAAAGAAGTCTATCACAAGCGCCTTGTTTAGCTTACCCTGTCAAAAACAATGAGTTCTTCTTGGAGACAGGGTTCTTGAATACATGCTTGACAGCAGTATGTAACGCTCACCTGATTCCCGCAGAGGCGCCGGTCTTGACTGGGTCAATGCCGTATCTTCAAAGGTGATGTGTAACACACGGTTGGCTCTTTGGGCTGGACCTCTGTGCACTGTATGTCTGACTCGAAGAGTAAGATGTCTGCAGATAGAAAATATGGGATTAATGAACTGGGGTTATTGGGTGCCTCTCTCCTCTTCCCTTTCTCTTCTCCTGTAGAACCCCAAAGGTTAACACCCTCACCTTAGGTAAGTGAACGCCGAGCTCTCCATCTGCCTCGGGGCAGGGTGCCGTAACCAGTTTCTTCACTGGATAAGGGTGCAGGCCTCTTGACCTCAGAGGACTGCTGTCCGTCGTTAACTGCACGAACTGTAAGTTCTGGGCACTTCAAATGTCTTAAAAATCTTTTGTAATGATATCTCTTGTTTTGCAGGGTTCCGGCGATGGCGGATGGCGGGCTGATGAGAGTTGAGGATCGAACCCGCGTGAGGAATAGAAGCGCCTGGAAGCACGTAAGTAAGCACTTGTAGCCTGCTTCACGATGCGCACTAACTGTCCCTTTTATCTTGCAGGTACAAGTTCGGAGCTTTAGAGAAGCGGAAGGGTGCTGGAATACCCACTGGATTCGGCGTGGGAAGGAGTAATGGCACGTGAGTAATAAAGTTGCCCAATGTCTTTAAACGCACCTTCTTTTGTCTTTCAGATGCGGGATGCAGCGCCGAAGGCCTCCGGAGCGTGCGAAGAGCTGGTAAGCTTTTGTCTTTCAGATGCCGGAATGCAGTGCGAAGACCTCCGGAGCATGCGAAGAGTAGGTAAGCCTTTGTCTTTCAGATGCCGGAATGCAGCGCAAGGCGTTGGTGACAGCCGATGGACCAGGTAAGAGATGCGCTGCCACTGAAGACCGTAGTGCTAACCTGTTCTTTCTTTGTCTTTACAGGTGCTGCTGAAGACTGGATTCCAGGATGGTAAGCCTTTGTTCCCTTAGGCCCAGGATCAGAAGCAGAAGACACGATGAGCGGTCTGCTGCAGAGAATGCAGAATAACGCAAAGCAAGATTCATCCATCGGGTGTGGTTTAAATAGCCTCCTGTAGTGCTTAGGTGTCTCCTTCCACAGCCACGCCTAGGTAAGAAAAGAGTTCCTGCTTTCCAGAAGAGTTCCAGTGTTCTGAACCTAGGGAGTGGCTCCTGCCCCACCCAACAGGAAAAGTAGTCCCAAACAGAAGAGGATCAGGGGTTCAACTGGCAGGTAAGTAAGCAGCATGGTCTGCTGCAGGTAAGTCCACCCAAGCATTATGAGCCTGGCGCTTCCAGCGCTGGGACTGGGCATCTTTATGAGCCTGGTGCCACTGGCGCCAGGACAGGGTCCAAAAGGTCCCAATTGGGACTGGCTGGCACTCGGAACCGGGGTTATGGGTCTGCTTCCAAGGGAATCGGGCAAGTCCTGATCTTTTGGAAGCAGAGATCATGACAACACCCCCCCTCAAGGCCCCTCCCAAACCGGGCTTCTCCGGGGGTTTGGGCTTGTTAGGAAATGTTCGATGAAATCTTTTCATTAGACGAGGCGCGTGGACATATTCTGCAGGTTCCCAGGATCTTTCTTGGGGACCGTAGCCTTTCCAGTCAATCAGGTAAAATAGTTTAGATTTGGAGATCTTGGAATCCAGGATGCTTTTGACTTCAAACTCGAGTTCTCCGTCAACTAGAATAGGTTTTGGAGATGTAGTTAGTCGGGTTTGAGGTTGCACGGGTTTTAATAGAGAGACGTGGAAGACCGGATGTATCTTCATGTGAGGGGGCAAGTCCAACTTGACCGCTAGTGGATTTACTATGGTAGTGATGGAATAGGGACCAAGGTATCTTGGGTTGAATGTGCGTGGTCCTTTTAGAGGTAGATATTTGGTGGATAACCAGACTTGATCTCCTACTTGATATTGGGGGGCTTCCTTCCGATGTTGGTCTGCTCCTTTCTTGTATTGTTCTTTAGCCCTTTGAAGGTGAGAAACGGCTTCCTTAAAGGCTTGGGTGATTGTAGAATGCAGGTGGTCTACTGCTGGTGTTCCAAGATCTTGGAGTGGATCCAACTCCGAGGTTCGAGGGTGACTACCGTATAAAAGAAAAAACGGGGTCTTCCCAGTTCCCGAGTGGACAGAGTTATTGTAGGCATATTCGGCTATCCAAAGGATATCTTTCCAAGTTTTTTCAGTTTGTTGTAGCATGCAGCGCAAATACTGTTCCAGAGTTTGATTGGTCCTCTCGGTTTGTCCGTCGGTTTGAGGGTGGTGGCTGGTCGAAAGTCTCACATCAATTTGAGCCGACCGACAGCAACTTCGCCAAAAATGAGAAATAAATTGACTACCTCGATCCGAAATTAGAACTGAAGGAAAACCGTGCAGTCGGACGATGTTTTCGAGAAATTCTCGGGCCAAAGTTGCTGCTGTTGGTAAGCCTTTGAGTGGAATGAAATGCGCCATCTTGGAGAATAGGTCCACGATTACTAGGATCGTATTGTATCCGGAGCATGGAGGTAGATCGGTGATGAAGTCCATAGAAAGCGTATGCCAAGGGCGAGGCGGGATGTCAATAGGGCGTAAGACGTAAGAGGCCGGCTGGTTTTTCCTTTTGCCTCTTGTTTTGGGCGCATACTCCACAGGACATTATAAAGTCTCTGATATCTTTTTTTCCAAGACGGCAACCAGAAGTAGCGCTTGATCTTTTCCGAGGTCTTGGTCATACCGGGATGTCCTTCCATTAAAGAATCGTGATAACAAGAGATTACCTTTTTCTGTAAATCTGTGCTGGGCAGGTATAACCGTTCTTGGAAATATAATAGGTTGTCCTTCACCGTAAAGTCCTTTCCCTGCAGATGCCAATTCTGTATGTCTGCTGGAGTTACCAGTAGCCTGGCTTTATCCTTAACTTCCTCTATGGATTGTGTGGCGATTACACCTAGAATTCTTTGTTCGGGAATGATAGGTACAGGTTTAGGATTGATCAAATGTTCTTCCACTCCCATCCGAGAAAGGGCATCAGCTTTACCGTTTTTTGTACCAGGTCGATAGGTAATTATGAAGTCAAACTCGGCAAAGAATAGTGCCCAACGGAGTTGCCTAGAGGATTGAGCTTTTGCGGTTTTCAAATATTGCAGGTTTCGGTGATCTATAATCACAGTAACGGTGTGTCGGGCCCCCAGAAGATAATGCCGCCAAGCCTTAAAGGCGGACTTGATAGCTAGAAATTCCTTATCAGTAATAGTGTAATTGATTTCAGGAGGCGAGAATTTGCGGGACCAAAATGCCACGGGATGCAACTGATTGGTTACTGGGTCCTTTTGTGATAGAACTGCCCCCATGGCAAGGTTCAAAGCATCAGTTTCAACGATGTAGGGGAGTTCTGGGCGAGGATGTTTTAAGATCGGTGCAGAGATAAATCTAGTCTTCAAATTCTGGAAAGCTTGTTCCGCCTCGGTAGACCATTCAAAACGTTTGTTTTTCTTTAACAAGGCGGTAATGGGCTGGACTATTCGAGAGAATTCGGGGATAAACCTGCGGTAAAAGTTAGCGAAGCCTAACATGCTTTGAACACCTTTTACGGAGGATGGCGATGGCCATTTGAGAATTGCATCGACCTTCTTTGAATCCATACGCACTCCGCTAGGTGATAATATGAATCACAAGAATTCAACTTCAGTCACGTTGAAAACACATTTTTCCAACTTAGCGAAAAGTTTGTGTTGACGCAATCTCTCGAGGACCAATTTCACGTGTTTCCGATGTTCAGTTTCCGATGAAGAATAAACGAGGATGTCGTCAATGTAAACAACAACACACACATCTATGAGCTCTCTGAGGACATCGTTCATAAAATATTGAAAGGCGGCCGGGGCATTGCAAAGTCCGAAGGGCATGACCTGATATTCAAATAGCCCATACTTGGTGCGGAAGGCCGTCTTCCATTCATTGCCCTCTTTTACTCGTACCAAGTGGTAGGCTCCTCTAAGATCCAGCTTTGTATATATGCATGCTTTTCTGACTTGGTCCAGGAGTTCAGGGATCAAAGGTAACGGATATCTATTCTTAACGGTGATCTGGTTCAGGGCGCGATAATCTATACAAGTTCTAAGGTCCCCTTCTTTTTTTGGAACGAAGAACAAAGCTGAGGAAGCAGGGGACTTGGAAGGACGAATAAACCCATTCGCTAGGTATTGATCCAGGTATTGTCGGAGATGAAGATTCTCAGGCTCGGTGAGGGCATAAATTCTACTACAAGGAGGAGTAGATCCAGGTATCAGGTCTATCTGGCAGTCATAAGACCTATGAGGAGGTAGAGAGTTAGCCTGATCCTTCCGGAAAACATCTTGGAATTCTAGGTATTCAGGAGGTAACTGAGGAGCCTCCGAGGCAATTGCTGCCAGTGCAACACCAGGTTGAGGGTGACAAGTAGAGACACATTCTGGAAACTGAACCGTTCTTGCTCGCCAATCGATCTGAGGATTGTGCTTCTCTAACCAAGGAATTCCTAGAATAATCTGGAACTGAGGGGCCTTGATCACATCGAACACGATCTTCTCATGGTGTCCATCTTGACTTACTAGCGTCACTTCTTGGGTGGTATGCGTTACTGGTCCGGAGGCTATCTCCGTACCATCCACCGTAGTAATGACGTCCTTTACAGCCTTTCGACAAAGAGTCAGATTCATCCTCAAAACCATTTCATGATCCACATAATTGCCGATGGCACCGCTGTCGACGTAAGCTTCAATCGCATGTAATCAATCCGGATGTTCAGGGCTAATGAGGACCATAGGTATCACGAAATGCGAGGTCACAGAACTGGTTTTAACGCTCTGCAAGAGGACCTCTATTCTTGTCGGGCGAGGTCGTTTCCCTGCTCAGAGTTTGTGACCCTGGTAACTGCAGCTCCTACTGCCTTCTTGGCTGGTTTCACCGGACAGTCTCGAAGAAAGTGCCCAGAGTTTCCGCAATAGAGGCATAATTGCAGCTGTTTTCTCCTTTCCCGCTCCTTTTGTGTTAGTGGTCCTTTCAGGCCCCCTATTTGCATGGGTTCCCCGGAGTCTACTCCTTTGGTGGGAGTTGGTGGTTTGGAAAATACTCGAGCATCAAACTTGGAACGATCGGCCTTCCTGTTCTGCAGTCTGTGGTCAATTTGAACGACTAAGTCAATATAGTCCGAACAGTCTTGCGGGGGATTCACTACTTGGGCTAACGCATCTTTGAGCTCTCCACGTAGACCTCTATAAAACAGCGTAATCCTTTTGTCCTCAGGCCATCGAGTTTCCACTATCAGTCTGTTGAAAGACGCAATATAAGCCAAAAGGTCTTGATTACCCTGTCGCAATGAAAGGAGCTCATTGTCCAAGGCCTGCCCCTGTGAATGTCTTGCAAACAGTTTTTCCATACTGAGCTGAAAAGCTTGAAAATCATGGAGAACCGGATCATCTTGATTAACTAGAGGGATCGACCAGTCTGCCGCATTGCCACTAAGGTACGAAAGCACGAAAGCTACCTTAGCTTGATCAGTTGGAAAGGCTGCTGGCCGGCATAAGAGGTGCAACCGGCACTGATTAATAAATACTGCAAACCTCTTTGGGTCACCAGAAAATCGTTCGGGCGGAGCCAGAGGTACATTCCCAGGTAGGTTGATCTGCACTGGGTTCGTAGAGGATGTTGAAGGAAGATTTGCCCCTGATGCGGGTAACGGAGTTTGTCCGGCTTGTGACTGTAGCAATTGTCTAGCGAGATCGTCTGTTCGCTCCTTGGAAATAATCAGTTCCCTTCTTAGAGCATTCGTTTCCTGACGGGCTGCATGCACTTCTGCTCTTAGTTCCCCAAGTAACTGGGCTAGCTGGTCGGTATCCGAGGTTTCCATAGCGCCTGGGTGGGAGTTTTGCGATAGGCTTTGCGTTCTGTAACGCTCACCTGATTCCCGCAGAGGCGCCGGTCTTGACTGGGTGAATGCCGTATCTTCAAAGGTGATGTGTAACACACGGTTGGCTCTTTGGGCTGGACCTCTGTGCACTGTATGTCTGACTCGAAGAGTAAGATGTCTGCAGATAGAAAATATGGGATTAATGAACTGGGGTTATTGGGTGCCTCTCTCCTCTTCCCTTTCTCTTCTCCTGTAGAACCCCAAAGGTTAACACCCTCACCTTAGGTAAGTGAACGCCGAGCTCTCCATCTGCCTCGGGGCAGGGTGCCGTAACCAGTTTCTTCACTGGATAAGGGTGCAGGCTTCTTGACCTCAGAGGACTGCTGTCCGTCGTTAACTGCACGAACGGTAAGTTCTGGGCACTTCAAATGTCTTAAAAGTCTTTTGTAATGATATCTCTTGTTTTGCAGGGTTCCGGCGATGGCGGATGGCGGGCTGATGAGAGTTGAGGATCGAACCCGCGTGAGGAATAGAAGCGCCTGGAAGCACGTAAGTAAGCGCTTGTAGCCTGCTTCACGATGCGCACTAACTGTCCCTTTTATCTTGCAGGTACAAGTTCGGAGCTTTAGAGAAGCTGAAGGGTGCTGGAATACCCACTGGATTCGGCGTGGGAAGGAGTAATGGCACGTGAGTAATAAAGTTGCCCAATGTCTTTAAACGCACCTTCTTTTGTCTTTCAGATGCGGGATGCAGCGCCGAAGGCCTCCGGAGCGTGCGAAGAGCTGGTAAGCTTTTGTCTTTCAGATGCCGGAATGCAGTGCGAAGACCTCTGGAGCATGCGAAGAGTAGGTAAGCCTTTGTCTTTCAGATGCCGGAATGCAGCGCGAGGCGTTGGTGACAGCCGATGGACCAGGTAAGAGATGCGCTGCCACTGAAGACCGTAGTGCTAACCCGTTCTTTCTTTGTCTTTACAGGTGCTGCTGAAGACTGGATTCCAGGATGGTAAGCCTTTGTTCCCTTAGGCCCAGGATCAGAAGCAGAAGACACGATGAGCGTTCTGCTGCAGAGAATGCAGAATAACGCAAAGCAAGATTCATCCATCGGGTGTGGTTTAAATAGCCTCCTGTAGTGCTTAGGTGTCTCCTTCCACAGCCACGGCTAGGTAAGAAAAGAGTTCCTGCTTTCCAGAAGAGTTCCAGTGTTCTGAACCTAGGGAGTGGCTCCTGCCCCACCCAACAGGAAAAGTAGTCCCAAACAGAAGAGGATCAGGGGTTCAACTGGCAGGTAAGTAAGCAGCATGGTCTGCTGCAGGTAAGTCCACCCAAGCATTATGAGCCCGGCGCTTCCAGCGCTGGGACTGGGCATCTTTATGAGTCTGGTGCCACTGGCGCCAGGACAGGGTCCAAAAGGTCCCAATTGGGACTGGCTGGCACTCGGAACCAGGGTTATGGGTCTGCTTCCAAGGGAGTCGGGCAAGTCCTGATCTTTTGGAAGCAGAGATCATGACACAGTATTATACCAAAAGCATGACAAGGTCAATAAAGTCATCTCCTATGCAAGCAAGACTTTATCCTCTGTGGAGAAAAAATTCTACGATTCTGAAAAGGCTCTCCTAGCAAAAGTGTGGGCATTGAAACATTACCACCCGTTCATCCAGGGGGAGCACATCATAGTGGAGACTCCCCACCAGCCTTTGAAATACCTCCAAAGTGACAGAATCCGGGTTGGAAATGTGAGTAATTCCAGAATTACTTCCTGGATTCTGTCAATGCAAGGCTTATGGCCAGAACAAGAAGAGTCCACTAGCGCAAGGTCTGGCTGACTTGCATGATTGTGCCAGAGAAAACTGTCTCGAGGATGAAAGTCTCGAAAGCCAGGACAACATGGAGGCGTACCTGAATTCCTCACCCAAAGTCTATGAAGAAGACACATGCCACAGTTTACATGGATGGGTTCTTCTACCATGTTGATAACAACGGGGAAAAGGAACTGGTGGCCGGCGTTGGGAATGCCTGGGTGAATTATGCCCCAGAGCCCTCTGCTTTGTACTAAATCTGTCCCCACAGTAGTCAGGTGGCAGAGTTGATGGCAGTTCATCAGGCCATCCTCACTGCCGTCCAACACCAACTCCACGAACTGGTCATAATCACTGATTCAGATTATGTCCGGCAAGGGTTCGTGGAGCACCTGGTCTATTGGAAAACCAGAGGTGTGCTGTGTGCTAATAACAAACCACTTAAACATGGCAAGCTAATACAAAATATTGATGATCTGGTTACCTCTAATGGGATGACCATCTATTGGAAACAGATTAAGAGTCATTCCAGGATAGAGGGGCCAGACAAAACTTGAAATGACTTGGCTGATCAGCTGGCCAAAACCGGAGCCATCCAGGGAGATCTCCTTGAGATTGAGTCCCTTTTGGGGGAAATCCAGGTCATTGCTGTCACTAGGTCCCAGACAAATGCTCAGAATGAACTCTCAACGGCCCAGTGGAGTAAGGAGACGGCAGATGCTGATTTAATAACGGCACAAAAGGGGATCCGATTATTGGGAAATTCTATCAACATATTGAGGACCCTGAGAACTTTCCTCTGACGGAAATCGATTACATTGGGAAAGAGGACCTCAGGGTGTTGATGAAGTGTCCCAAAATGTTCCAAGTCCAAGACAGTTTGTTGGTAAGGAGATCCATCTCTGGTTGTGACCAGTGAGTGGTCCCTACCTCATTCCGAAGCCTGATGCTAAGTCACGCCCATGACATGGCCACAGCAAGTCATCAGGGGATTCATACTACTCTAGAAATCTTGCGGGAGGTTGCATACTGGCCACACATGGGACAGGACCTCGACCAATATTTGAAGGGGTGTCTTGTGTGTGCACAATTTCAGCCAAGTTCACTCACACACAGAGCTCCCCTCCAGAAGAGGGGGATGATGCTGCTTTGGTCAGATTTACAAGTAGATTTCATTGGGCCTGTGATTCGCTCCTCTAGGGGGAACAAGTACGTGTTAACAGTAACATGCTTGTTTACCAAATGGGTGGAATGTCTCCCGGGCCCAAATTGCAAGGCAGAAACAGCAGCTGCCCTGATGATCAACCACATCTTCTTGCGTTTTGGCCTACCCCAAAGGATTGAGTCAGACAGAGGAAGTCACTTAACCAGCGAAGTGATGACAAAGATGTGCGAGATACTTGGGGTAAAAAGGAAACTTCATATTGCATACCGCTGTCCTCCAGTGGGGGAGTTGAGAGGTGCAATAAAACAATTGTGAGCATTCTAAAAAAGTTTGTGGCAGATTCTGGGCCAAGTCGGGACATCTGATTGCCGCTTGTCCTGATGGCCATCAGATCTACCCCATCTTCTGCGACCAAAATGTCTTCATTTGAGCTGTGGACTGGACGAAGGATGGTGCTACCTCAGCATCTGCTCTATAGAACACAAGAGAAGACACTGATAAACACCTCCACAACACATGAATATATTGAGAATCTAAGAAAACACCTTCAACATGCTTTTGCATACACTCAGTGGAATCTGGAAAAATCAGCAGAGGGGATGAAAACTCAATATGACTTCAAAACAACCAAAAAGAAATACCAAGTAGGAGACAGGGTCTAATTGTACAATTTTCAAAGGAATTAGACTAAGGAGAGAAGATTTCTCCCTTCCTGGTGCGGTCCTTTTGAAATTGTAGATAACATTTCACCTGTCGTCTACAGAATCTGCATCCCCAAAGGAGAGCTGTCAGAAAAGAAATGGGTCCACATTAATCAGTTAAAGAGTTGTTACCCTAGACACACTTTGCAGCTGATAGAGGAGCCCAAGGAAAGTCAAATAGAGGAGACAACCTGAGAATAAGAAGCAAGAAAAAGGAAAAGCCAAAGGGAATAGGTAGGTCCATAGGTATATCTATCTAACAGGGAGTACTTTTCTTCATTGCCATTGCAAAAAGGTATCACAAAACATGGTGTAAATGTCGATAGTTATCTTTGCCTTGTTAAGGAATTATTTGCTGATATTGTTCAAGTACTTTAATGAATGTAATGTATGTTTGTCCCACTGATGTCAACCTTCCTGTAAGATAGTCAGTGGGAAAAGGTTGCAATCTGTCTTTATCTATCCACCAGTTCGTTCAAATCCCGTTCCTTCGTAGACCAAGGAGGACTTCTCGAGGGACCCGGAAAGGGAAGGAAGAAAATGGGGTGTCGCTCCACACTCCAATGAAAGACAAAGGGAGGATTGTGGCGTACTGCTCCCTGATGGAAAAAAAAGGACTCCGCCCGATGAACCCCACTTTGCCCTACTTTCCCTCAATAAGAAGTCTCTGGGAAGCAGGGGGGGATCTGTGGGATAGATCTACCAGCCCAGATGAATCCCCTACAAACCAAATGACATCTCAGCAGTCACCAGCGGAATGGCTGCGCTGGCTCTGTTGAGCACTCTTCCCTTGCATCAAAACTGCATTTTGCAGCTACAAAAATGATGGCTGTGCTGTTTCACCAGACACAAATGGGGCAAGAGGAAACACAGAACACCTTGACAGTGTTCTGACTTCTTTGAGACAGCCATACTAATGTCTACCTTATTCATTCAGCCGTACATGTAAAACAGATATCTACTAATTCTGAGTGCTATTTTGTGAAATTGCAAGGTTTTTCGTGGGGGAAGGTCGGATTTTAATTCTGTTTGCTGCTTAGTATACCTGACTGCTTGCTACTCCTTTCTATCCACCCAAAATACAGTTAATCAGGGTTTGAGGGAGCGTTGCAGGGGGAAATCTTAACTGGGTGCTATCTACCCAAAAAGTAATATTGCTCTCATTAATTTGTGCTTTGTGTATGTGATATTAGAAAGTCAAACTAAGTGTATTCGATCATTTTACAGTGTAATTATCACCTCACTGGTGATTGCTGCCCAATATTAAATTTGTGTGATCTTGATGGAAATTTAAAAATAAATAAATTTTGTATTATCACCCACCGGCCTGGTGTTCATGGTCCATTGTGGCCCGGGTTATTTGTAAAAGCTGGTGTGAGACGGGTTGGCTGCCATCTCAATCTGAATTCTTAGAAAATAAAGTAAACATTTTTTAATTGTGCGCTGCAGCCTAGGCCAGTATCAAGAGTCCTGGTCTGGTGTGTGACGCCCCATTGGAATCCTTAACAGATACGGCAGAATATCGGGGTTCAAGATCAATAGATCCAAGTTGGTCCTCCTCCCGCTGGACAAGTGGACAGTGCTACCAATAGCATTCTGTGAAAATTGATTATAGAAGTGCATCCAATAAACACCCTGGAAAGTCTGAAATAGAAGTTTGCCCAATTAGCCTCTCTGGAAAATTGAACTTAGAAATGTAGCCCAGTAGACGCTCTGTGAAAATTTGCATTTAGAAGTGTACCCAATAGCCTCCGCGAATGTTACACTTAGAAGTGTGCCTAATAGCCTCGCTGATAAACTGAATTTAGAAATGTTCCCAATAGCATCTGTATGGAAAATTGTACTTAGAAGTTCGCCCGGTAGCCTCTCTGGGAAAGTGATTTTAGAAGTTTGCACATTGAAAGAGCATATAACCATTCTTACCACACCCCACGCTTACTCTCTCCTTTACATCACCACTCAAATAGAACACAGAGATACTATAACACCATTCGGTATTACTGTTCCCATACGAACATCCACCGCTTACTCCACATCATTCTATGTAAACACTGCTGGTCTCACACCCCCAGCCAGGCGTTTTCCTCAGGCCTAACGCAGCCACATCCGTTCCGGATAAATCCTGCCAGAACGAACACATTCTCCTGATCTCTCAACCACCACACCTACCAATAAGAATCAGCTATTACATGTGTACCGCACGAGCTGCACACATATCCGGTGCACACACGCACCTTTTTGACTCTCCCTACTCTCTCTACTGATCTGAACTTCGGTTCCCAAGGGCGTTCAACCTACCAGCGCCTTCAGACCATACCAATGGTATATAAGGCGCTATATAAGTGCAAAATAACAATAACAATAACAAGGACAAATATCAAAACGCAGCCATATCGCGTTCCTTGGAATGCAGGTCACCCTGGGACCACTTAGGTATTTGGGGATAAATGTTACTAAGGACTTAGCAGATTTATATGAGACTAATTTCACCCCCGCGCTGTCTTAACACCCTCAAAATGGTCCTCCTCCCGAGGATACTCTTTTTGTTCCAAATGCTACCCATTCAGCTCCCAGACTCATTTTTTAGGGAAACCAAGGGCACCATTTTGAAATTCCTGTGGCAGGGGAAGAAGGCGAAGATCCGAGTGAGAAACCTTACCCTCCCAAAGGAAAAAGGAGGGTGGGCCTACCGGAGATGAAATTCTATTACAAGGTTTCACAATTTAGAATCCTGATACCTCACCTAAGTACGCAGCGCGGCCTCCAGTGGGTCGCCCTAGACAATATAAACATGCACCACGCGACTGTCGAGGAATAGCTGTGGGTTCCAAAGAACAGGATACCATGTAGAATCCGGGAACACCCGATAGTGGGAACAATCTGGTATATTTGGAAGCAATGTGCAGAAACGGAGCGTGTGACAACCTGGCCCTCACCGTGGGGATATATCTGGGTACCGGAAGTCAGGTACGCCATCCAAAATCCAGAAAGGTTTCAGTCCTCCTGGTTTGAGGCGGGCTTGGAGAAGGTGGGACAGCTCTGGAGGGGGGCAAATTCATCACTTTTCAAGAACTTGAGGAGGCGCTGGGCATAGGCAAACTCCCAGTCTCCCAATTCCTTCAACTCAAAGGGGCAATGACCGGGGAGGGTTGGAGGGAGCAGTTTCAGAAGGACTTCACCCCTTTCGAGAAACTCCTAGACGCCAGAACTGAGGGTAAGGGTCTGATCTCGGCCATGTACAGGGCCCTAGTAGAGTCGGGCAAAGAGTCCATGCACAAACTTCGGGAAAGGTGGGGGAGAGACATGGAGGAAGGGCTGGACATACCTCTATAGGATAAGCTTTGCAGGGGTGTCTCCTGAACTTTGGTATCCTGCCAATACAAACTCCACGCCATCAAACTTATGCACAGTGGGCAGTATGACCCTGTTAGACTGTCAAAGATGTACCAGAGTGTCAGCCCCTTATAATGGCATGAATGTGGGCGAAGGGCGGACTACTGGCACATGTGGTGGGGGTGCCCTAAGGCACAAGTGTTCTGGGACGAAGTCCTGGGGTGGATCAAGCAACTGGACGGGATCGTCAGGGTAAAGGCCCCTCTGTTGGTCCTGTTTGGTTTAGAGGAAGTGGAGGGGGGGTGTTCTAGACTTCCTCCGATGGCAGGAGGCTTACTGCTAGCGGCTATGGCATGCCTAATGACCCGTTGGAAAAATGTGCATCTCCATGGTAAAAAAGAATGGATTAGCGTGGCCAAAGGCATGTACGCCATGGAACGAATAACATCGGGACTTCATGGGGCGGGGGGAGATGGCATCGGGGGACTTTGCCAAACAATATGTGTCAATAGAAGTAGCTTGAGTCGACACACAACCAGGGAAATGCAAGGTGAACAATAAGAGTCGTAGGGGGTAAATAGCACGGGGGAAGGTGATTGGACTCAGTCGATCTGGACACAGGTACCACTCAAAGGGAATCAGAGCATGGAGGGACTGTAACCTATGTGGACAAGGACAGTTTCTTGACCTATATTGGTGAAAGTGAATCCAGGATACGTATGTAAAGTCCCATTCATGGGCCTGTAAGTATGTTTGTTTATTTATTTATTTATTTTCCATTTGTATAGCACACTAAACCCTCGGGCCTCAAGGCGCTCTTACATGACCCGTTACTTGCAAAGGAACAGAACATAAGTGTTGTAACACATAGTACAGAAATATCAGTAGGCGAAGATCAGACAGTCCATAGTTCAAAGGTTATGCAAAAAGGAGAGTTCTTAGAGATTTCCGGAAGGCCCAGTAAGAACGTTCCGCTCGCAAGGTTGGTGGGAGTAAGTTCCACTGTATGACTGCGATGGTTGGGGAACTATAGCCTCCAGCTTTGGCCCGTTTAAATTTGGGCTGAGTGAGGCAGCGAGCGTAGGCCGATCTAGTGGGTCTAGGTAAGGTAGCTTTGGATATTTTTGGAGAGAGGTAAGGGGGGCCTCCTGAGATAGACATTTGTGAGTGATCGATAATATCTTGAATCCAATACTTTTGCGGATGGGGAGCCAATGGGCCTTTCTTCTTGCTGCCGTGATGTGATCGAGTTGGGTATGTTCAGTGCTGCTCGGTGGGCATTCTGAATGACTGACCTGCATCTTCCGAATGTTATGTTCTGATGTACCTGCAAAGAGCGCATTGCAGTAATCAGGTCTTGAGCCTGTATTCGTTCGGGCGATTGTAAGGCAGTTTTCAGTGGACTGGAAGGGTTTTGCTGCATTAATGAGCTTAGTTGCGTAGGCCGCAGATGAGGCGATGGAATTCACATGGCTCATGAGAGAGAGTGTGACATCCAGGTAGACTCCAAGGGCCTCATCACAAGTCTGGCGGTAAACTAACGCAATCACTGCTGGTTGCTAATAGTGTTACTGCCAGGTTGTGCTGCGGAATCCGCGCTGCATCACAACCTGGCGTGAATGCGCTCCCCGACTCCGGAGGAAACGCTATTAGCACCGACAGTAACTGTGCCGGAATAAGGGCTACTGCCGAGAAAGTGGTGCTAATAGCGCTACTGCTGGCAAACCCGGTGCTATTAGCGCCGGCGGGAAATTGCATCACTGCTGGAACTGGAAGCATTGCGGCGGCCATTTTGAAAAACACAATCCATTAAATATCTCCACCTGTAGCCATCCAGTCCTGGAAAGTAGCAAAAATAGCCTAGGAGAGGACAGGAGGCAAGGGGGGGCGAACATCGGCTGCGAAAAACAAAATTTAGCGCGGGGGCAAAGATGAGGTAATTGCCCACTGTGAGTGTTCAGTGCCACCCTCTTCATTCATTCACACCAAAATTCCCACTTCTAATCTGATATCTTGCTACCCAGGGTGATTTCCCACCTTTCCAGAGGGTTTACACCTGTTTGTAATTTGGTTTTGAGGCATAAGTTGTACATGGTAGAGGCTACTCTGCTGATCCGGCCGCCCTGGAGCATCTTGTCTAATATCGGAGCCACCTCGGGCTCCCCGGGAATGTTCGAGAACCTCTGTTCCAGGGAGTTTCTCAGTCTAAAGTATTGAAAAACATTTTGGGATGTGAGTTCTGCCCTGCCCCTGAGTTCCCCCAGCGTTATAAACTTATTGGGCCTCATTATGAGTGTGCCGGTCGCGGTACAATGGTGCTGGTAAGCTACCGGCACCGTTGTTACCGGACCGGCACACTCTGAGTTATGGGCACCCGGGAGTAAATGCGTTTCTTGTTAAAAAGCAACATCCACCCTATGTCTTTGCATATAAAGCAATACTTTGTGGCACTTGGAGGGCAGTTCAGGCCTCTCATATTCCATGTGATTTTCTTAAGTGACCCAGTCAGAGTTTTCTCCCAATGGTATGTCACTCCGGGGGTGTATTGTTTGGGTAGGCCCAGTTGCTATGACCCACCTTTGATTCAGAGAGAAAAGTAACCTTCAAATCCTTGGTGCTATATTAACCATATCCTATGCCCCTATCCCCCCTCACCACTTTCGGCATCCCCAACCTGCCAACACACATTTGCTCACGCTTGGGGGCCCACCAGGACCCAGTCAACCCATGGACCAGTTCTCAGCTGTTGTCTCATTCGCCAGGGCTATCCACATTAGACAGTGTTCCCACATCGTGATTTCTCTGGGTTGTCCCAGGAGGGTTCCCCCCTAGCCGTTGCTTTCTCTGCTCTGCAGTGCTCTCTGCAGGGTATCCAGGAAGAAGTTTGCCTCTCCTGGGGTATGAAAAAACAGCACTCTGCCATTGTGTTCGATCCTGAGTTGGGAGGGAAACATCATTGCGTATTTAATACTCCTCTCTCTGAGTCTCTCCTTCACATCAATAAAGGCTTTTCTGGATGCCTCTACCTTGTCAGAGAAATCCGGAAAGATCTGGATCTGTGCATCGGGGTGCTTCAGACAGCCTCTCTCTCGCTTTCCACAAGACTGTGTCTCTGTCTCGATAGTTCAATAACCAGGCTATCAATTGGTGAGCGGTGGCGACCGACAGGTTTCCTACCACTCAATATGCGATGGGCCCTTTCCACAATAAAGACCGTAGAGAGTCCCTCGTCTAGGACCTCCTTCAGCAAGTTTTCCACCATTGACTAAATGTTGCGTTGGTCCGCTGCTTCAGTTACCCCAATTATCCACAGGTTGTTCCTGCTGGACCTGGACTTGAGGTCATATGCTTGTCTGACAGTTCTTTCACCGTCCTTTTAAGTTCTGTTAAGTCCCTTGTTGCGGAGTTGGTTCCATCTTCAATCGTAGACACTCTGCTGTCTACTTCATCCAGGCGCTCCCCATGTCAATCCAGGCGGACCTGCATGTGATCCACCTTGCCGGTTAGAGTGTCCATTTTCCCATCCAGGCATTGAATGCTTGTTTGGACCTTGCAAAGCATTTGTTTGATGTCACTCAGCACTCCTCCTGGATCTGACAGTGTAGACTGATGCCCCCCCCCTGGAGGCCCTCCTCCACAGGAAATGGTTTTGACAAGTGTGAGGATTCAAAATGCAGTTTAGATGGCTGTTTACCAGACTTGGGCGCCTTGGACATGATGTCCTCTTCAGTTTTCGAACTGTTTTGTATGTACTGTTGGTCCAATCCCAGGTTTGGTTGTGTACTGGTCTCGCCTCTCGTCCCAGTTGCCGTGCCAAGATCCAAGCACCTTCCGGTATCTCTCCAGTCTGCCACAGGGAACATCAATCGACCAGGGCATTTCTCCTGGGTCCACGCATAGAGACTGCCGTGGTGCGCACAGATCTGCAACAGAAGTGGCGTCCCCTTCTGAAAGGTATTTCCTCCCCCAGGCGGCACTCCTCACACTCCCTCCACTGACTGCTTCAGTGTGCTTCCACGTTCTACACAACGCTGCAGTGCTTTATTGGAAGGGGCCGACCGATACAGTCACTTAAATTGAGGCCGCTCCTGTGCCCGGCGTGTTCCCATAATATCGCAGCAATCACCCTGATCGGGGCTCAGCAGTGGTTCAGCGCCGGGTCCGGGTGCCTCATGGCTTGTCTCACATCTTCTCCTCGCTGCGCGAGTTAGTTGAGCAGCCACAGCGACCTCTCCTCACTGATATTCGCTGGGATGGCCGACGCTACCCACAGCCCGCTCTCTGTTTTGGCGCTGCTCTCTCCACTTGTCCCTGACAGGGGGTCAGAGAATCTTCCAGAGCTTCCCGCTCAGTGACCCCTGCTGCAGCCCCACCCAGGCGGCGTTTGCCGTCCCTCGTTGGCTGGTAGTACGCCGGGCCCCCTCGAGTGGAGTCTGTTTCCCCAGCCTCCCACCATAGCCAGGTCAAGCCGACTGCTCCTCTTCACATGGTGCAGGAGCGCCGCGTGCACCCCAACCCCACAGCGTCTGTAAGTCCACTTCCTGGGCATGGTGGAGTTCCGCAGTTGCTTCTAGGCGATCACCTTGTGATCTAACTGCACATGGGTCCCTCAGCAGACTTGTAGTTGTGCGGATGACACAGGATTATTTTTGGATTGATTTGAGTCACTCAGGAGCTCACGGGTTCACGGCCATCTTGGCTGGACTCTCTAACGCCCCCCGCAGGTGTTATGTTTGTGGGCTGGTTCCTTTTGAATCTCTCTTTGACCTGGTATTAGAATGTTCTGCTTTTGTGAAAGATAGAATTTGTTGTTTAGGTGGGTCATTTAGGCGGGTTTGTCCATTCAACATCCAGGTACTGATAAATTGTTTATGGGGCAGGCTGATGTTAACTACCAATCAGGCTTTGATTTTAGACTTGACCAAATTATTGGAAAAGATCTTCGTGGAGTTTAACATAATAGTACAAGAGGGGGAGACAGAATGACATGCAATCTGGGTTGAATGAGCATTGTAAGGCAGGTAGTAGATTGGTAATGTACATACATTATTAACGGAACTTGGTAATAAGGAAGGAAGAATCCATAATTTAATACAGCACTGACTATGAGTCAACCTGTGGGGAAACTGTGGCAAAATGTCTGCAGTAAAATTGTCTGTTCTGTATTATTGAATGTTATATTTTTATGTTTTTACTCCTTTCTTTCTTTCTTTCTTTCTTTCTTTCTTTCTTTCTTTCTTTCTTTCTTTCTTTCTTTCTTTCTTTCTTTCTTTCTTTCTTTCTTTCTTTCTTTTCGACATAATTAATGTTATGTTAATATTCTTTTTCTAAATAATGGTGTAAAGGTTTCACTCTAAACTGTAAAACACATTTAAAAAATGTTTTCAAAAGAGCTGGCTAACAAACACATGACTTAGGTGGGCTGTTTGCTAGCACCTGCCAGCCACAGATGCTCCTTACCCTCCACCGAACCTCGTCCTGCACTGGTGGAGATGAAGCATGCTGGAAGCATAGTCTTTTGAATAAAGATGGAATGGATCTGGAAGGGAAGTGAAATGGAAAATATGGATTTAGAGCTCCCAAATCACCACAGCACTATCTAGAAAGGTTTGGAAGGAAAGTCCAATAGGGATTAACCCCCAAGTCAGGCCCTCAAGTGAAGGGAACAGGAGCAATGGAAGGGAATAACGACAAAGGGGATCAGACCACGTTTTCCCGTCTGCCTGGAATGGGCTCCCTGATCAATCAAGCAAAGTCCAATCTGGAGCACTCTCAGAATTTGCTGTCTATTGGGGCACACTTCTGGATGGACCTTGGGTCGGGTGCTGCTCCCATTGGATCATGCAACCTGTCTGCAGGGGTTGCTGCTGCTCAGGGCTTTGGTTCATATGGCGTCCTGTGTGTTTGTGGTACCATGCACTCGGTTTTACATGAGGTCTTTGGTGGCGCATGTCCATCAGCATTGCCGCCTGGTTTCCCAGGACTTTGGGGTACTGCTGTCAATATCTCGGGCCCAGCAGGGCAGTTTTCTCCGGTGGCTAGGTGGACACCCTAAGAAGAGGTTTTCCTCTGGTGCGGTCAGTACTGATCACCCTTACCACAGACACCAGTGGAGTGGGTTGGGGCGTGACTCTGGGTTATCTCAGCCACCAGGAGCTGTGAACACAGAGAAATCATACTTCTGCAAATGGAAAAATCTGGCAGTGAATGCCAGAACCCTGGTCGTCGCTTCCGGCAAGGTACAGTGGCGATCTGAGTTGGCACAGATGGTCAATGCATAAGCACTTGCATACGTGAATCACCAGTGGGGCTCTCCATCTCTGGGTGTGGGGGGTCTTCCCAGAGGTCTGGGGATGAGTGTGGGGACTCAATTAAAATCCCTAAGAGTGGTGTAAATCAGGGGAGTAGGAAATGTAATTGCAGACCGGCTCAGTCGGGTGTTCATGAAGATTGGGGCACGTTTTGGGTTCCCCAACCTGGATCTCTTTGCTTCTCCAGTGAAAGCAAAGCTCCTATTGTTTTGCTGCAAGTTTCTGAACAAGAGGGCCTGGAGAGTGATATAATAGGTTATTATTTTTTTTGGAGTGGATGCAATGTCCTTAGAGTGGCCAGGTGGTGGCTCCTATATATACATTTCCTCCCACCCTGTTGGTTCTAGGGGTGTTGGGCACACTTCAGGACTTCAGGGTGGAACTGATCCTGGCTATGCCCTATTGGCTATTGATTGTGGTTTCCTCTGCTGGCTTCGGTGTGGGAGCTGCCATGATACCCGTCCCCATTGAGGTCATTGGGAGGCATGTGTCATGCATTCCGCATGGCGGCGTTTGTGGGACATATGGAAGCGCCATTAGCGGCTCTGTTACGTCGGCGGCCGTTCGGATTCAACGGTCTAGTGGTTCCCCAAGATGGCCGCCGCATCTAGTAATGCCGGTCCGGTCCTTTCCTCCTCGCGTTGCACCTTCTACGCTCCGCGAAGGTAACGCTACCGTGTGTGTTCGTCCTTCGTTTTCGCTTCCCTACTGCTATTTCTTCTCCCTCGAGTCTCTCTGTCTCTTGCTCCCGACGCTGCTCGCATCCCTGCCATTCAGACCTGTTATCCGTCCCGGATATCTTGAACTCCCCTCCTGTGTATCCCTGCTGCTTTACCTTCTCTTCTTTGCTTCCCGGTCTGGGTTCCCTCCTCTCTGGGCATACTTACCTCACAATCCTCTTGTTGGAATCTCCCTTGGATCTGCTCCATTATCAGCTCCAGTATCTCCTTCACGCCAAGTTTCTTTTCATCCGGACTCTGCTCAACTACACACGTCTCCAACCTGCCTGCACACATTGGAACCAACTAGCAGGGTTTTTTCTGCCGTGTGGCTTTTTCCCTGCTCTGGAACCGGCTCCCGGGAGTCCCCCCGTCCGGTTATCTCATATACCGACAGCGTGGCATACCAGGGAGCTCGTCCCTTTTTGCACGATAAAAAGACCAGGAAGAAGATAAACACAGAGAGGCAAGAGAGACTGAAGAAGAATACAGAGTACCAAGACGGTTCCACAGATCTTTCAGGTGAGGAGGAGGGGAAGGGAGTTGCTTCAGAGCCTGACAGCATGACTGACAAGATGGTCACTGTGAAAATTGAGAGATGGGGCTGGCAGGAGCTAGGTCATACACTGTAGGTGGCTCAATCACTGCAAACCTGTAGACGACCTGCAATGCTCAAGTTCTACACTGGGTATTGGAACTGTTTTGTCCTCTGGTGCGTGAGGAATGGGGTTTAGGCATATCCATGCTATATCCTGTGGCATGTCGAATATCCTACATTTCTTGTCTGCTGGGTTTGAGAAGGGCCTTGCTGTGTCTACCTTGAGGGCGCGATGGGCAGCAGAGAAGGCGTTTTGTGAATATTGGGGGGATATTTCGGAAGATGATGCTCTAGTGGGGATGCTTATTTAAGAGTTTTCCAGGCCTAAAGATTATTCATGCACCCCCTCTTGGGATCTTCCGCTGGTGCCGAAGTTGTTTCAGGAATCCCGTTTTGAGCAGGCAGAGGAGGTTGATTTGAGACTATTGACACTGAAGACTGTGTTTCTAGTGGCAATTACGTCTGCCCGTCGATTGGAAGTGATTGGTGCTCTGCTGTGTAAGGTGCCATTTCTGAGAGTGCCCCTGAGTGACTTGTGCTGCACCTTGTGTTAGGGGTTCTACCAAAAGTAGCTTCCAAGTTCCACAGGTCTCAGAAATTGTGCTTCCGGTGTTCCATTCACACCCATTTGCCTTGGATGTCTGCAGGCAGTACTAGCATATATTACACGGATTTCTAGATTTTGGAGAGTGGACAATTTGTTTGTTACTTATGGAGTCTCGGATGGGGGGGGAGCGTTGATGGTTTCTATTAGTCGTTGGAGCTGCACACTCATTTGCATGGTCTATGAGGCAGTAGGGATACTTCTGGCGACCTCCTGGGCAGATGCATGGGGAGCATGCACACAGGACATGTGTAGGACGGCCTCCTGGCCCGACCTGAACCCATTTATTTGACATTACCGGTTGAAGGTGGATAGTCAAGAGGTCTGTGCATTTGGTACAAGTGTGCTGGGTGCTGGCACACACTGACAGAAGTGTGGTCAGCAGTCCTTCAATAAAGTTGGTGATGGGGGAGCTGCAACATACATGTTGTGTGGTGTTTCCTTACGTTACAATGTTTCCCAACATTCTGAGCACCTGGGGGAGATTTTGTCAGAGAAGCAGGAGAAATGAATTTCCCCATAGGATTGCATTGGGGTTCGAATGATTTTAGCATACATGCAAACCCTCCGGACTAAGGCGGGAGACTCCCGTTTTTTCCACCAAAAATCTACCTCCTAAAATAATGCTACCCACAATACAATAGGAAAATTCAGTTCTTCCAATTTTTTTGTCAGAATCTCCCTCCCAGGTGGCTCCAGAATGTTGGCATGTATGTTTTACGTGGGAGAAAGTGAAAAATAGCAATATTTTTAATAGAAAAATCGTGAGTCTTCCACCTAAATCGGGAGGGTTGGCGTGTATGTTTCACAGTCCCCTTCATCTTCAGCCAACCGTTTGGTATTGCTCATAAGTAAATACAAGTTTGAGAAGAGGGGCGTGGAGTTATTGCCTGGACCCACATTACACTTCCTGTGGTGGGCGGAGTAGTTAAAGTTGGAAAAGGGTTCCCGTCAAAGGAGGCGTGGGCTCAAAATGACTGGGACGAGTAAAAGGGGACTTGGAAAAATGAGGATTGTCAGTAATCTAGACATGTTGCAGCCTGTTTAAAAGTTGAAGTGCACTCATAAACGAAAGCCACTGTAGCCTGGTCCAACATGCATGCCAAGCCCATTGAAGATCGGAACTTGCCCCTGATGACCGAAATAAAAAGGGCAACATTCAACTTTGTTGTTTTCTCTCATGGATTTTTATATATTATATCAAGTTCGCACGTGACCCTTATACGTCGTTTCACCTTACGGCAGCGCGCACGCACGCTGCGTCTTTGTGTGGGAGCAGAGCGCGTTCAGGCAGCTTTCAGTCTTTGTTGAAAACACTGTTTCCACTACCTAACCTGTAGGTGGCGCTCGACACCAACAGGACCTTACGGCTTTCTCTGGCCGGCAGGTGGCGCCTGCGCGCTCCATTCAGCTTGGAGTCCCCAAGCAAGGAACACTGAACAATTCTCGAGCGCCGCAAAAACCCGCCTCGCACCGACCGCCGCCACTTTCAAACAAGCCCCCGTGCCGCGCCGATCCGGGCCGTGATCACAGTGGAGCGCGGGCAGAAGCACCCGTACCAGCTGCGACGAGGTAAGTTCCAAAATGGCGGCGAAGCTTCTGGAAGTTTGGAGTGTTGTTTTGGTGCTGCGGGCGCGCCGCGCGCTGTCAGAGCGACTGGGCAAGATGGAGGCCGTACCGAGCACTGCCCCTCTGAGCGGGAGGAGGGGATGGCAGGCCTCCTGGCGGTCCACCTTCTCTGTAGCTCTGCGTGTAGAGTGTGTTCCTGAAGGCCGCAGGCTTCGCAGAGCGGGCTCACTCAGGAAGTGTTTACATGTTCCGAGAAGGCCCGGCTCTGATCGCGTAGGTGACATGGGCCTGTGACCCGCTTGTGGATGTGTTCCACAGTTCTGGCGTCATGCTTTCTACGGGGATGTGTTCTCGGATCTGAGTGAGCGCGGTGTCGGAGGGAAGGCGGCGTCCGGTCTAACTCTGGCTGCTGTCCTGTAGCCTCTCAGGCATTGAATATTAGGTAGAGCAGGAAGTTAATATGAAGTTGACATCTAAATGATTGGCTCCTCCTGCGGCCTTAGCCCAGAAGACACCGGTCGGTCAGAGGAACTGTCTTGTTATGTTGGGCGATGAGTGGTTTCGAAGAATAGGGTTCACCTGCTGTTTTGTTCGATGTTTCGGTTGGACTGCGTGTTGGCTGCTAACCTCTGTCTAGCAGCAGTGTTACCTGACAGGACCTTCAGCAGGTTGCTGCACAGGTGGATCCGTGATGTCGCTTTCTAACATGTGCGTGGCGTCTGCTGGTGTTGTACTTCTTTGAACTCAAATTGCTGTTTTTTTATCGGTTGCATAAGTTAAAATTACTTTAGCATAGCTTTAGCTTGCTCTGTAGGCACTTTTAGCATTGTTTTAAAAAAAAAAAAGTCCGTCAAGCTCGGTGTTAATCAAAATACTTGCAAAGAAAATCATGGTGCCCGAAGAGCACAGACTACTGTGAGTTGGTGGTTGCTGCTCGCGGGAGGGGTTTACACATTGCTATGGAGATGAAATGGCAGGACTTTGAGGCGTGCTGAACTTTTGCATTGTGTTTATGCTCCGCATTCCGTGTTCGTGTTGTGTGGCACGCTTATGTTGAGTCCGGTAGCAGATGTAAGGCACACACACCCTTGTATGGAGGGTGCAATATCACGGAGCATTTAGAAGTGGCGTGGTAGGCTGAGCAACAATGTATTTGGTGTGTAATGGATACTGTATTGTTAATGAGCGCCATTTAAGATACAACCTAAGTATCTAATTAATTTCATTCCAAGGCTGCCTGGCTGAGAATGTAGGTTCTGTGGTAGAAGTGAACACATCAGTGAGTCTTTCTGGGTAGTAGCGATGATCCAGCAGTTTGAATATGCAAGTCTGACCTTTAAGACCAAATTTAGAGGGTTCATTAGTTGGCAACGTTTGTGCGCGAGACCGGTCTGGGCACATGCTTGTCACGTGCAGAAACGATCATGGCCAGTTCAGTAGAGGTTTGTTGCTTTTTTTTTTATGGTTTGGCGTGCCATATTAAATGTACTTGTAGTGGTTTTTCCCTAATACATTCCAGTGGCGTTTTTTTTTTACATTCCATTTTGAGTGTCTTCTATTAAGTATTATGTTGTCCTGTCCTCTCGTCTGTTTCCATTTCTACCCCTTCACGTCACGTTCTATCCAATGGTGTTATGTACGTTAGTGTAGTAAAGCCTCGTATCTGCTTTAGTTCAAAATGTCACTCTCTCCTTAAATGGAAATAAAAATGAAGGTGTTATGTTTTGTGTGTTTATTTATTATTATTTTTGCTGACACATGTTAGGTGGGCTGCTAGTGGTAATCTGTTACAAACACTGTGGTTGTTCAGCTTTGGGTTTGCTGTATAACTTTGGTAGGGATAAGCGTGTGACCTTTTTTCTCCCAATAGCTCACAGGGATTCGTTGAGCCACTGCCATGTAGCGTGCTGGGCAGGTCCAGAGCAAGTCTTTTTGCTAGCCTTTAACTAGCTCGGCTGCCTGCCAGTTGTTAAGAAAAACCTAAATGTGATGGCTAGGTGGTTTAGAATTAATCTTAACCAATGGCACAGCTCTGGGCAACCCTCCAAACCATCGTTGGCCGAGCCACTACCGAAGGGGGGAAAGACCATATGCATATCAGGCTTGCTTCCACACAAAACGGGACGTCCAACCTGAGTTGCTAGGTCTTATCCTTTCTGCACGAGACCAAAGCATCCCCAGACATGTTTCAGCATCCTAATTGAAGAGTAATTAGGTCATCTGCGCCCAGCAGGCAGTGAAGAATGACCTACTAGCTGGACTGCTCCTTGTGTTTTGCTTCTAGTCACCCTGAGTGGGATGGGTATGGACAGACGTGGGTCCTGTGCCTGCTGGCTGTAGAGACCCAAGCTACTCCTCGGCAATGAGCCCCATCTAGGCCAAAACATGTCTGGGGAGGCTTGTGGTCTCGTGCAGAAGGGATGTAACCTAGCCATTCGGACTGCTTGAGTAAAAATCAAATGCAATACTAATTTCTTCATGGGAATAAAATTGAGATTACCTAAAAACGTATTCACAGTTTATATTCTCTGCCAAAAATCTTGCGTTGCAAGCCAGTTTTCGTTATGGACAAAACTACCAAAAGCATGAGCTCTTACTTCATATAGAGGAGGGCTTTCAATTAGCAAATTACGGTTTGGATACAATTTTTATTTTTGCACAAGATACAAAAAATGTAATCTAGTATTCATCTGGTCACAAATTTGTATCCGTCCCTTCAATATTACATTCATTCTAAAACAGAGAAATTGCTCCCTATAATATGAATTTATGTAAATATTCAGGTTGATCACCAAGTGGTTTATCTAAAATTGTCATATTAGTGTGTATTTTTAAGACCTCATTCAGGTGATTCTCTCTGCCCAGTCCCATTCAGATAGTTGTTTTTACAGGATTTTCACACATAATCCACCGCCTGACAAATCATCTTCATAATGGTCTCTACTCGTTTTTGGAAATGTTTAAAAGGGGTTGCCGTAGAGTTCTGCTTACCCTCATTTATATCTGTTTACAAGGAATTCATGGTTGGAGGTCATATGTTTATAAAAAGCCAACGCATTCCATTCATGCCACCCTCTCATCGAGGTCAGACCAAATTCAAATCTTGAGTGTTAATGGGTAGTGAATATGTACGTTTTTAACACATTTTCCAGATTCCACACACAGTCCCAGACAATAAAACTAGTGATGTGAAGATGTCCTGCCCATATAGTAAGGAAGGTATTACTTTAGACTTATAAAAATCGATTAGAGGAGTATGTGTAAATCAACAATATCTTGAATGTATCCTCTTCATCTGTGCAAATGGCTGATTACCCTTCATTTTTAACCTGCTAATCCAACGACTTCGGGACATGGTGTAATCTAAACAAAAACCCAAATAGACAATCTTTTTTGTATGGTACTATTAGTACATTCCGACCTTTCCGCTACACCCATGTGCATTTTTTGTATTCCTAGACCAAAACGGATGAATGTAGTTTTGTTTGGGTTGATGCTTAATTCATTAGCTTGTGCATAGTTCTCAATAGCCTCTAAGTGTTGCAAGCCTTGCTGTGTAGGATCAAGGATTTCCACATCTGCGTACGTCATACATAGAATGGGTACCTTACCAATTTTTGTTGTTACAAAGGTTGCTGCAGACGGTGGTTGACTTCAGGATTGTGCATTTACTGAAAATGTAGTATGGTCAGTTATTTTGGTTTCTAGGCCTGTTCTGCTGTGTAGAATTATCCACTTGTGAATGGAGGTGCTCTGGGTTAGCCTTGCAGTGTCTGCTGAATAGAGGCGCCGGGCTTGTGCCTAGGAAGCCCTGCTCAAAACTTATCTTGTGTTACTGTACCGAGACAATGTGCAATGATCTGGTTTCATAGGTTATTCGGTGCAATTAGCTGCTCTTAACTAAAGGTGGGCTTGCAGCATATTAATTTGCTTGAAAAACTAAGCTGATCAGCCGTTGTAAATGGGTCTGCTGTCTGAAAGGCATACCACTGTACGGGTGCATCCAATCGTTTTTAAGCCCCAGGCTTAAACACAGTTTAGGAGAATGTCTGGATCCGAGAGTGCGTAAATCGGATGTGTTTTTTTTTATTTTTGAACACATTTTATTTTGATATGATTTTTAAAAGTAAACCTTTCACAAATAATCACAGGCTTAAAACATTATGTATACATAGTGAAGACCGTTCATATGTTAATAATTCAACATCATGAAGGGTGACGAGATCTCTAATTTTTGGGAGTGTTGCTGACTAAACTTATTTGATGGTTCTTATTACAGCAATTGTTAGTGTAGTGGTTGAACCATCAAGTAAGATCCACCAGAAATGGGTTAGTTGATGGAAAAATGTGTACCTAACAGAGTTTTTCCAAGTGAAGTATTTATTTGCAAGAGACCGCCTCAATCCCTTAAGAGATGGTGCCATGATTCCCAATGACCAATTTGATTATAAAAGCTACATGATCTTAAATGAAAAGGAATTACACAGCGAAAATCCACCATTCGGGAGGATGTTTACCTCGAATCTTTTTTTAAAAAAAAAAAATGCCATGAATGATTTGACATGGAAACTGTTCCAGATGAGCTGGAAGGGACCCTACTTATCTTAAATTCATGGAGGTTTGTTTATACCATAAAATGTACAGAGGAACTGGATTGGACATACCCAGTCTGCCTCTTGCAACTTATCCTTTGCCAAATATCTGTTTTTAAATTAATCTAGAGAGATCCCACAATCATGCAGAATAGTGTTGCTTTTGTACACTAGTTTACTCAAGTGGCCACGAGGTTTACAAGAGGAATATATGCTCATATCAAACGTAGCATTGGGTGAACAATGTAATATTTTGATAATGTTCCAACTCGCCCAAGCATTTAGGGAAATCAGACCCAGCTCAGTTCTTAAAAGGGTTTCTGGTACACATTTCGACAGTCCGTACCCTTTTCCATAGGATTCCTCCCAAAAAAGTAATACAATTCTAAACCGTAGACTTGTCGGAATGACTTTGGCGTTATTTAATCGTGTACGTGATGTCAAGGAGAAGCAACAATATTTGGTCATTATTTGCTTCATTTTCCCTGCCAGTAAAATCTGTTTTAGAAATGGTGATAGCATTGTGCGGTTGGATTTATTATAAATCTGGAGTCTAGAGTGCACTTTGTAGACTCTAGCTCAAAGCCATCTAAGTTCTACTTCAATGTTTTTTAGACCGCTTGAGAAACAAATGTGTGTTTAGTTTGCAGCATGTTTTCTTTGAGATATACATTGAGTGAGCAAAGAGCCCTTTGCAGTCGTATAGGCATATGATCGAATAGAAGAATGTCCATATGTGCTAGATATATATATATATATATATATAACTATCTTATGGGTATAAATTAAAAAGGCAGGGGATCCAACACGCAACCCTGCCTCTTAAGTTTTGATTATTTAAATATAGTGAAGGCCTGATGGGCAGGAGTTTAGCTGGCAACTTCAGATCATCCTGATGGTGTAGTTGTGTGTGTCTGCAGCCGAAACAGTTGATCTGGAGGTAATGGCTGGCAAAGTTGGATTGAAGTCTTTTTTTAGTGTTGGGCATCAACATGTACTGACCTCAGGAGGAGGCAGTTTCACAAAACTGTTGTAGGGTAGTTGTGAAAGATTATCGGAAA
Source organism: Ambystoma mexicanum (assembly GCF_040938575.1). Lineage (NCBI taxonomy): Eukaryota > Metazoa > Chordata > Amphibia > Caudata > Ambystomatidae > Ambystoma > Ambystoma mexicanum. The sequence continues at coordinate 248,115,293 of NC_090930.1, read as the reverse complement.
CCCCCCCAGTTCTATCTGCAGTATTACTGTAGTGTGCTCTGGATCGCACAGAGCTAAATTGTTTGTGTGGTGCTACTGCTCCATAGCATGCACAGCTGGAGACTGGATTTTTATTAACCACTGAGACTGGATCTTTCTTGACCACTACAAAAAACGAGAAAGTGATGTATTTCTTCGGCGCAAGTCACAGACTTGTACTTAGCTTGACCATAGATGGTGGGAGCAATTGTGGCAGTAACATGGGACTGTTTATGAACAGTACAGGGGAATGTCTTGACCAACAGGTAAGTAGACATGACTTCAAGTTTAAGCTATACGGTATTAGCAGGTTATCGATGTCAATCGCAATAATTGATGAATGCACGTTATCAATCATACATTGCACACAAAACGTCCATACATAAAATGTGCACTGAAAGTGGGTGGAAAGAATATTAATTTGGACATTTTCTTGTGACTGGGCAAACAAAAGGCCTTTTTGTGTGGTTTGAACAAAAATAAAATGGTCACTGAAAGAGCAGGCGGATACATTCCTAAACCTCTCCCACTAAGCTTAATCTCCAGCCCAGGTGCATTCATATACTCACCAACCCTTGTCCAAATGCTTTAATCCAATAGCCCCACCGTACAGCAGTGGACTGGGTCAATTTGCTGGGGCGTTTTAATGGAAGTGTAGGTTTTTGAGAGATTTTTCCAGAGGTATTTCTTTGTATTTCTCTTTCACTGTAGGAAAGTAAGTAATGTAAGATTGTCTTGTATTAGCCACATCTGCCCTTCTTGTCTCTGAAAGGTGGTGGGGGGTTGGGCATTTATTGGTAGACGGGTTGGGAGTAGAGATGGGGTCGAAGCAATATCTTAAACATTGATGGGTGCAGGACGGAAGTACTGGTTGGTTCTATGTTGCATTTAGCAGTGGCACTTCGGTACATCTATACCCAGATGGGGAAAGTCCAAGATCTATCAATGGGAGCACTTGTATATAGCCTTTGGTGAGGTAGATAATTAATCTAAAATGTGGTAGGCTGTGTAATGAGCTTTGAACTGCTTTGCAGAGGTTATGTGGGGTTGGGTGGGTTGGTCTGGTCTGTTTGAGTTAAATGTAAGAGTTCCAGTAGATGAGGGGGAGGAGGGGTGTTCTCAAGGAGTACTTTTACTAAAGGCAAGGGCAAAACTGAGCAATTTAAGATCCAGTCTCCTGTTTAGTTTATGGTGGATGTTTTGTCTAGCTATTGTCATGTGGAGGTGTTCATCTCTTGGTTCCATTTCGTGATTATGGAGTAGTGTTTTACATGTGATTGTCTCTACTGTTTCGAATAAACTCATAGGGTCTCCCAAATGTTGATTTAAGCTTTGTGCGCAGGCATATTTCTTTTCAGTGAGGCTGACCCAACATAGTCCATTGTCTGTTTTGTCCAGATTGATGGTCTTTGATCTTGTCTGTCGGTCTAGGTGTGTAGGTTTTTGATATGCATGATTCACCATGTGTGCTTGCATCTCTTTACTAGTTGGCCTGAGTAGTTTCTGGTGGTTGTCTGAGTCTTGAAGTGAAAGGTTGCAAATGTTCTTTCTTGGAGTGTGGTGTACTAGGTTATGTTGCAGTCTTGTGAACACTATAGCTTTGAAGACATTTTGAAGATTAGGTGAATGTCTTTGGTACTGACAAGGCTGGCAAACGCGTTTCAGTTTGGTCGATGGGAATGAGGACGATCCTTCTTGGTATTTCAGTTGCATCTTGAATGGTGCTTTCTGACCAGCTCGTACTGAATCAGGTTCAACATCGCAAGGTGCTGGGAAATCTGTTTAGGTTGATACTGCCTCCATGCACTGTATTTGATTTCTCCGCCCCCACCCACCCCCCAATGGCAACTAACATCCTATAAACACGCAGAAGGTTAACGCTGTGGATAAGTGCATAAACACACCTGTTGGAGACATTTAAAGGCATGGTGGTTCATGTATATAACTGACACAACGTTATAGTATGCACCTTGCATGGAAGTAGGATATGCTGCTGGCTATGTCTTAAAGGCTATATTTCATTTAACGGTTAATGCTTGGTAAACGAGAGCTGCTTTTTGCTCTGGAGCAAAAAGTTAGTGATTCCAAAGAATGTATTTAAAAAAAAAAATCTTGGTGGTTTTTGGGTACATCCCTTGGAAGCCATATTGGCAATATAGACTGTTTGAATTGTATCCTGCGTTTTTACTATAATAAACGAGCCATCACAACATTTCTGACATGGTCTCTTTCCTCCCCAGCCCTCTTCTGCAACTATGGCAGCTATTCCGTTCAGTGGTTAAGATGGTATCAGTAGTGCCAAATTATCCGAGGTGTAAACTTCACATCAGAGTACTATGGTGGTAGTGTCCGATTATCTTAAGTCGCACCATTCTTTCCTTTTCGTCTGCTAATTTCTATCCCTAAGGCTTATATTTCCCCTACCAGTCCTCCCCTTTTAAACCATACGTCTCTGAAATTCTGGGAGCACTGTTTTTGCTACGGCAGCTTAGCCGTGAGATTTTGTACTAATTGAAGATTGCATTGATACAAATACCACCCCCGGTGGATAGTTAAAAAGATGGCAGCAGAAAGATGCAAAAGCTATAATGAACGGTTAGTCAGAACCAAGCTCAACGGGTCAATCATGTTAGAGTACGTGCGGAACAGGGGCGAGAGGTGGGGGGCGGGGGGAATTTGTGTGCCCAGCGCTATAGCATACACGACAGAATCACCTTTAGAGGGATGAGGAGACTTTGAAATGCGTCGGACTCTTACCACAGTTCAACTTGAAGAATTTGTGGCATAGGGAGAAGGGGGAGGTAGATTAAAAGGTTGTGGGATTGTTACCTTGTGGTGTTTTCACCCAAAATGCTAATTAAACTTGATTTAAAAAAGAGATGAGAGTTCAAAGATGACCTACCTAACTAAAAGAATTGGGTTGATGAAAAAAGACGTATACAATTTCAGTCATGAAAAGGTGTTTAGATCCAACCAAGAACATTATAATCCAAAATAAGAAGAGGATACATTTCAGGGTAAGCAAAGGAGAGATAAACTCAGTGTGCCATAGAGGTATCTCTTTTCGCTCAAGCAAAGGAAGTAACGATGACTAGCAAGGGTCCTACGTAAGACATAACATGACGGGAAGAAGAGACCCGAGAGGGGGACGAGGCAGGAATAGGTCAAATGGCAACCGGACGGTATACAGGACCTCAACATTTAGACCGGGACCCACAGAACTGTGACATGGAGTCAAGGATAACGAAAAGTATGCGAGCACTGTGGTGAATTTGTCAACACATGAGTTAACTGGTGATGACTTATGGTCGTAGAGATAGGTCTAGGCTTTGTAACTAGCAGCAAACGTACAGGTTCCTATTCGGACAAGAATTCTGTGCTCTAATGCGCAAAATCAATCAAACAATTTTTTTATGGGCCAGGAGTTGAGTTGATGGGCAAGGACGACGATGGTGGCCTACGAAATAAATCCAAATGTATTCCCCCTTTGCAAACTCGCAGCCCAGAAACTAGAGTTTTTTGAGAAACAAGTTCTAAATGATGTGGAAAAGCTAGAAAATGAGCTGCAAGCAAGATCAGTACCAGAACATTAGCAGTAAAGTGCCACAATAAAATCCCTGTCTCAAAATAGTAATATAATTTCTGATGCTTGGTAATCTGCTTAGAATCACATGCTGTGCATAGGTCCGACATCCAGTGGTCACTGCGGAGTATTGCATCTTGTTTTTCGTAGTCGAAAAGGGACGTCGACCGGGCATGTCTGAAATACTATCCCTATAGTGACGTGTGTTGTACCCACAATCCCTCACGCGTCGAGGTCCCTCAGATTGTTTTTTTCCGCCCAGCTACTGGTCGCCTTTACGCGGAGCTCCTCGAGAGACATTGCAGATTCCATCTCCTCGACCTTTGGTCGTTTTTTCCTGTTTAAAGATTTAATATATCGATCCCTCCCTCGACGCAGTGGTGAAGCTGTCTCCGCCGAGCAAGATCTTCGACGGAGGGGAAGAGCGGAGGAGATCCGTCGGCGTTGCCGAACACGTGGCCTGGCCTCGCAGGCCAAATACAGTAGGGAGAGTGGGGTTGTGGGACATCTCTGATTCTTTTTCTAAGAATGCCTTTCCTTTTCCCCTTCCTTTCCCTTGGGGTAGTTATCACGCTTTATTGCCTCGGCTATGGAGAGGACACCCTTTAGATTTTGCCCACTTTGTAATGGCAAGTTTACTTGGAAGGACAAGCATTCACGGTGTAACCGCTGCTTGCCCCTCGATCACATAGAGGAGGGTTGCTCGGCTTGTCGGCTTCTAAAGCCAAAGACTCTAAAAGACCGTAGGGTCAAGAGGTGGGCGGCCTACGCTATGTCGAAGGCCGGGTCTTCACCCGCCGCTGCTACCACCGACGGTGACGAGGAACGTGATAAAACGACCTCCGCAACGGAAGTCGTACACCCCTCTAAAGAGCGCTCGCGCTCTTCGTCGTCTGTCCCCGGCCCCGACAGGCTCGGCTCACGCCCTGCTTATGGGGATGAACACCTCGGCGACACGGACGCACACGATACATCACATAAGCACAAAGACGAAGAAAGCATCAGCGCCCAAGGAGACGCAGGTTACACCGGCGGCCTCCTCGGACCGTTCGGGTTCGAAGCCCCTCTCGCAGCCGCGACCAGCGACTGGGCTTTCGGCAAATAAGGGCGCCGCCCCCAAACCATCGGCCGGCGCGCACCAGCAGAGAGCGCACGCCGCCGTAGAACGTTCGACACCCGTAACGTCCAAACCACAGCCTTCCGCTGACAAATGAGTCAGAGCTTGGCGAGGATCGTTGTAGCCGACGCCCAGAAGCATACGCCGAAAGACACGTCGAGCGCTACGCAAAGGTCGAAAGACATGCCGAAAAAGCCCGAAGAAAAACAGGGACTACCCCCTTCAGTCGGGGGGACCCCCAGCACACCGGAAGGCTTTTCGGAGGGCGACGGGACACTTTCCTCGACGTTGTGGGAGAGGTCAAGCCGTTTTCAGCAAGAAAACACTAATTTTCCCCCGCTAGACCGCTCAGGGGTACCCCATGAAACCATGGAAAGGTAACGGAAGGTATTTATTCAGTGTACTTCCTTGTACCCAAAAAGGATCTAACCATGCGCCCTGTATTAGATCTGCGCCCAGCGAACAAGTTTATCAAACCCCAGAAGTTTCGTATGGTAACCTTACAGGAAGTGATCCCACTGCTATCACGGGGAGATTACATGACAACATTGGACATGAAAGATGCATACTTTCATATTTTAATGTTGCCAGCGCACAGAAGATACCTCAGGTTCATGATAGAGGGCAAACATTACCAGTTCAGAGTGCTACCCTTCGGCATAGCATCAGCACCAAGGGTATTCACGAAGGTACTGGCAGTGGCAGCGGCCCACCTGCGCAGGTTGTCCATCCCAGTTTACCCTTACCTCGACGACTGGCTCATAACAGGGGATTCTTACGAAACATGCTTCTCCAATACCCAAAAGACTGTAGACCTTTTGTTTCAGTTGGGCTTCTCCATCAACGAAAAGAAGTCCAGCCTAGACCCCAGCCAAATCAAACAATTCCTAGGGGCTCTAATTCAAACAAAGGACGGCCTCGTCTTCCCCTCCAACGAGAGGGTCCAAAACATGCTGTTTCAGATCCCTCAATATGTGCCCGGTCGAGAGGTGACGGTACGCAAAGCAATGCGCTTGCAAGGCATGATGGCGTCGTGTATTTATTTGGTACCTCACGCGCGCCTGCGCCCTATGCAAGAGTGGCTCAACAGCCAGTGGTGTCAGGCCAGCGGATTATGGGACGATCCAGTGGTGGTCTCGCAGGCCTTAGTTCTCTCGCTACGATGGTGGACAAAGGAAAACCTGGAAAAAGGGAAACCTTTTGCCACACACGCGGCGGAAGCCACTCTAACCACAGACGCATCCTTAACAGGATGGGGGGCTCACCTATCCCATCAGACTGCTCACGGAGTGTGGACTCTGAACGTAGCATCCAAACACATAAATCTGCTGGAGCTACTAGCTGTGTTCAAGGCGCTAAAAGCCTTCCAGGAACACCTACAGGGCAAAACGGTGTTGGTCCTTACAGACCGCACCACAGCCATGTACTACATCAACAAGCAGGGGGGCACCCACTCTCCAGGACTGTCCAAACTGGCCCAAAATATATGGAAGTGGGCTCTCAAACAAAACATGTTCCTACTGTCAGAACATGTACCAGGGGAACTCAATCTGCTGGCAGACAAACTCAGCAGAGATTTTCCCCTGCCCGAAGAGTACGAATGGCGACTACACGAAGACATCGTCTTCACACAATGGGGATTCCCAGAAATAGACCTATTCGCAACCCTGGAGAACTCACAATGCCTAAGTTACGCCTCCAGGTACCCCCAGAACCAATCCAAGGGGAACGGTCTGTCGATGCAATGGTCAGGGAAATTTGTTTACGCTTTTCCCCCGACTCCCCTTCTCAACAAGGTGGTGCACAAGATGCACTAGGAACAAGTAACCATGATACTGGTGGCCCCAATGTGGGCCCGACAGCCATGGTTCGCTCACTTGATGGAGATGTCTCTATCTCCCCCAGTGAAATTCCCCTGCCCGTACAACATGCTGTCACAAGACAAGGGCAGGACTCTGCATCCATGCCCCCAGAACATGAACTTAGCAGCTTGGCTCCTGAGATCATAGAATTCGGACATCTACTGCTCCCGCAGAGATGTATGGACATTCTCAGGGAAGCCAGAAAACCTAACACTCGCCACTGCTACTCTAGCAAGTGGAGGAGATTTGTCATCTGGTGCAGAGGGGAAGGCATCAACCCAATTGACTGCTCTCCCACACATATTGTTCTATACCTGACCCACTTGTTGGATTCAGGTCTAGTGTTCAATTCCATTAAAGTCCACCTAGCGGCACTTTCTGCATACACCACTTCCCAACTCAAGGTGTCGTGGTGGAAGATCCCTGTTATAAAGGCCTTCATGGAGGGAATAAAGAGAATACACCCCCCGATAGCTGACCCAGCTCCCGGATGGGACCTTAACGTGGTACTTACCAGACTCATGGGCTCACCTTTCGAACCCATGCACAAAGCATCTCTTAAAGACCTTACTCTTAAGACTGCTTTTTTAATAGCTATCACCTCCATCAGGAGGGTAAGTGAACTACAGGCTCTTTCTGTTCTAGACCCCTTCGTTACAGTTCACAGAGATAAGGTGGTTCTACGCACGCACCCAAGGTTTGCTCCGAAGTTCATATCGAAATTCCACGTAAACCAGTCTATAGAACTGCCAACGTTCTTTCAAAATCCTTCCAACTTGGGAGAAAAAACTCTGCATACACTAGATGTGCGCAGAGCGGTCATGTTCTACATGGAAAGAACCAGACCACTGAGGAAGACTAATCAGTTCTTCGTCTCGGTGGCAGCAGGAAGAGAAGGGGATGCAGTTTCAAAGTCCACTATTTCTAGATGGATTGTTCAATGCATCACTCTCTGCTATACTCTTGCTAAGAGAGAACTGTCCTTTAAGCCTAGAGCACACTCTACTCGGGGCACGGGGCGTCCATAGCATTCATTGCAAATGTTCCCCTTGAGTCCATCTGCAAAGCGGCTACCTGGAGTTCTGTGCACACCTTTACAAAACACTACTGTCTAGATGCACACTCGAGATCTGACTCCCTGGTGGGTCAGGCAGTACTAAGACATCTTTTCTCTACTGTTCCTTCTCATAACCCACCGCCAACTCCGGGTACTGCTCGCTAGTCTATGCACAGCATGTGATTCTAAGCAGATTAACAAGCATCAGAAGACAATGCATTACGTACCGTAAAAACATTTCTGATGATTGTATCTGCTTAGATTCACATGCGCCCACCCTTCCTCCCCGCTCGGATGGAAGGAACATAGACTTCTTTTTATATCTCTCTTTTCTGTACTCCCTCACGTCTAGAAGGCTCCCTCAGGGCAGAAAAATACAAACAGAGGGACCTCGACGCGTGAGGGATTGTGGGTACAACACACGTCACTATAGGGATAGTATTTCAGACACGCCCGGTCGACGTCCCTTTTTAGACTACGAAAAACAAGATGCAATACTCCGCAGTGACCACTGGATGTCGGACCTATGCACAGCATGTGAATCTAAGCAGATACAATCATCAGAAATGCTTTTACGGTAAGTAATGCATTGTCATGCGAGGCGGATAAAGAAGGAACCACAGTGATGCAAGACAAGTGGATTACATTCAGGAATGTGAAAGACTATTGTTAGACAACTATCTACTAGACATGGACCCCATGAACACACTAAGTAAATTGATTAGCTTAAAAGTGGGAAAAGCCTGAGAAAGGGGCTAGATTACAGACAGAGGCAGATTTTCTTGTTATGGACAAACCAAGGATGCCCCAGTTCTACACACTCCCAAAAATCCATAAAACCCAGGACAAGCCCCCAGGTCGTTGAATAGTCTCTGGCATTGATTCAGCACTAGAGCCCCTGTCAAAATTTGCGGACATCTGTATACACCAGTTATTGCTATTTATTTCTATTGCGCTCCTGCACAAGTGTTTCGGAGCACTGGTTAAAGAAATGGCAGCTTATGTTAAGGACACAAAACCAATCAAAGAAGTTGAAGGGCTGAGTTTCGTTCAAAACCAAGAGTTACTCCTCAGCTTAGAGGTCGTGGCTTTGTACATGAGCATCCCATAAAGCCTATCCTTGTAAGTAATGGGAGAAAGTTTGAGACAGACTACACTGGCAACTCAAACTCCTGTATCATTTGTCTGGTGTGCAGAGGTTGCACTTATGGAAAACTACTACAAACGCAAACAAGGGACTGGAATGGGGGCAACATTGGCCCCAAGGGTTGGCAACCTTTATATGGAATGCTTTGAGGTGTTAAAGGGATTTGGATCTTCAAAAATCCATTTAAGAAACATCTATGCCGGGGGACGTGGCCAGTCGAAGAAGCCTACGGATGTAGCCTTGGTGAGCTCCCTTCCCCATGGGGGCACTGTGGCCCGAAACTCCACCTCCCCCCTAAAGCAGTGGGCTTCAAACTTTATTGGCCGGGGCCCCCCTGAGCAAAGTTTGGGCAGGTCGGTACCCCCCCCCCAGAAATGCCAAATGGACAGTATATATTGCGTCCCGTCGCCTTCTCTCATCAGTCGCTGGGCTCCCCTATCCCCACCCCATCACACATCCTGGGCTCTCCCTCTCTGCTCCCACCACTATCCCATGGTTCCCGCCCATTGTGCTCCCACCATAGTCCCTGGGTTACCCCCATCCCGCTCCCAACACAGTCCGAGGGCCAGTGGTGGCTGGTGATTTTTTTTTTTAAGTGGAGGGGCATAACTATTTCATCCAAAAATGCCATAGCAACTGAGCATAGTGAGGGAGCTCGAACCAATAAAGGGGGCGGGGGGGTTTGGGGATTTCCCCCTGTGAATTGTTTTTAAATAACGGGTTAAAATGTTGCATTGTAGAGCATACTTTTAACAAAAAAATGGTTAAATAGCCAAACAGTTTGCAATTGGTGCTGGGCGGCCTAGGGGGCAGGCATGACATTTTTTTACTGGACATCTATGATGGATGTCCAGTAAAAAGATACCATCCCTGTCCCCTGGGCCCCACTGGGCCTAACACAATCAACATGATTATGTGTGTATGCAAGGCGCTGCACATTCATACAGCAATCACACTATCATTCACACGAGCATCTATCACCATACACTCGCTCATAAGCATACACGCATCCATACACATGTTTAAATAAAAACAATGAACATAAATGTACCTTCTGCATTGGCCTGCATGTGGGTGCTGAAACGCTCTGCTTCAGGGCTGCTCTGTCCGTATGTGCGAGGAGGCGCAGGAGCTCCCCCTCGGACATGCAGTGCCCCAGCCAGCATTTCCAATGAGCTATGCAATGCTGGTGAAGCAAAATGCCCCAACACTTGCATGGCTCAGTGAGCATGTGCGGCTGGGGAACTAAACTGAACTGTCAAAGAGAAACAGTGTTTCCCTTTGACAGTTGAGCCAGCCCAGGAGCACTCCAATCGGCTGGAAAAAGCAGCTGAGGGAGTGCATACTGTTTCACTGGGCTGGCTCCTTAGCTCCTCCATAATGGGTGAGGGGGCCACTGGGTGGGCGCCCCCTCACCATTATGGATGAGCCGCCAGGCTCGGACTGGCCTATAGGGCAATGCCTGTACCAAAAAATGTAAAATGCTAGTGTTGGCCAGACAAAATGAGCCACCATTTTGGCCATTGTGGACCAGTTTGAGTTACTTAACTATGCAGTTAGTAATTTTGACCATTGTTGCTGAATATACCACAATTTACTTAAATTGTAACACAAAACGCCCCCTTGGGTACTATTGAAACAGTGGGCCTCATTACAACCCTGGCGGTAGCTGTGCCGGTAAAACCGACACGCTGCCGCCGGAGTTGCATCCGGGTCCGGCACCCGCGAATGGGCAATTACCGGGTCATGCAGAGTCAGGCGGACCTGATAATTGCCCTTTTGCGGGTGCCGGTACAGGTAGATCCCATTCCCATTTGAGGCCCATAGGGCTCAATGGGAATGGGGAGCTCGGATGCACCGGCACCGTTAATAATGGTGCCGGTGCATCCGACGAGCTGTGCTCGTGGGTGCTGCACGGCCTTCCAGGTAAGACCTGGCGGGCTGTCGGGCACCCGCGAGCACAACTCTTACTATGGCGGTACGGTTGCAACGGTGCCGCTAGCTAACCGGCACTGTTGTTACCGTACCGCCATAGTTGTAATGAGGCATAGTCTGTGACTAAAGGAAAGAATATCCATTTACAACTGTGGGCCACTTTTTCATTGTTGCCCGAGACAGTTTCATGCTTCAGCCCGACCATGTGAGCGACCCCTGCCCATTTCTTCCAATTAAAAAAAAAAACACGTTCTTTTTTTTAATATTTCAGTCTGAGCTCTCAGGGCCCCCCAGGGATGCATCCGCGGACCCATGGGGGTGGGGGGGGGGGGGTTGCGTCCCACAGTTTGACTACCACTGCCCTAAAGTAATAATTTGTTGAAATTCCAAAGTGGTGCGGACACAAGAATGCCCAGAGCACCAGCTGGAAGGAAGAGCGGTGCCGGTACGACCTGCTGAAGAGACAGAGGAGGGTGGAATCTGCAGGGTGCGGAGCTGGAGCGGCAAGATGGCAGATTGGAGAAGCGAGGAGGTGGTGACCGCGAACCCGCGCTAAAGCTGCGAGTGGCTGTTGGAGAGGAAAGACCTGCAGGTAGCCCAGAACTTGAGTACCCCAGTGCGGTGAGGCACCCCCGGAGCTGCTCGGAGTGGACCTAGCGCGAAGGACATATTTGATGACCTGTTCCGCCCCCCCCCCACCACCTTCCCCCTCCCAGGTAGGTCTGTTGATGGGAGTCGGGAGGGTGAGACCCGCTGAAGGAGTGTGGAGACGGGAGGCAGCAGTAAGTGCCGGAGCCTGGGAGAGAAGTGAAGGTGGTGTATAGCGGCCAGGGACAGAGGTGAAGGGCCGGATCAGTGGCTGGAGAGGGAGGCTAATGGGCGTGTGCAGGGGAGGGCACAGAAGTGGGTAATACTGCTCCGGCATGCCCCTTCGGGGGTGGAAGCACATCAGAGGAGATGATGAAGATGAGCAAATGGTGGCTCACTCATTCATGGGCTGATTTATATTACGTGAACAGTGGCACTAAAGGAAGCTAGATCTGAGGAGCATTGTTTGGAACAGAAATATAAAGTCAGAGGGCGCAAGAAGCAGGGCATGATTAAAGACTGAAGGAACAGAGCAATAAACACGGGGCCACAGACCGGAGAGCCCCCACCCAGTATGAGAATTTAATGGGCCTGGCATCTGGGCACATTAGCAATACATTGGTGGAAGGAACACAGCCCAGTATACCTTCTAGATGCTTTAGGAGGGATACCACACCAACAAGAGGAGGCCGCGAAGCACAAACGCCACGGCCAAGGGGCGGTATACTGAAAGGTTGAACTTGCCCACGAACAGAAGCTCACCCCCCCCTTCAAGGGCCTTGTAAAACACATACAATATGTTAATACGTTCACCAAAGGAAGTCCCCAGCTTAACGGAGGCTGGGTGCAGCGGAGCCAACTGCGCAAGGCCAGCAGAACCCAAACAAGTTCCAGATAAGACGAAGGAAGGGGGAGAAGAACCCGTAACCTGATTGGAGTAGGCCTGTCCATGGTGGCTGACACTAACGGGAAGACCTGAAAGAAACCCAGGGCATTGGAAGTTAAAGGCTGCAAAGCGACTGTAGCGTATACGGCGAAGGGGGTATAGCCTGACAGCGTGCTGGGCCAGGGAAATATTGGAGATACCGTAGACCCCCCCCCCCCCCCCAAAGGGAAAAGGAAACGGCCACACAAGCAGCAAAACAGAAAGGGCCTGCATTTGGGGGGGGGGGGTGGCATAAAAGCCCTGATGCAGGTCGGCAAAACACAAAAAAAGCGCCCAGCTACCAACAGCCGCCCAGGTGCACTCACCCCCTCATGACAGCCCGCATGAAGGAGAGGACCCACCTATTAAGAATTCGGACTTGCTACTGGAATTAAAAGACATTAAAGAAAGCGCCTCTTAGCTTGTCAAGTCAATCACAGATCTTAATAGAAACACCCTGGCGATTGAAAGAAGAGTTGATGAGGTGGAGACCACGGTGGCAGAAAAAGGGCACGAACAAGAGGACGAAGGAGCTGGAACAGCAGATGGAGCGGGTCCAAGGTAGGCAAGAGGATGCCGAAAATAGAACCAGGTGTAACAATATACGCATCCGGGCGATCCCCAAAGCTATACCAGACGGAAACCTGCAGCACTACGTGGAGGACTTGTTTTGACACATCTTGGGCTCAACTGATGAGAGATAAATTGTACTGGACCGGTCTCAAAGAGTATACTCAACGTATTGGCTCAATAAAAACCTGACGCTGGACGTATTGACTAGGGTTCACCTATTTAAACTGAAAGAGGACATCATGCAGGCGGTGTGTAGAATGGAACCAATCCACTTTCGGGGGCGCCAATCTTTGCTCTACCAGGACCTGGACCAAGCCACTCTTCTGAAGAGAAAACGCCTGAGGGTTGTCAGCCCCCAGCCCCCTCCTCCCCCACCCCCCAGGGACTGATTTGAATGGAGGGGCCAGCGGTACACTATCACGAAGGAGGAGGAAATGGAGGACCTTATGAGAGAGGAGGAGGGGATCGGCGGGGGAGACATGGAGGGACCCTCGAAAGTGAACTCTGGGGAAGAAACGAGGTCGGAGATGGAGAAATTGAGACCCGGGAGGCCTCACCCGCAAGGTCATAGCAGAGAGTCTAAGATCTCTGATCTCATATAAGCGGTTCATAAGTGGGAATGAATGGGAGCTGTGTCACAATGTTTGATCCGAAAGTTGAGATAAATTGAGGTGGGGGTGATTGTTGTAGGGTGGGTCTGCCTGGAACGGTGAGACAAGTGTCTGAAAGGGACAGCTGGACCCTAATTCCCGGGTGCAAAGTACAACCCTGTGACTCACGGTGGTGTGGCTATGGTGATAGTTAATGTTCTGTTTATAGGGAAGTGCGGTGATACATAAGGCTGGGGTATATGTAGTGAAAAGGTTGAGTATAGGTGCTGGAGGAGGGGCATGTCGCAAGATTCTGAATATGGCTCATCTTACATTTGTAACTTTAAATGTACAGGGGCTGAATTCCCCAGTCAAGAAATCAATCATGAGGAGACTTAGAATTACAGGCCTCTGTGGTTTGGATGCAGGAGACACACCTGCTTCAGGGGGATGAGCACAGATTAAAACATAGGGCCTTTCCCATGCAGTACCTGGCCTCCAGTGGGACGAAGAAAAGTGGAGTGAGCATACTGATAGCCAGAGGGATACATTTCAAGAAACGATTTGTAAGGGGAGATCTGGAGGGTCGTTATTTGGTTCTGTGGGAGGACTGATGGGCCAGCAGGTTACTCTGGTGGCGGATTGTGCCCCTAATAAAAACCAGGACCAGTTCTTGCTCAAGTCTAAATATGGGTGGGCTTCAACTGCATAATGGACGCTTCAATGGACAAGACGCTTACACCCACACCGAACGACATTAAATGCAGATGCCGTCTTAGAGAACTGCACCTGATAGAGACCTGGCGGTTATTCTGCCCGGAAGAGAAATCCTATACCCACTATTCAGGAGCACACCAGGGTTTTTCGCAGATCGACATGATCCTGATCTTGGAGACACTGGTTCCACTGGTTACCTGGTTGGAAATAGGGGTGAGATCTCTCGGATCATGTGCCTCTCTCTAAAAGTAGACCCAGTGGTCCTGCTCTCGTGTGCTCGCAAACCACGGCGGCTAAACAAACTGACTCTAAAGGAGCAGGTCCTTAGGTCCAACATAGAATCCACCCTGAGAAACTATTTTAAAGAAAACATAACACCAGTTGTAGACTGGGGTACAATCTGGGATGCTAGTAAGGCATTGATCCGAGGAGAATTTATCACTCGGATGGCAAACCTCTTCAAAGAGAGAGTGAGACAGAGGTTGGAGGTAGGGGGGGGGGGTCACAGAGGTGCAACATAGGGACAAAGGGTCACAGAGAGCCTGGCGGGAACTGAGGGCTATTGCTGCCCTAGAGACACACACCTAGTGGACAAGTCAGCGCAGCTGCTCCTCCGGACCAGGCAAACGTACTATATCAAGGGGGATAAAGCTAATCGGTTCTTAGTTGCCAAATTGAGGAAACAAAATTCCCTAAACTATATTAGCCAACTAAAGAGCCCCTGGGGGAAATTGGGGGAGAGGGGAGAAGGAAATAGCTGACATCATGCATTTCATACTACACGCACAACCTGGCCGGGGATAACTTGGAGAGGGAGATACAGAAAGCATTCCTGGGAGAAGTGCAATTACTGAAGATTCCAGAGGCAGACAGGCAAATGCTAGAGGCCCTGTTCTCGGAGGAGGAGGAGGAGGAGGAGGTGGGGTTGCCATAAACGCTCTGAAGGGGAACAAATATCCAGGACCTGACTGGCTTGGAAATGCATACTACAAGACGTTTAAGACTATACTAACGGGTGCCCTAACAAAATTGTTCACAAAAGGCATTCGGGGTCGATCTCGGGGGTACATGGGTGGTCCCGCTACCACAGTGCTCTTGCTAAAACCCGAAAGAGACCTGTCCAACTGTGAGTTATCGCCCCATCTCGCTTTTGAACGGAGACACAAAACTGTACACATCGATCTTAGCACAGCAGTTGTCCAAAGTTCTCCTGACTATCATACACCCAGACCAAGCCGGATTTGTAAAAGGTCGCCACACATATGATAATATTCATAGAGCCATAAATACTTACGATGGGGGACGTAGGTCAGGACAACATATGTCGGTATTGGCCCTGGACGCTACGCGGGCCTTCAACAGCTTGGATTGGAATTTATTTACTATTGACCCTAGAAACGTTCGGGTGTGGCCCAGTTTTTCACATATAGTCTTGGCTAGTTATGGGAATCCGACCACTATACTAATAGTAAATGGGCAGCTCACGGATAGCATTCTGATACGCAAAGGGCCTCGGCAAGGGTGTCCACTGTCCCTGCCTATCTTCGCCCTGGCATCAGCATCCTTGGCACAGGCGTCTGGGTGGAACGGGAGAAACTGGGGGTGGAGGCAGGGGCCAGCGGTACTCAGAAAATAGCCCTATACGCAGACTGTTTTACACTTTCTAAAAACACTGCACATTTTCTTCCCAGGGTTATTAACCTGCTGGATGGGTTCGCGTAGGTCTCCGGATTCCATGTTAATTACTTTAAGTTTATGGCTCTCAATATCCTCAAAGATTCAGAGCAGCTGGTGGAGTGGGCGAGATGCAACCCACTGAAATGGGAGCAAAGGTCAATAAAATAGCTGGGGATAAATCTGGCATCCACACACAGCAGGCTGTATCGGACCAACATTCCAGGCTTAGAGCACCTCCAAAGACGGGATATTCAGGAGATTTTGTGGTTTGCGTGCATTGCAGCAGTCGATGTCCCTCCTCCCGAGGTTCCTATATGTGATGGGTACTCTCCCAATACAGGTCCCAGGGTTGGCGATTACAAATTTGCAGAGATGTCCTGGCTTTTTTATTTGGAAAAGGAGACCAAGGGGTGTCTAGGAGGGCCCTATTTAGATGACATGTACTTGGTGGGGGGGGTGGAGGGAGAGTAGGTGTACCTGACTTCTGCAGATATCTATGGGCGGCACGGGTGGCACCAATGCTTCAATGGACTCCCAGGGAGAACCAGAATAGATGGGAAACCTTGAACTAAGATTCTCCTGGAGTACTTGGGCTTCTTGCCCCCTAGACAAAGAGGGAAACGGGGCATGTTAAGGTACTACAAGGGAGGTGAATAAAAGTGGGAGGGGGGCCCACTCGCACCAATGGCCTACAACCCAGACTTTACGCCTGCAATGCAACCCAACTTTTGGCGGCAACCTGGTGTATTCGGACTTCTTTGAGGAAGAGATACCATTGACCTATGAGGAAGAGATACCATTGACCAAGGATGTAATGAAAAGTTTGATACCTGAAAGCGCGTGCTTCCGATATGCCCAAATTAGACATTGCATCAGAAACACCAAAGTAAAAGAAAGGGCTAGTCGAAATACAATAGGGCTGGAACGCATGGTGAAGGAGGGAGTCCCAGAGAAGGGGGGGGTGTCGAGGCTGTACTGATTTAATAGATGGGTCTGACCCGGAAGAGGCCCTACCATACATGCTGAAATGGGAGCGGGATGTGGGGAAACCCGTCACAGGGGAGACTTGGAATCAAATTTGGAGGCGGGCAATGAAAGGTTGGAGCTGCAGCCCCATTAAAGAAGCTGCATACAAATTATGCCTAAGGTGGTACATATGGCATTGCATGCACTCTATTAATGCAGACGACTCTTCGATATGCTGGCGGGGCTGTGGGCAGAATGGGGACCTGATTCATATGGGGTTGGCCTGCCCGGTGGTGATGTATTGGAAAATAATTCTGAGCCACATTAGGGAAATAACTGGGATACAATTGCCCCTTGATCCTGCTGTGGTCCTGTTGGGAGAAGTAGTGGAGGGAATCTATGCCGCCGCCGGATGTAATGGCACCCTCATCACCCATATGCTGAGTGCGGCTAGATCAACCTAGCCTAGGCATGGAAGAATAAGCAGTGGCCGGTGGTAGCTACGTGAGACTATGGGGGGTGATGGCTATGGAAAAGGTGACAGCCTTGGCGTATGGAGCTTATCAAAAGTACTTAACCACGGCGAGGCACTTCCACAAATTTATGGGGGATAGGAAGCAGATGTACTTCAAGCCTAAGGTGCTCCGCAAGGTTTCTATCATCTGAAACTGTTCTAGACTTGGGCACATGACTCAACTTGTAATGTAAGGTGTCATCGAAAGATTCATCAATTCAATCTAATATGGACAATTAAACAAGGGAAAGGGAGGGGGGAGGTGGGGTTATAAATGTTGAAATTAGGACCCTAATTACACTGCAATGGAAATATGAAAGTTGTAATTTGCAGAACAAGAAGGTGGAATGTTGTATTATGCAATGTGAAATTGTTACTGGGTCCCCAAATAAAGTTGGTTGAAAAAAAAAAACTTCTACACTTGGTGGCGATATATAGATGTCCTCATCTGGACAGATGAGTTGGAAGCAGCTAATTTTTTTGGGTGGGTTAACCAGCAAGATGGCCATTTGAAATGCACATATACAGCGAATTGTAATGCAATCAACTATTCGGACTTGACCATTCGAGTGGACGGTGAAAACAAAAGAATGGTGAAACCATTCCATAAACAAATGGATAAGAACTCACTTTTGCACTACACCAGTTTCCACCCTAAACACACTAGATAATCTGCTGCTGGGCCACTTTCTCAGATAAAAAAAAGTACCATCCTCAAAGACTACAAACAAGAAGCAGAAAACCTGAGGGATAAACTGTATAAGTGGGGATACCCACTGAAACTCGCAGAAAAAGCCATGAAATGGGTCAAGAATAGCAACCTGGAAGCCCTTTTGGATCAGAACAGAGAAGGCATTGCCAACATGGCTAAAGGAAGACTTATTGTTAAAGAAAATTAATTGATCTATCTGACAAAAGACTCAATAACAGGCTTGAATGAGCGGGTAGAGGAATGGTGACTACAGTGGGAGCCGTTCTAAATATTCCCCTTATCTTTAACTAAGAGAAAAGACAAGCAAAGTAGAAAAGAAATTGACCTTTTTTGAGTTCATCTACTATGTTATAACCAGATGGGATGGAGACAAATGCACCTCATCTCGGGTATGTAGAGGACAGAGTGATACAAGGATGTGCCATGGAGCATAGGAAATAACTGACGTTTGTAACTAAAGAAACGAGGCAGTGCGTAGAGGAAAGGATCTAGAACTGACAGGTTTATTTGGCTGGTTAATATGGTAATACGTTTGAGCAATCAAGCTTCTGTAGTGCAAGGACCCAAAACGGCTGAACAATCGAATAGAACGGTAAGCCGGGAGAGTGCGCACAGTAGTGAGACAAGCTCGGGGATTGGAAGATCGCCTTATATCGTGCCTTTTTTGTGTTGTGTGCAGGTATTTTCTGTGTGGCATTAGAGGACGGTAGTGCACGGATAGCGATCTTGCCGCAGGCAGCCTGTTCCTGCTTTTTTGGAGATCGCACCTCGTGGTGACCTCAATTGTTAAGTGCCGTGTGGAGACATTGTGTTTCTCACCGCAGTAGAGCTAATGACAAGAGTCGCAATAACGATCCAAACTAAGGGCCGTTGGTAATGGAATCATGCTGTTTACTTACAAAGGAAGTTGCATACTGGAATGTGAATGTTTGTAGTAATACAACGTGAATAGTAACACATTAGTAAAGGTAGGAAGTGGAACCCAGGAACACAAAGGAACGAGAACAGGAATGTCTGAAAAGGTATTTTAATTTAAATGGTACCAGCAGTATTTGGTAGCATGATATGTATATCTGCTATGGCTGAAAAGAGGTAGCATGGGGAAATGTAAACTCGGCAGAATAAAGAGTATGAGCACAAGAATGCTGCACACACGCTTATAAAAGGCATAGAACCGAAAGGGCCCGCTATAAGAAGAAAACTGACTGGGTGCGCCAGTTGCCCATGCCCGTGGTTGCTTTAATCTTTTACACCTTATATTTTTCCCTAGAGAGGCACTAGCTCCTCGAGGCAGAACTCTGGTTAACAGAGGGAGTTCTTGCTGGAAACAAAAGTTTTACGCGGCAACCAGTGGTAAAAAGCTAGAGGTGGATATCGAAAATTGGGCCTTAAGCATGAAGGCTACAAGAGAAGTAAACCACGCCTAAACCACCAGGGTGCAGACCAGACTCACAGAAGGTGAGTGTGTGCGAAATGCAATCTAAACTATGCCAATTTATGTTCTAGGGAATTAACCTCCCTTGCACAATTGGACTGTACGGTGTTGGGCAGAAACCTGTGCAGTTCCCTAAGGGACCACTGCAAAAGGCTTAAGACTACAGGTGTTGGCAGTAAACCCAAGTGGTAGCAGTCTGTACCACCCAGATTTACCTGGTAGCTGTGGCTGAGCAGCCAGACTTCTCTGGAAGAGTTAGACAGTATATAGAGTATACAAGATAGGTACCAAAATACAGTAGCACAAGCAAACACTGACCACAGCTTGGGTATAAAAGCATATAATTATTTATTTAAAAACACACTTTGTAAAATACACTAATATGGCAAGCAAGTTCAAACAGTCACTATTAATATATATTCATCCCTGATTACTTATTGAACAAGTCTTAGTTAAAACACCACTTATTTTCAGACAGAGGTGAGCGCTTAACTCAAGATGGCACTCCAATAAGTTAATTAAAAAGGGAGGGGAAAAAGGCATAATTAGGAACATACACAATACCAACACTTTAGGAGAACCAGAGCAAGTCAGAAAAGGCAGAATCTACTGAGGAGCAAGAAAGTCATAGGCCAGGCCCACTCTTGGAGAGCAAGGCGGAATGTGTCCAAGATCACACAGTTTAATAGTGCATTTAAAGAGTTGTTGCAAAGAGTTCAAAAAGGGTTGGCTCCAGTCAGGAAAAGTTAGTTAATAGGTCCCAAGTCACCCCAGGATAGAAAGTCAAGGATTTACAGGACACCTTGAACAGTCTGTTGCAAGGGAGACCAGGCAGTACTCAGTACCTGAAATGGTGAGAAGGCTCCAGCGGGGGCAGTTGTTCCTGGCAGCGGGTGCAAGTCGGTGGTTCGTCCAGGGGAAGAGGAGATCTCGACGTGGATGAAAGCTGGAGGTCGTTGCACTACCAGGGAAGAAACCAGCCGCGGAGTTTCTCGGTAAAAAGGTACTACCCTTTTATTCGCGGTAGTGGTGAAGCGTGGCTATCCGGCCGCCGGGGTGCTTGGCACGGGCGATTCGACCACGAGACGATCCAGGAAGGCGAAAGAGGGCGAACCGATTATCCCCACCAGCTCAGAGGAAGAAGACTGTCCGGGATGAAGATCTTCTCTGTCGTTGGGAAGTGGTGAGACGGTTCAGCAGGGCTCCACCGGTGGTGTCGTCGTTGCAGGTCGGCTCAGCTTCTCCCTCTTCGGATTCTTTGGTCCTGTGGCGACTTCTGAAGTTCCAGTCCCCAAAGCCCTGCTTTTATGCAGAAAACCCCCATTCATCAGTCCTAGCTGTCACTCAAACATGCGAACTGGGCCAATCGCACAAGAGTGCGACTTGAGTTGCCGAGGCAACTCAGTCCAGGGTGCCTAACCCCTCCCCCATCCCCCTCACACATCCTGTAGACCCAGACAGTGGCACCACTTTTGGAGGCTTCTGTGGAGAAGCCCACCAAAAAGTGGAACAAAGGGCTCGACTTGGGTTGGAGTTACAGAGGCGAACAGACGCCATTTTAAAACCGAGTCCTGGCAAAAAGACCCAACCGGGGAATAAATATTAAATAAATAACCCGGTGGTATCTTTAACATTGCACCAAAAAGTGGTGCGTTTAAAATGAATGGGAAAATCCCATAGGAAATATTCTGGTGGAATATTTCGCGTGGTAACCACTGCCACCAGCCAGAAACTCGACGAGGGGGGACTGCACAGTGCCCCCTCGAAAAAGAGACCCAGGGGCAATCTAATGACCCCTACCAGTACTTCCACAATATGATGGTGTGTACTGGTTCTGTTCCCAATTTAAGACTAGTAAAGTCAATGGTGACTTTACATGCCCTGGGAGTCTCAGGATATGGAGTCTGTTTGGGGGGGTCACTATGACATCGCTGTGTTACTGCACTGAGGGTGCTGTGTAACACACTTACCAAAAATACATGAAACCCTATGGAGTAAAAGACCCCATAGCCCATTAAACACATTACAAAGTCAAAGGATATCTCAAATCCTGCCAAAGAGTGGGAGAAAGAGTCTCGCTCTTAGCAGGAGAAAAAAAATAAACCCCAAAAATCCAGCAAAGCTGCTGGGGGACTCACTAGGTTTGGGAAAACCTAAACAGAGAATTCTCCCTAACATACGGTATTCTAAATTGATGCTAGTTGGTAGTGAGTAACTGATGCCTTCAATATGTCCTTTCTGTAGGGTACACCCGAAGACGCGTATAAACTTACAAGGTGGTGATGAAGAAATACTACTAACAAGTGGCCGGTTTAGACAGCCGATGTGTCCAAGACGACACCACTTGAAAATGCAGCAAAGAATGACGACTTTATTTGTGAAATGGGAACTAGTGGATTTTCTTAGTGTTCCCTTGAAGAATTTTCAGAAAAACATTTGAGTATGAAAGGAAAAAAAATGGGTGAGAATGTAGTAGTGGAACGATGCTGTATGAGCTATATGGATGCGAAGTGATTATATTGACACAATTCCGTGAAACATTTATTAGACATTGTTTTATTTGTATTCAAAAATCAGTGTGCACTATTTGTAATATCTATCTGAAGTAAGAAATGTATCTTTTTTTTTCAGTTATTTTTTTTTATTGAAATCTTGGACCACATAAAATACATCTCAATATGTAAACCGTTAGTATAGCATCACAACTAATTAATATCTTCGTGCCGGATTTCATTTTAACTGATTAACAATACATCTGTTGCTCTTACTCTTTATCATGTTCCTATATACAGGTTAAAAAAGGTTATCTTGAACTGGGATTGCAAGCAATTCAAAAGCAAAACAAGGGGAGTAAAGAAAGGTAAGAAAAGAAGAAGAAAAAAGACTTCATAGTATCTTTGGTACTTTGGTCTAAATCATACACATCAGAATCATTGTCATGGATTCAACAGGTACTTCACAAGTCCCTGTTGAAAAAACATGTGCTGCTTTTCTGCTACATAGTCTAGGAATGGCCCCCACGTGCTCATGACCTTAGGGAGCTTCCTTTCGATCGTGGCTGTCAGTTTTTCCATTGCAAGTAATTCCCAAACTTTCACCCACCAATATGCAATATGCGGACCCTCCACATCTTTCCAAAATCGGGCTCGTGTGAGCCGAGCGGCCATAAGTAGTTGAGGGATTAGTTCAGCTCTGAGCCCCGACAATGGGTAGGTTCTGTCTTTAGGGACATACCCAACAATAGTATTTGAGGGTCCATTGGAAGCAATGTATCTCAAATCTCCTGGATTTCGGATTTTATCTCCAGCCAGAATGATTGTATAATTGGGCAATGCGACCATAAGTGTCCCAGATTGCCTCTCTCGCCACACTCGTGCCAGAATGTGTCTGGAAGATCTGGGTTCATTGCATGTAGTTTATGTGGAGATAGGTACCAGCGATAGCATAGTTTGAGAGACCCCTCCCTAACTGCCATGCATCGTGAGGTCTTATGGGCCCTACTCCATATATTTTGCCAGGATTCCTGGGGGATCGCTATCCCCAGTTCCCTCTCCCATGCTATTATATAGGGTAATTTTTCCTCTAGTGGGGGGTTCTCCAGGAGGCGGTAACAAGCGGCTATTCTATGGGCCCGTTGGCCCTCCATAACTGTCAATTCTATCCCTGTAGGGGGAAGGGGGGGGGGGGTCTAGTGGCTGCTCGTCTTCGGCTCGGGTGCGTGACCCAATGACGCAGCTGTAGGTATCTGAACCTCTGTTTCAGGGAGCCTAAACTTCATCTTGCATTCTTCAAAGGTTAAGGGTATGTTATTATCATACAGATCTCGTAATCTTAACGGTTTCTCATCTGACCAGAGGTGATATGCATTAGGTTGGAGACCTGCAGAGAAGGCCAGATTCTGTGTGATAGGAGAAAGGGGGTCCAATCTAATTGAGAAGCCTTGTTGTGCACAGGCTTTATCCCAGCAACAAAGCGTATTTGTTGTGGTAGGCCGTAGGAAGGTTTGGTGAGTACATGATTCTTTTGGGAGGAATGGCAGGAAGCTCAGGGGGTGTCATGATGCCTACCCCCGGGCATCTGGACCAAGCCCATCCGCCCCGGAAGCAGGCATCCAGACATTTAGTGAAACCTCAGAAGCCCCGGCTAGGGGCGATCTGGGTTCAGTCCTGGCGCCTTAGGCGCCAGGCGCATAGTCATCACTTACCTCAGGCAGACCATGCTGCACATGCATCCAGGCCAACGTGAGACCTGGAAGGGACTATTTTTCTGCAAGGACTATTTTTTTTTTTTATTTTTATTTATTTATTTTTTTTTTACTCGGGTGTGGTTCTAGGGACTTCTTACCTGGGACTACTTTTGAGGCTATTTAAACCACGCCCGATCTACAACACGCTTCACGTTATTCTGCAGCGTAACGCTCACCGTGCCTGCAAACCTGCATCCAGTCTTCTGCCATGCCCGCCTCGCATCCGGAGCTCCTAGAAGAAGGGGGGAAAATAGGAGAAGAGGTTAGGTTACGGACATTTCTTACCTGATTCCGGATCTTGCACCATTCTGAGCCTGAAGGGACATTACTTCGACATGCGTTGCTTTGCAGCTGCAGCGCCGCTCCATTCTCACCAGTCCACAGCATCTTCGACTCGGCGCTGCCTCCATTTTCTTTGGCGATCTTCAACACCTGGGGAAAAAAGACAAAGGAATAGCGAGGTGAGCCTAGAGAGACTACCAAGACCATAATTTTACCACAAGGCTTACCTGATTTACCACCGGAGGCATTATCCTTCAATACGTCGCATCTTCTTACGCCGCATCTATGAAGGAAGGAAAAAACAAGTTAAACTCGCGCAACTTTACCGGATAGTGTTGGGTAATAGACTCTTACCTGAACGCCACCAGCAACCTTCAGACAGTATTTGTTGCTGCAAAATCACCAATGGGTGCAAGAGTGAGCATTGGACATATTGAACTCTTTAAACTCTTTAAACTTGGTAAACTCTGGAGTCTATAATCTTCTAGAACTCGATACCCCAAACCAGTGAAGTAACTGGTATCTACGCGCCCCTGCAAGCCACGCAGGATGGAGAGCTCATCCATTAAAAACATAAGGTGAGGACACTAAGTGGGAATATTGGAGGTGGTCAGCGGGGAGAGCGGGAGCAGTGGGGAGGTGTCTGCACTCAAATCCACGGGACTAAAACCCTTTCTCCATCTACAGGAGAATATTCCTACGAGTCAAGCACACGAGACTAGGCGGGTCCGTCCAGACAGCCATCTTTGCCCTACGCTTCACGTTGGTGGAGGCCGCTGCTGTCCGGGTTCGATCGACGCCCCTGTGGGAACCAGGTGAGCGTAACGGGGGGACTGAAGACGCTGCCTGTTCAATATCGTACCATTTGGGTGAAACCTCCCTCGGACCGGACCAACCCAGCATTACCGCTACCTGGGCTGCTCTGAAGTATCTCGGAATAGAAGGAAGTCCTAGGCCCTAGCTTCCTACTGGAATCCTGCTGCAATGAAATTGATTCTTAATTATTAATAAATAAAATACTTTCAGATTTAATGGAGTCGTTTTGCAGTTAAGCTAATCGTTTCAGTACATGAACAGTGTTGAATAGCAAGTGCATTGGGTGTCCCAGATTAAGAACTGACACAGGACCATAGGAACATTTTATAATGTGTTTAGCACTGTTTTGCCTTAATCTTTTTATAGTCCATACCTAGCTATGAATAGGACAGAGTAACCCTGATTCCCCACAGAGCGGCCATGTCTTCCTTTGCCGTGATATGATGAAGGTTAGATGGAGTTCTCACCAAGAGTTTTTTTTTTTGCAGAAACTCTGATTTCCCTGGGGCCAGCTTGGAATCGGTTCCTTTTCCTCGTATTTTATTTTTTAGCAATTTCATATAGCAGGCTACAATTTTCATTGACCACTAACCATTGGAGGTTGACATGGATTCTTGGCGAGTAAGAAATTGAGTGCTCTCTGCATTTGGAGAATTGTGGTGGCGAGTGACTATACTTGGCATGTAGCTTGCAACTTGAAATGTTCACCTCTGCATTTAGTGTGCTCCTTACTCCAAGGAGAAGCATAGCGCTTAAGGCTTATTGCATTGTCCTCTTTAAAATTAGATTCTGTGTAGAATTGTTGCTGTTTGGTGTCTGAATGAGAACAGGTTACATAAAATAGGATGTTATGGGAAATTTCAATCTGCTATTGGGACGGTGCATGATAGTGTTAGTTGTAAAAATACTAGCACTCTGCAACAGTGATTGTCCAGAATCGGAAAATGTTGTTGAAGGGCTAGAAGATGTTGGGATGAAGAGGCTAGACAATGTATGCTGTCTGATGTGATGAAAAGAACCCCAGCAGTTCTCGCTGAGAGCTTCTTCCATGCCCTTTGCTAGGTGCTCTATTTCGGAACCAATAGCCGATGGGGAGTGGAAGCGGGTGGGGTGGCAATACATTGTTGAAGGTGGTGGGTTTGCATTAAAGTACAGCCATGTGAAAATGGTTGAATTCTAAAATTCACCCGTTTTATGTCCATGCATTTATTAAAATACGCCATCTAGCTAACAGTGGTGTTATCACCAAACAAATTGTATTGTCTGTCTCGATTGGATAGGACATCTGCTGTCATCGGAAATTACAAAATTACTTGCATAGGAAGAGGGAGATTTTTGGGGTAGTCCCTCAGTAAACTGTTTTCAATGGGGGCGAAGTCTAATCTGACTGGCTGGTTAAGGGATATTTTGTCTATGCGCTTGGGCTGTTGACTGGTGTAAAGATGTTTTGCATTTACATTTTAAGCTGACTAATCTCATGTCCCCTATTTTTTTTATTTTTCAATTCATGTGTATAAAAGTACTACTTTTTAACACTATCGGAACATAATTACATTTTTTTAAAACATCAACATCCAAAATCATCCTTTAAAATCAAATGTAAAAATCTTGTGATAGCAATACATCTGATTTCATGACAGCTAAAATTCTATTCCATAAATACTTCTCTAACATCTCGTTATGTACGAATTTTGCAAACACCTCCACACAGTTTATGTAATACACTACATTCACTACATGGATGACGCAAACGCAACGATTCAACCATCCAAGAACAAAATCTAGTTTGTAAAACCTTTTCCCACACCCATGAATTCTCTTGTACAATGCAAATTTAATTTCAACCTCAACTTATTTCGTATAGCTTTAGGATGCTTTTCAAGTAGACCTGGATTGCATTGACTTGATTTTGGATTTAAAATGGTAAAAAAGATAATGTATTACAGATGCTCTGTTGTCAATCACATCCCGTTCAAACAAAATTGTTGTTTTTTTTTTTTATTTGACAGTTTCAAAAGCATGTTTATTTTGGTTTTCTTTTTTTGTTCTTTTTTTTTTTTTACCAACTTGAATTTTAAACCATAAACAACATTCAAACATATTGGTGAGAGTCAGAAAAGCAACAATTTACATAACAGTTCCTTTGACAATAATAACCGTCAGTTAACAGTAATTCCACTTCGGAAAATCTCCCCTCACACTCCAATTTGAACTTTGACAGCACAAACACCACTTATACACATACAAAAACTCCCATATTCCACCAAACATATTAATTCTATAAACTACCAACACTTGTGGGATCGCTATTGGGTCATGTGCGCTATTTACCACCAAAAATCTTACAAAATGGGTCGGCAGCAAGTTATATCTTACCCTCAAACTTCCCACAGAGTTTGTAACAAAAATACAAATTGAAAAACTGGTTCGGGAAGATATCTCGCGCTCACACCTGTACTTTCACAAAAATTCCTCAACAATTTTAGTCAAATCAACATCAATTAAAATCCATCAGTACAATAATTCCTAACAAATTGTTTTTTAATTTGTCAAAGAAAAACAGCCAACAGCCGACACGTGTTTCGACCTTAGGTCGTTCTCAAGGCCCATATATAAATCTCTACCTTGTTTCCAGATACACATTTATGTGTACAAAAGTTTGGTGTGATAGCCTTCAGCTATATATAAATAGGAAACTTAATCGTTAGAAGCTGATTTGAAAATTGAATTGACAACTCAAGACCGAGTAAACTGATTGATCCGTTACACTTCAAACAGGAGAATTCTAGAGATTTATATATGGGCCTTGAGAACGACCTAAGGTCGAAACACGTGTCGGCTGTTGGCTGTTGGCTGTTTTTCTTTGACAAATTAAAAAACAATTTGTTAGGAATTATTGTACTGATGGATTTTAATTGATGTTGATTTGACTAAAATTGTTGAGGAATTTTTGTGAAAGTACAGGTGTGAGCGCGAGATATCTTCCCGAACCAGTTTTTCAATTTATATTAATTCTATACCTTACTCAAACAAATCATTGAAAGAATTCCAATTTTCACTCTCGAAGCCGAGATGCTCGAGACCTTTCATACTTTGAAAGCGTGCGCATATCCACCACCCAATTATCAGTATGCGGCTTCTTACGTGACTTCCACAGTTTCATAATGTTTTATTGCCATTAATAATGCCCTATCAATCCATTCAGAGGCATCACAGATTTCCAAACATCTACCTACTTTCGAAAGAAAAACTGCAGACATGAAAGTCAGAGGGAACGACTTACCTATCACTAGATCTACCTGATCTATAACCTTCTTCCAGAATGTTAGCAACGTATCGCACTCCCAAAGCATATGCAGATAAGTTCCCTTTGAATGAGAGCATCCCCAACATGAATCAGATTCTAGCAAACCCCGCTCTTTCATTTTCAATGGTGTCCAATAAATACTTCCCAAGATTCGCTGATTAACATATCAAGTTAAAATCCATTTTGGCTCTTACTGTTACCCTCCAAGCATTATCCTATTCAGGTTCAGATATATCCCTCCCCAATTCAATCACCCATTTATTCCGCAATTTCTCCTAGGAGTCCCGCATACACACCTGAACAGGCATACGTTTAGTAAACGTAGAGACTACATTCGGAGTAGCAGTACACAATGTACACACTTGGGGCTTGTCACTTAATGGTTCACCTAACATTTGATGTCTCTCCAACATCAAGTTTTCTAGTAACCTATATCTCTCAAACTCCCTATTGCCTAATCCATATTGAGCCATCAGGCCTTCAAACGTAACCATCCTACCATCTTTCCACACATCCATTTTAAAAATACCTCTTATTAGCCCATCCCCTCCAGTGTAACACTTTGTTCTCAATCTGTAAACTGGGATTCGACCAAAGAGAAGCAGAACTGTAAAAAAACATTTTGTCCACACCCTTGAATCAAGGAGACTAAAGCAGATTTTGTTGCTGTAACGGTTCTATCTTAAACCCAGATTTCGGTAACTTCCCATATGAATATAAGCAGTCCACAGGGAAACGACTCAACTTTTCCTTCTCCATCCGAAGCCAAAACGGATCAGAACCCCCTATCCTCTCCAAAGTCGTAATACGCTTTTTTCAAAAGGAATCCTTTATAATAATTATCCAATATTGGTTAACCAAAACCCCCATCTCTAACACTATGTATTAAAATAAATCGTGGAATTTTTGGTCTCTTGCCCACCCCCCACAGAAAATCCATAATTTTATCAATACGCTTCAACGCCTTCTTCGTGAACTTTAAGGGAAGGGATTGAAAGTAATAAAAGTCAATCTATCCCATCTACGTATATCCTTCAGTAGCGTTTCCTTCAATTTGTCTATATTAAAATCAACTATCCTTCTAATATCCTGCATCAAATAGACACCCACATATTTCACGGCGACATCTGCCCACCGACGGTCCCAATCCAATGACCTTCTACTAAGTGGATTCATTTTCAACAGAAAGACCACCATTTTCCCCTAATTCAATTTATAGCCTGATGGTCGTCCCACTTCCTGCAACATCTCCCGAAGTAGATTTCCTCCCTCAGCTGGATTTGTCAAAACCAACGTTGGGTTATCGGCATATGCCAACACTTTTATTTCACTCTTTTAATTTCCATCCACAAATATTCCATTCTTGCCTAATATATGCCAGCAATGGCTCAAGAGCCAAATTGAACAGAAAGGGGGAAGTGGCCAACCTTGTCTGGTTTCCCTAAAGATGAAAAGAGCCAGGCATAACCTCATTCACCCATATTTTAGCCGAGATGTCCTATTGTAAAGCACCAATCACATTAAAAAATTGTGGACCAAAACCCATTTTGATTAAAGTATAATTTAAAAATGACCAGCTAACAAAATCAAACGCTTTCTCAGCATCAAAAAATACAAGTAAACTTTCATCCACTTCCTTACCTGACAGGCCAATAATATTCAATAAAGTTCTAATATTATCATACCCATATCTCCTGTCCATAAAACCAACTTGTGAATAATCGATCAACTTCCCCCATGTATTTTTGCAACCTAATAGCCATAATTTTAGCAAAAATGTTCATATCAACATTTAAAAGAGATATATAGGCAGATAATTACCACATTTAGTAGAGTCTTTCCCTTGTTTAGGAATTAGTGTGATGACTGCTTCTTGCATTGAAGGACACAACTTTCCCTCTGAGAGAAACTGATTATTCAGGGAACACAATTTTGGGATCAAAGCCGTACCAAAAGTTTTGTAAAACTGAACCGGTAACCCATCTAGCCCCGGAGATTTACCCACATTAAGTTGACGGATAGCCTCCTCCACTTCAATTTCACAAATCTGAGCATCCAAACTCTCCCTTCCCTCATCGGACAACCTGGGTATTTCAATTTTTGCAAAAAAAAATGTCCCATGTATTCATCATTCTGCGAATCCTCCGAATACAAGGAAGCATAAAAAGATTCAAAGCATCCACAGATATCTTTACTTTTAACCTTCACATTCGCTGCATCATCTAAAATCCTATGAACAAATGACCTCTCAGATAAACTCTTTAGCTTGTTAGCCAATAAACGTCCACTCTTATCCCCTTCCTCCCAAAATCTTTGCTTTAAAAAGTACATTCCTCTTTCAAACTGTTCATCCAAAGCTTCCTTCAATTTACTCTTAGCATCTTCCATTCGTAACCTATTCTGCTTGCCACTAGACAGCATATACTTGTATTGCAGAATATTTGTTTTACCTTTCCTTGGAGCACTTCCCAGTTCTTTCTGCGACAAATTACTATTCAGAAGCATAGAACTTCAGTGATTCTTCCAATGAAGGAAAAACCTTGCAATATGAGATTCAACTTTGAAGTTAAATGTAATAAACTATCTACAGAGGGATTTAAAAGCTTTCTAAACAGCTGTAAAAGTAGCCCTTTAACTGCAGCCTCCATTGAGATTAGACCCAGTTTGTACTGGGACTCCTTGAGGGAGTTAAAGAATTCTCCTCCACAGTATAGCCTCGGGTATTGCCCAGTCAAACAAACTGTGTGTAAACTCTGCACCATGTCACCTCTGGCCCAGCTCCACAATTCTGGGGAAAGAGCTAGCCGTTTTGAAGAAAAATTGAATTTATTGAAAAGAATGAAGTCCAATAAATACTAACTTGGCCTCCAGCTTTATGCCAGGGAGTCACTACAATGTTTATGCTCTGAAACAATTAGTCGGCAAAACAAAATTTTACTGGTATGATTGATTCTCACTAATTCAATCTCCTGCATTTGTTTCCATAATTTTCTGTATATATTGAACAATACTAGGAATTCTAAATACATTTCTATTGCTTATCAATAAGTCACTCAAGTTATAACTTCACAAGAGCTTTAAAAAAATATAGATATCTATCATTTTTTTTTTATTGTTAATAAAACATTTATGCCCTGGAACAACCTCCATCCCGCCCCTTGGTTCCTGCAGTGTCTTTGCCATCCCAGTCTCAGTTGATCTTGCTGCTCTCGGTTGTCATAGTCTGAATCTTTTGTGTGTGGGTTTGTCACGGGTCCAACATTCTCTGGTTTTGTGGGCACCATTGTTTTTTTAACACATTTTATTGTTTTTGCTGCATTCAGAACATTTACAAACAACAAAACATCAAAATCAAACTTGGGCCATAATGACCTTTAACAAATTATCTCTCTCAGATATAAAATTGGGTCTTGAACGTTTTTCCATAACTTACACAAGATGTTTACCAGGCTGTCTCTTACACCATACATTCTATGTTTATCACTCAGGCAGTTGCAATGTTCATTGCACCTCTTCATATTTTTGCCATATTTTGTACACCCTGCGCTCCATCATTGCGCACATATTCACGTCCGCATTCCATTGTTCATATTGTGGGTTTATTGCAGAACCCCACAACTTCGCAATGTTTCTTTTGATTAATGATGTGGTGGTTGACAAACAGTTTCTCGTATCTGGATAAGGCTTCCTCCCCCTCCATCCCAAGCAGCAACAGTTTTGGATCTCTACATATCTCCTTCCCAAGAACTTGTGAGCTCATTGCAACACTGTTGCCAGTACTGGTGAATGCTATCACATCCCCATAGTATGTGAAAAGGAGGTGCCCTCCTCTCTTTTGCAATAAAGGCAGAGCGGGTCAGTAATTTTCCCCCATCTGTAGAGCACCACATAATATATCCTATGCAGTATTTTAAACTGTATGAGCCGGAGTCTGGCAGACTATCTCATGTGGGTACATGAGGGTTGTCACCCAGTCTTCCTATTGTATGGTTCTAACCTCTCTCCCATTTCGATTTCAGGCTCAATAGTTCAGTGGTGGTAAAGGAGGTTATAACATTATACATGTGGTTTTGGTGTCAAATTTTGCCTGGATTATGTTCCTCTGAAGAGGGGTACTTTCCGGCATATTTGCTAAGTCTGGGAGATGGGACCTCAACGCGTGTTGTAGTTGTGTGTAGTGATAGCGTTCAGTGAGTGGGAGGCAAAAGGGGGACGCTAAGTATTCAAAAGGCACCAACATACCGTCAGTGATGACATCCCCAACTCAGCTAATTCCCTGGTTCACCCAACTGTTCCAACTCAGGAGTTTGTTTACTTCAAGAAGGTTCCTATTTACCCATAATGGTTGTAAGTGATTATTTGCATCCCAATTTATGTATTTATGTGCTGCTTTCCAGACTAGTGAGACATGTAACAGCATGGTCCGCGGGGACGAGCGGCTTGTTGCTCTATGAAGATGCTCGAGCTGGGTCCCACCTTGCTCTTATATACGTTTGTTATCCTGATGTGTGGCAGTGACTTATCCCCATGCAGCATATCATTAACCACGGCCATTTTGCAGGCCCAGTAATAGGACTGCAAGTTTGGGATACCGATCCCTCCCTCCCATATGGAACATTGAAGGGTACACAAAGCAATACGGGGGTGTCCATCGCACCACAACAGCTTTCTGAGCATGCAGTCACTTTTTTTTTGTTTGAAAATATTCCTGTGGGAATTTTGTAGTATATGTAAGAAGCGTGGGAGGGCCATCATTTTAAGAGCGCAGCTCTACCTAACGGAGTAGACACCCAGTGTTGGAAATCCTGAGAATCTTGCCGTTATCGGGTGGAGGTTTTTCTTCACGAATTCCCCCCCAGATCTGTCGTGCCCTGTATGCTGAGGTACCGAAACTGGGTCGTCGCTATTCGGTATAGGCAATTATCAGGTACTGTGAAGTTCAATTTGTCTAACGGGAATATTATTGATTTGGACCAATTCACACGTAATCCACTAAATGCTTTGCAGTTGTTCAGTAGACTCGTTATTATAGAACAGGAGTTGTGCGGGTCTTTCAGCTAAATGAGTAAATCGTCCGCATACAAGGAAACTTTATCTTCCCAATCGTCTGCCCAAAGGAAACCGGTCCTTGACGTTGATATTCGTAACGGTGACGCCAGGGGTTCAATAGCCAATGCAAAGATTATTGCGGATAGGGGGCACCCTTGCCTAGTTCCTTTTTCCCAGCTTGAAAGGTCTCGAGGGCCATCCATTGATTCTCATTTCTGCCTTCCGGGGACCCGTAGTAGCTGCACCTAGCTCATGTATTGCGGCACAAATCCCATGCAACGCATTATTTCCCATATAGCCTCCAAATGTACAGAATCAAAAGCTTTTTCAAAATCTGTTGCGAGTTACGCTAGGGAGCCTTGTATAGTGGGGACTCTTTCTAGCGCTGAGTGCAGCCTGTGTATGTTCATGCGGGTAGATCTCTGCGGCATAAATCTGCATTGGTTGGGGTGGATCAGTGATGTTATAACTTGTTGCAGTCTATTGTCAAGTACTCTTTCCAAGATTTGATAAGGGAGATTGGTCTATAAGAGCTGCAGTGGTCCGGTGGTTTATCTGTCTTCGGGATCACTATTATCGTGGCTCTTCTAAGGTCCGCGGGCAGACAGCCCCGGGTTTTAGAGTTCGAAAACATTCGCAACAGATGTGGGGCGATTACGTTTGTTCCCAGTCTATGCCACAATTCTATCGGGAAGCCATTCATTCCAGGTATTTTCCCGGCTTCGAGCTCTGACATGGCTGCTGCTAGCTCTTCTTCTGGGATATCTTTTTATGAAAGGATTTGTTGTTCTGCATTAAGGGAGGGAAGATTCTCATTTAGCATGGAGTTATCAGTCGATGCCGTGGGAGATTTGTATAGAGATTTGTATAGTTCGCTTAATAAAAGGTGAATCTTTTAGCTTTGTCTCGATCAGTCACCAATGGTTCCAAGCTCTCGATCGAACTTGGCGACTACCCTCGTCTCTCTAACAACCATGCTAGCATTTTGCTCGCTTTGTCGCTGGTTTCATATATCGTAGCCTGCATCGTTCTGTGGGCCTGCTTAGCACAGTCTTGCGCCACATTGTGAAGGCTATTTTGAGCTAACATCAGCAAGCGGTGGATTTCAGGCTGGTCGAGGGTCAGGTGATTCGTTTCAGCTTGTGTAACCTGTCATTCAGCCTCAAGCAGATCTTGCTGGTGTGTGTTTTAAAAAAAAAAATATTTTTTTTATGTGCCACAGTCCAAGATATGATCTCGCCCCGCAGTACTGGTTTAAATGCTTCCCACAGCACACCTGGATCATCAACTGAGCTGGTGTTTAGTTCAAAGTATGTTGTTGTATCTGTTCTAAGAGCTCCGGGAAGGCCAGCTACGTGGGTGGGGTGTGTGGTCTAGTTACCCTTAACTCAATCAGTAAGGGGGGGGTGGTCCGATATCCCCCAGGGTAGTAAGTCACCATAGATGCTCTGTGTATATCTGCCGCTGGGACGAGTGAAGGTGAACGAGGAATCCAGAGCGTGCACACGCACACCCTCTTAACAAGTGTTAAAGCGGAACTGCAATCATGTGTGCACGTTTCCAGTTTCTCCCTGACACTCCCCCACACATTTCTGAGTGGCCCTTGTTTAAGTTCTTATTTTTTTTAAAGATCTTTATGTAATCAGTGCATTGACATTCAATATACCATTGCACAACTTTGCTCCTATATTAGTTGCTGTAGCAAAGTCCAATCCTATTTGTATTTCGGGAGCTTCTGCAGTAGTGTCCTCCTTTGGTGCATTGAGTTTTGTCTTATTAATACTAACAAACCGTGAGTCCAACAGTGGCTCACCAATTATGAACAACATAATCAAAATAAGGTAACCTCTATCCCTCCCTCCGCCCCTCCCCCATTTGACATGACATAAGCTAGTGAGCATGACTCAAGTATCCGTTACTTGTGGCAGTCGCATGTTCCTTTATCCATTATATATAGGACACTTCACCATTAATTCAAATTACATTTATGTTTCTAAGCATTTGCGGGTTGTGAAGGTATTGCTCTCTATCCCTGACATATTCATGGAAAGGAAGCCAGGTCTTAGTTTTTGAAATGTCCCAGCCTTAAGAGCGCACACTTTCTCAATTGCCAATACCCCCAGATCTTGACCCACCAGCATAGGACTTTCTGGTATTTTCCAACTTTGGGCTAGTGTCATGCGAGCTGGCTTTAACAGATGAGTAATGAGTGCTGCAGTTCGTCCTGTTGCTGCATGCCCACCACATGTGTCCCAAGGTTCCCGTTTTCCCTGCATTGCCTCCAACACAGGGGTGAGTTGCCTCCATTTGGGGTTGTTGGGTACGATCTTTGGCAGATTTTATAGGCCAACTCTTTTATGGCTGTGTATTTTAGATGATTTTTCAGCCCTTCTTCAAATCTGCCCCATCCCTCTTCCGTGATGTCCAACCCTAAATCCTTACCCCATTTGATTTTGTATGGTAGGTTGTTTGTGTATTGTGTTCGATCTAGTAGCCTATACAGCCTCAAGATCCTTTTTGTAGTTACCCCTTCGTGCATATTTAATTCCAATCCTAATGGTGTACGTGTACCTGCTTTCTTCACCTCCCTCGGAGAGATCCAATGTCTGATCTGGATACAAATGTACCGCTCTCCTTCCCCTATGTGGAATTTGCGCTTGCATTCCTGGAAGAGGAGTGGGTTGCCATCCTGCTAGAAGTCTTCTAGTTTAAGAGTGTCGTGTCCCTCCCATCTTTCCCAGTAGGCTACCTTTATTCTGGGGTTGAAATCTGCATTATGGCAAATCGGGCTATGCGATCCCAATCCAGGAGTGATTTTCCCTCGTTTCAATGCGAAGTCCCATTTTCGTAGCGAGTACGTTGTTGCCTTCCATGTTTGGGCCCCTGCTGTTCGGTTCCAGGTGCATAAGGATTGTAACGCATGTAAAGGGTTAGTGGTTACTTCTTGTTCTATCTTCCTCCATCCTTGACGCGAGTCTGACCATCTTAACATGAGTGATATGGACTGCTAAGATGTACCTCTTCACATCAGGGGCTCCCAGTCCAGAGTGGTCGGAGAACCGTCTATGAATTCTGGGTTTCTTTTCATGCCAGATAAAGGTAATCTCTTCTTGTAGGGTTTTTATCATCTTGGCCGGTTTGTTTACAGGAAGGGAGCTAGTGGTATATAGTAGTGAAGGCATAATTATCTTTTTAAACACGGCTATCCTAGTAAACCACGAGAGTTCTTGTTTATCCCATCTATGCAGAGCCTCTGAGCTCCTTCCAGAGAGTGGGGGGATATTTGCCGCTGTAGTGTCTCATAGCTTCTTGTTGGCTTTATTCCCAAATAATCTAATTCTTGATCTTTCCCAGATAGCGGGTGCCCCATGCTTCGTTCTTGGAATTCATGCCGATCCTCCGTTTTATATTAAGGGCTTTGGATTTGTTAAAGTTGATCTGGAACCCCAGAGACCTGCAAATTCCTGTAATCCACTTATCACTCTCAGCAGGGTCGGTTTTGTGTATCTCAAGAATAGCAGAATATCATCCGCATAAAGGGCTAGTTTATGCGTCCTCCCTTTAGTTTCTATTCCCAGAATCTCTAAATCCTGTCGCATTGTAGCTGTGTACCGTTCCATCGCCATGGCGAAAATTAGGGGCGACAGTGGACAGCCCTGTCGGGGCCCCTGTCTGGATTTGAATCTGTTCTGTGAGCTTCCCATTCACCATGAATCTTGTGGATGGCAGTTGAAAATTAGTTAGTGCCATTCATCTAAATGCCGGTCCACATCCAAATTTCCCCAGTACCCGTTCTAGGAACCCCCAATCCAGGCTATCAAATTCTCATCTCGCATCTAGTACCGCTATCAAATTTCTGTTCTGTCCTTGTGCCTAGGTCTATGTCTATAGCCCTCCTGATATTATCTTGCGCCTGCCTGCCCAGTATAAATCCCGCCTGATCCTCCTGTATAATCATTGGTAATAATAACGCCAGCGTTCTTGCCAGAATCTTCGCGTATGTTTTAGTGTTGCTATTCAGTTTGGAAATCGGGTGGTAATTGGCGCATTCAGTTTTATCCTTCCCTGGATTGGGGATTCCTCTCTGATTCTATTAAATAGTCCTGTCATAGGAAGGGATTAATTGCGTTCTGATGGTCCTGTAGTAGCCATTACCAAACCCGTCTGGCCTTGGTGTTTTATTGGCGGTTGACGTAGCTATAGCTTCGTTGACCTCTACCGCTGTAATAGGCCTCTCTAGGGTTTCCTTTTCTTCTTCGGTCAGCTGTGGCAGATTCACAATTCTAATATAGGTTGTTTGGAGTATCAGATGCAACTTCTGTCGTAACAGAATTGTGTGGAACCTTTCCATGATTCTCCTTTTATCCTAACCCCCGCCCCCACCTGTAGATTACCCCCTTCATCTTGTAAATGTGTGTTGTGATTACCGGTCTTATTCTTCCTTAGTTTTGCCGCAAGTAATCGGTTAGCCTTGCCTCCCTGGGTGTAGTAGATTTGTTTGGTATTCAGCAGGGTTTGTGTTGAGCGTTGCGCTGTGTGCCTCCATTTGGGCCCTCAGTTTTTGCAGGGCTCGTAATGATTTCTGCGATTGTTTGACCGTATGTTGCGTTTCAGCCTTTTGTATTTCCTTTTCCAGTTCTATTCGGGTTACCTCTCTCTACCCTTGGGGTATGCAGCGGCTTGTGAGATGAATTCCCCCCTCATTACTGCCTTTCAGCGTCCTATAGTCTACTTCTCCGGTATCGTTCTCGGTCCATATGGGCCTTAAGCGCAATGTCTTTTAGGATGTAATCATTGAGCCTCCATTGTTTTTTGCTCTACTATCTGACTGTGCTTCAATTTGTATCATCACCAGGGCATGATCCGATGGGTATTTTATTCCAATGTTTTTTGCTGTTACTTGGGGTATTCGAGTAACCACAATTAGGATCATGTCTATATGCCAGTATCCCTTGTGCACTACTGAGTAGTGTGTATTACCCGTCTTTGTTATGAAAAAATCTCCAGGTTTCAATTGGGTTAAAAGGTCAAGGAAGAATTTCCCCAGGGCTTGTTGATTAAAGTCTTCATTATTAGAGGGCGGGGGGGGTACGTCCAGGTTGAGATCCATAATACAGTTGAAATTACCTGGCCCTCGCACCAACTGCCTATTTTCTGCAACACTGTATTCAAGGTGGTGGCCTACTTATCATTTGGACCATATAGCGCTATCAGAGTTAACATCCGAGTTCCCAGTGTGCCTTTGAGGACCAAATCTCTCGTCTGGGTCTATGTAACAGAATTATTTTTAAACAGGAGTGCGGCTCCCAATAAGATTTCCAC
This sequence comes from Ambystoma mexicanum, assembly GCF_040938575.1. NCBI lineage: Eukaryota > Metazoa > Chordata > Amphibia > Caudata > Ambystomatidae > Ambystoma > Ambystoma mexicanum. The sequence continues at coordinate 248,076,855 of NC_090930.1, read as the reverse complement.
CCCTACCCCCCTAGTTTTGGTCCCACTTGATGCAAAGTATTGGTTGGGGTACGCTCGGTGTGCCATTCCTTTTATCTGTCTAATAGATGGGTCTCTTGTAAAAATGCTGCTGGTGCTTGTAGATCCCTCATTTGTTATAATATGGAGAAGCGTTTCATTGGTGAGTTTAAACCCTGTTTGTTTAGGGTTCCAATGTTCATATCGGCCATGTTTAATCATGTGTCTCTAGTTCGTGTCTGCCCTGTATTATTCCCTTTCCCCAGTGATGTATGTTGAGTCATGTCTCTACCCTGTTTCCTTTAAATATCTTGAACTTAATCTCCCCCCACCCCCCAACTTTCCCAAATCATGCTTCATGTGCACGTGTGGACTTGTTATTCGGTCCATGTATCTAGACCAACGGGGCCTTTATCCAACCCCTGCGCCCCCACCCCTCCCTTATTTCTTTTAAGGGAGTCTTCAGACAGTTTCAACTTCTCAGTTCCTCCCCCCGCAGCATAGTTGCTTATCTTACTTGTGGGAGTTCACCGTCCCCCATTAGGCGTTCATTAATGTGTTCTCTTTGTGTTTCACGCTCCTGTCGCTACCCTTCCTTGTTTGTACGACCTGTCCGGTGGTCTGGGTCTTTATCAGGGAGCGAATCCGTTGAACCAGTAGCCTCATCTTTACTCATCCCGCAAGGGTAGGTCCATCTATATCTGACTCCTTGCGTAGTCAGCTGGTCACTACCCGGAGTTTCTTCCGCCTCAATGTGGCCTGTGCCATGTCCTGATAAAACGTGTCTTTATAGTTGATCGATTCCTTTCTGACTGCTTTCATTAGCCGCGCTTTCACTTGGAAAAAATGCACCCTTGTGATTACATCAGGGGTCAGGTTGTTCTTTTGTTGGTAAGCATTCTATATCCTGTGTGTCCTGTCCAGAATGATCGGTTCGCCTTCTGTGTCGCCCAAGACCTGTTGAAATAGTGCTTGGATATGTACCTGTAGCTCATTTTCCGAGTTCGCCCTTGGTATGCCTCGAAGACTGTTATTTCTTCGCAATCTATTTTTGTTCTCTACTTGTCTGGCCACTACCCAGTCAATTTTTTGTTCCACTGCTTCCATGCGTTTAGCTAGCTCTCCTTGTTTGTACCCTTCTTCACATAGTGTTGTTTCTGTTTCTTCAACTCTATTTTCAATTGTGGATACTTGTTTGGTCAATTCCGCAATGGAGTTGGTGAGGCCAGTGGCGCAGTCTTTGATTACCTTTTTTTATCTCTGCCAGCATATCTTGCAAGTCCGATCTTCTCGTGGGCGGGTTTTTGGTTTCTGGTTTCTGCTGTCTAGCCTGAGCTCAACAATGAGTGAATTTGTGCTGGAGGCTGCATTTGTTTCTTGGCAGAAACTTGGTTCTGCATCATGGATGTTATATCCCCTGAGAGGGGACCCTTTGTTTTGCTTGCATTCTTTGCCATTTTACCAAAGGAACTAGTTTCTTCTCGTTGTCTTTCGGTATCTGTTTTTTGTTGCCTTCCTTCCTCCTTGCTTGCGATTCCACCGTTTCTCCCGACTTCCCAGTGCCTATTTTGCCCCCAGATGGTATGAGGCACGGCTCTACGCCGCTGGATTTGGGATTTGTATATGTAGTCGGCTTACGATATTTGCGGGGGGGAGGGGTATTACTTAATGCCCACAGGATGTTTGTTGGCCCTCGTGGGAGAGCTCCACCTGCCCTGTTTCTTGAGGCGGATTCTGTGTGGTATAGTCGCAAATCAGGTCGCTTCATACGCTATTAATGTGCTTCTCCCAGTTAGCTTGCTGTTGCTGAGTATCCCTGAGCTTCGTGGTTTAATTTTGTTGCTTGCCTTATCTGGCCCCTAATGGCATCCTTGTGCGTGCTGCCTGCTCCTTTTGCTGTATTGAAGGGACTGGCTTCTGCTTGTGTATCACTCATTGAAGTAAGCCCTTCATTCATTCTGCCCAGATTTGTAATGGGCACTCACATGCTCTATACTGAGTGTTTTGTGGCCACCATGCTGCGCCATCAGCGCATGCTCGCTCCTTCACGTAACCGCCCAAGAACGTCTGCTCGCCTCAGGTACAGCGTAGCTGTTTGCTTTCGGCCCCCCTTCCCAGGCTCTCACTACAGCTGCTATGCCCGATGCGCGGTTTTAGTCCAACACTCTTCTCCCTCACCCGCAGCTGCGTACGTCTCTTGTCCGCATTGTGTTTCAGACGCTTATCTTTCTAATCTCTCCACCGACATCTCAGAGCACCCTCTATTATGTCGCAGAAGCTGTTGCTCGTTTACCGGAGTTAAGGAACCCGTTGCAGCTGCATTTCTTCTTCCAGCAGCTCAGTCGTGTTTCGTGCGGTCTAGGGACTTCCACAACGTTTGGTCCGCCATCTTGGATTGCCGAAGTTCCAACTTTATTTTCCCGACATTGCTCCGCCCAGCAGCTGATTTAAGAGATTACTTTTGCAGGGGAATGTTCTCCCAGCATTCCGATTCCCATTTCTTCGTTGATATTGTCTATTAGGAAACGATGAAAGGGGTAGAGGGTCTCAAAAAAAGCACGAGTGCCAGAGCTCACAGAGAGCATGTTCCTCGGCTGGCCACGCCCCCTTGTTTAAGTTCTTAACTTGCGCATACTGTACAGTTCACGGATAAGCTCTCCTGCTCTCCGCAGCACATCTTCTGGGCTTCTTCCAGCCAAGTTACCAGCGCTGCTTCAGCAACTACTTTGAGCATGAAGTCTGCATCTCCCAGTCCCCTGTTGCTCATCTTTGTGAGGACTCTGATTGAAGGTTGTCACTTCAGTCAGAGTCCTCACATTGGGGAATTAAAGGGGGTCGTTTTACTAGCCGTGTAGTGAGAAGGTATGGCATAGAAGCAATGAATTGGCCATTTACGCTCCACTTTTGCACTCTAGGGCGTTTTAGTGCCATTTGGAGGTAGAGCTGAAGGATGAGATGGAATCAAATATTTATTTATTTTTGGCGTAGGGGGTTCGACTTCATTTTTGCAAAGACTCAGTTTGTACAATGCACGATTGGGATGTATAAAAATGTTTGGCCCGATTGTACCCCTCTTCTGTCAAGTAAACAAAAAAAGAAAGGCACAGATTTACACCTTAAAGAATGATCTGCACTGCTTTGTTCCCAACAAGTAGCATATTTGGTGCAAATGGGACCATCAGTTTTTGCTTTGCGCTTGTTCAATGGAAGTAGCTTTATTTCGTTCTATTTTGATCTATGGGAGTGTTATGACTGGTGCGGCACCCCATGGCCACATTAAGCTATTACATGAACCTCAAATTTGCCTGCATTGGTCCTACGGTAAGCTCATCGAAAAAACAGTCGGAAGGGTTTTCACTTGCCAGTGTTATTCAGTTATACAAACAATGTTTTTGCCCGGCGGCTCTGTACGGGCTCGAGGCTCTGGCAATCCACAACTTATCGATGGACCGACTGGCCTGGTCGAACTTGAAGCTTTGGAATTGGGTCTAACCTCCCTGTGGGGTAGAGTACTTGGAAGTAGGGGCTTATTAAAATCTTTAGTGAATCCTGTATGTGGGCTACTGAAGTGTATAGGAGACAACATTGCTAGGGAAACAACTGCTGGGAAATCTTATACTAAAATGATTGAAAATCTTTTTGTGTAGATTGAGTGGTCCCATAACTTTGAGAAGACATGGTCCTATTAGAGAGCGAAACAGGTTTTTGGGAAGAAACTCAATAAATGGGACTGATATAAAAATTATTTGCATTTAACTAGTTTTAAAATACTATGAAGCTGTCTCCATTGTGGTCCACGAATACAGAAAAATGCATCCCTACTTATTGCTACATCCTGCACTAGTGGTCAGACGTTTTCTATTATTGCTGTGCATAAATGAACTGCCACTGCTATCAGTCTGCGGTGCCCAACTAAGTTTGGATGCCCAGAACCGATATTGCCGCATTTGTATGATGTGGCACAAGCTTGAAACTGCGAAACACATACTTATTGAGTGCATGAAGCTGGGCCCTATATACATGTGCAATTTAGGCGGTTTGATCCATTTTTAAGAGTCTATCAAGACCAATCCCTTTTGGGATTGTCTGAACACACAGTTTCTGTCCATCTGGCATTATACCGGGTTTGGTTGCATGTTAAAGAACTGCTGGAGGGCATGGCATAGGGTATCAGTCACACGGGCAGTCTTGTGGTCGCTGCAAGGTTGATGTTTGGACACTAGCGATACATTGCAATAAGCATACTATTTGTACTTATTTATATTTATTCTTTATATTTGTACTTTTACTTTGCACTTTATTTGTGTGATGTTAGTAAACTAATTTGTAAAAACAATAGATTTGTAAACTCACTATTTGTGTGGGAAGTTTTTGTTGTTTTTATTCCATTTTATAATAACTTGGGTGTTTACATTTCACAATTCTTCGTAGGATCACTGTACAATTCCACTTGCCATTCCATGTACCACCTATTGTTAACCCTGAACTTCCCCTGCCTCTTCCCAACTAGCCAGACTGTAGTCTGCTATTTATTTTTTCTCGTCTCGCATACCTCTCGTTTTACTCTGCACAGGGTACATGGGTCTCTACTACGGCCTATCCTGTTAGGGGTTTGAACATGGTTAGTGCAGGCTCTGTCCATTTTTTCACTAGGGTCTTGTTTTTGCCCACTAACCGCTTGTTTCCACCCACTGTCTCCGCTATTGTCCATTTCTGCGGGTCCTTACACCCTTTTTCTACTGGCACGCTCTTTTCTGATTTCTTTTCCATTGCTATGCAGCTTTTGGCCAATACATATGGTAAGTCTTTTAATTTCCCCAGCGCTTTACCATTCTTCATCGAAGAGCCCCAATATGCATGCTTCCGGGGATTGGATGTCTAGTTCTAGTTGTGCGATGCCCCTCCAGAACCTGGCTGACGGCTCATTCCCTAAACACATGTAGCATTACTGCATTTGCCTCCTTACTTTTCGGGCAGCTTTGCCTACTCGCCCCTTTGAATCCAGCTGTTGTCCTTGGTGTTAGGTGCGCTCTCTGAGTTAGGTGTATTTGTAATAGCTGAAATCTAGCATTCCTTGAGACCTTCTGCCATTCCTTGTCCATGAAGGTCTTACCTAATTCTGTTTCCCATCTCCCCCTGGTTCGCAGTTCCTCGAGTGGTTTTCTTTAAATACATAATGCAAACTCGCTATAGCATGCCTGACCTGTGAGACGTTTATCATTGTTTCCACGTCCTCACATTCTGTAGTGTTCCCCCCCCCCCTCCCCCTGCAACCCCCCCAGGTCCCCTTATTGTTGGCCATCGTGCTTTAATCGTATTCACAATAAATTGGTGTAGAAGGTATTGTCCTCTGTGTATTCCTGTTATGTCCTGCAATTTATTAAAACCTGAGGAACCTTCTTTCCACAAATCCCCTATTTTTTTTTTCATATCAACATTTTATTGGATTTTTCAAAGCAATACAACAATCACAAAAATGCATTAATTATGAGTTGTTTCACGGTAGTGTCTCTCAAAATGTTTGTAGGTTGAGGGGACTGTTGATAGACTTGTCGCCGTTATCCATGGGCCATTCTGTTCATGAACGGGTGTGAACCCTGTCTTTGACGTGATTTGAGAGGTCCCGTATTCAATAAAGCGGGCTACATTGGGGCCATCTGGTGAGTGGAGGTGTCTTGGTGAGGGCTGGGAATCTAGCCGCGTAGTCCATGAATGGGTCGCATATGTTCAGGGTTCTGTTCAGGGAACCTGCTCGTATTGTTGTGATTTTCTCGGACACTGCTATGTCCCAGCATTTGGACCACCATAAAGCTATCGAAGGACCGCTTTCGTCTTTCCACAATCGGACCATTGCAATTTCTTTGCCGCTAGAAGTAGGTGCGTTCATAGGCGGGGTATTTGCCCTGAGATCGGAAATGCGCCGTCTCCTGTTTCGCCCAATAGAACAATTCCCGGATCCCAAGTTATGGAGGGACTGGAGATTTCTTTAATGTGTTTTAAAATTTCTCTCCAATATGCCTCTGGGCAGGCCATACCATGTGATCCGGGGACTGGGCAACCACGCCAGCAGGTTCCAGGGATATCCGGGTTGGTCTGATGAATTTGGGCTGGGGTGATATAGTATCTATAGCAAAGTTTATATCCCCCCTTCCCTGTTCGTAATGCATTGCGAGCTTTTGTGCAATCTGGCCCATATTTTCCCCCACTCTTCCCCTTCTATTTCTCGCCCTAGGTCCTTTTCCCATTCTAGCATGTATCTTTCTTTTTTTGCGGGATCTGACCTGTCTAGGAGGCGATAGATGGTCGAGTTCCTAACCCTTCTGGTTGGTGGTGTTGGAGAGCTCCAGCGCTGTTCTCTAGAGCATTTTTTTTGGGTTATCCTGTGGGACATCCAGTGCCTGATTTGGGCATAGCGGAATCTTTCCTGTTCCCCAACTCCGAATTTTATTTTGCATCTGAGATGGGGAAGCCCTCTTCTAAAAAAAAATCGCTAGTTTTATCCAGCCCACCCTCTATCCAGGATTGAAAGTCAAGCGGGGGCCTTCCCGGTGAGAAGTCAGGATTATTCCAGACGGGGGTCAGGGGCACAACGTATGCCCCATTTTCGAACTGCATCTTTCCAGCAATGGACCGTAACAGTCGTGGCTAAAAGGGGGCCGCTATTTGCCTGTGGCTTTGTTTGGTAGGTGTGGGAGATCAGATAATGGGACCGGACACCAGAATTCTTCAATTTGTATCCATTTCGGGGGATCCGTTTCTTGCACCCAGGAGAATGCGTGTGATAATTGAACAGCTAGGGTGTATCTTGCCAAGCCCTCCCTGTGTTTTCCCCCTCAGCATAATTCGTTTGGCAATTAGTGTTTTTTTTTTTTTTTTTTCTTTTTTTTTTTTCCCCCCAGACAAATTCTAGTATTTTCTTTTGTAGAGCTTTTAGGGCCGGGCCCGGGATATGGATTGGTAGTGCTGTGCAGTGGTACAGCCATCTGGGAATTGGGTTCATTTTCATGGCGGTAATTCACCAGAACCAAGAAATTTCCTGCTGTTTCCATTTTTTTAAGGTCGTTTTGCAGGTCGTGGGATGTTGCTGGAGTACAACTGCACTGGGTCTTTTGTGATTTGGACCCCGAGATATTCAATTGCACCCTTAGCCCATGGGATTGGTGACAGGGGGGGCTAGAGAATCTTTCTTGTGTCGAAAGATTGATGGCTAAAGCCGAGAACTTGGTCAGGTTCACCCTAAATCCTGATAGGGCACCAAATTCACTAATTTCTTCCCATAGTGCTCCCAGTTGCTAAGTTTGATGCTGTGATTAACACATCTGCTTATAACGCGGTTTTGTATTCTTGGTCTCCCACTGTTATCCCCTTTATATTCCCGTTCTGTCTAATTCTAGCAGCAAAAGGCTCCATAGACCAGGCAAAAACCAGGGGTGAGAGTGGGCACCCTGTCTAGTGCCCCTGGATATGTGTATGTTCTGACCTGGTGCCATTGACCCGCAGTTGTGTTGTGGGAACTTGATATCACCCAAGTGGTAAAATTGGGGCCAAAGCCAAAATGTTCAAGAACCGCTCGAATCTATCCCCAGTCTACTCGGTGGAAGGCTTTGTGGGCATCTAACGAGATCACGGCCATCCCTACCTTCATTTTGTGGGTGCTTTCAATTATATTTATTGTTCGCCTAATATTGTTGAGTCCCTCTTCCCGGGATAAATCCCGTTTTGATCTCGCTTAATTAAAAACGGGAGAACCGTCCCCAGTCTCCTGGCTAGTACTTTGGCAAAGATCTTTCCATCGTTGTTCAGGAGCGATATCGGGCGGTAAGAGTCAAATCCCCTAGTTTTATAAACCTACACATCTCCCAGTGAAGACGCACACTGGTTTAGTCCTCTGTTATCTGTGTTCACTACCGCTAGGGATATCTGTGGTGACAACGGGTCCCTAATCTTAAACTTTTTACAGGTTCTGTGCCACATTTGTATGCCCAATTTCCCCAAGAGTGGGCATTCTTGTGTTTCTGTTGGGGTCACCCCTAATGCTTTTAAGTGTAGGTGTTGCATTGCTGGTTGCTGGAGTGCTATGTCCATTGTCCGCTAGACGTTCAGTTACGTACTGCATCTAGGATTCTGAACCCTCCTTTATCATAGGGCCTCTGGAGAGTGCTCAGCGCTACTGTCTGCCGCCTTGCCAGAGGAAACTCTGCACTCTTTTTCTAGCTTGATAAAGAATGTTTAGGTATTTTGTAGGGTAGATTCCCAAAGCAATGCAGGATTCTAGGCAGCGCTACCATTTTCAATAGTGCTGCTCTCCCCATTACTGACAATGGCAACGTCCCCCAAAATGTCAGGGAGTTTACCAGTCCCTCCAGCGCCTTTACAGTGTTGTATGTGTGTTCCTTCTTGGGGGTGTCATATATATCTAGACCTAGGTATTGGAAGGTGTCTTGTCTTCCACGGGAGTGCCACTATTGGTAGCTCTGCACTGCCTCCTGTAGCGTGCTTGGTTAGCGGTAATAGAAGCAGAACCTTGGAGGCTACTTCGGTATTCAGGTTAGGAACTTCCCAGACGATTCCTCTGCTCTTCGATGAACTATGAGCCAGAGGTAACTGCTGGAACACGTCCTCCTACCTTACAAGCCTACATTGAAGAGCCCCAATGGGTAGCGAGTCGCAGTAAAGACGGGCATAAGCACTCGAGACAAAGAGAATGAGGATCCGCCCTTTGCGACGCTTGCAAGAACAAAACACGAAACCCTGTTGCTCTGGCATAGACTGAGATGAGGATGACCGTGGAAACGGAGCAGAATGTTTTGATGAACAAGAGGGGGGGGAAAAACAAAAATCCCCAAGTCCATCCGACCACGTGGAGAAAAGGACTGAAGGGTGGTGCGCTGGGCTGAAATCAGGAACGCGGGGGCTACAGCCACGCGTAAAAATAAAAGGACGTGAACATTTTTGATGCTTCAAAAAGTGCTCCGGTCTAGACTTGCAGGACAGAATGTCTCAACGTATGGAGGAAAGGAGACTGGATGTAGGAGTATCTTGATGCCTTCGCCTTATGGCCACGTTGTACCTGCTGATGGGTGAGAAAGTATCCCCAAAACAGTAATTGGCAGAGTCAGTCTGCATCGGTCCGCTCTGTTTTTCTTGTCTAGAGGAGCTGCAGTGACGTGCTTTTCTCCTCAGAGGACCTGTGTACTGTGGCTTTAAACTTCCAGGAGTGTTGTCCATAAAAGAGGAAACAACGCGCAGAGTCGGGAGCAGAGTCAGTCTGCGACGGGCCGTCGCAGGTCTGTACCGAAAATGACCACGCATACGGGTCATGCAAGTCCTGTTACAAGGCGTAAAAACCTTACAACAGCGCTGCATGCAAAACCCGTGGACCGCTCTGAAAGCTGACAGATCCAAAATCTACGAAGGTAAGCGTCGCCCATACCCCAAAAACTCATCGGAGACATTGTTTGCCCCTGTGACTGCCCGTGTGATTGGCTCCACGGCTGCTTCTGCGGTTATCGCCGCGGATCCCGCTGTCGCCGTCGATACGGGCCCTCCGGCAGATGGAAATGGCCAGGATTCTTTGCAGTCCCGTAATCCGTGTAATCACTCGGCCGATGTATCGGTGGTGATGCATCAGTGTATTGAGTCTGTCGAGGTGATTAAGGTGGACTCTGTTGTTGGGTCAGAATGTTCAGAATGTTGACACTTTTCAATATACCAGACTACTAACGTTAAAAGACCTACCCCTGCAATTCATAGAACTTCACCATTAAATATTGCAGCGCAAATGGGGTCGAATATAATTACTTCTGAAACTGCAGATACATGTTTCTCACCATTTGATTTTACCGATGCTGAGTTAATGGAAGCATCTCAATGTGAGGATGCAAATGAGTTTCAGCATGAACCTTCAGGTTTTGTTACCCCTGTAAATACTGAAAAGTTGAGTGTCATCTTGAGGAGGATGCTGCTGCCGACAACGTGCTCGGGACAAAGAGGAAGGCGGATGAATGTGACTTAAATTTAGCTGCAAGTGCCAGTAATACATCGTCCAAGAAGAAAAAGGACGATTCAAAAGCAAATCAACAGCTGGCTGCAGAGGAGAATGAACCGCTGTGTCTTCCTCAAATCTTTGATAGTTTAAAGGAGAAGTCGACCCAAAGTAAGAAGAGACTCGCTGGTTCGACCCATAACTGCAATAACTACCCTAGCTACCAGAGTCCAGCAATACGACCTAAAGGAAACTTGAAAACACCTACTGCATCTGGGAATACCTTAGGACTGCCTTTAAACGACAAGGTCGGCAAACGTATTGCAGATGATGTCATACAGCAGGCTCTGCACATAAAGTAAAGTGTGCAACAAAATAGAAAGGCCTCCTCTAGTACCCTGAGAAATAATAAGTGAATTTCATTCAGACACTGCAAACCGCACGCACTTGGGTGCGGACGAGAATTCTGGGTCTAGATCAAAACCCAGTCTCTTCTGCAGCAGCAATGCAGATATATAACAATGTATTGGTGGCTTCATCAACCGCCTTGCTTCCGTTCTTAAAGATGTACGAATCCTTGCATGAAGCCTTCAGGGGCCAGTCATCGCTCATAAGTCTAAAAGAAAAGATGGATACATTTTAGTCTTTGACCACGTTCCTTCAATCCCAATTACTACGTGAGGCAGATCAAACTGTACAATGGCAAGAGCGGTTGAGTGATTTAGCTGCCCGACATCACTGTCAGAATTACACCTTGTCTGCTAGAAGCAGTAAAATGGATGCGTCATTCCACCTTCATGATGGCACAGAAAGCAGAGTTTCCACAGAACCAAGTCCCAAATACTGCTGAACTTAACCGCGTGCCGTCGCAACGGCATGCCTCACAGTCCAACGAAATCCACGAAAAGAAATAAAATCTAAGACAAATACTGAAACGAAAATTGTTAACCCACTTGGAGTTCTTGGTCATAATGCTCCACGAGTTGCCATACAATCGGACGATAAGCAATCAAACCCTGAAATTTTAATAAGCAACTCTGATAACGGAACAACAACCGAGAAAGGACCAACAACTGAGTTACCTGATCAAGCCAACAAATCAATTCAACAAAATAACTGTAAAAATCCAAGTTCTACCACAGCAAGTCAGCTAGTCTCTTTTGGCATATTTGAGAGAGCTGCCAAATCTATTGCTCTGAATTTGAAAATCGACCCTGAAAGCAGCACAAACACATTTAATCCACAAGAGTCGTCTTCATCAAAAGGAGCACAAGGCACCACAAGAACACAAGATGCCATGAAGCAAAGGAAATACATCAGAAATATGACTCCAACAAAATCAGGTTTGTTCTGTAGAAATGAGTGGCCAATACTTGTAACCCAACAGTCAACCTAACTGAGGACAACTTGACCCTCGGCCAACGTCGCTCATTGCCTCCCTCAAATAAACGGCAAAGAGCAGAATCTGAAATGGAAAGTCCGTGAGTGGGTCACCTGGGTCTGTCCCTGATCTCTCAACCTACTCTGATTCTCCTGATCAATTAGCGGCCCAACGGCATGTGGTAAATGATGCAGTAGGAGACGCCCCTTCGAGGGCTATAAAATTTGCAGTGCAGTATGACAAGAACTTGGTTGGAAAGAAGGGCGTATCTGATCGAACATCCAAAATGATCTCTGAACTGAATCCAAAACAAACTACAATTCAGAAAAATAATCAGGCCCATTATTCCTCCCATGTTCATCTGACTTCAAGTTCTAGTACAGTGATATCAATTTGCAAACTGAGATTACAAAATCTTCACTCAGACTGTGAATTAAATTTGAATCGTCATAATGTGAAACTATTCAACTGCATTCCTTCACTTCGTACAATCATGTCTGATGACATCAAAATAGTTGAGTACGCGACTGAGAAATGTTGTGATCAAGTCCTCCTACATACAGTTTCAGCCTCGGTTCGCAATACCATTTTGAAAGCTTCAGAGGAATTGCTAGTCTTTGGATTTGACATAACTCTTGAACCAACTTCCACTGGCTCTAGTGCGGTAGTCTCGAGTCCGAGGACCGAGAAACAGGAAAATCGAGCACAAAGACGTCCCGAGGTACAGAAAGCTATGACCATGCCGGCAAATACACGACACTGTTGATCATTCTTTCAAGAGACCTGCTTACTCTGAAGAAAATTTGAATAAATTGGATCATCATTAGCTACGACAGGAGGCGAGTGATTGTCTATGTGAATTTCTATCCTAGAACACAAGAGGATTTACTCACTTTTTAACAACTTTGATGCAGAGTTGTAAAATTTTTGTAATATGTCTTCAGGAGACCTGGTTAAGTGAGGTACCTTCAAGGGATGGCTATGTTAGCTTACTAAACCCAGCCATTAAAAATTTAAAAGGAAGACCATCATCGGGACTCCTGATGCTAATAAAAATGAATCCTTGGTTGTCAATTGTGGATTCTTTTAGCTCTAATCCCTTTTATCCAAGGTGCTTTGCTTCGGACAAATGATGAAAACATTCTAACAAACATTTGCTTATCATAAACGGGTACTGGAATCCCGAGAAAATTAGTACCAGGATGTTTCTAAACACGATTACATCATACATTGATAAGGCTCTAACTACATATAGGAATCTATCGATTATGTTGTGGGGACCTAAATTGTACATGGTTTAAACTTGACCATATAACCAAGTTCTTTACACCTTTACCTGGCGATGAGGTAATTGGAAGGGGACAGCAGTGGAAAATTGCACTCCAAAATCGTAACTGCAAAATGGTCAATGGAAACGTGAAAGGGGATCAACCGCCCCACGCAACCTGGTCAAATTCGAAAGCATGGACAATCGTAGATTATTTTTGGGTATCTCATAACCTATTTGAACAAGACGCTTGCATTTTGTGAAATGTCAAATAGGGACCTTGATCTCCTTAGACTTTCCTGCATGATTGAATGGACAAAGTGTACCAAGAAATATGAAATTCCATTAACTGTCAATGCAGGTGGTAACCTACTCCGGATCAATGGTCCCCAAATTCAAACCCTGAGTCAGCGTTTATTTAAGCAGAACGCAGCTCTGTCGGTTGATTATGCTCCGCTACTCTGACTTTAGCACTGTCAAAGCTTCCCACCATGTGATGGGTATAACGCACAAACCTCTGTCCTCCACGATACTAACCAAAGCAAAGAGCGATGCAACAAGATATAAGTCTATAAAAACGTTAACACTTGTGGGATGGACATCAAAACAGCAATTCGATCACGAGGGCAAGCATACAGAAATTGGTTGAAATTCCAAAAAATTATAATCGAACAAGATAAAGCTGAAACCTTAATGAAACAACTCGTTTCAAAGAATTCGCGTGAAATCTGGGCAATATTGAATACTGGAAACTCACAACATTCTGCTTCACTGTCAAATGGGAATCCCATTTTGTGAACATCTTCAGCAACTCTGAGTGAACCAACGACAGATATAGAAAATACTCTGAACACATGGGACTTGGACATTTCCTCGGTTGACATTGAATTAGCAATACACAGCCTGAAAAATGCTCACACTGCTGGCCCAGACATAACAAACATGATGCTGAAAAAAAAATTATGTTCAATGGGCAATCTTCATTGGAACACTGTTTTCACCATCATCTTCAATGTTGATTCCCGAGTTTTGGCGAGAAGCCATCATCGTGCCAATATATAAGGGCAATAGGGCAGAACCAAATAACTATTGCCCGATTTCCCTGTTAGACACCATAGGAAAAATCTTTGCCTCCTTCCTACGACAAACTGGTTTTGTGGACCAAGAGTGAACAGATCTGATATTCGACAAACCGGATTCACTAAGGGGGGGTCGGTGTGGAAGTCAATCTTTTGATATTAAATATATTAAAACTAGAAATTCTAAAGGCAAAAAGAAAAATATATTTGGCATTTATTGATTTACGTGGTGCATTTGACAGTGTAAATCGTGGAACGTTATGGCAGAAAATGTCAAACTGGAACTGCCTTCGTAACTTAGTCGAATCGATAAAAGCTTTGACACTGTCATTCGGATACGCTTAAAAAATCAGGGTGACTTATCAAAGAAAATGCCAACTAACAAAGGTGTGAAGCACTGATGCCCCCTAGCTGCCGAACTTTTCAAACTGTTCATCTCCGACCTACCAAAACATTTAGAACAAGTCCGTTGTTTTCGTCCAAAGTTAAACACGGTAAATGGATGTAAAATCTACGCCGATGATCTTTTTCTAATGGACCTAACCCAGATCAGCCTACAACGGCAATTAACCAACCTACAAGTGTACCTGAGTATGAATGACTTGGAATTAAACACTGAAAAGACCAAGATGACTATTGTGGCAGGCGGAACCAGAAAGCAGAAGGCCTCAGATGGAGAATCAACAGTACACCATTAAGTCTGGTCAATTCTATCAGATATCTCGGCATAATGTTAAACACATCACTAAACGAACATCACTGGAAACTGGACCTCGTCAACCGACTGAATCAATTCAGCATCCAAGGATCAATGATAAATGAGAATTATGGGAAATTCACCCTCGCTCCTGTTATTTTCTACATACAAAAAGTAGTTCCCGCAATTACCTTCGGGTCTGAATCTGGGTAGAACATGGATCCGCAGTTTTGGCAGAAGCTGGAAGGCTTATTCTGGCGTCGGGTACTGAAGTTACCCGCTTACATCTCGATTTCGCTGCTATATGAACTCTCATTAAACTCTTTGCATGCATGCGTCATGTGGAAATCTTTGATGGCGATGCGCAAGATGAACTTGAATCCCCTGACTCCGGTTTATCAAATATTTTCTGCTAGTCCTGGTTGTGGGAGGCCAGGTGTGTTAGATGAATGGTGACAGCTGTTAGAAGAAACTCTATCAAACGCTGATCTGAATCTGAGTGACTTCATATTACAACCTCAATGTGTAAAAAAAAAAAAGAAGTTCGAATCCTGGTGTTAGATTCTGAATTATGACTTGCGACAAAAGATGTCAACTACCCTGAACTCGGGCATTGGAGCTCACAAATTAAATGTCCAGTGTCGATACTTAACAAACTGTCCTTCAAGACGACATTGTGATCAATTTTTGAGGCTACGGTTAAATGCATTGAAGAGTAAGGAGATGGTATGGTTTTGTCGCATCAATGAAGTGAATGACAATCTGTCGATTTTGTTATAATGAAATCAAAACATCCAAACATTTACTCGCTGGATGCCCTGTAATCATTGCAAGTCTAATGCGCCACCGGGGGGGATTTATCCCTGCTGTCATGAACAATCAAAATTGGTGGTCATACGCTTCCGCCGGACATAATGTCAAACTGAGTTGTGCTGTTATGGACTTCATGGACTCCCTACAGTTGAATGAATGAAAAACCTTGTTATATAATGAATTTTTAAGGAAAATTGGTTGCAATAGATACAACGGACGCCCTTGTGGTCCCTGCTTCATCTGGAAACTTGGAATATAAGGAACTGTTAGTTGTAACAAAAGTTTGGTGTCTTCAATGCTTGCATTGAGGGCATACTGAACTGAAGTTTCAATTAAAAAAATAAAATTAAAAAAATACTAATTCTTCCTCCATAGTAATATAATTGGATTATCTTACTTAGCCACGGGTGAAGCTACTATCAGAGTAATGTGGAAAAAAATGTGACTGCAGCTCTCGGGAAGATGTATACAGACTCAAACTTCAGTCTGAGAGCCAGTATGTATGCCTCTTGCACGGCCCAAGCTACCCTGGATGGCTTCCAGACCTGGACAAGGCCAGGCTATAGACTAGGAAAATGATTGTGCATCTACCTTGGTGGACATGAAACTTTCTTTTTATCAAATCGGGAATATGATGGCATCGGGTAATCTGAGCTGAAAATGGGGCTTCAGTGTCATGAGGTAGACACTTTGACGTTAAAAAAGAATGGCAGGCAAACAGTTTGGTTGCAGAAGGTAAGAGCGATAAATATGCCTTCAGAAGAAGCAGAGTGGTTTGGTGCTACCCTGAAGGAAAAGGTGCGCAAAGCTTCTAGGAATACTAAACCCAACGGGGTGAGAACGAATGCCAAACTTGGGTATACCCTTTAGGGGTACTGACCACTAGAAATCGTATTGTTCCAGTTTACCCTCTAGACAAAAGAACCTCCATGAATCCAGATACCAAGACTAAGCAACCAATTTCTTGATTCCAGTCTCGCTAGCAGAAAAATAAATCCTGCCGGTCTGTCAAGATTTACAAATGCCTGTGCATGGGTGGCTTGGGATGCATGTGTCTTAAGACTACTTAAACTGAGATACAGACATGAATTCTAAGTTAGTCCTGTACCATTATTATTTACACTCCTATTCAGAGGAGCAGAGTGAACATGAAGGCTCTTGCTGGGTATAGCGAATTGTGCAAGGTAGCCATATTTAGCAGTTGGCCATATTTGTATTTAACCTGATTGTGTAAGGTAGCTATGCTTGGCTCATCTGCACTAGTTAAACACATTTTGCATTTAGCCTATTGGTGTAAAGTAGCCATTTTTAGTCGACTTGTGGAGGGATGCCATATTTTGTATAAGGTGTCTTCTAAATCATTCACTCTGTCTACGTGTTTAAGCCCTGCTCTTTCTGAATCTAGTTGCCCCTTCTGCTCTTAACCAATTCCTCCACCATATCGAACAATTCCAAGACCTGAGTAGCCCCCTGGAGCATCAGGAACTAGAAGCCCATCCCTCAACCACCTCCTCTGCTTTCAGCACCCCCACCCCTTTCCCACACCTGTCTTTCGGCACTATCCCAAGTCTGTCCAACCCCTCTTCCGCCTCCCTGGCAACTCCACCGCGCCCCCCTCCACGCACTGTGTCTCCTCCCCGTCACTTTTCTCCTTGCCCAAACCCCTCCTGTCCGGCACTCAACTTTCACTTGCCTAAGCGCAGCCTGCACAGCCTTTGCAAAAACTCCCCACTCAGCAGACCCTTCCACCCTCCCATTGGCCCAGGAACAAACCCTCCATTTGCAACTCCCCTCACCCACCAGCAGACATTTAAGCCCACATTACCACTGCAACCCCATTCCCTCCCTACCCCCAACTCTGTCCATCCTCTCTTCCTCTCCCTGAAAACAACCCCAAGGCACTCAAAGTTCACTTCTTTAAGCACAGCCTGCACAGCCTTGACCAAAACTCCCCACTCTGACCCTTCCACCCTCCCATTGGCCCAGGAACAGACCATCCATTTGCAACTCTCCGCTGCAATTTTAGCCCACTCTACCCCCCCCCCCCTCCACCCTTACCTCGGCTCAGAAGACCATCTACTCGCAGTAGCCACCTGCCACCCCGCAACCAAATAATTTGCCACTCTGCTACACTCCTATCACCTCCTTATCCCATCGATCCTCTTCCTCTCACGTGGTAACTCCGCCTGTGCCCCTCCCCCCAAATATCATTTGGCAATAACCACTCGCCACATGCGCCTCTCCCATCCTTTCCCTTTTCACTATCTTACCCCACCAATGCCCTCCCTTTCCGCAGCTTCTCCCTCCATAAGCATCCCCACCCACTCACTTGAATCCTCATCAACTTCCAGATCAGTAGCTAAAAACAAACGCATGATTTTTGACCTAATATCTGAAAACCCAGACATCCTCTTCATCGCTGAAACACAGTTCTGACTACCTCCCCTCTGCACACAAGGCATTCACCCAGGCTACTCCCTGATCACCCACAACAGAATAGACATTGCCACAAACCTCACACGACCAGACAATTGTCTAAAATGGCAGAGCCCAGAGTGCACTGTGTGCATGGCAAATATGTTGGGACACATGAAGAAAAACGGGTGTAGCTCGTCCCTTAGAGTGCCATAATTTCATCGCCACAATTTAAAGCGGGCAAACAGTGGGAGGTGGAAGTGTACTAGTCTTAAATGTGTAACATGCACAGTAAGGTCATATCACAGCATTGTGGATCAGGAACTGGACTGGGGTTTTTGAGGCAGTAGGCGGATGTGGGCACCAGTGCGCCCAAAAGTCTCCAGTGCAGGGCCCCTTTGTTCCGAACGGCCAGTTCTGTAGTCTAGACAAGTGGGTGACACCACAGACACTTCCATTATAGGGTGGCCTTCAGTATGCCATTCCCTGTTGAGAATACACCCCTGAGGCTGCTGCCAGAGCCGTCATTGTTTCCTGCCACCAAATCAATGGGGATTTCGGTGTCCTTGTTGAGGCTGGTCGCTCTTAGCAGGTATTTGCTGGATTCCTCTGCCATTTGTCAGGAACTATACCACTTCTTTCCTACCACAAAATAGCCAGTGGTTATCCCAATAATATGGTGATGTGGGAGTTCTCTATGAATGGAACTGGCAAGCCAAAACGAGGCCATGGACCACTTTCAAAAATGCACTAATCGCAACCTGAATCCCTTCTGGACGTTGATTACATTTTTCTGCCTGGCATAGCAGTGATTTCAGGCTGCTGTCTCACAATGGGTACCAGTTCTCCATTAGTTGAGCACAAGAAAATGGAAATGGTGAAAGAGAAAGCACAGTCTAAACAAATTCAATGTAGGAGTATAAACGAAGACTAGTGTTTTGAGCTGCTGACTGCTGTATATACTGAAACTCTGTAAAAGTCTCTAATCCAGTCCGTACAATAGACCAGCACAGGCAAAGCCAATCGTTTGTGTTTGCAGATAATTGCATTTTCTATTTAGACCATGGAGGGCAGCTTCTCACTAGCAGTCAAGCTTTGGTAATTTCCGGTAACTACTAGAAGGTTAATTGGTACCCTGGAGGGAATACCGGTGTTTCTTGAGTGCACATCACTCGGAGATCTCCAACCTTTCCCCAGACTCAAAAGGACTCTTTACACACTAGGAAGGTTGGAGTATCTGGATTGGCTCTTTCCTAGAGAGGATGGATTCAAAACCATATATTAAAATATTGTATTCTAAATGTATTACAAAAATATAAATATGCATGTAAAAAGTCTACAACAATACCTCAATCTTAAAGTGCTTAAAATGTGTGATTCCACCACCAACGTGAACATCTTAATACTTTACAATGCCAGACATAATCACATTTATTGTCTTCGGTCCCTATGTTGGGGAGAAATCTTTTAAAATGTTTTTTATATTAAAGGAATGAACCATTCATAGCCCACTAGCTCAACATGTCGTGTTTCGTGTATTGGGCGGTCTCCAATGCCCCACACTCTTCAGGAGCTTAAGAAATATCACGCAATGTTAGTCCATCTTCTTTAAAACACAATGACCTATGTCTGCTTGCTTTCCTAACCTTGTATCCCTTTAGGCAATCAACCTCTCCCCTGCAAGAAAGAACCAATACCATACAGTATTTTAAAAACCACATCTCGATTTTAAAAATAAATGGTGGCACTACTTATTGATTCAATCCTCTCTAGGAGAGAGCTAATCCACATACTCCAACCTTTATAGTGTGGGAAGTGTTTTTGGATTGAAAAGTTTTTGCTATTATATTGTGACCTCCTTCCACCACACTGAAGTGCCATCACTCAATCCTGCTCTGTCAATGTCGTTTTACATAGTACCAATTCCTGGTCTGGTAAGAAGTAGATATTAACTTCGGCAGTGTGCGAACTTCTTCAGCAAGAGTCTGCCGCCCCAGGTAAAGCAGAAGGCGGTGCAGTTACCGGCACTGTTGGCCCACTGCTGAACCCATTATCGCCATTAGAACCTGTGATTGTAAGATTCTGAGGCTATGGGCTTATTAAAAATCAAGTCCTGGCAAGCATGTCATTGTATAGAATGTTTATTTGCCATTTGAATGGCTTTGAAGATTTTCCAGCATATGAACGCCACTTTGCCCAGTTTCGATTTTCCGGGCTTCCGCAGCTCAGCATTTAATAATGGGGACCATTTGGCACGTTTACACATTGCAGCAGTGAACGAACACCACATTGTATGTAGAATATAATAAAATGTAACTTTACCCGTTCTTGTTAGATTGGTAATGTTGCTATGTTAAGTGCGTTGTATCCTTATCCTAAAAGCAGAGTTATGCCGGGGTCAAAATGTTAGTATGCTTGCTATGGGTGTTTGACAGTGAGGCCTTGAACGATTGACGAGCAATGGGCCCTCCATTGAGATCAACCTATGTCCCTGTCTTATGTATATAAATGAGTAACAAACTGCAACTTTTACAAATGTAAATAAAGCTACCTGGTTCATGAGTGGCTCTGCAGCTGGTCTGTTACCACCTTGCATCACAACATATTTAGCGACGAGTGAACCAAGGAAGATTAACCATGAAGCATGCTGGAAGGCGAGGAACATGCGAATAACCTCGTGGAGCATGTGGAGAATCACAACACCCCCAGGACTTAGGAAACACGTTCCACCCGTCTCCCAGGAGCACAACAATGGAGAAGGTTGGGGCATGGTGCGGACATGGCTGGCGTGGTCACAGCTAAAATTACGGTACCCATATTGTTTTAGGTCTACTTGATGGAAAATTATTTGACCTTTTCCTTTTTGACCGAATTTCCCCTAAAAAGCGATCTAAAAAATATGGTTAATTTGATCAAGTATGCTAATACCCCCAAATCATCAAATGGCAGCTCTGGAGCAGGCTGTGCACATGGTCTGCCTTGCTGTGTGACCGTGCCACCCAGTCAAGGGACTTACTTAGCGGGGCGACCCCCATTGACTCTGCCCCCCCAAAATCACATGATCAGTCCGAGAAACATGTTACCCTTTTTTTATTAAAAAAACACTCTTGTAAAGTGTTTGGAAACACAAAGATGTTTATTTGGAGCAAACCAATTGGGCGGTCCCAGCCACATCAGTAAAGATGGATATACATTTCCAGGATGACCCCTGTCATTCCCTGTTTACCCTTGGCAACAAACTTGACATGCACTTCTCGTTAGGCACTGCCAGTCAGTATATAATCGGGACCACTGACATCAGATGACTGAGTCTTAACTGTCTCTGAGGGAGAGGTGGTCGCTTGGATTTCGCTCTATTCCGGCCATTCCTGAACCGCTCGCGGCCAAAGCTGCAGCGTCAATCTCCTCCCTGGCTAGGACTGCCTGACGCTCTGCCATCATATCTGCAGCCAGCCCTCCTTAATGCCACCTGGATTGCTGTGTGGAAGCCATCCGTTCCTTTGTCTGACAAATGTACTCCGTCTGCCGCAAAATGGGATGGGAGTGAATTCGGACAGCAATGCCCAATGAAACTAAGTCACTCAGCTCTAGAAAATATTTCTATGCTCCTTTTCAGGTGCCTCCTAGATCTTTCCATCCCTTTGTGGGAAGATGCCCCATGCCAGAGTTGCCTTGGAGCAATCTCGGACCAAAATATCAGTGCCCGGTAGTTCCTGAGCCAAGATCCAAGAAGCCACCTGTACCTGGGCCAGCAAACGGCCCCTCCCCAACTTGGCCAGGTCATTATCGCCCAGATGGGTGACCAACATTCTAGGTGCAGGCCTCCATTGCAGCTGCAATGTGTTGCGGGAAAAAGAGTACCACTTCATCCATGAAGTACCCAGCCAGATCAGATGACCTTGTTTCCCCCCGAAATCCTAAGTTGAGGCCTACTTTCCACTGTCATGCCTCCTTTTCTGCCGTACTATAAAAGAATGACCTATCATCCAAACTGCATCATCTGTTGGTACAAATAAGGGTCATAAAAACATACTGCGTTGATGGCCCCCTCTCCTGTGACAAATGTCCTGTGCACATATATTAAAGAGGGTGCTCCCTAACCCGGTCCCTCTCTGACTTATTTCTGTGGGCAGGTCCCCCTGGGGCCTCACAAAGTTTGTAGTGGCCGAATTCCCATCTGCCAATTATGATGGCTGATGCCGATATCCCTTGCAAGAATACCCTTGTGGCTGCTTCGATCCTAAAACTGTGTGGCGCCCAAACCTTACTGTGGATGCCCACTGCCCCAAGGATGCTGACACAACTTTCCTAAATTGGAACACTGTTTGGGAGGTGCGGGGGGTTGCAGCCGCATGCATTAAGTGGGCCGCCACCCACGTGCCTATTGTGTAGGAAAAGCCTGAAGGGTGAACTGGGCAGCTGTCCTGTGGGGACACATGCATCTCCACCCATTTACCCTTTCCCAACTGATCAGTTTTACATCTTAACTTCATCACCCCTCAAATTCTTGTTAAAGTAAACCTCCCCTACTTCGCTGGCCCTCCCTGAGCTGTTTTTCCAGCCAAGAACAGCTCGCTGATTCTGAAAGCACCAAAAAATGCCAATGCCAGCCTAAATAGTGACAGCTTGTAAGCATTGAAGCACACTCCTACCAAGGTTATCAGTAGTTTCTGAAGTAAATCAAAATCAATGGGTTTGCGCCCTTTCTGTTTGGGGCCCTCCATCCTGCTCCAACTCTTCACTGCTGCGCGCACCAAAAACCCTTTTGTGGGGTTGGCTTTTCCCCCCAAGCTTGCTATAAAAGACCACTGCCATCAGGTGGGCTGTTGCCCAGCTCTTGGATTTTCTTTCCCTATGTGCCCACACAAGTGTGCGTACCCGCTGATCCAAAGTGCATTCTGGGCATTCAGACGCCATAGATAATCATGAAATGACTGTAGCCGTGCTGCTACCTGGACCCAAAGCCTGGTGTGAGCGATCGCCTCCTACCAAATTCAGACCACCCTGTCCACTCTACCAGCTACCACCACTTGCTCTGGAACTGTGCCCCTCTCAGCTTTATTGCAGGATGGGCCTTCTGAATCTTGCTCCTCTGAAATCGAGAGGGCGCAGCAGCAATTTTCACAACACCTTGGACATGCCAGGTCCTAAACTAGATATTGCTGTATAAGCAAATTGCGACCAACTTGCTCATGCTCAGCCAGGTAAGAGGCAGACTGTAAATGAATGTCTTGTACCACTGCCTTGTTTGACCAGAAGCTCCTCGCCCTTTTGTTAGCCAATTCCTTTGGCCATAACATGAGAGCTAGCACTATGGTAAAGGGTTCCAGTACCATGATATTCCTTGTCCTGCCTTTTTTATGCCACCTCTCAGTACACCACTCCTGGCCCAAGATGACCCCAAAGCCTTCACTGCTTGATGCATCTGAATACAGCTGCAACTCCCTGCTCGTCTCCCAGGGTGTCCTCCAAGGTTTAACTCCATTGAATTTTTATTTAGAAATGAAAGCCACATTTTTTAGTCCTCCTTCAGGCCAGAGCGGAGTTGGATATGGTTGTGTTTTTGTTTAACCCCTGCAGTTGCTTTTGTCACCCTGCGTGCGAACCCCCTGCCTGCAGGGATTACTTTAGAAGCAAAATTCAGCTTGCCCAATAGTTGCTGGATTTTTCCGAAGTGGTCCTTTCCTTAGATAAATTGTTCTCAATCTCTGCTACCAGCCCTTCTATTTTGTCCTGTGACAACCTACAATTGCACACTCTGGTCTCAATTTCCATGACCAGGAAGGTGCACACCCCAGTGGGGCCCCAAGTCTTCTCGGGTGCCAATGGTATGCCCAACCTGCCCACTAAATCCTGAAAAGACTCTGCTTGGGTACAGTCGGCAGTGCTCGGGATTGAGCCAATATTTTACCGGATCCCCTTTAGGATATGACAAGTGATTTAATAAACCTGAACTTCCCTTGTTTTTGGGCATGATGCCCAGTAGAGATATAAAGTTGGGCAGGGTGTGGTGAGAGCAACCCTTCCAAGCTGCAGTTCTTTAAATATTTTCTCGCGCACAACCATGGGCTGCTGTAGTGCAGAAGGTAGTTTTTTTTTGCAATCTGGACAGTCAGTATGCCTTCGTAAGGGATGTGGAACCCTTCCATAAATCTCCCAAGCAGTAAATCTCTCACTGCTTAGGCTACTCATTCAAGTTATCCTGCAACACATGTAGGTCCACAGGAGATGGACTTTTGGCCCACTTTCCGCTACTGAGCTTCTTTGCACTGACCCTACTGGCACCTTTGCCTTTGCTGCACTTTGCCACCGGTTGTGTACCCCCACATTTTGCACACTGAAGGACACCGGCACCTGGGTCCTCTGCTGCAATTGCCCTCATTAAAAGAACGGCATGGGTAGCCCCCCTGATTTTGGCCCTGCCTGGGGGCCTTGGTGAACGGCAATCGTGTTTGACTTGTGGTTGTGCTCCGATTTACCATACCATGGCTTCCGCGAACCCTTCGTTCCCCCCTAGCCCCCAAACCCCCTCTCTCCAACTCAAGTCATGTCGAGGAACCAAGGCCATCTTAGATCTAAAATCTGTCATAATCAATCCAACCTGTAGAGCCATATTTCTTCTGCTCATTGATCAGTGTCCCTATATTTCCACATGGCCGGTTCGTGTTCAGGGATGTTTCTATCCACACCGCTGCTAATAAAGAAGCCTTATCCCAATTGAATGTCTTCCTCTGCCCTATGTTTGTGTATGCCTTTTGTGTCGTCCTCCCTGCCAACAGTGATATCTGGGCCTACCGTTCAACAGCCAGCAATGAAAAGATTTGAATTCCCTAGCCCAAATCCATGCTTTCACCTGGGCATGGATGTGCCATGCCAAGGAGGACCTTCCTGACAGTAGGGGTGCAATGGTGTCCCCAACCCCCCCCCCCCCCTTCCCCAGCCATGTTTTTGTGCATGCACAACCATCCCAGTCTGTGACGGCTCCATGGGCGGAGGCTTAAAGCAACTAGCAAGCTTGGCACCGCCTTTATCCCTGGGTTAAGTGCGATTGCAGTGCTCTGTGACAGAGGGGCTGGCGCCACATCCACCCCACCAAGAAAGTCCAAGCAGACCTTCCCAAGCGCCTCTTGCCCCACGTGTGGTGCTCCTCCCCAGTGTGTTTTTGCACCCCGTCCCCCAAAAAAATCACCCTTAGCTTTTCTTCCAAAGCCATACCAGATTTTTCAGTTTCCAACACGTTACCTGTAGGTAGTACCAGGGCTGCACACCCCGTTGCCCCAGCTACGAGCTGGGGTCCTGGTGACAAAGCTGGACCACCAATGGAAGGTATCTTAGCTATCTGCATCACCACTGCTCTTGCCAGGTCATTCATTGCCTGCGCTAATGTAAGTTCTTGGACAACAACCAGTGGCTTCTTACCCCTGGGTTGGCGCTTACTTTTGGTGATTTGGGCCTTTTGGGGGCACCTCACTTGGTGGCCGGTGTCAGTTGTAGGGAGGTGGGGGCATATTTGCCCTTCACAACCAAGGACTGGGCTGGTAACTCCTGCTCGTCTCTTAACAGCTTTTTTGCCAAATCCGTTCCCCTACTGCGCAGCTTTTCTTGGAACAGCACCCATAGCTCTCCTGCCTCTTCCTCCTCATTCTCACTGGGGCTGTTGGAATTCACCTCGACACTAGGGATCATGTCCTGTGATCCTTCGACCGACATTGCAGACGTGGAATAGCAGGAACAAAACTGAAATGATCAAGACTGCAAACGCTGGGTAACCAGTTCCTTGTTTAATATCCTCCAAAGAACCCTGAAACGGTTATCTTAACACAGTTCTCCTTAAGCATTCCTGCCTGCAGACCTTAACCCACTTCTTATGCTCCTCCTAGGTAAACGTTACGTGCTGCTTCCCTCTCTACAGCAGTTGACTCCTGTGTTCATGACATCAGTGTTACATACACTGTGGATGGGCCTTAGTTGTTCTGCCGGCCACTCCCTTAACTTTAGCATTGGTAACGTTTCTCCCTCTAGTTCAATGAATCAAGTAAAATGGCATTGGCCAACCCCGTCGCACCTATTGGCTTCCTCCCTGCGTGCGTATGTCCGAAATAAAAACGCCTTACAATAAATAAACGCCAAACGCTTACCCTGCTTATTATTCCTTTAGTTTTATGAAAGGACAACTGCTGCTGGTGGCCGACCGAACGGGTTTAGAGAAACAATAGAACCCACAAAAAATGACTGCCAATTTCCTGACGTGCGCACGCAATTCTAGACGCGCCTTTCCCATGCGCCATAGCAATGTAGCTTCGGTTCGTTCTCCAAATAACGCCTTACAAATGCACAATAAATAAACTCCGAGCGCTTTACCTACCCATTTACATTCATGAAATGACAGGCTGCGAATGGGGTAGACAGAACAGGTGTAACAAAACATTAGAACCCATGAAAAATGGCTTCCCATTTCATGACCTGCGCGCGCCTTTCAGATGGGCCATCGGAATTCTAGCACTAGCTGGTGGGGACACCCTGTCGATTTTGGATTGCTCCATAATCCACAACTGCTCCAGAATAAAAGTGCACCCATCGTTCCACCGCGCTTGGGCTGGCTAACGATTTGCTACTGAAACCCTGACCTTTACATATTACCCGCTATCCCAAATGGCCGAACCTGCTGCAAAGCGACCAACCCAGGAGATGCACGCACCCGCAATTATCGTGGGCCAACTGCCACCCGCGCTGCACTAACAAAGCATGCATTTCGCACCAACGTAGAGGGACCCATATGATATGGCATTTATAACGTGCCTGTACACAAGTGTTTCAATGCGCGAAGAGGCAAGGGAGGGGGAACAGAGGAAAGGCGGCCAACGATCTTACTAGGCCAGGTGACATTGTGATCCCACAAGTGCAGTGGAGGTTTGGGGGGGCAAGGGAAAGTGCAAGGGAGGGCAGTGAGGGGGAAGTGCAGTACATGGATCATCAGTTATAAATAGAATAAATAAAATGGGTGTAAAGTGCGGCCAGCTTATGGCAAGTGCAGGGGTAAGTGCAGAAATCAAGTGTCAAGAACTGGTGGAGGCTGTAGGAATACAGAAATGGCCCCCAAGTGCACGGGTAGCCTGGAAGGCAGTGCAGGTGTGCAGCTGGTGGGGGAGGGTACTAGGGCAAGAGATCATAGAGTAGCCAGGTGACCAGTGCAGGTTCAGTCAGTTCAGCAGCGGAGAGAAAGCGGAAGCAAAGAGCAAGTGCTTGAGGTGCTTCCGTCATGCGGCATGGCAAACATCCTGTCCCCCCTGGGACTGGTGTTCACCCATATACAAAATATACTGTTAGACAAGACTTCCTGTGCTGGTAAACAAATACAGCATTTAACCCACTCCAATACCCCCTGACCACCGGGCGGTGTAATCCAGTTCTCCAGCATGGGGTCTGGCATGGATTCACATGCTCATGAATATTCCCCGCCGTCAGGCTGGGAATCCTCGGTAAAGAAAAATCAGTATCAGTTTCGTTTCTGATCTGTCTTTCGTAGTAGTAACCAATCACTGATCTCTGCGTCATACTGACCACAGCCAATGACTGCCCTCTGGCAGCCATCTTCAGATTTTTACCGCACGTTCAAGTGTTTGGATCCTCGTGCTATTGCTCTCGAGCGTTAGTGCTTTTTTTTCACGCTTTTTCTTAGGAAAATTTTCTCTTTCGGTCAAAAGAGCCTCAAGCTCCACCGTTTCTTTATCTGATCAACGGGGACACGTGTCGGATTCTTCTACGCCCCTCAAGGGTGAAGATTTTGTCGAGCCACGCTTTTGGAGGACTCCAGAAGTTTCTCAGGCCCTTCTCGAGCATGGCCCAGGAGAAGGGAAGCTCGACGCCCGGAAAGCTGTTCAGGGTCTGCCCTGGATGCCAGCTTCAGAATGTCTTTAAGGAGGACGAACACTCCCTTTGCCTTTACTGCCTGCATGAAGACAAGACGCACGTGGAGAAGGACTGTGCGTTTTGCGGCAATATGTCGGAGCGGACCATGAAGGACCGCCATCAGCGTCTCGCCAACTGGCTGGAAGGAAAGATCCCGTCGGGCGAGAAGAAGTCCGAGCGGTCTTCTAAGACCTTTTGAGGGCGCCCCGGCGACGGGGGTCCAACAGAAGGCCAAGCACCGCGAGTCCGCTGGCACCGTGAGCGCCGAACGGTGGGGCTCTACGGGCGCCAGGCAGGGCGCATCCTCCCCGGCGCCATCAACCACGAGCCAACGCTCTGGCTCGGGTAAGAGGAAGGCCGAGCACCCGGCAAAGCTCCTGGAGAGACCCCGGTCGTGCGCGAAGGCCCCATCGGAGGGGGAGCGAGGTGGTGACCCCCCCCCCCCCAAGGAGAAGGCGGTGAGCGCACCTAAGGTGGTGAAATCCTTGATCCATCCGGCCAAGGCCTCTATCGAGACAGTCGCGGTGGCCCTGGCTCAGCCTGTGGAGGCTACACCAGTGGTGGCGACCTCGGGGCCCAGAATCTCCCTGCCACCGCGGAGGGAGTCCTCTTACATGCCCATCGACAGGACCCCCGTGAAACCTCCGGAGAAGAAAAAGGGGGGGCAGGAGGTCGTCGTGGATTCGGCCTCAACCTCTGAGGAGGAGCTGATGGAAGTCTTAGGCCACGGCGCTGGCGTGGAAGAAGACCATCCTGTCGGGAGGGACCCCGACGTGGGAGACGAGAACGTCGAGGGTGCCGACGGGGCTCCTGATCGCCCGTCGGAACCCCCTCAACCAGTGCCGCAAGACAACTCGGCGGCCATTTTGTTGGCTATACAGTCCTTATGCTCGGAGATAAGGACGAGACTGCCGTTAACACCAACGGAGGAACCGCTCCCAACGGGGGACCTGGAGCCAGGCCCTTCTGGGAGCCCTCCTTTTAAGAGAAGGATTCATCCTCCACCTCCTTTTCAACCATCGCGCCCTGCTCAGCCCTCCTCCCCGTACACGACACGTGGGGATGACACGTGAGGATGATACGGGGACTGACACGGCCGCGACGGGTACAGACGACGAGGTTTACGAGGATCTCCCGTCATCACCTCCCACCCGGGCTTCCCCGCCTGACGAGATTGAATCGTTTCACGCCATGATCGCCAGGGCATCTGAGCTTTTCCAGCTCTGCCCGGAAGAGAAGGAAGGTTTCCTTTATCAACGGCGCGAGACCAAGAGGAAGACGGTCCTCGCTGTACCTCTACTGGACGATATCTGGGATGAGGGTCTCTCCCTCCTCAAGAACCCATCCACAACGCCGGCTAGAAGGGATCGGTACGAGAAGAAGTACCGGGTCCCGGACGTGGCCCCCCTTGTGCCTTCGGGCACAGCCGACCCCGGACTCGGTCGTCTCCGCGGCGGCCAGGAAGAAAGCGGGGGGGGCGCGGCCTCTACGTCAACCTCCCCGCCGGACGGCGAGGGAAAGAAATTGGACACGATGGGACGCAGAGTCATCTCATCGGCAGCAACGACGATTAAGGCTGCCAAGGCCTTGGCTATCGTAGCCCGCTACGACAGGGAGTTGTGGTACAAACTCGCCCCCCTTCTGGACTTCCTACCAGACAAGAGGGCGGAGGCCCTAGAGATCTTGCAGGAAGGAGAAGTGGTGTCGGACCACGCCATTACTATAGCGACGGACATCGCTGACACTGGATTTCGCCAGTTGGGCAACGGCGTGTGCCTTAGGCGGCGTGGATCGCTCAAGGCTACTGACTTCCGTCAGGACGTGCAGACCAGAGTCTTGGACATGCCGTTCGACGGGAGCAACCTGTTTGGGGAAAACAGTGGACGATTCCCTACAAGCCATCAAGGCGGACACGGAGACGGCCCGGGCTCTTGGTGTTCTCCAGCAACGACGGCCGCACTTTCAGAGCGGCGGAGGCAAACAGGGTGCCTCCAAAGGTTCCAGCGGCGGATTTTCCACCTATCGTCAAGCGGCCCGTTCGTCGTCACAGGAAGCCTACAGGGGACGAGGCAAGTCGGGTGGACCCCGCCATCGTCGCCAAGGAGGACAAGGCGGCAAAACCTCATCGAAGCAGGACTGAACCGGCCGTGGGGTCGGGCCTCCACCGAAGCACCCCGGCGGGAGGCCGGCTGGCGAGCTTAGTCAGCGGGTGGGAGTCCATCTCCACCGACCGTTGGGTGCTGGACGCCCTGGCTCGGGGTCACGCGCTCGAGTTTCTAAAGAGGTGCCCGCGCGTCCCCCCTGTGGCCAGGGAGGAACATCGCGTCCCTCAACTTCTATTGGAGGTAAGGGCGATGCTCAGGAAGGGCGCCATCGAGCTCGTCCCAAAGAGGCTTCGGGGCTCCGGAGTTTACTCAAGATACTTCCTCGTGAAGAAGAAGACGGGAGGATGGCATCCCATCCTGGACCTACGACGACTGAACAAATTCATCAAGGCACAGAAGTTCCGGATGGTCACCCTCCAATACGTCCTGGATCGTCCTGGAGGAGGGCGATTTCCTGTCGTTGGATTTGGAGGATGCCTACTTCCATATCCCCATCCTAAAGGGACACCGACAGTTTCTCAGGTTCGTGGTCCAAGGGCGTCACTACCAGTTCAGAGCCCTTCCGTTCGGATTGAGGTCGGCACCCAGGGTGTTCACCAAGTGCCTCGCACCGGTGGCGGCGCGGCTGCGCCTAGAGGGGATCCACGTCTACCCCTACCTGGGCGACTGGCTCATCCGAGCAAAGACGAAGGAGCTCGCTGTGGAGCACACGGCAAGGACCGTCCAACTACTCACGGACCTGGGATTCTCCATAAACTAACCCAAGTCCCACCTGGTGCCCGCGCAAGATGCACCGTTTATGGGAGCGAAGCTCGACCGTGTCGCTTCTGGCCTCTCCGTCGGAGGAAAGGACGAGGGCCATCTTGGGCAAGGTGCAGCGGATGCTGGTTGAGGACGCGGCCAGGGTGAGGTCCATCAAGTCCCTCCTCGGAATGTCTTCTTGCATTTATCTCATCCGCCTATGCAGGATCCGGATGCGCCCGTTGCAGGAGTTCCTGGACGCGCACAGGATCCAGACGGGCAGCTTCGAGGAGAGGATCACACTCGACGAGAGTTTCCGACGAGCTATCCGGTGGTGGGGCACCTGCGCGCATCTGACGGCGGGCATGGACTTCCAGACCCCCGGCCACCAGGAGATAGTGACCACGGATGCCTCCCTGGAAGGGTGGGGAGCGCACACCGAAAATCTGCACGCGAGAGGCCTTTGGCTTCCGACGGAGAAGTCCCTCCATATCAACGTCCTGGAGCTCCGTGCAGTGTTTTGGGCCCTCAGGTCCTTTCTTCCGTCCCTCAAGGGCAAGGTGGTGAGGATCTTCACCGACAACACCACCACCATGTTCTACATCAGGAAGCAGGGCGGTACCAGATCCCCAGCCCTGTCCAAGGAGGCGCAGGATCTGTGGCATTGGGCTGTCGCCCAAGGGATGTTTCTGGTGCCGTTTCATCTGGCAGGAATAAAAAACACCATCGCCGACTCGCTCAGCAGTGAGCTGCGCTCGTGCCACGAGTGGGAACTACGACAGGATCTAGTGGACCGCCTCTTCCGACGGTGGGGCACACCCCAGATCGATCTGTTCACGACGGCGACGAACTCCAGTGCCGGAGGTTCGCCAGCAGGTTTCCCCAGCCGAGAAGCGTGGGCGATGCTTTCTCGTTCCCCTGGGAGGGCCTGTTTCTATACGCGTTCCCTCCATTGCCGTTGCTGATCCAGCTCAAGAGGTCACGGTGCAGGATGATCCTTGTCGCACCTGCGTGGCCGAGGCAGATATGGTTCCCGGACCTTCTGGACTAGTCAGCGTCCCCGTCAATCAAGCTGCCAGTGGACGCGGATCTTCTCTCCAGGGAAGGAGGCGCCATCCTCCATCACGACCCGAAGTCGCTGAACTTGCAGGCCTGGCTCCTGCAGCGTTAGAGTTTGGAGGCTACGACATACCGGCCGACTGCAGAGAAGTTCTTGCAAAGGCCAGGGCGTCCTCAACTCTTAAATGCTATGGACACAAATGGAAGAGGTTCTCTGTCTGGTGCCACGCACAGAAGATTAACCCTCTACGGGTTACGGCTCCCCAGATACTGCCGTACCTACTGACGCTGGCCAAGGCTGGACTGGCGCACGCGTCCATCAAGATTCATCTTGCTGCGATCTCCCGATACACCAGAACCACGGGCCGGACGTCCTTGTGGTCTCATCGTCTGGTGAAAGAATTCATGAAGGGACTGTTCAGATCGTTCCCGCCGGTGAAGGCTCCGGCCCCGGCGTGGGAGCTCAACGTGGTGCTGACCAAGCTCATGGGACCTCCGTTCGAGCCTCTGCACTCGGCTCCGTTGAAGTTCTTGTCGTGGAAAACGGCGTTTCTTGTGGCCATCACCTCCGCACGACGGGTGGGAGAGATCCAGGCCCTTTGTTGCAAGCCCCCGTACTTGACTTTTCACGACACAAGGGTAGTGCTCAGGACGCACCCCTCCTTCATGCCCAAGGTGCAGTCGGACTTCCACCTCAACGAACCCTTGGTGTTGCCTGTTTTCTTCCCGTCACCTTCGTCGCCAGCTGAAAGGACTTTGCACTCGCTAGATGTGGCTAGAGCGCTGAAGTTCTACGTGGACCGCACAAAGTTTTTTCAGAAGACGTCACAACTTTTTGTGAACTTTGGACCTGTCAATCAGGGGAAGGCTGTATCGAAGGCCTCCATTTCCAGATGGCTCTCCGTCTGTGTCATGTACTGTCATCGGTTGGCAAACCGACCGCTGCCTGGCCTTCCGAGAGCCCATTCCACCAGAGCGATCGCAGCTACCACGGCGTTCCTATCTGGTGTTCCCTTGCTGGACATCTGCAGGGCTGCTACGTGGAGGTCGACGCACACCTTCACGAAATTCTACTGCGTCGATCGGGATTCCAGGGAGGAGTCCAGGGTCGGTCAAGCAGTGCTGCGCAACCTGTTCGCCTAAGGTGAGCCTGGTGAGGAGGTAAGAATTGCTTAATGTTGAGTTTTGGATATAATGCTTAATGTTGAGCCTTTGCCACCTCCCGTGGTTGTGCATGTGTGTACTGCTATGTATTCATTTATTCATGAGCATGTGAATCCATGCCAGACCCCATGCTGGAGAAGGAACAAGTTACTTACCTGTAACTGTTGTTCTCCAGCATGGGTCTGGCATGGATTCACATGCGAACCCTCCCGCCTACCCCTCTGCGGCTCTTCACTTGGTCATACTGCCACTTCACGTGCTACCAAATCTGAAGATGGCTGCCAGAGGCGGGGCTTAGGGAGAGGGCAGTCATTGGCTGTGGTCAGTATGACGCAGAGATCAGTGATTGGTTACTACTACGAAAGACAGATCAGAAACGAAACTGATTCTGATTTTTCTTTACCGAGGATTCCCAGCCTGACGACGGGGAATATTCATGAGCATGTGAACCCATGCCAGACCCATGCTGGAGAACAACAGTTACAGGTAAGTAACTTGTTACTTATAAGAAAACCATTGCAATCCTATCCCTCTGGCGGTACGGGAACCGGTGCTCCCACTAAATCCCCAAAGCCTATCCAGGGGGGCATAAGTAACTTATTAACAGAGCAAACCTTTCTTCAGCCCTAACAAGAGCCCCAAATGCAAAGGCCCATCGCATTAACACTTCTGCTGACACATCAAGCTTACCAAAGCCGTAAATCAATACCCGTCCGACCCGGCAGTGCGGCGACCGGCACAGGTAATCTGCAGTGTTGCAAAATTACAGGTAACATAGCAACACAATGATAGGTGCCCCCAATCGATGCGATGGGGTAGATACGGAAATGTATACACACACAATGCCCCCCCCCCCCACCTGAGATTTATCACCCCTGCACTGGGTAATATTATCCTGCATTGAGTCCTTTGCTGGTATGGCAACCGGAGCCAGACAAGATTACATTTTCAGGCCAATAATAAGGCTACCCAAGTGGAATATAGCGAAAGCATACCCGAAGAAGCAGACTTGGGGGAGGAGAGGTATTTGTCCAACCCTGGGCTGGGGCAGCCTGCTATGTATGCTGTCTCTCTAGCGCCCCCCCACGGGGCCCGGTCAGCCTCTAAGTTGCTCATCCAGGAACCCCAGAGTAAGGGCAGTGATCACAGGATCCATCGGATCACCCCCGCAGGCTTTGAGAGGATATGTCCAGTGTGCCTGTTAGAGCGGCAGCCTACTTGTCAACGCATACATACTCCTACGTCCTGTCCCCTTTCCTCCATACTTATGGGACATCTCTCCGTCCAGTGGGACGGGACCAGAGCACTTTGTAAAAAGCATCCAAACATTTTTTTCAAAGACTCTTTCTTGCGTGGGGCCCGGCACGCGGCTGTAACCCCGCCCACCTTGGATCCGCCCCGCGCATCGCCCATCAGTCCTTTTCTCTGCTCGTTCGGGACTGGACGCACTTGCATCCTCGGAAGATTTTATTCCCTTTTTTTCCCTCTCTGGCTCTCGCTAGCGATCGTGTACCAGTCTGTCTGTCGTTCAAACTAGACTTTCCAGATTGTTCATCGTGCCACCGTCATTTCGCGAGGGCGGATCCCCATCCTCTTTGCTTAGTGTGTGAGTCCGGATCACCGTTGGAACTCCTGTTTTTACTGCGACTCCCTTTCTCTCCGGGAACTTCAATGCCGGTTGGAGCTATGGGAGGAGGTGTTTCTGACGAACTCCTCCTTCTCATTTACAGGCGTTAATCGACGAGAAGAAACAACGCCCGGTTAGTTCTTTACTTTTCAGAGGTTCGGGCCGGGAGGAGCGTTGATCGCTCTGTCACCAGGGTTTGCCCTGAGGTGCCTGTTGGGCCTAATAATTGTACCAGATTTTTCTCCGAGGGTCTCCGTAAGGGGCCTGTGGATACTGGAGCACGCTCTGAGGCCCCTCCTGTGGGGGCTGTTTGTAGACCCAGTTCTACTGAATCGTGGGATACCGGGGTGCGCCCTGAGGCCTTGGTGGGGCTTGCTGTCACCGAACTGATGTTCGAGGCCCACGCAGATAAGGCTGTCAACGGACGTTGGTCCGAAGTCCCTCTTTCAGTGGCTAAAGCTACCAACATTTCTGAGGTCTGACAAGGCCTTGCCGGTGAAGGCCGTTTCTCACCGTTCCCGCTCTTGCGGCGACACCAGATCTGTTGAGGGGGCAAAGAAGGAAAGTTCTTCTTTTACCGGTAGTGCCGAGGTCCTTCCTGGGAAGGCTAATTTGGCGGTTGGTATGTCGCAGAAACATTCCAGCCTCATAGTACTGGCTCTGCCAAGGTTCCTTATGTTAAGGCTAAAGTTAAGACCCCTGATCCATCGATGGGGACCCCTGCCTCACTTCCTAACGTGCCGCAGTTCCCCATAGACGATGACAAAATGGCGCCCGTTCCCACCACTACAGCGGCTGACATTTTGGGTGCTATCCCTACAACTACGCCATCGGCCTCAGGTGTAGGGCTTGGTTCCTTGGGTGAACATGGAGTCCCTTGTGCGCATCCTTATCGGCCAGTTTATGATTGGAACGCCTGGATGCCTCTTCCGTACAATGTTTCGTTGCCTGCGGAGTCGGCGCCTTTGATTTACGTGGACACGTCGGTGGAGGGGCCAGTTTGGCACCCGTCCCCGTTATGTCCCTGAACTTGTCCACCTTATGAGAGGCCTCCTCGGGTTCCAAAGCTGTCCTTGGAGGATGCCTTTTTCGGTAAATTTCAAACGCTCATGCGTACTGACCCCATAAGGGAATATTTCAAAGGGCTTTTTAGGGAGATATGTCCACCCGCGCCTCCGGCCCCACCCGCCGGCGTCTCCCTTGCCTACGGTGCTTTCCCCGACTCTTCCGCCTTAGCCCCCATTGTCCCCCGTGGACAAGGCAGCGCCTGACACTGCTTAGCAGGATCCTGACCTGTCGGATGACGCGCTTAGGCGATCAGGACAACGAGGACTTGCCCCGCTCTATTAGATCTTTTCATGACCGGGTACTGGACATGATGTGCTTCTTAGATGTTCCGATGCCCGAGGCACCCGCTCCGCAGGAGGGCGTGCTTTCTGTGGTGTTTACCCTGTCTCCTTTGGAGCGTGCTGACCTGGTCTTGCAGAAGGACGTGCTGGCCGAGGTCCGCAGGGTATGGGAACAGCCACACTGGACTTTACATCAATAAGAAAATTGACGCGAGATACAGGCTTCATTCTTCGGAAGAGGTAGCCCTGTCATCTTGTCCGCCCCCATCCTCCACGGTGGTGGCTGTGGCCACTTTTCAGTCCAGGCCTGCAGCATCCTCTTCGACTGCTACGTAGGTTCTGCGAAAGGAGGACAAGCTCCTTGACTCCCCTGGGAGAAAAATCTTTGCCAACTCGGTCTTGTAGCTCAGGCAGGCCAATGCCAAACTGGTGTTAGCGGGGGCTAATATGCGGATGTGGAAAGGTCTGTCTGAGTTTGAGGAATTCATCCCGGTCGAGAAGTTGGAGGACTTTAAGGGTGGTTTATCTGAGGTCAGGGTCTTGGCCCAGGATCTCCTGGAGGCTGCGGCTCATCACGTAGACACCTCGGCTCGGGGCTTTATGCTGGGGGTTGATACCTCACGGCAGGCGTGGCTGCATGCCACTAAATTCTCAAAAGAAGTGCAGGAGAAGGTGTTGGACCTTCCGTTCGATGGTAAGGATCTCTTTCATTCTACAACGGATGTAGAGCTCACCAAGACGAAGGATAGCACTCGGACAGCTAAGTCCTTGTCGGTCCTTGTTAAGGCCCCTTTCAAAACCCAGAGACCCTTGTCGCAAAGCCAACCCGCCTCTGGCTTTAGGGGTTTCCTCGACCAGAATTCTCAGTGGATAGCCCTTCGGGGGAATAACCGCCGCAGGCAACAACGGACTTGGTTTTTCTCCCGCTCCTCAGCCTCCTCATCAGGTTCAGGTGGTATCACTACTGGAAAAACCTACTAAATGAGGGTTCTCCGCGCTCGCACGAGACCCTAGTGGGAGGACGCATTGCGTCTCATTGGGAGGCATGGCAGTCCATCACCGAAGACAGATGGGTCTTGTCAGTCGCTCGGGCGGGCTTCCGCTTACCCCTATGCCCTACCCCACCCCTCATCCCTCCTTTTCAGCTGTCGGGTTCGCCCTCCCTCAAAGCCGAGGTTCAGAAACTTCTGGACCTCAGAGCTGTGGAACCCGTTCCCCTCGGGGAGCGAGGGGAGGGCTTCTACTCCCGGCTGTTTACGGTGCCCAAACCCAACCAGGCTGGCCTGCACACCATCCTAGAGCTTTCCCAGTGCAATCTTTTCCTACCCCAAGAGAAATTCAAGATGATCACGCCCAGCCAGATACCTTCCTCCATGCAGATGGGCGATTGGCTCAGTGTGGTGGATCTTAAGGATGCGTACATGCATATCCTGATTTGGAATCCACACAGGAGATATCTCCGTTTCCCTTTGGGAGAGGAGCTCTTCCAGTTTCGAGTGCTTCCTTTTGGCCTTAGTTCGGCACCGCGTGTCTTCATGTCGGTGATTGCGGCCCATCTTCGTCTGCAGGGTATCCATATATATCCGTATTTGGACGATTGTCTCTTACACAGCCCTTGTCCGTTGAAAGCAGTGGGCAATCTTCAGTCTCTCCTTCAGCTCCTGTTCCATCTTGGGTTGTCGGTGAACTGGCAGAAATCTTCCATGACGGTCTCGCAGGACTTGATTTTCCTGGGTTTTCGCTGGAGCACGACCGACTGCAGAGTGTACCTGACCGGGGACAGGATGGCAGGTCCGTTAGCCACGTGTCAGATGTTTGCGCAGTCGGAGAGCATATCGGCCTGGTGGTTCCAGAGGATTCTGGGCCTTATGGCCTCGTGCATGTTGGCTCTTCTTGCTCGTCTCAAGGTGAGGCAGACTCAAATGGCTCTTCAGAGTTCTTGGCGTCCGACTGTGGGCCAGGATTCCAAGCAGATAATGATTCCGGCTTCCATGAGTGGACCTGGAGTGCTGGTCATCTCTCAGCAACCTGTCGGTGGGTGCAGGGTTTCAGGACCCTGCCCTACGGTGACTATCACGACTGACTCCTCCCTCCTGGGGTGGGGTGCAGCGTTAGATCTTCATGTCTCGGATCTCTGGTCGCCTCAGGACAAGCTCCTCCACATAAATCATCTAGAGCTTCTGGCGATCTTCCTAGCGCTCAGGGCGTTCAGACCGATCATTACCGACAAGGTGGTCCGCATACGCATGGACAATGTGGTGTTTATGTACTACATCAACAAACAAGGGTGAACCAATTCTCCCCTCCCCCCCACACCCCCTCACCCCCCTCGTGGATCTGTCCATCCAGATTTGGGAGTCGGCCGTGCTTCATGGCGTTTAGCTGCTTGCAGTGCACATCCCGGGCCAGCTGAATGTCACAGCGGATGCCCTCAGCCGGCGGACAGTGGTCAGATACGAGTGGGAATTGAAGGCGGAGGTCCTCTCATGGATTTTCTTGCGTTGGGGCACACCGGAGGTGGACCTCTTCGCTACGGCGGCAAACAAGAAGCTTCCTCAGTATGCCTCCAGAGGGGGGCTGGGAGCCGCCTCTCTGGGGGATGCTCTCGAGATTCCATGGCACAACATGAGAGCTTACGCCTTCCCGCCTCTGCCTCTAGTCCATAGGGCAATTTGGAAGCTGAAGAACTCTGTGAACTGTTCCCTCCTACTCATGGCCCCATGGTGGCCGGCCAGGTTTTGGTTCTCAGAACTTCAACACCTGTCGATGTGTCCACCGATCAGGTTACCAGTGACCCCCAATCTTCATCAAGGGGAACAGCAGCTGTGGCACTCTGTCAAGACTGGTGGGGGGGTCTGTACTTCCGCACTCTATATGGTAGAGGAGAGGCACAGAGGACCCCAGCCAAGATTCTCGATTATGGTAGCAATGGACGAGCAATCAAGGCCTAGCTTCTCAGGAGGTGATGCAGGCTGGTTCTTAAGTACAGTGTATCCCCAAGCCCCCACAAAGGAATGTCCACACACTGTATTACTGAAAACAGTCTTTATATAATTAATATTCAAGGGTTATGTACACTTATCACAACAACGCACTTTGTGCTCAGGAAAACCAATAATGATAAATATCTACAATTCTAAAGTGGTACCACTAATATTAGACCTCATAACATGCATTCACAATACTGTAGAAATGGCACGCAGATCAATAAGAAGGAAACCAGCAATAGAAAGAGGAGAGATACTAGAGGGTTGAAACAATAGGCAGAAGACTGGCCCTCGCTACTGGACACAGTTCTGTGTGGAGATCCCCCCCACCTGGGCAACCTGTAGAATAACACAAGCCCAGTCCATATATTGTTCAATAGTCTTATTCTCTCCTCCAATGTTTTTACCCCCCCAATGTACCTGGTGGAGTCGAGACCTTCGAAGAGGCGTCGACGGATCCTTCTTGAGCGACCCCCTTTCAAGCGGGAGTCACGGATCGTCGACAGGCGTCGAGAAACGTCGAAGACCTCGGGGTTTCGGCGACGGGGAATCGACGGCCCTTCTTGAATGCCTTCCCTTTCAAGCGGGAGGCACGGGGCGTCGAACGTCAGTCGACAAACGAGGTAGAACGATGTCGAAGAGGCGGCAGCTTCGTCCGAGCGGTGCTCGTCGGCGTCGGGGCGTCGGCGTCCTGCAAGGCGGAGGTGTGCGAGGCACCTCGATGACAATAGTTCTGGACCGCAAAGATTGTAGAGACGGAAGCCCAGCAAGGGCGTCGGGTCGTCCGAGTCTTTGAGGTCGTTGGGTGGCGGGAAACCCACCGGCAGGTTTCTCCTCGGCGCGTTGGTCGTCCTCGACTTTCTCCGGCAGGATAAGCGGTCGACGATGCGGTCGAGGGAGTCCTTCGATTCGAATGTTCTTAGGCAAAGGAGCGGACGGCTCCGGTCGTCGGCGGCACGGCGTCAAGTGGTTCCCACGTCTGGGCAACACAACTTCGACGGGCCTCCAACGGTTACACAAACCTGCGAACCCTGGTCGACGGCAATGGACTTCGACGGCGCCGATGTCCGGGTGCTTCACTTCGATCTCCTCGGCGGTCCCGTCTCGGGTCGGCAGCCTTTCGAGGGTCTGACTTCCAGGGCGCTTCGGCGAAGATGTAGCTGTGCTCGATGGTCCCTCGGAGCACGGGAAGAGGGCGCCTTACCAGGTCCTCTCTCGGATCAGTCCTTGACGAACACGGCAGCCTTCGGATCGGTCGAAGCAAATGCAGCAGCAAGTCTTCTTCTTCCAGCTGGGCGTTGAGGGTCAGCAGTTCCAGTTACTCTTGAGTGGAGACTCAGCTTCTGAACGCGTCTGAACGCGTCTGAACGCGTCTGAACGCGTCTGAACGCGTCTGAACGTTCCTGAAGGTTCCTGAACAATTTCCAGTGGTGAGAGGTCCCCAGATATACTATTCTGTCTCTCATCCACACTGCTGGCACACACACAGCAGCCAATCACACAGAAGGGCATTCATGCAGTCAGTCAGCCAATCAGGCACACAGTGCATTCAGGCCACACTCCTCCCTTTCAGACACTCACAACAAGGCATGTGGATTGGGACAAGTACCCGGCCATTCGACACTACACACTGCATTCAGGCCTGTTTCGGGCAAGGCTGTCTCAGTCTTTGTCTCACATGCCAGAAACCAGACAACCACAACAAGGAGTGTATATTGGTCACCCACTCCATTCACCCAGGTCCCACCCACAGGAGGTACCCACAACATACAGTGAATGGGAAGGCTCCAGTCAGTCTAGCTGGGCCTTCACAACAACACCATATATGGAACTTCCACCCAACAGCCGGTCAGGGGGAAGGGACAGAGACAGGGCTTCCCAGGACTTTTGGAAAAACAAGATAACAGGCAATAGAAAGCAAGAGGCCACAGGGGCCATCTTGTTTCCTATCAGGAATCAACTGATTCCAATGGCAGGGCCTGGGTATCCCAAAAGGGAGGACACCCGGAGCACCTGTCTAATTCAGCACGGAGCTGCCACCAGCCCATACCCTGCTCTGTGGGCCACCCACAGGTGCCCAAAAACATACACTAGGGGCACAGGGTTGTACCCCTACCCATGGGTGCCATAAGGGTATCCCATGGGTCTGTTCACCAAACCAAAAGAGAGAGCTGCACTGCCAGGAGTCCCACATGGACTCCGGGGCAGAAAACATGACAGAACACACGGTAAAAATAGAAAAAGGACAAGGATTCAGAGGCCCTGTCCCTCAGATGCATTTCCAGCATCACACACTCCTCCCCACAATCGCTCAGCTTGGCGGCATGGTGCCTGAGTTCAAGTCTTTAGAACATCTTAACTTGTCTGCGGATAACATGTGTATTATCCAGGCAGCCAGGAAACCCTCAACTAGGTCCAATACAGAAGTATTTATGGGTTTATGGCTCAGGTTCTGTCATTGGCGGTTGGGAAAGCGGTTGGACCCAAGGGAGGCTACGGTTGACGCGGTGCTGTCCTTCGTATCCTTCCTGGCAGTCTCGGGTGTTCACGTTCTGTCATGCAGGACTTGCCTTTCAGCGGTCTCTGCTCATCTTTCTATGGACCAATGTTCTTATTCTTTGTGCTATCCAGTGGTTAAGAGGCATTTTTCAGGCTTTACACGCCTCTACCCT
This sequence comes from Ambystoma mexicanum, assembly GCF_040938575.1. Lineage (NCBI taxonomy): Eukaryota > Metazoa > Chordata > Amphibia > Caudata > Ambystomatidae > Ambystoma > Ambystoma mexicanum. The sequence goes on along the minus strand of NC_090930.1, from coordinate 248,035,608 downwards.
CCAGTTCGTACTCCGCACCCACCGTGGGATCTAAATGTAGTCCTCACGGCGTTGTGCAATAAACCCTTTGAACCCATGGCCACGGTGGACCTCAAGTACCTATCCTGGAAAGTGTCCTTTTTGGTCGCCGTTACGTCAGCAAGGCGGGTGAGTGAGCTCCAGGCCTTGTCGGTGGAGCATCCCTTCTTGGTCTTTCACAAGGATAAGGTAGTCCTATGGACAAATCCTGCTTTCCTGCCGAAGGTGGTAACTGAATTCCATCTGAATCAGTCGATCTCCCTTCCGGTCTTTTTTCCGAACCCTACCTCAGAGGCAGAAAGGGTTCTGCATTGTCTCGATGTCAGAAGGGCTCTTAAGTTCTATCTGGACAGAACATCCGAGCTTAGGAGTTCTTCTCAACTATTTGTGACTTTTGGTAACCCTCAGGGTAAGCAGGCGTCTAAGGTGACTATTTCCCGGTGGATCGCCGCCTGCATTACTGAGTCTTTCACCGTCCAAGGGCTGAAACCTAAAAGTATTCATGCACATCTGTTGCGGGGCAAAGCAGCCGCGGTTGCTTTTCAGAAATCTCTCCCCTGGGAGTCCATCGCTAGGGCAGCTACTTGGGCCTCTCCATCTGCTTTTTGTAAGCATTATTGTCTTGACATGAGCTCAAGAGCTGGTGCTCAGTTTGGTCAGGCTGTGCTGAAGAACCTTTTTCCGTAATGGGTATTTCCATTCACCTGTAGTTCCTGTTAGGAGTGCTTGGGAATCTCCCATAAGTATGGAGGAAAGGTGACGGGACGTAGGAGTATAACCAGGTTACTCACCATAGTGACAACCTTACTCCTAGTCCATAGTCCCCTTTCCTCCATACCACCCCCCCCCCCCCGCTGCCCCCTCTAATAAGCTTCCTCTGTTATTGCTAATGGGTCTTTGACTTGGCGATAGAAAAGGACTGATGGGTGATGCGTGGGGCGGAGCCAAGGTGGGCGGGGTTACGGCCGCGTGCCGGGCACCGCGCAAGAAAGAGAGGAAGGACACATTTTTTAAAACATTTTTGGATGCTTTTTACAAAGTGCTCCGGTCCCGTCCCACAGGACGGAGAGATGTCCCATAAGTATGGAGGAAAGGGGACTATGGACTATGAGTAAGGTGGTCACTACGGTGAGTAACCTGGTTATTCTTGAGCATTTGATCTTTTATGAATTCATATGCTGTGAATATGCCCGGTCAGGCTAGGAATTGATTTAGTAATTTTCCTATGAAACAACCTGACACCTTAGTGTCCCATCAATGTTGTTGTGGGTGCTTTTAGTCCACACCAATAGGATGTCGAGTGTATAGCTCCAACCCAGTAGCTTCGCCTTAGATTTCAACCGTCTTTCTAGCTTGTGGGATTGCTAGAGTTCTTCTCTTCGAAGAAAAATGTTCTCACCTCAAAATTTGTATTTTTTTCAATTTATACTCTAACCACAGCCACCGACCACTCATCTATGATCCCGTTTACGATCCTGGAGACCTTTTGGACCTAAAGCATCCTTATTCAGGCCATGTCGGACATGCGGCCTAAAGAACGTTTACAAAGGTGACGACCACGTAGGCTGTTTATATTGCCGCTACCCTAACAATTTACCGGAGCAATGTGAAATCTGTGAAAGCATCGGAAGCAGCAGAGCTACCACCCCACCCCACCCCCTCTGACAGACCTTTGCCATCAAGCCACATGCCCAGGTCTGAAGACCCTCCGGCGAAAAAACAAACATGTGAGCCAAAATCGTCGACAAGCCACGATAAGACCAACCCACCCTTTCTCCCAGTCTCCTGCTAAAAAAAAAAACAGGTGGCAGTGAGGACTCCCAATCTGGGTCTAAGCAGTCCCGTCAACGAAACGGACGCATAAAGGTTCACGACAGTCTACCAAAACCACCTCCCACTCGTCGAGGACATCCTCTCTGACGAAGGACCAACACCAATCCAAATCGTCAACGAAGAGCCTGTCTTCTTCCTCGAAAAAGAAACCCCATTTGTCCTTGGTGTCTCGTGCTTAGGAAAAAGATCACAGATTCTCCTCTGGACGAGTCGTCCACGAAGCGGCCCCCAACAACTAAATTGTTGACGATACTCCAACGAAATCGCAGATGAAATCGGGACATCGCCCGTCGACTATCCTCTCGTCTACTACCAAAAAACTAAAATCCTACGCACTCTCCAACATCCATTACAGAACTGGCACTTAAAGGGACACTAGACAAAAAAATTAAGTCACCTGATTTAACAGCAAAATGTCTAACCTCACTGCCTTCTCCGTAGTCTGGCAGCGGCAGCACGTCGCAAGGCTCATATATACAGCACAAATGCGCCACTCCACCGGACAATGAAGACAATGAGCAACAGCTGTAATAGTGGCCAATGCCCTTGCAATAGTGGCCTGCTACGACTGAGAAATGTGGCATCGCTTGGCTGCTATATTTGAGCGCTTGCAGCGCAGCAGCGAAAAGAAGCGAAGACACTGATACGTGTAGGCGAGGAGGCCTCCAACCACAGTATCAATATTGTAGTGGATCTCGCAGAAACGGGATTCAAACAAATTGGTAATGGGGTCGTCCTCAGATGGCAAGGATAACTACGCTGCACCGACTTTAGACAAGAAGTGCAACATAGTGGTGGACATGCCTTTTGAGGGCGAGAACATTTTTGCTGATAGAACTGAGGCCTTTAAAACGATATAAGCAGACTTTGATACTGCTAGATCACTAACAACCTTACAGGGCAGAAGGTCTTTTTGTTCCTTTCGCGGTGCCTTTGGTTAATCTAGGTTATTGTCCTCCAGGGATTACATAAACTACAGCTGTTTGGCATACTTCTCACAGGGATACAAGAGAAACTACCAGGCCTCACAGCGCAGCAGGGAGTATCACCAGGTACAATGCAAATGCGGATCATCCACCTCTCATAGAGGTAGACGGAACACGTCCCAACAATGACTGCCTCAGGGACACACCGGTGGGAGGAAATGTGGTGTTCCTTCTCCACAAGTGGCAAGCAATTACAAAAGACTGTTGGATGCTAGATGCCATCCAGCACGGCCACTTGTTGGAATTCAAGCATGCACAGAAACAGTTGCCTCCCGTAAAGGTGTTGCACCCGCATCTTCCAATTCTACAACCGGAAGTGTGCCAAATGTTAAAGAAACAGGCAATAGAAAGAGTTCCTCCTTTATCGTAGGGAAAAGGGGTATACTCAAGATACTTTGTCGTCAAGAAGCTGGACGGGAAGTGGCCAATCGTGGATTTGCGAAAGTTGGAGAAAAAGAACTTCAAAAAGCAAAGGTTCAAAATGGTCACACTACAAGATGTCATAAAGGCTGTACAACCCCACTAATATAGCAGATTTAGACCTGTAAGACGCTTACTACCACATCCCAATACGTCCAAGAAGCAAAGTATCTGATTCAAGTCATTACCAGTTTCCAGTACTTTCCTTTGGCCTCAAACCAGCCCCCAGGAAGTTCACCAAATGCTTAGCACCAGTGACAGTTTTCCTCGGAAAACAGGGCCACTACGTCTACCCGTACCTAGACTGGTTGGTTCGAGGTCTAACATATCAAGAAGCAACGGTTTCTCTGAGACAAACGGAAACTCTTATCCAACAATTGGGATTTGCAATCAATTACGCCAAATCTTGCACAGTTCTATCAAAATGTTTGGTGTTCTTGGGCGTGCAAATCCTCACTGGACAAAGCCTTGTCAAACCATCATCCGACAGAGTGGAAAAATGTATAACCATGACAAATTCCTTCACTCCAAACAAATTACGGTGTGCAAATACATGGTTCTACTAAGGGACCATGTCGTCCTGCATGCCACTAATACCCAATTGCAGGCTAAACATGCGGCCGGTACAAAGATTTCTAGCTACCAGATGGTCCCAAACACGAGTCCTGGTCAGACGGTCACATCACCCTGGCGCTCTCAAATTTGCTGAAATTCTGCACAATCCTCGACAACATCTCAAAAGGGATAGTTAGTAGTCCGAATCCTCATGGATAATACCACCACAATGTTTCATCTGCGCAAACAAGGCGGTACAAGGTCAAACACCCTGTCTCAAGAAGCACAGACCATTTGGAACTGGGCCATTCACATTGTTACAAGTTTACCATCTCCCGGGGATACACAACCAACAAGCGGACTCACTCAGCAAGAACTCGATGCAGTCCCACGACTGGCAACTGCACAACCACCAAATATCCAGAATATTCTCGTCGTGGGGCCATCCTCCTCTGGACCGCTTTGCCACACAGGTCAACAAGCAATGCAAGAAACTTGCGAGCAGGATTCCACAACCCAGCTCTCAAGGAAACTCATTCTCGCTCCCATGGACCGGCATCTTCGCATATGCGTTTCCTCCATTCCTTCATCAGGAAAACCATCCTGATCAGCAAATATTATTGCAAGATAATTCTGGTGGCACTGTACTGGTCCAGGCAAACCTGGTTCTCAGACCTCCTTCAACTGGTGGACAATCCATCTGGGATCTCACTCGGACTTCTTACAGCAGAACGACGGTGCGATTCTACATCACGACTCGGGCTCCCTCTAGCTAACAGCATGGCTCCTGAGCATGCTGAATTCGGCCACGTAAACATCCTGCAGGACTGACAGCACGTACTAGCTGCTGCTAGTGCTTTCCACGAACAATTCCTGCAACCAAATACAGAAATGTTTCTGTACATGGTGTGCTCAGCACCCCAACCATTAACCACTAGCCGCAAGACCTCAACAGGTTCTCCTCTACCTAATCATCAAGCTGGCAAAGGAAGGTCTAGCGATCGCCTCCATAAAAGTTCACTTGTATGCCATCTCCTGATTCACAAGAAAAAGCAGCTTCTCTCTACAGCGACAGGCTGCTCAAACACTTCCTAAAGAGGCATTTTTGCACTTTTCCTCCAAAGAAAAAAATTCCGGTATGGAGCCTACATTTTATCCTAGCTGGTATCATGAAGCCCCCTTTCAAACCTCTATCTTTGGCATACATCAAGTTTGTGACCTGGAAAGTGGCCTTCTTAATAGCCATTACGTCCCCCAGGCAAGTCTCTGAACTACAAGCTTTAGTGGTGGACCCTCCGTATCGCCGATTTGTGAAGGACAAGGTAATCCTCTCCACCAATCTTCACTTCATCCCAAAAGAACCATCGGAATTTCACAAGAATGAAACCATCACCCTCCCTACATTTTTGTCAAAATGCCACCTCCCCAGCAGAGAGCTCTAAACTCTCTGTATGTAAGAAGTGCGTTAAAATATTATCTGGACCGGACAAAATCATTTAGATCAACGAAACAGCTTTGTTGGCTTTGACCCCTCAAACAAGGGGAAGCCCATCACAAAAAAAAAGCTTTGCAAGGTGGCTATCCTCAAGTCGCAAAGGCCAACGAACCACTGCAGGTATGATACATTCTTCAAGGGCCACAGCCGTCTTGGAGGCTTTCTGATCGGGAGTGACCATCGAAGACATTTGCCAGGCGGCAACATGGGCAGTGCCTCACACGTTTACCAGGCACTACTACCTACAACAGCAGCATGCGGAAGACTTGCAGGTTCGACGAGCCGTCCTTCAACGGCTGTTCCAATAAGGTAAGCTCTGCAGCTTCTGGGGTGTTTTTCTTGTACTTACGTATGTATACTACACGCATGAGCACAAAGGTTTCTATTTATTTGCTTGGATTTCTCCTCCACACATGTATACTGCTATAAAATGTATTCACAGCATGTGAATACATGAAAGATCCAATGCTGGAGAAAGTGTTACAGGCAAGAAACTACTCCCATGCTTTGATATGGACCATGTCGGAGCAGTTGCGAGTTCCGTTCCAGTTCGTCTTCGAACTTTGGATTGTGTACCAACGGCCTCAGGCAGGGACGAGTACGTTTTAGCAGTCTGGCCCACGTACATTTGAAATGCCTCTGAAGGAAGAGACAAAGTAAGAAGGAGATGCACTGTTGTATTGCTTTTTTTTTTTAATTCCAGCCTTTCAATTAACTGATCTCTAATAATGTAACTTGTGAAGACAATAAGATCAGCAGTTTTGCTGAGAAGTAAAAGGCAATCAAGCGAATTTCGGAGAATTTTTTTATTTTTTTTTGGGGGGGGGGGGGGTTGCAACTTATTTTTTGGTGATTTCGTTGTTCGTGTTGTGGATCAGCATGGGCAGTCTTTCACTGCTGCGGCAATGTTTCAATTAACGCTTGGGTGCACAGTGAACTTCATGTGGCATTGGTTCTGGCCACACCAGTGCCCACTAAGTGGATAATGTGGTTGCTATCCGCAGACAGTGCGAACAGAAATCCTGTAAGTAAACGGCAAGTATGTCGGATTTGCTATTCAAACGAAATGTTTTTTAACCATTTGTCGGATTTTTTTGTTTTTCTTTGATTCGGTTGCAACGTTTGCAAGCGAAATGTGTATTTTGTGACTATAGTTGAACAGTGATAACAAAAAGGAAATGGTTTAGGATAAAGGAAGCTGGCTCAGTTCACTTGTAGCATAGAAAAAGGACAGATGCTTCTTTGTTCAAATTCTAGAATGTTTAAACAACGATTGTGCATGAAATCTAGATCCACTGGGTGCACACTGTTGAATAATTGTATATAGATGTTAAGAGGGTTGCGTCCTATTGTGTATTCACCATGCGGTTTGTGGTGGAGCAGCTTTACCATAAGCGTAGGAGAATAATCCATCAGAGTGTGTACCATTTATCTAAATTGTTCGCAGGCCGTTGTTGTGTGTGATTTTGTTAGTTGTGGTCTTCCATTTGGTTACATGCGAGTATGGACATATTTGATGTTCATCATTGTTTTGCTGGTTAATCATGACTGCTTCTTTTTTAATACTTTGCTAAGTTTAGGCTGTTTGCTGCTAATGTTTCACCGGGCAAAGACACCGGTGTTTTTAAGGTTTCTTAGGGTAATCAGGAGACACCAGAGCTTTCTGAAGAGGATTTAGATAAACAAGGGATTTCGAGTTGAAGGTGCACCGAGCTAGAACCACAGACCTTGCAAGGAACTTTTAATGTCTGGACTGTAAATATTTTCAGGATGTTTTAGTTGGTGGTTCAATGTAATTTACCTTCTCTGATAATGGTACTACCAGGTGTACCCCGTGGATTTGTTTTTGCTTTTTGTGGCCGGATGTATGTGTGCAAGGGAAGATGCAGGTGTTGTGTGCTGGCAGGGAGTTTGAAAAATGTATGCAAGATTTTTGCCTTGTGGGGTGGTGATGGAAGGAACATGTCCTCCGTTTTTTGTGTTGCTACACTTGCTTGGTGTGACACCACCCCTGTTGGTTAGTGCTTTGAGAATGGTTGGTTGCGTAGTTATTTTTGTTGCAACATTCTGATTGTTGCTGTAGGTGCATGGTGAGGTGTGATGGAGGTTGTGTGGGCTGAGTTGTTAGTGTGTGGGAAGACTGAAGGAATATGTACCCAGTTTTGTGTTATGCTTGTGTCCGACGAGGGTGGTGTGGTGGATCCGCCCGGGCTCTGCATCAACTATGTTTTGAATCCTAGTCCATTTTATGCTGTGGGCAACCAGTGCGCCTCACCCCACTGTGGTGGTGGTCCACCTTTTTGTGGACAGTTTCAGTTCCTGGTTGTTGGAAGTGTGTGCCAGAGTGTGGCGAACTCGAGGTCATTGAGTGGCAGTCTTGGACGGGAGTTGACTTGTGGTTGTTTGAGTGATGGCTTATTTGGTTCAGTGTGGCAGTTCGTGTGTTAGTCTTTCAAATGGGGGTGTTAATGTTGTGTAGAAAGGGGGTGTTTTGATGGATTCATGTTGTCCTGTTTGTCCCACTGCCCCATCCATGTAAGCTGTTAGAATGTTGGTGATTGTGATGAGTGACCGCTCAGGGGAATGTTGGTGTACGCGTGTGGGTGAATGTTCCATGAATCGAGTTGGGGCCTGATCTGGGGGTCGGGGGGGGGGGGGGAGGATGAGGATGGCCGGTGGGTGTGAGATCAACCTATGCCCCTTATCTATAGATGAGTAACTGGAATAGCAACTTGTACAAATGTAAATAAAGCTACCTGGTTCATAGGAGTGGCTCTGCAGCTAGTCTGTTACCACCTCGCATCACAACAGCCGGGGGTGTCATAATGTTAGTACACTTGCTGTGGGCGTTTGGAAGTGAGACCTTAAACTAATGACCAGCAATGGATCCTCCTAAATTCACACCCCTGCCTTGGGTAACGTGATAGTCCGACATAGCATGGCTAGGGTATATTAATGGCCGATAATTGGTGGGTCGGAAATCTAGACCAATCAGAATCTAAAACGTGTTTGTAACTGAACAGCAGTGTGTAGACCCGTTGTGGATTTCTGGCCAAGAATGGGAGATGCGTTGTTTGAGCTAGTCAGTGTGTGCTGCGGTGTTCTAGTGTGACCACGGGTTCTGCTTTAGCTAAAGCTGATTTGTGTTGGTCTTTATTATGGATGGCCGAATCACTGCAATATTTTGTGGAGCACTATAGTTTGATGTGTATTCGGCCCCGTCGCGTTTCTCTGGAGGCTGTGCCTCTCACACTGCAGTGGGGGATGGACGGAGCTCGGATTTCTTGGCTGTGACAGCCTTGATGTTCTGCTCTTGTCGGCTTCACGTTACATCCGTCCATTGGGCTAGGCCGCAGGGCGGGGTCTATCTGCTTTGGCAGATCTTGTCTGGAGAGCGGAGAGCCGGCCCTTTCGACAGTGCCTTGTGACAATAGGCAGGGGGCTGTAATGGTGCTGCTGCTTTCCACCGAATGGCTCTCCTTTCTTTACGCTCTCTTGCACCCTCCATAGCAATGCGCTCGTTACCGGAGGCTCCTGTCGGCCCTCGAGGTCGATTTTCTTGCACGCAAAGGTCTCCTTCGAAGCGGTCTTGGTTTGTTTCCTTATGGATTACAGATCTCTCAAACCAGCTGCAGATGGTATGAAACGGGCTTGCCCCCCTCCTCCCCCCGATCTCCCAACCCTGTTCTTCTGATGCATTCTTTCACCTGGATTTTTGTGACGAACCAATTTTGTTTCAAACCCGGTCAGCGGAGGAAGGAGGACCCTCTCCAAAACGACTACCTTTTGGATTCTCCAGATCGTGTCTTCGCGTATTACACGACGGATGCAACGCGGAAGATGTTCATTGTCGACGTATCTCGTGTAAAATGACAGTAAAAAAACCCTGAAAGGACAAATTCGATAAATAGTTCTATATAAACTGATGGTCCATGTGCTTTTTTTATGCTACTGCTCCCGTCGTATGTCAATTCTTGTTACATTTACAAATTGCACCGTGCATGCATTTTTAAAGATGTTCATGCACAATGTATTGCACATTTTGACGTGCATGTTCAATTTACTTTTAGTTTTTACGAATGTACTTTGGGAAATGAGTAGTGACTTAGTTGCAAAAGAAGATAGAATACGGTTCTTGGAATTGGATAGTTTTATGAAGCTTGCCGACCGTGATCTACCTGCCACGGAGACTGTGGTATGCCACTAAACTGTATGTCATAGCACGTAAATACAATGGCGTGATTATTTCAAATTAACTGAATTGCTTGATCCGATGTACCTTTTGTCATTTTTTTCCAACAGTTCATTTTCTGTGTACATATTTACATATACAAAATGTAGCCCTAATGTAGCCCCATTGCATGTCTAGCCCAGGGTTGTTACTTATGACACAGTGCAGCGATTCCTGAGTGCAGTGGCCACTTTTTCTTCACTCTTGCTGGACAAGTTTTCCTTAGTCCGAGTACTGTCCCCAAATCCTCTTTGTATGTGGGATAGTGCGGACGGAAAATAGCGTTTTCAGTCGGGGCCGGCCCTAGGATTTTAGGCCCTCGGCGACAAAAGGTTTGGGCCCCATTTATTTGCGCGCATAGTGACAAAAGTGATAATACACAGTACTATGCCATTAATACGCAAAGGTATCGTGGCAAGTTAAATTAAAAACATGTTACAATAAGTATGCCGGAGACAAATTGCACTGACGTTCAGTTTATGAACTTTAATTATTTACCAATGTGGTATTATCGAGGTGAAGGTTTTTTTGTGAAGTAACCGACCGTGTGAATTCCTTGCAGAACCTTCTAATTTTGACACACAAGGCATAGTTGTACAAAAGTGTTTACCCAGTTGCATGCACTTTTAGTGGTAAAGCTAGGATTTGAGGCAAGTCTTCAATTCAGCACTCGAACAGCTCTTTTTTAAACCCTGGTTTGAAAATGCCATCTGAACGTGAAAAGGCATTATAAAAATATTGATAACTGGGTTTTGTTAACTCAATCGAACAGCCTCCACCCCCCAACCCCCAAATGTTCATGGTTCTTTTTAATTGTAAGTCCATATTGTCCTAACTAGCCATATGCTTTTATTTCAGAAGTTACACCTAAGGATTATTGTGACTTCCCAAAAGAAATTAATTCAAAGCAGGTTCCAAGGATGTCCTGGCAAAAACTGGGCTGGGAGCAGACTGGACCGGTTACATATACTGCAGGGATTGCCTTTCGATAGAGCTAGTTGCTAGGCAGTCTTGAGGCAGTGGGCAAGCGATTTCGCAAATATTCAAATTAACAGGGCTCTAGTCCTAAACTGTGTGTGTGTGTGTGTGGGGGGGGGGGGGGGGGTGATCATGATATATGCATAGGAGCGGAGTACAGGGGCGTCGGGATGCAGCCGTTCTGCTTGAACAGGGGCTGAAGTGTCATTTTGCTTCTAGGTTTTTGATCGCCCCATGCAAATACTTTGCTTATGTATTTGCATGGGGCGACCAAAAACGAAGAACAACTCCGTATCGAGTGCATGCTCTGCTAAATCCACTGGGAGAGGCCGATCTTCTAGCGCCTCCTGCTGGTGGCAGGTTTGAAGTGTTGGCATGCATCTTGCAAAAATAGCAAGTGCTGCTCACATCGAAGTGTGGAAACCTCATTATTTTGCCCATTGTCTGGAATCGCAGGGATAAGCGTGGGATCCTGTAGCAGTAAATTGCAAGGCAACAGCAGTTTTGGTGACGGTTGCCGAGATGTTATGCTGGTATCTTCCTGTAAATCAATTTCCCATTCCTGCTGCAAAATATGCTGTTCCGACAAGGGCATGTGTACGGCTCCTTTGCTTCACTTGGTGTGTGAACTTCTGCCCCATAGTGAAAAATCAAAAGCTGCCACCCATGAATTATACGCACAGTAAGTTGGCATATCTTAAGTGAAATGCACACATTTTCATTTGACCTTGCCCCTCAAGTGCACTAGACGAGAGCATTGGCATTTACATTTTTTTTATTAACGCAGGAAAAATAACAGATTTTCAAATAAACTACGCTGGCAAAATATAAAAGGTGCCCACCTTTTAAACCCAACAATTTATAGTGAAATAGTACCTGGAAAACTTTGAGAAGCGCTTTGATGACACTTTTATGTGGTCTTGTGGTGTAAGTGCGCTGGGTACATGACAGCGGGGTCAAATAGTAAACCCGAGCACGCTTGCCAGTCTCAAACACCAAAAGGCAAGGTTACTTCACCCTCTGGCAAAAAAGTGGGCGTTCGCTGCCCACCCTCATGTGTCATCTACTTGTGCCCTGAAAAGCAGCACATGGCCACAACCAGGGAAAATGAACCTCTCCCCACGAGTGCAACCTCTCCATATCTGCAAATATTCATGACTCATTTGCACTCATTTCCCCTCGCTCACCCCCAATTTTGCCTTTCAACAATATCAGTTTTAAAACCTTTTTATTTACAGCGTTAGGCTTAAATACAAACCTTTCTCCATATTCTGTATTATAAAGATGACTAGTAAAGTGCAGAAACCATAGTAAGATACTCGCATAAATGTAGAAATACTTCTAGTAATAGGTTCGGCAAAAAGTGTACAATTGTTGCATTGTTTGCCTCCATCTTGAAATGGGAGCCTACAAATAACCAGAATTCCGTTCTGCATAAGGCTTTGGGTTTTGAAAATGGGCTTTCAAGTCTTGGTCCCAACAAAAGCTAATGTTTGAAAAGGTTACCTGTTTGTGTTTCTTTGTTTGACAAATGCAGGTCCTATAAGATTGATCTATCTAAAGTAAACACTTCTTGGTGTTATGTTGATTTGTACCATGCACCACTACCCTCCTCCCCCAAGGGCAGTCTCCAGGCGGTCACGTGGCTCTGCAACAGAAAATAATTGACCATAGCATTTATTGCTTATACATTGAGCTACTTAGGGGAGCCCCAGGAATCAAATGACCCCCGTTTCAGCTCCTTACCCCTGGCACAGCAACACTTTTTTTCCTTTTTTCATGATTTATTATATCTGCAACAGAAGAGGTAGTGTGTGCGTTAGTGAGGATAGGATGATAGTATAGGTTCAGAACCAGGAAAACTGGTGTCTGTGAGTGCTGTCTTCCGTGTGGCAGTCTGTTCAAGCGGCCCTGCATGTTGTAACCACACGGGTAGGACTCAGTGCCTCCGATGTGATGTGTGCTGGAGTTTGTGATGGGTGTCGTTTGATGGGGCCTGGGACTGCTCTACCTCCAACTTTCTCTTCCAAAACATCTTCCTTTTCAAGCTTTCTGCTCATCCAACTCTTGAGGGTCAGACGCTTCTCCAAGCAGAGAGTTGGGGGCAGATCCATCTCCACGGCTGGGGCCTCCCTCTGCAACATCATCCCTGTCCCTCTCAAACTTGAGCAGAACCAGCTCCGGTTCCGGAAACACGTCAAGACCTTCCTTTTTGCTTTGGCTTTCTCTCCCCTGCTGATGCACCTGATTTCTCCGCGCACTGGTCACCTGGTCACCCTCTGTACTTGGGCTCAGGCTCCTGCATGTCCAGTTGCCCTTGGACTGCCTCCGGGCTCCCCAGCACTTAAGGGTCTATCTACAACCCTACAGTCCCTTCTATTTGCAACTTAGAGCCACCCGCTGGCTGCACTTGAGTTACCTTCACTTCTCCTCCCCCTGGCACTTCTCCCCTGCATTTGTGCAATCTGAATCAAACAAGACCTAGTAAGATAGTTATTTTGTCCTTACTTTGTTTCCCCCAACCTTGTCTTGTCGTGCCTAGAAATGCTTGTGTACAGGTGCATTATAAATGCCACATCCTATCATGTTAGAGTGGGGTTTGCGTTGGCACACAGTGGTTAGTTGTAACCATCAGGGGCTCCAGAGTGGCGGGTGACTGGTGTTTGATTGGGTTGTGTTGGTGTGTGAGGGTGTTCCCTCTGTTATTTCCAGGGTCTCAGAGTTTGGTGTGTACGAGCATTAGCTTAGTTCTCGGTTTGTCTGTGTAGTGTGGCTAGCCCTTAGCTGTGTATAGTGGCGTTGGTTGTGTTGGAGGAGCAGGAAAGGGGAATTGGTTAGTAAATCGGTTAGTTTGACCATGCCTCCGACCATTGCTGCACTATGGTACCTTCCAACATTCTTGGTTGTAGTCCATTGGTCAATCCTGCCTCCTCTGCCAGCATGGAGACTGACTTCCCCCTGCTGCTTTGATGGCACAGGGTTGGTTCTGCTTAGTGTTACCGGTTCTTCGGCTGCGTTTTAGTCATTGTGGTTAGGATTGGACCTCTTTTGCATTTGGCTGCTGGATGTGTGCACAGCTGGTATTATACTACATTGAAGTGGTGCTTGACCGTGCCACCCTGGTTATGTGGGTGGGCAAAAGTTAGTAGTGATTTGATTTAATGTGTGACCTGCCTGGGACCTTCCTGGGTGCATGCATTGCACATGGTGTTTTCACTGAGTCTGTCTGATTGGGCGGGCTACTCTTAGTTGATCACTCTTGTTGTGGGGCATGACTGGGGGAGGCAAGGAGTGTGGGGTATTCTGGTACTCGTTGATTTCGCTGCTGTCATCTGTGACTGCGTCCCTTAATGTGTTTCTTCGGTCTGCAATGTTTTTGCTGTAGTTATCCCTTTTTGTGCTTGTCATTGTATAATGAATAACCAGGTTTTAAGTTGTTTCCTGAAGGTGATATTGTCTTCTGTGGTTCTAATTTCTTTGGACATGGTGTTCCATGTGCTGAGTTTATAAAAACAAAGGCCGTTTCCCCTTTTAGTAAAGTTGATTCCAGTTTGCTTGTGGTAACTGGGTACTATTTACTGTGTCTCATCAGCACGTTCCTGCTGGGAGTGTACCTGTCTGCTCCCACTGCATTTGTTCCCAACTGTGATTCCCCCCCCCCCCCCTGCAGTTCACCCAACCCCTGAGTCCCCAGTCCTGCACCGGTCCCATCAATTGCGGTTTCTGTTTACTGTGCACTCGGTCCTTTTTAGGCTCTCCCACCACCTAGGTTCCTATCCACAGTATGACCATATGCAACTGTGTCCCACTAGGCTCTCTCCCACTCTCTAGGTCCCCACCTGGCTTGGCGTTCCATTGTGGGTCACTTGTCAACTCTTGTGTTCCCTAGTGTCTGACCATCGCACTCTATGCATCCTACATTGTGCAGCGCTGGGCTGTGCGTCTCTCCTCCTTTCCACCTAGCACCCACTAGCCCTCATCTTCTCCAACTACTACACTCTCTCATCCTATCCCCTCTCACTAGGTCTGGAAGAAAGTAGTTAAAGAGGGACATCCTGGTCTCCAGCCCAGGCCTCCCTATCACTGATAACACTAGTGCTTTTCCAGACAGACTCACCATCATTATTTTGTCATTCCCTCACCAGACCTATGGACCACTCGCATGGTCTCGCCTCTCACCCATCTCCTTCTCTCCCATTAATGGTGGCACGTGTTGGAAGGTCCTTCCACTCTTCCAAGACCATTAATGTGGATCTGAAAGGCTCATTTCTTGGTCCAGGGGCCTCAGCCCAATCTCTTCCTTTTGAGATCTCCTGATACTCCTACCAGCATCTCTGGCTCCTCTGCCACCCCCTTCTTCCACCACCTCTTTGGCACCTGTCTCTTCCTCTCTGGCTCCTATGCAACCTCCTGCTAACACCTCTGCCCACTCTCTAGCCCTTTTACCACTTCTGATGGTTGTACCTCAAGCCTGTATCTCACCCCAGAAGTCTTTCAAATGTGGCAACCTGTTACGCGTTGCCACTCTCAATTTTTGCTCTGCTGTCAAACCCTCGTGACATTTGCCACCTCCTCGAAGAACTTGACCTGGAAGTCCTAACTTTCGCGGAGACCTGGTTCACGGCCAGCTCCGTCAAGTTTTTGACACACACCTCCCAGAGGGCTACAAGATCCTCTCCAAGCCCCCGAACCAACCAATTGGATTAGCGCTTTGCTTTCAGGAATGGGTCCCTGCTTCTCATTCCTGTCCAGGCCTACTCCTCCTTTGAATGCCTTAGTATCTCTCTTTTGGCCCCACTCTCTCTCTTTTGGCCTCTCTCTCTTTTGGCCCCACTTTCTTCTCTCTCTTTTGGCCCCACTCTCTCTCTCTCTCTTTTGGCCCCACTCTCTCTCTCTTTAGGCCCCACTCTCTCTCTTTTGGCCTCTCTCTCTTTCTTTTGGCCCCACTATCTTTCG